>NW_026972111.1:5000000-10000000 GCF_036711695.1 Zophobas morio
TATTAAATTTTCATTTCAACTTTTGAATTTTTCGAATTGTACGATATTTTCAATTTTTCGGGTTTTCATTTTTCCAATTCTTCAGTTTTCCGATTGATTTTTCACTTCTTCGATTTCTCAATTTTCCAAGTTGCAATTTTTCGATTTATCAATTTTTCAGTCTCTATTTTTTAATGTTCGATTTTTCAATGTTTCGTTTGTTCATTTTTTTAATTTTGTAGCTTCTTCGTGTATAATTTTTCGATTTTTCAGTTTTTCAATTTGCGATTTTCTGATCATACAATTTTTCGATTATTAAGTTTTTATAGTTTTTTCAACTTTTGAATTTTTCGAATTGTGCGATATTTTCGATTTTTCAGTTTCCCAATTTATAGCTGAATTTTTTAGTTAGCACTTTTTATATTTTTCAGTTTCTTCAATTTTTTAATTTCTCCATTTTTCGAGTATCCAATTTTTCGATTTCTCTATTTTACGAATTTACAATTTTCGATTTTTTTTATTTCTCAATTGTTCAGCTTCTCAGTTTTTAATTCTTCGATTTTTCAGTTTTTCGATTTACAATTTTCTGATCTTACAATTAAATTGTGTTAATTAAAATGAAAGTATTAAAAAAAGCGTTAAAAGGAATTTAATGTGGTAATTGTAGGATATTTTCAATTTTTCGGGTTTTTGATTCTTCCAGTTTTTCAGTTTCCCGATTGATTTTTCAGTCTAGATTTTTTATTGTTCGATTTTTCTATGATTCGTTTGTTCATTTTTCGATTTTCTAGCTTCTTCGTGTATAATTTTTCGATTTTCAGTTTTTTAAATTGCGATTTTCTGATTATACAATTTTTCTATTATTCAGTTTTTATGGTTTTTAGTTTTTCGATTTTCAATTCACAATTTTTCGAGTTTTTACTCGTGAATGTTTCATTTCAACTTTTGAATTTTTCGAATTGTGCTAAATTTTCATTCTTCCGATTTTACAATTTCTCAAGTTTTCACTCATTCACTTTTTCAATATCCCAATTTATTTTTAAATTTTTCGAAATGTAATTTTTCGATTTATCAATTTTTCAGTCTCTATCTTTTAATGTTCAATTTTCAATGCTTCGTTTCTTCAATTTTTTGATTTTGCAGGGTCTCCGTTTTTAATTTTTCGGTTATTGAGTTTTTATAGTTTTCAATTTTTTGATTTTCGATTGGCATTTTTCGAGTTTTTAATTATGAATTTTTCTTTTCAACTTTTGAATTTTTCGAATTGTGCGATAATTTCAATTTTTAGATTTTTCACCTTTTAATTTATCAGTTTCTTCAATTTTTCAGTTTCTCAATTTTTCCAATTTGAAATTTTTCAATTTTTCCATTTTGCGAATTTACAATTTACGATTATTTTTTTGATTTCTCAATTTTTCAATTTTTTAGTTTTTCGATTTGCAGTTTCCTAACCTTACAATTTTCCGATTATTCCGTTTATGATTATTGAATTTTTCAGTTAACACTTTTTAGGTTTTTTAGTTTCTTCAATTTCTTAATTTCTCTATTTTTCGAGTATCCAATTTTTCGATTTCTCTATTTTACGAATTTACAATTTTCGATTTTTTTTATTTCTCAATTGTTCAGTTTCTCAGTTTTTAATTCTTCGGTTTTTCAGTTTTTCGATTTACAATTTTCTGATCTTACAATTAAATTGTGTTAATTAAAATGAAAGTTTTAAAAAAAAGCGTTAAAAGGAATTTAAAGTGGTAATTGTAGGATATTTTCAATTTTTCGGGTTTTCATTCTTCCAGTTTTTCAGTTTCCCGATTGATTTTTCAGTCTAGATTTTTTATTGTTCGATTTTTCTATGATTCGTTTGTTCATTTTTCGATTTTCTAGCTTCTTCGTATATAATTTTTCAATTTTCAGTTTTTTAAGTTGCGATTTTCTGATCATACAATTTTTGGAGTTTTTACTCATGAATTTTTCATTTTAACTTTTGAATTTTTTTCGAATTGTGCGAAATTTTCATTCTTCGGTTTTTACAATTTCTCAAGTTTTCACTCATTCACTTTTTCAATATCCCAATTTATTTTTAAATTTTTCGAAATGTAATTTTTCGATTTATCAATTTTTCAGTCTCTATCTTTTAATGTTCGATTTTCAGTGCTTCGTTTCTTCAATTTTTCGATTTTGCAGCGTCTCCGTTTTTAATTTTTCGGTTATTGAGTTTTTAATTATGAATTTTTCTTTTCAACTTTTGAATTTTTCGAATTGTGCGATATTTTCAATTTTCGATTTTACAATTTTTCGAGTTTTCTCTTTCAATTTTTCAGGTTCCTAATTTATAATTTTTGGATTTTTCAACTTTTCATTTTCCAGTTTTTGATTTTTTAATTTTTCCACTTAGTACTTTGTTTTTCAGTTTCTTCATTTTTTCGAATTTTGAATTTTTCGATTTTTCCATTTTGCGAATTTACAATAATTTACGATTATTTTTTTGATTTCTCAATGTTTCGTTTTTTAAATTCTTCAATTTTTCAGCTGCTCGGTTTTTAATTTTTCAATTTTTTAGTTTTTCGATTTCCTAACCTTACAATTTTCCGATTATTCCGTTTTTATAGTTGTCAATTTTTCGAGTTTTTACTTAAAAATGTTTCACTTCAACTAATAATAATTATTGAATTTTTCAGTTAACATTTTTTAGATTTCCCAATTTCTCAAATTTTTTAATTTCTCCATTTTTCGAGTATCCAATTTTTCGATTTCTCCATTTGACGAATTTACAATTTTCGATTTTTCAGTTTTTCGATTTACAATGTAACGATTAAATTGTAATATCAGAAAGTATTAAAAAAAGCGTTAAAAGGAATTTAAAGTGGTAATTGTAGGATATTTTCAATTTTTCGGGTTTTCATTCTTCCAGTTTTTCAGTTTCCCGATTGATTTTTCAGTCTAGATTTTTTATTGTTCGATTTTTCGATTTTCAGTTTTTTAAATTGCGATTTTCTGAGTATACAATTTTTCAATTATTCAGTTTTTATGGTTTTTAGTTTTTCTATTTTCAATTCGCAATTTTTCGAGTTTTTACTCATGAATTTTTCATTTCAACTTTTGAATTTTTCGAATTGTGCGAAATTTTCATTCTTCTGTTTTTACAATTTCTCAAGTTTTCACTCTTTCAATTTTTCAGTCTCGATCTTTTAATCTTCGATTTTTCATTGCTTCGTTTCTTCAATTTTTTGATTTTCGATTCGCAATTTTTCGAGTTTTTACTTATGAATTTTTTTTTTCAACTTATGAATTTTTCGAATTGTGGGATATTTTCGTTTTTACAATTTTTCGAGTTTTCTCTCTCAATTTTTTAATTTCCTAAGTTATAATTTTTGATATTTCAACTTTTCATTTTTCCGCTTTTGATTTTTTAATTTTTCGAGTTAGTACTTTATTATATGTTTTTCAGTTTCTTCAATTTTTCGAATTTTAAATTTTTCGATTTTTCCATTTTGCGAATTTATAAATTTTATATTTAAATTTACGATTATTTTTTTGATTTCTAAATTTTTCGATTTATCACTTTTTCAGTCTCGATTTTGAATTAGTCGATTTTTCAATGTTCCGTTTCTTAAATTCTTCAATTTTTCAGCTGCTCAGTTTTTAATTTTTCAATTTGTTAGTTTTTCGATTCGCAGTTTCCTAACCTTACAATTTTCCGATTATTCCGTTTTTATAGTTTTCAATTTTTCGAGTTTTTACTTAAAAATTTTTCATTTCAACTTTTGAATTTTTCGAATTGTGCGATATTTTCAATTTTTTGTTCTCTTCGTAAATGGACTCGTCTGTGAAGAGGCACAAATAATAATAATAATAGTAATAATAATTTTTCAGTTTCCAGATTTATGATTATTGAATTTTAGTTAGCATTTTTTAGATTTTTTAGTTTCTTCAGTTTCTTAATTTCTCCATTTTACGAATTTACAATTTTCGATTTTTTTTTTTTTTGATTTCTCAATTTTTCGATTTATCAAATTTTCAGCTCCGATTTTAGGTTGTTCGATTTTTGTCAATGTTTTATTTCTTCGGTAAATTGTATTAATTAATGAAAGTATTAAAAAAAAAACGTTAAAACCACGACTTTTTGAAAACATGTTCCATAAAGTCTTAGACAAAACGTAACGACAAAGAAATGACATTTACGTCAAAGCTTTCAGGAGATTCATAGGCTATACATAGACGTGGGTTCTTTATTTTGACACTTAAATGCAGTAGGTAAAATTAAAAATTTTGACAGATTTAATAAGTTTTTCTGTGATTTTAGGTTAATTTTCAATTCAGTCAGTATTAAACCTATGATAGATATGTTGATCATGGTTCAGTTGAGTGTATTATTGGTATATAATTTATAAATAACAGAGGTTATTTAGAGAGAAATTCCCTCATCAAATTATAAAATTTGATTGAAAATGTGATTTGTTATGATGGCACCTATAAATAAAAAATATAAATAATACAATTACGAGTCATCAATCCTACTCGATTACGAAATATTTGACGTGGAAAATTTTGCACAAAAAAAATGTAGATTTGTTCAAGACGCATTCATAGACCACCAGTACAAGAGTTTATTATTTCACAAAATTTAGGTGAGCAAAAGCTGTCATGCAACATAAATTATTGGTTGCCTACTTCTTAGAAAGCATACATTTAAAAACTTACGAGAATGCACAAAAATTTAATGTCATTTTTGTAATCAGTAGCTGTTGTTGAGGAGTCCCAAAAGAATTTTTTTGAAAAAAAAACCGAGTAGCTAAAGTAAGTTTTTCCTTTAATTGTTACACTTTTTGGTTTTGTTAGGTTCGTTAGTTACTACTTTCACCCATTATCATGTGATGTGGCGCAATTAAGGTGTTCTGAGTTCGCCAAAGCGTTAATTAAAGCAACAAAACGGAGAATAGATTCAAGGTTATTCCAAGGGTGAGGTATTCTTGAACCTACATCGGTATTAAATTTATCACTGTAGAAAATAAACAGAAATACGCTTTGTTTTGAGCAACAAAATAAACAAAGGAATTTAATTGAAAAATTGTCTGCCTAAGGATTTCTGGTTCACTTTTAAAAAGTTATATAATTTGGTCTCTTTTATAAAATTGACATAAGACATAAGTAGACTTGAAAGAGTTCAGAATAACAGTCGAGCAAAAAAATGAGAGCGCCAGATAGGCGACCTGATTCACAACGGCGAAATCCGGGATTGCAGATAAACATTCACATGAAAACCATGACAATGTTATTTCAGTTTACAAAATCGTTAATAAACTGATGTGCCTCTAATTAGTGTGGTCCTTTTGTTCAAACAATTGTATTAATGGTATGTCGTGCCCAAGAATGTGGCATGTATAGGCAACCAAATAAACGCATCAATTAATCTTCAAATAAAACAAGTACACTCAGAAATGTAGGCGGCAAATTTCACAACCTACTGCGATGTAAGAAACATTTACGAAAACCCGTAGGTTAACCCTAAAAAATATCGCCAGAATAAATATAATTTTTGTAATTCTTTATTTTTACACCGAACACGTGAATATGTGACGTGTAAAACAAGTCCTTGCTTTTGAAAAACAATATATTTTTTATGTCCTGTCGTATTATCAAAATTTATTTGTCGCCATATATTTGTAGGTTATAAAAACGTTAACGTAATCCCTCATTTGATAAATCTTTCAATTATCGCCCCATTATGCAACAACAAAATTCATTGTATTAAACTAAGTGTTAAAATGTGGAATCTATTTATAAACTGTCACGATAAACTTCTGACGTAAGCGACAAAGGTATCTTCTTATTACATCATTTTGGCAAAAATTGGTAAACAAGTTTTGTAAATATTGCACAAAGCTGCGAAAATATGTACGATTTTTGTGGATTTCGTTTTGTTACAGCCCCATCAAAAAGCTTGTACCATAGACGGCTCGACGATTCTGGATCGTGCCGTCATCGAACACAACCTCTTGTCCGCGAGCAAACTCTACAATAACATAAGTTTCGAAGAATTGGGTGCTCTTCTGGAAATCCACCCATCAAAAGCTGAGAAAATCGCTAGCCAGATGATAACCGAAGGTCGCATGAACGGCTACATCGACCAAATCGACTCCATTGTCCACTTTGAGAGTAAGTTCTTGGTCGCTTTATCCAGTCATAACAAAAGTTCTTTGTTTCCAGCTCGCGAAACCCTCCCCCAGTGGGACAAGCAAATCCAGTCTTTATGCTACCAAGTGAACTCAATCATCGAGTCCATCGCGAAGAACGAGCCCGAGTGGATCAGCAAGGTCATGGAAGAGCAAATGGTATCTTAATAAAAACACAACATTTTGTAAATTATTTATTGTTTTACAATACTTCATGTCAAAAAAAAGGTCGAATTAAAAGCTTGCACAAGTAAAAAAATCGTGTGTGGGAAGTAGCAATTTCACAAGTAATCCCGAAACGGAAACAAAAAGGACGACTTCATAAAACCACTACAGACAAAACGCAAAAACAAAGACGTATTCAGGTATATGTTTTAATACTAAAAAGTCCCATAGAACAATTAAAATATCTACAATACAGCAGGCTGAAACGTGTTTTGGTTCTAATACAATTTGGAACAGACGAAATTCTGATTAAGCCTCTAATTCGACGGCCAGGCCGATCTTGTGGCCGCCGTTGTTGAAGTTCTTGCCGTCGATGAGGGCCGACAGGGTCAGAGTCACGCCTGCCAACCAAAACAATTAACACCCAACAAAAACATAACCTACAAAACCTACCCTCGCGCAGACGTTGCTGATAACCCAAACCGATCTGACTGGAATTGTTGACCTTGGCACGGATAGCGGCGTCCTGGTCTAGGTCGTATTTAGCCCCTATGCCGAATTTTGTGTTGTTGCTGCCTGCAGACCACGCCAACTGGATGCCAGTTTCCAATTTCGGAGACAACTTCTGGTAGATAGAACCCCCAAACTCCTGGCCGTCGTCACTGTGATCACTAATTTTAGAAAGACGGGTTAATAAAAGGGTCTGGGGAAGTCAGGATGCCCGGGGGTCTACTGGGGATAGTCGCTAAAATTCCCTAGAGTAGTTTCTAGGGTTTTTAAAGAGCTTACACGTTGGTATGAAGGATGAAGTCGCCAGTCGAGAAACCTAGAGCGAAGTTGTTCTTAGTGAGTTTTGATTTCTGGGTGTCGAAAGCGCTCTGGTAGCCGGCCAGCCAGCCCTGGTGTCCCACGACGGCCGAAGCCTGGATCAAGGGGCCGCTCGAGTCCAAGTCTACGTCGCAGTTCAAGGCTACCCTCTCGTTGCAGAAGGCGGATTTGACGCGAGCCGATTTGCTCCTAAGGCACTACGTCATACGTCTGTTTTTGCTTAGCAACGAAGTCTTACCCAGTCTGTGGCGAGAAAGTCAGATCTGTTGACAGCTTCAGTCCTTTGAGGAGCTGATCCTCGATGGCCACCTCCGTTGCGAGAGTGTTGTCTGTGTTCCACTTCTCAGAGAAAGTCAATCCGTACTCTTTAACTTTGTATTTTGTCTCCAAGGAGCCGAAGACTTTGCCGGATTCTTGATTGGAGATTCCCCCAGTGTTGAACTCAACCCCGGAGCCAGTCTTTGACTTACAGTCCAGTTTAATGAGACCGAAGTGGTAGCCCTTGCCGAAGACATCTTTCGCCTTCTTGCCAAGATCGGAGTATGGTGGTGGGGCCATTATCTGCGAAGATAAATGTCACTTTGACATGCAAACACTACTGTTAACCTCAAAATAAGTTAAACACGAACTGCCAACTGAAGTTTTAAAATCACAGTTAACTCTTAATTTATATTTTTTTCACAATAATAGTAATAAAACAGGAAAAGGCGGCCACTTTTGCGCATAACCCACATATGATTTCTAAGTTAAGTTAAATGTCTACAATAACTAGTTTACAACATAATTTGATTTTAGTTCATTTATTACATGTCACTCAACAAATCTAGTGAGTTTTATTAAACAGTAAAAACGTGAAAAATACCACTTTTTGAAGATTTAAGAATACGTCAAAGTAGGCAATCTCTTTTGCCGCCTTGTCGAAATCCGAAACACATCAAACTGTCAAAATAACGTGACACTGCAGATTTGCCACTTTTTAGTAATGGTGGACGTTTTTGGATTTAATTAAGGTGGTTAATATGTCATGTGTCATAATAAATCAATAAAATACAACTTCATACGTAAATTTTATTCCCGCATTTCACAACTTTTTGACGAATAAATTTGGCTTAATGCTCTTTCATTCCTAGATAAATACTGATATCTTATCAAAAATTCTGTTACGTACTCTATGACAAAGTACTAAATTACAAACTATTAAAACCGAGCGAAAGGAACCTGTTATACTACGCATTCAGTTTTGCTTAATAATATCTTCGTGAGGTCATCAATTTTTGGAGGGGTCCAATACACACATTTTGATTGGGTAGGAAAACACCTCGATAATCGTTGAGTATGCATTAAATCAAGGGGTAATTTTTCTCCAAAACCGGTTGTTGTAGTTGTTGCACTTGACCAGGTCGTTTTACCCGTTTAATTTAAGAGCGGGGTTTCCATTTAAAAAAATTTGGATGACGTCATACTTTGATTCGTCATCCAGAAATTTTGACAACGAAACAAGCCGATTTTTTTTTTTTTGAAAAATTCCGCTTCAGAATTTGTAGTAGTGACCAAAATAAAAAAGCTTGGGCCACATTGGTATCCATTTCAACCCACTACGGGCTCATTTCCACTTTTTACCGTCTTAAACCTAAAATTTGGTCTCCCCTTTCTAAAAATACCTAACCTTGACTTCAGTGCCACTTTGACACTCGTGGAAGTGCCTCCAGCTCCCCCTCGCGATCCTAGCCACAACCACAGAGGTCACGACCGGCCAAGATGGCGTTGTACCCCCCAGTGCGGGGCCCCCACGGCCCCCAGACGCGACCCCCTGACACAACACCCCCTCGAAAGCCGCCGTGGGGCGGCCTCGCCCCGCCCCCGCCCCCGATTTGGCGTGAAAAAGCGAAAAATCAATCGACTTCCCGTCTTACATAACGAGCGCCGATCCGGCCACAGCCAGCTTGTTTTTAACGCGAACGGGGAAAACGAGCCTATTTTTGCCCGCCGACAGGACGTGGCCTATTCATGTGACAATTTTTCGCAACAATTCGCCGATTTACTCACCTGTGATGCGTTTGATCGAGGTTGAGTTAAAACGAACCGGTGTTTTTATTGCGTTGTTTGGTTGGAAATAGGACCGGCACTGCTTTTAATAAGCTTCGGTTGGATTATTTCTGGTTTAACAGTTATTTTGCGGCACGACCACACCGTCGGGACGAGAACCTCAAATTATTTTCTTTTATTGGAGAGAGAAGGGGATAGAGGCGGCGTTGCCACGTTGCGCAGTCGATAACGGCGGTGTGGGATTATCCCGATGTGTGTTATCTCTTATCAGTTGATTTGCGGCTGTTTTCGAGGAATTGGGGCGAAGGATGCGCGATCGGAAGACAAGGGGGCTTTGTTCGCAATTCGGTGAAAATCTAGAGCGTGCTGGGGGCAAGCTGGATTCCAGAAAGAGCGCATGCGCGGTAGCTTGGTGACCTCGATAATTTGAAAAATTTTCAAGCATTTTGAGTTCAAACAAATTATTTTGTTCAAGATATTAAATAAATATATCTCAGAGAGTTTTATTGATCACCATTAAACACAGATGCGCAACTTCAGATATAAATTCAAACATTTTACCTTTACTGCAATTTACAGTCGCCGTTTTGAAATCAACGATATGGAACAAAAAATTCTTCATTTACTGTCAACTATACTGATTTTAGTTAGTTACTATGTTTGCGATAATCTTAAAATATTTGAAATGTTGGTGGTTTTTGTGGTTTCAAGTTTCAATTTCAATTTTTTCCAAAAATCTATACACCAAGTTAAAAAATGAACGCGGGCTAATATTTTTTAAACTCGAATTTTATTTCTTTGTGGTTTATCTTAAATAACTTCATAACACTTCAAAAACAAAAAAACTTAATTTCAAATTTGTTAGTACAGTTTTTATATTAGTTTCGGTAAAAATATTCTGCTCAGTATAACATTTTTTCGACAAGTTACCTTTACCGATATATTATACAATTGTTCATTTGAAAATATAATTGTCATATAACAAATTTTTTATTACAGTAACTAATTTTAACGATATGTTTTTATCATGGAAGTTATGTATATTATTCATTTTGTTCAGTAAATAAAACTATTGTCCTGTAAAAATAACGAAAGCTTAGTTAATAATGTTGGATGTACAGTAGAAATCATAGACGTTCAGTAGAAATTGAATAGGTTCGTTAGAAAATTCTGGTGTTCTTTATAGTAACAACCACACATGATACATAACCTCATTATTTTTTTAGAATATGCATGTTAATCTTTATTATATAGAATCATTTATTTGTTATTATTGAAACAATGAAGACTGTTTATTATTATTATTTTACTGTTTATTGTTATTTTTTTAGTATGTTTTATTTTTCCTAATAAAATATTTGTTAAAAATTTTGTCTCCTACCTATTGTTACAATTACCCGTATGTACTTATAGACTACTATTTTTTACTAAATAGGAGTATTCATTAAAACGTGCCATCGCCAGTTAGGTCCATGGTAGAAGGAGACATGGTATAGGCCTGAGTTAGGTCAACCAGGCACTCTGGCATTTCTACTGAACATCTATTATTTTTACTAAACACAGCACAATTAAATACTTGCACATTGTACTGGTCACGTTTTATTTTAATACTTACAATTTCTACTGAACAAACTTATTAATGTACAGAACAAACTATTTAAGTTACCTAAAAAAAATACATTTTATACTTATCATTTAATTACAAGCCTATTAGTTTTAGATTCTTATTTTGTTTGTTTACATAAATGCTAAGAGATTTAGACAACTAAAAGCAGCTTATATTCTTTTTAAAATGTATTTTATAAATTAAAGTTGCAAGAAATATATAGATGACGTCATAATTTTGACAAAATAGGTGTTTTTTTTTTAATTTGTCCAACGAAAATTGTGATTTCTGCGTAATCATTGCTATTAATAAATATACTTTGGTAATATTTATAACTACACGGTGATAATGTAGTTGACATAAACAGCATAGAAGAAAATGGTTTATTGTGTCTACAAAACCCCAAAACTTCTGGGTCATTATAAAAATGCATTAGCTAATAGCGTTAAATCAATGGTTGTATTGTGGAAGTGACTCATACCCACTTGTGGGAGTCTATGTTTATTCTCGTTGTATTTTTATATTCTTTATCAGATATTGATTTTATAGTTCCTATTTTCATTTTTCCTTGTCTCACTGTTACTGGAACATTTTATCTACGGCGTGCCATTTTTTAAGCCCGCCATTATTGCGCATGCGTGCTTCTCGCCGCACAGTTCCCTCTAACTGCAACGTCACAGTAGATGTGGCACCAGCGCCGTAGTTACAGCGTGGCCACGTTTGTTTGCAAATTTTCAAAAATGTTAACTCCACTCACTTTTACTATAATCTTATTAATAAATTTGAAAACGTACCAAACGGCCATCCTCCTTTAACGAAGGACAACACCCCGGCAGACAAGCTTTCTTAACATCGCTCGTCTTCGCATCGTACTGTAAAAGCCTAACTTCCGCCTTTGGCTTCGGGTTTTTCGTCTCTCCTTGCGAAATCCGCTGCAGCTCTTGCTTCTTTTCGTCAATTTTCGAGAAAAAATTTTCCATCGTTTTCAAAAAAAACCTAAATCAAAATTGAACAGTCACGGTGAGATTGTGACATTTTTCCGCGAAAAAAATAGCCGGCGATTGAAACGTCACTCAAAGCGATCGGTTGCTGGGAGTTTTCCAATTTCCCTTTTTTCGAAAGGCGAAGAAAATTCCGCCTGGGGACTTTGGCGCGTCGGTTGGCAGCGCACTGGAACGCTTCGGTGGTCACGTGATCTGTCAAATTTGACTATGGTGTTTTGAATAGTTTTAATTTTTGTGAATTGTGGCAAATATCGGACGAAATTATGCCCTTCAGTGAAAAAGGTGTCGTATTTACTTCACGCAGACGCTTCTTGCACAGTTCCAGACCATTTCCCGACCCAGCTTCGTCCATTTGGGACGGAATTTTAAAAGGCGTCCTCTTCAGCTTGTGGGGCAACCAAATTTAAATCAAAATTTACCCTAAAGCGCCAATTTGCAAATAACATGAGTGCTCCCGCTTTCACCCTCATTGGTATTACGGTTTATACTTGTTAATTTTTTTTTAACTTGAAGCATGATAGCGTTTGAGTTGTGGGCCATCCAGGGGTTCTAATTCAAAAATTGGGGCTTTCAGGCGGGAGCGACGACGTGGAGGCCCTCGTCGACACGCTCACGATCGAGGGGGCCACGCTGAACGAGAGCAACCTGTCGGGGCTGACCTCGACGGACATCCAACAACTGGCCGAGCTGTCGCAGGAGCTGCACTTGTCGAACGAGATGGAGACAGACGGTAAAGGAGACGAACCCCCCAATCGCGAATAATTCTCACTATTGTAGAGCCAGAAGTGATAATCGAGACCGTCGACGAGACCGGACAGGTGGAAGAAGAGGTCATGCAGTCCGAACTAGCCCACGAAGTCGAGATAGAAACCGAACGTGCCCCCTCTCCAGAGGAGATCCTTCCAGACGTGAAAACAAAAACGACCACTATACCTCCGTTGCGCCCCCTCACGATAGCCCCCAAACCCACCAAAGTCCCGATCGCCATGAAGCCCATGCCCGGCCAACAACTCCTCCTCCTACAAGGTACAAACTCCAACCAAGCCATCAAATTAGTCTCCTCGCAAGGGCAGGAACTCAACCTTGCCAACATCTCTCTGGGGCGCCCCGTCGCCATAAAACCCGCAGTTAAAACCGTGACGACGCAAGGCAACTTGGCCCTCATGCAGCCCAAGCAAGTCGTCATGAAAAAAATCATCACTTCTGCTCAAAAAACGACGCCGAAGCCCACCACGACGTTCACGAATAAGCAGGGGCACATCATGGTGGTGCAGAAAGCCGACCAGGTGAAGCTGTTGCCGTCCCAGACGACGCTTCCCAGCCCCACGAAGACAATAACTCTGCAGCAGGCGCAGGAGATGGGGCTGATCACCACGACGAAAATGCTACCGCAGGCGCAGTCGACACCCAAGCATACCGTTGTTTTAAACAAGGCGAGCGCCGCCCCCAAGACTATCAAGATCGTGCCTCAGGTGGCCCCCGCGCAGTTCGTGGGGCAGAAGACGGTGGCGGTGAGCCAGATTAAGTCGCCGACGAAGATTCTACCGGCGACGCAGACGACGTCGACGTCGAAAGTGCCGCAGAGGATTTTTTTCAAGAGCGCGGCCACGGGGACCACCATTTTGCCCTCGGCGCAGATTATTCAGGTGGCGGGGACGCAAGCGTTGAGTACGGGGCAGTTGCATCAGATTAATATTCCGGGGAAGGGGGTAAGTAGAGGGTTGAACAATTTTCAAAAGCTGCAGCAACAACCAGACCACATATTTGAAATTACAAATCAAAAGTAGTAGAAATTAAAAAAAGTACTAGAAATTTAACAGTAAAGGTTTGAAGATTTGGATAATAAATTGTTCAAATTTGGAAAAATTTATTAATTTATTAAAAAAGGCACTACATTTTTCAGATTTTTAGAAGACACAGCTCTTTCACTTTTCCTGCGTAAGAATTCATCCTTATTCGATTTTCCAGTGACTGCGGTCCAAAAATTCATTGACACGGATGAATTTTGAGGTTATGTTGTTGTTTATGTTTTTTTAGTTGTTATTCTTGTGAGGCAGGTTATGACCTCATGAATATGAGAAAAAAAGTTGCAAAAAAATTGGCCTAAAGCACCGTTTTAAAGTTATTTAGACAGAACTTCCCTCGCACTTCAAACACATTCACACAAATTCAGTTTCTTTGATAAACGTTGATTCTGCAAATTTTGGTTTTAAATATAGCGAATTTAATCAATAAAATAAATTGGTTTGTTCGTTAAGTTTTACATTTTTTTTTTAACAATTCAGAAAATTAGAAATACCTATATTGCTGATTTTAAAGGTAGCTATCAATTTCAGTTCCATTTTGATTGAAAGTATCTTTTATTTTTTGTAAGTTGCCATTTGTGGTGTTTGATTAAAGTGACAGATTGTCAATGCGTTTGTAGAATTCAAAAATGCAACTTTCCTATTTTCCTCTGACTTTTGTTGAGGTAAAGTCATTTTAAGTGTAAACTTGTATTGTTACCCTTAAAAATCAAGTTAATAGAATCAGATTTTACAGTTGATTTAAAAAATTTACCTAATGAAATTGTTTAAAATTTTGTGGAGAACCTAATTACCGCAAATTCAGTGATTTCTACAGCCCTTCTTCATTCTAGGGACTACTCTTGATATTGTTCAATCTTATCTTAGCAAATACTAGCTCCGCCCACTTGCCTTCCATTGTGATGGAGGGTATATCATTTGCTAAAATAAGTCTTATCTTTACAAACACTAGCCCCACCCGCCCGCCCTTTATTTTTTTAGAGCGTATGTCATTTGCCAAAATCAGTCGTATCTTAGGAAATACTAGCCCCGCCCACCCGCCCTCTATTTTCTTAGAGGGTATATTATTTGCCAAAATCAGTCTTATCTTAGCAAATACAAGCCCCGCCCACCCGGCCTCTATTTTCTTAGATGATATATGATTTGCCAAAATAAGTTTCATCTTTACAAACACTAGCCCCACCCGCCAGCCCTTTATTTTTTTAGAGCGTATGTCATTTGCCAAAGTCAGTCTTATCTTAGCAAATACAAGCCCCGCCCACCCGCCCTCTATTTTCTTAGATGATATATGATTTTCCAAAATAAGTCTTATCTTTACAAACACTAGCCCCACCGCCTGCCCTTTATTTTATTAGAGCGTATGTCATTTGCCAAAATCAATCGTATCTTAGGAAATACTAGCCCCGCCCACCCGCCCTCTATTTTCTTAGAGGGTATATTATTTGCCAAAATCAGTCTTGGCAAATACAAGCCCCGCCCACCCGCCCTCTATTTTCTTAGATGATATATGATTTGCCAAAATCAGTCTTATCTTTACAAATACAAGCCCCGCCCAGCAGCCCTCTATTTTCTTAGATGATATATGATTTGCCAAAATAAGTCTTATCTTTACAAACACTAGCCCCACCGCCCGCCCTTTATTTTTTTAGAGCGTATGTCATTTGCCAAAATCAATCGTATCTTAGGAAATACTAGTCCCGCCCACCCGCCCTCTATTTTCTTAGATGATATATGATTTGCCAAAATCAGTCTTATCTTTACAAATCACCTACTTTTAATAATAAATAAATTTATAAATTTTATTTATTCATCCCCTCCAAGTAATGAATGACGCCATATCAAAATAGTGCTTCAAAATTTATCCGTTCATGCGCCCCGCTCCCCAAAAATTGATGATGTCATCTTACAATTTCGTCAAATAAATGTTATTTAAATGTTAAAAAGTAACATAGTTCTGAATTTGTTGTTTATGAATCCCTCTTGAATGTTTCTCCTAGACATCGAGATTTTTGGGAAAAATCAAATTTTTTTCGAAGTTTCTATTTTTCAGCCTGTCGATTTTTACTTCCCGAGTGGAAGCGAAGGAAGTATTGCAATCGAGTCCATCGGACGAATGGGCACTTTTATGTTTTCTCGACGTTTCTTGACCTCTAGAGTACGAAAAAAGTAGTCTTCCGTTTCCGTTGGTCTGTCTGTTTGTATCCATTTTTATTAGACACGTAATCTCCGAAACTGTTGGACCGATAGTTGTCAAATTTTGTACGTATATTAGAAATATCATGTAGATGGTTAAATGGTAACCAAAATTTGTCTAGTCATCCCACCAACAATTTAATGACGTCATTCTACGTGACATTCTTTCGATGTATAAACATAAATAAACACTTGAGCTTCAGATTGCTATTACCCACTGCTGAAGGACAAGGGGTGTTATTTATGCCTCTGGTTTTTACTTTACAGCGGAAGTTGGATTTGTCGAGTTATACTTATAGCTTTAGACCAATTTTTTATTGATCAAAATAAGAACCTGATTTTTTAGATTTGCGTAACAAAATTTATTTCTCATTGCATTCATATTTTTTACATTCGCTTAAACAGGCTCCTAGAAATTAATGAATGAGTCAATTTATTTTATTGATTAAATCAGGAACGGTTCACTCCATTTTCCCAGAAAATTTTGGGAATACATTACTGTTATTTTTCAATTTCCATTTTACTCTAAATAAAATAATTCAGTGAAATGAAGAAAGAATGTGGGCGGGGCTAAATTTAGCTTTTTCTAGTTTCAAGAGTAAGCAATAGCCCCGCCCGCCCACCCCTTCTTCGTTCCAGTGACTACTTTTAATATTGTTCAGTCCTAGCTTGGCAAGTTTTAGCCCCACCCGCCCACCCTTTTTTTTCTTAGAAGGTATCTCATTTGCCAAAATCAATCTTATCTTGACAAATACTAGCCCCGCCCACCCACCTCTTATTTTCTTAAAGGGTATGTCATTTACCAAAATCAATCTTACCTTAGCAGATACTGGCCCCACCCACACACGCTGTTCTCATTCTAACGATTTTATCTCTCTTCAACTGAGATTCATCTTTCATTCGGACTAGACAAAATGAATGAGAAGAGGAGGGGTAGGTGGGCGTGGTGAATTATGTGTTCTTTTGTAAAGTGAGAATGGGGTAATTTTTTTCTTATATTACTTATTTGCTATAATATTTATTTGTGATTTCTGAAGAAGAAAATGAGAGAACGGGTGGGTGGGCGGGGCGAAGTTTAACTTTTACCTACAGAATCTTTTATAAGCAAGCAATAACCCCGCCCACCCACCCCCTCTTCATTCCAGTGATTACTCTTAATATTGTTCAGTCATTTACCAAAATAAATCTTATCTTAACAAATACTAGCTATGCCCACCCGCCCTCTATTTTCTTAGGGGGTATGTAATTTACTGCAATCAGTCTTATCTTAACAAGTACAGTTTCGGCCACAAAATCTTGGGCAGTTCTGTCATTCCATTGACAAGAGCTCTAAAGCAGGCTTTACCTACTTATAACCTCAAATTTGCCATGTTTGTCACTTTGACGTTTCTCAAAATTGATTTTTGAAAAGTGTCAGTCATTATGACAATAAAGCATAGACTACATCGTCTTTTTTTTTAAATGACAGAAAAATACTGCCCAAGATTTTCTGGCCGAAACTGTACTACACTGCACCTATCCAAGTTGATATACGTGTCCTTGCATGTTGATGAGGTCATCACAAAATTATATAAACTAAAAACTCAACTCAAAAATGGTGTATATGTGTCATTATACTTCAGGAGCGAGGCAAGTTCTGTCCAAACAACTCTCAACCAATTTTTTAACTTTCGATGTTAAATTTTACGATTTTTCAATTTTTGGACCCTTCAATTTTTCAGTGTTTTTGATGTTTCAATTTCTTAATCTTTCGGTTTTTCGACTATTCGGTTTTAGATCTTGGTTTATCAAGATATGGATATTTTTTTATTGTTCAATTTGTCGACTTTTCGATTTTTCGACTTCTCGGTGTTTCGATTCTTCAATATTTCAATGTTTGCAATTTTTTAAACTGGATTTTCAATTTTTAAATTTTTAATTTTTCAATTTTTTTAATGTTAAATTTTTCGATTTCTCGATTTTCCAATTTTACCGTTCTTCGATATTTCCATTTTTTCAATTTTTCGAATTGTTAATTTTTTTATTTTTCAGCTTTTTCATTTTTCAACTTTCGATTTTTTTGTTTAAACAGGTGGTTCCAAGAAATTAATGAATAAGTCAGTTCATTTTATCGATTAAATCAGGAACGGTTCACTCCGTTTTCCCAGAAAATTTTGAGAATACAATACTGTAATTTTTCAATTTCTATTTTACACTAAAGAAAACAACTCAGTGAAATGAAGAAAGAATGTGGGCGGGGCTAGATTTAGTTTTTTCTAGTTTCATGAGCAAGCAGTAGCCCCGCCCACCCACCCTTTCTTCTTTCCAGTGACTACTTTTAATATTGTTCAGTCCTAGCTTAGCAAGTTTTAGCCCCACCCACCCACCCACCCTTTTTTTTCTTAGAAGGTATCTCATTTGCCAAAATCAGTCTTATCTTAGCAGATGCTAGTCCCGCCCATCCACTCTCTCTTTTCTTAGAAGGTATGCCATTTACCAAAATCAATCTTATCTTGACAAGTACTAGCTCTGCCCACCCGTCCTCTATTTTCTTAGAGGGTATATTATTTGTCACAATCAGTCTTATTTTAGCAAGTATTAGCCCCTCCCACCCTTTTCTTAAAGGGTATGTCATTTACCAAAATCAATCTTATCTTGGCAGATACTAGCCCCACCCATTCTCATTCTAACGATTTTTTTAATGTTAAATTTTTCGATTTCTCGATTTTCCAATTTTACCGTTCTTCGATATTTCCGTTATTTCAATTTTTCGAATTGTTAAATTTTTTATTTTTCAGTTTTTTCATTTTTCAACTTTCGATTTTTTTGTGTTTCTATTTATCATTTCGGTTTTTCAATTTTTAAAATGTTTCGACTTTTCGATTTTTAGATTTCTCGATTTTTCAAATTTTCGATTTCTCAGTTTGTCAACATTTCACTTTTAGGAATTTTTCAATTTCTGGATTTTTCAGTATTTCGATATCGTATTTTTTACATTTTTTGATGTTTCGATTTTTCAGTTTTCCAGTTTTCTAAAAGTTTTATACTTATGCTTTAAATATATTTTATATTGTTCGCACTTGTGCGCACCGCGTCCCCTTGGAATTTGCACGGGCTGCACTTCACGGGCGGGAAGTTCTGTCGACCAATTTTTTTTGTCACATTTTTTTTAGTTATTTCTTAGCGCCTTTTATCGTTTTTTAAGTCCATTTTTTGTGCTCATATTTTTTTGACACAATTTGTTGTCATCTCTGTCAATTCTTTTTTCACCTTTTTTAATTGCGGCGAACGGCTAATTTCGTGTTGTCTCACCGTTTTATGATCAAAAAAGTTCTTCCGTTTCGGTCGGTCTGTCTGTCGTCTGTGTCAATATTTATTAAATAGATAATCCGAAACTATTCGACCGATTATTGTCAAATTTTATCGTGCAGATGGTAAAACACTGGCCAATACAATAGTAAATTTCATGAAATAATACGTTTATACTTGTGGTTTATGAATCCATCTTTATTTTTTATGCTAGAGATCCAGATTTTCTAAATTATATGTTAACAGTGTGAACGAAGGCCGTACTTTATAAACGACGTGCGCTGTACTTCTGGTATAAAATTGGAAAAAACGGATGTAAAAAAAATCAAAAAACAAAGATTTTATTACGTTTTTTTTTTTAGTTTTTTAATTATTTGGAATTATAATTCAAAAAGTAACAAGAAAATTAAAAAGTTGGGATTTTAATTATGTTTGTTCACTTTTTGATAACGCTTTACATTCTATTCAGTAACTGCTTATTCATGAGACTAGAATCACTAGAATTTCTATAATCTTTAGAGCTTTTAGATTTTCATTATTTATAGATACTTCAGTACCTCTAGAATTTTACATATTTTTAGATCTTTAGGATTTTTATCATCTTTACAATTTTTAATTTGGAATCTGTGGGAGGGGCTAGTACTTGCTATGATAAGACTAATTATGGCAAACGACATACCTCTAAGAAAATGGGGGGCGGGTGGGCGGGGCTAAAACTTGATAAAATAGGACTGAACAGTATTAAGAATAGTCAATTGAACAAAGAAGGGGTGGGTGGGCGGGGCTACTGCTGGTTCATGAAACTTGAATCACTAGAATTTCTATAATATTTCGAGCTTTCACATTTTCATTATTTTTAGATACTTCAGTAACTTTAGAATTTTAAATATTTTTAGATCTTTAGGATTTTTATCATATTTCCAATTTTTTATTTGGAATCGGGGGGGGGGCTAGTACTTGCTAAGATAACACTAACTGTGGCAAACGACATAACCCCTAAAAAATGGAGGACGGGTGGGCGGGGCTAGTACTTGTTAAGAAAAGATTGATTTTGGTAAATGATATATTCTCCAAGAAAAAAAAGGGTGGGTGGGCGGGGCTAAAACTTGATAAGATAGGACTGAACAATATTAAGAATAGTCACTGGAATGAAGAAGGGGTGGGTGGGCGGGGCTACTGCTTGTTCATGAAACTAGAATCACTAGACTGTATGATACAAAATCTATTATTTAAGAAAAAATGGACTTGGTTCAAAATAATTCTCAGCCGACGAGTTATTTCCCTTTTCCACGTTCACTTAAACCCGTATTTGTGTGAGTTTTGAGCAATGAAGAGAATTTATTTTCATTTTCAGGGTTTCTATAAATGATTATAGGGGCGAAGTAGGTCATAAACACGTGCCGCCTCTCAGTTTGAACCTTACTAAATGTCCAAGAGCGCACGACAAATACCACACGCATCTATATAACTGGTTGCCTAAATTCTTCACACCTTTTTAAAAAATGAAACTAATTCATTACAATAAAAAGAAACAAATTTATTGGGGTTAAACATCACAGTAAATGTTGAAAATATTCACCATTTTGTCAAGGCACCAATTTTTTAATTTCATGTTGCATCAGAAACTCCTGATTGCTGAGGAAATTTTGCCAAAGATGTTTACGGATTCTGCTCAAATCATCTACAACTTCTTCAGATACTGAAGATCTTCCACGAGATAGCGTGTAGGGGTCATCATAAAAAGTTTACAATTAAATTTAAAAATTTTCAAGATTGAGGGAACCAATCAAAATAATTTTTGCATAACACCACTATAATTCATTCAAGTTCGGACTTCTGCAATTAAAATTCCTTCCAGATGCAATACATCAAATTCGTGACGGCCACCAACTCCGAAACCCTTCCCACGTCCGCCTCCACCATCACCACCGTGAAAACCCCGGTCCAGGCCTCCCCCACGAACATCGTCCTGTCCGAAATCAAGCCCGCCGCCGCCAGCCAAGGCACCGCCATCGCCCCCAAACCCCTGAAGAACATCGCCGCGAAAACGGCTGTCACCACCGGCCAAGTGGTAATGCTGCCCAGCTACGTCCAAACCCAGCTCAACACGAAAGTGCCCATACCCATGCGCCACACCCCGGTCGCTAAGCAAGTCTCCCCCGACACCAGCGTGAACATCACCCCCGAGGCCAACCTGGAATCGAACGGGATGCGGCCGCGGAAGCCCTGCAACTGCACCAAGAGCCAGTGCCTGAAGCTCTACTGCGACTGCTTCGCCAACGGGGAGTTCTGCTACATGTGCAACTGCATGAACTGCTACAACAACCTGGACAACGAGGACCACCGCCAGCGGGCGATCAAGACGTGCCTGGAGCGCAACCCGAACGCCTTCAGGCCGAAGATCGGCAAGGCGAAGGACGTGTCGGGGGACAGCTCGGTGCGGAAGCACACGAAGGGCTGCAACTGCAAGCGCTCGGGTTGCCTGAAGAACTACTGCGAGTGCTACGAGGCGAAGATCGCGTGCTCGAACAACTGCAAGTGCGTGGGCTGCCGGAACATCGAGGACTCGATGGAGAAGAAGGGGATGAGGAACAACCTGGAGGACGGGTTCAACCAGCAGCTGCAGGGGAAGATGACGCAGTCGAAGGACCCGCTGCAGTTCAGGCCGAGGCGGACGTCGAACAGTCGGCAAGCGATTAACTTTATCAACGACGACGTCATCGAAGCGACGTCGCAGTGTATGCTGACGATCTCGAACAGCGAGGAGGCGGGCATGCAGGACGACGAGGTGACGAAGAGGCAGATCATCGAGGAGTTCGGGAGGTGTCTGAAAGAGATCATCGACTACTCGATGCTGCATAATTGATAGTTTTAAGTGTAAAGTCGAAAGTACGTTGTAGGCTGGAATTTTATTTTATTGTTAGGATTAAGTTCAAATTGTAATTTTTCATGATATAAACTTTTATCTTACGGTTTTAGAGGGATTTGGTTTGTCTCCTGGAATGGTCCCGTGGCACCAGAAACAGGCGTTGCAAGAATTACATGAGCGATTTATATTTCAAATTCAAATTATTCAAATGTAATTTCGGCGTTGCTTTTGTCTTTTAGCGCGAAAGTTTAATTCAAACTGGGACACCACAGTACCAAAGTCTCCGCACAAAAAAGTAGTTCTAGCGCCAGTTTTAAATGAAAATAGAGAATATCATTTTTAACACTTAAAAACCGCAAAAAATTCAAAATTTGGCTTTGAACTGTGACCGTCAACAAAATCGAACCCAACTTTGTGTCTGTATTTTTTTTATTTTTTTTTTTTAAATGACCGTATGCCTTCAAATGCAAAGTGAACCCCAAGGGTGGGAAAGTCTCGTTAATAAAAATGCAAAATATGGAGGGCAAATTATTTGTTCCTTAAAACACACAAAAAGAAAAAGGAAGTCGTCACTAAAATAACTAAATGATAATACTTCTCGTTCATTTAAATATAAAAAAAAATCGAAGACTGTTAGGAGTCTGGATCATAAATCACTTTTACGGGATCGATGGCTCTGATAAAGGCGATCGAGCTCTCTTCATTTTTCAACGTTACGTTGTGTACTCATTTTCGCGGGTCAAGGGCTAGTACATAACTATGCACATCATCCATTTGCCAGGCCGGAAGACCTGCGCATTCCACGAAGAAGTAGGTACCCCGGTCGGAATCTAACAAAACAATGGCTGGCTAACTTGGATTAAATCCATATTAATCTGAAATCTGTACTCTGGAAGTTCTGATGATGATTAAATGAATGTACAAAGCAAACAAAACAACGAAAAATTTACATGATGTCAAATTATGCGTTCATGCAAGTTAAGTTACCTATAACAGAAACACGACAAGGAAGATATTAAATACGGTCAAAATGAAAAAACAATTCAAGAATAAAATAACACATTCATATAGTACAAAATAAACCTGCATTTTCAATTCCACGATGATATTAATCTAACTGATGATAATTTTCAAGGTCCTTTTTCTCAAAATGGTTTAAGATCAGTTTAAATATCATAATGACATATCATAAATCTCGAGTGAGAAATTATGAAATGTGGAGAATATAATAATTTGAGAAAAAACATCCAAAACCGGGACAAAAAAATTGTGAAGCTTCAATAAATGAATTTCCTCTACCACATGTTTTTATATGAACATTTTCTGATTATGGTAGCTGTGATGGTAGTTAAATTGTATGAGAACCATGAACAGTTAAAAATCTTAATATTATGGTGTCCGAATTTAAATCAAAATTCGAAAAAAAAAGAATTCAAAACATAAATCGTTAAACATAAACAACTAGGGTTGGTAGAGACAGAACAGTGCATGGCGGAGCGTCAGTCTGAATGTGTCTTTGTGAGTGTAAACACGTGGTAAGAGCTAGGTTTAAATTAGTTGGTTTGGTAGTTAATAAAATGGGAGAAACCCTTTGTTTAACGACAATCAATCGTAATCGACGTCACTTTGTTGTCCCCAACCCGTGCGGTTAATCCTTGCGGCCTTTTAATCGAAAAATCGCGGACTTTCGTTCAAAGCGAAACACGTGCTGTAAATTTGTTTTATTGTTTGAAAATTTACCAATCAAGTTATTTTTTCTTAATCGTCAGCTAGTGCTACAACAATTTAACAATCAGGATTATTTAAATAAACCACTTGCTAGAAGATTTCATGAAATTCACTTTGTCAGGAAAACACCTTGTTGTTTAATTACGAAAAGGTTTCTGGATGCATATACAGTTGGGGACACGGAATTTCAAACGACCTGTCAATCATAATGACAGTAAGGTATAAGACTACAATGTTTTTAAATGTCAGAAAATTGGTTGTCGTTTGAAATTCCGTGTCCCAAACCGTACGTAAGTGTTACATTATAACACTTCTTATTTCTACACACAAGATTGCTAATAGTTCATTTACGGCAGTTAAACAATTTCATTATACTGCGAACTGGCGGGGGTTAAATAATTTCTTCCCTTAGGCGATTATCATCATCATTATCGTCGTTATCCTGATTACTTCATCGAGGCATGCCCTCACAACGCTACAGATTGATTACTTCATCGAGGTTCGTCCTCGCAACGTTAGAGATTAATAACCTCAACGAGGCTTATTCCTCCCACCGCTAAAATATACATCATCGAGGCAATTCCTCACAACGATTTAAAATTTACATCACCGAGACGCTTTTTCCCTCGCAGCGATGATTGGATATTTTTGTGTTTGTTTATTATGTGTTTTGTTCGGGTAACCAGTTCGCGGTATTTTAAACTCTCAAAGTAAATTGTTTTTTTTTTAAGTAACCAATCACTTATATCATGATATAATTTGACATAATGTAAACTCTTTGTTTGAATCGTTGATAAAGTGTGGCAAATATCAATCTCCTGTAAATTTTGTTAACTTTGCAATTTTTCACCTCATACAATATTTCTCTAATCTCACAATTTTAACTTCAGTAATTTTCTTTGTTGTATAATTTTAATTGAACGTAAATTTCATATTCTGCAGTTTTAACCTCACATAATATTTTATTTGCACAAGTTTATTTCACACCAGATCTTTTGTTTCATAAATCTTTACTAGTTTTGTTTTGTAAATACTTTGTTGATGAATGTGTCAATCGTATAAATTATCTGATGACAAATTTTAATCTCACGTAAGAATTATTTGTTGTTTAAAATTTCACAATATTGTATGACGAATTTAAATATTGTTTATTGCGCTTTGAAACTTTAACATTTGTTCAGTTGTTGTTAATATCAGAGTTATAATAGATTGAACATTTAAAAATGGAATTGAGGTTAAATAACACAGAAAACGTTGTAAGGATCCAATTCGAATTTTTAAATTTCAAATGAATTCTGCGCGCACAAGAAACGGTCGGTAAGAAGAAGAGGTTGGCAACCAACCACCCCAAAGAAACAGACATGCGCAAAGCGAGGGTGATTTTGTTTCTTGTAAAACACACCACTTCGCTTTGACCGCTTGGAACAAACGGTCGACTTCCTTTCGAGCGCTTCGAGCAACAGGTTGTATTTTTGATTGTGAATTATTCTGTGCCTTTTGCTGTTGTTTTTGCGTTTCCAGTGTTGATCCGTTCCATTGGAAAACCTAGCAGCCCCCGTTGAGCCATTGGGTGTTCCTGATTTCTCACCGTTCTTACGACGAGGTTTTTGTGTTCCTGTTGGCGGTAAGCCGTGTCGAAATCTTCGCATCTTTGGAGAGGTATGTTTTGACCACGTTTTGGACTGGATCCTGTGTCGCCGCGAGTTTTCAAGTCCCGATGATGCGTCTGACCTCGTGACTCAGCGACGCGTGCGCTTTTTTCCACTAATCTCGTTTTTTTTTTATCTTTCATTTAAAATCCATCGCAGTAGGGCTTTACAGGAAGTGATTTCTAGTTCGGACCATGCTTTATTTAGCTATATTTGTGAAATCTGTATTTTGGATGGCGGCAAACGAGTTGTTATTTTCACCGTTCTTTGTTCAGGCAGCGGCCATTTTGAAGCGTCCATTTGTTTCTTTTAATCGAGCACATGTTTTAACTGAATCTATTGAACAAAATAACAACATTGTGGGTCATGGGGGGACGTGCCTTTATTCTTTGGATTTAGCACATCGTTTATACAACGCCACAGGATTCATCGTATTTTTGCATCGCATATTTTCGACGCCTATTATTTGGAATGACGAATTCGTCCAACGCCATTTTGCAACTGCAGATTGTCTGCCATGTTTGTTTATGTGTTCTGTTTGGGGAAATGTATGTGTAATAATGGCCCACAATGTAGCTGAATAATTTCACGTTTGAATTTTAACCACTAACTTGACTGGACACGAATTATTATTAATCTCATGTAAATTTGTTAACTTTACAATCTTTCACCTCATGCAATTTGTCTTTGTCTCACAATTTTAGCTTCAGTAATTTTCTTTGCTGTATAATTTGAATTGAACGTAAATTTCCATGCTCTGCAGTTCCGACTTAACATGATATTTAATTTGTACAAGCTTATTTCACACCAGATCTTTATTTTATCAATCTTTGCTAAGTTTTGATCATGTAAATGTTTTGTTGATGAATGTTTCTCTCATATAAATTATCTGATGTCCAAATTTAATCTCAATTAAGAATTATTTGTTGTTGAATTTTCGTAAGAGTGTGTGGCGAATTTAAATGTTGTGTATTGCTCTTTGTTGAAACTTTAACACTTGTTCGGTTGTCATTTAATATTAGAGTCATAGAGATTGAACATTTAAATGGAATTGAAGGTAAATAACACATAACTCGTAGTGTACGTGGGGCGCGCGACTCCTTCTCAAACTGACGGGATTAATCGCGTCACCTGCACAAGTCCGCGGGTGTTGTATAGCTTCAGGGGGCGATCGCGGGTTTTTAACGCTGTCGGCTTCTGTCCATAGCCGGGACCCCACTACGGATCTGCGATCGTAACCGCCTCGTTTCGCAGGGCACGTTCGTAATGGAGAGATGCGTGTGAGCAGGCGTTGGTGTAGATAGAATCACCGTCGTGAGGGAGAACAGTGATGATCAGGAGTCCCAACCTCCACTTGCGTTACAACGCCCCCTCTGGGTATTTTGCTGTACTCATAAATGAAATTGATATATTTTGTTCTATATTTTGTTCGATCGCCACACCCTCATAATGATTCGGGTTCTGCCATCCAATTTACATATGTGTAGGTCTTGTGTTTGTTCGGTTTTCATATGTGTATGTCTGTCAATTCGCGAGTGTTTTCCTTTCAAATATCTTAGGGTGTTTGACATGTAATATGTCGGTGAATAAAACCCCAGGGGGTTTTGGGGAATGAAGACCGATGACACTTTGGCCCTGCGGACTCGCCAGGAGGGCAAATTGAGCCTCTGTCGTCGTTCTTCGTTTCTTTTTCCCCCTTAGGAAGGCTTTTGACCAACCTAATTTTGTCTATTATTTCTGGCGCTCTCGACCGTGTATGCACTTGTATGAAAGAACTTCTTCCCGCCATTTTTCAAAACCAAAAAAAAAAAACACACAACGTAGGTTCTCATTTGTTAGACGATCACAGCCAAGGCCAAACTTTGAATTTTTGAATTTTTCGCGGGCCTTTCAAACTGTTTCAAGGTCAAATTTTTAAGGCGGGAAGATTGGGTTATCACAACGTGGCAGAAACGAAGTGCGGTTCCTAGTCGGGCTGGCGAGATTTATCGTGTCACCTGTACAAGTCCACAGGTTTGGATAGATTCAGTGGCGGCCGCCGATGTTGTAACGTTCTAGACTTCGTGCTAGCCTAGATCCACCTACGGGTCTGGCGACCGTAATGGCCTAGTTTCGTACAGCATGATCGTACTGGAGGTGTGAGTGCGGGTAGGCTTTGCGATAGATAGAATCACAATCGAAGGGGGAGAACAGCCCTAGACCGGTAGCCCCGAACTCCGCCCCAGGGGTACTTTTGTTGTCCTCCTGTTAACTTTGAAAGTCTGGCGCCACACGCCCGTAATAACTTGTGTATTTGCATCCAGTTACTTAATTCAGATTTTGCTTTGTTTTTGTTAAATTTGTGATATTCAAATATTTACATTGATCCCAAACATATGTACAGGATTTTGCGTTTGTTCGTTTTTCATATGTGCATCTCTGTCAATTCGCGAATGTTTTTTCTTTCATATATCTTAAGGTGTTTGAAATGTAATATGTCCGGGAATATACGATATTGGTTATCACAATATGAATTGTGAATTTACAATGTTGATGGAATACTCAAAGTTAGCATTGGAAACATTCAAAATAATAAATAAATAATATGAATAATTCACTAACGTAAGCACCTAATCATTTATGTTCCAGAGCGTTTAAGGAATTAATGAATGTCATCCTTCAGGTGATAGTTAAGATTGGAATGCACAGTAGGTACAAAATTTGGGGGTTACTTGGCCTAATTACTTCTGGTGTAGCAGTGCTAGTGGAAAACTTGTGTTAAAAATTTTTAAGTAGAATTTTGTTTGTAAATAATTTTATTAAAGGGCAATAGTTTAAACAAAATGAATCACATTCGACGGCACAGGCCCCTTCAACGAGCGTAATTAGTAATATGTCAGTTTATTAACAATTTTCTAATGTGTAAAATTTTGACTGTTTCATGAAAACGTGTAATTTCGATTTCTCATAATTCATGTATGTATTACATTTTTTTAAATATTCATGGTTCTAATACAGTTTCACTTCAATCATGTAATTGTTCATAGAAAAACACGCACAAAATTCATTGTTTAACTCTTCTTTATAAGGATATTTATTAAATCCGATGTTTTTATTTATTATATTATTCACACTTGGTAACTTCTCATTCGAGATTTATAATAGTTTATTTATGGCATTTAAACCAACCTGAAACATAGACATACTTTGAGCAAAAGGACCTTGACAATTATCAGTTACATTAATATCAGACTAAAAATGAAACGTTTATTTTGTATTATAATTAATGTGTTATTTTCTAACATCTAAATTATTTTCTTACAGCTTGAATTTGAACATTTATTCTCGAATTATTATTTTGAATTTGAAGTCAATAAGAGAACAAAATTTTAATGAAAAACTATGTAGCGGCAGCGGCACCAGAGCGCTATAAGAGTGGGGAAGTCGAACTACATCAATTTCATTCTAGAACACAGCAAAAATACCCACAGGGGGCGTTGTAGCACGAGCGGAGTTTGGGACTCCTGGTCGTAGCTGTTCTCCTACCCACGTCGGTGATTCTATTTATCGCAAGCATGAAGATGCCGTACGAGCAGGCCGCTACGGTCGCAAACTCCTGCATTCTTTGTGCAGATGGCGCGATAATCCCGCCAGCTCGACTAGGAACCGCGCCCTCCGCTTCTGCCAAGTGTTTCTGTGTTATTTACCTCAATTCCATTTTAAATGTTCAATGTCTGTGACTCTGATATTAAACTACAACTGAACCAGTGTCAAAGTTTCAAAGAGTAATAAACAACATTTAAATTCGCCATACACTCTCGTGAAATTTTAAACAGCAAAGAATTATTATCTGAGATTAAGGCTAGACATCAGACAATTTCAAATCCAATTTAATTTAGATTTTAAATGAAAAAGCCAAAAATTATTTCATTGTAACCCATTTAAACATTTATCAACAAAATATTTACATAAAAAAATTAGCAAAGATTTATAAAAACAAAAAAGATCTGCTGGTGTGAAGTAAAACATGTGCAGAGCATAAAAATTTACGTTCCATTTAAATTATGCAGCAAAGAAAATTACTGATGCTAAAATTGTGAGATAGAGAAAAATTGTATGAGGTGAAAAATTGCAAAGCTAACAAAATTAGATGAGGTCAGTATTTTATATTATCATTATACATTCCCCCAAACAAACGCGTAAAAAATATAGCAGGCAATCTGGAGGTTCACGTTGGCGTCGGCCTCTTTCAACATGACCGCTGCTAAAACAAAGAATTTACTTGATGTTAAATTATGCCACACTTTATCGACGATTCAAAGAAAGAGTTTACATTATGTTAAATGATGCCTTGATCCAAGTGATCGGCTGCTTAAAACCATTAGCTTTGAGAGTTTATATCGTGGACTGTTTATCCCAAACAAAACACATGATAAATAAACAACACAGAATGTCTCCAGCGTTGCGAGAATAATATGTCTCGATGACCTGCCTAAAGGGAAAAAATGAAAAATGTATAATCCCCCCGTACCTCAGACACGATATTATGAATTCTACCGCACTTTTCACGGCCTTTTTCCAGAATGGGGCAACGTTGGCTTAATTTAACTGCCTTAAACGAACTATTAGCAATCTTAATCATAATTAGATAAACAAAATTGAACGAGTCGTGACTAAAAAGTGAATTTCATGAAATCTCTTAGCAAGTGTTTATCTAAACAAACTCCCGTTTGTTAAACTGTGTTAGAACCAGTTAACGATTAAACTCCTAACATGAACTGTGAATTTACAAACAATAAAACAAATTTATACACGTGTTGGCGTCGTCGAAAATTCACTTATTTCCGATTAGAAAGCCGCATGAATTAACGAAGGTTTTCTCCTTTTTATTAACTACCAAACCAACTAAACGTAACCTAGCTAACTCACCACGTGGTTTTCACTCACAACAACAAACCAGGGAGAACTACCCACTACCCAAAAAGCGCTAACGTACACATGGTTGCCTGTTTGATTGATTTTTTTTCAAATTCAAATTATTCAAATGCGATTTCGCACCACTGTTAATTTTTTTCAGCGCGAAATTTTAATTCAAATTCGGTCACCACAAAGTAAAATTGAAAAAATTTTGGAAAATCTGAAAAACACTCTAAATTCAGCTGATGTTTTTTATTCTATAGACCTCCTCTGTCAAATGACAGGGCCACTTAGACCGAACCTCTGACAAACGAACATGCCGAAGATTGACGATTGTCATTTCGAAATCAATGATGCCAACTGCATGATATATATCATGGCGTACTGCTACTACTACTACTACAAGTTTTCGATCGCGCCATATAATTTTTTTTATCTGATTCTGATAGCAATAAAACAAAGTCGAATAGTGTTAATTCGACTTCGATACAATTGCATATTTTTTCTTCATTTCAAAATGAATTGATATTGAAAAAATTCCAGATTTTTTGGTTAAACTTACAATTTGTACTAATACTTATCCGTTTAAATTCCGTCAAGATTAATGGAAAACGTTGGACTGTTTTTTTTTCAGCTGAATAACTGAATCTGACTCATTCTATCTCTGCAAGCTTTTGATGACGTAACAGCATGGGACCCCAACCCCTATACACCCCCCAAGATTCACACTTTTATTTAAAAAAAGCAAAAAATATATCACAAATCAAGCACTATTATTCTTGTGCACCTTATTCTGGTGCCTGATTAAATACGAATCCCGGACAAACCGCCTCTGGCAGATGCCGCAAACGAACCCCCTTCGACTATTGTGGCTCTTCACGTGCTGCACGAACTGACTTTTGGTACTAAACACGGCATTACATTCAGGACAAGACAGCCCATCGGACACATGCGACCACCGATGGGCCACTAGGTAACTCTTCACAGCGAACTTCTTCTCGCACAAATCGCACCCGTAGGGCCTCAGCCCCGTGTGCACCCTTTTGTGCGTGTTCAGGCTCGACTTTTGCGTGAAGCGCTTCTCGCACACGTCACACTTGAAGGGCTTCTCGCCAGTGTGGGTACGCAGGTGCACCTGAAATGGCTAAACAGTGACGGAAAATTGGAAAATAGCCGCAGGCAACCTCCAGGTACGGCTTCCGGCAGAAGCACGCCTCGCACTGGTTGCACTGGAAGGGTTTGTTGCCGGAGTGCAGCTTCATGTGGACGTAGTAGCTGGAAGTGGACGACAGGACTTTGCCGCATATTTTGCAGGTCTGCGGTTTGCGCTTCTTGCAGGGTTCCTGCAACGTGAGGGTTAAGTAATCGGCGGGGGCGGGGGAGGCACATACGGCGTCCTGGGGGGCGCCCGATTTTTCCTCGCCCTCTGAACTGGTGCAGCCGTAGAAGCTGATGGGCTCGATTTTGATTTCAGTGTCGAAGACGCTGTGGGAGAGAGTGCCGAACATGCTGAGGCTGCAGGGGGGCGACCTGCGAGAAGTGAGGTTAGGTTAGATTTTTTTCAAGACAAAAGGTTGTAGCGACACATTTACCTCTTTGAAGTGGTTACTTTGTGCTAGAGATTGTCAATTCGCAGGATTTTCTGAACGAACAAAAGTCTGCGGGGACCATCGTGGGAACATGAAAATAGGAAGTGTGAAGGTTAGGTTTGAGGTTATGTTTATTAATCTATTAATAATTTCTGGACAAGACGGTGAGAATTCTGGATTATGAGTAAAGTAGGGCACTATTAATTCACTAGTAATTGCTAAAGCGGTTCAGGTTAACGTTCAGTCAATAATTTTATTTTCGTTGTGTTATTTTGACAGCAACGTGAGATGATAAATCCTTGACAGATAATTAATTTTTTCTTGACCTAATATCAATTATACACCAAAAAAATATAAAAGTTCGCAATTAATTAAAACCAGATTGCAAATTTCAAGGTGAATCAAGGGGCTCTGCATAAAAGTTAACCCAGGTTAAGTTTGAGGTTAGGTTCGACCCGGTGGTAAATTAGTAATAATTTTGTTTACACTGTGCATGCCAGTTAGGAGTGTTAATTTTTATGAAAACATAGATACTAATCTGCTTATTAGAAAGATTAAGGAATCGATAACCTGACAGTAAAAATAAAAGTAAACACCGATGCCATAGGCGCCGACTTAAAAATGTCGTTGGGGGTTAAAATTGTTACTTTTTACACTGCACGTTATTTTTTGACGATTGAACGTTAACCCGAGTTTCTTTAATCAAAACTATTATTTAATGTGAATTATATATTTTCAATTTGACCAATAAATTTACAGATGTGGAGGTAGATTTTGTTTTTTAATTTTTTATAAATATTCTGTATATTAAAATCCTATTTTACTTATGCCACAATAAAGCGCGCATTTTTATTTAATCTATTCACAAAATATTGTAAGCCACATTTTAAAAATGACCCTAGTGCGATTTTTTGCGAACCCTTCCATTGCTAGTACCTTATAAGAAAAGAGAGGGTGGGTGGGCGGGGCAAGTAGCTGCTAAAATAAGACCGATTTTGGCAAATGATTTTTTTTCAATTTGAATTTCAATTTTTTTTTAGTCCAAAAATTCCTAAAGTTCAATGGGCGATTCTGGAAAAATGGTAGAAATTACCTAAGAAATCGAGCGGAAAGTAACTTCTAGAGGTAGGTCTAAATCCATACGAAATTGTTGTTAGTTAAGTTTCGAAAACTGTCCGAAATTTTCTAATGGAATCCTAAAAATCGAAAAATTTTGTTTTTAGAAAAGTTGTTAAAAAATTATGCAGATTTCCAAGGGCTGGTTCCAAAAATATCAACAAGATTTTGATTTGAAAATCAATTTTATTTTCCAAAAAATTTTTAAATTTCAGGGGCCAATTCTGGAAAAATGGTAGCAGTTATCGAAGAAAGTAGCCGAAAGTAACTTCTGGAGGTTTGGAAACTGCTCAAAAATTGACCGAAATTTTCCTAGGGGAGATTTGAAAATTTTCAAGGAAATTAGAATAACTCGGAGACGTCGCACGGAATATCAACCTAAGAAGAGGTCATTATGTAAAAATATATAGAGTATATTTCATAATAATTCACACCTCAGTGCGTTGGAAATTCAAATTTATGTTGGCAAAATTGTGAAAAAGGGCGTCTAGTGTCAATTCAAACTTCAATTCATTCATAAGCTCAAAATGGGCACTGACAGTTTTATGACTAAAATTGCTGAAGGTCGTTTTATATTTTTAGGGGTAGTCTTTGAATATACTCTACATTCTAAAGGCGGCTTAGTATACACATGACCAATCGAGACGTCGAAAATTCTGAAATACACCCACTTATTAGGGTATTCCATTTGAAAAAATAACGTACATGTTACTTTTAGGCCTTAAAAACAGAACACTCTGTATGGTTGAAAATAATTTTAATACATGGTTCTCAAAGAACAACCTTATTTCTTTTTTAATTTGTCAATTAATTTTATTGTATGCTTTATTAATTACAACATCATTTGTACTTAAACTCTAAACATTTCTATAGTAATTCATGCTAAAAAAAATCAGATGTCCGGATTTTTTGGAGCACTTCTGTACATTTAATCTCATTTTATAAGTTTTATTTAGAGATGTTACAAAACTGTTTTTTTATTAAACGGGTTCATTTTTTGTTTTGTTTTAAAATGTGTTTGGTTGTTATGAACATTTAGCAGTTTTAATTAAATAAGCAGTTAATTTTTTTCCGTAAACTAGCACGTATTTGTTATTTAACAGAAGCAAGGTTTCCTTGAAAATCTCAAAAATTTTAAAATTTGCGGTAGCGCCATCTTTGGCTTTAAATTTGGACAACAAGGAACACTTCAACAACATGCTATCATAACCTTAAAATTTTGAATGCGGAATAATAAAGCATTGTATTATTAGATATATGTTTAGAACAAAAAGTTTTATAATAAGGTTATACATTTATATTTTAATTTTAACCTGCAGTTGTTAGATGGAATTGGTAATATTAAAGTAAATGTTAATTCATTAAAAAAAAATTCAAAATTTCTGCTCATTCTAACAAAAACTAACATCAGTCACATCAAACATTTAGAAAAAAAAATAATTAAAACAAAAAAACTGTTTTAAAACAATTCTACTCTACTTATTATTTACAGATATGGAGTGTTCGAGAGTTACAAATAAAGTGTTTTATTTTTTATGATAATATCTGTTAACTTGTGAATTAGTTGCGATATGTTCCTAACTTATTTCCATAATTCTACATAACTATCAAAATTATCAGTGTCCTTTTATGTTCTAAAATTACATCTAAACTGCTACGAAATCCACGTTTTGTACATATATGAAGAATACTTATTTTAAATCGTAGAATTTAAAGAGAGCAAAATGAAAACGTATGCAAATTCATTTGAATTTTATGTGTACAATAAGTCTGATATGGTGATATGTCACCTCGTTGAAATAAACTAAAAATAAAAATAGATTTGGCGGTAAAACGACAAAATAATAAGAAATATAAGTTAAGTTCACGCCTTTTCATTTTCGCCACCACTGTGTAAATAATTTCAAAAATTTGAGGTTATGTCCACTAAATTTGATTTTTGATTATCGAATGACAATTTAATATTTATTTGAGACGAATAAACTCAAGTTCACTGATGAATTTGTACTTTGTTGTTGTTTATACGTAGGGCGTTTACACCAGACGTGTTTACGACAAATTGGTGTTGCAATTTTGAGGTTATGTCGGCTGTCAATATTTTTGTAAAATACCGTTATGCAAACTTCCGAGGACGTGAAATAAGAATATTATATTGAAAAAAAGCGTATTTTAGTATTTTATCGAGAAAATAGCATCTTCGCTTAGATCGATCGAATACCTTAGTGAGTTTCGTGGAAGAAATCCTTAGGGCCAGCCATGACATGTTTATATACCGGCGTTTCCAAATATCGAGACACGTTTTGATAATTAAAAATTAATTTTCAATTACATGTTTTGTAAAATATGGCCGTGACGTCACTCAACCCTAACCTCACTTTGTCTTTGATTTTTAAGGGGTGATTGACCAGCAATGACCACTAATAAGTGAACCAGTAAGGGAATGAAAGTCATGGCTAATTCCTATGTTATTGTATTTCAACCAATTCCAGGAAATTATTGCAAAATCAATTGGTCAGTTACTTAAAAACTTACGCCTAAACAATATCAAAACAATCATTAAAAAAATTCTATACTTACTGAACATAAGCATAATATCAACAAGTTTAATGGAGTCAGAGCCAGCTGCTTCCCGAACTCAACAAACTGAAAAAAAATCTTAAGCAAGAAACAGGTGGCTGCGACCTTGATGGAACTCGAATAAAACTTTACATTCATTTAAAATTAAATTAAATTTTATTGAACATAATATTGTAGCTTTTGCATTAGAATTTCGCCAACAAAAGTACAAAGAGATGTAAAATGTAAACACCACATTGACGACCTGCGAGTCCACCTGGTGTAGGTAAGCTGTTGATATAACTGGTCCAATACGATAATATATAGCTTAGCGGCTGTGGAGGCCTCTGGACTTGGTGACAACAGGCACGGCCCCCACGTCACGTGACCGGGATTATTTATCAAGCGCGGTGTTTGTTTTCACAGCAATTACCACCTGAAACGTGCCGTCAGCACCGGGGCGATCGACTCGCACTCACTACTCACCTCTTCCCCGCAGGATTTGAGCACTGTACATAGGATATCCTTTCCGGCGTCGTACTCGGCGCGCAGCTGCGCCCCCACGTCCCCCTCGGGCACTTTGAGGTCCTCGCGCAGGTCGCCGTTGTCCGACATAAGAGACAAATAGCCGTCATCGGAGATGTCAGTCAGCTGGTAGTCCTCGCGCTTCACGTGCGGGACGTCCATGTTGTGTGTGGAGGGGCATATGTCTTCGTATTTCTTTCCTGCAAGCAGCCCCCTCAGTAACTCCTTACCGACCACAGAACACCCGTACCTGTGAAAATATCGATTCCTACCAAATGCACTTTGGCGTGTCCGTGTTTGCCTGTTTTGGAAGTCGACATTTCGACAATCTTGCAAGGTCGTGATTTGAGCATGACGAAGCCGTTCTTGCGCAGGGCAGAGCACTGCATGGGATAGGTGGCCGAAGCGCCAGAATCCCCAGTTTCGAAGTGAGTGTCATCGATGTCAGCCATTGTGTGTCCTGTGTGAGACCGTGCAAGCTGCAAACAACAACAATAACCTCAAAGGGCTGCCACGCGGCGGGGCGAGGGGCGCACGCCCCCGAGCCCCGCCGGCGGCGGCGGCCGTGACCCGTCGACCCGGCGTCGCCGCGCGCCGCGCCGCCGTCAGATCGCCGCCCTCGCCGCCTCCTCGCCGCATTTTCGTGGGGCCGAGAGGCAACATGGCGCGAACATACACCTAAATCGTGCACACTGTCAAAACGGCACAAGTCAGGGGTGGCGGCGGGGCGGAACTGGGGGGCGGCAGCGGGCGGCGGGAGCGCCGGCCGGGGACGGTGCGCCGGATAAATTCATACAAATTTGCGGATTTTCGCACACAAAAATAAGCTACTCACATGTGTCCAAGATGGCAAATGATTCCAAAAGAAACGTAAATGTCATGCGCGAGCAGAAACGAACGGTACACGGGGAAGCGATTGTGGCGCCACGGACGCGGGAAGTTTGAATGGGGGTCGCCGGGGGCGAAGGTCGAGGTGATAAGGGGACTCAAGGTCGGGGCTAAAAGGCGGACAGTGTGTGGCAACATGTGTTAACGCGGAATTTAATTAAGGGAATTGCGGTTATCGGCTTGTTGCTGCTGAAAATGTGGGGGACTTGGAGGTTTTTTAATGGACGCTGATGCAACAGCTGTTACGGTTTGTTATGGCTGCAGTACTGGAAGAATATAGCGAAAAGGGCGCATTTCTAAAAAAAAATTAATTTCACTCAACCAAAAGAACCGAAATAAGTAGTAATTAAAGGCTGCAGCTACGAGCGAAAACTAAAGTGTTAATTTCACAAAGACTGATCGGACGAATTCACGTCATCAATTCGACCGATTTAAAAAAATCAACGTTCAAAAGACATTGACTTTGTTGTTTTCACACAACGAAGAATAGAACAAAGCTTGGTGAAAATAAATCCGGATCCAAATCAATACTACTGGACTGGAGGTCAAACTTCACCACTAAATAACGGAAAAGTTATTTACAATTTTTATATCGTTGAAGTTCGTAAATTCTTTACTTCTTTACTAACATTTGGTCAGTTTACAGTGGATAAAGTAGGTAATAAATGCCTCATACTTAAACAAGTCCCGATCAAAAAAATTGGTCTAAAGAGTTTAGACAGTACTTCCCTCGCTGTCGGAAACTTGACGACTGCATGCCTATTGTGTTTTTTTTCTCATTACATTTTTGTAGTGGGAATTTAAAAAAAATTGCGATGACGTCATCAACATTTTTGCAAGGACACGTATATCAGTTGGGATAGATGTAGTGTAATACTAAGAATAAAATTATTATATTCTCAAATTTTCGGGAAAATGAATTGGGTCGTTTTGAATATTGATTTGTAATAATCAATAAAATAACGAAACAATTTACTCACGTATACGTATCAGAGGCAACTGAAAATCGTGTATGTATAAACATTCTTAATTTAAGATGACAGGCGTAACAGCATACATGAGAGTCAAACAGAGAAACTGTAAACAAAACGACCATCGGTTTTATTGCTTCGACTTCCGCTTATTATATAAAACATTGGGTTTTATTTTAATTCTTGACGGTGAAATTCACAATTGGTTGATTATAAACATGTCTATTTCACATTCGCGGAACCAAGTGAGCGCATAAAACAAATGCAGGTCTATAATGTTAAAGTCGATGTAAATAAGCGTGCTACCCTTATGTTTCAACCGAGTTTTTCCTTTAACAAATTTTGTGTCTACCAAATTGGGTTGGTTGGGGTGTAATACTAATAATAAGTGTTGCCTTTAATTTAATCAATAAAATAAATTGACTTCATTAATGTTTTTGAACCAACTCTTAAGAAAATCTAAAAAATATGAATGGAATGATAAATCACAAGTACAAACTCATCATATTTTTTGCATTTTAGATAGGATTTATTCAGCAAAAGTTAAGGGTGACGTCATCAAGGGATGAACAAATACATTTTGAACAAAAGTTTACCATGCTTATAATAACTTTAAAATATTCCCAAGATTTCAAAGCATTCGGTTAATTTTTTTGAGTCACCCTGTATATGCAAATCGAAAAAATTTGAATGGAATGATAAATCACAAGAAGAGACTCACCATATTTTGTACATTTTAGATAGGATTTATTCAGCAAAATTTTGTGGTGACGTCATACATTTTTTAGGGGGGACGACCAAATACATTTTGATCAAAAATTTACCATGCTTATGATAATTTTAAAATATCTTCAAGATTTCGAAGCATTCGGTTTTGTAGTTCCTGAGTAAATCAGTAAAATAAATTTACGCTTTCATTTATTTTTTTGAATCACCCTGTATATGCAAATCCAAAAAATATGAATGGAGTGATAGATCACAGGTACAGACTGATCATATTTTGTACATTTTAGATATGATTTATTCGGCAAATTTTCGAGCTGACGTCATCAAGTTTTTGGAGGGATAAGCAAATATATTTTGACTAAACATTTATTATGCTCTTTATAACCTTAAAACATCTGCAAGATGTCAGAGCATTCCGTTTTGTAGTTCCTGATTAAATCAATAAAATATATTTACGCATTCATTAATTTTTTTGAGTCACTCTGTATATGCAAATCCAAAAAATATGAATGGAGTGATAAATTACAAGTACAGACTCATCATATTTTGTACATTTTAGATATGATTTATTCGGCAAACTTTAGAGCTGACGTCATCAAGTTTTTGGAGGGGATAAGCAAATATTTTTTGACTAAAGATTTATGATGCCCTTTATAGCCTTAAAACATCTGCAACATTTCAAAGCATTCTGGTTAGCAGATTAAAAATTAAATTTCAAAATGTTGTTTTATAATTTTGATTTTTTTTCCAAAAATCTGGACGTTTCGGGTGAAAAGTCGATTCAGAGTTGTAAACTACATGTGTAGGACTATGTTATTTTATACAATTGAAAACCCATTTACTATGTACAATTTTGAAGTGACGTCATCGCATTAGTGGTGGGGATGATTAGACAAATTTTGGTTAGCGTTTTACCATCTACATGATATTCTTAATATAAGTACAAAATTTCACAACAATCGGTCGAGTACTTTCGGAGATTATCTGTCTAATAAAAATCCGGGACGGCAGACGGACAGACGGACAGACGGACGGACAGACGGACGGACAGACGGACGGACAGACGGACAAACGGACAGACGGACAGACAGACGGAAATGGGAGACCTATTTCTTCGTCTTCTAGGGGTCATGAAAGATCGAGAAAACGTAAAAGTAGAGAGTCGGCCGACGGACTCGATTACAATACTTCCTTTGCTTACGCTCGGGAAGTAAAAATACTTCAAAGTCATAAATACAGAAAAAAGGAAACTAAATCCAAATCTGAAGTTAACACTTCGATGTCGTACAATTGTGTATTGTGTTCATAAAGCTACAAACCAATGGTTGTTTCTAAAATTATTTTCTAAGCTCAGGAAGTATTATCGAATCCATCGGCTGACTAATTATTTTTGTTTTCTCGACATTTCATGACCCCTAGAATACGAAAACCTAGGTCCACGGTTACCAGAGTATGGTAAAATTCCACTACATGTCGTCGAAAATTCCGCTACAGGCTGATTTTACAGCTGAAAATTGTCATTTATAAACTCAAGTTGCCGTCGATAGAAAAAGTTAAAGCCAAAGATTAAGCCCCACCCTTACCTGCACCGATCTAAATAGTAATGAAGTTTTCATTCGTTGGCAGACCTAGGGGCGGAGACTAATTGCAAATTCCGTATTTCCTTACAAACATTTACCATTTTAAATGTGTTTTAAATTTCTAAGAAAAAAAAATCATCACAACTGAGATGGGGGTTTATATTTTGGATTTTTTCGATAATATACATAGCATTCTTTGAACAACACGATACTCAAAAATATGTTTTTAATTTCTCGTAAAGAAATAAGTATTTTGTAGTTAAGCTTCGCTCCCTTGGCTCTCGGCGAATAAAAAAAATCATCACAATTCAGATAGGGTGGGTGGGCGGGCCTACATTACGCCTTTTTGTTTTAATATGTGTAGACTTCTTTTCACAACATGAAACTTAAAACATTTTTAAAATGAAAAATTCCGCCTCATAATTGCAAAATCCATATTTCCTTGCAAAAATGTACTATTAACCAGGTTTTAAGTTTCTTGTTGTGAAAATATGGCTATAATATTAAGAAAAAAAAAAGGCAAAATATAAGCCCCGCCCACCCACCCTCTCTCAATTCTGATGATTTTTTTTATTCGTCGTAAGCCGAGGGGCGGAGCTTAATTGTAAAATCCTTATTTTTCAACGAGAAACTACCATGTGAAATAAGTTCTTAAGTAATCGTGTTATACAAAGAAAACTAAATGTATTAATTAAAATCATCCGTCTTGATCTCAATTGTGATGGTTTTTTTATTCGTCATGAGCTAAAGGGGCGGAGCTTAACTGCAAAATTCGTATTTCTCTACAAGATGTCTTTGAGTATGGTGTTGCTCAAAGAATAATAATACTATGTATATTAAGAAAAAAACAGTTGATTGATCAGGGAACACTTGATGGGTTGGTTAAAATTTGGAAGTTCACACCCGCCATTCAACATAACATTTTTGATAACGATAATAATGTGCCAATCGGGGCTAGTACCTGCTAAGATAAGACTGATTTTGGCAAATGAGATACTCTCTAAGAAAACAAAGGGTGGGTGGGCGGGGCTAGTGGCTACTAGAATAAGACAGATTTTGGCAGATGACATAGCCTCTAAGAAAAGAGAGGGTGGGTGGGCGGGGCTAGTACCTTCCAAGATAAGACTGATTTTGGCAAATGTCGTATCCTGTAAGAAATTTAATTAATAAATTATTATAAGAAAAGATACTAGAGGCTTCAAAGCACTTTCAAATTCTTTCCAAACAGAATGCCCAGAACCTCAAGATTGTTTTAAATTTAAAAAAAAAAAACTGGGTCCCAAAATTAACTCAGAAACAGGTGAGGTCAGAATTTTCCAAAAATAGAACACCGGAACTTTGGTCCAAACCAATTTTAAGATCATTATAACTCCACCAAAATATGAGAATGATTTTTTTTTACTGTTTTTGTCAGACTCACCAGTTGATTATTAATCCGCCATTTTTGTTGTGTTGAGTCGTTACCTAGGTTTCCAGATTTTTGTAAAAAAAATCAGAATTGTATAACAACATTTTCAGTTTAATTTTGAAATTGCAAAACCGAATGCTCTGAAGTTTTACAAACGTTTTAGAATTATCGCAAACAAGGTAAATCGTTAAACCAAATTTATCCGCTTACAACCCTTGCAGAAACTGATGACGTGATCTCAAAATTTTGCCAGATAAATCCTATCTAATAAAATGTGCAAAATATGATGAATTTATACTTGTGATTTGTTATTCTATTCATATTGGTCAGAATTACTTATACCGGCGGCTCAAAAAATTAATGAATGAATCATTTTACTGATTAAATCTGGAACGTCTCACTTCATTTTCCCAAATTCATAGATGTGTCCTTGAAAAATCTTGATGACGTCATCACAAAATTTTATAAAGAAAAATTCATTTGTAACATAGCGTAGCACGCTTCTGTACATTTACTTTAACATTAAATTCATATCTTTATTTTAACTTATAGGCGTTCTTATAAAAAAAATAAAATTCTCAAAATCAATTTTTTAAATAAATAATGATAATAATAATGTGTTTTTTGCTCAACAGTTCAAAAAAAAAAACATATAACCAATATTAAAATTTTCAAATATCGAAATATATTTTTTTTTGCAAAATACCCTATATTGTTGTACTTCATGTTATTTCCGTTCTTTCCTGCTCTCTCTCTTTCTTTTTTGTTTTTTTTTTTTATATGTGTGTATATAAGAAAATTTACTACTTTTATTATATGTAAATAGGTCTTCTTTTTCCGTCTGTCTGTCTGTCAGTCGCCGCCTTCCTCTGTGTCGATTTTTATCAGACATATAATCTCAAATATCATAAGCATAGCATAGTAAATCGTTAATCAAAATTTAACAAATAAATAAATAAATAAATTTAAACAATCTTGAGGTTCTAGGTATTCATGTTTGAAAAGAACTTGAAAGTGCTTTGGAGCCTCTATTGTCCTTTCTTATAGTAATGTAGTTTACTTAGAGGATATGTCATTTTATAAAATCAGTCTTATCTTAGCAGGTACTAGCCTCGCCCACCCACCCTCTCTTTTCTTTGAGGCTATGCCATCTGCCAAAATCAGTCTTATCTTAGCAGGTACTAGCCCCGCCCACCCACCCTCTCTTTTCTTTGAGGCTATGCCATCTGCCAAAATTAGTTTTATGTTAGCAGGTACTGGCCCCGCCCACCCACCCTCTCTTTTTTAGAAGGTATTTCATTTGCCAAAATCAGTCTTATCTTAACAGGTACTAGGTAAAAGCTCACGACTCCTCACAGCTTGTAAAATACGAAAATGTGTGTGTTCCCGTTTCTATTTAGGTGTTGACGATTTTGTTTGAAGATTTTAGAAAATAGTGAACTGATATTGTTAAATAAATTTCTCTTGAAATTTCTAATGTGGTTTAATAATGTGTAATATTTTTAATTTTAATAATAATATGGGTTAGTGATTGCAGAACGTCGACAATACAGCGTGACCAGCAAGTTCGCCCGACCTGACCCCAGTGGACTTGGAATATGATTGATTAATTAATATAATTATTAATAAAAATATATCTAAAACAGGCTGTCTACTGCCACTTGAACGACCTATTTCTTATCAATGCGCTTATGATAATGCACGAATTGTACATATAAATTAACAACTGACATTTTTATGTACACCAACGAAACCGCACAACAACAAAATAGCAGCGACAAGAACCATCTTCATAAAGTACTGCCACCCAGGGATGGCGCCACTGTCACAAATACTTTTAAAAATATAAAATTTGCAAACGAACACTTCTGGACATTTGTATGAGCTCTGATTAATTTAGTTACTGAGTTACCGATCTGTAAAATTAATAATCGGGTACTTCCCCTGTATCAGTAGCTGTCGCTATCACTATCTTTGGGAAAATATGCTATCTTTGTATAGATATCTCATTATCTTAACTAGATGTGAACGCAATTTGATTTTATAAAAAGTCAGTTATGTTTTAAGTTTTTTTTGGTTAAGTTGTATACTGTGAAGTTGTAATTTTAGCACACAGTTCACTTTTTTCGTAAACGAAGAGTGACAAAGATGAATGATGGAAAACTCTTGATGATCATTATCGCGTTAGTCGTAAGTTTAGTAACCTACTTTACAGTTATATCTATCTCTGTTTTACTTAGTTACTCTCCATAAACTTAATCATCGTGGGTTCCGAGGTTCTCAAAGACGAAGAGAAAGGAATTGAGAGATTTACCAACTCTTCTGGTGCTCTCGCTATAATCGTCGGATTTTCATCATTCCTTACAATCATTTGTCTACCTGGTGGAACTTACGTGACGAAAACAATTGTGAGAATGTACATACCTTTCGTCGTCGTCTTACTCTACAAGTTTTTTCAGTACTTTATTTTTCTTTTCATTGTTTTCATCATGGAACTGGTTTTAAGTGGGTTAGCTCTGGCGGCCGTTTCCGACAACAATGACATAAGTCGCATTATGAAACTAGTTTTCGATAGTTACGCCCAAAATCAGACGTACACGAACAAACTTAGTGTTGATACTATTCAACACCATGTAGGTTATCTAAATCAAGTACTCACTCTGATTAACCAAGTTTTCAGTTGAGATGTTGCGGGTTTGATGGTCCACAATACTGGACCTCGCTTGGCTTCAAGGAGTATCCTGATAGTTGCTACCAGGATCCTCTCACTAAAAAAAATTTGCACAGTGTAGGATGTCTGGGTAGTTTTCGTGGAAGAATGATGCCGAAAATTACGGTTATTGGGGTATTAGCGCTTCTGCTTGCACTGATTAAGGTATTTGTGTGATGAATTAACCCATAAAACTAAGGAACAAGTTCTAGAATTTTGTTGTTTCGTGGATTGTCATTACGGACAAAGTCGCCTACCAACAGTTTCTATTCGTGATTGTTGCTACTGTGTTTTTAGTTTACGAATACCGGAGGGGTCACTAGACACAAAATCAACAAGTGCATTTTTTAGATAAATTATAAAGACTGATTTTGAAGATTTTATTTTTTGTGATAACGCCTGTATGTGCCTAGATTTTTTTAATTTTTGTTAATAAAGATTCGCCGCTTCCTCGAGATGGGTAATACAACTACAGACCACAAATTGTTAAAAAAGAACTTTTAATTAACTTATTTTCATATTGGCAGTAGATGGCACTACGATACATAAAAATTACGCTACTTTTCCGTCCTCATTGAAATAAGGACCTTCCCAACATTCTTCCTCTGCGCCAACAACTTCGTGGCCTCTACCACCCTCTCCATCGGAAGAACCTCATGGATTTTCACCCTCAACTTCTCTTCTTTCACCATTTCGAAAATCTTTCTCAACGCATCTCTCACCCTTTCTGGATCTTTATCAATCAGAGTGCCTAAATGAAGCCCCGCTGCCACCCGATTATAAACAATCAAGTCTTCCAATCTCACGTTTTTGGTTGTCCACCAGCCTTTCAGGAAAGTCAAAACCGACAACTTATTCTCATTCTGGATCAAATTATTGGCCCCAATTAAGACGATCCGACCCAGAGGCTTCAACTGGGTTTCCAAAAACCCGTAAAGAGGTCCGGCGTACGTCGATAGAATTAAATCAAACCCTCCTGGACACATCTGCGCTAGGTTTTTCTCACAGTCTGAATCGAGAGTCAAGGTTTTATCGACCCCGTTTTTCTGGACTTCGGGGTACTTTTCAGGGGAGGTGGTTCCCACGACGGTGACGCCATCTATGTTTTTGGAGAGTTGTGTGGCCGCCCAACCCACGCCCCCTGGAATTTTTGTTTTTAGTTACAAAGAAAATCAACAGATGGCGCTTTTTTGATTTATTTATGTAGAACAGTACTTAAGTAATTTTAATTGTCTCACCTCCACATGATATGATAAGCACAGTTTGATTCTGCTTTAAATTCCCTAGTTCTATAATGGAAAAATAGGCTGTCAGATAGTTCACAAAAATGGCTGCACCTTGTTCAAAGGTAATGTAGTCGGGCAATGGGTATATTTTATCTGGGGCCACCCGTAGTACGTCACGGTACATACCGCAATGATAATCGTAGCAAATAACTCGTTGCCCCACCTGTAACCCCCATTTTAACTAGACAATAACATCAATTAAAAACTATCCAACCTGTAAATCTGTACTTTCAACCCCTACAGCTGTGATAGTACCCACACATTCCATCCCCAAAACGAAGGGTAGTTTCTTCTGGTACATCAACCCTTGTCTCGTGTACAAATCGGCGAAGTTGACGCCCCCATATTCGACCTTGACTTCAATCCGCCCATCCAAAGCAGGTTGTTCGAACTGCTCCACCTACAACTCAATTATTATTTTTTGGTTTTGAGTGGACGCTCAAACGAACACTGAGGACGTCGTAGTTGCCGAACTTTTTCACTACCACTGCTTTGCTCGTCTCCATTTTTCTATTTCTGCGGTGTTATTTGAAATGTTTGGTGTTGTTAACAGGTGGTTCGACCTTGAACGAGATGGAGCGCTGTCATGGTCAAGGTTGCGCTGATAAGAGCCGGCTTGGTAATAAATATCGCGGTGTTATCAGTCTGACGTTTCTTTCTTGCGGCGTGGTGACCGCAATGTGACGATTTTGTTTGTTTTTTTTTTATTTACTTTGTGGAATTTAAAATTGCCGCCACTGAGACGTCTGTCATTGGTAGCAAAAGGGCGATGTTGGTTGCAGCGATACAGGCGTTTAACAAAAGTAACACGTTGGAAGATTAAAATAATTATTGTAGTTGGTACAGAGACATTTTCTTTAGATTCTTATAATTGATTTAACTGTTGTTAAAATAAATTGAGTGCTGATTTTTTAAATGTTAGAAATTAAGAGTATGATTCCACTTTTAATGCATTTTAACGACACAGAAAGGGCGCGGTATTTATTTTAGAGAAGCGTTATAGTTTAAATTAAATGACGGTTGATTACTCCTCGACTTATGTTGGCAACAGTGTTTGTTTCTAAATACAGTAGCGGTCATTTCTACGGAACCACTCGATAAAAAGTCAAGTTGGTAGCCCTGTCATCTAGTACTTTACGCCGAACGCGGTTGGTAGCGGTAGTTGATACGGCAATCGAAACTACTACAACACGAATGTTTCGGTTGCCCTCCGCTATGCCGCACTGTATCCCGTGCAGACTGTATGTTCTGTTCATCTATTTATTAAAATAAAATATCTACATTGACAATGGGGCCATCTAACCTGTCAAATTTTTGACACATATGTTTTCCCCCAGAAACCCGTCAAGGTCACTTACACCAAACAAATTTTGAAAATTTACACTAGGGAGTGGTTCTATAGAAAAGATCGCGACTTTAGGAATAAAATTAACTACAATAAATAAATTTTATAATATTTTTAACGATACGTTTTACTTTCGGCAAATGACACTAGATTTACCAGAATATTATCATTTTGGACATTTCAGTTTTGGGATTTTTCAGTTTACTCATTATTCAATTTTTCGATCTTACGATTTTGCAGGTTTTTGATTTTTCAATTTTTCGATTTTTTTAAGGTTTCGATATTTCGATTTCTCAGTTTTTGGATATTTCCGTTTTGGGATTTTTCAGTTTTTCGATTCGTCAGTTTTTCTTCCATTTTTCAGTTTTTCGATATTTCAGTTTTGGGATTTTCCAATATTTCTGTTCTTCGACTTTTCCATTTTTGACTTCTGGATTTTTCGATGTGTCGACTTTTTACTTTTTTGATTTTTAAATTTTATATCTCAATTTTTTGGTATTTTAATTTTTCAATATGTATTTAAAATTTTCGATTTTTCGATTTCTCGATTTTACATTTCAGCTCTTTCATATTTCAATTTTTCAAATGTTTCGATTTCTTAATCTATCTTCCCGGTTTTAGATTTTCTGTTTTTCAATTGTCGTTTTTTCAAATTTGCGATTTTTCAATTTTTCAAATTTGACATTTAAACTGTCAGTTTTTCGATTTTTCAATTAATCGATATTTTGATTTTCCCATTTCTTGACTTTCGAGGGTTTCCATATTCCTGTTCTTCAATTCTTTAATTTTTCGATTTTTCAGGTTTTTGATATTTTATTTTTTAATTTTTTTAAGGTTTCAATTTTTCGACTTCACTTTTTGGATTTTTCTATTGCTCAATTTTTCGACTCTTAAGGTTCTCAGTTTTTGGATATTTCAGTTTTCGGATTTTTCAGGTTTTCCATTTTTCACTTTTTTTTTTCATTTTTCAGTTTTTCGATATTTCAGTTTTAGGATTTTTCAATATTTTGATTCTTCGACTTTTCGATTATTGGCTTCTGGAGTTTTCGACGTGTCGATTTTTTTACTTATTCTATTTTTCAATTTTTCGATTGCTTAATCTTTCGATTTTTCGACTTCCCGGTTTTAGACTTTGTTTTCAATTTTTCGATTTTTCAATATTTTCATTGCCCGATTTAGTTTCCCATTTTTAGTTTTTCTTTCATTTTTCAGTTTTTCGATATTTCAGTTTTGGGATTTTTCAATATTTCGACTTTTCGATTTTTGACTCCTGGATTTTGCGATGTATCGATTTTTTTACTTTTTCGATTTTTTAATTTTGAAAATTTTAGATTTTTCGATTTCTCGATTTTCCAATTTTTTAATTTCTCAGTTTTGGGATTTTTCAGTTTACTTATTATTCAATTTTTCGATCTTACGATTTTGTAGGTTTTTGATTTTTCAATTTTTCGATTTTTTTAAGGTTTCCATATTTCGACTTCACTTTTTTGATTTTTCGATTTCTCAATTTTTCGATTCTTTAGGTTCTCAGATTTTGGATATTTCAGTTTTGGGATTTTTCAATATTTTTGTTCTTCGACTTTTCCATGTTTGACTTCTGGATTTTTCGATGTGTCGACTTTTACATTTTTGGATTTTTAAATTTTAGATTTCTCAATTTTTTGGTATTTTAATTTTTCAATATTTAAAATTTTAAAGTTTTCGATTTCTCGATTTTTCATTTCAACTTTTCCATATTTCAAGTTTTCAAATGTTTCGATTTCTTAATCTATCGATTTTTCGACTTCCCGGTTTTAGATTTTCTGTTTTTAAATTGTCATTTTTTCAAGTTTTAGATTTTTCAATTTTTCAAATTTGACATTTAGACTGTCAATTTTTCGATTTTTCAATTAATCGATATTTTGATTTTCCCATGTCTTGACTTTCGAGGCTTTCAATGTTCCTGTTCTTCAATTCTTTAATTTTTCGATTTTTCAGGTTTTTGATTTTTTATTTTTTTATTTTTTTAAGGTCTCAATTTTTCGACATTTTAGGTTCTCAATTTTTGAATATTTCAGTTTTCGTATTTTTCGATGTGTCGATTTTTTACTTTTTGGTTTTTCAATTTTTTAATTTTTAAAATTTTAGATTTTTCGATTTCTCGATTTTTTAATTTTTTAATTTCTCAGTTTTAGGATTTTTCAGTTTACTCATTCAATTTTTCGATCTTACGATTTTGTAGGTTTTTTGGATTTTTCAAATTTTTCGATTTTTTTAAGGTTTCGATATTTTGACTTCACTTTTTGATTTTTCGATTTCTCAATTTTTCGATTCTTTAGGTTCTCAGTTTTTGGATATTTCAGTTTTTCGATTTGTCATTTTTCCTTTATTTTTCAGTTTTTCGATATTTCAGTTTTGGGATTTTTCAATATTTCTGTTCTTCGACTTTTCCATTTTTGACTTCTGGATTTTTCGATGTGTCGACTTTTTACTTTTTTGATTTTTAAATTTTATATCTCAATTTTTTGGTATTTTAATTTTTCGACTTCCCGGTTTTAGATGTTCTGTTTTTCAATTTTTCGATTTGTTAATTTTTCATTCACAATTTATCGAGATTTGATTGTTCAGGTTTTCGATTTTTCAGTTTTTCAATTTTTTATGTTGGTCTATTTCGTTTTCTCAGTTTTTCCAGTTTTCCATTTTTCGTTTTTTGATTTTTCCGCTTTTCCAATTTTTCAACTTTTAACTTTTTGTTTGTCGATTTCTCTATTTTTCGATTTTTCGACTTCTTATTTCGATTTTCCGGTTTTTTTATTTTTCCAAAATCGCGACTTTCGATTTTCCAAGTTTTTGATTTTTCAATTTCATAATTTCGGAGTTTTTTAATTTTACTATTTTACAATTACCTATCTGATTTACCATTTTTCGGTTTTAAAATTATTCGAATTTCACTTTTAAATTTTTGCAATTTTCCAGATGTACAGTTTATTAATATAATTTTTGGATTTTACAATTATCCAATTTTTTAATTTTATCAAATTTTTTATTTTTCAATTGTTTGATATCCGAAATTTAGAATTTTTTCGATTTCAAAATTTCTAGATTTTTGAATTTTTGATTACAGTTGCTAGATTATAAAATTTCGGTTTCCAATTTTCCAAATTTTTGATTTATCAATTTCATAATTTTGCAATTTTTTGATTTTTCTTTTACAATTTTTCTAGTAATCAGTTATCCAGTTTTTAAGTTTTTGATTTTACAAAATAAAATTTTTGCACTTCTCAATTTTTCAATCGTTCGGTTCGGTTGTGAAATTCTTCGATTTTTTGATTTTTCGATTTTTCATTTTTCAGTTCGAGTTTACAATTATCCAATCTAATTTTGCAATTTTCGTTTTTACAATTTTTTCTCAGTTATTCGGTTTTTATTGATCAATTTTTTTTTAATGTATCATTTTTAAAACGTTTGTTTTTTTTACTATTCAATTTTTGATGTTTCAATTATCCGAATTTCATTATTTCAATTTAAAAAATTTTTCAAAATCTCGAATTTTAATTTTCCCAATTTTCCATGTTTTTGATTTTCCAGTTTGATAATTTCGTAATTTTTAAATTTTGTTGTCCGGTTTTTCATCAATCAATTTTTCAATTTTATAATTCTGTTTTTAAAATTTTTCATTCCAATTGTTCAATTATTGATTTTTCAAATATGTATCCGAATTTCATTGTTCCTATTTTCCAATTTTTTACATTTTTAGTTTTTCAAAATTTGGATTTTCAGTTTAAGTTTTTGATTTTTCTATTTTCCATTTGTCTGATTTTTCAATTTTTCGATTTTCAATTTTAAATGCATGCAATTTTTCGTTTTACACTTTAGTATTCTTTTGATTTTTCAATTATATTTTTTATTTTTTCAATTTCTTAATTAGGTACCCGGTTTTTTTTAATCGATTTCCAATTTTTGATTTTTCAATTATCAAATTTTCCAATTTTTTCATTTTTCAATTGTTCAATGTTTCAAATTTCCCGATTTTTCAACTTCTCGTTTTTTTGATGTTTTAAGTGTTTTTTGATTTCTCGATTTATCGAGATTTGGATTTTTCGATATTATTGATTGTCAATAATAAAAAGTTAAAAATTGAACAATTTATAAATTGTTCAATTTTTAACTTTTCGATTTTGGCCTATTTCGGTTTTTCAGTTTTTCCAGTTTTCCATTTTTTCGTTTTTTGATTTTTCCGCTTTCCCAATTTTTCAGCTTTTAACTTTTTGTTTGTCGATTTCTCTATTTTTCGATTTTTCGACTTCATTACTTTTCGATTTCTCGTTCTTTTGATCTTTCAATCTCTCAATTTTTCAATTTTTCGAAATTTTTAAGTTTTTTGATTTCTCCATTTATCGAGATTTTGATTTTTCGATATTTTGATTGTCAATTTCTCAATTTATAAATTCTTTAATTTTCAACTTTTCGATTTTGGCCTATTTCGGTTTCTCAGTTTTTCCAGTTTTCCATTTTTTCGTTTTTTGATTTTTCCACTTATCCAATTTTTCAACTTTTAACTTTTTGTTTTTCGATTCCTCTATTTTTCGATTTTTCGACTTCATCACTTTTCGGTTTCTCGTTCTTTTGATCTTTCAATCTCTCAATTTTTCAATTTTTCGAATTTTTAACTTTTTTGATTTCTTGATTTATCGAGATTTCGATTTTTCGATATTTTGATTGTCAATTTCTCTATTTATAAATTGTTCAATTTTTAACTTTTCGATTTTTCGATTTTGGCCTATTTCGGTTTCTCAATTGTTCGACTTTTCGACTCCACGATTTCTTGATCTTTTGATTTTTAGACTTCCCGGTTTTAGATTTTCTGTTTTTCAATTCCCGTTTTTTCAAATTTTCGATTTTTCAATTTTTCAAATTTGACATTTAAACTGTCAATTTTTCGATTTTTCAATTAATCGATGTTTTGATTTTCCCATTTCTTGACTTTCGAGGGTTTCGATATTCCTGTTCTTCAATTCTTTAACATTTCAATTTTTCATTTTTTAGTTTTTTAAGGTTTCGATTTTTCGATTTCACTTTTTGGATTTTTCGGTTGCTCAATTTTTCGACTTTTTAGGTTCTCAATTTTTAGATATTTCAGTTTTCGGATTTTTCAACATTTCGGTTCTTTGACTTTTTGATTTTTGACTCCTGGATTTTTCGATGTGTCGATTATTTTACTTTTTCGTCTTTTCAATTTTTAGATTTTTTAATTTTTAAAATTTTTGATTTTTCGATTTCTCGATTTTTCAGTTCAGTTCTTCGATATTTGAATTTTTCAAGTTTTCGAATTTTTCAAGGGTTTCGATTTCTCAATCTTTTGATTTTTCGACTTCCCCGTTTTGGATTTTGTGTTTTTCAATTATCATTTTGTCAAATTTTCGATTTTTTAATTTTTCGAATTTGACTTTCATAAACTCTCAATTTTTTGATTTTTCAATTAATCGATGTTTTGATTTTTCCATTTCTTGACCTTCGAGTGTTTCGATTTTCCCGTTCTTCAGTTCCTCAATTTTTTGATTTTTCAGGTTTTTGATTTTTTCAATTTTTCGATTTTTGAAGGTTTCTATTTTTTGACTTCATTTTTTTTGATTTTTCGATTTTTCAGTTTTAGGATTTTTCAATATTTCAATTCTTCGGCTTTTCTATTTTTGACTTCCAGTTTTTCGATATCTCTACAGTTTTACTTTTTCGATTTTTCAATTTTTGGATATTTAAATTTTAGATTTTTCAATCTTGATATTTTAGTTTTTCAATTTTTCGACTTCCTGGTTTTAGATGTTCTGTTTTTCAATTTTTCGATTTGTTAATTTTTCATTCCGGATTTATCGAGATTTGATTGTTAAGGTTTTCGATTTATCAGTTTTTCAATTTTTTACTTTGGCCTATTTCGGTTTCTCAGTTTTTCCAGTTTTCCATTTTTTCGTTTTTTGATTTTTCCGCTTTTCCAATTTTTCAACTTTTAAACTTTTTGTTTGTCGATTTCTCTATTTTTCGACTTCATCACTTTCGATTTCGCGTTTTTTTGATCTTTCAATCTCTCAATTTTTCGAATTTTTAAATTTTTTGATTTCTCGATTTATCGATATTTTGATTGTCAATTTCTCAATTTATAAATTGTTCAATTTTTAACTTTTCGATTTTTCGATTTTGGCCTATTTCGGTTTCTCAATTGTTCGACTTTTCGACTCCACGATTTGTTGATCTTTTGATTTTTCGACTTCCCGGTTTTAGATTTTCTGTTTTTCAATTGTCGTTTTTTCAAATTTTCGATTTTTCAAATTTTCAAATTTGACATTTAAACTGTCAATTTTTCTATTTTTTAATTAATTGAAGTTTTGAATTTTCCATTTCTTGACCTTCGAGTGTTTCGATTTTCCCGTTCTTCAGTTCCTCAATTTTTTGATTTTTCAGGTTTTTGATTTTTTCAATTTTTCGATTTTTGAAGGTTTCTATTAGACTTCATTTTTTTTGATCTTTCGATTTTTTAGTTTTAGGATTTTTCAATATTTCAATCCTTCGGCTTTCTATTTTTGACTTCTGGATTTTTCGATGTGTCTACCGTTTTACTTTTTCGATTTTTCAATTTTTGGATTTTTAAATTTTAGATTTTTCAATCTTTTGATATTTTAATTTTTTAATATTTCTTAATCTTTCAATTTTTCGACTTCCTGGTTTTAGATGTTCTGTTTTTCAATTTTTCGATTTGTTATGTTTTCATTCCCGATTTATGGAGATTTGATTGTTCAAGTTGTCGATTTATCAGTTTTTCACTTTTAACTTTTTGTTTGTCGATTTGTCTATTTTTCGACTTCATCATTTTTCGATTTCTCGTTCTTTTGATCTTTCAATCTCTCAATGTTTCAGTTTTTCGAAATTTTAAGTTTTTTGATTTCTCGATTTATCGAGATTTGGATTTTTCGATATTTTGATTGTCAATTTCTCAATTTATAAATTGCTCAATTTTTAACTTTTCGATTTTGGCCTATTTCGGTTTCTCAATTGTTCATCTTTTCGACTCCAGAATTTCTTGATCTTTTGATTTTTCGATTTTTCAGTTATCCGATTTTTTTAAATATGGGAGTTTCGATTTTTCGTTATTCGGTTTTTAAATTTTACATTTTTTCGATTTTCTGATGTTTCCATTTTTCGATTTTCAGTTTTTCGATATTTCGATTTTTCAATGTTTCGGTTTTACGATTTTTTAAGGTCTCGATTTTTCGATTACTAGATTTCTCGATTATTTTAATTTTTCATTTTTTCTTTTCTCACTGTTAGTATCATACAGTGTATCAAAAACAACCACAAAAATTGTCACTGAAAACATTTAAAAATTCATACAAAATAATAGAATACAGTGTTTCCAAAACATTTTTCCGAAAAAATCCATAGGGTTATTACGATTTCAACAATATTCTTAGTTTAAGACGTTTTGCTAGTATAAAACACAAATAAAGAATTAATTCTTAGTTAAAAAAAATATGTAAAATCACCAAAACCAAAAAAATCACTTAGTTGTTATAAAAACCGACCAACAACTATTTCCCGCAGAAATTATAGTCTAAACCAATCAAATCGCTTCTGAACGCTTAGAGTCGAGAATGGCTTGAGCACGCTCTGCTCTGTAGAACAAACAAGTTCTCAGGCGATGAGTTGTAGTGAATCAAGTTTTTTTATTGGCATCGACTATTTAAATTTGGCGCTTGTCTTTGGCGGTTGAGGACTTCAATGTAAATAAGGGTGGTTTTGCAAAATCAGCCTGTATGTCGCATCTATATTAATATATGATGCCAAACCAAGATTGAATAAGATTAGACTGTATTTCTATTTCTATAGTTTGGGAGGTTAGAAAGATGTCGGCGCTTAAATAATCATATGGTTTATTCACAAAACATTCAAATATACAGTAATATCTACAATTAAAAAATCTAAATAAATATATAGGTAGAATAATGCTTTAAAAGACGTAATAAAAATAGTGAATAAATCAAGACGGCTAAAAATCAAAAGCACCTAAACGACCTTTCAGTCTTCGACGAAATAAACCAACGAATAAAAAACATATCACAAAGAAAAAACCGACAGATGAAAATTTAGCATCCACAATCGCCCGAAGTAATACTGAACACACCCAATCCTGCGTTTTCAGAAAAAAAACAAAAACAAAACAAAAAAAAACCCAAAGTCAGCGGCCTAAAGTCCTGAGTGATCGCGCATAAAAAAATAATTTCCCCCGGAACACAAACAACGCGAAAAGAAAAAATGGACGTAGAACGAGACAACCGAATTAAGTAAAAAATGTAGGCACGTGTCTTGCCTAGCTATCACTTCCGTAACATCATAAAACCGACGAACATCCAAAGCATAGCGACTCGTCAAGGGAAAGAAGGGACAGATATTCTCCGAATATCTCGCTCTGAAACTGGTTGCACCTCACCACTACAGAAATATCACGAACGGCGCTTAGAAACGTAGGCAGTTCTATTTACAGACGGCCCGAACCACCGCCATCAGTCGTTCTGCTCGATGATGATCAGTCCTTCGCAGTCCTTCTCTTTGGAAATGTTCTGGTTGGCCTGGTCGTTCTCGTACTCGACGAAGTCGTCGAACAGGCTCGGCCAGGCCTCGTTGTCGTCGTAGCAGCTGAGGTCATCGCCGACGGCTTCCGAGAAGTTGAGGAACATGTTCCAGGTGTCGCGGGGGATGCCCCGGACGGACTGGTGGCATTCGAGAAAGGCGAGCCACCGGCCGAGGATGGGCGGCTCGCGTATCGTGAAGACGAGCCGCCAGAGGACGACCGCCATGTCGGTGGGGAGGATGCGCTGGCCGGCGGCGGAGTCGAGCCCGAAACGGAACGTGAACCGGTACAGGTCCTTGAACAGCTCCACGTTTTGGTCCACCTGTAGGCACAAAAACGCATAACTTCTAATACTACACTACAAATAAAATCAATTAATAATAATTAAGTACGTTTACCGAACAGCTGTAAAAATATCTATAAAGGGGTAAATTACATTAACAGAAGATAGGCAACCAACAATACACTTTCGAAGCGACGTTAGATATCTCTGACACAGTATAGATATCAATCAGTAGAGACAGCTCGCCGTTTTTCGTGACCCGTTTTCGTGGGTGGTCGTTCGCATTATGACCGAATGAGGGCGCCCAACTGACGTCTAAAATATTTGAAATTTGGTAGTTTTGTTACAATATTTTTGCCGGTTTTGCTTGTTTAAGACTGCTTTTTCGGTAGAATTGTATAAATAGTATAAAAATGTAATTTTCACAATAAAAGGTAAAATCTTTGGCCGATGAATTTTCACACAGGATTCCTGTTGTGCGCCTTATTCTCTCCATCGTGTTTGGAATTCTTGGAAAAGATAGTAAACATAACACACTTTTTGTTTAAAAAGTCGTCGCAAACGGACAACAACGGTGGTTATGAAATAAATAATAAAAATTCATTATATATGATTCCGTTGTTGTGGTAAAATTAAATATAAAAATAATAAGAAACAAACTACACGTAACAAAAAATTATATAAGCAGACCTTCTCTCAATAAACAATTTTTTTATTCATCATGTATATGTTACAGCTAATATCCGAAATACGTTATTATGCATAACTAGATATTTTAGGAATTATGCGTAATAACTAAACTTGTCAGTTATTATGCATAATAACCGGAAACATTAGGAATTATGCGTAATAACTGAATTTTTCAGTTATTATTATGCACAATAACGGAAACGTTTGGGTAATATTGATAATAACTAACATAGGAACAGGAACTATACCTGAAACATTAGTCATTAAGTATATTGCCTAATAGGCCAGGGCCGATAATTTTTGAGAACAAAAAAATTTAGAACAGCTACCCATTGGAAAAGTAAGAAAATATAACAAAAATAAAAGGAAAAATAATTTACGGGCGATCTAAGGTTGGGAAGTGGAAGAGGGTGAGCTTTTAAGGGTAGAAAACGGTTTATCACGATTTCCGGCAAAACCATCGAAAAAAGTTAGATGGCACAGTTCTAGGTAATAAAAGGATCTACAAGTTTTGTATTTAGACTTTTTTTAAATAATTTCAAAATTTATGTGAAAAATGCAAATAACCGAGTTTTTGGGTTTTTGTTTTTATCTCCCACAAAAAAGTTTTTTTTTTCAGGAAATTTGGTGAAAACTTACCTATTTATGTCCCAAAATCACTGTAATTTTTTTGATTCAAAATATTTATTTTTCTCCCTTATTTTGATTTAATATCGAAAAACCACCCTAATTTTCAATCGAAAATTCTCACCTCAAAATGTTTGCTGTTTTAAAAAATCGGTGTAGTTTTTGTTCGTTGAAATCTCTGCTTTCTGATGATTATTTTTGTCCATTTTTTTGTTAATGTACGAAGTCTTCTTTTCCCAACAAGAAACTAAAAACATATTTAACTATCGTGTTGTTCAAAGAAAACTATATGTAACTAAAAAAAGTCCAGAAATTCTCAAAAAATTCAAGTTTATAGATCTTGACGTTCTGATTCCAAAAGTAAGCGTGTATAGTGTTACACTAGCAAGCTCTAGCTCCGCCCACCTGCCCCCTATTTTCTTAGGAATTGTATCATTTACCAAAATTAGTCTTATTTTAGCTACAAAACAAATAAAAGGTTCTAATCGTAATTTTTACGGTATGCCATTTGCTATAAGGTTCATTTTTTATTTCAGAAGAAAAAATTAAAGAACGGGTGGGTGGGCGGTGCTAAGTTCGATTTTTCCACTGACTGCTCCTAATATTGTTCAGTCATTTATCACCGGCCCTGTATTTCCTTAGAGGATATGTCATTGGCCACAATCAGTCTTATCATAGTAAGTACTAGCCCCGCCCACCCGCCCTGTTTTCATTCTAACGATGTTAGTTTTGTTCAGTATAAGAGACAGTTTTCATTCAAACCTGATAAAATAATGGAAAATTTCATTTTCGAAAAAGTCGTCTAAAGATACTCAAAAAATTCAGGGATATAGATCCCGACTTGCTGATTCCAAAAATGTAGCGTGTTTATGGTAGTGGGGACAGATTTTCGGAATATTCGGTGTGAAATTGGAATTTTTTGAAATTTTTATAAACTACGATATTTCAATGGGCGATTCTTGAAAATTGGTTCGAGTTATCGAAGAAATGACTTCTGTGGCCCGAAATCTACAGGAAAATGTATTTAGTTAAATTTCGAAAATCGTCGAAAACGGGTCGAAATTTGAAACATTGTGGAAAATTTCATTTCTGAAAAAGTCTTCTACAAATTCTTAAAAAATTCAAGGTTGTAGATCTTGACGTGCTGCTGATTCCAGAAATATAGTTGGTTTAGTCTTATACTAGCAAGTTCTAGCCCCACCCACCCACCCTTTATTTTCTTAGAAACTATGTCATTTATCAAAATCAGTCTTATCTTAGTAACTACAAACCCCGCCCACCCGCGCTGTTTTCATTCTAACGATTTTATTTCTGTTCAGTATAAGATAGTTTTCATTCAAAGATGAAATGAATCACTGAAATGTAGGCGGGGTGGGCGGGTGGGGTTAGGTTAGATCTTGACGTGCTGTACTAGTCCCGCCCACCTGTCCTTAATAAAAAAGCCAAAAAATGTAAAACAAAATAACAAATTTTGTCCGAAAAATAAAAAAAAATATTTTGGGTGGGCCACCCTTATCACCTAGGGGTATAAAAAGTAGTTTACGACCTATTCTCAGACCTACCGAATATAGACAGAAAATTTCATAAAAATCAGTCAAACCGTTTCGGAAGTGTTTGGTTACACACACTGTGACACGAGAATTTTATATATTAGAAAACAATGAATTTACGATGTTTCTCTTTCCTTTTCCGGCAAACCAAATAAAAACAATATAGAAATGCAACGATATTTTTGATTCATATTTGAAACTATTGGACGTGAAAAATAAATCTTTTACACTTCCAGAACTTGGTTTGAGAAAATAAATGTCATAATTATTTGAATCCAATTGATTCAAAAGGACCAAAATATCTTGACCCACAACTATGACAGTTTTATTAGTATCTCTGGCAGTTTCTATCGAGATCTTAATTATGTCAGCATCAGCATCTTCTTCTGCTTGTTTACAGGAAAATCCTTGTGACTGTAGATTCCAAAAGTTTCTTTTAAATAAATCAATTCGTCACGATTCTCTTCAAGTAACTCAGCCTGCATGTATATTTTTATAGACGATGTTGTTCATTCTTCTCATGGGCTAAAATTTTCCGTAGGCCATTCAGGTATGTAAGTTATCTTAAAATAGCAATAAATATAATTTAAAAATTATCCTACAATTTTAACAAAATATTGTAGATGTCTTATAAAGTATTAAGTGTATTAACTTATTTGGTTGTTAATTATAGTAGTATATTTCGATATGCATTTTTTTAATTTATCAATGTAACATGAAATATTACGTTTTTCGAGTAATTAACGTGTACATTTTAATAAATAGCTCCAAATTTTACATAATAATTAAAAAAGAAATTTTTGAATTCGAGTTTTTTCGTTTTTTTGCATTTCCTGTGAAAATTTGCCATAGTAATGTATATTTTTTTTTTTACATCTTCAGAAACTAGATATTTCAGCGACAAAAAGCACACCGATTTTTTTTAAAAAGCAAATATTTTGACGTGAGAATTTTCAATTGAAAATTAGGGTGGTTTTCCGATATTAAATCAAAATAAGGGAAAAAAATAAATATTTTGAATCAAAAAAATTACAGTGAGTTTGGGACATAAATAGGTTAGTTTTCACCAAATTTCGTGAAAAAAAATTTTTTGTGGGATATAAAAATAAAAAACCAAAAACTCGGTTATTTGCATTTTTCGCATACATTTTGAGGAAAGAAAGTGTAAATACAAAAGTTGTAGATCTTTTTATTACCTACAATTTTGCCGGAAATCGTGATAAACCGTTTTCTACCCTTAAAAGCTCACCCTCTTCCCCTTCCGGACCTCAGTTCGCCCGTAAATTATTTTTCCCGTTACTTTTGTTATATTTTCTTCCTTTTCCAGTGGGTATCATCCTGTTCTCTTCATCTTGTCCAGCTGATTTCAAAAAAACGGGACAAGATGAGCAATTCAGGTTCTCATAGATCAATGAAAAGCAATGGGAATATGACGTTTACATAACTGTAATTTGTCCCTTTTTTTTTAAATCAACTGTACATGTGATATGTAGGGGAAAGCGAGGCAGGGTGGGTAGCTCTTTGGAAAATTTTATGCATAATTCCTGTTTCTGTGTTAGTTATTATCAATATTACCTAAACGTTTTCGTTATTATGCATAATAACTGAAAATTTCAGTTATTACGCATAATTCCTAATGTTTCCGGTTATTATGCATAATAACTGATAAGTTTAGTTATTACGCATAATTCCTAAAATGTCTAGTTATTATGCATAATAACGGATTTCGGATATTAGCTGTAACACATATATATATATTTTTTGACCTACACAATCTTGAGTTTTATTTTGAGACGTTGCTTAACCCATAAGCAGTCGCGCGTGGGTAAAAATGACCCAAGCCGTACATTTTGTCAAATATCCTTTTTCGCTTAATCCCTATGGACTTCCGGTTTCATGAATTCCTTAATTATTCTTACCTGCGTCGACCCATACCAATCACTTTATGTGAGCCGACAAATATGCATTTTTTTTGTAATAATTTTTTTTAAATAAAAATTTTACTTTGTATGATATTACGCTTACGGGTTAAGTTGTTAGGTAAAATGGGTTTGACTATATATTAACAAGACGCCTTTGCCAAGACGTACTAGAAAACTGTTTTGGATGGATTAGAAAACAAAATGGAAATTCTATTAACCCCACATCTAATCAATTTCAAATGGCTTTTAGAAAATTAATCATACAAGATTATTTTGATGAAACGAACACAGGTAATCAAAACTGCGAGCCTGATACGGAAGAAATTTTAAAGTTAAATGTAGGTCGTCGTTTTGATGAAGAAGAATCAGTCACCACGATGCAGAAGACCACCTTCAAAGATTGTGATTATCACTTTCACACAGCTGAACAAAACGCAATTATTATATCTGTGGCTACCTAATTCGGAAATGTTTATTAGTACATAGTTGTAGTGAATGTGAAAAATATGCAAATGAACATAAAAGTTTAGACAACATAAGCATATATTCACATTTCAGAGCCTACCAAACGAAGAATTGCCAGTTATTTGGTAAATTATATATGCCAAACGATAATTTCTTTTTTTTACATTTGTGAATTAGAGCAAATTTTTAGTGAAAATTTTGAAAATATAATTTTACAAACAACTACTTTGTTGAAATTTTTAAATTTATATAAGCAAGCTACATTTGTTCATCCATGCCAAAACTTTCCATACGATTATTTGCTTCCTTAGTATGCTAGGATGAGATTATTTTATGCACTAAAATTTGTAAATGCTAGCTTTAAATTTACAAATGCCAAAGGTGAAACAATTAATAGAAAGGAAATAATTTGGCAGCATTAACTTTTTTCATTTTTGTAATTTAATTTTTATTTTATTTATTTTTTCTTAAATAAAGCTCTTTCTTTTTAGATGTATTTATTACATTATTTTTACAATGATAATTAAACATCAAGCATTCGGGGAAAGAATGTGCGAATTGTCAAATTGTATAAATAATAAAATAAAAACTGTAACAAATCATCGTGTTTATAAATTAAATATCGACTTTTCTTTTTTCTTATTGCGATTCACGATTATACGATTTGAGCAAACTACACAGTTTGCAATAAATTGCGTACACGAATCAATTTTTGAAATTGTAAATGAAGTGATACTTTTTAAATTGGGGGACGACATCTAGGAATAGTTTAGGCAACGACCACCCATGACGGCTTAAAATTCGGATCAGAAAGAACAAAGGCGCTGACACGAGCTGTCTCTACTGATATCTATACTGTGTCTCTGACCGTAGACCTTCAAACAACAATTGATCCCAGAGACATGGTAGAACTGTTTTCATGCCCAATTATTTTTAGAAATTTGTGTAGATTTTTAAAAAATTCTTTGATGTGCTATACTTTAATAACTTCAAACATTAATAATAATTAATTTAATCAAATCGGAGCATATTTAAAAAGATTTAATTGGACGTCACACAAAGCTGTATTCTATAAAAAATAAGACAGCTCCAGGCCTGTTTTTTCGAACAAAAGACAAAATTAATTAAAAACATATAAAAATCTAAGTAAAACCTTACAGCTACCCTCTACCAAGAAAACAATCAAATTTTGTTTAGAAATTTTATTTTAGCGAATTTTATGAGTTCTTAAGTATATTTCGACTTGTTTTGACGATTGTGATCGGAATTATCTTGTATCACCCATTCAACGTAACAGTATATTAGAAATATTATGTAGTACTTTGTAAGATAAGACTGCTTTTGGCAAATGACATACCTTCTAAGAACGTAACGGGTGGGTGGGCGGGACTAGTACTTGGTAAAATAAGACTGATTTTGGCAAATGACATCCTCTGGGAAAAAAGGTTCCTAGTATTTGTTAAGATAAAACCGATTTTGCCCCTATTAATCCTGTAAAAACTTGTGAAATTTAAAGGTGTTAAGTTGCAAACTGCAAAATATGACGAGTCTTTACTTGTGATAATTACATTAATATTTTTTAGATTTGCTTATACAGGTGGCTTAAAAAAATTATGAATGTGCCAATTTATTTTATTGATTAAATCAAGAACGGGTCACTCCATTTTCCAGAAAATTTTGGGAATTCAATACTGTTATTTTTAGTATTATACTGCACCAATCCAGGGTGAGATTCTCTCTTAATCACTTCTATGGGGCTAATTGCGAAAAAAGAACTATTACAATGCGAGCGCAGCGAGCATGTGCAGGGGTAACACAAATAATACACTGCTGTCCCTGAGAAGCTGAAATATAATTAAAAAAAATGTATTTAAAATCTGCAAAACATTAATTTTAAAAACGGCGAAAAAACATGAAAGTAGCCGTTGGTGCGACAAAAAGGGGAAAACTAACATCTGTTTATAGAAAATGTTAACATTTTTAAACTTTGAGACGTCGCTTAACAAAAGAAAAATTCAAAATAAGACTAACTGTAATTTTCAAACTTGTTTTCATTATAAACTTATTTGTTTTTGCAGTTATTTTTGTTTTACTATTGTTTGTTCTTTTTTGTATAGATTTTTTTTGCTCACAGAAAATCCCAAATATTCAAACTTTCTTTTCATTCTAAACCTATGCACGGGTTTGTTTTATTCAATTTTTTCTGTTTTTTTTTGTTGTTTTGTTTCCTTTTTCACTTCCTCTAAACATGTTTTTAATTTCTCACGAATCTTCGTCATGTGCCATTTCTTTTTTCAATATTTTTAATAACCGTTTTTTGTTTTAATTTTTACTTAATACATAGTTTTTTTGAATAACACAATTACTTCATAACGATTTTGCTAACCAAAATTTTCATCCCATTCTATATTTATTTGATTTAACTGTAATACAGCAATATAGTCCTGTAGTGTGGTGTACGAATCCGCTTTGAGTTTTTCCCTAACCGTCTAATTTTTTTAAAAAACATAATACACGGTATAATAACAGTTTCCCATAGGAGTAACACATTCCGGCGGTGGTCTACTGGTTACGAGTGAGGAATGCGGACCGGACGTCGCGGGTTCGATTCCAAACTTAGCCGTTCGTTTTTTTTTCTCTTTTTCTCTTGCATTGTGTATTATCTATGTTTATGACGTCATAACACTTTTTTTTTATGAAATTACCCCACTTTCTCGAAAAGGTCAGAATACGCCCTTGTTTTTAAGAATGTCAAACATTCTCGGGGGTCCCAACTAACTTTTTGAAAAATGTAAAACCTTCTCGGGGGACCCAACTGTTTTTTTTTTAATGTAAAACCTTCTCGGGGGTCCCAACTGTCTGTTTTAAAAATGTAAAACCTTCCCGGGAGTGTCAAATATCTTCTTTTTAAATGTGAAACCTTCGCGGGGGACCCAAGTGTTTTCTTGAAAAATATAAAACCTTCTCGAGGGTCCTAACTGTCTTTTAAAAATATAAAACCTTCTCAAGAGTGCCAAATGTCTTCTTTTTAAATCTGAACCCAACTCTTTCTTGAAAAATGTAAAACCTTCTCGGGGATCCTAACTGTCTTTTTTTTAATGTAAAACCTTCTCGGGGGGTCCCAATTGTGTTTTTTAAAAATGTGAAACTTCTCGGGGACCCCAAATATCTTTGTTTTTTAATGCAAAACCATCTCGGGGGCCCCAAATGTCTTTTTTAAAAATGTAAAACCTTCTCAAGAGTGCCAAATGCCTTTTTTTTAAATCTGAACCCAACTATTTTCTTGAAAAATATAAAACCTTCTCGGGGATCCTAACTGTCTTTTTTTTAATGTAAAACCTCGGGGGCCCCAAATATCTTTTTTTTTATGTGAAACCTTCTCGGGGGTCCCAAATCTCTTTCTTTTAATGAAAAACCTTGTCGGGGGCACCAAATGTCTTTTTTAAAAATGTAAAACCTTCTCAACAGTGCCAAACGTGTTCTTTTTAAATATGAAGCCAACTATTTTCTTGAAAAATATAAAATCTTCTCGGGTGTCCTAACTGTCTTTTTTTTTAATGTAAAACCTTCTCGGGGGGTCCCAATTGTGTTTTTTAAAAATGTGAAACCTTCACGAGGGCTCCAAGTGTCTTTTTTTAATGTAAAACTTTATCGAGCGTCCCAACTATCTTTTAAAAATGTAAAACCTTCTCGGAGATCCTAACTGTCTTTTTTTAAATGTAAAACCTTCTCGGGGGTCCCAACTGTATTTTTTTAAATGTAAAATCTTCTCGGGGGTCCCAACAACCATTTTTGAAAATGTAAAACCTTCTTGGGGGTCCCAAATATCTTTTTTTTAATGTAAAACCTTCTCGAGAGTCCCAATTGTGTTTTTTAAAAATGTGAAACCTTCACGGGGGCCCGAAGTGTCTTTTTTTCAATGGAAAACCTTCTCGAGGGTACCAACTGTCTTTTAAAATTGTAAAACCTTGTCGGACGCCCCAAATATCTATTTTAAATGTAAAACCTTCTCGAGGGGGAGAAGTATCTTTTTTTTTAATGTAAAACCTTCTCAAGGGTCTCAACTGTCTTTTAAAAATGTAAAACCTTCTCGGGGCTCCCAAATGTCTTTTTTTAATGTAAAACCTTCTCGGGGGCCCCAAATATCTTTTTTTAAATGTAAAAACCTTCTCGGGGTCCCAAATGTCCTTTTTTAAAAATGTAAAACCTTCTCGGGGGCGCGAAAAGTTTTTTTTTACTGAAAAATATTTTCGGGGGTGCCAAATGTCTTTTTTTAATGTGAAATCTTCTGGGGAGTTCCAATTGGTTTTTTTTAATGTAAAACCTTCCCGGGGGCTCCAAATGTCTTTTTTTTAATGTGAAACATTCTCAGGGACCCCAATGTCCTTTTTTTAAAATGTAAAACCTTCTCGGGGGCGCCAAATGTTTTTTTTTTAAAGGTAAAACCTTCTCGGGGGACCCAACTCCCTTTTTTAAAAATATAAATCCTTCTCGGGGGTCCCAAATATCTTTCTTTTAATGTAAAACCTTGACGGTGGGTCCCAAATGTGTTCCTTAAAAATGTAAAACCTTCACGGGGGTTCCAAGTGTCTTTTTTAATGTAAAACCTGCTCGGGGGCCCCAAATATATTTCTTTTATGTACAACCTTCTCGGGCCTAAATGTCTTTTTTTAAATGTAAAACCTTCTCGGGGGTCCCAAATAACTTTCTTTTTATGTAAAACCTTCTCGAAGGTCCCAATTGTGCTCTTTAAAAATGTGAAACCTTCACGGGGGCCCCAAGCATCTATTTTTTTTTGTAAAACCTTCTCAAGGGTCTCAACTGTCTTTTAAAAATGTAAAACCTTCTCGAGCCCCCCAAATGTCTTTTTTTTCAATGTAAAACCTTCTCGGGGGTCCCAAATATCTTTTTTTAAATGTAAAACCTTCTCGGGGGTCCCAAATATCCTTTTTTAAAAATGGAAAACCTTCCCGGGGGTGCCAAGTTTTTTTTACTGTAAAATATTTTCGGGAGTGCCAAATGTCTTTTTTTAATGTGAAATCTTCTGAAGGGTCTAAATTGCGTTTTTTAAAAATGTGAAACCTTTACGGGGACCCGAAGTGTCTTTTTTTCAATGAAAAACCTTCTCAAGAATCTCAACTGTCTTTTAAAAATGTAAAACCAGCTCGGGGCCCCCAAGTGTCTTTTTTTGAATGTAAAACCTTCTCGGGGGCCCCAAATATCTTTTTTTAAATATAAAAACCTTCTCGGGGGTCCCAAATGTCCTTTTTTAAAAATATAAAACCTTCTCGGGGGCGCCAAAAGTTTTATTTTACTGTAAAATATTTTCGGAGGTGCCAAATGTCTATTTTTAACGTGAAATCTTCTGGGGGGTTCCAATTGTTTTTTTTTTTTTTTAAGTAAAACCTTCCCGGGGGCTCCAAATGTCTTTTTTTTTAATGTGAAATCTTCTCAGGGACCCCAATGTCCTTTTTTAAAAATATAAAACCTTCTTGGGGGTCCCAAATATCTTTCTTTTAATGTAAACCTTCACGGGGGCTCCAAGTATCTTTTTTTTTATGTAAAACCTTCTCGGGGGCCCTAAATGTCTTTTTTTAAATGTAAAACCTTCCCGGGGGTTCCAACTCCCTTTTTTGGAAATGTAAAACCTTCTCGGGGGCCCCGAATATCTTTCTTTTAACGTAAAACCTTCTCAAGGGTCTCAATTGTTTTTTAAAAATGTAAAACCTTCTCAGGAGTGCCAAATGTCTTCTTTTTAAATCTGAACCCAACTATTTTCTTGAAAAATGTAAAGCCTTCTCGGGGGTCCTAACTGTTTTTTTTTATGTAAAACCTTCTCGGAGGGGTCCCATTTGTTTTTTTTTTTTAATGTGAAACCTTCACGGGGGCTCCAAGTGTCTTTTTTTTAATGTTTTTTTTTGAATAACACAATTACTTAATAACGATTTTGCTAACCAAAATGTTCATCCCCACCAATAATTTGATGACGACATTTCAAAGAATTCTATGTTTATTTGATTTAACTGTTATACAGCAATATAGTCCTGTAGTGTGGTGTACGAATCCGCTTTGAGTTTTTCCCTAACCTATTTTTTAAAAAACATAATACACGGTATAATAACAGTTTACCATGGGCGTAACACATTCCGGCGGTGGTCTACTGGTTACGAGTGAGGAATGCGGACCGGACGTCGCGGGTTCGATTCCAAACTTAGCCTTTCGTTTTTTTTCTCTTTTTCTCTAGCATTGTGTATTATTTATGTTTATGCTGTCATAACAAATTTTTTTATTGATGAAATTACCCCACTTCTCCGAAAAGGTGAGAATACGCCCTTGTTTTTAAGAATGTCGAACATTCTCGGGGGTCCCAACAACCATTTTTAAAAATTTAAAACCTTCTCGGGGGTCCAAATATCTTTCTTTTAATGGGGGGTCCCAACTGTGTTTTTTTAAAAATGTGAAACCTTGACGGGGACCCCAAGTGTCTTTTTTTTAATGTAAAACCTTCTCAAGGGTCTCAACTTTCTTTTGAAAATGTAAAACCTTCTCGGGGCCCCCAAATGTCTTTTTTTTTCATGTAAAACCTTCTCGGGGGGCGCAAATATCTTTTTTTTATGTGAAACCTTCTCGGGGGTCCCAAATATCTTTTTTTAATGTAAAACCTTGTCGGGGGGTCCCAAATGTCCTTTTTTAAAAATGTAAAACCTTCTCGGGGGCGCCAAGTCTTTTTTTTACTGTAAAATCTTTTCGGGGGCGCCAAATGTCTTTTTTTAATTTGATATCTTCTAGGGGGTTCCAAATGTCTTTTTTTAATGTGAAACCTTCTCAGGGGTCCCAGATGTCCTTTTTTTAAATGTAAAACCTCGGCGGTCCCAACTCCCTTTTTTAAAAATGTAGAACCTTCTCGGGGGTCCCAAAAATCTTTCTTTTAATGCAAAACCTTCTCTAGGATCCCAATTGTGTTTTTAAAAAAATGTAAAACCTTCTTGGGAGCCCCAAATGTCCTTTTTTAAAAATGTAAAACCTTTCAGGGGGGCGGCAAATGTCTTTTTTTAATGTGAAATCTTCTGGGGGGTTCCAACTGTGTGTTTTTTTTTTTTAATGTAAAACCTTCTCGGGGGCCCCCAATATCTTTTTTTGTTAATGTGAAATTTTCTCAGGGGTCCCAAATGTCCTTTTTTAAAAATGTAAAACCTTCCCGAGGGTCCCAACTGTCTTTTAAAATTGTAAAACCTTCTCGGGGGCCCCAAATATCTTTTTTTAAAAATGTCAAACCTTCTCGGGGGTGCCAAGTCTTTTTTTTACTGTAAAATCTTTTCGGGGGCGCCAAATGTCTTTTTTTTAATGCGAGATCTTCGGGGGGGTTCCAAATGTGTTTTTTTTTAATGTGAAACCTTCTCAGGGGTCCCAAATATCTTTCTTTTAATGTAAAACCTTCTCGAGGGTCCCAATTGAGTTTTTTAAAAATGTAAAACCTTCTCGAAGGCCCCAAATGTCATTTTTTAAAAATGTAAAACATCGGGGACGCCAAATGTCTGTTTTTAATGTGAAATCTTCTGCGGGGTTCCAACTGTGTTTTTTTTAAATGTAAAACCTTCTCGGGAGCCCCAAATATCTTTTTTTTAATGTGAAATTTTCTCTGGGGTCCCAAATGTCCTTTTTTAAAAATGTAAAACCTTCTCGGGGGTCTCAAATGTCTTTTTTTAAATGTAAAACCTTCTCCGGGGTCCCAAATGTCCTTTTTTAAAAATGTAAAACCTTCTCGAGGGCCCCAAACGTGTATTTGCTGGATTGTACTTCAGAAGCGAAGGAAGTTCTGTCCAAATAACTTTCGACATTTCTTTTTTAGGGAAATAATTTTTCCGGATTAGCAATCACTGTTTTTAAAATGACGTAAATTTGGTATCTATTACGGGATATCGTCAGAATCAAAGTACTCCCATATAACATCTATAACTTAAGGACAGAGTAACAATAATTAATCATTTGTGTCACTACATTTAAGTGTCAAAATAGTATAACACAAGTGACAGATTTGAACATTAATTTGTAAGTGACACCATGGCCGACTAGTATAAATATTATAGCCTGTCCAAGAGGTAATGAAGAGGTACCATAGGTGTTGCCATCTATTAATAATTACATTTAATAATTTAGCAAAATTTTAATTTGATTTGACATTATGAGACTTCAAAACGTGTAATGATCGTTTGTTTCGGTATGAATGCCTTTGTGCCTTTCAAAAAGTGTTAATAATTCTTTTGTCGTTTTTGAATTATTAATAGATGGCAGCACGTATGGTACCCTTGGACAGGCCATAATCTTTATACTAGTCGGCCATGGCGACACAATGGTGTTTGCCGCACACACTAAATAATGTTAAAAAAATTAGGTTAAGATTGGCGTTTGCGACAGGAGACAACGAGTAATCATCAATCATTACAACGAGGCGGCAAAATTTGGAGAATTTCAAAACCAACTGGATGTACATTATACAAAAGATACCATTTTATTACACATTTTTATCCAAATAAGCGAAAATGACATGTAGACGTCGTACTTTCTCCATTTTCGGATAGATGACGCCACAACAAAAATTAGAGTTATTACTGAGTAATAAATCGGTTTTCTAAAACCTAATATAAAAGCGTACAACGAAAATCAACACATTTTTTAGAATATAAAAGAAAAAAATTCAAATGCTAAAAAAAACTTCCCAAGTGGTCCCTCTTTCGTTCTAGTTGCTTAAAAATAATGTCGTAATGTAAGCATATTCGTGTATATTTAAATTAACTCTCTTTCAAATTTTTAAATAAATTTACTACTTGATAGGTAGGCAACCAATAATTCAAGTCGTATAATAGATTTCGCAATTTCATGGAAGCGGCAAATTCTTACCAAAAACGCAGTGACAGATTTTCCAAAGCCAACTCGCTTAGGCACTTTTGTTCAATAACGTTGACTTTAACGTCTTTATCGTATGTCATGTCGCTACGCAATTTTTACTTTGATTTTTTTTTTTCGTAAGAAAACTACTAAAACAATTTAAACCACAAAGCTATTTTTGGTATTTTCTTTAATTCATTCTCCACGGCTCTCACCTCTGTCACGATCTCTGGAAGCCTCGCCTGTATGCCCTTGACCGAGTCGGCCCGCATGGCCCTCAGCCCTGAGACGAACTCGTTCCGCGTGAAGCGGCACATCTGCTCGGCGTTCAGCTTCCACGCCAGCACCAGGATGCGGAAGTCGTCCGGGTTGATCTGCAGGTCCCTGCACAGTTGCTCGATGCCCTCGGCGAGTATGCTGTCCTCGACGCTGTCCTTGTACTGGTCGAAGAGGGCGTTCAGTTTCGCGTCGGAAGGCTTGCTGTCGGTGAGACCCATCGCGGGCGCCGACTTCGAGTGGGTCTTCCGCGGGTAGAAGCGCGTTATTGTCGTTTCGGGGAGTGCGGTCAGGTGGTTGCCGTTGCTCAGGATGGTCTCGGAGGGGGCCGAGGAGGCTGGCACGTGACTCGGAGCCGGGTACAGCTGGGCTTCGGGCATTTCTGCAAATCGACAAAAATTACGTTATTATCCCTAGATATGGACTTGTCTAGGGGATTCTGAGCCTCCCCTAGATCTAGACAACATCAAAAATCAATAGAAAATATAGTGTTTTATTTAATATGCGGAAGTCAGAGCAATAAAAAAGTCTGGACCGTCGGCATTGTGATCCGGTTATTGCAATTCGTAGAAAACATCTTTTAGTTTAGTTTCTGTTTCACTCTCACGTCTACAGATTGATAAGTATTATCGCTATTTTTTATTTATTATTAGTATTACAATACATCTTACAAAGCTTATAATGGTTGCCATAAAAAAATAGTAAAATTCGTAAAATCAAATCTTTTAATTTTTTTCAATTATTGTTCGTTTGTGTTAAAATTTCTGCCAAGGACTCTATCACTAATTTTCCATTAGTACTCCTGTTAAAATCATTCGACGCATTTTGAATTAATTTATGGTATATTCTGACTTTAATAAAGACCAACACGTTAAGAAACTATTGGAAATGTTAGACAGGTAATATAAATAAATTGGTACACACTTAATTGGTTAAAGAATTAAGACGGATTCATAAACCACAAGTATAAGAGTACGTTATTTCATAAAATTTACAGAACTTTACTAGACAAATTTTAGTCATCGTTTTACCTTCTACAGAATATTCTTCCAATACTTATAAAATTAGATACCATCAGGATTTTTTTTTGTTGTTATCTATACATAACAAAATTCCATAGAACGAAAAGAGTGTCTTATTTTTGTAGTTTTCAAGTTTTAAATCATAAAAGATCTTGTTGAATTAGTTACTTTTTAGTAATTTTATGTTCTGTGTAATATATGTAAATAAATTCATAGATGCAGCTGCACAAACCGCAAGGATTAAATGACGCATGATGCAGACCACGTTTTCAGACACGACGAGGAAATTGTACATATTTTAAACAAGAAAATACAATCACATATGTATTTCGAAATTATCGCCGCTACCAAAATTCGATATCAATATTCAAAAGTAAACAGAAACTTGTCGTTTTTAAACATTTCACCAATAAAAATACGCTGCATATTTATTTAAATTATCAATTCTTGACCTCAGAGGTATTTATATCTATTTTCACGAAAAATAAAATTTCTTATGTATACAATCCAGATAAGCTGATTAGACAAAAATCCGTTTTATATTTTCGTTTCCCACAAAATAACCGTGATGCTGAAAGTTTTATTGAATGAAAAAAACCCAACATAATTTATAATACATCACCATTCCTTAAATTCTTAGGATCCATTAGCTAAAACGGTTTTTAAAAAATTAAACAGATCTGGCTACTTTAAACAATTTTTTCCACGCCAAATGTTTTAAAAGCATGTGCATGTTATTATAAGTGAAGGTTAATAACACCAGATGTTCAGCATGGGTCAAGCAAACATAAAATCCACAATAAATTTTATTATGTGAGGTGTAATAAACAACAAAACAAACTCCTGTTCAAATAACAAAATGTACACAAAGCGCGAAAATCGACCAAAACTTCAAAGCTTGGACACTTAATTCATAACACGTTTACGAATAATTTTTCGAGCTTCAGGTAGCTCGAGTGTCCCACTAACCTTTAGGACAATTGGGGGAGTTGTCCAGGGCCGTACTGTTGGGCTCCTTGAAGCACGCCAGGCAATTGCCCATTGGAAGGGCCCAAACGAAACCTCGCGAGGATTTTCAGGAAACACTCTTGCATTGCCTATGCTGACTGTACCATCAAACCCTGCAAGAGCACCCATACAACAAACGGCAAAGCGGCGGCCGGCAAATACCTTAAGAAACTTCTAATCTAACACTATTTACGCGACGAATTCACTATTTTCGCTGAGTTTTCTGACGGAATTTTCATTATGACACTTGACGGATTCTGGAAGTAGGAATTGTCATTGCTGCGTTGCGACCTGGGCTGGAAATGTGCTCGGAATTGTCTGGCACATAAAGCTGGGCTGACGGGGGCGGCGCGCCACTACTGGGAGGCTTGCTGTTGTCACTTTTGCGGGGGCAAACTATCACAATACATCTGTTGATTTGACAGATGCAGCTGATTGTGGCTAAGTTCACGCCGTGAGAACTGTCAAAACAGGTGGTGCCATCTGTGCGATCTCGACAACGCGCAGGAAAATTTTGACAGTTCACAAACCCAGAAATTACACAGACTCACTTCCCAGAATTTTGAAACTGCTTCTGGTTTTGTTATGTACACGACATCATTACTTATAAGCTAAAAGAACATTAAAATTTTACATTGAATCGCATCAGTAGCAATCAGTAGTATTTGGAAATGCCATACCACAAACCTAAAAGAATATAGATTATATGATATTTAGGGTACAGTAGCGGTCATTTCTACGGAACCACTCGATAAAAAGTCAAGTTGGTAGCCCTGTTGTCTAGTACTTTAGGCCGAACGCCGTTGGTAGCGGTAGTTGATATGGCAATCGAAACTAGCCCAACACGAATGTTTCGGTTGCCCTCAACTATGCCGCACTGTATCCCGTGCAGGCTGTATGTTCTGTTCATCTATTTATTAACATAAAATATCTACATTAACAATGGGGCCATCTAACCTGTCAAATTTTTGACACATGTTTTCCCCCAGAAACCCGTCAAGGTCACTTACACCAAACAAATTTTGAAAATTTACACTAGGGAGTGGTTCTATAGAAAAGATCGCGACTTTAGTTTCAAAGTCTAACACGAGAAATTATATTATTAGCAATCATTTTTGTATGCATCAGTTACTTTTAAAAATGGAAGTAGAAAACAATAGTGGCATGTTGCATGCAATGCAATTTTTATATGCAATTTTAATAAGTGATTATTTCCTGGTACACTAATACATACAACTGATACAAAATAAATAAATTAAACGAAAACGTTACTCTAAAATGAAGTCACTTATCTTTTTTAGTTTCGTTCTAACGTCGACGTTTTTGGTAAAGTTGTGGTTGAAATAAAATGCCAATTTTTGCGTACACTAAAATTTTAGATCGACATAGTTGCTGCTTATCCACCTTCCGGTAGACAGGACAATTTCGATACTGATTGGTACGATAGACCAAATGATTATAACTCACAAGGACAATCAGGATTTTCGTCGCCTAATAATAATAACAGAGAGTCGTCTCAACCGGAAGAATATGCTCCCGTGAATCAGTTTCCGACGTCACAAAATCGACCTAATTATTCAAATGGAATGGAACAATACGGATATGCCTCTCAAGGAACCGAAACTAGATATTCAGAATCACGGCTTTAGAGATAATAATGTAGAAACGAAAATTTAAAACTTTGTTTTATTTTTAAATATTTACAGAAATACTGGGCGACTGTTAATGTTGAAACAAATTTTTGGGTTGGCAATAGTGTTAACATGGTAGTCTCAGTTGTCAATTTTGACATGAGCGCACCTAAAAACCGATGAGAATAGTCACTAGGTGCAAAGGTGTGAGGTAGCACGATGGGTTATTTCAGGATCACTTACATTGTTCTGAAATAAATATTCTATTATTATTTTATCTCATTTCGTATCATTAATAATATGTCGAAAGTGCGAACATACGGTGAACACATGTATGTTCAATGATATAATGAAATCAGTTCTCATTTTGACTTGTTTTAATTTACTTCGTAATTTTTAGTATTTTTTAAAAAACGCTAGAATTTGCCTTTTAGAAATTAATTTTTCTCCATTTTTATTTTTTTTCCAAGACGACGCACTTCTTTGATATTTTATAACAAACTAAAGAAAAAAAAGTTGTGTTTTCAAGATTGCTCAGTAATTATCCGTTCTGAATAAGATTTTTTTTTAAACACTCGGAGCGACTATAAATGTTTTGTGTATTTTTTTTTTGTCAGGTTGGTAACATATTGTATTATAAAATTTTATGATGGCATAAATGGTCGTCAATCTGAAATTTATGACACCAAGGCAGTGGCGGCGATGTTCCCATTACGTTTGTAAGGCGACAGCATTGTCAATAATTCATTATTACCAATACAAAAATTTGCCTTTTTTTATTAAATGGGTTAGGTCTTTTTGTTTTATAAACAGTCAACATTTAACAGTTTTAATTAAATAAGCAATAAATATACACAACACAAAATATATAGAGGACAAAACAAAATTAATGAAACAAAGCAACAATGATGCATCAGTTCTCTACCAAGCCAAGTCTATTTCACTACCAACCCTCTTACCAGATTACAGTACAAATTCCCTAGAAGAGATGCCAACTACCAGAAAAAAAGAACTAAACTTGCACATGGTTGCCTATGTTTAACGATTTTCTTAAGTTTTTTTTTTTTCCAAATTCAAATTCAAATGCGATTTGGCGCCGGTTTTTTTTTTGAGCGCGAAATTTTTAATTCAAATTTGGACACCACAATGTGTTTTTCCATAAATTAGCAAGTATTTTTGTTATTTAATAAAGTCGAGTTTTCTTCCTTTCGTTTCACTTCAACAACAAAACAACATGCTATCATAACCTCAAAATTTCAACAAATAGATTAGAACAAATAATTTTCTTCATTAAAGAAGTTAATATAAAATAAATTTATTTGATTTATTTGTGTACTGTTTTAAAATTTCTAAATTTCTGCTCTTCCTAACAAAAACTAACTTCAGTCAAGTCCAACATTTGAATAAGGTAATTAAAAAAACCAAAACAGAAAAACACCTTAAATTAAAAAAAAAACTGTTTTAAAACAATTAAAACAAAGCGTTTTTAATCACCAACAACTCTAGTCACCCGGTACCAAGAAAACAATACAAAAACATCAAAGATAGCCATGAATTTTTGAAAAGTTGTCTTTCGAGAGTGTTTTTTATTGCTCTCTTGGTAATCATTATTATCTACCATGTGACTAAAATAATGTTTCTGAATTTTTTTGTCGGATTGGCGATATATTTAAAATTTTATGATGTTATACCTGATTGTCAAATTCACATTTATGACACCCAGTTATTAGCTAGTAAAGTAGCGGTCATTTCTACGGAACCACTCGATAAAAAGTCAAGTTGGTAGCCCTGTCACCTAGTACTTTACGCCGAACGCGGTTGGTAGCGGTAGTTGACATGGCAATCGAAACTAGCACAACACGAATGTTTCGGTTGCCCCAGAGATTTCTTAGTAACCTAGATACGGCTATGGGCAGCAAAGTGTGGAACAACATGTATGAAAATAGTGTCGACATACTTTCAGTTCTCTGTCTTTCTCTTACTCGTTGTAATGTGCACTACATACTAGTGTTATCTTCTTCTAATTCTAGCGACTGTTAACATTGGTTGATAATTTGGCGCACTGATTTAAAATGGTATAAAAGAGAATCATAACTCGAGTTTTTTAACAAGTGGCAAACGAAAAGTTTCTAAGCAATCTCCAAAATGATTTGTAATGTTAAGATATTACACGGACAAGATCGTTGGAATAAATTTGACTGTCGACTTCCCTTTTTTCGTACTTTTTCTTTATCATTCACACCGGCGAAACTCTTGAAAAATGACATAATACAATTTTCTTATAGTCAAAAGTTTTTGTTGCCACGAACGTTTCCAACATAAATAGAGAATCGTATTGTATTTATTTGCATGCACAATGTCGAGAGCTTAAAACGAAAAAGAAAAAAGACGTACAGCTGTGGTATAAATTTATTAACATTATTATTAAATATTGGTGATTTAATGTAATCTTAGTTACTCATTATTAAATAAAATGCATTTTACTAATTTACTTCTTATTTTCGCCTGTTCTGAAACAAAATTTACCAGTTTCGCTTCGCGATGCAAGCGGACATTTAAATACATTTGCGCTATTGCCTTCATCAATTGTATTTTATGATTATCTAGTAATCCCTGAGAAATGCAATGATTGTTCATGTCGGGATTATTAAAAATCTTTGTAATATTTTTTCGAAACAAAAGAATTATTAGATCTTTCTTTGCATACAACACACATTCTGTAACCTGTTTTTAGAAATTCTATGCAATTTAAACTTATAACCGTGACATAAATCTTATAACCTAAGAAATCTCTTAGAACAAACTAACAAACACACAACACCGGAGATTGTATGAATTAAGAACCGACTTGCGCTAGCAGAATTTAAGGGTTTACTGCGCAAAATCGTAAATTGCTAGGTTTAAACAAAGACCTACAAAATCATCCTCCTGCGTTCCCATGCTGTAAAAGAAGATGGAAAGCAAAAGGCATAGTGTACATGTTGGCCAAGAACGTATGTTCGCTTTTGCATAGGATCATCGTATCTAGGTTACTAAGAAATCTCTGGGTTGCCCTCAGCCATGGTAGAAGGAGACATGGTATAGGCATCCGATGTACCAATTTAAAAATGGTCTGCGCATCCATTTGTGACGTTAGGTGGCATCAACGACCTTGTGACTCTTGTGAGCTTCGCTAGGGAAGTCTAGGGAATTTCAGCTTGAGTTGTCATTGCTCTGTCCAATACGTCAATTAATTTAATTTCACCCCACTTGACGTCACACCCGATGCGTATGCCTATACCATGTCTCCTTCTACCATGCCCTCAGCCACGGTTGTAGAATAGATAGGTTGATACACTAGCATACATTTGCATATCCCTGGTCAGCGACGCCAATTGTCGATCGCGTCGCCTGGTTTTTGACGTTTTAGGGACACAGAACTCTGTAGGCATCTGTCTATAACCGATGTAATTAATAAAAGAAATCGTACTTATCGACACCGATCAAATGTCATTTACAAATTTTGTATTGTTCATAAAGCAACGTAAACGAAAATCCCCAAAATAACTAGAATGATTTCCGCTCGACAAGGTAGAGGCGCTAGCTGTATGTGTCCTTTCCATGGATATAGGGATCGAAAAGAAGCGTCGCCATTCCAAGCCATTAGTGTACAAACCTATCTATTCTACAACCGTGCCCTCAGCTATGCCGCACTGTATCCCGTGCAGACTGTATGTTCTGTTCATCTATTTATTAAAATAAAATATCTACATTGACAATGGGGCCATCTAACCTGTCAAATTTTTGACACATATGTTTTCCCCCAGAAACCCGTCAAGGTCACTTACACCAAACAAATTTTGAAAATTTACACTAGGGAGTGGTTCTATAGAAAAGATCGCGACTTTAGCTGTCAGCTGTCATCGTTTCAACCAATCTACACGTTTGTAAGGCGTGCTCATGTCAAAACTGACAACTGTGAACTGACATATTAGCATGGTTGCCAATAATTAAAAATTGCTAGTACAAAAATTTTCTTGAATCATTAATAGTCACCCAGTATTATTGTAAATGGATGCTTATATATTCAACAATTAAGGAAACGGGTTTACGTAATGGTACTAGAAATTGGTAGAACGAATAGTTATCTATATTATAAAATTTTATGATGGCATAAATGCTTGTCAATTTGAAATTTGTGGCACCAAGGCAGTGGCGGCGATCTTCTCATTACGTTTGTTAGGCGCCTTCATGTCAAAATTGACAGCTCTGAACTGACATAGCATTGTCAATAATTCAGTATTGCCAACACAAAAATTTTCCTTTTTTATTAAATGGGTTAGCTTTTTTGTTTTAAAACATTTTTTTTTATTTTTTAGTATTTTTTTTTGTTATTATAAACAGTTAACATTTAACAGTTTTAATTAAATAAATAATACAGTGTATAGTAAATATACACAACACAAAATATATGGAGGACAAAAAAAAACTTAACCAAACAAACCAACAATATTGATGCACCTCAATTCTCTAGCAAGCAAGTCTATTTCACTACCAACCCTCTTACCAGATTACACCACAAATTCCCTAGAAGAGGTACCAACTACCAGAAAAAAAGAACTAAACTGTTTTAAAATTTCAAAATTTCTGCTCTTCCTAACAAAAACTAAACTACTTCAGTCATGTCCAACATTTTAACAACGTAATTTAAAAAAAATTAAAAACAGAAAAACACTTTAAATTTTAAAACAAAAAAAAACTGTTTTAAAACAATCAAAACAAAGCGTTTTTTATTCACCAACAACTCTAGTCACCCCGTACGAACAAAGCAATAAAAAAAACATCAAAGATAGCTATGAATTTTTGACAGCTTGTCTTTTTTTGTCAAAGAGAAATCTTCAAAAATCCGTGGCTTTCTTCTATGGTGTTTTTTATTGCTCTCTTGGTAACCATTATTATCTACCAAGTGACTAAAATAATGTTTGTGAATTTTTTTGTCTGGTTGGCGACATATTTAATTTTTTTTTGGTATACCTGATTGTCAAATTCACGTTTATGACACCTAGTTAGCCAGTAGCCTAGTAGCTGCCATCGTTTCAACCAATCTACACATTTGTATAAGGCGTGCTCATGTCAAAACTGACAACTGTGAACTGACATATTAGCATGGTTGCCAATAATTAAAAATTGCTAATACAAAAATTGATTCAATCATTAATGGTCACCCAGTATTATTGTAAATGTGTGCTTATATTCTCAACAATAAAGGAAACGGGTCTACGTAATGGTACTAGAAATTGGTAGAATGAAGAGTTACTAAAAATATTAAACTTATTGCAATTTTTTTTATTTAATTAACGCGTATTTTTTGTAACAATGATAACTTAAATTTATGTATTGTGATAACCCAAACTTCCCGCCTTAAAATTTGACCTTGAAACAGTTTGAAAGGCCCGCGAAAAATTCAAAAATTCAAAGTTTGGCCTTGGCTGTGATCGTCTAACAAATGAGAACCTACGTTGTGTGTTTTTTTTTTGTTTTTGAAAAATGGCGGGAAGAAGTTCTTTCATACAAGTGCATACACGGTCGAGAGCGCCAGAAATAATAGACAAAATTAGGTTGGTCAAAAGCCTTCCTAAGGGGGAAAAAGAAACGAAGAACGACAACGGCTCAATTTGCCCTTCTGGCGAGTCCGCAGGGCCAAGGTGTCATCGGTCTTCATTCCCCAAAACCCCCTGGGGTTTTATTCACCGACATATTACATGTCAGACACCTTAAGATATGTGAAAGAAAAACACTCGCGAATTGACAGACATACACATATGAAAACCGAACAAACACAAGACCTACACATATGTAAATTGGATGGCAGAACCCGAATCATTATGAGAGTGTGGCGATCGAACAACATATTGAACAAAATATATCAATTTCATTTACGAGCACAGAAAATACCCAGAGGGGGCGTTGTAGCGCAAGTAGAGGTTGGGACTTCTGATCGTCACTGTTCTCCCCCACGACGGTGATTCTATCTACACCAAAGCCTGCTCACACGCACATCTCCATTACGAACGTGCCCTGCGAAACGAGGCGGTTACGATCGCAGATCCGTAGTGGGGTCCCGGCTATCACGAAACCGGCAGCGTTAAAAACCCGCGACCGCCCCACTGAAGCTATACAAAACCCGCGGACTTGTGCAGGTGACGCGATTAATCCCGTCAGTTTGAGAAGAAGTCGCGCGCCCCACGTACACTACGAGTTATGTGTCATTTACCTTTAATTTCATTTAAATGTTCAATTTCTATGACTCTAATTTTAAATGACAACCGAACAAGTGTTAAAGTTTCAACAAAGAGCAATAAACCACATTTAAATTCGCCACACACTCTTACGAAAATTCAACAACAAATAATTCTTAATTGAGATCAAATTTGGACATCCGATAATTTATATGAGAGAAACATTCATCAACAAAACATTTACATGATCAAAACTTAGCAAAGATTTATAAAACAAAGATCTGGTGTGAAATAAACTTGTGCAAATAAAATATCATGTTAGGTCAAAACTGTAGAGCATGGAAATTTACGTTCAATTCAAATTATACAACAAAGAAAATTACTGAAGCTAAAATTGTGAGACAAAGACAAATTGCATGAGGTGAAAGATTGTAAAGTTAACAGATTTACATGTGATTAATATTAATTCGTGTCCAGTCAAGTTATTGGTTAAAATTCAAACGTGAAATTATTCAGCTACATTGTGGGCCATTATTACACATACATTTCCCCAAACAAAACACATAAACAAACATGGCAGACAATCTGCAGTTGCAAAATGGCGTTGGACGAATTCGTCATTCCAAATAATAGGCGTCGAAAATATGCGATGCAAAAATACGATGAATCCTGTGGCGTTGTATAAACAATGTGCTAAATCCAAAGAATAAAGGCACGTCCCCCCATGACCCACAATGTTTGTTAATTTGTTCAATAGATTCAGTTAAAACATGTGCTCGGTTAAAGAAAGAAAATGGACGCTTCAAAATGGCTGCTGCCTGAACAAAGAACGGTGAAAATAACAACTCGTCTGCCGCCATCCAAAATACAGATTTCACAAATATAGCTAAATAAAGCATGGTCCGAACTAGAAATCACTTCCTGTAAAGCCCTACTGCGATGGATTTTAAATGAAAGATAAAAAACGAGATTAGTGGAAAAAAACGCACGCGTCGCTGTGTCACGAGGTCAGAAGCACCCGCGGGGCTTGAAACTCGCCGCCAAAACAGGGCCCAGTCCAAAACAGGTGTTCAAAACATACCTCTCCAAAGATGCGAAGATTTCGCCACGGCTTACCGCCAAAAGGAACACAAAAACCTCGTCGTAAGAACGGTGAGAAATCAGGAACACCCAATGACTCAACGGGGCTGCTAGGTTTTCCAATGGAACGGATCAACACTGGAAAAGCAAAAAAACAACAGCAAAAGACACAGAATAATTCACAGTTAAAAATACAACCTGTTGCTCGAAGCGCTCGAAAGGAAGTCGACCGTTTGTTCCAAGCGGTCAAAACGAAGTGGGCGGTTTTACCCGAGACAAAACTACCCGCACATTTTTTTGCGCATGTCATCTTTCTTGGTGTCGTTTGTTGCCAACCTCTTCTTCTTACCGTTGATCCATATTGAGAGAAAGGACCTTGAAAATTATCATCAGTCAAATTAACATCATAGATCGGGAAAATGCAATTTTTATTTTTCTCTCTATATTATTATTCGCAGTATTTGTCCGACTATCTGAATTTGGAGATTTTATTTCTAAAACATTGCGACATTTAATTTCTGTTCTTGTTTGTGTTGTAAAAGGATTTTTTGAAACGGTCCACGATGTAAACTTGATGAACTTCATTTTGAGTTATCTATCATTAACTGAATTAATGCTTAATTTAACCCCATGTAAATTATTTGTTAATATTCATTTTATTATCGTCAAAATTCAGAAACTTTTAATTTTAATCGAAATAAACGCATGTCAGAATGTCTATCTGCAATTCCAGATTTTCACCCTAGTGGATCAGGCTGTCTAGTTGGCTGCGTCCTTAGCGAGGATGGAAGTAACAGCGCGTGTTGTGTCTGTGGTTAAGGGAAATAGATCTTCACGAGAAGACGCCCTTCGCACCGCTGTCGCTACACGTCCTTTGTTTTGATTCGTAAAATTTGACCTTAACTAATGAAGACAACAAAACGAACAAGGTATAAATCATAACAACAGTAAGCAAAAATGAAATATATTTTCTCAATATAAAAAAAACTGAAATTATAATTCTGCCTGGAACAAACGCATTATTTATCTTCTCCCAAACCAAAAGTCTTCAAAACTCGACTCATCTCCACATTATCCGTATCCCACATCTCCAACGTCATTACGTCACTTGTGGACATGCTACAAAACCATTTCTCCCATCAAGTTTTACACCTAAAACAACTTACACCACACAAGCCTTGAACGTTTTCATTTTCATCAAAGAATTAAAAAAACTCAACGAAATATCCTTCGAAACGTCGTTTTTTTCTTTGCAGTTGGACAGCCTGCATTCAACTGCCTAAAATCACGCAAAAGTAACTAGTAAGCACTGAGTAAACATATTTTACTTGAAACGGTATATTCAAGAAAGCTTCCTTCATTCGTCGGAGATCTCCGAGCGGTCTGACAATCGTGTACCCAAAATCGACCAAAAATACCTCAACTTCATCGACATTGACACATTTAACGCAACGTCCTCTACACCACTCGGTATCATCTTTGACAAGAACTAGCTCCCCGATTCCTGGGAGAACCGTAAAGGCTTGGTATTCCTGGACCACGTTCATGGCTTCCACCAAAAGCAGAAATGTATCACCTGGAAGAGCAAGTCCAGAGAAAATTTAACCCAATGGGTACCTACTCAAGCTTTCGATTTTAGAGAAATTGCGCTGAATGCGGGCGTAGAAATGGCAAGTGTCTGATATATATCCCGTGATTATAATTTCTATAACTTCTCCAGCAAAAGGTAGTACCATTTTAGTTGTGTCTACACCTTTGTCTTCGGGAGATGCTTCTTCTGCGTCATCGGAGATGTAGCTATTTTCACAATCCTCCAAATCTTTCTCTTTAAGAGTTTTCAAAAAGTCTTCTTCTGAAAGTCGTTCCTCAAAAGCGTAACCATTTCTGACTAATTCTTCGCCTAAACTGTCTGCGTCTGGGTCTGCAGCTTTCCGTAAGTCGATACCGAATGACTTCCTATAGTTTGTATTGAAGGTGAATTTTTTTAAATTCACTTATATTATTACCTTTCCCGGTGGACGAAGATAACCTCAAACTCTGTGCGTCTGTGCATTTCGCTCAGTTTAACGAAGAAGTCGATGCTTCGTTGCGGCCAAAGCATTTTCAAAGGGTGCGGAGAATAAATTCCGGCTAGGTGACACCTGATTGCCAGTTTGGGAAACATGGAGTACAAAAAGTCGTTAATTCCTTTCAGGTTTGTGTAACTATAGAAAAGTTTCTCGCCGTAATCGATCAACTGGATGAAAATTTTTTCACGTTCCTCGTGCTGAAACGACAGTCTAGTTTGTCTACATTTAACGATTTGGTAGCAGTACCATCCAGTTTAGGACTTCAACTCGGTACCACTTCCTCGTCGTCGACAAAAACCCGAAACAGAAATCCCCCAACTGCTTCCTCGCCTCTACTTTCGACTTAAATTTGTTAAGAATGTTGTGCCAGCGTTTGTTCAACATTTCGTTAATGTGTTCCTCGAAACTGTGACGGCTTAGCCCGAAATTCACCCAAAACTTACTTACCTTTCCAACAAAGTTTGATTCCTGCACACGTAGAACTCAGACGGCGACTCTATATGAGAAAACAGACAGCGTTGACCCACGTTTAGATCATCCTCCTCAATAACTACAACAAAAGCTGAAGATTCAGTTGTCGCAGGAACTACCAGTACCGAAAGATCCACATTCGTCTTGGTGTTTTCCCTTATGGTCGAGTAGAAGAACAGTCGAACCTATTCGCTTCAAATCTAGCTTCAACTGTCTATTTTCGAAAAGCTTGGAGGCTTGGGGACGCCAGTCGGTCTGAGGTGATTCGAAATTAAAAGAGACTCGTTTTTTGGGTTTGAATTGTGAAGCTTTTGGAGTTTCTTCGTCTGAAACTTCAGTCATTGAAATTTCTTGTCCTTTGGTAGAGGAGGTTGCTCCCTCTGACTCATAATTTTCTGATTTAAACGCGTTTTCTGCATAATTAATGTTTACGATTGTGTCACTACTGGCATCAGTTGCGTCAGAAGCGTCACCAGTCCCAGACAACTCATTAACAAAACTGTCAAATCGGATTTTCTCTTGGTTGGTAATGGCAGCTTGACAGTTGTCATCTATTTCAGGTAGTACCTCCACCTCTGTATTGTCTTTTGTACTGGTTCCTTCAGCTGAGTGCTCCTTTTTTATTACAACATTCTGGTTCTGTTTTCGGGTACTACAATTTGGACGTATTTCATCGACTTCAAGGAATGCTCTAACGTGGATGTTATCTCTAGTAGAAATTCTGTTGGCTGCGGGAATCCACGGGGGAAAAAGAAATGGATTGAGGTGCGAATTCTCCTTTTCTGGTTGCGCATTTTGCTCTAGTTGTGACAGCTCTGAGCTGACGGTTTTAGATACGTTTTCATACGTGTGAAGCACTTTGATGTGATTCTGTAACACTGCGATCATTTGCATAGAGATTTTGTATTTCTTTGAAGAGGAATCTGGTGTGTGTGTTTCTTCGTAATTGCTTACGGCGTGATGTATCTGTTGAAAAAGTAAAGCTGTAAAAGAATCATAGGTGTAAGAAGAGTTTGAAAATTGATTTATTCTTTGGCTGTCTGATGCTTTCAGAAAAATGCATTACATTTTAAAAATCGACATCATCATAATAGTGTCATATATCACAAGTTCGTTTTCAGATATGTAGGCAACCAAATATACACGAAGAGTAGGAATAATTAAACTATTGTAGATTAGAAATTTTCATTTTCTCGGAGTATATTTCTATTGGGGTGTCGTAAAACCCCGACACTTAATGAAAAAAACACTAATAAAAAATTCAATGTCATTTGTCATTTTTACAAAAATGACATTGTGCTTTGCCGGGTTTCAAAAAAAAGAAAAACAAGAAAAAAGTCCCGGATAGCAAAAGCAGAGTTTACTAAAAATCTAAATAAACAATATTAATAAATGCAAAAATGAATGAGTCAACTACATTACATGTTAATTTTACGCAGTTAAAAAATATTCACTAAAGTAAGGTTATGCAGGTTTATGGACAATGGACATGTTATGGACTTACCTCTTCGTCAATTTTATTCAAAATACTGGTTAGCGATTGTCTATACACAGTTAACACGTTGCACAAGTTATAAAGGTTTGATTCCATTGTGGTGAACACTATTTTTTCCTAATTCTTAGGAAGATGCACTTTTTATTATTCGATTATTCGTTTTTATTACGATTTCGCGGTTCGCGCATAAAATACACAGTGCGTCCAAAGCATGGAACCGAAACGATGGAACATACGAAGCTTGAATGCACTTCATGGCCTTGTAGAAAATCACTTTAAGTAAGACAAACAATAACATAAAATGATAATTCAATTTTTGTCCCTTTTCGCGCAGCAGTGTATCGATTTTTTTTTTCTGATTTTAAAGTATTTCCACTTTCGGTTAACTCATCGAATTCCTTCTGTTTCCGCTTCTTATATTTCCACTGAGTAAAGTTACTATTCAAGCTTTTTTTACTTCCAGAACTGGGTACTTTCATGTGTTCTCGAAGTTTTCTGACACCTAGGGTACGAAAAAATAGATCGCCCGTTTCCCTCCGTTTGTTTACATTTCGTCTGTGTCGATTTTTATTACACAAATTTTGCATATATGTTAGGAGTATTATGTAGATGGTAAAACGCTAACCAAAATTTGTCTGATCATCCCTGCCAACGATGATATGACGTCATCTTCATCGAATGTTTTGAAATCTTGCCAAAGTTTTTTATTCGTTCATGCCCCCCCTTAGGAATTGATGTCATCTTATAATTTTGTCGAATAAATGTTTTTTAAATGTTAAAAAGTAACATAAGCTGAACTTGTGGTGTTGAATTTTTATTCCAGAAATTGCGATTTTTGGAAAAAAATCTATTTTGTACAATTTTTCGTTTTCGCAGTTTCTCGACTTTTCGAGTCTCGATTTCCCGATTTGTCGATATTTTAGTTTTGAGATTTTTAAGTTTTTTTATCTTCAATTTCTCGATTGATCGATTTTTTGACTTTTAGAATTTTTTATTTTTTGTGTTTCTCATTTTTCGATTTCTCGACTTTGCGATTTTTGAAGTTTCTGATTTTTCGATTTTTTGATTTTTCGACTTTTCTATTTTTCAGTTTTTAGATTCCTCAGTTTTTTAGATGTTTCAGTTTTGGGATTTTTCAATTTTTCGATTCTTTTTTCGATTTTTTCAATTTTACGTTTTTCAATTTGAAAAATTGACTTTTTAAAATTTTTTGATTTTTCAGTTTTTCCTTATTTTTCGATTACTCAATATTTCGATTCATTGATATTTTTAAAATTTCAATTTTTGGGCCACTTCGTTTTCTTGATTGTTCAACTTCTCGACTTTTCGATCTTTTGATGTTTCGATTTTTCAATGTTTCAATTTGTCAATGCTTCGAATTTTCGGATTTTTTATTTTTCCACTTTTGCGGTTTTTGATTTTTCAGTTTTTCAATTTCCAAATTTTTCAACTTTTCAGTTTTGGGATTTTCCAGTTTTTCGATTTTTTAAATTTTATATCTTCCAATTTCTCGTTTTGTGATTTTTAATTTTTTAAATTTTTTGATTTTTTAAATTTTACATTTTTTAATTGTACGATTTTTAAATCTTTTGAATTTTTCGATTTGTCAAAGTTTTTATTTCTGACTCTTCAATATTTCCATTCTGGATTTATCAATTTTTCGATTTTTTAAATGTTACATTTTTCGATTTATCGACTTCTCGATTTTTTAAATTTTCGATTTAACGTTTTTTTTGACGTTTCGATTGCTCGATCTTCGGTTTTTCGGATTTCGATTTTTCAGTTTTTGGATTTAAAAAATTCTTGACTTGTCGGTTCTTCAATTTTTCGGGTTTCTTATTTTTCAATTATTCGATTTTTTAAATGTTCGATTTTTTTCGATTTATCGATTTATCAATTTTTCGATATTTGAGTTTTGGGATTTTATTTTCGATTTCCGATTTTTCGTTTTTCTGGTTTTCCAGTGTTTAGATTCTTCAATTTTTCATTTGTTAAATTTTTCTATTTTTCAGTTTTTCGAAGGAGTTTAGTTTTCCGATTTTTGGATTTTTTAGACTTTACATTTTCAATTTTTTGATTTTTCGACATTTCAGTTTCTCAACTTTTGAATTTTTCGATGAAATTTTTCATTTTTAGTTTTTCGATTTCTCCTTTTTATCTTTCTGTTTTTTGATTTTTTAAAATTTGACATTTTTTGATTTTACGATTTTTTAATATAATACACATTTCAAATTTTAGATTTTCAAAACTTTGCATTTCTCAACATCTCGGTTTCTCGCTTTGGAAAAAATTTTCAATTTTAACGATTTATTGAGTTTTCGATTTCTCGATTTTTAGCATTTAAATTTTGGGATTTTTACTTCCCGAGCGTAAGCAAAGGAAGTATTGTAATCGAGTCCGTCGGCCGACTCTCTACTTTCTCGATCTTTCATGACCCCTAGAAGACGAAGAAATAGGTCTCCCATTTCCGTCTGTCTGTCCGTCTGTCCGTCTGTCCGTCTGTCCGTCCGTCTGTCCGTCCGTCTGTCCGTCTGCCGTCCCGGATTTTTATTAGACAGATAATCTCCGAAAGTACTCGACCGATTGTTGTGAAATTTTGTACTTATATTAAGAATATCATGTAGATGGTAAAACGCTAACCAAAATTTGTCTAATCATCCCCACCACTAATGCGATGACGTCACTTCAAAATTGTACATAGTAAATGGGTTTTCAATTGTATAAAATAACATAGTCCTACACATGTAGTTTACAACTCCGAATCGACTTTTCACCCGAAACGTCCAGATTTTTGGAAAAAAAATCAAAATTATAAAACAACATTTTGAAATTTAATTTTTAATCTGCTAACCAGAATGCTTTGAAATGTTGCAGATGTTTTAAGGCTATAAAGAGCATCATAAATCTTTAGTCAAAAAATATTTGCTTATCCCCTCCAAAAACTTGATGACGTCAGCTCAAAAGTTTGTGGAATAAATCATATCTAAAATGTACAAAATATGGTGAGTCTCTTCTTGTGATTTATCATTCCATTCAAATTTTTTCGATTTGCATATACAGGGTGACACAAAAAAATTAATGAATGCGTAAATTTATTTTATTGATTTAATCAGGAACTACAAAACCGAATGCTTTGAAATCTTGCAGATGTTGTAAGGTTATAAAGAGCATAATAAATTTTTAGTCAAAATATATTTGGTTATCTTCTACAAAAAACTGATGACGTTAGCTCAAAAGTTTGCCGAATAAATCGTATCTAAAATGTACAAAATATGATGAGTCTGTACTTGTGATTTATCATTCCATTCATATTTTTGGATTTGCATATGCAGGGTGACTCAAAAAAATTAATGAAGGCGTGAATTTATTTTATCGATTTAATCAGGAATTACAAAACCGAATGCTTTGAAATCTTGGGAATATTTTAAAGTTATTATAAGCATGGTAAACTTTTGTTCAAAATGTATTTGTTCATCCCTTCTAAAAAAATTGATGACGTCACCCTTAAATTTTGCTGAATAAATCCTATCTAAAATGCAAAAAATATGATGAGTTTGTACTTGTGATTTATCATTCCATTCATGTTTTTTAGATTTTCTTAAGAGGTGGTTCAAAAAAATTAATGAAGTCAATTTATTTTATTGATTAAATTAAAGGCAACACTTATTATTAGTATTACACCCAACCAACCCAATTTGGTAGACACAAAATTTGTTAAAGGAAAAACTCGGTTGAAACATAAGAGTAGCACGCTTATTTACATCGACTTTAACATTACAGACCTGCATTTGTTTTATGTGGTCACTTGGTTCCGCGAATGCGAAATAGACATGTTTATAATCAACCAATTGTGAATTTCACCGTCAAGAATTAAAATAAAACCCAATGTTTTATATAATAAGCGGAAGTCGAAGCAATAAAACCGATGGTCGTTTTGTTTACAGTTTCTTTGTTTGGCTCTCACGTATGCTGTTACGCTTGTCATCTTAAATTAAGAATGTTTATACATAAACGATTTTCAGTTGCCCCTCATATTACTAGACAGCGGATTTCTGTCGGGCTATGTCACGATTATAGGGGGGGACGTGCTGGATTCCATAAATATAATTAACGATTTATTAATCAAACGGCTAAGTAAATGAGAACGGGAATTAACAGCAGAGTGCAACGAAGCAACGTTATTCTAATCTCAAATAAACGAAGTGCAGTCCGCAACGGCAATGAATTCGCATCCCGTGCGAGCCGTACCGAGTTTGGCCTTGCCTAGCCCGACAGAAATGCGCTCTCTAGATATTACACACCGGTGCCGTATACGTGAGTAAATTGTTTCGTTATTTTATTGATTATAAGAAATCAATATTCAAAACGACCCAATTCATTTTCCCGAAAATTTGGGAACACAATAATTTTATTCTTAGTATTACACTACATCGATCCCAACTGATATACGTGTCCTTGCAAAAATGTTGATGACGTCATCACAATGTTTTTTTAAATTCCCACTACAAAAATGTAATGAGAAAAAAAAACATAATAGGCATGCAGTCGTCAAGTTTCCGACAGCGAGGGAAGTACTGTCTAAACTCTTTAGACCAATTTTTTTTGTCCTGGATTTTTCAGTTTTTCGATTTTTTAAAATTCAGGTCTTTCAATTTCTCTTTTTTTTATTCTTCAGTTTTTTTGTTTTTCGATTTTTTGAATTTTATCTTTCTTGATTTTACGATTTTTAAATTTTTTAATATTTGAATTTTTCGATTTTTCAAATTTCCTATTTTTGTGCATCTCGGTTTCTCAATTTTAAACATTTCTTAACTCTTGATTTTTCAATTTTTCGATTTAAAAAATTTTTGATTTTTTAGTTTTTCAATTTTTCGAGTTTCTTATTTCTCAATTATGTATTCGATTTTTTAAATTTTCAATTTTTTGATTTTTCAATTTTTTTCGATTTATGGATTTATCAATTTTTCAATATTTGATTTTGAGATTTTATTTTAGATTTCAGATTTTTTAATTTTCCGGTTTTTTTAAATTCACAAATTTCAATTTTTCAGTTTTTTAATTTTTCTATTTTCGAGAGTTTAGTTTTCCGATTTTTCGACTTTTCAACATTTCGATCTTTTTAAATCAAATTTAAATTTTCAATTTTTTTATTTTTCGACTTTTCCGCTTTTCGATTTCCCAGTTTTTCGACATTTCAGTTTTTCGATTAAATTTTTCATTTTTAGATTTTTCCGTTTCTTTTTTTGATGTTTGAGTTTTTTGATTTTTTAAAATCTTACATTTTTTGATTTTACGATTTTTGAACATTTCAATTTTTAGATTTTTCAAATTGAGAATTTCCCGATATCTCAGTTTATCGATTTGGAAAAAATTTTCGACTTTTCAATTTGTCAAGTATTTAAGCAATTTAAATTTTAGATTTTCAATTTTACGATTTTAGGTTATTTCGATTTTTCGACTTCTGGATGTTTTGATGTTTCGCTTAAATTGCTTAAATTTAAATTTTAGATTTTCAATTTTACGATTTTAGGTTATTTCGATTTTTCGACTTCTGGATGTTTTGATGTTTCGCTTTCACGATGTTTCAAACTTTTGATTTTTTCGACATTTCCGTTTCTCGATTACTCGATTTTTCGATAGTTCAGTTTTCGATGATTCTAAATTGACGATTTTTCGACTTTCAGAATTTTTGATTTTTTGTGTTTCTCATTTCTCGATGTCGACTTTTTTATATTTCGATGTCTCGAGTTTTCTATTTTTTAAGTTTCCGATTTTTCGATTTTTTATATTTTTGTTTTTTTGATTTTTCCATTTATCTATCTATATTTGATTTTTCGATTATCAACTTTTCGCCCTATTTGAGTTTTGGGATTTTTCAATTTTTCTATTCTTCAGTTTTTTGATATTTTAATTTTTCCATTTTTTAAATTTTAGATTTTTCGATTTTTCAAATTTTTGGTTTTTAGATTTTTCGATTTTTGAGTTTTTCAAGCGATTATTTAATATTTCGATTTATCGACCCTTTTAAAATTTAAATTTTAGGGCTATTTCGATTTTTCGATTTTTCGACTTCTCAATTTTACGATTATGTTGCGATTTTTCAATGCTTCGAATTTTCGGTTTTTGATTTTTCCACTTTTGCAGTTTTCGATTTTTCAGTTTTTTAAATTCCCCATTTTTCTACTTTTTAGTTTTCGGATTTATCAGTTTTTTGGCTTTTTAAATTTTAGATTTTTCGTTTTTTCAACTTGTGGATTTAAAAAATTTTTGATTTTTCGATTTATCAATTTTTCGTAATTTGAGTTTTGTGATTTTAGTTTAGTTTTTTCGATATTTCGTTTTTCTGTTTTTTCAGTGTTTCGATTTTTCAATTTTTCAGTTTTTAAATTTTTGTTTTTCAGTTTTCCGATTTTTCGATTTTTCAACATTTCGATTTTTTGATCTTTTTAAAATACAAATTTTCAGTTTTGAATTTTTCGATTTTGGGTTGTTTTCGATGTTTTAATGTTTCGATTTCTCGATGTTTCAGTTTTTTGATTTTTCGAATTTTTCACTTTTGGATTTCACTATTTTTCGAAATTTCACTTTCTCGATTTTTCAATTTTTCGATTATATTTTTCGATTTCTCGTTTTTTTTTTGATTTTTTAAATTTTGCATTTCTGGATATCTCGGTTTTCCGATTTGAAAATTTTTTTCGACTTTTCGATTTGTCAAGTTTTCGAGTTCTCGATTTTTAACATTTCAACTTTGGGAATTTTTCCATTCCTGGACTCTTCAGTTTTTCGATTTATAAATTACAGATTTTCAATTTTGAATTTTCCAGTTTTGATTTCTCGATGTTCCAATTTTTTGATTTTCTACTTTTCCGCTTTTCGAATTCCCCCCAATGTTTCGACATTTCAGTTTCTTGATTTTTAATTTTTCGATAAAAATTTTCAATTTTTCGATTTCTCGTCCTTTTTGATTTTTCAATTTTTTTGATTTTTTAAATTTTGCATTTCTGGATATCTCGGTTTTCCGATTTGAAAAATTTTTTCGACTTTTCGATTTGTCAAGTTTTCGAGTTCTCGATTTTTAACATTTCAACTTTGGGAATTTTTCCATTCCTGGACTCTTCAGTTTTTCGATTTATAAATTACAGATTTTCAATTTTGAATTTTCCAGTTTTGATTTCTCGATGTTCCAATTTTTTGATTTTCTACTTTTCCGCTTTTCGAATTCCCCCCAATGTTTCGACATTTCAGTTTCTTGATTTTTTAATTTTTCGATAAAAATTTTCAATTTTTCGATTTCTCGTCCTTTTTGATTTTTCAATTTTTTTGATTTTTTAAATTTTGCATTTCTCGATATCTCGGTTTTCCGATTTGAAAAATTTTTTCGACTTTTCGATTTGTCAAGTTTTCGAGTTCTCGATTTTTAGCATTTCAATTTTGGGAATTTTTCCATTCCTGGATTTTTCAGTTTTGCGATTTATAAATTACAAATTTTCAATTTTGAATTTTCCGGTTTTGATTTCTCGATGTTCCAATTTTTTGATTTTCTACTTTTCCGCTTTTCGAATTCCCAATGTTTCGACATTTCAGTTTCTTGATTTTTTAATTTTTCGATAAAAATTTTTAATTTTTAGATTTTTCGATTTCTCGTTCTTTATTGATTTTTCAGTTTTTTTGATTTTTTAAATTTTGCATTTCTCGATATCTCGGTTTTCCGATTTGAAAAATTTTTTCGACTTTTCGATTTGTCAAGTTTTCGAGTTCTCGATTTTTAACATTTCAATTTTGGGAATTTTTCCATTCCTGGATTTTTCAGTTTTGCGATTTATAAATTACAGATTTGATTTTCAATTTTGAATTTTCCAGTTTTGATTTCTCGATGTTCCAATTTTTTGATTTTCTACTTTTCCGCTTTTCGAATTCCCAATGTTTCGACATTTCAGTTTCTTGATTTTTTAATTTTTCGATAAAAATTTTCAATTTTTCGATTTCTCGTTCTTTTTTGATTTTTCAGTTTTTTGATTTTATAAATTTTGCATTTCTCGATATCTCGGTTTTCCGATTTGGTTTTTCTTTTTAGACGTTATCAGAAAACCAAAATGGCAAATTTGTTACAATTTTTCAAAGAAGCAGGATTGTTCCGCTGAAGAAAGTTCTGTCGAAATAACCTTCGACCAATTTTTTACTAGATAGGTCCTGACTTTTTTACCTTCTGTATTAATATTGTATGTTTTTTACTTTTTCATTTTTCTCCTTTACTCTTTATTATCTTACACATTTGGTACTCTCTCCTACCAGGACCGTTTTTGTTAAAATAGACACGTTTGAAAATAAGAAATAGGATATAACCTCAAAAATAAAAACATTTTATTTAAAAAAAATAAACTCCTTAATTACATGCTGTCAAACAAAGTAAACAAAATTCTGTACTAATTTTCTCTCTCGAAAAAGTATGTTTTTAGCTTCACTATCCGCAAACCCCATCAACAAAATAAAACCCCTTATCCCTATCCTCGCCTAAACCAAACTTCTTCAAATTTTGGAAATTTTTCAATTTTTCGATGTTTTAAATTTTATATTTTCAATTTTTAAATTTCCGATTTTGGGTTATTTCGATTTTTCGACTTCTCGATGTCATGTTTTGATGGTTCACTTTCTCGATGTTTAAAAATTTGATTTTTCGATTTCTCGTTTGTTTTTCATTTTTGAGTTTTTTGATTGTTTAAATATTTCATTTTTGATTTTACGATTTTTTAATATCATTTCAAGTTTTAGATTTTTCAGATTTTGCATTTTTCGACATCTCGGTTTATCGTTTTGAAAAAATTATTCGACTTTTTGTTTTGTCAAGTTTTCGATTTTAACATTTCAATTTTGGCAATTTTTCCATTCCTGGATTTATCAGTTGTTCGATTTTTTAAATTTGAATATTTTCAGTTTTCAATTTTTCAATGTTGGGTTATTTCGATTTTTCGACTTCTCGATGTTTTGATGTCCCGATTTCTCGATGTTTCATTTTTTTGATTTTACGTCTTTCCGCTTTTCGATTTCCCAATTTTTCGACATTTTAGTTTCTCGATTTTTCAGTTTTTTTGAAATTTTGCATTATTTGATTTTTAGTTTTTTTTTTAAATATTTTTTAGGTTTTTACTTTATAGAAGTTATAAATTGCAAATTTTTTATAATTTTTCAAAGACGCGGGAGTTGGGGTTCATTTTTCTCCTCTACTGTTTATTATTTATTATTGTCTTACACATATGGTACTCTCTCTGACCAGGACTGAATAGCAGTCCTCTTCATTATCCGTTTTTGTTAAATACACTTGAAAATAAGAAATAGGATATAACCTCAAAAATAAAAAACACTTTATTTGTAAAAAACAAACTCCTTAACTGCATGCCGTTCAAAAAAATAAACAAAATTCTCTACTGTTAATCTTCTCTGTCGAAAAAGTATGTTTTTGGCTTCACTATTCGCAAACCCCATCAACAAAATAAAACCCCTTATCCCTATCCTCGCCTAAACCAAACTTCTTCAAAACTTCACCCACATCCTTACAATCCGAATTCCAAATCTGCAACTTCATGAAATCATCAGTAGTTTCCCTAAAACACAAAATTCAAACAGACACTCGACTCCTAATAGCCACTCACAACACAAGAGCTCTAAAAATCTTCATCTTCATGGAAGAGTCAAAAAACAACTTCGCCAAGGTCGACGACACACTCCGTTTCTGTTGACAGTCGTGTAAAAGGCACTCCACCGCCTAAAAGAAAAAGAAAGCAAACAATCTCGACAAAGCTCAAACCTACTTGAAACGGCAAATATGTAAAGTCTTCTTTCATTTCTCTGAGGTCTTTGAGTCTCTTGGTGACCGTGTACCCAAAGTCCACTAAGAATATTTCAAAACGTGTATCTTCGGAGTAGTCGATGCAGCGTCCTCGGTACCACCGACCATCGTCTTTAACCAGAACCACCTCTCCAACTCCTGGAAATATTCTAAAAGTGTGGTAAGTTTGTACGGTTTTGGCAGAGTTCATGACTTCCGTGAGACGAGTCAGTTTGGCATCTGCAACACGGGTTTAGAGTGTGGTCTGACAGTACCAACTTACCCACTTCCATCGTCCAGAATTTGCGCGTAAAAGTGGCAGTTGTTGATGTAGCCGGTGACTAAAATTTCGAACATGTCTCCAACTGGAGGTAAAACGAACTGAGTTTTGGCCCGGTTAATTGTTAGAACTTTGTCGGTAGTGATGCCATCTCTTGACAATCTACGATGTTCAAGCCGGCAGTTTTCCCTTTTGAAACAACCGCCTGACCTATTGGTAAAACGGCAAATTCTAGCTTCATCTTTCGCGTCATAGCCAGCTACAACTTCGTTGATGTTGCATTCATCTAAATCATCTACATCTGAATCAAGACTGTCTTCTTTAAGATTGTCACTTGGAAGGGAAATTCTAGCATTGTCTTCTACTTCTAAATCAAGATTATCTTTTGGGGCTACTTTTTCCTCAAAAACGTAGTCCTGTTTGATTAGTATCTCCCCCAAGCTTTCCGCATTGGGGTCTTCCGTTTCCCTTAAATCAACAGCACACGAATTTCTATTTTTTGGTTGTTAACAGTTCTGCAGTCAATTACTGTTCCTCGTGTACATAGATGACTAGAAATTGTCTTCCTCGAGTCACGTCTGTCAAAAATTGTATGGTTGTTGCAGGCCATGGGTCATTTGTGGGCCAATATATACCAGCAAGGTGGCACAAAGTGGCCATTTTTGGAAACCGGGAGTACAACTCGTCAGCTATCCTCTTCAGTTTCGTGTAACTGTAGATGTATTTTTCGCCGTAATCCACCAACTGGATTAAAACTGTGTCCGGGTCATCCTCCTACAACTCAAAAGCTTATGTTTCAAGTCGGTACCTTTCAGTCTAGTACCATCCAGTCTAAAACTTCAACTCGGTACCACTTTCTCGTCTCCGACAAGTACCCCAAGCAAAAATTCCCCAGTTGCTCTTTTGCTTCCGCTTTCGACTTGAAGTTGTTCCCCACGTACTGATAATGTTTGTTTAAAAGGTCGTTAATATGTACCTCAAAACTAACAACCCGGTAAGGTCACTCTACACCCTGTGGTACCTACCTTTCGAAGGTTGGGTTAGTCCGGACGTAGAACTCCAACGGTGACACGATATGGCAAACATTACAAAGTTCACCTACCTTGAGAGAGTCCGCTGCGATTTCTGGAAGATTAAGGTACAAAATTGACATTCTGTGGCAAGAACTCACCGTATTTTGGTTTGGGTTTGGTTGGGTTGGGTTTGGGTACTGGGCACTTATTTTTGACGCTCCAAGTCAGCGTGGTCTTTAATTTCGGGTCGACGATTTCGGATTTCCTGTCACGACGACGCTTTTTCAAAAAATTAGACCTGTGGTAACTAGCAGTGGGTTTTTGGGTTTTGGATTCCCGGTCATGCGCGGGCGCTTGTTATCTGAGAGTGTCGGGTTTAGTAGTTAGAGTTGGTTCCTTGTGGCCATCGTTTTTTAATATTTCAATTGTTAGATTTTCCAAATTTTGCATTTTTCGACATCTCGGTTTCTCGTTTTGAAAAAATTTTTCAATTTTTAAGATTTGCTAAGTTTTCCATTCCTGCATTTTTCAGCTTTTCGATTTTTTAAATTTTAGATTTTTCAATTTCTAGTTTTTTTGATGTTTCAGTTCTTCGATTTTTTAAATTTTACCTTTTTTGAGTTTACGATTTTAAAACTTTTTACAATTTAAATTTTTCAACCTTCAGTTTTTCAACATTTCAATTTTGGCAATGTTTCCATTTCTGGATTCTTCAACTTTTCGATTTGTTGAATATTAAGATTTTTGGTTTATCGATTTCTCGATATTTGAAATATTAGATTTTTGTTTTTTTTTGATGTTTGGATTGCTCTATCTTCGGATTTTGATTTTTCAATTTTTCGATTTTTCAATTTTTTGAGTTTCTTATTTTTCAGTTATTCGTTTTTTTGAATTTTCAATTTTTTCGATTTATGGATTTATCAATTTTTCAATATTTGACTTTTGGGAATTTATCTTAGATTTCCGATTTTCTTAAATTCACATTTTTCAATTTGTCAGTTTTAAAATTTTTCCATTTTTCAGTATTTCGAAAAAGTTTAGTTTTTTGATTTTTCAACATTTCGATTTTTCGATGTTATTAGAATTTCAATTTTCGATTTTTCCGCTTTTCGATATCCCATTTTTTTGACATTTCAGTTTCTCGATATTTCAATTTTTCGATTAAATTTTTTAATTTTTCGATTAAATTTTTTAATTTTTTGATTTTTAAAATTTTAAATTTTTTGATTTTACGATTTTTCAATACATATTTCAATTTTTGATTTTTCAAATTTTGCATTTCTCGACATCTCGGTTTCCCGATTTGAGGAAATTTTTCGATTTTTACGATTTGTCAAGATTTCAATTTCTCGATTTTTAACATCACGAATTTTGGCAATTTTTCCAGGCGTGGATTTTTCAGTTTTTCGATTTTTTTAATTTTAGAATTTCAATTTTTGATTTTCCGACTTCTCCATGTTTTGATGTTTCAGTTTCTCCACGTTTTAAAATTTTGATTTTTCGATGTTTCGGCTTTTCGATTTCCGAATTTTTTGACTTTTTAATTTTTCGATTAAATTTTTCACTTTTAGATTTTTCGATTTCTCATTTTTTTTATTTTTGAGTTTTTCAAATTTTGCATCTCGGCATTTCGGTTTCTCGATTTGAAAAAATGTTTCGACTTTTGGATTTGTCAAGCTTTCGACTTCTTGATTTTAAACATTTCAATTTTGGAATTTTTGCTTTCCAGGATTTTTCAGTTTTTCGATTTTATAAATTTTAGATTTTCAATTCTTAATTTTCCGATTTTGGGTTATTTCGATTTTTCGACTTCTCGATGTTTTGATGTTTCACTTTCTCCTTGTTTGAAAATTTAGATTTTTCGATGTTTCCGCTTTTCGATTTCCCAATTTTTTGACTTTTGTTTTTCGATTAAATTTTTCATTTCTTGGTGGTTTAAATATTTCATTTGTTGATCTTACGATTTATTATTATGTACTATTTCAATTTTTCGATTTCAAGTTTTTTTTGATTTCTCGGTTTTTTGATTGTTTAAAAATTTCATTTTTTGATTTTAGGATTTTTGAATTTCTCAATTTTTAGATTTTTCAAATTGTGCATTTCTCGACATCTCGGTTTCTCAATTTGAAAACATTTTTCGATTTTTACAATTCCTCAAGTTTTAGATTTCTCGATTTTTATTTAGCATTTCAATTTTGGAAATTTTTAAATTTTTCGATATTTTAAATTTTATATTTTCAATTTTTAATTTTCCGATTTTGGGTTATTTCGATTTTTCGACTTCTCGATGTCATGTTTTGATGGTTCACTTTCTCGATGTTTAAAAATTTGATTTTTCGATTTCTCGTTTGTTTTTCATTTTTGAGTTTTTTGATTGTTTAAATATTTCATTTCTGATTTTACGATTTTTTAATATCATTTCAAGTTTTAGATTTTTCAGATTTTGCATTTTTCGACATCTCGGTTTATCGTTTTGAAAAAATTATTCGACTTTTTGTTTTGTCAAGTTTTCGATTTTAACATTTCAATTTTGGCAATTTTTCCATTCCTGGATTTATCAGTTGTTCGATTTTTTAAATTTGAATATTTTCAGTTTTCAATTTTTCAATGTTGGGTTATTTCGATTTTTCGACTTCTTGATGTTTTGATGTCCCGATTTCTCGATGTTTCATTTTTTTGATTTTTCGTCTTTCCGTTTTTCGATTTCCCAATTTTTCGACATTTTAGTTTCTCGATTTTTCAGTTTTTTTGAAATTTTACATTATTTGATTTTTAGTTTTTTTTTTTAATATTTTTTAGGTTTTTACTTTATAGAAGTTATAAATTGCAAATTTTTTATAATTTTTCAAAGACGCGGGAGTTGGGGTTCATTTTTCTCCTCTACTCTTTATTATTTATTATTGTTTTACACATATGCTACTCTCTCTGACCAGGACTAAATAGCAGTCCTTTCATTATCCGTTTTTGTTAAATACACTTGAAAATAAGAAATAGGATATAACCTCAAAAATAAAAAACACTTTATTTGTAAAAAATAAACTCCTTAACTGCATGCCGTTCAAAAAAATAAACAAAATTCTCTACTGTTAATCTTCTCTGTCGAAAAAGTATATTTTTGGCTTCACTATTCGCAAACCCAATCAACAAAATAAAACCCCTCATCCCTATTCTCTCCTAAACCAAACTTCTTCAAAACTTCACCCACATCCTTACAATCCGAATTCCAAATCTGCAACTTCATGAAATCATCAGTAGTTCCCCTAAAACACAAAATTCAAACTGACACTCGACTCCTAATAGCCACTCACAACACAAGAGCTCTAAAAATCTTCATCTTCATGGAAGACTCAAAAAACAACTTCGCCAAGGTCGACGACACACTCCGTATTTGTTGACAGTTGTGTAAAACGCACTCCACCGCCTAAAAGAAACAGAAAGCAAACAATCTCGACAAAGCCCAAATCTACTTGAAACGGCAAATATGTAAAGTCTTCTTTCATTTCTCTGAGGTCTTTGAGTCTCTTGGTGACCGTGTACCCAAAGTCCACTAAGAATATTTCAAAACGTGTGTCTTCGGAGTAGTCGATGCAGCGTCCTCGGTACCACTGACCATCGTCTTTAACCAGAACCACCTCTCCAACTCCTGGAAATATTCTAAAAGTGTGGTAAGTTTGTACGGTTTTGGCAGAGTTCATGACTTCCGTGAGACGACTCAGTTTGGCATCTGCAACCCGGATTTAGAGTGTGGTGTGAAAGTACCAACTTACCCACTTCCATTGTCCAGAATTTGCGCGTAAAAGTGGCAGGTGTTGATGTAGCCGGTGACTAAAATTTCGAACATGTCTCCAACTGGAGGTAAAACGAACTGAGTTTTGGCCCGGTTAAATGTTAGAACTTTGTCGGTAGTGATGCCATCTCTTGACAGCCTACCATGTTCAAGCCGGCAGTTTTCCCTTTTGAAACAACCGCCTGACCTATTGGTAAAAGGGCAAATTCTAGCTTCATCTTTCGCGTCATAGCCAGCTACAACTTCGTTGATGTTGCATTCATCTAAATCATCTACATCTGAATCAAGACTGTCTTCTTTAAGATTGTCACTTGGAAGGGAAATTCGAGCCTTGTCTTCTGCATCTAAATCAAGATCATCCTTTGGGGCTAGATTTTCTTCAAAAACGTAGTCCTGTTTGATTAGTATCTCCCCCAAGCTTTCCGCATTGGGGTCTTCCGTTTCCCTTAAATCAACAGCACACGAATTTCTATTTTTTGGTTGTTAACAGTTCTGCAATCAATTACCGTTCCTCGTGTACATAGATGGCCAGAAATTGTCTTCCTCGAGTCATCTCTGTCAAAAATTGTATGGTTGTTGCAGGCCATGGGTCATCTGTGGGCCAATATATACCAGCAAGGTGGCACAAAGTGGCCATTTTTGGAAACCGGGAGTACAACTCGTCAGCTATTCTCTTCAGTTTCGTGTAACTGTAGATGTATTTGTCGCCGTAATCCACCAACTGAATTAAAACTGTGTCTGGATCATCCTCCTACAACTCAAAAGCTTATGTTTCAAGTCGGTACCTTTCAGTCTAGTACCATCCAGTCTAAAACTTCAACTCGGTACCACTTTCTCGTCTCCGACAAGTACCCCAAGCAAAAATTCCCCAGTTGCTCTTTTGCTTCCGCTTTCGACTTGAAGTTGTTCCCCACGTACTGATAATGTTTGTTTAAAAGGTCGTTAATATGTACCTCAAAACTAACAACCCGGTAAGATCACTCTACACCCTGTGGTACCTACCTTTCGAAGGTTGGGTTAGTCCGGACGTAGAACTCCAACGGTGACACGATATGGCAAACATTACAAAGTTCACCTACCTTGAGAGAGTCCGCTGCGATTTCTGGAAGATTAAGGTTCAAAATTGACATTCTGTGGCAAGAACTCACCGTATTTTGGTTTGGGTTTGGTTGGGTTGGGTTTGGGTACTGGGCACTTATTTTTGACGCTCCAAGTCAGCGTGGTCTTTAATTTCGGGTCGACGATTTCGGATTTCCTGTCACGACGACGCTTTTTCAAAAAATTAGACCTGTGGTAACTAGCAGTGGGTTTTTGGGTTTTGGATTCCCGGTCATGCGCGGGCGCTTGTTATCTGAGAGTGTCGGGTTTAGTAGTTAGAGTTGGTTCCTTGTGGCCATCGTTTTTTAATATTTCAATTGTTAGATTTTCCAAATTTTGCATTTTTCGACATCTCGGTTTCTCGTTTTGAAAAAATTTTTCAATTTTTATGATTTGCTAAGTTTTCCATTCCTGCATTTTTCAGCTTTTCGATTTTTTAAATTTTAGATTTTTCAATTTCTAGTTTTTTTGATGTTTCAGTTCTTCGATTTTTTAAATTTTACCTTTTTTGAGTTTACGATTTTAAAACTTTTTACAATTTAAATTTTTCAACCTTCAGTTTTTCAACATTTCAATTTTGGCAATGTTTCCATTTCTGGATTCTTCAACTTTTCGATTTGTTGAATATTAAGATTTTTGGTTTATCGATTTCTCGATATTTGAAATATTAGATTTTTGTTTTTTTTTGATGTTTGGATTGCTCTATCTTCGGATTTTGATTTTTCAATTTTTCGATTTTTCAATTTTTTGAGTTTCTTATTTTTAAGTTATTCGTTTTTTTGAATTTTCAATTTTTTCGATTTATGGATTTATCAATTTTTCAATATTTGACTTTTGGGAATTTATCTTAGATTTCCGATTTTCTTAAATTCACATTTTTCAATTTGTCAGTTTTAAAATTTTTCCATTTTTCAGTATTTCGAAAAAGTTTAGTTTTTTGATTTTTCAACATTTCGATTTTTCGATGTTATTAGAATTTCAATTTTCGATTTTTCCGCTTTTCGATATCCCATTTTTTTGACATTTCAGTTTCTCGATATTTCAATTTTTCGATTAAATTTTTTAATTTTTTGATTTTTAAAATTTTACATTTTTTGATTTTACGATTTTTCAATACATATTTCAATTTTTGATTTTTCAAATTTTGCATTTCTCGACATCTCGGTTTCCCGATTTGAGGAAATTTTTCGATTTTTACGATTTGTCAAGATTTCAATTTCTCGATTTTTAACATCACGAATTTTGGCAATTTTTCCAGGCGTGGATTTTTCAGTTTTTCGATTTTTTTAATTTTAGAATTTCAATTTTTGATTTTCCGACTTCTCCATGTTTTGATGTTTCAGTTTCTGCACGTTTTAAAATTTTGATTTTTCGATGTTTCCGCTTTTCGATTTCCCAATTTTTTGACTTTTTAATTTTTCGATTAAATTTTTCACTTTTAGATTTTTCGATTTCTCATTTTTTTTATTTTTGAGTTTTTCAAATTTTGTATCTCGGCATCTCGGTTTCTCGATTTGAAAAAATGTTTCGACTTTTCGATTTGTCAAGCTTTCGATTTCTCGATTTTAAATATTTCAATTTTGGGAATTTTTGCTTTCCTGGATTTTTCAGTTTTTCGATTTTATAAATTTTTGATTTTTAATTCTTAATTTTCCGATTTTGGGTTACTTCGATTTTTCGAATTCTCGATATTTTGATGTTTCACTTTTTCCTTGTTTGAAAATTTAGATTTTTCGATGTTTCCGCTTTTCGATTTCCCAATTTTTCGACTTTTCTGTTTTTCGATTAAATTTTTCATTTTTTGGTGGTATAAATATTTCATTTGTTGATCTTAGGATTTATTACTATGTACTATTTCAATTTTTCGATTTCAATTTTTTTTTTATTTCTCGGTTTTTTGATTGTTTAAAAATTTCATTTTTTGATTTTACGATTTTTGAATATCTCAATTTTTAGATTTTTCAAATTGTGCATTTCTCGACATCTCGGTTTCTCAATTTGAAAAAAATTTTCGATTTTTACAATTCCTCAAGTTTTAGATTTCTCGATTTTTAGCATTTCAATTTTTCGATGTTTTAAATTTCATATTTTCAATTTTTAATTTTCCGATTTTGGGTTATTTCGATTTTGGGTTATTTCGATTTTTCGACTTCTCGATGTCATGTTTTGATGGTTGACTTTCTCGATGTTTAAAAATTTGATTTTTCGATTTCTCGTTTGTTTTTCATTTTTGAGTTTTTTGATTGTTTAAATATTTAATTTTTGATTTTACGATTTTTTAATATCATTTCAAGTTTTAGATTTTTCAGATTTTGCATTTTTCGACATCTCGGTTTATCGTTTTGAAAAAATTATTCGACTTTTTGTTTTGTCAAGTTTTCGATTTTAACATTTCAATTTTGGCAATTTTTCCATTCCTGGATTTATCACTTGTTCGATTTTTCAAATTTGAATATTTTCAGTTTTGAATTTTCCAATGTTGGGTTATTTCGATTTTTCGACTTCTCGATATTTCATTTTTTTGATTTTTCGTCTTTCCGCTTTTCGATTTCCCAATTTTTCGACATTTTAATTTCTCGATTTTTCAGTTTTTTTGAAATTTTACATTATTTAATTTTTAGTTTTTTTTTAATATTTTTTAGGTTTTTACTTTATAGAAGTTATAAATTGCAAATTTTTTATAATTTTTCAAAGACGCGGGAGTTGGGGTTAATTTTTCTCCTCTACTCTTTATTATTTATTATTGTCTTACACATATGGTACTCTCTCTGACCAGGACTGAATAGCAGTCATTTCATTATCCGTTTTTGTTAAATACACTTGAAAATAAGAAATAGGATATAACCTCAAAAATAAAAAACACTTTATTTGTAAAAAACAAACTCCTTAACTGCATGCCGTTCAAAAAAATAAACAAAATTCTCTACTGTTAATCTTCTCTGTCGAAAAAGTATGTTTTTGGCTTCACTATTCGCAAACCCCATCAACAAAATAAAACCCCTTATCCCTATCCTCGCCTAAACCAAACTTCTTCAAAACTTCACCCACATCCTTACAATCCGAATTCCAAATCTGCAACCTCATGAAATCATCAGTAGTTCCCCTAAAACACAAAACTCAAACAGACACTCGACTCCTAATAGCCACTCACAACACAAGAGCTCTAAAAATCTTCATCTTCATGGAAGAATCAAAAAACACCTTCGCCAAGGTCGACGACACACTCCGTTTTTGTTGACAGTTGTGTAAAACGCACTCCACCGCCTAAAAGAAAAAGAAAGCAAACAATCTCGACAAAGCCCAAATCTACTTGAAACGGCAAATATGTAAAGTCTTCTTTCATTTCTCTGAGGTCTTTGAGTCTCTTGGTGACCGTGTACCCAAAGTCCACTAAGAATATTTCAAAACGAGTGTCTTCAGAGTAGTCGATGCAGCGTCCTCGGTACCACTGACCATCGTCTTTAACCAGAACGACCTCTCCAACTCCTGGAAATATTCTAAAAGTGTGGTAAGTTTGTACGCTTTTGGCAGAGTTCATGACTTCCGTGAGACGAGTCAATTTGGCATCTGCAACCGGGGTTTAGAGTGTGGTCTGAAAGTACCAACTTACCCACTTCCATTGTCCAGAATTTGCGCGTAAAAGTGGCAGGTGTTGATGTAGCCGGTGACTAAAATTTCGAACATGTCTCCAATTGGAGGTAAAACGAACTCAGTTTTGGCCCGGTTAATTGTTAGAACTTTGTCGGTAGTGATGCCATCTCTTGGCAATCTACCATGTTCAAGCCGGCAGTTTTCCCTTTTGAAACAACCGCCTGACCTATTGGTAAAACGGCAAATTCTAGCTTCATCTTTCGCGTCATAGCCAGCTACAACTTCGTTGATGTTGCATTCATCTAAATCATCTACATCTGAATCAAGACTGTCTTCTTTAAGATTGTCACTTGGAAGGGAAATTCTAGCCCTGTCTTCTACATCTGAATCAAGATCATCCTTTGGGGCTACTTTTTCTTCAAAAACGTAGTCTTGTTTGATTAGTATCTCCCCCAAGCTTTCCGCATTGGGGTCTTCCGTTTCCCTTAAATCAACAGCACACGAATTTCTATTTTTTGGGTGTTAATAGTTCTGCAGTCAATTACCGTTCCTCGTGTACATAGATGACCAGAAATTGTCTTCCTCGAGTCACATCTGCCAAAAATTGTATGGTTGTTGCAGGCCATGGGTCATTTGTGGGCCAATATATACCAGCAAGGTGGCACAAAGTGGCCATTTTCGGAAACCGGGAGTACAACTCGCGTTAATATGTACCTCAAAACTAACAACCCGGTAAGGTCAATCTACACCCTGTGGTACCTACCTTTCGAAGTTTGGGTTAGTCCGGACGTAGAACTCCAACGGTGACACAACATGGCAAACAGTACAAAGTTCACCTATCTTTAGAGAGTCCGCTGCGATTTCTGGAAGATTAAGGTACAAAATTGACATTCTGTGGCAAGAACTCACCATAATTTGGTTTGGGTTTGGTTGGTTTGGGTACTGGGCACTTATTTTTGACACTCCAAGTCAGCGTGGTCTTTAATTTCGGGTCGACGATTTCGGATTTCCTGTCATGACGACGCTTTTTCAAACAATTAGATCTGTGGTAACTAGCAGTAGGTTTTTGGGTTTTGGCTTCCCGGTCATGCGCGGGCGGTTGTTTTCTGAGAGTGTCGGGTTTAGTAGTTAGATTTGGTTCCTTGTGGCCATCGTTTTTTAATATTTCAATTGTTAGATTTTCCAAATTTTGCATTTTTCGACATCTCGGTCTCTCGTTTTGAAAATTTTTTTCAATTTTTAAGATTTGCCAAGTTTTCCATTCCTGCATTTTTCAGTTTTTCGATTTTTTAATTTCTAGTTTTTTTGATGTTTCAGTTTTTCGATTTTTTAAATTTTACCTTTTTTGATTTTACGATTTTAAAACTTTTTAATATTTAAATTATTCAACCTTCAATTTTTCAACATTTCAATTTTGGCAATGTTTCCATTTCTGGATTCTTCAACTTTTCGATTTGTTTAATGTTAAGATTTTTTCGTTTACCGATTTCTCGATATTTAAAATATTAGATTTTTGGTTTTTTTGATGTTGTATCTTCGGATTTTGATTTTTCAATTTTTCGATTTAAAAAATTTTTGATTTTTCGATTTTTCAATTTTTTGAGTTTCTTATTTTTCAGTTATTCGTTTTTTTGAATTTTCAATTTTTTCGATTTATGGATTTATCAATTTTTCAATATTTGACTTTTGGGAATTTATTTTAGATTTCCGATTTTCTTAAATTCACATTTTTCAATTTGTCAGTTTTAAAATTTTTCCATTTTTCAGTATTTCGAAAAAGTTTAGTTTTTCGATTTTTCAACATTTCGATTTTTCGATGTTATTAGAACTGCAATTTTCGATTTTTCCGCTTTTCGATATCCCATTTTTTTGACATTTCAGTTTCTCGATATTTCAATTTTTCGATTAAATTTTTTAATTTTTAAAATTTTACATTTTTTGATTTTACGATTTTTCAATACATATTTCAATTTTTGATTTTTCAAATTTTGCATTTCTCGACATCTCGGTTTCCCGATTTGAGAAAATTTTTCGATTTTTACGATTTGTCAAGATTTCAATTTCTCGATTTTAAACATCACGAATTTTGGCGATTTTTGCAGGCCTGGATTTTTCAGTTTTTCGATTTTTTTAATTTTAGAATTTCAATTTTTGATTTTCCGACTTCTCCATGTTTTGATGTTTCACTTTCTCCACGTTTTAAAATTTTGATTTTTCGATGTTTTCGCTTTTCGATTTCCCAATTTTTTGACTTTTTAATTTTTCGATTAAATTTTTCATTTTTAGATTTTTCGATTTCTCATTTTTTTTATTTTTGAGTTTTTCAAATTTTGCTCGGTATCTCGGTTTCTCGATTTGAAAAAATGTTTCGACTTTTGGATTTGTCAAGCTTTCGACTTCTCGATTTTAAACATTTCACTTTTGGGAATTTTTGCTTTCCTGGATTTTTCAGTTTTTCGATTTTTTAAATTTTAGATTTTTCAATTTCTAGTTTTTTTGATGTTTCAGTTTTTCGACTTTTTAAATTTTACCTTTTTTGATTTTACGATTTTAAAACTTTTTAATATTTAAATTTTTCAACCTTCAATTTTTCAACATTTCAATTTTGGCAATGTTTCCATTTCTGGATTCTTCAACTTTTCGATTTGTTTAATGTTAAGATTTTTTCGTTTACCGATTTCTCGATATTTAAAATATTAGATTTTTGTTTTTTTTGATGTTGTATCTTCGGATTTTGATTTTTCAATTTTTCGATTTAAAAAATTTTTGATTTTTCGATTTTTCAATTTTTTGAGTTTCTTATTTTTCAGTTATTCGTTTTTTTGAATTTTCAATTTTTTCGATTTATGGATTTATCAATTTTTCAATATTTGACTTTTGGGAATTTATCTTAGATTTCCGATTTTCTTAAATTCACATTTTTCAATTTGTCAGTTTTAAAATTTTTCCATTTTTCAGTATTTCGAAAAAGTTTAGTTTTTCGATTTTTCGATGTTATTAGAACTGCAATTTTCGATTTTTCCGCTTTTCGATATCCCATTTTTTTGACATTTCAGTTTCTCGATATTTCAATTTTTCGATTAAATTTTTTAATTTTTTTATTTTTAAAATTTTATATTTTTTGATTTTACGATTTTTCAATACATATTTCAATTTTTGATTTTTCAAATTTTGTATTTCTCGACATCTCGGTTTCCCGAATTGAGAAAATTTTTCGATTTTTATGATTTGTCAAGATTTCAATTTCTCGATTTTTAACATCACGAATTTTGGCAATTTTTCCAGGCCTGGATTTTTCAGTTTTTCGATTTTTTTAATTTTAGAATTTCAATTTTTGATTTTCCGACTTCTCCATATTTTGATGTTTCACTTTCTCCACGTTTTAAAATTTTGATTTTTCGATGTTTACGCTTTTCGATTTCCCAATTTTTTGACTTTTTAATTTTTCAATTAAATTTTTCATTTTTAGATTTTTCGATTTCTCATTTTTTTTATTTTTGTGTTTTTCAAATTTTGTATCTCGGTATCGCGATTTGAAAAAATGTTTCGACTTTTGGATTTGTCAAGCTTTCGACTTCTCGATTTTAAACATTTCAATTTTGGGAATTTTTGCTTTCCTGGATTTTTCAGTTTTTCGATTTTATAAATTTTAGATTTTCAATTCTTAATTTTCCCATTTTGGGTTATTTCGATTTTTCGACTTCTCGATGTTTTGATGTTTCACTTTCTCCTTGTTTGAAAATTTAGATTTTTCGATGTTTCCGCTTTTCGATTTCCCAGTTTTTCGACTTTTCTGTTTTTCGATTAAATTTTTAATTTTTTGGTGGTTTAAATATTTCATTTGTTGATCTTACCATTTATTACTATGTACTATTTCAATTTTTCGATTTCAAGTTTTTCTTGATTTCTCGGTTTTTTGATTGTTTAAAAATTTCATTTTTTGATTTTACGATTTTTGAATATCTCAATTTTTAGATTTTTCAAATTGTGCATTTCTCGACATCTCGGTTTCTCAATTTGAAAAATTTTTTCGATTTTTACAATTCCTCAAGTTTTAGATTTCTCGATTTTTAGCATTTCAATTTTGGAAAATTTTCAATTTTTCGATGTTTTAAATCTTATATTTTCAATTTTTAATTTTCCGATTTTGGGTTATTTCGATTTTTCGACTTCTCGATGTCATGTTTTGATGGTTCACTTTCTCGATGTTTAAAAATTTGATTTTTCGATTTCTCGTTTGTTTTTCATTTTTGAGTTTTTTGATTGTTTAAATATTTCATTTTTGATTTTTGAAATTTTTGAAAAAATTATTCGACTTTTTGTTTTGTCAAGTTTTCGATTTTAACATTTCAATTTTGGCAATTTTTCCATTCCTGGATTTATCAGTTGTTCGATTTTTTAAATTTGAATATTTTCAGTTTTGAATTTTCCAATGTTTCATTTTTTTGATTTTTCGTCTTTCCGCTTTCCGATTTCCCAATTTTTCGACATTTCAGTTTCTCGATTTTTCAGTTTTCTTGAAATTTTACATTATTTGATTTTTAGTTTTTTTTTTAATAATTTTTAGGTTTTTACTTTATAGAAGTTATAAATTGCAAATTTTTTATAATTTTTCAAAGACGCGGGAGTTGGGGTTCATTTTTCTTCTCTACTCTTTATTATTTATTATTGTTTTACACATATGGTACTTTCTCTTACCAGGACTAAATAGCAGTCCTTTCATTATCCGTTTTTGTTAAATACACTTGAAAATAAGAAATAGGATATAACCTCAAAAATAAAAAACACTTTATTTGTAAAAAATAAACTCCTTAACTGCATGCCGTTCAAAAAAATAAACAAAATTCTCTACTGTTAATCTTCTCTGTTGAAAAAGTATATTTTTGGCTTCACTATCCGCAAACCCAATCAACAAAATAAAACCCCTCATCCCTATCCTCTCCTAAACCAAACTTCTTCAAAACTTCACCCATATCCTTACAATCCGAATTCCAAATCTGCAACTTCATGAAATCATCAGTAGTTCCCCTAAAACTCAAAATTCAAACAGACACTCGACTCCTAATGGCCACTCACAACACAAGAGCTCTAAAAATCTTCATCTTCATGGAAGAATCAAAAAACAACTTCGCCAAGGTCGACGACACACTCCGTTTTTGTTGACAGTTGTGTAAAACGCACTCCACCGCCTAAAAGAAACAGAAAGCAAACAATCTCGACAAAGCCCAAATCTACTTGAAACGGCAAATATGTAAAGTCTTTTTTCATTTCTCTGAGATCTTTGAGTCTCTTGGTGACCGTGTACCCAAAGTCCACTAAGAATATTTCAAAACGTGTGTCTTCGGAGTAGTCGATGCAGCGTCCTCGGTACCACTGACCATCGTCTTTAACCAGAACCACCTCTCCAACTCCTGGAAATATTCTAAAAGTGTGGTAAGTTTGTACGGTTTTGGCAGAGTTCATGACTTCCGTGAGACGAGTCAATTTGGCATCTGCAACCGGGGTTTAGAGTGTGGTCTGAAAGTACCAACTTACCCACTTCCATCGTCTAGAATTTGCGCGTAAAAGTGGCAGGTGTTGATGTAGCCGGTGACTAAAATTTCGAACATGTCTCCAATTGGAGGTAAAACGAACTCAGTTTTGGCCCGGTTAATTGTTAGAACTTTGTCGGTAGTGATGCCATCTCTTGACAATCTACCATGTTCAAGCCGGCAGTTTTCCCTTTTGAAACAACCGCCTGATCTATTGGTAAAACGGCAAATTCTAGCTTCATCTTTCGCGTCATAGCCAGCTACGACTTCGTTGATGTTGCATTCATCTAAATCATCTACATCTGAATCAAGACTGTCTTCTTTAAGATTGTCACTTGGAAGGGAAATTCGAGCCTTGTCTTCTACATCTAAATCAAGATCATCCTTCGGGGCTACTTTTTCTTCAAAAACGTAGTCCTGTTTGATTAGTATCTCCCCCAAGCTTTCCGCATTGGGGTCTTCCGTTTCCCTTAAATCAACAGCACACGAATTTCTATTTTTTGGTTGTTAACAGTTCTGCAATCAATTACCGTTCCTCGTGTACATAGATGGCCAGAAATTGTCTTCCTCGAGTCATCTCTGTCAAAAATTGTATGGTTGTTGCAGGCCATGGGTCATCTGTGGGCCAATATATACCAGCAAGGTGGCACAAAGTGGCCATTTTTGGAAACCGGGAGTACAACTCGTCAGCTATTCTCTTCAGTTTCGTGTAACTGTAGATGTATTTTTCGCCATAATCCACCAACTGGATTAAAACTGTGTCCGGGTCATCCTCCTACAACTCAAAAGCTTATGTTTCAAGTCGGTACCTTTCAGTCTAGTACCATCCAGTCTAAAACTTCAACCCGGTACCACTTTCTCGTCTCCAACAAGTACCCCAAGCAAAAATTCCCCAGTTGCTCTTTTGCTTCCGCTTTCGACTTGAAGTTGTTCCCGACATACTGATACTGTTTGTTTAAAAGGTCGTTAATATGTACCTCAAAACTAACAACCCGGTAATGTCAATCTACACCCTGTGGTACCTACCTTTCGAAGGTTGGGTTAGTTCGGACGTAGAACTCCAACGGTGACACAACATGGCAAACAGTACAAAGTTCACCTACCTTGAGAGAGTCCACTGCGATTTCTGGAAGATTAAGGTACAAAATTGACATTCTGTGGCAAGAACTCACCGTATTTTGGTTTGGGTTTGGTTGGTTTGGGTACTGGGCACTTATTTTTGACGCTCCAAGTCAGCGTGGTCTTTAATTTCGGGTCGACGATTTCGGATTTCCTGTCACGACGACGCTTTTTCAAAAAATTAGACCTGTAGTAACTAGCAGGTTTTTGGGTTTTGGGTTCCCGGTCATGCGCGGGCGCTTGTTTTCTGAGAGTGTCGGGTTCGGTAGTTAGAGTTGGTTCCTTGTGGACAGATTTTGAACGAGGTGGGACTGACTTTTTTGTCGTTTCTTTTTTCTTAGGAAGTTTGTTTGTTTGTCGACGAGGTGGCAGTTGAAGTGAAACTGGTTCGTCAGGCATTTTTTGCTTTTCCTCTGTTTGGGAATCTTGATACAGATTGAGTAATATCAGGGTGACTATGTTGTACAATGTTTTGCAATAATACAGAATATGAAGGCAGTTATGCATGATTTGATTCACTAATACTGATATTTTGGAGCACTGGTCGATCAGGGTAGCCGCTGGAGTGTTTTTCCGTGGTTTAGCCATTGCTTGAACTATCTACAATTACAAGTAAAGCAACACAGGAATACAAGATGGAGTACGATTTTATGATGATACAGAGGTTCGATATGTTGCTTTGCCGTTTTTTGAGATCATTTAGCAACATAGGAGTAATAAATATATGTTTAGGACTATTAGCACGTTCAGATAGAAGCACATTTGTGTTAAAAGAAAATGAAACGGACAACACTGACAGACTGATTTTGTGAATAAGTGAATAAAATGGTAAAATTTCGCTGCTACGCCACTGTTGGGTCAAAATTCCGCTACTCTATATTTATGTTCGGCTGCGTTTATTTAATCACTGTGTTCATAACACTCGCTATTAACTGAAATTGAGTTTATAAAATTTACTTAAAAAAACAATTAATTTACAACTAGGTTATGTAGGTACGAATTCCGGCTTACCTGCTGGTCAATTGCATGTAATGTATTTATTATGTCATTTTTGTAAGATTGGAAGAATTGATAAGAACAGGGAAGCGCACTCTCCATTGTCCTAAGTAATAACAATTGGATTTCTTGTGTATCACGTCTTGCACTAAACGTATTATTATTATTAATATTATTATTATTATTATACGGGTGTTAACAACACCTGGGATATGCAAAGATACAGTGCTGGCTCGTGGAGATCACTTGGACACAGCTATTTCTTATTATTAGTTTTTATAATTCTTTGTTTTTTGACGAGGCGGAATCGAGTATTATCGAAAGCGTTAAAAAGTTTTTGTGTTACTTTATTAAGTAAATTAATATTTCTTCATTATGCTTTGTGGTTGGAGTTTATGTTGGTAGGAAAAAAATATTCTTCCTCGCCTGTCAGATTTTGGGTTTGACGTTAGAATAACACAGTCACGTCTACTGCAAATCTGCGACGCTTTGTGTTGAAACTGAATGTATCCATCAAAATATCAGTAAGCTTACCGTCATATTTAAAGTCTAGTGATTTATTTGGTAACAAAATTAAAGTGCGTCACACATTTGAAGCCACCTTCATGCAGATTTATCTGAAAAGAACTATGGATAAATAAAAGCAGCATAATGTTGGATGCCTGTGCGTCATTCGTTGGGGATTTTTAAAACGTCAAATTTTCAAATGTCTGACAAAAAAGAGAAAATTATTAAGAAAATATTACCTTGAGTGACATAATGCTTGACACGATTACTAAATTGACCCTTGTTGGGTACGTACACAGGCAGAAGAAACGTCACACTTAGACCATCGATTAATGTAGTTGCGACATACAGGCTGATTTTGCAAAACCACTCTTATTGACATTGGAGTCCTCAATCGCCAAAGGCAAGCGCCAATAAAAAAATTATGATATTTACAATGAGAAAAAAAAAAGAGAAATTAAAATAATCGAAACCTTAAAAAATCGTAAAACCGAAACATTGAAAAATTGAAATATCGAAGAACTGAAAATTGAAAAATGAAACATCAGAAAATCGAAAAAAAGTAAAATTCAAAAATCTAAAATTTAAAAACCGAATAACGCAAAATCGAGAAATCGAAACCCCTCAAATTTAAAAAATCCGATTACTGAAAAATCGAAAAACCGAGAAATAGAAAAATCAAAAGATCAAAAGTCGAACAATTGAGAAACCGAAATAGGCCAAAATCGAAAAATCGAAAAGTTAAAAACTGAACAATTTATAAATTGAGAAACTGACAATCAGAATATCGAAAAATTCATATCTCGTTAAATCGAGATATCAAAGAACTTAAAAATTTGAAAAATTGAAAAATTAAGAGATTGAAAGATCAAAAGAACGAGAAATCGAAAAGTGATGAAGTCGAAAAATCGAAAAATAGAGAAATCGACTAACAGTTAAAACTTGAATAATTGGAAAAGCGGAAAAATCAAAAAACGAAAAAATGGAAAACTGGAAGAATTGAGAAACCGAAATAGGCCAAAATAAAAAATTGAAAAACTGAAAAATCGAAAATTTGAACAATCAAATCTCGATAAATCGGGAATGAAAAATTAACAAATCGAGAAATTGAAAAACAAAACATCTAAAACCAGGAAGTCGAAAAATCGAAAGATTAAGAAATATTGAAAAATTAAAATATTAAAAGATAGATTGAAAAATCTAAAATAAAAATCGAAAAAGTAAAAAGGAAGACACATCGAAAAATCCAGAAGTCAAAAATAGAAAAGCCGAAGAATTGAAATATTGAAAAACCCTAAAATCCTGAAAAATATCTAAAAACTGAAAAATCGAAAAATCAAAAAATTTAAGATTCGAAGAACAGGAAAATCGAAACACTCGAAAGTCAAGAAATGGGAAAATCAAAACATCGGTTAATTGAAAAATCGAAAAAGTGAGAGTTTATAAAAGTCAAATTTGAAAAATTAAAAAATCGAAAATTTGACAAAATAACAATTGAAAAACAGAAAATCTAAAACCGGGAAGCCGAAAAATCAAAAGATTCAGAAATCGAAACATTTGAAAAATTCGAAAACTTGAAAAATTGAAATATCGAAGAACTGAATTGAAAAATCGAGAAATCGAAAAATCTAACATTGTAAAAATCAAAAAATAGAAACATCGAAAAAATAAAAAAATCGACACATCGAAAAAGCCAGGAGTCAAAAATCGAAAAGTCGAAGAATCGAAATATTGAAAAATCTCAAAACTGAAACATCGAAAAACTGAAAAATGAAAGAAAAACTAAAAATGGGAAGCTAAATCGGCAATTCAAAACATTTAAAAATCAAAACATTTAAAACGACAATTGAAAACAGAAAATCTAAAACCAGGAAGTCAAATAATCGAAAGATTAAGCAATCGAAAAATTGAAAAATCGAAAAAGTAAAAAAATCGACACAACGAAAACTCCAGAAGCCAAAAATCGAAAAGTCGAAGAATCGAAATATTGAAAAATCGCAAAACTGAAATATCGAAAAACTGAAAAATGAAAGAAAAACTGAAAAATGGAAAACCTGAAAAATCCGAAAACTGAAATATCCAAAAACTGAGAACCTAAAAAGTTGAAAAATTGCGCAATCGAAAAATCTAAAAAGTGAACTCGAAAAATCGAAACCTTAAAAATCGAAAAAAATTGAAGAAAATCTCGAAAGTCAAGAAATGGGAAAATCAAAACATCGATTAATTGAAAAATCGAAAAATTAACAGTTTATAAATATCAAAATTGAAAAATTGAAAAATCGAAAAATTAACAGTTTATAAATATCAAAATTGAAAAATTGAAAAATCGAAAATTTGAAAAAACGACAATTGAAAAACAGAAAATCTAAAACCGAGAAGTCGAAAAATCGAATGCATTTGAAAAATTCGAAAACTTGAAAAACTGAAATATCGAAGAACTGAAATGAAAAATCGAGAAATCGAAAAATCTAAAATTTTAAATAGTGAAAAATTAAAATACCAAAAAATTGAGAAATCTAAAATTTAAAAATCGAAAAAGTAAAAAGTCGACATTATCGAAAAATCCAGAAGTCAAATTGAATAATCCCAGAACTGAAAAATGAAAGAAAAACTGACGAATCGAAAAACTGAAAAATCCCAAAACTGAAATATCGAAAACTGAGGATCCAAAGAATCGAAAAATCAAAAAAGTGAAGTCGAAATATCGAAACCTTAAGAAAAACTAAAAATTAAAAAATCAAAAACCTGCAAAATCGTAAGACCGAAAAATTGAATAACAAGTAAACTGAAAAATCCTCAAACTGAAATGTCCAAAAACTGAGAAATTAAAAAATTGAAAAATTGAGAAATCGAAAAATCAAAAAAGTGAAGTTGAAATATCGAAACTTTTAAAAAAATAGAAAAATTGAAAAACCAAAAAACCTGAAAAATCAATTAATTCAAAAATCGACCAATAAAGAGTTTATAAAAGTCAAACATTGAAAAATCGAAATATTTAAAAATCGTAAAATTGAAGAGAAAAACTGAAATCCGAGAAATTGAAAAATTGAGAAATTGTAAAATCCAAAAATTGAATAATAAATAGGAGTAAACTGAAAAATCCCCAAACTAAAATTTCGAATTTTAACCGGTTAGGATGTGTATCGGATCACGGATCATGGCTTGTAAATCAAATCGTTTCCGAACGTTTAGAGTCGACATTGGCCTGACTGCGCTCTGGGTCTGTAGATCAAACAAGTTCTCAGACGACGAACTGTAATTCGTGTGACCTGAATTAAAGTGAAGGAAACAGTAAGCAGCTTGTAATATTCTGGTCAATTTGTCGAAAAGGAAAACGCGTCGTTAAAAATATTATGACATTTTTTCTAGTTAATGTTATTCCTAGTTAGAAACAAACACTGTTGCCAACATAAGTCGAGGAGTCCTCAACCATCATTTAATTTATTAAACTATGACGCTTCTCTATGTTGTTTGCTTACACTGTCAAAAAATAGAGAAATGTGTGACCTCATTGTTTATAGTTGTCATTTTTACTAGATTCATTTTTAAGTGTCTTGTTGATATGTGTTCTGATTAATGACAATAAAGCTTCAACTACATTCAAATTTTTGACATAACGGTAAAGTATTGTCCGAAATTTATTGATTGGCCTAGTACATCACCACCTACTATTGCTTTGTGTTGGTAACATAGAATTTCCTTTATATATCTGGTAATTTTTGTACAGTGGCAGTGGCAGAATTAGAGACTGCTGATGACAACTCTGTCAAGTCAAAACAGAATTTTACGCAAGCGCCAAGAAATAAATTCAAATATGCCTCGCAAAAAAATGGTTCTCGTGTCAAGACTTGGGTTAATGAAAGTCTTCCAACTACAGACTTTGAAGTAAGAAAACCACTTTTAAAGATGTGACAAAACAAGTATTAACCTATTATCTGTTCAAAAATTAAAAGACCACTCAACCGGCAACGTAGCTTAATTAAGTTTCGTAATAAAACTGGTGTAATTTATACTTTCACAATTGGTAGTCATCACAAATGTCACTGTTAAATAACAAATAAAATAAACGTTAAAGGAACCAAATTTCGTGTGCATCAGAACGAGATTTAGTCTGCAGTAAATTCTGGCTGCTATTTTGGACAATTTGCCGTATTTTGGGAGCGTTCTGAAAATTTAAAGTTCAAATGTTACAATTTCATATTTGTGGTACCAACCACGACAAAATTCCCCAAAATTTTAAAAATTCGTCGTTTGAAGACCCGTTTTTCCATTTTGGGATGCGTGCTCTGAAATTACGCCTTATGAAATTTGTTTTTCAATATATTATTAATTTACTTTAAATTACATATTTACCTCTGTACGTTCTGGTTAATTTCTTAGGTAACATGGTGACGTTATCTTCACATGAAGAAATATACTTCAGTTACGTCATACTGATGGAATTAGATGGAATATTGACGTACTAATGACGTTCAAATGAAGGGTGAAACCAATGAATGTAATTTTTTTTTAAGTAGTTGTTAATGTTTTTATGCAAATTCAGTGAGTATTTTTTTAAATGGTGTAAAATGGAGAGAAAATATTGGATGTCCACGTAAAACTTAAACAGATGGGGAGAAAGCAATAAATGTCACAACGAAATCTAAAACTAATCCCACCCATCATCGCTTTTGAATGTAATTGTTTTTTTTTTATTCGATGAAGATTGAATTTTACTATGTCAAATGGCGAACTAGACTTACAAAAATTCAAAGTGGCCCCGCCCGCCCACCCGGTTTTCTTTTTGGTCACTCATTTTATTGGACGAAAAGTGCATTTTACATTGAACAACAGTGGAATCTAAACAAAAACCTACAACTAATCCCACCCACCTTCGGTTTTGAATTTCATTGTCTCATTTGATTCGATAGAAATTGAATTTTATTTTGTCATGTGATCGAATCTATTTATAAAAATTCAAAGTAGCCCCGCCCACCCACCCGATTTTCCTCTTGATTACTCATTTTATTGGACAAAAAGTGGGTTTTATGGTGATAAACATTGGAATCTAGACGAAAAGGTAAAACTAACCCCACCCACCTCTGCTTTTGGATGTCATTGGTTTTTTTTTATTAGATTGAAGACTGAGTGTCGAACAACGAACTAGACTTACAAAAATTCAAAGTGACGCCTCCCACCCACCCGGTTTTTCTCTTGATCACTATTGGACAAAAGGGGAATTTTATAGTGACAAAGAACGAAATCTAAATAAAAAACGTAAAACTGATCCCACCCACCACCGCTTTTGAATTTCCCTAGTTTTTTTGATTAAATGAAGACTGAGTTTTACGACATCAAGTGGCAAATTAGGCTTAAAATATTTAAAGTGTCCCCGCCCACCCACCCGGTTTTCTTTTTGGTCACTCATTTTCAATGACGTCGTTTAATAATGAATCATTGTGATATCCTGACGTCTTAGAAACGTTTTTAATGTCTATTGTATTTTACTACCTCTCGGTATTTTGGGACCCTTGGTTTTTAGAAAAAATGTGCACAAAAATAAAACACTGAAATAATGTCATTTTTTTATTGTTATTACAGTTTCGATCCGAAAATCTTGGGCACTATTTTTCTGTCATTAAAAAAAACACGATGTAGTCTATGCTTTATTGTCATAATGATTGACACTTAAAAAATAAATTTTGATATACATCATCATCCACATTTCAGTCTATGTCAAAATGACAAACATGGCAAATTTGGGGTACGTAAGTACGTAAAGCCTGTTTTAGAGCTTATGTCACTGGAATGACAGAACTGCCCAAGATTTTATGGCCGAAACTGTAAGTCAAATTTACTATAATTCGGTATAATCAACAATCAACTTTAAAATAAAATATATACCGGCTGAGTATTAACGATTGAAGCAATTTTTTGGGTTGCCAGTTCTGAATTATCGACAACAGTGTTAGCACGTTAGCTCTCTGTTGTCAATTTTGACATCACCGCACCCAAAAGCCAATGAAAATATGACAGCTATTGAATTGGTGCTGAAAATTTGAATTTGACATCAGGTGTGCTATCAACGCTATCATAAAATCACAGTATGGTTTTCTGTGATAAAATGTTAAATATGTAGCCAACCTTACAAAAAAAATCACAAATATTAATAATAGTCATTCGGTATTTATATGTAATTACATTCATTAATCAGTCAAATGAACACAGCTGCAAAAATAAAATTTTAACTCACAAAGAAAAAAAGAAGTCGTCAATAAAAAAATAACTGGATTGACAAGTTATTACGATGTTGTGGCGGCAAATTTAAATTGAAAAAAACTATATTTGGGTCATTTTGCGCTTGCCACGGGATTCCGGGTGTTCATTTCAGCTGAATGTAAAATCTCTTGAATTTTGATGACAAATACTGAGATACTTATTTACAGAAATCAGCAACTAAATAGGTAATTTGATCTATAATGAAATTTTAATATACAAAAATCAAATTTTAACATAAATAGTAGCTAAATGACAATTTTTTTAAGCTGCCAACTTAAAATGGAAGTAGACAAAACTAAACTGAAGTGGAATTACAATTAAACGCTTATTTATACCCTAAAACTCAGACTCCTCCCACTTCACCAGTGGCGTAGTGAGACGATTTCAATAATTCTCCACATTTTGTAAAAAAAAAAACAGAAAGTAATTGTACCCAGTTTAATGACTTTATCAGTTTATTTACATTACTATGTCAACTATTCTATCAAAGACAAATCATTCACAATTACAATTAGATACCGAATAAAAAGCTTTGTCTCTATCTTCCCCCAACCCCCACTGTTTCAAAACATGGCTCATGTCCATATCGTCGGCGTCAGACAGCTGCACTCTCAATACCTCTGAAGTACTTTCCCTAGAAAAAACCACAACTTCCACAGTCCAAACACCTTAACCATACTTACATCACACGACCTCTAAACGTCTTCATTTTCATAACACTGTCAAAGAACTTTCTTGAAAGCGTCCGCGACGCGTCTTTCTTCTCCTGACAGTTGTCCAAAACGCACTCAACTGCCTACAACCAAAGAAAAAATAACAACCCCAAATTAAAATTAAAATTCACCTGGAACGGCAAATACGTAAACTGCTCGTTCATAACCTTAAGCTCTTTAAGCTTTCTGATCACCATGTAGCCAATATCAACCAAAAATATCTCCACACACTCGTTATCGGTGTACCCCACGCAGCGCCCTCTATACCATTTTGAATCATTTTTAACCAAAACGATCTCCCCGATTCCTGGATAAATCTTAAATGATTCGTACGTTTGTACCACGTTGTTCGCCTGCATTGTGTCCATCAACCGGACGAACTTGTCGTCTGAAACACTCTCTAAGACATGAACTTCAATCAAAAACTAACTTACTGAAGACTTCACCACCTGAAGGGTCGTCTAAAATCTGGGCATAAAAATGACACGTGTCCACGTAGCCTGTTATTAATACGTTGATGATTTCTCCAGCTGGGGGTAAATCTAGCTGCGTTGTGGTCTGGTTTATGGCTAGTACTTTGTCAGTGGTGACGCCGTCTGACGCTAGGACACCGTGCTCGAGCGTACACGACGTCCCTTTAAAGCAACCGCCCGAGTTGTCGGTGAAGGGACAAATCCTGCTTTCATCTTGAGCGTCATATCCTGCCACAGCTTCGTTAATATTATCGAACTCTTCTTCCTCTTCAATCTTGAAATCGTGGTCTTGGGAGATCTTCACTTCCAACGCGTGGTAATTCTTCACCAACAGCTCTCCTAAGCTGTCCGCGTTCTTGTCTTTCGTCGTTCGGAGATCGACGGAGTACGAGTTCCTGCAATTTCAGGTCAGTTTTCAACATGGAATTAAGCCATGAGTCGAATTAGGTACCCTTCTCTGTGTACGAAAATCGTTACGAAGGGTGTCATCGGCCCCAGTTCGCTTATTTCCATGAAGTAGTCGATGCTAGCTTGTGGCCAGCTTTTCGTTCCGTCTAAATTCGGGGAGTAGATCCCTGCCAGGTGACATTTAACCGCCATTTTGGTAAAGAGGGCGTACAAGTCGGCCATGGGTTTTAGATGGGTGTAGTTCCAGTACATCTTCTCGCCGTAATCGATCAGTTGTACGAAAATTTTATCGATTTCGTGTTCCTAGAAATGCACGGTGAGGAATTGTGGTTCGACGCGGGCTAACTTTACCATCCAGTCGAGTACTTCGATTCGGTACCACCGGCGTCTGCTGGACATGAACCCGAAGCAGAAGTTGCCCAAGTTGCTTCTGGCTTCGGGTTTTGATTTGAATTTGTTTATGACGTATTGGTGCTGTTTGTTCATGTCTTCGTTGAATCGGTTTTCGAAACTAGAAGATGAAGTACTTAGAACTGAGGTTTTCATCATTAATTTCGAAGTACTTGTCATACAAACACATACATTGAACTTACCTTTCGAAAAGCGATTGGTCGGTGCGAACATAGAATTCAGACGGCGATTCAACATGACAGATTATGCATCTCTCATTAACCCTCAAGTTACTCTCTCCTATGTCTAAAAAACAACAGTAAACATATTGCCAACTTTCCGATGTTAATAAATACTAGAAATGATGTTTCTTCCTTTTGGTTTTTGATTTACATCAGTTGGTACGTGGTTAATTTGAGTCAACGTAGGCGCCCATTGCACCGTTTTCTTTAAGCTTTTGTTCTCCAATTTTTTGACAGTTTTTTGTCTCATACTTTCTTCAAAATTATCTACATGATTCTCTTGGTCTGGTGCCTCTTTGGGCGATTTTTCACCCTTTTTTGGTATTTCTGGTAAAACTTGAGGATGTGCGTCAGATTGAGATTCCTTTCGAGCTTTCGATTTTTTGACTGAAGACTGGGACTGAGATTCAAGTGTTAGTATGGTTTTTCCAATCGAAATGGGATTGTTTGTGGCTTGGCTTTTGGACGAGTTGTCGCTGATTTCTGGTGGTTCATTTTTTATGACTGAGATTATATTTTCATCCACATCTGTACTCTTAGTAGGTTTATTGGTATCTTCTGGTCCCGTAGGAATGCTGCCACCGACTCGTCTGTCAGAAGTTCCAGGACCATCGTGGGTTCGTGGTACCACTTTAGACTTCTTCAAGTGCGACCGTAGTTTGGCTTTCGGGCTTTTTCTGACTATCAACGAATCTTCATCTGACGATCTAACTGCATCAGAAGAATCCAGTCGTTCCCGTTTAATTCTACCAACTGTGCTTAATCCTTCTAATGAGGAAGACGTTACTTGTCCTCCACCAAAAGAAGTACTTGGGGTACTGTCCTGTCGCGGTGTTGTTTCTATTTTAATTAGACTAGAACTAGAAATTTCATCGTTATCATTTACGATAGATAACGTGAAAGGGTTTGTACTAGGTGCTTCTCTTTCAGGCTCAGCGAGGTTTTCTAGTTCCACTAGTTTAACTGATAAACCCTCGTACACGGTTTCGCAAGTGTGGAGCATTTTTACGTAGTGTTGTAAAGCGGAGACCATTTCCATTGAGATTGTAAATTTTTTCGAACATGCATCTCTTAACGTATTACTTTCGTGGGTAGTCACAGCCTGAAGCATCTATGGGTTAACAATATAGAATTATGTTATTTTACTGTTTTCGGTTTATGTAGGGCTTTCATTAATGTTTCGTACATCTAGTGACCTGATAGACATTTTTAAGTTTTAAATTTATTTGAGAAAACTGTAGGGAGTTTTTTTTCGATCATACGGTAGTTACACATTCCGAAATAGGTGGAATAAATCAGAAGAGCCCACTTGGATGTACCAATCATTTATGAAACTCCTGTATGAATAATATCGTATTTTTACTTCCCGAGCGTAAGCAAAGGAAGTATTGTAATCGAGTCCGTCGGCCGACTCTCTACTTTTACGTTTTCTCGATCTTTCATGACCCCTAGAAGACGAAGAAATAGGTCTCCTATTTCCGTCTGTCTGTCCGTCCGTCTGTCCGTCCGTCTGTCCGTCCGTCTGTCCGTCTGTTGTCCCGGATTTTATTAGACAGATAATCTCCGAAAGTACTCGACCGATTGTTGTGAAATTTTGTACTTATATTAAGAATATCATGTAGATGGTAAAACGCTAACCAAAATTTGTCTAATCATCCCCACCACTAATGCGATGACGTCACTTCAAAATTGTACATAGTAAATGGGTTTTCAATTGTATAAAATAACATAGTCCTACACATGTAGTTTACAACTCTAAATCGACTTTTCACCCGAAACGTCCAGATTTTTGGAAAAAAAATCAAAATTATAAAACAACATTTTTAAATTTAATTTTTAATCTGGTAACCAGAATGCTTTGAAATGTTGCAGATGTTTTAAGGCTATAAAGAGCATCATAAATCTTTAGTCAAAAAATATTTGCTTATCCCCTCCAAAAACTTGATGACGTCAGCTCAAAAGTTTGTGGAATAAATCATATCTAAAATGTACAAAATATGATGAGTCTGTACTTGTGATCTATCACTCCATTCATATTTTTTGGATTTGCATATACAGGGTGACTCAAAAAAATTAATGAATGCGTAAATTTATTTTACTGATTTACTCAGAAACTACAAAACCGAATGCTTTGAAATCTTGCAGATGTTTTAAGGTTATAAAGAGCATAATAAATGTTTAGTCAAAATATATTTGCTTATCCCCTCCAAAACATTGATGACGTCAGCTCGAAAGTTTGCCGAATAAATCCTATCTAAACTGTAAAAATATGATGAGTCTGTACTTGTAATTTATCACTCCATTCATATTTTTTGGATTTGCATATACAGGGTGACTCAAAAAAATTAATGAATGCGTAAATATATTTTATCGATTTAATCAGGAACTACAAAACCGAATACTCTGAAATCTTGCAGATGTTTTAAGGTCATAAAGAGCATAATAAATTTTTAGTCAAAATATATTTGGTTATCTTCTACAAAAAACTGATGACGTCAGCTCAAAAGTTTGCCGAATAAATCGTATCTAAAATGTACAAAATATGATGAGTCTGTACTTGTGATTTATCATTCCATTCATATTTTTGGATTTGCATATGCAGGGTGACTCAAAAAAATTAATGAAGGCGTGAATTTATTTTATCGATTTAATCAGGAATTACAAAACCGAATGCTTTGAAATCTTGGGAATATTTTAAAGTTATTATAAGCATGGTAAACTTTTGTTCAAAATGTATTTGTTCATCCCTCCTAAAAAAATTGATGACGTCACCCTTAAATTTTGCTGAATAAATCCTATCTAAAATGCAAAAAATATGATGAGTTTGTACTTGTGATTTATCATTCCATTCAAATTTTTTAGATTTTCTTAAGAGGTGGTTCAAAAAAATTAATGAAGTCAATTTATTTTATTGATTAAATTAAAAGCAACACTTATTATTAGTATTACACCCCAACCAACCCAATTTGGTAGACACAAAATTTGTTAAAGGAAAAACTCGGTTGAAACATAAGGGTAGCACGCTTATTTACATCGACTTTAACATTACAGACCTGCATTTGTTTTATGCGGTCACTTGGTTCCGCGAATGCGAAATAGACATGTTTATAATCAACCAATTGTGAATTTCACCGTCAAGAATTAAAATAAAACCTAATGTTTTGTATAATAAGCGGAAGTCGAAGCAATAAAACCGATGGTCGTGTTGTTTACAGTTTCTCTGTTTGACAGAACCGGACAGAAATCCGCTCTCTACATATTACACACCGACGTCGTATACGTGAGTAAATTGTTTCGTTATTTTATTGATTATAACAAATCAATATTCAAAACGACCCAATTCATTTTCCCGAAAATTTGGGAATACAATCATTTTATTCTTAGTATTACACTACATCTATCCCAACTGATATACGTGTCCTTGCAAAAATGTTGATGACGTCATCACAATTTTTTTTTAAATTCCCACTACAAAAATGTAATGAGAAAAAAACACAATAGGCATGCAGTCGTCAAGTTTCCGACAGCGAGGGAAGTACTGTCTAAACTCTTTAGACCAATTTTTTAATATTAGAGTTTTATTGACCACAAAATTTACAATATAATAACTAAAAGTACAAACATTACAAGTTAACATCCACAATTTCCACATGAAATCAGTTTCTATACAATTTCCTACGAGTTTTTTTTATAAAGATATACAAGTTGTTTCAAAATTTGCTTCACAGATTTAAAATTCGCGCCATGCTTTTTTGGCACTAATTTATAAACAGGTGCACACACTTCCTCAAATTCGTTGTAAGTGGTTAAGTATCGAGTGATTATTATTATTTGTGATTTTTTTGTCAGGTTGGCAACATATTTAAAATTTTATGATGGCATATTTGATGCCAAATTTTTTTAATATACGAAATTTTTCCTAATAAGAAACTGAAAACTTATTTAATTAGCGTGTTGTTCAAATAAAACTATATGTTACTAAAAAAAGTCCCGATCTCTACTGTGATGAATTTTTTATTCGTTGTCAAACCAAGGGGCGGAGCGTAATTGCAAAATACATGTTTCCCTACAAAAATTTTGAACATGTTTTAAGTTTCTTGTTGTGAAAAGAAGACTACGCATGTTAAGAAGAAACGGCAAAATATAAGCCCCACCCACCCACCCTATCTCATTTGTAATGATTTTTTTTATTCGTTGTCAGATCGAGCGGCGGAGTTTAATTGCAAAATTTTACTCTTTCAAGAATATATTTCACATGGTAATTTCTTGTGAAGAAATGAGGATTTTGCAGCTAAGCTCCGCCCTCGGGTCACGATGAATAAAAAAATCATCACAATCGAGGGAGGGTGGGCGGGCGGGGCTTATATTTTATGCATTTTTTTTTAATATACGAAATCTTTCCCTAACAAGAAACTGAAAACTCATTTAACTACCGTGTTGTTCAAATAAAACTGTATGTAATTAAAAAAAAGTCCCGATTTCAATTATGATGAATTTTTCATTCGTTGTCAAACCAAGGGGCGGAGCGTAATTGTAAAATACATATTTCCCTACAAAAATTTGGAACATGTTTAAGTCTCTTGTTGTTAAAAGAAGACTATGTATGTTAAGAAGAAACGGTAAAATATAAGCCCCACCCACCCACCCCATCTCGGTTGTGATGATTTTTGTTATTTATTGTTAGACCGAGCGGCGGAGTTTATTGCAAAATGTGTATTCCTTTGCAAAATTTTAGTCTTTCAAAAACATACATATTTCACAAGGTAATTTCTTGTTGAGAAATGAAGTTTTTGCAGCTAAGCTCCGCCCTCGGCTCACGATGAATAAAAAAATCATCCCAATTGAGAAGGGGTGGGTGGACGGGGCTTATATTTTGTATATACTTTTTTTTTAATATATGAAATCTTTTCCTAACAAGAAACTGATACTTATTTAACTACCGTGTTATTCAAATAAAACTGTATGTAATAAAAAAAAGTCCCGATGTTAATTGTAATGAATTTTTTATTCGTTGTCAAACCAAGGGGCGGAGCCTAATTGCAAAATACATATTTCTCTACAAAAATTTTGAACATGTTTTAAGTTTCTTCTGAAAAGAAGACTACGCATGGTAAGAAGAAAGGGCAAAATATAAGCCCCACCCACCCACCCTATCTCAGTTGTATTGTTTTTTTTTATTCGTTGTCAGACCGAGCGGCGGGGTTTAATTGCAAAATGCATATTTCTTTGCAAAATTTTATTCTTTCAAGAACATATTTCACAAGGTAATTTCTTGTGGAGAAATGAGGATTTTGCAGCTAAGCTCCGCCCTCGACTCACGATGAATAAAAAAATCATCCCAATTGAGAAGGGGTGGGTGGGCGCGGCTTATATTTTGTACATACTTTTTTTTTTAATATATGAAATCGTTTCCTAACAAGAAACTGAAAACTTATTTAACTACCATGTTATTCAAATAAAACTGTATGTAATAAAAAAAGTCCCGATGTTAATTATCTCATTTGTAGTGAATTTCTTATTCTTTGTCAAAGCAAGGGGCGGAGCCTAATTGCAAAATACATATTTGTCTACAAAAATTTTGAACATGTTTTAAGTTTCTTGTTGTGAAAAGAAGACTACGCATGTTAAGAAGAAAGGGCAAAATATAAGCCCCACCCACCCACCCTATGTCATTTGCAATGATTTTTTTTATTCGTTGTCAAACCAAGGGGCGGAGTTTAATTGCAAAATGCGTATTTCTTTGCAAAATTTTATTCTTTCAAGAATATTTTTCACATGATAATTTCTTGTAGAGAAATGAGGTTTTTGCAGCTAAGCTCCGCCCTCGACTCACGATGGATAAAAAAATTATCACAATTGAGAAGGGGTGGGTGGGCGGGGCTTATATTTTATACATACTTTTTTTTAATAAATGAAATCTTTTCTTAACAAGAAACTGAAAACTTATTTAACTACCGTGTTATTCAAATAAAACTGTATGTAATAAAAAAAAGTCTCGATGTTAATTATAATGAATTTTTTATTCGTTGTCAAACCAAGGGGCGGAGCCTAATTGCAGAATACATATTTCTCTACAAAAATTTTGAACATGTTTTAAGTTTCTTGTTGTGAAAAGAAGACTACGCATGTTAAGAAGAAAGGGCAAAATATAAGCCCCACCCACCCTATCTCATTTGTAATAATTTTTTTTATTCGTTGTCAAACCAAGGGGCGGAGCCTAATTGCAAAATACATATTTCTCTACAAAAATTTTGAACATGTTTTAAGTTTCTTGTTGTGAAAAGAAGACTACGCATGTTAAGAAGAAAGGGCAAAATATAAGCCCCACCCACCCACCCTATCTCAGTTGTATTGATTTTTTTTATTCGTTGTCAGACCGAGCGGCGGAGTTTAATTGCAAAATGCGTATTTCTTTGCAAAATTTTATTCTTTCAAGAACATATTTCACATGGCAATTTCTTGTAAAGAAATGAGGTTTTTGCAGCCAAGCTCCGCCCTCGACTCACGATGAATAAAAAAATCATCAAGATTGAGAGAGGGGTGGGTGGGCGGGGCTTATATTTTGTACATTTTTTTTTTAATATACGAAATCTTTACCTAACCAGAAACTGAAAACTTATTTAATTACCGTGTTGTTCAAATAAAACTATAAGTAACTAAAAAAAGTCCCGATCTCAATTGTGATGAATTTTTTATTCGTTGTCAGACCGAGGGGCGGAGCATAATTGCAAAATATATATTTCTCTATAAAATTTTGAACATGTTTTAAGTTTCTTGTTGTGAAAAGAAGACTACGTCTATTAAGAAGCAAGGGCAAAATATAAGCCCCACCCACCCACCCTATCTCAACTGTGATAATTTTTTTATTCGTTGTCAGACCAAGGGGCGGAGCGTAATTGCAAAATACATATTTCCCTACGAAAAATTTTGAACATGTTTTAAGTTTCTTGTTGTGAAAAGAAGACTTACACATATTAAGACGCAAGGGAAAAATATAAGCCCCACTCATCCACCCACCCACCCACCTCAGTTGTAATGATGTTTTTTACTCGTTGTCAGACCAAGGGGCGGAGCGTAATTGCAAAATACAGATTTCCCTAGAAAAATTTTGAACATGTTTTAAGTTTCTTGTTGTGAAAAGAAGACTTACACATATTAAGACGCAAGGGAAAAATATAAGCCCCACCCACCCACCCTGTCTCAGTTGTAATGATGTTTTTTATTCGTTGTCAGATCGAGCGACGGAGTTTAATTGTAAAATTTTACTCTTTCAAGAACATATTTCACATGGTAATTTCTTGTAGAGCAATGAGGATTTTGCAGCTAAGCTCCGCCCTCGGCTCACGATGAATAAAAAAATATATCACAATAGAGAACGGGTGGGTGGGCGGGGTTTATATTTCGTACATTTCTTCTTAATATACGAAGTCGTCTTTTCCCAACAACTGGAAACATGCTTAACTATTGTGTTGTTCAAATAAAACAAAAAACTATATACCTATATTGAGAAGAAAAAAAAAAGATTAAGCACGACCTATTAACACGTTTTTTCTTAACATTTTTTTAAAAGTAATGAGGTATTGTAATGAATTCCTTAAAAAAAAGTGATTTGTAAATGTAATGAATTAGTTACTGGACAATGAGTAATTGTAATACATTACTTTTTAAAAGTAATTGTTCCAATCACTTAAAAATAATTAAAACAAGAAAAACACGTCTCATGTTTTCAAACAAAACAAAAACCCGTTTTTTAATCATTAACATCTCTAGAATTAACATACCAACATTACTGTCAATAGTTCAGAATTGCCAACCCAAAAATTTGCTTCATTGAGTAAGTCACCCGTACTTCACAATTTCTTTCAAACAAAACCAGGCAACCAACGATCCAAAATTCCTTTTGGTGTGAAATGACTTTTTACTAACTTTTGAGCTTCCAAGTAATTGTTTGGCAACATTTTTTTACGTAGAGTGGGTATTAGTTGTGAAAAAATGATTTATGGATGAAAAAAGTGAGGTTAAGTGCAGATGTCAACTTACGGTTTCGTCGATTTTATTTAAAATTTCTAACAGAGAATGTTTGTAGAAATTCAGAACGTTGTACAAAGTAAAAAGTTCCGTCTCCATCGCAATATCGTAAAAGAATAACACACTAATTTAAGAAACAAAAAAATGTCCACTTTAATTGAAAAAACACAGTTTACACATAAAAATACCCACTTCACTAGAACACAACCGTTGGCAAATAAAACCCCGATAAAAAATTAATTTAAAAACATGATTTTCGTCCCTCTTAAAAAAATTTGACAGACCGTTGTCACTTGTCACAAAACACCGACAAGCCCCGCCCACCACCGTGTCCCTGATTGGCCGCGCAGCGCGCCAAACTCAAACTTCCCTTTGATTCCAACATTTATTTCTAACCACTACATTTAAAAGCAATATTACAAAATTCAATTAAAACAACTAAATGCGCGTTTTTGAGCAGTCTTAATTCGATTCGTCAGCAACGGAATGCCAATTATCAAATTTCGCAAATCAGACTTTTTTTCTTAAATCAAATTCAAAATGAAATCTTCAGACTCACTCCTGGAAGTACTCGGTTTGGGTTTGTCTTCTTCTTGCATGAAGGACAAGATTACGCTGCTCTCACTATCATAAGAACATGTGGGCTGAGTTTGGGTGTAGGGGAGGGACCGGTCTTGAGAGTATGGTACGGAGGCGCGAGTTAAAATCGGCTCGGGGGAAATCTCAAAATTCTTAATAATCGAAGTGAGGATGGGGCTTTCGTCCATGATGGGCAGCTGCACGTCTTTGTCGATTGGCACGTCGCTGATTATTGTGGCTTCTGATGAACAACTGTCACTTATAATATCATCTTGTGGCTTGGTTTTGTCTAGTTTACGTTTTCGGGGTTTCTTTTCTTGTTTGGATGGAAAAATAAGTGAATTGGAGGACGCCCAGTTTTCGATTTGACGGCTGTAGGTTTCGAGATCTTCATCTGTGGGTTTTTCGAAGGATTCGCAGAAGTGCCAGGTCAGTCTCATCCACCAGAAGCGGTAGTTATCGTTGAAGAGCTCGAAATTTTTGTTATCTATTCTAGAAGACAGATATGAGAGAGTGACGGTTTGGGGGGCACAACTCACTCATAGAATTCATGCAGTTTACCAACGCAACCTGGATTAGCCCAGTTCAACATGTTCCACTGCAGCTTCTGGTCGGGGTCCGTCTAGAAACAAAAAAAACATGAACTTTAAGCAATCACGGGGTGCGAGAAAACGTACGTAGAAACTTCGACACGTCAGCCCCACGTTGAAATTTCCGTTCAGTCTCTTGATTACTCTTTTTATGGCAATTTGATCAAAATTTTCAATCACGACAGAAAAAAAATCGTGTTCGGTTAAATCCTCAGCTAGTTTTAAAGAATCAGAATAGAGAAGCAAAGCTATTTTTTTAGTATTGCCTTTGTAGGTGTTGGAAGAGTCTGCAAGTCGTGCGGTTATCAAGATTGAAGTTTGTCAACAAACATAACCTCACTTTTTGATGTCACTTGAATAACTTCGACGTCTGCATGGTTGGTGAGATGGAAGTGCCAAAAACAGCTAGACTGGCGTGAGCAAATCACTAAGATTATCGCTGGCCCTTTTACTAAAGCTCTAAAGAACGCCGACAGCTCCAGTGGGTAATTCATATCGGGCTCTTGGTTCAAAATCGAACCTTTTATCTAGAACGCTGTGTTATGACGCGCTGTTACGCCATTTGTTGTCGAAGCGCTTACCCCTTTACGGTAATTGTGATAAAGAAACTCGACTGCCATTATGTGGTAATTTTTTAGATGTTTGGTGACCTCGAGGGGTATGGAAATTGGGGTGTCATCGCCTTGTTTGGATAGGATCCAAGGCTTGTTGAGCGTGGATGGCTGCAACCAGTCATTTACAACAACGAAAACACAAACACTGCGTTGTATACATTTTTTACGTAGAACATAACTAGGACAGAATTATTTCATTGAATCTTGACATTATATAAAAAATCATTCCCACTATGTATAACAGCTTTAAATATAAAATTGCCACAAATATCGAAAAGCTCGTTTTGTCACTTTCATCGTCTAGGAAGTCGTACAATTCAAGCATTTTTTGCGACTTTGGGCATAATTTTGCTGATCAGAGTGTTATAACCTATAACTCTTGACACTGTTGACCTTTGCTTTTGACAGACGTCAAACTTGGAATTTTGTGGTTAAGGTTCCGGTTCTGGGACTTTCAACTACTATTGCATTGCTTTTACAGCTTTTACCATGATGAAGTGGATTTCATTTGCTAGTTTCTGAAAGTGGATTTTAGTTTTTTGGGTCATTTGTACAAGTCACAACCTTTGATTTTGGTTCCAGCAGTTCAGGAGAAGTGGGTCTAAAGTTGGTCATGAAGTTCACCACTGCTATTTTCGGTTTTTCTTTTAAAACGTATGCATCGATTCTGTTTGGTGGGATCTCGTCTGAAATAAGTTAACTCGGTTTAGTTTGACATAGTATTTCGGATTAATGATAACTGGCAATAATTGAACTACCGGGTTCAAATTATGTGAAAGCGAGTGTACATACTTTGCAAACTTTTCGTAGACCCCTGTCAAGTTTATGAGTTTAGAAAAACTGATTTGTAATTGATTAATATTCAAACTCTAAGGGCCGGTTTATAGAAACGCGAGTTAAATATTTAATCCTCGATTAATTTAACACTGGATTAAAATGTGGAATGGTAGCTCGTGATTGGTTAAAACCTGCACGTCGCCTAGCAACGAACCTCAATTAAAAGTTAATCGCGAATTAACTTTAACTTCGGTTTCTATAAACCAGGTCTAAATCTGTACATTATCGCTACGAACTGGCAACTTTGTGTATATTACGTTTATTAATTGAGAAATATACCTAAATACTAAAAATTATATGCTAACTGTTAATAATATACATAGGTTCACACTTTAAGGCTTTTAAGAAACAATAACTAGTCAGCACTTTATTAACCGTTAGAACCTCTTATATGACTAAAGCAGACATACCCAGGTCTAAGTATTTGAAAAAAGAATCTCTCTCCTTGTCAATGTTAACACCCAAGCTATCCAGACGACTTTCATCAGCAGTATCATTACCAGGTTCATGCGAAACAGTAAAAAACCCACTGGTAAAATTAACTTCTTGTGGTGAAAACAGGAAAAATACAGCTTTAATATTGTTTTTGTTCTTCGAGAAATAATTTTTAAACGTTTTAATAACCTTGTTGTCAGCAGTATCACTCTAAATAATGAACATTCTTCAGTTTTTAACAGTAACCGAATTGCTAATACTTACACCAAAACCGTTCAAAATATCGTCCCCGGAGGGCTCATTGTCTTTAAATTGTTCAAAAGACTTGTTCCAGTTAGAATAAATTGGCTACCAATATTGCTTTAGTAACACATCAAGTGTGACGACACCACTTACTAACGACTGCGAAAATTCATAACCATCAGGGTCCAACAAGGGGAGAAAATGGAAGCAGTATTTCTTCAAAAGATGATTCGTCTGGCGAACGTCTGCAAAAAATTTGTTCATGAGTTCGATCGTTGTGAAAATGCTAAGCCAGTCGCTGGCCAGCAATCCAGAAACTGTGAGGACTATGGGTTCCTTTGATCCTAGTTGCTTTAGGACCACTTCGTCGATTGGGTGTCCCTTTTTGGATCTTCCTATTTCATTTGTGGTGAAGAGAAAGCTGCGTTGATTAGCAAACTGCTTCAGAAACTTGGATAACTGAAAGAAGGGTTGGTTGGTATTTGAGATTTGTGTGTTTGCACTTTAGGTACTTCTGAAGGGGTGTAGTACTTTTCGTTTGCAGCATCTTCGCTTTCTGAATCTTCAGTTTCGTTGTAGGGGCTGAAGGGGTTTTAGAAACGTTGTGGAAGAGATTTAAAACGTACCTTAGGTATGTGTGTTTTGATGATATGGATCGACCGATTTGAATAACCATAATAGGGACTAAAACTGCTAGAATTATTAGCGTTATTATTAAAATCGTGTAGAAACATTTTTCTGTTCGTTTGCACATTTTGACACTTTTGTTAGATCTGTCGTCTAGCAATATAGCAAATGTTAATTGTTTTTTCTACCGCAAAACGTGTGGATATATCGGGATTCAGATGAGCTTTAGTCAAAAAGTCCTTTAGAAAAGGAAACGATTTGTCAGAAAAATATAAACAATTGTTAATTAGTCCTGTTGCTTTAGTTTGTTAACATATTATTAAATTCAAATATTTTTTAATTTGTACCTTAGAAAGGACTCACTCTAGTGGGAACTGGTTAGTAAAAATAGAAATACATGCTCATTTTATTTATTTATCACAAAATTAAAAATCCTTTTGAAAGATATAATAATATCTTTGAAGTCTGATTGAATCGGAAGAGTTTGAAGTACCTTATATTACTGAACGTTATTTTTAGGCCTGTACGTCTTAGTAATGATCCCTTTAACACGTTTTCTGCAAAGTCCCATTAACATAGGAACCACTGGATACTTATCAAGATTCATGAGGGACTTTAACTCGTCGTTTTCGAACAATAACCCATACTCAGTCAGATCGAAAATGGAGGCTTTGACGGATTCTCGTAAGGCGAAATTAGCAAACACCAGGAAGATAATGTTTCTGACGAGATCTGGATCATACTGGGTGTTCAAAACAGGAACGAAGGTTCGGATGAGTGACGGAACTGCTATTTTGACATCATAAATGACTTTGGGGTTGATAAGACATATTAGGTTCTTGAGTTTTGGGAGACGTCTAGAGGCGAATATAGTAAAGTCTAGGTGAAACTCGAAGGAGTAGAAGAAAGAGTCTGTTAAAGTTATGTCGTAGTTGCAGGGTTTGGACAGATCCATGTGGAGAATAATTTCAAATGAGTCACAATAACCGTACTTGAAGTAGATCTGGTGGATAGCTAAAGCGTTTAGATCGACTCCATAGTTAAGCATGCAACAGATCAGCTGAGTGATGGCCTCCAAAGAATTATCAGTGTAATCGAAAATGTCGATGATGTAGTTAATAAGAAGCGAGTCTTTGGCGTGGATTTGGTCCACAAGAGTATCAGCCACAGTACTGTCAAACAACGCCAACAAATTTTTCGTTACAGCTTTTAAATTCTTGAAGTATTCGCAGTCGAGGATGTCGATTTCGTACGTCTCTTTTTGTAAACAATGTTATAATTATATTCTTCTAATTTAAGTCTCCATCTTACTAATCTGCAGTTCGTCTCTTTCAGGCTAAACAGCCACTGTAGCGGTTTATGGTCTGTTATTATTGTGAATTTTTGCCCGAATAAGTAGGGTCGCTGTATTTTTCCTTGGCTTAATATAGCACCAATTGCCACATTTGATGCATCTGTCGTTAGATTAAACGGTTTGTCGAAATCAGGGTATTGAAGTGGGGATAATAAAGTTCTGCAATCCATGGTCTTAATATAGAAATATTACGTCCTGTATGAATTAAGAGTTTAATTGGAGGGTTATTGATTTTTACACATGGTAATAAATTGCAAAAGTTATGTTATTTGTTTCTGTTATTATCTCGGATCTTAAAATAGGCTGTTTGATGGGAAATTTGGTTCGGTATTTGTTCGATATCGTCATTATTAGTTTCCTGATAATCATAGTCTGTTTGATATGAAAGTTTGTCATCTATTTGATATAATTCTTCGGATATGAAGTTTTGATTGGGTTTAGAGGGGTTATGATAGTAATTACGGAGATTGAAATTTTGAGGAGACCTGTATGTAATTGACATGGGCTGTATTTGGGTTTTAATCGTGGAGACTCGAGATGTTGTTGACATCGGGGTTGACATTTTGACATTTTTGTTAGATGTGTCTTCTAGTAATATAGCAAAAATTAACTGATTCTCAAGCACAAAACGTGCGAATATACTCAGATAAACTTTAAACACAGAGTCCTATCGAGAAATAAATAGTTTGTCCAAAAAATATAAATAGAAGGTAACTTAGCGCAGAACATCTTTGTTAATTAGTACTGACTTGTTTGTTCGAACAGGTTTTTAACTTACTACAAAATTAAGACATTTTACAATTTATACCTTAGAAAGGTATCATACTAGTGGGAGCTGGCCAGTAAAAACAGCAATAAATGCTCGTCTTATTTATTTATCACAAAATCTGAAACTCCAACTTGGAAGGGGTCAAAAACAGTCTTGTAGTTTATAAAATATAATAATTCCAAAACATTAGTAAAAACTAGAAAATATTTTTTCAAAAATAAAATCTTAATCTCTATAATCACATTAATTTTTTGATCTAATGGTTATGACACAGAGGATACAGAGTCCTTTTGAAAGATATAATATCTTTGAAGTCAGACTGAATCGGAAGAGTTTGAAGTACCTTATAATACTGAACGTTATTTCTAGGCCTGTACGTCTTAATAATGATCTCTCTAACACGTTTTTTGCAAAGTTCCATTAGCATAGGAACCACTGGATATTTATCAGGATCCATGAAGGACTTTAACTCGTCGTTTTTGAACCATACTCAGTCAGATCGAAAATGGAGGCTTTGACGGGTTCTCGTAAGGCGAAATTAGCAAACACCAGGAAGATAACGTTTCTGACGAGATCTGGATCATACTGGGTGTTCAAAACAGGAACGAAGGTTCGGATGAGCGACGGAACTGCTATTTTGACGTCATAAATGACTTTGGGGATGATAAGACACATTAGGTTCTTGAGTTTTGGGAGGCGTCTAGAGGTGAATATAGTAAAGTCTAAGTCGGACTCGAAGGAGTAGAAGAAAGAGTCTGTTAAAGTTATATGGGTTTGGACAGATCCATGTGGAAAAGAATTTCGAATAAGTCGCAATAACCGTACGTGAAGTAGATCTGGTGGATAGCTAAAGCGTTTAGATCGCCTCTATAGCTAAGCATGCAACAGCTCAGCTGAGTGATGGCCTCCAAAGAATTATCAGTGTAATCGGAAATGTCGATGATGTAGTTAATAAGAAGCGAGTCTTTTGCGTGGATTTGGTCCACAAGAGTGTCAGCCACAGTACTGTCAAACAACGCCAACAAATTTTTCGTTACAGCTTCCAAATTCTTGAAGTATTCGCAGTCGAGGATGTCGATTTCGTACGTCTCGAATATCTCCTCGATGACAAAATCAAACTTCTTGATGAAGAGAATGAAGAATTCTGGGTAGTCTTTAATGGTGCAAAGAAACTCTTTAGCGTCAGGCTCGTTGTAATTAACCCCAGAAGCAATTTCCACCAGGTGAGAAAACGGCAAAGATTTCCCCTCCAAGGCTTTAATGAACGTCTTCAAGCTGAAATTCTTCTCGTAACCCTCCAACTTGTGAAGAAATATTTCCTGTACCTCTGGCTTGTCGCTCGAGCACGCAGCTATGTCGAAACACGTGATCACCTCAAAGGGCTCCCTTAGCGACAAATACGTCAGAAATACGCACCAGCCCTTTTCGATTTTGAGATAGTCGGCTTTGATGTTGGGGTCTGCGCCGAAAAAGAGCAGCATCCAGATCTCGTCGATGAGCCCCCGTTCGCAGGCCCAGTGTAGAGGTGTTTCTGCTTTGGAGTTTTGGCCGTTGACGTTGAGGCCGTGTTCGATGAGGCACTCGGCCACTTGGATCCAGTCGTTACCCACGGCCCAGTGTAGTAACGTGCTTCTGTCGTCGAAATTGGCAAAAATATCACACCCTGCTTCTATCAGTCTGAATACGTAGTCTTCCGAATACGAGTCGTACATGAAGGCCTTCATCAAGGGAGTATTGCCTCTGCAGTTTCGGGAGTTTCTGGGGACTTCCTTCAGGCTGAGGAGATAATCCAGAACGTCGTACCTGGAAATGGTTTATGATTAAACTTGACTGGGTTTTGCGAGGAGGTTACATGTCGTGTCTTTGTTGGTTCATCACTGCTAGGTAGAGAAGCGAGTTTTTGTTGCTATGACAGGAAGCGAAGCGTTTTCCGGTCTTTTTCAGCTGTTCGAGTTGGTCTAGGAGGTCATTGTGTTGCACTGTTTGTTTTTTAAATATCTAACATACGATCTGAAATTAAAGGATCATTTTAATTTTTTTATTTCTTAAAAAGGAAATCTTCTCTTAAAATCAATTTTTCTGTAAATTTCGTAAGTAAGTTGTCGTAAAATGGGCAACTATTCATCCCATCTCTCGTTCATTGCTATTCAGTCAATTACTATTACGGCTCACAATCGTTGTTCAGCGAATCCGCCCCCGCACTATCGATTGTCCCCTCTCCCGGCGGCGGCCGCGTCAACATGCAAACCTTGATCTGTCCTAAATCCAAATCCAAACAGTGCGTGCAGTGATAACCACGATGGCAATAGACAAGCTCGCGGCTCTCCAGGCCGCCCAGGACGAGTCCGACCCCGAGGACACCTACGAGCTGCTGTGCGAGAATAACCCGACGATGGAGGCCTTGTTCAACGAGATCCAAGCCATCCGCGAGATGCTCAGCCACATCGAGGAGTGCGTCAAGGAGGTGAAGGAGCTGCACAGCACCTTGCTGATGGCACCGCAAGGCGACCCCAAGGATCAGCAACGTCTGGAGGACCTCGAGGCCGAGATCAAGCAGAATGCCAACCGTGTCCGATCCAAGCTCAAGCAGATGGAGCCCGAGGACAAAGGGGAGACTTCCTCGGCGGAGTCGCGGATGCGGATGGCGCAGCACATGACGCTGACCAAGAAGTTGAAGGAGATCATTACGGACTACACTAAGGCGCAGGTGGAGAGTCACTGCAAGTAGGGGGTGCGGGGGCGTAACGCAAATCCTGGATTTACCCATACGCTTGCTGGCGAAGCTTTGTATTGAGTATTTCACTTGTTGAATAGTTACAGTCGTTGTGAAAATAAACCGAATTTCACTACTCATTAGTTAGAAATGTGTGGTTAAGGACACAACAGAAAGCTAAAGTCATTTCAGGAACAATTAAAATTTGAATGCAAATCTCTAACAATTTATAATAGGGACACATTTAGTTTTCCTTTTTGTCTTTTCTAAAACTAATAACGTCACGAGGACAACCACAAGTCGACAAATACAGTAAATAGTATCTGTATTATGCCAAACATTAAGGTTTAGATTTTCAGAAATGTGTCAAGACTTAACAAAACTACCGAGAGGAAGGAATTTTGTTTTGCTTTGCTTGCTCCATTCTCGCAATTTTGGCTTTTAAACTGTTTAAATGAATATTCATACATTTTGACAATTTAGACTTTTACATTTGAAATTGGAATCATTTATCACTTCTATTACAGTTTTGAAGACATACGAAGGAAAAAAAGTTACCTATATTTCGAAATGATAATAATCATAGCTTATTAAAGAGGTGCCGATGTTCGACTATTATGTTGATCTTCCGTATAATCAGAATTCGCGGTTCATGTCCTCGAAAAACTTCATTACGTCATATCAGAAGAAGTACTGCACAACTACTTTTAACTTTACACATATGCCTGATAGTGTTAGTCACATAAAGTAAAATACACTTTGAACATACAAAAACCTCAAGTTTCCTTAAAATAAATTAAAATAAAAAAATTTGAACCATAGCGAGAGAAAAAAGTTTCGGCTCTGGTATGGTTAACATATTGAGTTACCGTGCTCTTTTGCCTTATTCTTAACCCTGCTCCTGAAGATGCCACTTACGAAAGTGTGCGAAACGTTGAGCCCAAAAACTCAATTAACAGCGTACCACCCCGGAAAATGATCATGTAACGATGATTATGAATTGATAAGTTTTAAATCAAGACGAATTCAAATGCACCGTGGAAAATATTCGTGGAATAAATTTAGTAATTTGAAAACTCTTCCAATAATAAAAATATTTTTATTCCAGCTGTATGTCGTCAAGTTACGACGTAAGTTCAAAAATATATTACTACTTATCTTTGTTTTTGCTGATGGCATCTTGGGCACCAAAGACACCAAAAAAATCCGCATCGTGTTACTCCATTACACGCTAGAAAAATAGCTGTTCTTGGCTTTTTCGTACTATGTAGAGTTCAAGGAGTGCTCGTTTACCTCTTAGCATGAAAGTTCTTAGTAACTTCGGCATCATTTTCGCATGGTGGGTGTAGATATTGGGTGAAAGCACACCGTGTTTGGCTTTCTTCTTTCTTATTTGAAAGCTTCTAACTTTTTAATTACGAAGTCATCCAAAAGACTTCTGATCTGGGAAAGGTTAAATATTTTATTTTGTCAAGGGATCTTGTTAGATTTTCGCAAAACCAGTGTAGTTCTATTTGGCTAGGGAACATTAGGTCATGTAGCACAGAATGAATATTGGTCTTGGGAGTAAATTTTTCAGTTTTTTGTTTTTCTAGTGTAAACTGAGGCTTGCAGGCTTTTCGTTTCCGTCAGATGGACTGTTGGTGATTTTTTTTTAATAAATAACGTTACGTTATCTAATTCTGTAACTACAAGTGGTATGAATATAATGTGATTGCTATATTACCGAAAACTAAATTAACCTCTTCAGGGCACAAACTGGTGCTTCCATGAATGGCACATTACTTGTTGCTAGCATTGATCTTAACATTTAGCTTGTTCATACTTGCACTTGCAATTGTCATAGAGCTTTAATGCAATGTTTTATATAGAGTGCGTTTACCGAATAGATAGAGTCATTACGTGTCTATAAAGTGAGCGTTCAAGATTACACGATCACCTCATAATTAAACGTGTAAGAAAACTGTGGCGGGATATTTGAAAATATATTTATAATAAATGCATGTTATACACCTTGCAGTTGAAATAACATACAGTATCTCTCAGTTCTTCCTATCCGATTCTGAGATAAGGGTAAAAAACTAGTTTAACAAGTGGCATGGTATTCAAACCGAATTATGTTATCACAACGGATATTTAAATCCCTTAATAGCAAGTTTTAAATTTTTAAATCGGATTTCACGCACTTTTACAACTCCATTTGTTCGGTAAACGGAGTATAGTTCATACGTATCCTTCTTTTTCTGTAAGTGTAGTAATGCCAAAAGTAATTAACGTTCTGCTTCATAAGCACATGTTTAACTTAATAACTGCTTCCAGTAACCACCCCAACGTTCTAGGTGAATTACAGCGCCCTCTGCAAAGCCCGGCTGATTCGCCAACTGGAAATCGTCGGCAAGCAGTGCACAAACGAAGAGGTCGACGAGATGCTGGAAAACGGGGATGTTTCCGTCTTCACCTTCGAAATCACGACTGACACCCGGGTGGCAAAGCAGCAACTAGCCGACATCGAGGCCAGACATGCCGACCTGATGAAGCTGGAAACGTCCATCAAAGAGTTGCACCACATGTTCCTGGATATGGCGATGCTGGTGGAAGGCCAGGGAGAATTGATGGATCGAATCGAGTATCAGGTCGGACTGACAAAGGATTACGTCGAAGAAGGCACGAGGGAACTGAACCAAGCCGCAAGGGCAAAAGACAAGGCTCGAAAGAAGAAAATCATGATTGTAGTGTGCCTTACGATAACTGGTATTGTTACGTTCGGTATTACAGGAGGAATGTTATTTTAAATTGTCGGTGTGACAAAATGAGTGGTGACGTCAAGATGCTGGTTTTGAGGGTGATGGAAAGAGGTAAGAGGTTCTGGGGTTTCCGGGCAGGATCATCAGAAAAAACTAGAACTCACATAATGCTGACGTCATCACTTATTTTGTCTATCACGATAGATATATAGACTTTACTATACGAAAAAGTCTGCCTCAAGTACTTAAGTAGTGTAGCTAGCTATAGTTTCCCATTTTTTCGTATAGAAAAGTCGATTTCACGCAATGTGCCATGTTTTACGTCAATTACATGGTGTCGTCAATTTCACGTGAACAAGTGGTTATTAATTACGTCATATTCACGAAAAATTTGACGTGCTATTGACATTAGTAATGATGGTCAAATGTCCCGTCCGAGTGACGTCATCTTGTAACGAACTGTTACTGACTGAATTATTGACTTAATGGAAACGTCATTTATTGTCCATTTTAAGACGCTTCCTATATTTTGCTACCTTGGGTTTTTAGAAAGAAATATGGAATGAAATGAAACACTAAATAATTTCATATTTTTATATTGTTTACCCTAAATAAAGTTTTTTATAATTCGATTAATTAACAATAATTAAAGATAAATCAACCTTAGGAACACAAAAATACATATGTACGAGTACATAACATTATAAGAAAACTGTAACAAAACTTTCCAACAGATTCCAAATATCATTATTAGTAAAACAAAAATTAAAAAAAAATTACTTTGTGAAATCTTTTCAACGTTACTTCTGCCACCTTGTGAAATTGTCGTTCCCTTACCAAATCTTTAAGTTTTGCGAAACATTGTGATAAAAATAAATACCATGTAATACTATAGACCTAACCTAACGTAACACTTGCCGGTCACCGAAGGTTGTCGCATATTTTTCGAAGGAGTTGTTTTTAAGAATGAACTGATGCGTGTTTTGCTTGATAATCTCGTATTTTATACGTATTGTTTAAAATATAGACGTGTAAATATCCGTTATTTGAATATTATGTAATGAGAATAACGGATAGTAAGTGCCAATCAAATGTGCCAATTAACCGCCATGACAATAAAATTTTGTAACGGAGGTTGGCATCATTTCTGTCCTCACGTTGACAGTTTTACTGTCGACTTACCTATTAAGTTTGTTGCGGTGTTTAGATATGTTTTAATGCTGCATTTAATCAACTGGTTTTTGTATAACATTGTTAAAATTTTTGAAAAATAAAAAAGAAATTTATATGGATTGATTTTCGTTTTCTTCTCGCCCTCATTTACGTATTCAGTACCAACCATATACTTCCCGTTGTAATGTAATGCTTTCTAAGTGCGGTAATTTCTATTAAGTCGAAATGGAGCATCCCAAAAACAAAAATTATTTACTTCTTTTTTGTAGGAGTTTTAGTAATGCTATGTCATGCCATGAGTTTAAAGAAAAAAAAAAAACTGTTTAATTTATAATTGACGACATATTAATTCAATCTCTAATATCTCTGTCCATTATCACTAAAAAGTGGCAAATCTGTATCATTTTTAAATTTCACAGTTCCTCACTTATACGAGTTCTCGTAGATGTTAAAATGCTTTAAAAATTAATAATGATTATTCAAACATCACAATTTTCGTGATGATCTTGATCAGATAAATCCTGAATTGCATCAAACATCGTCGTTTTTAATATTTGTTTGATTGATTCCCCATCACTTCCAGCTTGACGGGCCCCCAGGACATGTCACAATGCTGCCGATAGGGTTGTTGAGGAAGTCGAGCTGCTCGAAGGTCTTCATCTCGGGTTTTTGGATGCGGCCTGGGTGTAGTCGGAGATGCTGCACTCAGCACCAATGAATGGATCAATTTGTTAAATGTGTCGTGTAGTAATATATTTAGCAAATGTTATATGGATATACCGTGTGACACAGATGAACTTTAAACAAGAAAAATACACATTTTGTCCAAAAAATATAAATAGAAGGTAACTTAGCGAAGAACATCTTTGTTAATTAGTCCTGGTTTGTTTGTTAGAATAGGTTATTAACCTATAAGGCATTTTACAATTTATACCTTAGAAAGGTCTCATACTAGTGGGAGCTGGCCAGTAAAAACAGCAATAAATGCTCGTCTTATTTATTTATCACAAAATCCGAAACTCCAACTTGGAAGGGGTCAAAAACAGTCTTGTAGTTTATAAAATATAATAATTCCAAAACATTAGTAAAAATTAGAAAATATTTTTTTTTAAATAAAATCTTAATCTCTATAATCACATTCATTTTTTGATCTAATGGTTATGACACAGAGGATACAGAGTCCTTTTGAAAGATATAATATCTATGAAGTCTGACTGAATCGCAAGAGTTTGAAGTACCTACCTTATAATATTGAACGTTATTTTTAGGCCTGTACGTCTTAATAATGATCTCTCTAACACGTTTTCTGCAAAGTTCCATTAGAATAGGAACCACTGGGTACTTATCAGGATCCATGAAGGACTTTAACTCGTCGTTTTCGAACAATAACCCATACTCAGTCAGATCGAAAATGGAGGCTTTGACGGGTTCTCGTAAGGCGAAATTAGCAAACACCAGGAAGATAATGTTTCTGACGAGATCTGGATCATACTGGGTGTTCAAAACAGGAACGAAGGTTCGGATGAGCGACGGAACTGCTATTTTGACATCATAAATGACTTTGGGGATGATAAGACACATTAGGTTCTTGAGTTTTGGGAGACGCCTAGAGACGAATATAGTAAAGTCTAAGTGAGACTGGAAGAAGTAGAAGAAAGAGTCTGTTAAAGTTATGTCGTAGTTGCAGGGTTTGGACAGATCCATGTGGAGAAGAATTTCGAATAAGTCGCAATAACCGTACTTGAAATAGATCTGGTGGATAGCTAAAGCGTTTAGATCGACTCCATAGCTAAGCATGCAACCGATCAGCTGAGCGATGGCTTCCAAAGAATTATCAGTGTAATCGAAAATGTCGATGATGTAGTTAATAAGAAGCGAGTCTTTGGCGTGGATTTGGTCCACAAGAGTATCAGCCACAGTACTGTCAAACAACGCCAACAAATTTTTCGTTACAGCTTCCAAATTCTTCAAGTATTCGCAGTCGAGGATGTCGATTTCGTACGTCTCGAATATCTCCTCGATGACAAAATCAAACTTCTTGATGAAGAGAGTGAAGAACTCTGGGTAGTCCTTAATGGTGCAAAGAAACTCTTTAGCGTCAGGCTCGTTGTAGTTAACCCCAGAAGCAATTTCCACCAGGTGAGGAAACGGCAAAGATTTCCCCTCCAAAGCTTTAATGAACGTCTTCAAACTGAAATTCTTCTCGTAACCCTCCAATTTGTGAAGAAATATTTCCTGTACCTCTGGCTTGTCGCTCGAGCACGCAGCTATGTCGAAACACGTGATCACCTCAAAGGGCTCCCACAGCGACAAATACGTCAAAAATACGCACCAGCCCTTTCCGATTTTGAGATAGTCGGCTTTGATGTTGGGGCTGCGCCGAAAAAGAGCAGCATCCAGATTTCCTCGATGAGGCCCCGTTCGCAGGCCCAGTGTAGAGGGGTTTCTGCTTTAGACTTTTGGCCGTTCACGTTGAGGCCGTGTTCGATGAGGCACTCGGCCACTTGGATCCAGTCGTTACCCACGGCCCAGTGTAGTAACGTGCTTCTATCGTCGAAATTGGCAAAAATATCACACCCTGCTTCTATCAGTCTGAACACGGAGTCTTCTGAATACGAGTCGTGCATGAAGGCCTCCATCAAGGGAGTATTGCCTCTGCAGTTTCGGGAGTTTCTGGGGACTTCCTTCAGATTGAGAAGATAATCCAGAACGTCGTACCTGGAAATGGTTTATGATTAAACTTGACTGGGTTTTGCGAGGAGGTTACATGTCGTGTCTTTGTTGGTTCATCACTGCTAGGTAGAGAAGCGAGTTTTTGTTGCTATGACAGGAAGCGAAGCGTTTTCCGGTCTTTTTCAGCTGTTTGAGTTGGTTTAGGAGGTTATTGTGTTCCACTATTTGTTTTTTAAATATCTAACATATGATCTGAAATTAAAGGATCGTTTTAATTTTTTTATTTCTTAAAAAGGAAATCTTCTCTTAAAATCAATTTTTCTGTAAATTTCGTAAGTAAGTTGCCATAAAATGGGCAACTATTCATCCCCTCTCTCGTTCATTCCTATTCAGTCAATTACAATTACGGCTCACAACCGTTGTTGGGCGAATCCGCCCCCGCACTATCGATTGTCCCCTCTCCCGGCGCCGGCCGCGTCAGCATGCAAACCTTGATCTGTCCTAAATCCAAATCCAAACAGTGCGTGCAGTGATAACCACGATGGCAATAGACAAGCTCGCGGCTCTCCAGGCCGCCCAAGACGACTCCGACCCCGAGGACACCTACGACCTGCTGTGCGAGAATGACCCGACGATGGAGGCCTTGTTCAGCGAGATCCAAGTCATCCGCGAGATGCTCAGCCGCATCGAGGAGTGCGTCAAGGAGGTGAAGGAGCTGCACAGCACCTTGCTGACGGCACCGCAAAGCGACCCCAAGGATCAGCACCGTCTGGAGGACCTCGAGGCCGAGATCAAGCAGAATGCCAACCGGGTGCGATCCAAGCTCAAGCAGATGGAGCCTGAGGACGAAGGGGATACCTCCTCGGCGGAGTCGCGGATGCGGATGGCCCAGCACATGACGCTGACCAAGAAGATGAAGGAGATCATTACGGACTACACTAAGGCGCAGGTGGAGAGTCACTGCAAGTAGGGGGCGGGGGCGTAACGCAAATCCTGGATTTACCCATACGCTTGCTGGCGAAGCTTTGTATTGAGTATTTCACTTGTTGAATAGTTACAGTGGTTGTGAAAATAAACCGAATTTCACTATTCATTAGTTAGAAATGTGTGGTTAAGGACACCACAGAAGAAAATCTCTAACAATTTATAATAGGGACACATTTAGTTTTCCTTTTTGTCTTTTCTAAAACTAATAACGTCACAAGGATAACCACAAGTCGACAAATACAGTAAATAGTATCTGTATTATGTCAAACATTAAGGTTTAGATTTTCAGAAATGTGTCAAGACTTAACAAAAACTACCGAGAGGAAGGAATTTTGTTTTGCTTTATTTGCTCCATTCTCGCAATTTTGGCTTTTAAACTGTTTAAATGAATATTCATACATTTTGACAATTTAGACTTTTACATTTGAAATTGGATCCATTTTTCACTTCTATTACAGTTTTGAAGACATACGAAAGAAAAAAAGTTACCTATATTTCGAAATAATAATAATCATAGCTTATTAAAGAGGTGCCGATGTTCAACTATGATGTTGATCTTCCATATAATCAGAATTCGCGGTTCATGTCCTCGAAAAACTTCATTACGTCATCTCAGAAGAGGCACTGCACAACTACTTTCAACTTTACACATGTGACTGATAGTGGTAGTCACATCAAGTAAAATACACTTTGAACATACTGAAACCTCAAGATTCCTTAAAATAAATTAAAAATAAAAAAAACTGAACCATAGCGAGAAAAAAAAAAGAGTTTTGCATCTGGAATGGTTAACATATTGAGTTACCGTGCTCGTTTGCCTTATTCTTAACCCTGCTCCTGAAGATACCACTTACGAAAGTGTGCGAAACGTTGAGCCCAAAAACTCAATTAACACGGTTCCAACCCGGAAAACGATCATGTATTGATTCCGATCGTGCAAGCCTCCGAAATTATGAATTGATTGTTAAGTTTTAAATCTAGAGGAATTCAAATGCACCGTGGAAAATATTCATGGAATAAATTTAGTAATTTGAAAACTCTTCCAATAATAAAGATGTATTTATTCCAGCTGTATGTCGTCAAGTTACGACGTAAGTTCAGAAATATATTACTACTCATCTTTGTTTTTTGCTGATGGCATATTGGGCTACAATAGGACACAAAATATCCGCATCGTGTTACTCCACTACACGCTAGAATAATAGCTGCTCTTGGTTTTTTCGTACTATGTAGAGTTCAAGGAGTGCTTGTTTACCTCTTAGCATGAAAGTTCTGAACAATTTCCGCATAATTTTCGCATGGTGGGTGTAGATATTGGGTGAAAGCACAACGTATTTAGCTTTCTTCAGTCAAATTTGAAAGGTTTTTGCTTTTTAATTACGAAGTCTTCTAAAAGACTTCTGATCTGGGAAAGGTTAAATAATTTATTTTGTCAATGGATCTTGTTGGATTTTCACAAAACCAATGTAGTGCCATTTGGATAGGGAACTAGGTCATGTAGCACAGAATAGATATTGGCCTTGGAAGTGAATTTTTCATTTTTTTGTTTTTCTAGTGTAAACTGAGGCTTGCAGGCTTTTCGTTTCCGTCTGACTGTCTGTTGGTGATTTTTTTAAAATAATTAATGTCACGTTATCTAGTTTTGTAACTACAAGTTGTATGAATATAATGTGATTGCTATATTACCGAAAACTAAATTAACCTCATCAGGGCACAAATTGGTGCTTCCATGAATGGCATATTACTTGTTGCTAGCATTGATCTTAACATTTAGCTTGTTCATACTTGCACTTGTAATTGTCATAGCTTCCATGCAATAGTTTATATGTAGAGCGTTTACCGAATAGATGGTGTCATCACATGTCTACAAAGTGAGCGTCCAAGATTACACGATAACCTCAAAATTAAACGTATAATGAAACTGTGCCGGGATAATTGAAAATATCTTTATAAATGCATCTTATAGACCTTGTTGTTGAAATAACATACAGTATGATCCAAAATCTTTCTCGTGAGAAGAGAGAATAGAAAACCAATTATCATGTGGCTTTCTCACTTCTTCCCATGCGATTCTGAGATACCTTAGGGTAAAAAACTAGTTTAATGCAAATTTGTTTCAAGGCATCAATCAGTTGCATGGTATTCAAAGCGAATTATGTTATCACAACGAATATTTAGCAAGTTTTAAATTTTTAAATCAGATTTCACGCACTTTTACAACTCCATCTGTTCGGTAAACGGAGTATAGTTCATACGTATCCTTTTTCTGTAATTGTAGTAATGGAAAAAGTAATTAACGTTCTGCTTCATAAGCACATGTTTAACTTAATAACTGCTTCCAGTAACCACCCCAACGTTCTAGGTGAATTACAGCGCCCTCTGCAAGGCCCGGCTGATTCGCCAGCTGGAAATCGTCGGCAAGCAGTGCACAAACGAGGAGGTCGACGAGATGCTGGAAAACGGGGATGTTTCCGTCTTCACCTTCGAAATCACGACTGACACCCGGGTAGCAAAGCAGCAATTAGCCGACATCGAGGCCAGACATGCCGACCTGATGAAGCTGGAAACGTCCATCAAAGAGTTGCACCACATGTTCCTGGATATGGCGATGCTGGTGGAAGGCCAGGGAGAATTGATGGATCGAATCGAGTATCAGGTCGGATTGACAAAGGATTACGTCGAAGAAGGCACGAGGGAACTGAACCAAGCCGCAAGGGCAAAAGACAAGGCTCGAAAGAAGAAAATCATGATTGTAGTGTGCCTTACGATAACTGGTATTGTTACGTTCGGTATTACAGGAGGAATGTTATTTTAAATTGTCGGTGTGACAAAATGAGTGGTGACGGCAAGGTGCTGGTTTTGAGGGTGATGGAAAGAGGTAAGAAGTTCTGGGGTTTCTGGGCAGGATCATCAGATAAAACTAGAACTCACATAATGCTGACGTCATCACTTATTTTGTCTATCACGATAGATACATAGACTTTACTATACGAAAAAGTCTGCCTCAAGTACTTAAGTAGTGTAGCTAGCTATAGTTTCCCATTTTTTCGTATAGAAAAGTCGATTTCACGCAATGTGCCATGTTTTACGTCAATTACATGGTGTCGTCAATTTTACGTGAACAAATGGTTATTAATTACGTCATATTCACGAAAAATTTGGCGTTAGTAATGATAGTCAAATGTCCCGTCCTAGTGACGTCATCTTGTAACGAACTGTTACTGACTGAATTATTGACTTATTGGAAACGTCATTTATTGTCCATTTTAAGACGCTTCCTATATTTTGCTACCTTGGGTTTTTAGAACGAAATATGGAATGAAATGAAACACTAAATAATTTCATATTTTTATATTGTTGACCCTAAATAAAGTTTTTTATAATTCGATATAATTAACAATAATTAAAGATAAATCAACCTTAAGAACACAAAAATACATATGTACAAGTACACAACATTATAAGAAAACTGTAATCAAACTTTTGTGATTAAATTGTCTTTCCCTTACCAAATTTTTATGTTTTGCGAAACACTGTGATAAAAATAAATACTATGTAATACTATAGACCTAACCTAACCTAACGTAACACTTACCGGTCTTTTACCGAAGGTTGTCGCATATTTTTCGATGGAGTTGTTATTAAAAGAATGAACTGATGCGCGTTTTGCTTGATAATCTCGTATTTTATACGTATTGTTTAAAATATAGACGTGTAAATATCCGTTATTTGAATATTATGTAATGAGAATAACGGATAGTAAGTGCCAATCAAATGTGCCAATTAACCGCCATGACAATAAAATTTTGTAACGGAGGTTGGCATCACTTCTGTCCTCACGTTGACAGTTTTACTGTCGACTTACCTATTAAGTTTGTTGCGGTGTTTAGATATGTTTTAATGCTGCATTTAATCAACTGGTTTTTGTATAACATTGTTAAAATTTTTGAAAAATAAAAAAGAAATTTATATGGATTGATTTTCGTTTTCTTCTCGCCCTCATTTACGTATTCAGTACCAACCATATACTTCCACAGTTGTAATGTAATGCTTTCTAAGTGTGGTAATTTCTATTAAGTCGAAATGGAGACTCAAAAAAAAAACAAAAATTATTTACTTCTTTTTCGTAGGAGTTTTAGTAATGTTATGGCATGCCATGAGTTTAAATAAAAAAAAACTGTTTAATTTATAATTGATGACATATTAAGTCAATCTCTAATATCTCTGTCCATTATCACTAAAAAGTGGCAAATCTGTTAACATTTTCAAATTTCACAGTTCCTCACGAGTTCTCCTAGGTGTTAAAATGCTTTAAAAATTAATGATTATTCAACATCACAAGTTTCGTGATGATCATGATCAGATAAATCCTGAATTGCCGTTGTTTTTAATATTTGTTTGATTGATTCTCCATCACTTCCAGCTTGACGGGCCCCCAGGACATGTCACAATGCTGCTGTTAGGGGTGTTGAGGAAGTCGAGCTGCTCGAAGGTCTTCATCTCGGGTTTTTGGATACGGCCTGGGTGTAGTCGGAGATGCTGCACCCAGCACCAATCAATGGATGAATTTGTTAAATGTTTCGTCTAGTAATATATTCAGCAAATGTTATGTGGATATACCGTGTGACGCAGATGAACTTTAAACAAAAAGTCCTCTAGAAAAATACACAGTTTGTCCAAAAAATATAAATAGAAGGTAACTTAGCGAAAAATATCTTTGTTAATTAGTCCTGACTTGTTTGTTACAATAGGTTATTAACTTACTACAAAATTAAGACATTTTACAATTTGTACCTTTGAAAGGTCTCATACTAGTGGGAGCTGGCCAGTAAAAACAGCAATAAATGCTCGTCTTATTTATTTATCACAAAATCCGAAACTCCAACTTGGAAGGGGTCAAAAACAGTCTTGTAGTTTATAAAATATAATAATTCCAAAACATTAGTAAAAACTAGAAAATATTTTTTCAAAAATAAAATCTTAATCTCTATAATCACATTCATTTTTTGATCTAATGGTTATGACACAGAGGATACAGAGTCCTTTTGAAAGATATAATATCCTTGAAGTCTGATTGAATCGGAAGAGTTTGAAGTACCTTATAATACTGAACGTTATTTTTAGGCCTGTACGTCTTAATAATGATCTCTCTAACACGTTTTCTGCAAAGTTCCATTAGCATAGGAACCACTGGATATTTATCAGGATCCATGAACGATTTTAACTCGTCGTTTTCGAACAATAACCCATACTCAGTCAGATCGAAAATGGAGGCTTTGACGGGTTCTCGTAAGGCGAAATTAGCAAACACCAAGAAGATAATGTTTCTGACGAGATCTGGATCATACTGGGTGTTCAAAACAGGAACGAAGGTTCGGATGAGTGACGGAACTGCTATTTTGACATCATAAATGACTTTGGGGATGATAAGACACATTAGGTTCTTGAGTTTTGGGAGACGTCTAGAGGCGAATATAGTAAAGTCTAAGTGGGACTCGAAGGAGTAGAAGAAAGAGTCTGTTAAAGTTATGTCGTAGTTGCAGGGTTTGGACAGATCCATGTGGAGAAGAATTTCGAATAAGTCGCAATAACCGTACTTGAAGTAGATCTGGTGGATAGCTAAAGCGTTTAGATCGACTCCATAGCTAAGCATGCAACAGATCAGCTGAGTGATGGCCTCCAAAGAATTATCAGTGTAATCGAAAATGTCGATGATGTAGTTAATAAGAAGCGAGTCTTTGGCGTGGATTTGGTCCACAAGAGTATCAGCCACAGTACTGTCAAACAACGCCAACAAATTTTTTGTTACAGCTTCCAAATTCTTGAAGTATTCGCAGTCGAGGATGTCGATTTCGTAGGTCTCGAATATCTCCTGGATGACAAAATCAAACTTCTTGATGAAGAGAGTGAAGAATTCTGGGTAGTCTTTAATCGTGCAAAGAAACTCTTTAGCGTCAGGCTCGTTATAGTTAACCCCAGAAGCAATCTCCACCAGGTGAGGAAACGGCAGAGATTTCCCCTCCAAAGCTTTAATGAACGTCTTCAAGCTGAAATTCTTCTCGTAACCCTCCAACTTGTGAAGAAATATTTCCTGTACCTCTGGCTTGTCGTTCGAGCACGCAGCTATGTCGAAACACGTGATCACCTCAAAGGGCTCCCACAGCGACAAATACGTCAGAAATACGCACCAGCCCTTTTCGATTTTGAGATAGTCGGCTTTGATGTTGGGGTCTGCGCCGAAGAAGAGCAGCATCCAGATCTCGTCGATGAGCCCCCGTTCGCAGGCCCAGTGTAGAGGGGTTTCTGCTTTGGAGTTTTGGCCGTTGACGTTGAGGCCGCGTTCGATGAGGCACTCGGCCACTTGGATCCAGTCGTTACCCACGGCCCAGTGCAGCAACGTGCTTCTGTCGTCGAAATTGGCAAAAATATCACACCCTGCTTCTATCAGTCTGAACACGTAGTCTTCCGAATACGAGTCGTACATGAAGGCCTCCATCAAGGGAGTATTGCCTCTGCAGTTTCGGGAGTTTCTGGGGACTTCCTTCAGGCTGAGGAGATAATCCAGAACGTCGTACCTGGAAATGGTTCATGATTAAACTTGACAGGGTTTTGCGAGGAGGTTACATGTCGTGTCTTTGTTGGTTCATCACTGCTAGATGGAGAAGCGAGTTTTTGTTGCTATCACAGGAAGCGAAGCGTTTTCCGGTCTTTTTCAGCTGCTTGAGTTGGTCTAGGTCATTGTGTTGCACTGCGAGGATTAAATCTTCGGAGAGTCGAGACTGGATAAGGTTAGTTTTTGAAAAATTGGGACAAGGTGGTGAAACATACTTACGCGGAGCCACTTTTTGTTTTTTAAATATCTAACGAATGATGACATGAGGTTAATGTGTTATTGATTGGGGGGATTCTGCGCTTTGTGCCCAAGTGCTTCTGGGAATATCAACAGACTTTAAAAAAAGAATAAATGAGATTAAATAAACTAAATTTATTATGTAATGTATAATTACCAGATAATTACAAATTTTGAAACACTCTTTAACAAGTTTGCAAAGTAAAATATGAGAAATTTTACAGAATTTTAATACTTTTCGTGTTCATAACTTTAGTTTTGTTTATGAAGTGTGGTTTTTCGAGTTAAAGAAAAAAATTAAGAAAAGTAGTTTTTCTGCCATGTATCCATGGTGGATGCGCCGGGCGACCGTGCTCTGACTTGTTGCAATGTTATCGATTTAACCACATGTCAGAAGCTATAGTTACAAGCATAAACAAGCAGACAAAGGCAGCACATGGAATGCATTGAACGCAAAAGTTGCGCATTCGTGCCGACTTCCTCAACACACTCTGCAGTGGCAAGGCGCAAAATCAGAGCAATGTCAACATCTAACCTCAATGTGTTTCCTGCTAAAAATTTCAGAAATGGAACGCCCCGAGTAAAATGTACTCTTACACTGTACGCTGTGTTCAAAAATCTGTTTTCAGGTGTTGTTATCGACGAAATAGTCCGAGTTTCCCCAGTTTATAGGTCAAGCGGATCCTTATGGAATCAAAACAATAATTTGCTTCTACTCGCTGCAAACACGAAGAAAGCGGCGAAAACAGAAAAGGCTTTATAGGTTATTTATTATCGTTATTATTATTATTGTCACTCAGTCTCACAGTTCCATTTCCAAGTAACAAATATCAGTCTGCTAGTAATTTGGAAGGCAACCACTTTTATATATGCAAAGATTCCTAATGAAAAATAATATTTATCATGTTTTAGGGGTACATCTATTGAAAGTCGAAGTTTAGGAATGAGAGGTGCTTTGTTTGTTGATCCTTAATTGTCTAATTCTTATTAGATTGTAGTTTCATTCAAATACACTTCCATTTTTTTCACTGAATGTTTAATGAGTGATATACCGTAGTCCAATGATTGACACAATTATTATTACTTTTAAAAAGTAATTCGTTGAGTTACTCATTACTCAGTATAAATAGTAATTCATTACAATTACAAATTACTTTTAAAAAAATTGATCGAAAGTTATTTCGATAGAACTTCCCTCGCTTTTGAAGTACGGTCCAAATACTGCTTCTCTGAAAAATAATAAATTTTTTTTTCGTGATAACCTTTATGGAGTAAAAATAATATAGAAGGTATTAGTCAGTAATAGAAAAAAAGAAGATTCCACATTCTTAAAAAAAAGACATTTGGGGCCCCCGAGAAGGTTTTCATATAAAAAAAAAGACATTTGGCGCCCCCGAGAAGGTTTTACTTACATTTTTAAGAAAGACAGTTGGTCTTCCGAGGAGGTTTCTCATTCTAAAAGAAACCTTAGGCACCACCGAGAAGGTTTTACATTTTTAATAAATACAATTGGGAAGCCGAGAAGGTTTCACATTCTTAAAAAAATACATTTGGGGCCCTCGAGAAGGTTTTCCACTTTTAAAAAGACAATTGGGACCCCCGAGAAGGTTTCACATAAAAAAAAGTTGATTGGAGCCCCTGAGGTTTTGCATTTTTAAATAAGAAGTTGGGATCTTCGAGTAGGTTTCACATTGGAAAAAAGACATTTGGAGCCCGCGAGAAAGTTTTCCATTTATTAAAAATACAGTTGGGACCCCCGAGAAAGTTTCACATTAAAAAAAAAGACATTTGGAGTCCAGGAGAAGGTTTTACATTAAAAAAAAGACAACTGGAACCCCTGAGAAGGTTTCACATTCTTAAAAAAATACATTTGCCCCCCCGCCCCGAGAAGATTTTCCATTTTTAAAAATACAGTAACCCTTTTCTTTTTTAAAACAAGACAGATGGGACTTCAGAACATTAAAAAATCGAGAAATGGAAAAAAATAAAGAAAATACAAAATTAAAACAAAAAACGAAAATCAAAAACTGTAAATTGAAAAACTGTAGAAACGAAAAATTGAAAAATCGAACTCGTCATAAATAGCAAATGGAAAAATTGCAAAATCTAGAAACTGAAATATTCGAAAGTTAGAAAATTGGAAAATTGAAAAATCTTAAAATGAAAACACAAAGTTACGTCGTAAAAACGAACAAACAAAAAAAATGAAAAATTCAGAAATTGTAAATCGAAAAATTGAAGAAACAAAAAAATGAAATATTGAATAATCGCAAATCTAAAAACTGAAAAACCGAAAACCTGAAAAACTAAAACGAAAAACAGAAAAATTATAAAAGTGAAACGTTGAAAAACCGAATAATTGAAAAAATAAAGAAAATAAAAACCCAAAAATTGCAAAATCTAAAAACTGAAATATCCAAAAGTTGGAAAATCGGAAAACTGAAAATTTTTAAAAAGAAAACATGAAGAGAGAAAAATTGAAAATGAAAACTCCAAGAGTTACATATAATAAAATTGAAAAAAAAATGAATAATTGAAAAATTGCAAATCAAAATATTTAAGAAACGAAAAATTGAAAAAAATTGAAATTAAAAAACAAAAACTTATAAAATCGGAACACTGAGACATCGAATTGTAAAAATAAGAAAACAAAACCCGAAATGAAAATTTGAAAATCGAAAATTTGAAAAAATGAACAATTTAAGAATCCAAAAATTGAAAAATTAAGAAGTGAAAACTTGAAGAATTTTAAATCGAAAAATTTAAGAAATCAAAAAATAAAAAATTTGAGAATCGTAAATCGAAAATCAGAAAAAATTAAAATTGAAAAACCAAACAATTATAAAAAATTGAGTAGTTGAAAAAATTAAGGAAATAAAAACCGAAAAATTGCAAAATCTAAAAACTGAAATATCCAAGAGTTGTAAAATCGGAAAACTGAAAAATTTGAAAATTAAAACTCGAAGAGTTGCATGTCGTAAAATTGAGAAACAAATGAAAAATTGAAAAATTGCAAATCGAAAAATTTAAAAAATTTAAATCAAGAAACAAAAAATTATAAAATCCGTACTCTGAAAAATCAAAAAATTGTAAAAATAAGAAAATAATAAAATAATAATAGAATCCGAAACGAAAATGTGCAAATCGAAAATTTTAGGAAATGAACAGTTTAAGAACCGAAAAATTGAAGAAACAAAAAAAATAAATTTTGAAAAATAGCAATTCAAAAACTGAAAAAACGAAAACCTGACGAAATTATAATTGAAAAATCGAAAACAGAAAATAAAACCCAAAAAATTGTAAAATTTAAGAACTGAAATATCCAAAAGTCAGAAAATCGGAAAAATGAAAAATTTTAAAATGAAAATACGAAAAGTCATAAATTTGAAGAAACAAAAAAATGAAAAACTGAAAAATTGCGAATCAAAAAATTCAAGAAATGAAAAATTGAAAAAAATTGAAATTAAAAAACAAAAATTATAAAATCGGAACACTGAAAAACCGAAAAATTGTAAAACTAACAAAATAAAAATCTAAACGAAAATTTGCAAATCGAAAATTTGAAGTAATAAACAATTTAAGAATCGAAAAATTGAAGAAACAAAAAATGAAATAGGTATTAAAAAATCGCAAATTGAAAAACTGGAGAAACGAAAACCTGAAAAAATTAAAATAAAAAAATAAAAAAATTATAAAAACAAAAAATTGAATAATTGGAAAAATAAAGAAAATAAAAACCGAAAAATTGCAAACTCTAAAAACTGAGATATTCAAAAGCGGAAAATCGGAAAACTGAAAAATTTTAAAAAGAAAACACAAAGAGTTGCATGGTTTTAAAATTGAAGAAACAAAAAAAAATAAAAATTGAAGAAACGAAAAAATTGAAATTAAAAAACAAGAAATTATAAAACCTAAAAATTGCAAAATCAAAAAACTGAAATATCCAGAAGTTGGAAAATCGGAAAGCGATACATTTTTAAAAAAGAAAACACGAAGATTTGCATGTCGTAAAATTGAAGAAACAAAAAAACTAAAAAGTGCAAATAAAAAAATTGAAGAAACGAAAAACTAAAAAAATTAAAATTATAAAACAAGAAATTATAAAATCGGAACATTGAAAAATCGAAAAATTGAAAAATTAAAAAACTGAAAAGTTGCAAAATCGAGAAAGTAAAAGCTCCATAAATTCCAAATCGAAGAAATGAAGACGCGAAAAATTGAAACATTGAAAAACCATAAATAAAGAAAGTAAAAAATCGAGAAAAAATAATTAATCAAAAAATTGGAAAGAAGAAAAAACGAATCGAATCGCAAAATTAGAAAACCCAAAAATTGTGAAATTGAAAAATTATAGAATCGTCAAAATTGTAAAGCCGAAAAGCTGTAACATTGAAATATAGAAAAATTATAAAATTAGAACATTTAAAAAGCAAAAAATTGTACAAGTACAGAAAAGAAAAAACGAAAACAAAGAATTGTTATTCGAAGAATTGTGAAATTAAAAAACCGAACAACTGAAAACTCGTGAACTCGCAGATCGAAAAATTGCAAAATCTAAAAACTGAAATATCGAAAATTTGGAAAATCGGAAATCTGAAAAATTTTAAAATGAAAACACGAAGAATTAAATGCATGACGTAAAATTGAAGAAACAAAAAAAAATGAAAAATTGAAAAATTGCAAATCCAAAAACTGAAGGAACGAAAAACTGAAAAAATTTAAATTAAAAAACAAAAAATTATAAAATCAGAACATTGAAAAATCAAAAAATTGTTAAAATAAAGAAACTAAACACCGAAACGAAAAATAACAAATCGAAAATTTTAAAAATTAAAAATTGAAAACTTGACAAATTTTAAATCGAAAGATTGCAGAAACAAAAAATGAAAAATTTATAAATCACAAATCGAAAAATTGAAGAAACGAAAACCTGAAAAAAATTAAACTGAAAAACCAAAAAATTATAAAATCAGAACCCTGGAAAAACAAATAATTGAAAAAACAGAGATAATAAAAAATCGAGAGGAAAAATTGCTAAACTGGAAAATTAAAAATTGAATACTCAAGAAACTCAAATCAAATTGAAACATTGAAAAAATTAAACTTAAAAAACAAAAAATTATAAAATCGGAGCACTGAAAAATCGAAAAATTGTAAAAATAAGAAAATAAAAACCGAAACGAAAATTTGCAAATCGAAAATTGAAGTAACGAAAAATTAAAGAAACACAAAATTGATATACTGAAAAATCGCAAATCGAAAAACTAAAAAAAATAAAATTGAAAAATAAAAAAGATATAAAATCCGAACATTGAAAAATCGAAAAATTAAAAATAAAGAAAATAAAAATCCAAAAATTGCAAAATCTAAAAACTGAAATATCCAAAAGTTGGGAAATCGGAAAACTAAAAATTTTTAAAAAGAAAATATGAAGAGTTGCATGACGTAACATTGAAGAAATAAAAAAATGAAAAATTGAAAAACCGCAAATCGAAAAATTGAAGAACGAAAAATTGAAAAAAATTGAAATTAAAAAACAAAAAGTATTAAATCAGAACACTGAGAAATCGAAAAATTGTAAAAGTAAGAAAATAAAAATCGAAACGAAAATTTGCACCTCAAAAATTTGAAGAACTGAACACTTTAAGAATCCAAAAATTGAAAAATTAAAAAGTGAAAACTCGAAAAATTGAAGAAATAAAAAAATCAGAAATTTAGAAATCGCAAATTGAAAACTTGAGAAAATTAAAATTGAAAAACCAAAAAATTATATAATCCATACATTGAAAAATCGAACAATTGAAAAAATAACGGAAATAAAAACCGAAAATTTGCAAAATCTAAAAACTGAAATATTCAAAAGTATGATAATCGGAAAACTGAAAAATTTACAAATCAGAACTCGAAGAGTTGCTTGTCGTAAAATTGAAGAAACAAATAAATGAAAAATTTTAAAAATATGAATTAAAAAACAAAAAATTATAAAATCCGAACAATGGAAAGTCAAAAAATTGTAAAAATAAGAAAATAATAATAAAAAACGTAACGAAAATTTGAAAATCGAAAATTTGAGGAAATGAACAATTTAGGAACCGAAAAATAGAAGAAACAAAAAAATGAAATTTTGAAAAAATCGCAATTCGAAAACTGAAAAAACGAAAATCTGAAGAAATTATAACTGAAAAACCAAAAAATTATAAAATTGAGACATTGAAAAATCGAATAATTGAAAAAATACAGAAAATAAAACCCAAAAAATTGGAAAATTTAAAAACTGAAAATACGAAAAGTCGTAAATTTGAAGAAACAAAAAAATGAAAAACTGAAAAATTGCGAATCAAAAAATTGAAGAAATAAGAAATTGAAAAAAATTGAAATTAAAAAACAAAAATTATAAAATCGGAACACTGAAAAACCGAAAAATTGTAAAAATAACAAAATAAAAACCTAAACGAAAATTTGCAAATCGAAAATTTGATGTAATGAACAATTTAAGAATCAAAAAATTGAAGAAACAAAAAATGAAATATTAAAGAATAGCAAATTGAAAAACTGGAGAAACGAAAACCTGAAAAAATGAAAATTGAAAAATTAAAAAATTATAAAAACGAAAAATTGAACAATTGGAAAAATAAAGAAAATAAAAACCGAAAAATTCCAAACTCTAAAAACTGAGATATCCAAAAGTGGAAAATCGGAAAACTGAAAAATTTTAAAATGAAAACACAAAGAGTTGCATGTTTTTGAAAATTGAAGAAACAAAAAAAATTAAAAATTGCAAATTAAAAATTGAAAAAACGAAAAAATTCAAATTATAAAACAAGAAATTATAAAATCGGAACATTGAAAAATCGAAAAATTGAAAAACTAAAAAGACGAAAACCTGAAAAAATTAAAATTGCATAACCAAAAAATTATAAAATCGAAACATTGAAAAATCGAATAATTAAAAAAATAAAGCAAATAAAAACCGAAAAATTGCAAAATCAAAAACTGAAATCTCCAAAAGTTGGAAAATCGGAAAGCAACAAATATTTAAAAAAGAAATCACAAAAATTTTCATGTCGTAAAATTGAAGAAACAAAAAAAAATTGCAAATCAAAAAATTGAAGACACGAAAAACTCAAAAAATTGAAATTACAAAACAAGATATTATAAAATCGGAACACTGAAAAATCGAAAAAAAAACGCGAAAAATTGAAAAATTAATAGAGATTGAAAACTTGAGAAATTTTTATTCCAAAAATTGAAGACACAAAAAATGGAATATTGAAAAATCGCTAATCGAAAAATTGCAGAAACGAAAACCTGAAAAAATGAAATTGAAAAACCAAAAAATTATAAAATCAAACCACTGAAACATCGAATAATCGAAAAAATAAAGAAAATAAAACCGAAAAATCACAAAATCTAAAAACTGAAATATTAAAAGTTGGAAAATCGAAAAACTGAAAAATTTTGAAATGAAAACATGAAGAATTGCATGTCATAACAAGGAAGAAACAACAAAAATAACAAAAAAAAAATAATCGAAAAATTGAAAAAATTGAAATTAAAAAACAAAAAATCAGAACATTAAAAATCGAAAAATTGAATAATATAAAACTGAAAACGTGAAAAATTTTAAATCGAAAAACTGAAGAAACGAAAACCTGAAAAAATTAAAAACCAAAAAATTAAAAAATCGAAACACTGAAAAATTGAAAAACTATGTACCTACTGTTTTTTAGTTTATGGAGGTTATTAGACAACAAAAAACGCTAATAATGTTTATATTTTTTCACAGAAGCGCGATTTAATGGGCTGCACTTCAGAGGCGAGGAAAGTTCTGCCGAATAACCTTCGACCAATTTTTTACTTCATAAAAAAACTGATAAGCATTTCCGATTCTGCTTCCAGTAATGAAGGAAACCCTTCGATTTCCATGTTCGAGATTCTACTGCATATTCTGATTTTCCAGACCTCGTTTCTAGATTCTTTATGATAATATCTACGTTGTGTAGGTGGAACATCACGCAGATTTCAACCTTTAAAGTCTACCTCTGCCACACTTTTCCAGATTTAACACACTACTTTAATTAGTTTTCACTATTTTTTATTAATATTGAAACACAATTTTTCATTTTCTCTATCAAGACGTCTTCAGAATCAACAATTTGACGCAAAGCTATTTTTAGCGTTCCTCATTTCGTTTCTTGTTAATATCATCTGGAAGTTTGTCAGTTCATCTTCATTAATTCCGTTTCAACTTCTATCTAATTTCTTGCAATTTCTCTTTGGAATTCTAATTGTGCTCTCGGTTCTGATGTAACAGAGCTGGTTTGACGAATGGCGAATTTCAAGTTTTCTCGACGTTTCATAGTTCCTAGGGTATGAAAAGATAGGTCTCCTGTGCCCGTATTAACTTTAGTTGTAGAAAAACAGAGAAAGAAATCAATGTCTAGTTACGTTTTTGCATACATGTATAAAACAACAAAGTAAATAAAGCGAAAATATTTTTGGGAAGTTTGTACCATAGCTACCATCGGTGTGTATTGTGCTAACACCGCTTTGAATAAAATTTGCATATCACGTGCCTTTTTATCATTTATTCCGACCTCTTGCCTTCCTTGAACGTTCGGTTTATTTCTACTTTCCATGTATAATATTTATTAAACAAAAATCAAAAATGTATAAAAATGCACATTGAATTTGACACATGAATCAATATGGCGGCGCACTGTTTAAATAATCTGTAGACAAAAATTACTTCGTAAGTATTATCTTTTTTGTCTCTTTGTCCGTCCCCGTTTGGAATTTAATATCTCCTACCTATTTAAATGGAGTAATTTAGATCCATCTCTCCCATCTACTTTGATATGGATGCCGCATCCCCGACTCATCGGGTGTGTGTGGGTGGCGTGGGTGACTGGATTAGTGTTTTATAGTGGAAAAGGGAGAGTTGAAAGCACCGCACAAAATGTTCCTCTCTGCATAAAGTATGTAACGATGGCAGCATATTAAATTCAGAGCGAAATTCGGTACAATTTGTCTAGTAAATAGTGCAGAATATCGGTTCAAACACACCCACGCTGAACAGATCGTCAATATTCAGTTTCTGGGAGCCTAGTTATCCACAGATGCAAAGAACGACTGCAACACACTTGAAAAAAATAAAATCTGAGGGCACGGTTTTAACTTCCAAGAATGCACATTTTGATGTAAGATTAAATCTAGGAGAGTGTGACTGGGCAAAATTTTAACTTCAACATTCGGAAATTTAAATCGTTCGTGAAAAGTTTTTAGTTGTCCATCGGGCGATGGCTACTTTAATGTTTTCTCGACGTTTCATGATCGCTAGAGTACTAAAAAATAGGTTTCACATTTTAGTTTGTCTGCCGTCTATCCGGATTTTTTTAGATACATAGTAAATGCTATTTAAATTATATAAAATGACGTATTTCTCCATTTGTGGTTTATGAATTCGTGTTGAATTTTTCGGCTTTTCAATTTCCCGATTTTTCAACTTTTGACTCTTCAATTTTTCGATATTTCAGTTTTGGGACATTTTAGTCTTTTATTCTTCAATTTTCCGATTTTTCATTTTTCAATTTCTCAATTTTTCGATTATTAAATTTTTCGATTTTTAACGTTCCTAAAGTTTCAATTTTTAGATCTCTCATTTCTCGATTGATTGATTTTTTGATTTTCCCATTTCCCGATTTCTCGACTTTTCAATGTTTCAATTTTTCAAATTCTCAATTTCTCGATTGATCGATTTTTTGATTTTCCCATTTTTCGATTTTTCGACTTTTTAGTGTTTCGATTTACTACTTTTTCAAATCTTTTTGGAATTTTTCAATTTTTCGTTTTTTCAATATTTCAATTTTTCAATTTTTCAAATTTTTCGACTTTGGTATTTTAATTTTTCAATTTTTCGGTATTTTAGTTTTGCCATTTTTCAATAATTTTTCGATTTTTAAACTTTCAGATTTTTCGATTTCCAGATTTTTCGATTTTTCAGTTCTTCCACATTTCTATTTTTCAAATTTTGGATTTTTCAGTTTTTCGGCTTTTAGATTTTTCGATTTTCCGATTTTGGCCTAATTCGATTTTTCGACTTCTTGACTTTACGATTTCTCGATGTTTCATTTTAAAATTTTTTTTGGATGTTTCAATTTTTCGATTTCTCAATTACTCGATTAATTAATTTTTTTGGTTTACCCATTTTTTGATTTCTCGATTTTTCAATGTTTCGAGTTTTCAGTTTTTCAATTCTTCAATTTTCGATTTTTCAATTTTTCTTCAATTTTTCAGTTTTTCGGTATTTTAGTTTTGCCATTTTTCAATACATAATTCGATTCTTCATTTTTACAAATTGTTCGATTTTGTATTAAAAAAAAAAAAATACAAAATCGAAAAATTATAAAAAATTTTTTTTTATAATTTTTCGATTTTTAAATTTTTAGATTTTTCGATTTTTCAGTTCTTCCACAATTCTATCTTTCAAATTTTCGAATTTTTTAATTTTAGATTTTTCAGTTTTTTGATTTTCGACATCTTGATAATTAGATTTTTCGACTTCGGCTTTTAAATTTTTCGATATTGTAGTTTCTAAACTTCTCGATTTTCCGATTTTGGTCTACTTCGATTTTTCGACTTTTTGACTTTTCGATTTTTCGATGTTTCAGTTTAAAATTTTTTTTTGATGTTTCAATTCTTCGATATTTCGGTTTTTCGATTTTTTGGCTTTTCGGCATTCCAATCTTTGGATTTTTCAGTTTTCGATTTCCCAATGTTTCAGTTCAGTTATCGAATTTTTCAATTTCCCGATTTTTCATTTTTTCCCAAGGTTTCAATTTTTAGATCTCTCATTTCTCGATTGACTGAATTTTTGATTTTCCCATTTCCCGATTTCTCGACTTTTCAATGTTTCGATTTTTCGGTTTTTTAATTCTGCAATTTTTGATTTTTCAGTTTTGGGAATTTTCAATTTTTTTTCCAATTTTCAAATTTCCGATATTTCAGTTTTGGTATTTTTCCATATTTCTATTCTTTAATTTTTCAAATGTTTCGATGTTTCAATTTTTAAACTTTTAGAATTTTCGTGTTCTCAATCTTTTGATTTTTCAGTTTTTTGATTTTCGATTTTTCAATCTCTCGAGTTTCCGACTTTCGGTTTGATATTTTCCGGTTTTCCAATTTTTCGATTTTTAATTTTTTTTATTTTTCGATTTTTCAATTTTTCGGTTGATCGATTTTTTGATTTTCCCATTTTTCGATTTCTCGACTTTTCAATGTCTCGATTTACAACTTTTTCAAATATTTTTGGATTTTTAAAATTTTTCGTTTTTTCAATATTTCGATTTTTCAATTTGTCGATTTTTACATTTTACATTTTTCAATTTTTAAAGTTATAGATTTTTCGATTCCTCGATTTTTCAGTTCTTCGATATTTCTGTTCATCAATTTTTCGAATTTTCAGATTTTAGATTTTTCAATTTTTTGATTTCTGATTTATATTTTTCGACTCTTCGGTTTTAGATTTTTAGGATTTTCAAATTTTAGAGTTTAAAAATGTTTTATTTTCAATTTTTCGACTTTTCAGTTTATCGATTTTCCAATTTTTCGATTTCTCGATGTATCGAGATTTCGATGTTTCGATCTTTTAAGATTCGATTTATTGATTTTTGGATGCTTGACTTCCCGATTTTTCGATCTTTGGATTTTTCGATTTTTCAATAGTACGATTTTTAAATTTTGAATTTTCGGTTTTTCGATTTTGAAATTTTAGATTTTTGAGTTTCTCGATTTCACGATTTTTCAATTTTCCGATATTTTACTTTTACGGTTTTTTAAATTTTTGATTTTTCGATTTTTGTTTTCTTTGATATCTGTATTTTTAGTTTTTAAATTTTTTGTTTTTTATTTTTCTATTTTTTTATCGATTCATTTTTCGATTTTTTAAGTTTTTCATTTTTCGATTTTTTGATGTTTCGATTTATTGACATCTCGGTTTATAGATTTGTAAATTTCAAGTTTCCGAATTCTCAATTTTACCACATTTCAAATTCGGTAAATTTTTCAATTTCCCGATTTTTCATTTTTCGATTTCTCAATTTTCCGATGTTTTAAGTTTCACAATTGTTCAATTTTTCGATTTCCCAATTACTCGATTTATTAATTTTTAATGTTTCGAGTTTTCAGTTTTTCAGTTCTTCAATTTTCGATTCTTCAATACATAAGTATTTCGATTCTTCATTTTTTCAAATTATTCGACTATGTATTTTTTATAATTTTTCGATTTTTTCAGTTTTCGTATTTTTAGATGTTTGGAATTTTCGATTTCTCAATTTCACGATTTATTGATTTTTGATTTTCCCAATTCTCGATTTCTCAACCTTCCATATTTCGATTTTCCAGTTTTTCAATGCTTCAATTTTCTATTCTTTAATTTCGGGATTTTTCTTACATTTTTCAGATTTTCGATATTTCAGTTTTGCCGTTTTCAATATTTCGATTCTTCAATTTTTCAAAATTTTCGACTTTTCAATTCGATTTCTCGATTTTTTGACTTCCGATTTTTAATTTGTAGATTTTTGAATTTTTCGATTTGTAGATATTTCGATTCACCGATTTTTCTTCGAATTTTAAAACTTATTTTTCAGTTTTTTGATTGTTCAATTGTTCGATTTTTTTGAAATTTGTCATTATTCGATTTTACGATGTTTTGATGTTTCGATTTCTTCACATCTCCTCGATTTATCGATTTTTAAATTTCATGTTTTCGAATTCTCAATTTTTCCACATTTCAACTTCGGGAATTTTTTTATTTTTAGATTTTTCAATTTTTCGATATTTTAATTCTTCAGTTTTTGATGTTTCGATTGCTCGATCTCTCTTTTTTCAGATTCCCATTTGTCAATTTCCCGATTTTTCATTTTTCGACTTCTCAATTTTCCAATGTTTCAGTTTTACGATTTTTCAATTTTTCGACTCTTCGATCTTTCGATTTTTCCATTTTTCTATTTTTGACGTTCCTAAAGTTTCAATTTCTTGATTTTCGATTTTTCAATTTGACTTGTACTTCACAAGCAAGGGAAGTTCTGTCGAAATAAACTTTTGATCTATCTCTACCTAAATCGATCTGTTTTTTAAGTGAACGTCAAATTGACACAGAATTTTTTCATGATTTTTTTTATTCTTCAGTTTTTTGATTGCTCAATTTTTCGATTTTTAAAAATTTTTGATTTTTGATTTTACGATTTTTTCACGTTTCGATTTCTTGACATCTCGGTTTATCGACTTTTCGAGATTTTGATTTTTTACATTTTTCGGTATTTTTATATTTATAAATTTTTGGATTTCTTAATATTTCTGAAGTTCCTAAAGTTTCAATTTTTCGATTTACCACTTTTTCAAATCTTTTTGGATTTTTTCAATTTTTCGTTTTTTCAATATTTCGATTTTCCAATTTTTCAAATTTTTCGACTTCGGTTTTCCGATTTCTCGATTTTTTCCTTTTTCGAGTTTTCAATTTTTCGATATTTTAATTTTTCAATTTTTAAACTTATAGATTTTTCTATTTCCTAATTTTTCGATTTTTCAGTTCTTCGATATTTCTGTTTATCAATTTTTCGAATTTTCAGGGTTTAGATTTTTCGATTTGTTGATTTCCGATTTCTCAATGTATACATTTTTCGACTCTTCGATTTTAGATTTTTCGGATTTTCAATTTTCGACTTTAAAAATGATTTTTTTTTCAATTTTTTGATTTTTTAATTTTTCGACTTTTCATATTTTCAATTTTCCAATTTTTCCATTTCTCGATTTATCGAGATTTCCATGTTTGGATCTTTTAATTATTCGATTGATTTTTTTAAAATTAAAATTTCTCAATTTTTATTTTTCAATTTTTCGATTTTTCGCTTTTGGCCTATTTCGATTTAAATTCTTTGATTTTTGAATTCTAGGTTTTTGAGTTTTTCGATTTCCCGATTTTTCAATGTTTCGATATTTTAATTTTTCAATTTTTTAAATTCTTGATTTTACGATTTTTGTTTTCTTGGACACTCTATTTTCAGAATTTTTAAATTTTTTATTTTACAGTTTTTTCATTGTTTAATTTTTCGATTTTTTAAATTTTTCATTTTTCGATTTCTTGATATCTCGGTTTATCGATTTCTCAATTTTCCCATATTTCAATTTCTGAATTTTTCAGCTTTTCGATTCTTTGATGTTTCGATTGTTTGATCATTCTTCTTTCAGATTTTGATTTTTCAATTTCCTGATTTTTCGATTTCTCAATTTCTGGATTTATTAATTTTTTATTTTCCTATTTCTCGATTCCTCGACTATTCAATGTTTCGAGTTTTCAGTTTTTCAGTCCTTCAATTTTTCTTCCACTTTTCAATTTTTCGGTATTTTAGTTTTGGCATTTTTCAATATTTCGATTCTTCAACTTTTCAAATTTTTCGACTTTTCTATGTTTTTTAACTTTTAGATCTTTCGATTTCCCGATTTTTCGACTTTTCAGTGCTTCGATATTTCTATTTTTCAATTTTTCGACATTTTAAATTTTAGATTTTTCAGTTTTATAATTTTCGATATCCCAATCTTTATATTTTTCGACTTCTTGGTTTTACGTTTTTCGGTTTTTCAATTTTCAAGATTTCTTATTTTTCGGCTTTTGATTTTTTTGGTTTCTTTTAGTTTCTAACTTCTCGATTTTCCGATTTTGGCCTAACTCGATTTTTCGACTTCTTGACATTTCGATTTTTCGATCATTTGTTGTTTCGATTTCTTAATATTTCAGATTAAACATTTTTGGATGTTTCGAGTTTTCGATTTCTCGGTTTTTCAATTTTTTGGCTTTTCGGCTTTTCAATCTTTCGATTTTTCAATTTTTGGATTTCCCAATGTTTCAGTTTAGTTATCGAATTTTTCAATTTCTGGATTTTACAGTTTTTCATTTCTATAATTTTACTATTTTTTGAATTTTCGATGTTGGATTTCTCGGTTTTTCGATTTTTCGACTTTTCGATTTTTTTAATTGTAGATTTTGGATTTTTCTGTTCTTCGATATCTTTATTCTTCGAATTTCAAAAATTTTTGATTTTTCAGTATTTTGACTGTGCAATTTTTGGATTTTTAAAATTTTTAATTTTTCGAATTTACGATTTTTTCATGTTTCGATTTCTTGACATCTCGGTTTATCGATTTTTAAATTTCGGGAATTTTTCAATTCCTGGATTTATCAATTTTTCGATTTTTTGATGTTTTGATCGTTTGATCTTTCTTGTTTTGAGTTTCCTATTTTTCAATTTCCCGATTTTTCATTTTTTGATTTCTTAATTTTCTGATGTTTCAGTTTTACGATTTTTCCATTTTTCAATTTCTCAATGTCTCGATTTATTAACTTTTTTCAGTTTTTCAATCCTTTAATTTTCGATTCTTCAATTTTTCAATTTTAGATTTTCTATTTTTTGTTATTTTAATTTATCAATTTTTAAACTTTTAGATTTTTCGATTTCCCGATTTTTCAACTTTTCAGTTCTTCGACATTTCCATTTTTCAATTTTTCGACTTTTTAAATTTTAGATTTTCCAGTTTTTGATTTTCGATATCTCAAACTTTAGATTTTTAGACTTCTAGGTTTTTCGGTTTTTCAATTTTTAAATTTTTAAATTTTTTCATTTTTCGATTTTTTAATTTTTCGGCTTTTAAAATTTTCAATATTTTAGTTTCTAACTTCATGATTTTCCGATTTTCGCCTAATTCGATTTTTCGACTTCTTGACTTTTCGATTTCTCGATCATTTGTTGTTTCCATTTCTCGATGTTTCAGTTCAGTCATCGAATTTGTCAATTTCTCGATTTCACAGTTTTTCGTTTCTATAATTTTACGATTTTTCAATCTTTCGATTTTTCGACTTTTCGATTTTTGAATTTTTCGATTTTTTGATGTTTCGATTTCTCGTTTTTTCAAATTTTTGATATTTTAATTTTTCAATTTTTTAAATTTTAGATTTTGGATTTTTCTGTTCTTCGATATCTCTATTCTTCGATTTTCAAAAATGTTTGGTGTTTCAGTTTTTTAATTGTGTAATTTTTGAATTTTTTAAATTTCAATTTCGGGAATTTTTCAATTCCTGGATTTAACAATTTTTCGATTTTTTGATATTTCGATTGTTTGATCTCTCTTATTTTCAGTTTTCTATTTTTCAATTTCCCGATTTTTCAATTTTTTTTTTAATTTTCCGATGTTTCAGTTTTACGATTTTCAATTTTTCAATTTCTCAATATCTCGATTTATTATTTTTTTTAATTTTTCCATTTCTCGATTTCTCGACTTTTCAATGTTGCGAGTTTTCAGTTTTTCAATTCTTCAATTTTCGATTCATCAATTTTTCAATTTTAGATTTTCTTTTTTTTTTGTTATTTTAATTTATCAATTTTTAAACTTTTAGATATTTCGATTTCCCGATTTTTCAACTTTTCAGTTCTTCGACATTTCCATTTTTCAATTTTTCGACTTTTTAAATTTTAGATTTTCCAGTTTATGATTGTCGATATCTCAAACTTTAGATTTTTAGACTTCTAGGTTTTTCGGTTTTTCAATTTTTAAATTTTTAATTTTTTTATTTTTCGATTTTTTAATTTTTCGGCTTTTAAAATTTTCAATTTTTTAGTTTCTAACTTCATGATTTTCCGATTTTCGCCTAATTCGATTTTTCGACTTCTTGACTTTTCGATTTCTCCATCATTTGTTGTTTCCATTTCTCGATGTTTCAGTTCAGTCATCGAATTTGTCAATTTCTCGATTTTACAGTTTTTCGTTTCTATAATTTTACGATTTTTCAATCTTTCGATTTTTCGACTTTTCGATTTTTGAATTTTTCGATATTTTGATGTTTCGATTTCTCGTTTTTTCAAATTTTTGATATTTTAATTTTTCAATTTTTTAAATTTTAGATTTTGGATTTTTCTGTTCTTCGATATCTCTATTCTTCGATTTTCAAAAATGTTTGGTTTTTCAGTTTTTTAATTGTGTAATTTTTGAATTTTTTAAATTTCAATTTCGGGAATTTTTCAATTCCTGGATTTAACAATTTTTCGATTTTTTGATATTTCGATTGTTTGATCTTTCTTATTTTCAGTTTTCTATTTTTCAATTTCTCGATTTTTCAATTTTTGATTTCTTAATTTTCCAATGTTTCAGTTTTACGATTTTCAATTTTTCAATTTCTCAATATCTCGATTTATAATTTTTTTTAATTTTTCCATTTCTCGATTTCTCGACTTTTCAATGTTGCGAGTTTTCAGTTTTTCAATTCTTCAATTTACGATTCATCAATTTTTCAATTTTAGATTTTCTTTTTTTTTGTTATTTTAATTTATCAATTTTTAAACTTTTAGATTTTTCGATTTCCCGATTTTTCAATTTTTCAGTTCTTCGACATTTCCATTTTTCAATTTTTCGACTTTTAAAATTTTAGATTTTTAGTTTTTTGATTTTCGATATCTCAGTCTTTAGATTTTTCGACTTCTTGGTTTCAGGTTTTTCGGTTTTTCAATTTTTCAATTTTAAATTTTTTTTATTTTTCGATTTTTTAATCTTTCGCCTTTTTTAAATTTTTTAGTTTCTAACTTCTCGATTTTCCGATTTTCGCCTAATTCGATTTTTCGACTTCCTGACTTTTCAATTTCTCCATCATTTGTTGTTTCCATTTCTCGATGTTTCAGTTCAGTCATCGAATTTGTCAATTTCTCGATTTTACAGTTTTTCAATTTTAAAATTTTACGATTTAAAAAATCTTGGATGTTCGATTTCTCGGTTTTTCGATTTATATTTATATTTTAATTTTTCATTTTTTTAAATTTCATTTATTTATGAAAATAAAAGGTCCGGTGTGAAATAAACTTGTGCAAATAAAAATATTACGTGAGGTTAAAAGTGCAGAGCATGGAAATTTACGTTCAATTAAAATTATACAACAAAGAAAACTACTGAGGTTAAAATAGTAAGATAGAGAAATATTGTATGAGATGAAAATTTCAAAGCTAACAAATTTACATGAGACTAATATTTGTCACACTATCAACGATTTAAACAAAGAATTTATATTATGTAAAATTATGTCTTGATTCAAGTGGTTGGTTACATAAAACAATTTGATTTGACGGTTTATAGCGTGAACTGCTTACCCTAAACAAAACACATGATAAACAAACACAAAAATATCCATTCAGCGTTGCGAGGAATAAGCTTCTTGGTGGTGTAAATTTTAGCGTTGCGAGGAAATGCCTCGGTGATGTAATTTTTGGCGTTGCGAGGAAATGCCTCGGTGATGTAATGATGATAACGATGATAACTGCCTAAGGGAAGAAATTATCTTAACCCCCTCGACAGTTCACGACATTATGAATTTTGTTAATTTAACTGCGGGTAATGAACTATTAGCAATTTTGTGTGAAGAATTAAGAAGAACACTTAAGTATTAGCATCCAGAAACCTCATTCGTAACTTGTAAACAAAGTGTGTTATCCTGGCTAAGTGAATTTCATGAAATCTCCTAATAAATGTATGTCTAAGCAAATCTAATGTCTGTTAAATTGTGTTAGAACCAGTTAACGATTAAAATCCTAACCTGATCGGTGAATTTACAAACAATAAAACAAATTTACAGCATGTGAAGCGTCGGTCGAAAATTAGATTATTAAATAAATTTTGCTTCATTTTTATGTATAAATATGTGTACATACAGAAACGTTCAACAAAAAACCCCAACGTGGAAACCGAATATTTTTTGGTTGCAACTTTTACCGCAACGTGTGTATAAACTCAAAACTCTTAAAACAGAATCAGGAAGGTGTTTAAAGTTCGCAAACTTAAGTTTTTGCACGTGTCGTCGAAACTGGGTAAGATATCTCAGTTTCCTTGGTGGATTATCGATCAGCTTAAAATCAACTTTCACCCACTTCGAACATTTTACAGTTCGTAAGATGACAAGACATAGTGATAATGAGGAAACAATGCCTTGCTTCGTTTACTCAGCACTTTCTGTTGGCTTTGTTGAAAATTATGTCAAGATTTGATTTTGCTGTGTTTCTAGCTATATGTCAACCGACATCGAAAAATAGAACGATGATTGATTACATCAGCTGAAAGTAAATAAGTTTTTGCTTCAAAAGCTTTCATTGTATATAGATTTAACTGATTTTCTGGCCATCCTGTTCTTGAAACCAAGCCCATTTGGCAAAAGTATGATGTTCTCAAAATCAATACTCGTATTATTTATTGCCCTCTGAAATTAAAGAAATATTCTGTATTCTGTTTGAAGAAGTCTTGCACCTCAAAACTTAAGTAGACGTAAACGGGAAGCCTACATTTTCGTATTCTCCGACGTGTGTAACGTTCCCAGAACACGAAATCGTCTCTCCAGCAAATCCCCCCAATCCAAATAAACGCACGCGAATCCGCCAAATCCGATCAATCTTTTCCGGCGAAAAATGCCGTCCCGTGATATTCTGTGACATTTTTCCGATCAGCCGCCCCCGTCCCTTCGATATTTTTCCGTAAATCCCCGTATAATGCGCAACTATCGATCCCCTCCCCCGTTCATTCATATTCAATCAATTACAATTACGGCCCTCATCCGTTCTCGGGCGAATCCGCCCCCGGCCCGTATGCAACCCGCCTTTCCCGCACTATCGATTGTCCCCGCTCCCGGCGGCGGCGGCGGCGGCAGCACGCAACCATTCATCTGGCCTAAATCCAAACAGTGCGCGCAGTGATAACCACAATGACAAAAGACAAGCTCGCGGCTCTCCAGGCCGCCCAGGACGACTCCGAGCCCGAGGACGTCTACGACCTGCCCGACAATGACCCGATGGAGGCCTTCTTCGGCGAGATCCAGGCCATCCGCGAGATGCTCAGCCGCATCGAGGAGTGCGTCAAGGAGGTGAAGGAGCTGCACAGCACCCTGCTGACGGCGCCCCAGAGCGACGCCAAGGACAAGCAGCGCCTGGAGGACCTCCAGGCCGAGATCAAGCAGAATGCCAATCGGGCGCGAAGCAAGCTCAAGCAGATCGAGCCCGAGGACGAAGTGGACACCTCCTCGGCGGAGACGCGGATGCGGATGACGCAGCACATGACGCTGTCGAAGAAGATGGTGGAGATCATGACGGAGTACAATAGGGCGCAGGTGGAGAGTCACTGCAAGTAGGGAGTTGCGGGGGCGTTACGCGGCCTGTGCCGGAGTAACGGCCCCCGTAACTCGTTAAGTTGCTAGTAGGTCGAGGAATGCCTGATGCGAACTAGTACGAAAGCCTGGTTACTTTTTGCATTACTTTCACACGGCCGGAAGTAGATAATTAGGTCAGGGCACGCCGACTTCGACGAGGAATGCGTTGGCTTCTTTCTTTCTTGCTTTCTTTTTGAGATTGTTTTACTCGCTTACGATTTTTTTCTTTTGTTTCTAAGAGGGTTCGATGAGGTAGTGCTTAGATAAAGGTTCTATAGGGTATGGATGGATGAATTGATGCGAAACTTGGCTCGGAAAATGCATGCGCCAAAACCATGTGCGTGCTGAAGGTTAAATGAATTCTATTTCGTCAACTGCTCGACGACTGTATCGCAAATCCTGGATTTATCCATACGCTTGCTGGCCAAGCTCTCTAAAACCTTTGAACCGCAAACACGAATAGTTCACTAGCTGGATGGTTACAGTGGTTGTGAAAATGACCCGAATTTCACTAATCATTAATCAGAAATGTGGGGTTACGGACGCAACAGAAAGCGAATATCGTTTCAAGAAAAGTTCAAATTTGCATGGAAATCTCTAGTAGTGCATTTTTACTTTTCCGTTTTTGCCTTTTCTAAAACTATTCACGTCACAAGTATAACCACAAATCGACAAATCAAACATTAAGGTTCAGATTTTCAGAAATGTGTCAAGGCTGAACAAAAAACTAGTGTACCAATGGCGTATTGAACACTACTAAATTTTCCGCCTCACTACTTCGTTTCAGAAGTGTCAAAACACTTAAAACGATCCTTCTTTGTCCTTTAACACTTGCCTTGAAAATAACCGCTTCGAATTCACAAATTTTATTTTGCTTTGCTCGCAATTTTGGCTTCTAAATTTTTTAAATCAATACTTCGCACATTTTTACAGTTTCGACTTTTTAATAAACTATCACGATGCCGTTATTATAAAGAACTTCAGCTATGTTGATCTTCTACAAACCCAGAATTCGCTGTTCATCTCAGAACAAGTACTCCACAACTACATTGAACTTTACATATGTGGCTGGTAATGATAGTCACAAACTAAAATACACTTTGAACATATACAAGGTCGCTGGAATGTGTGGAAACTGTTAAATATCTTGAGAACCAACTGTACAAATCAATTGAAATTACGTAAGTTACTACTTGAGCAAAACTTCGTCTTTTGTCATTAATAATTCTATGCGCTCAGTTTCACTTAGATGCACAATTTTTGCAAGAAACACCTTACATGTCAAATTAAAATTATTTTCAAAGGTAACTATGTCAGCTTTCCTTTTTATTTATTCTTGATTATCGTTTTATTTAACTCTTTCCTACAGAGTCTTTCATAAGCAAGCAATAGCCCCGCCCACCCACCCCCTCTTCATTCCTATAATTATTATATAGGTATGTTGCTCAGTCATTTACTAGTATCAACTATATTTTAAGAAATACTAGCTCCGCCCACTTGCTCTCTACTTGATTAGAGGGTATGTAATTTGCCACAATCAGTCTTATCTTAGCAATTATTAGCCCCGCCCACCTGCGCTGTTCTCATTCTAACGATTTTATTTCTGTTGAATGTAAGATCCACCTTCCATTGTGACCAGATGAAATGTATCACTGAAATGGAGACGGGGTGGGTGGGCGTCTTTTAGGCGGTTGAACAAAGAATAAGAAGCCTTAATCGTAAAATTTTTGAACATACTCTGCACTATTTTACCAACTTTCATGTATCCAGCGTAAATACTCCTAATACCGTTCCAAATCTTACAGTCATCAGCGGTGTGGAGTACCACAATGGTCGTTGCTCGGACCGCTTCTCTTTAATATATATAAACAACATCACAAAGAAAGTGACATCCAAGTGTGTAGGCAAACGATTTCATTTTTTTTTTTGAAATTAAAAATGTTATTTCGAAAAATTACAACGCAATCATCAAAAAACCTTTGAATGGTCTTAAAAAAATGACTTCATAATTTACGTTAGAAAATATTTTGCAGTGTCCCAGATCTTAAAACAGAGTCCAATTAATTTTGACTACAAGATCCTGAATGGCATCGTAGACGGATCCGAACACATGCGAAATTTAGGTGTTACATTTGATACAAAGTTAACTTTCACTCTTCATAATCTTTTTTCCTTTTGTTTGAGTTGTATGTTTAACTTATACTCCTATAATTTACTAGTATTTTTTAGTAACTCTGTAAATGAGCTATATTTGTTGAGTTACATACAATAATAATAATAATAATATGGGCGAATGGAGTTTAAAAAAGTAACCGCCACATCTGTACAAATCATTATTGAAAAAAATGGATAGGAGTATTTAAATTTATCATGGGTGGATTTTAAATGGGAAGTGGTGTTTTTTTATCAACCTGACTTAGTGAGAAATTGAATAAACAAGACGAAACCTCGGAATGAAATATATAAAAATTATCTTCTATTTATCTTCTGACTAGGTATTTCAATTTTGGGACTTTAAATTACTTCGACTTTTAAATTTTTCGATTTTTTGACTTTTCGTGTTTTTGATTTTTACACTTCCATTTCTCAATTTTTCAATTTTTCGACTTCTCGATCTTTTGATGTTTCAATTGGCGATTTTTCAATTTTTCGATTTCGATTTCTCGATATTTCGTTTTCTCGATAATTAATCTCCTCAATTTTTCGATTTTTTAAATTTTCAATTTTTGGCGTTTCTGGATTTTTGGATCTTTGGATATTTCAGTTTCTGGATTAATCGATTTTTTAACTTTTCAACATTTAGATTTTTCGTCTTTCCGATTTCTCGATTTCTTAATTTTTCGATTTCACCAATTTTCAATGTTTAAGTTTTGGGATTTTTCAATATGTATTTCGATTTTTAAATTTTTAGATTCTTCGACTTTGTTTTTTTGTTTTTTTACATTTTTCGATTTTTCAATTTGTTGGTTTTTCGATTCGTTGATGTTTTGATTTTTAGATTTTGTAAATTTTCAATTTTTCGTTTTTCTAAATTTTAGTTTTTTCATTTTTTTGTTTCAATTTGTCAATCTTTCGAATTTTTGCCTTCTCGTTCCTAGCTTTTTCGATTTTTCAATTTTTAAGAATTAATTTTCAGTTTTTCGATATTTCGATTTTTCAATTTTCGATTTAACGGTTTTCTTTCGATTTTTCACCTTATCGTCTTTGGATGGTTCGGTTTTTCAATTTTTCGGAATTCATTTTTCAGTTTTTCGATGTTTGAGTTTTTACTTTTTCGGTTTATCGTTTTTTATTTTAATTTCAAATTTTTCAACTTTGAATTTTCCTATTCTTCGATGTTTAGCCACTTCCATTTCTGAATTTTTCGATTTTTCGACTTCTCGATATTTTGATATTTCATTTGATATTTCAATTTCGGTACTTTCCAATTTTTAGATTTCGATTTCTCGATTTCTCGGTTTTTTGATAATTCTTTTCAATTTTTCGATTTTCCAATTTTTCAACGTTTCAGTTTTAGGATTTGTGTATTTAAATTTAATTTTTCGATTTTTCAATTTTTGGCGTTTCGAGATTTTTGGATTTTCGATTTCTCAATTTCTGGATTAATCAATTTTTAAATATGTATTTCGACTTTCCGATTTCTCGACTTCTCAATTTTTCGGTATCTCAAATTGTCAGTGTGTAAGTTTTGGGATGTTTCAATCTGTATTTCGATTTTTAAATTTTTCTATTTTTCGACTTTGTTTTTTTCATTTTTCGATTCGTTGATGTTTTGATTCTTCGATTTTGTAAATTTTCAATTTTTAAGAATTAATTTTTCAATTTTTCGATATTTCGATTAATCAATTTCCGGTTTAGTACCAGTTTTCTTTCGATTTTTCGCCTTCTCGTATTCAGATTTTTCCGTTTTTCAATTTTTAAGAATTAATTTTTTAGTTTTTCGAAGTTTCGATTTTTCACTTTTTCGAAGTTTCGATTTTTCACTTTTCCGGTTTATTGGTGTTTTTAAGTTCCAATTTTTAAATTTGAATTTTCCCATTTTTCGATGTTTAGCCACTTCCTTTCCTCGATTTTTTGATTTTTCGACTTCTCGATCTTTTGGTGTTTCGATTTCGCGATTTTTCAATTTTTCGATTTCGATTCTCGGTATCTCGTTTTCTTGGTTTTTCGATAATTCATCTCTTCGATTTTTCGATTTTCCAATTTTTCAAAGCTTCAATTTTGGAACATCTGTATTTAAATTTTTCGATTTTTTCAATTTTTCAATTATTGGCGTTTCTAGATTTTTGGATTTTTTGATTTTTCAATTTCTGGATTAATCGATTTTTTAACTTTTCGACTTTTAGATTTTTCGCCTTTCCGATTTCTCGATTTCTCAATTTTTCGATTTCACAAATTTTCAATGTTTAAGTTTTGGGATTTTTCAATATGTATTTTCATTTTTAAATTTTTAGATTCGTTGATGTTTTGATTCTTAGATTTTGTAAATTTTAAATTTTTCGAATTTTTAAATTTTAGTTTTTTCATTTTTTTGTTGTTTCGATTTCTTAATATTTCGAATTTTTGCCTTCTCGTTTCTAGCTTTTTCGATTTAACGGTTTTCTTTAGATTTTTCGCCTTCTCGTCTCTAGATCGTCCGGTTTTTCAATTTTTCAGAATTAATTTTTCAGTTTTTCGATGTTTCATTTTTACTTTTTCGATTTATCGTTTTTTTTTAATTCCAAATTTTTCAATTTTTCGACGATCTCAATATTTTGATATTTCAATTTCGGGATTTTCCAAATTTTCGATTTCGATTTCTCGGTTTTGTGTTAATTCATCTTTTCAATTTTTCGATTTTCCAATTTTTCAACGTTTCAGTTTTAGGATTTGGGTATTTAAATTTTTCGATTTCTCAATTTTTCGGTATCTCAAATTTTCAGTGTTTAAGTTTTGGGATTTTGCATCTGTATTTCGATTTTTAAATTTTTCAACTTTGTTTTTTTGATTTTTCAATTTTGTAAATTTTCAATTTTTCGAATTTTAAATTTTAGTTTTTTCATTTTTTTTGTTGTTTAGATTTCTCAATCGTTCGAAATTTTGCCATCCCGTTTTTAGCTTCGACTTTTCAATTTTTAAGAACTAATTTCTCAATTTTTCGATATTTCAATTTATTAGTTTCCTATTTAGTAACAGTTTTCCTTGGATTTTTCTCCTTCTCGTTTTTAGATTTTTCCGTTTTTCTATTTTTAAGAATTAATTTTTTAGTTTTTCGTTGTTTCGATTTTTCACTTTTTCGGGTGATTGGTGTTTTTTCAGTTCCGATTTTTTAAATTTGAATTTTCCCATTTTTCGATGTTTAGCCACTTCCTTTCCTCAATTTTTCGAATTTTCGACAGCTCGATCTTTTGATGTTTCGATTTCCCGATTTTTCAATTTTTCGATTTCGACTTCTCGATTTCTCGGTTTTTCGATCATTTAACTTTTCGATTTTTCAAAATTTTGTGACATTTTGACTCTTACATTTTTAGATTTTTCAATTTTTTGATTTTTTGATTCGTTGATGTTTTGATTTTTCGATTTTGTAAATTTTTAATTTTTCGAATTTTAAATTTTAGTTTTTTCATTTTTTTGATGTTTCGATTTCTCAATCTTTCGAATTATTGCCATCCCGTTTTTAGCTTTTTCGATTTTTCAATTTTTAAGGATTCATTGTTCAATTTTTCGATATTTCGATTTATCCATTTCCGATTTAGTAACAAGTTTTCTTTCGATTTTTCGCCTTCTCGTTTTTCGATTTTTCCGTTTTTCGATTTTTAAGAATTAATTTCTTAGTTTTTCGATGTTGTTCGATAGTTTTAGGATTTGAATATTTAAATTTTTCAATTTTTAGCGTTTCTAGATTTTTGGATTTTCCGATTTTTCAATTTCTCGATTAATCGATTTTTAAATATTTCGACTTTTCTATTTCTCGATTTCTCAATTTTTCAATATCTCAAGTTTTCAGTGTTTAAGTTTTGGGATTCTTCAATCTGCATTTCGATTTTTAAATTGTTCGATTTTTGGATTTTCTTTTTTTGATTTTTCGATTCGTTGATGTTTTGATTTTTCAATTTAGTAAATTTTCAATTTTTCCAATTTTAAATTTTAGTTTTTTAATTTTTTTGTTGTTTCGATTTTTCAATCTTTCGAATTATTGCCATCACGTTTTTAGCTTTTCCGATTTTTCAATTTTTAAGAATTCATTGTTCAATTTTTCGATACTTCGATTTATTAATTTCCTATTTAGTAACAGTTTTCCTTCGATTTTTCGCCTTCTCGTTTTTAGATTTTTCCGTTTTTCGATTTTTAAGAATTAATTTTTTAGTTTTTTGTTTTTTAGATTTTTCACTTTTTCGGTTCCGATTTTTTAAATTTGAATTTTCCCATTTTTCGAATTTTCGACAGCTCGATCTTTTGATGATTCGATTTCCCGATTTTTCAATTTTTCGATTTCGATTTCTCGATTTTTAGATTTTCCAATTTTTCAACGTTTCAGTTTTGGGATTTGTGTATTTAAATTTTTCGATTTTTTAATTATTCAATTTTTCGCGATTCTAGATTTTTCGATTTCTCAAATTCTCGACTTATCGATTTTTCAAAATTTTGTGACTTTTTGACTCTTACATTTTTCGATTTTTCAATTTTTTGATTTTTTGATTCGTTGATGTTTTGATTTTTCGATTTTGTAAATTTTGAATTTTTCGAATTTTGAATTTTAGTTTTTTCATTTTTTTGTTGTTTCGATTCCTCAATCTTTCGAATTTTTGCCATCCCGTTCTTAGCTTTTTCGATTTTTCAATTTTTAAGAATTAATTTCTCAATTTTTCGATATTTCGATTTATCAATTTCCGATTTAGTAACAGTTTTCTTTCGATTTTTCGCCTTCTCGTTTTTAGATTTTTCCGTTTTTCAATTCTGAATTTTCTCATTTTTCGATGTTTAGCCATTTCTATTTCTCAATTTTTCGATTTTTCGACTTCTCGATCTTTTGATATTTCAATTTCGGGATTTTCCAATTTTTCGATTTCGATTTCTCGGTTTTTTGATAATTCGTCTTTTCAATTTTTCGATTTTCCAATTTTTCAACGTTTCAGTTTTAGGATTTGAGTATTTAAATTTTTCGATTTCTCAATTTTTCGATATCTCAAATTTTCAGTGTTTATGTTTTGCGATTTTTCATCTGTATTTCGTTTTTTAAATTTTTCGACTTTGTTTTTTTGATTTTTAAGAATTAATTTTTCAATTTTTTGATATTTCGATTTTTCAATTATCGATTTAGTAAGTTTTCTTTCGATTTTTCGCCTTCTCGTTTTTAGATTTTTCCGTTTTTCAATTTTTAAGAATAATTTTTTAGTTTTTCGATGTTTCGATTTTTCACTTTTTCGGTTTATTGGTGTTTTTTAAGTTCCAATTTTTTAAATTTGAATTTTCCCATTTTTCGATGTTTAGCCACTTCCTTTCCTCAATTTTTCGATTTCGATTTCTGGATTTCTTGGTTTTTCACTTTTCGATTTTTCGATTTTCCAATATTTTAATGTTTCAGTTTTGGGATTTGTATATTTAAATTTTTCGATTTTTCAATTTTTCAATTTTTCGAGGTTCTAGATTTTTCGATTTCTCAATTTCTCGACTAATTGTTTTTCCAAAATTTTGAGACTTTTTGACTCTTACATTTTTCGATTTTTCAATTTTTTGATTTCTGGATTCATTGATGTTTTGATTTTTCAATTTTGTAAACTTTTAAATTTTAGATTTTTAATTTTTTTGTTGTTTCGATTTCTCAGTCGTTCGATTTTTTGCTGTCTCAATTTTAGATTTTTCGATTTTGCGGAATAAATTTTTCAGTTTGTCGATTTTTCAATTTTTCGATTTATCGGGTTTTTTAAGGTTAATTTTTTAATTTCTCGATTTTTCAATTTTTCTGTTAAAGTTTTGGGATTTTTCAAGATTTCCATATTTAAATTTTTAGATTTTTCGACTTTTTTTTATACAAAACACAAGAGGCCCCGAAGGAATCATCCAAGTTTAGAAATTGTTTTAAATTTTGTTAATGTACCTTACACCAAATGCTTAAGTAATTCAAGTATAAAAACTTACAATTTCAAGAAAGCAATTTTTTAATTAATGTCCTATGTTAATCTAAAAATAGTCTTCGAGTAGGCGAACTGACAATTCCTTGTAAAACCTCTGCTTTATATCTTCGTCTGTCGCGGCTGAAGCACAAACAACCAAATCAGACAGCGTCTAAGATTTATAGAAACCTCGGTAATGATTGGTTACGTGAGTGTGAAGGAAAACTTATCTTGAACGGAGCTGTCAGAGACGTCACCGGTGTCAAGTTCCATATAAATATAATATAAAGCTCTTGTTAGGAAATCAGACTTGTTAAGTACAAAAGAATTCTTTGTCTAAGTGAAGCTTTAAAGTGTGCACTGTCGTGATAAATAACTTAGAAACGACTGCGTTGGAGACGCCTGTTTAAGGGTGGAAGAAAAAACGTTGCCGGAAAGTAGACACAATTTGGATAAGATTTGAGATATTCAAAGTTTAGATTGCCGGGAAGTCATATTCCCGCGGAGCAGTTTATCAGTTTATTGCGGAAATTGACAAATTTAAATTAACGTCATTTATGTACCAGGTCAAACTGAATTGATTGATGGCATGACAAAAAATTCACATCGTGTTACTCTATGCGCTAGAAAAACAGCTGTTCTTAGTTTTTCGACTATGTAGAGTTGAAGGAGTGCTTGTTTACCTCCTAGCATGAAAGTTTTGATTAATTTCCGCATCACTTTCGTAGATATTTGGGTCAAAGCACACCGTGTTTGGGTTTCTTCTTTCTATTTTGAGAGTTTGCAAGTTTTTAGTTGCGAAGTCTTTCGAAAAGAGAGTGGTGTGGAAAACACATGCGCGGCAAACATGTGCGTGCTGAAGGCTAAATAATTTTATTTTATCAAGGGATCTTGTTAGATATTTTCGCAAGACCAGGGTCGTGGCGGCCATTAGGCACTAAAGATAGAGTGGTTAGAGCTTGTAAAGTTGTAAGCTTTCAAGTGGTAACACTTTTATAGTTTATTATAGAATTTGTGAGAGAAAGTTTGAATAAAATTGGCACTAATGTTGGATAACCATCAATGATGTTTTAATTACGTAGTATTTACGGACTAGTTAGTAGGAATAGGGTATTTGGATAGAGTAACCCTAACCACAATTGTATTTCCTTGCTAGAAATGTATGAAAATTAGATAACCCGTCCTGTGAAAATCGATAAAATAATACGCTATTCATTTTATGACGGAAGCACAAGAAACGTAGCAACCAAAGCCATATTTTTGAATAATCATTTACTGTTCTTTAGTAGACAGTGTAATCAGCTCTTTGATTTAATATAATATGAAGAATGGGTCATCATCACGTAATTTTAAAAAATATAGGAGTATTTACTACAGTGTCCTCCCCCTAAATTTGTAGGTGGACTCGTCGATATGCTTCTACGTATACTGCGACATTTTATTGGTCTGTTCTCAAAGTATCTAAAAGTGGATCTAAATTTCCAAGTATTTGTCCAATCAAAAAACGAAACGAGAATGTTGCATTATCATATTATAAATTACTTATAAACCCCTACAGCTTTTTCCCAAATGTGCTCAAGAAGAGGTGATATACGATAATTTCTATTTTCATCACTTTTTTAGTAATAATAATAAAGATCATAAATCGTCGGTTTGCCGCTTTGGTGTGACGATCGATGACTCGTCGCCTGTCACCAAAGATATTGGTAAGAATAGATATAGCATGCTATACACCCAGTATGCTGTGTGCAGACTACACATAAACGCTTTTTGGTCATAAACATTCATAACCTAATTTCATTAAATATGAGAAAATGTTTTAGCCCAACATTTTCACCATTTCTTTCTGTAAATCGTCGTAAGGTGGCTGTCGGAGGACGTGTTGCGACGTTTCGTTCATTATTCATAAACTTCCCCAGGTGATGTCAGTTTAAAGCTCTAAAGGAAGTTTGTGAATAGCACCTCAATTCCGGTACGGACAAATATTATTTTTAGACAAAACACAATGAACCAGCCAAAATACAACCATACTCCAGAGACACCGGAGATGACTGAGGGTAATTTAGAATTGAATTTCACAGCTTATAGAACACGAAAAAGTACTCATATTTTTAACCTTAGGTTGTAGATTTTTCGGAAAAAATCAAAATTTTACGAGAAAGATTTATAATTTAATTTAGGAACTACGAAATCGGTTGCTTTGAAACTGCACACGGTTTACGCTTATCGTGAACATGGTAAGCCACTAATCAAAAAGCATCTATCCATCCCCTCCAAAAACGTGATGACGTAATTTCAAACTTTTGTTAAATACTTAAATCTCCTTAGAAGGTTATGGTGTCATCTTCCTTTATTTACGGTTTAATAATATCAATTGGAATGTTTAAAAATATATTATACGCTAAGGTCGTGAAGACAATCATTATAGACCGAAGACAGATTAGAGCATGAGACGCGAAACGTCGAGGGTTATAAGCGTGAGGTCTATAATTGTGGATTTTTTTTTATTGAAAAGTATTTTGGGAGACTTTGGTGTCCTATTTTTGGAAAATTTTGACCTGACCTGCTTTTGAGTTAATTTTGGAATCTCGTTCTGTTCTCAAAATTTAAAATAATTTTGAGGTTGTTATTCCTGTTTGAAAAGAATTAGAAAATGACTTTTAGTGACTTTTCTTATAATAATTTAATTCAAATTCTTCTTCAAATTTCGGGCAAATTTTGACATTTTCGAAACTTAACTAAAAACATTTTCTTGTGGATTTTGAGCTCAAGAATTCACTTCGGGCCTCGTTTCTTCGATAACTGCAACCGTTTTTCCGGAATCGACCGTTGAAATATCGAAATTTTTAGAAATTTTCAAAAATTCGCATTTCGTACCGTTTTTTTCGAAACTGTTGCTCCGTGACCATCAACACGCTATTTTTTTGGAATTAGCATGTCGAGATTTACGTCCCTGAATTTTTTCATAATTTTTAGACCACTTTTTTAAAAATGAAATTTTTTCAATGGTCCCCCCTTCAAATTTTGACAGTTTCGAAACTTAACTAAATACATTTTCTTGTAGATTTTGAGCTCTAGAATTCACTTCCGGTCTCGTTTCTTTGATAACTGCAACCGTTTTTCCAGAATCGACCGTTGAAATATCGAAATTTTTAGAAAATTTCAAAAATTCGCATTTCGTACCGTTTTTTTCGAAAATGTTGCTCCGTGACCACCAACACGCTATATTTTTGGAATCAGCATGTCGAGATCTACGTCCTTGAATTTTTTCATAAGTTTTAGACAACTTTTTAAAATTGAAATTTTTTCAATGGTACGTACCCCCTTCCTCAAATTTCGGACAAATTTTGACATTTTCGAAATTTGACTAAACACATTTTCTTGTAGATTTCGAGCTCTAGAACTCATTTCCGGCCTCGGTCCTTTGATGACTGCAACCGTTTTTCCGGAATCGACCGTTGAAATATCGAAATTTTTAGAAATTTTCCAAAATTCGCATTTCGTACCGATTTTTTCGAAAATATTGCTCCGTGACCATCAACACGCTATATTTTTGAAACCCGCATGTCGAGATCTACGTCCCTTAATTTTTTCATAATTTTAGACCACTTTTTTTAAAAATGAAATTTTTTTCTTCAAATTATGGCCAAATTTTGACATTTTCGAAACTTAACTAAATCCATTTTCTTGTAGATTTCGAGCTCTAGAACTCATTTTCGGCCTCGATCCTTTAATGACTGCAACCGTTTTTCCAGAATCCACCGTTGAAATATCGAAATTTTTAGAAATTTTCAAAAATTCGCAGTTCGTACCGATTCTTTCGAAAATATTGCTCCGTGACCATCAACATGCTATATTTTTGGAATCAGCATGTTGAGATCTACGACCCTGAATTTTTTCACAATTATAAGACCACTTTTTTAAAAATGAAATTTTTTCAATGGTCCACCCTTCTTCAAATTTCGGTCAAATTTTGACATTTTCGAAACTTAACTAAAAACATTTTCTTGTGGATTTTGAGCTCAAGAATTTACTTCGGGCCTCGTTTCTTCGATAACTGCAACCGATTTTCCGGAATCGACCCTTGAAATATCGAAATTTTTAAAAATTTTCAAAAATTCGTATTACATACCGTTTTTTTCGAAAATGTTGCTCCGTGACCATCAACACGCTATATTTTTGGAATCAGCATGTTGAGATCTACGTCCCTGAATGTTTTCATAATTTTAGACCACTTTTTTTAAAAATGAAATTTTTTCAATGGTCCCACCTTCTTCAAATTTCGGCCAAATTTTGACATTTTCGAAACTTGACTAAATACATTTCCTTGTAGATTTCGAGCTCTAGAACTCACTTCCGGCCTCGATCCTTTGATGACTGCAACCGTTTTTCCGAAAGCGACCGTTGAAATATCGAAATTTTTAGAAATTTTCAAAAATTCGCATTACATACCGTTTTTTTCGAAAATGTTGCTCCGTGACCATCAACACGCTATATTTTCGGAATCAGCATGTCGAGATCTACGTCCATGAATTTTTTCACAATTTTAAGACCACTTTTTTAAAAGTGAAATTTTTTCAATAGTCCCCCCTTTTTCAAATTTCGGCTAAATTTTGACATTTTCGAAACTTAACTAAATACATTTTTTGTATATTTCAAGCTCTAGAATTCACTTCCGGCCTCGTTTCTTTGATGACTGCAACCGTTTTTCCGGAATCGACCATTGAAACATCGAAATTTTTAGAAATATTCAAAAATTCGAATTTCATACCGATTTTTTCGAAAATATTGCTCCGTGACCATCGACATGCTATATTTTTGGAATCAGCATGTCGAGATTTGCGTCTCTGAATTTTTTCACAATTTTAAGACCACTTTTTTAAAAGTGAAATTTTTTCAATGGTTCTTCAAATTTCGGCTAAATTTTGACATTTTCGAAACTTAACTAAATACATTTTCTTGTAGATTTTGAGCTCTAGAATTCACTTCCAGTCTCGTTTCTTTGATAACTGCAACCCTTTTTCCAGAATCGAACCGTTGAAATATCGAAATTTTTAGAAATTTTCAAAAATTCGCATTTCGTACCGATTTTTTCGAAAATATTGCTCCGTGACCATCAACATGCCATATTTCTGGAATCAGAATGTCGAGTTCTAGTCCCTAAATTGTTTCACAATTTTAGACCACTTTTTTTAAAAATGAAATTTTTTCAATGGTCCCCCCTTCTTCAAATTTCGGCCAAATTTTAACATTTTCGAAATTTGACTAGATACATTTCCTTGTAGATTTAGAGCTCTAGAACTCATTTCCGGCCTTGATCCTTTGATGACTGCAACTGTTTTTCCGGAATCGACCGTTGAAATATCGAAATTTTTAGAAATTTTCAAAAATTCGCATTTAGTACCGTTTTTTTCGAAAACATTGCTCCGTGACCATCAACACGCTATATTTTTGGAATCAGCATGTTGAGATCTACGTCCCTGAATTTTTTCATAATTTTAGACCACTTTTTTTAAAATGAAATTTTTTCAAATTTCGGCCAAATTTTGACATTTTCGAAACTTGACTAAATACATTTCCTTGTAGATTTCGAGCTCTAGAACTCATTTCTGGCCTCGATCCTTTGATGACTGCAACCGTTTTTCCGGAATCGACCGTTGAAATATCGAAACTTTTAGAAGTTTTTAAAAATTCGCATTTCGTACCGATTTTTTATTTCAATTCATAATTCAATTAATTCGTAATTAATTGGGTAATTTTTGCAAGTAGTGCATGCAAGTTCGGGTGGGCGGAGCTAGTGTTTGCTAAGACATAGCTGACATTGCCAAATGGCATACCTTCGCAAAAAAAGGGTGGGTGGGCGGGGCAAATACTTGCCAAGATAAGGCTAATTTTGCCAAAAGATATACGCTGTACCCTTTATTTTCTTAGGAGGTATGTTATCTGCCAAAATCAGTTTTATCTTAGCAAGCACTAGCCCCGCCCACCCACCCTCTCTTTTCTTAGAGGGTATGTCATTGCCAAAAAGTTTTATCTTACTGATGACTAACAAATTTTCGGATAATTTTTTAAATATTGGAAATTACTATTTTGCTATGCATTATCCAGTGTGTTTGTAGATGTTGCAGGAATTTTGAATATCTTTGGATTTTTCTTTTGTTGTTTATTATGGTGATGTTTAAGAAACTTGTTGTTGGCATTAATCTTAGCTTGTTCATAAACACATTTGTAATTATCAGAGAGCTTTAATGCAATGTTTTATATATAGTGCGTTTACCGAATAGATGGAGTCATCGCGTGTCTCCAAAGTGAGCATCCAAGATTACACGATAACATTCTCAACAAATTCTCATGTCCATATTTATATCACTTAATAACTTTTACAGCTCCATCTGTTCGATAAACGGGGTGTAGTTTATACGCGTCATGTATTAGTTGAAGTGTTTGGTCCATTTTTTCTCAAGTTCGACTTATACCACTTATATCACATCTTCTTTTTCTGCAAGTGTAGTAATGCCAAAAGTAATTAACTTTCTGCTTCATAAGCGCATGTTTAACTTAATAACTGCTTCCAGTAACCACCCCAACGTTCTAGGTGGATTACAGCGACCGCTGTAAGGCCCGGCTGAAGCGCCAGCTGGAAATCGCCGGCAAGCAGACGACCACCGAAGAGATCGACGAGATGCTGGAAAAGGGGGAAGTTTCCGTCTTCACCAACGACATCATGACGGACACCCGACAAGCCAAGCAGCAACTAGCCGACATCGAAGCCAGACACGCCGACCTGATAAAGCTCGAGAAGTCCATCAAGGAGTTGCACGACATGTTCCTGGACATGGCCGTGCTGGTGGAAGGCCAGGGAGAACTGATGGATCGAATCGAGTATCAAGTCGGATTGACACGGGATCGCGTCGACGACGCCACCAGGGACCTGAAGCAAGCCTCAGAGTATCAAGCGAAGGCTCGAAAGAAGAAGATCATGATTATATTGTGCCTTACGATAACTGGTATTATTGTGATCAGTATTATAGCAGCAAAGTTCTCTTAAACTGCCGAAGTGACAAAATGAGTGGTGAGGTCGAGATGTTGGTTTTGAGGGTGATGGAAGGGGGTTGGGGGCGGACGGGGAGGAGCTGCAGCGAACTGCTTGACGTGTTCAGGGTCGTAGCACCAGAGGGTCCGCTGTGGGTTCTCCCTGTTGTACTCGGTTGCTTTATTGTCGGCGAAATGGCTCGGGGGTGGGTCAAGGGACGAACGAATCAGCGCGTTACGAACACCATACAAGTTTCAATTCCGTCGAACAAATCACTTGGCTAAAGCTTATGAGAGAGGTTCGGGATCTTACGGTTTCCGGGCGGGATCATCGACGAAAAACTAGAGCTCGTTTCCATCATTCTGGACTACATCTTCAGTCACTTGAGGTTACGACGTCGAATCAAACGAAAGCACGTCGAGAAGACATCTTCCATTTAAGAAACGTCAATGTGACACCTAGTACCTTGTAACTTAACCTCACACAATTAGATTAGTCGCGTCAACATAATGCTGACGTCATCACTTATCTTGTCTATCACGATAGATAGATAGACTTTACTATGCGAAAAATCCTTCCTCAAGTACTTAGGTAGCGTAGTTAGCTAAAGTTTTCCATTTTTTCGTATAGAAAAGTCGATTTCACGCAATGTACCACGTTTTACGCACTTACGCCAATTACGAAGGTTGCCGCATGTTTTTCGAAGCAGTTGTTATTATGAATTCGTATTGATGCGCGTTTTGCTTGATAATCTCGTATTTTAATACGTATTTTTTAAAATACGATCTTGTAAAAACTCGTTATTTGAATATTATGTAATGACAATAACGGATAGTGAGTGCCAATTAACTGCCATGACAATGAAATTTTATAACGGAGGTTGGCATCACTCCTGTCATCACGTTGACAGTTTTACTGTCAATTTACCTATTAAGTTTTAGTGGCATTTAGCTCAAATACATAACATGTAAAACATGTCAAATAACATATATCTTGTTTCGGACCTGAGGGAGACGTTTATCGTGTGCAACTGATTCAAAGCAATGCGACGGGTGGGAAAAGGGCAGTTGCGCTACGTAAATTCTCGCAAGGGTTTGTTGCGGTATTTAGATATGTTTTAACGCTGCATTTAATCAACTTGTTAGAATATTTTAGAAATTTACTAACGTTTTGTATACCATTGTTAAAATTTTTGAAAAATAAAAAAGAAATTCATATCATTCGATTTTCGTTTTTTTCTTGTCCTCATTCACGATTTCATATCAGGTGAAAAAAATTGTATATTATTAGCCAAGGTTGCAAAGCTAAGCATTCTAGACCGAGCGCAAATTACGCGTTTCGGGTTCTAATTTGCGCTCGGTCTAGAAGTGGCTTTACAACCGTGGTTAAGGGGAAACGCTAGACGAGCGGCAAACTTAGATCATATAATAAATAGATACAATACTCAAACTGAAAGCTGTGACTAGACATGAAGCTATCTGTTGTGGTTTTCTACGTCAAGGGCAGTAGTATAATGCTATCCTTGTGTGATCACCACATCTTCATCTTTGTTATATGCATTTCATCTGTATATGTCTATTTCACTTCCATCCTTGTACCGCACCAGCGCAACAAATCGCTTTTGACAGATGTTTCTTCTAACCTCTCTTTCGAGTTGTTGTACAAAAAACAATTTTAGAATTTAGAACAAAGATCCTATTTTAAGTGATGTAGTTATAAAGGATCACAATTGCTGCCCAATAATTTACTATTCCTTTCGTTATCTACTGTGAATTATTTATAAAATCAAGCTGTCAACATCTTTCTTCCGAAGTTAGTTCAGACACACTTCCTAAAATTTAGGCGCGCAAAATTCAAATAGTGATCAGGTAAGGATAGCTTCATTGTAATCCCTCCATGCACGAGAGAGATGTGTGACAGGAGGATGTCGTCACAGGCTGTCCTAGGGAAAGAACACGCCATGGTGGTATCTATTTATTATATGATCTAAGGAGGCAAGTTTAAAAAAAAAATCTACCTGAGGCGCTGGGATAGACGACTACCGGACGTGGGTCATAAAAGCGTCGTAAGCCGATAATGCAGAAAATGATAATTTATGACAGGCGGCCCACAACATACCTTCAGCACAGAATAATCATTTCTCGTATTCTTTTGACATATTAATTTTAATATTCGAGATAATTATTATATTATTCAAACACAATTTAGACACTGTAGAGCAAACAAGGCTTATCAAGCCCGTCTATTAGTTTATTCGCCTATAAATGTATTATTAATACCGTTTTCAAATTACACCAAAATTGAAAAATCGAAAACTTAATAATTGAAAAATTGAAACATTTTAAACGAAAAAAATCGGTACACCAAAAAATTGAAAAATCTATAAATCGAGAAATTGAACAATCTAAAAATCGAAGAATTGGAAAACCAAAAAACCTAAACCGAGAACTTGAAAAATCGAATAAAATCGAGAAATCAAAACATCAAGGAAAACAATAAAATTAACGGAAAATCTAGAACTTAAAAATTGAAAAATTAAAATACCTATCGAAAAATTGAAAAACAGAGAAATCGAAACATCAAAAAATTAGTCTAAAGAGTTTAGACAGTACTTCCCTCGCTGTCGGAAACTTGACGACTGCATGCCTATTGTGTTTTTTTTCTCATTACATTTTTGTAGTGGGAATTTAAAAAAAAATTGCGATGACGTCATCAACATTTTTGCAAGGACACGTATATCAGTTGGGATAGATGTAGTGTAATACTAAGAATAAAATTATTATATTCTCAAATTTTCGGGAAAATGAATTCGGTCGTTTTGAATACTGATTTGTAATAATCAATAAAATAACGAAACAATTTACTCACGTATACGTATCAGAGGCAACTGAAAATCGTGTATGTATAAACATTCTTAATTTAAGATGACAGGCGTAACAGCATACGTGAGAGTCAAACAGAGAAACTGTAAACAAAACGACCATCGGTTTTATTGCTTCGACTTCCGCTTATTATATAAAACATTGGGTTTTATTTTAATTCTTGACGGTGAAATTCACAATTGGTTGATTATAAACATGTTTATTTCACATTCGCGGAACCAAGTGAGCGCATAAAACAAATGCAGGTCTGTAATGTTAAAGTCGATGTAAATAAGCGTGCTACCCTTATGTTTCAACCGAGTTTTTCCTTTAACAAATTTTGTGTCTACCAAATTGGGTTGGTTGGGGTGTAATACTAATAATAAGTGTTGCCTTTAATTTAATCAATAAAATAAATTGACTTCATTAATTTTTTTGAACCACCTCTTAAGAAAATCTAAAAAATATGAATGGAATGATAAATCACAAGTACAAACTCATCATATTTTTTGCATTTTAGATAGGATTTATTCAGCAAAATTTAAGGGTGACGTCATCAATTTTTTTAGGAGGGATGAACAAATACATTTTGAACAAAAGTTTACCATGCTTATAATAACTTTAAAATATTCCCAAGATTTCAAAGCAATCGGTTTTCTAATTCCTGATTAAATCGATAAAATAAATTCACGTCTTCATTAATTTTTTTGAGTCACCCTGCATATGCAAATCCAAAAATATGATTGGAATGATAAATCACAAGTACAGACTCATCATATTTTGTTACATTTTAGATACGATTTATTCGGCAAACTTTTGAGCTGACGTCATCAGTTTTTTGTAGAAGATAACCAAATATATTTTGACTAAAAATTTATTATGCTCTTTATAACCTTAAAACATCTGCAAGATTTCAAAGCATTCGGTTTTGTAGTTCCTGATTAAATCAATAAAATAAATTTGCGCATTCATTAATTTTTTTGAGTCACCCTGTATATGCAAATCGAAAAAATTTGAATGGAATGATAAATCACAAGAAGAGACTCACCATATTTTGTACATTTTAGATAGGATTTTTTCAGCAAAATTTTGTGGTGACATCATAAATTTTTTAGGGGGGACGACCAAATACGTTTTGATCAAAAATTTACCATGCTTATGATAATTTTAAAATATCTTCAAAATTTCGAAGCATTCGGTTTTGTAGTTCCTGAGTAAATCAGTAAAATAAATTTACGCTTTCATTTATTTTCTTGAATCACCCTGTATATGCAAATCCAAAAAATATGAATGGAGTGATAGATCACAAGTACAGATTGATCATATTTTGTACATTTTAGATATGATTTGTTCGGCAAATTTTCGAGCTGACGTCATCAAGTTTTTGGAGGGGATAAGCAAATATATTTTGACTAAACATTTATTATGCTCTTTATAACCTTAAAACATCTGCAAGATATCAGAGCATTCCGTCTTGTAGTTCCTGATTAAATCAATAAAATATATTTACGCATTCATTAATTTTTTTGAGTCACTCTGTATATGCAAATCCAAAAAATATGAATGGAGTGATAAATGACAAGTACAGGCTCATCATATTTTGTACATTTTAGATATGATTTATTCGGCAAACTTTCGAGCTGACGTCATCAAGTTTTTGGAGGGGATAAGCAAATATTTTTTGACTAAAGATTTATGATGCTCTTTATAGCCTTAAAACATCTACAACATTTCAAAGCATTCTGGTTAGCAGATTAAAAATTAAATTTCAAAATGTTGTTTTATAATTTTCATTTTTTTTTCAAAAATCTGGACGTTTCGGGTGAAAAGTCGATTCAGAGTTGTAAACTACATGTGTAGGACTATGTTATTTTATACAATTGAAAACCCATTTACTATGTACAATTTTGAAGTGACGTCATCGCATTAGTGGTGGGGATGATTAGACAAATTTTGGTTAGCGTTTTACCATCTACATGATATTCCTAATATAAGTACAAAATTTCACAACAATCGGTCCAGTACTTTCGGAGATTATCTGTCTAATAAAAATCCGGGACAACAGACGGACAGACGGACAGACGGACGGACAGACGGGCGGACAGACGGACAGACAGACGGAAATGGGAGATCTATTTCTTCGTCTTCTAGGGGTCATGAAAGATCGAGAAAACGTAAAAGTAGAGAGTCGGCCGACGGACTCGATTACAATACTTCCTTTGCTTACGCTCGGGAAGTAAAAATGGAAAAATTGAACAACCGGAACATTGCAAAAGCTCAGAACTGAAATACTGAAAAACTGAAAAATGGAAGGAAAATTGAAAAATCGAAAAAGTGAAAAAATCCAAAACTGAAACATTGAAAAATCCAGAAATCGAAAAATTGAAAAATCAAGAAATAGAGAAATGGGAAAATCAAAAAATCAGTTAATCGAAAAATTGAAAAATCGAAAAATTTAGAAACGTCAAAAATTGAAAACTAAAAAATAAAAAAATTTAAAAATCGTAAAACTGAAATATCGTAAAGTTAATAAATTGAAAAACTGAAAATTTTTGAAAAAAAAAATGGTATCAAAAACTAAAAATTCATTCCCAGTAAGTTGATAAATAGGAAAATTTAAAAAACAAAAATTTTAAAAATCCAAGAATTGAACAACAAAAAAAATCTAAGCCTGAAAATTGAAAAATCGGAAAAGTAAAAAAATCGACACATCGAAAAATTCGGAAATCAAACATCGAAAAGTCGAAGAATCGAAAGATTGCAAAATTTCAAAACTGAAATATCCAAAAATTGAGAATGTAAGAGATTGAAAAACTGAAAAATCAAAAAATCAAAAAAGTGAAGTCAAAAAATCGAAAAATTGAAAAATAGAAATGTTGAAGAACTGAAAATCGAAAAATCAAAACTCAAAAAATCGAAAAAATAAAATACTCAAAAATCTAAAATTTAGAAACCGAAAATCGAAAAATCGAGAACTCAAATCTCCTAAATTTAAAAAATCAAAAAATTCAAAAATCAGATAATTGAAAATCGACACATTGAAAAGCTGGAAAATCGAAAAACCGAGATATCGAAAATTCGAAAGATCGAGAAATCGAGAAGTCGAAAACTTAAAAATTGAAAAATGAAAAAAGAACGAGAAATCGAAATCGTGAAGTCAAAAAATCGAAAAGTTGAGAAATCGAAATAGGCCAAAATCGAAAAATCTGAAAGCGGAAAATAAAAAATGAAAAAATGGAAACACTGAGAAAGCGAAATAGGTCAAAATAAAAAATCGAAAATTTATAAATCGAAAAAGTCATAAATCGAGAAAGTGAACAACCAAAATATCGAAATATCCAAATCTAGATTTATCGGGAAATAAAAAAAAAAAATTTAACAAAACGAAATATTGTAAACAGAAAGTCTAAAACGGAAGGTCGAAAAATCGAAAGATTAACAAATCAAAACATCTGAAAAATTCGTAAAGTTGAAAAATTGAAATCTCGAAGAAGTGAAATAAAAATCCAGAAATCGAAAAATCTTAAATTTTAAAAATTTAAAATTCAAAAATAGCAAAATTGAAAAATCGGAAAAGTAAAAAAATCGACACATCGAAAAATTCGGAAATCAAACATCGAAAGTCGAAGAATCGAAAGATTGCAAAATTTCAAAACTGAAATATCAACAAATTGAAAAATCATGGAACTGAAAAATCGAAAACTCGAGACAGTGAGAAATCTAAAAACCTAAAACTTTAAAAACTGAAAAATTAAAATATCGAAAAATTTAAAAACCGAGAAAACACAATATCAAAAATTTGAAAAATTGAAGAAACGAAATATTGCAAAATTCCAAAGCTGAAATATTGAAAAACCTAAAAATGGAAGGAAAATTAAAGAATCGAAACAGTGAAAAAATCCCAAACTGAAATACTGAAACATTGAAAAATTGAGAAATGGAAAAATGGGAAAATCAAAAAAATTGGTCTAAAGAGTTTAGACAGTACTTCCTTCACTATCGGAAACGTGACGACTGCATGCCTATTATGTTTTTTTTTACATTAGATATCAAAGCATTCGGTTTTGTAGTTCCTGATTAAATCAATAAAATAAATTTGCGCATTCATTAAATTTTTTGAGTCACCCTGTATATCCGAATCCAAAAAATACGACTGGAATGATAAATTACAAGAAGAGACTCATCATATTTTATACAATTTAGGTAGGATTTATTCAGCAAAATTTTGAGGTGACGTCATCAATTTTTTCGAGGGGATAAGTAAATATATTGTGATTAAAACGGTCTTGGTTTAATAACAAAAAAATATTGTTCGTCTATAAAACAAGCTCGTCTTAGACAAAGTATTCGTAAAAAATATGTCGTAAAAAAATTTACGTATGCTGGTTCCAACTGCGATTATGGTTTAAATATTTTTTAGAAAATCCTGTCATGGATGTAGAAACATTTGTGACAGCCAAAGAGGTTTTTTTGGGAAAATTATCTTTGAATTTAGACCAAATTGAAATAGACACTAGGCAACAGGCACATTTGGGCAAAAGAAAGAGAAATTAGGGTTACGGTTTCAAATTTTGGACGTATTTACAAACTTAGACCGACTACAGCAATAGCTAAAACTGTGGAGTCTCTGTACTACAGTACATTTAGAGGTAACAGTCATCCATACTATGGACAGCAAATTGAGGAAAAAGCTGTCAAGTGTTTTGAAATAAATAAAAATATAAAAACTGAACGGTGTGGCTTGTTTATTTCAAAACAATTTCCTTACTTAGCTGCTAGTCCAGACAGGGTTCTAGAGGATAGGAGTGCATTAGTCGAAATTAAATGCCCTTCAAAATCGCAAGATTTGTCTTCCGAAGAAGCGGTTAGAAAAAAAATAATCAAATTTTGTACATTGACAGACAGAGAATTGAAACTAAAAAAAGAATCATGATTACTACTTTCAAGTCCAGGGACAAATGCTTGTTACGGGTATTTCACAAGTTTATTTTGTTGTATGGACACCCAAAGAATAAATATAGTAAAAATTTATAAAGACGAAGAAATATATGTAAAAAGATGGCAGATGAACTTGGCAGATTTTGCTTTGGCGCTTTATTGTCCGAAATAATTGATTCAAGAAGAAAGAGGAACCTGCCTTTGCGAGAGATTTTTTTAAAATAAATAAAATTTGTTTCAATTTTTTATGTACTTTAATAATTTATTAGGAGTACATTTTTCATCACCAAGACTTGCATATCTTTATTATAAATATATTTTGAAAATGATCTCTCGGCAAATGAAAACATATACGAGCACTTTTTTCGAGTAAACAATGAAGGGAGAAGTTACTGAGCGTAGGGTTTTTTTAAAACACCTCCTTTCTGGGATAAGTAGTAGATACACTTAGCTACTTATACGTGTTAAACAAAAGCTGTATTTTATGTATTTTTTATTATTATTATAAATATGTTTATTAGTTTTATTAATTAAGAAAGCAAAATATGTATTAACAATAATATTACAATGAATTTTTAGTAATCATGTGTATTGAATTCAGGATCCTGAGTGGAGTAAAAATATTATAATTCCCCAGTTTTAATTCGGTTTTATGATAGTACCTCATTGCGTAAAAGTTAATTTCTTTAACAATAGATTACTACGGCCGGTCCTGGCGGCTTGTTATAAAACTGAGTTCCTTGTCATAAATTAGAAAAATCAGCCGAGAACTCTAACAATCAGCTTATGGTAAAGCAAGCGATAAGGGTTTTACCTGGAAAGTCGCTTCCGTAAATTTTAGTGGTGCTCCTATCGGCAAAGTACTGAACTAACTGCTCAAATTCTGTCGAATTGATACCCATTTTTTTCAATAATTGTTAGTTTTTGTTAAAAACTCTGCTAACCAATAGATCATTAATTTTCCTCTGATATTTCTGTTAAAATTATTCGACGTATTTTGCATTAATTTGTGGTAAATTTTGATTTTAATAAACACATTATTATTTAAACAAATTGTACCACTAACAAACATTTAATGACTCTGCGCCCTGTAAAAAGTAATGTTTTATCCATGTGCGAATTTTCAAGCGATTCTATGATGGTTATGACTCAAAAAACTTGAAAAGAAAACATACAATGGTGCTTTTTTTACGATATTTCTCAGCCATATTTTTTTAGTTGATTGAACTGGTCTCTGCGCTCTAGAATATGAAAAAAGCTGCAGTTTGATGTATGATACATCTATATTAATATCATTTTTTCATACAAAAAACCAAAAAAATGTTATACCTCGTCTAGCGAGTCCCCTTAATATACTTTTTTTTTTCACTAGTAGAAACCATAAGACAATAAATTGAAAAAATAAACGTTACATTTTTTGACGCAACATGATTTTGCTTTGATTTCTAATCAAACTTAATCTAAATCTTCGACACAAAGAAAACCGTTTACACTTGTCACTGAGTTAATCATTTTATCTACCATGCGTATATTCAAGTAATGTTAGTAGCACACATTTATTCATTTTTTAAGAAATAATCACATCAAGTATTTCGTACATAACCTCAATCTTCTTTTTGAACTTTGCTACCTCTAAATAAGTCGACATTTGCATGCTTTATGGCCGCTAGTGAAAAAAACACAATTTTAGGTTATTTGTACTTGTTGTATTGGTACTAAAACAAGTTTGCCATCACTGTAAAATTTCTACACTATAAACATCCAACTAAAAGATAAATTGGGTAAATAAAGCTCCACCTCAAGTGAAAATAAAAGAAAACGCACGCATCACCCACACAACCCACTTCTGGTATCAAAACCCATCCGTCGCCTTATAATGATCATTATCACACGTGGTATACGCGTGCCCTTCGTCCAGCAAAAAGTCCAAGGTGGCTCTGCAACAACCAAAACTTAACACTCCCCGCGACCCAAAAACCCAAACCCTACCTAACTTCCCTCGCTTGCGCGGAATCAAACTGCGCCAAAATCTCGCTCTTCGCCATCCCCATATAATTCGTCGTGTTCTTCAACAGCGACATGATCTTAGCCTGGATGGGTTTAAGCCCATGTGGATTCTCCTGCGGCGTGTTGATTTTAATATCGCCGAAGCTCATGGTGCCGTTGGTCGCAGCCGCGTGATTAACCGGTTGAGTGGCTGGAAGCCCACCTGTGGCTAACTTCTCTGCGTACACTTTGGCGTGGATTATCTGCAGGCGATGGTGGGTTACGACGTTCAAATCATCGATTGGGATGATTTTTAGGATCATGATCATTTTGGAGCCGTCTTGGGTGCGGATGGAGCCGAAAACTCGGACATAGCAGTTTTCTTTGACTGGGGGGAGGGCGCTGATCGAGTCCTAGGGGTTTGAACGTAGTACCTGATCAAGGTTTGCGAAAATTGCACTTACGCCGTCGGTTTCGAGCCACAAGATCGCTTGGATTGAGCCGCTTTGGTCCTCGATGAGGCACGTGGCTTTGGTGGATTGGACGTCGAAGTTTCGAAGGACGCCTATGATGTCCACCTTAAAAGTGGAGCGGTTTTATTTACTTAATTAGTGGCACGTATGATCCAGTCTTATAGTAGTAGCATTGTTTAAGTATATTATAGTTGGACAACCTAATACAAATTTTACTTCGCCTAAATAGTGAGCTTTAGGACAAGGAATCCAGGGGGCGTGGGACAAATTTTTCGTCAACGCGCATTTTCACTACAGTGAGCCAATGTATTAGGTTTATTTTACTCTACATCAGATGGCGCCATCAAACATTAGCAAAGGCAAACACCCTTCACACTGCTCTTATACGAGGAGTTATCCATAAATCCATAATTAACATTGTTCCGTAAACAGTAATGTGTATAAACATATATGTACAAAATATGAAAATATACTTGACATAAAAAATATGAAGCAACGCGTTGTAACGTGATACGAAAGAATTGAATTTAAATGGATTTGACGCCTATTTTTATTTGACTATATCTGAAGACTGACAGAAACTTTCCAAGGGTTTTTAAACTGGTGTAATTGTTTAGTTTTACAAGATTAAAGTAAAACAAGATTTTAAGTAAAATTTAGATTCGTGGTGTTACAAAAATATTAACACAAAATGAAAATATATGTTCAAAGTAAATAACAGAATGACATAAACTTTAAACATTACAAATAATTACAAGAGAGAAAAAAACGCATTAAGAACTTAACAGGCATGTTTGTAATATCGAGTTGTTAAAGGCTGCTTTGAAGACTGTTTGTTTCTATGAAAAACAATTGCTGTTATCGGACATTTTGGTAGATTTTGTTCCAAAAATACGAGATAACTAATTGTTTCTTGAACTAGTTTCCGTAACTTCTAAAATTTAAAAAGGATACGCCGTTCTGCTGTAATAAAATCTAGAATAAGGTCAAAATCACACTAATATTACATCTGATTTTGTTAACCACATGAATATAATTTACATTAAAATAAGTTACAGACATTGTTTGAAATGTTTATTATAGTTCGAAAACAAGATAAAATAAATAAATAAATATCCGTATCGAGTTTTCACCTTAGACGTCAAGATTTTTGGAAAAAAAAATCAACATTTTCCAATTTATAATGTTATTTAAATTTTAAAAAGTAGAATAGTCCTGCCCTGTGCTTTTACCAGAAAAGGTCTTTTCAGGTAGGTATCGGTGAGCGGGTTTAAGACATCCGGTTGTGACGGCCTATTGAATTATAATGGGAGTCAAATTGGTGTGAAGTCATAAACGCCAAATATGTTTGAGGATAGTATACCTAAATACGCTATTGGGATTTTTCGGCTTGTCGATTTCTCGATTTTTCAACTTTAAATGTCTCACTTGTTCAATATTTCAATTTTGGGCTTTTCCGATTCCTCCATTCTTTAAATTTTCTATTTCTCGATTTTTTAATTTTTCGATTTCTCGATCTTTGGATGTTTCAATGATATGATTTCTCAATTTTTGTCCTCTTCAATTTTACGGTTTTTAAATATTTCGATTTTTCAATTTTTCAAATTTTCACGTTTCTAAATTTTCAGTTTGCCGATTGCTAAAGTATTTTTTTTATTTGTCTATTTCTGGATTTCCTAAAGTTTCGATTTTTCACATCTTCAATTCTTCAATTTTTCGATTTTTTAATTTTGCTTTTTTAATTTTCGATTTCTCAATTTTCCAATTTTTTAATTTCTCAATTTTTTGAATATTTCTTTCAGTTATGAGATTTTTCAATATTTCAGTTTTTCGACTTTTCGATTTTTGAATTGATGGATTTTTTTGATTTCTCGCTTTTTTCATTTTTGGATTTTCAATTTATTGTAAACTTTAGATTTTTCAATTTTGCGACTGTTTAATGCTTCGATTTCTCAATTTTTAAACTTTTCGATGTTTTAATGTTTCATTTTTTAGAATTCTAGGTTTTCGATATCTCGAGTTTTCAGTTCTTCTATATTTTAATTTTTCGATTATTCCATTTTTTAATTTCTCAATTTATCCAATTCAGATGTTTCATTGTTTTGATTGTCCAATTTCTCAATTTTTCAATTTTTCAAATTGAATTGGATTTCTCGATTCTTCAATTTTGCGATATTTTAATTATTCATTGTTTTAAATTTTAGTTTTTTCGATTTCTCGATTTTTTGACTTTTCAGTTCTTCAGTATTTAAATTTTTCAATTTTTCAAATTTTTGCGTTAAATTTTCAGTTTTCTGATTTCTCAATTAATCTATTTTTGATTTTCCCACTTCTCAAAGTTTCGATTTTTCAGTTCTTCAATTCTTCGATTTTTGACTTCGCTTTATTGGTTTGTCGATCTCTCAATTTTTGGATATTTCTTTCAGTTTTGATATTTTTCAATACTTCGATTCCTTCATTTTTCGACTTCTAGATTTTTCAATTTTTTATTTTTGGATTTTCAGTTTTTTGTTTTTTATTTCAATTTCTCAATTTTTCAACTTTTTCATATTTTAATTTTTAAATTTCTAGATTTTTCGGTTTCTCGAGCTTCCAGTTCTATATTTTAATTTTTTAAATTTCCGAATGTTTAAATTTTTTGAGATCTCAATTCATTGAGATTCGGATGTTTCGATGTTTTGATTATTCAATCTCTCGCTTTATCAATTTTTCCATATTTAAGTTTTCGATTTTTCGATTTTGGCCTATTTCGGTTTCTCAATTTTTTGATTTTTCGACTTCTCGATTTTTCGACTCCTCGATTTTTTTGTCTTTTGATTTTTACAATGTTTCGATGTTTCGATTTTTGATTTATCCGATTTTTCAATTGTCCGATTTTTTAAATTCTCGACTTCTCGATTCGTTGATTTTTCAGTTTTTCGATTATTAAATTTTAGATTTTTATTTATTTATTTATTTTTATTTTTTGATGTTTGGATTTCTCCATTTTTCAGTTTTAGGATATTTTAACTTTTCAATGTTTTAAATTTTAGATTTTTCGATTTTTCAGTTCTTCAATATTTTTTTATTTTTAAAATTTTGACGTTTCTGAATTTTTAGTTTTCGGATTTCTCAATTAATCTATTATTTTTCAGTTCTTCAGTTCTTCAATTTTTCGATTATTCAGGTTTTTGATTTTTCAATTTTTCGATTTTTTAAGTTTGCGATTTTTAGACTCTGCTTTTTTGACTTTTCTGTTTCTCAATTTTTTAATTTCCTAATTTTTTGATATTTCGTTCAATTTTGTGATTTTTCAGTTTTTCGATTTCTCAATACCCCCTTTCGTAAGGTACCGCCACTTCATAGTGAAGCGAGTGAGATGTAAAATATATATTCATTCTTTTCTACATGGGAAAGTGATTGTCCGTACAGGTTGTCCAACTATAATATACTTAAACAATGGTAGTAGTATGAAATTTATTTCTGCGTCACAACCGCTAAGCCACGCCTCCTTTTGCTTTTAAACCAATCATATAATAAAAAATCCGAAGACAAAAAAAACAACTCAAAACATTTATTAAATAAACTGAACAAATAAATGTCAATGCGCACATTTTTCTTTTTACTTTGACTTCGCCTCATTCATCTGATAATTTATAGATCTACACAGCTGTATACTTTGCGTTGACGCTATAAAAACGTTAACCCAAAACAGAGGATAGTTTTTCGGAATAATCGCCATAGAATAGCGTGACCACACAAGCCCAGTGAACAACAAAGCCAAGCACTGGGCTTGACTTATACTTCCAGCGGGACGCATCATATCACCGATCCCTGCAAGCACTAAACCCCACTTGAACATAGGCGCCCAGAAAAAAATTGTCTTGGGGCCCGCCGGATGTCGCCATAGGGGCTGCAAGCGCTCAGGAACAACAGTGTCAAGAACAGACATAGTTTTGTGGTAGATTTTCGACATTGTGCCAATTTAAGCGAACGGAACAGTGACAGCGAGTCAAATTTGACAACTGCAGACAGAGTGTGACTTACCATCTGCACTGGCATTCCATACAATGTGAATTCTTCATCCGAACACTCAGTTATGTATGATATAAAAACGGGGACTACACTCTGGACGCGTCGAACTTGCTGCAATCAAGTTATTAGTTGGATTTACTAACCCTGGAAGCGTTACCTCTCGTTTTTTGGTGGCTGAGCCCCCGCCGCCCTCGCCGTCGTTGACAAAACCCCCATTGACGCTCATATCTACGAAAAAAACGATTTATTCGAATAAAGTGAGAAAAATTCAACGCACCAAAAGTATTCCACATTTTTGTTGTTATTTTTGAAAGTGATACACAGAAACAAAGTTTTTGGTTAGTGTACTTGTTGCAAACGGCGGGAATTTCTGACAAGCTCACACATGTCAACGATGTCAGCTGTCATTCTCGGCTAGGGACTTTTAGCTTAACGTTCGTGTCAATTTGCGAGCGCATAGTTTTCCGTAAAACACAATCATTTCGTCTAATAATAATAAATCAAAATTTTCAATTTATCTATTTTGGTTCCGCTAAAGACATCGTTGAAGATTTTTAAACTTAATTATGTAACAAAGACACCAGTCGCAGATGGCGCCACTATTTGTTTATTTACACTAGAACTGTCAATTCTGTCATATTATTTATTTATTTATTTCTTTTTTAAATTATATGGAACAGCCGGAGCAGCCTCCCCAACCTCCCTCAGCTGAGGTCCCCCAAGTCGAAGTGACGGTTCGAGATGCTCTCCACTCTTTGACTGCCGTCAATCAAGATCTGTTTCTCCTGGACTACGGTAATGTTATCATTCAAAGGCGCTACCAAAGCCTTAAAACTGTTCGCCTGCTGGGGGGCGGTCTCGGCGGCGGCGATTTATGTCAAGCCATTTGTGTGGGACGAGGCATGCTTACAGCGGCTATTCTCGGTAATTAGAGGCAACTGGAGTTTAACTCGAACTCAAAGACTGGTTTCCAGGGGAAGACAGCGTCCCCAGTTCGCGCGATATCTTACGGACTATCAAGGAGTTGAACGAAGGAGACAACTGTGGCGTTTTTGTGATAGTACAAGCGGGTCCTGATTTGTTTAACTTCGGGCTTGCGGTGGAGAGAGCTAACGCTGACTGCCGGTCAAGGGTTAAATTGCTGTCGATCGACGACTATAAGGGCGACGACGAGAAGGTGCGGTACTCGTGTGGGTTTATTCTCTTGGCGAAAGTATTAGGGGCTATGGCCGAACTAGGGTTTTTTTTTGATGAAATATACAACTGCTATGAAAACATTGTGGAAAAAATTGTAACTGTACCTTTACATTATGAGCATGTAGAGGTGGGACTTCTAAAGAGGCAGAGTGTAGTGTTGACACAAGATTTCGTGAAACGGTTTCAGACAATCATTGATAAAAAGAGTCAGTTTAATTTGAGTTTACACCCGTCTGTTCCCACAGTGATTCTCATAAACACTTCTAGGGCTTTAAGTCGGTTGGCTGAGCTCGGGTTAGTCAAACAAGTAATCGAGAAACTGAAAGAGTGGGGGGTATCCATAATTCGGTTATATTACGGCAGTTTTATCACAATGACTTTGAGAACAGCTTATTTGACAGTCATGAAAATATTTGATATGAAGATCATTGAGTACCTGGACGCACAGTCAGATGCATCTGGTTTGATTAATAATTTTTCTAAAGCATACTTACAATTTTTTGTTTGTAAGGTTGGCACCAAGTTTGTCAGTTCCTTCCAGAGATCACATTCCAACGTGAAGAAAACCCAGGTTTATTACAAAAATCTGGTAAGCAAGAAATTTTTAAAGGTGCAAAATTAGGCCAGACCCAAAGCAAAATCTGTGCCAAAGCTATAGAATTCGGTTGTGAAGCTCTGATGTCCTGTGAGCGCCAGTTAAACACCATAGATCAAGAAAAAAGCCGGGGTGATTTTTTTTTTTTTTTTGGCTACTTTCACTGATTATTAAAACTTAGGGAATATGGGTAGCCGATTGAGAAATATGGCCGAACATGTGCAAAAACGGTTAATCAATAGCAAACTTTCCGTTGATTGCCCCTACGCCCTATTCAAAAAATTAGGCGTAATGGCGGAGTCGGCAATAGGCGGCGCTATGGGCTCAATTTATGGGGTACTGTTTGAAACTGCTGCCAACGTTTTCGGGGATTTACCTGAAGAGGAAGTCGTGACGCCGTTTGTATGGGCGAGAGTGTATTCGATTGCAGCCAATGCCGTTCAACAGTTATACCAGTAGTAACATTGAAGTGGCACATTTCTTTAAAATTATTCATTTTAGGTACTCCACCGAAAGAGACGATGTAAACATGTTCTATCCTATTAGATGTGCAGAACAAGTCATTAGTAAAGAAATGGCGAAAGGACAACATTATCTACAAGCCTTTGGGTTGGGTGTGAGTGTGGCTGAAGAAGCAGCTATAAGAACGAAGTTACCGTTGTGTAAATATCCAGACGTGGGGGCACACGCTGTGGGAATTTGGATGAGGGCAGTTTTTGAGGCGGTGAAACTTACAAGTATGCCGGATGGATGTGATTACTTATAAAACTTTTGAATAAAAGAAATGGCTGCAGTGGTGACTTTCATTTCTTTCTGTATTTAACAGCATTCCATAAATCGTGGTTATTAAAAGCTTGAGTTAATCAGAAGTAAATCTGAATTTGTAGAGTGTGTTCGCAAAGATGGAAACAAAAAGCGCCTTACTTTATGGTCATACAATAGAACGCACCTTGCGGATCTACGCCCAAAATAAAAACGATTCAACACCACAACAAATACGAATCAGGCTTTGTGGTCACGTGACTCCCTCATTGCTTACGATTGGTTACTAACCCACTGACATTCCTACCATTGTTTTTGTTTACTAAATTTGGAGGTTATAAAGTAGACGCCGACGTTTTGGCAAAATATCACCAAAGCTAACCCCCTTTAACAAGTTATAAGGACTGGAATTGGTCAAACATCACAAACGTAAATATGGGGGGCAAATTCGAGTCCCTCCGCATCGAATACCAGGTATTTCCCAAACATAACCTCACATATCTGTTCATTATTTCGCACATTTCAGGATGTCTTACGCAAGTCTTTCAAAACCAAAAGCGCGGAAACAATCGAGACCAAAGCTAAACAGTTTACGAAAACCGCCGCCGACCTCAAAGCCCCCTTGGATCAGGCGTTCCGAGACATGCTGCTTGAGCTCCTCGAGCAAGAAGTTAACGTCGCGGTGTTGCGCGAATTCGTCGATTTTAGCGTTTTGTGCTGCAGAAAAGACCTCAGCAACCCCACGATGCCTGTGGTACTCCTGTCTGATATTTTCGACGCGCTGACTTTGGATGCGTGTCAGGAGATGTTTCTCTATGTTGAAAATAACGTGGAAGTGTGGAAGGAGAACTTGTTTTTCAGTTGTTGCAAAAACAACTTGTTGAGGTTGTGCAACGATTTGCTGAGGAGATTGTCCCGGTCTACCGCGACGGTCTTCTGCGGGCGGATTTTGCTCTTCTTGGCTAAATTTTTCCCGTTTTCGGAACGGTCAGGTTTGAATATTGTGAGCGAGTTTAATTTGGAGAATACGACGGAGTACGGGACGGATTCGAGTCAGGATACTGTGGGGGATATTGAAGGGGAAGAGAAGAAAAATGCTGTGATTGATTTTACGTTTTATTGTAAGTTCTGGTCACTGCAGGACTTCTTCCGGAATCCGAATCAGTTGTATAGTAAAGTGCAGTGGAAGTTGTTTTGTACTGTAATGACTTCAATCTTGGAAATATCATTTTCTCATTGGTTGGTTGTAGTATGCGACGAGCGTCCTAAACACGTTCCAGGGTCTCAAACTTGAACACGTTGAAAATGGGAGCTATTGTAACGAAAGTACGAATAAAATGTACTTTTCCAAGTACTTAACCAGCCAGAAATTGCTGGATTTGCAACTATACGACGTCAACTTCCGAAGATCAGTTTTGCTTCAGTTCCTCATTTTGTTCCAGTATTTGTCTTCTTCAGTCAAATTTAAATCGTAAGTATCGTTCAAACCATCAACATCGTTTCTACTTTTCGTTGTAGCGACAGTTTCGAACTCAAATCTGACCAAAAAGAATGGATCCAAAACAGCACTGACAAAGTATACAGCCTTCTGCGCGAAACGCCCCCTGACGGTAAAAGATTTGCGGAAATAGCTTCCAATATTTTAAGTCGGGAAGAATACTGGAACGCCTGGAAAAACGATGGTTGTCCCGAGCTGAAAAAGTCGGTCGTGGCTTTAGAAAGCCCCGATAAACGTAAAACCGACGACCGCCCCCTGTTGGGCGACATAATCAAAGACGCTTCCAGCCAGGATAAATTTTACATGGGAAACCCCGAACTGACGAAGTTGTGGAACTTGTGTCCAGACAACCTAGAGGCTTGTAAAGGCAAAGAACGAGACTTCCTTCCGACTTTGGAAGATTATTTCGCCGACGCTATAGCACAAATGGAAGCACCCACTCCAGTCAAAGATGAAGACAACTTGCTCAAAGACGGCAACTATGGGTGGAGGGCTTTGCGGTTACTCGCCAAACGCAGCCCCCATTTCTTCATCTACAGTTCTGTGAACAATGATCCATTGTCTTCGTATTTAGAAGTGATGATTAAAAAAATCGCACACGATAAACCAGGTCGGAGTCAGGAAAATTCACAAGAGGTGCAACAAGCGGATGTTGAGGAGGAAAATTTGTTTAAAGACACACAAGTGGATGAGGGGGCAGAAGATATCAAACCATCGGAAGGGGAAGAATTCATGGATGAGAAAAGTACAAGGGTCGACTATAAAATTACCCCGGCTCAGCTACAATTATTTAGTGAGCAAGTGGCCCCCAATTGGAAACAGTTGGCCAATAAGTTGGGTTTTAAAACCGACGAAATTCAATTTTTCACGCAGGAGAACGTCAAAGAGGTGGATCAAGCTAAGAATATGTTGCAGTTGTGGTTCGACGATGATGAAGACGCCACTCTGGATAATTTTCTGTACATTTTAGAAGGACTAGAGATGGAGGCGGCGGCGGAACTTGTTAGAAATGAAATAAATTCAATGGATACATGATTTTTTGTTTTATTGTAGCGGTTACTTTGTTTTTCCTGGTTGTTTGCAATAGAAACAATCCTTCAGTAAAACTAAAATGGGAAACCTACTGATTATTCTAAGTGACTTACCAGCAGGAACACCAGTTATCCACATTAATGTTCACGTTGGCAGCTTTGACAGATCGTGCAAATTCTCTTGCGAAACCCATTTGTTGCAAAAATCACAGAATTTGTACTCTTCTTTCGCCGGTAGCACGATTTTACTGTAACTTTGAGGTTAGATTACCATCATCGTGGACACTCGTCTCACCTCGGATCCACATTCGTGAAAATTCGGACCGGCGAGCCGAATTTTCGCCATTTTTTGCACGTTGACGCCATCTTGAAACCACGGATAATTGTCATAATCGGCTTTGTAGCCCAACATAACGACATTAGGGAGGCTATTCAAAATTTGGGGCTCCATGAAGTATGAAAAGACCCAAAATATCGGCAAGTCTGTCTTGGTTTGGTTTATTTGTTTATATTTATCAGTGATTTGGTCGATGGTGTAGACAAGGAGCTCTACGCGATCTGCAAATCGGGGGTAGAGCAATTGTGACGGGCTTGGGAGATTTTCAAAATTAACTTTTGTTAATTTAGTATTTAACTGTAAAACTCTTGTCGTGGACCTTGTGCCCGATATATAGTGAAAATATTATTTATTTGTTCGTAGGCTGGTTCGTGATGATGGTAACACATTCTAGTGACTGGACAAAGGGACTACTTCAAGTATATGCATTTTGCTCAAATGAACAATTATATTTAATTTAGAAATGAGTATGTACAAAAGAAATTTAGTCATATGAGAAAAATTTGGAATAACAATAAACTGTAGTGTAGTTTAATATGCGAATATAATTAACAGAAAATGAACTTCAGTATTAAAACATTTTTAAATAAATTCAAGAAAACCTTATAACTTTGAAACTAAATCTTTGAAAGCATAATAAAACAAACATTTAAAAAAAATCTAAAACAAAAATATAACAAAACTTAAAATTGGTACCATAACTCAAAATTTGGTAACAACTCAAACATTTGGTAAGGAACATTATAGTAGTTGCGTGGTCAGCGTTCATCAAACAATATAACTGTTTAACTAATAATTTCAATGCAAATTAATCTTTAAAAATAGATATAAATCTCAAAACGTTATCCAATCAAGAATACAAAGGGCGATTTATCATCAAATTTAAACTGAACTTTAAAAATATTAATAAAAACAAAACTTTGAACTTTTTATGAAATCGTGCACATTTTTGGAGATATTAACACTTACCCCCTTGTGTCACAACACAAACACACACTAAACAGGCAACTGGCTAGAGGACTCTGGTCTTTTTTGGATCTTTCGATCTTTAATAAGTAAAGACCCCTCCAAAGGAGTTGTTTTCGCAAAATTGTTTACTAGTTACTAGTTTATTTGGGGAGTCGTAAAAGCATTTGTGTGTCCACCAAATTAGGCTTAATTAACTGTCATATGAAGATTTTTAGTGGCAAAATGTGCTTTTTGTTAAAATTAACAAATTTAAACCATGAAATTATAAAACTGGACAAAGACATCGTGTCCAGCCAAACGGCGCCAATATTTAACTGTGAAATTATAAACCTTGATTAGAATGGTGTGAAATCATAAAATCCAAGTTTCACAAGGACAACCTTGATTTTTACGACAATGACGATTGTTCTGATTCATACCAACATCTCCAAAAATAAGTAAATTTATCGCCCGTTACACAGTAAAGCGACATCGCCACTAAAATTATAAAATGAGGAAGTGTAGTGATGTGAAAGTGCGTCGAGTACGTATTAAAATATTCGTTTATTCCGAATAAAAATTAATACAAAATAAACGAACTAAAGTATAAGAACACAACATCTTTTGGAATATGTAAATGAAATTAAAAAAAGTAAGTATATCAACAAAAATTAAAAAAAAGTGTAAACATCCGGAAAGGAAACAAAAAACGGTACTTTTATAACGAACTGTTTAATTATTAACGTTTCCCTCTATTCCAAATCCCGTTTTTTTGAACCTGGGATCGAAAAACGTAGGGGAAAAGTGCCTAAAATGATCCCCTCAGGTCAAATGATCCCCATCAATTGTAAGAAAATTTGTGGCTCCATCTACCAAACATAACTGTCATTTGATTAAGCGCTCTGTAATTAGTAGAGAGCGGATTTCTGTCGGGCTAGACAAGGCCAAACTCGGTACGGCTCGTACGGGATGGGAATTCATTGCAGTTACGGGCTACACTTCGTTTATTTGAGAATAGAATACCGCTGCTTCGTTGCACTCTGCTGTTAATTCCAATTCTCATATACTTAGCCGTTTGATTAATAAATCGTTAATTGTATTTATGGAATAAGTAATGTTTAAATTCAGTGATTATCTATCACCCGCTACTGAGTCCCGACGATCCAGCGCGTCCCCACCTATATCGTGACGTAGCCCGACAGAAATCCGCTGTCTAGTAATTAGTACCTTCTGAAAGTTTGATGGCGTTCTGTGTATTCTGCACAGTTTTGTGCCAAAATATGTAAAATAAGCACCTCTGATCTATGGTAAGATATATTTTAAAAGTCCATTACTTCCATTTGAAAGGTCTTATAGCGGTGGTAGTTGTTTTGACAGAATTAGATACATTTCAGTCGTAGGTTAGTTATGATCTTTTTACCGCATGTAAAAATTGAAGGTTAGTTTACAATTTTTGAATGCGGATATGCTACCTAAGGCGAAATGATCCCTTTTTCTTGAGGCAAAATGATCCCGGATCATTGGGCGGGGCTAGTACCTGCTAAGATAAGACTGATTTTTGCAAATCATATACCCTCTAAGAAAAGAGAGGGTGAGTGGGCAGGGCTAGTACCTGCTAAGATAAGACTGATTTTTGCAGATAACATATCCTCTAACCCCGCCCACCTACTCTTTATTTTCTTTGAGGGAATACCATTTGCCAATATCAGTTTTATCTTAGCAAGTACTAACCCCACCCACCCGCCCGTTATTTTCTTAGAATGTATGTTATTTGCCAATATCAGCCTTATCTTGCCAAGCACTAGCTCGGCCCATCCGCCCTTTATCTTGTTAGAGGGCTAGTACCTGATAAGATAAGACTGATTTTCGCAAATGACATATCCTCCAAGAAAAGAGAGGGTGGGTGGGCGGGGCTACTACCTGCTAAGATAAGACTGATTTTTGCAGATGACATATCCTCTAACCCCGCCCACCCACCCTTTAGTTTCTTCGAGGGAATACCATTTGCCAATACCAGTTTTATCTTAGCAGTTACTAGCCCCACCCATCTACTACCTGCTAAAATAAAACTGATTTTCGCAAATGAAATACCCTCTAAGAGAGGAGAGGGAGAGTGGGTGGAGCTAGTACCTCTTAAGACGGGGAAATTTAAATAATTTAAAAGAATTTTAGGGATTTTCCTGTTCTATTTTTGGGAAATCCTCAGTCTTAAGAGGTACTAATCCCAGTCACCCGCCGTCACTTTTCTTAAAGGGTATCTCATTTGCCAAAATCAGTTTTATATTAGCAAGTATTAGCCCCACCCACCCACCCTCTCTTTTCTTAGAGGGTATATCATTTGCCAAATTCAGTTTTATCTTAGCAGTTAGTAGACCCGCCCACCCGCCCTCTCTTTTCTTAAAGGCTATATCATTTGCCAAATTCAGTCTTATCTTAGCACTTACTAACCCCACCCACCCACCCTCTTTTTTCTTAGAGTGTATGTCATTTGCCAAATTCAGTTTTATCTTAGCAGTTACTAGTCCCCCCCACCCACCCTCTCTTTGCTTAGAGGGTATATCATTTGCCAAATTCAGTCTTATCCTAGCAGTTACTAGCCCCACCCACCCACCCTCTCTTTTCTTAGAGGGTATATCATTTGCCAAATTCAGTTTTATCTTAGCAGGTAGTAGGCCCGCCCACCCGCCCTCTCTTTTCTTGGAGGGTATCCCATTTGGCAAAATTAGTCTTGTCTTAGCACGTACTGATGACTAAAGTATTGTCTCAAACTCTTCCAGAAATTATACACCCCGTATTTTCGCTGCTTTTCAAACTTTATTTGTTTATTTTTTTTTAAGAATTTATTTTTTTGTTAATTTTTGAAATAAAATATTTATCAGTTATGTCATGATTTGATTTTTCTTGTTGATGCTGTCCCCTTATGGTCAAAATTCAAAGGGATCATTATGCCCATGCCGAGGGATCATTTTACCTATGGGGATGCCTAAAATGATCCTTTTGTAAGGTCCTGGAAAAACGTTAATAACTTTTTTTATAATTATCGAATCACCAATTGGCTTATACTGTTACCTAGATAAAAATCAATGTTCTTACAAATAATGCTACAGATTTACATGAATAATAATAATATAGTATTTTTTAAAGAATTTCTCCCTTAGGGGGATCATTTTAGGCACCTTTCCCCTACTTTTTGCAAGAATTTTGTTTGTTTCTAGTGAAACCAGACGTCTGATGGAAACGGGTTCCAAGAGTTTCTTTTGTAACCATGTGCCGACTTCTGTACTACTGGGTTTCAAATTCTTCAAACTGAATTGTAAACCACGCACAAGTGGTACTACCGAGGCATTGTCACATATTTTTCTCGCGAAAGTTCCGTCGTCATTAGCTCTAGCGGTTTTAAAATCGGAATACAGTCTGTTATTATACCCCATTCAGAAACATGTAACATGTTAACTTCTAATAGCCTTTTTAGCATAATTAGAATGTAATTCCATCTTGTATTCACCACCTTGTGGTGACCGAATTTGAATCAACATTTTCGCGCTGAAATTAATTAACAACGGCACGAAATCACATTTGAATAATTTGAATTTGAGAAAAAAGAAATTCAAATCAAAAATCGTTAAACATAGGCAACCAGGTGCACGGCAACGCTTGTTGGATAGTTGGACAGTTAGTGGCGCTAGGGGATTTTAGTTAGAAGGTTGGTTGGTACACAGAGGGCAGCATGCCGAAGCGTCAGTCTGGATGTGTTTTTGTGAGTGTAATCACGTGGTAAGGTAGTTTTGGTTAGTTTAGTTGGTTTGGTAATTAATAAAAGAGAGGAAGACTTTGTTTAATGACAATCAATCGTAACTCCGATGACGACGCAGTTTACCCCCAACACGTGTAGCTAATCTTTGCGGTCTTTTAATCGAAAAAGTGCGGACTTTCGTTCACCGCGAACCACGTGATGTAGATTTGTTTTGTTGTTTGTAAATTCATCAATCAAGTTAGTTTTTCTTAATCGTCAGCTAGTGCTAACACAATTTAACAATCAGGATTATTTAAATAAACCACTTGCTAGAAGATTTCATGACATTCACTTAGTCAGGATAACAACGTTGTTGTTTAATTACAAATAAGTTTCTGGATGCTTATACGTAAGTGTTACATTATAACACTTCATAATTCTTCACACAAGATTGTTAATAGTTCATTTACGGCAGTTAAACTAACTAATTCATACCGCGAACTGACGGGGGGGTTAAAATAATTTCTTCCCTTAGGCGGTTATCATCGTTATTAGCGTCCTATCGTGGTTACATCACCGAGACGCTTTTTCCTCGCAACGTTAAAATTTACATCATCGAGGCGTTTCCTCGCAACGATGACTGAATATTTTTGTGTTTATTTATTATGTGTTTTGTTGGGGTAACCAGTTCGCGGTATTTTAATAGCTATTAAGACAACTAGTGTTTTATAGACAGTTTAAAAATCAAGATCGTAGTTAAAATCCGAGCGACCGAAGGGAGCCAGGATTTTATAGAGCGAGATTTTTAAACTATAAAACACGTGTTGGCTTCAAGATTTTTTCAAACACTAACAGTAATTCATCAACTCCTTTTTAATCAATTCATTACTACAAATTTTGACAAATCATTTGTGAAGCTTCATAGTATCATAGTAAGATTGCTGTGTATTGTAACTATGACAAGTAAACAAATTTTGGAAAAAACAATTTTCATCGTCAAAATGTGCGAAAACGTTCCGGAAGAAATTGCGAAAAAGGGAAAAGAATTGCGAAGCAATTTGTTACCCTTAAAGTCAAAAAATGCATACGAGAAAGTATATGTTTCGTTCCAAGACTGGAAAAATAAAAACCGCATCAAGGAAGTAACCGAAGATGTTATCTTGGCTTTTTTGGACATGAGAATGAGTACATATTTAGTAAAATTCATAAAACTAAATTATTTAACAATTACAGTCGCAAAAGTTGTCACCTTGTTCTTTATGGCCAGAATATTCAATGTTAAAGGCCACTCTAAAGGCAAAAAAAAACATAGATATTGAAAAATTTGGTGCTGTTATTTCGTATATAAAAAAATTAAATGTTGGTTATCGTGGCAAAAAATCCAACGTTTTGACACGAGAAGAAATCAAAACTTTCTTGCAAGAAGCTGATGACGGAGAATATTTATTCGAGAAGGTAAGAATTACTTAATAAGAAGTATTTTTTATACATATGAAATCGTGTAGGTTGCTTTAATCTTTGGAATTGCCGGAGCTTGCAGAAAGGCCGAATTTTGTGCTATGAGATTTGACGATATACAAGATTGTGGTAATGTTCTGAATATTGTTATACCTGACAACAAAACCCACAAAGAAAGAAGATTCAGTGTAGTTAATGAAGGCTTTGGTGTTAATACCATTGATTTGTATCGACGTTATGTTGCTTTACGACCCACAAATTCACCATTGAGGTTTTTTTACACTATTATAAAGGTAAATATACTCGCCAAAATGTAGGAATTAAGACCTTTGGAAAAATTCCCAGAAAAATTGCAACTTTCCTCAAACTGGAAAATCCAGCTAACTACATAGGTCATTCTTTTCGCCGCAGTTCGGCAACTCTCCTGGTTAACGCAGGTATTGTAATGATTACCTTTATTCTTCAAATTAACTTTATATTCAATGCAGGCGGAGACATTACTTCGTTGAAGAGGCATGGCGGGTGGGAATCAACCAAGGTGGCAGAATCTTACATACAAGAATCTTTTGGAGAAAGAGTGAAAATTGCTCAAAAAGTTTTTGGAGATGAAAAGCTGGCACCGAATGAATTAGTTGACAATGAAATCGTTATGGAGAAGCCAACGAACCTAAGTTACAGTGAAGCGTGTGGCAGTTCCAGTTCTAGCTCTAGTACTAGCAAGAACACCGCTCAAAATGTTTATTTTAATAATTGTACTTGTGGAAACTGTAGTGATTATTATTTGTGGAACGACGTGTACTTTTAACAACGATTTATTGATATTATGTACATGTCAATATATATACTTGAGAATAAAATTATTTATGTATTTTTGCGACGCGTGCCCGTTGACGGGTTGTTGGTGACTCTGCGTCCGCCACTCGTTCGTCCAGGAGGGCGGTGATGGATACATTTTGGGGGTGGTACCGAACACCCGACGAGAGCCGAGCGGCCGAGAACTTCGGGTGGTACCACACAGTACTTTTAACTTTGGTGATAATTATTGTGAAGATTCGAAATAAAAAACTTGAAATATGCGAAATCGTATTTTAAGAAGCTGTAAGATACGTTGCCATTGACAGCGTACTTTAAGAGAACAACGTTATTTTCAATCAAAGTTAACATACGAGTTCTTATGAACCATAGAAACAGTATAAGATGTTAGTGTTTGAAAAACTCTCAAAGTAAATTGTTTTTTTATGTAACCAATCACTTAAATCATGATATAATTTAACATAATGTAAACTCTTTGTTTCAATCGTTGATAAAGTGTGGCAAGTATTAATCTCATGTTAATTTTTCACCTCATACAATATTTCTCTATCTCACAGTTTTAACCTCAGTAATTTTCCCTTGTTGTATAATTTTCATTGGACGTCAATTGCATGCTATGCAGTTTTAACCTCACATAATATTTTTATTTGCACAAGTTTCTTTCACACCAGATCTTTTCTTTTTCATAAATCTTTGCTAGTTTTGTTTTGTAAATATTTTGTTGATGAATGTTTCCATCGTATAAATTATTAGATTGTCTGGCGAATTTAAATGTTGTTTATTGCTCTTTTGAAACCTTAACACTTATTCAGTTGTCGACAATATTAGAGTCATAAGAAATTGAACATTTAAAAATGGAACTGAGGTTAAATAACACCGAAAAACGTAGCAGAAGCGTAGGGCGCGGCTCCTAGTGGTGGTTAGCGGGATTTGTCGCGCCATCTGCATAAGGGGTGCAGGCTTTGTATAGAGTCAGTGGGAACGGTCTGGACGACGTGAAGTTTTCAGCTTATTTATAGCTTTGACATTCCAACCAAGAGTTTTCGGCCGAAACGGCCTGGATAGCACGGTACGTTTCTTCGTTAGATAGAATCACCGTCGCGTGGGAGACCAGCCCGGACCGGGAGCCCCAAACTCCGTAATAACTTGTGTATTTGCATCCAGTTACTTTAATTCAGATTTTGCTTTGTTTTTATTAAATTTGTGATATTCAAATATTTGCATTGATTCCAAACATATGTATAGGATTTTGTGTTTGTTCGGTTTTCATGTGTATGTCTGTCAATTCGCGAGTGTCTTTTCTTAAGGTGATCTCCAGGTTCTTCAACATCGACCTCTGAATTAGGATTTTCTTTCAGAAGAGATTGTTCGTATTGTATCCGGTGTTTCTTGATCCCATGCTGTCTCAAGTTACCCGTACTGCCAAAATATTTTAATTGTTACTTGCACAAAAAACACACTGCTAATAAAAGACTTGTTTTTTGAAGGTGCCATAATTTTTCGGTATCACGAAACGAAAGCGTATATACGAACTTAATTACGTCTGACATACTCCGTATTCAGCATGAAACTGAATAAGTTATTGGATTTTTATTATGTATTTAGGGTGAAATATAACCTCACTTTAATTCATGAGGCTCACGTGACGGAAGTCTCAGTGGTGTGTTAAGATTACCAACTTAAAAAATATAACCATTAAAAAAAGGTCAAATCTTATGAAATCGCCGTTTATCCTTTTGAAATTATAATTTGTGACGTGTGGAGATTCTTAGGATTAATAAACAGCTCAAATCTATGACATCGTATTTAACTGTGAAATGTTAGTAAAATTTTTTGAGATCTAAAAATGAAAGTGGAAACGCAGGTTAATTTATTGGTAGATGTTATACATAAAAACATACCAAGCACATCGTCGTGTTGCACTCAAAGTTGCTCTAAACTCCAACTAAAGTACCCTCAGACAGAATTTAGAAAATTTGGTGGTGACATTCGTGACTGCTTGTCATTTTGGAGTCAGTTTAGAAGAATTCACGAAGATCGGGCGCTTCCTAATGAAGAGAAGTTACAACTTTTGATAAAAGCAACGACTCCTAAATCACGAGCACGCCAAATTGTTGAAAGTTATCCACCAGTGGGAGATAACTATCTCAAAGTTATCGAATGTTTAACAAGACGTTTTGGAAGACAAGATCTACAGATAAAAGTCCTACGAACGTGAACTTTTACAAGTAGTGTTGAACAACGTGAACAAATCGACGAAGCTAAGTTCTTTGTATGACCAAATTGAAGCACAACTCCGATCTTTAGAGACTTTGGTGTGCAGTCCGGCCCTTGTTCAGCTATGCTATTTCCCCTAGTCGAATCATGCCTTCCAGAAGATTTGCTAAGAATTTGGGAAATACCAATATGTTTTAACGATGACGATAGTTCAAAGGTGCATCTGGATCGACTCATGAGTTTTTTGAGCAAAGAAGTTGAAAGCGAAGAACGAGTAGCTCTGGAGATTTCTGGTTTTGGAGACAAATTTCGACGCAAAGATTCTCCAAAAGACGTTCCTACAGCTACAGGACTGTTGACGAAGAACACGAGTAAACTGCGATGCCTATTTTGCAACGAAACACACTATAGCTCCGACTGCCCAGAAGCTAAGAAGAAATCTCTTACTGAACAAGGAAAATCCTGTCGTAAAAGGACCTTTTTAAAAAAGGTGGGGCTTCTAAGATGACAGAGTGTAGTGTTGACACAAGATTTCTTGAAAAAGTTTCAGACAATCATTGATAAAAAGAGTAAATTTAATTTGAGTTTACACCCGTCTATTCCCACAGTGATTCTCATAAATACTTTTAGGGCTTTAAATCGGTTGGCTGAGCTCGGGTTAGTAAAACAAGTAATCGAGAAACTGAAATATTGGGGGGTATGCATAATTCGATTATATTACGGGAGTTTTATCACAATGACTTTGAGAACAGCTTATTTGACAGTCATGAAAATATTTGACATGAAGATCATTGAGTACCTGGACACACAATCAGATGCCTCTGGTTTGATAAATAATTTTTCTAAAGCATACTTACAGTTTATTGTTTGTAAGGTTGGCACCGAGTTTGTCAGTTCCTTCCAGAGATCACATTTCAACGTGACGAAAATCCAGGTTTATTAAAAAAATCTGGTAAGTAAGAAATTTTTAAAGGTGCAAAATTAGGCCAGTCCCAAAGCAAAATCTGTGCCAAAGCTATAGAATTTGCTTGTGAAGCTCTGATGTCCTGTGAGCGTCAGTTAAACACCATAGATGAAGAAAAATGCCAGGGTGATTTTTTTCTTTTTTTGAGTACTTTTACTGATTATTAAAACTTAGGGAATATGGGTAGCCGATTGAGAAATGTGGCCCAACACGAGGGGTAAACCGCCGACCATCAAGTGTACAATTGATTTCCTTTTGACAATGATTTCCTGTTGATTTCCCCCGATTTCTTTTGATTTCTTCTGATTTCCTGTGACTTCCTTTGATTTCCTGTGATTTCCTCTTGATTTCCTATGTTTTTCTTTTGATTTACTCAAAATTTGTTTACATAATGTACTACAGGGCGATTGTTAACTTTTTTTTAACTTGACTTTTTTGTTTTGCCGATAATGATGTTGAATTTAAACCTTTTTTTACCAAGTGTTTACTGACGTACGGTGACTAGGTAAGCTGAAGTGCTTTCCCTTTAGATGAAAAAAATAAATAAATACAAAAAGAACGCTACTCTGAAATCGAGGTTTTAGATGTCTCTAATAAATCAATAGAGTAAGTATACGTTCGAATTTTACACTTTCTTGGGTCAAATGTTTGTTCTAAAAGTGGACATATGCAATATTCTAGATTTTTTGTACATTCAGTCAGAAAACCTTATTGTCTATTTTAATTTTGAAATTAAAAATGTCTGGTGTGTACAAATTAGTTCGTTTAAATTATATAATAAAATTTTGCTTTTGACTTTACGAAATTAAAAGTACATAAGGCCAAGGATATTTTTAGTTACGTCAGCAGTTTTTACTTATCAGTGACTTATAAGGCAACAACGACTGGCTCATACATTCACAGAGGTAATTAATGAATACCAAATAGTCTAAAAACATTCTATTAGGTTCATCTCTGTGTTGTGCATACAAGATCATGTTAAAGTTTGACCTACTAAATCAAACTTATAATAATAACTTAAGTCATTACTTTTTAAAAATAGGGTTTATTCATGTATTATGGTAGCATAAACAGAAAAAACAAGTAGTTTCATTTATTTTATTAAATGTTAAAAAAAACGGTAACTCTAAACATAAAAGTAAAGCATTTCTGTTGGATCATAACAAAATATCACAAAATAAAACAACTTCTTAAAAAATACTTATCCCATAACCTGGGTCGAGATTTGTGTATATATTGTAGATGATGTTGAAGTAAAAAACTGTGCTAAATTCTAGCTACCCATAAATACAGATGATAACACTTTTAATTTTTTGTTCACAACTTTCAAATGAAGCATATTAGAAAAAAACTTTTGAAATGCAAAATTTAACACGTAAGAATTTTTTTTGCACAATAAATGAGTGGATAACCCCACTTGATAAATTTTTAGAGATAATTTTCCCCTTTAAAAGTGTTCATGGGCACCTAGAATTTTGCACAGTTTCTTACTTTAGTATTCTCTACGATATATACTTGTACAAATCTCGACCCAGGTTGAGGTTACATTATCACAAATTTTAATCACATCACTTAAAAAAAACTAGAATTAAATCAAATATTTTTTCAATAATTTTTTTTCAAAAACTAAACTGCCTCTTCTGAGTACCTGAGGTGGAGGTAGTTTCATTATATATTCATTTTCTTGGATCTCCCCCTGATCTTTAATGTCCGGAAACATAAAAGCATCCGGAATTTTTGGATTCCTTTTCAAAAAATCACAAAAAATAGGGTTAAGTGATAACACTTTACTAATGTAACATTTTTTGTTTTGTTTTTGAGTTGTTAATTGTACTATAATATAATCGTCTATATTTAAGTCTGGTTTAGAACGATCAGTCTTACTATTTTCAGCCTTGAGATTCAAACGAGGATTCAAATCATGAGAATAACTGGAAGAATTCAAATTTTCGGTGTCCGTGCTGTCATCATATTCGATACTACTTGGGTTGTCTAAATCAGATGAGTCACTTGATATATTATAGCGTTTTTTTTGTTTTCCAATTTGGACTGGTTTTTGAATTTGAGATGCATCTTTATGTTGAAGTCAGGTTTCTGAGTTAACTCTACTACTATTACATTTCTTATTTTGAATAAATCTTTTGAGACGATCCACACTGACGCGATCCTTTTCATTGTCTAACAGCCAGCAAAGTGAAGACTTTTTTATAACTTTTGTTGTATTATCTAAGCGTATTCTGACTAGATCACCTTTCTCAACAAAAATATCGTCACTATCAAAACTTCTAAGGTGTATGTCTCTGTCAAATTTCTTAGATTCGTACGAAATTGTGCAAAGATCATTCAGTAAATCTTCATCTTGGTCAACTGGACCGTTTTCCAAACTTTGAAAACAGTTACGTTTCATGGCTATTTGAGAATTGTTGTAATTTTCAATGTGATCGCACTGTTCTTCACTAAACATTTCATCTTCAACTTCGTCATTGCATTCATTGTCTTTACACGGAGGCAAAAATACATAGTTGAAATCTATCACTTTCATTCCTAAATCTTTAGTGTCACGCAGACAATCCCGTAAAGCTGATTCTACGGTGCTTTGTATATCTTTATCTGAAATGTTTCCTAAGTCATCATTTTTCACAAAATCTCTCTTCATGATTGAACTTTTTTTCCTGATTTCTCTAGGAAAAACGAATTTTTTTATCCAAATCGTTTTTAATGTTGTTTATAGTTTGCAGTCTGTCACTTCGATGCAACATATCTCTTATACTAAAATTAACAATTGTGCTAAAAGTTGAAGTCATTGATCTAAGGCTTCTAAACATACTCTCACAAGTTTGAGAGCTCAACTTCCAAGGCAAGAACATATCATCAGTAAGATTTTTGCACGACCTGAACTTTATGAATTTGGTACCTCATATCACAAACTCAATTTTTAAAAACTAATTTGGGGTGAAATTATAAATTTGGTTTGTAGGTATAAAGCAATATAATGTATCATTTCTCATCGGAACTGCACTTCATTAACTACAACTTTAATATTTGTCAAGCTGAAATATCATGCTGTCAGTTAATGATATTATACTGGAATTTTCTATCATTATGCTCTTAAAAGGTTATTTAATCTCCACTTTTAAGATTAAATTGATATTTTCTTTCTTATGATGAATGCTATGACTTATGTCGTACATGTTACGTTTATTAGTTCTAGAAAATATCTAGTTTAACTGGATTTGCTGATGATTTAGGATTTCCTTTGTTTTCTTGTTGATTCTCGTTAATTTCTCATTGATTTTCTCTTGATTTCTCGTTGATTTGCTCTTGATTTCCTTTTGATTTCCTTTGATTTCCTTTGATTTCCTCTGATTCCCTTTTTGATTTCCTTTGATTTCCTCTAGCGTGTACAATTGATTTTCTCTGCTGTTTACCCCTCGGCCGAATATGTGCAAAAACGGTTAATTAATAACAAACTTTCCCTTGATTGCCCCTACGCCCTATTCAAAAAATTGGGCGTAATGGCAGCCAATTCCGTTCAACAATCATACCACTAGTAACTTAAGAGGGACAGACAGCATTTCATGAATCGTGGATAGTAAAAGCTTTAGTCAATTTTACTAAATGAGAAGTAGACTTGAATTTATAGTGTGTTTGCAAAGATGGAAATAAAAAGCGCCTTACTTTATGGTCATATAGTACATAGAAAACACCTTGCCATAGACTTTGCGTATAATTTGCTGCGGATCTACGCCTAAAATCAAAACGATTCAACACTACAACAAATACGAAGCAAGCTTTGTGGTCACGTGACTCCCTTGTTGTTTATGATTAGTTACTAAAATAGTCATTCTTGTCAATAACCCAAACCCTAATAGATCGACTGACATTTGTTTACTAAATTTGGAGGTTATAAAGTAGAAGCCTATGTTTTGGCAAAATATCATCAAAGCTAACTCTTTTTAACGAGTTATAAAGACTACAATTAGCCAAACACCCCAAACATAAATATGGGGGGCAAATTCGAGTCCCTCCGCATCGAATATCAGGTATTTCCCAAACATAACCTCACATACCTGTTCATAATTTCACACATTTCAGGATGTCTTACGCAAGTCTTTCAAAACCAAAAGCGCGGAAACAATCGAGACCAAAGTTAAACAGTTTACGAAAACCGCCGCCGACCTCAAAGCCCCCCTGGATCAGGCGTTCCGAGACATGCTGCTTGAGCTCCTCGAGCAAGAAGTTAACGTCGCGGTGTTGTGCGAATTCGTCGATTTCAGCGTCTTGTGCTGCAGAAAAGACCTGAGCAACCCCACGATGCCTGTGGTACTCCTGTCTGATATTTTCGACGCGCTGACTTTGGACGCGTGTCAGGAGATGTTTCTCTATGTTGAAAATAACGTGGAAGTGTGGAAGGAGAATTTATTTTTCAGTTGTTGCAAAAACAACTTGTTGAGGTTGTGCAACGATTTGCTGAGGAGACTGTCCCGGTCTACCGCGACGGTCTTCTGCGGGCGGATTTTGCTCTTCTTGGCAAAATTTTTCCCGTTTTCGGAACGGTCAGGTTTGAATATTGTGAGCGAGTTTAATTTGGAGAATACGACGGAGTACGGGACGGATTCGAGTCAGGATACTGTGGGGGATATTGAAGGGGAAGAGAAGAAAAATGCTGTGATTGATTTTACGTTTTATTGTAAGTTCTGGTCACTGCAGGACTTCTTCCGGAATCCGAATCAGTTGTACAGTAAAGTGCAGTGGAAGTTGTTTTGTACTGTAATGACTTCAATCTTGGAAATATTGTTTTCTCATTGGTTGCTTGTAGTATGCGACGAGCGTCCTAAACACGTTCCAGGGTCTCAAACTTGAACACGTTGAAAATAGTGGCAGCTACTGTGACGAAAGTAAGAATAAAATGTACTTTTCTAAGTACTTAACCAGCCAGAAATTGCTGGATTTGCAACTATACGACGTCAACTTCCGAAGAGCAGTTTTGCTTCAGTTCCTCATTTTGTTCCAGTATTTGTCTTCTTCAGTCAAATTTAAATCGTAAGTATCGTTCAAACCACCAACATCGTTTCTACTTTTCGTTGCAGCGACAGTTTCGAACTCAAAACGGACCAAAAAGAATGGATCCAAAACAGCACTGACAAAGTATACAGCCTTCTGCGCGAAACGCCCCCTGACGGTAAAAGATTTGCTGAAATAGCTTCCAATATTTTAAGTAGGGAAGAATACTGGAACGCCTGGAAAAACGATGGTTGTCCCGAGCTGAAAAAGTCGGTCGTGGCTTTAGAAAACCCCGATAAACGTAAAACTGACGACCGCCCCCTGTTGGGCGACATAATCAAAGACGCTTCCAGCCAGGGTAAATTTTACATGGGAAGCCCCGAACTGACGAAGTTGTGGAACTTGTGTCCAGACAACCTAGAGGCTTGTAAAGGCAAAGAACGAGACTTCCTTCCGACTTTGGAAGATTATTTCGCCGACGCTATAGCACAAATGGAGGCACCCACTCCAGTCAAAGATGAAGACAACTTGCTCAAAGACGGCAACTATGGGTGGAGGGCTTTGCGGTTACTAGCCAAACGCAGCCCCCATTTCTTCACCTACAGTACTGTGATTCTGAATCCGTTGTCTTCGTATTTAGAAATGATGGTTAAAAAAATCGCACATGATAAACCAGGTCGGAGTCAGGAAAATTCACAAGAGGTGCAACAAGCGGATGTTGAGGAGGAAAATTTGTTTAAAGACACACAAGTGGATGAAGGGACAGAAGATATCAAACCGTCGGAAGGGGAAGAATTCATGGATGATAAGAATACGAGGGTTGACCATAAAATTACCCCTGCTCAGTTACAATTATTTAGTGAGAAAGTTGCCCCTCATTGGAAAAAGTTGGCCAATAAGTTGGGTTTTAAAACCGACGAAATTCAATTTTTCACACAGGAGAACGCTAAAGAGGTGGATCAAGCTAAGAATATGTTGCAGTTGTGGTTCGACGATGATGAAGACGCCACTCTGGATAATTTTCTGTACATTTTAGAAGGACTAGAGATGGAGGCGGCGGCGGAGCTTGTTAGAAACGAAATAAATTCGATGGATGCGTGATTTTTTTGTTGTAGTGGTTACCTAGTTTTTGGATTTTTTAAAAAATGAAGCAAAAATCTTCTCGATAGTTTTATTCAAGTCGAGGATTTAAGTCGTTTTTTGGGTTTACTTTTTAACTTTAATTTTCTTTTGCGGTGTAATTCATTGTGGTCAATGTTCGGGCAATCGCGTTTTTTATGCCCTGGTTGCTTGCAATGGAAACAATCCTTCAGTAAAAATAAAATGTGAAACCTGCTGATTATTCTAAGTTTGACTTACCTGCGCGAACACCAATTGTCCACATTTATGGTCAGGTTGGCAGCACCTGTTGCACTTTTTACAGTGCTGCCAACTCGGTTTTACACACCGTCGACACTCCCCACAATGCACGTACGTCCTGCCGTCTTTCGATGTGCAACTTTGACAGATCGTGCAATGTCTATTCTCTTGCGAAACCCATTTGTTGCAAAAATCACAGAATTTGTACCCTTCTTTCGCCGGTAGCACGATTTTACTGTAACTTTGAGGTTAGATCACCACAATCGTGCACACTCGTCTCACCTCGGGTCCACATTCGTGAAAATTCGGACCGGCGAGCCGAATTTTCGCGCCTTAACGCCATCTTGAAATAACGGATGATTGTCATAGTCGACTTTGTAGTCCAACATGACGAAATTAGGGAGGCTATTCAAAATTTGGGGCTCCATGAAGTATGGAAAGACCCAAAATATCGGCAAGTCGGCCTTGGTTTCGTTAATTTGTTTGTATTTATCTGTGATTTGGTGGATGGTGTTGGCAAGGGGCTCCACGCGGCCTCCAAATGGGGGGTCGAGCACTAGAGCGACGTCGCCACTAAAATGATAAAATAAAGAGGAAGTGTCTATTGTCACTATAAAAGTGCTACCAACTTTTCACTTTTTAAAAAGTCATCAAAAATTTGTGATGATTCTTGAAAGAAGAAGTGGTTGTTGAAGCTGTTGTACCAACAGAATTGCAACGGGCCGTAAAATCTGTGGTACCGTTGATCGAAATCCAGTAAAAGACTGTCGATTTTGGGGCACTTTGTGGCCACAAATTCGTGTATCCTGGGTGTCCCCATACTGACAATTTTTTTGTATTTTAATTGTTTGAAAATATCGACAATCCCTTGAACCGACGACGCAGAAAATAAAAATTGTGCTTCTTTTTTCGTGTCTTCTAGGGGTGGTAAGAACTCGCTCGGATGCTCCAATTGGTGGTCCGTAATATTTGTAATAAAATTGTGTTCTTTGTGCTTTTCCCAGAACTTTTTCAACTGAAATTCCAAACAGGTGTGACAATACCCTCTTTCACTTGCGGGCAACTGTTGCACCTAAAATTCAAAGTATAAAAATTGGTTAACCAAATTCTACCATACCTTGTTCAAAGTTATAAACAATTTTCTGTGATTGATATTCTGAAGGAGTTTCGTCCTCTCTTGTTCCCACACTTCGGGCTTATATTTGTTCTTTTCGTCTTCGTAGAGAAAGAATGGACACGATTTTCGGTCTCTGCAGGCCGAACAGGCGAAAAAATTTCGTTTGGTATCATTAATTCGGCGCGAAAAGAGCAGAGTGGGGCCGTGGGGGCACCACGGGTGCGTTTTTAAGTCTTGAATGATTACTTCGACTCCCGACATGGTTACTGTATGTAAATATAACCTCACTTTAACACATGGGGGCTCACGTGATGAAAGTGTCAGTGGTGTGTCAGAACTGCCAACTTAAAAAATGTAAGCACAAAAAAAAGTTAAATCTTGTGAAATCGTCGTTTATTCCTTTTAAATTAGAGTTTGTGACGTTTGGAGGTTACTAGGATTAATAAACACCTCAAATCCATGATATTTAACTGTAAGACGTTAGTAAAATTTTTTGAAGCATATGTAACCCACAATACATTTCTCTTTTAATAAAATAAGTTTTATAGAAATCTGTTTTATTGTTGATAATTTTGACTTAAGAATTATTATTTTATATATTTGCTTAATTAAAAAATCTAGGTAAGATTTCTCTCTGTGATGAATTACTTTTTGCATGGGAGAAGGTGACCTCTGGTGATGGGTAGGAGAACACTCTCGACGACTGCGCATCCATTACAAGAATAATGACCCGACGGCAGCCATTTTGCAGCTGTTGTGTCAAGCTAACTGTCACATGGTGTTGTTTGTTTACAATTTCACGCTTTGTTTTGTGAATGTGTGAAAGCAATGTCGTGTGCAGTGCCTGGGTGCACAAACAATAGAAGATTTAAACCAAAAGGAGTTTCTTTTCATAGGTAAACATTTTTAATGAGTGATATTAAAAAAGTCACCAATAACTGTATTTATAATATTCCAATTTGAGATTCCCTCAAGACGAACTGTTGGACGAATGGTTAAACGCTTTGTGCAAGGATCCCATAAAGAGTTGGGTTTGGTCAAAAAACAAAGTCGTTTGCTCTCTTCATTTCGTACCAGAAGACTTTATCCTTGTAGGAGACAGACGACTGTTAAAAATAACTGCTGTGCCGTCTATATTACCAACAAAACCAAGAAAAATTAAATATTTTTTAGAAGAACAAATCAATAGCGCCGCAAAACCAACTACCAGCAGAGATATTTTTGGTGAAAGTTCAGCGGCTCAAATTGTGATTAAATCTCCGGCTTTGTTGAACGCAGTTTCACTACCTTCTGCGTTAGTATCAGATTCAAAACAAGTTAAATATTTTGTAGAAGAACACGATAGTAAAGGCGATGTGGTAGTACCAAGCACCAGTGTTGGTGGTGCCTCTGAAAGTTCGGTGGTTCACTTTGTGATTAAGTCTGAGACTTCTGTAGATGAAAACAAACCAAAACCTTCTGAGACAGAATTACAGTAAGTACGAATGTATGTGAATTCGATTGAAATCGGGCTAAATTAACACAAATCGCGCACTTTAAGTATTATATTGTTTAAGTTGATGTTACAAGTTTAATAACTGAGTTCATTGTAAACTAATGATTACAGTAAAGGTGGAGTTGAGTGGGAATCTATGAAACATCCCAAAGGTCCTAATCTTTGTTATTCTGGGTACAACTCGATCGCTGCTGCGACTACAGTTGCTAGTAGTACTAGTAGTAAGTTTAACATTTTACTTTCACTACATTCATCATTCATTCGTTGTTGTTGTTGTTGTTGTTGTTGTTGTTTTAGATTTCAACAATTGTTCGCCTTCGGTAAACCCGAACCACACAGTATACGTAAACACGAGTGTGGCTAATTGGAACATCAAGAAGTCGGCTGAAGAGACTGATCCTTTAGCCCCAGAAGCAAGTACTACCAATGTCTCTTTAGTGAAACCAAAAAAAGTTAGGAGAAAACCGCGAACGGTGGATGTAGCAGTAGCCACGTCCCCTACACGTAACCAATTAAAAGCGAACCTAAACGTGAAACGACTCACAGGTCTTTCTTTACCGTTTTTCACAGAACTGTTGTCTTTATTTGACGAGAAGGACCACCCTAGATACAGAAAATTGAACCCATACGAACGCCTTCTCCTATTCTTAATTAAAATGAAATGGGGAATACCGTTTGTGTCCTTGGCGTCATTCTTTCAAGTCAACCCGTTTTCAGCCTCACGCTTTTTCGCAGATGTCTTGGACACGTTGTACGACATTTCGCAACAGTGGTTAGTTTTTTGTGCTCAGTCTACGAAAAAGTCGGATGGGTCGTGCGGACGATTCAAGGTTATAATAGACTGCTTTGAAGTCTTGACCGAATGTCCGGATTCCTCAAAAGAGACAGATCTATATTCTACTAATACAAGACGTCCCAGTTACAAATTCTTGATAGGAGTGGCCCCTTCGGGTTCTGTTTCTTTTGTATCAAAGGCACAAGGTGGGAGTGCTTCTAAGGATGCGGCGTTCAAAGGTACTTGTTCTTCGTGGTCGAGTTGTGTCCAAGCGGGAGATTTAGTAGCAATCGGGAAAGGGTGTCCTGAGTTGGAGTCAACTTTGCAAGAATTGGGAGCTGTGGCTGTACCATTTTTTGCCGAAGAGAGAGGGTGTGTCGATTTGGAAGAACTAGTAGCTTGTAGACACCGGTTCGAGCGAACCGTCCAGAAGCTAAAAAGGTTTGAAATTTTGAAGTTAGTGACCCCGGAATTTTCCAATAAAATCGATAAAATAGTCCACATGTGTTGTGTTCTTGTCAACCATAAACTTCTAAAACCCAGTTGTAGAAAAAAATAGGTATTTTTGTTTAAATAAACGTCTGTTTAAACGAGTGTGTTTGCGTAGAAAGCTCCTGTCACTCCCATTCCTTTCGGTTCGAGTAATTTAGTCACGATGACGTTCAAATGGGTTCGGGTTATGGCGATTCGAAGTTGAACGCAAAATCCCCGATGAGCAACTTGACGTCGTCTCTGTTCAGCTCCCCCTTCGAACTGTGTGATGTTGTTTCAACCGTCTTTTTTTGTAAGGCGGATGAAACCATGATGCTGGTCGTAGAACCCACGACGAACGAGTACTGGATACCGTCCGTGAAGGCGACAGAGCGTAGTTCTTGGTTGAGCTTCGTGCGGAAAGACCTGGGCCAAGACGTATGAAACATCCAAATCCAAGGTGATGACGGTGATTGTTACTTTCCAGATATTTGGAGCGACTCTTCCGACAGATAAGTTGATGCGGTACGTCAAAGTGTGGTTGCCTGCGACTGTTAAACCTGGTTACATTAGTCACTCGATCTTCAACATCCAGGTGAATATGGCTGTGAAGAAGAAATCGAAAAGCATCTCTGCAAAGGTGAGCCGAGGTGCGGAGAGGTTGCTTTTGATGGGTTTGTAGTTCAAGGGCAAGATTTGCTGGAGCAGTTTTGATGAGGTCATGAACTACCACACAAACAACTTATTAAAGAGTCCCGAAATTGTTGATCTCATGTGCTGGAATCTCAATAGGAAATCAACGATTGCTAATATACCTAGTGAGCACATGATGGTAGGTAACTTTATGGAAATTAACGACACCATCTTAATTACTGCAAGAAATACGATCTACGAACAGATAGTACATGCGTCGGGGCTCAGCCGAGCCGGTACGTCTTTGTATTTTTTGAAGATTAAGGCGAATTTGTGCACTTCCAGCTCAAGAAATTCTCTACACACAGTTCCTCATAGTATGTTTTCCTTGCGTGTACATGTCTCTGCAGAATTTTTCCAAGTTCATGATCGGTTTACGTTGGGGCAAAGACGATATTCCTCACTTATTTCGATCGGCAGATTTGTACGACCGTGGAGGACTCTCTTTTAGAGAGTTTATCTACTTTCTGGCGGCTACTGAACAGGGCACTAGCCATGGAGGTGGTAATGCGGAGTTGCGCTGTCGCTATATCTTTAGATATTTGGATACCAGCAATGAGCACGTGTTAAAACGTAACCAACTGAAGAACTTTATTCGTTTGATAAGAAAGGCTAGGAAGCAGCCGCTGACCGAAGACGGCATCGAGAAGGAGTTGAAGGAATGCTATCAGTAAGTTGGCAATAGTGACAGTGTAGTAGCACTTGAGATTTCAGGAGTATAGGTGTTGCCGAAAACCACGCACTCACAATTTCGGAGTTCCTACGCGCAGTTGGAGAACTGAAGGTGAGAGGAACTTCACTGATTTGTCGAGCGCCCACGAGCATTAAAATTTTCGTCAAGGAGATAAGGTAAACGTGTTACAAACTCCTGCCGGTCTATTAAATATTGTGGCGCTTAGTGACATGTATCCACGAGAGAAAGGAACCTATGGAAGTAAAACTTCTGGTAGGTGTAGTCAGAAGAAAAGTGAGGTTATTGTTTATTTTAAAGCGCTGCAGATGTCTACGCAGAGTCCAGCATATCAACTAGCGTTGCACAGTGTCAAGATCCAGTCGAGCGCCGCAGCTATCAAGATACAGCAGTTTTGGAACATTGACAGTTAGTTCATTCTTTTTACTGCGTCTTCCAATACCGAGTTCCTATCCTCTCCTATATTTTCTAAATTCGTAACTTCTTGAGTTACTCGACTCTTGATCTTCCGTATCGAGATGCTTTAGTTCTGTATATTTTCTGTTCTTTTTTCCTCTGCTAGTTAATTTTGTCACCAGACGCAACATCTGCGGTAAATGTGAGCGCTATCCCCTTCAACGAAATCTTGCGCAAGGAATCCATGCACATGTTTGATCAACACTCCGAATCGAACGAACTTCTAAAAGCCATCCGTTACCTAATGCAAGTGAACGGTAAAAAGAACGAAGCCTATATAAGGATTGACACTATGAATTTCGAGTGGGGACAGCTGAACCCGCATGTGGTGTTTCAGAATTTATTCACTGTCTGTAGTGTGGTGAAAGAAATTTTGAAGACCGAACCTAGATTGGTGGACGTATCAGCGCCGGTCTACATCATGGGTGCGTTTCAAAATGTGTACACGTTTCTTCAGTTTCGAATTTTAGGTGACTTACATGGCAACTTCGCCGACCTTCTATTCTTCGAGAAGATGTTTTGGCCCGTGGGACCTGCGTTGTGTCCTTGTAATCTTCTGTTCTTGGGGGACTATGTAGATCGTGGGGTGTACAGTTTTGAAGTCGCTTGCTACCTTCTTTGCTACAAACTGCAAAGTCCGCGGAAGGTGTTTCTGTTGAGAGGGAATCACGAGATTCGACGCGTACAGGCGCAGTGGACTTTTGAGAAGTGGGTTTGCTGAAAGTGAGACGTTCAATGTACTTTTGGCCTTTCCAGGGAGTGTAAACTCAAGTTTGGAGAAAAACTCGGCTCGTTGGTCCATAATGTTATCAATGATGTGTTCGATGTGTTGCCTCTGGCGGCGGTAATCGACGATAGCGTTTTCTGCTGTCATGGTGGTATTCCTCCACCTTGGTTGTGTCCTGTGACTAGCGCAATCAAAGACATACCTATAGTGTTACCAGAACCCCAAGATCAAAGTTACCTCGCTTGGGAACTAATGTGGAACGACCCAGTTCGTACTAAACACATAACGGAAAAAGTTATGATAGAGCTTCAAGCTAATGAAGGTTTTGCCATGAACAGTCGAAGAGGTACCGCCCACATTTTCAGCGTTGAAGCTTTGGAGAAATTTCTAGCCGTAAATCGTTACACTCATTTAGTGCGTGCTCACGAAGTTGTAGAAGCTGGTTTTTACGTAAGTCACCACCTTGCTACTCTTTGGTACTAAGTTAGATTGTGCAGCTGCAACAGAAAGGTCACATGGTGACCGTCTTCTCTTCATCCAAGTACTGTGGAGGAACTAACATGGCGGCTTGCATTTTCGCCGATCAAGGGAAACTAAGGGTTATGAGGGTGGAACTCGAATCAACTACAACGTGAATAAAATTCTATTTTGTCAAAATAAACCGTGTCGAAGTTGTTCGCCTGTAGATAAGAGAGTAACGTTGCGGATTTGTTGTGCGGTCTCAAAGCAACTTTTGCCGATGCCTCTTAACCCTTCAGTCTCGTCTAAGGGGTGATAGTTGTACACCAGGAGGAGAAATTCGTCAACAGTGATAAACCCATCGTCGTTAGAATCCATAGATTTGAATTTTTCTTCGCGAAGGTGGTCACTGCTAGTGTCAGCTCGACTATCCAAGAAGCAGCAACTGCAAACAACTGAGGTGAAGAAAGTGGGCACTATTTATTTTGTTACAATTTTTTGAAATCCATCATTCCGTTTTCTTCCGACGCTAGAAGCATGAAGTTGTTGGTTAAATCGTCGACGGTGATTTGGTCCCACTGTGTGAAGTTTTCCCGCAACCACTTGTCGCGTTTGTCTCCTACTTCTGTCAGTTTGCGAATGAAAGCTTTCTGTAGCTCGTCGTAAGCATCAGTTTGGATTTCCTGATCCTCGGCTTTTTCATCACCCGTGCTCATGAAGTTTTTCTGCAAGTGGAAACAGATGGGTTTGCTTTTTATGGGGAATTCGGTAAAACGGGCCCAAAGTCGTGCCAAAAAAGCTCCCATTTTGACATTTATTTGACATATTTTAAAAATACAAAGGCTTAGGGGAATTATAAATTAATATCCACCATTTTTTCGACTTAAACTAGGCTTTGATATTGTTTTTCATGTTGGACAAATTGATTCGATGGACTGGGTATAATTTTTGATTTGAGGGAACCCCGAGGGAAGTTTCGTATGTTCCATATTTACCAGTTAAGTACACATGGTTGGTTGACAGCGCGGCAGTACGAGGGCAGAATATTGCACACACGCATTACTAATTAGGCCAGTGATAAGAAGAGATTGGAACAAAGAAACGGGCACAATATGGATTGGTGAGACCGTGAAAAGTGAGCACAGTTTTAGAAATGTGACTTGAAAATTTTCTTCCTCAAAGGTTGTCATGGGTCTAACTACGTGCGGTAAAAGCAGGAGAAGCGTGTTTGAAACTATGTACATTTAACAATAATATCTCAAAAGTTAAAAATTTTAATCAATCTTACAAAGAACTGCCTCCTGGAACTCATAAAAATCTAGTAATTTTTTTAGATTTTGGGCATTTTGGTTTTGGATCCAATGCAATTAAGGCCCAAGGTTTTAAAAAGTAATAAATTATTATTTTTGGTTTCTTTGAAAGTGACTGTGGTTTACTTTTTGATTTTAAAGTATACAGACACGGTGGCAGTTCGTTTGCATTATTAATTGCGACAGGTATTTAAGTTTTCACTTTGATGTGTTTATTCAGAACAGTGGTTATTTGTTCGTGTGACTGACGTTGCAGGTAAATGTTTTGCTTGTGTTAATAAAGAGACTTATAATAAGGTTGGTAATATTTATTTGCAAATCGTTATGATAATGACCGTGTTGAGGTTGCTATGAGGAAGAACGGAAGCTTTCGACAAATACATGAACAATTCTGGGGTAGAATTGTGGGGATTGAGTAAAAAGCCAATAAAGCTTACTACTGATTTATTCAAAACAACTTAACTTATTTATACCAAACTACATATTTACAATATATGAGTGTTTCTTCTGGATTTTCTCTTTCACTTTTTCAACCACAGCTTCCTCGTACTACTTGTCGGTAAAATATTTTTCTTCGGAATCAGTTTCCTGGACATAGATTTCTTCATGCAGTTCTACGATCCTTCTCCACTGACCTTGGATTTTTTCAGATAGTTCATAACTGACTCCGCTGTAGTCCTGAGCTAAATCGCTCTTTATTTTGGTCATTTCGGTGGAGATTTTTTGCAGTCTGAACAACTGGTGTCGGATGCGGGCTTCTTGCTTTTCTTAAATTTTATATATTTGTATATCAAACTCGACCATCAATCCCCGAAAGTAAGAAGAAAATTCGCGTATTCGCAAATTGCAAATATCATTGCGCTTGTCAGATATTGCAAACAGCATGCGCAGAATCGTACACCATAAAAATCTCCAATCGCAATTACTTTCATCCGAATTCGTACCCAAACTGAAACAGTTGCAGACACATTTATCCAGATTTAATAGGAATAGCCAATTTTGACACCATTCTTTCACAGAGTGCAGATCCAATTGTAGAATAGTAATATAGAACAAAAATAACGCGGGGCCTAAAACTGATCCTTGCGGCACTCTTGAGCACATGGAAGAGAAATTTAAAAATCGAAAATTTTAACAATCGAAAAACAAAGATGTTAAAAAATCGAAACATAAAAATTCGTAAAACCGAAAAATTGAAACATGATTGTGTAATTTAAAAAATCGAAACATTGAAACATCACAAAATTAAAAAAAATGAAAAATTTGAAAATCCAAAAATGAAAAATCGATTTTTCAATTTTTCTATTACTGGGTGTTTCAGTTTTTAATTTTTGGATGTTTCGATGTTTTGATTTCTCGCTTTTTCGACTTTTCGTCATTTCAGTTTTGGAATTTTTCAATTCATCCATTTTTAGTTTTTGACTCCTCAATTTTCCAATTTTTTAAATTTTCGATTTTTAAATTTTGAATTTTTCGATTTCTCGATTTCTCTGTTTTTTGATTTTCCAATTTTTAGATTTCTCGATTTTTTGATGATTTAGTTTTTTTATTTATCTATTTTATTTTATTTAAATTTTTCAATTTTTTATGTTTAAATTTTTAATTTTTCAATTTTTACCTTTTCGAGTTTTCGGTTTTGGGATATTTCGAGAACTTTTCAATTTCTCTATTACTCGATGTTTCGGTTTTTCAATTTTTGGATTTTTTGATTTCTCGCTTTCTCGATTTTTCGACTTTCCGGCTTTTCAATTTATTAGAATTTTCATTTTTCAGTTTTTCCATTTCCCAATTTTTCGTCATTTCAGTTTTGGCCTTTTTCTACTTATCGATTTTTTAGTTTTTTGATTCCTCAATGTTTCAATTTTGTAAATTTTCGATTTTTAAAAGTTTCTTTTTTCGATTTCTCGATTTTTCGGTTTTTTGTTCCAATTTTTAGATTTTTTTTTTTGGAATTTTTCAGTTTTTACATTCTTGAATTTTTCTCGATTTTCCAATTTTCGATGTTTCGGCATTTCGATTTTTCGATATTTCTCGATTTCTCAACGTTTCAGTTCTTCAATTTTTGTATGTTTCGATTTTTCAATTTTCGGCTCTTGGATTATTAGAGTTTTCGATTTTTCAGTTTCCTAGTTTTTCAATTTCCCAATTTTTCGTCATTTCAGTTTTGAAATTCTTCGATTTATCGATTTTTTAATTAAATTTGTTGTAATTTTTAATTTAAAATTTTTCATTTTCAAATTTTCGATTTCCCGAATTTTCGACATGTCGAATTTTCCATTTCCCGATTTTTCGATGTTTCAGTTTTTAAAATTTTCGATGTTTTGATTTCGCTGTTTTTCAATTTTTCGACTTTTCGGCTTTTCACGTTTTAGATTTTTCGATTTTCTAGGTTTTCGATATTTCGATTTTTCAAGTTTTAGATTTCCCAAATTTTCCTGATTTCAGTTTGAAATTTTTTAATTTCTCGATGTTTCAGTTTTTTGATTTTTAAATTTTCCAATATTTAGATTACTCAATTTTTTAATGTTTTAGTTTTGGGATTTTTCAGTTTTTAGATTCTTCAAGTTTTCTCGATTTTCCAATTTTTCGATTTCTGGATCTTCTGATTCTTCAATTTTTTTGATACTTCAATTTCCCTGTTATTTAATTTTTTAGTCTTCAATTTTTCTATATTTTAATTTTTCAATTTTAGATTTTTCGATTTCTCAACTTTTCTTCAATATTTCTATTTCTTCATTTTTATAATTTCTAATTGTTAGATTTTCAGTTTTTTGATGTTTCGATTTCCTCATCTTTCGATTTTTCAACTTCACAGCTTTTGATTTTTCGATTTTTAAAAATTTTTGATTTTTCAGTTTTTCGATTTTTCAATTTTTCGCTTTGTTTTAAGTTTTAAATTTTCAATGTTTCAATTTTTAACTTTTGGATTTCTCGATTTTTTAATTACTCGCTTTTTTCGATTTTTCGATTTTCGGCTTCAAAAAATTTTAAAATCGAAAATTTAAAAACCGGAAAACGAAAAATGAAAAAATAGAAACTCCAAAATTTTAAAAATCGAAACATCGAAAAACTGGAAAATCAAAAGATCGAGAAATCGAAAAGTGGACAAGGGGAAAAATTGAGAAACCGAAATAGGCCAAAATCGAAAAATCGAAAAGTTAAACAAAAAGAAACAAACATCCAAATCTCGATAAATCGAGAGTATTTAATAAATCGCAAAATTGAAAAAATGAAATATTGTGAAATCGAAAGATCAAAAGATCGAGAAATCGAAAAGTCATGAAATCGAAAAATCGAAAAGTTGAGAAACCGAAACAGGCTAAAATGGAAAAAACGAAAAATTGAAAGTTAAAAAATTGGAAAATCGAAAAATCTAAAAGCGGAAAAATAAAAAAACGAAAAAACGGAAAATGGAAAACTGAGAAACCGAAATAGGCCAAAATAGAAAATCGAAAAGTTATATGTTGACTGACTGATAAATTGAGAAACTGAACAATTAAAATATTCAAACATCCAAATCTCGATTAATCGGGAAATCACAACATTGAAAAATCGAGAATTTTAAAAATGAAAAATTTGAAAAAACGAAAAATTGGAAAACAGAAAATCTAAAATCGGAAAGTTGAAAAATCGAAAGACTAAGAAATCAAAATATTTTAGAAATTCTAAAAATTGAAAAATTGAAATATCGAAGAGTTGGAATGCAAAATCTAGAAATCGAAAAATCTAAAATTTAAAAATCGAAAAAGTAAAAAATCGACACATCGAAAAATCCAGAATTCAAAAATTGAAAAATCGAAGAATCGAAATATTGAAAAATCCCAAAAATGAAACATCCAAACACTGAGGAATTAAAAAAATTGAAAAATTGAGAAGTCAAAAAGTCAAAAAAGTGAAGTCGAAAAATCAAAACCTTAAAAAATTGAAAAATCAAAAACCTAAAAAACTGAAAAAGTGAAGAATTGAAGAAATGAAAAATCGAAAAACTGAGAGTTTATAAAAGTCAAATTTGAAAAATTGAAAAATCAAAATATTTAAAAATCGTAAACTTGAAGAGGAGAACAATTAAAAAAACGTAAAATTGAAACATTGTAAAATTGAGAAATAGAAAAATTGATAATCCTGAAATTGAAAAATTGTAGAATCGAAAAATTGAATTTCATATAAAAACTGAAAAATCTCAAAATTGAAATTTTGAAAAATTGAAAGATGAAAGAAAAACTGAAAAATTGAAAAATTGAGATCTCGAAAAATCAAAAAAGTAAAATCGAAATACAGGAACCTTAAAAAATAGAAAAATTGAAGAACTGAAAAATTGAAAAATCGAAAAACAGAGTTTATAAAAGTCAAATTTGAAAAACTGGAAAATCAAAATATCGAGAAATCGAGAAGTCGACAAGGGGAAAAATTGAGAAACCGAAATAGGCCAAAATAAAAAAATCGAAAAGTTAGACAAAAAAAAAACAAACATCCAAATCTCGATAAATTGAGAGGATTTAAAAAATGGGAAAATTGAAAAACTGAAATATTGAGAAATCGAAATATCAAAAGATCGAGAAATCGAAAAGTCATGAAATCGAAAATTCGAAAAGTTGAGATACCGAAATAGGCTAAAATGGAAAAAACGAAAAGTTGAAAGTTAAAAAATTGGAAAATCGAAAAATCTAAAAGCGGAAAAATAAAAAAACGAAAAAACGGAAAATGTAAAACTGAGAAACCGAAATAGGCCAAAATAAAAAATCGAAAAGTTATAAGTTGAAGGACTGATAAATTGAGAAACTGAACAATCAAAATATTCAAACATCCAAATCTGGGTAAATCGGGAAATCACAACATTGAAAAATCGGGAATTTTAAAAATGGAAAATTTGAAAAAACTAAAAATTGGAAAACAGAAAATCTAAAACCGGGAAGTCGAAAAATCGAAAGATTAAGAAATCAAAACATTTGGGAAATTCTAAAAATTGAAAAATTGGAATTTCGAAGAGTCGAAATGCAAAATCGAGAAATCGAAAAATCTAAAATTTAAAAATCGAAAAAGTAAAGAAATCGACACATCGAAAAATCCAGGATTAAAAATTTGAAAAATCCCAAAAATGAAATATCCAAGAACTGAGGAATTACAAAAATTGAGAAATTGAGAAATCAAAAAGTCAAAAAAGTGAAGTCGAAAAATCAAAACCTTAAAAAATGGAAAAATTAAAAACCTAAAAAACTGAAAAAGCGAAGGATAGAGGAAATGAAAAATCGAAAAACTGAGAATTTATAAAAATCAAATTTGAAAAATTGAAAAATCAAAATATTTAAAAATCGTAAACTTGAAGAGGAGAACAATTAAAAGAACGTAAAATTGAAACATTGTAAAATTGAGAAATAGAAAAATTAAAAAACGTGAAATTGAAAAATTGTAGAATCGAAAAATTGAATAACAAATAAACTGAAAAATCTCAAAATTGAAATTTTGAATAATTGAAAGATGAAAGAAAAACTGAAAAACTGAAAAATTGAGATCTCGAAAAATCAAAAAAGTAAAGTCGAAATACAGAAACCTTAAAAAATAGAAAAAATAAAGAACTGAAAAACTGCAAAATCGAGAAACAGAGTTTATAAAAGTCAAATGTGAAAAACTGGAAAATCAAAATATCGAGAAATCGAGAAGTCGACAAGGGGAAAAATTGAGAAACCGAAATAGGTCAACATCGAAAAATCGAAAAACTAAACAAAGAAAACCAAACATCCAAATCTCGATAAATCGAGAGGATTTAAAAAATCGGAAAATTGAAAAACTGAAATATTGAGAAATCGAAATATCAAAAGAACGAGAAATTGAAAAGTCATGAAATCGAAAATTCGAAAAGTTGAGAAACCGAAATAGGCTAAAATGGAAAAAACGAAAAGTTGAAAGTTAAAAAATTGGTAAATCGAAAAATCTAAAAGCGGAAAAATAAAAAAACGAAAAAACAGAAAATGGAAAACTGAGAAACCGAAATAGGCCAAAATAAAAAAAATGGTAAAATTATAAGTTGAAGGACCGATAAATTGAGAAACTGAACAATCAAAACATTCAAACATCCAAATCTGGGTAAATCGGGAAATCACAACATTGAAAAATCGAGAATTTTAAAAATGGAAAATTTGATAAAACGAAAAATTGGAAAACAGAAAATTTTAAACCGGGAAGTCTAAAAATCGAAAGATTAAGAAATCAAAATATTTGGGAAATTCTAAGAATTGAAAAATTGGAATTTCGAAGAGTCGAAATGCAAAATCGAGAAGTCGAAAAATCTAAAATTTAAAAATCGAAAAAGTAAAAAAATCGACACATCGAAAAATCCAGGATTCAAAAATTGAAAAATCGAAGAATGGCACTATTGAAAAATCCCAAAAATGAAATATCCAAGAACTGAGGAATTACAAAAATTGAGAAATTGAGAAATCAAAAAGTCAAAAACGTGAAGTCGAAAAATCAAAACCCTAAAAAATGGAAAAATCAAAAACCTAAAAAACTGAAAAAGTGAAGGATTGAGGAAATGAAAAATCGAAAAACTGAGAGTTTATAAAAATCAAATTTGAAAAATTGATAAATTAAAATATTTAAAAATCGTAAACTTGAAGACGAGAACAATTAAAAAAACGTAAAATTGAAACATTGTAAAATTGAGAAATAGAAAAATTGAAAATCGTGAAATTGAAAAATTGCAGAATCGAAAAATTGAATAACAAATAAACTGAAAAATCTCTAAATTGAAATTTTCAAAAATTGAAAGATGAAAGAAAAACTGAAAAATTGAAATCTCGAAAAATCAAAAAAGTAAAGTCGAAATACAAGAACCTTAAAAAATAGAAAAATTGAAGAACTGAAAAACTGAAAAATCGAGAAACAGAGTTTATAAAAGTCAAATTTGAAAAACTGGAAAATCAAAATATCGAGAAATCGAGAAGTCAACAAGGGGAAAAATTGAGAAACCGAAATAGGTCAACATCGAAAAATCGAAAAATTAAACAAAGAGAACCAAACACCCAAATCTCGATAAACCGAGAGGATTTAAAAAATCGGAAAATTGAAAAACTGAAATATTGAGAAATCGAAATATCAAAAGAACGAGAAATTGAAAAGTCATGAAATCGAAAATTCGAAAAGTTGAGAAACCGAAATAGGCTAAAATGGAAAAAACGAAAAGTTGAAAGTTAAAAATTGGTAAATCGAAAAATCTAAAAGCGGAAAAATAAAAAAACGAAAAAACAGAAAGTGGAAAACTGAGAAACCGAAATAGGCCAAAATAAAAAAAATGGAAAAATTATAAGTTGAAGGACCGATAAATTGAGAAACTGAACAATCAAAACATTCAAACATCCAAATCTGGGTAAATTGGGAAATCACAACATTGAAAAATCGAGAATTTTAAAAATGGAAAATTTGATAAAACGAAAAATTGGAAAACAGAAAATCTAAAACCGGGAAGTCTAAAAATCGAAAGATTAAGAAATCAAAACATTTGGGAAATTCTAAAAATTGAAAAATTGGAATTTCGAAGAGTTGAAATGCAAAATCGAGAAATCGAAAAATCTAAAACTTAAAAATCGACAAAGTAAAAAATCGACACATCGAAAAATCCAGGATTAGAAATTTGAAAAATCCCAAAAATGAAATATCCAAGAATTGAGGAATTACAAAAATTGAAAATTGAGAAATCAAAAAGTCAAAAAAGTGAAGTCGAAAAATCAAAACCTTAAAAAATTGAAAAATCAAAAACCTAAAAAACTAAAAAAGTGAAGAATGGAGGAAATGAAAAATCGAAAAACTGAGAGTTTATAAAAGTCAAATTTGAAAAATTGAAAATCAAAATATTTAAAAATCGTAAACTTGAAGAGGAGAACAATTAAAATAACGTAAAATTGAGAAATAGAAAAATTTAAAATCGTGAAATTGAAAAATTGTAGAATCGAAAAATTTAATAACAAATAAACTGAAAAATCTCAAAATTGAAATTTTGAAAAATTGAAAGATGAAAGAAAAACTGAAAAACTGAAAAATTGAGATCTCGAAAAATCAAAAAAGTAAAGTCGAAATACAGAAACCTTAAAAAATAGTAAAATTGAAGAACTGAAAAAGTGAAAAATCGAGACACAGATTTTATAAAAGTCAAATTTGAAAAACTGGAAAATCAAAATATCGAGAAATCCAGAAGTCGACAGATGGAAAATTGAGAAACCGAAATAGGCCAAAATCAAAAAATCGAAAAGTTAAACAAAAAAAAAACAAACATCCAAATCTCGATAAATTGAGAGGATTTAAAAAATCGGAAAATTGAAAAACTGAAATATTGAGAAATCGAAATATCAAAAGATGGAGAATTTGAAAAGTCATGAAATCGAAAATTCGAAAAGTTGAGAAACCGAAATAGGCTAAAATGGAAAAAACGAAAAGTTGAAAGTTAAAAAATTGGAAAATCGAAAAATCTAAAAGCGGAAAAATAAAAAACGAAAAAACAGAAAATGGAAAACTGAGAAACCGAAATAGGCCAAAATAAAAAATCGAAAAGTTATAAGTTGAAGGACTGATAAATTGAGAAACTGAACAATTAAAATATTCAAACATCCAAATCTGGGTAAATCGGGAAATCACAACATTGAAAAATCGAGAATTTTAATAATGGAAAATTTGATAAAACGAAAAATTGGAAAACAGAAAATCTAAAATCGGGAAGTCTAAAAATCGAAAGATTAAGAAATCAAAATTTTGGGAAATTCTAAAAATTGAAATTTCGAAGAGTTGAAATGCAAAATCGAGAAATCGAAAAATCTAAAACTTAAAAATCGAAAAAGTAAAAAAATCGACACATCGAAAAATCCAGGATTAAAAATTTGAAAAATCCCAAAAATGAAATATCCAAGAACTGAGGAATTACAAAAATTGAGAAATTGAGAAATCAAAAAGTCAAAAAAGTGAAGTCGAAAAATCAAAACCTTAAAAAATGGAAAAATTAAAAACCTAAAAAACTGAAAAAGCGAAGGATAGAGGAAATGAAAAATCGAAAAACTGAGCATTTATAAAAATCAAATTTGAAAAATTGAAAAATCAAAATATTTAAAAATCGTAAACTTGAAGAGGAGAACAATTAAAAAAATATAAAGTTGAAACATTGTAAAATTGAGAAATAGAAAAATTGAAAATAGTGAAATTGAAAAATTGTAGAATCGAAAAATTGAATAACAAATAAACTGAAAAATCTCAAAATTGAAATTTTGAATAATTGAAAGATGAAAGAAAAACTGAAAAATTGAAAAATTGAGATCTCGAAAAATCAAAAAAATAAAATCGAAATACAGGAACCTTAAAAAATAGAAAAATTGAAGAACTGAGAAAAACTGAAAAATCGAAAAACAGAGTTTATAAAAGTCAAATTTGAAAAACTGGAAAATCGAAATATCGAGAAATCGAGAAGACGACAAGGGGAAAAATTGAGAAACCGAAATAGGTCAACATCGAAAAATCGAAAAATTAAACAAAAAAAAAACAAACATCCAAATCTCGATAAATCGGGAAATCACAACATTGAAAAATCGAGAATTTTAAAAATGGAAAATTTGATAAAACGAAAAATTGGAAAACAGAAAATCTAAAATCGGGAAGTCTAAAAATCGAAAGATTAAGAAATCAAAATTTTGGGAAATTCTAAAAATTGAAATTTCGAAGAGTTGAAATGCAAAATCGAAAAATCGAAAAATCTAAAATTTAAAAATCGAAAAAGTAAAAAATCGACACATTGAACAATCCAGGATTCAAAAATTGAAAAATCGAATAATCGAAAATATTGAAAAATCCCAAAACTGAAATATTCAAAAACTGAGGAATTAAAAAAATTGAAAAATTGAGAAATCAAAAACTCAAAAAAGTGAAGTCGAAAAATCGAAACCTTAAAAAATTGAAAAATCAAAAACCTAAAAAACTGAAGAATTGAGGAATTGAAAAATCATAATATTTAAAAATCGTAAAATTGAAGAGTAGGAAAATTAAAAAAACGTAAAATTGAAAATCGTGAAATTGAAAAATTGTAGAATCGAAAAGTTGAATAACAAATAAGCTGAAAATCTCAAAACTGGAATTTTGAAAAATGGAAGAAAAACTGAAAAATTGAGAAATCAAAAAATCAAAAAAGTGAAGTCGAAATACAGAAACCTTAAAAAATAGAAAAATTGAAAAATCGCAACAGTCGAGCATCAAGAAATGGGAAAATCAAAACATCGATTAATTGAAAAATCGAAATATTTAAAAATCTGATCAACGGAACAATATTGAACTTAACATGTCACGTCATTTTAAAAGGTGTATTTATCTTATCAGAAACAAATAGTCAGTTTAGGACCGCTTACAGATAACATAGTCGATGTTCTCCACTTGCGCTAGTTTATCGTAAAAGTTTGGCAGTTAAACATCGATGATTACAACTTTAGAAATGGAGAAAGGATTTGAGGTAAGTGTTTCTCAATAGATATATAAACGTAAACTCAAAAACTTGTATAGTTAGATTATTATTTAAGTTCAATGTCAAAATTCTCCATCAACTGAGTTGTCGATTTTATACTATAGCCCAAAATACTTGTATTTTGCAACGGTTTTGATATTAAATGACGATAATAAACGAGATAAGTTATCTAAAATTGTAAGATAATATCAGCTCGTTATCTACTAACTCAAAATAAAACTTTTAATTAATTTTGCGTTTTTCAACTATTTTGCTTAGATTCCAGTACTAATTAATGTTGTATCTACACAGAGTTTTAAAAAACGATCCGGCACCACCGATAAAGGCAAAGACTACGAGGACGTAGCTGTCGCTAATGTTGTCCTAGAACTAGTAAACAACGTCACAATAAAGAACTTTCATGTTTCGTCAAACGAAGCGGATTTCGGAGCCTTTGATGACCTAGTTATTAAAACCGAGTCGGAAAAAGCCAACGAAGTACGAGTGAAAGCTGTGCAGCTAAAACACAGCGAAACGCAAGCTCTGCGCGCAAAAGATTTACAAAAAAATAAAGGAAATTTCAGCATAGCCAAATATTTACAAAGTTTTAAAGAAATAAAGGTCGATGTAGACGAACTGATACTATTTACCAATAGACCTTTTAAGTGTGACGACAAGACAACATTTCAACTGGAAGAAGAAGAATTTTCTATTAAAGCTGTTAAAACAAAAGCTACTTTAGAATTTTTAGAGAAAACAGACTGTGTGTATCAGTTTGAAATAATCGAAGAAGATTGGAGTGTAGAAACGCTGCTCAAAATTCGAGAATATCAAACGTTTTTTAGTAAATTTTATCTGTATACCGATCAAGAAAATGTTGAAAAGATGAAAGGAAGAATTGCTGAAAAATTCATCACGAGGTATGTTTCGGATGAGGAAACATTCGATAGATTCCTCAGAACGATATCTCAGTGGAATATGCAAGACGGGGTGAAAGAAAAGTTGAATAAAAAGTGGGTTCAGCGATTAATTGCGCTGCAGCTTCTATTTTGTCAGATTGAACCTTTGTCGTTTGGTTCGGTGATTGACAATGACAAAATGATAATATTTCGAGAAGTTGTTTCGTCTTTTGATATTACACTGTGTAAAAGGGAATCGTATGAAGCGCTTAAACAACTGTGGGGTGATTCTAGACGAGAAGAAAACATTGACTTTAAAGAATTAAACTTAGTGAGAGAAAGGTACCTTCCTACAGTCAGATATATTGACAATGGTAATATCGACAAAACGGATCCAAAGATATTGATGCAGCTGTTATGGTTAATGGACAAGTGTCCATTAACACTACGTCAACACGAAAACGTCGACAAAGCCATTCAACTTTGTCCCGATAAAAAGTTCATCCTAATTGGTGAAGGGAAGAATGAGGAGTGGATGCAAAACTATTCCGTCTTTCAAAATCTATCAAACTTGAAACCCGATTTGCGCGACGAAGTCATGCAAAATTTTACCATATCGATCCAAGGAAAAGGCGAACTTGATCTTGTAACAGCTTTTGGAAATAGTGATGGGTTTTTAGAAAGTGTCACCACGGACAGTCTGCTGGAAATGCTAAACGGTCCATATCCTATAGGAGGTGAACAAGAAACCCTTCCTGAACCTTATATCGGACGTTATCTCCCTCGGAATGTTGTAAATATAACATATTTAGAGAAAGCTCACGAAAACACAGTTATTGTTTTAAATTGTGCTAATAACTTTGATACAGCTAGAGATAAACTCAACAAATGTAACTTAATTGACATTGAAAACTTTTTACAGAAAAAAAATCAGACTGATCATAACTCTTGCTTTACTAATGCAGTTATCAATCTAGGTAACAACGAAAACAACTTCCATTTTGATAATCTAAACCTGGCTAACACTATCTATATAGGTAACAGACATTACAACGACTCTGAACTTCAACAAATTTACACCGAAAATCAAACAACTAAACAGTTTCACTATTTTCAACTTTTGGATGATGGAAATTTAGAGTGGGTCAAAAGCAAAGGTGATGTTAGTGACTTAGAAGTTTATAAGTTGTCTGAACAATATTCAACGGACGAAAACACGTTGTGGTCTTCTAGGTTAGAAAATAGCATCAATCTGATAACTGGCGATCCGGGAATCGGTAAATCAGAATTAATGAAAAGTTTCAAAAATAAATGTCCACCGAAATACTGGACAGTCATAATTAATCCTCAAGACGTTAATTCATTTTTTTATAATTCCGAGTTCCCCGAAACAACTAACTATATAGATTTATTTGAAAAAACTGTCAACAATTGTCAGTCGGTCAAAAAACTGGATCGCGAGATTTTCAAAATGTGTATAGAAAGGAACAACGTTGTGTACGTGTGGGACGCCCTTGATGAAATTTTAAGCGACAATTTAGACGATGTGTTAAAAATTATTCTGCATCTTTCGTCCAAAGGTTTCCACCAGTGGGTTACTAGCAGACGAAATTTGAAACCATTCCTTGAAAAACACTTCAGTTTGCTTGCGCTTAGTATAAATCGGTTTAGCGAAGACGAACAAGAAAATTACTGCAGAAATCGTCTAAATACTTTTGTTTCCTCAGACCAAATTGAAGTCACAATTGAGAAAATCAAATCGTCGTTTGCGATCGTGGAACACGTAGACATTTTGGGTGTTCCGCTTCAAATATTCATGCTTACTGAACTGTTTCGTCAAAATCACGAAAAATATTTGAAACTAATGGACAACACGTTTCTCTTAACCGACTTGTACGATTATTTTATTGCGGAAAAATTGAACATTTTTTACCAAGATAAGATTGAAATCGATATTAAAAACCCGCATTTGGCGAGAAGAATTAACAAAGAAAAACGAGAAGCTTTAGATCTGTATGAACGAGTGGCTTTTAAAGTAGTATTTCACGACGAAATTTTGCAGCAGTTAAATATTGACTTTGAAAAATGTTTAGAAACAGTTGTAGAAGAATATGCATCTCTTGGTTTTGTGAAAGAATTCCAAAATAATGTACCGCGTTTTCTTCATAGCTCTTTCGCGGAATATTTAGTTGCTGTATATATTTTCAAAAACACTAGTGATTTGAAAGTTTTCATTGCTGATATACTGTTTGGCGCCAAATACGACAACGTTCGCTTCTTTTTTGATATGTTGTTAGCCAAAAACTCTAAAGCTCACATTGCCGTCTTATACAAAAATTACGAAACGTTTAAAACTTACGACGACGAAATTTTGACACTCAAAGATAAATGGGACAGAAGTGCCTTACATTTGATTTCGTCATGGGGTAAAAGACATCCGCGTATAAAAATAACTCAAGGGTATATTGTACAAGAAGATCGCAATTTTGATAAAAAATCGGAAACTGAAGCGTATTTTGAAGCGTTGGCGTATTTACAACAAAAGAACAATGTTGACGAATTTGACACTCTGCTAAACGCGACTCCTTTGTCTTATGCTACAAAAAGTGAGAGCTTGGGAGCAGAACTAAAGTTACTACGAACGAAACAAACTGATTTGAATCGATTATGCACTCGCGATGATATAATAAACTTTTTATATTATTCTGCTTTGTTCGGCTATGACGATGTATGTATACTTTTGACAGCTGAAGTGTTAAATACTTTTGGGTGTGAAGTGAAACTTATTAGTGTACTATTCGTACAAATACCTCTCTTACCGAACTATTACTTTCCCAACTTCGATGTCAACGAATATCTTTTAAAATTGTTTGTGGAAAAAGAATTCGTTATCACACTATTATACATAGCTTCTGGAAATGGGCACGAAAAAATTGTTGACTACTTAGAGACAGTCGGCGCAGAAATCGATCGCGCTGCGATTGGTGGTCATACACCACTTTACTTAGCTTGTCAAAACGGCCACGAAAATGTTGTCAAATACCTAGCGACAGCCGGTGCCGAAATCAATCGCGCTAATAACGAGGGTTGGACACCACTTTTGATAGCTTCCTTTCACGGCCACGGAAAAGTTGTCCAATACTTAGTGACCTTCGGCGCCCAAATTAATCCCTCGACTAATCACGGTTGGACAGCACTTCACGTAGCTTCCGAAAAAGGCCACGAAAAAATTGTCGACTACTTGGCGACAGTCGGTGCCGAAATCAATTGTGCTAATAACAACAACGGTAGCACACCACTTCACCTAGCTTCCCGTAACGGTCACGAAGAAGTTGTCCAATGCTTAGTGAGACTCGGCGTCGAAGTCAATCGCGCTGAAAATAATGGTTGCACACCACTTTTTATAGCTTCCCAAAACGGTCAAGAAAAAGTTGTCGAATACTTGGAATCAGTCGGCGCCGAAGTCAATCGCGCTAATAAAAAAGGTGTAACACCTCTTCACGTAGCTTCTCGAAATGGCCACGAAAAAGTTACCAAAATCTTAACCACGGCCAGCGCTAAAATTAATCCTGTGACGAAGGACGGTTGGACACCACTTCATCTAGCTTCCGAAAAAGGCCACGGAAAGGTTGTCGAATACTTGGCGACAGCCGGGGCTGAAATCAATCGCGTTAATAAGAACGGTTCAACACCACTTTTTATGGCTTCTCGAAACGGTCATGAAACAATTGTGAAATATCTAGCGACACTTGGCGCTGAAATTAATCGTGCTAATCATGATGGTTGGACACCACTTCACGTAGCTTGCGAAAAAGGCCACGACAAAGTGGTCGAATACTTGGTGACAATCGGTGCCGAAGTCAATCGCGCTAACAAAAAAGGTGCCACACCTCTTCATGTAGCTTCTCGAAATGGCCATGATAAAGTTATCGACAAGTTAACCACGGCCGGTGCGGAAATTAATTCTGTTAGGAATGACGGTTGGACACCGCTTCACATAGCTTGCGAAAAAGGCCACGAAAAGGTTGTCGAATATTTAGTGTCACTTGGCGCCGAAATCAATCGCGTTCAAAACAAGGGTTGCACACCACTTTTTATAGCTTCCCACAACGGTCAAGAAACAATTGTGAAGTATCTGGCGACACTTGGCGCTGAAATTAATCGTGCTAGTCATGAAGGCTGGACACCACTTCACGTGGCTTCCGAAAAAGGTCACGAAAAAATTGTCGAATACTTGGCCACAATCGGCGCTGAAATCAATAGCACTAATAAAAAAGATGCGACACCACTTTACACAGCTTCCCGAAAAGGCCATGAAACAATTGTCCAAAACTTAACAACAGCCGGCGCTGAAGTCAATCGCGCTACTGCCGACGGTTGGACACCACTTCACATTGCTTGCGAAAAAGGTCACGAAGTAGTTGTCGAGTATTTGACGACAGCCGGCGCCGAAATCAATCACATTGATAATGATGGTGATACCCCACTTCACGTAGCTTGCGAAAACGGCCATGAAACAGTCGTTGAATACCTGGTGACAAAGGGCGCCGAATTGAATCGCGCTGATAATGATGGTTGGACACCTCTTCACGTGGCTTCTTTCAACGGCCACGAAAAAATTGTCGAATACTTGGCGACAGCCGGCGCTGAAATTAATCGTGTTAGTAATAACGGTTTGATACCACTTCACGTGGCTTGCGACAAAGGCCACGAAAAAGTTGTCGAATACTTGGTGACCAAGAGCGTCGAGCTGAATCGCGCTGATAATAACGGTTGGACACCTCTTCACGTGGCTTCTTTCAACGGCCACGAAAAAATTGTCGAATACTTGGTGACAGTCGGTGCGGACATCAGTCAGGTTGATAATTACGGTTCGACACCACTTTTCGTAGCATCCTTCAAAGGCTACGAAAAAGTTGTGGAGTATTTGACGACCGTCGGCGCCGAAATCAATCGTGCTGATAATGAAGGTGACACACCACTTCACGTAGCTTCCAAAAACGGCCACGAAAAAGTTGTTGAATACTTAACGACAGTCGGGGCTGAAATCAATCGCGTTAATAAAAACGGTTCGACAGCACTTTTTGTAGCTTCGCAAAACGGGCATGAAAAGGTTGTCGAACGTTTGGTGACATTCGGTGGCGAAATCTATCGTGCTTCTAATTCGGGTTGGACGCCACTGCACGCAGCTTCCGTAAACGGTCACGAAAAAGTCGTCCAATATTTAATAACATCAGCCGTTGACCAAATCAATTGTCTTCTGAAACGGATTTTAAAAGTGACACCTACTTAATCCCGTTCCTCTTCTACTGTACGGTGTAGAGGTAATGTGGTCGCACTGCTCCTTCCACAGCATTCCTTAGCTCGGCTTGCCTCCATCTCATTTTTCTCCTTCGTAGTGTCTTTACCATCTTGCTGTGCTTTCTTTTTGCCTTGGCCAAATTGTCGATCCTAGGTATTTGAAACTTTCCTTTTGGTTGATCATTGTCAAGCTTGATGTATATTTTTTGTTAATTTTTTCCTATTACCGTGATTTCTGTTTTTTCCACGTTTATGTTCATTCCGTAGTCTTTAAATTCTTTATTCCGTATCTCTAATTTCTTTTGAAGTTATTTTTCTGTATCCGCCGATATAACAAAATCATCTGCGTTCATCATTATTGTTATTAATAGCTGGTGCAGTTTTCATACTATATTTACCCCTTTTATATTCTCGTTCCATTTCGGTTATAAATAGTAATGGTCTCAACACCCCTCCTTGGCGCACTTCTTTGCTTGTTAGAATCCCGTTTGATTGGGCGTTGTCAGTTCTCACTATATTTCTAGTCGCTTTTGTGTATACTTTTGATTGCTCTGAGCAAGGTTTTCTCTACTTTTGCTTTTTCTAGTATTTTTCATATTTTTGTTTGATGATGTTTATTAACGGTCAAAAAAAAACCAATTACAATAATAAAAACATACAAAAGTTACAACACTAAATTAAAATCTTCCTGTGGATCGATGATTTAAACCTGGTGTAAGAAATTCCCACAAACTCAATTTCATTATAGATAAGTGTCAGTCTAGCAAGACGACTAACAGGCAATTGAAACGCGTACAAAGTACGATGATATGGAATTGAAAGTAAGTGAGAATTTCTTACTTGACGAGATGGAACATGTATCATAAATAAAATTAAAATATTTGAACAAGTAACAATACCAGACAATACTTTATAAACAAAACACATATCAAACATTATTCTTCTCTTAGAAAGTAACGTAAGCCCAAAATAACTTATTATCATAGTATAATTATAGCTATTGAAAAATATTTTAAACTTATAGCACAGAAATTTGACGAATTTTTTTTGAATTTCTTCAATTCTTTGACTGTGCATCTTATAATAAGGAGACCATATAGTAACACCGTATTCGAGGATCGACCTTACAAAAGATGAAAACAAAACAATAAAAGATCTAAGATTTGTGAACTCACTACAGGTTCTTTTTACTAATCCTAACATTTTATTTGCTTTAGAAACAATATTATTTATGTGCAAAATAAAAGAGAGTTTACTATCAATAGTAATTCCTAAATCACGAAAACTGGTCACATTTTCAAGAACAATAGAAGACAATGTATAATTATAATGTTCAGAACATAATTTACGACTAAATCTTAAAACCTTACACTTAGGTACGTTAAATTCTAGTCCATTTTTCTTACACCAAAATTCTAAAAAGTTCAAATCAGATTGTATCATATGACAATCAGAGGGGCAAGTAATTTTTTTAAAGATTTTTAAATCATCTGCAAATAGTAAAAGCTGACTACATTTTATAACATCTTTGATATCATTTATAAATAGAGAGAAAAGCAAAGGCTTAGGGAACCTTGCGGAACACCAGAAGATGGAATTATACATTTTGATTTAAACCCATTTATAATTACAAATTGCCTTCGATTACTTAGATATGAATCTATCCATGAAAGTAAAGGATCACCAATTCCAATCTTAGCCAATTTTAATAGTAGAATACGAATATTCACCCTATCAAAAGCTTTTGCCAAATCAGTGTAAATATAATCAGTATCGTAACCATTTTCCATATTATTAACTACCTATATAATTAGTAAATATTATTAAATTAGAAGTTGTCGAACGCCCTTTAAAGAAGCCATGCTGTTCATCTAGGATGATATTTTTTACATGGAAAGACAGAATGTCACATGTAATTGAATCAAATATTTTGGCTATAGGTGAACCAATACTAATAGGTCTATAGTTTGAAATATCACTACGATGACCTTTCTTATAAATAGGTGTAACATAAGAAATTTTCCATAGTGTAGGAACTTTGGATAATTGTAAAGATCTTTTATATAAAATTTGTAGGGGAAAACATAAATTGTGAGCACATTGTTTTAAAAATAGTGATGGAATACCATCTGGACCTATTTTAACAGAAGAATCTAAGGAAAGTAATTTAGACAAAACGGTGGATTTTTCAAATGAATTAATATCAACAAGATTGTCTTTCCAATTTGATGAACTCATATTAACATCAGTATCAGCTACCGTATATACAGTTTGAAAATAAGTAGCAAACAAATCTGCAATGGATTTAGAAGAATCAGCTATGATATCACCTAAGAACATAGAACAGGGAAACCCCACTGTATTAGATTTTGATTTCTTGACAAATGACCAAAAACACTTCGAATATGATTTTTCCTACACAAGTTCATAGCCAACTTACATGTACGTCTAAGATCACAAAACTTTACATAATCTGAATATAATCCAGTTACCTTAAAATCCCTATGAGCTTTTTTTTTTTTCACAATAAGAGATCTTGTATGGTTATCAACCCAATAAGGAAAGTTGTTCTGAGTTTTTTTAACAACAATAGGAACAAAACGATTTATAAGAGAATTTATGTGAGAATAAAAATAATACATACAATCATCAAGATGGGAAAAATTTTCCATGGTAAACCAATCAATTTGCTCCAGTTGGGTATTAATTACATCAAATGACGCGTTCTTAAAATCCAAATAAGATGTGTATATAGTATGCTCTAGTAAAGGCAAGAATATGTCACTAATTTTAATAATAAAGGCAGGATGATTTATATCTTTCGGTAATAAGGATAAACATTCTTCAATCATAAGTGCAGTATTACTAAAGCTTAAATCCAAAATTACATCATTTCCATTCAATATAAAGTTGTATTGAAAAAGACCACTCACAGCGAAATTGTCACAAATTAATTCTTCAATCATTGAAACAACATTAACAGGTATTAAATAATTACAATTAGTATCACTTTTCCAGCTCAATCCAGGCAAATTGTAATCACCAACAATACATACTGTAGTTTCAGGATAATCAGCAATTAAAGAATCAACCAAAGATATATGGTCAGAATACACAGCTAAGGGTGAATTAGGAGGAAAATACACAGTTCCAATTATAATTTGAATGCCATTAAACGAAATTAGTATCCAAACTTCTTCTCTTTGAAGAGTATCAATTTGCAGTAAAGTAGAAGGAATATTCTTTATAACAGCTATCATTACACCACCACCACGTTCTTTATTCGTCTCTAAAAAGGATCTATCCTTTCTGTAAACAACATATCTATCATCTATAATTTCCCCATTAAAAAATGTGTCATTAAGCCAAGTTTCTGTTAAAGAAATTATGGGATAGTTCTCGCACAATACATTAGAATATAAATCACTGATTTTAGTTCTCAACCCTCTAACATTCTGATAATAAATTGTTAACTCTGAGTTTGATGATCTGGAGTTTTTTGAAAATTTGATTGTCTTCGTACACTACGAGGACTAAAATATTTACGAACAGCAATACCGATTGGCCAAAAAGATGGATCCAAAACTTTTTCAAATAATGAAAAATCGATTGATAATTTAAAGGAACTGTATTTATCAGGGAACTTAGAATTTAATTGTTTAAGTTCAAAGGATTGAATATTGTCCATATTGTCATTTGCGCTACAAACACACTGTAATTTATTCCTAATGTAATCTTCAATCTTACTAATATTAACCCCAGGATTTACTCTTGTGACATGAATGTCCCTTTTTCGTCGCCTAGTGACAGCAACAAACTCATTACTACGATCTCCAAGAGCATCTCCATTTTCATTGGTGACTTGAGAAGTACCAATTATCAAGGTCTTCATTACCCTCGTTTTACTGGTAGCATTAGTAATATTGGACTTAACTGGAGCATTTTTATTGGGTTCATACACGTTTTGATTATCTTCCACAACAGCTGAGCGAAGGTTTACATTTCTTTTAAACGATGTTTTATCCAGGCTTTTCTGAGGACCTTTCTTGTCACTATTACCACTAATTGTGAAGACATTACCTTCAATTTCATTACTAGATAAAACTGATGATTTTTCAGATAAACGATCATCATCCCAACAAGGCAGTTTTAAAGAACTATACTGGGTTTCTCTTGTTGACATCTTCTCGAAAATACTTGATTTTAGAATCTGAACCTCATCTCTAAGTTTTTTAATTTCGATCATTAGAGGAGACACAGTCTTGTCGACCATTTTATTTAACAGATTGGAAAATTCATCACTATTCAAGAACTTTAAAACTTCTTGAGCAGAAGATGTAGAACTATTGGAACTTACAGATTCATTCGAATCACCACAGCACTTAACACATACTAGCTCATTATTCGACAGAAAAATAAGCTTGTTATTCGTTTCTTGTACCACTAAAGCACAGCTTTTATGAAAGTACGTATGACACTTAACACACGACCAGGCATTAGACACTTTGTTTTTACATTTTCTGCATTGCTTATCAACATCATCATTTATTTTAGAACACTGTATGCGACACGTTTACACTCGCCGACGCCATCTTAAATTTTTGCTGACCTTCTTTCAATTCATTTATTTCTTGCATCATTGCTGTCACTATCGTTTTCAGTTCTGCCATATCCGAAATCCCTTGTTTTTTTAAGTTCACATTCTGACTTGTTTCTTTTACGTTTTCCGTCATCCGTCGTATATTCCACGTCGCGTCGTCAGATTCGGAGTTTCCACTCATGTGTCCTTTATTATTTGGGTGACCTTCGTATTTCACCGTTTCTACTACTGTTTCTACACGTACTCAATTTGCAAATTTAACCTCGTTCGCCTTTAGTTACGTCTATTTGGTTATCTACAACTTCTTCCACACTCGATTCTTATTCTTATGTTAATCTACACACTTCGTACTGTACTTTTCACCACAAATTGCACAATTTATTTTCACTGCACCTCGTGCCAGCCGAAATCAATCGAAACCCCTCGTAGTAAGTTCCGTAAGGGTTTCCATACACCCGTTATACCAGGTTAATAATTTTTTTAGTATGACTTCATCACGTTTGCTTTGTCCCCCGGTTACAATCAAGCTTAAAAATTTTTGAATACTTAATTTGTAAGTTCAGAAAAGTTAAGATTCACTTGTGATACGTACAATTTTCCAAAAGAAAGAACTGATCAACTGACATCTTTTTCGCAAATAGTACTAAATAAAAAAACATATGACAACAAATTTAACAAAATTTTCTGAAAAAAAAACGTAACTGTGTTTTCTGCATTATTCATAAATACATATAGAAAAAGAAAAAGCGATGCATGGTACCTTCTAGTATTTTCCAAAGACTGTCTTGGACGAAAATGGGGGCACGACAACCACACCACGATTAAGCAAAGGAAAACATACTTAATTAAGGTAATAAGTTGTATATTGTAAAACAAAATATAAAAATTATCTTACAGGATCGATTCTTGACGGACATCTAAAAGCGTAGTAACTGGTAGCACAAAAAGGGATTTTTTTCAAAGCGTTCGAAGATATCCAGCTCATAACATCAGTCTCCAGTGTATAGAAATTTTATCTGCGCTTTTTTAACGATTATGTTTTTGACTTCGTGCTGTTGGGAAGTAAAATTTGTAAGTATTTTGGTCACTTTTTTAAATAATAGCAATAAATCTATTTGCGTTATTATTATATATATTATGTTTACTCTCTTCAGTGGAAAACAACGAGAAATAAGTACCCCGTAGTCCTGGTAATTGGTGGACGGACCATCTTTAAGACATTGAAGTTCCGTTTCAAGGTGTTCAAAAGAAATAGACACTGTCCTGGTTCTTCGGGAAATCGTCCTGCCTGCCTGGCTTATTCGTCGAAATATTATAATTTTAAATACTTATTGTAGAGTTTTAGTTTAGATCAGACAGATTGTCAACCTTCCGAACTTATCCTATATAACAAGTTTCGAAGTGTGATAATCTTAACTAGGATTCAAGGGTAGAAAATTTTCGCCGTTTACAATGATGCAGCTTGTACAGGGTGTATTTTTTCTTTTTTGTATTTGCCGAAAAGTGACTGCTTGAGTCTGATTTATTACTGTTTTTGGAGGGAATCACTCCCCAAGACAGATAATTCGTCAGAGATTGTCCCTTCTAAAGGGAAGGAATTTCTGCTTGGCTGTAAAATTTTGCCCAAAACGTTAATTACTGTATTGACTTTATTTTTGTGAACTCGAATAAAGGCGGCTGGTTGAGACTAGTCAGTTGTTTTATTACAAAATTTTTCTATAACCCATTGCGGCGGTTTTAAACATATACACTTTCTCTTTGCCCATTACCACCCCTCCTGTTTGTGCTTTTCTGAACATTTCGTCTATATCTCCTAGATAATTTCTTTTATTTCCTTTTCTATGTTTATCTTGGTTTCCTCCATTTTCTTGCTATAAACAATTATTATTATTTTTCATCGATTGTTATCAAGCTGTATTACTTTCTTCATTAGTCCGTTTTTATTATTAATTCCCTTTTCCAATTCTTGCATTTCTTTTCGAAATCCCATTATTATTCCTCCGCTTCCTCTACCCTTTTTCTTTTCCTTTGTCGCCCCTTGACACTCCCACACATATTCTTGTGGTAGTGTCTCTTCAAATTTCTCCCAGTTTTCTCTTTGTACCCTTGTCTCTACTAGCCCCACCACATCAAATTTTCCCACGTAATCCTAGAACTCCTTTTCCTTTTTTCGCAACCCTTGGACATTCTAAAACAGTACGTTCACCCCTTTTTCTCCTAATTTTGTACCAGCTTCCCATTGACTATTTTCCCTATCTGCATCCTTTATTCTTTTTCCTTTGGCTTGTTTCCTTCCCTTTTTCCTCCTTTTCTTCCTTTTCTTTTGGCTCTTTACTAAAAATTTTCTACCTTCTTGAGTCTGCCCTCTTCTTCATTCCATTTAAAATTTCTACCATCTACAGTTGACTTTTTATATCCCATTCTAACAATTTTTCCTTTATTTCTCTTTCTTGTTGCCTCTTCTTTTATTTTGATTTGAATTTACGTAAACTGACGATCCTTTTAAGTTCTTCTTGGTTTCCATTACATTTATTTATTTTTTCTTCTCTATTTTCGAATTCCACTACATAAGCTTTCTCTGCAATTTTGTAAGTGCTTTTAACTTTACACTCTATTTTTGGCTTTCTCTTTTAAAAATTTTGTCACTTTTTCAATTATCCGCTTCTGCTCTCCTGTTCCTATTTCCAATCCCATCATCACTACTTTGTTTCTTCTCTTTTCTCTCTCCATTTGATCTAGTTGACTTTCTACTTCACCCACTCTCTTTCCCATTTCTTCCTTAGCTCGTTCCCACTCTTCATGCTTATCTCTAATTTCTTGATTTTGCTCTTCCCTGTTTGATGGCTTCTACATCCAGTCTAAGTCCATTTTTTGTGACTTGTATCTTTCCTATTCTATTTCTACGAAATAAATCTTAGTAGAAAAGTGGTAAACCATTACGAAGTAAGTGTCAGACCACCGAAGACTACCGACAGAAAAAACTACACCGTCGAATTGTTAAACTTTCTTTGTATTTCAAGTCAGACAACGTTAAGTTTTCTTTGGGTTTCTTTATTGAACAAAAAGGCGCCTTGTAACTAAAGAAACATTCCTGACAATTCACATACTAATAATAAAATGACGAACCCTCACAGACTTTGTCTTTCAATACCTTCAATAAATATCAAGACTACACCGCCATTTTGATTATTCATTTCTAGAGACCCTAGATATACTTTGGAAAAGAGTTGTGACACGAAACGTCAAAATTAATGGTAAATTTTATTTTACTATGCTGGCTACGGATGCCTTTTTTGAGTCATGTTTTGACAGTTTGTAATTGTCATTTAGTACATAGACGTGGAAGAGAATAGTCGTCGTCTGTTGTGTACGAAACTGTAGAAATACAGAAGCAAATGGTTTCTCATTGTTTAAAGGCCCCGAAAACAAGGTATTACTTAACAAATGGAAAGAACAGATGCAATATCCATCTTGAAAAATTGGCAAAAGGGCTTACATTTGCGAGGTTGTTGTCCGAAATTGTATTTTCCATCTAATCCTTGGTCAACAGGTTCACTTCAAAAAAGAGAATTTTTATATTTCAAGTGAATGCAAAATATGTGAGAACGCAATTCCAACAATTTATAATGTGGCTGAATTTACGTCAAAATGACCGGTTCTTGGCAAAAAAAAAAATGTTATTGATGAAGTTCAGCAGACTATTTTCGAAAAAGACAACTTCATCAAAAAACTGCAAATGAAAAAAAGTTGCAAGAAAAAATAACGCGGGGTGCTGAAAAAGAAATTAATGTTTTGAAAGCAAAAATTTCAAGTTTAAAAGGGCAAGTAATAAATTACAAAAATAAGGACGATGCATAAAACAGAACTATAAAAGGGATTCTGAACGAAAAGCAAATTCAAAATTGAAGTGTGAAATGTAAACTACCAAAACGCTGGAACAATAAAACAATAGAAGAAGCCATTAAAACAAAAATTTGTCTGTGGAACATCAGGACATAACTATATCTTTTGAATATAAATTTTCCGTTACCTTCAAAGTGGAACTCTATGCCGTAAAATTCAGCACATACCGTTTTTACCAGGAATTTTACATGAAATTTTTACCTATTTAACAATCAAAATTCAAAATTTTAACGATTAGGAAAGAGATTATTGTTTATTTTTAGGCGAAGCAGCAATCAATCCAGGTAAAGAATACTGTCGACGTTCCTCATTACTTTTGGGAAACAACATTAACAAATTTAAATGAAGTCGCTACCTATGTTTTGTTTTTTATGTTAGGAGGTGTAAGCTTACGATGGAAGCAAATCGTATGTTATCATTTTACTGGGAATTCCACACACAGAGACACATTATCTAGAATTGCAAAAGAAATTAAAATCAAAAGTACAAAAACGCAGTTCCAAAATTCAATAGTTAACCCAAATAACAAAAGTAGGAATGTTGATTTTGCTGCTAACGCTCCACCTTTGTCTAAAAATGTTCAATCCAACCTCATGTATTCTTCGGCAATTTCATTAATTGTTTGTGGAACATTTCTTAATTATTTCGAGTTACAGAAACTCGATGACCATGCTTGTTTTTGTATTTTTTTTTTCATTGTTATTTTAATTAAAAGATGTAACAAATTTTAACTTGTAAGTTTTATTTAATATAGAGGTACATGAATCTATATATTTCTACTGAGATTATTCTACATATCAGAGCAAATATTCATGATGGAAATGTGAGGACGTTGTAAAACCACTGTTTATGATAGAGTAGTAGATAGAGAACCTACTAGACATGCTTCAAATTTCTTACCACGGTGCCGTTCGTTAAATTACAAAATGTTGTTTTGACCAGAAGCAAAACCATTAGATACTGACAATCTTAGCTGGGAACAACGATAGTACCTAAGTACAGAATGGTGTTTAAACTTAACTGCAAATTGTGATATAATCTTATAAAGTGTAAATCAGTATGATTAGGTATTCTGTATTTTTCTGTTTTACCAGCGATGCCGGTTGCAAATTGTAAGAAGTACTTAACCGCATAACACATCTTCTTAAATATAAGGTACTGTCAGTGTCAGTACTGTTAACAAAATTTCAAAGAAACTATTTGGAGCACTACGCCACTGCTTGAAAATGTAACTTAACCTATAAATTTCTTTTGAAGTTTTTGCAACTAAATCACTAAATTAGATAAAGACAGCAATCACTATAGCTATTTCATAACTGACCGTCATGTAATAAAGATAGAGACAGAAAATGTCCGTGTCACAACTCTTTTCCAAAGCATATCTAGGGTCTCTATTCATTTCTATCTGGTCCTCTCACTCACCTACAAACATACTAACCACTAGATGTATAAAATAATTAATTTCAACACGAATCAGTCTGTCCAACTGACTAAACCATATCAGTGCCTACTTTAGTCGAAAAAATCGTGAATGGATAATAACTAGAAAGCTTCCGTCAAATCTCTCCCTTTCTCGCCAATTTTTTTGTCACGATGACGTCCAAATGAGTTCAGCATCTGGCGACTCTAAATTTAGCGAAAAAGCGTTCTCGATGAGTTACTTAAAAACGTCTACATTTAAATCCATTTTCGAGTTGTGCGATGTTGTTTCGATAGCTTTCTACTGTTCGGCGGACGCGACCATGATGTTGATCATAGAACCCAACACGAACGAGTACTGGATACCCTCCGTGAAAGTACCAGCACCTAATTCGTGGGTGACCTATATGACGAAGGACCTCATCCAAGACGTAAAAACCCACAAATATCAAAACCAGAAGTACGATTATCACTTTGCAGATCTTCGGAATGACTTTCCCGATAGATAAGTTGATGCAGTTCAACAAAGTGTGGCTGCCTACGTCTCCCAAGGGTGGTTATATCAGTCACTCCATTTTCAGCGTCCCAGTCAAAATCGACGTAAAGAAGAAATCGAAAAGCTTGTTTGGGAGGGTAAGTCGAGGGGCAGCTGGTATTGTTTTTGACGGGTTTTTAGTACAAGGGCAAGATTCGCTGGAGTAGTATTCAAGAGGTGTCGAAATTCCACACTAGCAATGTATTGAAGAGTCCCGAACTTGTTGAGTTCCTGTCTTGGCATATGAATAAGCAGTCATCCGTCGTTAACATTCCCAGCGAGTATGCCGTGGTAAATAATTTTATGGAAATTAGCGATGCTGTCTTAGTCACTGGAAAAACCACACTCTTTGATCAGATAGTGGAGGCAGCGGGCATGGACCGCAACGGTACCCTTCTTGATTTTTTAAAATCATCAACAGTTTCGTTTTTTTATAGCTCAAGAAACTCTCTACGGAGAATTCCTCTTGATGACTTTTCCGGCGATGTATCTGACTCTGCAAACTTTCAGCAAGTTTATGATCGAATTAGGCTGGCCCAAAGAAGATACTCGTCATTTGTTCCGGTCCGCGGATATGTATGGACGTGGAGGAATCTGTTTCAGAGAGTTGCTTTACTTTTTGGCGGCTACTGAACCGGGAACCAACCATGGGGGTACCCATGCGGAGGTGCGTTGTCGCTATATCTTCAAATATTTAGACGTCCAAGAAAATAGCGTGTTAAAACGCGACGAAATGAAGAACTTTGTTACTATGCTAATGAAGTCACGGAAACAGGCTTTAGACCCCGTTAACATTGAAAAGGAGGTGAAGGAATGCTATCTGTAAGTGTGGCACCAGTGGCGGTAGAGTAGCACTTAAGATTCCAGGTCTATGCAACTTTCCGAAAACCATGCCCTCACAATGTTGGAATTTCTTCGTGTCGTTGGGGAACTGAAGCTGAGGGGGACATCAATGATTTTTAGAGCGCCCATGAGTTTTCATAAAGTCGTCAAGGATATAAAGTTAGTGCGTATACGGCGTTGTGTGTTTGTTAGATTAATGTTAAGATTAGTCAGAGGGAGACTCGTGGAAAAAGTCCATTTCCTAACAAATCTTCTGGTAAGTGTAACTGGTCAGAAAGTAGAAGATAATTTTCTCTTTTGTAGAACCCTCGAAGTCAAAAAAGGTCCACAGCTACGAACTGGCGATACACAGTGTCAAGATCCAGAAGAGTGGCACAGAGATCAACATCAACCAGTATTGGAACATTGAGAGTACCTTATTTACTTTACCGTACAGTGGTCCTTTTAGTATTTATTTTCTCGCTAGATGCTGCATCTATGATGTGCTTGCGCACTATCCCCACCAACGACGTCACCCGCAAAGAATCAACCAACAAGTTTGACCAGAAGTCTCACTCGAACGAACTTCTAAAAGCTTTGCGCTATCTGGTAAACGTGAATCAGAAAATGGCCCAGCCGTACAAAAAGATCGAATCTTTTGCGTTTAATTGGGGAAAGCTGGACCCAGCTACAGTGTATCAGAACTTGAGCGCTGTGTGTACCGACGTGAAAGAAATCTTGAAGAAAGAAGCTAGATTGTTAGACATACCAGCACCGGTCTACATTTTGGGTGTGTTTAAAAATTCCATACAACTTTCATTCAGTTTCAAACTTTAGGTGATCTACATGGCAACTTTGGCGATCTTTTATACTTCGAGAAGATCTTTTGGCACGTAGGACCCAGCCTGTGCCCTTGTAACCTCCTATTTTTGGGAGACTACGTCGATCGTGGATTGTACAGTTTCGAAGTCGCTTGCTACCTCTTCGCCTACAAACTACAAAGTCCGCGAAAGGTATTCCTCTTGCGAGGGAACCACGAGATTCGACGCATCTCGACACAGTGGACTTTCGAGAAGTTTGTTCGCTAAAACTGAACCATCACTGTTCTATTGGACTTTTTAGGGAGTGTAAGTTGAAGTTTGGAGAAAAACTCGGCTCTTTCGTCTTTAATATTATCCATGATGTGTTCGATGTGTTGCCTCTGGCGGCTGTCATCGACGGTACTGTTTTCTGCTGTCACGGCGGGATTCCTCCACCGTGGTTGTGTCCTGCGGTTACCGCAATAAACGACATACCTGCGGTGTTAACGGAACCTCAGGATCAAAGTGCTCTTGCTTGGGAACTAATGTGGAACGACCCAATTCGCACTAAAAACCTGACAGATAAAGTCGCGATGGAGCTTCTAGCTAATGAAGGTTTTGCCGTGAATAGTCGGAGAGGTACCGCTCACATTTTTAGTGTTGAAGCTTTGGAGAAGTTTTTGTCTGCGCATGGTTTCACTCATTTGGTGCGCGCACATGAGGTTGTAGAAGCTGGGTTTTACGTAAGTCACCAATGCGGTACTTTTTGGTACTCAAAGTAGATTGTGCAGCTACAACAGAAAGGTCACTTGGTGACGGTCTTCTCTTCGTCGAAGTACTGTACGGGGAACAATACGGCTGCTTGTCTTCTCGCTGATCAGGGGAAACTGAGGGTGCTGAGGATCGAAGTCAGTGATTAAAATTTGTGCTTTGTTACAATAAAGCGTCTGATAACAGAGGAAGTTGTATTATTGCATTTTAAATCCACCTCGACACTTATGTGACTTATGTGTGTCTTGTGGGGAAAAGTTAAAAAATCTTTTGTTTACTTTTGACAACAGACTAATGTTTAACGAACATGACAGAAATTGTGTGATTTTTCTACCCTCTGCAAATTGTACTAGTCATTAGTTAGATTTCGACATGAATACGGTGTAGGTACTAATCTATAAAAAATATAGAATTCGTTCAAAATAATTTTCTGAAACTTTTCTTTCTATATTTTTATTTGCCGTCATCTTCTGTACTCTTTCCTATGCCGCGTAACATCTTCACTTCTTTCTTGTTCTCTTCTGTAACTGCTGTCATTTTCTATTTTGCTTTATTAATGTAGGTCAATTTTTCCTGTTCATTTCTGATTCCTCTTATTTTGTCTTCGCATTTTGTTCTGTATTTATTTCTTATTTTCGGATAATCGTCTTAATTGTCTTGTTTATTCTCCAACTCCTTAAAGTTTTTCTCGTATTTTTCTTAAATTTTCTACATTCCAGAAACTAGTTGTTTTTTCTTTCTATTTGTGTGTTCATTCAAGTCTAGTTATAACATTTTATTTTTTTTTTAGCAGCAAGGACAAATGTTTTAGGTAGATCTGTCATAGTTTTCATGTGTGATATTCTAGATAGTGTTTCTAGTTTAATACTAGGTGACTATCAATGATTGCAAATTTTTGTGTTGGCAAGTCTGAATTGTTGGCAGCAATATTAACATGTCAGTTCACAGTTGTCAACTTTAACATAAGTGCCCGTAGCGTGCTCTAAATTTCATTTTGACAATCAAGTCTACACAATTCATGTTAAACAGAGACAAAATGTAGTCCCGCCCACCCGCCCTGACTCAATTGTGATGACTTTCTTATTCGTCGTGAGTCAAGAAGGTGGAGCTTAACTGCAAAATCCTTATTTCGTTACGAGGAACTAAAAACATGTTTTTGAATATCGTGTTGTTCAAACAATACTGTGTATATTAGGAAAAAAATAAAGCCAAAGATTTGGCCCCACCTATACCCTCCCCGATCTCAATTCTCAATTGTGATGAATTTTTCATTCGTTGTCAGATCGAGGGGGGGGGGGCTTAATCCCAACACCCATATTTGTCTAGAAGAATTTACCACTTTAAACATGTTTTAAGTTTCTTGTTCAGAAAAGACGACCACGTGTATTAAGAAAAAAGACAAAATATCAGCCCCGCCCACCCGCCCTATTTCAATTGTGATCTTTTTTTTTAATTTAGCTAGGAGTCGCGGAGCCTAATTGCAAATTTCGTATTTCCTTACAAAAATTTACCATTTTAAACGTGTTTTAAGTTTCTAAGAATAAAAAAAATCACCACAATTGTGATAGGGTGGGTGGGCGGGCTTACATTTTGCCTTCTTGTTTTAATATGTGTAGACTTTTTTTTGCAATATGAAACTTAAAACATGTTTAAAATGGAAAATTTGTATAAGCAAATATCGATTTTGCAATTAAGCTCCACCCCATAATTGCAAAATCCATATTTTCTTGCAAAAATGTACCATTTTAACCATGTTTTATGTTTCTTGTTCTTAAAAGACGACTGCGTATATGAACAAAAAAAGCAAAATGTAAGCCCCGCCCACCCGCCCTATCTCAATTGTGATGATTTTTTTGTCATCATCATATAAGACATGTTTTTGAGTTTCGTGTTGTTCAAAATGTTCCAGAAATTTCAAAAATTCCGGATTTCCGAGACTCTAGAGATTCTAAAGATTTGAAAGATTCTAAAGACTTTGGAGATTCTAACGCCTCTGAAAATCTCAACATTTCCATTGAGGTTTTGAAGATTCTGAAGAATATGTATAAAGATTCCAAAAATGTGAAAGATTCCAAAGGTTCCCAAAATTCTAGAAATTTTAAAAAGTCGAAAGCTTCTGTAGGCTCTAAAGGTTGCGAATACTCTGAAAATTTCGAAGATTCTGAAAATTCCAAAGATTGTGAAGATTCCGAATATTCTGAGGCTTCTGAAGATTCCCAAAGTCCTAACAATTTTGAAGCTTCGGAAAAATCAAACGATTATAAAAATTTTAACGTTCCAAAAGTTCCAGAAATTTCAAAATTCCAGATTTTCCAGACTCCAGAGATTCCAGAAATTCCTAAAGTTCCAGATATTTGGAGACTCTGGAGATTGTAGAAATTGGAAAAAGAGACTTTGGAGATTCTGAAATTTCTGTAGAATCTGAAGATTCCAAAGATTCTGAAAATTCTGAATATTCCAAAAATTCTAACAATTCTGAAGATTCTAAAGATTTCGAAGATTAGAAAGTATTCGTATTTCGAAAGCTGGACATTCCAAAATGTCTGAAGACTTTGAAGATTAGAAAGATCCTGAAGATTATAAAAATTTGAAAGGTTCTAGCTATTCCATAAATTTAAAAAATTCCTGATATTCCAAGACACTAGAGATTCCAAGAACTTCAAAGATTTCCGGTATTCCGTGATTCTAGAGATTCTAAAGATTCTGAATATTCTAAAATTTCTGAAGATTCTGAAGATTTTAAGACTTTCAAAAGCTGAAAATTACAAAAAATCTGAACACTGTGAAGATTCCTAATATACCAAAAATTATAAAGATTCTAAAGGTTCCAGAAATTCAGGATATTCCGAAAATTCCATAGGTTTTGGAAATTCTGAAAATTCCAAGCATTCTAACAATTCTGAAGACTCTGAAGATCCCAAAAATCCTAAAGATTTTAATTATCCTAGCGATCCTAAAGACTCTAAATATTTTAAAGATTCTAATCTTTCGAAGATTCTGAATAATTCGAAAACTGAAAATTCCAAAAAATGTAAGCATTTTGAGGTTCCGAAGAATTTGAAGAATATGTTGTAGAAAGATTCCAAAGATATCAAAAATTTCAAAGATTCCAGAGGTTCTAGAAATCTTAAAGAGTCGAAAGATTCTGAATTTTCTTTTGTTTCGCAAGATGCAGTAGATTCTGAAAATTCTGAAGACTTCAAAGATTTTACCAATTTTGGAGATTCTGAAGAATCTAAAATTTATAAAAATTCCATTATTCCAGAAATTTCAAAAATTTCAAAAATTCTGGATATTCCGAGACTCTAGAGATTCCAGATATGCCAAGAGTTCCAGATATTCGGAGACTTTAGAGATTCTAAAGATTCGGAAGATTCTAATGTTTCTGAAGATTCTGGATATTTCGAAGTCTTCAAAAAGATTCTGAAGATTAAAACTATATTGACAATTTTCGAAGATTGTAAAGATTCTTACGATTCTAAGATTTCAAAGACTGAAAATTACAAAAAAAATTAACAGTTTCCGAATATGCTAAAAATTATGAAGATTCTAAAGGTTCCAAAGATTAAGCCCCACCCATACCTGCCCTGATTTAAATAGTAACGAAATTTTCATTTGTTGGCAGACCTAGGGGCGGCGGAGCCTAATTGCAAAATTCGTATTTCCTTACAAAAATTTACCATTTTAAACATGTTTTAAGTTTCTAAGAATAAAAAAAATCACCACAATTGAGATAGGGTGGTTGGGCGTGGTTTATATTTTGCTTTTTTTTTATATACACTGTATTCTTTGAAGAACACGATACTCAAAAATATGTTTTTAATTTCTAGTAAAGAAATAAGTATTTTGCAGTTAAGATCTGCCCCCTTGGTTCACTGCGAATAAAAAAGGTCATCACAATTGAGACAGGTCGGGTGGGCCAGCTTACATTCTGCCTTCTTGTTTTAATATGTGTAGACTTTTTTTACAACATGAAACTTAAAACATGTTTAAAATGGAAAATTTGTTTTAAGCAAATATCGATTTTGCAATTAAGCTCCGCCCCATAATTGCAAAATCCATATTTTCTTGCAAAAATGTACCATTTTAACCATGTTTTATTTTTCTTGTTCTGAAAAAACGACTACGTATATTAAAAAAAAGCAAAATGTAAGCCCCGCCCACCCGCCCTATCTCACTTGTGATGATTTTTTTTTATTCGTCGAGAGCCAAAGGAGCGGAATTTAATCACCATATAAGACATGTTTTTGAGTTTCGTGTTGTTCAAAAGGTTCCAGAAATTTCAAAAATTCCGGATTTCCGAGACTCTAGAGATTCCAGATATTCCTAAAGTTCCAGATTCTAGATATTCTAAAGATTCGAAACATTTCCATTGAGGTTTTGAAGATTCTGAAGAATATGTATAAAGATTCCAAAAATGTCAAAGATTCCAAAGGTTCCTAAAATTCTAGAAATTTTAAAAAGTCGAAAGCTTCTGAAGGCTCTAAAGGTTACGAATACTCTGAAGATTCCGAAGATTCTGAAAATTCCAAAGATTGTGAAGATTCTGAAGATTCCCAGTCCTAACAATTTTGAATATTTGGAAAAATCAAAAAATTATAAAAATTTTAACGTTCCAAAAGTTCCAGAAATTTCAAAATTCCAGATTTCCCAGACTCCAGGGGTTCCAGATATTCCTAAAATTCCAAATATTTGAAGACTCTGGAGATTGCAGAAATTCGAAAAAGAGACTCTGGAGATTCTGAAATTTCTGTGGAATCAGAATATTCCAAAGATTCTGAAAATTCTGAATATTCCAAAAATTCTAACAATTCTGAAGATTCTAAAGATTTCGAAGATTATAAAGTATTCGTATTTCGAAGGCCGTACATTCCAAAATATCTGAAGACTTTGAAGATTAGAAAGATTCTGAAGATTATAAAAATTTGAAAGTTTCTAGCTATTTCATAAATTTAAAAAATTCCTGATGTTCCAAGACACTAGAGATTCCAAGAATTTCAAAGATTTCGGATATTCCGTGATTCTAGAGATTCTAAAGATTCTGAATATTCTAAAATTTCTGAAGATTGTGAAGATTTTAAGACTTTCAAAAGCTGAAAATTACAAAAAATCTGAACACTGTGAAGATTCCTAATATACAAAAAATTATAAAGGTTCTAAAGGTTCCAGAAATTCAGGATATTCCGAAAATTCCAAAGATTCTGGAAATTCTGAAGATTCCAAGGATTCTAACAATTCGGAAGATTCTAATGATCCCAAAAATCTTAAAGATTTTGTTGGGAAGTAATTATTAAAATAAAAATAAAAATAAATATCCTAGCGATCCAAAAGACTCTAAAAATTTTAAAGATTCTAATCTTTCTGAAGATTCTGAATAATTCGAAAGCTGAAAATTCCAAAAAATGTAAGAGTTTTTAGGTTCCGAAGAATTTGAAGAATATGTTGTAGAAAGGTTCCAACGATCTCAAAAATTCCAAAGATATCAGAGGTTCTAGAAATCTTAAAAAGTCGAAAGATTCTAAAGGTTCGAAAGATTCCGAAGATTTTGGTGATTTTGAAGATTCTGAATTTTCTTTTGTTTCTCAAGATGCAGAAGATTTTGAAAATTCTGAAGATCCTGAAGATTCCGAAAACTCTGAAAATTGTGAAGATTCCAAAAATCCTGAAAATTCTGAAGATTTCAAAGATTTTACCAATTTTGGAGATTCTGAAGAATATAAAATTTATAAAAATTCCATTATTCCAGAAATTTCAAAAATTTCAAAAATTCTGGATATGCCGAGACTAGAGATTCCAGATATGTCAGGAGTTCCAGATACTCGGAGACTCTACAGATTAGAAAATTGTCAAAGATTTAGGATATTCTGGGATTCTAGAGGTTCTAAAGATTCTGAAGATTCTAATATTTCAAAGTGTTGTGAAAAGGTGGCTGTTTATAGTAAGAAAGAAAAGACAAAATATAAGCCCCGCCCACCCGCCCTGTCTCAATTCTGATGAGTTTTGTATTCGGGGTGGAGCTTAATTGTAAAATCGATATTTGCTTATACGAATTTTCCATTTTAAACATGTTTTAAGTTTCATGTTGTGAAAAGAAGTCTACACATATTAACAAAAAGGCAAAGTGTAAGCCCGCCCTCCCGCCTAGTCTCAGTTGTGATGATTTTTTTATTCGCCGTGAGCCAAAGGGGCGGAGCCTAATTGCAAAATCCATTGTTTTCTACAAAAATTTAAAACCACGTGTTAGGTAATTCACTTATTTAGGCTTCATTCTTTGGTTCATTAAGTTAAAACTAAAGTTTCTGGATGTTTTTCTTAAGTATTAGTTAAAAATGTTTAAAATTGTTGGTACAGTGGGACGTAATTTAACATCATGTAAATTCTTTGCTGCTTGAAATTCGTGAGTGTGGCGTAATTAACTTAAGTAATTTTAAAACTCTTTTAGTCATTGTTATAAATTTCTTGAGAGATAGAATTTGAACTTAATTGCAACAAAAGGGCGCATGTGGAGATCCGTGTCAGCGTGAACCACAGAGCTTCGTTTAATAGCTGGCTAATTTTTACAGACCGGGTAAATAGGCATAGAATTATGGAGTGTGTGTTATGCCTGACCATTTTTGTCCTGCATATTTTGTGTCTGATTTAGGGGCGCTTTTCGAACCTTGGGGTTTACCACTTTGCATTTGAACGCATTCCACCATAAAAAACACACACACAACTTAGGATTCCACTTTTATTGACGATCACAGTTTAAAACCAAATTTTGAATTTTTCTATTGTTTTAATATTTGTTCACATGTTAGATTTTGGCGTGTCCTTTTATACCATATTGTTATTTTCATATAGGTAGAATTCTACCTTGAAGGTTATTTTAAATATTTTGATTTTGCTGCCGAGTATTACTGGTTGCCTAAAAGCTGTAAATAAGGTTCAAAAATTGTTCAAAATGTTCTCCATCATGTTCTAAACAAAGTTGAACTCTTCTTTTCATATTCTTAAATTTTGGGAAATTAAAAAACCATCCAAATGAATCCACCCCTGGTCGCAAATATTAGTGTTAACTTTCATTGGTGCTGGTGAACTAATCAGCAATTGGTAACAAATGACTTCTTGTTTTACAAGAATTCCAATAATATGTGCCTAAAATCGTGTTACAAAAATCCCCATTTTGACAATTATCCAATGTAAAGCTCAATAAGTAGGACGATAAAGGCTGCACTCCATCCAATCCCCAGAATCATCACAGGTGGAAGGAACTGCGTGAGAGTTAAAGCAGAAGCCGTGTTACCTCCAGTTCTGGAATTACTCCGAGGTAGGAGGTAAAACGAGGCAGATTTGTACCTATAAGCATAATTATAACATTGTGGTCGAAAATTTCGAGCACCTAGTTTATACCAATGGGAGATCAAACCATAATCATCCATTCTTCCAATAGTTTTCGAGAATTTTAGCCTGAAGGGAGTTCCCATGGGCATTGACCACGCGTGGTAAGCACTGGGGAAAATATTTTCGGCAACTAGGCGCAAATGAGACCGATATCGTGATCCCACGGTGTTACATCTCTTAAAGACCTAAAACCACGATAAACGTGATTGCAGTCGTTTTTAATAACCCCAATTACACACGTCATACTGCAAAACTGTTTCTTCATCGATCACCGCCACCTTCTGACCCTTCAAAGCAAGAATCGACTCGCAAAAATCCAACCTGTCATCCACTTTCGTCAAAATTTTAGAGTACACTTTATCCAGCGAAGTTTCCAAATTTTCCCTCAACACACTCCAGTCCTCTTTATTCACTTGAAACTGAAAATTCTTCTCCACCAAATCGTCGATTTGGTTCGGTTGGTTGTACTTTGGTTTAATCAAACGCGACGCCAGCTGACTTTTATACAGTGATGTTAAATTCAAAGACGTGAGCCACCAAATTAGAAAAATCGTTCTAACAGTTGAAAGTTTCAGTAGTTTCATTTGGTGAGAAGTAGCTGCTTGTTCCGCAATGGACATTAAAACTACTCTTACATATGTCGAGTAGTTGTGGCTTAAACCCAATGTGTTGTTTGCTAGTTTTGCGGTCAAACATATAAGAGTGACCGTGCAGGCAATGGTGACCCAAACCAGCCACTTGAACACCAAGAGGATGCTTTCAAAGGCGGCCCAAGTGGATTGGTAGACGACATACGCTATAGCGAAGCCTTGGGTTTTGATGTATCGTGTGAAATCAGTGAAAATGCCTCGCTTGATGGTTACAGAAATACCACCCACTGCCCAGTCTATAGCGTTAGCTTCTACTGCTTCTACCATCGCTTGCCAGGCACCTTTCCCTGGCACACTTTTATATTCTATCAATTCGTACCTACAAACCAGTCAGAATTTTGACTATCATAATACGAAACCCACCTGAAGTTGTGAACCCGACTGAATTCATGCAAAAGCTTCCCTTCCGCTCCCCTAGGTCTTCCGCCATCGTCATTCTTCCAGAAAAACGGCGGGAAATCAGTATACGCGATTCTAAAGATGTGACCATTGAAGTCGGAGTAGTTGTTCAAAAGTTGCCTCAAACTATAGCTCGTGGTTTCTTTGAGCACAGCTGTATCCTTACCACAGTAGTAGCAACAATGAAACATTTTATCTTCTTCGATGTTGTAAACAAACACGGCTGAGGCACGTTTGAGCCCTGCCATTTTCCACACTTCTGTCTCCTGAATGGTTGTGGTCACGAATAAAACAAAATCGTACTGGTAGAAGCTGTAGGGTTGGAGGGAGAACGTTTGGAATTCGAATGGGTCTTGGAGGATGACTACGTTGACGTATTTGTACCCTCTGGGTCTTCGTAGCACAGTTTGGATGTAGTTGTAGTTAAACAGATGGACGGTTTGGTGGTTGGGGTTTTTCTCTGACAAGAAGTCAAGGCGGTGGAGGTTGGAATTGTCAAAGTGGATGACTAAGTCATAGTCTAGGAATTGGTTGAGGATTCTGGATGGTATAAGGGATTTGACTGGAGGTTTCAAGGAGGCGTTTGATAATGCAACGATGGCTGAAAGCAGCAAGAACATGTTTGAAGGACTGTCGACGGGAGACTGCCATGTGGTATTTATGCATCGAAGACGTGATGGTAATTTGTTTGATTATTAATTGTGGGAACGGCTTAGGTATTTACTTAGGATTACAGCTATTTTTTATGATTGACGTTGAAGTTGAAGGTTTTGACTGCGTTGACTATGAAATGGTAGGTAATATTTATTTGCAAATCATTATGATAATGACCTGGGTGGAATAATCGATTGCGGGAAATTGTTGAAGATCATAAAATTTCAGTTGTAGAGGAAATAATTACCAACTTTGTTGATTCATCTTTTATTTTCTATACAGTAAAGAAACTTAATAAAATTTTATTACATACTTAACAATAACAAGTATGAATCCTTATAGTATTAATACTGATACATTTTTCACAACAGTTATTACTTTCACTAGCGTAACACGAAATTATCCAATACAGCCTCCACCTCTCGACCAATAACTGTTGTTAAAAATCTCCACTAGTCTTAAGATATTACAAGGTACACTTTATAATATTACAAATTGTGATTTTCATTATTTTGATTTGGATATTTTCATATTAGGCTAACGACATCAAATCAACCAAGCTTATTTATAGAAAAAACGTCTGACACACATTTAAAAATCGCTTACCAACCAAAAAGGGGTTCATAAAGATAGAACCGATCTCAGTTCTAACGTTATCAAATCATCTACACTAACAAGTTATTGGTTCCAGTGGTCATGACTAATATAAAAAATCCTAATATAAAATCACTAGCTCTCGTACGGTTTCACTTAATTAATGGTTCCCACTGACATTTCCTAAATGGTTTACCTTTAGGCTCAACGTACACCTACAGGTCCCACAACGAACTGTTGCAAGACCTACACTACAAAATAAGACACAAATTGATATATACTTTACAAATTTTCCGGGTTTACACACACGTGCTGCCAACAGATCATCTCTAACCTAAACATTTAGGTTAGAATTCAGTGTTTAGACCTTATAGACTTGTGACACCTACCCCACGTGTGTGCAAACCTAAAAAATCCACCTATTTCACTGATATGACTAGGGTCCAGGGTCGGGTTCAGCTATGGGATTCACGTGGAAGAGAGAAGAAAAGGCATTTAATGGCAACGAAACAGACACAACTACCCTCCGAGAGTTATCACATGAAAAACGAATCCTGTCTGTCGACCATTAGAAGACATCCGGCTGGCGCGGCCCCGGCGGGCGGTAGTCGTTTATATCCTCGCCGGCTGGGGCGCACTGGTGGGGGGAACACGTGATCTTGGCGCCTTGTGCGCAGACGCACTCGACGCAGTTGCCGGTATCATGGGGGAGCTTGTCGCCGATCTCGTATTTTCGCCCTGGAACACAAACAAGATTAGAGGATGGAGCAGCTAGAGGAGGAAAGCGTACCCATGACCAGGCAAAATCGGTGCTGCTGCGTGGTAGCTGGAGCTTCGTCCGTGGAGTTTGCATCCGGAGTGAACGTGGAGGAGTCGGTGGTGTTCTCGGGCGGCTCGGAGTCGGCGGTTGAGGATTCGTGCTCGACGAGCGGGGTTTTCGACGTGGAAGACGACGAGGGGATGTTCACTGAAAGCGAAAAGGGGTTTAGGGGAGTGTTTAGAATATGTGAAATCTGAGTTTTTAAAATTATAACAACAGGTTATGGGTCCAGGTATTGTAGTATTGAACCTTGAGACCAGCCAGTAAGAAAACAGTGACCTTGTTTTTAAGGGTTGTATCTAGATTGCGAAAATGCGCTCGAACCGTGGAAACAGTGGGCGTATTCCAGTATTATCTCGGGAAAATTATAGTACTTGGAAATTACAGATACAGACTGTGACAAAAAATGCTACTACAGGAAAATAGCATCAACGACTGAGTTAATATTGTAAAATATCATTTAGGGTAAATCATTTATATATAAATGAAAAGCAGTAGCCTTAATATTGATCCCTGGAAAACTTGCAATCAAAAAGGGAAATACGAAATTACACTGCAAAAATTGTGCTCAGAGTGTAAAACAGAATCAGGAAGGTTTAATAATTTAGGACTGAAAGCAAAGTTTACAAGCTGTTCAAATTGATCAAATATCTTTGTAAAGTCTGTCCAGCTGACATCGACTTGAGACTGAACCTCTATCTATAATTTAAAAAAACCATATTTATGTTCTGATATATAATTTTTCAGTGCGGGATAGATATAGAATTAGTACTTGCTAAGATAAGACTGATTTTGCAGAATGACACATCCTTTAAGAAAATAGAGGGCGGGTGGGCGGGGATAGTACTTGCTAAGATAAGACTGACTTTGGCAAATGAAATACCCTCTAAGAAAATAAAGGGAGGGTGGGTGGGGTTTGTACTTCCTAAAATAAGACTGATTTTGGCATATCAAATGCCTTCTAAAATAATAAAGGGCGGGTGGGCGGGAATATTACTTGTTACGAAAATACTAATTTTGGCGAATCATATATCCTATAAGAAAATAGAGGGCGGGTGGGTGGGGATATTATTTGTTAAGATAAGGCTGATTTTGTTGAATGACATATCCTGTAAGAAAATAGGGGGCAGATGGGTGGGGATAGTACTCGCTAACTAGTTCGAAAATTTTAGCAAAATTTGAAACCATCGAAATTGGTCTGTAATTTTCATTACCAAACTTCAAGACAGGACATATTTTAGATTCTTTCCACTGTTTTAAGAGATTTATTAAATATTAATAGGAGTGGCTTAACAATTTGGAACTTGCACACCTTAATCATGAGCTTGGGAAAATATTGTAAAAATATTCAAATATAAGATATACAGAGGAGAAAGTTAATAATAATGACCAGTCAGTAGATAATATGTCGTTATAAAGAGAGATGAAGTTGGCTCTACGAAAGTTAAACGTTCTTGTGTTATCATTGTACCGTGGAAAACTTACTGGTTTATCAATAGAGAAGGTACATACTGAAGCTAGTGTTGGGTGATATTTGTTCTCCGTTACCAAAGGAGTATCACAGCGACTGATTTTCCATTGATCATTGGAAAATGCTAAATCTAGAACTGTAGACGAAGAATTATTTTGCTTAAAATTTGGAAAATTAAAAGCACCTATTAGAATTATATTTTTAAGATCAAAAGACTTTTCTTCAAAGAAATCACGAACAGGATTTAAATCGTCTAAGGATGGAGAAGAAGGAAAACATGTTACAAAAACAAAAAGGGATTGTACTGTAAGTAACTGAATTCAGAATTCTTTATAGAATCAATTCAACAAGTTTCTGTTAAAGAAATTATATCGAAATCAAAATCATATGATGAAACCAAAAAATCTTCCCTTTTTTTTAAGGCTACGAGCATTTTGATAATATACCAAATTTTAGGATTTTTTATTTCGTTAACCGACGCGAAGGTAGAACTACCAATATTGTAATTAAATTTGATTGAAGAATTTGTATCGCAAAAAGTCATGTTAAAACACTTATCTAAATTCAGACTAAAAAAAATTTAATTCACACCAATGAAAAACATTATTTAAATCCACTTGTAATTCTTGGCAATTTTTTACAGATATAATCGCTTTCAAAAGACCATCGGCATAAAAAAGAAACCTAGAACATTTAAAGCAATGACTTAAGTTATTTATAAGCAAAAGGAACAAAATTGGGCCATAATGGGAACACCGTGATACGCCGGATGTAACTTTAAACGGATCGGAAAGATAGTTGCCAAGTTTAACTTGTTGCCATCTGTCTGTTAGAACTTAAGTCATTGTGGACTGTTTAAAACTAAGTTTGCAGTTGCAAAATCAGTACCCACAGATAGAATTTAGAAAAATTGGTGGCGACATTCGTGACTGGTTGTCATTTTGGGGTCAGTTTAGAAGAATTCACCAAGATCAGGCGCTTCCTAATGAAGAGACGTTAAACTTTTGATACAAGCAACGACTCCTAAATCACGAGCACGCCAGTTTGGTGAAAGTTATCCACCAGTGGGACATAAATATTTCAAAGTTTAACAAGACGTTTTGGAAGGCAAGATCTACAGATAGAAGTCTACGTACTTGAACTTTTATAACTAGTGTTGAACAACGCGAATAAATCGACGAAGCTAAGTTCTTTGTACGACGAAATTGAAGCACAACTCAGATCTTTAGAGACTCTAGGTGTGCAGTCCGACACTTGTTCAGCTATGCTGTTTCCCTTAGTCGAATCATGCCTTCCAGAAGGTTTGCTATGAATTTGGGAAAGTCAACATGTTTTAACGATGATGATAGTTCAAAGGTGCATCTAGATCGACTCATGAGTTTTTGCGCAAAGAAGTTGAAAGCGAAGAACGAGTAGCTCTGACCGTTTCTGGTTTTGGAGACAAAGATTCTCAAAAGAAGAAATCTTTTACTGAACTAAAGAAAATCATGTCGGAAAAAGGTCATTGTCATGCCTGCATTAAATGTAGACATATAGCCCTCAAATGTAGAACAGCTGCCAAACTAAAATGTCAGTCCTGTGTGTTGTAATTTCGGGTTTTACTTTTACTTCTTTGCTTGAGAAAATTGGAAATTGACTTTGTTAATCATTTTATTTTTATATATATCATTAATTTTTGTTACATAGCAACTGTTCCTTTTTTTAAAGATAATTGAATATAAAATTAACACTCTAATTAAAATTTCATTTTCATCAACATCAACTCATTAACACCTTCTCCAAATTTTAAGGTTATGTCACTTGTTACTTGTCAATTGATGCTTGACATAAATTGTTCTTTCAGGTTTTCAAATTTAATGTTTCCAAGAGGTTTGGTAAATATGTCGGCGATTTGTTTTTCAATTGAACAATACTTTATGTTTATAATACCTTCTCGCACCTTTTCATTTATAAAATGAAATCTTACATCTACGTGCTTGCTCCGTCGATTGAACTGTCCGGTTTTCACTATTGAGATTGCACTCTGATTATCAACGTACAAATCTATCTTCACTTCACCATTGGTAAGTTCATCAATTAGAGATTTGAGATAAAGAAGTTCTTTAACACATTCTGCGGCAGATATATACTCAGCTTCTGTGCTTGAAAGTGAAGCTATTGGCTGTTTCCTGGAACACCACGATATGGGTCCACCACAAAAAAATATTATGTACCCTGTTGTACTTCTGCGTGTTTCAGTGTTCCCTGCAAAATCTGAATCACAATAGGCAATCAATCTCTCACTGTTTTGGCCATCGTAGCACAGTCCATCATTTTTTGTAGATATCAAATAGCGAAACACTCTTTTTACTGTTACAATGTCTTGATTTGAAAAATTTTCCATTTTTCTACTACAGTAATTCACTGCATATGATATGTCTGGTCTGGTCTTGTTGTTTAAATATAATAAACTTCCAACAGCTTCTCTGAATGGATAATTAATTTTTACCATTTTATTTTCTGAACTTATATCTTGTTTGACCATGGGCGTAGGTACAGGTTTGGAGTTTTGCATATTGAATTTTTCTAAAGTTGCTTGTACATAATCTTGTTGTGAAAGTATAACTTTTCCAGCATGTTTTTGAATACTAATTCCTAAAAACCTATTAGGATTTTTTTCACTTGTCATTTCAAATTCGGTTTGAAGATTTTTCAATAACGATTTTATTTCTTCTTCACATTTGCTGATCAATAATCCGTCATCTACAAAGATTGCTAATAACATGGTCTTTTCTATATTCGTAAATAAACATTGATCACTAACCAGTGGTTTTAAACCATTCAGTTTTAAAGATGTAGTAAAATGTTCATTCCATTTCATAGGAGCTTGTTTTAGGCCATATAGCGATTTCGACAATTTACACACTTTGTTTTCAGTTTGTTCACATTTGAACCCCTCTGGTACAAGCATAAAAATTTCTTCTGAAATACTTCCATACAAAAATGCTGTTTTTACGTCAAATTTGGTAACTGACATATTATACTTGGCAGCCAGTGCTAACATTATTCTTACTGAGCTTATGTTCACAACTGGACTGAATGTTTCGTTGTAATCTATTCCCTTATGTTGTTGGCACCCTCTTACTACCAACCTTGCTCTATATTTTCCATTATCTTTAACTTTGAATACCCACTTGCTTGTCAGAATGCGATGTTTGTCTACTTCATTTATATTCACGTAACTCCATGTAAGATTTTTATTCAGAGATTCTTTTTCTTCAGGTATAGCCTCAAGCCATTTGTCCTTTTCTGGTCCCTTGACTGCTTCTTCATAAGTCAATAACGCTTCTTCTTCAACAAAGTTTACAATATAATCTTTAAGTTTTATAGATTGTTTTAATTTTCTTCCACTTCTTGTTTCTGCGATGCCTTCTCCTCTTCTTGGTTCTGTGATGCCTTCTCCTCTTCTTGATTCTGTGATGCCTTCTCCTCTTCTTGATTCTGTGATGCCTTCTCCTTCTCCCAAAATTATATTTTGTACTTCTATTTGATTTGGTTTTTGTCTAATGTCTTGTTCATTTTCAGTTTCGGTTTCTGAATTTTCACCTGTATTGTTTTCTTCTAGTTCTGCATTCTGTTCCTGATTTTCTTCGTCGCTTTCTATAACATTTATTTTGCTTGTTCTTCTGTAATCAGCCAAAGATTGACTACCTGGTTCATTGAAAATAACATCTCGGTGTATTTTTATTTCCTTAGATTTTTAATCCCATAAGCGGTAACCATTTGGTGCATATCCTACAAAAAGATACCTTTTACTTCTAGGGTCAAGTATGTGTAAATTTCCCAGTGTCTTTGCATATGCTACAGAACCAAATATTTGTAATCTGGACAGATCAGGTTTCATTTTGGTCCAGTATTCTATTGGTGTTTTGTCTATTGCTTCTGTAAGACTTCGATTTAACAGATACGCTGCTACATACGCAGCTTCGCCCCAAAAATCTTTACTTAGCTTGCTGTCAAATATCATCGCTCTTGCCTTTTCCAATAAGGTTCTATTTAATCTTTCTGCTTTTCCATTTAGTTGTGGACTATGGGGTATAGAATAATCCAGAACAATGCCTTTATTTTTTGTCCAGAGTTTAAAATTCGATGACGTATATTCACCACCATTGTCACAACGTATTTTTACCACCTTTTGATTATGATAAGCTTCTGCTTCTCTAATAAAATCTTTTAAATGTTCTGATACTTCACTCTTATACTTCAATAGAAAAATTCTACAATAATGAGTATAATCATCTAACACTGTTAAAATGTATCGTTTTCCATCCCAAGTTTCAGGATCGATTGGGCTGCATACATCTGTATGTAGAATTTCTAGTGGTCTTCTTGCTCTCTGTCTCGTTGTATTAAAAGGGAGTCTTGTTTGCTTTGCTTCCATGCAGACTTCACAGAAACCCATTTGACACTTCTTTTTATTCAGTTTCATGCCTGTCGATAGATCTATTAATCTTTTTATATTCTTTGTTCCCAAATGTCCTAGCTTTCTATGCCAGTCTTTTACTGAAGTATTTTCTGCAAGATAACTCTCTTCCTTACTTTGATTTATACTAACCATATATAAACCACTTTCAATTTTTTTTCCTTCAAGTATTTTATCATTGTTTTTCTTTATTACTACCTTGTCTTTAGTAAATGTTACTTCACCATCATTCTCTGTTTTAGCATTAACCGACAGTAGATTTTTGCTTAATTCGGGTACAAAAAGTACATCATTCAGTATACATGAACTTCCTTCAACTGTTCCTTTCCCTTCTGCCTTCATTTTTTCATTCTTCTTTGCAACTTGTATGCTACTTTCGATATTTTCTAATGTTGTAAACATCACTTTCGAGTTGACTATGTGGGATGAACATCCTGAATCAACTATAAAATCTTGCGTTGTCATTCTTCTGTCTTCTGTAAGAAAGGCTATCTTCTTTTTTTCTAATGATTTTGTCTTATCTCTAAAAAAACAGTCTTGCTCTTTATGGTTTGTTTTCTTGCAAATCTTGCATTGGTTATTTGTCTTTTTGGGACAGTTATTTGCAATATGTCCAAAGCACCCACACTTAAAACATTTTACTTCGCCAGCACCCTTTTCTTTCCATTTTCGGCAAAATCTTGTATCATGCGAACTACTTTTACAATGTTTACAAAATCTCTCTGAACTTTTAAAAGCAATATCTCTCTCACTTTCCTTGCTACGGTTTTCTTCGGATAGTAGTCTTGCTATCAATTTTGGTAAGGTTTTCTCATTATCTTGAGTAGATTCCCAGGCAGTCCTGAAGAAACCATAACTTGGAGGTAAAGATGACAGTATTTTTGACATTAACATGTTGTCATCAACTGTTTGATTTAGACTTTTTAATTTGTGTGCAATACTCTCTATTTTGCTAATGTGAGTAGCCATATCAGTACCTTTTCCAAATGTGTAGCTGTAGAACTCTTGCAGCAAATTACATATTTGTTCTGAAGTGCTTCTTTCAAAAATATTTTTGATTTTTTCGAACATTTCTTTGGAGGTGGTGCAGTCCATAATGTGCATCATGTACTTTTTGTCTATTGACGTCACAATTAGTTTTTGCGCTTTTGCATCATTTCTCACCCATTTAGTTTTATCTTCCTCCTTTTCCACACTAGATAGAAGTTTGTCTCCATTTACTATTCCAAACAGATCATAAGCCTTAAATGTTACTACTATTTGAAATTTCCACAACTGATATGTGGTTTCATCTTTGAGCTTTTCTATTAAATTCACCTCTTCTGTCAATGCCATTATTTTTGTTTTTTTTTCTTCTTATGTCACTGTCAAATACGTTTTCTTCCTTTTCGAGTTTTATTTCTCTCGTTAAGGTTCTAAAATTTCTTCTTCTAGCTTTACTGCCTCAGTACTTGCGAGTACTCTGGGCCCATAACCTGTTCTGATTTCTGGTTTTTACTTTTACTTCTTTTTATTAGAAAATTGGAAAATTAACTTTTGTTAATCATTTATTTATAATAATTTTTTTTTTACATAGCAACTGTTCGAATATAAAATTAACACTCTTAATAAAATTTCATTTCCATCAACAACTCATTAACAAAATGTACAGCAGCTGCCACACTAAATGTCAGTCCTGTGAAGGTAGACAAGTAACCTTGATGTGTTCGAAATCTCCCAAGTTTCAAATCGAGAACCTTCAAAAGCTCCAAAAACAGAAGGTTTGTGCAACACTCTGTAAATAACGTTAATACTATGATGGATTTTTACAAACATTAGTGGTCATGTTAAAGGTCAAAGATATCACACGTCCAGTAAGAGCAATTATTGACACGTTATCACACCGGTCATATATCAGCAGCGGAGCAGCCAAAGAAATGGGTTACGAAATCCTTAGAACAGAAGAACTTATTCATGCTTGGTTTGGAAGTTTTTCATCTGAAGTCATTTCTCATAATTGCCATCGTGTCTATGTGGAAAATCCTGATAAAAGTTACACTTGTCATTTTGAAGCCTTGGACCAAGCAATCATTTGTACTAATGTATTGGGTATGCGACCTTAACATTAAAATCAACGACAGAAGCCAAGCACCCATCGAAATCTTAATCGGTGCTGATATATCAGGAAAACTCTTCTGTGGTGAACAATATATTCTAAAATGCGGTTTAGTTGCCATCAAAACTAAATTAATAATAATAATAATAATAATAATTTTATTGTGTACCATAAATAATAAAAAAAATACAAGTAAACAAAAATAAATAAATAGTCCATACTCAAAAGGGAAAAAACAGATTCAGTATTACTGATTTACAATCTGTCCCTATGTTGAAAAGAAATGAGATATGAAATACAAATTGTAAAATATGAAAGAGGAACATAATTTTTTTATAGATAGTATTAAAGGTACAGAATTTAAAAAAAAAATTAAATTTAATTTTAATTTTATTTCTGCTTGCTCAGCCAATAAGAGATCCTTTACAGATTTGATGATGTAATGGTTATTTAAGTTGGAATAATGACGCAAATACGTTATTTATGACATATGCAGCTAAATATGAAAATGACGATTTATATGAACTCAAAGAATGAGAAGGTATGTCAACAGTCAGATCCATTTGTCGGAGGTTTCTGTCATGTACGGAACTACGAATTGAAATTCTATTTTGCAGATAGTGAGGCTCATTATGAATTCGGATCTTTATCATGAGTTTTATAAAATGATGAAAACGTCTTTCATGCATTTTCATCCAGCCTAAATTCCGTACAAAAGGTGTAATGTGTGTCTCACGTGGAATAGAATAAATATATCTCACACAAAAGTTTTGAATCTTTTGCAAACGATATTTGTCCACACAAGATAGACAGGGACCATATACTATGTCAGCCTAGTTTAAATCTGATAGTATCAAGGCATCAGTCAACAGGCGTTTGGAGCGAATGTCTAAATGTTCTTATAAGGGGAAATCAATTTGAATCCATTAAATGTAGTTTGTCAGATCTTATTTATATGGTGAGTAAATTTTAGCTGATTATCAATATGTAACCCAAGACTTTTAACTACTCGGACAGAAGAAATAGTGGTACCTCCAATATGAAGATTAAGATCTGAGTTTATTGCTCTTATTTTATTTGGTGTGCCCAAAGTAATTGAAATAGTTTTTGCAAGATTTAAGGAAATACAGTTCTTACAAGTCCATTCACGTGAACGTTCAAGATCTGAGTTATTTTTTTCTGGAGCGTTATGTTCAGATACAGGATTAAAAGAATAATAAATTTGAAAGTCGTCAGCATACATATGAAGTTGACAATGTTGAAGATATTTAGGGAAGTCAGCCGTATAAATAGAAAACAAGACAGGACCTAGTACAGATCTTTGAGGTACACCACTTTTTATTGTAAGAGGTTTAGAAGTAGAACCATGACAGGATACGACTTGAGATCTATTAAGAAGGTAGTTTTCGATCCAAGTTACGCAGTTTTCAGAAAGGTCATAATATTTTAGTTTAGCAAGCAATAACTTAAAATTAACCGCATCGAACGCTTTAGACATGTCCAGCAAAGTAAGTGAAGTTACTTTACTGTCACAGCAGCCTTTCAATACGTCATCAATTAGGGTACTTAAAACAGTGGTTGTGCTAAAGTGAGTTCTGAAGCCTGATTGAACAGTAGGAAGAATATTTGCCTGAGATATAAATATATTTAATTATTGCAAGAGGGCTGATTCTGCTATTTTCAGCAATGTACTAAGTAAGCTGATTGGTCTGAGATCTTTAAGGCACGTTGGAGCACCTTTTTTTGGAATTGGTTTTACCAAGGCACATTTCCATTGGCTAGGAATTTGACTTAGTTCAAAAGAGTAATTGATGATGTGAGTTAGAGGATGTAAAATCCATGGAAGAGCAATTTGCAAAATTTTACCTGATACTCCATCAAGGCCAGCAGTGTAAGACTTTTGTTTTGAAATGAGTTCACTAAGCGTGTCAGTATTTACGGGATGATAAGAAAATTTTGAATTGTTATAATATTGAGATGAGAATTCGGATAGATACTCGACATCAGTAGTTGATTGGGGAATACTTCCGATAAAGTATTGATTTATTAAACCTACGTCATTAAAAGGGTGTACATTAGGTAAATCATTGTGGTACGTTATATTACTCCAGGATTTTATTTTTTTCCAGAATAAGGTCGAGTTACGGCCACATGAGGCCAGACTGTGACGGTAATATGCTCGTTTTTCTAGTATTATAGCAGAATTGTAATAATTTCTTAGTTGGCAATAATAATTTTTGTGTTCAAGTTTTAAAGTTTTTTTGTAACGATTCCACGCCTTCTGCTTTATTTGTTTTAGGAATTTCAAATTATCAGTAATCCCGGGATAGTTGTTGCGCATTATTTTTACCTTTTCATCTAGGCCAGGAATATCATAAATTTTGTTCCAATTCATTTTAGCTGCCTCATCGAAAAATAACTCAGAATTGAACTTCTTAAAAGATCTAACTCTTTTAAACTGAGACAAGCACTTAGGCAAATCTACCGCTAGTTCACATGAAATTATGTTGTGCTCTGATAGCCAACAATCATGAACGCAGCTGTTATAGCAAAGAATATTAGGACTAATAAATATTAAATCTAATAACGATTCACTCGTAGAAGTAACACGTGTTGGAGAGTCAATTAATTGAGAGAAATTATAGTTATTCATGAGATTTAAGAAATAATTTGAATCACGGTCATCTACAAGTAAATCTGCGTTAAAATCGCCAAGGAGAATAATGTTCACGTAGTTATTCATTGCTAGAAAATTAAAAATATCTTCTAAGACAGTAAAACAAGAATAATGAATTTTTGGGGGTTTATAAATAACACCAATAATTAAAATTTCTTTTTTAACAATGATTTTGACAAACAGGAATTCTAAATCAGTTGGAATATAATGCTAACCCACCTCCTCTAGATGGACGATCTTTACGTATCATATTATAATTAGGAATAGAAATTATAGAGTCTAATATAAGTGGTTGCAGCCATGTCTCCGTTACGGCAAAAACAGAGAGGGGATTTTGAAGAACGAAGTTTCTAAAGATATCAGATTTGTTGACTAGAGATCTTACATTCATATGAAAGAATGTGAGCCTTTTACATTCTCTTTTAAGATTAAAATTATTATTATTAGTTTGTACACAATGTACGTAGTTAAAGGATTGAGATTGGTCTGGGGAAAATTTTGTTTCATACGCGGCAGGAAATATTTATTTACATACGTATTTGCTGGCCAGAAGTCAGGAGTCAGTAGAACAGTTTGATGTATGAGAGGAGCTCGTATTGTGAACACACTAGACGTACTTCTTTTGTTAAGATGTTCAGGTTTTTCGACAATAAAATTGGCTTCACTATCAAGTTCATGTAGGACATCAAGAATATCTTGGACAGTTTACGACTTAGATTTGATACATAAATCCAGCAGTGTTTATTAACGGGGTGAAGTTTGGCTCTAGCCCTCGTAAGAGGATTCTGGTTGCAGGAAATATTTTTTTTCCTAGATTTTATCTGAGTATTTCTTTGCTGATTGGATGAGACACGCAGATTAGATGCGACACCATGTTGTGTTGTGCCATTTTTATTATAGGTCCTGACATTTTGAGAAATATTGGGAAAGTTTTTAGGTAATTCAGAAGAAAGTTTTGTAGTTTCAATTGGGTGTTCATTGATATCATCAAGATGTTTCCCTGTTGCATCAAGATGTTTATTAAGATCTTCATATTGTTCGAAAGGTTTCGAAAAAAGAGAACAGGCACCATTTTGACCGTAATTATAACTTTCCACATCAGTGACATCTTGACGGTTTGAAGACTTTGGGCGCGCAGTATTATCAATTAACACCAAAGTTGACAGATTTATGGACCTTTGATGTTTTGGGTATTGAGAAACCAGAAGAGCGGAAATCTAATCTAACCAAGAGCACGAACATGAAATTCTTGATAATTTTCAGAAGACATTGACTAGACAACCGAATGGAAGATACGAAGTCTCAATGCCATGGATTCAGGAACACAAACCATTACATGATAACCTGAACCTAGCTAAGAAAAGACTCAATAATTTCATGAACAAGCTGGAAAAGAATGGCTGTTACAATGAATACGACCAAGTTTTTCAAGAATGGTTGAAAGAAGGTATAATCGACAGCGGGATTGGTACATCAGTTCACTATTTACCTCATCGTCATGTGGTAAAATTATCAAGTACCAGAACTAAGTTACGACTCGTGTTCAACGCATACGCCAGAGAAAAAGATAGACCATCACTGAACCAATGCTTAGAAAAAGGTATTAGTTTGCTAACTTTGATACTTTCTTTACTAATCAATTCTCAAATCAGTTTTCATCTATCCGACAGAAATTTTTTAAGATTTTTGTGGTATGACGAAGATAAAAGGCTTAGGGTATATCGACATGTCAGAGTAGTATTTGGCGTCACATGCAGTCCCTTCTTATTGAATGCAGTTGTCAAACATCACCTGAACACTTTGCTAGAAGATAAATGAGTAAATTTACCACAAGACACCATTTTGAAGTTGATGAGTTCCTTTTACGTAGAAAATTGCGTGACTAGCGTTGACAAACAAGAAGAGCTACGAGAATTCATCAAAGAAGCTACTAAAATTTTTGCTGAAGCTCAGTTGGACCTACGATTATGGAAGTTCACGATACTCTACCCTACTTACGAAGAAAAACACATGTCTTCTGTACTGGGAATGATCTGGAATAGAGACGATGACACTCTACACCTCTGTCTAGAAAATTTGAAACAAGTTGACACAAGTTGCATAACGAAGAGGCTAATTTTGTCCGTCACCAAAAAAATTTTCGATCAAGTTGGATTTGGGTTACCTGTACTTTTACAGCCGAAAATGTTATTCAACTGTCAAGATATTCCTACACATTTTTGGACTGATTCTACAGCCGTTCTTTCTTGGATTAAGTCGACTGAAAACTGGAAATCATTTGTTTGGAATCGGATAGAAGCTGACCAACGCTGCCGACTGGTACCTGGTACAATGAATCCAGCTGATTTGCCATCCAGAGGTTGCAGAGTATCTCGGTTCTTAGGTTCTTGGTGGTGGGAGGGTCTGAATTGGTTAAAAGAAGAGACAATTTTGGCCACAACAGAATTACGACACGACGAAGACAAAGTTATGGAAGAGAGAAAGAAAATTGTCACAACAATGTTGTCACCAAAAAAAAATTGACGTTTCTTTAGCTTACAGAAAATTTTCCAAATTCGAGCAGATAGTCAGATTGTTTGGTTACATCACTGAATACTAACAGTTTTACAAGAGCTTTCTGAAGATTCATAGCACGACGTGGAAGACCTACAACGGTTTACACGGATAACCAAACTAACTTCATTGGTTGCCAGAATGTACTAGAGTCCTTGAACTGGAACGAGCTTACAGGATTTTACAATATGGAGAGAATCGAATGGAAGTTTGATGGGAAACACTAATACGCATCATAGAACGAACATTATATTATTTAAATTTTTAGGAAGAGCATGTCTAAGTTTCGAAGAACTTGAAACTCTCCTATGTGATTGTGAAGCTTTGCTCAATTCAAGACCACTCACATATTATCCGTTCACGATCTTTATGTAATAGAGTTGGCCATAAAAATCTAGTGAGTTTGTTGGTATTCGATGCAGAAGAATAAAAATTCCCTGAACTTTTTTTGTTAGGTTATGTTTTATTAAATTAAAAAATATGCCAGAAATATAAACATTGTTGCCGATACTTTCAGTTTTCAGTAGCAATGACCAAGTTAACGGTATCCATTTCTTAGAAAGCATAAAACTTTACGCTATTTAAAACAGTTATTCGGCTTTTGGTAAGTGTTTATTTCATATGTAAGGAACAAACACTAAAATTTCACTTAAACATTGTTTTTATATGAATGGGGGTTCTGCATACGACAATTGTCGCATGTCACATTTAGCAGCTCATTTTTAATTCTCAATCATCAGTTCGTTCTGCTCGCCCACTCTTCTTAGAAATGGAAATTTCGACCTTTGTGAACAACCTATTTCCATATCTTCCAACTTCTTTTTTCACTTTTCTAAGATTACTAAAAGTGTTGGTAAAAGACAACAACCTTGCTCTAGTGCTTTGATGGGTTTAGCTCTTCTGAAACATTTTTCCGGCCTTAAATTGAATGATTTATCTATATAGCTATTACTAATGCTTACGTAAGTGCTCTTTATTTGCTTTTACTAAGTACTTCCAAACACTTATTAATACGAACGTTACTATACCTACGCCTTCTCCAGGTCCATGAAGAGTTACAAAAAAAAAAATGAAAATGCTTAAAATTTGGTGCAAAGTAATAACGTGAATGATCTAACTAAAATTATACTTATTTTGTTGTATGTCAGGTACTTTTTCACATACGACCTTGGTAAATTTAGAACGAAAGATGCGTAAAAATATCACCCCCCAACAAGCTACAGTTCACTCCATTTCCATTATTTTGCTATGAAAATCTGTATCATCACCGTCATTTTCAAATTCAGATTCTGAATCAGATTTACCTAGCGAAACAATGAAAGGAGGTATAGCTTCGTACGAAAGATTTCCCATATTTTTTCCCAATCTCCCAAAATAATAATATTAATAATAATAATAATATTAATAATGTTTATTAGTACATATAACAAAAGTCGTTGTACAAGTCACAAATTCAATACAAGGCACATTACATACATATGGATTTTTATAACTTTAAAATCAAGTGAAAACATTGGATGGGGGCACAATTACTGAGGTAATACTGAGGAATTCATAATAATTATTGTAAAATGCATTTTTGATGAGATAATCTGATATTTGTCTCTTAAATTGCTTTATACCAAGATTTTGAGTACTTTCTGATAATTTATTGTAAAATTTGACAGAGTAATAATTGAATGACTGTTTTTTTTTTAACCTTACAAAATTTGGAAGAAGTGCAGCGTTGTGACGTGTATTATACGAGTGAATATCTTTGTGTCTCATATGATTATTGATGTTAAGTTTAAGATGTAGCAGTGAATTTAATATATATATATTGACGGTAGGGTTAATATTCTTAAGGATGTAAAATATGAGCGGCAATCATCCCTATAACCTAAGAATTCTTATTGCTCTTCTTTGGAGCCTAAATATGCGATTACAGATGCTGGCATGACCCCATGTTAGGATACAGTATCTTAGATGCGATTCACATAAGGCAAAATATGCTGTTCTGAGCACTTGATTTGATACTTTATTTTTAAGACTCCTTAACACAAATAAGTTTTTGCTAATTCTATTGGCCAGCTCGTCGCCGTGAACTTTCCAGGTTAGTTTTGCATCCAAATGTATCCCAAGGAATTGTGCTGAAGTGGTGAAATCTGGTGGAACATCGCTATTTTTTAAAGAAAATAACATAGTGGTAGTTTTATTTGCGTTCAAGCAGAGGTCGTTTTGTCTGAACCAATCCTCAGCCCTCGACTGCGTCTCCTCTCTTTTGACGCAGATTGTCTCCGTCGATGTTGCTTGGTTTATTAGGGTTGTATCGTCTGCATACAAGATAATTTTTGAGTCTATATGATCTAATAAGTTGAATGCTAGACGGTACCAAGTTATAGGCTGTCAGTTTTTTGAGGAGAAGTTTATGCGAGACGCAGTCGAAGGCTTTGGACAGGTCCAGAAAAGACGCAACTGCAATTTTACGATCTTCAAAGCACTGAGATATAAAATTAACTAACTCCTGAACAGCATTACCAGTGGAACGGTTTCTCCTAAAACCATATTGTGAGTCAGAAAGTAAAGCATATGATTCAAGATAACTACAAAGTTGTTCAAATAGAATTTTCTCTAATATTTTGCCAAATATGGGAAGTAATGAGATAGGTCGATAGTTAGATGGATTATTAGTATCACCCTTTTTGTATACTGGTACAGTGACCGCTGTTTTAAGACATTTGGGAAAGACGCAATATTTTATGCAAAAGTTAATAAGTTTTGCAAGTGGAGGTATCAGCAAGTCCTTTATACTTTTAACAATTTTCACATTAAGATTAAAGATATCAGAAGAATTACTATTTTTCAGGTTATCTATAGCTTCTCTCACTTTTATGTGTGACACTTCTTTAAAACTGACACTAGGGCTAATCAAGGAGTGAGAGACTTACTTGCTATATCACAGAGTTCAATATCACAGTCATTATTGCTTTGCGTTCCCAATTTTGAAATTTCATTTATAAAATAGTTGTTAAAATCGTCACAGGTCATATCACAGCTTAATTTTTGACTATTAACACTTTTATTGCGAGTTTCGTTGGTAATTTTCCACATAGCCTTGACTTTATTACTTGCAGTAGAGATGAATTTTTCATTACAAAGCATTTTCTTTTCATTTATTTTGTCACGATATACTTTCCTAAACGAGTTTTTTGCTGACTTGGTTTGTTCACTCCCAATTAGATTATTTATTTCACATAAATGTTGTAATGTTTCCCGCATTTGAATTAATTCATTTATCAAACCACTTTACAGTTTTGTTGTTGTTAGGTTGACGCTTGGCTACTTTTAGAGGGAAGGCTTGCCCTACGTGACCTTCTATTAGATTTACAAATTTTGTGAACAAGTCGTCAACTGAATTATTACTGCATAGCTTAATGAAGTCCCAGTTGATATTGGACACCGACTCGTACAATTTGAATTTACCAAGAGCAGTAATTGGCCTATGTTTAATAAGCTGTGTTTTTTGTTTGTTTTTAGTAGACGAAATTAACAATTTAATTTTGATGCCTCTATGATCTGATAGGTGTAAATTCCATGGACTAATTTGAAAAAGTGCGTGATCTAGATTTGTAAAAACGTTATCCAGACAGTTGTTGTTTCTAGTTGGAAATTCGACAAAGTGAAAAAGCCCATAAGTTCTCATAAAATCTAATAAGCAGTCTTTTAAGAGGTCTTCTTTGTCAAATTTTACATTAAAGTCACTAGTCAATATTATGTTGTTCTTTAATGTGTTAATTATACCAAAAACTTTTTCTAAAGTACTCAAAAATTTGTTCAGATCTCCAGAGGGTGATCTATAGACATTTATCACATAAATTTCTAGGTTATTCATATAAATTCCAGATATCTCACCATGTTTCTCAATTGAGAGTTGTTCGAAATTTTGGAGACGAGTGCAAGAAACCTCAGCGTTCTTTATAATCATTGTGCCCCCATGTTTCGTTGAGTTTCTGGAAAAATAAGACTCAGTTACAAAATTATTGACACGTATTTGGTCAGCTTCTACTGCCATCAAATAATGTTCACAAAGGGTAAGGAGGGAGAAGTCATCGTCTGCTACGGCTGCCTCAAATTCCGCTAGTTTAGCCCTCAGTGATTGGATGTTGATTGACAGAATGTTCAAATAGCCTTCTACCTCTAAGGCAACGCGGTTTTTTTTAGTATCCGATGAAAAAAACGATTGACACAGCTGCCAGGAGGCCAGGTTTCAGGTTTCATAGCTACGTCTTGGTCTTTATGATCAATGGTCACTTTGAAGCTTGAATACAGGTCCGGATGTCTTGACTGCAGCTTTTCAACTCCGAAAGTGACATGCAGAGTTGATCTTCGATATCCTTTGTAGTCGTTGAAGGATTTAGTCGATACATGTGGATGAAGCTTCTTCGTGGGACTGCTTTGAGGGTACTATTGTCCACCGAGCATCCAATTATCGGTTTGTTGGATTCTCTGCGATGTCTTTTTTTGCTTTTGACTTTATTCCAGTTATCATCTTCATTCTGCAGTGTCTTATTATTGTCCAGGTTTTCGTTATCGTCCTGAACTGGCTCCTGGAGTTCGCTATAACCACGAAGTGTCTTCTTTACTTTCTTATCTTTATCTCCTTGATTTGGTGTTTTGGCTTGATTAGATGGCGAGTCTTGCGTTTTTTTCTGTTGTTTATCGTTGGTGTTTTTGGGCGGGAGCAGCTTACTGTTTTTGACAATTTCATTAATTTCTTGTGATGTCGTTTCTGGATTATGATTATTGGAAATTCCTTCCTCCTGCTTAATTATGATGTTATTTAGCAAGGTTATTTGCTTGTGGAGTATGTCCAAGTTGGCACATAAACTTTTTATGTGCAAGTCTTTCTCCTTCAGCAGTTTTTTTAGATACTTATTTTCCACCTTTGCGGTGTCAGAATTCTCAATTGCAGAACTAAAGGATTCATCATCCAATTCGTTGTCGGGGTCATTAATTGAAGCAGCAACTTCTTCTTAGGCGATGCTGTTGGTCGTTTTCTTCTCTGGCAATGTCGTCGGAGTCACCTTGGAACCACAGCACATAACCTCACCAGGAGCAATTTCCACAACATCTTTAAGATATTTAATGCACCCTGGATGAAAAACTGCATTGCACTGTACACATTTTGGGCCTTGCGTTGGAATATTGCCACACATTTTGCACATTTTTGTAGCGTTCGAGTTACTTTTGAGCTGCCCCGTCACGGTCGCCATCTTGAAAAAATAAGTTTTTCACAATGTTTACAAAAATTTTGCCACATGCTTGGAGTACATTTAGAAAGCGCCTCAAAGCATAAATTTCCACCCTATTTTTTAATGAAGGTTGAGAATTTATATGCTTGTTGTAATAGTTCTTACAAAATCCCCATGCCATTTCAATTGGATTACCTATATTGACAATGGTACGAAGGTAATCTAAGAACTTCATGGCCACTTTCTCTTAATGTCTCGTCTACCAAATATCTTTTTTTCTATTGTTTCTGAAGGGTTTAATTAAATCCCACAACTGTTTCTTCGAAAATTTTTTGTCAAAAGCAACACTATGTTTAAAGAGCCATTCCTGCATTTCACATTTTTTACTAGAAAAAGTGGGTGGTTTATCCAACTGAACCGAATGATACGGTGCATTGTCTAAAACCACCACACATTTTTGGTTCAACTTTGCCAAAGCAGGAATGAGCTGATTAACCACCCAATTTTGAAAAATTGTCCCGTCCATCGTTTTATGATAGTCTCTATCGTTATTTTTTGAATTTAAAAAATTGTTGCAACCATCCAAGAACCCCGTTGAACAACCCGCGTGGAGAATAATAAACCTTGATCCTTCACTTTTAATTTTAGTGGGATTGCTTTTTAGATCAGTATCGTGCACCCAGCGACGAATGGACGAACCATTCTGATAGATCCATGTTTCATCCAAATACACGAAAGTCAAATTTTCACAAGAATTTAGAAACTGTAAACTGTTCTCAAAAAAGTAATTTTGGCTTCAACGACATGTTTTTGTTCACATAGAATTTTGCGACCATTTACTTCCCTGTGTTTATAACCCATTGACTTAAGAATTTTGTATAATGTGGTTCGCCCCCCTTTAAATTCCAACTGTTCCCTAGAATATGCCAAAAGAGTATCTACAGTGAAATATTCGTTTTTTTTTATTAAGTTGCCAAATTTGTCGTTGCAGGTATTTCCGAAACATATAATTTGTAAATAAATTGGTTGGTTTTCGCTTGCCAGATAGTGGTGTTTTTAAATTTTGGTCCCCTGTGGATAAAATTTTCGCCACAGTTGATTTTCCCACCTATGAGAAAAAAAAAATAAATATTTTGCAGCGTATTTTTACATTACAGAAAATATGTTCGAGACCCTCATAGTTACTTCTTCGAAAGAAAGATCTTTTCGAAACTGCAAAAAACATCTTTTTAGTGCAATTTTTTGTTGCAGTAAAACTATTTTAGGCATTTTCTTTTTAAATAATGTCGCAATTATCTGTGAATCTGTCACAATGACAAATTATTTATGCTGACAAAATTAAAACATTTGTTTGCTTGGTTTAAAATTGCGTCTAATAATTCTGATCTAATAAATGAAAAGTGGCAATCCAGCACAAAGTAAATGTCAATCAGACTACTGAGAGACAAAAAACTAAATCATCAAATCAGTTTATCCAACTTAAAGAAAAAATATCAAAGCCTAGTTTACTATATAAAATTCGTCAATGAATAGGGTAAATGTGTACAAGAGTGCGAATATGTATAAGAGTACGCACTGCTGATTTCTGTTTATTAGTGCCATCTGGATAAGATGAAGTTATACCATTCAGAATTTAATGCTAAACCTGAGATAAAGGTGCAAAAGTGACCTGAATATAGTTTATAGTTTGGTCGTACTGACGAATTTATGTTCACACGTTGTGTGGATGTAATTTTTACCGCTCATAGTTTTAGTTTTTGTAAGGTACGTACCAGTTCTTTTATTTTACAGTAATAATTTTCATTAGTTGTAACTTTTAAGGTCTCGTTATACACTAACAGTTTTATACTTTCTATCCATCAAAAGCGTTTAACTTTGAAAACATTAGGTTATGTACAAATGTACAAGAGTGCGCAGCGAGGTATTGTATAAGAGTGCGCATTGCTTGCAATACATAGTCTAATAGTCTTGGAGATACATATCATACGATAATGAATTATTTAACTCTACTACTTTGTAATGCTTTTCAAGTTGTGTGGTGGTGGTTATGGTGATTTTTTTTTATTTTTACTTCCTGAGCGTGTTGTAATCGAGTCCGTCGACCGACTCTCTATTTTTACGTTTTCTCGACTTTTCAAGACCCCTAGAGTACGAAGAAATAGGTCTCCCGTTTTATGTGTAGTCTGTAGTCACTTATTTCCATTTATTTTCATCTTAGAAACAAATATTTTTTCATAAAAAGTAATGCGTACTCATAAGCGTTCAAATGCGCACTCTTGTGCAATGAACTGTCTAAGAGTGCGCATTTACACATCTTGACAAAAACTGAAATTACTCTTAAAATATAGTGGTGTTGGGACGTACAATTAAATATATCTGATCTCTAAACATGTATATAACGAACCCATATCATAAAATTTGTCTATCCAAAAAAATTAAAAAGTTGTTGACAGTTTTACACTAAGTGCGTACTCTTGTACACATTTACCCTAATATGTCAAGATATTCAACACACTGGTGTAGTAGATTTAGACAACATTGAAGGCATACATCTTCGAAAAAGACATCGGTACAAGAATAAATTGAAGATGGACTTACAGAAACGTTTTTGGAATGAATATCTGATCAACTGATTTTGAGTCAATATAAAAGAGAATTTTCCCGACCAGTTAAAGTTGGAGATTTTGTCTTCATAGAACACGACCAGGAGAAAAATAAATTGGTCATTAGCACGAGTAGAAGAAACAATTTCTGGCAAAAACGGAAATATTAAAGTTGTTAAACTAAGAACGTCTTCAGGTCACTTAGTACATCGTATTCAAAAGTTATATCTATTAGAAATAGAAAATAAAGACGAAACATTGTTTCATAATGGCCGAATTTTACTCAAACAGTCTCAAAAAAACTAGACGAAGTCCTTAGTAAAAATGAGGGTTTTACTAGATTAAGTAATGTGGCTAAGGTTTTAGATGGACAGTTTTCAGATGAGACCCTCAAATTGTGTCGTCCCTTAAATATGCCCCAATAACATCTGTCGATGTAGAGCGTAGTTTTTCAATGTATAAAGTAATTTTCTTGCATATTTTAGCAATTTTTTGCATATAATTCCGAGGTTTAGTCATAAGATCATCGTTGTATAATATATTTCTATTATTTTTTACTAGCTCTAAAAATCAAAAAAACAATTTATTCTTAAATTTAGGTACTTACAGCAAGGGGTGAACGGTCCTCGGTCCCTGCAGGGCCCTTCCATCGTGGGCGGGCAGTCCTGCCACCAGCAGAACATCTCTCCATCCAGACACAGGCAGAACTCGCACGGGTCCTTCCTGTATATCTGAAAAGCGAAGTCCCGATAAGCCCGTCATAAAATTTTCAATTTTACACAAACCCGTTCACTTTCAGCGAAACTCATATGCACGATATTTGCCGCAAGTTTTTGTCGAATTTCTCAGAATTTGTTGACTTTATCCCGTTCCTCGACTGAAGGATCACTTTTATACACAACGCTGCTCATAATCCTGATTACACAAGATCTGTGTTGATTTATTTTATTTTATTTCATGACGCCGCATAAAGTGGAAGTTTGTTTATTTTCGCTCTTTGGGGTTACATTAGCTTTCTAATGAAACGATCTGCATAATGGAGTTTTTTCTTTGTTTGAAAATTGGAATAAACGGAACGGCGTTTGACGGTGGCTGCGATGATAAAGTAGTTGTGCATTTATTTCAATAGCTGTGTTATCTTTAATTTACATCTTTTTCTTTCTTGTTCCTGCGTTTGCTGGAAGCTGGCGACCTTTGAGACTTTTAGGGGCTTTGTGCTTTTATCGGGGATAATTATTGCTTTCGTTTATGGGGGAATCGGTTTGATAAAGACCCGGTTGTGTGTACGGCTTATTTGAACAGACGGCACTAGACGACTGGCTACTTTTATGTTTTCTCGACGTTTCATGACCACTAGAGTACGAAAAAATAGGTCTTCCGTGCCAAATTATTTCATAACGTGTGGTTTAATTAGTGCCAGAGTAATGGAAACAGATTTTAGTAATTTCTAAAATCATAATTTCCTCTAATAATAAAGTTGTAAACGTGCTTTTTACCTTCGTATATTCCCTAGACACGGGCTTCACATTACCAAGTATTAACTTCTCCGTAAAGCGATACCGAAAGTTGATAGCTCTTAAACATTTTTATTTAAGAAACGAGAAACTCTCCCCTACCTCTCCCACACCCCCAATTATCCCTCAGCCGCCTCCATGCTAAACACGAACCGCTTACAAAAGAAGAAAAAATAATTTCGCATTTCGCCCCACAATTCAGCCGTCACCTAAAGACCGGAAAATAAGACGCAGATTGATAAATTTTATTGATACGGCTCCTTATAAAAACTCCCCGGAATTTATGACATTCCGGAATAAGAGCGCACAAGAAAAGCCATTTAATTACCCCAATAAATTAAACAAAACCGGAACGTTTGAAAATACAATTATCCTCGAATTCATCACATTAATAATAAACTTTTTTGCAGGGCCGAAACTGTCGTAATTTCGTTAATTAAAACGTTCCCGAAATACCCGACGAAATAGAGAGAAGGAAAAAAGCACGTTCGAACTCGCATTAAACACGTCAAGATCGCGTTCCGGTATGAATTTTTCCCCGGATCGCATAAACTACACACTGGATTCAATTTAAACTTATCGGGTAGATTAAAATTAATGCCGGCCGCTCGTAAATCCCCGATCGACGATAAAATACAGGTTTCCACTTTGACGAACCGCCTCTGATTACCCACCGCTTCCATAAAATACCGGTTGAGAGGAATATTTATAACTGGGGCCGGCACTGCTTACGAATTAATCTTGGAGCTGCAGGGTGGCAAGGGAAGAGGGGGCGGTCAAAAACGCAGGACACTAGTAGATACACAGATGAAATTTTTTTTAATAAATTATTGTTTTCTGTAAAACTGGAACACACCGTTATGGATGTCACATGCTTGTTACACGAGAACAGCACGCAGAGTAAGTTCGTTTTGGTCGTTCTTGAATTTAAACATGCTTCGATGACTGAAGTGGAAAGTAAAACTAGGAGCGAACCCCTGCTGTTGATGGAAAACACAACGGTAAAATTCGACCCAGCGTTTTGAACGTCTAGCTTTTGGGCGGTTTCTAACCAACTAGATATTATGTGATCAATAACAACAAAAATAAAAAATTATTCACTGCTCTACATATCTGGATTTGCATTCGAAATGACAGTTGGTTATTTGATTGTTTGGATTACGGAAATTAAATCGACTGGACTCGATTTGATTAGACCGCTCGCTCTCGACGGTGTGCCTCTTTAAACAACCACGCGTTGCTTCTGGATAGTTCGTCATCTCTGCCTCGATGTTATTCTGGAGCACCGAGACTTGCGGAGAACTGCTTCTAGGCTTTTCTTGATGAGTCACCAGTCATCGCGGTAACGTACCTACTGGAAATCCCATAGGCGTCTTATCGAGGGGATAATGGGTTACTTTGTAACATTATTCTATGATAAGGATGTAAAGTTTATAAAAAAGTTGTTAAGATGGTAGCAACATTTACTAAAATGGTTTACAAATGTGAGTGGTGCTACAATAAAAATCAGTGAATATTTAATTCACAATTTTTGACTTGAAATTTTCTTAGTTAGGAACATTCGATATCTTCCAAAAATTGTCGGTAGTCCTTTGCCTGTTGGGTAGACAGTAATAAGAACTGTTGGCAAAATGATGTAGTTTACCTTATTAGGAGAAAGTTGACCAGTAATTTTAATCCAACTGACTGTTCTTTCGTTAAAAGTGAGAAGCTTGTTTTCGTTAATTGCACATGCAACTATTTCCGACTTCGAAATATTTTTTTCCAAGGTTTCTATCACAGATATGTAACTGTAAAATCGTAGCTTAACCTTTATTTGTGAAATCATATATGGCTGATCTAGAACGAAAGTCTTTTCATTTTTTTCTTTTACGAATAATAACGGACTCACTTAAACAGATTTCCAAAATGAAGGAACTAGGTGAAATGTCCCTATGTTGATAAACAAAAAAAGAATTGAAAACTGTTTTTGTCTTTAATATTGAGATAAATTTGACTTATCTCATTCAAATTAGTGAAATTTTGTTAAGATTCATTTCTCTTCACCTATAATTGTATAAAATAGGATGAGAGTCGAGATTATCTTCTAAACTTTTTATTTTTATAGACTGGCTACATATGTCTCGGCACTTTAATTAATTAGTACCATCATCAGACCTACAAGAAAATAGTTTTGTTGGTACAATAGTTTCGTTATTATGATTTAGGTCTCAGCAAGTTGTGTGCTGCATGGGTGTAGGTGTGTCAAAGACATTGAGTTTTTAGGTTACATAGTTTGTGTAGTTGTGTGGGTGACAGTTGTGGGTGCCAGAGTAGGAAATCAAAATCATTCTATCTTTTTAAGTTCTTTAATTAGTTAAAGTGCCGAAACATATGTAGCCAGTTATCAAAAATAAAAAGTTCAAAAGACACTCTCACTATCATCTGTCATCATATTTCAAATACTCACAAGTAAAAATATTTTTCGTTTATTTAAATCAATTTAAAAAAAACTTGAAGGTGCAGATCAAATCCTAGGTGTTTTATGTGGGCTAACGCATTGTTATCGCACTCGTGTGTCCAAGGAATTCGGCTCATATATATTTTACATCATTGTGAACAAACTTCACATTTGTGGATAGTAATGCTCTAATTCCACTTATAATGTACACAATCATGGCATAGTTTCAGCATGTAACTGTTTTTATTTGCTCTAACTGTATGTTCATATTCCGAGATATTTTTTTAACTTTGAACATATGAAAGTAAATACGGGCTTAATTTCTATGTTCCCTTTTAAAAAACACACATGAATGCATTGTAAGTACGAAATTCCAAAGTAGTTATAATGATATTAATGTAGACATTGGAATTTCTTACGTATAGCATAAGATATTAAACTTCTTTTCTTCATTTAAAACATCATTTGTTTAATTTTTTAGTGGTGTTTATATTCGACGCATCGAGTATTGTTTACATTTTTGTAAAATATTTTACGACAATAATTCAAACAAGTTGACATTTAATTTTTTTCACGAAGGAGGTTGAATGTTCTAAAAATAGGGATTAAGCTCATACTTACTTTAATATTTTCAGAGTTAAAAAAATGTTTTGCTATATTTTGCTTCTTAAAATTGTGTCATGTATGCATGTCAAACTGACAAAAGGAGTGGTAAAATTAACTAGCCCACATGGGTTTTACCGAAAATTGATTGAAGTGAAAAGGGGAAAATGTAAACATACTAATGGATAAAATATCTTACATGATCCATATCCTGGTTTGCGAAGTTATAATGTTGGAAGAAGGATAAACAATTTGGTTACGCATTTTAGGTACTGTACTGCTCATGAAAACTTGAAACATACAAATTCTGGCTGAATGACCCTACAAAGAAACATAACACTTTTAATGTAGTGAGCTGATTTTAGGATAACAGTTAATTAAAATTTGTAGCTTGACAAGGTGAAGTAGTTAATTTTTCTAACATTTCTATCTCTAGTAGGTATTTTACTACTATTGTTTCAAAATATGAATTTTCGAGTAACACATAAAATTCATGCCATTTTGACGCATTAAAATATATATTTATAAATATAACGAAAAAGTCGAATATAGCCCCATAACACAAATCAAAGCTTCACTTTTTGAAAACTTATTAATGATCTTTTGAACCAATGATTACATTTGAACGAAAGTTTGGACTAGATTTAGACGCTTTCGCATTTTACAACGATGTCAACCTATATTTGTTACCAAAAAAATCGCTTGTGAACACAACAAACGCGTTTTATTTAAATTAACTGTTCGACGTAAATGCCACTTGCTTCCCGTATAATACGTTACGAACTTGGAGATCCTTAAAAATTTTTCAATTTTTTGCTTTTTTTTCTTTTCATTTACTAAAGCAAAAGCTTCCTCTTACTATCTAATAGCAACGACGCATCTCTCTAATTAAAGTAAAAATGTTTGCATTTACAAGTAACTGTATTTCACCGTACTTAGTCTAGTAAAGTTGTTAATATTTACCATGTCCATTACTACTCGAATGTATCTAGTCTTTTGTTGTTCAAAATACAAGTTTTGCCTAGAATAACAACTGTATGTGGTGTAATCTATAACTTTTTTCCATTTTTGTAAATCTGTTGACACCTCAATGTAATAACCGGTACGGTAACTGCAGATATTGACAAATCATTTTAAAAAAACCATTACTAACTTAGAGAAAACCTACTTTACTATACACATCGTTATGTAATTGAAGCATTTTACTTGACCAAGATCCACAGTGATACCGTTTTTATCATTCCTATTGTGATAAGCGCCATCATTCGAATTTCTAGATTCTTCAAACAACATAGTAGTATTTAATCCAGAAACTACTTTAACATTATATTCTGCTCTAGCAAGATTTTTATCTTTTACTGAAAAATTATACAAGTCTACTTTTCTGACTTGGCAGTTAAGCAGTCTTCGTACTTACACTGTCCACCAAAGCGTAGTGTTTTTTGTGTACCGTTATTTTCAATCGTTGTAAGAACATTCAGCAGTTTTGCGTCATCTACAATTTTGGATGGCCGAACAACATTTAAGATTTCGTTTCGCGTTAAGCAAGGAAATCGAACGCACCCGATGACCAAGTTGTCTACGTCTTTGTTAATTTTGCACCAGTTTGCCGCTATATTAAAAACTTCGATTTCATCAAATAGAAACGCATCTCTTTTCAACAGGTTAACCATAGATTTCTGAAACATGGTATTATATGTATATGTGTAGCTAGTGTAGAGATGTTACTTGTGTGAGAACATTTAAAAAACCATATTCAAACGTTTGCGAAACATGTTCATCGACAAGAGTATGACACGTTTCTCTTAACTCGTCCATGTCATGTGTGTTGGCTATATTTAGAAGGAAACAAACATTCGTTAAATCTACAATCGAAACCATTTTTTCGTTTATAATTTGTACCAGTGTTTTTAACGAATATTCGTGTGCTAGCTTCAATATATCGGACACATATTTCTCATCTAGTGATGCGATGACAACGGTCCCTGCCACAAATTGAACACGATAATGTATTCATAATATTTAGTCAAAAGTTTGGCTAACTACCTGTATAAATGTAATACAGTATTGTTTCAAAAGCATTTGAGGGCGCGTTTATTACTTCAATCTGGGCCTGAAAACAGTTTATGTATTTTAATTTTTCCGTAACATTGTCTTACTTGTTTTGGATCTTGCATTAAAAGGGACTCAAAATATTTGCATCTAGCAGCGAGAACAATCTGAAAATTACGACTTTGTTCAGAGTTGATCTTTTTGGAAACGGATGAAAAACCTACTTTGTGCGCATGAATGGTCTTATCGGATAGGATTATCTGAATGTCGGAAAATGTTTCCTTCAAGTAATAAGGTGCCATATCTTCGTAAATTTTCGAAGAATTCGTAATGATTAGTTTTTGTTGCGGTTCTTCTTCGTTTGCCATTTTGGTTGGTGGAAATCTAAAAATGTTAGCTAAAAATGTTTTAGTAGTGCACGAACAAAGTTTCTGTCACAGTTGAAACTTGATTACTGATTAGATATAGACGTTGTTGTTACTCCCTTGAAATACCTACGCTTATCTATCTATAGATTTGTATCTTACTGATAAAGAAATGGAGTTTTTATCGCCTAGAACAAGTGAAGTTTATTTGTCAACAATTTTAAAATCAGACTTATTAGTTCACTGCACCTCTGAACCTTAATCCATATTCACTGTTTTGTTTATTATTTGTTAAAATTTTTAATTTATTGTAGCAACAATAAGAGTAGTTGAAGTCGAATTACCATTTATGTGTCATATTTAAATGCGTTCAGAATTTTTACTAAATTTTGTAATTGAAATATCACCACCATTATTTCGATATTCAAAAATAATTTCAAAATCGGTTCAAACCATCCCGTTGCCTTTATTTCATATACCAAGTTTTAGACACAAACACATCTTTTAAAGATTCCTCAAAAACACTCTTACAAGTTTTAGCTTGAAAAATATTAGATCCCATTTATTTTACAATTTTTTGTGTTGTCATCTGTTTGTTGTAAGTAATGGTAAAAATATTGTTACCTAGTTTTCTGTAATCACACAATGTTAGTAGTGTCTTAACAATAATTTTTAATAGATTCTGTTTGTTTGTTAAATTGTAACATATATTTTTTTTGTAATAATCTCTGTGTTTTAGAATAAAACTAACAGTGGATTATTAAACTATGGGTAGCATCTTTTCCCAAAACTAAAATCAAATTATTAAGGCAAATCCAGTTTCTTAGGTAATAATTATAAATTTTAAGATGACTCGCGAATGTCAAAAGAAAACCAGAGCTAAAGTTATTTAGACAGAACCTTGTTTGCCGTGAATCAATTGCCTTTGTGAGGGAATGGTAAACTACATTGTAAATTTAAAATTTTGGCGAAGTTTTTGATCAGGTATTTTTAGAAACCATTATCTCGATTTTTTATGAAAATTTCGGAACACGGTTATCTTGAGTGTTTTCAGTTTGAAAATCGTTTTTGTCTACCATATTAGGATAAAGCTAATTTATTCTATTCAAATGGATAAGAAAAATGAGTCTATTATAATAATTTTTAAATAGAAGTAAAATTATTTTTCAGTTATTCAAATTAATTTAAAATACATCAAGTTGAAGATCAAATTTTGTATGTTTACATGGATAAACACATTATTATCGCACTCGTCTGATCACAGTATGTTTATATGTATTTTGTATCTTAAAATTGTGTCGCATATGTCAAACTGATGTAAGGTTTGGTGAAACTCAATTCGCTAGTCCATATGAGTTTACAAAACATTAAGTGACATGAAAAAGAAAATAATGAATGAAAATTTAGATAGAATAAATATGAACATAAACCAAGAAAAAATAAAGACGAAATTTTGTTAAAAAGAAATATTATTACTATTGTTCCATTTTTGCTTTGAATAGACGGCAAAAGTGAACACTCACATTCGATATGACAGTCGTTTAGTGATTATTTTATTGTTACGATTACGGAAATTAAATCGGCGTAGGTAAAATTCAAGAATTTAATTTTCGATAATACGCAACTACACAATTAACTACAGGTTAATTGACAAGGAGTAATTCCCACTCAACGTGACTTGTACTCATCACGACTGGACCTGATTTGCCTAGACTACAGCTACGTGATCCCTCTGGAGAGTTCGTGATCGCTGCTTCGATGTTGTTCTGGGGCACAGAGAAGTCGCGGCAATGTAGCGACTAGAAAACCCAGAGGCGTCTTATCGGGCCGGACAATGGATTACTTTATAACACTGTTCTATAATAAGAATGTATACTTGTATGGTTTATAAAAAAGATAATAAGGTGGTAACAAGATTTGCGAGAACGGTTTACAAATGTGAGTGGTATTACAATAAAAATCAGTGAATATTTAACGCACAATTTTGGACTTGAAATCTTCGTAATTAGAAACATTCAATATCTTCCAAAAATTGTTGGATGTCGTCCTTTGTCTGTTGCGTAGACAGTAATAAGAACTGTTAGCAAAATGATTAGTAGTTTACCTTATTAGGAGAAAGTTCACCAGTAATTTGAATATAATTGATTGTTCTTTCTTTAAAAGTGAGAAGTTTGTCTTCGTTTATTGAATGTGCAACTATTTCCATGTTCGAAAACTGTCCTTCCAAGGTTTCGATTACAGATATGTAACTGTAAAATCGTAGTTTAACTTTTATTTGTGAAATGATGTACGGCTGATCTAAAACGTAAGCCTTTTCATTTTTTTCTTTCAAGAATGATATCGGACTTACTTAAACAGAGGTGCAAAATGCAGGATGTAGGTGAACTGTCCCTACGTCTATAAATAAAGAAAGAGTTGAAGACTGTTTTTGTCTACAATATTGGGATAAATTTGATTATTCCATTCAAATGAGTGAAATTGTGTTAAGATTCATTTTTCTTCACGTATAATAAGGAATGTTCATTTTATAAAGCGGACACTAAAAAATTGCTACTAATTCGAGTACTTTGGGATAATTTAATTTTTTTTGTTATAAAAATGTTTAACAATGTTAAATGAAATAATTATTCTTATTCTCTAATCAATTATATTCAGAAACTATAAAATTTTCTAACTATTGCGCGAATACAGCGAATCACTGTTTGCACAGGTTTGTTTGTGATTTCTTCGTAGCAGGAGGCCACATTGTTTTAAATTCTCCAAGTCATGATGTTGTTCGGCCATCTTTTCTTAACACTGCTTTCATATTTGCCCATTATCGCTCAAGTGGACGAAGCTCAGGACAGTTGGGTGGTTTATCTTCTTTTTTTAAAAACTGTACATTATTGGCATTAAGAAGCTCCTGACTGGCACCAGCGTAGTGAACCGAAGCCAAATCTGGCCAAAACAATGGAGGGTTATGATGTTTGCAATAAACAGGCGATAATCGCGTTTTTATACATTCTTTCCTGTAATCATCGCGCCCAATTGTTCCAATCGTAAAAAAAAAATTAAAACTTTTTAGCCCACAAGAACAAATCGGTTGCCACTCTAAGACTTTTTTCCCAAACTTTTCAATTTTTTTTGTTTTCATGTCATCGAGGACATCTTCCCCTACAACTGCATTATAAAACTTGGAGCCGGGTAGTGTACTGCAGTCCATTTTAACCTTCGTTTCGTTGTCCATCAAAACACAACGATTTTTGTTCCTGACTAAAATTGTTTATAACTTCCTGCTTTTTTTTTTAAACTGTATGCGCTGCTTTTCGCTTCTTTTTGGGATTTTTTGCTTTAATACGTTCTAATGTTATTCCGAGTCTTTATATTTTGTACAGTACCTACGGTAACACCTTGCTTCTTCGGTATTTCTCGCACAGACATACATTTCGTTAATTTTAGCAGTTTAATGATATTTTCCTCAATATTTTCGTTAAGCGGGCCTTTTCTCGGTCTGGATTTGAGCAAATCTTCTAAAGTATTAAACTCCCCAAACTTTTTGATTATTTGGAACACTGCTGATTTTGAACATTTAGTTATTTTAGGCAGTCCCCCCAACGGAAATTTTTCGTAGCATCACTTTTGCAAAGATAATTTTCTTGCCCCAAAGGCGATTCGCTTCATTTTAAAAAGAAATAACGTTATTTTGAAAACAAAAATGGCATTTAATAGATACAACTTAAAGCTTTCATGTATAAAAACTAGAATAATTTAGATTAAAAATTAGAAAAGTGACGTTACTTTAAAGGTGTCCGTTTAATAAAATGAACACTCCTTATAAAATGTGATGAGAGTGGAGACTGTTTCCTGAAATTTTATTTTTATTTACGGGTTACAAATGTCTCGGCCTACAAGAAAATATTTTTTTGGTACAATAGTTTTGTTACTATGATTTACGTCTCAGCAATTTGTGTGCTATATGAGTATAGGTAGGTTTAAGGTGTCGAGTTTTTAGGCTGTGTAGTATATGCAACTGTGTGACAATTGTGGGTGCCAGAGGAAGAAATCAAAATCATTCTACTTTCTTCCTTCTTATGTAATTAATTAAAGTGCCGACACTCTCCACTTTCATCAGTCATCATATTTCAAATGAGTGAAATAAGCTAGATAATCGTAATGATTTTCCAACACCAGTAAAAATATTTTTCGTTTATTTAAAATAATTTAAAAGTTGTAGATCAAATTATAGAAGTTTTACGTGGGTTTACGCCTTATTATTGCACTCGTGTGATCACAGAATATATACCTATCATTGTGAACAAACTTTACACTTGTAGATATTAAAGCTCTAATTCCATTTACAATGTAAACAATAATGACGTACTTTTAACATGTAACTGTTTTCATTTGTATGTTTATATACCGGGACATTTTTTTAACTTTGAACATATGAAAATAAGTTTAATTTAAAAAAACACATGAATGCATCGTAAGTAAGAAATTCCAAAGCAGTTATAATGAAGTTAATGTATAGCATAAGATATTTAACTTCATTTGTTCATTTAAAACATCCTTTGGTCGTTTTTTTTAGTAGTTTACATTTGACGCATCGAGTATCATTTACATTTTTGTAAAATATTTTACGACAATACTGCAAACAAGTTGACAATTGATTTTTTTTATGAAGGTTGGATGTAATGAATATATGATTTTTCCAGAATCGTCTTTTGAAATATACAAAAATTTGCAAATTAGCACCAATTTTCGACCAATTTTCAACAAAATTTTCGAAATTTCACTAAATACATTTTCTTGTAGATTTCGGGCCCCAGAAATGATATCCGCTTGCATTTCTTCGATAACTCAAATGGTTCTTCCAGAATCGTCCTTTGAAATATACAAAAATAAGCAAAATACGACCAATTTTCAAAGAAATTTTCGACATTTCACTAAATACATTCTCTTGTAGATTTCGGGGTCCAGAAGTCATATCCGCTTGCATTTCTTCGATAACTCTAATGGTTTTCCCAGAATCGTCCTTAGAAATAAACAAAAATTTTCAAAGAAATTTTCGAAATTTCACTGAATACATTTTCTTGTATATTTCAGGCCTCAGAAGTCATATCCGCTTTCATTTCGTCGATAACTCCAATTGTGTTTCCAGAATCGTCCTTTGAAATATATAAAAATATGCAAAATACCACCAATTTTCAACAAAATTTTCGAACTTTCACTAAATACATTTTCTTGTAGATTTCGAGCTGCTTTCATTTCTTCGATAACTCCAAAGGTTTTTGCAGAATCGTCCTTTGAAATATACAAAAATATGCAAAATATAACCAATTTTCAACAAAATTTTCGAAATTTCACTAAATACATTTTCTTGTAGATTTCGGGCTGGTTTCATTTCTTCGATAACTCCAAAGGTTTTTGCAGAATCGTCCTTTAAAATATACAAAAATATGCAAAATACAACCAATTTTCAACAAAATTTTCGAAATTTTACTAAATACATTTTCTTGTAGATTTCGGGCCGCAGAAGTCATATCCGCTTTCATTTCTTCGATAGCTCAAATGGTTCTTTGAAATATGCAAAAACATGCAAAATACGACCAATTTTCAACCAATTTTCAACGACATTTTCGAAATTTCGCTAAATACATTTTCTTGTAGATTTCGGGCCGCAGAAGTCATATCCGCTTTCATTTCTTTGATAACTCTAAAGGTTTTTCCAGAATCGTCCTTTGAAATATACAAAAATATGCAAAATATAACCAATTTTCAACAAAATTTTCGAAATTTCACTAAATACATTTTCTTGTAGATTTCGGGCCGCAGAAGTCAAATCCGCTTTCATTTCTTCGACAACTACAATGGTTTTTCCAGAATCGTCCTTTGAAATATACAAAAATTTTCAAAATACCACCAATATGCGACCAATTTTCAACGCAATTTTCGAAATTTCACTAATAAATACATTTTCTTGTAGATTTCGGCCGCAGAAGACATATCCCCTTTCATTTCTTCGATAACTCTAATGGTTCTGCTAGAATCCTACTTTGAAATATGTAAAAATATGCAAAATACGACCAATTTTCAACCAATTTTCAACGAAATTTTCGAAATTCCACTTAAGTATATTTACTTGTAGATTTCGAGCCGCAGAAGTCATATCCGTTTGCACTTCTTCGATAACTCCAACGGTTGAATTATACAAAAATATGCAAAATGCGACCAATTTGGAAACTATTGTTTTAATAGCGAGATTTAACATACAAAATGAGCATTTTATTAGTAGAAATTGGAAAAAATATCTTACTTGATCCATATGAAGTTTTCGGAAGTTATAAAGTTGGAAGAAGGATAAACAATTTGGTTACGCATTTTAGGAACTGTACTACTGATGAAAACTTGAAAGTTACAAATTCTGGTTAAATCACCCTACAAAGAAGCATAGCACTTTTAATGTGGTGAGCTGATTCTAAGATAGCATCTAATTAAAATTTGTAGCTTCACAAAATGTAGTAGTAACATTTCTATCTACGGTACTAGGTATTTTAGTACTATTGTCTAAAAATATGAATTTTCGAGTATCACATAAAAGTCATGCCATTGTAATGGATTTAAATATATATGTATAAATATAACAAAAAAGACGAGTACAGCCCTATAACACAAATCTAAGCTTACTTTTATCCGTAAGTACACTTTTTGAAAATTTATTTTTGATCTTTTGAACAAATGAATACATTTGAAAGAAATTTTAGATAAAATTTAGGCCTTTTCATATTTTAGAACAATTACCTGCCAAAAAAAATCGCTTGTGAACAAAGTAAACGCGTTTTCTTTAAATTAAGTGTTCGACGTAAGTACCACTTGCTTCCTGTATAATACGTTACCAATTTCGATATCCTCAAAATTTTTTTAATTTTTTTCTTTTTTTTTTATTTTTATTTACTCAAGCAAAAGTTTTCTCTTACCATCTAATAGCATCCACCTATCTTTCTAATTCAAGTAGAAATGTTTGCCTTTAAAATTAACTGTATTTCACCGGACTTGTTAATATTTACCATTTGCATTACTACTCGAATATATAAGAAAATAACAATGGTATTCGCTGTAATCTATAACTTTTTTCCACTTTTGTAAATCTATGAACACCTCAATGTCAAGATCGGTAGCGCATCTGCAAATATTAACAAATCACCTCAAAAAAATCATTGGCAAACTTAGAGAAAACTGTCCTTACTCATTTACTATACACATTGTTATGTAATTGAAGCATTTTGCTCGACCAAGATCCACAGTGATACCGTTTTCATCATTCTTATTGTGATAAGCGCCGTCATTCCAGTCTGTAGATTCTTCAAACAACATTGTAGCATTTAACCCAGAAACTACTTTAAAATTTATATTTTGCTGTGGCAAGATTTTTATCTTTTACTGAAGAATTATACAAGTCTACTTTTCTGACTAGTAGTTGCACGAACAAAGTTTCTGTTACAGTTGAAACTTGATTACTGATTAGATTTAGACCTTGTTTGTTGTTTCTCTCTTGAAATACGTACACTTATCTATTTATAGATTTGTACCTTACTGCTAAAGGAATGGTATTTTGATCGCCTAGAACAAGTGCGGTTTATTCGTTACCTGTTTTAAAATGAGACTTATTAGTTCGCTACACCTTCGAAACTTAATTCATATTCACTGTTTTATTTATTGTTTGTTAAAATTTATAATTTGTTGTAGGAACAATAAGAGTAGTTGAAGACCAATTACCATTTCTGTGGCATATTAAAATGCCTTCAAAATTTTTACCAAATATTTAAATTGAAATGTCACCACCATTCTTATTATATTCAAAAATAATTTCAAAATCGGTTCAAACCATCCCATTTCCTTCATTTGATATACCAAATTTTAGGCACAAACACATGTTTTTAAGGTACCTCAAAAACACTTCTTCGTCACTAGTTGCGGCCTACTAGAACAATTAACATCTGGTGGATTTTTTTTTTAATTTAGAAAAAAAGTAGATGTAAAAGTTAAAAATATACCACTATAAAAGCATACATATATTCAGTTTTAACTTGGATAATATTTGACACCATTTATTTAACAATTTTTTGTATCGAGACGAAATTTTGTTACAATATGTGTAGAAGTATTACTTCGATTATTCAATTTTTGTTTCGAAAGGATTGCAAAAATGGACTCCTTCATTCCCTTAGTATTTTATACCCTAATAGGGATGAATAGTTTATAAAAAAATATATTAGTATAGTAATAACATGTACTAGAACGGTTTACAAATTTAAGTGGTGTTGCAATGAAAATAAGTAAGTACTTAACTCACAATTTTAGACTTCAAAAAAGTTTCTTGCTTAAGATATTCTAGCTCTTCCAAAAACTGTCTGAGATGGTTCTTGGTCTGTTGAGTAGACTGCAATAAGAACTGTTAGCAAAACTATCTATTGTTTCGTTAACACTGAGAAATTTATCTTCGTTAATTGAATGTGCAAATGTTTCCCACTGCGAATCATTTCTATCATTGATATGTAAATGTTAATTCGTAGCTAAACTTTTACTTGTGAAATTTGTGACCTAACATGAAAGTGCTTTTATTTTTTCTTTTACGAATAATAACAGACTTACTTAAATGGATTTTCAGAATGAGGGACCTAGGAGATTCGTTCCTAAAGGTGTTAGTGAATAAAAAACAGTGCGTTTTAATTGTTTTAAAACGTTTCTTTTTGTTTTAATTATTTATTATTTAAATTAACTTTTTCAGATTTTTTTGTGACTGGTGTTAGTTTTTGTTAAAAGAACAGAAATTTTTGCAATTTTTGAATAGTATAAAAATTAATCACATAAATTAATTTTTCATAAATTTCTTTAATAAATAGTGTCACTATTAATGGCGCCACCACAAATTTTAAAATTTGTGAGATTTTTAAGGAAACTTTGACTCTATTAAATAACAAAATATATGCTTATTTCATTAAAACTGTTAAATGTTTATAACAAAAAAGAACGGTTTTTTAGCATTTCTACTCTTTCCTATGTTGATAAATAAAAACAATTTCAAAACCGTTTTTGTCTACAATAATGAGATAAATTTAACTTATCTTATTCAAATGGATGAGATAAATTTGACTATTGTACTAATTTTTAAAAACAAGTAAAACTATTTTTCAATTATTTAAATCAATTCTAAATAAATAAAGTTGTAAATCAAATTCTGTATGTTTACGTGGACAAACGTATTATTATCGTATCACAGAACTCGACTCATAAAGGTTTTTTATTTGCTCTTATAGTATGTTTATAAGTATTTTGTATCTTAAAATGGTGTTATATTTATCAAACTGATAAAAGGATTGTGCAACTTAATTCGTTAGTCCACATAGGTTTACCAAAAATTAATTGAAGTGAAAACGAAAATAATGAATAAAAATTTGCGAATACACAACGAAAACCTAGAAAGAATAAATATGAAAATAAATTAAAAAAAGACGAAGACGAAATTTTGTTAGAAAGGAATATTACGTCCATTATTCCATTTTAGATTCGAAAAAACGGCTGAAAATTTATGATTTCAGAAATTAAATCGGTATGGGTAAAAATCAACAATTTGTTTTTCGGTAATACGCAACTACACAACTAAACTGAGTTTTTGACGGTGGTCCCTATTTAACAACCACGTGTTCCTTCTGGATAGTTCGTGATCCCTGCTTCGATGTTGTTCTGGAGCACCGAGACTTGCGGAAAACTGCTTCTAGGCTTTTCTTGATGAGTCACCGGTCATCGCGGTAACGTACCTACTGGAAATCCCATAGGCGCCTTATCGGGGGCGATAATGGGTTACTTTGTAACATTATTCTATAATAAGGATGTAAAGTTTATAAAAAAGATGTTAAGATGGTAACAACATTTACTAAAATGGTTTACAAATGTGAGTGGTCTTACAATAAAAATCAGTGAATATTTAATTCACAATTTTTGACTTGAAATTTTCTTAGTTAGGAACATTCGATATCTTCCAAAAATTGTCGGCAGTGGTCCTTTGTCTGTTGAGTAGACAGTAATAAGAACTGTTAGCAAAATGATGTAGTTTACCTTATTAGGAGAAAGTTGACCAGTAATTTTAATCCAATTGACTGTTCTTTCGTTAAAAGTGAGAAGTTTGTCTTCGTTAATTGAACGTGCAACTATTTCCCATTTCGAACGACTTTTTTCGTAAGTTTCTATCACAGATATGTAACTGTAAAATCGTAGCTTAACCTTTATTTGTGAAATCATGTATGGCTGATCTAAAACGAAAGTCTTTTCATTTTTTTCTTTTACGAATAATAACGGACTCACTTAAACGGACTTCCAAAATGAAGGAACTAGGTGAACTGTCCCTATGTTGATAATCAAAAAAAGAATTGAAAACTGTTTTTGTCTTTAATATTGGGATAAATTTGACTTATCCCATTCAAATGAGTGAAATTTTGTTAAGATTCATTTCTCTTCACGTACAATATAAAATATGATGAGAGTGGAGATTATCTTCTAAACTTGTTATTTTTATTGACTGGCTACCTATGTCTCGGCACTTTAATTAATTAGTCCACCATCAAACCTACAAGAAAATATTTTTATTGGTACAATAGTTTCGTTATTATGCTTTAGGTCTCAGCAAGTTGTGTGCTGCATGGGTGTAGGTGTGTTTAAGACGTTGAGTTTTTAGGTTAAATAGTTTGTGTAGTTTGTGTGGGTGACAGTTGTGGGTGCCAGAGTAGGAAATCAAAATCATTCTATCTTCTTAAGTTCTTTAATTAGTTAAAGTGCCGAAACATATGTAGCCAGTTATCAAAAATGAAAAGGTCAAAAGACACTCTCACTATCATCTGTCATCATATTTCAAGTACTCACAAGTAAAAATATTTTTCGTTTATTTAAATCAATTTAAAAAAACTTGAAGGTGTAGATCAAATTCTAGATGTTTTATGTGGGCTAACGCATTGTTATAGCACTCGTGTGACCATGGAATTCGGCTCATATATATTTTATATAATTGTGAACAAACTTCACATTTGTGAATAGTAATGCTCTAATTCCACTTAATGTACACAATCATGGCATAGTTTCAACATGTAACTGTTTTTATTTGCTCTAACTTTATATTCATATATCGAGATATTTTTTTTAACTTTGAACATATGAAAGTAAGTACAGGCTTAATTTCTATGTTCGGTTTTAAAAAACACACATGAATGGATTGTAAGGACGAAATTCCAAAGTAGTTATAATGACATTAATGTAGACATTCGAATTTCTTATGTATAGAATAACTTCTTTTCTTCATTTAAAACTTCATTTGTTCAATTTTTTTACTGGTGTTTATATTCGACGCATCGAGTATTGTTTACATTTTTGTAAAATATTTTACGACAATAATTCAATCAAGTTGACATTTAATTTTTTTCATGAAGGAGGTTGAATGTTATAAATATAGGGATTAAGCTCATACTTACTTTAATATTTTCAGAGTTAAAAAAACGTTTTGCTATATTTTGCTTCTTAAAATTGTGTCATGTATGCATGTCAAATTGACAAAAGGAGTGGTAAAATTAAATTCGTTAGCCCACATGGTTTTACCAAAAATTGATTGAAGTGAAAAGGGGAAAGTGTAAATATATTATTGGATAAAATATCTTACCCTAAGAACATATAGTTTTCGGAAGTTATAACATTGGAAGAAGGATAAACAATTTGGTTACGCATTTTAGGAACTGTACTACTCATGAAAACTTGAAACTTAAAAATTTTGGCTAAATCACCCTACAAAGAAACATATAACACTTTTAATGTGGTGAACTGATTCTAGGATATTATTTAATTAAAATTTGTAGCTTGACAAGGTGTACTAGTTAATTTTTCTAATATTTCTATCTCTAGTAGGTATTTTACTACTATTGTCTCAAAATATGAATTTTCGAGTAACACATAAAATTCATGCCATTTTGACGCATTAAAATATATATTTAGAAATATAACGAAAAAGTCCAATATAGCCCCATAACACAAATCAATGCTTCACTTTTTGAAAACTTATTAATGATCTTTTGAACCAATGATTACATTTGAACGAAAGTTTGGACTAGATTTAGACGCTTTCGCATTTTAGAACGAGGTCAACGTATATTCGTTACCAAAAAAATGGCTTGTGAACACAACAAACGCGTTTTATTTAAATTAATTGTTCGACGTGAACGCCCCTTGCTTCCCGTATAATACGTTACGAATTTGGAGATCCTTAAAACTTTTTCAGTTTTTTGCTTTTTTTTTATTTTCATTTACTAAAGCAAAAGCTTCCTCTTACTATCTAATAGCATCGACGCATCTCTCTAATTAAAGTAAAAATGTTTGCATTTACAAGTAACTGTATTTCATCGTACTTAGTCTAGTAAAGTTGTTAATATTTACCAAGTTCGTTACTAGTCGAATGTATCTAGCCTTTTGTTGTTCAAAATACAAGTTTTGCCTAGAATGACAAATGTATGTGGTGTAATCTATAACTTTTTTCCATTTTTGTAAATCTATTGACACCTCAATGTAATAACCGCTAAGGGAACCGCAGACATTGACAAATCATCTCAAAAAAACCATTGACTAACTTAGAGAAAACCTACTTTACTATACACATCGTTATGTAATTGAAGCATTTTACTTGACCAATATCCACAGTGATACCGTTTTGATCATTCTTATTGTGATAAGCGCCGTCATTCCCGTCTTTAGATTCTTCAAACAACATAGTAGTATTTAATCCAGAAACTACTTTAACATTGTATTCTGCTGTAGCAAGATTTTTATCTTTTACTGAAAAATTATACAAGTCTACTTTTCTGACTTGGCAGTTAATCAGTCTTCGTACTTACACTGGCCACCAAAGCGTAGTGTTTTTTGTGTACCGTTATTTTCAATCGTTGTAAGAACATTCAGCAGTTTTGCGTCATCTACAATTTTGGATGGCCGAACAACATTTAAGATTTCGTTTCGCGTTAAACAAGGAAATCGAACGCACCCGATAACCAAGTTGTCTACGTCTTTGTTATTTTTGCACCAGTTTGCCGCTATATTAAAAACATCGATTTCTTGTTCGAGAAACGCATCTCTTTTCAACAGGTTAACCATAGATTTCTAAAACATGGTATTATATGCTTATGTGTAGTTAGCTTAGAGATGTTACTTGTGTGAGGACATTGAAAAAACCATATTCTAACGTTTGGGAAACATGTTCATCGATAAGAGCATGACACGTTTCTCTTAACTCGTCCATGTCATGTGCGTTAGCTATATTTAGAAAGAAACAAACGTTCGTCAAATCTACAATCGAAGCCATTTTTTCGTTTATAATTTGTACCAGTGTTTTTAACGAATATTCGTGTGCTAGCTTCAATATATCGGACACATATTTCTCATCTAGTGATGCGATGACAACGGTTCCTGCCACAAATTCAACACGATAATATATTCAAAATATTTAGTCAAAAGTTTGGCTAACTACCTGTATAAATGTAATACAGTATTGTTTCAAAAGCTTTGGAAGGCGCATTCATTAATTCAATCTGGGCCTGAAAACAGTTTATGAATTTTAATTTTTCCATAAACATTGTCTTACTTGTTTTGGATCTTGCATTAAAAGGGACTCAAAATATTTGCATCTCGCAGCGAGAACAATCTGAAAATTACGACTTTGTTCAGAGTTGATCTTTTTGGAAACGGATCAAAAACCTACTTTGTGCGCATGAATGTTCTTATCGGATAGGATTATCTGAATGTCCGAAAACGTTTCCTTCAAGTAATAAGGTGCCATATCTTCGTAAATTTTCGAAGTATCGGTAATGATTAGTTTTTGTTGCGGTTCTTCTTCGTTTGCCATTTTGGTTGATGAAAATCTAAAAATGTTAGCTAAAAAATGTTTTAGTAGTTGAACGAACAAAGTTTCTGTTACAGGTGAAACTTGATTACTGATTAGATATAGACGTTGTTGTTACTCCCTTGAAATACAACGCTTATCTATCTATATGTTTCTACCTTACTGATAAAGAAATGGTGTTTTTATCGCCTAGAGCAAGTGAAGTTTATTTGTCGACAATTTTAAAATGAGACTTATTAGTTCGCTACACCTCTGAACCTTAATCCATATTCACTGTTCTATTTATTATTTGTTAAAATTAATTTATTGTAGCAACAATAAGAGTAGTTGAAGTCGAATTACCATTTATTTGTCATATTTAAATGCGTTCAGAATTTTTATTAAATTTTGTAATTGAAATATCACCACCATTATTTCGATATTCACAAATAATTTCAAAATCGGTTCAAACCATCCCGTTGCCTTTATTTCATATACCAGATTTTAGACATAAACACATCTTTTAAAGATTCCTCAAAAACACTCTTACATGTTTTAACTTGAACAATATTTGATGCCATTTATTTTACAATTTTTTGTGTTGTCATCAGTTTTTTGTAAGTAATCGTATAAGTATTGTTACCTACTTTTCTGTAATCACACAATGTTAGTAGTGTCTTAGCAATAATTTTTAACAGATTCTGTTTATTTGTTAAATTGTAACATATATTTTTTTTGTAATAATCTCTGTGTTTTAGAATAAAAGTAACAGCACTATGGGTAGCATCTTTTCCCAAAACTGAAATCAAATTATTAAGGCAAATCCAGTTTCTTAGGCAATAATTATAAATTTTAAGATGGCCCGCGAATGTCAAAAGAAAACCAGGGCTAAAGTTATTAAGATAGAACCTTGTTTGCCGTGAATCATTGCCTTTGTGAGGGCAACATTGTAATTTCAAAATTTTGGTAATATTTTTGATCAGGTATTTTTAGAAACCATTATCTCGATTAGTTATAAAAATTTCAGAACACGGTTATCTCCAGTCTCTTCGGCTAATAAAAGTTTTTACCTAATAAGTGGAAACATCGTCGATTTTTTGTCGGAAACGAGATACAGTAAAAGAAGCAAAATTGAACACGTTATGCTTAAAATTATCTAATAATAATAATAGGTCTATCAATAATGGAGGTATTACATTCTGTGAATGTATTGAAACCACCATAAGAGCCAAATGGTGTATTTGGCCAACCAAGCTCAGGTTTAAAAAATTGACTTTCAAATGTAATACAGTGTAGTTCTAACAACTGAATAATTGAGTGTTTAGTCCACGATCCTCTTGAAATTTTAATAATATGTCTAGAATGGTAAGAACCATTGTCCAGTATTATTAATGACAATTCTTCAAGTCTTGCAAAGATACATGTCCTGATCCATTCTTCGAAGTCCTTCGCATTCATGCTATAATGATAATTTGATGATTGGATTAAGATTAAAATATTTGTCCAGCGTCTTTCACATATTCCATTTCGTCCACCTGTATTTAGGTGTCAAAACGAATCTTTGCCAATAGGTACCAGTTTGTTGTGGTTGTTGAAAACAGTTCGTAATATCATTTTGTCGGATTGTATTTCATCACCTTTGCTAAAAATTCACGTTTCGTCTAAGAAAATCGTCATTCGTCAATAGTTGTTTCGTAAATTCATTTTCTAATGGAAATGTCTACATAGGACAACATTAAAATCTAGAGAGAATAAATATGAACATAACCTAAGAAAAATCGGAGGCGAAATTTTGTTACAATATAGAAGTACTACTTCGATTATTCAATTTTTGCTTCGAAAGGACAGCAAAAGTTGACTCCTTCATTCGATATGACAGTCGCTTAATGATTGTTTTATTCCATAATTAGGATGTATATTTTTTAACAAAAAAAATCTGTTAGGATAATAACAACTTGTACTAGCAAGCTTTACAAATTTGAGTGGTGTTGCAATGAAAATAAGTAAGTACTTAACGCACAATTTTAGAGTTCAAAAAAATTCCTTACTCAAGATATTCTAGATCTTCCAAAAACTGTCTGACGTGGTTCTTGGTCTGTTGAGTAGAATGTAATAAGAACTGTTAGCAAAACTAACTGTTGTTTGTCTTTGTTAATTGAATGTGCAAATGTTTCCCACTGCGAATCATTTCTATCATTGATACGTAAACGTTAAATCGTAGCTAAACCTTTACTTGTGAAATTTGTGACATAACATGAAAATGGTTTCATTCTTTTTTTCGAATAACAACAAACTTATTTAAATGGACTTTCAGAATGAAGGACCTAGGAGATTCGTTCCTAAAGATGTTAGTGAATAAAAGACAGTGTGTTTTAATTGTTTTAAAACGTTTCTTTTTATTTTAAAACAGGAAACGTATTTTTTTTTTGTTTTAATTATTATTATTTAAATTACCTGTTTCAGATTTTTTTGTGACTGGTGTTAGTTTTTGTTAGAAAGAACAGAAATTTTTGCAATTTTAGAATCGTATACAAATTCTTCTTGAATAAATAGTATAGCTATTAATGGCGCCACCGCAAATTTTAAAATTTGTGAGATTTTTAAGGAAACTTTGACTGTATTAAATACCAAAATATATGCTTATTTCATTAAAACTGTTAAATGTTTATAACAAAAAAGAACGGTTTTTTAACATCTCTACTCTTTCCTATGTTGATAAAAAAAAATATGTTAAAACCCTTCTTGTCTAAAATAATATGATAAATTTAACTTATCCCATTCAATTGAATGATATAAATTAGACTATTATAATAATTTTTAAACACAAGTAAAACTATTTTTCATTTATATAAATTAATTTTAAATAAATAAAGTTGTAGATCAAATTCTGTATGTTTACGTGGACAAACGTATTATTATCGCAATCACAGAAATCGACTCATAAACGTGTCGGATTATATCAAACTGATAAAAAAATTGGTGAAACTTAATTCGTTAGTCCACATGGGTTTACCAAAAATTAATTGAAGTGAAAAAGAAAATAATGAATGAAAATTTGCGAAAATAGAATGAAAATCTCGAAAGAATTAACATGAAAATAAATTAAAAAAAAGACGAGGACGAAATTTTGTTAGAAAGGAATATTAAGTCCATTATTCCATTTTAGCTTTGAAAAGACGGCTAAAAATTTATGATTTCAGAAATTAAATCGGAATGGGTAAAAATCAACAACTTATTTTTTGGTAATATGCAACTACATAACTAAACTGGAATGAACTGGGTTTGACTAGATTGGTGTGCCTCTTTAAAGAACCACGCGTTCCTTCGGATAGTTCGTGATCCCTGTTCGATGTTGTTCTGGAGCATCGAGACTTCCGGAGAACTGCTTTTAGGCTTTTCTTGATGAGTCACCGGTCATCGCGGCAACGTACCTACTAGAAAACCCATAGGCGTCTTACCGGGAGGGACAATGGGTTACTTTGTAACATTATTCTATAATAAGAATGTAAAGTTTATAAAAAAGATGTTAAGATGGTAGCAACATTTACTAAAATGGTTTACAAATGTGAGTGGTCTTACAATAAAAATCAGTGAATTTTAATTCACAATTTTTGACTTGAAATTTTCTTAGTTAGGAACATTCGATGTCTTCCAAAAATTGTTGGATGTCGTCCTTTGTCTGTTGAGTAGAGTGTCGTAAGAACTGTTAGCAAAATTATGTAGTTTACCTTATTAGGAGACAGTTGACCAGTAATTTTAATCAAATTGAGTATTCTTTCGTTAAAAGTGAGAAGTTTGTCTTCGTTAATTGACCGTGCAACTATTTCCCACTTCAGAGAATAATTTCCCAAGGTTTCTATCACAGATATGTAACTGTAAAATCGTAGCTTAACCTTTATTTGTGAAATCATGTATGGCTGATCTAAAACGAAAGTCTTTTCATTTTTTTCTTTTACGAATAATAACGGACTCACTTAAACGGATGTTCAAAATGAAGGAACTACGTGAATTGTTCCTGTGTTGATAAATAAAAAAAGAATTGTAAACTGTTTTTGTCTATAATATTGGGATAAATTTGACTTATCCCATTCAAATGAGTGAAATTTTGTTAAGATTCATTTCTCTTCACGTATAATATAAAATATGATGAGAGTCGAGATTATCTTCTGAACTTTTTATTGTTATTGACTGGCTACATATGTCGCGGCACTTTAATTAATTAGTACCATCATTATACCTACAAGAAAATATTTTTGTTGGTACAATAGTTTCGTTATTATGATTTAGGTCTCAGCAAGTTGTGTGCTGCGGGTGTAGGCGTGTTTAAGACGTTGAGTTTTTAGATTACATATATGTAGTTTGTGTAGTTATGTGGGTGACAGTTGTGGGTGCCAGAGTAGAAAATCAAAATCATTCTATCTTCTTAAGTTCTTTAATTAGTTAAAGTGCCGAAACATATGTAGCCTTATCAAAAATAAAAAGTTCAAAACACAGTCTCAGTCATCTGTCATCGTATTTCAAATACTCACAAATAAAAATATTTTTCGTTTATTTAAATCAATTTAAAAAAAACTTGAAGATGTAGATCAAATTCTAGATGTTTTGTGTGGGCTAACGCATTGTTATAGCACTCGTGTGACCTTGGAATTCAGCTCATATATATTTTATATCATTGTGAACAAACTTCACTTGTGTATAGTAATGCTCTAAATCTATTTATAATGTAAACAATAATGGCGGATTTTTAAGATGCAACTGTTTTTATTTGCTCTAACTGTATGTTTATATTCCGGGATATTTTTTTTAACTTTGAACATATGAAAGTAAGCACAGGCTTAATTTCTATGTTCGGTTTTAAAAAATACACGTGAATGCATTATAAGTACGAAATTCCAAAGTTGTTATAATGATGTTAATGTAGACATTTAAATTTTTTATGTCTAGCATAAGATATTTAATTTCTTTTCTTCATTTAGAACATCATTTGTTCAATTTTTTTAGTTTTGTTGCTATTCGACGCATCAAGTATTATTTACATTTTTGTAAAATATTTTTTGGCCTCCTGACATGTAAACGTCAAATTAACATTCAAATGACATCTTCGGAAACATCAAATTTACAGTCATCCTGGATGTTTACCACCCGGCGTGCGTAAAAATTGCCCAAATTGTCCGCTCTTCCTAGACGTTTATAAATAAAAGTCTCTTCACACAACGAAAATGTACTGATTAAAACGCCAAATACATAAGTTATTTATTGTTGAACGGCAATGTATCATATAATTTCGAATATTTTTTAGTTCAAACGGAGCTACGCCATCTTGTGTATTTTTGTGCACCAGTTACAGATCACTGTAATTGACATATTCAGTGACAGTTATGTTTGTTTTATTTTTGACTTTATGTGAAATTTAATAAAAAATATAAATAATTTTTAAAAATTGTCGGCCAAAAAGTTTAATACAAATCTTGTGCGGTAACCATTTTACAGCGCTCAATCATTAAAGCACTCCGGCTTCGCCGTCGTGCTTCAAATTTATTTCACGCTGTAAAATGTAAGTTACCACACGCGAATGTAAATAACTATTACGACAATAATTAAAACAAGTTGACATTTAATTTTTTCATGAAGGAGGTTGAATGTTATTAATATAGAGATTAAGCTCATACTTACTTTCATATTTTCAGAGTTAAAAAAATGTTTTGCTATATTTTGCTTCTTAAAATTGTGTCATGTATGTATGTCAAACTGACAAAGAAGTGGTAAAATTAAATTCGTTAGCCCACATGGTTTTACCAAAAATTGATTGGAGTGAAAAGGGGAAAATGTAAATATACTATTGGATAAAATACCTTACCGGAAAATTATGATGTTTTCGGAAGTTATAACATTGGAAGAAGGATAAACAATTTGGTTACACATTTTAGGAACTGTACTGCTCATGAAAACTTGAAACTTACAAATTCTGGTTAAATCACCCTACAAAGAAACATAACACTTTTAATGTGGTGAACTGATCCTAGGATATCATTTAATTAAAATTTGTACCTTGACAAGGTGTACTAGTTAATTTTTCTAACATTTCTATCTCTAGTAGGTATTTTACTACTATTGTCTCAAAATATGAATTTTCGAGTAACACAAAATTCATGCCATTTTGACGCATTAAAATATATATTTAGAAATATAACGAAAAAGTCGAATACAGCCCCGTAACACAAACCCTAGCTTCACTTTTTGAAAACTTATTATTGATCTTTTGAATCAATGATTACATTTGAACGAAAATTTGGACTAGATTTAGACGCTTTCGCATTTTAGAACGATGTCAACGTATATTCGTTAACAAAAAAATGGCTTGTGAACACAACAAACGCGTTTTATTTGAATTAACTGTTCGACGTGAATGCCCCTTGTTTCCCGTATAATACGTTACGAATTTGGAGATCCTTAAATTTTTTCAGTTTTTTGTTTTTTTTTATTTTTGTTTTTTTTTATTTTAAGCAAAAGCTTCCTCTTACTATCCAATAGTATTGACGCATCTCTCTAATTCAAGTAAAAATGTTTGCATTTACAGGTAACTGTATTTCACCGTACTTAGTCTAGTAAAGTTGTTAATATTTACCATGTCCATTACTACTCGAATGTATCTAGCCTTTTGTTGTTCAAAATACAAGTTTTGCCTAGAATAACAACTGCATGTGGTGTAATCTATAACTTTTTTCCATTTTTGTAAATCTATTGACACCTCAATGTAATAACCGGTACGGAAACTGCAGATATTGACAAATCATCTCAAAAAAACCATTGACTAACTTAGAGAAAACCTACTTTACTATACACATCGTTATGTAATTGAAGCATTTTACTTGACCAATATCCACAGTGATACCGTTTTGATCATTCTTATTGTGATAAGCGCCGTCATTCCCGTCTTTAGATTCTTCAAACAACATAGTAGTATTTAATCCAGAAACTACTTTAACATTGTATTCCGCTGTAGCAAGATTTTTATCTTTTACTGAAAAATTATACAAGTCTACTTTTCTGACTTGGCAGTTAATCAGTCTTCGTACTTACACTGTCCACCAAAGCGTAGTGTTTTTTGTGTACCGTTATTTTCAATCGTTGTAAGAACATTCAGCAGTTTTGCGTCATCTACAATTTTGGATGGTCGAACAACATTTAAGATTTCGTTTCGCGTTAAGCAAGGAAATCGAACGCATCCGATGACCAAGTTGTCTACGTCTTTGTTAATTTTGCACCAGTTTGCCGCTATATTAAAAACATCGATTTCTGGTTCAGGAAACGCATCTCTTTTCAACAGGTTAACCATAGATTTCTGAAACATGGTATTATATGTTTATGTGTAGTTAGCTTAGAGATGTTACTTGTGTGAGGACATTGAAAAAACCATATTCTAACGTTTGCGAAGCATATTCATCGATAAGAGTATGACACGTTTTTCTTAACTCGTCCATGTCATGTGCGTTAGCTATATTTAGAAAGAAACAAACGTTCGTCAAATCTACAATCGAAACCATTTTTTCGTTTATACTTTGTACCAGTGTTTTTAACGAATATTCGTGTGCTAGCTTCAATATATCGGACACATAATTCTCATCTAGTGACGCCATGACAACGGTTCCTGCCACAAATTCAACACGATAATATATTCAAAACATGTAGTCAAAAGTTTGGCTAACTACCTGCATAAATGTAATACAGTATTGTTTCAAAAGCTTTGGAAGGTGCATTCAGTAATTCAATCTGGCCCTGAAAACAGTTTATGGATGTTAATTTTTCCATAAACATTGTCTTACTTGTTTTGGATCTTGCATTAAAAGGGACTCAAAATATTTGCATCTAGCAGCGAGAACAATCTGAAAATTATAACTGTGTTCAGAGTTGATCTTGTTGGAAACGGATGAAAAACCCACTTTGTGCGCATGAATGGTCTTATCGGATAGGATTATCTGAATGTCGGAAAATGTTTCCTTCAAGTAATAAGGTGCCATATCTTCGGAAATTTTTGAAGAATCCGTAATGATTAGTTTTAGTTGCGGTTCTTCTTCGTTTGCCATTTTGGTTGGTGAAAATTTCAAAATGTTAGCTAAAAATGTTTTAGTAGTGCACGAACAAAGTTTCTGTCACAGTTGAAACTTGATTACTGATTAGATTTAGACGTTATTGTTACTCCCTTGAAATACCTACGCTTATCTATCTATAGATTTGTACCTTACTGATAAAGAAATGGTGTTTTTATCGCCTAGAACAAGTGAAGTTTATTTCTCGACAATTTTAAAATGAGACTTATTAGTTCGCCACACCTGTGAACCTTAATCCATATTCACTGTTTTGTTTATTATTTGTTAAAATTTTTAATTTATTGTAGCAACAATAAGAGTAGTTGAAGTCGAATTACCATTTATTTGTCATATTTAAATGCGTTCAGAATTTTTACTAAATTTTGTAATTGAAATATCACCACCATTATTTCGATATTCAAAAATAATTTTAAAATCGGTTAAACCATCCCGTTGCCTTTATTTCATATACCAAATTTTAGACACCAACACATCTTTTTAAGACCCCTCAAAAACACTCTTACAAGTTTTAACTTGAACAATATTTGATGCCATTTATTTTACAATTTTTTGTGTTGTCATCAGTTTTTTGTAAGTAATGGTACAAGTATTGTTACCTACTGTTCCGTAATCACACAATGTTAGTAGTGTCTTAGCAATAATTTTTAATAGATTCTGTTTGTTTGTTAAATTGTCACATTTATTTTTTTTGTAATAATCTCTGTGTTTTAGAATAAAAATAACAGTGGATTATTAAACTATGGGTAGCATCTTTTCCCAAAACTGAAATCAAATTATTAAGGCAAATCCAGTTTCTTAGGTAATAATTATAAATTTTAAGATGACCCGCGAATGTCAAAAGAAAACCAGAGCTAAAGTTATTTAGACAGAACCTTGTTTGCCGTGAATCATTGCCTTTGTGAGGGAATGGTAAACTACATTGTAAATTTAAAATTTTGGCGAAGTTTTAGATCAGGTATTTTTAGAAACCATTATCACGATTATTTATGAAAATTTCGGAACACGGTTATCTGGAGTGTTTTCAGTTTGAAAACCGTTTTTGTCTACCATATTAGGATAAAGCTAATTTATTCTATTCAAATGGATGAGAAAAATGAGTCTATTATAATAATTTTTAAATACAAGTAAAATTATTTTTCAGTTATTCAAATTGATTTAAAATACATCAAGTTGAAGATCAAATTTTGTATGTTTACATGGACAAACACATTATTATGGTATTCGTGTGATTACAGTATGTTTATATGAAATTTGTATCTTAAAATTGTGTCGTATATGTCAAACTGATGAAAGGATTGATTAAATTCAATTTGTTAGTCTATATGGGTTTACAAAATATTAAGTGACATGAAGAAGAAAATAATGAATGAAAATTTAGATAGAATAAATCTGAACATTAACCAAGAAAAAATAAAAACGAAGTTTTGTTAAAAAGAAATATTACTACTATTGTTCCATTTTTGCTTTGAATAGACGGCAAAAGTGAACACTCACATTCGATATGACAATCGTTTAATGATTATTTTATTGTTACGATTACGGAAATTAAATCGGCGTAGGGAAAACTCAAGAATTTAATTTTCGATAATACGGAACTACACAATTAACTACAGGTTAATTGACAAGGAGTAATTCCCACTCAACGTGACTTGTACTCATCTTGACTGGACCTGATTTGCCTAGACTACAGCTACGTGATCCTTCTGGAGAGTTCGTGATCGCTGCTTCGATGTTGTTCTGGAGCACCGAGAAGTCGCGGCAATGTAGCGACTGGAAAACCCAGAGGCGTCTTATCGGGCCGGACAATGGATTACTTTATAACACTGTTCTATAATAAGAATGTATACTTGTATGGTTTATAAAAAAGATAATAAGGTGGTAACAAGATTTGCGAGAACGGTTTACAAATGTGAGTGGTATTACAATAAAAATCAGTGAATATTTAACGCACAATTTTGGACTTGAAATCTTCGTAATTAGAAACATTCAATATCTTCCAAAAATTGTTGGATGTCGTCCTTTGTCTGTTGCGTAGACAGTAATAAGAACTGTTAGCAAAATGATTAGTAGTTTACCTTATTAGGAGAAAGTTGACCAGTAATTTGAATAAAATTGATTATTCTTTCTTTAAAAGTGAGAAGTTTGTCTTCGTTAATTGAATGTGCAACTATTTTCATGTTCGAAAACTGTCCTTCCAAGGTTTCAGTTACAGATATGTAACTGTAAAATCGTAGTGTAAATTTTATTTGTGAAATGATGTACGGCTGATCTGAAACGTAAGCCTTTTCATTTTTTCTTTTAAGAATGACATAGGACTTACTTAAACAGAGGTGCAAAATGCAGGATGTAGGTGAACTGTCCCTACGTCTATAAATAAAGAAAGAGTTGAAAACTGTTTTTGTGTACAATATTGGGATAAATTTGATTATTCCATTCAAATGAGTGAAAATGTGTTAAGATTCATTTTTCTTCGCGTATAATATAAAATGTGATGAAAGTGGAGACTGTTTTCTGAAATTTTATTTTTAGTAACGGGTTACAAATGTCTCGGCATAGAAGAACATATTTTTCTTGGTACAATAGAAAGAAATCAAAATCATTCTACCTTCCACTTTCATCAGTCATCATATTTCAAATGAGTGAAATAAGTTAGATAGTCGTAATGATTTTCCAACACAAGTAAAAATATTTTTCGTTTATTTAAATTAATTTAAAAGATGTAGATCAAATTGTAGAGGTTTCACGTGGGTTAACGCATTATTATCGCACTCGTGTGATCACAGAATATATACCTATCATTGTGAACAAACTTCACACTTGTAGATAGTAAAGCTCTAATTCCATTTATAATGTAAACAATAATGACGTACTTGTAACATGTAACTGTTTTCATTTGTATGTTTATATACCGGGACATTTTTTTAACTTTGAACATATGAAAATAAGTTTAATTTTAAAAAACACATATGAATACATCGTAAGTAAGAAATCCCAAAGCAGTTATAATGAAGTTAATGTATAGCATAAGATATTTAACTTTATTTGCTCATTTAAAACATCCTTTGCTCGCTTTTTTAGTAGTTTACATTTAACGCATCGTGTATTATTTACAATTTTGTAAAATATTTTACGACAATAATGCAAACAAGTTGACAATTGATTTTTTTTTATGAAGGTTGGATGTAATGAATATATGATTTTTCCAGAATCGTCTTTTGAAATATACAAAAATTTGCAAATTAGCACCAATTTTCGACCAAATTTCAACAAAGTTTTTGAAATTTCACTAAATACATTTTCTTGTAGATTTCGGGCCGCAGAAGTCATATCCGCTTTCATTTCTTCGATAACTCTTATGGTTCTGCCAGAATCGTACTTTGCAATATGTAAAAATATGAAAAATGCGACCAATTTTCAACGAAATTTTCGAAATTCCACTAAATACATTTTCTTGTAGATTTCAAGCCGCAGAAGTCATATCCGGCTTCATTTCTTCGATAACTACAATGGTTTTTCCAGAATCGTCCTTTGAAATATACAAAAATATGCAAAATACGACCAATTTTCAACCAATTTTCAACGAAATTTTCGAAATTTCACTAAATACATTTTCTTGTAGATTTCAGGCCGCAGAAGTCATATCCGCCTTCATTTCTTCGATAACTCCAATGGTTTTTCCAGAATCGTCCTTTGAAATATACAAAAATATGCAAAATATTGTACAACCAATTTTCAACATAATTTTCGAAATTTCACTAAATACATTTTCTTGTAGATTTCGAGCCCCAGAAGTCATATCCGTTTGCATTTCTTCGATAAAGCAAATGGTTCTTCCAGAATCGTCCTTTGAAATATACAAAAATATACAAAATACCACGAATTTTCAAAGAAATTTTCGAAATTTCACTAAATAAATTTTCTTGTAGATTTCAGACCGTAGAAGTCATATCCGCTTTCATTTCTTCGATAACTCCAATGGTTCTTCCAGAATCGTCCTTTGAAATATACAAAAATATGCAAAATACAACCAATTTTCAACAAAATTTTCGAAACTTCACTAAATCCATTATCTTATAGATTTCGGGTCCCAGAAGTCATATCCGCTTGCACTTCTTCGATAACTCCAATGGTTCTTTCTTCCAGAATCGCCCTTTGAAATATACAAAAATATGCAAAATACGACCAATTTGGAAACTATTGTTTTAATAGCGAGATTTAACATACAAAATGAGCATTTTATTAGTAGAAATTGGAAAAAATATCTTACTTGACCCATATGAAGTTTTCGGAAGTTATAAAGTTGGAAGAAGGATAAACAATTTGGTTACGCATTTTAGGAACTGTACTATTCATGAAAACTTGAAACTTACAAATTCTGGTTAAATCACCCTACAAAGAAGCATAGCACTTTTAATGTGGTGAGCTGATTCTAGGATAGCATCTAATTAAAATTTGTAGCTTGACAAAATGTAGTAGTAACATTTCTATCTACGGTACTAGGTATTTTAGTACTATTGTCTCAAAATATGAATTTTCGAGTATCACATAAAAGTCATGCCATTGTAATGGATTTAAATATATATGTATAAATATAACGAAAAACACGAGTACAGCCCTATAACACAAATCTAAGCTTACTTTTATCCGTAAGTACAATTTTTGAAAATTTATTTTTGATCTTTTGAACAAATGAATACATTTGAACGAAATTTTAGATAAAATTTAGGCCTTTTCATATTTTAGAACAATTACCTGCCAAAAAAAAAATCGCTTGTGAACAAAGTAAACGCGTTTTCTTTAAATTAAGTGTTCGACGTAAGTACCACTTGCTTCCTGTATAATACGTTACCAATTTCGATATCCCTAAAATTTTTTCAATTTTTTTCTTTTTTTTTATTTTTATTTACTCAAGCAAAAGTTTTCTCTTACCATCTAATAGCATCCACCTATCTTTCTAATTCAAGTAGAAATGTTTGCCTTTAAAATTAACTGTATTTCACCGGACTTGTTAATATTTACCATTTGCATTACTACTCGAATATATAATAAAATAACAATGGTATTCGCTGTAATCTATAACTTTTTTTCCACTTTTGTAAATCTATGAACACCTCAATGTCAAGACTGGTGGCGTATCTGCAGATATTAACAAATCACGTCAAAAAAATCATTGGCAAACTTAGAGAAAACCGTCGTTACTCATTTACTATACACAGTGTTATGTAATTGAAGCATTTTGCTCCACTAAGATCCACAGTGATACCGTTTTCATCATTCTTATTGTGATAAGCGCCGTCATTCCAACTACTTTAACATTTATATTCTGCTGTGGCAAGATTTTTATCTTTTACTGAAGAATTATACAAGTCTACTTTTCTGACTAGTAATTGCACGAACAAAGTTTCTGTTACAGTTGAAACTTGATTACTGATTAGATTTAGACCTTGTTTGTTGTTTCTCTCTTGAAATACCTACGCTTATCTATTTATAGATTTGTACCTTACTGCTAAAGGAATGGTATTTTGATCGCCTAGAACAAGTGAGGTTTATTCGTTACCTGTTTTAAAATGAGACTTATTAGTTCGCCACACCTTCGAAACTTAATTCATATTCACTGCTTTATTTATTGTTTGTTAAAATTTGTAATTTGTTGTAGGAACAATAAGAGTAGTTGAAGACGAATTACCATTTCTGTGGCATATTAAAATGCGTTCAAAATTTTTACCAAATATTTTAATTGAAATGTCACCACCACTCTTATTATATTCAAAAATAATTTCAAAATCGGTTTCAAACCATCCCATTTCCTTCATTTGATATACCAAATTTTAGGCACAAACACATGTTTTTAAGAGACCTCAAAAACACTCCTTCGTCACTAGTTGCGGCTTACTAGAACTATTAACATCTGCTGAATTTTTTTTTTATTTAGAAGGCAAACGTAAGTAGATGTAAAAGTTAAAAATATGCCACTATTAAAGCATACATATATTCAGTTTTAACTTGGATAATATTTGATACCATTTATTTAACAATTTTTTTTATTGAGACGAAATTTTGTTACAATATGTGTAAAAGTAGTACTTCGATTATTCAATTTTTGTTTCGAAAGGATTGCAAAAATGGACTCCTACATTCCCTTAGTATTTTATACCCTAATAAGGATGAATAGTTTATAAAAAAATATATTAGTATAGTAATAACATGTACTAGAACGGTTTACAAATTTAAGTGGTGTTGCAATGAAAATAAGTATGTACTTAACTCACAATTTTAGACTTCAAAAAAGTTTCTTGCTTAAGATATTCTAGCTCTTCCAAAAACTGTCTGAGATGGTTCAAGGTCTGTTGAGTAGACTGCAATAAGAACTGTTAGCAAAACTAACTTAACTGTTGTTTCGTTAAAACTGAGAAGTTTATCTTCGTTAATTGAATGTGCAAATGTTTCCCACTGCGAATCATTTCAATCATTGATATGTAAATGTTAAATCGTAGCTAAACTTTTACTTGTGAAATTTGTGACCTAACATGAAAGTGCTTTTATTTTTTCTTTTACGAATAATAACAGACTTACTTAAATGGATTTTCAGAATGAAGGACCTAGGTGATTCGTTCCTAAAGGTGTTAGTGAATAAAAAACAGTGCGTTTTAATTGTTTTAAAACGTTTCTTTTTGTTTTAATTATTTATTATTTAAATTAACTTTTTCAGATTTTTTTGTGACTGGTGTTAGTTTTTGTTAAAAGAACAGAAATTTTTGCAATTTTTGAATAGTATAAAAATTAATCACATAAATTAATTTTTCATAAATTTCTTTAATAAATAGTGTCACTATTAATGGCGCCACCACAAATTTTAAAATTTGTGAGATTTTTAAGGAAACTTTGACTCTATTAAATAACAAAATATATGCTTATTTCATTAAAACTGTTAAATGTTTATAACAAAAAAGAACGGTTTTTTAGCATTTCTACTCTTTCCTATGTTGATAAATAAAAACAATTTCAAAACCGTTTTTGTCTGCAATAATGAGATAAGTTTAACTTATCTTATTCAAATGGATGAGATAAATTTGACTATTGTACTAATTTTTAAAAACAAGTAAAACTATTTTCCAATTGTTTAAATTAATTCTAAATAAATAAAGTTGTAAATCAAATTCTGTATGTTTACGTGGACAAATGTATTATTATCGTAATCACAGAACTCGACTCATAAACGTTTTTTATTTGCTCTTATATGTTTATAAGTATTTTGTATCTTAAAATTGTGTTATATTTATCAAACTGATAAAAGGATTGTGTAACTTAATTCGTTAGTCCACATAGGTTTACCAAAAATTAATTGAAGTGAAAACGAAAATAATGAATGAAAATTTGCGAATACACAACGAAAATCTAGAAAGAATAAATATGAAAATAAATTTAAAAAAATACGAAGACGAAATTTTGTTAGAAGGAATATTACGTCCATTATTCCATTTTAGCTTCGAAAAGATGGCTAAAAATTTATGATTTCAAAAATTAAATCGGTATGGGTAAAAATCAACAATTTATTTTTCGGTAATACGCAACTACACAACTAAACTGAGTTTTTGACGGTGGTCCCTATTTAACAACCACGCGTTCCTTCTGGATAGTTCGTGATCCCTGCTTCGATGTTGTTCTAGAGCACCGAGAGTTCCGGATAACTACTTCAAGGGTTTTCTTGATGAGTCACCGGTCATCGCGGTATCGTACCTACTGCAAATCCCATGAGCGCCTTATCGGGGGCGATAATGGGTTACTTTGTAACATTATTCTATGATAAGGATGTAAAGTTTATAAAAAAGATGTTAGGATGGTAACAACATTTACTAAAATGGTTTACAAATGTGAATGGTCTTACAATAAAAATCAGTGAATATTTAATTCTCAACTTTGGAGTTGAAATTTTATTAGTTATAAACATTCGATATCTTCAAAAAATTGTTGGTAATGGTCCTTTGTCTGTTGAGTAGACAGTAATAAGAACTGTTAGCAAAATGATGTAGTTTACCTTATTAGGAGAAAGTTAACCAGTAATTTTAATCCAATTGACTGTTCTTTCGTTAAAAGTGAGGAGTTTGTCTTCGTTAATTGAACGTGCAACTATTTCCGAATTCGAAGCAAGTGTTTCTAAAGTTTCTATCACACATATGTAACTGTAAAATCGTAGCTTAACCTTTATTTGTGAAATCATGTATGGCTGATCTAAAACGAAAGTCTTTTCATTTTTTTCTTTTACGAATTATAACGGACTTACTTAAATAGATTATCAAAACGAAGGAACTAGGTGAACTGTTCCTATGTTGACGAATAAAAAAAGAATTGAAAACTGTTTTTGTCTATAATATTGGGATAAATTTGACTTATCCCATTCAAATGAGTGAAATTTTGTTAAGATTAATTTCTCTTCACGTACAATATAAAATATGATGAGAGTTGAGATTATCTTTTGAAATTTTTATTTTTATTGACTAGCTACATTTGTTTCGGCAGTTTAATTACTTAGTACCATCATCAGACCTGCAAGAAAATATTTTTGTTGGTACAGTAGTTTCGTTATTATGATTTAGGTCTCAGCAAGTTGTGTGCTGCATGGGTGTAGGTTTGTTTAAGACGTTGAGTTTTTAGGTTACATAGTTTGTGTAGTTGTGTGGGTGACAGTTGTGGGTGCCAGAGTAGGAAATCAAAATCATTCTACCTTCTTAAGTTATTTAATAATTAATTAAAGTGTCGAAACAAATGTAGCCAGTTATCAAAAATAAAAAGGTCAAAAGACACTCTCACTATCATCTGTCATCATATTTCAAATACTCACAAGTAAAAATATTATTCGTTTATTTAAATCAATTTAAAAAAACTTGAAGGTGTAGATCAAATTCTAGATGTTTTATGTGGGCTAATGCATTGCTATCGCACTCGTGTGACCATGGAATTCGGCTCATACACATTTTATATCATTGTGAACAAACTTGACATTTGTGGATAGTAATGCTCTAATTCCACTTAATGTACACAATAATGGCGTAGATTTAACATGTAACTGTTTTTATTTGCTCTAACTGTATGTTCATATACCGAGATATTTTTTAACTTAGAACATATGTATGAAAGTGAGTACAAGCTTAATTTTTGTGTTCGGTTTTAAAAAATACACGTGAATGCATTATACGAAATTCCAAAGTTGTTATAATGACATTAATGTAGACATTGGAGTTTCTTATGTACAGCATAAGATATTTAACTTATTTTCTTCATTTAAAACATCATTTGTTCAATTTTTTAGTGGTATTTATATTGGATGCATCGAGTATTGATTACATTTTTGTAAAATATTTTACGCCAATAATTCATACAAGTTGACATTTAATTTTTTTTCACGAAGGAGGTTGAATGTAATGAATATAGGGGTTAATATTTGATACCATTTATTTTACAATTTTTTGTGTTGTCATCAGTTTTTTGTAAGTAATCGTATAAGTATTGTTACCTACTTTTCTGTAATCACACAATGTTGGTAGTGTGTTAGCAATAATTTTTAACAGATTCTGTTTATTTGTTAAATTGTAACATATATTTTTTTTTGTAATAATCTCTGTGTTTTAGAATAAAAATAACAGCACTATGGGTAGCATCTTTTCCCAAAACTGAAATCAAATTATTAAGGCAAATCCAGTTTCTTAGGCACTAATTATAAATTTTAAGATGACCCGCGAATGTCAGAAGAAAACCAGGGCTACAGTTATTAAGATAGAACCTTGTCTGCCGTGTATCATTGCCTTTGTGAGAGCAACAGGGGCGGCTGGTCAGGGGCGGCAGGGTCGGCCACGCCGTACCAGTCATTTTAAAATACTTAGTAAGCGTTGAAAGTAGAAAATAAAAAAAGAAATAAAGTTTGAATGTACGTTAGGATAGATCATAAATATTAAAAATATATTTTATTATATTGTAGGTAGAAAATAAAGCATTTGTTGCTAATTTTAAATGCTGATAAACACGCTTTGCCGGCGAGATTTCGGCACGCCGTATCCAGGAATGCATTATGCTCGATGTTTCGACTTCGTAGCAGCTTACGGTTTCATCGTTCTCTTTGTCTAGCACACTGTAGTAGACAAAGACCTGGCGGAACGTATGTTGTGCCAGGTCCGGCGAAATCCTCCTTCGCCGTACCCAGCAACGCGAATTTAGTTTTTAAAACGTTTGATATTTAAGATAGCTAACCAAATTACAAAACAATAACGGCTTCGATGTTCTTCAGTGCATACTATTTTTTTTTAATAATAATTGTCGATTTAATACATTTTCCTGTGTATGAATAATAAACGAAAAAAATTACATTAAATTATCTAAAATTTTATTTTTCGTACATAACTTAGCTACAACATAAATGCGCTTTTTCTGTATTTTTAGCATCTAAGCGTTTTCAGATATTTCAGAAACGAATTTAAAGTTTTAAATCATTTTAATTTTTCAATTATTCAATTAATTTATTTGATAATTTGTCATATACATTAAAAAAAAAAATAAATGTAAATGAAGATAGTTAACAGTTGGTACTTTTATTATTACTTTTTTTTATATTTTTTAACTGCATGTCATTATTTAATTATTATTATTTAATTGTGGATGTCCGGGGTCGGCAAGCCGTATAGCCGCTGGTCGACGGGGAACTCAGTAAAAATAATGTTTTCGGTGGTTCTCAATTAATGATAAAGCAGAACAAGTAGAATTAAGGATTAATAGTATTTAAAATCAAACTGACATTGTCAATTTCCTATAAAAAATTATTTTAACAGGTCGAAACATTTGAGATGTTTTGTACATCCTGGCACGTAAAATGTCAGTGGTTAATGAGTAGCAGCCATACATTACGAAAATATATAACACCAAGGTGTAGACTCAAAATATTTGGCCGACCCGAAATTTTGACCCACCAGCCGCCACTGGAGAGCAACATTGTAATTTCAAAATTTTGGTGAAGTTTTTTGATCAGTTATTTTTAGAAACCATTATCTCGATTAGTTATGAAAATTTCAGAACACGGTTATCTCCAGTCTCTTCGGCTAATAAAAGTTTTTACCTAATAAGTGGAAACATCGTAGTTTTTTGTCGGAAACGAGATACAGTAAAAGAAGCAAAATTGAACACGTTAAGCTTAAAATTATCTAATAATAATAGGTCTATCAATAATTGAGGTATTACATTCTGTGAATGTATTGAAACCACCATAAGAGCCAAATGGTGTATTTGGCCAACCAAGCTCAGGTTTAAAAAATTGACTTTCAAATGTAATACAGTGTAGTTCTAACAACTGAATAATTGAGTGTTTAGTCTACGATCCTCTTGAAATTTTAATAATGTGTCTAGAATGGTAAGAAGCATTGTCCAGTATTATTAATGACAATTCTTCAAGTCTTGCAAAGATACATGTCTTGATCCATTCTTCGAAGTCCTTCGCATTCATGCTATAATGATAATTTGATGATTGGATTAAGATTAAAATATTTGTCCAGCGTCTTTTACATATCCCATTTCGTCCACCTGTATTTAGGTACCAAAACGAATCTTTGCCAATAGGTACCAGTTTGTCGTGGTTGTTGAAAACAGTTCGTAATATCATTTTGTCGGATTGTATTTCATAACCTTTGCTAAAAATTCACGTTTCGTCTAAGAAAATCGTCATTCGTCAATAGTTGTTTCGTAAATTCATTTTCTAATGGAAATGTCTATGACAACATTAAAATCTAGAGAGAATAAATATGAACATAACCTAAGAAAAAACGGAGCCGAAATTTTGTTACAATATAGAAGTACTACTTCGATTATTCAATTTTTGCTTCGAAAGGACAGCAAAAGTTGACTCCTTTATTCGATGTGACAGTCGCTTAATGATTGTTTTATTCCATAATAACCATGTATATTTTTTAACAAAAAAAATCTGTTAGGATAATAACAACTTGGACTAGAAAGCTTTACAAATTTGAGTGGTGTTGCAATGAAAATAAGTAAGTACTTCACGCACAATTTTTGAGTTCAAAAAAATTCCATACTCAAGATATTCTAGATCTTCCAAAAACTGTCTGACGTGGTTCTTGGTCTGTTGAGTAGAATGTAATAAGAACTGTTAGCAAAACTAACTGTTGTTTGTCTTCGTTAATTGAATGTGCAAATGTTTCCCACTGCGAATCATTTCTATCATTGATACGTAAACGTTAAATCGTAGCTAAACCTTTACTTGTGAAATTTGTGACCTAACATGAAAATGGTTTGATTCTTTTTTTCGAATAACAACAAACTTATTTAAATGGACTTTCAGAATGAAGGACCTAGGAGATTCGTTCCTAAAGATGTTAGTGAATAAAAGACAGTGTGTTTTAATTGTATTAAAACGTTTCTTTTTGTTTTAAAACAGGAGACGTATTTTTTTTGTTTTAATTATTATTATTTAAATTACCTGTTTCAGATTTTTTGTGACTGGTGTTAGTTTTTGTTAGAAAGAACAGAAATTTTTGCAATTTTAGAATCGTATACAAATTCTTCTTGAATAAATAGTATAGCTATTAATGGCGCCACCGCAAATTTTGAAATTTGTGAGATTTTTAAGGAAACTTTGACTGTATTAAATAACAAAATATATGCTTATTTCATTAAAACTGTTAAATGTTTATAACAAAAAAGAACGGTTTTTTAACATCTCTACTTTTTCCTGTGTTGATAAAAAAAATATGTTAAAACCGTTCTTGTCTAAAATAATATGATAAATTTAACTTATCCCATTCAATTGAATGAGATAAATTAGACTATTATAATAATTTTTAAACACAAGTAAAACTATTTTTCATTTCTATAAATTAATTTTAAATAAATAAAGTTGTAGATCAAATTCTGTATGTTTACGTGGACAAACGTATTATTATCGCAATCACAGAAATCGACTCATAGACGTGTCGGATTATATCAAACTTATAAAAAAATTGGTGAAACTTAATTCGTTAGTCCACATAGGTTTACCAAAAATTAATTGAAGTGAAAAAGAAAATAATGAATGAAAATTTGCGAAAATAGAATGAAAATCTCGAAAGAATTAATATGAAAATAAATTAAAAAAAAGACGAGGACGAAATTTTGTTAGAAAGGAATATTAAGCCCATTTTAGCTTTGAAAAGACGGCTAAAAATTTATGATTTTAGAAATTAAATCGGTGTTTGTAAAAATCAACAATTTATTTTTCGGTAAAACGCAAACTCACAACTAAACTGGACTGAACTGGATTTGACAAGATTGTTCGCTCTTGACGGTGTGCCTCTTTAAACAACCACCCGTTCCTTCTGGATGGTTCGTCATCTCTGCTTCGATGTTGTTGTGAAGCATCGAAACTTGCGGAGAACGGCTTCTAGGCTTTTCTTGATGAGTCACCGGTCATTGCGGCAACGTACCCACTAGAAATCCCATAGGCGTCTTATCGGGGAAATAGTGGGTTACTTTATAACATTGTTCTATGATAAGGATGTAAAGTTTATAAAAAAGATGTTAAGATGGTAACAACATTTACTAAAATGGTTTACAAATGTGAGTGGTCTTACAATAAAAATCAGTGAATATTTAATTCACAATTTTTGACTTGAAATTTTCTTAGTTAGGAACATTCGATGTCTTCCAAAAATTGTCGGTGGTGGTCCTTTGTCTGTTGAGTAGGCAGTAATAAGAACTGTTAGCAAAATGATGTAGTTTACCTTATTAGGAGAAAGTCGACCAGTAATTTGAATAAAATTGACTGTTCTTTCGTTAAAAGTGAGAAGTTCGTCTTCGTTAATTGAACGTGCAACTATTTCCCACTTCGAATCAATTGTTTCGGAGGTTTTTATCACAGATATGTAACTGTAAAATCGTAGCTTAACCTTTATTTGTGAAATCATGTATGGCTGATCTGAAACGAAAGTCTTTTCTTTTTGTTCTTTTACGAATAATAACGGACTCACTTAAACAGATATCCAAAATGAAGGAACTAGGTGAACTGTCCCTATGTTGATAAACAAAAAAAGAATTGAAAACTGTTTTTGTCTTTAATATTGGGATAAATTTGACTTATCCCATTCAAATGAGTGAAATTTTGTTAAGATTCATTTCTCTTCACGTATAATATAAAATATGATGAGAGTCGAGATTATCTTCTAAACTTTTTATTTTTACTTCCCTGGCGTAAGCAAAGGAAGTATTGTAATCGAGTCCGTCGGCCGACTCTCTACTTTTACGTTTTCTCGATTTTTCATGACCCCTAGAAGACGAAGAAATAGGTCTCCCATTTCCGTCTGTCTGTCCGTCTGTCCGTCTGTCCGTCTGTCCGTCCGTCTGTCCGTCCGTCCGTTCGTCTGCCGTCCCGGATTTTTATTAGACAGATAATCTCCGAAAGTACTCGACCGATTGTTGTGAAATTTTGTACTTATATTAAGAATGTCATGTAGATGGTAAAACGCTAACCAAAATTTGTCTAATCATCCCCACCACTAATGCGATGACGTCACTTCAAAATTGTACATAGTAAATGGGTTTTCAATTGTATAAAATAACATAGTCCTACACATGTAGTTTACAACTCTGAATCGACTTTTCACCCGAAACGTCCAGATTTTTGGAAAAAAAATCAAAATTATAAAACAACATTTTGAAATTTAATTTTTAATCTGCTAACCAGAATGCTTTGAAATGTTGCAGATGTTTTAAGGCTATAAAGAGCATCATAAATCTTTAGTCAAAAAATATTTGCTTATCCCCTCCAAAAACTTGATGACGTCAGCTCAAAAGTTTGTGGAATAAATCATCTCTAAAATGTACAAAATATGATGAGTCTGTACTTGTGATCTATCACTCCATTCATATTTTTTGGATTTGCATATACAGGGTGACTCAAAAAAATTAATGAATGCGTAAATATATTTTATTGATTTAATCAGGAACTACAAAACCGAATGCTCTGAAATCTTGCAGATGTTTTAAGGTCATAAAGAGTATAATAAATGTTTAGTCAAAATATATTTGCTTATCCCCTCCAAAAACTTGATGACGTCAGCTCGAAAGTTTGCCGAATAAATCATATCTAAAATGTACAAAATATGATGAGCCTGTACTTGTCATTTATCACTCCATTCATGTTTTTTGGATTTGCATATACAGAGTGACTCAAAAAAATTAATGAATGCGTAAATATATTTTATTGATTTAATCAGGAACTACAAAACGGAATGCTCTGATATCTTGCACATGTTTTAAGGTTATAAAGAGCATAATAAATGTTTAGTCAAAATATATTTGCTTATCCCCTCCAAAAACTTGATGACGTCAGCTCGAAAATTTGCCGAATAAATCATATCTAAAATGTACAAAATATGATCAGTCTATACTTGTGATCTATCACTCCATTCATATTTTTTGGATTTGCATATACAGGGTGACTCAAAAAAATTAATGAATGCGTAAATTTATTTTAGTGATTTACTCAGAAACTACAAAACCGAATGCTTTGAAATCTTGCAGATGTTTTAAGGTGATAAAGAGCATAATAAATGTTTAGTCAAAATATATTTGCTTATCCCCTCCAAAAAATTGATGACGTCAGCTCGAAAGTTTGCCGAATAAATCCTATCTAAACTGTAAAAATATGATGAGTCTGTACTTGTAATTTATCACTCCATTCATATTTTTTGGATTTGCATATACAGGGTGACTCAAAAAAATTAATGAATGCGTAAATTTATTTTATTGATTTAATCAGGAACTACAAAACCGAATGCTCTGAAATCTTGCAGATGTTTTAAGGTCATAAAGAGCATAATAAATGTTTAGTCAAAATATATTTGCTTATCCCCTCCAAAAACTTGATGACGTCAGCTCGAAAGTTTGCCGAATAAATCATATCTAAAATGTACAAAATATGATGAGTCTGTACTTGTCATTTATTATTCCATTCATATTTTTTGGATTTGCATATACAGAGTGACTCAAAAAAATTAATGAATGCGTAAATATATTTTATTGATTTAATCAGGAACTACAAAACGGAATGCTCTGACATCTTGCAGATGTTTTAAGGTTATAAAGAGCATAATAAATGTTTAGTCAAAATATATTTGCTTATCCCCTCCAAAAACTTGATGACGTCAGCTCGAAAATTTGCCGAATAAATCATATCTAAAATGTACAAAATATGATCAGTCTGTACTTGTGATCTATCACTCCATTCATATTTTTTGGATTTGCATATACAGGGTGATTCAAGAAAATAAATGAAAGCGTAAATTTATTTTACTGATTTACTCAGGAACTACAAAACCGAATGCTTCGAAATCTTGAAGATATTTTAAAATTATCATAAGCATGGTAAATTTTTGATCAAAACGTATTTGGTCGTCCCCCCTAAAAAATTTATGACGTCACCACAAAATTTTGCTGAATAAATCCTATCTAAAATGTACAAAATATGGTGAGTCTCTTCTTGTGATTTATCATTCCATTCAAATTTTTTCGATTTGCATATACAGGGTGACTCAAAAAAATTAATGAATGCGTAAATTTATTTTATTGATTTAATCAGGAACTACAAAACCGAATGCTTTGAAATCTTGCAGATGTTTTAAGGTTATAAAGAGCATAATAAATTTTTAGTCAAAATATATTTGGTTATCTTCTACAAAAAACTGATGGCATCAACTCAAAAGTTTACCGAATAAATCGTATCTAAAATGTACAAAATATGATGAGTCTGTACTTGTGATTTATCATTCCATTCATATTTTTGGATTTGCATATGCAGGGTGACTCAAAAAAATTAATGAAGGCGTGAATTTATTTTATCGATTTAATCAGGAATTACAAAACCGAATGCTTTGAAATCTTGGGAATATTTTAAAGTTATTATAAGCATGGTAAACTTTTGTTCAAAATGTATTTGTTCATCCCTCCTAAAAAAATTGATGACGTCACCCTTAAATTTTGCTGAATAAATCCTATCTAAAATGCAAAAAATATGATGAGTTTGTACTTGTGATTTATCATTCCATTCATATTTTTTAGATTTTCTTAAGAGGTGGTTCAAAAAAATTAATGAAGTCAATTTATTTTATTGATTAAATTAAAGGCAACACTTATTATTAGTATTACACCCCAACCAACCCAATTTGGTAGACACAAAATTTGTTAAAGGAAAAACTCGGTTGAAACATAAGGGTAGCACGCTTATTTACATCGACTTTAACATTACAGACCTGCATTTGTTTTATGCGTTCACTTGATTCCGCGAATGTGAAATAGACATGTTTATAATCAACCAATTGTGAATTTCACCGTCAAGAATTAAAATAAAACCCAATGTTTTATATAATAAGCGGAAGTCGAAGCAATAAAACCGATGGTCGTTTTGTTTACAGTTTCTCTGTTTGACTCTCACGTATGCTGTTACGCTTGTCATCTTAAATTAAGAATGTTTATACATAAACGATTTTCAGTTGCCGTATACGTGAGTAAATTGTTTCGTTATTTTATTGATTATTACAAATCAATATTCAAAACGACCCAATTCATTTTCCCGAAAATTTGAGAATATAATAATTTTATTCTTAGTATTACACTACATCTATCCCAACTGATATACGTGTCCTTGCAAAAATGTTGATGACGTCATGGCAATTTTTTTTTAAATTCCCACTACAAAAATGTAATGAGAAAAAAAACACAATAGGCATGCAGTCGTCAAGTTTCCGACAGCGAGGGAAGTACTGTCTAAACTCTTTAGACCAATTTTTATTGACTGGCTACATATGTCTCGGCACTTTAATTAATTAGTACCATCATCAGACCTACAAGAAAATAGTTTTGTTGGTACAATAGTTTCGTTATTATGATTTAGGTCTCAGCAAGTTGTGTGCTGCATGGGTGTAGGTGTGTTTAAGACGTTGAGTTTTTAGGTTACATAGTTTGTGTAGTTGTGTGGGTGACAGTTGTGGGTGCCAAAGTACGAAATCAAAATCATTCTACCTTCTTAAGTTATTTAATAATTAATTAAAGTGTCGAAACAAATGTAGCCAGTTATCAAAAATAAAAAGTTCAAAACACACTCTCACTATCATCTGTCATCATATTTCAAATACTCACAAGTAAACATATTTTTCGTTTATTTAAATGAATTTAAAAAAAACTTGAAGGTCTAGATGAAATTCTAGATATTTTATGTGGGCTAAGGCATTGCTATCGCACCCGTGCGACCATGGAATTCGGCTCATACATATTTTATATCATTGTGAACAAACTTGACATTTGTGGATAGTAATACTCTAATTTCACTTAATGTACACAATAATAGCGTAGCTTTGACATGTAACTGTTTTTATTTGCTCTAAGTGTATATTCATATATCGAGATATTTGTTTTAACTTTGAACATATAAAAGTAAGTACAGGCTTAACTTCTATGTTCGGTTTTAAAAAACACACATGAATGGATTGTAAGGACGAAATTCCAAAGTAGCCATAATGACAATAATGTAAACATTGGAATTTCTTATGTATAGCATAAAATATTTAACTTCTTTTCTTCATTTAAAACATCATTTGTTCAATTTTTTAGTGGTGTTTATATTCGACGCATCGAGTATTGTTGACATTTTTGTAAACTAGTTTACGCTAATAATTCAAACAAGTTGACATTTAATTTTTTTTTCACGAAGGAGGTTTAATGTAATGAATATAGAGGTTAAGCCCATACTTACTTTCATATGTTCAGAGTTAAAAAAATGTTTTGCTATATTTTGCTTCTTAAAATTGCGTCATGTACCTATGCACGTCAAACTGACAAAAGGAGTGGTCAAATTAAATTCATTAGCCCACATGGTTTTACCAAAAATTGATTGAAGTGAAAAGGGGAAAATGTAAATATACTATTTGATAAAATATCTTACTCCAAAAATATGATGTTTTCGGAAGTTATAACATTGGAAGAAGGATAAACAATTTGGTTACACATTTTAGGAACTGTACTGCTCATGAAAACTTGAAACTTACAAATTCTGGTTAAATCACCCTACAAAGAAACATAACACTTTTAATGTGGTGAACTGATTCTAGGATATCATTTAATTAAAATTTGTAGCTTGACAAGGTGTACTAGTTAATTTTTCTAACATGTCTATCTCTAGTAGGTATTTTACTACTATTGTCTCAAAATATGAATTTTCGAGTAACACAAAATTCATGCCATTTTGACGCATTAAAATATAAATTTATTAATATAACGAAAAAGTCGAATATAGCCCCATAACACAAATCAAAGCTTCATTTTTTGAAAACTTATTAATGATCTTTTGAACCAATGATTACATTTGAACGAAAGTTTGGACTAGATTTAGGCGCTTTCGCATTTTAGAGCGATGTCAACGTATATTCGTTACCAAAAAAATGGATTGTGAACACAACAAACGCGTTTTATTTAAATTAACTGTTCGACGTGAATGCCACTTGCTTCCCGTATAATACGTTATGAATTTGGAGATCCTTAAAATTTTTTCAGTTTTTTGCTTTTTTTTATTTTTATTTACTCAAGCAAAAGCTTCCTCTTACTATCTAAGAGCATCGACGCATCTCTCTAATTCAAGTAAAAATGTTTGCATTTACAAGTAACTGTATTTCACCGTACTTAGTCTAGTAAAGTTGTTAATATTTACCCAGTTCATTACTAGTCGAATGTATCTAGCCTTTTGTTGTTCAAAATACAAGTTTTGCGTAGAACGACAAAATTTGTCCTTGTAATCTATAACTTTTTGCCAATTTTCTAAATCTATTGACACCTGAATATAATAACCGGAACCCTGTCTGCAGATATTGACAAATCATCTCAAAAATCATTGACAAACTTAGAGAAAACGGTTCTTACTCCTTTAATATACACATTGTAATGTGATTGAAGCATTTTACTCGACCAAGATCCACAGTGATACCGTTTTGATCATTCATATTGTGATAAGCACAATCATTCCAATTTCTAGATTCTTCAAACAACATTGTAGCATTTAATCCAGAAATTACTTTAACATTATATTCTGCTGTAGCAAGATTCTTATCTTTTACTGAAAAATTATACAAGTCTACTTTTCTAACTTGACAGTTAATCAGTCTTCGTACTTACACTGTCCACCAAAGCGTAGTGTTTCCTGTGTACCGTCATTTTCAATCGTTGTAAGAATATTCAGCAGTTTTGTGTCATCTACAATTTTGGATGGCCGAACAACATTTAAGATTTCGTTTCGCGTTAAGCAAGGAAATCGAACGCATCCGATAACCAAGTTGCCTACGTCTTTGTTAATTTTGCACCAGTTGGCCGCGATATTAAAAACCTCGATATCGTCAAACAGAAATGCATCTCTTTTCAACAGGTTAACCATAGATTTCTGAAACATGGTATTATATGTTTGTGTGTAGTTAGCGTAGAAATGTTACTTGTGTGAGAACATTTAAACCATATTCAAACATTTGCGAAACATGTTCATCGATAAAATTATGACAGGTTTCTCTTAACTCGTCCATGTCATGTGCGTTAGCTATATTTAGAAGGAAACAAACGTTCGTTAAATCTACAATCGAAACCATTTTTTTGTTTATAATTTGTACCAGTGTTTTTAACGAATATTCGTGTGCTAGCTTCAATATATCGGACACATAATTCTCATCTAGTGACGCCATGACAACGGTTCCTGCCACAAATTCAACACGATAATATATTCAAAATATTTAGTCAAAAGTTTGGCTAACTACCTGTATAAATGTAATACAGTATTGTTTCAAAAGCATTTGAAGGCGCGTTTATTACTTCAATCTGGGCCTGAAAACAGTTTATGGATGTTAATTTTTCCATAAACGTTGTCTTACTTGTTTCGGATCTTGCATTAAAAGGGACTCAAAATATTTGCATCTAGCAGCGAGAACAATCTGAAAATTATAACTTTGTTCAAAGTTGATCTTTTTGGAAACGGATGAAAAACCTACTTTGTGCGCATGAATGGTCTTATCGGATAGGATTATCTGAATGTCGGAAAACGTTTCCTTCAAGTAATAAGGTGCCATATCTTCGGAAATTTTCGAAGAATCCGTAATGATTAGTTTTTGTTGCGGTTCTTCTTCGTTTGCCATTTTGGTCGGTGGAAATCTAAAAATGTTAGCTAAAAATGTTTTAGTAATGCACGAACAAAGTTTCTGTCACAGTTGAAACTTGATTACTGATTAGATTTAGACGTTGTTGTTACTCCCTTGAAATACCCACGCTTATCTATCTTACTGATAAAGAAATGGTGTTTTTATCGCCTAGAACAAGTGAAGTTTATTTGTCGACAATTTTAAAATGAGACTTATTAGTTCGCTACACCTGTGAACCTTAATCCATATTCACTGTTTTGTTTATTATTTGTTAAAATTTTTAATTTATTGTAGCAACAATAAGAGTACTTAGTTGAAGTCGAATTACCATTTATGTGTCATATTTAAATGCGTTCACAATTTTTACTAAATTTTGTAATTGAAATATCACCACCATAATTTCGATATTCAAAAATAATTTCAAAATCGGTTCAAACCATCCCGTTGCCTTTATTTCATATACCAGATTTTAGACACAAACACATCTTTTTAAGATTCCTCAAAAACACTCTTACAAGTTTTAACTTGAACAATATTTGATGCTATTTATTTTACAATTTTTTGTATTGTCATCAGTTTTTTGTAAGTAATGGTAAAAGTATTGTTACCTCCTTTTCTGTAATCACACAATGTTAGTAGTGTTTTAGCAATAATTTTTAATAGATTTTGTTTGTTTGTTAAATTGTCACATTTATTTTTTTTGTAATAATCTCTGTGTTTTAGAATAAAAATAACAGTGGATTATTAAACTATGAGTAGCATCTTTTCCCAAAACTGAAATCAAATTATTAAGGCCAACCCAGTTTCTTAGGTAATAATTATAAATTTTAAGATGACCCGCGAATGTCAAAAGAAAACCAGAGCTAAAGTTATTTAGACAGAACCTTGTTTGCCGTGAATCATTGCCTTTGTGAGGGAATGGTAAACTACATTGTAAATTTAAAATTTTGGCGAAGTTTTTGATCAGGTATTTTTAGAAACCATTATCTCGATTATTTATGAAAATTTCGGAACACGGTTATCTTGAGTGTTTTCAGTTTGAAAACCGTTTTTGTCTACCATATTAGGATAAAGCTAATTTATTCTATTCAAATGGATGAGAAAAATTAGTCTATTATAATAATTTTTAAATACAAGTAAAATTATTTTTCAGTTATTCAAATTGATTTAAAATACATCAAGTTGAAGATTAAATTTTGTATGTTTACATGGACAAACACATTATTATGGTATTCGTGTGATTACAGTATGTTTATATGAAATTTGTATCTTAAAATTGTGTCGTATATGTCAAACTGATGAAATGATCGTTTAAATTCAATTTGTTAGTCTATATGGGTTTACAAAATATTAAGTGGCATGAAGAAGAAAATAATGAATGAAAATTTAGATAGAATAAATATGAACATAAACCAAGAAAAAATAAAGACGAAATTTTGTTAAAAAGAAATATTACTACTATTGTTCCATTTTTGCTTTGAATAGACGGCAAAAGTGAACACTTACATTCGATATGACAGTCGTTTAGTGATTATTTTATTGTTACGATTACGGAAATTAAATCGGCGTAGGTAAAATTCAAGAATTTAATTTTCGATAATACGCAACTACACAATTAACTACAGGTTAATTGACAAGGAGTAATTCCCACTCAACGTGACTTGTACTCATCTTGACTGGACCTGATTTGCCTAGACTACAGCTACGTGATCCTTCTGGAGAGTTCGTGATCGCTGCTTCGATGTTGTTCTGGAGCACCGAGAAGTCGCGCCAATGTAGCGACTAGAAAACCCAGAGGCGTCTTATCGGGCCGGACAATGGATTACTTTATAACACTGTTCTATAATAAGGATGTATACTTGTATGGTTTATAAAAAAGATAATAAGATGGTAACAAGATTTACGAAAACGGTTTACAAATCGGAGTGCTATTACAGTACAAATCCGTGAATATTTAACGCACAATTTTGGACTTGAAATTTTCTTAATTAGAAACATTCAATATCTTCCAAAAATTGTTGGATGTCGTCCTTTGTCTGTTGCGTAGACAGTAATAAGAACTGTTAGCAAAATGATTAGTAGTTTACCTTATTAGGAGAAAGTTGACCAGTAATTTGAATAAAATTGATTGTTCTTTTTTTAAAAGTGAGAAGTTTGTCTTCGTTAATTGAATGTGCAACTATTTCCATGTTCGAAAACTGTCCTTCGAAGGCTTCAATTACAGATATGTAACTGTAAAATCGTAGTTTAACTTTTATTTGTGAAATGATGTACGGCTGATCTAAAACGTAAGCCTTTTCATTTTTTTCTTTCAAGAATGATATCGGACTTACTTAAACAGAGGTGCAAAATGCAGGATGTAGGTGAACTGTCCCTACGTCTATAAATAAAGAAAGAGTTGAAGACTGTTTTTGTCTACAATATTGGGATAAATTTGATTATTCCATTCAAATGAGTCAAATTGTGTTAAGATTCATTTTTCTTCACGTATGATATAAAATGTGATGAGAGTGGAGACTGTTTTCTAAAATTTTATTTTTAGTAACGGGTTACAAATGTCTCGGCCCAGAAGAACATATTTTTCTTGGTACAATAGTTTTGTTACTATGATTTAGGTTTCAGCATTTTGTGTGCTGTATGAGTGTAGGTATGTTTAAGGTGACAAGTTTTTAGGCTGTATAGTATATGCAACTGTGTGACAATTGTGGGTGCCAGAGAAAGAAATCAAAATCATTCTACCTTCCACTTTCATCAGTCATCATATTTCAAATGAGTGAAATAAGTTAGATAGTCGTAATGATTTTCCAACACAAGTAAAAATATTTTTCGTTTATTTAAATTAATTTAAAAGATGTAGATCAAATTGTAGAAGTTTCACGTGGGTTAACGCATTATTATCGCACTCGTGTGATCACAGAATATATACCTATCATTGTGAACAAACTTCACACTTGTAGATAGTAAAGCTCCAATTCCATTTATAATGTAAACAATAATGACGTACTTGTAACATGTAACTGTTTTCATTTGTATGTTTATATACCGGGACATTTTTTTAACTTTGAACATATGAAAATAAGTTTAATTTTAAAAAACACATATGAATGCATCGTAAGTAAGAAATCCCAAAGCAGTTATAATGAAGTTAATGTATAGCATAAGATATTTAACTTCATTTGCTCATTTAAAACATCCTTTGCTCGTTTTTTTAGTAGTTTACATTTGACGCATCGTGTATCATTTACATTTTTGTAAAATATTTTACGACAATAATGCAAACAAGTTGACAATTGATTTTTTTTTATGAAGGTTGGATGTAATGAATATATGATTTTTCCAGAATCGTCTTTTGAAATATACAAAAATTTGCAATTAGCACCAATTTTCGATCAATTTTCAACAAAATTTTCGAAATTTCACTAAATACATTTTCTTGTAGATTTCGGGCCCCAGAAGTGATATCCGCTTGCATTTCTTCGATAACTCAAATGGTTCTTCCAGAATCGTCCTTTGAAATATACAAAAATATGCAAAATACGACCAATTTTCAAAGAAATTTTCGAAATTTCACTGAATACATTTTCTTGTAGATTTCAGGCCTCAGAAGTCATATCCGTTTTCATTTCTTCGATAACTCCAATTGTGTTTCCAGAATCGTCCTTTGAAATATATAAAAATATGCAAAATACCACCAATTTTCAACAAAATTTTCGAACTTTCACTAAATACATTTTCTTGTAGATTTCGAGCTGCTTTCATTTTTTCGATAACTCCAAAGGTTTTTGCAGAATCGTCCTTTGAAATATACAAAAATATGCAAAATATAACCAATTTTCAACAAAATTTTCGAAATTTCACTAAATACATTTTCTTGTAGATTTCGGGCCCCAGAAGTCATATCCGCTTTCATTTCTTCGATAACTACAATGGTTTTTCCAGAATCGTCCTTTGAAATATATAAAAATATTCAAAATACCACCAATATGCGATCAATTTTCAACGCAATTTTCGAAATTTCACTAACTACATTTTCTTGTAGATTTCGGCCGCAGAAGACATATCCCGTTTCATTTCTTCGATAACTCTAATGGTTCTGCCAGAATCCTACTTTGAAATATGTGAAAATATGCAAAATACGACCAATTTTCAACCAATTTTCAACGAAATTTTCGAAATTCCACTAAGTATATTTACTTGTAGATTTCGAGCCTCAGAAGTCATATCCGCTTGCACTTCTTCTATAACTCCAATGGTTCTTCCAGAATCGCCCTTTGAATTATACAAAAATATGCAAAATACGACCAATTTGGAAACTATTGTTTTAATAGCGAGATTTAACATACAAAATGAGCATTTTATTAGTAGAAATTGGAAAAAATATCTTACTTGATCCATATGAAGTTTTCGGAAGTTATAAAGTTGGAAGAAGGATAAACAATTTGGTTACGCATTTTAGGAACTGTACTACTCATGAAAACTTGAAAGTTACAAATTCTGGTTAAATCACCCTACAAAGAAACATAGCACTTTTAATGTGGTGAGCTGATTCTAGGACAGCATCTAATTAAAATTTATAGCTTGACAAAATGTAGTAGTAACATTTCTATCTACGGTACTAGGTATTTTAGTACTATTGTCTCAAAATATGAATTTTCGAGTATCACATAAAAGTCATGCCATTTTAATGGATTTAGATATATATGTAGAAATATAACGAAAAAGACGAGTACAGCCCTATAACACAAATCTAAGCTTACTTTTATCCGTAAGTACACTTTTTGAAAATTTATTTTTGATCTTTTGAACAAATGAATACATTTGAACGAAATTTTAGATAAAATTTAGGCCTTTTCATATTTTAGAACAATTACCTGCCAAAAAAAAATCGCTTGTAAACAAAGTAAACGCGTTTTCTTTAAATTAAGTGTTCGACGTAAGTACCACTTGCTTCCTGTATAATGCGTTACCAATTTCGATATCCCTAAATTTTTTTCAATTTTTTTATTTTTTTTTTTATTTTTATTTACTCAAGGAAAAGTTTTCTCTTACCATCTAATAGCATCCACCTATCTTTCTAATTCAAGTAGAAATGTTTGCCTTTAAAATTAAACTGTATTTCACCGGACCTGTTAATATTTACCATTTGCATTGCTTCTCTAATATATAATAAAATAACAATGGTATTCGCTGTAATCTATAACTTTTTTCCACTTTTGTATATCTATGAACACCTCATTGTCAAGACCGGTAGCGCATCTGCAAATATTAACAAATCATTGGCAAACTTAGAGAAAACTGTCCTTACACATTTACTATACACATTGTTATATAATTGACGCATTTTACTCGACCAAGATCCACAGTGATACCGTTTTCATCATTCTTATTGTGATAAGCGCCGTCATTCCAGTCTGTAGATTCTTCAAACAACATTGTAGCACTTAACCGAGAAACTACTTTAACATTATATTCTGCTGTGGCGAGATTTTTATCTTTTACTGAAAATTTATAAAAGCTATTTTTCTGACTAGTACCTTAGTTGCACGAACAAAGTTTCTATTACAGTTGAAACTTGATTACTGATTAGATTTAGACCTTGTTGTTTGTTGTTTCTCTCTTGAAATAACGTACGCTTATCTATTTATAGATTTGTATCTTACTGCTAAAGGAATGGTGTTTTGATCGCCCAGAACAAGTGCGGTTTATTCTTTTCTTTACCTGTTTTAAAATGAGACTTATTAGTTCGCTACACTTTCGAAACTTAATTCATATTCACTGTTTTATTTATTGTTTGTTAAAATTTGTAATTTGTTGTAGGAACAATAAGAGTAGTTGAAGACCAATTACCATTTCTGTGGCATATTAAAATGCGTTCAAAATTTTTACCAAATATTTTAATTGAACTGTCACCACCATTCTTATTATATTCAAAAATAATTTCAAAATCGGTTCAAACCATCCCATTTCCTTCATTTGATATACCAAATTTTAGGCACAAACACATGTTTTTTAGGTACCTCACAAACACTTCTTCGTCACTAGTTGCGGCCTACTAGAGCAATTAACATCTGCTGGATTTTTTTTTTAATTTAGAAGGCAAACGTAAGTAGATGTAAAATTTAAAAATATGCCACTATAAAAGCATACATATATTCAGTTTTAACTTGGATAATGTTTGATACCATTTATTTAACAATTTTTTGTATCGAGACGAAATTTTGTTACAATATGTGTAGAAGTATTACTTCGATTATTCAATTTTTGTTTCGAAAGGATTGCAAAAATGGACTCCTTCATTCCCTTAGTATTTTATACCCTAATAAGGATGAATAGTTTATAAAAAAATATATTAGTATAGTAATAACATGTACTAGAACGGTTTACAAATTTAAGTGGTGTTGCAATGAAAATAAGTAAGTACTTAACTTACAATATTAGACTCCAAAAAGTTTCTTGCTTAAGATATTCTAGCTCTTCCAAAAACTGTCTGAGATGGTTCTTGGTCTGTTGAGTAGACTGCAATAAGAACTGTTAGCAAAACTATCTGTTGTTTCGTTAAAACTGAGAAATTTATCTTCGTTAACTGAATGTGCAAATGTTTCCCACTGCGAATCATTTCTATCATTGATATGTAAATGTTAAATAGGAGCTAAACCTTTACTTGTGAAATTTGTGACCCAACTTGAAAATGGTTTCATTTTTTTTTTTTCGAATAACAACCGACTTCCTTAAATGGACTTTCAGAATGAAAGATCTAGGAGATTCGTTCCTAAAGGTGTTAGTGAATAAAAAACAGTGCGTTTTAATTGTTTTAATTATTTATTATTTAAATTAACTTTTTCAGATTTTTTGCGACTCGTGTTAGTTTTTGTTCTAAAGAACAATTTTTGAACAGTATACAAATTTCTTTAATAAATAGTATCGCTATTAATGGCGCCACCGCAAATTTTAAAATTTGTGAGATTTTTAAGGAAACTTTGACTCTATTAAATAACAAAATATATGTTTATTTCATTAAAACTGTTAAATGTTTACGTATAACAAAAAAGAACGATTTTTCAGCATTTCTACTCTTTTCTATGTTGATAAACAAAAACAATTATAAAACCGTTTTTGTCTACAATAATGAGATAAATTTAACTTATCTCGTTCAAATGGATGAGATAAATTAGACTATTGTACTAATTCTTAAAAAAAAGTAAAGCTATTTTTCATTTATTTAAATTAATTCTAAATAAATGAAATTGTAAATCAAATTCTGTATGTTTAAATGAACAAACGTATTGTTATCGCAATCACAGAACTCGAGTTATAAACGTTTTTTATTTGTTCTTACAGTATGTTTATATGTAATATGTAGTTTGTATCTTAAAATTGTGTCACATAAAAAAATTGGTGAAACTTAATTCGTTAGTCCACATAGGTTTACCAAAAATTAATTGAAGTGAAAATGAAAATAATGAATTAAAATTTGCGAAAATAGAATGAAAATCTCGAAAGAATTAATATGAAAATAAACCAAAAAATAAAGACGAGGACGAAATTTTGTTAGAAAAGAATATTAAGTCCAGTATTCCATTTTAGCTATGAAAAGACGGCTAAAAATTTATGATTTCAGAAATTAAATCGGTATGGGTAAAAATTAACAATTTATTTTTCAGTAATACGCAACTACATTACTAAACTGGACCGAACTGGATTTGACTAGATTGTCCGCTCTTGACGGTGTGCTTCTTTACACAATCACGCGTTCCTTCTGGATAGTTCGTCATCTCTGCTTCGATGTTGTTCTGGAGCACCGACACTTGCGGAGAACTTCTAGGCTTTTCTTGATGAGTCACCGGTCATTTCGGTAACGTACCTACTGGAAATCCCATAGGCGCCTTATAGGGGGCGATAATGGGTTACTTTGTAACATTATTCTATGATAAAGATGTAAAGTTTATAAAAAAGATGTTAAGATGGTAACAACATTTACTAAAATGGTTTACAAATGTGAGTGGTCTTACAATAAAAATCAGTGAATATTTAATTCACAATTTTTGACTTGAAATTTTCTTAGTTAGGAACATTCGATGTCTTCCAAAATTTGTCGGTAGTGGTCCTTTGTCTGTTGAGTAGACAGTAATAAGAACTGCTAGCAAAATGATGTAGTTTACCTTATTAGGAGAAAGTTTACCAGTAATTTGAATAAAATTGACTGTTCTTTCGTTAAAAGTGAGAAGTTTGTCTTCGTTAATTGAAGGAGCAACTATTTCCCACTTCGAATCAATTTTTTCGGAGGTTTCTATCACAGATATGTATCTGTAAAATCGTAGCTCAACCTTTATTTGTGAAATCATGTATGGCTGATCTAAAACGAAAGCCTTTTAATTTTTTTCTTCTAAGAATAATAATGGACTCACTTAAATAGATTTCCAAAACGAAGGAACTAGGTAAATTGTTCCTATGTTGATGAATAAAAATAGAATTGAAGACTGTTTTTGTCTATAATATTGGGATTAATTTGACTATTCCATTCAAATGATTGAAATTTTGTTAAGATTCATTTCTCTTCACGTAAAATATAAAATATGATGAGAGTGGAGATTATCTTCTAAACTTTTTATTTTTATTGACTGGCTACATATGTTTCGGCACTTTAATTAATTACTATCATCATCAGAATTGCAAGAAAATATTTTTGTTGGTACAGTAGTTTCGTTATTATGATTTAGGTCTCAGCAAGTTGTGTGCTGCGGGTGTAGGTGTGTTTAAGACGTTGAGTTTTTAGGTTACATAGTTTATGCAGTTGTGTGGGTGATATTTGTGGGTGCCAGAGTAAGAAATCAAAATCATTCTACCTTCTTAAGTTATTTAATAATTAATTAAAGTGTCGAAACAAATGTAGCCAGTTATCAAAAATAAAAAGTTCAAAAGACACTCTCACTATCATCTGTCATCATATTTCAAATACTCACAAGTAAACATATTTTTCGTTGATTTAAATCAATTTAAAAAAAACTTGCAGGTGTAGATCAAATTCTAGTTTTTTATGTGGGCTAACGCATTGTTATAGCACTCGTGTGACCTTGGAATTCAGTTCATATATATTTTATATCATTGTGAACAAACTTCACTTGTGTATAGTAATGCTCTAAATTCATTTATAATGTAAACAATAATTTGGATTTTTAAGATGTAAATGTTTTTATTTGCTCTAACTGTATGTTTATATTCCGAGATATTTTTTTTATAAGTACGAAATTCCAAAGTAGTTATAACGATATTAATGTAGACATTGAAATTTCTTATGTATAGCATAAGATATTAAACTTCTTTTCTTCATTTAAGACATCATTTGTTTAATTTTTTTAGTGGTGTTTATATTCGACACATCGAGTATTGTTTACATTTTTGTAAAATATTTTACGACAATAATTCAAACAAGTTGACATTTAATTTTTTTCACGAAGGAGGTTGAATGTTCTAAAAATAGGGATTAAGCTCATACTTACTTTAATATTTTCAGAGTTAAAAAAATGTTTTGCTATATTTTGCTTCTTAAAATTGTGTCATGTATGCATGTCAAACTGACAAAAGGAGTGGTAAAATTAACTAGCCCACATGGGTTTTACCGAAAATTGATTGAAGTGAAAAGGGGAAAATGTAAACATACTAATGGATAAAATATCTTACATGATCCATATCCTGGTTTGCGAAGTTATAATGTTGGAAGAAGGATAAACAATTTGGTTACGCATTTTAGGTACTGTACTGCTCATGAAAACTTGAAACATACAAATTCTGGCTGAATGACCCTACAAAGAAACATAACACTTTTAATGTAGTGAGCTGATTTTAGGATAACATTTAATTAAAATTTGTAGCTTGACAAGGTGAAGTAGTTAATTTTTCTAACATTTCTATCTCTTGTAGGTATTTTACTACTATTGTTTCAAAATATGAATTTTCGAGTAACACATAAAATTCATGCCATTTTGACGCATTAAAATATATATTTATAAATATAACGAAAAAGTCGAATACAGCCCCATAACACAAATCAAAGCTTCACTTTTTGAAAAGTTATTATTGATCTTGCGAACCAATGATTACATTTGAACGAAGTTTGGACTAGATTTAGACGCTTTCGCATTTTAGAACGATGTCAACGTATATTCGTTACCAAAAAAATGGCTTGTGAACACAACAAACGCGTTTTATTTAAATTAACTGTTCGACGTGAATGCCACTTGCTTCCCGTATAATACGTTACGAACTTGGAGATCCTTAAAATTTTTCAATTTTTTGCTTTTTTTCTTTTCATTTACTAAAGCAAAAGCTTCCTCTTACTATCTAATAGCAACGACGCATCTCTCTAATTAAAGTAAAAATGTTTGCATTTACAAGTAACTGTATTTCACCGTACTTAGTCTAGTAAAGTTGTTAATATTTACCATGTCCATTACTACTCGAATGTATCTAGTCTTTTGTTGTTCAAAATACAAGTTTTGCCTAGAATAACAACTGTATGTGGTGTAATCTATAACTTTTTTCCATTTTTGTAAATCTGTTGACACCTCAATGTAATAACCGGTACGGTAACTGCAGATATTGACAAATCATTTTAAAAAAACCATTGACTAACTTAGAGAAAACCTACTTTACTATACACATCGTTATGTAATTGAAGCATTTTACTTGACCAAGATCCACAGTGATACCGTTTTTATCGTTCCTATTGTGATAAGCGCCATCATTCGAATTTCTAGATTCTTCAAACAACATAGTAGTATTTAATCCAGAAACTACTTTAACATTATATTCTGCTCTAGCAAGATTTTTATCTTTTACTGAAAAATTATACAAGTCTACTTTTCTGACTTGGCAGTTAATCAGTCTTCGTACTTACACTGTCCACCAAAGCGTAGTGTTTTTTGTGTACCGTTATTTTCAATCGTTGTAAGAACATTCAGCAGTTTTGCGTCATCTACAATTTTGAATGGCCGAACAACATTTAAGATTTCGTTTCGCGTTAAGCAAGGAAATCGAACGCATCCGATGACCAAGTTGTCTACGTCTTTGTTAATTTTGCACCAGTTTGCCGCTATATTAAAAACTTCGATTTCATCAAATAGAAACGCATCTCTTTTCAACAGGTTAACCATAGATTTCTGAAACATGGTATTATATGGTTATGTGTAGTTAGCTTACAGATGTTACTTGTGTGAGGACATTGAAAAAACCATATTCTAACGTTTGCGAAACATATTCATCGATAAGAGTATGACACGTTTTTCTTAACTCGTCCATGTCATGTGCGTTAGCTATATTTAGAAAGAAACAAACGTTCGTCAAATCTACAATCGAAACCATTTTTTCGTTTATACTTTGTACCAGTGTTTTTAACGAATATTCGTGTGCTAGCTTCAATACATCGGACACATAATTCTCATCTAGTGACGCCATGACAACGGTTCCTGCCACAAATTCAACACGATAATATATTCAAAACATGTAGTCAAAAGTTTGGCTAACTACCTGTATAAATGTAATACAGTATTGTTTCAAAGGCTTTGGAAGGTGCATTCATTAATTCAATCTGGGCCTGAAAACAGTTTATGGATGTTAATTTTTCCATAAACATTGTCTTACTTGTTTTGGATCTTGCATTAAAAGGGACTCAAAATATTTGCATCTAGCAGCGAGAACAATCTGAAAATTATAACTTTGTTCAAAGTTGATCTTTTTGGAAACGGATGAAAAACCTACTTTGTGCGCATGAATTGTCTTATCGGATAGGATTATCTGAATGTCGGAAAATGTTTCCTTCAAGTAATAAGGTGCCATATCTTCGGAAATTTTCGAAGAATCCGTAATGATTAGTTTTTGTTGCGGTTCTTCTTCGTTTGCCATTTTGGTTGATGAAAATCTAAAAATGTTAGCTAAAAATGTTTTAGTAGTGCACGAACAAAGTTTCTGTCACAGTTGAAACTTGATTACTGATTAGATGTAGACGTTGTTGTTACTCCCTTGAAATACCCACGCTTATCTATCTTACTGATAAAGAAATGGTGTTTTTATCGCCTAGAACAAGTAAAGTTTATTTGTCGACAATTTTAAAATGAGACTTATTAGTTCGCTACACCTGTGAACCTTAATCCATATTCACTGTTTTGTTTATTATTTGTTAAAATTTTTAATTTATTGTAGCAACAATAAGAGAGTACTTAGTTGAAGTCGAATTACCATTTATGTGTCATATTTAAATGCGTTCACAATTTTTACTAAATTTTGTAATTGAAATATCACCACCATTATTTCGATATTCAAAAATAATTTCAAAATCGGTTCAAACCATCTCGTTGCCTTTATTTCATATACCAGATTTTAGACACAAACACATGTTTTTAAGATTCCTCAAAAACACTGTTACAAGTTTTAACTTGAACAATATTTGATGCCATTTATTTTACAATTTTTTGTGTTGTCATCAGTTTTTTGTAAGTAATGGTAAAAGTATTGTTACCTACTTTTCTGTAATCACACAATGTTAGTAGTGTCTTAGCAATAATTTTTAATAGATTATGTTTCTTTGTTAAATTGTCACATTTATTTTTTTTGTAATAATCTCTGTGTTTTAGAATAAAAATAACAGTGGATTATTAAACTATGGGTAGCATCTTTTCCCAAAACTGAAATCAAATTATTAAGGCAAATCCAGTTTCTTAGTTAATAATTATAAATTTTAAGATGACCCGCGAATGTCAAAAGAAAACCAGAGCTAAAATTATTTAGACAGACCCTTGTTTGCCGTGAATCATTGCCTTTGTGAGGGAGTGGTAAACTACATTGTAAATTTAAAATTTTGGCGAAATTTTTGATCAGGTATTTTTAGAAACCATTATCTCGATTATTTATGAAAATTTCGGAACACGGTTATCTTGAGTGTTTTCTGTTTGAAAACCGTTTTTGTCTACCATATTAGGATAAAGCTAATTTATTCTATTCAAATGGATGAGAAAGATTAGTCTATTATAATAATTTTTAAATACAAGTAAAATTATTTTTCAGTTATTCAAATTAATTTAAAATACATCAAGTGGTAGATCAAATTTTGTATGTTTACATGGACAAACACATTATTATCGCACTCGTGTGATCACAGTATGTTTATATGAATTTTGTATCTTAAAATTGTGTCGTATATGTCAAACTGATGTAAGGATTGGTGAAACTCAATTCGTTAGTCCATATGGGTTTACAAAACATTAACTGACATGAAGAAGAAAATAATGAATGAAAATTTAGATAGAATAAATATGAACATAAACCAAGAAAAAACGAAAGACGAAATTTTGTTAAAAAGAAATATTACTACTATTGTTTCATTTTTGCTTTGAAAGGACGGCAAAAGTGAACACTCACATTCGATATGACAGTCGTTTAATGATTATTTTATTGTTACGATTACGGAAATTAAATCGGCGTAGGTAAAACTCAAGAATTTAATTTTTGATAATTAAAAAACTACACAATTAACTACACGTTAATTGACAGGGAGTAATTCCGATTTAACGTGACTTATACTCATCTCGACTGGATCTGATTTGCCTAGACTACAGCTAGTTGAACCTTCTGGAGAGTTCGTAATCGCTGCTTCGATGTTGTTCTGGAGCACCGAGACTTCCGGAAATCTGCTTCTAGCCTTTTCTTGATAAGTCGCGGCAATGTACCTACTAAAAAACTCAGAGGCGTCTTATCGGGCCGGACAATGGATTACTTTATAACACTGTTCTATAATAAGGATGTATACTTGTATGGTTTATAAAAATGATAATAAGTTTCCATTTCTGTGGCATATTAAAATGCGTTCAAAATTTTTACCAAATGTTTTAATTGAAATGTCACCACCATTCTTGTTATATTAAAAAATAATTTCAAAATCGGTTCAAACCATCCCATTTTCTTCATTTGATATACCAAATTTTAGGCACAAAAACATGTTTTTAAGGGACCTCAAAAACACATTTTCGTCAATAGTTGCGGCTTACTAGAACTATTAACATCTGCTGGATTTTTTTTTAATTTAGAAGGCAAACGTAAGTAGATGTAAAAGCTAAAAATATGCCACTATAAAAGCATACATATATTCAGTTTTAACTTGAATAATATTTAATACCATTTATTTAACAATTTTTTACTTCAAAAAAGCTCCTTGCTCAAGATATTCTAGCTCTTCCAAAAACTGTTTGACCTAATTTTTGGTCTGTTGAGTAGACTGCAATAAGAACTGTTAGCAAAACTAACTGTTGTTTCGTTAAAACTGAGAAGTTTATCTTCGTTAATTGAATGTGCAAATGTTTCCCACTGCGACTCATTTCTATCATTGATACGTAAATGTTAAATCGTAGCTAAACCTTTACTTGTGAAATTTGTGACCCAACATGAAAGTGCTTTCAATTTTTTTTTCGAATAACAACCGAATTACTTAAATGGACTTTCAGAATGAAGGACCTAGGAGATTCGTTCCTAAAGGTGTTAGTGAATAAAAAACAGTGTGTTCTTTTTGTTTTAAAACAGGAGACGTTTTTTTTTTGTTTTAATTATTATTATTTAAATTCCCCGTTTCAGATTTTTTTGCGACTGGTGTTAGTTTTTGTTAGAAAGAACAGAAATTTTTGCAATTTTTAAATAGTATAGTACAAATTAATCACACAAATTAATTTTTTATAAATTTCTTGAATAAATAGTATAGCTATTAATGGGGCCATTTTAAAATTTGTGAGATTTTTAAGGAAACTTTGACTCTATTAAATAACAAAATATATGTTTATTTCATTAAAACTGTTAAATGTTTATAACAAAAAAGAACGGTTTTTTAACATCTCTACTCTTTCTATGTTGATAAAAAATAATGTTAAAACCGTTCTTGTCTACAATAATGAGATATAATTAACTTATCCCATTCAATTGGATGAGATAAATTAGACTATTATAATAATTTTTAAACACAAGTAAAACTATTTTTCATTTCTATAAATTAATTTTAAATAAATAAAGTTGTAGATCAAATTCTGTATGTTTACGTGGACAAACGTATTATTATCGCAATCACAGAAATCGACTCATAAACGTGTCGGATTATATCAAACTGATAAAAAAATTGGTGAAACTTAATTCGTTAGTCCACATAGGTTTACCAAAAATTAATTGAAGCGAAAAAGAAAATAATGAATGAAAATTTGCGAAAATAGAATGAAAATCTCGAAAGAATTAATATGAAAATAAATTAAAAAAAAGACGAGGACGAAATTTTGTTAGAAAGGAATATTAAGTCCATTATTCCATTTTAGCTTTGAAAAGACGGCTAAAAATTTATGATTTCAGAAATTAAATCGGTATGGGTAAAAATCAACAACTTATTTTTCGGTAATACGCAACTACATAACTAAACTGGATTGAACTGGGTTTGACTAGATTGTCCGCTCTTAATGGTGTGCCTCATTAAAGAACCACGCGTTCCTTCTGGATAGTTCATCATTCCTGCTTCGATGTTGTTCTGAAGCATCGAGACTTGCGGAGAACTGCTTCTAGGCTTTTCTTGATGAGTCACCGGTCATTGCGGCAACCATTAGAAATCCCATAGGCGCCTTATCGGGGGCGATAATGGGTTACTTTATAACATTGTTCTATGATAAGGGTGTATAGTTTATAAAAAAGATGTTAAGATGGTAACAACATTTACTAAAATGGTTTACAAATGTGAGTGGTCTTACAATAAAAATCAGTGAACATTTAATTCACAATTTTGGACTTGAAATTTTCTTAGTTAGGAACATTCGATGTCTTCCAAAAATTGTCGGTAGTGGTCCTTCGTCTGTTGAGTAGACAGTAATAAGAACTGTTAGCAAAATGATGTAGTTTACCTTATTAGGAGAAAGTTGACCAGTAATTTTAATCGAATTGACTGTTCTTTCGTTAAAACTGAGAAGTTTGTCTTCGTTAATTGAACGGGCTATTTCCCACTCCACAGGATAATTTCCCAAGGTTTCTATCACAGATATGTAACTGTAAAATCGTAGCTTAACCTTTATTTGTGAAATCATGTATGGCTGGTCTAAAACGAAAGTCTTTTCATTTTTTTCTTTTACGAATAATAACGGACTCACTTAAAGTGACTTGCAAAATGAAGGAACTAGGTGAATTGTTCCTATGTTGATAAATAAAAAAAGAATTGAAAACTGTTTTTGTCTATAATATTGGAATAAATTTGACTTATCCCATTAAAATGTATGAAATTTTGTTAAGATTCATTTCTCTTAACGTATGATATAAAATATGATGAGAGTCGAGATTATCTTCCGAACTTTTTATTTTTATTGACTGGCTACATATGGCTCGGGACTTTAATTAATTAATACCATCATCAGACCTAAAAGAACATATATTTGTTGGTACAATAGTTTCTTTATTATGATTTAGGTCTCAGCAAGTTGTGTGCTGCATGGGTGTAGGTGTGTTTAAGACGTTGAGTTTTTAGGTTACATAGTTTGTGCAGTTGTGTGGGTGACAGTTGTGGGTGCCAGAGTAAGAAAACAAAAACATTCTACCTTCTTAAATTATTTAATAATTAATTAAAGTACCGAAACATATGTAGCCAGTTATCAAAAATAAAAAGTTCAAAAGACACTCTCACTATCATCTGTCATCATATTTCAAATACTCACAAGTAAAAATATTTTTCGTTTATTTAAATCAATTTAAAAAAAACTTGAAGGTGTAGATCAAATTTTAGACGTTTTATGTGGGCTAACGCATTGTTATCGTACTCGTGTGACCATGGAATTCGGCTAATATATATATATATTACATCATTGTGAACAAACTTCACATTTGTGGATAGTAATGCTCTAATTCCACTTAATCTACACAATCATGGCATAGTTTCAACATGTAACTGTTTTTATTTGCTCTAACTGTATGTTCATATTCCGAGATATTTTTTTAACTTTGAACATATGAAAGTAAGTGCGGGCTTAATTTCTATGTTCGGTTTTAAAAAACACACATGATTGCATTGTAAGTACGAAATTCCAAAGTAGTTATAATGACATTGGAATTTCTTATGTATAGCATAAGATATTTAACTTCTTTTCTTCATTTAAAACATCATTTGTTTAATTTTTTTAGTGGTGTTTATATTCGACGCATCGAGTCTTGTTTACATTTTTGTAAAATAGTTTACGCTAATAATTCAAACAAGTTGACATTTAATTTTTTTTTCACGAAGGAGGTTGAATGTAATGAATATAGGGGCTAAGCCCATACTTACTTTCATATGTTCAGAGTTAAAAAAAAGGTTTTGCTATATTTTGCTTCATAAAATTGTGTCATGTATGCATGTCAAACTGGCAAAAGGAGTGGTAAAATTAAATTCATTAGGCCACATGTTTTTATCAAAAATTGATTGAAGTGAAAAGGAGAAAATGTAAATATACTATTGGAGGAAATATCTTACCAGATAAATATGTTGTTTTCGGAAGTTATAACATTGGAAGAAGGATAAACAATTTGGTTACGCATTTTAGGAACTGTACTGCTCATGAAAACTTGAAACTTACAAATTCTGACTGTTTCACCCTACAAAGAAACATAACAAATTTAATGTGGTGAGCTGATTTTAGGATAGCATTTAATTAAAATTTGTAGCTTGACAAGGTGTAGTAGTTAATTTTTCTAACATTTCTATCTCTAGTAGTTATTTTACTACTATTGTCTCAAAATATGAATTTTCGAGTAACACAAAATTCATGCCATTTTGACGCATTAAAATATAAATTTATTAATATAACGAAAAAGTCGAATATAGCACCATAACACAAATGAAAGCTTCACTTTTTGAAAACTTATTATTGATCTTTCTAACTAATTTGAACGAAAGTTTGGACTAGATTTAGGCGCTTTCGCATTTTAGAACGATGTCAACTTGTTCGTTACCAAAAAAGTCGCTTGTGAACACAACAAACGCGTTTTAATTAAATTAAGTGTTCAACGTGAATGCCACTTGCTTCCCGTAAAAAACGTTACGAATTTTGAGATCCTTGAATTTTTTTAAATTTTTGCTTTTTTTATTTTTATTTATTCAAGCAAAAGCTTCCTCTTACTATCTAATAGCATCGATGCATCTCTTTAATTCAAGTAAAAATATTTGCATTTACAAGTAACTGTATTTCACCGTACTTAGTCTAGTAAAGTTGTTAATATTTACCATGGTCGTTACTAGTCGAATGTATCTAGCCTTTTGTTGTTCATAATACAAGTTTGTCTAGAATAACAAATGTATATGGTGTAATCTATAACTTTTTTCCATTTTTGTAAATCTATTGACACCTCAATGTAATAGCCGGTATGGTAACTGCAGATATTGACAAATCATTTCAAAAAAACCATTGACAAACTTAGAAAAAGCGGTTCTTACTTGTTGACTGTACACATTGTAATGTAATTGAACCATTTTACTCGACCAAGATCCACAGTGATACCGTTTTGATCATTCATATTGTGATAAGCGCCGTCATACGAATTTCTAGATTCTTCAAACAACATTGTAGTATTTAATCCAGAAATTACTTTAACATTATATTCTGCTCTAGCAAGATTCTTATCTTTTACTGAAAAATTATACAAGTCTACTTTTCTGACTTGGCAGTTAATCAGTCTTCGTACTTACACTGTCCACCACAGCGTAGTGTTTCTTGTGTACCGTTATTTTCAATCGTTGTAAGAATATTCAGGAGTTTTGTCTCATCTACAATTTTGGATGGCCGAACAACATTCAAGATTTCGTTTCGCGTTAAGCAAGGAAATCGAACGCATCCGATGACCAAGTTGTCCACGTCTTTGTTAATTTTGCACCAGTTTGCCGCTATATTAAAAACATCGATTTCTTGTTCAAGAAACGCATCTCTTTTCAACACGTTAACCATTGATTTCTGAAACATGATATTATATGTTTATGTGTAGTTAGCTTAGAGATGTTACTTGTGTGAGGACATTTAAAAAACCATATTCTAACGTTTGCGAAACATATTCATCGATAAGAGTATGACACGTTTTTCTTAACTCGTCCATGTCATGTGCGTTAGCTATATTTAGAAAGAAACAAACGTTCGTCAAATCTACAATCGAAACCATTTTTTCGTTTATACTTTGTACCAGTGTTTTTAACGAATATTCGTTTGCTAGCTTCAATATATCGGACACATAATTCTCATCTAGTGACGCCATGACAACGGTTCCTGCCACAAATTCAACACGATAATATATTCAAAACATGTAGTCAAAAGTTTGGCTAACTACCTGTATAAATGTAATACAGTATTGTTTCAAAGGCTTTGGAAGGTGCATTCATTAATTCAATCTGGGCCTGAAAACAGTTTATGGATGTTAATTTTTCCATAAACATTGTCTTACTTGTTTTGGATCTTGCATTAAAAGGGACTCAAAATATTTGCATCTAGCAGCGAGAACAATCTGAAAATTATAACTTTGTTCAAAGTTGATCTTTTTGGAAACGGATGAAAAACCTACTTTGTGCGCATGAATTGTCTTATCGGATAGGATTATCTGAATGTCGGAAAATGTTTCCTTCAAGTAATAAGGTGCCATATCTTCGGAAATTTTCGAAGAATCCGTAATGATTAGTTTTTGTTGCGGTTCTTCTTCGTTTGCCATTTTGGTTGATGAAAATCTAAAAATGTTAGCTAAAAATGTTTTAGTAGTGCACGAACAAAGTTTCTGTCACAGTTGAAACTTGATTACTGATTAGATTTAGACGTTGTTGTTACTCCCTTGAAATACCTACGCTTATCTATCTATAGATTTGTACCTTACTGATAAAGAAATGGTGTTTTTATCGCCTAGAACAAGTGAAGTTTATTTGTCGACAATTTTTAAATGAGACTTATTAGTTCGCTACACCTGTGAACCTTAATCCATATTCACTGTTTTGTTTATTATTTGTTAAAATTTTTAATTTATTGTAGCAACAATAAGAGTACTTAGTTGAAGTCGAATTACCATTTATGTGTCATATTTAAATGCGTTCACAATTTTTACTAAATTTTCTAATTGAAATATCACCACCATAATTTCGACATTCAAAAATAATTTCAAAATCGTTTCAAACCATCCCGTTGCCTTTATTTCATATACCAGATTTTAGACACAAACACATCTTTTTAAGATTCCTCAAAAACACTCTTACAAGTTTTAACTTGAACAATATTTGATGCCATTTATTTTACAATTTTTTGTGTTGTCATCAGTTTTTTGTAAGTAATGGTAAAAGTATTGTTACCTACTTTTCTGTAATCACACAATGTTAGTGGTGTCTTAGCAATCATTTTTAATAGATTCTGTTTGTTTGTTAAATTGTCACATTTATTTTTTTTGTAATAATCTCTGTGCTTTAGAATAAAAATAACAGTGGACTATTAAACTATGGGTAGCATCTTTTCCCAAAACAGAAATCAAATTATTAAGGCAAATCCAGTTTCTTAGTAATAATTATAAATTTTAAGATGACCCGCGAATGTCAAAAGAAAACCAGAGCTAAAGTTATTTAGACAGAACCTTGTTTGCCGTGAATCATTGCCTTTGTAAAGGAATGCTAAACTACCTTGTAAATTGAAAATTTTGGTGAAGTTTTTGATCGGGTATTTTTAGAAACCATTATCTCGATTATTTATGAAAATTTCGGAACACGGTTATCTCCAGTGTTTTCAGTTTGAAAACCGTTTTTGTCTACCATATTAGGATAAAGCTAATTTATTCTATTCAAATGGATGAGAAAAATGAGTCTATTATAATAATTTTTAAATACAAGTAAAATTATTTTTCAGTTATTCAAATTGATTTAAAATAAATCAAGTTGAAGATCAAATTTTGTATGTTTACATGGACAAACACATTGTTATGGTATTCGTGTGATTACAGTATGTTTATATGAATTTAGTATCTTAAAATTGTGTCGTATATGTCAAACTGATGAAAGGATTGATTAAATTCAATTTGTTAGTCTATATGGGTTTACAAAATATTAAGTGACATGAAGAAGAAAGTAATTAATGAAAATTTAGATAATATAATAATAAATATGAACATAAACCAAGAAAAAATAAAAACGAAATTTTGTTAAAAAGAAATATTACTACTATTGTTCCATTTTTGCTTTGAATAGACGGCAAAAGTGAACACTCACATTCGATATGACAGTCGTTTAGTGATTATTTTATTATTACGATTACGGAAATTAAATCGGTGTAGGTAAAATTCAAGAATTTAATTTTCGATAATACGCAACTACACAATTAACTACAGGTTAATTGACAAGGAGTAATTCCCACTCAACGTGACTTGTACTCATCTCGACTGGACCTGATTTGCCTAGACTACAGCTACGTGATCCTTCTGGAGAGTTCGTGATCGCTGCTTCGATGTTGTTCTGGAGCACCGAGAAGTCGCGGCAATGTAGCGACTAGAAAACCCAGAGACGTCTTATCGGGCCGGACAATGGATTACTTTATAACACTGTTCTATAATAAGGATGTATACTTGTATATTTTATAAAAAAGATAATAAGCTGGTAACAAGATTTGCGAGAACGGTTTACAAATGTGAGTGGTATTACAATAAAAATTAGTGAATATTTAACGCACAATTTTGGACTTGAAATTTTCGTAATTAGAAACATTCAATATCTTCCAAAAATTGTTGGATGTCGTCCTTTGTCTGTTGCGTAGACAGTAATAAGAACTGTTAGCAAAATTATTAGTAGTTTACCTTATTAGGAGAAAGTTGACCAGTAATTTGAATATAATTGATTGTTCTTTCTTTAAAAGTGAGAAGTTTGTCTTTGTTAATTGAATGTGCAACTATTTCCATGTTCGAAAACTGTCCTTCCAAGGTTTCAATTACAGATATGTAACTGTAAAATCGTAGTTTAACTTTTATTTGTGAAATGATGTACGGCTGATCTGAAACGTAAGCCTTTTCATTTTTTCTTTTAAGAATGATGTAGAACTTACTTAAACAGAGGTGCAAAATGCAGGATGTAGGTGAACTGTCCCTACGTCTATAAATAAAGAAAGAGTTGAAGACTGTTTTTGTCTACAATATTGGGATCAATTTGATTATTCCATTCAAATGAGTGAAATTGTGTTAAGATTCATTTTTCTTCACGTATAATATAAAATGTGATGAGAGTAGAGACTGTTTTTTGAAATTTTATTTTTATTAACGGGTTACAAATGTCTCGGCCTACAAGAAAATATTTTTCTTGATACAATAGTTTTGTTACTATGATTTACGTCTCAGAAATTTGTGTGCTGTATGAGTGTAGGTAGGTTTAAGGTGTCGAGTTTTTAGGCTGTATAGTATATGCAACTGTGTGACAATTGTGGGTGCCAGAGTAAGAAATCAAAATTATTCTACTTTCTTCTTTCTTAAGTAATTAATTAAAGTGCCGACACTCTCCACTCTCATCAGTCATCATATTTCAAATGAGTGAAATAAGTTAGATAGTCGTAATGATTTTCCAACACAAGTAAAAATATTTTTCGTTTATTTAAATTAATTTAAAAGATGTAGATCAAATTGTAGAAGTTTGACGTGGGTTAACGCATTATTATCGCACTCGTGTGATCACAGAATATATGCCTACCATTGTGAACAAACTTCACATTTGTAGATAGTAAAGCTCTAATTCCATTTATAATGTAAAGAATAATGACGTACTTTTAACATGTCACTGTTTTCATTTGTATGTTTATATACCGGGGCATATTTTAACTTTGAACATATGAAAAGTTTTATTTTTAAAACATTCTTTGTTTTTTTTAGTGTTTACATTCGACGCATCGAGTATCATTTACATTTTTGTAAAATGTTTTACGACAATAATTAAAAAGTTGATATTTAATTTTTTTTTAATGAAGGTTGGATGTAATGAAAATAAGGATTAAGGCGAGTAGTAGTGCACGAACAAAGTTTCTGTTACAGTTGAAACTTGATTACTGATTAGATTTAGACCTTGTTGTTTGTTGTTTCTCTCTTGAAATACGTACGCTTATCTATTTTGAAGATAGTTTGTACCTTACTGCTAAAGGAATGGTGTTTTGATCGCCTAGAACAAGTGAGGTTTATTCGTTACCTGTTTTAAAATGAGACTTATTAGTTCGCTACAACTCTGAATCTTAATCCATATTCACTGTTTTATTTATTGTTAGTTAAAATTTGCAGTTTGTTGTAGGAACAATAATAGTAGTTGAAGACGAATTACCATTTCTGTGGCATATTAAAATGCGGTCAAAATTTTTACCAAAAGTTTTAACTGAAATGTCAGCAGCATTCTTATTATATCCAAAAATAATTTCAAAATCGATTCAAACCATCCCATTTCCTTCATTTGATATACCAAATTTTAGGCACAAACACATGTTTTTAAGATACCTCAAAAACACTCCTTCGTCACTAGTTGCGGCTTACTAGAACTATTAACATCTGCTGGATTTTTTTTTTAATTTAGAAGGCAAACGTAAGTGCTAAAAATATGCCACTGTAAAAGCATACATATATTCAGTTTTAACTTGCATAATATTTAATACCATTTATTTAACAATTTTTTGTATCGAGACGAAATTTTGTTACAATATGTGTAGAAGTATTACTTCGATTATTCAATTTTTGTTTCGAAAAGATTGCAAAAATGGACTCCTTCATTCCCTTAGTATTTTATACCATAATAAGGATGTATAGTTTATAAAAAAAATATATTAATCTAGCAATACAAATTTAAGTGATGTTGCAATGAAAATAAGTAAGTACTTAACTCACAATTTTAGACTTCAAAAAAGTTCCTTGCTTAAGATATTCTAGCTCTTCCAAAAACTGTCTGACCTGGTTCTTGGTCTGTTGAGTAGACTGCAATAAGAACTATTATCAAAACTAACTGTTGTTTCGTTTAAACTGAGAAGTTTGTCTTGGTTAATTGAATGTGCAAATGTTTCCCATTGCGATTCATTTCTATCATTGATACGTAAATGTTAAATCGTAGCTAAACCTTTACTTGTGAAATTTGTGACCTAACTTGAAAATGGTTTCATTTTTTTTTCGAATAACAACCGACTTCCTTAAATGGACTTTCAGAATGAAAGATCTAGGAGATTCGTTCCTAAAGGTGTTAGTGAATAAAAAACAGTGCGTTTTAATTGTTTTAATTATTTATTATTTAAATTAACTTTTCCAGATTTTTTGCGACTCGTGTTAGTTTTTGTTCTAAAGAACAATTTTTGAATAGTATACAAATTTCTTTAAAAAATAGTATCACTATTAATGGCGCCACCGCAAATTTTAAAATTTGTGAGATTTTTAAGGAAACTTTGACTCTATTAAATAACCAAATATATGCTTATTTCATTAAAACTGTTAAATGTTTATAACAAAAAAGGACGGTCTTTCAGCATTTCTACTCTTTCCTATGTTGATAAATAAAAACAATTATAAAACCGTTTTTGTCTACAATAATGAGATAAATTTAACTTATCTCGTTCAAATGGATGAGATAAATTAGACTATTTTACTAATTCTTAAAAACAAGTAAAGCTATTTTTCATTTATTTAAAAAAAAAAGTAATTCAAATTCTGTATGTTTACGTGGACAAACGTATTGTAATCGCAATCACAGAACTCGAGTTATAAACGTTTTTTATTTGCTCTTACAGTATGTTTACATGTATTTTGTATCTTAAAATTGTGTCACATTGGTGAAACTCAATTCGTTAGTCCACATAGGTTTACCAAAAATTAATTGAAGTGAAAACGAAAATAATTAATTAAAATTTGCGAATACACAACGAAAATCTAGAAAGAATTAAAAAAAATACGAAGATGAAATTTTGTTAGAAAGGATATTACGTCCCTTATTCCATTTTAGCTTTGAAAAGTCGGCTAAAAATTTATGATTTCAGAAATTAAATCGGTATGGGTAAAAATTAACAATTTATTTTTCGGTAATACGCAACTACATTACTAAACTGGACCGAACTGGATTTGACTAGATTGTCCGCTCTTGACGGTGTGCTTCTTTACACAATCACGCGTTCCTTCTGCATAGTTCGTCATCTCTGCTTCGATGTTGTTCTGGAGCACCGAGACTTGCGGAGAACTTCTAGGCTTTTCTTGGTTAATCACCGGTCATTGCGGCAACGTACCCACTAGAAATCCCATAGGCGTCTTATCGGGGAGATAATGGGTTACTTTGTAACATTATTCTATGATAAGGATATATAGTTTATAAAAAAGATGTTAAGATGGTACAACATTTACTAAAATGGTTTACAAATGTGAGTGGTCTTACAATAAAAATCAGTAAACATTTAATTCACAATTTTGGACTTGAAATTTTCTTAGTTAGGAACATTCGATATCTTCCAAAAATTGTTGGATGTCGTCCTTTGTCTGTTGAGTAGACAGTAATAAGAACTGTTAGCAAAATGATGTAGTTTACCTTATTAGGAGAAAGTCGACCAGTAATTTTAATAAAATTGACTGTTCTTTCGTTAAAAGTGAGAAGTTTGTCTTCGTTAATTGAACGTGCAACTATTTCCCACTTCGAATCAATTGTTTCGGAGGTTTCTATCACAGATATGTAACTGTAAAATCGTAGCTTAACCTTTATTTGTGAAATCATGTATGGCTGATCTGAAACGAAAGTCTTTTCATTTTTTGTTTTACGAATAATTACGGACTCACTTAAAAAGATGTTCAAAATTAAGGGACTAGATGAATTGTCCCTATGTTGATGAATAAAAAAAGAATTGAAAGCTGTTTTTGTCTATAATATTGGGATAAATTTGACTTATCCCATTCAAATTAGTGAAATTTTGTTAAGATTCATTTCTCTTCACGTATAATATAAAATATGGTGAGAGGCGAGATTATCTTCTAAACTTCTTATTTTTATTGACTGGCTACATGTCTCGGCACTTTAATTAATTAGTACCATCATCTGACCTACAAGAAAATAGTTTTGTTGGTACAATAGTTTCGTTATTATGATTTAGGTCTCAGCAAGTTGTGTGCTGCATGGGTGTAGGTGTGTTTAAGACGTTGAGTTTTTAGGTTACATAGTTTGTGTAGTTGTGTGGGTGACAGTTGTGGGTGCCAGAGTAAGAAATCAAAATCATTCTACCTTCTTAAGTTAAGTATTTAATAATTAATTAAAATGTCGAAACATATGTAGCCAGTTATCAAAAATAAAAAGTTCAAAAGACACTCTCACTATCATCTGTCATCATATTTCAAATACTCACAAGTAAACATATTTTTCGTTTATTTAAATGAATTTAAAAAAAAATTTGAAGGTCTAGATGAAATTCTAGATGTTTTATGTGGGCTAACGCATTGCTATCGCACCCGTGCGACCATGGAATTCGGCTCATACATATTTTATATCATTGTGAACAAACTTGACATTTGTGGATAGTATAATACTCTAATTTCACTTAATGTACACAATAATAGCGTAGTTTCGACATGTAACTGTTTTTATTTGCTCTAAGTGTATATTCATATATCGAGATATTTGTTTTAACTTTGAACATATGAAAGTAAGTACAGGCTTAATTTCTATGTTCGGTTTTAAAAAACACACATGAATGGATTGTAAGGACGAAATTCCAAAGTAGCTATAATGACAATAATGTAAACATTGGAATTTCTTATGTATAGCATAAAATATTTAACTTCTTTTCTTCATTTAAAACATCATTTGTTCAATTTTTTTAGTGGTGTTTATATTCGACGCATCGAGTATTGTTGACATTTTTGTAAACTAGTTTACGCTAATAATTCAAACAAGTTGACATTTAATTTTTTTTCACGAAGGAGGTTTAATGTAATGAATATAGGGGTTAAGCCAATACTTACTTTCATATGTTCAGAGTTAAAAAAATGTTTTGCTATATTTTGCTTCTTAAAATTGCGTCATGTACCTACGCACGTCAAATTGACAAAAGGAGTGGTCAAATTAAATTCATTAGCCCACATGGTTTTACCAAAAATTGATTGAAGTGAAAAGGGGAAAATGTAAATATACTATTGGATAAAATATCTTACTCCAAAAATATGATGTTTTCGGAAGTTATAACATTGAAAGAAGGATAACCAATTTGGTTATACATTTTAGGAACTGTACTGCTCATGAAAACTTGAAACTTACAAATTCTGACTGATTCACCCTACAAAGAAACATAACAATTTTAATGTGGGGAGCTGATTTTAGGATAGCATTTAATTAAAATTTGTAGCTTGACAAGGTGTAGTAGTTAATTTTTTTAACATTTCTATCTCTAGTAGTTATTTTACTACTATTGTCTCAAAATATGAATTTTCGAGTAACACAAAATTCAAGCCATTTTGACGCATTAAAATATAAATTTATTAATATAACGAAAAAGTCGAATATAGCCCCATAACACAAATCAAAGCTTCACTTTTTGAAAACTTATTAATGATCTTTTGAACCAATGATTACATTTGAACGAAAGTTTGGACTAGAGTTAGGCGCTTTCGCATTTTACAACGATGTCAACGTATATTCGTTACCAAAAAAGTCGCTTGTAAACACAACAAACGCGTTTTATTTAAATTAAGTGTTCAAAGTGGATGCCACTTGCTTCCCGTATAATACGTTACGAATTTGGAGATCTTTAAAATTTTTCAATTTTTGCGTTTTTTATTTTTATTTACTCAAGCAAAAGCGTCCTCTTACTATTTAATAGCATCGACGTATCTCTCTTATTCAAGTAAAAATGTTTGCATTTACAAGTAACTATATTTCACCGTACTTAGTCTAGTAAAGTTGTTAATATTTACCAAGTTCGTTACTAGTCGAATGTATCTAGCCTTTTGTTGTTCAAAATACAAGTTTTGCTTAGAATAACAATAGTATAGGCTGTAATCTGTCACTTGTTGCCACTTTTGTAAATCTATTGACACCTGAATATAATAACCGGAACCCTGTCTGCAGATATTGACAAATCATCTCAAAAATCATTGACAAACTTAGAGAAAACGGTTCTTACTCCTTTAGTATACACATTGTAATGTAATTGAAGTATTTTACTCGACCAAGATCCACAGTGATACCGTTTTTATCATTCCAATTGTGATAAGCGCCATCATTCGAATTTCTAGATTCTTCAAACAGCAATGTAGCGTTTAATCCAGAAACTATTTTAACATTGTATTCCGCTGTAGCAAGATTTTTGTCTTTTACTGAAAAATTATACAAGTCTACTTTTCTGACTTGGCAGTTAATCAGTCTTCGTACTTACACTGTCCACCAAAGCGTAGTGTTTTTTGTGTACCGTTATTTTCAATCGTTGTAAGAAGATTCAGCAGTTTTGCGTCATCTACAATTTTGGATGGCCGAACAACATTTAAGATTTCGTTTCGCGTTAAGCAAGGAAATCGAACGCATTCGATAACCAAGTTGTCTACGTCTTTGTTAATTTTGCACCAGTTTGCCGCTATATTAAAAACATGGATTTCTTGTTCAGGAAACGCATCTCTTTTCAACAGGTTAACCATAGATTTCTGAAACATGGTATTATATGTATATGTGTAGCTAGTGTAGAGATGTTACTTGTGTAAGAACATTTAAAAAACCATATTCTAACGTTAGCGAAACATATTCATCGATAAGAGTATGACACGTTTTTCTTAACTCGTCCATGTCATGTGCGTTGGCTATATTTAGAAGGAAACAAACATTTGTTGAATCTACAATGGAAGCCATTTTTTCGTTTATAATTTGTACCAGTGTTTTTAACGAATATTCGTGTGCTAGCTTCAATATATCAGACACATAATTCTCATCTAGTGATGCGATGACAACGGTCCCTGCCACAAATTCAACACGATAATGTATTCAAAATATTTAGTCAAAAGTTTGGCTAACTACCTGTATAAATGTAATACAGTATTGTTTCAAAAGCATTTGAAGGCGCGTTTATTACTTCAATCTGGGTCTGAAAACAGTTTATGGATGTTAATTTTTCCATAAACATTGTCTTACTTGTTTTGGATCTTGCATTAAAAGGGACTCAAAATATTTGCATCTCGCAGCGAGAACAATCTGAAAATTACGACTTTATTCAGAGTTGATCTTTTTGGAAACGGATGAAAAACCTACTTTGTGCGCATGAATGGTCTTATCGGATAGGATTATCTGAATGTCGGAAAACGTTTCCTTCAAGTAATAAGGTGCCATATCTTCGGAAATTTTCGAAGTATCGGTAATGATTAGTTTTTGTTGCGGTTCTTCTTCGTTTGCCATTTTGGTTGGTGGAAATCTAAAAATGTTAGCTAAAAATGCTTTAGTAGTGCACGAACAAAGTTTCTGTCACAGTTGAAACTTGATTACTGATTAGATTTAGATGTTGTTGTTACTCCCTTGAAATACCCACGCTTATCTATCTATAGATTTCTACCTTACTGATAAAGAAGTTGTGTTTTTATCGCCTAGAACAAGTGAGCTTTATTTGTCACTTGTTTTGAAAATGAGACTTATTAGTTGACTATACCTCTGAATCTTAATCCGCATTCACTGTTTTTTTGGTTGTTTGTTAAAATTTGTAATTTGTTGTAGGAACAATAAGAGTAGCTGAAAACGAATTACCATTTCTGTGTCATATATGATATATGATGTAATAACACAATTTTAGTAGTGTTTTGCTAAAAAAATTTAAATTATAGCTAAAGGAGCACTATGAGCTGCATCTTTCCTCAAACTTGAAACCAAATTATTTAGAGAAGTCCAGTTTTTAGATAAAAATAATTATAAAAATTGTTTCCGTGGATGGTGGTGACGAGCTGATAAATGCCTCACACACAACTAAGCTAAATCTGCCAAAATATATAGGCTATTCCATAAAAAATAAACATACGCTTTCTCTTTAACGAAATGATTGTATAATTTCGGACAAAGCAAACCACTCGTTGCATAGATTTAATTTACTCGATCTACTCGAAACCATTTCTCCGTTTAAATACGCACGCATTAAATTCCTAAAGTAATATATCTCGGCGGAGCGCGACAAGGCTGCGTCCTCAGCCCGCGTCGTTTATATTAAGCCATAAACTGTTCGAGAAACAACCTGCGGCTCGAAAATTTCGATTTAATGCGTAAACAATGCTTTTATCTCTTCGTAGTAGGGAATCGTGAGCCCACCGCAGGCCGAGTTTAGCGGCGGCGTCGTTAAAGTTAGGTTTCTCGCCCCCATTAGCCAGAATCAATAGCAAACACATGCAGAGAGGACGAAGGCACGCATCGGGAGGCCCTTTTCGTATAACGTAATTGACCTGCCTCCCGGCAGGAAGCGTAACAGGTGTGGGAGGAATATTTATGAGGGTGGCGAACATTTGTCAGGTGACGAACAAAAGGGAGAATCTACTTCTAATAAGCAAAAATGGAGGAGGCGAGAATAACGGTGCTAATTGACGCGGAAAGCGAAAGCGGACTTTTCTTGGGAGAAATTCGGTGTTTCTGCGGTTTGGAAATTGATTGTTGGGGGAGTCGTGCTCTGGTCTTCGTTGGAAATGACTTATTAATATTTTTTGCTTGCCGAGCTGTGCTACGAGGAGCATTATTGTAATCGAATCATCGGACGAATTTTTTAGATTTTTCAAAAACCAACTTTTTCCAGTGCTGCTTTCGAATACGTTTTTTCTTTCCTCTTTAATCCCGTAGATTAATTGTTGACCTTTCTTCCTAATGATTTGCAATTGCTACTTGGTCTCTCGTGCGTCCTCTGTCTTCTAAGAGTAGTCATTATCCTTGCCACTAATCCTTAATTCTCTGACCCGGAGAATTTGATCACTGTTGGTGGAGAGTTTACCTGCGGTCAGGAAGTTCATCCTTTGTTTGGGAATGAGTTCGGCTTCACTCAACCGGCTGAAATTCCAAAGTAGCGGAAATGTGCCATAATTGTGAGTAAATATGATCGAAAATCAAGGAAAGGGACCGAAAAGCAAGTGCACTAGTTCGTAGTGTGCATTTGGGGTTGATTGGCTCGAACGGAAATGTGATTGTTAGATAAACAATTTCAATCTCGACTGTAAAGGAAAAACAAAGAAAAAACCAAGTTTATTACACAGAAAAAGTAAAACCAGGCGTGGAGAGGACAGTAACATCGAAAGAGTTAAGAAATAGATAGGAGAGAAGAAAGGAAAAATTGAGTATAGTGTTTCGTTTAAAACATCTTTAACATCATTAATGGGTTGAAAATAATGTAAAAATTCAAAAACGTGATTGGCAAAAGCTGAATTTGCTGAATAATTTATTGTGTTCGAACCAGTGAAGTTCCAGCAGGAAACATTACATTGGAACACTCCGTATAGTTAAAAATAATTTTAGAGTATAGTACAACCGTACAACTTTGGTCTTTAAATTTTTTTCTATTTCTATTAATTAATAAGGTATCAAGGAAAGCGCGCTTATTGACTCACGGACGGACGGACGGACCGACCGACAGACAGACAGATAGGCGGCATGCAAAGACGTATTTTTTCGTACTGTAGGGGTCATGAAATATCGAGAAAATATGAAAGTAGCCCGATGGACTCCATTGCAATACTATTTTAGCTTATATTCGGGACGTAAAAACTAACATTTCCAAATGCAGGAGATAAAAGTTTTGTAATCCAACTCTAAATTGTTTCTCGGAATTTGAGATAAGATATAAACAGCTTTCAGTTGGGGAATAACATGATAGTAAAATAACGCAATATAGGGAAAACACAAGACTTAATTTCATAATAAAAGATTAGATAAATATTAAACATTAAATAAGGTATTTGTTCAAAAATGAAAAAAAATACCATCTCTTGAATAGGTTGGCACCAAATAAAACTCGTTTGGAGCCAAGTCGATGGTAAAAAAATCTTCAAATTTGAAGTTTCTTGACAAATTTATGAAGACTGTCAGCAATGTTGAGAAAACAGAGAAATTTGTTAAATTCAAAACTGAAAGAAGACAGATTTGAACAACCGACAAATTTATGAAAAACTCAACATTTTTCGGTAAAAAAATTGATAACGAATTAATAATTATAGAACTGTGTTTGTAGAGTGTGACTCATTTGAAAGAATGTGGTACTTATAGTATTTACATATAATAAATAACTATAAAATTTGCTGATAATGCTGTCACTTTATGATCAATTGTATATGTTCCGATTCGTGTGCAACAATATTATTACCATTCCCATTATTGTATTCTAAAATTTTCGGGAAATTGGAGTCAGCCACTCCTGATTTAGTCAATACAAGAAACTGACACAATTTTTTTGAGTCACCTGTATAAGCAAATCTAAAAATATGAATACCATGACATCATATTTTATACATTTTAGATACGGTTTATTCGGCAAAATTTTGCGATGACGTCATACATTTTTTGAAGAGAATAAACAGATATAGTTTGGTTAACAATTTACTATGCTTATAAAAACTTTAAAACGTCAATTCATTAATTTTCTTGAGTCATCCTGTATAAGCAAATCTAAAAAATATGAATGCAGTGATAAATTACATAAAGTATAGACTAATCATATTTTGCATATTTTAGATTGGATTTATACATCTGTTATATATAAATACAAAATTTGATAACAATCGGCTCAGTAGTTCCGGAGATTATCTGTCTAATAAAAATCGGGACGACAAACAGACAGACAGACAGATAGACAGACAGACAGACGGAAACGGCAGACCTGTTTCCTTAGTTTACGCTCGGGAAGTAAAAATTGAAACAATTAAATAATAAAGTAATAATAATTAATAGCCACATGTAGATTAGTATGCAAACTCCCCACCTCCGTTGGTAAAACCCATTTTCGCTCACATATGCCGTAAACACCTATTACTCAACGCAAATACTCAATAAAACAACAAACGAACATCTATCTCATTCGCAACTAACGCGTTCCTCCTCCCCTCAAATATTCTCCTTGGCGATACCACAGTCTGCGTCCCACTCAAACATTTTAACGACTTCATTAATCATTTAAGGAGTCCCAGAAATCCAGAACAAAGATCATTGTGGTGCCGAGGGTGAAGAGGAGGTCGTGGAATCTGTGTTGAACAGCTTGCTGACTAGATAACTATTCAATGTTCCGGTTCTCTGTTTACATTATAATTAATTCTGTACGTTCTGTGCAATCGAATCCCATTCTTGGGACATCTTTAATGCATGAACTCGAATAAGTTTCAGACCGGCAAGAGCTGATCCGCATTCGTTGATGAAAGTGCAGGTTGACAGTCGGACGAAACAAACGAACGTCGAGGTCTCGCCTCCCCTCGAACGGCCATTCTTTAAGACGCGACGACGTGGTGGGGCCGGGAGGGGAAGGCAGCTAAGGAGCCGATTGGTAATGCGTGATTAGGAGGAGTTAAGGTTTGAGGTAACGTGATTGGTCAAGGCGACATTTGTTTAAAACTTATTTAACAGTTAAGTTCTTCAGCGTTTTCGTTCAAATACGCTCCTGTAATGCGTCTTTCCATTAGGTTTTCCCGGTTATACATATAATCCAGACGACTCCCTCTGGATTTTTTGCACCATTATCATGCAGCGATCTCCGAACGACATTTCTCGAATCGATGCAACGCCCGAGCGATTTTCAAATAAGAAGAATAAATTCCAAACACACACAATAAAAATTGCCGCATCCTTACGAATACCGTCCCCGGACTAATATTCTTTTAACGGTCCAAAAACCGCCCCTTTGCCAATATCCAGAATTTAATGGTGTTCAATAAAGCAAACATTCCATCTTCATTTTTGCTTAGATGGACGCTTTTTCTTTCGTTCGTCACCTGACGAGGCGACCCTGGGGGTGGGCCCACCCCACCTGTTACGCACGGATTTCATATAAGGATCGGGCTGCAAAGTTGAACATTTTTTGGAGATTTAAGTAAGCTGTTTTCCTTGGTATTAACATTAGTGTGTTTAATTTAGTGTGGACTTGTAAAAAACTAAAAAACTGGTTTAAATAAAAATAGTAGCATTAGATCGAAATAAAAGTCCTCTATTTATTTTTAAACGGCATTGGAGTTATTTGACACATTATTTGACAGTTATTTGATCGTAACTGTCAAACTAAAAAAGGAGCACGTGGGTGTTGACAGCGTCATTATTTTAGAAATAAGTTTCATGGCCTACTAAACGACTTTTTTTGGCACATATGGCACTGTTCCTAGAATTATGTTGTCTAGTGGTAAGTCCACTCGCCCGGCAAGCGTTAAACGTGTGGTTCGATTTCCACCGGAGAAGCAACATTTTTTTTCGCTTACCTACAAGAATTTAGTCAAAAACTGTAAAAAGAACGACATGGATGGATTTTGGAAACTCCGTGAAAATCAAAAGTTATTCTGCGAGGCATTAAAGAGAACGAGGAAGTCCAAAACTAATACGTTAAAAAATGTGAAAGATAAAAGTGGGATAACTTAAAAATATTGATCGAAAGTTATTTCTACAGAACTTCCCTTGCTTCTAAAGTACAGTCCAACAAATACTTCTTCTCTAAAAAATGATAAAATTTGATTTTGCTGGATTTTACTTTTTCGTGATCACCTCTATGGAGTAAAAACAATATAGAAGGTACTTGTCACAGTGTAATAGCAAAAAAGAAGATTTCATTTTTTTAAAAAGACAGTTGGGAGCCCCGAGTAGATTTAATATTCTTAAAATAAGACACGTGGGACCCCGGAGAAGGTTTCATATTCTGAAGAAAGACAGTTGGGATCCCCGAGAAGGTTTCACATTCTTAAAAAAAAACATTTGACGTCCCCGAGAAGGTTTTACATTTTTAAAAAGACAGTTGGGACCCCCGAGAAGGTTTCACAAAGATTTTACATTAAAAAAAAACTGTTTAGATCCCCTAGAAGGTTCTATATTCTTAAAAATATACATTTGACGAACCTTAGGTTTTATATTTTTAAAAAAGACAGTTGAGTGCCCCGAGAAGGATTCACAAAGATTTTACATTAAAAAAAAAACAATTGGGACGCCTGAGAAGGTTTCGTAGTCTTAAAAATATACATTTGGAAAGTTTTACATTAAATAAAAGGACAGTTGGTATTCCCGGGAAGGTTTCACAATTTTAAAAGAAGACATTTGGCGCATCCGAGAAGGTTTTTGAGACTCCCTAGATGGTTTCACATTCTTAAAAATATACATTTGGCGCCCCTGAGAAGGTTTTACATTTTTAAAAAAGACACTTGAGACCCCCGAGAAGGTTTCACAAAGATTTTACATTAAAAAAAAAACAATTGGGATTCCTGAGAAGGTTTCATAATCTTAAAAAATATACATTTGGGGCTCCTGAGATGGTTTTACATTTTTAAAAGAAGACATTTGGCCCGCCGAGAAGGTTATACATTTTTAAAAAAGATAGTTGAGACCCCCTAGAAAGGTTCACATTTTTAAAAATATACATTTTTGACCTTCGGGAAGGTTTTACATTAAAAAAAAGACATTTGGCGCCCCTGAGAAGGTTTTACATTTTGAAAAAAGACAGTTGAGACCCCCGAGAAAGTTTCACAAAGGTGCTACATTAAAAAAAACAATTGGGAGTCCTGAGAAGGTTTCACATTTTTAAAAGAAGATATTTGGCGTCCCCGAGAATGTTTTACATTTTTAAAAAAGACAGTTGAGACCCCAGAGAAAGTTTCACAAAGATTTTACATAAAAAAAAAACAATTGGGACTCCTGAGAAGGCTGCGTTCTCTTAAAAATATATATTTGGGGCTCCTGAGAAGGTTTTGCATTAAATAAAAGGACAGTTATGATAACCGAGAAGGTCTTACATTTTTAAAAAAGACAGTTGAGATCCCCTAGAAGGTTTCACATTCTTAAAAATATACATTTGGGATCTTCGAGAAGGTTTTACATTAAGAAAAAAGACAGTTGGGACTACCGAGAAGGTTTCACATTAAAAAAAAAGACATTTGGCTCCCTTGAGAAGGTTTTACATTTTAAAAAAAGACAGTTGATACCCCAGAGAAAGTTTCACAAAGATTTTACATAAAAAAAAAACAATTGGGACTCCTGAGAAGGTTTCATAGTTTTAAAAGAAGACATTTGGCGCCCCTGAGAAGGTTTTATATTTTTAAAAAACACAGTTGAGATCCCCGAGAAGGTTTCACAAAGATTTTACATTAAAAAAAAATTGGAACTCTTGAGGTTTCATTGTCTTAAAAATATACATTTGGGGCTCCTGAGAAGGTTTTACATTAAATAAAACAACAGTTGGGATCCCCAAGAAGGGTTCACAGTTTTAAAAGAAGACATTTGGCGTCCCCGAGAAGGTTTTACATTTTTAAAAAAGACAGTTGGGGCCCCCTAGAAGGTTTCACATTCTTAAGAATATACATTTGGCGCCCCTGAGAAGGTTTTACATTTTTAAAAAAGACAGTTGAGACGCCCGAGACGGTTTTACAAACATTTTACATTAAAATAACAATTGGGACTCTTGAGAAGGTTTCATTGTCTTAAAAATGTACATTTGGGGCTCCTGAGAAGGTTTTACATTAAATAAAAGGACAGTTGGGATCCCCGAGAAGGTTTCACATTTTTAAAAGAAGAAATTTGGCATCCCCGAGAAGATTTTACATTTTTAAAAAGACAGTTGAGGCCCCCGAGAAGGTTTCACAAAGATTTTACATTAAAAAAAAAAACAAACAATTGGGACTCTTGAGAAGGTTTCATAGTCTTAAAAATAAACATTTGGGGCTCCTGAGAAGGTTTTACATTAAATAAAAGGACATTTGGCGTCCCCGAAAACGTTTTACATTTAAAAAAAGACAGTTGAGACCCCCTAGAAGGTTTCACATTCTTCATAATATATATCTGGCGCCCCTGAGAAGGTTTTACATTTTTAAAAAAGGCAGTTGAGATCCCCGAGAAGGTTTCACAAAGATTTTACATTAAAAAAAAGGGACTCCTGAGAAGGTTTCATTGTCTTAAAATTATACATTTGGGGCTCCTGAGAAGGTTTTACATTAAATAAAAGGACATTTGGCGTCCCCGAGAAGGTTTTACATTTTTATAAAAAGACAGTTGAGAACCCGAGAACGTTTCACAAAGATTTTACATTAACAAAAAGAATTGGGACTTCTGAGAAAGCTTCATAGTCTTAAAATATACATTTGGGGCTCCTGATAAGATTTTACATTAAATAAAAGGACATTTGGCGTCCCCGAGAACGTTTTACATTTAAAAAAAGACAATTGAGACCCCCTAGAAGGTTTCACATTCTTCATAATATACATCTGGCGCCCCTGAGAAGGTTTTACATTTTTAAAAAAGGCAGTTGAGATCCCCGAGAAGGTTTCACAAAGATTTTACATTAAAAAAATGTGACTCCTGAGAAGGTTTCATTGTCTTAAAATTATACATTTCGGGCTCCTGAGAAGGTTTTACATTAAATAAAGGGACATTTGGCGTCCCCGAGAAGGTTTTACATTTTTAAAACAAGACAGTTGAGACCCCCGAGAACGGTTCACAAAGATTTTACATTAACAAAAAGAATTGGGACTTCTGAGAAAGTTTCATGGTCTTAAAATATACATTTGGGGCTCCTGAGAAGATTTTACATTAAATAAAAGGACAGTTGGGATCCTCAAGAAGGGTTCACAGTTTTAAAAAATGACATTTGGCGTCCCCGAGAAGGTTTTACATTTAAAAAAAGACAGTTCAGACCCCTTAGAAGTTTTCACATTCTTAAAAATATACATTTGGCGCCTCTGAGAAGGTTTTACATTTTTAAAAAAGACAGTTGAGACCCCCGAGAAGGTTTCACAAATATTTTACATTAAAAAAAAAACAATTGGGATTCCTGAGAACGTTTCATAATCTTAAAAAATATACATTTGGGGCTCCTGAGATGGTTTTACATTTTTAAAAGGAGACATTTGGCGCCCCCGAGAAGGTTATACATTTTTAAAAAAGATAGTTGAGACCCCCTAGAAGGGTTCACATTTTTAAAAATATACATTTGGGACCTTCGGGAAGGTTTTACATTAAAAAAAAAGGCATTTGGCGCCACTGAGAAGGTTTTACATTTTTAAAAAAGACAGTTGAGACCCCCGAAAAGGTTTCACAAAGATTGTACATTAAAAAAAACCAGTTGGAAATCCTGAGAAGGTTTTATATTAAATAAAAGGACAGTTGAGACCCCCTAGAATGTTTCACATTCTTAAAAATATGCATTTGGGGCCCTCGAGAAGGTTTCACATTAAAAAAAGACATTTGGCGCCTCTGAAAAGGGTTTACATTTTAAAAAAAGACGGTTGAGTGCCCCGAGAAGGTTTCACGAAGATTTTACATTAAATCAAAAGACAGTGGGGATTCCCGAGAAGGTTTCACATTTTTAAAAGAAGACATTTGGCGCTCTACCGAAAGTTTTAATTTTTAAAAAAAGACAGTTGAGACTCCCTAGATGGTTTCACATTCTTAAAAATATACATTTGGCGCTCCTGAGAAGGTTTTGCATTTTTAGAAAGACAGTTGAGACCCCCGAGAAGGTTTCACAAAGATTTTACATTAATAGAAAACAATTGGAACTCCTGAGAAGGTTTAATAGTCTTAAAAATATACATTTCGTGCTCCTGAGAAGATTTTATATTAAATAAAAAGACAGTTGCGATCCTCGAGAAGGTTTCACATTTTTTAAGGAAGACATTTGGCATCCCCTAGAAGATTTTACATTTATAAAAAAGACAGTTGAGACTCCCGAGAAGGTTTCACAAAGATTTTACATTAAAAAAAAAACAAACAATTGGAACTCCTGAGAAGGTTTCATAGTCTTATAAATATACTTTTCGGGCTCCTGAGAAGGTTTTACATTAAATAAAAGGACAGTTGGGATCCTCAAGAAGGGTTCACAGTTTTAAAAAATGACATTTGGCGTCCCCGAGAAGGTTTTACATTTAAAAAAAGACAGTTGAGACTCCCTAGAAGGTTTCACATTCTTAAAAATATACATTTGGCGCCCCTGAGAAGGTTTTACATTTTTAAAAAAGACAGTTGAGACCCCCGAGAAGGTTTCACAAATATTATATATATAAACGTCGAGAAAACATAAAAGTATCCGATGGTCCGATGTACTCGATTACTACGCTTACACTCAGGAAGTAAAAAAAATTTATTTAGACAAAAGTTTCCTCCAAGTGCAATAAATTCAGCTTCTCCGATAAATTATAAAATTTGATTTTGTGAAATTGTATTAATTTTATGATAACTTTAATACGTTAAAAAATTGGTCGAAGATTATTTAGACAGAACAAATTAAACAAATCCAGTTTTTTCGAAGAATTATAAAAATTGATTTTGCAAAATTTTGTTTATTGTATGATAAACTCTGTAAGTAAAAAAACATGTGAAGTACCTAATTGAGATAAAAATCATGGAACATTTATCTAACACGAGAACAAGTGTATGTTATTTCTTAAAATTTAGATAACCTAATTTATCTAATTAGATAAATTTCGGTTAGCGTTTTACCATCTACACGATATTCCTAAAATACATATAGTATACATATAAAATTTGACAACAATCGGTCCAATAGTTTGGGAGATTTTTTGTCTAATATACACCGATGCAGACGACAGATGACAGACAGACGGAAACAAACAAACAAACAAACGAACGGGAGACCACTTTTTTCGCACAAGAAACTATTTATAAAATGTAACTTGAAACGCACTTTTATTAATAAACCTAATAAAAAAATAGAAGAAGACTCCAAATGACTACACAACAGAACAAATTATGTTGCTGTTTAAGAAAGAAGATAGACAAAGACGTCAAATCTAGAGAAGTACACTAGGAAAAATATATCTTAAAATTCTGGAAAAAAAAATTTGAGAAAATTAAAGAACAAACATTCATATTTAGAGAAAAGTGGTTAGCTTTAAGAACGGGTTGTAAATAAAATAGGGTTGAAACAAGGATGTATCCTGAGTCCTCTACTATTAGAACAAGTTATAAAGTATATGAAAAACAAAATAAAGACATACTTAATTCTAGTCAAGTAGTGACTTTTTGGTCATTAGCAAGTAACTTAACCTCACTGCGAAATTATTCGTGATGTAAATAAACGAGTACATTTTTAAAGCTCGTCGGGTTTACGTTGTCATAAAACAGCAATAATATCACACAAGTCGATAAATATCCCTCTAATCCACATGGATTTCCAACAAATTGCGAAACTCAATTTAAATATTCTGCTTTGAACTCGTTAATTGTAAGGGCACGTTGAATTTTGCAACAAAGAACCTTCGGTCGTTATTACAGAACTTTGCATTTTTCAATTTCTAACTGGCCGAATTTATCCAATTAAATGGTCGTCTAATAAAATTTTCAAGCAGTGACGGTAACTGTACTCACATTACCATCGAAATAGAGTAAATTAATGTTACTACGTTGCTATTAAATTACGTGTACAGAAACATCAACTTTATTTGATTTTTTTATTGCAAAATATCGTTTTTTGGATCTAATCCAATATAATAAAGTGTTGAAATACATTTAGCATTGTCTGTTATATTTTAATCTAATCTAAGTTACCCAAAAAAAGGTGGATTATGCAACAAAACCACTTGTCAAAAAAATTATCTTTTCCTAGAAAAGTCGTTCATATCGCACGCACTTATAATTATATATCACGAAAAACCCCCTTTTCAACTATAATATGTATTTTATACTTTATGCTGAAAGACATCCGACCTAAAAACTTTCCATCCACCCCTTGCATGCCCTTCTTCTAACCTGACCCGATCAGGTTGCCTCTCGACCATCCGCAAGCCCTCCACTTTATGTGCAAAATTCTTTGTTCCATCGAGCTGCTATTGCCACTAATAGACAGACCGACATGAAGTGTTCGTAGGCGTCGAGAAAGAATACGCCGGTGTTCCTGGATTACTCTCAAATTGAGTGAAATGTCAAGTGGAATGTTGTGTTTTACTTACTTTCCTCCAGCAAGATCGTTCGCTGTTGAAGTGTGCCTGAAGAGCGAAGATGGTTTGTTTTACGGGTTGTGATAACGTGATGTGGGATGTAACTCACTGTCTAGGGATGGAATGGAAAGGAATGTTGGCGGCTGGCTATCTTGAGAGGTTCATTTGCAGTTAAATCGTAATCGTAAAGGCATCTTCGGCGGAAAATCACAAAAAGTGTATAGAGAAATGTGCATTTAGACGTTTAGAAGGAGCATACGTTCGTTTTATTTTCATCAGATCAGATGGTCCACGCTTGAATAATAATAATAATAATAATAATAATAATAATAACAACAATGTACAGAGTGTTAGTCTGTTTCTTTATATGTTCTAGAACGGGTTACATTAATCATGAATAGAGCACCTGTTGTAAAAACAAATAAATATGACAAAGAAAACTTGTACACGGGTTTATGAAGTACCGTCTATAGTTTTTTGTTTTTATTATTGTTATTATTATTACTAGGGGGAATGATACAACAAAAGAAAAAGGAATAATCGAAATAAAAGTCACAATAGAAAAGAACGTGTGAGAATTTTTATCATCTACAGCAAAGAAATATGTTATTAAAGAGCTTTTCGAAAAAGAAATAAAAAAAATATATATTAAGACTGGGGGACTTTAATGCCACAATTGGAAAAAGAAGCAAAAGAATAATAGGCGAGGAAGAAAGAGAAACAAAAAGAACATCAAAAGGCAAGAGAGAAAATAAAGAGGGGAAAATACTAGGACAGTTTGTAGAAGAAAAAAGATGGGGTTTTATGAATCTGAATAAAGAATAAGGTGATGAAGAAGGAACCAATGGAGCAATAGCGATTGATTATTATGGAATCGTAAATGAGAAAGAATGGTAAAAAATAAAGAAATAAAAACGTTTCGAGTGGGGAACAAGAATCCTATCTTTTAGCTTTGAAAATCAACATATAAAGGCAAAAAAGAAGGTAAAAAAAAGAAGAAACTGTGTGTGCAACAATTTTGGAATGAAGAGAGGATAATAAAATATCGGAACAGACTAGAGAGAATTTTGTGGCAACAGGAGACATAAACGAGATGGTGGAAAAACTACTCAAAAATAAAGCAATAGAACCACCCAGCTATTACAGAAGAGAAAGAAGAAACAAGTGGTTAGATAGGAAATGTAATATTATGATATTGGAAGAGAGGTTGAAGACTGAGAAGGAGGAAAGAGATATTTTACCAGATGGACAAGCGGGTTTTAGAAGAGGTAGGAGTACTAGAGACAATGTATACATTTTGTATCATGGTATAGAACAAAAAAGAAGGAAAGACGAGGGTAGGATATGTGAGATGTTCGTGGACTTCAAGGCAGCGTTTGATACCGTAGATATTAAAAAAATGTGGACACAATTAAAAGTGATTTGAATAAGTGAATAAATAGTAGGTATATAAGATATAAGAATTCTATACGGAAACGGAATGCAAGGTTAGAGTAAATGGGATTGAGAGTGAAATTTTTGTATACCTGTAAGGGGGTAAGACAGGAATATTTACTGAGCCCCAGCCTGTTTAAGGCTTAGAAGAAAAAGAGATCGAGGTGGTGAAAGAATTCAAATGCTTGGGATATACATTCACTCTAAGGGGAACCACTTAAGTCAACTGGCCAAAAAAAGGGGAATGAGGGATTTAATATTGTTTGATGTGTAGTTGCGAGGAAGCTTGGACATGATGAGACAAAGAGAATAATGAGGAAGTTTAACAGTCGGGTAAAGAGTACCTATATATGATGAATTAGAGAGAGTGCAAAAGGCAAACACCAGGATAGACTGTGAGAGAAGAATCTAAAAGGCATTAGTTAACAATACCTGATAAAAAGGGATTTTTGGGTTTCCAAGAAATGAGGGATTTTGCACTTTTTTGAAGATTGTAGGTAAGCGAAGAAAAATGTTGTTAGCTCGGTGGGAATCGAACCCAAGCCTCTCGCTTTCCGGGCAAGCATCGAGACCACTAGACCACGAGGCCACTTATCTTTCTTCGCTTACCGACGTGTTATTGTGCCTCCACAAAGATTTTAACCTTTTTTTGAATTAACAAAACTACACAAAACAAAACCTATAAGAACTAATACCTAGTGATTTATATTGAAGTACTATTATGTACTTATTATCTAGTACTAGTATCTATTATGGAATTAAAAATCCAGTGGTGGGAGTTGCGACCGGGAACATATTAGAGAAGTAAATAAACATTGATTAAAAAGTTTACCGAATTATAAAATTAATAAAAGCAGTTTATTATTTTAAGTATTTTATGGCGGTCCCTGGTTTGGTGTTTTCTTGTATGTGCTTTTAGTGCTTTTGAGGTAATGTTGCTCGATTTTGATCTGGTCCAGAAGCAAAAAATTGGTCGAAATTTGTTTTGACAGTACTTCCCGCGCTTCTGAAGTACAATGAAACATATACAGCATTTTCGAGTTGAGTTTTTCCTTTACACAATTTTGCGATGTCGTCATCAACATTTTTGCAAGGACACGTACATCAACCTAGATTTTTCGGGGTGGTGTCATCAATTTTTTAGGGGGGATGAGCAAATACATTTTGATCAAAAATTTACCATGCCTATGATAACTTTAAAATATCTCCAAGATTTCAAAGCATTCGGTTTTGCAGTTCCTGATTAAATCAATAAATTAAATTCACGCATTCATTAGTTTTTTGTGTCACCCTGTATATGCAAATCCAAAAATATGAATGAAATGATGACTCACAAGTACAGACTCATCATATTTTGTACATTTCAGATAGGATTTATTCAGCAAAATTTTGGGGTGACGTCATCAATTTTTTGGAGGGGATAAGTAAATATATTTTGATTAAAAATGTATCATGCTTATCATAACTGTAAACCATCTGCAAGATTTCAGAACATTCGGTTTTGCAGATTCCAAATTAATTTTTTTCATTAATTTGATTTTTTTTTTTCAAAAATCTGGATGCTTCGGGTAAAAACTCAATTCCGAAGTATAAACTACATATGCTATTTTATACAATTTAAAACCCATTTACTATGTACAATTCTGAACTGACATCATCACATTAGTGGTGGGGATGATTAGACAAATTTTGGTTAGCATTCAACCATCTACATCATATTTCTAATATACGTACAAAATTTGACAACAATCGCTGTCGCACAGACAGACAGACAGACAGACAGACAGACAGACAGACAGACAGACAGTCAGACGGAAACGGGAGACTACTTTTTCGTACTGTAGGAGTCATGAAACGTCGAGAAATGATAAAAGTGGCCATTCGTTCGATGAACTTGATTACTATATCTCATTAGTTTAGGCTCGGGAAGAAAAAAAAATTAGAGGTGTCTAAAAAAAAAAGGGACTTTGTAAGGTTTTTTGGGTACTTTAGAGATAATTTTTGCTCGATTTTGGGTGATTTTTAATGAGTTTTTGTATCCACCTCAAGTACCCAGAAATAAAAAGCAATTTTTGGAGGTCTTTAAACAAGGTATTATTTTCTATTTCTCTTCTACATTGTCTCAACATCTTGCACTCTGTTCTCTCACCCATTTTTTCTTCCTATTTTAATGCTATTTTTCCTGTTGCTAATCCTTTTAGGTTCTTCTCTTATTGTGTATGCTGGTGTGTCTATTTAGTTCTAATACCCACTTCAGGTTGTTAAACCTCAACATCATTCTCTTTGTGTCATATCCAAACTTCCTCGCACTTACACATCAAACAATACTGTATCCCTCATTAGCCTTTTTTTGGCCAATTGACTTAAGTGGCTTTTGAATTCCTTTACCATCCCTAAATTTTTTCTTCGATAAGCCTATTTTGTCTTACTCCTACATTTTTCTCAAATATCATTAATTTTTTCCTCTCCATATATCTTCCCAAGCACTTATCTTTCTTTCCTTTTTCGTCCTTTGCTATGATTGCCAGGTCAGAATACACCAGACACTACACTTTTTCTGGTCCCATCTGCCTTGTTACTTCTTTTCTACTGATTTTTTCTTTCTCCTGAGTTAGGCATGTTTGGCCTTTATCTTTGACTGTTTTCTCATTCGTTTCTAACCATTCCACAAAATATTTCCTCCATGGTTCAATCTTGATATCTTCTATAACTGCTGTATTTTCCTTTCTTTCATTATTAATGTAGGTCCTTTCGGTTCTAATCGCTCTTAGTCTGTCTTCTTCCTCCTTTTGCATCTGCCTTTTCGTTCTTTGCATTTTGCTCTGTACTCATTTCTTATTTTCAGATAATCGTTTCCAGTTTTGTTTTTTCTCCAATCCGTTAATGTTGTTCTCATAGTTTTCTTCAGTTATTTACAGTCCCTATCAAACCACTTATTTCTTCTTTCTCTTCTGTAATAGCTGTGTGCTTCTATTGCTTTATTCTCGCTTAGATTAAGTTTTTCCACCATCTCGTTTATGTGTCCTGTTGCCACAACATCTTTCCTCTTTAGCTTGTTTCGATATTGTATTATCCCTTCTTCACTCCAAAGTTGTTGTACACACATCTTCTTCACTTCTTTTTTCCTTTTTTCTTTCTTGCCCTTGTATATTAACTCCCAAAGGTAGATGATTGGATTCTGTGATATCCCCCACTGGAAACATTTATATTTTTCATAAAATCCCATCCGTTTTCTTCTACAAACTGTCTTAGTACTTTGCCCTCTTTATTTCCTCTCTTGCCTTTTGATGTTCTTTCTGTTTCTCTTTCTTCTTTGTTTATTTCTCCTTTTACCCATTTCTTGGTAATTCATTCTCACCTATGTTATAATTCGTCCTTTTGGTCTTCCTTTCTTTTTCACTTTTTCTCCCCCAAACACTCCCATACAAATTCTTTTGGGAGTTGTTCTTTTGTGTTCTTCCACACCTGATATGTCATCCATGTTTCTACCAGAACTACTACGTCAAATTCTCTTACGTATTTCCACAAAATTTTACTGTTCCTCTTAATTTTCATTAAATGTCAAAAGAAAATGTTTAGGTATACTTTTTCCTTTTCTCTTTTTTCTTATTTTTTGTGTTTTTTTTCCTTGGATCTTATTCCTTTTATTTTTAACTTTTTAATTAAAACACTTATAATGATTATTAGATTATTCTTAGAGTGAGGTTTGTCAAGATAAATCTTTATTATTACTTCTATTATTATTACTGTCATTCCATTTTCACGACTTTCGGAAATGTCACTCCTGTTAAAAAACTATAACTTGAAACGTGCATAACTAGTAGGTACATTTAAACTTGATACTATGATTTTAGGAATAGTTGAAGTATGTCTCGTGCAGAAAACTAAGCCAGAAAATTACTTTTAGTATTTAATTTGTATTTAACCTGAATTATTATTCCACAAACGGCCACTTTCCTCAACATAACAACTATTGTGCAAGTCCTCCAGATTCGCCACTCTTATTTGCAGTAACCCTTCGTTCTTATTTCCTCCATAAAAACGAAAAAGAAATATTAGTCTTTCTCACGATGCAATCTCCAGCCATCCTATCAGGCAGCAGCAACCCTTTCCGTTGCATTAACTACACATCGCATTAACCAAACCCCGAAAACAAGCATTACCAGGAAAACACCCTAAAAATCTCCGCAATGAATCTCATCATGTCGTATAGTCACAACGAACCGAATCTCGCAACGTGCCGTGTCGTCTAGCTCCATAAAAGTGGATTATCCTATCCCTTTGAATACTTCAATATTCGTCACGCACCGTCGGAAATACCCGTATAAAGCTAGTAAAAATCACCCCCGCCTCCACGTTGACGCTTAATTTAGTGTCGAGAAAGTAGCAGTGACGAATCATCCCCCACCTGTCACCCCTCCTATGAATATTCATGCTGAGGCCTTTCAGTTACAGTCTCCTGGCTTTGAGTGTTTTTAAGTGTCTATCTAAATCATACCGGAAAAATGCCGACATGGAGGGGGAGGTTCAACAAACCGTATTTATTTTCGATTTTTAAATTTTCAGCTTTGGTGACGATGTTGTTTGGTGCTGATCAAATTAATGTTGGCATGTGGCCAAGGTTCTGTTTAGGTGTAAGGGGATCTACTTTTACATATTCTAGGAGCTGTGAAACGTCGAGGCAACTTGAAATTAGCCATTCGTCAAATTGACGCTATTATAGTATTAATTATAACGAACACATGATATAAATAAAACTAGGAAAACTTGGAAATGATATATTTTTGTTCTAAATTACGATTAAATCTTGAAAAATTGGATTTAAAGATAGAATTTTTTAGTGCTTGCGTTTCATCTCTGCTGGTTATTCACGCATAAATTTCAAAGGAGTTCTGGGGTTGGTAAAATCAATGACAAGATCCTTTAATCCACTAAACTCACTAAAAGAAAATTGTAATTAGCGTGTAAAATGAAAGTTGGTACGACGAAAAATACAATATTTCGTAAGAATTAAAGATTTTGTAATTATTTTTAAGTAAATAATCTGGAAAATGTGGACATCAAAGTTTACGATTTGGTATGAGCTCGAATAGCGAGTGAGACGTTGTATATAAATACATATACACTGAGTAATACTTTTCTCTTGACGATTGTGCTACAAAGGAGGAAAATAGTGCGGTTTATTTAAATTTACCTATTATTGTCGTATGTATCAAAACCGAATTAATACCGTATGTATACGATTAGATAAATTTTTAAATTGTGGTAGTTATTTATCAATAAGATTATGTTTGTGGAATTTTCTGGCGGTGCAATACTTACATGTGGTCAATTTCTGCCGTCTCGAACAATTTCCTAGCACCTTGGCTCTCAGTATCCTCCTCATACCTGTCAGTAAAATACACCACCTTTTTAATTCCACTTTGTATAATCAATTTTGCACACTCGTAACAAGGAAACAGAGTGGTGTAAACAGTGCCTCCTTCCACACCTCCTTTGCTGCTTATAATAGCATTTAGTACAGCATGACAAACTATTAAATACGTAGAGATATACTTTTCTAAATTACGAAAAGTTAGTGATAGCTACCGTAAGGATATTTCGTGTACAAAACTGTTTCATGATCACGGTGTTTGTGGTTCCTAGACCAAGGAAGCGACTCACACCCATTAGGCATCTTGTTATAGCCCGAACCCAAAATGGACCCTTTAACATCGACAACACAAGCTCCTACTTGAGTGTTTGGGTCCTTACTTTGTTGAGCGACTATCAAGCAATGTGCCATGAAACATTCATCGGAGCTTAGCAGTGCTGATTCAGGCCTGTAGCAGAAATAATGGTTTTCTTAAGGATAAGTTTGGAAGTTTACGTACCGAGCTTCTTCTGATTCGCTAGCCATCATGAGGCTTTGGGAAAATTAAATATTGGGAAAAATAGCTTCTATAGAATTTATACAGATTTATCAGACCTTATCGTAGCCCACTCCACAAAAAATTGTAATAACTAGATAAATTAATGGATTAGCTAATCACACTTATTATCCGTTCACGATTTTTATGTAGTAGGGTTGGCCATTAAAATCTAGTGAGTTTGTTGGTATTCGATGCAGAAGAATACACATTTCCTGAACTTTTTTCGTTATGTTTTATTAAATTAAAGGTTAAAAAATATGCCAGAAATATAAACATTGTTGCCGATACTTTCAGTTTTCAGTAGCAATGACCATCACTCGTCTATTAAATATCTTTTTTTCTATTGTTTCTGAAGGATTTAATTAAATCTCACAACTGTTTCTTCGAAAATTTGTTGTCAAATTCAACACGATGTGTAAAGAGCCATTCCTGCATTTCACATTTTTTACTAGAAAAAGTGGGTGGTTTATCCAACTGAACCGAATGATACGGTACATTGTCTAAAACCACCACACATTTTTGGTTCAACTTTGCCAAAGCCGGAATGAGCTGATTAACCACCCAATTTTGAAAAATTGTCCCGTCCATCGTTTTATGATAGTCTGTATCGTTATTTTTTTAATTTAAAAAATTGTTACAACCATCTAAGGGCCCCATTGAACAACCCGCGTGGAGAATAGTAAACCTTGATCCTTCACTTTTAATTTTTTTTTAATGTGAGCGTAGTACGTAGAGTTCTAGTCTCAAGTGTTTCGTGCGAGGCCTTTTACCTGCCCAGAATTAATAAGGACTACAATTTTCTATAGATAATTTTGCTGTTCTGTTGACTTATTAAATTCTTTCAATTTCGGAATCACAGCATGGACACCCACCCGTGCCTCGGCCAAAAGTTTAAGTATTGATAACATTGTAACCAAACTAAGCGTTGACTATTGTGTGGAAACTGTAAATCCACTCTTTTCTAACCATTCTGGCATTTTCATGAAATTTAATAACTCAAATTGTAAAAATTCAAATAACTTTACTTTTTTTACTGCAAGGCCGATAACTTCAAGTAAACTTGAACTATTTTACAACAACCTCTTATCTCACGACTTTCAAGATCTGTACATCATGAGTTGCCCATTTAAAGCCTTAAACTCTTTTTATAATGTTATATTAAATCAATTTTACAAACATTTTCATCAGTCCATTATTAAAAAAAAAACATGTAGAGTCAAAGTGAAAAACAATTTGCAGGCTTTAGATATTGTTAGACAATATGATACGTCTTCTGACGTTGAAAATGTTTTTAAACTTTTGAAAACCCAACGTAGAAGGGAATTACTGTTTGCAAAAAAGTCAGTAAATAGTGAATACGTTGATAATAATTACAACTGGGAAACAATATAAGGGACGCACTTCCGTCTCTAAATCCTTTAATAAATTTCTTGTCGATATTGTTACGAAAGAAACCCATACGCCGCCCCGGTACGACGCCTATGGGAAGTCGCGATGGACAACCCAGAAAAACCTCGAAGCGGCGTTCTCGATCCATCGAGAGGAACGTATAGGTTTAAATAGAGGCCAGCGCCGGGAACTAGGATTAATCAGTCGTGTAAATTCGAGTTATTAAGAAAAAATAAATTGTTGAGTTTTACCCATGTCGATTTTAAACACCCGTTCAACGTATCAATATTATTAGCTGAGGTTATCAAATATGTTAAAAATATCATAGCAAAATCAATAGCCAAATTTATGTATTAGGCATGGAACATTTCCTGTTGTTCTTAAAAAAGCCAAAATTATACCCATTTTTAAAAAGGGCGACAAACAAGATCTAAATAACTATCGCCCCATCTCTGTTCTTCTTGTGATTTCGAAAAATTTTGAACAAATTATTAAAGTAAAATTAGTTAACTAAACAACTTTTTTTCAAAATCACAATTTGGATTCAGGAAAAATAAAAATATTATTCTATCCTATTGGATTTTGTAGAAAATGTTTTTGACTGCTTTGACAATAAACTTTCTGAGTCTGCAACGTTTTTCGACCTCTCGATAGCGTTCGATTGTGTAATTTGTGCTTATTTTTGTCGTCGTTACTTTTATTGCGACACTCGTTGTAATTATTCAAATAATCGTAAGTTTGTGTATAATCTGTACAAAATGTCCAACTGTACTTACTGTGGAAAAAAGGGAAGAAACAATGATTGCGTAACATGCGATATATGTCGAAAACTGGTCCACACTGACTGTTCTGGTTTAAGTAGAATGGAAATTGAGTGCATTCGATCAAATTCGAGAAAAATCCACTACTACTGTGATAAGTGTGACATTGTAGCAACAATTAATAAATTAAAAAGTGAATTGGATGTGCTAAAATCTGAACTGGAGGTAATGAAAAACAACCAAGGAAATGTCGCTCGTTCTGATAATGACAACTTATCCGCTGAAGAACTAATCACAGAGGTCGAGGAAAGAAATCGGAGGGCTTACAATTTAATTCTTTTTAATTTATCTGAATCGGATGAAGAGACTGATGTCAAACGTAATGAGAATGATACATCCCGAGCTGGTCAAACCATATTCTCTGGTGAACATGAAAAAATTAAAATTATGTCGTGTTGTCGGTTAGGAAAGTATAACAATGAAAAAATTCGTCCTCTTAGAATATCATTTGAGAATCCTCAATATGCAACAGAAACATTACGAAAGTATATCCGCAAAGAAAAATTGTATCTCAACAGAGATTTAACTAGACGTCAGCAGAATCAATGTTATATGATAAGGACTGAGTTTAAAAATCGCAGAGAACAGGGTGAAGATGATATAATTTTAAAATATTCAAATGGAATACCAAAGATCCAAAAGGTGGAGAAAAAAAACTCGTAGAAATCCAACAGACTACCAACAACATCCTACAAAAATCAAATTATAATTTTAACGTTTTTTACCAAAATGTGAGGGGTTTAAATACGAAAGTAAGTGGTTTTTATACTAATATATGTGCATCTGATGACGACATTATAGTTCTAACTGAAACCTGGCTAAATAGCAATGTTCTAAGTTCTGAATTATTTCCAAGCACTTTTAATGTCTTTAGGAATGATAGAAGATGTGGAAGGGGAGGAGGTGTCCTAATCGCAGTAAGTGATAAATACCCAGCTCAAAAATTAGATATAACATCTCCCATACCTCAAATTGAAATAACTGCTGCCAGAATTTGCATTAAGGCCACTATGATAACTATTGTAGCCATTTATATTCCACCTTCACATTCAGTTGCGAATTATGTTCAAATATTTGAAGTTTTAGAGAATAAGATAGATTTTTCGAACCCTTCACTTATTTTGGGGGATCTGAACATCTCAGAACTCACTGAATGTATGAGTAAAAATAGTACAACACATTTGTTCAATACTTATGCTAATTTTATTTCCTTGAACAACAAGATACTAGATGTGGTATTGTCAACTGATCACTTCAGTGTTAATTGTAAATCAAGTCAACTTCCATTAGTACCAGAGGACTTACATCACCCATCGCTAGATGTGTCTATATCATACATTTCCTATGAAGCTATCAATTTCCATCAAAGTTCAGATGCAGTAAAATTTAATTTTTATAAAGCCAACCTGCCGGACTTGTATGCAGCGCTAACATCAGTTAATTGGTCACAGCTTGAAAACATTAAAGAAGTAGATACTGCAACTGACTATTTTTATTCAGTAATATACAATTTATTTGATCAATATGTACCCACAACAGCCTATAACTCTAAACGTGCCAAGTACCCCATATGGTTTACAAGTTCTATTATTAATAAAGTAACAGAAAAAAGAAAGCAGTGGAATTTATACCGTAAAACGAAAAATTTACTACATTTAGACAAAGTCAAAATTCTTAGGAAGGAAATAAGAAGGCAAAGCCGCACGGAATATATAAGATTTGTTGAAACCAGCGAAAACTCCATCAAACATGATGCTAAAAAGTTTTGGTCCTTTGTAAAAGCCAAACGAAAATCGCCTACAATACCAGCAGAATTGTCTTTTGGTGATAGTATTGTGTCAACTCCCGAGGATATTGTCAACGCTTTTGCGACTAATTTTGCGAGTGTTTACTGTGATAATAGTGTATTTGCCTGTGATATAAATAATAGCTGTGATAATAATCTTAATGCTTGTGATATTTGTGGTAATGATAATTGCACGTCTCTTAAACTGGAAAACATCTGTGATATCAGTGCTGTGCTACATTCTTTCTCTATCAATGATGCTGACATCTTAAAAGCTGTGATGAAACTTAAACCCAACTTAGTATCTGGTCCTGACAATGTACCTGCGTTTTTTGTTGTAGACTGTATCCGTTGTTTATTAGTTCCACTATGTTATATTTTTAATTTAGTGTTAAAATCGTGCAAATATCCGTTCATGTGGAAATTATCAAAAATATATCCTGTTTTTAAAGCAGGAGATAAGTCAAATATCCAAAACTTTAGGCCCATAGCACTATTATCAAACTTTGCAAAACTATTTGAATGTATCTTATCCAACAATATATATTCTCATGTTATAAACTATATAGTACCAGAACAACATGGTTTTGTCAAAGGAAGATCGACTGTCACAAATCTATATGAATTTACTCAGTTTGTGTCTACTGCTTTAGATGATGGTTTGCAGGTAGATGTGCTATACACGGATTTGACGAAAGCGTTTGATCGTGTAAACCATTGTGTTCTGTTTAAAAAACTTGAAATGTATGGATTTTGTGATAATATATTGCTCTTATTAAAATCAATGATTATGGGAAGAAGGCAGTTTGTCGAGTACGGTGGATTTAAGTCTTTTGAGTTTATTGTAAATAGTGGGGTTGTTCAAGGCTCTAACTTAGGTCCTTTGCTGTTTGTAATTTTCTTCAATGATGTTGTAAAACATCTTAACTGCAAATGTTTCATATACGCAGACGACTTAAAGATAGTTAACATCATAAGATCTAATAATGATTGCTTAAAGCTGCAGGGCAATTTAGATAATTTTATTACTTGGAGTTGTATTAATAAACTAGAAATTAATAAAGACAAATGCAAAATCATGAGTTGCACGAGAAAGATAGATAAAATTAACTTTTATTATAATATCAATGGTGTACTGTTACAAAAGTGTAATGCATACAGAGATTTAGGAGTCATAATTGATTCTACTTTGTCTTTCGTCCCACATATCGAACAAATGGTTAATAGCTCTCTAAGAACGGTAGGGTTTATTATAAGAAATGGAACAGATTTTAAAGATGTATTTAGTATTAAAATATTGTTTTATACTTTAGTGAGAAGCAAACTTGAATATTGTTGCATAATTTGGATGCCTTATTATCAAGTTTATATTAACCTCGTTGAAAATGTATTACGAAAAATTGCTAAATTCATCTATTTTAAAATGTATGGTACTTATCCGCCTCAGCACTGTGATTCAAGAGCGCTATTTGATATTATAGGTGAATCCTCACTTCAAAGTCGTAGGAATATGGCATGTATATCTTTTATGCAAAAACTGATAAACGGTAACATATCTTGTACATCTATATTAGAGAGTATAAAGTTTGTTTGTCCACGTGTAAACTGTCGCACTCCAACAACATTTTATTACAAAGTACCATGTACTTATCACCATTTTAACAGTCCACTAATCAGATGTTTAAGACTGTCTAATTGTATAATACCTCATGGAGTAGACGTATTTTTTGACAATTTTTATAATCCAAGACTTAAATTAAAGCTATTAACTGTTTGTAGAAATTTTTAATTGTTTGTAAAAATTTTTAATTAAGCGTATATATTTATGTATATTTAAACCACAATGTAAGTAAACGTATCATATCATATTTTTTCCTCTGTTCACTTTAAGAACCTGTTAGTTTTAAGTTGAAATTTGTTAGTTTTTTTTTTTTTTTCTGTATTAATGTTTACAAGTATGTACCTACTAATGTAACTCTGTGTGTTTCCACCATAGACGTTAGTCTGTTGGAATTAAAATTATTATTATTATTATTATTATTAATACAAATGAATTTTTTTAAATCTGCGAGATAGCTTTCAAATAGTTGCAATAAACAATCAAGCTTCTGGCAGCCAAGTGATTGTAAAAGGTATCCCCCAAGGTTCAATTTTGGGGCCGATCCTCGTCCTAATTTATATCAATGATCTATCAAAGTTTTATTTGCAGACGATACAACGGTTTTAGATGTTGCAAAATCTGACATCTATCTTGCGGATGCAGAAAAAGTTAGTTCAGAGTCGGTCAAAAGCTGCTTCTCAACAAATAACTTATTTAAATAAGTTAATTGTGAATGACAATAAGACACAACATTTGCGATTCACCACAGATAATAAAGTTGTCACAAATTCTGTGAGATTATTAGGACTTAATGTGGACAACAAGCTATTGTGGCAAGATCACATAGAAAACTTGGCTCTAAGATTGAATAAAGTTGTATATCAGAACGTAAGTTCAAACTATCTTGCAACCACGAGACCGTAATCACCTTTTACTATTAAAATTTTGAAAGTTTATTGTTATATGGCTTAATTTTATGGGGACCTGCTAGTAGAGTTGCACTCGAACGCCTAAAACTATGACCCGTGTACTCTTCTGAATTTTAGAATATAGTACAACCGTATAATTTTGGTCTTTGAATTTTTTTCTATTTCTACTGATTAATAAAGTATCAAGGAACGTGCCCTTACTGCCTCACGGACGAACGGACGGACCGACAGACAGACAGATAGACGGTAGGCGGACAACAGAGACGTATTTTTTCCTACTGTAGGGGTCATGAAATATCGGAAAATATGAAAGTAGCTCGATGGACTCCTTTGCAATACTATTTTAGCTTATGTTCGGGACGTAAAAATTTCTTTACAAGAATGAAAACAATTTGTTTTTTTTTCACTAACATTTCCAAATGCAGGAGATAAAAGTTTTGTAATCCAACTCTAAAGTGGTTCTCGGAATTTGAGATAAGATATAAACAGCTTTCAGTTGGGGAATAACACGATAGTAAAATAACGCAATATAGTGAAAACCCAAGACTTAATTTCGTAATAAAAGATTAGATAAATATTAAACATTAAATATTTGTTCAAAAATTAAAAAAATACCATCTTTTGAATAGGTTGGCACCAAATAAAAGTAATAAAACTGGTTTGGAGCCAAGTTGGTGGTAAAAAATCTTCAAATTTGAAGTTTCTTGACAAATTTATGTCAGCAATGTCGAGAAAACAGAGAAATTTGTTAAATTTAAAACTGAAAGAAGACAGATTTGAACAACCGACAAATTTATGAAAAACACAAAATTTTTCGGTAAAAAAATTGATAACCAATTAATAATTATAGAACTGTGGTAATCGGAAACGACACACAAAATGTAGGTTTTTAACAATCGATTATTTGTGGAGTGTAACGCATTTCAAAGAATATTGTACTTATAGTACTTAGTTACCTAACAACTCATAAAATTTGCTGATAATGCTGTCACTTTATGATCAATTGTATACGTACGGATTCGTGTGCAACAATTTTATCCCCATTCCCATTATTGTATTCCAAAATTTTCGGGAAATTGGAGTCAGCCATTCCTGATTTAATCAATAAAAGAAACTGACACAAATTTTTTGGGAGATAAGTACTATGAGAGTTAGGTACGATTATGTGGATATGTAGACCGAAATGGTGAGAGGAGAAGGAATGGTCATGTTCCAGAAATTATAGACAAGAATGGAGAGAGAGGATAAAAGAACCAATGTATAACTCGGAGTACAAAGAACTGGTATTGATAACCGATTAACGGCGTATCTTGACAGAACGAATGGAAAAGAAAGAATGGTGATTGCGAGGTTTAGTTGCGGGAACGAAGAAAGAGAAAACAAGTTTTGGTTGGAAGTAGAACAGAGAATATGCAGCATATGCATGCAGCAAGTTTTAAAAGAAAATGGAAGATGAATGAAATGGATGAAAGAGGTGCACAAGGCAAGGGAAAGGATAGGGAAGATGACGACAAACAAAAATTAAAGAAAGAGAAGATTCAATTTAGATAGATAATCATATGTATTTAGACAAATATTTTATATAAACAGCCGAAGGACATCTATCTTCATAATTATCATTAGACAGCGGATTTCTGTCGGGCCTGGCAAGGTCAAACTGATTCTACGACAACTGGTCGCAAACAACTGATCGCGCGACAATTGATCGCAAACAACTCGTCGTAGCACAATTGGTCGCACGCGACAATTAATCGCGGCGACAATTGATCGCAGCGACAATTGATCGCACGTAAATTTATCGCAGCGTCAATTGATCGCAAGGTAAAATTTATCGGGAAGTATTTTCTTTTATTAAAACTAAATATTTTGTATTCTGAATTTTACGTTGCAATAAATTTAGCAATCAGGTAAGGTGTAAATATCCAATTAAAAACAATTTGAATATAGATAAGTAACGAAGTTTGTAGTTGCACTTTAAAAATTAAAAAATACGAGCGTAAACACCTTGTTACATACGATTTTTTATTAATAAATTGTCATTTTGGTTATTTTTTTTAAGAGATTGTTACTATTTATGTCGTTGCTTATTTTACCTATTATATTATAGGAACTAGCTTCATTATAAGAAGTACTCAACATAAAAAAGTGTTTATTGTTCTTAACTAGATTTATTATACAATTATTTAAAAAGTCATATTTTTAACAACCTTTAAATTTTAACACATTTTGATACAGAATTCCCTCTATTGTCTATTCTTGCCTTTATACATATCACCAAACAATAAAAATTATGAACTAATAGTACATCTAGAGTATCTATATGCAGCGAATGTAAATTCCACTGGACGGATATAATACTTATTTTAATCCCTTGTAAATTACAACGGATCTTTTATTGGGTTTGAGAAAGGTTTACGTGTATTGTAAATATATATTGCAAAAACTTCTGTTAGAGCGTCAAGAATAATTTTGTGTTACCGGAAAATCTAAGAAATGTAGGTACTTATGCAACTAAAAACTTACTTTTTAATTATTATTATGTGACTAGTATAGTACTGAAGAAAAATTCAGTTGTACCATATGTGGGTGTAAAAGATACATATACAGGGTTAGTCACGAGAAAATTACTTCTGAAAATTATTTTTACGCAACCCAAAATACGAATACCGTGCACCACTTGATACTAACTGAATTTAAAATGAAATGCTTAATCCATGATTGCTTTGAGTTTGGTAATGTCATTTTGACAATTCTGGAAAAGGAGGTTACGCGAGTGTCCATGGTGGTTCCGCAGCCTTCCGAGTGAAATGTCCCTCAATAAACTTTTTAAATTTCTCAAGCTAAAAATTAGTCACGCCATTGCGAATAACCACTACTCAGTGGCGTCGTCATCCTGGTTGTTTCTACTTTTTAACGGTATTCACTGTTTGTATTACTTGTTACTCGTGATGTATTGATTGATTTAAATATTTTAAATAAGATTAATTAATAGATAATATAAATCTGTTATGTGCGTTGTTTTATTCAACAATTTTTATTCCATAAACCGCTTCAAAAAAAAAAACAGGACGTCACTGTCATCGGCAGTCTTATCTGGGTAATGAGGGGTACTGTTTAGACACTTTACCGGTTTGGCTCGAAACCATCATTTTAAGTCTGGCACTTCCTCTAGTATGAGTATATTCTTTGCTCCATGGTCAAAACTAATCTTTTTACGATCTTGTTTACACAAATGGCGTAAAACTGGAGATTGGTATGTAGGTACTTAGCAAAGGGAATGAGATAAATTATTCAGTCTTTCGTATCTACAAGCGCCTCATTAACAGTGTGAGCGTTCAAAAAAGTTCTGAATGAAAAACATCTTTGGTTTTATCTTTAAGATAATCCAGAACTAATTTGTAGTGACCAAAAAATTGTCTGTAAAGAATGCAGTAAACTCCAAGATTAATTGTTAATATATAAATTCAAATTTCTTTGCACCAAATTTATTAAAAAATATATATATTTAATTTTTGAAATATCAAACGTAATGAAAATAATACTTTTTCACTTAAAACTGTAACGAGAGTTTTTTCACGATTTCATTGATTATAATAAATTTATAAATTTTTAATTTGACAGTTGTAATAATTTTAAAACCATTTTCTATTTAAAAAAAATTACGTGTGTAACACGTTATGAAAGCTATTTTTAACTCGTTTAATTGACAAACTTTAAACTTGTGAGAAAAAAGCATGAATCACTTACTTGAGTGTCTAATTAATAAGACGAATAATCCAAATGAACATTACAGTAGCATACCGACGAAATATGTGTCAGCATTAAAAAAATTATTTTACAATGTTTTCACTTTTTTGCACTTCGGTTTAGTCGGAAATGTGCCTAATAGTTACTCTTTTTTGGAACTCGTATTTATTTAAAAATAAACAAGATGGCGACCGTGACGGGGCAGCTCAAAAGTAACTCGAACGCTACAAAAATGTGCAAAAAATGTGACAACATTCCAACGCAAGGCCCAAAATGTGTACAGTGTAATGCAGTTTTTCATCCAGGGTGCATTAAATATCTTAAAGATATTGTGGAAAGTGCTCCTGGTGAGGTTATGTGCTGTGGTTCCAAGGTGACTCCGACGCCATTGCCAGAGAAGAAAATGACCAACAGCATCGCCCAAGAAGAAGTTGCTGCTTCAATTTAGTTCTGCAAAGGTAGAAAATAAGTATCTAAAAAAACTGCTGAAGGAGAAAGACTTGCACATAAAAAGTTTATGTGCCAACTTGGACATACTCCTCAAGCAAATAACCTTGCTAAATAACATCATAATTAAGCAGGAGGAAGGAATTTCCAATAATCATAATCCAGAAACGACATCACAAGAAATTAATGAAATTGTCAAAAACAGTAAGCTGCTTCCGCTCAAAAACACCAACGATAAACAACAGAAAAAAACGCAAGACTCGCCATCTAATCAAGCCAAAACACCAAATCAAGGAGATAAAGATAAGAATGTAAAGAAGACATTTCGTGGTTAGAGCGAACTCCAGGAGCCAGTTCAGGACGATAACGAAAACCTGAACAATAATAAGACACTGCAGAATGAAGACGATAACTGGAATAAAGTCAAAAGCAAAAAAAGACATCGCAGAGAATCCAACAAACCGATAATTGGATGCTCGGTGGATAATAGTACCCCCAAAGCAGTCCCACGAAGAAGCTTCATCCACGTGTATCGACTAAATCCTTCAACGACTACAAAGGATATCGAAGATCACCTCTGCATGTCAAATATATGCACTTTCGGAGTTGAAAAGCTGCAGTCAAGATATCCGGACCTATATTCAAGCTTCAAAGTGACCATTGATCATAAAGACCAAGACGTAGCTATGAAACCTGAAACCTGGCCTCGTGGCAGCTGTGTCAATCGTTTTTTTCATCGGATACTAAAGAAGACCGCGTTGCCTTAGAGGTAGAAGGCTATTTGAACATTCTGTCAATCAACATCCAATCACTGAGGGCAAAACTAGCGGAATTTGAGGCAGCAGTAGCAGACGATGACTTCTCCCTCCTTACCCTTTGTGAACATTGGTTGATGGCAGTAGAAGCTGACCAAATACGTGTCAATAATTTTGTAACTGAGTCTTATTTTTCCAGAAACTCAACGAAACATGGGGGCACAATGATTATGAGGAACGCTGAGGTTTCTTGCACTCGTCTCCAAAATCTCCAACAACTCTCAATTGAGAAACATGGTGAGATATCTGGAATTTATATGAATAACCTAGAAATTTATGTGATAAATGTCTATAGATCACCCTCTGGAGATCTGAACAAATTTTTGAGTACTTTAGAAAAAGTTTTTGGTATAATTAACACATTAAAGAACAACATAATATTGACTGGTGACTTTAATGTAAAATTTGACAAAGAAGACCTCTTAAAAGACTGCTTATTAGATTTTATGAGAACTTATGGGCTTTTTCACTTAGTCGAATTTCCAACTAGAAATAACAACTGTCTGGATAACGTTTTTACAAATCTAGATCACGCACTTTTTCAAATTAGTCCATGGAATTTACACCTATCAGATCATAGAGGCATCAAAATTAAAGTGTTAATTTCGTCTACTAAAAACAAACAAAAAACACAGCTTATTAAACATAGGCCAATTACTGCTGTTGGTAAATTCAAATTGTACGAGTCGGTGTCCAATATCAACTGGGACTTCATTAAGCTATGCAGTAATAATTCAGTTGACGACTTGTTCACAAAATTTTTAATCTAATAGAAGGTCATGTAGGGCAAGCCTTCTCTCTAAAAGTAGTCAAGCGTCAACCTATCAACAACAAAACTGTAAAGTGGTTTGATAGTGAATTAATTCAAATGCGGGAAACATTACAACATTTATGTGAAATAAATAATCTAATTGGGAGTGAACAAACCAAGTCAGCAAAAAACTCGTTTAGGAAAGTATATCGTGACAAAATAAATGAAAAGAAAATGCTTTGTAATGAAAAATTCATCTCTACTGCAAGTAATAAAGTCAAGGCTATGTGGAAAATTATCAACGAAACTCGCAATAAAAGTGTTAATAGTCAAAAATTAAGCTGTGATATGACCTGTGACGATTTTAACAACTATTTTATAAATGAAATTTCAAAATTGGGAGCGCAAAGCAATAATGACTGTGATATTGAACTCTGTGAGATAGCAAGTAAGTCTACTCACTCCTTGATTAATTTATAGCCCTAGTTTCAGTTTTAAAGAAGTGTCACACATAAAAGTGAGAGAAGCTATAGATAACCTGAAAAATAGTAATTCTTCTGATATCTTTAATCTTAATGTGAAAATTGTCAAAAGTATAAAGGACTTGCTGATACCTCCACTTGCAAAACTTATTAACTTTTGCATAAAATATTGCGTCTTTCCCAAATGTCTTAAAACAGCGGTCACTGTACCAGTATACAAAAAGGGTGATACTAATAATCCATCTAACTATCGACCTATCTCATTACTTCCCATATTTGGCAAAATATTAGAGAAAATTCTAGTTGAAGAACTTTGTACTTATCTTGAATCACATGCTTTACTTTCTGACTCACAATATGGTTTTAGGAGAAACCGTTCCATGGTAATGCTGTTCAGGAGTTAGTTAATTTTATATCTCAGTGCTTTGAAGATCGTAAAATTGCACTTGCGTCTTTTCTGGACCTGTCCAAAGCCTTCGGCTGCGTCTCGCATAAACTTCTCGTCAAAAAACTGACAGCCTATAACTTGGTACCGTCTAGCATTCAACTTATTAGATCATATCTGGAAGATAGACACCAGGTTGTCAAATATAAGGAACAATTATCCGATTGTCTTCCTGTCAGAAAAGGTGTGCCACAAGGGTCCATCCTGGGGCCCCTCTTATTAATTATTTTTATTAACGACCTATCTTCTAGTATAGACTCAAAAATTATCTTGTATGCAGACGATACAACCCTAATAAACCAAGCAACATCGACGGAGACTATCTGCATCAAAAGAGAGGAGACGCAATCGAGGGCTGAGGGTTGGTTCAGACAAAACGACCTCAGCTTGAACGCAAATAAAACTACCACTATGTTATTTTCTTTAAAAAATAGCAATGTTCCACCCGATTTCACCACTTCAGCACAAATCCTTGGGATACATTTGGATGCAAAACTAACCTGGAAAGTTCACGGCGACGAGCTGGCCAATAGAATTAACAAAAACTTATTTGTGTTAAGGAGTCTTAAAAATAAAGTATCATATCAAGTACTCAGAACAGCATATTTTGCCTTATGTGAATCACATCTAAAATACTGTATCCTAACATGGGGTCATGCCAGCATCTGTAATCGCATATTTAGGCTCCAAAGAAGAGCAATAAGAATTCTTGCTGGCATAGGTTATAGGGATGATTGCCGCTCATATTTTACATCTTTAAGAATATTAACCCTACCGTCAATATATATATATATATTAAATTCACTGCTACATCTTAAACTTAACATCAATAATCATATGAAACACAAAGATATTCACTCGTATAATACACGTCACAACGCTACACTTCTTCCAAATTTTGTAAGGTTAAAAAGAAACCAGTCATTCAATTATTACTCTGTCAAATTTTACAATAAATTATCAGAAAGTACTCAAAATCTTGGTATAAAGCAATTTAAGAGACAAATATCAGATTATCTCATCAAAAATGCATTTTACAATTATTATGAATTCTTCAGTGTTACCTCAGTAATTGTGCCCCCATCCAATGTTTTGACTTGATTTTAAAGTTATAAAAATCCATATGTATGTAATGTGTCTTGTATTGAATTTGTGACTTGTACAACGACTTTTGTTATATGTACTAATAAACATTATTAATATTATTATTATTTTGACACTTTTTTAGAAATAATGAAATTTTTGAGAATATAGTACTTTATTTTATTTTCCTCATTCATAACAATTACTTATTTTTTCTATAAACGCTATCCTTTTTCGCCTGCGATCAATTGTCGCATGCGACCAGTTGTACTTGCGATGTATTGTAACTGCGACCAGTTGTCGTTGCGACCAATTGACCTTGCGATCAGTTGTTTGCGATCAATTGTCGCGCGACGAATTGACGCGGTACCAATATGTCGTAACCTCAAATCGTAAACGGCAAACTTTCTTTGACAGTTCTTACATTTGATAAAGAAAACTACTAGTCTCGCGCTATCTTTGTCTAGCACATAGATTAGGTTCCTCCCTGTCGAACTTCGCGCACAGGCATTTTGCCGTACTTTCTAAAAGTAATAATAAATCTATTGACTCTACCTGTAACTAGTTAATAGCGCCACATTCGTTGAAACAATTTTCTTGTCATCAATGGTTTTCTTCGCATTTTTGACAGGTCTCCCGTCACTTCTTCGAGTTTCTACCCCAGTGGCCTTTTTTCCGGCAATAATAACAAGCACCACTATACCTGTTGTTGTGTTGAGTGTAGAATAGGCAGTGGCAGATAACATCACTGGTTAATTAATATGAATCTCTTAAAATTTGGGATCAAAAACTAAACCCTGTATTTTTGCACCTCCAAGATTGGAAAGATGTTTTTCTCTTTATAAGTATAACCTGCCCTCTAAAAACACAACTCTTGTTCCAGCACATCAATGCGTCACACGTCAAGACTTCCCTCCCACCGCCCCATGTCCAACCTTTCGCCCTTCGAATGGCATCCCCGTCCGGAAATTGGTTCATAGATGAGCTTCCTGCCTCGGTCCCAATTTATGCAAATGGTTTGTATGTAATTTGCGCATTATTTTTTCTGCGAGCGTCGGGGTGCATCGACAAACCAAATTACGCGCCAACAGAATACACGAAAGAATGAGGCGGGAGACGCGATTGGGGAGATCCGGCGTCGGGGGATAGTGTGCGAGTGTGTGTGCGGGTTCCTCAGAGCTGGGGTAAGCTTTTCTTATTCGATGAGCGACTCATTAGTGTAATTAGTGAGAGGTGTGCGAAGTGAAGCAGCGTTTGAAGATGGCGATACTGCGATTCAAAGGAGACGACAAATAAAACCGTAATTAAAGATGGCGGGGTAATCGGATACTTGTACAGACGTTAATTAACGGAGGCTTGGATTTGTATTATAGTGGAAACTTTTGCGGGAGTTGGGTTTCGCGGGTTTTTTTATTGGGTTTTATGGGGATAAGGAAGTTCGGTGTTTTTCTTTATTAATTGGGGTAGAACTGAGGGTTGTAGCTGGTTTGTGCTCAGACGCCGGTTTAGTAGTCTATGTTTCTGAGTTTATTTTAATATCGTAACATTTTGTTTTAATTCTTTTTTTGATTTTCACTTCCCATGTGTTTTTTCGACCTTTTATGATTTCTAGAGTACGACAAAATAGGTCTCCCGTTCCGTCTATTTGTCTGGATTTTTATTAAACAGATAATCTTCAAAACAACATATGTTTAACAATTATTTAAGACGTTTGTAGTTATAAGGACATCTTATTTCATATTTTGTTTTTTTTTTTTAAACTATTGTCTATTTTGGAACTTTGTTCTGTTAGTCAATAAAATTTATTTATTTATTTATTTATTTATAAAACCACTGGACCGATTGTTGTCAAATTTTGTATGTAAATTAGGAATATCACATCATCTCCAAAATATACGATAGCAAATTTGTTTTTATTCACCCTAGACATCCAGATTTTTCAAAAAAAAAAAAATCAAAATTGTGTAACATTTTTCAATTTAACTTTGAAACTTAAATCAGTTATCGTAAGCATGGTAAATCGTTAATCAAAATTTATTCGTTTATCCCTTTCCAAAAACTTCAAAATTTTTCAATTTTTCGATTTGCAATTTTTCAGTATTACAATTTTTCATGTTTGGATTTTTCAGTTTCCCAGTTTTTAATTTTTCGAGTTTTCAATTTTTCGTTTCCCCAGTTATTTATTTTAAATGATATTATATGATTTTATATTTAATTTTTCTGACTTGTAATTTTCATTGTCTCAATTTTATGTCACAAGTTTTCCATTTCCTGTACTTTTTCAATGTTTTTTTTTGATTTTATATTTTTCTGTTATTTATTTCTTCAAATTGTCAATGCTTGATTTTCCATTCCCCAATTTTCCATCTTTAAAATTTTTCGATTTTGCAATTTTTGGTTTTCTTAATTAGTATACGATTTCTTTATTTTCAATATTTTGATTTTACAATACATATTACGTTTTTACGATTTTGAAGTTTTTCGATTTATAAATTTTAGGGATGTACCGACTAGTGGTCGACCGGTCGGATAAGCCGACTATTCGGCCAACAATACCCACAAAATAAAACAAATTTTTAAGGTAGTCAGAGAAATAGAAAAAAAAAACATACTGTCTGTCGCATTTATAAACCGGTTTTAGCAAAGCCGAACAGTCGGCCGACTAGTCGGCTTTTACTGGCCGAACAATCGGCTAGTCGGCTAGTCGGCCAGACCTACAGTCGGTACATCTCTAATAAATTTCTCAATTTTTAATTTTTCGATTTTTCAATTTTTCGTTTTGGATTACCCATTTTTAGGGTTTTCAATGTTTTCATTTTATAATTTTTTGATTTATCATTTTTGATTTTTCAATTTTACAATTTACCAGTTTTTCCATTTTTTTGAATCGAAAAGTTGAAAATCGAAAAACTGAAAAAATCAGAAATTGCAAAATCGGAAAAGTGGAAATTCGAAAAATTGCAAATCGAAAAACTGTAGAAACGAAAAATTGAAACAATGAAAAATTAAAAATTGAGAAACTTAAAAATCGAAAAAAATTAATGAATCGAAAAATTCCAAGCAAGAAAAAACGAATCGCATAAAAAAATTCGAAAATCGTCAAAATTGTAAAGAATAATAATTGTAACAGTGAAGGTCAAAAAATGAAAAATGAAACCTTAAGAAATTAAAAAATTAAAAATGGAAAAATTCTAAAATTCGTAAAAATGAAAAAGTAAAAAATTTTGAAAATTATAATTAACAAATACCTACATGTTTAAAATGGAAACAAAATAAATTGCAAACTAAAAATTGAAGAAACTAAAAACTGAAAAGTAGAGTAACTAAAAATACCAAATTGAAAAACCTAAAAATTGAAGAGATAAAGAAAATAAAAAATCGAAAAGAAAAATTGTAAATCGAAAAATTGAAGAAATGAAGAATTGAAAAATCTAAAAATTGAGAGAATAAAAATTGAAAATTCATGAAATTGCAAATCGAAAATTTGGAGAAACAAAAAAAATGAAAATTCAAAAATCGCAAATGAAAAATTGAATACACGAAAAATTGAAAATTAGGAAAACTGAAAAATCTAAAATGAACAAACGAAAAATTAAAATATCTAAAAGTTGAAAAATCGAAAAATTTAAAAATTTCACGTTTCACATTCGAAAAAAAGAAAAATTAGATAATTAGGACATTGAAAAACCGAAAAATTGAAAAAATGTAGCAAATAAAAAATCGAAATGAAAAATTAGCAAATGAAAAATTGGAAAATCCAAAACTTGAAAGATTGCAAAAATTGCAAACCAAAATTGAAGTTTCGGGAAAATGAAAAATCGAGGCACTGGAAAATCTATAATTGAAAAAGTACAAAATTAAAAATTGAAGAAGTAAAAAATTGAAAAATCTAGCCATTGAAAGAGTAAAAATTGAAAACTCATAAAATTAACAAATGACAAAACTGAAAAATCTAAAATTGATGTAATCAATAATTGGAAAATTTTACATCGAAGAAAGAAAAATTAGAAAAACTGCAAATCGAAAAATTGAAAAATGTAAAATTTGAAAAATTGCAAAAATTGCAAATCAAAAATTGAAGAAACAAAAAACTGAAAAATCGAGAAACTGGAAAATCTAACAACGAAAAAATGAAATATCGAATAATTTAGAAGTTGAAAAATCGAAAAATTTGAAACCCAAAAACTGCAAAAAAATTGAAAAACCTGAATATTGAAAAATTTCACATCGAAAAAAGAAAAATTATAAAATCATAACGTTGAAAAACCGAAAAATTGGAAAAATAAATAAAATAAAAAACCGAAACGAAAAACTGCAAATTGAAAAATCTGGAAATTGAAAGATTGCAAAAATTCCAAATCAAAATTGAAGAAACGAAAAATTGAAAAATCGGGAAACTGGAAAATCAAACAATAAAAAAATTTGATATCGAAAAAAGAAAAATTAGAAAATCAAAACATTCAAAAACCGAATAAGTAATTGAAAAAGAAAAGAAAATAAAAACCGAAACGAAAAACTGCCATTTGAAAAATCTAAAAATCGAAAGATTGCAAAGTTGCAAACCAAAAATTGAAGAACGAAGAATTAAAAAGTCGAAAAACTGTAAAATCTGAAATTGAGAAAACGAAAAATTAAAAAATCTGAAAGTTGAAAAATCGAGAAATGGAAAACCAAAAAACTGCTAATGGAAAAGTTGAAAAATCCAAAAAAAATAAAAATTTTACATCGAAAAAAGAGTAGAAAATCAAAACACTGGAAACCGAAAAAATAAAGAAAATAAAAGCTGAAACGAAAAACTGCCAGTTATAAAACTAAAGAAACTAAAATCTAACAATGAAAAAACTGCAAATCAAAAAATGTAAAATTTGAAAAATAGAATAATTTAAAACCGAAAAACTGCAAATCAAAAATTGAGAAATTTGACATCGAAAAAAGAAGAATTAGAAAATCAAAACATTGAAAAACCAAATAATTGAAAAAAGAAAATAAAAACCGAAACGAAAAATTACAAATCGAAAAATTGAACAAGTGAAAAATTGAAAAATCTAGCAATTGAAAGAGTAAAAATTGAAAAACTCATCAAATTTCAAAAGTGCCATTTGAAAATTCGAAGAAATGAAAAATTGAAATATGAAAAGTGGAAGAAGCAAAAATTGCAAACCAAAAATGGAAGATACGAAGAATTAAAAAAATAGAAAAACTGTAAAATCTGAAATTGAAAAAACGAAAAATTAAAAAAATCTGAAAGTTGAAAATCGAAAAATTGAAAACCAAAAAAACTGCTAATGGAAAAGTTGAAAAATCCAAAAAAATTAAAAATTTTACATCGAAAAAAAGAAAATGTAAAAAATCAGAACACTGAGAAACCGAAAAATTGAAAAAATAAAGAGAATAAGAAACCGAAACGAAAAATTACAAATCGAAAAATTGAACAAGTGAAAAATTGAAAAATCTAGCAATTGAAAGATTAAAAATTGAAAAACTCACAAAATTAACAAATGGAAAAATTGCAAAATCGAAAAATTGAAAGACCCAAAAGTGGGAAAATCGGAAATCTGATAAATTGAAAAATGAAAACTCGAGATGTAAGAATATCGTAAAATTGAAGAAAAGAACATTTGAGAAGTAGTGAAACTGAAAAATCTAAAATTGAAGAAATGATAAATTGAAAAATTCCACATCGAAAAAAGAAAAATTAGAAAATTAGAACATTGAAATAACGAAAAATTTAAGAAATAAAGAAATCAAAAACTGAAACGAAAATCTGAAAATCGAATAATTGAAAAAAGTAGAAATTGAAAAATTGCAACAATTGCAAACCAAAAATTGAAGAAACGGGAAATTGAAAAATCGAGAAACTGGAAAATCTAAAATTGAAGTAGTAAAAAATTAATAATCCAAAATTTGAAATATCGAAAAATTGAAAAATCTCATATACATAGAAGAAAAGGAAAACGAAAAAATTAGACACTGAAAAAACGAAAAATTGAAAAAACAAATAAAATAAAAAGACGAAACGTAAAAATACAAATTTAAAAATCTAAAAATTGAAAGATCAAAAAATTGAAGAAACGAAGAATTAAAAAGTCTGAAAACTGTAAAATTTGAAATTGAAAAAAACGAAAAATTAAAAAATCTTAAAGTTGAATATCGAAAAATTGAAAACCGCAAAGCTGCAAATGTAAAAGTTTAAAAATCCAAAAATTGAAAAATTTTAAATCGAAAAAAAGAAAATGTAGAAAATTAGAACACCGAAAAACCAGAAATTTAAGAATAAAGACAATAAGAAAACGAAGCGAAAAATTACAAATTGAAAAATTGAAGAAGTGAAAAATTGAAAAATCTAGCAATTGAAAGGTTAAAAGTTGAAAATTCATAAAATTAACAAATGGCAAGATTACAAAATTTAAAAATTGTAAAATCGAATATCTGATAAATTGAGAAATGAAAATCTGCGAAGTAGAGAAACTGAAAAATCTAAAATTGAAGAAGTGGAAAATTGAAAAATTTCACATCGAATAAAGAAAAATTAGAAAATTAGAATATTGAAACAACGAAAAATTAAAAAAATAAAGAACAAAAACCGAAATGAAAAACTGCAAATCGAAAATTGAAAAATGTAAAAATTGAAAAATTTAAAAAATTGCAAATCATGAATTGAAGAAACGAAAAATTGAAAAATCGAGAAACTGGACAATCTAACAACGAAAAAACGAAAAATCGAACAATCTAAAAATCAAAAAAGCGAAAAATTGAAAAAATAAATAAAATAAAATTCCGAGATGAAAATTGAAGAATTGAAAAACCGAATAATCTAAAAATTGAAAGATTAAAAATTGTAAACTCGTGAAATTGCAAATCGAGAAATTGTTAAAAATCCAGAATTTGGAAAATTGGAAAAGCAAAAATTGAAAAGTCGAGAAATTTTAAATCAAAAATTGAAAAAATAAAGAAAATAAAAAACCGAAACGAAAAATTGAAAATTCGAGAAACTCAAATTGAAAAGTTGCAAAATCTATAACTTGAACACTCGAAAAATTTCAAATCGGAAAACTGAAGACACAAAAATAAAGAAAAATTAAAGGATCGAAAAATTTAAGTCAAAGAAGCGGCGGGAATATTATTTATCCCACTGGTTTTTAATTTACTTATAAAAATTATCAGAAAGCAAAAATCCCAAAAAAATGTATAAATTTTTGAAGAGGCGTGATTTATTGGGTTGCACTTCAAGGGCGAGGAATGTTCTGTCGAAATAACCTTGAACAATTTTTTTCCCATCATACTGAGGCAATTTTACTTTGACCCTTTTTTGCTATAAATAAAGCTTCTAATGGGTAATTTTTTAGCCTGTGTAAAACAATTCGGAGTACAACTGCTTCAAACGTTCACGGTAAAATGCTGGTTATTTGCATTTTTATATTTCCTACTATTTTTAAAAATAGAACATAAAGCTTTGTAGCAGAAAAGACTTTAATCAATGTCCCTGCAGCTATGTAAGAAAGCCATTTTCAAAATGTTAACACTGCAATCTCGAAGCAGTGATCGAAAGCAACTTTATCACAACATAAAATCTTAAGTAAACAAATGAGTTTTCCTTTGCACAACTCCCATAATAAAAATGACAATAAAAACAAAAATAAGGTAGAAATTCTTGCTGAAATCGCCGTTTATATTATAAATTCATGTAATTTTAGACGACCAAAGTGCTCATAAATTTACGCAACATTTAAACCTAGTAGGTTTCGTACAAAACCAACGACATTCTTCGGAGTACCATTTATTATGTGGAAGAATAGAGCCATCGTTAATGTCAAGTTAATGTTACGTAATGATTGATGCTTTGTAAATTTTAAACAAATCCAATAATTACGGTTCTTCGGGCGTCATTGTCGTACGACAATAAATAAATCATCCGCACAACAAATAGCAACTCCAAGAAACCCCAGTAAGTCACTTTATCAAACTTAACTTTCTTTCCCACGCGGGGAAAATGTAAAAATGAAACTCATTGCGAGAGTAAATCTTCAGTCGTTGGAACGCAGATTGGAATAAAATCCAACAAGGTAAAAGAAGTTGTTATTGTGGGTTGCTTCTCGCATACACCGAACTTCTTAGCGATTTTCCGCCTAAATAAAGTTTCGGTGCTGAAACAAACGAGATATATTGTGACGGCAGGGAAAAGTTAGCGGCAGAACATGTAAAATGATTTTTTTTGCCGGATGAATAATTTCGGGGAAGTTTACAAATTGTTCTGTGTATAATTCCAGGTTTCGCTGGTTTCTTAATAACAAGTTGTTAATGAGATGTTTATTTGAGTGTTGGGTGGAAAATGAAGAGATTTTTGTTATATTCTTTTGGTGTTTTGTGTTACGGTGTAACGATGAGCGATATTTTAAGCAAATTTTTTCATGGTGCTCTATTAAAAATTGCAGACATTTTTCAATCTCTTCGAGTTTTTATTTTTAAATTGATCAGTTTTCCGATTTTCTACATCCAGAATCTTTGCTGAGTTTTTACCCTAAACATCCAGATTTGTGTAGAAAGAAAACAACATTTATTGTAACATATAATAACATATTGTAATTTAACTTTGAAACCGTAAAATCGAATGTTTTGAAATCTTGAAAGTTAAAAAAAAAACTTTTAAGTCTATCGGAAACACGGTTAATTGTTAACAAAAATTTATCAGTGTACGTCCCCTCTAAAAATTAATGACGTCATCTTACAATTTCGCCGAATGAATGTTATTTAAATTTTATAAAATAATTTGAAATTTGATTTACGAATCCATTTTGCGGATTTTTGGAAATAAAATCAAAATTGTTATAATTTGCAACTAAAAATAGTTTTGGGATTTGAAAATTAGGAGTTTAAGAACGCAAAATTATTGGGAAAAAAATAGAAGTCTTAAATAAAAGTTTGGAATTTAGAATGATTGGAAGTTCGAATTTGCAACTTGAAAATTCATTTGGATTGATAACTCCGGAATTTGAGAGAGAAGCCAGAATTTAAAATACGGGAATCGTCATCTAAGAATAAGAAACTAAGAATTTCTGAATTTGGAATCGGAAATATAAAAATTTTGGCATTAGAAATTAGTGTTTAGAATTTGGGAATTTAGATTCGAGAATTCGGAAACCAGAAATTCATAATTGAAAAATGGAAGATTGGGATTCGGGAAACGAGCATGGGAAACTGAGAATCTGTAAAATTACGTTGAGAATTTGCTAATTTTTATTTTTTTAAGTTGAAATTTAACAATTCTGGTACTGAAAAAAGAAATCTCTGAAATTCGGGAATTGGTAATTGAGAATTAAGAACGGAAATTACGAAATTTGCAACCTGATCAATGAAAATTTAGCAATTAGAATTTGATAATTTATAACCGATAATAGAAGTTTGGAAATTAGGAATTAAAAACTAGGAATTTAGGAATACGAACATTGTGAGCTGCGAATTCAGAAGTTCGAAATTAAAACTTCAAAAATCTTACATTAGAAAATTGAGAATAAAAAACTCAGGAATATTAATAATTTAGAAATTTTTAACAGAATTATGGAATTTTAAATGTGAAGATTTTTATTCGTCAGGAGGTCGAAAGAGTCGCATTAAAACAATAAAAAAGTTGGAATTTGGAATTATTGGAAATTTAATCCTGTAATTTGAAAACTCTGGATTCATAACTTGGGAGTTTGAAAGTGAAACCGGATTTAAAATACGAGAAACGCAAACTGAGAATTCACAATAGGAATTAGATATCGGACAACAAGGGACTAGGATTTTAAGAACTTGGAATTAGAAATTTTAAATGGCATTAGGAACTCGTATTGAGAATTTGGGAACAGATTTGAGAATTCGGAAACTATAAATTAAAGAATTGAGAAGGAGTACATCGAAATTTGGGAAACGAGAACAAGAAATTGAGAATTTGAAAACTTAAGAGCTACGAGTTAGGAATATGAGAATTTCTAATTTGGAATTTGAAAATTCTGTAATTGAGAAGATAGATCTGTGAAATTTGGGAACTGGTAACTCAGAACCTGGATTAGAGGAACTTCAAATTGAAAGTTAAAAATTACTATTCGTAATTCAACAATTATAATTTGAAAACTGAGGATTAGGAATCGAAATTTCGAAATTTGCAAATTGATCAATGAAAATTTTGTATTTAGAATCTGATAATTTATAACTGACAAAAGGAGTTGGCTATTGAAAATTAGGAATTCAGAAACACAAACTCTGTGAGCTGCGAATTCATGAATGCGAAATTAAGTCCTCAAAAATCGTATATTGCAAAAGCGAAAGTTTCGGACCCGGGAATTTCGGAATTGGGAATTGAGATTTAAAGATTCTGGAATTGGGAATTTTAAACAGATTTGTTGGAATTGGACTGATAATTTGGGAGTTTGAAAGTGAACCCAGATTTAAAATACGAGAATCGCAAATTGAGAATTCACAATGGGAATTAGATATCTGACAACAAGAAAGTGGGATTTTAAGAATTTGGAAATAGAAATTTTAAATGGCGTTAGGAACTCATGTTCAAAATTTGGGAATAGAGATTAATTAAATAAGTGAGCAGAAAAATATCGAAATTTGATAAATGATTACAAGAAATTAAAAATTGAAAAGAGAGATCTATGAAATTTGGGAACAGATAACTCATAACCTGGATTAGGGGAACTTGAAATGGGAAGTTAAAAATACTATTCGTAATTCAACAACTAGAATTTGGAAGCTGAGAATTAATAATCGGGAATTACGAAATTTGTAACTGATCATGAAAATTTACGGTTTAGAATCTGATAATTTATAACTGATATAATTGTGGAATTTTAAATGCGAAGATTTTTATTACGGCTTGAAAATTCTAGATTGATATTTTGGGAGTTTGAAAATACAACCGGATTTTAAATACGAGAAACGCAAATTGAGAATTTACAATGACAATTGGATATATGAGAACAAAAATCTAGGAATTTAAGAATTTTGAGTTGGAAATTTTAAATAGCATTAGGAACTCGTATTTAGAATTCGGGAACGGAGATTTCAGAATTCGGAAACTATAAGTTAAATAATTGAAGACAAGAATATCGGAATTTGGGAAACAAGAATAGGAAATTGAGAATCTGGAAAATTAAGAGTTACGATTTGAGAATTTCTAATTTGGAATTTGAAAATTCTGGTATTGAGAAGAGAGATGTGCGAAATTCGGGAAATGGTAACTGAGGACCTTGATTCGGGAGCTTGAAATTGGATTAAAAATAAATCTTTGTAATTATTTCAAAATTTGCAAACTAAGCATTGAAATTTTGAAATTAGAACTCGATAAAACATAACCGAGAATGGAAGTGTTCGGAACTGGGAATTGAAAATTATAAGTTGCGAATTCTGGAATTCAAAATTAAGAATTTAAAAATGTTGCATTCGAAAAGTGAGAATTTGCAGACTGAACATTTCGGAATTGAGAATTGTGATTCAAGATGTTGGGAACTAGAAATTTTAAACAGAATTTTAGAATTTCAAAACAATCAAAATGTTGGAATTTGGTATTATGGGAAATCCAAACTAGCCATTTGAAAACTCTGTACTGATAAGAGAAGGACAAATTGAAAATTCACAATGGAAAAAGGATATATGATTGCCATTAAGATGTCGTATTTTGAATTTGTGAACCGAGATCTGAGAATTCGGAAACTAGACATTAAATAATTGAGAACGAGAATAGAAGATTGAAAATATAAAAACTTAAAAATTACGAATTGGGAATTTGAGAATTTCTAATTTGGAATTTAAAAATTCTCGTACCGAACAGAGATCTGCGAAATTCAGGAATTCCTAATTGAAATTCAACTAGAATTTGAAACTTGACAATTGAGAATCGGAAATTTCAAAATAAAAGAAAAATCATTGAAAATTTAGTATTTAGAATCTGATTTATAATTGACTAAAGGAGTCTGGGAATTGAGAATTGAAAATTAGGAATTCGGAAAAACGAACAATGACCTGCGAATTCATGAATTCGAAATTAAGAACTTACATTGGGAAATCTGGGAGTTTTGGAATTGAGAATTGAGAGTTAAAAATTCTGAAACTAAGAATTTGCAACAGAATTGTGAAATTTCAAAAACAAAGATTTTTATTGCTCAGGAGGGCGACAGAGTGGTGTTAAAACAAAAAAAAAGTTCGAATTGGGAGTTATAGGAAGTGCGAAATTGCAATTTAAAACTCTGGAATGATAATTTGGGAGTTTGAAAGTGAAGATAGATTTAAAATACGAGAAGTGCAATTTGAAAACTCACAATTTGAATTGAATATATATGAACAAAAAACTAAGAATTTAAGAACTCTGAGTCGGAAATTTTAAATGGAATTAGAAAATTGTCTTTAGAATTTGGGAACGGAGATTTCAGAATTCGGAAATTATAAATTAAATAATTGAAATTGACAACAAGAATTTCGGAATTTGGGAAATGCGAACAGGAAATTGAGAATCTGGAACACTAAAAGTTACTAGTTCAGATTCAGAGAATTCCTAATTTGGAATTTGAAAATTCTCGAATTGAAAAGAGAGATATGTGAATTTCGGGAATTGGTAACTGAGAACCTGGATTAGGGGAAGCTGAAATTGGAAATCAGTAACTAAGTAGGTACTATTTGTTAATCAGCAACCAGAATTTGAAAACTGAGAATTAAGAGTTGGAAATTTCCAAATTTGCAAACTGATCAACGAAAATTTAGCATTTAGAATATGAAAAATTATAACCGACAACTGGTATTTAGGAATTGGGAATTGAAAATTGTAGGTTGCGAACTCTGGAATTCAAAATTAACAATTTAAAAATGTTGCATATGGAGACTGAAATTTTCGGAATTCAGAACTGCAATTCAAAAATTCGGGAACTAGGAATTTTAAACAAAATTTTGGAATTTCAATACAATTAAAAAAATTTTGGAATTTGGAATTGTTGAAAACTCGAACTTCCAACTTGAAAACTATGTATTGATAATAATTTGGGAATTTGAAAGTGAAGCTGGATTTAAAATACGAAAAGCGCAAATTGAGAACTCACAATGAGAAATGTATACATATATGAGACCAAAAAACTGGGAATTTAAAAATTTGGAGTTGGAAATTTTAAATGGCATGACGAACTCGTATTCTGAATTTGGGACCGGAAATTTGAGAATTCGGAAATTAAATAATTGAGAACAAGAATAACGGAATTTCTAATTTGGAATTTAAAAATTCTCGTACTGAAAAGAGAGATTTGTAAAATTCAGGAATTTCTAATTGAGAACCTGGATTCGGGGTATTTGAAATTGGAAATAAAACATTACTATTTCTAATTCAACAACTGGAATTTTAAAACAGAAAATTAATGAACATTTTGCATTTAGAATCTGGTAATTTATAATTGACTAAAAGAGTTTGGGAATTGAGAATTGAAAATTAGAAATTCAGGAACCCGCACACTGTGAGCTGCGAATTCATGAATTCTAAATTAAGAACTTAAAAATCTTACATTGGAAAAGCTGGGAGTTTTAGAATTGAGAATTGAGATTTAAAAATTCTTAAACTTTGAAGTGGAATTGTGGAATTTCAAATACGAAGATTTTTATTGATCAGGAAATTTTAAATGGAATCAGGAACGCGTATTTAGAATTTGAAAGGATTGAGAAATTATAAATTAAATAACTGAGATTGACAACAAGAACATCGGAATTTGGGAAATGAGAATAGGAAATTGGAAATCTGGAAAATTAAGTGCTACGCGTTCAGAATTTGAGAATTTCTAATTTGGAATTTGAAAATTCTGGAACTGAAAAGAGAGGTGTGTGAATTTTGGGAAATGGAACTGAGAACCTGGATTCGGAAAACTTGAAATTGAAAATTAATAATTACTATTTATAATTCAACAACTAGAATTTGAAAATTAAGAATTAACAGTTGGAAATTTCCAAATTTACAAACTGATCTACGAAAATTTAGAATTTGGTCTGAAAAATTATAACTGACAACAGTAATTTATGAATTGGGAATTGAAAATTGTAAGTTACGAACTCTGGATTTCAAAATTAACCATTTAAAAATGTTGCATTTGGAATTAAGAATTGCGATTCAAAAATTCGGGAACTAGGAATTTTAAACAGAATTTTGGAATTTCAATAGAATTAAAAAAATGTTGGAATTTGGAATTATTGAAAACTCGAACTTCCAACTTAAAAACTATGTATTGATAATTTGGGAGTTTGAAAGCGAAGCCGGATTTAAAATACGAGAAGCGCAAATTGGGAACTCACAATGAAAAATGTATATATGAGAAAAAAAAACTAGAAATTTAACAATTTGGAGTTGGAAATTTGACACGGCATTAAGAACTCGTATTCTGGATTTGGCAACTGGGATTTGAGAATTCGGCAATCAAATAATTGAGAACAAGAATAACGGAATTCGGAAATCGAGAATAGGAGACTGAGAATCTAAAAAACTTAAGAATTACGAATTGAGAATTTGAGAGTTTCTAATTTGGAATTTAAAAATTCTGGTACTGAAAAGAGTGATCTGTGAAACTAGGGAATTCGGAATTGTGAACCTGGATTTGGAGAAATTGAAATTGGAAATTAAAAGTTACTATTTGTAATTCAACAACTGGAATTTAAAAACTGAAAATTAAGAATCGGAAATTTCGAAATTTGCGAAAAAGTCAACGATAATTTAGCATTTAGAATCTTATAATTTATAACCGACCAAAGGACTTTGGGAATTGGGAATTGAAAATTAGGAATTCAGAAACTCGAATACTGTGAGATGTGAATTCATGCACTCGAAATTAATAACTTTAAAATCTTGCATCGAAAAAGTGGGAATTTTGGAATTGGGAACTGAGATTTAAAAATTCTGAAACTATGAATTTTAAATAAATTTGTGGAATTTCAAATACGAAGATTTTATTGCTTAGGAAATCGAGAGAGAGGTATTAAAATAATTAAAAAAGTTGGAATAGGGAGTTATTGGAAATTTGAAGTTCCAATTTGAAAACTGAGAATTAAGAGTCGAAAATTTCCAAATTTGCAAACTGATCAACGAAAATTTAGCATTAAGTATATGATATATTGTAACTGACAATACAAGTTTGGGAATCGGGAATTGAAAATTAGGAATTCAGAAACACGAATACTGTGAGCTGTGAATTCATGAACTCGAAATTAATAACTTTAAAATCTTGCATCGGAAAAGTGAGGTTTTTGGAATTGGGAACTGAGATTTAAAAATTCTGAAACTGTGAATTTTAAATAGATTCGTGGAATTTCAAATAGGAAGATTTTATTGCTCAGGAGCTCGAGAGAGTGGTGTTAAAATAATTAAAAAAAGTTTTAATTGGGAGTTATTGCAAATTTGAAATTGCAGTTTGAAAACTCAGAATTAAGAGTCGAAAATTTAGCATTAAGTATATATATATATATTGTAACTGACAATACAAGTTTGGGAATTGGGAATTGAAAATTAGGAATTCAGAAACACGAATACTGTGAGATGTGAATTCATGAACTCGAAATTAATAACTTTAAAATCTTGCATCGAAAAAGTGGGAATTTTGGAATTGGGAACTGAGATTTAAAAATTCTGAAACTATGAATTTTAAATAAATTTGTGGAATTTCAAATACGAAGATTTTATTGCTTAGGAACTCGAGAGAGAGGTATTAAAATAATTAAAAAAAAGTTGGAATTGGCAGTTATTGGAACTTTGAAATTGCAATTTGAAAACTGAGAATTAAGAGTCGAAAATTTCCAAATTTGCAAACTGATCAACGAAAATTTAGCATCAAGTATCTGATATATTGTAACTTACAATACAAGTTTGGGAATGGGGAATTGAAAATTAGGAATTCAGAAGCTCGAATACTGTGAGATGTGAATTCATGCACTCGAAATTAATAACTTTAAAATCTTGCATCGGAAAAGTGAGAATTTTGGAATTGGGAACTGAGATTTAAAAATTCTGAAACTATGAATTTTAAATAGACTTGTGGAATTTCAAATACGAAGATTTTATTGCTCAGGAGCTCGAGAGAGTGGTGTTAAAATAATTTGAAAAAAGTTGGAATTGGGAGTTAATGGAAATTTGAAATTGCAATTTGAAAACTGAGAATTAAGAGTCGAAAATTTCCAAATTTGCAAACTGATCAACGAAAACTTAGCATTAAGTATCTGATGTATTGTAACTGACAATACAAGTTTGGGAATTGGGAATTGAAATTTAGGAATTCGGAAACACGAATACTGTGAGATGTGAATTCATGAACTCGAAATTAATAACTTTAAAATCTTGCATCGAAAAAGTGAGAATTTTGGAATTGAGAACTGAGATTTAAAAATTCTGAAACTATGAATTTTAAATTCAAGATACGAAGATTTTATTGCTCAGGAGCTCGAGAGAGTGGTGTTAAAATAATTTGAAAAAAGTTGGAATTGGGAGTTAATGGAAATTTGAAATTGCAATTTGAAAACTGAGAATTAAGAGTCGAAAATTTCCAAATTTGTAAACTGATCAACGAAAACTTAGCATTAAGTATCTGATGTATTGTAACTGACAATACAAGTTTGGGAATTGGGAATTGAAATTTAGGAATTCAGAAACACGAATACTGTGAGATGTGAATTCATGAACTCGAAATTAATAACTTTAAAATCTTGCATCGAAAAAGTGAGAATTTTGAAATTGAGAACTGAGATTTAAAAATTCTGAAACTATGAATTTTAAATTCAAGATACGAAGATTTTATTGCTCAGGAGCTCGAGAGAGTGGTGTTAAAATGATTAAAAAAAGTTGGAATTGGGAGTTATTGGAAATTTGAAATTGCAGTTTGAAAACTGAGAATTAAGTGTCGAAAATTTCCAAATTTGCAAACTGATCAACTAAAATTTAGCATTAAGTATCTGATATTTTGTAACTGACAATACAAGTTTGGTAATTGGGAATTGAAAATTAGGAATTCAGAAACACGAATACTGTGAGCTGTGAATTTATGAACTCGAAATTATTAACTTTAAAATCTAGCATCGAAAAAGTGAGAATTTTGGAATTGGGAAGTGAGATTTTAAAATTCTGAAACTATGAATCTTAAATAGATTTGTGGAATTTCAAATACGAAGATTTTATTGCTCAGGAGCTCGAGAGAGTGGTGTTAAAATAATAAAAAAAAGTTAGAAATGGGAGTTATTGGAAATTTGAAATTGCAATTTGGAAACTGAGAATTAAGAGTCGAAAATTTCCAAATTTGCAAACTGATCAACGAAAATTTAGCATTAAGTATCTGATATATTGTAACTGACAATACAAGTTTGGGAATTGGGAATTGAAAATTAGGAATTCACAAACACGAATACTGTGAGATGTGAATTCATGAACTCGAAATTAGTAACTTTAAAATCTTGCTCGGAAAAGTGGGAATTTTGGAATTGGGAACTGAGATTTAAAAATTCTGAAACTATGAATTTTAAATAAATTTGTGGAATTTCAAATACGAAGATTTTATTGCTCAGGAGCTCGAGAGAGAGGTGTTGAAATAATTAAAAAAAGTTGGAATTGGGAGTTATTGGAAATTTGAAATTGCAATATGAAAACTGAGAATTAAGAGTCGAAAATTTCCAAATTTGCAAACTGATCAACAAAAATTTAGCATTAAGTATCTGATGTATTGTAACTGACAATACAAGTTCGGGAATTGGGAATTGAAAATTAGGAATTCACAAACACGAATACTGTGAGATGTGAATTCATGAACTCGAAATTAATAACTTTAAAATCTTGCATCGGAAAGGTGAGAATTTTCGAATTGAGAATTGAGATTTAAAAATTTGGGAGCAAGTAATTTTAAACGGAATTTTGGAACTTCAAATACGAAGATTTTTATTCTTCGGCAATTCGAAAGAATAATTAAAAAAAAAAAATGTTTGGAATTTGGAATGATTGGAAATTCGAACTTGTAACTTGAACGAAACTATAGTAAGTATTACACTATACCCAACTGATATACAATTTCGTAATAGGCTGATTTTGATGCAAGAATATAATAAATTTAGAATTCAAAGCGATTATTGTTTTCAACAAAGTACCAGAATGAGGATTATTAAATCTTACAAATGACTAAACCCATTCACGGAATCCAGTACACAACATTTTTTGTGAACGAAAATCTACTATTTGTTATGACAATCTCACTTCCACCAACAGCAACGTAGATTCCATTGAGTGCCACTAAACTCCACTTAAAAGTCTTAAAGCTTGGTGAAGCGTTACGCTTCAGATCCTCCATAACCTGAGGACACAAAAACTTTTACAAGAGCAAAGCGTGCTATAAATACGATCCCGGTGTAAAAAACCAAAGATTCTCTTTGTCAAATCCACAAAATCACCAACTATTTTTAAAGCTTTCTCGCTTTTATCACGCATTAATTATTTTCCAGAAGCAACAAACAACTCTTGCACAAAACGCTTTGTGCGCATGCTTGATCGATGACGAACGTATATTAACACTTGACAAAAACTAAGTCAATTAATTAAGCGCTTTGTTAGAAAGTTCGTAAGTAGATCTACATTTGATAGAGCAGGCGATCGAGGGAGTTTGAACGAACTCTTCGTTACCTAGTAATTGTGTGAACAAAGAGGTCTATAAAATCTTGATCAAACTCCTAAGCGTTAATTAGATTAACTTACGACTTTGTCGCTTCTTGTGAGTAGAGCGTTGCAAACTTGTCTCATCTAGTAAGATTCATCAGTCTTTAAGTTTTTATCAATTTTAGGTAAATGGGACATGACGTATAATGGCAGTAAATTTACATCTTCGTGCTCCTGGAGCGATGGCTAAGGGAGTACTGCAAGAGCAAGAGAGTGATTTTGGGAAATGTTTAATTTCATGTTTCATGGCGTGAAACGGAAATCTCCTTGAAGACGAAGAAAATACCAGATTTTATTATCTTTGCATTTCATCATATAAAATGTCATTCTCGTAAATATTTTTGGTGATAAAATTTACAATTCCATCTGTTCGGTAAACGCGATATAATTCGTAAAATTTTCACACAATTATAAGACTAGCCTAGAAAAAATTGATACCATGTTTCTAAAAACCCGCTTAATAAACCTTAATGTCCAGGAAAGAAATGATACTACATACAAAAGGAAGAAGGTTCCGTGTAAATAACTTTTATAGATTTTTAATGACTTCGCCTACTTTCCAGCCTCAAATCCCCGTATCAACCGTTATCCGCCTTTTTCCTTTAACCTCCCGTAATAAGTCGACTTCGGCTGGCATTTGCGAATATCCCGTTTTATTTTCCGACTACAGAAGGAAAAATTCGCATCGAATTACGTCTTTTTGACAACACAGAGACACTGCAATAAAGCGAACAGAGTTCATTTATTCCGGCATCGCTTTATCTCCGCCCGTTCTATTTTCGCCTTCGCTTCAAAGAAACAGACGTAAAATTCAGCGAGAGTCTTCGAGACAATTAATTCTTGCCGGTGTCAAACGTGCGTAAATTTCCCGATAAACAACCCCTATTTGTTCCAGCCGCAAAACTTGGCACGTTACTCAACGTGGCGTAGCCGCAACGGAATCGAAACACCCTAATGGGAGTAATGAGAGTTTAATTAGCTACGGCGAGGAGGCACGCCTGGGGCGGGGGGTGGTGGAATTTAATTTGTGATTTATTTTAAGGGGTTTGTTTGGACGGGGTTGTTTACGAACAGTTTATGGTTCTAGGAAGTGATGGCATAACGAACCGAGAAAAAAATTAGGAAGTTATTTAGCTATATTATGTTCAGGATGTTTTTAGACAAAAGTGAACCAAGAATTTTTTTTTCACGTTGGGTGAACTGATTTATTGACAAAACGGTTTGGTCTATCAGTGCGTAAGACTGACGTTCTGCAAATGAAACAAGATAATCTCCAACTCAAGCGTGAAAAGTTAATGATGAGAAGAGAGAACATGTTTTCTGTTAGTGTTAAAGTTTAAATATTTATTGATTAAAAAATTTTTGTAGCTCAGTCGTCCAACTGCAGAGAAAATTTTCGTCACTAAAGACGAAAATTTGAAAACTTCCTCTTCTGGTAAGCGAAAATCTACTGACACTTTTTAAGAAGTAACACTAAAATCCCCAACCTCAACAGGTTATGGGCCCAGGGTACTCGCCAAGACCAAACATTTTCGACACTGACATCAAAAAAATAATAATGGCGTTCATGGAAGGTAAATTTAACAGAAAAACTCAAAGATGAAACCACATATCACCGACAGAAATTTAAAATGACAGTAACGTTTAAAGCTTATGTCTAGTGTTAACTTCGTTTGTGTATGTTTTTGTTTATACATCGAAATAATGTCACGTAGAGATTTGTTTAATTTGAATCACTTATCTCCTCAAAACAGAGGACTAAAATTATGAATTAAGCTACCATGGAATAAAATCTCTTGAATATGATTAATATTATTATTCTTATTTGATCATAATTAAAAGACGTGAGTATAATGTTACCATTTTCGTTTTGTGATAACGTAAAAACCATCGGCATCCCCTGCGCCGTACGGACAATATAAAATATATTTAAAGTACACAGCTAACGGAAAAAATGTCCTTCAGCACTAGGTAACAGCAATCTGAAATTCAAGTGTTTATTTATGTTTATACATCGAAAGAATATCACGTAGAAATTAGTTTGATTTGAATGAGTTTGTCTTCTCAAAACAAAGGACTAAAATTATTAATTATCCCACAATCGAAGAAAATATTCTGAATGTTATATAATTCTTATTTTATCATTATTATACCGGGTGTCCCCCTTCCGCTTTTAACAATCAACTGGAGAGTCTGAGGAAAATAGTAAAAAATTCCTTCTCATATTTTGGTGGAGTTACAATGATTTTAAAATTCATTATCAGAATAACTAGTAATAAAACTTTTAGTTAATATTCTCTCGCCCATGACCATGTTTAATTACCATTTCAGTTAGAATGTACAAATATATGGTTGTCCGCCCACTCACCCTATCTTTTCTTAGAGGGTATCTCTTTTGTCAAAATCAGCCTTATCTTAGTAGGTATTAACCCCACCCACCCACCCTCTCTTTTCTGGGAAAGTATGTCATTTGCCAAAATCGGTTTTATTTTAGCAGGTACTAGTGCTAAGCTGCGTGCAGTGTTGCCAATTTTACTTTAATAAAACTACGTTTTTTTCGTAATCTTCATCATAAATAATTTTCTAATATTTTTTGGAAGTAGTAGTACTTGATAAAATAAGACTAATTTTGGCAAATCATATATTCCCTAAGAAAAAAAAGGGTGGGTGGGCGGGGCTATCACTTGCTGAGATAGAACTGAACAATATTAGATTTTTTCAAACTACTTCAAAAATAAAACAAAAAAAAAACTGATTTTCTTTCAAGCCATTTCAAAAGCAAAAGGAAAGGGGTCCTTGAGATTCTTCGAAACTACTTCAAAAATAAACCACAAGGTTCTCCGAGATTCTTTCAAACCACTTCAAAAACAGATAAAGAAGTTCTCGAGTTTCTTTCTAATTCCTTCAAAAACAAGACAAGGGATCCCTGAGATTCTTTAGAACCGCTTCAAAAATGGAACAAAAAAGGTCCCCGAGATTCATTCAAACTACTTCAAATACAAGAATAGGGATCCCAGAGATTCTTTCAAACTACTTCAAAAACAAGACAAGGAATCCCCGAGATTCTTTAAAACCACTTCAAAAACAAAACACAAGAAGTCCCAAAGATTTTTTCAAAAGTACTTCAAATTCAAAACAAAAGGATTTCTTAAGAATCTTGCAAATCACTTCAAAAATAAAACAAAAGGTGTTCCCGAGATTCTTTAAAAATTCTTCAAAAACCAAACAACAGAGAGACTTCCAAAGTTCTTTCAAACTACTTCAAAAACCAGACACAATAGGGGCCCCTTAGATTCTTTGAAAGCTACTTCAAATTCAAAACAAAAGACGTTCTTGATATTCTTCCAAACCACTTCAAAAACAAAACAAAAGTGGTCTCCGAGATTCTTTCAAACCACTTCAAAAGCAAAATAAAAGAGTTCGCCGAGATTCTTGCCAACCACTTCAAAAACAAAACAAAAGGAGTCCCCGAGATTCTTTCAAACCACTTCAAAAACAGAACAAGAACTTCCCGAGATTCTTTCTAATTACTTCAAAAACGAGACAAGGGATACCTGAGATTCTTCAAAACTACTTCAAAAACAAAACACAAGCGACCCCAAGATTCTTTCAAAACTATTTCAGATTCAAAACAAAAGGGGTTCTCAAGATTCTTGCGAACAACTTCAAAAACAAAACACAAGTGGCTCCCGAGATTCTTTTAAAAATAATTCAAATTCAAAACAAAAGGGGACCTTGAGATTCTTACAAACCTCTTCAAAAACAAAACAAAAGGGCCCACGGGGTTCTTTTAAATTACTTCAAAAACAAGACAAAGGATGTCTGACATTCTTTCAAACTACTTCAAAAACAAGTCAAGGAATCCCTGAGATTGGTGGGTGGGTGGCGCTAGTATTCGCTAAGACAAGACTGACTGTGGCAAAGGACATACCTTCTAAGAAATGAGAGGGTGGGTGGGCGGGGCTAGAACTTGATAAGATAAGACTAATTTTGGCAAATCATATATTCCCTAAGAAAAAAAAGGGTGGGTGGGCGGGGCTATCACTTGCTGTGATAGAACTGAACAATATTAGATTTTTTCAAACTACTTCAAAAATAAAACAAAAAAAAACTGATTTTCTTTCAACCACTTCGAAAGCAAAAGAAAAGGGGTCCTTGAGATTCTTCGAAACTACTTCAAAAATAAACCACAAGGTTCTCCGAGATTCTTTCAAATCACTTCAAAAACAGATAAAGAAGTTCTCGAGTTTCTTTCTAATTCCTTCAAAAACAAGACAAGGAATCCCCGAGATTCTTTAAAACCACTTCAAAAACAAAACACAAAGAGTGCCAAAGATTTTTTCAAAAGTACTTCAAATTCAAAACAAAAGGATTTATTAAGAATCTTGCAAATCACTTCAAAAATAAAACAAAAGGTGTCCACGAGATTCTTTAAAACTACTTCAAAAGCCAAACAACAGAGAGACTTCCAAAGTTCTTTCAAACTACTTCAAAAACCAGACACAATAGGGGCTCCTTAGATTCTTTGAAAGCTACTTCAAATTCAAAAGAAAAGACGTTCTTGATATTCTTCCAAACCACTTCAAAAACAAAACAAAAGTGGTCTCCGAGATTCTTTCAAACCACTTCAAAAGCAAAATAAAAGAGTTCGCCGAGATTCTTGCCAACCACTTCAAAAACAAAACAAAAGGGATCCCCGAGATTCTTTCAAACCACTTCAAAAACAGAACAAGAAGTTCCCGAGATTCTTTCTAATTACTTCAAAAACGAGACAAGGGATACCTGAGATTCTTCAAAACTACTTCAAAAACAAAACACAAGCGACCCCAAGATTCTTTCAAAACTATTTCAAATTCAAAACAAAAGGGGTTCTCAAGATTCTTGCGAACAACTGCAAAAACAAAACACAAGGGGCTCCCGAGATTCTTTTAAAAATAATTCAAATTCAAAACAAAAGAGGACCTTGAGATTCTTACAAACTTCTTCAAAAACGAAACAAAAGGGCCCACGAGATTCTTTTAAATTACTTCAAAAAACAAGACAAGAGATGTCTGACATTCTTTCAAACTACTTCAAAAACAAGTCAAGGAATCCCTGAGATTGGTGGGTGGGTGGCGCTAGTATTCGCTAAGACAAGACTGACTGTGGCAAAGGACATACCTTCTAAGAAACGAGAGGGTGGGTGGGCGGGGCTAGTACTTGATAAGATAAGACTAATTTTGGCAAATCATATATTCCCTAAGAAAAAAAGGGTGGGTGGGCGGGGCTATCACTTGCTGAGATAGAACTGAATAATATTAGATTTTTTTAAACTACTTCAAAAATAAAACAAAAAAAAAACTGATTTTCTTTTAAACCACTTCAAAAGCAAAAGAAAAGGGGTCCTTGAGATTCTTCGAAACTACTTCAAAAATAAACCACAAGGTTCTCCGAAATTCTTTCAAACCACTTCAAAAACAGATAAAGAAGTTCTCGAGTTTCTTTCTAATTCCTTCAAAAACAAGACAAGGGATCCCTGAGATTCTTTAAAACCGCTTCAAAAATGGAACAAAAAAGATCCCCGAGATTCATTCAAACTACTTCAAATACGAGAAAAGGGATCCCAGAGATTCTTTCAAACTACTTTAAAAACAAGACAAGGAATCCCCGAGATTCTTTAAAACCACTTCAAAAACAAAACACAAGGAGTCCCAAAGATTTTTTCAAAAGTACTTCAAATTCAAAACAAAAGGATTTTTTAAGAATCTTGCAAATCACTTCAAAAATAAAACAAAAGGTGTCCCCGAGATTCTTTAAAACTACTTCAAAAACCAAACAACAGAGAGACTTCCAAAGTTCTTTCAAACTACTTCAAAAACCAGACAAAATAGGGACCCCTTAGATTCTTTGAAAGCTACTTCAAATTCAAAACAAAAGACGTTATTGATATTCTTCCAAACCACTTCAAAAACAAAACAAAAGTGGTCTCCGAGATTCTTTCAAACCACTTCAAAAACAAAACAAAAGGGGTCCCCGAGATTCTTTAAAACCACTTCAAAAACAGAACAAGAAGTTCCCGAGATTCTTTCTAATTACTTCAAAAACGAGACAAGGGATACCTGAGATTCTTCAAAACTACTTCAAAAACAAAACACAAGCGACCCCAAGATTCTTTCAAAACTATTTCAGATTCAAAACAAAAGGGGTTCTCAAGATTCTTGCGAACAACTTCAAAAACAAAACACAAGGGGCTACCGAGATTCTTTTAAAAATAATTCAAATTCAAAACAAAAGGGGACCTTGAGATTCTTACAAACCTCTTCAAAAACAAAACAAAAGGGCCCACGAGATTCTTTTAAATTACTTCAAAAACAAGACAAAGGATGTCTGACATTCTTTCAAACTACTTCAAAAACAAGTCAAGGAATCCCTGAGATTGGTGGGTGGGTGGCGCTAGTACTTGATAAGATAAGACTAATTTTGGCAAATCATATATTCCCTAAGAAAAAAAAGGGTGGGTGGGCGGGGCTATCACTTGCTGAGATAGAACTGAACAATATTAGATTTTTTCAAACTACTTCAAAAATAAAACAAAAAAAAAACTGATTTTCTTTCAAACCACTTCAAAAGCAAAAGAAAAGGTGTCCTTGAGATTCTTCGAAACTACTTCAAAAACAAACTACAAGGTTCTTCGAGATTCTTTCAGACTACTTCAAAAACAGATAAAGAAGTTCTCGAGTTTCTTTCTAATTCTTTCAAAAACAAGACAAGGGATCCCTGAGATTCTTTAAAACCGCTTCAAAAATGGAACAAAAAAGGTCCCCGAGATTCATTCAAACTACTTCAAATACAAGAAAAGGGATCCCAGAGATTCTTTCAAACTACTTCAAAAACAACACAAGGAATCCCCGAGATTCTTTAAAACCACTTCAAAAACAAAATGCAAGGAGTCCCAAAGATTTTTTCAAAAGTTCTTCAAATTCAAAACAAAAGGATTTCTTAAGAATCTTGCAAATTACTTCAAAAATAAAACAAAAGGTGTCCCCGAGATTCTTTAAAACTACTTCAAAAACCAAACAACAGAGAGACTTCCAAAGTTCTTTCAAACTACTTCAAAAACCAGACACAAGGGGTACTGAAGAGTTAATCCGCAATTTTCCGGACACCTGGTATAATACAATCAAAAATGTTGCTATGGAGTATTAAAGTAAAAACTTAATTATTGTTTATTCAAATTTAAATAAATACGGAAAAAATTGTTTACTTCAGTAATTTAAATTGTACGTATTGGAATGGAAAATACAAACTGTGAAATTATTGGCAACAGTGTTACAGTTTTTGTCGAATTCCCAAACCTTATAAGGTCAATTTTATTTTTCAGTAGTGTTCTTTGTATATACGAAATTGGTTGCTAACGAAATTACTAGATTTACATGGTATACCTTTGTCTAAAAACGTCCTAAACGATTTATACTGTTACGAAATAAACCCATACACCGCCCCGGTATGACGCCTATGGGTTTTGTCGAGGGCTTTCCAGTATGTACGGCGATGACGGGTGACTCAGCTCATGCGGCGTTCGCATAAAGAAAAACCTGTGCCGATTGCCTCGGGTGGGATTTTGTTTCTACCGATATGATTCCAAGCGATAACGAAGCGATAAATGACAAGGACGAAAATATAAATTTCATATGCGAAAGAAAAAGACGACCACGTGTTATCGGTCCCGATATTTTATCGTTATAGAAACAAAATCCCACCCTTGAAGTCTCGATGGTGGGCTCCAGAAGAACCTCGAAGCGGGCTTCGCGCACCACACAAGATTATTTAAATAGGGACCACTGTCGAAAGTATTCCAGTCGAGTCCAATCATTGTTGAGAGAATTTGGATCTTTGTATAGTTAGTCTTGTAAATTAGTACTGCTGATAAACATTTTGTTGAGATTTACCCACGCTGATTTTTAACACATGTAAAGCGTAACACTGGTGTCGGAAGTGAGATTCAAGATTAGTAATTGTAATCGAAACAAACAAGAATGAAATAGGAGAAATTAAAGATAAAATAAAGGACTTGAGAACAAATTTTGAAGTTATGAAAAATATGGTTGGACGAAAAATGGTTTCAATGGAAGAAAAAGTAAAAGAAGTCGAGAAATCAGTGCAGGAAGATATAGAAGATAGAATGCAGAACAAAATGGAAGATCGATTTAAAACTATAGAAGATCGAATAAAAATAACAGAAGACAGAATAGAAAACAAAATGAAGAAATTTTAAAAGATAATAAAAAATACGGCAACTACTGGTTCGTGTAACATGACACCGACTTACAGAAATATTCAACCTATTCTAGAACTGCGATTTGGGGATGAACAAGCGATACGAAGTGATAACGAAGCGATAAATAACAAGGACGAAAATATAAATTTCAGATGCGAAAGAAAAAGACGACCACGTTTTATCGGTACCGATATTTTATCGTTATAGAAACAAAATCCCACCCCTGAAGTCTCGATGGCGGGCTCCAGAAAAACTTCGAAGCGGCGTTCGCGATCCATCCAGAGAAACACAAGATTATTCAAATAGGGACTACTGTCGGAAGCAATCTACATGATACAAGATTTTATAGAATATTGAAAGAAAAGGGTTGTAAATTACTGTATTGCTTAAAACAAGCACTTATGAAATAGAATGAACGTTTTACCACATCATTAAAAATAAATGGTTTGAAACCAATGATCAGAGATCACTATTTATTTACGAATGATCCAAAGACCTTGTTATTACTGTTATTAGTAATCTGGATTATTGCTCAGTGCGCATGAAGCAGACATGAAATCGTTATTAAAAAATCTGCAAACTGAATTTGAAATAACAAATGGAGAAAATTCTAATAAGTTTTTGGAAATTGGCATCGACAAACTTACTAAAAAAATTAGTGGCATTCAGTTATCCACTCAGAGAAGCAATTTGAAGTTTTTTATATCTAAACAACAAAGCGAGATCAGACGTATCATATGCAATAAATTATTACAGAGAAAAATGGAAAATTTTTCAAATCAAGACACTGTAAATGTGGAAAAAGTAAAAAGTGTGAAATAAAAAAATAGGGAATAGTTTACAATAAGATTTATTGCATTGTGTACAGTGCACGTTCCTAAGTGCTAGAAAAGAATATTTGAAATTAAATATAAATTGTTATATATGTCACTGGTAAGGTTTTTTGACATACCATAACCACTACAATGAATGGTACATAACGACTAGGTTTAATTAAGAATCAAAAAAAGCTACGCACTGATTAGCAACATGCAAAAACAAGAATACTGCAAGCTGAAGAACAAATTTTGGAACACGTCGAAGAAGAGCCCAGCATCATTTCTAGCCGACTTGCAACCAAAGTTGGAGTTTCACACGTACATTAAAAGAACAAGGTCTACATCCACACCACGTTCAAAAAGTGCAAGCTTTGGAGCCCGCTGATTTTCATGTAATTTACTGCGAATGATTGTTACAGCAATGTCGTCAACGCCGTAACTTTTTAAATAACATTCTGTTTACGGATGAAGGAAGATCCATTCAAATGCTGTTTTCGTTTGTTACTCGAGTTACTAGATTTGCATGTCTTGCTTCCATCTAAAAAGTCGCGAATGCGTTATACTGTGTTAATAATTCGCTAACGTAAGTTTACAGGTTGTAATTATTGTAAATTCGGCGCAAAGTATTTGTTAACATAAACTGAATGGGCGATTTGGAGCAAAAAGACTTTCGTAAGAAATGAGAAACTCGAAAGGTGTATCTCGGTGGGATAACTTGTAGTCAGCGGGGAACAGTTGAGAAATTAAGACGGTGATACGGAAAAGCGGGAGCAACAGGACAAAAAAGGGGATGAGCAGAGGCTATAAACGGAGAAACACAAATACTTTGTAATAAATACAATGTGAAACATTGAAAGTAATCTGGAAATTCCTCGTAAACAGGACAGTTCTATACGAAAATTTAAAAATAAGAATAAGTAATAACTTGAATATCCAGTGAAATAAGAAAAAACTCAAAGAAGTTTAAAAAAATAAAGCAGGTTTCATTGGAAAACGCACGAAATTAAGGCTCGAATTAACCAGGAAAATATCTCAAGGAAATAATACGTTGAGGAAAATTCGTCACCACGAGGGGGATGTTTTTTTAGATGTTTATTCTCCGAAGAGAAAACGAAAACTGAACTGACGCCAGCGGCTATGATACATTTTGTAAAAATAATTCAATAGCTCTATGGAAACCTCTATGCGAGCGTGACCAACAACAACAACGGCGCTCTCTCTTGAGGAATTGGAAAATCCGATTTAAAAATCTTACGCCCATGGCAAACAAACAAAGCAGAATTTAGGAATTTAGGTAATCACCCACGTTGAATTAAAAATTTCAGGACATTACTGTGGAATTTATTATTAAAAAAAAAAAAATAAAATAAAAATAAATCTGCGCAATATTCGCCCTCGATTAACACCTCGATTGTGACATTTCTACGAAATAAATTATTCAAAATAAGTCTCAGACCTTGTCAATACTTCTCACAAATCTCTTTTGCAGTTGCCAGTACATCTGCGCTCGTTGAAAGATTAATGATTTACTTTTATAAAAAAGCAACGCTCGAGTTCTCGAATCGCAGGTGTAAGAACAAATAAAGACATGTTTTTTTTTAATTTGAGCGAGTAGCTGGGAAGCACGAAAAGTAAGTTTTTATAATGCAATTTATTCTTTTCACTTGAAAGAAAAACACGGACGAGGTACATTAATTCGCCTCGTGTCTGATATTCTTTATTATCTTGAATTCTCAGCTGTTTGTACTACCTTATTTTAAAAACTATTATTATGATTGAAGTTGCTTCAAAGTGCTTTTAATGCAGTTGATATAAGGTTTTTCTATTAAAATTAGAAAATAGAGCAAAACTATGTGCCTAATGAAAGCTATGTGAAAAATGTTAACACTAGCCAGTAATCGGAAGCAATTTTAATAAAATCTTAAGCAAACAAACGAGTTTTCTTGGCTCAACTGAAAATGACAATAAAAACAAAAATAAGATGGAAATTCTGTAAACAAGAGATGCTGAATATCGCGCGTTTATATTATAAATTCTTGTAATTTTGGACTACGAGAAAAGAAAAATTAGACAATTCTGTGAAAATGCTAACTTCTTTAAGGTAATTATTGATTTTAAAGCCGACTTTACTAAGAGCGTCCGACATGGAAAACATCGCTAAAGGTTCGTCACAGAAGTTTATTGCAGGGATAATAACAGCAGAAAGATTATTGATAAAAAACAAAAATAACACGATCCTTGTGAAACTCCAGACGATGGAATGAATGAAATAAAATTCCTGTACTTGAAAAATAAAATTCTACCGGTCAATAGGTAAGTGATCGGAAGTTTCAACAATGGTTTCGTGAAATCAGTGGTGGCGTTAAAATCGTTTTCATAAATTTCGTCTTGGGGTAAGTCTTGCTAAGGTTCAGGTATACCAACAATAATGACGCCCATTTACTTCATTAACCATATGTTCAACGTCAGGAATAGCAGAAGACTTGATCTCTTCAAACTGGGTCGAATTTTACCGTTACTTTTGCTTTTGACTATATCTACTAGATAATCCAAGCTATATCCGCACTCAACGAGTGCCTATTGCTTGAGGATACACTGAACAAACTCCGTATTCTTGCTAATTATTAGTAACACACGTTACCCCTAAAATTTTCGGAACCGATAAAATTCATTATCGCGAACCACTCCAACTACAACTAAAACCCCCGACTTTTTCCGAACATCCTCCTTAACAACAATTTAATTACACCTCGAGGGTCAATCTCTTCGAAGAAGCGTCTGGGTCGCACACAAAGACGCCTAATTAGCTTAGTTAGCGCCGGTCTAACAGAGTGTACACAAACGCGAGTTTAAATTACAGAAGACAAAAGGAGCAAAACACCCGCATGCTCTTACCTGCTGGCCGTGCGTGTATTCGACGCCCGCCACCAGACACGTCGCCGCCGAGCTCAGCCGCTCCAGCCCGTGCGTGGTGAAGTCGTCGTCGATGATGGCGCCTTCTTCGACGCCGCCATCCTCCACGGTGTTGGCGCTGACGTCGATGGGGTTCAAGATGTTGAGAGGAACTGGAAACAAAGAGTTCCGAATTAATAATTGTGTTTATGCAACCCAAAATACATTTTCATGTCTTGTACTAGGTGAATTAAGACAAAATGTACAGAATAAAGTTGTGTGCATTTACACAATTTGCACACAGGTTTAGATAATAGCTTGCAAGATGATGTAGTGTATTGAAACTTGTCTAAAGCTTCGTTCCTTGTTACGTAAGTTAGACTGTAGGGTGTATGTGGTTCCTTTGTCTTAATAATTGCATCTTTGTTATCAAATATGTAACAATATATTGAACGTATACATAATGGATACAAATCAGTTTAGTGATGTAAACAACACCTTGTGTACATCATTATAAGAACCCAGAGTTAATTAATTCAAAACTCTTCCATTTGTGTTTTGAAATTGTAGTGGCTGGGTTGTCAGTTAGGTCAGCGCATTCAGAACACTGTATCTAGGCTGTGTTACTGTTGGTATTGACATAATTACCATGAATAAATTACGTTGCATGAGACATTATTAAATATTTGTCGATACATTTGAATTTGCGTTGTTATTGTTTTGGTGGCGATTATGTTAGTACGAACAACTTATGTTTGTATTTCATTATTCTCATTTATTGTAATACGTGATAGAATGTTCCGCATTAGAGATTCGTTTTAGACTAGGTGTTGAAATAATACAATCGGTTTAAGCTCGTAGTTGCAGAATAAATACTCTGTGAGGAAGAAATTTAACAACAAGATTTTTTTTAGTTTATTTAAGGTGGAATTTGTGCCAAAACCATTTCCATAACTACTGTTCCATTTAAATTTACAATTACTTGGTGGATGAGTAACTGTTTCGTATCGTCTGCATGTAGATAATACTTGATTAAAAAGCAATCGCATTTGGTTACAAACTAATTAACTAGAAACTGGAAACCAGTGTTTAAATACAATTTCCTGAAGCTGAATTTCGCTTGTAGCGGGTATCCACATGCATTTTGAAATCGAAGTAATGTTTTTTAAAGTGTCTGAAATGCAACATATTGAATTATATCTTCAGTGTAATTTTGTAAAGATTAAAGCGAAAGCTATTATAATAATAGGCGTTTTTATATGGAACGACCCGATATAAATGGTGGATGCGCCGGGATAGCAGAAATCTTAACTATTGAACTCCAAAAAAAAAAAAACAATTTAATAATTAAATTAGAACACCTGGTGTATAAATAGGATTCATATTTCAATTCAAGATGGCCGAGGAACCGCTATATACAAAGAACTTATTCGACAATCTTGTTTACCAGATGAGTTAGCACCCGTTGACTTTATTTCATTACATTACCAGCGAGAGTCAAAATACGCCTCCGAAACAATGCTTAACGAAATTTAATTCCACATTAACTAAGTATTTTGAAAAAATCCGGGTTAATCTGGACATCGCCTTTGACAATACATAAGTGGCGGTGTAATTAATTTTGATGAATAATTTGCGAGTCTCTGCAGTTTGTTAAATCAAAGTCAAATTAAAAAATAAAGTCTAGGCAAGTGAAAAATAACTGGGACGCCACTGACTATTCTTACAAGTGAACAATAGAAAAAGTTCGAACAAGTTGAGCGAACAAATAATCGAGTCGCGTGAAATCGGTGGCCGGACTATCTTTTCTTTCATATCTAATTCGTATCATCATTCTCCAGGAAAGTATGTTCTCCCAGTTCGTGATAATGAGTCTTCAAACTGTGTTGTCGTATTTTAATGTTAGTTAGAGTCTAGATATTCCATAAGATGAAGTCCCCATTTTTACTCTGGATTTTCGCAACTCTCGAAGAAGCAAGTTCGTGTTAAGGAAAATTCAACATTTCAACCGCCGAGATTATGGGGAAACTAGAGGACAATAGGAAAACCAGAATAGAGCAAAAATTAGATAGTATGAAGGGGAGATAGAGGAAATTATGCGAGAAAACAGGAAGATAATGCAAAAAAAGACATCAAGATAAAGAGGGGAAAAGAAAAATGCTCGAAAGAGAGACTCGAATATCTCAATTATTTAAAACATAAAAAGTTGAAATTTAGTATGTTTATCATCTAGTATTTTATGCCATTAAAAATGCCCCAAGTCAAATCGTCTTTAAAGGACAAGTTAAGGGAATGGACGAAAAACAAAGACGTTTATCTAATTACATAAATTCACATAGTACTTAATATATAAATTTTTGAAAAATAAATAAATATATAAAATGTGTACCAGGCAAAATTTAATTTTCTCATTTCATAGTAAAGACCTTAAAACAAAAACATTGCGCTTATTTTTGCTCTTGCCCATGCATTTGTTTCATTTATGTCGTTAGAGACAGACCTGTGATTTTATCGTCTTAATAATAATTACCATGACTGTTTTTTGTTATGTACTCGAAATGAAATATTATTTTTTTTACCAAAGAATGTTAAATTAGTTCTGACTTGAATAAAATTTACCCTTTACATGTTTAATATTTTGATTTCTTGGTTATCATACTGAAATAATAACCATCTGTGAAAAAAAAAACAAAAAAAGAAAACAGAGGGCGGGTGGGCGGGGCTGGGACTTCCTAAGATACGACTGATTTAGGCAAATCACATACCCTCTAAAAAAATAAAAGGCGTGTGGGTGGGGCTAGTACTTGTTAAGATAAGACTGATTTCGGCAAATGATATACCCTTTAAGAAAATAGAAGGCAGGTGGGCGGGGTTAATATTTGCCAACAGAAGATTGAACAATATTAAAAATGAGGAAAGGGATGGGTGAGCAGGGCTATTGCTTGCTTATAAGACTCTGTATAAAAAACTAACCCGCCCCCCATCTCCTCTCTCCATTTCACTCATTTCTGGGTTCATCCTTTCAAATTTACGAATTTAGATTTCCTAAAAATTTAAAATTTAGGCCCGATAATTTGACTACTGATTATTTCACACCAAACGTTGATACCCCAAATGTGTTGAAAATTAGTTTTTCTTAGCCAGTAAGGATTTTTTGAAGCCTAGTTGATTCACAATTCCATTACTATTAAAACAAGTTTCATCTGACCAGAAAATATTACCTATGATATCGTCTTCACGTGCCTCCGTTAGCCAAACAATGAAAGCCAATTTTCTTTCAAAATCAGGGTAGTAAAGTTTGATCTAAATGAATTTTGTAATAATTATGATATTTGGCCGTTTTTAAAATTCTTTGTATAGAAGATTTTGAAATATTCGTTCCTACGCTTATTTGCCTGATTGAATAATGAAGATCCACATTAACTCTCGCCAAGACACCAACGGAATGTTCTTCATCTGTTGTGGTCTTTCGTAAAAAGACTGCGTTTTTTTTTGAAGGATCCAGATTGTTCTAAATTTTTTGCTAATCTTGCGAAATACATAAAACTTGGTTAATTTCAAAATGTTTTATTTATTGTAATTAGTTTGTTGTGTCCTCTATGAACTCAATGTTCGTTGGATAATAAAGTTATTATTATTATTATTATTATTATTAACTTTATTATGTTAGATTTACTCGTAAAATGAGGTATATTGTAAATGGTAATGACGCTTGTTGACAACATAAAAGATCTAGGTGTGATATTTGATGCAAATCTTACTTTTTCATAACATATTGGATACTTTAACTTCAAACTTGTCTAAAATGTTAGGTTTTATTAAGCGTGCTTCGGCACATTTTAAAAATCCATTGTTATTAAAATCCTTGTATTTTGCATTTATTGTTAGTAAAGTGAAATATGTATTGTTTGGCAATCACATTATAAAAACCGTCAATTACAGATTGAACGTATTCCGAGACGATTTTTAAAATTTTGTTTTTCAAACATGATGGATTGATGAACAATATCCTTCTAGAAATCTTGATTGTCAGCTGTTACTAGATTAACATAATTTTAAGTCTCTAATTGAGAGAAGAAATATTTTAAACGCTAAATTTATGTGGAAATTAATTTATAACTAATAGATTGTGCCCAGGGCCTAAATCTAAGGTATTAAGGAATTCACCAGAATATAATTTATGTCGGAATGCCAACAATGTATATATTGATATATTTTTTGAGAAAATTTTGTTGATTAGGATATTACTTTGAGTAGACATATATTTATAATGAACTTGTTTTTGTTGTATAGTTTATATTATTTTATTACATATAGTGTAAAGTATGTACTTAATTTAAGTTATTATTTTGTCCTATTATTGGGGTTTCTCTTGTTGGGAAATAAAGGCTTATTATTATTTATTAATATTATTATTATTCAGTCTGACTACTTTCCAGAAAAGGATTTTCGTTTTCTTCCAGTCCTGCTGTTCATTTTCTTTTTGTTACTGTCTCCTCGGCCCTAATTCGAAATTACTTTAACGTTTTCATTGCCTTCTTCTTTTTTCCTGTTATTCTTATTCCTCCTATTTGTCTGTTCATCGTTTTTATATCTTTTACCATACCCATATCCAGGGTCTTTTTAGAATTTTCCTTTTCATTTGCTTTTCCCTCCTCTGCTAGTTTTTGGAACATTTATCGCCACAATAGAATCTGCTTCTGCCTATCTTTAGTTTTCCTTTTCCTTCCTACACATGCCCTATTGGTGATATTTTACTATATTTGCTCCCTTTGGTCTATTCTTCTTACTTATAATTTTTATAATCTTTGTCAATAATCTCAATTTTCTTCATTTGTCTGCTGTATGTCTTGGCTATAGTCTTCATTAATGTATATTCTCACTTCCTTTAGTTTGAAAGATTTCCACTCTCTTATTCTTATCAGTATTTTACCCAAAACTTCCTCCAATTTTCGTTTAATTTGCATTCCGTTCTCGTTTGTTTATTCTTGTATTCCATGTATTAATTATACCATCGGCTGTTCCAGCGTATCAGCGTACCTGTTCCACTCAAATATATCAATTATTTTAAAACATAAAAAGGTAAATTTAGGCATGTTCAAATATGTAATACAGTCTATTAAATGAATAGACTATTGGCATCGTTTTAGCTTCAGTTTCACCGGAAATGACGTCAATTTTTTTTCTAAATCTAAAAGAGTACAGTTTGCAGTACTGTAAAAGAGCATATTTTCTCTTTTCCGTGATATATGACTCGACATGATAGTATTCATCTAGAAGCTTTAAAACGCTTGTGAATTAAAAAAAAAACAAAAAATACGGTGTCTTTTCTCAAGCAACGTTTGCTCTTATATTCGTGTTCTGGCCTGTCACTTATAGATTAAAATAAATAAAATATTGTAGTGTCAAAAAATGGAAAACCAACGATTCAGCAATGTTGAAAAGTTAGATATGGTGAATGTAGGCGAAATAGAAGACAATCGAGAACGTTATACGAAGAAAGATTTCCCGAGAGACAACATAATAACATTTATTCCAATTGTTCTTTAAACTATTGAGTGAACAATAGGTACATGGTTACCTTATTTAAGTTTTGTTGCAATTTTACTACATGGGAAAAGATGAAAGAGAAAATGTCAATGGAGTTTATTTGAATATGTCACGGGACGAAAAGAGAAAGGAAGGAAGAAAGAAGGAGCTAAAGGGAATAATAATGGGGGTAAAACAAGAAAGGAAAGAATTAAAGATGAAATATGGGGAATAAGAAAGATCAATGATATGGACTATCATAATATGTATAAGGAAACAAAGAAATGTTTTGTGGCCGTAAAACGATAGATACGAAAGAATAATAGGAGAAGAAGAGCCACAGCATCTAAACAAAACCAAAACGAGAAGGCTCGATTTACATGCGGGAACGAAGTAGAGAAAATAAATTTTGGATCAATGAGGAAGAAAGAATTTACAAAAAATGTCCAAAAGATCGCAGTTGGAATATTGTTCTTCGGTCTGGCACCCTTACTATAAGTCTGATATTGATCTTTTAGAAAGGGTCCAGAAGAAATTTCTTCGCTGTATTGAATTTAAACTACAGTTGACTCACCAAGCGGGAAATTACGAAATAGTTAGAGAAATTATGAATTTACCATCTTTAGATCTTAGGAGAACATTAGCAGACGGGTGCGTTTTGCACGGAATTATAAATTTTTATATCAACTGTTCGTACCTTTTATCAAAATTGTCATTTTATATGCCTCAAATCGATGTATGCGTAAGACGTACTTATAAAATATTTAGGATTGCTTCATCAAAAACAAATTTAACAGTCCGATTAAAAGATTTTATGGAGTTAGGAAACAGGTTTGCTTCTATAAGATCATTTGATTTATTCATAGAGTCAAAAATTTTATTTAGGAAACATTTTTTTATTAATCTTAAATAGTGGATAGTTAATATTCTATAGTTACAATTGAAAAGTGGGTATTTATATAACGTTAATGTTTTAGTTAGGATTAGAATGTTTGTATCAGTTTCTGCAATTTAATGTAATTCTTATTGTAAAAGTGGAGAATTCCGTAAATAAATAAACAAAAAACAAACAAAAAAACAAAACAAACGATGAAAGAGTGTGATGAACTAAAAGAAAGGGGATAAAGCAGGGAAAAATTACGACAAAAAATGGAAGAGGAATAGAGTGGATGAAGGAAGTGCAACAGGCGACGAGAAGGATAGTTTAGATTCTATTACTTATTTTTACTGCATGGTGGAAAATTGTGACTTATGTTTTATGCATTATTGTACCTATTGTTAATGTATGAATATTATTTAATAATATAATATTTAGTGTAATAAGGGCTGGATCCCATTTTAAGCCCAAGGAGACAAACAAAACTTGATTAAATTGATTGACAAAAAAACATTTTTGTACTCAGACATTGCGTTCTTGCACAGTCACGTCATCAATATTTTTTTAAATGACAGTGTTAACCTTTTCTTGGCTTCATTAATAAAAAGTGTCAGTTTTTACAATAAAATTGGCCTACCCGGAGACTTTGAAGGAAAATAAAGTTAAATAAATAAATAAATTATAATTTTTGTTCCAAAGTTTATCAATACTCTGAATATGTATCTACACTATACCTTCTTGCTGCAAATCCCATAGGATAGATCAATAATTTATTGCGATAGATGAGAGAGGGAAGCTTTATAAATTATAAGCATCAGCTATAATTTTTCTGACATTTCCAACCCACATTCTGTGGGGCTTCGATTTTCAGTCGAAATAAGAGATAGTGTTCGTCCATCGTATTCCTTAAAAAAATATCTGCTTTCAATTTTGAGCTTTCTGACCAAGATAACGAAACAATGAATGTGAGAAAAACGTAAAAGGCTGTAATAATTTTTGATATACATTAAGTTAATGATTTATTTATGATAATTAACATAGTTAACTGCAACTGTTGTCCCCCAGCTTCGATACCTAAATTGACTCGCCGTTTCATATTCTCAAATACCTACTCGAGTAAGAATTTCTAGAGAAACACTTTCATATTTTTTCACTTTTCATTTCAAGTGCATCCACTGATTGTTTAAAATGAGTTTACCACAGAATTTGTTAAGAAGCCAGGTAACCATAATATATGTACATAAGTTCTTGATCATTTTAAGGGTGAGCTAAAGCATATTCCAGCATATGGAAATACATATAAACTTCTGCCCAAGTTTTTACCAAAAGTATACGTCCGATTGTAACAAACTTCACACCGTTGAAATGAGCATAAAAAACCCTACTCAGACTGCTTTTCAGTTTTTTAAATTTTGTTGTCAAAAAAAAAACAACGCGTTAAAATTGTGATGAGTATGTTTCGATTTTTACGGATCAATTTTAAATTTTCAAAACGGTATATTACTAGAAATTGTATTAAAAAATCCATTGCGCTTTACAGAAATAATATATCTTAACAAATAATTCAAGAAACAGGGACAGAATATTTAAAATTTGTGGTCAAACAAACTTTAGCCATTTTTCTGGTCCACTCAAATCTATAACAGAGCCCGTACTTTTAAACCCCTCATAATCCGACAATAAAATTTTACGAGAGTGTCCACCCTCTAAGGTTTTCTAAATTTAATCTAAAAAAAAAAAAATGTGTAATTGTAATGCATTACTTTTTAAAAGTAATTGTTCCAATCACTGTGTATGGGTTTGCAGAGGGTAAAATGTTTCTACAAAAGCAAAATATTTGATTTTATTTATTAATCAGTTTCTTTGAAGACAATTTTGCTACCAAATGCTGATCGTTTATCATCCGTGCGATGACACCAAAAAAAAAAAAACAATCCCGCATTTTCATCGCGAAATGGCTGCGGCAAAAGTTTCCTTGTATTATAATCAGCTCCGGCACGACTCGGCCGAAAGTCAAAGTGAAGTCAAATATCGACTAAATTATTTCCTTGCTGATTCAAGTTTCCAGCCCTCGCCTAACCCCAACAACAATTTACTAAGTGCACATGTTGCATGCCGCAAAAAGGTATCGAATCCCAAATCAGCCCCTCGAGAGCTGTCATTTACATCGTCGCCTTCCCTCCACCCCCAGATCACACTTTCTCTCAGCCTCCCCGAAATTCTTAATCATCAAATCTCATTGAATACGTCTCTGATGAGGCGCGACGCTTATTAGCACGCATCTCCGATTGCCATGTCGGCAAGACGCTAATCCCATTAGGTAATTGTTGCCAACCCTCAAACATTCATATTCCCATAATCGAATCCCCCGATGCCGCTCAAAGAATTCCCCGCACTTTGTGATCGATTTGTCGACGGTTTCCTTGCGATTGTTCGTGTTTTGTGGCCGTAATCAGGCAGACCTGAAGGGAAAAACCATTTTCCGATAGACATGTTTCATGCGGCCTTAATCGACAACAATAAAAGGCATATCGTGTAAATTCTCCGGATTTTATCGGGATTAATTTATTTGCGCGCTCATAAATCAAACTGATAAATTAACTGGACGCCATTGTGTTGCCGAACTTGTAACTCATCATCCGTCCGAATAGAACGCTTCTCTAATAATGCATCGCCGATAAACGCCGAAAAATTACTAAACTAAACGACACAGCTTTGGACGGACGCGCTCTCCATTATGTGGACGTCAGGGGTACATCTATAATAATGAAGGAAAGGTTCGGACATCACTTACGGGGATTATTTCTCTTCGGGAGGCAGGCGAGAAGAAAGCGCCACGAAACTTGCTAAAGTGGAAGCAGAAACAATTCTTTGTTGCAAATGTGTTGTGTGGCAGCGAGGGTTCAAACAACAAACTAAGCCATTAATTTTCGAGATAAACCTCGCAGATTTATAATGCGTTAGTTTTTATTGATACGAAAAGATACAACATGATTTTGAAATATATGCAATAATTGTAACCAATTCGTTTAGGTTACTTCCAACAGGATGGAGCGACAGCACACACAACAGATTAACTTTGACTAATTTGTAAGAGTTGGGACATCCCAGATAAACTTAAACGTTATATCAATATTTGTTTCTGCCGTTTCAGTACAGGTAAAACTTCCTCAGACTTTTATGGTACAGGTTTCACAAGAAAGTTTCACAAAATTATAAAACACAAACCGACTCAATTCAAACAAAGCTCTAAGTTTCTATCTGTTTCGTTAAACATAGCTACGGAACCGAAATTCGCGGTAAATTAACCGAAGGCATTGCGATTTCCAATTTTTATATAATTTTATCAAGTACGAGGATAATTTTGCGCTTGAGTGTTCGACTAAAAAATTTACTGTGTTGTTTTAATTAAAAGTAACTTCGTGGTTGCAGCGCCAAGCTTTAGCATACAAAGTAAAACTTTTATTCCACATTACACGATATACTGTTATTAAGTGAAACTTCATGTTGTACATGGTACTTGCGGTGGCAAGATCGATATGGATACGTGAGCGTTATTTTTGATTAATTAAAGTCCTTACTTCATCACAATCAACGTTGTATTACCAGCAGTAAATTGTCATTAAAATCCAGAAAAAAACATGAGGACAGGAGTAATTCCATTCTGTGGAGAATTAATTAACGCTAAAAATTGTCGCTTATAAATTTTCTTTACTCAAATTTATTTTATGTTAGTTCTAAACTGATGACTTCATAGCTAACACGACACTTTTTTATTGGTTTTTAGTCTGAATTATACCGGTCATCGTTTTCCTGTGTGTTTAATTTCAAAAAATCATCTGAGAACAAAATTTCGAGATATCAAAACATCTTGTACACGTTTGAGCAGTAATTTTATCAACCCCACCCCTCACATGTCTGATTAAGCAGCTGGGAAAATCAGATCAAAGGTTGTAATTAATTAACTAACTTTAACGGTTATTTGATGTAATTTCAGCAGTGACCCCAAATCAAACTCATTTGCAGAAATAATTTGATTGCCGATGCTATATTAAAAGAGGGTAATTGCAATATATATTGGCACTAAAGTAATTAATTTGCTAAATTCTATGGTCGCTATAACAACTAAATGACAGATAATAGGAAGCGACCGAATTTGAATTATTAGTGTCACAAACACATAATTTCGCCGAAAGCCGCAAAATATTTTTCCCATAGTCAAGGAAGTCAGTGCACAACATAAATTTAGCCAAATTAAATATTTACAAAGCTACAAACTTCCCGCCGCTCAGCTGTCATCAGTTTCGTACCAACCGAGCGGAACGCAAATCCCAATTTGCGGCATGTTTATAATTAGACTCTTGAAATTTTTTCCTTTGCCGTTTCGTAATTAAAAGCGGCGATTTTCCGCTTTCGAAGTTGAAAACTATTCGGGGTCGTTAAATGGTACGAATCACATCAAACGGACTGGCCGTGCATCGATCTGTACTTCCCCGTATTTATAAATGCGTCCACTTTGACGTTGCATTTTTAGGTTGGCAACGCTCCGAAGTCGGTTTTAATTAAGTGGTAGGGATGGTGATTGCGGTTAATCGAATTTGATGGTTCTAACCCTTGCAATAACAATGGCGGCAAGTCATTTCCGGCCAACGTTTGCTTTATCTACGAGTGACACGCCGGGATTATGTGGTGTGATGGGGCTTTGTACAGGTGGCCATGAATTAACGGGGTTGTGTGGGGAGGCGTGCAAATCACTGTGAGTTTTATGTGTTTAAGTTGGTAATGTTTAGTTTCTAAAACAACAGTTCAAAGACGAGGTACTAAAGAAAACGTAATTAAATTATTAGATATATATGCTAGTGGATAAAGTAACTTTTTTCTACGTTTGTGTAACCTACGAAGAGACGATCTGCGTTATATCCTTCCGCTATGAAGGAAGCTAGAGACAAAGAGGGAATGAGTAGTGAAGGGACAAAAAGAAAGAAAAGGGATAGAGAAGTAGAGTCGCCGAAAGAGAACGATCAGGTCTTCCAAACAAGCAAAATAACAGTAAGATCACCTCTGCAATCGATAAAGAAGAAAAATCAAGGAGATATCGAGATGGAGGAGGTCAAGGAGATGATCAGCGAACTTGTGACACAAATCAGAGATGACATGAGAGAAAGTAATAAACAATTATTGAAGGAATGGAATACACAGCTTAAAGAGGAGCTTAAAACAATAAGAGAAGAATTAAAGCAAGCAAAAGATAAACATGAAGAATGGAAGCGGGCTGAGGAAGAAATGGGAAAGATAGTGGGTGAAGTAGAAAGTCAACTAGATCGAATGGAGAGAGAAAAGAGAAGAAACAAAGTAGTGATGATGGGATTGGAAGCAGGAACAGGAGAGCAGAAGCAGAAAATTGAAAAGGTGACAAAATTTTTAGAAGAGAAAGCCAAAGTAGAGAGTAAAGTTAAAACCTCGTACATAAATGATGATTTGACGAAAACGGAAAGAAAAATTCAAATCAAAATAAAAGAAGAGCTAACAAAAGAGAGGAATAAAGGAAAAATGGTTAGAGTGGGATATAAAAAGTCAACTGTAGATGGCAGAAATTTTGAATGCGATGAAGAAGAGGGCAGATTCAAGAAGGTAGAAAATTTTTAGTAAAGGGCCAAAAGAAAAGGAAGAAAAGGAGGAAAAATGGAAGGAAACAAGGCAAAGGAAAAAGGGAAATCGGAAAAAGGGAAGCTGGTACAAAGTTAGGAGAAAAAGGGGTGAAGGTACTGTTTTGGAATGTCCAAGGGTTGCGAAAAAAGGAAAAGGAGTTCTGGGACTACGCGGGAAAATTTGATGTTGTGGGGCTAGTAGAGACATGGGTACAAAGAGGAAACTGGGAGAAATTGGAAGAGACACTAGCACAAGAATATTTGTGGGAGTGTCAAGGGTCGACAAAGGAAAAGAAAAAGGGGAGAGGAGCGGAGGAATAATAATGGGATTTCGAAAAGAAATGCAAGAATTGGAAAAGGGAATTAATAATAAAAACGGACTAATGAAGAAAGTAATACAGCTGGATAACAATCGATGAGAAATGATAACCGTTTACAGCAAGAAAATGGAGGCAACCAAGATAAACATAGAAAAGGAAACAAAAGAAAAAGGAGATGAAAAAATACTTACAGGAAGGGATTTTAACGCAAGACTGGGCGATAAGGGGACAAGAATAATAGATAAAGAAAAGAGAGAGAAAAGAGGATCAAAAGACAAAGCAAATAACAAAGAAGAGAAAATATTGTGGAAGATAATAGAAGAAATGGGATGGGAAATTTTGAATGGAAACAAGGAAGGAGATGAAGAAGGAGAATGGACGTACGTAGGGGCTAGGGGAGAATCAGTTATAGACTATGGGATTGTCAACGAAGTGGCGGGGAATTCAAAGATACAGAAGTAGACTAGAAAAAAATAAATTCGAAGTAAAAGAAGATATAGAAGCTATGATAGCAGAACTGGTCAACTTAATTGTAGAAGCTACGAAAAAAAGAAAGATATACATATGACAAGGGAGGAATAATGGATGGAACGGAGAATGTAGTGAGTTGAAGAGAAAAGCAAGGGAACAATTAAGAAAATGGGAGAATAACAGGGGAAGGAAAGAAGAGTACTTAAAAGCAAGAGAGAATTATAGAAGAAAATGTGAAGAAAGAAAAAGAGAACAACGAGAAGAAGAAGTGAAGACAAGAAAATCCCTGAAAACAGAAGTAGAAGTATGAAGAACTACCGAGGGATCACCTTGCTCGAAGAGAAGGAATGGAACCAATGATTAAACGTTTTGAGAAGTATGTACAAAAAAAGGAATTGGAAGTGAATGTGGAAAAAACAAAAGTGGTGGTGTTTGGGAAGAAAGTAAGAAAGGAGAAGGAAGAGTGGGCATGGAGAGGGGAGTAGATTGAACAGGTGAAAAAATTCCACTACTTAGGATATACATTAAAGAGCAATAACTCAGATAGAGCGCATATTCAAGAAATGGTCCGAAAAGCGAACAAGATGATAGGAGTAGTACGGGGAATAGGAGAGAGAAAATTTGGACATGATTATAAGAGAAGATTGATGATGTGGAAAGAGAAAGAGAAGAATGGAAAGAAAAGGAGAGAAGCTTCGAAGAAAGAATCAATAATTTAGAGAAGAAGTTGGAAAAAAAAGAGGCAAGAAAGAAGAAACAATTTCATAATTACGGGTATGGAAATAAAGGAAAAACAGATGCAAAAGAAGTAGAGGAATTTTTGGAAAAAAAAATTGAGATCCAAGTAAAAGTGTTGGAAACAATAATAATTATAGGGAAAGAGGAAAGCAAGAAAATACTGGTTAAGACGCTTTGTGAGCAAAAACAAGAGGTGATGAACAATAAAAATAAGCTGAGGGGAAAGAGAATATTTATTGATAATGATTGGACAGTACAAGAGCAAAAAATTCAAAAAGGAATTAGGGAGGTAGCTAAAGAAGAAAGAAAAAAAGGATACACAACAAGGGTGGGATATAAGAAGCTGGAAGTAGGGGACAAAATGTATACATGGAATGACAATAAAGGAAAAAAGAAAGAAACACAAAGGGGAGGGGTAGTAATGATAGGACAAATAAAGACTTTAGGTTTAAGAATGTAGATTTTGTACATAATAGGGGAATGTGAAAGAAGAATGGGGAAGATAAACGTGTTTTAAAATTACTCTTTTGGAATATCGCGGGTCTGAAAAGGAAAGATAATTTATTTTGGGACTACGTGAAGAATTTTGATTTTGTGGGACTAACAGAAACATGGATACTAGAAAGAGACTGGAACAAACTGAAAGACGTGTTGCCAAAGGAATTTCAGTGGAAACTGCCAGGGACAAAAAAAGAAAAACGCAAGGGTAGAGCAAAAGGTGGAATCATAACAGAAGTGAAGAAAGATATAAAAGAAATAGAAGAGGGGGCGATAGAAATGGAAGGCATGGTTGAAATAAAACTGAATGTAAATAAAAAAAGATGGAGAATCTGCATAATATATAGTAAAGGAATGAGAAATACGAAACAAGAAATACAAGAAAAAATCGAATAGTCCGAAGAAGAATTTCTACTGTTAGGAGGGGACTTTAATGCCAGAATAGGAAACAAAAGCAGGGATCACGAAGGGGAAAACACACGAAAATTGAAAGATAAAGTAGAAAACAAAGACGGAAAATTGCTATGGGAATTAATTGAAGAAAGAGGTTGGGAAGTCTTGAATGGGGTGAAGGAAGGGGACGAGGAGGGGGAATTTACCTGGATAGGAAAAAGAGGGGAATCGGTAATAGACTACGTAATAGTAAACGGATTAGCAGAAGAAGAGGCAGAAACATTCAAAATAGGATAAAGAGTGGACTCCGATCACATGCCACTAGAAGTAAAATTGAGGGTCATAAGTAGAAGGAGCGGATGCTTATGAAATAGGAAAAGAGAAGAAGATATGGGTATGGCATGAAAAAGGAATTGAGCATTATAAAAAAAAATGTTGGAAGTGGAATTTAAAGAAAAAAGAACTGAAAAGAAAATGGAAGAATTAAAAAGAGAAATTTAGAAAAGAGAAACAGATGGTGGCATAGCAGATGCAGAGATTTAAAAACAGAAGCAAGGAAATGTTTACGAAGGTGGAAAAGGGGGAAAGGTATAAAAGAAGAGTACTGGCAAGCAAAAAATAATTATAGAAAACGATGCAAAGAAAAGAAAGAAGACATACAGCAAGAAGAAGAAGAAAAAATTAAAGCCATAAGAACTGAGCAAGAGGCATGGCAGTATATAAATAAAGAACGGAAGAACAAAAGCACGATTAGTGAAGACATACCTATAATACAGTGGAAGAAGCATTTTATGGAACTGTTGAATGGAAAGCAAGAGAGAATTGTAGTGCAAGGTAGTAAAACCGGGATTGGTGGTAGAGAAAGGGAGTCTGAGATTCGAGTAGAGGAAGTAGGAAAACAAGTAGGAAAACTGAAAAGAGGAAAAGCACCGGGGAGGGATGGGTTGGTAAACGAAGTGTGGATATTTGGGACGGATGGGATGATTGAAAGATTGAGCGAGTTAATGAATGATGTGTGGACGTGTAAAGGTTTTCCCAGGGAATGGAGAGTAGGGCAAATATGCCCTATTCATAAAAAGGGTAATAAAGAAAAAGTAGAGAATTATCGGGGAATAATGGTCCTAAATACGGCGTATAAACTGTACACAGTGGTGCAAAATGAAAGGTTGGTGACAGAGATGAACGAAAAGAGTATATTACCGGAAAGTCAAACGGGATTTAGAAGGGGTAGAGGGGCTATGGACAATGTATATATCCTGCATCATCTAATAGAAAAAGAGTTGCTAAAGGAAGGAGGTCGGGTATATGCACTGTTTGTAGACCTAAGAGCCGCGTTTGATACGGTGAACAGAAAGTGTTTGTGGGAATGCATGGAGAGAAGTGAAAAGTTAATTGCAGCAGCACAGAGAGAGTGACTAGTGTGAGAGTGGGAGAAGTAGAAAGTGAAATGTTTTGGACGACGAAAGGATTGAGACAGGGATGCCCATTAAGTCCCAGTCTGTTTGCTTGTTACATAAGCGATATCGAGGAAATGTTTAGAGGAGTACAAGCGGGAGGAATTGTGGTGGGGAGAGGAAAGGTATGGTGTTTGGCATTTGCAGATGATTTGGTAATATTGGCGAAGGATGAATGTGGAATGAATGAGATGAAAAAAAATCTGGAAAGATACTTTAAAAGAAAGAAACTGGAGTAAATGTAGAAAAAACAAAAATTATGGTGTTTAGAAAAAAAGGAAGAAAAGGGGAGGAAAAAGTGTGGCGTTGGGAAAATCGAATCATAGACACAGTAAAGGAGTTTAAATATTTAGGATTTAAGTTTACAACAACTAACACGGTAAAAGCACACATAAGAGAAAGAAGGGTCAAAGCAATGCAGATAATGGGAATGGTGTGGAGTATAGGTGAGAGAATATTTGGACATGACGTAAGAAGAAGGATAAAAATGTTTGATAATTTAGTTAGGAGTGTATTAATGTATGGAGTGGAGATATGGGGATGGAAGGAATATGCAGAGATGGAAGCAGTACAAGAAAAATATTTGGGGTGGATGTTAGGGCTACGGAAAGAGACGCCAGGCTATATAGTAAGAGAAGAATGTAAACGAGAGAAATTAAGAGTATACACTGGGAAAAGAGCTGTAAAGTATGATGAAAGGTTGAAAGAAAGAGAGGAATGTAGGATATTGTATAAATGCTGGAAGGAAAAAAAGGAAGCAGGGAAAGAACATCACAAGGGTAGGCAAGGATATTATGAAAGACTGGGATACGCATGGATCGAAATAGAAGAAAGAGAGAAATGGGGGTGAGTATGAGAGAAGAGTTGTGTATGCGTGACAGAGACATAGATAAACAAGAGAGAAGAGCGAGTGTAAGTAAATCGAGGTACAATGCAGACTATAGAAAGATAATAACAGAAACAGTAGCAAAGCATATAGACAGAGAAAGCGCGAAAGAAAAAAAAATAATTGCGAGATTTAGGTGTGGAAATGAAGAAAGAGATAATAATTTTTGGGTAAGCGAAGGTGAGAGAATGTGTAGAATGTGTGGAGAAAAGCGAGAGACGATAGAGCACATGCTGCATGACTGTGAGAAGAGCAACGAAAGAGAGAAGAGTGTGACAGAGATATTGAATGAAGACGGAAGAGGCGTGGAATGAATGAAAGAAGTGGAGAGGACAAGAGTGAGGGTGGGGCAAGGGGGAGATGGGATAAATGGAAAAAAATGAGTTATTTGGTTTTTAAAATGTTTTATTTGGTCTTTGTTAATTAGGAAAAAAATTGTAGTGTTGTAAATCAAGAATATTTCAAGCCCGTAGGGTAAAAAAATAAACACTTAATTCATTCATTACTACTACATATACAGGGTTGCTGAAAAGTATGGAAGCAGTTGAATATCTCGGAAACGGTTAGTTGAATCTTCTTCAAATGTGGGCTCTACTTAAAAACACTCAAGCTCTATTTTCTGTCATTTTTTTGACTTTAAACGTATTTAAATAAACGTTAAATGCACCTTTATTCTCACTCTACAAACAGCTTAACAAACGATAAAAAATTAAGTCGAAAGAGGGGACTCTTAAACGGAATAATTCCGGATAGAATTTCCAATGGTAGTTTTGAAAAGATCAAAAGACCAAACTGAAATATTAGATAGTAAATTGACGCAAATTCATATAAACTTTTTAGTTTCTGGAAGATCCTCGCCAAGCACCAATTTGTCTATTAAACAGGTCGCTTCAAGATGGCTTCCGAAGAGTTCCACAGCTGTCTTGAAATTTTATAGGAAATAAATATAAGCATTAGACATCAAATAAACTAAATGAATGTTAAACTTTTACAACTAACTTTTTCCTAGTTGGTTACATATTTTTTGTTGTGTTTAATAAAATCCAAGAACCCATTGGACTGTTCGACTACAAATTCACTTTATTAGTACGAAGGAAATGAGAGATATTAGAAGAATTCCAGACCAAAAGGTGAGCGCGACGTGTGAATCTGTATACAAACCAGCATTTTGTTCCTTTTTAATGTGTCAGCTCTTAACTTGTTTAAAGAAAGACTTTTAAATGCAAGATCAGTGGAGTTTTAGTATTCATCACGCCGCTTCTTTTCGTTGTCTAACAATGCAAGATCTCGTAAAGAAAAGAACCAAGTGTTAGCCTTAGGTCATTTACTCAATACAACTGCTACACAATGTCTTTTAGTTTCATTCTTTGACAAGAGCGGTCGCCGACGGTGGAGTCAACCCTGCAACAGACCACCGGTGAGTTACACCTCCTCGCCCCGATCGCAAGATTCCAGCAAGCATATTTTTGCACCGCGATGCAAAAATGAATACTTGCTGTACAGCCCGAACCAGCTTTGAGTTCTCCGGATCACGGTCTACTTACATCACTCGTAGCGCTGGGAGTAATATGCTTGCTGAAATAATATTTTGTGTCACTGAACTTCCTTTCTCGGCCACTTAACCAAATTAACCGGTCTGTTTGGGGTGAGAAAAGCGTCAATAAGTCCAGCAGTGACATGACTCGCGAGTTACCTGACCAGTCGAAGATTCCATCGTCTTGGTAGCCTTTCTCCTTGTACAAATCTTTAAACATTTTTTTCAAGTATTCGTAGTCCGGAGTTTCGAAAAAGTCTAATCGACGCACGTAACGCAAGTAGGTCGCCATTTCCTCGGGGTGGCCCTCGCAGAGGGTCTCTATGGGGGTGGTTCGCTTCGTCTCGCCGATCTTCTGGTAGCGCTCTTTCAGAGTGTCGGCTTTGAGGCCCTGCCAAGGCAGAGAGCCGCGCAAAAAGTACATGAACATGTGCCCGATGGCTTCGAGGTCGTCGCGACGGGACTGCTCACGGCCGAGGTGGGTGTTGATGCTCATGTAGCGGGCGGTACCGGTTAGGGACTTGTGCTCTCTGGGTCAAAGGGCTTAAAGTTGATGATGTACAGTGGCAAAAATTGATTTATACAGAGTGATTTTGAAATGTGTGCAATAAAAACACTGACCTTTAACGAACGCATGAATGAACGAATGATAACCAGCAAAAAGTGGGTTTTACTTTTAGTTGAAACGGAGAGAGTTTACATCGTTTTTGTTCGACCGTTTTTCCACCTACTCTTTAAAAGGTGGATCAGTGGCTTCGTCTCCGGGGGTTCATGGGGGTTTTGCCCCATTCGATTTTTAACTTGTTTTTTCTATGTTTCCACACTACTACGGTACGTGATGCCGTGGTTAAAATTCTTGCATATATTTCGAAATCACCCTGTATAGTTGAGTACCCAAAACTACACCGAGATTTCGCGCCGATGCTGCCAATTCGTCAAAAGGACCCTGAATTCACGAATTGTGCTATTTTTGTACCTTGTTGCGTGAGTCTGACTGGTTGACTTATGACGATAATGTTTGCCCTGGTGGATAAAATTGGTAAGTATTTTTAATCACAGATTAATCAGTTAACCTTTAAAAATGTATTTTCTTGTTAAATTTACCAGTGAAGCGAAAATAAAGACAGCAATAAACAGGCTGTTGACGTGTTATTTATGACAACAGTTGCCGGTATTGAAAAAATAGGATAAATACAAAAGGTAAACACAAGGGAGTTTGTTGTTAATTCCAAATTAAAACTTTGAGGGGTTTATTGTCGTTCGCTGGTGTTTCCATTGTAGTGCAGCTGCTTTTTAACACGAAATTAAGTTCAATCAATAAAAAAAGAATCTTCGTTTATTCTGACGTTATTACAGCAATTTTTTATAAATACATTGAAACCATATTTCGTAGACAAACATTACTGCCTGAGTAAAGTTTTTTCTCGAATCTATTAAAGAACAGTTACGAAATTTTAGAATAATTAAATGTTTACGAAGTTCCTTTAATTATTTTTCAATTACTAAGCTAAAACGTCGGATTAACGAAGCGTTTATGAAAATTTCTGTTAAGGTTTTATAAAATTTTGATGACTTGAACAAGAAAGTTTTTAAATACAGAGTGTCTCGACGTCGTGAGGTGGAAGATTATGCAGTGGCCGTGAATTATTGAAAATATCCAGTGGCACCGTCTGATAGAAGTCATTTATTTAAGACTACAATTAAAAGTATTTTTATTTTTAGACTTTTTAATGAAAAAAAGGTTCAATAAGAAGTAAGTTTAAATTATAAAACATAAAATACCAAGATTCGCCCCTGACACCAAATAACGGCATGTATAAAATTAAATGTAACAACTGCGACACGGTTTATATGGCGCAAAATAAGCAGCTTTTGGAGTTCAGAATTAAGCAGAATGAATACAGTTGTAACGCAATTAATGAATATGAAACAGAAAGCAAACATTAGCGGAACAATCTTCCAATACTCGCCGAACGTTTAAATTCAGCAACTTGAAATTTTAGATAAAGAACCAAAAAAGCGCGTTGAGTGAGAGTAATGAGACCTTCCGCCTTCCCGTACATAAAAACTATATCTGTGTCTGCCATTTCAGCATTAGTATAATTTGCCATTTTTATCTGAAAGAATCCAATTCAGCTGTTGCTTAACTACTAAAGAACTATTTTTTTAGTCAATTTAATCCAGTGGCGCACAACAACTTTTGAGAAAATTAAAATGATTTTTATCTCAGAAACGAGAAGACTTTTATTAGAACTTTTTTTAAATTTGGGGTTTACTCATCAATATTCGTTACCAATTTTTATAATATAACATATGTGTTACAGCATAGTTTTGTTTTAAAACTGAGTTATAGATTTTAACGATAAAGGAATTATAAACAATGCAAAAACCGAATTCACATAAAATATTTTAGTGCTATGCAACGAATATGAAAATAAGCCAAAGCAGGCAAATATTAATGCCAGGAGAGTTAAAAATTCATATCTGTTTTATTACGACATCTATTAGCTATGAAAAATTGATTGAACTATATTTTATACATATATATATACATTTGTTTACGATAAATTTCCATTGTAGTCCAGCAGTGTTGCCAATTTTGATTTGTGTTTTCTGTCCGCACAAATCTCGACAATATGAAATATTTAAAGCAGACAACTAATGAGAACAATTTATTCTCAATTTCTCAGTACATGCTTAACTTAGACTCTTTATGTTTATACTTTGAAAAAATCTGACTATTAGCACGTTTAGCGACGGTATTTGTGTTAAAAAAAAGAAATTTGATTGATGTTGTCTCCTCAAGCCAGAAGAGAGGACTAATTAATTAATGAATTTTTTCCCAAAAAAGTGGATGGCTAATGTAACCACTCGTAAATTTCACTGCATTTGGTTTTACAGTTTCAAAGTAAAATTATAAAACTGTCTAGGGTCAACACGGATTCATAAATGCAGTTGAATCTGTTATTTTATTAAATTTAAAGAAAAGAAACTGAAATGACGCAATCAATTTTTCGGGAGGGGGGGGGGGACTTTCCAATGCGTACAAGATTTCAGAGCGTTCGTACGAATAGAATTCAAAGTTAAACTGTTAAATATTTTTCCAAAAATCTGGATATCTAGGGTAAAAACTCAAGATAGATTCATAAATCACACTTGTATGAGTATGTGATTTTATAAAACTTGAATAACATTTACTAATGCAAATTTTAGAGGTCATCCTAGTGTTTGTTGGTGGAATGACTGTCCAAATTTTGGTTAGCTTTCTACCATCCACACGATATTCCTAACAGAGTTCGGAAAATATCTATCTAATATAAATTTGAATAGACGGAAGACAGACAGACGGACGGACGGACGAAAGCTCTCTACAAAATATTGTAACACATATTTTTAATTTTTTCTGTGCTAAAAAATTTAAATAAAATTGGAATAACGTGGCAACGTCGCATCAGAATTTCAAAAGTAAACAATGGTTATCTTATAAAACCTAAAGAAAAATCAGTCAGAATATGTGAAAATACATATACTAAGTTGTGTCTTACGCCTAAAAATAGAACACCCTATACCTATAGTTGAAGATAATTTTAGTGTATGGTCTTCAAAGGTCCATAAAACTTTAATCTGTGGACTTTTGTATTTGTGATAATTAATGAGATATCGAGAAGCGCGCGGTATTTTACTTGTTACATTAAGTTTTAAATTTACCAACTAAATCTCACACATTGTATATTTTATTCTTTGCTTTTCTATTACTTAGCGTTTTATCTTAAGTTATGTCATTGTTTTATTATGTAAAATCGAGCGATTTTTTAAAATTCTGCACTAACTACCCATGATGCTTACCTCAGTAACTCTAATTTCACCGCTGACGTAAGCGTCATGGTTAACTAGAGCAGAAATTTAAAAAATCACCCTATCTGTTGGGTAATAATAATAATTAATTATCAGAATCTAATGTCAAATTCGGCAAAAATTGGACAACTTCGTTCGTTTTCGTGGTTATATGATTTGACATTTCGTCGCCTGAGAACTTGTTTGATCTACAGATCAGAGCGCACTCAGGCCAATATCGACTTTAAGCAATTTGATGTATAAGCCGACTTTAGTTAGAGCTGATCTAACTGATACACATTTCTAACGAATAAGTGAACATCTTAACGATTTAATACATAATGTTCCCGAATGAAAAAAATTACATTTCAAATTGTATTAAGTATCAAATGGTAAAACGCTCACCAAAATTTATCTTTTCATCCCCACCAACAATGAAATGACGTAATTTCGAAATTTTACAATAGTTAATGTTATTCCGTTTATGCTTTATGAATCCGTGTTGAGTTTTTACCTTAAGCATTCAGATTTTTGGAAAAAAAATCAACAACATTTTACAGTTGGAAGCACGTTAAATCGTTAGTCAAAATTTATCAGTTCATACCCCCCAGAAATTGATGATGTCATGTTTGTAAGTTGGTCGAATAAATTTTATTTAAATGTTAAAAAGTAGCATAGTCCTGAACTTGTGGTTTATGAATACGGGTTCAAATTTTTTTCTTCAATATTGGGCTTTGTTTCAATTTTTCAACTTTTAAATTTTGGAGTTTCGATTTCTCAATTTTTCAATATTTCAATTTTGGGCTTTCTCAATTTCTTCATTCTTCAGATTTTCAATTTCTCGATTTTTTATTATTCTGGGATTTTTGAATTTTTCGATTCTTCAATTTTTCTTCTATTTTTCAATTTTTCGATATTTCGTCTTTGGGATTTTTCAGTATTTCGATTCTTCCACTTTCTATATTTTTCAGTTGCTCGAGTTTTCAGTTCTATATTTCACTTATTCAATCTTCCGAATTTTTAAATTTTCGATTTTCCCATTTTTTTTTTATTTTTGGATATTTTTTCCAGTTTTGGAATTTTTAAAATTTTTCGATTCTTCATTTTTCTATATATATATATTTTAATTTTACATTTCAATTTTAATTTTTGGCTTCTGGATATTTTGATTCCTCGATTTTGTACATTTTGAATTTTCAGTTTTTCGTTTTTTAAACTATAAATTTTTCAATTTTTCGACTGTTTTATACTTCGATTTTTCAATTTTTCAACTTTTCGATATTGTCACATTAGATATTTTGAGTTTTAAAGTTTCGACATTCCTCTCTTCGGGAAATGGCCCAGCCGCGAGTTACGGCGGGAGACCGGGGAGACCATAATGCTGAGCTTGCCATAGATTGATGAACCGTGATTTTGCAAGCTCAGCACGAGGGAGTCTTCCTGGGCTCGTGCCGGAGCTCCGGAAGGCATAGTGTGTGTGGTGGCCCACGGCGACAACACGAGTAGTAGGTGAGTAGTTCCTTTTTTTGTAAATTTATTTCGGTTATTTCAAATAAATAGATCTTAAGTTTTTTTCTAAAATTTTTGAAGTTTTATTTTTTCGGAGTGTGGGTTCTTTTTTTGAAGATTTTTGGGGGCACGTGACAATATCTTAATTTTTCAAGTTTTAAAATTCTGGATGTTTCGTCTTTTTGAGCTTACTTTCCATTTTTAAAGTTTTTGATGTCTCGATTTATCGAGATTCGGACATTTCAATGTTTTGATTGTTCAATTTCTCGATTTATCAATTTTGCTCGAATTTTCGACTGGTCTATTTCTCGATCATTTGATTTTTCGATTTCTTGATGTCCCGGTTTTTGAATTTTTCGATGTTTCGATTTTTCGATTTCTCGGTTTTTTGATTTTTACTTTTCGGCTTTTCGATTTTTCGATTTTTCAGTAAAGCGATGTTTCAATTTTTCAACTTTTAAATTTTGGAGTTTCGATTTTTTGATTCTTCAATTTTTCAATATTTGTCAATGTTTTAAATTCCACATTTTTCGATTTACCAATTTTTCAATTTTTAACTTTTCGATTTTCGCCTATTTCGGTTTCTCAATTTTTCGACTTCTGGACTTTTCGACTTTTCAACTTCTTTAGTTCTCGATCCATTGATTTTTTAATTTCTCGATATCTCAGTTTTTCAATTTTTCGATGTTTCAATTATTTAGTCATCCAATTTTTCAATTTTTTAAATTTTGGGGTTTCAGTTTCCCGATTTTGCGATTTTTCAGTCTTTCGATTTCTAAATTTTAGGTATCCGAATTTGTATTTCTGGATTTTTCAATTATTCGATATTTTCATTTTTCAATGCTTTAAATTTTAGATTTTTCGATTTTTCCATTTTTCGTTTGTTCAATATTTCTATTTTTCAAATTTTCAAGTTTTTAATTTTGCGGTTTTACGATTTTTTTATATTTTTTCTCGATTTTTCAACTTTTCAATATTTTAATTTTTCAATTTCTAAATTCTAGATTTTGCTATTTCTCAAGTTTTCAGTTCTTCTATATTTCAATGTTTTAATTTTCCGAATTTTTAAATTTTCGATTTTCCAATGTTTTTCTCTCAATCCTTGGATATTTTTTCCAGTTTTGGGATTTTTACAATTTTTCGAATCTTCAATTTTCCATATATTTTTTAATTTTTCAATATATCTATTTTGAGATAGTTCAGTATTTAGATTCTTCGAATTTTCGAATTTTTGGCTTCTGGATTTTTTGATTTCTCGATTTTGTACAATTTGAATTTTCAATTTTTCGTTTTTTAAACTATAAATTTTTCAATTTTTAGACTATTTTATACTTCGATTTCTCAATGTTTCAAATTTTCGATATCTTAATTTTTCAAGATTTAAAATTCTGGATAAAATCGAGAAAAAATATAAAAAAATCGTAAAGTCGCAAAATTGAAAACTCGAACAATTGAAAAATTGAAATTTTCAAGAACTGAGAAATGGAACAATCGAAAAAATTTAAAGCATTGAAAAATCAAAAAACCGGAAATCGACGTCGAGAATTAGACGAGTCGAAAGTCGAGAAAAATTGATAAATCGAGAAATTGAACAATCAAAACATCGAAATATCTGAATCTCGATAAATTGATACAACAAAACTTTGAAAAACTGAAAGCTCGAGAAAACGAAAAATCCAGAATTTTAAATCTTGAAAAATTAAGATATCGAAAAATTGAAAAATTGAGAAATCGAAGTATAAAACAGTCGAAAAATTTATAGAGAAACCGCAAAATCCAAAATTTAAAAATTGAAAAATTAAAATATTGAAAAGTTCAAAAATCGAGAAATCTAAAAATTGATAAGTTGAAATATACTTTAAAAATCGAAAAATCAAGATGGCAAAAAATGGAAATATAAAAAAATCATAAAACCACAAAATTGAAAACTCGAAAACTTGAAAAATAGAAATATCGAAAAATTGGAAAATCGAGAAATACAAATTCGGAGACCTAAAATTTAGAAATCGAAAGACTGAAAAATCGCAAAATCCAGAAACTGAAACCCAAAAATTGAAAAAATTGAAAAATTGAAAAATTGGATAACTAAATAATCGAAACATTGAAAAGTTGGAAGTAAAGGGAAAAAATTGAAAAATCGAAACACCGAAAAATTCAAAAACTGAGACATCGAGAAATTAAAAAATCAATGGATCGAGAACTAGAGAAGTCGAAAAGTTGGGAAGTCGAAAATTTGAGAAACCGCGACTAGTCTATTTCTCGACGTCCCAGTTTTTGAATTTTACCATGTTTCTTTTTTTCGATTTCTCGGTTTTTTGATTTTTCAATTTTTACCTTCTCGATTTTTCGATTTCAGCCTATTCCGGTTTCTCAATTTTTCGACTTCTCGACTTTTCGATTTCTCTAGTTCTCGATCCATTGATTTTTTAATTTCGCGATGTCTCAGTTTTTGAATTTTTCTATGTTTCGATTATTTAGTTATCCGATTTTTTAATTTTTTAATTTTTTAAATTTTGGAGTTTCAGTTTTTCGATTTTACGATTTTGCAGTATTTAGATTTCTAAATTTTGGTTATCCGAATTTGTATTTCTCGATTTTTCAATTTTTCGATATTTTAATTTTTCAATGCTTTAAATTCTAGATTTTTCGATTTTTCCATTTTTCAGTTCTTCAAGATTTTTGTTTTCCAATTTTGCGGTTTTACGATTTTTTTGTTTCCATTTTTTGCCATCTTGATTTTTCGATTTTTAAAGTATATTCCAACTTTTCAATTTTTAGATTTCTCGATTTTTCAACTTTTCAATATTTTAATTTTTCGATTTATAAAATTCTGGATTTTGCGATTTTTCGAGTTTTCAGTTCTTCTATATTTCAATGTTTTAATTTTCAGAATTTTTAAATTTTCGATTTTCCAATTTTTTTTTCTCATTTTTTTCCAGTTTTGGGATTTTTATAATTTTTCGTTTCTTCAATTTTCCATATATTTTTTAATTTTTCAATATTTCAATTTTGAGATATTGATACAGTATTTCGAATTTTCGAATTTTTGGCTTCTGGATTTTCTGTTTCCTCGATTTTGTACATTTTGGATTTTCAATTTCATATTTTTTAAACTATAAATATAATTAATTTTTCAAGATTTAAACTTTTGGATTTTTCGCTTTCTCGAGATTTCAATTTTTCAAATTTTTGATGTCTCGATTTATTGAGATTCGGACATTTCGATGTTTTGATTGTTCAGTTTCTCAATTTATCAATTTTTCTCGACTTTTCGATTCGTCAATTTCTCGATCATTTTCGCCATCTTGATTTTTCGATTTTTAAAGTATATTTCAACTTTTCAATTTTTAGATTTCTCGATTTTTCAACTTTTCAATATTTTAATTTTTCAATTTTTAAAATTCTGGATTTTACGATTTCTCGAGTTTTCAGTTCTTCCATATTTCAATGTTTTAATTTTCCGAATTTTTAAATTTTCGATTTTCCAATTTTTCTTTTTTAAAATTTTTCCATTTTTCAATATTTTGATTTCTCGATTTATCGAGATTCGGACGTTTCAATGCTTTGATTGTTCAACTTCTTCGTTTAACGGTTTTTAACTTTTCGATTTTTTTGTTTTGACCTATTTCGTTTTTATCAGTTTTTCGACTTTTCAGCTACTCGATTTCTCTATTTTCTTATTTTTCTGTTTTCGATTTCTCAGTTTTTTTCAACATTATCAGTTTTAGGAAGTTTTCAATTTCTGGCTGTATCAATTTTTTGATTTTAAAAATTTTTTATTCTTCGATAATTCAACTTTTCTATTTTTCAGTTTTTCGTTCACTGAGGGCGTTTTAGGCATGTTGCGTTACTGCTGAAAGTCTTCCCAATGCTTATATCATGCAATGTATGGAAAATAGCTACAAAAATCGTCACTAATAATAATATGTAAAAATTAATACAAAGTAGAACACAATATTATCTAAAACATTAAAATACACAAAGAAATTTTGAACGCTTAGGGTCGACATTGGCCTGAGCGCGCTCTGGTCTGTAAATCAAACAAGTTCTCAGGCGACGACTTGTTTCTATGCTTATCCGGGTCTATAGTATCACTTTGAATACTTCTAAAGGAGATGTCAGGAGTTGTTGGAAAAAGAATATTTGACAAAATTGAAGTAACACTATTTCTTTGGAATATGTTGTACAGGTTCATGTAAGTTCAGTACATTTGTAAGCTATCAGACCAACCGACAACGTAATTGGCAGTACCGGCTATAAGAAATCTTGCCTGTCATCATTATATCTCTTAGATACTGTGGACAACTAATAAAAAAAAAGTAAACAAACATCTTCGAAATTCAACTAAGAGCTAATTTCTCCGTTAGATCTTTCACAGAAAACCTCCCTCACCTGTATGGTATATGCCTGTTCGTATTCTCATCCAAATACTCCTTCGCCAACCCAAAATCAATAATGTGTATAATCTTCTCCTTCTTCGTCTTCGTCCTCCCCAACAAAAAATTCTCCGGCTTAATGTCCCTAAAAATCAACCTCTTGCTATGCACATACTCTATCCTAGTCAACAACTGATCCGCTATCATCAACACAGTCTTCAACCGAAACCTCCTATTGCACAACGTGAACAAATCTTCCAGACTAGGACCCAACAATTCCATCACCATCGCGTTATATCGACCCCCGCAAGTCCCCAGATGGTACACCTTAGGTATGCCCTCGTTGGTGCCGAGTATCTTGTAAAAGCGGTACTCCAGATGGAGCTGCGGCGCTTTGGTCTTGATCGGCTCCAGTTTGATCGCCACGTGTTCGTTGTTGTAGAGGTTTTTGCCCAGACGTAGTTCCCCAAAATTGCCACTTCCAATTTTTTTGCCCACGCGGAAGTTGGGGCCGACCATCAAAAGCCCGGAACTGGAGTTTTGGCGGGACTGCATCCTGGATTCACATTACAACATTGCAACTAGACGGAAATTTTGACGGGACCTGAAAGGTGACTTTGACGGTCCAGTCAAACGGAGGACGGCAGGCGAGCAAACTTGAGAAAATAGGCACGAAAAGTCACTGCGACGACGGAATGGGTGACGGTTTCGAGGCGGATTCTAACCTCACATGTTACTTCATGTTACTTCAGTGTGAGTTTCCTGATTTGGTCAGTCGCTCAAAAACGGAACTTATCGTTTCCGGTTTTACTGTTGTTTTTATTGTTTGTTTTTATCTTCGGATGGAGCTTCGAGTCATTAGGTTGTAAAACGTTGTAACATAAAACACTTATTCTATTATCTCTTCGCTTCTTTTACAAGCAGTTGATTGCCTTGAATTCCTAAACGCCAGCTCGTAACGATTCAAGATAACGTCTGAAACATTGATTGATTGTCTCGTTGCTAAACTTTACTGTTATACCATCTCTATTGCGTCAGGAATAATGTTTTATGGATTAGTGTCACAGCGAAGTTCTTAATCAACTTTAGTTTGTACATTTCGCCGAATGAATTTATAAGAGAAGTTGAGAGACGCGGAAATTACATTTAGTTGCAAATTTTAAAAGATGATATAGCGGTGGATGGATGGCTCGAGTTTATATTGTAAAAGTTTATATTGTTATGCACTTTTAATGTTAAATTTGTTTCTTGAAACTTACAACATAAAAAAACTGATAAAATTAAAAATTAATTATCTTTTAGTGATAGTAGAATTGAATTTTTGCGAAAATGTAGTTTTACTTGGGAAACAGAAATATGATTGTTTTGTGTCATACTTTAATCACCCATACTGCGCCACTGTCTGTGATTCGAACGAATTATGTTACGAAAACATACTCTTTTAACTTGTTTATAGTAATAGAAAGAAGCTCAATAACAAAAAAATTATAAATCAATATTTTTTTGCATTTTCTCAATTTTTTAATTTCATTTTCGTGATTTTATATCACAATTTTTCGTTTTTTCCTTTCCTTTATTTTTTCAATGTTGCTGTCGATTTTATAATTTTTCGTTTATTCAGTTTTTCAGTTCCTCGATTTTTCAAATTTTGAATTTTTTTTATTTCGATTTTACAATATTTCGTTTTTTCGATATTGCACTTTTCGATTTTTAAGTTTCTTAATTTTTATGGTTTCAATTTTTCAATTTTTCGTTTCTTCAATTTTTCAAGTCCTTGACTTCTACTTTTTAGATTTTTCAAAGTTTTCATTTTGTACTTTTTCGTTTTTGTAAAATGGAAAAGTGGAAAATCGGAAAATTGCAAATCGAATTTAAAAATCGAAAAAATTGATGAATCGAAAAATTGGAAAGACGAAAAACGGATGAAATTAAAAAAGAAAACTACAAAGTCGAAAAATTGAAAAATCGATTAAAGGAAAGTTTTAAAATACAATAACTGAAAAATGGAAAAATTCTAAAATTATAAAATTGAAGAAATGAAAAATTTTAAAAATTATAATTATTATTACATATTTAGAATAAAAACTAGAGAAATTGGAAATCAAAAATTGAAGAAAGGAAAAACTGAAAAACCGTAAATTTAAAAAATGAAAATTTAAAGAAATTAAAATTGAAAAATAGATAAACTGAAAACCGAAGAATTGGAAAATCCAAAAATCGAAAAATTTTATATTGAAAAAAGCAAGATTGTAAAATTAGAACATTGAAAAACCGAGATATTGAAAAAACAAAGAAAATAAAAACAGAAACGAAAAATGACAAATTGGAAAAACAAAAAATTGATAAAAAAATCGAGAAATTGAAAAAACACAAATCTAAAAAACCTAAAATTGAAAAAAAGAAAAACCTGCAAAACTAGAAGATTGAAAAACTGAAAAACTGAAAAAATACAGAAAAAAAAAACCGGAACGAAAAATTTCAAATTGAAAATTAGAAAACTGAAATAATTATAAATGAAAACTAGAAGCTAAACATCATCAAATTGAAGAAACTGAAAAGTCTTGAATTGAAAAAATGAAAAATTAAAAAATGTAAAATTGAAGAATAGAAAAACTGAAAACCCAAGAACTGAAAACTCCAAAAATTGAAAAATTTTACATTGAAAAAAGAACATTGTAAAATCAGAATATTGAAAAACCCAAAAATCGAAAAAAAAAATAAAAACCTAACGAAAATTTGATAGTCGAAAACTTGAAAAACTAAAAATTGAAAAGTTTTGAAATTGCAAATCGAAAAATTTCGAAATCTAAAAACTCAAATATCCGCAAGATGGAAAATCGGAAAACTGAAAAAATTAAAATGAAAACTAGAAGAGTTCATATCCTAAAATTGAAGAAACAAAAAAAATTGAAGAAACGAAAAATAGGAACATTTAAAAATGGAAAAATTCTCAAAATAAAGGCAATAAATACAAAAACAAAAAATTGCGAATCGAAAAATTGACAGAATTGAAATTGAAGAAACAAAAAATTATAATATAATATCGGAACATTGAAAAATGGAATATTTGTAAAAATAAAGAAAACAAAAAAAACGAAACCAAAAATTGCAAGTTGAAAATTTGAATGACTGAAAAATTAAAGCACAGAAAAATTGAAAATTCAAAAATTGGAAAGCCGAGAAATTTTAAATTGAAAAATTGTCGGTTCAAAAATTGAAGAAACAAGAAAAAATGAAAATCGCAAATCGAAAAACTGAAGAAACATAAAACTGAAAAAATTAAATATGAAAAAATAAAAAATTATCTTGAAAAATCGAATAACTTAAAAAATAAAGAAAATAAAAAACCGAAACGAAAAACTGAAAAATTAAAAATTGAAAACTCGAGAAACACAAGTTGAAACATTGCAAAATCAAAAAATTAACAATTATGAACATTGTAAATCGAAAAACTGCTACATCTAAAACTTTAAATATCCAAAAGTTGGAAAATCTAAAAACTGAAAAATTTTAAAATGGAAACTAGAAAAGTTAGACATTGTCAAATTGAAGAAACAAAAAAAATGCAAAATTGCAAATTGATAAACTGAAGAAACGAAAAATTGAAAAAAAAATCGAGAAACTGAAAAATCTTAAATTGAAAAATATAAAAAGTGAAAATCGAGGAATTGAAAAAGTAGAATTGAAAAGCCTTGAAATCATCGCAAATCGAAAAATTCCAAAATCTGAAAACTCAAATATTCATATGTTGGAAAATTGGAAAACTGAAAAAATTAACAATGAAAACTAGTAGAGTTACATATTGTAAAATTGAAGAAACAAAAACAATGAAAAATTGAAAAATCAAAAATTGGAAAGTCGAGAAATTTTAAATGGAAAAATTGAAGAAACAAGAAAAAATTAAAAATTGAAAAATCGCAAATCGAAAAACTGAATAAACGTAAAATTGAAAAAATTAAATATGAAAAAATAAAAAATTATCTTGAATAATCGAATAATTTAAAAAATAAAGAAAATAAAAAACCGAAACGAAAAACTGAAAAATTAAAAATTGAAAACTCGAGAAACACAAATTGAAACATTGCTAAATCAAAAAATTAAAAATTGTGAAAATTGTAAATCGAAAAATTGCTAAGTACATCTAAAAATTCAAATATCCAAAAGTTGGAAAATCTAAAAACTGAAAAATTTTAAAATGAAAACTAGAAAAGCGAGAGATTGTCAAATTGAAAAACAAAAAAAAATTAAAAATTGAAAAATTGCAAATTGAAAAACTGAAGAAACGAAAAATTAAAAAAAAATCGAGAAACTGAAAAATCTTGAATTGAAAAAACGGAAATTAAGAAATCTAAAAGTGAAAATCGAGGAATTGAAAAACCCAAAAATGGAAAATTTTCACATTGAAAAATGAAAATTGTAAAATCAGAGCACTGAAAACCGAAAAATCGAAAAAATAAAGAAAATAAAAACCGAAACGAAAAATTGCAAATCAAAAAATTTGACAAATTAGAATTGACAAGCCTTGAAATCATCGCAAATTGAAAAATTCCTAAATCTGAAAACTCAAATATTCATAAGTTGGAAAATTGAAGAAACAAAAAAAATTAAAAATTGAAAAATTGCAAATCGAAAAATTGACAGAACTGAAATTGAAGAAACAAAAAATTATAAAATCGGAACATTGAAAAATGGAAAATTTGTAAAAATAAAGAAATCAAAAAACCGAAAAGAAAAATTTGAATAAATGAAAAATTGAAGAACAGAAACATTCAAAAATCAAAAATTTGAAATTCCAGAAATTTTAAATCGAAAAAGTGTTAATTCAAAAATTGAAGAAACAAGCAAAAATTAAAAAATCGCAAATCGAAAAACTGAAGAAACGTAAAACTAAAAAAATTAATAATGAAAAATAAAAAAATATCAAATTGAAACATCGAAAATCGAATAATTAAAAAAATTGAGAAAATAAAAAATCAAAATGAAAAATTGAAAAAAAAATCGGGAAACTGAAAAAAACGGAAAATTAAGAAATCTGAAATTGAAAAATAGAAAAAGTGAAAACCTAAAAATAGAAAAATCCAAAATTGGAAAATGTTCACATTCAAAAAAGAAAAATTGTAAAATCAAGAAAATAAAGAAAATAAAAACCGGAAGGAAAAATTGCAAATTGAAAAATTAAAGTTTAGGTCTTGAAATCGCAAATGGATAAATTCCAAAATCTATTATCAAATTGAAACACTGAAAAATCGAATAATTAAAAAAAAATAAAGAAAATCGAAATGAAAATCTGAAAAATTAAAAATTGAAAACTCGAGAAACACAAATTAAAACATTGCGAAATCTAAAAAATAAAAAGTCTGAAATCTGCAAATAGAAAAAATTGCGACATCTAAAAACTCAAATATCCAAAAGTTGGAAGATAGTAAAACCGAAAAATTTAAAATGAAAACTCGAAGAGTTACATATTATCGTAAAATTGAAGAAACAAAGAAAATGAGAAAAATTGAAAAATTGCAAATCGAAAAATTGGAGAAACGAAAAATTATAAAATCGGAACATTGAAAAATGGATAAATTGTAAAAAAAAGCAAATAGAACATTCGAATAAATAAAAGATTAAAGAACAGAAGATTTAAAAAATAAAAAATTCAAGAAATTTTTAACCGAAAAATTGTTACTAAAAATTGAAGAAACAAAAAAAAATAAATAAAAATGAAAAATCGCAAATCGAAAAACTAAAGAAACGTAAATTTGAAAACATCGATATTGAAAAAGCAAAAAATAATAAAACCGAAACATTGAAAAATCGAATAGTTACAAAAAAAGAAAATGAAAAACCGAAATAAAAAATTAAAAAATAAAATTTGAAAACTCGAGAAACACAAAATCTAAAAAATTGAAAACTCTTAAAATTGCAGATCTAAAAATTAAAAAGTCTGAAATCCGCAAATAGAAAAAATTGCAACATCTAAAAACTCAAATATCCAAAAATTGGAAAATCGGAAAACTGAAAAATTTTAAAACAAAAACTTTAAATTTATAAAATCGAAACACTGAAAATAGGAAAATTATAATAATAAAGGAAACAAAGAACCGAAACGAAAAATTGCAAATCGAAAATTTCAATAAAAGAATTATTAAAAAACAGAAAAATTCAAATATCAAAAATTGGAAAGTCGAAAAATTTAAATTCGAAGAATTGCTAATTCTCAAAGTTGAAAAAACAAAAAAAAATGAAAAATTGAAACATTGAAAAAATTTAAATTGGAAAAATTTAAGATCGAAACAATGAAAATGGAAAAAATACTAATCGAAAATTTCAATAAATGAAAGATTAAAAATCAGAAAAATTGAAAAGTCAAAAATTTGAAAGTCGAGAAATTTTAATTCGAAAAATTGGTAATTCTAAAAGTTGGAGAAACAAAAAAAAATGAAAAATTGAAATATCGCAAATGGAAAAATTGAAAAAGTTTAAATTGAAAATTAAAAAAATTATAAAATCGAAATATTGAAAATGGAAAAATTGTAAAAATAAAAGAAAAAACAAAAAACCTAAACCAAAAATTGCAAATAGAAAATTTCGATAAATGATGGATTAAAAAACAGAAAAATTGAAAAATCAAAAACTGGAAAGTCGAGAAATTTTAACTTGAAAAATGAAAAATCTAAAAACCGCAAATCGAAAAACTGAAGATAGGAAAAACTGAAAAAATTATAACTGAAAAAACAAAAAGTTTTAAAATCGAAACACTAAAACATTGAATAATTAAAAAAATAAAGAAAATAAAAACCGACACGAAAACGTGAAAAATTAAAAATTGAAAACTCGAGAAACACAAACTGGCAAAACCTAAAAACTGCTCAAATATGCAAAAGTTGGAAAATAAAAACTGAAAAATTTGAAAATGAAAACTCGAAGAGTTACAAAACAGTTGAAGAAACAGAAAAAGTGAAATATTGAAAAATTTCAAATCAAAAATTTGAAGAAATGAAAAATTAAAAAATCGAAAAATTGGAAAATTAACTCGAGAAATTTTAAGTCCAAAAATTGCAAAATCAAGAAGTTTAAAAATTCAAAAATTTGAAAATTGCAAAACTGAAAAATTTGATATAAAAACCGAAAAATTGCAAATCGAAAAACTGAAAAGACAAAAAAAATGAAAAATTGAAAAATTCAAGTCAAAAAACTGCGGGAATGTCATTTACGCCACTGGTTGTAACTTCATGGAAGTTATAAGAAAAAATAATTCCAGCATTTTTTTATAATTTTTCAAAGAAGTGGAATTTGTTGAGCTGTATTTTCACTAATGTTTAATTTTATTTTATTTATAACATACATCATACATAATAATATAAGAAACAGTACACTCATCTGATTTATAAATAAATACAAATCGATTAGCCAATACAGTCGAAAAGGAACACGTAGATGTGTGATTTATATGTTTCAAGACTCAATTTAAATAAAACTGTGATAAATTCATAAGTTAAGTACTCCCTGTCAGATTTTACAAATCCTTCACAAAGGAAACACTGTAAAATATAAACGCAACACTCATCTTTCTTACTGTGTTTATTACTTTCTATATGGGTAAGCTTAACTTTATTTGCTACGAAGTTTCTCATATTGTGCTCCACTTAGGAAATGCCGCTGGAGGATGCGGAATTTTTTATAAGAACGCAACTTCGTATGAAAGACACCTGTTACACCGACTGGCGGAAGTATAAACCTGTCTTGGAAAACTATTCCAAGGTGAATTGTATCAAAATAAAAGTCTTGCACACTTTACATGTATTCGTTATTCATAAATCATAAAATCGTCCGCAAGTTAAGTGAACATATTTGACTATAATTTAAAAGTAGCGCTTGGCTCGGGCACCAGTTTTCTGTTAGGTGGCATTGCTACAGATCTTTCGATGACCGTTCATAAGTACTAATGTTGCATAAACCGAACCTAAAATAAGACATTCAAGTCCACATCCCTTCATTAATTCTTTTTTTCCCACATTTAGCGTCACATCCGCTGCCTCCATTTTAAGCGCTCCGTTTCTTCGTCCAACAAAGCGATATTGCCACGACACTTAAATATGCAGATCAGTGAGCTGTTTAAACAAGAGACTATCGATTCCGCAGTCCTCTGTTTATCCAAGGCGACTGCTATGACGAAAGCGAATATTGGCTGCATCGAGCTCCTGCTGCACCAGCTGTCATTAATGAAATTGGGGATGCAAATGCGGCTCTAATCCACCTGGAACTCTCATCTGGTGCATTAGTTGGCAGCACTGCAACGTCGCGCCATCCCACCGTAAACTTGTACAGTATGTTAATAGGTTACAGTCGGCACGTTTTGACATTCTTACGCGCCATTATCCCGCAGCGCTGCCAACTTTCGCGTGTTCGGTTGCGCGAGATAAATTCCCTTTGATGTGCCCCGGTTGATTGATGTATTTTAATAAAATTTGGTAGCGCGCCGGAGTCGCCGATAATTCAGGGAGTCTTAATTAAGGAGATGAGACATTATTTCAAGGGGTACCAACAGTAAATTTTCTGCTTGAATCGCCACTAATTCCTACAGGAAACGGCGTGTTAATTCCTGTCGGGAACACGAGGAACGTTTAATTACGGCGACGCAGCGACATAACTTTTGCTTGTAAGCGGTTAAAAAAGTGAGGACCGGTATATGGTCTGGGATAGGAAGGAAACTGGGGAGTTTTGTGTCAAAGATGGGGCGATCTTGATACTAAAAATACCCCAAATGAAAAACGGGAGGTTAATTAATAATTAACCTTGACATCACCCAGTGCATGCTAATTTTTACGATGAGCGACGTGAAAAATGACGGTCATTTGTCTGCTTGTAGTAATTTCAGAGAGAAAAGAAAAAAGTTTATGGTCTGGGTGTCACAGTAAAATGGACCCCCTTCAGGACCCATCATAGTTTTTCTTTTTTTAATTTATTTATCTGTAATACTAGACTAAACTCTGGAATGTTATATGATGACAAAACTTCCAGTTTGTTATGTTTGTTTTTTTTTGCGTAACAACTGCACACCGGATTAATATAAATGTTTTGAAGGTGGCTTAAAAAAGCTTACAATTTTCGATTTGCCGCTTTCATTATTATAATCGACGGGTAAACATGTGTTTGGAATACAATAAGCCTCTTGTTTGAAAATTGTTGAATTCATTTTTGTGCTGTGTATGATCTACCTTTTTCAATAACATTTGCTACGTGATATATTATTATTTAGTTAATTTAGAGGTTCTTTGTATTTTGTGTCCAAGAGTTCGCCGTCTACAACGAGAGATTCAACTTCGTGGATGTAGATTAACGAGGATTAGTGTCTTTGTAGCACCTACTTTTTAAATTGTTAATTAAATGTTCGCTGTTTTTACGCAACCAAATAAACGTATTAATTATGCCCCTTGTTTTTATGCAACCAAACAAACATATCAACTAATCCATGCATATAAAAAGATTTGTCAGCAACGCAAACCACTAAAGCTAGAAATATAAAATTTGGACAACAGGTTCCTTTTGTAATGTAAGCACCCACTAAGAAATGAATTTTGGAAATTCCACCCCTCAGCGGGTAAAATAGGGGATCAAAGTTTGTATGGGAGTCAGGTGAGTATTTAAGCTATACGGGTTCCCGGAGGGAACTATCAGAGGGTGAAAAACAATGTGTCCTAATTGTGAAATCCACACAAGCGAAGCCTGTGACAGCTATTCTAGTCTTAAAATAAAATAGCTACATTTAAAATTTCATATTCTACCACATAGTAACAATCACTGGTACATTCATTGTTGTCTTCTACAATCTAGAAGAATACCTTAAAATACCTGAAGCTGCTTAGAACCAAGAAAAACAGAGACAAATCTTGTATCTCGGTTAACATTTCTAACCTTCAAAAAACAAACTTTAATTTTAATAATGACCTTTACAATCTATCATTGACCACGTTAGTTACAGGATAAATTAGTGAGAGTCCTGAAAGATTATCCGGGAATTTTGAGCCCAGTGAAGCATCATCTGCTGATCCTAATGAATCCGTCCAGAGGAAACGAATCTTCACATATTTCACATAGTTTATACACCATAGGAAATCAGAAAATACGTGACGAGACGACGACCCGAAGAAAAAGTAAGTTACTCTATTCAACCTGGAGTCGGAACTCTACGATCAGGTCGCGTCAGATCGAGTCAGGTCAGGTCAGGTCAGATCGGGTCAGGTTAGGTTCGGTCGGGTCAGACATTGCTGGAGAGGTGCCGACCTTCCAAAGAGATACTTCGAACTTGCTGGTAATAAAGTGAAAAACGGCAAACCCCAAAATCTCCAAATATAGTTGAGGAAAAGGAATTTCGGCTGCATGAAAACATTTTTGTGGTGGTTCCTATACCCAAACCTGGCAAGGCGGCAGATTTACCATCGACATTTAGGCCGATCACATTGTTAGATTCCATAAGCAAGTTATTGAAACATAAGCAGTTCGGGTTTAAACCTGGAAGATCCACTGTGGATGCCATCAAAAAAGTGTTGAATAGAGCAGATCAGGCGAAGAGAGCAGTTAGTAGGCGTAAAAAAAAATGGTGTGCAATGATCACCTGAGGTGTAAAAAATGGTTTTAATACGATCCCATTTAGTGAAATAACAGCAGCACTCAAAAAAAAATATCCCTATATACCTGATAAGATTCAGAATGAGCTATTTCAGTAAAAGGAAAATCTGGATCGGTGACAGGGTGTTCGATATGATGGCAGGAGTCCAACAAGGTTCAGTTCTAGGCCCCCTTTTGCGGATAATTTTTTATGATGTTGTGTTGAATTTTAAGATTCCGGGAGCCACCCTCGCACTAAGGGTAGTCGCAGACGCAGCATCAGCTGGAGTATTTGCCAACAGAACCCTCAAAATCGTACGGGACTGGATGATAGAGAAGACGCTGGAGCTAGTCCTTCAAAAGACGGAGGTCATGATACTATGCGCACCTAGGAAAAGAGATTCAGTATGCTTCAACATCAAAGATGTAATAGTAAAACCGGCCAAGAAGCTAAAATATTTCGGGGTAATCACTGGTGCAAACCACAGTTTTGGATCCGACGTGGAATACGTGACGAAAAAGCGATCGCCTTTTTGGGAAGACTTATGCCTCGGGTAAGAGGTCCAGAAATAAGGGCAAGGAAGATTATGCTAAATGGGGTTGCCAATGCTATCATGTTATATGCATCTCCTGTGTGATTCGATGTATATAGGTTGAGGAAGTATAGGGATGAGCAATTAACTGTACAGGTGGTGGCTTCCGAACCACCGTTTGACCTTTTGGCACAAGAGAGACATTCCCTGTTCCAGAGGTCAAAACAACAGGAAAAAAGATGGGTCATCAGGAGATGGCAACAAAGATGGAAGGCGGAAACTAAAGGCTCCTGGACGAAAAGACTCATACCTAATGTGAAAATATGCTGTTTGTTCATGCACAAAAAATTAAATTTTTATTTTACTCAGTTCCTAATAGGGCATGGAGTGTTCTGGAGCTAGACCAAAAGAATAGGTAAATCTCAGGAAGACACTTGTTATTACTGCAATAACCCGGACAACCCAGAACATCTCTTTGTATGTCATAGATGGATAGATGGCCGTCTAAAGCTTTCTGGACGTACGCACGGCGTTGACGGGTGGTCATCATTGCTGACGGTGTCGGTGCGGCATTCCACAAAGGCAAGTTTGGAGTGGCCTACCGGAAGTATCGATTGCGGGCCCAGAAAACTCTCGATGCGGCGTTCTGGATCCATCGAGAGGCACGCACAGGTTTAAATAGAGGCCACCGTCGGGAATAGAGGCATTCAGTCGAACCACGAATCCAGCGAATGTTAAGAAGAGCCCAATTGCGCCGGAAATAGTTTCTACATAATCGTTGTAATAGTTAGCCGTGTAAATACGAGTTATTAAGAAATAAATTGTTGAGTTTTAACCTACGGCGATTATTCACCCCTACAACGTAACAATATAATCGAACACATGTTAGAATGAGAACAGAAATGGGAAAAAAAACTTGCGACCAACCACCCCCTTGAAATAATGCTAACGCGGTACCAGGGGATTGGAGAACAGCTGGTCGGGAAAGCGGTTTTAGACGACAGAAATTCTGGCACTACCAGGAATGATCAAACCTAAGTCCCTGGTGCCCATGAGGGTTTCCCCTTTCATAAAAAAATATCGGGTCAGGTCGAGTCAGATCAGATCAGGTCAGGTCAGGTCTGGCCAGCACGAATCAAGTCAAATCTGGTTTGGTCTGCTCAGGTGAGGTCAAGTGAAGGAAAAGTGGTTTATGGTCACCAACACAGACAGCAGTTATGGTAAAGAACCGAGATGTGAGAGTCTTGCCAGCTTCCTGACAAAGTCGAGGGATTTGCATGAATAAAGACAAGAAAATTGTAAAATCTTTGGATATGTTAATCATAATCAAATACCACTATAGAAACCTTCATAGTATGCCTAGACTATAGACTTTCATCAAAACTTTCCATATTCATTCAGTTCAGCAAGATAACGTTGTTTCCCATTAGAATAAGCAGTTATATAGTGGGGCTCCTAGCTCAATTTGACCTCACTTGACCTGAGCTAGAAGCCCCACTACTTTTTATCGAACGTTTGTCATCGTCTTGTGCTCGGTAGACCTGACCGCGGGGGAGCTCTTGTTTTGCACATACTCGAGTGCTATCCCGACTATCCCCTCATATAGCTTAGTAGAAAAGTAGGGGAAAGGTGCCTAAAATGATCCCCCTAAGGGAGAAATTCTTTAAAAAATACAAATTATTATTATTCATGTAAAACTGTAGCATTATTTGTAAGAACATTGATTTATCTAGGTAACAGTCTAAGCCAATTGGTGATTCGATAATTATAAAAAAAGTTATTAACGTTTTTCCAGGACCTTAAAAAAGGATCATTTTAGGCATCCCCATAGGTAAAATGATCCCTCGGCATGGGCATAATGATCCCTTTGAATTTTGACCATAAGGGAACAGCATCAACAAGAAAAATCAAATCATGATATAACTGATAAATATTTTATTTCAAAAATTAACAAAAAAATAAATTCTTAAAAAAAATAAACAAAAAAAGTTTGAAAAGCACCGAAAATACGGGGTGTATAATTTCTGGAAGGGTTTGAGACAATACTTTAGTCATCAGTACGTGCTAAGATAAGACTAATTTTGCCAAATAGGATACCCTCCAAGAAAAGAGAGGGCGGGTGGGCGGGCCTACTACCTGCTAAGATAAAACTGAATTTGGCAAATGATATACCCTCTAAGCAAAGAGAGGGAGGGTGGGTGGGTGAGGTTAGTAAGTGCTAAGATAAGACTGAATTTGGCAAATGATATAGCCTTTAAGAAAAGAGAGGGCGGGTGGGCGGGTCTACTAACTGCTAAGATAAAACTGAATTTGGCAAATGATATACCCTCTAAGAAAAGAGAGGGTGGGCGGGTGGGGCTAATACTTGCTAATATAAAACTAATTTTGGCAAATGAGATACCCTTTAAGAAAAGTGACGGCGGGTGACTGGGATTAGTACCTCTTAAGACTGAGAATTTCCCAAAAATAAAACACGAAAATCCCTAAAATTCTTTTAAATTATTTAAATTTCCCCGTCTTAAGAGGTACTAGCTCCACCCACCCTCCCTCTCCTCTCTTAGAGGGTATTTCATTTGCGAAAATCAGTTTTATTTTAGCAGGTAGTAGGTGGGTGGGGCTAGTAACTGCTAAGATAAAACTGGTATTAGCAAATGGTATTCCCTCGAAGAAACTAAAGGGTGGGTGGGCGGGGTTAGAGGATATGTCATCTGCAAAAATCAGTCTTATCTTAGCAGGTAGTAGCCCCGCCCACCCACCCTCTCTTTTCTTGGAGGATATGTCATTTGCGAAAATCAGTCTTATCCTATTAGGTACTAGCCCTCTAACAAGATAAAGGGCGGATGGGCTGAGCTAGTGCTTGGCAAGATAAGGCTGATATTGGCAAATAACATACATTCTAAGAAAATAACGGGCGGGTGGGTGGGGTTAGTACTTGCTAAGATAAAACTGATATTGGCAAATGGTATTCCCTCAAAGAAAATAAAGAGTAGGTGGGCGGGATTAGAGGATATGTTATCTGCAAAAATCAGTCTTATCTTAGCAGGTACTAGCCCCGCCCACCCACCCTCTCTTTTCTTAGAGGGTATATGATTTGCAAAAATCAGTCTTATCTTAGCAGGTACTAGCCCCGCCCAATGATCCGGGATCATTTTGCCTCAAGAAAAAGGGATCATTTCGCCTTAGGTAGCATATCCGCATTCAAAAATTGTAAACTAACCTTCAATTTTTACATGCGGTAAAAAGATCATAACTAACCTACGACTGAAATGTATCTAATTCTGTCAAAACAACTACCACCGCTATAAGACCTTTCAAATGGAAGTAATGGACTTTTAAAATATATCTTACCTTATATCAGAGGTGCTTATTTTACATATTATGGCACAAAACTGTGCAGAATACACAGAACGCCATCAAACGTTCAGAAGGTACTAATTACAGAGCGCTTAATCAAATGAGTGTTATGTTTGGTAGATGGAGCCACAAATTTTCTTACAATTGATGGGGATCATTTGACCTGAGGGGATCATTTTAGGCACTTTTCCCCTACACATTTATAAATACAACATTTAAGTGTAGTTAGGTTGGCCGAGTGGTCTAAAGCTCGGTTTAAGCTCTGATTCTCGAACGGGAGCGTGGGTTCGAATCCCACACCTGACAATATCTACCTTGTCTCTTGGTGCTTTCGTCCAATTCTTTTAATTGTTTTTGTAGGATTGAAAGTTTCATGTATTGTGTTAATTCCATCGTATATCGTAAGTTCTTTTACAATGAATTCTGGCAAATGAAAACCTTATACGTCGACTACAATCAACTTCATCTTGTCGGTTATTTTAACTGCTAATAGGGTTGCTTTCATCCTAAGAGAAAAACCGTCAGGGAGAACCAAAAAACATAACCGACAGCAAAAAAGAAAAAAAAATTACCTAGAATATAAGAACTTAGTTGGAACATTTTCTACGACAGGGTACACTGGCATCAAGCTGAAGTGCTACTTTGAAAAGGAAAGAATGCAGAGAAGAAAGACCTTAAGAATTCCACGGAAGTCCTAATGGTAACCGGCGGGGTTCCGTCAATAGACCTGTTGACCACGGAAAGAAAAAGAAGGTATGAAGGAGAAGTCGACAAAAGACAACTTCGTCGAGGTACTAGAGACCCTAAGCAGGCACAGATGTTTCAGTTTCTATCTCCGGAAAATCGAAAAAGAAGAAAGTGATGAATGTTATTTCTGCGATGAATTGGATACGTCGGAACACACAATATTCCTCCAATGCAAGAAATGGAATGACGAGAAGAGAAACGCACCGGAGAAGCTGGCCTGTGACCTGAGCGTGAGAAATTTGACGTTTTTGATGGTAGAAAGGAATAAGCATTGACAGGGAGGTCCTACCCGATGGGAATCCGGCACTTCCCGGACGATAGGAATTAAGTTTCGGGAGTCCATGATGGATTTCCCCTCTAACACAAAAGAAAGGTTAGATCAGGTCAGGTTAGGTCATGTCATGTCAGGTCGTGTCTTGTCGGGTTGATTTGATTCAACTCAGGTTAGGTAGACGAAAAAATCGCGGAATATAGGAGGTAGATCAAAGACGAGAACGGAAAAGCACATCTGTGGAAAAAAAACTCGGGATATGACGAGAATAGAAACATTCTTGGAAGAAATGGGTTCGAGTAGCAAAGGACATAGTAAAGGAGTCTTAGCAGGAAGGGCCCGGTGGAAGACGAATGGGGTGAGCGCCTCTTGGAATGATTGCATTGAAACTCAAACTAATGGTCGTAAACGAAGGCATTAAACCCACTTTCGTCAAAGGAAATTTGGAATCATATATAGACATAACCTCAGCATCCGTAAATATAATGACAAGAGTGATGAAGAAAACCTCAGCTTCCATAAGAAAATAATAATAGAACTAGGATTAGAAAAATATGAGTAGAAACAATTGAAAACAGAAGCAAAAGGGGAACACGAAAACGAAAAACGTGCAAGAAGGGGCAAAAACTAAAATGAAATTTAGTGGTGGGAGGAAGAATTGCCGAATTAAGTAAAGAGTATAAAAGAATTGGATATGTGTTAGACATAACACAATATATAGAAAACAGAGGACCACTCTTCATGGAATATAGAAAGAGGGAAATTTCTCGCAGAATGGAAAGTAGCCAAATTGGTACTCCTGGAGAAACGATCAAAAGACAAACGATTAGAAAGCTGATCTGATTACCATCAGGATCAAGGAAACGTTAGTGGAGAAAGGAGATATGATATATCCTATCGACAATATGGGTTTTGGGAAGGACCCTCCACAGCGGACGTAATAAAAGCAACACAAAACAAAGCAGATGAAATGAACACGACAGCACACAAGAACAGAAAACATGGTCGATACAGCGCCTTGTGATAAAGTCATGAAAAACCTGGAAAGGAAAGGAATCTCCTAGTATTCCTTGAAAATAATCGGAGACTATTTCACTAAAGTGTCATAAATTTCAAATTGGCAATCAGGTGCCAGCATAATATTTTGAATAAGTTGCTAACCTGACAAAAAAACACAAACATTAATGGTCAGTCAACTATGTATGTCAATTTTAACATGATGTATTTTTATAAATGCAAGTAAATTGTAATAACCTTACAGCAAAAGCATCACTAGCAATGTTAATACAATTCTTGGCTCGCATAAACTCTTTTGTTCTCCTAAACAACAACGCTGTAACGTTCAAACTTTGGTTATCAAATTTTTCCAATGAATAAAGTCGCCCAAATTTAATTAAACTCATAATTTAAGAAAAATCCACAAAATGCAGACAACCGAAATATTAAAGAAAATCTTCATGGCTGAAAGTGTCATGACCTAAACTGATAATGACATCACGTTATCCCTCTTCTGTGTATATCTGGACCTTCCGGTCATTTTCCATTAAATTTTCACAACGACGGAAACAGTTGGTTCAGATTTCGGGTTTTACAATCTTCGGGACTCACCCTACATCGCTACCCCGCTTCGTGCCAGAAACCACATTTCCCAATAGTTGAGTCATACATTTTTTCGTAACGAACGACGCACATTCAGTAGGGACAATTTTAATTCACCTTTCCCCACTTAAGAAATAAGTATAAATTTGCCCACCTGTTAGAACCACCCCGGCTGCAATTGATGAAATATATATTCGGATTACGGGCACTCGATTAATACAAGCCCGGTATCGGCAATGTTCCATAATAAACCCAATCCTTTATTGATAGCGCGTTTCGTAAAGCGACTGTTTTATCACTAGGGGCAGAAATAAACTTCGTCAACAAGACTGCACGAAATGCAGTCGTTTTTACACGGCACATAAAACCGTGCAGTTGTACGTCGTTAAGGCTAGGGCTATAGTCTGAAATAAACCACCGTTGAGTTTAATGTAAAGCCAAATGTCTGTGATAAGAAAAAGTGAGTTTTAGTCTGTGTAGTAAAAATTACAGATAAACCCAAAACTATCCTCACTACTTCTCACATTTGCCCATTTGGTGGCCTACCGGGCCTGCACCCAATCTTTCATTGGCGACCCGTTCATTAAAGCGCCGATTTTATCGCAGGTAGCGGGAATAAATTTATTTCATTTCTCTTCAATCGATTCGAACTTGGCGAAACCTCAATTCGAAACAATAATTGGCTTTCGGGTTTAAACTTCTCTCGTCTGACGAAAGAATTGAATAAATTGAATGTAATCTTCCGTCGCAATTTAATAAGCCGCCCTCGAACTTATAGTCGCACAATGAAAACCATCGAATGGCATTCCGTTAGACGGCGTAAGGCTCTGATAAAATTATATTGTGCTGTCGCGATTCGATTTCAATCGACATACGGCGGAGAGAATGAGGATTTGTTAAGGGAGAAGCGCAAGGGACCGGTGTTGTGGAAGGGCTGGATTAAGGGGGTCAATAGGTTTTAAAATATACTTTAAATTATAAAATACAAAGAAACATAACGGTTGATGATATTCCGAGTTCACTGCTGTGTGTGCGTCTTGCAGAGAGTGGGGGTAGAGGCGTGGCTAAACGTGGTCGTTATATATTGGCGCAGTCAGTCACAAATCTCAGTCTTCAAGTGTTCTCACCACGCTAATCACTTACAGAAGATCGCATAATAACAATAATTAACGAAAACATCCTAAAAATGCATTAAACCAAGGCCACACGAGTACGAATGCAAATGTCCGCATCCCAGGTGATATTAAGACTGTTGCACGGCTGCACACCCTCGCAATAATTACGCCATAACTCACATTCCTCCCCAAATTCCCGCCATCCATCATAGCGTAAAAACTAAAGTCCCTAACTTAAACACGCCCTCTCGCTTTTTTCGATTGCTTTTCAAACGACTTCCAAGACAAACAATTAAATTAGATCGAATACGCTGACGCACATTATTCATTACACAGGCTGGCGAACTTCACCAACTAAAACATTCTTGGTAAATTCTCGCCGGTATTTCCCCGTGTCAACACCGTATTGTTTAAATATTTCAATTGAACGAGTTCGCTGGAACGGAAGTGACGTCACCTCTGTAGCCGACGTGACACTGATGCCGCTTTGTTCGAACAGATTCCCGAAACGTGGTGCTTAATTTATTGCGCTAATTGGCGGATGCAGGGGCGGCGTGATGGGGAGGTAGGGGGTGGAGTGTGGACACAGTATGGCGCGGTATGCGTGAAGGTATCCTGCGGAGATTGTGGAATTTGGGTGAAACCCATAAATGTTTATAGTTGTAATCGCTTCAGGTAGATTATGTATTTGTTAAAGTATCTCGACTACAAATTATGTGATTTCCCGATGAGTAAGGTAGACGTAGTAGTAAATTTGAAGCTGAAACTGGTTTTTAATTTATTGCCACTATAGGAGCTACACCGTGGTGTTCAATTTAAAATCCTCTTTTACGAAGTCTACAAACTTAAGCTCGGTTAAGATATAAGGCAGTGCAATTTACGGTGTCTTCCATTATGTCGGTTAAACACTTCCAAGATCAAGCAATTTAGCACAATGCACAAAGAACTTGACACCCATTCTATTACTTTTCCCCTCAAATAACGTGGCGAGTTGAAAATAAAACCAACAAACTACACCATATTGACTCGACACATTTACACTATCTGTGTAAATGAAACTGCTACATTCCCACTGGATCAAATTTTATTTATCGAATGGAATGCCGCGTCGGCTGTTTTTAAACTGACGTTCCAACATGAAAACTGTCAACAAGTGATACCACTCGCAGCCAATAAAAGCACCAACACAGAAGCAACGGTCAAATATTTTCATTTTCTCCTCATAAAACCCACACAGCAATAAAACGGGCAGCGACAAACTTAAATTAAAAGCACGGTAGTGAGTCAGGTGCATTTTCCCCACGTCGAAGTTTAGAAACTCCACCGGATCCGGCGAATAAAAACACTGTGATATAGCTGGAGCTATGAATATGAATGGACAATATTTATCCCAAGCCGCAGCTCGGAGACTCTCGACGTGCTGACAGCAGCCAATAACGTTTTACTATTTTCATTTCGACTTTCGTCCCGACTGCAATTTCTCACCAGTGCACTCTATACCTCAACCCTTGCCGCCCCCGGCGTATGATATCCACCACTGATGACGCCGCCACCCGCTGCCGACGCAGATTTATACTTTTTGCAACCCTACTACATCGCATGGGCACTTTTACAGATGACGGCGCGGATTTATGGGCCTAGCAGGGGGATGTTTGCGTATTTATTCGAAACGAGTGGTGGGCGGCGACCCACAAAAAGTTTTAACATGACATAAAGAAACAGTTTTACGGCCGACTGGACAAATTGGGGATAATGATAATACTAATAGTGCTACTACTTTGAATGTAATATTTTCCCATCTCCTCAGAACACAGTAGATGCTTGTATTAAACGCTAACCTCTCAGGCGATGATGTGCTCATCATTTTGATGTTTGATGAACAATGTCATGTAAGCCTGGTGTTGAATTGAAAAGGAGTTTAATTACAAATCTTGTCACAAAGACACATCCGAAACAAGCTTTGATCATTGACTTACACATTATCAAATTCTAGAATTTAATTATTTAAACACAAATATATACCGTTGAAGATGTTGTGAGCCAAAAGTAGGCTATGTAAATCTAATAATTTGGTTGGCAACTAATTTCGTGTATGCAAAAATCCCAAATGAAAAATGAAGTTTGTCATATTTAAATTAAGTTGTTTTTAAGGGATGGTTCTTCTTAAATTATTATTTAAATTAAATAGATAGTAATGGGCAGTATTCAAGATTTAAATTTTAAAGACTGAGCCGCTTTGGAAATAATCAGCGCAATAATTGTCGTCGTGGATTCGAAAGGGCAAATGGGATTTTATGCTGATTTTGTGTTATGTTTATGACTCCAATTTTGAAACATTGATTCTCGGACGTACCTCTCAAAGCGAGTACGTACCGAATGATATTTTGTGTTTTTGACCATATTTAACATATGTTTTATGTACTTATGTGTTGGGGAATTCGATTCACGATGCACTCTTGTTTCATTAATTTTGCTTTACTAAATTCGAACATAATTGGCCAAAATAATGTTATCTTTGATGGAAATTTCGAGTATAAAATATTAAACTTTTGTCCTGTCAAGCGGCCCATGAGTGGTGATCTCTGCTTTGTTGGGTTAAGTCCCTGTAATATTTACGATGCGGTCCGACGATATCTTAACTGTAATGGGTTTAATCATTCCGTGAAGTATTGTAAGGATGAAGTTTCATGTCATGAGGTATTGTTGCAGAAACTTGGACGTTATGGTACTAGCGATCCTTGTGTGATTCTACTGAAATCATATTTGTCCAATCGTAGCTGTTATGTCAGTATTACGGGATATCATTCATCCAGGCTTCAGGTGAATTCCGGAGTGCCGCAAGGTTTCAACTTAGGGCCTTTACTTTTTCTTCTTTTTATAAATGATGTCCTGGAATTGTTCACTATCCGCGCTCTACTTTTTACGGATGACCTGAACTTATTTTCCACAGTCAACGCGACACAGAATAACTTTGAGCGGCTGTTTGGATGATCTTTAAAATATAATCTCGAGTTAAATATTAGTACCTGCAGAGTAATATCCTTTTCCAAGAGAAATCATCAGGTGGCATTTGATTATCGGATAAATAATAATATTTCCATAAGATGTTTTACTACAACTGATTTAGGTGTTACTACTGTTACTTTTGACTGGGAACTTACGTTTAACTTACATATTCCAAACGTACATAGCTAAAGTGGTCGAAAACAAGTAATGAGGTCCTAAAAGTAATGGGGGTACTAGGGCAGCTCAAGTTGGTCTACGAAAAGTAATGAGGACCTAATTCAAATAAAATGTATGGACAGTAAAGTCATGGGAGTCCTAAGACAGGCCAAATTCGTCGACAAAAAGTAAAGGGGGTCCTAAGACAGGTCAAATATTGACACAATGTGATGTGGGTCCTAAGGCATGTCAAATGGTCGAAACACTAAAAGTAATGGGAGTTCTAGTACAGTTCAAATTGGTCAAAAAATGTAGTAGGGGTTCTAGAACAGCTCAAATTGGTCGACAAGAAGTTATACATGTTCTAAAGTAAAATGGTCGACAAAAAGTAATAGAGGTCCTAGAACAAAATTGGTCTGTAAAAAGTAATGGGGTTCTAAGACAGGACAAACTGATCAACAAAAAATGATCGACAAAAATGATGGGGGTTCCAAGACAGATCAAATAGTCGACAAAACTAATGGGGGTACTAGGGCAAACCAAATTGGTCAACAAAAACTAATGGGGTCCTAAAGAAAGTCAAATTCGTCGACAAAAAGTAGTGCGGGTTCTTAGACAAGCCAAATTATTCGACACAAAGTGATGACTGCTGACGATGAAGATCCTAAAACAAGTTAAATGGTTGACAAAAAATAATGGGGATCTTAGGACAGCTCAAATTTGTTGACATAAACTATTGGGGATTCTAAGACAGGTAAAATTTTGGTAAAATGTAATGGGGACCCTAGGACAACTCAAATTGGTAGACAAAATGTAATGGAATCCTAAAAAATGCAAAATGTTCGACAAAAAGTATTGGGACTTCTAAAATAGGTCAAAGTAGAACATTTCAAATTGGTCGAAAAAAGAAATAGGGGTTTTAGAACAGCAAAAATTGGTCGACAAACAGTAACGGGGGTTCTATGGTAGGAGAAATATTTGATATAAAGTGATGTGGGTTCTAAGATAGGTTAAATTGGTTAACAAAAACAATGAAGGGTCCTAAGACAGGTCAAATCGTAGATAAAAGTAATGGGGGTTTTAGGACAGTTGAAATTGGTCTATGAAAGGTGATGAGAACCTAAACCAAAGCAAATATTGACAAAATGTGATTTGGGTCCTAAGGCATGTCAAATGGTCGAAAAATTAAAAGTAATGGGAGTTCTAGTACAGTTCAAATTGGTCAAAAAATGTAGTAGGGGTTCTAGAACAGCTCAAATTGGTCGACAAGAAATAATATACGTTCTAAGGTAAAATGGTCGACCAAAAGTAATAGAGGTCCTAGAACAAAATTGGTCTATAAAAAGTAATAAGGTTCCAAGATAGAACAAAACGATCAACAAAAAATGATCGACAAAAATATGGGGGTTCTAAGACAGATCAAATAGTCGACAAAAAGTAATAGGGGTTCTAGAGCAGACCAAATTGGTCAACAAAAACTAATGAAGGGTCCTAAGGCAAGTCAAATTCGTAGACAAAAGGTAGCGCGGGTTCTTAGACAAGCCAAATTATTCGACAGAAAGTGAAGAGGGTTCTAAGGCAAAGTAAATGGTTGACAAAAAATAATGGGGATCGTAGGACAGCTTAAATTGGTTGACAAAAACTAATAGGGATTCTAAGACAGGTAAAATTTTGATAAAATGTAATGGGGACCCTAGGACAACTCAAATTGGTGGATAAAAAGTAATGGGATCCTTAAACATGTCAAAATGTTCGACAAAAAGTATTGGGAGTCCTAAGATAGGTCAAATGGTCGAAAAATTAAAAGTGATGACAGTACTAGAACATCTCGAATTGGTCGAAAAAAAGAAATAGGGGTTCTAGAAACAGCACAAATTTAGGTCAAATTGGTCAACAAAAACAATCTCAGGTCAAATGGTAGCCAAAAGTAATGGGGGTTTTAGGACAGTTGAAATTGGTGGACAAAAAGGAATGGGGTCGTCATCCAGGTTAAATTTGGAGACATAAATTAATGGGAGTCCTAAGACAGACCAAATTGTTCGACAAAAAGTAATGAGGGTACTAGGGCAGCTCAAGTTGGTCAACGAAAAGTAATGAGGACCTAATCCAAATAAAATTTGTCGACAGAAAAGTCATGGGAGTTCTAATACAAGCCAAATTCGTCGACCAATATAAAGGAGGTCCTAAGATAGGTCAAATATTGACAAAATGTGATGTGGGTCCTAAGGCATGTTGTGGTGAACCGGAATTTCAACCCTTAAAACAGTCCTACTGTAGCACATAGTATTTGTCCATAACGATTCTACCCTTCATTATCATGGGAACCAAAAGTCCGAACTTCCCAGTATTGTCAATTAATATCATCTTCAAGGCAAACGATCGCTTCTCACGGCCCCACATAGTCACACTTCCTTCCAGGAATATTCGCCAAAATGCATTCCATGCCCAAATATGGAGAACAACTTCGCGCCCAATCAAATCACTCCAATTGCAATTAATATACAAAGTTGCATGGGAAACCTGGGGTCAAAGCAAACACTTCCGATCAAGGCCAATAAGTCTGACGAATGCGTTATCATTCTGGGTGGTCCGATGCCAATTAATTATGGGAAATGCATTTTTACAAACACTCGCCGCCGTTTCCGGCGACAAAATTGCGAGAAATGCATTTTTTTTTTGTTACATCTTCTTCGCTGTTCTCACGCTTGAAAACCCTATAAAAACGTCTCGATTAGAAATAAAATTCAGTTCGATTCCGATTCAGTCTGGCGTGTGGATGGGACTGCTTCCTAGTCTAATCGTGATACCCAACTTTCGGCCGCTGTGCTAGTGGCAAGTGCGAAAGTGCATCCTCCAAGCCAACTTTCTTCAGCTGTTGCAGTGGCGCTTCGTCGCTTCCGATCTTCCACCGAGCCGCTAACTCCACGACATGTAAGTCCCACTGACCTAGTTACGGCATGCCCTATTCTGTCCTTGCGGAGACCGGGTTATCGGTCATATTATCGGCATCTCAGAGTGATTTTAATACATCATCAGGATGAATCTCGCTCATCAAGTGATTGACTCCCCTTATCAAACCAGATTCTTTCGACTGTATTCGGGACCCCCGTGCCGTATCAGAGGAGTTTGCCCTATAGGGCACTGCCCACGTTTTTATCTCATTCACGCATTCAATCCCGTGAACCAGCACTCCTCCGCCGTCAAGGAATACGTTCCCAACACTGGCAGCCCTATCCTTTAGAAAGGGTTGTAATTATATCACTTAACCCCCCCCCCCCAAATATCGAGCCATGACCTAGGAAAGCGCCAACAACCCTCTAATTCTCATATATATTATAGTTTTAATAATACGTTAAAAAGGGAACATTGCACAACCCTACCCGTTTCTTTTAACTTAGTTTAATGTTTATGTTTACTGCCCTTTTATTATTCTTTCCAATCATTCGCAATATTTTCTTAGTCTTAATTACGAATAAGATGTACGAGCCCTAATCTTGTTCCGTCTCGTTTACTCGTTTAAACTGTAGCATTTGTTTATTAATAGATTACCTATGGAGCGAACCGCTTCGCGTTTAACTTACCCTTCTCACATCCCGAAACGGCCCTCACGGGCCAGGACCTAAGGGGCACCATTTTGTGACGCCCTCCGGCCATAAAAACTCGGACATCAAAAGTTGGACATTAAATATTAAAATAAATTATAGAAAAGAGCCGGCAGGGCCACCACAATGTCGAATTGGTCAAAAAATGTAGTAGGGGTTCTAGAACAGCTCAAATTGGTTGACAAGAAGTAATAGACGTTCTAAGGTAAAACGGTCGACAAAAAGTAATAGAGGTCCTAGAACAAAATTTGTCTATAAAATGTAATGGGGCTCTAAGACAGGACAAACTGATCAACAAAAATGATGGCGGTTCTAAGACAGGTCAAATGGTCTACAAAAAGTAATGGCGTTACTAGGACAGCTCAAATTGGCCAATGAAAGGTGATGAGAACCTAAGCCGAAGCAAATATTGACAAAATGTGATGTGGGTCCTATGGCATGTCAAATGGTCGAAAAATTAAAAGTAGTGGGGTTTCTAGAGCCGCTGAAATTCGTCGCCAAGAAGTAATAGACATCTTAAGGTAAAATGGTCGACAAAAAGTATTGGGAGTCCTAGGACAAATGGTCAATAAAAAGCAATGGGGATCTAAGACAGGTCAAATTGATCAACAAATAATGATAGGAGTCCAAAGACAGGTCAAATTGGTCGACAAGAAATGAGGGGAGTTCTAAAACAGATCCAATGGTCGACAAAAAATAATATGAATACTAGTTTTGTAGGAGTTCATTTTCAGGACGGTGTCTGGCCATTCTGTAATTCGACACATTGCATCATAATTATTTAGACTAGCGTTGACAGGCCAGCTGGTAAGATAAAACTAATTTTGGCACTTTTGACCACTCAACTATTTTCAAAAATTAGTGGAAATCATTTTCTAGCCCCGCTCGCTCGCCCTCTATTTTCCCAGAGAATATGTCATTTGCCAAAATCGGTCTTTAAACAGATATTAGCACCGCCCACCCGCCCTCTCTTTTCTTAGAGGATATTTCATTTGCCAAATTCAGTATTATCTTACCAGGGTACTAGCCTCGCCCACCCGCCCTCTCTTGGAGGATATTTCATTAGCTAAATTCAGTATTATCTTACCAGGGTACTACCCCCACCCACCCACCCTCTCTTTTCTTAGAGGGTATGTCATATGCCAAAATCAGTCATATCTTAGGTAGGTATTTGCTAAGATAAGACTGATTTTGGCAAATGCTTTATTCTCCGAGAAAATAGGGCGTGGGTGGGCGGGCCTAGTACTTGTTAAGATAAAACTGATTTTGCCCTAAGAATCTTGTACAAACTAGTTACATTTAAAAGGTGTTAAATTGCAATTTCTATAGTAACGAGTTAAATTCCTCAATCTGATTGGATGTTTATTTTTAACAACACAATCATTAATTTTTCTGCGGCACTTTGTGTAAGCAAATTTAAAAAATATTAATTATATTGTTACGTGGGTTTAATAAATCCTTGCAAAAGAAAAATAACTTTATTTCTCTGACAAGAGAGTACAATTCCCAATCTTTTTTTTTAAATGGATATCTTGTAACAACATATTAAAAATAAATCACAAGTAAAAACTCTATCACATTTTGCACATTTCGGGTAGATCCAGGAATTTAATTCGTTACTGTCGAAGTTTGCAATTTAACACCTTTAAATTTCACAAGTTTTTACAGGATTAATAGGAGCAAAATTAGTTTTATCTTAACAAGTACTAGGCCCGCCCACCCGCCCCCTATTTTCTCTGAGGATATATGATTTGCCAAAATCAGTTTTATCTTATCAAATACTAGTCCCGCCCACCCGCCCCCTATTTTCTCGTAGGATGTCATTTGCCAAAATCAATCGAATCTTAGGAAGTATTAGCCCCGCCCTCTATTTTCATGGTGGGTATATCATTGACCAAAATCAGTCGTATCTTTACAAATACTAGCCCCACCCACCCGCCCTTTATTTGCTTTGGGGGTATATGATTTGCCAAAATCAGTCGTATCTTTACAAATACTAGCCCCACCCACCCGCCCTTTATTTGGGAATTATACATTTTATTTTCTTGTATGACGAAAAAAAACATTATTATACCAGAAATGTTTAAATGCAACATTTTATAATATTTTAAATTGTGAAATATCTCAGGGGATGGATGGTTCTTTTTTAAATTATTAGTATTTCAGTTTAATAGATTCAGGTCTGGAATTCTAACATAGTTTTTGACAGTATTCAAGATTTAAATTTTTAAAGATCTAGTCGCTTTGGAAATAATTAGCGAAATAAAGGTCGTCGTGGATTCGAAAGGGGAAATAGGATTTTATGCTGATTCTGTGTTATGTTTTATGTGTTTTATGATTCCAAATTTGGAATATTGATTTTCGAAAGTACCTCTCAGAGCGATGTACAAACAAACCAAATGATATTTTATGTTTTGACCACATTGAACATGTGATTTATGTATTTGTGTGTTGGGAATTCGATTCACGATGTACTCTTATTTCATTAATTTTGTTTAATTGAATTTGGTGGGCTACTTCGGGCCAAGTCAAGACTAACTAATTTTTCCTGTCATTCATATGGCTGTTTATTCGCATACCGGGATGCCGCCACAAAACGTTTTTGTAGATACTCTGGGGTCCAGTTGGAAGATTTTAAATAACGTCTTCAAAGAGCCAATTTCTAATTAATTACTGTTAGCTAAGTTCCTATTTGTTTTCCTAACACCTTCATTTTTTATTTACATATAAGAACGAGTCTGAATAATTTTAATTGCAACTATGTTTGTGAGTTAATTTTGGGATTCAGTTTTTTTTTTTTGAAAAATTTAAAACAATTTTGAGGTTCTAGGTATTCCTGTTTGGAAAGAATTTGAAAGTGCTTTGGAACCTCTAGTGTCTGTTCTTATAATAATTAATTTAAATTACTTAGGATACGTCATCTAAGTCATATCTCACTTGCCAAAATCAGTCTAAAAGATAATAATAATAACCCCGCCCACCCACCCTCTCCATCAACTTTATTTTAGCTAATACTTGCTCAGAAAAGGCTGGTTGTCGCAAATTACATACTCTCTAAGAAATTAATGGCGAGGGGGGGCGGGGCTAGTACTTGTTAACGTAATAAATTGTCAATCAATCAGTTTATCCAACGTGAAGAAAATATCTCATGATTCACTTTTGTCCAGACATCCTGACCGATTTATACAGCTCATCTCTAAGCACCAAAGATAAGAAACCACTTGTATTTTCCTACCACGAACCACTAAACCCTACTCCAGCAATAATCCTTTTTTGTTCCTCTAAACAAAGCAAGCTGTAATTGCGGCCTTGCCACAATAAATGCATTAACTCATTACAAACTGTACAACTCGTGTATTTTAATTTACAACTCCGAAATAAGTTAAGAATGAAATCCAATTTGGGAGCTTTTAACGATTCAGGGTTGGTTTAACTGCAGCGGCTGCAATTTCATAACAATAATGTCGTTTTGAAATGCTTCGAAAACACTAAAACGATGGGCTAATTACTCCTAAAACGTCGCTTTCAGCGGAGAATATCATCATTTCCACCGACAGTATCATTGTTTGTACAGTTCGCCTTAATTATTCATAACGAGAAGCTTCTCCGACGTAACACAACTGTTAAGACAGGTTAAAGATCCTCTGGGGAATAGCGCCCCTGACAGGAGGAAAAGTCCGCTAAGACAAGAAAGAATTTTATTTACGCGGTATTGCATTATTGAACGTTCGTATATCTGGTAATAACAGAATGGACATTAATGTATTATGCAGGGGCGGCTCGTCGAATTTGGCCTTCAGGGGGCTAAACTTTCAATTTTTAGCCAACACCATATGTTCTTAAAATTTTACCTGCATGTCGTAAAACCTATCTTTTGTTCACCCTTCTCAATAATTGTTAATTTCAAATTCACAAACTCCATCATCTGCCGAACCGACAACATCAAAATAAATACGCCAAAACGCAAGTACTGTTTCAATCACCTGATCACCCCACAACTATATAGACTTAAATAATAACAGAGAGGTTGAAGGACTGAGCATCCCTTCCTGCCCCTGAGGAGCCGCCACTCATATAATGTGTGTTTCGGGCTTTCTAGCGGTTTGATATGAAGGCTTTCGCTGCCCGGAGATTTTAGATTCAACGGGTTTCCTTAGCTGCTTGTTGTTTCACCTTCTGGTCTTTGAACAACGGAGGATTAGATCACGTGTTAATTATATATAGTGTTAATTATAACGAAAAGGAGATAAACACCCTGCGGCGATGGTTCAAAGTTGACGAGTTTACACTGAAATTTTGACGAAATTATAATTATTACGATATTCGTTTGATTTCCGTTTTAATGTCACCGCCTCCCCACGATCCGAAGGAGCTCTGACCAGTGAAGATTTGATTCAGTCTTACGATCGAATGCAAAGACCACAGCAAATTATTTTGCGGGAGATTGATATAGCGCAAACATTTATTTCGCAGTTCGTCCATTCTCCCTAAGTACGTTTTTTGCGTCACCGCGAAATCACCTCCGACGTTGCCGCGTCTCCAATCAGGCCGGCGTTGTAGTCATTCGATTTCACGCATCATGCGACGCAATCACGTCGTCCTTGGACGATTTTTCTGTTGACTTTCACGCACATTACGCCTGAAAAATACGAGCGCGAATGAAGTGGTGCAATTTTATTTAGCCGCCATAACTTAGAGCGCTCTCGACGCCATGTTTTATTCATGGCAGGCGCGAGTTCGACTACGCTTTAATAACGCAAAAATCAAACGTGACGAATCAAGTCGGCGCTGGCGACGATTAACAGCTGAATGGCTGCGCGTTATTTGATTAGAACACAACTGATGTTGCGACGTTCACCTTTGTTTGCGACGCGGAGCGTTCCGGCCAGTGGCGTAGCAAGTTGGAAATTATAAAACATATTATAACGATGTTTCTAAGGTTAGAAACATTTTCTTAACAGAGTAAATACGAGTACGATTTTTCTAGAGGACACGCCACTGTCGCAGTCGTACATCACCGAGTCAATATTTAGTCGGCAAATGCGACGTTTGTCTTCGACTCTTCGGCACAAAGTAACGCTCCATAAATTTCCTTATCCTCCGGTTAATGAAGAAGTGGAGGTCGCTTCGGTCGTTCTAGGCCCGTTTCGAAGCCGTTAGCTTTTAATTGCCGCCAAGTCGGTCACGTGCCACTCAAATCCGTGAGGTAATACGGAAACGGCGTCTTCAGATAACACCTGTTCCGTATGCTGGACGTGTTCGAGGAAGAGAAACGGCACGTGACCATCCTCCAATATCCGGCGTTTCATCAGCATCTGTCATCATTCATTTCGAACGACGTTTTACTCGGGTTTAGGGCTGGGGTTATGTATGTTTGAAAGTTTCGTATCAATTTTAACGTCATTTTTTACTGTTTCTTTCGCTAAACGCGATTTCGAGCGCCCGGATGGAAATGGGTACGGGGAAGTGGAAATTATTTTTATTTTTATTGGGGTTTTGGCTCGATTAAACTTCGGCGGATGCAATTTGTTGGACTGAACTTGATACGTTTCATCATGTTTAACTCTTGTGGCGCGGTACAAGCGGGCGTTCTAACCGCTTTGATTAAAATTGGAAGTTTAAAACTATTACATTAAAGGGATAGAAATGGTTAGTTCGTGCTATCTTTGGAACAATGATACTAAAAGTCGGTCGCATTCTTGGGAAAAACTGTGTTAAAGTTCCAACAATGAACTTCCGTGTTCGTAATATCGCGTGGTATTGTCGTGACGTCGTGTTTTCTTAATCTTCTCTTTGTCTGAAATCGATAACCTTCCGGTGTTGTATACCGCAACTACCTAATAGTGACTAACTCTTCGTAAAGTAGTATTTTTGTTTACGCGCACACGCACGTGACCAGGGTGTCATACAATCTCAAACGGAATTTCGAAACTACTTTTTCGTTGGACGTGTTACGGTAATCAATACAGGATTTCACTGGTGTGAATCAGGCCGCCTAGCTGGCTATCTGCTTTGTGATGTCTAGTTACTTTAATTAAAATTGTTTCTCTTTTAGACTTATTTCGCAGCGATTCCCACCCCAGGAAGGAGGAATAAACGATCCTCTTTGGAATATTTATTTCAAGTTACGAATTTACATTTTTTTTCTTAAGATTGAATATGCAATTTAGTTGATCACCGCATAAAACTGTATCCTATAGATTTAGAGTCCGTTTTCATAACAGTGAATATGTTAAATTGCTCACAAACTTCTTTCACACTATATTACCCCATAATTCATCAAAGAAAATTCTGTAACGACAGGTCGGTATAACCCGATATACACACAAAAGAGCAACATCACGTAGCACGTCATTTTATCTTGTTTAGTGTTGGCAGGAGATAATTGTAAACACGAAAGTTCCGCTATAAAATTACACATTGTCAAATAATTGTGGCGGGTTTCCGCTGAACTCGAATATTTAGCTTGAAATTTGTTATAGGATATTTCAACAATTTTACGTCGAGTAAAGGAAATTTGGGCAATATTGGCCAGAGGGTACTGTAAGCCAGATGTTAGCCCTAAACTTGTTTTATTAAATTACATCCAAAAATAATATCACGTCGATGAACTCAAAAGCCGTTCACCACAATACTCCCCCCTCAAAAGAAAAAACCGTCACCAGATGCACCGCAGACCTGCATGAATCCCGCGACGTTTCGCCTTTGTTCGGGATATCAAGACGACAGCCTTTCTGTATAACGTAGATCTGACAAGCGAGCACGCATGGGACGGATATCCTGTGACGTTGCAATTTCCTCGGCTGTCATAATGTATCTCTATTATTCGAGGTTTTTCCCCGACGCATGGGAAAACGTTCCAATTAAAAGGAGGAAGGGAGATAGGGAAATAAGCGATTTTTCCAGAAACGATTTACTCAATCGGCTCAAGTTTGCCGTTGAGATAATAAATTCATACGATTTAACATATTGCGAGTCGACGAATTGAAGGCGGAATTGGAGAATGGGAGTGGAGCACACTTTTTATGTTGGAAGTTGTTACAAGTTGGGGGAAGGAAAATCGAAGAGGGCGCGTATTTGGTTACGAGGGAGAGGATTTCTGGCGGAATTTCAAGGTCGATAGGTTTGGGGCGGTTGCATTAACATAACATTACGTCGTCATGTGGCACGTCATTTTTCAGGCGAGCGCCAGTTGTGCGCATATAAATTAATGTCGTGTCAGTTGCGGGAGATAACTAATGGCGAAAGACCGGCGAGCAAATAAGTCGCACCACAATCACTTATCGAGATGCAGCGTTGAATACAACAATTTACATAAATATTACTAATTTTTTGAAAGTAAAAAGAGGGTGGACATTTTCAACACAGTTATACAGATGCGAGTGGCCTTTGTTATGCGTCCTTGGCCTTTAGTAAAGTTTAAAACTGAGAGGCGGCACGTTTTCATCACCTACTTCGATCATTTATCTATTATGTCTTAACGATGTAGCTGAAAGGTAAGCCTTAGAACATCGCAATGAAGTACTCTTGTTATGTACAGAGGACTTGCCATTGATTTAATTTTTTTACTCGTCAACGTTAACATCTTGAATTGAGCATCTTGCGCTTCTCTCGGTGCAGCGTAATAATTATAAGCATAGCTTTGAACGCGCTCCAACTAATATAACTCAAGATGTTAACAATCTCCTTTCTAGTTCGTCGTATCTGAACGCGCGAAAATCCATCGCACATCCAAAACCGGACGTAATTAGCAAAAACCCTCGGGTCTTACTCCTCAATCGATAACTTAAAAACTCCCTTAACCGGTTCGGTGGCAACTCCCCCAGCGCGTGAAATAAACAACCCTTAGGTTGTACAAGCAACAAATTAGAGAATTAATTAAAAAGTTGGCACACTTCTCTTGCCGGCAATCCACTCGGCGCGCATATTAAATAAGAAAACTTCCGACCAATGAAGCGCCATTAATAATAAAAAACAACATCCGAGTCGGCCTTTTTCCTCGAAATTAATTCAAGGAGGAAATCCGTCACGGGCGCATCGATTTGAATGCGATTTGTTTTCATTCGGGTTGACAGACCGCCTAAGCCGCAGGCCATCCCGACCGAAAAATGCGCCCCGGCCTCATCCCGGACGGCTTAAATCGACAACTTCATTCCTTGCCGCGTCAGGTAGAAGCCTGCCATACCGCGAATTCTGTCGCGTTCTAATGCATTCTGCCAGCAGTAGGGATGCCATGGGGTCGCTGAACTGAAATGCCTGAAATAATCAATTGCGGGATATGGGGGCTGAGCTATTTGGATTTGTGTGCAGAGGAGATACGGAGGCTGCGATGCATGTATTTTGGCGGATGGCATTCACAAGGTCGACGATTTCGAATTTTATTACGGCGGTTCGGGATACCTTTTGCTACGACTTGGATGAAAAGTGAGAAAGTTTGAGAGAATTCTGAGGAGGGTCGAGCGAAAATGATCAGGGCATGATTCAGCTGCCATCATCAGCACCATAATCATCGTCATCATCATCATTATTATTACTATTATTGTATGGAATATCGCACTGTACAACTTTGAGCTGGAAATTTTTACTCATTACGGGGTAGAGGGACAAAAGTAATAAGGATTGTGCGATTGCGCATTTATTATTTATTATTATTAATATTATTTATGGAATCCTATGGCCTGTAAGACACGACTATGAAAATTAAAAACTGTGTCAAGTTACACGTACTTTTGAGTAACTAGACCACAAATAAAAAAATCACTCTGGTGCTTTTAACATAAAAGCTGACCGTTTTTCTTTCATGTTATTTACCCTAACGAATGATAAATTGTAGATCTCATGGGGATACAAATGTTTGGTTAAAAAGCTGGCTGTTTAGTAAAGACGGGGTACAGCGCGTACAATATGTGGCAGGTTTTTTGAGCATAAAGATGTAGTGTAATCTGAGTAAAACCACGAACGAAAGATAACAGACTACGACGAAGAACTTAAATTCCGCTCTGATTACAATAATGTCTTCTGCCGCACGTTTGCTGATGTCTCACCAGTTCTGGTTTAAACTTGCCGCCACGCTATAATCTGAGTACCTACTACCATCCAGTTTGCTTCTTTAAATTTGTGATATTCAAATCTTTGTATCGATTTAAAATATTTGATATCATGTTTGAAAGCTAAAGCAATGTTGGAAACCACTGACAAATGCTTTAAAATTCTAGACGCTGTAAAATAGGTACCAACATATAGCGGCCGATAACAGTGACGTAGAGAGTATTATTTTCTCAAGGGGCTCGGGAAGTAAAAATCATTAAATAAAACAACGCACGGAACAGGTTCACCTTATCCATTAACAAACACTATTTTAGGTATAAGAAATCATTATATTTTTGTATCGTAAATTTGATAATTACAATTAAACTTCGACCCTCGGCTTACGACGAATAAAAAAAATCATCAGAATTGAGATAGGGTGGGTGGGCGGGGCTTATATTTTGCTCTTTGTTTCTTAATATACATAGCGATCATTTCGCAACAAAAAACTTAGACCATGTTAAAATGGTACATTTTTGCAAGTAAATATGAATTTTGCAATTATGGGGCAACATGTTTTAAGTTTTATATTGTGAAAAAAAGTCTACATATATTAAAACAAAAGACAAAATGTAAAAAAAAAGATCATCACAATTGAGATAGGACGGGTGGGTGGGGCTACATTTTACCTTGTTTTCTTAATATGTGTAGACATTTTGACAACAAAAAGTTAAAACATGTCTAAAATGGTAAATTTTTGTAGGAAAGTATCGATTTTGCAATTAGGCTCGGCCTCTCGGTCTAACAACGAATGAAAAATTCATCACAATTGGGCTTAGAATGGATATGGGTGGGACTTAATTTTTAGCTTGCTTTTTTCTTAATATAATTGAACAACACGATACTCAAAAACATGTTTTTTATTTCTTGTAGAAAAATAAGGATTTTGCAATTACACTCCGCCCCTCGGCTTACGACAATTAAAAAAAAATCATCACAATTGAGACAGGGTGGGTGGGCGGGGCTTATATTTTGCTTTTCGTTTTCTTAATAGACATAGCCATCTTTTTACAACAAAAACTTAAAACATTATTAAAATAGTACATTTTTGCAAGGAAATATGGATTTTGCAACTATGAGCCGCAGACTATTTATAAAATCGATATTTCCTTACACATGTTCCATTTCAAACATGTTTTAAGTTTTATATTGTGAAAAAAAGTCCACACATATTCAAAACAAAAGGATAAAATGTAAGCCCGCCCACCCGCCCTATCTCAATTGTGATGATTTTTTTATTGGCCATGAACCAGGGGGGCGGAGCTTAACTGCAAAATACTTATTTCTTTACAAGAAATAAAAACAAGTATCGTGTTGTTCAAACAATACTATGTATATTAAGAAAAAAAAAAGTAAATACAAAACCCCCTCAACCCACCCCATATCAATTTTGATGATTTTTTTATTCTTAGAAATGTAAAACATGTTTATATTTTACCTTTTCTTTTAATATACATAGTATTGTTTAAAACAGGTTTTTAATTTCCTTCAGAAAAATAAGGGTTTTACAATTAAACTCCACCCCCCCGACTTACGACGAATAAAAAAAATCATTAGAATTAAGATAGGGCGGGTGGGCGGGGCTTATATTTTGATTTTTTTTTCTTAATATACGTAGTCGTCTTTTCAGAACAAAAAACTTAGAACATGGTTAAAATACTACATTTTTGCAAGGAAATATAAATTTTGTAATTATGGGGCGGAGCCTATTTGCAAAGTAGATATTTCCTTATACAAATTTTCCATTTCAAACATGTTCTAAGTTTTATACTGTGAAAAAAAGTCTGCATATATTAAAACAAAAAGACAAAATGTAAGCCCCCCCACACGCCCTATCTCAATTGTGATGATTTTTTTATTGGCCGTGAACTAGAGGGGCGGAGCTTAACTGCAAAATACTTATTTCTCTACAAAAAATTTAAGACATATTTTTAAGTATCTTGTTGTTCAAACAATACTACGTATATTAAGAAAAAAAAAGGTAAAATACAAACTCCACCCACCCACCCCATCTCAATTGTGATAATTTTTTTATTCTTAGAAAATTAAAACAAGTTTAAATTGGTACATTTTGGTAAGGTAATATGGATTTTGCAATTAGGCTCCGCCTCTAGGTCTGCCAACGAATGAAAATTTTATTAATATTTAGATCAGCGCAGGTATGGGAGGGCTTAATCTATGGCTTTAATTTTTGCTTAATATACATTGTATTCTTTGAATAACACGATACTCAAAAAGATGTTTACATGGTAATTTCTTGTAGAGAAATAAAAGGGATTTTGCAATTAAATTCTGCTGCTTTGGCTCCCGACGATTAAAAAAAATCATCACAGTTGAGATAGTGAGGGTGGGCGTGGCTTATATTTTGCCTTTTTTTTAATATACGTAGTCGTCTTGCCAGAACAAGAAACTTAAAACATGTTTAAAATAGTGAATTCTTGTGGACAAATATGGATCTTGAAATTAAGCCCCGCCCCTTGAAACAACAACGAATGAAAAATTTATCACAATTGAGAATCGAGATTAGGGCGGGTATGGATGCGGCTTAATTTTTGACTTGTTTTTTTTCGTAATATACGTAGTATTCATTGAACAACACGATATTCAAAAATATGTTTTTTATTTCTTGTAGAAAAATAAGGATTTTACAATTAAACTCAACCCCTCAGCTTACGACGCATAAAAAAAAATCATCAGAATTGAGATAGGGCGGGTGGGCGGGGCTTATATTTTGCCATTTTTTTTCTTAATAAACATAGCAATCTTCTCACAGCAAAAAACTTAGAACATGGTTAAAATGGTACATTTTTACAAGAAAATATGGATTTTGCAATTATGAGGCGCAGACTATTTACAAAATCGATGTTTCCTTACAAATTTTCCATTGCAATGTTTTAAGTTTTATATTGTGAAAAAAAGTCCACACATATTAAAACAAAAAGATAAAATGTTAGTCCGCCCACCCGCCCTCTCTCAATTGTGTTGATTTTTTTTATTGGTCGTGAACCAGGGGGACGGAGATTAACTGCAAAATACTTATTTCTTTACAAGAAATTAAAAACATGTTGTTAGTATCGTATTGTTCAAATAATACTATGTATATTAAGAAAAAAAGGTAAAATACAAACCCCACCCACCTACCCCATCTCAATTGTGAAGTTTTTTTCTTAGAAATTTAAAACATGCTTATATTTTACTTTTTTTTTCTCTTAATATATGTACATAGTATTCTTTGAACAACACGATACTTAAAAACATGTTTTTAATTTTTTGTAGAAAAATAAGGATTTTGCAATTATACTCCGCTCCCCGGCTTACGACGAATAAAAAAAATCATCAGAATTAAGATAGGGTGGGTGGACGGGGCTTATATTTTGCCTTTTTTCTTAATATACGTAGTCGTCTTTTCAGAACAAAAAACTTAGAACATCCATTTCTGCAAGGAAATATGGATTTTGAAATTATGGGGCGGAGCCTATTTGGAAAGTAGATATTTCCCTATACAAATTTTCCATTTTAAAGATGTGTTAAGTTTCATATGGTGAAAAAATTTCTACAGATATTAAAATAAAAAAATTAAATGTAAGCCCGCCCACCCACCCTGTCTCAATTGTGATGATTTTTTTTTTATTAGCCGTGAATCAAAGGGGCCGAGCTTAACTGCAAATTACTTATTTCTTTACAAGAATTTAAAACATGTTTTTAAGAATCGTGTTGTTCAAAGAATACTATGTATATTTTAAAAAAATGGTAAAATATAAACACCGCCCACCTACCCTACCTCAATAGTGATGAATATGAATTTTGCCATTAGGCTCCGCCTCTAGGTCTGCCAACGAATGAAAACTTCATTACTATTTAGATTAGGGGTGGTATGGGTGGGGCTTAATCTTTGGCTTTAATTTTTTCTTAATATACACTGTATTCTTTGAATAATACGATACTCTAAAACATGTCTTTACATGGTAGTTTCTTGTAAAAAACTTATAGGTATTTTGCAATTACATGCTCTTTTGCCTTATTCTTAACCCTGCTCCTGAAGATGCCACTTAAGAAAGTGTGCGAAACGTTGAGACCAAAAACTCAATTTACACGGTTCCAACTCGGAAAACGATCATGAATGAACTTAAAACATGTTTAAAATGGGAAATTCTTGTAGACAAATATGGATTCTGCAATTAAGCCCCGCCCTTTAAAACAAGAACGAATGAAAAATACATAACAACTGAGAATCGAGATCAGGGCGGGTATAGGTGGGGCCTAATTTTTGGCTTTATTTTTTTTTAATATAGATAGTATTCTTTGAACAAAACGATATTCAAAAACATGTTTTTAATTTCTCGTAGAGAAAAAAGGATTTTGCAGTTAAGCTCCGCCGTCTTGGCTCACGACGAATAAAAAAAATCATCACAATTGAGATAGGACGGGTGGGCGGGGCTACATTTTTCCTTTCTTTTTTAATATGTGTAGACTTATTTCGACAAAAAGAAACTTAAAACGTGTCTAAAATGGTAATTTTTTGTAGTAATCAACTTTTCTTCTACAGTCACTTTAAATACGGCAAAATTTGAACATCAATTATGACGGTCATTAAGCGAATTGATGGTATGAAATAATTTAAGATCATCTGCGAACAAGAGCTTCTCTCAGTTTAGTATTTCAGGTAAATTATTAATAGATAGTAAAAACAAAAGTAGTCCCAAATTTAATCCTTGCAGAACTCCCGATGTTGGTGTAAAATAATCAGATTCAATATTACAATATTTTAGTCGACTTTCAAATAAGAACTAAAGAGTAGACTGAGAATAGAATGATCTATTTAGAGAATTTGAATACTTTAATATTAAATTAAAGAACTAAAAAAGTGGTTTAACATAAATAGACTGGGCTTGTTATCGACGCCGTCCGTAAATAAATTCTTACTTTCTTTTAAGACCTGGAATATTTGTTCTTCGTTAATGATTTCATGGAAATATTGTCAGAAATTTTATTTCCGGAAGTCCTTAAAAATAGTCACTGTAGACGAGGGTTGGAAAGGTCAATGTTTTTGTAGTTCATTATACCCGGGATTCTAACTGAGGACTTCTTAGATTGGCCAACTGCCCAAAATTTAGTAGAATCTTTGTTAATGTTAATTTCGGTATTTGAGACATTTTCTATACCAATGTAAGTAGTAATAATGTTTTTGCAATGAAAGCGTTGTTGTTTAAGTTTAAGTTCAGTTTTTTTAATTTGGTCTGTAAAAAAACTTAAAATGTATAAAGTAAATTTATTTCGAAAAATGTTCACTCGAAACCCGGCGCCTCCACCATTTGTTTAATAGGATTTGCAATGCTTTCAGTAAGAAATAATTTGTATTCATGGTGGCATCGCACCAGATTTAACTCTTTGCTTTGACTTAACTTTTTTCACTTTAATCCTTATAAATTGAAACCACATTTCAGATTAGACGACCTTGAAATAATAAATGATGAGTTGATGACACTAGTTTTTTTTTTTTTTATTATTTGTCAAATTTCAAACCAACAATAAAAGCAAGCACAAAATCTGCATGCCATTCCACCACAACGCAACTCTCCTTTTTTTATTTTAATCCAATTACCAAACCTCGCATATGAATTCCATTGTACCCATTCGTTCCCGCCGCAATTTTTTACCTTGCACAGCAAACTGCAATAATAATAGAGCAATAACGCCGACATTCTTATTCGTAGCATTGCATCCAACTTTACAGCCCTATTCGAATACATTCCACCCTGAATAAACAAATGTTCGTAAAACATTAATCACGGCCACAAGCACACGATAAAAAATCTGGCGCACGTCCAACCGAATGCACTCCCTCCGGCCGAACTTGTACAAAAGTTTATCTCCTGGTTTATGTAAGTTGGATTTATATGTCTAAAGCCGCAAGAAATGCCTCCGGGCGGTTTGCATCCGGGAAACTTGGAAAATTCCAAACAATTAGTCTGGATTTCGAGCCGACAACGCTAAACCTATGACGGTTCAGCACGCTAATCGTGTGTCAAAGCTACGTCGTTTGGGTTGGCAGCGCTGCTTAGGGGAGATTCACACGATGTTGAACGTGGAACTTAGAAATACTATAAGTCGAGTATTAGAACGTGATACAATATATGCAGATTTTTCTGTTATGTGTTTGTTGTTAAAATTCTAACATGATGTGCTAGTAGCTTTGAGGAAATGTTTCAGGAATTCATGAAATGTGAAAAAAAGTCATTTTATTTGGATTGTCGAAACAAGCTCTGATACTGTCAACAACTCTCGCCCTGATGGTAATTATTATGAACCCTCAAAAGAGGTTCTGTTCAACCAAATATTGATGTGTCAAATATTAAATATTCGAGGTTTGGACGATTTCACACAAACGGAGCGTTTGAAAGCGTTTTTCATTTCCAACAGAAAAAAATTGTCTAAGTTAACAGAATTCGCCATTTAGTCTTTAATTAGGTACACTTTATTCAGTCTATTTTTGCCCTGAGGACGGCTACCTTTTAAAATAGCTATAAAAACACACTTTTGTCTCTTGATCCATGTATTCCAAATTTTAAGCACCATCAACTAGAGCTAAAAGCCTTTCATTTCATTTTCCATCTTTTCAAAAAAATTTTACGTCAAATTTGTAAAAGTTATTGGATTACTTGATAAAGCTTATAAGCTACGTGACATTCTTTCGATGTATAAAAAAGGGTAATGGCCTTCTCTCCGCTCCCCGCCTCAGGACGAATAAAAATATAAATTACAACTGAGATGGGGCGGGTGGGTGGGGTTTATCCTTCGATTTTCTTAGTACATATTCCATAGTCTTCTCTCAACAATAATATATAATTCAGCTCTGCAGGCCTTAAAGGCCCTGGGCTTTTTTAACAATAATTCTCCATTTGTTCCTGTCGGCTGCTTTGGATCTCCAATCTTCAATGCCTAAGTTTTGAAGATGTTTTCAAACATCATCTATCCACTTTAGTTTTGGCCTTCCTCTCTTTTCCTTTCCTCCTTTTAGGCGGTCTAATACTTTCCCAATTGTCCTTTCCTCTGGTGCTCTTCCGACGTGGCCTAGCCATCTTAGTCTCTGTGCTCTGATTATCTTCGTGATTGTTAGTTCTCCGTATATTTCCTCGATCTCTCGGTTTGTTCTTCTTCTCCATTGGTCTAGTTCTTTTATACCTCCATATATCTTTCGTAGTATCTTGCGTTCCCATGCTTCCAACTTCTGTTCCGTTTCGTTCGTTAGCGTCCATGTTTCACTAGCGTACAGGACTGTAGGTCTTACTATTGTCTTATATACTTGTTTCTTTGTTCGTCGTGTTACATTCTTACTTCTCAGAAATCTGTTTAATCTTCCTACACTCTTGTTTGATTTCGCGATCCGTTCTTCTATATCTTCGTTCATTTCGTTTTTGTTTGTAATTACTACTCCTAGATATTTGAACCTATTTACTTCTTCGAATTCGTATGTTGTTCCTTCTTCTGTAGTTACTTTCAGTGGTTTTGCTGGGGTTTGTTTTGTTTCCATCTTCATAAACTTCGTTTTCTCTTGGTTGATCGCTAAACCCATTCGTTTCGCTTCTCTGATTAGATTTTTGGTCATTTTCTTCATTTCTGCTTCTGTTCTCGTTATATATGTCACGTCATCTCCAAAGTCTATATTTTGGTGTCTTTTTTCGTATATCGTGTTCGTTCTGTGGATGCCACTTCTCCTTATTATTGCTTCGAGTACTAGATTGAACAGGGTAGTTGATATTGGATCTCCTTGTCGGAGTCCTGTTCTTAATTGGAACAGTTTTATTAGTTTTCTTGGGACTCCCAGTTCTTGCATGGCTTCTAGCAGTTCTTTCCTGTTAACCGCGTCATAGGCTTTTTTAAAGTCTATGAACAGCAGATATAAGTTGATTCCCTGTTCGTAATGTACTTCTTGTAGTTGCTTCAATATAAATATCTGGTCTACAGTAGATCTATTTTTCATAAACCCTGCTTGATATTCTCCTACTATTTTTTCCATATGCTGCTTTAGTCTTCGGTTGATGCAAGTGGCCATTACCTTATACGTTACGTCTAGCAGCGCTATTCCGCGATAATTTTCGCATTTCGTAATATCTCCTTTTTTAAATATCGGGCAAAGTACTGCTTCACTCCATTGTTCTGGCATTTTTCCTTCCTTCCAATATTCTAGCACTAGTCGATGTATCTCTGATGCTACTGCTTCTCCTCCGTACTTTAGCATCTCGCCCTTTATTCCGTTTCTACCAGGACTTTTGTTGTTTTTCATCTGCCTTAGTGTTTCTCTGATCTCTCCTTCGTCAATATCTATTGTTTCATCTGGGTCATCCGAGTCGTTCTCTCTTTCGTTCGTATCTTGCTGTGTATCCTGTTCGTTTAGCAGCTCTTCAAAGTATTCTGTCCATCGTTTTATTCTTGCTTGTTCGTCTCCTATCAGGTTGCCGTCCTTGTCTTTACAATATATTACTCGTGGATGATAGCCTCTTTTCTCTTTTTTCACGTCCTGGTAGAAGTTCCTTATTTCATTCTTGTTGAAGTTTTCTTCTATTTGTCGTATTTGTTCTTCCATTTTTGCTCGTTTCTTATTTCTGCATATCTTCTTGTACTCTTTCCTTTTTTCTTGGTAATCTTTTTGGTTCTTCTGATTTTTTGATTTTAGATATTTCTGTCTGGCTGACCTCCCCGCTTCTATTGCTTTTCTACATTCCTCGTCAAACCATTCGTTTCTATTTTTGTTGTCTTTTTTGACGAACCCTAGTACTTCTTCCGAGGTCTTCCATATGTTCTCTTGTAGTTCTTCCCACCTCTCTTCTATAGGTATGTCTTGCTCTGTTGATCTTTTTCTCTCATTCATCTTTTGTTCATATTGCTGTTGTACTTCAGCTTTCTTAAGTTTGTTTACATTTGTATCACGTTGCGTCTTCTTTCCTTCTTTTTTCTTCGGTATTTCTTGTTTGAGGTCTGCTCTTACTAGAAAGTGGTCTGAATTCGCTTCTGCTCCTCTGTAGCTTCTTAAGCTGGTTATTAGTTGGGCATCTCTCCTTTCTACCAGTATGTGGTCTATTTGGTTGACCGTTTTTCCGTCAGGCGACATCCATGTGCCTTTGTAGATCTCTTTCTGCGCAAAGAAGGTGCTTTTGACTACCATTTTATTTTCTTCTGCAAACTCTATCAATTTTTCTCCATTTTGATTCGTTTTTTGGTGTTTGCTTTCTTTCCCGATTGTTGGCCTGTAGCAATTCTCTTTACCTATCATTGCGTTGGCGTCTCCTATAACCATTTTAATGTCATGCTTTGGTATTTTCACGTATTCTCTTTCTAGTTCTTCGTAATATTCTGTTTTTACTTCTAGATCTTTCTCTTCAGTCGGTGCATGTATATTCAGTAGGCTTATTTTCCTGTACTTACTTCTCAATCTTATATAGTTCATTCTTTCTGAGATTGGTTTGAAGGTAATTACTGTTCCTTTCAGGTTCTTCTTCACCATGAATCCTGTTCCTAGTTCTCTGTTGTCAATTCCGCTATTAAATAATACGTAGTTATCTATTTCAGTGATGAATTTGCCTTTTTGTTTCGTCTCTTGTATAGCTGCTACATCTATATTATACCTTTGTAATTCTTGAACTATTTTGAGTTTTCCTTCGCTACATGTTCCTCGAACATTCCATGTTCCTATTCTAATTTTCGGGTTTTTCTTTCTCTTCGTAATTCCTATCGGGTCATCCATGAGCTTTGCATACGTCGTCATTGTTTTCCGGTGTGTGGTTTCTTCCTCTGTTAGTTTTTTGGATTTTCTTTGGGGTGCGACGGTGCTTTCACTAATTTATCTAATTTAGTGTCCCAATGCCAGACTTCTCCTGCCCATATCATCTTTTTGTACCCTACTTTTGCCTCGACTCCTTTCCTTTTTTCTGCTGCTGCTATTCCTCTTATTTTCTTCTGTATCTCGCTCTCTTGTTTGGTGTAATCGTCTTCAATAAACGTTTTTGATCCTTTGAATTTGTTCTTCTGTTTCATGATTGCTCTTTTTGTGTTCCAGTTCTCTATCTTTGCTACTACTATGTCGTATTTTTCGCTGACTAATCTTGCGTCTTGTATCTTAGTTTGGATTCCTACCTTATATTTTAGGAGTTCTTCAACCTCTGCTGTTATTTCGCTTCCTTGTAGTTTCCCTCCTTTGATTACGATGTTGTTTCTCCTTTCTGCTTTTTCCAGTTTTTCTAAGTGTTGCTCCACTCTTTCTAATCTTTCGGTCAGTCTTTGGTTTTCTTCTCTTAGTGTTGTTACTTCTGTTTGGTATGCTCTTTGGTCTCTTTTCATTTCTGCGATTTCCTCCATTAACGTTTTGAACATATTCTTTACTTCGTCCATGTCTCCTGCTTGTACCCTCTTCTGCTTCCTCTGTACTCTTTGACCTTCCGGTGATGGTGAAAAGGAGGTTTCTCTTTTTAGTTTCTGGTTGTCTTGTTCTTCTGTTGCTAGTTTGTGTCCTTTTTCCGGTTCAGGATTCCCGTTTAGCATTCCCTGGCCGACTTTCTTGCTTCATGTGTATCTAGTACGTTCCTGTGTTGTTTACTTCGCGCCGCGATAAGAACTGTCACCCAGACTATCTCTTCGGAGGTTAGGTTCTTTTGATTCCACACTTTCCCGAATAATTGCTGTCCTTACACTTCTTGTTGCTTCTTACTCTTATTCCACTTCACTTCTTTGTTTTCTACTACTTCTCTTTCGCTTTTGACGCTCGATATCTCTCGATTTTCGAGTTTGGATTTCGGAGCGTGTTCCCTCTCAACAATAAAGTACTTAAAATATCAAATGGTCTTTGGTGTGTTGAAAATAGATATACATTGAGAAAAAGAAACCAATAATTAATTAAGCCCCGCCCACCCGCCCCTATCTCACTTGTGACGAATTTTTTATTCGTTGTCAGACAGAGGGGCGGAGTTGAATTGCAAAATCCATATTTTTCTGCAAAAATTTACTATTATTACATGTTTTAAGTTTCCTCTTTTTCTTCTCTTCAATCGAAGTAGTACTTTTTTTATATAAGATTAATCACTAAAATGGAGGCTGGTGGGTGGGCGGGGTTTATTATTGAAGAGTGGGTGTGAATAAGTAACTAGGCTGGAAAAAAAGCGCCAATCGTAACTTTTTTTGTTGTACTATTTGTTATAAGATTTATTTCTTTATTCAGAAGAAAAAATGAGAGAACGGGTGGGTGGGCGGGGCTAATTATAACTTCTTCCTAGAGAGTCTTTCACAGGCAAGCTGTGGGCCCTCCCACCCACCCCCTCATTATTCCAGTGATTACTCTTAATATTGTTCAGTTTTATCTTAGCAAGTTTTAGCCCCGCCCACCCACCCTTTTTTTCTTAGAGGATATGTCATTTGCCAAAGTCGATCTTATCTTAATAAATACTAGACCCGCCCACCCGCCCTCTATTTTCTTAGAGGCTATGTCATTTACCAAAATCAATCTTATTTCAGCAGATACCAGCCCCGATTTTCACGATTTTATCTCTCTTCAACTGAGATCTACCTTTCATTCGGACTAGACAAAATGATCACTGAAATGGAGGCAGGGTGGGTGGGCGGGGTAAATTATACCACGTGTTTCTTTTATTTTATGCAGCCCCTCTGAGATTACAAAAAATTTCCTATTATAAACATGTTTTAAGTTTCCTGTTTCTTCTCTTCAGTTGGGGTAGTACTTTTTTTATATAAAATTAATAACCGAAATGGAGTCGGGTGGGTGGGCGGGTTTGTTATTTGTTCTTCTGCAGAGCTGTAATTAGCTGATCGAAAATGGGCTGTAAAAAAGCGCCAGTCGTAACTTTCTGTTGTACTGTTTGTTATAATATTTATTTCGGGTGGGTGGGCGGGGCCAAGTATAACTTTTTCCTAGAATTTTTCATAGACAATTGAACTTAAGCATGCATACTGATGCGGGCGCTTCTCAATGTCAATATTTTCACAAATTTATTCCATTTTTTTTTTATTTTTTAGCAGCAGGATCGGCTTATTTAAAAAAAAAAAAATAAAAATTTGTGTTACTATATAATTATAAATGGTACGCGTTTTTTTTTGTGGTACAAACAAAATAGCGTCGTAATATAAAGAGTGTTTATAGATTTTTATTCAATGAGCGTGAGCTAAGAAGTATTGCAATCGAGTCCATTAGGTGATTGGCCACTTTCATGTTTTCTAGACGTTTCGTGTCTTCTAGAGTACGAAAAAATAGGTCGCCCGTCTCCATCTGTCTGTCTGTCTGTCTGTCTATCCAGATTTTTATTAGATATCCATATGGAATTTTTACGCTCGATAATTTTGCAATTTAACTTTGAAACTGCAAAACCGAATGCTCTTGAAATCTTACAAAAGCGAAAAAAGCGTGATAAATTATTAACCACAATTTATTCGTCTATAATCTCCCTAAAAAATGCTAACGTCATCTTATAATTTTGCCGAACAAATGTTTTTTAATTTTTGAAAGTAACATACTCCTGTATGTGTGGTTTATGAATCCGTGTTGAGGCATCTAGACCGAGTTTGAATCAAAAGTTCGTGCTGAAAAAATTAACAGCGGCGCGAAATCGCATTTGAATAATTTGAATTCGAAAAAACAATTGTTAAACATAGGCAACCATGTGCACGTTAACGCTTTTTGGATAGCTGGCCCTTTTGCTAGGGAATTTTAGTTAGAGGGTTGGTTGGTAGAAAAAGATGGCCGCTTGGTAGAGGAAGGTGAAAGGCGTCACTTTTGGTTTGTTTATTGTAAAGCGAGGTTAAGTTTAGTTGGTTTGGTAGTTGATAAAATGCAGGAAGCCTTTGTTTAACGACAATTAATGGTAACGACCGCGACGCCACCGTTTTTCTCAACATGTCCAGCTAATTCTGGCTTTTTTGATCGGAAAATTTGTGTAAATTTGATTCATTGTTGTAAATTCATAGTTCAGGTTAGGAGTTTAATCGTTGACTAGTGCTAACACAATTTAACTTAGTCAGGACTCACCTTTGTTTGACGAATTATGAATGAGGTTTCTGGATGCATGCGCTAAGTGTTATATATATTATATACAAATGAGAATTATTTGTTGTCTAAAATTGCACAAGATTGTACGGCGAATTTAAATGTTGTTAGTGGCTCTTTTTTTTGAAACTTTGACGCTTGTTCAGTTGTAGTTTAATATCAGAGTAATAGAAATTGAACATTTAAACAGAATTGAGGTTAGATGACACATTAACACTTGGCGGAAGCGGAGTGCGCGGTTCCTTTTTGAGGCGTCAGCTTTAGAATAGGAGTTAGGGACGGTCGAGATGACGTAATGCTGTCGGCTTCGTAATTCACCAGATCTCAATCCGTGAATAATCTTTAACGAGGAATGAATGCACGAATGAATGAATGATAACCAGCAAACAATTCACTTGGAAATTATTTCCCAAAAACTGAAATGTTAGATTGGAATTGTAATGGAAATGTAATGAAATTTTTGGGCGAGTTGGCAACTACCTTACCGTTTACTCTGAATGTTTCAGCAATAACTAAAATACAATTTAACAGTTTGTGCACACAAATCATTCCATTCTTGAGTGGTTTTTAATTAATTCTATCACAATAATTGTCTCGAAGGAAAGCCAGCGTACATTTGTTCCTGCAGCACTCGTTGAATAGGGATCGTTTAGCAATGTGACGTTTATTTTTATCACAGGCTTTCCTAAGTGCACTGCTCAGCACAGGACCACAAAAGTGTTTTGGCTCGTCAGTTGTGGCAAGTTGGGTACTGTTGCTTTCAGTATGAGTAAAGACAGCGCTTATGATCCAAAATAAAGTGACAATTTGAAATAAAGGACGCATCTAAAAATAATAATAATAGTGACGATAATTAAATTAATAAAAAAATCTGAAAAAAATTTACCGTGTATGTAATTGTTCAAATGTTGTTCGCTGGTATTACACATCCAGTTGAGTCACTGAGTCGATTTAGAATAACGTTTTAACACACAAAAACGCGACACAGAGGTCAGATTCTGGCCTTGATAGTTTTGTTATCTGTAAAGAACGAAATCTAGAGCAAATGCTGTTTCATTCAAAATTTTGATAAAAAATGATTACAACTTACGAATTTATTTTTAAAATATTAGAAAAAAAAACTCCTATATATTTTCCCGTGCATTTCTTTGAATCCTTGAAATGTCTGACCAAAACAACCGTCTGGACCCGGAATAAATGGTCATGTTGGCCAGACTGGAAACGGATAAGGAGGCGGCGCGAATGTGATAAAACGGCGGTCACGTGACGTCGCAGACATTACGATATTTCCCTCAAGATTGTATCCGAAGAGGAGGATTTTATTTCGAAGGTTATTGTATCGTTTTATCGGCGGTTTTAGAGCTCATTTAAAGATGTAAAGCTGAACAAGGGAGCCTCAGTGAATTTAAATTTTACATGGAAATTTTCAGCTACCGTGAGGGTTTCGGTTCGAACAAATTTAAATAATAAATTTGCTGGTTTGGTGGGCCCGTGATAAAGAAAACATGCATAAAGAGTGTTCGCGCTTATTATTTTAATTTATCGTTTGCGCTATTGATATTCTTTCAGCGAAACAGGGCGAAAAAGAGGAATTTAAATTAGTGCGATGAAAAGTGGAGGTTTTACGGTGTGTAGAGGATACTTCGTGTGTGGAATACGACATAAGGCGGACGTTTTTATTTTAACGGTTAGTTTGTGTTATTTTTGATACAGAAAGCAGCGAGTGTAATGGAAACGTCGTGTCGAAATTGAACCAATCAAATAAAAGGTGGCGAAGATTGAAGCGATTCGATAAAAATATGAGCTTTCACAAACGGTGGAGTGTATTAAAATGAGATTTGGATTTTGTTCGTCCCGGAATTGGCAGTTGTGTGATATTGATATAGTAGCACAAATTTGTATGTAACAGACCATGGCCAACTTCATCTGTATGTGCTGTATGGTACATACAAAATAAATACACACTGTGTTTTTCTACTAACTATTGACGAGTTGCACGAGTTAATTCGGTGTTGTTTATTTCATGTTTTATTTGTAGCTCTTATCAGAAATGTACCGACACGTGTAAGTCAGATGGCAACATTTATTACCGAAATAGTACCAATTCCACCTTGTTATGGTGGAGATCTCGGTCAATAACTAAATAAACAACTATTTTTGTTTATGTTATCTTTTCACAGAACTCTTTAGGACTTAAATAAACCAATAACAACAACAGGGTCGGGAAACATGAAATAAAAAAGTCTTGTCACACTTTTTACGTTATTAAAAATTCTTCACAAGCTATCAAAGTGTCCAACTAAAATACATTAAATTTTATAGTGGATGGCGGTTTTTGAAATTACCATACCCGGAATGAATGTGTGGAATTTTACATATTTTATTGCAACGAAATGAAAGGGCTGAAGATGTAGCCGAGCTGTAACCAAAACAACAACCTCTGATTTTTAAATTTATTCAGAAACAAAGTTGTTTTTAGAAAATAATTTCATTGTTGTAATATAATGCATCGAGCAAAACAGGTGGATAGCGGAGAACAAAAAAAAAAAGTGTTTGTAATTTTAATGTAACTCCTAACGTGTTTTTGCATATGAGGAACACATTATGCAGGAGAAATGTATTATTAATTTTAGGCGAGTTGGTAACTACTGTACTGATTACTCTGAATGTCGTCAGTGTACATTTTTTCCTGCAACACTCGTCGGTCAGGGAACGTTTAAAAATTTGATGTTCATTTTTATTACAGGCTTAAAAAAAATATATGGCTTTGTAGCCATAGTTAATTTTTGAAATTATGCTGTGTTGGCACGTTGTTCCAAGTTTTTTGGATTTTTTTAGTAATGTTTACAAAAAAATCGCAATTTTTAAGATTTGATTTACAATATTTTGTGGAGAGATTAACAACGGTTTGTTATCGTATTAAATAAATGAAATTTTAATATACAGAGTGTTTCTAAAAATAAACTTCTCCAAATAGACCACAATGTATTTTATTACTATGTCTTCAAAAAATCTCAACTACCAACTTTAAATATAGAGAATATTCAAAAATAAGAAGAGAACAAAAACTGAAATATCGCTGATTTTAATGTTTGTTATAAACACTCTGTATTTTAAAATGCAATTTTATTTATACCACACTAAAGCTCGCACCTTTATCTCTCTACAAAATATTGTCAGCATGATTTAAAAATAACCCCATTCCAATTTTTTGGAAAAACCTTTCCATTGCGAAAAAATTTCAAAAAAATTGAAACAAACTATGGTTACGAAACCTAAGACGAGGTTGATCAGAATACATATACAGGGTGAGTTGCTAAGCACGCTGTATTAGATATGTCATTAATTATTAGTTTAATCTTTTTCTACAGTATTTTATAAGCAAACAATAGCCCCGCCCACTCACCCCCTTCATGCCAGTGATTACTCTTAATATTGTGCAGTCATTTACCAATATCACTCTTATTTTAACAAATATTAGCTCCACCCACTCGCGCTGTCTTCATTTTAAGGGTTTAATTTCCGTTGAGTATAAGATCCACCCTTTATTCTATTAGATAAAATGATTCACTGAAATAGGGGCGGGGTGACATATTTTTTAAATACAGGGTTAGTCACGAGAGAATTACTTCTGAAAATTATTTTTACGCAACCCAAAATACTAATACCCTGCACCACTTGATATTATCTAAATTTAAAATGAAATGCCTAATCCATGATTGCTTTGACTTTGGCAGTGTCACTTTGACGTTAATTAATTTTTAACATTTTTTTTCATCGTTGACTCGCCTCTAGAGCCCCATTGGATCGACGACATACAGTCAGATCAATCTGGGCTATACTGAAGCCGTAAGTGCTCTACCAATGTTGTTCGCCACTAATGTGCATGTGTTAATTCGCCATCTCTGCGTCACCTAGAGCCTCTTCGAAGTGCAAATCTGCAACCTCTGGACTTCTTCGGCCATCCATTTACAAAAAAGCCGTAGCATCCCCCCAAAATGCCCAACATTTTCAACAGATTAGTAGTTAAATTATTTACTTACTTGTTTGAGTTTGTGTTGTAACCTTTGAATAAAATGCCGTAAAAGGAATTTTTAGAAATAATTTTCTCGTGATTAATCGGTTGCAAAAGATCAAGAGGCACACTGACAAATTTATTAGCGGCGCCGGAGGAGATTTCCGACTGGCTGCGGCACCAGCATGGACACTCGCGTAACCTCCTTTTCCACAATTGTCAAAATGAGATTGTCAAACTCAAAGCAATCATGGATTAAGCATTTCATTTTAAATTCAGTTAGTATCAAATGGTACATGGTATTCGTATTTTGGGTTGCGTAAAAATAATTTTCAGAAGTAATTCTCTCGTGACTAACCCTGTATATTTGATCTCTTAACAAAATTAGATAAGAAAAACACAAATAAATTGTTTTGGATAAATTTGAAGAAAGATAATTTTTTGAATAAAAAGGCTTTTTATTCTCTTTCTCACTACTTTACTACGTCCTACTTTTCGGGGAATTTTTGTTAAGCAAGACCTCTTCTCAAGTCGATTTTAATTAATTTAATTTTTTTATAAAATGGTGGAGGCGCCGAAATAACAAAAAATTAAAATTAGCGTAGCTTAAAATTTCTTCAGAATTTTCCGGACGAGATGTTAAATATATTCCCGAAGGAGCCACACACTTTTTTATATAAAATGATTTCTTAACAAATTAACACAGCAAGTACAAATTTGAATCAACATAAATAAATTGTTTTTGGATCAATTTAGTGATCTAAAATTTTTTCCATAAAGACCTTTTTTCTCGTTTATTTGATAGAATTTAGTGAAAACAAATACGAATTTATTTTTTTCAGAGAATATCTGCTCAAAGCGACCTCTTCTCAGATCAATTTTAATTGATTTAATTTTTGTACAAAAATGGTGGAGGCGCCGGGATAACAAAAATTTAGAATTAATTTATTTCAAAATTCTGAAGAAATTTCGACAAGAGATTTTATATTCCAGAAGGAGTCACATATTTTTTAAATGCTTTGATTTCTTAACAACATAAGACAACAAACACAAGTTTGAATCAACATAAATAAATTACTTTAAGATCAACTTGGCAAATGATAATTTTTTCCATAAAGATCCTTTTTTCTTTCTTATTTGATGGAATTTGATGAAAATATTTAGGGATTCGTGTTTTTCGGAAAATTTTTGTTGAGAACGACCTCCTTTTAAAACAATTTTAATTGATTTAATTTTTGTATAAAAATGGTGGAGGCGCCGGGATGAAAAAAAATTAAAAATTGGTTTATTTCAATATTTCTTAAGGAACTTCGATTAGAAATTTTATATTCCAGAAGGATTATAAATAATTTGATTTTTTAATTAAAATAACACAAGAAACACAACTATAAAGCGACATAAATAAATTGTTTTTGAATCAATTTGATGAAGAATAATTTTTTGCATAAAGACGTTCTTTGTTCTCTATTGTGACGAAATTGGGTGAAAATAACCACTTATCTTAACCTTAAAACTTAGCAAGTTTTAGCCCCGCCCACCCACCCTCTATTTTTATAGAGGATATGTTATTTGCCCCCGTCAGTCTTATCTTAGTAAGTACTAGCCCCGCCCACCCACTCTTTATTTTCTTGGAAGGTACGTCATTTACCAAAATCAATCCAATCTTAGCAGGTACTAGCCCCGCCCACCTTGGCTGTACTCATCCTACCGATTTTATATCTGTTCAGTATGAGATCCACCTTTGTTTTCCTTTCAAATAAAATGAATCAATCAAATGGAGGCGGGGTTTGTGGTTGTGGTTAATTATGTTTTCTCTTATAGGGCGGGAATGGGGACTAATAGAACGCACTCTGTTAAAAAAAACACTAATCGTAGTTTTTCGTTGTACTATTTGCTGTTCGTTGTACTATTTGCTATAAGATTTATTTCAGAAGAAAAAAATGGGAGGACGGGTGGGTGGGTGGTGCTAAGTTTAACTTTTCCTTTCTTTCTTTTATAACCAAGCAATAGCACCGCCCACTTATCTCTTCATCACTCCAGTGATTATTCCTAATGTCTTAATATTGTTCAGTCATTTACCAAAATCAGTCTTACTATGCAAATACTAGCTACTAGTTCTAGGTATTCCTGTTTGGAAAGAATTTGAAAATGCTTTGGAGTCTTTAGTGTCTTTTCTTATAATAATTTAATTAAATTTCTTTGAGGATACGTCAGTTGTTAAAATCAGTTTTGTCTTAGCAGGTACTAGCCCCACCCGCCCGCCCTCTATTTTCTTAAAGAATATCTCATTTGCCAAAATCAGTATTAACATTTACTAAACCCGCCCACCCGTCTTCTCTTTTCTGATAGAGCATCTTATTTGCCAAATTCAGTCTTATCTTAGAAGGTAATAGCCCCGCCCACCCACCCTTTCTTTCTTATAGGCTGTCATTTGCCAAAATCTTTTCTTTTACAAAAAAATGATCAAAATTTGGAAACATTACGAAATTACTTATATGCACAAGGCAGGAATTTTGAACATCTTCCCAAGTGTAGTTGGTTATGCCTTAATGGATGTTTCTTTTGTTGGCTTTGTTTATAATTTATCAATGTCTTATTAATTTTTTTTTATTTATTTAGTAATGAAAAATAACAGCTTGTGGCAAAATAAATTATTAAACAATAAATAAATAAATTAACCAATAACAACCGAAACCAAAATTAAAGAAAGTATAATTGTGCTACATCAATGAATTCAGAAAAAAAAGCTCTATTTAAAAATGCATTAATTAAAAAAAATCAGTTTGTCTTGTATCTCGAAACAAAGGTTTTTTAGACGAATAATAATTAGAGCACAACTTCTTGTACCCCTGTACCTAGTTTCAGTTGATTTTACAATCAGTTCTCAAGATATTTAACGGTTTCCATACATTCTGGCGACTCTGTATAAGGTATGGATTCAAACCTTGCAAAACTAACCATTTTACTATTTTACCATTTGTTAACAACTGTTATATGAACTTCTCGCTACCCACGTATTTACCACCGAAAACAAATTACTAGTGCTCTTTGAGGCTGCAATCTACATGATTTAAGCCGGACAAAAGCTGATTTAACCCAATTTAGTTCATCTAACTTGTTGAACACACGGATTTAATCGAGTAGCAGAGAAGATTAAATGTTAATTTTATGATGTAAATAAGCTTATTAGAATCTAATGTAATTTTTTCCTAAAGTTCTTTAAATGCCCCGGTAGCACTTTCCGACGAAAATAAAGTTTATAGCAGACAAGGGTCTTTCAAATTACCATTCCAGGAATGAATTTATGGAATTTTACATATTTTATTGCAACGAAATGAAAGGCCGAGAGCCTACATTGTATAGAGAGCTACATTTAATTTCATGTAGGTATTCGGACCTCCGGACTTTGTTCAAAAGCAAAGATATCCTTAGAAAATAATATTTCATTATTACGACGCATTACACAAGGCACAGGTAAATATTGAACAACAAAAAGGCTTTAATTTTGTAGCGCACAATCGCGCAAATGAACTTATTTCAAAGTAAACAGAGAAGTTTATTTATAAACATTAGATTATTTGTTTTGCTAGCACTAATTACGATAGAAGTCTTCTTTCTCCACCAGTTAAGCGAGGACCTGTACCGCTTCGCCCCTAAACCGAAATCCGTCGTAAAAAGCCCCGTTCCGAAACCACTTCCGCGGTGGCAAATATTTCCCCTACTTAAAATAAACATCCCTCGACGGCCACAATTATTATTTAAACACGTAAAAGTTCCTTCAAAGGCCTACCTGCCGCCAAATTACACGTACCGCCGCCGCCGCCTCCATTTCATTCCAATCGAAAACACCGAAGCACGCAATTAATATTTAATTGGTGTTTAAAGCGGCTGCGAAAAGGCTCTTCTAAATCGAGTCGGTTAATTAGGCGGCTTCGGGGCACCTGCCCTTCGCGGGAATTCTAATAAACATAAATTGGCCCCGCGGGAGCCCCGCGGAAGCGTCGACGACCAATTAGATAGCTCTTCATAAATCATTTCCGGTTTTGTTGTTGTTGTTGTTGTAGCACATCACCAAATTGTTTTTCGTTTGAAAGGGTCAGTATAAGCCAAGTTTACGATGTTTTTAGTAAATTAAAGAATACACATTGTGAATATATTTAATGTTTAAATGTCGAAGTAATTAAATTGTTAAAGATATAATTCCTTCTTCAAAAAAGTTAATCAACAAATGCATTGTGAATTCTAGTTTTCAAAATGTTTAAAGGTATAGAAATGTAATGTGAAGGATGTAAATAATTATCGTTGAATTTTGATTCTTTCTATCCTGTCCTATTCAAGGTTTATAAAAGACTTGCGCTGGCCCGAATACTCAAACATTTTAATTCCTACAACTTATATTCTAAAATAACTAATTTAAATTAACTGACAAAAATGTTATTTTCTTACTATGTATCTGTCTTTCTGGACCTTGGTTAATTGTTTAAATCAAACCGTTTTCATACATTTTTTCTTATTTTTTGAGTTTTATCTCCTTTCTTTTCGTGATATAGAACACGTATACGACGCGCGCTGGAATAGGATGTCGAGTTCAAGCTAAGAGAGCTCGGTGTCGGTATCGGTGTCGGTGTCGACGTCACCTAGACCGGTCTGAAATGAGTCTGAACATTGGCATGTAACGCCGTGCTATAGAAAGAGAGAGAGAAGAACAAGAGATACACAACCTACACCCACTGCCAGAATTCAAGGAGTATATAGACCACAACGACCCTCAGGATGCAGAAGTGATGTGCAGATAGTTATTTTAGTTGGTAAATTACAGATTGTACTTTAATTTTCTTTATATAATGATAAATAAATAAAAAAAGTATATTTTATAATAAACAACAATTGACAATACATGGAGATTTACTTTAATTAACCCAATCATCATCATTAATCATCATTTTGTCAAAAGATACAAATGCAACATATTTTTGGTTAATAATTATTTTATAACGGAAAATTAATTATTTCGCCGCGTATAAGCGTTTAATTTATATAAATTAACAAGAGGTAAAACTCCAACCGTGCGTCCCTAGGTCGAAGCACTCTTTTTCTTTTTTTTTTGTTCTCTTTCTGCTCTTAAGGCGTCGGATGGTGAGTTCTTCTCCTCTTCCATATTTTCCTTTCCATCACTAGTGCTTGCTTTCACCTCTTCTAGAGTTTCTCCTTTATTTCTTTCAATTTCCTCTACCTGTTCTACCCATTGTTTTCTTGGTCTGCCTCTACGAATTTGTTTTGATTTTTCTACCACTATTATCTGCTTTGCTATTCTTGCTGGATTTATTCTGCTTAATGTAAATATGTCCATTTAACCCAGTTTCAGTGTTGCTTCCTAATCTTCATAGTTTTTCTCCCACTTCTATTTTTCTTCCTATTAGTCTTTGCAATGCAATATTGTGTCGGCCGCATAGGTTGAGTCTCATCCTAACGAATTTTTTACTCTGTACCCGGTATTATCTATATATTTTTTATCTATGAGGAGTTATCACGAAGGAGATAAACTTTTGCAAGTTCCAATTTTATAATTTTTTGGCAAAATTGGATTTTTTCGATTGTATTTAAGGGACGAGGTAAGTTCTATCTTAATAACTTCAGATCAATGTTTTTTTCTTTTTCTACTATATTCGGTGTCTTCTCTAATTTTTTTCCAATTTCCTGTTTTTGCTCTTTGTACTGCTTCGTTTACTGCTTCTTTGTTTCTTTTGTATTTTTCTTTTTCATTTTATGTTCTGTTCTTTCGCATACTTCTTTTACTTCTTCCTTTGTAACTTCTTTAAAGGCAGCTTACCTTTCTTCTAACGTCCTTTCCGTTCCTGGTTTTCACTTTCTAATCTTCTGAAGTCCATTTGTTTCTTCCTCGTAACTCCTCATTGCTTTCTTTCTTATTTTGTGTACCGCTATACTAAACTACTCAAAAAAATTAAGGGTCAGATTAATTCAAAGTCAATAAAGTGGACAAATTTTAAAGTAAAAAACCGTTATTTATTTTGAGTAGTTTATATTATACAAATTTTCTTCTTCTTCCTTTTCCCTTTTGATCTTGCAAATATCAGTCTATGATTCGATCCTATTTCTGTTTCCTTTTTTGTTTTAATCTTTTTTGTAACCTATCTGAATACTTTGTGTGTATACTATATACAGGGTGAGTCACTAAGCACGCACTCCTCCATTTCTAATTTATTAAAAAACAGTTTAAGACTAAAGTTAGTTTTTCGCAAATACATAGTAAGTTCAAACAGAATATCTTACATAATTTTATACCGGGTGAGCCACTAAGCGCGCGATCTTCAATATCTCGTTAATTATCGGAAACATAATAAGATGCCAAATTTTCGACGTTCTACGGTTCTTTGGGGACTACCCACTAAAATTATTTTTAATTATACAGAGTGTCCTGTTTTAAGGCGTAACACACAACTTAGTTTTTTTAAACGAACTACCTTATACCAAGTGTCTGGGAAATGATGGATTAACTTTTCAGTACGTTATGTACGGAGGTTTCGAGAGTCCCAAAAAAATAATAAAAAAATTCATTATGATGTAGATTACGAAAAGAACGTAATTTTATAAAAATAAAATTTTAGTAACGATGGTGACTGAAATCCAACTTTTATTTTTTTAAAGACAATAACCATAACAACCAGTAGTTACTAATCATTGTATATTATTATTATAAAACAAGCTGTTATTTTACATTAATAAAAAAATAAAAAAAAACATTTAATAAGACATTTATAAATTATAAACAAAGCCAACAAAAGAAAAATCCATTAAGGCATAACCAACTACACTTGGGAAGATGTTCACAATTCCCGCCTTGTGCATATAAGTAATTTCGTAATGTTTCCAAATTTTGATCATGTTTTCGTAAAAGAGAAGATTTTGGCAAATGACATAGCCTATAAGAAAGAAAGGGTGGGTGGGCGGGGCTATTACCTTCTAAGATAAGACAGAATTTGTCATCTAAGGTACCCTATAAGAAAATAGAGGGCGGGCGGGCGGGGCTAGTACCTGCTAAGATAAAACTGATTTTAGCAAATTACGTATACTCTAAGATTTTTAAATAAATCTATATCTATACTTCTATACTTATATAATAAAGCTGAAGCTTTTGTTTATTTGAACACGCATGTCTCAGAAACTACTGGTTCAAATTCAAAAAATCTTTTTGTGTTGGATAGTCCATGTATCATATCTACATATAAGCTATATAACATCACGCTACGATCATTAGGAGCGAAGTAGTTATGAAAAATTCGGAAAAACGGGAAAATTATTCCTCCTTTGACAGCTTCCGTTGCTTAAGCTGCTTAAACGGTTAAAGTTACGTAAAAATCATGTATGACGAAATTGTTCCCCTCTAAAAGTTCTAGCGAAAAGTCCGCGACAGCATATGTCTATCTCTTAAGGTCGAGTCAGTATAACATTTTTATGGTAATGAAATTTGTTTTAAAATAATAATGCATTATGTATAAAATTCTCGCGTCACAGTGTTTGTAACCGAACTTCTCCGAAATGGGTTGACTGATTTGTATGAAATTTTTTATGTATATTCGGTAGGTCTGACAATAAATTGTAAACTATTTTTTAAACCCCTAAGTGATAAGGGCGGCCTACCCTAAAAAATGTTTGTCTATTTTTTGGACAAAATTTTTTATTTTTATTTTTTTAAAATTTGGCATCAAAAAATACACATAACCCTAAATTTTCACCTTTCTACCACCAACCCCCATTTTTTAATCATCTATAAAATAAAAATCAATTGTTGTTCCTGTTAGTCTCGCTAAGACTCAAAAACGGCTTGACCGATTTGAAAATTTTTTTATATTACGGGGATGGTTTATAAATAAAAAAATAAGGATAATATAAAAGAACAGTTAAAAAATAAAAAAATTCTAAAAATTTTGTATCGGAATCGCCACTTCGAATTAATTTCAATAGTTGGCGTTTCTGACGGACCTGTCTAACTGACGTGTCATACAAAACTAATTCTTCCATGCGATTGTGAAAAGTATATTGCATTTCAAATCGTTCTTTGTTTTTTCATAAAAAAAAAAACGTCGTTTATTTTAAGAAAAGTCTTGTTTAAGTGAATTTAATTACACATTGCGAAAGTTTCTTATTCATTTTGATCTGCCATTCTTTTTACCTATATTCACTTTGTTGGTTTCGAAAAAACCTCAAACTTTACCGTTATTCGAGGATTTAATTTGAAGTTTTCAATATTTTAAAATTCTCAAGACAAAATTTACAGATTTGATTGACTGTGAAAATAATTCTGTGTCGTTTTATGAAGTTCATTAAAATGCCGGGAAGACGACAAGCTCACATAGGTCCACGAAGTCAATCAAATGTGCGACGAACTACCTGAGGTGCAAACCGCAATGATTTATTTCATAGGTAATTCGGATATGGAAGTTGATCAGCGTTGTGCTCATAATCAACATAATCAAACATTGAAGCGAGACATTGGGTGGTATGAATAAAACTGAGTAGATACTCATATTCGAAGTACGAAGTACCTACTTCATTATTACTCTTATATACCTGAGCATCTACTCTATGTACTGAGTACCTACTTGGAAACATTGTATCTCCCCGGACACAAACTGAACATCTACGCGTTTTGTGAGCATTTAATCTAGAAATGAGCATCGGCGTGGCAAATAACTGAGCTGTCTGTAAAGCAGCTTAGAAAACTACTAGGTTCGTTGTAAGAGTGAATTTTAACTAAACATGGTGACTTTCATGAACGTGGAACGTCGTCAAAAGGTGCATTCAGTTTGAAAAACACAGGAGCAGGAATATCGAAAACTTTTCATTTTATTTATGCATAAATTGTGCAGTGCGTTTTTTCTAACTCTGGCCATAGAGGTTCCCATCGCAAGGTGTCTACCCCATGCTAACTTATATGTTGGTGACCCGATTTTTGCCTTGATGGTTGAACACTGTCACTGTTGTCCTTTTTTGTTGTATCGAGATGCTACTTGAGCATCAACTGTTACCTACTGAAGTATTAATATCATCTAGAAAAACTATAAATATTTTGATTTGATATTCGAGTAGATACTTCGTATTTCGCGTATGAGCATCTACTGAGTTTTATTTATATCAACCATTGTCAAAAAATTGATCGAACGTTGTTTCGATAGAACTTCCTTCGCACCAAAAGTATAATGAAACCTATTCAGCATTTTCGAGTTGAGTCTGTTCTTCACACAATTTTGTGATGACCTAATCAACATTTCCTATCAACACGTATACCACCTTGGATTGGTGCAGTGTAATACTAAAAATAACTGTATTGTATTCCCAAAATTATCTGCGAAAATCGAGTGAGCCATTCCATCAATTTTTTGGGGGGAATAAATAAATATTCTTAACAATTTACCATGCTTACAATAACTTTAAAACGTCTGCAAGATCTCAAAGTTTTCATTTTTGCAACTCTTGAGTTATTCACTAAAATAAATTGACTGATCCATATATTTTTTTGAGTCTCTGTAAAAGCAAATCTAAAAAATATGAATGCAATGATAAATTACGAAAATATTCTGATGATGTTTTCCACATTTTAGAAATGTGAAAATTTTAGGATTTATTCGACAAAATCTTGAGATGACGTCTTCAAGTTTTTGGGCTTGATAAACAAATATATTTTGATTGAAAACCTACCATGTCAAACAGTAACTTCAAAACGTCTGCAATATTTCAAAATTCAGTTTTGCAATTCTTGATTCAATCAATAAAATAAATTGACTCAGTGATTAATGTTTTTGAGACACCCCCTATAAGCAAAACTAAAAAATATGAATGGAACGAAAAATCACAAGTATAGTCTCATCCTATTTTGGACATTTTAGATAGGATTCATTTGGCTGACGTCATCAATTTTTTGGAGGGGATAAGTAAATATATTTTTTTTAATTTATTATGCTTATCATATATTTAAAACATCTGCAAGATTTCAAATCATTCGACTTTGCAGATTCAAAATTAAATTGTAGGTGAAACGAAGTTCACGGGGTCAGCTAGTTATTATAATAAAAGACACTAAAGACTTCAAAGCATTTTCAAATTCTTTCCAACTAGGAATACCTAGAACTAGTAGCTAGTATTTGCTAAGATAAGGCTGATGGGGCAAGTTACATACCCTATAATAAAATAGTAGGTGGGTGGGCAGGGCTAGTATTTGGTAAAATAAGACTGATATTGGTAAATGACTGAACAATGTTAAGACATTAAAAATAATCAATGGAGTGATGAGGAGATGTTCGAAGTTCCTTAAGAAATCTTGAAATAAACCAATTTTTAATTTTTTTCATCCCGGCGCCTACACCATTTTTATACAAAAATTAAATCAATTAAAATTGATTTGAAAGGAGGTCGTTCTTAACAAAAATTTTCCGATAAACACGAATCCCTAGTTATTTTCATCAAATTCCATCAAATAAGAAAAAAAGGTCTTTGTGGAAAAAATTATCGTCCGCCAAGTTGATCTAAAAGCAATTTATTTACGTTGATTCAAACTTGTGTTTGTTGTCTTGTGTTGTTAAGAAATCAAATAATTTAAAATATATGTGACTCCTTCTGGAATATCAAATCTCTTGTCCAAATTTCTTCACAAATTTTGAAATAAATGTATTCTTAGTTTTTGTTATGCCGGCGCCTCCACCCTTTTCGTACAAAAATTAAATCAATTAAAATCGATCTGAGAAGAGGTCGTTTTGAGCAGATATTCTCTGAAAAACATTAATCCGTATTGGTTTTCAAATAATTCTATCAAATAAGCGAGAAAGGTCTTTATGGAAAACATTATAGATCCCTAAATTGATCCAAAAACAATTTATTTATGTTGATTCAAATTTGTACTTGCTGTGTTAATTTGTTAAGAAATAATTTTATATAAAAATGTGTGTTACTCCTTCGGGAATATATTTAACATCTCGTCCGGAAATTTCTTAAGGAATTTTAAAATACACAAATTTTCAATTTTTATTATTTTGCCGCCTCCACCATTTTATACAAAAATTAAATTAATTAAAATCGACTTGAGAAGAGGTATTTCTTAACAAAAATTTCCCAATAAATAGGAAGTAGTAAAGAATAAAATAAAAAGCGTCTTTATGCAAAAAATCATAGTTTTTTCAAATTGATCCAAAACGATTTGCTTGCGTTGTTTCATGTTTGTTTTTCTTATGTAATCTTGTTAGGAAATCAAATTATTTGAAAAATATATCACCCCGCTCCTGTTTTGATGACAAATTTTATCTAGTAGAATGAAAGGTGGATCAGAAATAAAACCCTTAAAATGAAAACAGCGCGAGTGGGCGGAGCTACTACTTCTAAGATAAGACTGATATTGGTGAATGACATTTCCTGAAAATAAAGGGTGGGTGGGTGGGGCGAGTACTTGTTAAGATAAGATTGACTGTAGCAAATTACATACAATCTAAGAAAATAAAAATGGGTGGGCGTGGCTAGTATTTGTTAAAATAAGACTGATTTTGGTAAATGACTGAACAATATTAAGACATTAAAAATAATCAATTGAGTGATGAGGAGATGAGTGGGCGGTGCTATTGCTTGGTTATAAAATACTGTACGGAAAAGTTAAACTTAGCCCCGCCCACCCACCCGTCCTCTCATTTTTTTCTTCTGAAATAAATCTTCTGGCAAATAGTACAACGAAAAACTACGATTGGTGCTTTTTTAACAGGGTGCGTTCCATTAGTCCCCATTCTCACTCTACAAAACAAAACATAATTAACCCCCCCCTCCCTCCCCGCCACCATTTCAATGATTCATTTTATCTAGCCCGAATTAAAGGTGGATCTCATACTGAACAGAAATAAAATCGTTAGGATGAGAACAGCGAAGGTGGGCGGAGCTAGTACCTACTAGGATAGGACTGATTTTGGTAAATTACGTACCTTCTAAGAAAATAAAGGGTGGGTGGGCGGGGATAAAAATTGCTAATATGAGTGGTTATTTTCACCCAATTTCGTCACAATAGAGAACAAAGAGTGTCTTTATGCAAAAAATTATTCTTCGTTAATTTGATTCAAAAAAAATTGATTTATGTATTTTATAGTTGTGTTTCTTGTGTTATTTTAATTAAGAAATCAAATTATTTATACTGCTTCTGGAATATAAAATTTCTAATCGAAGTTTCTTAAGAAATCTTGAAATAAACCAATTTTAAATTTTCTTCATCCCGGCGCCTCCCCCATTTTTGTATAAAAATTAGATCAATTAAAATTGATTTGAAAGGAGGTCGTTCTTAACAAAACTTTTCGGAAAACACGAATTCCTAGTTATTTTCATCAAATTCCATCAAATAAGAAGTAAAAGGTCTTTGTGGAAAAAATTATCGTACGCCAAGTTGATCTAAAAGCAATTTATTTATGTTGATTCAAACTTGTGTTTGTTGTCTTATGTTGTTAAGAAATCACAACAATTAAAAAATATGTGACTCCTTCTGGAAATTTTATATTCTTGTCAAAATTTCTTCAGAAATTTTGAAATAAATTAATTCTAAATTTTTGTTATCCCGGCGCCTCCACCTTTATGTACAAAAATTAAATCAATTAAAATCCGCCTGAGAAGAGATCGTTTTGAGCAGATATTCTCTGAGTACATGAATCCGTATTGGTTTTCAATAAATTCTACCAAATAAGTGAGAAAAAAGTCTTTATGGAAAAATTTATAGATCGCTAAATTGACCCAAAAACAATTTATTTATGTTGATTCAAATTTATACTTGTTGTGTTAATTTGTTTAGAAATCATTTTATATAAAAAAGTGTGTGACTCCTTCGGGAATAAATTTAACATCTCGTCCAGAAATTTCTTAAGAAATTTAAGATGCACTAATTTTAAATTTTTGTTATTTCGGCGCCTCCACCATTTTATACAAAAATTAAATTGATTAAAACCGACTTAAAAAGAGGTCCTTTTTAACAAAAATTCCCCAAAAAATAAGAAGTAGTAAAGTAGTAAAGGAGAGAATAAAAAGCGTCGTTATGCAAAAAATTGTTATTTATTCAAATTGATCCAAAACAATTTATTTGTGTTGTTTCATGTTTGTTTTTCTTATGTAATTTTGTTAAGAAATCAAATTATTTATAAAATATGTCACCCTGCCCCTGCTTCAGTTAGTCATTTTATGCTTATAATAAACATTAAAAATATCGATATTTCAGTTTTTGTTCTCTTGTTATTTTTTAATATTCTCTATATTTAAAGTTTGTAGTTAAGATTTTTTTAAAGATATAGTAATAAAATACAGTGTGATCTATTTGGAAAAGTTAATTTTTAGAAACACTCTGTATATTAAAATTGCATTTATTTAATACTGTAACGAATATTTTTTCATTTATATTTTACATTAACTTTTTTTTCTTTAACTGGATAGCTTACTTTACCTTATTAATGCGCAACGCCGGCATGGGATTGACGGGCCCCAGCTTTCAGCCTGACTCTAATTGACTCATCTGATCCGGACGGCCGGAAATAGAAAATGTTTACGTCGAGATGATGATAAATACGACTTCGGTTTTAATAAAAGAAATATCAAAGGAATGACGCGGGTATTGAATAAATGAAAGTGCGCTCGCAGGAATCGGGAGAAGTTGGAAGAAGTTTTATGGGGAGTTGCGTGAAGATGGGATTTCAGGAATTGGTTAATTTAGTTGAAAGTATTTGTTGATTGTTTTGCGATCTCCCGACGTTGCGAAGTCGGGCTTTTTAAGTGGAAACGTCCTGGGAGTTTATGAGAGGCAAGCGGAGTGTTATTAAGGTAATAATTTTCAGCGAAACAGAGACGGTCTTCGAGATTTAATCGATAAAGGAGTGCAACGAATGCAGTAGAATTTTATTTTAGTCAAAGTAAACAATAACGTCAAACTCTTTATTCAACTCGCAGAATTTCAAATTAATATTAAAGGATGTAAGTTTAAATCAAGAACAAATCGATAAAGGAGTCAGTTTTCAGAGTTATGGAGGAAGATTAAATTTTCCAAACATTCATTAAAATAAATTACACAAATTGAAATATTCAGAATGTCAACAAGAAACATTTTCGAGGAACATTCATTATTGGATAAACTCGCAATAAGATGCAGACGATGTAAGTGGTCGGGGAGTTAAGTTGAATGATGGCGGCCATTTGACTGTGTTTTTCGATTAATTGTTGCAAATAAACACCTTGTTTATTCTCATTAAGGAAATTACTCATTTTCGTACTACAAAAGGCAGCTCTTTTTGATTAAAATATTTAAAGCAGCTTTTTATTTCTTGAACGTAAGCTAAAAGTGTTGAAACAGAGTGCTCATGACTCATGTTTTTTGATGTTTTACAGCTGGTAGAATAGGAAAAAGTAGGTCTCCCGTTTTCGTCTATCCCTTTCCTTGTTGGTTTTGATAAACACACTGATCATATATTCTGTAAAGATTTCCGTTTATTTGGTTTTATTAAGAAATAAACGAGGGATTTCTACAGTATTCAAGCTAGTCGAAAGCTATTTATCATGTTTCGCTTGTAAGATCTGTTCGCGAATATTGAATAGGGACTTAGTATTCTTTTTGTGAGAGCTACATCTTGCGCCTGGAAAAAGTTAAGCGACGGATGAAACTTATTCGTAAACATAATAAAGTTCATTTCAAATAAACTCTAATGAAAATTTTTGTATATGGGGTGATCAATATATTGCCACGTCTTATTTGACATGTCAAGTATTAATAAATCACAAAAAATATTACAGTTTCATTTGTTAAATTTATATTCACAACGTCCGACTTCTAGACTTCTAGGTTGTCATAGATGACACGATTACAGTATAAGCAAATGTTTTCAGTTAATTTAGATCCCTAAAATAATAATTGTTATGAAATAAATCCATATGCCGCTCCGTTACGACGCCTATGGCTTTTCTTGAGAGCTTTCTAGTATGGATGTCTGACTCATTTTATGTGACGACGGCCGGGTGGTGTTCCCTAAAGAAAAGCCTGGAAGCAGAAGACACGATGAATAGAAAACGCGCAACATCTAGAAAGGAAGTATGGTTTAAATAAAGGCCAGTCAAGTTGCGCCAGAATTATTTTGTATATAATCGCTATTTAATTAATAGTAAATTCTATTTCTTCTTCACTTTCTTGTATTTTTATTTTCCAAAACTCTATTAAATTTGTCGGTACTTAACAAATCTATTGAGAGATATAAACAGCTATATCTAAGATTGCGCTTTTACTTGTACGACTATGTAATTCTTCTTAGATACTTTACTTACAGTAGATATTTTTCTTATTTTTTCCTTGTTTGTAAATCCATTACATACAGTCAAGTTATATTTTTAAGTCATTTCGATTTTTTTTTTGTGCCATTTTTTTGGTTGTTACTTATTTTCCATTCACTCTCAATTTTTCGATTTTTCGACTCCTCGAGTTCTCGATTTGTTGATTTTTCAGTTTTTCGATTTCTAAATTATAGATTTTCGAATTTTTATTTTTTTGTTTTTTTCATGTTTCATGGATTCCTCCATTTTTTAATTTTACAATATTTAGTTTTTCAATGTTTAAAATTTTCGATATCTCAATTTTTCAGTTTTTCCATTCTTCAATTTTTCTTCTATTTTTCAATTTTTCGATATTTCAGTTGTGGGATTTTTTAGTACTTCGACATTTTTTTGAGTTTTGGATTTTCAATTTTTCGATATTAAAACTTTAGATTTTCGAGTTTTCCGACTGTTCTATATTTCAATTTCTCAATTTTTTAACTTTACCATATTTTAATTTTTCAATGTTTAAAATTTTAGGTTTTTCGATTTCTTGAGTTTTTAAATTTTTGATTTTCCAATTTATTTTTAAATTTTTCGATTTTCCAATTTTTCGATGTTTCGAAATATAAATGGTACAAAATCGAAGAATCGATAAGTTAAAAATGAGAAAATTGATAAATCGAGGGATTGAACAATTAAGACATCAAACATTCGAATCTTGATAAATCGAGATCTCAAAAAGTTGAAAAATCGAAAATTTAAAAATTCGGATAATTGAGAAATTAAAATATAGAAAAACTGAAAATTCGAAAAATCTAAAATTCTATAATTTTAAAAATTGAAAAATTAAAATATCGAAAAGTTGAAAAATTGAAAACTAGAAATATGAAACAGTCAACAAATTGAAAAATTTAAAGTTTAAAAAAATCCAAAAAATAAAAAATCGAAAAGTCAAAAAATCCAAACATTGAAAAATCCCAAACCTGTAAGGTATATCCAAAAATTGAGAAATTAAAAAACTAGCAATTTGAGAAATCAAAAAACCAAAAAACAAAGTGGAAAAATCGAACTTTGAGAAGTCGGGAAATAGAAAACTCAAAAATAGATTAATTCACAAATCGGAAAACTCAAAATTTGGCAATGTCAAAATTTGAAAAATAGAAATACTTAAGAACTGAAAAATCAAAAATCGAGAAATCGAAAAATTTTAAATATAAAACATTGAAAAAATTTTATTTCAAAAAACGAAAAACTGAAAATCCAAAAAACATTGAAAAATTCCAACACTGAAAGAGAAAATTGAGGAATTAAAAAATTGGAATATTGAGTAATCGAAAAACCATAAACAAGGTTGAAAAATCGAAGAATTGAAGAATTGAGAAATCGAAACTGAGAAAGCGAGAAATAAGAAAATCAAAAATAGATTAATTGAGAAATCGGAAAACTAAAAATTTAGCAATATTAAAATTTGAAAAATTGAAAAATAGAAATACTGAAGAATTGAGAAATCAAAAATCGAGAAATCGAAAAACCTAAAATTCAAAACATTGAACAATTAAAAAACATCGCAAAATTGAAAAATGGAGAAATTGAAAAATTAGAATATCGAAAATTTGAAAAATTGAGAAATAGAATTATGCAACAGCCGAAAAATTAAAAAATTTAAAGTTTAAAATACGAAAAAATGAAAATCCAAAAAATAAAATTCGAAAATCCAGCAGCCGAAAAATCGAAACATCGAAAAATCCCAAAACTGAAAGAAATATCCAAAAATTGAGGAATTAAAAAGTTGTAAAATTGAGAAATCGAAAAACCAAAGAGAAGGTCGAAAAATCGAAGAATTGAAGAGTTGAGAAATCGAGAAATAGGAAAATCAAAAATAGATTAATTGAGAAATCGGAAAACTAAAAACTTAGCAATGTCAAAATTTGAAAAATTGGTAAACAGAAATACTGAACAACTGAAACTCAAAAACAGAGAACAATTAAAATATCGCAAAACTGAAAAATCGAGAAATACATACATCAAAAAATCAACAAATAAAAATTCGAAAATCTAAAATTTTAAAATTGAAAAACTGAAAAATCGACAAATCGAGAGTTCGAAACCCCAGAATTTCAAAAATTGAAAAATCAGATAACTGAAAAGACAAAATATCGAAAAACTGGAAAATCGAAAAATCGAAAAGCCCAAAAGTAAAACATCGAAAAATCGAGAAATCCAAAAATCGGAACATCGAAAAATTCAAAAATGGAGAAATTGAAAAATTAAAGTATCGAAAATTTGAAAAATTGAGAAATATAAATATGCAACAGTCGAACAATTGAGAAATTTAAAGTTTAAAAAACAAAAAACTGAAAATCCAAAAAATAAAAATCGAAAATCCAGAAGTCGAAAAACCGTAAAGTCGAAGAATCGAAACATTGAAAAATCCCAAAATTGAAAGAAATTTCCAAAAATTGAGGAATTAAAAAACTGGAAAACTAAGAAATCGAAAAACCAAAGACAAGGTCGAAAAATCGAAGAATTGAAGAATTGAGAAATCGAAACTTTGAAAAATCGAGAAATAGGAAAATCAAAAATAGATTAATTGAGAAATCGGAAAACTAAAAATCTAGCAATGTCAAAATTTGAAAAATTGAAAAATAGAAATACTGAAGAATTGAAAAATCAAAAATCGAGGAATCGAAAAATCTAAAATTTAAAACATTGAACAATTAAAACATCGCAAAATTGAAAAATCGACAAATCGAGAGTTAGAAATCCCAGAATTTCAAAAATTGAAAAATTGAAAAATCAGATAACTGAAAAAACGAAATATCGAAAAACTGGAAAATCGAAAAATCGGAAAGCCCACAAGTAAAAAATCGAAAAACCGAGAAATTTAAAAATAGAAACATCGAAAAATATAAAAATTAAGAAATTGAAAAGCTAAGGTATCGAAAATTTGTAAAGTTGAAAAATATAAATATGCAACAGCCGAAAAATTGAAAAATTTAAAGTTTAAAAAACGAAAACTGGAAATCGAAAAAATAAAAATCGAAAATCCAGAAGTCGAAAAATGGAAAATTCGAAGAATCCAGACATTGAAAAATCCCAAAACTGAAAGAAATATCCAAAAGTTGAGGAATTAAAAAATTGGAAAATTGAGAAATCGAAAAACCAAAGACAAGGTCGAAAAATCGAAGAATTGAAGTATTGAGAAATCGAAACTTTGAGAAATCGAGAAATAGGAAAATCAAAATAGATTAATTGAGAAATCCGAAAATTAAAAATTTAGTAATGTCAAAATTTGAAAAATTGAAAAATAGAAATAGTGAAGAATTGAAAAATAAAAAATTGAGGAATCGAAAAATTTAAAATTCAAAACATTGCACAATAAAAAAATCACAAAACTGAAAAATCGAGAAATCAAAAAATAAAAATTGGAAAATTTAAAATTTAAAAATCGAAGAACTGAAAAACTGACAAATCGAGAAATCGAAAAAATTGAAAAATCAGATAACTGAAAAGTCGAAATGTCGAACTGGAAAATCGAAAAATTGAAAAGCCCAAAAGGAAAAATTCGAAAAACCGAGAAATCCAAACATCGAAGCAGAAAATTTCAAAAATTGAGACATCGAAAAATCAGACGATCGAGAAATTGAACAATCAAAACATCGAAACATGTGAGTTCAATAAATCCAGAGATCAAAAAATTGAAAAATCGAAACATTTTTAATAAGAAAAATTAGAAAATCGAAAATTAAAAAATTCGGGAAACTGGAGAAATCGAAAAACTTAGAATTTTAAAAATTGAAAAATTAAAACATCGAAAAGTTCAAAAATTGGAAAATCTAAAGTTTAACGACAAATTGAAAAACGAAAAAGTAAAAAATCGAAAATTGAGACATAGAAAAATTAGAAAGCAAAGTCGAAAAATCTTACGCTTAAAAAGTCGAAGAACTGAAAAATCAAAGACCTCACTAATCGAAAAATTGAAGAAGTCAAAAATCGAAACTTTGAGAAGTTTAGAAATGGGAAAATTAAAAAAATATTATTTAATTTAGAAACGTCAAAATTTGAAAAATTTTAAAAATCGAAATGTTTAAAAATCGTCATCTCTTCCAAAAACTTGATGACGTCATTTTGATAAGTAAATTTTGCTTGAAATTTATAATCTAGTCTTAGACTTAATCTTTATGTATGATTTAAGAATAATGCATTCATTTAATTGAAATAGGCGTCAGGTGACTGCCTACTTTCAAGTTCTTTCGATGTGCCATGGCCCCTAGAGTACGAAAACTTTGGTCTTCTGTGTCCGTTTGTCTGTCGTCTGTCTGTCACTAATTATCCCCACCAATACTTTGATGATCTCCCTTCCATATTTTTTTTTTTGTAAATGTCATTTTAATTTTATAAAATCACACACACCTATATCTGAGGTTTATGAATCCACCTTAACATGAAAAAATAAATTAAACATTTTTATTGCTAAAATCAAAAATTATGTATATATTTTTCGAAAAATTCTGTAAACTCAAAATCGATGTTATATTGATAAACTTTTATTATAAAAATCTTGCACTGAGTCACGCTTTTAAGGGCGAAAAAGGTACTGTCCAACCCTTTAAATCAATTGTTCCTCTTTCTTTGGAATTTTGTTTCCCTCTTTTGTTAGTGTGTCTTCCTTACATTCTTAATCTTTTTGTTTCTTTATAATGGTAAGTGCTTATTGAGTTTATATTTTGCTTCCTAATTGTTGTATTGTTCTCCATATTTCAGCTTCTAGAATTATAGCAACTGTAATTTTGTTATTTTTTATTTTTATTTCATACTTTTTTCTACTAATATTTAAATATATAGAAAATTGTCTCTATTTTCTGTATTCTTTAACCATTATATGGGGTTCCTATAAATGGTTATAGGCTCGAAGTAGGTTATGGAAACGTGCCTAAATGCTTCATATTTTAATAAAAAATAAAACTAATTCATTAAACAAATTTATTGCAGTTAAACATCACATTAAATATTGATAATGTTCACCATTTTGTTCAAGGCACATGTTCCGATTGACATATGTGTCCTTACTGAAATGCTGATCGAAATATTTTGGGAGTGAAAGAAGTGCTGTCGACCAATTTTTTATAATTTTATTTTTATTTCAGTCGGTTCGAATCGATCATGTTGAAAACAAATTTCTCAACCGATAAAACACATAGAACCAGAATCCGTCCGAGTCGTGTTAAGACAACTCCCAGACGCTGCGCAATTCTGTGAAATCCATCTCCCATATCCCTCGTGTCCTATCCCGATCATTTAATTACCCAGTCCACTTTAACTAAACATCTCGTATTTAGCAAACTTATTTTTCCCCGATACTTCCCTTAATGCCCCTCTGAGACTTTCTAAACTAATTAAAACCGCAACACCATCTCATGGCCCGGCAATTTACATGTATATGGACAAATTCCGAACGGACCCTCCGAAATTAATTACTAACAAGCGTCCAGATTATACGAAAATTAAGGAAAATATGGAGGCTTCTTTCGCGCCAGTTGAATTTTATTCGCAATTAATGTCGCACTTGACGCTTTTCTCTTCCTATTGAAGTTGATGGATTTGGCTTGTCTCTCTTACGAGCCCTTTTATTAAATGATATATACTCCAGTATAAAGCGCCCCGAAAAGATAAATAAAAGCCCGAGGAATTTTCGTTTTTATTTTCATTACATCCGATGAAGCACGAGTCGCCCTTATTTATCCTTTCGCCTTTGTACTTTGTATCTTTTATGTGTTTTTAAAGCGCGAAATGAAGAAATATGGGCCAATAGTGCGTCAGCTGTGGGACATCGCACGGCCCGAATCAACCCATTCTCTTTCAGGACGGGAGAATTTTACTCGTAATTGCTTTCTTATTGGAGTTTCTTGAAGATGGCGCCGGGGATGGGCTCATTTCGATTTTAAATTACGGGAGCTATGGTCGAGTGGGTCGACAAGTTTGCAGATGGCGGAGACTCCTTTTACCTATAATATTGTTATTACAATTTAGGTAACCATTATTATCTACTAAATTAGTTCTTCTAATGGGTAATGAGTCGGATTAACTAATAAAGTATCCAGGGTTTATTGCCTCCGTGAGATGGATAATTTTATTGCAAAGAACTCTCAACAAGCTCTTCTCTAGGTGCCTAGAACTGTTCAAAAGTAGTTCGTAATATTAATAACCATATAAAATGGATTTTAGCAATAAGCCATAAAACTCCTAAATTTTAAAACACCAAAGAATTTTTATACCTCTCCAACCTTCCCTCATTTTAAAAATATAAGAAAAATTTGCTTGCAGGAATTTTGTCTACAAATTTTAGATAATGTACTGAATCTATAAATGCATCATGTTCATTATTCACGAGTAAATAACAATGTAATGTTATCCGGTTTTTTAATTTTTCATAAATTTTTCGATTTTTTATTTCGATGTTTCGGTTGAAGCATTTTCCAATTTTAAAATGTTTCGATTTTTCTGATTTTCCATTTTTTTTTTGTTTTCAATTTTTCAACCTTTCAGTCTTAGCATTTTGAATTTTACGTTTCTCCAGTTTTTATATTTTTATGTTTTTCGATTTTACAGTTATCAGATTTTTTCATTTTTCATTCTTCAATTTGTTGGTTTTTCAATTTTACAATTTCTCAGTTGGGCCTTTCCTAATTTTTCAAATTCTTGATATTTAATTTTCAAATTTGTTGATGGTTCAATTTTACAATTTTGGAGTTTATGAGTTATCCAGACTAATTTTTCAATTTTTGAAGTTTCAGTTGAGAAATTTCACTTTTTCATTTTAAGAATTTTTAAAATTGTTCAAGATCTCAATTACTCAACTTTCCAATTTTTCAATGTTTCATTTTTAAATTTCTCGATTTTTAAATTTTTTGTTTCTCTATTTTTATTTTTCAGTTTCGAAGTGTCAGTTAAAGATTTTTTCACTTTCAAACTTTTTGGTTTTTTCAGATTTTCGATTTTTTCCCTTTTTCAACTCTTCGATTTTTTAATTTTAGGATTTTTCATTTTTAAAATTTTGCATTTTCTCAGTTATTCGACATTTAATTTTTCGATTACTTGATTTTTAATTTTTCCATTTTCCTGGTGTTTCAATTTTATAATTTTTCGATTTTAGGATTTTTCGTTCGTGCAATATCTTCATTTTTTAATTATTCAATTTTTCAATTTCTGGATTTTCAATTTTACGATTTTTCAAAATTTGATTTTTGATGTTTTATTTTTTCTGTTTTTCATTTTATAAATTATGATTTTTTTTTATTTTTCGATTTCTCTATTTCTGTACTTCTATTTTTCAGTGTTCGAAATTTCACTTGAAAAATTTTCGAAATTTGAATTCTTTTAATTTTTAGATTTTTCAATTTTAGAATTAGGACTTTCTGGATTATATAATTTCTAATTTTTTAATTTCAATTAAACCATCTTTACATCAAGTTATTGGAATTTTTCGATTTTTCAATTTTACAATTTTTTATTAGTTTTAAAATTTCTCAATTTTTCAGTGTCTAAATTTTTAGTTTTCAATCATATGAAGTTTCAGTGAAGAATTTTCAGATTTTATAATTTTTTATTTTTCAATTTTCCGATTTTTCGTTTTTTCAGTGACACAGTTTTGCAATTTCCCAATTTGTGGATTTCTAATTTTTCAAGTTCTCTGATGTTTCAAATTTATTGTTTTTCATTTTTCTAAGTTTCAGTTGAAGAATTTTGCAAAATTTTTCGTATTTTACAGTTTTCAATTTTTCTGATTTTCCAATTTTCAATTTTTTTTTCTAATTTTTTTGTTTTCAATTTTTTCAAGGCTTTCAGTCTTAGCATTTTGAATTGTTCGTTATTCTAGTTTCGATTATACAGTTATCCGATTTTTTAATTTTTTGTCTTTTTTTGTCGGTTTTTCAATTTTACAATTTCTCAATTGGACCGATTCCTATTTTATGAATTTCTTGATTTTTAATTTCCAAAATTTTCGATGATTCTGTGTTACAATTTTGCAGTTTTTCAATTATTATCTATCTAATTTTTCAATTTTTCGATGTTTGAGTTTTTCATTTTTCAATTTCTGGATCTTAATTTTTTAATTTTTTGAAGTTTCAGTTGATGATTTTAAAATTTTTCGTGTTTCAATTTTTCATTTTAACAATTTTCTTATTTACTCAACTTTTCAATTTTTCAATATTTCAATGTTTCACTCATTTTTAAATTTCTAGATTTTTTAATTTCCCGATTTTTGGTTCCTTTATTTGTTCTCACAAATTTTGATTTTTCAATTTTATCATTTTGCAATTTTCCAATTATTCGAATTTTAATTTTTCAATTTATGGTTTTTTGATTATTCAATATTTTTGATGTTTCAGTTTAAAATTTTTTATTTTTCCTATAGTTCAAAGTTTCAGTTGAAGAATTTTTCGATTTTTGAGTATTTCGATTTTTCAATCCTACAATTTTTTAGATTTTCAATTTGTTAGTTTTCGAATTTTCAGTTTTACAATTTTTTTATTTTTAATTTGGAATTGTTTTTATTTTTATTTTTTCATTTTTTATTTTTTTATTTTTTTTATTATTTTCAACTTTTCACATTTTTTATTTTTAATTTTTCAATACTTTGGTGTTTCAATTTTTAATTTTTCATTTTTCTCAGTTTTAAATTTTTTTAATTTTTCAGCTTTTATATTTTTAGTTTCCAATCTTGTGAAGTTTCAGTTGAAAAATTTATCCGATTTTAAAATGATACGTTTTTTCATTTGTTGATTTTTCAATTTTCCAATTTTTCGGTTTTTCAGTTACACAATTTTGCAATTTTCCAATTATTGGATTTCTAACTTCTTCGACTTTTAATTTTTCAAGTTTTCTAATGTTTGATTTTAATATTTTTCCATTTTGTTCGTTCGTTCAATTTTTCGAAGTTTTGATAGAAATATTTTTCAATTCTTCGATTTCTCTACTTTTCGTATTAAAATTTTTCTGATGTTTCAATTTTAAAATTGTTCGATTTTATTCGGTTATTCAAAGTTTCTATAGAAATACTTTTCAATTTTTTTATTTTTAAGTTTTCGCTTTTTCAATTTTGCGATTTTTGGAATTTGATTTTTGATTTTTCGAGTTTTCAAATTCTGGTATTTCAGTTGTTATTTTTTCTCCATTTTTAAATTTTTCTATATTATTATTTGTCTATTTTCGAAGTTTCAGTTAAAGAATTTTTCGATTTTAAGATGTGTTTATAATTTTTCGATTTTACAATTATCAAATCTTGCTATTTCCCAATTTTGCAATTTAGCAACATCTTGATTATCCAGTGGTCCATTTTCGATTTATAAGTTTCTTTTTTCATTTTTGGATTTTTGAACTTTACAATTTTTCGATTAAAATTCGAATTTAAACATTTCTAAATTTTTGATTTTTCAATCATTCCATTTTGGCGATTTTGCACAGTTTTTCGGATTTTCGATTTTAATTTTCAAATTCTGACTTTTTAATTTCAATTTTACAATTTTTTGATCTTAAGCTTTTTCGTTTTTCCAATTTCTCCGTTTTTGAGTTATTCAATTTTTTAATTTCTTGAATATCACGATTTTTCGAAATTTGGTTTGTATTTTTCATTTTTTCTATTTTTCATTTTGAAATTTGTAGATTCCTAAATTATCAATATTTTTAAATTTTCCGATGTTTCAAAGTTTCATTTTTAATTTTTCAAGTTTTCTATTTCTATATTTTTATTTTTCAGTGTTCGAGGTTTCAGTTGTAAAATTTTCCAATTTTTAAATGTTTCATTTTTACAATTTTCCGATTTTTAATTATTCAATTTTTTAATTTCTTGAATATCGCGATTTTTCGAAATTTGATTTGTATTTTTCATTTTTTCTATTTTCCATTTTGGAATTTGTCAATTCCTAAATTATCAATTTTTTTAAATTTTCCGATGTTTCAAAGTTTCTTTTTTAATTTTTCAAGTTTTCTATTTCTATATTTTTATTTTTCAGTGTTCGAAGTTTCAGTTGTAGAATTTTCCAATTTTTAAATGTTTCGTTTTTACAATTTTCCGATTTTTTAATTTTTTAATTTTGAATTTTTTTCCATTTTAGAATTTTGCAATTTCCGAGTATCTAATTTCTGATTTTTCAGTTTCAATTCTACAATTTTTAGATTTTAAACTTTTTGTTTCTGCAGTTGCTCGATATTTCAATTTTTAGATTTTACTATTAGATAGATATTATCCGAACTTTCGATTTTTCAATTTCATAATTTTGTAATTTCCCCATTATTCGACTTCTAAATTTTCAGTTTATATATTTTTAATTTTTCAATTTTTCTGATGTTTTAGTTCAAAAAAATCTTTTGTTTTTTCAGTTACTCGAAGTTTCAGTTGAAGAATTTTTCGATTTATAAAATTTTTCTATTTTTCAGTATCTTGATAAATATTCAACTTTTGAGTTTTCAATTTCTCGGTTTTTAATTTATCAACTATTCTCATGTTCCAATTTTACAATTTTTCAATTTTAAAATTGTTCGTTTTTGTAATTTTTCAGTTTTTCAGTTTTAGGATCATTTACTACTAACTCTTTCAGTTTTTCAATTTTTCGATCTATCAATTTCTAATTTTTCTCAGTTTTAAAATTTCTTGATTTTTGAATTTCTATATTTTATGTTTTCAATATTTTGAAATTTCAGTTAAAGAATTTTCCGATTTTAAAATTATTCGTTCCTTGATCTTTTGATTTTTCAATTTTCGGATTTTTCGGTTTTTTGGATTCCTAATTTTTCAATTCCTCAACTTTTTTTTCTCAATTTTTCAATTTTTCTGTATCATTATTTTTCAATATTCGAAGTTTCAATTAAAGAACTTTTCGATTTTAAGATGTTTTCTTAATTTTTCGATTTTACAATTATCAATTTTTTTATTTTCAAATTTCGCACTGTTTTGATTATCCGAGTTTTCTTTTAAATTTGTTGATTTTTAATTTTTTTATTTTTCGATGATTCAACAAGGTAATTTTAGATTTTAAAAATTTTCGGTTTTTCAATTGTTCGATATTTCACTTTTTTTATTTTATAATTATTATTAGCCGAATTTTCGATTTAATTTCTTTTCCAATTTTTGGATTGTTAAATTTTACAATTTTTCCATGAATCAATTTTAAAATTTTTCGTTTTTTCAAATATTCTATGTTTCGGTTTTTGATTTTACAATTATTTTCTAAATTTTAGATTCTTCGATTTTTTAATTTTTCAAATTTTCAATTTTATAATTTTGCAATTTTTCGATAATCATTATTTGACTTTTAATTTTTCAATTTCACGTTTTATTATTTTTCAACTTTTCTAATGTTTCAATTTTACAATTTTTCGATTTTAAAATTATTCTACATTTTAAAAAATTTTCAAATTTTTACTTTGTTATACTTAGTTTTGTGTTAAAGATTTTTGCATTGCCAGCAACTACGGTCATATCACATAAACCTTTCAAGACCTATCCTAAAGATGAACTTGAAAAACCCTATTCAGACATCTCCTAATGAATCCAAGGAGAACCTTAACTTCCTCCGATACAGTTACGCTAGTTCGGCGAGACTTGTTGCGAGCACTAATTTCGTTATTGTGGGGCCACCGTCGGTGATAGCCTTAAGTTTGTTAAAAGCCCCAGCAGAAATGGTGTTTTGAGTAGTTTTAGTTCGGCGAGTTCTAATAATTAACGGGAAGACGCCGCAGGTATGGACATTAATTAAACATAAGGTTGTGCTGTTTTGAGCGCCATCTGTGATCTTTATAAGCCAATTTTGGTGCTGCGAACAATAGAGAATTGAGAGTAATGCCGAATTCGCATGATGACCTTTATTTAGCCGAAGCTGGCTCGGATCTCGTTCCACGAAATTTAAATGAAGCCATAATTTAATGAATAACATCCAATACTTATTTCATCGCTCGAATTTCTTGAAGCCTGTGTGGCTGCTCGGAGAATTGTTTTCGTTGTTTTGGTTATAGGACGATCTTAAATGTCAAAGTGGTAACAAGCGACTTTGTGTTTTGTCTTTAAAATTTTTATACACGGTGGTTCAAAATGATTTGCATCTAGTTAGCTTTGGAATTTATTTAAATGTAATTCACATTTTCAAAAATATTAAATGTCGTGTGGTTTTATATATGCTCTGGTTAAAATCAATTAAAATAAAAATAAAATGAAATGAAACTGAGATATGGATCGCACGCAAAAACGCTTTCTGGAATAAAAGATAGCTACAAAAGAACTTCTTAAGGGATATACATTTCTCGAAGAGGAGCCTAAATACTAAAATATTGCTACATCCAAGCACCTTAATTGCTTTTATAATACCAGCTTATGCGTGAATGCCACCCACAATGAAATTATAATCACAAAAGCTTCACTTCTTAAATAGAGAAGGTAGGTGAAGTCTTATAATATGATTAGAACACCGAAATAAATGTCACAAAGTCTGGTTCCTTCCGAGATTAAAAAGTGAATTAAACCTGTTTAATTGTACGTCAGGTATATCAGCCTAGTCCAATCTTGGTCCTCTCCTCTTTCCGTTATTCATAAATGACCTTGCACAAGTGATTTCGTCTGAAGAATCACTGTTTGCTGACGATTTAAAAATTTACAGTGTGATAAATGGGTACGAGGAGTGTACATCCTTCAAGATGATGGTTCTAAAGTATTTCTGCAGTGTGTTTGCAGTCGGCAGAAATATTAAATAATTTTTCGTTATTCTCAGTTCCAACGAGACCAACTTCAATACTTTCTTAAGTTCTTCATAATTGTATTGATTATTCTGATGACCAATGTCTAACTTACATGAACAGATGTATGAAAATTATTTTAGATTTCGATTAATCAATCCAAGGATTTTATACTGTTGCGAAGTAAACCATTGCCGCTCCGGTACGACGCCTATGGGTTTTATAGTAGGTATATTGCCGGGATTACTCGTCAAAAAAAGTCTAGAAGCGGTTTGCCAAAGTCTCGGTGGCGGGCTACAGAACATCCTCGAAGCGGCGATCGCAAACTCTCCAGAAGGAACGCGTGGCTGTTTAAATAGATAGGTAAATAAAACAGGACCCAGAACGGAACGATTTGACAGGAAAAGTATGGGAAAATATACGTAACATGTACGACATAAGTCATAGCATTCATTCAAGAAAGAAAATCAATTTAATCTTAAAAGTGGAGATTAAATATCCTTTTAAGGGCATAATGATAGAAAATTCCAGTATAATATCATTAACTAACAGCATGATATTTCAGCTTCGATGAGAAATGATACATTATATTGCTTTATACCTACAAACCAAATTTATAATTTCACCCCAAATTAGTTTTTAAAAATTGAGTTTGTGATATGAGGTACCAAATTCATTAAGTTCAGGTCGTGCAAAAATCTTACTGATGATATGTTCTTGCCTTGGAAGTTTAGCTCTCAAACTTGTGAGAGTATGTTTAGAAGCCTTAGATCAATGGCCTCAACTTTTAGCACAATTGTTAATTTTAGTATAAGAGATATGTTGCATCGAAGTGACAGACTGCAAACTATAAACAACATTAAAAACGATTTGGATAAAAAATTCGTTTAACCTAGAGAAATCAGGAAAAAAAGTTCAATCATGAAGAGAAATTTTGTGAAAAATGATGACTTAGGAAACATTTCAGATAAAGATATACAAAACACCGTAGAATCAGGTTTACGGGATTGTCTGCGTGACACTGAAGATTTAGGAATGAAAGTGATAGATTTCAACTATGTATTTTTGCCTCCGTGTAAAGACAATGAATGCAATGACGAAGTTGAAGATGAAATGTTTAGTGAAGAACAGTGCGATCACATTGAAAATTACAACAATTCTCAAATAGCCATGAAACGTAACTGTTTTCAAAGTTTGGAAAACGATCCAGTTGACCAAGATGAAGATTTACTGAATGATCTTTGCACAATTTCGTACGAATCTAAGAAATTTGACAGAGACATACACTTTAGAAGTTTTGATAGTGACGATATTTTTGTTGGAAAAGTCAGATTACGCTTAGATAATACAACAAAAGTTATAAAAAATTCTTCACTTTGCTGGCTGTTAGACAATGAAAAGGATCGCGTCAGTGTGGATCGTCTCAAAAGATTTATTCAAAATAAGAAATGTAATAGTAGTAGAGTTAACTCAGAAACAGATACCTGCCTTCAACATAAAGATACATGTCAAATTCAAAAACCAGCCCAAATTGGAAAAAAAAAGACGCTATAATATATCAAATGACTCATCTGATTTAGACAACCCAAGTAGTATCGAATATGATGACAGCACGAACACCGAAAGTTTGAATTCTTCCAATTATTCTGATGATTTGAATCCTCGTTTGAATCTCAAGGCTGAAAATAGTAAGACTGATCGTTCTAAACCAGACTTAAATATAGACGATTATATTATAGTACAATTAACAACTCAAAAGCAAAACAAAAAATGTTACATTGGCAAAGTGTTATCACTTAACCCTATTTTTTGTGATTTTTTGAAAAGGAATCCAAAAATTCCGGATGCTTTTATGTTTCCGGACATTAAAGATCAGGGGGAGACCCAAGAAAATGAATATATAATGAAACTACCTCCACCTCAGGTACTCAGAAGAGGCAGTTTAGTTTTTGAAAAAAAATTATTGAAAAAATATTTTATTTAATGCTAGTTTTTTTTTAAGTGATGTGATTAAAATTTGTGATAATGTAACCTCAACCTGGGTCGAGATTTGTACAAGTATATATCGTAGAGAATACTGAAGTAAGAAACTGTGCAAAATTCTAGGTGCGAATGAACACTTTTAAAGGGTAAAATTACCTCTGAAAATTTATCAAGTGGGGTTATCCACTCCTTTATTGTGGAAAAAAAAAAATTCTTACGTGTTAAATTTTGCATTTCAAAAGTTTTTTTCTAATATGCTTCATTTGAAAGTTGTGAACAAAAAATTAAAAGTGTTATCATCTGTATTTATGGGTAGCTAGAATTTAGCACAGTTTTTTACTTCAACATCATCTACAATATATACACAAATCTCGACACAGGTTATGGGGTAAGTATTTTTTAAGAAGTTGTTTTATTTTGTGATATTTTGTTATGATCCAACAGAAATGATTTACTTTTATGTTTAGAGTTACCTTCTTTTTTAACATTTAATAAAATAAATGAAACTACTTGTTTTTTCTGTTTATGCTACCATAATAAATGTATAAACCCAATTTTTAAAAAGTAATGACCTAAGTTATTATTATAAGTTTGATTTAGTCGGTCAAACTGTAACATGATCTTGTATGCACAACACAGAGATGACCCTAATAGAATGATTTTGGACTATTTGGTATTCATTAATTACCTCTGTGAATGTATGAGCCAGTCGTTGTTGCCTTATGAGTCACTGATAAGTAAAAACTGCTGACGTAACTAAAAATATACTTGGCCTTATGTATTTTTAATTTCGTAAAGTCAAAAGCAAAATTTCATAATATAATTTATTAAAAAATTAATAATAATAATAATATATAATATAATTTATTAAATCTTTGAGTGATTTAAACGAACTAATTTGTACACACCAGACATTTTTAATTTCAAAATTAAAATAGACCATAAGGTTTTCTGACTGAACGTGCAAAAAATCTAGAATATTGCATATGTCCACTTTTAGAACAAACATTTGACCCAACAAATGTAAAATTCGAACGTATATTTACTCTGTTAATTTAGACATCTAAAACCTCGATTTTAGAGTAGCGTTCTTTTTGTAAGTAAAATCAGATTTTTTTTCTTAAACATTTCAGTTTGTTGCTTAGCAGCACAATACATTTTATTTATTTATTTTTTTTCGTCTAAAGGGAAAACACTTCAGCTTACCACTTAGTAAACACTTGGTAAAAAAAGGTTTAAATTCAACATCATTATCGGCAAAACAAAAAAGTCTAGTTAAAAAAAAGTTAACAATCGCCCTTTAGTACATTATGTAAACAAATTTTGCGGAAATCAAAAGGAAATCATAGGAAATCAAGAGGAAATCACAGGAAATCAAAGGAAATCAGAGGAAATCAAAAGATATCGGGGGAAATCAGCAAGAAATCATTGTCAAAAGGAAATCAATTGTACACTTGATGGTCGGCGGTTTACCCCTCGTTCTCGTCCAGAGTAGATGCATTTTCGACCAATTCCTATTATTTGTGAACAGCACAGGACAAAAGTCAGCATCTTGAAACTCTACCTTCATAATCAAAATTACTTTAAACGATGAACGAGAGGTATTACGATTCATCAGAAATGTTGCTGAATACAATATCTAGTGATCCAAAAAGTTCTGGAGTTTCATTCAAGCGAAAAAGGTAAATCAAGGATTCCAGCCCATATGGAGTATAAAAACCAGACTTCGGCATCGCGGAAGTGATGCTCATTGCCGTCCGATCGCCAGCGCTATCGCAGTCGTGGCGTACAACTTCGGGAATTGTTAATAACAATTACTACTTTTTCTAGGTTTTCGTCAGTTGTACGAGTTCTCCTAGATGTTAAAATGCTTTAAAAATTAAACTGACTGTTCAGCATCACAATTTTCGTGATGATCTTGATCAGATAAACCCTGAATTGCATCAAACGCCACTTAAGTTGAGACTGCACAGTCAGCCAAATTTATCGTCATTTTTAAAATTTGTCTGATGATTCCCCATCACTTCGGCTTTGCCTAACTCTGATAATAACAAACAACTTTCATCCTTAACGGATATTGGTCGTCGTTCCGTCCTTGCGCGATTTCCAGGTTTTAAGATCGCCGCCCCCAGGTCCAGGAGGGACCCATCCTGAAGGAAGTCGCCACCCAGGAGAGAACGACGGTGCCAAACGTGTTATTCTTTTTCTAGTTGTTTTATTGCTGTAGATAATTAACAATCAGCCGTAAGATTATTATTTTTGCCGTGTAGCTGGTGGCACGGAATAAACCCGTTTTATTATGTAACATATTTCTTGCTGTTTTATTTTATTGTCTTGTTTTCTAGGGCGCTCACCACCTGAAAACCGTGTCTCCGGCTTGAGAGCAACCCCGGCTCTCTTTCCCCCGGAGAGGAAGTTGCCGCCAGAGCAACCGCGGCTCCTGACCGAAGGTGCCACCATTGACGGCGTGTAGGTTGCCGCCTAGGCCAGACGTGTTTTTTATATCAGCGGCCCAAGCTTGGCACCCAGGTACACCGCCACCACACGTTATCGGCGAGATCCTATACCGTCCCATCGGAATTTCGTCGCAACAGAAAAAACCATGTTGCAATTTTATTTTCAAAAAATTTGAAAATTCGACGTTTCAAAGACCAAGGCGGCTACATGTATCAAAAACAATCAGAATCTGTCAATCTGTCAAACGTTGAACGCATGGTACAATATTGAAGAAGCATCTGTTGGTACCTGTAATACGATTTTAAGAAAAAATTAAGAAAGAATTACGTCTAACTGATTGTCTTTGAAGACTTCAATACTGTTAATAGTTTCTGAATACTTTAGATCTGGATGACCAACTCGAAAAAACATTTTTCAGTGATGAAGCATACTTTCATCTTAGTGGCTATCTAAACTCACAAACACAAGAAGGGGGACTTAAAAAAACCTACAACTTTTTCACTAAGTCGACGTTGTGCTGTGATTAACCACTGCAGAATTTTTGGCCAGGGTTTTTTTATGATAAAGAGTTTCTTAGCGTTTTTTAAGAAGAAGTTAAATGATGTTTTCACGAAGCACGTAAATGCTGCAAGATATCAAGACGAAATATGAACGTCATTTTTAAATAAACTGGATGATGATAAAGAAAACTGGCATTGCAAAACATGTGAATCCAGCCTTTACGCTTCAAAAAAGTCTCCAACAACGTTAGTACGAGAAAATGTATTTTTTCAAAAGCAAGTGTCCTTATTGGAAAAACTAGTAAATGAGCTAGAAACAGTGAACAAATTGCAAAAGAAAAAACTTGAAACTCAAACATCTGCACCGATACAACAACCTTCATACGCTGATTGCCTAAAAACAGTGAGAAAGAAATCAGTCGATGTTTTCATTAAGCATCAAGGTCCTGAAAAAGTAAAATCTGACAAAGTGTTAGAAAAAATTCGCAAAGATGTAAATCCTGTTGAATTGAATGTTCAAATTAACTCCACAAAAATATTAAACAGAGGTGTAGTTGTTAAATGTGCGAATGATTCTTCTTGCGATAAGGTCATAACCAAGTTAAAATCCTCGCTTGGTTCTGACTATAGTGTCGAAAAATCCCAAAAGTGGAACCCTCGTCTTTATGTTAGAGGTGCTGGTAAGAATGTTTCTACTATGGAAGACAAAGATCTAATTGACAACATCTTAATATTAAATGGTTTTGACATCGAAATGTATGCGAATCAAATCAAAGTTGTAAAAAGATTTGATTATAAGTATAATTGTAATTTCATTATTGAAGTAACTAGTGCCTTACGCAGAGAAATACTAAGTAATTGTAATGGTAGAATATATGTTGATTGGAGCTTGTGTTCATGTTCAGACCATCTGATTGTTAGACGTTGTTTTAAATGCTCCAAATTTGGTCATCTCAGCTCCAAATGTACAAGTAATACGCAAATATGTCACGAGTGCTCTGACAATCACTTTTCCAAAGATTGCAATTCTGACCACCTCAAATGCATAAATTGTATTGAATACGCGAAGCGTAATAAGTCATCAAATATCGATATCAACCACTATGCTGGAGATGAGCAGAAGTGCATTGTGAATTGATTATGGTTCATAGTTCAGATCTTATTAACGATATGGATTCAACAAAAATAAATTTAAATTGTCTTAAAATTGCACATCTTAATGTAAGATCGCTTTTTACGGGGTTTGTTGAATTTACAAGCTTAATCACTTTCAATAATTTTGATTTGGTAGCTGTTACTGAGACTTGGTTGTCTGAGGGTATCCCTTCTGCTGTGGTTGGTATTGATGGTTACAAATTATATAGAGCTGATCGGTCTAGAACGGGCGGCGGTGTTGGCATCTATGTGAAGAATTGTTTGAATAGCGATGTAGTCCTTCGTGACTACTGTGGTGTTGCTGGTATCGAATTTTTGTGTATCAGACTTCAACTAAATAAACATTCGCTGCTCATTTGTGTATTCTATAAATATGCTTCTTCTTTAAATGATGCAACCGAATTCTTTGACAACTTTTTATCTTTTATTACTCCACAGTACGATAATATATTAATAACTGGCGACCTGAATGAAGATTTTCATTTCAATAATAAGCTAAATGATTGTTTTGTTGCCTATGGTTTTCAACAAATCATCTCTGAAAGTACCAGAGTTACGCGAAATTCTGAGACGTTGATCGATCCTATTTTTATCAATAATAATGCATTATTTCGTAGAAGTGGAGTTATAAATGCTGATCTAATATCTGATCATCGTCTAGCCTTTTGCATATTAGACATAAATATTCCTAAAATGACTCCTAAATATACTACATACAGAGATTTTAAAAACTTCTTGCATGATAAATTTATGTTAGACTTAAATAAAAAATCTTTGGATAACATTTATTACATCTTTAATTTTGAAGATAAAATCAGGTACCTTAACACAACTGTGTTAGAATTATTTGACTATCACGCTCCGTTCAAAACCTCGTTCATTTCAAAGCCCTATGCACCTTGGCTCACCCCTTCTATTAAAGAATTGATGAAACAAAGAAATCGAGCATTAAGTTTATATAAGCAAACTAAATCTGCTCAGCACTGGCTATTTTATAAGCAGCTAAGAAATTCTACGGTTGCTGCACTGAAACGGGAAAAAAAGCGTACTTAGATTATGAAAGTAATACTTCAAACAAAAAAAGACTATGGGTTGCACTAAAAAAGTTAAATATTCAAAAAAAAGTTAAAGGATGTGATCTATCTACATTCCGTGCTGATGAAATAAATGAATATTTTTTGTCAGTATTCACTCCTCCCCAAAACTGTGTTGAAGTTGCTAATAACATAAAAGGTATCAAATATAAACCAAATTGTAATTTTAAATTTTCATTGGCCACTGAGGAGGAAGTGTTTCAAATCATAAATAGCTTGAAATCTAATGCTATGGGTATTGATGGTATCTCTGCTTACATGATTAAATTATGTTGTCCTAATAGAGTTCAGCCAATTACTCACATTATTAATTGCTGTCTGGAGACTGGATACTTTCCAGAATTATGGAAAGTGGCTTTAATTCATCCTATTCCCAAAATCGATGAGGTAAACTCTCCAGAAGACCTAAGACCAATAAGTATTCTTCCAACATTATCTAAAGTCTTAGAAAAATGTATCTATAATCAAATCTTCGATCGACAGCTCTAGCTTCTGTTATCGATGACTGCCTGATTGAACTTGACAGAAACCACACAAGTATTGTAACTCTTTTGGATTATTCAAAAGCTTTTGATACTTTGGACCACCACCTCCTCTGCACAAAACTGGAATATTATGGGTTCGATCAAATTTCTGTTTCTTTTTTTAAATCATATTTACAAAATCGACATCAACAAGTTGTAACCGAGTCTGGTAAATATAAAATTGGCTTAATAACATCAGGCGTACCGCAAGGCTCGGTCTTAGGCCCAATTCTTTTTACTATATATACTTCCCAATTGTTGCAGATACCTTCAGTATCTAAAAAGAGAGCCTTTGCAGATGACACCCAAATGCAGCATCATTTCCTACCTAACGAAGTTGATATAGCATCTAACCATATAAATAATGACTTACAAAATATAGCAAATGTTTCATCTGATATTAACCTCCAACTGAATATGAATAAATGCAAAGTTATTTGCTTCGCTCCCCGAAAATTTAAAAATGTTCTTTTTGACAATATTAATGTTAAATTTGATAATATAAAACTACCAGTTTTACATACTGTAAGAAATTTGGGATTGGTGATTGATGACGATATTCGTTTTAAGACCCATATTTCTAACATTATTAAAAAATCTTATGTAGCATTGAAACTTCTTTATTCAAATTACCTTTTACTCAATTTTAAATTGAGGAAGAAATTATGTGAGTCTCTTGTCTTGTCATATATAAATTATTGCCTAGTAATATATTACCCATGTCTTGACAGTATTGATAAATACCGTCTTCAAAAAATCCAAAATAATTGTTGTCGTTTCATTTTTGGTTTGAGGAAATTTGATCATGTGTCTCAGAAAATCTGTGAGCTCGGTTGGATGAAAATTGACAAATTGTTTCAGTATCACCTATCTATCTTTGCTTTCAAGTTATTTTCCTCTAACTCTCCGCCGTACTTGTGTTGTAAATTTCATACAAGAAAAAGTATGTTAAACTCAAGTCTTTCATTAAGGAATCTTAAAGAACTGTCAATGCCAAAGCATTATACATCTATCTTTCAGAGATCTTTCACGTACAATATTATCAAAGTTTACAATAAATTTTTATTAGAGTTTAATTCAAGTTCTTCCATCAATTGTTTTAGGAAAAAAATTTAAAAATGCTTAGTTAATACTTAGGTTTAAGTTTATTATTGTGGTTCTCTTGCTTGTTGTTAATTTTTTGTTGTTATTATTATTATTATTTGTATAAATTTAGTTTCTAATTATGGATTATTTAATTTAGATTTAATTAGTTTAATTTGTTTAATTTGATAATTACCTAGCTAACTCCTGTCTAGATATTTAATCCGTTTTTCTGTACAAACTGTTTGGTTAGTTTTATTTTCTTGTAAATCTAAGGTTAAGTGGAATAGCCTATGGCTAGACTTCGCCTATTATTACTTAATAAAGTCCTATTATTATTATTATTATGATAAGTTAGTTTGTGATTACTTTTAGCAGGATGGTGCTACTGCTCATAGAACTGGAGCTACAATTTTTGGCTGAATTTAATGAAAATAGGATTATTAGTCGCAATACACCAAACAGTTGGTGCCCTAGATATTGTGATCTCACTCCTTGTGACTTCTTCTTGTAGCCACAAAAATGCAGAAAAGGATAACACGCAAAATTAGTGAAATTAATAACCATGCAGCTGCTTTAGAACATGTAGCCATTGCACTAAAGCAAAGGTAGGTTTTGTTAACAAGAAGAGAGTTCCCATTTACAATATTTATTGCAATTTAACCCCACAGAAAATGATCACATGGAACTCTTTTTGCTTCACAAACACTATTGATCTTAAATAAATGAAACACATGTTTAACCTTGAATTTTGTCAGATTTTCATCCGGAAGCCGTTGCCTCGGAACTCAAATCATATCAGGAATACTCTTGCGACATTCTTCATACATATAAAATATCTCTTTTCTCGAAAAAAATAAAATTTCAGGCATTTTAAAAGAAACACAAAGCTGAAACTTCAAAAGTAAAAGAAAATGAGCTGTTCTGTTAAGACTGAACAAAAATTTTAAGGAAAAAACATGCAAATGTTTTCATGTCTAAGTTTTTTTCGACGCATTAATTAAAGTTCTTTTTTTACCGCTTTTCTGAAGTTTTCTTTCACAGAATACTTTATTTCAGCGTAATACTTGATTTTTTTCAACTACCAGGCGAAATCCCAGATTTAAAATTAAAGATTACAACAACAAATAAATTATAAAATAAACGAGGTTTAAGCACTAAAAGTTTTAGGTGAAACACCCGGTATAGATCACTATTCAGCAGAGTAATGTGGTCTTCTGTTTATGTAATTCATCGTAAACACTTAGAGCTCGTTCAGAGACAGTTTTTCATGTTTTTTGTGTGCTTAGAAGATGGTTCTTATCCACTTGAAAGTGCTGATCGCAATATACAGGGTGTTTGCGAAATGCACCGACAAAACAAACTGAAAATTGGTCTGGATGAATAAATATCATCAAGAAAAAAATGTCCTAATAAAAGTGTTTTAGTTTTCGAAATAAAGTTGATTGAAAATTTGGTCAAAATAACATGTACGCTACTGAGTTAAAAGTGATTAAAAAGATAATGTGGTTACTAAGAAAAGTGCATCATTATGCCGTAGAATTGCGGGAATGGTTTGACCGAAACTTTCCAAACAAATGGATTGGGAGGAAGAGACCTGTGTTGTGGCCACCTCGTTCTCCCGATCTCAATCCCTGTGATTTTCTTATGGGGTTACATGAAGCAGGTAGTTTATCAAACTCCGTTGTGTTAATTTTATTCTTTATTTTTATTTTGATCAATAAAGTTTAGTTGGTTATCGTCGTTGAAAAGTCTTATTCTTAATAGTAGTTTCTTTTTGTTAACTATGCTGATTCGTTAATAAGTCTGTACATAACTAGAGAAAAAGTTCTTATAAGAACTGGAAAAAACACAGCGGAACGCAAAAACGGGAAAGAAGACCCTCGTTCTAATAGGACCTCGACACAAGAAAAATGAAGTAAAAATGACTAATTTGTACCATTTAAAATAATTCTTTACTCCGAAATATTTAAACATCCAGTTAAAATTGTTTAAAAAATTACGTACATTGTCCAGATCGTCCAGAATTCATTTTTCGGTCTCTGGAATAGACATACTTCCTTGTATTTTACAAGGTGTAAAATATGTTATATTTAACTTAGTTTACTTTCATATTTCTGTTGCCACTACATGTCTTTTATTATTTAATGTTTCATTCTTGATGTAATAAATAAATAAATAATAAACCTCGTTATATTTTTGCTTTCTTCTCTTGCCTTTAGTATTTCACTAGCTCCTAAGAAATAATTAGCCCCTGCGATGAACTACCTTCCTCATACCCGCACAAGGAAACCCCCATCAAAACTTTCTTCTTCCACGTACCTACTACCTCCCCTTTCCACTTCGCTGAATCGCCATCTCGGATCCGTCGAAGCAAACCAACCGTCCAAGGACTTCTCGGATGACGTAGTGCTTGTAAATCGGATGATGGTGTTCAATGAACAGACGAGTGAAAATCTGCAAATGACGCGCGACGAAAATCTGGGAACGATATCGTCCGACTTATCGTCTCCGGTGCAGAGACGACCGAGCTAAATACGATGATTAATGCCGGCTCTTTCCGATTTTATTATGCCGGCAGCCCGGCCAATTCACCTTTAAAGGTGGCGGCGCAAATGTCGCCACCTCATTACTGTGTCGAGAGCCGCCAAATGTCGTGTTCTGCACCGGTGATTACGTTTTTGGCATTTGAAGAGCGGGGCGGCGAGAAGTAAGGACTTGTAAGGGTGATGTAACTTTTGATGAGTAGACGCCCTGCGGTGGCGTAATTCGCTTTTATTATTAATGCAGCGGTTAATTAGGTTAGGTGAATGTCCAACTGGAAGTGTGTCTACGGAGACGATTAATTTATCATTGGAAACGTATATGCAAGTGCATGCTGTCTACGAGTGCGACAAACAGATATTTTTAAAAGTATCTAGATACAGATTGTTTTCGATTTTTTCGAAATGTATCTAGCTACAGATCCAAGGAAACAGATACTTTTTGAAATTTTGGCGAATAAAATAACTGAAAGCATGTTTATGTATTTTTTTATGTATTGTTTAATGAATTTTTTAAAATTAACAACATTTCGAACATATTGTAACCTAAATTATTTCTTCTTGGTGTCAGAATTTGGTTCCACAGATGCAGAAGAAGGGATTGTGGTATTAAATTTAAAAAATAAACAATTTTTTCAAAGACGGCGACAGTGACCGTGACGTGGCAGCTCAAAAGTAACTCGAACGCTACAAAAATGTGCAAAAAGTGTGGCAATATTCCGACGCAAGGCCCAAAATGTGTACAGTGCAATGCAGTTTTTCATCCAGGGTGCATTAAATATCTTAAAGATGTTGTGGAAATTGCTCCTGGTGAGGTTATGTGCTGTGGTTCCAAGGTGACTCCGACGACATTGCCAGAGAAGAAAACGACCAACAGCATCTCCCAAGAAGAAGTTGCTGCTTCAATTAATGACCCCGACAACGAATTGGATGATGAATCCTTTAGTTCTGCAATTGAGAATTCTGACACCGCAAAGGTAGAAAATAAGTATCTAAAAAAACTGCTGAAGGAGAAAGACTTGCACATAAAAAGTTTATGTGCCAACTTGGACATACTCCACAAGCAAATAACCTTGCTAAATAACATCATAATTAAGCAGGAGGAAGGAATTTCCAATAATCATAATCCAGAAACGACATCACAACAAATTAATGAAATTGTCAAAAACAGTAAGCTGCTCCCGCTCAAAAACACCATCGATAAACAACAGAAAAAAACGCAAGACTCGCCATCTAATCAAGCCAAAACACCAAATCAAGGAGATAAAGATAAGAAAGTGAAGAAGATACTTCGTGGTTATAGTGAACTCCAGGAGCCAGTTCAGAACGATAACGAAAACCTGGACAATAATAAGACACTGCAGAATGAAGACGATAACTGGAATAAAGTCAAAAGCAAAAAAAGACATCGCAGAGAATCCAACAAACCGATAATTGGATGCTCGGTGGATAATAGTACCCTGAAAGCAGTCCCACGAAGAAGCTTCATCCACGTGTATCGACTAAATCCTTCAACGACTACAAAGGATATCGAAGATCACCTCTACATGTCAAATATATGCACTTTCGGAGTTGAAAAGCTGCAGTCAAGATATCCGGACCTATATTCAAGCTTCAAAGTGACCATTGATCATAAAGACCAAGACGTAGCTATGAAACCTGAAACCTGTCCTCCTGGCAGCTGTGTCAATCGTTTTTTTCATCGGATACTAAAGAAGACCGCGTTGCCTTAGAGGTAGAAGGCTATTGGAACATTCTGTCAATCAACATCCAATCACTGAGGGCTAAACTAGCGGAATTAGAGGCAGCAGTAGCAGACGATAACTTCTCCCTCCTTACCCTTTGTGAACATTGGTTGATGGCAGTAGAAGCTGACCAAATACGTGTTAATAATTTTGTAGCAGAGTCTTATTTTTCCAGAAACTCAACGAAACATGGGGGCACAATGATTATGAGGAACGCTGAGATTTCTTGCACTCGTCTCCAAAATCTCGAACAACTCTCAATTGAGAAACATGGTGAGATATCTGGAATTTATATGAATAACCTAGAAATTTATGTGATAAATGTCTATAGATCACCCTCTAGAGATCTGAACAAATTTTTGAGTACTTTAGACAAAGTTTTTGGTATAATTAACATGTTAAAGAACAACATAATATTGACTGGTGACTTTAATGTAAAATTTGACAAAGAAGACCTCTTAAAAGACTGCTTATTAGATTTTATGAGAACTTATGGGCTTTTTCACTTAGTCGAATTTACAACTAGAAATAACAACTGTCTGGATAACGTTTTTACAAATTTAGATCACGCACTTTTTCAAATTAGTCCATGGAATTTACACCAATCAGATCATAGAGGCATCAAAATTAAAGTGTTAATTTCGTCTACTAAAAACAAACAAAAAACACAGCTTATTAAACATAGGACAATTACTGCTCTTGGTAAATTCAAATTGTACGAGTCGGTGTCCAATATCAACTGGGACTTCATTAAGCTATGCAGTAATAATTCAGTTGACGACTTGTTCACAAAATTTGTAAATCTTATAGAAGGTCATGTAGGGCAAGCCTTCCCTCTAAAAGAAGTCAAGCGTCAACCTAATAACAACAAAACTGTAAAGTGGTTTGATAATGAATTAATTCAAATGCGGGAAACATTACAACATTTATGTGATATAAATAATCTAATTGGGAGTGAACAAACCAAGTCAGCAAAAAACTCGTTTAGGAAAGTATATCGTGACAAAATAAATGAAAAGAAAATGCTTTGTAATGAAAAATTCATCTCTACTGCAAGTAATAAAGTCAAGGCTATGTGGAATAAATAGTTAAAAATTAAGCTGTGTTGTGACCTGTGACGATTTTAACAACTATTTTATAAATGAAATTTCAAAATTGGGAACGCAAAGCAATAATGACTGTGATATTGAACTCTGTGATATAGCAAGTAAGTCTGCTCACTCCTTGATTAATAGCTCTAGTTTCAGTTTTAAAGAAGTGTCACACATAAAAGTGAGAGAAGCTATAGATAACCTGAAAAATAGTAATTCTTCTGATATCTTTAATCTTAATGTGAAAATTGTCAAAATATAAAGGACTTGCTGATATCTCCACTTGCAAAACTTATTAACTTTTGCATAAAATATTGCGTCTTTCCCAAATGTCTTAAAACAGCGGTCACTGTACCAGTATACAAAAAGGGTGATACTAATAATCCATCTAATTATTATCGACCTATCTCATTACTTCCCATATTTGGCAAAATATTAGAGAAAATTCTATTTGAACAACTCTGTACTTATCTTGAATCACATGCTTTACTTTCTGACTCACAATATAGTTTTAGGAGAAACCGTTCCACTGGTAATGCTGTTCAGCAGTTAGTTAATTTTATATCTCAGTGCTTTGAATATCGTAAAATTGCAGTTGCGTCTTTTCTGGACCTGTCCAAAGCCTTCGACTGCGTCTCGCATAAACTTCTCCGCAAAAAACTGACAGCCTACAACTTTGTACCGTCTAGTATTCAACTTATTAGATCATATCTGAAAGATAGACACCAGGTTGTCAAATATAAGGAACAATTAACCGATTGTCTTCCTGTCAGAAAAGGTGTGCCACAAGGGTCCATCCTGGGACCACTCTTATTCTTTATTTTTATTAACGACCTATCTTCTAGTTTAGACTCAAAAATTATCTTGTATGCAGACGATACAACCCTAATAAACCAAGCAACATCGACGGAGACTATCTGCGTCAAAAGAGAGGAGACGCAATCGAGGGCTGAGGATTGGTTCAGACAAAACGACCTCAGCTTGAACGCAAATAAAACTACCACTATGTTATTTTCTTTAAAAAATAGCGATGTTCCACCCGATTTCACCACTTCAGCACAATTTCTTGGGATACATTTGGATGCAAAACTAACCTGGAAAGTTCACGGCGACGAGCTGGCCAATAGAATTAGCAAAAACTTATTTGTGTTAAGGAGTCTTAAAAATAAAGTATCAAATCAAGTGCTCAGAACAGCATATTTTGCCTTATGTGAATCGCATCTAAGATACTCTATCCTAACATGGGGTCATGCCAGCATCTGTAATCGCATATTTAGGCTCCAAAGAAGAGCAATAAGAATTCTTGCAGGCATAGGTTATAGGGATGATTGCTGCTCATATTTTATATCCTTAAGAATATTAACCCTACCGACAATATATATATATATATATATTAGGGTGATTCAAAAAAAAAAAATAATTTTTTTTTTCGTGTCAAAGAGGTTCAAAAGTTTCTTTTCAACGTAAAAAAATACCAGTTAAAAGTTGAGCTCTTAATATTAATATTAAGACCGTCCGCATCGCGTTTTTCTATTTCCCATAAGAATAACATGGGAAAATTTTTGTTTGCACCTTCTGATTTTTATTGCTAGCCCGTCGTGTGTCGTGAAAAAAATTCAATCACATATTTTTATAGAGAATTGAACGCTCTACAAAAAGTGTCTCCTATGATTTTGCGAGAAACCTGACTATGATTTTTTAACCCACTGATGCTGAAAATGTTCGGAAAGAGTTTTACTGGCCTTATTATAGCATAAAATTATAAACAATTACTGTTTAAAAAACTAAATTTAAAATGTGTATAAATTTTTGTGGTGATTTATTCCAATAAGACCATCAAATTTATTGTAATGCATCAAAAACGTCAAAATTTGCGATAAATTTAACTTTAGCCTAAAATAACTCTTCAACTATCAGGTTTCTCGCAAAATCATAGGAGACACTTTTTGTAGAGCGTTCAATTCTCTATAAAAATATGTGATTGAATTTGTTTCGCGACACACGACGGGCTAGCAATAAAAATCAGAAGGTGCAAACAAAACTTTTCCCATGTTATTCTTATGGGAAATAGAAAAACGCGATGCGGACGGTCTTAATATTAATATTAAGAGCTCAAATTTTAACTGGTATTTTTTTACGTTGAAAAGAAACTTTTGAACCTCTTTGCACGAAAAAAAAAATTATTTTTTTTTTTTGAATCACCCTAATATATATATATATTAAATTCACTGCTACATCTTAAACTTAACATCAATAATCATATGAGACACAAAGATATTCACTCGTATAATACACGTCACAACGCTGCACTTCTTCCAAATTTTGTAAGGTTAAAAAGAAACCAGTCATTCAATTATTACTCTGTCAAATTTTACAATAAATTATCAGAAAGTACTCAAAATCTTGGTATAAAGCAATTTAAGAGACAAATATCAGACTATCTCATCAAAAATGCATTTTACAATTACTATGAATTCCTCAGTGTTACCTCAGTAATTGTGCACCCATCCAATGTTTTGACTTGATTTTAAAGTTATAAAAATCCATATGTATGTAATGTGCCTTGTATTGAATTTGTGATTTGTACAACGACTCTTATTATATTCATAGTTATTCAAGACTGAAAAATCTTTTCTTTTTTCCTGCAAATAGGCCATCGCTTCGCTGTTTGATGTGTCGCAAATTGTGCAATATTTACTACGTACGCTTAAAGAGAATATTTTTTTGTTTTTATTCCCATACTACAGTGTCCAAATTGTGTTTGAGTATATCTAATAATTATCTCCAGCATTAAAATTAATATTTCAGAAGAATACGGGAAATGATTATTCTGTGCTGAAGGTCTGTTGCCGGCAACCTGTCATAAATTATTATTCTTTCATATCGGCTTACCATGTTTTTATGACCATGTCCGGTAATCGTCTATCCCGGTGCGGCAGGTATATACATTTTAGGAAGAATTGCTGGTTCCGTTTAAGGCAAAATAAGTATAATTTATTAGAACGGTATTTAAACCCCTTATAGGATCAAAGGCTGCCTGGCAGGCCGGAATGACCAGAGTGCAACTTTAAATTTTCAGATTTTTGTTGAAACTCATTTTATTTTAATCTCGTTTCACGATTTCTGAGAATATATCACGATAAATTATTCTACCGAGGGTTGTAAAAATATTAATTTTATTGCCCAAGATAATTACACTTAAACATAATTGGCACATTCTAGGGCAAAACGGACCTGCCAAGCCCGCCTCGCGTTAGGTCCAACAATGAAAAAGTGAAGAAATGACACATGTGGCAACAGGAAAAGATGCTACATTTGTCTGAAAAATAAAGGTATAAAACAGTAACAAATATGCGATTTATGCGAGAGAAATGTATGTATTGAACATTCGATTAGTCGATTACAGAACTAATTTGTGCTAATTGAAAAAATTAATCATTATGTAACACGCAATTATTATTTTCTAAAAATAATAACATACCTTAAACAAATATTTTTACTATTAAAATTACTCTTATTTAATAACACAAATACAACCCGGGTTGCTCAGGTACACAGATAAAATGCATTGCCCCGATAAACGTAAAACGCAGTGAATAGTGAATTGTGGTTTATGGTTTTCAAAATACCATCTTACCATGGCTTAGATTCATTACCCCTCAGGATTATATTTAAAGATGTATAAGTACTGAAGGCTACAATGTAGGAAATGATGGTATTTAAAATATGAAAATAGCCGTGACAGAACACTATTAGTGGACCTCTTACCTCTATTTTTGTTTATGTGACCAAAATCACCAATATGAAGTATCAAAAATTACTAGTAGTATAACTCAACTAATAACTACTGAAGGAAAAGTGAAATAAAAAAATGTATCTTTATCTGCGCCATTAATTTTGTATCTAGATACAGATATTTTGTGCTTAAATTCGATTTTATCTAGATACCTAAAAATGTATTTTAGTATGATCTATTTATTTAGATACAAGTATCTAGATACTGCCCAACACTGCTTATAACGTTCTCACAATTTGTGTCTGTAAGTTAAGAAGATCAATCTTAAGTCGATGTCATCTATACAGACTTTACAAAGGCACTTGATCAAATTGACCACAATATTCTTCTTAAAAAGTTTGTAAATTTTGGTTTCACTTCTAAATTATTAAAGCTTTTTCGATTCTATCTTACACTCCGAACACAGTTTGTGGAGTATAATGACTTCGTATCTTATTCTTTTATCGTAAGCTCAGGAGTTCCACAAGGGCCACTCCTATTCAATTTATACATAAATGATCTGCCTTCCAATATACGCTGTAAATTCGTCGCCTGAGAACTTGTCTGATCTACAGACCAGAGCGCACTCAGGCCAATGTCGACTCTAAGCGTTCAGCGATTTGGTTGGTTTGGACTATAATTTCTTCGGGAAATAGTTGTTTGGTCAGTTTTTATAACGACCAAGCGAATATTTTTGGTACATATTTAGATCATTTTACATATTTTGTTTAACTAAGAATTAATTCTTTATTTGTGTTTTATTCTAGCAAAACGTCTTAAACTAAAAATACTGTTGAAATCGTAATAACTCTATGGATTTTTTTCGGGAAAATGTTTTGGAAACACTATGTTTTTAGTGACAATTTTTGTGGTTGTTTTCGATACACTGTATGATATTAACAATTCGAAAAATCGAGAAATCTAATAATCGAAAAATCGAAACTTTAAAAAATCGTAAAACCCAAACATTGAAAAATCGAGATATCGAAGAATTGAAAATCGAAAAATGAAACATCAGAAAATCGGAAGAATGTAAAATTCAAAAATCTAAAATTTAAAAACCGAATAACGAAAATCGAAACTCCCAAATTTAAAAAATCGGATAACTGAAAAATCGAAGCATCGAAAAACTGGAAAATCGAAAAACCGAGAAATCGAAAAATCAAAAGATCAAGAAATGGTGGGGTCAAAAATCGAACAACTGAGAAACCGAAATAGGTCAAAATCGAAAAATCGAAAAGTTAAAAATTGAACAATTTATAAATTGAGAAATTGACAATCAAAATATCGAAAAATCCAAATCTCGATAATTCGAGAAATCAAAAAACTTGAACATTTGAAAAATTGAAAAATTGAGAGATTGAAAGATCAAAAGAACAAGAAATCGAAAAGTGATGAAGTTGAAAAATCGAAAAATAGAGAAATCGACAAAAAAAAAGTTAAAAGTTAAAAATTGGAAAAGCGGAAAAATCAAAAAACGAAAAAATGGAAAACTGGAAAATCCGAGAAACCGAAATAGGCCAAAATAAAAAAATGAAAAACTGATAAATCGAAAACCTGAACAACAAATCTGATAAATCGGGAATGAGAAATTAACAAATCGAAAAATTGAAAAGCAGAACATCTAAAACCAGGAAGTCGAAAAATCGAAAGATTAAGAAATATTGAAAAATTAAAATATCAAAAGATTCAAAAATCTAAAATTTAAAAATCCAAAAATTGAAAAATCGAAAAAATAAAAAGATAGACACATCGAAAAATCTAGAATTGAAATATTGAAAAATCCTGAAACTGAAATACCTAACAACTGAAAAAAATGAGGTCGAAAAATAGAAACCTTAAAAAATCGAAAAATTGAAAAATCAAAAACCTGAAAAATCAAAAAATTAAAGAACTGAAGAACAGGAAAATCGATAAACACTCGAAAGTCAAGAAATGGGAAAATCAAAACATCGATTAATTGAAAAATCGAAAAATTGAGAGTTTATGAAAGTCAAATTCGAAAAATTAAAAAATCGAAAATTTGACAAAATGACAGTTGAAAAACAGAAAATCTAAAACCGGAAAACATTTGAAAAATTCGAAAACTTGAAAAATTCAAACCTCGAAAACTGAACTGAAAAATCGAGAATTCGAAAAATCTAAAATTTTAAAAATTAAAAAACCTAAAATTAAAAAATCGAAAAATTGAAAAATGGAAAAAGTAAAATAATCGACACATCTAAAAATCCAGGAGTCAAAAATCGAAAGGTCGAAGAATCGAAATATTGAAATCTCCCAAAACTGAGATATCGAACAACTAAAAAATGAAAGAAAAACTGAGAAATGGAAAACCTGAAAAATCCAAAAACTGAGAACCTAAAAAGTCGAAAAATTGAGCAATCGAAAAATTAAAAAGTAAAGTCGAAAAATCGAAACCTTAAAAAAACTAAAAAATGAAAAATCGAAAAATTAAAGAATTGAGGAATAGGAATATCGAAACTTTCGAAAGTCAAAAAATGGGAAAATCAAAATATCGATTAATTGAAAAATCGAAAAATTGACAGTTTACAAATGTCAAATTTGAAAAATTGAAAACTCGAAAATTTGAAAAAAGGGTAATTGAAAAACAGAAAATCTCAGATAGATTAAGAAATCAAAACATTGGAAAAATTCGAAAACATGAAAAACGGAAATATCGAAGAACTGAAATGAAAAATCGAAAAATCGAAAAATCTAAAATTTTAAATATTGAAAAATTAAAATATATCAAAAAAAAATTGAAAAAACGACAATTGAAAAACAGAAAATCTAAAACCGGGAAGTCGAAAAATCGAAAGATTAGGAAATCGAAACATTTGAAAAATTGAAATATGGAAGAGCTGAAATGAAAAATCGAGAAATCGAAAAATCTAAAATTTTAAATATTGAAAAATTAAAATACTAAAAAATTGAGCAATCTAAAATTTAAAAATCGAAAAAGTAAAAAGTCGACACATCGAAAAATCCAGAAGTTAAAAATGTAAAAGTCGAAGAACAGAAAAATTGAAAAATTCTAAAACTGAAATATCGAAAAACTGAAAAATGAAAGAAAAACTGACCAATCGAAAAACTGAAAAATCCTAAAACTGAAATATCCAAAAACTGAGAACCCAAAGGATCAAAAAACTGAAGTCGAAATATCGAAACCTTAAAAAAATCGAAAATTGAAAAATCAAAAACCTGCAAAATGGTAAGATCGAAAAATTGAATAATAAGTAAACTGAAAAATCCCAAAACTAAAATAACCAAAAACTGAGAAATTAAAAAATTGAAAAATCCAAACATTGAAGAATTGAAAAACTGAAAAATTAAAGAAATCGAAGAGTCGAAAAACCAAAAATCGGTTAATCGAGAAACTGAAAAATTGAGAAATCGAAACAGGCCAAACTCGAAAAATAAAAATTTTTAAAAATTAAGATTTGAAATTAAAAAAAAATCGAAAAATCAAGAAATTGAACAATAGAAATATCACAATCTCGATAAATTGAGAAAGGGAAAAATTTAAAAACCGAAAAATTCAAAAATCGAGAAATGCTAAAAACCATAAAATTGAAAAACCAAAATATATAGAAGCGGGAAGTCTAAAAATCGAAAGATCGAGAAATCAATACATTGGAAAAATTCGGAAACATGAAAAACGGAAATATCGAAGAACTGAAATGAAAAATCTAAAAATCAAAAAATCTAAAATTTTAAATATTGAAAAATTAAAATATCGAAAAACTGAAAAATCTAAAATATAAAAATCGAAAAATTGAAAAAACGACAATTGAAAAACAGACAATCTAAAACCGGGAAGTTGAAAAATCGAAAGATTAAGAAATCGAAACATTTGAAAAATTGAAATATGGAAGATCTAAAATGAAAAATCGAGAAATCGAAAAATCCAAAATTTTAAATATTGAAAAATTAAAATACCAAAAATTGAGAAATACAAAATTTAAAAATCGAAAAAGTAAAAAGTCGACACATCGAAAAATCCAGAAGTCAAAAATGTAAAAGTCGAAGAACAGAAATATTGAAAAATTCTTAAACTGAAATATCGAAAAACTGAAAAATGAAAGAAAAACTGACCAATCGAAAAACTGAAAAATCCTAAAACTGAAATATCCAAAAATTGAGAACCTACAGAATCGAAAAATTGAGAAATCGAAAAATCAAAAAATGAAGTCGAAATATCGAAACCTTAAAAAAATCGAAAGCCTACAGAATCGTAAGATCCAAAAATTGAATAATAAGTAAACTGAAAAATCCCAAAACTGAAATGTCCGAAAACTAAAACAAAAATTGAAAAATCAAAAACCTGAAAAATCAAAAAATTAAAGAACTGAAGAACACGAAAATCGAAACACTCGAAGGTCAAGAAATGGGAAAATCAAAACATCGTTTAATTGAAAAATCGAAAAATTGAGAGTTTATGAAAGTCAAATTTGAAAAATTAAAAAATCGAAAATATGACAAAATGACAATTGAAAAACAGAAAATCTAAAACCGGGAAGTCGAAAACTCCAAAAATTAAGAAATCGAAACACTTGAAAAATTCGAAAACTTGAAAAATTCAAACATCGAAGAACTGAACTGAAAAATCGAGAATTCGAAAAATCTAAAATTTTAAAAATTAAAAAATCGAAAAATTGAAAAATTGAAAAAGTAAAATAATCGACACATCGAAAAATCCAAGAGTCAAAAATCAAAAAATCGAAGAATCGAAATATTGAAAAATCCCAAAGCTGAGATATCGAACAACTGAAAAATGAAAGAAAAACTGAAAAATAGAAAACCTGAAAAATCCAAAAACTGAAATATCCAAAAACTGAGAACCTAAAAAGTCGAAAAATTGAGCAATGGAAAAATCCAAGAAGTGAAGAACAGGAATACAAAAATCCTCGAAAGTCAAGAAATGGGAAAATCAAAACATCGATTAATTGAAAAATCGAAAAATTGACAGTTTACAAATGTCAAATTTGAAAAATTGAAAAATCGAAAATTTGAAAAAAGTACAATTGAAAAACAGAAAATCTAAAACCGGGAAGTCGAAAAATCGATGGATTGAGAAATCAAAATATTGGAAAAATTTGAAAACATGAAAAACGGAAATATCGAAGAATTGAAATGAAAAATCGAAAAATCGAAAAATTTAAAATATAAAAATCGAAAAATTGAAAAAACGACAATTGAAAAACAGAAAATCTAAAAGCAGGAAGTCGAAAAATCGAAAGATTAAGAAATCGAAACATTTGAAAAATTGAAATATGGAAGAGCTGAAATGAAAAATCGAGAAATCGAAAAATCTAAAATTTTAAATATTGAAAAATTAAAATACCAAAAATTGAGAAATATAAAATTTAAAAATTGAAAAAGTAAAAAGTCAACACATCGAAAAATCCAGAAGTCAAAAATAGAAAAGCCGAAGAATTGAAATAAAAGAATCCCAAAACTGAAATATCGAAAAACTGAAAAATGAAAGAAAAACTGACCAATCGAAAAACTGAAAAATCCTAAAACTGAAATATCCAAAAATTGAGAACCTAAAGGATCGAAAAATTGAGAAATCGAAAAATCAAAAAACTGAAATCGGAATATCGAAACCTTAAAAAAAATCGAAAAATTGAAAAATCAAAAACCTGCAAAATGGTAACATCGAAAAATTGAATAATAAGTAAACTGAAAAATCCCAAAACTAAAATGACCAAAAACTGAGAAATTAAAAATTTTAAAAATCCAAACATTGAAGAATTGAAAAACTGAAAAATTAAAGAAATCGAAGAGTCGAAAAACCAAAAATCGATTAATCGAGAAAATGAAAAATTGAGAAATCGAAACAGCCCAAACTCGAAAAATAAAAATTTTTTAAAATTAAGATTTAAAATTTAAAAAAATCGAAAAATCAAGAAATTGTACAATAGAAATATCACAATCACGATAAATTGAGAAAGGGAAAAATTGAAAAACCTAAAAATTTAAAAACCGAAAAATTCAAAAATCGAGAAATGTTAAAATCCATAAAATTGAAAAACCAAAATATGTATATAAAAGCGGGAAGTCTAAAAATCGAAAGATCGAGAAATCAATACATTGGAAAAATTCGAAAACATGAAAAACGGAAATATCGAAGAACTGAAATGAAAAATCGAAAAATCAAAAAATCTAAAATTTTAAATATTGAAAAATTAAAATATCGAAAAACTGAAAAATCTGAAATATAAAAATCGAAAAATTGAAAAAACGACAATTAAAAAACAGAAAATCTAAAACCGGGAAGCCGAAAAATCGAAAGATTAAGAAATCGAAACATTTGAAAAATTGAAATATGGAAGATCTGAAATGAAAAATCGAGAAATCGAAAAATCCAAAATTTTAAATATTGAAAAATTAAAATACCAAAAAATTGAGAAATCTAAAATTTAAAATTCGAAAAAGTAAAAAGTCAACACATCGAAAAATCCAGAAGTCAAAAACAGAAAAGCCGAAGAATTGAAATAAAGGAATCCAAAAACTGAAATATCGAAAAACTGAAAAATGAAAGAAAAACTGACCAATCGAAAAACTGAAAAATCCTAAAACCGAAATATCCAAAAACTGAGAACCTAAAGGATCGAAAAATTGAGAAATCGAAAAATCAAAAAACTGAAATCGAAATATCGAAACCTTAAAAAAGATCGAAAAATTGAAAAATCAATAAAGGGTTTATAAAAGTCAACAATTGAAAAATGGAAATATTTAAAAATCGTAAAATTGAAGAGAAAAACTGAAAACCAAGACATTGAAAAATTGAGAAATTGTAAAATCCAAAAACTGAATAATAAATAGGAATCAACTGAAAAGTCCCCAAACTAAAATTTGGAAAAACTGAAAATTCGAAAGTTGAAACATCAAGAAATTATTACTAGCCACTAGTAATTTATCGTTTCAGAGTTTAATTTTTCTTTAGATTTTACATATAATTGTTCATTTAAATTGTACCTGTAATTGGTGTATTTTACACTGTTGGGCAATAAAGAAATTATTATGATAATTATATATTATTATTAATATTATTATTTCTTTTAATTTCATTTGCAACCCAAGACGAAAACTTATAAGATGAATGGGAAGACACTTTTGGAACATTTGGAATTTGTCCAGCGCAATATTAAGTTCGAAGTTCTGCAGAAACGTCTAGCCTCTTTTCAAGAGATCTTCGTAAAGTTGAGGAAAGTTGGCTTTTCTAAAGTTGTAGCGTGCATTATTGGCTGCCGGAAACTTTATGGGGAGAAATTGATGCCAAGAATTCTAAGTTAACAGCAAGTGAGGGGTGTTAAGCATCTTCAGGTACAAAAGCTGACAAATAATGTTCAAAATCAGTTATAGAATTTTATAGAGATCAAGCAACTGCTGAGAAGCAGAAAATTACTGAAGAAAAACAAGTCAGAAGAATAATTTTTTGGAAGAAGAAATCTGGGACGTTCAATAATGAGTACTTACATCTTGTTTGGATCTTTATAACTGCATACGTATTGATCTCTTACCTGAAAAAGAAAAACATCATGAGACAACATATTCCATTTTAAAAATGCTAAAACAAAAATATTAACAATCGGTTTGAAATTTTTATAAATATCTATCAGTTTAGAAAACGAACAGTCGGCAGATGTAAACGTGAAATCGCAACTTTCGACTGTAGTCAAAATAACCCACTGCAGCGCTCGAAGTTTAATTCAATTTCTAATTAATTTACCATGGAAAGATTTGTATATTTCGCTTATGAATAAAATTTCAGCACACAAAGTTCCCGTCGCACCGCAAAATGCTTAAATGTTTCTCTGCGCCACCCCAGCCGCGTTTATTTCTGAACAAACGTCAAATTACTACAAATTTCCCTTTCAGTTTTCTCTCCTAATATGGCCCTTCCGCCCCGCCCGCTCCCCCACGTTTCACTTTAGGCACGAAAGACGAAAAAATCCTCTAATTCTTCGCCCGGAAATGGAAAAAGCATTATCCTGTTCTTCGGCTCGCCGTCAGTTGCACTCATTTATTTCGAAAATGTTTTATATTGTCTGAACATTTCCGTTGATCCTTGTATACCTATTGTGTTCCCGTTAACAATTGTCTGTTGTACTAAGCTCGAACGAGAGGCGAGAATTTAAACGGTGCTGATAATAGGGTACAGTTAAACACTGAACTGATGTTTAAATTTTCAACATGGATGTGGTTCGAGTTGAAAAATTACGCTGGAATTTCACAATATCGATTTTACGTCCGCACGGTTTGTCAGGCGCTAAATGCTTTCTAGTCTTTAAACTATTTGCCGATAAATGCCGTAACATCTTGAGAGATTGGCGTAAAGGTGAGTAACGCGACACGAGGAGGGGTGACTGGAGGGTGTTATGTAACATGCAAGCCAGCGCACAATTTGTAATCGAGTCGTCCCTGGAGAGGATTTAGCATGTCGGTGATTAAACCGCACTTCCATATCGAGAAGTCAAACAACTACCTTATTATAATTTATTTCGGCCATCACGAGCCTAATCCCCAGCCAATTATTTTTTCTGTTCAAATTTTCTCCTCTTCCATTCTACCTCCAGACTTGCCATTTTGTCACCGCCACAATTTCCCAAAATAGAGTTCATGTCCTCTTCTCATAAATGGACATCACGCATGCTGTTTTATCAGTCACGCTGCCATTCCAAGAAAAGCACCAGCAATAAGAAAGAATTAAATTAGAACGTGCGATCTCGTATTTTTTTCATCTTGATGCTTCTCCCCCGAGAGCCATTTGTTGCACTGTACACAATTATTTGTGTAGAACTGTCTAACAGGATCAGATAACATAATCCTGATATATATGGATATGGGCTCGAAGTCCTTCCGCTCCTCTGGGAACATCGAAGAGATTCCCGACCAGACAAACTTCCAACTTAGAAAAGTGAAATCCGCCACATTGTTATTTATCGACTGTGGGAAAGCAGACGACCAGATTGCTTTCCGCGTTGATTTTTATGGGGTGTCGCAACTTGCCTACGATAAATTAGCGCTTTTTCGACGGGCAATACTCCTTCGAGATGGATTATGATGCGAGCAATCGTTTGTAAGAACGCGTATTTTCTTGGAATAACCACTATCAGTAATTTTTTTTTAGATTACAGGTCGCAGGAAGATTTACTGGCCACTGCTTTAGGACGTCTTGCGTCACGTTCCTGGCAGACACGGGAACAGACGCAATTAACTTGAAACACCACGGTGGTTGGAGATCAATTGTAGTGGCAGAAGGATAGACAGATAATTCGTTGCAGTATACGATCGATATTGCAAACAAAATTCGGGGTAATGGCAAAAATCAACAGTCTACCGTTGAAATAGTTTCAGTAGTACTCAGCGACCGTACAAATGTGGAATAGTTTTAAAAGTTGATGAATATTTAAGAATTTAATAATAATTTATGTATTATGTGTTTTTAAAATTTCTATATTTGAACGGATTTAATTAGATTTGGCTTTGGTTGTGGCAAATTGAAAAATATATAAAACTAAAAAAAAATTGTTTTGTTTATCTCATTTTATTAAAATTCTAGCGGAACATTATGGTGAAGATAAAAGGGAAATCACTGATCAGTTACAAAATAAAAATATATTTTCTAAAAGCTATAACTTTATAAAATATGTTAACAATAAACAAATTACCATAAAGTAAACAACAAAATTACAGAATACTGATTAGCACCTCTTGGTTAATTAGATTTATTTAAATTTTGATGGCAATCGAAGATCTTTGAAGGCTTCAAAACCCCATCGGCAGCATTGTGACATGTCCTGGGAGCCCGTCATGCTAGGAATGTACCCACGCTGCCTCACTCAGTAATCACTGAACGACTCAAATTGAAATATTTTATCCAATATGCTGCTTATTCTTCAACGGTTAATTTAATTAGTAAGTAATTTGGGTAAATTTCACATCTTTTTTTCGAATCACTAAAGATTGGAAGTCAATTGATTTTACATTCGTTAAGCAGGGACGGAATTTTTGCCGCCTGGAAGCATGTTCGTTACAGGAAATTTTTGAGAGAGAAATGTAGAACATTGACTCATCAACATTTTAAAATATTTTTCTCTATTACGAATGTGTTTTGGGATTCAGAAACTTTTGTATTACTGTTTTATTTGTTTATTGTGTTAACAACAACAAAAATAAAAATAATATTTCACAAAGCAAAGTCACATTTATTTTCAAAGGTGATAAAAATGAAATAAAATCAGGTGGGCTCGACGTTTTCTAGGGATCTTAAACAGATGGGATAGAAGAGTTTCAAAAAGCATCATGACAAAAAATTGAAGGCTGAGGACTACTTCTCACGTACGGAGTTTTACGAAGGAACGCTTGAGAGAATCTAGGATGATGGAGAGTTTTTGAGGAACATTTGTTTTACTGACGAATGTTCATTTTGTCTTAAGGGAAGTTATAATCGTCAGAACGAGCAAATTTGAGCAATACACAACCCTCACATGGTCGATGACCATCGTTATCAATGGCGTGCAACTGTCAGTGTGTGACTGGGGCTTCTAGGACATCATGTCTTTGCAAAAAGGACAAAAAAGGACGAAAAGTACGAAAAGGACGAAAAAGGACGAAAAGGACGAAAAAGGACGAAAAGGACGAAAAATGACGAAAAGGACGAAAAAAGATGATAAGTACGAAAAAAGAGGAAAGGGACGAAAAAGACGAAAAAGAATAATCAGGACTAGAAAGGACGAAAAGGACGAAACAAGACGAAAAACACGGAAACGACGAAAAAGGACGAAAAGGACAAAAATGGACGAAACGGACGAGAAGGACCAAAAAGGATGAAAAGGACGAAAAAGGACGAAAGGGACGAAAAAGGACAAAGAGGAATAATAAGGATGAAAAAGAAGGATAAGGACGAAAAACGACGAAAAGTACGAAAAGGACGAAACAGGATAATAAGAACGAAAAGGGACGAAAAGGACGAGAAGGACGAAAAAGGACGAAAAGGACGAAAAAGGACGAAAAGGACGAGGAAAGATAAGAAGGACGAAAAGGACGAAAGTAGACGAAAGACGGACGAACAAGGACGAAAAGGACAAAAAAGGATAACAAGAATGGAAAAGGATAATAAGGACGAAAAAGACGAAAAAGGTCGAAAAGGACGAAAAATGACGAAAAGGACGAAAAATGATAAGAAGGACGAAAAAGGAGGAAAAGGATGAAAAAGGATAATAAGGACGACAAAGGACGAAAAGGAAGAGAAAAGATAAGAAGGACGAAAACGACGAAAACGACGAAAAAGGACGAAAAAGGATAAAAAGGACGAAAAGAACGAGAAACGACGAGAAGGACGAAAAATGACGAATAGGACGAAAAAACATATAAAGTAAGAAAAAGGACGAAAAGGACGAAAAAGGATAATAAGAATGGAAAAGGATTATAAGGACGAAAAAGGACGAAAAGGACGAAAAGAACGAAAAGGATGAAAAAGGACGAAAATGGATAATAAGGACGAAAAAGGACGAAACAAGACGAAAGAGGACAAAAAGGTCGAAAACGGCGAAAAGGACGAAAAACAATAATAAGGACGAAAAAAGACGAAGAGGACAAAAAGAACCAAGAGGAAGAAAAAGGACGAAAATTGCCCGATGAGACTTCTATAGATTTCGACCTCTCGAATTTACTTTGAACCTTATTTCTCGAAAACTCTTATCAAGATACTTCGCTGTGAAATTTTTTAATGTGTTACCAGAAGAATTTCGTAGTAAGCCTATTAATATATTTAAAAAGAAAAAACTCAAAACTTTTCTTATTATGAATTGCTTTTATAGTTTTGAGGATTATCTGCGATGTAGAAATTTTAATAGTTTATTGGTTTAATTTATTATTTGACCTATGTAAAACTGTATTTGTAAGTTTTTAACACCAATAAAGTATTGATTGATTGATTGATTCATTTTTTCAACTTTTTGGATAAAAAAATACTTTTACGGGATTTCACACGTTGATATCCTAGAATCTTATGTGAAGTTTTAGATAACTTTTCAAAAGTTCAGTGTTTAAATAAGCTAAGTAAAAAGACGAAAAGGACGAAAAATAATAATAAAGACGAAAAAGGATGAAAAGGAAGAAAAGGACGAAAAAAGATAACAAGTACGAAAAAGACGCGAAAGGATAAGAAGGACGAAGAACGAAAAGGACGAAAAAGGACGGAAAGGACGAAACAAGACGAAAAAGACGGAAAGGACGAAAAAGGATAATAAGGACGAATAAGGACGAAAAAGACGAAAAAGGACGAAGAGGACGAAAAAGGACGAAAAGGACACAAATGGACGAAAAGGACACAAAAGGATAATAAAGACGGAAAAGGATAATAAGTACGAAAAAAGACGAGAAGGGCGAAAAAGGATGAAAAGGACGAAAAGGACGAAGAAGGACGAAAATGACGGAAAACGACCAAAAGGATGAAAAAGTATGAAAAAGGACGAAAAGGACGAAAAAGGATAAGAAGGACGAAACAGGACGAAAAGGATGAAAAAGGATAATAAGGACGAAGAAGGACGAAAAGGACGACAAAGGACGAAACAAGACGAAAAGGACACAAAAGGACGAAAAAGGACGAAATTGAACAAAAAGGATGAAGAGGACGAAAAAGGAAAATTAACGAAAAAGGACAAAAAGGGCGATAAAGGACCAAGAGAAAGAAAAAGGACGAAAAAGGATAATAAGGACGAAAAGGACGAAAAGCACGAAAAAGGACGAAAAGGACGGAAAACGATAATAAGGACGAAAAACGACGAAAAAACGAAAAAGGACGAAAAGGACGAAAAAAGACGAAAAGGACGAAAAGGACGGGAAGGACGAGAAGGACGGGAAGGACGAGAAGGACGACAAAGGATGAAAAGGACGAAAAAGGACGAAAAGGACGAAAAAGGACCAAGAGGAAGAAGAAGTACGAAAAAAGAAAATAAGGACGAAAAAGGACGAAATATAATAATAACGACGAAAAAGGGACGAAAAGGACGAAACGGAGGAAAAAGGAAGAAAAGGACGAAAAGGACGAAAAGGACAAAAAGGACGAAAAAAGACGAAAAAGGACGAAAAGTATGAAGAAGGACGAAAACAACGAGAAAATATAAGAAGGATGAAAAAGGACGAAAAGGACAGAAAAGGACGAAACGGAGGAAAAAGGAAGAAAAGGACGAAAAGTACGAAAGAGATCGAAAAGGACGAGAAAGGATAAGGACGAAAAAGGACGAAAAGGACGAAAAGGACGAAAAGGGATAATAAGGACGAAAAAAGATGATAAGAATTATGAATAGGATGAAAAAGGACGGAAAGGACGAAAAAGGACGAAAAGAACGAAAAGGACGAAAAGAACGAAAAGGACGAAAATAGACGAAAAGGACGAGAAGGACGAGAAGGATGGTAAAGGATGAAAAGGACGAAAAAGGACAAAAAGTACGAAAAGGACGAAAAATAATAATAAGGACGAAAAATAACGAAAAGGACGAAAAAGGATAATAAGGACGAAAAAAGATAAAAAGGACGAAAAGGACGAAAAACTCTGACTTGTGACTTATATATTTAACTTGTGTAAAACTGTATTTGTAGTTTTGAACACCAATAAAGTATTGATAAAGAGAACCAAGAGAAAAGGACTAAAATTACCTAATGAGACTTCTATAGATTTCGACTTCTTGAATTTATTTTGGACCTTATTTCTCGAAAACTCTTATCATTTTTTCAACTTTTAGGATAAAAAAATACTTTCCAAACGAATATTGGATAAAATCTTACTGCGGGATTTCACACGTTGACATCTTTATCCTAGAATCTTTTGTGAATTTTTAGATAACTTTTCAAAAGCTCAGTGTTTTAATAAACTAAGTATATGACCACCTTCTAAAATTACGCTCAGAGATTTTTCTGTAGATTACAACTTCTAAAATTTATTTTCGGCTTCATTTCTTCGAAAATTTCTATCATTTTTCCAGAACTGGAACAGAATTCTTGCAATTTTTAGGACTTTCGAAAAAAAATTATTTTTAAATTGCATATTCCTAAAATCTTGCTCGGTGACACTAAAGAAGCTTAATTTTTTTGAGACTACACGTCGAAATCTATATCCCAGAATTGTTTGTGCATTCTTGGGTAACTTTTCTTTCGATCATGTTCAAAAATTACCCACAGAGCTTTTTCTCCAGATTACAAACTTTGCAATTTATTTTCCACATCATTTTTCCGAAAATTCCTATCATTTTCAGAATCGTCTAATGAATTATGGCAAATTTTATAATAAAAAAAATACTCTCAAGCAGAATATTTCTAAAGTCTTGCTGCAGGACTATAAACATATAGGTATATCAGACTTTTTTTGTAGATTTTAGACTACTTTTTCAAAAGCTCAGTTTTTTAAAATACGAAAATTTCGATCTTTTTTCGGTCACCTTCGAAAAATTACAGAGATGTTTTTGTAGATTACTATTTTAAACTTTTAAAAAATAATTGACTTTCAGACCGAATATTTTTAAAATTTTGCTCCAGAACCAAAACATGTTATATTTTTCGAAGCAGCACCTCGAAATCTACATATCAGAATTTTTTGTGCATTTTTCCCACTTTTCATGAAAATTTCAACTTTAAAAAATTGCCCAAAGAGATTTTTTTGTAGATTTCTACTCCTCCATTTTTCCAGAATCGCCTACTGAAACATTGCAATTCTTAGGATTAAAAAAAAACTTCCAAACAGAATATTCCTAAAATCTTCCTCCAGGACCGTAAACACACTAAGTTTTCGAATCAGCACGTCGAGATCTATACACCAGAATTTTCTGTGGATTTGTAGGCAACTTTTTCAAAAGCTCAATTTGTCAAAATCCTCTCATTTTGAAAATTTGAACATTTTTACATGGATTACGACATCCAGAAGTTACTTCATTCCTTCAAAAAGTGTTACCATTTTTCCAGAATCATGTACGAGCCTTTGAAAACATTGTTGTACATTGCTCCAGCGGAAAATGAAGAAGAATTGAGAAATCGTATAAATGTACTAAGTATAAATTAACAAAATATTGTTTTTTCCTGCGCGTAAGCTGAGAAAGTATTAGTAATCGAGTCCATCGGCCACTATCATATTTTCTCAATGTGTCATGACCTCTATAGTTCGAAAAAACTGATCTCCCGTTTCCATCTGTCTGTCTGTCTGTCTGTCTGGTGTCTGTATCCATTTTTATTAGACACGTATTTCCGAAACTACCAGACCGATTGTTGTTAAATTTTGTATGTATATTAGGAATATCATGTAGTTGGTTAAATGCTACCTAAAATCTAGCTAATCGTCCCCACCACCAATAGGATGACGTCTTGTGTAAGTCCGTGTCGAATTTTCACCCTAGATATCTAGATTTTTGGAAAAAATTCAACACTGGATAAGAATATTTTCCAATATAACTTTGAAACTGCAAAACCGAATGCCCTGAAATCTTGTAAATAAGTTAAGGCAATCGTAATCATCGGAGTGGAGTGAATAGCAATTCAATATCTTAATCAGCCATAATAATTTACGAACTGAATAAATAAATGAAAGAAAGTTAGAAAAGTTTTCTTGAGGATGCTTAGCCTCCCTCGCCTGCCCTGAATAGTCATACTGTCATACTGTATATTTAGCGAAAAAGCTTCGGTCCATTAAACTCTATAAATATTCATAATGGTAACGAATGTGTAATTAACAACTATAAACAACAAATAAACAATCTGCTCGTTGTATTTTGAAGCGTAATTGGACCATAAAGTTTGTCCTCCACATTTCCCATTTAATACCAATTTGACAGTTGCGAAAACAAAAGTCTCATATATCTCTGTGAAAACCAAGCGGACCAGTTGTGTAATTTATACCTCCCGAACCGTATTAAAGACACTAAGTTAACGAACAATAAAGAAACACATTTTTCCAAAACATACGACACACGGTTTTCGATTCTTCTTGATTTTTCTAAAGTAGGCAAGACGCATTCTCGTTTATTTCAACGACCCGAAATCCCTGTGGCATCACACTTCCTAATTCCCCCACTCAATAAAACAAACAAAACATCCCCAATTAATATGCCCACATTTTTCCACACCTCCCACCCTGAGTGTCACCCCCGCTTCCCTCCCCAATTTGTAACCCGAAATTAAAACTTTACGACGCAATCTCCTCCTCTTCGAACAGAAAAAACTTGTAGTAGTCGGGAGTAAGTAGAGATTAGTAAGCTGACACTCTTAAGCGCACGACCGCAGTAACATTTCACGAGATTGGTTGGTACGCTAACGTTGGCAAGCCCTATTTACGATACTGTTATGGTTTTTGAGTTGATGCGCTTATGTTTTCAAGGCACGCCGCGATTTGCGATGTGCTGTCGATATCAACGGCCGCCTGCGACTAATGGCGGCACGCGCAAACTGCACGGCTTACTTGATATTCCGCCGGTATAAGTATTACACGCTCTAATGGACTCTATCCATTTGCTGTTGGATGTCGGAGTTGATGGAAGTAAGGAGTCGACGAATAAAAGCAACGAGGCGAGGAGCGAGATTTTATTAAAAATATGCGGCACGGACTAGGGGACACAGTTTAATTAAGCGGCACATGCGGGAAGATGTGTGCGAGGGGGAATATCTTATGAATGGTGAAAATGTCAAAATTCTACGAAGGAACCAACTGTGAAACAGATCACTAGAAGAAATTATTAATTTTGTTATTATTATTATTACTAAAGCGCGGAATTTTCATCAGCCTCATCAGTTTAAAGAAAAAAAAAAGCGCTAGTGTTTTTGTTATGCTATTTGCTACAAGATTTATTTTTTATTTCAGTAGAAAAAAAATGAGAGTTTGGGTGGGTGGGCGGCGCTAAATTTAACTTTTCGCTGCAAATCTTTTATAAACAAGCAATAACCCCGCCTACCCAACCTTTATTTTCGTAAAGGGTTTGTTATTTACCAGAATCAGTCTTATATTAACCAATACTAGCTCAGCTCCGCCTACTTACTGTCTATTTTCTTAGAGGATATGTCATTTGCCACAGTCAGTATTTTCTTAACAGAAACTAGTACTTGATAAGATGAGACTGAACAATATTAAGAGTATTCATTGAAATAAAGGAAGGGTGGGTGGGCGGGGCTACTGCTTGTTCATAGGACTCTTCAGAAAAAAGCTAAACTTAACCCCGTCCACCTCTTTTCTCTATTTCACTGACTTATTTTGACAAGTTGTAGAATCTAAGATTTAAAATAAAGTAAAAAATGGCCCCACCCACTCACTCCTACTCTGTTTTGTTCATTCATTTTTATTGGCTCTGAAGAACGGAAGTTGGATTGTATATTGATAAACGAATAATAAAATCTACAATTACATTTTTAATAGACTTTAGTTTTTACTTAATTGTTTAAATTTTTAGATTTTGCAATTTTTCAATCAACAATTTCACGAGTTCTCAATTTGTAATTTTTCAGTTTTTCATTTCTTCCGTTTTTCGATTTGTAATATTTCAGTTTTTGATTGTTTGTTAGTACTTGCTACGATAAAACTGATTTTGGCAAGTCACATACTCTATAATAAAATCGCGGGTGGGTGGGCGGGGCTAGTATTTGATAAGATAATACTAATTTTGGCAAAAATTTCTTTATGATGCAGATTACAAAAAAAACGTAATTTTGTAAAAGTAAAATTGGCTCCACCTTTAATTTTTTTGGACAATAACCATAACAACCAGTAAGTAGTCATTAATCGTTGTGCATTATTATTAATAAAACAAGCTGTTATTTTTGATTAATATATAAATAAACCAAAAAATAAATCATTTAATTAGACATTTATAAATTATAAACAAAAACAAAACCAACAAAAGAAAAATCCATTAAAGCATAACCAACCAAACACCAGAGAAGATGTTCCTACCTTGTGCATATAAGTAAGCTCGTAATGTTTCCAAATTTTGATTATTTTTTGTAAAAGTTAATCATCAGTTTTTGCTAAGATAACACTGATTTTGGCAAATGACGTACCCTCTAAGAAAATAGAGGGTGGGTGGGCGGGGCTATTGGCTGCTAAGTTAAGACTGATTTTGGCAAATGAGATACCCCCTTAGAAAGTTATACATTCTTTGGCAAAATCAGTCTTATCTTGCAAGTATTGGCCCCGCCCACCCACCCGTTATTTTCTTAGAAGGTATTTGGCAATTTCCGCTTTATCTTAGCAGGTACTAGCCCCGCCCACCCACCCTCTCGTTTTTTAGAGGACATATCATTTGCCAAGATCAGTCTTATTTATTTTGTTATACTACTTATTTGCTAGGGTAACATTTATTTCTTATTTTTCAAGAAAAAATTAGACAACGGGTGGGTGAGCGGGGCTAAATTTAATATTTTCCTACAGAATCTTTTGTAAGCAAACAGTAGCCCCGCCCACCCACCATCTCTTCATTCCAGTGATTACTCTTAATATTGTTCAGTCATTTACCAAAATCAGTATTATTTATTTTGTTATACTACTTATTTGCTAGGATAACATTTATTTCTTATTTCTCAAGAAAAAATTAGACAACGGGTAGGTGGGCGCGGCTAAATTTAATATTTTCCTAGAGAATCTTTTATAGGCAAATAATAGCCTCACCCACCCACCCTCTATTTATTCCAGTGATCACTCTTAATATTGTTCAGTTATTTACCGAAATCAGTCTTATTTATTTTGTTATACTACTTATTTGCTATAAGATTTTTTTCTTATTTCTGAAAAAAAAGCGAGAACGGGTGGGTGGGCGGGGCTAAATTTAACATTTTTCCAAAGAATCAGTTATAAGCAAACGATAACCCCGCCCACCCACCCTCTCCTCATTCCAGTGATTACTCTTAATATTGTTGAGTCATTTACCAAAATCAGTGTTATTTATTTTGTTATATTACTAATTTGATATAACATTTTTTTCTTATTTCTGAAATAAAAAAGCGGGAACGGTTGGGTGGGCCGGGCTAAATTTAACATTTTCCTACAGAATTTTGTATAGGCAAATAATAGCCCCGCCCACCCACCCTCTCTTCATTCCAATGATTACTCTTAATATTGTTCAGTCATTTACCAAAATCAGTGTTATTTATTTTGTTATATTACTAATTTGATATAACATTTTTTTTTATTTCTGAAATAAAAAAGCGGGAACGGGTGGGTGGGCGGGGCTAAATTTAACATTTTCCTACAGAATCTTGTATAGGCAAATAATAGCCCCGCCCACCCACCCTCTCTTCATTCCAGTGATTGCTCTTAATATTGTTCAGTTATTTACGAAATCAGTCTTATTTATTTTGTTATACTACTTATTTGCTATAAGATTTTTTTCTTATTTCTGAAAAAACATCGAGAACGGGTGGGTGGGCGGTGCTAAGTTTAACATTTTCCTACAGAATCTTTTATAAGCAAATAATAGCCCCGCCCACCCACCCTCTCTTCATTCCAATGATTACTCTTGATATTGTTCAGTTATTTACCGAAATCAGTCTTATTTATTTTGTTATACTACTTATTTGCTATAAGAGTTTTTTTCTTATTTCTAAAAAAAAAGCGAGAACGGGTGGGCGGGGATAAATTAATTATTTTCCTACAGAATCTTTTGAAAGCAAACAGTAGCCCCGCCCACCCACCCCTCTTCATTCCAGTGATTACTCTTAATATTGTTCAGTTATTTACCGAAATCAGTCTTATTTATTTTGTTATACTACTAGTTTGATATGAGATTTTTTTTCTTATTTCTGAAAAAAAAGCGAGAACGGGTGGGTGGGCGGGGCTAAATTTAATATTTTCCTACAGAATCTTTTATAGGCAAACAATAGCCCCGCCCACCCACTCTCTCTTATTTCAGTGATTACTCTTAATATTGTTTAGTTATTTACCGAAATCAGTCTTATTTATTTTGTTAAACTACTTATTTGATATAACTTTTTTTTCTTATTTTTGAAAAAAAAAGAGACAACGGGTGGGTGGGCGGGGCCAAATTTAATATTTTCATACAGAATCTTTTGTAAGCAAACAATAGGCCCGCCCACCTACCCTCTCTTCATTCCAGTGATTACTCTTAATATTGTACAGTTATTTACCGAAATCAGTCTTATTTATTTTGTTATACTACTTATTTTCTATAAGATTTTTTTTCTTATTTCTGAAAAAAAAAGCGAGAACGGGTGGGTGGGCGGGGCTAAATTTAACATTTTCTTATAGTATCTTTTATAGGCAAAGAATAGCCCCTCCAACCCACCCTCTCTTCATTTCAGTGATTACTCTTAATATTGTTCAGTCATTTACCAAAATCAGTCTTATTTATTTTGATATACCTACTACTTATTTGATATAACATTTTTTTCTTATTTTTGAAAAAAAAAAGAGAGAACGGGTGGGTGGGTGGGGTTAAATTTAACATTTTCCTACAGAATCTTTTATGAACAAGCAACAGCCCCGCCCACCCACCTCCTCTTCATTCCAGTAATTACACTTTAATATAGTTCAGTCATTAACCAAAATCAGTCTTATTGTGTAAAGTAAATTCAACTCGAAAATGCTGGATATGGTTCATTGTATTTTAGGTGCGAGGGAAGTTCTGTTGAAACAATGTTCGACCATTTTTTGGATTTGCTTATACAGGGTGAAATTAATAAATGGGTGAATTTATTTTATTGATCTTGGAGATGTTTTGAAGTTATAAGCATGGTAAATTTTTGTTCAAAATGTATTATTTGCTTATCCCCCCAAAAAAATTGATGACGTCACCTCAAATATTGCTGAATAAATCCTGTTTTAAATGTGCAAAATATGATAAATCTATATTTGTGATTCATGACTACGTTAAGATTTTTAAGATTTGTTTATACAGGGTGTCTCAAAAAAATTGATGACATCATCTCAAAATTTTGCCGAATAAATCCTATCTAAAATTTGCAAAATATGATCAATCTACATTTGTAAATTATCATTGCATTCATATTTTTAAGATTTGCTTGTACAAAGTGGCTAAAAAAGATTTACATTAAAATTTCAAAAAACTGAAAAATCCAGAAATTGAAACACTCCCAAAATTGAAGTGTTGAAATACTGATAAATCGAAAAAGCGAATATCTTTGTAAAATTTTTGTCTATCTGCACTTTTATCAAAATTTCTTTATTCATTTCCTTCAAACAATCGTGACGTCATCCCAAAATCAAGCTTTATAATCTATCAAAAAAGTGAACTGGTTTTTCTGGTGTTGCGGGTGCGTGCAGTGTGTCACTTTCGTGCCCTGCAACGCTTGATCGAACAGAAGAGGCCAAAAGAAGGAAATAAAGCACAGCAAAACAAAAACCGACGAAAAATAAACAATCGCAGAATCAACAAATTAATCCAACTTTCACTGGTTCTTTTTGCTCGAATCTTGAGTAAAGCGACTCAAAATACGCGCTTTAGGATTTAAAAGTGCTTAAAAAGTGCACAGTTTTGATTTTTTGAACAAAAACATATTAATCAGATATCTAGTAACTACAGTTAAGGTGATGTTATCGGTTTAGTTTTCACTGAATTTACAGTAGATTTTGTTTCACAAATATTAGACAACTAGTTGGAATCTGAACCCAATTTCTTTTTTACAATATCTTTGATATGCTATTAGTGTCCGGAACTTATAAAATTGGAGAAAAAATGACCTGTTTTGCTGTAATAAAATCGCAAATATGCTCAAAATCACACTAATATTAGGTCCGACTGTGCCGACCATAGTTATAAAATTCACATTAAAGTAAGTAATGGGCATTCTTTGAAGTGTTTACTACGATATTTCAAAAAGAAAAAAAAAAAGTTCGATTTATAAAACTTCATAATTTTGGTTTAAAACTGATCATGTTTGAAGCTTTATTTTATCCGTTCCATTTGCTGTCCCTTACTGCGGTCTCTCTCGGATTGGGGTATAACACCCACCGAACGTTCTTGGACCGATGGGATAATTTATTACTTCCGACATCTTTTCGGTGACAAATTTAATCTTTGCATACATTTACTTCAGTGTAGTTAGTGAACTCCTTGTGACCATTGAAATATATAAAGAGTAAATTTTGAAATGGGACGAAAGTCGAAGATTCCACTTTCAAAGCCATGAAAAAGTCGAAAAAACTTTTATCAGAATTATTATGTCAAAAACCCACTAAAACTACAGACAAAAAATGCAGTTTAATCATGATTTGATTAGTTTTACTATTATTATGCTTTTATTTCCTAATTTCTGTACATATAAATATTATTGTTTTTTAGACCCGCCGCTGTTTTTATACACTTACATAAGGTGTAAGTCAATGTTACTAATAGAAATTTTATTATTGTTACTTTATATAATAACCAATCCTATTGCTTCTCGGCTTTTTGTCAAAGATCAAAGTGTATTACCTGAAAGAATTTTATTTTGTTGAATAAAAGATTACCATAAACCTTATAATTAGCCGGATACCCATTCAGTATACACAGGTAGTTTCTATACCTCTTTAGTTTGAACTTAGCCGATACTAACCAGTTTATAACCTGTTATAATTGAAATATGTAAACCAAATAATTGAAGTACTTAGTTTTAAGTAAAACTTAAAACAATTGGGTATATTTATAAATATGCATAAATAAAAACGAAACAAATTGTTGGTGTCTAGCTTATTTTATAATTTGCATTACACCATGACATATAGGTACGTACTGATGCAGAAATTGGTGATTTTTCGTTGCATTTCAGTATAGGGACACACTCAGTAGAACCATTTGGACACTTAAAATTGATTTTGTTTTACTTGCCACAAATCTTTTTAAGTGTTGCGAAAGTGATTGTTTTGTGTCCGAAAAAGAACTGCATCTATAATTATTATATTCTATAATTTATTATCTATTATTATAATTATTCGGCTGAGTGCTTTTTTTGTTGTAAATCAATCAGTTTCCCAATTAGATTATAATTGCTTGGACTTACTATTTGTTGTCTTAATTTTTCGAAGTTCATTTTTGTACACATTCAGATTTTCATTTCTTATTAATTTCTTGTGATCATTTTTATAAATTCGTATATGAAAATGGAACTGTTGACGAACGAAAATCGAACAATAATACAAGACAAGCGGGTGCCGAACTGTTACCAGAGATTATGGGTGTCATAAATTACACCCCAGCTTTCCTGAGGGTCAACCAGCTTACCACTACCTCTCGTCTTTATTTTTCTACACGCAAACTTCTTGTGAAGACAATAACACGGCAAAATTAAAAATCCGACAGTTTTCTTTTAGCAAACATCCCCTTAACATTGCTTATTGGTTACATAACCGTAGTAGGTACTCCATTGTGATGTTACAAGGCTTACGTGCCAACTATGTCGCTGCGAAACAATAATGAGATATCTAGTAAATGCAGTTAACATTAGGTGTTAGTTACATAACAGGAGTACCACAGTGTGATGTTTAAACGCTTATATGCAAGCTATATCGCTGCGACATAATAGTGAGATATTTAGTAAATGTAGTCAACATTACGTGTTGGTTACGTAGCATGAGTACTCCATTGTGATGTTATATAGCTTACGTTCCAGGTATATCGTTAAGACATAATCATGGGATGTACTCATTTTCCTTTTGTGAGTACGTACCTGTGACGTCAATGTCACAACTGTGTTTACTGGGTTACACCTCCTCTAGCGAGTGTCCTTTAGTTGTACCATTTTCTAAAAATAATATATCATACGCAGTCGCAGATATCACAGATTAATATCTCCTTTATGAAACGCGGGCTATCCATCTCCTGTCCACCCTATCAGCTTGAGCCTCTTTAAACTAAGCCGTCCACTCCGACATCCTCCCGTCTTAAATCCCCCTAAACAAGATCCAATGATCGGATTCAATTAGCGGTCGAAAGTAAAACTTTGTCAATTAAAACTCGCAAAAATGAAGCCTCTCTTAGCTGATCCCAGCTTGACCCGAAATTCCAATAAGGAAATCTGCGCGAATTTACGAGCTCCGAGGCTTATCTTAACGGGCATTATTCGAAATTATGAAATTTTCTCGCCAGACCGAAATTCCATTACAGTCTTCGGCAAATAGTTACGCATCGGCCACGGGATAAAACAAAGCAACAGCTCGACTGCCCTAAGCCTGGTCGGAATCCCTCCAAAAATAAACAGCGTATGTATGTGCTGAATGCAGTCCGATACGTGCCACCATGTTATTCAGCGAATCCTGTGTACATACAGTCGGAGGAGCGACGTTATCTGCAGAGGGACAACAAAGGCCTTCAAGAGTGCCACATATATTCACTTAGATGGAGCTGGCGTCTGTCAGATGGAAGATAGTCCGATATTTCTCGGTCGAGCGGCCTTGGCTTTTGTTCTTCCATATTAATTGTCCGAGGCCCGATTGTTCCGTCCCCACCTCCGTATTTCTTTTTGTTGGAGAGGGCTGGCGGTGAGGAGCGACCCTCTTCTAATTATTTCCGTACGGAAAAGAAAACTGATTTTTTGATTCGGGACAAAGGAGGGCGAGCGGAAGCGCGGGAGCAGCGACCTCGGGAAGAACGGTCGGACGTAATGACAACTCCAGAATAAATTAATTACACGGTGGTGGTGTGTACTTGCTTCTTTGGTGGTGTTGCAGTCAGAAAAACATCCGACCGACTGCGCCAATTTCGTGTCGCCGTAGACTAATTATGCGTACGACTACAAAACAATATTTGTGATATGGAAAACAGACGTTCTAAAAATACGAGTAACAAAGCGTTCGCACTACAACTCGTTTCGTTCGAAACTTACAAGTTACGAGCACAGAGCTTGTAAAAAAGTGAGTTTGGAAACTTCATAAAAGTATGTTTGGGGTGAAACAGGCGGCTCGAGTGTGGAATTTGCTTTGACTAAGACTTCACAAACTACTACTCCTAGAAGGGAAATAGTCGATCCGGATTTACGTACTAAACAAGAATAGAAATATTTTCTCTGCAACTGCATTTAAATAATGAGACAGTTTCGTAGATTCGGTTTTTAGTGATTTCCTAATGAAAATTGCGCTACTTTGTTGGGTCTTGGTGTTTCTTGTTTTTTAAATAAAGCAGAAATGGTTACTCCTTAACAAACTGCTTCATTTTCGCTGCACTAATTGCAACAAATGGAGCAAAATGAAGTGATTCGTTCGCTGAATGTAAACATAATCTAATCAGACACGTCTCAGTGGAGTACGAATGCGCGTTGATGTGAAAGCACCAAACCTACCCGACAATCAAGACACATCACTGCAGGAATACGACATCGTTTCAGTCACTTTTAGTAAAATTGACCTTGATATGGTTAACTCAATGGTACAACAATCTAATATCGATATTTAGGCTCATAGCAGGCATAGGCTTCGTTTGTCAAGACACTGATTATTTCCTTCACTTTTCATTAAAATGTGTGAAATTTTAACGATGTCGTCAACACGTCGTGTTATTTTGTTCGACTGTTTATTCACTCAATTCAGTTCAGAGCAATTCACAGTTCAAGTTAAATGTTTTTAACTGTTCCTGGTTCTAATATAATTTAACAGTCATAAAATTATTCATATATCGATGTTTATATGGAAAAACTCACTAGAAACATATGCATACGATGTTTTTTTACCCGTTCTTTAACTATCTATCCATCAATAAAATGTAAAATAAAATTCTCAAAGTTAAATTTGATAATTTTCGAAGCTGTGTTTGTTCGACTGTACTTTAGGGGCGAAATAACCTTCATCCAATTTTTAATTTAATTTTGGTGAAATTTTTTATCACGTTTGTTTAAAAATCAATATCTCAGTTGTTTATTATGTATGGAAATTTGGGAACACTGTTTTCGCTACTATTTTCAGCATACAGTACTCTAGAGGCTAGATCTTTTTGTCGGAAAATGAGATTCAGTAAACGCAATTTTTTCCACAAAATTTGATCTCGTGTTCCTAAATTTCCACAAGTGGAGACATCGAGTTTTAAAAATACGTAATAAAAAATTTCAGCAAAATGCGAAAAAAAAAATGATAGAAGTCTTGCCTGAATGCCGGTCATTTCCGGGTCAGTGGTGGGTCTTACAAAATTACTATGATATACTGTTACGAAAAAACTGTTATTTTGTTATACAGAGCAAATTATGGATAGGTTTTATTTACAATTTTAGAAAAATAGGTCTGTTAATAATGGAGATATCACATTCTGAAAATGTATTGAAAATTCCATGTGCGAACCGTAGGGTTTCGTAAATTAATTATTATATAATTCGATATGTTTTATAGTAGGGATTTTATACACTTACAATTAACCTAGGAGGTGGGTATAATAGGTTTGCATTATTACTTGTACCATGTGATTTGATGCTATTGTTACGTTGTTCGGTGTCTAAAATCGGCGTGGGTTAAACTCAACAATTGATTTCTTACTAACTCGAACTTACACGACTAACGATTATGTATAAAATAATTACGGCGCAACTTCTCTTGACTCAACTAGCTGAATAATGATCCTAGTTCCTGACGGTGGCCTTTATTTAAATCTGTATGTTTATGTCGATGTATCGCTTCGAGGGTTTTCTGGGCCCGTCGCGACATCCATTTCCCGGGTTTCCTTTAGTGCCCGGCCTATGAGTCATACTACATACTAGAAGAAACACGTACATACTAGAAGACTCATAGGCGTCGTACCGGGGCGGCGTATGAGTTTATTTTGGGACAAAAGATTATTCCAAATGACAAATGGGACTGTACCAAACAATACTATGATAACTTTAAAAGATTCTCAGAGACGATATTTTCCAAACATCTAAATATGTAATAAATATGATGAGCAAATTTTTTTTCTTAATTTTTTCATACCGTTTTAACTTATCACCAAAATTTATGCCCAGAAAGTTAATTGTGTTTGCTTGTTTGACTAAGATATCATACAGCGTCAATGGAATCATACTCACTATCTTCAGAAATATTTTTCTATGTATTGCATTTGGAGTGTCATTGCATTTTTTTAAATAGTTCCATCTATATTGATAGTTAGTTTATGATAAGTAAAGTTCAAAAATTGGGGAAGGTCATTTACGAAGAAGATTAACTAAGTAGTAGTAGTAGTACCTGCTAAGATAAGACTGATTTTGGCAAATGAGATACCTTCTAGGAAAAGGGAGGGTGGGTGGGCGGTTCTAGTATCTCTTAAGATAATACTGATTTTGGCAAATGAAATACCTTCTATGAAAAGAGAGGGCGAGTGGGCGGGGCTGGTACCTGATAAGATAAAACTCATTTTGGCAAATAACATAGCCTCTAAAAAAAGAGAGGGTGGGTGGGCGGGGTTTAGTACCTACTAAAATAAGATCGATTTTGGCAAATGAGGTAACCTGCAACAAATTAAATTAAATAATTATAAGAGAAGACACTAGAGACTTCAAAACAGTTTCAAATTTTTTCCAAACGGGAATACCTAGAACCTAAGGATTGTTTTAAATTTTTCAAAAAAAACCGGCCCCAAAATTAAGTCAAAAACAGTTCAGGTCAGAATTTCTCAAAAATAGAACACCAAGGTTCTCCATATCAGGCTTGTTTAGTTGTTAAAGGTAGCAAAAGAACCATTTTTTTTTCAGACAGCCGGTAAGTATATCGTTTTTAATGCGTCTGTTATACATATTTTTAGGAGTATTTATTGCATTTGTAAAATTTCCCGGTGACCCCGCGGCACAATCCGGCACTGGTTCTAACACGTATTTTAACTCACAACATCAAACAAAAGTAACTAGGTCGAGTAACCCTCAAATTCTTTCACCTGTTATACATTCCAACCCTAAATAGCAACTTAAATGGTGATACTGATTAATTTGTGCTGTTTTTCTTGGCGTCAAATTTAAATTTAAATCCGGACACCACAAGTACATGAATTATGAAAATTGTTCACTTTTTTAGCATTATACGCATTTATCTCGGCGTCCTTGTCTTTGTACAGTTCTTGTTGGAGTTCGAATTTTATTTACTGTAAATCGTATCTTTCCTTGAATTGTTATTTTTTTGCTAAGTTTAATTACATCTCAGAATATTCAAAAAAACGACTGAACTATTTACTTAGTTTGTACTAGAACCTGTGTAAATAGTAAATGTTCAGCACCGGAGACATGTTCTTGTAACAGTGGTTTTGCGAAAGATGCGGCGAATAAATATCTTTGCAATCCTGTATGTTCTAAAATTTGCATGAACAGTAAATGCACGGCTCCGGAAACATGTTCTTGTAATGAAGGATTTTCGAAGGATCTCGAAAATAAGTATCTGTGTAATCCTGTTTGTTCTAAAAGTTGCGTTAATAGTAAATGTTCATCACCAGAAACATGTTCTTGTAATAGTGATTTTGCGAAAGATGCGGCGAGTAAATATCTTTGCAATCCTGTATGTTCTAAACCATGTACGAACAGTAAATGCACGGTTCCACAAACATGTTTTTGTAATGCAGGATTTTCGAAGGATCGCGAAAATAATTATGTGTGTAATCCTGTTTGTACTAAAACTTGTGTAAATAGTAAATGTTCAGCATCAGAGACATGTTCTTGTGACAGTGGTTTTTCGAAAGATGCTGCGAATAAATATCTTTGTAATCCTGTATGTTCTAAACTTTGTATGAACAGTAAATGCACGGCCCCAGAAACATGTTCTTGTAATGAAGGATTTTCGAAGAATCCCGAAAATAAATATCTGTGTAACCCTGTTTGTACTAGAACTTGTGTAAATAGCAAATGTTCAGCACCAGAAACATGTTCTTGTAACGGTGGTTTTGCAAAAGATGCTGCGAATAAATATCTTTGCAATCCGGTATCTTCTAAACTTTGTACGAACAGTAAATGCACGGCTCCAGAAACATGTTCTTGTAATGAAGGATTTTCGAAGGATTCCGAAAATAATTATCTGTGTAATCCTGTTTGTAGTGAAACTTGTGAAAATAGTAAATGTTCAGCACCGGAGACATGTTCTTGTAGCAGTGGTTTTGCGAAAGATGCGGCGAATAAATATATTTGCAATCCTGTGTGTTCTAAAATTTGCATGAACAGTAAATGCACGGCTCCGGAAACATGTTCTTGTAATGAAGGATTTTCGAAGGATCTCGAAAATATGTATCTGTGTAATCCTGTTTGTTCTAAAAGTTGTGTTAATAGCAAATGTACCGCACCAGAGACATGTTCTTATAACTCTGGTTTTGCGAAAGATGCGACGAATAAATATCTTTGCAATCCTGTATGTTCTAAACCTTGCATGAACAGTAAATGCACGGCTCCAGAAACATGTTCTTGTAATGAAGGATTTTCGAAGGATCTCGAAAATAAGTATCTGTGTAATCCTGTTTGTTCTAAAAGTAGTGTTAATAGTAAATGTTCATCACCAGAAACATGTTCTTGTAATAGTGGTTTTGCGAAAGATTCAGCTAATAAATATATTTGTAATCCTGTGTGTTCTAAAATTTGCATGAACAGTAAATGCACGGCTCCAGAAACATATTCTTGTAATGCAGGATTTTCGAAAGATCCCAAAAATAAGTGTCTGTGTAATCCTGTTTGTACTGAAACTTGTGTAAATAGTAAATGTTCAGCACCGTGAAACATCTCTTGCTAAGTTGTTATGTCAAAATTATTTAATGCAGTTTTATTTTTCCAGTGGCGGCTCGTGATTTTTTGAAATGGGGGAACAGAATTTGATTGATGAATTAAATATGAAGATATAAAACAGGCTGTCAAGGCGTCAATTACTAGACGAAATTGTATGACGGAAATAAATACAAAAATATGTTCAAGAAAAATAAAAAGTACTTGTCCGCATACCTTTAGTTTTAAATCATTACTGAGAAGACACACAAAAAAATGATTTTTCTCTCGTTTTGTCATGAAAACTTTTTTTATTAATAAATCGGGAGTGGCTCTCCCTAAATTTTTCACTAACATTTTACCGTCGTAAGACAGAGGACAATTTTTTATTAAATATTCAACTGAATTCATTATTTTTATTTAAAATCAAACAATTTCGCTCGAGCAGAATTAAAATGTAATCCCGCAATTGCGCTACTGCTAGTGGTCACTGTTCGAGCAAGACTCGATTTTAGCTGAATACAGGGACCAGACGCACGGTTTCCATGACAACGGTGTAAACAAAACGTCTAAATGAGTCATTATTTCGTCTCCGCTTTTATCAGCACTTTAGCAACGTATCATATATCCAATATACATCTTTTGATGTAAGTTTTGATACATTCTATACAAATAGAACGTGATAAAAAATTAGTTTTGATAATTATGTCACAAATTTTCGCCGCCCCCCTGCCCTCTCCCTATGGGCGCCCGTGAGGTTATACCCGTATTTCTAGTGAGTTTTCCAATCCGCTAATTGCTCAACATTGTTTAGGCAAGGACACGTATGTCAATTCCAGCACGTGCAGTGTAAAAGTACTACCGTGTACCGTTACTGACATTTGATCAATTAAAAAAAAAAAGGTGAACGAACCATTCTTCATGATTTAATCAGTATAAAAAAAATTAGATGACAAGAATCACAGTTTAAGAAAATTGGTCCAAAGATATTTTGACAGAACTTCCCTCGCTTTTGAAGTACAGTTACACAAATCCCGCTTCTTTGAAATAAAAATTTGATTTTGCGATATTTGTATTGTGATAACCTGTATAAAACAAAAACTGGTGGCGTAAATGACACCTTGCAGTCTTTGTGTCACGGGGTGCAACCAATGGGCATGAAATATATTGAAACCTCTTTACAATGGACAGTCGCGGGGAATTTCAAATTGTTGGTTTTAGGGGGTAAAACACCCATATACACTGACCCGCAAAAAACTAGCCACCCTGTAAAATTTCGCAAAACCATTTTAAAAATTATTAATTTAACTAGTAATCGTTATTTTATTAAAAAACATTCATTATTGACACATGATGTACAAATTAGCAAAAAAGAAGACAAATAAACCCAGAATTAAATTTATTTTAACAAAATAACAGAAACAGACCAAGTACGATATTTTCTTAATTTAAACAACAAAGGAGGCTGTTGTTGTAAACAGTGTTTTTCATCATTTGACTATAAGTTTGGCAGTTAATAAACGTTTTCACGCGAAAATAATGCCGTAAACTCTTACAGACGTCTCTCAAATTGTCGCTTGTTTCTGTTATTTTGTTAAATTAAATTTAAGATAAGATTTATTATTTTAACCGTGTAGCTGGTGGCAGGGAATAAACCCGATTATTATTTAAAATATTCCTTGCCGTTTTATTTTACTGTCGTGTTTTTGTGGGCGCTGACCACCTGAGATCCGTGTCTCCAGCTTGAGAGCAACCCCGGCGCTCCTTCCCCCGGAGAGGGTCCTGACCGAAGGCGCCACGTCCGACTGCGTGAAGGTCGCCGCATAAGCCTAGATCGGCCAGACGTGTTTTTTTATATCAGAGACACTACTTGGCTCAATGCTTGGCACCCAGGTCCTCTCTACCACTATCAGAATCACGATTTGTTTCATCATTGTTGTTTTCATTATGTTCTTGTATATTAGATTGGTGCAGTGTAGTACTTGTTTGTGGCAAATTACATACCCCCTAAGAAAATAGAAGGCGGGTGGGCGTAGCTAGTATTTGTTAAAATTAGACTGATTTTGGTAAACGACATACGTTCTAAGAAAATAGAGGGCGGGTAGGCGGGGCTAGTACTTGTTAAGATAAAATTGATTTTGGTAACTGACTGAACAATATTAAGAATAATCACTGGAATGAAGAGAGGGTGGGTGGGCGGGGCTATTGCTTGCTTATAAAAAATTCTTTAGGAAAAAGTTAAACTTACCCCCGCCCACCCACCCGTTCTCTCATTTTCTTCTTCAGAAATAACAAATAAACATTATAACAAATAGGTAGTATAACAAAAAAATTACGATTAAGGCTTTTTTTTAACAGCCTACATTCGATTAGTTCCCATTCTCGCTTTACAAAAGAACACATAGTTAAAAATATCTACATCAGAATATTTGGTTATTAAGTGATCATGATCATTAATGCTGCCATAATCGAATAAATTTGTATTTAGCATCATTTGAAAGATACGCCAGTGGCACATCATTTTCTTTATTAAAATCGGAACCTACTACTTCACTGTTTTCTCCAAATCCTGCTTTTAGAAAACATCGATTTTAATCTCTGGTTTGACTTTGGGCCATACGGCTGGAATCAATGTCAGAACATTGACAACGCTTATTAAATTCTCTAATTGTTGAATGTTCTGTACTTCAACCATTGACGATAAAAGTCTCAAGAAGTTTTCTGTAAATTAAGTTAAAAATGCGAATTACACCTTTGTCAACCATTGGGTTGACAATGTGGTGTCATATTTGGAGGAAATAATACCAATTTGACATTTTTTAATGCCATATTTGGATGTTCGAACATTTTCCACCGCTGCGTTTTTTATTTTTCAAGCCGAGAATTTTTTTAGACAATGCTGTAAAAAGGAATCCAGTTTCGTCGGCAAAGAAGGAATTTTCCGGAGAGTAGTTTTGTCAGATTTCTTTGAGTTTTTCTTTCCATTGCACTATATCTTCAGTGTCATCTTCGGCTGCTTCTCCAGAAATGGTCTTTTAGATGACGTTCCATCGAGGACAAAATTTTTCCAAGCATCCTTAAATCTAATCATATGCAGTTCTTTGGCTACTTCCAAAGCTTTTTTTTTTAATACAAGACACAAAGCTAGAATATTCTTTTGCCTCACTTTGCAAAAACAGTCATATCACGTACCCTAGTAACGAAGAAATATAGAAAAAACAAATTAAATGTCGAATGGGGCAAACTCTCACGAACCGCTCTCGACGCGATGCCACTGATCCACCTTTTAAACATCGTGTTACCCGGAATTCCTAAATTACCCTGCAATATACATCCGCACTATAAAGTTCCCTAAAATTCCCATGGACCGAGCACGTTTTCGGTTTGATGCGCTTTATACAATGGGACCTAGCAATAACATGGAATCCCGTTGTTTAGAGGTATAAAATTGATACGTTCAAGCATCAGAAATGTCAGTCTTCGACACGGACTTTATTCGTACACATAGATGGTATTCTTCTCGATCCCGGGCCAACGAAATTGGCCAGCAAGTTCCGAACCGGGATAATTTTTATTAGGGGTCGAGCATAGGAAATTCTCACCGTGGTCAATGACCGTAGAGTATCCTTGTAAACTATGGATAATTCTCTGTTTAATGTTGGTAAGTCTATTGTACGGGAAGGATGTTCCTATGAATTGGACGATTGTGCCGATAGACCACCCGTTCCAAGTCATTGCTCTCTTTTTAGGCCAAACTGTGGGAAAAAGTTTTCTGAGAGAAACCACCCCCGAAAGGAGGTGACTGGCCAAGAAGTACCCCCTCTAATCAGGAAGGGACGACTTGGCTGCAAAATTTTGTCACAAAGTTTAGTTACTGTTTCGGGTTTGAAGTGGTCCACGGATTGTTTTTGCTTTCAATAATCTTTTTGCCTTTTTGTGTAGAGTATACAGTTATGTTAACTTCCCTCTTTCATTTTTATTCAAAATTGTAAGTTTTCAAGGTTGTCACTCTGAATTGGAAAAATTCACCATTGTCAAAGACGTTAACCGAACATTCGACGACAACCAACTGATACATGACTGGTCCTTAGTACCAGTAGTTACCAGTGTAAAAGGTGCTTACACATTTTCGGAATTTCTTGCGAAAATGTGGATATCTAGGTGGAAAACTCAAAGCGGATTCGTAGACAACAAGTGTAGGGGTATATTATTGGCGAAATAAAATCCCCTTGTTGTTAGAACCGGCCCAAAATCTGAAGCGGGTATCAGATAACACTGTAAATTATCTTAACAGTTATTGTGACAATCCCCAGTTGTTGTACATTCAAAGCGCTGACAGCTCTTGAGACTGGGTCGAATGTAACGTTGTTTCCTTCAGACTCCTCCATCACCTCAAAAACCCGGTCCTAGACCACAAATCTCGACGTACAGACCCCCGGCAGAGATAGGTGAGAAAAACGAGCCGGCGAATTTTCGTGTAATAAGAGCAGCTTCAGCGCCGCGAAAGCATAAAATTAGATATTTCGTAAACAATCTATCGACAACAGTACCTTTTAACGTGACTATCAGCGGTCTGCCCGGCATCACCCACCCTACCCACTCGAAACGCTCGCCACATCGCGCAAATCAAATAAAAAACTCCATTTTCTAATTTTCACTTCCAATTTCTTCCGCCTCCATCGGCGTCCAATTCGTTCGGAATTCCATACAGCCGCCCGCTCGGAACAATTCGTAATCGACGAAATTAGCGTATAGACTTCGGCGTTATCCGTCACTGTCGCCGAACGTGACTGATGATCTCGGACGTGGCGTTCACAAATTCTATATCCAGTCGAAATTTACAATTTACGTCCAAGATCGAATTCTCCGCTCTCTGTTTACACCTGCTGCGGCGGATCGCGCGTTCTCTCCCTCTCGCGCCGTCTCTCTCTAATCGGATCGGGCCGACGGACGTGACTGAAAAAAGAACATGAGTTTGTTGTTCAATTGTCCGGTGCAAATGGCGCGCTAATTCCTCTCCAGCGTCGACAACTGTGGAAGTGCTCGCGATGGGTATTTATTATCGGAGCGTCGACGGCACTCGCACCGTAAATTACTCCAATTGTAGTTGATCGGATCCATTTTAATTAAATTTTAATTTAAAATTGAATGCAGATCTAATAAATTAGAGAGCGGTTCGGGTAGGCGATAGAGACAATTTTATTACGGCAAACAGAGGCCGATCATCGCGCGAAATAACATGAACGAAATTAAAATGAGGCGTGTCAATCACAAAAAATGGAATTCTCGCCTACGTCGAGTTTGGAAAAATGGATCCCCGGGATGTTATTTTTGTATTCGCTAAAATTTTAGTGGTGTGTGGAGTTAATTATAAAAGTTTTAATAATATCCCAATTTCTGAAATGATAATGTTTAACATGGGAAATTGATTTTTATTTTATAATATATCCTCAGATTACTTTAAAGCTATTATTGAGTGATGCATTTGTGGGGGTAAATTAATTTAATATTAGCCGTGTAGCTAGCTACTCTCGTGTTTTCGTGGGCGCTGACCACCTGAGATCCGTGTCTCTGGCTTGAGAGCAACCCCGGCGCTCCCGCCCCCGGAGAGGGAGCTGGCGCCCGACGGCATGAAGTTCACCGCATAAGCCTAGGTCGGCCAGACGTGTTTTTTATATCAGCGACACTGGTCGGCCCAAGGCTTAGCACTCAGGTACGCCGCCACCACACGTTATCGGCGAGATTCCGGACCGTCCGTCCGTCACACCGAAATTTCGTTGCAAGATGACGGAATTTCCTCTTCTACCACTTTCAGAATCACGGTTTGTTTCATTATGTTTTTGTATATTGGATTGGTACAGTGTTGTACTTGCTAAGATAATGTAATTTCCCATTTTAATTCTCTATGTCCAAACTTGAATGCTGCACCCTGTATTAAGAATATCATGTAGATGATAACACGTTATAAAAACAAAAGTCAGCCTGCTTAATTATAGTTGCGGGTTGTTAAACACAAAGCTAAAGTCGTATATTTATTATAAACAAAATGTCACTTAATTTCCACAGTACAATAAATCATCCAATACCAACCTAAATCTTGATTTTGACTTATAAAAAATATTAAAAGATATCATCTAATGAGATCAAATAATAGACAATAGGTCTGAAACATTGTAAAAAAATATTTACCTTGATATCTAGGTAAATTGGCGATAAAGTATATATTATCTACAAATTACAACACAAAATACCGTAAGTACTACTTATTGTGTTTAAAACAACTTGAACAAGATCGTATTTGTAATTTATAATCCGTGAAATGTATATCTCGTTAACAGTATATACCGCAAAATGGCGAAATCAAACCAGGTAAGATATAAATTAATTTTTAAAACTTTATTGTTCAGTGTTGTGTCTTTGATTGCTAGCTAAATATTTTCTTTGGCGCAAAAACGTAGTAAAAAATGGGTTAATGTTACTTAGATAGAGTTTCTAAACGGAAACGAGAGACCTATTTTTATGTATTGTGGGGACCATGAAACCTTGAGAAAACATGAAAGTAGTCTTTCACCGGATGGACCCTATTACAATACTTCCTTAGCTTATGCTCGGGAAGTAAAAATGGTAATCTGCGACACGAATTATTTTCTCATATATTTAGGACTATTTTTAACCGGAATGAGGAAACGTCATTCATAGATTATAATCACTGATGAACATTTTTATCTATAATTTTTGAATGCTCTTATCTTTCTAAAGTATAAGGCACTTATTTTCTAGTCCAACATTTAATCTGATGGCGATAAAAATATCTCACGTGCATTAAATTTTACAAATATTATAAATCACTGCATCAAAATCAGTGCACAAAGAAATCTTGAAATTTGACCCCAATAAATTATTTTCTTTTAATTGTCGTTCCAAACGTAATCTAAACGTATTTGTATGGTGAATGTATAAATACTGCGACGAAATTCCGCTGTGACGGACGGACGCCAAGCTTTGGACCGACTAGTGTGATTTAAAAACACGTCTGGCCGACCTAAGCTTATGCAGCGACCTTCACGTCACCGGTCAGGAGCGGCGGTCGCTCTGGCGCCAGCTCTCTCTACGAGGGAGGGAGCGCCGGGGTTGGTCTCAAGACGGAGCCACGGATCTCAGGTGGTGAGCGCCCGCGAAAACAAAATAATAGAATAAACCGGCAAGGAATGGTTGAAATAATAATCGGGTTTATTCCCTACCACCAGCTATACGGCTAAAATAATAAATCTTATGGCTAATCTTAAAAAAAATTACAAAAGTGTTTTACAAGAAAAATAATAATACGTCCGTTTGTTTCAAACAAATGCTGTTGTACTGTTTCAATACGAAATAAATTCAAGAGAAACGTAATTTTCAACTTAGCTCTAACAATTTCTTAAAATTTTCAGAATCACCCTGGCTACGGCACCGAATACGAAATTTATCTCCCTGCCTATTTGGCCCTAAAACTAAACAACCATGAAGAAATCAGCGATTTCTCATTCAGAAGTAACTCTCAAGACTTCGGCAATTTCGACGACGTTGTCCTCGACATTAAATTTACAAATGGAACCAACAAACATTTCGCTTTCCAGTTAAAGCACAAAGGAGACGACGGTAAGACCTTATCTCCAGCAGCGCTCGAATCCACCAATAACCCCTTCAGCCTACCCCAGTATTGCCAAAGCTTCAAGAATTTGAAACCCAACATCAAAAACAATTACCAGTTTATCATTTACACGAATGCCAACCTAAGCGAAAACGTCAAAAATGGACTAAAAATTTTTAAAATGGACAAAGTCGAAGATCACGTAGAGTTGGAATTATTCAACACGAGCGACTCTAGTGACAAAGTGTATAACTTTAGTGTCACTAACGTTCCGCTGAAAACTGCCGAAATAACTAAAAGTGAGTACAAGGAGTTTTTTTCGAAGCTAACATTCTACACGGGTCAAAAAAATTTCAAAACACTAGAACAGGAAATATCTCGAATTTTAGGCAACGAGAATGTTTTCCAGAGCTACGTTGCTTTATTTCGAAAATGGCACCAAGGAAGATTTAGTAACAAAACTATAGATCGTACAACGGTTAACTTCCACCTTTGTGACATGTTTTTGTGGACGTACAACACCGACCACTGTTTTTTCAGCACACAAAATCCAAACATGGAATTGTTTGATCAAGCAGTCCACGAATTTGATGTTACTTTGCTTAACAAGCCAGATCTAGCAACATGCCAAAATTTTGACCGTTTATCGAGCAAAAGAGCAAAATCCAACTTCAACAAATACACCAAGAAGTACGCCCGCAAATTCGGAGTGAAAGAATGTATGTTACGATTAGCAAAAGACTACAAATTTACTGAGAGAACATCAGGTGAATTGGATGAAGTCACCCAGAAGAAAATATATTTTTATTTCTTTGAAAACTTGCTGGTGGTTGATTTTTATAAAAACTCGGAAGAGTCAATTTATCAGTTGCTGAAACTCTATAAAGTTAGAGAAGATAGAGTAAAATTTGTGCTACTAGGACGTCACAAAGTTGACTACTAGGACGTCACAAAGTTGATTCCAGTCAGCTACTCGGGGTCACAGTTTTCCAAAACCTAGACGACATAAGAGTAAAAAATAAGGTTCTTTATGAGAATATAATAACCAAATGTAAAATCTCGTTACAAGGACGAAGCGAAATCAGTCTGAAACAACTAAGTGACGATTTTGACAACGTGACGCCTGTTTTTAAGACAGAAGAAGTGGTAAAAATGTTAAAAGAGCGGCTCTTGATTGGCGAAGAAAAAATATCAAACTATCACATACTCAGAAAAGTCTCCACAATCGTCTTTAGTACAGAAAATCTTTTAAAACTGTGCAGAAATGGAAAATATGCGGTATATATTGTCAAACTTGACAACAACTTCAAATTTCGACAAGAAATAGAAGCGATAGACGTCCACAAATATCTTCAAAATGGAAAAGGTTTTGACCAGATGTCACCCATATTGTCAGTAAGTGAAAACTTCAATGAAACTTTATTCGAAGATGTTTGTAACATAAATCCAGGCAAACCTGTACATTTCTTCAAATCAGTTGGTGACGATAAATATTTGCTAGTACGAAGTACTAGCGCTCTAATTCACGAAGTAGAAAACACACAACAGGAAATTTTTGATGAAGAGGAAGTTCACACAGTTTTTGATAATCCGGTAAACATTCTGATTGCTGAACCTGGAATGGGAAAGTCAAAAACTTTGAACTATTTAGGAATCAACTGTCCACACGATTTTTGGGCTATAAATGAAAATCTTAAAGATCACTACATGTTCTTCAACAGAAAACACTCCCCAAAAAGCGTTCTAAAATATTTTATCAAAACGACAACTCCCAATAACATCTTCATTAAAGTCTTCATTCAACACAGAAAAATGATTTTCTTCTTGGATGGTCTAGACGAGATACCGAGTCCCTATGTCAAAAATGTTTTAGACGGAATAGAAAAACTGTCACGTCTGGGATTTCGTGTGTGGGTGTCTTCTAGACCAAACCTACAAAACCAACTGTTGAAAAAATTCAACATCTTTAGTATAGGCATCTTAGAACTCAGTGAAGAAGAGCAAGAACGATATGTGCAAGATCGACTTCAAAGCGAATACAACGAAGACAAGATTAAAGTAGTCATGAAACACATTTTTACCAGCGTGAATATGATCAACAATCTACAGATTTTAGGAATACCGCTACAGCTGTACATAATCACCGAGATACTACTCAGCAACCCGAAATTCCGAAAAACTGACAATTTTTTCGTTTTGACCAAACTATACAAATACTTCTTCGAAGGAAAATATCGACATTGCGTTGAAAAAACTAAATGTGATCATCCGTGCCCCTTCATGTATGACTGTAGTGAGTATTTAGAACAATACGAAACACTAGCTTTGCAGTCACTTTTCGATGACGATATTCTTCACACAATGAATGTGGACCTCCGAAAATACCAATACTTCATAAATAAGATAAAAACCGAAGGAGATCCGTTAGGGATTGTCAAAAAAATTGATGGTCAGAAGGGGGTGTTTGAGCACAACACCTACGCCGAGTACTTCGCAGCTACCTTTTTTTCCAAAAATTTTGACAAAGCTCGAGTTCTCATCAACCGTCTTTTTGTCAAAGGATACAGCAACGTCCTACTAATGTTGAATATCAAACTATGCGAACACAACCCTTTGCACCTCGCAATCATCCACAAAAATTTTGACGAAGTGGAAAAACACCTTGACGACGAAAAAATACATGACGAAGGTGGTCGAAATCCACTACACCTGGCTATGGATTTTTCAGACTGCGTTAATTTGTTTTCGGAAGACGGTGACATTATTGACTCTTTTGAAGCAATCAAGTTTACCATAAATCACTTATCTACTGACGACGAAGAGGAAATTCGACGAAATAACAATCTTATCAGAAAACTCATGCTGAAATTTGATCCGTACGAGCGTGATAGAATATTTGACAAAGATAGCTTCCACTATGCCATACTTCAGGGTAATTTATTTGCAATTGAATTTATTTTGGAGAACTTTGGGATGACACATGAGGTCTATAAAGATCTTGAAGCTCACAACTTCATCAACAATCCTACAATTGCCTATTATTCAGTGTTGTGGGGCTACCTGAACCTGTTGACGATTTCTTTGGATAAACGTCATTCGAAGATTGTGAAGATTATAGAAGACTCTTTCAAGTCGAAGACTTTACTACGTTTTGCTTTACAAAGTGAGCTGAAGAAGAAAAATCAGATCGCTGAATTACTCGTTGATTATGGACTATCAGATAATGTATACAAGAACGCAATTTTGCATCTATCTGTTCAAAACAACGATCTAGAATTTACGAAGATGTTGTTAGACGAAGACACGAACTTCGTTGATGCAAGAGACAAAACGACAGGAAACACCGTACTACATATCGCTGTTAAACAACAAAATAGAGAAATGGTTAAGTTGCTGCTTGAAAAAGGTAGTAATGTCAAAGCTGTCAATAATCTAAACGAGCAAGCGAAACATTTAGCCATTCAAAACCAAGACTTAGAAATTTTACAGATGTTGCTATCCAGACAACAACAACATACTGACTTGGACTACCATGACGAAATTATGTTACACTACGCCGTAGCAACCACCAACATTGAAATAATTAACTACGTGCTAGATCAGAATCTAGATGTTAACTTCCAAGACGAAGATGGGAAAACGGCAGTTCACATAGCTGCAGAAATGGGTCACTATCAATCTGTTGTAGTTTTGCTACAAAAAGGAGCCAACTTTAGTTTGAAAACTAAATGTGGTCTAACAGTACTACACTGTGCAGTTCTTGGAAACAACATTGATATAATTAAAATGTGTTTAAGTGACCAACAGATCAATATGACAGATGATAAAGGCGAACCACCTTTATTTTATGCCATTAGAAAAGGGTCCTTCCACGTAGTCGAACTACTACTAGACAAAGGAGCAGCCGTAGATATCACATCGACGATTGACAAAGACACCGTCCTACATGTTGCCAGTGCTTGTACAGACAGCAATAAAATAATACAGTTACTTCTTACCAAGAAGATTAAAATAGTCAGTCTTCTGTTAGACAATGGAGCTGACATTACGAAAATTTCCACAGAAGGAATCAATATTTGGTCATTTTTAAGCAATTCACAAATGCGTAAGCACGAGACTACGATTAATTTGATTCTGGAAAGAGGCGCCAACCCTAATTTGGAAATCATATCTGTGGATTCTCTTGACAAAACTACTAACCATGGTACACCTCTAAGCAAAGCGATCGCTAGTAACTGTTGGGACTTGGTGGAAAAGTTACTACAGTATGAAGCCAAAATCCAAGACCTGTTCGCAGTGAAAGAGTCATTCCGAAACAAAGCTTATTTAGAGGTACTTCTGCGGAAAGGTCTTCGACTTGACGCTCTTAATAAAGAAGATCTCAGCCGAATACTCATGTCAATAATTCTTCATGAACCGAGACCTGAGCGTAACATGCAATTGTATACAGATAACAAACTTAACATAAATATAAAACACGACGGAGACACAAGTTTGCATCAAGCAGTTGCCCTTGGAAAGTCCCACGTTGTGACATGGTTACTGCAAAATCAAGCAGACGTCAATGCCACCAATTTTAAACTAAAAACACCTCTTCAGGTAGCTGTTGCAACCAAACAACTCGATATAGTCCACCTTTTGCTCAAAAACGGCGCCGACATCAACTACTACACCGGACAGAATGACGCTATTTGGGAAAGCTTGTGCAAACACTTCCCCAAGGACTGTGCAAAAATAATAGTCAACACCTATCCCAATTTAAAAGTTTTGAATGGATTGACGCCTCTGTACTACGCTGTTGACAACGACGACGAACACATGGTACGACGACTAATGGAAAAAGGAGCAGACGTAAATGACTCTCGAGCTTTCAGGAAAGCAGTCCAAAGAGGTAATATCTCCATCGTCGACCTATTTTTAGAAAGAGGCTACCAAGCTGACAGTGATAATCCAGCAAACCAAGAAGTCATGTCTATAGCAGGCAGCTTGGGCAACTGCAGCCTAATTGATTTACTCCTGAGACGTGGTTTTAAAATCAATTCTGCTAACAGTTCTGGTGACACAGCACTGTATTTAGCTGCTAAAAACAACCACTTTCTTGTGACGAAGCTACTGATTTTGAGAGGAGCTGATGTCAATTGTGCTTCTCAACGTGGCGAAACTCTTTGGGACTACTTGGAAAAGCACGATACAAGTATTACAGAAGCGATTTTACAAAAAGGTGTCACTGAAATGAGGTTGAGCAAGTCAAATCAGAACTCTCTTCTGCATTATGCTATTCGGCACTGCGACGAAAGACTAGTTAACTTTTTATTGCAATCGCCAGAGGTGGTGTTAGACTGTAACGACCCGTCGCTGAAAGTAGAAGCTATTCTGAGGAAGAACTCACCCATTTTGCAAGCACTGGAAAGAAGAAGATTTGGAACGAATGTTCAAGTGAAAGAGAGAGTTGATTCTTGCTTGAGGGAACGTCGAAGTTTTGACATTTTGTGTTGGTTGAAAGAAGACGATATGACGAGCGAAACAGACACTTCGAGTTTATATAAACTGCTACATCTTGCGGTTTATTTGGGAAATGACGAGTACGTTGATTTTGTCTTCAAAAGAAAAATTGACATGGACTCTGTTGACGTTTACAATTCTTTGTATCCGCTACACTTCGCTAGGGAAAACGGCGTTTTGAAACGTCGGTTATTGGTAGAAATGACCAGATGGATCGATCGTCAATATATTGAGAACAAATTATGGAAACTTGAAGATATGAGAAGACATGTTTTACAAAGGTAAAAATGTATTTATACAAAAGTATCAAAAATTTAGATATTTGTTTACAGGTATCCCCTAAATAAAGCAGATTTTAATAAAAAACATAAACATTCTTATTTGACAAACGAAGGTAGGAGTGACCTTAAAACATGCAAAATAATAAAGTAATGATTTTAGTGGAATGTATTGTATCAAAAAAGGCGAACCCGCTCCAGGAATCAAGATTTTCGGTTTTAAATGATGATTCTGTTGGAAAACATTTCGAACGCTCATCGTCTACACTTGTTAACTGGTTGTACAACGTCAAAGATGTCGTAGTTGGGAAAGCTAACAGCACTTGAAGATAGAAGAGTTTTATTACTGAAGGTATAGTTTGACCGTAAACTAATACTCTAATCGAAAAATAATAAAATTTTAGTTTTCATTGGAAGAGTTTAACTAAAATCCATCAACAAAGATTTGGAGTAACAGCCTTAACCAAGCGAAACAACTAAAAGTGAACTTCGCATTCCAATGTTATGTGTGCTTGCCTTGCAATGATGTAATCAGCTACGTCTAAATACACTCACACACCATAGGACCCCAAGAAGTTAGTTACCGTCGAACTCTCAACAACGGAATTCAATGTAGTTGAAATCTTTGCTTTAAATTCTGTAAAAACTACTGCATTTCTTTGAATTTTCGATGTGACGAAAGCAACATTAGATGTCGTGCGACAAAATCTTCGTTGTCAAAAATTTCGATATGTGTTCTTAGAAATTCACAATACCAATACAAAATTTCCATATTTTGATGATTGAAATGTAATGAAGACAAATTTTTACGTAACTACTCTAAGGTTCGATATACCACGTGGTCAAAAATGACTGAGTCTGTTGGCAATCCTGAGTTTTAGTTGAAATTAGTACCATGATATTTTCTATAATTTCCAGTTGTCAGCTGTCAAGATCGACACATTATTATTGTTGTTTAATTTGAAATGTATTCAAAACATAGCCTAAATGTATGGCATGTCACGACCGACGTAAGTATTACGGATTTCCTTCCGTTATACCAATCTGAATGCAAGAAAAGTTTCTAGTTTTACTTGAAAAGTACCGCCAACAGACTCAGTTATTTCTGATCACGCGGTTTATACAGCTTAAATTTCGGTATATGGTGCCAAAATGTCGATATTTATTTTTAGAAATCAACAAAATCCATAAAGCTGTCTAATATTTTATTGTAATAGGAACACTATTCGATGTAGGTCAAATGTTTGCTTTGCATTTTACTGAGATATAATGGAGACATACTTTAAAGTAGTTTTTCGAAGATTCGATGTAGAACGACGAAATTTCGATGTATGGTGCCAAAATTTCGATATTTCTTCTTCGGAATCCACAATTCCGATACAATTGTCTAAAATTTTCGTTCAGTAACAATAATATTCAATGTAGTTGAAATGTTTGCTCTAAATTCATTAAAAATTGCTACATTTGTTTGAATTTTCACATGGGACCATTATTATTTCTAGTCTTCATGAACGACATCAATATCTGTTTCCGGAGCGGTAGATTTTTGCTCTTTCCAGATGATCTGAAACTCTTCTATAGAATTGGTACACCTGCCGACTCAGAACTATTGCAAAGGGATCTCTCGAGATTCGAGCTATGGTTTGACTATAACAGCTTAGAATTAATCTAAATGTAAGGTAATTAGGTTCTCCATCAAAAAAATATCCACTTTTCCGTCATATTTTATTTTACATTATTTCTACGTAGTAGCTCTAAAGTTCCAGATTATGTCTAAATTTCGATAAATTTTCACCAAAAATTTCGATATATATTCTTAGAAACCCACAAAATCAATACAACTGTCTAAAATTTTCTAGTAATGGGAACAATTTTTGATGTAGTTTAGATGTTTGCTCTAGATTCACTAAAAAACTGTTATATTTAATTGAAATTTTAAAGGCACGGGAACAAACTTCTAAATCATTGGACACAATTTTCATATTTTAAAGACTGAAATGTAATTGAGACAAATTTTGACGTAACTGTTGTTAGGATCGATATATAATGTAGCAATTTCGATGTATGGTGCTATGTTGAAAAGGCCTTAAGCCTCAGCAGCACACCATCTAATTTGTAAATATTTTAAGACACAAAATGTAGAACCAGAAAGCTTAAATAAATGTATTAAAGTCTAAAAATGTGATGTATGGTGCCAAAATTTCAATATTTTTATTCTTCCAAATCTACAATTTCGATTAACTTTAAAATTTTCTTTCAATATCCAAGATTTTGATGCATCAGTTTGGAAACAAATTTCTACGCAGTAGCTCTAAGGTTCGATTTTATGTCGAAATTTGGACATATGATATCAAAAATTTTGATATGAATTCTTAGAAATCCATAAAATCGGGCGGACAAAAGGACGAAAAAGACGAAACAGGACGAAAAAGGACGAAAAATGACGAAAAGGACGAAAAAGGACGAAAAAGAACAAAAAGGACGACAAAGGACGAAAAAGGGCGCATAAGGACGAAAAGGACGAAAAAACGAAAAAGGACGAAAAGGACGAAAAAGAACAAAAAGGACGAATAAGGACGAAAAAGGACGACAAAGGACGAAAAAGGACGAACAAGAACGAAAAGGACGAAAAGGAGGAAAAGGACCAAAAAAGGACGAAAAGGACGATAAAAGATGAAAAGTAGGAAAAAGAACCAAAAAGACGAAGAAGGATGAAAAGGACGAAAAAGGACCAAAAAGGACGCACAAGGACGAAAAGGACGACAAGGACGAAAAGGACGAAAAAGGAACAAAAAAAACGCGAAGGACGAAAAGGACGAAAAGTACGAAAAATGACCAAAAGGACGAAAAACGAACAAAAGGACGAAAAAGGACGAACAAGGACGAAAAGGACGAAAAAGGACGAAAAGGACGAAACAGGCCTAAAAGGACGAAAAAGAACGAAAAAGGACCCAAAGGACGAAACGACGAAGAAGGACGATAAAGGACGAAAAGTACGAAAAAGGACCAAAAGGACGACAAAGGGCGAAAAAGGACCAAAAGGACAAAAATGGACAAAGAAGGACGAAAAGGACGAAAAATGACAAAAAGGACGAAAGAGGACGAAAAAGGACGAAAAGGACAAAAAATGACGAAAAAAGACGAATAAGGACGAAAAGGACGAAAAGGGATGAGAAGGACGAAAAAAAAACGAAAAAGGTCGCACAAGGACGAAAAGGACGACAACTACGAAAAGGACGAAAAAGGACCAAAAAAGGACACAAAGGACGAAAAGGACGAAAAAGGACGAAAAAGGACGAAAAGCACGAAAAAGGACGGAAAAGGACGATGCAGTTCAAATGTTTGCTCTAGACTCATTAAAAACTGCTGTTTTTTGTTTGAACTTTTGATGCCACAGGAACAAACTTCTGTCTTACGACAAAATTTCCATATGATATATGAAAAATTTTGATATGAATTCTTAGAAATCCACAAAGTCGGACGGACAAAAGGATGAAAAAGGACGAGAAAGGACGAAAAAGACGAAAAAGGACGAAAAGGACAAAAGAGGATGAAAAGGACGAAAAAGGACAAAAAAGAACGAACAAGGACGAGAAGGACGAAAAGGACGAAGAAGGACGAAAAAAAGACGAAGAGGACGAAAAAGGACGAAAAACGAACAGAAAGACGAAAAAGGACGAACAGGATGAAAAAGGATAAAAAAGGACGGCAAAGGACGAAAAGGACGAAAAAGGACGAAAAGGACGAAACAGGCCTAAAAGGACGAAAAAGGACCAAAAGGACAAGAAAGGACGAAAAAAAAACAAAAGGACAAAAAAGAACAAAAAAGCACGGATAAGGACGAAAAGGACGAAAATGACGAAAAAGGACCAAAAGGACGAAAAAGGACGAGACAAGACGAAAAGGACGAAAAGGACGAAAAAGGACGAAAAGAGCGAAAAAGGACGAAGTATTCGATGCAGTTCAAATGTTTGCTCTAGGCTCATTAAAAACTGCTGTTTTTATTTGAACTTTTGATGTCACAGGAACAAACTTCAAAGTCTTACGACAAAATTTCCATATTTTGATGAATGAAATACAATGAAGACAAATTTTGACGTAGTTGCTCCAAAGTTCGTTGTTGAACGTCGAAATTTCCATGCATGGTGCCAACATTTCGATGTTACGTCTTCGGAATCCACAATTTCGATACAGTTGTCAAAAATTTTTGTTTAGTAACAACATTATTCAAAGTAGTTGAAATATTTGCCCTAAATTCATTAAAAACTGCTGGCATTTGCTTGCATTTTCGATGTCACGAGAAGATTTGATATATTACGACAAAATATTGGCGATTTTCATTTTTTTTATATTTTTAATTATTTACGTTATCCAAGATTTTGACTCGATGAAATCAAATTTCTGAGCAGTAGCTCTAAAGTTCGATGTTATGTGGAAATTTTGACGCATGTTGTCAAAAATTTCGATTTAGAAATCCACAAAATCGATAGTTGCGTAAAATTTTCCTATAATAGGAAAATATTCGATATAGACTAAATGTTTACTCCAAATTCACTAAAAAACTGATGTACTTAATTATTTTCACTTTCACGAGAGCAAACTTCTACGTCTTAAGACAAAATTTCCATATTTTGATGATTGAAATGTAATGGAGACAAATTTTTACGCAGCTGCTCTAAAATTCGATGTATAATGTTGAAAATTCAATATATCATGATGCCAAAATTTCGATACAATTGTCTAACATTTTCTTTCAAGAGCAACGATATTCTATGTATTTAGTTGAAATATTTGTTTTAAATTCACTAACAACTGCTGCATTTGTTTGAATTTTCGATGTCACAGAAATCAAATTCTATGTCTTACAATAAAATCTTCCTTATTTTCATTAGTTAAAGTCTATTTATATTATCCAAGATTTTGATGCAATGGGAACAAATTTCTACGTAGTAGAATCTAATAAAATTCGATTTTATGTCGAAATTTCGATACATATTGTCAAAATTTTCGATCTGTATTCTTAGAAATCTACAAAAATATTTTGATGACTGAAATGTAGTGGAGACAAATTTTGACGTAGCTACTCCACGGTTCGATGTATAACGTCGAAATTTCCATGTATTATTTAATGTAATTGTAATTATTTTAATTTAATTTTGTCAAGATAATGCCAATGTGGTTGGCGAAATGCGTCGACAATTTTTGTTTTTCATTATCTATGTGGTAACAAACGTTATAGAGTGATAACATACATCTTGTCAGAATGAAATATCAAAAGAATGCGTTACCAAACCAAAAAAAAAATGGTTTAAGGTTATTTCGACAGTACTTCCCTCGTCCCTGAAATACAGTCCAACAAATCCCGCTTCTTTGAAAAAGCGCTAAATTTAATAATGTACCATATCTTAACCGGTGCCTCTGATTCGAAAACATTATGCTGCACTCTTTTAACTTGTTTATACTTGGTCTGGTGCGGAGTGCGAAGAAATCGGCTGAACACTTATAAAATTCAAAGCTATGGCTGTGTTTTTGGTGATTTAATTCCTCTACATTTTTTTTAAGTACTCGTATAGGGCTACTTTGTTCAAACAGTACACTTTATTATGTCCAGCAAAATCATTTGGTGTAGTTAAAAATTTATACATCAACGACTCCGCGAATTAATTTCGCACTCGTATTTAACTCCATAGTAATATTCAAAGTCTACATTCGAACAAAGCTCAGCTTATCGAGCTTTTTATTCTCCGATAATCCGGCGCTTCTTTCACTCCGTCGCTGCAAAAACCCTCACTCGCTGGCCAATTCCGAGGAGTCCAGCCCCCGGAACGCCGCTAATGTCGTAAATTACTCCAAGTTGCAACAGCAGCGTCAAATTTTGCATCGTATTTGATTTACGGCCCCGCCGAGGCGCACTTTTTCGTCGAATCGAATCATCCGCTCCGGCTGAATTCAATTAACGGTAATAAAGTACAAGCTATGAAGGTGGTATTCTTGCTCCGAAACCGCTTTATACGGGTACGCTGCCATTAAACCCCTCGACGGCATTAACTCGTAATCGCATACAGTATTCACTGAACAATTTCGCCGACCTAATTAAATTTCCGCCAGTTTTGTTCGAATTATTGATATATTTATATCGACCATAATCAAATTCTGGCATTAACCCACTCCTAGGCCGATTATAAAATAAATCCGGACAAATAGAACCGCCGCTTCGCGCTTCTAAATATCGGAATTGCCCGCACAATATTTCAACTGTTAAATTGTTGTTTTAACGGCAGTTTCAATTAATCAAATAACTTTGCAGCGGTTACATTAAAATTTGCTAAAACGCAAAGCTCAAACGCGGGAACAAACAGACAAATGTGATGGCCCGTTGTACGACTTTACATAACAATTTTTCAAAGTCGGGAGCTAAAGCGCGAATTGCACGGATGCCGATCCTACCGACTGCGCCAATTTTACCTGGGTTGACGTACACGTTGCGGTAATGAGATTTGGACGATGACAGTGAGCGCGTTTCAGAGATTCTAAAAGGGCATTCATTACGTTAATTAATCGATGGAACGTCATTTAGTTAATTACGTTGGCATTGCTGAACACTAGATGTGACGCGGAACGACGGGTACATTAAAAATTGATATAATGCGGCATGACATGGCAGATGGGTTGATGTTCAAGGAATCCCGCCCGAATATATCAGGAAACGCACAGGCGAATCTCGGTGCCAGAGATTTCATTCCATATTTAGAAATTGCACGTTTTCTAAATTGTTGTAAATACAGTTAAATACATTAATAAGGCTTGCATTCTTGTTGACACAACAATCGAAGCTTCAAAATTTCAAAATCGAGAAGTTTATAATTAGAGAGCGGATTTATAAGCACAAAAAAATTAAGAATAAGCGCTTAAATAAGCACAACATTTTCATTAAAAAAGTTTTATTTTAAGCAAAAAAGCATTAAAAACATAATCATATTACAAATCAAAGAACACTTCTTAGAACTTTGGATAAAATATTATTACAATAATCCTAGACTTTATATTTTATACACGTATTTCAGTTTTCTTTAAAACAATTTATGATTGTAATATGTTCCAAGTTGTCACACTGTACTACGACAGTGTGACAACTTGGAAAAGCATTAAATAAGCATATAAGTTTTAATATGCATTAAATTGAAAAAAAAGCAAATAAGCATAAAAAAAATGTGTCAAATGACTCCAAATTATATCATAGTTACAGATATAAAAAGTTTTGAAGTGCTTACATTTTTCACAAAAAGCATTAAACCTATAAATCCGCTCTCTAGTAATTTTTTTAAATTACCACACGATGTCCTCTAAATATTATTCCATCTTGCAGTGAAAATTCTAGATCTCTTCTGGTTCCATTTAGAAGTTCTTTCTTCATTTTACATAATTCTGGTTCTGTTCTTCTTTCTTTTTCAATTTTATGAGATGTGACTGTTTCTGTACTAATCTGATTAATTAAAATCGTACTTAACACGTATTCATCATCAGTTTTTTCTTCTTCTTTTGGTGATAATTTCAATGGACTTCTGGAGAAATAATCAAGATTTACATTTAAGATAAGACTGATTTTGGCAAATCACATACATTCCAACAAAATAGAGGGTGGGTGGGTGGGGTTAATACTTGCTAAGATAAGACTGATTTTGGCAAATCACATACCTTCCAAGAAAATAGAGGGTGGGTGGGTGGGGCTAGTACTTGCTAAGACAAGATTTATTTCGGCAAATGACATATCTTCTGAGAAAATAGGGGGCTGGTGGGCGGGCCAAGTACTTGTTAAGATAAAACTGATTTTGCCTCTATTAATTTTGTAAAAACTTGTGAAATTTAGAGGTGTCATATTACAAATTTCCATAGTGACGAGTTAAATTCCTACATCTACCCGAAATATGGAAAATATCATGAGTTTTTACTTGTGAGTTATCATTGCATTAATATTTTTTAGATTTGCTTGTACAGGTGACTCAAAAACATTAATGAATGTTCAATTTATTTTATTGATTACAGCCAGAACGGCTCGCCCCATTTTTCAGATTTTTCGAAGTACACAAAAAGACCAGAATTTCCACATTTTCCAAAATTTCTACAATTATCAGGCTGCAGTTATACCAGAATTTTGAAATAAAATATTTTCCAATATTTTCAAGATTTCTAGGTCTACCACATTTTCCCACACTTTCTAAATTTTTTCAGATTTTCTAAAATTTATAGATCTGAAGAGTCGAAATTTTTGGAATTTTTGGAATCTCTGGAATATTTACGGTTTTCAAGATTTATAAAATAATAATTAGGGTGTTCAAGGCCTTTAGTGCTTTTAGGATTTATAAAAATTAAAGGAAGCACTTTTCCGATCTTTACGATTTTTAGGTCTTTAAGATTTTTGTTTTCTTTGAAGTCTTTTGAATTTTTAATATCTTTGGGTATTTTAGGAGTTCACGTGATTTTTCCAAGTTATAGAATCTTTGGCCTTTTGGAATTTCTCTAGACCCTTTAGAGCCTTTCCAACTTTTGGAAATTTTGAACACTTTGGGAATTACTAGAAGTTTTATAAAGCCTAAAATGTCTGCAATTTCTAGGATCATTAGTATCCCCAGTTTCTTTAAAATTTTTAAGATTTTGTTGGATTTTTTTTTTAAATTTGGAACATTAGAACTTTAGTTTATTTAGAATTTAATTTGGTGTCTTTACAATTCGCAGTTTCTAGTGTATGTAATAATCTGTGAAAGCTTTTATACTTTTTGAATCTTTCAAACCACTTTGGAATCTTTAGAATCTCTAGAATCTAGAATCACTAGAATTTCTATAATCTTTATAGCTTTCACATTTTCATTATTTTTAGACACTTCAGTATATCTAGAATTTTAAATATTTTTAGATCTTTAGGATTTCATTATCATCTTTCCAATTTTTAAATATCTGTGGAATCTCGGAATTTTTGGAATCCCTGAAATCCCTTTAGAATTTTTTAATTGCCGGCTTCTACAGCTTTTTTTAATTTTTTGAAATTCCTGAAATCCTTCTAGTCCTTAGAGTTTTTGGCATCCTTGAAAGCCTTAAAACCCTTGAAAGGGTTAGAATATGTAGGACTTTCACAACATTTGGAATCTTTGCACAAATTCGGTCAGAATTTTAGAATTTCTGCAAGAGGGCCTTTCTCCAATTTTTTTAAAGGTATATTGGACTGGATCATCATTTTACATAAATCGAAATTAAACTGAAACTGCTCATCTTTTGTGGAAGTAGATGCAACAGATTCATGTATGGTCTGCTGTTTAATTTTAGAACCTTCAAACATTTTCTTCCTTTCTACATGAAGAGTCGTTCTGACATGTTGCGTCACGTTATATTTTTTATCACTTTGAATCTAAAACAACGTACATATACAGGATTAACAAAGGAAAATAGATAAAAAAAATTAGTGGGCTTACGGTTTTCACACAAGCTCTGCAGAATATTTTGTTGTTTTCTAATTTTAATTCTGGAAAATCCCTTATCCACTCATCCGGCGTCGATTTTACTTTCGGCATTCTTTTAAAATATTAGTACTATTACCAAAAATAACTCAACATGTAACAAGGGAGAATCACGTATAACACTGTACTACGACAGATGCGATAGACTGATGGTTGTGAAATAAACGGTTCATTTACTTAAAAGTTTCCATTAGAAAAATTTTAAGGTAGGTAGTTGTGTACAATAATCCTTTTTTCTAGAAAATCTTCAACGGTCTTGCCGCAAAATGCCGAAAAAGAACATCTGGTTAAAAGCTTGAATTCATTATCAACGGAAGTAAGGATTTAAAGTCATAAAATCTATGGAGTATTTTTCCAATCCTATAAAAAAAATTTATTACCCAAACGACCGGAACCTATTCACAGAAAGGGTCTTGAGTAAGTGTACTTCAATGGTCAAGTCCAGGTAAAATGCATACGATACGATACGGCTAACTAACAAGTATTTGTTATCCCGACAATGCCGGCATTTGAACAAAATATGCATTAAAACTCATATTCGTCGAAAAAAGCATTAAATAAGCATATAAGTTTTAATATGCATAAAATTGAAAAAAAAGCAAATAAGCATAAAAAAAAATGTGTCAAATTTTGAAGTGCTTACATTTTTCACAAAAAGCATTAAACCTAGAAATCCGCTCTCTATTTATAACAACTCATCACATGCGTCAAATAATGTTCATAAAATTAGTTTTACTAATTTTATCAGCATCAAAATATAATCAAAACAGATCTTCACGTCAAAAATCTTCAAAAATAACAGGTCGAAGCATAAATTCACAAAAATTCGGTCTATCCATGTAATGTTTGTTGCGTTACTTACTTTTAGTTACTCTTATGTTAGAATCACTATAGAGATAGAATTAATTGATAGTAAATGATAGAGTGTAGTATTTCGTGATTTTGTGATACAGTATCGTATATTAAAGGAGATATAAAACATAACAATTTGGCGACGAACGGAAAAAATTGAACGAACAACTCATCGTCTATCATAGAAATCAACGTGAGAAATAGAAGATATCAAGATACGACGATCAAGGCAAAAAATAACGCGTGCCAGTGTCAAAAAAAAAAGAAATGGCGACCGCAGCTCTCCAACAACAGCAATTAGCTCAACAAGAATCACGAAGTGCGCAAGGTAATACCACCATCAATGTTCTGTACAATTTCGACACTTTTGACGTAAAAAAGGAAGCATTTAAAAATTACAAAGAAAAAGTCAAAACGCTGAAATACGCCGACTTAACCAAACTTCCTGAAGATCATTTTTGTCCGAAAAAGAACCCTCTTGTCGAGCAACACAAGTTTCTGTCCACATATCATCAGGAAAATGAATGGATTGCCGAATATCTTGCTACACTCCGTCAACGTATCGCAGATTGTAATTTTGTCTGTGACTGTGGGAAGTCTATTGCTGATACATTTGTACGTGCGCAATTTATACATGGAATTCGCAACAATTCGATGCGAGAGCAATTACTACAGAACTCTAAACTCACATTCGATGAAATTATTGATAAAGCGCTAACCTACGAAGCATCAAAAATAGATAGTAATGAAATTTCAACTCAAAACCCATCGACTGCGACATCAATCAACAAAGTATCAACTAAGTCTTCAAATCATTGTAGCCGTGGTAGAACTTACAACGATAACCATCTAATAATTCCAAATATCGTTATCGATCTAAATCCAAAATAAATTACAAACATCTCGGTATCAACAATTTGTGTCTACGTTGTAGTCGAAATAATCATCTAGCCAAAGAATGCAGAATAAATCCAAATAATCTTAAATGTTAAATTTGCAATAGAACAGGACATGTTCAACGCGTATGTATCCAATCATTATTAAAACAAAAATCAAAGAAAAATGTTCAAGCCATCCAAGATACTGATAATTCAATTGAAACAGAATACGATTCAAATCAAGATTTACACGGTATAAATGAAGTAGTCGATATTTACAAAAACAATCAAACAGATGCTCAAAAATACCTAACTATCAATGCTCTTTATCTCTTCGATCTAATGCACAACCAATTTTTATAAAGCCTCGCCGAGTTCCTTACGCTCTCCAAGAGAAAATTGAACAGGAATTAGTTGACTTAGAAAATCAAGGTATTAAGAAAACTGATCACTCCGAGTGGGAAACACCTTTGGTTATTGTGCCGAAGACGAATGGTGACATTAGACCTTGTACTGATTACAAAATAACTATCAACAATCAACTTCAAGATAATCGTTATGCTATTCCCAGAATAAAAAATATTTTCAATAAAATCAAAAAGGGTAAATATTTCTGTCCATTAGACGTCTTCAAAGCATATTTACATGTTCCTGTTGATGATGAAAGTGCACGAATACAAACAATTTCAACTCATCGAGGTACCTATTTAGCTAAACGACTCTTCTTTGTTATCAAAACGGCTGTAAATGAATTTCATAAAGTCATCGATCAAATTGTTCACGATTTAGAGGTACCACAGCGTATTTTGATGATAGGATGGTTCAAGGTTCTTCTGTTGAAGAATGTAAATTTAGTTTAATTAAAGTTCTCGAACGATTACGTAAATATAATCTGCATCTGAATCGAGAAAAATGTCAATTTTTCAAGAAGAGAATTCAATATTTGGGTCATTTCATTTCAGAAAAAGGACTCGAAAAATCTGAAGATAAAATCAAAGCGATCATAGAAGCACCAAGGCCGAACTCTTTAGAAGAACTTCAACGTTTTCTTGGAATGGTGATGTATGATGCAAAATTTATTCCCAGTGCATCCAGCATGTTATATCCATTAAACCGTCTGTTAAAAAAATACATAAATTTTAAATGGTCTATCGAATGTGAAACAGCATTCAAAAAAGCCAAAGCTGAAATAGCCAGTGAACGAGTTGTCATGTCTTTTACACCTGATTTAGACATAACACTTGCCACAGCCGCCAACATTTAAACAATTACAATATTTTTCGGGTTGATTCCAACTCTAATACCAGTGAAAAAGTTTATGGAGGTGGTGTTGATTGCAGTAAAAAAGGATTTTAGGGCATCTGTGATTTTATCTGGTCGGTTTGTGGAAAGTATTTATATTAATTTTAAACACAATAATTTAGATCTTATAGTAGGTGGAGTTTACATTCCGCTTGCATCGCATTTGAATGTTTATGACTCTATACTCGTATTATAGCTCGTGATTTCAATCTCCCTCTTTCAAACTGGAACAGGAATGATATGCAGTTTAACTCATTTTGTAATTTTCGGGAATGTTGTGAGGTAATTTGTTTAAATGCTGCATTTATGAACATGCAACAAGTTAATAGTATTCCAAATTCCAGAGGTGTTTATCTTGATTTTATTTTGTCTAATATAGTTAATATATATCTTAGCCATGCAATAGACCCTATATTTTCTGAAAGTTTTCATCATTCTCAGTTATCGTGGGTTGTATCTTCTGTTGATCTTCCTATCCCATATTTTGAATCTCGTATTTTTGACTTTACTAATGGTGATTATTATTATTATTAATAAAAGATAAAGGACAGAGGGCAAGCCCTGTTATGCCCACGGAACTGTACAATTATAACAATATGTGAACAATCTATAAACTGTCAAATCTGGATTTAAAAACATTAACATTAGGACTCTGGACGACTTCCTCCGGCAACTTGTTCCAAGTGTCAAACACTCTGTTTGTTACGAAATGCTGTCTTACAGTTGTACGAAAATTCTCTTTTTTCAGTTTGAAGCAATGACCTCTAGTTCTGGAATATGGGCACAAGGTAAATAAATCCTGCATCAATGGATCCTCGAGCCTCAACGACTTGAAGGTGAAAATTACATCCCCTCAAATTCTTCTGTCCTTCAATGTGGGTAGCGACATTATAATAAGACGCTCAGAATAAGATGGTCGGAAAGGGTCATTACCATAGGGAAGACGAGTCATTCTTTGTTGTACTGACTCCAAACGATTTTGATCTCCAATGAGCACAGACCACCAAACACTATTTGCGAACTCCAGTACTGGTCTTACAAAATTTTTATACAACTTTAACGTGGTGCTTACATTTGGTTTTATAAAAGATCTTTGTAGTAAATACCCAAGAGAATTTGCTTTTTTAATGACACTCACGATGTGATCACTCCATGTCAGTTCTGAGTTTACTATTACACCTAGATCCAATTGGGAATTAGTGCTGGTTAATACTACTCCATCCATTGAGTAAACATATTTGCTGTTTTTCGGTCCTATATGTAGCACTGAACATTTCTGCTTATTTATTGGGAGGAGCCACTTCTTGGACCACTAACTCACTATTAAAATATCTTTACTCAAAATACTGCAATTCATGGGACTGTCATTGTAAATTTTTAAGTCATCAGCGTAGAACAAACACCTTGACTGGATTTCTGTTTTTAAATCCTCAACATACGTTATAAATAGCAACGGACCCAGCACTGAACCCTGCGGCACTCCACTTTCCACAGCTGTCAGATCACTCAGTGACGCATCGACTTCAACTCTGAAACTTCGATTAGTTAAGAATCCGTTTATCCATTCTAGTAACAGTCCTGTAATGCCATAGTGTCGAAGTTTCAACAGAAGATTTGTTGTTGGAACTTTGTCAAAGGCTTTACAAAAATCAAAATACACAACGTCGGTCGCAACACCACGGTCGAAATTTTTGGTCCAATCGGATACGGCACAAAGAAGATTAGTGGACACAGACTTTTTTGGGACAAATCCGTGCTGCTCGGCAGGAAGAACGTTGTTCGCAAGCAGAAACTTTCTTATCTCATCGGAAATAATAGATTCCATGATTTTAGCTATGACCGCAGTGAAACTAATCGGTCTGTAGTTCACAGCTTGAAATTTATCGCCTTTTTTAAAGATCGGCTTAACAATGGCCAATCTCAAATCTTCAGGAAGTTGACTGTTTTGAAAAGATTGTGTCATTAAAATCTTCAAAGGTATACACACGGTCTCAGCACATTTATTAAGAACTGCCGGAGTAATCCCATCTGGTCCAGGTGAGGTGGTTGATTTAAGTTTACTCAACTTGATTTTAATTAATTCCTCCTCGAACGCTATATCACTAAGAGCAAAATTGACTTTCGGTGTAGATAACAGAGGTGTTGTGTTAGTTACTGTCTCTCTAGTATAAGATTGCGCAAAGGTCTCAGTAAATAAGTTGGCCATGATTCCGTCATCAGTTACTATGACGCCATTCTCGGTACGAAGTTGTGGATTTCTAACAGGTCCGGTGAGACTATTACGAATATATTTGTAGAGTATCTTTGGATCTTTAGAATTAGCTACACGGAGTTCATAAGTTCTTTTAGCCGCTTTTATTTCTACAGATGGACGGTTTGAATAAGCCCGATGAGCTGCATAGTCAGTGTCAGATCGGCTATACTTGAATCGTTTCCACAATGCTCTATTTTTACAAATCATCAGGAGTAATTTTTTGCTAATCCACGGTTTTTTCATTGAACGAGTCACAGTTTGTTTAACAGTATTTTTGTCAACTAATTGCACTAAGTGCTCTTTAAATATGATCCAGTTATCATTTACAGACGCCGAACTCAGCAAAGTCTCCCAGTCTATATTACTGATGTCATGGTTCAGCACTGCATAGTCAGTATAAAATTTAGTGTGGACTGTTTGCTTACCCTGAAGATTACAACAAAGTTGCAGCTGTGCTGACAAAGTAACATGGTCAGAAATACCAACAGGAGAGCCGTAATTCAAATTTGAAAGAAGATTCACGTCTGACAATATTATGAGAGCAAGGGTCGACGGCGTTTGATTCTGTCTGTATCTCGTGGGTTTATTCACAAGTTGATGTAAATGACTATTGTTTATGAAATCAAGTAATAAGGTACGAGACAAAAAATTATCACGGTGCAGAATTTTTGCCTAAATGTATTAAAAGAAAGTGAAGACACCTGGTTGATTGAGCAATTCCATTTTTAATTAATTTAATAAAACATTTTCACAGAAAACACTAAACTGAACGAAATTTATTGAAAATATGTAATTTTGTTAACAGACTTATTGTGACAAATTATTATCACGCTTAAAACTAACTAGCTAAATGAAAACTAATTTAATACCCAATGTATTTTCCACCTGCTTCTATGAGACTGTAGACGCGTTGCTTCATAGAATTGACCAAATGGATGAAGTAGTTCACGTCCAAATTCTCCCAAGCCCCCAAGATACCATCTTTCGATTCATTAACTGTTGCGTACTGCTTCCCATCTTTATAAACCTCTCGTACAAGAGAACTCCATACATTCTCAATAGGGTTGAGATGTAGGCTTTTCGCAGGCTATTATAGCAAAGCTATATTTTGTTGTTGAAACCACGTTTTCGATGAATTAGATACATGAATCGACGCATTATTTTGCTGAAAAACCACTTTGCTGTCTTGAAATAGGTTCAAAGGTGGTTTGAGGTGCATTTCCAACACATCTTGGTAATTCAGAAAGTCCATTCGATTTGATTAATGCTAAGTTATTATTTCCTAAGCTACTAAAGGCACCCCAAACCATAACATTGCCACCTCCTTGAACTCGTTTTGACAAATACTTTGGTTCTTTCCGTAAATCGTGCCAATAATATCTAAAACCATCAGGACCATCAAGATTAACTTTCTTTTCATCTGAAAAAACTATCTGGAACCATTCTTCATTTTTCGTCCGCATTTCTCTGTCCCATTCACGACGTTTTTGAATATGTTCTTTTGTTAACATTTGTTGTTTCTTATATTTGGCATATTTAACATTTATGTCATTAGCCAGTACTCGCAAAACTGTTCTTTTGTGAACAGGTAGTCCTAGGGTCGTCTTTATCATTTGAGACGACATGTTATCCTTTATACCCGGAGTCACAATGGATCTTTTGGCACGTACAGTGAGTTTTTCTTTTCTTCCACAATTTTGTCGTCCATTTTCACTGTATTTCTTTCTTACAAACTTGGAGATTGTGGTCCGATCTCTTCCAGTCTTTCATCATATTTCCGCAAAAGTCAAACCTTGGTCATAGTATGCCTCAATCTGCCCTTTTTCACGTTCTGTTAAATCGTTTTCTTTGCCCATGGCGAAAGACAATTATTGTAGCTCAGCCAATTATATTTCGACACTTTATCAGTTCTAACAAACAATTGCATATCGTGCATATCATACAAATAAACAACAATTACGCATACTACGTTTTTCTAATTGATTTTTATACAAAAAGTGATGCGTGATAATTTTTTGTCTCAAAATTTCTTGACACAATTGAGTTTTCACAGATCAGAAATTATTTGATGCAAAAATATCACTGAAAAAAGCATTTTTGTATACTAAATTAACTTCTACTGGGTGTATTATTTAGTCAAAGGTCTAGATAATAAAAAATTCTTAAAAAATTGCACCGTGATAATTTTTTGTCTCGTACCTTAGTTGAGAAGATTGGTCCGGAACGTAATTAGCGATTGGTACCCATTTTATTTGCGGCATATTAAAGTCTCCGAAAATAAGCAGATTGTCATGGTCATTTGCCAATACGGTCAGGGTTCGAAACAACTGAACATCGGTCGCACATGTCGTTGAAGGAGTCCTATAAATGCAGCTTAGTACGAAACACAATTGACGATTGGAAATTTTTATAAATAATGATTCGACATTATCAATCACAATATCTAAAGGTGATATAGAAAAGGTGGAAACTATTTGCCAAATAGACAAATAAATGCATACACCTCCTCCTCTTCCTGATTTACGATCTGATCGGTAAAGAATATAATTTGGTAATGATGCAATTGAATCAGTGATATTTGAATTCAACCAAGTTTCAGTTATTAAGAGTATAGTAGGTTTCTGCTGCGTAACGAGAGCTGTTAAATCATCAAACTTTGCGGTCAAAGATCCAAGATTAGTGTACATAATTGAGCAGTTAAAAAATTTTTCGCTTTGTGACATGAATATGTACTATTAAAAGAATTCTAAGTTAGGTTCGCCACCAGACCAAGCCTGCTAAAGGTCATAGGATTTTTTAAGCTTATGCTGAACCTGGACCACACGGTTCTTGATACTTTTATGCGTCAATTTAGGGTAAAGTTTGTATAACATTTCGAGTAGGCCATCAATATTCCTTGTATATGCAAAAGCAACACTAAGTATGTCAGATTGTCCAACGGCTTCTTCCATAAATTTGACCAAAGATTCAAAATCTATTGGAAAAGACGAATCTGGTAAGTCAAATAATTCCTTGACAGGTTCAAGTAACTCAGGGACCCCAGTAAGACTTTTTGTAGAATCGCATGTTTTTATCTTCTTCTTTGACGTACCAGCTAAATTTTGAACACGAGTTTCTTCAGTAGGATTATTTACAAGATTCGGTATCTCCAATTCATCTTCAGGGGACGACTGGTTGGACTCAATTTGTCTTTTATTATTGACTGTTGTTTTATTAAATGGGCTCAGATGAAAAGAAGATTCACTTTGTGCATTATTTACACTTGACTCCACCGTAGTATTAGTTTCAACATTAATTGTACATTCACTTGCTATATTATGTCCTGTTTTGCGACACTTAAAACAAGTTTGATCTCCGAGGGTGAAAAATATTCTGTACTCAGTCTCTGTCATGGCTGTAGGTCTCATTTTGGATGCTTGCTCTAAGAAAATTCATAGGCGACACCGTTTTGTATCCAAGCCTTTTAATAATGTTTTCAAATACAGAATGTGGAATCGTAGGACAGACGTTTGAAAGAATGATGCGTTTCGCAGGAGATATAAACCGCGATAATATAGTATGTTAAATGAATTTTTTGCTTCAGTTCATTGGGATTCCTTATTAATTAGTCATGGCTTGGATGAGAATATTTCAACTTTTTATAATATTTTATTTTATGGTTTTGAGAGATATATTCCATACAAAGTTGTAAAATATAGTCATTCTAATTACCCAAAGTGGTTTACTTTGGAACTGAAAGATCTATGTCGAAGGAAGAGTGAAGCACATTACAAATATAAAAAATCAGGCAAACTAGGTGACTATCTCTATTTCACATCTTTGCGATCTCAATGTAAAGAGTTTAATCAACAGATGTATGTTGATTACATTTTTAAGGTAAATTTAAGTATCTCAAGTGATCCCAAATTTTTCTGGAAGTTCGTTCGGGACAAGAAAGCGAATGATGGTATACCTGATGAAATGATACTTGGACAGCAATCGGCAAAAAAAGGTGAAGATATAACTAATCTCTTTGGGGATTATTTTGCTTCGGTGTATGTTAAGGATGACTGAAAATTTGTGTGTTTATAGCGTTTTAAACACGCGTTGAAATAATGCCAATAATGAGGAATCAGGCGAGGGCGGCGTTTCCTGGACACCACGTGCCTTTGAAAGAGTTTCAAAGAATCTCATTTTTTTTTGTGTGAAACAGTCGTCGGAAATCCTTGTTACATTTTTGAAAAAATTTGAAAAATCATTTTGAGGGTTTCCTGGTGATTTTAGAGGCCCCTAGGTTCTATGTATTTTTAGGATTATGATTTTTAGAGCGCTAACTAAAATTTGGCTGATCAACCCCACCACCAATGGGATGACGTCATCTCCAAAATTTCTTTTTTACTTCCCGAGCGTAAGCAAAGGAAGTATTGTAATCGAGTCCGTCGGCCGACTCTCTACTTTTACGTTTTCTCGATCTTTCATGACCCCTAGAAGACGAAGAAATAGGTCTCCCATTTCCGTCTGTCTGTCCGTCCGTCTGTCTGTCCGTCTGTCCGTCTGTTGTCCCGGATTTTTATTAGACAGATAATCTCCGAAAGTACTCGACCGATTGTTGTGAAATTTTGTACTTATATTAAGAATATCATGTAGATGGTAAAACGCTAACCAAAATTTGTCTAATCATCCCCACCACTAATGCGATGACGTCACTTCAAAATTGTACATGGTAAATGGGTTTTCAATTGTATAAAATAACATAGTCCTACACATGTAGTTTACAACTCTGAATCGACTTTTCACCCGAAACGTCCAGATTTTTGGAAAAAAAATCAAAATTATAAAACGACATTTTGAAATTTAATTTTTAATCTGCTAACCAGAATGCTTTGAGATGTTGCAGATGTTTTACGGCTATAAAGAGCATCATAAATCTTTAGTCAAAAAATATTTGCTTATCCCCTCCAAAAACTTGATGACGTCAGCTCAAAAGTTTGTGGAATAAATCATATCTAAAATGTACAAAATATGATGAGCCTGTACTTGTGATCTATCACTCCATTCATATTTTTTGGATTTGCATATACAGGGTGACTCAAAAAAATTAATGAATGCGTAAATATATTTTATTGATTTAATCAGGAACTACAAAACCGAATGCTCTGAAATCTTGCAGATGTTTTAAGGTCATAAGGAGCATAATAAATGTTTAGTCAAAATATATTTGCTTATCCCCTCTAAAAACTTGATGACGTCAGCTCGAAAGTTTGCCGAATAAATCATATCTAAAATGTACAAAATATGATGAGCCTGTACTTGTCATTTATCACTCCATTCATATTTTTTGGATTTGCATATACAGAGTGACTCAAAAAAATTAATGAATGCGTAAATATATTTTATTGATTTAATCAGGAACTACAAAACGGAATGCTCTGACATCTTGCAGATGTTTTAAAGTTATAAAGGGCATAATAAATGTTTAGTCAAAATATATTTGCTTATCCCCTCCAAAAACTTGATGACGTCAGCTCGAAAATTTGCCGAATAAATCATATCTAAAATGTACAAAATATGATCAGTCTGTACTTGTGATCTATCACTCCATTCATATTTTTTGGATTTGCATATACAGGGTGATTCAAGAAAATAAATGAAAGCGTAAATTTATTTTACTGATTTACTCAGGAACTACAAAACCGAATGCTTCGAAATCTTGAAGACATTTTAAAATTATCATAAGCATGGTAAATTTTTGATCAAAACGTATTTGGTCGTCCCCCCTAAAAAATTTATGACGTCACCACAAAATTTTGCTGAAAAAATCCTATCTAAAATGTACAAAATATGGTGAGTCTCTTCTTGTGATTTATCATTCCATTCAAATTTTTTCGATTTGCATATACAGGGTGACTCAAAAAAATTAATGAATGCGTAAATTTATTTTATTGATTTAATCAGGAACTACAAAACCGAATGCTTTGAAATCTTGCAGATATTTTAAGGTTATAAAGAGCATAATAAATTTTTAGTCAAAATATATTTGGTTATCTTCTACAAAAAACTGATGACGTCAGCTCAAAAGTTTGCCGAATAAATCGTATCTAAAATGTACAAAATATGATGAGTCTGTACTTGTGATTTATCATTCCATTCATATTTTTGGATTTGCATATGCAGGGTGACTCAAAAAAATTAATGAAGGCGTGAATTTATTTTATCGATTTAATCAGGAATTACAAAACCGAATGCTTTGAAATCTTGGGAATATTTTAAAGTTATTATAAGCATGGTAAACTTTTGTTCAAAATGTATTTGTTCATCCATTCTAAAAAAATTGATGACGTCACCCTTAAATTTTGCTGAATAAATCCTATCTAAAATGCAAAAAATATGATGAGTTTGTACTTGTGATTTATCATTCCATTCATATTTTTTAGATTTTCTTAAGAGGTGGTTCAAAAAAATTAATGAAGTCAATTTATTTTATTGATTAAATTAAAGGCAACACTTATTATTAGTATTACACCCCAACCAACCCAATTTGGTAGACACAAAATTTGTTAAAGGAAAAACTCGGTTGAAACATAAGGGTAGCACGCTTATTTACATCGACTTTAACATTACAGACCTGCATTTGTTTTATGCGTTCACTTGATTCCGCGAATGTGAAATAGACATGTTTATAATCAACCAATTGTGAATTTCACCGTCAAGAATTAAAATAAAACCCAATGTTTTATATAATAAGCGGAAGTCGAAGCAATAAAACCGACGGTCGTTTTGTTTACAGTTTCTCTGTTTGGCTCTCACGTATGCTGTTACGCCTGTCATCTTAAATTAAGAATGTTTATACATACACGATTTTCAGTTGCCTCTGATACGTAGGTATACGTGAGTAAATTGTTTCGTTATTTTATTGATTATTACAAATCAATATTCAAACGACCCAATTCATTTTCCCGAAAATTTGAGAATATAATAATTTTATTCTTAGTATTACACTACATCTATCCCAACTGATATACATGTCCTTGCAAAAATGTTGATGACGTCATCGCAATTTTTTTTTAAATTCCCACTACAAAAATGTAATGAGAAAAAAAACACAATAGGCATGCAGTCGTCAAGTTTCCGACAGCGAGGGAAGTACTGTCTAAACTCTTTAGACCAATTTTTTATTTCTCAAAATATGTAGATGGTAAAACTCTAACCAAAATTTGTCTGATAAAAATCGATGACGCCATCTTACAATTTTGCCGAATAAATTAAAATACGCACAATGTTAATTTTAGAAATTACAGAAATTCTAAAATTCTGACCGAATTTGTGGAATGATTCCAAATGTTGTGAAAATCCCACAGATTCTAACCCTTTCAAGGGTTTTAAGGCTTTCAAGGATGCCAAAAACTCTAAGGACTACAAGGATTTCAGGAATTTCAAAAAATTAAAACAAGCTATAGAAGCCGGCAATTAAAAAATTCTAAAAGGATTTCAGGGATTCCAAAAATTCCGAGATTCCACAGATATTTAAAAATTGGAAAGATGATAATGAAATCCTATTGATCTAAAAATATTTAAAATTCTAGAGATACTGAAGTATCTAAAAATAATGAAAATCTGAAAGCTATAAAGATTATAGAAATTCTAGTGATTCTAGATTCTAGAGATTCTAAAGATTCCAAAGTGGTTTGAAAGATTCAAAAAGTATACAAGCTTTCACAGATTACATACACTAGAAACTGCGAATTGTAAAGACACGTTTAGATTCTAAATAAACTAAAGTTCTAATGTTCCAAATATAAAAAAGATCCAACAAAATCTTAAAAATTTTGGAGAACCTGGGGATACTAATGATCCTAGAAATTGCAGACATTTTAGGCTTTATAAAGCTTCTAGTAATTCCCAAAGTGTTCAAAATTTCCGTAAGTTGGAAAGGCTGTAAAGGGTCTAGAGAAATTCCAAAAGGCCAAAGATTCTATAACTTGGAAAAATCGCGTGAACTCCTAAAATACCCAAAGATTTTAAAAATTCAAAAGGCTTCAAAGAAAACAAAAATCTTAAAGACCTAAAAATCGTAAAGATCGGAAAAGTGCTTCCTTTAATTTTTATAAATCCTAAAAGCACCGAAGACCTTGAACACCCTAATTATTATTTTATAAATCTTGGAGACCGTAAATATTCCAGAGATTCCAAAAATTCCAAAAATTTAGACTCTTGAGATCTATAAATTTTACAAAAATCTGGAAAAAATTAGAAAGTGTGGGAAAATGTGGTAGACCTAGAAATCTTGAAAATATTGGAAAATATTTTATTTCAAAATTCTGGTATAACTGCAGCCTGATAATTGTAGAAATTTTGGAAAATGTGGAAATTCTGGTCTTTTTGTGTACTTCGAAAAATCTGAAAAATGGAGTGAGCCATTCTGGACGTAATCGATAAAATAAATTAAACATCCATTAATTTTTTTGAGTCACCTGTACAAGCAAATCTAAGAAATATGAATGCAATGATAACTCACAAGTAAAAACTCATGATATTTTGCATATTTCGGGTAGATGTAGGAATTTAACTCGTTACTATGGAAATTTGTAATATGACACTTCTAAATTTCACAAGTTTTTACAAAATTAATAGAGGCAAAATCAATTATATCTTAACAAGTACTTTTCCCGCCCACCAACCCCCTATTTTTTCAGAAGATATATCAATTGCCGAAATAAATCTTGTCTTAGCAAGTACTAACCCCACCCACCCACCCTCTATTTTCTTGGAAGGTATGTGATTTGCCAAAATCAGTCTTATCTTAGCAAGTACTAACCCCACTCACCCACCCTCTATTTTGTTGGAAGGTATGTGATTTGCCAAAATCAGTCTTATCTTAAATGTAAATGTTGATTATTTCTCCAGAAGTCCATTGAAATTATCACCAAAAGAAGAAGAAAAAACTGAGTACGATTTTAATTAATCAGATTAGTACAGAAACAGTCACATCTCATGAAATTGAAAAAGAAACAAGAACAGATCCAGAATTATGTAAAACGAAGAAAGGAATTCTAAATGGAACCAGAAGAGATCTAGAATTTAGAGCATTTTGTGAACGGAATGGGATTAAACAACGGATGATTGCACCAGGACATCCAGCCACAACTGGTCAAGCATAACGATATTGTCAAACATTAAAAACAAAATTTAAATGCATGATGAATGAACCCGCTGATTTCCACCGAAACTTTGTATAACTTCCTACTGCGGTTTCGAGTTACTCCGTTATCTTCTGGACAGACACCTTCTGAACTCTTTTTTGGAAGAAATGTACGAACCAAGTTAGCTTTTATGAGACCAACTGAATCAGCAAAAATGAAAAACAAATCGAGTTTTGAGAAACATTTTCAAGTGGGCCATAGAGTTCAATCCAGAAATTATTCAAGACATGGATTGTGTAAGTATGGAATAATTACAAAATGTATTGGTAATCTACACTATTTAGTAGAACTAGATGTTGGTTATGTAATTAAACCTCATTACAATCAACTTCCTTCCTGTAATGTGGAGAAGAAAATGAATATCAACACTGAAGCAGGTTTTGGCACTACCTTGGATCCAGAAGTTGATTATAAGAATTCTCCAAACACCAACATTCGTTTCAGTTATGGTTCAAAAAGATGATCAACTTGAACAAGAATTAATGGGTCCTGAAACAAGCGTACAGTCCGCGATACGTCGATCTACTATAATTAATAAACCAGTTCAGAGGTTAATTTTGTAATCTAAATATTTTACTGATTGAACTATGAAATTAGGAAGGCAAGACTGTTATATATATTAATCAAGTTACAATGTTGAAAAACAAAGACATTGTTGTTATTATGTTCTACATTAATTTTTAATTATGACATTTCAATGAAATAAAGAATAATAGAAAAAATATCTAAACTGTTAAACCTAGCTTTCTAAGCTCACCCACAGACAACCTATATTCAAAAACGTATTTATCTTCATGGCATACACTAGATCAAATAGTAATTTTAGCCCAAGCCGGTTTGAATAGAAAGACGCAAAATGTCCTTGTGAACTTTGCTGACGAATAGCACTGTCAACACACATCATGTATGTAAGTACATGTGTGGAACCTCAACTCACCATCCAGTTAAAGTTAATCTCGTCCTGTATCTGCGTATAATGGGTAAAATGCAGCGGCTTCCTAATGAAAGAGACGAGGAGGCGAACCTACGCTACACTCATTAGTGTAATTCACGTTTTTAGACTTTTTAATGAGTTTGGTTTATACTTTAAACACGGTTTGAGTGCTCGAAACGGCGAACATGCAGCATCACCACACGGAGATTATAATGATCGCTCTAAAGCGGTTAGAATTGGCGCAGTCGGTGGAATTGATTATGGATTATGTGGAGCGGTGCGTTAGTAATTCTTTCCGATGTGTTTTCATTAGAGGGGAAAAATGAAGAAACAGGCTAAATTTATGTACAGCAGGCGGAGCTGATAAGAAAGCGGGTAATTTTCTGCGGTGGAAATTGACAGGAGGGATTTTTTAGAGTCGGCTTGGAAAAATAACAAAGTTTACGGAAGCGGGCTTGCGTTTCTGTACACGATGGTGATTTAATAATTCTGTTAGTGTTTTACACCAATTTCATTTTGGAAAGTTTTGCTAAGGCAACGGGCGAAATTAAAACTGGTTAAAGCATGGTTCGATTCCTTTGAAATGCACAACTTCTGTTTGTCGTTAATTAAAACAATCTTGTTTACCCTCTTATAAATAAGCATCTTAGCGCATTCGAGTTTCATAATCAACTTAAAATTTAAGCACCGCAGACAGTCGTAAAATCGTGGCGCGTCTGGCTTTATGAATACGGCGGAATTTTTCCTATGACTTTTTAGGAAAGTTAGCTGCAGTGGAATTAAAAAGCTCTGCACTGAATGAACTGTTTCGTTTATGTTCCACGAAATAATTAATAATAATAAAGATACAATTTATGGACTCACAAATATGTTGGTTTTGCCACGTACAGCTTGTTTCGGCTTGTTATAACAAATATTAATTGGACTTACCCCATTGTATATAACTACAATACGGTGATATTTTTAGTTGAACAGTTACTAACATACAAAATACACAAAATAGAAATTCTACAGAACTCAAGCAATTTCAAGTGTAGTTTATAGGTATATTGACACAATACTTTTTTCTTTGTTCTTATTTTCCTATTTGTTTGAACCGATTTGAAAAATGATAATTGCATATTCTTCGCTTTCTAGGACTTGTACAATAGACAAAAAGTCGACTTTCCGTTCTGTCTGTCTGTCATCTGTAAACTGTCTGTCGACGATTTTATTTCCCACAGAGAGTTTTTTAATCAGTAACGTTATTCATCGTCATTCCTCGAGGGGAATGTACGAATATGTACGACAATATTTACAGTGATCTTGCTACAGTGAATGCAGTGAACATTAGTAGAAAAAATTTTGTAAATCAGAAGTTTCTCTGAATTTCCTGAGAAACTCTGTTCTATTTAGTCTGGCGGCTTAAATACCTACATGTTAGAAATTGTTAGATGATTATTCCTCGTCCTCGTTTAAAACGCACAGTGACATAGAATAATGAACATTGTAAAATAGTCAAACACTCCTTGAGTCCTAACTAATCGACTTGGTTTTCCTTACTAATCTCCCTTTTAAAAGACATGACATGAGTTTAGGCTAGTTGCTACAAAACAATTAATTATGTACATCTTGCACCAAATTAATATTAAATTTGTCATTGGCACAAAAAAAGTATGGACGTGGGTAATTTTATTTGTGACATTTAAACAATGAAAAAAGTTTTATATGGCTTTGCGAGATGATCAGATTTACAAGATTTTTTTGTGTACTTTTAAAAACACCTGTATAATAAGTGATAATCTGATACTACAACCAAATCACTAAATGACTGAATTTTGGGGTCTCTGGTATTTTGTTTTAGAAAAAATTGAAAAACTTTTGAAAATTTGAAGAAAATTTGGCCTACCTATCGTGTTTTTGTTTCTTTTAAATAATCTTGCAGTCCCTGCTGTTTTGTTTTTGAAAAAATTAGAAAAAATTTTGGGGTCCTTAGTGTCTTTCTTTTTGAAATTACTTTTGTATTTTATGGCCCCTAATGTTTTGTTATTGAAAGAGACTAAAAGAACCTTGAAGACCTATAGCGTTTTGTTTTGAAACAATTTGAAAATATCTTAGAGAGGGCTTTTTTGAAAAAGTTTAAAAAAATCTTGAGGGCGCGTTTTTTAAGAATTAAAAGAATCTTGGGAACCCTAGTGCGTTGTTTTTGACAAAGATTAAAAGATTGTTCTTTATCCTGAGATATTTTTAAAGAATCTTGAGTATCACAGTGTCCTTCTTAAGAATTTAAAAGAATCGTGGTATTTTTTTTGAAACAAAATGAAAGAACCTTAGCGACCTCTGATGTTTTCTTTATAAAGAATTTCAAAGAATCTTTGGTCTCCAGTATTTTTTTTAAGAATTTATTACATTAATTACATTTTAATCCAAAATCTTGAGAATCCCTGGTGCTTTTGAAAGACACTAAAATAACCTTTTGGGTCTTTGTTTTCTTTTGAATGTTTTTTAAGGAATTTGAAATAATCTTGTAGGCCGCGATTGTTTTGAGTTAAAAGATCTGAAGAAGAATTTTTACATCTTGGAGGTCCCTCATGTTTTCATCTTCAGAGAAATTTGAAACAATCTTAAGATCCCTAGTATCTTTGTTTAATTTTTTTTTTTAATTTTGGTGTCTCTAATGTGTTTCTTTTGTAAGTAATTTAAAGGAATCTTAAGGACCTCTATAGTTTTTATAATAAGAAAATTTTAAAGAATCTTGGAATCTCTATAATTTTTTTTTAAGTATATAAAACAATCTTTGGATCCCTGGTATTTTGTTAAAAATTTAAAAGAATCCTCGGAGTCCCTGGTATTTTGTTGTTGAAAAATTTGGGAACAAAAAAAAAACCTTGAGTCCCTGGAAATCTACAGCTTTCATTTTAATAAAACTCAAAATAAACTTATATATTTTTATTTTCAAAAAAACTGAAAAATTCTTCAGATCCCTAGTGTCTTGATGATTAGCTTTTGAAGTGTTTAAAAAAATCTTAGGCGCGCCATAGGCTCTTAAAAGAGTTTTTGGGGACCCTGTTTTTTGTTTTTGACAGAATTAAAAGATCCTATTCTATTCTGAAATATATCTCGGGGTCATAATGTTTTTGTTTAAGAAAATCTGAAAAAATTGTTTTTTTTTAAGAGTTAAACAACCTTCACAGCTTCTGGTGTTTTGTTTATAAAAATTTGGTCTCTAGTATTTTTTTAAAAAATTAAAAAATCCTTTTGAAATAGATTAAAAGAATCTCCGAGTCTATGTTGCGTTTTTGTATTTTTGAAAGAATTTGGAAGAATCTTGAAAGACCCTGTTGCTTACATCTCCAAAAAAGTTTGAAGCAATCTTGAAATCCCTGGAGTCTTTGTTTAAGAATTGAAAAAGACTTTGTTTTTGAAAAAAGTATAAAGAATCTTGGCGTCTCTAGTCTCTTTACTTTTTAAATAAATTAAAAGAAACTTAAGAACCTCAGTGGTATTTATTTTCACAAAATTTGAAAGAATGTTGGGATCCCTTATATATTTTTTTAACGAATTCCTGGTACTTCAAAGAAATTAAAATAATCTTGAGATCCCTGGTGTTTTATTTTTGAAAAAGAATGAAAGGTGGTGTTTTTCCTTAAAATATTTTCACAGAATTTTGGGGCCCACAAAGTTTTTGTTTTAATTTAAAAGAATTTTGGGAGCTCTTACTGTTTCATTGCTGTTTCGTTTTTAAGTACATAATACAACCTTGGCTGCCTCTGGTGCTTTGTTTATAAAGAATATGAAAGAAACTTGAGGGCCCTTGCTATTTTCATTTTGAAAAAACTTGATTGACTATTTGGCTTCAAGTGTCCTTTTTTAAGAATCCAAAAGATCCCTAGGAGCCCTTGATGTTTTCGAAAGAGATTGAAAGGAACTTTTTTCTCAGTGAAATTTAGAGAATCTTGGAGATCCTTGTTATATTCAAATATTCAAAAAATTTTGAAATGTCTAGAGCTCCCTAGTACCTTTTTTTTAGAATTTTAAAGAATTTTAAAGGTCCCTGGTGTTGTGTTTTAAAACAATTAAAAATTGCCTTGGAGAAGAAATTTTAAGTGAACCTACTGTTTTTATTTTGCTAAAACCTTAAGGGCCTTTGTGTCTTTTATGAAAGGCCTTAATAGACTATCGGGCCCCTTCGTGTTTTGTTTTTCAGAAAATTTGCATGTTCGTGTCCCTAATCTTTTTCTTTATAAAAGAATTTAAAAGAATCTTCCTCTCGTTTTTATTATAAAACAATTTCAAATCATTTTTGGGTCCCCAGTACCCTATTTAAAGAATTTAAAACAATCTTGGTGTTTTTGAAAGTTTTGATTTTGGCAGCTAAATACAGTGCCGTGTCACCAGAACTGTTAGCAGAATTGATTTTAAAACCACGTCTCAGGAGCAAATCAATTAGGTTGCAGTTGGCCAAACTATCTGCAATAGATATGACTTCTTGGTTTGTTGGATTATCACAATCAGCTTGGTAGTTTCTTTCTAAACATAGTTCGACGATGGAGATATTACCTCTTTGGACTGCTTTCCTGAAACCTGGAGAGTCATTTACGTCTGCTCCTTTTTCCATTAGTCGTCGTACCATGATGTGTTCGTCGTCGTTGTCAACAGCGTAATACAAAGGCGTCAATCCATTCAAAACTTTTAAATTGGAATAGGTTATTTTTGCACAGTCAGTGGGGAAGTGTTTGCACACCCTTTACCAAATAGCGTCATAATGTTCGGTGTAGTAGTTGATGTCGGCACCGTTTTGGAGCAAAAGGTGGACTATATCGAGTTGTTTGGTTGCAACAGCTACCTGAAGAGGTGTTTCTAGTTTAAAATTGGTGGCATTGACGTCTGCTTTATTTTGCAGTAACCATGTCACAACGTGGGACTTTCCAAGGGCAACTGCTTGATGCAAACTTGTGTCTCCGCCGTGTTTTACATTTATCTTAAGTTCGTTGTCTGTATACCATTGCATGTTACGCTCAGGTCTCGGTTCATGAAGAATTATTGACATAAGTATTCGACTGAGATTTTCTTTATTGGGAGCGTCAAGTCGAAGACCTTTGCGCAGAAGTTCCTCTAAATAGGCTTTGTTTCGGAATGGCTCTTTCACTGCGAACAGGTCTTGGATTTTGGCTTCATACTGTAGTAACTTTTCCACCAAGTCCCAACAGTTACTAGCGATCGCTTTGCTTCGAGGTGTTCCGTGGTTAGTAGTTTTGTCAAGAGAATCCACTGATATGATCTCCAAATTAGGGTTGGCGCCTCTTTCCAGAATCAAATTAATCGTAGTCTCGTGCTTACGTATTTGTGAATTGCTTAAAAATGACCAAATATTCATTCCTTCTGTGGAAATTTTCGTAATGTCAGCTCCATTGTCTAACACAAGACTGAAAACGCTGACTTTTTTTTGTCGAGAAGCGAGAATTAAAGGCGTTTCTTCTTTCTTGTTTTTGGCATCTATTTTAATGTTCTTGGTGAGAAGTAATTGTATTATTTTAGTGCTGTCTGTACAAGCACTGGCAACATGTAGGACGGTGTCTTTGTCATTCGTCGACGTGATATCTACGGCTGCTCCTTTGTCTAGTAGTAGTTCGACTACGTGGAAAGACCCTTTTCTAATGGCATAAAATAAAGGTGGTTCGCCTTTATCATCTGTCATATTGATCTGTTGGTCACTTAAACACATTTTAATTATATCAATGTTGTTTCCAAGAACTGCACAATGTAGTACTGTTAGACCATATTTAGTTTTCAAACTAAAGTTGGCTCCTTTCTGTAGCAAAACTACAACAGATTGATAGTGACCCATTTCTGCAGCTATGTGAACTGCCGTTTTGCAATCTTCGTCTTGGAAGTTAACATCTAGATTCTGATCTAGCACGTAGTTAATTATTTCAATGTTGGTGGTTGCTACGGCGTAGTGTAACATAATTCCGTCATGGTAGTCCAAGTCAGTATGTTGTTGTTGTCTGGATAGCAACATCTGTAAAATTTCTAAGTCCTGGTTTTGAATGGCTAAATGTTTCGCTTGCTCGTTTAGATTATTGACAGCTTTGACATTACTACCTTTTTCAAGCAGCAACTTAACCATTTCTCTATTTTGTTGTTTAACAGCGATATGTAGTACGGTGTTTCCTGTCGTTTTGTCTCTTGCATCAACGAAGTTCGTGTCTTCGTCTAATAACATCTTCGTAAATTCTAGATCGTTGTTTTGGACAGATAGATGCAAAATTGCGTTCTTGTATACATTATTTGATAGTCCATAATCAACAAGTAACTCAGCGATCTGATTTTTCTTCTTTGTAAAGCAAAATGTAGTAAAGTCTTCGACTTGAAAGATTCTTCTATGATCTTCACAATCTTCGAATGTCGTGTATCTAAAGAAATCGTCAACAGGTTCAGGTAGCCCCACAACACTGAATAATAGGCAATTGTAGGATTGTTGATGAATTTGTAAGCTTCCAAATCTTTATAGACCTCATGTGTCATCCCAAAGTTCTCCAAAATAACTTCAACCGCAAATAAAGTACCTTGAAGAATGGCATAGTGGAAGCTATCTTTGTTAAATATTCTATCACGCTCGTACGGATCAAATTTCAGCATGAGTTTTCTGATAAGATTGTTGTTTCATCGAATTTCCTCTTCGTCGTCAGTAGATAAGTGATTTATGGTAATCTTGATTGCTTCAAAAGAGTCAATAATGTCACCGTCTTCCGAAAACAAATTAACGCAGTCTGAAAAATCCATAGCCAGGTGTAGTGGATTTCGACCACCTTCGTCATGCGGTCTAGGACAATTCGGCGCGGCCGACTTGGCGCGGCCAACTTGGCGCGGCCGACTTGGCGCGAGACATTTTGGCGCAAGGACACTTTGGCGCAGGGACACTTTGGCGCAAGCCATCTTGGCGCGAGCCATCTTGGCGCGAATGAACTTGCACCAAGAAAAATAGATATTAATATACAACAATTGCACCCGTTGTTAGCATAACTTAATTTTTATAGTCTCCAACGCGGGGAGGGGTAATGTCGACTTTTTAATGGACACACGGGCGCTTCGCGCCCTGTACCCCATTATAAACATACTCCTAAACGTGGAACTTCTTGCTCTGTGGATCATTTAGTTATTGGAATTTGTGCGAATGAAAATGTGTATTTGGTTGCCTACACTCAGCATAAATAACAGGGTGCCAACCAAAGTACGAACAATAAATATTTTTTATATTATATACCGACGTACTCGCGCCAAGATGGCTCGCGCCAAGATGGCTTGCGCCAAAGTGTCCCTGCGCCAAGTTGGCTTTGCGCCAAAATGGCTCGCCCCAAGTCGGCCGCGCCAAGTTGGCCGCGCCAAGTCGGCCGCGCCAAATAGTCCCATTCCGTTCGTCATGTATTTTTTCGTCGTCAAGGTGTTTTTCCACTTCGTCAAAATTTTTGTGGATGATTGCGAGATGCAAAGGGTTGTGTTCGCATAGTTTGATATTCAACATTAGTAGGACGTCGCTGTATTCTTTGACAAAAAGACGGTTGATGAGAACTCGAGCTTTGTCAAAATTTTTGGAGAAAAAGGTAGCTGCGAAGTACTCGGCGTAGGTGTTGTGCTCAAACACCCCCTTCTAACCATCAACTTTTTTGACAATCCCTAACGGATCTCCTTCGGTTTTTATCTTATTTATGAAGTATTGGTGTTTTCAGAGGTCCACATTCAATGTGTGAAGCACGTCGTCGTCGAACAGTAACTGCAAGCTAGTGTTTCGTATTGCTCTAAATAGTCACTACAGTCATACATGAAGGGACAAGGGTGATCACTAGAGAGCGGATTTTATGAAATTTGCATATCCGTTATTTTTTGCATATAAGTCTTGATATTTAATATGTGAACGAATCATGCTAATTAAAAATGAATACAGCTATAAAAAAATTGCATATTTGCATATATTTGCCTTCTGCTGCATATGTCACGGAACGGGTGCATATTTTGCATTTTTATCAATTTTTGTGTTAATTTGAAAAAAAAAATATTGTCATTCTATTGGCATTTATCTAGAAAAACGAAATTTTATTAATCATATTGCAAATATTGTCCTGAGCTTCAAATAACTATGAAAGGTTTGGGTTTTATGGTAGTTTGGAGACACCACTGGGTGTTAAGCTATCCTTTCAGGTAAATTCGCGCCCTAATTACTTTTGGAAATACCGTTCATTCCCAATATTTTTGTTCGTTAGTTAAGTGTATTAATTGTACGTTTAGTGGTGGTCGAAGGGACGTTATACTATTATATTTCATCGTGAGTTTGTATTGAAAGCATTTAAAGGGATACAGGTATACCAATTTGTCGAAGATGACTCAAATTAATTTATGGATTAAACCTTTTCCTAAACTTATTCTTCAAGAACGAACTGTGTTTTGTCGCGCCTGCCCTAAATTGGTAAGTATTTTTACATCTCTGGACGTAGTACGCAGTTTTTCTATTTACCAATATATATAGGTACTTTAGAATCACCGGAAAAACTTTTTGTTACAATATTTCGAAAAATATTTAAAAATAAATTGGTACCAAAGTAATAATAATAATAATAATAATATATTTTGCCCAACAGAATAAAAAATAGTAATTAAATAGTGGATTACTACTATTTTTTAATTTGTTCTGTTTATATTTATTTTTTAGTACAAGAATTTTATCTTTAAAAACGTGATTTATGTGTTAGTGAGATGTAATTAAACACCATGCAATGTGATTTATGTATTTTTTGTAATAAAACGTAAGCTCGGGAAACCTGTTTTTGTACTTTATAAATAAATTTAGTTCGCTTATTAAGCTTTTTTTTTTAATTTTTGGAGCATATGCAACTGCATATCTCTGCATATATTAAGAAAGTTACTGCATATTTGCATAAATTTGGTGCATATCATATGATCATATTTCTCAAAATTTTGCTGCATATTTTCCGCTCTCTAGTGATCACATTTAGTTTTTTCGGCGCAATGTCGATATCTTCCTTCGAAGAAGTATTTGTATAGTTTGGTCAAAACGAAAAAATTGGCAGTTTTTCGGAATTTCGGGTTGCTGAGTAGTATCTCGGTGATTATGTACAGCTGCAGCGGTATTCCTAAAATCTGTCGATTGTTGATCATATTCACGCTGGTAAAAATGTGTTTCATGACTACTTTAATCTTGTCTTCGTTGTATTCGCTTTGAAGTCGATCTTGCACATATCGTTCTTGCTCTTGTTCACTGAGTTCTAGAATGCCTATATTAGAGATTTTGAATTTTTTCAAAAATTGGTTTTGTAGGTTTGGTCTAGAAGACACCCACAGGAAATCCCAGACGTGACAGTTTCTCTATTCCGTCTAAAACATTTTTCACATAAGGACTCGGTATCTCGTCTAGACCATCCAAGAAGAAAATCATTTTTCTATGTTGAACGAAGACTTTAATGAAGATGTTATTAGGAGTTGTCGTTTTGATAAAATATTTTAGAACGCGTTTTGGGGAGTGTTTTCTGTTGAAGAACATGTAGTAGTCTTTAAGATTTTCATTTATAGCCCAGAAATCGTGTGGACAGTTGATTCCTAAATAGTTCAAGGTTCTTGACTTTCCCATTCCAGGTTCAGCAATCAGAATGTTTACCGAATTATCAAAAACTGTGTGAACTTCGTCTTCATCAAAAATTTCCTGTTGTGTGTTTTCTACTTCGTGAATTAGAGCGCTAGTACTTCTTACTAGCAAATATTTGTCGTCACCAATTAATCTGAAAAAATGTACAAGTTTGCCTGGATTTATGTTACAAACATCTTCGAATAAAGTTTCATTGAAGTTTTCACTTAGTGACAATATGGGTGACATCCGGTCAAAACCTTTTCCATTTTGAAGATATTTGTGGACGTCTATCGCTTCTATTTCTTGTCGAAATTTGAAATTGTTGTCAAGTTTGACAATATATACCGCATCTTTTCCGTTTTTGCACAGTTTTAAAAGATTTTCTGTACTAAAGACGATTGTGGATACTTTTCTTGGTATGTGATAGTTTGATATTTTTTCTTCGCCAATCAAGAGCCGGTCTTTTAACATTTTTACCACTTCTTCTGTTTTAAAAACAGGCGTCACGTTGTCAAAATCGTCGTGTTTCAGACTGATTTCGCTTCGTCCTTGTAACGAGATTTTACATTTGGTTATTATATTCTCATAAAGAACCTTATTTTTTACTCTTATGTCGTCTAGGCTTTGGAAAACTGTGACCCCGAGTAAGTTCCTCGAATCAACTTTGTGACGTCCTAGTAGCACAAATTTTACTCTATCTTTTCTAATTTTATAGAATTTCAGCAATTGATAAATTGACACTTCCGAGTTTTTATTAAAATCAACCACCAGCAAGTTTTCTAAGAAATAAAAATATATTTTCTTCTGGGTGACTTCAGTACCCAAATTTGTCGATCCTTCCCCACCAAAATTTTGATGACGTCAGCTCGTTCTTTACAGCAAGTTTTTCCTCTCTACTTTTATTTGCAAGACACGTTTTCCAAAAATATTGTCACTAGTGGATAGCTTAACAAAGAACACAGTTTAGATTTCCCACATGAGCGAAAAATAAGAAATATCCGATTTTTATAGTTCGCTGATATTAAATTTCCCAGAACCGTCACCTTTCCACTGCACTTTTTTTTCTCTTGCCATTTTGTTTAACACAGTGTTTCATTTTCCACCACACCTACATTGAGCTTTAACTCGCGACTCCGCAGTAATTGCTTTCGGTTTTTTCCCCTGTAGTGTCATCCGAGTAAGTTGAGCCAGCAGTCGGTGATAAATGGCGGTAAGAATTCGCCCAACGAATGATTAATTTTCTCTGTAGGAATTTTTGGAGCAACTGGTATCTAATTTCTGTTCAACAGATGCGACAAAGCGGACACTGCACGATTCAGGTGTAGGAGAACCAGTTATTAAAATGGAAGAGTTGGATTAATTTAGTCGAGCGCGATAAATTAGCCTTGTAACATGTAGTCGGGAAGTTTAGCGAGGAAATGTTTAAGCAAATCGGAAAAATCAAATGTACGGGGAAAGAAAGTTCGTCGAGTGATATAATTTTCATTAGTGAGTATCCGCGGCAACAATTGTAAGTTTCCGAGATGAGAGTTGATCAAAACTTTTAATTGCCTGCACTTAAAGGGAGCAGTGGCGGCGAAAACCGGAGCGACTGCGTTTGGGGGGTAATAAACTGTAAAATTGTGAATTTTATGTACTTTTATATTTGTTTTGTGCTACTGAATGCACTTACTTAATTACTTTATAATAAGGAAACTATCGCTGATTTCAAAAGTGGCGCGCAATCCGGTGACGTCACCACCACATTCCCGCTACTCACTGCGTCAAAATAATTACCAATTACCGCTGCATTCCCCAACCTAATTACCCCAAAACTCGATAATCTCCATACAAACCCCCACAAAACCCATAAAATCAATCGCCCAATCTCGGCAATCTCCATAACTCACTCCCTTTGACATTTCATGAAAATCGGATGTCAATTAAGGGCGCCACACGCAACCTGCACGTGCAAAAAATGATCGATCACGTTTCAGATTATAATTAATGGTAAACGCTCCACATTCGGTGCGGATTTACCGCTCCACAACGCTACATTGTCGTTTTGTAACGCAGCACTCAAAGAAAAATCCGAACGATCCGCTTTTAAAGATTGCGCAACGGGGATGAAGCTTCGGCCAACAATGAAATGCAGAAAATGCGGATAGTGGACACACATCACGTCACGATTCTGCTCACTTCTGAATAATAAACGTGCAACACGTTTCAGCTGGATAAACAGCAGATTTTTGGGGTCTGCAAGAAGAATGGGACGAGGTGCTTTGGAAAGAATGGGAGGGATTGTGCGGTGCACTCCAAGGGCGCGGGATTCGGAGGAGACGGACCTAGGGATTAAGGGTGGGGCGGTTGAAAGTCGAGCGGTGACAGCACTAGTTGTGGTTATTTGCTTGTTGTATATATGAGAAATGGAACAGCAAAAACATGTATGGCGATTCCGACACGTGCAATGTAATACCAATAATAAAACAGTGCTGTGGTCGTTCTTGAGATTTGATCAATAAAAAAAAATAAGGTAAACTATTCTTGATTTAATCAGTAGAAAATATTCATAAAACAAGTTACAGTTTAAGATAAAAAAAGAAATCATTTCATGTCAGATAATGTAGAATATTTTGAGGCGACGTCATCAAATTCTGGTCGTGATGATTAGCCCAATTTTGGTTATCGTTTTATTATCTATACGATTTTCGTACTATACATACAAAATTTGACAACAATCGGTCAAGTAGTTTCGCATGTTATATGCATAATAAAAATTAACACAGACGACAGACAAACAGACGAAAACGGGAGACCACTTTGTTCGTGCTCTAGGGCCATGAAACGTCGAGAAAAAAAGTAGCAAATTACCCGATGGACCGGATTACAATACTTCATTCTTTACGCTCTGAACAATTCGTCGTCTGAGAATTTGTTTGATCCACAGACCGGAGCGCGCTCAGGCCAATGTCGACCCTAACCGGTAAGAATTTCAGCGGGAAATAGTTATTATCTAGATGCTTTTATTGACAAACATAGTATCACTTTTCACAAATCAAGGACGAAAAGGACTAAAATGGCGAAAAGGACGAAAAGGACGAAAAGGACGAAAAAGACGAAAAAGACGAAATGGATTAAATGGACGAAAAGGACGAAAAGTTCGAAAAGGACGGAAGGACGAAAAGGACGAAAAGGACGAAAAGGACGAAAAAGACGAAAAAGACGAAATGGATTAAATGGACGAAAAGGACGAAAAGTTCGAAAAGGACGGAAGGACGAAAAGGACGAAAAGGACGAAAAAGATGAAAACGACAAAATGGATGAAAAGGACGAAAAGGATTAAAAGGACGGAAAGGATTAAAAAGACGAAAAGGACGAAAAGGACGAAACGAATTAAAAAGACGAAAAAGACGAAAAGGACAAAAAGGACGAAAAGGACTATAAGGACGAAAAAGGACGAAATGGATTTAAAACACGGAAAGGACGAAAAGACGAAAAAGGCGCAAAGGACGAAAGGAATTAAAGGACGAAAGGGACGAGAAAGACGAAATGGACGAAAAGGACGTAAAAGGACCAAAAGGACTAAAAGGACGAAAACGACGATAATTCATAAATCAAAACATCGAAAAATAGAAAAGCCGAAAAGTAAAAAATCAAAAAATCGAAACATCGAAAAATTCAAAAACTGAGACATCGAGGAACCGAAGAATCAAAAGATCAAGAAATCGAGGAGTCGAGAAGTCGAAAAATTGAAAAATTGACAACCCAAAAAAGGTCAAAATCAAAAAATCGGAAAGTTAAAAATGTAAAAATTGATAAATCTGGGAATTGAACATCGAACCATCCGCATCTCGATAAATCGAGCTTTCAAAAAATTGAAAAATTGAAACTTTAAAAATTTGGAAACTTGAAAAATTAAAATACAGAAGAACTGAAAACTCGAGAAATTGAAAAATCTAGAATTTTAAAAACTAAAAAATTAAAATATCGAAAAGTTGAAAAATTGAGAAATCGAAATATAAAGAAATCGAAAAATTGAAAAATCTAAAGTTAAAAAATACGAAAAACTGAAAATCAAAAAAATAAAAAATCGAAAAATCAAAACTCACAAAAATATCCAAAAATTGAGAAATTAAAAAATTGTAAAATTGACAAATCGAAAAACCAAAAAAGCAAAGTCTAAAAATCGAAGAATTGAAGAACTGAAAAATCGAAACCGAGAAATCCAAGAATGGAAAAATCAAAAATAGATTAACTGAGAAATCGGAAAACTGAATATTTCACAAGGTCAATATTTAAAAAATTGAAAAACAGAAATACTGAACAACTGAAAAATCAAAAAATGGAGAAATTAAAAAATCTAAAATTTAAAACAGTAAACAATTACAATATCGCAAAAAATCCAAAAAAATATTCGAAAATCTAAATTTTAAAAATAGAAAAATTCAAAATCGATAAATCGAGAAATCGAAACTCCAAAATTTTATAAAAAGTGAAAAATTTAAAAATCGGATAACTGGAAAATCGAAATATCAAAAAATTGGAAAATCTAAAAATTGAAAATCCCAAAAGTAAAAAATCAAAAAACCCAGAAATTCAAAAATCGAAACATCGACAAATTCAAAAACTGGGACATCGAGAAATCGAAAAGGATGGAGAAATTGGGGAATCGAAAGCTGAGAAGAAAAATCGAAATACTAAAAATCCCGAAACTGAAATATCGAAAATTTTAAAATAGAAGAAAAATTGAAGAAACGAAAAACTGAAAAATCACAAAATTGAACGAAATATCCATAAATTGAGAAATTAAAATATTGAAAAATTGAAAAATGGAGAAATCGAAAAATCGAAACATCGAAAAATTCAAAAACTGAGACATCGAAAAATCAAAAGATCGAGAAATCGAGGAGTCGAAAAGTCGAGAAGTCGAAAAATTGAAAAATTGACAATCCAAAAAGGCCAAAATCGAAAAATCGGAAACTTAAAAATGTAAAAATTGATAAATCTAGAAAGAACTTTAGAAATTGAACAATCAAAACATCGAATCATACGCATCTCTATAAATCGAGATCTCAAAGAATAGAAAAATTGAAAATTTAAAAATTCGGAAAACAGTCGAAAAATTGAAAAATCCAAAGTTTCAAAAACGAAAAACTGAAAATCCAAAAAATAAAAAATCGAAAAATCAAAAAATCCAGAAGCCAGGGAATCTAAACATTGGGGAATCTCAAAACTCAAAGAAATCTCTAAAAATTGAGGAATTAAAAAATTAGAAAACTGAGAAATCGAAAAACAAAAAAAGCACACTTCGAGAAATCAAGAAATGGGAAAATCGAAAATAGATTAACTGAGACATCGGGAAATCGAAAAATCAGAGGATAGAGAAATTGAGTAGCCGAAAGCTGAGAAGAAAAATGAAAAATCGAAAAATTGATGAATCGAGAAATTGAACAATCAAAATGTCGAAACATCTGAATTCGATAAATCGAGAAATCAAAAAATTGAAAAATCGAAAAATTTTAAACAAGAAAAATTGGAAAAATCAAAAATTTAAAAATCCGGATAATTAAAAAATTGAAATATAGAAGAACTGAAAACTCGAGAAATCGAAAAACCTAGAATTTTAACAATTGAAAAATTAAAACATCGAAAAATTGAGAAATCGAAGTATAAAACAGTCGAAAAATTGAAAAATATAAAGCTTAACAAAAAATTGAAAATCCAAAAAGTAAAAAATCTAGAAAGTCGAAAAATCGAAATATTGAAAAATCCCAAAACTGAAAGAAATATCAAAAAAGTTGGAAAAGTGAGAAATAGAAAAATAAAAAACTCGAGAAATCGAAAATTTGAAGAATGGAAAGTTCAAAAAGTCCAAAATTGAAATATTGAAAAATTGAGATACCTACAGTTGAAAAACCGAGAAATCAAAAAGTCGAAACATCTCAATGGCGTATTTATAAACCACAAATTCAGGACTATGCTACTTTTTAGCTTTTAAACAACATTGTAAGACGACATCATCAATTCCTGGGAGCATGAACGAATATAATAAGATCAATAAATTGGAAAATGTTGTTGATTTTTTTCCAAAAATCGCGACGTCTAAGGTAAAAACTCCACACGGATTCATAAACCGTAAAGGGAGGATATAAAATTTGAATTCTATCAACTATTGTAAAATTTGGAAATTACGTCATTTCAGCGTTTTACCATTTGATAATACAATTTGAAAGGTAAATTTTGTCATTCGGGAACATTATGTATATATTAAATCGTTAAAATGTTCAAGAACTTTGTTCACTTATGCGTTGTAAAGTCCGACCAGATTCGAGTGGATGTGGCTATAACGAAAATCGGCTTATAGATAAATCACTTAGAATCGATATTGGCCTGTGTGCGTTCTGGTCTGTAGATCAAACAAGTTCTCAGGTGACGAATTAAACAAATAAACAAGCAAATCAATGAGGTGGAAATAAAGGTACCAAAAGCATAGAAGTCAAGGATAATATTACCGATATACGAAAAAAGAGATATTGCCGAACCTGGCAAGAGTAATGATAAATAAATAACTAAATAAATAAATAAATAACACGTTTGTTTTATAGAGTTGAAAAAAACGTTTGAAGGTATAAAAAGAGGAGGCATATGGTAAACATTAAAAAAAAGACAAATTAATTAAAGAACAATAAAAATTATAAAATAAATATACAAGGAGACCTCAAACATAACTGGCACCAACAACAAAGAATCGAAAGTATTAAAACAAAGATCGGAGTGAAACAAGGATGTGTTCCGAGTCCACTCGTATATTCAATAGTAGCGGACGAAACAATAAACGAACCCAAGAAAACAATGAAAAAATGAAAAAACTAAAAATGGGATAACTACTTTTCTTGCTTCTGCTAGATTATTCGGTACAATTTTATTCCTTATCGGTTACTTTTTCTTTCAATTTTCTCTTCATCTGCTACTCCGTTTACGATTATATAACCTATTACTGAATCCCTTATTTTACCTATCCAAGTAAATTCTCCATTTTCATCCCCATTCTTCACCCCATTCAAGATTTCCTCTTCACTTAATTCCTACAGCAGTTTTCTGTATTTATTTTCTACTTTATCTTTCGTTTTTTGGGTGTTTTCTCCGTCATATTTCGTGGTTTTCTTGTCTACTCTAGCGTTAAAGTCTCCTTCTAACAGAAACAATTTTTCGTCCGACTTTTCAATTTTTTCTTAAATTTCTTGCTTCATATTGTGCAAATTCTCCATACTTTTTATTTAGTGTCAATTTTCTTTCGACCACTCTTTCTGTATCTACCACCCATCCTCTATTTCTTTTATATCTTTCTTCCCCCTGTTATGATTCTCCCTTTTTGCTCTACCCTTAAATTATTATTATTATTATTATTATTATTTATATTTCCTTATTTTTCATATCATTACACCCCGAGAGTTTACGCTTCTGTGCTGTTGATCCCGACTCGATTTATGAAAATTTTCTTCTCAACTTTCACCATCTTATATCCTACTCCTTGTTGTGTATTCTTTTTTACAGTTGTCAGTTGTGACAGGAACAAGCCTCACAAACGCGTTGATTGGTTGAGACAATAACAGCTACTAACGGGTGTCACAAATGTCAATTTGACAGTCAGGTTTGCCACCATAAAATTTTCATAATAAATAAACAAACATTAATAGTCACCCGGTACTTGACAGTTGTCTAAATTATTTATGAACAGATAAAGATACCTAAGTTTTGCAAAATTATTCATATCTGATTTAAAGTAAAACGGTTTAAAAATTGACCCGGCGCATCCACCATTTTTGCAAATTAAAAAAAAATATTTTAAGATATTGGAGGTTTTTAAGGTAAGTATGTAGGAATGTCATAACATATTTAAAAACCCACATGCTATGGATTGTGTCCGAAATATTTCCAAAGTTCTAAGAAAAAGATATCGTGAAAAACACAAACTTTAACTGGTTTCAATTAGAAAAATTATACTTTTAATATTATACAAATAAAATTTTTTCTACTTTCAGATTTAAAACAGTTGACAATAATACAAAAACCTCAGTAATTCCAATTTACTGAAAATAAATCAAACCTGCAACAATTACGAGCGTCAGCATTAATTATTAAATATGTGTTCAAATTTGATTTCAATTTACACCTTTCACTCGCTGACATTAACACAATTTATCTAAATAAAATAATACACAAGGTGATTTTAATTCGTTTTTCACCAAATATTGCACGAATTTCATCTACAGACACTTTACACCATTGAAAAGACGTCAGGTTTAAAATTTCTATTGCAGTGCTTGTATGAAGGCGAAGCGCCGTGAAAGATGTGTTTTGCTTTTTTTTGATGACATTTTGCGTTTGAGAGAGATTGAGGTTTCATGTATTGTCAGTAAATAAAAGCAACTGATTCAAATTGCAGACCTACTAACAATACGCATGAAATAAATTTTGAATTTGGCTTTTTTTGTTTGTCAGACTTAGGCAACCAGTAATACCCAACAGCAGTAATGTGCACGTGGTGTAAGTAAAGACAAACCGTTTACTTTTCTAAAGGGCTTCTCCTATTGATTAAACGAAATGTGCTTTACAATAACAAGGCCAGTTGTAAAAATACTTTCAACCTAAAAATGGCCGAAAACGTATAAAACAATCTCGACTAATTAATAAACGCAGCTTTTCTCATTATACTGAGATTAAAAATGTAAATTTATATAATTTCACGGTGGAAACCACAATACGTTAATAAATTTTCTTCAACCGGCAATTCTGGAGACGGTGCAACCTAATTCCGAGCACAAAAATAAAATCGCTAAGAGTAGCATTAAAATTCGTTTGTTGTTAATAGCTAAAAATAAAGAAAGATTCAAATAATGCAATTAAATTTACTTGAGTAATTTAGTAATGGTAGTAATAAATAGTTGAACTCTCCGCAAAGATTAAATATTAACCGGTGCATAAAAACCCTTTCTCGTTATTTAAAGCTTCTCTTAAAGCTTTAAATTCGACCTCCTACTTCATGGCTTAATAAAAATTTAATCTTCCATTTTCGTATTAAATATATGCCGTAAAAATGCATTTACGCGATGAATTATCTGAACCACCTAATAATTCTAGCTTCAAGAAAAAAAATTAAAGGCGAAAGCCTGCGCAAAGTACCTATACTGTAAAATTTTAATAATTTCATAAAATTGGTTATCTGTTCCGCCAAACCGCCGATGTGGGTCATTAAATGTTGTTGTGTTTTTTTACTGTTTGAGAGCAGTGTTTACTAAAATCATTCGCTTTCGATACGTGTTAACCAGTTAAAGTACACGTAATAAATATGTACAAAAATATTTATTAAAGAGGAAAAAACAGGATTATTCCGGGTCGTTTGAACCTTTTGAGCGCTGTGGGTGGACCGTGTTGCTTTGTTAACATTTGACATTTACCACTTGCCATTTTACTAACTTACTTTTCGCTGCAAAGCTACATTAATAAAATTATATATAAATAATGTAAAATTTAACGATTTTTTATTAAAGTAGTCATTTATAAAATATAGCACACAATTTGCGACAATGGTTTTCGTTATAGCGTCCTTGCATGTTTTATCCATTAAGGATTTTTATAATAGTTGGTATAGAATAATCAAAATTCCCTCTTTTTTTGGTAGGTTATCTTGTAATTAATGTAAGGTTAGGAAACTTGTCAGGAACAATCAATAAAATCGAAGTTTTTGAATTTGAAAAACAACACAAAATTCATCATGGCTAAAGAATGCCTTTCTCACCAGAAATGATTAATTCTTTTTTTGAAAACCTCTTTCCTCAAGCTTTTTATAACAGGAGAAAGAGCGTTATAAAATTTAACAGCAAAATAGTCTGAACCTCTTGACTTATTAATACGCGTAAAATTAGGGCGAAATAGATCACAAGATCTTGTCATGTACATATGACTGCTAATGTTAAATTCTGAAATACGGGAATGAATATAAGTTAGACAATGAAGTATATAAACGGAAGGAACAGTAAGGATCCTTAAATCTTTAAATACGTGTAGACATTCCTGTCTATATCCCAGACCAGCTATGACACGTATACATTTCCTTTGAAATGAAAAGATTCTTACCGCATGGGGAGAATGACCCCACAAAAGAATAACATAAAAAATTAGGCGACCAACACAACAATTTTTCAAATGCAACAACAGCATGCATTTGTCTGAGAACAAAGAGATTTTTGACAATTCTGTCTAGAATATAGTCCACATGAAAATTCCAACAGAAAGTTGTGTCTAACACAATACCTAACAAGTTAATACTCTGTTTTTCGCAATCTATTGTCTTAAGAGAGCAAAGCAAATTTTGGCTTTTATCTTTATTGATCACTAATTTGTTACTTAATGACCATTTAGCAAAATATTCATTAGAAATATTACCGTTATTAATTAGCTTTGCAATAACATCACTGGTATTAGTAATTGTGGTATCATCTGCAAAGAGAGTTATTTTGCCAATAGGCGAAGCTTATGGCAAGTCATTAATATATATAAGGAAAAGTATGGGACCCAGTACTGATCGTTGTGAGACATCTTTCTTAACATACGTTATCTCTGATTTGTCACCATTAACATAAACAAACTGACATCTAGAACGGAAGTAGGATTCAAGGAAAGTTACGGAATTTTATTTTTTTATATATTCTTTGGATTTAACTGTCGCTAATATAATATCACAGATTGTCTTAACAGCAAGAGTTGTTGAAAGATGTGTCTAAAACCGAATTGGGAAGGATGAATTAATTGGTTACTTTCTAAATAGTCGACTAATTAGTTTTTCATGCAAACTTCCACGATTTTGCCTAAAACTGGAACAAGAGAAATAGGACGGTAATTACCAAAGTCAAATTTATTGTCCTTTTTATGAAGTGGAATAACGTTAGATATTTTAAGAACATCAGGAAATATGTTGTGCATTAAACATTTATTAATAAGTTTAGTGAGCGGAGATATTAACACATTTATTGCAGACTTTACAATATAGGAAAATATATTATAGGCATCTACACTTTTTGAGCGCTTCATCTGACAAAATGCGAAATGCAGATCCCCTCGCAAGTTTGGCTTGAAGTCATTGTAACTAACACTATTAATAAGTCTTAAACCATTGTCATTTATAACACTTAAAAAGTAGTTATTAAAATCATTAGAAGATAATTCAGAAGGAATGTCATGTTTTTACTTCCCGAGCGTAAGCAAAGGAAGTATTGTAATCGAGTCCGTCGGCCGACTCTCTACTTTTACGTTTTCTCGATCTTTCATGACCCCTAGAAGACGAAGAAATAGGTCTCCCATTTCCGTCTGTCTGTCCGTCTGTCCGTCTGTCCGTCTGTCCGTCTGTCCGTCTGTCCGTCCGTCTGTCCGTCCGTCTGTCCGTCCGTCTGTCCGTCCGTCTGTCCGTCCGTCTGTCCGTCCGTCTGTCCGTCTGCCGTCCCGGAATTTTATTAGACAGATAATCTCCGAAAGTACTCGACCGATTGTTGTGAAATTTTGTACTTATATTAAGAATATCATGTAGATGGTAAAACGCTAACCAAAATTTGTCTAATCATCCCCACCACTAATGCGATGACGTCACTTCAAAATTGTACATAGTAAATGGGTTTTCAATTGTATAAAATAACATAGTCCTACACATGTAGTTTACAACTCCGAATCGACTTTTCACCCGAAACGTCCAGATTTTTGGAAAAAAAATCAAAATTATAAAACAACATTTTGAAATTTAATTTTTAATCTGCTAACCAGAGTGCTTTGAAATGTTGCAGATGTTTTAAGGCTATAAAGAGCATCATAAATCTTTAGTCAAAAAATATTTGCTTATCCCCTCCAAAAACTTGATGACGTCAGCTCAAAAGTTTGTGGAATAAATCATATCTAAAATGTACAAAATATGATGAGTCTGTACTTGTGATCTATCACTCCATTCATATTTTTTGGATTTGCATATACAGAGTGACTCAAAAAAATTAATGAATGCGTAAATATATTTTATTGATTTAATCAGGAACTACAAAACGCAATGCTCTGACATCTTGCAGATGTTTTAAGGTTATAAAGAGCATAATAAATGTTTAGTCAAAATATATTTGCTTATCCCCTCCAAAAACTTGATGACGTCAGCTCGAAAATTTGCCGAATAAATCATATCTAAAATGTACAAAATATGATCAGTCTGTACTTGTGATCTATCACTCCATTCATATTTTTTAGATTTGCATATACAGGGTGATTCAAGAAAATAAATGAAGGCGTAAATTTATTTTACTGATTTACTCAGGAACTACAAAACCGAATGCTTCGAAATCTTGAAGATATTTTAAAATTATCATAAGCATGGTAAATTTTTGATCAAAACGTATTTGGTCGTCCCCCCTAAAAAATTTATGATGTCACCACAAAATTTTGCTGAATAAATCCTATCTAAAATGTACAAAATATGATGAGTCTGTACTTGTGATTTATCATTCCATTCATATTTTTGGATTTGCATATGCAGGGTGACTCAAAAAAATTAATGAAGGCGTGAATTTATTTTATCGATTTAATCAGGAATTACAAAACCGAATGCTTTGAAATCTTGGGAATATTTTAAAGTTATTATAAGCATGGTAAACTTTTGTTCAAAATGTATTTGTTCATCCCTCCTAAAAAAATTGATGACGTCACCCTTAAATTTTGCTGAATAAATCTTATCTAAAATGCAAAAAATATGATGAGTTTGTACTTGTGATTTATCATTCCATTCATATTTTTTAGATTTTCTTAAGAGGTGGTTCAAAAAAATTAATGAAGTCAATTTATTTTATTGATTAAATTAAAGGCAACACTTATTATTAGTATTACACCCCAACCAACCCAATTTGGTAGACACAAAATTTGTTAAAGGAAAAATTCGGTTGAAACATAAGGGTAGCACGCTTATTTACATCGACTTTAACATTACAGACCTGCATTTGTTTTATGCGCTCACTTGGTTCCGCGAATGTGAAATAGACATGTTTATAATCAACCAATTGTGAATTTCACCGTCAAGAATTAAAATAAAACCCAATGTTTTATATAATAAGCGGAAGTCGAAGCAATAAAACCGATGGTCGTTTTGTTTACAGTTTCTCTGTTTGACTCTCACGTATGCTGTTACGCCTGTCATCTTAAATTAAGAATGTTTATACATACACGATTTTCAGTTGCCTCTGATACGTATACGTGAGTAAATTGTTTCGTTATTTTATTGATTATTACAAATCAATATTCAAAACGACCCAATTCATTTTCCCGAAAATTTGAGAATATAATAATTTTATTCTTAGTATTACACTACATCTATCCCAACTGATATACGTGTCCTTGCAAAAATGTTGATGACGTCATCGCAATTTTTTTTAAATTCCCACTACAAAAATGTAATGAGAAAAAAACATAATAGCCATGCAGTCGTCAAGTTTCCGACAGCGAGGGAAGTACTGTCTAAACTCTTTAGACCAATTTTTTTGAGTTATTTTTATATGAGGTTGTCACATCCCATGAGGCTTTTTCTTTATTGTTTGATTTAGAAATGTCATAATCGTAGGCTCTCTTTTTTGATTCAATTATAGATTTACGGTAAATATTTCTAAATTTATTGAACTGTTTTCGGGTAAACAGGTTTCTGCCTAGTAAGTTGCCATAAAATATTAATTGTTCACGCATTTTTCTAAGTGTCTCATTAAACCAAAATATTTTATCTTTAGGAGAACGGATCTTTTTATGTTTGAGTGGTAGATAGACATTAATGGCAGATGACACACAAGCAAAAATTTATTCCGCGAGTCATTGAACTTGAGGGAAGTATTTTCTAAAAAGGACGACGACAGATTTTCCAAATAATTAACCAAGTTAAACATACCAATAAACGTAAGAGGCCTGATTTTCATATTTAAAATCATTCGGAGTACATAAAGTCACACAAATCCCTTTGTTATCAGACAAAAAAGGTTCATGTACTACAGTTGCGTACTTATCATTTTCAATATTCGTGAAAATGTTATCGAGACATGAATTTACTCGCGTAATCTCAAATACAGTTTGTTTAAACCCAAATAAGCGTAATAAACGTAGAAGAGTACATATATCATTGTGTTGTAAAAGAAAGTGTGTTGAAATCACCAGTTACAACAATGTGTGAATCACTGTTTCTCCCCATTATGCAATAATATATAATATATAATCTAGGTTTGAAAAGAAAACATCAAAGTCACCACTAAGCGATCTTTAGACAGAAACTATAACGACATTGTTGGTACTTATTCCAACAAATTCACAATGAATTTCCTGACAGAATAGTAGAGCCAAAATGCAGTAAAAGCAATATTCTTGTTGAGTTTTAAAGCTAGAATAAGAGAATAATTAGAAATTTTGAAAAGTATATGAGGAGAAAGTGATTTGAAATACTTATTAAATATTGATAAGGCAAAAATAATAGTTTTCGGAACAAAGGTAGAAGAAAGAACGGGTTTGAAACTGGGACATAGAAAAATAGATGAGGAAAAGGAATTTAGATACTTGGGATTCTACCTTAACTTGGTCAACTCAATGAATACACATAGAGAACGTATGCGAAAGAGCCAGCAAGGTGATGGGGGAGGCGGGGTATGGGTAATTACAGAACCGAAATTTGGTGATGATTGAAAAAGACGTATCATGCTGTTTGATAGTTTGCTTAAGGTGTGACAGAACTTGAAGACGTAGAGAGATTCCAAGAAAGATATTTAAAATTGACACTAGGTCTTGATAGAGAAACGCCATTGTATGTAATAAAGGAAGAAAAGAAAAGGAAAAATGAAAAAAAACGAGTAGAAGAAAGAACAGTTCTGGAAGATAAAGGCAAAATACTAACGGTTATGCCTGAAAGGATGTAGAAAAAGTGAGAAGTCAAGGAAAACAGATGTGACAGAAGCTTTGTAGAAGACAGTTTGATATATAGAAGCAGGACGGAGGAGGACAGTGGTCGGAAGCCATTCAATTACAAGCAATTCATTACTGTAATTCAATAAATTTTTAAATAATAAATTTAGGATTATTGCTACCAAAGTGAAGTATACATGACTTGTCAATGTTCAGAGGAAGAAGTCATTCAGGCGCCCATTATAATATAGTTTTAATATCAGCTTTAAAAGATCTGAGTTCACACATTTCAGATATTATTTATTTATTTTACACTTTCAGATCATCTGCAAATAATGTGAATGGACACTTAAGAACTCGAGCAAGATCGGCTGTATAAATAGTACATAGGAAGGACATCAGAACAGAACCTTGTAGAACTCGGCTTAACACATAAGTAAACAAAATCTACGGAATTGCCGTTGTCTAACTTTCTACTTCAATCAAAGGAAGATACTAAATACGGATCTGCCAGGAATAAACCCATGAGGTTCAGTTACGATATCTGGGAAACTATCTAATGATTCTTTGGTGTAGTGACTTGCAAACTAATCAGCGAAAACATTTAAAATGTCTTCGTTTTCTGTGATTAGAGTGCCAGCAGAATTTCGAAGTTCCTTCTGGTGACCACTCTTAATACTGTTAACTATTGCCAATATTATTTTCTTATTAGAATCTTCGGCTAATCTGTTAAACCGTTGATGAGAAATCAGACATTTTGTTATTTTCCCTCTATAAATTATTCGATCTACACCTTGTATTTCAAGGGTTTTTCCTTCGTTTATAGCGATAGTGATAGTGATGTTTTTTTTATTCCTCATGTTACATATAGTTAGGTACAACATACTTAAATGGCATGTCACATAAAAATTCAAAAAACAGATTGTGTAATAAGGAAAATATAAAATACAAGTGTTAATAGTCTAAAACAACCAAAATTTTGGACAGTTTATCACTAATTTTTAAATTCTCTAAATTGAAACAGTGAATAAATTTCGTCTGTTTTCTACTGCAATAAATTTTAGTAGTAATTTTTTTATAAAATTAATCATCAAAATGGAGGTGGGTGGGTGGGCGAGGTTTATAATATGTTCTTCTGCAAAGCGGGACTGGTATGTAATTGATAGAAACTGGGTTGTTAAAAAAACGCTAATCATAACTTTTTTGTTGTACTATTTGTTATAAGATTTATTTCTTATTTCATAAAAAAAAATGAGAAGACGGGTGGGTGGGCGGGGCTAAGTTTAACCCACCCCCGCTTCCTTCTGGTGACCACTCTTAATACTGTTAATTGTGGACAATACTATTGTCTTATTAGAATCTTCAGCAAATCTGTTAAACGGTCGATGAGAAAACGGACATTTTGTTATTTTCCTTCTATAAATTATTCAATCTACACCTTATATTTCAAGGGTTTTTCCTTCGTTTATAGCGATAGTGATAGCCACGTTTTATTTCCCATATTACATATAGGTACAACATTCTTAAATTGCATATGACATAAAAATACAAAAAACAGATTGTGTAATAAGGAAAATATAAAATACAAGTTTAGACAGTCTAAACCAACCAGATTTTGGACAATTTATCACTAATTTTTAAATTCTCTGAATTGAAACGGTTAATAATTTCGTCTGCTTTCTGCTGCAATAAATTTTACTAGTTCTTTTTTTATAAAATTAATCATCAAAATGGAGGCGGGTGGGTGGGCGGGGTATATAATATGTTCTTCTGCAGACTGGGAATGGTATGTAACTGATAGAAACTAGGCTGTAAAAAAAGCCTAATCGTAACTTTTTCGTTGTAGTATTTGTTATAAGATTTATTTCTTATTTCATAAGAAAAAAAAATGAGAAGACGGGTGGGTGGGTGGGGCTAAGTTTAACTTTTTCCTCGAAAGTCTTTTACAAGAAAGGAATAGGCCCGCCCACCCACCCACCCCCTCTTCCTTCTGGCGACCACTCTTAATCCTGTTAATTGTGGACAATACTATTTTCTTATTAGAATCTTCGGCAAATCTATTAAAGGGTGGGTGAGAATACCGACTTTTTCTGATTTTCCCTTGAAAAATTATTCGATCTACACCTTATATTTCCAGGGTTTTTCCTTCGTTTATAGCGATAGTGATAGTGATGTTTATTCCTCATGTTACATATAGGTACAACATACGTAAATGACACACATAAAAACACAAAAAACAGATTGTGTAATAAGGAAAATATAAAATACAAGTATAAATAGTCTAAAAGAACCAAAATTTTGGACAGTTTATCATTAATTTTTAAGTTCTCTAAATTGAAACAGTTAATAAATTTCGTCTTCTTTCTGCTGCAATACATTTTTGTAGTACTTTTTTTTATAAAATTAATCATCAAAATGGAGAAGGGTGGGTGGGCGGGGTTTATAATATGTTCTTCTGCAGACTGGGAGTGGTATGTAACTGATAGAAACTAGGCTGTAAAAAACGTTAATCGTAACTTTTTTGTTGTACTATTTGTTATAAAATTTATTTCGTATTTCATAACAAAAAAAAATGAGAGGAAGGGTGCGTGGGGGCTAAGTTTAATTTCTTCCTAGAGAGTCTTACAAGAAAGCAATAGGCCTGCCCACCCACCTCCTCTTCCTTCTGGTGACCACTCTTAATACTGTTAATTGTGGACAATACTATTGTCTTATTAGAATCATCGGCGAATCTGTTAAACGAGTGGTGAGAAAACAGACATTTTGTTATTCCCCTCTATAAATTATTCAATCTACACCTTATATTTCAAGGGTTTTTCCTTCGTTTATAGCGATAATAATAGTTTTGTTTTATTTCCCATACTACATATAGGTACAACAGTCTTAAATGACATGTGACATAAAAATACAAAAAACAGATTGTGTAATAAGGAAAATATAAAATACAAGTGTAAATAGTCTAAAACAACCAAAATTTTGGACAGTTTATCATTAATTTTTAAATTCTCTAAATTGAAACCGTTAATAAATTTCGTCTGCTTTCTGTTGCAATAAATTTTTGTAGTACTTTTTTGTATAAAGTTAATCATCAAAATGGAGGTGGGTGGGTGGGCGGGGTTTATAATATGTTCTTCTACAAAGTGGGACTGGTATGTAATTGATAGAAACTGGGTTGTAAAAAAAACGCTAATGGTAACTTTTTTGTTGTACTATTTGTTATAAAAAATAAAAAAAAATGAGAAGACGGGTGGGTGGGCGGGGCTAAGTTTAACTTTTTCCGAGAGTGTCTTTCAAAAGCAAGCAATAGGCCCGCCCACCCACCCCCTCTTCCTTCTGGTGACTACTCTTAATACTGTTAATTGTGGACGATATTATTGTCTTATTAGAATCTTCAGCAAATCTATTAAACGGTTGGTGAGAAAACAGATATTTTGTTATTTTCCTTCTATAAATTATTCGATGTACACCTTATACATATTTTAAGGGTTTTTACTTCGTTCATAGTGTTGGATGTATGATTATTACTCATACATACGTACCGAAAAAGATTGATATAAATGAAACACAAACATGTGCTGTGTAACACTGTATTTACTTGTTGTTGACGGTTCGGAGTCTATGTACAAAGTTGTTAAAATCGGAAGCGATACATTGCAGGTAGAAGAGAAAGTTGGGGACGCTTGTTGACAAGGGTTGCGGTTGGTAGGTAAAACCGAAACCCGAACATGGTCCGGCGCCTTGAAAGAACTAACTTTCAACATGACAAAGTATAACAATTACAAATATGAAATACATAATATGTGTCTACATGACAGGTGCATACATTGACAATGAAATAGAGTACAGAACACATAGAAAAAAAGGGGTAAATTCAGACACTGCACATTTGTTTATGTCGGAAGCACACACAGCTTAGTCACTTGCAGGTTAATCACATCATGCGCGGTTCTCACTGTCACTACGCGAATGGGGCCATATAGACCGGGATGAACAGTAATAACGCGTCCCAGTGGTCCATATAAGCGGGGGTGTGTGGTCTTCCTTAACGACCACCAAATCGTCCACCTTATGCTGTTGCGGCTGGCCTTGGTCCATTTTGGGCGATGATGAAGTTGACCCATATGTTCTGCTGTCCACCGTTTCCAAAATTGCTGCTGAGTGCGGCTGAATTGTTGCCACCTGGAGAGCCGGTTCGTTGAGACCGTGGTGACGTTATCCTCTGGAATAACAGTTAGAGGGGTTCCAACGAGGAAGTGACCGGGAATTAAAGGAGTCAGGTCATTTGGATCTTTGGACATAGCGGTTAACGGGTACGAATTCAAACACGTTTCGACTTGTATTTGCAACGTCTGCATTTCTTGCAAATTAAATAAAAATATACCAGTAACACGCTTCAACTGACTTTTCGCAGATTTGACCATTGCTTCCCCGATAGTCCCCATATGTGGCGCGGAAGGCGGAATGAAATGAAAATTGATGTGGTTAGTTGTCAAATCATTCAGCAAATTTGTATTTGAAGCCCGTTTGGCTAAAGTGACACGTGCTTGGTAAAGCACGGGATCATCCCACCACAAAGTTTTTTCGTATCGTCTGTCTTCGGGTTGAAATAAAATTTGATGATACATGTTACAAATGTCCGCAGTAAAAGCGACCTCATGCGTCCTAGATCGAATTATTGAATCGGAAATGTCGTTTTGTATTTTTGGCCCTGTACTCAGACAAGCATTTATGCTTTTTCCGACTAATGGTTTGACTGACCCGTCAAACACTACGCAAATCTTTTCAGTGACCCCGTCAGTTTTGGAAACCGCATGATGAGGCAAAAAATGATGGGGTTTACTTTCGATTTTTTGCTCTGTAAATGAACCTAGTAAAAGCATATGATCTAAATTAATGTCTTCTTTTATAAAATTATGATAGTTGATTTCTAACATAATATTTTTTGCGAACTTAAGTTCCGATGAGTACAATCGTTGAAGCGCGATTTCTTTCGAATTCCTCAAAATTGGGAAACTCTTGCTAAAGGTTAATCTGACTTGAAATCGTCCGTTGGACAATCGAGTGGCATTGTTAATAAAATAGTTCTCATGTTGTATTTCAAGAGCTGTGAGCGGCTTATCATCGTTTGAATAACTTTCAAGTTTCCAGAACTTTTCAACCTGGTTTTCTAAATTGACATTATTGACCGCGCAATGTAGATTTTGACGAGTGTTACTGGTGGGGCATCCATGCAATGGCCCTCCTGCAATCCAACCTAATAAAGTTTTTTGTAATATTAAGCCATGTCCTATCGTTTGAATTTGACCTACACATAACAGTTTCCAAAATAATCCAGCTCCGATTAACAGATCGATTGGCTGTGACAAATTGAAATTAGGATCGGCAAGTTTTACCGCTTCAGGTATGTCCAGCTCATCTTTAGAAAAGGTACGGACAGGTATGTTCTTCGAAATTTTTGGGATTACCAGACAATTTAAAGCTGTTGTAAATGAGTAATGCAACGACTCGATCTGTACCTGAACCTTTTGTCTAGCGGTCGTATTTGAACATTGAATACCTGCTACGACCACATTTGCATTTTCTGTACTTAAACCCAATTTGTTAGTGGCGGCTTCAGTAATAAAATGCGATTCTGAACCCACGTCTAACAAAGCCCGGAATTTTTGAAATTTGTTTTTACAATCCTTTATTAGAATTATTGCTGTAGACAAAACGGCTTGTGGAAAAAGGGCGGATGAGCAATAAACTCCGCTGGTACTAGGCTGGTTTTCGTTTGAATGGGAGGGTTGGTCACTATGTAAAAGTGTATTATGTTTCAATTGGCATAATTTACATGACATAGATTTACAGCTATCGGACGTATGCGATGGTTTGAGACAATTTTGACATAATTTCAACCTATCTACCTGAGACCTTCTTTCCGAAACACTGAGTTTTGAAAAGGTAACACAGTTGTAAATTAAATGAGATTTTTTACAAAAATAACAAGTGGATTGTGTACTATTGCTATTTACTGCCGCTGTAAATGTAGACACCTTTTGTGTTTTAAATGTATTATAAAAAGGTAGCCATTCAGTATAAATTCCTCTAAACGGTTTAATAACATTCGGGAGCAACTGCACCGATGGTGACGGTGTGCTCGTAGGTGCGTTACCTTGCGGTGCAGGTGAAGATGTGTTAACGCGTTTTTGTTCAATAGCATCTTCGACATCTGCACATAAATCGTAATACGCGTTTTCAAAATAAAGTCTTGTGGTAGCTTGTTCTAAATCGGGGGTGGCGTCATCAAGAGCTTCAATCTGAGAATGGATTTTGTCAAACTGAGCCTTAATACGTACAAAATCGCGCAATCTTACTCTTAGTCGAGAAGCGGATGTACTTAGATTGTTTATTTCAAACCACAACTTGAAACGCGATATTTCGTCGTGAATGCGATTTCTTTTTAAGAATAAAATTTGTAAATTTCCTGCATCCTCTGGTGTAGGATTTGAGTCCGAAAATGTTTCGGCATTGTCGTCACCTTCCGCGCCTGCCATGTGTGGAGCATCGAAAGTTTGCGAACGCGTCATAACCATTTGAAAAACCGCTTAGTTGAAATACGTAAAACTGGTACAGTTCGGGCAAGGTAAATGGTACTTGCCAATGAAATTTAAATAAAATGACGTACAATTACGGTCGAATGCGTGCTTGACCGGAAATAGATAAAGAAAAGGAATAGTTGGAACCCACTCACCGCAATAAGGCCCTCTGGCACCTGGGACGGCTAGACTGATTCGCTGCTCTCCTGTCCGGTTGGGAATTTCCAATGGCTGGATCCCGTCTTCCGATGCAGGCGTCGAAAATTGCCAAAACCGTAATAAGATCACCTGGAGCCTGGGTGAATTGACTGGATGGGCTGAATTCGCTGCTCTCCTGCTCGGTAGGGAACTCCGATGGCCGGTAGGTCACGTCTCCCGATACAGGCGTCGAAAATTACCAAAAACGTGATAAGGTCACTTAGGACCTTGGATGAAACGACTGGATGGGCTGGATTCGCTGCTCTCCTGTCCGGTAGGGAACTCCGATGGCCGGTAGATCACGTCTCCCGATACAGGCGTCGAAAAATGGCACCACCGCGTTTTATTGTTGAATTCACAGCACTGGATCACACATGTGGAGAGATCCGGCTCGAAGGACCAATGTTGGATGTATGATTATTACTCATACATACGTACCGAAAAAGATTGATATAAATGAAACACAAACATGTGCTGTGTAACACTGTATTTACTTGTTGTTGACGGTTCGGAGTCTATGTACAAAGTTGTTAAAATCGGAAGCGATACATTGCAGGTAGAAGAGAAAGTTGGGGACGCTTGTTGACAAGGGTTGCGGTTGGTAGGTAAAACCGAAACCCGAACACATAGCGATAGTGATAGTGATATTTTATTCGTCATGTTACACATAGGTACAACATACGTAAATGGCATGTCACATTAAAATACAATAAACAGATTATCTAATAAGGAAAATATAAAATACAAGTGTAAATAGTATAATCCAACCAAAAAGTTGGACCGTTTACTCGTATCATTCATTTTTAAATTCTCTAAATTTAAAGAGTTAAATAAATTTCGTCTTCTTTCTGCCGAAATAAATTTTAATAGTACTTTTTTTATAAAATTAATCATCAAAATGGAGGCTGGTGGGTGGGCGGGGTTTATAATATGTTCTTCTGCAGAGTGGGAGTGATATGTAATTGATAGAAACTAAGCTGTAAAAAAAAACGCTAATCGTACCTTTTTTGTTGTACTATTTGTTATAAGACTTATTTCTTATTTCATTAAAAAAATGAGAAGACGGGTGGGTGGGTGGGGCTAAGTTTAACTTTTTCCTCGAGAGTCTTTTAAAAGAAACCAATAGTACCGCCCACCCACCCCCTCTTCCTTCTGGTGATCGCTCTTAATACTGTTAATTGTGGACAATACTATTATGTTATTAGAATCTTTGGCAAATCTGTTAAACGGGTGGTGAGAAAACATACATTTTGTTATTTTCCTTCTATAAATTATTCGATATATACCTTATATTTCAAGAGTTTTGTTTCCTCGTTTCTAGCGATAGTGATAGTGATGTTTTATTTCCCGTATTACATATAGGTGCAACATTCTTATCTATCATATGACATAAAAATACAAAAATCAGATTGTGTAATAAGGAAAATATAAAATACAAGTGTAAATAGTCCAAAACAACCAAAATTATGGACAGTATATCACTAATTTTTATATTCTCTAAATTGAAACAGTTAATAAATTTGGTGTGCTTTCTGCTGCAATAAATTTTAGTAGTACTTCTTTTTATAAAATTAATGGTCAAAATGGAGGCGGGTGGGTGGGCGGAGTTGATCATATGTTCTTCTGCAAACTGGGAGTGGTATGTAACTGATAGAAACTAGGCTGTACAAAAAAAAACCCAATCATAACTTTTTTATTGTACTATTTGTTATAAGATTTATTTCTTATTTCAAAAGCAAAAAAATGAGAGGCTGGGTGGGTGGGTGGGGATAAGTTTAATTTTTTCCTCGAGAGCCTTTTACAAGAAAGCAACAGGCCCGCGCACCCACCCCCTCTTCCTTCTGCTGACCACTCTTAATATTGTTAATTATTGCCAATATTATTTTCTTATTAGAATCTTCGGCTGATCTGTTAAACCGTTGGTGAGAAACCAGACATTTTGTTATTTTCCTTCCATAAATTATGGAGGCGGGTGGGTGGGCGGGGTTTATAATATGTTCTTCTGCAGACTGGGTGTGGTATGTAACTGATAGAAACTAGGCTGTAAAAAAAACGTTAATCATAGCTTTTTTGTCGTACTATTTGTTATAAAATTTATTTCATATTTCATAACAAAAAAAAAAAATTAAAGGACGTGTGGGTGGGCGGGGCTAAGTTCATCTTTTTCCTAGAGAGTCTTATTCGACTTGGTTGAGTAGCGACTCTTCTAAGGTGGCTGTAAAAGTGCCATCTTCTTTCTTTAGGAAACCTGGTTGATTTGTGTCCTTCGAGAGAACTCTCTTTCCAAAAGAGAGTTTGTACCATCATGTTTTATCACTAATTACTTTTTAAATGTAAGTGTTCCAGTCACTGACAGACAGACAGAGAAACGGAAACGGGAGACTGCTTTTTTCGTACTGTAGGGATCATGAAACGTCGAGAAAACATGAAAGTGGCCACTGGTCTGATGAACTCAATTACTATACTTGTTTAGCTTACGCCGAAGTAATAATTTCTCATTTTCCAACCAACTTCATGATTTAAATCTTTCATTAGAAAAGTGATACTTAAATAAATCCACCATTTTTATTTCTGACAAAATTTTAATGCTTGTAAACTCTTGTAATTGTTGTCGTCGAATTACTAACGGAAACGGTTTTAGTACAGGTTTATTTACAATACCAACTACAAAAATGATAACAAGGCCCAAGGTTGTATGTGTATGCCCACGTGGAGGTCTTGAAGAGAAGAGGACGTCTGTACACGGTGAGTGGTCGGGGAAGAAGAGAGCGTCTGCACACGGGGAGTAGTCGGAGAAGAAGAGGACGTCTGCACCCGGTGAGTGGTCGGGGAAGAAGAGAGTCTGTTTAACGTTTCCACCGTGGCGTTTCCTCTTTAGGCTTGCGCGGTGTAACTGCCAATCCGGTGGCTGCATTATGTATGTATAACTGGTTGCCTACTTCCAGGCGGCCACACTCTCCTTACAGTCCTTACACGAACATACATCTACTAAATTGGCCAAAATAACACCTTCCGCCGTTACGACTTTAATTCCCCAATTTAATTACATATAATACCTACAACTCGCTACTATTCAGAACAAAAAAAACATGTTATGCGGAATTGCAATTTACGGCCCTGCCTTTGTGCTGTGCATGGAAGGTATGGCCAGTAATTGAATTAACCTGGAAGTCCTGTTTAACTTAGTGATAATCCCAGTTGCACTCGATACTTGCTGCATCCATTTGTAATTGTAACTAGAAATCTGTTGTATGAGCTCACATCGTTTGGCACATTTCCAACACCCAAAAACTCTTTTAGCCTCACTAAACCCCGCTTTACTGTTATAATCCTGCATATTTGATAGTATCTGTTCGATAAATAATAATCGCGGCACAAAAACAGTGGTCAAGCCGTTAAACGCTCGAATGTGACGTCGATTTCTTGTGTATAACGAACCCCATTAAAATGCGACGCTCTTTGCTGCACTTTTACGTTCTCATTTATTTTAACTTAGATAATTTAGGATGCACTTTTTCATTAAAGTCGTCAAAATCCGGGTTTTACGTCCAGATCGAAACGAGTTTAGGAGATTTTACGTTACTTCTGGGACTTCGCGAGGATAATATAACTCGAGATTATTCGATTTAAACTGTTAATATTGCAGCTCGTAAGTTGCATAAGCACTTCCGCATTGCTAAACTATTCCGATTATGAGTTCCTAGAGCGCGTTTTACACAACTCAAAACGAATCGATTTTCAATAACATCGCTCTTTCCGGGGCCAAAGTTTGACATAATTTCCAAACTTTGTTCAACAAATTACTGGGTGTGAGGTTGGAAATGTCACATCGACGTGTATGGATTTTACGCTGCAAGTGCTTCACGCGCTGTGACATCATTTCATACTGAAAATTGAAAATCTTGACAACTTGTTGTTGCTATTTTTGGGGGTCTGGAAACTTGGGGTTCGTGGCTGTATAGTAAATTGTCCAACATTTGTAGTGGTCACGTCTATTTTCGCTCGTGTAATGTAAAGACACATTATTTTATACACAGAGACTTTAATGTCTTAAAAACTTATCAGTTCAGTTATCTGTAATGCCAGACTGTTAACTTTGCGACGAAAATTATTTAGCTGCGATGCTTGTAAAGAAACACTTTCATTCAGAGACGGAAATTAGAGCTTTGGAATTAAAAAAAACGTAAGGTGCTTTTCTTTTGTAAGAAATGCGACGACTTCATGGCATTAATACGTCAACTCGGAGAACTAATCAAGAATTACAACAAAAATAAATCAGCTTGAGTCCGATTATACCGGGTGAATTTTATTTTATCATTTGTGACCTAGTTACCCAAGAATTTGTTGACCAAAAAGTAAATCGTAACTTGACACAGTTTTTAATTTAAAAAAATGGTCTAAATTTAGACAAAACTTGTGATTAACTGATTACTAATCTTGGGGAAACTCTAGCAACCTGATTATACAATTTTTTGGTATCACAATTTTTCGTTTTCTCCTTTTTTAAATCTTCACAATTTTTCTACTTCCAAACTTTTCAGTTTTTCGTTTCTTCAATTTTTCAAGTTCTTGATTTTTATTTTTCATTTTCCCGATTTCATGTCACAATTTTTCACTTTTTTATTTCCTTTATATTTTCACTGTTTCTTTCGATTTCATAATTTAAGATTGATCATTTTTTCAAATTTTCAGTGTCTTTGATTATTCAATTCCTCGGTTTTCCAACGTTTAAATTTTTCAATTTTGCAATTTTTGGATCTCTCAATTATCCGATTATCCGATTTTTTTTATTTTCCATATTTTGATTTTACAATATATCGTTTTTCCGAATTTGCACGTTTTGGATTTTTAAATTGATCATTTTGTAATTTTTCGATTTTTCAAAGTGTCCGTTTTATACTGTGTCGTTCTCCAATTTTTTATTTTTCTGTATAAAACTTTTGCAATTTTTTATTTTTTGAAAAACTAAGAAATTGGAAAAATTTAGAACATCGAGAAACTGAAAAAACGAAAAATTGCAAAACTGAAAAAGCGTAAAATCGAAAAGTTACAAATTGAAACATCGCACAAACGACTTAAAAATCGAAAATATGAAAAGGAGAAAAACAAATCGAATAGAAGAATTATTTGAAAACTCAAAATTGTAAAATCGAAAAATTATGGAAACGTCAAAAGTAAAATTGAAATCGAAAAATTGAAATTTTAATATCGAAAAATTAAAAAATTAAAAATTGAGAAATTGAAAAATTAAATTCGAAAAATTATAATCATTATATATTTAAAATGAAAACTAGAACAATTACAAAAATTGTAGGAACGAAAAATTATAAAATCAGAATATTGAAAAATCGATAAATTTAAAAATAATGAAATTCAAAAACCGAAACAAAAAAATTATAAAATCGAAAAATTGAAAAACTGAAAAATTGAAAAATAATGAAATTCAAAAACCTAAACAAAAAATTGCCAATTGGAAAACGCAAAAATTGTAAATTCGTAAAATTATGGAGTCATCAAAAGTAAAATTGAAATCGAAAAATTGAAATTTTAATATCGAGGAATTAAAAAATTAAAAATTGAGAAACTGAAAAATTAAAAATCGAAAAAATTTAAAAGTTTTGAAATTTAATAATTGAAAAAAAACATAAAATATATGAAATTAAATATTGTCAAAATTATAATCATTATATATATATTTAAAATGAAAACTAGAACAATTACAAAAATTGTAGGAACAAAAAATTTAAAAATCCACAAACCAAAAATTAAAATTGAAAAAACGAAAAATTGAAAAGTCCACAAATCGAAAACTATCACATTGAAAAAAGAAAAATTATAAAATCAGAACATTGAAAAACCGAAGAATTGAAAAATAATGAAATTCGAAAACCGAAACAAAAAAATTGGAAAATTGAAAAATTGAAAAATTAAAAATTTAAAACCCCTGATATTACATGTCGAAAAATTAAAGTCAGAAGAAAATGAAAAACTGAAAAATTGCACATCGAAAAATTGCAAAATCTAAATCAAAAGTTAGAAAAGCGAAAAAATGATACATTTAAACTTGGAAAAATTGCAAATCGAAAAACTGAAGAAACAAACTAAAAATGGGAAAAATTTAAAAATCGAAAAACTGAAAAAACGACAAGTTTCAAAACTGAAAAAGTGTAAAATCGAAAAATTACAAATCGAAGCTCAAAAGAAACGAAAGCTTGAAACAATGAAACACTAAAAATCGAAACAATTAATTAACTGAAAATTAAAGTCAGAAGAAAATGAAAAACTGAAAAATTGCACATCGAAAAATTGCAAATCGAAAAACTGAAGAAACAAGCAACAAATAGGAAAAAATTTAAAAATCGAAAAACTGAAAAAACAACAAATTGCAAAATCGATAAAGTGTAAAATCTAAAAATTACAAATCGAAGCATAAAAGAGACGAAAGCTTAAAACAATGAAACACTAAAAATCGGAAAAATTTATTCATTGAAGAATTGAAAAGTCCACAAATTGAAAAATTTGACATTGAAAAAAGGAAAATTCTAAAATAAGAACACTGAAAAACCGAAAAATTGGAAAATAATGAAATTCAAAAACCGAAACAAAAAATTGCCAATCGAAAAATTGGAAAACGCAAAAATTGTAAATTCGTAAAATTATGGAATCATCAAAAGTAAAATTGTAATTGAAAAATTGAAATTTTAATATCGAGGAATTAAAAAAATAAAAATTGAGAAACTGAAAAATTAAAAATCGAAAAAATTTAAAAGTTTTGAAATTTAATAATTGAAAAAAACCATAAAATAGAAAAAATTAAATATTGTCAAAATTATAATCATTATATATTTAAAATGAAAACTAATACAATTACAAAAATTATAGGAACGAAAAATTGAAAAGTCTACAAATCGAAAAATATCACTTTGAAAAAAGGAAAATTATAAAATCAAAACATTGAAAAACCGAAAAATTGGAAAATAATGAAATTCAAAAACCGAAACAAAAAATTGCCAATCGAAAAATTGGAAAACGCAAAAATTGTAAATTCGTAAAATTATGGAATCATCAAAATTGTAAAATCGAAAAACTATAACAGTGAAAGATCGAAAAGTTGAACAATTAAATATCGAGAAATTGAAAAATTAAAAATCAATAAAAGAAAAAGTTTTAAAATCTAATAATTGGAAAAAACAAAAATTGTAAAATTTGAAAAAGTGAAACATTAAAAAAATTATAATTATTACAAATTTAAAATAAACACTAGAAAAATTGCGATTCAAAAATTGAAGAAACGAAAAATCGAGACAGTATAAAGTCTAAATTTGCAAAATCTACAAATTGAAAATTTTCAGATTAAAAAAACGAAAACTATAAAATCACAGCATTGAAAAACCGAAAATTTTTAAAAATAAAAATGAAATACGAAGAGTTGCATGTCTTAAAATTAAAGGAACAGGAAAAATCGAAATAACAAAAAAATTAAATTTAATAAAAAAAAACTTAAATTTTTCGAAAAAACTGGGTCTATTCACCTTCGACCAATTTTCTGATCACAATTTTTCGTTTTTTCTTTTTTTTTTCAATATTACAATTTTTCGACTTTTCAATGTTTCGGTTTCATTATTTTACATTTTTTCAACTTTTATTTTTTCAATTTATTAGTTTTTTGTTTCCTCAATTTTTCAAGTCCTTGGTTTTTATTTTTTCGAATTTATATCCCAATGTTTCTTTCGATTTTATAATTTTTCGTTTATTCGCTTTTTCAAATTTTCAGTCATTGATTTTTGAATTCCTCGATTTTCCAATTTTGCATTTTTTGGGTTTCCAGTTATCTGATTTTCCGATTTCTTTAATTTATTTACTTACATATTTCGTTTAATCGATTTTGCACTTCTTCGATTTTTTGTTTCTCAGTTAATCTTTTGATTTTTCAATTTTCGTTTCTTTAATTCTTCACCTTCTTGAAAAATCTTTTGATTTGTATAAGTAGAAAAATTGCGAATAGAAATACTGAAAAAGCCAAAAATTGAAAAATTTCACATCAAAAAAGGAAAAATTAGAAAATTAAAACATGGAAAAAACGAAAAATTAAAAAACCGTAAGTTGAAAAATCGAAAAACTGCAAAGACAAAAACTTCGCGTTGACTAAAATAAAAATTACAAAATCACAACATTGAAAAAGCGAAAAATTGAAAAAATAAAGGAAATAAAAATCGAAACGAAAAACTGAAAAATCGAAAAATCGAAAAAATCGAAAAATCGTGAAATTATAAATCGAAAAATTTGAAGAAATGAAAAATTAAAGAATAGAAAAACTGTAAAATCTAAAAATTGAAGAAACAGGAAAAATGAAAAATCGCAAATCGAAGAATTGATGAAACGAAAAATTGAAGGAATTAAATTTGGAAAAACAAAAACTTATAAAATCCAAACAACGAAAAATCGGATGATATAAAAAATAAACGAAAAATTGCAAACCGAAAAATTGGAAGAAAAAAGAATAAAAAAATCAAAAGAAAAATTCTAACTTGAAAGTGTAAAGAAATGAATAATCGATGTCTTCCTCTTTTTTCAAAACAAGTTCAAAAATCGTAAAATTAAAAAATCGATGTGCCAAGTAGAGTATAAAAACTGGTGATTGAAAAATTTACAAAATTAGGAATTTGAAAAGAATGAAATTCAAAAATCTTTTAACAACTGGTATAAAATAATCTAGAATAATACAAGCTTTGCAAAACATTTGGATTTTAAAAATACAGAAATGACATCATTCACACACATTTAACAACAAATCCACTAATAAACAAACAAACATTAGCTTTAATAAACATATAGATTTATTTACATATTGAACCGTCAGCAAATTTGAATATGACCACCATATCTCATTTACATTTTTTCAATTCAGCCGTTTTTATTATTTATCAAAATCCCCACAAACTGTAAACCAATAAATCCCCATTAATAAATAAATTGACCCGATATAACTAAATCTTCCCGAAGTGGGTTTTTATGTCATTCGCAAAAATCCAATACCGACGCTTTAATAAAATCTCCGAGTTATAAGAACCCGAAAAGATTTGACTTGCATTCAGGCTGCGTCCTCGATATTAATTCGAAACTCGCCTTCTGTCATTCCGAAAGCTCAGCGGAATTCGCAGCATTCGACTATTTAAAAACCGCTAAAGACAGAAAAATCTTATCTCCCAAATTGAACGTTCAATCTAAACTTCAATTGATCGTGAAGTTCCCGGCGGTCCCATAATATCAAAAATCCATTTGTTCCGACTTGTGCAGATTGCTGATTGATTGAAAGCATCTGTAAAGTGCCGACTCGAAGGCTTAAGCGTGCGGAAGCTTCCCAAAACGAAAACTACGAATTTTATTATGAAGCGGTGAGTTTAGAAAAGGTCGTCAGAGTGCACATTTCCTGCAAAACACTTCTTTTCAAACGGGAATGCAGGCAGCAGAAATCGGAAACGCTGTTTTCTTTGAGTTTGTTCGTAATTATGAGAGTCGCTGGGAAAGCTGGGAAAGTTGTGAAATGCAGACGTCGTATGAAGCGAAATGCAGCGTTCGAGGTGGAGTGGTCATAAAACTGTTTGTTTGTGTTTTATGCACTAGACGAAGGTAATTATTTTTCTTTAGAACTTGGCTACAATTAATGAAGGGAGTTTGTTGCAGAAAATTTATGACACTTTTTTTTTTTCAAAAGTCCGAATTTATTTTGACAGAGTTGCATTAACAGTAAAAACAGTATTGCAAAACATGTGTTCTGGTTGGTCATTAACATATAGTAAGAACAATATTGGCCCTATCACTGATCCTAGTGTTACTCCGCGTTTAAATTCTACCTTATTGGAATATATATTGTTTAAACATACCGTTTGATAACGTTCTTCCAAATAGGACGCTAAGAATTTGTTTATAACTCCACGTACTCCATATTAATCTAGTGTCTTGAGTAGAATATAATGACTAATGGTGTGGAAGGCTTTTGACAAAACAAAGAAAATTCTAGCAGTAAAATTCTTGTTGTTTATATTGTGTATAATGGATCTGACTAAAGTAAAGACTATGGTCTCTGTTGACTTATTTGGTAAAAGTCACGGCGACAAGCAAAAATTATACAATTTTTATTTAAAAAAGCATTCACTTCATCAATACTTTTTCAGAAACTGGTGGAACTGAGTTTTTTGTATCAATGTTCTGCTACCCTTTTACTACCCGACCGTAAGCTAAGGAAGTATGTATAATCAGTCCATCGGACGAATGGTCACTTTTATGTTTTCTCGATGTTTCATGACCCTTACAGTACGAAAAAAGTAGTCTCCTGTTTCCGTCTGTCTGTCTGGTGTTTGTATCCATTTTTATTAAACACGTTGTCAGTTTTTGTATGTGTATTAAAAATATCATGTAGATGGTTAAGTACTAACCAAAATTTGGCTAATCATCCGTATCAACAATTTGATGACGTCATTTCAATGAATTATATTTTAAAATATATATATATATTATAATGTACGAATCCGCTTTCAATTTCTTCGCTAAACGTTCAAATTTTTGCAAGGTATAATGACGTTGTATTACCAACACAGGATATAACTATTCGTGGCGATTTTTTTTCTTGCACTGATAATACGCTGCGACTACTTTTCTTTTGTACTGTGACTAGTGTTATCCATGTTGATGATGTCATCACAAATTTTTTTTTGGTCAAATTGATAACGAGTCACCCCATTTTGTCGAAAATGTAAAGAATACGCACGTCTTTATATAATAATGATAATATCAATTTTAATATTGAAATTTCGTTCGATTGTGGTTTAATTAATAATTTTAGTTGTCTGGTTTGAGAAGACAAACTCATTCAAATCAAACTAATTTCTACGTGACATTATTTTGCTGTATAAACATAAATAAACACTTGAGCTTCAGATTGCTTTTGTCTAGTGCTGAAGGACATTTTATCCCGTCAGCTAAATATTTTAAATATATTTTACATCGTCCGTACGGCAAGGGGGCTGCGGGGGTGTTATTTATGCCGCTTTTTAGTTTACAGAGATTATCATAAAACGAAAATCGTAAAATCAATTTTTTTAATTTTTTTAAAGAGCTTCATTTTCTAAAAAATGTGAGAATATCTACTTCTTTATTTAATTATGATCAAATAAGGATATTAATAATATTCGTATTCAAAACATGTTGTTCCAATGTGGTTCAATTAATAATTTCAATCCTCTGTTTTGAGGAGACAACTCCTTCAAATTAAACAAATGTCTATGTGACATTCTTCCGATGTATACACATAAACAATCGAAGTTAAGAATGTACATTGATAATAATACACTCTTTTCCATTGGTTATTTGCTTTTAATATATTTCATATTATCCGTAGGTCTGCGGATGGTAGGTAGGTACCTCCTTGAATTTATCATTTACATCACTGGTTTTTACTATACCGGGTGTCTGAAAAATGGCGGTTTAATTGTTCAGTACTATTTGTACAGGGGTTTCGGGAGTTCCAAAAAAATTGTTAAAAAAGATGTAGATTACAAAAAAAATGTAATTTCATAAAATTAAAATTGACAACACTGCACGCACCTAATACGTAAATACTTACCTTCTGATTTCTTAGTAACCATGGTGACTCAAATCCACCTTTTATTTATTTATATATTTATTTATTTATTTCTTTTGAGGACAATAACCATAACAACCAGTTAGTCATCAGTACTTGCTAAGATAAAACTGATTTTGGCAAATGACATACCCACTAAGACAGGGTGGGTGGGCGGTACTAGTACCTGCTAAGATAAGACTGATTTTGGCAACTGAGATACCCTCTAAGAAAAGAGACGGCGAAGGGCGGGTCTAGTACCTGCTAAATTAAGACCGATTTTGGCAAATGACATACCTTCTAAGAAAAAAGAGGGTGGGTGGGCGGGGCTAGTACCTGTTAAGAGAAGACTGATTTTGGCAAATGAGATACCCTCTAAGAAAAGAGACGGCGGAGGGGCGGGGCTAGTACCTGCTAAATTAAGACCGATTTTGGCAAATGACATGCCCTCTAAGAAAAGAGAGGGTGGGTGGGTGGGGCTAGTACCTGCAAAAATAAGACTGATTTTGGCTAATGACTAGCCCCACCCACCCACCCTCTCCTTTCTTAGAGAGAATGTCATTTGTCAAAATTACTAATGATATATCATCTAAGAAAAGGGAGGGCGACTGGGCGGGGCTAATACCAGCTAAAATAAGACTGATTTTAGCTAATGACTAGCCCCACCCACCCACCCCCTTTTTCCTTGAGGGTAAATCATTTGTCAAAATGATTGACCCACCCACCCTCTCTTTTCTTAGAGGGTATCGCATTTGCCAAAATCACTCTTATCTTAGCAGGCACTAGCCCCGCCCACCCACCCTTTCTTTTCTTAAAGAGAATATCATTTGCCAAAATTACTAATGAGATATCATCTAAGAAAAGGGAGGGCGACTGGGCGGGGCTAATACCTGCTAAAATAAGACTGATTTTGGCTAATGACTAGCCCCACCCGCCCACCCTCTCTTTCCTTGAGGGTAACTCATTTGTCAAAATCACTCTTTTCTTAGCAGGCACTAGCCCCGCCCACCCACCCTTTCTTTTCTTAGAGAGAATATCATTTGCCAAAATTACTAATGAGATATCATCTAGGAAAACAGAGAGCCGCTGGGCGGGGCTAGTACCGGCTATAATAAGACTGATTTTGGCTAATGACTAGCCCCACCCACCCACCCTCTCTTTTCTTAGAGGGTATCTCATTTGCCAAAATCACTCTTATCTTAGCAGGCACTAGCCCCGCCCACCCACCCTTTCTTTTCTTAGAGAGAATATCATCTGCCAAAATTACTATGAGATATCATCTACGAAAAGAGAGAGTAGCTGGGCGGGGCTAGTATCTGCTATAATAAGACTGATTGTGGCTAATGACTAGCCCCACCCACCCACCCTCTCTTTTCTTAGAGGGTATCGCATTTGCCAAAATCAGTTTTTTCTTAGCAACTACTAGCCCCGCCCACCCACCTTTTCTTTTATTAGCGAGAATGTCATTTGCCAAAATTACTAATTAGATATCATCTAAGAAAAAGGAGGATGGGTGGTGTTAAGACTGATTTTCCCAAATGACATATTCTCTAAGAAAATATACGGCGGACGAGTGGGGCTAGTACCTGCGAAGTTAAGACTGATTTTAGCAATTAACGTATACCCTAAGAAATTTTATGAAATTATTATAAGAAAATCTAGAGGCCCCAAAGAGCCTCAAGATTGTTTTAAATTTTTCAAAAAAAACAGGGTCCAAAAATTAACTTAAAAACAGATCAGGTCAGAATTTTCCAAAAATAGAACACCAAAGTCGTCCAAAATTGTTTTAAATAATTTACAATAGATATACTCAAATTATCAGTACATGCTTAACTTCGTTTTTTTTACGTTTATACTTTAGAATTCGACTCTTATATATTTGGTACGTTTAGATTACAAGCATCAGCAGTTAAAAGAAAATGAAAATTGTGTAATTTTGTCTCCACAACGTAGAAGAGAGGACTGGTTAATTAATTAACCACAGTTTTTCCCAAAAACACTAATAAATTTGAAGAACATTTATTCGGTAACGGTCAACTTTGATTAATAATTTACGATGCTTCCAATCTTAAAATATTTGCAAGATTTTACAGAAGTAAGTTTTTACAGTTTGCAAAAACGCTATATGATTTGGATGTCTGGAATGAAAACTCGACACAAATTCATAAACCATATGAGGCAGAGTATCTTATTTAAATTTACGTCAATTTTGGAGACGACGTCACCCTATTGTTGGTGGGGATGATTATCCAAATTTTGGTTACCGTTTTACTATCTACACGATATTCCTAAAACACATACAAAATTTGACAACAATCGGTCTAGTAGTTTCAGAGATCATCTATCAAATAAAAATCCGGACATACGGCAAACAGACAGACAGACAGACAGACGGAAATGGAAGACCTACTTTTTCGTACCCTGAAAGTCATGAAACGTAGAGAAAACATAAAAGTATATAGTCATCCAATGGACTCGATTACAATACTTCTTCAGCTTACGCTCAGAAAGTGAAAAGATAAGGATAAGGATAAACAGAAAAGAGTGAAGGGAAACAAGTTAAAACAACGAACAAGGCAATGAATCTGGTAATAAGAAGAAAGAAAATAAAAGAATACAAAAAAATAAGCAAAGAAGAGGAAAGGAAGCAAAATATAAAACTTTTATTTTGAATGTAGCGGGAATTAAGAGACAAGATGACATCTTGTGGGAATACGTAAGAGCATTGGACGTAGTGGATTTGGTAGAAATATGAGTGAGACAGTAGGAGTGGGAGAAAACAAAGGAAGAACTTCCAAAAGAATTTGCATAGGAATGTTTGGGTGCAGAAAAAGACAAAAAGAAAGGAAAATCAGAAGGAGAAATTATAACACTGGTAAAGAGTTATTACCAAATAATAAGTAAAACAACAGTGAAAGAGAAAGGAATAATAAAAATAAAAAAAATCATAATATGAAAAAAAAACACGGAGAATTTTACCATAAAAAAATCAAAGAAATAGAGAGTGTTCAAAAGGTTTTAGAAAAAGAATAATAGAAAAGATTACATTTTATTGGGGAGGGGAGACTTTAATGCTAAAATTGGAGAAAGGTCAAAAAATAATAAACGAAAAAGAAAAAGAAACATAAAGAAAGTAAAGAGAGGAAAATACTAAGACAGTTTGTAGAAGAAAAAGAGTGGGATTTTATGAATAGGAACAGAAAAAGTGATGAAAAAGGACAATGGACATAAGTTACGTAGGGCTAAAGCGACTGCTGATCATTTAACTTTTGAAAATCAACATAGAAGGGCAAGGAAGAAGAAAGGTAAAGAAAGGAAGAAGATGTGTGTGAAACAAATTTGGAATAAAGAAAGAATAATAAAGTTCCAGAATAGACTAAAGAAGAAGGATTTTTTGGCAAGAAGAAGACATAAATGAGATGGTCTAAGTCTGAATCTAACCATGAATAAAGCAATAGAAACACACAGTTATTACAGAAGAAAAAGAATCAATAACTGGTTTCGTAGGGATTGTAAGAATTCAAGAAAAATACGAGAAAAACATTAAGGAATTGCAAAAAAACAAGTGATGATCAGAAAAGAAGAAATAAGTGCACAATAAAATGTGCAGAAAGGAAAAGACACAAACAAAAAGAGGAAGAAAACAGAATAAGAGCGATTAAAACAGGACAAGAAGAGAAATAAAGAAAAAAAAAAAGAAAAAAAAGTCAGCAGTTACAGAAGAGGTCAAGACTGACAAAGAAAGAAACATTGACAAAGACAAAGCACCTGAAAAGAGAAAAAGCATCGGGAAGGAACGGGATAGCAAAGAAAGCATTGATGAATAGAACCACAGATTAATATAGATGCGACATAGAGGCTGATTTTGCAAAACCACCCTTATTGACATTGGAGTCCTCAACCGCCAAAGACAAGCGCCAAATTTAAATAGTCGATGCCAATAAAAAAAACTTTTTCACTACAACTCGTCGCCTGAGAACTTGTTTGATCTACAGACCATAGCGCGCTCAGGCCAATGTCGACTCTAAGCGTTCAGAAGCGATTTGGCTGGTTTGGACTATAATTTCTGCGGGAAATAGTTGTTTGGTCGGTTTTTATAAGGACGAAAAATCGAAACCTTAAAAAATCGTAAAACTGCAACATTGAAAAATCGAAATATCGAAGAACTGAAAATCGAAAAATGAAACATCAGAAATTCGAAAAAATGTAAAATTCAAAAATCTAAAATTTAAAAACCGAATAACGAAAAATCGAGAAATCGAAACTCCCAAATTTAAAAAATCCGATAACTGAAAAATCGAAATATCGAGAAACTGGAAAATCGAAAAACCGAGAAATTGAAAAATCAAAAGATCAAGAAATCGTAGAGTCGAAAAGTCGAACAATTGAGAAACCGAAATAGGCCAAGATCAAAAAATCGAAAAGTTAAAAATTGAACAATTTATAAATTGAGAAATTGACAATCAAAATATCGAAAAATCTTAATCTCGAGAAATCAAAAAACTTAAAAATTCGAAAAACTGAAAAATTGAGAGATTGAAAGATCAAAAGAACGAGAAATCGAAAAGTGATGAAGTCGAAAAATCGAAAAACAGAGAAATCGACAAACAAAAAGTTAAAAGTTGAAAAACTGGAAAAGCGGAAAAATTAAAAAACAAAAAAATGGAAAACTGCAAAAACTGAGAAACCGCAATAGGCCAAAATTAAAAATTAAAAAATTGGTAAATCGAAAACAATCAAGTCTCGATAAATCGGGAATGAAAAATTAACAAATCGAAAAATTGAAAAACAGAACATCTAAAACCAGGAAGTCGAAAATTCGAAAGATTAAGAAATATTGAAAAATTAAAATATCAAAGAATTGGAAAATCTAAAATTTAAAAATTGAAAAATCGAAAAAGTAAAAATTCGACACATCGAAAAATCCAAAAGTCAAAAATGGAAAATTCGAAGAATCGAAATATTGAAAAATCCCAAAACTGAGATATCGAAAAAACTGAAAAATGAAAGAGAAACTGAAAAATGGAAAATCTGAAAAATCCGAAAACTGAAATATCAAAAAACTGAGAACCTAAAAATTCGAAACATTGAGCAATCGAAAAATCTAAAAAGTGAAGTCGAAAAATCGAAACTTTAAAAAAAACTACAAACTGAAAAATTGAAAAATTAAAGAATTGAAGAACAGGAATATCGAAACCCTTGAAAGTCAAGAAATGGGAAAATCAAAACATCGATTAATTAAAAATTAAAAAATCGAAAATTTGAAAAAACGACAATTGAAAAATAGAAAATCTAAAACCGGGAAGTCGAAAAATGGAAAGATTAAGAAATCGAAACATCTGAAAAATTGAAACATGGAAGAGCTGAAATGAAAAATCGAGAAATCGAAAAATCAAAAATTTTAAATATTGAAAAATTAAAATGCCAAAAAGTGAGAAATCTAAAATTTAAAAACCGAAAAAGTAAGAAGTCCACACATCGAAAAATCCAGAAGTCAAAAATGGAAAAGTCGAAGACCAGAAATATTGAAAAATCCCAAAACTGAAATATCCAAAAAATGAAAAATGAAAGAAAATCTGATTAAAAAAGATAAAAAGAGCAATCGAAAAGAGATGAAGTCGAAAAATCGAAAAATAGAGAAATCGACAAACAAAAAGTTAAAAGCTGAAAAATTGGAAAAGCGGAAAAATCAAAAAATGAAAAAATGGAAAACTGGAGAAACTGAGAAACCGAAATTGGCCAAAATTAAAAATTAAAAAACTCATAAATCGAAAACCTGAACATTTAAATCTCCATGAACTGAAAAATCGAGAAATCAAAAAATCTAAAATTTTAAAAATTAAAAAATCTAAAACTTAAAAATCGAAAAATCCAGGAGTCAAAAATCGAAAAGTCGAAGAATCGAAATATTGAAAAATCCCAAAACTGAGATCAAAAAACTGAAAAATGGAAGAAAAACTGAGAATCTAATAACCTGAAAAATCCGAAAACTGAAATATCCAGAAACTGAGAACCTAAAAATTCGAAAAATTGAGCAATCGAAAAATCGAAATCTTAAAAATCTAAAAAATGAAAAATCGAAAAATTAAAGAATTGAAGAACAGGAAACCCTTAAAAAGTCAAAAAACGTGAAAATCAAAACATCGATTTGAAAAATTGAAAACCCGAAAATTTGAAAAAACGACAATTGAAAAACAGAAAATCTAAAACCGGGAAGTCGAAAAATCGATTGATTAACATTTGAAAAATTTGAAAACTTGAAAAATCGGGAAATCGAAAAATCTAAAATTTTAAATATTGAAAAATTAAAATATCAAAAAACTGAAAAATTTAAAATTTAAAAATCGAAAAATTGAAAAAACGACAATTGAAAAAAAAATTGAGAAATCTAAAATTTAAAAATCGAAAAAGTAAAAAGTCGACACATCGAAAAAGTAAAAAATGGAAAAGCCGAAGAACAGAAATATTGAAAAATCCCAAAACTGAAATATCGAAAAACTGTAAAATGAAAGAAAAACTGAAAAATCCCAAAACTGTAATATCCAAAAACTGAGAACCTAAAGAATCGAAAAATTGAGAAATCGAAAAATCAAAAAAGTAAAGTCGAAATATCGAAACCTTAAAAAAAATGAGAAGTCCTCATCCGTCATTTAATTTAAACTATGACGCTTCCCTATGTTCTCTGATAGAACGGAAGAGGTGAGAAAGAAGATCTGTGAAATAATGGAGAAATGTATACCTAAATAGAAAGCAGCTTAAAAGTGAATGGGATTGATAAAAGTGAAATTTTTAATACAAACACTGAGTCTCAGCCTGTTTGCGGCTTTAATATGACAATATGAAATATTGAGGAAAAATTAGAAAAACGTAGTTTGTTATGGCACGAGAAAAAGTGTGGTGTCTTACATATCCTAATCTGGTAACCATAGCAAAGACGAAATAGGAATGGAAGAAGTGATGAATAGCTTGGGAAGATATATGGAAAGGAAAAAATCGAAGTCGATGTGGAGAAAACGAAATTAGGGATAATTGATAAAAAGGTACCATGAGTAAAATAAAATAGGCTTAGCAAGGAAAAGAGATAGAGGTGGTACAAGAATTCGAATTGGTAAAGAGTATATTGCCGAATGGAAAGTGTGGGGATGGAGAAATTATGATGAATAAGAAAGAGTGCAAACGAAAATATCCAAAGTGAGTACTAGGACTAAATAGACAAACAGCAGTCAACATAGTGAAAGAAGAAACTAAAAAGCATAAGACAAAAGTAGAACCAGGAAAATATGAAGAGAAAAATGAATGAGAGAACGGACCCAAGATCCTGAAAGAATGTAGCAAGAGGAATGGGGAAAAAAGAAATAAGTACTAAGTGAGTAATGGATATACGAGAATGGAAAGAAGGAAGTACCAGGAGTTAAGTATACAAGACGAGGATTGTGATACACACGTTCAGAAAAGAATCAAGGAACAACTCGTGTACAAAGAACGGATAACCGATCAACAGTCATAGTGTTTTGACAGAGCGAATGGGAAACAAGGAATGATGACTGCGGGGTTGAAAGTATGCGGAATGTGTGGTAGTATGAGAGGAACGATTGAGACTATGCTGTGAGAATGTGGGGGGATGAGAGAAATGGAGATGTCATGAGAGCTAGTTTTAAAAGAGAATGGAAGAGGAATGAAATAGATGAAAGAGGTGTACAAGGCAAGGAACAAGGTAGTGATCCATTCAAGCTCAAAGGGTAGAATAAAGTTACTTTATCTATCTTTATCAATCTATCTACTTGTGATTCTACACCTCAATTTCCGTCTCATTTGCTATAACCTGGACCTGTCCTTCAAGTTCCGATTCCGCCACACCACTTCCCATTAAAAGCTAAAAATTTCATATCGCAGGTAATTTGTCAGGAAAACCCTGCACACAAAGCTAACACAATGAATATGTAAACGTTTTTTACGTGTATTAGCGCATATTCGAATACCTACCTCGGCTCGAATTTCAGTTGCGCCGCCGCCAATAGAACAACAAAGAAATTAAAAAGTGGAGATTTTTTGCGCGCCACGAAGTTCCAAGAGTGTCGTTCTCATTCAACAAAAACGTCTCATCTCGAAGAAACGTCGAAGTGTTTCCCTCGAAGGAAAATCGATGCCGAGAGAAAAAGTTTCACGGTGAAATTAATTCCCGATATGCTTTTTGTTGACATTCCTTGTTATATGAGCGCATTAAAACCAAAGTGTCAAGCCAACTTTAGTAATTACTCAAAACTTCATAAAAGTTGGGAATATCGCAAAACTAACCCCATAACGCTGAGTTAAGGGTCTAATTTGTTGTGCAGACGCATTAGAATGACAAAAGAGGTGGGAATGCTTTATCTGGACGAAGTCTGGCTTCAACTGAGCCGGGCAAAATAAAGTTGCCAGGCTAATCGAGAATTGCTCCACACGTTATTGAAAATATTGTCACAACGTCTTTTTCTGTTGAAATTACACGACGACGTACAGTGAAGTTGCTTCTGTGACATAACACAAACACTAACTTCGCGTCGTTCGAATAATAATTTAAAAGTTCCCTTTTTGTCGTTTAACTAGAACGTTCGTGACAGTGAATACAGTAAAGTTAACTGAAAAATCCTCTTACGTACTTACAAGCCTTCTGCACGAAGTCTCTTAGGTACGTTCGTTCAGGTTAATAATTACTGCAAATATTTTATACGATAATATTGTCTCAGCGCTTTACCATAAGCGAAGAGACTTTAAAATTACGTCTGTTGATTTATGTGGGTGTTTTATTTTTTATTTTTCGGCTAAATTTATACCGACTTTACATGAATAGCGGCTTGAATTTTCCACAGTAATTAAACTTATGATTAAAATCAACTTCAGGTACACTCGGAGCGACGTTACAAGAAGCGAACCAAAAAAAGAGAAATTGCGGTTGATAGAATGTATGAAACGTGGGCGACCAGCGGATTGTTAATTTGGGGGAAATATAAGAAGATTAGCATTTTTATCGTAAGAAACTGTAGTAGAGTTACAGAAATAGGTATGAATGAGAAGGTTTCCCGTTTGCGTCATCTGTCGAACTTATACAGGCTGACTGAAGTTACGCAATGAAACGTGTTGCGTAACTTGAACTTAAAGGTTTTCCATTTAGTTCCACTTTAATGAAGATGACAATGGGAGTTTTAGAAACAATAGTGGATTTAACAAGGATTGTTTCAATTTTTTTTGATTCCAGCTACACTTATTTTATATTAAAAAATATTAATAAAATCATGAAAAGCAAAAACCAAGAGGTAATAAATTACGGGTCGCTGGCGCAAATTGCCGATTAGGCCCCTGAGCTTAGATCCGTCATTTGTAAAATGTGTAAAGCGAGTTCGCTTAAACCTTGCGTTGGAGCAATTGTATTCAAAACGCTGAATTATTAACGAATTACAAAGCGAATAATAATCAACGAGAAATTCAAACCAAATATTATCACTAATTTAAATTATTATTCTCATACTAACAACCATAAAAAGATGGAAACTAAATTGTAGGTACTAAGAAAACGCAAGATTTTTTTAAGCAGTAAATCCCTTTACTTGTGTTATCTTCTGTCGCTCGCATGACTGAAATTCAATTCATTTCTGTTAGCGATAGCAACTTGTCTAGCAAAAGACATCACAGACCAACGTTTATACTTATCTTTTGTATCATTGCCTTTCAACGGCTTATGTCTGAATCGATACACCTATTCAGCTGAGACCAAAAAGTCAAGGTAAAAGTTTCTTGTCTGACTTCCGGCTTCGTAAAAATTCTTCAGCTGTAGCGCAGAAACATCATTTCAGCGACGCTGCGTTCATGTTATGTTTATACGGGATGGATAGAATTTATGGAAACGGTTAAATATCTTAAAAATTGTACAAATCGACTGAAATTAGATATAGGGATACAAGAAGTTATGCTCTAATTAATAGGCTTCGGATCTTAGGTTTTTTGCCTTTTTATATCTACTTCAGGCATTGCAGCGAAAGTTATATATTTATCCGAATTTAAAAAATTCTGTTTATTTAACGCCCATTTATTACTACCTAATATGCCTAATTTAGTGCTGGGGTTTTGATTTTTGTGCATACAGTAAAGAATCCTCAAAATGCCTAAGGTAAAATCATCCATGAAAGATAAAATCAAACTATAGTTAGGGAATAAATTGGACACTAATTCAATTTCCTTCTTCAACCAAAGACAATGAGTTATTCTGCAAAGTGTGTGGAAAAGTTCTGAGTAAACATTTAAAATACTGAAGCTTGAATTATGTTCACATTTTTGTTTCCTAGTTTAAGTGCGAAAAAAAATCACACTTTGAACAACACTGCAGTGGCGATGCACATAAAAAGAACGAGAATAAATCCAGTAAACAGACTTTATTAAACATTAGTTGCGACAATGATTTTACGCAATTTTCCACCGATTTATGTAGTGCAAATATTCCATGGAATAAAGTTAGTGGTCCTGAGTTTAAAAATTTTATGCATAAATATACAGGAAGGCATTTACCCTGAGAAAGCACTCTGAAAAAAAAAATTACCAAAAGATTACAATATGGTGAGCACTAGAATTTTTATTTAAAAACTTTAACATAAATTTTATAATTTACACGTAATTAAACAAAATATAAATTCTATTGGTAATAATATGATATATGGATTAGCGTCGATGAGACGACGGACAGATTAGGAAGATACATAGCCCATTTAATAATTGGAAAGTTATCTTCTGAAGAAGCTGGCCGTCCATTTCTACTAGCTTTGAAGCAGCTTGATAAAACTAATAGCAACACAATCTCGAGATTTATAAACGAATCATTGTCTTTTTTAATTGCAAAATAATCTCGGAGGACTCTCGTGACTTTTTTGAAGATGCCAACGAATCTCCGGAGCCCAAGTGTCTTTTTTTAATAATGTGAAATAATCTCGGGGGTCTATAGCTTCTTAAAAAAAATGAGGAGGTTCACATTTTTAATCAAAAAGACAATTGGAGCCCCCGAGAAGGTTTCCCATTCTTCAAAAAAATGACACTTGGTGCTCCCGAGAAGGTTTCACATTCTTTAAAAAACGACACTTGCGACCCCCGAGAAGGTTTCACATTGTTCAAAAAAATTACACTTGGGGCCCCCGAGAAGGTTTCACATTCTTCAAAAAAATGACACTTAGGGCCCCCGAGAAGATTTCACACTTTAAAAAAAAAATGACACTTGGGCCCCCCGAGAAGGTTTCACAGGCTTTAAAAAAATGACACTTGGGGCCCACGAGAAGTTTTCACATTCTTCAAAAAAATGACACTTGGGGCCCCCGAGAAGGTTTCACACTTTTCAAACATATTATGCTTGGAGCCCCCGAGAAGGTTTCACATTCTTCAAAAAGATTACACTTGGGACCCCCGAGACGGTTTCACATTCTTCAAAAAAATTACACTTGGGGCCCCCGAGACGGTTTCACACTTTTCAAAAAAATTACGCTTGGGGCCCCCGAGAAGGTTTCACATTCTTCAAAAAAATTACACTTGGGGTCCCCGAGACGGTTTCACATTCTTCAAAAAAATGACACTTGGGGCCCCCGAGAAGGTTTCACACTTTTCAAAAATATTATGCTTGGAGCTCCCGAGAAGGTTTCACATTCTTCAAAAAAATTACAATTGGGACCCCCGAGACGGTTTCACATTCTTCAAAAAAATTACACTTGGGGCCCCCGAGACCGTTTCACATTTTTCAAAAAATTGACACTTGGGCCCCCGAGAAGGTTTCACACTTTTCAAAAAAATTACGCTTGGGGCCCCCGAGAAGGTTTCATATTCTTCAAAAAAACTACACTTGGGGCCCCCGAGACGGTTTCACATTCTTCAAAAAAATTACACTTGGGGCCCCCGAGAAGGTTTCACACTTTTCAAAAAAATTACGCTTGGGGCCCCTGAGAAGGTTTCACATTCTTCAAAAAAATTACACTTGGGGCCCCCGAGACGGTACTACATTCTTCAAAAAATTACACTTTGGGCTCCCGAGAAGGTTTCACACTTTTCAAAAAAAATTACACTTGGAGCCTCCCAGAAGGTTTCACATTCTTCAAAAAAAATTACACTTGGGGCCCCCGAGAAGGTTACGCACTTTTCAAAAAAATGACACTTGAGGCCCCCGAGAAGGTTTCACATTCTTCAAAAAAATCACACTTGGGGCCCCCGAGAAGGTTTCACACTTTTCAAAAAAATGACACTTGGGGCCCCCGAAAAGGTTTCACATTCTTCAAAAAAATTACACTTGAGGCTCCCGAGAAGGTTTCACATTTTTAATCAAAACGACAGTTGGAGCCGATAAGAAGGTTTCAGATTCTTTAAAAAAAGTGACACTTGGGGCTTGAGGAAGATTTCACATTCTTAATCAAAAAGACAATTGGAGTACCCGAGGAGGTTTCACATTTTTCAAAAAAATGACACTTGGGGCCCTGAGAAGGTTTGACATTATTAAAAAAAATACTTGGGGCCCCTGAGAAGGTTTCTGATTCTTAAAAAAATACAATTCGGACCCCCGAGAAGGTTTCATATTGTTTAAAAATTGATACTTGGGGCCCCCGAGAAGGTATCACATTTTTAATCAAAAAGACAGTTGGAGCCTCCGAGAAGGTTTCGAATTCTTAAAAAAAATGGCAATAGGGCCTCAAAAGAAGGTTTCACAGTCTTTAAAAAAAATGACACTTGGGGTCCCCGGCAAGGTTTCACACTTTTCAAAAAAATGACACTTGGGGTCCCCGGCAAGGTTTCACACTTTTCAAAAAAATCACACTTGGAGCCCACGAGAAGGTTTCACATTCTTCAAAAAAATGACACTTGGGGCCCCCGAGAAGGTTTCACATTCTTCAAAAAAATGACACTTAGGGCCCCCGAGAAAGTTTCACACTTTACAAAAAAAATGACACTTAGGGCCCCCGAGAAAGTTTCACACTTTTCAAAACAAAGACACTTGGGGCCCCGAGGTTTTACATTTAAAAAAAACACTTGGGGCCCTCGAGAAGGTTTAACATTCTTCAAAAAAATGACACTTAGGGCCCCCCAGAAGGCTTCACACTTTTTAAAAAAATGACACTTTAGGCCCCCGAGTAAGTTTCACACTTTTCAAAAAAAATGACACTTAGGGCCCCCGAGAAGGTTTCACACTTTTCAATACAAAGACACTTGGAGCCCCGAGAAGGTTTCACATTTAAAAAAAAGACACTTGGGGCCCTCGAGAAGGTTTCACATTCTTGAAAAAAATTACACTTTGGGCCCCCGAGAACGTTTCACATTAAAAAAAAGACACTTGGGGCCCCCGAGAAGGTTTCACATTTAAAAAAAAAGACAAGTGGGCCCCCCGAGAAGATTTCACATTTTTAATCAAAACGACGGTTGGAGCCGATAAGAAGGTTTCAGATTCTTTAAAAAAAATGACACTTGGGGCTTGGGGAAGATTTCACATTCTTAATCAAAAAGACAATTGGAGTACCCGAGAAGGTTTCACATTTTTCAAAAAAATGACACTTGGAGTCCCTGAGAAGGTTTCACATTTTTTAAAAACTGACACTTGGGGCCCTGACAAGGTTTGACATTATTAAAAAAAATACTTGGGGCCCCTGAGAAGGTTTCTGATTCTTAAAAAAATACAATTCAGACCCCCGAGAAGGTTTCATATTGTTTAAAAAAAATGACACTTGGGGCCCCCGAGAAGGTATCACATTTTTAATCAAAAATACAGTTGGAGCCTCCGAGAAGGTTTCGAGTTCTTAAAAAAATGGCACTAGGGCCTCCCAAGAAGGTTTCACAGCCACATTCTTAAAAAAATGACACTTGGAGTCCCCGGCAAGGTTTCACACTTTAAAAAAAAATGACACTTGGGGTCCCCGGCAAGGTTTCACTTTTCAAAAAAATGACACTTGGGGCCCACGAGAAGGTTTCACATTCTTCAAAAAATGACACTTGGGGCCCCCGAGAAGGTTTCACATTCTTCAAAAAAATGAGACTTGGAGCCCCCAAGAAGGTTTCACATTCTTCAAAAAAATGACACTTAGGGCCCCCGAGAAAGTTTCACACTTTACAAAAAAAATGACACTTAGGGCCCCCGAGAAGGTTTCACACTTTTCAAAACAAAGACACTTGGGGCCCCGAGGTTTTACATTAAAAAAAAACACTTGGGGCCCTCGAGAAGGTTTCACATTCTTAAAAAAATGACACTTAGGGCCCCCCAGAAGGCTTCACACTTTTTAAAAAAATGACACTTTGGGCCCCCGAGTAAGTTTCACACTTTTCAAAAAAAATGACACTTAGGGCCCCCGAGAAGGTTTCACACTTTTCAATACAAAGACACTTGGGGCCCCGAGAAGGTTTCACATTTAAAAAAAAGACACTTTGGGCCCCCGAGAAGGTTTCACACTTTTCAAAAAAATTACGCTTGGGGCCCCCGAGAACGTTTCACATTAAAAAAAAAGACACTTGGGGCCCCCGAGAAGGTTTCACATTTAAAAAAAAAGACAAGTGGGCCCCCCGAGAAGATTTCACATTTTTAATCAAAACGACGGTTGGAGCCGATAAGAAGGTTTCAGATTCTTTAAAAAAAATGACAGTTGGGGCTTGGGGAAGATTTCACATTCTTAATCAAAAAGACAATTGGAGTACCCGAGAAGGTTTCACATTTTTCAAAAAAATGACACTTGAAGTCCCTGAGAAGGTTTCACATTTTTTAAAACTGACACTTGGGGCCCTGACAAGGTTTGACATTATTAAAAAAAATACTTGGGGCCCCTGAGAAGGTTTCTGATTCTTAAAAAAATACAATTCAGACCCCCGAGAAGGTTTCATATTGTTTAAAAAAAATGACACTTGGAACCCCCGAGAAGGTTTCACATTTTTAATCAAAAATACAGTTGGAGCCTCCGAGAAGGTTTCGAATTCTTAAAAAAAATGGCACTAGGGCCTCCCAAGAAGGTTTCACAGTCTTTAAAAAAAATGACACTTGGGATCCCCGGCAAGGTTTCACACTTTAAAAAAAAATTACACTTGGGGTCCCCGGCAAGGTTTCACTTTTCAAAAAAATGACACTTGGGGCCCACGAGAAGGTTTCACATTCTTCAAAAAATGACACTTGGGGCCCCCGAGAAGGTTTCACATTCTTCAAAAAAATGACACTTAGGGACCCCGAGAAAGTTTCACACTTTAAAAAAAAAAAAACACTTAGGGCCCCCGAGAAGGTTTCACACTTTTCAAAACAAAGACACTTGGGGCCCCGAGGTTTTACATTTAAAAAAAACACTGGGGCCATCGAGAAGGTTTCACGTTCTTAAAAAAATGACACTTAGGGCCCCCCAGAAGGCTTCACACTTTTAAAAAAAATGACACTTTGGGCCCCCGAGTAAGTTTCACACTTTTCAAAAAAAATAACACTTAGGGCCCCCGAGAAGGTTTCACACTTTTCAATACAAAGACACTTGGAGCCCCGAGAAGGTTTCACATTTAAAAAAAAGACACTTGGGGCCCTCGAGAAGGTTTCACATTCTTCAATAAAATGACACTTTAGGCCCCCGAGAAGGTTTCACATTAAAAAAAGACACTTGGGGCCCCCGAGAAGGTTTCACATTAAAAAAAAGACACGTGCCCCCCCCCCGAGAAGGTTTCACATTTTTAATCAAAACGACAGTTGGAGCCGATAAGAAGGTTTCAGATTCTTCAAAAAAAAATGGCACTTGGGGCTTGAGGAAGATTTCACATTCTTAATCAAAAAGACAATTGGAGTACCCGAGAAGGTTTCACATTCTTTAAAAAAATAACACTTGGGGTCCCTGAGAAGGTTTCACATTTTTTAAAAACTGACACTTGGGGCCCTGAGAAAGTTTGACATTATTAAAAAAAATACTTGGGGGCCTTGAGAAGGTTTCTGATTCTTAAAAAAATACAATTCAGACCCCCGAGAAGGTTTCATATTGTTTAAAAAAAATAACACTTGGGGCCCCCGAGAAGGTATCACATTTTTAATCAAAAAGACAGTTGGAGCCTCCGAGAAGGTTTCGAATTCTTAAAAAAAATGGCACTAGGGCCTCCCAAGAAGGTTTCACAGTTTTAGAGAAAATGACACTTGGGGTCCCCGGCAAGGTTTCACACTTTTCAAAAAAATGACACTTGGGGTCCCCGGCAAGGTTTCACACTTTTCAAAAAAATCACACTTGGAGCCCACGAGAAGGTTTCACATTCTTCAAAAAAGTGACACTTGCGGCCCCCGAGAAGGTTTCACATTCTTCAAAAAAAATGACACTTAGGGCCCCCGAGAAAGTTTCACACTTTTCAAAACAAAGACACTTGGGGCCCCGAGGTTTTACATTAAAAAAAAACACTTGGGGTCCCCGGCAAGGTTTCACACTTTTCAAAAGAATGACGCTTGGTGTCCCCGGCAAGGTTTCACACTTTTCAAAAAAATCACACTTGGAGCCCACGAGAAGGTTTCACATTCTTCAAAAAAATGACACTTGGGGTCCCCGAGAAGGTTTCACATTCTTCAAAAAAATGACACTTGGGGCCCCCGAGAAGGTTTCACATTCTTCAAAAAAATGACACTTAGGGACCCCGAGAAAGTTTCACACTTTACAAAAAAAAAATGACACTTTGGGCCCCCGAGAAGGTTTCACACTTTTCAAAACAAAGACACTTAGGGCCCCCCAGAAGGCTTCACACTTTTTAAAAAAATGACACTTTGGGCCCCCGAGTAAGTTTCACACTTTTCAATAAAAATGACACTTAGGGATCCCGAAAAGGTTTCACACTTTTCAATACAAAGACACTTGGAGTCCCGAGAAGGTTACACATAAAAAAAGACACTTGGGGCCCTCGAGAAGGTTTCACATTCTTCAAAAAAATGACACTTTGGGCCCTCGAGAAGGTTTCACATTAAAAAAAAGACACTTGGGGCCCCCGAAAAGATTTCACATTAAAAAAAAAAAGACACGTGGGCCCCCCGAGAAGGTTTCACATTTTTAATCAAAACGACAGTTGGAGCCGATAAGAAGGTTTCAGATTCTTCAAAAAAAATTGCACTTGGGGCTTGAGGAAGATTTCACATTCTTAATCAAAAAGACAACTGGAGTACCCGAGAAGGTTTCACATTCTTTAAAAAAATAACACTTGGGGTCCCTGAGATGTTTTCACATTTTTTAAAAACTGACACTTGGGGCCCTGAGAAAGTTTGACATTATTAAAAAAAAATACTTGGGGGCCTTGAGAAGGTTTCTGATTCTTAAAAAAATACAATTCGGACCCCCGAGAAGGTTTCACATTGTTAAAAAAACATTACACTTGGGGCCCCCGAGAAGCTTTCACATTTTTTAAAAAAGATTTGTATACGGGGTGTTTCTTTAATGGAACACTTATATTCTCTTAGAGAACATATCATTTACCAATAAACGATCTGCCCAAATCAGCCTTATCTTAGCAAGTACTAGCCCCGCCCACCCGCCCTTTTCTCATTGTAACGACAAATTTTATTTCTGTTCAGTATAGGATGCACCTTTCATTCAGAGCAGATAAAATTAATAACAAAAATGGAGACGAGGTGGGTGGGCGGGGTTAATTAGATGTTCTCCTCAAGAATGGGAGTGGAAACATAGAACGTAAGCTGTACAAAAGTGAAAAAAAATCGCCAATTGTAACTTTTTTGTTGTACTGTTTGCTATAAGATGTATTTGTTATTTCGGCTTTCTTACTTCATCTGGATGTTTTATTAATTCATTTAAAATATATATATGCATACAGGGTATGTTTCAAATGGAACAAGAAAAGATCTGCCAAAATCAGTCTTATCTTAACAAGTGATATTGATAATTTTAAGCATTGAAATGATTATAATTTGTAATGTCATGTTGTAATGTCATTTGAAGCCACAGATGCACAAAGCATTAAAAAAGCTCAAGAATTTCTGAATAAAGCAAACATTAAAAATGAACTCTTGTACATTAAAACTCACTTTAAAATTATTGCTGATGCAATAGAACAATTAGAAACTATAGGTTTAAAATTAAACCAAAGTATGTAAATTGTGGAAAAAGTGTATACATCTTTAAAAAACACACCAGGAAAGGTGGGGGAAATGGCGTTCCAAAAATTATGTTCTCTATTAAAAAAGAATCCAGGATACGATTTTATATGTTCAGTAAATAACGTAATTTGCGGTAATGGAAATGCTACCAACAATGAATACATAAATGAAAACCACCACTTCTTGTGATGTGGAACGCACGTTTTCAAAACTTAAAAGTGCTTTAAGCGATCAAAGGCGTAAATTTACAATCGAAAATTTAGAGAAATATATACCTAGTTTGCTTTTGTGACTCATTTTAAATACCTGAATTATTATTTTACTTTTTGTTAAATACGACTTGCTTTAATTTGATCGCCACTTTTTTGCGATAACTTAGAATTAGTGGACGTAACTATAGACCCTTTGTTTATTTAATCATTTTTTTGTTTGTTACACAAAATATTTGTTTCTATAATGTTTTGTTTAACGTTTTTTTTTGATACATATTTTTTTGATGTATGCTTTTTCGTTGTGCAAATATTTTTTCCTCCAGGTTTTTAACCTAAACTAAGATTTTTATAACCTAATTCGTCAATTTTGGGACCTAAAAATGTCTCCTTTTATTCACTTTTTAACGACCTAAAATCCGAAGCCTACTAATTAATCGTCAACAAATTTTTTTGGTTGATTTGTTTTCGAGATGCAAGGGTAACTTGATTTTTTTTTAAAGCCACTACCATATAATTAATACATTTTTACTTCCCAAGCGTAAACGACTGAGTTTTCTCGACACTCGTTGGACTCGACTCCCCTGAATAATAATCGTTCCCGCAGATGGCCTCTATTTCTTTAGTAACCGTGTCAACAAATATATGTGTTATTTTTTGGTTTCTTGCAATTTGGTTCCAAATCAACATTAGTTTGTTGTTTTTGTCGATTTTTGTTCTAGAATTTCTATATTTGATTTAATAATTATGAATTAGGGACCAAAGTGGAAAAAATAACAAGATTATCTAAAAACAAAAATAACAAAATTTTAAAATTTTGCGCTAATTTTGCGGGGCAGTGTATTATCAGCAATTTATCAGTAATTTAGTTTTTAATTATAATACTAACACAATAAATAAATATGAAGAATGTTTTTGATTTGCGATAAAATCGAAATTCAGTTGATATTGTTATCAGTCATAGGGAAAAACCGATGATCTTGTTAGCTGGTTATCGTTAAGATCAAATAGTTTTTATACGAAAATAATTCATTTTTAAGATATAAATTTCACAACACTGCAGGTGTATCGAACGAACGAAAAATAATAATTTAAGCGCAGTAAATACGTTTTCCTTTCTTTTATTTGGTGGGAAAACCATGTGCTGATACACCGTTATATTTGCCATGCTCTGGGCACTTAAAAAATTGACAATAAGATAAATGTTTAAAATTAAGTGTTGAATTCGAGTCCAAAATTTAAATTCTAGAATTACATTGTGGTCACGACGTTGATCCATCGTTATGTCTTTCTTTTTCCGTTTTTCATGTTTAATCAACGTACGTACAGGAAGATATTTAAACTGCAATTTTTGGTGGATTATTCAAAACATTCTTTCAAGCAGTGTAACTGAATTCATTTAGAGTTACAATTTACAACTGTTTTCAAAGGTACCACCATTTAAAGGTTCCACATCAAAATCTTCTTTTTGAAATCGAATTCTCATGAAGCAGTGAGTACACAGAATTAGAAAGGCTGACTCTTGTTGATTATTTTCGAAAACACTTTTTCATTGTCTTTAAATATTACTGATCTAACTTATATAAAATTTTGAATGTGTACCTTTAGTTCATATTTGTCTAAAAAGATTTCGCAAGTGTGACAAACAAGATTTTTTCTATTATCGCAGCAAAATTTAAAAATAAACATTTCAAGTGACACTTCTGACAATTCATTTAAAATTGACACTTGACTTGACAATATTTACATATTTATTGATAGAGCTTCAAGTAAGCCATTAGTAACAAATGAAACATGTGGCTTGTCTAGTAAGAAATTGTTTATCAACAAAAAACATTAATGATATTGGTACCAAATATGAAAACTTGACTACGAAAATTGAAAAAATATTAGATTTATGGCTTAAACTTCGTAGTAAACCAACTCCTTGGTTTAGTGAAGATATAAGGCTATTAAAGAAAGAGATACCAAATACAGAGTATTTAAGACTACAGGAAATAAAGAGGACTGGGCAGAATATAAAACACATAGAAATAAGGTAGTTTGCTTAATAAGAAGACAAAAGACTGATTATTATGAAACTGTGATAGATGGAAATAAATATAATCAAAAAACAATGTGGAAAACTCTCAAAACATTATTAGGATCAAGTAAATGTAATACAGACATAAGTGAAATAAATTTTTTAGGAAATATAATAAATAAAAAAGAAATAATAGCAAAAAAGTTAAATGAATTTTATGTAAATAGCATTGATGAACTATTGCATTCCGCAACCAACACAAACATGGAAAATTCAAGAGTCCAATATCAAAATCAATAACTTCAAAATACTTGATATGCGAGAACCAAAAAACGTTGTTATATCTTTAAAAAGTACAGGTAGTCCAGATAATATTAGTGTAGACATTATAAAAAATTGCTTTGATGCAGTTGCAGAACCATTATTAAATACAGTAAACACATCTTTATTGGAATGTGTGATACCAAAAAAACTGAAATTATCAACAATTGTACCTATAAGAAAAGTACAAGGAACAATCAAGCATAATGAATTTAGACCTATAAATATGTTACCAACAATTGAAAAAATAATTGAGATGGCAGAGTACAATCAGTTGATAGAATTTATCGAGTACAACAAAATCCTAGTTCCAAATCAATCTGGCTTTAGAAAAAAACACAACTGTGAAACAGCACTACAAAATGTAATAGCAGATATGAAGGAACAAATAGAAGACACCAGAACTACAGTTGCAGTGTTCTTAGATTTCAGTAGAGCTTTCGAAACAATAGACAGAAAAATTTTATTGCAAAAGTTAAAAAATTGGTCTAAAGAGTTTAGACAGTACTTCCCTCGCTGTCGGAAACTTGACGACTGCATGCCTATTGTGTTTTTTTTCTCATTACATTTTTGTAGTGGGAATTTAAAAAAAAAATGTGATGACGTCATCAACATTTTTGCAAGGACACGTATATCAGTTGGGATAGATGTAGTGTAATGCTAAGAATAAAATTATTGTATTCCCAAATTTTCGGGAAAATGAATTGGGTCGTTTTGAATATTGATTTCTTATAATCAATAAAATAACGAAACAATTTACTCAGGTATACGGCGCCGGTGTGTAATATCTAGAGAGCGGATTTCTGTTGGGCTAGGCAAGGCCAAACTCGGTACGGCTCGTGCGGGATGCGAATTCATTGCCGTTGCGGACTGCACTTCGTTTATTTGAGATTAGAATAACGCTGTTTCGTTGCACTCTGCTGTTAATTCCCGTTCTCATTTACTTAGTCGTTTGATTAATAAATCGTTAATTATATTTATGGAATTAGTACCGATTAAACGTGACGTAGCCCGACAAAAATCCGCTGTCTGGTAATATGAAAGGCAACTGAAAATCGTTTATGTATAAACATTCTTAATTAAGATGACAAGCGTAATAGCATACGTGAGAGTCAAACAGAGAAACTGTAAACAAAACGACCATCGGTTTTATTGCTTCGACTTCCGCTTATTATATAAAACATTGGGTTTTATTTTAATTCTTGACGGTGAAATTCACAATTGGTTGATTATAAACATGTCTATTCCACATTCGCGGAACCAAGTGAACGCATAAAACAAATGCAGGTCTGTAATGTTAAAGTCGATGTAAATAAGCGTGCTACTCTTATGTTTCAAACGAGCTTTTCCTTTAACAAATTTTGTGTCTACCAAATTGGGTTGGTTGGGGTGTAATACTAATAATAAGTGTTGCCTTTAATTTAATCAATAAAATCAATTGACTTCATTAATTTTTTTGAACCACCTCTTAAGAAAATCTAAAAAATATGAATGGAATTATAAATCACAAGTACAAACTCATCATATTTTTTGCATTTTAGATAGGATTTATTCAGCAAAAGTTAAGGGTGACGTCATCAATTTTTTTAGGAGGGATGAACAAATACATTTTAAACAAAAGTTTACCATGCTTATAATAACTTTAAAATATTCCCAAGATTTCAAAGCATTCGGTTTTGTAATTTCTGATTAAATCGATAAAATAAATTCACGCCTTCATTAATTTTTTTGAGTCACCCTGCATATGCAAATCCAAAAATATGAATGGAATGATAAATCACAAGTACAGACTCATCATATTTTGTACATTTTAGATACGATTTATTCGGCAAACTTTTGAGCTGACGTCATCAGTTTTTTGTAGAAGATAACCAAATATATTTTGACTAAAAATTTATTATGCTTTTTATAACCTTACAACATCTGCAAGATTTCAAAGCATTCGGTTTTGTAGTTCCTGATTAAATCAATAAAATAAATTTACGCATTCATTAATTTTTTTGAGTCACCCTGTATATGCAAATCGAAAAAATTTGAATGGAATGATAAATCACAAGAAGAGACTCACCATATTTTGTACATTTTAGATAGGATTTATTCAGCAAAATTTTGTGGTGACATCATAAATTTTTTAGGGGGGACGACCAAATACGTTTTGATCAAAAATTTACCATGCTTATGATAATTTTAAAATATCTTCAAGATTTCGAAGCATTCGGTTTTGTAGTTCCTGAGTAAATCAGTAAAATAAATTTACGCTTTCATTTATTTTCTTGAATCACCCTGTATATGCAAATCCAAAAAATATGAATGGAGTGATAGATCACAAGTACAGACTGATCATATTTTGTACATTTTAGATATGATTTATTCGGCAAATTTTCGAGCTGACGTCATCAAGTTTTTGGAGGGGATAAGCAAATATATTTTGACTAAACATTTATTATGCTCTTTATAACCTTAAAGCATCTGCAAGATGTCAGAGCATTCCGTTTTGTAGTTCCTGATTAAATCAATAAAATATATTTACGCATTCATTAATTTTTTTGAGTCACTCTGTATATGCAAATCCAAAAAATATGAATGGAATGATAAATGACAAGTACAGGCTCATCATATTTTGTACATTTTAGATATGATTTATTCGGCAAACTTTCGAGCTGACGTCATCAAGTTTTTGGAGGGGATAAGCAAATATATTTTGACTAAACATTTATTATGCTCTTTATTACCTTAAAACATCTGCAAGATTTCAGAGCATTCGGTTTTGTAGTTCCTGATTAAATCAATAAAATATATTTACGCATTCATTAATTTTTTTGAGTCACCCTGTATATGCAAATCCAAAAAATATGAATGGAGTGATAGATCACAAGTACAGACTCATCATATTTTGTACATTTTAGATATGATTTATTTATTCCACAAACTTTTGAGCTGACGTCATCAAGTTTTTGGAGGGGATAAGCAAATATTTTTTGACTAAAGATTTGTGATGCTCTTTATAGCCTTAAAACATCATTTCAAAGCATTCTGGTTAGCAGATTAAAAATTAAATTTCAAAATGTTGTTTTATAATTTTGATTTTTTTTCCAAAAATCTGGACGTTTCGGGTGAAAAGTCGATTCAGAGTTGTAAACTACATGTGTAGGACTATGTTATTTTATACAATTGAAAACCCATTTACTATGTACAATTTTGAAGTGACGTCATCGCATTAGTGGTGGGGATGATTAGACAAATTTTGGTTAGCGTTTTACCATCTACATGATATTCTTAATATAAGTACAAAATTTCACAACAATCGGTCGAGTACTTTCGGAGATTATCTGTCTAATAAAAATCCGGGACGGCAGACGGACAGACGGACGGACAGACGGAGGGACAGACGGACGGACAGACGGACAGACGGACAGACGGACAGACGGACAGACGGACAGACGGACAAACGGACAGACAGACGGAAATGGGAGACCTATTTCTTCGTCTTCTAGGGGTCATGAAAGATCGAGAAAACGTAAAAGTAGAGAGTCGGCCGACGGACTCGATTACAATACTTCCTTTGCTTACGCTCGGGAAGTAAAAAGTATTTCTTAAAGATCATTTGAGAATCCAAACCTACCGGGAAGCCTTACCGGAGTTTTTCCATTGTCTCCAGAACCTGTTCTGACAACATGGCGTTCATCAATACCTTATTTTGATAATATAAGAAGATTCGTTTATTGCTATTGATAATTTTGTTGTGTAATTCTAAATGATAGGAGACATGTTAAGTTATTATAGAATTTAGCTCCACAGTGTCGAAATGCATCGCCGATGTTCAATACTATTTCCAACAAAAGAATCTCCAACATAATTGGGCTTATATAAAAACCTAATTTTACCATCTTAAAAACAAGTACAACCAGACCTAGGTATAATAATGTCCTAACAGGCAAAAGGAAAAATTTGTCTGCCGAAAATCTAGAAAAATATCTAATTTGTTATGCAAATTTGAATGAAAATTAGGATCACTGATTATGTAAAATAATAAAATAAATGTAAATTTCAAAGGAAACCAGACGCTGCGTAAAATTTATTTTTCCTGAAATTTGCCTAGATTTTGCTCTTTTTGGCCTAAAATTCGCTCCTTACTTATGCCCTAATGAGGTGAGACACAGGTACAATATCAAAATGTCCTGAAAAAATTAATTGAAACAGAAAAAGTTAACGTCAAAAGAAAACCAACCACAACTCTGATATTTCTTCTAAATGAATTACGTTGTAACTTGGCAAACTGATTATTTAAATGGCTCGGAATTTTTTGTTTGTTGTGAATACTACCCACAAACAAACAAAAAAAAATATTTGCACAAAAACTTAATAACTCGCTTTTAACGAAAGAATCATACCACATTGTAAACAACACAGAGAATGAAATTTTCATCAATTTTAGAATTACACGCCAACACTTTGTAGTAAAAAAAACCGACAGTAGGCCGTCAAATCCTTCCACTTTTACGCACTAATTAACTGATCAATTTTTGATTTGACAGACTCGTGCCTGTTGTTACTTTATCAAAAGTTGCAACTTCCGAACCCATTACATATAAATGCAAAAGTTCTGTCTCTTGAACTTCTTGACCCTCGAAGTTTCCGTCATTCAATAAACTTCGCGAAGAAAGAATATTAAACAACCGGGATCTATGTCCTGCGGAGTTTTCATCTGGTGCCAATTTGACGACTTTTAATTAGTTTACAACTTGCTCAACATTACAAACTTTGGAATTTTTTTTTTTTTGGAAAAGTCGACTCACCAGCATTCGTCCTGCCGGAGTCGTCCAGGCCGAAGGTAAACAGGATAGCGACGAAGACGCCGAACGTGTCCATGATGGGTCGCACACGTCCTCACCACTGGGCCGTAAGCGCACCACTAAAGCTACAGGTGCGGAGCGTCGCGACGTCCGCCGTCGCTTCCGGGGCTTGCGCAGCGAACCAGCGAAAAGGGACATATCATAACGGTTCCGCTTGGACGATTTTATGCTGAAATAATGATTGGACTGCGTCGACGTTTGTTTGGACGGCAGATGAGAAGCCAGTTTCGGTTAATGAAAGGAAAATAGAACGGTGCGGATGCGTTCGACGTCTAGGTATTGTTCGGGGGCGCAAAAAACTCCAAACGGGAGATAAGGAGGAGATGAAAGAAAGTTGGGAGTTGTTCGCTTTTAACTTTATAACGTTTTTTAATGCACCGCCGCTCGGGCGGGGGATGGAGAGCGGACACTCGCTGTGCACACAACTTACTTGGGGGAGAAAATAATGAAAAAATTTGTAAAAAAAGGCTGCGGTAAAGAGGCTGTGTAATTGACGTTTGTAATAAATGTGGCGGTTTTGTGGTGTGATGTGTGTCTGCGGTGCGAAAATTTAACAGTATGGTGGTCCGACAGCCCGTCGGCGCAATTAAATAATGAGGAAAATATTAACTGGGATAATTTCGAACGTATTTCAACCGGGAAATGTCGACAACATGAAATTGTTTAAATTGTCAGAGGTTTTGGTATTTAACGAGTTTAACAAATTCAAACAGATTTTTGTACCGTGCCAGAAATCACGAACTTCAGATTTCAATTTTATCGGTATTTTATTAACGCTCGAAAAGGCTACAAAGAGATGGAGATTTTGAGATTGGCATCCTGAACAGAGTCGCAGAGACGATTAAAATGAAACTTGGTGTGTACAATACACTTATTATTAGGGATTTATTAACTTAGAAAGAACCGTTACCTTCGCTTTTGCCGCAAATGTCTTTAGGGTAATTTCGCCGTAAAATCAATATTTCATGCAGCAAACAATTTCCTGTTTAAATGACATCATTACAAATACATATCATGTATGTGCATACTAATTATTGCGTTTGAAAAATGAATATTTTTGTTGCTTTGCAATTTGTCGTGAAAATTCGATACGAATTTTGTTCAGAAAATATTGTAACTAACTACATTGCGAAAATGTAACGGCGAATAATTCCAACTCAACTTCACTGTTAATCATTAATCGACTCAACTGGATTAGACTAGACTGGCCTGTGGTTCCCATTTAAACCAATACATTTCTTCTGGAAAGATCGCGATCGCCGCTTTCGAGGTTGTTCTGGAGTCCACTGTCGACACTTCCCCAGATTTCCAGCGAACCGTTTCTAGACTTCTTTGATCGAAAACGGTAAATTGGGTAATGCATTGGGTGATTTAATAGTTTTTTTAACATTCTTATTGACAAAATCATTTACTATTGGAAATAAATTTCTAATTTACTCAGCCACTCTATTTATGCCACGAGTTCAGCATGTTATATGGATTAAGCGAGGAAAAAATATTTATAGACGAAGCTTTGTACATGAATGTAGCAGCATCTGATGACATAAATATCACTTTTCCAACTGGAACTGGTACCGGAAAAAAAAGTTCGTTAAACCTTCACGAATAAACTTTGTAATGGTATTTTTATTTGACTGCTTTATTTTTTGAAACGCTTTGTCCACGTAGTTTATCCTTAAGGTACTCTCATCGGGAACTGACTTGATGGTACGTTTATAAGAAAAATGATTGTAGCTTGAGGTTACTCAGTTTTGATAAAGGAATATTATATATTATATTTTGGCTTTTTTTTCTTAACATACATAGCCATCTTTTCACGACAAGAAACTTAGAACATGGTTAAAATGGTACATTTATGCAAGGAAATATGGATTTTGCAATTATCGGGCAGAGCCTAATTGCAAAATCGATATTTCCTTATACAAATTTTCCATTTTAAACATGTTTTAATCTTCATGTTGTGAAAAGAAGTCAACACATATTAAAACAAAAAATTGGTCTAAAGAGTTTAGACAGTACTTCCCTCGCTGTCGGAAACTTGACGACTGCATGCCTATTGTGTTTTTTTTCTCATTACATTTTTGTAGTGGGAATTTAAAAAAAAAATGCGATGACGTCATCAACATTTTTGCAAGGACACGTATATCAGTTGGGATAGATGTAGTGTAATACTAAGAATAAAATTATTATATTCTCAAATTTTCGGGAAAATGAATTGGGTCGTTTGAATATTGATTTGTAATAATCAATAAAATAACGAAACAATTTACTCACGTATACCTACGTATCAGAGGCAACTGAAAATCGTGTATGTATAAACATTCTTAATTTAAGATGACAGGCGTAACCATTGATCTAATAAAGAAGTGGATGGAGCATTGTATACGTTTCCATACGCGAGCGAGTGTAATCAACACAAGAAAGAAATAACAAGAGTTGTTATGCATCAGTGGGAAAAGGACGGCTGACCACGTTGCACGTGCTGGGTGGCAAAAAATGCTTCATTTGAACGGGAATTAACGGGAATTAATATGTTTTCTTACGAATTTGTTCAAACAATCAATTATAACAAACGTTTGTTAATGAAAACTATATTTTTACAGTTTGCATTAAAATTATGTCTAATATGAAACAACAAAAATCATGTTAAGTGGTGGAGATAGTCTTTTAATAAAATGAAATGTATACAGAATCTACAATATATTACGAATTCAGTTAATACAATAATCTTCTACAAGTTAACTAATCTTGTAGTTCATTGGTAAATCTGAAATTTTTAGGATAAAATTAATTAAACTTTCGATAAAAGTGACAGGGTGCCTAATTAAATTAAACATATTAAAGTGGGTGGAATTTTCTAGTAAAATCTATTTTCTAAATCCACGTACAAATAATTAAAACAATAATCAATAGATATAAAATTCCCTCTTTTTGTAGCAACAATCCATTTTTTTCGTAACTCCGAATGTTTAGGGAATCTAACAAAATTTTTAAATTATAATTACGAAATCCTTCGTCTCTATATGTCATTATTACCTATGAAATGAAACAGGATTGCTTTCTTTGCACGTTCTTTGCAATTATACGCACAACACGATTTCACGGTGTTTAACAAATAGTCCGATAAAATACTTAAGAAGACTGTTAGTCATTTAAATAAGGTAACTTGAGCCTAAAAAACGTAAATTTGCAAAAATACACCTTTAAACACCATGCGACAGCACGAAAGAAACCGCCAGAAACACAGTGCTCTGCAGTTTCGCGTCAATGTTTTGCCACCCAGAGAGCCCTATCTCTGTCCCACTGTGTTGGCAACGCGCGTCTCTCTCTAAGTTACTTCCATATAATATTATTTCTATGGGCGTAACAGCATACGTGAGAGCCAAACACAGAAACTGTAAACAAAACGACCGTCGGTTTTATTGCTTCGACTTCCGCTTATTATATAAAACATTGGATTTTATTTTAATTCTTGACGGTGAAATTCACAATTGGTTGATTATAAACATGTCTATTTCACATTCGCGGAATCAAGTGAACGCATAAAACAAATGCAGGTCTGTAATGTTAAAGTCGATGTAAATAAGCGTGCTACCCTTATGTTTCAACCGAGTTTTTCCTTTAACAAATTTTGTGTCTACCAAATTGGGTTGGTTGGGGTGTAATACTAATAATAAGTGTTGCCTTTAATTTAATCAATAAAATAAATTGACTTCATTAATTTTTTTGAACCACCTCTTAAGAAAATCTAAAAAATATGAATGGAATGATAAATCACAAGTACAAACTCATCATATTTTTTGCATTTTAGATAGGATTTATTCAGCAAAATTTAAGGGTGACGTCATCAATTTTTTTAGGAGGGATGAACAAATACATTTTGAACAAAAGTTTACCATGCTTATAATAACTTTAAAATATTCCCAAGATTTCAAAGCATTCGGTTTTGTAATTCCTGATTAAATCGATAAAATAAATTCACGCCTTCATTAATTTTTTTGAGTCACCCTGCATATGCAAATCCAAAAATATGAATGGAATGATAAATCACAAGTACAGACTCATCATATTTTGTACATTTTAGATGCGATTTATTCGGAAAACTTTTGAGCTGACGTCATCAGTTTTTTGTAGAAGATAACCAAATATATTTTGACTAAAAATTTATTATGCTCTTTATAACCTTAAAACATCTGCAAGATTTCAAAGCATTCGGTTTTGTAGTTCCTGATTAAATCAATAAAATAAATTTACGCATTCATTAATTTTTTTGAGTCACTCTGTATATGCAAATCCAAAAAATATGAATGGAGTGATAAATGACAAGTACAGGCTCATCATATTTTGTACATTTTAGATATGATTTATTCGGCAAACTTTCGAGCTGACGTCATCAAGTTTTTGGAGGGGATAAGCAAATATATTTTGACTAAACATTTATTATGCTCTTTATGACCTTAAAACATCTGCAAGATTTCAGAGCATTCGGTTTTGTAGTTCCTGATTAAATCAATAAAATATATTTACGCATTCATTAATTTTTTTGAGTCACCCTGTATATGCAAATCCAAAAAATATTAATGGAGTGATAGTTCACAAGTACAGACTCATCATATTTTGTACATTTTAGATATGATTTATTCCACAAACTTTTTAGCTGACGTCATCAAGTTTTTGGAGGGGATAAGCAAATATTTTTTGACTAAAGATTTATGATGCTCTTTATAGCCTTAAAACATCTGCAACATTTCAAAGCATTCTGGTTAGCAGATTAAAAATTAAATTTCAAAATGTTGTTTTATAATTTTGATTTTTTTTCCAAAAATCTGGACGTTTCGGGTGAAAAGTCGATTCAGAGTTGTAAACTACATGTGTAGGACTATGTTATTTTATACAATTGAAAACCCATTTACTATGTACAATTTTGAAGTGACGTCATCGCTTTAGTGGTGGGGATGATTCGACAAATTTTGGTTAGCGTTTTACCATCTACATGATATTCTTAATATAAGTACAAAATTTCACAACAATCGGTCGAGTACTTTCGGAGATTATCTGTCTAATAAAAATCCGTGACAACAGACGGACAGACGGACAGACGGACAGACGGACAGACGGACAGACGGACAGACGGACAGACGGACAGACGGACAGACAGACGGAAATGGGAGACCTATTTCTTCGTCTTCTAGGGGTCATGAAAGATCGAGAAAACGTAAAAGTAGAGAGTCGGCCGACGGACTCGATTACAATACTTCCTTTGCTTACGCTCGGGAAGTAAAAAGCAAAATGTAAGCCCGCCCATCCGCCCTATCTCAATTGTGATGATTTTTTTTATTCGCAGTGAACCAAGGGGGCAGACCTTAACTGCAAAATTCTTATTTCTTTACAAGAAATTAAAAACATGTTCTTTAGTATCGTGTTGTTCAAAGAATACTATGTATATTAAGAAACAAAGACAAAATAAAAACTCCGCCCACCCACCCTATCTCAATTGTGATGATCTTTTTTATTCTTAGAAACTTTAAACACGTTTAAAATGGTAAATTTTTGTAAGGAAATCTTTGACTTTAATTTTTTCTTAATATAGGTACATAGTATTTTTTGAATAACACGATACTCAAAAACATGTCTCACATGGTAATTTCTTGTAGAGAAATAATAAGGATTTTGCAATAAAATTCCGCTCCTTTGGCTCTCAATGATTTAAAAAATGTCATCATAATTGAGATAGGGCGGGTGGGCGGGGCTTATATTTTGCCTTTTTTCTTAATATACGTAGTCTTAAAACATGTTTCAAATGGTAAATTCTTTTAGACAAATATGGATCTTGCAATTAAACACCGCCCCTTGATCTGACAACGAATCACATAATCATGATCACAATTGAGAATTGAGATCGTAGCGGATATGGGTAGGCCTTAATATTTGGCTTTGTTTTTTTCTTAATGTACATAGTATTCTTTGAACAACACGATAGTTAATAACATGTTTTTAATTTCTCGTAGAGAAAAAAGATTTCGCAGTTAAGCTCCGCCTTCTTGGCTCACGACGAATAAAAAAAAATCATCACAATCAATTAAGATAATTTTAAGGCAGATGCGACCTATTCTATAGGGTGTTATTGAAAGGTATGTACAACAAAATGGACAGTTCTTCGCGAAGTCTAAGAAGTCGGAAAAACTTATTTTGTGTTATCAAAATTATAAGGGGAAGATTAACCCTTATCCAACCTTTTTAGACGCTACTGAAGGATAAATAGGTAAAATTAATTTATTTTAGTAAATCCCAGCAACTGTAACAATAAAACTTTTGTCAAGACTAAAGGTTGCTATAGAAACGAAAGATGATCTTTTTATCAGAGGCGCACAACGAATTTGGACGTAAATTTTAATAATTTTTATCTCTACAAGGAGAACACTTTTACCTGAACTTTTTTTTAACTTTTAGCACCTATACTTCGAAACCAATTGCCGATTTTATTTTGTACGTACCTTTCAATAACAGGCTGTATATACTGTTACGTTGATCGGTGTTAAAATCGGCATGGGTTAAACTCAACAGTTCTTAGTAATTCGAATTTACGCGACTAATTACAGAGCGATTATGCACAAAATAATTCCGGCGCAACTTGACAGGATTTTCTCGACACCAGCTAGACGCGACTCGAATGAATAATCCTCGTTCTCAACTGTGGCCTCTGTTTAAACCTATATGCTCTGCCATCCTGACCGTTTCTAGACTTGTCTGGAGCACACATTCGCTACTTTCGCTTCCAGGCTTGTCTTCGGCCAACGTCACCGACACTGAGTCATCATTGCCGTACAGACTAGAACCTATAGGCATCGTACCGGGGCGGCGTATGGGTTTATTTCGTAACACTGCCCCCTTCTTAGTTCTGATAGCCCCGATTAGAAACGTCAACGGTGTCACTGTTGTACTTCATGAGGCGATCTAAATGAACGATCTTCATTTTCGTCTTCAACCCTCATCGAATTCTATAAACGACATCGTTGATTCTCGTCACGATGGTATACGAACCTTACCAGTCTGGTGACAAATTTGGGCAACGGCATTTTCTTCTTCAGGGATTATAAAGCCATACCAAATCCCCTGCCTGGAATCCTACTGAATTACCATTAGGTCGTAGCGTGTTTTCACTCAGTCACTCGCCACCTGGATCTTTTGGTACAGAGTTTCGTGAACGCTCAGCAGCTTCTCCTTCAAGTCATCGACGTAATCTATGACCCCCTTTGGTTGTTCACTGGTTGTTCACTGGGAAAGTCGAACAAGATGTCACAAGGGAGACGAAGTTCAACTTCCGAAAACTATGCGCGCCGGTGTCTGACTCGTCGTGCCATGGACAGCTGAACGATAATCTAGTAGGAACAGTGGAAGATGTCGATCCCAATCATTCTGATATTTGACCACCACCTTCGAAGTATGTTCTTTCACGGTACGGTTGAACCGTTCTATCATTCCATCTGACTGTGGGTGCAACAGCGTAGTCCGTGCCTTCCGTATTCCCAAGACTTTAGTAATCTTTGGAATAGGTTTGACTCGAAGTTTCTACCTTGGCCCGAATGTATTTACACTGGGACCCTAAACTTGCTAATCCAATTGTCAGCAGCATTTTTGCAACCGTCATGGCTTCTTGGTTCGGTATGGCATAAGGTTCGGGCCATTTGCTGAAGTAATCGCTGACCACCATTATGTACTTATTCCCGTCCTCGGTCACCGACGTTGTATTGTTGCACCAGCTCGGCAACGGACCCAGTAAAATCTCCCCCTAACTTTAGAAAATGTCTTATGGATTCCAAAATGAGTACCAGAACCCCCATTGTGTATTTCTCGAAATACTTCCCTGATTCTGGTAGCCGGAACCACCAACTGCATGGTGGTAACTGAACTCTCCCAAGCTCGCTTAAGTAATCCAATCTCGACACGTAGGGAGTCCCACTAAGCCCATAACATCCATAATCGACTGGTTGGAGTAGACTAGACTCTAATTCTCTCACTGACTGACTGCCCGTTCCCGACGGTGGTCCCTATTTAAACCGCCATGCGTTCTTCTAGAGGGTTCGAGTCCGCCGCCTTCGAGGTTGTTCTGGAGTCTGCCATCAAGACTTCCGGCATGGCTTCCAGACTTTTTCTATTCGAACGCCGCCATCACCGATAATGAGTCACCACCGCTCATTGCCGTACATACTAGAAAAGGCATCGCACCGGGGCGGCGTATGGGTTACTTCGTGACAATATGTTATCTATTCTCATCGTTAACTCTTCAAGCTTGAGTTGGGGATTATCCTTTTTTCATTTGCAGATAGCACCCTTTTATTGAAATTTTTGTTGTGACTAAATAATTTTCGGCATTTTAAAGTTAATGAGAGGAGTCTGAAATGTATCAGTTTCAAGTGAACGTCAATCTCACGCACTGACAGACAAATCGTTTTGTCAATGAATCAGTTTATCCAACGTGAAGAAAAAATTCCATGGCTCACTCTTATGTAAAAACATCCTGAGCGGTTGATACGTACAGGGTTGTTAAATATTTTCGGAACGATTTATCAGATTTCATTGAAATTTAGTATGTATTTAGTATATTTAGCCAGACGACTAAACTCACAACAAAATACTCGAACTTAAAAATTTAAGTAAGATAATCTGATGTAGATTATTTCAAAGAAAAGATTCCTCAATTAATTATTTTTAATATGATAAATAAAGTGACAAACAAAATACTCGAACTCCGAAATGGACACAATATAAATAACAGTTAACAGATTTATTTTGACTGGTTTGTGTTGTCGTGCAGTAGAAAAATCATGGGACATTATCACATCTGTTACTAGTATGTTATATTCGTAGGTAGGTGTTTATTTATAAAAAATTTACATTCTTTGTTGTTTCAGCAGCATACTAGCTCTAATCCTTTTGGCAACTTTCAAATCAGCCCTAAGTAGTTGCCAAGGTGATCAAATTTACTACATTAAACATCGATATTCAGGCTTTACTATAGATGCTTCCACAACCATTTTAACTCTTCAAGTATTTGATGGATCAGCTGACCAGCAGTTTACATTTGTTTGCGCTTCTCGAGTGCCGGGAATATTTTACATTGTGCATGCCTCAACCGGGTAGGAAGTACTATTATTTATGTAAAACTAAAAAATATATACCACCTTTTAGACTGGTGTTAGAGGGCACTGATGGACCGATTTCTCTAAATAAATTAGAAAATTCTACTTACCAACAATGGCAACTTAATGCTGATGGACGCATTTCAAGCAGAGGAGGGACATTAGATATAGTAAATGGATACTTCGTCCCAGGAAGCACATTGCAGCTAGCCGGAGAAAACGGAACACCATCTCAATATTTTTTCATTGACGAAAAAATGTAACTTTTTTTATTAATTGTTAATTTTTAACTATTTCATATGGTGGCCAGTAGTTCCATTTTCCACCCTGTCAGATAAGTTAATTAATCTCTTGACTTTCTGTCATTTACTTAAGATTTTTGTTATACTATAGAATTGTGGCATAAATAAATATAATGAAATGACTTTATTTTTTCTTTATAAGTTAATAATTTTACTAATGTTGTACTATGAAGCGAAGGACGAGCGGTATAAACTTTTGATATAACAGAGGTACCTACATAGACGTTATTCACAACCTAATATTAAATACCGAAATATTCATATGTAACATCACGAGTAGTTCAAGTTATGTCGATTATTTTTTTGTCACGAATGTCAGTTGCGCTTGCAAATGAATCCACGAGTGCGTTAGCACAAGTGAATGAGCGAAACCAGTTTGAAAAATAGTCTACCTAACTTGTGTTAATGAGTTGTTGATGGAAATGAAATTTTATTAAGAGTGTTAATTTATTATAATTTGTTAATATAATTGGAACAGTTGCTATGTAAAAAAAAAAAATTATTATTATAAATAAATGATTAACAAAAGTTAATTTTCCAATTTTCTAATAAAAAGAAGTAAAAGTAAAAACCAGAAATCACAACAGGTTATGGGCCCAGAGTACTCGCAAGTACTGAGGCAGTAAAGCTAGAAGAAGAAATTTTAGAACCTTAACGAGAGAAATAAAACTCGAAAAGGAAGAAAACGTATTTGACAGTGACATAAGAAGAAAAAAAAACAAAAATAATGGCATTGACAGAAGAGGTGAATTTAATAGAAAAGCTCAAAGATGAAACCACGTATCAGTTGTGGAAATTTCAAATAGTAGTAACATTTAAGGCTTATGATCTGTTTGGAATAGTAAATGGAGACAAACTTCTATCTAGTGTGGAAAAGGAGGAAGATAAAACTAAATGGGTGAGAAATGATGCAAAAGCGCAAAAACTAATTGTGACGTCAATAGACAAAAAGTACATGATGCACATTATGGACTGCACCACCTCCAAAGAAATGTTCGAAAAAATCAAAAATATTTTTGAAAGAAGCACTTCAGAACAAATATGTAATTTGCTGCAAGAGTTCTACAGCTACACATTTGGAAAAGGTACTGATATGGCTACTCACATTAGCAAAATAGAGAGTATTGCACACAAATTAAAAAGTCTAAATCAAACAGTTGATGACAACATGTTAATGTCAAAAATACTGTCATCTTTACCTCAAAGTTATGGTTTCTTCAGGACTGCCTGGGAATCTACTCAAGATAATGAGAAAACCTTACCAAAATTGATAGCAAGACTACTATCCGAAGAAAACCGTAGCAAGGAAAGTGAGAGAGATATTGCATTTAAAAGTACAGAGAGATTTTGTAAACATTGTAAAAGTAGTTCGCATGATACAAGATTTTGCCGAAAATGGAAAGAAAAGGGTGCTGGCGAAGTAAAATGTTTTAAGTGTGGGTGCTTTGGACATATTGCAAATAACTGTCCCAAAAAGACAAATAACCAATGCAAGATTTGCAAGAAAACAAACCATAAAGAGCAAGACTGTTTCTTTAGAGATAAGACAAAATCATTAGAAAAAAAGAAGATAGCCTTTCTTACAGAAGACAGAAGATTGACAACGCAAGATTTTATAGTTGATTCAGGATGTTCATCCCACATGGTCAACTCGAAAGTGATGTTTACAGCATTAGAAAATATCGAAAGTAGCATACAAGTTGCAAAGAAGAATGAAAAAATGAAGGCAGAAGGGAAAGGAACAGTTGAAGGAAGTTCATGTATACTGAATGATGTACTTTTTGTACCCGAATTAAGCAAAAATCTACTGTCGGTTAATACTATAACAGAGAATGATGGTGAAGTAACATTTACTAAAGAAAAGGTAGTAATAAAGAAAAACAATGAAAAAATACTTGAAGGAAAAAAAATTGAAAGTGGTTTATATATGGTTAGTATAAATCAAAGTAAGGAAGAGAGTTATCTTGCAGAAAATACTTCAGTAAAAGACTGGCATAGAAAGCTAGGACATTTGGGAACAAAGAATATAAAAAGATTAATAGATCTATCGACAGCCATGAAACTGAATAAAAAGAAGTGTCAAATGGGTTTCTGTGAAGTCTGCATGGAAGCAAAGCAAACAAGACTCCCTTTTAATACAACGAGACAGAGGGCAAGAAGACCACTAGAAATTCTACATACAGATGTATGCGGCCCAATCGATCCTGAAACTTGGGATGGAAAACGATACATTTTAACAGTGTTAGATGATTATACTCATTATTGTAGAATTTTTCTATTGAAGTATAAGAGTGAAGTATCAGAACATTTAAAAGATTTTATTAGAGAAGCAGAAGCTCATCATAATCAAAAGGTGGTAAAAATACGTTGTGACAATGGTGGTGAATATACGTCATCGAATTTTAAACTCTGGACAAAAAATAAAGGCATTGTTCTGGATTATTCTATACCCCATAGTCCACAACTAAATGGAAAAGCGGAAAGATTAAATAGAACCTTATTGGAAAAGGCAAGAGCGATGATATTTGACAGCAAGCTAAGTAAAGATTTTTGGGGCGAAGCTGCGTATGTAGCAGCGTATCTGTTAAATCGAAGTCCTACAGAAGCAATAGACAAAACACCAATAGAATACTGGACCAAAATGAAACCTGATCTGTCCAGATTACAAATATTTGGTTCTGTAGCATATGCAAAGACACTGGGAAATTTACACAAACTTGACCCTAGAAGTAAAAGGTATCTTTTTGTAGGGTATACACCAAATGGTTACCGCTTATGGGATGAAAAATCTAAGGAAATAAAAATACACCGAGATGTTATTTTCAATGAACCAGGTAGTCAATCTTTGGCTGATTACAGAAGAACAAGCAAAATAAATGTTATAGAAAGTGACGAAGAAAATCAGGAACAGAATGCAGAACTAGAAGAAAACAATACAGGTGAAAATTCAGAAACCGAAACTGAAAATGAACAAGACATTAGACAAAAACCAAATCAAATAGAAGTACAAAATATAATTTTGGGAGAAGGAGAAGGCATCACAGAATCAAGAAGAGGAGAAGGCATCACAGAATCAAGAAGAGGAGAAGGCATCACAGAATCAAGAAGAGGAGAAGGCATCACAGAATCAAGAAGAGGAGAAGGCATCACAGAATCAAGAAGAGGAGAAGGCATCGCAGAAACAAGAAGTGGAAGGAAATTAAAACAATCTGTAAAACTTAAAGATTATATTGTAAGCTTTGTTGAAGAAGAAGCGTTATTGACTTATGAAGAAGCAGTCAAGGGACCAGAAAAGGACAAATGGCTTGAGGCTATACGTGAAGAAAAAGAATCTCTGAATAAAAATCTTACATGGAGTTACGTGAATATAAATGAAGTAGACAAACATCGCATTCTGACAAGCAAGTGGGTATTCAAAGTTAAAGATAATGGAAAATATAGAGCAAGGTTGGTAGTAAGAGGGTGCCAACAACATAAGGAAATAGATTACAACGAAACATTCAGTCCAGTTGTGAACATAAGCTCAGTAAGAATAATGTTAGCACTGGCTGCCAAGTATAATATGTCAGTTACCAAATTTGACGTAAAAACAGCATTTTTGTATGGAAGTATTTCAGAAGAAATTTTTATGCATGTACCAGAGGGGTTCAAATGTGAACAAACTGAAAACAAAGTGTGTAAATTGTCGAAATCGCTATATGGCCTAAAACAAGCTCCTATGAAATGGAATGAACGTTTTACTACATCTTTAAAACTGAATGGTTTAAAACCACTGATTAGTGATCAATGTTTATTTACGAATATAGAAAAGATCAAGTTATTAGCAATCTTTGTAGATGACGGATTATTGATCAGCAAATGTGAAGAAGAAATGAAATTGTTATTGAAAAATCTTCAAACTGAATTTGAAATGACAAGTGAAAAAAATCCTAATAGGTTTTTAGGAATTAGTATTCAAAAACATAATGGAAAAGTTATAGTTTCACAACAAGATTATGTACAAGCAACTTTAGAAAAATTTAATATGCAAAACTCCAAACCTGTACCTACGCCCATGGTCAAACAAGATATAAGTTCAGAAGATAAAATGGTAAAAATTAATTATCCATTCAGAGAAGCTGTTGGAAGTTTATTATATTTAAACAACAAGACCAGACCAGACATATCATATGCAGTGAATTACTGTAGTAGAAAAATGGAAAATTTTTCAAATCAAGACATTGTAACAGTAAAAAGAGTGTTTCGCTATTTAATATCTACAAAAAATGATGGACTGTGCTACGATGGCCAAAACAGTGAGAGATTGATTGCCTATTGTGATTCAGATTTTGCAGGGGACACTGAAACACGCAGAAGTACAACAGGGTACATAATATTTTTTTGTGGTGGACCCATATCGTGGTGTTCCAGGAAACAGCCAATAGTTTCACTTTCAAGCACAGAAGCTCAGTATATATCTGCTGCAGAATGTGTTAAAGAACTTCTTTACCTCAAATCTCTAATTGATGAACTTACCAATGGTGAAGTGAAGATAGATTTGTACGTTGATAATCAGAGTGCAATCTCAATAGTGAAAACCGGACAGTTCAATCGACGGAGCAAGCACATAGATGTAAGATTTCATTTTATAAATGAAAAGGTGCGAGAAGGTATTATAAACATAAAGTATTGTTCAACTGAAAAACAAATCGCCGACATATTTACCAAACCTCTTGGAAACATTAAATTTGAAAACCTGAAAGAACAATTTATGTCAAGCATCAATTAATAAAATTTGGAGAAGGTGTTAATGAGTTGTTGATGGAAATGAAATTTTATTAAGAGTGTTAATTTTATATTGGAACAGTTGCTATGTAAAAAAAAAAATAATTATTATAAATAAATGATTAACAAAAGTTAATTTTCCAATTTTCTAATAAAAAGAAGTAAAAGTAAAAACCAGAAATCACAACAACTTGGACTATGACTGGCGTTCGGTAGACTATTCCAACTCTTTTTTATTCAAACTGATTCTAAACACATTCAAAATAAAGTTAGACATAATTCGATTTCCATGTCAACAAATTGTCAACAAACAAATGCGAGTTCAAAAAATTCAAAAATGTAAAACAGAAAACTGAATTTGCTGCTGTTATTCTGACGTTTCCCCAAGTTTAATTATGGCAACTGAACTAAAACGATTTGGTAGCAAATCTGAAGAAGAAATTAATGCAGAAGTTGAAGAAAATGTTCCCAACAACGCAAAAACGGCACGTGAATTCGTTTGGAGGCAATTCCATAAATTTTTGAGCGAAAAAGGATGTAAATTGGAAAAAACAACTTCTCCTGCAAAAGAGGCTCGGGATGGAATGAGGAAAAAATTGCAGGCATGTCCAGAAAAACAAACGAACAGCGCAACAGCTCTTGCTGAAACTGAATTTCTCAATATTGTGAAACTTTTTGGTAAAGATACGCCTGAAGGGTTGAAGAAAAAGTTCTTTTTCATAGTCCCTTACGAACTAGCTTGGAAGGATGGAGAAGGTGTCCACTGTTTGGTCAGTTTCTTCAAGGAAGAAATTAGGGGATTACCTACCGGTCGCATAAATATAATCCAATGTTCTCAAAGACGGCTCAAGAAGGGGCCAAACCACTTACCGAAAGCAAGTGGCTAATTGCAAAGACAATAAACACATATTTATGCCCTATCAGGTAGGAAAACAAATTAAAAAGTTTATGTCATGGAATGTTTCTAACCCCCTACTCTTTATGGAAAAATACAGGCATATGTGGTATCCAACTGCAAAATGTTAGATTTCCTAAATGTGCCTTTTTTCCTAAATAATTATTAGCATACATATTTTCTGCTTTTTTGTACTTACCATTAATTTAAACTCTTTTGTTCTAAGTTTTAATGTTTAATAAATATATATGTTTTGTCGTTAATTTTAAAAACATTCATTTGTTAAAAATATTCGCTAGATCACTAGTGGTATATCCGATAATATTTCCACTAGTGGAATATTCGGTAGAGTTCGTTGAAACCATAGCAACAAATGTGTAAATTCGCATATTGATAATGAAATATTTTAATCTCAAAGCTAACTCGACAATTTATAAAGTAAAAAGGCTTCCGATATTTTATATTTCTATGTATAATATGTAGATCTTCAGTATTAAGGAAGTCCGTAAATTCTTACACCTGGAGCAAACAAGAATAATGTGTTAAATATCTTCATTTCGAGAATGGTTTATTGTCATTTATCAGTGCACGTATAGAAAATTTTTATCGAAAAAAGTTCAAGCTTGTGCAAACTTCATCAAGATTAAGATAATATTTTCAGAACTCATTTCAAATACTTATCTTATCATCCACTACACTACATTACTTAAGGATCGTCCCACTGCGTCGCACTAAAAAAGTAGTTTTGACTCTAAGACTGAACAAACAAAGATAATGAACCTTCACTGGTAAGTACCAAATAACCTACACAGACACCAACACCATAAACTTATTTCTTGCAGCTTAAAAATTTGTTTTTTCCTTTTATTAACAATCGGTATCATCGTAAGCCAAGATCAGTGCTACAAAAATGCCTACTACTTCATCGCTGCTAGTTCTGCTCCCCATCTTGCCTTGGATGCAAGCAATCCATTAAATGTTAAATTACAACAACTCAATGACGTAAACGGGTTTCAAATATTTGAATTTCGATGTAGTACCAGAATAGGGACTTACAAGATCATCAATACAATGACTGGGTAATTTTTTGTTTTTTTCTTTTTCAGCAAATTCTGACATTTTGTTTAGGTTTTTCCTTACGGCCGAAAATGTTGACGCATACCATCATAAAGTCACTATAACTGCAAATGCTTCATCCCCGTATCAAGACTGGATATTTAATTCGAGAGGAGATATTTTTAACGTAGCACTTTTTGGGGCTTTGGGTGCTGAAGATGAAAAGGTTTCTCCTGGTGTTAATTTAGAAGTAAGAGTCAATGTAACTACTCTAGGTTTGTTTCAAATATTTACACTGACACCTGTTCCATTACCTTATGAATGAAATCGTAATTCATTAATGAAGTACTTGTATTTTAAAATAACATTTAAGTTAAGCTGCTTTAGATACTGTCAATAAAAGTTTTGTTGCAGTTAGGTAAAGTTTAGTGTAAAACCCTGGGCATGCTATCATATTTTGCACCAGAAAATCTATACCTGTCATTTTATTATAGTATGAAAATAGATATATAATCTGTTCTAGTTCCTTTTTTGTATTTATTTACCCTTCGGTCTTTAATTTTATTCTATAATTTGCCAACATTATTCTGAACCTGAAACAGGAATATTATAAACACGAATGCTCTAATTCCGTAAATGTTCACTAGTAGTGAATATTCCTTCTATTAACTGACAAGTGCATTTGCAACTTGTACAGTTTCTTCTCAGATATACAGCAATACATATTTAATTCCTTATTGAAAAAGGGTTTCAAAAATATTGTTACATTATAATTTTATTAAATTTTTCTGAAGACAAAAGTCAGCACTTTGGTATCTACCAAAATTATTACGCAGAAACAAAACAAAATGTATTCCATTTTTTGACCATAATTTCAATGGATGAACTTTTTATGCAATCCTATCCCCGTCCCGGATACCGTCACTGGCCTGATTACGCCGAGTGACGCAATTTCTCCTACGACGAGCGGATCACACAAAGAGCCGCAATTCTTCTGCACCGGAGACGGAATAACTGCCCTGATCAAAGCGCTCATTTACTATCTGAATCATGTTTTCTTCAAATGTAGAACACCGTAAGTCCAGACAACATATTGTTAGGGTAAATCATAACAAGGTAGTATTATGTACTGGGTATTCTGTATTCAAGTTATTATAATATAATAAACTATAATGTACTAGTAAACTCTGTTAGTATAAAACTAAGTTTCACACTTATACCTAATTTTAGCACTTGTGTTCCAATTAAGAATTTTTTTTTCAAATTAATAATTCTTCCACGTATGCAGTGAAAGAAAACTAATCAAAATAAATATGCTGATATTAAAACAAAAAGAGTGAGAAAAATAAATGAATCAATCAAAACAATCAAGAAAAATAGATCATGTCTTGAATTATTCACATCAGAAAAACTACTGGATCTGGTGAATAAACCTTTGAATCGGCCACAAGTATGCCCCCTTCGATACCACATTGATTGTTACCTCTGTATATTTTAAAAAATCCACCTAATCCACCCCAATTTTTTCCCCACGAATTAGCGACCAACCAGTACGGATTTCCATTTTCGGTTCCCCAACCTATAATTTTAACTGCATGCCGACCTAACATTACACCATATGTGTGGTAATAGACACCTAAAATTATTGCAGTTGTAGAACACAAAAACAGACAAAACAATATTTACCAGTTTGATAATATGGAAAATCTTGATAGACAATAAAAACAGCCGAAACTGCTCCTTTGGTAGAAATTTCATTCTGAATTAACGTTTCTATTCCGAGTATTTGGTAATAACTTGCTCCATAGTGCTTGTCCGAATTGTAAGGAGTTTTGTAAGAAGGATTAGAACATGCCTGTTGACATCTCGCTGCAACGCCATTGTTAAATTCGGATGACCCGTACGGCTTGCAACCCTAAAATACGAAGTTATAAGAAGAAAACCCACAAACTTACACGAGAATACAGAATTTGATAAATAATCTCCTCCAGAGACAACGCCGTACGAGTTCCAGTACTGAAAAGCGGCAGCAGGATAACCTCCTTGGCACTGATACCCACAGTTGGAACAACATGAAACAACGTCTTCGGCAGATAACTGCATTTTGACTTTTCCGTTGCTTTGTATGCAGAGTCTGTCCGACATAACCTCCGTTGTAGCGAATGCCTGAAATTATCCATAATCAAAATTCAAAATACAAAGTTGGAAAACTTACCCAACAGGAACCGCAGTGTCCTTGGTTTAGAATGTTTCCTATGATATCGGCACACTGAGGCCAGTTGGTTCTAGCATCAAAACTGGCAGGAAGTTTTATTTTTGAGGTGTCGTGGAACACTAGTGGTATCGTAAAATTAGGATCAGGATGAAGTCCAAGAACACCATTGAATAAAGGTAAAAGGTCTTTTAGATCTTTGCCGGCGAAATTCACTCCGGCAGTCCACGATGATTGATTGGAATTTATGAATTCTATGATTTCTTCATGTGAGTTGAGGGTGTTTTGTGCCAAAGAAGATGGGAAAAGCATAAGTGCACACACAAATATGATGTTCTCCATCTTGGTGCTCGTTGTTTTCAATGATCCACAATTGTTGTTTTAACTATGGGAAGAATTTTAATAAGCTACTAAAAGACAGAACATGTGATTATATAAACTTCAGAATTACTATTTAAAGTTTGAGATTACATCACAATAAGTTTCTGTAGGAAAAGAAAAGAAAATCTGTCTTGCGTTTTCCAATAAAATTGTCTCCCTTGATGATTAATCGGAAGAAAAATAAAGCCGAAGGGAACAAAACAATGGAATCCATGTAAAAACTGACAGGTATCACATTGATGAAAGAAAAGGATCTTTAAAGAACTCTCAATAAATTTAACAATTAGTTCTATGAGTTAGCAGACATATATTTTTATATTGTTGCTCTCTGAAACAGTGTACATAATTTCACAAAATGTTTACATTTATCGGCTTTATGTGTCAAATTTACTATTATTACTATTAACCAACCTAACAGATAAACCATTTATAAGAATGGGGAAGAATTAAGAAAAAAGAGAGAAAATCTAATTCAATATTATAAACGCAAACTTTTAATTTGGTGGATACTACTGTTGAACAGGTCAAAATGATCTCAGTATAAATCATAGTTACGACATATAGTACCAGTCGATACAAACATATGTTCGTTTATTCTTGAAAATTCAACATAGAAACATTCTGGATTTCTGATGCTAAGTCTAGATACCAAGAAAGACAATGTTCCTAATAACACATCTGAATCAATTTTACCATTTACAAGTTTAAAAAGAGAACATAAAGATAAAATCACACGTCTCATTTCTAGCTTCTGAACTGAGAAGACGGTGTATCATGAGGAGGCACTTTATTTCAATTTTTCTTAAATCTGACTGAAATTTAAGGTGGTCTGAATAAGATGATATTTTTCTAAATACGTTCAGGTCGTCAGCATATAAAAGACATTGAAAATCCAGATTAGATACTACGTCATTAATGAACATATGAAAAATAAAGGCCCAAGAATTGATCCCTGCGGAACCCCCGAGGTGATATGTTCTCATATGGAGTGGGAGTGGAAACTAATAGAATCTAGGATGTGAAAAAAGTAAAAAAAAAGCGCTAATTGTAAATTTTTTGTCATACTATTTGCTAATATAACTTTCAAAAATTAATCTATCTCAGTTGGGGAATTTGGAAGAACGGTAATAATTTTCAAAGAAACGAAGCTGAAAATGACTTCTTAATGTCGAAATTTACAAGAAAATGGCTTTCGCTAATTTTCGGAAATGATTGAATAATGGTCGAAAATGCCAGAAGTGCCAAAATCAGGTTTATCTTACGAAACACTAGTCCCGCCCATCCACCCTCTATTGTCTTGGAGGATATATCATTTGCCAATATCAGAATTGTTTAGCAAGTACTACCCCCGCCCACCCGCCCTGTATTTTTCTGGAAGATATGTCATCTGCCAAAAACTGTCTTATCTTATCGAGTACTAGCCCCGCCCACCCGCCCTCTATTTCTTGGTAAGTACGTCATTTGCCAAAATTAGTTTTATCTTAGCAAATACTAGGCTCGCACTCTTCTCATTTTAACGAGTAATTTTATTTCTCTGTTGAGTATATGATCATTCATTTCATTCAGAGTGGATAAAATTAATCCATGAAATTAGGCAGGGTGGGTGGGCGGGGCCAATTATGTTCTCCTATGGAGTGGGAGTGGGAAATAATAGAATCTAGGATGTGAAAAAAGTAAAAAAAAGCGCTAATTGTAAATTTTTTGTCATTCTATTTGCTAATATAACTGTCAAAAATTGATCTATTTCAGTTGGCGAATTTGGAAGAACGGTAGTAATTTTCAAAGAAAGGAAGCCGAAAATGACTTCTTAATGTCGAAATCTACAAGAAAGTGGCTCTCGCTAATTTTCGAAAATGGTTGAACAATGGTCGAAAATGCCTGAAGTGCCAAAATTAGGCTTATCTTACGAAATGCTAGTCCCGCCCATCCACCCTCTATTGTCTTGGAGGATATATCATTTGCCAATATCAGAATTATTTAGCAAGTAGTACCCCCGCCCACCCGCCCTGTATTTTTCTGGAAGATATGTCATCTGCCAAAAACTGTCTTATCTTAACGAGTACTAGCCCCACCCACCCGCCCCCTATTTCTTGGTAAGTACGTCATTTGCCAAAATCAGTTTTATCTTAACAAATACTAGACCCGCACTCTTCTCATTTTAACGACTAATTTTATTTCTCTGTTGAGTATAAGATCATTCATTTCATTCAGAGCGGATAAATTTAATCACTGAAATGAAGGCAGGGTGGGTGGGCGGGGCTAATTATGTTCTCCTATGGAGTGGGAGTGGAAACTAATAGAATCTAGGATGTGAAAAAAGTAAAAAAAAGCGCTATATTTGATATATCTGATTATATTGAACTGGAGATTTCAGAATTTTGAACAACATCACTCAAAAGTGTCTCAGAAAAAGTAACTAGTACATAGTGACAACTAGCAAGTGAATTATATACATCAGTTAATCTGCTCTAACATTTTAACAGTAAATAAAGAGTACAAAGCTCGAGATCTTCTTCTCAAAAACAAGAATTCGAGGACCTTAAAGAATAGTGCAGTACGTAAAATAAATGGTTGGATACCGATCTTCTATTGAAATGCTTAGCTTAATATTTCATTTCTTAATTATTCTTCTATGTTTAACAATTAGGTACTAGATAATTACCATGCTATGACAAACTTTGTGTTTTTCGACGTTTCATGATTCTAGAACATGAAAAAGTAAGTCTCGATTTCCGTCTCTGTGCCACGTCTCCGCTGAGCGACTTTATTTGACGATGTCCGAAACTATTGGACCGATTGCCGTGAAATTTTAGAAGTAGGTATTCTAGAATATCATGTAGCCAGCAAAACGCTAACCAAAATGTAACTACCCCCACGTCATCACAAAATTTAATCGTATCTAAAATGCACAAAATAATATGCTTCTGTATCTTATGAATCAGCCCCTATATTTAATCTTATGCATGGATGTTTTGGAAAATTTCGAACTCTAACAAATTATAAACAGAAAATCTCTTATGAAGTAAAAACACTTACCGTTAGAAGTGCACAGTAACAAGAATATGCGGAAAATATGATTATATACAAACTGCTGCCATTTAAATATACAAAAATGTTATCTCGACACGGTCATCCTGGTTTTCCCAAGAAGTGTACCACAGGAACTTTTTTTAGTTCCAAATAAAATAATTAACATAAACCTTTTCCCAAAGTCAGTTATTTTTATTGGAAATAAAACTGAAGCAGTCATAAAATTCAGAAGACAGCTTTCTTCGTAGCTTGAGATTGAGAGCCACCAGCAATAGAAGAAAAAATCTACACAAATCGGTGATTTTCCTCCTCGGAAAAGACTTGTTATCGGACATTCCACCGGAAGCCGCATCAGTTCTGTATTATTTTTAATATAACAAAATGTTATTTATTTATTTTATTATTATTTTGTTAATTTTATTAACACGTTTTTTTTAACATGTAATACTGCAATTAATGTAAAATCACACTAAAGTTACAGTATGATTGTATTGACGCTGCTAAGTAGTAGGCCTATAATAAAATTCAGCAAATGTCAGGGACACCAAGTGGTTAAATGAAATGTAATGTTTACTGTGGTCAGTTTAAAATTAGCCTTAAACAAATGATTCACATACGAGTACATGTTTTATGTCGACTTTCTTTATTTTAAATAAACTACACAATAAAATGTGAGAACAGATCTAAAGATCGCCAATTTGGCTTTAGAAAAAAAAAAACACAACTGTGAAACAGCACTAGAAAATGTAATAACAGATCTGAAGGAACAAATAGAAAGTACAGTTGCACTTTTTTTAGACTTCAGTAGAGCTTTCGAAACAATAGACCGAAAAATTTTATTGCAAAAGTTAAAAAAGTTAGGAATAGACGGAAATGTAATAAAATGGATAGAAAATTATTTGACAAACAGAGCACAAAGGGTAAAATGTGATAATATTCTTTCTGAATCAGTAGATGTAAAATATGGGGTCCCCCAAGGAAGCGTTCTAGATCCAATATTATTCGTATTGTACATTAATGACATAATAAAGGCGGTAGAGAAATGCACTATCCATCTGTTTGCAGATGATGCCTTAGTCCTCCTGTCAGGCGAAGATTTAAATAAAATATTAGATACATTAGATGAGGAAACGTTAGTGTTAATGGATTGGTTGAATTATAATAGACTCAAGTTAAATATCGATAAAACAAAATATATGATCATAAGCAACAAAAATTATACAGATTATCCGCGACATGTAAAAATAGGAAACCAAAATATAAATCGTGTTAAGCTAATTAAATATTTAGGAATACAAATAGACAATGAGAGAGCATGCCAGATACGTTATTAAAAAATTGTCAACAAAAATGGGTTTTTAAGACGAATCTGAAAAAAAAAACATATTGAGAAAGAACGAGTGTAGAGGTCGATTAAAGTTCTGCAAGAAAAAGCTGCCTGTGTCGGTGACTTAAATCGAATTAATTGTTAATTTTGTGTATTGGCATCTACCACACCTCAAGATGTAGCAGTTATAAAGGTATCATCTTTGCATCGTATTGTAAACTGGTTAAGAAGGCCTAGAATCCGTTTGCACTCTTTTTGTTAACCTGAATTATCAAAACACTGATAGTAGTGGTCAGATAAGTTACTTGTGTTCCCCTGATTCTCCGGCAACCCAATAAACAGCCGTTTGGCTGGGTTCTGCCAAGATGTCAACAAGTCCAAATTCAACTTTTCAATTCCCAAAAAAAGAACAAGCCATTGTCCTAAATGTAATTAGTGACCTGAAACTCACAGACTATGTCGTTGCAGTGGGAGAAATTATACAACCTAAAAACATACTATTTGCTTCTCGCATAGCTAACAATAGAATATGTATTTATCTCAGTAGCAAGGATTTGGTCGACCAGATTGTTACAGAGCATCGCAATATAAAAATCCAAGATTATGAAACAGGAATCAGGCGGTTTATATGTCCTGCGAAACGCATCATTCTTTCAAACGTCTGCCCTACCATTCCACATTCCGTACTTGAAAACATTATTAAAAGGCTTGGATACAAAACGGTGTCGCCTATGAATTTTTTTAGAGCAAGCATCCAAAACGAGACCTACCGCCACGTTTTGAGTTTCAGAAGACAAATCTTTGTTGAGCCTACCGACGAGATTGAACTTCCATCGTCCACGCTCATTAAGTACGAAGAGACTGAGTACAGAATATTTTTCATCCTCGGAGATCAAACTTGTTTTAAGTGTCGAAAAACAGGACATAATATAGCAAGTGAATGTACAATTAATGTTGAAACTAATACTACGGTGGAGTAAAGTGTAGATAATGCACAAAGTGAATCTTCTTTTCATCTGAGCCCATTTAATAACACTACAGTCAATAATGAAAGACAAATTAAGTCCGACCAGTCGTCCCCTGAAGATGAATTGGAGATACCGAATCTTGTAAATAGTCCTATTGAAGAAGCTCGTGTTCAAGATTTAGCTGGTAAGTTAAAGAAGAAGATAAAAACATGCTATTCTACAGAAAGTCTTACTGGGGTCCTTGAGTTACTTGAACCTGTCAAGGAATTATTTGACTTACCAGATTCGTCTTTTCCGATAGATTTTGAATCTTTGGTCAAATTTATGGAAGAAGCCGTTGGACAATCTGACATACTTACTGTTACTTTTGCATACACAAGGAATATTGATGGCCTAGTCGAAATGTTGTACAAAGTTTACCCTAAATTGACGCATAAAAGTATCAAGAACCGTGTGGTCAAGGTTCAGCGTAAGCTTAAAAAATCCTATGACCTTTGCCATGCTTGGTCTGGTGGCGAACCTAACTTAGAATTCTTTTAATAGTACATATTCATGTCACAAAGCGAAAAATTTTTTAAGTGCTCAATTATGTACACTAATCTTGGATCTTTGACCGCAAAGTTTGATAATTTAACAGCTCTCATTACACAGCAGAAACCTACTATACTCTTAATAACTGAAACTTGGTTGAATTCAAATATCACTGATTCAATTGTATTATTACCAAATTATATTCTTTATCGATCAGATCGTAAATCAGGAAGAGGAGGAGGCGTATGCATTTATTTGTCTACGCAAATAGTTTCCACCTTTTCTATATCATATAGACAGAATCAAACGCCGTCGACCCTTGATCTCATAATATTGTCAGACGTGAATCTTCTTTTAAGTTTGAATTACGGCTCTCCTGTTGGTATTTCTGACCATGTTACTTTGTCAGCACAGCTGCAACTTTGTTGTAATCTTCAGGGTAAGAAAACAGTCCACACTAAATTTTATACTGACTATGCAGTGCTGAACCATGACATCAGTAATATAGACTGGGAGACTTTGCTGAGTTCGGCGTCGGTAAATGATAACTGGATCATATTTAAAGAGAGCTTAGTGCAATTAGTTGACAAAAATACTGTTAAACAAACTGTGACTCGTTCAACGAAAACATCGTGGATTAGCAAAAAATTACTCCAGATGGTTTGTAAAAAGACAGCATTGTGGAAACGACTCAAGAATAGCCGATCTGACACTGACTATGCAGCTCATCGGGCTTATTCAAACCGTCTATCTGTAGAAATAAAAGCGGCTAAAAGAACTTATGAACTCCGTGTAGCTAATTCTAAAGATCCAAAGATACTCTACAAATATATTCGTAACAGGCTCACCGGACCTGTTAGAAATCCACAACTTCGTAACGAGAATGGCGTCATGGTAACTGATGACGAAATCATTGCCAACTTATTTGCTGAGACTTTTGCGCAATCTTATACTACAGAGACAGTAACAAACACAACACCTCTGTTATCTGCACCGAAAGTAAATTTTGCTCTTAGTGATATAGCGTTCCCGGAGGAATTAATTGAAATCAAGTTGAGTAAACTGAAATCAACCACCTCACCTGGACCAGATGGGATTACTCCGACAGTTCTTAATAAATGTGCTGAGACCGTGTGTATACCTTTGAAGATTTTAATGACACAATCCTTTCAAAACAGTCAACTTCCTGAAGATTGGAGATTGGCCATTGTAAAGCCGATCTTTAAAAAAGGCGATAAATTTCAAGCTGTAAACTACAGACCGATTAGTCTCACTGCGGTCATAGTCAAAATCATGGAATCTATTATTTCCGATGAGATAAGAAAGTTTCTGCTTGCGAACAACGTTCTTCCTGCCGAACAGCACGGATTTGTCCCAAAAAAGTCTGTGTCCATTAATCTTCTTTGTGCCGTATCAGATTGGACCAAAAATTTCGACCGTGGTGTTGCTACCGACGTTGTGTATTTTGATTTTTGTAAAGCCTTTGACAAAGTTCCAATAACAAATCTTCTGTTAAAACTTCGACACTATGGCATTACAGGACTGTTACTATAATTGATAAAAGGATTCTTAACTAATCGAAGTTTCAGAGTTAAAGTCGGTGCATCACTGAGTGATCTGACAGCTGTGGAAAGTGGAGTGCCGCAGGGTTCGGTGCTGGGTCCGTTGCTATTTATAAGGTATATTGCGGATTTAAAAACAGAAATCCTGTCAAGGTGTTTGTTCTACGCTGATGACTTAAAAATTTATAACGACAGTCCCACGAATTGCAGTATTTTGAGTAAAGATATTTTAATAGTGAATCAGCAGTCCAAGAAGTGGTTCCTCCCAGTAAATAAGCAGAAATGTTCAGTGCTACATAAAGTAGAGTAGTATTAACCAGTACTAATTCCCAATTGGATCTAGGTGTAATAGTAAACTCAGAACTGACATGGAGTGATCACATCGTGAGTGTCATTAAAAAAGCAAATTCTCTTGGGTATTTACTACAAAGATCTTTTATAAAACCAAGTGTAAGCACCACGTTAAAGTTGTATAAAAATTTTGTAAAACCAGTACTGGAGTTCGCAAATAACGTTTGGTGGCCTGTGCTCATTGGAGATCAAAATCGTTTGGAGTCAGTACAACAAAGAATGACTCGTCTTCCCTATGGTAATGACCCTTTCCGACCATCTTATTCTGAGCGTCTTATCATAATGTCGCTACCCACATTGAAGGACAGAAGAATTCGAGGGGATGTAATTTTCACCTTCAAACAGTTGAGGCTCGAGGATCCATTAATGCAGGATTTATTTACCTTATGCACATATTCCAGAACTAGAGGTGAAGTCGTCCAGAGTCCTAATGTTAATGTTTTTAAATCTAAATTTGACAGTTTATAGATTGTTCACATATTGTTATAATTGTACAGTTCCGTGGGCATAACAGGGCTTGCCCTCTGCCCTCTGCCCTTTATCTTTTATTAATAATAATAATAATAATAATCAGGAATGAACTTTCGATGTTTAGTGCCTTAACAGTATACAAAACAATTGTATTACCACATTTTATGTATTGCCCGACCATTTTGTATCTCTTATGCCAAACGAACATGGAAAGCTTGCAGAAAATGCAAAATAGAGGAATGCGAATTATCTTGCAGTGCAGTAGATATACAAGAATATATGATATGAGGAGAGTCTTGGAGTGGTTGGGTGTATCTGATATCATTAGGCTGCAGACCTTAATTTTAGTACATAAATTAATTAATAGTATGGGACCTGAGTATTTGAACAAAAAAATTCAAAATATGAAGGCAAAACATAGTTATAATACGAGACAAAAAGGAAATTTGTATCTAACGTCAAAAACCAAACAGTCTTCAATAAATTCATTATTTTACAAGGGCATCAGACTATATAACACGTTACCAGAGAGTATAAAAAGCCAAACAACTTTAAAAAATTCAAGCGTCAGTTAAGGGAATTACTATACAACAAATCCTTCGAGGAAATTAATAGCTATTAACTTTGTGTAACCTAATTAATATTTTTAGTAATAATTTACAATATAATTCTTTGTTTCTTTACTTTATATTTAGGATACATGCATGCCTTATTATTGCCTTCTTGTGTTCATTTTATGTATAGTATAGTTGATTAAATAGTATTAAGCTCCTATGTACAAATTGTAGCTTTAGCTAAATAAATACCTTATTATTACCATCTCAAATTATCGTTTTATTTTTATTGTAATCAATCAATTTTGGACTTTGAAGTGGGAAAATGAGACAAAAATGAAACGATTAAAGTGTATATTGGTTGCATAATTTAATTCCTTCATTAACCAACTCCTTCGTGAAATAACTAATATTTCATAATAATTGACATCTCTCAGTGTGCGTTGGAAATTCAAACTTTTATGTTGGCAAAATAGTCAAAAAGCGTCTAGTATTTTCAAATTTGCATTGATTCAGTACATGAAAACAAAACATAAAATGTCAACTGTCAAATGTACAGACTTTTTCAATTAAACTTTACGGGTAGTTTATATAAGCATGGTCAACCGAGATGTCAAAAATTCTGAAATGTACTATATTAAACTATTATTGATTTAAGTACTTATTTATTTTCAGAAATATGAATGCTTAACATCAGCGGATTAATTTTACAGTAAGTATTGCTAAAGAACTATCTATCCATAAGGTTATTAAAGATTTTTGTCAAGCGGATGCTATAGTTAAAATAAAAACAAAATCATGGAAATCCACTAATAAGAAAAAACGAAACAGTCAAAAACAACAGAGCACGTCCTGAATGTTTCACAGCAGAAGAAGGTGTAATGCATTCTTTAGTTTCGCTCTTTTCCGAAATTTCTGTATTTTTGAAATAAATCCTTGCATTGGCCCCAAGGATCTGCTGTTCAATACCGCAATGATTGTAACCTCTCAGTATTTTGAAAAAACCACCTAATCCTCCCCATTTTTTTCCCCACGAATTAGCGACTAACCAGTACGGTAATCCATTATCCACCCCCCAACCTATAATTTTAACTGAATGCCGACCCCGTATTGCACCATACGCATGATAATAGACACCTAAAATGACTGCAGTTATAGAACGCAAGAGCAAGCAAGCAATATTTACCTGTTTTATAAAAGCTAAAGTCTTCATAAACAGTAAAAACGGCCGTAACTGATCCTTTGGCGAAAATTTCGGCTTGAATTTGCGACGCTACAACGCCTACTTGGTAGTAAGTTGTGCCAAAACGCTTGTCTTTGTCGTAAGGAGTTTTGTAGGAAGGATTAGTGCATGTCTTTTGACATTCCGTTGCTACGCCGTCCTTAAATTCGGTTGCTCCGTACGGTTTGCAACCCTAAAATACAAAATAATAGTAAGAAAACCCATGAACTTACAAGAGAATACAGAATTTGATAAATAATCTCCTCCAGAGACAATGCCAGTCATGTCCCAGTATCGAAAAGCGGTAGAGGGATAACCTCCGTTGCACTTAGACCCACAGGTGGAACAACATGTAATAAGGTCTTGCGGAGACAACTGCACTTTGACTCTTGCTTTATTTTGTATACAGAGTCTGTCCGACATAACCTCCGATGTGGCAAATGCCTGAAATTATTCATAAACAAGATAAAAAATTCAATGTTGGAAAATTTACCCAGCAGGAACCGCACTGTCCTTGGTTTAGAATGTTTCCTATGATATCAGCGCACTCTGGCCAATTAGTTCTAGCATCAAAAGTGGCAGGAAGATACATTTTTGAGGTGTCGTGGAACACCTGCGGTATCACAAAATTCGGATCAGGATGAAGTCCAAGGACTCCATTGAATAACGGTAAAAGATCGCTTTCATCTTGTCCACGGAAATTCACTCCGGCAGTCCACGATGACTGATTGGAATTTATGAATGCTATGATTTCTTCATCTGAGTTGAAAGTGATTTGTGCCAAACAAGATGGGGAAAGCATAAGTGCAAACACAAATATGATGTTGTTCATGATGGTGCTCTTTATTTTCAGTCACCCACAATTGTTGTCTTAAGTATGGGAAGAGTTTTGATACGTCACTTACTACAAGACAAAAAAAAATTCAAATGAGAATTTTGCTTATTTAAAAAAAATCTATATAGGTCCACATTTTGACTTTCGGCAAGAACAACCAGTAAAAACAAATTTTTTAGATTTATTGGTGTTATGTGTCAAATAGCGTACTTAGTGACAAGCCGCCCCTTTGAAAATGATATGTATTAAAGTGAGAAAAAAAATGTTTCTCCAGTATCCGTATCATTTTGTGTTTACATTGATTGCAGCAAGGACCTTTCTGTTTAAAAGTTATTAGATAATTACCATGATTTTTTTACATCCCGGACACACTTTAGATAAGTATTATAAATGGATTCGGTGACCGAATGACGAACTTCGTGTTCTCTCGACGTTTCATGGTTCTAGAACATGAAAAAGTAGGTCTCGGTTTCCGTATCCATGCCACGTCTCCGGTTAGCGACTCCAATTAACCATTATCGTGAAATTTTAAAAGTATTTTATGGGGACAACAAAACGTGGTCATCACAAAATGCAAAAAATAATATGCTGCTATATCTTTTGAATCAACCCCCATATTTAATCTTATGCATGAATAGTTTGGAAAAAATCCAAATTATGTGGCAATATTTTAAAATTCTGTTTAAAAATTACAAAAACCAACTATTACGACTAAATATTGTTGTTTAATACCACATTTATACACATCTTCTATTTTACGAGTTATTGTATAAAAAATAGTGAAAACAAGCCTGCAAATTTTTGAAAATTTTCGCACTCTATTGTTTTGACTAGCCGTATTTAAACGATTGTAAAATTAACTAGCTCCACAACTTTACCAATCCAATTAAATTTCAAACTTTAAAAATTGTAACAGGAAATCTCTTAAGCAGTAAAAACACTTACCGTCCGAGACGCACAGCACCAAGTAAATACAGGATCTATAACTATTTCCTAGCTACTTATCACTTTAAAATGCACAAAAATGTTATCTCGACACGGGCATCCTGGTTTTCGTAACAAATCGTATCTCAGGGACTTTTGCAGTTAGCGAAATATCTAAATAATAATAATAATAATGTTTATTAGTACATATAACAAAAGTCGTTGTACAAGTCACAAATTCAATACAAGGCACATTACATACATATGGATTTTTATAACTTTAAAATCAAGTCAAAACATTGGATGGGAGCACAATTACTGAGGTAACACTGAGGAATTCATAATAATTGTAAAATGCATTTTTGATGAGATAATCTGATATTTGTCTCTTAAATTGCTTTATACCAAGATTTTGAGTACTTTCTGATAATTTATTGTAAAATTTGACAGAGTAATAATTGAATGACTGGTTTCTTTTTAACCTTACAAAAGTTGGAAGAAGTGCAGCGTTGTGACGTGTATTATACGAGTGAATATCTTTGTGTCTCATATGATTATTGATGTTAAGTTTAAAATGTAGCAGTGAATTTAATATATATATATACATTGACGGTAGGGTTAATATTCTTAAGGATGTAAAATATGAGCGGCAATCATCCCTATAACCTATGCCAGCAAGAATTCTTATTGCTCTTCTTTGGAGCCTAAATATGCGATTACAGATGCTGGCATGACCCCATATTAGGATACAGTATCTTAGATGCGATTCACATAAGGCAAAATATGCTGTTCTGAGCACTTGATATGATACTTTATTTTTAAGACTCCTTAACACAAATAAGTTTTTGCTAATTCTATTGGCCAGCTCGTCGCCGTGAACTTTCCAGGTTAGTTTTGCATCCAAATGTATCCCAAGGAATTGTGCTGAAGTGGTGAAATCGGGTGGAACATCGCTATTTTTTAAAGAAAATAACATAGTGGTAGTTTTATTTGCGTTCAAGCTGAGGTCGTTTTGTCTGAACCAATCCTCAGCCCTCGATTGCGTCTCCTCTCTTTTGACGCAGATAGTCTCCGTCGATGTTGCTTGGTTTATTAGGGTTGTATCGTCTGCATACAAGATAATTTTTGAGTCTATGCTAGAAGATAGGTCGTTAATAAAAATAATGAATAAGAGGGGGCCCAGGATGGACCCTTGTGGCACACCTTTTCTGACAGGAAGACAATCGGATAATTGTTCCTTATATTTGACAACCTGGTGTCTATCTTCCAGATATGATCTAATAAGTTGAATGCTAGACGGTACCAAGTTGTAGGCTGTCAGTTTTTTGAGGAGAAGTTTATGCGAGACGCAGTCGAAGGCTTTGGACAGGTCCAGAAAAGACGCAACTGCAATTTTACGATCTTCAAAGCACTGAGATATAAAATTAACTAACTCCTGAACAGCATTACCAGTGGAACGGTTTCTCCTAAAACCATATTGTGAGTCAAAAAGTAAAGCATGTGATTCAAGATAAGTACAAAGTTGTTCAAATAGAATTTTCTCTAATATTTTGCCAAATATGGGAAGTAATGAGATAGGTCGATAATTAGATGGATTATTAGTGTCACCCTTTTTGTATACTGGTACAGTGACCGCTGTTTTAAGACATTTGGGAAAGACGCAATATTTTATGCAAAAGTTAATAAGTTTTGCAAGTGGAGGTATCAGCAAGTCCTTTATACTTATGACAATTTTCACATTAAGATTAAAGATATCAGAAGAATTACTATTTTTCAGGTTATCTATAGCTTCTCTCACTTTTATGTGTGACACTTCTTTAAAACTGAAACTAGGGCTATTAATCAAGGAGTTAGTAGACTTACTTGCTATATCACAGAGTTCAATATCACAGTTATTATTGCTTTGCGTTCCCAATTTTGAAATTTCATTTATAAAATAGTTGTTAAAATCGTCACAGGTCATATCGCAGCTTAATTTTTGACTATTAACACTTTTATTGCGAGTTTCGTTAATAATTTTCCACATAGCCTTGACTTTATTACTTGCAGTAGAGATGAATTTTTCATTACAAAGCATTTTCTTTTCATCATTTATTTTGTCACGATATACTTTCCTAAACGACTTGGTTTGTTCACTCCCAATTAGATTAATTTATTTCACATAAATGTTGTAATGTTTCCCGCATTTGAATTAATTCACTATCAAACCACTTTACAGTTTTGTTGTTGTTAGGTTGACGCTTGACTACTTTTAGAGGGAAGGCTTGCCCTACATGACCTTCTATTAGATTTACAAATTTTGTGAACAAGTCGTCAACTGAATTATTACTGCATAGCTTAATGAAATCCCAGCTGATATTGGACACCGACTCGAACAATTTGAATTTACCAAGAACAGTAATTGGCCTATGTTTAATAAGCTGTGTTTTTTGTTTGTTTTTAGTAGACGAAATTAACACTTTAATTTTGATGCCTCTATGATCTGATAGGTGTAAATTCCATGGACTAATTTGAAAAAGTGCGTGATCTAGATTTGTAAAAACGTTATCCAGACAGTTGTTATTTCTAGTTGGAAATTCGACTAAGTGAAAAAGCCCATAAGTTCTCATAAAATCTAATAAGCAGTCTTTTAAGAGGTCTTCTTTGTCAAATTTTACATTAAAGTCACCAGTCAATATTATGTTATTCTTTAATGTGTTAATTATACCAAAAACTTTTTCTAAAGTACTCAAAAATTTGTTCAGATCTCCAGAGGGTGATCTATAGACATTTATCACATAAATTTCTAGGTTATTCATATAAATTCCAGATATCTCACCATGTTTCTCAATTGAGAGTTGTTCGAGATTTTGGAGACGAGTGCAAGAAACCTCAGTGTTCCTCATAATCATTGTGCCCCCATGTTTCCTTGAGTTTCTGGAAAAATAAGACTCAGTTACAAAATTATTGACACGCATTTGGTCAGCTTCTACTGCCATCAACCAATGTTCACAAAGGGTAAGGAGGGAGAAGTCATCGTCTGCTACTGCTGCCTCAAATTCCGCTAATTTAGCCCTCAGTGATTGGATGTTGATTGACAGAATGTTCAAATAGCCTTCTACCTCTAAGGCAACGCGGTCTTCTTTAGTATCCGATGAAAAAAACGATTGACACAGCTGCCAGGGGGCCAGGTTTCAGGTTTCATAGCTACGTCTTAGTCTTTATAATCAATGGTCACTTTGAAGCTTGAATATAGGTCCGGATATCTTGACTGCAGCTTTTCAACTCCGAAAGTGCATATATTTGACATGCAGAGGTGATCTTCGATATCCTTTGTAGTCGTTGAAGGATTTAGTCGATACACGTGGATGAAGCTTCTTCGTGGGACTGCTTTGAGGGTACTATTATCCACCGAGCATCGAATTATCGATTTGTTGGATTCTCTGCGATGTCTTTTTTTGCTTTTGACTTTATTCCAGTTAACGTCTTCATTCTGCAGTGTCTTATTATTGTCCAGGTTTTCGTTATCGTCCTGAACTGGCTCCTGGAGTTCGCTATAACCACGAAGTGTCTTCTTTATTTTCTTATCTTTATCTCCTTGATTTGGTGTTTTGGCTTGATTAGTATAATAACATAATAACAATAATAATAACAAACAAATTCGCAAAAATCACTTGCTCGGGCCTCTGCAGATAAAACTGAAGCAAATATACGGTTCAAAGGTAATTTGTAGCTTGAAATCCACCTAAGAAGAGAAAAAAATCCACACAAATTAGTGATGTTTCTCCTAAAAAATTAGCTTCATATCGCACATTCCTCCGGAAGTTCTATCAGTTCCGCATTATTTTTAGTATAACGAAATTTAAGTTACCTAATATGCGTTCTTTTAAAATGTATAATACCGTAGTTGCACGTTACTTATTTTTCATCTATCTTCGTTTTTTCCAATGTGTCAACTGAAATTATGTGATTGTTTTGACTCGAACTAATAACAAAAATGATCTGTGTATCAAAATTGCAATATTCTAGATTTTTTGCACATTCAGTCAGAAAATCTTATGGTCTATTTTAATTTTGAAATTAAAAATGTCTGGTGTGTACAAATTATTTAGTTCGTTTATCACTCAAAGATTTAATAAATTATATTATATTTTATTATTAATTTTTCAATAAATTATATTATGAAATTTTGCTTTTGACTTCACGAAATTAAAAGTACATAAGGCCAACGATATTTTTAGTTACGTCAGCAGTTTTTACTTATCAGTGACTCATACTCATAAGGTCATAAGGCAACAACGACTGGCTCATACGTTCACAGAGGTAATTAATGAATACCAAATAGTCCAAAATCATTTTATTAGGTTCATCTCTGTGTTGTGTATACAAGATCATGTTAAAGTTTGACCTACTAAATCAAACTTATAATAATAACTTAAGTCATTACTTTTAAAAATGTTTATTCATTTATTATGGTAGCATAAACAGAAAAAACAAGTAGTTTCATTTATTTTATTAAATGTTAAAAAAAACTGTAACTCTAAACATAAAAGTAAAGCATTTCTGTTGGATCATAACAAAATATCACAAAATAAAACAACTTCTTAAAAAATACTTACCCCATAACCTGGGTCGAGATTTGTGTATATATTGTAGATGATGTTGAAGTAAAAAACTATGCTAAATTCTAGCTACTCATAAATACAGATGATAACACTTTTAATTTTTTGTTCACAACTTTCAAATGAAGCATATTAGAAAAAAATTTTTGAAATGCAAAATTTAACACGTAAGATTTTTTTCTTGCACAATAAAGGAGTGGATAACCCCACTTGATAAATTTTCAAATATAATATAACAAGTGGTCTGATTTTTTCCGACAAAATTTGTGACACAAATTAACAAGTAGCTGTTGCGACGAAAATCACACGAGTCGACGAAGGAGACGAGTGTGATTTTCCAAAAGCAACAGCTACGAGTTAATTTTCACACAAATTTTGCAGAAAAAATCAGATCACGAGTTATATTCGGCTTGACAATCCAAAGAGAAAATTTTTATTTACTTTTTACGGACAATAATTCACATAATTTATAGTTAGCGTAGTCGTTGAGTAACCATACCTACTTAGTCTAAATAGTAACAAAACAACAAGGCAAAACGTAAATAAATTTCTAAACATCAAATTTTGTGTGTGCTGCTGGTTGATTTTCTTAATTCTGGGAGCAAGATTTGGTAACAAGACTGTGTATGAAATTCGAAATGCAGTGAAAGAAAGTCAGTGCCGAAAGACCGCAAGAACGCAAGATTCAATTTGGAAGCAGTTTACAGAATTTTGTGAAATACACAAGTTTCCTCTGAATAAAGCAGTCGAAATGAACGAGGTGGCCAGTATTTTGGAAGATTATGACTTTAACGCCAACAGAAAAGTAATTTGTATGTTACATTATCATTTTTTTATTAAAGTTCATTTGACAAGTTTGACAAATTAATTTGACATTTTTTTTTTCGCTGAAAAACAGTGTTGTTGCCTGACAGAAGAATGTTTTTTCACTGAAAAAATTTTTCGGTGAATGCCATTGGACAAATTTCAAACAATTCTGCCATTTTATTGGTTAAGAATTTTCGAGTTGGATTGTCAGAGGTAATTTTCCCCTACATGGGCACCTAGAATTTTGCACAGTTTCTTACTTTAGTATTCTCTACGATATATACTTGTACAAATCTCGACCCAGGTTGAGGTTACATTATCACAAATTTTAATCACATCACTTAAAAAAAACTGTAATGAAAACAAATATTTTTTCAATAGTTTTTTTTCAAAAACTAAACTGCCTCTTCTGAGTACCTGAGGTGGAGGCAGTTTAATTATATATTCATTTTCTTGGATCTCCCTCTGATCTTTAATGTCCGGAAACATAAAAGCTTCCGGAATGTTTGGATTCCTTTTCAAAAAATCACAAAAAATAGGGTTAAGTGATAACACTTTACCAATGTAACATTTTTGTTTTGTTTTTGAGTTGTTAATTGTACTATAATATAATCGTCTATATTAAAGTCTGGTTTAGAACGATCAGTCTTACTATTTTCAGCCTTGAGATTCAAACGAGGAATCAAATCATCAGAATAATTGGAAGAATTCAAACTTTCGGTGTCCGTGCTGTCATCATATTCGATACTACTTGGGTTGTCTAAATCAGATGAGTCACTTGATATATTATAGCGTCTTTTTTGTTTTCCAATTTGGACTGGTTTTTGAATTTGAGATGCATCTTTATGTTGAAGGCAGGTATCTGTTTCTGAGTTAACTCTACTACTATTACATTTCTTTTTTTGAATAAATCTTTTGAGACGATCCACACTGACGTGATCCTTTTCATTGTCTAACAACCAGCAAAGTGAAGACTTTTTTATAAAATTTGTTGTATTATCTAAGCGTATTCTGACTAGATAACCTTTCTCAACAAAAATATCGTCACTATCAAAGCTTCTAAGATGTATGTCTCTGTCAAATTTCTTACATTCGTACGAAATTGTGCAAAGATCATTGAGTAAATCTTCATCTTGGTCAACTGGATCGTTTTCGAAACTTTGAAAACAGTTACGTTTCATGGCTATTTGAGAATTGTTGTAATTTTCAATGTGATCGCACTGTTCTTCACTAAACATTTCATCTTCAACTTCGTCATTGCATTCACTGTCTTTACACGGAGGCAAAAATACATAGTTGAAATCTATCACTTTCATTCCTAAATTTTCAGTGTCACGCAGACAATCCTGTAAAACTGATTCTACGGTGCTTTGTATATGTTTATCTGAAATGTTTCTTAAGTCATCATTTTTCACAAAATCTCTCATCATGATTGAACTTTTTTTCCTGATTTCTCTAGGAAAAAGGAAGTTTTTATCCAAATCGTTTTTAATGTTGTTTATAGTTTGCAGTCTTCGATGCAACATATCTCTTATACTAAAATTAACAATTGTGCTAAAAGCTGAGGTCATTGATCTAAGGCTTCTAAACATACCACGGTTGTAGAATAGATAGGTTTGTACACTAATGGCTTGGGATGGCGACGCTTCTTTTCGATCCCTATATCCATGGAAAGGACACATACAGCTAGCGCCTCTACCTTGTCGAGCGGAAATCATTCTAGTTATTTTGGGGATTTTCGTTTACATTGCTTTATGAACAATACAAAATTTGTAAATGACATTTGATCGGAGTCGATAAGTACGATTTCTTTTATTAATTACATCGGTTATAGACAGATGCCTATAGAGTTCTGTGTCCCTAAAACGTCAAAAACCAGGCGACGCGATCGACAATTGGCGTCGCTGACCAGGGATATGCAAATGTATGCTAGTGTATCAACCACAGAACACCCTAAATTAAGAACACTGGCTCATTGAAAAATTACGAATTGTAAAACGTGGCGCCATCTCGTTTCGACGGATGAACTAATTACACTATATCGAGGTTGGGGGAGGGGGATCCAGGGATCATTGACATCGACACATTGATTTGATTTGTAGGTTAATGGTACCGAAATTCACTTAAATAAATAATTTAACAAGAAAAACAACATTGTGCTATAAAAATTTATTTTATTGTTAAGAAGCCTACTAACAATATAACTGAAGTGAAAACATCAGTTTGTTAATAACTAATCAATGCACAAAATCTGAAAATTCTAACAATTTTAAAAACAGTCAGAGGAGAAAATTACATAATAATTTTCGTTGATACATGCAGTTAAATGTGTATATAGGGTAACATAATAGAAACGAATTCATGTTTTTACAGCTACAATGGTTACGATTATAAACAGAGCCCAGGCAGGAGTTGGTAACTTGCAATTGATTCCTTACTGCATATAGTAAGGATTTGCGTGCAGACTGAAAAACTAATTCAGAGTTAAGGGTTTATGCGTTAACCAAATTTGTGGTGGTGTAAAACTGAGTTTGTAATGGAGTGATCGTTGCCTTTTGTCCCCAATTGGACACCCGTGAATTTGAATGAAAACTACAAATTTTTGCTTGTTCAGTCATTCCTGTTTAGACTCTGGTTATGCGGTATGTGTCAATAAACAAATGTTCATAATACAAATAATATAAGTTACAGGTAATGTGAGTAAGTGTAAAAGGAGACAGGAAAAAAGGAAACTGAGAATGATTTGGAGTTAAAGTGTGCAACTTTTTCAAAAGATAACATCGAATCCTGTGTGAGCACAAACTCAACAGCATAATTGTCATAATTAAGATAATGTAGTACTGTATTAAAATGAGGTAAATGCAGTGGTATTATTAGTATTACCTATTGGGAAGAATTACTATATCAATGTTGTATCATACAATACCTAGGGATTTGAATTTTCCCTGTAACAACAAATTTATAATTGAATGCAAGTATTTTAGTCAACTGTGCATATAGAAACTATATGCACAGTTATATATTGCATATATAAAAATATATATTAACAATTTAAACCTGTACTTCACCAAACTAAACAGAGTAAAAACTGTGCCAAACAACAAGTTTTAAATTTGATACAAAAAAAAAGTAACGCTATTTGGAAAGACCTTCATATGTATAGCGCCATTAAGGTAGTCCAGTTCCTTACATTTCAAAAGTTGGTGTTGCCAATTGAATTTTTTTATATTGTTATATGTATATTAAAATAAGAAATTAAGCTCTGGTCTTCCCATTTTGTTAAAATTAAATAAATCATTTTTTATTTTATTAATGCAATTGAATGATTTATTAATTCTTTTACACATGGTGTATCAACATTTCTAAAAAATGAAAATTTACTACTAAAGCGGAAACAACGATGCATCTCGATGAGGAATTTTTAATAAATAAAATTAATAGCATATACTTGTGTAAAGTCGTTAGCTCCAGTATGACTACAGTGATTAAATGCTGTGCGCTTTTAAAGGCAAACGGTGATGCATTGAATGATGAAGTTTTAGATGGGTGACTTTTTGAACAAAAATTTAATTAAACAAACACAACCGGACCTTTGACGAAATATAACAGTATGAATGGCGGTATGAATTCCCCCAGAAAGGAGAAAAAAAGTACACAAATGTATACTAGTGATTCATATCATAAAGAGTTTTGGATGAGAGCAGAGCATATATTTAAATCTATGGAATCTAAGAAAACGTCTCGCAGTTTTAACAGGTTGGATAACAACTATAAACGGTTTCCTTCAAGTTGCTAGTACTTTACAAAACCTAGGTTATGACAAATTTCCAACCAGGCCATTTAATCAGGATAATTGAAAATTTTTTGGTCAATTGAGACAGTATGGTGGTAGAACTAATAATCCTATGTGTGTTGCTTTCGTGCCATATTTCAAATTATCGATAAAAAAAATCTAAAAACATTTGTAGTAGTTCCAACTGTAAGCACGATAGTGATGAAGTACTGTTAATTAACATTAAATCACTTTTTAAAACCAAACAAAAAAAATAGACAACCGGACATTTAGCAATATAGTGAGATACCAGATGTAGATACATTAGAAACACTGACAATTAATGAAGTTCAAACACTGGTGCAATTTTAAATAGCATTGTGCCCGAATGTGAATAATATTGTGAGAATCTGTTGCACAAAGGTGAGGCGACAGATATACTGAATAAACTAGAACGAGGTGTAAAATGTTCCTACTAAAAATAGTTATTTGATGCAAAAGAAGAATTTAGAAACTATTGATGCGTTTATAAAAACGAAAACATTTTTAGTTTTTCACTTGAGATGCATGTTGTTTGTGCTTCGGCAATAATTCTATTTTTTAGAACACTTCATATTGAATATCTAATTAGAATTACTGAATAAAATGATTTATTGTAGGACTGAAATCATAAGCGCCTTAATTGATTTTTTTGGGGACCGATATAAAAAGAGCTACTTTACGATTCGATTTGCGGCCCTAAAGTTTTATTTTTTCAGACTGAACTGTCAAAATTACTTTTTTGGACGGAAGTGTCATATTTACTAACTTTTCTTTGAAGTCCTTGCATGTTTACCTTACATATTTTTTAATCAAGCACTTTTAGCTAATGGAATTTTTCTTGTATCTTACCAAATTACCTTAACAATAAGATGAGATCTATTTCTATTTATTATATTATAAAAATCACTGAAGCATGAGGGATCAAATATTTGAAACATTTATGAAGTGAGATGAGATTGGTTCCCAAATGTTTGTTGCAAAATAGCCTTTCTTCTACATTCTCTTAATTGAAAGGAAAAGTAGGCTTCCGATTTTGTTGCAAATCCTTCAAGGTTTTTGTCCAACAAGAAAAGCAACAGTTTTCTAATCTCAAAAACGTAAATAACTATATACCTACGAAACAAGTACCATTACAGCAGTGCGGTGTAAGTACTACAACTTACATTTTTGTTGATGAGTACGTGATTGCCGTTGATTAGAAGTTGTATTATTAATTCCGCAAAAATTAGCAAATATTAAAATATGGAAATCCTTCTGTGTATGCTAGCAAAAATACATAGGTACATGCCAAGCGTGGTTTAGATTTGAAATTCTAGTGTATTTTGCTTGTTTCTATAAACTTGTTTTTCAAATTTAACTAGGAATTTTTACATGTGGTGTTCTAAAAAATGTTGCATACACCACGTCCAAAGAGAACTTTTTCAAACTTTAGATGGGCCGAAAAACTTCCTCTTTATAGCCTTGGTACATAAATAACTAAAATCTTGAGATGACGTTCTAAAATTTTTGGTGGCGATGATTAGACATATTTTGGCTAGCATTTTACACAATATTCTTAAAATACATTTAAAATTCCATAACAATTAGTTGAGTATTATCTATTAAAAAAAAAAAACGACGACGGCAACCGACAGTTGGATTCTGAATACCTACCTTTATAAATTCTGAAAGGTATGAGAAAAACCTTGAAATCAACAGTTCATCAAATAGACCCCTCTCTTGTTTGCTGTTGGAAAGTAAAAGTATATATAATTAGATTAGATTAAATTTTATGTTGTAAGCGTCAAAAATAAACAATGTGGAGTCACATTTAGTGATGAAGCCAAATATTGAAAACCTGATGACTTTGGGAGGTAAATGTTATGATGTATTCACATCTGACAAGGAATAGAACCACAGATTCATTTTAAAGTGAAACTTTTTGTTTATAAAATTCAATTCTATCCTTATTTTTGTATTATTAATAATAATAATAATTGTTTTGTTAATCTAATCAATGCATATCATTACTTGGTCTTAGTACCCGTAATGATAGAAGTCTTGCTTGAATGCCGGTCATTTCCGGGTCAGTGGTGGGTCTTAATAATATTATTCTTTTTAGCAACATTAAAGTGGCACTTTTTAAGCAAACAGTTGTTATTGCTTTCAGTGTTAAGTGATAGAAATTGATCTAATGTTATTTAAATAGAATCAGTAAAATTAACTGATCTATTCATTTTTTTTAAGGTTCCTTGAAACAGTTCTAAGAGCGTATGAATAAATAAATTTAATTGTTCAGTATCTTGCCAAAAACTCAAAATGGTTCGCAATTTTTTTTACAAATTTATTTTTTAATTCCCGAGCGTAAGCTAAGGAAGTATAGTAATCGCGTCCATCGGCCGAATTGCCACTTTTTTTACGGTAACATTTATCATTAAATATACAGTAATACATTATTAAACTACACAGAAAGGAGCATGTCGTAATAAATTTCACGAAAGATTTACCTAATAAAACTTTAGATAAAATTAAATTGAATAAAATTTATCAAAAACAATAATAAGAAAAAATGTTTTTATGGATGCTTCAATTAATTCTTTTTCTTTCGCATCGAGTAAATATTTTTGGTACATTTTGCTGCGCGTTCCAGTTTATTTAGTGAATCGTCTGGTAGTTGCAATTTCCCGTTCATGATGTTAACTAGTTTTTTTGTGTATGTAAACAAGAATAATTCTGTAAATTTTGTGATAATGCTGTCCGATATTGTTTCAGAATGTGGACATTTTTTAAATTTAAAGTTAACCCATAGTTTCAACACTTGAGTGATTCTATTTTGTAAATTATTTTTATAGAAAACACTTTCTATAATTTTGTTCAAAATGTAATAAGTTATTATTAAGTTATTTATTAGGTCAGTATTTGCATAGCACAAACTTTTCTTGGTGTCAGTATATTCTTTTAATAAATTGTACTTGTGGTGTATATCTGTCGCCTCACCTTGATGCAACAGATTCGCACAACACGATTCACATTCGGGAACTTCAATGCTATTTAAAATTGCACCGGCAACATAACCAATAGCAGTGGTTTCTACATGAGAAATATTTGTTTGAACTTCGTTAATTGTCAGTGTTTCGAATGTATCTACATCTGGTATCTCACTATATCGCCAAATGTCCGGTTGTCTTTTTTTAATTAAATTTTTGTTTGGTTTTAAAAAGTGATTTAATGTTAACAGTACTTCATCACTATCGTGCTCACAGTTGGAACTACTACTAATGTTTTTAGAGAAATTTTTTATTAGTAATGATTTGAAATATGGCACGAAAGCAACACATGTAGGGTTATTATTTCTACCACCATACTGCCTCAATTGGCCAAAAAAATTTTCAATTGGATCCTGATTAAATGCCCTGGTTGGAAATTTGTCATAACCTAGGTTTTGTAGAGTACTAGCAATTTGAAGGAAACCGTTTATAGTTGTTATCCAACCTGTTAAAACTGGAGGACGTTTTCTTTGATTCGCTTTTTTTGGAATAAATTCCATAGATTTAAAAATATGCTTTGCTCTCATCCAAAACTCTTTATGATATGAATCACTAGTATACATTTGTCTACTTTTTTTCTCCTTTCTGGGGGAATTCATACCGCCATTCATACTGTCAAATAATTTATCAAAAAATTTTATAATAGTTACCGTATCTAAAGCTTCGTCATTCAGTGCATAATCACCGTTTTTGCTGTTTGCGTTAAAAAGTGCACAGCATTTAATTGCTGCAGCAGTGCTAGAACTAAAGACTTTTACACAATTTGAGACTTTCATTTTTTTCACTTTTGAGGGATTGACGTGATGTTCAGTTATACCTTTTAGCAACCCAATATTATGACTTTTACAGATATTATAAGCACTCCATATGTGATCCCACTTAGCTACTTGAGACTTACTACACATTGAAAATTTTAAATCTTTATCTAATAGATTATTTCTTATACTTTTCAACAGATGAGGAGGGTCGTAAATATGAATTACATGGATTTTTTTGTTAATTACTATAACTTCTTCTTCAATGTCAGGATTTTCCTCTTTGCTTTTTTTTAATAATGTGTTTATGGCACGAACATTTGTTGTCCCTTGATCGCAAATAGATGCAATCACTTTTAAGCCTATTGCTTCAGCGCGTACTACAATATCTTTGTAAAAACTGACAATTTTATCTGCTGACATTGAGTCTTTACAGAATGAAAATGCAACGGGCTGTTTCCATCTTTTGAAAATGCCACGCAACATAAATACCATTACATGGTCGGCAATTTTCTCAGTTCTTTGGCTGCCGTCATCCTCTAAACCTACCACGTAGTCCTGGTGTTTATTATAATCTAAATGAGGCTGAATAGCCATTTCATCAAATATCAAAGTACAAAGCTTATCTCTATGTTCAAAATTTTCAATTTTCTTTTCCAAAGCGTGAAATATGGTGTCATTAATACCAGGTTCAATACTAACAGCGCTTAACACTTGTTGCAGCGTACTTACAGAGGGAAGACATAGCAGTTTATACAGTAGGCGATACAATTTGGGACTAGTCTTCCACATAATAATACAATTAATTTTTTCTTCGTCTGTGAAGGTCCTGCCGTACTTCTTCTTCCCGTAGTTTCGAAATTGACACTTTAAAAGAGTCTGCTGAAATGGTGTCATATTATTCAGCATTTCTTCAAGTTTTCTGTTTTCTTTCAAAATTTTGGAAGTTTCTTTCACCAACTTCTTACTTGTCAAAATTTTTTTTTCCAAACCACGCACCTTTCTTTTCAAACGTTTAACTTCATTCTTTAATTCATTGCTCTGAAGAGCTATCAAAAAAAAAAGATGTTTAAAAAAAATGTTCGCTCGACATGAAAAAATTAAATATTGGTACCTACTAAGGTTGGGTATAATAACACTAACAAAATTATTTTTAATCTTTATTCTTTTTTAAAGAAAACTATTTATAAATAATGTAAATATGTACTACCAACGAAAGGAATCAGGTATCTAATGTGTCTACCAAAAATTTGGTAAACTACTAGGTAATGGAAGCAGTTATGAAAGGAATAGTTTAAAGAAACTCAAAAAATAAATAAGGGTGGATGTTTAAAGAGAAAAGAATAATATCAGCATTCAAATGAACATCACAGTGAGTTAACAAGAAAATTGGAAAACAAGATGAAAACAGGAATTTGAGAGCATGTTTTCAACACACTGCTGGGTTTATTGCAGGAAATTTAGGAGAAAACAAACATCTGCAGGAGATTCTAAGTTAAAAAAAATTGCATGCTGATTTTATAATCTACATAATATTTACACGTAAGTTGTGAAGGTAGAATCTTCTTTTAACTTACAGACAGTAGCCATCTTTACCTATGGTGAAGGATGAGACAAAAAAGTGTATGAACCTATCTGAAACTTATCAACAAAAGTAAGAAAAACCACCAGACGCAATCGTAGTCATTAATAGTACCTAAATGTAGTTTGGTGTGTTTAAATTTCTTATAAAAAAAAAAGAAACAATAATTGCAAACGTACCAATAATTTGCCTTTCATGTGGTGCCTCGTCTTTTTCTAAAATGTCCACATCATCTTCTTTATCAAAATCATCAGTGACGTCATGTTCCCGTTCTTCGCAAGGATCATTTGCAACAATTGTAGGTGTTTTTGCCACGATGCGAGCAACTAAAAAATAATACAGTATATAAGTCAGTGTCATATTTAAGAGTTTTAACGTATATAGCCATATTTTTTTGTATGTGCATAGTAGACAGTATAATCAAAATAATAATACTCGATGCCCTTTTTCATTTTTCAACCACAAGACCACAGATTTGTGATCTTGAAATGTTATATTATGTTGATATAGTCCAAAAGAAAAATATATTTATACTCAAACTATCACCGCGACAGCACGGGATGTAGCGTATGAGATACAATTCCGGGCGTTGCTAATAAGTATAAAATAAATTAAGGGAGTAAAGATATATCATCACCTTTAACATTTCTATCAGAGTCATGATCGAGTGTACCAGAACGTTTCCTTTCAAATGTGTGAAGTCCACTTGTAGAGGGTACTTCCTGCAAATCTTGGTAAAAGTCGAGCTCAATTGTAGTACTTGTCTCATAATTATTTGGGCAATCAATCAAGTTGAGATCGCAGTCATTGTTTGAAGCAACCGCTAGAAAATTGTTACCTTATTAGAATTATTGTAAAAATGTTCACAGAGTAATGCGAATAAGTCGTTTTTAATGTTTCTCAATATCATGCAACATGCAACCCAAATTGTGACCCTGTGTGTAATGTATAGTAATACCGTATCATAACAAAATAGCAATTTAAATAGCTCTACAAAAGTTTATTTATACCTGTAGGTAAACCCAAAGATGGTAAGATATCCTTCTTTAGACGATGGTTTATTAGGATATTCTCTGGAAAATGTCTTCCACAGATTCTAAAGTGTTTATGAACATCTTCCGGTTTGCGATTTTTCAAATGTTCGTTTCCGCAAAGGTTTATCCATTTTTTAAAACGTGTGATTTCCTTTTTTGGATCCGGAAAGCGCAACACGGGCACTCCTTTGGGGATTCTACCACAAAGTGGAACACAGCAGCTAACGTGTTGATATTCCATTATTACCTGTTAAAAAAGTGTTGTAAATAATGTAACGCATTTAACTAATATAGGCTTCTATAATATGTATTTTTAAATTTGAAACTTCAAAATTGTCAGAGTTCAAACAATATTTTCTTCATTTAAAAACATTTCACATTGATAAGCTAAGGAAAAACAATATTTTGAAATTATATCCAAAAGTTTTATAACTACAGAAATGCCTATAAATATCGGAGCTTAGCCCTTATGACTTTCTTAGGAAGTCTGCAAGGCACTAGAGCCTCACGATTCTAAAACATATATGAATGTGACTTGGAGTAAACTATTTCTGCCAACAAAGCCACAGAAGAAACATTCTAAACATATAAACTACCGCCCTTACCTGCTGCACTTTAAAGGCAAACTGCTTTCTAGTAACAAAAAAGTCTCTTAAAATGGTGAAAAGTTTCTAAACTAATAAACAAAAATGCGAAAGAACGGAACGAGAACACAAAAACGAACAGTAACACAAACGCAAACAATAACACTATAAACTACAACGAAGAACGAAAACGAGGAACGAAGAACGAAAACGAGGAACGAAGAACGAAAACGAGGAACAAATAACTCAAAATAACAACAAAACGCAAAAGGAAACCACTAAAACACCAGAAAAAATCACTTCGATACGCTAAACGAGCTCGCTCAGAAAATCAAATAAATTGACATAAAAAACACACTCTTGATTCAAATTTCAATTTTCATTGCGCTGCAGTAGCGCCATCTGCTTTCGACGGAGTGAACTATCTGTCAGTTTATGAATGAAATCTTTTTACTACGATTTTTACAAATGACATGACAAAACCCACTGAGCTGAAGGGCCCTGGTATCAACCTATCTATTCTACAACCGTGAAACATACTCTCACAAGTTTGAGAGCTAAACTTCCAAGGCAAGAACATATCATCAGTAAGATTTTTGCACGACCTGAACTTAATGAATTTGGTACCTCATATCACAAACTCAATTTTTAAAAACTAATTTGGGGTGAAATTATAAATTTGGTTTGTAGGTATAAAGCAATATAATGTATTATGTCTCATCAGAACTGCACTTCATTAACTACAACTTTAATATTTGTCAAGCTGAAATATCATGCTGTCAGTTAATGATATTATACTGGTATTTTCTTTCTTATGATGAATGCTATAACTTATGTCGTACATGTTACGTTTATTAGTTCTAGAAAATATCTAGGTTAACTGGATTTGCTATGATGATTTTGGATTTCCTCTTGATTTCTCGTTGATTTCCTCTTAATTTCCTTTTGATTTCCTTTGATTTCCTGTGCGGTTTACCCCTCATCATGACATGTCAGAATTGAGTTGTAATTTTTTTCAATTGCCAGTGTTGTCCATAAATGTTGTCTAAACAGTATGTATAACCCAAACGGCGATTTCAATTTAGAGCGTTTAGAGTTTATCTAAAATGTTCGACAAAAAATTAACTTTTAAAAAGTTTGAAACTGGTTAAGACAGCTACTTCCTCCACCATTGCTTTGGGCATTAATAAAATGAGCTCTTTCAGTTCAGATGCTTCTAGCTTTGGCTAACTCAGGCACCTTCATTTATGTATTTACCAAAACCCTATTATGAACTTTATTAGATTTATGGTCTTAACATTGCAGAAACATCATCTATGGTAAGCTTACTGGAAATCTACAAATGCAGTTACTGCTTTTTCTTATTTATTCACCTTAGTACGAACCTTCCCGATCCAACCGGCTTTCAAACAAAAGAAACCGCATTGATTTCGGTTCATCCGTTTGGGAGGTACGGTGCTACAGACAGACAGACAGACCGACAAAAAGGTCATAGTTTTAAAAAAAAAGTCTGGAGAAAGAGCACATCCGAAAATTTACATTTGGGCCCTACAACAGCCTCTTCTTAAGGATAAATATAATAAAATAATTATCAATCAACAAAAAAATATTGCACTTTCCTACAGGTTGCGCTCATTTTTGGAGTAGCTAGAGCATTTTAAGAAAAGACGAACTTTTAAAGTATTTCTAAACATATTTAGAAACAGAGTTAATCACTTTAAGAGTGCCATTAGTTCCTGCCTACTATTGAGCTTAATTCCCATAAAAGTACCCGAATAACCTGCTTTTTCGTGGTTGGTTTCCAAAACCGTGTTTATATTTATTTCGTTAGAAAGATTAAGTACTTGTTGATAAACGTCTAAATAAGAATTTAAATTTGTTCTTCTTAACGACCCCTCAAAAATCATATCTTCCGGACCTTTCCAGAAAATCCCAACAAACAGATCCATATAGTTCCCTTTGTCCCATCTCGCTATATCCCGCCCTCTCCCCATGTGGCACTGGACCCTCGAGTTAAGTTTATGGTACCACATGTTCAATCTCTTCCGAGGGAGTTGTTAGAAAGTAAATTGCGTCTCAAGCGTGCCTAGCTCTTTTTTTTTGAATTTCAAGAAAACGGCACAGTATTATAGCGACCATGATGGATGGGCACAGAGGCAGAGAAGGGCTTTGTTCGAGAAATCCCGTTATCAAAATCCATCAAAATACAGACCTATCACACGTTTACCGACAATCTATAAAATATTAACCTCATGCATTACACAAAAAATCTATCAACACTGTTTTAACTCTGACATCATTAATGAAGAACAGAAAGGATGTATTAAAGGATCCTTTGGTTGCAAAGAGCAATTAATCATAGATTCCATCATCTGTGAACAAGCTAGAAAAGAAAACCGAAACATATATACTGCTTTTAATGATTATAAGAAAGCTTAGATTCTGTCCCTCATTCCTGGCTTTGCAAAATTCTGGAATTATACAAAATTGATACTAAAATCTGCACTTTTCTCAAATGTTCCATGGAATTTTGGAAGACCACCCTCCAAATAAACTTAAATGAACAAACAATTCAGTCAGACCCAATAATGATCCGAAGAGGAATTTTTCAAGGCGATTCTCTTAGCCCATTATGGTTCTGCTTAGCAATAAATCCCCTCTCCGATATCCTGAACAGCTGCAATTATGGGTTCAATAGAAGAATTAACAAACAAAGAGAAAACAGAATAAGTCACTTGCTGTATATGGTTGACATAAAAATATACGCAAGTACACAAAATCAATTAACAAACCTATTAAATCTGACTCAACAATTTTCCGGTGATATTGGTATGTCTTTTGGTATTGAGAAATGTAAGACCCAAGCAATCAGAAAAGGCCTCCAACACCAAGTACCACATATAACCCAGAATAAGGAAATAATCGAAGCCCAAGAACGAAACGATACATACAAATATCTGGGTTTCTGTCAATCCTCCCACATCAATCATACCAAAACGAAAACACAGCTGAAAGATCAATACCTAGCGAGATTAAAATTAATATTGAAGACACAGTTAAATGGAAAAAATAAACAAATATTCTTTTGGAGTCATTAAATGGTCCAAAACTGATCTTGAAAATTTAAACATCGCAACAAGGAAAATCTTCACACAGTATAGAAGGCATCATCCAAAATCGTCGATTGAAAGATTCTCATTACCAAGACAGAATGGAGGAAGGGGTTTCCAGAACCTAGAAAACTTATATCAGAGACAAATCTCAGATCTGAAGAAGTATTTCTTGAAACGAGCAGAAAGAAATGAAATGTTTCGCACCATCACAAGAGCAGATTTGATCCACACACCCTTAAATCTGGCGAACACCGAAGAAATCCACACCCCCCACACAATAGACAAAATAATAAGTGGGCTAAAACAAAAACAACTACATGGAAAATTCTACAAAAACTTAGAAGAAACTCATGTCAACAAGAAGATGTCATTGATTTAAATTATTGAAGTTTTTACATTGCCTTATTATAAACCCAAGTAGAGAAAACGAACGTGCAACAATATTGTTGATATGGCATTGAAATATAAGTTCTGAATCAAATGTGATTCCCAGATCTTTTATGACATTACATCGAGGTATGATTTCGTTATTGACTGAATAATCAAATTTGTGTAATGTTTTCTTACGAGTGAATGATGACTTTACATTTAGTGACATTCAGGGTAATTTTATTTAAGGAACACCAATTGTTGAATTGATTCATATCACTTTGAAGCTGATGTGCATCCTCAGTTGTTCTAATAATGTGATATATTTTAGCATCATCCGCGTGTATTAATGATTGACTCTTGAAAATGGTAGGCAAATCATTCACAAATAAAATGAAAAGTAGCGGACCAAGATTAACTCATTGTGGAACTCCTGATGTGACATCGTAGATATGAGAAGAGTGACCATTATAAAAAACATATTGCGATCTGTCTGATAAATATGAGCGAAGTAAATTGAAAATATTGCCACAGAGGCCATATACCTGAAGTTTAGATAATAGCATTAAGTGATCAAGGCGATCAAAAGCTTTCGCAAAATCTGTATAAATGACGTCTACTTGGGACCCATTATTATCAATAGCTTCTGTCAGAAATTGGGAAAAAACAAGCTAAATTGGTTATCGTTGAGCGCCCATCAACAAATCCATGCTGCTGCGGAGAGATATATTTTCGGACATGAGGATAGATAAACGAATACAGAACAACTTCAAAAACTTTTGAAAAGTTATTTATTATTGTTATCTATTTCAGCATTATTACCTGATTTGAAGATTGGCGTGACTTTCGAGGTCTTTTTGGGAATGTACCAGTAAGTAGTAAGGGCAACATTAAAAATTGCTAATAAAGGTTGAACAAAAATATTTTTACAATCGTGTATCACAAAACCTGGGATTTGGTCAGGCCCAGCAGTAAAACAATTTTTGATTTTATTGAGAGCAACTAAAATGTCATTGTGAGTAATGCTGGATATAAATAAAGAAAGATAATCAGACGAAGGCACTGGAAAATCTGTTGAATTCTGAGAACAAACATAGGAAGACTGAAAAAATGTGGCAAATGGGTTGACGATGTCTTCTGGAGAATTTAAAGAAACGTTATTAAAAATCATTTTTCCGGGTATGCGTGTCTGACCTTTCATTGATTTTACATACGACCAGAATTTTTTTGGGTCCTGGGGTAGATTATTTTGAATGGAATTCGGATATTCTTTATAAGCTAGAGATATTTGATTTTTAGTAATAGTGCGATAATGTTTAAATTTGACGTAATAGGAGCTATCATTAGTTTGCTTATATTTATTATGATAATAACCTTTTAATTTAATGTTATTGATAATCACAGAATTGAACCATGGCGGAAACTGCATCTTATTGAATTTATTTGGATAAATTGGGACATGCTTATCAAAAATATGACATAGGGCGTTATAAAATTGATCTACCATACTATCAACACAATTATTTAGAAAGGACCAATCTATATTTAATAATTCCTGATATAAATAAGGATAATAAGCTCTCTTAAAATTGTATAGTTTTACACCATTTGGTCTAGTGGAAGGTAAGTTACTAAAGTTGTCGACAGTGAAGTCAATGAAAATCGAAAGAGCCGGGTGATGGGTGTCTTCCGCAACCACAGGACTGCAATCATGTTCAACCCGACAATGGACATTGGAAAATACAAGATCCAGTTATTTGTTTGAGGCGTTTTTAATAAAACTACAAAAATTATTGAGGGTATGTACCAAGATATTGTCATTATTTTGAATAAATTGGGGGATGTTAAAGTCTCCTAAGATCAAAATATTATCTTCTTTGTTGAAAAACTCCTCAAAAAAGTTACAAAATATCATCAAATTATCACATGTTGGAGTTCTTGAGAAATATACAACAAATACATAAAATATCGAATTTTTAAACCAACATTTACATCCTATAATTTCAATTATGTCTATATTATTACGTAATTGAGATAAGTCAAAAATTGGCAATTATGTGAGATCGCAGTGCTAAAAGGACACCACCACCTCTAGATATACCGGGTGTCTGGAAAATGGCGGATTAACTCTCCGCTACGCTCTTAACAATCAAGTGGTGAGTCTGGGAAAAATAGTAAAAAAAATCCTTCTCACATTTTGGTGGAGTTATAATGATTTTAAAATTGGTTCTTTTGCTACGTTTAACAACTAAACAACTCATTCATTATCAGAATAACTAGTAGTAAAACTTTTAGTTAATATTTTTCTCGCCCATAACCATGTTTAATTACCATTTCAGTTGGAATGCACAAAGGTATGGCTGTGTTGTTTTTGTACTACTCAATTTGATACAATTCCGTTTGACAACAATGTTTGCCTGATATAAAGCGAAGGTGGATTTCAGTCACCATCGTTACTAAGAAACCAGAAAGTAAGCCGGAGATATTCACGCATTAGGTGTGTACAGTGTTGCCAATTTTCCTTTTATAAAAGCACATTTTTTTCGTAATCTACATTATACAGTATTTTTTTATTATTTTTTTGGGACTCCCGAAACCCCCGTATATAACGTATCTAACACTTGATAATTACGATCGTTTCTAAAGATATTATACAGGTGAGAAGAAACAATTTCAGAATTTGAGATAGAACTACATAACCAAGTCTCAGATATGGCGATGATGTCATAACTTAAATCTAACGTGGCATTAAAAAATCCATTTGATTTATTTCTTATACTACGCACATTTTGGTAATATAGTGATATAGAAAAGTTGGGATTTACTTGTTTAAATTATTTGAATCTCTGTCATTGGAACGTTTGTTCGCTACTGTAACACGCGGAATTCCCCTTATATATTTTATAATAAGACCTTCCCCACCCCCATTTTTTCTTTCTTGTAATTCTTGTCTGATTTTCTTGTAGTAACTACGTTGTTTTAGTGTTTTGTCCAGCGACACTCTAACATTTTTATAAATTTGATTTTCATTAATGATATCACGATTTTTCCTTATCCCGCGTTAAAGGTTTACCACTTGCTCACCATTTTCTAGGTAAACCCTCATCGGGCGTGGGGCAGGACGAGTGGGTTCAAATCTGCCTATTCGATTACATTTGGAAGAAATAATATCTGAAGTTTCACCAAATTGGAATATTAAACCGTATCCGAAATTAGCGCCAATTCGGATACGGTAGTTTCCTTGTTCAAAGTATATTTCCTTTCATCGCAAAATTGTTGGAATTGTTTCCATGCAGAATCTCTGGACTTTTTGTATTCACTGGAGTTAGTTTATTTACTGCGGTGTATCACTTGCCCAGAATTTTGCCCAAAACCAGGCCTCATTTTGAACATATTTTTTTTTACGAACAAAACTGTTGTAGATGAATCACCTTAGATGCCAATTCAGTGCAAATGTGATGAACGTCAAAAAACAGAATTACTTTTATTTGTACTATCTATATTTTTCTCAGGAATTAAATAAGGAAAAATTGCAGAGTTTACTGGATTGCAGGGTTGTCTTGAAACAATTCGAACATTTCTAGGAAAAATTGGATTTGATAATAAAATATTGGATAAAAGGCATGTGATGAAAGAATCAAAAGCAATAAGTGTATGTCAGCCCTGTTAAAAATGCCCAATCAAATCCAATCTAAATTATTTTGGGATCGCCCAATATAAATTAAATTGGGTACGCCCAATCAAACCCAATCTGCGAGTAGTCCGCACGCCAATCGCACAAAGAAGGTAAAAAAAGGCCACCACAATGGTCACGTGGTACGCAAGCAAACATATTATCACTATTATAGCGAAGAATAAACCTTTTTTAAAAAACAACCCTTTTACGCGGGTTTAAGCGTTAATACTGTCCGACCGGAGTATATTTTTAGGAAAAAATTCTGTGTTCGACACGATAACGTTTACAGCGATAAGCATACCAAAAAAAATGCATAAATATTGTCTGCGTATTAGCAATCCCCATAAGGGGGTCGACGGAGAACGTAACCACCCACTTCGATGAGAAGTCGTAAAGAAACACATTACGCAACCATTTTGCATCCTACGGCAACGATACGGACCGTAGGTGCCTCAATATTACGTTTAAACGACGGTCACAGTGTCGCCCAATCTGGCCCAATCAAATACAATCCCAAATTGGGGGCGCCCAATCAAACCCAATCTGCGAATAATTCGCACGCCAATCGCACAAAGAAGGTAAAAAATGACCACCACAATGGTCACGTGGTACGCAAGCAAACTTATTATCACTATTATAGCGAACAATAAACCTTTTTTAAAAAACAACCCTTTTACGCGGGTTTAAATGTTAATATTATCCAACAGGAGTATATTTTTGGGAAAAAATTCTGTGTTCGACACGATAGGATTTATGACGATAACCATACTCAAAAAAAATGTATAAATATTTTCTGCGTATTAGCAATCCCCATAAGGGTGTCGACGGAGAACGTAACCACCCACTTCGATGAGAAGTCGTAAAGAAACACATAACGTAACCATTTTGCCTCCTACGGCAATGCCACTGACATAATGTGCGAACGACGCTTTTCAATAAATGTGTGGGCCGATGTCGCTTGGATGAAACATATATTTTATGAAAATCAACCGTGTCCAGTAGAAACTATCAAAGAGCTTCCACGACGAGTGGAAGTGGCAGCCGCCAAAGTTGATGGAATTCCCGGTGTTTTTTTTAGGTCGTTTATGTTGCGACGTTCTGAAGCGTTTATTGCTAGTTATGGGCAACATTTTCGACATGTATTGTAAAGAGGTAGTAGCATTGTAAGTTGCTCTTATTTGTATTCTAATAAACAAAGTGGAATCGTTGTGACAAGGACCAAACTTCCGTCAGAATAAAAAGTCGATCACGATGAAGCATTATCAAAAATCGGTCCTTTTCAGGTCAACCATTTATTTCTATAACAAATAACCTTCCGCATTGACCTCTAACGATGAATGAATGAATGATAACCAGCAAAAAGTTGGTTTTACTTTTAATTGAAACTGAAAGTGTTTACATCGTTTTTATTCGAACGTTTTTCCAACTCTGTTTACGAGGTGGCTGAGCGTCTTCGTATCGAAGGTGGTTCACGGAGGTTTTGCCCCATTCGATTTTCAATTTGTTTTTTCTATATTTCGATACTACCGGGGTGGGGAATACCGTGTTTAAAATTATTGCATATACAGGGTTTTTCAACTAAGATGATCCATTTATGTTTTTAAAATAGGCAACCCAAAATACCGATTCCACCTGAACCTGGATTACAAACAATGTTTCAAAATTGAATTGACTAATGACATTGTGAACGTCGTTTAAACGTAATTTTGACCCACGTCTGGTCAGGATCATTGCCGTAGAATACAAAACAGTTGTGTTATGCGTCTCTTCACGAGTTCTCATCGAAGTGAGTCAGTACGTTCTGCGTCAACCCTCATACAGGGGTTGCTAATTTATACAAAATATCTATATAACTTTTCATGTTTATAGTTATACATTTTATTGTGTCGAACACAGAATTTTTTTCCAATAGTATACTCCGGTGGTGCAGTATTAACCCTTAAAACCCCGTAAAAGGGTTGTTTTCTAAAAAAGTTTTATTATTCGTTAAAATGGTGATAATATGCTTGCTTGCGTACCAGATTACCACCCTGGTGGTTATTCTGTACCTTCTGTGTGAGATGGGTGTGCGGATTATTCGCAGATTGTATATGATTCGGCGACACTATGAACGTCGTTTAAACGCAATATTGAGCCAAGTCTGGTCAGGATCATTCCCGTAGAATAAAAAATAATTATGTTATGTGTCCCTTTACGTTTTCTTATCAAAGTGGGTCGTTACGTTCAGCGTCAACCCCCTTACAGGGGTTGCTAATTTATACAAAATATTTATATAACTTTTTAATCATGATTACAGTTATACATTTCATTGTGTCGAACACAGAATTTTTTCCCAACAATATACTCTGATTGTACAGTATTAACACTTAAAACCGCGTAAAAGGGTTGTTTTGTAAAAAAGTTTTATTGTTCGTTAAACTAGTGATAATATGTTTGCTTGGGTACTACTTCACCGTTCTGGTGGTCATTGTGTACCTTCTTTGTGCGATTGGAGTGCGGATTATTCGCAAATTGGATTTGATTGGGCGAGATTGGTCCAGATTGTATTTGATTGGGCGAAATTGGGCGACACTGTGAACATCGTTTAAACGCAATTTTGAGCTACGTCTGGTCAGGATCTTTGCCGCAGAATAAAAAACAGTTGTGTTATGTGCTCCTTTAAGCGTTCTCATCAAAGTGGGTCGTTACGTTCCGCGTCAACCCTCTTACAGGGGTTGCTAATTTAAACAAAATATTTATTTAACTTTTTTGATCATGATTACAGTTATACATTTCATTGTGTGGAACACAGAATTTTTTCCCAACAATATATTCCGATTGTACAGTGTTAACACTTAAAACCGCGCAAAGGGGTTGTTTTTTAAAAAAGTTTTATTGTTCGCTATAATAGTGATAATAAGTTTGCTTGCGTACCACGTGACCATTGTGGTGGTCATTTTTTACCTTCTTTGTGCGATTGGCGTGCGAATTATTCGCAGATTGGGTTTGATTGGGCGCCCCCAATTTGGGATTGTATTTGATTGGGCCAGATTGGGCGACACTGTGAACGTCGTTTAAACGTAATATTGAGGCACGTGCGGACCGTATCGTTGCCGTAGGATGCAAAATGGTTGCGTAATGTGTTTCTTTACGATTTCTCATCGAAGTGGGTGTTTACGTTCTCCGTCAACCCCCTTATGGGGGTTGCCAATACGCAGACAATATTTATGCATTTTTTTTGGTATGCTTATCGCTGTAAACGTTATCGTGTCGAACACAGAATGTTTTCCCAAAAATATACACCGGTCGGACAGTATTAACACTTAAACCCGCGTAAAAGGGTTGTTTTTTAAAAAAGGTTTATTGTTCGCTATAATAGTGATATTAAGTTTGCTTGCGTACCACGTGACCATTGTGGTGGTCATTTTTTACCTTCTTTGTGCGATTGGCGTGCGAATTATTCGCAGATTGGGTTTGATTGGGCGCCCCCAATTTGGGATTGTATTTGATTGGGCCAGATTGGGCGACACTGTGACCGTCGTTTAAACGTAATATTGAGGCACGTGCGGTCCGTATCGTTGCCGTAGGATGCAAAATTGTTGCGTAATGTGTTTCTTTACGACTTCTCATCGAAGTGGGTGTTTACGTTCTCCGTCAACCCCCTTATGGGGGTTGCTAATACGCAGAACATATTTATGCAATTTTTTTGAATATGCATATAGATGTATATTCTTGTGATCGATTCAGAATTCTTTCGAGTCTTGTTCTCGGGTAATAAAATGTTAACAACTTATAGAATTCGTGAAGGGGGTGCTTTTTTCAAATAATTTTATTTTTCGTTATAATCGTTTCAATAAGCGTTTTATTTCCATAATAATTAATTATCTTTTACGGCATTTTATTGTAAATGATAACTCAAAGCCATTTTGGGAATCTAAAAGAAAGCAACAAAATTATTTATATTAGGGACATCAATGTTAGTGATAAAATAAAATAAAATGTTCCATTTGCACGTTCTAGCACACTCCAAACCTAAATTGTATTTATTACATCACATTTTGCTTTTTCGATGTTTTTATTGGTAATACACAATTATTTCCAATTTTCACAATCAAATCCAATCAAATCCAATCAAAACCCTTAATTGTGTTTGCCCAATCAAATCCAATATAAGTTCAAATTGAATCCCAATTAACCCAATCAAACACAATCTGGTCCAATCTAACTTAGATTGGGTTATATTGGATTTGATTGGGCATTTTTAACAGGGAGGATAAGTACCTTTGTGAAATAGTGGAATTCAGGGAAGAGGACAGAAGTATTATTCTTCTGGATGAAACTTGGAACGATTAGCATGAAATTCATAATCCACATAACTGATGATTTTTCATTCTCTGCACAATAGATGTTCAACACAGCCAGTTGGAACCAACACATTTTCGAAAATACATTGTCAAATAGCTGCCGCGTTTGTATAGTGGACATCCTTTTCGGGGGTGTTTTGCTCACTATTATCTGATTCTGGTGCGAATTTTGAAAATATTAAGCGACATGGAAGTTGAAAGTGGAATGCTATATTGAAAATTCTGTTCAAAATAAAGTGAAATGATACATTACACATTTACAATTAAAAACTTTTTTTCCTTTAACTCACATAAACATATTTTTTTGTGAATTTTCATCATTAACTACCTCGTTCGTTAAATAATTATTAAACTAAGTAATATTTATTTCTTTGTTTTTACAAGTATGAATTGATGAACATTTTCACACAACTTGGCATCTTTAAATAACGAAAAAGACTTCTTTTTTTGCAAGTCTGTGTAAAAAAATACATGTTTACAATTATATTCACTATTTTAATGTTTCATATAAAATATACACAAAAAAGACTTGAAAAAACAGGGACAATTAATTATCAGTTTACAGTAATGCGGTTTTTTTCCAGATAATTCATCCGCATATACCGATTGCTACTACCCAAAATGTTTCTATTTTTTTTCTCAGAACGAATACAAAAAGAAACCCCAGTAAAAAGAAAAAATAACACCGTCAACAACAACAACACACGCTTTGGAAATTTCACACCAGGAGAAGGTGTAGTACCTATGGTAGTATGGTTGTTGTTTAAATCTTCTGGATTTGGAGAATAAACCCTTGAATCGGCCCCAAGCACTTGCCCTTCAATACCACATTGATTGGAACCTCTCAAAATTTTAAAAAATCCACCTAATCCTCCCCAACTTTTTCCCCACGAATTAGCGACCAACCAGTACGGATTTCCATTTTCGGTCCCCCATCCTATAATTTTAACTGCATGCAGACCTAAATCTCCACCATAGGTATGATAATAGACACCTAAAATTATTGCAGTTGTGGATTGCAAGAGCACTAACATGAAATATTTACCTGTTTGATAATATAGAAAGTCTACATAGAGCGTAAAAACAACCGAAACTGCTCCTTTGGCGTAAATTTCAGCTTGAATTTGGGACTCTTCTATACTTACTTGGTAATAATTTGCGCCAAAATGCTTGTCTGAGTTATAAGGAGTTTTGTAGGAAGGGTTAGAACATACTGGCTGACATTCCGATGTTAAACCGTTGATAAATTCAGATGCCCCGTACGGCTTGCAGCCCTAAAATACAAAATAATAGTAAGAAAACCCATGAACTTACACGAGAATACAGAATTTGATAAATACTCTCCTCCAGAGACAACGCCGTATGTGTCCCAGTATTGAAAAGCGCTAGCAGGAGAACCTCCTTGACACTTATGCCCAAAGTTGGAACAACATGAAATAACGTCTTCAGCAGATAACTGCATTTTGACTTTTCCGTTGCTTTGTATACAGAGTCTGTCCGACATAACCTCCGTTGCAGCGAATGCCTGAAGTTATCCATAATCAAAATAAAAAATACAAAGTTGGAAAATTTACCCAACAGGAACCGCAGTGTCCTTGGTTTAGAATGTTTCCTATAATATCGGCGCACTGAGGCCAGTTACTTCTAGCATCAAAACTACTAGGAAGTGTAATGTTTTTAGATGAGCTATCGTAACATTAAGAGCAGGATGAAGCTCACGAACACCATTGAATAGTGGTAAAAGATCTTGTAGATCTTTGCCGCCGAAATTTACTCCAGCAGTCCACGATGACTGATTCGAATTAATGACGTCTATAATTTCTTCATGTGAGTTGAGGGCGTTTTGTGCCAAACAAGATGGGAAAAGCATTAGTGCAAACCCAAATACGATGTTCTCCATGATGGTATTTGTTATTTTCAATAAGAATCCACAATTGTTGTTTAAGTATGGGAAGAATTTTGACAAGCTACTACGAGACAAAAAAAAACTGTGTGTAGTTGGGTCCAGAACATGTCATTATGTATTATTCAAATGAGAATTACTAATCAAACTTTGAGATGACATCATAAAGTTTTTGGTGAAGAAACAAGGAAAATCTCGTTTTGCGTGTTCCATTAAAATTTGTCTCCCCTGATAAAATTCCTATTAACCGGAAGTAAAATAAAGCCGAGGGAAACAAAAAATGGAACTGTGTCATTTTCGGGTTCATTGGACAACTGAAAACTTAGAAAAAAAGCTTATATTATATTTCAGTAATTCTTAAATTAACTGTCCCTGCAACTTTACGGATCCAATAAGATTTCAAACTTTAACAAATTATAACCAGAAAAGCTCTGATAAGGTATAAACACTTACCGCTCGAAATGCACAGTACCAAGAATGTGGAAAATCTGTATTATTTACTAACTACTTATCATTAAAAGTATACAAAAATGTTATCTCGACGCGATCATCTTGGTCTTTCCCGACAAACAAATCACCGGGACATTTTTCAGTTAGAGAAATGTCGAAAAAAAATCAAACCAATTTCCAAAAATTACTTGCTCCGGCCTCTGCATATAAAACTGAAGTAAATATAGAGCTTTCCTCGTGGACTAAAAGCTGCCTAAATTTGCGTGAATCAGTGATTTTCCTCTTCGAAAATAACTCTGCGAAAAATAAACTTCATATCTTCCCACGGCCAGTCGTATCAGTTCTGTATATTATCTTTAGTATAACGAAATTTTATTTAGATACCTAACACGCAAGTCCAACTAAAACTATAGTATAATTGTTTTAACTCTGTAAAGTAGGAGCCCCGAAGTAAAATCAAGTGGTTAAATAAATCGTAATGTAGACTGTGGTCAGTTTAAAATTAGGCTATAAATAAATGATTCAGATACATTTTTTACGGATTCCTTTATGTGCTAAGAGAATAATTTTATTTATATTAGAGAATTGTTTCCCAATTACCAAAATCCGGAGTTACCAGCAGTGGCGTAGCTAACTTCCACTGCGCCCCCCGCAATTTATAGTGAGCGCTCCCTTACACCAAATTTTAAAAGTAATATAAATATGTATTTACTCGTTTGCACATTTTAAAAAATATATGGGTTACGTTACGGTCTGCGCCCCTTTTGGTGCTGCGCCCCCCCCCCCCCGCGTTGCGGGGGTGCTATTTACCAGCAGAAACTATTTGATTTCAACAAGACGGTGCTCCACCCCATTTTGGACGTCAAGTGCGACAGTACTTAAATTAAACATTTCCTGGCTGATGGATAGGCCGAATGGATACTATTGAGTTGCCTGCCAGGTCATCGGATTTGACACCGCTTCTATGACCCTCTGGAACAAGTGCTGTCATAGAGTCGCCTTCAATTTGTATCAAATAAGTCGGAGTTTAAATTGTTGAAGTTGATTACGAGTGTGATTAAATCAAAAACTGTGTTATAACCCAAAGATCCCGCCTTAAACTGGCATGTGAAAAAAAATTGCAGCAGGCCATTACAGTCGCAAATTCGCAGTTGGGTCCCGGCTATGGGGTAGAACCCGACAGCATTGCGTCATCTCGACCGGCCCTAAATTCTATTCTAACCTGCATCTTTTCTGCAGATGGCGCGATAAATCCGGCCAACTCGACTAGGAACCGCGCACTCCGCTTCTGACACGTATTTCGGTGTTATTTACCTCAATTCCATTTTAAATGATCAATTTCTATTTTTATATTTTGTCTTTTTTCTTAATATATTTAGTGATCTTTTCACAACAAGAAACTTAAAACATGTTTAAATCGATAAATTTTTGTAGGTAAAGTGAATTTTGCAATTACCCTCCGTCCCTCGGTCTGACAACGAATCAAAACGTCGTCACTATTCAGCTCGGCGCAGATATGGGTGAGGCCAAACGTAACTGCAAAATCTGAATTTTCCAACAAAAATTAACCATTTTAAACATGACTTAAGTTTTTTTTTGTGAAAAGGTGACTACCAATGTTAAGAAAAATAAGGCAAAATATATAGACCCTCCCAAACCCTGTATCTCAGTTGTGATGATTTGTTTTTATTCATTGCGAGCCAGGATTCATTAGACGATATTAATGGTGAAGTGCATTATGTTGACAATGAAAGAGAACCAATTAAAAAATATAAAGTACGCTTTTCTATACAAACCAATTTGCAAAAGTCACTTGCTCGAGCCTCTACAGATAAAACTGAAGCAAATATAAAATTCAAAGGTGGTTTGTAGCTTGAAACCCACCTAAGAGTAGAAAAAATCTACACAAATTAGTAATATTTCTCCTAGAAAATAAGCTTCATATCGCACATTCCTCCGGAAGTTCTATCAGCTCAGCATTATTTTTAGTATGACGAAATTTAATTTACCCAAAATGCGTTCTTTTAAAACGTATAATATTGTAGTTGCACGGTACTGATTTTACATCTCCCTTCGTTTTCTCCAATGTTTTAACTGAAATTATGTGATTGCTTTGACTCGAACTAATAACAAAAATGATCTAGAAGTGAATGTTAGTATAAGTACCTTTGTGAAATAGTGGAATTCAGGGAAGAGGATAGAAGTATTATTTTTCTGGATGAAACTTGGAACGATTAGCATGAAATTCATACTCCACATAACTGATGATTTTTCATTCTCTGCACAATAGATGTTCAACGCAGCCAGTTGGAACCAATACATTTTCGAAAATACATTGTGAAATACTTACCACGTTTGTCTAGTGGACATCGTTTTCGGCGGTGTTTTACTCACTATTATCTGATTTTGGTGCGAATTTTGCAGAAATTAAGCGACATGGAGGTTGGAAGTGGACAGATTTCACGAAAGGCTATACTGAAAATTCTGTTCAAAAGAAAGTGAAATGATACATTACATACAATTAAAAACTTTTTTCCTTTAACTCACACAAACATATTTTTTTTTAATTTTGATCGAAAAAATATTGTAACTAACACTTTGGTTAATAGCTAGTCTCGGTGTGTTTTAATAACCTTCATTAACTAACTCGTTCGTTAAATAATTATTATTAAACTAAGTAAGATTTATTTGTTTGTTTTCACAATTATGAATTGCTTAACATTTTCACACAACTTGGCATCTTTAAATAACGAAAAAGACTTCTTTTTAAGCAACTCTGTGTAAAAAAATACATGTTTACAATTATATACTCACTATTTTAATGTTTCATATAAAATATACACAAAAAAGACCTGAAAAAACGGGGACAATTAAGTATCAGGTTACAATAATGCGCTTTTTTTCAAAATATTTCATCCGCATATGCCGAATGCAACTATATAAAATGTTACTAAAAATGTTTTCAGAACAAATACAAAAACAAAATCCAGTAAAAAGAAAAAATAACAACAACGAAAACAACAGAACCCGCTCTGAAAGTTTCACATCCGAAAAATGTGTAGTACCTATGGTAGTATGGTTGTTGTTTAAATCTTCTGGATTTGGAGAATAAACCCTTGAATCGGCCCCAAGTACTTGATCTTCAATGCCACATTCATTGACACCTCTCAAAATTTTAAAAAATCCACCTAATCCTCCCCAACTTTTTCCCCACGAATTAGCGACCAACCAATACGGAAGTCTATCCTCGGTCCCCCATCCTATAATTTTAACTGCATGTAGACCTAGCATTGCACCATAAGTATGATAGTAGACACCTAAAATTATTGCATTTGTGAATTGCAAGAGCACGAACATGCAATATTTACCTGTTTGATAATATGAAAAGTCTTGATAGACCGTAAAAACAACCGAAACTGCTCCTTTGGCGTAAATTTCAGCTCGAATTTGGGACTCTTCTGCGCTCACTTCGTAAAAATTTGCGCCAAAATGTTTGTCTGAGTTGTACGGAGTTTTGTAGGAAGGGTTAGAACATTCCAGCTGACATTCCGCCACTACACTGTTGTTAAATTCGGATGACCCATATGGTTTACAACCCTAAAATACGAAACAATAAGAACAAAACCCATAAACTTACACAATTATACAGAATTTGATAAATAATCTCCTCCAGAGACAACGCCGTATGTGTCCCAGTATTGAAAAACGCTAGCAGGATAACCTCCTCGGCACTGATACCCACAGGTGGAACAACATGAAACAACGTCTTCAGCAGATAACTGCATTTTGACTTTTCCGTTGCTTTGTATACAGAGTCTGTCCGACATAACCTCCGTTGTAGCGAATGCCTGAAGTTATCCATAATCAAAAGAAAAAATACAAAGTTGGAAAATTTACCCAACAGGAGCTGCAGTTTCCTTGGTCTAGAATGTTTCCTGTAATATCGGCGCACTGAGGCCAGTTACTTCTAGCATCAAAACTACTAGGAAGTGTAATTTTTCCCAAGTTGTGGTTCACCTGAGGTATCGTAAAATTAAGATCAGGATGAAGCCCACGCACACCACTGAATAGTGGTAAAAGATCTTGCACATCTTTGCCACCGAAATTCACACCAGCAGTCCACGATGACTGATTGGAATTTATGGAGTCTATAATTTCTTCATGTGAGTTGAGGGCTTGTAGTGCCAAACAAGATGGGAAAAGCATAAGTGCAAATACGATGTTCTCCATGATGGTACTTTTATTTTCAATAGGAATCCAAAATTGTTGTCTAAGTATGGGAAGAGTTTTCACAAGCTACTACAAGACAAAAGAAAACTGTGTGTAGTTGGGTCCAGAACATGTCATTATGTATCATTCAAGTGAGAATTACTAATCAAACCATGAGATGACATCATAAAATTTTTGGAGGAGAAACAAGGAAAATCTCGTTTTGCGTTTTCCTTCAAAATTTGTCTCCCTTGATAAAATACCTATTAACCGGAAGTAAAATAAATCCGCGGGAAACAAAAAATGGAAATGTGTCATTTTCGGGCTCATTGGACAAATAAAAACTTAGAGACTTAATTCTTCGTTTTCCAATATTTGCATATTCCGAAAAAAAGTTTATATTATATTTTAGCAATTCTTAAATTAACTATCCCTGCAACTTTACCGATCCAATAAGGTTTCAAACTTTAACTAACTATAACCACAAAAGCTCTGATAAGGTATAAACACTTACCGCTCGAAGTGCACAGTACCAAGAACATGCGAAATTTGTATTATTTACTAACTACTTATCATAATAAAAGTATACAAAAATGTTATCTCGACGCGATCATCTTAGTCTTTCCCGACAAACAAATCACCGGGACATTTTTCGGTTAGAGAAATGTCGAAAAAAACAAACCAATTTCCAAAAATTACTTGCTCAGGCCTCTGCAAATAAAACTGAAGTAAATATGGAGCTCTTTTCGTGGATTAAAAGCCGCCTAAAATTGCATGAATAAGTGATTTTCCTCTTCGAAAATAACTCCGCGAAAATAAACTTCTTATCTCCCCACGGAAGCCGTATCAGTTCTGTATATTATCTTTAGTATAACGAACTTTTATTTAGATACCTAACACTCAAGCCAAACTATAACTATTGTATTATTGCTTTAACTCTGTAAAGTAGGAGTCCCGAAGTAAAATCAAATACCTAAATGTCACAGACACCAAGTGGTTAAATAAATCGTAATGTAGACTGTGGTCAGTTTAAAATTAGGCTATAAATAAATGATTCAGATACATTTTTTACGGATTCCTTTGTGTGCTAAGAGAATACTTTTATTTATATTACAGAATTGTTTCCCAATTACCAAAATCCGGAGTTACCAGCAGATACCATTTGGTTTCAACAAGACGGTCCTCCACCCCATTTTGAACGTCAAGTGCGACAGTACTTAAATGAAACTTTTCCTGGCAGATGGATAGGCCGAAGAAAGACTTCTATGATTCTCTGCCATGCCATGCCATACATAGCTTCCAATTTGTACCAAATAAGTCGGAGTTTAAATTGTTGAAATTGATTTTGGATATTCCACGAATGAGATTAAATCAAAAACGGTGTGATAACCCAAATATCCCGCCTCAAATTGACATGTGAAAAAAAAATTGAAAGCCCCTGAAAATTCAAAAATTTGATCTTGGCTGTGATCATCGTCTAACAAAATAGAACTCTACATTGTGTTTTTGAAAAACGCGGGAAATCCGGCCATCTCGACTAGGAACCGCGCATTCCGCTTCTGCCACGTATTTCGGTGTTATTTACCTCAATTCCATTTTAAATGATCAATTTCTATTTTTATATTTTGTCTTTTTTTTCTTAATATATGTAGTCATTTTTTCACAACAAGAAACTTAAAACATGTTTAAATCGATACATTTTTGTAGGTAAATGTGAATTTTGCAATCACGCTCCGTTCCTCGTCTGACAACGGATCAAAACGTCGTCACTATTCAGCTCGGCGCAGATATGGATGAGGCTAAACGTAACTGCAAAATCTGAATTTTCCAACAAAAATTAACCATTTTAAACATGACTTAAATTTTTGTTGTGAAAAGGTAACTACCTATATTAAGAAAAAAAAGGCAAAATATAAGCCCCGCCCACACCCCCTAATGCAGATTTGATGATTTTTTTTATTCAATGCGAGCCAAGAGAGCAGAGCTTAATTGGAAAGTCCTTATTTCTCAACAATAAATTACCATGTAAGACATGTGTTTGAGTATCACGTTGTTCAAAGGAGGTATATTGAATAAAAATTAAAGTCAGGTTTAGAGTTTAAAGTTAGGTATGCCACTTGTATTTGCCAAGACTATACATTATTTCTATTCAAACCAATTTGCAAAAATTACTTGCTCGAACCTCTACAGATAAAACTGAAGCAAATATAAGATTAAAAGGTAGTTTGTATCTTGAAACCACCTAAAAGGAGAAAAAATCTACACAAATTAGTAATATTTCTCCTAGAAAATAAGCTTCATATCGCACATTCCTCCGGAAGTTCTATCAGCTCAGCATTATTTTTAGTATAACGAAATTTTATTTACCCAAAATGCGTTCTTTTAAAACGTATAATATCGTAGTTGCACGTTACTGATTTTACATCTCCCTTCGTTTTTTCCAATGTCTTAACTGAAATTATGTGATTGCTTTGACTCGAACTAATAACAAAAATGATCTGCCTATCAAAATCCTTCATAGCAAATTCGGTTAAATATTGCAAACTTCAAACGAAGAGTTCATAAACGAAATTTACAAAATGAAATTACAATATTTCAGACAACTGAAGTAGATATGTTGTTGGACGAGGCTTTGTGGCGAGCCTCATGGGTCCAAAGCATCATCAATTATTTTTTATTCTACTCGAATGCAAGAAATTAAAGAAGAAGCTTAGATTATAATAATTCAGCTGACACTAATCGCGTTATCATGACATGTCAGAATCGAGTTGTAAATTTTTTCAATTGTCAGTGTTGTCCATAGATGTTGTCTAAACAGTATGTATAGCCCAAACGGCGATTTCAATTTAGAGCGTTTAGAGTTTATCTAAAATGTTCGACAAAAAAATAACCTTTAAAAAGTCTGAAACTGGTTAAGAGAGCTAATTCCTCCACCATTGCTTTGGGCATTAACAAAATGAACTCTTTCAGTTGAGATGCCTCCAGCTTTGGCTAACTCACGCACCTTCATTCATCTATTGACCAAAACACTATTATGAACTTTATTGTCAATGATTTCTGGTCTTGACATTGTCGAAACATTATCTATGGGAAGCTTTCTTGAAGTTTACAAATGCAGTTACTGCTTTTTCTTCTTTATTCATCAAACCACCTTCGTACGAACCTTCCCGATTCAACCGGCTTTCAAACAAAAGAAACCGCATTGATTTCGGTTCATCCATTTGGGAGGTATGGTGCCAAAGACAGACAGACAGACCGACAAAAAGGTCAAAGTTCTCAAAAAATTCAAAGTTTGGAGAAAGAGCATGTGCGGAAATTGACATTTGACCCCCACAACACCGTCTTCTTAAGGATAAATGTAATAAAATAACGATCAATCAAACAAAAAAATATTGCAATTTACAGGTTGCACTCATTTTTGGAGTAGCTAGAGCATTTTAAGAAAAGACGAACTTTTAAATTATTTCTAAAGATATTTAGAAACAGAGTTAATCACTTTAAGAGTGCCATTAGTTCCTGGTTAATATTCAGCTGCCTACTATTGAGCTTAATTCCCATAAAAGTACCAGAATAACCTCCTTTTTGTGGTTGGTTTCCAGAACCGTCTTTATATTTATTTCGTTAGAAAGATTAAGTACTTGTTGATAAGCGTCTAAATAAGAATTTAACTTTGTTCTTCTTAACGACCCCTCAGAAATCACATCTTCCGGACCTTCCCTGAAAATTCCAACAAACAGGTCCATATAGTTCCTTTTGTCCCATCTCGCTATATCCCGTTCTCTCCCCATGTGGCACTGGACACTCGAGTTAAGCTTATGGTACCACATGTTCAATCTTTTCCGAGGGAGTCGTTAGAAAGTAAATTGCTTTCAAGCATACCTAGCTCTTTTTGTTGAATTTCAAGAAAACGGCACAGTGTAATAGCGACCATGATGGATGGGCACAGAGGCAGAGAAAGGCTTTGTTCGAGAAATCCCCTTATCAAAATTGAGTGATACGATTTCCTCGCTTTGTAAATTAGTACAGATGTTTTGATAAAAGAAAAGGTTGGAAATTCGGATACCACAAGTGGAGTGAAGTTTGCCATACCACCTGGGGGAAAACCGAGTCACAGGTAAAAGAAGGTTTGATGGGATCGAGATCTATGGCTGGCTATCCTAGTTAAGTCACGAGCCAGTGGCCACTCTAAAGAGCTGTTCGATAGATTTGTTTTATAATGTAAATGAGGGAATTTTGATGAAGAATACGTGAATCGACGGCGATTTGAGCGGTTTGCTGGTATGGTTCGAGAGAGAACGAGAAGACACTTCTTTTCAAAACAACATTGATTTTTCTTTGTTTGGCCCCCTGACGCCGGGTGGAGTCTCCACTTTTGGCGAAATGTTAAAAGCGTAGTTTGGTCAATTTTTGTCAGTTCTCTGGTCGAGATTTTGTTTCGATCTTTTAGAATTAGAGCCAATTCGGATACGATAGTTTCCTTGTTCACAGTATATTTTCTTTCATCGCAAAATTGTTGAAATTGTTTCCATGCAGAATCTCTGGACTCATTGTATTCACTGGAGTGTATAACTTGCCCAGAATTTTGCCCAAAACGAGAACTCATTTTGAAACAATTTTTACGAACAAAACTGTTGTAGATGAATCACCTTAGATAATTCAGTGCAAATGTGATGAACGTCAAAAAACAGAATTATATACTTTTATTTGTACTATCTAAATTTTTCTCAGGAAATAAATATGGAAAAATTGCAGAGTTTACTGGATTGCAGGGTTGTCTTGAAACAATTCGAACATTTCTAGGAAAAATTGGATTTGATAATAAAACATTGGATAAAAGGCATGTGATGAAAGAATCAAAAGCAATAAGTGACTGTCAGTATAAGTACCTTTGTGAAATAGTGGAATTCAGGGAAGAGGATAGAAGTATTATTTTTCTGGATGAAACTTGGAACGATTAGCATGAAATTCATACTCCTCATAACTGATGATTTTTCATTCTCTGCACAATAGATGTTCAACGCAGCCAGTTGGAACCTGTTATAGAAGTAGGCTTAGAGAATGTTGTTAGATACGTAAGAGATTAGATTAAACAAATAATTGTAGAAGCTGGTTTTATTAATATTCTAAAACCAATATAAAACATGGCGCAGTCGGTGCAGTAGTTTGATGAACGAATAATTATAGTTGAAGAAAATGGATATCAAACCGCCGAGAAAGTTTAGTTTTGAAGGAAATGTGCAGGAAAATTTCACAAAATTTATACGTCAATTTGAAGTTTATATGCTGGCAAGTGGTGGAAGCCTAAAAGAGGATCCAGTAAAAATTGCCATACTCCTTAATGTGTTGGGAGAAGAGGGTATTAAAATATACAGTAACTTTGAGGTGACAGGCGCACAGAAGAAAGTATATAAAACGGTCGTGGAATAGTTTATGAAGTATGTTAATCCTAGGAAAAGCATAGTTTATGAAAGATTCTTGTTTTACAAGAATGTGGTGAATCTTTCGATCATTTTGTGAATGATTTGAGGACTGCAGTTAAGAGATGTGAATTCAAAGACTCCGAAGAAATGCTACGAGATAGGATAATCTTTGGAATATCTGACAAAGAAGTACAGCAAAAGTTAATTATTAAAGGAAGTGTCACCCTGGCAGATGTGGTCACCATGTGTAGAACAAATGAAGCAGCCAAGGGCTATATACAGACAGTGCAGACAGAAGGAGCGAAAGCTGTGGAAGTACTCCAGAAGAAGAATCCAAGTTCAGAAACTTATAAGAAGAAACAGCAAGACGATAGTCAGAAGAAACAAGAAACAGTAACGAGATTTTTGTGTACCAGGTGTAAAACAAAGCATTGTGTTCGTAATTGTCCTGCCTTTGGAAAGAAGTGTCACCGGTGTGGTAAAATGAATCACTTTAAAATTTGTTGTAGAGTTAAGGAAGTTAGAGAAGTTAAGAATGACGAATTCACTGCTAGTGGTTCAGAAGCAACGCTTATGGTGGAAGGCATTAAGAAATATTGTTCGGGTGTTAACACTGTTGGTAAAGCGTGGTATGAAGATGTAAAATTGTACGGTTCTGTTGTGAAAATGAAATTAGATACTGGGGCGGAGGTTAACACAATTCCAGAAAAGTTAGTGAGGCAACTCAAGTGTATGAATAAGATAGTCAGGGACACAAAAATGTTGTTAGAGTCATGGGGAGGATATAAAATTAAGCCTTTAGGATTTATTGACTTGGACTGTACTGTTAGAGGTAAACGACACTCGATTAGTTTCTATGTGTGTAATAATAATAATCAACCTTTGTTGGGATTAAATGCGTGCATTCAGTTAGGTCTCGTCAAGAGAGTAAATAATTTAAAAACATTAACTGAAGAAAATTTTCTTGATGAAAATAAAGATTTGTTTGTGGGATCAGGTAAATTTGGAGGTGTACATAAATATTGTTAAGAAAAAATGCGATCCCTCTTAACAGACCACCTAGAAGAGTCCCAATTTCAATTAAAAATAAATTAAAATTGACTTTAAATGATTTAGAGCAAAAAGGTATAATAAGTAAAGTTAATAGACCAGTTGAATGGGCTAGCAATTTGGTTATTGTTGAAAAACCGAATGGTAGTTTAAGAATTTGTCTAGATCCAGCTGATATAAATAAAAATATCGAAAGGGAGTATTGCCTTATGCCAACAATGGAGGAAATAACTGCAAAATTGAAAAATAAAGTTCGCTATACTGTACTAGATCTTAAAGATGGTTTTTATCACGTGCAACTTGATGATAAATCACAACAGATTTGTACATTCAGTAGTCCGTTTGGGTATTATCAATTCAACAGGTTACCCTTTGGTCTGAAAACAGCACCAGAGTAATTTCAAAAATTAAATACAAACAATTTTGGAGACATTGAGGGAGTTACTGTATATATTGATGACTTATTAATTGCAGGAGAGACTGAAGAAGAACATGATGCAATACTCAATAAAGTTATTGATAGAGCCATAAAGTTAAATATTAAATTTAATCAAAGTAAAGTACAATATAGAAAAAGTCAAGTTAAATATTTAGGTCATTTATTTTCAAAAGATGGCATGCAACCAGATCCAGATAGGATTAAATCAATAATTCAATTAAAAGAACCCAAAAATAAAAAAGATTTACAAAAGGTATTAGGCATGTTTAATTATTTTCGAAACTTTTTGCCTGATTTGTCAGAAATTACAGATCCATTGCGAAATTTATTAAAAAATAATGTAATTTTTTCATGGACTGAACTACATCAAAATATTTATGATCAAATCAAAAATATGCTTACTGTAGCACCTGTGCTGGCAAATTTTGATGATAAAAAAGAAATAACGATACATACAGATGCTTCTAAGAGTGGTTTAGGTTGTTGCTTGTTGCAAGAAGGAAGACCAGTCTCGTTTGCATCACGTAGTATGACAACAGTAGAGCAAAATTATGCTCAAATTGAAAAAGAGTTTTTGGCTATGGCGTTTGCACTAAAAAAATTTCATAATTATATATATGGCAAGCAAGTAACAATCTGTACTGATCATAAGCCACTGGTTTCCATAATGAATAAAAAAATTGCTGACATCATTTCTCCTAGGTTGCAAAGAATTAAATTAAAATTGGTACGGTATGATATAAAATGTGAGTATATGCCAGGAAAATTTTTACATGTTGCTGATTTGTTGTCCAGAAATTATTTAAATGATCCAGTGGAAGATGATGAATCGATGCTTGAAGTAGTACATAACATACATGCAATTGTAAACATTTCAGAGAATAAAAAAGTAACAGTTCAAAAGGAAACTCAAGCAGATCCTGTTCTAAATAAAGTAAAAGAATATTGTTTAACTGAATGGCCCAATAAAATACATGATATTGATGACAATTCCAAAATTTTAAAATTTTATCACAGTGTTAGACTTGACTATTGTTGACGGAATAATTTTGTTTAAAAATAGGTTGTTAGTACCACCAAGTTTACGTAGAAGTATGTTGAATTTACTTCATGAAAGTCATTTCGGTGTTAATAAAACTTTAAGTCGAGCAAAAGAAGCATTATACTGGCCAAATTATGATAAAGAGATTATCACATTTATTAAAAGTTGTAAAATTTGTGAATCAAATCGTTCATCAAATGCAAAAGAACTAGTCATTGATAAGTCATCCTTTACCGGGTAGACCATTTTCTAAAATAGGTTCAGACATATGTGAATATGCAAAGAATAATTATTTAATAATTTTTGACTATTACTCTAAATGGCTTGATGTAGTTCCAATTAGAGAGAAAAACTCAGTTGAATTGATAAAGCAGTTTAAAAAATTTTTTGCTAACTTTGGAATACCGGATTTACTGATAGCTGATAATATGCCATATTTTTCTTATAGTTTCAAAAAATTTTCGGATGAGTATGGGTTTAAAATAACAACAAGTAGTCCACATTATCCTAGAAGTAATGGCTTTGCAGAAAGTGGGGTAAAAATAGCCAAGTCACTTTTAAAAAAGAGCTGTGAGTTAACAACAGGTTTAATGTCTTACAGATCGACAAAAATTGTTGGTGTAGGTCTATCTCCTGCAGAATTAGTTTTTAATCGAAACATCAAAACCAAACTGCCAGTTCCTCAAAGTACTTTAGAATTTAACACAGTTGATCCAAACAATGTAATCAAGAAATTACACACCAAACAACAACAGACAAAATACTACTATGACAGGACTACAAAAGCTAAACCTAATTTTGTGAACAATCAAAATGTTACCTTACAAAAGGAAGGTAAATGGGAGTCGGCAAAAATTGTAAAGAAATGTAATGAACCTAGGTCATATATTGTAAAAGATAGGAAAGGCCAATTGTTGAGAAGAAATAGTATACATTTAAGGGATTCTCTTAACGAATACGTTCCTATTATTAACTGTGACGACAATGATGATGACAAATTTATAGATGTATCAAAGCAAAGTTTAGTCAGAGAAAACGAAGAACACCCTCGCGATTTAAAGACTATATTTTGTACTAATTGTTAAGTATTAGAATTAAGAAGGGGGGTGTTATAGAAGTAGGCTTAGAGAATGTTGTTAGATACGTAAGAGATTAGAATAAACAAATAATTGTAGAAGCTGGTTTTATTAATATTCTAAAACCAATATAAAACAGAACCAATACATTTTCGAAAATACATTGTGAAATACCTCCCGCGTTTGTCTAGTGGACATCGTTTTCGGCGGTGTTTTGCTCACTATTATCTGATTCTGGTGCAAATTTTGCAGAAATTAAGCGACATAGAAGTTGGAAGTGGACAGCTTTCACGAAAGGCTATACTGAAAATTCTGTTCAAAATAAAGTGAAATGATACATTACACATTTACAATTAAAAACTTTTTTTCCTTTAACTCACATAAACATATTTTTTTGTGAATTTTCATCATTAACTACCTCGTTCGTTAAATAATTATTATTAAACTAAGTAAGATTTATTTGTTTGTTTTCACAAGTATGAATTGCTTAACATTTTCACACAACTTGGCATCTTTAAATAACGAAAAAGACTTCTTTTTATGCAAGTCTGTGTAAAAAAAATACATGTTTACAATTATATTCACTATTTTAATGTTACATATAAAATATACACAAAAAAGACCTGAAAAACTAGGACAATTAACTATCAGTTTACAATAATGCGCTTTTCTTCCAAATATTTCATCCGCATATGCCGAATGCAACTGTATAAAATGTTACTAAAAATATTTTCAGAACGAATACAAAAACAAAAAACAGTAAACAGAAAAAATAATCCCAACAAAAACAACAGAACCCGCTCTGAAAGTTTCACACCCGAAGAAGGTGTAGTACCTATGGTAATATCGTTGTTGTTTAAATCTTCTGGATTTGGGGAATAAACCCTTGAATCGGCCCCAAGTACTTGCTCTTCAATACCACAATGATTGTAACCTCTCAAAATTTTAAAATATCCACCTAATCCTCCCCAACTTTTTCCCCACGAATTAGCGACTAACCAATAAGGAAATCCAAACTCGGTCCCCCATCCTATGATTTTAACTGCATGCAGACCTAAAGCTACACCATAGATATGAAAATAGATACCTAAAATTATTGCAGTTGTGGATTGCAAGAGCACTACCATGCAATATTTACCTGTTTGATAATATGGAAAGTCTTCATAGACCGTAAAAACAACCGAAACTGCTCCTTTGGTGTATATTTCAGCTTGAATTTGCGACTCTTGTCCGCTCACTTGGTAATAATTTGAACCAAAATGCTTGTCTGAGTTGTAAGGAGTTTTGTAGGAAGGGTTTGAACATGCCTGTTGACATTCCGGTGCTACACCGTTGTTAAATTCGGATGACCCATACGGTTTGCAACCCTAAAATACGAAATAATAATTAAAAAACCCATAAACTTCCACGATAATACAGAATTTGATAAATAATCTCCTCCAGAAACAACGCCATACGTGTCCCAGTATTGAAAAGCTGTAGAGGGATAACCTCCTTGGCACTGATACCCACAGGTGGAACAACATGAAACAACGTCTTCAGCTGATAACTGCATTTTAACTTTTCCGCTGCTTTGTATACAGAGTCTGTCCGACATAACCTCCGTTGTAGCGAATGCCTGAAATTATCCACAATCAAAAGCAAAAATACAAAGTTGGAAAATTTACCCAACACGAACCGCAGTGTCCTTGGTTTAGAATGTTTCCTATAATATCGGCGCACTGAGGCCAGATGCTTCTAGCATCAAAACTACTAGGAAGTGTAATGTTTTCCAAGTTGTGTTTCATCTGAGGTATCGTAAAATTAAGATCAGGATGAAGTCCACGAACACCATTGAATAGTGGTAAAAGATCTTTTAGGTCTTTGCCGGCTAAATTCACTCCGGCAGTCCACGATGATTGATTGGAATTTATGAATTCTATGATTTCTTCATGTGAGTTGAGAGTGTTTTGTGCCAAACAAGATGAGAAAAGCATAAGTGCACACACAAATACGTTATGCTCCATGATGATGCTTGTTATTTTCAATAATCCACACTTGTTGTCTTAAGTATGGGAAGAGTTTTGATACCTTATTTACTAAAAGAAAACTCTGTGTAGTTGAGTCAAGAACATCACTATGTATAACTCATATAATTTGAGATGACATCATAAGTTTTAGAAGGAGAAGAAAGGCAAATTTATCTTACGTTTTCCATTAAAATTTTTGTCTCCATATAAACCTATTAACAGAAAGCAAAATAAAACCGTGGGGAACAAAAAGAGAACTGCGTCAATATCCTGTTCATTGGAAAAATCAAAACTATAAAGAAGGGCAGTACCACTTCGTTTTTTCCAAACAAAGTGTATATATAGGTCCATATTTTCGGACTCTCGGCAAAAACAACTATAGTATATGTAAAAACCGACCGCGAAAAAGAGCTCCTTTAAAGAACTATCAATAAATTTAACAATTATTGCTGAGTCGGCAAACATGTTTTTAAAGTCTTGCCCTCTGAAACAGTGTACATTCTTTCACGAAATTTTTAGATTTACGGGAGTTATTTGAAAATTATTATATATGTGAGAACAAATTTTACTAACACTGATTATTGATTATAGAACAACAATTAAAATTTATTTGTTCACCCGGGGCAAAAAGCTAATGACGTCATCGCAGAAATGTATTTAATAACCCTTGGTTAAAAAGTGAGATTCTACTTTTAAGTTTGTTTGCACGTTAATGGTTTTTTTAATTGATTTCAGATAATTGATGAATTAATAAATTAGTTTTATTAATTACAAATCCAAGAAAATTTCGAATTTTATCAAATTATAACCAAAAAAGCTCAGATAAAGTATAAACACTTACCGCTTGAAGTACACAGTACCAAGAATATGCGGAATCTATATTATTTACTAACCACTTATCATTAAAATATATAAACATGTTATCTCTACGCGGTCATCCTGGTTTTCCCGACAAATGTATCACCGAGATTTTCTTCAGTTACAGAAATGTCGAAATAACACAAACCAATTTCCAAAAATCATTTGTTCGGGCCTCTGCAAATAAAACTGAAGCAAATATGGAGCTTTCTTTGGGGATTAAGAGCCACCTAAATCTTGGCGAACCAGAGATTTTCCTCTTCGAAAATAACTCCGTGAAAATAAACATGCAACTCCAATTAATGATAATACTTATCATTTCTTTGACTCTGTAAAGAAGAAGCCCCGAAGTAAAATCAAGTAAACATCAAATGGTTAAATAAATCATAATGTAGGCTGTGGACAATTTAAAATTAGCCTATAATTAATGAATTTTTGAACAGAGCTTTTTTTTCTGAATTCACTGATCTAGTACAGTCATACTTTGGTTCTGATTGAAATGACAAAATACATTATTTGTTACCTAAAATTACCTCGTCACAACGGACAGATAAGAGGTAAGGCGGTCCAGAGATTAGACCGTACAATAAAATTAAAAATTACGCCAACAGATTCTCGGTAACAGATTCTCTTCAACCCACACCACTCATAATAAATATGGGCTTTTCCCAAATCGCAAAGCTGGGGTAGTTTTGTTTGTCGAGCGCGAATGAACTTAGAAAACATTATTCGTTGAACGTTAACGTTTAAAAAAATGTGTAACCTGGCCGCTGAGGAAAAAAAACTTTTAAGTATTAGTAACAAAACTGAAATTTCAGAAAAAATCGCCGTTGCTGAAACGCAAATTGCAAGAAATAATATATATGTAGCAATAAATCATAAAATATTGAATAAAATGCATGTATGTGGTTTAATGTTAATTAATGTTTTGAACCGCTTGACATTAGACACCTCTCCACACTGGACAATTTGAGATTTCCATGGATGTCCATTGTGGAGAGGTTTCACTGTATCTGATTCTGGTACGGATTTTGCAGAAATTATGCAACATGGAGTTTGGAAGTCGACAGTTTTCACGGAAGATCGCTGAAAAACAATACCAAACTTTCCGCTAATTTTGCAGTACAAAATTTAGTGTGAAATTTTCAAAAAACATCAAGATATAAAACTGAATTAAAAAATTCAGAATGTCATGAACCTGTTGATAAATTCATCGAAACCTTGCTGCACTGCACAAATACAAATCTAAAAAAATAAATTTTCACGAAGATCAGTAAGGTCATTCTCGCTCATTTTTTTTTTTTGTATAAATTTTTGGTGTTTCTCACCGTTCGGCCCGACGGGGGAGGAATCGGAAACAGCACAGAAATGGGACCGATGGCTACGATCGTTCGAGCTATTTCTGGAGGCAAGTGTGATTCAAAATGAAAAAAGAAAACGGGCACCATGCCGGGGAAGGTGTACAAGAGGTCTGGTATACGCTTCCAGAAGCGAAAACGGAGGATGTATGATATCTGCAAAACAACACTAACCGCAATTTTTCAGCCAAAAAAGAACTATACGTACGAAAGGCACGTGTTTCGGTCATTAAGCCAGAAAGAAGGCGAAACCATTATCCAGTTCGTCACCCGCTTAAAGGCGCAGAGTGCCAACTGCAACTTCAGAAACAACGCAGACGACATGATCATCGACCAACTAATCGAGAAATGCACTTCAAATGACCTGCGAAGGCAACTGCTAAAGGAAGGCGACAGTTTAACCGTAGATCGAGCCAAGGCGCTGGGAAGAATCTTCGAGCCCCCGAGAAGCAAGCCGGGCCAATGGAAGCCGGAAGTCAAGACATCCGAAGAGTAGAAAAGAAAGCGTCCACCCAAAGCGTTCAAATGTTACAGATGCGACGGGGAAGGTCACAGAGCGAGTGATGAGAAGTGTCCTGCAAGGAATAAAACATGCAACAAATGTGGGCTGATAGGACATCTGGATAAATGCTGCAGAACAAAGAAGAAAACGACTGAACAAGGGAAAAGAATCCGAAACGTCGAAACTGGAGATCCGGAAGACAGTGAGTATGCTTTTCAAGTACAAGACGAAGACAGCGACCTAGACAGTATTCAAGTTTTAGTCGGAGGGGTCAAGGCAAGATTTCTTATCGATTCAGGTGCAACATGCAACGTAATAGACAAGAAGAGTTGGGAAAACCTGAAAGCAAGTAAGATAAAAGGCACCTGTGGGGAGCCAGACACGAAGAAATTATACTCGTATGGGGGACAAACACCATTGAAGACATTGGGTACGTTCCACACCACCGTAGAACTAGAAAATGGAAGGAAGCTAGACTCGATCAAGTTCTACGTCGTTGATGTCAAGGCTACACCAATAATCGGAAAGAGCACTGCTAGGACGTTGGGCATCCTGCGGACAGGACTCCCGCTACGAAACGTCAGCAGCATAGAGGTCCCTTCCATCGAATCGCTAAGCAAAAAATTTCCTAACGCTATGGGCGAAGGAATCGGGAAACTCCATGATTACTCCTTGAAAATCGCTATTGATGAAAAAATTCCACCGTTGGCACAGACTGGCAGAAGAATACCGTTCCAGCTACGACCTTTGGTAAAGGAAAAACTGAGGGAGCTAATAGAAAGCGATATAATTGAGAAGGTCAACGAACCGGCGCGATGGGTATCACCAGTAGTTTGTACAACAAAGAAAAACGAAGAACTACGCATGTGTGTCGACATGAGGGCAGCAAACGAAGCCATAATCCGAGAACGTCATCCAATTCCAACGATCAACGATTTAATTCTGAGCTTAAATGGAAGCAAATGGTTTTCAGAAATTGACTTAAAATCAGCTTTTCATTAAATCGAATTAGAAGAGAGTAGCAGAGAAATCACAACATTCGCTACATGCGATGGGCTTTACCATTCAAGAGACTATTTTTTGGCATAAACTGTGCACCCGAGATATTCCAACGCATCATGGAACAACTTGCTGAAGACCTACACGGTGTAGAAATATATGTAGATGACTTCTTGGTCCATGGGAAAACCCTAAAAGAACATAATAGAAATTTACTCGAACTACTCAAACGACTTGAGAATTCTGGCATAACAGTGAACAAGGACAAGTGCAAGATAGCACAGAAGAAATTAGAATTTATGGGCCATGAGATCAGCGAAGAAGGTGTACGACCGCTAAGAAACCGAATCGAAACAATCAAAAACTTTCGGGCTCCGAAGACAAAAACCGAGCTAAGCAGTTTCTTGGGCTTGGTAGGATTTTGCAGTAAGTTTATATCTGAATACTCAGCGTTAACTGCTCCGTTTAGAAAACTGATTAGAAAAGACGTACAGTTCCAATAGAGAAAAGAACAAAACAAGGCGTTTGAACGACTGAAAGGGGAACTAATGAAGAGTAAAACCCTGGGATTCTTCGATCCACGTTGTAAATCAACGATCATAGCTGATGCAAGTCCGTATGGCTTAGGTGCAGTTCTGGTCCAAAGGCAGAATGGGGAGGAGAAGATCATCGAATACGCAAGTCGACCCTTAACAGATGCAGAAAAGAAGTACAGCCAAACTGAAAAAGAGGCCCTAAGTCTAGTATGGGCATGTGAAAGATTTCACCTGTACGTATACGGCGCTGAATTTAATATAATTACAGACCACAAGCCGTTAGAATTCATATTCTCGCCCAGATCAAAGCCTTGTGCACGAGTAGAAAGATGGGTCATGAGGCTTATGGGTTATAACTTCAACGTTGTATACCAACCAGGCAAGAAAAATATTGCAGACCCATTGTCCAGGCTAACTGACACGAATACAAAATCAAACATCGCCCATGATGAATATCACGTCCGATGGGTCGCGAAGGAAGCAGTTCCATATTCAATGACCATTGAAGAGATCCGAGAAAAATCCACGGAGATGCAAGACCTTAGAGATGCGATCCGAGAAGATAAATATCCAGTGAGACTGCAAAAATACGAACTGATCAAAACAGAACTATGTATCATTGACGACGTTGTTCTTAGAGCCACAAGAATATTAATTCCGCCTTCATTACGGCAAAGTCTTAAAATTAACCCATGAAGGTCATCAGGGAATCGTCAAAATGAAGCAACGACTGAGAACTAAAGTTTGGTGGTTTGGCATGGAAAAAGACGTCGAGACATTCTGCAAGCATTGCCACGGATGCCAGCTAGTGAGCGCTGCGCAACCACCAGAACCACTGACCATGACGAGACTCCCGGGAGGTCCCTGGAAAATGGTTGCAATGGACTTCCTAAGGACCACTTCAAGGAGATACATACATTTTTCTCGTTATAGACTATTATAGCCGCTTCTACGAAGCAAGAGTCATGAAATCCATCACTGCACAGAAGACCATTGAAGAATTGGAGGAAATATTTTCAAGATTTGGCCTCCCAGAACACATCACTGCAGATAATGGAACTCATTTTACAAGCACTGAATTCCGGGACTACTGTTTGCAAAACGGCATCACGCTGAGAATAAATACCCCGAAATGGCCTCAAGCAAACGGAGAAGTCGAGAGACAAAATAAATCCTTGCTGAAAAGACTTCTAATAGCGCAAGCTTCAGGAGAAAACATCATCAGAGCCTTAAGACAATACTTGTCGTACCACACGACACCACATTGCGTAACGGGGAAAACACCAGCATATCTCATGTTCGGGAGGGAACTCCGAGATAAACTACTCGTACCTAGTTACCAGAACAATTTCTTCAAGCCAATTACCGACACCGAGGTGCGAGATCAAGACTTGGAGAAGAAGGAAGCGAGCAAATCATATGCTGACACGCACAGACGAAGCTGGCCGTCTGAAGTTGAAATCGGAGATGAAGTACTACTGAGAAGAGACGTTATTTCCGACAAACTAGAGACACCGTATCTCCCGCAACCTGGTAGAGTGACGAATAAACTGGGCAACTCCGTGACTATCGAAACACCTGATGGGCGTAAAGTACACAGGAACACATCCCGTGTGAAGTCCTACAAAAAGAAACGAGAAGGAGAAAACCCAATCCAGCCTTCAGTGGAAGATATCCAACAAGAACGACAAGAACCAACGGAGAGGCGTTCCGCGAGACAAAGGCAACCGCCTCCGTGGACCAAAGATTTTGTTTGCTAATTATAATTTTGTATCTTTTCATTTTGTTAAAAAAAGGGGGAATGATGTAGTGTCCTAATGTACCGACATGTACGGCCGGGAATGCAGATTAGCATTGACAAGTGACAGGTGAAAAATGTAGAAACACACTTGTAATAGTACGCATTTATTAACACAACAATGGGAGAACTTGATTTGGTGGCTAGAGCTGTGAGCGGGTCACTCTTGGTTTGTTGTTGTGAGTGAAAACCACGTGGTGAGTTAAGTTTAGTTGGTTTGGTAGTTAATAAAAAAGAGAGAGAGTTTGTTTAACGAAAATTAATTGTAACGACGACGACGCCACAGTTGCCCCAACATGCGTAGCTAATTCTTGCGGTTTTTCCAAGCGGAAATAAGTGAACTTTCAACCGACGCTACGTGTTGTTTATAAATTCACAGTTCATGCTAGGAGTTTTATCGTTAACTAGTGCTAACACAATTTAACAGTCAGGAATCTGTTCAGATAAAGCACTTGCCATGATTAAAAAAATTTCTCCCCTTAGGCAGTTATTAACATCATATCACATCACCGAGAAGCTTTTCTCGCAACGCCTGATACATTTTGTGTTTATTTATCAAGTGTTTTGTTTGAGATAAGCTGGGGACAGTTCACGATATAAGCTCTCAAAACTGATGGTTTTAAGTAAACAGTCACTTGGATCAAGGCATCATTTAACATAATATTAACTCTTTGTTTGAATCGTTGATAAAGTGTGGCATAATTTAACATCCGGTAAATTCATTGTTCTGGCAGCGGCCATGTTGAAATTGTGTTTTCAAACCGCGCACATGTTTGAACTGTAAAATCTTATTGAACAAATTAATAACTCGAATGGACATAAAATATCTCACAATTTTAGCCTCAGTCACTTTCTTTGTTGTATAATTTAAATTGAACGCAAATTTTCATGCACTGCAGTTCCTAATCTCACGTAACTTTTTGTCTGCACAAGTTTTATTTCACGCGAGATCATTTTTTATTTTTATAAATATTTGCCAGTTTTTTGTTTTGTAAATATGCTTAATGCTTCCATCATATAAACTGTCAGCTGTTCAATCTTAAGAAGATAAGAATTCTTTGCTGTTTAAAATTTCACGAGAGTGTATGGAGAATTTAAGTGTTGTTTATTGCTTTTTTTGGAACTTTGACACATGTTCAGTTGTAGTTTAATATCAGAGTCATAGAAAATGAATATTTAAATGAAATTGAGGTTAAATAAAACAGAAACACGTAGCGGAAGCTGAGTGCGCAGTTCTTTATCGAGTTAGCATCTTTAAATGACAAAAAAGACTTCTTTTTATGCACGTCTGTGTAAAAAAAACACATGTTTACAATTATATTCAGTACTTTAATGGTTCATATACAGTATTCTCAGAAGAAGGCTTGAACAAACTGGCACAATTAAAATTTTCCAGATAATTCATCCAAATATGCTGAATGCGACTGTCAAACATAATACTACGAAATTTTTCAGAACAAATACAAAAAACCAATACAATTAAAAGAAATACAATTGAAACCGTCGACAACACTACAGTACTCCATGAACGTGTCACATCGTCTTCTGGATTTGGGAAACAAACCCTTGAATCGGCCCCAAGGACTTGCTTTTCAATACCACATTGATGCAAACGTCTCAAAATTTTAAAAAATCCACCTAATCCTCCCCAACTTTTTCCCCACGAATTAGCGACCAACCAATACGGATGTCCATTCTCGGTCCCCCATCCTATGATTTTAACTGCATGCAGACCTAAAGCTGCACCATAGATATGATAATAGACACCTAAAATTATTGAAGTTGTGGATTGCAAGAGCACTACCATGCAATATTTACCTGTTTGATAATATGGAAAGTCTTCATAGACCGTAAAAACAACCGAAACTGCTCCTTTGGCGTAAATTTCAGCTTGAATTTGGGACTCTTGTCCGTCCACTTGGTAAAAATTTGCGCCACAATGCTTGTCTGAGTTGTGAGAAGTTTTGTAGGAAGGGTTTGAACATGCCTGATGACATTCCGCTGCTACACCGTTGTCAAATTCGGATGACCCGTACGGTTTGCAGCCCTAAAATACGAAATAGTAATAAAAAAAAACATAAACCTTCACGAAAATACAGAATTTGATAAATAATCTCCTCCAGAGACAACGCCGTGCGTATCCCAGTATTGAAAAGCTGTAGAGGGATAACCTCCTTGGCACTTATCCCCACAGGTGGAACAACATGAAACAACGTCTTCAGCTGATAACTGCATTTTGACTGTTCCGTTGCTTTGTATACAGAGTCGGTCCGACATAACCTCCGTTGTAGCGAATGCCTGAAATTATCCATAATCAAAATACAAAATACAAAGTTGGAAAGTTTACCCAACAGGAACCGCATAGTCCTTGGTTTAGAATGTTTCCTATAATATCAGCGCACTGAGGCCAGTTACTTCTAGCATCAAAACTACTAGGAAGTGTAATGTTTTCCAAGTTGTGTTTCATCTGAGGTATCGTAAAATTAAGATCAGGATGAAGCCCACGAACACCATCGAATAATGGTAAAAGATCTCTTAGGTCTTTGCCGGCGAAATTCACTCCAGCAGTCCACGATGATTGATTGGAATTTATGAATTCTATGATTTCTTCATGTGAGTTGAGGGTGTTTTGTGCCAGACAAGATGGGAAAAGCATAAGTGCAAACACAAATATGTTGTGCTCCATGATGGTGCTTGTTATTTCCAACAATCCACAATTGTTGTCTTAAGTATGGGAGTTTTGATAAGCTACTACAAAAGAATATATAATTAACCCCGCCCACTCACCCCCTCTATTTCATTGATTAATTTTATCTAGTCAGAATTAAAGGTGGATCTTATACTTAACAGAAATAAAATCGTTAGAATGAGAACAGCGCGGGTGGGCGGGGTTAGTACGTGCTAAGATAAGACTGATTTTGGCAAATCATATACCCTCTAAGAAAATTAATGGCGGGTGGGTGAGGCTAATACTTGGTAAGATAAGACTGAATTTGCCAAATGATATACTCTAAGAAAATAGAGGGCGGGTGGGCGGGCCTAGTACTTGCTAAGAAAAGACTGATTGTGGCAAATCACATACTCTCTAAGAAAATAGAGGGTGGGTGGGCGGGGCTAGTATTTGTTAAGATATGACTGATTTTAGTAAATGACTGAGCAATGTTAAGAGTAATCACTGAAATGAAGGGGGGGTGGATAGACCGAGCTATTGCAAAATCCACATTTTCGCGCAAAAGTGTACCATTTTAACCATGTTTTAAGTTTCTTGTTGTGAAAAAATGGCTATGTATGTTAAGAAATAAAAAGGCAAATATAAGCCCCACCCACCCGCCCCATCTCAATTGTGATGATTTTTTTTATTGGTCATGAGCCAAGAAGGCGGAGCTTAACTGCAAAATCCTTATTTCTCTGCAAGAAATTACTATGTAAGACATGTTTTTGTGTATCGTGTAAATCAAAGAATTCTATGTATATTAAGCCAAAATTAAGACCAACAATTAAACTCCACCTATATCTGACCTGACCTAAATAATAATGAAGTTTCATTTTTTCATTCGTTGGCAGACCGAGAGGCAGAGCCTAATTGCAAAATCCATTCTCCCTTACAAAAATTTACCAATTTAAACGTGCTTCTAAGTATTTAAAAAATCATCACAATTGAGATAGGGTGGGTGGGCGGGCTTATATTTTGTCTTTTTGTTTTAAGATGTGTGCACTTCTTTTCACAACATGAAATTTAAAACATGTTTAAAAGGGAAAATTTGTATAAGGAAGTATCGATTTGCAATTAGGCTCCACCCCATTATTGAGAAATCCATATCTCTTTCCAAAAATGTACTATTTTAACGATGTTTTAAGTTTCTTGTTGTGAAAAGATGGCTATGTATATTACGAGAAAAAGGCAAAATATAAGCCCCGCCCACCCACCCTATCGCAATTGTGATGATTTTGTTATTCTTAGAAACTCAAGACACGTCTAAAATGGTAAATTCTTGTAGACAAATATGGATTTTGCCATTAAGCCCCGCCCCTTGATCTGACAACGAATGAAAAAATCATCACAATCGAGATAGGGTGGGTGGGCGGGCTAACATTTTGTCTTTTTGTTTTAAGATGTGTGAACTTCTTTTCACAACATGAAATTTAAAACATGTTTAAATGGGAAAATTTGTGTAAGGAAGTATCGATTTGCAATTAGACTCCGCCCCATTATTGAGAAATCCATATCTCTTTCCAAAAATGTACTATTTTAACGATGTTTTAAGTTTCTTGTTGTGAAAAGATGGCTATGCATATTACGAAAAAAAGGCAAAATATAAGCCCCGCCCACCCACCCTATCGCAATTGTGATGATTTTTTTATTCTTAGAAACGTAAGACACGTTCAAAATGGTAAATTCTTGTAGACAAATATGGATTTTGCCATTAAGCCCCTCCCCTTGATCTGAAAACGAATGAAAAAATCATCACAATCGAGATAGGGTGGGTGGGCGGGCTTACATTTTGTCTTTTTATTTTAAGACGTGTGAACTTCTTTTCACAACATGAAATTTAAAACATGTTTAAATGGGAAAATTTGTATAAGGAAGTATCGATTTGCAATTAGGCTCCGCCCCATTATTGAGAAATCCATCTCTTTCCCAAAATGTACTATTTTAACGATGTTTTAAGTTTCTTGTTGTGAAAAGATGGCTATGTATATTACGAAAAAAAGGCAAAATATAAGCCCCGCCCACCCACCCTATCGCAATTGTGATGATTTTTTTATTCTTAGAAACTCAAGACATGTTTAAGATGGTAAATTCTTGTAGACAAATATGGATTTTGCCATTAAGCCCCGCCCCTTGATCTGACAACGAATGAAAAAATCATCACAATCGAGATAGGGTGGGTGGGCGGGCTTACATTTTATCTTTTTATTAAGACAAAAATCCTATATAAGGTACACAAAATAATATGCTTCTATATCGTATTAATCCACCCCCATATTTAATCTTATGCATGGATGTTTTGGAAGAAAAAACAACTATAAAAATGAACCTTCTATGTTACGGGTTATCGTAAAAAGAACTGTGAAAGAAAATTTAGAGGGTGTGTTTGAATCTACAAAACCAATATCGTGGAAATTTTAGCAAGATACTAATAATGATTAAAATTTATTTGCTCGTCCCCTATAGTTAATGACGTCATCGCAGAAGTGTATAAATGTTTGTCGAAACGTGTGATTATACATGCAAGGTTGTTTGCGCTTTAATTTTTTTTTAATTGTTTTCAAATAATTGGTACATTATAGATTAATTTATTGATTAAGTCAAAAAATGTAAAAACACATCAGAAAAGGTGTAAACACTTACCGCTGGCAGAGCACAGTACCAAGAATATGGGAAATCTCTGCTATTTAATAATTGCTTATCATAAAAGTATACAAAAATTTTATCTCGACACGTTCATCTTGGTTTTCCCGACAGGTCTATTACTTTTTTCAGTTACTGAAATGTTGAAATAACACAAACCAATTTCCAAAAATCTTGTAGTGAGTTAATGAGAATTTCTGGATTAATGCTAGCAATAGGTAGTACCCCTTCGGCCTATTCATCTACCAGGAAAAGTTTCATTTCAGTACTGTCGCACTTGACGTCCAAAATGGGGTGGAGCACCGTTTTGTTAAACCAAATAGTTTCTGCTAGCAACTCCGGATTTTGGTAATTGGGAAACCATTCTTTAAGTCTATGCACCAAATGTTCCCGCAACAGACTTAAGTATCCCTCAGAATTTAAATTCCCATTAATAAAAAAAGGACCAATTACATGGTAACCAACAAAACTGTACCAACGTTCCGATAATCATCATAATCAGTTTCACTCAATTCACATTTTTTGCAAAAACCGTCTTACGAGTAGCTATATGGTACTACCATTAAAAAAAATCAGTTTGGCCTTGCATTTAAAAAACAAACTAAGCAAAAAAATTTTTTTTTGACATATATATAATTAGAGCACAACTTCTTGTACCCCTATACCAAATATCACTTGATTTGTACAATTGGTTCTCAAGATATTGAACCGTGTTCAATGTATCCAAGCAGCGACCACCTACATCCCGCAATAACCTTCAGCCTTATTACGTCATCATTCACGCATTGCGTCTGTCCACGCAACCTCGTCTCAGTCGTCATTAGACTGATCCCCGCAACTCGAATTTCGTCAGCTTCCCATATTCTTACCATATAAGGAAGCGGAACTATCGATTGGTCTACGCACCTTCCCATATTATTACCATATAACGACACACGGCATCGCATACGAAGCACGAGTCTGTTTCTGTCCAGAGCAAAGCTATACCGGGTATTACCTCTTCAGTACGTTATGTACGAGAGTCCCAAAAAAATAATAAAAAAATTATTTATGATATAGATTAGGAAAAAAACATTATTTTATAAAAATAAAATTGGCAACACTGCACGCACCTAATGCGTGAATACCTCCACCTTACTTTCTCTTAATAACGATGGTGACTGGTAACGACATACCCTCGAAAAAAGAGAAGGTGGGTGGGCGGGACTAGCACCTGCTAAGATAAGACTGATTTTGGCACATGACGTATCCTCCAAGAAGTTTAATTACATTATTATAAGAAAAGACACTATAGACTCCAAAGCATTTTCAAATTCTTTCCAAATGCGAAATCTTCTCAGGGGGGCCAAACGTCTTTTTTTAATGAAGTTCAAACCTTCAGGACGGCTCCAACTCTTTTTTTAATGTGAAATCTCCTCAGAGACCCCAACTGTTTTTTTTATTTTTTTTTATTTTTTTTGAAGAATAAGAAACCTTCTCGGGCCTCAACTGTCTTTTTTTTTAATGTGAAATTTTCTTAATGGTTTGAAATATCTTTTTTTTTAAGAAGTTCAACCTTCTCGAAGCCCCAAATGTCTTTTTGTAACAATGTGAAACCTTCTCAGGGGTCCCAATTACCTTTTTTGAGAATGTGAAACTCTTTCAGGGGTCCCAATTGTTGTTTTTTTTTTTAAGAAGGAGAAACCTCGATGGCACCAACTATCCCTTTTAAGACTGCGAAACTTTCTTAGGGGTCCCAACTGTCTTTTTTTAAAGAAGGTCAAACCTTCTCGTAAGCCTTAACTGTTTTTTTTTATGTGAAAAACTTTCTCAGGCATCCCAAATCTTTTTTTTAAAGAAAGTCAAACCTTCTCGGGGATCCAACTATATTTTAAGAATATGAAACATTCTCGGGTCTCAACTGTCATTTTTTAGGAAGGGGAAATTTTCTTAGAAGTCCCAATTGTTTTTTTTAAATAAAGTGAAATCTTCTCTGGGGTTTCAATTGTTTTTTTTTTTTTTTAAGAAAATGAAATCTTCTAGGGAATCAGCTGTATGTTTATGTATTAAGTTTCTACCATAGACGATTGTAGTCTATTATATAATACATCATTATTGTTATTATTATTACTTAAGAATGTGAAGCCTTCTCAGAGGGGGCAAATGTGTTTTTTTAGAGAATGTCAAACTTTATAGGGCCTTCACTTATTTTTGTAAGAATGAACCCTTCTCAGGGGCCCCAAATCCCTTTTTTTAATCTTATTGGAAGCCATAACTGATTTTTGTGAAATGTGAAACCTTCTCGGTCCCCAACTGTGTTTTTTTTTAAGAAGAAGATCAAACTTTCTGAATGGCCTCAACTGTTTTTTCTATTGTGAAACCTTCTTGGGGCACCGACAGTCTTTTTTAAAGAGGATCATACCTTCTCAGGGGTCCCAACTGCATTTTTTTTAAGAATGTGAAATCTTCCCAAGGGTCTCAACTGTCTTTCTTTTTTCATTGATTAAATACATATATACTATTTCCAGCGATAGATTGGAAAATTTTGAATTCACAATCGCCAACCGGAGAATCCAAAATATACTAACATTATACGCTTAAAGCAGTTAAAGAGTTGTAGTTTAAGTTGGCAACCAACGTTCCTTTTCCCGCGCAACGAATTTCGTACGCCTCTATGCCTGCGCCAGTCGGCCGGTTTCGTTTAACCTGTGTTTTGGTCGATCAGCTAATTGACGTTAATTTAAAATTTTGGTTCAAAAAGTTAAAAAGTGTGTTTTTTGCGTTTAGTGTTTGTGTTTTTTTACTTGTTTTGATTTGTTAGGTATGATATTATAGACCTTTGTGCTGTTTTTTGTATAGTGGCTGAAGTTTGGACATTTTAGGTTAAGTTGTTTGTGTCAAAAAACGTTTCATATGGACCCCATGAAATACGAATAAAATTCATAATTACGCAAGAATGAGTTGTTGATTTATTCCCTGCAATCATTATATACCATTATATTTTGTAGCCCTCTTCAACCCGATGCAGTATGACTGTTGACAACATCGTGGCACAGAAAATGATTGCCAATGCGTATTCATTTTTCAAGAAGGAAAATTTTAATTTAAGATGCCATACAGAGGTTGTTACTTCAATATAAAGTACGTAATGTTATTCGAAGTGTATGTTCCAGTATAGATAATATTGTCTGTTGGAAATAAATTGTGTTATTATTAAAAGTAATTTTACGTCGTTCAACATTATTTTCAAATCTCCTTATATTTCAAATAAAGCGCCTTTGGCACTACTTTTTACAGCGGTCTATTTGGTGACTTTTCTGTCAGCTAATCTATCGGTGGAAATACTATAGATAGACCCATGCTATTGTTTGGAGCGAACAGGCCAACGGCCGGCGAACAAGAGATGGCGCACCAACAGTCGGCCGTCAAACGCCGGCGAAAAGCTTGGACACCAATCGCGCGCGTAGATAACCCAAATCGCAGCAACAATACATTTAATAAAGCTACCACTCGACAGAGGGCGACGAAAACAATGTGTAAAAATCTCATAGTAAGCATTTATATAATTTGCAACGTTGCCAGATGAGCCTAGCACAACTTTGCCGTTATTTCTAGTCGATTAGATTTTATTTCGTTTAAAAGTTTCTGGTGAATAAATGGAATTATTATAATGAATAAACAATACAAACAAATTATTACTTGTTATTTTAAATACTTGTTAGTGTTGATGAAAACATAAATGGTAATTAAAGTTATTCTAAATACGGTCCGGTCCGGTAGCTCAAATTTTACAGTACGAGTGATATGTTTCAGGACGAGTAGGTAGCCGAGTCTTTAATTTCGAAACGAGTACTGCAAAAAGAGTTACCGGACGTATGTTGTTATGTATTTTATTTCATACTGTCAACATACTTTTTTATTCGATAAAATTATTATTATTTTGAGAAAAAATCCAAATCGAGTCACTTTTTCTGACATCGTTAGCAACCGCTCTTTGGTAAATGTTTTAATTTGTTTATTCGTGCAAATCAGCATCATATGTTTAAACACATAGTACTTATAACACTTTACAGGACTTATTGTTTTGTATAATCCTACTCGATGGACGAATGTTTTGTGCAATCCGTCTCGAAGGACCAATGTTTGTGCAACTCGGCTCGTCCTACCAGTATTTTTTGTAATCTGGTTGATACAACAATGTGATACCGAATTGTACTTTGATATTGCTCCAAGGACCTTTGTTTTCTTGCGTGCGAGATAATAGACAGCGTTCGGTTTCGATGTTTAATACAGGACGGTTACAGAAGTACTAAATTTACATTTGTATTTACAATAACAGGTAAAGCAAAAGAGACCCAAAAGGGTCAATGCTTTTTTAAAAAAGGTCAAACCTTCTCGGGGGCATCAACTATTTTTTTTAATCTGAAGCTTTCTCAGAAGTCTAAACTGTCTATTTTTTTAAAGAAGGTTAAACCTTCTCGGGGCACCAACTGGTTTGTTTTTTTAAGAATATGAAGACTTCTGAAGGATCCCAACTCCCTTTGTTCTAAAAAAGTTTAAACCTTCTAGAGTCTCAACTGTAATTTTTTAACAAGGTGAAATCTTCTCAGGAGTCCCAATTGTTTTTTTTTAAGAAGATGGAAGGTCCCAGGCACCAACAATCTTTTTTGCTTAAATAAAACCTTGTCAGGGGTCTCTACTGTAAAGGTCAAAACTATTCGAGAGCCCCAACTGCTTTTTTTTAGAATTTGAAACCTTCTCGGGGGTCCCAAGTGTCTTTCTTACAGAAGGTCAAGCTTTCTCAGGGGTGCCAACTGTGTTTTTTTTAGGAATGAAACCTTCTCAAGGAGCCCAACTGTTTTTTCAAGACAATGAAACCTTCTGAGGGGTCCCAACTATTTTTTTTAAGAATCAAACCTTCTCGGGAGCCACAATTGTCTTTTTTTTAAATGTGAAAAATTTCGCGGAGCCTCAACTGTTCTTTTAAGGGTATGAAATCTTCTCGGTCCCCAACTGACTTTTTTTTAAGGAAATGAAACCTTCTCAGGGGTCCTAATTGTCTTTTTTTTAAGGAAAATGAAACCTTCTCACGGGCCCCAACTATTTTTTTTAAGAATTTGTAACGTTCTCGGGGGTCCCAATTGTTTTTTTTTTGCAGAATGTTTAACCTTTTCACGGGCCCCAACTACTCTTTTTTTAAGAATTTGGAACCTTATCGGGAGTCCCAATGATTTTTTTTTACAGAAGGTTTAACCTTCTCGGGGACTCCGATAGTTTTTTTTTTAAGAATCAAACCTTCTGGGGAGCCACAGTTGTCTTTTTTTTTAATGTGAAAATTTACGGGAGCCTCAACAGTTTTTTTAAGAGTATGAAACTTTTTCGAACCCTAGCTGCCTTTTTTTTTAATGAAACCTTCTCAGGGGTCCCAATTGTCTTTTTTTAAGGAAGATGAAACCTTCTCACGGGCCACAACTATTTTTTTTTTAATTTGGAACCTTCTCGGGGGTCCAAATTGATTTCTTTTTTAGGAAGGTTTAACCTCCTCGGGAGCCACAATTGTCTTTTTTTAATGTGAAAAATTTCGTAGAGCCTCAACTGTTCTTTTAAGGGTATGAAATCTTCTCGGTCCCCAAATGACTTTTTTCTAAGGAAATGAAACCTTCTCAGGGGTCCCAATTGTCTTTTTTTAAGGAAAATGAAACCTTCTCACTGGCTCCAACTACTTTTTTTAAGAATTTGGAACCTTCTCGGGGGTCCGAATTATTTTTTTTTTTTTTACAGAAAGTTTAAATTTTATCTAGAACCTCGAGATTGTTTTAAAATTTTCAAAAAAAAACGGGGTCTCAAAATGAACTCAAAAACAGGTCAGATCAGAATTTTCCAAATATAGAACACCAAAGTCCCCCAAAATTGTTTTAAATAAGTAATTTACAAAAAAAATCTCCAAGGGCTCCCAAAATAATACACCATAGGTACCCAAGAGTCTCCCGAATTAAAAAAAAAACACTGTGGCACTCAAGACTTTTTCCAATTCATAAAAAATAAAACACCAACAAGGAACCTAAAATTAACTGCGAACATTTTAAACGTGAAGTTTTGAAAACTTTGACAATTTTTCATTCGTCAAACATTTTTAACTACTTACTCGATTTTTGCTGATTTGTTCTTTTGCTTTATATCAGACAAACATTATTGTCAAATTCAAATTGAATTTTATCAAATTATTACAAATACAACAAAACCATATCTTTGTACATTCTAACTGAAGTGGTAATTAAACATTAAACATTACTAGCTACTGTGATAATGAATGTGTTTAGTTGAATGTAGCAAAAGAACTAATTTAAAATCATTATAACTCCACCAAAATGTGAGAAGGGTTTTTTTTTACTATTTTCCCCTCACCAGTTGATTGTTAAGAGCGTAGCGAGGAGCTAATCCGAGATTTTCCAGACACCCGGTATAAGGGCGAATTTCCAGTAGAAGAAACATTCAAGTCATGTTCTCCAGCAAATAGTCTCAAGTCGTACCGTCTTTATTTTATAAAAATAAAATATATTTTATTTTCATTTATAGTAAATTTCATTTTTTTTATGTATTTGTTTGGATTTTGAAAAGTTTCACGTTGTATTTTATACTCGTTCGAATCGAATAGTTTTGTTCGATTTTTATGTAGACATCTTAGTTGGAAGAAATGCTGAGTTTACTGTTATCTACTGTATCTGTTGTTTATTTAATAGTTCCAAGGAAATTTCTATGCAATCAAGAGAAGTCAATAAAAAAAATAAATACTTCAAAAAACAAGGTTTTTCTATGATCCGGAGTTTATCTTCACTATCACAATATCACTATGAGGAATTTAAACGCCTAAGATCTATCGTTAAATATCAAATAGACTCATAATATAAGAATTATTTGTACCGAGTTCAAAATAACATCAAGTCTGATCCATCTTCCTTATCGAGTTTTTTACAAACCAAAAATGGCACTTCCAGAATTCCCTGTTCATTATCTGATGATGCGGAAGAGACATTTTCAGATCCCCAGGATATTGTTAATGCTTTTGCTAGAACTTTTTCACCTAGAAGTAATTGTGTTCCCACTGAAACTTCGTCTTACGTCTACAACAATTGTTTATCTATAACCCATGTCACTCCAGAGGAGTTGATTTCAACTATGGCAAAACTTGCAAACAAACGAACGAGGGGTGATGATTTAAATCCCAGTTTTCTTATCCCTGACTGCAGGTATATACTAGCGCAACCTCTTTCCATCATTATAAATTTAGCTCTTAAAACCAGTACATTTCCGCTAGAATAAGTCCAATCTTTAAAAAAGGGGATTCATCGTTACTAAGTAGGGGAAAGGTGCCTAAAATGATCCCCCTAAGGGAGAAATTCTTTAAAAAATACAAATTATTATTATTCATGTAAAACTGTAGCATTATTTGTAAGAACATTGATTTATCTAGGTAACAGTATAAGCCAATTGGTGATTCGATAATTATAAAAAAAGTTATTAACGTTTTTCCAGGACCTTACAAAAGGATCATTTTAGGCATCCCCATAGGTAAAATGATCCCTCGGCATGGGCATAATGATCCCTTTGAATTTTGACCATAAGGGGACAGCATCAACAAGAAAAATCAAATCATGACATAACTTTAAGAAAAAAGAGGGTGGGTGGGTGAGGTTAATAAGTGCTAAGATAAGACTGAATTTGGCAAATGATATAGCCTTTAAGAAAAGAGAGGGCGGGTGGGCGGGTCTACTAACTGCTAAGATAAAACTGAATTTGGCAAATGATATACCCTCTAAGAAAAGAGAGGGTGGGTGGGTGGGGCTAATACTTGCTAATATAAAACTGATTTTGGCAAATGAGATACCCTTTAAGAAAAGTGACGGCGGGTGACTGGGATTAGTACCTCTTAAGACTGAGAATTTCCCAAAAATAGAACACGAAAATCCCTAAAATTCTTTTAAATTATTTAAATTTCCCCGTCTTAAGAGGTACTAGCTCCACCCACCCTCCCTCTCCTCTCTTAGAGGGTATTTCATTTGCGAAAATCAGTTTTATTTTAGCAGGTAGTAGGCGGGTGGGGCTAGTAACTGCTAAGATAAAACTGGTATTGGCAAATGGTATTCCCTCGAAGAAACTAAAGGGTGGGTGGGCGGGGTTAGAGGATATGTCATCTGCAAAAATCAGTCTTATCTTAGCAGGTAGTAGCCCCACCCACCCACCCTCTCTTTTCTTGGAGGATATGTCATTTGCGAAAATCAGTCTTATCTTATTAGGTACAAGCCCTCTAACAAGATAAAGGGCGGATGGGCCGAGCTAGTGCTTGGCAAGATAAGGCTGATATTGGCAAATAACATACATTCTAAGAAAATAACGGGCGGGTGGGTGGGTTTAGTACTTGCTAAGATAAAACTGATATTGGCAAATGGTATTCCCTCAAAGAAAATAAAGAGTAGGTGGGCGGGGTTAGAGGATATGTTATCTGCAAAAATCAGTCTTATCTTAGCAGGTACTAGCCCCGCCCACCCACCCTCTCTTTTCTTAGAGGGTATATGATTTGCAAAAATCAGTCTTATCTTAGCAGGTACTAGCCCCGCCCAATGATCCGGGATCATTTTGCCTCAAGAAAAAGGGATCACCTTAGGTAGCATATCCGCATTCAAAAATTGTAAACTAACCTTCAATTTTTACATGCGGTAAAAAGATCATAACTAACCTACGACTGAAATGTATCTAATTCTGTCAAAACAACTACCACCGCTATAAGACCTTTCAAATGGAAGTAATGGACTTTTAAAATATATCTTACCTTAGATCAGAGGTGCTTATTTTACATATTTTGGCACAAAACTGTGCAGAATACACAGAACGCCATCAAACTTTCAGAAGGTACTAATTACACAGCGCTTAATCAAATGACAGTTATGTTTGGTAGATGGAGCCACAAATTTTCTTACAATTGATGGGGATCATTTGACCTGAGGGGATCATTTTAGGCACTTTTCCCCTAATTATCGACCTATTTCCATCTTGAATAACTTCGCTAAGATTTTCGAACTTGTGTTGTACTTTATCTACAGTAAGTTGTCTTCAGTTATTAGTTCTGGGCAACACGGTTTTAGGACTGGAAGATCAGTAGTCTACAATCTGTCTGTCTTAACTCAAGAACTCAATGAGGCCCTCGACAAACGTGAACAAGTTGATGTTATTTATACAGATTTTTCTCACGCTTTTGATCTTATTTCTCATGACATCCTTCTTCACAAACTTAATAATCTTGGATTTTCTTCTTCCCCTCTTAAATTGATGGAATCATACTTGACTAATCGCACGAATTATGTATTTTATAATGGATTTATTTCTTTGCCTTTTTGTTCGACCTCATGTGTCCCTCAAGGGTCAAATCTTGCCCTCTCCTTTTTAATTTATATATTAATGATCTTCTCGAATCCTTAGAATGTTGCTTTATCCGATGCTCTTCATCTACAAGCTCAACTAATCAAAATTGTCGAATGGTGTAATTTAAACAAACTTACAATTAATATAAGCAAATGTTGCTTTATATCTTACTTCCCCACACAGCACTTCTTTGATTTTATATATCAAATTGGAGGAACACCTTTGGAACGTAAAACAACTTTCAATGATCTTAGTGTTACATTTGACAGCCAATTGACAATATTTGTAGCGCAACGAATAAATCTTTGGGATTTGTAATGCGGATTTCGAAACTATTTAGTAACATTGATTTAATAAAGACTCTCTTCTTTGTTTATGTACGTAGCAAGCTGGAATATGCATCCTTAATTTGGTATCCAGTATATATGTATCAACATATGCTTCTGGATAAAGTACAAAGAAAATTTTTGAAATTTTTGTCATTCAAACTAGATGGGACTTATCCAAATAGAGGAACAGATGAGAATGATCTTTTGAAACGGCATAACATATCTTCTCTCTCAACAAAATTGACTGTCCTACTGAATTAAAGAAAATCCTGTCAGAAAAAGAACGTTGTCATGCCTGCCTTAAATTTGAACATATATTTGAACAGCTGCCAAACTAAAGTCCCAGTCCTGTAAAGGTAAACACGTAACCTTGATGTGTTCGAAATTTCCAAAGTTGACAAATGGAGAACCTTCAAAAGCTCCACAAACAGAAGGCTTGTGCAACACTCTAAATAACGCTACATATTATGACGGATTTTTATAGACATTAGTGGTCAATTTAAAGGGCAAAGATACCACAAGAAGCCAAGAAATGGGTCACGAAATCCATTCATGCTTTGTTTGGAGGTCTTTCTTCATTGCTATCGTGTCTATTTGGAAAAACCCCGATAAAAGTTACAATTGTCATTTTGAATCCTTGGACCAGGTAGTCATTTGTACTGTATTGGGTATACGAAATGGTCCATGGATGAAAGAACTGCAAGATCCTGTGGTGACCGAATTTGAATCAAATTTTCGCGCTGAATTTAATTAACAGCGGCGCGAAATCACATTTGAATAATTTGAATTTGAGAAAAAAATTCAAACAAAAAGATCGTTAAACATAGGCCTTATGCACGTTTAGTTCTTTTGCTGATAGTTCGTAGATCGCTACGGGATTTTTGTTAGAGGGTTGGTTGGTAAACATGATGGCGAGAGCATGGCTGAAAGCGTGGGCATGTTTTTTTTTTTTCGATAAATTAACAATGCTGTAAATATGTTTTATTGTTTGTAAATTCACCGATCAGGTTAGGGTTTTAATCGTTGCCTGGTTCTAACACAATTTAACAGACATTAGATTTATTTAAACAAACATTTGCTAGGAGTTTTCATGAAATTCACTGGGTCATGACTAGTTTGATTTTGTTCGTCTAATTACACTACTTTACAAGGTTTTATATCCAAAGACAAAAATAGTTGAATCTAAAGGATTTGGGTTCGGGAAATTCAAATCTGAAAACAAAAAAATCCATCACATCAGGTTTTTGAGATATTTATATAAACAAACTCTTGTAATATATAGTTCTTTCTGTAAATTTGTATCAATTTAAAAGATCATTTACGTAAATAAATAACATGAGTGTCAATTTTTCAAGCTACTAGATTGTCATCAATGTTTTACTTAATTTTTTTTTTAAGTATTGATTTTAGAATAATTGATTGCTTTTGATTTTTCTACGGAAAGTGATAATAAAAATGTGAGGTTGGCCTCACAAATATCTTTTTAAAATGATACAAATTTGCTCGAAGAAATACAGGTTTATCTTTAAGAATAAAGAAGTTACAGGGGTTGTATCACTAAAAGCAACACCCAGTATATGTTATAAACATTATGACTGAAAATTAAAAATGATTAACACTAGCGTTTTTTTTATTGACAGTACTGTCAGTTTCTCTTATAATAGACCAACAGTAACACATTTTCGTCCCAAAAACCTTGATACCTTCTGTTTAAGCATATTTGAACAGGTCTTCCTGCTTTAGGTACTATAATTTTACCACAAACGTAACAAAACTGATTTGCACTTTGCGCGATCTCGAAGACTTTTTTTATGCGACAATGCTGCATTAACATAAATCAGTTTAACACTAACGTGAAGGTAAAAGAAAAGTTCGTTATTTAGGATTTATGAAAAAACCTGACGTGATAAGGATTATCCTTTTTTGGATTTGTTATCAGTAAGTAATTTAGAAGTAAAAATATTTTTTTATTTTTGGATATGAAAAAAAGTTTAAATTTGTAAACTAATGTTATTATAAATAAGTGTCTGGACGCATATACGTAAGTGTTACATTATAACGCTTCTTAATTCTTCACACAAGATTACTAATAATTCATTTACGGCAGTTAAATTAACTAATTCGTATTGTGAACTGGCGGGGGGTTAAAATAATTTCTTCTCTTAGGCAGTTATAATCGTTATTATCATCGTGATCATCATCACAACACCGAGGCATGTCCTCGCAACGCTAAAGATTGATTACATCACCGAGGCATGTCCTCGCAACGTTAAAGATTGATTACATCACCGAGGCATTTCCTCGCAACGTTAAAATTTACATCATCGAGGCATTTCCTTCCAACGTTAAAAATTACATCATCGAGACGGTTTTTCCTCGCAACGACGACCGGATATTTTTGTGTTTATTTATTATGTGTTTTGTTTGGGGTCATGAGTTCACGGTATTATAAACTCTCAAAGTAAATTGTTTTTTTTAGTAACCAATCGCTTGGATCATGACATAATTTGACATAATGTAAACTCTTTGGTTGAATCGTTGATAAAGTGTGGCAAGTATTAAATCTCATGTAAATTTTGTTAGCTTTGCAATTTTTCACCTCATACAATATTTCTCTATCTCGCAATTTTAACCTCAGTAATTTTCCTTTGTTGTATAATTTTAAATTGAACGTAAATTTCATGCTGTGCAGTTTTAACCTCACATAATATTTTTATTTTGCACAAGTTTATTTCACACCGGATCTTTTGTTTTTTATAAATCTTTGCTAGTTTTGTTTTGTAAATATATATTTTGTTGATGAATTATCTGATGTCCAATTTTAATCTCAGATAAGAATTATTTGTTGTTTAAAATTTCACAAAATTGTATGACTAATTTAAATGTTGCTTATTGCCCCATGAAACTTTAACACTTGTTCAGTTGTCGAGTTGTCGTTAATATCAGAGTAATAGAAATTGAACATTTAAAATGGAATTGAGGTTAAATAACACAGAAAACGTGGCAGGAGTGGAGTGCGTGGTTCCTAGTCCGGCTGGTGAGATTTATCGCGTCACCTGCATAGAGAATGCAGGTTTGTATATAGTCAGAGGCGGTCGAGATAACGTAACGCTGTCGATTTGACCCAATAGTCAAGACCCATCTGCGAGTTTGCGACCGTAACATCCTGCTCGTAATGGAGAGGTTCTTTGCGGCAGTGCTTTGCGATAGATAGAATCACCGTCGTGGGGGGAAAACAGCCCCAACCGGTAGCCTCAAATTCCGCTTGTGCTAGAACGCCCCTATGGGTATTTTTGTTGTGCTCTTGTTAACTGCCATAATTTTAAATTTGCCGCCACACGCCCATAATAAACCACAAATAACAAGTGAATAGCTAATATTTGTCGATCAAGTTAGTTAAGACACACGTATCTAAAAGATGTTGAATAAATTTTGTCGCTTATAAAAATATAAACGTATTACTGGTTGCCTACCCAACGAGCGCCTAATTTTAAAATCGTTCAAAAATGACTTGACGAAGATGACGTCATCAAATTATTGTCAGGGAACAGCAGATACATTTTGCTTGTGGCATTTACCACCTACACAACGACCTTTAAATACAACCAAAATGTCACAATTGAACTACAGATTAAAAACCAGTAGCGAAAAGTAGCGATCTCGGGCGACTTAAACAATTATTTTTTTTTTATTTAATTCTCTTCCACTTTTTTATTATTTCATTTTTACATACATCGTTTTATTCTCTATATAATTCCATCCTCTACTCGTGAAATTTATTCTTGAAAAAATTGAAAAATCTATCAATATTTCATTCAAGTTCATAATATTGAGTTTGAAAAAATGATGCTTTTGAAACAATTGATTCTAACGCGCCACAGTTGGCATCACTGAATTTAAATGGCAGTACGTTAACCTCAAAAATATCTAGATTTTCAATGGATAATCATAATTTAGTGTGCATGAATATCTCCATTATGTATTATTTAGTTCACATAATTCAAAACAGTGACGGCTTATCTTGACAAAGACACCCCAAGAAAAAAACGAAAAATATATTACACCTTTCTTTATTCTCAGTAATTTAATTTACAGAACCTAAAAAATGTAATCACATTAAATGGAAAAAGAACAGAACTATATACAGTCATCTCTATTATTTACCAGAATGATACCTTACACAAGTACAAGAATATAAAACAATTTACTTATGTTTAGACTTCTTTCTTTTCTTCTGCTTCTTTTTATGTTTCTTCCTCTTCCGTTCTTTATCCTCGTCCGAAGAGTCAGACTCCGACTCCGAACTACTCGAACTCGAATCCTTTCTGCTCCTCTTCTTCCTGTGCTTCTTATGTTTCTTCCTCTTCTTATCGTCATCTGAACTCGACTCGGACGAATCCGAGCTAGACGTCGACTTCTTCTCCTCGCTTTTCTTCTCCCGCTTATCCTCCTTCTCCGACTCGCTCTCCAGATCGTAATCCGGCTCAAAATTAGCCTCGTCTATCGTCGGCTTCCTCTTCTCCGGCACAGTTTTCGACTTCTGCACTTCATCAACCTTCTCTTCGTCTTTCTTCTCCTCATCCTCTTCTTTGTGCTTCTTCGTTTTCTCTTTCTTCACCTTCTTCTCCTTTTTCTTGCGCTTGTCTTTTCGGTCCTCGCTCTCGCTCCTCGACCTCGACCGCTTCCTCTTTTCCTTTTTCTCTTCTTCTTGGTGCGTCTTCGACTTACTCTTGGACCTTTCGCGCCTCTTTTCGTCTCTTCGTCGCACGTCACCTCTATCTCGTCGGTCTCTTCGGGAGAAATCGTCCCGTCTGAAGTCTCTTCGGTTACCGCGATCTCTATGCCGTGACCTTTCTCTCCGTCTTCTGTCAACTAGTTCCACTCTTCGTTCGCCGATTCCGTAGTTTCGGTTAGTTTCGTGCACTCGTCGGGTGAACGGCGAGATACTTCGGGATTTGTTTCGATCGACTTTGACGATTCGGTCAATGTCGTCGATTTTGATGCCGAGGCGCTCTTTCACGGACAATCTAACCGGTGGTTGACTAGGAGCTTCGACTTTTTTCCGTTCGGAATTTTTGTCTTCGGTCAGGGCCATCACGCTCTTGATTTCCACTTCCTCGTCTTTTTCGTCTTCTTTTTCGCCGGAATAGAGTTTGGCTCGGTCCGTGCTGATCTTCTTTATTTCGATGGGGCGAATGGCGTTGATGGCTTTGGCGAAAATGGCATTTTCGGCTCGTTTCAACACCTGTGGACACACATAAAAGAGATTTGACAACCAAACGCGAAATCTTACCTCGTTGGTAACTTTTCCGGACTTGTCTGATTTTAAATCGAACCTTCCGGGCTCTTTGGGACTGGTGTGTGAATTCGGAGTCGCGTCTTCTTCCACTTCCCATTTCGACTTTTCGGGTAGGTGTGCCAACATTTCGTTTTTACCGTCCAAGTCGGTTTTCAAGTCGATATCGGTCGGGTGCAATTCGAGAATATCTTTCTCTGTATCTTCGTACTCTTTCGGAACTTCCGCTTCTTCCTCCTTTTCGGGGAGCTTCTCTTCGAAGTCTCTTTCAACACTGTCTTCTTTGATCTTGCCGTAACTCTCCAGCACGTTCGTGTCCACTCCCTCGGACAACATGTCGTCGTACAAATCCTGTTTTTGCTCCTCGACCGGTTCTTCGACCGGCTCAGGAGTGGGTGCCCGTTCCTTCTGCTCTTCTTCGTCCTTCTGCACCGTTTCCTCTTTCACCTCGTCCTTGTGCTTCTTTTCTTTGTGCTTGTCTTTCTTCTCCTTGCGCTTCTTCCTATCAGAGTCCTTCTTCTCCTTCTTCTTCTTCCGGTCTTTACTCTTCTTGGACTTCTCGTCGTCCGAGACGTTTTTCTTGTCGCGATCGGACGAAACTTCCCTCTTCTTCTTCTTGTGTTTCTCGGGACTCTCCTTATCCTTCGATTTGGACTTTCTCCTGATCGAAGGGCTTCGTTTGCGTTCCGGAGTTCTGCTCTTCTCGTGTTTCTTCTTCTCTTTGTTCTTGGATTCTTCCCGCTTGGGTTCCCTCGGGGGACTGGGGAATCTGTCTTCGAACCTTGTGTTTTCTAGCCCGGGAACTGGAGGTTCCTCGACACCTGGGGGCGCCACGTCGTCGTAGCGTCTCGGCGGCATCATGCCGGGCATGCCGTGAGGTTCCTTGTTACCGAAAGGTGGGTATTCTCTCGGAGGGTACCTAAACACACAGAAAGGCCAATCAAACAAGGAACCCGAGAAACACGAAACGAATTAAATTCAACTGACTTAAACAACTCCACTTAAGCGATATTTTTAGTTGTACGTCAAAAATATCGTTTGTCTTGATGGTGCGTCCTCCGGGGTGGTTGAGGTGAGTCGGCGACCTAAAACATACTTGAGCGGAGTGAAACGTTTGAGTCCGTAAGTGAAATAAACAGCGTTTTTCTGGAATGGTTTATTTTCTTTTAAGTACAATTTTTACAAGAATTGCTTAATTTTTGTCCGTCGGTTGGTACAAAAGACGGAGGAAAAATTAAGGGGTAGTATAAGTGTACAGTCTCATATGTTCACAGCCTTGAAAAACAATAACAGGTACATATAAATCGGTAAACAAAGATTCGATTGTATCACAGTCGGTTGCATTGGTTTACAAAAGTGAAACGTTAGGCATACACAGAGAAACTTTTGTTGTAAAAATAAGAAAAATGAGATCAATGCATAAATTAATACACATGTAGCAATAGAAAAGAACAGTGGTTGCAATTATGCACATATTAGGTACATCGATTTTAGGGGATGAGTGACTGTCATAAACTTTTTTTGTTCGGTTTTTTACGGTACGTTTTACAAGAGTACAAAAAAATCTGGAAGTGTCATAAGTCGTAAATCTGAAAACAATCAGTCCAGTAGTTTCGGAATTATCTGTCATTAAATATAAACATACGCCAAATAGACGTAAACGGAGGACCTATTTTTTCGTACTCTAAAGGTCCTGAAACGTCGAAACATTAAACTATTACTTACGCTCGGGAAGTAAAACACATAAGCAATATTTTCGAAAGTAGCGTGCAGAATTTTGGAAATGGACCCCAAATATTCTGTAAAAAGAAGAATAAACACTGGGAAGAAAAATTAATTTATTCTGAAGATCGGTTATCTCGTAAAATAAAAATCGCACAACTGAAAAATCATATTGTTGAAGATGTGAAAATTTGCAAATTGCAAACTTGAAACAATGAAGTGTCAAATCATAAGTGAAACATTGAAAAAGTTTAAAAAAAAATAAAAATAGAAAATTTGCAAAAAGGAAAAATTGACAATTCCTTTAGTTTCTAAAATTGTTTCACTTTTTCAATTTTACGATTTCTCAATTTTTCGTTTTCATTTCGCAATTTTTCAGTTTCTCCATATTATTTTGTGAATTTTCAATTTTTTATTATACAATTGGAATTTTTCAATTTTTCGATTCCAATTTTTCAATTTGCCGTTTTTAGTTTTTTCAAATTTTGTATATTTTCATTTTTCGTGTTTACAATTATACATTTCTTGAGTTTTTAATTTAAAATTTTTCAATTTTGCGAATATTCAACTTTGAATTTTTACATTTTTTGATTTTTAGATTTTTGTTTCTTTAATTTTACGATTTCTCAATATTTCTGCACCTAAAAAAATTCAAAAATCGCTACACGAAAAATTTTAAAATTCAGAAATTGAAATATCAAAAACTGCAAAATCGAAAATTTGAAAATCTTAGATTTTAAAAATGTTTACTTTTTCAATTTTACGATTTGACAATTTTTCGAGTTTGCAATTGAAAGTACATAATTGAATTTCTCGAGTTTTCAGTTTCCCGATTTATCATTTTTTGAATTTACATTTTTTATTATTCAATGGAATTTTTCAATGTTTCGATTTTTCTATTTTTCGATTCCAATTTTTTGATTTGCAGTTTTTCGTTTTTTTCAAATTTCATATATTTTGATGTTTCGTGTTTACGATTTTCCAACACTTAATTTCGATGTTTCGATTTTTTAATTCACTGTTTCTTCAATTTTCTATCCAAAAGTAGCAAATCGAAAAATTGAAAATCGAAAAACTGAAAAATCTGATAACTGAGAAATCGAAAAACTGAAAATTGTAAAGCTGAAAAGATTTTTTACTTTTTCGATTTTTTTATTTTTCCATTACTCCATTTTTCGATTTTTATTTTTGCAATTTTCAAGATTTTCAATGTTTCAGGTTTCCAATTTAATTATTTCAATTCTTCCATTTTTCAATTTGGAATTTTTCAATTTGTCAATCTTTCGTTTCTTCAATTTTTCGATTTGCAGTTTTTCGATTCTTTAATTTTTCTATATTTTAATTTTTCCTGTTAACGATTTTTCAATTTCTCGATTTTGAATTTTTCGAATTTTTAAAAAAAAAACGAAAAATAGAAAACTTAGAAACTGAAAATCGAAAAATTGAAAAATCAATTGAGAAAGCGAAATACTGCAAAACTGTAAAACTAAAAAATCGAAAAAATGAAAAATCATTCAAGTTTTAAAGATTTTTTTTACTTTATCTATTTTTCCATTTTTCAACTTGTGATCTTTTATTCTGGAATTTCTTTAGTTTTCAATTTTCAGTTTCAAGTTTTTCAACTTTTCGAGTTTTCAACTTTAAGTTCTACAATTTTTTTATATTTCAACTCGAATTTTTAAATTTGTGTAGTTTTTCGATTTTTCAATTGCTCGATTTTTAATTTTTGGATTTTTACGATTTTTGAATTTTTCCTGTCTTTAATTTTATGATTTTCTATCGAAAAATTGAAATGCTGAAAATCGAAAAATAAAAAATCTAGAAATTGAAAATCAAAAAAGTGAAAAATCAGGTAATTGAGAAATCGGAAAATGCAAAACTGTAATCGAAAAATTGAAAAATCAATTACATTTTAAAGATTTTTTAATTTTTACATTTTTCTCATTATTCCACTTCACGATTTTCATTAAGTTTTTCAATGTTTACTTTTAATTTCTCTAGTTTTCAATTTTCAATTCCAAGTTTTTAATTTTTTCGAGTTTTCAACTTTTAAATTTTCCAATTTTTTCACCTCGAGTATTTTAATTTTTGCAGTTTTTCCATTTTTCAGTTTCTCGATTTTTAATTTTTTAATTTTTCGTTTTTGAATTTTCCGTCTCTTTAATTTTATGATTTTGCATCGAAAAATTGAAAAACTGAAAATCAAAAAATTAAAAATCCAGAAATTGACAATCGAAAAAGGGAACAATTTGGTAATTAAGAAATCAAAAAATTGCAAAAACTTGTAAAACTGAAAAATCGAAACAATCAGGAATTTCAGCTAAAAAATCGGAAACATAATTTTAAAAAATCCAAAATTGTAAAATTGAAAAACTGAAAAAACACGAAACATTGTAAAAGGAAAAATTAAAAAATCTTAGTTTTTAACTATTCTTAATATTTCGATTTCACGATTTCGCAGTTTTCCGATTTTTTTTTATTTTCCACTTACTTCATTTTTGAATTCTTATTTTGCAGTTTTCCGATTGTACAATTTTTTTATTTGGAATTTTTCGAGCTGTAAATTCCAGGTTTTTTAATTTTTCGCTTCTTCAACGTGAATTTTTTAGTTTTCTGTTTCTTCAATTTTTCAGTTACTAGATTTTTAATTTTTCGAACTTTCAAACTTTAGTTTCTTTAATTGTTGAAGTTTTCAAATTAATTTTTTTTTCAACTCGCATTTTTTCGATTTTTCAATCTTCGTTTCTTAAAATTTTCAACTTACAATTTTTATATATTTTATTTTCTGGAGTTTACGAATTTTCGTTTCATGAATATTTCGAATTTTCAATTTTAAATTTTTCAATTTTGCGAATATTCAACTTTTGAATTTCTAGATTTTTGTTTCTTTAATTTTACGATTTTCTGTCTTGCTAAAACAAACTTCTAAAATCGAAACAACGAAAAATCTCATATGTTAACAAACATTGAAAAATTTTAAAATGGAAAAATTGAAGTATCAAAAACTGCATAATAGGAAATTTGAAAAATCTTAAATTTTGAAAATATTCACTTTTTCGGCTTCGAGAAATCGGTTTTTCGATTTTGTTTTATTTTCCACTTATTATATAAATATTTAATATTTATTATTATTATATTATTATCATTATTTCACTTTTGGGTTTTTTAGTTTTTCGATTTTTATTTTGCACTTTTCCAAATGTACAATTTTTTTATTTGCAATTTTTCAATTGTTCGATTTTTCAGTTCATATATACTTTAATTTTCCGTGTTTCCGACTTTTGAATTTTTCAGTTACTAGATTTTTAATTTTTAGAAATTTCAATTTTCAGTTTTTTCAATTTTTGAAGTTTTCAAATTAAAATGTTTCAACTCGCATTTTTTCAATTTTTCAATCTTCCGTTTATTAAATTTTTCAATTTACAATTTTTACACGTTTTATTTTCTCGTGTTCACGATTTTTCGTTTCTTAAATTTTTCGAGTTATTATTATTAATTTAAAATTTTTCAATTTTGAGAATGTTCAACTTTTGAATTTTCGCATTTTTGGATTTCTAGATTTTTGTCTTTTTAATTTTCCGATTTCTCAATTTCTCTCTAATTAAAAAAATTGTAAAATCAAAACAACCAAAAATTAACAAACATTGAAAAATTTTAAAGATATTTACTTTTTCGGCTTCGAAAAATCAGTTTTTCCATTTTTTTTTATTTTTCACTTATTTCATTTTTGGATTTTTCAGTTTTCGATTTTTATTATGCAGTTTTCCGAATGTACAATTTTTTGATTTGCAATTTTTGGAGTTTTCAATTACAAATTTTTCAATTCTTCGCTTTTTCAACGTGAAGCTTTTAGTTTTCTGTTTGTTCAATTTTTTTTTGACTCAGTTTATAAAATATTATAATTTTTCGTGTTTCCGACTTTTGGATTCTTCAGTTAGTAGATTTTTAATTTTTCGAAATTTCAATTTTTAGTTTCTTTAATTTTTGAAGTTTTCAATTTTAAATTCTTCAACTAACATTTTTTCAATTTTTCAATCTCTCATTTCTTAAATTTTTCAATTTACAATTTTTACACATTTTATTTTCTCGTGTTTACGATTTTTCGTTTCTTGAATTTTTCGTGTTTTCAATTTAAAATTTTTCAATTTTGTGAATATTCAACTTTGAATTTTTACATTTTTGGATTTCTAGATTTTTGTTTCTTTAATTTTCCGACTTCTCAATTTCTCGCTCGCTAAAAAAACTTGTAAAATCGAAATAACGAAAAATCCCATACGTTAACAAACAGTGAAAAATTTTAAAATTTGAAAAATCTAAAAAAACAAGAAAAAGAAAATTTTTTAAATCGAGAAAATGAAATATCAAAAACTGCATAATCCAAAATTTGAAAAATCTTAAATTTAAAAAATGTTTAGTTTTTCGGTTTCGAGAAATCGGTTTTGCGATTTTTTTTATTTTCCACTTATTTCATTTTTGGATTTTTTAGTTTTCGATTTTTCAGTTTACAGATATTTTAATTTTCCGACTTTTGGATTTTTCAATTACTAGATTTTTAATTTTTCGCAATTTCAATTTCTGGTTTCTTTAATTATGGAAGTTTTCAAATTAAAAATTTTCAAGTCGCATTTTTTCAATTTTTCAATCTTTCGTTTCTTAAATGTTTCAATTTACGATTTTACATATTTTATTGTTTCGTGTTTACGATTTTTCGTTTCTTGAATGTTTCGAGATTTCAGTTTTAAATTTTTACATTTTTCGATTCCTAGATTTCTATAATTTTACATTTCTCAATTTTTCTGCAGCTAAAAAACTTGTAAAATGGAAACACGAAAAATCTCATACGTTAAAAAAAAACTTTGAAGTTGAAAAATCTAAAAAATAGAAAACAGAAAAATTTTTTAAATTGAGAAATTGAATTTTTTTTATTTTCCAATTCCACTTTTCAATTCACAATTTTTAATTGCAATTTTTCGATTGAACAATTTTCGATTTGCAATTTTGGGAGTGTTGAAATTAAAGTTTTTCAATTTTTCGATTTTTCCATTTAAATTTATTTTACTTTTTTCTTTCAGTTTTGGAAGTTTTCATTTTGATTTTTCAACTTCAATTTACCAACATTTTCTTCAGTTTTTACACATTTTATCATGTTACAATTTTTCAGTTTCCCGATCTTTAATTTTTCAAGTTTCCAATTGAAATTTTTCGATTTTTAAATTTTTTGTTTAATTTTTCGGTTTTTCAATTTCCATAAAAAAACTAAAAAGCTAAAAATTTAAAATCGCAAAAGTGAAAAATCAGATAATTAAGAAATCCATCGAAAAATTTTAAAATTGAAAAACCGAAAAATTAGGAAATCAAAAAATTGAAAAAAAGAGACATTGAAAAATCGGATCATTGAAAAATCAAAAATTGCGAAATCGAGAACTGTAAAAAAAATTGTAAAATGGAAAAATTGAAAATTCAAGAACTGAAGAACCAAAAATTGCAAACTGAAAAACTGAAACAAAAAATTGAACATTTTAAAAATTGAAAATTGGAAAAATTGCAAACTGAACATTTGAAAAATCGAAAAATTGAGTAAACTGAAAATTGTCAAAAAAAAAATTGAAAAATCGGAAATGGCAAAAAAACCAGAAATCGTAAAATCGAAGAACTTTAAAAATTCAAAAATCGGTAGCAAATAAAACTCGTTGATATTTTATTTATTTTGTATTTGTATTTTATTAAATAAGTTTTCAACAGGTAGATTCGTCCTTGAAAACAAAAAAAAAAAATGCACAGGATGTAAAGAAAAATAAGTCATGTCTATTCAAACATGACCCTATATATTCAAATAAACCGAATTTATTTATTTTTTGATAAACTTTGACAAGTTTTAGTAAATTTGAAGAAACAACTGCAATAACAGTTTTTTCCGAAGTTTATGACGATCACTCATCTACAATTATTTCCAAAGAACCATCCATCTTGGGAGAATCCCTCAAACTCAACCCTCCCCCAAAATGGACGTCCGCCCGCACTTATCCTCTACGCCCGGTCAAATAAGGTTTCACAAACCCGCCCCACCTTATTCGACCGGAAAACTTCCTACATAAGCATCGACCAAAAAAAAACTTAACAATCCTATTTAACAACAAATCCTTCAATGGGAAACTTCCATGCACCACGCAAATTTCCCATCGAACCTCTCCGAAATAAATACACAAACATCCCATAACAGTGTACAGAAAATAAAAACCAACAACGAACGATCATTAACCAAAACCAACCGCGATCGACAAGATCGAGCAGGCATCGCGATCGTCCCTTGTCTCTCGCATCGCTTACTACGACCGTCGACATGAAAATATCGTCACATATATCACAGTACCTGTTTGGTGGCGGCGGGGCGTAGGGGTGTTGCATCTCGGGCTGGTAGTAGGCTTCGGGGGGCTGCGGCGGCGGCGGGCCGCGGTGCTGGCCCCATCCTCCTGCGGCGGCCCCGGCCTTGCCGCGGCCGCGCTCGTCGTAGCTGTCGTAGTAGGCGTAGTCGCGCTCTCTGTCGCGCTCGTGGTGGCCGCCGCCCTCTCGATCGTCGCGGCCTCGGTGCTCGCGCTCTCGGCTGTAGCCTCGGTCGTCGCGACCGCCGTAGTCGCGGTCGCGATCGCGCTCGTGCTCGTGCTCGTAGTCGCGATCGCGGAACTGGTGGCTGTCTTTGAAACGGTGCCTGAAACAAAGGGGCGGTTGAGGGGCCTGCTGGCGGACTGAGCATACTAGTTAGGGGGGCGAATTTTGGGTGCGGTAGGTGCTAACGATTTAAGAAACGGTTCAACCAATAATACCAAAAACTAAAATAACCTACAATTTTACAACAATATGTGTTATGTAATTTCGGAGATAATAAATATATTTAATAAAATCGTTTACACACGACAAATAAACGGAAATGGAAGACCCACTTTTTCATACTGTAGAAATTATGAACCATCGAGAAAAATTGACTTGAGCTTACGTTCATTGTGGTATTTCTCTAAGCACAATGCGAATGATTTGCATTTAGATTTGTATAAGTGCTACTTAAATCTGTAGTACAAACTACTAACACCTAGAATTGTGTTTCGTAGCTTGCGGCGTTTCAACAGTTATTCAAAAATCCAAATGAAAATGCGTTCAGTTTTATTTATTGACGTCAAGATTGGGATTGAATTAGTAAAATAAGGCTAGCAATTTTGGAACTAGTAGAATTTTAGCAGGTACTAGCCCCGCCCACCCACCCTCTCTTTTCGTAAAGGGTATCTCATTTGCCAAAATCAGTCCTATCTTAGCAAGTACTAAACCCGCCCACCCACCCTGTCTTTTCTTAGAGGGTACGTCATTTGCTAAAATCAGTTTTAACAGGTACTAACCCCACCCACCCGCCCTCTTAATGGATTTTTCTTTTGTTGGTTTTGTCTTTGTCTATAATTTATAAATGTCTTATTAATTTTTTTTTGGTTTATTTATTAATGAAAAATAAAAGTTTTTTTTTATTAATAATAATGCACAACGATTAATGACTACTGGTTGATATGGTTATCCGTCATTTTCCAGACACCTGTATATTAAAATAAAAAGCAAGGGTGGAATAATAAACCACACGTACAGACGCATACTGTTTTCACATTTTAAATAGGATTTATGTGCCAAATTTTTAAGGTGACGTCATCAAACTGTTAATGGGAATGAAAAAAACAAATTTAGAATAGCGTTTCACTATATACACGATATTCCTAAAATATGCCTCAAATTTCGTAACAATATTCTTCTTTTGAGGGACAAGATTATAATTTTTGATATGTACAGTACAAGGACGCAAATATTGTGTTCCCAAAATTTCAAAAAAATTAGTCTCAACAGCTGGTATCACCGTTTTTTTTTTTAATTGGATGTACGTAGTTGCGACTTGCGATAAGAAAAATAAGCAGAATAAATCACTTTATTTTAAAGTTAAAATTTTCAATTTTTTGTTTCAATTTACTATTTTACAATTTTTCGATATTTGCAATTTTTGATCTTTCCATTTCTCTATTATTTCAATTTTTTAATTTCCTATTTTTTTTATTTTTTAGTTTTAAAATGTTTCAATTTTGAGTTTTTATTCTTTGGATTTTACAATTTTGCAAATTTTAGATTTCCCAATAATCTGATTTTCTGTTTTTCGATTTTCAATTCCTGGATTTTCTATTTTTTTATTTTTAGTTTTCAAGTTTTTTATATAAAAGTGGTAAAATCGTAAAATTAAACAAACGAAAATTTTTTAAATCGACAAATTTCGAAATTCAAAAGTTGAAAAATCGATGAATTGAAACTTTTCAAATTGAAAGCTCGAATATGAAAGAACTAGAAGGTGAAAAATCAAAAAAATCGTGAAAATAAAAATTTTAAATGTGTAAAAATTGAAGAAATGGAAAACTGAAAGATCGAAAAATTGACAAATTGAACCTGAAAAATCAAAAAACTAAAAAAATGTAATTTTAAAACTTCCAAAAACTGAAAAAACGAAAAACTGAAAACTCCAAAATTTAAAAATCGAGAAACACAAAAATCGAAAAATTAGAAACGCGATAAATTAAACTATCTATAAATTAGAAAATCGAAAAACTGAGAAACTTAAAGCTGGACACTCGAAAAATGGAATAATTTGAAATTGGAAACTCACGAAATTGCAAGTCAAAAATTTGTACAATTGAAAAATTGTAAAAAAAATTGATAAACTAAAAAATTGGAAAGTGGAATAATAATTGGAAAATCAGAAAAATCTAAAAACTGAGAAATTGTAAAACCGAAAACGTGAACAGTTTCTAAAAACTAAAAGATTCAGATTTCAATCTTGAAATTTTTCGATGTTCCAATTATGACTTATGGGATTTTTCATTGTTTCGATTTTACAATTTTTCGTTTTTTAATGTTTGGTTTTAATTTTTCGATTTTTCAATTTTACCTTTTGCAAGTTTTCAATTCCCCACTTGTCTCATTAGTCAATTCTTCGATTAGTTTCACAATTTTCTATTTTTCGACTTTTAGCTAATTGAAAAACTGTAAAATTGAACAAACGAAAAATCGAAAAACTTAAAAATTCAAAAGTTGAAAATTAGCAAAATTGAAAAATTTTAAATTGGAAGAAAATTCGAAAAATTCAAGAAACGGAAAATCTTAAACACGACAAACTAAAACATTCAAAAATCGAAAAATTGAAGACATGGAAGATTGAAAAATTGAAAAAATGCGAGCCGAAAACCTTAACTTGAAAACTTCAAAAATTACAGAAACTAAAAATTGGAAGTTCGAAAAATTAAAAGTGGCTTAACACGGAAAATTGAAAAATTGAAAAATTCAGGTTGAAAACGCAAAAACTTGGAGTTGCAAGCTCAAAAAATTATACAAATTATACACTCGGAAAACTGCAAAATAAAAATCGAAAAACTGAGAAATCGTAAAATTTAAGAAGAAACATTTTTTAAAACCTAAGAGATTTTTTCAATTTTTCCACTTTGATTTTTCGATAGAAAACCCTAGAATTGAAAAGAAAAATTCAAAAATAGAATAATCAAAAATCGAGAAATTGAAAAATCGAAATCGGAAAATTGATAAATTCAATCTGAAACATCAAAGAATCGAAAATTTTTAAATCGAACACTTCAAAAACTGAAGAAACGAAAAAATGAAAATTATAAAAATAAAAAATCGAGAAACTGAAAATGCGGAAACAGGAAAAATTAAAATATCTACAAACTGAAAAATCGAAAAATTGAAAAACTTAAAATTGAAAACTCGAAAAATGAAAAATTTGAAATTGAAAACTCGCAAAATTGCAAATGAAAAACTGAAGACTTGTAAAAAAAAATAAAAAACGAAAAAATCAAAAAGTGAAACTGGAAAATCAGAAAAATCGAAAAACCGAGAAATCGTAAAAACGAAAGTGTTGAATTTTTTAAAAACTAAAAGATTTTAAAAATTTTCCTGTTTACAATAATTACTGTTTCCGCATTTTTCGATATTTCAGTTTTCAAATTTTTTGATGTTCCTATTATAACTTATTGAGATTTTTAATTATTTCGATTTTACAATTTTTCGTTTTTCAATTTTTGGTTTCATTTTTACATTTTGCAATTTCAGAATTTTCTATTTTTCGACTTTTAGCTAATTGAAAAATTGAACAACCGAAAAATCGAAAAACTGAAAAATTGAAAAATTTAAAACTGAAAGAAAATTCGAGAAATTCAAGAAACGGAAAATCTGGAACACGATAAATTAAGGTATATAAAAATCGAAAAATTGAAGACATGGAAGATTGCAAAATTGAAAGAAATACGACTCGAAAAATTTAAATTTGAAAACCTCAAAAATTACAGAAACTAAAAATTGAAGGTTCGAAAAATTAACAGTGGGGGAAACACGGAAAATTCAAAAATTCGAAAAATTCACGTTAAAAACACGAAAAATTGAAAAACTTGACGTTGAAAGCTCAAAAAATTACATTCGGAAAAGTGCAAAATAAAAATTGAGAAAGTAAAAAGCCCCAAAATGGAATAATTGTAAAATGAAAAAAATCGGAAAACTGGAAAATCGTAAAATTTAAATAGAAATATTTTTAAAAACTAAAAGATTTTTCAATTTTTCCATGTTATAATTTTTCATTTTTTTAATTTCTCGATTTTTCAATTCTTCAATTTTCATTTCACGATTTGTTATTTCCCGATTTTCAACTTTCCAATTTTTCGATAGAAAATCGTAAAATCAAAGAACCGAAAAATTCAAAAATTGATAAATTCGACCTGAAAAATCACAAAACTGAAAAATTTTAAATCGAACATTTAAAAAGCTGAAGAAACGAAAAAATGAAAATTCTAAAAATTAAAAATCGAGAAACTGAAAGATCGGAAACACGAAAAATTAAAGTATTTATAAATTGAAAAATCGAACAATTGAGAAACTTTAGATTGCAAATCAAAAAGTTGTACAATTGAAAAATCGAAAAATTGAGAAATCGTCAAATCGAAAAAGTAAACAATTTTTAAAAACTACAAGATTTTAAAAATTTTCCTCTTCACAATTTTTCAATTTATCGATTGTGTAATTTCTATTAAAATTTTATAACCTCATTTTTTGTTCCTTCAATTTTGAAATTTTTCAATTATAACTTATGAGATTTTTCATTTTACATTTTTTTGTTTTTCAATTTTTAGTTTCAATTTTTCGATTTTTCAATTTTATATTTAGCGAGTTTTCAACTCGTTTTTTTTTTATTTTTCGACTTTCAACTAATTGAAAAACTGTAAAATTGAACAAACGAAAAATCGAAAAATTTAAAAATTCAAAAGTTGAAAATTGGCAAAAATTGAGAAACTTAAAACTAAAGGAAAATTCCAAAAATTCAAGAAACGGAAAATCTTAAGCACGATAAATTAAAATATGTAAAAATTGAAAAATGGAAAAACTTGGAATTAACAGCTCAAAAAATCGCAAATCAAAAAATTATGCGATCGAAAAATTGCAAAATAAAAATCCAAAAACTAGAAAGTCCCAAAATGGAAGTATTGGAAAATCAAAATAATCGAAAAACTGAGAATTAGCAAAATTGAAACAGTAACATTTTTAAAAACTAAGATTTTTCAATTTTTTCATTTTGTAATTTGTCGTTTTTTCAACATCTCGATTGTTAAAACTTTTGATTTTTCAATTATGTATCCGATTTTTCAATGATGACATTTTTCATGTTATAATTTTTCTATTTTACATTGTTGTAATTTTTCGAATTCTCAATTATCCGATTTTTCAGTTTTTCGACTTTCAGTTTATCGATTTGTATTTTCCCGATCTCCAACTTTTCAATTTCTCGACAGAAAATCCTAAAGTTAAAAAAAAAAAATTCAAAAATAGAAAAATCGAGAACTTGAAACGAGAGATCGAAAAATCGAAAAATTAAAAAATTAAAAAATTGATTCAAAAGGAAAATTCAAAAAATTTAAGAAACGGAAAATCTTAAATACGATACATTAAAATATGTATTGAAAAATTGAAGACAGAAAAGATTGAAAATTTGAAAAAAATGCGAGCTGAAAAATTTAGATTTGAAAACTTCAAAAATTAAAGAAACTAAAAATTAAAGTTCAAAGAATTAAAAATAGAGGAACACGGAAAATTTAAAAATCCATAAATTGGAAAATGGCAAAATTGAAGAAACGGAAAATCGAAACATTGAAAAATTCAAGCTGAAAACGCGAAAATTGCAAAACAAAAAATTAATTATACAATAGGAAAATTGCAAAATAAAAATCGAAAAACTAAAAAGACCATAAATGGAATACATAACTGGAAATAAAAAAATCGAAAAACTGGGAACTCGTAAAATTGAAATGGTAATATTTTTAAAAAATGAAAGATTTTTCAATTTATTCATTTTATAATTTTTCATTTTGTCAATTTCTCGATTTTGGTTTTTGGTTTTTCAGTTTTTCGACTTTCAGTTTATCGATTTCCAACTCAATTTTTCGATAGAAAATCGTAAAGTTAAAAAAAACGACAAATTGGAAAATAGAATACATAATCAATAATCGAGAACTTGAAACGAAAGATTCAAAAATCGAAAAATTGAAAAATTCGACTTGAAAAATCGAAAACTGGAAGATTTGAAAAACTGAAAACTTGAAATAATAAAATTCGGGAAATTAAAAAATTGCAAAGTGGAATAAATGAACAATCAGAAAAATCGAAAAAGTAAAAAATCTTTAAAACGTTTTTCAGTTTTACAATTTTTCGATTTCTTATTCTGATTTTTCTGTTTAATAATTTTCAATTTCTCCATTTTTTATTTTTCCACTTCCATTTTTTCAATTTTTCTGTAGAAAATCGTAAAATTAAAAAACGAAAAATTAAAAAATTACAATTGAAAACTCGAAAAATGTACAAACAAAAATTGGAAAAATTGAAAAACGAGAAGATGAAAAATTGAGGAAACGGAAGATTGCAAAATTGAAAAAGTTCAAGAGAAATTGAAACACTTATATTGAAAACCCGAGAAATTGAACAACCTGAAAATCTTTAAAACCTAGAAGATTTTTAATATTTTGATTTTTTATTTTTTGAATTTTGAAATTCTCAATTCTGATTTTTCAATTTCCCGATTTTTTATTTTTCCACTTTCATCTTTTCAATTTTTCTATAGAAAATCGTAAAATTAAAAAAAAACGAAAAATTAAAAAACTAAAATTGAAAACTTAAAAATGTAACAAACAAAAAATTGGAAAAATTGAAAAACGAGAAATTGAGAAACTGAGGAAACGAAAGATTGCGAAATTGAAAAATTCAAGTTGAAAAATGAGAAATTGAAATACTTCAATTGAAAATCCGAAAAATAAAAAATGGAGATGAAAATAACGATCTTAATATCTCTTGTAGAGAATTGCCACACTACCTACCAAAGCATCGGAAACCGAAGTCGACCGAAAACCTGCCTTCGGTACCACAACAACGCTACTAAGAGTAGACGAAAAATTATCATATTTTTTTATTAAAAACTGCACTGGACTGAGTTTGTTAATTCTCAACATAACTTTTTAAAACGATATATCTCATTTTTAATTTGCAACTTCTGAAACCGCGATGATGTTCCCCATGTACTTTAGACAGGACAGTAAATGTCGGTTTTTCATTTTGAGGTTATCATAAAAAACATATTTTAACAAAAAACCACAATCTGAACAGCAATAAGGTGTAAATATATACAACGAATTCTCGTTATTTCATACTTAAGTATACACAAGTAAAAAAGAGTAAACCGACTACACCGAAACACCTCAGTTTTCAACTCTACTAACAATCGTTCGGCAACCTACCAACACCAACTACAATATAAAAATTATTATATAAAGTAACTATATAAAGAGTAAATAAATACGCATGCGTCTTATGAAATCAACTCAAAAAGCAACAACCAAAACTCAATAGACAACAGTAAAATAATCAGGAAAAAGGATTATGGTTGTCGAGGTAGAGTCATCTTCAACTGACCTTGGAGGCGATCGAATGGGCGACCTGTAGCGCGAAGGCCCCCTTCGTCTCGGGGGCGAGTGTCTCGGGGAGAAGTCCCTAAACGGGGAACCCCTCAAACTGCCCGAGAACGATCTCGAGCGCGACCTACAATTAGAACCAATTCAAATTGGACGTTTGCCCCGGCCTGACAAAGACAAAGGACGCAGCAGCGCGGAAATGAAGGCCGACGACCACTCACCTGCTGATCGAGAAGGACCTCGAGCGGCTGCGCGACTGGCGCCTGCGCGGCGAACGACTGCGCAGGCGCCGCGGCGACCGGCTGTAGCTCCTGCTGCGGCTGCGACTCCTGCTGTAGCTGCTGCGCCTCTGGCGCTTGGCGCGCCGCTCGCGCTCGTCCTTTTCGCGCAACATCCGGTTGAAGGCTGCGAGAGGGTCGTCGATGACCCTGTAAGTTCGCCTATTAGAGACAGAAATTAGGACTGTAGTACAGGTCGTGGGGGCTCTCGTGGAACGCCAAGCAGTGAGAATGAAGCTGGGAGAAGAACGGACTCATACTTATGGTATACTTATATTCCTTAATATGTATATGAACAATCTATCTAAACACAACAGGCACAGACTTAAAAAAAATTACCTCCTTTGAAACGATCTAAATTTTTTATTTTAATTATTTTTACATTAGTTACGAAGATACATATAAAGCAAGCACCGATTCGTAAAGCTGAGAAAATTTACCATAGAGAAAATCACTTTTTAGATTGTTGTAACTAAACACATTGTATGCATAAAAATGGTGGATGCGCCGGGCTAGTAAAAAAAATTTTAAAAAATATTTATTTCGAGAATTTTTGGAAACTTTTAACATGAAATAAGGTATTTTGAAACACGTTGTCCATTCCTTCAAGTTATTAACATCTGAAAAGCTTAAACAAAAAATATATTAAATTAACCGGTTTTAAAATGATTTAATTATAAAAAAAATTTTGCAATATTTATTTCCTCTATAGGGTTAAACCCAGTGGCGTAAATAACACTCCCCCAGCTTTTTTGACTTAAATTTTTCAATTGTTCAATTTTTCTTTTTTCTTTTTTTTTTGTTTCTTCAGTTTTTCTATTTTACAACTTCTTCAATTTGGAGTTTTTGTTTCGATTTATTTTGTTTATTTTTTCAGGTATTCGATTTTTCAACATTTGGATTTTATTTTTTGTTTTTTCAGTTTTACTTTTCCCATTTTTTTTTTTCTTCAATGCAAATTTTCCAATTTTTCATTTTTCTTCTTTCTGCGATTTTAAGATTTTACAATTTTTCGATACAAAATTTCTCAAATCTTGAATTTAAATTTATACAATTTTTCGATTTTTCAATGTTACGATTTTTTTTTTTTCGATTTTTAATTTTTTGTTTATTCTTTCTTCAATTTTTCCAATTGCATTTTTTTTGTTTCTTCAGTTTTACGTTGTTTTCAGTTTCCGATTTCCCCACTTTTGAATATTTCAATGTTTAGATTGGCAGTTTCAAGAATTTTCAGCTTTTAATTTTGAAAATTTTCATGTCTTCAATCTTTGCAATTTTTCGTTTCGGTTTTTCTGTTTTTTATTTTCTTTATTGTTTCAATTTCTCGGTTTCCCAATGTTCTGATTTTATAATTTTTGTTTTTTTTTTCTATGTGAAACTTTTAAATTTTTGGATTTCTGAATTTTTCGCTTTTTCAGTCACTAGATTTTTTTAATTTTTCGTTTCTTCAATTTTACCATTTAGAATGTCTCCATTTTGCAATCATGGATTTTAAAACTTCTTCGTTTATTCGAATTTTGTGATTTGCAACTTTTGGGTTTTCAACTTTCAGATTTTTTAATTTTTTCTTTCTTCAATTTTTTGCAATTTTTATAGTTTTCTTTTTAAATATAATAATAATGAAAAAACGAAAATTTATAAAACCGAAAGGAACATTAAATAAATAAAGGAAATGAAAAAACAAACATAAAAAATCGAGAAAATCAAAAATAAAAATCAAGAACTTGAAAATTTTTCAGTTTTCAATTTTTACATTAATCAACCTTTAGATTTTTTTATTTTTTATTTGCAATTTTGCTAGTTTTCATTTTAAATATGTAATAATATTTTTTTTAAATTTATCCACTTTTAAATTTTATGATTTTATAATTTTTCCATTTTTCAAGTATTGAATTTTAAACCTTTTTTTATTTATTCGACTTCTTAAATTTTCGATTTGCAAATTTTCGTGTCGGTTTTTTCTTTATTCTTTATTTTTACAATTTTTGAATCTTTCAATGTTCCGATTTTATAGTTTTTTGCTTTTCCAATTTCAACTTTCTCAAGTTTTCGTTTCTTCTATTTTTCGATTGGCAATTTTTCATTTATTTTAAATTTTTCACTTTTTAGATTTTGCAAATTTTGGATTTATAGTTTCACGAGTTTTCATTTTTTTAATTTTTCGATTTTTCATGTCTGAATTTTTCATGTCGGTTTTTTATTTTCTTATTTTTTCAATTTTTCGGTTTTTCAATGTTCTGATTTTATAATTTTTCTTTTTTTCAATGTGAAACTTAAATTTTTCGTTTTATCAACTTTTACATATTTAATTACTCGTTTTTTCAATTTTTGATTTGCAATTTTCCTAATTTTCATTTTAAATATGTAATAACAACTTTTAAAATTTTTCACTGTCCAATTGTACGATTTTAGAATTTTTCCATTTTTCAATTATTGGATTTTAAAAATTTTCCATTTATTCCACTTTTCAAATTTTCTATTTTCAATTTTGTCGTTCCGTTTTTTTTATTTTCTTTTTTCGATCTTTCAATGTTCCGGATTTATAATTTTTTGTTTTTTCAATTTTTAATTTCAATTTTTAGATTTCGCAATTTTTCGTTCTGGCACTTTCACTAGTTTTCTATTTTTAATTTTTCAATTATTCGTTTTGGTTTTTTATTTTCTTCATATTTTCAATTTTTCAGTTTTTGACCGTTCTTATTTTATATTTTCTTTCTTTCCATGTGAATTTTTTTAATTTTTAGAGTTGTCCAATTTTTCGGTTTTTCAACCATCAGATTTTTAATTTTTCATTTTTTCAATTTTAGATTTCTTTTTCTCAATTTTACAATTTTCCGTTTCTTCAATTTTTGAATTGCAATTTTTCTAATTTTCATTTCAAATATTTAATAATACTTATAAGCTTTAAAATTGTAAAAAGTGTAAACTTTTGCAATTTTTCCATAGTTGAATTTTTCCATTTTACAATTATTGGATTTTAAAATTTTCATTCATTCAATTTTTTAATTTTTGATTTCCTTGATATTTAATTTTTCAATTTTTCGATCTTCCAATGTTACAGTTTTCGTTACAACTTTGACGTTTCTATAATTTTCCAATTTCACAATTTTTGGGCTTTCCAATTTTTCGAATCAACAATTTTTTCGATTTTTAGTTTTGCAATTATTCAATTTTTCGTTTTTTCAGTTCTTCGGCTGGCAATTTTTCGATTTTACATTTTTTCCGATTTTCAGTTTTTAGATTTTTCAACTCTTCGAATTAAAAAAATGGAAAAATTAAAAAATCAAAAATGAAAAAACGAAAAAGTATAAAATGAAAACTGAGGAATCTAAAAATTGGAAAAATCGAAACCAAAAATTGAAAAACAAAACAACAAAAATTGAGAATCTTAAAAATCGAAAAAACAAAGTGTTTTCATTAAAAAATCCGGAAATTTGACAAACCCAAAAATTGCAAAATTGAAAAATTGAGGAATTGAAAAATCAAAAATTGAAAATTTGAAAAATTGAATAAACGAAATTTTACAATCGAAACATTGAAAAAATAGAAATAAAAAAAAACAAAAATTGCGATAAAAAAATAGAAAAAATTAAAATACAGTACTTCAAAAATTGAAAAAACGAAAAATAGAAAAATCGAAAAATTAAAAAATTGAGAAACCGATAAATCGAAAAATGAAAAACTAATACCGAAAAATAGCAAAAGCGAATTACCGAAAAATTATACATTCGAAATAAACACTGAAAAAAGTGGAAATAAAAAAAAACGAAAACTGCGTTAAAAAAAACGATAAAATGAAAATTAAAAAATCAGGAAAATGAAAACTGAAAACCATGAACTTGAAAAATTGAAAAAACCCAAAAATTGAAAAAGTAAAAATTGAGAAACCGATAAATCTAAAAATATATCGAAAAATAGCACAATTGAAAAATTGCAAATCAAAAAATTGAAGAAACGATAAATTGAAGAACTTCAAGTTGAAAAAACGGAAAAATTAAAGTTGAAAAAATCGAAAAATTATGAAACCAAAAGATTGAAAAATAGAAAAATTGAAAAATCCAGCAATTGAAAAACCAAAAATTGAAAATTCGAAAAATTGAATAAATGAAAAATTATAAAATCGAAGCAAACATTGAAAAAATGGAAATAAAAAAGCCAAAAATTGTGATAAAAAAAATCGAGAAAATGAAAATTAAAAAATCGAGAAAATGAAAATCAAGAACTTCAAAAATTGAAAAAACGAAAAATTGAGGAAACGAAAAATCGAAAAATTAAAAACTGAGAAACCGATAAATCGAAAAATGAAAAACTGTAATACCAAAAAACAGCAAATTCGAGTAAACGAAAAATATCCAATCGAAATGAACATTGAAAAAAATGGAAATAAAAAAAAACGAAAAATTATGATAAAAAAATCGAGGAAATGAAAATTAAAAAATCAGGACAATGAAAACTGAAAATCAATAACTTGAAAAATTGAAAAAACGAAAAAATCGGAAAAGTAAAAATTGAGAAACCGATAAATCGAAAAATATATCGAAAAATAGCAAAATTAAAAAACTGCAAATCAAAAAATTGAAGAAACGATAAATTGAAGAAATTAAAGTTGAAAAAACGGAAAAATTAAAGTTGAAAAAAACGAAAAATTATGAAACCGCAAGATTGAAAAATTGATATAAAAGAAAAATCCAGCAATTGAAAACTCAAAAATTGAAAATTTGAAAAATTGAATGAACGAAAAATTATAAAATCGAAACAAATTCAAAAATAGAAATAAAAAGCCTAAAATAGTGATAAAAAAATTAAGAGAATGAAAATTAAAAAATCGGGAAAATGAAAATCAAGAACTTCAAGACTTGAAAAAAAACGAAAAATTGACGAAACGAAAAATTGAAAAATCGAAAAATTAAAAATTGAGAACCGATAAATCGAAAAATTAAAAACTGTACTACCGAAAAATACCAAAATCGAATAAACGAAAAATATCCAATCGAAATAAACATTGAAAAAAATGGAAATAAAAAAAAACGAAAAATTATGATAAAAAAATCGAAAAAAAGAAAATTAAAAAATCGGGAAAATGAAAACTGAAAACCAAGAACATGAAAAATTGAAAAAACGAAAAATTGAAAAATCAAAAAATATAGAAACAAAAAATTAAAAAAATGAAAGTTGAAAAACCGAAAAATTGAAAAAATTAAAGTAGAAAAAAACCAAAAATTATGAAACCGAAACACTGAAAAATAGAAAAATGAAAAAAAAAATGAAAAAACGAAAAATTGCAAAATCGAAGGAAAAGGAAAACGAAAAATTGTGATATCAAAAAAATGGTCAAAGGTAAATAAATCCCGATTTTTCGAGAAAAGTTGTAAGATTTGATTTTCGATTTTTTTTTAATAACCTTTATAAGTAAAAATAAAGATATGTATGTAATGTTAAAGTAAATTCTAATGTAATAGCCTCATTCATAATTTTTTTTTTATTCATTGATGAACGACAAGCATTTTTCTGAGAAGATTTATTACGTTAAATTCTGCGATAACGTCAGCAGTTTTTTTGGGATGAGTTAAACGAATTAATTTTGATAAAGATTTGCCACGATTAAGATAACCTTGAAACGTTTACAAGATTTCACAGCATTCGGTTTTGCAGTTTCAAAGTTAACTTGCAAAATGTTGTTACACAATTCTGATTTTTTTACAGAAATCTAGATATCTAGGGTAAAGAAAACTCAAACGAATTCATACATCACAAATGCAGAAGTATCTTACTTTATAGGATTAAAAAAATATATACATTATTGGAAATTTTAGAGATGTCATTCCATTGGTTGGTGTTTTACCACCTACACACAAAATTTGACAACAATCGGTCCAGTAGTTTCGGAGATTATCTGTCTAATAAAAATTGATACAGACTGCAGACAGACGGGAAGTAAAAATTGAAAAAAAGTCCGTTTTTCTCCATACGATGATAACAATGGCGATTGGCTAGTCTCAGACGCCTTCGTCGAATAAACATACCCTGATGGCGTCCGCCCTCTCATCCTCCGATCGTTCATCCCGTAGTCCCTGTGGTGCGAACGCGAACCTTGATACGACGGGTTGTACATGGGGGGCGGTCCCGACATGGGCGGTCTGCTCGTGTCGAACATGGGCCTAGGCGGCACCTGATAGGGTCCCGGAGGCATGTAGGGCGGGGCTCCGGGCGGTGGCAACCTAAAGTTTGGAGGCGGGCCGTTCGTCGGAGGGAAATTCCCCATGGGAGCTGGCGGATTGGCATAGCCTGGAGGCAAGTTTGGAGGCGGTCCTTGCATTGGCGGTACCATACCCATCATGGGCGGGGCGTTGTACGACCGAACGTCTGGAGGAGGGTAATTGGAGTTGGCGGAGACGCCGGGCTCGTCCACGGTTGGGGTACCGGCTCTTTCTTCAGAACGTCTGTGAAATTTAATTAAAAAAAAAATAACAAAAATGTGTCAAGTGGAAATTACCCTGTATCCCTGTATGGTGAGTTCCGGTGGTTGCGATGGTGGCGCCGCGGCGACTCATCACGTGACCGGTGCTTATGCTGCCTGGTATTCCCAGAACGCTCTCGCGGCTCACGATTTGAGTTAATCCTTTTTGAGATCGACTGGGTTTTAGGTGATTCAGCGGGAGAGACCCCAGGCGGACCCTCCGGAATAGTCTCAGTTTCAGTCTTTGGAGAATGCTTAACATCCTCTTCCTAAAATAGGAATTCAAACGAGATTAACTTAAGTACTAACACGTCATTCAAAATGACTCACTTTCTCTTCAGTTTTCGCGTGCTCAGTCGAATCGGCCTCGCTTATCACCGTCTTCTCTTCCGTCTCCACCTTCGCCGCCTCCACCTGCGGCTGACTCACCGCCTCCTTCGTCTTCACCACCACCGGCTCCTCCCTCTGCTTGTACGCCAACTTCTTAACGTACCCCGTCGTATTCTTAAAATTCGCCACTGAGTTTCTCAAAAACCGGTTAGGAATCAGCGTCGCCGGCGAGATGTCCTTCTCGTGGCAGTCGGGACACTCGTGCTCCTCGCTCTCGAGCAGGAAACTCCTGATACATTCATCACAGAAAGAGTTGCCGCAGCATGGGATCATGACCGCGTCCGTCAGCAAGTCGGAACAAATCGAGCACACCAGATCCTCGGGTATTTCCGGTTTCACTTCTTGTAGGGGCGCCTGAGGGGCCTGTTTCTGGGTGTAGGTTTGGTGGTCCAACACCGGGACCGCGTAGGAGCCGTTCGGGGTCATCATGGCCCCCTGCACTTGGGGGCCTTCCACCGGCACCATGAAACTCAGCGGGATGCCAGTGCTCTTTTTTATTTCGATCGGCTCGGGGCCCTTGCTCAGGGGGCAGTCCTTGATCCAGTGGCCTGTCTGGTGGCACTTGTAGCAACGGTAGTTGGGGGGCACAGCTCCGATTTGGTTGGCGCCGCGGATTTTCAAGTAGCTGGAATGATACGTTACGAAATGAGTTAACTTGAACCAACGATTCTTAAGCCAATCACTGTTTAGCAGCTCTTGTTATTGTAAATTGTCGAGGTCACGTCATACCATTGTTAGCGGAGAGGATTAGACAAATTTTGGCTAAAGTTTTATTTTTTAATAAGATATGAAGCATTGAGGCAACCAATTATACAGATGCGTGTTGTATTTGTCGTGAGTCATTGGGCATGAGGTCCATATAAAGTGAGAGGAGGCACGTTTCGATGACCTACTTCGACCCTATTACAATGTATAACCAAATAATGATGATTCTAACAATGTAACTTTCACTGTACTAATGTTTTTAAATTTCTAATAAAAAAATCTTTCTTTGGTACTTGCACAAAAGGCGTATTGAAATTTTCAACATGCGAAGTTTTCTATTGAAGATTTTTTTCGACTACTTTTTCGTCTGCTAGGGGTCATGAAACGCCGAGAAATCATATAGCAACTGAAATTTTATCCATGCGCCCCTATTTTACGGATGAAGAATAAAATAAAACTTCAACAAATGATGATAAACTACTATAGAAAAAACCGCCAAGATATTATTTCTAAAAATGGGTATAAAATTATTTATACTGAACTTTCCTCGACCCTGAAGACTAATCAAACAAATCCATGTAAGCATAAAAAATTGATAAACCACAAGTATATACTCAGATTTGACACATTTTAAATATGTATCCAGCAAAATTTTGAGATCACGTCATCAAGTTTTAAACAGATAAATTTTTGTTAACGATTTACCGTTCTTAAGACAACCTTAAGTGAAACCACTCTGAAGTTTTCAGGACATTCAATATTGAAGCTTTTAAGTCCAAAAAATCAAGCGGATTCATAAACTAGAAGAATAGAATATTTACAGTATTTTATAAAATTTAAATAACATTTTCTATGCTAAGTTTTGAGTTGACGTCAGAAGTCATTGGTGGGGATGATCAGACAAATTTTGTTTAGCGTTTTTATTATTAATTATTTAAAACAATTTTGGCGGTCTTTGGTGTTCTATTTTTTGAAAATTCTGACCTGACCTGTTTTTGAGTTAATTTTCGGACCCCGTTTTTTTTTTTGGAAAATTTAAAACAATCTTCGAGGTTCTAGGTATTCCTACTTGAAAAGAATTTGAAAGTGCTTTGCCAAAATCAGTCTTATCTTAGTAGGTACTAGCTCTTTAAGAAAATAAAGGGCGGGTGGGCGGGGCTAGTAATTGCTAAGATAAAACTGATATTGCCAGATGGCATACTCTCAAAGATACTTGTCAAGATAAGAGTGATTTTGCCAAATGATATACCCTCTATTCTTCATTTTCTTAGAAAGTAGGTCATTTGCCAAAATCAGTATTATCTTAGTAGATACTAGCCCTCTAAGAATATAAAAGGCGGGTGGGCGGGGCTAGTACTTGCTAAGATAAAATTGCAATTGCCAAAGGGCATACCCTCGAAGAAAATAAAGGGTGGGTAGGTTCTATACTTGCCAAGATAAAACTGATTTTGCCAAATGATATACCATCTATCCTTCATTTTCTTAGAGAGTCGGTCATTTGCCAATATCAGTCTTATCTTAGCAGGTACTAGCCCCGCCCACCCACCCTCTCTTTTCTTACAGAGTATGTGATTTGCCAAAATCAGTCTTTCTTAGCAGATACTAGCCCCGCCCACCCACCCTCTCTTTTCTTAAAGAGTATGTCATTGCCAAAAACACAAACTTGTAAATAGTAAATGGGTTTTAAATTGTATAAAATAACATAATCCTACACATGTTTATGATTCCGAGTTTTTACCCGAAACGTAAAGAATTTTGAAAATTAATCAAAACCGAATAATTTGAAATCTTGCATATGTTTTAAGGTTATAAACAGCATAATAAATTTTTAGTCAAAATATATTTGCTTATTAATTAAATATTAAATAGTGAAACTAATACAGATAATTTACTTATATTTTTTAAATAAGAAAAAAACAAAATCTGAAAAACAAAAAGTTTTTTTCTCCAACATACTTTTTCCGTTGCTTATTTTAAAGCAGTAAATTTACGTGGGCTATTATTCTCAGTTGGTAAATTTTGAATATATAAAATTTTATAACAATCAATCCAGTAGTTTCGGATATTGTATCTAAAAAATCGCCAAAAGGCCACAAATGGCAGAGACAAATGACACACGACCTTCACTTTAATTCAGGTCACACGAATTACAGTTCGTCGTTTGAGAACTTGTTTGATCTACAGACCAGAGCGCACTCAGGCCAATGTCGACTCTAAGCGTTCGGAAACGATTTGATTTATAAGCCATGATCCGTGATCTGATACACATCCTAACCGGTTTCGACCATAATTTCTGCTGTTTCAGTTTTCGAATTCTCAGTTTTTGGAAATTTTAGTTTGGGGACTTTTCAGTTTTCTCCTATTTATTTTTCAATTTTTGGATTTTACAATTTCTCAATTTTTCAATTTCTCGATTTTCAGTTTTTCTCTTCAATTTTACGATTTTTAAATATTTCGATTTTTCAATTTTTGACTTTTTTTTATAAACTCTTTATTTGTCGATTTTTCAATTAATTGATTTTTGAGGTTTTTTGTTTTTTCATTTTTCTATTTTTTCAGGTTTCGATTTTTCAACTTCACTTTTTTGTTTTTTTAATTTCTCAAATTTATTTTTAATTTCTCAGTTTTTGCACATTTCAGTTTTGGGATTTTTCAGTTTACTTATTATTCAATTTTTATTCGATCTTACGATTTTGCAGGCTTTTGATTTTTCAATTTTTCGATTTTTTTAAAGCTTCGATATTTCGACTTCACTTTTTTGATTTTTCGATTTCTCAATTTTTCGATTCTTTAGGTTCTCAGTTTTTGGATATTTCAGTTTTGGGATTTTTCAATATTTCTGTTCTTCGATTTTTCCCTTTTCGACTTCTGGATTTTTCGATGTGTCGGCTTTTTATTTTTTCGATTTTTAAATTTTAGATTTCTCAATTTTTTGGTTTTTTAATTTTTCAATTTTAAAATTTTAGATTTTTCGATTTCTCGATTTTTCATTTCAGCTCTTCCATATTTCAATTTTTCAAATGTTTCGATTTCTAAATCTTCCGACTTTTCGACTTCCCGGTTTTAGATTTTCTGTTTTTCAATTGTCGTTTTTTTCAATTTTTCGATTTTTAAATTTTAAATTTTTCGGTTTTTTGATATTTTAATTTTTCAATATTTAAAATTTTTGATTTTTTGATTTCTCGATTTTTCATTTCAGTTCTTCGATATTTCAGTTTTTCAAGTTTTCAAATTTTTCAAATGTTTCGATTTCTAAATCTTCCGATTTTTCGACTTCCCAGTTATAGATTTTCTGTTTTTTATTGTCGTTTTTTCAATTTTTCGATTTTTAAATTTTAAATTTTTCAGTTTTTTGATATTTTAATTTTTCAATATTTAAAATTTTAGATTTTTCGATTTCTCGAGTTTTCATTTCAGTTCTTCGAGATATCAGTTTTTCAAGTTTTCGAATTTTTCAAATGTTTTGATTTCTAAATCTTCCGATTTTTCGACTTCCCGGTTTTAGATTTTCTGTTTTTCAATTGTCATTTTGTCAAATTTTCGATTTTTCAATTTTTCAAATTTCACATTTATAAACTGTCAATTTTCCGACTTTTCAATTCATCGATGTTTTGATTTTCCCATTTCTTGACTTTCGAGGGTTTCTTCAATTATTTAATTTTTCCATTTTTCAGGTTTTTGATTTTTTATTTGTTAATTTTTTTAAGGTTTCAATTTTTCGACTTTTTAGGTTCTCAGTTTTTCGATATTTCAGTTTTGGGATTTTTCAATATTTTGACTCTTCAACTTTTCGATTTTTGGCTTCTGGAGTTTTCGATGTGTCGATTTTTTTACTTTTTCAATTTTTCGATTGCTTAATTTTTCAATTTTTCGACTTTCCGGTTTTAGATTTTCTGTTTTTCAATTGTCATTTTGTCAAATTTTCGATTTAATTTTTCAAATTTGACTTTCATAAAGTCTCAATTTTTCGATTTTTCAATTAATCGATGTTTTGATTTTCCCATTTCTTGACCTTCGAGTGTTTCGATTTTCCTGTTCTTCAATTCTTTAATTTTTTGATTTTTGAGGTTTTTGATTTTTCAATTTTTCGATTTTTTAAGGTTTCTATTTTTCGACTTCACTTTTTTGATTTTTTGATTTTTCAATTTTAGATTTTTCAGTTTTAGGATTTTTCAATATTTCAAATCTTCGACTTTTTTATTTTTGACTTCTGGGTTTTTCGATGTGTCAACCTTTTTACATTTTCGATTTTTCAATTTTTGGACTTTTAAATTTTAGATTTTTCAATCTTTTGATATTTTAATTTTTCAATATTTCTTAATCTTTCTATTTTTCGACTTCCTGGTGTTGGATGTTGTTTTTCAATTTTTCGATTTGTTAATTTTTCATTCCCGATTTATCGAGATTTGATTGTTCAGGTTTTCGATTTATCAGTTTTTCAAATTTTTATTTTCGCCTATTTCGGTTTCCCAGTTTTTCCAGTTTTCCATTTTTTCGTTTTTTGATTTTTCCGCTTTTCCAATTTTTCAACTTTTAACTTTTTGTTTGTCGATTTCTCTATTTTTTGATTTTTCGACTTCATCACTTTTCGATTTCTCGTTCTTTAGATCTTTCAATCTCTTAATTTTTCAATTTTTCGAATTTTTAAGTTTTTTGATTTTTCGATATTTTGACTGTCAATTTCTCAATTTATAAATTGTTCAATTTTTAACTTTCCGATTTTGACCTATTTCGGTTTCTGAATTGTTTGACTTTTCGACTCCACGATTTCTTGATCTTTTGATTTTTCGATTTCTCAGTTTTTCTATTTTCCAGTTTTGTCTCGATTTTTCGTTATTCGGTTTTTAAATTTTAGATTTTTGAATTTTACATTTTTTCGATTTTCAGTTCTTCGAGAGTTCGATTTTTCAAAGTTTCGGTTTAATGATTTTTTAAGGTTTCCATTTTTCGAATTTTCGATTGTTTTAATTGTTTTTTGTTTTTTTTTTTTTTCTCGCTGTTAATATCATACACTGTATCGAAAACAACCACAAAAATTGTCACTAAAAACATTAAAAAAAAATTCATACAAAATAGAACACAGTGTTTCCAAAACGTTTTCCCGAAAAAAATCCATTGGGTTATTACGATTTCAACAATATTCTTAGTTTAAGACGTTTTGCTAGTATAAAATACAAATAAAGAATCAATTCTTAGTTAAACAGAATAACGAACGCTTAGAGTCGACATTGGCCTGAGCGCACTCTGGTCTGTAAATCAAACAAGTTCTCGGGCGACGAGTTGTAGTGAAACAAGCAGTTGAGGGCGGTTTTGCAAAATCAGCCTGGATGTCGCATCTATATAATCTATGCACAGACTACGGACAGACGACTGTATATTAAAATAAAATGTTAGAGAAACCATATTTTACACAATCAACAAAATTAGTTGATCTACATATTCAATAATTATTGTTGTCGATGATTTCAGTTCAGAAATAATCCATAGCAGTTCATTATCGTTCAATTACCTGCTCGAGTATATGCAACCAAACATACACTTGGCAGATGAAGCATAAACCTTCATCAATCAAGGCGGCTGACTTGTCAGTAACGTCAAAAATTTAATTTTTTTTAAATAAACTACTTTGTTTCGCTTGTAAACTGTCAATTGTGGGCTTCGAAATGGGACAACGGGACACAAAAATGGAATAACAAAAATGTATATTTAGGTGCATTTTTACTTTTTATTTTCAAACTTCTGAAAATTGCGATCAACGAAAAAATATTGCAACTATAACACGTTGGTTAGTTGATCAAAATTTACCTGTAGAAATATTTTTTACAACATTGCTTAATAAAATTTTGAGATGATTATGATGGAGTAAATTACATAAACAGAATATTAAAAAAATACTAAAAAAAAAGAATAACAAAGAAAAACTTTATATTTAAATGCTCACAGTAACTGTAAAATGTCATATCAACAAAATAAGTTTTATTGTAATAATGACAAATATTCCATTAATTTATTTAATCAATACAAACGTAAGAACTTTTAATATACTCACAAATTTAATCAGTCTCAGTAATTTCTTTAAGAGAAAATATCATGGTGACAATTTTATTCACATCAAGCTCAATTATTAGGCAGTAAACCATTCTCTAAGAGTACAATACTTTATCACAGTCCTGTAAGACAAAAACGCTTAACATTCAGATATATTTAAAAAATAACTGATCTGAGTCTTGAACCCTGAGGAAAATGGAAGTCATAGAGGTACAATTTTTCCACAAAATGAAGGATAATTGGAATTCAATGTACAACAGAATTCACAAAAATGCCAAAAATCTGAGTGAATCACTAATAGTGTGTATTATGTGTTGCCTGCACTGTATTATTTGACCCAATTTGTTTTTTTTTACACAACTTTCCCTTGAATGTAGCCTTACAAATGAAATTATCATACTCAACACAGTTAAATATTATTCCTTCTCCTTCCACATATGAATACTACTACACCGCCCTAAAATATTAGTAAACTCCGCCTTACAACACAACAAAGTCTGAAAGACATAAAAAAAGATGCAAACTTCGCCCACTCTGGTAACTAAACCCGACTCACACTCCCCAAAACAACTACACACTTACTTGCTAGGATCATAATCTTGAGTCGATTGCGACATCATAGCCTTAATCTTATCATCCTCGGGCGCATCTAAACTTGACAAATCTACAGCTTTGGCAATCGGACCCCCTTCATCAAGCTTCGTGGGCGGGGTGGCGTCGCCCCCATACCCTTCCCACTGCTTGCTCTTGGTTTGTGCCGAAGTCGGTATTCTCGCAATCAGCAGCGACGTGTTCTTTGGAATCAACACATTCTCGTCTTCATAAACTACAAACGCGCGTTTTCGAATCACAACAACCACACTTTGCGTCAAAACTCACCCTCTTTCGTTTGCGCGTTCGTCACTTGAAGGTCAAAGTCAGTATTTTTACCGATCCTCTTCTGCTGGATGATGGCATTCTTTAAGTCTTTCACTGAAATGTGCAAGCCATCGAAAGTGACTGTGTCGTACTCTAAGGCCGATTTGAACTTGTAATGCACCGACATTTTCGGAAGTCTTATAAGAGATCAGATTTACCTAGAAAGGTAATTGCAGTTGGCACAATTAGGGATGCGTATACTCACAGTGAAGTTTTATGTTAATTAGGTGTGTAGTGATGATTAGGAAACACATCAAGAATTATTAGTAGCTAGTGTTGTTTTATGTTTTATTTGATTATTTTTGGAAAGCCACTGCAACAAACATCTTTATTTATGCGTGACATTTGACAGTTTGGTCAAAATGGCGGTGGGGCTAAGCGTAGGTCGCGATCGGACGGACAATCCATGCGCATAAACCGATTTTTCTCACAAATATTCGATTTTCACACGAAAAGAGAACAAATTGTTGGAACAGTGGTCGCTTTTGATATTATTATGTATTGGTTTGCGATTTTGTTGTGCAGGCGTCCTCTCTTTAGTCGCTTTTTTCAATTTGATAAGGCGCCAAAAAACTGCCATACAAAAACTGACACTTATCTCCTATACAATTTTACAAGAATACTCGCTACCCATTTTTCGTACTTTCACCATTAATAATGGCTAATTTCCACCTCCATGAAGATCCTGAATATCTAGTCGAAAATGTAAGACCTAAACGCTTTCAGAACGCCATTAAGGAATTTCCTGGACAAGCCAAGAAGAACAGACTCGCACTACAAACTTTGAGTACTTATCAGCAGAACTGTAAGCAGCAGACGAAACAACAAGGTGGTGAAAAAGTCACGGTGAGTCTTTTTACCAATTTTGAGTAAAATCAAACGCAATTTTGTCCACAGAGGGTACCAGAGAAAAAAGCTGTTTCACCGGTTTCTTCTGATGAACTCATCAAACTCAAGTCGGTGTTCAAAAGAAGAAACGTTGTAACGCGGTTGCCACCACACGAAAGTAACGAATATGACGACGACATAATGGAATATTTAAACTACTTTGAGAAAAAAATGTTCAAGATTAAACCAAACTATATGGTCAAACAAGACCATGTAAATTACGGCATGAGAAGTACTTTAATAGACTGGTTAGTTTCGGTTGCAGAGGAGTATCAAATGAACGAACAAACCCTTCACCTTAGCGTCAACTACTTGGACCGCTTTCTAAGCTACATATCTGTGGTAAGTTCTACCTTGTGCATCCACCTCAATGTAACTCATTTTTTCCAAGATAAAAGAAAAATTCCAACTGGTAGGGGCAACTGCGATGATGATCGCTGGCAAAGTAGAAGAAATCTACCCTCCAAACACCAGCGAATGGTCTTATTTAACCGGAAACACCTACAAGCCCGAGCAGCTAGTCAAAATGGAACAACTCATGCTCAAAGTTCTCAACTTTGAGATAAACGCACCTACGATTTTGGATTTTCTCTTGCTGTTGTGTTCAAAGTACAGGGTAGATAGTAAAACTATGTACTTAGCAATGGTAAGATTTAAATTAAGTGTAGGTAAAAGGGAGTCAAGGTGATTCTTTTAGTACTTGAGCGAGTTGGTACTACTGGAGGGTGAAGGATACTTGCAATATTACCCATCGACGTTGGCAGCAGCGTCGCTGGTTTTGGCGCGACACACGTTATTCAAAGCGGATCCATGGCCGCCGAAAATGGCGGAAACGGCAGGGTACAGTTTGAGACAGTTGAGCCCTATAGTGCAGAAGCAGCACAAGACTTTCAAGAGTTCGCCGTTCAAAGAACGGGAAGCTGTTCGAAATAAATACTCCAGCGACAAGTACCAAAGGGTGGCTCTGGTGAAACCGAGAGTGTTGGTGCTTGAGGAAGACGAAGAGTGAATGTGGGAGATATATCTATGTTATGTGTGACTGAGATTGTTTCAATTGTTGGAAATTATATGTGAGAGCTTTATTAGATAAAGTATATTGATGTTGCTTATTAAATAAATATTATTTACATGTTATACCGTGCGTTTATTAGTTATTTAGATCAGTAGAGGCTGTGGACTTGAATTGAATTGACAGATTCTGCTTATCAATACAATCTCCAGATACAAAGGAAAATTACAAATTCCCCCTCCATCAAGTTACTTTGCCTCACGTTGTGCAATAGTGTAGAAATTTAGTAGAGTGAAAATCTTTTGCAGTCCTACGAGTAAGTGTTGGTGTAATCGACAAGTATTATATTTGTGATGGAGACCACAGAGCAATCAATGCCTTCTGACATAATTCCGACCCGCAACTATACAAGCGCTTCAGAGAAAAGTCTTTGGTGGTATATCAAAAGAACAAATAAAGATTACTATGGAGTAGGTAATGGTAAATCTCGCTATGATGGTGTATGGCCCCAAGCATTTCGAACACGACGGTCCTATAGTGGATTCACGACTCGTGGTTATGAACAACGCGAAATGTGGACGCAGGCATTGCGAATAACCCTTGGAAATAACAACGACATTGGTGCTTTGGTAAGGTTGACGAACTCGTACTTCTTGGTTGGTGGTGAAGACGAAGCAGAGAATTTTTGCAGGTACTAATTAATGTGAGGTTAGAGTTAAACACAGGAGAGGCAACGCTGTATTTCCAGTGGCGGCTCGTGATCCTAGAGCAGTGGTTCGCAAACTTTTATTATTGATGGCACCCCGCCAAGAACAGTTTTAATTGTAACTAATTTATTATCAAAAACACTTTATCACATGATTGTATAATATGTGATTGATGTTAAGGTTGTTTTATAAATATTTGTTTTCCATAATTTAAGCTTGTCTTTTAAAGCCAAAATTTTTTCACTGGAGGTTAAAATTTCTATTTTATTTAAGTGTTCAAAAATATTAGTTTAATTTGCTAGTTTTGCACACCAAACGTGGTCTTGAAGGAGGTCAAAAAATAGTGCAATATTTTCTGATTCAAAAAACGTTTATATCTGTTTTCTTAATTCCCAAAATCGGGAAAGAACACGGCCTTTAGATAGCCATCTTACTTCAGTATGAAGAAAAATAACATGTTCAGAACACATTTTCCATTACTGAACAGTTGTAGCATATTAATAAAATCATATCATCAATTATTATTTTTTAAAGTTGGTGTTGTGCTTATATTTATTAAAATCATTATAAAATTTTCACGGCACCCTCTTGGGAGATCTGCGGCACCCAGCATACGGTATTTGTGCCGAAGAACCTGTATGTATGCGCATGCCTGAGCTGTCACTGAAAAACCCGGTAAATTCAAACGCAGGTGTTTACACTTGTCATTTAAAAAATGTGGCAAATTGAAATATATGTAATCTCATCGAATTACCAAAAGGATTAACCCACAGTTATCACAACAGAATTTGTATCGAAATGATAAATATAATTCATAATAATTTGATCATCGTTTGTGTTTGCGTATAACCTGCCTTAAAATTTAATATTAATGTACTTAGGGCCACACCAAAAACTGTATAATCATACTTTCAATCAAGCGTAACATACAAAAAACGCATAAAATAAAAATGTATTTGTAAAAAAATTGTATTTGCTTTATAAAAATAATCTGAATCAACAAAAAATACAACAACAGAATTCATCTTTACCTAACAGAAAATACATAGTAATAGTAGCAGTAATAAAAATTATAATTACTAAATTGGAGAAATAAAATTCTCATCCTATTATTTATAAAGGTGATTCTATGAGGACCTATTAATAACCCATGTCACAAAAATCCACTCATTTCTCTATTGTTTCTGTAACCAATCAGTTCATAATAATGTTGCTTCATATTTGTTCACTTACGGGATAATATTGCTGCGGCTCTTGCACTCTTTTCTTTGTTAAATTCTTCTCGTTTTTTTTTCTTAACCATCCATCGATATTGCTCATAAGTTCTTTAAAATCATCTATGTTAAGTGCATTCAAAGTATTATTAAGTGACTCCTGCTTTAATTTTCGAAAAGTTTCATCATCCAATGGCAACGGTGTTTGCTGATTATTTTCTATTAACATTTTTACTTCTTCATTTTTCTGCATATCACAATAATTGTGTTCATTTTCTGTTTCCATTAATACTCTCTTACAATAATTATGTTCTTCTATATCTGTAAAAGTGTCTTTAGTCGCCCTAACCCACATTCATACCGTTCCCTTTCAAACAAAGCAACCATATGCATGTGCTTGCATAAATTATTTTTTACCATAAACTCAGGACACTGGCATTTGTAATGATGCAAACAGATTTGGCAAACTACACAATACATGAGCCTACAATCATTTCTACACACTCTGTCTCCATACACAACCTTATAAATCTTATTGGAATTAGATCTTACTGAAAACTCTCCAAAACCAACTTCCTCCACCATATTTTGTAAATTTTCTGATTTTCTATGTCTGTCTCTTACAATTCTGCTTTGATACGTTTCTGTAGAAGGTCTTTCTGTTTCTATTATTCTGTTCCATTCCTTGTCTTCCAATACTCTTGTCTAACATATCCAATAACTTCTCTATTGTATTATTTCTCTTCTTATTCAACTCATCATATTTAATAAATTTGTTCAGACTTTCAATTGCCATATTTGTATTGATCCCAGCATTTAGTCTGTAACAGTGAGCCCACATTTTAATACGTTCCATATTCTGAAAATAATGTTTTTTTAAATAATTCAAAAAATTAATTTCCCCCGCTTCAAAAAGTATCTGAAAATAACTGTTGTATAGCTCTTTAAATTTATCTTCATTTGTTTCCTTTAAAATTTTTCCCATCTCGGTCTTCATATTTTTCTTCAATTCTGTATTTTTTAATTTTGCTTTGCCTTGAATGTTCCAATTTTTTATAATATGCCAACTACACAATAACTGTCTTGGTTTTGTTTCCATAACGTTTATCCATGCATTATAATATTTTGGGTCATCATCTGTCATAAAATAGGTGGGACATAATTTTTCAACAACTTTTTTCTTTAAAGCATCTAAAAAAATTTCAAAAATTAACTGATCTTTTCTACTAGACACTAAAAATGCAACGGGAAAACCAACACCCCTATCATCTTTAACTAAAACTGTTGTTAACTCCCATCCTCTAATATTTGTGTTGTGCGTCCCATCCATACAAATAATATTTGTGAATTGTTTCAATTTAGATTCCATCACCTGGTTCATAAAGCCCACTGCAAAATCTTCATCTCTAAGAATGGAATGCCTTTCCCTACAAGCCAAGCTAAGCATGTGCTAAACAACCAACACCACCAACTACAATTTACATGCATGAATATTTCTCTTAATTTACAGATTTTAAACAAAAATTTTACCTAATTGTAAAAAACCACATGCTAACAAAATAATAATAATCATATACATTACCAATTTGTTTAAATAAAAATCCATAATTTTGGCCACGTTGATTCCATTCATGCAAAACCTTTATTGTTGTTGCAGCCATATCATCAGCATTTCTAGTTTTTGATAAACTTCGACTCATGTTTCTCAAATCCATTTTTGTTAATAAGTGTAGTCTTTCCAATTTATTTCCTTTAATGGTCCGAGCATCTTCTAATATTTTCTTTTTACATACTTCATTCTTCAATTTTGAATAAATTTCTTGTGTTTCATTTTTTGTCAACCCTTGATATCTCAGCTCATCTTCATGTCCTAAATGTGTTTTTATATATTTAATTTTCACTGTTCCTATAAACAATTGATGCAATTAATATACAGTAAAGTGTGCACATAGACAACATACCTTCATCAAAAATTTTTGCAGTGATTCTTGATGGACAAGTACCACAGATTTTCTTGCTACCCCTTGCTGCCTTTGGAAATCTCTTAAATGCTTTACTTTCATAGCCTAAAATGTCCAATAATACAATATATTCTTAACAAATTACAATAATAATGTACCATTGTAGCTACTGTTGCAGTTATAATATATCAGCTGATAGGGGTAACGCACATCTTTCTTTTGCTTTCGACTAATATATTTAACATCTCTTCGTTCTTCGCAAATCCAATTTTTAAAATCTTCATGACTTAGTATTAATTCTTCTACCTCTAATGTTATATTATGCTTTATTTCAAGATGAGTTTTGAGTTCTTCATGGGATTTCAAATTTCTCTCTGGTTCATCCCCACACATTGGACAAAAAATCTTTGTTTTGCAAATCCTACCAACACTTTGATCACGGTGAAAACGCCTAAAATGTCTATTCCTGGAAGTAGCAAAATTAAATTGTTTGTCACAGACAGAACACTTTATGGATTCCATTCTGGAAGAATATAGAAAAAGTGCGTTCAGACTATAGTGACAGCAATTAATGATCTTTTGCCTTTCCCGCCTTTTTGTAATGACACTAGGCTTAGGGATTTCTTCACGCCAACTGTTTTTCGAAGTTGGCAGTCCTGAATGTTCTTATGCACAAATACCGTATGCTGCGGCACCCTAGTGTGCCGCGGCACCCAGTTTGCGAACCACTGTCCTAGAGATTAGGGGGTCAAACTAGATTTAAAAAAGTTGGCGCTAAGTTTACTGCATTTAAATTTGCTTACATTAAAAAAAAAAAAACAATATAACTGACATTTTCTACTCCTAAATCGAATAAAAAAATTGTTACAGGACTGTTCAAGGCGATCTGCCTGATATTCCTGTGATAAGAACTTCCTTAAGCGGGTGTAGAGTAATTGGGCGAATGTGCGTGGGAAACAATCATGGTCTTCTTGTACCTGAAGCGATTTACGACACAGAATTAGACCACATTAGAGACAAAATACCGGAGCCCATCCAAATTAAAAAAATAGAAGAAAGGTTATCAGCATTAGGAAACGTGGTTGTATGTAATGATCAGGTTGCCCTGGTACATCCAGAATTGGACAAGGTACGTGATACTTTTCCAATAAAGTACATTGTGTAACAGAAACGATCTTACTCATTTATCACGGATAGGAAAATGTTATGAGCTAGATATCGTCACACTCGACTACGAAGCGTGCAGTGTGTATATTGTGAATTGATTTTGTTTTACAGGAAAGCGAAGAAATGATCGAAGATACGTTACAAGTTGAAGTTTTTCGTCATGTGATAGCCAATAATCCTCTTGTTGGTTCATACTGTGTTTTAAATAATAATGGAGGGTTAGTGCACGTTGATATCAGTCAAACTGATCTTGAAGATTTATCGTCACTACTAGGGTTACCTCTAATCGTAAGCGGAAGACATTTTTCTGAGTAAATAACTACACTATACTTTTATTTGTAGCCTGGAACAGTTAATTATGGCAACAAAGCCGTAGCAGCAGGGGTAGCGGCAAATGATACTATTGCATATGCAGGAATGAAAACAACATCAAGAGAATTTTTGGCTATCGAAGAGGCGTTCAGGTTACCAGGACGCGGTTAATGAAGAGACTACAATATATGTACATAGTTTCTTTGTGATGATTTCCGTATATTTATTTATTTAATTTTGTATTTCCTGTAATTGGATTTTTCTGTTGGAAATAAATTATTATTATTACAAAGCAACAAACTTTAATTTGACTGATAACAAAATCATCACATCCGACAGACAGTCGGAAAGGGAAGACCTACTTTTCCATACACTGTTGTCCATCGTTTAAGGCCGGATTAACTTGACTTCCTTAGCCCATTGCAATGTAACTATGATTATATAATATTTAGCGTTTCCGAAATAAAACAAAAACAAATTGAAAACTGCTATATTTGTATCAAAATACTTTACAAGTTGGAATACGTGGAATCTGAACAATTGAGTACACAAAATAGTAAAAATCATAGTTCTAATTACAAATATTTGAAAATAATGTGACGTCAGTCAGAATCATTGAAATATTACAATGTTAATATAGCTCCGTTTCATAGGTAAGTATTTTCTTATGTACAGGACTTACAGGAAGCCCATTAATGAGTGCATAAAACTGTTTGGCGTTTCTGATATTAAACCTCTCGATGAAATAACTACGAAAAACGTTCCGAGCCAGTTCGACCAACAACGGAACCGTCGGTCGACTGAGCCACACATCTGCATTTACAATCCCTTCATGTTGACACAGTAAATGTAACTTCGAATGTACAAAATAAGGCAACAGTTCGCATAGATTCTGGGGAGGGTAGTACGGACTCGAATCTTGCAAATAATTTTCCAAAGTTATATTAACATCGTATATAAACACCAACAAAGAATTTTTAATATGTTGCTTGCTGACGGTTTTTTCTATATCCATATGCAATGCTATTTTCAATAATTCTCCATACCCGTACCGTTTATAAAAAGCCTTCAAATGCGACTCGTTCAGTCTCAAACCGTAAGACAACAAATAATACACATTTTCAACAATCATAGATTCGCCATGCCTGACAGCCACTAAAAAGTAAATATAAAATATGTCACTAAAGATGACGATGAAATTGATGGTGTCGTGACGCAAGTCACTTCCAAGAAGAAAATCTAAATTCCGAATAAACGTGGGTTCAATAAAACTGGACATTTTATAAACTGTGAATTTAACCTGGGCGAAAACTTGGGCTATTGCGTCGCCACATTTTTTTATCAAAACATCTAAATACTCGACATCGATTAAAAACAGAAGGTGGTAATAGGACATGGGCGGATTTCCCAAAATGACGTTGTTTGTCCGTTGGACTATTTCGTGGAAAAACGGCGATCTTTTGTTGGCCAGTTTTAACAATATCTCGAAATGGATATCTACACAAGTATACTGATCGAAAGTGTAGTAAAACAACGCTTCTTCTACAGAAAACGAATTGAATTTTACCGCAAATTCAAAAGTACTGTAACCGAAAATGGTACCTATTGTCGGGTCAGCTCCATAATAGAGCAAAGCTGCCACTAACTCTGCTCCGACTACATCTGTGGAGCTGACAAGTAGACAGAACCACAGCGGTGACAATTGTTTGCTGGTTAACGCGTTTACGTCGTAACCCAGCTCCATTAGAAGTTTTGACACTTTGACTAAAGATTTATTGAGAGAGTGGTGTAGAAGTGTGGCCCCATCTTCAAGCGAAACGGTGTTAACAGATGCCCCTCTTTTAATCAGTTCGTAAGAAATGTGGTCACAGAATTCGCCCTTTCCGCGTAACGCTAGAGCCAACGCTGTCAGGTGGTCGTTGTTCTCATGATCCAAGGGAAAGTCGGGTAGTGATAGTAAGTAGTCACAAACTTCTTTGCTAAAATTAATGAAAGCACGGTTTGTCGTTATTTAATAGAGAGATTAATAAAAAATATACCCACTTTTGGTGGATAATGCCAATTTGTAAGAGAGAATTACCGTCTTCTGGATTGTCGATTTTGTACCAATCTGTACAATTTGAGAAATATTTAAGGGAGTCGACTTCATTTTGAACGACGGCGGCGATCAAAGCAGCACTTTTATTTACCTAAAAAATATATAACCACGTAATAAATAATCACAAAAGTCGTGGTAAAAGTGAACAAAATGTCAACATGGCAACATAAACGTACAGAGTAACAAATTCTGAGGGACTACAGAAATGTAGTAGCATCATAAGAATGCTGACGTCACGGCATAGAAATATGGTATTTTATAAAATTTAAGTAGGATTTACTTACCTTATTTGTTGGAGAGGACATTCCTCAAATACGTGTACATAAACGTTCAACAATCATCAAGTAGTTTCGGAATGACCTTTTAAATAAAATCGACAAAAGACGAAAGACAGTAGTGTTCAAGTTCCAAACACAGTACAACAATAAGATTTCACCGCTTACAAATGGGTGTAACAATCCACAATACTGACTTACGCCACTACGTGCAGCGGTAAAACAAACTGTACAAATTTGTATAACGTTAATTTAACGTGATGTCTGTACGACACCATAAAACTAGAACTTTTTGTCAGTTAGCTTTTTTAACTTCATACCTATGAGAAATGAATTCTAATCAAAGTGTTGGTTTTTCAACTAACATTATGGAGTTATGCAACCAATTAAACACAACCGCAAAAAATGAAATGATGAAATAGACGGATCAATTCAGTGTCCACATGTAAAAACTAACCGTTTACGAGAATTTCAACTCCATACTTTTTAGCAACGCTGTATATTATTTAAATTTATATGCACATAATAATCGCTAAAGTAATGGTAAAAGTAAACATCACAAGGATAAAAATTACAAACTTTGTTTTTCACCATAGAAAAATAACTCTTCTTGACGATGCGGGTTGAAAACACCTGTTTTTTGTACTCATCTGTCAATACTCTAAATTCTCGTTGCTAAATTTCCTCTCTTCATTTATAACTTCAAGTTTTTTTGCCAACATTGTGCAACATGATGTCAATGTTAGATTTGCGGCAGTGTATAAAACCAGTGCCTCCACTGATCATCTAGGGGTTAGTATTGTTGGTGTGATCGACAAGTATTGTAACATTTATCATGGAGATAACAGAGCAGTCTATGCAATCCGACGTAATTCCAACACGCAACTACAACTACACAAGAGCTTCAGAGAAAAACCTTTGGTGGTATATCAAAAGAGCAAATAAAGATTATAGATACTACGTTGGGTAATGGTAAATGGCGCTATGAGGGTGCACGACCGCAAGTATTTCGAACACGACGGTCATATAACATATCACTCCGACCCCATTGAAATGTGGACCCACGCTTTAGGAATAACACTTGGAAATAACAACGACATATGTACTTTTGTACGGTTGACGAACTCGTACTTCTTGGTTGGGGGCGAAGACGAAGCGGAATATTTTTGCAAGTATATAATCTATATTAATAAAAATGAATCGCCGAAATGTATGTACGCCCATAACTTGAGAACGACTGCACCGAATTGGACGATTCTTTTTTTTACGTGTTCCTTATCGTCAGGAGAAGGTTTATATGTAAGAATATTTATAAAAAATAAGACGGCTAAAAGATAAAAAAAAATTTAAAAATTTTGCACGGGAATCGCCACTTCGAATGAATTTGGATAGTTGGTCATTCCTGACGGACCTGTCGCCTGACTGACGTGTCACACAAAACTATTTCTTCCGTTCGATTGTGAAACGTATTATTGCATTTCAAGTCGTTTGTTTTTTCGTAACAAAAAACGTCGTTTATTTCAAGAAAAGTGTTCGTTAAAGTGAATTCAGTTACGTATTGCATACGTTACCTATGTTCACTTTGTTGGTTTCGACAAAACCTCAAACGTTACCGTTATTCGAGGATTTGATTTGAAGTTTTCAGTATTTTAAAATTCTCAAGACAAAATTTACAGATTTGATTGACTGTGAAAATAATTCTGTGTCGTTTTATGAAGTTCATTACAATGCCGAGAAGACGACAAGCTGACATAGGTCCACGAAGTCAATCAAATGTGCGAGGAACCACCTCAGGTACAAATCGCAGTGATTTATTTCATGAGTAATTCGGATACGGAGGTTGATCAGTGTCGTGCTTATAATCAACATAATCAAACACTGAAGCGAGACATTGGGTGGTATGAATAAAACTGAGTAGATACTCATATTCGAAGTACGAAGTACCTACTTCATTATTACTCTTATATACCTGAGCATCTACCCGATGTACTGTGTATCTACTTGCGAACATTGTATCTCCCCGGACACAAATTGAACATTTACGCGTTTTGTGAACATTTAATCTAAAAATGAGCATCGGCGTGCCAAATGACTATTTGTCCTTATAAATGATAAATTAAATGTAATATATTTATATTTTTGTTTCCTTAAGAATATAGAGTTAACAAAGTTAGTTGAGTTACAAAAGTCTCTTTTGCTCCACGTTGGCCACCAACGAGCGATTTTCATGATTTTTGTGAAACTTTGCTGGTTTTGAATTTGAATTTTCTGTCCTCGATAGTTGATGCTCAGCAAGAACCACGGGAAGGTCTGGAGCAGATCTCGCTAGGAAAGGAGAAGGCTAGGATTTGTTAATGATGGATAGAACGTTATACAGTACAATACAACGGAAATACAATACAGGTACCTACAATCTAGCTACAATACAGAATACACTACAGGTACAGATACAATACAAATGCAAAGTTAGTACCCAATACACCACCGGAAGAAATTGCACCAAAAATTGAGAGTGTTGCAAAATGAAAACCCAAGCAAGCACACCGATGGAACTCGGGACGAAATCTATTGGTCGCAGCGCTCACACGCCCAAGGGAGAACGCAGCCGCATAAACCCAAGGTCGTCTTACCTCATTCTCAAAGAACGATGCAACCCAGCGTCTAAGGGCCAAAAGAACCCCCCCAGGCCAAAGCGTCTGACGACATGGAGAATTCAAACCCGGAACCAAAGAATGCACTGTTGCAAAATTAATACCCAAGCAAGCACACCGATGGAACTCGAAACGAAATCTATAGGTCGCAGCGCTCACACGCCCAAGGGAGAAAGCAGCCGCATAGATACAGGGCCGACTGACCTCATCCGTTTAGGATGATGAACCTCATCCGTTTAGGATGATGACCCAGCGTCTAAGGGCCAACAGAACCCCCCCAGGCCAGAGCGTCTGACGACATGGAGAATTCAGTCTCGGAACCAAAGAATGCACTGTTGCAAAATTAAAACCCAAGCAAATGCATCGTGAAAACAAAGCATTTGCACCACTGGAGCTAAATTGGCAAGACCCAAGTTAAGTTAGTAACACATACAATATACAGTACAAAATGCTTCAATTACAAAAGTTACAATATACAAATTTCTCCACGTTTGCCAACAAAGAGCGATGACTGTGCTCGCTCGTTGCTGTTGCCCAGCAAGAACCAAACAATACGAGGAGGTCTGGAGTGCGTCTTGCCATTAAAAGGGAGGACTAAGGTTTGATAGCATGGGTGAAGGACACCGTATTTTGTAAATTTGGACGCCATAGTTTAAAAATGATGCATACAGTATTTTGTGAATTATGAACGCTGCACTTTGTATATTCCAAAGCCGTACTTTATCAGTCCTGAATGCATGTTATTAACAACATATTTCAGAAAATATCGGGCATTCTTGGAAAAATATCCACTTTCCTTCGTGTTCACAGTACGTAACACAAAACATTTTCGCTAATATTTATTAACAATAAATTAGAAATTCGCGAACACGTGCTACTTTTAAGCCAAAACGGAGCTTCAGTGTTGCTGCTACCAGACCGGAATCAAAACTAAACACAGAGGATGGAAAAATTGACCTTTTATCAGGTAGCTCACGTGACAGTGACATCACGATGAGATTGCAAACATTATTTTTCATATTTTAGATCAGAAATTGTACATTTTCGGGGTTAATTTAACAATGTTTAAACAAACTAATTTGTTTTTGCTAACCTCGTGTTCTTAGGAAGATGGATTTCGGTTTAATTATCATATATTGATAGCTATCATATTTGAACATTATGAATTCTATTAATTATATTTAAATTTTATTTAATTATATCGCGAAAATGTATAGCTTTGACCCACCAACTTCAATCGTTTCGAAAATTTATCCAAAATGTAAACATTGTCGACCAAACGAATCACGGAATCCGATAAATTAAAACTGAAGTCGTACTTACCCTGTTTTCGGTCTTTTTCGGAAAAATATTCATTTTCGTCCGTGTTCACAGCACTAATACAACAAATTTTCCTTAATACGTATTAATAATAAAATTGAAATTCGCTAAAACGCTCCACTTTTACGCCAAAATGACGCAACGATCTTGCCGCCATCAAACAGAAATTAATACTGAACACAAAGGACCGTAAAACGTGACCTTTATACAGGTAGCTCACGTGACATTGACGTCATCGTACGTCACCATGAGACTGCAAAAATTATTTTTCATATTTTGGCCGGGAAAATGCACATTTTCGGGGATAATTTAACAATGTTTAAACAAATTGATTTGTTTTTAATAATTTCGGGCTTTTAGGACAACGAGTTTCGGTTTAATTATCATATATATTTATGCTTATCATATTTAAACATTATAAGTGATGTTAATTATGTTTAAAATTTATTTATTTATATCGTTAAAATGTATAGCTTTGATCAACCGATTTCAATCGTTTCGAAAATGTCCCCAAAATTTAAACAAAGTCGAGTGAACGAATCACGGCATCCGATAAATTAAAACTGAAGTCGTACTTACCCTGTTTTCCGTCTTTTTCGGAAAAATATCCATTTTCGTTCGTGTTCACAGCACTAACACAACATATTTTCCGTAATATGTATTAATAATAAACTAGAAATTCACTAAAACGTTCCACTTTTACGCCAAAATGAAGCGACGATCTTGCCGCCATCAAACAGAAATTAATACTGAACACAAAGGACCGAAAAACGTGACGTTTATACAGGTAGCTCAGCTGACAGTAACGTCATCGTACGTCACGATGAGATTACAAAAATTATTTTTCATATTTTGGCCGGGAAAATGCACATTTTCGGGGATAATTTAACATTGTTTAAACAAATTGATTTGTTTTTAATAAATTCGGGTTTGTAGGAAAATGAGTTTCGGTTTAATTATCGTATATTGATGCTCATCATATTTAAACATTATAAATGATATTAATTATGTTTAAAATTTATTTATTTATATCGTGAAAATGTATAGCTTTGATCAACCGATTTCAATCGTTTAGAAAATTTTCCCAAAATTTAAACATAGTCGACCGAACGAATCACGGAATCCGATAAATTAAAACTGAACTCGAACTTACTCTGTTTTCGGTCCTTTTCAGAAAAATATCCATTTTCGTTCGTGTTCACAGTACTAATACAACACATTTTCACTATTATTTGTTAATAATAAATTAGAAATTCGTGAAAAGAGCCCTACTTTTAAGCAAAAACGGACTCTGATGTTGCTACCACCAAACCAAAATCAAAAGTATACGCAGAGGACCGAAAAATGTAACCTTTTATCAGGTAGCTCACGTAACAGTGACGTCATCGTATGTCACGATGAGATTGCAAAAATTATTTTTCATATTTTAGATCAGAAATTGTACATTTTCGGGGCTAATTTAACAATGATTAAACAAACTAATTTGTTTTTGCTAACCTCGTGTTCTTAGGAAAATGGTTTTCGGTTTAATCATCATATATTAATAGTTATCATATTTAAACATTATGAATTATATTATGTTTAAATTTTATTTAATTATATCGCGAAAATGTATAGCTTTGACCCACCAACTTCAATCGTTTCGAAAATTTTTCCAAAACTTAAACATTGTCGAATAAACGAATCACGGAATCCGATAAATTAAAACTGAAGTCGTACTTACCTCGTTTTCGGTCCTTTTCGGAAAAATATCCATTTTCGTTCGCGTTCACAGCACTAACACAACATATTTTCCGTAATATTTATTAATAATAAAGTAGAAATTCGCTAAAACGCTCCACTTTTACGCCAAAATGAAGCAACAATCTTGCCGCATTCAAACAGAAATTAATACTGAACACAAAGGACCGCAAAACGTGACCTTTATACAGGTAGCTCACGTGACATTGACGTCATCCTACGTCACCATGACACTACAAAATTTATTTTTCATATTTTGGCCGAGAAAATGCACATTTTCGGGGATAATTTAACACTGTTTAAACAAATTGATTTGTTTTTAATAAATTCGGGTTTGTAGGAAAGCGAGTTTCGGTTTAATTATCGTATATTGATGCTCATCATATTTAAACATTATAAATGATATTAATTATGTTTAAAATTTATTTATTTATATCGTGAAAATGTATAGCTTTGGTCAACCAGTTTCAATCGTTTCGAAAATATTCCCACAATTTAAACATTGTCGAGTAAACGAATCACCGGACCCAATAAATTAAAACTGAAATCGTACTTACCCTGTTTTCGGTCCTTTTCGGAAAAATATCCATTTTCGTTCGTGTTCACAACACTAACACAACATACTTTCCGCAATATTTATTAATAATAAAGTAGAAATTCGCTAAAACGCCCCACTTTTACGCCAAAACGACGCGACGATCTTGCCGCCATCAAACAGAAATTAATACTGAACGCAAAGGACCGCGAAACGTGGCCTTCGGACAGGTAGCTCAGGTGACAGTGACGTCATCGTACGTCACGATGAGATTGCAAAAATTATTTTTCATATTTTGGCCGGGAAAATGCACATTTTCGGGGATAATTTAACAATGTTTAAACAAATTGATTTGTTTTTAATAATTTCGGGCTTTTAGGACAACGAGTTTCGGTTCCATTATCATATATATTTATGCTTATCATATTTAAACATTATAAGTGATATTAATTATGTTTAAAATTTTTTATATAATTTATATCATGCAAATGTATAGCTTTGATCAACCGACTTCAATCGTTTCGAAAATTTTCCCAAAATTTAAACATTGTCGAGTGAAGGAATCACGGAATCCGATAAATTAAAACTGAAGTCGTAAGATAATTAGCTTTTATTTATGCATAAATTGTGCAGTGCTTTCTTTCTAACACTGACCATAGAGATTCCCAACTCAAGGTGTCTACCCCATACTAACTTATATTTTGGTGACTCGATTTTTGCCTTGATGGTTGAACACTGTCACTGTTTTCCGTTTTTGTTGGATCGAGATACTACTTGAGCATCAACTGTTACCTACTGAAGTATTAGCATCATCTAGAAAAACTAGAAATATTTTGATTTGATATTCGAGTCGATACTTCGTATTTCGAGTATGAGCATCTACTGAGTTTTATTTATATCAACCATTGTCAAAAATTTGATCGAACGTTGTTTCGACAGAACTTCCTTCGCACCAAAAGTATAATGAAACATATTCAGCATTTTCGAGTTGAGTCTTTTCTTCACACAATTTTGTGATGACCTAATCAACATTTACAATCAACACGTATACCACCTTGGATTGGTGCAGTGTAATACTAAAAATAACTGTATTGTATTCCCAAAATTATCTGCGAAAATCGAGTAGGCCGTTCCATCAATTTTTTTTGGGGGAATAAGTAAATATTCTTAACAATTTACCATGCTTACAATAATTTTAAAACGTCTGCAAGATCTCAAAGAAGTCATTTCTTCAACTCTTGAGTTATTCTCTAAAATAAATTGAATGATCCATACATTTTTTGAGTCACTGTAAAAGAAAATCTAAAAAATATGAATGCAATGATAAATTACGAAAATATATTGATGATATTTTGCACATTTTAGATAGTATTTATTCGGCAAAATCTTGAGATGACGTCATCGAGTTTTTGGGCTTGATAAACAGATATATTTTGATTAAAAACCTACCATGTCAAACAGTAACTTCAAAACGTCTGCAATATTTCAAAATTCAGTTTTGAAATTCTTGATTCAATCAATAAAATAAATTGACTTAGTGATTAACTTTTTTGAGACACCCCTTATAAGCAAAACTAAAAAATATGAATGGAATGATAAATCACAAGTATAGTCTCATCCTATTTTGGACATTTTACATAGGATTCATTTGGCAAAATTTTGGGCTGGCGTCATAAATTTTTTGGAGGGGATAAGTAAATTATTTTGAATCAAAATTTATTATGCTTATTATATGTTTAAAACATCTGCAAGAATTCAAAGCATTCGGTTTTGCAGATTCAAAATTAAATTGTAGGTGAAACGGAGTTCACGGGGTCAGCTAGTTTAAACATAAAAGTGTTTGTTTTGCATTATGGCTTTTTCAAAACTAGTTTGTCGAAATGGACAAACCAAGCACAAGTGGGAAGGGTGTTAAAAGAAAAGCGGTTAAAGGCGGTGCGGAAAAATTACGCGAAAAGGAAAAAAAAGCTTTGGAGGAACAAGCCAAGTTTTACAAGCCCTTGTCTTCATTTATTAAATTGCGTAAAGAAAATGTTGAAGGTGACAGTCAACCTGCACAATTTACAAGCACTACTTCTATTGAACCTGTTGAAGCGGTGGAACTGGGATTGAAGCAACCTACTACTTCAACGATTCTGGAAGATGTTTTCTTCACAACAAAAAGTATCAGAACAAGAGTTTCTGCCACCCGTCGAAAGCAATAAATTTTTTTCTATACCAGCAACAAGTGACATTGATAGCTTTTTTAAATTTCATCCAATTGAATCATGTGATGTAAAAGACTTACCATTCAATCCGATCACACTGTTTCGCAGGAAAAGTGGGGTGCGGCGTACTTGGTTAACTTATAATGAACACTCAAAAACTTTATTTTGTACAGTTTGTATGGTTTACAGCAAAGAATCTAGAATATTTAAAAGTGGTGTAAAAAGTATTCATCCTAAACATATTTACAGTAGAGTGGATGAGCATGAAAAAAGTCAAAGTCACAAAAATTCTGCTGAAGCACATTTGATGCAATTGAAAAAATTAAATATACTGTCGTACGTACCAAAACAAGAAAATATTCGTTTAAGTCAAGTTCAGAATAGAAGTGATATTTTACTGCGAATTATAGAAGTATTAAAAGTGCCTACAGAGGTCACAGAAATGAGGATATTCTTTCTTTGGCCAATTCAAAAATTAATCATGGTAACTTTTTGGAACTTATTTTACTGCTAAAAAAACTTGACCCCTTATTTAATTCACATATTAATCGTGTTATTTTAGAAAAGCAAAAGCGATATACACGTGGCAAGAAAGGTAGAGGTAATATTGTGTCTTTTTTGTCCAAAACAACTATAAATTCCATTGTAAATATTATCAAAAATTTAATAACGCGTAAGATTTCAGAAAAAAATACCAATATCGGAATGTATTCAATTCAAATTGATACAACACAAGACATTACATTTACAGATCAAACTTCTATTATTATTATTAGATATGTAGATGATGAATCTGTGCATGAAACATTGCTTGCATTAAAAAGTACAAGTTCTACAAAAGGCCAAGCTCTTTATGAGTTAATAGCAAAAGTGTTGGCCGACAATAATTTAAAATATTGTGTAGGTAGTAGCACCGATGGTGCTGCAAATATGCAAAGGCAATGTATAATGGTTTTAGTTCTTGGATGGCTACTTCTAATCCTGAACACATACATCTCTGGTGCTATGCTCATATAATCATATTTTAAACTTAGTAATAACAGATATTACACAAAAATCACATCAGTGTACATATTTATTTGGTTTGTTAAATGGTATTGCTGTTTTCTTTAAAGAATCTCACACTAGAATGGACAATTGGAAAGAGTCTTCTCGAAAAGTTTTAAGTACAATGGAGAAACAAGATGGGATTCTAAATTTAATGCAGTGTTAAAAATTTTTGGAAGTTATGGTGACACAAGTAATGCCCTTTTTGTTACAATTATAGAGGTTCTTGAAGGTATATCAAAATCAGAAATTTTAAATTCTAACACACGATATAAAGCAACTTCCTACTTAAATTCACTTTCAAAATATGAAACTATTTTAACCGCCAATATGTATTTGAGAATTTTTCAGCATACTTCACCTACATCAAAATATTTACAAACATCTGGACTAGACCTAATTACAGCGCAAACAATGATTACTGGAACAAAAAATTCTTTAACTGCAATATCCAGAGATTTTGATCATTTAAAGTCAACAACAGATAAATTTGTAGAATGGGCAAATAATGAATTGGGAAAAGAAAACGACGCGTCTACGATAATAATCAATTCGCAATTAGATATTCTGCGAATTCGTAAAAAAAAATGTTGTCGGGTGAAAAAACTTCAGACTATTGTATTAATAACCCCTATGAAAAATATAAAATTGATGTATACAATGTGGTTATGGACGTTATTGTGCAAAGTTTTAGTACAAGATTTACCAAAAACGAAAAAATTTATACTATGCTTGCTGTATTTAATCCCCGACAGTTCAACAATATAAGTTCTGAAACTCTAAATTCAGATTTATTTGTTCCACTATGCAATATTTTAATAAAATTTAATGCCGAAATTACACCGTCTCAAATACGAGAAGAACTTTTAGATTTTGCTGCAAAATAGGATCAATTAAAACAAACAGTATCCGAAGAGTCAACTTTTAGTGACGATTGTGGTAACCAAAAATCCTGCAACTCCTGCAAACAGTGTGCTTTGTGTTGTTATACATTTTTAATGAAACGCAATCTTTATTCAAGTGCTTATGAAAATCTTTTTCTTGTGTATAAATTTTTGTTAACTCTATCTATTTCGTCTGCTGGTTGTGAAAGGAGTTTTTCGAAGCTTAAAATTGTCAAAAACAGATTGCCAAATAGTTTGACGGATGATCATTTGGAAGCATTTACAATGATGTTTGTTGAAAGTATCATGTTAGATGACATTGACTGTAATATTGTTATAGATACACTGTCGGGTCAAAGTGCCGTTATGGCCAAATTATTAAAATAATCTGTATAATATAGGTATAATGCATATCAAAAATAAAATTGCTACAACTTTTTACTTCCTGAGCGTATTTCTAAATAAAATTGGTTATTTTAACCTTATTAATTAATAGATAAATGTAAAATTGTTGATTTTACAAAATATCACAGAAAAAATTTAGTATAAGTAGTAAATGAGGGTCGCCTCCAGGGCCGGTTAAATCTTTTGCCCGGGCCACTTTTAAAGTGCCAGTCCGCCCCTGGTGTTAACAGGAACGACCTTATTCATTTCTCACGGATAGGAAAATGTTATGAGTGAGAATTCATTTCCTACGTTACGAGATTTCGTCACATTTTAGTTGGGTTTACTATAATGCAATAACCGGTGAATTGTACACAGTTACAGTGGTTTACCATTAGATTACGAAGCGTGTAATGACTGCAATGTGTATATTGTGAATGGATTTTGTTTTACAGGAAAGCGAAGAAATTATCGAAGATACGTTACAAGTTGAAGTTTTTCATCATGTGATAGCTAATAAAATAATCCTCTTGTTGGTTCATACTGTGTTTTGAATAATAATAGAGGGTTAGTGCACGTTGATATCAGTAAAACAGATCTGGAAGATTTATCGTCACTACTAGGGTTACCTCTAATCGTAAGCGGAAGACATTTTTCTGAGTAAATAATTACACTATACTTTTATTTGTAGCCTAGAACGGTCAGTTATGGTAACCAAGCCGTTACAGCAGGGGTAGGGGCAAATGATACTATTGCATATGTACATTCAGGTTACCAGGACGTGGTTAATGAAGAAACTACAATATATATATGTTCATAGTTTCGTTGTGATGATTTTCGTATAAGTATTTATTTATTTAATTTTGTATTTCATGTAATTGGATTTACCTGTTGGAAATAAATTATTATTATCATTACAAAGCAACAAATTTTAATTTGATGATAACAAAATCGTCACATCCGACAGACAGTCGGAAAGGGAAGACCTACTTTTCCATACACTGTTGCCCATCGTTTAAGGCCGGATTGACTTAACTTGACTTCCTTAGCCCACTGCAATGTAACTACGATTATATAGTGAACCAAGAGGTATAAGGTTATATGGCCATCATAAAATTAGTTGACCGCAAATAAATACCCCCTTTGTGTGGTTCGCACTAAGCTTACCGGTTGGCAATAAATCATCTTCTAAACATTTCTTGCTCATATTTAACAGGGCCGGCTTTCAAAGCGAGTGGTTATTTCGGAACCCTCAGCGGCTGCAGGTAGCAAAGAAATAGTGGAGTGGTGGATTTTCATATTTAGTGAAAGCCGCCCCTGAACGAAACCGCAAGAGCCGGTCGAGCTGTAGTGGACTCGTTATTTACGACCCTAAAACCTTTTCTATTGTAAACAACTTAACTTCGACACAATGGGATGATTTTATGATGGCCATATAACCTTATAGCTCTTGGTTCACTATATAATATTTGGCGTTTCCGAAATAAAACAAAAACAAATTGAAAACTGCTATATTTGTATCAAAATATTTTACAAGTTGGAACACGTGGAATCTGAACAATTAAGTACACAAAATAGTAAAAATCGTAGTTCTAATTAGAAATATTTGAAAATAATGTGACGTCAGTCAGAATCATTGAAATATTACAATGTTAATATAGCTCCGTTTCATAGGTAATTATTTTCTTATGTACAGGACTTATAGGAAGCACATTAATGAGTGTATAAAACTGTTTGGCGCTTCTGATATTAAACGTCTCGATGAAATAACTACGAAAAACGTTCCGAGCCAGTTCGAGCAACAACGGAACCGTCGGTCGACTGAGCCACACATCTGCATTTACAATCCCTTCATGTTGACATAGTAAATGTAACTTCGAATGCACAAAATAAGGCAACAGTTCGTATAGATTCTGCGGAGGGTAGTACGGACTCGAATCCTGCAAATACTTTTCCAAAGTCATATTAACATCATACAAAAAAACCAACAAAGAATTGTTACTATATTGCTTGCTGTCAGTTTTTTCTATATCCATATGTAATGCTATTTTCAGTAATTCTCCATACCCGTACTGTTTATAAAAAGCCTCCAAATGCGACTCGTTCAGTCTCAAACCGTACGACAACAAATAATACACATTTTCAACAATCATAGATTCGCCATGCTTGACGGCCACTAAAAAATAACTATAAAATATGTGACTAAACATGACGATGAAATTGATGGTGTCGTGACGCAAGTCACTTCCAAGAAGAAAATCTAAATTCCGAAGAAACGTGGGTTCATAAAAACTGGACATTTCATAAACTGTGAATTTAACCTCGGCGAAAACTTGGGCTATTGCGTCGCCACAGTTTTTTATCAAAAGATCTAAATACTCGACATCGATTAAAAACAGAGGATGGTAATAGGTCATGGGCGAGTTTCCCAAAATGACGTTTGTCCGTTGAACTGTTTCGTGAAAAAACGGCGATCTTTTGTTAGCCAGTGTTAACAGTACCTCGAAATCGATATCTACCCAAGTGTACTGATCGAAAGTGTAGTAAAACAACGATTCTTCTACAGAAAACGAACTGAATTTTACCGCAAATTCAAAAGTACTGCAACCGTAAATGGTACCTATTGTCGGGTCAGCCCCGTAATAGAGCAAAGCTGCCACTAACTCTTCTTCGATTTCATCTATGTAACAGGCATCTAGACAACAGCACAGCGGTGACAATTGTTTGCTAGTTAACGCGTTTACGTCGTAACCCAGCTCCATTAGAAGTTTTGACACTTTGACTAAAGATTTCTCCAAAGCGTGGTGCAGAAGTGTGAAGCCATCTCTAAATGAAACGGTATCAACAGATGGCAAAGATGCCCCTCTTTTAATCAGTTCGTAGGAAATGTGGTCACAGAATTCGCCCTTTCCGCGTAACGCTAAACCCAACGCTGTCAAGTGGTCGTTGTTCTCATGATCCAAGGGAAAGTCGGGTAGTGACAGTAAATAGTCACAAACTTCTTTCCTAAAATTAATTAAAGCATGATTTGTCGTTATTGAATAAAGAGAGAGAGAGAGAGAGAGAGAGAGAAATATACCCACTTTTGGTAGATAATGCCAATTTGTAAGAGAGAATTACCGTCTTCTGGATTGTCGATTTTGTACCAATCTGTGCAATTTGAGAAATATTTAAGGGAGTCGACGTCATTTTGAACGACGGCGGCGATCAAAGCAGCACTTTTATTTACCTAAAAAATATATACCACGTAATAAATAATCACAAAAGTCGTGGTAAAGGTGAACAAAATGTCAACATGGTAACACAAACATACAACAGAGTAACAAATTTTGGAGGACTACAGAATTGACTTTTAATTTTCTTATGAAAATTAGTGGCATCAAAAGAATGCTGACGTCACGGCATAGAAATATTTTATTTTATAAAATTTAAGTAGGATTTACTTACCTTACTTGTTGGAGAGGACATTTCCTAAAATACTGGTACATAAACGTTCAACGATCATCAAGTTGTTTCGGGATGATCTTTTTAATAAAATCGACAAAAGGCGAAAGACAGTAGTGTTCAAGTTCCTAACACAGTGCAATAAATAAGATTTCACCGCGTACAAAAGGGTGTAACAATCCACAATACTGACTTCCGCCACTACGTGCAGATGTAAAACAAACTGTACAAATTTGTATAACGTTAATTTAACGTGATGTGTGTGCGACACCATAAAACTTGTAGAACTTTTTGTCAGTTAGTTTTTCAACTTCATATGAGAAATGAATTCCAATAAAAGTGTTGGTTTTTCAACACACATTCTGCATTTATGGAACCAATTAAACACATCAGCAACGAATGAAACGCTACACAATTTGAAATAGACGGAACAACACAGGTGTCCACGTGTAAACAATTAACCGTTCATGAGAAATTCAACTCCATACTTTTTAGCAACGCTGTCTACTATTTAAATTAGTATGCACATAATAATCGCTAAAGTAATGGTAAAAGTAGACATCGCAATGACAAAAATTCCAAACTTTGTTTTTGACCATAGAAAAATAACTCTTCTTGACGGTGCGGCTTGAAAACAGCTCTTTTTTGTACTCATCTGTCAATATTCTAAACTCTCGCTGCTAAATTCCCTCTCCTCTTTCATATCTTCACGTTTTGTTACCAACATTGTGCAACATGATGTCAATGTTAGATTTGTGGTAGTGTATAAAACCAGTGAGTCCACTGATCATCTAGGGGTTAGTATTGTTAGTGTGATCGACAAGTAGTGTAAGATTGATCATGGAGACAACAGAGCAGTCTATGCCATCCGGCAAAATTCAAACACGCAACTACACAAGTGCTTCAGAGAAAAACCTTTGGTGGTACCTAAATCAGAAGAGCAAATAAAGATAATACTATGCAGGGTAATGGTAAATCGCGTTATGAGATGACTGTGTATAGCCCCAAGCATTTCAAACAAGACGTTCATATAATGGATTCATGTATCTCTCCGACCCCCGGGAAATGTGGACACAGGCTTTACGAATAACAATTGGAAATAACAAGGACATAATCCGGGCCAGTTAATTCTTGGATGGATTAGTTAGCTTGGAAAAATAAACAAAATTATTAATCGTACACTACTTTTTCCTCGGCTGAAGATTTTTGTCTCTCCTCTGTATGATTATTCGACAATTTGACAGATTAAATTTTACTGTTCATCAAAAGTGATCAAAAGCTACCAGTTTTCACCTGACTGGATACAAACCATGGAGAAAAGAATATAAGAAATGTTCTTTCGTCCATGGTACAATTCATGTCACAAAAATGTTTGCCAATTTTGCATCAGATCCTCCGCCAAATTCCACCAAAAAACCGCCAGAATTAAATTTTTCAACCCTTCAAAACCAGTACCTCCTGAACTAAAGTCCAGGCCATTTCTATCTGTCCAATCCACAACGTGAATTTTGGAAAAATGCTGGGCGTAAGCTGTTTTTTGGGTTTTAGGGGTAAAATGGGGCGACATTTAAGTCAGGTTTAAGAATTCTGATTCATAGAAATTGATAGTTCTCTCTGTCAAATCTTCACTTTCCGACAAATCCCGCTGCATTAAAAAATTATAAAATTGATGTTGCGATGTTAGTTTCGTCCAGTGTTTGGAAGTAATAAGTAATGACTTAACGAGTAATTGTAATGCATTACTTTTCAAAAAATGTAATGAGTAATTGTAGCAAATTATTTTTTTTTTTTGAGTAATTCAGTCACCTTTACAATTATTTTTACCACAAATACTCAAAAATATTGTTTTGTTTTTGTCCACGAATCGTTTACTTGACCTGCTGGGATTATTACACCTAGTTCGTCCCCACAAACAGAAGATTAACCCAAGGAGTGAAAATCTAAAACGAGTTTAGCACAAAATTTGTTAAAAAACCACGTAATCATAATATATATAAACTCTTAATCATTTTAAAGGTGAGCTAAAACATATTCCAGCATAAGGAAATACATATGTCCAAGTTTTTGCCAAAAGTATACGTCCGATTGTAATAAACTTCACACCGTTGAAATGAGCGTAAAAACCCTACCCAGACTGCTTGTCCTTTTTTTAAATTTTGTTGTCAAAAAAAAACACTACAACGCCTTAAAATTGTGAAGAGTATGAGATTATCTGGTTTTCGATATTTATGGATCAATTTTAAATTTCCAAAAAGGTACATAGTAGAAATTGTATTAAAAAGTTCATTGCGCTTTACAGAAATGAAATAAAATATCTTAATAAATAATTTAGTAAACAGGGGCAGAATATTTAAAATTTGTGGTCAAACAAACTTTAGCCATTTTTCTGGTCCACTCAAATCTATAACCACTCATTATACGACCACAAAATTTTATGAGAGTGTCCACCCTCTAAGGTTTTCTAAATTTAATCTGTAAGTCACAACGCCAAGTAAGAGGCAATTAAAGACAGACTTTTAAGTTTACATTATTTTGTAGCCCCCTTCTAAGTATTTAGGAACATCCATTTGTTAAAGATTGGTGGACTAATATTTACGATACATTTACACGTCGCCAATAAGATATTTTGAAATCTCCCACTAATGCAAATTTTTGTTTAAAAGTTGTTGCAGTTGGCATCGAACTTTTATTTGTAGCTAGAGTGAAATGAAATTAGACACAAAAGAATTGGCTCTTCAATTTTTGGTAAAATATGTGACATGTTGCCCCACAACAATTCCATCTAGCGCCGCAGTAGAAAGGATGTTTAGTGTTGGCGCGGATGTTTTTAAGATAAAACGTCATGCCTCAGCTGACGAAAATTTTGAATGTCAGTTATTGTTGAATTTAAATTATGAATATAATCCTCTTACGTGAAGTATTTACTTGTTTTATTTTATTTACTGATGTGGGTATGCAACAAATGCGTTAGTAAAATAAATCACTCAGTGCCATTTTCGTTCTAACACGTTTGTTTCCCTTTGGACCCATACAACAAAGATCTAAAATTGTATCTTCATCAAATTTTTCAAAGTGCAAAAAGTATTTGCTAAAGTAATGCATTACTTTTTAGAAGTAATTGTTCCAATCACTTTGATAACCTCCTCAAAGTAAAAACCAGCGGCGGAATTAAGATCCCGCAGCCCCTGGATCGTAGATAACCAACAGGAAAAAATGTAGATATTCTCCGTTTCTCAGTACAAGTTTAACTTCGACTGCTTATGTAATTAGACAACTAACAAGTTCAGATTACAAGCATCAACTGTTAAAAGAAAATTAAACCGATGTTTTTTTCAAAGCAGAAGAGAGGATCGATTAATTAATTAATCACATTCAGTTTCTTCCCAAAAACACTCATAAATTTGAAGAACATTTATCCTAGAAGATTATAATATAATATATAATATAATAAACTTAAGATATTTGCAAGATTTCACAGCATTCAGCTTTTACAATTTAGAAGTTAATTTGTAAAATATTGTTAGGTAATTTTGATTTTTTTTTCAAATATCTACGTAAATCACACATGCAGGTGCATGCCATTTTATAAAATTTGAAAATATTTATTCGGCAGAATTATATGATATGGCGTCATAATTTTTTGGGGAGGTCATAAATAAGTAAATTTTGAGTATTCATTTATTAAACTTTTTATAACCTTAAAACGTTTGCAAGTTTTCAGCGCATTCGGTTTTGCAATTTCAAAGTTAAATTGTAAAATACAATTTTTAATTTTTCACAAAAATGTGGATCTATACGGGAAAAAATCAACATGGATTCTTAAATTACACCTGCAGGAATATGTCTCTGCCTGCTGTCCCGATTTTTATTAGACAGGTAATCTCCGAAAGTACTGGGCCAATTGTTGTCAAATTTTGTATTTAAATACATTAGGAAATCATGTGAATGGTAAAACGCTAACCAAAATTTATCTAATCATCCCCACCACAATTGTGTGATGACGTCGTTTCAAAATTGTACATAGTAAATGGGTTTTAAGTTGTATTAAATAACAATGCTTTATGACTTCGTGCTGAGTTTTTATTCAAAACGTCCAGATTTTTGGAAAAAAAATCACAATTATAAAACAACATTTTGCAATTTAATTTTGAATTTGCAAAACCGAATGCTTTGAAATCTTGCAGATGTTATAAAGTTATGATAAGCATAATAAACTTTGTAATTGATGACGTCGGCTCAAAATTTTGCTGAATAAATTCTATCTAAAATGTCCAAATATAATGAGTCTATACTTGTGATTTATCATTCCATTAATATTTTTTGGATTTGATTATACAGGCTTACTGAAAATATGATAAGCATGATAAATATAATATATACATAAACAAAATATATTTGTTATCCCCTGAAAAAAATGTCAGCTCAAAATTTTGCCGAATAAATCCTATCTAAATTGTACAAATTATGATGAGTCTGTCTTTGTAATTTATCATTTCTGGCATATTTTTTGGATTTGCGGATACAGGGTGACTCAAAAAATTAATGAATGTATGAATTTATTTTATTGATTTAATTTGGAACTGCTAAACCCAATGCTTTGAAATCTTAGAAATGTTTTAAATTTATCATAAGCATGGTAAATTTTTTATCGAAATGTATTTGCTCATCACCCCTAAAACATTTATGACGTCACCTCAAAATATTGTTGAATAAATCCTGTCGTAGTAGATGTGCAAAATATGATAGGCCTATACTTGTGATTTATCACTGCATGAATATTTTTTAGACTTGCTTATGCGGGGTGTCTCAAAAAAATTAATGAATGAGTCAGTTTATTTTATTGATTAAATCAGGAACGGCTCACTGCTTTTTCTCAGAAAATTTTGGGAATTCAATACAGTTTTTTTTTAGTATTACAGTGCACCAATCCAAGTTGATATACGTCTCGCTGTTTTTTCTTGCACTGGTAATACGCTGTGACTACTTTTCTTTTGTGCTGTGATTAGTATTATCCATGTTGATGACTTCATTACAAATTTTTATTGGTCAAATTAAGAACCAGTCATCCCATTTCCTCGAAAATTGTACGCCTCTGATAAAAAGATCATCTTTCATTTCTATAGCAACATTTCGCCTTGACAAAAGTTTTATTGTTACAGTTGCTAGGATTTACTATACTAAATTAATTTTAACGATTTATCCTTCAGTAGCATCTAAAAAAGATGGATAAGGGTTAATTTTCCCCTTATAATTTTGATAACACAAAGTACGTTTTTCAGGCTTCTTAGACTTCGCGAAGAACTGTCAATTTTGTTGTGCGTACATTTTAATAACACCCTGTATTATACGATCAGAACATTTTGTTCGATTGTGGTTTAAATAATAATTTTAGCCTTTGTTTTGAAAAGATAAACACATTCAAAGCAAACTAATTTCTATGTGACATTCTCTCGATGTATAGACATAAATAAACACTTGACCATCAGAATGCTATTGCCTAGTGTTGGAGGACAAGTGTTATTAAAGATGGATTATTTTAAGTTCAATATGGTGAGCCATCAGAATCTAACAACAGACTGTCAGTCAGTAGCGTAACATGCACACTTCAGAAAGGGGTGGTTTTTAAATTTATTTTTTGAAATCGCAAACAATAACACGGGGAAACATAAACTTAAGTGAACTGGTTAACACACTAGCACGAATGCGGATGAATCGATTAGGCACTAATTTGAATAGGTACAGCTAGAAAAGTTCACTATGACAGAGAAACGATGATGGTGCCACAAAAGCATTGATTGTCTCAATTTATATACAGATGGGTGCCTTATTACTGTTGATTTTGATTGTGCTTCTTTTACATTATTTATCAAATCGGTATATACACCGGGCGTCACAATTACACTCATCCTACAGGGTACCACTTAATACAAAATTTATGTATATATATATATATTGTTTCGTTGTGATGATTTTCGTATAAGTATTTATTTATTTAATTTTGTATTTCGTGTAATTGGATTTTCCTGTTGGAAATAAATTATTATTATTATTACAAAGCAACAAACTTTAATTTGACTGATAACAAAATCGTCACATCCGACAGACAGTCGAAAAGGGAAGACCTACGTTTCCATACACTGTTGTCCATCGTTTAAGGCCAGATTGACTTAACATGACTTCCTTAACCCATTGCAATGTAACTGTGATGATATAATATTTGGCGTTTCCGAAATAGAACAAAAATAAATTGAAAACTGCTATATTTGTATCAAAATACTTTACAAGCTGGAATACGTGGAATCTGAACAATTAAGAACACAAAATAGTAAAAAGCATAGTTCTAATTATAAATATTTGAAAATACTTAATGTGACGTCAGTCAGAATCATTGAAATATTACAATGTTAATACTCGTATAGCTTAATATAGCTCCGTTTCATAAGTAATTATTTTCTTATGTACGGGACTTACAGGAAGCCCATTAATGAGTGCATAAAACTGTTTGGCGTTTCTGATATTAAACCTCTTGACGAAATAACTACGAAAAACGTTTCGAGCCAATTCGACCAACAATGGAACCGTCGGTCGACTGAGCCACACATCTGCATTTACAATCCCTTCATGTTGACACAGTAAATGTAACTTCGAATGCACAAAATAAGGCAAAAGTTCGCATAGATTCTTAGGAGGGTAGTACGGACTCGGATCCTGCAAATACTTTTCCAAAGTCATATTAACATCATACAAAAAAACCAACAAAGAATTGTTACTATATCGCTTGCTGCCAGTTTTTGCTATATCCATATGTAATGCTATTTTCAGTAATTCTCCATACCCGTACCGTTTATAAAAAGCCTCCAAATCCGACTCGTTCAGTTTCAAACCGTACGACAACAAATAATACACATTTTCAGCCATCAAAGATTCGCCATGCTTGACAGCCACTAAAAAATACATATAAAATATGTCACTAAACATGACGATGAAATTGATGGTGTCGTGACGCAAGTCAGTTCCAAGAAGAAAATCTAAATTCCGAAGAAACGTGGGTTCATAAAAACTGGACATTTTATAAACTTTGAATTTAACCTGGGCGAAAACTTGGGCTATTGCGTAGCCACATTTTTTTATCAAAACATCTAAATACTCAACATCGATTAAAAACAGAAGGTGGTAATAGGTCTTGGGCGAGTTTCCCAAAATGACGTTGTTTGTCCGTTGAACTGTTTCGTGAAAAAACGGCGATCTTTTGTTGGCCAGTGTTAACAGTACCTCGAAATCGATATCTACACAAGTGTACTGATCGAAAGTGTAGTAAAACAACGCTTCTTCTACAGAAAACGAACACAATTTTACCGCATATTCGAAAGTATTGTAACCGTAAATGGTACCTATTGTCGGGTCAGCGCCGTAATAGAGCAAAGCTGCCACTAATTCTGCTTCGATTTCATCTATGTAATTGGCATCTAGACAACACCACAGCGGTGACATTTGGCTGCTGGTTAACGCGTTTACGTCGTAACCCAGCTCCATTAGAAGTTTTGACACTTTGACTAAAGATTTTTCCAAAGCGTGGTGCAGAAGTGTGAAGCCATCTTTAAACGAAACGGTGTTAACAGATGGCACAGATGCCCCTCTTTTAATCAATTCGTAGGAAATGTGGTCACAGAATTCGCCATTTCCGCGTAACGCTAGAGCCAACGCTGTCAGGTGGTCGTTGTTCTCATGATCCAAGGGAAAGTCGGGTAGTGACAGTAAGTAGTCACAAACTTCTTTCCTAAAATTAATTAAAGCATGATTTGTCGTTATTGAATAGAGAGAGAGAGAGAGAGAAATATACCCACTTTTGGTGGATAATGCCAATTTGTAAGAGAGAATTACCGTCTTCTGGATTGTCGATTTTGTACCAATCTGTGCAATTTGAGAAATATTTAAGGGAGTCGACTTCATTTTGAACGACTGCGGCGATCAAAGCAGCACTTTTATTTACCTAAAAAATATATAACCACGTAATAAATAATCACAAAAGTCGTGGTAAAGGTGAACAAAATGTCAACATGGTAACACAAACGTACAACAGAGTAACAAATTTTGGGGGACTACAGAATTGAGTTTTATTTTGTTATGAAAAGTAGTGGCATCAAAAGAGTGCTGACGTCACGGCAAAGAAATATTGTCTTTTTTAAAATTTAAGTAGGATTTACTTACCTTATTTGTTGGAGAGGTCATTTCCTAAAATACGAGTTCACAAACGTTCAACAATCATCAAGTAGTTTCGGAATGACCTTTTTAATAAAATCGACAAAAGACGAAAGGCAGTAGTGTTCAAAGTTCCAAACACAGTGCAATAAATAAGATTTCACCGCGTACAAATGGGTGTAACAATCCACAATACTGACTTACGCCACTACGTGCAGCTGTAAAACAAACTATACAAATTTGTATAACGTTAATTTATAACGTGATGTCTGTACGACACCATAAAACTTGTAGAACTTTTTGTCAGTTAGTTTTTCAACTTCATATGAGAAATGAATTCCAATAAAAGTGTTGGTTTTTCTACACACATTCTGCATTTATGGAACCAATTAAACACATCAGCAACGAATGAAACGCTACACAATCTGAAATAGACGGAACAACTCAGTGTCCACATGTAAACAATTAACCGTTCATGAGAAATTCAACTCCATACTTTTTAGCAACGTTGTATATTATTTAAATTAGTATGCACATAATAATCACTAAAGTAATGGTAAAAGTAAACAGTTCTTCAGAGAAAAACCCTTGGTGGTACCTATATCAAAAGAACAAATATAGATTATACTATGCAGGGTAATAGTAAATCGCGTTATGAGATGAGGGTGTATGGCAGCAAGCATTTCAAACAAGACGGCCATATTATGGATTCATGTATCACTCCGACCCCCGTGAAATGTGGACACAGGCTTTACGAATAACAATTGGAAATAACGACATAATCCGGGTCAGTTATTTCTTGGATGGATTAGTTAGCTTGGAAAAATAAACAAAATTACTAATCGTACACTACTTTTTCCTCGGCTGGAGATTTCTGTATCTCCTCTGTATGGTTATTCGACAATTTGACAGATTAAATTTTACTGTTGATCAAAAGTGATCAAAAGTCACCAGTTTTCACCTGACTGGATACAAACTATGGAGAAAATAATATAAAAAATGTTCATTCGTCCATGGTACAACTCACGTCACAAAAATTTTTGCCAATTTTGCATCAGATCCTCCGCTAAATTCCACCAAAAAACCGCTAGAATTATATTTTTCAGCCCTTTAAAACCAGTACCTTCTGAACTAAAATCCAGGCCATTCCTGTCTGTCCAATCCACAATGTAAATTTTGGAAAACTGCTGAGCGTAAGCTGTTTTTTGGATTTCAGGGGTAAAATGGGGCGACATTTAAGTGAAGTTTAAGAATTCTGATTGGTAGAAATTGATAGTTCTCTCTGTCAAAGTGAAGAACACGAGCCGAACCAGATCGAATGGCTCCCAATCGAAAATTTAAAAACTTATAGATATTATACCGTTTTACAGTTAGTGTAAATTGTGCTTATCAGTATCAATAGAGAGTGGTTATTAAAATAGCGGGACCAACTTTTAGTGCACACAAAATACATATCTTGAGATATACTATACAAGCCGAAATATTAAAAGTTAATTTGAATTTAATACTTAATGATTCTGTAGAAAATGTGGAAGATATTAGAAATTTCTATGATTTAGTTGAAAGTGTTGTGGTGACCGAATTTGAATCACTTTTCAATAATTTTAATTTGGAAGAAAAAATTCAATAAAAAAATCGTTAAACATAGGCAACCATGTGCACGTTAGCGCTTGGGAGTGGTTCTGCATGTTTAGTTAGAGGGCGGTAGTTGACCTTGACAAGAGAGCGGCACGACAAATAGGATGATGAAAGCGGGGGCATTATTTTTTCTTTCGGTGTAGTGGATGCATGGTGAAAAGAGGCTGTAAATGGCTAGGTTAAATTAGTTGGTTTGGTAGTGAATAAAAGGGAGGAAGCCTTTGTTTAACGAAAATTAATAATAACGATGGCGCCTAGTTTTCCCCAACCCGCGCGACTAATTCTTGCGGTTTCTAATTGAATGTGCTGTAAATTTGTTTTATTGTTTGTAAATTCACAGATCAGGTTAGGATTTTAATCGTTGCCTGTTTCTAACGCAATTTAACAGACATTAGATTTATTTTAACAGACATTTGCTAGGAATTTTCATGCAATTCACTTAGTCAGGACTAGTTTGATTTTGTTCGTCTAATTATAAATAATTTTCTGGATGCATATACGTAAGTGTTACATTATAACACTTTTTAATTATTCACACAAGATTACTAATAGTTTATTTACGGCAGTTAAATTAACTCATTCATACTGTGAACTTGCGGAGGGGTTAAAATAATTTGTTCCTTTAGGCAGTTATCATCGTTATTAGCATCGTTATCCTCATTACATCACCGAGGCATGTCCTCGCAACGTCTAATGTCCAATTTTAATCTCACATAAGAATTATTTGTCGTTTAAAATTCCACAAAATTGTATGGCGAATTTAAATGTTGTTTATTGCTCATTTTGAAACTTTAACACTTGTTCAGTTGTGTTACTGTCAGAGTCATAGGAGTTGAACATTTAAAATGGAATTGAAATTAACACAGAAAACGTGGCAGAACTGGAGTGTGGTTCCTAGTTGGGCTGGCGAGATTTATCGCGTTACCTGCACAAAAGATGCAGGTTTGTATAGATTCCCGGGCGGTCACGATGACGTAACGCTATCGGCTTCGAAATAACCGGGACCCAACTGCAAGTTTTCGACCGTCACGGCCTGATTAGGACGGCATGTTCATCATGGAGATGTGCTGTGCAGTAGGCTTTGCGATAGATAGAAGAAGAAACGTCTTCCTACCATTTAAAAAAAAAACACACAACGTAGGTTGCATTTTGTTAGACGATCACAGCCAAGGCCAAATTTTGAATTTTTCCCGGGCCTTTTAAACTTGGTATATCGGACTTGGTTGTTCCTGTTATTTTGTTAATTCAATTTAATTCTGTGTTGATTTGTCTTCTTTTTTTGCTAATTTATACATATCTATAGTGAATACCTCTTTAATGAAATAACGATAACTAGTTAAATTAATCATTTTTAAAGTATGGTTTTGCGAAATTTTTCAGGGTAGGCGATTTTTTTTGCCGGTCAGTGTAGTTTCGTTGTGATGATTTTCGTACATTTATTTATAGATATTCTCTATTAACTAACCTTGATATAATACATTCCTATACCTTGATATAGTATATTCCTTCCTCCATGAATCGTACAGAGATATGGAGAGGGAGAATGTGCTTCCACTTGCGCAGACACAAAATCCTTGATAAAATTGACAGCAGCCATTTTATCAGTTAACTGTTGCCAACATAATCACAAATCACTAACAAAACTTGATATCCCTAGACAATTGCTTGATTATTTAGCGGGAAGTTTAAAATCATTAATTAAAATCACCTAATAATAAATCACAACTAAAATATATTCCACCTTATATAAATAAATAAACATTATATATTATACTTCAATATATTTATTGATGCAAAAACAGTACCAATTTTGTGTACACATTTCTAACAGAAATTCCTTGAGCAAGACATGAAAGTCTTTTGCTCAAATTAAACATTCTTATTTACATGTAGGCATTAATTATTTGTTTAATAAGAATATATAAATGTCCTTCATCGATGGCCGCCGTCTCGAGTGCGTGGTCCTCTAAATTAGGAAAAAGAATACTGGCAGCACTGTAGAATCTCTGCGCACAAGATATGCCAAAAGTTTTAAAAAATTGTTCATCGCTTGGAAGTTTGTTATCGGTGAGTTGCAAAATTTTTCGTATTTGCAACTGACAGTAACAACAAATCTTTACAACCCCAGCAGGTTTAATAAGCTCTCCTAAAATCAAAATTTTGTTAAGACTTAAACAATAACTATTGTAAGTATTTTATTTTACCCATGTTTTTTTTGTCCAACAATAATCTGTAAAACTGTAAGTCACTTCCTCGTGTTTCAATGCAAGAAGAAATGCAGTCTGCGCACTTAAACGTCTTCACCACCATTTTGACAACATAGCTACCAATATACGCCACAACGTTTTCTGCCACTTCACTCAGCCCAATAAAATTAGATAGTCATAGTCATGATCTGCAAGTGCTTCAGTCAAAATATCCAGACCATATTTTTTCAAGGCAAACACGGCAACCGATTGTTGAACATTTGTGCTCTTTTGTTTTGGGCCACTGCTAACAGAGAGCATACAGGTGGTGCAAAGCACTTTACAATTTCCTCTTTCCCTCGTTATGTTTGTAAATAGAAGCAACCTTCTAAGTTTTACAACATTGTAGAGGAGTAGGGTTATTGTTTCACCCATTTCTCGATCTGAAAACAGAAAAATAAATACAGATTTGTGTAATTCCAGTGCATAAAAAAAGTAATACAATTGTTTCTTTAAAAAGCTTACCGCACTGAGCAGAAGAAAATTTCCAGATGATCTTGACTACATTTATATGTTAGCAAGTAATTCAACCTCTTACTACTAACAAATTCATCAAAAATTCCCATGAACGAAGTAGCGGAAATAACAAAGCCCAGAATTGACGTTTTTCGGGGAGTGCACCAAAAAGGCCTGCTAGTGACATCCTTCAAATTCAGAAGATACACATTGGTGTCAGTGAGAAATGGACGCCACTTTTCTTCATTGTTTTCTCTCAAAGGTGCCTTAAAATTCTTAGCACGTACACTTCGGGAATTGAGAATCTCAAATAAAGAATCTATCCTTCTGATGAGTTCTATTGTTGCTTCACAACCGTGAAAGTCACCATTACAAAGATCTTTTAAAAATTCAAGTGCATCCGCAACACTCTTGCTAAGAGTTTGTGCTGCTAAACTCACCTATAATAGAACTTAATTATTAATGTCAGTAAGGAATATTGTCAGGAAAACAACTTACTTTCATTTTATGTTGCCGCCACTCCAAACGTGCCTTTTTCAACTTGTTTGCAACATTTAGGAATTTTTCATTTTGTAATTCATGTATTTTCTTTATGTAACCTTCCCTACTGTCAGAACTACTTTTTGAGTTCTTGCTTTTACTTCCACTTGTACTGCTACTGCTTTTTCCATGGTATCTTTGCGCAGCACTAAATAATAATTATTATTAACAGTAGTAAAAAATTCAATATAATAAAATATTCAAACCTTAATTTCCTCGTTACACCTTGAGGTATAATCGATGAAGAGTCTTCCGAAATATCAGCCAAAGTAGGCACTCACAGTACTCATTGATTTCAATCGTTTTCTCTCATTTACAACAATGAAATCAGTTGTTGTGAAATGATCTGGGCACACCAGCTTATACTTAGTCAGTTTGAAGCTGTCATCTCTTTTCACAACAATCAGCCACTTTTTTAAAAGTTCTCAATCTTTGGGAAACCTAAAATCAGTTATAATAAATATTCATCACTTAGTATTGCAATAACCAATTGTTATTAATTATAAATACCTACGTATTCGATTTTAATAACATAATGAAGAAAACTTACTGATGAAAAGATACACCTTCTGAACGAAATCGTTGACAAATTTTACAGTGAGAAACTGTACAAGACATGTTTGTTGTCAATAATAATGTTCTTTAACACTAACAAGCACGTATACACGTACACTAACGGTAAAACAAAATAAGTAATAATTTTAACTCCAAATTACAATTGGTTCAGCAACGTCGTAATCACGAGATAAGCACAACGTTAACTGATAAAATGGCGGCCACCACAATGTACACATGCGCAGAAGTCTAAGCTCATTCTCCTTCTCCATATTTTTGAGACATACGCATCGGGTGTGACTTCAAGTGACATCATATTAGCGCGAAATTTAAAATACATTCGTTAAATTGCAAAAATGTATTTGTGATTATTCAGTTGTTGCAATAGTATGTGTGATGTGATCGCAGAATTTAGATTTGTGGAGAGAACTGAGCATAAATATGTCAAAAATCTCTTTTCAACACCTAAGTGATAACAGTAAATTGGTATTTGCATTCGCTGACGTCCCACATTTATCGAAATTGATGCGAAACCACATCTTTGGACCGCTCAACTTTCAATAATTACATTTTAATCATTATTAGTCTCGACAGCGCTGAATACGGCCTAATATAATATTTAGCGTTTCCGAAATAAAACAAAAACAAATTGAAAACTGCTATATTTGTATCAAAATACTTTACAAGTTGGAAGGCGTGGAATCTGAACAATTAAGTACACAAAATAGTAAAAATCATAGTTCTAATTACAAATATTTGAAAATGATGTGACGTCAGTCCGAATCATTGAAATATTACAATGTTAATACAGCTCCGTTTCATAGGTAATTATTTTCTTATGTACGGGACTTACAGGAAGTCCATTAATGAGTGCATAAAACTGTTTGGCGCTTTTGATATTAAACGTTTCGATGAAATAACTACGAAAAACGTTCCGAGCCAGTTCGACCAACAACGGAACCGTCGGTCGACTGAGCCACACATCTGCATTTACAATCCCTTCATGTTGACATAGTAAATGTAACTTCGAATGCACAAAATAAGGCAACAGTTCGTATAGATTCTGAGGAGGGTAGTACGGACTCGAATCCTGCAAATACTTTTCCAAAGTCATATTAACATCATACAAAAAAACCAACAAAGAATTCCTACTATATTGCTTGCTGCCAGTTTTTTCTATATCCATATGTAATACTATTTTCAATAATTCTCCATACCCGTACCGGTCATAAAAAGCCTCCAAATGCCACTCGTTCAGTCTCAAACCGTACGACAACAAATAGTACACATTTTCAACCTTCATAGGTTCACCATGATTGACAGCCACTAAAAAATACATATAAAATATGTCACTAAACATGACGATGAAATTGATGGTGTCGTGACGCAAGTCACTTCCAAGAAGAAAATCTAAATTCCGAAGAAACGTGGGTTCATAAAAACTGAACATTTTATAAACTGTGAATTTAACCTGGGCGAAAACTTGGGCTATTGCGTCGCCACATTTTTTTATCAAAACATCTAAATACTCGACATCGATTAAAAACAGAAAGTGGTAATAGAACATGGACAAATTTCCCAAAATGACGTTGTTTGTCCGTTGAACTATTTCGTGAAAAAACGGCGTTCTTTTGTTGGCCAGTTTTAACAATATCTCGAAATGGATATCTACACAAGTGTACTGATCGAAAGTGTAGTAAAAGAACGCTTCTTCTATAGAAAACGAACTAAATTTTACCGCAAATTCAAAAGGACTGAAACCGAAAATGGTACCTATTGTCGGGTCAGCGCCGTAATAGAGCAAAGCTGCCACTAACTCTGCTTTGATTTCATCTATGGAACTGGAATCTAGACAACAGCACAGCGGTGACAATTGTTTGCTGGTTAACGCGTTTACGTCGTAACCCAGCTCCATTAGAAGTTTTGACACTTTGACTAAAGATTTATTCAGAGAGTGGTGTAGAAGTGTGACGCCATCTTCAAGCGGAACGGTGTTAACAGATGCCCCTCTTTTAATCAGTTCGTAAGAAATGTGATCACAGAATTCGCCATTTCCGCGTAACGCTAGAGCCAACGCTGTCAGGTGGTCGTTGTTCTCATGATCCAAGGGAAAGTCGGGTAGTGACAGTAAGTAGTCACAAACTTCTTTCCTAAAATTAATTAAAGCACGATTTGTCGTTATTTAATAGAGAGAGTAATCAGAAATATACCCACTTTTGGTGGATAATGCCAATTTGTAGCAGAGAATTACCGTCTTCTGAATTGTCGATTTTGTACAAATCTGTGCAATTTGAGAAAGATTTAAGGAAGTCGACTTCATTTTGAACGACGGCGGCAATCAAATCAGCACTTTTATTCGCCTAAAAAATATATAACCACGTAATAAATAATCACAAAAGTCGTGGTAAAAGTGAACAAAATGTCAACATAGCAACATATAGTCTTTGTCATTTCTATTGAAACACCACTTGTTAATTGTAAACTTGGCAACGTTCATATTCACACAATTTTCTAATTAAAAGCCGTTGTCAATCAACCGAAAGCTCTTACCAATTGCTAAATTTTAAGGAAAATCAACAGGTGGTGTTTCAATAGAAATGGCAAAGACAATAAACGTACAGAGTAACAAATTTTGTGGGACTACAGAATTGAGTTTTATTTTTTTTATGAAAAGTAGTAGCATCATAAGAATGCTGACGTCACGGCATAGAAATATGGTATTTTATAAAATTTAAGTAGGATTTCACTTACCTTATTTGTTGGAGAGGACATTCCTCAAATACGAGTACATAAACGTTCAACAATCATCAAGTAGTTTCGGGGTGTTTTTTTAAATAAAATCAATAAAAGACCAAAGACAATAACATTTCACCGCGTACGAAAGGTGTAAAAGGTGTAACAATCCACAATACTGACTTGCGCCACTACATGCAGCTGTAAAACAAACTGTACAAATTTGTGTAACGTTAATTTAACGTGATGTCTGTACGACACCATAAAACTAGAACTTTTTGTCAGTTAGTTTTTTTAACTTCGTATGAGAAATGAATTCCAATAAAAGTTTTGGTTTATCAACACACATTCTACAGGTATGCAACCAATTAAATCAATTAAATGAAACCCTGAAATAGAGCAATTCAGTGTCCACATGTAAAAACTAACCGTTTACAAGAAATTCAACTCCATAGTTTTTAGCAACGCTGTATATAATTTAAATTTGTATGCATATAATAATCGCTAAAGTAATGGAAAAAATAAACATCACAAGGATAAAAATTACAAACTTTGTTTTTGACCACAGAAAAATAACTATTCTTGACGGTGCGACTTGAAAACAGCTGTTTTTTGAACTCATCTGTCAATACACTAAATTCTGTTGCTAAATTCCCTCTCCTCTTTTATAACTTCAAGTTTTTTTGCCAACTTTATGCAACATGATGTCAATGTTAGATTTGCGGTAGTGTATAAAACCAGTGATTCCACTGATCATCTAAGGGTTAGTATTTTTGGTGTGATCGACAAGTAGTGTAATATTTATCATGGAGATAACAGAGCAGTCTATGATGCCATCCGACATAATTGATAATTCCTACACGCAACTATACAAGTGCTTCAGAGACAAACTGTAACAGCTACTTTTTACTCCAGAGACAGTGTTCCATAGAACTGCTTAAATCCGAAATACAGACATATGCGAATAGAGATCAACAATTAATATTAAATAATTTCTCTAAATTTTCGCTGTTTGCCGTCCACTTTAAAAATTCACTTTGTTATCAATAGCCAAGTTTTTCTGATCCAGCTCTGAAAAGAAACGGGAAAGATAAGAGGGTCGCAGTCAGTATAATTTTACCAGTCATTCGAGTGACACCTTTTTAAGTTTTGCAAGAATAATAATTCAAAATTCCAAGTGTTAGGGGAATTTTCGAATACAGCCCATTTCCAGAGCGCGGTGCTGGATGTATAATTTTGCAAGCTAGGTGCATTCCTTTTCTTTGGTTGAAATAGAAAGAAACGCACGCGGTGAAATGCCGGATTTGAAATAAAAGGTGTCTTCTCGAATATCAAGCAGCCTACACGCCATCAAAGGTAAAAATACATATTTATTTTTCCCAGGGAATCGCTAGAATGATTTCTATATAATAGTTTCGGTCTTATATTAATATTAAATGTGCTTGCAACATCTGCGATATTTAAAAGTTACGTGAAACACCCATTCAACAAACTAATTAATATTCAATTCTTGAAATAACAGGCTTTTTTGGAGTACGTGTTTCGCGACCGAAGCAGGGTTGCCATCCAGAATTCCATGCTGTTGAGTCCCGGTAATTCCCTGTAAGACAAGGATTTAGGGAGTACGTAGTTAGAGGAAAAGGGAATACCTTCCACTTACCCAAGTCAACGTCCAGAAATCGCCCCGCCACTACACGAGGTCCCTAAAGGAGGAACAGCCCGAAGAAGGAGAAAATCACCAAGTCGTAATGTTGTCTCAATCTATAATTTTTCTTTAGTTTTTTTTTGAAGTTGTGATTTTCCGAGATAATCTAGTATTAACCAGTTTGAAACGTTTAACACTTTAACTTAGAAGATTGAGTTTATTATAATTATTTTATCGGGTATTCGTATTCTGTCGAATTATTACCGTAATTATATTATATCTTAAGCTAGTCTATGTTGTCTTATTTGGTATAAGTCCTTTGTGTTGGCCTAGAGATTTTGCTTTCGAATTTAGGTGGGAACTATGTAAAGGGTGACCAAACGTGTAAGGTTGTGATAAATTCGTGGCGTCCAGGTATATTTTTTTGAGCAGATCGTTGTGAACCCATACCTTTCTGACTGGGTTAGTTGGCCATAACCTTACACGAGCCCTTTATAGAAAGAATTACGTCACAAATCCTTTGGTGGTATATCAAAAGAGCAGATAAAGATTATACTATGCAGGGTAATGGTAAAGCGCGCAATTTAATGTTCCCCAACACAAACTATTTTATTGTCCCTCTTGTAAGAGTACTCGTAATTTACTTCAAAAATCTCCTATTGTTGCTATGTGCACAGTGTACAACAAAATATCCAAGGACTATGATCTTTGCTGCTTGTGTTACTGCTGAATATGGTGTTTAGTGTATTTCTAGTATTATATCTTTATTAATAATCTACAAACTAAAATTTTGTCTTTTCTTCTGACAAGTCCAATTTAATAACTTTTTCACTTTCTTTTCTTTTCTTTCCGTATAAGTGGGTTATCCCGTTGGGAAAATTGCATTTAATAACAATAATAATAATAATAACGAAACCAACTTTTAGTGCAACCCAAAATACATATCTCGAGATATATATTTTGAGAAACATTGAGAACCTTATCTTTTGCGCCAAGTTAATTCAAATGAAGCAATATGGTAAAATTTTCTTTGTAATCCACATGGTGCCTCTTCATCATAGTATTTTATAATCTCCATGATTTCTTTTTTACATAAAGTTGCAGAAGTTGGCTTTCTTTTTCGGGTTGCTCTTGTAATAATTTGCGCTTTGTATTTCTAGCATTTCGCGAGGATTTAAATTCCACATTTTTAAAGGGCTCTATCATTGTTAAATTCGTTATAATATAAATCTTGAATGAGTTTAGCGATTTTGTTCCAAAATCCAAAAATCATGCATTTCTCTCCCGCGATGTTTAATCTACCATTTTCCGATATAACCTAATTCAAGAGAATTAAATACATTGTTAAAACATAAACAGAGTAAGATGACTCTGAAACTTTCTATTTCTAATTCGAATCAAAATTGTTACAGGACTGTTCAAGGCGATCTGCCTGAAAACCCTGTGATAAGAACTTCCTTAAGCGGGTGTAGAGTAATAGGTCGAATGTGCGTGGGAAACAATCATGGTCTTCTTGTACCTGAAGCGATTTACAACACAGGATTAGACCCACATTAGACACAAAATACTGGAGTCCATCCAAATTAAAAAAATAGAAGAAAGGTTATCAGTAGAGAGCGGAAAATATGCAGCAAAATTTTGAGAAATATGATCATATGATATGCACCAAATTTATGCAAATATGCAGTAACTTTCTTAATATATGCAGAGATATGCAGTTGCATATGCTCCAAAAATTAAAAAAAAACTTAATAAGCGAAGTAAATTTATTTCAATTCAAAAACAGGTTTCCCGAGCCTACGTTTTATTACAAAAAATACATAAATCGCATTGCAAAGTGTTTAATTACATCTCACTAACACATAAATCACGTTTTTAAAGATAATATATACTAAAAAATAAATATAAACAGATCAAATTAAAAAATAGTAGTAATCCACTATTTAATTACTATTTTGGTAACAATTTATTTTGAGACATTTTTCGAAATATTCTAACAAAAAGTTTTTCCGGTGATTCTAAAGTAAATGTATTTGTAAATAGAAAAACTGCATACTACGTCCACAGATGTAAAAATACTTACCGGTTTAGGGCAGGCGCGATAAAACACACTTCGTTCTTGAAGAAGTTCAGGAAAAGGTTTAATCCTTAAATTAATTTCAGTTATCTTCGACATATTGATACACCTGTATCCCTTTAAATGCTTTCAATACAAACTCACGATGAAAAATCATAGTATAAGGTCCCTTTGACCACCACTAAACGTACGATTAATACACTTAACTAACGAACAAAATATTGGGAATTAAGGATATTTCCAAAAGTAATTAGGGAGCGAATTTACCTGGAAGCATGGCTTAACACCCAGTGGTGTCTCCAAACTACCATAAAACCCAAACCTTTTCTAGTTATTTGAAGCTCAGGACAATATTTGCAATATGATTCATAAAATTTCGTTTTTCTATATAAATGCCGATAGAATGACAATAATTTTTTTTTTCAAATTAGCACAAAAATCGATAAAAATGCAAAATATGCACCCGTTCCGTGAAATATGCAGCAGAAGGCAAATATATGCAAATATGCAATTTTTTTATAGCTGTATTCATTTTTAATTAGTATGATTCGTTCACATATTAAATATCTAGGCTTATATGCAAAAAATAACGGATATGCAAATTTCATAAAATCCGCTCTCTAGTTATCAGCATTAGGAAACGTGGTTGTATGTAATGATCAGGTTGCCCTGGTGCATCCAGAATTGGACAAGGTACGTGATACTTTTTAAATAAAATATATTGTGTAACAGGAACGACTTTATTCATTTCTCACGGATAGGAAAATGTTATGAACGAGAACTCGTTTCCTACGTTTACGAGATTTCGTCACATTTTAGTTGGGTTTAATGTAATGGAATAACCAGTGGATTGTACACAGTTACAGTGGTTTACCATTCGATTACGAAGCGTGCAATGTGTATATTATGAATGGATTTTGTTTTACAGGAAAGCGAAGAAATTATCGAAGATACGTTACAAGTTGAAGTTTTTCGTCATGTGATAGCTAATAATCCTCTCGTTGGTTCATACTGTGTTTTGAATAATAATGGAGGGTTAGTGCACGTCGATATCAGTCAAACTGATTTGGAAGATTTATCGTCACTACCAGGGTTACCTCTAATCGTAAGCGGAAGACATTTTTCTGAATAAATAATTACACTATACTTTTATTTGTAGCCTGGAACGGTCAATTATGGTAACAAAGGCGTAGCAGCAGGGATAGCGGCAAATGATACTATTGCATATGCAGGAATCAAAACAACATCAAGAGAATTTTTGGCTATCGAAAAGGCGTTCAGGTTACCAGGACGCTGTTAATGAAGAGACTACAATATATGTACATAGTTTCCTTGTGATGATTTTCGTATATTTATTTATTTAATTTTGTATTTCCTGTAATTGGATTTTCCTGTTGGAAATAAATTATTATTATTATTATTACAAAGCAACAAACTTTAATTTGATTGATAACAAAATCGTCACATCCGACAGACAGTCGAAAAGGGAAGACCTACGTTTCCATACACAGTCGTCCATCGTTTAAGGCCGGATTGACTTAACATGACTTCTTTAGTCCATTGCAATGTAACTGGGATGATATAATATTTGGCGTTTCCGAAATAAAACAAAAATAAATTGAAAACTGCTATATTTGTATCAAAATACTTTACAAGTTGGAAGACGTGGAATTTGAACAATTAAGTACACAAAATAGTTAAAATCATAGTTCTAATTACAAATATTTGAAAATAATGTGACGTCAGTCCGAATCATTGAAATATTACAATGTTAATACAGCTCCGTTTCATAGGTAATTATTTTCTTATGTACAGGACTTACAGGAAGTCCATTAATGAGTGCATAAAACTGTTTGGCGCTTCTGATATTAAACGTCTCGATGAAATAACTACGAAAAACGTTCCGAGCCAGTTCGACCAACAACGGAACCGTCGGTCGACTGAGCCACACATCTGCATTTACAATCCCTTCATGTTGACATAGTAAATGTAACTTCGAATGCACAAAATAAGGCAACAGTTCGCATAGATTCTGAGGAGGGTAGTACGGACTCGAATCCTGCAAATACTTTTCCAAAGTCATGTTAACATCATATAAAAAAACCAACAAAGAATTGTTACTATATTGCTTGCTGTCGGTTTTTTCTATATCCATATGTAATGCTATTTTCAGTAATTCTCCACACCCGTACCGGTCATAAAAAGCCTTCAAATGCAACTCGTTTAGCCTCAAACCGTACGACAACAAATAATACACATTTTCAACAATCATAGATTCGCCATGATTGACAGCCATTAAAAAATAACTATAAAATATGTCAGTAAACATGACGATGAAATTGATGGTGTCGTGACGCAAGTCACTTCCAAGAAGAAAATCTAAATTCCGAAGAAACGTGGGTTCATAAAAACTGGACATTTCGTAAATTGTGAATTTAACCTGGGCGAAAACTTGGGCTATTGCGTAGCCACATTTTTGTATCAAAACATCTAAATACTCGACATCGATTAAAAATAGAGGGTAGTATTGGGTCATGGGCGAGTTTCCCAAAATGACGTTGTTTGTCCGTTGAACTGTTTCGTGAAAAAACGGCGATCTTTTGTTAGCCAGTGTTAACAGTACCTCGAAATCGATATCTACGCAAGTGTACTGATCGAAAGTGTAGTAAAACAACGCTTCTTCTACAGGAAACGAACTAAATTTTACCGCAAATTCAAAAGTACTGTAACCGTAAATGGTACCTATTGTCGGGTCAGCGCCGTAATAGAACAAAGCTGCCACTAACTCTGCTTCGATTTCATCTATGTAATTGGCATCTAGACAACACCACAGCGGTGACATTTGGCTGCTGGTTAACGCGTTTACGTCGTAACCCAGCTCCATTAGAAGTTTTGACACTTTGACTAAAGATTTCTCCAAAGCGTGGTGCAGAAGTGTGAAGCCATCTTTAAACGAAACGGTGTTAACAGATGGCACAGACGCTCCTCTTTTAATCAGTTCGTAGGAAATGTGGTCACAGAATTCGCCCTTTCCGCGTAACGCTAGAGCCAACGCTGTCAGGTGGTCGTTGTTCTCATGATCCAATGGAAAGTCGGGTAGTGACAGTAAATAGTCACAAACTTCTTTCCTAAAATTAATTAAAGCATGATTTATCGTTATTGAATAGAGAAAGAGAGAGAAATATACCCACTTTTGGTGGATAATGCCAATTTGTAAGAGAGAATTACCGTCTTCTAGATTGTCGATTTTGTACCAATCTGTGCAATTTGAGAAATATTTAAGGGTATCGACTTCATTTTGAACGACGGCGGCGATCAAAACAGCACTTTTATGTACCTAAAAAATATATAATCACGTAATAAATAATTACAAAAGTCGTGGTAAAGGTGAACAAAATGTCAACATGGTAACACAAACGTACAACAGAGTAACAAATGCTGACGTCACGGCATAGAAATATTGTATTTTATAAAATTTAAGTAGGATTTACTTACCTTATTTGTTGGATAGGACATTTCCTAAAATACGAGTACATAAACGTTCAACAATCATCAGGTAGTTTCGGAATGACCTTTTTAATAAAATCGACAAAAGACGAAAGACAGTAGTGTTCAAGTTCCAAACACAGTGCAACAATAAGATTTCACCGCGTACAAATAATGGGTGTAACTAACAATCCACGACATTGAGTTGCGCCACTACGTGCAGCTGTAAAATAAATTGTACAAATTTGTATAATGTTAATTTATAATGTGATGTCTGTACGACACCATAAAACTTGTAGAACTTTTTGTCAGGTAGTTTTTCAACTTCATATGAGAAATGAATTCCAATAAAAGTGTTGGTTTTTCAACACACCTTCTGAATTTATGGAACCAATTAAACACATCAGCAACGAATGAAACGCTACACAATCTGAAATAGACGGAACAACTCCACATGTAAACAATTAACCGTTCATGAGAAATTCAACTCCATACTTTTTAGCAACGTTGTATATTATTTAAATTAGTATGCATATAATAATCGCTAAAGTAATGGTAAAAGTAAACATCACAAGGATAAAAATTCCAAACTTTGTTTTTGACCATAGAAAAATAACTCTTCTTGACGATGTGGCTTGAAAACAGCTCTTTTTTGTACTCATCTGTCAATACTCTAAATTCTCGCTGCTAAATTCCCTCTCCTCTTTCATAACTTCAAGTTTTTTTACCAACATTGTGCAACATGATGTCAATGTTAGATTTGTGGTAGTATATAAAACCAGTGAGTCCACTGATCATCTAAGGGTTAGTATTGTTAGTGTGATCGACAAGTAGTGTAAGATTGATCATGGAAACAACAGAGTAGTCTATGCCATCCGGCAAAATTCAAACACGCAACTACACAAGTGCTTCAGAGAAAAACCTTTGGTGGTACCTAAATCAAAAGAGCAAATAAAGATAATACTATGCAGGGTAATGGTAAATCGCGTTATGAGATGAGTGTGTATGGCCGCAAGCATTTCAAACAAGACGTTCATATAATGGATTCATGTATCACTCCGACCGCCGTGAAATGTGGACACAGGCTTTACGAATAACAATTGGAAATAACAACGACATAATCCAGGCCAGTTAATTCTTGGATGGATTAGTTAGCTTGGAAAAATAAACAAAATGATTAATCATACACTACTTTTTCCTGGCCCGAAGATTTTTGTGTCTCCTCTGTATGGTTATTCGACAATTTGACAGATTAAATTTTACTGTCGATGAAAAGTGATCAAAAGTCACCAGTTTTCACCTGACTGGATACAAACCATGGAGAAAAGAATATAATAAATGTTCATTCGTCCATGGTACAACTCACGTCACAAAAATTTTTGCCAATTTTGCATCAGATCCTCCGCTAAATTCCACCAAAAACCGCTAGAATTATATTTTTCAGCCCTTCAAAACCAGTACCTTCTGAACTAAAATCCAGGCCATTCCTGTCTGTCCAATCCACAACGTAAATTTTGGAAAACTGCTGAGCGTAAGCTGTTTTTTGGGCTTTAGGGGTAAAATGAGGCGACATTTAAGTCAAGTTTAAGAATTCTGATTCGTAGAAATTGATAGTTCTCTCTGTCAAAGTGGCTCCCAATCGAAAATTTAAAAACTTATAGATATTATACCGTTTTACAGTGATCAGTGTAAATTGTGCGTATCAGTATCAATACAGAGTGGCTATTATAATATAAATATAAAAAATATCGTTCTTCGTCCGGAGGTTGTCTCAGCAGGTAACTTATTGTTTGCTGATGATTTCAAGATCTGCAGAGTTATCAAATCCCTTGATGATTGCATTGCTCCCCAAAATGACCTTGATAATGTTTATCAATGGTGTCTGCTTAATCGTTTATTTTTGAATACCATCAAATGTTTATTGGTAACGTATACCCGGAAATTGTCCCCAATTTATTTTCAATATAGCATAAATAAAGAAACATTGCGACGAGAAATCTCTGCATTAGATCTAGGAATATTGTTTGATTCTGCTCTAACGTTTGTACCGCACCTTGGAAATATGAGTTCAAAAGCCTATAAAATTTTAGGATTCATTTACCGAAACAGCAAAGAGTTTAATAAAACACAAACCCTTAAAACCTTGTTTATTGCACTTGTCAGATCTAGGTTGGAGTATGGCTCAATCATTTAAAAGACTAATTTTGGGTGTGAGTTTCATTTTAAATTTGATTTACTTGTTCCTCACTTGTAAACATCAATTTACCAAGTCACTGTATTCAACATGAAAATGTCACTTAACTGACTATGGCCTGTAAAAAATGTTACTGGCTGCCAGTAAAATTTTTACAGCTCTGCTCGTGCTCATACCACCATGTATTTTAAACATTTTAAACTATTATAAGTTGAAATGACAGCCAAAATTAATTCAAGTAAATTTTCACTCACAATTGCTGCTTGTTCAGTAATATAGCTTGCGCCACACTCATTTCAATACATCGAAAACGATAAATCGAAAAATCTAAATGACAGAACTAGACAACACAGTAAATGCTTTGACAAGTGCCATGCTGACGTGCGATTCCAAGGCAATACGTCTAAAGCTCATACGATGTTTCTTCAAATATTATTATTATTATTATTATTATTAAAATGAAGCGCTCGGGCAGAGACCGAAGTCTGTTATGCCCGCGCAAGACGACAATTAATGCAATCACAAATTATTTTAAATATAATAAATTATGGATATAACTACAACTATCTACGGTTTCGAAAGGTGTAGTAGTTGACCTTATCGTCACCTTAGAACTGGTTTGCCGCATATCCAGATCGCGTCCGAGGGATTTTCGCCTCTACTGTTTGGTGCAGATTTGCCGCATGTCGCACTTGGGCGAAGCGAAACATAGTTTAGATTCAGTGCTGATTTGCCGCATGTCCAAGCAGAAATCGATACAGTACCGTTATCCGTTTTTACGTACTTCCTTGCTGTTTTGCTTTTCAGCGTTAGGTTTGGGGTTGGGAAAGAAATCGTATTCAACTTCACGCGCAGAACAATAAGAATAATGTGAAATAAATAAAAAAGAGACTTAACAATTTTGATGAATCTGAAATTAAAAAAAAAGCAACTGTAATTTGTGCAACTCTTTTTCTGTTGTTATAGATGTTACAAATATTTTCAAATTATTAGATTCGAAATTTTACAAATTTAAATTTCAAATAGATTTGTTGTTCGATAAACAAATAATTTAATTTTTTACTAAACAGTAACATTTTTCTTTAATTTTTTCTCGGGAATGATTGAACTTATTTTCTCTAAAGTTTTAGTGAACAAGATTTATAACGCTGCATACCAGTAAAAGAGTTCACAATTTTTTGTAGTATTCTTATTTGTAGAAACAATATTTCTACATCAATAATCACAAATAATAGATACATTTTTAATTTTTTAAATTAAAATGTTGTAAAAGTAATATGAAAATTAAAATTTCGAAGCAAAATCTGTTTAGGTGGATTTTGCTTCGAAATTTATTACTGGAACGTTTACAAAAATCAGCTTTTGACATAAAATGCTTGCAAATTTGAAACAGAATTGGAATGTTTCTTGACAATCATCCCTAATACATTTTTGACTTGTATCTTTTAAAAAGAATTATTTCCGAATTTATAGCTATTTACAATTTACGACTTACTTCAAGAACAAATTCCGTATTAGAATTTTACCTATAATAACTAAATAGATGTATGTTGTTAACTTATATAAGGTACCTTACATCGAAACGAGTAGGTAATTTGTTTTTTAATATGACATTGCCTTTCAAGATGGCGTCTGTCAGCAAAGTTGGGTTAGGAAGCGATCCTACTCAAATAGTGAATAAACAATGTAATAAATGCAAAATTGAAGTTGTGCATGCATTTATCCGTTGCGTGAAGTGTGATGTGATGTATCACAAAAGTTGTTTGCAAGTGATGCAAAAAAGAAACAAGAAATGCACTGTGTTGTCTGATAACGAAATGATTTGTGATCAGCATGGAATTGAGCAAGAAAGCCCTGTAGTCCCGGATATCACCGCTTTTTTAAACAATGGTAACTTTTTCAATGTAGTAAATGATTCGATTTTAAGAGCTACAGCTCCATTAGTTGCTGAGGTAGAGAAACTTAGGCAAGAGGTCAACGACCTCAAAAGCAGCAACATTGATTTAGTTAGGCTCTTAACTGATTTTTCTCATAAACACAACACTATGAGACATCCATCTTCGACATATGGCACGATACCAGAAGTGTCTGCTGTTAGAAGCTTCAAGAATAGCCAACAGTTAAAACAGCACAATCATCAAAAGTTAACAACGTCTACAGAAACGAATGATCACGTGGTTGGGAACATAGAAGAAAATCACCGAATAGAAGAACCCAGTCAACATAGGTTAACTACGAAGTCAACTGAAACAAGAACTTCATTGTATCGTTTAAATCAAAACAACAATTTTCCCGATGCAACAAAAACTGAATTATCTCCCTCATGTCCCACTTCGTTGAAAACTTCTACTAAATCTTCGCTAATAATTGATACTGTACCTATAGTTGATGATACCAAGAGTACTACTAGTGAAAAACAGACATTAACGGTCGACACTGTACAGGATGATTTCCATGAAGTTCTTTCTAGAAAATTCAAAAGAAAATTTCTACGCGGTAAAGCTAAGTTGCCAGAAGGGAGTACATCATTAAAAGCGGCACCAGGTATGTCTCATATCTATATTGGCAATGTGGAACTAAATGTTAGATGTGAAGATTTGGTTGACTATTTAAAAGGCAGGTTTCCTAATGAAGAAGTTATCATTAAAGCTCTACCCAAACGTGAGAACGCTAAAAGTAAAGCTTTCCAGATTTCAGTCGCTAGTGAGTTGTACACTTCTCTCATGAAGGAAGAAATATGGCCAACTGGTATTGTAATTAAGAAGTTCCATTTTTTATCAGGAAAGAAAAAAGAAACAATAACCGGGGGGAATGCACAAATGAACAAAACTCAGCAGAAGGAAACAGCACTTTCTCAGTTTATTACCAAAACACAAGAGGCATCAGAAGCAAACTGAAGGATCTATATTGTGCTGTTTTAAGCGAAAATTATTGTGCCCTAGCATTAAGTGAAACGTGGTTATCTCCGGAAATCCAAAGCAATGAAGTTCTTGACAGTAGATACATAGTGTACAGAAATGATAGAAACAGTGAAAACAGTAATAAACAAAAAGGTGGTGGCGTCCTGTTGGCAATCAACAAGAAGTTCAACTCCATGCAATTGACTTGTGTTAATTCCCACGTTGAAGAAATTTGGGTAAAAGTTTCACTTCCTAATAAGGATCTCATTATCGGCTGTGTTTATATTCCACCTAATTCCGTATTGTTAAAATATTCTGATCATGTTCAATCTCTGCAAAGCATATGCGCTATTCATTCTAACTGTGATATTTTAGTGATAGGCGACTTTAACTTAAGTAATATTGAATGGATGCAGGTACCTGATTTTGATGGTCTGCTTCCTACTAAAATTTCAAGTGAAACTGAGACGTATGTTTGCGACAATTACTTCAATCTATTTTTTCACCAGTTTAATAATGTCAAAAATTTCAAAAATGGAGTTCTAGACTTGTGCTTTTCAAACTGTAATGGAGTTGAAATATCACCATGCGAGCCTATGTCAAAGCTCGATCATTATCATCCCACCTTTATAGTTAACATAGATACCTGTCTTGGTAGTCCATTGTTTAGGACAATGGAAAGCTATTACGATTTTAAGCGTGCAAACTACTCTGAAATCTGTATGGCCTTATTCAGTATTAATTGGTTAACGATTTTAAACTGCTCTAATGTGGACGATGCCGTCAGCATCTTCTACGCTAATCTGCACTCTGTGATCAATATGTTTGTGCCGGTTAAATATAAACATACTAAAACCTACCCCAAATGGTTTAACAGCGATATTATTAGACTTATTAAAGAAAAAAAAATTGCGCATAAACGATATAAACACACAAATAACAAAGTTGATTACTTGACTTTTGATGCTCTTAGAAGGTTATGCAAACTACACATAAATGAAGCGTATGAGTTATATTTAAACAATGTGGAAAACGATCTCAATGTCAATCCAAAAAACTTTTGGAAATTTATTCGAAGTAAAAGTCACAATAGTCTACCTCTACCTATGTATCATAATGGATTAACTCTAGAGAATCCATCAGATGTGTGTGATGAATTCATGAACTATTTTTCATCTGTTTATGACAATAGCGGAGCCATAAAATCCGATTTCAAGTGTAACCAGTCTATTTGTTTAAGTAACCTATCTATTAGTGTCGCCGATATTCAAAATTCTATTGATCAATTAAAGACCAACAAAGGTCCTGGACCTGATGGATTACCACCTTCTTTTTTTAAAAACTGCTGTGAACCTTTAGCCCTGCCTCTACACATTTTATTCAACCTCTCTCTTCAGAGTAGTATGTTTCCATTATCGTGGAAACTTAGTCATGTTGTACCAATTCACAAATCCGGCTCGGCTTCTTGTATTAGAAACTATAGACCCGTATCAATCCTCTCATGTGTAAGCAAGATTTCTGAAAAGATAATGTGGAACAAACTATTTCCCCATTTTAAGAGTGTGATCGTGGTGGAACAACATGGTTTTTTCTATAGGCGATCCACAATTACTAATCTACTTGTGTATGTCAATTCTGTGCTCGACGCGTTGGGAAGGGGTTTGGAAGTACATTCTGTTTATACTGATCTCAGTAAAGCCTTCGACAAAGTAAACCATTCACTATTAATTCAAAAATTAAAAGCCTATGGAATTTCTGACAGTCTATTAGACTGGTTTTCTTCTTACTTGTCAGGCAGAACGCAACAAGTGAAAATCGGAAATTGTCTTTCATGTGTACAGAGCGTGCCTTCGGGGGTACCTCAGGGATCCATACTGGGACCATTACTGTTTTCAGTTTTTATTAATGATATTGGGGACAAATTTAAGTGCAAATTTAGCCTATTCGCAGACGATCTAAAAATCTTCAAAATAGTCACAAACATTACTGATCAGAAAGAACTACAATCTGACATAGACACGTTAAGTAACTGGTGCAAAACTAACAAAATGTTTCTAAATCGTGACAAGTGTTTCATAATAAATTTCAGTCGGAAGAATGACCCATCACCCCCACAGTATAATTTAAATGACTATCCGATAACAATTAAATTTTTGGTGAAAGATCTGGGCATATTATTGGATAACAAGCTATCATTTATTCCACATTATGATTATATAACCAACAAGGCCAATAAAACTCTGGGTTGCATCAAGAGATATAGTAAAAATTTTCACAATATTCAAACTTTTAAAAAGCTATATCTATCGCTTGTTAGATCAAATTTGGAATATGGATCCGTCATCTGGGCACCTCATTACAATTTTCATATTGATAGAATTGAAGCAGTACAACGAAAATTTATTAAATACTTACAGTACAAATTACCCCTACAGATTAGTGATTACCAGACGTATCTAAGTTACTTAGGATTGTCAACACTTATAGTTAGAAGAGAATACAGTGCTATCAACTTTGTTTTTAAATTGTTAAATAACTATATTGATGCTTCAGAAATCATTAGTTTAGTCAAATTCCATGTGCCTCAATACCATGCTCGTAAAGTTCCGTTATTCAGTATAAGCAAAGCTAAAACTAATTACTTGTTATTTTCACCAATGAATACTATTCTTGGTTCGTGCAATAAATATTGTGATCAGGTTGACTTTTTCAAATCTAGGTCTGCAAACTCTTTTAAGGCATCTTTAAAGCGTATTTTAGAATGTTAGTTTTTTGTTTTTGTTGCTTTCTCTTCTTTTTAATATTTGCTTATTTATAAGTAATTGTAAGTTTATAAATCTATGTAAAGGTAATTGTATATTTATAATTCTATGTAAAGGTATATATCCGTTAATAAACATTATTATTATTTATCATTCTATTTGTCTAACAATTATTGTTGTGCAATTATACGCGTGTAAATAAAAATAACTTTACAATAACTTATTTATGGGTAAATTTTTTTACCAATTAATTTAAGTGGATGGTTATATGTAATGGTAATAATAGCCGCATAAAATTCACTCACTGTATCAAAAGCTATTAAATCCAAATGTTATTGTTTATTTTTTTTATATCTCGAGCGCAAGCTAAGGAAGTATTGTAATCAGGTTCATCGGGCGACTGGCTACTTTTATGGCTTCTCAGCGTTTCATGACTCCTATAATACGAAAACATAGGTCTCTCGTTTCCGGTTGATAAAACGCTGACCAACATTTGTAATCATCCTCCCCATCATATAGCGTCATCTCCAACTTTTACAGCAATAAATGTTATATAAATTTTAAAAAATAACATACTTTTTCATTTGTTGTTTATTGAGATTTTACCCTAAGCATCCAGATTGAATTGAATTACCATAACCCTAATTTCTTGAGATTTTGGAAACAGGATATACTACATACATAATGAAAGTTAAAAGAATTTGAAGTAATGTAAAGATACTCTTTTTACATCAACATACTATTATTTATCAATTAATTGGGCATCGTCCAAAATACTGTTCATAAATTATAAGTGCAGGAAGTTTATGCAAAAACATGCAAATACATTTTTTGCGTATAATAATATGTATTGCTTTATTATTAAATATCTACTCATTTATAAGAATTATTAAAATTAGTAAAAAAAAGTATTCAAGTCTCTGTCTAGTTTAATACCTTACCTTATTAAAATAATAAGTTTAATCAATTATGTAGTTAGCAAACAATGACGTTTAATTTATACTTAGTAGGGTTCACGGCATTAACTTTTCACATTGCATGTTTAATTCGGACTTATAATTTGAGAATATAATTTACCCGTTTATTTATTTTTGTAGTTTAGTAGTACTTCAGCAAATTTAGAAAACTGTATGTTATTTAAAAATACGTGACAAATCACGAGGCCAGGCAATCTAGAGATCTGACTGCTGGTTTGCGCGGGAAATACTGCATACTTTTTAAATAAAAGGAGTCTATGATAAGCGCACGTAGGAGATGATAGACAGAGAGCTAATATTTAGAGCTAATGTATTGGAAAGAAATAGGACAAGTTTACGTGCGCACACCACAGCCTCCCTTTCTTCTCTAAACAGTTTGGGATCATACCATAGTATCATAAATAATAATTGACAAAGAGTTCGCAAAGGAATCCAACGGAAATATTTATACAATTGTTTACAACTACCAGTACAAATAATTCTTTCATTTTCAACTGAAAAGCGTATAACTATATTAAGTACTAGATATTATGGAGTTAGGGGTAATCAAATAGATTTGGGTTGCAGTCAACATAATTGTCACTGATACATAAGACATGGAAACGAATGATTTATTTCCAAATCGAAATATACTGCATTTACAGTTTTAAACAGTATCACTGCTAATTTTCTCTGGTTGCCCGACAATAGCTACTTGTAGTCAATATCCACGTAATGTAATAAAATACTGGAATCTAATTGTTTGAGACAACAACCCATTTTTACCCGAGTGTTCTTTATCAGTTTGAATATTTTATATAAAAAAAATTACATATTAAGCTGCAATTTTAGTAGGAGTGCAGCGAGTCAACGAGCCGCCTTTACTCCGCCAATGCAAAGAAAATATCATTTTATTATCCTTTGTAAAAATAATTCCTTTCTGTAAAACACATTTAAATTTGGTACTCCGTATTTCGTTCACAATTCACCATTTAACAATGGAAATTAACAATGCAATATTTGGATTCTACAGTTTTTAGGAAAAATGAATGACTGCAATGAGTTTTATCAAATGTAGATTTTATATAAAAATAAAGAAAAATAAGTCTCTTTATTTTAAAAATATTTAGAAAAAATCGAATCAAAACATCAATAACTTAACATTCATTGTTCGTTATACTTAGTTAACTACTTCATCACGCGATTTCTAATATCGTTTCAATTTTTCATTTATTTCACATTATTAATCCTTGCCGTATTACTTGTTCTGCGCGTGAAGTTGATTAACAAATCTTAATCTTAATTATCTCTGAAAAATGTATCTATTATTATCTGTAATTATTGATGTGGAAATATATCATTTCCACAAATAAGAATACAGGTATGCAGCATTATGAATTTTGTTGACTAAAATTTTAGAGAAAATAAGTTCAATCATTTCCGAGAAATCATTAAATAAAAATGTTACTCTTAAGTAAAAAATTAAATTATTTGTTTACTAGCAATAAATCTATTTGAAATTTAAATTTGTAAAATTTCGAATCTAATAATTTGAAACTCAATCTTTCTTAAAAAAAAAAAATCGAAAATATTTGTAACATCTATAACAACAGAAAAAAAGTTGCACAAATTACAGTTGCTTTTTTTTAATTTCAGACTCATCAAAATTGTTAAGTCTCTTTTTTATTTATTTCACATTATTCTTATTGTTCTGCGCGTGAAGTTGAATACGATTTCTTTCCCAACCCCAAACCTGACGCTGAAAAGCAAAACAGCAAGGAAGTAGGTACGTAAAAACGGATAACGGTACTCTATCGATTTCTGCTTGGACATGCGGCAAATCAACACTGAAACTAAACTATGTTTCGCTTCGCCCAAGTGCGACATGCGGCAAATCTGCACCAAACAGTAGAGGCGAAAATCCCTCGGACGCGATCTGGATATGCGGCAAACCAGTTCTAAGGTGGAACGGAAGCACTTTCAACAAATTCAGGGGGTAATGCATTCCATTCGGTGTTAGTGACGAACGTCTGACGAATGGAAGTCCGAAAATTGTCCTTCTCCAATTTGAACCGGTGACCTCTGGTCCGTCCATCAATCTTGACAGGAAAAAGATGTCTGATAGGTGAACTAATATTTGTCAAAGCCTGAAATGTTTTCAACATGTCACCTCTTACACGCCTGTCTGCTAACGATGGCAATTTCATAAGATTAAGTCTGTCAGGGTAAGAGGGGCGCACTTGTCCGTACGGTATTCTTGTGGCACGACGCTGGACAGATTCTAGTAAGTTGATATCACGTTGTAATGTTGGAACCCAAACGCAGTTGACATTTTCTAATATCGGTCTAACATAAGTTTTATACAGTTTAGTTACAGTATTTACATCACCTTTAGCAGATGTCTTTCCGAGAAGATATAGTATCTTGTTGGCTTTTTTCACGACTTTTGTGATATGTTCAGACCATGTCAAAGTAGACGTTACGATAACACCCATATCCGGCAAAGAAACACACTTGGTAAGCTCGGTGCCGTTGATATAATAAGTTTGCTTTGGATTGTCGCTGCCTAAATAAAGGATATTACATTTGTCCGCATTAATTGGAAGTAACCATTTTAGTGACCAGTTATAAATAGTTGCTATATCCTTCGTTAAGACTTCATAATTGGAACAAATATTGTAGATTTTCAAATCGTCAGCATACATTGCCCAAGTAGAAATTAAGCAGTCTTTTATGTCGGATACATACGCTAAAAACAACAAGGGTCCGAATACAGAGCCCTGTGGTACACCGCTCAGAACTGGAATAGGAGAACTAAACATATCACCAACCTTAACCTTAAATATTCGGTCAGAAAGAAAAGATTCAATCCACCTGAGAAAACTATCTTGGATTCCATAATGTCGTAATTTCAAAAGGAGTCGGCGTTTCGGCACACGACCGAAAGCCTTCGAAAAATCAAAATACGCGATATCTACTGAGCCACCAGAATCGAGTTCTCTAGTCCAATTGTCTAAACAACAGAGCAAATTGGTCGCTATGGACTTTCCAGGTGTGAAACCATGTTGCTCACGAGGTATAACATGGTGTGCTGTTAAAAACGCCACCAACTGGTCGTAGATGATACATTCCATTAGTTTCACTACTACTGAAGTTAAACTTATAGGCCTATAGTTCGCCGCATTAAACTTGTCCCCTTTTTTGAACACAGGTGTGATGGTGGCAGTTTTCCAATCGTTTGGCAATCGTCCTGACCGAAATGATTGCTTCATCAAGATGCAAAGCGGGCGAGCAAGAGAACTGGCACACTCTTTTAAAATTTTTGCACTAATACCATCAGGACCAGGAGATTTGGTAGTATCTAATTTGTGCAATTTATCTTTTATTAAATCGTAGGAGAAGCATATACCACTGAGACAATCGAAGTTATGAGTAGTCAACAAATTCGGTATATCCGCGTCTGGTTCAATTGTGAACGACTGAGCAAAAGTTTCAGCAAAAATGTTGGCTGTAACGCAATCGTCCTCTATAATGTGCCCGGTTGCATCTTTCACCTGCGGCTTTCTGACAGGCCCTGATAATTTATTGCGAATGTAGCTGTAGAACTTTTTGGGATTTTTCTGATCGGCAATATTTTTTTCATATTTATGTTTTACATCTTTGATGATTGACGAAACGCGGTTAGAAAACGCACGATGAACCTTATAATCATCTTCCTTGCCTGTTCGTTTAAAGGTTCGCCAAAGTGAACGTTTCTTTTTTATTAATTTTAATATTTTGTTGTCAATCCATGGTTTAGAAGAAGATGCTTTGTAAGTGATGGTGTAAGAATACTTATCAGTTGCTAGTTTTAAATGATTTTTAAAACTTTCCCAATTTGTATCAACCGATGGTTGGTTTAAAAGGTTTGCCCAGTCTACAGTAGACAAATATTCATCAGATTTTTTAAAGTCAACAATCCTCTTTTGTAAGGTAACAGTTTTAGATCTCGCTACAAAACAAAGTTGGAGATCTAGCTTTAAAGTTACATGATCAGATTTGCCGAATGGGTTTAAATAATTCAAATTTGCTAGTGAAGTATCATCAGACGTTAAAATCAGATCTAATGTAGACGGTCTTTGGTTCAACCTATAACGGGTGGGTTCATTAACAAGTTGGTTCAAGTTGCTGTTAACTAGCAGATCTATTAATAGCTGCGAAGATGGACTGAAATGTTGACTCATATTTAAAGGCCAAGCTATGTCTGACATATTAAAGTCTCCGAATACAAAAAGTTTATTGTAAGTAAAGGCAAGTTGCGACAGAGAACTGGATAAGTTATTATCATCAGCAAGCAGCACTGGTCTCGGAGGGCGATAAACACATCCCAGGACAAAAGTAACATTTTTATCAGATACTTTCAAAAAAAGTGAATCAATGCCGAAAGAATTAACATTTATAGGAGTTACCGAAATTTCTGATAAAATCTGGTCAGAAACATATATACATACACCCCCTCCTAATCTATTAATTCGATCACTTCTGAAAAGAGTGAAATTCGGCACAGAGATGAAGCTGTCAGGTATACTAGGAAATAACCACTTTTCTGCCAACAAAACAAATGAAGGATTGTTGCAAGAGATAAACGCAATTAATTCGTCATATTTGGCGAGAAGAGAAGCAATATTCGAGTACACAAAAGAACTAATAAAGTAATTACAATAATTTTTATTATTGAATTGAAGCATTTTGTTGCGAAAGATTAACATCTGTAAAGGGAACGTCAGAAATGTCAATATTTTGTAGTTTACCGCAAATTTTCTTTAACCTTTTCTGAATTTTCTTACAACGATTCTTTATGCTTTTGTGCTGAATAATAGGAAATATATCAAACAGCATATCTATTATACCTTGCACGTCAGTTGTGTATTTATGAGCCAGTTTCAACAGATCAACTTCTCCAGTTGCTTTTTCTAGAAACTCAACCGTCTGCTCAAAATTGAGTGGGTACTGGGCATTCTCAAGCAGCTGTTTCGCTGGATGCAGCAAGTCAGAAACGGGGGTTAAACTTTCGGTGGAATCTGAAGGCTTAATCCTTTTCGTTGGTTGCTCTTGCTGAGTATTTTCCGCATGTGATCCAAGTGATAAGTCCATGGGATTTTGTTCAGTTAAACTGTCTTCCTGTGTAGGGCGCTTAGTTCCCACTTCTGGTGAAGTTGCTGTCTGACTACCGTTACTAGGACTCTCTATAATAATGTTGGTAATGCCGGTATCATTGGGGGAAGACGCTGTAATGGCACCCGGACAGTCGTTTGCTAGATGTCCAATCAATCTGCATTTGAAACAAATGTTGTCATAGCTCATGAAAATTCGGTAGTTCGTTTCGTCGTACTTTATAACAAGTGAAGACGGAAGATCTATTAACTCGTTAGGTTGGATGGACATAAATCTGTCGACGAAAACTTAAAACATGTTTGTATTCATCGTTTTTTATACTTGCTCTAAGAAATGACATGGGAGAAACCGAAACAAAACCTAATTGCTTGACAACCTCTTCTATAACGCTATGGGGAATAGACGGACAGACATTAGAAAAAATAATACGCTTTGCAGGATTAAGCAAACGACGTACCTACATTTACTTCAGTACCATTGACTTTAATAGTAGAATATTCTGAAACAATTTGATCTACATAGGATTTATGACTCAGATAAATGCATATACGTTCGTTTGACATTCGCGACGCGAAAATAACATTTTTTGATGTAACTGTATCACCTATAGCTACAACATATTCCGTAAGTTTTACATCTTTAATAGCACTTAAGACAATAGCTTGGTCTTTAGCTGGAAAAAGAGGAGAACAAGCATTCTCCCCCATCTTGAAAAGGCGCTCCTATGACGCCTTTCCATTTTGGGAATATCCTCGTCTTCCGACGAGGAATTTTAAATCCACAGTCACTCGCCTCAGTAAGAAACAAGATAACAGCAGGCAAAAACAGTAATTGATAAGACTTACGGGATTTCAATTAATAGAGGTGTTAAAGAAAATCATAAAATATGTTCCCATACACTGTTGTAAACCGCACTGTACTGTTGTTAAACTAACCGTAAGTGGCACCACAATAAGTCGTTATTAATTCAAAAATTTAACTGGACTTAAATCAGTCAAAAATCAGAGCTAAACCCACAGAAACACACTCGTTTGAATGTAAACTCCTTGGACAGTTTTTAATAATTTATAATAGTTATTTACAAGTGAGAAACAAATAAAATATTGAACAATACACGCAAAGTAACGGGTTTTTACTGGCGGACAGAAGGATATGACTGGCGAGCCGCAGGCGAAATTTAATGTTCGCCAACACAAACTATTTTATTGTCCCTGTTGTAAGAGTACTCGTAATGTACTTAAAAAAATCTCCGATTGTTGCTATGTGCACAGTGTACAACAAAATATCCAAGGACTATGATCTTTCTGATAAAAATGCTAGCATTGCTGCTTGTATTACTGCTGAATATGGAGTTTAGTGTATTTCTAGTATTATCTTTATTAATAATAATCTACAAACTAAAATTTTGTCTTTTCTTCTGACATGCCCAATTTAATAACTTTTTCACTTTCTTTTTTTTTTTTTCTTTCCATATAAAGTGGGTTATTTCGTTCGGAAATTTGCATTTAATAACAATAATAATAATAATAATAATAATAATAATAATAATAATAATAATCAATACCAAGAATTACAAAAAATACATCATCAAAGATCCGAACATAAAAAACGACTGCTGTCGCCTCTGCAAAGCAAAACCTGAAACGATCCAGCACATAATCTCTTCTTGCAGCATCCTAGCACAAACTGACTACAAAGCTAGACACGACAACGTCGCCAAAATCATCCACAAAGAATTAGCAACACTTATGAACTTAATCGAAGATACGACACCGTATTACACTTACATTCCATCTCCGTTCCTTGAAAATAACAAATACAAATTATACTGGGATCGCACAATACTTACAGACTTAAACATTACAGCTAACAGACCAGACATCATACTTATCAAGAAACACACGAACGAAGCCATTCTCATTGACATTGCTGTTCCCAACACAAACAACATTATTCAAACATACCACACCAAGATTTCAAAATATCTACAGTTATCGATAGAAATGAAATCCATGTTGAATCTTAAAAAAATTTCAATTGTACCTCTAGTTATCTCTAATGTAGGTGTAGTTCCAAATAGCTTAGTTGAGAATTTAAAGTCTTTGCATTTGAATGATTCAATAATTATCAAAATTCAAAAAGCTGTTTTGTTAGGAACATGTCATATTGTTCGTAAGTTTCTTGAACAGTCTGATCATGTTAGTCAGATTAGGTTAGCACCAGTAGGTCAGAGTAGTGTAGGTCAATTTTCAAGTGATGCGCGGATAAATGGTCGGTAGTTACGCTAGACTTTTGGGGATGGGGTGAGATTAGAGAATAATAGCAGACTAATTTGTATGCTGTAATTCTAGAATCTCGAAAGTTGTTCTGCTAATCTAATCAATGCATATCATTACTTGGTCTTAGTACCCGTAATGATAGAAGTCTTGCCTGAATGCCGGTCATTTCCGGGTCAGTGGTGGGTCTTAATAATAACGGACCCAACTTTTAGTGCAACACAAAATGCATATCTCGAGATATATATTTTGAGAAACATTGCGAACCTTCTTTTTTGCGCCAAGTTAATTCATATGAAGCAATATGGTAAAATTTCCTTTGTAATCCACATGGTGCCTCTTCATCATAGTATTTTACAATCTCCATGATTTCTTTTTTACATAAAGTTGCAGAAGTTGGCTTTTTTTTTGGGTTGCTTTCGTAATAATTTGCGCTTTGTATTTCTAGCATTTCGCGAGGATTTAAATTCCACATTTTTAAAGGGCTTTATGATTGTTAAATTCGTAATAATATAAATCTTGAATGAGTTAGCGATTTTGTTCCAAAATCCAAAAATCATGCATTTCTCTTATATCGCATATCTATTAAACTCGCAAATCAACGTTTGCATCGTGGCTGCTATTAATACAAATTTATCAAAGTTCCTTTGTGAATTTAAATATAATACTTATATTGCTTGATAGCCCTAAATTTGCTGTTTAGTGTGGTATAATCTGTTTCCTTCTGTAATCATCAATTGATTCGTAATTTTATTGGTAAGTTAGCAACACTTATCATCCAATAGATTATCGCGCATGTTTTTCTGAGTAGTTTTTTCTCTCACTGTGTTTATTGTACAGTGCCTCCACGCTTAATTAAATCGGTTTCATTATTTTCTCATTTCTCCTGTGTACTCCACTGCTGACCCTTACCGTTGCCATTTTACCTTTGTGAGTTTTCTTTTAAGCCACTGCGACTGGCACCGCTAGTGTGAAGATAGTGTCCCTGTTCTTTATCCTTTTTAGTACAACAATTACAATGAGTAATGTAAACTGTAGCTGCTGTGGTGCCATTGCTGAAGTGCACAAAACCGTAAATTGTTGTATTTGCGATAAAGCTTTTAAGATCGATTGTGTTAATATCTCAGCAGCTGAGGCTAGGAAAATACATACCAAACATTCTGGCTTAAACTATACTTGTAAAAATTGCGTTCAACTGGGAAACAATATAACTGATTTGAAAAAAGTCATTGTCGAGTTGCAAAATGATATTAAAACCTTGAAGTCGACTGTCCTCGATCAACAATCTCCTAATTCTCCTGCTTCCTTACTCGAGGCCGAAAAAATTGTCCAAGAAGTAGCTGAAAGGGAGAAACGCAAATGTAATATTATTATATATGGTTGCAAGGAGGATAATGTTAAATCAAATAAAGAACAGATTCAATTAGATGAGACTGTAGTACCAAAAATTTCTCTCCACATTAAATGTTAATGAAGAACAAATAAGCTTCTTTAGACTAGGAAGATTTGATGGTTCAAAAGATAATCGATGTCGGCCTATTAAAGTAATATTACCTACTATTAATAATGTGAACACTGCATTAAAGAATGCTGCTTGTTCGGGTTTCGGTTTTACCTACCAACCGCAACCCTTGTCAACAAGCGTCCCCAACTTTCTCTTTTACCTGCAATGTATCGCTTCCGATTTTAACAACTTTGTACATAGACTCCGAACTGTCAACAACAAGTAAATACAGTGTTACACAGCACATGTTTGTGTTTCATTTATATCAATCTTTTTCGGTACGTATGTATGAGTAACAATCATACACCCAACATTGGTCCTTCGAGCCGGATCTCTCCACATGTGTGATCCAGTGCTGTGAATTCAACAATAAAACGCGGTGGTGCCATTTTTCGACGCCTGTATCGGGAGACGTGATCTACCGGCCATCGGAGTTCCCTACCGGACAGGAGAGCAGCGAATCCAGCCCATCCAGTCGTTTCATCCAAGGTTCCAAGTGACCTTATCACGTTTTTGGTAATTTTCGACGCCTGTATCGGGAGACGTGACCTACCGGCCATCGGAGTTCCCTACCGAGCAGGAGAGCAGCGAATTCAGCCCATCCAGTCAATTCACCCAGGCTCCAGGTGATCTTATTACGGTTTTGGCAATTTTCGACGCCTGCATCGGGAGACGGGATCCAGCCATTGGAAATTCCCAACCGGACAGGAGAGCAGCGAATCAGTCTAGCCGTCCCAGGTGCCAGAGGGCCTTATTGCGGTGAGTGGGTTCCAACTATTCCTTTTCTTTATCTATTTCCGGTCAAGCACGCATTCGACCATAATTGCACGTCATTTTATTTAAATTTCATTGGCAAGTACCATTTACCTTGCCCGAACTGTACCAGTTTTACGTATTTCAACTAAGCGGTTTTTCAAATGATTATGACGCGTTCGCAAACTTTCGATGCTCCACACATGGCAGGCGCGGAAGGTGACGACAATGCCGAAACATTTTCGGACTCAAATCCTACACCAGAGGATGCAGGAAATTTACAAATTTTATTCTTAAAAAGAAATCGCATTCACGACGAAATATCGCGTTTCAAGTTATGGTTTGAAACAAACAATCTAAGTACATCCGCTTCTCGACTAAGAGTAAGATTGCGCGATTTTGTACGTATTAAGGCTCAGTTTGACAAAATCCATTCTCAGATTGAAGCTCTTGATGACGCCACCCCCGATTTAGAACAAGCTACCACAAGACTTTATTTTGAAAACGCGTATTACGATTTATGTGCAGATGTCGAAGATGCTATTGAACAAAAACGCGTTAACACATCTTCACCTGCACCGCAAGGTAACGCACCTACGAGCACACCGTCACCATCGGTGCAGTCGCTCCCGATTGTTATTAAACCGTTTAGCGGAATTTATACTGAATGGCTACCTTTTTATAATACACTTAAAACACAAAAGGTGTCTACATTTACAGCGGCAGTAAATCGCAATAGTACACAATCCACTTGTTATTTTTGTAAAAAATCTCATTTAATTTACAACTGTGTTACCTTTTTAAAACTCAGTGTTTCGGAAAGAAGGTCTCAGGTAGATAGGTTGAAATTATGTCAAAATTGTCTCAAACCATCGCATACGTCCGATAGCTGTAAATCTATGTCATGTAAATTATGCCAATTGAAACATAATACACTTTTACATAGTGACCAACCCTCCCATTCAAACGAAAACCAGCCTAGTACCAGTGGAGTTTATTGCTCATCCGCCCTTTTTCCACAAGCCTTTTTGTCTACAGCAATAATTCTAATAAAGGATTGTAAAAACAAATTTCAAAAATTCCGGGCTTTGTTAGACGTGGGTTCAGAATCGCATTTTATTACTGAAGCCGCCACTAACAAATTGGGTTTAAGTACAGAAAATGCAAATATGGTCGTAGCAGGTATTCAATGTTCAAATACAACCGCTAGACAAAAGGTTCAGGTACAGATCGAGTCGTTGCATTACTCATTTACAACAGCTTTAAATTGTCTGGTAATCCCAAAAATTTCGAAGAACATACCTGTCCGTACCTTTTCTAAAGATGAGCTGGACATACCTGAAGCGGTAAAACTTGCCGATCCTAATTTCAATTTGTCACAGCCAATCGATCTGTTAATCGGAGCTGGATTATTTTGGCAACTGTTATGTGTAGGTCAAATTCAAACGATAGGACATGGCTTAATATTACAAAAAACTTTATTAGGTTGGATTGCAGGAGGGCCATTGCATGGATGCCCCACCAGTAACACTCGTCAAAATCTACATTGCGCGGTCAATAATGTCAATTTAGAAAACCAGGTTGAAAAGTTCTGGAAACTTGAAAGTTATTCAAACGATGATAAGCCGCTCACAGCTCTTGAAATACAACATGAGAACTATTTTATTAACAATGCCACTCAATTGTCCAACGGACGATTTCAAGTCAGATTAACCTTTAGCAAGAGTTTCCCAATTCCGCTTCAACGATTGTACTCATCGGAACTTAAGTTCGCAAAAAATATTATGTTAGAAATCAACGATCATAATTTTATAAAAGAAAACATTAATTTAGATCACATGCTTTTACTAGGTTCATTGACAGCGCAAAAAATCGAAAGTGAACCCCGTCATTTCTTGCCTCACCATGCGGTTTCCAAAAATGACGGGGTCACTGAAAAGATTTGCGTAGTGTTTGACGGGTCAGTCAAACCATTAGTCGGAAAAAGCATAAATGCTTGTCTGAGTACAGGGCCAAAAATACAAAACGACATTTCCGATTCAATAATTCGATATAGGACGCATGAGGTCGCTTTTACTGCGGACATTTGTAACATGTATCATCAAATTTTATTTCAACTCGAAGACAGACGATACGAAAAAACTTTGTGGTGGGATGATCCCGTGCTTTACCAAGCACGTGTCACTTTAGCCAAACGGGCTTCGAATACAAATTTGCTGAATGATTTGACAACTAACCACATGAATTTTCATTTCATTCCGCCTTCCGCGCCACATATGGGGAGTGTCTGGGAAGCGGCGGTCAAATTTGCGAAAAGTCGGCTGAAGCGCGTTACTGGTGCATTTTTATTTAATTTCCAGGAAATACAGACGTTGCTAATACAAGTCGAAACGTGCTTGAATTCGCGCCTGTTAACCGCCATGTCCAAAGATCCAAATGACCTGACTCCTTTAATTCCCGGCCACTTCCTCGTTGGAACCCCTCTAACTGTTATTCCAGAGGATAAAGTCACCACGGTCTCAACGAACCGGCTCTCCAGGTGGCAAGAATTCAGCCGCACTCAGCAGCAATTTTGGAAACGGTGGACAGCAGAACATATGGGCCAACTTCATCATCGCCCAAAATGGACCAAGGCCAGCCACAACAGCATAAGGTGGACGATTTGGTGGTCGTTAAGGAAGACCACACACTCCCGCTTATATGGACCACTGGGACGCGTTATTACTGTTCATCCCGGTCTACATGGCCCCATTCGCGTAGTGACAGTGAGAACCGCGCATGATGTGATTAACCTGCAAGTGACTAAGCTGTGTGTGCTTCCGACATAAACAAATGTGCAGTGTCTAAATTTACCCTTTTTTTTCTATGTGTTCTGTACTCTATTTCATTGTCAATGTATGCACCTGTCATGTAGACACATATTATGTATTTCATATTTGTGATTGTTATATTTTGTCATGTTGAAAGTTAGTTCTTTCAAGGCGCTGGACCATGTTCGGGTTTCGGTTTTACCTACCAACCGCAACCCTTGTCAACAAGCGTCCCCAACTTTCTCTTTTACCTGCAATGTATCGCTTCCGATTTTAACAACTTTGTACATAGACTCCGAACTGTCAACAACAAGTAAATACAGTGTTACACAGCACATGTTTGTGTTTCATTTATATCAATCTTTTTCGGTACGTATGTATGAGTAACAATCATACATCCAACACTGCTTCTCTTAAAACTTCTAATGATTTTGCTGGTATTTCCATATCTTCTGATCGCATCCCTATGCAAATTCAGATTTATAAAAACACAAAATTTGAGATGAACAATCGCATAACAAATGGTGAAAATAACCTACGAATCAAATATAGAAATGGTATTCCTACGATTATTACCTACTCTGCCCACTTTAAACTGAAAAAGCCCAACAGTATCTTAAATAATCTTACTTTATATTACCAAAATGCTAGGAGATTACGGTCTAAAACTCATACTTTCTATGTTAATGCTTGTGAACTTGCTTTTGATATAATAGTTGTAACTGAGTCGTGGTTGAATGATTCTGTTAAAAATGCTGAATTATTTCCGTCTAATTATAATGTAGTAAGATGCGACAGAAAATTTGACACTGTGGCTCGTACTATGGGTGGTGGTGTGGTTGCTGGTTTAATTAATAAAATAACCTATCAAATAATTGACACTGCAGCTATTGGAAATTTAGTTCCACTAATTGATTTTATTATTTGTAAATGTCAGTGCAGCTCACATATTTTGTTCTTAGTAGCATGTTACATTCCACCTCAGGTCTCTCTTGCGGACTATGAATTATTTTTTGAGGCTGTTGAGGTTCTTCTGGTAGCCCAATCTATTTTGTTGGTTGGTGATTTTAACTTACCCCATTTTAATAATTTGCATACAAATTGTCCTAAAGTAAGATCACTCCGAAGTTTTTGTGACTCACTTCAACTACATCAACATAATAGCATTCGTAATTTGAACAATGAACGACTAGATTTAGTCTTTTCGAATCTTCAGAAAATTGTTGTAAGCCGAGAACTACACCCCTTTGTTAAAGAAGATTCTTATCACCCGGCCTTGTCACTACACGTTGAATATCCGTCTAAGTCAAATGTATCGTTCTTTCCCTCTGCAAAAACTACAAGGTATAACTTCCGTAAAGCCAATTTTTTATATTTATATGATGACCTTCTTAGTATTGACTGGACTTTTCTGGAAAAATGTCTTGACGTCGATGATGCGCTTGACACATTCTATGATCATCTATATAACATTTTGAATTGTTCCGTGCCTCAGTATGCCGCCTGTAGTCACAAAGCTTCTTATCCACCATGGTTTACACCAAGTATTATCTCTAACCTAAAAGCTAAAGACTACTATAGAAAAAAGTGGTCATCATCAAATGTAGACTCATTCTTCGAAGAATATAAAAGACTTCGGGCACTTTGTAAAAGACAAATATCGCTTTCTTATCGAGATTATATAATGAAGGTTGAAAACTCAGTTCGTAATAACCCCCGCGAAATTTTTAAATATGTTCAGTTAAAGCAAGGTACTACAAGAATACCCGGTAAAATGTATCAAGATGACGTATCGTTTGAAACTCCTGAAGAAATAGTGAATGGCTTTGCACAAGTTTTCTCAAGTATATATCACCCTGACTCAAATGTGACTCCCAATGACAATTGCAATCTTCCATCTTTTAAACTTATGTGTGTGTCTGACCAGGAAGTCGTGAAAATTATGGCATCTTTTCCTATTAAACATACTGCGGGAGATGATCAAATTCCCAGTTTTTTGTTCCACGACGCAAGATATGCTTTAGCGACACCATTGACAATAATCATCAATAAAGCTATCTCCAGTTCTTCTTTTCCGACTCGTTGGAAACGTGCGAGAATTGTACCGGTGCACAAGAAAAATGATTACACCCAGTTGAAAAACTATCGACCGATTGCAATTCTGTCTAATTTTGCCAAGGTTTTTGAGCAAGTAATTTACAAATCCATATTCAATCACATTCAGCCCTATATATCCCCAAATCAACACGGCTTCCTACCTGGTAGGTCCACAATAACAAATTTAATAACTATTACTCAGTTTATATGTGAGCAATTAGATAATGCTGGTCAAGTGGATGTTGTCTACACCGATTTTTCTAGTGCTTTCGATATGGTTGATCATGGCTTGCTACTAAACAAACTTAGTTCTTTTGGTCTTGCACCATCATTTATTGCTCTTATTAAGTCATACCTCTCAAATCGAATAAACTATGTTTTTTATAACGGGTTTACATCGTATGAATATGTCTCGACATCAGGTGTACCGCAGGGTTCCAATCTGGGACCACTGTTTTTCATAGTTTTTATTAACGATTTGCTCAGATCTCTTACATGTCCTGTACTTGCATATGCAGACGATTTAAAAATTTATTCCTCTGTATTCAATGATATGGATGTAAATCTTCTACAGGATAACATAAATATTATTGCTCAATATTCAGTGTCTAATTTCTTAACTTTGAATGTGGATAAGTGCTATTTTCTTACGTTTACTCGCAAAATAAAGTCAGTTTCTTCATCATATAATATTAATGGTCATGTACTTCTCAAAGCAGATTCAGCAAAAGACCTCGGAGTACTTTTTGACTCAAATCTTACTTTTATTAACCATATTGAATCTACAGTATCATCGGCATCAAAATCCCTTGAATTTATAATGCGTACATCGAAATTCTTTAACGATTTCTCTCTCCTTAAGACGTTGTATTTTTCGTTTGTTCTAAGCAAGTTAGAATATGCACGTGTGGTCTGGGCCCCATATTACGTGTGTCATCAGTTAACCATCGTAAAAATTCAACGAAGATTCCTAAAATATTTATCTTTCAAGATCGATGGAGTATACCCACCTAGACATGTGATTATGACAATTTACTGCGACGGCATAATTTTCAGTCGCTTTTTAGTCGTCGAAAAGAATATGGTGCTCATTTTATTTGGAAGCTTATTCACAATCGCTTAGACTGTAGCAACATATTATCGCTTATAAAATTTCATGTGCCACGCTTGAACTCTCGATATGCATCAACTTTTGATTTTTCTACACCAAAAACAAATATACTTAGGAGAACACCGCTGACAACTATGTGCCATGATGCTGATGTATTTTATTATGATATTTTTAATGATAAAATGTAATTTCTTCTCTATTAGTTTCTTTAATTGATTAGTACTTATTATTTTATTGGTTTTTATATTAGGGTTTTACATTTGGTTATTGTATTTATCATAAAATTTTAAGTTAATTATAGATTTGTGCGTAACATTTAATTTAGATTTTGTCCTGTAATAGGGTAACAACCTGTTGTTATTGCCCAACAGGTTATTATTATTATTATTATTATTATTTCTCTCCCGCGATGTTTAATCTACTATTTTCCCATATAACCTGAATCAAGACAATTAAATACATGTTGAAAAATCCTACTACACGATGGGAAAACAAAATTGTTAAAAAATAATCAGCGTAAGATGACTCTGAAACTTTCTATTTCTAATTCGAATCAAAATTGTTACAGGACTGTTCAAGGCGATCTGCCTGAAAACCCTCTGATAAGAACTTCATTAAGCGGGTGTAGAGTAATAGGTCGAATGTGCGTGGGAAACAATCATGGAGTTCTTGTAAGTGAAGCGATTTACGACACAGAATTAGAACACATTAGAGACAAAATACCGGAGTCCATCCAAATTTAAAAAAATGAAGAAAAGCTATCAGCATTAGGAAACGTAGTTGTATGTAATGATCAGATTGCCTTGGTACATCCAGAATTAGACAAGGTACGTGATACTTTTCCAATAAAATATATTGTGTAACAGGAACGACCTTACTCATTTCTCACGGATAGGAAAATGTTATGAACGAGAACTCGTTTCCTACGTTTACGAGATATCGTCACATTTTAGTTGGGTTTAATGTAATGCAATAACCGGTGAATTGTACACAGTTACAGTGGTTACCATTAGATTACGAAGCGTCCAATGTATATATTGTGAATGGATTTTGTTTTACAGGAAAGCGAAGAAATTATCGAAGATACCTTACAAGTTGAAATTTTTCGTCATGTGATAGCTAATAATCCTCTTGTTGGTTCATACTGTGTTTTGAATAATAATGGAGGGTTAGTGCACGTCGATATCAGTCAAACTGATTTGGAAGATTTATCGTCACTACTAGGGTTACCTCTAATCGTAAGCGGAAGACATTTTACTGAGTAAATAACTACACTATACTTTTATTTGTAGCCTGGAACAGTCAATTATTGTAACAAAGTCTTAGCAGCAGGGCTAGCGGCAAATGATACCATTGCATATGCAGGAATCAAAACAACATCAAGACAATTTTTGGCTATTGAAAAGGCGTTCAGGTTACCAGGACGCGGTTAATGAAGAGACTACAACATATGTACATAGTTTCGTTGTGATGATTTTCGTATATTTATTCATTTAATTTTGTATTTCCTGTAATTGGATTTTCACGTTGGAAATAAATTATTATTATTGTTATTATTACAAAGCAACAAACTTTAATTTGACTGATAACAAAATCGTCACATCCGACAGATCTACTTTTCCATACACTGTTGTCCATCGTTTAAGGCAGGATTGACTTAACTTGACTTCCTAAGCCCATTTCAATGTAACTGTGATGTTATAATATTTAGCGTTTCCGAAATAAAACAAAAACAAATTGAAAACTGCTATATTTGTATCAAAATACTTTACAAGTAGGAAGACGTGGAATCTGAACAATTAAGTACATAAAATAGTAAAAATCATAGTTCTAATTACAAATATTTGAAAATAATGTGACGTCAGTTAGAATCATTGAAATATTACAATGTTAATATAGCTCCGTTTCATAGGTAATTATTTTCTTATATACATGACTTACAGGAAGCCCATTAATGAGTGCATAAAACTGTTTGGCGTTTCTGATATTAAACCTCTCGATGAAATAACTACGAAAAACGTTTCGAGCCAGTTCGACCAACAACGGAACCGTCGGTCGACTGAGCCACACATCTACCTTTACAATCCCTTCATGTTGACACAGTAAATGTAACTTCGAATGCACAAAATAAGGCAACAGTTCGCATAGATTCTGAGGAGGGTAGTACGGACTAGAATCCTGCAAATACTTTTCCAAAGTCATATTAACATCATACAAAAAAACCAACAAAGAACTGTTACTATAATGCTTGCTATTAGTTTTTTCTATATCCATATGTAATGCTATTTTCACTAATTCTCCATACCCGTACCGGTCATAAAAAGCCTCCAAATGCGACTCGTTCAGTCTCAAACCGTACGACAACAAATAATACACATTTTCAACCATCATAGATTCACCATACTCGACAGCCACTAAAAAATAAATATAAAATATGTCACTAAACATGACGATGAAATTGATGGTGTCGTGACGCAAGTCACTTCCAAGAAGAAAATCTAAATTCCGAAGAAACGTGGGTTCATAAAAACTGGACATTTTATAAACTGAGAATTTAACCTGGGCGAAAACTTGGGCTATTGCGTCGCCACATAAAAAAATCAAAACATCTAAATACTCGACATCGATTAAAAACAGAAGGTGGTAATAGAACATGGGCAGATTTCCCAAAATGACATTGTTTGTCCGTTGAACTATTTGGTGAAAAAACGGCGATCTTTCGTTGGCCAATTTTAACAATATCTCGAAATGGATATCTACACAAGTGTACTGATCGAAAGTGTAGTAAAACAACGCTTCTTCTACAGAAAACGAACTGAATTTTACCGCAAATTCAAAAGTACTGTAACCGAAAATGGTACCTATTGTCGGGTCAGCACCGTAATAGAGCAAAGCTGCCACTAGCTCTGCTTTGATTTCATCTATGGAACTGGAATCTAGACAACAGCACAGCGGTGACAGTTGTTTGCTGGTTAACGCGTTTACGTCGTAACCCAGCTCCATTAGAAGTTTTGATAGTTTGACTAAAGATTTATTCACAGAGTAGTGTAGAAGGGTGACGCCATCTTCAAGCGAAACGGTGTTAACAGATGCCCCTCTTTTAATCAGTTCGTAAGAAATGTGATCACATAATTCGCCATTTCCGCGTAACGCTAGAGCCAACGCTGTCAGGAGGTCGTTGTTCTCATGATCCAAGGGAAAGTCGGGTAGTGACAGTAAGTAGTCACAAACTTCTTTCCTAAAATTAATTAAAGTATGATTTGTTGTTATTGAATAGAGAGAGTAATCAGAAATATACCCACTTTTGGTGGATAATGCCAATTTGTAGCAGAGAATTACCGTCTTCTGAATGGTCGATTTTGTACAAATCTGTGCAATTTGAGAAATATTTAAGGAAGTCGACGTCATTTTGAACGACGGCGGCGATCAAATCAGCACTTTTATTCGCCTAAAAAATATATAACCACGTAATAAATAATCACAAAAGTCGTGGTAAAAGTGAACAAAATGTCAACATAGCAACATATAGTCTTTGCCATTTCTATTGAAACACCACTTGTTAATTGTAAACTTGGCAACGTTCATATTCAGACAATTTTCTAATTAAAAGCCGTTGTCAGTCAATCGAAAGCTGTTACCAATTGCTAAATTTTAAGGAAAATCAACAGGTGGTGTTTCAATAGAAATGGCAAAGACAATAAACGTACAGAGTAACAAATTTTGGTAGACTACAGAATTGAGTTTTAATTTTTTTATGAAAAGTAGTAGCATCATAAGAATGCTGACATCACGGCATAGAAATATGGTATTTTATAAAATTTAAGTAGGATTTCACTTACCTCATTTGTTGGAGAGGACATTCCTCAAATACGAGTACATAAACGTTCAACAATCATCAAGTAGTTTCGGGGTGTTTTTTTAAATAAAATCAATAGAAGACCAAAGACAATAACATTTCACCGCGTACAAAAGGTGTAACAATCCACAATACTGACTTGCGCCACTACGTGCAGCTGTAAAACAAACTGTGCAAATTTGTGTAACGTTAATTTAACGTGATGTCTGTACGACACCATAAAAGTAGAACTTTTTGTCAGTTAGTTTTTTTAACTTGGTATGAGAAGTAAATTCCAATAAAAGTTCTGGTTTATCAATACTTACACATTCTACAGTTATGCAACCAATTAAACCCATTAGCAAAGAATGAAACGCTGAAATATGTAGAGCAATTCAGTGTCCACATGTAAAAAAGAACCGTTTTCGAGAAATTCAACTCCATACTTTTTAGCAACGCTGTATATTATTTAAATTTGTATGCACATAATAATCGGTAAAGTAATGGTAAAAGTAAACATCACAAGGATAAAAATTCCAAACTTTGTTTTTGACTATGTGGTGACCGAATTTAAATCAAAGTTTTCGCGCTGAATGATTTGAATTTGAAAGAAAAAAAAATTCAATCAAAAAAAGGAAATCGTTAAACATAGGCAACCGTGTACACGGAAATGCTTGCTTGGTAAACGGACGATTTAGCGCTAGGGGTTTTTAGTTAGAGGGTTGATTGGTTGGTAGAGGGAAGCTGCAGGGCGTAGATTCATTCTGGATGTGCTTGTGTGAGCGTAAACACGTGGTAAGCGCTAGGTTTAAATTAGTTGGTTTGGTAGTTAATAAAATGGGAGGAAGCCTTTTTTTAACAACAATTAATCGTAACTGACATCACTCTTGTTGTCCCCAACCCGCGCGGTTAATTCTTGCGCCGTTTTAATCGGAGAAATGCGGACTTCCAGTCGACGCGAGACACGTGCTGTAAATTTGTTTCATTGTTTGTAAATTCACCAATCAAGTTAGCTTTTCTTAATAGTCAGCTAATGCAAACACAGTTTAACAATCAGGATTATTTAAATAAACCGCTTGCTAGAAGATTTTCTGAAATTCACTTAGTAAGGAAAAACACCTTATGTTTAATTACGAATAGGTCCCTGGATGCATATACGTAAGTGTTACATTATAACACTTCTAAATTTTTCACACAAGATTCCTAATAGGTCATTTACGGCAGTTAAACAAGTTTATTATACTGGGAACTGGCGGGAGGGGTTTAAAATGTTTTCTTCCCTTTGGCGGTTATCATCGTTATCATGATTAATTCATCGGGGCATGCCTCACAACGCCACAGATTGATTAATTCATCAGGGCATGCCATCACAACGCCACAGATTGATTAATTCGTCAACGCATGCCATCACAACGCCACAGATTGATTACATCACCGAGACGCTTTTTTCTCGCAACGATTTTAAAATTTACATCACCGAGACGCTTTTTCCTCCCAACGATTTTAAAATTTACATCACCGAGACGCTTTTTCCCTCGGAGCGATGATTGGATATTTTTGTGTTGGTTTATTATGTGTTTTGTTGGGGTAACTAGTTCGCGGTATTTTAAACTTTCAAAGTAAATTGTTTTTTTGAAGTAACCAATCATTTAGATCATGACATAATTTAACATAATGTAAAATCTTTGATTGAACCGTTGATAAAGTGTGGGAAACATCAATCTCCTGTAAATTTTGTTAACTCTGCAATTTTCCACCGCATACTATATTTCTTACTCTCACAATCTTAACCTCAGTAATTTTATTTGTTGTATAATTTTAATTGAACGTAAATTTCATGTTCGACAGTTTTAACCTCACATAATATTTCTATTTGTACAAGTTTATTTCACACCAGATCTTTTGTTTCATAAATTCTTGCTAAGTTTTGTTTTGTAAATACTTTGTTGATGAATGTTTCTATCATATAAATTATTTGATGTCCAAATTTAATCTCACAAGGTTGTATGGCGAATCTAAATGTTGTTTATTGCTCTTTGAAACTTTAACACTTGTTCAGTTGTTGTTAACATCAGAGTTATAAGAGATTGAATATGTATTTTAAAATGGAATTGAGGTTAAATAACACAGAAAACATGGCAGAAGCGAAGTTCGGTTCCTAGTCGGGCTGGCAAGATTGATCGTGTCACCTGTACAAATCCACAGGTTTGGATAGATTCAGGGGCGGCCGCCGATGTTGTAAATTTCTCGATTGGGCCCAATAGTCGAGATCTCTTGCGGGTTGGACGACCGTCATGGCCTAGTTCCGCAGGGCACGTTCGTAATGGAGATATGCGTGTGGGGTAGGCTTTGTGATAGATAGAATCACCGTCGTGGGGGGAGAACAGCCCCAGACCGGTAGCCCCAAACTCCGCTTATGCTACAACACCCCGGGGGTACTTTTGTTGTGCTCCTGTTAACTGCCGTAACTAAAAAAAAAGAGATCTGCCGCCACACGTCTGTAATAACTTGTGTGTTTGCATCCAGTTACTTGATTCAGTTTTTGCTTTGTTTTATTAAATTTGTGATATTCAAATATTTGTACTGATCCCAAACGGATGTACAGAATTTTCTGTTTGTTCGTTTTTCATGTGTGTATGTCTGTCAATTCGCGAGTGTTTTCTTTCATATATCTTAAGGTGTTTGAAATGTAATATTTCGGTGAATAAAACCCCAGGGGGTTTTTGGGAATGAAGACCGATGACGCCTTAACCCTGCGGAGTCGCCAGAAGGGCAAGCTGAGTCCCTTTCGCTCTTCGTTTCCTATCCTCCTAAGGAAGGATTTTGACCTCCCTAATTTTGTCTATTATTTCTTGCGCTCTCAACTCACATGCAGTATATGCTCATTTGTATGAAAGAACGTCTTCCCGCAATTTTTCAAAAACAAAAAAAAACACAACGTAGGTTCCTATTTGTTAGACGATCACAACCAAGGCCAAACCTTGAATTTTTGAATTTTTGCGGGCCTTTCAAACTGTTTTAAGGTCAATTTAAAGGCGGGAAGTTTGGGTTATCACCTTCTGAACTAAAATCCAGGCCATTCCTGTCTGTACAATCCACAACGTAAATTTTGGAAAACTGCTGAGCGTAAGCTGTTTTTTTGGGTTTTAGGGGTAAAATGAGGCGACATTTAAGTCAAGTTTAAGTATTCTGATTCATAGAAATTTATAGTTCTCTCTGTCAAAGTGAAGAACGCGAATCGAACTAGATCGAATGGCTCTCAATCGAAAATCTAAAAACTTATAGATATTATACCGTTTTACAGTTATTATCTAGTATATACACTATACTTTTATTTGTAGCCTGGAACGGTCAATTATTGTAACAAAGCCTTAGCAGCAGTGCTAGCGGCAAATAATACTATTGCATATGTAGGAATCAAAACAACATCAAGAGAATTTTTGGCTATCGAAAAGACGTTCAGGTTACCAGGACGCGGTTAATGAAGAGACTACATTATGTACATAGTTTCGTTGTGATGATTTTCGTATATTTATTCATTTAATTTTGTATTTCCTGTAATTGGATTTTCCTGTTGGAAATAAATTATTATTATTATTACAAAGCAACAAACTTTAATTTGACTGATAACAAAATCGTCACATCCGACAGACAGTCGAAAAGGGAAGACCTACGTTTCCATACACTGTCGTCCATCGTTTAAGGCCGGATTGACTTAACATGACTTCCTTAGCCCATTGCAATGTAACTGTGATGATATAATATTTGGCGTTTCCGAAATAAAACAAAAATAAATTGAAAACTGCTATATTTGTATCAAAATATTTTACAAGTTGGAATACGTGGAATCTGAACAATTCAGTACACAAAATAGTAAAAATCATAGTTCTAATTACAAATATTTGAAAATAATGTGGCGTCAGTTAGAATCATTGAAATATTACAATGTTAATATAGCTCCGTTTCGTAGGTAATTATTTTCTTATGTACAGGACTTACAGGAAGCCCATTAATGAGTGCATAAAACTGTTTGGCGCTTTTGATATTAAACGTCTCGATGAAATAACTACGAAAAACGTTCCGAGCCAGTTCGACCAACAACGGAACTCTCGGTCGACTGAGCCACACATCTGCCTTTACAATCCCTTCATGTTGACACAGTAAATGTAACTTCCAATCCACAAAATAAGGCAACAGTAGCCATAGATGCTGAGGAGGGTAGTACGGACTCGAATCCTGCAAATACTTTTCCAAAGTCATATTAACATCATATAAAAGAACAAACAAAGAATTGGTAATATATTCCTTGCACTCAATTTGTACTATATCCATATGTAATGCTATTTTCAGTAATTCTCCATACCCGTACCGATTACAAAAAGCCTCCAAATGCGACTCGTTCAGTCTCAAACCGTACGACAACAAATAATACACATTTTCAACAATCGTACATTCGCCATACTTGAAAGCCAGTATAAAATATGAATAAAAAATGTGACTAAACATCACGATGAAATTGATGGTGTCGTGACGCAAGTCACTTCCAACAAGAAAATCTAAATTCCGAAGAAAAGTGGGTTCATAAAAACTGGACATTTTAGGATAAATTATGATTTCACCCTGGCCGAAAATTTGGGCTATTGCGTAGCCACATTTTTTTATCAAAACATCTAAATACTCGACATCGATTAAAAACAGAAGGTGGTAATAGTTCACGGGCGAGTTTCCCAAAATGACATTGTTTGTCCGTTGAACTGTTTCGTGAAAAAACGGCGATCTTTTGTTGGCCAGTGTTAACAGTACCTCGAAATGGATATCTATACAAGTGTACTGATCGAAAGTGTAGTAAAACAACGCTTCTTCTACAGAAAACGAACTGAATTTTACCGCAAATTCAAAAGTACTGAAACCGAAAATGGTACCTATTGTCGGGTCAGCGCCGTAATAGAGCAAAGCTGCCACTAACTCTGCTTTGATTTCATCTATGGAACTGGAATCTAGACAACAGCACAGCGGTGACAATTGTTTGCTGGTTAATGCGTTTACGTCGTAACCCCGCTCCATTAGAAGTTTTGACACTTTGACTAAAGATTTATTCAGAGAGTGGTGTAGAAGTGTGACGCCATCTTCAAGCGAAACGGTGTTAACAGATGCCCCTCTTTTAATCAGTTCGTAAGAAATGTGATCACAGAATTCGCCATTTCCGCGTAACGCTAGAGCCAACGCTGTCAGGTGGTCGTTGTTCTCATGATCCAAGGGAAAGTCGGGTAGTGACAGTAAGTAGTCACAAACTTCTTTCCTAAAATTAATTAAAGCACGATTTGTCGTTGTTTAATAGAGAGGGTAATCAAAAATATACCCACTTTTGGTGCATAATGCCAATTTGTAGCAGAGAATTACCGTCTTCTGAATTGTCGATTTTGTACCAATCTGTACAATTTGAGAAATATTTAAGGGAGTTGACTTCATTTTGAACGACGGCGGCGATCAAAGCAGCACTTCTATTTACCTAAAAAATATGTAAATACGTAATAATCACAAAAGTCGTGGTAAAGGTGAACAAAATGTCAACATGGTAACACAAACGTACACCAGAGTAACAAATTTTGGGGGACTACAGAATTGAGTTTTAATTTTTTTATGAAAAGTAGTGGCATCAAAAGAATGCTGACGTCACGGCATAGAAATATTTTATTTTATAAAATTCAAGTAGGATTTACTTACCTTATTTGTTGGAGAGGACATTTCCTAAAATACGAGTACATAAACGTTCAACGATCATCAAGTAGTTTCGGGATGATCTTTTTAATAAAATCGACATAAGACGAAAGACAGTAAGTAGTGTTCAAGTTCCAAATACAGTGCAATAAATAAGATTTCACCGCGTACAAATGGGTGTAACAATCCACAATACTGACTTGCGCCACTACGTGCAGCTGTAAAACAAATTGTACAAATTTGTATAACTTTAATTTAACGTGATGCCTGTACCACACCACAAAACTTGTAGAACTTTTTGTCAGTTAGTTTTTCAACTTCATATGAGAAATGAATTCCAATAAAATTGTTGGTTTTTCAACACACATTCTGCATTTATGGAACCAATTAAACACATCAGCAACGAATGAAACGCTACACAACATGAAATAGACGGAACAACTCAGTGTCCACATGTAAACAATTAACCGTTCATGAGAAATTCAACTCCATACTTTTTAGCAACGCTGTCTATTATTTAAATTAGTATACACATAATAATAATAATAATAATACTTTATTATACGCCAATTAAGCAATACAGTAATAACAAACAGCACAAATAATCTAACACTTTAAAATTAAATTATGACATTCCCTTTTGAATGCGGTAAAAGAAACTCCAAAATAATTCAGGCTGTTATGTTTATTGGCAATTGCCAAAATGCTGTTCAAAGGAGAATGCAGTGCATAATTAAATTTATGAAAAGGTGTATAAAATGAACGTGTACCGCGAACATTACGAATAGGAACATTAATACCAATTTGACACAACAACTCAGGAGCATCAATTATCCCATTTAACAGTTTAAATAAAAAGCACAACTTATGATACGTTCTACGTGTTTCTAGTGATGGAATTGAAAGATAAGATGCTACAAGATCGATATTGTCTAAAATAAGTCCATTAGAATACAATTTAAATTTAACGAATCTTAAAAAGCTACGTTGTACAGCATCAATACGATTTATGTAAGTGATATAAAAAGGCGACCAACTGATACAGTTAAACTCTAAAATAGAGCGTACTAAGAAGTTAAAAAGAATCACGATGGATCTGATATTTTTAAAATTCGCTGTCCACCTTTTTATACAACCAAGAATTTTACGACTTCTGGCAACTATATAATCATAATGATCAACAAAAGAAAGTTTTTTGTCTAAATAAATGCCTAGATCTTTTACATTGTCAACAACTTTTAGCGGCTCTTTATTTAGTAAGTACAAAGGGATGGACGGTTGACTTTTGCGACTGAAGCACATTGTTTGACATTTTTTAATATTGAGAAGCATTTCATTGCATTTACACCAACTCTCCAGACACAAGAGATCGTCTCTCAAAACACTCACATCCTGTGCTGTTTCAATTCTCTTATACAACTTCAGATCATCTGCATATAATAAAGATCTAGAGTTAACATTTGAGCAAATATCGTTTATAAAGATATTAAATAATAAAGGGCCAATTATTGACCCCTGCGGAACGCCAGATGTTAACTCGTACGTAAATGACCTAAATTTCATTACTTCAACAAAGTGTAATCGGCCACTAATGTAAGAATTGAACCATGAAAGCAATGGATCTCTTACACCATAAAGATAGAGTTTATACATGAGTAATCTATGATTAACAGTATCAAAAGCCTTGCTGAAATCGGTGTAAATGCAATGAACCTCCGCACCGACTTCAAAAGCATCAAGAATCTCGTCAACTAAAGTCAAAAGATTGGTTAACGTTGACCTGCCAGAACAAAAACCATGCTGATATAAGCTAATGACATTCTTAAACGACTCAAATACAGATTTGTACACAATATTTTCAAAAAGTTTTGATGGAACGGACAATATACTGACAGGGCGATAATTTTCAATATGATGTTTATCTCCAGATTTAAAGACTGGTACAACACGCGCCGACTTCCATAAATCAGGAAATTTACCAGAGCGAACCGAGATCGAAAAAATATTGGCAAGTGGTACCGTCAGAGAATCTCTACAATTATAAAAAAATATAGGCGGAAGTCCATCCGGGCCCGCACCTTTACTAAGATCGAGAGACTTCAATTCATTAAATACAATATCTTCTGTAATATGTACATTCTTGATATCAACAAGTGATTTAATTTCATAGGGATAATTATGGTAACCACTGACACTACTTTTCGTATAAACAGAAGAGAAGTAATTGGCAAAAGCGTTTACTATGTTTTCATACCCAAGAATATGACTATCGTTATACTTCATGGTGTTCGGAAGTTCACAACTATTTTTCATATTTTTAACAAAATTCCAAAAGTGTTTGGGATTAGAATTAATCTCGGATTCCGTTTTGTTGATGTACATATTATAACATTCAGAAATAATTCTCTTGCATTCTGCTCTAAAAGAAACAAAGTCAGCATAATCTCTAATATCGCCAGTTATTTTAAATCGACGATGCGCACTGTTTTTCTTTTTTACAAGATTACGAGCCTCACCACTAAACCACACCGGAAACCTTTTGCTCCTTGATTTCCGCATAGGTACAAAATTATCACAGATGAAAGTTAGATAACAATAAAGTACATTCACAATGTCACTAATATTATTGTCATCGTTAATAAAATGCCAATCACAGTTATACAGATAATTATTAATTATATCATAATTGCAGTTTTTAAAATCGTAGTAAATATCACAGAAATTATCACTAGAATTTTCACAGCCCGTTATTACCAGCTTAAATGGATGATGATATTTATCTATTTTTACAAGTTCTTGAGTACTACTTATAACAATATTATCACAGTTAGAATAACAGAGATCTAAGATATTACCACTGCAATTAGCACCGTCATTGAATTGATGAAGATCATAAGAAGCAAAATTATTACATATAAGAATTTCTTTTTCTGACCTTACATTGATTGGAATAAGACTTATAATTTCGTCGTCACAAATCCATTTTACCCCCGCAAGATTAAAATCACCAAGAATGAAAATTAGACTATATAAATTGTTGTAACAAACCGACTTTACCTTATTAACATAAGTTTCATACAATTCTGCCGAAATATCAGGCGGTAGGTATACAGCACAGAAAATTAATATTTTATGATTGATTTGCAAGGTTACCCACAAATCTTCTAGCTCAGAAAACAAATTCATTTTACTTGATTGAAAATTCTTCTTTACAGCTATAAGTACCCCGCCTCCAATGCTCTTCGTGCTGTTGCTTTCAGAGCGGTCCGTCCTGTACACAATATATCTGTTATCTATAAATTCATTATCTTTGATATCTGGACGCAACCATGTCTCTACAAATATAAGTACATCAAAATTTTCACATAAACAAGATATAAAACACTCAGCCAATTTTGTTCGTAAACCGCACACATTTTGGTAATATACGGTGATTTCACTTATGTTGTTGTTAACTCTACTCTTGCGTTGCGAAAATTTTGTTCCGTAGAAGATGAATTATGTTTTGTTCCGGATGGAAAAAATCTACGAACTACTATGCCTTCCGGCCACATTTGCGGATTAAGGATATCAGCAGCTTTAGACTGCGGAAGACTGAGTTTGAAGGAGTTAAAATTCCCACCTTTGGACGGAAGATTTTCGCAGGAAAAGTTCTGAAGCTTCAACTCAGCTTTTAAGCATTCTCCCACCTGATTTTCAGTCATAGTAGGGTCAATGCGTCCGATGTAATAATGATGCATTTTTTCGACAGCCCGGAGAGAAGATTTCGCAGATTTAGTCCCATTAATAATATTCTTATTTTTAGTTTGAAAATTGCGCTTTTGATGATAACGTGGGTATATGAAATCATGATTGTCGTTATCATTAACAATGTCATCAGTCGACAGAGAAAGTGATTTTTCGTTCACTTTTTCGCTTAGATCAGCTGGTTTTTCATCTCTTTTATTGGTAGCCATACTCTTATTTGGCGGTTTTGTACCAGAATTTGGATCGAAAATATTTGAAAAATTGTTCGCAAAATTAGCAGAATTTTGTTCTCGTGAAACACGCTCCTTACCAGTAGCGGCTCGTGGTCAGAGACTTTAATACATAGACTGGCTGTGTCAGGAAAAACGTGAAGTTTTTCGACCGCCATATTGCTTATAACCGTAAGTGCGCGAAATTTGAATTTTCCGGTCACAAAATGCAATTTAAAATGTTAAATAAAAAAGACAAAAAATTGTAATTATTTATTTAGCATAACAATATCTATATGTATATGTAAATTCCTTTAAAAATATTATGTCCTTGAAACAGAATTAATTTCGTGAATTTTTGTCTTAAAGAGATAGCTTTTTCACGCTCAGTACTTAAGCGGCACTCGTAAGTTCCGAGAGTCAAATAATTTCTCAAAATTAATTTAAGCAATAAATTAAAATAAGAATTATTTACGTTCAACTAATCCATACTAAACAAATGTTCATTATGTAGAAAAAAAATGTATGGTCCTACTTTGCAAAGTTAAGGCAAACATTTTAGTTACCAAATCATTTTTAATGGCCATATTTACAAACAATCTCGTAAGTCCCGACACACAACCACTTTTATTTCGAGGTCTAGAAACGTTCTGTGCTAGAAACTACTGCTGCTAACCACCACAACCTCACTTAATTTGACATCAAAGTTATAGCAATGGCGTCCATACTACCATGCGCCGTGGCTTCACCAAAATGCATTAGAAATGTTACTAACAGCCAGTCTATGTATTTAAAGTCTCTGCTCGTGGTCTTTTCGTTAGGTAAGGCAACAATTTCATTTCAAAATCAGCAGGTATTAATTAACATGTTGGCAATTATTTTTGTTAAAAGACAGATTGTTTATTCGTTGTTATGAAAACAATACAAATAGCTTTGAGTCAGTAACATATCTCTATTCTATATGGGTACACTTCTCGAATAAAAAACATTTAATTGCTTCACACAAACCAACGAGAAGGTTTAAAGACTATAGAATTTGTTTTCTTAGCATTAAATATTAATTCATATGATCTAGGGCTAATTTAAATATATTAATCAATTAATTAATAAAGTTCTCCTCAAATCTGGATGAGAGGTTCTAAATCTTTGACATACAATTGTTCGTCGTAAGAAAACCGTGCTTAAATATTTAAACTTTATATGAAATTCTGGAGATTATAGATTCTTATGTTGCTACCAGCATTGCAAAACTGACATTTTCATTGTCCTACTCTGTTCAAGTTAACTTAAAAGTTTTAATACATAACCTTGGCAATGCACATGCAGTGAACACCTTCCTCGCGTCTAATTAATGCACAACTAAATGCACGCTAAATGCATTCAGCATCCCTGTTCAGCATTGTGCAGTTTCACCGTGAGATTAAAAAATCCGATCTGATTGGCTTAAGGACGGTAGGCGTTGGTGCCTCCGCTGGCGCTTTGATAAAGCACTGATGACTATTGTCTTACTCAAAAACATATTAGCACCACTGACTAATCAAACTGAAGATATCCGTCTTTCTGAGGCGTGCCTCTGTCTGAAGCTGGCCTACACGGCGGTGATCAGCGCTTATTCCTGTCGAAAGCGCGTACTTCAAAATATGTTACCAAGACGCGTTTTAATAAATCACAGTGTTCCATAAAAGTCATTTGCTATATCTTTAAAATATATTTGAAGTTAACAGATATTAAAACAAAAACTAATAGTCAATTTTTCCAGGGGAGGCACTGCCTCCCCTGCCTCCCCTGACGAGCCGCCACTGCTCCTTACCATGAGTGGTATCGGTATCTGGCACCTTTGTTCCACTAATTTTGGGGTTGGTCAGCAGTTTTATAAGGTCCACATTAGCAGCCTTCACAGCTTCCAATTCTCCTCGGATTCTACCTACTTCGGTTAAGATGACATTGACTTCGTGATGCACGATTTCTTTGATTATTTCTCCAAACTCACTGCTTTTTAAAAAAGTTATAACGGCTTCTTTAGCGATGTTATCTGCACTGTTGCTTGTTCCTGGCATTTTACAACAAATAACTTGATCAGAATTTAAAACTATTAAGTTGAGACGATCTACACACTTAGGATGAAATACCCTTTCACAAACTATACACTTAGGTCCACTAACTGCTTTGTTTTTACAATATAAGCATAATAGAGCGTTTGACGACATGTTCATTCGCTCGCACTCTCGCAGAAATTAATAATAATAACTAAAGTAATGGTAAAAGTAAACATCACAAGAATAAAAATTCCAAACTTTGTTTTTGACCATAGAAAAATAACTCTTCTTGACGGTGCAGCTTGAAAACAGCTTTTTTGTACTCATCTGTCAATACTCTAAATTCTCGTTGCTAAATTCCCTCTCTTCTTTCATAACTTCAAGTTTTTTTACCAACATTGTGCAACTTGATGTCAATGTTAGATTTGTGGTAGTATATAAAACCAGTGAGTCCACTAGGGGTTAGTATTGTTAGTGTGATCGACAAGTAGTGTATAAGATTTATCATGGAGACAACAGAGCAGTCTATGCCATCCGACAATATTCAAACACGGAACTACACAAGTGCTTCAGAGAAAAACCTTTGGTAGTACCTATATCAAAAGAGCAAATAAAGATTATACCATGCAGGGTAATGGTAAATCGCGTTATGAGATGAGAGTGTATGGCCGCAAGCATTTCAAACACGACGGTTATAACTATAATGGATTCATGTATCGTCACTCCAACCCCGTGAAATGTGCACACAGGCTTTGGGAATAACACTTGGAAATAACAACGACTTAGGTACTCTCCATACACTGTTATCCATCGTTTAAGGTCGGATTGACTTGACTTTACGTTCTTATCCTACTGCAATGTAACTGTGATGATATATATATAATGATTTGGCGTTTCCGAAATAAAACAAATATAAATTGAAAACTGCTATATTTGTATCAAAATACTTTATAAGTAGGAACACGTGGAATCTGAACAATTACGTACACAAAATAGAAAAAATCATACTTCTAATAAGAAATATTTGAAAATAATGTGACGTCAGTCAGAATCATTGAAATATTACAATGTTAATATAGTTTCGTTTCGTAGGTAATAATTTTTTTATGTACAGGACTTACAGGAAGTCCATTAATGAGTGCATAAAACTGTTTGGCGTTTCTGATATTAAACCTCTCGATGAAATAACTACGAAAAACGTTCCGAGCCAGTTCGACCAACAACGGAACCGTCGGTCGACTGAGCCACACATCTGCATTCTCAATCCCTTCATACTGACACAGTACCTGTAACTTCGAATGCACAAAATAAGGCAACAGTTCGCATAGATTCTGAGGAGGGTAGTACGGACTCGAATCTTGCAAATAATTTTCCAAAGTTATATTAACATCATATATAAACACCAACAAAGAATTTTTAATATATTGCTTGCTGACGGTTTTTTCTATATCCATATGCAATGCTATTTTCAATAATTCTCCATACCCGTACCGTTTATAAAACGCCTTCAAATGCGACTCGTTCAGTCTCAAACCGTACGACAACAAATAACACACATTTTCAACAACAACGGATTCGTCATAGCCGAAAGCCACCAAAAAATAAAAATAAAATTTGTCACCAAACGTGACGATGAAATTGATGGTGTCGTGACGTAAGTCGCTTCCAAGAAGAAGATCTAAATTCCGAAGAAGCATGCGTTCGCAAAAACTGCACATTTTGTAATCAGTAGCGGTAACCTGAGCGAAAACTTGGGCGATTACGTCGTCACATTTTTTTATCAAAACATCCAAATACTCGACATCGATTAAAAACAGAAGGTGGTAGTAGCTCAAGGACGAATTTCCCAAAATGACGTTGTTTGTGCGTTGAACTGTTTCGTGAAAAAACGGCGATCTTTCGTCGGCAAGTGTCAAGAGTACTTCGAAATGGGTATCTACACACGTGTACTGATCGAAAGTGTAGTAAAACAACGCTTGTTCTACAGAAAACGAACAAAATTTTACCGCATATTCGAAAGTATTGTAGCCGAAAATCGTCCCTATTGTCGGGTCAGCGCCGTGATACAACAAAGCTGCTACTAACTCTGCTTCGATTTCATCTATGGCGCTGGCGTCTATACAATACCACAGCGGCGACATTTGGTCGTTGGTTAACGCGTTTACGTCGTAACCCAGCTCCATTAGAAGTTTTGACACTTTGACCAAAGATTTCTCCAAAGCGTGGTGTAGAAGCGTGACGCCATCTTTAAACGAAACTGTGTTAACAGATGCCCCTCTTTTAATCAGTTCGTAGCAAATGTGGTCACAGAATTCGTCCTTTTCGCGTAAGGCTAGAGCCAACGCTGTCAGGTGGTCGTTGTTCTCATGGTCCAAGGGAAAGTCGGGTAGTGACATTAAGTAGTCACAAATTTCTTTCCTAAAATTAATTAAAACAAGACCTATCGTTAATGAATCACTTGCTCTATATTAAAAAGAGACATTAATCAGAAATATACCCACTTTTGGTGGATGATGCCAATTTGTAGGAGAGAATTACCATCTTCTGGATGCTTGATGTTGGACCAATCTGTGCAATTTGAGAAATATTTAAGGAAGTCGACTTCATTTTGAACGACGGCGGCGATCAAAACCGCACTTTTATTCACCTAAGAAATATACAACCACATAGTAAATAATCGCAAAAGATGTGGTAAAAGTGAAGACAGTGTCACACATAGTAACATAGGGGACTATAGAATTGAGTTTTAATTTTTTAATGAAAATTAGTAGCATCACAAGAATGCTGACGTAGTTTATTCGGGGATAAAATCGACAAGTAGTTTATTCGGGGATAAAATCGACAAAAGCGAAAGACAGTAGTGTTCAAGGTCCAAACACAATGCACCAAATAAGATTTCAGCACGTACAAATGGGTGTAGCAATCCACAATAATATTGTAATCATGAATAAGGAGTACAACATAAGGTATTTCTTATTTCTTGTAGTGTGTTTGCGCCTTAATATTAATACAATATAATGTCCATGCATGGCCGACTAGCATAAAGATTAAAATAGAGATAGGGTGGGTGGGCCGGGCTTATATTTTCCTTTTTCTTCTTATAATACATTGCCATCTTTTTACAACAAGAAACTTAGAACATGGTTAAAATCTGTGGTTAAAATGGTACATTTTTGCAAGGAAGTATGGATTTTATAATTATGGAGCGGAGCCTAATTGCAAAATCGATATTTCCTTATATGTACAAATTTTCCATTTTAAACATGTTGTCAGTTTCATGTCGTGAAAAAAAGTAAAACAAAAAGGCAAAATATAAGCCCGCCCGCCCGCCCTGTCTCAATTGTGACGATTTTTTTTATTCGCCGTGAACCAAGGGGCGGAACCTAACTGGAAAATACTAATTTGTTTACAAGAAACTAAAAACATGTTTTTGAGTATCATGTTATTGAAAGAGTACTACGTATATTAAGAAAAAGGAGCAAAATATAAACCCCCCCCACCCACCCCATCTTAATTGTGATGATTTTTTTATTCTTAGAAACCTAAAACACGTTTAAAATGGTAACATCTTGAAAGGAAATAAGGATTTTGCAATTAGGCTCCGGCCGTCGGTTCACGACGAATAAAAAAAATCATCACAACTGAAATAGGGTGGGTGGGTGGGGCCTATATTTAGCGGTTTTTTTTAATATATATAATCTTCTTTTCATAACAGAAAACTTAAAACATGTTCAAGATGGTAAAATTTTCTAGAGAAATATGGATTTTGGAATTAAGCTCCGCCCCTCGATTTACGTCGAATAAAAGAATCATCAGAATTGAGATCGGGTGGGTGGGCGGGGCTTATATTTTCCCTGTTGTTTCTTAATTTACATAGCCATTTTTTCACAACAAGAAACTTGGAACATGGTTAAAATGGTACTTTTTTTTCATCTCGTTCTTAGCCCCACCCACCCCCTATTTCCTTGGAAGATATGTTATTTGCCAAAATCATTCTTATCTTGGCAAAAAGATAGATAGATGGATAAAAATAATAGCTCGGCCCACCCGCCCTCTATTTTCTTGGAAGATATGTTATTTGCCAAAATCATTCTTATCTTAGCAGGTACTAGCCCTGCCCACCTGCCCTCTATTTCCTTGGAAGATATGTTATTGGCCAAAATCATTGTTATCTTGGCAAGTACATACTAGCCCCGCCCATCCGCCCTCTGTTTTCTTGGAAGATATGTCATTTGCCAAAATCGGTCTTATTTTAGCAAATACTAGCTACGCCGATCCCCCCCCACTTCTTATTCTAACACTAATTTTATTTATGTTCATTATAAGAGCATTCATTTGATTAAGATGCGATAAAATCAGTCATTGAAAAGGTGGGCGGGGCTAATTATCTTCTTCTATCGAGTGGGAATGGAAACCAATAATAGAATCTAGGATGTGAAAAAAAAAGCGCTAATCGTAAATTTTTTGGTCAAAATCAGTCTAATCTTAGCAATTACTAGCCCCACTCACCCGCCCTCTATTTTCTTGGAAGGTATGTCATTTGCCAAAATAATTCTTATCTTAGTAAGTACTAGCCCCGCCCACCCGCCCTCTATTTCCTGGGAAAATATGTCATTTGCCAAAATCATTCTTACCTTAGCAGGTGCTAGCCCCGCCCAGCCGTCCTCTACTTTCTTGGAAGATATGTCATTTGCCAAAATCAGTATTATGTGGAAATACTAGCGCCTCCCATCCCCCCCTTTTCTCATTCTAACGACTATTTTTTTTATGTTCAGTATAAGATCATTCATTTGATTAAGATAGGATAAAATCAGTCATTGAAAAGGAGACAGGGTGGGTGGGCGAGGCTAACTATGTTCTTCTGTCAAGTGGGAATGGAAACTAATAACAGAATCTAGGATGTGAAAAAAAAGCGCTAATCCTAACTTTTTTAGTTAAAATTAGTCTTATGTTAGCAAGTACTAGCACCGCCCACCCGCCCTCTATTTTCTAGGAAGGTATGTCATTTGCCAAAATCATTCTTATCTTAGCAGGTGCTAGCCCCGCCCACCCGCCCTCTACTTTCTTGGAAGATATGTCATTTGCCAAAATCAGTATTATGTGGAAATACAAGCGCCTCCCATCCCCCCCTTTCCTCATTCTAACGACTATTTTTTTTATGTTCAGTATAAGATTATTCATTTGATTAAGATTGGATGAAATCAGTCATTGAAAAGGAGACAGGGTGGGTGGGCGGGGCTAATTATGTTCTTCTATCAAGTGGGAATGGAAACTAATAATAAAATCTAGGATGTGAAAAAAAGCGCTAATCCTAACTTTTTTGGTTGAAATTAGTCTTATATTAGCAAGTACTAGCCCCGCCCACCCGCCGTCTATTTTCTAGGAAAATATGTTATTTGCCAGAATCATTCTTATTTTAGCAAATACTAGCCCCGCCCACCCGCCCTCTATTACCTTGGAAAATATATCATTTGCCAAAATCAGTCTTATCTTAGCAAGTACTAGCCCCGACGTTCCCCCGCAGTTCTCATTCCAACGACAAATTTTGTTTCTGTTCAGTACAAGATCATTGAGGATATAGAAGAACCTTGGAAGGCCCTAATAATTTTTATAAAAATCTGGAGGAATCTTGAGGCTTGTAGCCTCTTTTTATATGAAGAATGTGAAAGAATCACGCGGGCTTCTAGTGTGTTTTTTTATATAGAATGTGAAAGAATCTCGCAGGCTTCTACTGTCTTTTTATAAAAATTCTAAAAGAATCTCGGAGGCTCCTACTGAGTTTTATAAAAATGTGTAAACATGTCGGGGGCTTTTTATCTCTTATTTATAAAAAAAAAAATGGAAGAATCTATGAGGGTTTCAATCTCCTATCTTTATACTAGTCGGCCATGGTTCGTGGAGACCCACCTTTACAAAAAGTTAGGTTAAGTAATATCAGAGAACATGTGTTCTCTGGTAATATAAACCATTGACGTATTATATTTGGACTGCGCATTGCTGTTGCAAAGCCATATAAGTAATGTTGTCAACATGATTAGGCAACCAGTAATATCCATTCGGGGCAAAAGAGTATTAAGCAACATAGGAAAATGATGGAATATTTGTTTTTACATCAAACATTAGAGTTATTTAATGTTTGTTTGGCAACTAATTAACACATAATCACAAAAAACATTGAGTGAAACAAATATTTATTTACTCTTATAGCTAATACGCAAAAAAAGGACACTCTTTTTGTCGTTACAAACGTCGAAAATTTTATATTAAAGTTTTGACACGGAAAAACTATTGAACAAACTTTATGAATCTCAACAGACTGAGAAATCTGTTAAGACTGTCATAATCATGTGATATAATTTTGAAATCAATTACTAAAATGATTTAATAGATTTATATAATTAATTATTGATTTTTAAACAATATCAATTTTGAATACCTATGTCTAATCCTGTTATCAAATTCATTTCGTTGCTTATTTCGATGATGAATACGAATTGTGAGATAAATTTTTAGAACAAGGTAATTTAGTTGAATATGGTGATTATTTAATGGATCCTGATTTAAGATATGATCATCTAATTCGCAAAATATATTTTTTAAATTAATATCTTTTAAAACAGTTAGGATCAACTGTTTCAATGAAACACTTTTTCTTATGTCATAAAAATGAATGACACGTTCGGCTGCTTTACAAAGCTTGACGACATCTTTTGAAGCTTTGCAAAGACCACCGCGATTTTTCCTATTTAGTAATGAAGAAAATGAATTTCGATCGACTAAAATATTTGAACAAATTTCGCATTTTACAAGGGATGTTACTTTTTTTGCAACAAACCCTGCTATATACTCTGTTATGTCATCTACATATGTTGTTAAACTGATTTGTTCTTCACATAGCGCAGTCATTTCGTCATCGACATTTAAATTTTGCTGCAGGTCTTCTATCAACAAATCATCTATTTTAGACTTTGCCTTAATACTGGTACTGGGGATTGAAAGTATGCTGGTCGCATCTTGAGCCAAACAGTTGGCTGCAGAAGAAGTTGAGATTTCAGCATGCATCAGAAGTCTTTTATAAGCTCCTTCAAATTGTGCAGCTGTTGGATTATTGTTGAATCCACCTCTGGCTCTTATGGCAGAAAAAAACATTTCAATGTGGTCTTGACTTAACTTATAACTTAAAATGTAGGTCATATAGTTATTTCTTTTGACCACGTCTTCATAGAGATTTTTAAGGCTTGTTAGAGTTATTACAAGTCCCAGGAATCCCGTTTTCCTTCTAGTCTGCAATATATTAGTATTTTTCGAATCCTTTATCGTTGTTAAATATTGGGTTGCCTCATCCACGAACTTGTAAAACTCTGTTTCGTTTGTTGTTGATAAAGGTTTACCCCAAGTGCTCTTGCTTAAAAAATTTCTGGAGTTCAGCACGTCGAAGATGTTGTTCAGCATTCTGCAGAATTTTGCAGTTGCATCCACGTCTACAAATTTTGGCAACTGTAAATCATATTTGCAAAATTCTAAACCGTCTGCCACGCTCGCGCTGAACAACTGAACGGCCAATTTGACTTTCATGATTTCTTTTTTGAAATCCAGGTGTCGTCTAGATAATTTGTTAGCAGCATGCAACCCACTTGCCTCTTGCAAGTTAACCAAATTTTCAAAACAACTCCATTTAACACTGTTTCCCTCTCCATCTTTTAAACATTTCCATTCACCAAGAGCGTTTCTTATTAACTTTACCATATGACAAGCATCAAGTACAATATGGACTCTCTCTTTGGTGAATGGATGTAGAAACCAAGGCGTCATATTCGGCAATTCCAACTTTGCACCCAGATTGCAGGCTGTGGCAAAATTTGTTACCGTACCGTCAAAAGTCAGAGCTGCAATTTTAGCACCACAGTCGTGCGCCAATTTCAAGCAGCCTTTAATCAGATTTGCTTTTTCTAAAGCTCCTATGCCGTCAAGAAGAAAATAACCTAGAGGGAGTTTCCAACGGGAATTTAAAGCTACTAACAAAAATACTAATGCTTCCTTTGCTTCCGGTAGTGCGTCGCTTTGGATATTCGTACCATAATCAACAAGTCCCTGATACCGTCTACCATTCCATTCAACGTGTTTCCTAATAGACATTTCATCCATAACTAAGGTGCATACCACATCCTGCCCTTTTTCCTTAGCTTCATTGACTTTGAGCTTAAGAGCTCGTAAAGCTTCTGCAGTGTAGCCAGGAGACCCGTCGACAGCAGAAAGCCATTTACGTAGGGTACTTGGATGCGGTAAACAATTACTAAAAATTTTGCGGACGTAATTATATGCTGAGTTGGAGTAGAAATGTAAAGTTAAAGCAAAACTGCGTAAGTGAGGTGGAAATTTTGCCCCCTTATTCTGTTGTAGTTGTCTTAAAAGCAGTTCCATTTCAGATTGGGGAATACTTTCCTGTAAATAAGTTATAATAAAAAAATAAAAAGCCCTGAAAAAAAATGCATAGCCCACAAATTTCTGAAATAAAATTTTATTCTTGGAAAAATATGATTAAGCACCTAAGAATGGTAAATATTTCTTACCACCTTAAAATAAAGCATCCCATATATTTGAATCTGTAGAGTCTACGTATTCAAAAGTACTACATTTTACATTTAATACTTATATGTAATACCATTCAAGATAGCAAAGCAGTAACAAAGCACATTCATTAAAAACAACTAAAGCAAAGTACTCTTCGTCATAAGCACACATATCCTATATACAAATAATTACTTGCATATTAGTTCATGCTGTAAAGCGGTGATTTTATCCTTGGATTTATCCGACTTCGAACAAGATACAAGATTATACAGCAGTCAAGTATCCATTAAAAATAATTATCAAAATATACCTTCAGCACGAAAATTCCATCTTGAGAAGTTGCTTTTTTTTCTTGCAAGTGTTGGATTAAATGCTTCAATGTTAGTACTTTTTTTTGAAGTCTGGTATTTTTAACACGCAGAACTTTCAACTTATTTTTTTGAATTTTTAAATCACGTTTGGCAGTTTCCCACATTTTTTTCGCTATTTTTGGATTTTTCAGGTGATGTTCCTCAAAATCACCAAAATATATAGGTGTTTTCCTTTTCCTTAAAAGATACGATATCAAAATTAGATGAGGAGATAGCCAACTAAATATCGCAGCTAGTTTATGTCGAGAGGGTAAAATAATATTTTCTTACCTATTCTGCGATATATTTTTTTCGCAACGTTCTTGACTTGTTCCTGGAACTATGTGAATCAATTCTGATTGCTGATTTTTTGAACACAGACTGAAATTACGGATTTTCAGAAATAGAATTAAATAAATAAAATTAAAAAAAATAAACATGAATTGACGTTTGTATAGGTTCATACCTATTTTCTATATTCAAATTTTCTCTTTGGATAGAAGAAGCCTTCCTCTCCACAGTTGCTTTGTGAATGTGTTTAGGAAAATTAAATAAGGAAGGTACAGCATCTGTTTTTAGTCTCCTTTTTCCCTCAAGAATGATAAAATCACTCTTTTTAAAATGCTTGCTGCATAAAACGGAATATTTGGACGGGTGGAATTTTTCTCGCTTCGTTGCTATTATCCACTTTTGTTTCAAATTTACATCAGCAGGAAAACTAACAAATTCCAGATAATATTAATTAAATCTTAAATTAAACCATGATACAAGTAAATTTACTTATATCATGAATTAAACAATATTAGTTATTCTCGGTCGTGTAAGTAGCGATTATGATGAGTATATTTTATACTTAGAAATACGAAAAGTAAAATTTGAACAGCAGTCATTTTATATGTAGTAATAGCAAAACTGCCCTATTTCAACACTTCCCTTGGCTTTACGAAGGAAGTAAAAATAATCTAATTAATTATAATAATCAGTAATTACTAACCTGTGAAATGAAACCGTGGGATCTTGTCCATATCTTTGTTGGCAGTTAAATGCCGCACAAGACTTCACCATTGTGGTAACAGTGGATAAAATGTCATATACATATAACAATTTAACTAAAAATTTAATATTTTATAGAAAACAGTCCAAAATAAATAAAGTACACGAGTTTTTGGCTATAATGGGCTTCGCGCCAATTTACACCAATGATGCTTTTGCCCCGAATGGGTATTGTGTGTTGCCTAATCATGTTGACAACAGCACAGTAGAGATAACAATCAGTAGAGACAGCTCGCCGTTTTTCGTGACCCGTTTTCGTGGGTGGTCGTCCGCATTATGACCGAATGAGGGCGCCCAACTGACGTCTAAAATATTTGAAATTTGGCAGTTTTGTTACAATATTTTTGCCAGTTTTGCTTGTTTAAGACTGCTTTTCCGGTAGAATTGTACAAATAGTATAAAAATGTAATTTTCACAATAAAAGGTAAACATAACACATTTTTTGTTTAAAAAGTCGTCGCAAACGAACAACAACGGTGGTTATGAATAAAATAAAAACTGTAACAAATCATCGTGTTTATAAATTAAATATGGACTTTTCTTTTTTCTTATTGCGATTCACGATTATACGATTTGAGCAAACTAGACAGTTTGCAATAAATTGCGTACACGAATCAATTTTTGAAATTGTAAATGAAGTGATACTTTTTAAATTGGGTGGCGACATCTAGGAATAGTTTAGGCAACGACCATCCATGACGGCTTAAAATTCGGGTCAGAAAGAACAAAGGCGCCGACACGAGCTGTCTCTACTGATTGTTATCTATGCTGTGACAACAGTTTAGAGCGGGCACGAGCAGTCCAATAATAGTAGGTCCATGAATATAAACTTACAACAGACTCGAAGGCCTTGCATGGATCTTCCTTGAATTCAACCAGATTCATTGATTTATAACTTGAATACGAAATGTGATCATTTTCCTCTCGTTCGTTATGCCAAACTGGTAGAAAATCGTCATCAGAAGCGTAGTCTGAACTTGTAGACATTGCTACTACAACTTCATAGTTTCAATCGGGGAAACACAGACTTTAAGAAAACACGTTGTTTTTATAAACACATCTTGCGCCACCACGTGCCGCTGCATAACAAACCACAGAACACTCTCTAATAACAAACCAGAAACAAACTGTAGAAATCCCCCCCACTTTTATAACCTCAATGATCTCAAATTTCATTTTTTCACGTTGTATTACGTGAATTTAACGTGATGTTTGTACCACATTGTATAAAACTAGAACTTTTTGTTAGTTAGTTTTGTTACTTCATGTGATAAATGAATTCCATAAAACTGTTGGTTTTTAACATACATTCTGCGGTTATGCAACCAATTAAACATTTTAGCAACGCTAATCGTCGACAAGAAATTCAACTCCTTCCATACTTTTTAACAACACTGTATGTTATTTAAATTGTATGCACTTAATAATCGTTAAAGTAATGGTAAAAATCAAGTCTTTCATAACTTCAAGTTTTTTTGCCAACATTGTGCAACATGATGTCAATGTTAGATTTGCGGTAGTGTATAAAACAGTGAGTCCACTGAATCCACTGATCATCTAGGTGTAGTATTGTTAGTGTGATCGACGAGTAGTGTAACATTTATCATGGAGACAACAGAGCAGTATATGCCATCCGACATAATTCCAACACGCAACTACACAAGTGCCTCAGAGAAAAACCTTTGGTGGTATATCAAAAGAGTAAATAAAGATTATACTATGGTGGGTAATGGTCAATCACGCCATGAGGGTGTATGGCCCCAAGCATTTCGAACACGACGGTCATACACTGGATTAATGTATCGCTCCGACCCCCGCGAAATGTGGACACAGGCTTTGGGAATAACTCTTGGAAATAACAACGACATAGGTGTTTTCGTGAGGTTGACGAACTCGTACTTCTTGGTTGGGGGCGAAGACGAAGCAGAAAATTTTTGTAGGTACGTAATTTAAGCATAAAAAGCACTCCTAATCCGGCCCAGTTAATTGTTGGATAGATTAGTTGGCTTCGATAATTTGACAGATTAAATTTTCACTGTCAAATGTCAATTACCGATATCGGTTACCAAGTTACCAGATTTCGCCACACACAAAACTTCGCGTCTGCATTACTGGTTGCCGACTGAATAGAAACCATGGAGAAAAGAAGAGTAATAAATATTCATTCATAGAATACCCTCTCTACAGAACACGATCTCTAATGCTTTTATGTTGGTCACAATGTCAGCATCTACTGGCTGGGTCGGGAACTAAAACTGGCGCTAAATTTGAAAGCGAATTTTTAAGGTGAATTTTTTATAATTGAAGGGAAAAATATGGTTTGTGTATTTTATATGTTAGGTTCAAAACGTGTAAATACGTTTTGAAGCTGACATATAAAAAACACAAACAGTGTAAAAAAAAAGTAGATAAAATATTTGACACAGTATATTTAAAACTTAACATTCAGTTGTAAATGTAAATACAATAATAACAATAAATAAATATATACATTGATAATATCCTAAAAATATCTTAAAAGGAAATTAGAAAAGTAAGCAAAAGTCAAACAAAATAGTGCAAAATAAAATAACATTTTAAATATTAAATGTTCAAAATTGATAACCAAATATGTACTTTGTTATGGTATGAACAAAACAAAGCTGATGAATAACCTGCAAAATCCAAAATTATACAAACGTTCTACTTTCTTTCTATAAAACAAATATAACTGTTGCATTTCTGTTTCCAATGGAATTGATTTGTTAGGCTCTTCCTTACCAAATACTACATTGCTGACTTTTTTCATAGATCTAAAGATAGACTCTCTTAAAAATAAATGAAAAAGTTGAGTTTTTAGTTCTTCGATATGCAAAACACTCCCGAAAATCAAAATCAATTGCTGTTGCCCCTTTCATAACCGTTTTATAAAAAAATGGGCAGTGTTTACGCCAGGCATAGAATTTTTACAAAAAGCAAAAACAACAGGTTGCTTCTACCTTGCGAAAATTCCTCTGAGTACGCAAATATGGTCTGAAATTTTTTCCGTCCTTGTTGAACCGTCATCTTCAAAAACCACAACTGTCCTCACAAGGCAAGTGGTCCAGATGAGGCTGAATGAACATCTCATCAAAGATGAGAGTAGATACTTAGGGTTAATTTTGCGACTTACTTGCTTTCTGAGAACTTCGAATATAGGTTTGATGATACTCGGTTCTATTGGAACTTTATTTAGGGTTGCCGTCAAAGTGTTAATAGATAACAACATAAACATTCTTGGCAGAAGTTTATACGATTTTGAACCATACTTCCAAATGGCAATGGCATCTGCTTTCACCTCAAATGTAAAACTCCTGCTTTTCGATTTACGTTTCTAATCTAGTTTTCAAAAAATTCTCGCTGAAAAGAAGCCAATCCTTTCACGATACCAACCAAACGTTGATCTCCTAGAAACTTCTTAGCGGAGCGAAAGGCGTTCTTGTGATTGCCACATCAATGTGGTTTGCTTCGAGTGATGCTGTAGCAAGTTCACTATCAGCTGTGAATAAAAATATCTTAATATTTGTTTTGTAGTGACTTTCAATTTGTTTTTACCGTGGAAAGGCAAAATAGCTGGTACTGCAAATCTATACGGCTTTTGCGTTCCTGGTATGTAGTCTTTGTCTGGTCCAAAATGATGGAAGCCAGTGTACCCTCTGCTATAAATTTGGTTGTTGTTTAAAACCACCAGTTTTTGGTTATTCGCGGCTTTATTATTTGCTCCATAAACCGATTTGGATGTGGAACCCAAAGATCGGCTTAACTCTCGTCGTATATCCGTAACATGTTGTTGTCTTGCATTTTTGTTCTACAAAAATTGGGTATAATAATCTAGTCAAGGCAAAGTTATATACTTACATTTGGCAATTACACTCTACAATGTACAATGTAAACACATAAATTAAGAAAACTTTGAGAAGCACTATCCCACTATGAAATCACGCATAAATCACGCGAATACAACACAGGAAATGTGTCAAATGATAAACACTGCCGTTGCTAGGAGATCTAAACGAATTCTCAAAAATTTTGAAAATCACAGCTTTTACAGATTTCTTTTCATTACGACTCCTGGCGGGCGGGTCGGAAAACTTCGCAAAGAAAGGATAAGGTGAAGGCTATCTCATTTCAAGACCCCTGTATTCATTTGTCTGTACTACAAACTCATGTCACAAAAATGTCATAGGTCGGAAAGTGGCCCATTATAATAATAATCTGATGAGAATTAAATACGATGGGAAAATAAAATCGTTAAAAAATAATTACAGCAAGATGACTCTGAAACTTTCTATTTTAATTCGAATTAAACTTGTTACAGGACTGTTCAAGGCGATCTGCCTGAAATCCCTGTGATACGAACTTCCCTAAGCGGGTGTAGAGTAATAGGTCGAATGTGCGTGGGAAACAATCATGGTCTTCTTGTACCTGAGGCGATTTACGACACAGAATTAGAACACCTTAGAGACAAAATACCGGAGTCCATCCAAATTAAAAAAATTGAAGAAAGGCTATCAGCATTAGGAAACGTGGTTGTATGTAATGATCAAGTTGCCCTGGTACATCCAGAATTAGACAAGGTACGTGATATTTTTCCAATAAAATATATTGTGTAACAGGAACGACCTTACTCATTTCTCACGGATAGGAAAATGTTATGAGTGAGAAATCGTTTCCTACGTTTACGAGATTTCGTCACGTTTTAGTTGGGTGTAATATAATGGAATAACCGGTGAATTGTACACAGTTACAGCGGTTTATCATTAGATTACGAAGCGTGCAATATGTATATTGTGAACGAATTTTGTTTTACAGGAAAGCGAAGAAATTATCGAAGATACGTTACAAGTTGAAGTTTTTCGTCATGTGATAGCTAATAATCCTCTTGTTGGTTCATACTGTGTTTTGAATAATAATGGGGGGCTAGTGAACGTTGATATCAGTAAAACTGATCTTGAAGATTTATCGTCACTACTAGGGTTACCTCTAATCGTAAGTGAAAGACATTTTTTTGAGTAAAAATTACACGATATTTTTATTTGTAGCCTGGAACAGTCAATTATGGTAACAAAGCCGTTGCAGCGGGGGTAGCGGCAAATGATACTATTGCATATGCAGGAATCAAAACAACATCAAGAGAATTTTTGGCTATTGAAAAGGCGTTCGGGTTACCAGGACGCGGCTAATGAGGAGACTACATTATACATATGTATATACTTTCGTTTTGTGATGATTTTCGCGTATTTATTTATTTAATTTTGTATTTTCTGTTGGAAATAAACGAATTATTATTATTATTACACAGCGCCAAAGTTAGATTATTTTGTATCAGGTGTTGAAAGTACGGCATTTGGCCTAATTTTTGGTCGATAAGCAGCCCAGTGGTTTCAGAGATTACCCGACCATAGATTAATATAGATGCAACAGACAGGCTGATTTCGCAAAACCACCCTTATTGACATTGGAGTCCTCAAGCGCCAAATTTAAATAGTCTAAAACTTGTTTCACTACAACTCGTCGCCTGAGAACTTCTTTGTTAAACAAAATATGTAAAATCATCTAAATATGTACCAAAAAATATTTAGATGATTTTACATATTTTGTTTAACAAAGAATTAATTCTTTATTTGTGTTTTATACTAGCAAAACGTCTTAAACTAAGAATATTGTTGAAATCGTAATAACCCAATGGATTTTTTTCGGGAAAATGTTTTGGAAACACTGTGTTCTATTTTGTATGAATTTTTAAATATTTTTAGGGAGACAATTTTTGTGGTTGTTCTCGATACACTGTATGATATTAACAGTGAGAAAAAAAATGAAAAGTTAAAATAATCGAAAAATCGGATATATCGAAGAACTGAAAATCGAAAAATGAAACATCAGAAAATCGAAAAAATGTAAAATTCAAAAATCTAAAATATAAAACCGAATAACGAAAAATCGAAACTCCCAAATTTAAAAAATCGGATAACTGAAAAATCGAAACATCGAAAAACTGGAAAATCGAAAAATCAAAAAATCAAGAAATCGTGGAGTCGAAAAGTTAAAAATTGAACAATTTATAAATTGAGAAATTGACAACCAAAATATCGAAAAATTCAAATTTCGATAAATCCAGAAATCAAAAAACTTAAAAATTCGAAAAATTGAGAGATTGAACGGTCAAAAGAACGAAAACTCGAAAAGTGATGAAAGTCGAAAAAAGTTAAAGTTGAAAAATTGGAAAAGCGGAAAAATCAAAAAACGAAAAATTGGAAAACTGGAAAAACTGAGAAAACGAAATAGGCCAAAATAAAAAATTGCAAAACCTATAAATCGAAAACCTGAACAATCTCGATAAATCGGGAATGAAAAATTAACAAATCGAAAAATTGAAAAACAACATCTAAAACCCGGAAGTCGAAAAATCGAAAGATTAAGAAATATTGAAAAATTAAAATATCAAAAGATTGAAAAATCTAAAATTCAAAAATCCAAAAATTGATAAATCGAAAAAGTAAAAAGGTAGACACATCGAAAAATCCAGAAGTCAAAAATAGAAAAGCCGAAGAATTGAAATATTGAAAAATCCTAAAACTGAAAAATTGAAGAATCAAAAACCTAAATAAAAAAATTAAAGAATTGAAAACTCGAGAAATCGAAAAAGTAGAAAATCGACACATCGAAAAATCCCAAAACTGAAATATCGAAAAACTGAAAAATGGAAAACCTGGAAAATCTAAAAACTGAAGTATTCAAAAAATGAGAACCTAAAAAGTCGAAAAATTGAGCACGCGAGAAATCCAAAAAGTGAACTCGAAAAAAATCGAAACCTTAAAAAGACTAAAAATGAAAAATCGAAAACCTGAAAAATCTAAAAATTAGAGAATTGAAGAACAGGAATATCGAAACCCTCGAAAGTCAAAAAATGGGAAAATTAAAACATCGATTAATTGAAAAATCGAAAATTTGAGAAAACGACGATTGAAAAACAGAAAATCTAAAACCGGGAAGTCGAAAAATCGATAGATTAAGAAATCAAAACATTTGAAAAATTCGAAAACTTGAAAAACTGAAATATCGATGAACTGAAACGAAAAATCTAGAAATCGGAAAATCTAAAATTCTAGGTATTGAAAAATTAAAATATCAAAAAATTGAAAAATCTAAAATTTAAAAATCGAAAAAACGACAGTCGAAAAACAGAAAATCTAAAACCGGGAAGTCGAAAAATCGAAAGATTAAGAAATCGAAACATTTGAAAAATTGAAATATGTAAACTTCAGAAATCAAAATTGAAAAAGTCGAAGAACAGAAATATTGAAAAATCCCAAAACTGAAAAATGAAAGAAAAACTGACGAATCGAAAAACTAAAAACTCCCAAAACTGAGAATCTAAAGAATCGAAAAATTGAGAATCAAAAAAGTCGAAATATCGAAGCCTTAAAAAAATCCAAAAATTGAAAAATCAAAAACCTGCAAAATCGTAAGATCGAAAAATTGAATAACAAGTAAACTGAAAAATCCCAAAACTGAAATGTCCAAAAACTGAAAAATTAAAAAATTGGTCGAAAGTTGTTTCGACAGAACTTCCCTCGCTCCTGAAGAACAATGAAGCATATCCAGCATTTTCGAGTTGAGTTTTTTCTTTACGTATATCATTTGGATCGGTGCAGTGGATTTCTGGAAAAATGGAGTGCGCCGTTCCTGATTTAATTAATAAAGTTGACTCATTCATTTTTTTTTGAGCCACCTAAAAATACTTACCAATCCACTTTGTTCTAGGGTAGGTAGTTATACCACCAAAATAGTTATAAAAGATTAGTATTTAAAAATATTGTCATAAATTTGTGGTGTTCGTCATCCATCTTAATTTCAGACTTAACATGGAGAAAATCGTATCGCAAAAAGGTGGCACACTAGTACTTTTCGATGGGCATCAGTACAGAAAAGCAAAAGTCAATTCCGATTCGAACACTTCCTGAAGATGTGTTCTAAGACTTCTAAGGAACTCTAGATGAAGAATGAAGAAACTCCCTGCCCTCTTTCTCTAAAACGATTAAGCGCATCAAAAAATGTTTCAAATAAAACTTGTCCAAAATTGTATGTTCTACAATTATTATAATAGACATTAACATCATTGGAGCAATAGAAACCGAGATAATCGCGAAAAACTCTTATTTTTCACTTTTGACCTTGAATAACTTACGACGCAGACACGAGATTTTATGAGATTTTAGAGACAACTTTTAGAACGCCAAAATTAAGGTACATACAAAAATTCAGCTTATTATCTCTCATTCCGAGGTTGGTCCCTATTTTATGCTAAAGTGACTAGACTATATGTGTCCTTTCAAAAATGTTAATGACGTCATCACAAAATCGTGTAAAGGAAAAACTTAACTCGAAAATGCTGGATATGTTTCATTGTACTTTAGGTGCGAGGAAAGTTCTGTCGAAACAACTTTTGACCAATTTTTTTTTATTCAAAATGTAAAAACCAAGAATTAGTTGTGTTGGGACAAACTAACTTAAATCGTTCTGATCATCATTCTTGCTTCTTTGAGACTATAGTTATAGCCATGAAACTGGTACCACTTTATTGCTGAAAAATAGTGTGTTCCAGGCGTAGGGTTTTTCACATATTTCCCAGTAAGATGTACATTATAACAATTCTTATACCATCAGCCACCATCTGCAAGAACTGTTTTATAAAGTAAATGAAAATTAACTAAAGTTTACCATATGTAGCGGCACACACGCCGCTGGGACTATTGTCATTATCGACGGTACTAAATGTTACACCATTGTGCCCCCGGAAAGAATCTCCAGCATTTCCATTATACAGCCCCAAAGTTTTTATCTGATAGTTTTCGGCTTCGCTGCCAATTTGAAACCTGCTGTATAAAGCATAAACTGTTTTCGAGTCCCAGTCCATTAGTTCGAATAACAACTCGGTAGGTTTGCTGTCTGAAATAGCAAAATCACATTGCATAGTACTGCCAACGATAAAAAAAAACTCACTCGTCAGTTCGTAAACATGATCCAAACCCAACCAGTGTTCTCCTGAAAGATTACCAAAACCTTGCTTATAATCAGCCCAACTTAAATAAAAATTTTGGGAACCGTCGAATCTATTCAGAACGTAAGTCCATCCACCTCCTTTAGTTGACATGTCACACCAAACCAAAAAATTTTCCAAGGAAATTTTTGGCTGGATACGATACGTACCAGAAGTGTTATACCCCTCCTTCTGAATTTCCCTGCAATCACCCGGTACCGTTCTAAATTGTTGAACTTCAGTTTCTTCCTGCGTTTTTTTAAGTTGAGTTTTTTCGAAATGAATTTGCAAATTTGACTGTGGTCCTTCTGGTTGTTTTTCGTTTTGGGGAAGAACCGACTCTGCGCATTCTCTTAGTGCCTTCATTTGGTCAATCATTTCATTCTTCGTTTGTACTAGTTGTTCCTTGACACTTTTTTCTGTTTCGTCTATAGAAACCAAGTGGTTTTTTATTGCGTTCAGTTCGCCAAACATATTAGCTTCCATTTCTTTAAACTGGGTGATAACAGTTGAGTTTGAAATAAAATTTTCATTTTTGGAAATGGCTAATTTTGTTTCTGACGCGGCTATTCTATTAAATATTTCATTCTTTGCTAGACTTAGCTGCTGTTCTGTTGCAGCGAGGATTTCCTTTTTAGTTTTATCCAATTCATTTTTTAGTTCTGTATCACAAATTTTGAATTTGTTTTGAAGCGCCGTTTTCATTTCTTGGATTTCATTTTTCGCTTCTGTTACTTGCAATCTAACATTTTCTTTTGTTTCAGCCACAATTTCAGTTTTTGTTTGCGATAATTTTTCTTTTAGATCTGCGTCGTAAATACTGATTTTCTCTTCTACCACGTTTTCGACTTCTTCGATGATTTCCCGCTTTATGTTTTGCAGGTTATTTACGGATTCTTTCAATGCCTCCAGTGTAGTGTTTATTTCTAATAGTAATTCCAGTCGTACAAAGAAAGGATCGTTTACGGTGGGTTGAAATTTTGGTTGACTTTTGCTAGTAAAAACCACCGCAAACTGTCAAAAAATAAAATAAATGCTAACTAAAACTGCTGATTTAACAAAATATGTGTTGATGTCTTTTGGAATGACATTTTACAGTATGCTATGCTATACTTTTGTCAACTGTATAGTAATTCTGAATGAATTTTAGAAGCGTACTTACGTCATCAGTTTCACTAGGGCTAAGGAACACATTTCTAAACAGCAACATTAATAAGAGAACAACTTTTGAAACCATTTTCTGCATCAATAATTTTATTGTACTACGAAATTTTTAATCGTGGGTTGCACTTTATAACCTCTGTGTTGATATCCGTGGTCCTTGACCAAATGTGTGATAAATGAAAAAGTTATCTAAAAATTTATGGGCAACCATCATCCAAACAAACAACGATTACATCCTTATAGGAATCTGACTGGTGGAGTTGTCCAGACATTTGCCAAAAATTTTGACGTCAATTCTTTTATTTACTTAGAAAATCGAAAAAGTTGAAGTCATTAGACGTTGAGTTCTTTTTTGGGGAACAATTATTCTTGAAATGATCATTTGTTTTTAACTTTTAAAAGTACCATATGATCTGAAATAGTTATCTATCATTAACGGAGGTAAGCTTATTATCTGACATTTCGTTCCACTAAATGTTAGCTCTGTTTCTATCATGTCCTACATGGACTGATCAAAGTCTTTTACAATAAAACTGACGTATCATACGGTACTTCGTAAGTTGAATAGAGTTTAGACAAGTTTTATTAATTAGTTTTTTTTCTTTTGGAATACATTTCATATTTATGAATAGATTCTACAAAATTCTATTGTGAAACAACTGACGACGTCATCTCAAAATTTTACAAATTAAATCTTACTTAAAATTAATGAAAAAATATGCTTCTGTACTTGTGGTTTATTAATCTAACCCTACATTAGATGTCTAATTATTTGAAAAAAAAAAAAAAATCAAAACGTTTTACTATTTAAAATCTATCTACATTACGGTTGTCATGATCGTGGTAAATCGTCAATCAAATTTTTTATTCTTTCCAAAAACTTGATGAAGTAATTTCAAAATTGTGCTAATATATATATATATATCAAATAGAATCAACATAGCTTACCACGTCATTAATATATACCGGGTGTTCCACGGAACACTTTTGGGCGCAGTAACTCAGGTATTTTTGAACGGATTGTTATGAAATTTGAAATGTAGGTATTTTGATAGGTGGGGATTAATATGAACCGGTGAGAATAATCGTTATCTTGAAAAAGTAAATTTTCCATGCCTTAATTTAATTTTGAATTAATTAAGTTTCGCATCAATCGATTAAACATGAAAAATAAATACTGTATGCAAAAATTCATCTCCGAAATACGTCTGGTTAGACAAAAAACGATAAATTATTGCGCAAATAATTCCAAAAAGTATTAAAGGATAGGTAGCCATGAAACAAAAAACTGATATCCTCACATTTTGGACATCCTTAAGGGAATTTATTATCATATTAAGACCCACCACTGACCCGGAAATGACCGGCATTCAGGCAAGACTTCTATCATTACGGGTACTAAGACCAAGTAATGATATGCATTGATTAGATTGACAGAACAACTTTCGAGATTCTAGAATTACAGCATACAAATTAGTCTGCTATTATTCTCTAATCTCACCCCATCCCCAAAAGTCTAGCGTAACTACCGATCATTTATCCGCGCATCACTTGGAAAGTGACCTACACTACTCTGACCTACTGGTGCTAATCTAATCTGACTGACATGATCAGACTGTTCGAGAAACTTACGAACAATATGACATGTTCCTAACAAAACAACTTTTTGAATTTTGACAATTATTGAATCATTCAAATGCAAAAATTCTCAACTAAGCTATTTGGGACTACACCTACATTAGAGATAACTAAGGGTAGAATTGAAATTTTTTTAAGATTCACCATGGATTTCATTTCTATCGATAATTGTAGATATTTTGAAATCTTGGTGTGGTATGTTTGAATAATGTTGTTTGTGTTAGGAATAGCAACGTCAATCAGAATGGCTTCGTTTGTGTGTTTTTTGATAATTATGATGTCTGGTCTGTTAGCTGTAATGTTTAAGTCTGTAAGTATTGTGCGATCCCAGTATAATTTGTATTTGTTATTTTCAAGGAATGGAGATGGAATGTAAGTGTAATAGGGTGTCGTATCTTCGATTAAGTTCATAAGTGTTGCTAATTCTTTGTGAATGATTTTGGCTGCGTTGTCGTGTCTAGCTTTGTAGTCAGTTTGTGCCAGGATGCTGCAGGAGGAGATTATGTGCTGGATCGTTTCAGGTTTTGCTTTGCAGAGGCGACAGCAGTCGTTTCTTATATTCGGATCTTTGATGATGTATTTTCTGTAATTCTTGGTATTGATTACTTGGTCTTGAATAGCAAACACAAATCCTTCTGTTTCGGCATACAAACTTGATTTTTTTAACCAAATCAATAACATCTTCTTATTAACATGAGTTTCTTCTAAGTCTTTGTAGAATTTTCCATGTAGTTGTTTTTGTTTTAGCCCACTTATTATTTTGTCTATTGTGTGGGGGGTGTGGATTTCTTCGGTGTTCGACAGATTTAAGGGTGTGTAGTTCAAATCTGCCCGTGTGATGGTGCGAAACATTTCATTTCTTTCTGCTCGTTTCAAGAAATACTTCTTCAGATCTGAGATTTGTCTCTGATATAAGTTTTCTAGGTTCTGGAAACTCCTTCCTCCATTTTGTCTTGGTAATGAGAATCTTTCAATGGACGATTTTGGATGATTCCTTCTATACTGTGTGAAGATTTTCCTTGTTGCGATGTTTAAATTTTCAAGATCAATTTTGGACCATTTAATGACTCCAAAAGAATATGTTAGCAGCAGTGGCGGCTCCTCAGAGGAGGCAGGGGAGGCTGAGCCTCCTCTATTTTTTGGAGCTGAGTTTCCTCTTAATTTTTTTCGATGAAAGAATTTATATTTTTGTAGACATTTGTTATTTTTCAGAATATTTTCTTGGATTTCATTTACTTTCATCATATATCAGGTTAAAATGTCGGAAAAATTTATATTTGCGCCCTCACAATCATAATTCACATTCACACCACTCCGCGTTTGGTTTCAGCGGCAGAGGCTTGCTAGCCGCTAGCCTCCGAACGACGATGCATCTGAATAATGAGACCGTAACCTTGACGCACCGTCAGTGTGCATTGCATTGGCTAAAACGTTGATCGGACAGCCGCTCCAAGCCGCTAGCCTCCGGCTAGTTCATCTCTTTTCAGATCAAGTCGTGCAGATAACTTTATCTCTTTCTTATTAGTTGGACCAATCGGGTGTAAGTAGGAAAAACATTGAGGTGGTTTCGCGAGCTCCCTGTTCAGTGGTGGTGGTGTTTAGGCTTTACGTAGGTAAGGGTATAAAAGGGAAGACCAACACCATCACTCACATTAATGGTATTGACAGTTACAATTAGAAACAAAACAGAGCATTTCATGAAAATAATTATAATAAAACTAAATAGTTAACGGCTTCGGTTTTAAGAAACAAATTATACTGTTGGAATTGTGTATTATTTATAAGTGATAAACTGATAAATCTTCCGCTTGGGGTAAAACAGGCTATAATAATTTACAAAATTTGTCACGAGCTATAGAAAGGCATGAAAAATCACAGGAACACATATTTTCTTCGATTAAATTAGAAATGCTTGGTAAGCAAAACATTGCCAATAATTTAGATTCGGCTCATAAAAGGGAGAACTGTTACGAGAAAGTTGGTGAAAATTGGGCAATTTTGAAAAGACTAATCGATGCAATATAATTTATCTGTCAACGCAAGAGTGTTCTTTTCGCGGGCATGACGAAAAAAATTATTCAGATAATAAAAGATATAAAAAGTAGTGCTTTTCAAATTTGAGCCTCCTCTGAAGAAAACTTCACGAGCCGCCACTGGTTAGCAGTGGAACGCAGAATGTATTTACTGCTTTCATTAAATGTTTTCCATTTAACTGTGTCTTCGATATTAATTTCAATCTCGCTAGGTATTGATCTTTCAACTGTGTTTTCGTTTTGGTATGATTGATGTGGGAGGATTGATAGAAACCCAGATATTTGTATGTATCATTTCGTTCTTGGGCTTCGATTATTTCGTTATTCTGGGTTATATGTGGTACTTGGAGTTGGACGCCTTTTCTGATTGCTTCGGTCTTACATTTCTTAATACCAAAATACATACCAATATCTCCGGAAAACTGTTCAATCAGATTTAATAGGTTTATTAACTGATTTTGTGTACTTGCATATATTTTTATGTGATCCATATACAGCAAGTGACTTATTCTGTTTTCTCTTTGTTTGTTAATTCTTATATTGAGCCCATAATTGCAGCTGTTCAGGACATCGGAGAGGGGATTTATTGCTAAGCAGAACCATAACGGGCTAAGAGAATCGCCTTGAAAAATTACTCTTCGGATCATTATTGGATCTGACTGAATTGTTTATTGATTTAAGGTTATTTGGAGGGTGGTCTTCCAAAATTCCATGGAACATTTGAGAAAAGTGCAGATTTTAGTATCAATTTTGTATAATTCCAGAATTTTGCGTAGCCAGGAATGAGGGACAGAATCGTAAGCTTTCTTGTAATCAATAAAAGCAGTATATATGTTTCGGTTTCTTTTTCAAGCTTGTTCACAGATGATGGAATCTATGATTAATTGCTCTTCGCAACCAAAGGATCCTTTAATACATCCTTTCTGTTCTTCATTAATGATGTCAGAGTTAAAACAGTGTTGATAGATGTTTTGTGTAATGCATGAGGTTAATATTTTATAGATTGTCGGTAAACATGTGATTATTATTATTACTACACAGCGCCAAAGTTAGATTATGTTGTATCAGGTGTTGAAAGTACGGCATTTGGCCTAATTTTTGGTTGATAATAATCAGCCCAATGGTTTCTAATATTCCCCAACTGATAATAAAATCTCGTCAAAATATTATCCATTCACGATCTTTATATAGTAAAGTAGGCTTTGGTATGTTTTCTTTAAGTTGGATAAACTGATTTGATGATTTAGTTTTTTGTTTTGTTTTTTTTATTTGAGCTGGATTGCCACTTTTCTACTTCATTTATTAGATCACAATTAAAGCACTCACTCGGTTATATGTTCCGCAAGCGACCATTAACTTTTTGTATTAAAACGTCTATACCGATTTAAACCAGAAATTTAGGTTTCTGTCAAACTTTTCTGTTTGAATTTTTCTTATCCGAATTTCTGGCCAGGTCAGATCAACTGAGGCTAGGCCAGCTCAGGTCAGAACAATTCCCAGACGGTCAGACAGCAATATACCTGGTCAAGTCAAGTCAGGTCAGGTCAGATCAGGTCACATTAGTCCAGATCACGGCTGTAGAATAGATAGGTTGAGTATCTTTCATTCATTCACGTTCCGGTAGGTGGAATAATTTCTGTCCGTACCAGTTGGCCATGACGCGCGTTTTCAAATGGGTCCCTCTTAACAGTATTTAGAGGCATTCATTTTTGCCACATCAAAAGGACACGATTATACCGACATAAATGACAACTTTGACATTTAATCAAAGCATTTAATAATAATTTTTTTCACTAGCAGCCATGACGCATGCAAATGTCGACTCATTTAGTGGTAGCAAATTCAACTTTTGCGACCACCGGTTCAAAAAGAAAAATTGAGGTTATGTACGCAACGTTTGATGTGATTATTTCTTAAAAAATTAACAAATGTGTGCTACAAACATTACTTGAGTATACGCATTGTAGTTGGTAGACGGTAGAAAATAAAATGATTAACTCAGCGACAAGTATAAACGGTTTTCTTTGTGTTGAAGATTTAGATTAACTTTGATTAGAAATCAAAACAAAATCATGTTGCGTCAAAAAATTGTACGTTTATTTTTTCAGTTTATTGTCTTATGGTTTCTACTAGTGAAAAAAATAGTATATTAACCACGGTTGCAAAGCCACTTCTAGACCTCGCGCTTCAGAGCCCTCGACGCTGCGCGTCTCGGGTTCTAATTTGCGCTCGGTCTAGAATGCTTGGCTCTGCAACCTTGGCTAATAATATACTATTTATGTTAAACGTTCAATCTTTTGGAAGCGTCTTTGACCATTGTTTACACTAGCTACTATGCGACTTCTCTGAAACCATTTTTGCAGAACCCTCATACAACGCCCCTGCCCTGATCGCGTTCCTACTCTTAAAATGTTGAGAAAGAAATGTTTATACAACATTTGAAGGTTAGATAGGAACGTGATCAGGGGTGTTGTATGAGATTTTTGTGGGGGCGGATTCGGCAAAATCGCGGTGGTTAATGTAATCAATTACCGAAAAGTTCTTAACCAGTACATTGTCAACTTGTTTTTCGAAGGAATCTGTGTTTATCTGGTCATCGCACATGCTTGCTTAATGATTGTTTACATGAAACAATAGTGCTAGAAATATCGAACAAACCTGCGGTTGCCGAGGTTTGTTATGTATAAATGTACGTTCCTCTCTGAGTTGGCGATCTCATTAAACCAATTTAAACAGTAATTTCTATCATAATACATCAACTAGAAGTAAAATGAGTTTTGGCAGCCTGTCAGTTGTCAATTTGCCATTGCAGTAGTGGAAAATTTCATTCATAAAGATGTTAGTGTGTAATCGTAATTCACAGATGGCGAAACGATCTAAAGCGCGCCAAAGCCGCCTGGGACACCCAAATTTTATTCCACCAAATTTCCCTTAGTGTACCAACCTTATATTCTACAGCCGTGGTCCAGATTAAGTGAGATTGACACATGCAAGAGACACTTTTCCACACAAAGACAGGTTAGGTCAAGTAAGGCTAGACCAACTCAGATCAGAAGAATTTCTAGACGGTTAAACAACAATATACCAGGCCAGACAGGGTTAGATTAGGTCAGATTAGACTAGGACCAGTCAGATCAGGCTCTAAACATGAATAAGAAGAAAAGACAAAACGGAAACCAAATTGAGATGTAATTTCAAGATTAATCGAAGAAATTATGCAGCAGAAAGGAAACTCAGAGACAAATCGAAAAAATCGGTCGAAAGTTATTTCGATAGAACTTCCCTCGCTTCTGAAGGTTTCACCTTCTTAAAAAAAAAAGATAGTTTGGAGCTCCGGGAAGATTTAATATTCTTAAAAAAATACACTTGGGACTCCCGAGATGGTTTTGCCTTTTTTAAAAAAGGACAGTTGGTACCCTCGAAAAGGTTTCACATTCTTAAAAAAGACAGTTGGGTTCCCCGAGATGGTTTCACATTCTAAAAGAAACATTTGGCGCCCTCGAGAAGGTTCTACATTTAAAAAAAAAAGAAAATTGGGACCCCCGAGAAGGTTTCACATTAAAAAAAAAACATTTGGGGTTCCCGAGGTTTTACATTTTTAAAAGACAATTGGGACCCCCGAGAAGGTTTTACATTCTTAAAAAGAGACAGTTAGGACTCCCGAGAAAGTTTCACAATAAAAGAAAGACATTTGGGGTTCCCGAGAAGGTTTTACATTTTTAAAAAAGACAATTGGGACCCCCGAGAAGGTTTTACATTCTTAAAAAGAGACAGTTAGGACTCCCGAGAAGGTTTCACATTAAAAAAGACATTTGGCGCCCCCGAGGTTTTACATTTTTAAAAAAGACAATTGGGACCCCCGAGAAGGTCTTACATTCTTAAAAAGAGACAGTTAGGACTCCCGAGAATGTTTCACATTAAAAAAAAAGACATTTGGCGCCCCCGAGAAGGTTTTACATTTTTAAAAAAGACAATTGGGACCCCCGAGAAGGTTTTACATTCTTAATAAGAGACAGTTAGGACTCCCGAGAAGGTTTCACATTAAAAAAAAGACATTTGGCGCTCCCGAGGTTTCACATTCTTAAAAAAGAGATTTAGGACCCCCGAGAAGGTTTGACATTCTTAGAAAGAGACAGTTAGGACTCCCGAGAACGTTTCACATTAAAAAAAAAAACATTTGGGGTTCCCGAGGTTTTACATTTTTAAAAAAGACAATTGGGACCTCCAAGAAGGTTTTACATTCTTAAAAAGAGACAGGTAGGACTCCCGAGGTTTCACATTAAAAAAAAAACATTTGGGGTTCCCGAGGTTTTACATTTTTTAAAAAGACAATTGGGACCCCCAAGAAGGTTTTACATTCTTAAAAAGTGACAGTTAGGACTCCCGAGAAGGTTTCACATTAAAAAAGACATTTAGTGCCCCCGAGAAGCTTTCGCCTTTTTTAAAAAAGGGCAGTTGGTATCCTCGAGAAGGTTTCACATTATTATTAAAAAAACGGTTGGGGTCCCTGAGAAGGTTTCACAATAAAAAAAGACATTTGTGGTTCCCCAGAAGGTTTTATATTCTTAAAAAGAGTTGGGACCTTCGAGAAGGTTTCACATTCTTAAAAAAGAGATTTGGGACCCCCGAGAAGGTTTTACATTCTTAGAAAGAGACAGTTAGGACTCCCGAGAACGTTTCACATTAAAAAAAAAACATTTGGGGTTCCCGAGAAGGTTTTACATTTTTAAAAAAGACAATTGGGACCCCCGAGAAGGTTTTACATTCTTAAAAAGAGACAGTTAAGACTCCCGAGAATTTTCACATTAAAAAAAAGACATTTGGCGCCCCCGAGAAGGTTTTACATTTTTAAAAAAGACAATTGGGACCCCTGAGAAGGTTTTACATTCTTAAAAAGAGACAGTTAGGACTCCCGAGAAGGTTTCACATGAAAAAAAAGACATTTGGCGCTCCCGAGGTTTCACATTCTTAAAAAAGAGATTTGGGACCCCCGAGAAGGTTTGACATTCTTAGAAAGAGACAGTTAGGACTCCCGAGAACGTTTCACATTAAAAAAAAACATTTGGGGTTCCCGAGAAGGTTTTACATTTTTAAAAAGACAATTGGGACCCCCGAGAAGGTTTTACATTCTTAAAAAGAGACAGTTAGGACTCCCGAGAAGGTTTCACATTAAAAAAGACATTTGGCGCCCCCGAGAAGGTTTTACATTTTTAAAAAAGACAATTGGGACCCCCGAGAAGGTTTTACATTCTTAAAAAGAGACAATTAAGACTCCCGAGAATGTTTCACATTAAAAAAAAGACATTTGGCACCCCCGAGAAGGTTTTACATTTTTAAAAAAGACAATTGGGACCCCTGAGAAGGTTTTACATTCTTAAAAAGAGACAGTTAGGACTCCCGAGAAGGTTTCACATGAAAAAAAAGACATTTGGCGCTCCCGAGGTTTCACATTCTTAAAAAAGAGATTTGGGACCCCCGAGAAGGTTTGACATTCTTAGAAAGAGACAGTTAGGACTCCCGAGAACGTTTCACATTAAAAAAAAAACATTTGGGGTTCCCGAGGTTTTACATTTTTAAAAAAGGCAATTGGGATCCCCAAGACGGTTTTACATTCTTAAAAAGAGACAGGTAGGACTCCCGAGGTTTCACATTAAAAAAAAAACATTTGGGGTTCCCGAGGTTTTACATTTTTAAAAAAGACAATTGGGACCCCCAAGAAGGTTTTACATTCTTAAAAAGTGACAGTTAGGACTCCCGAGAAGGTTTCACATTAAAAAAGATATCTAGTGCCCCCGAGAAGCTTTCGCCTTTTTTAAAAAAGGGCAGTTGGTATCCTCGAGAAGGTTTCACATTATTATTAAAAAAACGGTTGGGGTCCCTGAGAAGGTTTCACAATAAAAAAAAACATTTGGGGTTCCCCAGAAGGTTTTATATTCTTAAAAAGACAGTTGGGACCTTCGAGAAGGTTTAACATTCTTAAAAAAGAGATTTGGGACCCCCGAGAAGGTTTGACATTCTTAGAAAGAGACAGTTAGGACTCCCGAGAACGTTTCACATTAAAAAAAAAAACATTTGGGGTTCCCGAGGTTTTACATTTTTAAAAAAGACAATTCGGACCTCCAAGAATGTTTTACATTCTTAAAAAGAGACAGGTAGGACTCCCGAGGTTTCACATTAAAAAAAAAACATTTGAGGTTCCCGAGGTTTCACATTCTTAAAAAAGAGATTTGGGACCCCCGAGAAGGTTTGACATTCTTAAAAAGAGACAGTTAGGACTCCCGAGAAGGTTTCACATTAAAAAAAAGACATTTGGCGCCCCCGAGGTTTTACATTTTTAAAAAAGGCAATTGGGACCCCTGAGAAGGTTTTACATCCTTAAAAAGAGACAGTTAGGACTCCCGAGAAGGTTTCACATAAAAAAAGACATTTGGCGCCCCCGAGAAGGTTTTACATGTTTAAAAAAGACAATTGGGACCTCTGAGAAGGTTTTACATTCTTAAAAAGAGACAGTTAGGACTCCCGAGAAGGTTTCACATTAAAAAAAAGACAGTTGGCGCCCCCGAGGTTTTACATTTTTAAAAAAGGCAATTGGGACCCCTGAGAAGGTTTTACATTCTTAAAAAGAGACAGTTAGGACTCCCGAGAAGGTTTCACATTAAAAAAAAGACATTTGGCGCCCCCGAGAAGGTTTTACATGTTTAAAAAAGACAATTGGGACCTCTGAGAAGGTTTTACATTCTTAAAAAGAGACAGTTAGGACTCCCGAGAAGGTTTCACATAAAAAAAGACATTTGGCGCCCACGAGGTTTTACATTTTTAAAAAAGTCAATTGGGACCCCCGAGAAGGTTTTACATTCTTAAAAAGAGACAGTTAGGACTCCCGAGAAGGTTTCACATTAAAAGAAAGACATTTGGGGTTCCCGAGAAGCTTTCGCCTTTTTTAAAAAATGGCAGTTGGTATCCTCGAGAAGGTTTCACATTATTATTAAAAAACGGTTGGGGTCCCTGAGAAGGTTTCACAATAAAAAAAAGGCATTTGGGGTTCCCCAGAAGGTTTTATATTCTTAAAAAAAGACAGTTGGGACCTTCGAGAAGGGTTCACATTCTTAAAAAAGACATTTGGGGCTCGCGAGAATGTTTTACATTTTTAAAAAAGACAGTTGGGATCACCGAGATGGTTTCACATTCTAAAGAAAACAAAAAAACAAACATTTGGCGCCCTCGAGAAGGTTCTACATATCAAAATTAGAAAATTGGGACCCTTGAGAAGGTCATTTGCCAAAATCAGCCTTACCTTAGCAAGTGCTGGTCCGCCCACCCGCCCTTTTCCTAATTTTATTTCTGTTCAGTACAAGATGAACTTTTCATTCGAAACAAATAAAATTAATCAGTGAACTAGAGGTGGGGTGGGTGGGCGGGATTAATATATATTCTTCTGAAGAGTGAGAGTGGGAACTAGTAGAACCTAGCCCTTAAAAAAATAATAATGCTGCTTCTCTGAAAAATTATAAAATTTGGCGCACTCGAGAAGGTTCTACATTTAAAAAAAAGAAGATTGGGGCCTCCGAGAAGGTTTCGCATAAAAAAAACATTTGGGACCCCGAGAAGGTTTTACGTTCTTAAAAAAAGATAGTTACGACCTCCGAGATGGTTTCACATTCTTAAGAAAAGACATTTGGGGCCCTCAAGGAGGTTTTACATTTTAAAAAAAGGCTTTTGGAACCCCCGAGACGGTTTCACATTAAAAAAGACATTTAGGGTTCCCGAGGTATTTTATTTTAAAAAAAGACAGTTGGATTGGGACCCTGAGATTTTATAAGTATTTAAAAAAAAAATTAGTCGAAAGTTGTTTCCACAGAACTTCCTTCGCTCCTGAAGTACTTTTTTCTACCGTCGTATGAGTAAGCATTAGTTCCGCCCACCCACTTCATTCTACTGACTACGGTTAACACTGTTCAGTCTTATTTTTCTAAGTAGTACCCCCGCCCACCCGCCCTCTATTTTCTCAGAAAGTGTCATTTGCCAAATTCAGTCTTCTCTTATCAGGTACTAGATATATATGGGAAATTTTTGGTACGAATCTATACCTCCTCTCATTATTTCGCTAGGTGAATCTAATTCAGAATCTGAAAATGACAGTGATGATACAGATTTTCACAGCGAAATAACGGAAATGGAGTGAACCTTTAATTTAATAAAACATAACATAACGACAAAAGTTCAGGGAATTTTTATGCTTCTGCATCGATTACCAACAAACTCACTAGATTTTCGTGAACTGATAATAACCTAACTTTGTTCTCGTATTCAACTAAAAATTCGTAAAATACGTTTCCAGTGTCCCGTCCTTTCATAAATTTCCGCTTTTTCGAAAATCCAATCCTGCTACAAACGTGCCGCTTTAAAACCCACTATGACAGGTATCCACAACCCAGTGAAAGACTAAACTGCACTGAAATAGAACAATTTTATTTGAAAATAACACCGGACAATTGTATAAAAAACTATATAATATAATCACAAAGTACTAAGATTTTACCGAACCTCGCAAAATTTCGACAATACAACTATGAGTATCGCCTGACAGTAAACTCGGATTCGTTTTGCTCACATGTGTTATGAACTGCAAATAAAATTCGCTGGTCATTCGAACCAACTGTGCACAGCAACACTTCTCTGATGAATGCTTTTCGACCTCTGGATGCACGGCCGCTGGCTGTATCACCACATCCGAAATAATACGTATCTTGTTACCTTGGATTTCTTGTACTTCAGTCGGGTTTTCTTCTCTTGGACGTTTCGCAACCGTCAATGGTTTTAGCTTTCCCTTTCGCAAGTTGCTCAGGGCCACACCAAAAGGTTCCATAGACGAAGAACTAGAAGACGACGGCATGATACGTTTTGGTTTTTGGTTACCTTTAAGCCGCTTTTTCTGTTGACGAACTGTTTCTTTCAGAGTATTCAACGACTTCATCATTAGTTGAGATTGCGGCTTTTTAATAGCTCCGGTTTTTATTATTTTTAATACCGGTTTTCTTCCTGTAGTTTGTTCTTGCCTGTTTTCTTTCTGCTTTTTAGTTTTAGGTTTTGTCGGTTTCGATCTGGAGGGTGTTGAGGGTATGTGGATGACATTTTGGGTGACGTTAAGACTATCTTTTGATTGCAAGTACTCGGTCAAGCTCAAGTTCAAGTACGACAAGTCTTCTGGATTGTATAGTTTACGTGTGGGTTTGGCTTTAGATTGAGCGGAAACTTGATCTGTGGTAATATTTAAACTATTATTGAGTGGAATGTCTCGTTCAACTACATCTGGAGTTTGGTCTATCTTCCTTTCATGAGCAGCTATATCACTTATTTTTTCCGTGTTAACTACATCAGTGACACGGTTTTTACTGATTAGTTCCTTATTCTCTATATTATTAATCACAGGAAGGTCCTCACTAGTTATTTTATCGACGTCATTTACGTCCCCGTAACTACTTACACTGTCTACAGCAGGACTTTGCCTAGCAACTTTTCCACTATCATCTTTTTCCACTTCAATTCCGTGATCGCCCGTGTTTTTAGCCTCACAATTTCTTCTCAACTCTTTCGCCAATTCAGACAAAGGCATATTGCTATCCACCGATGCCACACTTTTTGACACTGAATTCCTCCTTTCATGACTTTTCTCTCGTCTTTTACTTTCTTGGCTGCACAAGATACTCAGTAAACCTTCAACCGTATTTTCGCAGGCAGCACCATCAACTTTGCTTTTATCTTGACTAGGATTCAAATTTTCCCCTTGACCCATCATCCGCTCAATTTTTTCCTCAATTGGTACACTCGAACCTCTTTCGCTGACCGAAGGTAGCAAGTCTGGTAGACCTCGTACATCTCCATTTAGTGACAGTTTTGGAGGCCCGCTAGAGCTTTTCTCGCTAACCGGGGGTAAAACGTCAGGTAGATCTTCATTTTGTGAGAGGTTCGGGGGCGTTCTGTCGCCAATCGAAGGTACGAGATCTTCGCTTTCGGGTATTTTTGCGGGTACATGTTCTACGTCATCCACCGGAAGTGGTACCTCCACCTCCACACTTTTCAACCAGTGTTCAACTTTGGATATAGAAGCGTTTAAATCCATCTCCGCGTAAGTTGCTTCCATCATTTTCTCCTCGATTTCTAAGTTTCCTGCTACATGTTTCTCGTTTTCTTTAACCTCAGGTTCCTGAAAGAATTCATGCAAACGCAAACGTAACGCACAAACGTAATTAGACCTTGTATGGTTTTATAATGGTTGACGTCAAACTTGAAGATATCTTCATTACGGATTTGTCTTTTACTGTCGATATTTTTTCCTTTTTTTCCACTATTTTTGTGGTTGAAATTTTCATTGCCTTTGAAAAATTGTTTTCGATAATTTCTGAATTTCGTGACTGTGGCCTGCTGCGTCTTTCAAAGAACGATCCTGCAAAAGACTGGGAAACAGAGACGTCAATACGTGAATCGAAATTGTGGATTTACGAGTACCAGAGGGCTCACGGATTTATCGAATATATTCGACTTGTTATTGTGCTGTGAGCATGCAGTTTTTCTTGTTTTCATCTCAATAACTCCTAATTTATCTGCTGTGTAACGTGTAGTGTCTTTTGAAAAAGTACTTGGCATCTAAAACGATTAAATGCACTAATTAACAGAACAGGTACCAGAACTGCCGCAAAAAGTACACGGTAGCGGAATAAAATACGCAAATATTGACTGAGATATTGAAAATTAAAACGCTGTGGTCTACAGTTCGAAGGAGAATATTCTCAGTACATATTTAACTTCAACTGTTTATGTTTATAGTTCAAAAAAATTAAACCAGACAACCAACGGGAACAAATGCTTTGCAAAAATCGAAAAACTGCAAAAATTGAATAATCAAAAAATTAAAAATTTTAAAAATCGAAAAAGTGAATAATCGAAACATCAAAATATCGAAAAACTGAAAAAAGCAGAAATTCAAAATTTTCTAAATTCAAATGTTGAAAAACTGAGAAATCGAAAAATCTAAGAATTCAAAAATCAATACATCAAAGAATCAATAATTCAAAAACTCAAAAAATAGAAAAATCGAAATATCCAGAAAACGAAAATTCTAAAATTTAAAATATGGAACAATTGAAGAATTGAAAAATTGAATAATTGAGAAAACGGAACATCGAAAAAGTGAAAAATTTAATAACTGAAAAATGAAAAATTTTAAGAATCAAAAAAATGGCAACATTTTAAAAAACGAAAAACCGAACAAAAAATCGTAAAATCGAAATATGTATCTATAATTTAAAAAATCTAAAAATTCGAAAATATAAAATATGGAGAAATTGAAGAATTGAAAAATTGAATAACTGAGAAAACGGAACATCGAAAAACCGAAAAATTTAATAACTGAAAAATGAAAAATTTTAAAAATCGAAAAACCGAACGGAAAATCGTAAAGTCGAAAAATTGAGAAATCGAAATATCTATAATTTAAAAACTCGAAAAATAGAGTTTCGATAAATTGAAAAAAATATGGAGAAAACGGAAAGTCTAAAACATAAACGATGGAAAAATTGAAAAGTCGAATAATTGGGAAAAAGGAACATTGAAAAACCGAAAAATTTAATATCCGAAAAACAAAAAAAATAAAAAATCTAAAAATTGAAAAATCGAAAAGTCGGAAAATCGAAAAATTGAGAAATCGAAAAATCTACAATTTGAAGAAATCTAAAAATTCAAAAATCAATACATCAAAGAATCAAAAATTCAAAAACTCAAAAAATAGAAAACCCGAATAATTAAATAATTGAGAAAACGGAACATCAAAAAACCGAAAAATTTAATAACTCAAAAGTGAAAAATTTTAAAAATCGAAAAATGGGAACATTTAAAAAACGAAAAACCGAACAAAAAATCGTAAAATCGAAAAATTGAGAAATCGAAATATCTATAATTTAAAAAATCTAAAAATTCGAAAATCAATACATCCAAAAATCAAAAATTCAAAAACTCAAAAAATAGAAAAACCAAATAATTGAAAAATTGAAACATCCAGAAAACGAAAATTCTAAAATTTAAAATATGGAAAAATTGAAGAATTGAAAAATTGAATAACTGAGAAAACGGAACATCGAAAAACCGAAAAATTTAATAACTGAAAAATGAAAAGTTTTAAAAATCGAAAAACCAAACAAAAAATCGTAAAAACGAAAAATTGAGAAATCGAAATATCTATAATTTAAAAACTCGACAAATAGAAATTCGGTAAATTGAAAAAAATATGGAGAAAACGGAAAATCTAAAACTTAAAAGATGGAAAAATTGAATAATTGGGAAAACGGAACATTGAAAAACCGAAAAATTTAATATCCGAAAAACAAAAAAAATTAAAAATCTAAAAATTGAAAAATGCAGAAAATAAAAATTTCCAAAATTGAAATGTTGAAAAATTGAGAAATCGAAAAATCTACAATTTAAAAAATCTAAAAATTTAAAAATCAATGCATCAAAGAATCAAAAATTCAAAAACTCAAAAAATAAAAAACCGAATAATTGGAAAATCGAAATAACCATAAAACGGAAATTCTAAAATTTAAAATATGGAAAAATTGGAAGAATTGAAAAATCGAATAATTGAGAAAACGGAACATCGAAAAACCGAAAAATTTAATAACTGAAAAATGAAAAATTTTAAAAATCGAAAAATAGGAACATTTTAAAAAACGAAAAACCGAACAAAAATCGTAAAATCGAAAAATTGAGAAATCGAAATATCTACAATTTAAAAACTCGCAAAATAGAAATTCGAAGAATTGAAAAAATATCGAGAAAACGGAAAATCTAAAACTTAAAAGATGGAAAAATTGAAAAGTTGAATAATTGGGAAAACGGGATATTGAAAAACCGAAAAATTTTAAATCCGAAAAACAAAAAAATCTAAAAATCCAAAAATTGAAAAACCGAAAAATCGAAAAATTGAGAAATCGAAAAATCCACAATTTAAAAAATCTAAAAATTTAAAAATCAATACATCAAAGAATCAAAAATTCAAAAACTCAAAAAATAAAAAAACCGAATAATTGGAAAATCGAAATATCCAGAATACGAAAATTGTAAAATTTAAAATACGGAAAAATTGAAAGAATTGAAAAATTGAATAATTGAGAAAACGGAACATCGAAAAAGTGAAAAATTTAATAACTGAAAAATGAAAAATTTTAAAAATCGAAAAATGGGAACATTTTAAAAAACGAAAAACCGAACAAAAATCGTAAAATCGAAAAATTGAGAAATCGAAATTTTTCAGTTTTTCAATATTCCGTTTTCAATTTAAAAACTCGCAAAATAGAAATTCGAAAAATTGAAAAAATATCGAGAAAACGGAAAATCTAAAACTTAAAAGATGGAAAAATTGAAGAATTGAAAAGTTGAATAATTGGGCAAATGGAACATTGAAAAACCGAAAAATTAAATATCCGAAAAACAAAAAAATTTAAAAATCTAAAAATTGAAAAACCGAAAAGTCGAAAAATTGAAAAATGCAGAAAACAAAAATTTCCAAAATTGAAATGTTGAAAAATTGAGAAATCGAAAAATCGAAAAATTTTTAAAAAAGAAAAATGGAAAATTTTAAAAACCGAAAAATCGATATGTCAAGAGATCGAACCAAAAAATCGTAAAATCGAAAAGTTGAGAAATCGAAAAATCTAAATTTAAAATCCAAAAATCAAAACACCGAAGAATAAAAAATTTAAAAACACGCAAAATCGAAATATCGAGGAATTGGAAAACCGAAATATCGAGAAAACGGAAAATCTAAAATTTAAAGTATCGAAAAATTGAAAAATCGAAACATCAAAAAATCGAAAACTGAAAAATGCAGAAATTAAAAATTTTCAAAATTCAAATGTTGAAAAATTTAGAAATCGAAAAATCGAAAAGTCGAAAAATTTTAAAAATCGAAAAATGGAAAAATTTTAGAAAACGAAAAATCTAAAATTTAAATAATCTAAAAATTCAAAAATCAATGCACCGAAGAATTAGAAATTCAAAAACTCGAAAAATAGAAATATCCAAAAAACGAAAAATCTAAAATTTAAAATATGGAAAAATTGAATAATTGGGAAAACGGAACATCCAAAAACCGTAAAGTCGAAAAATTGAAAAATGCAGAAATTAAAAAATCCCAAAATTGAAATGTTGAAAAACTGAGAAATCGAAAAATCGAAAAAATTTTAAAATCGAAAAATGGAGAATTTAAAAAACCGAAAATCGAAATGTCAAAAGATCCAACTAAAAAATCGTAAAATCGGAAAGTTCAGAAAACGGAAAATCTAAAATTTAAAATTCTAAAAATTGAGAAGCCGAAAAATCGAAATCCGAAAAGTCGAAAAATTCAAAAATGCAAAAATCAAAAATTGCCCAAAAGTTATATGTTGAAATATTGAGAAATTAAAAAGTCTAAAAATCGAAAAGTCGAAACATTTTAAAAATCGAAAAATGGAAGAATTTTAAAAAACGAAAAACCGACATGTCAAGAAATGAACCAAAAAATCGTAAAATCGAAAAATCGAAAATTATCGAAACATTGAAAAATGCAAAAATTAAAAATTCCCAAAATTGAAATATTGAAAAATTGAAAAACCGAAAACTGGAAAAATTTTTAAAAACGAAAAACCAATATGACAAGAAATCGTACCAAAAAATCGTAACTTCGAAAAATTGAAAAAATCGAGAAAACGAAAATCTAAAATTTAAAATATCGAAAAATTGAAGAATTGAAAAATCGGAAGATTGAAGAACTGAAAAACTGAAAAATCGAGTAATTGAAAAATTCCAAAACTGAAATGAGAAAAATTAGAAAAATGCAGAAATTAAAAATTCCCAAAATTGAAATAGTGAAAAATTGAGAAGTCGAAAACTTGGAAGATCGAAAAATATAAAAATCGAAAAGTCGAAAAATTTTAAAAATCGAAAAATTCAAAAATCAATGCACTGAAGAATCAAAAGTTTAAAAACTCGAAAAACAGAAAAATCGTTGAACTGAAAAATCGAAAAAGCGGAAAATCTAAAATTTAAAAATTAAAACTTCAAAAAACTAAAAAATCGAGAAATGGAAAAATTCCAAAATGACGAAAAGTTGGGAAAACGAAAAATTGAAAAAACGGAACATCGAAAAATTGAATAAACGTGAACTCAAAAATTTTAAAAATCGAAAAACTGAAAAACCAAAAAGTCGAAAAATCGAATGATCCAGCAATGGAAAGTTCAAAAAATCGAAAAATGAAAAAATGCAGAAAGTAATAGTAATTCCAAAACTGAAATAGTGAAAAATTGAGCAATCGAAAACTGGGAAGATCGGAAAATCAAAAAATCGAAAAGTCGAAAACTTTAAAAATCGAAAAATCGGGATGTCAAGAACTCGAATTAAAAAATCGCAAAATCGAAAAATGTATAATTAAAAAAAATCGAAAAACTCAAAAATCAATGCACTGAAGTGTCAAAAATTTAAAAACTCGAAAAATAGAAAAATCGAAGAAAACGGAAAACCTGAAATTTACATAAAACCAAAAACCGAAAAATCGAAAAATCTAGAAATTAAACAATTGAAAAATCGAAACATCGATAAATCGAGAAATAGAAAAATTAAACAAAAGAAAAACTGAAAAATCCTTGGACGAAATTATTATTCCACCTCCATGGAAAATCAAAAATTTTAAAAACAAGAAATGGAAAAAACGAAAAAATCTAAAATCGAGAAGTCCAAAAATCGAAAGCTCGAGAAATAGAACCATCAAGAAACTAAAAAATCTAGAAATTATAAATTCGAAAAATCGAAATATCTATTGAAAAATCTCAAAACCGCAAAATTGAAAAAAACTTAAGACACCCAAACATCACAAAATTGAAAAATTGAAAACCTAAAATTTAAAAATCGAAAAAGGAAAAAGTCGAGACGTCGAAAAATCGAAGAATCGAAATAACGAACAATTCCAAAAGTGAAACACTGAAAAATTTTAAAATAGAAGAAAAATTGAAAAATCCCAAACATTGAAGCACCGATCAAATGAGAAATTGAAAAATCGAAAGGTCGAAAAACCGAAAAATTTGAAAATCTAAAAATGGAAATATCGAAGAACTGAATTTAGAATTTAAAAAACTGAAAAATCTAAAAATTGAAAAATCAATAAACAGAAATATCGAAAATTTAAAAAAATCGAAAAATAGAAATAAGGAACGAAAAATCTAAAGTTTGAAAAATTGGAAAATTAGAATATCGAAAAATTGAAGAATCGATAAATTGAAAAATCGGAACACTGAAGAATCGAAAAAGTTGAAAAATTTCAAAACTGAAATGACGAAAATTTAAAAAACGAAATTGAATTCACCGAAAAATCAAAAATTTTAAAAAATCGAAAAATGAAAATATCGAAAAACTGAAAACGCAGAAATTAAAAATTCATAAAATTGAAATGTTGAAAAATTGAGAAATCGAAACCTTGAAAAATCGAAAAATCTAAAAATCGAAAAGTCGAAAAATCGAATGATCCAGCAATCGAAACATCAAAAAATCGAAAAATAAAAATATCGAAAAATTGAAAAATGCAGAAATTAAAAATTCCCAAAATTGAAATAGTGAAAAATTGAGAAATCGAAAACTGGGAAGATCGAAAATTCGAGATGTCAAGAAATCGAATCAAACAATCGAAAAATATAAAATTTAAAAACTCGAAAAATTCAAAAATCAAGGCATTGAAGAATCAAAAATTTAAAAACTCGAAAAATAAAAAAACTGAAAAATCGAGAAATTGAACAATTCTAAAACTGAAATCACGAAAAATTGGGAAAACGAAAAGTTTAAAAATCGAAAAATTGAAAAACCGTAACATCACAAAATTGAAAAATTCCAAAACTGAAATGACGAAAATCGAAAAATTCCAAAACTGACATGACGAAAAATTGGGAAAACGAAGATAATGAAAAATCGGAAAATCGAAATATCGCAACATCGAAAAATTGAAAAACTAACAACCAACACATCGAGAAACGAAACATCAAAAGACTGAGGAAACGAAATGTCAAGAAGTCAAAGAATCGTGAAATCGAAATAGCCCAAAATCGAAAAGTTAAAAATCGAAAATTGTATTTAAAATTAAATAAAAATAAATCGAAAAACCGAAAAATTGAAAAATCGAGATATTAAACAATTTATTGAAACATCGAAATCTCGATAGATCGAGAAATAGAAAAATGAAAAAACCAAAAAACTGACAAATTAAAAACTTTAAAAACAAGAAATTGGAAAAAAGAAAAAATCTACAACCGAGAAGTCGAAAAATCGAAAGCTCGAGAAATAGAAGCTTCAAGAAACTAAAAAATCTAGAAATTAAAATTCAAAAAATTGAAAAATTAGAAATATTGAAAACAAAAAATCGAAAAATTGAAACATCGAAATGGCAAAATATCAAGAAATCGAAAAACTGAAGAATCTAAATATCTATTGAAAAATCTCAAAACTGAAGTGCCGAAAAATTGAAAAAAACCTAAAGACACCGAAACATTACAAAATTGAAAAATTAAAAACCTAAAATTTAAAAATCGAAAAAGGAAAAATTCGAGACGTCGAAAAATCGAAAAACAGAATAAATTGGAAAATCGAAAAATCTAAAAATCGAAAATATAAAAAATCTAAAAGTTGAAGAATCAATAAACAGAAAAATAAAAAATTTAAAAACTCTAAAAATAGAGATATCGAAGAACTGAAAAATCGAAAAATAGATATATCGAAGAACTGAAAAATCGAAAAATTTAAAAATCGAAATAGCCCAAAATCAAAAAGTTGAAAATTGAGAAATTAAACTGAAAAATTGAAAAATCGCAATTTCGAAAAATTGAGAAAAACAAAAATTTTAAAAGCGAAAAACTGAAAAATCAAAAATGTTAAAAGCAGGAAATTTGAAAAATGGAAAAATCTAGAACCGAGAAGTCGAAAAATCGTAAGCTCTGAAAATAGAAACATCAAGAAACTGAAAAATATAAAATTTAAAAATTCGAAAAATTAACATCTTTTCGAGAATCGAAATATATGTATTGAAAAATTTCAAAACTGAAATATTGAAAAATTGAAAACCTAAAATTTAAAAATAGAAAAAGTAAAGTCAAAAAATTGAAGAATGAAAATATTGAACAAACCCAAAAGGGAAATATCAAAAAATTAAAAAATTGAAAATCCCGAACTGAAACATCGGCCAATTGAGAGAAAAAAAAAGAAAAATTTAAAAACAAAAAATAGAAATGTCGAAGAACTGAAAAATCGAAAAATCTAGAATTTAAAAAATTGAAAAATTAAGACTCAAAAACTGAAAAATCGAGAAGTCGAAAAACCAAAAAAAAAAAACAATCAAGAAAATGCAAAATCGAAAATTTAGAATGTGAAAAATTGAAAAATCGAGAAATCAAAAATTCGAAAAATTGTTATATATCTAAAATTTTGATTTTTTTTTTCAAAAATCTCGAATATAAAAATTAACACGAATTCATAAACCACAAGTTTGCAAGATTTCAAAGCATTCGATTTTGCAATTTCAAAGGTAAATTGTAAAATGTTATACAATTCTGATTTTTTTTCCAAAAATCTGGATGCCTAAGGAGGTAAATCAAGAAACAGGTTATACAATACGAATATTTTCCAAGAATATTCCGTATCTTTTGCCGTTTAGGAACAACCTTTGAAGGGATTCAAGATTAAAACAGTTAACTGTAAATTGTTAATTATTGGAGCCGCAGGTAGGGTGCAAATAATGACATTTGCACTCACAAAGTTTTTTCGGTGCAAAGGGTTAATATAATTACTTAATTTTTTCCAAAAAAAAAAAAAAAAAATTCGTCAAAATTTAAATTTTATACCTTTGCGACAGTTTTAAACCAACAGTGAGAAAAGTGCACACAATGTCCTTACCATAGAAATCCGCCGCGGTTTGTTACTAGACTTCAAGCTACCATTAAATACCTTAACAGTTTTAGTCATTCTTTTCATGGGTGGATTGCCGTCATCGTCTGAAATTACTATCACAGAACCCTCACCGTCGTCTGACAACTACGCAAAAATAAATACAAATACACTTATCACTAAATTATTATTACCTCAACAAACACCGCATTCGCATCTACAGCCGAAATTTTTTCCCGCATTTCAAAATGCTCAATAATGGGACTAGAACCATCACTGTCCACCAGCGAAATATCAGGCGTCCTTGACGAGTCCAATTCCTAAAATGTACACCTAGTCACTTAGAAAACAACAAACCCCATACTGGCACCTTTTTGGAGGGAATACCCAGCGCTTCGGCCGAAAACCCTCCAGGAAACACATTCGGTAAATGTTCCACCAAGTCATAAAAACGATCCGAACTCCTAGACACCACAATTTCAATCTTGTGAACCGCTACCCCGTTGGAACGAACTAACAAATTAATATTAGGAGCGCTGATCGTAAAAGACATGTTGAGATTTTCGGTGACGCTGTCGTAATTAAAATATAAATTTGCGACGTCTCTGGCGTGGAATGATAACACTTCCCACGTCGCTGACGTCGGGAACATTTTCATTTTAGACGCCACGAAATTGTAGTCGCAAAAGAACGACAACCGGTTCTCCAATAAATTAAAATCTAACCAAATATCGTCAACTCCGCCCTGAAAAAGCTCGTGAGTTTAACGTAAATTCGACGGGGGTCTTACATCGAACTCCACGACGCGGTGCGAATCCAGCTTTATTGCACTACAGTTTATGGAAAAAATGTTTTTTGAATATTCGTTTAGTTGATCGAGGATCATGCGAATGCTTTGGTACATGTTTGACTTATCTAGGGACGAAATGTCCACGGCTTGTATAATTTCGAGGAAGTTGTCGTCCACGTTTGTACATTTATTGGACTTAAAAAGCTTAAGAACTACTTCAATTATTATTGCTTGAGTTTCAATATCACCAGTGGTTTTAATAATTTTATACCAAAGAGGCCTGCAATGAAATTCTATCCTAAGTTGTAATAATTTGATACAACTTACAGTGATTTTTGCTTATTTGCTAAATTGCTCAAAACTTCAACTGGGTTTTTATCAATTAAGTGTGAATAAATCCTTAAAAACTCTTTTATGTTAAAGCTGCGCGGGTTATTTTCCGTAATTACGTCAATAATTTTTTGAAATTTTCTAATAATTTTCCCGTAAATGTGCATACTATCCAACACGAACTAAAAGCAAACTTGTTTGAGTGACGCTAGAGATAATTGAAGTAACCTACCAGAAACACTCCGAGCCCCAATCTTACAGTACACTGTTGAGAAGCGTTGATTTCCTCAAACTGCGCCATATAGTGGTTCAACAGAACAAAATATCGAAGAACATCATCAAGAAACAACTTTATTTCATGATCATTCAGCCGTAATCTCGCAAACTTGTTTAAAATACTCGACGCTTCTTTCACGTGTTCTTGTTCAATTTGGTGTTCCGAGTCCTTCGACGCAAACTATACAGAAGACGTAATTAATGAGTGAACTAATACTTACCAAAATTCCGGTGACTGTATTTCTAAATAATCGCAAGAGATTATTGAAATCCATTTTATTGTTGGGTTGCGTTTGACGCAAAATTGTTGTCACTTGATTCTGACAACTTATTATTTTTTAAGTGCAAAAATCCACACGCCGGTTTTAAATTAGTGTAAACTTTGACTCATGTTGTCTGAACAACTTCTCACATTATTGGAATTGGAAAAATAGGGCCAATACGGCTAAAACTAGAAAAACGAGAAACACTCATTTTGAAAATGTCAGTTCACTTTTTTTACACGGTTGGTGTCGTCGGTATGACAGGGGTAGATATTGCCGACAGAGTGCAGCCGCGTTTTGCTGGTTGCATAATTAAATTTGAAATTTGTATACAATCGTCACATACTTTTTAATCCCCACATTCTCTACATTTTTAAATACAAATGAAAAAACTCTCATTACAGTTTTAAGTCAAAAAAGTATTATTTTCATTACGTTCGATAGTTTAAAAAATTGAGTATTTTTTTAAAGAAATTTGAATTTATATTTCTTTGCAGAAAATTTTTTGGTCACTACGAATTATTTAATGAAATCGGTTTGCCTTTAAAATGTTGAAAATCGAACCCAAACTAATCTCATTTGCAATCTGTCTTTGACTCACGTGGGGATTTTCTGCTACAATTTCGATTAGAGTAGCTTCATTATCCGGCGTTGTGACAGTTCGGTTTCTAACTTTATTTTTTTGAATTGCCTAAATTCTCGTAAATTTTTTTTCAAGCCTTCTAAACGCTTGATTTGACGGAGTTCTTCTATTGGGATATTACCTATTACCTATTTTTTCAGAATTCTAAAACATTTTAAAGCAAACGAAAATTGAAAATATTTGGCTGACGGAAATAATTTGTCATAATTTTGGTTTTAATCATTGCTATTTATGCGTTCATTATTAAACCGTTCAAGAAACGTAAAATGGGTTGCCTATGCAAAAATATTCAGGCGTGAACAGATAAAATGAACACCTGTATTTCTTAAATATTTTCAAAATGTTTGGTAACATTTTTAACATCATAACGTCTTTGTTAGATGATTGCAAATATTCTAATACTCCTATCTGAGAACTATTATTAGTGTTAGAAATTTAAATAATAGAGATTTTGGATCATTTTTACATTTAACATTTTTACAATTCCTCTATAAAAGTAAATCTTTGATGGTCTGATATTTATCAGATTCTTGATTTTTATCAATCCAATTCATCTAAAAGACAAGATATTTTCAAAATCAAATACGTATATGTATGCTGAACGCGTGATTGAATATTTTCTGTTATAGTATTCCTCAGTGGCCCGCAAAATCGTAGATCTTTAGATTTGTTTCCACTATACAAAATTTGTAAAATACTTACTAGGGAGAACGTAACCTAAATAACATTGATTTTCACCTTGTAATACATCAATCGTGGATGCTAATGGTGGCATTACATCGAGGTATTCAATTTCAATATTTTTTAATTTTGGCTTTTCCAAAGCATCACATATTTTATCTAAATGGATTTGAATCCACAAAAATCAACAAAAAATTTCATCACAAGCTTTAGTCCCCAAGCAGCAGACTGTCGTCTAATTCACGTCAATTTTTGCTCATAAATCGTCGACGACGTCATTCGCCCAAAAAATCACGTGAAAATGACGAGATTTTTATGACTTACTTCTGTTGTCAATTAATGACGTCAAAAGGCCGTCCTTTCTTCGTCATTTTTTATAGATTATATAATCAATTAGATGTGGGTCGTCGTATTCTTTAAAAAATGGCCTTTATAATACTTAATTATATTTAGAGCAAAAAATACAATGGCTTAATTAGAAATACACCAAAGACAAGTTTTTTCATTCTAATAATTTCTAATAAAATAATTATTTCTGAAAACTTGTTTACTCTGGAAGTGTTATTTTGTAAGTACCTGCTTGGCAAATTATAAATAGAATATCTGGGGTTGAGCGAAAAGACCCAACGACACAAACAAAGTCATAAAAATTCTTTGTCCATTGTCCCTAAAACGGGACAAGGTTTTGAAGAATTCCTTCGTCGAATTTTGATTTTATAAAGACGTTTATAAAGTGATGACGGTTACCAAAAAAATTCGAGAGTGATTAATATTCGGTTTTATTAAATTTATTCTTATCCGTATTTACTATACAATACATCAGATGTTTGGGATGTGCATTCGGACTTTCCCTTTTTTCGGTATTTATGTTTATTGCACTTCACAGAGAAGCATTCCAATATTTCCAGTTGGTTCTCAACCACCGAAACTTTCTCGTGTATCCGTTACTCACTTCAATTTTAACGCAGTTTTGTGCAAATTTATGCCATTCAGTGTGGGTTGTACTTATTTATAGTAGGTAAGTTAATATCTAATAAAGTAATCATTTTAATTTTTACGTGTTTCTGTTATTTTTGATAACTGTACGTAGATAACAAAAGCAGTTTTTTCAGATAAGCTGGAAAGACCACCATTAATCACTGAAGATACTCCCACTGATTATGAAGAACTTACGGTGATTGTTTTTGAAAATGAGGCGCTATAAAATATTCCAAAGGTATATTACTGCAATTGTTTATGAACTAATGCTAATGAACATAATTTTATTCTAGATTTGAAACAAATACAAAACACGTGTGCGAAACGAAAGAAATGCTAAAGGAAACGAGTGAAAAAATCTCCAACATGGAAACGTCATCAAATCTGATAACTGAAAAAGAAAACAAAAACAGAAATTATGCCGCCAAAACCACACCTAAACAAATTTTGACGAATTACAAGATTATGTTTGCATATTAGAACAAGCAGATTTCTTTGTAAGTTAAAAAAATACAATGAATTCAGATATACATATATAACATTAATATTGGATATTATATATAGGTAGATGCCTGTAATACTACGATACTTTTTGGTAACTTACTATTTACACATACACATTTCGCTTCATTGTAAAAAGTATTGACAACGAGATTTTCCTGATAGGCTGTACGTTTTTGTCAATGCAACCATTTTACGATTATCCGTTAGATTCAAGTAAATTTAGCATTTTTAAAATACAGAATTCGTCTTCTGCTTTAAGCCGTAATCCCTTAAATTTAATACTAGTCAAATGCTTGCTATTGCCCATAGATGAAAAAATGATTGCATTTCCATTAATCCATGCACTCTAACGGGTTTTCCTTTTCAGTGCAATAAATTGAGGCAAACTTAAAAAACTTAGGTTATTGATATGATTGTTAAAACAGAATTAATTCTTAACGGTACTTTTTTGTGTGTTGGGGACAGTCAAGTCGTCGTGAATTAGATAGTTTTACATATACTGTGGTTTTACAGTGCATTTTCAATCAAGTAACTTCAACAATGCGATTCAATTGTCTTTTTCCTTTATTCTAGTTTTTTTTAAATATTTTTTGTAAATAGATTTGGTTGTGTTTTTAAGACTGATCTATAGTTTATTATAGTTTTTTTTTTATATTCTTTGTAACTAAATAGATTTCTTTGTGTTTTTAAAACTGATTTTTCTTTAAATAGCAAATTTTATTGCAACGTTTATTTTTGATTTTATATAGTGTACAATATCCTTTTTTTTTTGTTTATACTAATTATACTCGTAATTACCTGTATGTAGATTTATTTGTGTTCTTAGGAGTGGTTTATCTTTAATTTGTTTAAATGACATATTTTTTATTTGTTTATTGAAGTTCATTGTTGGTTGTACAAAATTGTAGTAAATTTAATTTTTTTACACTAATTTGTTTTAACTTTAATTAATATATACTTTGTTTTGGGCTTTACTTGGTGATTATAACGAATTATAATATTTTATTTAAGCTAAACAATATAAAAAAATAAAATTATTTCAGCGTTTTATTTATTGCATATTTTTTTATAAAAATCAAAATATAAAAAACGTCTTAAAATGAACAATAAATGCCGTCTCTAGGACGTCAGTAAATCACGTCAATAATTCGTTACAAAATGACGACTCTAAGACGTCAGTACATCACGTCAATAGTTCGTAAGAAAATGACGTCATCTAGACGAGACATTTGACCGTCATTGGTACGTCAATATCACGTGAAATCTTTGGTCACTATGACGTAAATGATGACCATTTATTCACGTGAAAAAGACGACATCATGTTGCCTGGGAATACATGATTTTCTTCAAAATTATCAACTATGTCACGTGAAAAAATACGAGTAGATTTAAAATTAAAAATTACAACAATAGATTAATTTTTAACATAAAACGGAATCTGCCTCTACCTCATTCATTGTCTCTACCCATGTATCGGTCATTTTTCCAACCCAACTTTTTATTCTGTCGTTATACTTCTTCCTTCTTTATGATCATTTTCTTCGTGTCTTTTCTGTTTTCTGTGTCATTTTTCTGCGTCTTTTCTACATTTATCTTCCTCTTAATAACTTCTTAAAGTAGTATTTCTATACTGTCATTCTAATTTGTTCTGGTAGATCTTTCTTTTCTTTCTATCTCGTGGTTTATGTACTTCTATTCTAAACTTCTTCTTCCGTTTTTATTTGTCTTAACCTATTTTCTTCTTCCTTTCTTATTTGCCCTTTTATTTCTTTGCATTTTTGCCTATACTTAAGCCTTGCGTCCCAGTACAATGTTTGGTTTCCTTTTTCTTCCCTCCATTTACGTAAGTAACTGTTTCCTTGCTGCCTTTTTCAGGTGATTGCATTCTTTGTTCCACCATTCGTTCTTTCTTTTCCTGTTATCCACATTATTCATTTTTGTGTAGCTCTTTCCAGGTGCTGTCTCAATTCCACCATTTTAGAATTTAGCCATGATAGAATTTGACATTCATACAGATACCAGTACTAAGATAAAAAATATGATAATACAAAATATTGAATCAGGTAGTTTGACAGTGACTGATCTTTAACTAAAAATACCTGATTAGGTTGAGGTTGTTGGACTTTTCTTATTTTTTTCCCTTCATATTAATCTGTGTTAGTTTAGTTTAGGTTAGTCTAGTTAAGCTTATATTAGTGTATTAAAAGACTCCATAATTGGACTAAATGCCTGTCAGAGGTTTCCTAATTAATAATAATAATTTTATCTTCTATATCTTCTGCTGTAAAATTCACTTTTTTCCATCTCGTTCCTAAAAAGTTAAACGTTTGTCATATACAAAATTATTCTTTCAATTCTCTTCTTTGTTCTTTTTTTGTCTCTGGTGTTTTTTGTTACCGTTTTCAAAACATTTGCTGCTTTCCTGCCCATCATCTGTCTTTAGCTCCTACCTATCTAATATTCTCCTTATTTGTTCCATTCTTCTAATATAGCCACTTTTCATTTTCCATTTTTCTCCATCGATTAATTATTATTGTAATCGAGTCCATCGGACGAATGACCACTTTTATGTTTTCTCGACGTTTCTACTACTGTACGAAAAAAGCAGACTCCCGTTTCCGTCTGTCTATCTGTCTGTCTGTCTGGTGTCTGTATCCATTTTTTATTAGACACGTAATCACCGAAACTCCTAAACCGATTGTTGTCAAATTTTGAATGTATATTACAAATATAATGTAGATGGTTAAATGCTAACGAAAATTTGACTAATCATCCCCACCAACAATTTGATGACGTCATTTCAATAAATGGTATTGTTACGTTGAACAGGCTATTAAAATCGGCATGGGTTAAACTCAACAATTTATTTCTTAGTAACTCGGATTTACACCATTGAGATCCTCTTCTGTTTTTCTCTATTCTATTGTATTTTCCAATATTTCTTGCTGAATTTCTTTTTCGGCATTTATAATGGTTTATTAAAAAAAAAAATTGACGTGAATATCTAGTGATAAAGTCAAATTAGCCATCTGTCAAGTGTATGTTTGGTTGCCTATAATTGAGTTTTTAACTTTAATTGAACGTTTATAAACGAATTATGAAGTGATCCTGATCATAGATTCACAGATCATGAAAAAAATTAAAATGTTGGACTCATTTATTTTATACTTTAAATTTGAGATTTATAAATGTCAACAGGACAAAGCAAATTAGCTGTAGGGGAATCTTTATATTAGGTGTATTGTGAATTGCATACACCACAAATTTACAATTGAGGTTATGTAATATTTTTCCAATAATTTTTGATATTTTAAAATTAAGTAATAAAAAACTAGAATTAATTTAAACAAACGTTAAATATGATCCAACAGAGACGACAGAAGTTGCTCGAAACCAAAATTTACAGGTGACACTCAATATTCATAATGATTTAGTACTCCAATTAATCAGTGTTGCATGATTTTAGGTAAATCTACGTAAATCAAGATGTTGCTTCTAGACTACACCGCAAAGTTTATCCACGTTGAGAAAATTCTAATTTTTTCATGATGAACCACAGTAGTCACGACTCGTTATTGCAAAGATTTAACTGTGAAACCTCCAACATCGAAACTTACTCTTGTAAAGACTGCAATTTCAAGACAGAATTAACCCTTTCCTTCAAACACCACGTTCAAGAACATCATGGTGTTGGAAAAATTCAAGATTCGTCAAGTGTGTACACTGTGCAAAATTACATTTGTGAAAAGTGTAGCTTTGAAACACATTTCATAATGAAGTGGCTTCAGCATTCTACAAAATGTTCCAACAATGAAGAAAATTCTGAAACCACAACTGGTACCAAGCGCAAGTATAAACACAAAGATTATGTACAAACACACATAATTTCGAAACAATTTAAAATTAAATGGCACAAGTGCCAAGTATGTCCGTACAAAGCTAAAAAAAAATCTCGCTTGCAAAGACACATAAACGCCCGCCATTTGGACGAGAACCGCATTAAATGGTACTACTGTGAAAACTGCGCATTCAAAACCAAAAGCAACTCCAATTTAAAACAGCATCTACACTCACGACATTTAGACGAAAAAGACATAAAATGGTACGAATGCAAAAACTGTTCATACAGAGCTAAACGAAATTCCGATTTAAAAAAACACATTAACGTTTTTCATTCAGTCGGCGACGATATTAAATGGTACGAATGCGACAAATGCCAATTTAAAGCTAAACATTACGCGCATTTAAAAAGTCACGTAAATGCGCATCATCCCGACGATATTAAATGGCATCAGTGCGAAAAGTGCGCGTATAAAGCTAAACAAAAAGATCACTTGCAGAAGCACATAATCGCACGACATTTAAACAAGCAAGATATTAATTGGTTTAAATGCGCCCACTGTTCATATAAAGCTAAAACAAATTCTGATTTAAAGAAACACACAGTTGCGCAACATTCAGATCAGCAGGGTTTTAAATGGCACGAATGCACGAGTTGTCAGTATAAAACTAAGTACAAATCAAACTTAAAAACTCACGCAAGTGTGCATCATTTGGGTGAACAAGTTGTTAAGTTGTACAAATGCGACAAGTGTCTGTATAAAGCTAAGGTGGAAGCAACTTTAAAGGATCATGTAGTTGTGCGACACTCGAATGAAGAGGAGATTAAGTGGTATGAATGCAAGAGGTGTCCGTACAAAGCTACACAGAATTCGAATTTGAAAAGGCACATAAATGCGCAACATATTGATGGACAGGATATTAAATGGTATGAATGCCAAGAATGCTCATACAAAGCTAAACAGAATCATCATTTAAAGAAGCATATCATTGCGCGCCATTTAAAAGAAGAGGATATTAAGTGGTACGAGTGTGAAAAGTGTTCCTATAAAACTAAACATAAGTCTGATTTAAATAAGCATTCAAGTAGGCACCAGGACACTATATAATAGTAATAAATACCTCTATGTGAATTATTTTCATTTGGTATGTGCAGATTGTAAAAAGTGAGTTATTATGAAGTACTTAAAAAAAATTATCAAATCCATTAAAAACGAATAAAAATTTTTTTAATTGACGAATTTTTATTATAAAAACGACTAAAGGGCTTCAATTTTATTTGGAACGATGAAGGCGAAAAGTGTTATGTGATTAGAGAAAATACGAGCACTTGGAAGCTCAGTTTTCATCTTAAGCGGGGAGTGTTGTGGCGGACTGTCATATAATAAATTCACGTAGCTGCCATTTCTTTGCCCCGATATATTCCAAGAATTGTCTGATGCACACATTCCATATCATATATGGTTAGAGACCACGTTCTAACGCCTTATATAGAGGCTATCACGGACCAATCAAATCGCTCAGCAGTCCACATGCACGGCACATTTCTTTTCCAAATTAGAGTGTGATTCACGGATGACCGCCAAAATTTGAAAAACCCCGCGAAAAATTCGAAAAATGGCCATGAACTGTGATTGTCAACAAAATGGCACCCTGCGTTGTGTTTGAAATGGCGGAATGTGTTCTGATGCAAAGTGGTGAACTGCAAAGGTAGAAGAGTGACCTTGAATTAACGCGACACAAAAATGTGGCGGGAATAATTTGGGGGGGGGGAGGTGTTTTCCAGTTACAAAAATCTCGTTCTTTTCAAGTGCAAGGCTACAAATTTTGATCACATACAAAACACATGTTAAATATGGTCAAAAACAAAATATCATTCGTACATCGCTTTGAGAGGTACGTCCGAGAATCAATGTTCCAAAATTGGAGTTATAAAACACATAATCCACGATGACAGTTATTTCGCTGATTATTTCCAACGCGAACAGGCATTAATAGTCACCCTTGGCCAGTTCCCAGCATTGAGTAAATTGCCAAAAGGAATAATTACTCGAGTTTCGCTCTCAAATCAATGCTCATGAGTACTGCGTTACATATTTTTTTCTTAGTATCTATTGTCAGCTTTTTATTTTACTAACTTTAGCGGACTGCTTCTGATTTAGTAACTGCACATCATCGCATCCAGTCTTCCAATAAAAGGGTCCATTTTATGATAACCCTAACATTCCTCCTCAAATTGACATGTGAAAAAAATTTGAAAGCCCGCGAAAACTTCAAAAATTCAAAATTTGGCCTTGGCTGTGATCGTCTGACGAAATGGAACCCTACGTTGTGTTTTTGAAAAATGGTGGGATGCGTTCAGATGCAAATGGTGCACCCCAAGGTTGGAAAAGAACCGCTAAATAAAACACCAAATTTATGGAGGACACAAAATTAGTTATTCCTCCACTTATTGAACTTTAGATGAAATTTAAATGAAGTCAAATTAAACGTTCTGAATCAATGCAAATATTTGAAAATCACAAATTTAATAAAAACAAAGCAAATACACAAGTTATTACAGACGTGTGGTGGCAATTTAAAATTATGACAGTCAACAAGAGCACAAAATTTTAATAAAAAACTATGCAGCGGCAGGGGTATCAGAGCGCTGTAAGAGTGTGGCGACAACGAAAATACCCATTGGGGGCGTCGCAGTACGAACGGAGTTTGGGGCTCCCGGTCGTGACTGTTGTCCCCCACGACGGTGATTCTATCTATCGCAAGCACTACCGCACAGTATCTCTCTATTACGGACGTGCCGTACGGCAGGCCGTTACGGTCGCAAACTCACAGTTGGGTCTCGACTATTGGGCCAAGTCGACAGACGTCATCTCGAGCGCCCCTGAATTCTATTCTAACCTGCATCTTTGTGCAGATAGCGCGATAAATCCCGCTAGCTCGACTAGGAACCGCGCACTCCGCTTCCACCCCGTGTAGTTTTTTTTCAACAACACGACTCTTAAGACATGTTTAACTTCTTGTAGAAAAAAATTAGGATTTTACAATTAAGCTCCGCCCCTGGTTCACGACGAGTACAAAAATTAATCACAATTGAGATTGGGGCGGGTGGGTGGAGCTTATGTTTACTTTTTTTACCCCGTAATACACGTAGTCACCTTTTCATAATAACAAACTTAAAACATGTTTAAAATGATACTTTTTTGTAGAGAAATCTGGAGTTTAAAATTAAACTCCGCCCCTCGATTTAATAACAAATGAAAAATTCATCCTAAGTGAGAGAGGGGCAGGTGGGTGGGGTTATATAATTGGCTTCTTTATCTGAGTAGCCGCAGTTTTCTTTCAACAACACAACATTTAAGAAAAGTTTCATAGGTTAACTTCTTGTGGAAAAAAATTAGGATTTTGCAATTAAGCTCCGCCCCCAGCTCACCACGAGTAAAAAAAAATAATCACAATTGTGATTGGGGCGGGTGGGCGAGGTTTATGTTTATTCTTTTTTCGCCCTAATACACATAGTCACCTTTTCACACTAAAAACCTCAAAACATGTTTAAAATGTTACATTTTTTTAGAGAAATCTGGGGTTTAAAATTAAACACCGCCCCTCGATTGCGGGTGGGGCTTTAATATACACAGTTTTCTTGCAACAACACGACATTTAAGACATGTTTCACATGATAACTTCTTGTAGAGAAAAAATAAGGATTTTGCAATTAAGCTCCGCCCTCCTCTCAAGTCGAGTAAAAAACTTAATTACAATTGAGATTGGAGCGGGTGGGCGGGGCTTATGTTTAGCCTTTTTTTTCCCTTATTATCCGTAGTCATCTTTTCACAACAAGAAACTTAAAACACCTTTAAAATGATAAATTTTTGTAGAGAAATCTGAGTTTTGAAATTAAACTCCGCCCCTCGATTTAACAGCAAATGAAAAATTCATCACAAGTGGGATAGGTGTGGGTGGGTGGGGTTTAATCACTGATTCCTTTATCTTATTAACATATGCAGTTTTTTTTCAACAACACGACACTTAAGACATGTTTCACATGATAACTTCTTGTAGAAAAAAAATAAGGATTTGGCAACTAAGCTCCGCCCTCCTCTCAAGTCGAGTAAAAAACTTAATTACAATTGAGATTGGAGCGGGTGGGCGGGGCTTATGTTTAGCCTTTTTTCCCCTTATTATCCGTAGTCATCTTTTCACAACAAGAAACTTAAAACACCTTTAAAATGATAAATTTTTGTAGAGAAATCTGCGTTTTGAAATTAAACTCCGCCCCTCGATTTAACAACAAATGAAAAATTCATCACAAGTGGGATAGGGGTGGGTGGGTGGGGTTTAATCACTGATTCCTTTATCTTATTAACATATGCAGTTTTTTTTCAACAACACGACACTTAAGACATGTTTCACATGATAACTTCTTGTAGAGAAAAAATAAGGATTTTGCAATTAAGCTCCGCCCTCCTCTCAAGTCGAGTAAAAAACTTAATTACAATTGAGATTGGAGTGGGTGGGCGGGACTTATGTTTAGTCTTTTTTCCCTTAACACCCGTAGCCACCTTTTCACAACAAGAAACTTAAAACACGTTTAAAATGATAAATTTTTGTAGAGAAAATCTCAATTCCATTTATAACTCTGATATTAAACTACAACTAAACAAGTGTGGATGTTTAAAAAAGAGCACTAAACAACATTTAAATTCGCCAAAATCTTGTGAAATTTAAACAACCAATAATTATTTGAAATAAAAATTGGACATCAGATAATTTTTATGATGGAAACATTCATCAACAAAATATTTACATAAAAAAACTAGCAAAAATTTATAAAAACAAAAGATCTGGTATGAAATAAACTTGTGCAGACAAAAATTACGTGAGGTTAGAAACTGCAGAGCATGAAAATTTACGTTCAATTTAAATTATACAACAAAGAAAATTACTGAAGTTAAAATTGTGAGATGATTCAAACAAAGAATTTATATGATGTTACATTATGCCATGATCCGAGGGATTGGTTACTTAAAACAATTTGTTTTGAGGGTTTATATATCGTGGACTGTTTATCCCAGACAAAAGACATTATAAATAATCACAAAATGCATCAGGCGTTGCGAGGAAAACTCCTCGGTGATGTGATGATGCTACAATGATCTTAATGATGATAACTGTCTAAGGAGAGAAATCTTTAGGTGAATTTCATGAAATCTCCTAGCAAGTATTTATCTAAATAAATCTAATGTTTGTTAAATTGTGTTAGTACCAGTTAATGATTAAAATCCTAACATGAACTGTGAATTTACAAACAATTAATTTAAATTTATTCGGTTGGCGTCGGTCGAAAATTCACATTTTTTTCGATTAGAAAGCCGAAAGAATTAGCTGCGCGTGTTGGGGAAAACGATGGCGGCGGCGTCGTTGCGATTAATTGTCGTTAATCAAAGGCTTCCTCCCTTTTATTAACTACCAAGCCAACTAAACTTAACCTACTCAGTTACCGCGTCTTTTTACCATGCTCTCACCATTCTACCACATCTAACCAACCCTCTAACTAGCCATTACCAAGCGGAACTACCAACTACCCACAAAGCGCGAAGGTGCACATAGTTGCCGATCAAATTCATCATACTATTCAACGGTATCCAAAAAGAAACGATGGTTTTATGAGTCAAAACACAGAATTTGGGCGGATCTTGTCCGGTAGTGTAATAAAAGAAGAAAAAAGAAACAACAAACGCATAACGGTCAAGAGCATGATGACAAGAAAAGAAAATTAACTTTCAAATACTCTTGGCCGGTGGTGGCAAATTTGGTTCCACCAGAAATTCACCAACAGTTAACATCAATAAAAGAAGGCATGGTCCAGGTTCAACACACCAAAAGAATTAGAAAATGAAGAAGAGATATAGTTCTCAGTGCAATCCTTCTACAAAGCCCATCGCCCCAAGATGTTAAATCCTAAATTTAAACAATATTTTTTTAAATACCACAATGTTAACTATGAATTAATAATAATAACAAAACTCGTTTATTGATACTTTACTGATAATGAAGAGACAAGAATTAAAATTCCAGACAACGATTTGTTCGTTGCTGAAACCTACCTAACCTAACATTCAAACATATATCCTTACGTTACGATGTAAATATAAAAATACCGTGGGAAATAAAGTGATTTCGAGTTGTCTACCAACCTTCAACTAACCAGTTTTTGTCATTGGGTGCGCATACTGTTTCATGTTTTTCAAAAAAATGTCTTGCACAGCTGTTACTAATTAGTTTTTACCGATCTTTAAAGTGACAGTTGTACAGTAGTGGTAATACTCTACAACGTATCTGAGCCAATTCCAATTCATTTTATTTTCAACAGAATGACACCCTATTATTCTATTGTCTTTTGTACTTTGGTTTTGTTATTTATTCTTCTTTAGTTCATTATCATTCTCTGTAATTCTGTTTGTTAAAGATTTCAGTCTTGTCGCACTTTCTACCAGTGCAGATGAGGTAAAATTTACTTGTTGTTTGTTTGTTTTAGAAACCCCAAGCAAAGTTTTCCAGTGTCTATTCTCTCTCCTAAGAAATATTCGGCAGTGGTGATGAAGCTGTATGATTTTCCTTCTTATTTTGTAATAGTCCTTGGTGGCTAGTGTCTTCTTTCTTTCGTATCTTAATTTTAATTTAGTTTACAATTAATGACCCATACAATTATTAGACTATTAATATAATTTTACGTAAGTCTTTTTTAATTTTGTAAAAAGATAAATATTGTTGGCAGTGTAGACACGGGTTGCTTACGCCCACCTTAAAACCTACCTTAAAAAAAATTCCCCAATGTAAATGTGGCTGATGCACTGTACTGCGTAAAATGGTTTTTGATATTATCTATTACGTCACCAACACTATAGCATAGATTAATATAGATGCGACAACTCGTCGCCTGAGAACTTGTTTGATCTACAGACCAGAGCGTGCTCAGGCCATTGTCGACTCTAAGCGTTCAGAAGCGATTTGGTTGTTTTTTTTAACGACTAAGCGAATATTTTTGGTACATATTTAGATGATTTTACATATTTTGTTTAACTAAGAATTAATTCTTTATTTGTGTTTTATACTAGCAAAACGTCTTAAACTAAGAATATTGTTGAAATCGTAGTAACCCAATGGATTTTTTTCGGGAAAATGTTTTGGAAACACTGTTCTATTTTGTATGAATTTTTAAATGTTTTTAGTGACAATTTTTGTATGATATTAACAGTGAGAAAAAAAAATGAAAAATAAAAATAATCGAAAAATCGAAACCCCCAAATTTAAAAAATCGGATAACTGAAAAATCGAAACACCGAAAGAGTGGAAAATAGAAAAACCGAGAAATCGAAAAATCAAAAGATCAAGAAATCGTGGAGTCGAAAAGTCCAACAATTGAGAAACCGAAATAGGCCAAAATCCAAAAATCGAAAAGTTAAAAATTGAACAATTTATAAATTGAAAAATTGACAATCAAAATATCGAAAAACCCAAATCTCGATTAATCGAGAAATCAAAAAAACTTAAAAATTTGAAAAATTGGGAGATTGAAAGATCAAAAGAACGAGAAATCGAAAAGTGATGAAGCCGAAAAATCGAAAAATAGAGAAATCGACAAACAAAAAGTTAAAAGTTGAAAAATTGGAAAAACGGAAAAATCAAAAAACGAAAAAATGGAAAACTGGAAAAACTGAGAAACCGAAATAGGCCAAAGTAAAAAATTGTAAAATTGATAAATCGAAAACCTGAACAACCAAATCTCGATAAATCGGGAATGAAAAATTAACAAATCGAAAAATTGAAAAACAGAACATCTAAAACCAGGAAGTCGAAAAATCGAAAGATTAAGAAATATTGAAAAATTAAAATATCAAAGATTGAAAAATCTACAATTTAAAAGTCCAAAAATTAAAAAAAATCGAAAAAGTAATAAGGTAGACACCTCGAAAAATCCAGAAGACAAAAATACAAAAGCCGAAGAATTGAAATATTGAAAAATCCTAAAACTGAAATATCTAAAAACTGAAAAATCGAAAAATCAAAAAAGTGAAGTCGAAAAAGAGAAACCTTAAAAAATCGAAAAATTAAAAAAACAAAAACCTGAAAAATCAAAAAATTGAAAAATTAAAAAATCGAAAATTTGACAAAATGACAATGGACGTATCTACTGAATAGTCGTAAACACGAACAGACCAAGGATTACTGCATGTTAGTAAGAGACAGAGGTTTGCGCATAACATCTTGGGTATACAGCCAACATCTTTACCGCAATTTTTAAAAGAGCGAATCAACATCGTGCAATTTAAAACGCTCGGTGGCGGTCGGTGGCGCTCGGCATCGTCGAGAGGCAACTGAGTCATATCGGTTTGTCTTGCACTTCTTTGACAGGATGAACGTAAACAAACACCTACGCCATCTGCCATGTTATATCCGAGACCGCTGCCTGTTTCGTTCATTTTCAGCCTTTTGAATTACGCGGTAACTTTACACATGGTGACTGCGCATGCTATATTAGGGTGTATCTTTTACGACTATTCAGTAGATAGGTCCATTGAAAAATAGAAAATCTAAAACCGGGAAGTCGAAAAATCATAAGATTAAGAAATAGAAACACTTGAAAAATTCGAAAACTTGAAAAATTGAAATATCGAAGAACTGAACTGAAAAATCGAGAAATCCAAAAATCTAAAATTTTAAAAATTAAAAAATCTAAAGTTTAAAAATCGAAAAATTGAAAAATCGAAAAAGTAAAATAATCGACACATCGAAAAATCCAGGAGTCAAAATTCGAAAAAGTCGAAGAATAGAAATATTGAAAAATCCCAAAACTGAAATATCGAAAAACTGAAAAATGGAAAACCTGAAAAATCCAAAAACTGAGAAGCTAAAAAGTCGAAAAATTGAGCAATTGAAAAATCCAAAAAGTGCAGTCGAAAAATCAAAACCTTAAAAAAACTAAAAAACGAAAAATCGAAAAATTAAAGAATTGAAGAACAGGAATATCGAAACCCTCGAGTCAAGAAACGGGAAAATCAAAACATCGATTAATTGAAAAATCGAAAAATTGACAGTTTATAAATGTCAAATTTGAAAAATTGAAAAATCTAAAACCCAGAAATCGAATGATCGATAGATTAAGAAATCAAAACATTTGAAAAATTGGAAAATTTGAAAAACGGAAATATCGAAGAACTGAAATGAAAATTCGAGAAATCGAAAAATCTAAAATTTTTAATATTGAAAAATTAAAAAATCAAAAAACTGAAAAATCCAAAATTTAAAAATCGTAGAATTGAAAAAACGACAATTGAAAAACAGAAAATCGAAAACCGGGAAGTCGAAAAATCAAAAGACTAAGAAATCGAAACATTTGAAAAATTCGAAAACTTGAAAAATTCAAACATCAATGAACTGAATTGAAAAATCGAGAAATCGAAAAATCTAAAATTTTAAAAATTAAAAAATTTAAAATTTAAAAATCCAAAAATTGAAAAATCGAAAAAGTAATAAGGTAGACACACCGAAAAATTCAGAAGTCAAAAAGAGAAAAGCCGAAGAATTGAAATATTGAAAAATCCTAAAACTGAAACATCTAAAAACTGAAAAATCGAAAAATCAAAAAAGTGAAGTCGAAAAATAGAAACCTTAAATAATCGAAAAATGGAAAAATCAAAAAACTAAAGAACTGAAGAACAGGAAAATCGAAACACTCGAAGGTCAAGAAATGGGAAACCCAAAACATCGATTAATTGAAAAATCGAAAAATTTAGAGTTTATAAAAGTCAAATTTGAAAAATTAAAAAATCGAAAATTTGACGAAATGACAACTGCAAAACTGAAAACCTAAAACCGGGAAGTCGAAAAATCAAAAGATTAAGAAATCGAAACACTTGAGAAATTGGAAAACTTGAAAAATTCAAATATCGAAGAACTGAACTGAAAAATCGAGAAATTAAAATTTAAAAAATTTAAAAATCGAAAAAGTAAAATAAACGACACATCGAAAAATCCAGGAGTCAAAAATCGAAAAGTCGAAGGATCGAAATATTAAAAAGTCCCAAATCTAAAAAGTCGAAGAATTGAGAAATCGAAGAATCAAAAAAGTGAAGTCGAAAAATTGAAATTTTAAAAAATCGAAAAAATGAAAAATCAAAAACCTGAAAAATCAAAAAATTAAAAAATTGAAGAACAGGAAAATCGAAAAATTGATGATTTAGAAAAGTCAAATTTGAAAAATTAAAAAGTCGAAAATTTGAAAAAACGACAATTGAAAAACAGAAAATCTAAAACCGGGAAGTCGAAAAATCGAAAGATTAAGAAATTGAAACATTTGAAAAATTGAAATATGGAAGAGCTGAAATGAAAAATCGAGAAATCGAAAAATCAAAAATTTTAAATATTGAAAAATTAAAATACCAAAAAATTGAGTAGTCTCAAATTTAAAAATCGAAAAAGTAAAAAGTCGATACATCGAAAAATCCAGAAGTCAAAAATAGAAAAGCCGAAGAATTGAAATACTGAAAAATCCTAAAACTGAAATATCGAAAAACTGAAAAATCGTAAAATCAAAAAACTGAAGTCGAAAAATAGAAACCTTAAAAAATCGAAAAACTGAAAAACCAAAAACCTGAAAAATAAAAAAAATTAAATAACTGAAGAACAGGAAAATCGAAACACTCGAAGGTCAAGAAAGGAAAATCAAAACATCGATTAATTGAAAAATCGGAAAATTGAGAGTTTATGAAAGTCAAATTTGAAAAATTAAAAAATCGAAAATTTGACAAAATGACAATTGAAAAACATAAAATCCAAAACCGCGAAGTCGAAAAATCAAAAGATTAAGAAATCGAATCATTTGAAAAATTCGAAAACTTGAAAAATTGAAATATCGAAGAACTGAAATGAAAAATCGAGAAATCGAAAAATCTAAAATTTTAAATATTGAAAAATTAAAATATCAAAAAACTGAAAAATCTAAAATTTAAAATTCGAAAAAGTAAAAGTCGACATATCGAAAAATCCAGAAGTCGAAAATGGAAAAGTCGAAGAACAGAAATATTGAAAAATCCCAAAACTGAAATATCCAAAAACTGAGAATCTAAAGAATCGAAAAATTAAAAAAGTGAAGTCGAATAATCGAAACCTTAAAAAAATCGAAAAAGTTGAACAATCAAAAACCTGCAAAATCGTTAAATTGAAAAATTGAATAACAAGTAAACTGAAAAATCCCAAAATTGAAATGTCCAAAAACTGAGAAATTAAAAAAATGAAAAATGGAAAAACCAAAAAACTCAATTAATTGAAAAATCGACAAATAAAGAGTTTTAAAAGTCAAAAATTGAAAAATCGAAACATTTAAAAATCGTAAAAATGAAGAGAAAAACTGAAAAATTGAGAAATTGTAAAATCAAAAAATTGAATAATAAATAGGAGTAACCTGAAAAATCCCCAAACTAAAATTTCGAAAAACTGAGAATTCGAAAGTTGAAACAGCAAGAAATTATGGTCGAAACCGGTTAGGATGTGTATCAGATCACGGCTTATAAATCAAATCGTTTCCGAACGCTTAGAGTCGACATTGGCTTGAGTGCGCTGTGGTCTGCAGATCAAACGAGTTCTCAAACGACTAATGTCAATTTGTCGAAAGTAAAACGCGTCGTTAAAAATATTATGACATTTTTTCTAATCATTTAATTTAAACTATGACGCTTCTCTATGTTCTCTGACGATAGTGTGTATATATTACTTATGAATAGTTGTTGTCAGTTTTGTATATTTTGACATTATTTAGTCTTTATTGGTAGTGCTACCAACCTTATTCAAATTATTCAAGATATAACCCGTTACCAACCTAACGTTTGCAACCCGTATTAATTACTATACCTTTACATTTATAGCTTCTCGCCCTCCGCCTGATTTACACTATAACACAAAGTAACATTTCTCTCTTTATCTAAATGCAACCCCACGTAAACCTTATCAGTGATTTCTTTAAAATTACTGTACTCAAAAACGTCGGATTCATAGTCAAAAATTCCAGAATGTGCCTTTTCGGCAGACTCAGAGTCCAATCTAACCTCCATCATAATTCCTGTGTTCTCCTCAACAATCAAGAAATCTAAAGTCTCTATCACTTCTTCCCCCCTCTTCACTTTTGCAACGTATAAGTCCTCACAGTACGCCAAAGTGTACAAAAGACTACAAAATTGATTGTCACTAGTTGGTAGTACCGCTGGTGACGCAAACAATTCTTGTACGGCGTTCTTTAAACCAATCAGCGCATTAGAATCCTTATTTTGCGCAACCTTCTTCAACGCGTTTCCATACTCTTCAATCTTATTCTGGTCTAGTTTGTACTTTCTTTGAAAAAGACCGACATCATGACATTTCTTTTCAAGTTCATACTTAGTTTCTAAATTAGGGATTTTAACCACGACGTTGTCGTCAGTCGTTCGCTTGACACTAAAATATCCACTTAAGCATAAAAATTGAATAAAAGTGTTAGCCGCCTCCTCATTTATGACCTCGGGCTTCAAATCAATCAGTGATTTTGGCACGAGAATGTCTCCAACAGTCAACAATCCCGTCATTGGGACTTCAATTTCGCCACCGTTTAAAAGTGTTTCGATTTTTTCACGAATGCAACGTACAGCAAACAGTTGTTTCCACTTAATTTCATGGTTCCAATTAAACCAATGAGAACTGAGTACCGGCTTTCTGCATATGACACTTTGGGTTAAGTATGTGAGGATCGAGCGACTGTTGTACATTGTGGTGGTTTCGTCTGCCAATTCATAACCCCCGTACCATTTGTGAACATCATCTAAAGTGCGTCGTAGCCGCTTCAATTCTTTACACTTGAATAACCCCACTACTTCCTCTTTTGTAAATCCATAGTACTTGGAAAATTTGGGGTTGTTTAAAAATAAATGTCGCCTGTAAGTTGGTACCTGTGCTTCTGGACAAAAACAGGTGTTTATGAGTGCTCGTTCCACGCACTCACTATTGTTTAGTACCGCTGACACCATACTAGTGAAATCAGTTAAAATTAACTCAGCATCTGCCATATTTTTCTGTTTCATGATTTGTTTGAGAGGGGCGTCGTACTCGTCAATGAGCACGATTACTTCCTCGTTCCAATGCAGATATAAAAATATGGACAATATTCGCAACCCCTGAATCACATCATTTTGGGTTAACTCTTCAGACAATTCTCTGTCATACATGTAGATCATTACCATTTCTGGCGGAAATTTTAAGTAAGTGCGTAACGTCAAATCCGACCACACAAACTTTCCATCTTCTGTTTTTTCAGTCAAGTAGGCATGTTCATTAAATGTAGCAAACAGAAGGTCTTTCATAGAGCTTAAGTACGTGGCATGAGAAGTGCAGTCGATGTGTGCAAAGTTTACATGTATCACAGGGTGCTTTCTGCAGTGGCGTTTGAAAAACTCGGGGTGCTCTATGCGTATTTTCAAGTGGTGGCTTTCAAATATGAATGAGTTGCCGAGAAGAAATTGTTTGAGGGTGTCCATGTTTACTGTTTTACCAAAACCGGAGGGGGCCATGATAAGCACTATCTCTTTGGAATCCAAGAATTCTTTGATAAAGAGGGATTTATCTACGTATGCTACGGTCGCCGAGACTTGCTCTAGGGTGATGTAACGAGGGTCCAATTTTTTTTTAGTCTTAAACAAAATAACTGTCAGCAACCCGTTTTTGGTTAAAAAAAATCAGTACCCAAATCCGTATGCCCAATTTCTCCATCTTCCTGTTTAATACGTTCATTTTCGTATTTTTTTCTTGTTTACAAATAATCGTCACAAAAGTCAGCTGAGTGTCACTTGTCACTTATATACTACCAATCAACAAACCTAAAAATCCCCAGAATTCTCAGACATTTGTTCGCAGTTATGCAACACAAAATACACAAACAACGTTATTACTTTTTCAAGTCTCTATTACATTTAGATATTGTGTTTACACGGACATCGATTAGACTGTGACGAGATCAGAGTGTTTAAACTAACATGTTCTCTTTTATGCAATAGTTAGGACCCTTCTATATTAGACATAGAAAAAATAACACATATATATCTCTTCGTGTAGGCAACGCTTCATTTAGCGCCTCTTCCTCGACTTCACCACCATCCATTCAGAATCCAGTTCCATGGGTACCCCAGGACAATTACCAATCTCCGCACTTTCGCTTGAATCATTTGTGCTACTCACGCTTTCGCTACTTCGTTTTCGAGCCCTAAAAGTACAAGTCGTATTTACCGGCAACTTTTGAAACTCTTCTTCAAATTTTGCACTATCTTCTTGTTTAATTATGTTCATGAACCTATACAGAACGGCGGCAACTTCTACAAAATCAAAAATTAACGTCAAGAATTACCGACCGGTTTCTAACCTTTTGTGGAGTTGTCTTCACACAGAGTTTCAAACTCTTGGTCCATGGTGTCGTCCAGTACTTCTTCTATGCTAGACGGGTCCACATCAGACGAAAATAAACAATATTGTACCATGTTACTTATGAATTCTCCCACCATCTAAAATTAAGGAAGATTAGCAACAGTGTGTGACTTAAGATTGTTTCGGACCTCTTTTGTTTTATATGGGGAGTCCGAATACTCCACGGCAAGGTTAAGTGCCGTCCAGTTGTGGAAAACTTGCTCAACGACCCGTCTGAAAGCTTCTGCCATCGCGATTTCACGTGTGTGACCTGTCAAATGGAACGTGAGACGTTTGAATTAAAAAATATTCACAACTTGATGGAATTAATTAATATACCTGAGTGTAAAAGGTAATCTGAAGAAATGCTTAGAGCGGGAGCATTTTGTAATCAACAGAAAACGCAAGCGATCACACAAAATATGACACTTTTTTTGTCTTCTGACAGCAAGTGGCAACTATGTTAGGTTATGGCACTTTCAATGCATGCGCATGCGTGATCAAAGAATATTCAAGTAAAGAAACAATACGCAAGCGAAAACTTTTTTATTATTATTATTACATAACCGCTTTCACTGTTTTATATAACTTTTCTGTCATATTATGCTATGCCCAAGTGACTTGACACAAAAGGTTCTGAAAATGTTTGCTAAATTTTTAGTAATTCCGGTGTTCAGCAGGTTTGTTATATTGGTTATTGTTTTTTATTTCTGTTCTACTGTTTCTTAGATTGACAACGTTGGATATTTTTAATTTGAAAATACCGAGACATTTTTTTAAGAATTTATATCTATTATATACAATATTGGTTACAATATGTTAGCTAGTATATAATTTTTGATATCAATTATACATAAATTAAGTTATTTTAATTTGTTGTAAGATCTACTAATATTAAAACTGCAGTGACAAACTTTAAAACGTTTAAAATGGTAAATTTTTGTCGGGAAACATCGATTTTACAATTAAACTCCGCCCCTGGGTCTGACAATAAATGAAAAATTCAACACAATTGAGATTAGGGCGGGTGGATAGGGCTTATTTTTTGGATTTTTTTTCCTTAACATATAGTTTCTTTTCAATAACATGTTACTTAAAAACATGTTTCACATACTAGTTTCTTGTAGAGAAATAAGCATTTTACAATAAACTCCGCCTTTTGGCTCACAACGAATAAAAACCTTATCACAGTTGAGATGAGGGCGGGTGGGCTGGTTTTGTATTTTGCCTTTTTTTTTTTTTCTTAATATATGTCCATACTTTTCTTTCCACTACAAGGAACTGAAAACATGTTTAAAAGGGTAAATTTGTAGAGAAGTGTATAGGATAAAATTTACCATTTTAAACATGTTTTCAGTTTCTTGTTATGGGGAAAAAACAAGAATTGCCATGTGAAACCTGTTCTTCAGTGACGGTGTTACTCAGAGAAAACTATATGTATTAACTAAAAAAAAAAAACAATAAAAAGAAAGATAAGCCCCACCCCATATATCTAATACTATTAGTATAAACACGTTTTAAGTTTTCTGTTGCGAAAAGAAGACTACGAACATTAAGAAAAAAAAGGCACTATATTTTGGCTTAAATGTAGACTTTTTTTCGTGAATTTCTAATTTATTAGTAATAAATATTAGTGAAAATATGTATGTGTAAACACGAACGAAAGTGAATATTGTTTCGAAAAGGACCGAAAACGGGGTAAGTACGACTTCAGTTTTAATTTATCATGTTCCGTGATTCGTTTACTCGATAATGTTTAAATTTTGGAAACATTTTCGAAACGGTTGAAGCTGATCGGTCAAAGCTATACATTTTCACGATTTAATTAAATAAAATTTAGACATAATTAATATTATTTATAACGTTCAAATATGGTAAGTAACTATTAATATACATATGATAATCAAACCGAAAACAGTTTTACTAAAAACACGATGGTATTAAAAACAAAGCAATTTGTTTAAATATTGTCAAGTTTCTCCTGAAAATGTCTAATTTTCCAGCCAAAATATAAAAAATAATTTTTGCAATCTCATCGTGACGTGCGATGACGTCACTGTCACGTGAGCTACCTGTCCAAAGGTCACATTTTTCGGTCCTTTGTGTTCAGTTTTAATTTTTGTTTGATGGCGACAAGATCGTCGCGTCCTTTTGGCGTAAAAGTAGAGCAATTTCGCGAATTTCTAATTTATTATTAAGAAATATTAGGAAAAGTTAGTTTTAATTTGTCAGGTTTCATGATTCGTTTACTCGACAAAGTTCAAATTTTGGGGAAATTTTCGAAACGATTGAAGTTGGTCAATCGAACCTATAAATTTTCACGATCTAATTAAATAATATTTAAACATAATTAATATTATTTATAATGTTTAAATGCGATAAGGATTAATATATGATAATTAAATCGAACACCGTTTTCTTAGAAACACAAAGTTACTAAAAACAAAGCAATTTGTTTAAATATTATTAAATTAACCCCGAAAATGTGCAATTTCCCGGCCAAAATACATATGAAAAACAATTTTTGCAATCTCATCGTGACGTACGATGACGTCACTGTCACGTTAGCTACCTGAGCAAAGGTCATATTTTTCGGCCCCTTGTGTTCAGTTTAGATTTCGGTCTGATGGCAGCAACATCGGAGCTCCGGTTTGGCTTAAATGTAGACTTCTTTTCGTGAATTTCTAATTTATTATTAATAAATATTAGTGAAAATGTGTTGTGTTGGTGCTGTGAACACGAAAAAAAAATGGATATTTTTCCGAAAAGGACCGAAAGGGTAAGTACGAATTCAGTTTTAATTATCATGTTCCGTGATTCGTTTACTCGACAATGTTTAAATTTTGAAAACATTTTCGAAACGGTTGAAGTTGATCGGTCACGATATAATTAAATAAAACTTAGACACAATTAATATTATTTAGAATAGTCAAATATGGTAAGTAACTATTAATATATGATAATCAAACCGAAAACCGTTTTACTAAAAACACGATGGTATTAAAAACAAAGCAATTTGTTTAAATGTTGTCAAGTTAATCCTGAAAATGTCTAATTTCCCGGCCAAAATATGAAAAATAATTTTTGCAATCTCATCGTGACGTGCGATGACGTCACTGTCACATGAGCTACCTGTCCAAAGGTCACATTTTTCGGTCCTTCGTGTTCAGTTTTAATTTCTGTTTGATGGCGACAAGATCGTCGCGTCCTTGTGGCGTAAAAGTAGAGCAATTTTACGAATTTCTAATTTATTATTAATAAATATTAGGGAAAATGTGTTGTGTTATTGCTGTGAATACGAAAGAAAATGGATATTTTACCGAAAAGTACCAAAAACAGGGTAAGTATGACTTCAGTTTTAATTTATCAGGTTTCGTGATTCGTTTACTCGACAAAGTTCAAATTTTGGGGAAATTTTCGAAACGATTGAAGTTGGTTGATCAAAGCTATAAATTTTCACGATATAATTAAATCATATTTAGATATAATTAATATTATTTATAATGTTTAAATACGATACGTATTAATATATGATAATTAAATCGAACACCGTTTTCTTGAAAACACAAAGTTATTAAAAACAAAGCAATTTGTTTAAATATTATTAAATTAACCCCGAAAATGTGCAATTTCCCGACCGAAATATGAAAAATAATTTTTGCAATTTCATCGGGACGTACGATGACGTCACTGCCACGTGGACTACTTGAGCAAAGGTCACATTTTTTGGCTCCTTGTGTTCAGTTTAGATTTCGGTCTGATGGCAGCAGCATCGAAGTCCGGTTTGGCTTAAAACTAGGGCTTGAATTTCTAATTTATTATTAATAAATATTAGTGAAAATGTGTTGTGTTGGTGCTGTGAACACCAAGGAAAACGGACATTTTTCCGAAAAGGACTGAAAACGCCGTAAGTACGATTTCAGTTTTAATTTATCGGGTTCTGTGATTCGTTTACTCGACAATGTTTAAATTTTGGAAACATTTTCGAAACGGTCGAAGTTGATCGGTCCAAGCTATACATTTTCACGATATAATTAAATAAAATTTAGATATAATTAATATTACGTATAATGTTCAAATATGGTAAGTAACTATTAATAGATGATAATCAAACCGAAAATCGTTTTACTAAAAACACGATAGCATTAAAAACAAAGCAATTTGTTTAAATATTGTCAAGTTAATCCTGAAAATGTCTAACTTCCAGGCCAAAATATGAAAAATAATGTTTGCAATCTCATCATGACGTGCGATGACGTCACTGTCACGTGAGCTACCTGATAAAATGTCACAATTTTCGGTTCTCTGTGTTTAGTTTTGATTTCGGTTTGGGTGGCAGCAACATCAGAGCTTCGTTTTGGCTTAAAAGTAAGGCTCTTTTCACGAATTTCTAATTTATTATTAATAAATATTAGTGAAAATGTGTTGTTTTGGTGTTGTGAACACGAACGAAAATGGATATTTTCCGAAAAGGACTGAAAACGGTGTAAGTACGACTTCAGTTTTAATTTATCATGTTCCGTCATTCGTTTACTCGACAATGTTTAAATTTTGGAAAAGTTACTGAAAACAAAGCAATTTGTTTAAATATTATTAAATTAACCCCGAAAATGTGCAATTTCCCAGCCAAAATCTGAAAAATAATTTTTGCAATCTCGTCGTGACGTACGATGACGTCACTGTCACGTGAACTACCTGAGCAAAGGTCACAATTTTCGGCCCCTTGTGTGCAGTTTAGATTTCGGTCTGATGGCAGCAACATCGCAGCTCCGATTTGGGTTAAAAGTAGGGCTCTTTACGCGAATTTCTAATTTATTATTAATAAATATTAGTGAAAATGTGTTGTGTTGGTGCTGCGAACACGAAAGAAAATGGATATTTTTCCGAAAAGGACTGAAAACGGGGTAAGTACGACTTCAGTTTTAATTTATCATGTTCCGTGATTCCTTTACTCGATAATGTTTAAATTTTGGGGAAATTTTATATTTTGCCTTTTTTTAATATACATAGTATTCTTTGAAGCACACCATACACAAAAACATGTTTTTAATTTCTTGTAAAGAAATACGTATTTTGCAGTTAAGCTTGGTTCACGGCGAATAAAAAAAATCGTCACAATTGAGATAGGGCGGGTGAGCGGTCTTACACTTTGTCTTTTTGTTTTAATATGTGTAGACTTCTTTTCATAACATGAATCTTAAAACATGTTTAAAATGGAAAACTTGTATAAGGAAATATTAATTTTGCAAAATAATTATTAATAATTAATAATTGCAAAATCCATATTTCCTTGCAAAAATTTACCATTTTAACTATTTTTTAAGTTTCTTGTTGTGAAAATGTATATTAAGAAAAGAAGACAAAATATAAGCCCCGCTCCGCCTATCCGACCTATCTCAATTGTGATGATTGTTTTATTCGTCGTAAGCCAAGGTAGGTGGGACTAGTACTTGCTAAGATAAAATTGATTTTGATGAATGACATATCCTCTAAGAAAATAGAGGGAGAATGGGCGGTACATCACTGTCTAAAGTCAGCCGTATCTTAGGAAATACTGGCCCCGCCCACCCACCCTCTATTTCCTTAGAGGATATATCATTTGCCAAAATCAGTCTTGTGTTAGCAAGTACAAGCCCCGCCCACCCGCCCTCTATTTGTTAAAGGGTATATGATTTGCCAAAATTAGTCTTATCTTTACAAGCACTAGTTTTTAATTCTTATTGTTTAATATTTCTTTTTTCAATGTGAAATTTTTCAATTTTTCGATTTTTCAACTTTTAGACTTTTTAGTTCAATTTTTAAAATGCACTTTTTCTAGTTTTAAATATGTAATAATAATTTTAATTTTAGAGATTTTTTACTTTTTCAATTTTACAATTTTTCGATTCATTAATTTTTCCCGACTTTTAGTTTTTCAGTGTTTCAATTTTCTGCTTCTTTAGTTCTTCGATTTGCAATTTTTACATGTTCTCGATTTTGAAATTGTTTTTTTATTTTTGTTAAAATGAAAACTTGAGTTGAAAGATCTAAAAATTGGAAGCCAAGAACTTGGAAAATTGAAGGGACGAAAAAGTGAAAAATCGAAATATTAAAAATTGAGAAATTTAAATATCCAAAAAGTGTAAATGCGAAAAAATTAAATTCATATTATAAAATCGAAACATTAAAAATGAAAAAAATCGAAAATCGCGGAATTGAAAAATTAAAGACTGAAATTTTGGAAAACTGAATAAACGAAAAATGTTAAAATGTTAGAAAACGAAAAATTGCAAATCGAAACATTGAAGAAGCGAATTGAAATTGAAAATTTTGCAAGTCGAGAAACGAAAAAATTTGAAAAAATTATATTTGGAAAAACGAAAATATGAAAACGGAATAATGGAAAAATTGAAAAGTCTAAAACTACAAAATTTACAAAACGAAAAACTGAAGAAACAAATAAAATTAATGTAAATCGAAAAATTTCTCATTGAAAAAAAGAAAAATTATTAAATTAGAATATTCAAGAGCTTAATTGCAAACTTCTTACAAGAAATAAAAAATTGCTGAAAAATATCCATCACAAACATGTATTGGATTTGTCTTTTCTGAATTTTCGCAAGAATTCGAAGTGAATACAAAGAATAAGGAAAGATTTTTGATAAAATAACAATTTTATTTCTGTTTGATGTTTGTCCACTGTTCTTGAAGCATTCTCTGTTTTAGTGGATCTCTACAACGTCAGTCTATGTGAGTTCGTGATGCTCTTCCTAATTTTCTTTTCAGTTTCCCTGCGAAAAATCGCCGAAAAATAGCAAAAGTGTTTGTTGGATTTATGGTTGTTGATGGAAAATCGGTGATAGATCAACAGTCAACACATTTTAGTCAGCAGCGTAGAACAAAAACTAGAGGAACTAGAATATTGCATACATGTTAATGCTACAATAACACAGAAAAAAGAAACACACCATGTACATGGTGGAGACAACCATGGTACCATGGTTGTCTCCACACTTGTTCTACTTTGCTTTCACTCGCACATGTCACTGTCATCGCTGTCATGCGCTGTCAAATATTGACAAACTCATAACCTAAAAGGAATACTATTTTTATCTGTGATTTTTATTTATTAGAAACCCAAAAAACACACCGAAGTAAGTTTTTTGGTGTGCACAAATATTTTCGAACCACTTTATAACCTAAAATTTCAGCAAAAGTGCATGTCTTTGCCAATGAACTCAGTCACTGTAAAAAATGAACAGAACTTTCAAAAATGCACCCGTCGGAAGTTATTCCAGTGCACAGACATCATCAGCCAGTACAAATGTAAACAATGTCACAGTTTCCGGACTTACGTTTTAATACACCTGTGGCAACACACCGAGAACGGTCACTTTGCAATAAATTCGAGCGATTGTCCGAAATATCGGTGCGAAAAATGCAATTTTGAAACATATTCCGAGTATCTCTTCACGCAACACACGTTCTCTATTAAATGTACCTCCAGAGATTTAAATGGGGACGCTTCGTCGATGTATTTCAAAGAAGACAATCTTGAAACCCCCTCTCCATGCAATAAGGAGTTTAAATGTGACCATTGCTACTTCAGAAGCCAATATAAACAAGCTTTAACTAGACACATGTTACGGAAGCACCCACATCTTTTACCTAATGAGTGGCTGCAGTGTGAACACTGTCCTTTCAAATTCAAAATCAAAAGAGACTTAAACGAGCACATGAAGTTTTGGCATTCCCCGAACGACGTCTACTGGTTCCACTGTAAAGAGTGTACATACAAAGCTAAAAGTAACCACTTATTGAAAATCCACATTCTCGTTCGACACCTCTCCGAAGATCAAATCCAGTGGTTTCACTGTGAAGTATGTCCTTCGAAATTTAAACGCAAGTGCGAAGTGCAACGGCACGTTCTTATCCACGAACCAGCCAAATGTGAGTGGTGCCCCCTGAAAAATTTCTCCAAACTTAGTTTAAAGCGACACATCAAGTTGCATCACTCAAATCCGGAGGAGATCCGGTGGCTGCATTGCCCACACTGTGATTACAAGTCGTACAAAACGTCCAATTTAAAGGCACATATGACCGCTAAACACACAGCTGAAGATCAGGTTCGGTGGTTTAACTGTGAGCACTGCAGCTACAAGTCGTGTCAGAAGAGTAAGTTGAAGCAGCACTTCACTGCGAAGCATGCGACGGAAGTGCAGATTCAGTGGTTTCAGTGCGAACTGTGCCCCTTCCGGACGAAGCAGAAGAGTCGCTTGAAGACGCATAATCTGAAGAAACACGGGGTTATGGAGAACAGCGATTATTTTTATTGTCAGCATTGTTCGTTCATAGCTGCGCAGAAGTACCAGCTGAAGAAGCATCTGCATAGGCATGTGGATAAAAATTGTGCTCATTGCGCGTTCACGACTAAGAGTAAGAAGCTGCTGGTTTCACATCTGTTTCTTGTGCATGGGATAGGGGCAAAGAAGGTAGGTAGCGTCGTGATGGTTGTTGTAGTGGCGTCTAAATGGGTGACGATTTCAGAGTCAAGATAGTCAGACAGAGAAGCTTGAAGGCAATAATTTGAAAGAGGAAATGATTTCGTCAAATGTGGTGTAGCATATTGTGTATTAGGATGTATGAGATTTTATATTTATTTATTGAAAAAAAAAGTTGAAGTACTGTTCTTTATTATTTTTCTTGTTGAATACCTAGTAACTATTAATGTTTGTAATTTTTGACAAGTTGGCAACATGTTTAAAATTTCATGATAACATGCCTGATGTCAAATTCAAATTTGGGGCACAAGTTCAAAAGCTGCTATCTTCTCATTGGTTTTTAGGCGCGCTCATGTCAAAATTGACAACCGTGAATTGACATGCTAACATTGCTACCAATAATTCAGAGGTGTTTTCTGTAGAACTCGCCCCTGAAGTACAATTAACTTTATCCAGAGACGTTAAGAAACCTTTCTTATGAAATGGTCCGTTTTTTGTTTTGAAACTTTTTTTTTGTTGTTTTATGGTGTTTTTTTACATTTAACAATTTTAATTAAATAAGCAGTTAAAAAACATTCTTTTTCCGTAAAGGTATTTAATAGAGTGAAGATTTTCTTAAAAATCGCAACTTTTCAATTTTTCGATTTGCAATTTTTCGTTTTTATTTATTTTTTCAATTTTTTGGACTATTTGTATTTCCGAAGGCTCTTGGGTTTTTTGCATTTTTCGGATTTTTTGGACTACTTATCCGGATCTTTTGTTTTTTTTTATTTTTTCGGATATTTTGATTTTTTGCATTATTCGAATTTTCGTGGATTTTTTGGATTTCATGTAATTTTTTTGATTTCTTGTTTTTTCTGGATTTTCTAGATCTTTTGAACTTTTTGGACTTTCTGGATTTTTGGATTTTTTGAACTTTTTGGTTTTTTTGAACTATTGGGATTTCCTGAGGTTTTGGGTTTTTTGCATTTCTCGGATTTTCTTGGATTATTTAGATTATTAAAATTTGTTTTTTTTTTGTAATTTCTTTGGGTACATATTTCGATTTCTGTAGCTTATTGGATTTCTTAAGGTTCCTGGGTTTCTTACATTTCTTGGATTCTTTGAATTTTTCGGATTTTCTTGCGTTGTCTAGATTTTTTAGGTATTTTGGATTTAACGGATTTCATGGATTTTTTGATTTTCTGGATTATTTGAGCTTCTTACTTTTTCTGGATTTTTTGGGTTGTATGGATTGTTTGGACTTACTGGCTTTCTTCATTGTTCGGATTTTTCAGGTTTTTTTGGGATTTTTTTAATTTCATGCATTTTTTGGATTTTTTTTTACTTTTTGGATTTTCTGCAATGTGTGGATTTTTTGAAATTGTTTGGATTTTCTGGATTTCTGTGTTTTCTTTTTGGATTTTCTGGATTGTTTAGATATTTTGGATTTTTTAAATTTTTTGATTTTTTGGGTTGCCTGGATTGTTTGGACTTTCTGGTTTTACTAGATTTTTTTGGACTTCATACATTTTTCGGATTATTGGATTTTTTTACTTTTTGGATTTTCTGCAATGTTTGGATTATTTGAAGTTGTTTGGATTTTCTGGATTTTTTTATTTTCTGGATATGGATTATTTGGGATTTTCTAGATTATTTATATTTTTGGACTTTTTGGTTTTTTAAATATTCTGGATTTTTTTAAATTTTTTGAATTTTCTGGATTTCTGTGTTTTTTTGGATTTTCTGGATTTTTTGGATTTTTAAATTTTCAGAATTTTTTTAAATTTTTTGGATTTTCTGGATTTTTGTTTTTTTTTAGATTTTTTGGACTTTTTGAATTGTCCGGAATTTTTACATTGTTTGGATTTTTGTAAACTTTTAATATCTTTAAGGTTTTTTGATTTTCTGGATTGTTTGGGTTCTCTGGATTTCTGTTTTTTTTTATTTTTTTGGGTATTTCGGATTTTTGGATTTCCCGAATTTGGTTTTTTTTTAATTTTCTAAATTGTTATTTTTTATCGATTTTTTTACTTTTTGTATTTTTTTTATTTTCTGGATTTACTGGATTGTTTTAATTTTCTGGATTGTTTGGGTTCTCTGGATTTCTGTATTTTTTTTTGGATTTACTTTTACTTTTTGGATTTTACCAGGTTTTTTTGCTTTGTTAGAATTTTTTCTGTTTTTACGGTTTTTTTTATTTTCTGGCTTGTTTAGATTTTATGAATTGTTTTGTACATTTTGGATTTTTTATTTTCTGTATTTTTTGGTTGCCTGAATTTCCTGGATTTTTTTGATTTTCTGGATTTCTAAATTTCTGGGTTTTCTGGATTTCTAAATTTTTTATTGTTTTTGGGTTTTTCGGATTTTTTGGATTTCTTGGGTTTGGATTTTTTGGATTTTCTAGATTGTTTGGATTTTATGGATTTTTGTACTTTTCGGATTTTTTTTATTGTGTGGATTTTTTTATTTACTGCGTTGTTTGGGTTCTCTGGATTACTGTTTTTTTTTATTTTTCGGATTTTTTGGATTTTCTGGATTGACTGGATTGATTTAATTTTCTGGATTGTTTGGATTCTCTGGACTTCGGGATTTTTTTATTTTTTTTGGATATACTTTTTGGATTCACCAAGTTTTTTGGATTGTTAGGATTTTTCGAATTTCTTTGGATTTTCAGAATTTCCAGGATATTTTGGGTTGCCTGGATTGTTTGGACTTTCTGGTTTTTCTAGATTGTTCGGATGTTTCAGTTTTTTTGGGATTTTTTGGATTTCATAAATTTTTCGGATTTTTTGGATTTTTCTTACTTTTTGGATTTTCTGGAATGTTTGAATTTTTTGGCAATGTTTGGATATTCAGAATTTTTTCATTTTCTGGATATGGATTATTTGGGATTTTCTGGATTATTTAGATTTTTGGACTTTGGGTTTTTTAAATTTTCTGGATTTTTTGAAATTTTTTGGATTTTCTGGATTTCTGTGTTTTCTTTCTGGATTGTTTGGAAATTTTGGATTTTTGAAATTTTCTGAATTTTTTGAAATTTTTTGGATTTTCTGGATTTCTGTGTTTTGTTTTTAGATTTTCTGGATTGTTTGATTTTTTACACTTTTTGGGATTTTTGGATTTTTTTTAGATTTTTTTTTAATTTTTGGATTTTCCGGGATTTTTAGGTTGTTTGGGTTCTCTGGATTTCTGTTTTTTTTTTGTATTTCGGATTTTTGGATTTCCTGAATTTGATTTTTTTTGGATTTTCTAAATTGTTTGGTTTTTATGGTTTTTTTATTATTCGGATTTTTTAGAGTTTCTGGATTGTTTTAATTTTCGGGATTGTTTGGATTCTCTGGACTTCTATATTTTTTTTCATATACTTGGACTTTTTGCATTTGCCTTTTTTTTGGATTGTTTGGATTTTTGAAACTTTTTCTATTTTTTTTTTATTTTCTGGCTTGTTTGGATTTTATGGATTTTTTGTACTTTTCGGATTTTTTTTATTGTCTGGGTTTTTTAATTGTCTAGATTCTCACCCAAACTTTTTTATTTACTGCCTTGTTTGGGTTCTTTCGATTTCTGGATTTTTTTTGATTTTTCGTTTTTTTTTTTGATTTCCTAGATTTTTTAGATTTTATAGATTTTTTTAGAATTTTCTGGATCACTCAGATTTTTTTATTTTTTATTTTTTTTTGGATTTTTTAGAATTTTCGGACTTTATAGATTTTTTGAATTTTTTGGATTTTCTGGATTTTTTGCTTTCAATGGATCTTTTGGATATTTTTGATTTTTTGGAATTCTCGGATTTTTGTGGGTTCTCTTAAATTTTTTGGATTATTAGATTCCTTAAGGTTCTTGGGTTTGTTTCATTTTTTGGATTCTTTGAATTTTTCGAATTTTCTTTGATTGTCTGGATTTTTTAGATATTTTGGATTTAATGGATTTCATTGATTATTTTGGATTTTGTTGGATTTTCTGGATTTCTTGAATTTTCTGGATTGTTTGAGCTTTCAAGTTTTTCTGCAATGATTGGATTTTTTGAAATTGTTTGGATTTTATGGATTTGTTTTTTTTTTTGATTTTCTGGATTATTTGGAAGTGTTGGATTTTATGCTTTTTTGGATTTTCTGGTTTTTCTGGAATGTTTAGATTTTTTGAATTCTTCGGATTTTTTGGATTGTTTGATTTTTAAGACTTTTTTGGATTTCAAGATTTTTTTGATTTTTTTTTATTTTTTGGACTTTTTGGGCTTACCGTTTTTTTTGGATTGTTTGGATTTTTTAAAACTTTCTATATTTTTACGGTTTTTTGATTTTCTGGATTGTTTGGGTTCTCTGAATTTCTGGATTTTTTTAAAGTTTTCGGATTTTTTGGATTTCCGAGATCTGGATTTTCTGGATTGTTATGATTTTATGGATATTTTTTGTACTTTTGCGATGTGTTTTTATATTTTGAATTTTTTAGTTGTCTGGATTTCCTGGATTTAATTGATTTTATTTTTTTTTTATTTTTTGACTTTTCGTATTTTCCGTGTTTTTTGGATTGTTTTGATTTTTTGAAACTTTTTATATTTTTACGTTTTTTCTATTTTCTGGCTTGTTTGGATTATATGATTTTTTTGTACTTTTTGGTTTTTTTAATTTCTGGATTTTTTCATTGTCTGGATTTCCTGGATTGTTTGGGTTCTCCGAATTTCTGGATTTTTCGATTTTTTTGATTTTTTGGATATTTGGATTTTTTACAATTTTCGGATTTTATAGGTTTGTTGAATTTTTTACATTTTCTGGATTTTTTGGTTTCAATGGATCTTTCGGATATTTTTGATTTTTTGCAATTTTCGAATTTTTGTGGGTTCTCTTAATTTTTTGGATTATTGGATTTCCTGAGGTTTCTGGGTTTCTACCAATTCCTGTATTCTTGGTTTTTTAAATTTTTTAGATTTTTTCGAATTTTTGGATTATTGGATTTCTTGAAGTTCTTGGGTTTTTGGATTTCTTGGTATACATTGGTGCAAGTGATATAACTTCTAAAAAAAAATACGAAATTTTGTAAAAAATCTAGCATTTTCAGATTGCCAACTCAAACAGTACTTGTTGAGCTGTATAACATCAAAATAAATGCATAACGTTGCGATACATTTGAACAACATGGGAACAGTAGAGAACAGTTACTAAGCAGGTAACAGCACGATGCATCAGCCACAATACCATCGGAATTGCTGGTAGTTCGCATAAAATTCCTTCACAGTCGTCTCTTCGGTTCATGCGCACGCGCATCCCTTAATTAAATGTCAATTACTTAAGTTAGTTTGATACTTTAGCAAGTTTATGGTAAGTTAGTTGACACTATAATAACTATAAATAGAGCAATTCCGTCGTAACTGCTGTATTTTCTAGTTTTTTATTATTATTCGGGGTACCACTCTAATAATGAACATTATAACCTCACTTCTGCTTCTTCACCCCTAAAAAACCCAAAACCACAACCCGACAACCATGATAATCACAGAAGAATTTGACTTAGACTCAAAAAAATCAATCACAGAAGAATTTGACATAGACTCAAAAAAATCAATCACTGAAGAACTCGATCTAGACTCAAAAAAACCACTCACCGAAGAACTTGACTTAGACTTTAAAAAACCCCTCTTACACAACCACGAAATATTTAAATGCGCAGAGATTGAACCCGAGCTATATGAATGTCAAAGTTGTACCAACTTCCAAACTAATTTTCTGGTCCATTTGCAACAACACATCAGAGCAAATCATGCGCTGCAAAACCCAGACCCGTTCGAAATATACCAGTGCGGAAACTGCGACTTTACAACATACTCGAAATATTTGACAATCCGACACAAACTCTTCATTCAATGCGCCCCAAAAAGCGACTGCGACACTCACGATTTACAGAAAAACAACTTCTTCCACTGCGACTTTTGTTCATACAAAGTTAGACGCAAAGAGTCGTTGCTGCGACACTTGGAAAACAACCACAATGAGTGGTACCGGTGCGACAAGTGCACTTTTGTTACAAAGCGGAAGCTATTGCTTAAAAAACACAAAAAAGTGCACGTACCGAAATGGTTAGAGTGTGACCAGTGCACCTACTTCGCGATGAAGAAAAAGAGCATAAGACAGCATAAAATTATGAAGCATGGTGTGCGTGCGACATGGTACCAGTGCGGACGTTGTCCCTACAAGTCGGTTTTTTTGATGCGGCTGCAACAACACCACAGGAGTTGGCACCGGTATTCGCAGTTGCAGTACAATATTGTGGAGATGGGGGTTAATTCGAAAAGCGTTGAGTGGTTCCGGTGCGGGCAGTGCCCGTTTAGGACTAGGACTCATGGGGATTTGCGAAGGCACAATCTGGATAAGCATGGGTTTCTTAACGTTCATGAGTTATTTGACTGCAGAAAGCGCATTGTAGATCACTATACGTGTGCGAAATGTGATAATTTTCAAAGTGACTTATGTACACACTTAAAGAAACATGTGAGGGAGGGGCATGTCGTCCAGGACCCTGAAGAATATACTGTGTACAAATGCCATAGGTGCCGCTTTACGACGTATTCTAAGTATTTAGATTTAAGACATGGTTTGTTTGATGACTGTGTTTCAGCGGATGAAGATGAGTTTGCGCAAACAGAAGAAGAAATAGAAATTCGTCCGCCTAAAAGACAGTCGGATAAAAATCGTAAGTATGCAGAGGGTTATGAATGTTTCTTACATCGTAGTGGGTTGTGGAATTTGTCGCCTTTATTTGTGTATACAGGGTCGCTAAAATGTATGCAAACGGATTATGAGAGGTTTACCTGTTATAGCTTTGAGTGGACCAGAAAAATGGCTAAAGTTTGTTTGACCACAAATTTTAAATATTCTGCCCCCTGTTTACTCAGTTACTTATTAAGATATTTTTTATGAATTTTTTAATACATTGCCCAATATTTTTTGAATAAAACTGTACACCATGAGTACAGTTCTACAGACTTCTGGAAGTTATAAATGTTCTAGAAGCTCCTTTCTTCATTTAGTAAAATCTACCCAAAATATGTCCAGTCTCAAGAATGACTAAACCTTTTTGCAAATTTCGGTTTGCCTAGGGATATTATGAAGTTTTCTTCTATGACAAGCTATAGAATCTTCAAAATCTATAGCACTTTTTAAATTTAGAATATTCTGTGGAGTCTAGAATCTACAAGTTCTTTTTCAGAAAGATAAAATTTTGAAATACCAAAATACGTAAAACAATTGAAATTCAGCGAACTTTGAAAGGGTTTTGAAAGTTCTCAATTTTTATGAAGCTCTAGAGGTTTCTTATTTAGTAAAATCTACTCAAACAACGTGAAATCCCAAGAATTTCTACGTATTTTTGGAAATTTCGATTTCTTTAGAGGCGTTATGAAGTCAAAATCTATAGTATTTTTAAACTTAAGATTTACCATAAATTCTAGAATTTCTAGATTTTTTTTCTGGAAGAATGAAATTTTGATATAACAAAGTGCATAAAGCAGCTGCAATTCAATGGATTTTAAAAGGGTTCTGGAAGTTATAAATGTTCTAATTTTTTTGCAACTCCATTTAATAAAATCGACTAAAAAAATCGTAAGAATTACTAAACATGTTTGCAAATTTCAATCTATCTAGAAGCGTTACGAAGTTTTCTCCTATGGCAAACTCAAGAATTCTCAAAATATGCAGTGCTTTTCAAATCTAGGATCTACCATAGATTCTAGAATTTCAAATTTTTTTTCCGAAAGATAACATTTTGAAATACCAAGTACATAAAATAGTTGCGATTAATCAGTGGACTGTAAAAATGCCATGGAAGTTATAGATGTTGTCAATTGCTTTGAAGTGGTAGGGGTTCCCCATTTAGTAAAATATGTTCAAAAAATGTCAAATCGCAAGAACATTTTTAGAATTTTCGGTAGGTTTAAAAGACTTATCAAGTTTTCTTCTATGGCAACTTCTAGAATGTTTAAAATGTACAGAATTTTTCAAAACTAGCATTTTCCATACATTCTAGAATCGCTAAATATTTTTCACAACAGATAAAATTTTGATAGACCAAACTACGTAATAAACAGTATTGGTAATAAATAAATACATACTTTAAACAGGCTTGGGAAGTTATAAATTTTCTCAAGTTCCAGAAGCCTCTTATATGTATAGTAAACACTACTCAAAATATGTCAAATTTCTAAAAATTTTTGGAAGTTTAGATCCTGCTAAAAGTTTTTTTTCTATAGTAAACTTTAGAATTTTTCAAATCTGTAGTGCTTTTTAAATCTAGAATTTTCTGTAGATTTTAGAATCTTTAAATTCTTTTCTGGAATGATAAAATTTTGAAATGCCAAAAAACTGTACTCATGGTGTACAGTTTTATTAAAAAAATATTGGTCCGTTGTCATTTACTAGTGTCATAACTTGTAAAATGTGCTTTATTTAGACAACTTTAATTTACTGACAGTAGTGTCATATCTGTCGGATATTAATAATATCAAAGGCATCGTTTGACAAAATAGATTTTTGAAAAGTGTCAAAATGACAGTAAAGCTTGAATCAGATATGATTTGTCATAAATGATAGAATGACAGTGCCTAATATTTTTTGAATAAAATAGTATTACTTTCGGAACCCATGGAGATTTTTTTTTGTAAATTATTTAAAACAATTTTGATGTTTTATTTTTGGAACATTTTGAAAATTTCTTAGAGGATACGTCATTTGCTAAAATCAAACTTATCCTAGCAGTTACTAACCCCATTCACCCGTCCTCTATTTTCTTAGAGAATATGTCATTTGCCAAAATCAGTTTAACAGGTACTACCTCCCCTATCCGCCCTTTCTTTTCTTAGAGAGTACACCATTTGCCAAAATCAGTCTTAACGGGTACCAGTCCTGCCCACCCGCCCTCTCTTTCCTTAGAGAGTATGTCATTTGCCAAAATTAATCTTATCGTAGCAGGTACTAGCCCCGCCCGCCCACCCTCTCTTTTCTTAGAAGGTATGTGATTTGCCAAAATCAGTTTTATCTTAGCAGGTACTAACCCCGCCCACCCACCCTCTCTTTTGTTTGAGGGTATGTCATTTGCCAAAATCATTTTTATCTTAGCAAGTACTGATGACCAGTCTTCGGCATAGCGGAAGTGATCCTCATTGCTGTCCGATCGCCAGCGCTATTGCAGTCGTGGCCTACAACTTCAGGCATTTCTAAAAAGAATGACTACTTTTCTAAGTTTTTCTCAGTTATACGAGTTCTAGATGTTAAAATTGCTTTAAAAATCATAAATGACTGTTCGACATCAAAATTTTCGTGAAGAGTTAATCCGCTATTTTACAGACACCCAGTATATTGATAATTACTTTAACAAGAATTATAGACTACTTTATTAATTTATTGGCAAATCCATAAGTGCGATGCAAGAAACATTTACAACAACCCGGTATTTTCAGCTTAATTCTTCATAATTTTTGTTCCAGTGGAAGAAGCAGACAGAGTCGAATTGTGGTTCAGTTGTAAAATATGCCCATTCAAAAGCACTAAAGAAGGCAATTTGAGCAAACACATGGTATACCACGGCAAAAAATTTTTCCATTGCAAATACTGTAAGTTCAAATCCCTACTCAAATCCGATTTACAAACGCATCTGGTACAGCACATAAACGAAGATTTGACGTACTTTCAATGTGCGCATTGCCCCTTTAAGACCTTATTTAAAGGCAACTTGTCAAAGCACGTCCAAAAGCACTCCTCTACTTGGGTGAAATGCGACCAATGCCAATTTAAAACCAAGTCCACTTATAACCTCTCACTCCACGAAAGACTCATGCATGGAGTCCGCTTCAAGTGGTTTTACTGCGACCTGTGTGACTTCCAAACCAAACGCTTATATAACCTAAAACTCCACCAAAAGGTGAAGCACGTGACTGTTGAGGAAAAAAAAACGGGTGCTCCAAACCAAACGAGCGATGAATCCGGGTGGTTCCATTGCGATCAGTGCACTTTTAAGACCAAATTGAAGCCTAGTTTGAAGACGCATCAGCAGGTTCACAGCGAAAATAAGTACAAGTGTAAATATTGCGACCATACTTCTAAGCGGAGGTACAACTTGAAGACTCACATTTTGCAAAAGCATGCAGATCCGAATAATATCGAGTGGTTGTGTTGTCAGCAGTGCGATTTTAAGTCGAAGACGAAATCTATTTTGAAGAGGCATATTCAGGAGAGGCACTCGAACGAGTGGGTTTATTGTGCGCAGTGTCCCTTCAAGGCGAAGAGCAAGAGACTTTTGATCAGTCATCTCCGAGTCGTGCATGACTGTGGGAAAAAGTTTAATATGTTGCAATGTGAGCATTGTCCGTACGTGTCGAGGAATGCTTCTACTATGTGGCACCATAAGTGGAAACATCGGCAGTTGATGATGGAGAAAGGAGAAGGGAAGGAGTAGACTGGATGCATCACGATTTTTACATCACGTTTTTACTTTTTATACAATTTTTATAGACGTTTTAAAATCTCATTTTACTATAGAGGGTATTTTTAACATTTTATTAGGCTGATAAGAGGGTTTTATAGTTACAAAAGTTAAATACTTATATTTTTTATAAGGGCCAATATATTAAAGGCATATCTACTTGTAAAATCCGTTGAATGATGTTATTAGAATACGATAATTTAATTATTGTAATAAAATATTAAGAAAAGTGATGTTTTTTATATCTACGTCAAGGATGCAAAAATGACTCTAATTTAATTTACCTTACATTTTTCGTTGTCGAATTTCCTTGCATTTAACAACAAGCCGTCATGATTAATACCAACAGTGTTTTGCTGAATGGTGACCTTTAACCAAATGACAGCCTGAATTACATATATTAGGAGGGAACATCAGGTGTAAAGAATTAAGAATTTAGCTAAATTTATTATTTTATAAGGTTAATTGCTTAATATGTTAGTTTTTCCAAGAGGTCCAGACTCTTCTTTGCTTGCGTCCTGGCTATAATTATCTTATTGGGAATCAATCATTGCTGGAAAATTTTGCTCCCAGTAGATTCAAATAGTCCCGCTGATCCCCTGATTACAGATCGTCCTGTCTTCAAAAACTTTTCTTGGTGTCTTTGTTTTTCCAGCCTATTCTTCTTTGATATTCTCTCCTAAAATCAGATTTTCCTAGACATGTGACATCCTTTACTATTTTTCTATACTCTGCATTATATCTAGATTCCGATATTCTCGATCTGCGTTCTTGCTTATCTATATCCTAATCTCTTACACTCAGTTCTTCTTTCATACTCCTTTCCATTTCTCTCATTCTCTCTATTTCTTCACATGCATATCCCTTTCCTTCATAATACTTGTCTCTTTCGTTCCAAGCATGTTTTCCCCCTTCCTTTCTTATTTCTTTCCAACATTCTTGCAATATTTTACAATCACTTCTCTCACTGAACTTCTCTTCAAATCCAATCGCCCTTTTACCCGCCTCCACTCTCATTTTCTCCCTTTTTATTTCTTCTCTCGCTATATAGCCCGGCGTATACTTTTCCAATCCCAATGTCCATTTTAAGAATTTTTCTTGCACTCTCTCTATTTATATTCCCTCCATCCCCAAATCTCAGCTCCGGACATAAATATACTTTTGATCAAACTATCAAACATCATCATTCTTCTCTTATAATCATGTCCAAATTTTCTCTCTCCTATTCCCCATACTATTCCTATCACTTTGTTCGCTTTTCGAACGATTTTTTGAATATGCGCTCTGAGTTATTGTTCTTTAATGTATATCCTAAGTACTGGAATTCTTTCACCTCTTCAATCTTCTTCCCTCTCCATGCACACTCTTCCTTCTCCTTTCTTACTTTCTTCCCAAACACCACCATTTTTGTTTTTTCCACATTCACTTCCAATTCCTTTTCTTGTACGTACTTCTCGAAATTTTTAATCATTGTTTTCATTTCATCTCTTTACTTTGCCACAATCACCAAATCATCTACGTGCGCTAACGACCACACTTTCTTTTTGCCCATGACCACCCCTCCTGTCTGTGCTTTTCTGACCATTTCATCTATATCTCCTAGATAAGCTGTAAACAATACGGGGCTGAGTGGGCATCCCTGTCTCAATCCTCTATTTGCATAAAAACTCTCGCTCTCTATTCCATTCACTCTCACCTTACTGTTTCTTCATATATTTCTTCCATTTTCGTTACCAGGCACGCATCACTACTCCCTTTCTCCTCAAATACTCCCACATTTTCTCTCTATTCACGCTATCAAACGCTGCTTTGAAATCTATGAACAATGCGTACATTCGTCCACCCTCTTTCCTTATTTCTCTTCCCACTAAATGCCACAGGATGTACACATTGTCCATAGTACCTCTTCCTTTTATAAACCCTGCCTGACCGTTTGATAACATACCCCTTGCTTCCATCTCCTTTCGTAACCTCTCATCTAGTATCATTACGTATATCTTGTACGCCGTATTGAGCAAGGTGATCCCTCGGTAGTTCTTCACATCACTTTTTTAACCCTTTTTAAATAATGGGATTATTATACCTTCTCTCCACTGCCGAGGAAACCCTTTTCCCTTCCAAACTCCATCTACCACTTCCAATATCCTTTCTTTCACTCCTTCTGTCCCGAATATCCACGCTTCGTCCTAGATTCCATCCCCTCCTGGTGCCTTTCCTCTTTTCGGTCTTTCAATCTGTCTTCCTATTTCATCTTCTCCACATTTCTTCCGTCGTTGTGATTCCTTTATTTATTTTGCAGCATTTTTCCTCACAACCTCCCAATAATTCCATAAAGTGTTTTTTCCATTCATATATTTTGATTTTCCTACTTCAGTCTTCCTTCTCCGTTCCTTGTTTATATATCTCCATATTTCTTCTTCTGTTTTCAGGGACTTAATTGTCTTCTCCTCTTCTCGTTTTTCTCTTTTTCTTTCTTCACATTTTCTCCTATAATTCTTTCTTGCTTTTAAGTACTCTTCTTTCCTTCCCCTGTTATTCTTCCATTTTCTTAATTTTTTCCTTGCTTTTCTCTTCAACTCACTACATTCTGCGTTCCATCCATTATTCCCCTCTTGCCATATGTATATCTTTCTTTTTTCCGAAGCTTCTACAATTAAGTTGATCAGTTCTGCTATCATAGCTTCTATATCTTCTTTTACTTCGAATTTCTTTTTTCTAGTCTACTTCTGTATCTTTATTCCCTCTTCATCCCATATTCTTTTTTTCTATTTTTTTTTCTTTCGTTTATAATCTCTTGTTTTTCGCACTCTTGCTCTTTTCCTTTGATTTTTATTTCTAGTGGCATGTGGTCTGATTCTACCCTTTCCCCCACTTTGAAACTCTCTATTTCTTCCCACGCCTCTTCGTTGACAATCCCATAGTCTATAATTGATTCTCCCCTAGCCCCTACGTACGTCCATTCCCCTTTTTCATTTCCTTCCTTGTTTCCTTTCAAAATTTCCCGTCCCATTTCTTCTATTATCTGCCACAATTTTTTCCCTTCTATGTTATTTGCTTTGTCTTTTGATCCTTTTTTCTCTCCCTTTTCTTTATCTATTATTATTGTCCCCTTATCGCCCAATCTTGCGTTAAAATCCCCTCCTATAAGTATTTTTTCATCTCCTTTTTTTTTTGTTTCCTTTTCTATGTTTATCTTGGTTTCCTCCATTTTCTATAAATAAAACGATTATTATTTCCCATCGATTCTTATCCAGCTGTATTACATTCTTCATTAGTCGGTTCCCTTTTCCAATTCTTGCATTTCTTTTCGAATTCCCATTACTATTCCCCCGCTTGCTCTCCCCTTTTTCTTTTTCTTTGTCGCACCTTGACATTCCCACACATATTCTTGTGGTAGTGTCTCTACTAGCCCCACCACATCAAATTTTCCCACGTAGTCCCAGAACTGCTTTTATTTTTTTCTCAACCCTTGGACATTCCAAAACAGTGCCTTCACCCCTTTTTCTCCTGATTTTGTACAAGCTTCCCTTTTTCCAATTTCCCTATCTGCATCCTTTATTCCTTTTCCTGTGGCTTATTTCCTTCCATTTTTCCTGCTTTTCTTCCTTTTCTTTTGGCTCTTTACTAAAAATTTTCTACCTTCTTGAGTCTTCCCTCTTCTTCATTCCATTCAAAATTTCTGCCATCTACAGTTAACATTTTATATCCCCTTCTAACCCTGTTTCCATTATTTCTCTCTTTTGTTGCCTCTTCTTTTATTTTGATTTGAATTTTTCTTTCCGTTTTCGTCAGATTATCACTTACGTAAATTGACGACCCTTTTAAGTTCTTCTTGCTTTTCATTACATTTATTTTTTTTATCTATTTTCGAATTCCACTACATAAACTTTCTCTGCAATTTTGTACGTGCTTTTAACTTGACTCTCCACTTTGGCTTTCTTTTGTAAAAATTTTGTCACTTTTTCAATTATTATCTGCTTCTGCTCTACTGTTCATGTTTCCAATCCCATCATCACTACTTTGTTTCTTTTCTTTTCTCTCCCCATTCGATCGAGTTGATTTTCTACTTCACCCACTCTCTTTCCCATTTCTTCCTTAGCTCGCTTCCATTCTTCATGCTTATCTCTAGTTTCTTGATTTTGCTCCTGTAGTTGATTTCTTGCTTGCTTTAAATCTTCTCTTATTGTTTTAAGCTCCTCTTTAAGCTGGGTATTCCATTCCTCCAATAAATTGTTTATTACTTTCTTTCATATCATCTCTGATTTGTGTGCAAGTTCACTGATTATCTTGTCAGTTTTAACATAATACTATTATTATTTAGAGACTCTTAGTATTAAGAAATCTCTGATATTTAGTATTTGACGTAACGTTCACGAAGCAAATAACGATGTCTTTTTAAGTTGATATCACGGTGTATAATAAGTTAGGTGTTACGACGAAGCGTATTCACCGTGCATCGACTTGACGCCGGTGTAGTCACGATGAGCGGTCGAGAGAGACAGACAGCGGCGGCCTGTAACCTCTCACTTAGATCTGTTTAGCAGCGTTTGGCGGGCTTTTTCCCTCTCTAGGTGTGACAGATTTTGCTAGATTTTCTCTGCGATTTCTTACTTGTTTTTTGATTTATCAATAAAAATGGGTAGAAAATGTGTTGTGCCTAATTGTTCTAGCGGATACAATGGTAATCCCGAAAAAGTGTCGGTGTTTCGGGTACCTAAAGACAGATTACTGGAATGGCACTTTTATTGCAGTAGTGAACTGCTGCTTTTGAACAACACTTTGCACTAAAAAATACTGGTCGTCGCTATAGTAATAGTAGACATTAATTTTATGTTGAATTTTATTTTTACTTAAAACAATTACTCCCTTTTTATCGGTTATGTGTTATGTTTTAACATTCAAGAAACAGAATTTATGTTTATTTTCAGAGGGTTTTTGAATGCGATATGTATTTTTTCTTTATTCCACATAAACTATATTTTTTGCAGAGATTTTTCGGGACAATTCGACAAGCAGGTTGTGCTAATGGACATCCCTTATCTATAACTCTTTGCAGCTATACTGAATGTTGTCGGTTTATAAATTATTAAAACCTCCGAAATTTAGTAATTGCACACAGATGCAGGAAAATAGTAATGCAAATCATTCGTTATCATTTAATGACTCCAAAAATATTTTTGAAACAAATACCAGAATGCGGGAAAAATCATGTTGAGAAAATAAAAAGGAAAATTGAATATATTTTAGATACAGATTCACCGATTAACGAAATAGACGAACAACTATTTGAAGATGTCACTACAACTAAAATTGTTGACATCATTTATTACTTAGCTGGATTTGTCGCAAAAAAAAGTACAATACTTCAAAATGTAATATTTGCCGTGAACAGTTATATAACAAAGAAGATCCATGTTCTAGTACATCTGAATTTACTAGTACAAAATCCAGGGGGTGGTTAAACTATCCAGATTTGTTAATGTTTAATATGTTCCGATGGGTGGAAGGGATACTTATGAAATATATCGATTTTGTGGATGTATTCGATGTAACAATTGAAGAGCTATTCGCAACAAAAATTTTTATGACTATTTACTTTCCTTTTCCTTGTGAAGAGCATAGAATGGAAATATTTTCAAAGGCAATACATTTTTACACAATTATGCGAATTAAACAATTTTATAAACAGGAACAAGAGAAAACAACCAAGGCATGTGCAGAAAAAAGAAAAGAGTCTTGATTACAGACTACGTAATAATGGTAAATTTTTATTTCTCAAACAGTAAAGCAGATAATGGTTAATAGATATTTTTTAGTTGTCTTGTGAAACGAACAGAAGTGAGTGAAACTAATATAATATGTGAAGGCGAAAAGAACTATCTTTAACAACGAGTTCACATTCATCTTTTTAAATAAATTATTATTTTAAAAATGTTTAAAGTTTTTATTTTAATACAACGGATAATTAATTTTGATGATTTTTGGACCTAAATGGCTTTAATTCCGACAAATACTTCTTCCGTCTCTTTCCCGTCAGTGCGATTAAATGATGGCCGCCCTCTTCTGTTTCTCTCACTCCAAATCTGTGACTAGTTGGGGACACGTTTCACGCGCTCGTCGGAACACCTAACTTATTATACACCGTGGTTGATATGAAAGTTGGTTTTACAATTGTATTCTTGGTTGCGTCTTGACTTTTTCAAGCACGAAACTTTTCGTGGAAAACCCTGTACAGTTATATGAATAAACACCGAAAAACAATGTGAGAAAAGAAGGGAAATAAAGTTTCTACTAGTGTTGTTAGTGACTAGACAGCTGGAAAAAATCCGGTTAAATATCTGAATGAATATCCAGCTATTAAAGCTATTCTTGAAAATAACCGGGTATTTAACAACACAAGTTTCCACTCAATTCCACGAAAATCCAAAACTGAAAAAGCCTAAAATTGATATATCACAAAAAATATGAAAGACAAAACTGGGATAATACTGACAAAAGAAGAAGATACTGTGAAAGTGCTTAAGCACTGTACCAGTGACTATGTAGTTATTTAACATCTATACTCACCAGTGGCGGCTCGTGAAGTTTTCTTCAGAGGAGGCTCAAATTTGAAAAGCACTACTTTTTATATCTTTTATTATCTGAATAATTTTTTTCGTCATGCCCACGAAAATAACACTCTTGCGTTGACAGATAAATTATATTGCATCGATTGGTCTTTTCAAAATTGCCCAATTTTCACCAACTTTCTCGTAATAGTTCTCCCTTTTATGAGCCGAATCTAAATTATTGGCAATGTTTTGCTTACCAAGCATATTTCTAATTTAATCGAAGAAAATATGTGTTCCTGTGATTTTTCATGCCTTTCTATAGCTCGTGACAAATTTTGTAAATTATTATAGCCTGTTTTACCTCAAGCGGAAGATTTATCAGTTTATCACTTATAAATAATACACAATTCCAGCAGTATAATTTGTTTCTTAAAACCGAAGCCGTTAACTATTTAGTTTTATTATAATTATTTTCATGAAATGCTCTGTTTTGTTTCTAATTGTAACTGTCAATACCATTAATGGGAGTGATGGTGTTGGTCTTCCCTTTTATACCCTTACCTACGTAAAGCCTAAGCACCACCACCACTGAACAGGGAGCTCGCGAAACCACCTCGATGTTTTTCCTACTTACACCCGATTGCTCCAACTAATAAGAAAGAGATAAAGTTATCTGTACGACTTGATCTGAAAAGAGATGAACTAGCCGGAGGCTAGTGGCTTGGAGCGGCAGTCCGATCAACGTTTTAGCCAATGCAATACCCACTGACGGTGCGTCAAGGTTACGGTCTCATTATTCAGATGCATCGTCGTTCGGAGGCTAGCGGCTAGCAAGCCTCTGCCGCTGAAACCAAACGCGGAGTGGTGTGAATGTGAATTATGATTGTGAGGGAGCAAATATAAATTTTTCCGACATTTTAACCTGATATATGATGAAAGTAAATAAAATCCAAGAAAATATTCTGAAAAATAACAAATGCCTACAAAAATATAAATTCTTTCATCGAAAAAAATTAGAGGAAGCTCAGCTCCAAAAAATAGAGGAGGCTCAGCCTCCCCTGCCTCCTCTGAGGAGCCGCCACTGATACTCACTGACTGTACTGATTCATTTGTTCATCGAATGCTTTCGAACTATTTTCAAACTGACAAGTTGAAGTATTAGTGGTTGCATACTTAGAAATGTAAAGCGCTAAAGCACAGTATAGACACAGTATAGATATCAATCAGTAGAGACAGCTCGTGTCGGCGCCTTTGTTCTTTCTGACCCGAATTTTAAGCCGTCATGGGTGGTCATTGCCTAAATTATTCCTAGATGTCGCCACCCAATTTAAAAAGTATCACTTCATTTACAATTTCAAAAATTGATTCGTGTACGCAATATTGCAAACTGTGTAGTTTGCTCAAATCGTATAATCGTGAATCGCAATAAGAAAAAAAAGTCGATATTTAAATTATAAACACGATGATTTGTTACAGTTTTTATTTTATTACTTATACAATTTGACAATTCGCACATTCTTTCCCTGAATACTTGAGGTTTAATTATCATTGTAAAAATAATGTAATAAATTCATCTAAAAACAAAAATAAATAAAGCAAAAAAGTTAATGCTGCCAAATTATTTTCTTTCTATTAATTTTTTCACCTTTGGCATTTGTAAATTTTAAGCTAGCATTTACAAATTTTAGTGCATAAAATAATCTCTTCCTAGCATACAAAGCAAGCAAATAATCGTATGGAAAGTTTTGGCATGGATGAACAAATGTAGCTTGCTTATATAAATTTAAAAATTTCAACAAAGTAGTTGTTTGTAAAATTATATTTTCAAAATTTTCACTAAAAATTTGCTCTAATTCACAAATGTAAAAAAAAGAAATTATCGTTTGGCATATATAATTTACCAAATCACTCGCAATTCTTCGTTTGGTAGGCTCTGAAATGTGAATATATGCTTGTGTTGTCTAAACTTTTATGTTCATTTGCATATTTTTCACATTCACTACAACTATGTACTAATAAACATTTCCGAATTAGGTACCCACAGATATATCTAATTGCGTTTTGTTCAGCTGTGTGAAAGTGATAATCACAATCTTTTAAGGTGGTCTTCTGCATCGTGGTGACTGATTCTTCTTCATCAAAACGACGACTTACATTTAACTTTAAAATTTCTTCCATATCAGGCTCGCAGTTTTGATTACCTGTGTTCGTTTCATCAAAATAATCTTGTATGATTGATTTTCTAAAAGCCATTTGAAATTGATTAGATGTGGGGTTAATAGAATTTCCATATTGTTTCCTACTCCATCAAAAACAGTTTTCTAGTGCGTCTTGGAAAATGCGTGTTGTTAATATATAGTCAAACCCATTTTACCTAACAACTTAACCCGTAAGCGTAATATCATATAAAGTAAAATTTTTATTTAAAAAAAATTATTCCAAAAAAAAATGCATATTTGTCGGTTCACATAAAGTGCAGGTAATTGGTATGGGTCGACGCAGGTAAGAATAATTAAGGAATTCATGAAACCGGAAGTCCATAGGGATTAAGCGAAAAAGGATATTTGACAAAATGTACGGCTTGGGTCATTTTTACCTAGGCGTGACTGCTTATGGGTTAAGCAACGTCTCAAAATAAAACTCAAGATTGTGTAGGTCAAAAAAAAATATATATATACATGATGAATAAAAAAAAAATGTTTATTGAGAGAAGGTCTGCTTATATAATTTTTTGTTACGTGTAGTTTGTTTCTTATTATTTTTATACACAACAACGGACTCATATATAATAAATTTTTATTATTTATTTCATAACCACCGTTGTTGTCCATTTGCGATGACTTTTTAAACAAAAAGTGTGTTATGTTTACTATCTTTTCCAAGAATTCCAAACACGATGGAGAGAATAAGGCGCACAATAGGGATCCTGTATGAAAATTCATGGGATAAAGATTTTACCTTTTATAGTGAAAATTACATTTTTATACTATTTGTACAATTTTACCGGAAAAGCAGTCTTAAACAAGCAAAACCGGCAAAAATATTGTAACAAAACTGCCAAATTTCAAATATTTTAGACGTCAGTTGGGCGCCCTCATTCGGTTATAATGCGAACTACCACCCACGAAAACGGGTCACGAAAAACGGCGAGCTGTCTCTACTGATTGATATCTATACTGTGGCACTGTCACAGGCACTGTAAAGTTTGAAAAGAAAAAGCTGTAAGTTTTGTGATCTCGAATCGCGTGTTTAGACTTGGAACCACGTATTTGACTTTACTTACAACATATATGCAGTTGATCTTATTATTCAACAGTTTGTGTAGGAAGGATCAGAGGCGGATCTAGACTGTTAGGGGCCTGATGGTATTATTTAATTGGGGCCCCATTTATGAATAGAAGTTTGTCAGAACCATTTAATTTACACATTTTCAATACTTTAATACAAAAAAACAATAACAAAAAATACAAAAATAAAATATAATAAACAAACAGAAACAAATTATATAACAATTTTCTTTCTGCACTTGATGTCAGCATACGTTCGTATGGCGTTGTCATACGTAATTGACCGTGTGATGTCATTCTCAATTGCAAGAATCGACAAAGAACTTAGTCTTCCGTTTTTCATTGTCGATCTATATTTATTTTTAATAAAATTCAATTTAGAAAAAGCTCTTTCAGCTTCACAACTGGTCACTGGCAGTGTTAACTACTGTGTACAGATTCGGGAAACTGTCAATGAGGTTTTTTTTTTACATGCAGTCGAGTATATCTGAACATGTTACAATACGTTTCTGAGCTAAGTCAGCAGAAATTTTTAGATATTTCTAATTCGATGTCCTCATTGTAACACTGTAAAACACAGTCAACGCTGTCTTCGTCAATATGTGCTACATGTTTGTTTGTAAGGTCCGTTAAGAATTTGAATTTTTTCCCTAATTCATTATATACATGTTTTCTTCTGGTGAGTTCGGTGATTAAAGTGTCCAACAATCGATTAAGAACTTCCACGAGAAATTTCTCACGACCTTGTAGTGGACTAGTCCCTGCTGTGCCGTCCGAATATTTATAAATTTTAATCCTATTCTTCGCATTACTATAATTTTCTTCCACTTTACTGCTAAACCCCTTCGCTCGCAATTCATAGTTAATTAATTCCTCATTAGATTTTTCTCTAAGAGATTTGATAAATATTTCTAAATATGTTATTAGCGCAAGGCCTTCGCACAAATCTAACCCAGGTTCTTGTAACTTTTTACTGACTTTGTTAATTCTTTCAAGAAGTTTTTCCCAGACGATAGTCAATATAGCGATTTCGAGTTTGTATAGCTTACCTAATATTTTTTTCGCTTCCATCTTGCAGTCATTTTTTTCTAAATTATCATTAATAATAATAGTTTCTAATATGGTCACAATTAAGCTATAACTTGTTTTTAACGCGTGAACAGCGTCGTTTCGACTAGACCATCTAGTTTGACTCAAACCTTTAAGTGAAAGTGGCAGTTTTGCATGTTGATTTAACAAATTCCACCGGTGAGGTGAAGCCGAAAAAAACACGTACAGTTGTTGTACAACCCCAAAGTAGCTGATTACATCGGGTACGACACTTGCAGCTTCGACTCCTTCCAAATTTAAAGAGTGAGCTGCACATGGTACATAATCCGTGAACTTGTTAATTTCCTTAACACGTCCATTATATTTTCCACTCATATTCGCAGCATTGTCATAAGACTGCCTTCGACAATTTTTCATTGAAAGACCATTTTCTTCTAAAAATAAATGTATTGTATTAAATAAATTCTTTCCTGTGTGACTGTCAATTGGTATAAATGATAAAAATGTTTCAAGAATTTTCCTGGGAAGTGTATCTCAAAATAATTGCCAGTTGGTCCGTATGTGACAAATCTGGAGTACAATCCACAATAATTGAATAATATTTTGTATCTGCATCGTTTATGTCCTCAATATTTTTTTTTTTTTTACTTGAGTTGCCACGAGGGGTAAACCGCAGAGGAAATCAATTGTACACGCTAGAGGAAATCAAAGGAAATCACAGGAAATCAAAAAGGGAATCAGAGGAAATCACAGGAAATCAAAGGAAATCAAAGGAAATCAAAAGGAAATAAAGAGGAAATCAACGAGAAATCAAGAGGAAATCAATGAGAAATTAACGAGAAACGAGAAATCAACAAGAAAACGCGACTTCTCAAAGCGATGCGTTTAAATTCTCGCCTACCTATTTCATCCGACGAAAATCATTTGAATAATTGGGAATGGTACCAAATGGGTTTCAGTGACAGCGATCTGACATCGTATGTCCAAGACACTGTACATATTATCAGATCACCATATGCTAACAATAACGGATTTAAAAGCAGAAGACAAAATGAACTATGTAGCGGCAGAAAAAATGTGTAGCCCGGAAGTAAGAAAAATGATAGCCGATAACATTGACAATAGTGCAGGAACAACAGCTTATTTGAAACTAATGTATCTTATACCGGCAGCATTCCTGGACAAAACGTTATCTATTGTAGAAAGGATATATAACACTTGGTATTGCATATTTTTCCTACGAATATGGAAAAAATGGATTAAGGACCAAAGACAGTATACAGTAAAAGATAACTTTTTATCTTCCAATTGCTACACATGCGTTGAACTCAATGGACACGCATTAATAAAAATACTTAAAATTTTTCAAAAAAGTAATCTTACTGATGATATGTTCTTGCCTTGGAAGTTTAGCTCTCAAACTTGTGAGAGTATGTTTAGAAGCCTTAGACCAATGACCCCAACTTTTAGCACAATTGTTAATTTTAGTATAAGAGATATGTTGCATCGAAGTGACAGACTGCAAACTATAAACAACATTAAAAACGATTTGGATAAAAAATTCGTTTTTCCTAGAGAAAGCAGGAAAAAAAGTTCAATCATGAAGAGAGATTTTGTGAAAAATGATGACTTAGGAAACATTTCAGATAAAGATATACAAAGCACCGTAGAATCAGCTTTACGGGATTGTCTGCGTGACACTGAAGATTTAGGAATGAACGTGATAGATTTCAACTATGTATTTTTGCCTCCGTGTAAAGAAAATGAATGCAATGACGAAGTTGGAGATGAAATGTTTAGTGAAGAACAGTGCGATCACATTGAAAATTACAACAATTCTGAAATATCCATGAAACGCAACTGATTTCAAAGTTTGGAAAACGATCCAGTTGTCCAAGATGAAGATTTACTGAATGATCTTTGCATAATTTCGTACTAATCTAAGAAATTTGACAGAGACATACACCTTAGAAGTTTTGATAGTGACGATAATTTTGTTTAGAAAGGTGATCTAGTCAGAATAGGCTTAGATAGTACAACAAAAGTTATAAAAAAGTCTTCACTTTGCTGGCTGTTAGACAACGAAAAGGATCGCGTCAGTGTGGATCGTCTCAAAAGATTTATTCAAAATAAGAAATGTAATAGTAGTAGAGTTAACTCAGAAACAGATACCTGCCTTCAACATAAAGATGCATCTCAAATTCAAAAACCAACCCAAATTGGAAAACAAAAAAGACGCTATAATATATCAAGTGACTCATTTGATTTAGACAACCCAAGTAGTATCGAATATGATGACATCACGGACACCGAAAGTTTGAATTCTTCCAATTATTCTGATGGTTTGAATCCTCGTTTGAATCTCAAGGCTGAAAATAGTAAGACTGATCGTTCTAAACCAGACTTAAATATAGACGATTATACAGGGTGTCTCAGAAATAAGTACATTAATTTTAACCAGTAACAGAACTTGCGAAACGGAACAACTTTTTTATCTAGCATTTTTTCGAAAACTCAAGTCGAATTTCGAATTTTCCCAGCCATATATTCACGAGCCGTCTATGTTCACCTTAAATAATAACTTAAATAACAGCAACACTACAACAATGAAGAAGGTACCGTAGCAACCGTTTTGACACTGACAATCATTTTTATGTCAATGTTTTTATTAAACGTTGTCTCTTTAAAGTTTGTTTGGCACAGATTTCTAATTTATAGACGAAATGTGTTGAAATGGCTTTGTTTTCAAATCTGGAATGCACCGATATCGTTTTAACTAACGTATGGTGAAGCTCGGGGAAACGGCACTCGCGCCCAACGAATTTTTTCAGAAAACCTCCCAAATCGTCTGCCAAATGTGCGCAGTTTTAAGAACGTTGCAGCATTTTCGAGAGTACGGATCTTTTAAACCTGCACCTCAGGATCGGGGTAAGGTACGTAGTAATAGAATTGCTAATATTGAAGAGGCTGTTTTGAAGAGTGTCGAAGCTCGACCGGGCACTAGCACGCATCACTGTCTAGTGTGATGTATCAGAGAGTAGTATTTGGAGGATACTCAGAGAACAAATGTACCCCTTTCAGGACCAGAAAGTTCAGTTATTGAAACTAACACACTTACCACGTAGGCAAAACTTTTGTGAGAGGGTTAATAGAAAAATAAACGAACAAGCAAATTTTGAATCTCTTATACCATCAACTGATGAGGTCGGTTACACGAGGGAAGGTGTTCAACACCCACATTTGGGCCGATGAAATTCCGTACGCCATTAGGGAGCAGGAGTTTCAATTTCTCTCTAAATGTTTGTCACATTGACAAGATTAGGAAAATACGTATCCTAGTAACTGTTTTTGACCATAATAGTATATTATTAGCCAAGGTTGCAGAGCCAAGCATTCTAGACCGAGCGCAAATTAGAACCCGAGACGCGCAGCGTCGAGGGCTCTAAGTGCGAGGTCTAGAAGTGGCTTTGCAACCGTGGTTAATATACTATTTTTTTCACTAGTAGAAACCATAAGACAATAAACTGAAAAATAAACGTTCAATTTTTTGACGCAACGTGATTTTGTTTTGATTTCTAATCAAACTTGGTCTAAATCTTCAACACAAAGAAAACCGTTTATACTTGTCGCTGAGTTAATCATTTTATCTTCTACCGTCTACCAACTACCATGCGTATACTCAAGTAATGTTTGTAGCACACATTTGTTCATTTTTTAAGAAATAATCACATCAAACATTGCGTACATAACCTCAATTTTTCTTTTTGAACCCGTGGTAGCAAAAGTTGAATTTGCTACCACTAAATGAGTCGACATTTGCATGCGTCCAGGCTGCTAGTGAAAAAATTATTAATTACAATAATTATTAGTGTCCATGGGTGACTGAGGATCCATGGGCGGGTAACCTTAATTCGGGTATAACTTCAACAATTTTTAACTTGATAATTAAAAAGTTCTTGACAAAACTCTACTAAAAAAAGTTATTGAGTTCAATGAGCTCTATAACTGATTAAAATTAATGTACTTATTTCTGAGACACCCTGTATTATAGTACAATTAACAATTCAAAAACAAAACAAAAAATGTTACATTGGTAAAGTGTTATCACTTAACCCTATTTTTTGTGATTTTTTGAAAAGGAATCCAAAAATTCCGGATGCTTTTATGTTTCCGGACATTAAAGATCAGGGGGAGATCCAAGAAAATGAATATATGTACAGAGTCATCAAAATTGATTGAGAGAGTTGGTAAACCTGAACTTGAATAATTTGGTTTATTAAGTTGTATAAAAATATTAGCTGTCAGATTTGAAGTTTCAAGTTTCAAATTTCAAAACTCAGTGGCGTCTTTTTTCGATTTTTTTTTTGGTAAAAACATTAGTTGTCAGATTTGAAGTTTCTAATTTTTGTCACGCCACTGAATTCATTGCCATATAACCTTAAACAAATCTGTCATAAGGTTGACAAACTTCACGACAAAAACAGGGGGTACCAACTCTCTCAATCAATTTTGATGACCCTGTATAATGAAACTACCTCCACCTCAGGTACTCAGAAGAGGCAGTATAGTTTTTGAAAAAAAATTATTGAAACAATATTTGATTAATTCTAGTTTTTTTTTAAGTAATGTGATTAAAATTTGTGATAATGTAACCTCAACCTGGGTCGAGATTTGTACAAGTATATATCGTAGAGAATACTAAAATGAGAAACTGTGCAAAATACCTCTGAAAATTTATCCACTCCTTTATTGTGCAAAAAAAAAATTCTTACGTGTTAAATTTTGCATTTCAAAAGTTTTTTTCTAATATGCTTCATTTGAAAGTTGTGAACAAAAAATTAAAAGTGTTATCATCTGTAGCTATGGGTAGCTAGGATTTAGCACAGTTTTTTACTTTAACATCATCTACAATATATACACAAATCTCGATCCAGGTTATGGGGTAAGTATTTTTTAAGAAGTTGTTTTATTTTGTGATATTTTGTTATCATCCAACAGAAATGCTTTACTTTTATGTTTAGAGTTACCGTTTTTTTTAACATTTAATAAAATAAATGAAACTACTTGTTTTTTCTGTTTATGCTACCATAATAAATGAATAAACCCAACTTTTAAAAAGTAATGACTTAAGTTATTATTATAAATTTGATTTAATAGGTCAAACTTTAACATGATCTTGTATGCACAACACAGAGATGAACCTAATAGAATGATTTTGGACTATTTGGTATTCATTAATTAGGTACCTCTGTGAACGTATGAGCCAGTCGTTGTTGCCTTATGAGTCACTGATAAGTAAAAACTGCTGACGTAACTAAAAATATCCTTGGCCTTATGTACTTTTAATTTCGTAAAGTCAAAAGCAAAATTTCATAATATAATTTATTAAAAAATTAGTAATAGGTAATGATATATAATATAATTTATTAAATCTTTGAGTGATTTAAACGAACTAATTTGTACACACCAGACATTTTTAATTTCAAAATTAAAATAGACCATAAGGTTTTCTGACTGAATGTGCAAAAAATTTAGAATATTGCATATGTCCACTTTTAGAACAAACATTTCACCCAAGATAGTGTAAAATTCGAACGTATACTTACTCTATTGATTTAGACATCTGAAACCTCGATTTTAGAGTAGCGTTCTTTTTGTAAGTAAAATCAGATTTTTTTTCATAAACATTTCAGTTTGTTGCTTAGCAGCACAATACATTTTATATTTATTTATTTTTTTCGTCTAAAGGGAAAGCACTTCAGCTTACCTAGTCACCGTACGTTAGTAAACACTTGGTAAAAAAAGATTTAAATTCAACATCATTATCGGCAGAACAAAAAAGTCAAGTTAAAAAAAAGTTAACAATCGCCCTGTAGTACATTATGTAAACAAATTTTGAGAAAATCAAAAAGAAATCATAGGTAATCAAGAGGAAATCACAGGAAATCATAGGAAATCAAGAGGAAATCACAGGAAATCAAAGGAAATCAGAGGAAATCAAAAGAAATCGGGGGAAATCAACAGGAAATCATTGTCAAAAGGAAATCAATTGTACACTTGATGGTCGGCGGTTTACCCCTCGGATAAAGCGATACTTGCTGTCAGCAGGTTAAAACAGATCGATTCTATTTTGCTAATAATTATGTTAGTTCATTAGTGGCACTTAATGTTATAATAAGTGATAATTTCTGCACTACATTCCGTTTGATCTGATAAATATAAATTTCCAGTTAATACATTAATTTAGACTTGAACGTTTTACATGTTGTGGTTTTTAAACAGGTACATTCGAAAAGTTTGGCGTTTTGGATAGGCAGGGTCGAGTTATCACCCGAATATCTGAAGAGCAAAAAAGTTAGGGTCGAACTGTTTTCCGGTACCCTTAGTTCGGCTTATAAAATTAATTCTGAAACAACATTTTTCTTACCAAAATTTCGACAATAAAATTTTTATAATTTTCTATTGTGTAAATTAATGTAAGCCATTTCTTTTTACCAATTTACGTCAAATGTAAATTAAAAATATATCTTAACATGGAAAAGAACGTGCATCATTTTAATACCATAAGTAAGTTAAAAATAGATAAAATTTAAAACAATTTCGTTTAACATCTAGAACAACAATTTACTTCACTTTAGATTTGCTATTCTGAAAAACTTCACTAAGTAGACGTTTTACTTATTTGTAACATTTATTTTGCACGTAAGTAGTTATAAAATTTGGATGTACGTAATCCCCTCTACTTCCACCAGCCAGAAGCGTTAAACGAGGACTGCACCAATATATTTCCAGCGTTAAAGTGCATTTTAAGAAATCTACCTGCTTGACATTAACTTTGTTTTGATAGTCATGCGTAATAAATTGCGGACCTACCTGAGGAGGCACAAAGTGGGTAAGAGCGCATTTCAATAGTTTGCTATCCCTTCTCAAAACATCCACCTTTCTGGATTCAGCGTGTCATTCTGTCAGTGTTCTAATACGATAACCACTACTGATAGCGCTCTGTGTTAACCATACTTTCATGTTCGTATCTGATATCTTAATTTAAACTCCGTGAAAGTCGAAATTGCACGAAAATGAAATTTATTTTGCTGTATATTTTGTTAACAACTGTGTATGGACGGAATTCTAGAAATGTCGAATTTAATGAGTTGCCCGAGGAAAAGTTATTGGACGCAGTTTGCCAAAGTTTTCACAAGGTGAGTACCTAGTTGTTATCATTTTACCTAGTTCTAGTTTTTTAACAGCAAAAGGTTAATTTTGTTGGGCTTGAAATCATTGTTTTCTGCTCTTGAAGTGGCATTTTGAGTTACACACGTGTTGTCCCAAAAGTAAGAGCAATAACAATAAATTTAAATCAACATAATTTTAACATATTTTCTGGTTATTTCTTATTATGTGTTATATAAGTATAATTTATTTCATGTTTTAAAATACAAGTGTCAACAGACAAATGTCATGCATCAATGGCAATGAGACGAATTAAGAAAAAGTTCTTGTAAAAACAATAAAGAAACTACGCTTCAGTAAAAGTTTAATCAAATAGTAATTTATTTTTGATTGTATTATTGTCAGGGCTGTGGAATAAATCTTTTCTTTTAGTTTATGATGTCATTTTGTTTTTTATGTAGCATTTTCCATAACGTTATTTAATGTTCGTAAAATTTGAAATAAACTGTGTGAAAATTCAACCATAGCAAGAAAAGAACAACACAATTTTTTTCCACGTTTTCATTTTATTTCCAAATATATACAGCTAGATTAAGTGTACAAAAAAATTAGAGAGGACCGTACACAAATTTAATGTTTTTCCTCAAAATAGCTTCATTTTAATATTTATTTTATTCAAGAGTTATAAAGCTTCGAATTTTGTTATCAAAATATATCTATGGGTAAGAAATTAATTTTTTTGTGGTCTACATATACCGTAACTAGTATTTTAATTTGGTCGTAATTACAGACCGAATTTATAAGCAGGAACTTTTGGTGAACCATGCACATAATATTTATGTATGAATAAAAATTAGTCTAAAGAGTTTACACAGTGCTTCCCTCGCTGTCGGAAACGTGACGTGGCATTTTTTCTCATTACATTTTTATAGCGGTTATGAGTGCAAACAATTTATTTACAGCACATTATCAACGGGAATACGTTACATCGGAAGAATGTCACGTAGACATTTGTTTGATTTGAATGAGTTTATCGCCCCAAAACAGATGACCAAAATTATTCATAAGCCTCCATTGAACAAAATACTCTGAATGTTATTATTATAATTCTTACCTTATCATTATTTTATTGTTATAAATACGAGCGTAATGTCACATTTTCCAGAAAATGGGGTGGCTCGTTCTTAATTTGATCAATAATAAATTGACTGATTCATTAATTTTTTTGTCACCTGTTTAAGCAAATCTAAAAAATATGATTACTGCTGGCCTTTGGCGGCATTTAAAAATCCCACTCTCTTCTATTTTCTGAATAAGCAAATTTCAAGAAGCCTATCATAATAAAAGCGGTAGGTGAAGGTAGGATTATTTAAGGAAAATCCCATCCTTAGGGTTGTAAACCACTCAGGTAAAACTTTACAATTCAGTTGAAGTATAAATCTTTCACAACCTTCATTTTGAAATCATAAAATTCTCAGTCTAGAAAATAAATACCTACCAAAATTGGAATAGACTAGACCCGAACAGGTAATAAACGCTCAACAAGGTGTTTAGTTTGTTTCCTGCTTGCCGTAGCCCTAAATGGGTCTTTTAATCCTTTTCGCATATCTTTTACCTGCGAAGACACCCATAAATTGAGGACCGACTTATGATCACCTGACCATATTTCAATCGCTACTCGGAAATCATTTGCGTTTGTAATTGTACTTAAATAAATTTTTTAGATTTTTTTTTTCACTCTTCTTAAATACAAATTATGAGGTACAACGTGACAACGTCGTAAAAGTACAATGTGGTGAGTCCACCCAATATTTTGGAACCAATCAGAACTAGGGGCATGTAGGTATCTAATAATTTTTAAAATACACAAATAGCGCTACCATTGTCCACTATTTTTTACCTATGTTTGTTCCTGAGAAGATTGTATGTGAATTTCCATTTTTAAGAATTTTTTAGTTTTACCCACGCCAATTTTAATCATCCGGTCAACGTAATAACATTTTAGAATTTTACCGAGTAAATTTTATTTAATTTATATTATATATATTTAGGTTTTTAAGATTATCGTAAGCTTGGTAAATCGTTAATCAAAATTTTTCGTTTAAGGCCTTTCGAAAAAATTATGACGTCATCTTAGAATTCTGCCGAACGAATAAATGTTCTTTAAATTTTATAAAATAACATAGTTCCGCATGTGTGATTTATGCATCCGTGTTGATTTTTTACCCTTAGCATCCAGATTGTTGGGAAAAAATCAACATTGCATAACAATTTGATGACGTTCATCTCAAACTTTTACAAAGCAAATATTACTTAATTTTTATAAAATAGTATACTTCTTTAGGTGTGGTTTATGAATCCCCTTTGGTGATCTAGATAACTTTAGACCGTTTTTTAACGAGGGGAATAAATGACAATTTTTTTTATTGTAAACTTGAGAAAAAAAATCATAATAATTCAGAACCCAAAATCTGTTAAAATTTTACTTGAACTAGTTACAGATTCACCGATTATAAAGTTGTGGGTTCTCGAATACAAAATCTCTTGAATATATTCAGTCACGTCTGGGTTTCTGCGCGTTTGAATTTTCAATTGTTTACGATTATACTATAGACATAAATTAATTATTATTCAGACGGCACCTAAATGATTTGTAAATTTAAACCCTTAATGCATAAACGTTGAATAATTTTGTTTACATTTGAAATTATTGTCTACTGGGCTAATTCCTGTACCTGTCACTTTTTAAGATTAAAATCGAAATATGGTAAACAACTAAGTACTGAATTTCTGATCTGAATAAAAATTCGTTTTAATTCAAATTAAATTTAGATGTTTACAAAAGTGGCAAGTGTTAAGTGCAATGATTATAGTTTAGAGTTCATTTACTTTAATAAAATGAGGTTGGTAATTTTGAAATTCATAGTACAACAATAAACACTTAATTTTGGCATTTGGTTCATGCATGGTTTGGCATTTTGCAATAATCTTTGATTATGTACTGCCAGTGGTATTTCGTTTTTCTAGAATTTTCATTATGGCTTCGTATTGATAGGATGATGTAATATTCTTGACATCGTAGCCGGAATTAAAAGCAGCCAGGAAGTTGACAAGTTCAAAGGTCACTTTATTTTGACCGCAGAATTCAGATCGACGTATAAAGCACAAGTTTTTAGCATTTTAAAAAAATCGGCAGCTAAACAATCCAAGTTTTGAAGATTATTAATATGAAGCAAAAACAAAAGTTACGATAACAATATAAATAAAAAAAAATTAAGTCACATTAAGTTAATTTTATTTCCGGACTAAAACTGAACGTATGGTAAATTATAATTACAATGTACACAGTACTGTGGCATTATTGAAATTTCAAGATGTTGGCACAATATAACTGTCTAAAAATGTACCTTAGAGATACTCATGTTTCTTTTTTGCAGAAGATTGGAACTAACGAAACTGTTTGCCGCACTTCTCCTCCCTGTGACTGGAGTAACGAGACCCTGACTGGTAAGTATTAATCAAATGTTTGTACCCATAGTATTACATTTTTATAAAAAATTTAACAAATATGTGATTTTTCGATTTTTGTTTTTCCCATTTTGTGGTTTTTCGTTTTTTCTGTTTGTTTTAGTTTTTATGGTTCTGCAATTTTTTATTGTTTCATTTTTCGATTATTTTATTTTCCGATATTTTGATTTTTGAATTTTCGGTTTTTCCATTTTTCGTTTTGGGGTTTTTCAATTTTTCGGTTTTTTAATAAAGTTAAAAGTTTAGGTCCTAAAGCTCTGCAATATCTAGAGATCAACGAATACAACACTTTTAAAATTTCGTTGCATTTAAATTATTGTTAGCGTTTGGAAAATTCCAGTGTTTACTAAAATTGTGGCTGTAATTTGTTTCTACGGCTTAACTACAATTAACACTGATTAACTATTTATTTTTATTGGGGTTAACAATATCACTTGGATTTTCGATTTTTTAATTTTTCGTTTTTTTGATTTTTTGGTGTTTCGATTTTTTGATTTTCCATTCTTCCAATTTTCGATTTTTCGTCTTTCCATTTTTAGATTTTCTGATTTTTTTGTTCGTCAGTTTTTAGATTTTGCAGTTTTTTTGCATTTTTCGATTATATTTTACTTTCCGATTTTTTTGATTTCTGAATTTTCGATTTTCCGTTTTTAATTCTTCGATTTCCGATTTTTCAATTTTCCGGTTTTTTAATTTTTCTATTCTCGATTTTTCGATTTTTCAATTTTAGATTTTTCGATTTTCCATTTTCTGATTTTTCGATTTTCGATTTTTCGATTTTCGATTTTTCGATTTTCGATTTTTCGATTTTCTTTTTCCGATTTTGTAGTTTTTCGATTTTTCTGTTTGTTTCAGTTGTTAGGGTTCTGCAATTTTTTTATTTTTCCATTTTTCGATTATTTTACTTTCCGAAATTTTGATTTTTGAATTTTCGGTTTTTTAATTTTTCGATTCTTGATATTTCGATTTTCGTTTCAGATTTGTGGATTTCCGTTTTTTCGTTTTTTCGATTTTCATTTCTACAATTTTTAATTTTGCTCTTTTCGATTGTTGCTTTTTAGAATTTTTCCCTTGTTCAGCTTTCAGGTTTCAATTTTGTTACTTTCCGATTTTTCACTTTTCGATTTTCTGATTTTCAGAATTTTCAAGTTTCAATTTTCAGATTTTCGATTTTTCTATTTTTCAGTTTTCGATTTTAAACTTTTCGATTTTTCGATTTTCATTTTTCCGATTTTTTGAATTTTCAATTTTTAAGCTTTGCAATTTTTTTACTTTTCGCTTTTTCGATTTTTGATTTCCAATTTTCGATTATTTTAATTTCGGATTATTCGATTTTTGAATTTTCGTTTTTTTTTCATTTTTCGATTTCGGATTTTTTAATTTTTCGATTTTTCGGTTTTTTAATTTTTCGATTCTCGATATTTCGATTTTCGATTTTTCGGTTTTCCAATCTTCGATTTTTCAATTTCCGATTTTCGATTTTCCACTTTTTGATTTTACGATTTCTCGATTTTTCTGTTTGTCAGTTTTTAGAGTTTGCAATTCTTTTATTTCTCCATTTTTCGATTATTTTACTTTCCGCTATTTTGATTTTTGAATTTTCGATTATTTGGTTTTTCCATTTTTCGATTTGCGATTTTTCAATTTTTAATTTTGCGATTTTCGATTTTTCGATTGTTGATTTTTGGAATTCTAGATTTTTCTATTTTTCATTCTTCAGCTTTTATACTTCATTTTTATTGCTTTCCGACTTTTCAGAGAATTTTCAAGTTTCAGATGTAACGTAATATAATAATAATAACAATAATAATGTAATTTCGATTTTTCTATTTCAGTTTTTCGATTTTAGATATTCGGATTTTCGAGTTTTGGGTTTTTTTCGATTTTTCGATTATCGTTTTTTCTATTTTCCATTTTTCGATTTTACTTTCCAATTTTTTGATTTTTGAATTGTCGACTTTTAGAGTTTTCAATATTATGAATTTTCGGTTTTCCCATTTTTCGATTTTTCAATTTTTCGGTTTTTTGATTTTTCGATTCTCGGTTTTTCAGTCTTGCGAATTTTCCACCTATTTGATTCATTGAATTTTCGATTTTCTGTTTTTCCGTTTTTAGATTTTCGATTTTTCAGTTTTGTATTTTCAGATTTTGTTTTTCGCATATCTGATTCATCAAATTTTCGAATTTTCGGCTTTACAAATTTTTCGATACTTGATTTTCGAATTTTCGATTGTTCAGTTTTTCCATTCTTCAGCTTTTAGGCTTCAATTTTTTTACTTTTCGATTTTTCGAATTTTCTAGTTTCAATTTTTAGATTTTTGATTTTTCGATTTTCCATTTTAAATCTTTCAATTTTTCGGTTTTGATTTTTAATTTTTCCATTCTACGGTTTTTAGACTTCAATTTTCTTTCTTTTAAATTTTTCGATATTCTATTTCCGCTTTTCAGAATTTTCGATTTTCAGTTTTCAGTCTTTCGATCATTAGAATTTTGGATTTTTCAGTTTTATGATTTTTGGATTTTTAGAAAATTTGAGTAGTCGAATTTTCGATTTTTCAATTCATCGATTTTTCTATGTTCAATTTTTCAATTTTAATTTTGCGATTTTCAGTATGTTCATTGTCGATTTTTAGAATTTTCGGTTTTATAATTTTTTCATTCTTCAACTTTTAGACTTCAATTTTGTTACTTTCCGATTTTTTGCGTTTCGATTTTCCAATTTACAGAATTTTCAAGTTTATTATTCAGATTTTCGATTTTCCAGTTTTTGGATTTTCGTTTTTTCGATTTTTGCTTTTTGGATTTTTTTGTCCGTTTCAGTTTTTAGGCTTTGCAATTGTTTTACTTTTCGTTTTTCGATTATTTTAATTTCCGATTTTTTTGTTTTTGTTTTTTATTTTTTTCGTATGTTTCGTCCTTTTCGTCCTTTTTCGTCCTCTTTCGTCCTATTCGTCGTTTTGGAATTTTTGGTCCTTTTCGTCCTTTTTCGTCCTTTTCGTCCTATTTCCTCCTTTTCGTCCTTTTCGTTCTTTTTCGTCCTTTTCGTCCTTTTTCGTCCTTTCCCTCTTTTTACGTCCTTTTTCGTCCTATTCGTCATTTTTGTATTTTTCGTCCTTTTCGTCCTCTTTCGTCCTTCTCGTTTTTCGCATCCTTTTACGTCCGTTTTCGTCCTTTCTCATGATTTTCGTCCTTTTCATCCTTTATCATCCTTTTTCGTCCTTTTGGTCCTTCATCATCCTTTTTTCGTCCTTACTCATCCTTTTTAGTCATATTTCGTCCTATTTCATCCTATTTCGTCCTTTTCGTCCTTTTCGTTCTTTTTCGTCCTACTTCGTCCTTTTTCATCCTACTTCGTCCTTTTTCGTCCTACTTCGTCCTTTTTCGTCCTATTTCGTCCTATTCGTCATTTTCGCCATTTTCGCATTTTTCGTCCTTTTCGTCCTTTTTCGTCCTCTTTCGCCCTTCTCGTCCTTTCTCATCCTTTTTCGTCCTTACTCATCCTTTTTCGTCCTATTTCGTCCTATTTCGTCCTTTTAACGTCCTTTTTCGTTCTTAATCGTCCTTTTTCGTCTTTTCTCGTCCTTCCTCGTCCTCTTTCGTTCTTTTTCGTTTTTTTCGTCCTTTGTCCTTGTTCGTTCTTATTTCTTACTTACTTACTTACTTACTTACTTACTTACTTACTTACTTACTTACTTACTTACTTACTTACTTACTTACTTACTTACTTACTTACTTACTTACTTACTTACTTACTTACTTACTTACTTACTTACTTACTTACTTACTTACTTACTTACTTACTTACTTACTTACTTACTTACTTACTTACTTACTTACTTACTTACTTACTTACTTACTGTTCTCTTTCGCTTTTTTCACCCTTTGCCGTCCCTTTTCGTCTTTTCTCGTCCTGTTTCGTCCTTTTTCGTCCGTTTGCCGTTCTTTTTCGTCCTTTCTGTCCTTTTCCTCCTTTTTCGTGCTTTTTCGTCCTTCTCTTCCTTTTTTCGTCCGTCTTCGTTCTTTTTCGTCTTTCTTTGTCCTGTTTCGTCCTTTTCGTCTTTTTTCGTCCTTCTTTGACCTATTTCGTCCTTTTCGTCCTTTTTAGTCCTTCTTTGTCTTTTTTCGTTCTTTTCGTCCTTTTTCGTCCTTTTTCGTCCTCTTTCGTCCTTTTTCGTCCTTCTTCGCCCTTCATTGTCCTTTTTCGTCCTTTTCGTCCTTTTTTGTCTTTTTGTCCTTCATTTTTTCAAATTTCTGCCTTTTTGAATTTTCGATTTTTCAATTTTTCAGTTATTTGATTTTTCGATTCTCGATATTTCGAATTTTTGATTTTTCGATTTTTCAGGTTTGTGAATTTCCACTTTTTCGATCGCCCTAGGTATTTGATTAATTGAATTTTCGATTTTTTGGTTATCCATTTTTAGATTTTCGATTTTTACGATTTGTGTTTTTCGATTTTCGATTTTGCGCATATTTGATTAATCAAATTTTCGTTTTGTCGGCTTTCCCATTTTCTGATATTTGATTTTAGAATTTTGATCTTTTTTTCCATTTTTCAGCTTTAAGACTTCAATTTTGTTACTTTTCAATAGTCCGAATTTTCGAGTTTCAATTTTCAGATGTTTGATTTTTCGATTTTCCATTTTAGATTTTCCAATTATTCGATTGTGGATTTTTCGAATTTTTGAATTTTAATTTTTTCATTCTTCGGTTTTTAGACTTTAATTTTCTTTCTTTCTCTCCGATTCTTCGATATTCGACTTTCCGCTTTACAGAATTTTTCAGTATTGCGATTTTTTGATTTTCGATGTCTCAATTCATCTGTTTTCGATGTTCAATTTTTCAATTCAAGAGTTTTCGATTTTTCGGTTTTCCATTTTCAATTTTTCAGATTTGTGAATTTTCAATTTTTCGGTCGACCTAGCTATTTGATTCTTTGAATTTTTGATTTTCCGGTTTTTCTATTTTTAGGTTTTTGTAATTTTCTGTTTTTTCATTCTTCAGCGTTTAGACTTCAATTTTGTTACTTTTCGATTTTCTGAATTTTCGAGTTTTAATTTCAATTTTCAGATTTTTATTTTTCGAATTTTTGATTTTTAATTTTTCCCTTCTTCGGTTTTTAGACTTCAATTTTCGTTCTCTTCGATTTTTCGATTCTTCAATTTTTAAAATTTCGAAATTTCGATTTTTCGATGTTATTTTTCAATGCAAGAATTTTCGATTTTTCAATTTTCAATATTTTGATTTTTGGATTTTTCCATTTTCGTTTGTTCAATGTTTGATTTTAGGTATTAACAATGTTACTTATTTCTTGCAGGTTTTCAAATTAAGGCGAATTTAACCGTACCAAAACTGATATGTAAAGAAAATGACTTAATTCACGTTGCATGGAAAAGGAAAGATGATTTCGTATATTTTTTAGAAACCACCGGAGAAGAATTTACGAATTTCACTAATGCGGTAAGTATTTTAAAATGTGTGTTTATATCAGTAATATCTAGGACATCCAACAATGACCTTTTCCGAGTCAAAAATTAAAAAAACACCACCTGTTGAAGTAAGTTGGTACCAAACAAAACTCCTCTAGGGCTTATTTTACACTAGCAAGTTGGTAGTATAAGAGACTTCAAATTTGAAATTTCTTGACAAATAAAAACCATGATCATCCTAACCTCTTTTTTTTTGACAGAACGCCTTGGCACCAAAAATCTCCCTAGACAATGTTGTCAGTTGAGTTTTCGTACTATGTTGCCGGTTGAGCGGTATTTTAATTTTGACCAGATATTAGATAGTTATTGTTATTATTATATTTAGGAAAAATATTGTTTCTGATATACGATCTTCTTGTTTTAGACAACATGTGATCGGTACACGCTAACCGATCTCAATCAAGCTACTAACTACACAATTCGTTTGTGGGCTGCATCATTTTCCAAGAAACAAATTATGTATAGTGGTACTGTGAACATTAAAACGTCTGACAAAGATTTAATCCCGTCACCAGTGACGCGTTTTTCCGTTCAAAATATAACTTGCGAAGATCTTTCGTGTTTTGCTGTTGCTGAGTGGAGTCCAAATTTGGGTAAGTTTTTTTCGAAAAAATTGTCAAAATTGAAGCATTTACGAGTAGTTCCAACCTAATATTATCTGTACATTTATTTTTATTTTTTATTTTCAAGATTATTCGTGCCAATATGATCTTGTTTGGCACGAAAAAGATACGCTCGATCAGGACAGGATTAATGTTGTAAGTTTTTGAAATATTTATTACGTTGATCTACGTGTAGAACAGTCGGAGCTGATTCTTTGGTTATGCAATTGTACATATTTCTACGTTCACTGATACGAATTATAATGTAAACTGTCATTTAGGTAAACATGACATCTCATAATGTTCAGTTTGTTCTAATTTTTATATTTTCTACTTCACTCCGCTTACAATTTTTCATACTTTTAACTGCTAGGTATCATATATGCTACATAACGCAATGGGAAACTTTAGTAATTTTTGCTGTATAAACTAATATTCGTATGTAATAACAGATTTCAGGTGGTCACCGGTTAGTCTTAAAAGATTTAAAAGTTGACGCAGATTATCATGCCTTTATCGTCGCTAGAAATGGAGATTCATCAAATGAGAGTCCCAAGCAAACGATTGATTTCCGTACACCAACATGTTTGGAAACACACCGTAGTCTAGAAAAATGTCGTAAGTATTCCAGCATTTTTTACACTTGCAAAGTAGCCTCGATTGTAGGTAAACAATGAATTTGTAAATTAACTCAGTGTAATGACGAGAACAATTGATGTAAATTGGTTTGAGTTTCTGTGGACTTCAGTTTATGGGTTTCCTATTTATACGACAGATCGATAATTTGTCCCTACTTGCACATGATATCACTGCTTTTTAAAGCATTTCTTACGAAATGGGAGCAAGAATCTGAAAAGTCGTATATGTATCTGTCGAAATTATGTTCATTTGTTTATATATAACGTAATTATAGTAATTATCAATGTTTTATTACGATTTATGTTACTAACAAGTATCTAGTCATAGTTATTCCCGAAATGTACTTGAAATTCTTTTGTTTAGGTCCTGAAGCTCCGCAAGATCTAGTCATCAACGAAACTCCGGTCGAGTCGTCTGAGAAAATCTTAATATATGATGTTCACCTTAAGTGGCAAAAACCTCACTTAATACCTCAGTATTATATCGCCAATTTCAGCAATTTCGTGAATGAAAACAGAACTAATTTAGTGATTGAAAACGGAACTGAAACCTTAACTATTACTGGGGTGAGTATATTATTTTATTTTATTTTAGAATCATCTTGTTTATATGCATCAAATGCGGGCATAAATTGGCCTTTATGGCCCAGACCATTAAAAAATAAAATAAATAAACATGGGGTTTAATTTTTGGCTTGTTTTTTTCTTAATATACATATTTTTTGTATTCTTTTGAATAACACGGTACTCACAAACATGTTTTTTTATTTCTTGTAGAGAAATACGGTGTTTGCAATTAAGCTTCGCCCGTTTGACTCACGATGAATAAAAAAATCATCAGAATTGAGACAGGGCGGGTGGGCGGGGTTTTTATTTTGCCTTTTTTTTTCTTAATATACTTAGCCATCTTTTCACAACAAGAAACTTAGAACATAGTAAAAATGATTTTTTAAAATTGATATTTCCTTATACAAATTTATCATTTTAAACATGTTTTAAGTTTCATGCTGTGAAATGCATTCTACACATATTAAAACAAAAAGGCAAAACGTAATTACTTTACAAGAAATTAAAAACACGTTTTTGAGTATCGTGTTGTTCAAAGAATACTATGTATATCAAGAAAAAAAGACAAAATATAATTGAGATAGGGTGGGTGGGCCGGGCTACATTTTGCCTTTATTTCGTAATATGTGTAGAGTTATTTCGACAACAAGAAAGTTAAAACATGGTTAAAATGGTAAATTTTTTTAAGGAAATGTGAAAATCGTTATTTCTTTATACAAATTTAACAGTTTAAACATGTTTTAAGTTACATGTTGTGGAAAAAAGTCTGCACATATTAAAACAAAGAGGCAAAATATAAGCCCGCCCACCCACCCTATCTCAATTGTAAGGACATTTTTTATTCGGCGTGAACCAAGGGGGCAGAGCATAACTGCAAAATACTTATTTCTTTACAAGAAATTAAAAACATGCTTTGAGTATCGTGTTGTTCAAAGAATACTATGTATATTAAAAAAAAAGACAAAATATAAACCCCGCCCACCCACCCCATCTCAATTGTGATGATTTTTTTTTCCTATACTTAAACTTGAAACACGTTTAAAATGGTAAATTCCTGTAACGAAATATGGATTTTGCAATTAGGCTCCCCCCTAGGTCTGCCAACGAATGAAAACTTCATTGCTATTTAGATCAGGGCAAATATTGATAGCGTTTAATCTTTGGCTTTAATTTTTTATTAATATACATAGTCGTCTTTGAACAACACGAAACTCAGAAACATGTTTTTAATTTCTCGTAGAGAAACAAGGATTTTGCAGTTAAGCTCCTCCTTCTTGGCTCACGACGAATACAAAAAATCATCACAATTGAGATAGGGTGGGTGGGCGGGGCTACATTTTGCCTTTTTTTATCTTAACATGTGTAGATTTATTTCGACAACAAGAAACTTAAAACATAGTTAAAATGGTACATTTGTGCAAGGAAATACGGTTTTTGCAATTACGGGGCGCAGCCTAATTGCAAAATGGATATTTCTTAATACAAATTTAACATTTTAATCATGTTTTAAGTTACATGTTATGAAAATGTCTACAAATATTAAAACAAAAAGGTAAAATGCAGCCCCGCCCACCCGCCCTATCTCAATTGTAATGATTGTTTTTATTCGCCGTGAACCAAGGGGGCAGAGCTTAACTGCAAAATACTTATTTCTTTACGCGAAATTAAAAACATGTTTTTGGGTATCGTGTTGTTCAAAGAATATTATGTATATTAAAAAAAAAGAGACAAAATATAAACCCTGCCCACTCACCCCATCTCAATTGTGATGATTATTTTTATTCTTAGAAACTCGAAACACCTTAGAATGGTAAATTTTTGCAAGAAAATATAGATTTTGCAATTAGGCCCCGCCCCTATAGGTCTGCCAACGAATGAAAACTTTGCTATTAAGATCAAGGCAAATATGGATGGCGCTTAATCTTTCGCTTTAATTTTTTATTAATATACATATTATTCTTTTAACAATATGATACTCAAAAGCATGTTTTTAATTTCTCGTAGAGAAAGGATTTTGCAGTTAGCTTCGCCTTCTAGGCTCACGACGAATAAAAAAAAAATCATCACAATTGAGATAGGGCGGGTGGGCGGGGCTCCAATTTGCCTTTTTTTTTAACATATGTGTAGACTTATTTCGACAACAAGAAAGTTAAAACATGGTTAAAATGGTAAATTTTTGTAAGGAAATATGAAAATCGGTATTTCCTTATACAAATTTAACATTTTAAATATGTTTTAAGTTACATGTTGTGAAAAAATGTCTACACATAAATTAAACAAAAGGGTAAAATGTAGCCCCACCCACCCGCCCTATCTCAATTGTAATGATTTTTTTTATTCACTGTGAACCAAAGGGGCAGAGCTTAACTGCAAAATACTTATTTTTTTAGAAGAAATTAAAAACATGTTTTTGAGTATCGTGTTGATCAAAGAATACTATGCATATTAAGAAAAAAAGACAAAATATAGACCCCGCCCACCCTCCTCATCTCAACTGTGATGATTTTTTGTATTCTTAGAAATTTAAAACACATGGTAAAGTTTTGCAAGAAAATATGGATTTTCCGCCCCTAGGTGTGCCAAAGAATGAAAACTTCATTGCCATTTAGATGAGGGCAAATATGAGTGGCGCTTAATCTTTCGTTTTAATTTTTTCTTAATAGACATAGTATTCTTTTAACAACACGATACTCAAAAGCATGTTTTTAATTTCTCGTAGAGAAAGGATTTTGCAGTTAGCTTCGCCTTCTTGGCTCATGACGAATAAAAAAAAAATCATCACAATTGAGATAGGGTGGGTGGGCGGGGCTACATTTTGCCTTTATTTCTTAATATGTGTAGAGTTATTTCGACAACAAGAAAGTTAAAACATGGTTAAAATGGTAAATTTTTTTAAGGAAATGTGGAAATCGTTATTTCTTTATACAAATTTAACAGTTTAAACATGTTTTAAGTTACATGTTGTGGAAAAAAGTCTGCACATATTAAAACAAAAAGGCAAAATATAAGCCCGCCCACCCACCCTATCTCAATTGTAATGACATTTTTTATTCGGCGTGAACCAAGGGGGCAGAGCATAACTGCAAAATATTTACTTCTTTACAAGAATTTAAAAACATGCTTTGAGTATCGTGTTGTTCAAAGAATACTATGTATATTAAAAAAAAATTGGTCTAAAGAGTTTAGACAGTACTTCCCTCGCTGTCGGAAACTTGACGACTGCATGCCTATTGTGTTTTTTTTTCTCATTACATTTTTGTAGTGGGAATTTAAAAAAAAAATTGTGATGACGTCATCAACATTTTTGCAAGAACACGTATATCAGTTGGGATAGATGTAGTGTAATACTAAGAATAAAATTATTGTATTCCCAAATTTTCGGGAAAATGAATTGGGTCGTTTTGAATATTGATTTCTTATGATTAGAGCTGTGCGGTTGAAATTTATTTACCCCCACTATCGGCCCACAGTGCCGATCGCTACACAGCCTTGCCTTGCTCGCTTCTCGCTTTTCAGTTGTGGATTATTTTTGATAATTCACACAAATAGTTTTATTGTCAGCGAGACGGACACCTGAACATTATTAAAATTATGATTACTCTTATTTCGTGAATATGGATTTTAAAATCATCAACTGACATGCCGTTAGCATTATTTTTCGCCTAATTTTCTTCGCGATACATCACGTCGGTTGCAAGCCTATGGCCTGCCGGAGTGGGGGTCAATTCGCAGCGTTTAAATTTCAACCGCACAGCTCTACTTATAATCAATAAAATAACGAAACAATTTACTCACGTATACGGCGCCGGTGTGTAATATCTAGAGAGCGGATTTCTGTCGGGCTAGGTAAGGCCAAACTCGGTACGGCTCGTACGGGATGCGAATTCATTGCGGTTGCGGACTGCACTTCGTTTATTTAAGATTAGAATAACGCTGTTTCGTTGCACTCTGCTGTTAATTCCCGTTCTCATTTACTTAGCCGTTTGATTAATAAATCGTTAATTATATTTATGGAATTAGTACCGATTAAATTTAGTGATTATCTATCACCCGGCAATCCAGCACGTCCCCCCCTATAATCGTGACGTAGCCCGACACAAATCCGCTGTCTAGTAATATGAGGGGCAACTGAAAATCGTTTATGTATAAACATTCTTAATTTAAGATGACAAGCGTAACAGCATACGTGAGAGTCAAACAGAGAAACTGTAAACAAAACGACCATCGGTTTTATTGCTTCGACTTCCGCTTATTATATAAAACATTGCGTTTTATTTTAATTCTTGACGGTGAAATTCACAATTGGTTGATTATAAACATGTCTATTCTACATTCGCGGAACCAAGTGAGCGCATAAAACAAATGCAGGTCTGTAATGTTAAAATCGATGTAAATAAGCGTGCTACCCTTATGTTTCAACCGAGTTTTTCCTTTAACAAATTTTGTGTCTACCAAATTGGGTTGGTTGGGGTGTAATACTAATAATAAGTGTTGCCTTTAATTTAATCAATAAAATAAATTGACTTCATTAATTTTTTTGAACCACCTCTTAAGAAAATCTAAAAAATATGAATGGAATGATAAATCACAAGTACAAACTCATCATATTTTTTGCATTTTAGATAGGATTTATTCAGCAAAATTTAAGGGTGACGTCATCAATTTTTTTAGGAGGGATGAACAAATACATTTTGAACAAAAGTTTACCATGCTTATAATAACTTTAAAATATTCCCAAGATTTCAAAGCATTCGGTTTTGTAATTCCTGATTAAATCGATAAAATAAATTCACGCATTCATTAATTTTTTTGAGTCACCCTGTATATGCAAGTCCAAAAAATATGAATGGAGTAATAAATTACAAGTACAGACTCATCATATTTTTACAGTTTAGATAGGATTTATTCGGCAAACTTTCGAGCTGACGTCATCAATTTTTTGGAGGGGATAAGCAAATATATTTTGACTAAACATTTATTATGCTCTTTATAACCTTAAAACATCTGCAAGATTTCAAACCGAATGCTCTGAAATCTTGCAGATGTTTTAAGGTCATAAAGAGCATAATAAATGTTTAGTCAAAATATATTTGCTTATCCCCTCCAAAAACTTGATGACATCAGCTCGAAAGTTTGCCGAATAAATCATATCTAAAATGTACAAAATATGATGAGCCTGTACTTGTCATTTATCACTCCATTCATATTTTTTGGATTTGCATATACAGAGTGACTCAAAAAAATTAATGAATGCGTAAATATATTTTATTGATTTAATCAGAAACTACAAAACGGATTGCTCTGACATCTTGCACATGTTTTAAGGTTATAAAGAGCATAATAAATGTTTAGTCAAAATATATTTGCTTATCCCCTCCAAAAACTTGATGACGTCAGCTCGAAAATTTGCCGAATAAATCATATCTAAAATGTACAAAATATAATCAGTCTGTACTTGTGATCTATCACTCCATTCATATTTTTTGGATTTGCATGTACAGGATGATTCAAGAAAATAAATGAAAGCGTAAATTTATTTTACTGATTTACTCAGGAACTACAAAACCGAATGCTTCAAAATCTTGAAGATATTTTAAAATTATCATAAGCATGGTAAATTTTTGATCAAAACGTATTTGGTCGTCCCCCCTAAAAAATTTATGACGTCACCACAAAATTTTGCTGAATAAATCCTATCTAAAATGTACAAAATATGGTGAGTCTCTTCTTGTGATTTATCATTCCATTCAAATTTTTTCGATTTGCATATACAGGGTGACTCAAAAAAATTAATGAATGCGTAAATTTATTTTATTGATTTAATCAGGAACTACAAAACCGAATGCTTTGAAATCTTGCAGATGTTTTAAGGTCATAAAGAGCATAATAAATGTTTAGTCAAAATATATTTGCTTATCCCCTCCAAAAACTTGATGACGTCAGCTCGAAAGTTTGCCGAATAAATCATATCTAAAATGTACAAAATATGATGAGCCTGTACTTGTCATTTATCACTCCATTCATATTTTTTGGATTTGCATATACAGAGTGACTCAAAAAAATTAATGAATGCGTAAATATATTTTATTGATTTAATCAGGAACTACAAAACGGAATGCTCTGACATCTTGCACATGTTTTAAGGTTATAAAGAGCATAATAAATGTTTAGTCAAAATATATTTGCTTATCCCCTCCAAAAACTTGATGACGTCAGCTCGAAAATTTGCCGAATAAATCATATCTAAAATGTACAAAATATGATCAGTCTGTACTTGTGATCTATCACTCCATTCATATTTTTTGGATTTGCATATACAGAGTGACTCAAAAAAAAAATCGGTTGTCTGTAAAGTCGGTTTACTGACGATAGTTGAACGTGACAACGTCTTAAGAAAATACTGATGGAATGGTAGCATTTTTCAAAAGAAAATTTTAATTTCATTTGTTTAATAGATTTGTATGTATATAGAGAAGGAGGTAATTAGAAATCACAATGAAATTGATCAAGTTAGATTTATTTATACGCATAAATACAATTATGTCAATTTTTTTAGTTTAATGTGTCTTGAAAAAATTGACACTACATTCACTTTTCACTGCACTTGATACTCGACCAAAACATGTCAATGTACTATAATATAGCAGCTGTCCACGCAGACGCATCGCTCACTCAAGTAGGAGAGAGACGGATGGCGAACGCTGCCGAACGCGAAGGCCGATTGTGCCTCTTTGTCGCTCGTTCCGCGTTCTCGCTTGCACTTCAAGCCTTACACGGGACGCCTCAGAGCGAGGTAACGCCACATGAGTCATGCTTTTTCGTGCGTGCAGCCGGCTCCATCGATTTATAAGACGTTGTCACGTCAAAAATTAATGAATGCGTAAATTTATTTTATTGATTTAATCAGGAACTACAAAACCGAATGCTTTGAAATCTTGCAGATGTTTTAAGGTTATAAAGAGCATAATAAATTTTTAGTCAAAATATATTTGGTTATCTTCTACAAAAAACTGATAACGTCAGCTCAAAAGTTTGCCGAATAAATCGTATCTAAAATTTACAAAATATGATGAGTCTGTACTTGTGATTTATCATTCCATTCATATTTTTGGATTTGCATATGCAGGGTGACTCAAAAAAATTAATGAAGGCGTGAATTTATTTTATCCATTTAATCAGGAATTACAAAACCGAATGCTTTGAAATCTTGGGAATATTTTAAAGTTATTATAAGCATGGTAAACTTTTGTTCAAAATGTATTTGTTCATCCCTCCTAAAAAAAATGATGACGTCACCCTTAAATTTTGCTGAATAAATCCTATCTAAAATGCAAAAAATATGATGAGTTTGTACTTGTGATTTATCATTCCATTCATATTTTTTAGATTTTCTTAAGAGGTGGTTCAAAAAAATTAATGAAGTCAATTTATTTTATTGATTAAATTAAAGGCAACACTTATTATAAGTATTACACCCCAACCAACCCAATTTGGTAGACACAAAATTTGTTAAAGGAAAAACTCGGTTGAAACATAGGGTAGCACGCTTATTTACATCGACTTTAACATTACAGACCTGCATTTGTTTTATGCGCTCACTTGGTTCCGCGAATGTGAAATAGACATGTTTATAATCAACCAATTGTGAATTTCACCGTCAAGAATTAAAATAAAACCCAATGTTTTATATAATAAACGGAAGTTGAAGCAATAAAACCGATGGTCGTTTTGTTTACAGTTTCTCTGTTTGACTCTCACATATGCTGTTACGCCTGTCATCTTAAATTAAGAATGTTTATACATACACGATTTTCAGTTGCCTCTGATACGTATACGTGAGTAAATTGTTTCGTTATTTTATTGATTATTACAAATCAATATTCAAAACGACCCAATTCATTTTCCCGAAAATTTGAGAATATAATAATTTTATTCTTAGTATTACACTACATCTATCCCAACTGATATACGTGTCCTTGCAAAAATGTTGATGACGTCATCGCAATTTTTTTTTAAATTCCCACTACAAAAATGTAATGAGAAAAAAAACACAATAGGCATGCAGTTGTCAAGTTTCCGACAGCGAGGGAAGTACTGTCTAAACTCTTTAGACCAATTTTTTATTAATATACATAGTCGTCTTTGAACAACACGAAACTCAAAAACATGTTTTTAATTTCTCGTAAAGAAACAAGGATTATGCAGTTAAGCTCCTCCTTCTTGGCTCACGACGAATAAAAAAAATCGTTACAATGGAGATAGGGCGGGTGGGTGGGGCTACATTTTGCCTTTTTTTATCTTAACATGTGTAGATTTAATTCGACAACAAGAAACTTAAAACATGGTACATTTTTGCAAGGAAATGCGGTTTTTGCAATTATGGGGCGCAGCCTAATTGCAAAATCGATATTTCTTTATACAAATTTAACATTTTAATCATGTTTTAAGTTCATGTTATGAAAACATTTCTACAAATATTAAAACAAAAAGGTAAAATGTAGCCCCGCCCACCCGCCCTATCTCAATTGTAATGATTGTTTTTATTCGCCGTAAACCAAGGGGGCAGAGCTTAACTGCAAAATACTCATTTCTTTACGCGAAATTAAAAACGTGTTTTTGAGTATCGTGTTGTTCAAAGAATACTATGCATATTAAGAAAAAAAGACAAAATATGGACCCCGCCCACCCTCCTCATCTCAATTGTGATGATTTTTTGTATTCTTAGAAATTTGAAACACATGGTAAAGTTTTGCAAGAAAATATGGATTTTCCGCCCCTAGGTGTGCCAACTAATGAGAATTTCATTGCTATTTAGATGAGGGCAAATATGAGTGGCGCTTAATCTTTCGTTTCAATTTTTTTTTAATATACATAGTATTCTTTGAACAACACGATACTCAAAAACATGTTTTTAATTTCTTTTAGAGAAATTAGGATTTTGCAGTTAGCTCCGCCTTCTTGGCTTAGGACGAATAAAAAAAAAGCATCACAATTGAGATGGGGTGGGTGGGCGGGGCTCCATTTAGCCTTTTTTTTCTTAATATGTGTAGACTAATTTCGACAACAAGAAACTTAAAACATGTCTAAAATGGAAATTTTTTTGGTAATCAATTTAAATCCTCCACTTTTCTTCTACAACCGAGTTAAATTTATTTATTTACTTTACGAGATGCACCCTATAAACAAATAAAGTATTTATCTAATGAGTGTTAAGAAAGTATTACATTTAAATCTAAATCTAAATAAGAATTAATAAAAAAAATACATGAAAAGGGATTATTAAGAAAATTAAATAAAAATAAAAAAAATATAATATTACAACAGCTTAGAAGTCTTCAGTTGGCTTTTAAAACGATTTCTTGATGTCCCAAACAATTCCACTTCATCATTATGTGTATTTGCCAATCTTGACAATCTACCACTAGGCGAAAAAAAAACATAATTAGTTTGGTATTAGCGGAGTCTACCTTAATATTTAAAACAATATTTTCAACCCATCACTTGGTGTTAGCGCGGGCATAACATTCCACACCTCTGCCCGGTCGCTTCTTTAATAATAATAATAAAAACGTTATATGGACCGCGGGCATAATTAGGAGATTATGGCCCTCGGGAAATTAAACATTTGCTCGTCCTATAATCGTCTAATTATGCTCTTAATACATAAATAACTGTACTATTATCACTTTCACGCTTATTGCTACATTGTCATAAATTCTGTTTTCATTTTATATTCCAGAACGAAACCAAAGCCACTTTTCACAGCGTCCAACTGGGTGACTTCTATCAAATCTCACTAAGGGCATGCTCTCCGGCGGGCTGCAGCGATCAAGTCGTAGACGATCGCCACAAAATAATTTCAATTAATGTCTCGTCGCATAAGCAGTTGATGGTTGTGACTTTCGTTTTAGTTCCTCTTGTTAGTATCTTATTGGGAATAATAATAATTATGTACTACCGGAGCAGGCAAAAACAACAGGAAGAACGAGATAAATATTTTACGGTAAGACAGAAATAAAAATTTAAGGTTTTATCACAGGAGTTTGTTTTTAGGGACTAGATGAAGAGAAACTACCAGAATCCACTGATAACCTAGAAATAAATTTAATTAAACAAGACGTTCCTGATCAGTGGGAACTGGATCCGTGCAAATTGTGCTTTCAGAGTATCGTAGGGGAAGGAGCTTTTGGAATTGTACGGAAAGCTTACTTAGAGACCGAAAGTAATACAAAAATACAAGTTGCGATTAAGATGTTAAAAGGTTTCAATGCATATAAGTACCATAAAATTGTATAACTTACCTTAATTTTTTAGAATCTCCTACTGCGGATGAAATACGACAGTTTACACAAGAAATTAATATAATGAAGTCCGTTAGACAGCATCCGTATATCGTTTCTCTAATTGGGTGCATAACAGAAGGACGTCCTGAAGGGCCTTTACTTGTGGTGGAGTACTGTTCAAGAGGCGACTTACAAACTTATTTGAGAAAAGCCTGGGATAAATTCTGCAGCATGTTAGTATAAACGTCATCACACAAAAAATTGTATCTAAATGTGTAACAAATTGCAGACAACAAGAAATGATTAATCTTGAAGAAAACCTAAACAACCAAAAAAATTACTTTGAAAATAAAACATATGACATCAATTTGGGAGACAAATTTATAATTCAACCAAAACATTTATTATCAATTGCACGTCAGGTAGCACTGGGTATGGTAAGTACCGATTCTCCACTTCACTGTATAATTGGTGGTCTGTAAAAGTGAAGCAAATTGTTAATTTCAGGAACATCTAGCAAAAACGCGGGTAGTCCATAGAGATCTAGCTGCACGAAATGTTTTGGTTTGTGAAAATCATACCGTGAAAGTGTCCGATTTTGGTTTAAGTCGAGATGTGTACAGAGATAACGTCTACTGCAAAAGTGGGGGCGGTAAACTGCCGATCAGATGGATGGCCCTCGAATCCTTAACTCACCAGAGATACACAACGTATAGTGACGTATGGTCTTTTGGAATTTTGTTGTGGGAAATAGTTACATTAGGAGGTACCCCATATGTGGGGGTTCACTCTTCAGATTTATTGGAATTTCTTAAGAATGGAAATCGTTTGGGTCGTCCGTCTAATTGCAGCCAAGAATTGTAAGTATATTAATTTAATTTAATTTAACTTGATTTAATTGAAAACAATTTTAAGGTACGCAATAATGCAGAGTTGTTGGAAAGCCTCACCTAAGAACCGACCGACGTTTACAGATCTGCGTAAACTCTTAGAAGATTTATTGGAGAATGTTTCCCATTATCTACGAGTAGAAAACGCAGATTTGTTAGTGAGCTGTGGTGACAACACGAAATTGAATTCCAATAAATCAGACCAAAGATTATATTCTAGTGAAAGTTATATCCAACCTGTGAATACTTTGAGATGAAAAAATAGTTAGGAATTTTGTCTGTAGTGGACCATTAACAGTTCAGACGATTTTGTTTTGTTTTTAAACACTTGTGGTGCCTCATGTCGACTCATTTGTGCATATGTGTGGGATATTATGTGACAAATTATACATATATGAATAAGTTAACCAATTTAATAATGTACCTGTGACCAAAGTTCAACAATGTGTGATCAAATAACATAAACTAAATATGTATATGTAGTCTTACGTTAAAATTGAATTCTCATTGTGAAATGAAAGTTATGACTGATACAGCTGTGACTGTGGTAATGTTTTTATGCACAATATAATTATTTCTTGATATTATACGTTTTTTATTTATTTCTGCTTGAAAGGTGTCGACATATAAGGTAGGTACTGTATTAATAAAATTCAACTAATACAGATTTCCTGAAACCTTAGTGGTATAGATGGAGACTTAAGAACTGTTATGCATGTGCCGCTAATCACCAAAATGATTTGAACTCTTTTGAAATGTCAAAATACGCTAGAGCATTACGGGTTGCAGTGTTATCGAGCATCTGTGAACGCTACTACGGTACATTTGACATTCAAAAATTGTAAATTATCACAAAAGCGTTTAATTTTTAGTAAAGAGGCAAAAAAAAGGAAGAAAAGGAGGACAAATGGAACGAAACAAGGCAAAGGAAAAGAAATAAAGGATGCAGATAGGGAAATCGGAAAAAGGGAAGCTGGTACAAAATTAGGAGAACAAGGGGTGAAGGTACTGTTTTGGAATGTCCAAGGGTTGCGAAAAAAGGAAAAGGAATTTTGGGACTACGTGGGAAAATTTGATGCCCTAGGCCAGTGCCTAGTGTGCCTTATTATAAATCCAAAGCTGATGTGAAGAAATAGAGAGAATGAGAGAAATGAGAAGGAGTATGAAAGAAGAACTGAGTGTAAGAGATAAGGATATAGATAAGCAAGAACGCAGATCGAGAATATCGGAGTCTAGATATAATGTAGAGTATAGAAAAATAGTAAATGATGAAGTACCAAAAGTAAGCAGACAGAGAGAGTATAGAGGAGAAAAGAATGATGGGAGATTTACGTGTGGAAATGAAGAGAAAGAGAATAATTTTTGGATGGATGAAACTGACAGAAGCTGTAGGATATGTTGGAGAGAGGCAGAAACAATAGAGCATATGATGGTAGGATGTGAAAGATTGAGAGAATCGAAGGAAATTACGGAAGAAGTGCTAAACTAAAACTAAAAAAAGGAAAGATGGCGTCGGCGAGTCGCATACAGTGTTGTCTTCTAAAACAAATGATGATTGATAATTTTAAGCAATGCAGAAAATGTAAAAACAAAGTGTCTAATGCCTGGTCATGTGTTAAGTGTCATACGTACTTTCATAAAAGCTGTGCTTTAGTGGTACAAGAAAGGAATAACAATCTTATTTTTCTGTCGAATTGAGCTAGTATGTGATAAGTGCTGTGGTGATTCGAATGAATCTGTAAGTTCCAATAGTAGTGATGAATTTTCCAATCTGTTAAATAAAATGGTCGACAAGGCTGTCTCCTCTAATGATCGAAATTAAAAAAACTTAGAGATGAGGTTCAGATTCTAAAATCAAGTACCTATTATCGAGATGGCGAAGATGTCAACAAGAGAAACCCCGTATAGTTCTTTAAAACTGCCTTGTTGGGATGATGATCGTTTATCTGAAAAATCATCAGTTTTATCTAGTAATGAAATTGAAGGTAATGTCTTCACAATTAGTGGTAATAGTGACAAGAAAGGTCCTCAGAAAAACCTGGATAAAACATCGTTTAAAAGAAATGTAAACCTTCGCTCAGCTGTTGTGGAAGATAATTAAAACGTGTATGAACCCAATAAAAATGCTCCAGTTAAGTCCAATATTACCAATGCTACCAGTAAAACGAGGGTAATGAAGACCTTGATAATTGGTACTTCTCAAGTCAGCAATGAAAATGGAGATGCTCTTGAAGATCGTAGTAATGAGTTTGTTGCTGTCACTAGGCGACGAAAAAGGGACATTCATGTCACAAAAGTAAATCCTGGGGTTAATATTAGTAGGATTGAAGATTATATTAGGAATAAATTACAGTGTGTTTGTAGCGCAAATGACAATATGGACAATATTTAATCCTTTGAACTCAAACAATTACATTTTAAGTTCCCTGATAAATACAGTTCTTTTAAATTATCAATCGATTTCTCATTAATTGAAAAAGTTTTGGATCCATCTTTTTGGCCAATCGGTATTGCTGTTCGTAAATATTTTAGTCCTCGTAGTGTACGAAGACAATCAAATTTTCAAAAACGTCCAGATCATCAAACTCAGAGTTAACTATCTATTATCAGAATGTTAGAGGGTTGAGAACTAAAATCAGTGATTTATATTCTAGTGCATTGTGCGAAAACTATCCGATAATTTCATTAACAGAAACTTGGCTTAATGACACATTTTTTAATAGGGAAATTATAGATGATAGACATGTTGTTTACAGAAAGGATAGATCCTTTTTAGAGACGAATAAAGAACTTGGTGGTGGTGTAATGATAGCTGTTATAAAGAATATTCCTTCTATTTTACTGCAAATTGATACTCTTCAAAGAGAAGAAGTTTGGATACTAATCTCGTTTAATGGCATTCAAATTATAATTGGAACTGTGTATTTTCCTCGTAATTCACCCTTAGCTGTGTATTCTGACCATATATCTTTGGTTTGATTCTTTAATTGCTGATTATCCTGAAACTACAGTATGTATTGTTGGTGATTACAATTTGCCTGGATTGAGCTGGAAAAGTGATACAAATTGTAATTATTTAATACCTGTTAACGTTGTTTCAATGATTGAAGAATTAATTTGTGACAATTTCGCTGTGAGTGGTCTTTTTCAATACAACTTTATATTGAATGGAAATGATGTAATTTTGGATTTAAGCTTTAGTAATACTGCACTTATCATTGAAGAATGTTTATCCTTATTACCAAAAGATATAAATCATCCTGCCTTTATTATTAAAATTAGTGACATATCCTTGCCTCTTTACTAGATCGTACTATATACACATCTTATTTGGATTTTAAGAACTCGTCATTTGATGTAATTAATACCTACCTGGAACAAATTGATTGGTTTATAATGGATTTTTTTTTTATCTGATGATTGTATGTATTATTTTTATTCTCACATAAATTCTCTTATAACTCGTTTTGTTCCTATTCTTGTTAAAAAAACTCAGAACAATTTTCCTTATTGGGTTGATAACCATACAAGATCTCTTATTGTGAAAAAAAAAAGAAGTTCATAGGAATTTTAAGGTAACTGGATTATATTCAGATTACGTAAAGTTTTGTGATCTTAGACGTACATGTAAGTTGGCTATGAACTTGTGTAGGAAAAATCATATTCGAAGTGTTGAGCAGAATATTATTGTTAATAGTAATGGTTTTTGGTCATTTGTCAAGAAATCAAAATCTAATACAGTGGGGTTCCCCTGTTCTATGTTCTTAGGTGATATCATAGCTGATTCTTCTAAATCCATTGCAGATTTGTTTGCTACTTATTTTCAAACTGTATATACGGTAGCTGATACTGATGTTAATATGAGTTCATCAAATTGGAAAGACAATCTTGTTGATATTAATTCATTTGAAATATCCACCGGCCTTGTTTTGTCTAAATTACTTTCCTTAGATTCTTCTGTTAAAATAGGTCCAGATGGTATTCCATCACTATTTTTAAAACAATGTGCTCACAATTTACGTTTTCCCCTACAAATATTATATAAAAGATCTTTACAATTATCCAAAGTTCCTACGCTATGGAAAATTTCTTGTGTTACACCTATTTATAAGAAAGGTCATCGTAGTGATATTTCAAACTATAGACCTATTAGTATTGGTTCACCTATAGCCAAAATATTTGATTCAATTACATGTGACATTTTGTCTTTCCATGTAAAAATTATCATCCTAGATGAACAGCATGGTTTCTTTAAAGGGCGTTCGACAACTTCTAATTTAATGATATTTACTAATTATATAGTTAATAATATGGAAAATGGTTACGATACTGATTGTATTTACACTGATTTGGCAAAAGCTTTTGTTAGGGTGAATATTCGTATTCTACTATTAAAATTGGCTAAGATTGGAATTGGTGATCCTTTACTATCATGGATAGATTCATATCTAAGTAATCGAAGGCAATTTGTAATTATAAATGGGTTTAAATCAAAATGTATAATTCCATCTTCCGGTGTTCCGCAAGGTTCCCATTTAGGGCCCTTGCTTTTCTCTCTATTTATAAATGATATCAAAGATGTTATAAAATCTAGTCAGTTTTTACTATCTGCAGATGATTTAAAAATCTTTAAAAAAATTATTTGCCCCTCTGATTGTCATATGATACAATCTGATTTGAACTTTTTAGAATTTTGGTGTAAGAAAAATGGACTAGAATTTAAGATACCTAAGTGTAAGGTTTTAAGATTTAGTCGCAAATTATGTTCTGAACATTATAATTATACATTGTTTCTATTCTTCTTGAAAATGTGACCAGTTTTTGTGATTTAGGAATTACTATTGATAGTAAACTCTCTTTTACTTTTCACATAAATAATATTGTTTCTAAAGCAAATAAAATGTTAGGATTAGTAAAAAGAACCTGTAGTGAGTTCTCAAATCTTCAATCCTCGAATACGGTGTTACTATATGGTCTCCTTATTATAAGATGCACAGTCAAAGAATTGAAAAAATAAAAAAAAAAAATCGTCAAATTTCTGTGCTATAAGTTCAATATATTTTTCAATAACTATAATTATACTATGATAATAAGTTATTTTGGGCTTACGTTACTTTCTAAGACAAGAATAATGTTTGACTAGCTGACCCCGTGAACTCCGTTTCACCTACAACTTAATTTTGAATCTGCAAAATCGAATGCTTTGAAATCTTGCAGATGTTTTAAACATATGATAAGCATAATAAATTTTTATTCAAAATATATTTACTTATCCCCTCCAAAAAATTGATGACGTCAGCCCAAAATTTTGCCAAATGAATCCTATCTAAAATGTCCAAAATAGGATGAGACTATACTTGTGATTTATCATTCCATTCATATTTTTTAGTTTTGCTTATAGGGGGTGTCTCAAAAAAATTAATAACTGAGTCAATTTATTTTATTGATTGAATCAAGAATTGCAAAACTGAATTTTGAAATATTGAAGTTACTGTTTGACATGGTCGGTTTTCAATCAAAATATATCTGTTTATCAAGCCCAAAAACTTGAAGACGTCATCTCAAGATTTTGCAAAATAAATCCTATCTAAAATGTGGAAAATATCATCAGTATATTTTCCTAATTTATCACTGCATCCATATTTTTTAGATTTGCTTTTACAGTGACTCAAAAAAATATATGGATCAGTCAATTTATTTTAGTGAATAACTCAAGAGTTGCAAAAATGAATACTTTGAGATCTTGCAGACGTTTTAAAGTTATTGTAAGCATGGTAAATTGTTAAGAATATTTATTTATTCCCCCCAAAAAATTGATGGAATGGCTCACTCGATTTTCGCAGATAATTTTGGGAATACAATACAGTTATTTTTAGTATTACACTGCACCAATCCAAGGTGGTATATCTACGTGTTGATAGTAAATGTTGATTAGGTCATCACAAAATTGTGTGAAGAAAAGACTCAACTCGAAAATGCTGAATATGTTTCATTATACTTTTGGTGCGAAGGAAGTTCTGTCGAAACAACGTTCGATCAATTTTTTGACAATGGTTGATATAAATAAAACTCAGTAGATGCTCATACTCGAAATACGAAGTATCTACTCGAATATCAAATCAAAATATTTCTAGTTTTTCTAGATGATACTAATACTTCAGTAAGTAACAGTTGATGCTCAAGTAGCATCTCGATACAACAAAAAAAGACAACAGTGACAGTGTTCAACCATCAAGGCAAAAATCGAGTCACCAAAATATAAGTTAGTATGGGGTAGACACCTTGAGATGGGAATCTCTATGGCCAGTGTTAGAAAAAACGCACTGCACAATTTATGAATAAATAAAAGTTAATTACATGAAAAGTTTTCGATATTCCTGCTCCTAATGTGTTTTTCAAACTGAATGCACCTTTTGACGACGTTCCACATTCATGAAAGTCACCATGTTTAGTTAAAATTCACTCTTACAACAGCTCAGTTATTTGCCACGCCGATGCTCATTTCTAGATTAAATGCTCACAAAACGCGTAGATGTTCAGTTTGTGTTCGGGGAGATACAATGTTTCCCAGTAGGTACTCAGTACATAGAGTAGATGCTCAGGTATATAAGAGTAATAATGAAGTAGGTACTTCGTACTTCGAATATGAGTATCTACTCAGTTTTATTCATACCACTCAATGTCTCGCTTCAATGTTTGATTATGTTGATTATGAGCACAACGCTGATCAACTTCCATATCCGAATTACCCATGAAATAAATCATTGCGGTTTGCACCTGAGGTAGTTCGTCGCACATTTGATTGACTTCGTGGACCTATGTGAGGTTGTCGTCTTCTCGGCATTTTAATGAACTTCATAAAACGACACAGAATTATTTTCACAGTCAATCAAATCTGTAAATTTTGTCTTGAGAATTTTAAAATATTGAAAACTTCAAATTAAATCCTCGAATAACGGTATAGTTGAGGTTTTGTCGAAACCAACAAAGTGAATATAGGTAAATAGAATGGCAGATCAAAATTAATAACAAACTTTCGCAATGTGTAATTAAATTCACTTTAACCAAGACTTTTCTTAAAATAAACGACGTATTTTTTTACGAAAAACAAAGAACGATTTGAAATGCAATATACTTTTCACAATTGCACGGAAGAATTAGTTTTGTATGACACGTCAGTAAGACGACAGGTCCGTCAGAAACGCCAACTATTGAAATTAATTCGTGGCGATTCCCATACAAAATTTTTAGAATTTTTTTATTTTTTAACTGTTCTTTTAAGTTTTCCTTATTTTTTTTTATTTATAAACCATCTCCGTAATATAAAAAATTCTTCAAATCGGTCAAGCCGTTTTTGAGTCCTAGCGAGACTAACAGGAACAGCAATTGATTTTTATTATATAGACGATTAAAAAATGGGGGTTGGTGGTAGAAAGGTGAAAATTTCGGGTTACGTGTATTTTTTGATGCCAATTCTTAAAAAAATAAAAATAAAAAAATTTGTCCAAAAAATAGACAAAAATTTTTTAGGGTGGGCCACCCTTATCACTTAGGGGTTTAAAAAATAGTTTACAACCTATTGTCAGACCTACCGAATAGACACAAAAAATTTCATACAAATCGCTTTACCCATTTCGGAGAAGTTCGGTTACAAACATTGTGACGCCAGAATTTTATACATAATGCATTATTATTTTAGAACAAATTTCATTACCATAAAAAAGGTTATACTGACTCGACCTTAAAAGATAGACATATGCTGTCGCGGACTTTTCTTTAGAACTTTTAGAGGGGAACAATTTCGTCATACATGATTTTTACGTAACTTTAACCGTTTAAGCAGCGTAAGCAACGGAAGCTGTCAAAGGAGGAATAATTTTCCCGTTTTTCCGAATTTTTCATTGCTACTTCGCTCCTAATGATCGTAGCGTGATTTTATATAGCCTATATGTAGATATGATACATGGACTATCCAACACAAAAAGATTTTTTGAATTTGAACCAGTAGTTTCTGAGATTAGCGTGTTCAAATAAACAACAGCTTCAGCTTTATTATATAAGTATAGATATGTGTTTTGTTTATAAAATATTGTCTGGTATTGTTACTTGTTCAAATATTTTAATTTTATTTATGATATGATACATGTTCCATCTCGTCAAGTAAGAAATTCTCACTTACTTTTAATTCCATATCATCGTACTTTGTACGCGCTTCAATCGCCTGTCAGTCGTCTTGCTAGACTGACACTTATCTATAATGAAATTGAGTTTGTGGGAATTTCTTACACAAGGTTTAAATCATCGATCCACAGGAAGATTTTAATTTAGTGTTGTAACTTTTGTATGTTTTTATTATTGTAATCGGTTTTTTTTTCACCGTTAATAAACATCATCATCATCATAAACGAGGATGGAAGAGGACTGGACTGGATGAAAGATGTATGGAAGGCATTTTATTTATTTTTATTGATTTATTTGTATTATGTAGATAAAGTTAATTTGTACCCCTACTGGGAATCTTATTAATCCTGTAAGGTAAATAATAAATTAATAGTAGACTGCAATGGGGATTTTCGTTAACCATTTCTAGAATTGCCACTCCATTTTCAACACCGGTAGCTGTTCGTCTTCGGGGTTTTTTCGTAGATAGCCAGTTCTCCCTCAAGAAACTTCCTAGGCTTTCAAATATGGTATCTGTAGAGGCTCTTCTTTCAGGAAAACGTTGTGAATAAAGGCGGGCTGCCAAAGACACGTTCCAAAATTATTCAGGCTCTTTATTACTCATGGACCAGCCTGTATATAGACAAAATCAAATTTAAGCACAAAATATCTGTATCTAGATAAAAAATTAATACCACAGGTACAGATACATTTTTTTTATTTAACGTTTTTTTTAGTAGCTGGTGGTTTGGTGATTGTAATAGTAATTTTGGCATTTTATGTTGGTGATGGTGGTTCCATACACAAAAGTACAGGCATTTGATAAGAGTGTTTTGTGACTAATACTAAGCCATTTTTAATCATATGTTCACCGAAGCTGTCATATTTTAAATAGGTACCATCATTTTCTATATTGTAGTCTTCAGTATAGGTACTATCCATCTTTAAAGATAATCCTAATGGGTAATAAATCTGAGGTCCATTAATACTAAACAATGGTAAGATGGTATTTTAAATACCATAAACCATTATTATTACATTTCAAAAAAATTGAAAACAATCTATATCTGGATAACTTTATCCCTAATAATAATTAACTTGTTCAGTTATGTATTGCATTATAATTAACGACAGACTGAGTTTTCCTTATTACGAGGACAGTAGTAATTGCAGCTACTGGAACTATAGTTCAGCTTAAATCGACTGTGTTTACCTCATTATTTACACACTCTTATATTTTAATAATAATAGCAAAGTTGAACTGCAATTTGGCATAAACCTGTTGTTCAACTCCCAGTCCGTCACATAACACTAGGGTAGTGTGAATAAATAAATTTCGTCCGCCCAGTTCTGACATTCACATTATTAACTTATCAGTAGGAAACTTTTCCGTTTTTGGGGTTCTTGGAAGGTATTCGAAATCTTGGAAGGACCAAAATTATTATGAAGGGTGAACAAAAGACAGTTTTATGACATGCAGGTGGCGGAAGATAAAGGTTCATGCAGTGGTTATGAGTAAACAAATGAGAAATACATTTTTAACACAAAATAATGAAATACAGACTACATACAGTATGTAATTTTTTCAGTTTTAATTCAAAATACAGTTGCCTAAAATAAATTCATTCAAACGACTAGAAATTCTTCCAAACTCGGAAACACTATGCACTCCGGCTTACCATCAAAACCAGGTAAAGTTATGGCTCTAAGAAGAGATTAAATGCATTCGAAAACCTTTACTCAGAAAAACGGGAAAGTATGCAAATGAGGTGGCGGTCAAACAAAATGTTTACCTGAAGGATTTGAAGATGGTTTGGAATCGTAAAACTATGGTCACTGTCCGTGAAACGTTGAAATCAAATTTTAGACTAACAAGTAAATACAAAGTTTGGATTCTTTACGAAACTGCCTATCTTACTTCAACAGCTATAATAATTAATTACTGCTGATCCCAGAGAAGAGTAAGTTAGACATGTTGAAAAATTATAACCAATCGTAAAAAATAAACACCCGTTTTCACGTGGGATGAAACAAGACAAACTATTTCTCAACGTCATTATCGTGTTCTTGTGAATAAAAAATTGGTCGAAGTTTATTCTCTAAAAACTGTGGGTTTAATGTTGTATAAATCTCTCTGACGCGTTGTTTCAAGAGATTTTTGTTTCTCATTTTATCAAAGTAAACATTATCTTTTATGAAGCGTCAAAAGAAATAATCAGTCTTCACTTTTTTCCATATTCGTGAACAAATAAAACGCTAGGGTCGTTTTTTGCACGGATTTAATCTGATGAGACGAGGACATTTTTATTTGTTGAGTCTAAATAAACTGTTCATGACAAAATGTTAATATTATCAGATGCAGTGCGATTTGGTAGTGTCGTATTTACGTTACTTTGTATAGTAACATCCACAGTACATTTTTACGTACTATTCTAGTTCTGCATATGAAAATGACACTTTGACATTTCGATTTCGGTGGTAGAAGTGATTTCGAAATATCTTGGTTCGCGAGGTTTTCATAGGAGGGGCCTAATTAGGGTGGGAGACTAAAGACAAAGATCGTTTGCTTATTATATCTTTCCTCCACGGTCCAACCAGTTCGAAATGAGTTTTTATTGGTGGTCGGAGTTTTTCAAGCAATTTTTGCGTTCTGCGCAACTCAGTTCTTCTACCCTAATAGCAGTTCGTTCCTCACTCTATGCTCACTCTCATCCAGGCCATCTGATCTAGTACTGCGACTGCAGAGACATCAAGTAAGTTTTTTTTTTTTATTTCGATCCAACAGAATTTCATAAATTGGATTTCAAGAATATGGAGGAGGTGGAATACGAGATGGTACCTAAGGCTGTTGGCTGTGTCATTGTGTGCAAACTGGAGAACTTGGATACTTTGGAGGAAGAAAGTCGTCGCTGAGCAAATCCCTGATTCTAGTGAGTCAAAAAAAAAAAAGCAAGCGTCATCATCGGCGTACAGACCAGAAAGTTCTCGACGGCCCATCGGCGTCGTACCGAGGCGGCGTATGGGTTTATTTCGTAAAAAAATACATAAAACAATGGATAGAGCTCACAGAAGGTATTTACCATCTGAAGTATGGAGTGATTGTTGCACTAGTAGGGAAACACACGGTGTGGGAAGACTCGTATACTTCAATTACTAAAACGTTGCAGCATGCTGCAAACAAAATTATGTATAAAGAGAACATCAAGTTCATATGTTAACAGAAAACCCAGCAGCTTACCGTTATCCCTGCCATCAGGTTTGTCAATGCTTTTTTCTAGTGCATATTAAATAAATCAAGGGATGTTTTATGTTTTTTGCAGAGGGCGGAGTCGAAGCTATTCGCCCCACCATAGATCTAGATGCAGTAGATCCAGAAGAAGTAGATCGAGAAGAAGTTGGTCTCCACGTAATCGTTATGGGGAAGACAGGTCTAAAAGGCTGGAGGAGTACGAAACTCCGAGGATACCAAATTCACATTTTGAGGTAACACTTTTCATGCCTGATCGTGCTGGATTGGAGAAGACGATTAGGATACAGAGGTCGCTTAGTGTTAAAGCAGCTAATGTTATGGAAATTACAACCCAGCTAATTTTCAAGACCATGTGATCGAGGAGATTATATATGTGAATCCCCTAGTATTTTTATATTTACCAGAAATATTGCCTACTGCAAATTACAGTTTAATATTCTAATAATAAAGCTTACTACAATCAGAATTTCTTTAATTTCAGTTGCATGAGTTCAGAGTTGCGCAAATACAGTCCATCGGGCTAATTGTCAGTTAGACAAACTCGTTCAAATCAAACAACATAAACACTCGATGTTAAGCATGGTATTATTGCTGCGAGGACATTTTTTCCCGTTGGTTATCTGCTTTTACAGGCATTTTTTAAACCAGTTTTTCTTAACAACGCGGCATCGAGGGCATAAACGGACAAATTTTGATTAACGATTTACCTTATAATAACCTTAATGTGTTTGTAAGATTTCACAACATTTGGTAACGTTAAATAGAAACTACAGTTTCGTAGTTTTAAGTACTTTATTGGAGATTAGATTAAAAAAAATCAGTTAAAAATGTTTTCTTAGCTTTTACAGCTAACCATAATTTGCATAAGAACGAAAAAATCTGTTGTCGATAGTTTTTTATCAATATTGTAGATATATTTATAATGATATAAATGATGCAGAAATATTTGAATTGCATATTTGGCGGAAACGGCGTCCCAAGGTTACTGTCATACCGCAAATATTCCCAACGTTTTGATACTGATATGTGGTACAGCTGGTCTTTACTGTGATATTATATTCATTCGTTTCTAGAAGAGCAGAAGACGCGTCAAGTGTGTTTTCGTACTGTTCTGGTTGTTAAAATATCAACTGCAAATTTTTGGACTATTTGTGAGTAATACGTTTTATAATATATAATTATGCTGTGATAAAAGGGGTAGAATAATATGGTACTTCAATAAGAGTTAATTAATTTCGTGTTATGTATTTATTGTTGTTAATTACTGAACTTGATATTTGTTGTGGGACTGGTCAATAATCATAATCATGCTATTAATAGGATGCTTCAGCTTGACGCCAACTCCTTCATTTACAAAGACATCTATTTTAACTCTATAACAGTTATGCAACACATTATACCTTATAATTATAACACTATCTTATTTTGTGTTTATTTTTATCTTTGACGACGGTGTTGCACAGTTGCGTTTTGCTTACACGGTATGTATGCGATAAAAGTGTGTGTTCATTTAAAACCCTAATAATACTATTGGTCGAGGGATGTCGATAGTTGAAGTGGGAACGACAGGCGTTTCTAATTTGCAGACCACAGTTTATCTTGCAGACTGGGGGTTAAAAATGCTTCAATCAAGTTAAAACTCAATATTTGTTCATTTCTCAATACCAAGATTGTTGATTCAAAATTTCAATCCGTTCGGAAAAACCGTTAAAAACTACCCCCAGAACAAACTTGCAGACTGGAGCCTAAAAATACTCGAATCAAGTCAAAATTTGACATTCGCTAGTTTTTCAATACAGGGATTATTGATGCAAAATTTCCGCCTATTCGGAGAATAGGGGTTAAAAATACTCCAGTCAAGTCAAAACTGTAGGTACATTTGCTTATTTATCAAAACGAGGATTGTTGAAATAAAATTTTGATACATTCGGAGAAATCTTAAAAAAAAACAGGCTAGGGATTAAAACATCGTCGGACTGGCTCGTCCGGCTACCCGGCGATCGCCCTAAAAGCTCAGGGTCCCTAACGAATCACTTCAAAAAATTATTTTATTATTTTAATTTAATTTAGTTTTTTTTTAATTTATTTTTGTATTATTTTATTGTTAATTATTAATTAATTTATTAATATTTAAATTTAAAAAATATATAAATTACGAATATAGGAATATTTGTTATAGATACGTAAATCGCGATAATTTGAGTTCATGTTTATCATTGTTAGATAATAATCAGTTGGTACTATGTAAGAATGCGTAAGTTCGGCATTTTTTCGTTCAGTCTCTCATTTTAGGGTATGTTTTTACACGTCATTTTTGCTGTCAGCTTGGTTCATTCAGTACATACTATATGCAGGTTTTGAGTTGTTTTAGGTATAATTAAACTTTCATTATCAGTCAAAAAATACAAAGTGGTGTCCAGAAGAGAAAATTTAAAATTCATAGGAAACAAAATCTTAAAGATATTTTAAAGAAAATTAGAGACATTTTTAATTTCTGAGAAACCTAACGTAAAAAAAAAACTCAAACTTAATTTTATTTGAATTTCAAACAGAACCTAGTAAAGTGCTAATTTCTTAATTAATTATTAGTAATGGGAAAACAGATAAAGATCCGTTATATTCAATACGATGCAAAATTGTCTTCATATGTAGGTCTTACAGCCCTTGGATGGTCCATTTCTCTAATTTTCTGGTAATTTGTTCTTCTAATAAATTGGCTTATCAGCCGTTGTTGTAAACCTTTCTACTTAGTATTGCCCAAATTTCGTTTTCGATTGTTCGCACTGGGGGCACTATGGAGGGATTATCTTAGGTACAAAATTTATATTATTTCTTTCTAACCAATCCCTGGACATTGTTGTATAATGGCATCTTGCTAAATCTGACCAAAATATTACATCGTTGTTATTATGGTGTTCCCATATATTGTTATGTGTTGACCGCGTCACTTCTAATACGGCCAATGAATGGTGCTGAACCGCCAGCCGAAGATATAGCCCATCATACCAAAATTTTATCTTCAAACTTTGCCTTCGACTTAATTTTATTTGTAATTTGTTCTATATTGTTTGTATAAAATCCATCCTTCCATCTCTGAATAGGCAAACGTAAAATATTTTTCATCACCCAGTACAACCACACGATTGTCCAAAAAATGATGAATTCTCAATAGCCGGCAATATCTGAGAATTCTCTCTAACTGCGAAGCTGTATGTTTTGAACATTTAGCTCTTTTGCTGTCTCTCAAATTGTCGCCCTGTTTCTGTTATTTTGTTAAATTAAATTTAATTCTGTGTTTATTTATTTTCTTTTTTTGCTAATTTATATATCATGTGTCAATAGTGAATAGTTTTTTAATGAAATAACGATCACTAGTTAAATTAATAATTTTTAAAGTTTGATTTTGTGAAATTTTTCAGGGTGGCCGGTTTTTTGCCGGTCACTGTATATGCATTAAAATAAAGTTATAAAAGGTAACAAAACAATATTTTTCGTAATTAATAATGCATATTAAGATCATTAGGTGATGCCGCAGTTATAGGAATTAGCTCGGTTTTCGCGAAGGTGGAGATAACACGACGACCGTAGCAACGAATCTTAACCAATTAAAAACTCAAGTAAATTTGCTGCTGCTGCTTTTATATGCTTTCTTATGAAATTATTTTTGTTTTGTGTCTAGTATCCTACAAACGCTTTCGCGCACGCCACTGGAACAACCAGTTTCTCGGAGGACCTGGAAGAACCATTTATGACCCTAGTAGAAAGCGGGGTACCAGGCATTTTTTCAAATTATCTTCCCTCTTCAATTCAAATCATTCTTCCTCTATGGTGCGCACCTACTTTAGGAATATATACTGTCTCTTTATATGTGTCTAAAATTTTTCTATTAGGGGAAAGGTGCCTAAAATGATCCCCCTAAGGGAGAAATTCTTTAAAAAATACAAATTATTATTATTCATGTAAAACTGTAGCATTATTTGTAAGAACATTGATTTATCTAGGTAACAGTATAAGCCAATTGGTGATTCGATAATTATAAAAAAAGTTATTAACGTTTTTCCAGGACCTTACAAAAGGATCATTTTAGGCATCCCCATAGGTAAAATGATCCCTCGGCATGGGCATAATGATCCCTTTGAATTTTGACCATAAGGGGACAGCATCAACAAGAAAAATCAAATCATGACATAACTGATAAATATTTTATTTCAAAAATTAACAAAAAAATAAACAAAAAAAGTTTGAAAAGCACCGAAAATACGGGGTGTATAATTTCTGGAAGAGTTTGAGACAATACTTTAGTCATCAGTACGTGCTAAGATAAGGCTAATTTTGCCAAATGGGATACCCTTCAAGAAAAGAGAGGGCGGGTGGGCGGGCCTACTACCTGCTAAGATAAAACTGAATTTGGCAAATGATATACCCTCTAAGAAAAGAGAGGGTGGGTGGGTGGGGCAAGTAACTGCTAGGATAAGACTGAATTTGCCAAATGATATACCCTCTAAGCAAAGAGAGGGTGGGTGGGTGGTACTAGTAACTGCTAAGATAAAACTGATTTTGGCAAATGAGATACCCTTTAAGAAAAGTGATGGCGGGTGACTGGGATTAGTACCTCTTAAGACTGAGAATTTCCCAAAAATAGAACACGAAAATCCCTAAAATTCTTTTAAATTATTTAAATTTCCCCGTCTTAAGAGGTACTAGCTCCACCCACCCTCCCTCTCCTCTCTTAGAGGGTATTTCATTTGCGAAAATCAGTTTTGTTTTAGCAGGTAGTAGGTGGGTGGGGCTAGTAACTGTTAAGATAAAACTGGTATTGGCAAATGGTATTCCCTCGAAGAAACTAAAGGGTGGGTGGGCGGGGTTAGAGGATATGTCATCTGCAAAAATCAGTCTTATCTTAGCAGGTAGTAGCCCCGCCCACCCACCCTCTCTTTTCTTGGAGGATATGTCATTTGCGAAAATCAGTCTTATCTTATTAGGTACTAGCCCTCTAACAAGATAAAGGGCGGATGGGCCGAGCTAGTGCTTGGCAAGATAAGGCTGATATTGGCAAATAACATACATTCTAAGAAAATAACGGGCGGGCGGGTGGGGTTAGTACTTGCTAAGATAAAACTGATATTGGCAAATGGTATTCCTCAAAGAAAATAAAGAGTAGGTGGGCGGGGTTAGAGGATATGTTATCTGCAAAAATCAGTCTTATCTTAGCAGGTACTAGCCCCGCCCACCAACCCTCTCTTTTCTTAGAGGGTATATGATTTGCAAAAATCAGTCTTATCTTAGCAGGTACTAGCCCCGCCCAATGATCCGGGATCATTTTGCCTCAAGAAAAAGGGATCATTTCGCCTTAGGTAGCATATCCGCATTCAAAAATTGTACACTAACCTTCAATTTTTACATGCGGTAAAAAGATCATAACTAACCTACGACTGAAATGTATCTAATTCTGTCAAAACAACTACCACCGCTATAAGACCTTTCAAATGGAAGTAATGGACTTTTAAAATATATCTTACCTTAGATCAGAGATGCTTATTTTACATATTTTGGCACAAAACTGTGCAGAATACACAGAACGCCATAAAACTTTCAGAAGGTACTAATTACAGAGCGCTTAATCAAATGACTGTTATGTTTGGTAGATGGAGCCACAAATTTTCTTACAATTGATGGGGATCATTTGACCTGAGGGGATCATTTTAGGCACTTTTCCCCTACTTGTACTTTAAATGAATGTGAACTATCAATCATTTTTATAAGTTGCTTCAAGGTGACTAAAATTTAACATGATAATTTTTTGCGTAAAGAACTCAGCAAGTGGTAACTTTCGACTCAATTGGAGTATTTTTAAGCTCCATATGAAAGACTGCTTTGGGGTACTTGTTAAGAGCAGCTTAAAAAAGGCTGTTTTTTTTTTGCATTATCACTTCTCGTATAGATAAAAACGAAACACAAAGTTTCGATTTGGTAATAATATTTTTAAGGTCCAGTCTACAAGGTTGTTTTGGGGGTAGTTTTTGGGTTTTTTTTCAAATAGGCTGAAATTTTGTATCGATAATCCCCGTATTGAGAGACTAGCGAATGTCAAATTTTTACTTGGTTAGAGTATTTTTAAGCCCCAATCTGCAAGCTTGTTTTGGGGGTAGTTTTTAACGATTTCTCCGAACGGATTGAAATTTTGTATCAACAATCTTCGTATTGAGAAATTAGGAAATATCGAGTTTTGACTTGACTGAAGCATTTTTAACCCCCAGTCTGCAAGGTTGTTTTGGGGGTGATTTTTGAGGGTTTCTTCGAATAGGCTGAAATTTTGTATCGATAATCCTCGTATTGAGAAACTAGCGAATTTCAAATTTTGACTTGATTGGAGTATTTTTAAGCCCCAGTCTGCAAGCTTGTTTTGGGGGTAGTTTTTAACGATTTCTCCGAACGGGTTGAAATTTTGTATCAACAATCTTCGTATTGAAAAATTAAGGAATATCGAGTTTTGACTTCATTGGAGCATTTTTAACCCCCAGTCTGCAAGATAAACTGTGGCCTGCAAATTAGACAGGCCCGGGAACGACCGTTTTCATGCAGCTCAACAAATTATTATATTTACTTCACAGACTTTTTTTTATTTTTTATTTTTTTATTATGTTAGGCGATCGGGCAATGAGTAAGTGAGAAGTATCCAATATTTCTATTGCGAGCTGTAAGCGTCATATTTAATTTTGAAAGCCATTGTTGATTGTGAACTGACTATTTCTTCGGGCAAGGAATTCCATTGCTGAAAAACCCTATTACTCAGGAAGTGTCCTCTTTTTCTTTTAATCAATTTTAGAATGGAAGGCTTTTTGGAAGAACGTTTGATGAAAGAGGTGGTTGTGTGTTGTTCTACCTCAACAAGTTATTCCAGTCGACCTTAGTTAAACACCTGCATATAGCTTTATAATCTGTAATTGACCTCTTAAATGTGTCAATCCTCTTTTTAGAGGGTATAAAGCATATTTGCAAATCCACCTTTAATGTCACGTGGTCTGAGATGCCAATAGGAGGGAGATAATCTAAACTGGCTAGTGACGTGTTATCAGAAAATAAAATGAGGTCTAGCGTGGATGGACTTTGACCACTTCTGCATCTTGTAGGTTTGGTTATAAGCTGCCTCATTAAGTAAGTTTACAAGAAGTTGGGCAGAATCGCGGAATGAGAGACATTTTTGAGGCGGGAGTAAATCCAAATGTTTTAATTTGATTTTCAAAAACAGTGTGAGGAATGGATGGGCAAAGATTAGAGAGGATAATAGGACGTGCCGCTGACGAATTGGTCACACACGATTTTTTGACATCTTAGAAGCAAACAAGACATTTTTCGCTGTCACTATATTACCTATAGCAGCAACGTAATCGACTAATGTTAAGCAATCAGTAGCGTTAAGAACTACCGCTTGCTCTTTAGAGGGAAACTCAAACTAGCCATAATGACCAAATTTAATGTATAGCGGTATTAAACCCAAAAATGCTCGGCGAGCCGCAGTCACTCGCCTTGACTCTGCTTATAAGAACTTATCAGTGCTTGGATATAAGAAAACTTATTGTGATAAAAGGAACATCCGAATTAACAATATTGCTCCACTAATTGTCGACTGCATAAATTACCTGTTGCCGCTATTATGTCACATATTTAATTTAATTCTACAATCATGTGCATGTCCGAGTGCATGGAAAATCTCTCGTGTAGTTCCTATATTCAAGTCAGGTGATAAAGAAAATGTAAAAAATTACAGACCTATTGTTCTTATTTCAAATATCGCAAAATTATTTGAATGTATACTGTCTGATATTCTTTATTCACATGTTGCACCTAACATTGCGCCTGAACAGCATGGCTTCATCAAGGGGCGATCAACAGTGACTAATTTGTTTGAATATACTCAATTTGTATCAGAAGCGTTAGACAATCGTTTGCAAGTGGATGCCATATACACTGACTTGAGTGCGGCATTTGACAAGGTGCATCATTGTATTTTATTAAAAAAACTGAAAAGTTTTGGTTTATGTGATAGTTTAAAATTTGTTATTAGATCTTTGTTAACAGGCAGACATCAATTTGTGAGTTATGGTGGATTTAAATCGAATAGGTATTGTGTTAACAGTGGTGTGGGACAAGGGTCAAACCTAGGACCACTCTTGTTTAATATATTTTATAATGATGTTGTGAAATATTTAAACTGTAAGACACTTATTTACGCAGATGATTTAAAAATGGCAAAGGTTATAACGAATGTTGAAGATTGCATTGAATTACAAAATAGTTTAGATCGTTTACTTAACTGGTGTGATGATAACTTGCTAACTGTTAATAAAACTAAGTGCAAAAAAATTACGTTGGCCAGAATACATAATCCAGTTAATTTTTATTATAACATTAGAGGATACGTTCTAGAAAACTGTAAAGAAGTACTAGACTTAGGTGTCATTATAGATAGTACGCTCTCTTTTCATTCACATGTTATACATATCGCAAAACATGCTATGAAACTATTAGGTTTTATTTATAGAAATACGAAAGACTTCTCTAATACTCGATGCATTAAATTATTATTTTATACATTGGTTAGAGCAAAATTAGAATATTGCTGTACAGTATGGAAACTTTACCATGTAACATATATAGATCTATTAGAGAATGTACTGAGAAAGTTTGCGAAGTATGTATATTTTAAGATGTTTGGTAGATATCCTGTCAGACACTGTGATCAAAGTAGTTTACTTGACATTGTTAGTGAAAATTCTCTACTTAGTAGGAGGAATATGTCATGTTTGATATTTTTACAAAAAATTGTAACGGGACAAATTTATAGTCAAACTCTTCTCAATGAAATTAAATTTAATGTACCCAGATTAGGCAGCCGCATCCAGATAAGTTTTTCATATAACATTCCAAACACACTTCACCACTTCAATAGTCCTCTAATAGCTTGTATTCGTTTGTATAATTATATTATTAGCAGAGATCAAAATATTGACATTTTCTTTAATAATTTTTGTAACGTTGGGATTAGGAATAAGATATTGAAAATTGTAGTTGCTGTGTTGTAATGTCGTTGTATCCACTAGAGACATAATTGTCTGCTGGAAATAAATTTACTTATTATTACTTATTATTATTATTACTAAGGAGAACTATATATAGTTCAGCAATTTAAAGGAAGCTATGTACAGTTTGGGACACGGAATTTCAAACGACCTGTCAATCATAATGACAATAAGGTATAAGACTACAATGTTTTTAAATGTCAGAAAGTTGGTTGTCGTTTGAAATTCCGTGTCCCTAACCGTACTAAGATCATTAACAGACTGCCGCAACCAAAAACAAGTAAATTCAGAAAGATCTCACCAAATATTGTCCAAACTGGCAGCGGCAAACGACAAGAAACTTCACCTTCCACTTCCACTTTTTTCTTCAAGAAATATAAGGTGTGGTTATGAACAGGCGAAATATTTTTAAACATCCGGCGATTTGAATATTCGGTCATAGTGACGCTTTTTAAAATTTAATTAAATTCGCCTAGAAGAACAATCGTATCCAATAGACACTGAGAATTAAAATTTTTTTAATGAAATATCTAACAATGATGAAACAAGACGAGCGTTACATTATTAATTATAAAGTACTAATCCAGAACACCTTCTTGAATCCTTTTAAATTTGCAATATTTTGTTTAACAAATTCAATGTAGCTACCTGTGTACTATATACTATATGACATGATTCTAAATTTTGTCTCGCTAAATTACAGTACTTGCAACGATTGCCATCTCACAGCTACATTTTTTCCAAGGTTAAAGAATACAAGCACTAAATTAATAACAAAACAATTTTACACTTCTTCTTACATTTTTGTTATTATTATTGTTTTTTTTTAGTTAAACTTCTCTGTTCACCCCTGACCCCACCTTTAAAAATGGAGAAAATAGAGGTGAGTGCCTCTCCACATAACATAATATTAATCTAAGCATCACTATAGAGGTTATTACGAATATAAATTCGCAAAATCAATTTTTGTTGAAATAACTATCGAAAAATTTTTTAGATAGACAAACAGAACGTTATTAATAGGCTTAATAATATTCCCAGTAGGGGTACAAATTCACTTAATCTACATAATACAGATAAATCAATAAAAATAAATAAAATAAAATAAATATTCACCTTTTATATAATAAATGTTCTATTCTTTCTGCTTGCCCCCTCCTTGCCATAGTTCCCTTATCTTCCGTACTCCTTTCATCCAGTCCCGTCCTCTTCCATCCTCGTGTAGCACTTCTTCCCTACTTTCCTCCGATTCTCTCAATCCTTCACATTCTTCCACCATATGGTCTATTGTTTCACCCTCTCTGCAACAATATCCTACACCTTCTGTCAGTTTCATCCATCCAAAAATTATTCTCTTTCTCTTCATTTCCACACCTAAATCTCGCCATCATTCTTTTCTCCTTTATACTCTCTCTCTGTGTGTACTTTGGTACTTCATTCTTTACAATTTTTCTATACTCTGCATTATATCTAGACTCCGATATTGTCGATCTGCGTTCTTGCTTATCTATATCCTTATTTCTTACACTCAGTTCTTCTTTCATACTCCTTCCCATTTCTCTCATTCTCTCGATTTCTTCACATGCATATCCCTTTCCTTCATAATACTTGTCTCTTTCGTTCCAAACATGTTTTCCCTCTTCCTTTCTTATTTCTTTCCAACATTCTTGCAATATTTTACAATCACCTCTCTTACTAAACTTCTCTTCAAATCCAACCGCCCTTTTACCCGCTTCCACTCTCATTTTCTCCCTTTTTGTTTCTTCTCTCACTATATACCCCGGCGTATACTTTTCCAGTCCCAGTGTCCATTTCAAGTATTGTTTTTGCACTCTCTCTATTTCTTCATATTCCCTCCAGCCCCAAATCTCAGCTCCATACATAAATACACTTTTGATCAAACTATCAAACACCATGCTTCTCTTATAATCATGTCCAAATTTTCTCTCTCCTATTCCCCATACTATTGCTATCACTTTATTCGCTTTTCGGACCATTTCTTGAATATCTGAGTTATTGCATTTTAATGTATATCCTAAGTACTGGAATTCTTTCACCTGGTCAATGTTCTTCTCTCTCCATGCCCACTCTTCCTTCTCCTTTCTTACTTTCTTCCTAAACACCATCATTTTTGTTTTTTCCACATTCACTACCAATTCCTTTTTTTGCACGTACTTCTCGAAAGTTTTAATCATTGTTTTCATTTATTCTCTTTTCTTTGCCACAATCACCAAATCATCTGCCAACGACCACATTTTCTCTTTGGCCACTACCACCTCTCCTGTCTTTCCTTTTCTGAACATTTCATCTATATTTCCTAGATAAGCTGCAAACAATGCGGGCCTGAGTGGGCATCCCTGTCTCACTCCTCTATTTGTATAAAAACTCTCGCTCTCTATTCCATTCACTCTCACCTTATTTACTGTTTCTTCATATATTTCTTCCATTTTCGTTACCAGGTACGCATCTACTCCCTTTCTCCTCAAATACTCCCACATTTTCTCTCTATTCACGCTATCAAACGCTGCTTTGAAATCTATGAACAATGCGTACATTCGTCCATCCTCTTTCCTTATTTCTCTTCCCACTAAATGCCGCAGGATGTACACACTGTTCATAGTACATCTACCTTTCCTAAACCCAGCCTGACCGTCTGGTAACATACCCCTTGCTTCCATCTCCTTTCCTAACATTTCATCTAGTATCATTGCGTATATTTTGTACGTCGTATTGAGCAAGGTGATCCCTCGGTAGTTGTTCACATCACTTTTTTGGCCCTTTTTAAATAATGGGATTATTATACCTTCTCTCCACTGCCAGAAAACCCTTTTCCCTTCCAAACTCCATCTACCACTTCCCATATCCTTTTTTCACCCCTTCTGTCTCGAACATCCACGCTTCGTTCTGGATTCCATCCCCCCCTGGTGCCTTTCTTCTTTTCACCTTTCAATCTGTCTTCCTATTTCATCTTCTGTTATTCCCGAACCTCTCCACATTTCTTCCTTTATTTATTTTTCAGCATTTTTCTTCACAACCTCCCAATAATTCCATAAAGTGTCTTTTCCATTCATGTATTTTGATTTTCCTAATGACTTCAGTCTTCCTTCTCCGTTCCTTGTTTATATATCTCCATACTTCTTCTTCTGTTTTCAGGGACTTTATTGTCTTCTCTTCTTCTTCTTCTTCTCGTTTTTCTCTTTTTCTTTCTTCACATTTTCTCCTATAATTCTCTTTTGCTTTTAAGTACTCTTCTTTCCTTCCCCTGTTATTCTTCAATTTTCTTAATTTTTCCCTTGCTTTTTTCTTCAACTCACTACATTCTCCGTTCCATCCATTATTCCTCCCTTGCGATATGTATATCTTTCTTTTTTCCCAAGCTTCTACAATTAAGTTGATCAGTTCTGCTATCATAGCTTCTATATCTTCTTTTACTTCGAACTTCTTTTTTCTCGTCTACTTCTGTTTCTTTATTCCCTCTTCATCCCATATTCTTTTTTCTATTTCTTTTCTTTCGTTTCTTCTCTCTTGTTTTTTGTACTCTTGTTCTTTTCCTTTGATTTTTATTTCTAGTGGCATGTGGTCTGATTCTACCCGTTCCCCCACTTTGAAACTTTTTTTCTTCCCACGCCTATTTGTTGACAATCCCATAGTCTATAATTGATTCTCCCCTAGCCCCTACGTACGTCAATTCTCCTTCTTCATCTCCTTCCTTGTTTCCATTCAAAATTTCCCATCCCATTTCTTCTGTTATCTACCACAATATTTTCCCTTCTTTGTTATTTGCTTTATCTTTTGATCCTCTTTGCTCTCCCTTTTCTTTATCTATTATTCTTGTCCCCTTATCGCCCAATCTTGCGTTAAAATCCCCTCCTATAAGTATTTTTTCATCTCCTTTTTCTTTTCTTTCCTTCTTTATGTTTATCTTAGTTTCCTCCATTTTGTTGCTATACACGGTTATTATTTTCCATCGATTGTTATCCAGCTGTATTACTTTCTTCATCAGTCCGTTTTTATTATTACTTCCCTTTTCCAATTCTTGCATTTCTTTTCGAATTTCCATTACTATTCCTCGGCTTGCTCTCTCCTTTTTCTTTTCCTTTGTCGCCCCTTGACACTCCCACACATATTCTTGTGGTAGTCTTTCTTTAAATTTCTCCCAGTTTTCTGTTTGTGCCCAAATCTCTACTAGCCACACCACATCAAATTTTCCCACGTAGTCCCAGAATTCCTTTTCCTTTTCCTTTGCCTTGTTTCCTTCCATTTTCTTCATTTTCTTTTGTCTCTTTACTAAAAATTTTCTCTCTTCTTGAGTCTGCCCTCTTCTTCATTCCATTCGAAATTTCAATTTTCTTTTGTTGCCTCTCCTTTTATCTATCTAACAGAACGTTATTATTACTATTAATTACTTCTTATCCCATGATTCTTTTTCAAAGCAGTTAATTGATTTCGTTCCAGAGATTTAAAAAGAGGTCCGGCACTACTGATAAAGGCAAAGAATACGAGGATGTGGCCGTCGCCAGTGTTATACTAAATTTACTAAAAGACCAGAAAGTAACGAACTTCCATATTTCATCAAATGATGCAGATTTTGGTGCGTTTGATGACTTAGTTTTGAAACTAGAATCGGATGAGGGAAACGAAGTGCACGTAAAAGCTGTCCAATTGAAGCACACCGCGACGAGAACACTGTCCACAAACAATCTAGGTTCAAAAAAAGGAGAATTTAGCATAAATAAATATTATAAAAGTTTTGGAGAAATTAACGAAGACGCGGATCAATTTATATTGTTTACCAACCGATCGTTTAAGTGTAAGGACAATGCAAAATTTGAATTGGAAGAAGAAGGGTTTTTTGTTAAAACCGTTAAAGCAAAACCGTCCTCAGAACTTACAGAGAAATTAAATTGTACGTATCAATTTGAAATAGTAGAAGAAAATTGGAATGTAGAAATGCTTCTCAAAATTCGAGAATATCAAAAGTTCTTTGCTAAATTCTATCTTTACGCCGATCAAGAAAATGTTGAAAATATGAAAAAAACGGCAGCTGAAAAATTCATCAAAACATATTCTTCGAATGAGGAAATTTTCGACAAATTCCTCAGAACAATATCTGAGTGGAATATCCAAGATGGAAATAAAGAAAAGCTTAATAAAAGGTGGACGCAGCGTGTACTTACGCTGCAGCTTCTGTTTTCCCAAATTGAGTCTTTATCATTTGGTGCAGTTAATGACAACATGAAGATATTTCGGGAGGCGATTTCCTCGTTCACTATTACACTTGTTGAAAAAAAATCTTACGAAACGGTTAAACAACTGTGGGGTGATGTTGGAAAAGAAAAAAACATTGACCTTAAAGAACTAAATATGGTGAGGAAGAGGTATCTGCCTAATATCAGGCACATCACTGATAGTAATATCGGTAACATAGATCCAAAGACATTTGCGCAGCTGCTATGGTTGATGGATAGATGTCCATTAGTATTAAGTCAGTGTGAAAACGTAGAAAAGGCCATTCAGCTCTGTCCCGACACGAAGTTCATCTTGGTTGGCTCAGGTAAACATGAGGACTGGATGAAAACGTATTCAGTGTTCCAACATCTATCAAATTTAAATAAGGAACAAGATGTGCGCGAAAAAATAATGCAAAATTTTACTGTATCAATTCAAGGAAAGGAGGAACTTGATCTTGTGACACTTTTTGGAAGTGATGAAGAATTTTTAAAAAACGTTACAACAGACGATTTGGTGGCAATGCTAAACGGTCCATGTCGTATAGGCGGAGAACAAGAAACACTGCCGGAACCTTATATTCAACGCTATCTTTCGCGAAATATTGTACAGATCACATATTTAGAAACAGTCCAAGAAAACACAATTATTGTTTTAAATTGTGATAATAACTTTGATAAAGTAAAAGACATACTAGGCAAATGTATATTAATTGATATTGATAAGTTTTTAGAGAAAAAAAATGAATCTGTTGAAAATCTAACAAATAATGAACTCTCTATGTTTAGCTCTAGTTCACATCTATGCACAGATAACTTTGACTTTAATAAATCGAATTTGGCTAATGTGGATTTGTTTGACAATAAATTTAATCTTGATAAGTCAAACTTTACTCGAACTATCTACGTAGGTAACCGACATTATAACGATTCTGAACTTCAACAAATTTACAACGAAAACAAAGATACAAAACAGTTTCACTATTTTCAACTTTTAAGTGACGGGAATTTAGAATGGATTCAAAGCAGAGGTGATTTTGGCGACATAGAGGCTTATAAGTTGTCTAACAAGTATTCTATGGAAGAAAACACGCTGTGGTCTTCTCGGTTAGATAATAGCATCAATCTAATAACTGCCGATCCGGGAATGGGTAAATCCGAGCTAATGAAAAGCTTCAAAAATAAATGTCCACCGAAATACTGGACGATTATAATTGATCCTAAAAACGTTAATTCATTCTTTCACAAAGCGAATTTCCCTAAAACCGCAAATTATGCAGATTTATTTGAAAAATTTATCGCGGAGGAAAAATCTCGGTCGCTCAGTAAATTGGATCGAGATTTTTTCGAAATGTGTGTTAAGAAAAACGACGTTATTTATTTGTGGGATGCGCTCGACGAAATTTTAAGCAAAAATTTTGATATCGTGTTAAATATAATCCTTGATCTCTCAAGAAAATATTCCCGACAGTGGGTTACTAGCAGACGACATTTGAAAACATCTCTAGAAAAAAAATTCAGTTTGCCGTCGCTTGGTATAAATCAGTTTAGCGAACAAGAACAAGAACAATACATTAGAAAACGACTGGAATCTTTTATTTCTGAAGACAGAATGAACATTACGCTCGAAAAAATCAAATCGTCGTTTGCCCTTGTCGAACATGTAGACATACTTGGTATCCCGCTTCAAATATTCATGCTCACTGAACTGTTCCGTGAAAATAGCGACAAATATTTGAAACTGATGGAAAACACATTCCTTTTGACTGATTTATACGATCACTTTATTGATGAAAAATGTAATAACTTTTACAAAGACAAAATCGGATTTGATTTTGACAATCCCCAAATAGAAAATATAGTTCGTGGAGAGAAACGAAGGGCTTTAGATTTGTACGAAAATGTGGCTTTTAAAGTAATATTTCCCGAAGAAATTTTGCACCGATTAAAGATTGACTACGAAAAATGCATAGAACAAATTTTAGAAAGCTATGCAGGTCTGGGTCTTGTAAATGAATTCCAAAATAATGTTCCGCATTTTCTTCACAGTTCTTTCGCAGAATTTTTAGTCGCTATATATTTTTCAAAAAAAATTAAAAACGTGAAAGACCTAATTGCGGATATACTGTTCGACGCGAAGTATAATAATGTCCGTTTCTTTTTTGATATGCTTTTGGCAAAAAATTCAAGAGTTCACATTGCCGTGTTGTACAAAGATTATATATTACTCCAAACGTACGACCACGAAATTTTAACTCGCAAAGATGACGGTGGCCGAAGTGCTTTACATTTGCTTTCTTCATGGGGGAAAAGGCATCCAGTTGTAAAAGTGACGGGTGTCAATGGGGAATATATTGTCCACGTAGATATCAATTTCGATAAAAAGGGGGAAAATAAAGTATATTTTGAAACGATAACATATTTGCAAAGGAAGAATGATGTTAGCGAACGTGACATATTGTTAGATGCGACGCCGTTGTCTTACGCTAGAAAAACTGAGAGCTTAGGGGCGGAAATTAAACTACTTCAAACAAACAAAAATGAATTGGAAGAATCATGCGTTCACGAGGAAATAATAAACATTCTGTATTATTCTTCTTTGCTTGGTTACGACGACGTGTGCAAACTATTCACAGTGGAAGAACTAAATAGTCTTTGGTGCGAACTGAATTTTGTTACTACAGACTATGCCACAACACCACTGCTGTTGGCCTGCGAAAATGGTAATTTAAAAATTGTTGAATATTTTGTAAAATCCGGTGTCGACGTCAACCGTGTTAATGAAAACGGTGGAACACCACTTTATATAGCTTCCCTACGTGGTCACCAAGAAGTTGTGGAGTACTTGTGTACAGTTGGCGCCGAAATCAATCGTGCTGACAATCAGGGTGGGACACCACTTTACGCAGCTTCTTTCAATGGCCACGAAAATGTTGTCGAATACTTGGTGACAGTCGGTGCCGAAATCAATCGTTCTGATGATTACGGTGCGACTCCACTTATACTGGCTTGTGTCAAAGGCCACGACAAAGTTGTCGAATACTTGACGAAAACAGGCGCTGAAGTCAATCGTGCTAATAATGACGGTGTCTCACCCCTTTTCGCAGCTTCCTTTAACGGGCATGGAAAAGTTGTTGAATATTTAACGACAGTCGGCGCCGAAATCAATTCTGCTACTAACAACGGAAGGACACCATTTTTCGCAGCTTCCACCAGTGGTTATGAACAAGTTGTCGAATATTTGGCGACAGTCGGCGCCGAAATTAATGCTGCTACCAATGAAGGTTGGACGCCACTTTACGCAGCCTCATATAAAGGCCACGAAAAAGTTGTTGCTTATTTAGCGACGTTCAGCGCCGAAGTCAACCGTGCTGGCAATGATGGTACGACACCACTTATCGTGGCTGCTTCCAAAGGCCACGAAAAAGTTGTCGCATGCTTGGCGGAAGCGGGCGCCGAAATTAATCGTGCCACTAATGACGGTGCCACACCACTTATCGCAGCGTCCCTCAGTGGCCACGAACAAGTTGTCGAATACTTGACGACAGTCGGCGCCGAAATCAATAGTGCTGATAATGACGGTAGGACACCACTTTATCTAGCTTCCATCAACGGCCACGACACAGTTGTTGAATACTTAGCGACGGTCGGTGCCGAAATCAATCGTGCCGATAAGGAAGCTAGGACACCACTTTACGTAGCATCCATGAACGGCAACAAAAAAGTTGTCGAATACTTGGCGACAGTCGGCGCCGAAATCAATCACGCTAACAAGGATGGTGCCACACCGCTATACGTAGCTTCGCGAAACGGCCACGAAGAAGTAGTCGAATACTTAGCGACAGTCGGCGCAGAAGTCAATTTTGTAGCTAATGACGGTGGGACACCACTGTACGCAGCTGCCGTCAACGGCCACGAAAAAATTGTCGAATACTTAGCGACACACGGCGCCAAAGTAAATCATGTTCATAGTGACGGTACGACACCACTTGTCATGGCTTCTTTCAAAGGCAACGAAAAAGTTGTCGAAAGTTTGGTTAAAGTGGGCGCCGAAATCAATTTAGCTGCAAATGAATATACTACACCAATAATCGCCGCTTCCATCAACGGCCACAAACAAGTTGTCCAATACTTGAAGACAGTCGGCGCCGAAATTAATCGTGCTGATAGTGGTGATAGGACACCACTTCACTTGGCTTCCTACAACGGCCACGATAAAGTTGTTGAATACTTGGCGACGGTCGGTGCCGAAATCAATCGTGTTGATAATAAAGGATGGACACCACTTCACGCAGCTTGCCTCCACGGCCACAAAAAAGTTGTCGAATTCTTGACAACAGTCGGCGCCGAAATCAATCGTGCTGAAAAGAACGGTCTGACACCACTTTACATTGCTTCGCGAAACGGCCACGAGAATGTTGTCGAATACTTGGCGACAGTCGGCGCCGAAATCAATTCTGCTACCAATGACGGTATGACACCACTTTACGCAGCATCCATGAACGGCCATCAAAAAGTTGTCAAATACTTGGCGACAGTTGGCGCCGAAATCAATACTGTTACTAATGAAGGTTGGACGCCACTTTATGCAGCTTCCATCAACGGCCACGAGAAGGTTGTCGAACACTTGGCGACAGTCGGCGCCGAAATCAATTCTGCTGCTAATGACGGTATGACACCACTTTACGCAGCTTCCATCAACGGCAACGAGAAGGTTGTCGAACACTTGGCGACAGTCGGCGCCGAAATCAATTTTGCTGCTAATGACGGTATGACACCACTTTACGCAGCATCCATGAACGGCCACGAGAATGTCGTCAAATACTTGGCGACAGTCGGCGCCGAAATCAATTCTGTTACTAATGAAGGTTGGACGCCACTTTACGCAGGTTGCATCAACGGCCACGAGAAGGTTGTCGAATACTTGGCGACAGTTGGTGCCGAAATCAATTCTGCTAATAAGTACGGTAGGACACCACTTTACGTAGCGTCATTCAGTGGTCACCAAAAAATTGTGGAATACTTAACAACAGTCGGCGCCGAAGTCGATCGTGCTGACAATTCTGGTTTGACACCACTTCACGTAGCTTCCATCAACGGCCACGAAATGGTTGCCGAAACTTTGGTGACAGCCGGGGCCAAAATCAATTCTGCTACTAATAACGGTATTACACCACTTTACGTAGCTGCCATCAGCGGTCAGGAAAAAGTAGTCAAATACTTGACGACAGTCGGCGCCGAAATCGATTCTGCTACTAACGACGGTACCACACCACTTTACGCGGCTTCAATGAAGGGCCACCAAAAAGTTGTAGAATACTTGGCGACAGTCGGCGCCGAAATCAACCGCGCTAAAGCAAATGGTGCGACACCACTTTTCATAGCTTCTCACAACGGCCACAACAAAGTTGTCGAATACTTAGTGACAGTCGGCGCCGAAGTTAATTCTGCTGCTAATGACGGTATGACACCACTGTACGCAGCTTCCATCAACGGCCACCAAAAAGTTGTCGAATGCTTGGTGACAGCCGGCGCCGAAATCAACCGCCCTAAAGCAAATGGTGCGACGCCACTTTTCATAGCTTCTCTCAACGGCCACAACAAAGTTGTCGAATATTTAGTGACAGTCGGCGGCGAAGTCAATTCTGCTACCATTGACGGCATAACACCATTGTACGCCGCGTCCATCAACGGCCACCAAAAAGTTGTCGAATGCTTGGTGACAGCCGGCGCCGAAATCAATTCCACTACGACTGAGGGTCGGACACCACTGTACGCAGCTTCGATCAACGCCCACGAGAAAGTTGTCGAATATTTGGTAACAGTTGGTGCCGACATCAATTCTTCTACTAATGACGGTAAGACACCACTTTATGTGGCTTCCCAAAACGGCCATGGAAAAGTTGTCGAATACTTGGTGACAGTCGGCGCCGAAATCAATTCTGCCACTAGTGATGGTTGGACACCACTTCACGCAGCTTCCTTCAGTGGCCATCAAAAAGTTGTCGAATGCTTGGTGACAGTTGGTGCCGAAATCAATCGTGTTGATAATTTGGGTAGGACACCGCTTTATATAGCTTCTTTCAATGGACACGAAAATGTCGTCGAATATTTGGAGGCGGTCGGTGCCGAAATCAATCATTAGCAAAATAAATTTAATCAAAGTATTTATATTTAGAAATAAAGTTATAAAATTTCGCTTGTGAGAGATGCTTAACTTATTCTTTTCGTACACTGTTTTAGTTTTGTTTTATTGGTGTGTCTAAATTTCACTACAATTTCAGATACCTCAAAAAGATTCTTCTTCTTGTCCATTTGGATACATAGGGTAGTTGGGATATAGCTGGTCCAAGTACTTGCTGAGATAAAACTGGTATTGGCAAATGGTATACCTTCGAAAAAAATAAAGGGTGAGTGGGCGGGGCCAATACTTGCCAAGATAAGACTGATTTTGCCAAATGATATACCCTCTACCCTTCATTTTCCTAGAGGGTATGTCATTTGCGAAAATCAGTTTTATCTTAGCAAGTACTAACCCCGCCCACCCGCCCTCTAATTTCTTAGAGGCGTTTCATTTGCCAAAAACAGTCTTTCTCATTTCGAAGAAATGAGACCGAAAATTATTTCTGAATATCAAAATCTACAAGAAAATGTCTAGCTAATTTTCGAAAATAATTGAAAAATAGGCGAAAATGTAGAATGTGTCAAAATCAGTCATATCTTACAAAAAGTTAGCCCCGCCCACCCGCCATTATTTTCTTGGAACATATGTCATTTGCCAAAATCAGCTTTTGTTTGGTTATGTTATATTCAATAATCATATCTGGTTTGTTTTTGTTTTCACTAGTCTTCTGGTCTTGATGCAATAAAATAAATAATGAAAAGAACTGTGATAACAACCAAGACTGTTACATTTCCTGTGATTATTTTAACTCTTATCTAACAAATGTTGCTTCCAGACTATTAAATAATACATATACCAAAAAAAATGTGATAACTTTGATACCCTTTACATTTAATGTCAAATTATAATTAACATTTGTATTTGTCTTTTGATCTAGTCAAATTGTTGTGTTCTGTTAGTAAAGTAAGAGAACTTATCTTTGGATTTAAATGAATTTTAATTGTTATTAGAACAAAAAACAGAATTGTGTTTTCTCTGTTATTAAATAAATAATCAATCAGAACGTAAGCCATGGTACAGTTTACTATTGTCTAGAGATTTGATGAATCGGGTTGTAACTGACAAGAAAATGACAACAACGCAACTATCAAGAACAAAAAATATTTTAGGTAAATAAATTTTCTGTCCTAAAAACAAAATTTAAAAGTTATATTGCAGAATCGATTTTTTTAAAACACATCGTAAATCACTGGGTGACCAAGACCGCGCTACTACAGTCCACTTGGTTTTACGAAATGTAACAACAATGAAGCGAAATAAAGAAGGTAAGGAAAAATCCCCAATATTTTCACTAGTTTTAGTTACAGCACATTATGAACGGGAATACATTACATCGGAAGAATGTCACGTAGACATTTGTTTGATTTGAATGAGTTTATCGCCCCAAAACAGATGACTAAAATTATTCATAAGCCTCCATTGAACAAAATATTCTGAATGTTATTTTTATAAAGACGAGCGTATTCTCACATTTTCCAGAAAATGGGGTAGCTCGTTCTTAATTTGATCAATAATAAATTGACTGATTCATTAATTTTTTTGAGTCACCTATTTAAGCAAACATAAAAAATATGAATGCAGTGATTAAAAGTCATATTTTGCACATTCGCGAAAGAATTTATTCGGCAAAATTTTGAGATGCCGTAATCAATTTTTTGGGGTTGATAAACAGATCCACTTTCATTAAAAAGTTACCATGCTTACAATAACTTCAAAACGTCAAGACTTCAAAGTATTCAGTTTTGCAATTTAATCCCCGTATAAGCAAATCTAAAAAATATTTATGCAGTGATAAATCACAATTACAGACTCATCATACTTTGCACAATACACATTCAAGATAGCATTTTTTCGGAAAAATTTTTGGGTGCCGTGATCTATTTTTTAGGGGGGGATGAGCAAATATATTTTGATCAAAAATTTATCATGCCTGTGATAACTTTAAAACATCTCCAAGATTTCAAAGCATTCGGTTTTGCAAATTCCAAATTAAATGTCAAAATGTTGTTTCCTAATTTGGATTTTTTTCCAAAAATCTGGACGTTTTGAGTAAAATCTCAATTCGGAGTCATACACTACATGTGTAAGACTATGTTATTTGATACAATTTCAAACATCCCATTAGTGGTGGGGATGATTAGACAAATTTTGGTTAGCGTTTTACCATCTACATGATATACCTAGTATAAATACAAAATTTGACAACAATCAGCCCAGTACTTTCGGAAATTGTCTCTCTAATAAAAATCTGGGACGGCAGACGGACGGACAGACAGACTCAGGAAGTAAAAACCAGAGACTCTTTTGTTTTGTCGTCTAATGAGTTGCACAACTTATTTTGGTAGAAATAATTAAGTATGGTTATAACAAGGGTAAACTTGAACCACACACCCTTAAATTTATCTAGTACCGAATCCACAAGTGTTGCAAATACATAGGTCTTTAAAACTGTTTCTTTTTAGGGAAACTGTACATCATATTTATTACAAAGATGTGTATGAGTGGTTTAACCGTTTACAACGTGGACTTGGCAGGGTTGGTTAAATTCTAATAGAAACTTAAGGGAACTCACTAGTAAAGTAAGTCTTAAACATTTTTGAAAATATCCTAATTAAAATGCAGTTTTAGAAAGCAGCGGAAGTTCAATCAGTTTGACTTACACAATTTTTTAAAATCCGTCTAATTTTTATTAATACGAATAGATAATCTACACCCTAATCAGGTAAAACTATGTTTTTTATTTAAACTAAGTATTGTAAAGTTTACTTTCTAGGATGCTTATCCACTGACGAGTGAAGTGATGGAATTTTCTGCAACAACTTCCTTCTAGGCCCGATTAACTCAGGCAATGAAGACAATCATATTTGGGGATCAAGATCATTAAAATAATAAAAGTCTAAAAGGTTGTATTTATTACTTTGTATTTCAATAAATATAATAATTTTTTAAAAGTTAGTTTAATATCACTGCCAAGTAAGTAAAAGGTAGCAAACAGTATATACTAGCAGCTACTATTAGATTGATTATGGTAATTAACTGTCGGATCCTCTACCAATTTCAAATCAGCATTTAATTTTATTAAACATGTGCTGTGAGGTCTAAATATTTCTATTTCATGTAGAACAAAACTGTCATTACCGTTTTGATTTGTCACAGCTAGTTCACTTTGAGTAGACGTAAAATTAAACGACTGTTCGTCTCCAGTTATCAACATTCCTTTGGCTTCACAATTTTCATTATCACATAAGGCTATCTTCAGTCTCACTTGTTTGACATTCTGGAATAAATGCGTAAATAAAGAGAAGCACATTTTTTAGTCAGTGTACTCACTTCATCTGTGTTTAGAATTATCGGAATTATGCTACCCTCACGCACAAATCCTATCCAATCAGTCTCCGAAACAGTCAAACTAATCCATCCATCTTTACCTAAATTGTAATCATAGCTGTCACCGCCCCAGAACTCGAACCATTTATCACCAGGAGGCAAATAGATGGTGACTTGCGTCTGATCCGGGAGTGTAGGATGAACAACTAAAAGATCACTCCCCACCATATACTGATCAACTAACGCAAAAGTATTGTTATCATCGGGAAAATCGTAAAACATTGGTCTCATCAAAGGTTCATTGTTACCCAGAACAGTATTGAAATAATACATCAAGCTGTATCTAAAATCAATCGCCGATTTTGCTTGACTGGCTGCATATTTTGAAGTTAAACTAGCCAAAGAAGTTGGATCACGTCTTGGTTCATCGGACGATATTCTAAAAATGGGTGCTGTGGACGCCATTAGGTACCACCTGATACATAAAGACTCGTGCGAACTAGTAAAAGTACTAGTTGAGCCACAGACTGGAATGCTCGTTAAAGGGTGACCGAAGAGGCTATTGGAAAGAATTGTAACGATAGTGTTGTGAAAATTAGTCCATGAAATATCGACGTTCTGATTGATGATGGGTTGAAAGTTATCGAAGGTGTGAGAGGCTGTCATGATAAAAGCACCGTCGCCTAATGCTGGTCCTATTTTCTCGACATGAAAATAACCATAATTGTTGTGCTCTAAGAACTGAAGCTCGTCATCACTTGAAGCGTTCCATGGTAATGTGGAAGACATAGCTTCTGTTAATTCCTGAAAAATATCGTTAACAGAATGGAGACAATAGTAAGGAGTTTTACCTTTGACAAGTACTTAAATTTGTCGATTTCCTTCATTACAAATGATTGGTCGGAAGGCCAGTTTCTGCTCAGAACAAAATCTGTAGGTAAGTGCGGATCAAACCTTTGTTTTGCTGCTTCTAACAATTTTTGGATGAATGTATCAACTGACGCGTGGTTGAAGTAAGGGTACACCACATCGTTTTTAAAGTACTGACCCTTGTAGTCAGTTTGGTTCAATTTGAAATAGATATTCAAGTCTGCAGTATTCGTATATAAGTCACTATCGTAGGGAACCTAAAATATCGTTATTATAAACATAACAAAATTGATGCGATTTACCTGAGGAAGGATAGAAAGAGAAAATCGATGACTAGACTTTATGATTTTATCTCCAATTAAATCTCTCATTTCACTGGTAACACTACTATCACTTTTCTCATTAATTGCAGCCAAAAATAAATTTTCGTGAAGGCAGTCGGATGTATACCGAAAGTCTAAATTTTGTTCCTTTTTAAAATCTTCTAATATGTCCTTTAATATCAGTGAGCTTCCCTCTCTAAAAGTCAGTTTTAGTAAAAAATCAACACAATCGTCTTCCCTTACTACCTGCAAACATGAACTCCGAATATGTCTGGCGTGACAATCAAATTCGCTGCTTTATTATCGTTGAACTGATTGATCACTTCTTGGATAGTCGGACCAACACTAAGTTCCAAAGTAATTTTTTTCCCCGACAAGCTTTTCAAGCTTACCAGTTTTGATGCAAATACGGTAATTTCTAAAGGGCCACTGTGTCGTACAATCAAACCATGGTACTTCCCGTTTTTGTAAGCCAAAAAGTTTGGTAATGTGTTGTGATCCTTATCATTTCCATAAATAACTTTAGTTAGAGTGGATTTTCCGCTCAAATCGATCAACGTTTGACCTAAACCAAACAGATACTCATCTGTTAGTTGAAATGACCACTCCCAATAATGATCTGAAATGATCATAGGACCTTTTGCAGTGGTTAAAAGAAGTTCTCTTGAATTAGGCCGATAAAATTCAACAAAGAGTGGATTACTATTTATAGTACAGTTGTATTCGGTGGTGTTAGTACAGGTGATCGTTCCAGTAGTACTATTATCATGTAACATAATTTGAACACTCTTGTCTGAAGTAGGGTTAATTGACAAATATACAGTTTTCAACTGGGCTTCAAAAAATGGTGACTGAACTAACGAACTTCCATAGTCCTGATTTTCACTATCACTGAAGTAGTAATATTTGGATGGCAAGTAGTGAAAGCACCGTTTAGTCGTATTGTCAAAACAGCAGTGGATTTTGTTGCACTTGTCGATCGTTGTGTTTTCCGGCTTTCCACACGGTACTCTATAAGTTTCGTCTACCGCACATGTATCGTATAGTTCGTCGCTCGTAGTAACGTTGTCGATTAAAAAATAATACACCAACACTGGCACAACTATCGAAAAGCAAAACAGGAAAAGAATACCCCTTGTCGATCTGCTTCTCCAAACGTTTACTATCGGTGATGTTCGCTTCCTTATTTTGTAGTCATCACGAAGATCATTTTGTTCTTGGATGAATTCTCTCTGTGCAGACATTGTAACACTTTTAAACTAAAATCACATCGCCAAATTTTTACTAACTGCGTCAGATTCTTTGAAAAATTAACTGTAAGTAATCAACAGTCAATCGCTTATCGCCTAGATAAGATAAAATACTTTGATTATGCATCTGCATAGATACGATGAAAAAGGATATGTGTCAACTGCTTACGTATTTTATCACCGCGACAATCGGATCTTTGTATTTTACTTTATAGCCCCCCCCCCCATAAATTGATGACGTCATCCCAGTTTTGCCAAAAAAATCCCCTCTGAAATATGTAAAATATTGTGACTTTACAGTTGTTGTTTATGAATGTATTCATAATCTTTAAAAATACTTACTTTACACTTTACCCAAAATAGCGTGAGATAGCGATAACGGATGTGGTAAAAAGCGTGCGATAAAAATATCAATCAGTTTCACGCGAAACGAAAAATTTGAAAAGTGCTCTAAAATTATTTAAACGGAAATGTATTTGAAGAGAAATACCGTTATTTATGTGTGGGATGCACTCGAAGAAATTCCAAGCAAAAATTTTGATATCGTTTTAAATATAATCCTGGATCTTTCAACAAAATATTTGCGTCAATGGATAACTAGCAGACGACATTTACAACCAACATCATCCTGCTCAAGGGGTGATTACGAGCTAAATTTGTGGCGAACGAACTCATTCTAAAAATTTGCTTGCTTCTGGTGTTTCTAATTTCTGAGGATAGTTTCTCCAGAATGGCGCTATTATCAATGGAACTATTGATGACGCCATGAAGAGATGTTAAGTCACTAGTTAGTCTACGTATATGTAAAGTTTGCATGTTGAGGAAATTAAGAATACTTGAGTATTCTCCCTTCTGATGTTGCTGTCCAACTAGTGGAAGAAGAGTAATCTTGACGACAAATATTATAACCACTCACTACTAATTCTTCACTAAAAAACGTCAGTCAACAGCTAAGTTACAAGAAAGAATTTTTATTTTGTTCGCAGTCCACTGACATTTTGATAGTAAATTGAAAATTTGCCACTATGATTCCTTTTAGGTGGATTATCAAAATTGGCATTTTGATCATCCCCAGCAATATTGTAAAATATAATTAGTTTATCATACATGTTGTCCTCTATATTTGCACGTTCAGAGTGGATAACTTAATTGCATTTTTCACATTTACTTATTAAGTTATTAACCACCGTTGGATGTTTATTCCAGTGGTATTATATCATACTTTCACCAAAGGAAGTCAGATAGCGATAACGGATGTGGTAAAAAGCGTTTAATAAAAATATTAACTGACTTTGAATTTGTGTTTTTGCTTCATACTTTCAATTTAATTTTTTCTTATACCGATACAGGTTTGGTTTTTCTATAGTTCAAAATAAATTATCCGACATAACTTACTGTAACGAAAGAATTCTTTCACTTCTATCCAGTTTAAAAAGAATTCGAAATGAAGATAATTATTTTTCATAGATATATTCTGATGTTAAAAAGATTGCTGATATAGCTCCTCCATCTGTGAAACGGCGTAAAACTGATTTAACGAATGACAATAACATTTCATTAACTAAAAAACGTCTCTTTTTTGAAATTTTGGATTTACTTATCAATCAAACAGAAATTCGATTTAGAGATATTTCATCGCTTGCTTTTTTAGAATTAGTTAACCACACCAAATTTACTGAATATAATACTAAATTTCCTGAACAGCAATTTAATTCTTTAATTAATAATTACAAAGAAATTTTCAACAACGACAAATTAAAAAGAGAACTGCAAAATTTTATACTCCGATAAATCAATTTTTGGAAATTCGTTAACAGTAAAAGACATGACAGAATTTATTTTTAAAAATGATATTATTAATGATGTTTCAGAATTATATAAACTTTTTTGTTTAATTTTGTCTCTCCCACCAACATCGGCATCGGTAGAGAGAAGTTTTTCGGCATTAAAACAAATTAAGTCATATACTAGAAATACCATGTCGCAACCGCGTTTAAACAGTTTATCGATTTTGGCAATTGAGCGAAGCTTAGTAAAAGAATTAATGAAAAACGAAACTTTTTATAACGAAATTATAGATGACTTTGCTGCAACAAAAGTGCGTAGAATCGATTTAATTTATAAAAATGAATAATTTTAAATGTGTCCCCACATCAGGTACCACAATTATCTACCCACGTGTAATGTGCTAATGTCCTATTAGCATTTATTCTTCTCTTTTGTTGTTGAAAACTTTATGATGAGTTTTTATTTAATTTTTTATTAATTTTAGTTATTTTAGATCATAGGTTGTTATTCACAGAGAATATAATTCATGAATCACATGTCCCCATTTCTTCCAATAGAATTTGTCCATGCCCTTAGTTACATGTCTATCACAGCGATAATAATTTTATTGCCTTATTGTGGTCTGTTGCTACCTAAATTTAAAAACTGTCAAATTGACAAATTTTAAAATTTCGTAAATTTTTTTGTCTTTTATGGCTTGCCAACGTTGGGGGCACGCTCAAAACGACGAAATCAATTCTATTATCAAAAAATGTGTTCATTTATTATATTCTCATGTTGAATATAACTCGTGATATGATTAATAATCGAAGATATGGCTCGTGAAACCGAAGCAGCACATTCAACTCGTGCTTCGCACTCGTTGAATCTGCAGCTCGGTTTCACTCGAAATATTATCGATAATAATCATATCACTTGTTATATTATAACTGAAAATATGTTATGTTTAATTATGTTGAATTAATTTTTATTTTGGGTTTTGTTTTTACTTTTGAGAATTTATATTAGTTTTGCTTCTATTCCCCTTTTATTTTTTAGAAATCTATTTTTTTTGTCCTTCCTACAAAATGTTTTTTGCAGAAACCTTTTTTTTTTTTATACATTTATCTTTCTTTATTATTTTACCATGTCCTTTTGTTTTCTTAATCCACGTGTCACCCAATATCCTATATCCTTTCCGTTCCTTTCCCGGCAAGAAAGCTCTAAACCTTCTCGTGGTTCTTGCTGAACGATTTCATTTTTTGTTTTTTTTTTATTGGTTGGATATATTTTCCTCTATTTGATATCTAAAAGTGAATATTTGTAATTGATAACATTGTGTTCTATTGGGATAGAAACAAAAAATAAATCGACTAATTAGAGTTATCCTCATGTTTGGCCGACCCACGTTTTTTTGGCACGAGCCGTCACTGTTCCATAGGTTGTGCTATGTCAGCAATCGGAGATTGCCAAAATGCGACGAAGAAAAGGAATTGTGTCGGCCACTATTTTTAATTAAAATAATACATATTGTTTTCTTTTGATTCTGAAAGAGGTGAAATAGTTTTTCCAATTGAAAAAAAAGTTCTCAAAAGATGACAATTTCTGAAAGAAGAAATATCTAAAACATCTGTTATCACTGAATCTTAAAAAGGACTAATTTTAAGTTGTAAATTTCTTTAATAAAACAGTTTAAATTTTCTTCAAATGATTTGCTTCAGTCAGATCTGTTGCTTCGTAGCGTGAAATAGGTTTAATAATTGTAGTTAAAATTGTAAAAGTACAAAGTGGAGAATAAATTAAAAACACTAAATACAGGTTTTATTATTAGGCTTAATAAACTATTTCATTGTTCACAGGTCCTTGTCAACGATGCCGAGTTTCAGCTTGAAGTAGCCTGCCTCCAATCTTACAATTTGAAGAAGAAGAAAAAAGATAGAGAGCCTTTCCCAACCGCATTTCTTGCAACAGCAGCAACTACAATAAAAGAGGGTCAGGGGGAGGATTCTTGTTCCGAGCTTTATTTATGAGTAATGATAATCGAGTGTCTTTGTATACTTTAAATTAGACACCCTAGATATAGTGCGAGTGTCCATAGTTTATACGACTACGATTAGGTGTGACAGAGGGCTGTTCTAACGCCAAGTTCTCAATGTCATATCTAAAAAGCTGATTTCTCACATTATGCCTAACTATTTGTAATAATTTTTACTGGATCGATGTAAAATTATCCCTGTATTTTCTGATCATTTAATAAACATTTTTTACAGTCTATGTGAATTTCATTTTTTAACGAAGGTTGGAAATGTAGGTGTGGTTGCATTATAAATTTAAAATGAAAAATTTAGGACAACGTGACATCATTAACCCCCCAAGCACTTTAGTAGGTATAGGTGGTGAAGTTTGTACAATAGCAGTACTAAGAAAGAACTCGATCGCTTGTGCTAATACCAAAAGATGTTGGAAAGTCTTTTTCATTCTGGAAGGAATGTCTGCTTGCACCTTTAGTTTTTTATATCCAGTCTTTTAGTTGCCGATTACTGTTTATTGAACTCGTTTTGCATATTCAGAGTGGATAATTTAGTTGCATTTTTTGCAAGAAACGTAATTTTCGGAATAACTGAGAAAACATCTGCATTTTTAACATTTGTTTACCATCATAGGAAGTTTATTACAATGTTGCTAAATCAGACTTTCCTTAAGCGTAGTCAGATAGCGATAACGGATGTGGTAAAGAGCGTGTGATAAAAGTAACAATCAGTTTCACGCGAAAGGAAAAATTAAAAACTGGACCAGGGTTATTTCGACTGAATTTTCCTCGTCTCTGAAGTACTGTCGAACAAAGACACTTGTTCGAAAAATATTGCAAAACGTAAAGGTTCTTACCACGGATTAAAAAAGCTAAAACTTGCAAAACCTGGAAATGAAATTAACTAACTATATTATTGAATGAAATGATTTTATTAGACTCTGATTCTCTCACCGACTCTGGGGAACCGCTTCCAGGCTTTTCTTATTTCGAACGCCGCCGTCACCGATGATGAATCACTGGTCATCGTAGAACAATATTATTGCTGCAATAAATTTAAATCAGTTTGTTATTTTGATTAAATACCTAAAGGATATAAAATTGTTTTTTTTTTAGTTTAAAACAAAATTAAAATCTATCAAAAATTAACGAGTTAAATTTCATTGAAAGTATTTGGCACCATTGGTAGATTCCTGGATGGAACATGCGTTAACAAACTAAAGTTAGTAGGTAAGTATTGGAGTCGGAAGTTGGTTTTTTGCGTCATGTGGCATTTTGTGGTCGGAATCATGGAGGAAGATTACTATATTATAATGTGGTCGGAATGTACAAGAGCAGAGGACGTACCGTTGTGAGCAAGTGTGTTATCGCTGTACTCCTGGTTATTAAATTATCGACTGGAAATTATTGGACCCACTGTGAGTAATAAGTTTTATGTAATAGCGATTAATATCCATACTAAAATTATCCGTCAGTTTCCTCAAACAAGGTAGATAAAGGATGTCTAATTAATAATCACAGTCATTGGGACTGTCCACTTGTGGAATTTCTTGTAAAGTGATACGAAATAAAAAAGAATGAGTGGTTATCGCTGAAAAGTTTTCCAGTGTTTCATATCCTAGTATGGTAGAGGAAGATGTGCTGTATTGCTTTCCAGGCGTTGATGTCGTCTCATCTAAATATAAGCAACAGTCTTTTTCATAGTCTTTAAAATCATTAACTTTTAATAATTTTTTAATTTAAATTTAAATAATAAAAAATTTCTTGTCATATACCTGGGTAGAATTTGATATGTTCTATTTTCCGACGTAATGTACGCAAAGATGGCAATAAATAATTTAATTTTAATAAAAATTCATAGCCTGAAGAACCACAAAAAAATTTAATGGACAGTCCTTTTTCTACAGTCTCGAGACTCCACCTCCTCAATTTTTTTTATTTAAGTGCATTTGTAATTACTTCTTTGTTCACTCGAGATTTACCTGCAATCACCAGTTTGTCATTAATTTTTAATTTCTTAAAATTCAAACTGTTAATTTTTTCTTTTCAACAACAAATTTCGTCTTCTTTCTGCTGCAACAAATTTTGATTGCACTTTCCTTAACCCTCGATTTGCGCAAATGATTCTTTTTCAGTGGCTATTAAATTTTGAATTTTATATTTTGTTCATTAATTGTTTGTTACGGATTAACAATTTTAAATGGTGCTTTATCTTTATAATCTTGAACATGAAAATATTTAGATAAAACGTTTTCTTCTAACTTTAACTCGTAGACGAAATCTCTTTGATTAAAGTGCACCTTAAAATATAATTTTAAAAATACAGAGGAAAGGATTTTACAAAACTAAAAAGTTTTTACTTCAAGAAATGTCATTTTGTGTCCATACTTTTAAAAACCACATATTCTGTCAAGGCACTCTTGTACCCCCTAGATAAATATTCTATTCTTTTTTTAGGTCAAGATCTAGCGTTTTCTTGACTGCACCTTTAAAAATGGAGAAAATCCAGGTGAGTGTTTCTCCACATATAATTTAGACAAAAAAAATAATTGGTCAAAAAATTTTTGAAAATTGTTTGAAACAGTTAGTTTGTAATCAAATTTAATTAGTTGGTTTCTAAATGTTCTAGAATCTCTAGAAATATCTAAATATATAACTGAAGATAGACAGAAGAGGGTTTCCCCATAATTAATAACTAAGCAATTATTTCGTTCCAGAGATTTAAAAAGAGGTCAGGCACAACCGATAAAGGCAAAGAATACGAAGACGTGGTTCTCGCCAATCTTGTACTAAATTTAGTAAGAGACCAAAAAGTAACCAACTTCCACATCTCATCAAATGATGCAGAGTTTGGTGCTTTTGACGATATTGTCATAAAACTTGAACCAGAGAAGGGACACGAACGACACGTCAAAGCAGTGCAGTTGAAGCACACCGATACGAAAACACTCTGCACAAAAAATTTAGGTTCAAAAAAAGGAGACTTTAGCATTAAACGATATTTTCAAAGTTTTCAAGAAATTGAGAAAGACGCAGATGAATTCATCTTATTTACCAACCGATCATTTAAATACAACGACAACGCAAAATTTGAACTGGAAGAAGAAGGATTTTTTGTTAAACCCGTTAAAGTAAAAGCGTCCGCGGAACTTTCAGAGAAATTAAATTGTGCTTATCAGTTTGAAGTAGTAGAAGAAAATTGGAATATAGAAATGCTGCTCAAAATTCAAGAATATCAACGGTTTTTTGCTAAATTCTATCTTTACGTTGATCAAGAAAATGTTGAAAAGATGAAAAAGACAGCAGCTGAAAAATTCACCAGAACATATTCTTCGAGTGTGGAAATCTTCGAGAGGTTCCTCAAAATAGTATCTGAATGGAACATGCAAGATGGAAATAAAGAAATGCTCAACAAAGTGTGGATGCAACGTGTACTTGCGCTGCAGCTGTTGTTTCCCAAAATTGAGCCTTTATCTTTTGGTACTGTTAATGACAATATGAAGGTATTTCGAAAGGCGATTTCTTCGTTCGCTATCACACTTTTTAAAAACAAATCATGCGAAATTGTTAAACAACTGTGGGGTGATGTCGCAAAGGAAGAAAATATTGACTTTAAAGAATTAAACATAGTCAGGAAGAGATATCTATCTAATATCCGACACATTACTGCTAGTAATATCGACAACATTGATCCAAATGCATTCACGCAATTGCTATGGTTGATGGATATGTGTCCATTAATATTAAGGGAATGTGAAAACGTGGAAAAAGCAATCCAGCTATGTCCCAACAAAAAGTTCATCTTGGTTGGCGAAGGTAAATTTGAGGAGTGGATGAAAAAATATTCAGTGTTCCAACAACTATCAAACTTGAATAAAGACTCCGAACTGCGCGAACAAATAATGCAGAATTTCACTATATCAGTCCAAGGAAAGGAAGCACTTGATCTTGTGACGGCTACTGGAAGTGATGAAAAATTTTTAGATAATCTTACAACTGACAATTTAGTGGAAATGCTAAACGGTCCATGTCGTATAGGCGGAGAAAAAGAAACACTACCTGAACCTTATATTGAACGCTATCTCTCGCGAAATGTTGTAAATATCACATATTTAGAAAAAGTCCACGAAAACACAGTTGTTGTTTTAAATTGTGCTAACAACTTTGATAAAGCAAAAGACATACTTGACAAATGTACATTAGTTGACATTGATAAGTTTTTGCAGACTGTTGAAAATCTAACAAATAGTGAGGATTCTATGTTGAAGTCTAATCCATATACGTACTCAGGTAACTTTAACGTTAATAAATCTATCTATGCTAACGCAGACTTCGTTGGTAACAGGAAAAAGAATCAATCTAGTGAGTTCAATGAAAGCAAACTTAATCCTGACAAATCAAAATTTACTAAAGCAATCTATGTAGGTAATCGGAATTATGATGATGTTGAACTTCAACAAATTTTCAACGAAAATAAGCAGTTTCATTATTTTCAACTTTTAAGTGATGGGAATTTAGAATGGATTAAAAGCAGAGGTGATGTTAGCGATCTAGAGGGTTATAAGCTGACTAATCAGTCTATGGAAGAAAACACGCTGTGGTCTTGTCGGTTAGATAATCACCTTAATCTAATAACTGGCGATCCGGGAATGGGTAAATCCGAGCTAATGAAAAGCTTCAAAAACAAATGTCCACCGAAATACTGGACAGTTATAATCAGTCCTAAAGACGTTAATTTATTTTTTCACAATACCAGTTATCCTAAAACCGCAAATTATACAGATTTATTTGAAAAATTTATAGCGAAAGAAAAATGTCGGTCGCTCAGTAAACTCGATCGCGATTTTTTCGAAATGTGCGTCAAAAAAAACGACGTTATTTACGTGTGGGATGCGCTCGACGAAATTTTAAGCAAACATTTTGATTTCGTTTTAAATATAATCCTCGACCTCTCAAAAAAATATTCCCGTCAGTGGGTTACTAGCAGACGGCATTTAAAAACACACCTAGAAAAAAAATTCAATTTGGCGTCACTTAGTATAAATCAGTTTAGCGAACAAGAGCAACAACAATACATTAGAAAACGTCTAAAATCTTTTATTTTTGAAGACGAAATTGACATGGCGCTCGAAAAAATCAAATCGTCTTTTGAGGTTGTTGAACACGTGGACATACTGGGTATCCCACTCCAAGTATTCATGCTCACCGAACTGTTCCGTGAAAATAGCGAAAAATATTTGAAACTAATGGACAACACATTCCTGTTGACCGATTTGTACGATTATTTTATTGACGAAAAATTTAATAACTTTTACAAAGACAAAATCGAATTTGATTTTCAAAATCCTCAAGTGGAAAGAATAGTTCGTGGAGAAAAACAAAGGGCTTTAGATTTATATGAAAATGTTGCCTTCAAAGTAATATTTCCAGAGGAAATTTTGCACCGACTGAATATTGACTACGAAAAATGCGTGGAACAAATTTTAGTAAGTTATGCTGGTCCGGGTCTTGTAAATGAATTCCAAAATAATGTCCCGCATTTTATTCACAATTCTTTCGCGGAGTATTTAGTCGCTATATATTTTTCAAAAAATATTAACAATGTTAAAGATTTAGTTGCGGACATACTCTTTGACGCAAAGTATAATAACGTCCGCTTCTTTTTTGACATGCTGTTGGCCAAAAATTCAGAAGCTCACATTGCCGTCTTGTACAAAGATTATATAACACTCAAATCGTACGACGACGAAATTTTAACACGCAAAGACGAATGTGGCAGAAGTGCTTTACATTTGATTTCGTCATGGGGGCAAAGACATCCACCTGTAAAAATAACCTGTGTAAATGGGGAATATATTGTCCACGAAGATGGCAATTTGGGTAATAAGCCAGAAAACAAAGAATATTTTGAAACCATAACGTATTTGCAACGGATGAACGATGCTGGCGAACGTGATATGTTACTACTAGGGACACCTTTGTCTTATGCTAGAAAAAGTGAGAGCTTAGGGGCGGAAATAAAATTACTTCAAACCAACAAAAATGAATTGCAAGAATCATGCGCTGACGTGGAAATAATAAACATTTTATATTATTCTGCTTTGCTTGGTTACGACGACGTGTGCAAACTATTCACAGTTGAAGAGTTAAATCATTTTTGGTGCGGAATGAAATTTGTTACTGCGCAGTATGCGGAAACACCCTTGTTATTGGCCTGTGAAATTGGAAATTTAAAAATCGTTCATTGTTTTATACAATCCGGGGTCGAAGTCAATCGCGCTAATAAAAACGGTGCGACACCACTTTACGTAGCTTGCTTCCACGGTCACGACAAAGTAGTCAAATACTTGGTGACAGTCGGCGCCGAAATCAATCGCACAGATAACAATGGTTTGACACCGCTTTATATAGCATCTGAAATGGGCTACGAAGAAGTTGTCAAATACTTGATGACAGTCGGTGCCGATATCAATCACGCGACTAACGAGGGTTGGACACCACTTCACGTAGCTTCCTTCGACGGTCACCAAAAGATTGTCAAATACTTGGTGACAGTCGGGGCTGATATCAATCGCGCTAATAATAGCGGTTTGACACCACTTTACGTAGCTTCCGAAAACGGTAACGAAAGGGTTGTGGAATACTTGGTGACAGTCGGTGCCGAAATCAATCGCGGTAACAATAACGGTTTGACACCACTTTACGTTGCTTCTGAGAACGGTCACCAAAAAGTTGTCGAAGACTTGGCGACAATTGGTGCCGAAATCAATCGCGCCACTAAAGACGGTTGGACACCACTCCATGTAGCTTCTGGAAACGGCCAAGAAAATGTTGTCAAATACCTGGTGACCATCGACGCCGAAATCAATCGTGGTAATAATGACGGTTTAACACCACTTCACGCAGCTTCCTTCCACGGCCACATAAAAGTTGTCGAATATTTAGTGACAGTCGGAGCTGAAATTAATCGTGCTAACGACTACGGTTTGACACCTCTTTACGTGGCTTCTGAAAACGGTCATGAAGAAATTGTCAAATATTTGGTGACAATCGGCGCTGACATCAATCGCGCGAATACTAATGGTTGGACACCACTTCACGTAGCTTGTTTCGACGGCCACGAAAAAGTTATCAAATACTTGACGACCGTCGGTGCCCAAGTCAATCGCCCTAATAATAAAGGTTTAACACCACTTTTTATAGCTTCCGAAAACGGCCACGATCAAGTTGTCGAATACTTAGCGACAGTCGGCGCCGACATCAATCGCGGCAGTAATAAAGGTTACACACCACTTTTCATAGCTTCACAAAACAGCCACGAAAGAGTCGTCGAGCACTTGGTGACAATCGGCGCCGAAATCAATCGTCCCACTAACAACGGTTTTACACCACTTTACATAGCTTGCGAAATGGGCCACGAAAAAATTGTCAAATACTTAGCGATAGTCGGCGCCGAAATCAATCACGCCACTAACGACGGTTGGACACCACTTCACGTAGCTTGCTTCGACGGCCACAGAAAAATTGTCAAACACTTGGCGGTAGCAGGCGCCGAAATCAATCGCGCTAATAATAACGGTTTGACACCACTTTATGTAGCTTCCGAAAACGGTCACGCAGAAGTTGTCGAATACTTGACGACAATCGGCGCCGAAATCAATCGCGCTCAGAATGACGGTTGGACACCACTCCATGTAGCTTCGCAAAACGGCCACGAATATGTCGTCAAATACTTGACAACGTTCGGTGCCGAAATTAATCGCTCTAGTAATGACGGGTGGACACCACTTCACGTGGCTTGCTTCGACGGCCACGGAAAGGTTGTTGAGTTTTTGGCGACAGTCGGGGCCGAAATCAATAGTGCGAATAGTGGGGGGTGGACACCACTTTGCGTAGCTTCCCAAAATGGACACAAATATGTTGTCGAATACTTGACTACAATGGGGGCCAAAATTAATCGTGGTAGTGTAGATTGTCGGAGCAAGCAGGAAAATATAGAATACTTGACAACAGCCGGTGCCCAAAGAGAACGTCCGTCTTATCAGATAAAATATAAAAAGAAGAAGATATTTTGTTGCAGTGTAATGTAGTTTCACATTGCATTAACAAATTACATTACAGTTTTAAGTACACTAACAGATTTTTGGTTCATGTTGACATTATCTGTACCATCTCTTGGTATTTGGATTTTATAGCTAAGCAGACTCTAATGAAATCCTAAACTTTGACTATTCCGTGAACTTTTCCAAAAATTAACATTATTATTAAATAGTGCTAAATTAAAATTATATGTATACAAAACTCACTTGACATGCACCTAGTAAAACTTTTATAATTATGACTTAAGTCATAAAAGTTTTACAAGTGAGTTTTGTATATGAAATTTTTGTAACTTTTGTAATTTCTTTAACTATAATTTTAACTTACTGACTGATTTGTGACTATAGAGAATGTAATGAAGTCGCACCTTTATAGCAAATAATATAATTAGTTGTTACATATAAAAAAAACAGAACTGTGATTTCTCTATTATTAAATAACCAGAACCCGATGCATGGTACCGTTTAGTATTGTCTAGAGATTTGCTGCATCGATTTATAAGAAACCTGAGAAAAAGAAAAAGATAACATAATATAATAATAAAATAAGGTATTTATTTAGCTAAAGCTACAATTTGTACATAGGAGCTTAATACTATTTAAGTAACTATACTATATATAAAATGAACACAAGAAGGCAATAATAAGGCATGAATGTATCCTAAATATAAAATAAAGAAACAAAATTATATTGTAAATTATTACTAAAAATATGAATTAATTTAAACAAAGTTAACAACTATTAATTTCTTCGAAAGATTTGTTGTATAGTAATTCCCTTACCTGACGCTTGAAATTTTTTAAAGTTGGTTGGCTTTTTATACTCTCTGGTAACGTGTTATATAGTCTGATGACCTTGCAAAACAATGAATTTATTGAAGACTGTTTGGTTTTTGACGTTAGATACAAATTTCCTTTTTGTCTCGTATTATAACTACGTTTTGCCTTCATATTTTGAATGCTTTTGTTCAAATACTCAGGTCCTATATTGTTAATTAATTTATGTACTAAAATTAAGGTCTGCAGCTTTATGATATCAGATACATCCAGCCACTCCAAGACTCTCCTCATATCAGATATTCTTGTATATCTACTGCACTGCAAGATAATTCGCATTCCTCTATTTTGCATTTTTTTGCAAGCTTCCCATGTCCGTTTGGCATAGGAGATACAAAATGGGCGGGCAATACATAAAATGTGGTGTGATGTCCTCTGTAATAGTCTCGACGGTGGTTGGTTAATAACACCACTACATATTTATTATTCATTTATTTACCCATATTACCACTACAAACCCAGACTTAACACTTCTTTGTTTTAGCTATCACTTACACTTTTATACACTATTGATGACCTAGTTCCTTGCAATGGACAAGCATTTGCTGACTAACGAATTCAAACTTACTCATTCCATTACACCTCCCCCGGTCGGGAGAAAAATTTTTTTTCCGTGTTCTCACGTCTCAAAAAAAAATTTTTCCTTACATTATTCATGATACTTCTTAACTCTATTCTTATGCACTTCTATTAACTTATTACCTATATTAATTACAATATTTGGTGCTTTGTCTACAACTACAGTATATGGTCCTTTATACACTGGTTCACTCTTATTTCCTACATTATTTCGTAACATAATTTTCGAACCAGTTGGATATCTTACAATTTTTGAAATTTGACTATCGTACAATTTTTTCCTTTTTACTTCCCGAGCGTAAGCAAAGGAAGTATTGTAATCGAGTCCGTCGGCCGACTCTCTACTTTTACGTTTTCTCGATCTTTCATGACTTTCATTTCCGTCTGTCTGTCCGTCTGTCCGTCTGTCCGTCTGTCCGTCCGTCTGTCCGTCCGTCTGTCCGTCTGTCCGTCTGTTGTCCCGGATTTTTATTAGGCAGATAATCTCCGAAAGTACTCGACCGATTGTTGTGAAATTTTGTACTTATATTAAGAATATCATGTAGATGGTAAAACGCTAACCAAAATTTGTCTAATCATCCCCACCACTAATGCGATGACGTCACTTCAAAATTGTACATAGTAAATGGGTTTTCAATTGTATAAAATAACATAGTCCTACACATGTAGTTTACAACTCTGAATCGACTTTTCACCCGAAACGTCCAGATTTTTGGAAAAAAAATCAAAATTATAAAACAACATTTTGAAATTTAATTTTTAATCTGCTAACCAGAATACTTTGAAATGTTGCAGATGTTTTAAGGCTATAAAGAGCATCATAAATCTTTAGTCAAAAAATATTTGCTTATCCCCTCCAAAAACTTGATGACGTCAGCTCAAAAGTTTGTGGAATAAATTATATCTAAAATGTACAAAATATGATGAGTCTGTACTTGTGATCTATCACTCCATTCATATTTTTTGGATTTGCATATACAGGGTGACTCAAAAAAATTAATGAATGCGTAAATATATTTTATTGATTTAATCAGGAACTACAAAACCGAATGCTCTGAAATCTTGCAGATGTTTTAAGGTCATAAAGAGCATAATAAATGTTTAGTCAAAATATATTTGCTTATCCCCTCCAAAAACTTGATGACGTCAGCTCGAAAGTTTGCCGAATAAATCATATCTAAAATGTACAAAATATGATGAGCCTGTACTTGTCATTTATCACTCCATTCATATTTTTTGGATTTGCATATACAGGGTGATTCAAGAAAATAAATGAAAGCGTAAATTTATTTTACTGATTTACTCAGGAACTACAAAACCGAATGCTTCGAAATCTTGCAGATGTTTTAAGGTTATAAAGAGCATAATAAATATTTAGTCAAAATATATTTGCTTATCCCCTCCAAAAACTTGATGACGTCAGCTCGAAAATTTGCCGAATAAATCATATCTAAAATGTACAAAATATGATCAGTCTGTACTTGTGATCTATCACTCCATTCATATTTTTTGGATTTGCATATACAGGGTGATTCAAGAAAATAAATGAAAGCGTAAATTTATTTTACTGATTTACTCAGGAACTACAAAACCGAATGCTTCGAAATATTGAAGATATTTTAAAATTATCATAAGCATGGTAAATTTTTGATCAAAACGTATTTGGTCGTCCCCCCTAAAAAATTTATGATGTCAACACAAAATTTTGCTGAAAAAATCCTATCTAAAATGTACAAAATATGGTGAGTCTCTTCTTGTGATTTATCATTCCATTCATATTTTTTGGATTTGCATATACAGGGTGACTCAAAAAACTTAATGAAAGCGTAAATTTATTTTACTGATTTACTCAGAAACTACAAAACCGAATGCTTTGAAATCTTGCAGATGTTTTAAGGTTATAAAGAGCATAATAAATGTTTAGTCAAAATATATTTGCATATCCCCTCCAAAAAATTGATGACGTCACCTCGAAAGTTTGCCGAATAAATCCTATCTAAACTGTAAAAATATGATGAGTCTGTACTTGTAATTTATCACTCCATTCATATTTTTTGGATTTGTATATACAGGGTGACTCAAAAAAATTAATTAATGCGTAAATATATTTTAATGATTTAATCAGGAACTACAAAACCGAATGCTCTGAAATCTTGCAGATGTTTTAAGGTCATAAAGAGCATAATAAATGTTTAGTCAAAATATATTTGCTTATCCCCTCCAAAAACTTGATGACGTCAGCTCGAAAGTTTGCCGAATAAATCATATCTAAAATGTACAAAATATTATGAGTCTGTACTTGTCATTTATCACTCCATTAATATTTTTTGGATTTGCATATACAGAGTGACTCAAAAAAATTAATGAATGCGTAAATATATTTTATTGATTTAATCAGGAACTACAAAACGGAATGCTCTGACATCTTGCAGATGTTTTAAGGTTATAAAGAGCATAATAAATGTTTAGTCAAAATATATTTGCTTATCCCCTCCAAAAACTTGATGACGTCAGCTCGAAAATTTGCCGAATAAATCATATCTAAAATGTACAAAATATGATCAGTCTGTACATGTGATCTATCACTCCATTCACATTTTTTGGATTTGCATATACAGGGTGATTCAAAAAAATAAATGAAAGCGTAAATTTATTTTACTGATTTACTCAGGAACTACAAAACCGAATGCTTCGAAATCTTGAAGATATTTTAAAATTATCATAAGCATGGTAAATTTTTGATCAAAATGTATTTGGTCGTCCCCCCTAAAAAATTTATGACGTCACCACAAAAATTTGCTGAATAAATCCTATCTAAAATGTACAAAATATGGTGAGTCTCTTCTTGTGATTTATCATTCCATTCAAATTTTTTCGATTTGCATATACAGGGTGACTCAAAAAAATTAATGAATGCGTAAATTTATTTTATTGATTTAATCAGGAACTACAAAAGCGAATGCTTTGAAATCTTGCAGATGTTTTAAGGTTATAAAGAGCATAATAAATTTTTAGTCAAAATATATTTGGTTATCTTCTACAAAAAACTGATGACGTCAGCTCAAAAGTTTGCCGAATAAATCGTATCTAAAATGTACAAAATATGATGAGTCTGTACCTGTGATTTATCATTCCATTCATATTTTTGGATTTGCATATGCAGGGTGACTCAAAAAAATTAACGAATGCGTGAATTTATTTTATCGATTTAATCAGGAATTACAAAACCGAATGCTTTGAAATCTTGGGAATATTTTAAAGTTATTATAAGCATGGTAAACTTTTGTTCAAAATGTATTTGTTCATCCCTCCTAAAAAATTGATGACGTCACCCTTAAATTTTGCTGAATAAATCCTATCTAAAATGCAAAAAATATGATGAGTTTGTACTTGTGATTTATCATTCCATTCATATTTTATAGATTTTCTTAAGAGGTGGTTCAAAAAAATTAATGAAGTTCATTTATTTTATTGATTAAATTAAAGGCAACACTTATTATTAGTATTACACCCCAACCAACCCAATTTGGTAGACACAAAATTTGTTAAAGGAAAAACTCGGTTGAAACATAAGGGTAGCACGCTTATTTACATCGACTTTAACATTACAGACCTGCATTTGTTTTATGCGCTCACTTGGTTCCGCGAATGTGGAATAGACATGTTTATAATCAACCAATTGTGAATTTCACCGTCAAGAATTAAAATAAAACCCAATGTTTTATATAATAAGCGGAAGTCGAAGCAATAAAACCGATGGTCGTTTTGTTTACAGTTTCTCTGTTTGACTCTCACGTATGCTGTTACGCTTGTCATCTTAAATTAAGAATGTTTATACATAAACGATTTTCAGTTGCCCCTCATATTACTAGACACCGGATTTCTGTCGGGCTACGTCACGATTATAGGGGGGGACGTGCTGGATCGCCGGGTTATAGATAATCACTGAATTTAATCGGTACTAATTCCATAAATATAATTAACGATTTATTAATCAAACGGTTAAGTAAATGAGAACGGGAATTAACAGCAGAGTGCAACGAAACAGCGTTATTCTAATCTCAAATAAACGAAGTGCAGTCCGCAACCGCAATGAATTCGCATCCCGTACGAGCCGTACCGAGTTTGGCCTTGCCTAGCCCGACAGAAATCCGCTCTCTAGATATTACACACCGGCGCCGTATACGTGAGTAAATTGTTTCGTTATTTTATTGATTATAAGAAATCAATATTCAAAACGACCCAATTCATTTTCCCGAAAATTTGGGAATACAATAATTTTATACTTAGTATTACACTACATCTATCCCAACTGATATACGTGTCCTTGCAAAAATGTTGATGACGTCATCACAATTTTTTTGAAATTCCCACTACAAAAATGTAATGAGAAAAAAAACACAATAGGCATGCAGTCGTCAAGTTTCCGACAGCGAGGGAAGTACTGTCTAAACTCTTTAGACCAATTTTTTTCTCTTTCTTCCGATTGGCAGGGTCGTCATGTGATGTCCTCTCTAATAGTCTCGACGGTGGTTGGTTAATAACACCACTACATATTTATTATCCATTTATTTACCCATATTACCACTACAAACCCAGACTTAACACTTCCTTGTTTTAGCTATCACTTACACTTTTATACACTATTGATGACCTAGTTCCTTGCAATGGACAAGCATTTGCTGACTAACGAATTCAAATTTACTCATTCCATTACAGTGGTAATGCAATTGTTTTGTAAACTAAACATCGACAGTTCATTCCTGATTCGTCTTAAAAAACCCATTTTTTTTGACAATTTTGTAATAACGTACCTGGCATGCTCTCTGAATTTCAACTCATCGTCCATTTGTATTCCTAAATATTTAATTAGCTTAACAAGATTTATATTTTGGTTTCCAATTTTTACATGTCGCGGATAATCTGTATAATTTTTGTTGCTTATGCTCATATATTTTGTTTTATCGATATTTAACTTGAGTCTATTATAATTCAACCAATCCGTTAACACTAACATTTCCTCATCTAATGAATCTAATATTTGATTTAAATATTCCCCTGACAGGAGAACTAAGATAGATATCATCTGCAAATAGATGGATCGTGCATTTGTCTACAGCGTTTATTATGTCATTAATCTATATGAATAATATTGGACCTAAAACGCTTCCTTGGGGAACCCCATATTTTACATCTACTGAATCAGAAAGAATATTATCACATTTTACTCTTTGTGTTCTGTTTATCAAATAATTTTCTATCCATTTTTCTGCATTTCCGTCTATTCCTAACTTTTTTAACTTTTGCAATAAAATTTTTCTGTCTATTTTTGTCGAAAGCTCTACTGAAATCTAAGAAAACTGCAACTGTGGTTCTGGTGTTTTCTTTTGTTCTTTCATATCTGCTATTACATTTTGTAGTGCTGTTTCGCAGTTGTGTTTTTTTCAAAAGCCAGGTTGATTTGCAACTAGGATTTTGTTGTACTCGATAAATTCTAGTAACTGATTGTACACTGCCATCTCAATTATTTTTTCAATTGTTGGTAACATATTTATAGGTCTAAACTCATTTTTATGTTTGATTGTTCCTTGTACTTTTCTTATGGGTACAATTGTTGATAATTTCGGTTTTTTTGCTATCACACATTCCAATAAAGAATTCGAAAACAATTTAAAGCAAACGAAAACTGAAAATATTTGGCTGACTGAAATAATTTGTCATAATTTAGGTTCTATCTATGCGTAAAATAAAAATTAATCAAAGCTGTTTACGAAACGTAAAATGGGTTGCCTATGCAGAAATATTCAGGCGTGAACAAATAAAATGAGCAACCTGTATGTCTTAATTTGTACAATCGCTACCGACAAGTGATAAATTCAACTCGTCCTTGATTCGAATCATCTGGCAACGTTGGTGGACTAACTATACATTCTAATAATAAACTAGGAATGGCAATTTGCTGTTTTGCATGCTTGTGGTCGCAAGTCAAAGTGAGAACGTGGCGGACTGAGTGTTTTCTCTCTAGTTGACTGCCATTTATTGAACCCGATGTGAGTGATACGTCTATATTAAAATCCCTCAACTCCAGTTACTAATCCCATCCGATTGGGAAAATATCGTATTGTACTTGTACATAGTGCGGCACTACAGTCAACTCAATTTGGCTTAAGAAGTGAATTGAAAATCATTTAAAGAATTTAAAGAATATTAGTATTTATTTAGTTCCAAAATTTTACAGACTGTGCAGTACCAAAAGCAGCAAGTTGTTATTAAATTATAACACAATTTTGTTACATTTATTTTATATCATATTTTACAAAATCGTATCTCCAAATGCGGTTTTCTTGCACATATTGCACAATATGTTGTTGTGTTGTTGACCTTATACCAGAATTGATAATAATCGCACAGCGGTTAACGCCTTATCTCATTTTGTGTTTATTCTTATTTATAACGACGGTGTAGTACAATTGCTGGGTGCCTATACGAGTACCGTCAAATCCAGTATAGAGATCATTACCTCTATTCTATAGAATATATATTTTAAAAACAATGAATCCTTTAATTAAAATCTGAACTACTGGTTATCTATCTCACCGGTGATAGTATATTAGAGTTAAGGCTGTATGTCCCCAGTATCAAGCCCTATACCAAATACATGCAAACTTTAATGACTTCTCATTCGAACAATGTTGAACTTGAAGCGATGCTGATTTTTTTTTTAGAATAGCCAGTGTATAACTGTATAGCAAAATAATTTTATTATAACAATTAATGTATCAGGTTATTAGAAAAAAAAATATCGAAATTTTGATTACCTTTTTGGGCGTTATAACATATTTTTTTCTAGGGAATTTTATGTCCAATCGATAAATAAATAAAAACACTACTGGAATATAACTTTATAACGAAATCAAAGAATTTTAGAAGATAGGCAATCAACAATACATCCAACCGGCCACAAATAGTATATTATTAACTAAGGTTGTGAAGACAGACATTCTAGACCGAGCGCAAATTAGAACCTGAGACGCGCAGCGTCGAGGGCTCTAAAGCGCGAGGTCTAGAATTGGCTTCACAAACGTGGTTAATATACTATTTTTTCCACTAGTAGCCCATTTGAGGTTTGCGAATTTTCAAAATGTTTTTTCTGAAGTGCATCAATAAAAACGTGTACTCACGTCATTTTAGTAAGCTTTGGAATTTTATTATTTTTTGACAATCCAGAAATGGTCCAGAACTTTTGTTTTAATTTCCTCCATATTTCCCGTTTTTAATAAATTTTTGTGTGAAAAATGTTGTAAAGTGAACCATCATGTACCCCTCCTCATTCCGTCGTACTTACGCGACCGCGACAAATTTGGCTGAAAAAGGTATGGAACTTTTATCGTTAAAGCGACACGGGGAATGGAAATCCTCCAGCATAGCAGAAGGATACAACGACGGCTCGATCTTCAATAAAAAAAAATCGCCGAAATCGTCCAAAGCCTATGGTCCAAAGCTCATCTACGGCAAATCAAGTCAAACCAAATCGGAACCATGATTCAGTTTCAGTCCCGTAAACTTCATTTTCACTCCCATCAACTTCATCAACTTAGTTTCACCAATTTATCCTCAATTTATAATCAATTCAGGGTTTGGAAATCATTCCAGGGCATAATTTAAAAGCAAATTTTCCAAAATGATCGTTTTCAGGTTATGTCTCAGTTTTTCTGACAGTTGTGGACAGTTGTCACATTAGGTGGCCAACTTCACGTTTACATTATTGACCAAGGTTCACAATTTTCCAAATTACAGACCTCTAGACAAGTCGACAATTAGCCATTGTAATGCTACTAGTGGAAAAAAGTGATTTATTACCCTAGAAAGTGTAGTGCGGCTAGAATCGCCCGACAGTGAAATTTTTGTTTCAAGAAATTGAAAATATGAAAGGCTTTGGCTTTAAACACCATTTTTGAATTTATTTAATTTTAGGTAACTTTTTTTTAATATATTTACTTCCTACCGGCAGATAGCGACCACATCCGGAATCAAGGATTTCGGGTAACACTGCATATAAGTAAAACTGTTCTAAGTGAGATACCATTTTTTCATGCCAATCAATTATTCAGTATTGTAGATCACATTCTGTTTCCACAATAAAATATATCTATCTATAGCTACTTTTATATTTTCTTTTCTGGCATTAAAAGGGCATTTCATCTTTATTATAGTCTTCTCCAATTAAACCATTTGGAGACGCCCCCAAATTATTTTTTCTGTCAACAAAAAAACCACATGATTTTACAATCAACCCTATAGATTGTATACATTTTTCTCTTGCCACTTCTTCGTTGTCAGTACCCCATTGGAGTGAATTCAAAACTATTCAAAAAATTGGAATATTCTATTGGATTTTCAGTTTGTCCAAATTTTGGACACAATAAAATTATGTGGTGCAACTAGAGTGATCACCAAAAATGATGACCGTTTAAAATATCTGCTTTAAATTTTCTACTTTTTTTTTTATAATAATTATACACTCTGTGCTAAATTTTTCTACCAAACCACAAATCTTACACTTGTAGATAAAAATGCTTTTGAAACCAAAACGTGTTTCATTAGTTATGTCAACATCAGCAAAAGTGCATGAACAAGTTTTATCCAGAATATTCTTTCAACTGTTCAACAAATGACCTATGTCAACAATTGGACGACAATTCGAACAACTTCGTTATTTGAAAAGCTTTTTTTCTGAAATTTGCTTTAGATATATAGTTAAACATGGCGACTTGATTACAACATTGTTTCTTTTTTTATCGCTCTCGGTTTGACAGATAGGGCCGCCTACTTTTTTTTTAATAGAACACCCTGATTTTTTTGACATTTTCTAAAACAGAATAAAAAACTGCTTTCAGAAATTATCAGCATGTTTATACACTGATACAAAAAATAGAAAAAAAAATCACAAAAAAACATCTTATTATTGTAAAATCACACATAATTTATTGAGACATTTTGTTGATCGATTACAGCACTGCCAAATTGTTTTTTGTGAATTTTTTTCTATTTTTTGTATCGGTAGAAATAAGCATGTTGATAATTTCTGAAATTAGTTTTTTATTCTGCGTTAGAAAATGTCAAAAAAATCTGGGTGTTCCATTAAAAAAAAAGTTGTTGGCCTTGTGTGTCAAACTGAAAGCGATAAAAAAAAGAAAAAATATTGTAATCAGGTTTAATTTTATACCCACACGAAATTTCCAAAACGAAGCTTTTCAAATAGTAGAACTAATAGGACTACCCATTCTTGAAATATTAAATAACGAAGTACAGAAACTACTTACCCAGACTTCACAAACAAAATCCAAAAAGAAAATTTTTGATCAAATCGAGATCTAAACTAGAGCAAAAAATTGGTCGAAACTTGTTTCGACAGAACTTCCCTAGCTCCTGAAGTACTGCAATGAAACATATCCAGCATTTTCGTGTTAGTCTTTTCTTACACAATTTTGTGATGACGTCATCATCATTTTTGCAAGGACATAATTGCTAAAATAGGACTGATTTTGGCAGATCCCGCACATTCGAAGAAAATAAAGGGTGGGTGGGCGGGGCCAATACTTGCCAAGATAAGACTGATTTTGCCAAAAGATATACGTTCTACCCTTCATTTTCTTGGAGAGTAGGTCATTTGCCAATATCAGTCTTATCTTAGCAGGGACTAGCCCCGCCCACCCACCCGCACTTTTCTTAGAGGTTATGTAATTTGCCAATATTAGTCTTATGAGTGGCCCCGCCCACCCACCCTTACTTTTCCTAGAGGATGTCATTTGCGAAAATCAGTTTTATCTTAGCAGATACTAATCCCGCCCACCCGCCCTCTACTTTCTTAGAAGGATCTCATTAGCCAAAATCAGTCTTATCTTAGCAGGTATTAGCTCTCTAAGAAAATAAAAGGCGGGTGGGTGGAGCTAGTACTAGCCAAGATAAGACTGATTTTGGCAGATGACATACCTTTTAAGAAAATAGAGGGCGGGCGGGTGGGGCTAATAATTGCTAAAATAAGACTGATTTTGGCAGAGGCCATACATTCGAAGACAATAAAGGGTGGGTGGGCGGGGCCAAAACTAGTACAGTCTAATACTAAAAATAATGGTATTGTATTCCAAAATTCTGGGAAAATGGAGTTTGCCGTTTCTGATTTAATTAATAAAATAAATTGATTCATTCATTAATTTTTTTGAGCCACCTGTATAACCCAATGTAAAAAATATGAATGCAGTGATAAATCACAAGTAAAAACTCATATTTTGCACATTCAAGGTAGAATTGATTTTTTGGGGGAATGAAGAGATATATTTTGATTAACAATTTACTATGCTTACAATAACTTTAAAACGTCTGCAACATTTTAGAGCATTCAGTTTTGCAATTCTTGATTTACTTAATAAAATAAATTGAGTGATTCAGCAATTTTTACTTCCCGATCGTAAGCAAAGGAAGTATTGTAATCGAGTCCGTCGGCCGACTCTCTACTTTTACGTTTTCTCGATCTTTCATGACCCCTAGAAGACGAAGAAATGGGTCTCCCATTTCCGTCTGTCTGTCCGTCTGTCCGTCTGTCTGCCGTCCCGGATTTTTATTAGACAGATAATCTCCGAAAGTACTGGACCGATTGTTGTGAAATTTTGTACTTATATTAGCAATATCATGTAGTTGGTAAAACGCTAACCAAAATTTGTCTAATCATCCCCACCACTAATGCGATGACGTCACTTCAAAATTGTACATAGTAAATGAGTCTTAAATTGTATAAAATAACATAGTCCTACACATGTAGTTTACGACTCCGAATTCAGTTTTTACCCGAAACGTCCAGATTTTTGGAAAAAAATCAAAATTATAAAACAACATTTTGCAATTTAATTTTGAATCTGCTAACCCGAATGTTTTGAAATGTTGCAGATGTTTTAAGGCTATAAAGAGCATCATAAATCTTTAGTCAAAATATATTTGGTTATCCCCTCCAAAAACTTGATGACGTCAGCTCAAAAGTTTGCCGAATAAATCCTATCTAAAATGTACAAAATATGATGCGTCTGTACTTGTGATATATCACTCCATTCATATTTTTTGGATTTGCATATACAGGGTGACTCAAAAAAATTAATGAATGCTCAAATTTTATTTTACTGATTTACTCAGGAACTACAAAACCGAATGCTTTGAAATCTTGAAAATGTGTTAAAATTATCATAAGCATGGTATATTTTTGATCAAAATGTATTTGGTCGTCCCTCCTAAAAAATTTATGACGTCACCACAAAATTTTGCTGAATAAATCCTATCTAAAATGTACAAAATATGGTGAGTCTCTTCTTGTGATTTATCATTCCATTCAAATTTTTTCGATTTGCATATACAGGGTGACTGAAAAAAATTAATGAATGCGTCAATTTATTTTATTGATTTAATCAGGAATTACAGAATCGAATGCTTTGAAATCTTGGAGATGTTTTAAAGTTACCATAAGCATGGTAAATTTTTTATCAAAATTTATTTGCTCATCCCCCCCTAAAAAAATTGATGACGTCACCCTAAAATTTGGTGAATAAATCCTATCTAAAATGTGAAAAATATGATGAGTCTGCACTTGTGATTTATCATTCCATTCATATTTTTTCGATTTGCATATATAGGGTGACTGAAAAAAATTAATGAATGCGTCAATTTATTTTATTGATTTAATCAGGAATTACAGAACCGAATCCTCTGAAATCTTGGAGATGTTTTAAAGTTATCATGAGCATGGTAATTTTTTTATCAAAATGTATTTGCTCTTCCCCCCTAAAAAATTGATAACGTCACTCCAAAATTTTGCTGAATAAATCCTATCTAAAATGCAAAAAATATGATGAGTTTGTACTTGTGATTTATCATTCCATTCATATTTTTTAGATTTTCTTAAGAGGTGGCTCAAAAAAATTAATGAAGTCAATTTATTTTATTGATTAAATTAAAGGCAACACTTATTATTAGTATTACACCCCAACCAACCCAATTTGGTAGACACAAAATTTGTTAAAGGAAAAACTCGGTTGAAACATAAGGGTAGCACGCTTATTTACATCGACTTTCACATTACAGACCTGCATTTGTTTTATGCGCTCACTTGGTTCCGCGAATGTGGAATAGACATGTTTATAATCAACCAATTGTGAATTTCACCGTCAAGAATTAAAATAAAACCCAATGTTTTATATAATAAGGGGAAGTCGAAGCAATAAAACCGATGGTCGTTTTGTTTACAGTTTCTCTGTTTGACTCTCACGTATGCTGTTACGCTTGTCATCTTAAATTAAGAATGCTTATACATACACGATTTTCAGTTCCCTCTCATATTACACGCCGGCGCCGTATACGTGAGTAAATTGTTTCGTTATTTTATTGATTATAACAAATCAATATTCAAAACGACCCAATTCGTTTTCCCGAAAATTTGGGAATACAATAATTTTATTCTTAGTATTACACTACATCTATCCCAACTGATATACGTGTCCTTGCAAAAATGTTGATGACGTCATCGCAATTTTTTTTTAAATTCCCACTACAAAAATGTAATGAGAAAAAAAACACAATAGGCATGCAGTCGTCAAGTTTCCGACAGCGAGGGAAGTACTGTCTAAACTCTTTAGACCAATTTTTTTCATTTATTACGACAGTAAATTAGCTTAAACCACATATCAAAAATTTCTCTTTCAAGGGACTATCACTTTATGCTAAAAAAAAATAGGAGGTGCTATTTAAAAAAAATATGGATGACGCCATACATCTGTCAAATATAGCTCAAAAATGTTGAAATTAATGTTACAAAATGGCAATTTTTATATACCCAGCGTAAGCTGAGAAATACTGTTTTCTTTCGTAGTAGATAAAATATTTTAGTTCAGTACTCTGCTCTACCTGCACGCCGAGAAATACCCTTTCTCAGCTGACAATAGGAGTAATAAAACTATTGCGAACGAAGCGAACAATTTTAACCCTTAGAGATGAGTGGCAGCTGTCATAACGTGGTAGCATGGGTTGTTTTACAAGTTGCATATTTCCCAGAGATGAAATTTACTCGGGTGCCGTACAGCCTTAATTGCCAAGCTGTTATTTACTACTAAATATCTTCCAAGGTTAAAACACATAACAGTAAATTTCTGTCAAAGTTAATTTTTGAAGTTTTTCTATGCTAAATTTTTAAAAACGGATAGACAAATCGAGGTTGACTAACTTCTTCAATAATTATTATATTATTAACAAACACATCTGCATCTTGTGCCAAATTTTGTTCTGTTTTGTTTTCAAGGGTTTTGTTCTTATTTTTTTTAGTTAAACATTTAGCCTTCACTAGTGGCTGCATCTTCATAAATGGAACAAATCGAGGTTAGTATTTTTTCACATATAACTATCTAATGAATTAGGGACTATCTTTTAAGTGTTTAAAATTTTTTGAAATAGTTATTTTAACTTAGTTAGCTTCTAATTGTTCTAAACAGATAGAAAATGGTTAGACGATATATAACTTAGTAGTTACTTTACTGCGATTGTTTTTCAAAGCAGGTGTTCGTTGATTTGGTTCCAGAGATTTAAAAAGAGGTCCGGCACAACTGACAAAGGCAAAGAATACGAAGATGTGGTTGTCGCCAGTGTTGTACTAAATTTAGTAAACGACCAAAAACTAACAAACTTTCACATTTCATCAAATGATGCAGATTTCGGTGCTTTTGATGATATAGTGATAAAACTTGAACCGGATGAGGGAAACGAAGTACACGTAAAAGCGGTGCAGTTGAAGCACACCGCGACGAAAACTTTATCCACAAAAAATCTAGGTTCAAAAAATGGAGACTTTAGCATAAATAGATATTACAAAAGTTTTGAAGAAATTAAGAAACACGCAGATCAATTTATATTGTTTACCAACCGATCGTTTAAGTGTACGCACAATGCAAAATTTGAATTGGAAGAAGAAGGGTTTTTTGTTAAACCCGTTAAAGCAAAACCGTCCTCAGAACTTTCAGAGAAATTAAATTGTACGTATCAATTTGAAATAGTAGAAGAAAATTGGAATGTAGAAATGCTGCCCAAAATTCGAGAATATCAAAGGTTCTTTGCTAAATTCTACCTTTACGCCGACCAAGACGATGTTGAAAATATGAAAAAAACGACAGCTGAGAAATTCACCAAAACATATTCTTCGAGGGAGGAAATCTTCGACAGATTCCTCAAAACAATATCTGAGTGGAACATCCAAGATGGAAATAAAGAAAAGCTTAGTAAATGGTGGACGCAACGTGTGCTTACGCTACAGCTTCTGTTTTCTCAAATTGAGCCTTTATCCTTTGGTGCAGTTAATGACAACATGAAGATATTTCGAGAGGCGACTGCCTCGTTCGCTATCACACTTTTGGAAAAAAAATCATGCGAAATTGTTAAACAACTGTGGGGTGATGTTGGAAAAGAAAAAAACATTGACCTCAAAGAACTGAACATAGTGAGGAAGAGGTATCTGCCTAATATCAGACACATTACTGATAGTAATATCGGCAGTATAGATCCAAAGGTTTTCACGCAACTGCTATGGTTGATGGATATGTGTCCATTAATATTAAGGGAATGTGAAAACGTGGAAAAAGCAATCCAGTTATGTCCCAACAAAAAGTTCATCTTGGTTGGCGAAGGTAAATTTGAGGAGTGGATGAAAAAGTACTCAGTGTTCCAACATCTATCAAACTTGAATAAAGACTACAAACTGCGCGACAAAATATTGCAGAATTTCACTGTATCAGTCCAAGGAAAGGAAGCACTTGATCTTGTGACGGCTATTGGAAGTGATGAAAATTTTTTAGATAATCTTACAACTGACAATTTAGTGGAAATGCTAAACGGTCCATGTCGTATAGGCGGAGAAAAAGAATCACTACCTGAACCTTATATCGAACGCTACCTCTCGCGAAATGTTGTAAATATCACATATTTAGAAAAAGTCCACGAAAACACAATTGTTGTTTTAAATTGTGCTAATAACTTTGATAAAGTAAAAGACATTCTGGATAAATGTAAATTAATTGAGATTAATAACTTTCTACAGGAAGAAAATCAAAATGTTGAATATCTAACAAATAATGAAGTTCCTATATTTAAATCTAGTGTGTATAGATATACAGGTGAATTATTTAACGTTAGTAAATCGAGCTTCGTTGGTAACAACGAAAACATGTTTAAACTTGATGAATCAAAATTTACTAAAACTGTATTCGTAGGTAACCGTCATTATAGTGACTCTGAACTTCAACAAATTTGCAACGAAAACAAAGAAATAAAACAGTTTCACTATTTTCAAGTTTTGAATGATGGAAATTTAGAGTGGATCAAAGGCAAGGGTGATGTTAGTGATGTCGAAGCTTATAAATTGTCGGAGAAATATTCTATGGAAGAAAACGCGTTGTGGTCTTCTCGGTTAGATGATAACATCAATCTCATCACTGGCGATCCGGGAATGGGTAAATCTGAGCTAATGAAGAGTCTTAAAAATAAATGTCCCCCGAAATATTGGACAGTCATAATTAGTCCCAAAGATGTTAATTTATTTTTTCACAACACCAGTTTTCCAAAAACCGCAAATTATACAGATTTATTTGAAAAGTTTATCGCGAACGAAAAATATCGATCGCTCAGTAAACTCGATCGCGATTTTTTCGAAATGTGCGTCAAAAAAAACGACGTTATTTACGTGTGGGATGCGCTCGACGAAATTTTAAGCAAAAATTTTGATATCGTTTTGAATATAATCCTCGATCTCTCAAAAAAAAAATTGCGTCAGTGGGTTACCAGCAGACGACATTTAAAATCATTTTTAGAAAAAAAATTCAGTTTGCCACCACTTAGTCTAAACCAATTTGGCGAACAAGAGCAACAAGAATACATTAGAAAACGTCTAAAATCTTTTATTTCTGCAGACGAAATTGAAATCACGCTCGAAAAAATCAAATCGTCTTTTGCGATTGTTGAACACATAGACATTCTGGGTATCCCACTCCAAATATTCATGCTCACCGAACTGTTCCGTGAAAATAGCGACAAATATTTGACACTTATGGACAACACATTCCTGTTGACCGATCTGTACGATTATTTTATTGACGCCAAATTTAATAACTTTTACAAAGACAAAATCGGATTTGATTTTGAAAATCCCCAAGTGGAAAATATAATTCGTGGAGAAAAACGAAAAGCTTTAGATTTATATGAAATTGTGTCCTTTAAAGTAATATTTCCTGAAGAAATTTTGCACCGATTAAATATTGACTGCGAAAAATGTATAGAACAAATTTTAGAAAGTTATGCAGGTCTCGGTCTTGTAAATGAATTCCAAAATAATGTTCCGCATTTTCTTCACAGCTCATTCGCCGAATTTCTCGTCGCTATATATTTTTCAAAAAAAACTAAAAACGTTAAAGACCTAATTGCCGACATACTGTTCGAGGCAAAGTATAATAACGTCCGTTTCTTTTTTGACATGCTGTTGGCCAAAAATTCCAAAGCTCACATTGCCGTTTTATACAAAAATTATGAACTACTTAAAACGTACGACGACGAAATTTTGTCACGCAAAGACGAAGGTGGCAGAAGCGTGTTACATTTGATTTCGTCATGGGGGAAAAGACATCCGCGTGTAAAAGTAATGTATGCAGAAGGGGAATACAACGTGTACGAAGATGGCAATTTCGATAAAAAAGCGGAAAGCAAAATATATTTAGAAGCGATGACGTATTTGCAAGGGAAGAACGACGTTAGCGCACGTGACATATTGTTAGATGCGACGCCTTTGTTTTATGCTAGAAAAAGTGAGAGGTTAGGGGCGGAAATACAACTACTTCAAACAAAAAAAGTTGAATTGAAACAAACATGCGCCCACGAAGAAATAATGAACATTATTTATTATTCTGCTTTGCTCGGTTACGACAACGTGTGCAAACTCTTCACAGTTGAAGAATTAAATAAGTTTTGGTGCGAAATGAAATTTGTTACTGCAGAATATGCTAAAACACCTCTGTTGTTGGCCTGTGAACTTGGTAATTTAAAAATCGTTGAATATTTTGTAAAATCTGGCATCGAGGTCAATCGTGCTAATAAAAACGGGGCGACACCACTTTACGTAGCTTCCAAAAACGGCTACGAAAATGTTGTCGAATACTTGACGACAGTCGGCGCTGAAATTAATCTAGCTCTTACTGACGGCTGGACACCAGTTCACGGAGCTTGCAAAAACGGCCACAAGAAAGTTGTTGAGTATTTGGCGAAAGCCGGCGCCGAAATCAATAGCTCTAATAAAAACGGCGCGACACCACTTTTCATAGCTTCCCAAAACGGTCATGAAAAAGTTGTCGAATACTTAACGACACTCGATGCCGAAATCAATCGTGCCACTGATAACTGTTGGACACCAATTCACGTCGCTTCCCTCCACGGCCACGAAAAGGTTGTCGAATACTTGGCGAAAGCCGGCGCCGAGGTCAATCGCCCTCTTTCTGAAGGCTGGACATCACTTTATTTGGCTGCCCAAAATGGCCACAAAAAAGTTGTCAACTATTTGACGACAGTCGGCGCCGAAGTCAATCGTGGTAGTAATAAGGGTACGACACCACTTTATATAGCTTCCCAAAAGGGTCACGAAAAGGTTGTCGAATACTTGGCAACAGCCGGCGCCGAAATCAACCGTGCCACTAATAACGGTTGGACACCTCTTCACATAGCTTCCCAAAACGGCCACGAAAAGGTTGTTGAGTATTTGACAACAATCGGAGCAGAAGTCAATCGTGCTACTAATAGCGGTTTGACACCACTCTATCTAGCGTCCCACAACGGCCATCACAAAATTGTTGAATATTTGGTGACAATCGGCGCCGAAGTTAATCGTGCCATTAATAACGGCACGACACCACTTTACATAGCTTCTCAAAAGGGCCACAAGAAGGTTGTCGAATACTTGGCAACAACCGGCGCCGAAATCAATCACGCTAATAAAAACGGTGCGACACCACTTTACATAGCTTCCGAAAACGGTCATGAAGACATTGTCAGATACTTGACAACAGTCGACGCCAAAATCAATCATGCTACTAACGACGGTGCCACACCACTATTCATAGCGTCCCAACATGGCCACGACAAAATTGTCGAATATTTGGCGGCAGTCGGCACCGAAGTCAATCGTGGCATTAATGACGGCACTACACCACTTTACATAGCTTCCCATATCGGCCACGAAAAAATCGTCAAATCCTTGATTGCCTTCGGTGCCGAAGTCAACCGTCCTAACAAGAACGATACGACACCTCTTTACATAGCTTCCCAAAATGGCCACGAACATATTGTCAAATACTTAACGACACTCGGCGCCGAAATCAATCGCTCTGATAATGAAGGTTTCACACCACTTCACATAGCTGCCGAACATGGCCACAACAAAGTTGTCGAATACTTAGTAACAGTCGGCGCCGAAGTCAATCGCGCTACTAATGACGGTTGGACACCACTTCACATTGCGTCCCAAAACGGACACAAAAAAGTCGTCCAATACTTGGCGAGCGTCGGCGCCGAGGTCAATCGTGCCGCCAAGAACGGTACGACGCCACTTTACATGGCGTCGCAAAACGGCCACGAAGACGTTGTCCAATACTTGGTGACAGTCGGCGCCGAAATTAATCGCTGTGTTAGTGGCGGTTGGACACCACTTCACATAGCTTCCGCGGATGGCCACGAAAAAATTGTCGAATACTTGGCGACAGTTGGCGCCGATGTCAATAGTGCTACCGATGACGGTTGGACACCACTTAACGTAGCTTCCCAAGACGGGCACATAAAAGTTGTCGAATACTTGGTGACAGTCGGGGCCGACATCCATCGCAATCAGAATGACGGGTGGACACCACTTCACATAGCCTGTCAAAACGGCCACGATAAAGTTGTCGAATACTTGGTAACAGTCGGGGCCGAAATCAATCGTGCCACTAAGGACGGTACGACACCACTTATAGCGGCTTCCCGACACAACCACGATAATATTGTGGCTTTCTTGACATGTGCGCAAACAACTCTATAGGAGTAAAATGTAAGGTTATAACATTTACCCGTAAATCTAACTTTATTGTATTTCCATATACTTTGAATAATGTTACTCTCGAACGCGTTTCTGAAATCAACGACTTGGGTGTAATCTTACGGTTTGCTAGTCATTTTGATTTTGTTCTGAATAAGTCATTTCGAACTTGTGGCTTTATCAAACGTCAGTCTATTGATTTTTGGAATATTAGTGTACACAAATTGTTTGTAACTTTAGTTAGACCGATTTATTCTTGAATATTGTTTTGTTATTTGGTTCCCATTTTATAAAACCTACGTTGATCGTCTTGAAAGAGTACCACGTAAGTTTGTCAATTATCTACTTTTTAAAATGAGAAAATAAGGATAACTACAGCTATGACCAAAGGCTTGTACTTGTAAACCTGAAACTACTGGAGAGTAGAAAACAAAAGGCTGAAATTCGTTTGAGTTATAAGTTGTTCCAGAATTGCATTGACTGCCTTGGCATAGTTACGTTGTTTGATATTAGAGTACCTGGATTAGGTTCTCGTTGCTCTGAAACTTTTATACCTAGATTTCATCGTACCAATTGTACGTTTCATCCACATATGGATAATATAGTTAGATCTATAAACAAAATTTCAAATAATCTGGATTTTTTTTATGTAACTTTATCTTCTTAAGCAGCTACCTGAAAAATCTTTAAGTTGTATGGATTAGTTCGTTTTAGTTTTTATGTACTTCTTTTTTGTAATTACTTTGCACAGTTTAGTTCTATTTTCGATGTCATCTTATGGATCTTGTATCTTTTTCGACATTTATATTAAAAGTACAAATACTACAACTCTGGAAATTAATCATTCCTATATTAGTAACAATAGTGCTAGATATATTAGTAACGTTGTCTGTGACAATCCACTGATTGAACAGTACTTGTCGTCAGGGGCGGACTGGCACTTTGAAAGTGGCCCGGGCAAAAGATTTAACCGGCCCTGGAGGCGACCCTCATTTACTACTTATAGTAAATTTTGTCTGTGATATTTTGTAAAATCAACAATTTTACATTTATGTATTAATTAATAAGGTTAAAATAACTAATTTTATTTAGAAATACGCTCAGGAAGTAAAAAGTTGTAGCAATTTTATTATTTATATTCATTATACCTATATTATACAGATTATTTTAATAATTTGGCCATAACGGCACTTTGACCCGACAGTGTATCTATAACAATATTACAGTCAATGACATCTAACATGATACTTTCAACAAACATCATTGTAAATGCTTCCAAATGATCATCCGTCAAACTATGTCGTAATCTGTTTTTGACAATTTTAAGCTTCGAAAAACTCCTTTCACAACCAGCAGACGAAATAGATAGAGTTAACAAAAATTTATACACAAGAAAAAGATTTTCATAAGCACTTGAATAAAGATTGTGTTTCATTAAAAATGTATAACAATACAAAGCACACTGTTTGCAGGATTTGCAGGATTTTTGGTTACCACAATCGTCACTAAAAGTTGACTCTTCGGATACTGTTTGTTTTAATTGATCCCATTTTGCAGCAAAATCTAAAAGTTCTTCTCGTATTTGAGACGGAGTAATTTCGGTATTAAATTTTATTAAAATATTGCATAGTGGAACAAATAAATCTGAATTTAAAGTTTCAGAACTTATATTGTTGAATTGTCGGGGATTAAATACAGCAAGCATAGTATAAATTTTTTCGTTTTTAGTAAATCTTGTACTAAAACTTTGCGCAATAACGTCCATAACTACATTGTATACATCAATTTTATATTTTTCATAGGGGTTATCAATACAATAGTCTGAAGTTTTTCCACCCGACAACATTTTTTTTTACGAATTCGCAGAATATCTAACTGCGAATTGATTATTACCGTAGACGCGTCGTTTTCTTTTCCCAATTCATTATTTGCCCATTCTACAAATTTATCTGTTGTTGACTTTAAATGATCAAAATCTCTGGATATTGCAGTTAAAGAATTTTTTGTTCCAGTAATCATTGTTTGCGCTGTAATTAGGTCTAGTCCAGATGTTTGTAAATATTTTGATGTAGGTGAAGTATCCTGAAAAATTCTCAAATACATATTGGCGGTTAAAATGGTTTCATATTTTGAAAGTGAATTTAAGTAGGAAGTTGCTTTATATCGTGTGTCAGAATTTAAAATTTCTGATTTTGATATACCTTCAAGAACCTCTATAATTGTAACAAAAAGGGCATTACTTGTGTAACCATAACTTCCAAAAATTTTTAACACTGCAATAAATTTAGAATTCCATCTTGTTTCTTCTATTGTACTTAAAACTTTTCGAGAAGACTCTTTCCAAATGTCCATTCTAGTGTGAGATTCTTTAAAGAAAACAGCAATACCATTTAACAAACCAAATAAAGATGTACACTGATGTGGTTTTTGTGTAATATCTGTTATTACTAAGTTTAAAATATGAGCATAGCACCAGAAATGTATGTGTTCAGGATTAGAAGTAGCCATCCAAGAACTAAAAGCATTATATTGCCCTTGCATATTTGCAGCACCATCGGTGCTACTACCTACACAATATTTTAAATTGATATTATTGTCGGCCAACACTTTTGCTATTAACTCATAAAGAGCTTGGCCTTTTGTAGAACTTGTACTTTTTAATGCAAGCAATGTTTCATGCACAGATTCATCATCTACATATCTAATAATAATAGAAGTTTGATTTGTAACTGTACTGTCTTGTGTTGTATCAATTTGAATTGAATACATTCCGATATTGGTAATTTTTTCTGAAATCTTACGCGTTATTAAATTTTTGATAATATTTACAATGGAATTTATAGTTGTTTTGGACAAAAAAGACACAATATTACCCCTACCTTTCTTGCCACGTGTATATTGCTTTTGCTTTTCTAAAATAACACGATTAATATGTGAATTTAATAAGGGGTCAAATTTTTTTAGCAGTAAAATAAGTTCCAAAAAGTTACCATGATTAATTTTTGAATTGGCCAAAGAAAGAATATCCTGATTTCTGTGACCTCTGTAGGCAATACCACATTTACCAATTACTTTTATTACTTCTATAATTCGCATTAAAATATCTCTTCTCTTCTGAACTTGACTTAAACGAATATTTTCTTGTTTTGGTACGTAAGACAGTATATTTAATTTTTTCAATAGCATCAAATATGCTTCAGCAGAATTTTTGTCACTTTGACTTTTTTCATGCTCATCCACTCTACTGTAAATATGTTTAGGATGAATACTTTTTACACCACTTTTAAATATACTAGATTCTTTGCTGTAAACCATACAAACTGTACAAAATAAAGTTTTTGAGTGTTCATTATAAGTTAACCAAGTACGCCGCACCCCACTTTTCCTGCGAAAGAGTGTAATCGGATTGAATGGTAAATCTTTTACATCACATGGTTGAATTGGATGAAATTTAAAAAAGCTATCAATGTCACTTGTTGCTGGGATAGAAAAAAATTTATTGCTTTCGACGGGTGGCAGAAACTCTTGTTCTGATACTTTTTGTTGTGAAGAAACATCTTCCAGAATCGTTGAAGTGGTAGGTTGCTTCAATCCAAGTTGCACCGCTTCAACAGGTTCAATAGGAGTAGTGCTTGTAGATTGTGCAGGTTGACTGTCACTTTCAACATTTTCTTTACGCAATTTAATAAATGAAGACAAGGGCTTGTAAAACTTGGCTTGTTCATCCAAAGCTTTTTTTTTCTTTTCGCGTAATTTTTCCGCACCGCCTTTGACCACTTTTCTTTTAACACCCTTCCCACTTGTGCTTGGTTTGTCCATTTCGACAAACTAAATAGTTTTGAAAAAGCCATAATGCAAATACTATTTTTACAGATAAAAAAAAAGTAATTTACCTTACAGTGATGATTATAAATTGTCACTTAATGGAAACCTCACGATCTACGTACACCCGCAATGGTTAAGCAGAGACATAAGACTGATTCTTAGAGAAAGATAAGTTTTCGATTAGGCCGATTGTATATTTTGTTAAGCATTAATTAAAAGAGTGTGAAAATAGTACGTGCTTAATTACCTAAACGTGCTTTTTGCATTTCATGCTTTGTTAATGTTATTTAAACTCGATACATATCACGGTGTATCATATTTCGTCGGCGGTGCCGCCAACATTGTTAAACAAAATTTAAAAGTTTGACTTTGAGAAATTATTATTATTGTCTATTCAGCGTAACCGGCCTACCGGCCCATCAGTTCGACGGCCCATCGAGCGAATGCCCGGTAGCCCGCCTGGCCAGTCAGCCCCTGCTTGTCGTTGTATGTATTTATTCGTTTCTAAAAATAACTATATCAATATAGACCATAATTTTTACAAGGAATAATAATATAAGCGACAGACAAAAAGAGAAGAGTTATTAATAACAATACATTTACAATAACAGACAAAATCAAGTTTTATAAAAAACTACTTGTGTTTTCTCTATTATTACTTAAATACGCAGAACACGAACATGGTACCGTTTAGTATTGAGTACATATTTACTGATCCGATTATTAAAAAAACTGAGAAGAAGAAAATTCCAAAAACACACAACAACCAAGTAAAGGAAAACTTGTTCAAGGTAAATAAATTTTTTATATTAAAAAATAATAATAAGTATATTGCAGAATCAGTGATGGTACTACAAACTACTGACTTTTACGAAATGCAACACAAATAAGTAAAAAACGTTCGTACAGAGTATTAAATACTCCAATATCAAGGATTATTTTCAATGTTCGTTTGTTGTTGTAGTGATGCCTTCCTGAGACATGTAAGTAAACTCCTAAAACCTGAACAAGTAGTTAGCACCCTCAAAAATTTTTAAGCAATCAGCCATGTTTCTCATTTTTCTTCTGAAGAAATCGACTTGTTCCGATGAATTGTGGAAGAATATTACAATATTAACAGAAAGTGGACGTTTGGTTATGTGTTTAGGATGGGCTTGGAAAACTTATTGACGAAGAGTTTGGAAACATCGGCAAGATGATAAACAGAGATTTCTAGAAGACAGATTTAATGTTTTTCCCTGACGACTTTCCAACGTAGTTGTCTTCGTGGAGCATGAAAAAATGACAAATTTTTGTAAAAATTGACACAGGTATATTTTTTTATATTCAAAAGCAGTAAGTCTATGTCTAAAAATCGATCAACAATTACGATTTTATTCTGAATTAAGTATAATTTGTATAACCACAGTACTTTGTAAATATTAAACATCAATGTATTAATAAATTTCTGTTTGCAGGACTCGAAGACACACCAAAAGTCAAAACGCTTCATCAATCCATTCCCCAAATCAAATATGTAAATAGATGGATTCAATAAACATGTCAAATATACAGTGTGTTTTTGAAATACATGTACAAACAAATCTAAGCTGTGTAGTGAGCCCAAGAGATCTGAAACGTTTCCTTCTATAATTGATCATTGGCGGTGTTTGTATTCCACGTAACCCGGCAGTGGAGATTTAAAAAAGTCACTTCGTGGATGTTGAAAGTGTTTACAACATAATCCCTGATTCTAACGTCATAATTGCAGGCGACTTTAATTTACTCATGTATCAAGCCAATAAGGTCCCCAACAGCAGAGGTATATTTTTAGATATAATATTTTCCAATTTTTGTGACCTGGAAGTCAACACTGTGATTGATTTACACTATACTCCTTACTCATGGTTGATTACTGGCTCAATTGGAGATACTTTAAGTATAGAAGTTTTTGATCTTGCTAAGGGCAGTTATATTCTCATTAACAAGTTTTTTGCATCTGTTTCTTGGGATATTTATTTCCGTGATTTGAACCTTGATGACAGGATAAATTTATTTTATGAGATTCTTGACTGTGTCATTGACCAATTTATACCAAAGATGATCATTAGATCAAACTCCTCAAGATTTCCTATATTGTTTAATAAAGATCTTAAATCTTTAACATTTAAAAAGAAAACAGACCATCAATTTAAGCAAACTGGAAACCTATATAATTACGACTATTTTAGCTCACTAACAGCTCAGTGTAAAGAACTGAGTAGTAAACTTTATAATTCTTATATTATAAAAAATTAATACTAATATTTATAATAATCCTAAATTTGTTTCGAAATTTATTAAGGATAGAAAACGCTGCAATGAAGTAAGTGTTTTTTTTTACCGTACGGGCTTAAAAGATTATTGATTTACAACACTACATTTTTTTTCCTAATTAACCAAAACCAAATAACTCCTTTCCTTTATCCCATCCCCCCTTGCCCCAGCCTTACTCTTGTCCTCTCCACTTCTTTCATCCATTCCACCCCTCTTCCGTCTTCATTCAATATCTTTGTCACACTCTCCTCTCTTTTTACTTCCCGAGCGTAAGCAAAGGAAGTATTGTAATCGAGTCCGTCGGCCGACTCTCTACTTTTACGTTTTCTCGATCTTTCATGACCCCTAGAAGACGAAGAAATAGGTCTCCCATTTCCGTCTGTCTGTCCGTCTGTCCGTCCGTCTGTCCGTCCGTCTGTCCGTCCGTCTGTCCGTCTGTCCGTCCGTCTGTCCGTCTGTCCGTCCGTCTGTCCGTCTGTCCGTCTGCCGTCCCGGATTTTTATTAGACAGATAATCTCCGAAAGTACTCGACCGATTGTTGTGAAATTTTGTACTTATATTAAGAATATCATGTAGATGGTAAAACGCTAACCAAAATTTGTCTAATCATCCCCACCACTAATGCGATGACGTCACTTCAAAATTGTACATAGTAAATGGGTTTTCAATTGTATAAAATAACATAGTTCTACACATGTAGTTTACAACTCTGAATCGACTTTTCACCCGAAACGTCCAGATTTTTGGAAAAAAATCAAAATTATAAAACAACATTTTGAAATTTAATTTTTAATCTGCTAACCAGAATGCTTTGAAATGTTGCAGATGTTTTAAGGCTATAAAGAGCATCATAAATCTTTAGTCAAAAAATATTTGCTTATCCCCTCCAAAAACTTGATGACGTCAGCTCGAAAGTTTGCCGAATAAATCATATCTAAAATGTACAAAATATGATGAGCCTCTACTTGTCATTTATCACTCCATTCATATTTTTTGGATTTGCATATACAGGGTGATTCAAGAAAATAAATGAAAGCGTAAATTTATTTTACTGATTTACTCAGGAACTACAAAACCGAATGCTTCGAAATCTTGAAGACATTTTAAAATTATCATAAGCATGGTAAATTTTTGATCAAAACGTATTTGGTCGTCCCCCCTAAAAAATTTACGATGTCACCACAAAATTTTGCTGAAAAAATCCTATCTAAAATGTACAAAATATGGTGAGTCTCTTCTTGTGATTTATCATTCCATTCAAATTTTTTCGATTTGCATATACAGGGTGGCTCAAAAAAATTAATGAATGCGTAAATTTATTTTATTGATTTAATCAGGAATTACAAAACCGAATGCTTTGAAATCTTGGGAATATTTTAAAGTTATTATAAGCATGGTAAACTTTTGTTCAAAATGTATTTGTTCATCCCTCCTAAAAAAATTGATGACGTCACCCTTAAATTTTGCTGACTAAATCCTATCTAAAATGCAAAAAATATGATGAGTCTGTACTTGTGATTTATCATTCCATTCATATTTTTTAGATTTTCTTAAGAGGTGGTTCAAAAAAATTAATGAAGTCAATTTATTTTATTGATTAAATTAAAGGCAACACTTATTATTAGTATTACACCCCAACCAACCCAATTTGGTAGACACAAAATTTGTTAAAGGAAAAACTCGGTTGAAACATAAGGGTAGCACGCTTATTTACATCGACTTTAACATTACAGACCTGCATTTGTTTTATGCGCTCACTTGGTTCCGCGAATGTGGAATAGACATGTTTATAATCAACCAATTGTGAATTTCACCGTCAAGAATTAAAATAAAACCCAATGTTTTATATAATAAGCGGAAGTCGAAGCAATAAAACCGATGGTCGTTTTGTTTACAGTTTCTCTGTTTGACTCTCACGTATGCTGTTACGCTTGTCATCTTAAATTAAGAATGTTTATACATAAACGATTTTCAGTTGCCCCTCATATTACTAGACAGCGGATTTCTGTCGGGCTACGTCACGATTATAGGGAGGGGCGTGCTGGATCGCCGGGTGATAGATAATCACCGAATTTAATCGGTACTAATTCCATAAATATAATTAACGATTTATTAATCAAACGGCTAAGTAAATGAGAACGGGAATTAACAGCAGAGTGCAACGAAACAGCGTTATTCTAATCTCAAATAAACGAAGTGCAGTCCGCAACCGCAATGAATTCGCATCCCGTACGAGCCGTACCGAGTTTGGCCTTGCCTAGCCCGACAGAAATCCGCTCTCTAGATATTACACACCGGCGCCGTATACGTGAGTAAATTGTTTCGTTATTTTATTGATTATAAGAAATCAATATTCAAAACGACCCAATTCATTTTCCCGAAAATTTGGGAATACAATAATTTTATTCTTAGTATTACACTACATCTATCCCAACTGATATACGTGTCCTTGCAAAAATGTTGATGACGTCATCACAATTTTTTTTCAAATTCCCACTACAAAAATGTAATGAGAAAGAAAAACACAATAGGCATGCAGTCGTCAAGTTTCCGACAGCGAGGGAAGTACTGTCTAAACTCTTTAGACCAATTTTTTAGTTACAGTCAGTTTTCTTTCAATCGTGCCTTCCATTTCTATCGCCCCCTCTTCTATTTCTTTTATATCTTTCTTTACTCCCGTTATGATTCCACCTTTTGCTCTACCCTTGCGTTTTTCTTTTTTTGCCCCTTGGAATTTCCACTGAAATTCCTTTGGGAACACGTCTTTCAGTTTGTTCCAGTCTCTCTCTAGTATTCATGTTTCTTTTAGTCCCACAAAATCAAAATTTTTCACGTAGTCCCAAAATAAATCATCTTTCTTTTTCAGACCCGCAATATTCCAAAAGAGTAATTTTAAACCACATTTATCTTTCCCATTCTTCTTTCCTATTCCCCTATTATGTACAAAATCTATATTCTTAAACCCAAAGTCTTTATTTGTCCTATCATTACTACACCTACACTACACCCTTGTTGTGTATCCTTTTTTTCTTTGTTCTTTAGCTGCCTCCCTAATTTCTTTTTGAATTTTTTGCTCTTGTACTGTCCAATCATTATCAATATTTCCTTTCAGTTTATTTTTATTCTTCATCACCTCTTGTTTTTCCTCCCAAAGCGTTTTAATCAGGATTTTCTTGCTTTCCTCTTTCCCTATAATTATTGTTTCCAACACTTTTACTTCTACTTCAATTTCTTTTTTCAAAAATTCCTCTACTTCTTTTGCATCTGTTTTTTCCCTTATTTCCATACCCGTAATTATAAAATTGTTTCTTCTTTCTTGCCTATCTTTTTTTTCCAACTTCTTCTCTAAATTATTGATTCTTTCTTCGAAGCTTCTCTCCTGCAATGATATTCCAACAGAAATGATGTTGAACCATAAAGTTGCTAAATATGGCCATGACATCGCGAAACTATTTGCTGAATATTTTTCATCTGTCTATTCCCATGATAACCTTAGGGATTATGATTGTTCTTCATTTATTAGCAACAGTATTAACGACCCTCTGTTACATGTCTTTATTACTCATGTCTTTGACAGTATTTTGAATCCGAAAGTATCATGCGATCCTGGTCCAGATGGTATTCCAAGCCTGTTTATATTTAGGTTGTCTCCTCTCATGTGTAACTTATTTAAGTTGTCACTGATTTGAAATTTCCAGATGCATGGAAAATTAGTTATATTGTCCCTATACCTAATCAAGTTGATAATTATCGTGGGGTGTGTAATCAAATGACGTTACCGAGTTAGTCTCGTCCTTGATTCGAAGCATCTGGCAACACTGGCTGAGCCATCCACTGATAAACCAAAGTGCAGGAATCGGAAGTCAGTATTTGCCTAGTTTTGTAGTCGAAGTCGAAGTGAGAACGCGGTATGGTCAGGAAGTGTGAATTCCTGGTTATTAAATTCAGTGCCAATTCTTGGCCCCTCTGTAAGTAATATGTAATACGTTTTATATAATACTGGCGTACCCTTATAGAGAACGTACCATAATTAGTATAATAGCTTTTATTTAATTTTTTATATAAAAGTAGGTAAGCAACGGTTAACGCGTTATCTTAATTTGTGTTTACTCTTACGTGTGACAACGATATTGTACAAATACCAGCTGCCCACACGATTATCCACTAAAAGTGCCGTTTTTTAAAAAACAATAAACGCCTTTATTAAAATCTGAATTACTGGATATCTACTCTACAGGCGCTATTGCAGTTAATTAACATAAAGTTTTTTTTTCAGATGAACATTTCCCCTTCAGCGGTGTTTGCACCTTTATAAATGGAAGAAATAGAGGTGAGTGTTTCTGAACCTAAAATGCAATAATTTTATTAATTAAGATCTTGTTTTCAAAATCTAACCATTACAATTTAATCAATTGGTTTTTAAAAATTCTATACATATACACATTTAACAATAAAGATAAATATAAAGGTGTTCGACCACACAACTAAGTTCTAAACTTTTAAACGCCTTCTTCTTTTTCAAACCAGTTCGTTAATTTCGTTCCAGAGATTTAACAAAAGATCCGGAACGACCGATAAGGGTAAAGAATACGAGGATGTGGTTCTCGCCATTGTTGTACTAAATTTAGTAAATGACGACACATTAAAAAAATTCCATATATCAGCAAGCGACGAGGACTTCGGCGCATTCGACGATATAGTTATGAAACTTGAATTGAATGCCCCAAAAACTAAAGTTCGAACACGCCGAGACGAAAATACCGTCCACAAGAAATTTTGGTTCAAAAATGGAGATTTCAACCTTAACAAATATCTCCTGAATTTTCGACAAATAAAGGAAGACGCTGATGAATATGTCCTATTTACAAATCGACCATTTAAGTGTAAGGACAATTTCTAGTTAAATAAAAAGTGGACCAAGTGGGTGCAACTTTTGGGTCATGAAAAGATGAAAATCTTTCGAAAAGCTTTTTCTCTGTTCGAGATCGCTCTATTTGAAAGAAAATCGTGCGAAATGATTAAAGCTCTATGGGGTGAGGAAGAGGCAACATTAGACATGATAATGATAATAATAATATAAGCAACATAGATCCAAAGGCATTTATGCAACAGCTATGGATAATGGATAGATGCCCATTAATAATACCTGAATGTGAAAACGTGGAAAAGGCCATCCAGCTTTGTCGCGACAAAAGTTCATTTTAGTTGGGGAAGGTAAAAATGAGGAAATCTAAGGAAAGAACGATTGATCTTGTGACAGCTCTGAATCTTATATTGAACGGTACCTTTCGCGAAATGTAAATATCACATATTAGAAGAAGCTTACGAAAACACAATTGTTGTAAATAGTGCTGACAACTTTGATAAAATAAAAGACACACTCGACAAATGTAAATTAATTGACATTGACAACTTTTTGCAGAAAAAATCAAACCTTAATGCTAATTATGTAGGTAACAAAAAAAATCTGTTCATGAAAAAAAAACAATTTCATTATTTTCACCTTTTGAGTGGTGGAAATTTAGAGTGGATCAATAGTAGAGGTGATGTTAGTGATCTAGAAGGTTATCAATTAACTAATAAATATTCTAGGGACGAAAACTCACTGTAGACAATAACATCGATCTAATAACAGGCGGTCCGGGAATCGGTAAGTCTGAGTTAATGAAGAATTTCAAAAATAAATGTCCACCGAAATATTGGACACCAAATAACGCAGACTTGCCGGTCGTTCATAAAACTAGATCGATTGTGTTTCGAAATGTGTTTAAAAAAAACACCGTTGTTTGCGTGTTGGACGCACTTGACGAAATGTTAAAAGAAAATTTAGACGTCGTTTTGAGTATGATTCTCCATTTCTCAGCAAAAGGTTTCTTTTAGTGGGTTACTTGTAAACGATAACTGAAAACTCGTGTTCAGTTTGCTTTCATTAAACATAAATGAACTAAACGAACACGAACAAAAAGATTACATTAGAAAATGTTTACATACCTATAATTCGGACAAAATTGACTGTAGAACATGGAGACATACTGCGACGTCTGGGTCAAATATTCAGGTTTCGTCAAAATAACTAAAAAATATGCTTATTTTATTGAAGAAAAATTTAATCGTTTTTACAGAGACAAAATCGGATTTGATTTTGAAAATCTGTAAGTCTACTATATGGTCCGTTGAAAAACCAAAAAGTTTTATATAAGAACGAAAACATCTCTAAATCGCAGTGTTAAAACTGTAATAAGTAGTGTTTGCTTAAGTAAAGTCAGATGAGAATGAATCCGAAATTTTCTACATCACTACATCACATTTACTCTGTATTCGGCTTTTTAACTTGTAATTTAATATAAAAAACAGAACTGTGCTATTAAATAAAAGCTATTATTAATAATGCATGGTATCGTTCAGTATTATCTAAAGATTTGCTGAATCAATTTATAACAAAACTAAGAAAAAGAAAAAAATCTACATAGGTAAAAGGTAAACAATGAGTTTAAGCGACTTCGGCAATTTTTGACGAAACTTAAACTTTTCAGTAACAGCGATTTATTTTTGAAACACTTGGTATGGATTAGGCATTACCTCGATACATTATCTACCAAAAGAATTGAATGGTTTGCGAACTGATGTCACTCATGGGAATATCTAGACAACAAATTTATGTTTATTCCCTAAAGATTAACAGCGAGTTTATCTTCGTGAAGCATGAAGTTTAGGATTTTTGTAGAAATTGTCACAGGTATTTATATTTTTAATGTTCAAAATGTAGAGTTCAAAAATGACGGTTTTAGTCTTGATTACTTGTTATTTGTAGAAATTATCCTTTGTGAAAATTAAGGTTCTAATAATAAATGTATGTTTGCAGGAATCGAAGGAAAACCAAGGAACAAAGTGCTGCCTCAGACCATTCCAGTACCAAATGAAATATGTTGTTAGGAGGGTTCCTTGAACATGTAAAATACATAAATTTTTTTTAACTTGTGACTTATTCATACTTATTAAAAAATTAAAAATGTTAAAACTGTAATGATTAATTTTTTTCTTATAACATTTGTTCTAAATACATTTCTAGAATTCATTATTAACTTCTTCCCAGGATAAAAATCCTGTTTTAATTTGCAATACCTTCTAAAAAAGTTGCTCTTTTTGGGGATGATACGACCGTATGTACTGCAAATTCTAGTTCAAATCAATTGAAATTATATTCCACTGAAATAAAGTGTAGTATTTATACCTGATACTAGAAGTAAGAAATGACCCTATCAAGTTACTCGGAATCTTTCTTGATACAAAACTGACTTGGGAAAAAAATATGTATCATAAGACAATTATACTATGAAATTATATACTATTAAATTCCTCTTGAAGCCTATTTTGCTTTTGTTCAAAGCCACATGCCATGTTGGTGTGGGGCCATTCTCCTCACATACAAAAAATCTTTAAACAACAAAGGAAATATATAGTGTAACATTTTAACAGCTCCAATATTTTACAATGTTTATTACAGTGGCGTAACTACCGGTGTTCCATGTGTTCGCCGAAACACGGGCCCACTGCATCAAGGGGCCCGGTCCGGTCACACGAACATTTTTTTTATTAGATTTTTTATATTATTCGAAAATGTGCGGTAATCCCAGGATCGATGGTTCATTGCTATTTACGAATTTTTTGCTGCAAAGGGCTGGACTTTTGGCGGCATCTCAATATCATAGACTCAATAAACTCGGGTTTTAGCGACCGGCACCAGCGGTCGAAAATGCATCAGCATCTGTTTCTAATAAACCTGCCGCAGTGTCGCAATCCCATTGGTGCAAATCTAACACCCCATGTAGTAAATTACCAATCTTTATCCGACAAAAGTATGGCTAATTTATGATGCAAGACAACAAAATACTTAAATTTTGTCCTCAGATCTACAGTAAAACTTCATGCTGTAATAAGACGTGAAAAAAAATTCAGTTTCAGTTGTGTTTTATGAACACTTTCGTATTTTCAAAACTATTTTAATTTTGTACTTGTGGTGCTCTTTTGGAATTATAAAATATATCTGATGTATGTTACAACTAATTTTTTAAGTAGAAAAGAAACTGGACTGGGTAATTATTACAGAATGACCTACCCGCACTAGTTTCACTGAAATTATCACAGCATGTTTCACTTTTCTTACAATACCTCTTTCGGTGGCTTCACCGGAAAGATCTTTTTGGAAATTAAAAATGACTAAAAATTTTTTAAGAAACACAATGGTCCTATGTAGATTATCTTCACTGAATCTCTCAATTGGAAATCAAATTGGTAGAAGCTTAGATGTGTCAAATTTTGTATCAACTTGTGCCCATTGGAAAGCAAGAAGAAAACAATTTTGAGATTAAAAAAAAATGGGCATTTTTATCTATACTATTATACTTACTTATATTATAAAGTTGAACAGTTTGTTTGGTTGAACGCGTTGAATCTCAGAAACTACTGATTCGAATTAAAAAAATATTTTTGTGTTGGATAGTCCATTTGCCGAGGAAGGTTATAGGCTATATAACATTAATAGAAGCGGAGCAGCAATGAAAAATATCGGAAAAACAGGAAAATTATTCCTCCTTTGACAGCTTCCGTTGCTTACGCTGCTTAAACGGTTAAAGTTACATAAAAATCCTGTATGATGGAATTGTTCCCTGCTAAAAGTTCTAAAAAAAAGTCCGCGACAGCATATGTCTACCTTTTAAGGTCGACTCAGTATAACCTTTTATATGGGAATGAAATTTGTTATACCCCTAAGTGTTAAGGGTGGCCCACCAAGTTTTTTTTTTATATTTTTGACAACAATTTTTATTTTAATTTTTTAAGATTTGGCATTAAAAATACATATAACTCTAAATTTTGACCCTTCTACCACCAACCCCCATTTTTTAATAACGATATGAGTATCTTTGCTTTCATACACAGATGCGCAATAGGGTTGCAAGATGGCTATTGAATATAATCATTGTCGTACGATAAATTTTTATAATTTAATCTTTATATATAAAAGGCAATGTCCCGACTGACATATCAACGCCCAGCCCAAACCGCTAATGATAGAAAGTTGAAATTTGAAGAGAATGTTCATTTTATACTGGAGGCATCGTTTAAGAAGGGATTTCTCGAAATTCATCCCCTAAGGGGATTAAAAATGGGTGATAATATTTGTATAGGACCAATATATCTACTGTAAATTTAGATCGTTACGTGAAACCTGGTACATTTTAATTCTCTTCAATACAAATAAGGAAATACGTATTTAAGCATTTTCGGAGATTCGAACCCTAAGGGGGTGAAAAGTGGTGTCTAAGTTTGGGCGGATAAGTTTGTATAGGAACAATATTTCTAATATAAATTGAAATTTTTACGTGAAACTTCGTATTAATGTTCTTCAACACAAATAATGAAACCCGTCTTTAAGTATTTTCTCAAATTCAACCCCTAAGAGGGTGAAATATGGTGGCTAGATTTGTGTGGGAATATTTCTATTGTAAATTTAAATTTTTACGTGAAACTTGGCACTAATTGTCTCCAACACAAATAATGAAACACGTATTTAAGCATTTTCCGGGATTCAACCCCTAAGGGGGTGAAAAGTACTGGCTAACTTTGTGCGGAAAAAAATATTTCCATTGTAAAATTAAATTTTCACGTGAAACTTGGTATTAGTGCTTTTAAACACAAATAATGAAACACTATTTAAGCATTTTCCGAGATTCAACCCCTAAGGGGGTCAAAAGTGGTGGCTAATTTTGTATCCGAAAAATATTTCTATTGTAAATTTTGAGGTGATGTTTATTTAAAACGGGGTATTAATGCTCTTCAACACAAATAACGAAACACGTATTTAAGCATTTTCGGAAATTCGAGCCCAAAGAGGGTGAAAAGTGGTGTCCAAGTTTGGGCGCCTAAGTTTGTATAGGAACAATATTTCTACTATAAATTGAAATTTTTACGTGAAGCTTGGTATTAATGTTCTTCAACACAAATAATGAAACCGGTGTTTAAGCATTTTCTAAAATTCAACCCCTAAGGGGGTGAAATGTGAAGGCCAAATCTGAATGGGAAAATATTTCTATTGTACGTATATTTATATTTTTACGTGAAACTTGGTAATAATGCTCTTCAACACAAGTAATGAAACACGTATTTGAACATTTTCCGAAATTCAACCCCTAAGAGGGTGAAAAGTACTGGTTAAGTTTGTATAGGAAAAGTATTTCTACTGTAAATTTAAATTTTTGGATGAAACTTGATATTAAATTAATGCTCTTCAACACAAATAATGAAACACATATTTAAACATTTTCTGAGATTCAACCCCTAAGGGGGTAAAAAAGGGTGTGGCTAAGTTTGTATGAGAAAAATATTTTTATGGCGATGTTTACTTAAAACTTGGTATGAATGCTCTTCAGCACTAATAATAAAACACGTATTTAAGCATTTTTCCAGATTCAACCCCTAAGGGGGTGAAATATGATGGCTAGATTTGTGTGGGAATATTTCTATTGTAAATTTAAATTTTTACGTGAAATTTGGCATTAATTGTCTCCAACACAAATAATGAAACACGTATTTAAGCATTTTGCGAAATTCAACCCTCAAGGGGGTGAAAAGTGGTGGCTAAGATTGTATGGGAAAAATATTTGTAAATTTAAATTTCTACGTGAAACTTGGTATGAATGGTCTTCAATACAAATAATGAAGCACGTATTTAATTATTTTCCGAGATTCAACCTCTAAGGGGGTGAAAAGTGGTGGCGAAGTTTGTATGGAAAAAATATTTCTACTGTAAATTTAAATTTTTACAGGGGACTAGGTATTAATACTCTTCAACACAAATAATGAAACACGTATTTCAGATTGTTTCGAGATTTCCCCCTTAGAAGAAAATTCTTATTGAAAATGCTTTTCATTTCATTTATTCATTATATTCTAAATAAACATTTTCTTTCCTTCTTTATGTATACACATATTTTCCTTAAATTAGTTGTATTATGATAATTTCATTTTTAGTTATAAGTATTTTATGCAATTCCATTTTCTTTTTCCTTCTTTACAAATATATTCATTTGATACTGACTTATGTAGATCTGTATAGATTTTAATATTAATATTAAATATATATTATTATTATCAATATTGCCCAAGACTTTTTAAAAAGTTGACATGAAAAAATCCTACGTAACTCAACTTGTATGGAGTAGAATTCACCAAAAAAATAAAGTTCAACTACTTTTAAAACATTTCGTACGTCAAAAATAAGCTTATTTTTGCTCAAATTTTCTGTTAAAAACGTTAAATGAGTTTATTTTAGAGGAAATTTTGTCAGTAAAAGCACAAAAATGATAAATAAATAATTAAATAAACAGTATTAAAATAAATAGAATGTCCGCTCCCAGTGTTTGGATAGGCTGATAACCCTAAAACGAAACGGCTATAAAGTTATTTGCTAAACGTTTGCAAACTAAAATTCCCACTAAATATTTGATAACATCCGAAGTTTCCTAAAAAAAGGTTCACTTAATAAATATGTATCTGTATGAGAAAAAACATTGGCGTGGCTCGGGTCACGTTTTGAAGGGCAAAGCAAATACTATCATACGCTTCGAATCAATTTTTCACTGTAAAAGGCGTTGCCAACACCTAAAATCAAACATAAAAATTTCGCTAAATATTAGATATAGATTTTGTTTACCGTTTCCAATCAACCATCAAATATTTGAACAAGGTAGATACTATTGCGTTATTAGTAGGTACACCATTTTGTAAACAAAATTGAGATTGAGGTTACAGCATGCTATAATTTCGGAGGCTTCCACGGTCGGAATCAATACATGATAATTTTCCGGGTTGGAACCGTGAACCTGAAGATGCCACCTACGAAAGTGTGCGAAACGTTGAGCCCTAAACTTAATTAACACGGTTCCAACCCGGAAAACGATCATGTACCTACAACATGATATGTACTAACTCAAGATTATTTTTTGTCCGTTATCAACAGTTAATTTTGTGTAAATACTTATAGATTTCCCAAGAAAAAACACTAATAAAAAATTAAGTACATTTACCTCATAAAAATTACGAAAACATGTGAAATTATTTCAAGAGTTTAAAAAATATTTAATAATAGATATTCCAAAAACATTGTGTCCTTAACATTTTATACAAAAGGGCAGACATGCATAGAATGATTCTGGATTTGTTGTGCATTACACAAATTGCAACATTCCACAGAATCAAGTTTATATTTGTATAGAAATTAGACATATTATGTCATGGGAAACGAAAGCCAACCATGTCTTGTTTGGGAAAATTTACGTTGGTCACTGTTTAAACAGCCTCTGCATCATTATACGTGGGTTCAAAAACGTTCAGAGTACGAACATCTTACTCATCAAAGTCCCTTAAATAGTAAAAACAATATTTGCAGAAAAATAATTTTCAGAACATACACTGCCGAGCATTGAAATCGGGCCACTACTCACATCTGACTTTGAATCAAATTTTCCACCGAACTATATTACACTTACAGAAACTAAAAAAGCCATTAGAAAGACCAGATATGTGTCTTTATAACAGAGTAACGAAAAACTTCATGAAATTGTTTTGCAATATTCTTTTTTGGGCAAAAAAGAAAATTGTTCAATAACAAATTTTTTTATGTTAGCAAAATCAGCAATTTAAAGAAGAAAATGATGTTAATATTCGGTGTTGCCACCCCTACCTCTAATAACCGGTCGCATTCGTCAATTCATGGATTCAATTAAGGTGACGACAACTTCTTGTGGGATATTAGCCCATTCTTCTTCACTGGTTATTCTGAGCTCTTGGAGTGACCCAGGAACCGGGATCCTATCTCTAATTCTTCGTTTAAGTTCATCCCATAGATGTTCTATAGGATTCATATCCGGGCTACGTGCTGGCCAGCCCAAACACGCTAGACGCTATATTTGAAGTGGCCGAATTTTAATGCTCGTAAGTTTATTTTCAAAAGTCTGCTTAATTTTCATGATCTGGAACGCTGACAAAAGGGCCGGTCAAGTAAGTTCACCAAAATTTTTTGCATATTTTTAAATTTTAATGAAGCTGTGGAGGTGGAGATTTTTGTATTGTATTCAGTGTTGAGTCCGTATGCCAATTTTCACAGTCTAAAACATACACTGAGGAGTCGTTCAGCAACAGTTATCAAAATTTTTCTCATATTTAAACATTTAGACGAAGTTATAGGGGTAGAAATTTCTTTTAGGAATTAAAGAAAATGTTCGAAGAGAGAATTCATGTCTAAAAACAACGTCAATTACCTTATTAATTTTTGTTTTTATGAACAACACTTTATAAAAATTAAGTTTTAAAATGTGTAATACCTACACGTTGGAGTAGTTTTTTTTTCTAGGTTTGTGATCTTATTTTCAAATTTTCGTGATATTTTCGTCACGTATCTGTAAAAATCAAGATCTGAATTATTTATGGAAATTTCGGAACGTGGTTTTCACCACTGTTTTCGGCTACAAACCCAATTCGTACCAAAATTATTGTCGAGTTTCTTTAGGAAATGATATACACTAAAAGGTGGTTGTGACAAAACAGCTTCTTTTTATTTTCGACATTTCCGACAAAACAAGAGTTGGAATACTGTTTACTTAAAAGTTTACTAATTCTGGGCATGGCATCTGAAGTATCAGATATAAAAAATTGGTCGAAAGTTGTTTCAACAGAACTTCCCTCGCTCCTCAAATACAATGATAATTTTTTTGAGTCACCCTGTATATGCAAATCCAAAGAATATGAATGGGATGATAAATCGCAAGTACAGACTCATCACATTTTGTAGATTTTAGATAGGATTTATTCGGCAAACTTTTGAACTGACGTCATCAATTTTTTGGAGGGTATAAGTAAATATATTTTGTTTAAAACTTTATCATGCTTGTCATAACTGTAAACCATCTGAAAGATTTCAAAGCATTCGGTTTTGCAGATTCAAAATTAAATTGCAAAATCTTGTTTCATAATTTTGATTTTTTTTCCCAAAAATCTGGACGTTTCGGGTAAAAACTCAATTCGAAGTCATAAACTACATGTGTAGGACTATGTCATTTTATACAATTTAAAACCAATTTACTATGTACAATTTTGAACTGACGTCATCGCATTAGTGATGGGGATGATTAGACAAATTTTGGTTACCGTTTTACCATCTACATGATATTCCTAATATAAATACAAAATTTCGCAACAATCGGTCCAGTACTTTCGGAGATTATCTGTCTAATAAAAATCCGGGACGGCAGACAGACGGACAGACGGACAGACAGACGGAAACGGGACATTTATTTCTTCGTCCTCTAGGCGTCATGAAAGGCCGAGAAAACGTAAAAGTAGGCCGTAGTATTGTTACTTCCTTTGCTTACGCTCGGGAAGTAAAAATGATAGAAATCTGGCAATTCGCGAATTCAAAATAGCAACAATTACATTTACAACACGCCTACATTTAATTGTTAATTCATGTCCTTGCTATGCATAATTCTCAAATATTTTCCTGTGTAAAGAAAAATTTACAAAGCAAACAAGGATTGTATAATTTATTTGCAGATACTCTATATTTTATAAATATCTTTCATTATGTTATGTTCTCCTAATATTTTATCCACGTTTTTCCCTACCCAGTTGTTGCAATTCTTGTTTTATTGACGTGCATCAGAAACAAATTTAAATATAAAATATATGCATCTCTAACAATTTTCAAAAAAACGTAACTTCTAGCTAGGTTTTATTATCTATTTCAGGACCAGAGGTGTTTTTCTTTTCTTCTTTCTGAAAAGATTGCTACAGTTTTCGAGGTTAATTGAACATTGAACATTGAATTTCTAAGAAAATCGGTCCTTTTGTGTAATCTATGTTTAAACAATTCGTGTGAGCAGAAGGACATTGGAAAATAAATATTACATACATTAAACCAAAGATATATTTATGTCCACATTTTACTTTCGAATTATTTTTACAGTTTTTTGGAAACTAAACTATTGTAAACAACAGATTAAAAATTATATTTGTTTAAACTCTATCGCAATATATCGATTTGAAATAAATTTTTAGTCAACTAAATAAGCCACATATGTAGTTTTAAGTTGCGTATTTATTATCTTATCAAAGGCTGTAAATATACTCAATTTAATGTCGCCTACATATATAAATGGTCTCTTGCCACACTTTTATTTTAAAATTTTTAGTTGAACATCTTGTGTCTGTTACTCTTACTACATCTTCAGTAATGGCGGAATTCGAGGTGAGTGTTTTTCCACATATGCTAGTTAAGTGCAATGATTAGTACTATTTTAAAATTTTTGATCTGATTCTGATGTACGAATCAAAGTTATACTAGAGCGATGTATAAAAAAATCTGATTCTCCTTTAAGAAAATTTTCAGACGTACAATAAACAAGAGCATGAATTTCCAATACTTAGGGGCCAAAGGTTTCTTTAATTTATTCACGATTTGGATCCTAAATATCTTTTCGCTCTTCGCGTTAATTAAAATGGCAACTTAAATAACGTTACCATTTTATTTTGAAATTAACGTGAAAGAAATTGTCGCAATCGGGTTACTTTGAGGACTGTTGATGAGTCAGTCATAATAATTTTGATAAAATTATATTGGACAAACAAGGATAGCAACCACCACTAATTCCGCGGAACACATGACATCCTAAATTTCAAGATATGAAAAACCGAATGTTTGTCAATGCCAGCTGTTGTAAATTTCTAAATTCTTGTTGATTAATAATAATACAGGGGTCGCTAGAATGTTTGGAAAGGGTTAAATATCTTGAGAACAATTGTACAAATCAACTGGAAGTAGCTATAGGGGTACAGGAAGTTGTGCTCTAATTATTCGTCAAAAATTTTTTTTGCTTTATTTGTTTTCGAGATGCAAGACCAACCTGATTTTTTTAAATGGTGAATGCATTTTTGAGTAGCGCTTTTTTCTGAATTCGTTGATATAGCACAATCACACTTTCTTTCTGCTTAAATGGCAAAATAAATTATTAAACAATAAACAAATTAACCAATGACAACCAAAACGAAAATTAAACTTCTGCTTTCTACAAAAGATGCTTAAAATGCTCTCCATTTACTTCCTGGTAGTGAAAATGACGCTGAATAAAATGTAATAAGTTAATGAGAATTTCTGGAGGAATGCTAGCAATTTCGTTACGTATGCGTAATGTAAGTGAGTAAAGTCTTCAGTGTGAACCGGTCTTCGGTCTATTCATATAAATGCGATTCTTTAAAACGCCCGACAAGAAAAAGTCAAGCGGTGTCAAATCCGGTGATCTGGCAGGCCACTCAATAGTACCCCTTCGGCCTATCGATCTGCCAGGAAAAGTTTCATTTAAGTACTATCGCACTGACGTCCAAAATGGGGTGGAGCACTGTCTTGTTGAAACCAAATAGTTTCCGCTGATAACTCCGGGTTTTGGTACTTGGGAAACAATCCTCTAAGCCTTAAATCCCCCAGAATTTAAATTCCCATTAATAAAAAAAGATCAATTACGTGGTAACCAATAATACCGCACCAAACATTCAGTTTTTCTGGACGCTGTGTGCGGATTTGCCCCATCCAGTATGGATTTGTGTCAGACCAGTACGTGCAGTTCACATGACTATTTAAATAAAACGTAAATTTGTCAGAAAACAAAATCCTGTTGATAAAATTTCCGTCTTGTATTCTGTTCATAATAATTTCGGTAAATTCAACTCTACGATGAAAATCATCTTCGTTTAGCTCTTGTACTAAATTGATTTTGTGTGGGTGAAACTTTTCCTTGTTCAGTATCGTTTGAATTGATTGATCCATTAATTATATGGTAGTGCTATTTAAAAAAAAAAATTTGCCGAATAATTAGAGCACAACTTGTTGTACACCTATACTTAATTTCAGTTGATTTGTACAATTGGTTCTCAAAATATTGAACCGTTTCCTTACATCACTAGCAACCCTGTATACACATTACCTTCAAATTCATTTTCTTTCTCCGTGGTCAACGATTACATTGATTTAGAAAAAGGTTTCATGAAAAAAATGGTTATAAATTGATAAGAACTTTAACTTAAGTGATGAAAAATAGATATTTCGTTTTTTTTTTGTCTAAATTGAATGAAGACCATATTTACAAGATATGAATAATGAAGAATCGATTAGTATATTTAACAACAACTATTAAATTAACAAAATCTGTTTATTTGAAGCAATTTTTTAAATAGATTAGTTTTTAATGTTGTTAGTAAAGAAACACTTGGTAGTTATTTTAACTAAAAAATAGAAATTAAATAAAGTACTTAGATGTCGCGTGTCCGAGGCAAACTTTCTTCTCTAAGATTAAATAAAATCTTATTCGTTTGATTGTAGATCTTAAAGAAAAGCAAGCAAATAAAACAAAATTTGGATTATTAATGTATTATTATCCTATAACTTTTCAAAACAGTTGTTCGTTTATTCCTTTCCAGAGTTTTAAAAAAAGGAGCGGTACAACAGATAAAGGCAAAGATTATGAGGATGCGGTTCTCGCCAGTGTTGTTCTACAACTAGTAAATGACCCAGCTATCGAAACATTTCATATATCATCAAACGACGAAGAATATGGCGCATTTGATGATGTAGTTATTAAATTTATGTCATCTACAGAAAAAGTAGAACGAATAAAAGCAGTTCAGTTGAAGCACTCAGAGAAGAAGATACTGATCACACAATACTTGGGTGCAAAAAAGGGAGATTTCAGCATAAACAAATATTTCCAAAGTTTTCAGAAAATAAAGAAAGACGTTGATGAATTTATATTGTTTACCAACAGATCGTTCAAGTGTCAAAACAATGCACAATTTAAACTAGAAGTAGAAGGATTTTTTATTAAACCCGTTAAAGCAAACACCACTTCAGAACTTACAGAGAACATAAATAATGTGTATCAGTTTGAAATAATAGAAAAAAGTTGGAATACAGAAATGCGTCTAAAAATTCGAGAATATCAGAGATTTTTTAGTAAATTTTATTTATATACCGATCAAGAAAATGTTGAAAACCTAGAAAAAATTGTAGCTGAAAAATTCACCACAAGATATTCTTGTAGTGAAGAAATGTTCGACAGATTCCTCAAAAGAATACATGATTGGAACATGCAAGAAGACACAAAAGAAAAGCTGAACAAAAAGTGGATTCAACGTTTAATTGCACTGCAGCTTCTGTCCCTTCAAATCGAGCCTTTATCATTTGCTTCGTTAGTTAGTGATAAAATGAAAATACTTCGAGAAGCCATTTCCTTATTCAGCATTACACTATTTGAAAAAAAATCGTGCGAAGCAATTAAACAACTGTGGGGTGATATTGCAACAGAGAAAAGTATTGATTTGAAAGAATTAAATGAAGTAAAAAGCAGGTATCTGCCTAATCTCAGATGTGATGATATCGGCAACAAAGACCCAAAAGCATTTACTCAGTTGCTATGGTTGATGGATAGATGTCCATTAATAGTATGTGAATGTGAATACGCTGAAAAAGCCATTCAACTATGCCCCGACAAAAAATTTATCTTGGTTGGTGAAAGTAAAAATAAGGAGTGGATGAAGAAGTATTCCTTGTTCCAATATTTATCTGACGTGAAACCTGACGTTCGCGACAAGATTATGCAGAATTTTACTATATCGGTCCAAGGGAAGGAAGAACTTAATCTTATGACCGCTTTTGAAGATAACGGGGAATTTTTAGAAAATGTTAGCACTGACAATTTAGTCGAGATGCTAAACGGTACATGTCATGTAGGCGGAGAAAGAGAAATACTCCCTGAACCTTATATCGAACGCTATCTCTCGCCAAGTGTTGTAAAGATTACCTATTTAGAAAAAGTCCACGAAAATACAATTATTGTTTTGAACTGTGCGAATAACTTTGATAAAGCAAAAGATATACTCAACAAATGTAAATTAATTGACATTGATAACCTTTTGCTTGAAAAAAATCTATCAAATAATGAAGTTCCCATGGAAAAATGTATTAAACCTAATCCATATAGACGTACAGGTAACTTTAGTAATAAATCGAACGTTGGTAATACAAATTTCGTAGGTGACAAAAAAAAAAATCCTTCTTATGAATTCACTCTAGGTGATAACAAAAATAAATTTAATTTTGTTAAATCAAAGTTTGCTAAAACGATTTTCGTAGGCAACCGGCATTATAACGATTCTGAACTTCAAGAAATTTACAACGTAAACAAAGATACAAAACAATTTCACTATTTTCAACTTTTGCCTGACGGAAATTTAGAATGGATTAAAAGCGAAGGTGTTGTAAGCGATCTAGAGGGTTATAAGTTGACTAATAATAAATATTGTACGGAAGAAAATACGCTATGGTCTTCTCGGTTATCTAACTTTAATCTAATAACGGGTGAACCTGGAATGGGCAAATCCGAGCTAATGAAAAGTTTCAAAAATAAATGTTCGCCGAAATACTGGACAGTTATAATTAGTCCTCAAGATGTTAATCTATTTTTTCACAATTCTGATTTCCCTAAAACGGCAAATTATACAGACTTATTTGAAAAATTTATCGCGAACGAAAAATATCGATCGCTCAGTAAACTCGATCGAGACTTTTTCGAAATGTGTATAAAGAGAAACAACGTTATCTACGTGTGGGATGCACTCGACGAAATTCTAAGCCAACATTTTGATATCGCTTTAAATATAATCCTCGATTTCTCAAAAAAATATATCCGTCAGTGGGTTACTAGCAGACCACATTTAAAAATATCTCTGGAAAAAAAATTCAATTTGCCGTCACTTAGTATAAACCAGTTTAGCGAAGAAGAACAACAACAGTACATTAAAAAACGTCTAAAATCTTTCATTTCTGTAGAAAAAATTGACATCACGCTCGAAAAAATCAAATCGTCGTTTGCCCTTGTTGAACATGTAGACATACTGGGTATCCCACTTCAAATATTCATGCTTACCGAACTATTCCGTGAAGATAGTGAAAAATATTTGAAACTAATGAACAACATTTTCCTCTTGACTGATCTGTACGATTATTTTATTGATGGAAAATTTAATAACTTTTACAAAGACAAAATCGGATTTGATTTTCAAAATCCCCAAATAGAAAATATAGTTCGTGGAGAAAAACGAAAGGCTTTAGATTTATATCAAAATGTGGCCTTTAAAGTAATATTTCCAGAAGAAATTTTGCATCGATTAAATATTGAATACGGACAACGTATAGAACAAATTTTGGAAAGCTATGCAGGTCTCGGTCTTGTAAATGAATTCCATAATAATGTTCCTCATTTCCTTCATTGTTCTTTCGCAGAATATTTAGTTGCTACATATTTTTTAAAAAACATTAATAGTGTTAAAGGCTTAGTTGCGGACACACTGTTCGACGCAAAGTTTAATAACGTTCGTTTCTTTTTTGACATGCTGTTGGCCAAAAACTCCAAAGCTCACATTGCCGTTTTATACAAAGATTATGCGTTACTTAAAACGTATGACGACGAAACGTTAAGACGCAAAGATGAAGCTGGCAGAAGTGCTTTACATCTGATTTCGTCATGGGGGAAAAGACATCCGTTTGTAAAAGTGACAGGGGTAAATGGGGACTATATTGTGCACGAAGACAGCAATTTCGATAGAAATCCAGAAAACGAAGCATATTTTGAAACGATAATGCATTTGCAACGTATAAACGAGCTTGGTGAACGTGACTTATTGCTAAATGCGGTGCCTTTGTCTTATGCCAGGAAAAGTGAGAGTTTAGGAGCAGAAATACAATTACTTCAAAAAGAAAAAAATGAGCTGAAGAAATTGTGCACACGCGATGAAGTAATAAACATTATATATTATTCTGCTTTGCTCGGCTACGACAGCGTACACAAACTGATCACAGTTGAAGAGTTAAATAAATTTTGGTGTGAAATCAAATTTGTTACTGCAGCATATGGTGAAACATCGCTGTTGTTGGCCTGTGAAAATGGAAATTTAAAAATCGTTAAATATTTTGTAGAATCTGGTGTCGAGATCGATCGTGCTGATAATGGTGGTTATACACCGATTTATGTAGCTTCCCAAAGCGGCCACGAAAAGGTTGTCGAATTTTTGGCGACAGTCGGCGCCGAAATCAATCGTGCTGATAACGAAGGTTATACACCACTTGACGTAGCTTCACAAAACGGTCACGAAAAGGTTGTTGAATGCTTGGTGATAGTCGGCGCCGAAATCAATCACGACAGTAAAAACGGTACGACACCTCTTTTTCTGGCTTCCCAAAACGGCCACAAAAAAGTTGTCGAATACTTGACGAAAGTCGGCGCCGAAATCAATCGCCCTACTAATGACGGTACGACATCACTTTCCATAGCTTCCCAAAATGGCCACGATAACGTTGTCGAATACTTGGCAACAGTCGGCGCCGAAATCAATCGTCCTGATAACGAGGGTTATACACCACTTCACGTAGCTTCCCAAGACGGTCACGAAAAAGTTGTCGAATACTTGACGAAAATCGGCGCTGAAATCAATCACGCCAATAAAAACGGTACGACACCAATTTTACTAGCTTCCCAAAACGGCCACCAAAAAGTTGTCGAATACTTGACGAAAGTCGGCGCCGAAATCAAACGCCCTAATAACGAGGGTTATACAGCACTTCACGTAGCTTCCCAAAACGGTCGCAAAAAAGTTGTCGAATACTTGACGAAAATCGGCGCCGAAATCAATCGCGCTACTAATGACGGTACGACATCACTTTCCATGGCTTCCCAAAATGGACACGATAACGTTGTCGAATACTTGGCAACAGTCGGCGCCGAAATCAATCGTCCTGATAACGAGGGTTATACACCACTTGACATAGCTTCCCAAAACGGCCACAAAAAGGTTGTCGAATACTTGGTTACCGTCGGTGCCGAAATCAATCACGCCAATAAAAACGGTACGACACCACTTTTTCTAGCTTCCCAAAACGGCCACGAAAAAATTGTCGAATACTTGACGAAAGTCGGCGCCGAAATCAATAGCGCTACTAATGACGGCACGACATCACTTTCCATAGCTTCCCACAATGGTCACGAAAAAGTTGTCGAATACTTGGTGACGGTCGGCGCTGAAATCAATAGTGCTAATAGCCATGGTTATACACCACTTCACGCAGCTTCCGTCAACGGCTATGAAAAAGTTGTCGAATACTTGACGAAAGTCGGTGCCGAAATCAATCGCGCTGCTAATGACGGTACGACATCACTTTCCATAGCTTCCCAAAATGGCCACGAAAAGATTGTCGAATACTTGGCTACAGTCGGCGCCGAAATCAATCGTCCTGATAACGAGGGTTATAGACCACTTGACGTAGCTTCCCAAAACGGTCACGTAAAGGTTGTCGAATACTTGGTGACAGTTGGTGCCGAAATCAATCGTCCTGATAACGAGGGTTATACACCACTTGACGTAGCTTCCCAAAACGGTCACAAAAAGGTTGTCGAATACTTGGTTACCGTCGGTGCCGAAATCAATCACGCCAATAAAAACGGTACGACACCACTTTTTCTAGCTTCCCAAAACGGCCACGAAAAAGTTGTCGAATACTTGACGAAAGTCGGCGCCGAAATCAATAGCGCTACTAACGACGGCACGACATCACTTTCCATAGCTTCCCACAATGGTCACGAAAAAGTTGTCGAATACTTGGTGACGGTCGGCGCTGAAATCAATAGTGCTAATAGCCATGGTTATACACCACTTCACGCAGCTTCCGTCAACGGCTATGAAAAAGTTGTCGAATACTTGACGAAAGTCGGTGCCGAAATCAATCGCGCTGCTAATGACGGTACGACATCACTTTCCATAGCTTCCCAAAATGGCCACGAAAAGATTGTCGAATACTTGGCTACAGTCGGCGCCGAAATCAATCGTCCTGATAACGAGGGTTATACACCACTTGACGTAGCTTCCCAAAACGGTCACGTAAAGGTTGTCGAATACTTGGTGACAGTTGGTGCCGAAATCAATCGTCCTGATAACGAGGGTTATACACCACTTGACGTAGCTTCCCAAAACGGTCACAAAAAGGTTGTCGAATACTTGGTTACCGTCGGTGCCGAAATCAATCACGCCAATAAAAACGGTACGACACCACTTTTTCTAGCTTCCCAAAACGGCCACGAAAAAGTTGTCGAATACTTGACGAAAGTCGGCGCCGAAATCAATAGCGCTACTAACGACGGCACGACATCACTTTCCATAGCTTCCCACAATGGTCACGAAAAAGTTGTCGAATACTTGGTGACGGTCGGCGCTGAAATCAATAGTGCTAATAGCCATGGTTATACACCACTTCACGCAGCTTCCGTCAACGGCTATGAAAAAGTTGTCGAATACTTGACGAAAGTCGGTGCCGAAATCAATCGCGCTGCTAATGACGGTACGACATCACTTTCCATAGCTTCCCAAAATGGCCACGAAAAGATTGTCGAATACTTGGCTACAGTCGGCGCCGAAATCAATCGTCCTGATAACGAGGGTTATACACCACTTGACGTAGCTTCCCAAAACGGTCACGTAAAGGTTGTCGAATACTTGGTGACAGTTGGTGCCGAAATCAATCGTCCTGATAACGAGGGTTATACACCACTTGACGTAGCTTCCCAAAACGGTCACAAAAAGGTTGTCGAATACTTGGTTACCGTCGGTGCCGAAATCAATCACGCCAATAAAAACGGTACGACACCACTTTTTCTAGCTTCCCAAAACGGCCACGAAAAAGTTGTTGAATACTTGACGAAAATCGGCGCCGAAATCAATCGCGCTACTAATGACGGTACGACATCACTTTCCATAGCTTCCCAAAATGGCCACGAAAAGATTGTCGAATACTTGGCTACAGTCGGCGCCGAAATCAATCGTCCTGATAACGAGGGTTATACACCACTTGACGTAGCTTCCCAAAACGGTCACGTAAAGGTTGTCGAATACTTGGTGACAGTTGGTGCCGAAATCAATCGTCCTGATAACGAGGGTTATACACCACTTGACGTAGCTTCCCAAAACGGTCACAAAAAGGTTGTCGAATACTTGATTACCGTCGGTGCCGAAATCAATCACGCCAATAAAAACGGTACGATACCACTTTTTATAGCTTCCCAAAACGGCCACGAAAAAGTTGTCGAATACTTGACGAAAATCGGCGCCGAAATCAATCGCGCTACTAATGACGGTACGACATCACTTTCCATAGCTTCCCAAAATGGCCACGAAAAGATTGTCGAATACTTGGCTACACTCGGCGCCGAAATCAATCGTCCTGATAACGAGGGTTATACACCACTTGACGTAGCTTCCCAAAACGGCCACAAAAAGGTTGTCGAATACTTGGTTACCGTCGGTGCCGAAATCAATCACGCCAATAAAAACGGTACGACACCACTTTTTATAGCTTCCCAAAACGGCCACGAAAAAGTTGTCGAATACTTGACGAAAGTCAGCGCCGAAATCAATCGCCCTAATAACGAGGGTTATACAGCACTTCACGTGGCTTCCCAAAACGGTCGCAAAAAAGTTGTCGAATACTTGACGAAAATCGGGGCCGAAATCAATCGCGCTTCTAATGACGGTACGACATCACTTTCCATAGCTTCCCAAAATGGCCACGAAAAGGTTGTCGAATACTTGGCTACAGTGGGCGCTGAAATCAATCGTGCTGATAACGAGGGTTATACACCACTTCACGTGGCTTCTCAAGACGGTCACGAAAAAGTTGTCGAATATTTGACGAAAGTCGGCGCCGAAATCAATCGCGCTACTAATGACGGCACGACATCACTTTCCATAGCTTCCCACAGTGGTCACGAAAAAGTTGTCGAATACTTGGTGACAGTCGGCGCTGAAATCAATTGTGCTAATAGACATGGTTATACACCACTTCACGCAGCTTCCGTCAACGGCTATGAAAAAGTTGTCGAATACTTGACGAAAGTCGGCGCCGAAATCAATCGCCCTACTAATGACGGTACGACATCACTTTCCATAGCTTCCCAAAATGGCCACGATAACGTTGTCGAATACTTGGCAACAGTCGGCGCCGAAATCAATCGTCCTGATAACGAGGGTTATACACCACTTGAGGTAGCTTCCCAAAACGGTCACAAAAAGGTTGTCGAATACTTGGTTACCGTCGGTGCCGAAATCAATCACGCCAATAAAAACGGTACGACACCACTTTTTCTAGCTTCCCAAAACGGCCACGAAAAAGTTGTCGAATACTTGACGAAAATCGGCGCCGAAATCAATCGCGCTACTAATGACGGTACGACATCACTTTCCATAGCTTCCCAAAATGGCCACGAAAAGATTGTCGAATACTTGGCTACAGTCGGCGCCGAAATCAATCGTCCTGATAACGAGGGTTATACACCACTTCACGTCGCTTCCCAAAACGGTCGCAGAAAAGTTGTCGAATACTTGACGAAAATCGGCGTCGAAATCAATCGCGCTACTAATGACGGTACGACATCGCTTTCCATAGCTTCCCAAAATGGACACGATTACGTTGTCGAATACTTGGCAACAGTCGGCGCCGAAATCAATCGTCCTGATAACGAGGGTTATACACCACTTGACGTAGCTTCCCAAAACGGTCACAAAAAGGTTGTCGAATACTTGGTTACCGTCGGTGCCGAAATCAATCACGCCAATAAAAATGGTACGACACCACTTTTTATAGCTTCCCAAAACGGCCACGAAAAAGTTGTAGAATACTTGACGAAAGTCAGCGCCGAAATCAATCGCCCTAATAACGAGGGTTATACAGCACTTCACGTGGCTTCCCAAAACGGTCGCAAAAAAGTTGTCGAATACTTGACGAAAATCGGGGCCGAAATCAATCGCGCTTCTAATGACGGTACGACATCACTTTCCATAGCTTCCCAAAATGGCCACGAAAAGGTTGTCGAATACTTGGCTACAGTGGGCGCTGAAATCAATCGTGCTGATAACGAGGGTTATACACCACTTCACGTGGCTTCTCAAGACGGTCACGAAAAAGTTGTCGAATATTTGACGAAAGTCGGCGCCGAAATCAATCGCGCTACTAATGACGGCACGACATCACTTTCCATAGCTTCCCACAATGGTCACGAAAAAGTTGTCGAATACTTGGTGACAGTCGGCGCTGAAATCAATTGTGCTAATAGACATGGTTATACACCACTTCACGCAGCTTCCGTCAACGGCCACGAAAAAGTTGTCGAATACTTGACGAAAGTCGGCGCCGAAATCAATCGCCCTAATCACGAGGGTTATACAGCACTTCATGTGGCTTCCCGGAACGGTCACGGAAAAGTTGTCGAATGCTTGGCGACAGTCCGCGCTGAAATCAATTGTGCTAATAGCGAGGGTTATACACCACTTCACGCAGCTTCCCAAAATGGACACGAAAAGGTTGTGGAATACTTGGCAACAGTCGGCGCCGAAATCAATCGTCCTGATAACGAGGGTTATACACCACTTGACGTAGCTTCCCAGAACGGTCACGAGAAGGTTGTCGAATACTTAGTGACAGTCGGTGCCGAAATCAATTACGCCAATAAAAACGGTACGACACCACTTATTCTAGCTTCCCAAAACGGCCATGAAAAGGTTGTTGCATACTTGACGACAGTCGGCGTCGAAATCAATCGTGCTGATAACGATGGTTATACACCACTTGACGTAGCTTCGTTCAACGGTCACGAAAAGGTTGTCGAATGCTTGGTGACAGTCGGGGCTGAAATTAATCACGCCAATAAAAACGATACCACACCACTTTTCCTAGCTTCCCAAAACGGCCAAGAAAAAGTTATCGAATACTTGGCGAAAGTTGGCGCCGAAATCAATTACGCCAATAAAAACGGTACGACACCACTTTTTCTAGCTTCCCAAAACGGCCACGAAAAGGTTGTTGAATTTTTGGCGACAGTCGGCGCCGAAATCAATCGTGCGGATAACGAAGGTTATACACCACTTGACGTAGCTTCCTTCAACGGTCACGAAAAGGTTGTCGAATGCTTGGTGACAGTCGGCGCCGAAATCAATCATGCCAATAAAAACGGTACCACACCACTTTCCATAGCTTCCCAAAATGGCCACGAAAAGGTTGTTGAATACTTGGCGACAGTCGGCGCTGAAATCAATTGCGCTAATAGCGATGGTTATACACCACTTCACGTAGCTTCCATCAACGGCTATGAAATAGTTGTCAAATACTTAACGAAAGTCTGCGCCGAAATCAATCGCGCTTCTAATGACGGTGCGACATCGCTTCATATGGCTTCTCAAAATGGACACGAAAAAGTTGTCAAATACTTGGTGACAGTTGGCGCTGAAATCAATCGTGCTGATAACGAGGGTTATACACCACTTCACATAGCTTCCCAAGAAGGTCACGAAAAGGTTGTCGAATATTTGACGAAAGTCGGCGCCGAAATCAATCGCGCTACTAATGACGGTACGGCATCACTTTCCATAGCTTCCCAAAATGGTCACGAAAAGATTGTCGAATACTTGGCGACAGTCGGCGCTGAAATCAACCGTGCTGATAACGAGGGTAATACACCACTTCACCTAGCTTCCCAAGAAGGTCACGAAAAGGTTGTCGAAAATTTGGTGACAGTCGGCGCCAAAATCAATTGCGCTAATAAAAACGGTGCGACACCACTTTACAGTGCTTCTCAAAACGGCCACGAAAAGATTGTCGAATACTTGGCGACAGTTGGTGCCGAAATCAATTGCGCTACTAATGACGGCAGAACACCACTTTACGTAGCTTCCCAAGAAGGTCACGAAAAGGTTGTCGAATACTTGGTGACAATTGGTGCCGAAATCAATCGTGCTGATAACGAGGGTTATACACCACTTCATGTAGCTTCCCAGGAAGGTAATGAAAAGATTGTCGAATACTTGGTGACAGTCGGTGCCGAAATCAATCACGTTAATAAATACGGTGCGACACCACTTTATATAGCTCGCCACAACGGCCACGAAAAAGTTGTTGATTATTTGGCGACGGTCGATGCCGAGATAAATCGTGCTGAGAATGAGGGTTGCAGCTTACCAAAACGGCCACATAGATGTCGAAGCCCCCCAAAGTAAGAGATAATTTTTATCATTATTCGAATCTTCCTACCTACATAGACTTTAAGTGTAAAATAAAAGTTTGTTTATATATTTTTTTGTCAATAGACAGAAATTTGTTAGCCTTTTTTTTAAAATCAAACTTTCCTGAAATGAAAAATTACAATCGTTGGTTTAAAAAGTGAATAATATTACCTAAATTATTGTCAAATGTAGTTCCGTTTCGAATGATAATACAGCTTGGAATACAAAAGGAACTACCTATTTGATTCAAGATTCAACTAACCACCATTAAAGAAACAAATTAAAACCAACAAATTCATTGTCATAACCTACGTCTAGTAAAATTTCTGCCCTTCCGCTTAATACTCGCCATGGAGCTTTCATCCTTACACCTCGTTAAAATTTTGTACATTTCGTCCATTGTTTAATAAAATCAGCAGGTGAAGTAACTTCGCTGAATTTGTTTTGCAATTTTTGCTTCATATTAACACAATATTTTTTTGCGGGGGAAACTACGAACAATTGTGTGGATCACATTCTCAAAGAACAAATTCTACCGATTTTTTTTAATTGGAAAGGGTTCAGCTTCCAACTCTGGCTTGTAGGCGTAGATATTTTTTCCTTAAATTTGTGCGTTAAACTATTATATTGATTGTCCTGAACTGCCAGCAAATGTCTATTTTAGGGTTCCAACTCTAGAAAACACTGTCTTTTGCATTGTAATCCTCAACATTTATTCAAAGACATCTTCTAAACAAACACACGCAATCTCTTCTCGGTTCTCAGTTACGACATCTAATAAAGATTTCTGCTTCAACTGTGTCTTGAATACTTCCTAATAAAGAACCAATAGAATTCTTCTAGCTACTTAGAACAATTAAGATGCTTCTCATTATGTTGGCTTATAACTGGACTTAGGTCTGTTAGCCAAGATATCCACAATAATAATATTATTAATAATAAGTATGATTTTCCGCAACTTGCAAAAAGTGGCATACGACATAATGTAAACAATACAGTGTATTCAGTTTTCCAGTAAAGATAGCGTACAGTTAACGAGGAAGTTTTGTCTAACGAACACAATTTGTAACTTCTACGACGAGCAATATATAAACTCACTGCAAAGAAATTGTTAACGTCGAAAACCTAATAGTGCTAGCTACTCTAAAAACCGAGTTCAAAAACATTTTGGAACAACATGAATATTATTTGAAATCTGCATACAAATAGTCTACGTTTAAATACGAATAATGTAACTATTAAAAATATCTTCTACCTATAAAATTGTTTCGTTTGAATTTCCTTAACTGTAAAATCGAACCATTCCAATACTCATTTTTTTTTTTAATTCTCATACATCACTTCATCACCTTTGCTTTGCCTTATATTCTTCTTAAAAAACTCGCTGTTTTTTTAACTGCCATTACAAAGAAAATGTTAGAATTGCCTGTGAGACAAATTTATTTTAATTTTTTATTTAAGTACCTATACAAAAAGCAAAAAGTTATCAATGACGATACATTTACAATAACAGACAAAATAAGACTTTCTAAAGAAAGAAAAGCAGAATTGTGTTTTCTCTATTAATAAATAAACTAACCGCGATGCATGTACCCTTTAGTATTGACCAGATTTTTGCTGAATCGATTCTTAAGAAAACTGAGATGAAGAAAATGATAACACCATAGTTAAGAAAAGGAAATAATAATTTAGGTATGTAAGTTTTATACCGTAAAAACTAAATTTAAAAGCAATATTGCAGAATCCATTCTTCCGAGACATCTTAAATCTCTAGTTGTAGCAGACAGTTCCACTGCACTAAAGAAAATGTACTTTTACAAAATCCAACACAAATGAAGCAAAATATAGAAGGTAAGAAAAAACAAACATCGCCAATCAAATGATTCGATAAATTGGTGTAATACATGTGATTCCAGAAACCAACCTTCCTATACAAAACAAATTCTCCACGATGAAACATCCTTTTTTTAATTTAATATGCTGACTTCCTATAATGTGTAAGTAAAAACTATAATTTTCATTCTCACAATCTAAAAGTAAATCACGCAAAACGACTGAAGAAAATATCTAAAAATCACGGTCTCAGAAAATTTTTACGCCATTTTTCTAAGAAATTTAACTAATAAGGTAAATTCTGAAAGAATAAATCTAAGGGAGTTCGACAACTTGGTAACAAAAAATTAACTTTTCAGCAATAACGACAAAAGGTGTTTCGATTTATTTTTGAAGCAGCACAACCAGATATATATTTTTGGAATAGCCACAACAAGTGACTGATGAAAACTTTGAAAAGATCACCAAAAAACTGATCCCTCGACCAACGACCTTGCCACGTAGTTGTCTTGGTGAAGCATAAAGTCGATTGAAGAAGCTGTCACAGGTATATTTTTTTATGTTCAAATTCAGTACTATATCTAGAAGGTCAAACATTACGATTTTAATCTTAAATTTTTTATTGGTATTTGTAAAGCAGTACTTTATAAACATTAAGTTTCTAATAATTAATTTATGTTTACAGGAATCAAAGGCAAAACAAGAGTCAAGACACTCCGCTCAGTTCTTTCTCGTAGCAAATGATATATGTTAATAAAAGTGTTCAATGAACATATAAAATGTATATATTTTTAAATACTTTTTTGATTTATTTTTATTAAAAAGATCTTAAAATTATAACTATTTTTAATATACGTGCAGTTTTTGAAATTTCTGTAGCTATTTTTTTCATTGTAATAATTATTTTTTCCTAAACTAAAATAAAACTTTTATCATGTAACACTTGTTCTTCTAAATGCACTTCCAGAATTTACTCCTAACTTGTTTCCAGAACAAAAATCCAGACACAGTCTTAAAACGAGAGAGGGAATAATGATATTCTCACGTCATCTACTAGATGCATACGAAGCAATTTTTTTTCATCTTGAAAAAGTTCATTTCTTCCGTCATATTTACTTTGCTTCAACAATAGCATCTTCATTAACAATTAACTTATCTGCTTAAACAGATAAAAGTGAAACTCAGCGTCCAAAAATGTTATGTATCATCAAATTTATCATTTTTTCAAATTCTGTTATTGCTGTCTATCTACTAGCAGCAGCAACCTCAATATTTTCGTTAAAATGCTGACCACCATTGGAATTTCCCTCTCTGGAAGTTCTACAAAATTTTAAATCTGAAATTGACTTTCAATTTGCGAGTTATGCAGCCAACAATACCCTACAAAGAGCTCAAACAATACACATTTTATTAACAATTTTAATATTGTACATTCTAGACTTTTCAAATTTTTCACACACTCTAAACACACTTCAAAAAATGTACTCAATGGACGCACACAAAAAGCAAACAAACATAAAGCCAACGGAAAAAAATGCAGAACAGAAAAACGATACAACCGGAATTTGGGTCAAATTAGTTCGAATGTAAAGAAGACTGACTACAAGATTACTTATGTGTTATAATGTAACACTTACGTATTAGCATCCAGAAACTGATTCATAATTAGACAAAAAAAATCAAACGAGTCGTGACTAAGTGAATTTCATGAAAACTCTAAGCAAATGTCTGTTAAATTGTGTTAGAACCCGTTAACGATTAAAATCCTAACCTGATCGGTGAATTTACAAATTAATTAATTCATTAATTAAATTTACCCGTGTTGGCGTCGTTTACAAATTCGCCTTTTCCGATTACAAAGCCGCAAGAATTAGCTGCGCTTGTTGGGGAAAATTGGACGTAGACGTTACGATTAATTTTCTTTAAACAAAGGCTTCCATCCTTTTAACACAAAACAATAATGGCGCTTTCAACATGCTTTCGCCATGCCGCCATCTTCTAACCATCTAACCAAACCGCCCTCTCATCACCACCTCTATAACTAAAATCTCAAGCAGACTATACACTACTCAATAGCGTCTACGTGCACATGGTTGCCTATTTTTTTTAATCAAATTAGTTACCACAGTGATGACCTCGAAAGCACGAAAAAATAGGTCTCTAGTTTCCGTCTGTCTATCTGTCTGTCTGTCTGTCTGTCTGTCTGTTTGTTAGACAGATAATCTCTGAAACTACCGAACCGATTGCTGCCAAATTTTATATGTGTATTATGAATATCATCATGGTTATAATAAACATACTAATTTTTTACCAAAAGAAATCTGTTTATTCTAGATCTAGATTCTTTCATATTGTAAGTAAGTCAAAAGTCGAAAATGAGCCATTAGTCAAAAAGAGCTTATTGCAATACCGTCTATGCATTTCGCTCCGATATTTCTTCCATGGACATGAAAAAATTGCTAATTTTTTATTTCGGTTTTAAGCGTTAACGATAATATTGACTATATTTGTTTCCATGTATCTTTATTTTCGCAACATTTTCTTCTTATCTGTTTATTTGTTTGCGGTTTATTAGGGTTATAAAAAATGTGTGTTCAAATTTGATGACGACATCTCAAAATTTTGCCACATAAACCCCATTTAAAATGTGTAACATAATGTAATACTCCCTAACGTTTAACCTTATGTATAAAAATTTTACAATTATCTTAGAAACTACAAAACCGGTTGATTTGAAATTTTGAACACGATTCAAGGTTATCGAGAACATGGTAAATCGTTAACCAGACTTTCTTACTGAAAATTTATATTGTCACTTTATCTGTATTTTAATAATGTCCAAATTGTTTCGTAAAAAATATGCTGGCAATTACAACGTTCTGTATATGAAAAATGTTTTAAAAAAAATTAAGGAAGAAGTATGTAATTTACTGTATCGATAAAATCGAAATCAAAATTTTTCCGAAATTCTGGAAATATAGTACTCTAACCGTACCTTTATTTATAACTTTTTGTCTTACCAATTGGGTATTTTTTTATTATAATTAAAAAGGTCAGGCCCTTAGATATTTACATTAAGCACTGATAAGGGAATTCAAATGACATACCCATCCAACAAGTAGAGGGGAGTGGAACTAGAGCAAAATAAAAAGTCGCTGAAACTTCTCTCATCCTCATTCTTTTTAGTGTTCCTGATAACAAAGTGTCGACAAGTTGGAATAGGTATGTCAAATTTTAATGACTAAATTTTATTATAAAGTAAATTTTTTGCTAATCACATACACCACAGCTACCCGTAAGTGCAATTATGAAAATCTACTTTGAGATCAGTTTATTATTATTATTATTATTATTTTAATCTTATGTGTTGCGACATATTGCCCGATTCAAGAGTGCTTGTATTTTTATAACCTTTTGCAACCACAGCTTGCTCATCCAGTGCCAACTTGAAGACGTTTTTTGTTAATCGTTATTACATCATTCACTAAATGTGTTATGCAATAATTGACTAATATTTGAACAATACCCACAGTTCAAAAATGTTCATAGTTCATATTCAAGTACGGTTTTTACAAATTTTTGAAAATTAAAAATCGTAGTGTCATAGAACGTCACACAAAATTTTATTTATCGCCTCAAATATTTCCGTTTCGCAGAAACACGTAACTAAATATTTCACATCCTTTCAAATAGAGCATTGTTATCTTATCAGAAAAAAATAATCCGCTTAGTGCGAGGTATAAATAAACATTTCCCTCTTATCGCATTTTATTCTGGAAATTCCATAGTTAAACGTTTGTGTTTATGCGTCGGTGATTAGGTGAGTGTTTCTTGACATACCTACACAAAAACCTAAACGGATTTCAAAAAATATTTTACAAGTGATAAGAAGCTTATCTTTCCCGTTAAAACTGCCGCTTGCATTACGCAGGGTTGAAGAATGATTCATTATGCAAAATTAGAATGTCAAGGTAAAAATTTGCAACGTTTTGTTGATTATAATAAATACATTTTTGCCAACGGCAAGTTGAACTGTTAGCCATTTTCAACAGTTTTGATATGTCTTCGTTGTATCTTGAAATGACTTATAATATGTCAATAAAAGTATATTCTCTTTGACTTAATACAAAGTCCTTAAATTGTCCAAAATTGTACTTGGAAATTGAGATTATATGATTATATCGGTTTATTTAATTACAGATTCAGTTACTTTAAATATACAGATATCAGATATTTGTAAAAGGATCAACACTTAAATGATAAAAATACACCATTTATGAAGTAATAAACACTTCAAATTGATATATGAAAATCTGTCAAAAGGTTTGGAAACCATCAAGATATCAAACAATAGATATCCTAGAAAAATTAGTTATTCAGTATAGTTGCTATTTTCATCCAAATCTTATTTTTATCTTTATTCTATTAACAACATTGTTTTACTTTTTGTTTTAGCATTTAAAAAGTTTTTTAATGTAGAAAGTAGCACTAAACGGACTTATTAAAAATTAAAACTACAATCTCCCTGTCAGCAATATTTTACTAGATCACTTCACGAGAATACAGAATTTCAACTTGAAGAAGATTTTTAGTGACACAAAACTTCTCTTCAAATTTAAATTTTGTAACTGTCAAGAGAAATAGAAGATCCATCCAATATAGTTCCAAAATTCAAAAATATAAAAAAAAGATTTTTTAATGAATTTTGTCCGTACACCGTTTAAGAGACTCAAATACACAACTGATAATAAATTCAGGATAAATGTTGTTGCAGTGGACACATCTACAAACTATTTCACCTTAAGTTGGCAGCATATAACACTCTTTAGCAATGCATGTTAAAACAGAGTCCTCACGGCCATGTTGTCGACTGTTAAAAGCGCATCGTTTTCTAAAGAAATCACTACAATTTATGATGAAGTTTTTAAATTTGCATTGATTTTTTTTAAATAAAAAAACTTCATCTGTGTAAAATTCATAGCGACTTCTTTAGAAATTCGGTGGGTTTTTAACAGTTTGCAACACCGCCGCGACTTCTCTCACATGCGATGCATTACTAATGGGTTTTGTGCATTACCAACTCAAGCTGGAGTAATTTCTACAAAAATCACTGGCCCTGAAAATCGACGGATCCTTGGAACCATCTCACCTTCCTTTACAAGCCTCGAGGACAACTGTTGAACATTTAGCGAAAGTCGCCGCTTACGTGTAACGCCGGCTTTCACTAAGTGTTCGACAGTTGTTCGTTCGAGGCAAACTACAGTACCTACCATTCAAAATCCCCCAAAAATTTTCTGATGTTGATGAAGATTTAGAAGAAAGAAATGGCACGCCCCACTACAACGGATAAATGAAGAGAAATAATGAAGGTAAAAAATTGAAAATAGTTTTATATTGATTTTAGCATTCTCATGAAGTTATGGTTCTGAACAACTACAGAACAAGCGATGAAGACTGTATATTTCTAGAATTTTGTTGAGAGTGTGAGTAAAATTTATAATTCTGGTTTCCTAACTTTTTATGTTTTTTGTTTTCATTTTTTTAGTGACAACCCAGCCACCTAAAAGAGACAACCGTCTTCAAGAAATCAAGGACCTTTTGGGACCCTTGAAAGAAACCCAGCCCCCAACTCTCAATGGAATGGTCGTGGGAATATCGTTCGATTAATATTTTAACAAAATGTTAGTTTTGTAAGATTTTTTTCTTTGTGTTACTGTAAAAGAATGAACTAATATATTTTGTGATGAGCATAGATGTTTCTGTCTCTTAAAATCTAGAATGTGATTCTTATGGTCATTAGTTGAAAAAAATGTTGAATAAAAATTAATTAACAAGTGAAATGTGACGGTGAATGTAAATTTAAAAAACAACAAAAAACCTGTACTTAATCACCAATGAGACTCAAATAATTTGCCATTTTAAATTAAACAAATTGAAATTCTGAAAATTTCAAAATCATTAACAATTAACCGGTCGCGGATTTTATTTTCAAAGTGTCTTCATAAAATATAAATGCCCAAAGTTAACACATATCAGAGGCAGAAACTCAGCGGTTAACGTTATAATTAAACATTTTAAATATAACCTGTGTGTTTACACCGAGTTGGCGAGTATTATGTCTCAATCTGCCCTCGAAATATTTCTTTTTCCACCACATTAAAAATTTGGTGCCCGAATCCCGAGTGGAACATCTTCGTATTAGAGCGAAGACGGCTTGTGATTGAACATTAGGCAACACTGAATACACTATATACAGACCACAAATTATACAGAGGGATACCAACAGATAAACATTTATCTTCGAGCAGTAGAATAAACAACCCTTATCGCTCTTAATACTGAGTACAATCAGATCGGTTAGCAATAAAACTAAAACCATGTGGAAAATCATTGACACATCGTGGAACCGACACCACAATCGAAACAAAGATCTTAACAATAGCTGTGATACTTCTAATTTTTATCGTTAATATCTAACTCTAACCTAATATTGTAAACGTTTTTATGTCGTCTGAGGCATCCGGTACTAAAGTCCAAGATACGATCATAAATATAAAAAACAGTAAATCATTTGACATTTAGTGTCCCGGTTTAAATATTAAATTTAGCGCCAAGAAAAAAGACATAAATCCTTGGAGCACGGTAAACAACTCTTCATGCTTTTAAAGGTTTTTTCTAAAAGTAATGGTTGGTAGAAACTAGAGAATTCAAAGCGCTTAGGGTCCAAATGGTTTATCATAGAGCCTATAGTAGCTAGAGAGCCCAAAAAATTTATAAAATCTAGCAAGTCTACATTATAGAGAACTTATCAGAGAATATGCAGATTTTAGAAAGTCTACACAATTTAGGGATTAAGAACCTAGAGAAAATAATCTACAGAGTTTAGCAGATGTCCAGAGCATAGAGAATCTAAAATATTTAGAAACTTTACAAAATCTGTAGCACCTAGAGGGTTTAGAAACTGTAGAGTCCAAAGAAGCGGCAGTATCAATCTATAGAGTATAATATCTGGAAACTAGAGATAGCCTAGAGAAACTAGAGAATTCAAATCGATTAGACTCTAAGTTTAGCCTATAGAAGCTAGAATGTCCAGAAGATCTATAAAATCTGTCAAGTTTAGGTTATAGAGATCTTAGAGAACATTGATATCTTTAGAAAACCTAGACAGCCTAGACAATCTAGGGAGTGGTAATCCAGAGAAAATAATGTAGAGAATCTACGGAGTTTAGAGGACATCTAGAGCATAGAGAATCTAAGTCACTTTCCCGCCGTTTTGTTAACCGCTGATCGATGGGTGGAATTTAAATTGATTTCTATATTCCTAATATTCGACAATATTGTGGACAATCTAGGGTATCCATATTCATCTATTTTCTTAGAGGGTTCATTATTTGCCAAAATCAGTCTTATCTTAGCAAGTAGTAGCCCCGCCCACCCGCGGACTTTTCACTCTAAGACTAATTTTGTTTCTGTTCAGTATAAGGTCCACCGTTCATTCTGACCAGATAAAACCAATCATTGAAATGGAGGCGGGGCGGGTGGGTGGGCTTATTTATTTTCTTCTGTTATGTGGGAGTGGAAACTAATTTGGTCTACGATGTGAAAAAAGTAAAAAAGCCATAATCGTACATTTTTATTATATTATTTGCTATAAAATTTACTTTTGTAGTTCAGAAGAAAATAAAATGAGAGAACGGGTGGGTGGGTGGGCGGGGCCAAGTTTTACTTTTTCGTGCAGAGTCTTATAAGCAAGCAATAGGCCCACCCACCTAACAACATTATTATTAGAATGTTAGGAAAATCCATTAAAGTGTTGATGAGAAAAGAGATAAATTGTTCAATAAGGTATCCAGAAGTATTAAACTGGTGTTAAATCAGCATACCAGACATGGGAATCATATTTAAAAAACAATATAACCGATACTCCTCCCACTCGCACTAGCTCCACCCACATTAATAAATCATTTCACTATCCCCGAGGTGAGGGGCGGTGATTGTAATTGGGTTACTTTATGTGATTTTTTATCATTTAAGTGTAAACGTTGACGGCAGAGCCGCTTTTCGAAAAAAGAATTAAAATTTTGTAAAAAATAAAATTAAAAAAAAAAATAGATTATGTATTATTTGTCAATATAAAATCCAACCTCCATCGCAGAACCAATAAACTGAGTGATCAAAATGGAACAGGGGTGGGTGGGCAGGGCCACTTTTTACATTGTTTTAAGTCTTAGATTCCACCGCTTGTCAAATTGGATTTCAATTCCTATTTTACAGTAAATAAGATAAGTCAGTGAAATGGATAAATCCGGTGGGCGGGGCTGAGTTTAGCTTTTTTCTACAGAGTCTTATAAGCAAATAATTGCCCCACCCAGTGACTACTCTTAATGCCCCGCTCGCCCGCCCTTTATTTTTTTAGAGGGTAGGTCATTTGCCAAATTCAAGCTTACCTTAGCAAGAATTAGCCCCGCCCACCCGCCCTCTACTTTCTTGAGGATATGTCATCTGCCAAAATCAATTTTATCTTAGCAAGTATTAGCCCGGCCCACCCGCGGACTTTTCACTTTAACGACTAATCTTATTTCTGTTCAATATAAGATTCACCGTTCATTCTGATCAGATCAAATCAATTATTGAAATAGAGGTGGGGTTGGTGGGCGGAGTTAATTATTTTCTTCTGTCGTGTGGCAGTGGAAACTTATTGGAAAAAAATGTAAAAGTAAAAAAAGCCATAATCGTATTTTTTTATTATACTATTTGCTATAACATTTATTCTTACTGCAAAAGTAAATTTAAATGAGAGAACGGGTGGGTGGGCGGACCTAAGATTAATATTTTCCTACACAGTCTTATAAGCCCTGTCCACCCGCCCGTCCCCTCTTCAATCTAGTGACTACTCTTGAAATCGATAGTCGACGACAACGTTATTTTCCTATTAGAATCTTAGGCAAATCCATTAAACCGTCAGTAAGAAAATAGATTAATTGTTCAATAGGGTATCTAGAAAGTATTATACTGGTGTTAAATCAGCCTACCAGACGTGGGAATCATATTTAAAACACAATATAACCGATACTCTTCCCACTCGCACAAGCTCCACCCACTTTAATAAATCCCGGAGAAGGGCGGCGTTTGCAGTTGTCGTTTTTGGGAAAAAAAAATAGTGAAAAATAAAACAAAAAAAACGTCATCCTAGGTTCTATTATTATTTGTCAATATAAAATTCAACTTTTGTCGCAGAGCCAATACAATGAGTCATCAAAACCGGAAAGGGGTAGGTGGGCGGGGCCACTTTTGACTTTGTTTTAAGTTTTAGACTCTACCGCTTGTCAAAATGGAATGCAATTTCCATTTTACAGAAAATAAAATAAGTCAGCAAAGTGGGATAAAGGCCGTGGGCAGGGCTGGGTTTAGCTTTTTTCTACTGAGTCTTATCAACAAATAGTGGCCCCGCCCACCCACCCGCTCTTCATTGCAATGACTACTCTTAATATTGTTCAGTCTTATCTTAGCAAGAACTAGCGGTGAGAGACTGAGTGACAGGAAAGTCATTAAATCTACCCGAAGAAAAGTGTACCATCCGCGCGAAATTTGAAATTTCAAAATCATTCTGATCTTAAGCGCTACAAAACATAAGTTTTCCATTACTCGAGAATTTTTGTGGTGTCTCTTAATAACAAAAAACGATGACTATTATCATTATACATCTGTCTTCTCCTGAAAATTGTTTCAAATATTTCCTAGAACGTTCATCTTTAGGGTACGTGTCCACGAGAGCAACTCTCACGAGAGTTCTGGTTGTGATTTTATACCATCTTTAGTCTTTAAGTTGTCATTTCACATTTCAGAGGTCTATTATTGCAATTAATTGAGTTATTTCCAAAAAAATACGTTCGTATTGTTATATTAAAATTTAATATAAAATCAATCTCTGAAAAGGAGACAGGGTGGGTGGGCGGGGCTCATTATGTTCTTCTGTCGAGTGGGAATGGAAACTATTAGAGTCTAGGATGTGAAAAAAATTTAAAAAAAATTGCTAATCATATTTTTTTTTATTATACTACATATTTGCTATAAAATTTATTTCTTATTTCATGCACCTGACCAGACTCTGGATAATTTTCGAAAATAATCGAAAAATGATTGAAAATGTTAAAAATACCAAAATCCGTCTTATCTTAACAAATACCAGCTCCGCTAAGATCAGTCTCATCTTAGCAAGTACTATTCTTCTTATTCTACCGACTAATTTTATTTCTGTTCAGTATGAGACCATTAATTTCATTCACATCGGATAAAATCAATCTCTGAAAAGAAGGCAGGGTGGGTGGGCGGGGCTAATTATGTTCTTGTGTCGAGTGGAAGTGGAAACTAATAGAATCTAGGATGCGAAAAAAGTAAAAAAGTAAAAAAAAACGCTAAACATAAATTTTTTTGTTATACTATTTATTATAAAATTTATTTCTTATTTCATGCACCTGACCAGACTCTAGATAATTTTCGAAAATGGTTGAAAAGTGTCAAAAGTGCCAAAATCTGTCTTATCTTATCAAATACTAGCCCCGCCCTCCCACCCTCTACTTTCTTAGAGGATATCTCATTTTGCCAAAATCAGTCCCATCTTAACAAATACTAGAGAATAATGAGATGCTAAATGTGGCATGCGACAATAGTCGTATGTAGAACCCCCATTCATATAAAAACAATCTTTAAGTGAAATTTTTGTGTTTGTTCCTTACATATGAATAAACACTTACAAAAAGCCGAATAACTGTTTAAAATAGCGTAAAGTTTTATGCTTTCTAAGAAATTGATTCCGTTAACTTGGTCATTCCTACTGAAAACTGAAAGTATCGGCAACAATGTTTATATTTCTGGCATATTTTTTAACCTTTAATCTAATAAAACATAACCTAACGAAAAAAGTTCAGGGAATTTTTATTTTTCTGCATCGAATACCAACAAACTCACTAGATTTTCATGGCCAACCCTACTACTTATATAAAGATCGTGAACGGATAATAGTGAGGAAATTTTGTTCGTCGGGCAGAAACGACGCACTCTCAAGTGTGTGTTCTTGTGGTGTTTTAACTGATACATTATTCTTACATTATTATTGAAGTATTTTTTATTAGGAAAAAAAACAACGAAAAATCGGTAGAAACATTACATTTTTAACATCCTCCAACATATAAAATAATATTGAAACAAGTTATACATCGAACAATACAACAAAACAACATATTATTCAGAAAACAAATTCTACTAGTACGAAAATAACTATAAAACTGTAAAAAGGATCAATTTCATTTGGTAACCGGATTTATGGTGTGCATACGCTGAAAATGAACGGCCAAAATTCTCTTACTCGCCGCTTGATATTCGCAAAGGGCACAATAAACCCATTTCTGCAAATGTCGCTCCACAATGTGCCTTTGTAACGTATTCTTTCTTTTCGCTTTATAATCGCACCGAGTACAAGAAAACCAACTAATATTTTCAGGACTTGTATGCGTCAAACGGTGATCTCTCAAAGTGCTTGGTCGCGTAGTTCTAAAAGGACAATGCTCGCAGTGGTACTTCTTTTCAGCTACTTTTTGAACTTCACCTTCGATTTTAACAGGATTAACATTTTCTGCATTTTCATGCTGTCTTTGCTGGTGCCTACGCAAATAGCGAGAATTATCACTAAAGTATGCACAATATTCGCAATAAAACTTCGTATTATTAGTTTTTGGGTCGTGTTTTAGGGATTTGTGGTGTCGTAAATTCGCACGGTATTTAGTTTTGAAAGGGCACGTGTCGCATTTTAACCAATCCGATGAGTGTTTTTGACTGTGCGTTGCAAGATTGCTCCGAAATTTAGTGTGGTAGGAGCACTGAGTACATTTATACTTATCACTGTGTTCACTTTTGATCGGTTTGTTAAATAACTCAGTTTTTGTTTTGGATTCAAGGGCACTATTTTCGTTTTGATGTGAGGCCGACTGCTTAGTTTTCAAGTCCCTGTTTACATCTAAAATAAAAAAAATATTATGTATATAGACAACTTTGTCTTTATCTTCATTTGGTTCTTACATAACGCAATAATAAAATTTAAATAATTCGCTATTAACAATGATCTAGTAGACGTGAAAAATGGCATTTAAATCGTCAAAAATCACCACCCGGTATAGTATCTCCTAATGTATACAATGAACAAGGTACTTACATTGTAGTCGCTTTTCCTCAGATTTTATTGAAAACTTGTCTGCTTCCATTTTTGTAGCTGAAAATACTGGTAACCACTTGTTTATATGTATATTTTTGAAAATTAATGTGTTGCAGTAAATAAACGCAAGCAACTCGGTCGTGATGACAAACTAAAACATCACGTGGTTTCTATGCATGTGTTATTTCTAACCTCAAATGCGCAAACAACACGCTTTTGCGTTTCTGCGCTTCTTTCCGCTTTGTGTAGCTGTGTGTTTTGTGACTAGGTTATGTTTTTCCTATGGAATTGTTTCGTTTGTTCATTATTTTTTGGTTGATTAGTATCAAAACATTTTTTAATGTAAAATGTGATATTTTTTTAGACTAAATAATGAAGTCCGAGTATGAGTGACAAGTACTGTGCGATTGAAAATAAAAAGAATTACTTATAGAGTTGGCATGTCCTGTCAAGTTTTGGATAGTACCATTAAAAAAGGAATATACAATGTATATTCATTATTATTATTATTACTCTCGTCCATCCTCAATTTATGTTGGCAGCAGTGTGTGTTTTTAACTAGGAATAAAATTAACTACATAGAAAAAATGTCATAATATTTTTAACGACGCGTTTTATTTTCGACAAATTGACACTAGATTTACCAGAATATTACAAGCTGCTTATTGTTTCCTTCACTTTCATTCAGGTCACACGAATTACAATTATAGTTAAACAAGGTTTTTGCAAAATCAGCCTGTATGTCGCATCTATATTAATCTATGGTGTTATTGTGTGAGATTACGCTTTGAGTATAAAACAATTACAAAAACAATAAACTGCAGTAAAATTCCTGTATTGTCCTCTAAGAATAATAATTTCAAAACTTGTAATAAGAAAAGAAATCTAGGATAAGCTAAATGCTTATTATGCAGTGAATTTTTATTTTTGTTTTACTCAATCCACGTGCTCCGCTGTCAATTTCAACTGTCAAAAATACGTCAGACGTCAGCTGCACTTGACATTTAAGTATAAATAAACATTTTTTTAAGTAGCAATTATGCTGATATCGTTAAGTAGAACGTGACATTCATGTGATAAGCTCAATCAGAAATCAGACAATCAAGTAAATGCGTTTATTAGTTAATATTTTGTTTAAATTTTTCCATCCATGTAGCTTAAGTCAAAACACCAATCGCCGTCTTCCACACACTGTGCTTCGTAATGTAGTCGCATTAATGTAAAATTGCATAACAATCAGGCCTGATTATATAATGTATAGTTCTAGGGCGACAAACTCCAGCATAATGACCAACCACTTGCCCACCACTTTCTCTGGAAGGCTCGACCGATTCAATGGGGTGACTGTGCATTCTGAGTCGGAACCGTGCAATATATCCGATTTTGGAGATAAAGTAGATAGTGATGATTTCCACAAACGTCCCTCCAATCCATTAATAAATTGCGTTGTAGATTCAATTAAGAAATGGAGAGACGACGGGCGGAGGGGGATTTGGTTCAAAGTTCATTTAGACCAGTCAGACTGGGTTCCGGTTTTGGTTAAAGTAACGCGTTTTGTTTGGTTTGTGTATTAAATTTATCAAATTATGTTTGTAGAAAGGTTTTCGCTACCACCATGCCAAAGATGATTTCGTGATGATGTATTTATGGCTTCCTGTGGAGGAGAATTGTAACATACCTCCATACGCACACACTATGATTGGGGTGGGTGCTGTTGTTATTAACGACCAAAATAAAATTTTAGTTGTGAGTGAAAAATATTACCAAGTACCCCATTGGAAACTACCAGGGGGTTATGTGGAACCGGGCGAAAATTTAGTGGATGCTGCCATCAGAGAAGTGTGGGAGGAAACAGGGGTGGAAACTGAATTCCAAACCGTTCTTACTTTAAGACAAGGCCATTATGGGATGTTTGGTTGCTCAGATATATACACAGTGATTAGTTTGAAGCCTTTGAGCTCAGACATTGAGAAATGTGAGAGAGAAATTGATAAGTGTATGTGGATGGATGTTGACGAGTACCTCAAACACCCCAATGTACATGAATTGAACAGATTTTTTGTACAAAAGTATCTAGAGTATTTGAAGAAGAATTTAAAAATTGATTGGCACCATGGGATCCATCAAGTACTCAAAAAAGCCTATACTGTGTATTATATAACAAGTACGGATGGCGACGACAAGAATCAAAAACCGTGTTAAGTGTTATACACAATATTATACCCTAAATTGTTAATAAAATGAGTACAAATTATTTTGGTTACTTGTGATGTATTGTTGGTTGCATAATCCAGAAATCAGGTTAATTAGAAAATTAAATTTTGTAAAATAAAAATTCAAGAACGAAAAAGTACTTGTAGCGAAATCTGTTCAAAGAATGTTTTCGCGTGCAACTCACTCGTGTGTATAATTGGTTGCATATATGAGACATTTTTTCCGAAAATTCCAAACTTTCACGTCATCTACAAGCTCCTTGTCTAAAACAGTTTATCACTTAAACTGAATTTTTTTACTTCTTCCTTCCTTCTTTCGCCACCACATGTTTCCTCGAGTACTTGCTTAACTTATATCTCAACGGACACTGCTCACATTCAAACCACTGAATCTCATCTTCAGGTACATGTTTCACCGAAACATGGCTTCCGCTTGAATTATGGTACATTGGAAACCTTGGATTTGTGAATTACATTTGTTGTAGGTGTGTCTGAGCAGGACATATTTCGAGTAGGTTTCAAAATGGCACTTTGTGCATCTGTTTAATTGTTCATTGAATTCTTTCGGATCATGGTTGAGTCTGTGGTGTCGCAAATGTATTTGAAAATTTGGACAATTGTGACACTGGAATGGTTCCACAAGTCGGCACAATTGAAAAAGTGAGACCAGGAAGTCCTTTTTTTTAAACTGTTTTTTTTTTCTGCTGCAAAAAGTGAGGTTAGACTAACGAATGGACAAAATAAATTAATAGACCTGAATGAAATAGGAATAGATTTTGCGGTATTTGTTACAGTGTACAAGGCATTATTGGCGTTTATTCGTTATTGCATCATGAATTTATATACGTTATGCAACCCACAATGCCTTCTTTTAATTTTGGTTATGGTTTGTTTCTTATTTTTTTGTCTCTAAATTCTACACAATTTTTAAATTTAAGGTCATACTTTAAGAACCATGTGCGTCATATTTTTCCATTTCTGTAACATCCTTGTCCAAATCAGTCCAATACATTTTAGCATATATAAATTATACCTAGCTAATTTTATATTTTCGTGTTTGTATTAATTTACTAAACTGAAGTGTTAGTTGCGAATATTTTGATGTTTTATTTTATTGAAGGTATTTTTTTGCAAATGCCAGGGCGAAATATTGGCAGGCTAGTATGTCAGTTCACGGTTGTCAATTTTAACATATGTAGTGTTGATTGTAAATCGATGGCTCAAAAATATCCAGTTAAATATTCCGACAATTCGGAGTAATATCCAACTGTTAAGGTTATTTTTTTAAATTGCTATTTAACAGCACTAAAGAACGCTTAACAAACGTGTTGAGAAGATGGCAGCTACTGAGTTGGTGTCATAAATGTCAAGTTGACAATCAGGTGTGCCATTATAAAAGTATAAATATGTCGCCACCCAAAAAAAAATCACAAACATTAATAGTCACTATTTGCATTTTATAAAATAACGTACTTTTGTACCTGTCGTTTCTGAATCCGCCTCTATTTTAGCTTAGGTATTTATATTAAAAAAAAATCATAACTGTATAAATTAAAAACATTTTACACTTTAGCTTAGCAACTGCTTTGTTTAAAAAAATATATTAAAACCCAACCGAGTTTATCGATATACATAACATTTACAAATGTACAGTTTCGGCCAGAAAATCTTGGGCAGTATTTTTCTGTCATTTAAAAAAACACGATGTAGTCTACGCTTTATTGTCATAGTTATTGACACTTTTATAAAATAAATTGTGACATACGTCATCAACTCATCATCCACCATGGCCGACTAGTATAAAGATTATGGCCTGTCCAAAGGAATGCCAAAGGTACCATACGTGCTGCCATCTATTAATAATTCAAAATCGACAAAAGAATTATTAACACCTTTTGAAAGGCACAAAGGCATTCATACCCAAACAAACCACCATTACACGTTTTGAAGTCCCATAATGTCAAGTCAAATTAAAATTTTGCTAAATTATTAAGTGTAATTATTAATAGATGGCAACACGTATCGTACCTCTTGGACAGGCCATAATCTTTATACTAGTCGGCCATGCATCCACATTCCAGTCTACGTCAAAATGACAAACATTGCAAATTTGAGGTTATAAGTACGTAAAGCCTGTTTTAGAGCTTATGTTACTGGAATGACACAACTGTCCAAGATTTTGTGGCCGAAATTGTAACAGTTGCCTAAGTTCTATGTTGACAAAATAAACTTGTCGCTGATGTTGTTGTTTGCCGTTGACGTTGCCGTTTTAAGATAAATCTGCAGCGAAGGTATGCGTCGTTTATATCATCCGTTGACGTTGAGTTTTCAACCAATCAAATTGCGCTCTGCGCTTGTGTGCAGTGCTGCCAACTTGAACGAAAATCCCCTGAAGTAGGGGGGACATTTTTCAGGAAAATAACATTTTAATAAAGATAATGGGGTCCACTAATATTAAGCCATTTAATCACCTGTTCACCGAAACCCTCAATGTATTTTAAATAGCTGCCATCATTTTCTACACTGAAGCTTTCTGTCAGTACTTAAACATTGTTAAAGATAGTTTAAATAAAAAAAAATGATTGCTATTCGTCTCAAAATCAGATTAGGTATTACAACTACATTACAATTACATTTTGCCCTTTTTACTTCCCGAGCGTAAGCAAAGGAAGTATTGTAATCGAGTCCGTCAGCCGACTCTCTACTTTTACGTTTTCTCGATCTTTCATGACCCCTAGAAGACGAAGAAATAGGTCTCCCATTTCCGTCTGTCTGTCCGTCTGTCCGTCCGTCTGTCCGTCCGTCTGTCCGTCCGTCTGTCCGTCTGTCCGTCTGCCCCCCGATTTTTATTAGACAGATAATCTCCGAAAGTACTCGACCGATTGTTGTGAAATTTTGTACTTATATTAAGAATATCATGTAGATGGTAAAACGCTAACCAAAATTTGTCTAATCATCCCCACCACTAATGCGATGACGTCACTTCAAAATTGTACATAGTAAATGGGTTTTCAATTGTATAAAATAACATAGTCCTACACATGTAGTTTACAACTCTGAATCGACTTTTCACCCGAAACGTCCAGATTTTTGGAAAAAAAATCAAAATTATAAAACAACATTTTGAAATTTAATTTTTAATCTGCTAACCAGAATGCTTTGAAATGTTGCAGATGTTTTAAGGCTATAAAGAGCATCATAAATCTTTAGTCAAAAAATATTTGCTTATCCCCTCCAAAAACTTGGTGACGTCAGCTCAAAAGTTTGTGGAATAAATCATATCTAAAATGTACAAAATATGATGAGTCTGTACTTGTGATCTATCACTCCATTCATATTTTTTGGATTTGCATATACAGAGTGACTCAAAAAAATTAATGAATGCGTAAATATATTTTATTGATTTAATCAGGAACTACAAAACCGAATGCTCTGAAATCTTGCAGATGTTTTAAGGTCATAAAGACCATAATAAATATTTAGTCAAAATATATTTGCTTATCCCCTCCAAAAACTTGATGACGTCAGCTCGAAAGTTTGCCGAATAAATCATATCTAAAATGTACAAAATATGATCAGTCTGTACTTGTGATCTATCACTCCATTCATATTTTTTGGATTTGCATATACAGGGTGATTCAAGAAAATAAATGAAAGCGTAAATTTATTTTACTGATTTACTCAGGAACTACAAAACCGAATGCTTCGAAATCTTGAAGATATTTTAAAATTATCATAAGCATGGTAAATTTTTGATCAAAACGTATTTGGTCGTCCCCCCTAAAAAATTTATGACGTCACCACAAAATTTTGCTGAATAAATCCTATCTAAAATGAACAAAATATGGTGAGTCTCTTCTTGTGATTTATCATTCCATTCAAATTTTTTCGATTTGCATATACAGGGTGACTCAAAAAAATTAATGAATGCGTACATTTATTTTATTGATTTAATCAGGAACTACAAAACCGAATGCTTTGAAATCTTGCAGATGTTTTAAGGTTATAAAAAGCATAATAAATTTTTAGTCAAAATATATTTGGTTATCTTCTACAAAAAACTGATGACGTCAGCTCAAAAGTTTGCCGAATAAATCGTATCTAAAATGTACAAAATATGATGAGTCTGTACTTGTGATTTATCATTCCATTCATATTTTTGGATTTGCATATGCAGGGTGACTCAAACAAATTAATGAAGGCGTGAATTTATTTTATCGATTTAATCAGGAATTACAAAACCGAATGCTTTGAAATCTTGGGAATATTTTAAAGTTATTATAAGCATGGTAAACTTTTGTTCAAAATGTATTTGTTCATCCCTCCTAAAAAAATTGATGACGTCACCCTTAAATTTTGCTGAATAAATCCTATCTAAAATGCAAAAAATATGATGAGTTTGTACTTGTGATTTATCATTCCATTCATATTTTTTAGATTTTCTTAAGAGGTGCTTCAAAAAAATTAATGAAGTCAATTTATTTTATTGATTAAATTAAAGGCAACACTTATTATTAGTATTACACCCCAACCAACCCAATTTGGTAGACACAAAATTTGTTAAAGGAAAAACTCGGTTGAAACATAAGGGTAGCACGCTTATTTAATAAGCATTCACGTTCGGTAGAAGTAACTGACAGAAACTTTTCTGTGGTTAAGTTGCAATCTTAAGATCACTAGAAATTTAAGATTGGCATCAACTGTCTAATTTTCTAATTCAAATGTCAAATCTGAATTGTGTGGAAAAAAACGAAGTTTTTCTAATTTCAACACGCTTCGTTTCTAGAAAATCCTTAAATACAGCGTGGAAACAGTTTCCATAAAAGTAATCACGAGAAAGCTCATTTTAAAGGAAAAGAAACAAGAAATATTTCGTGGTTTTCAAAAAATTGGGTAAAACGGAAACAGTTAAACTGGTGGCAGAAATATTCTCCGTAAAGTTCGCTAGTGTTGTCGAGTGTTTTTCGAATTTTAAAATAATACAGATACAGCGGCGCTTGTGCCGTTAATATTATAATCAGAATCAGAAAGACGACTGCGCAGATTTATATACCTACATGCTTTGTTGGTTCCGTTCTACAATTGATTTTTAAGTTTTATATAATCGTTATTGTTTTGTAAGAGGTAAAACACTTGGCTTTGAAAATAATTGTACATAATACACGTATAAATTTAGGTTTCCGAAGGCGAAGTTTTTCACATTTTAAACACGTTATAGCTGCCAGAATCAAATTTCTAAGGCGGTACCTATCTCCAATTGCGTGATTGTGGTGAAGATTTACTTTTCATTTTCTTGAATTAGACATGGATATACCAGAACGGATCCATGGTGAAATTGTGGATCCATGATGATGACATCAAAGCTTGTCCTCCTAAAAAAACTAGTGAAGGGAAAAGATTCAAAATTTTACATGCGGGTTGCTCTTTGGGCTTTTAGAGGGATGCGATTTTCTCCTTGGTTCAAAAATAGATTCACCAGATTACCACAAAACCATCACATTTTCGATATTTGACCTTTACTTACTTACATGTCACATTTTTGATAGCTACTTTCTGACATTCCAGTAATAGATTATACACTAGAACAATTATGTCCGCAGTTACACAGCTTAAAAAAAAAAGTTACCAAATCTAGTTACATCTACCGAACGTGAATTCCTTATACATCGACTTTAACATTACAGACCTGCATTTGTTTTATGCGTTCACTTGGTTCCGCGAATGTGAAATAGACATGTTTATAATCAACCAATTGTGAATTTCACCGTCAAGAATTAAAATAAAACCCAATGTTTTATATAATAAGCGGAAGTCGAAGCAATAAAACCAATGGTCGTTTTGTTTACAGTTTCTCTGTTTGACTCTCACGTATGCTGTTACGCCTGTCATCTTAAATTAAGAATGTTTATACATACACGATTTTCAGTTGCCTCTGATACGTATACGTGAGTAAATTGTTTCGTTATTTTATTGATTATTACAAATCAATATTCAAAACGACCCAATTCATTTTCCCGAAAATTTGAGAATATAATAATTTTATTCTTAGTATTACACTACATCTATCCCAACTGATATACGTGTCCTTGCAAAAATGTTGATGACGTCATCGCAATTTTTTTTTAAATTCCCACTACAAAAATGTAATGAGAAAAAAAACACAATAGGCATGCAGTCGTCAAGTTTCCGACAGCGAGGGAAGTACTGTCTAAACTCTTTAGACCAATTTTTCTTAATATGTGTAGTCTTATTTTCACAACAAGAAACGTAAAACGTGTTTAAAATGGTAAATTTTTGTAGGAAAGTATCAATTTTGCAATTAGGCTCCGCCCCTCGGTCTGACAACGAATGAAAAATTCATCACAATTGAAATCGAGACGGATGGGTGGGGCTTCTCTTTTGGTTTTCTTTTTTAATTAATACATTTAGTTTTCTTTGTATAACACGATTACTTAAGAACATATTTCACGTAGAGAAATAAGGATTTTACAAGTAAGCTCCGCACCTCGGCTTACGACGAATAAAAAAATCATCAGAATTGCGACAGGGCGGGTGGGCGGGGATTATATTTTGCCGTTTTTTTCTTAATATACATAGCCATCTTTTCACAACAAGAAACTTAGAACACGGTTAAAATGGTACATTTGTGCAAGGAAATATGGATTTTGCAATTATGGGGCGGAACCTATTTACAACATCGATATTTCCTTATACAAATTTTCCATTTTAAATATATTTTAAGTTTCATGTTATGAAAAGAAGTCTACACATATTAAAACAAAAAGGCAAAATATAATTTTTTCTTAATGTACATAGCATTCTTTGAACAACACGATACTCAAAAACATGTTTTTAATTTCTCGTAGAGCAATAAGGAATTTGCAGTTAAGCTCCTCCCCCTTGACTCACAACGAATAAAAAAATCATGACAATTGAGATAGGGCGGGTGGGCGGGGCTACATTTTGCCTTTTTTTCTTGGTATGTGTAGACTTTTTTCGACAACAAAAAACTTAAAACATGTCTAAAATGGTAAATTTTTGTAGTAATCAACTCAAATCCTCCACTTTTCGTCTACAACCACTTTAAATGCGGCAAAAGTTGAACAACAGAGTTACTGTCAACGGCAACTTGGCAACGGAGTTTATAAGTGACAATTTTCATCTCTAAAAGCAACGTCAGCGGGAACAGCAAGTGCAATTGGAACTTCAACGTCAACGTTTCTAAATCCTACTTAAGACTACCGCTAAACTGACCCTTAGGTCTACTGTGCTTAGGTTTTGTGAGATCAGAAAATGTACAATTTTCAAATTAATTAAACAATAACGAGAAAGGTCGTTTGTGGCGTCATCTAGTTTAGTGAATTGCAGAAGTCAGAGGCCTTTACAAATTTGAATACAATCAGAAGTAATCTGGAAGTAATAATCAGTAATCACTGCATGAGGTGATTTATTGCGCATGCGCACCACCTTGCCACCTGTATAACGACCTTGTGGGACTTTGAACCTTGTCAACCTTGTCAACTTGTCATTGTCAAATAAAAAAACATAACCTGTTTGGTATAATGTGTTTGCATTTTCTTTTAATTACAAAATGAATTTCGACGACGTAATTTACTTAAGTTTGCTCTTTTTCTCAATAGGCTTCGGATATTATTACCGGACGATCAAAGACCAAGATCTGAAGAAAAATGTAGGCACAATAGTGGGAATTTTGCTCACTTTCATTGTATCCGGAGTTCACATTCTTCACTCATTCGTTACGATTCTAGTAAACACGTTGATCATTTTATACGTAAACAAAAAGTAAGTACCTACTCTTGAGAAACGTTGGAATAATTTGGGTAAATTTCAGGCAATGCCACCTCGTTAGTTTTGCTTTTTCATTCTCATACTTGTTGTTCTTCCGGTCGACTGTATACTTTGGAATTCCGTATCCCCCCGCCCATACGAACATGGTCCAAATGATGCTCACTTTGAAATTAGTAGGTTTAGCTTTCGAAGTCAACTCGACATATAATGCTCAAAAAAAACGCGACACGTCTGAGAAAAGTCAAGACGAGAAAGACGAAGACGAAGCAAATAAAATTGAACCGAATTGTGCAGATATTTTTCATTACGCGTTCAACTACGTGGGGGTGCTTACAGGGCCGTATTATCGGTATCGCACTTTTGTGGACTATTTGAATTTCCCGTTCGCTGAACACGTTAATTGGAAAAAAGCCACAATTGATAAATTAAAATATGTCCCATTGTACGCAATTCTATTCCTATGGGGGACTTACAACTGGCCACTCTCAGTTAGTACAAACCCACCTTAAAAAAAATTGTGTAAAAATCAATTTCAGTACGCTACCAGCGACGAATTTTATGAACGATCATGGTTATACCGGTACTGGTACATCTGGCCCAACTTTTTCATCTTCCGAATGCGAATATACATAGGTCTGGTCCTCTCAGAATGTGTATGCACAATGGCGGGTCTTGGTGCATACCCGATTTTTACCAATCCTAAATCTGGTCAAGGACCGTCTGAGAAATTTTCAGACATGAAGAAACTCATGTATGCTTTGTAAATACAAATTTCTCCTTTAATAACACAAAATTGTAGATCAAATGATGTCAGTTTGTCAAAAACGGAATACAGTTTTGAAGCCGTTCACAATATAAACCCATATGGGGCTGATTTTTGTACAACGTACAGAGAAGCAATGAAGCATTGGAATATTTGCATCCAGTATTGGTTAGCGGTGAATATTTACAAACGGTTTCCAAACAAAAAGCACAGAACGACTGTTACAATGTTGGTCTCTTCATTCTGGCATGGAATATACTCTGGGTATTATTGTTGCATAGGAACTGTACCATTTGCCCTTGCCCTTGAAGACGTTTACTATAAATTGTACTTAAAAGACGCCAAAGGACAGGTATAGATTTTTTGTTTTTGTTATTTTGGTACTACATTTTTTTATTTTCAGTTTTTGAAAATTTACGGTTGGGTGCACTGGTTTGTGCGCATGCACTTCTTTTCATACCAAGCCATTGCGTTCTTACTGCTCGAAGTTAACGTGATTTTACATTATTATAACTCCATTTATCACGCGGGGCTGGTTATTGGAATAATTCTGTATGTTGTTGGTCTCCAACTATTGAAAACTAAGAGAATCAAAGAAAAGAAAGAAGTCAGAAGTGAAGGTGATGTGAAAAAGAGCAACTAAAATGTTAGTAGGGGTTTTATTAATTAGATGGAATCAGAATGTAGCACTACCTCATTTTTGTATTATTTTTTTACATTCTCAAATCATGTAGGGTTTTTTTTTATAATGGACAAGGTTAGATGGTTTTTAATGTGTTCATGCATGTAGAGGGTTGTTTTTAAAAGAGTTTAGGGTGTATATTTTAGTGTATACCGTAACGTGATCTTCCAAGGTCGATGATAATTTTGACTACGTAATTTTGTTAGGGGAGCAAAAGAAATACCAAAGTCTTCATGGGTTGCCATATGTATGTACTATTTTTGTAAGTGTTTATGATGGACATTTAATAATAGAGTAGAAACGTCGAATTTGTGTATTATTTACTAACAACAACGATAAGTACGATAACATGTTTAAGGGGGAACACTAGACGAGAGACAAGTTTGAATTGGGCGCCATTTGTTGCCTTAAACGCAACCAGCAATTCTTCTTTAAATCTACCTGACGCGCTGGGATAGACGACTACTGGCCCACAACATACCTTCAGCACAGAATAATCATTTCTCGTATTCTTTTGACATATTAATTTTAATATTCGAGATAATTATTATATTATTCAAACACAATTTAGACACTGTAGAGCAAACAAGGCTTATCAAGCCCGTCTATTAGTTTATTCGCCTAAATGTATTATTAATACCGTTTTCAAATTACACCAAAATTGAAAAATCGAAAACTTAATAATTGAAAAATTAAAACATTTTAAATGAAAAAAATCGGTAAACCGAAAAATTGAAAAATCTATAAATCGAGAAATTGAACAATCTAAAAATTAAACAATTTAAAAATCGAAGAATTGGAAAACCAAAAAATCTAAACCGAGAACTTGAAAAATCGAATAATCGAGAAATCAAAACATCAAAATTGAAGAACCGAAACATTGCAAAATCTCAGAACTGAAATACTGAAAAACTGAAAAATGGAAGGTAAATTGAAAAATCGAAAAAGTGAAAAAATTCAAAACTGAAAAATGGAAAGAAAATTGAAGAATCGGAAAAGTGAAAAAATCCAAAACTGAAACATTGAAAAATCCAGAAATCGAAAAATTGAAAAATCACAATTGAAGAAAGAATTGAAAAAAAAGATTAGTTAATCGAAAAATTGAAAAATCGAAAAATTTAGAAACGTCAAAAATTGAAAACTGAAAAATAAAAAAAATTCAGAAAATCGGGAAATTGAACAATCAAAAAATCAAAACATTGAAATCCCAGTAAGTTGATAAATAGGAAAATTTAAAAACAAAAATTTTAAAAATCCAAGAATTGAACAACAAAAAAAATCTAAGCCTGAAAACTCAGAAAATTGAATGATCGAGAATAAAAAATCGAAAATTTAAAAACTAGACAAATTGAAAAATCATGGAACTGAAAAATCGAAAAGACGAGATAGTGGGAAATCTAAAAACCTAAAACTTTGAAAACTAAAAAATTAAAATAACGAAAACTTTAAAAACCGAGAAAACACAATATCAAAAATTTGGAAAATTGAAGAAACGAAATATTGCAAAATTCCAAAGCTGAAATATTGAAAAACCTAAAAATGGAAGGAAAATTAAAGAATCGAAACAGTGAAAAAATCCCAAACTGACACATTGAAAAATTGAGAAATGGAAAAATGGGAAAATCAAAAAAAATTGGTCTAAACAGTTTAGACAGCACTTCCCTCGCTATCGGAAACGTGACGACTGCATGCCTATTATGTTTTTTTTTTCACATTAGATTTCAAAGCATTCGGTTTTGTAGTTCCTGATTAAATCAATAAAACAAATTTGCACATTCATTAAATTTTTTGAGTCACCCTGTGTATCCGAATCCAAAAAATATGAATGGAATGATAAATTACAAGAAGAGACTCATCATATTTTGTAAATTTTAAATAGGATTATACGGCAAACTTTTGAGCTGACGTCATCAATTTTTTGGAGGGGATAAGCAAATATATTTTGACTAAAAATTTATTATGCTCTTTATAACCTTAAAACATTTGCAAGATTTCAAAGCATTGGCTTCTGTAGTTCCTAATTAAATAAAAAAAATAAATTTACGCATTCATTAATTTTTGGGGTCACCTGTATATGCAAATTCAAAAAACATGAATGGAATGATAAATCACAAGAAGAGACTCATCATATTTTATACAATTTAGATAGGATTTATTCAGCAAAATTTTGAGGTGACGTCATCTATTTTTTAGAGGGGATAAGTAAATTACTTGTGATTAAAACGGTCCTGGTTTAATAACAAAAAAATATTGTTCGTCTATAAAACAAGTTCGTCTTAGACAAAGTATTCGTAAAAAAAATATGTCGTAAAAAAATTTACGTATGCTGGTCCCGACTGCGATTATGATTCAAATATTTTTTTAGAAAATCCTGTCATGGATGTAGAAACATTTGTGACAGCCAAAGAGGTTTTTTTGAGAAAATTATCTTTGAATTTAGACGAAATTGAAATAGATACTAGACAACAGGCACTCTCTAACACTTGGGGAAAAGAAAGAGAAATTAGGATTACGGCTTAAAATTTTGGACGGATTTACAAACTTAGACCGACTACAGCAACAGCTAAAACTGTGGAGTCTCTGTTGTACAGTACATTTAGAGGTAATAGCCATACATACTATGGACAATAAAATGAGGAAAAAGCTGTCAAGTGTTTTGAAATAAATAAAAGTATAAAAACTGAACGGTGTGCCTTGTTTATTTCAAAACAATTTCCTTACTTGACTGCTAGTCCAGACAGGGTTCTAGAGGATAGGAGTGCATTAGTCGAAATTAAATGCCCTTCAAAATCATAAGATTTGTCTCTCGAAGAAGCGGTTAGAAAAAAAATAATCAAATTTTGTACATTGACAGACAGAATTGAAACTAAAAAAAAATCATGATTATTACTTTCAAGTCCAGGTACAAATGCTTGTTACGGGTATTTCACAAGTTTATTTTGTTGTGTGGACACCCAAAGGAATAAATATAGAAAAAATTTATAAAGACGAAGAAATATATGTAAAAAGATGGCAGATAAACTTGGCAGATTTTACTTTGGCGCATTATTGCCCGAAATAATTGATTCAAGAAGAAAGAGGAACCTGCCTTTGCGAGAGATTTTTTTAAAATAAATATAATTTGTTTCTATTTTTTTATGTACTTTAATAATAATTTATTACGAGCACATTTTTCATCACCAAGACTTGCATATTTTTATTATAAATATATTTTGAAAATGATCTCTCGGCAAATGAAAACATATACGAGCACTTTTTTCGAGTAAAAAGTATAAATAAATATATTGATGTTCCAGCCGTCGTTCGAGCACCCCCTTAATAGAGATGGTAGTGAATTTCAGCTCCCAGTACAGGGTTCCTCGAGTCGAGCATAATAGGCTCTTGCCTCTGCTCTATGACATCAATAATAATAATAATAATAATAATAATATACGAGCACTTTTTTCGAGTAAACAATGAAGGGAGAAGTTACTGGGCGTAGGGCTTTTTTAAAACACCTCCTTTCTGGGATAAGTAGTAGATACACTTAGTTACTTATACGTGTTAAACAAAAGCTGTATTTTATATATTTTGTATTATTATTATAAATATGTTTATTAGTTTTATTAATTAACAAAGCAAAATATATATTAACAATAATATTACAATGAATTTTTAGTAATCATATGTATTGAATTCAGAATCCTGAGTGGAGTAAAAATATTTTAGTTCCCCAGTTTTAATTCGGTTTTATGATAGTACCTAATTGCGTAAAAATTAATTTCCTTAACAATAGATTACTACGGCCGGTCTTGGCGGCTTGTTATAAAACTAAGTTCCTTGCCATAAATTAGAAAAATCAGCCGAGAACTCTAACAATCAGCTTATGGTAGAGCAGGCGACAAAGGTTGTACCTGGAAAGTCGCTTCCGTAAATTTTAGTGGCGCTCCTATCGGCAAAGTACTCAACTAACTGCTCAAATTCTGTGGAATTGATACCCATTTTTTTCAATAATTGTTAGTTTTTGTTAAAAACTCTGCTAACCAATAGATCATTAATTTTCCTCTGATATTCCTGTTAAAATTATTCGACGTATTTTGCATTAATTTGTGGTATATTTTGATTTTAATAAACACATTATTATTTAAACAAATTGTACCACTAACAAACATTTAATGACTCTGCGCCCTGTAAAAAGTGATGTTTTATCCATGTGCGAATTTTCAAGCGATTCTATGATGGTTATGACTCAAAAAACTTGAAAAGAAAACATATAATGGTGCTTTTTTTACGATATTTCTCAGCCATATTTTTTTAATTGGTTGAACTGGTCTCTGCGCTCTAGAATATGAAAAAAGCTGCAGTTTGATATATGATACATCTATATTAATATCATTTTTTCATACAAAAAACCAAAAAAATGTTATACCTCGTCTAGCGAGTCCCCTTAATAACTAACATTTAAAACAATTTCTACAACTATTACCAACATAATAATTGAAAGTTCCTAAAAAATAATTTCGCAGTAAACCAACCATCTAACACATCAGGCGAACGAAAATTTTGCAAGCTAGAGTGAGCTACAGCACGTGCTGCATAATAGTTGGTATAATTGATTCGGAAATGACATTTGGCTTTATTTTTCCCTGTACAAATAACAAGCAACTTACATAACTTTATTTATCTTTTGGTTACCAGTAAACTCTGTGATAAATTAATTTGTGGTAATCCAAACATCCCGCCATAATTTGACATGTAAAGAAGATTTCAGAAGCCGCGAAAAATTCAAAATTTGGCATTGAACTCTGAAAGTCAACAAAAGTGGAACCCTATGTTGTCTCTTTTGTGGCGGAATGCGTTTAGATGCAAAGTGGTGAACTTCAAGGTTGAAAACGCGTTCCTAAATCAAACACAAAATATGGAAGACAAAAATCGTTTATTCCTCCATCCTGAGAAATAAAAGAGAAAAAAAACCTACAACCAAACGCACTTTAAACCAGCGTTTGAAATACTGTTGAACTATTAGCAATCTCGAGTGATAAATTATAAGAAGTGCTATAATGTTGTGATAACCCAAACTTCCCGCCTTAAATTGACACTTGAAAAAGTTTGAAAGGCCCGCGAAAAATTCAAAATTTCGCCTTGGCTGTGATCGTTTAACAAAATGGAAACCTACGTTGTGTGTGTGTGTGTTTTTTTTTTTTGAAAGGTGGCGGGAAGACGTTCTTTCATACAAGTGAGCATACACTGCGTGCGAGTAGAGAACGCAAGAAATAATAGACAAAATTTTTGTGAGGGGAGCTAGACTCGCACCCCTCTCTAGGAGGAAAAAAGCTGCGAATGAGGGCGACACGGACTTGTCATCTCGCATTCACCCCTCAGCCCCAAAAACCCCCTATGGTTTATTCACCGACATATTACATTTCAAATAAAACATCTTAAAATATGAAAGAAAAGACAACCGCGAATTGACAGACGTACACATATGGGAAACCGAACAAGCGCAAAAACCCTACGTTTATGTTTTGAATCAATGCAAATATGTATGTATTTGAATATCACAAATTTAATAAAAACAAAGCAAAATCTGAATTAAAGTAACTGGATGCAAATACACAAGTTATTACGGGCGTGTGGCGTCAAATTTAAAGTTACGGCAGTTAACAGGAGCACAACAAAAATACCCCTGCGGCGTTCTAGCACAAGCGGAGTTTGGGGGCTACCGGTCGGGGCTGTTCTCCCTCCATGACGGTGATTCTATCTATCACAAGCCTACCCACACAGCATACCTCCACGACGAACATGCCGTCCGAAACTAGGTCGTTACGATCGCAGACCCGCAGCTGGATCTAGGCTAGCACGAAGCCGAGAGCGTTACAACATCGGCGACCGCTCCTGAATCTATCCTAACCTGTATCCTTTGTGCAGGCGACGCGATAAATCTCGCCAGCTCGACTAGGAACCACACTTCGCTTCTTCCACGTTTGCTGTGTTATTAACCTCAATTCCATTTTAAATGTTCAACTCCTATGACTCTGATATTAACACAACTGAACAAGTGTTAAAGTTTCAAAAGAGCAATAAACAACATTTAAATTCGCCATACGATCTTGTGAAATTTTAAACAACAAATACTTCTTATGTCATATTAAAGTTGGACATCGTTGCGAGGAAAAAGCGTCTCGATGATGTAAATTTTAACGTTTGCGAGAAAAAAGCGTCTGGGTGGTGTAATCAATCTTTAGCGTGGCGAGGAGATGCCTCAGTGATGCAATCAATCTTTAGCGTTGTGAGGACATGCCTCAGTGATGCAATTAGTCTTTAACGTGGCGAGGACATGCCTCAGTGATGTAATCAACCTTTAGCGTTGTGAGGACATGCCTCAGTGATGTAATCATGATAACGATGATAATAACGATGATAACCGCCTAAGGGAAGAAATTATTTTAACCCCTCGTCAGTTCACTATATACAGTATGATTAGTTAATTTAACTGCCGTAAATGAGCTATTAGCAATCTTGTGTGAAGAATTAAGAAGTGTAATAAAGTAACACTTACGTCCAGAAACTTCATTCGTAATTTGTTAAACAAAGAATTATTATCCTGACTAAATGAATTTCATGAAATCTCGTAGTAAGTAGTTTATTTAAATAATCCTGCTGATTAAATTGTGTTAGCACTAGCTGACGATTAAAAAAACTAACTTGACTGATGAATCTACAAACAATAAAACAACTTTACGCCACGTGGTCCGCGTTGGTGCCGAAAATTAACACTTTTCCGATTAAAAAGCCGCAAGAATTAGCTGCGCGGATTGGGGATACGATTAATTGTCGTTAAACTATTAACTACCAAACCAACTAAACGAACCAAAACTATCTTACCACGTGTTTACACTCACAAAAACACACGACGTCATGCTGCCCTCTGTTTACCCAGCCGACCACCGCCGTCTAACTAAACATGCAGAACTACCCCCAAGCCCTACGTGCATCTGGTTGCCTATGTTTAACGATTTTTTTATTGAATTTTTTTCTTTCAAATTCAGATTATTCGCGCCGCTGTTAATTAATTTCAGCGCGAAAATTTGATTCGAATTCGGTCACCACAATGTAATAAATACTTGAGTAAAAACATCCAGAACCTTTAGTTACAACTTGATAAACAAAAGAATAAAACCTGACTGACTAATAGTGAATTTCCCAACACGTGGTTTATATGAACAATTTTATGATTATAGTCATTATTCAAATGATCTTTCTTCTACGAAATAGGCAACCAAATAAACACAAATATAGAATTTGTACCATGGAACAAGAATTTTCACATTTCGAAGTACGTTTCACCAAAAAGTGTCAAACACAGAAATGTGAATTTGGCTGTTGCCAGTCTTTGGTTACAAATTCGTGCCCCTTCAATGGTGGCAACATTTACTTTAGCTTTGCGTGGAATACCGTACTCTGCCAGAAACTCAAATGCTGATTTAGTCACCAGAAAAAGATAAAGTTGTCTCTATAATACTTGGCTATTTTAAAGAGCGATCACAGATGTTTTACAGCACCCCTCTATCACGAAGAAACGTGCCGCGCTACCCAGGCCGTTACGCAAACTCGTGGTTGGAAGTCACGGCTATAAATAAACTGACAGCGTCACATCATCCCGACTGCTCTCCTGACTTCTATTCAAAACCTGCTTCTTTTGTGCAGATGGCATGACCGACAGCTCAACAAGGAACCGCTCACTCCGCTTCCGCCACGTGTTATTACATTATTTAAAGTTAAAAAAAAATCAATAAACAACTTTTAAATTCGCCATACACTCTCGCGAAAATTTAAACAGCAAATAATTCTTATTTGAGATTACGATTAAACATCAGACAAATTATATGATGGAAGCATTAATCAACAAAAAATTTACATGAAAGAAAAACTGGCAAAGATTAATAAAACAAAAGATCTGGTGTGCAGACAAAAGGTTACGTGAGGTTAGAAACTGCAGAGCATGAAAATTTACGCTCAATTTAAATTATACAACAAAGAAAAATTACTGAAGTTAAATTTGTGAGATAGAAAAAAAAATCGTACCAGGTGAAAAATTGGCAACCTGAAGGTTCAAAATGGCGTCGGAGAAATGCGTCATTCAAAAAAAAAAATGCGTCAAAAATATGCACTTCTCCCATGAGTTACAATGTTGTTAATTTATTCAATGAGATTTTACAGTTCAAACAAGTGCTCGGTTTGAAAAAAGACACTTTCAAAATGGCCGCTACCAGAACAAAGAATTTACATGATGTTAAATTATGCCACACTTCATCAACGATTCAAACAAAGAGTTTACATTATGTTAAATAATGCCTTGATCCAAGTGACTGGTTATTTAAAACAATTAGCTTTGAGAGTTTATATCGTGGACGATCCCCAGCTTATCCCAAACAAAACACACGATAAATAAACAACACAAAATATATTAATTATATAATTAATAGCGGCGCGAAATCACATTTGAATAATTTGAATTTGAGAAAGAAAAAAAGAATTCAAATCATAAATCGTTAAACATAGGCAACTAGGTGCACGGTAACGTTTGCTGGATAGTTGGACAATTAGTAGCGCTAGGGGAATTTTAGTTAGAGGATTGGTTAGTAGACAGAGGGCGGCATGGCGAAGCGTCAGTCTGGATGTGTTTTTGTGAATGTAAACACGTGGTAAGAGCTAGTTTAAATTAGTTGGTTTGATAGTTGATAAAAAGGGAGGGAGCCTTTGTTTAACGAAAATTAATCGTAACGATGACGACATAGTTTTCCTCCAACACGTGTAGCTAATTCTTGCGGCCTTTTAATCTGAAAAAAGTGCGGACTTTCGTTCAACGCGGAACACGTGCGGTAAATTTGTTTTATTGTTTGTAAATTCACCAATCAAGTTAGTTTTTCTTAATCGTCAGCTAATGTTAACACAGTTTAACAATCAGATTATTTAAATAAACCACTTGCTAGAAGATTTCGTGAAATTCACTTAGTCAGGATAATAATTCTTTGTTTAACAAATTACGAACAGGTTTCTGGATGCATATACGTAAGTGTTACATTATATTCCCTTAGGCGGTTATCATCGTTATTATCATTGTTATTGTGATTACATCACCGGGGCATGTCCTCACAACGCGAAAGATTGATTACTTCATCGAGGCATGTCCTCGCAACGATATAGATTAACTACATCACCGGAACATGCCCTCACGACGCTACAGATTGATTACTTCATCGAGGCATGTCCTCACGACGCTACAGATTGATTACTTCATCGAGGTCTGCGACCGTAACGGCCTAGTTCCGGACGGCATGTCCGTCATGCAGATGTGTAATGTGCTGTGTGGGTAGGCTTTGCGATAGATAGAATCACCGTCGAGGGGGGAGAACAGCCCCGACCGGTAGCCCCAAACTCCGCTTGTGCTAGAACACACGGGGGATTTTTGTTGTGCTCCTGTTAACTGCCGTAACTCTAAATTTGACGCCACACGCCCGTAATTACTTGTGTATTTGCATCCAGTTACTTTAATTCAGATTTTGCTTTGTGTTTATTAAATTTGTGATATTCGCATATTTGCATTGATTCAAAACATAAACGTAGGGTTTTGTACTTGTTTGGTTTTCATATGTGTATGTCTGTCAAATCGCGAGTGTCTTTTCTTTCATATTTTTAAGGTGTTTCGTTTGAAATGTAATATGTCCGTAAATATACGATACAAAATTTTTGTCTATTATTTCTTGGGCTCCCGACTCATACGCAGTGTATGCTCATTTGTATGAAACAACGTCTTCCCTCCACTTTCCAAAAAAAAACACACACAACGTAGGTTTCCATTTGTTAGACGATCACAACCAAGGCCAAATTTTGAATGTTTGAATTTTTTTGAGGGGCCTTTCAAACTTTTTCAAGGCCATTTCAAAGACGGGAAGTTTGGGTTATCACAATATCCAGCGTTGTGAGGTAAGCTCGTCGGTGATGTAATTTTCCACGTTGCGAGGAAATGTTTAATCCCCCTATATCTCAGTGCACGATATTATGAATTCTACCGCACTTGCACGCCCTTTTTCCAGACTGGGGCAACGTTAGATTGATTTAACTGCCGTAAATGAACTATTAGTAATTTTGTGTGAGGAAATAAGAAGTGTTATTATGTAACACTTAAGTATAAGGACCCAGAAACTTATTCATAACTTTGTAAACAAAGACTCCTGACTAAGTGAATTTCATGAAATCTCCCAGCAAATGCGCTATCTGTACCAGTTAACGATTAAAATCCATACCCCATTGGTCGTACCCTACGTAAAACAGTAATGACTGACATATTTTTATATATACTTTTCAAGATGGTATCGTACAATTGAAAAAAAAGTCGTTTAGTAAGCTATGTAATTTATGTTAAAAATAATGAAGCTAGTTGACACTTTATTTAACAATTACTGCAGGGAACACTTTGACAGTTAAATAATTGGCGGTCGCCCGTAATATCGAAGTGAACAAGAAACGCGTTGGTGTTGCCAACATATTTATTTTAATTAAATTTCAAAGCTTACAAGAGGAAATTTTCTCACTGAATTAGATTCATTACAAAAGTTACTTAGATTTAAAGTGCAGTCCAGATCAGCAACCACACGAGAGAAAAAAAAATCAGGGACCAGTTAAACCTGATCACTTGATAAAAACCTGTAGTATAGGGGAGTGGGAATAAGTAATAACAATTTTCAAAGCAATAATGTTTAAAATTTATTGTTCAAACTAGTCCCTATATCACTAATAAATAAATATTATTATAAATTGTGGAGTTTCATGTTAGAATTAATGATATCATGATGCACTTCCTAAAGTAGTCACCTACAGCCTTCAGTACAAAATAGTTTGATTCTTGCACGTCGATATACTCTGATAACAATTTGTGGGTTTATCACTGCCGAGTGGCGTCTTGAGCACTAACTCGAGACTCTGGAAGTTATTCAATCTCTTCACATCACTGTCCTTCCTCAACCTCGTATTAGGCAACTTCCTGACTCTCTCAACCTGAGATTCCAGCAACTCCAATTCCTCGCAACAAATCTTCAACAAACTCGAATACGTCAACTTCCATCTCGGAATCTCCACTTCGATGAAATCCGGATCGCTCGACCCAGCGATCCGCACATTTAAAACGAGATCTACAACAACTCCTACAACAAAAACAACAACCACCACCTAACCACGCACCATCATTCAAACAAGCCGGCAAAGTCGTCGTCGGCATGGCGGAAAAGTCCGGCTTGCCCCTCAACTTCCCGATGTCCACCTGCCCGTTAATCGGGGGGTTTTTCAAATAATTCGGCGTGAATTTCACGACTTGTTCCTCGTTGTTGGCAGCCTGCGCCGGATCTTCCCCTAACAAAGCAAGTGTGTTGGGATTAGAGCAAAGATTACCAGGCGTTTCACCTTTGCTATTCTCGATCTTAGGGTTGGCCCCGTGATTGAGCAGAAGGTCTGCTACTTGCGTGTTCCCTCGTTTAGCGGCCCAGTGCAGAGCCGTCCTGGAAAAAACCCGGTGAAATTGAACCCTAAAAGTGAGGTTAGATTACCATCCATTAACGCCGTTTTTCGAGTTTATGTCGAGATTTTGCGACAAGAGGGCCAAGACACCTTCGATATCGCCTATGCAGGCGGCTTCACGCAGTTTTTCTTCGAGGATGGAGGTCATGGCTCATTTTATTTAGAGATTCTTGGGGGCATTGTGAGTGCTGACGTTAGGTTGCCGGCTGGTGAGGATAACGCTAAATATTCGAATAGTGTTGGCGCACCTTAATGAAAATAAAGAATTTTGCAAAAGATTCACAACCTCAATAAATATTGTATTTTGAAAACTCAAAGCGCAAGTCTTTGTGGCCGTGCGCATGACTTTAATTAGTCTTGGTAAGGTCGGGGGTTATTCGAATTAAGTGTAAGAAAATCAAAATATGTTGTTATGTATTATTATTAAATTTATTTATTGTATTCACTAATTTGTATTTTTTGTTTATCGAGGACTTTCGACGTTGTAGTAGGCTTTATTTTGACTGTGATCCGGTTGGTAACATTGATTGAAAAAATGACATTTCCTCGGGCTTTTAATTTTGACACTACTAAATAACAATTGTAAGCCATAGAGACGTTATGTCTGAAAGATTAATTACTTAAAACCATATATCTAACACTACAATTCATTTATTAGATCAGAATTATTAGACGCAATTTTTTAATCAAGCAAACAAATGTTTTAATGTTGTCAGCATAGATAATTTGTCATTGTGACAGATTCACAGATCTTTGCGACATTATTTAAAAAGAAAATGCCTAAAATAGTTTTACTGCAACCAAAAATTGTAATAAAAAGATGTTTTTTGCAGTTTCGAAAAGACAGGCCCGATCTTTCTTTCGAAGAAGTAACTATGAGGGTCTCGAACACATTTTCTGCAATGTAAAAATACGCTGGAAAATATTTTTTAATTTTTTTTTTCTCGTAGGTGGGAACATCAATTGTGGCGAAAATTTTATCAACAGGGGACCAAAATTTAAAAACATCACTATCTGGCAAGCGAAAACCAACGGATTTATTTACGAATTGTATGTTTCGGAAAGACCTGGAACTACAAATTTGGCAACTCAATGAAAAAAACGAATATTTCACTGCAGATACTCTTTTGGCATATTCTAGGGAACAGTTGGAATTTAAAGGGGGGCGAACCACATTATACAAAATTCTTAAACACAGGGAAGTAAATGGTCGCAAAATTCTATGTGAACAAAATCATGTCGTTGCAGTCAAAATTACTTTTTTGCGAACAAATTTACAGTTTCTAAATTCTTGTGAAAATTTGACTTTCGTGTATTTGGATGAAACATGGATCTATCAAAATGGTTCGTCCATTCGTCGCTGGGTGCACAATACTGATCTAAAAAGCAATCCCACCAAAATTAAAAGTGAAGGATGAAGGTTTACTATTCTCCACGCGGGTTGTTCAACCGGGTTCTTGGATGGTTGTAACAAATTTTTTAATTCAAAAAATAACGATAGAGACTATCATAAATCGATGGACGGGACAATTTTTCAAAATTGGGTGGTTAATCAGCTCATGCCTATTTTGGCAAAGTTGAACCAAAAATGTGTGGTGCCTTTAGACAATGCACCGTGTCATTCGGTTCAATTAGATAAACCACCCACTTTTTCTAGTAAAAAATCTGAAATGCAGGAATGGCTCTTTAAACATAGTGTTGAATTTGACAAAAATTTTCGAAGAAACAGTTGTGGGATTTAATTAAACCCTTCGGCAACAATAGAAAAAAAAGATATTTGGTAGACAAGACATTAAGGGGACTCGCTAGACGAGGTATAACATTTTTTTGGTTTTTTGTATGAAAAAGTGATATTAATATACATGTATCTACATCAAACTTCAGCTTTTTTCATATTCTAGAGCGCAGAGATCAGTTCAATTAATTAAAAAAATATAGCTGAGAAATATCGTAAAAAAAGCACCATTGTATGTTTTCTTTTCAAGTTTTTTGAGTCATAACCATCATAGAATCGCTTGAAAATTCGCACATGGATAAAACATCACTTTTTACAGGGCGCAGAGTTATTAAATGTTTGTTAGTGGTACAATTTGTTTAAGTAATAATGTGTTTATTATAATCAAAATATACCACAAATTAATGCAAAATACGTCGAATAATTTTAACAGGAATATCAAAGGAAAATTAATGATCTATTGGTTAGCAGACTTTTTAACAAAAACTAACAATTATTGAAAAAAATGGGTGTCAATTCGACAGAATTTGAGCAGTTAGTTCAGTACTTTGCCGATAGGAGCGCCACTAAAATTTACGGAAGCGACTTTCCAGGTAAAACCCTTATCGCCTGCTCTACCATAAGCTGATTGTTAGAGTTCTCGGCTGATTTTTCTAATTTATGGCAAGGAACTCAGTTTTATAACAAGCCGCCAGGACCGGCCGTTCGTAGTAATCTATTTTTAAGGAAATTAATTTTTACGCAATGGGGTACTATCATAAAACCGAATTAAAACTGGGGAACTATAATATTTTTACTCCACTCAGGATTCTGAATTCAATACACATGATTACTAAAAATTCATTGTAATATTATTGTTAATATATATTTTACTTTCTTAATTAATAAAACTAATCAACATATTTATAATAATAATAAAAAATGTATAATATACAGCTTTTATTTAACACATATAAGTAGCTAAGTGTATCTACTACTTATCCCAGAAAGGAGATGTTTTAAAAAAGCCCTACGCCCAGTAACTTCTCCCTTCGTTGTTTACTCGAATAAAGTGCTCGTATATGTTTTCATTTGCCGAGAGATCATTTTCAAAATATATTTATAATAAAAATATGCAAGTCTTGGTGATGAAAAATGTACTCCTAATAAATTATTAAAGTACATAAAAAATTGAAACAAATTTTATTTATTTTAAAAAAATCTCTCGCAAAGGCAGGTTCCTCTTTCTTCTTAAATCAATTATTTCGGGCAATAATGCGCCAAAGTAAAATCTGCTAAGTTTATCTGACATCTTTTTACATATTTCTTCGTTTTTTTCCATATTAATTCCTTCGGGTGTCCACACAACAAAATGAACTTGTGAAATACCCGTAACAAGCACTTGTCCCTGGACTTGAAAGTAGTAATCATGATTTTTTTTTTAGTTTCAATTCTCTGTGTGTCAATGTACAAAATTTGATTTTTTTTTTCCTAACCGTCCCTTCGGGAGACAAATCTTGCGATTTTGAAGGGCATTTAATTTCGACTAATGCACTCCTATCCTCTAGAACCCTGTCTGGACTAGCAGCCAAGTAAGGAAATTGTTGTGAAATAAAGAAGCCACACCCTTCAGTTTTTATTAGAGATGTACCGACTGTAGGTCTGGCCGACTAACCGACTAGCCGATTGTTCGGCCAGTAAAAACCGACTAGTCGGCCGACTGTTCGGCTTTGCTAAAACCGGTTTATAAATGCCACAGACAGTGTGTTTTTTTTTTCTAAATCTCTGACTATCTTGAAAATTTGTTTTATTTTAATAAAAGGAATAACTAAAGTTCCTTTGTTTTCCAAAAAATGTATTAAATTTGTTTGGATAATTTTAACATTTAATTTTTTTGTAGTAACTCAGTACAAAACTTGAAAAATTGCAAAATCACAACGTTAAAAAACCTAATAATTGAAAAAATAAAGAAACTCAAAACTCAAAACGAAAAATTCAAAAATTAAAAATCGAAAAATTCAAAAATGGAAAAATTTTAGCATCGTAGAATTGAAAAAGTGAAAAATTTTAAGTCGTAATTATTATTATTATTATGCAAATCAAAAATTGAAGAAATAAAAATTGAAAATCGAGAAACTGAAAAATCTAAGGGCCAGTTTATACAATATTTTAACTGAGACTAAGTTGATCGCGCATTTAACAAGGCCATTAGCGACGTCTGATTGGCGTAGAGTCGGTCACATGGTAGTTTAACGCGGTGTTAAAAATTAAATCGCAATTAAATATTTAATTGAGGTTCTGTAAACCGGGCTTAATTGTTTTATACTCGTATACTATTTTAATTTTAATAAAAAAAGCCGACCGATCGGCTGTTTAGCCGACCAGTCGCCGGCTGCCCGCCGACGATGAAAAACGGCCGAATAGTCGGCTTATCCGACCGGTCGGCCACTAGTCGGTACATCCCTAGTTTTTATATTTTTATTTATTTCAAAACACTTAACAGCTTTTTCCTTACTTTGTTGCCCATGGTATGTATGACTATTACCTCTAAATGTACTGTACAACAGAGACTCCACAGTTTTAGCTATTGCTGTAGTCGGTCTAAAAGTTTGTAAATACGTCTAAAATTTGAAGCCGTAACCCTAATTTCTCTTTTTTTGCCCAAATGTGCCTGTTGCCTAGTGTCTATTTCAGTTTGGTCTAAATTCAAAGATAATTTTCTCAAAAAAACCTCTTTGGCTGTCACAAATGTTTCTACATCCATGACAGGATTTTCTAAAAAAATATTTGAACCATAATCGCAGTCGGGACCAGCATACGTAAATTTTTTACGACATATTTTTTTTACGAATACTTTGTCTAAGACGAGCTTGTTTTATAGACGAACAATATTTTTTTGTTATTAAACCAGGACCGTTTTAATTACAAGATATTTACTTATCCCTTAAAAAAAATTGATGACGTCATCTCAAAATTTTGCTGAATAAATCCTATCTAAATTGTATAAAATATGATGAGTCTCTTCTTGTGATTTATCATTCCATTCATGTTTTTTGAATTTGCATATACAGGATGACCCCAAAAATTAATGAATACGTAAATTTATTTTATTGATTTAATCAAGAACTTCAGAACCAAATGCTTTGAAATCTTGCAAATGTTTTAAGGTTATAAAGAACATAATAAATTTTTAGTCAAAATATATTTGCTTATCCCCTCCAAAAAATTGATGACGTCAGCTCAAAAGTTTGCCGCATAATAATATTTAAAATTTGCAAAATACGATGAATCTTTTCTTGTAATTTATCATTCCATTCATATTTTTTGGATTCGGATATATAGGGTGACTCAAAAAATTTAATGAATGCTCAAATTTATTTTGTTGATTTAATCAGGAACTACAAAACCGAATGCTTTGAAATCTAATGTGAAAAAAAAACATAATAGGCATGCAGTCGTCACGTTTCCGATAGCGAGGGAAGTACTGTCTAAACTCTTCAGACCAATTTTTTTTATTTTCCCATTTCTCCATTTCTCAATTTTTCAATGTTTCAGTTTGGGATTTTTTCACTGTTTCGATTCTTTAATTTTCCTTCCATTTTTAGGTTTTTCAATATTTCAGCTTTGGAATTTTGCAATATTTCGTTTCTTCAAGTTTTCAAATTTTTGATAGTATGTTTTCTCCGTTTTTAAATTTTTCGATATTTTAATTTTTCAGTTTTTAAAGTTTTAGGTTTTTAGATTTCCCACTATCTCGACTTTTCGATTTTTCAGTTCCATGATTTTTCAATTTGTCGAATTTTTAAATTTCAGATTTTTTGTTCTCGAGCATTCAATTTTCTGAGATTTCAGGCTTAGATTTTTGTTGTTCAATTCTTGGATTTTTAAAATTTTTGTTTTTTAAATTTTCCTATTTATCCACTTACTGGGATTTCAATGTTTTGAATTTTTGATTGTTCAATTTCTCGATTTTTTGAATTTTTAGTTTTTGATACGATTTTTTTTTAATTTTCAGTTTTTCAGTTTATTAACTTTACGATATTTCAGTTTTACGATTTTTAAATTTTTTTATTTTTCAGTTTTCAATTTTTGACGTTTCTAAATTTTTCGGTTTTTTAATTTTCCGATTAAATGATTTTTTGATTTTCCCATTTCTCTATTTCTTGATTTTTCAATTCTTTCTTCGATTGTGATTTTTCAATTTTTCGATTTCTGGATTTTTCAATGTTTCAGTTTTGGATTTTTTCACTTTTCCGATTCTTCAATTTTCTTTCCATTTTTCAGTTTTTCAAGATTTCAGTTTTGAATTTTTTCACTTTTTCGATTTTTCAATTTTCCTTCCATTTTTCAGTTTTTCAGTATTTCAGTTCTGAGATTTTGCAATGTTTCGATTCTTCAATTTTTCCATTTTTTGATGTTTCGATTTCTCGGTTTTTCAATTTTTCGATAGGTATTTTAATTTTTCAATTTTTAAGTTCTAGATTTTCCGTTACTTTTTTTGTTTTCCTTGATGTTTTGATTTCTCGATTATTCGATTTTTCAAGTTCTCGGTTTAGATTTTTTGGTTTTCCAATTCTTCGATTTTTAAATTCTTTAATTTTTAGATTGTTCAATTTCTCGATTTATAGATTTTTCAATTTTTCGGTTTACCGATTTTTTTCATTTAAAATGTTTCAATTTTTCAATTATTAAGTTTTCGATTTTTCAATTTTGGTGTAATTTGAAAACGGTATTAATAATACATTTAGGCGAATAAACTAATAGACGGGCTTGATAAGCCTTGTTTGCTCTACAGTGTCTAAATTGTGTTTGAATAATATAATAATTATCTCGAATATTAAAATTAATATGTCAAAAAAATACGAGAAATGATTATTCTGTGCTGAAGGTATGTTGTGGGCCGCCTGTCATAAATTATCATTATTCTGCATTATCGGCTTACGATGCTTTTATGACCCATGTCCGGTAGTCGTCTATCCCAGAGCGTCAGGTAGATTTAAAGAAGAATTGCTGGTTGCGTTTAAGGCAACAAATGGCGTCCAATTCAAACTTGGCTCTCGTCTAGCGTTCCCCCTTAAGAGAAAGTGAACTTCTTAGATTACCTCCGTACCATTGTCAATATAATCCAATTGAAATGGCGTGGGGATTTTGTAAGAACTATTACAACATGCATATAAATTCTCAACTTTCATTAAAAATAAGGTGGAGAATTTATGGCTTGAGGCGCTGTCTAAATGTACTCCAAGCATGTGGCAAAATTTTTGTAAACATTGTGAAAAACTTATTTTGGCAGATTGGGAAAAAATATGTGAAATCTTTCCTACGAATCTATACGTCCTTTCATTATTTCGCTAGGTGAATCTGATTCAGAATCTGAATTTGAAAATGACGGTGATAATACAGATTTTCATAGCGAAATCATGGAAATGGAGTGAATTGTAGCTTATCGGGGGGTGATATTTTTACGCATCTTTCGTTCTAAATTTATCAAGGTAGTATGTGAAAAACTACCTGACATACAACAAAATAAGTATAATTTTAATTAGATTATCCACGTTGTTACTTTGCACCAAATTTTAAGCATTTTCATTTTTTTTTTGTAACTCTTCATGGACCTGGAGAAGGCGTATAGTAACGTTCTTATTAATAAGCGTTTGGAAGTGCTTAGTAAAAGCAAATAAAGAGCACTTACGTAAGCATTAGTATAGCTATATAGATAAATCATTCAATTTAAGACCGGAAAAATGTTTCAGAAGAGCTAAACCCATCAAACCACTAGAGCAAGATTGTTATCTTTTACCAACCCTTTTAGTAATCTTAGAAAAGTGAAAAAAGAAGTTGGAAGATATGGAAATAGGCTGTTCACAAAGGTCGAAATTTCCATGTCTAAGAAGAGTGGGCGAGCAGAATGAACTGATGATTGAGAATTAAAGATGAGATGCTAAATGTGGCATGCGACAATAGTCGTATGTATAACCCCCATTCATATAAAAACAATGTTTAAGTGAAATTTTAGTGTTTGTTCCTTACATATGAAATAAACACTTACAAAAAACCCAATAACTGTTTTAAATAGTGTAAAGTTTTATGCTTTCTAAGAAATGGATACCGTTAACTTGGTCATTGCTAGTGAAAACTGAAAGTATCGGCAACAATGTTTATATTTCTGGCATATTTTTTAACCTTTAATTTAATAAAACACAACCTAACGAAAAAACTTCAGGGAATTTTTATTCTTCTGCATCGAATACCAACAAACTCACTAGATTCTCATGGCCAACCCTACTATACATATAAAGATCGTGAATGGATAATAAGTACAATGCATATTTTTTAATTCATAATATTACTAAGCCACATACCACATATAAGAAAAACAAAACATTTACTATTAGTTCAATATAAAATCAGTTAAAAATAATTAACTAGCGGCACCATGGCTATCATACATGGATGTGAATTGGAACCGATAAATGTATCTCGAAGAACTTGAATCAACTAACTAACTCTAAATTATCATCTACCATTTAGAGTCAGTAAGTTGACTCGAGTCCTTAGAGATTCCTTAGGCACTCTTTCAGGGCGAGAAGAGACTTGTTTATTTCAGCACCTTCAATTCCTACGAGAAATTCTCAATCACTCAATCCAGTTTTAGGTACTCGGTACGGCATAGTAATCTGCACAATAATAATAATACTGTGGATGTTTTGGTATGGATTTATTTATGTACACATATTTACAACGAATGACATTTAAGCAACGTGGTTGTGTTGGAACTCTGCGGCGACGAGGAGCGCGGTGTTCTTGTGATCTTGCTGCTTCTGTGGACGATGGCGGAGAGAGCGAGTTGTGCTTCCATCAGGCCTTTTCTAGTCTCGCTTCTCGTTTTCGCTTCTGCGTGGTACGCCAGCCAATTAGCGGTGTTCTTTGCAGGCGTACGGTTGGTTGCCTATAGCGCAGGCAACTTGCTCGCCACAGTACCCCCTCTCCAGTGACGTCGTCACGGGTCATTGGTCTCTAAAACGGACTGGTGTTTTAGTTTGTCGTCCTACTCTTGTTGTTCTGCGACTGATTGTGGGTTCTGGCTGCGTTGTTGTTTGTAAAATTGGCGGTTCGGCTTCTTGTGGAAGGAATGCTGGTTTGACTCTCTCGATGTTGACAGTTGTTGGCTTGCCTCGTACAACAATGGTTAGCGTTTTTCCCCTTCGAGATGTTACTGGGTGTGGTCCGCTGTATGGTTGTTGCAGCGGTCTTCGTACTGCGTCGTCGCGTAGAAATACGTGAGTGCATGTATCCAGCTCTGGGTGGACAAATGTGCGTCGCCTGTCATGGTGTGAAGCTGGGACTGGTCGTAGTTGTTCCATTTGTAGCTTCAACTTTTCTACGAATGTGAATGGTTCAGCTGAGACATCGTTTGTCGTAAAGAAGAACTCTCCCGGAATACTAAGCTGGGTACCGTACGTCATCTCTGCTGGCGAACATTTCAGGTCGTCCTTAATGGCGGTACGTAGGCCCAGGAGTACAGTTGGAAGTGAGTCAACCCAGTTCTCATTCTCTTGGCACATTATCGCAGCTTTCATTGTCCTGTGCCACCTCTCGATGAGGCCATTACTCTGTGGCCGGTATGGTGTTGTTCGGCAACGTTTGATTCCCAACAAGTTCATCAAACTCGTCGTGATGGCTGCCTCGAACTGCCTTCCTTGGTCTGTCGTTATTCGTCGCGGACATCCAAAACGCGCGATCCAGGATGAGTATAGTGTCTTGACCACGGTGTCAGCAGTCATGTCTTCCATGGGGGCGACTTCGGGCCATCGAGTAAATCGGTCGGACATGGTCAGACAGTATCGATATCCCTGGCATGTGGGCAGTGGACCGACGATGTCTACGTGGATGTGTTCGAATCGTTGGTCTGTCGGGTCAAAGGAATTAAAAGGAGTTTTTACATGACGGCTTACCTTGGATTTTTGGCAAGCTAGGCATGTTCGAGCCCACTGTTTAATGTCTCGCTCCATCCGGGGCCATACGAACTTGGTTTTGATGGCTTTGTACGTGGCTTTTCCGCTTGGGTGGGAAAAACTGTGGTACTTGTCGAAAACCCTTCGGCGAAAACGGGGTGGTATGTATGGCCGAATGTTCGTGGTTGATATGTCGCACCATATGGGTACCTCAGAATCTGTGGGAGTGAGCTTCCTAAGCTGGAGGCCTGTCGTTGGAGTTTTTCGTAACTCGAGGAATTCTGGGTCAGTCTCTTGTTCGTTCTCTAGGTCTCGAGGTTCTATTATTGTTGGAGTGGTGATTTCGTCGATTCGGGACAGGGAATCCGCGACAAGGTTCTGGTCACCTGTCACGTGAGTGATCTCAGTCGAAAATTGTCCAATAAAATCCAAATGTCGCAGTTGTCGGGGTGACGCCTTGCTGGATTTTTGGTGAAATGCGTACACCAGCGGTTTGTGGTCAGTTCTAATTGAAAAATTTCTGCCTTCAACCATGTGCCGGAAAAATTTGATCGCTTCATAAACTGCCAGTAGTTCGCGGTCGTAGGTGCTGTAGTTTCGTTGAGCTGGGTTTAGTTTTTTTGAGAAAAACCCTAATGGCTGCCATGTTTGCTCAACTTCCTGTTCAAGTACAGCTCCAATAGCTACGTCTGACGCGTCGGTGGTTAGTCTCAAGGGAGCGTAATCGGCGGGGTGTACCAACAGTGTAGCTCTAGCCAACTCTCCTTTGCACCGCTCAAAAACCGCTTCTGTTTCTGGAGTCCATTGTATCGGCGTCTTGTCGTTCTTCTTGTCGCCCTTCAGGTACGCGTGCAGGGGTGCCTGTGCTTCAGCCGCCTTCTTTAGAAATCTTCGATAGAAATTTAGCATACCCAGAAAACGTCGAAGATCTTTGACAGTTTTAGGTTTCGGAAACTGTTGCATGGCTGAGATTTTGCTTGCTAGGGGCTGAGTTCCTCTTGCCGTGATGGTGTGCCCTAAATATTCAACCTCGGGGGCGCCCAGCACACACTTTGCCGGATTGACTACAATGTGATGCTGTTGTAAACGCCGGAAAAGGATTTCTAAATGTTGTAAGTGTTCAGTTTCGTCACTTGAATATACCAGAATGTCGTCAATGTAACTGAAACAGAAATCCAAATCACTTAGAACGGAATTTAAGTGTCGTTGGAAAGTTTGAGCCGCATTTCGCAGACCGAATGTCATTACGGTAAACTCAAACAATCCAAACGGGGTGCACACTGCGGTCTTTGGTATATCCTCCTCAGCTACTGGGATTTGGTGGTAGGCCCGTACTAAATCGATGGTCGAAAAGACTCGTTTTCCCTCCAGTCGGAACGAGAAATCCTGAATGTGAGGAATCGGGTAGCTGTCTGGCACGGTGACACTGTTCAGGCGCCTGTAATCCCCACAGGGGCGCCATTCGCCAGGCTGCTTTTTCTTCACCAAGTGTAGCGGACTGGCCCAAGGACTTTTTGACGGTCGGCACCAACCTTGCTCCATCATGAACTGGAACTCCATTTTTGCCACTTTTAATTTGTCTGGCGACAGTCGTCGAGGAGTTTCAGCGATTGGAGGTCCCGAAGTGAAAATGTGATGGGCCGTATTCGTTCCAGGAATTGTGCCTGGTGGTCGAGGGCGTGTGATTTCGGGGAATTTCGCTAGCAACTCATGGTACGGCGAAGTTTTGGCCACGGTTGAAATATTGGGTGGTGTGCACGGTGCAAGAATTCCTGATGTGGACAGCAGTGTCGATGCATCAATAAGTTTTCGATTGCGTAGATCGGGGAGCAAATGGTAATGGTTGAGAAAGTCCGCGCCGATAATGGGTTTGCTGACGTCTGCGATTATGAATACCCATTTCAGCGGTCTTCGGAGTTTGAAGTCGAGCAACATTAGCTTGCGGCCGTACGTCCGAATTTGGCTGTTGTTTGCTGCAAAAAGCACCGTTTCAGTGGGGCATGGACGTTGCTTACCTGAAAAGGCTTTTGGAATGACTGAAATCTCGGCTCCGGTGTCGATTAGGAATTGAATTCCGCTGCTCGGGTCCGTTACAAAAAGGCGATATTGCTGCTGTGTTGTACCGTCGCGCACCGCCTCGAGTGCCGACGGGGAAATCAGTTTTTGCACTCATGACCTTTTTTGATAGCTTTCGCGCATTCACCAGAGTGCGGGAGGTCGAACTTCCCGCACACGTGCATTTAACTTCCCGTTGCCATGGTAACCTTAAAATACTCGGGTAGTGTCAACATTGTGACGTGTTGACGGCGCTGTCAATGCCGTTGTTTATAAATAACTCACAGTTAATCTCTTCAGTTTAAACGTTTATTCGTCGCAAAAAATATTGTACACAACACGTTCGTGAGCCTGCTTCCCGCATTCACGCAAATGCGTCACTCCCTACGGTCGTGCCGCAAACAAGCGTTCATGCGGGAAGCAGGCTATCCCGAACTAGTTGCGTAAATTACTATTCCCGAATAGTTGCAGGGCTGGTGGCACTTCCGGGCTTTTTCGCCGAACGTGTCGTGGTAATAACATAACCCCTTATTCTCGTTGACACGTGTCCGGCTTCTCGAGTTCGAGCGGTGACGTCCGTTGCGGCCATATTTGTTTGTATTATAGCCGCGTCCTCTGTCGGTAACTAGGCGTTCTACGGTTGCCGTCAATGTCGCGATCTGCTTTTGCATGGCTTCCAATTCCAGGGCGGCCTTAGCGTCTGCGAGTTCCTTTTCAAGTTGGGCGATTCGTTCAGCGTTCGTCATGATGTTGCTTGTCAATCGGTGCCTGTTCTGTGTTGTTGCGTTTTCTTCTTTCGTCGAGGGTCACCAGTTGTGGATGTTTTGGTATGGATTTATTTATGTACACATATTTACAACGAATGACATTTAAGCAACGTGGTTGTGTTGGAACTCTGCGGCGACGAGGAGCGCGGTGTTCTTGTGATCTTGCTGCTTCTGTGGACGATGGCGGAGAGAGCGAGTTGTGCTTCCATCAGGCCTTTTCTAGTCTCGCTTCTCGTTTTCGCTTCTGCGTGGTACGCCAGCCAATTAGCGGTGTTCTTTGCAGGCGTACGGTTGGTTGCCTATAGCGCAGGCAACTTGCTCGCCACAATACTAATACTTACTAGTTTGCCTGTCTTGTGACGACGAATCCGCACCTCTCTTATTCCCGGCTAAATCAATCAGAGAGAACTTTCCTTCCATACACTCTCTCCATGTTTTTGTACAATTGCAGATAAATCTGAAAGACTGTATATGGTTTCGATGAATTGGAATTAGTGAAAGTTCTTCCAGAGGTTCGCTCTTGGTTGCCCTTTTGAATGAGCTTCAATACATGATTAATCGAACAGATTTAGATGACGATATTTTGAATATCTGCAAAAACGAAAATCTTACATGCAACAGGGTAAAACGGACAGTGTAGATGGAATTCGGTTTTTTTGAGGTAAACCACCAAATTTTAAAATGTTCTCTAGGACTCTCACTGGTATTTGGTAAAAGTTAAGTTCAATGATAAATTGAATAATAATATACACAAGCGCACGCTCATTCACGACAATCAAATTGAATCGCAGCCCATTAAAAACCAAATATGATATACCTGTATACCATTTCGTTGGAGCACGTCTCGTCTAAAGCATAATCAATTTTGGTTTTAGGTTCGCGTACGATAAGTTGGTTTTTGCTTGAATACTAATACATTCATTTCTTCTTCGTTGCTTCCTTTTGGGTGTTCCTGGGGGCTACTTTCTGGACCTCTCCACGTATTCTTCCTCCTAAAAATTATAATTTACCCTTCTACATTTACATTTTTAAGAATAACACACCCAAAGAGAATTTCTGCGTACGGTCGCCATCTTACAGTAAAATACAACAAAAACGAAACATAAAAACACAGGAAGATAATGAGCACATTCTTTGTAGAAGGGCGACTCGAACTTTCTCGAATTTAATTCGTTGTGGACAAAAATATGAAGAAGGTAAAAACAGCCTACCTAGGCTGTGGTGACCGAATTTGAATCAAACTTTTGCGGTGAAAAAAATTGACAGCGGGGCGAAATCACATTTGAATAATTTGAATTTGAAAAAAAAAAAATCAATCAAAAAAATCGTTAAACATGGGCAACCATATGCATGTTAGCGCTTTTGGGTAGTTGGTAGCTCGCTAGGGAATTTTAGTTAGAGGGTTGATAGAAGATGGCGGCTTGGTAGGGAGGTGAAAGCGTCACTCTTGGTGTGTTTGTGTAACCACGTGGTAAGCTAGCTTGGTTAAATAGTTGGTTTTGCAGTTAATAACGACGACGATGCCACAGTTTTCCCCAAGAAATGTGAATTTTCGACTGACGCCAACACGTATAAATTTAATTCATTGTTTGTAAATTCACAGTTCATGTTAGGATTTGAATCGTTAGCTGGTGCTTACACAATTTAACAGACATTAGATTTATTTAGATAAAACACTCACTAGGAGATTTCATGAAATTCACTTAGTTACATTATAACACTTCTTAATTCTTCACACAAGATTGCTAATAGTTCATTTACGGCAGTTAAATTAACCTAACGTTGCCCCAATGTGGAAAAAGACCGTAGAAAAGTGCAACAAACATTTTATTTCTCGTAACGTTGGATAATTACAATTGTGTGGCATATATTAATATCATGTAAATTTGTTAGCTTTGCAATTTTTCACTTCATACAATATTTTTCTATCTTACAATTTTAACTTCAGCAATTTTCTTTGTTGTATAATTTAAATTGAACGTAAATTTTCATGCTCTGCAGTTTCTAAACCTCTAGTAATATTTTTATTTGCACAAGTTTTATTTTACAGCAGATCTTTTGTTCTGTTTTTATACATCTTTGCTAGTTTTTTTTTATGTAAATATTTTGTTGATGAATGTTTCCCTCATATAAATTATCTGATGTGCAATCTTAATCTCAAATAAGAATTATTTGTTGTTTAAACTTTCACAAGATTGTGTGGCGAATTTAAAGGTTGTTTCTTGCCATTTTTGAAACTTTGACACTTGTTCAATTGTAGTTTAATATCAGAGTCATAGAAATTGAACATTTAAACTGAATTGAGGTTAGATAACACAATAACGCTTGCCGGAAGTGGAGTGCGCGGTTCCTTTTCGAGCTGTCAGATTTAGAATAGGAATTAGGGACGGTCGAGATGACGTAACGCTGTCGGCTTCGTGATGGCCTAACTGCGAGTTTGCGACCGTAACGGCCTGCTCGTCTAGGCACTCTAGGGCGACAGTGCTTATCGATAGAATAGAATGCTATGTTCTAGATTCTAGAATGAAATTGACATAGTTCGATCGCCACACTCTTTTAGCGCTCTGGTGCCGCTGCCGCTGCATAATAACTTATGTATTTGCATCCAGTTACTTTAATTCAGATTTTTCTTTGTTTTTATTAAATTTGTGTTATTCAAATATTTGCATTGATTCAGAACGTTTAATTTGATTTCATTCAGAGTCTTTCAAAGTTTTTTTTTTGTAGCTGAGCACTAAGTTTTTTTTTTGTCAGTGGAGGAATAAATGATTTTGTTTCCTCCATTAATTTTGTGTTTGATTTAGCGGTACTTTTCCAACCTTGAGGTCCACCACTTGCATCTGAACATCCAAGGCCAAATTTTTAAATTTTTGAATTTTTCGCGGGCTTTCATTTTTTTTTCACATGTCTATTTAAGGCGAGATGTTTGGGTTATCACAAGGTGTATCTACATATTATGTATTACAAATAGACGATAACTTATTTATTAGTTGTATGTTATTATTTATTAGAAAAAAAAGAAAAATTCATAAATAGACTTACAGGAATAAAAGAAAGAAAACAAGGAAACACACTTGAACTTGACAGTTTTTAACTCTTTACACTCTTAGCTAGTCATTACTTTACTCTTTCATCCTCAACAATCCTGTCAACAAGAGTTGGTTATATTGATTTTTTTTTTAAATTATTAATTAAGTATTTAGGTATATATATTTTTGGGCACCAATTCAGCTGCCATCTTATCATTGGTTTTTATATAGGTATCTTCAAAAATCCATGGTTGTCTTTGATAGTGTTTTTGATCACTTTCTCTCGTTAGGTTATACATATATATTATGTCAACAGAAAAATTAATTCATCAGATATAATTGCGCCACTGTGCATTACAATAAACAACTGTTATACTGGAAACAGATATTTATTTACTTATACATTGCATATAGGTACTTAGTGTTTGTACAGAATAAGCCTGCTTTCCTTGATATAGCATTAATTATTATTAGAAATAGAAAAAAAGTCAAGACCAACGTTGTACGGTTTTTTGAGGACTACCTACACTTTAGCATTATTTTAAACTATACACAGTGTTCTGTCTTCAAGCCGCAACACAACTTAGAACTTATTTCTTTTAAGAAACACCCTATATATCTTTTATTTATTTATTTATTTTTATTTTAATTGACCTCTTCCTACAGCCACAGTTATTTTTGAAATTATAAATATATTCCCCGCCCACCCGCCCTGTCTCAATTGTGGTGATTTTTTTTTATTCGTCGAGAGCCAAGGGGGCGGAGCTTAAGCAAAATTCTTATTTCTCTACGAGAAATTAAAAACATATTTTTGAGTACCGTGTTGTTCAAAGAATGCTAAGTATATTAAGAAAAAATTAAACCCAAAGCTTAAGCGCCACCCATACCTGCCCTGATCTAAATAGTAATAAAATTTTCATTCGTTGGCAGACCTAGAGGCGGAGCCTAATTGCAAAATCCATATTTTTCTACAACAATTTACCATTTTAAACATGTTTTAAGTTTCTAAGATTAAAAACTCATCACAATGGAGATGGGGTTAATAATTTGCCTTTTTTTCTTAATACACATAGTATTTATTCTTTGAATAGTGGTTCACGGCGCATAAAAAAATCATCACAAATGAGATAGGGCGGGTGGGCGGGCTTACATTTTGCCCTTTTGTTTTCATAATTGTAGACTTCTTTTCACAACTTGAAACTTAAAACATGTTTAAAATGGAAAATTTGTATAAAGAAATATCGATTTTTCCCATAAATGCAAAATTCATATTTCCTTGCAAAAATGTACCATTTTAACCATGTTTTATGTTTCTTCTTGTGAAAAGATGGCTATGCATATTTAAAAAAAAGGCAAAATATAGGCCCCGCCCACCCGCCCGATCTCTATTTTGATAATTTTTTTTATTCATCGTAAGCCGTGGGGGGGGAGCTTAATTGTAAAATCTTTATTGTTCTAGAGAAATTACCATGTGAAATATGTCCTTAAGTCATTGTGTTATACAAAGAAAACCATAAGAGAAGCCCCACCTATCCGTCTCGATCTCAATCGTGATGAATTTTTCATTGCAACATCTATATTTCCCTATGCAAATTTACCAGTTTAAACATGTTTTAAGGTTCTTGTTGTGAAAAAATGACTACACATATTAAGAAAAAAAGGAAACATGTAAGCCCCGCCCACCCGCCCTATCTCAATTGTGATGATTTTTTTATTCGTGGTGAGCCAAGGAGGTAGAGCTTAATTGCAAAATCCTTATTTCTATAAAAGAAATAAAAAACATGTTTTGAGTATCGTGTTATTCAAAAGTATGTATATTAAGAAAAAAACAAGCCAAAAATTAAGCTCCATCCACATCAATTATTATAAGCTCAATTGAGATGAATTTTTTATTCGTTGTCAGAATTGTAACATCGATATTTCCCTATGCAAATTTACCATTTTAAACATGTTTTATGTTTCTTGTTGTGAAAAAATAACTACACATATTAAGAAAAGAGCCAAAACGAAAGCCTGCCCACCCGCCCTATCTGAGTTGTGATGATTTTTTTATTCATCGTGAACTAAAGGGGCGGAGCTTAGTAGCAAAATCCTTATTTCTCTACAAGAAATAAAAAACATGTTTTTGACTACCGTGTCGTTCAAAAAATACTATGTATATTAAGAAAAAAACAAACCAGAAATTAAGCTCCACCCATATGCATTCCAAGCTCAATTGTGATGAATTTTTCATTCGTTTTCAGAGCGAGGGGCGGAGCCTAATTGTAAAATCGATCCTTTCCTACAAAAGTTTACCGTTTTAAACATGTAATTATTTTATGTGTATATACCCCTGAATTCATCATCTAATGACTATGAAATCTTTTTTAAAGCACTTGAAATGTTTCTTGCTAACAAATCTGTCTTAATAATTGGAGACTTTAATATAACATCTTACATTAACATAAATACTGCATGTGCTAGAGCTAGATCTTTTCAACACGTATGCAGTTCTTCCTTGGTTTTTTAATTGGAAAATCTACCATTACAAATCTCATGATAGTAACGCAGTGTATTTCTGAGGAATTGGATAAGGGTGGACAATTGGATGTTATTGCTGCTCAATAAGCTCAGTTTTTTTGGCATGTCTCCATCATTTATTAAATTTATTGAATCCTACTATATAGCACGAATTAACTATGCCTTTTATAATGGTTATATATCACATGAATGTGTAAAATCTACTGTGGTGTAAACGTCAGGTGTACCTCAAGGTTCCAACCTGGGACGTCTTCTTTTTACATTATTTATTGACGACTTATTGAGGTCATTTACATGTCCTAGACTTGGATTAGCAGATGATTTGAGAATGTGTTCTTCTATGTACACAAATATGTATTTTGTCCTGTTAATGGGAAACTGTTGGGCAATAAAGTTATTATTACATATTATTTATCCAGTTTTTTTTTTTAATAAAATCGTACGTACGCACTAGATTATAATGAAACAATTTTTATGACGTTGATGTTAGTTTCTAATACAGGTTTAAGGATTCAATAACCCATAAACTGAGTATAGAGAACCACTGATATAAAAATTATTCAAATTGCTAGGGTTAGAGTAGTATTCTGTGTTGCCTACGTCACGCATAATCTTCACACCGTAGATCCAATTACGGATCACAGACCAAGAAGAAGACTGTGTACAAATCTTTCAACGCTTTTCAACACATCCCCACTCCGCCTTCGCCTTTTGTGTCAATATACAACATTTTTTTCCAGTGAACACTAGATTTCGTATTTCCGCTGAAACCGTGCCAATTTACAGTTCCCTACTCGATCGTCTCCGCACGACCTTCTCTATTAACTACGGCCTGCTCAATAGTCTAGTTTTCGTGTTCTCCGCGTAGAGCCACTTACCCGTTAAACGCCAAAAAAGACACCTGCCTACTACTAGATAATTTTCAAAAATTGTGACAGGAGTATTTGTCATTCCTCAACGTGTCTCTTGTGTCTAACCTGTTTTAGTTTATTTGTGGCTTAAATAGATCCGAGATTTACAATCGCCAGTTCGTTTTGTTTTTGTTTACGTTTGTTTTAGTGCTTTGTGTTGTGTCTCGCATTTTAAAATGCCTTATTCGTTTTGTTGTGTTCCGTCGTGTTTCTCCACAGATCCTTCAAGATCCTTTCATGAGTTTCCCTCTAATTTTAAGCTAAGACAAGTATGGTTGGGAAAAATATATCCTAATACCGGTAAATCTTCAATAAATATTTTTATTAAGTACCTATTTTTGTTTGCATAAAGTTTGACATATTTTATTAAAAAAGACACTTCTGAATACGAAAAATTGTAGATGAGTGCCCAAGATTATCGGACAAAACGGTTGTTTGCAGTTTACATTTCCTGAAATCATGTTTTAAAGCATCTGAATCAGGAAGAAAATTGCTGAAACGTGATGCTATTCCCACGTTATTTATGGTAGTTTCCGTGTACAAATTTTGCCAAACCTAAAAACAGTTTGTGCGAAATCGAGAAGTGCCTTTTGTAAAGTTTTACCAAATTTAGTAGTTTCGCTTCTATAAACTGATTCTGTATGTAACAGCTATTTTCACCCTGCTTCGATTGTGGATGAACTAAAGAAGCTGTCCAGACCTCTCATGAAAATAGCTTGTTTCAATGTCTGCTTCGCTAAAATAGAATTCGCACAGTGAAAGATAATATGCATTAACTGATGATCTGTATTTTAATAATTATCATCAACTACAATAACTGTAGACCAATGTAGAACATACGCTTTGGTTAGCAGAAGTTTCAAAAATCATTCTCTTTAGTGCGGCCAACCATTTTCTTTTTAAATAATTTTCCGAATTAGGAAAAGTAAATGTTAACGTCTTGATTCTATTCACCACATTCTGTCTCTCTAGAAATAAGGGTACGTGTCCATTGGAGCGCAACTCTCACGAGAGTTCTGATTTTGATTTTATACCATCTTTAATCATAAGTTGTCATTTCAAATTTCAGAGGTCTATTATTACAATGAATTGAATTATTACGAAAAAAATACACGTAAAACATACTTATCGGAGATCATTGTCGCATTTCGAAATGCGTTCGTATTGTGGGAGTCGCTCACAAACTCGGAAAAACTAGGTAAAAACGATACCCTTACCCACGTTGAGGGCAGGCCCAACCATGGCTTTACGGGCTGATTTTGGAATTATTTCTCGCAAACGCCCTCTGAAGTACACATGTAGCTTAATGGTTTCATCTATTATAAATTTAAATGAAAATTTCCAGTGTTTCCTAATTCTTGTTAACCTATAAACTGACAGTTGATGGTCTAAAATTAATTGACGGTTAACGGGTAAGTGGCGCCAAAGTGGCGACATTTTGCGTTTTCTCAGAATCAAAAAAACAATGAAATTCAGGTCGATTGAGCAGGCCGTAGTTAATAGAGAAGGTCGTGGTCTCCGGCGTATCATGCGCCTACTGTCCCCCAGATGTCTCCACTATCCCCCTCTCGGCCCCTGACGTCGATAACTTGTTATCCGCGATAAAAGGGGCCACTACGTAATCGGTGTCATGACCGTATGAGAAAAGAATAACTGGTTGTGGTATAGGATCGTACGAATCGAATCGACCAAATCTAATTGTCAACATCGCTTCGAGCCGCAGCAACTGCATAGGTAAGTGCCCACATGCATCTGTTATCACCGAAATCCACACGTGTCTGCCATTGAACGGCGCAAGACGAGTTCGTCGCGTAGAATAAACAAAAATACCACGTCCATCCGTCGGAATTTTGGGCGAGATGGTCGCATGGGCGCTGGGCGTCATGGATAAGCGCTCTAGCAACAAGTGGCGCAATTATTCCGATTGCCCCATTTCTTCGGATCGAAAGCCAACCATGATTCAGTGGGTTTTCGGCCTATATTTTAATTGCGGCCGCAGACGTGTTCGTGATTAATTATTTATTCGGTAAGAGCGGGCTTGGGAAAGGGGATTCCTTTCTCCTCATTTATTTATTCTTTGTGTTTTATTTAAAAAAGGCTATTTAAAACGAAAGCGGCGAGAGAAACGTGGAAAGCGCTGGCAGATGGTGCGGTTGATTCATGCTTTTCCGCGGATGTTGCGCTTGAAATCTTTTCAACTTTGGTATTTTCAACGTCAGCGTTCGCGGAGCGGAGATTGCCATGACGTCAGCGGCTCGATACGTGCGAAGGACGGGCTGTTGCACAATCACTCTGTATCTGGGGAATATTTGATCACTCTGTAAATAGAAATTGGCGGACGGGGGTTCTGCAGTTCGAGCGGAACTTGGAACTTTTCAACGGCGCCGTTCGTTTTTATTTATTTACTTAGTTTTTAATTGGCGGAATTTGCATATAGGTGCTGACTTGGTGGAACAGCTGCGTTGTGATGGTGGCAGGCTTTTCGTTTATCGGGTTAATTAACAAATGTAATTAATCGTACAAGAATTGTCTGACGCAGTTTCCAATAAGTTTATCATTAATTAAAAGGTTCTTTGAATTGCAAAACTGTATTTTCCCACGTTAAAAAGATTCTTGGGCGCTCGTCTTACAATGAAAAGTGGTACACGTGCTTATAGTCCGGGTTGACACGTTATAGCACTCATTTTAAGCGTATTATGCGGGTACATACATTGAATAGGAAATTTTTACCGTACTTTTTGAGTATAATAAAGTATGTATGTACTTAAACTACAATTTTTTCCACCGATGCATTAAAATTTAAATTTATTAGCTACCAATACACAAAAATTGAGGTTACAGTTGCTCATATACCTTACTTATAGTCTGACTAATGATTAAGTGAAACGATTTTTAATAGTATCCTCAAAGCTTTTTATTTTTATATTTATATTATAAATTAAAAATCTCTTTTCACTAGATCAAAGCTGGAGTATATAATACCACTTAGCAAATAGATGAAAGAGAACTCTTCACTTCCACCTTGCCATAATTTAAAATTTGTAACTTTGAACGTACAAAGGGTTAACTCAAATGTTACTGTAACGTTGCTGGAACGTTTTAACTATCACTTCCAAAAACAATATATACATTCAGATTTCAGAGTGTCTATAAATATTTATAACACTGAACAATCACTGGACATTTAAATGTAAATTTACCCAAATTTTCTGCTCGTGTGTATAGCAGCCTGTACTATATGAACGTCAGTTTGACCATCTGATTATAATTCATGTTTCGACAAGGCGGCAAAAGTCATCGTCCACTTCAATTATTTTTGTTTGCAATAATAAATATTATTTAAATTTTAATAAAATACTCCAGCACTTGTGGTTTATGAATCCGTAAAAAAAGTAAATTTTTGTGTTGGCAATTCCGAATTATTGGCAGGTGTATCATCATAAAATTTTAGAAATGTTGCCAACCAAACTAAAAAAAAAACAAACATTAATAGTCACTCGGTACTTTTAAAATCTGATGTAGCCATGATCTTGAACTTTTTGCTTGCCATCTCGAAATAGACCAATGTCGCTGACATCACGCTTTCTGGGTGGTTTAAGTTACGAGTTACAATTTCCAGACTCAAAAATATTAATCTCCATAAAACTTAAAATTTAAATTGTAGTTATAACATTAAGAAATGTAAGTTACGTTCATAATTATTACGTCAAATAAAACTGATAAAGTAGAGCCCGGCAAATAGTGAACATTGACTTTTTGTATCCAAAAGTCGCCGACAAACCGCTTAGGATTAAAATAATGGTCATTTACAGACAATTCAGGTTATTCTAAAATTTATTAAAACACATTAAAAAGCGAAATTCTTGTCGTTAGATCCACAAAAAGTCAATGTTCACTATCAGGAGGACTCTACTTTAACTAAAACTAAGTGACACAGTGGATTCACAACAATAGCTTACACTTCGTTTGTTAGAATTTGAAGCTTTAGCCACTACATGTCAGTGTCAAAATATAATGACACAAGTGACAGGTTTGATACGGGTTTGTTCACTTGACAAATGACACAATGGTGGTAACCTAAATTGTGGCTAAACCCACGGCTCTTGAGTATGGCTTATACCGAAAGAGCAGTAAAACACGTTCAAAGACAGCCATAGTTTTTGGAAAGTTTGTCTTGGATTGTTGCATTATCAGCTCAAACTTTCAAATTGACGGTAATCTGACAAGACGAAAATTCTGTCAAAGAAAAGTCTTCAAAAATCCATGGCTGTCTTCGACGTGTTTTTTATTGATGTTTTGGTACAATTCTCCTGAAAATTTTGACGCAAATGACGGACATTTCTTTGTTCCTAAGTTTAGTCTGTGACGTTAATGAAGTCAATTGACTAAATAATGTTTAAACAAATTATTTAGTTTGTTTGACAGAACTTCGCTTGCCCCTGAACAAATTTCGCTTTTTTAAAAATTATAAAATTGTTTTTTTTTGTGATAACCTATATTAATTAAAATATATAGGATAGTGAAAATTTGGATGCCTAGGGTAAAAATTCAAGGCAGAGTCATAAACCACAATTGTAAGAGTATTATATTATATAAATTTTATAAAATTTAAATGGCGTTTACTAAAAAAATTTGAGAAAACGGCGTCAAATTGTTGGTGGGTATGAGCAAATAAATTTTGGTTAGTCTTTTACCAAGTACACGATATGCTTAACATTCATATAATATTTGATAACAATCGGTCCAGTAGTTTCGGAAATAATTATCTGTCTAATAAAAATCGACACAGACCGATAGACGACAGACACACGGAAAGCCGAGACCTACTTTTTTGTACTCTAGGGATCATGAAACGTCGAGAAAACCTGAAAGTAGCCATTCATATCCAGAAAAATTAACGGAATATTAATTTTCGCATATTTGATTTTATATATTTTACACTTCCTGAGTGGAAGCTCAAAATTTGATAGTTCCTAGAATAGATAATTTTCACAGATACATTTCGAAACTACTGACTGATTGGTGTGCTAACCACGATTTTGCTAAATTACACGTAGGTAAAATGTGTCAAAAAATATGCTATAGGTTTTCGGAAAAAATTCAAAATAGAACAAAATTTTAAAATTCATATTGGAAACTACAAAACCGATTGTTCTAAAATTTGATGAAAAAACATGATCAATCGCTAGTCAGAATCTCCCATCCCTTCCAAAAACTTGATGACGTCATGAGAAAATTTTGCAAAGTCAACACCATTTGAAAAGTTCAGAAAGACGTGCTTGTGTAATCGAGTTTATTCATAGCTCCTATTTTTCTAGAATTGTTTATACAGAGTGTCTCCAAAATCATCATCATCTCATTTTCTATACTGTATGGTATCAACTTTTAGCTTTTTTTTGTCTAATAGGGGTTATCATAAGAAAAACATAAAATTCACATAATTAAATGTTGTTTATTATCTAAGAAACTGGATTCAGTTATTTCATAGTTTCATTCAGAAACTGTTAAAAAATATAAAAAAATTGATCAACAATTAACAAAATATAATCAAATATAAACCCCACCCACCCACCCCATCTCAATTGTAATGATTTTTTAATTATTAGAAACTTAAAGCACATTCAAAATGTAAATTTTTGTAAAGAAAAATGGATTTTGCATTTAGGCTCCGCCTCTAGGTCTGCCAACGAATGAAAATTTCCTTACTATTTAGATCAGAGCAGATATGGGTGGAACTTAATCTTTGGTTTCAATTTTTTCTTAATATACATGGCACTCTTTTAATAACACGAGCCTCAAACATACGTCGTACATGGTAGTTTCTTGTAGAAAAATAATAAGAATTTGGCATAAACATTCTGAAAAAAATATCTCGACTATTGAAAAAATCAACACAGTCGAGACAGGGTGGGTGGGCGGGGCTTATTTTGCCTTTTTTTCTTAATATACATGGCCATTTTTCATAACATGAAACTTAAAACATGTTTAAAATGGTAAATTCTTGTAGACAAATATGGATCTTGTAATTAAGCGCCGCCCCTCGATCTGACGACGAATGCTGTTTAATCGCCTCTAGGTCTGCCAACCAATGAAAACTTCATTACTATTTAGATCAGAGCAGGTATGGGTGGGGCTTAATCTTTGGTTTCACTTTTTTCTTAATATACATAGCACTCTTTTAATAACACGAGGCTCAAACATACGTCTGACATGGTAGTTTCTTGTAGAAAAATAATAAGAATTTGGCATAAACATTCTGAAAAAAATATCTCGACTATTAAAAAAAATCATCACAATCGAGACAGGGTGGGTGGGCGGGGCTTATATTTTGCCTTTTCTTTCTTAATATACATAGCCATTTTTCATAACATGAAACTTAAAACATTTTTAAAATGGTAAATTCTTGTAGACAAATATGGATTTTGCAATTAAGCGCCGCCCCTCGATCTGACGACGAATGCTATCTAATCGCCTCTAGGACTGCCAACCAATGAAAACTTCATTACCATTTAGATCAGAGCAGGTATGGGTGGGGCTTAATCTTTGGTTTCAATTTTTTTTAATATACATGGCACTCTTTTAATAACACCAGCCTCAAACATATGTCTTACATGGTAGTTTCTTGTGGAAAAATAATAAGAATTTGGCATAAATATTCTGAAAAAAATATCTCGACTATAAAAAAAAATCGTCACAATCGAGACAGGGTGGGTGGGCGGGGCCTATATTTTGCCTTTTTTTTTTTCTTAATATACATAGCCATTTTTCATAACATGAAACTTAAAACATGTTTAAAATGGTAAATTCTTGTAGACAAATACGGATTTTGCAATTAAGCGCCGCCCCTCGATCTGACGACGAATGGGGCAGCTATGGGTGGGACCTAATCTTTGCCTTTATTTTATGATGTTTACTTAATGGAACGATCATTACACATTTCATACATTTCTGGAAAAAAACGATAATATTTACATAAAAATTGTAAACATTAAAAATTAGTTCAGTGAAGCAAAATAATTTTAAATAATAGCCCCGCCCACCCACCCTCTCTTTTCATAGAAGGTATATCATATGCCAAAATCAGTTTAATCTTAGAAGGTACTGATGACTAACTTTAACCCCATCTCAATTGTGATGATTATTTTAATTCTTAGGAACTGAAGACACGTTTAAAATGGTAAATTTTTGTAAGGAAATATGGACTTTCCAATTAGGCACCGCCTCTAGGTCTTGCAACCAATGAAAACTTCATTACTATTTAGATCAGGGCAGGTATGGGTAGGGCTGAATATTTGGCGTTAATTTTTACTTCCCGAGCGTAAGCAAAGGAAGTATTGTAATCGAGTCCGTCGGCCGACTCTCTACTTTTACGTTTTCTCGATCTTTCATGACCCCTAGAAGACGAAGAAATAGGTCTCCCATTTCCGTCTGTCTGTCCGTCTGTCCGTCCGTCTGTCTGTCCGTCTGTCCGTCTGTCCGTCTGCCGTCCCGGATTTTTATTAGAAAGATAATCTCCGAAAGTACTCGACCGATTGTTGTGAAATTTTGTACTTATATTAAGAATATCATGTAGATGGTAAAACGCTAACCAAAATTTGTCTAATCATCCCCACCACTAATGCGATGACGTCACTTCAAAATTGTACGTAGTAAATGGGTTTTCAATTGTATAAAATAACATAGTTCTACACATGTAGTTTACAACTCTGAATCGACTTTTCACCCGAAACGTCCAGATTTTTGGAAAAAAAATCAAAATTGTAAAACAACATTTTGAAATTTAATTTTTAATCTGCTAACCAGAATGCTTTGAAATGTTGCAGATGTTTTAAGGCTATAAAGAGCATCATAAATCTTTAGTCAAAAAATATTTGCTTATCCCCTCCAAAAACTTGATGACGTCAGCTCAAAAGTTTGTGGAATAAATCATATCTAAAATGTACAAAATATGATGAGCCTGTACTTGTCATTTATCACTCCATTCATATTTTTTGGATTTGCATATAAGGAGTGACTCAAAAAAATTAATGAATGCGTAAATATATTTTATTGATTTAATCAGGAACTACAAAACGGAATGCTCTGACATCGTGCAGATGTTTTAAGGTTATAAAGAGCATAATAAATGTTTAGTCAAAATATATTTGCTTATCCCCTCCAAAAACTTGATGACGTCAGCTCGAAAATTTGCCGAATAAATCATATCTAAAATGTACAAAATATGATCAGTCTGTACTTGTGATCTATCACTCCATTCATATTTTTTGGATTTGCATATACAGGGTGATTCAAGAAAATAAATGAAAGCGTAAATTTATTTTACTGATTTACTCAGGAACTACAAAACCGAATGCTTCGAAATCTTGAGATATTTTAAAATTATCATAAGCATGGTAAATGTTTGATCAAAATGTATTTGGTCGTTCCCCCTAAAAAATTTATGACGTCACCACAAAATTTTGCTGAATAAATCCTATCTAAAATGTACAAAATATGGTGAGTCTCTTCTTGTGATTTATCATTCCATTCAAATTTTTTCGATTTGCATATACAGGGTGACTCAAAAAAATTAATGAATGCGTAAATTTATTTTATTGATTTAATCAGGAACTACAAAACCGAATGCTTTGAAATCTTGCAGATGTTTTAAGGTTATAAAGAGCATAATAAATTTTTAGTCAAAATATATTTGGTTATCTTCTACAAAAAACTGATGACGTCAGCTCAAAAGTTTGCCGAATAAATCGTATCTAAAATGTACAAAATATGATGAGTCTGTACTTGTGATTTATCATTCCATTCATATTTTTGGATTTGCATATGCAGGGTGACTCAAAAAATTTAATGAATGCGTGAATTTATTTTATCGATTTAATCAGGAATTACGAAACCGAATGCTTTGAAATCTTGGGAATATTTTAAAGTTATTATAAGCATGGTAAACTTTTGTTCAAAATGTATTTGTTCATCGCTCCTAAAAAAATTGATGACGTCACCCTTAAATTCTGCTGAATAAATCCTATCTGAAATGCAAAAAATATGATGAGTTTGTACTTGTGATTTATCATTCCATTCATATTTTTTAGATTTTCTTAAGAGGTGGTTCAAAAAAATTAATGAAGTCAATTTATTTTATTGATTAAATTAAAGGCAACACTTATTATTAGTATTACACCCCAACCAACCCAATTTGGTAGACACAAAATTTGTTAAAGGAAAAACTCGGTTGAAACATAAGGGTAGCACGCTTATTTACATCGACTTTAACATTACAGACCTGCATTTGTTTTATACGCTCACTTGGTTCCGCGAATGTGGAATAGACATGTTTATAATCAACCAATTGTGAATTTCACCGTCAAGAATTAAAATAAAACCAAATGTTTTATATAATAAGCGGAAGTCGAAGCAATAAAACCGATGGTCGTTTTGTTTACAGTTTCTCTGTTTGACTCTCACGTATGCTGTTACGCTTGTCATCTTAAATTATGAATGTTTATACATAAACGATTTTCAGTTGCCTTTCATATTACTAGACAGCGGATTTTTTTCGGGCTACGTCACGATTATAGGTGGGGATGCGCTGGATCGCCGGGAGTCAGTAGCGGGTGATAGATAATCACTGAATTTAATCGGTACTAATTCCATAAATATAATTAACGATTTATTAATCAAACGGCTAAGTAAATGAGAACTTGAATTAACAGCAGAGTGCAACGAAACAGCGTTATTCTAATCTCAAATAAACGAAGTGCAGTCCGCAACCGCAATGAATTGGCATCCCGTACGAGCCGTACCGAGTTTGGCCTTGCCTAGCCCGACAGAGATCCGCTCTCTAGATATTACACACCGGCGCCGTATACGTGGGTAAATTGTTTCGTTATTTTATTGATTATAAGAAATCAATATTCAAAACGACCCAATTCATTTTCCCGAAAATTTGGGAATACAATAATTTTATTCTTAGTATTACACTACGTCTATCCCAACTGATATACGTGTCCTTGCAAAAATGTTGATGACGTCATCACATTTTTTTTTTAAATTCCCACTACAAAAATGTAATGAGAAAAAAAACACAATAGGCATGCAGTCGTCAAGTTTCCGACAGCGAGGGAAGTACTGTCGAAACTCTTTAGACCAATTTTTTCTTAATATACATAGTATTCTTTGAATAACACGATACTCACATACATGGCAGTTTCTCCTAGAAAAATAATAACAATTTTGTATTTAAATTAAAAAAAAAAAATCTCGACAATTAAGAAAAATCATCACAATCGAGATAGGGCGGCTCGGCGGGGCTTATATTTTGCCCTCTTTTCTTAATATACATAGTATTCCTTGAACACGCTAGAGTGAGCCGTTCCTGATTTAATCGATAAAATAAATTAACTCATATATATTTTTTGAGACACCTGTATAAGCAAATCCAAAAAATATTAGTGGAAAGATAAATCACAAGTGGACATTTTAGATAGGATTTATTCGGCAAAATTTTGAGCTGACGTCATCAATTTTTTGGAGGGATAAGCAAGTATATTTTGATTAAAAGTGTATCATGCTTATCCTAACTTTAAAACTTCTGCAAGATTTCAAAGCATTCGATTTTGCAGATTCAAAATTAAATTCCATAATGTTTTATAATTGTGATTTTTTTTTCTAAAATGTTCCCATTTATTCTATAATTATTTAAGATGACGTCATCAACTTACTGCAGAGAATGAATAGTTAAACGTTAATTAATATTTTAATTTGACCCTCCAAACTTATTTTAGGTTATTAAACCACTGGGAAAAGAGTTATTTTTGGTTATCATTTTTCCATAGAACGCCAAGGTCAACAGATACAACACTACTCAGCAAATTTTGATTCGTTGACTTCGTAAATGTCCACAAATTGAAATTGGCTTGACATTTGACAGGCTTCTTCCAGCAAAGAATTCTACACAGAAGCGACAATCTCATTAGTCGTTCTTGTTATTTCTATCCGGTCTAATACCTTTATCATGTATATTTTTATAAACACAGCTATAGATAACATTGTTCCATTGTGGGCCTCATCGACAGCGCACGCAGCATTTTAACCATTTATGTAACAATCACAGACTTTTTCCCTTTTGTAATTTATTCTTGATACCGCTAACCTAACCAGCTTGAGATGGAGTTTGTCAATCAGGATTAAAGTTTAGCAATGTTGTTTTTGTATTTAATGTTTGAACAAGTTTATCGAACAGATTATTTATAAATTTGATAAGGAGCTCAATCAACTACGAAACTTCAAACGCAGCTTCGTTTAAAATAAATTTATCAAACCCAAAAATTGTAAAATACGTCGAATGTAATTTTAAAATTGAACTTCAAACTCAATTGTGCAGCAACAATAATAGTAAAGCAGAGGTTGACTTTTGATAGTAAAAGTGAAGTAAATCACGATTTAAAGAAGTGTAATAAGCGTTTCTATAAATAAGTTTTACGAGTGATCGATTATATTCACTCTTGTCGAGAGTAAATGCATTTCATGAACAGCGTGATACCGAAGAAATGTCATGGTGGATTCTTGCAGCGATAAAATTATACGGTGGTATTTTATCGCATCACTGGAATATCGAACATCATAATATCACAACAAGTGTATATCAGTTTAAAATTTTGTTCTATCTAATAACTAACCTTAAATCGTAAACATTATTATCTGACATTTTTGTACATTTCTGATTTTTTGTTCTTTTCTTCCAAATTTCCCCGAACCACATTCGTCCAAGCGCGTAAAGCCACTCTCACGTGCTATTTCGCCGGAAGTAACACCAACTTTCATTGGAAAAAGTATCACCTTTCATAATTTCATCCATTCTCACTGACCGTATCAGTTTCATCTGCAAATTAATCTTTATGTTGGTTTTTTCGAGTCTGCAAATCACAATGGCTCGCAAAGACTGCCATAAGGCCGTTATGCGATGAGTCAGGCCCCATATCTCCCCTACCCATTGTCCCATCACGTCGCTTAACATGCCCATCTCGCCGGGCAGAGGTAAATCTTCCGCATTTAAATACAATACACTACGTGCTCACTCTGGGAAATCCTCAACTGGTAAATAAGGCACTCGGAACCCGTGAAATTCCCGCCGCTTCCGCCAAACTTTTACAAGCGGTTTCAGACGATGAAATTGCAGAAAAGTTGGTGGAAAGTCGCAAATCAAAGGAAAAAAGTTGGGATGGGGTTGGTTTTTTGTTGGAAAGTTTTTCGTTCTTTGGGTCGTGAGGTTAGTTAATAGAAGTGCACTGGTTTGACGTTTGGTGCTTGTCAGCGTTTCACAGCACGTAGTATACGATAATAGAGGTTTGACGTTTCGGTCTTCCATTGACAGCCTTGTAATTTTTTAAGTCTTCGTTTTGCAGCAGCTGCAGTTAAATCTACGTGTGACGTCATAGCGACATTTGGCCAATTCGGGATGTAATACGATTAAAATATAGAATCAAGTTTACAATTTATTGTATAAAACACAACAAACCGCATTGAAATTTCAGTAAGACACTGATTTTTCTGGTTGTCCAGTTTGTTTTCTCCCAAAATCCATATTTTAGAAAATAGTTAGAAATAATTTGTTTGTTAAACTTAAATAATTTAGATAATGATAACAGTAATGTGAATATCAACTGAATTGTTAATAGGGTCACTTATCAGGATTTTGTTTCCAGTTCTAGCAACCGATTACGTTTAAATTTTTTTTGTTCGATATTTTTTTTTCATTGTCTTTAGTTTTTCGACTAGTACCTACTTGGTGAGATAATGATGATTGTGGATTGTGGCATATGACATATGCTCTAAGAAAAACAGGGCGGGTGGGCGGGGTTAGTATTTGCTAAGATAAGACTGATTTTGACCAAGGACATGCCCTCAAAAAAAGACAGGGTGGGTGGGCGGGGCTAGTGTTTGCCAAGATAAGACGGAATAATAAATATAATGATACATGTCAAAAGTGACCCCGCCCACCCACCCCAATTCTATTCTGATCACTCATTTTGTTGGCTCTGAAACGGAAGTTGGATTCCTATTGATTGCTTATAAAACTAAAAGAAATTGATAAATTGATACTTTACATAACCAGCAGAATTTAACTCTAAATGGGGGATCAAGGTAACAGTTGATGTACAAAAATAATCTTGTACAAACTGGGGCGGATTGGACCTGCGGAACTTTTATTTCATTTATGTTTTTTTTTGAAATATGTCGTTGGCAAAAAACCTCGAGGACACTCTGTGGGTCTTATTTTTGAAATAGTTCGAAAAATTTTGGGAATCTCTTGTCTTGTTTTTGAAGTAATTTGAAAGAATCGCGGGGCTCCCCTTGAGTTTTGTTTTTGAAGTAGTGGAAAATTTCATTTTTGAAAAAGTCGTTTAAAAATTCTCAAAAAATTCAGGGTTATAGATCCCGAGGTACTGATTCCAGAAATATAGCCCGTTTATGGTAACGCAGCAATATTTTCGAAATATTCGTAATGAAATTCGAATTTTTCGCTTTTGACATGTAATGTTATTCGGTCTAATCTTGGCAACTACTAACCCCGCCCACCCGCCCTTTATTTTCTTAGAGGGTGTCATAAGCCAAAATCAGTCTTACCTTAACAAGTGGTAGCCCCGCCCACCCGCCCGTTATTTTCTTAGAGAGTATGTTATTTGCCAAAATCAGTCTTATCTTACCAAGTACTAGCCCCGCCCACCCATCCTTTATTTTCTTATAGAGCATGTCATTTGCCAAAATCAGTCTTACCTTACCAAGTACTAACCCCACCCACCCGCCCTTTATTTTTTAGAGGGTGTCATTCGCCAAAATCAGTCTTACCTTAACAAGTAGTAGCCCCGCCCACCCGCCCATTATTTTCTTAGAGAATATGTTATTTACTAAAATCAGTCTTATCTTACCAAGTAGTAGCCCCGCCCACCCACCCGTTATTTTCTTAGAGAATATGTTATTTGCCAAAATCAGTCTTATCTTACCAAGTACTAGCCCCGCCCACCCACCCTTTATTTTCTTATATAGCATGTCATTTGCCAAAATCAGTGTCACCTTAGCAAGTACTAACTCCGCCCACCCACCCTTTAATTTTTTAGAGGGTCTCATTCGCCAAAATGAGTCTTACCTCAACAAGTAGTAACACCGCCCACCCGCCCTTTATTTTCTTAGAGAGTATGTCATTTACCAAAATCAGTCTTATCTTGCCAAGTACTAGCCCTGCCCACCCACTCTTTATTTTCTTACAGAGCAGGTCATTCGCCAAAATTAGTGTTACCTTAACAAGCGGTAGCCCCGCCCACCCACCCTTTATTTTCTTACAGAGCATGTCATTTGCCAAAATCAGTCCTATCTTAGCAAGTACTAACCTCGCCCACCCGCCCTTTATTTTCTTAGAGAATATGTTATTTGCCAAAATCAGTCTTATCTTACCAAGTGGTAGTCCCGCCCACCCACCCTTTATTTTCTTACAGAGCATGTCATTTGCCAAAATCAGTCCTATCTTAGCAAGTACTAACCTCGGCCACCCGCCCTTTATTTTTTTAGAGGGTATGTCATTCGCCAAAATCTGTCTTACCAAAAATCCTTGTGTATATATTGTTTTTTTTTTTTACAAAGAATATAAATCTGAAAATACATATGTAGGATGTTTCATAAAAAAAACTTTGATGGTTAACTTTCCAGTGGAAGATCATCATCATTTAAAAATAATCGTAAATTATAGTCCTAAGTTAACTCTGTAAGACTGTGGCACAAATTCGCTATATATAGTCATAATGCGTAATAGCCCACTAAACCGTTGGCACATCCTGTATATAAAACAAATGATAAAGAAGTGTAGTTTAGGTATTTGTAATCTAAACATTTGATTTTATAATGTATATCATTATATATCTATGTAGAAAAACTAAAAAAAAATGACATCCAAACAAATAATGAAAAAAATTGAAAAAGTCATCAAGTTGGTCTTGATTTTTTGTAAACATTGTGAAGTATGTATACAATGAAGATAAAATTTAATCGATGACAGTTCACAACGCGAAATTGTCAATTATATTTAACAGTATGGATTAATAAAACACACGTGTTTTTAGCTAGGTTTTCATCTATCACAAAAGCAAGGCCAACTTGACGATTTTTTTTTTCAATTAACAACCGTTCTATAAAACAGCAAAATATAATAGTTTCATACCAGACGTTTTCTAAATCGATGAAAAAAAAATTGGTCTAAAGAGTTTCGACAGTACTTCCCTCGCTGTCGGAAACGTGACGACTGCATGCCTATTATGTTTTTTTTTTCGCAGTGGATTTCAAAGAATTCGGTTTTGTTGTTTCTGAGTAAATCAGTAAAATAAATTTACGCATTCATTAATTTTTTTGAGTCACCCTGTATATGCAAATCCAAAAAATATGAATGGAGTGATAGATCACAAGTACAGACTCATCATATTTTGTACATTTTAGATATGATTTATTCGGCAAACTTTCGAGCTGACGTCATCAATTTTTTGGAGGGGATAAGCAAATGTATTTTGACTAAACATTTATTATGCTCTTTATAACCTTAAAACATCTGCAAGATTTCAAAGCATTCGGTTTTGCAGTTCATGATTAAATCGAAAAAATAAATTTACGCATTCATTAATTTTTTTGAGTCACCCTGTATATGCAAATCCAAAAAATATGAATGGAGTGATAAATTACAAGTACAGACTCATCATATTTTGTACAGTTTAGATAAGATTTATTCGGCAAACTTTCGAGCTGACGTCATCAAGTTTTTGGAGGGGATAAGCAAATATATTTTGACTAAACATTTATTATGCTCTTTATGACCTTAAAACATCTGCAAGATTTCAGAGCATTCGGTTTTGTAGTTCCTGATTAAATCAATAAAATATATTTACGCATTCATTAATTTTTTTGAGTCACCCTGTATATGCAAATCCAAAAAATATGAATGGAGTGATAGATCACAAGTACAGACTCATCATATTTTGTACATTTTAGATATGATTTATTCCACAAACTTTTGAGCTGACGTCATCAAGTTTTTGGAGGGGGTAAGCAAATATTTTTTGACTAAAGATTTATGATGCTCTTTATAGCCTTAAAACATCTACAACATTTCAAAGCATTCTGGTTAGCAGATTAAAAATTAAATTTCAAAATGTTGTTTTATAATTTTGATTTTTTTTCCAAAAATCTGGACGTTTCGGGTGAAAAGTCGATTCGGAGTTGTAAACTACATGTGTAGGACTATGTTATTTTATACAATTGAAAACCCATTTACTATGTACAATTTTGAAGTGACGTCATCGCATTAGTGGTGGGGATGATTAGACAAATTTTGGTTAGCGTTTTACCATCTACATGATATTCTTAATATAAGTACAAAATTTCACAACAATCGGTCGAATACTTTCGGAGATTATCTGTCTAATAAAAATCCGGGACAACAGACGGACAGACGGACGGACAGACGGACAGACGGACGGACAGACGGACAGACGGACAGACGGACGGACAGACGGACAGACGGACAGACGGACGGACAGACGGACAGACGGACAGACAGACGGAAATGGGAGACCTATTTCTTCGTCTTCTAGGGGTCATGAAAGATCGAGAAAACGTAAAAGTAGAGAGTCGGCCGACGGACTCGATTACAATACTTCCTTTGCTTACGCTCGGGAAGTAAAAATCTAAAAATGTTACTTTTAATAACTGAGATAACATATAACATCTCAATAGCGATAAAAATATTTAAGGTTATTTAATTGTTTCTATTAAGGGTTCACAAAAATCGCCATGTTTTCTTTTTAGATTTATCACCCAAAATTTTATGGACAGATAAACAAATTAAATTAAATTAAATTTTAATACTTATACAGTGTTAAAAAAAAAATTAATTATGGGCCAGTTTATACAATATTTTAAGATTAAGTTAGTCACGTATTTAACGGGGCGTTTAGCGACATCTGATTGGTGTAGAGTCGGTCACGTGTTTAATGCGTTTTGTTTTTGACATTGCATATAATTTAGTTTTTTTAAATAGAACACTATATATTTCTACATGTTACATTACATTAGCCTTTCCTAATACTTTATAGTCATAGTTTATTTTTGAAATTCTGATGCGACGTTGCCACGTTATTCCTTTTTTTTAATTTTTTACTGAGCGTTCACAAAAAAATCACAATAATGTTATTTTTAAGATCTGTCTTCTATGGCGAGATAAATAAAAGACTCGTTTTGTTATGGTACAAATTAAATCAAGTTTTAATATACAGAACGTTTAATAAAACATAAAATAGAGTACCCTATATTTTATTGCTGTATTTTACGATATCTTTTCTTTTATTTTTTCAATAAGTATGTGTGTCATAAGATACAGTAATAAAATAAAAGTGTACTATTTGAAAATGGTGAAATTTCAACATTTGAAAATTGTAATAATTGAAGTTTTTTTATGTAGACACCCTGTATATTAAAACTCAATTTTATTTATGCCACAACAAAGCGCGTACCTTTTGTTATCTCTCCACAAAATATAGTAACACAAATTTTAAAAACAGTTTTATGGGGATTTTTTATGAATTGATAGAAAATTTCAAAAAATTATAAAAACGTGGCAACGTCGCATCAGAATTCAAAAACCAGCTGTGGTAGTAAAGCCTAAGAAGACGCAATTAGAATATATAAAAATACATAGGGTATTTCATTCGAAAAAAAAAAAACAAGTGTGTTACGCCTTAAAAACAGAACGCTCTGTGTAGTTGAAAACAATTTTAGTATATTTCTGATACCAATTAATATATGTATATGCGACAAAAATCGTGATCGCAGGAGGTTCTGGGAACAAAATTTTGAGTTATGTTTGATCAATACGATTTTGTAAAAAGTGTAAACTAGGTTACGAGTTTAAAAAATAACGACATACGTGATCTGAAACATAGCCGATAACTGTTAAATAAACTGTCACTAGATGTAATACCAACATTATTATTTTAGAACAAATTCCATGGTCTACTAAACGACTTTTTTTCGATCACGATAGGAGCACTTTGACCCATGTATAATTATCAACATATTATCCAAGAAATAACTGATTACTTTTAAATTTGAGTCTCATATAGTGAAAATGGTTAAAAAGTAGCCAGTTCTTCAAAAACCGATGACATCATTTTAAAAATACATACTCCAAAAACAAATTTGCTCAGAATTACAAAACAAACTCTCAACATTCATTAAGCGGTTACAGAATACTAAACCAAAATTTATTGTTCGTCCCTTGTAAAAAAATGATGACCTCATCGAAAGAAATTATTAAACATGTTTGTTGAAAAAACCAACACCCCGAGGTAGGGCATTGTTTGTCTGCCAACAATTTGCTTCGTAACACAGTAGCGATGTAATTAATGTTCCTTTGTGTATATCAAAAGCAATTTATTTATCCAAAGCAAAAACTGGTGACGTCACATAGAATTTCTTGAACGGAATTCATTAGAAAAGCATATGAATCACCATTCCTTGTGATCGGTGTGCTGCACATGTCGAAATTAATGCCTCTACCCCCTCCCCAAACCTCGCTTGCGTCATCTCAAAAACATTATTAAATACCAGCAAATCGTTAACGGAAAAACACGCCCGAGCGTGCATACGCCATCATTTCGCATCCTCCGTAAACAATCCAACATTTTTTCTTCAGCCGGTGTCGTTACACGGAGGAAGCCGCGGTGTCAGGTATTCGTCTGTAACAGGTAGTCCGACACGGAGTATAATTTCGTTGATTACTCCATGCCGTATGCATGTAACCGGGTAAAAAGCAGCGCTAGAGAAACGAGCTACGAGCGAGGCAACGAGCGGTTGTCGTGCTGTAAATACGATATCACAGGAAACAAACAAGCGCTGTTGCCAGTTGAGCGATTATTTAGCAGGTCTCGGGCACCGTTAGCTGCTCGATTTCGTCTCGGCGGCGTTTTTGCAGCGGCGGTGCTCGGGCGGCGGGTTTAACCGTTTTACGGCGGGGCCCGCCGTCAGGGCTGGCTCTGGCAGCGAAGGGCGCCGCGGGGTTCGGTTTGGCAGCGTCTGACGGAGGTTAACTGTCAATTGGCTCATGGCCGACGCTATTATGTTGCATGCAGGTGGTTGATGGGTTTTTGTCGACGGCGACGTTTTACATGGTTGGGTTGACCATCGGAGTGGTTGGGCAGAGGCGGGCTAAGGAGAAAGCGGCCTAATGGGGGATTTAAATGGGCGCTTAAACGGTTTCGAATGAGCGATTAGGTTGCGTTGTTGTCTGAGTAGGGGGGCGAGAGGCCCCCGGCAAGGTGGCCGTGACTTTCGAAAATATCTACATTTATTTAAGTGGCGCTAAAGTTTATTTATGGCAAAAAGGGAATGTCAAAAGGTTTGATTTGTCAAAATTGAGCTGTTTGTATTAGGAATTAATCGAGTGTCCTAGTTTTCCTTCTCTACTGTGATACTCATTTATTTGAAAACACAGAAGTTTAAAATTTAGAAAAATCAGTTAATACAGAAAACTTTTTGAAATGAACGTCTAGTATTTCACCGTTTTTTTTTCGTCTAGCAGGCATTTATTTGATCGTAGCTGTCAAATTGAACAAGTAACGTGTTGGTGCTGCCAACATATTTTTTTTTAAATTAAATGTCAAACTTGCTGGAGGATTTTTTCCGATTTCATAGTAATATCTCTTAAATAAATAGTTAAAATACTTCTGGTCGCTTCATTTTCAACTGACACTGCTATGTATATAATGTTTCATAAATAAATAAAGTGCAGGGGATGAAGCAAATTTTTGAAATAAAATATCTCGTCGGAGTTGGCCATGAAAACTTCAGTAAGAATAATAAACCAAGGTTTTTTAACCAGGGAAGATTTATTAATGTATAAGAATATAAGAATGAAAATAGCAATGAATGAATCGTTAACGATTATTATAGGACGTATCCAACTGAGAGAGAGTTGTTATTTGAACAATCGATTTTATGAATTTTTAAAAACTTTAAAACTGTGGTATTAGTATTTGCCAGTTAAATATCTGATACAAGAGGATGTACATTAAAATTTGAAGGGAAAAATATAACCTGACCCCAATGGCAAATGGTTCGGATAGTTTTTCAAAATTTTTGTTATCTTGTCATAAAAAGTTAGTGTTTTTCTTTGCTAACAACCTACTGTTTCAATTCAGGTTTCAGGCTTATACCATATAATCGAAAAAAAAACTCCAAGTCGGCCGTGCAATTTATTTTTAAAATGATGATGTTGGCATTACAGCTGTTTGACCCTTTTTTGGACAGTTATTTGACTGCGATGTTACTAATATTAGTAATATAGGGACTTTGTTTTGACCGTAACTGTCAACCTGAACAACGTAGTACGTAGGTCGTCTCTTAGGACATACTCAACTCGTGTTGTGGTTTTAACATAACCTAAATTACCATTTGTTTTTATTTTCTGTGTCAAGTTACGACCTACTTTTCGGCCAAATTTGTTTTGTCAACAAATTCTTCGGTCACTAGATCAGAAATTAAAAAAATCACCCGATATTGTTCAATTAATGTCACTCAATGGCATTTCTTTCTGTAAACATTGAAAACGTCTTTTGGGTTTACAGTGATCGTCAATTGTGCCAAAAATTAAGATCCTTACGGTTTTTTAGAAAATATGCCAGAATTTTTTTATTCGAGGTGTTTTCAGTTTCTTCTGTTGAGAGAAAACTAAAAACTTAACTTAATTTCGGAGTATTTGTCACAATTGGAAACAGGCGCGGATCCAGGGGGGCCAATGGGTGCAATTGCCCTCCCCTGACACACGACCGAGGTACTTTATTTTGACCAATTTCAAAATTTTGAAATCGAATTTCATTTTGTAAATATAGTACAACCTCTATAATCCAAATTCACGATTATCTGAACATCCAGTAATCCGAACAGAGGCTATTTGAAGTCGATGCTTCTTTAATCCGAACAAAAACTCTGCAATCTGAACTGAACTTGGAAACACGCACTTACTTGCAAAAATGACGCAAGATCTTTCTACATATGTTGTAGGCTTAGATCATATAATAAATAGATACCACCATGGCGTGTTCTTTCCCTAGCAGAGCCTGTGACGACATCCTCCTATTACACATCTCTCTCGTGCATGGAGGGATTACAATGAAGCTATCCTTGCTTGATCACTATTTGAATTTTGCGCGCCTAAATTTTAGAAAGTATGTCTGAACTAACTTCGTACGAAAGATGTTGACAGCTTGATTTTATAAATAATTCACAGTTGATAATGAAAGGAATAGTAAATTATTGGGCAGCAATTGTGATCCTTTATGATTACATCACTTAAAATAGGATCTTTGTTCTAAATTCTAAAATTGTTTTTTGTACAACAACTCGAAAGAGAGGTTAGAAGAAACATCTGTCAAAAGCGATTTGTTGCGCTGGTGCGGTACAAGGATGGAAGTGAAATAGACATATACAGATGAAATGCATATAACAAAGATGAAGATGTGGTGATCACACAAGGATAGCATTATACTACTCCCCTAGACGTAGAAAACGCCAACAGATAGCTTCATGTCTAGTCACAGCTTTCAGTTTGAGTATTGGTATCTATTTATTATATGATCTAAGGTTGTAGGGAATATTTTGAAATTTTTAAAAATTACGATTTCAATGCACTGAATCAATTAACTAAGTCTGGAAAAAAGGTTGAAGTCATCGAAGAAATGAGGCCCGAAATCTACAAGAAAAAGTATTTAGTTCAAATTCGAAAATCGTCGAAAATGGGTCGAAATTTGCATGAGGAAAATTTCATTTTTGAAAAAGTTCCCTAAAAATTCCGAAAAAATTCAGGGATATATGTATATCCCGACGTACTGATTCCAAAAATATAGCATGTTAATGGTAACCGAGCAATATTTTCGGAAAATTCCGTGTGAAATTCGAATTTTCCGAAATTTTTAAAAATTGCGATATTTCAACTGGACGAATCTGGAAAAATGGTTTAAGTTATCGAAGAAATGAAGCCAGAAGTGACTTCTGAGGCCCAAAATCTACAAGAAAATGTATTTAGTTAATTTTCGAAAATCGTCGAGATGGTTCGAAATATATAATGGAAAATTTCATTTTTGAAAAAATCTAAAAATTCTGAAAAAATTCAAGGTATACATCTCGACGTGTTGATTTCAAAAAGATAGCGTGTTTATGATCACGGAGTAATATTTTTTTAAAATGTATCTATTATCCATTGTTGCTTAAGAATTCTTTAATTTTGTTTAATCAAATTAAGGTTTATTTCTTGAAGTTTGTTTTCAACTGTGTATGAAGTTGTTATTCAATTCCCTTTCAGATTTTTGGGAAAATTGCTGATCTTTGTTCGTTTTTTCCAGTTAATTCGGATTATCGAGGTTCTACTGTACACTATACGTGTAACGAAAACAACCAAATGTCACCCATGTTATGTGAAAAAGAGTATGCTAGCTAAAATTTTATAATTTTTTTTGTTTAGAACGAATTTCTGCGAGATAAGTAAAATCGCACAAAAATTGCCCCCCCCCCCTAAACGAAATCCTGTATCCGCGCCTGATTGGAAATGATAAAGTATACATTTTTTGCAGTAAATTTGAAAATGAAATATTTATAATATTTTTTGAAAAGTCAGTTTTGAGGGCCATAAAATTTTATTTCTTGGTTTAGCGAGTTTTTTTTTGTAGAAAATTGTATTTTAATCTGCGCAGTTTCTGCTCTTCGTAGATTAAATTAACGGGAGACGGCGCAGTTTGGTTCCGAGTTATAAACAAAAGGTGTGACGGCGCAGTTAGATCCTCGTTTTTAGCAGAGGGTTTTTATCTCATCGGCGCAGTTGGAACATACCTACCTGAGAAGCCAGAGCAGAGCATAAAGTCTTTAGTTTGAATAAAACTACCTACCTGCTACAGGTATGGATCTGACGATTCGAAGGTTCTTGTAGAACCCTGAAAATCAAATACCTGAACACAGTTTGAAATGCGCGCCATTATGACGTAATGACAAAAGTACTGCGATTGGCTGTAGTGAACTTCCAATGAAAATAAGAACAAAATTGTGACACCATTTATTCAAAATCCAGTTGCTTATTAGAGAAATTATAAAATTTGATTTTGCGAATTTTGTTTTTGCGTGATAACCCGTACAAATTAAAATAAAAATATGTGTGGATTCTCAAACTATAGATAAAGAAGCATGCTAGAACTGTTTCAAGTGAGTTTTTCCTTTATAAAATTTTGTAGGGACGTCATCAACGATTTAGAAAGTATATATACATATCAATGTAGTACTAACAATAACAGTTCTATATTCCCATAAATACCATGCTTACTTAAAACGTTTGTAAGATTTGAGAGAACTCAATTGTGCAGTTTCTAAATTAAACTGCTACAACTGTTATACAATTTTAATTTTTTTTCCAAAATTGAAATCTCGAAAGTAAAAAATTAAAGCGGATTCATAAACCACATCTGCTGTTTGTGTGTTTTATGAAATGTAAATAAAATGTGGTCTAGTTTGGATAATACATATTGATCTCAAACTTCAGATTTCAGTATATTCTCTAGTTTTTACGGAATTTTGTGAGTTTTGTTATATTGTCCCGTAGTACCTTTAAAAAAATATTGTTATAATACTAATTGAAGAAAAAAGTTTTAGAGGTTATCTGTATAATTAAATCGACACAGACAGATACAGATCGATGATAATCAAAACGGAAACGGGAGACCTATTGTTCATACTCAAGGGGTCACGAAACATCGAGAAAGCATTTTTGTAGAAATGAAAATGAATTTTTTGTATTTCACGTTTATAATCGAGCTGTTAAAGCATCCAAATTGAGTGCTCCGATAGCTGAATTAAGTTTCGTAACAGAACTGGTGTAATTTATGCTTTCAAAATTGGCGGTCATTATAAATGTTACTGTCAAATAACAAATAAAATAAACGCCAAAAGAACGAAATGACGCAGAACGAGATTTATTCGGCAATAAATTTTGGGTGCTACTTTTATTATTGTGAAAATTTAAAATTCAAATGTTACAATTTGGTATTTCCGTACCAACCACGACAAAATTCCCCAATATTTAAAAAAAAAAACAATAAGGTGCGAAGTAGAAAAAATATTCTGAAATAGTGTCTTATACATATTTCCTTTTCATAATGTGAGTATGGTCATCAATAACAAATTAGAAATGTTTGCTGCCAAAATAGTAATTGTGACGTAACGACAGCGTGTGACGTAATTTCTGGACTTTAAGTTATTCTTGTAAAATTATGTTGTTTAAAATCGATTTCCACAGAAATCTAGTGAAATTCCCGAAAAAAAAAAAACATACACTAAAAGACGTCTGTTAAATTTTTATTACAGTGTTGGTAACTCAAACTAAGGGAGCGTAGGGCCGCCGCTCCCCATCTCCGCCGAACGAAAAGCCATAAACCACCCATTGTTTCCCCGTCGCATCCGAGCTCGCAGCCGCACCGAACCCCCGTCGACCACCCCGTATACGCGTTTTTATCGCCCCCTGTACAGCGCTAACTCACTATACAGGTGCTGCGTAAAGTTTCGAAACGGCAATTCATGTTTCCGTTCCAACGGACAAGCTGCACGTGCTCGAAAAAAGCGGCTAGCAGCCGACTCTCGATAATTACGGGCAATCCACGATCAATATTGACGATAATCAGTCGATGTTGGGCAATCGGCGGCGATAAGCGCCTTCGAAACCCGGACCCAGACCCAAACCCAACGGCAACAAAGCATGGGCGTTGCGGTTGCTACGTTGGCGCTCGCACGTATTGCACAGCGAGGCCGCGACTCGGCTCTCGCTCGTGCGAATCGGGCTTAACAGGCTTAATCGCAGGACACTGGTCCTTGATGGCTATCCTGGCGAAGCTTTCCTCTGATTGCGGAGTACGGAGGTAATCGAGAGCGATAAGGCGGTGTGACGCGCACGACGTGGCAACGCGGGGTCACGGACGTAGAGGCACCGTGCGGTGGAGGGCTTTCCCGCGCGCGCAGACGCAGAGGATTGGTGTTGACGGAGATTTAAAACGCGAGTTGGGTTTTGCAGTCTCCAAGTTCAGTTGAAAAATATACAAATTATGTATTTGTTTTTTTTTTTTGAAAACTTAAAAATTATGTGTGCATTGATAAACGACAAGTATCCAGGGTTCAAAAATTCGCGACAAGTTGTTCTAACCGTTCAAAATTTTATATTTCTTTTTCGAAATTTCACCATTTGTATTTTAATTCACTACTTTGTGTTGGGTATCTGAACTCGATTGTACTTTCATTATTATAATAATTTTGGGCCATCTTGTCTTTATCCATAGAATTCTTCATTTTATAACATTACAAAAAACTTAAAAAAATTTTTGATCTTTAAAACGATATTTTTTTTTGTAAATGAACGTCAAATTAACGTAATGTGTGTTGAGTTGATGCGCATTTTTTTTGAACACCTATAGAGAGATATTTTGCATATTTCAGAGAAGATTTATTCGGAATTTTGAGATGACGTCATCAATTTTTTGGGAGGGATAAACGAATAAATTTTGATTGAGAATTTGCCATGATTACGATAAACCTAAAAAGTTTTGCAAGATTTTAGAGCATTCGGTTTTGCAGTTTCAAAATTAAACTAACAAATTTGATACGATTTTGATTTTTTTCGAAAAATATGGACGTATAGGGTGAAAACTCTACACGGATTCATACAACACAACAATTTACTTTTCTAAAAGTTTAGAGATTACGTAACTTCGTAATTCTGGTTTGTTTTAATGAATTGTTTAATAGACAGTTAAATTCAGATAAAACATCAGAATTACAAAGTTAATTCTTCAATTTTTAAGTTTGATATTTTCAGAAATTTGGTTTAGAGATTTTTTTAACCATTTTTTGCGAGTTCTGCAGTCTTCTTAACAACGTAAGTACCATCGAGTAAATACCTCATTTTTTCATCATCCTGTATATACAAAATGTGACAACACTCGGTCCGATAGTTTCGGAAATTATCTGTATAATTAAAATCGACACTCAAAGACGTATAGACAGACGGACGGAAACGGGAGACCACATTTTTCGTACTCTTGGGGTCATAAAACTTCGAGAAAACATGAAAGTGGCAAGTTGCTTGATGGACTTGTTTGCTATAATTGGATTACGCGCAGGAAGTAAAAACTCATTAAGTTGGCCTTGATTTGTTTGTAAACGTTGTGAAGTATGTTCACAATTTACATAAAATTTAATCGATGACAGGTGACAACGCGAAAATGTCAATTATATGCAACAGCATGGATTAATAAAACACATGCGTTTTTCACTACGTTTTCCTCAATCAAGAAAGCGACGCTAATTTGATGAATTTTTCAATTGAACACCCATTATGTTGTTTTGTTGTCATAAAATCGTCAACAGACAGACAGATGAAAGGAAATGAAAGACCTACTTTTTGTGAAATGTCATTTCAATAAAATTTGTGTAGGTTTTCATAACTTCCGGGAGAAATTTTATTGTTATTGAATGTACTAATCAAAAGAAGAAAAGATAACAAAAGCAAAATGGTCGAAAGTTTTTTCGTCAGAACTTCCCTCCCCTCTGAAAAAAAAATACAATAAATCCAGATTTTTTGGAAAAATTATAAGATTTCAATTTGCGAATTTTATTTTTTATAAGTGCCACCTACACGTTTGTTTCAAGTGAGTCATTTGCCAAAATCAGTTATATCTTAGCAAGTAACTAGCCCCACCCACCCTCCCTTTTCTCATTCTAACGACAAATTTTATTACCGTTCAGTTAAGATCATTCATTTCATTCAGATCGGATAAAATCAATCACTGAAAAGGAGACAGGGCGGGTGGGCGGGGCTAATTATTTCCTTCTGTGGAGTGGGAGTGGAATCTAATAATAGAATCTAGGATGTGAAAAAAGTAAAAAAAAGCGCCAATCATAACTTTTTTTGTTATACTATTTCCTATACAACTAATTTCTTTTTTTTCAAAACTAAAGTTTATTTTGAAATTAAAGACAATGAAAAATTGTACCAACCTAATCCAAAAAAAATATCAATTAACTAAAAATCACAAAAAGGCAACTTTCTCTTAGAGGGAGAACTTTCCTCCCTTCTGACGTACAATACAATAAATCCAGCTTTTTTTTGGAAAAATTATAAGACTTGAATTTACGAATTTTATTTTTTATAAGTGCTACCTACACGTTTGTTTCAAGTAAGTCATTTGCCAAAATCAACCTTAACGGTACTAGCCCCACCCACCCGACCTGTCTTTTCTTAGAGGGTATATCATTTGCCAAAATCAGTTTTATCTTAGCAAGTACTAGCCCCGCCCACCCACCCTCTCTTTTCTTAGAGGTGTCTCATTTGCCAAAATCAGTCTTATCGTAGCAAGTACTAGGCCCGCCCACCCGCCTTCTATTTTCTTGGAACGTATGTCATTTGCCAAAATCAGTCTTGTCTTAGCAACTTCTAGCTCCCCCCCACTTTTCTCATTTTAACGACTGATTTTATTTCCGTTCAGTTAAAATCAATCATTTCATTCAGATTGGATAAAATCGATTATTGAAAAGGGGACGGGTGGGTGGGCGGGGCTAATTATATCCTATGTAGTGAGAGTGGAAATTATTTAATAATAGACTCTAGGATGTGAAAAAAGTAAACAAAAGCGCCAATAGTAACTTTTTTTGTTGTTAATATTTGCTATAAAATTAATTTCTTTTTCTTCAAAATTAAGTTTTATTTTGAAATTAATGCCAGTGATTCTACCAATCTAATCCGAAAAAATATACATTAACTAATAATCACAAAGGAAGGTAACTTTTTCTTACAGGGTATGTCAATTGCCAAAATCAGTCTTATCAGAATTATTTTCCAAAAAAAAAAAACAGACATGTCATTTCGATAATGTACTAATCAAAAGAAGAAAAGACCATAAAAATAAAATGGTCGAAGGTTATTTCCACGGAACTTCCCTTCCCTCTGAAGTACAATACAATAAATCCAGATTTTTTGGTAAAATTATAAGACTTGAATTTGCAAATTTTATTTTTTTCAAGTGGTACCTACACGTTTGTTTCAAGTGAGTCATTTGCCAAAATGAGTTTTATCTTAGCAGGTACTAGCCCCGCCCACCCACCCTCTCCTTTCTTGAGGGTATCTCATTTGCCAAAATCGATCTTATTTTAACAGGTACTAACCCCGCCCTCTATTTTTTTTTAGAGGGATCTTATTTGCCAAAATCAGTCTTATCGTAGCAAGTACTAGCCCCGCCCACCGGCCCTCTATTTTCTTGGAAGGTATGTCATTTGCCAAAATCAGTTATATTTTAGCAAGTACTAGCCCCACCCACCCTCCCTTTTCTCATTCTAACCACAAATTTTGTTTCTGTTCAGTTAAGATCATTCATTTCATTCAGATCGGATAAAATCAATCACTGAAAAGGAGACAGGGTGGGTGGGCGGGTCTAATTATGTCCTTCTGTGGAGTGGGAGTGGAATCTAATAATAGAATCTAGGATGTGAAAAAAGTAAAAAAGCGCCAATCATAATTTTTTTATTATACTATTTGCTATAAAATTAATTTCTTTTTCAAAATTAAGTTTTATTTTGAAATTAATGCCAATGAAAAATTCTACCAACCAAATTCTAAAAAAATATAAATTAACTGATAATCACAAAGGAAGGCAACTTTTTCTTAGAGGGTATATCAATTGCCAAAATCAGTCTTATCAGAATTATTTTCCAAAAAAAAAAAAACAAAAATGTCATTTCGATAAGATTTATTTAGGTTTTCTTAGCTTCCGTAAGAAATCTTACTGTTATTGAACGTACTAATGAAAAGAAGAAAAGATAATAAAAACAAAATGGGCGAAGGTTATTTCGGGAGAACTTTCCTCCCTTCTGACGTACAATACAATAAATCCAGATTTTTTGGAAAAATTATAAGACTTGAATTTGCGAATTTTATTTTTTATAAGTGCGACCTACACGTTTGTTTCAAGGGAGTCATTTGCCAAAATCAGCCTTAACAGGTATTAGCCCCACCCACCCGCCCTGTCTTTTCTTAGCGGGATCTCATTTGCCAAAATCAGTTTTATCGTAGCAAGTACTAGCCCTGCCCACCCACCCTCTCTTTTCTTAGAGGATACCTCATTTGTCAAAATTGATCTTATTTTAGCACGTACTAACTCCGCCCACCCGCTCTCTATTTTCATAGAGGCATCTCATTTGCCAAAATCAGTCTTATCATAGCAAGTACTAGGCCCGCCCATCCGCCCTCTATTTTCTTGTAAGGTATGTCATTTGCCAAAATCAGCCTTATCCTAACAACTACTAGCCCCACCCACCCACCCCCCTTTTCTCATTCTAACCACAAATTTTATTTCCGTTCAGTTAAGATCATTGACTTAATTCGGATCGAATAAAATCAATCACTGAAAAGAAGACAGGGTGGGTGGGCGGGGCTAATTATGTCCTTCTGTGGAGTGGGAGTGTAAACTAATAATAGAATCTAGGATGTGAAAAAAGTAAAAAAAGAGCGCCAATCGTAACTTTTTTTTGTTATACTATTTGCTATAAAATTAATTTCTTTTTCTTGTAAATTAAATTTTATTTTGAAATTAATGCCAATGAAAACTTCTACCAACCTAATCGAAAAAAAATATAAATTGACTAAAAATCACAAAGGAAGGCAACTTTTTCCTAGAGGGTATATCAATTGGCAAAATCAGTTTTATCAGAATTATTTTCCAAAAAAAAGTAGAAATGTCATTTCGATAAAATTTGTTTAGGTCTTCTTACCTTCCGTCAGAAATTTTGTTGTTATTGAATGTAGTAATCAAAAGAAGAAAAGGTAACAAAAGCAAAATGGTCGAAGGTTATTTCAACAGAACTTCCCTCCCCTCTGAAGTACAATACAATAAATTTAGATTTTTCGGAAAAATTATGGATAGACTTCAATTTGCGTATTTTATTTTTTATAAGTGCTATCTACATGTTTGTTTTGAGTGAGTAATTCGCCAAAATCAGCCTTAACAAGTATTAGCCCCACCCACCCGCCCTGTCTTTTCTTAGAGGGCATCTCATTTGCCAGAATCAGTCTTATCGTAGCAAGTACTAGCCCCGCCCACCCGCCCTCTATTTTCTTGGAAGGTATGTCATTTGCCAAAATCAGTGTTATCTTAGCAAGTACTATCCCCCCCCCCCCCACCCTCCCCTTTTCTCATTCTTACGACTAATCTTATTTTTGTTCAGTTAAGATTATTTCATTCAGATCGGATAAAATTAATCACTGAAAAGGAGACAGGGTGGGTGGGCGGGGCTAATTATGTCGTGTGGAGTGGGAGGGGAAGCTAATAATAGAATCTAGGATGTGAAAAAACTAAAAAAAAGTGCCAATCGTATTTTTTTTTTTTGTTATACTATTTGCTATAAAACTAATTTGTTTTTCTTCAAAATTAAGTTTTATTTTGAAATTAATGCCATGAAAAATTCGACCAACTTAATCCGAAAAAAATATAAATTGACTAAAAATCACAAAGGAAGGCAACTTTTTCTTAGAGGGTAAATCAGTTGCCAAAATCAGCCTTATCAGAATTATTTTCAAAAAAAGAAGCAGAAATGTCATTTCAATAAAATTTGTTTAGGTTTTCTTAGCTTCCGTGAGAAATTTTATTGTTATTGAATGCACTAATCCAAAGAAGAAAGGATAATAAAAACAATATGGTTGAAGGTTATTTCGACAAAACTTCCCTCCCTTCTGAAGACAATACAATAAATCCAGACTTTTTGGAAAAATTATAAGACTTGAATTTGAAAATTTTAGTTTTTTTAAGAGCTGTCTCACGTTTGTTTTAAGTGAGTCATTTGCCAAAATCAGTCTTATCGTAGCAAGTACTAGCCCCGCCCACCCGCCCTCTATTTTCTTGGAAAGTATGTCATCTGCCATAATCAGTCTTATCATAGCAAGTACTACCCCACCCACTCTCCCTTTTCTCATTCTAACGACAATTTTTATTTCCGTTCAGTTAAGATCATTGATTTAATTCAGATCGAATAAAATCAATCAGTGAAAAGGAGACAGGGTGGGTGGGCGGTACTAATTAAGTCCTTCTGTGGAGTGGGAGTGGAAACTAATAATAGAATCTAGGATGTGAAAAAAGTAAAAAAAGCGTCAATCATATTTTGTTTGTTATACTATTTGCTATAAAATTAATTTCTTTTTCTTCAAAATCAAGTTTTATTTTGAAATTAATCCCAATGAAAAATTCTATCAACCTAATCCAAAAAAAAAATATATATAAATTAACTAAAAATCACAAAGGAAGGTAACCTTTTCTTATAGGCTATATCAATTGCCAAAGTCACTTTTATCAGAATTATTTTGCAAAAAAAAGCAGAAATGTCATTTCGATAAAATTTGTTTAGGATTTCTTAGCTTTCTTGAGAAATTTTATTGTTATTGAATGTCCTAATCAAAAGAAGAAAAGATAATGAAAACAAAATGGTCAAAGGTTATTTCGACATAACTTCCTTTCCCTCTGAAGTACAATACAATAAATCCAGATTTTTTGGAAAAATTATAAAACTTGAATTTGGGAATTTTATTTTTTATAACTGCTACCTACACGTTTGTTTAAAGCGAGTCATTTGCGAAGATCAGTTTTATCTTAGCAAGTACTAGCCCCACCCACCCTCCCTTTTCTCATTCTAACGACAATTTTTATTTCCGTTCAGTTAAGATCATTGATTTAATTCAGATCGAATAAAATCAATCAGTGAAAAGGAGACAGGGTGGGTGGGCGGGGCTAATTATGTCCTTCTGTGGAGTGGGAGTGGAAACTAATAATAGAATCTAGGATGTAAAAAAAAATAAAAATGCGCCAATTATAAGTTTTTTTGTTATACTATTTGCTATAAAATTAATTTCTTTTTCTTCAAAATCAAGTTTTATTTTGAAATTAATACCAATGAAAAATTCTATCAACCTAATCAAAAAAAATATATATATAAATTAACTAAAAATCATAAAGGAAGGTAACCTTTTCTTATAGGCTATATCAATTGCCAAAGTCACTTTTATCAGAATTATTTTGCAAAAAAAAGCAGAAATGTCATTTCGATAAAATTTGTTTAGGATTTCTTAGCTTTCGTGAGAAATTTTATTGTTATTGAATGTCCTAATCAAAAGAAGAAAAGATACTGAAAACAAAATGGTCAAAGGTTATTTCGACATAACTTCCTTTCCCTCTGAAGTACAATACAATAAATCCAGAATTTTTGGAAAAATTATAAAACTTGAATTTGGGAATTTTATTTTTTATAACTGCTACCTACACGTTTGTTTCAAGCGAGTCATTTGCCAAGATCAATTTTATCTTAGCAAGTACTAGCCCCACCAGCCCCCCTCTTCTCATTCTAACGAGTAATTTTATTTCCGTTCAATATAAGATCAATCATTTCATTCATATCGGATAAAATCAATCACTGAAAATGAGGCAGGGTGGGTGGGCGGGGCTTTATGTCCTTCTGTGGACTGGGAGTGAAGACTAATAATAGAATCGAAGATGTGAAAAACATGCGTCAATTTCTTTTGTTAGTTTTGTTTTTGTTTATAATTTATAGTCTTACGAAAAAAAAATAAAAGTTGGATTTCAGTCATCATCGTTACTATGAAATCAGAAAGTAAGCCCGAGGTATTCACGCATGAGGTGCGTGCAGTGTTGCCAATTATACTTTTATAAAATTACGTTTTTTTTTTCATGATTTACATCATAAGGGATTTATTTTTATTTTTTTGGGACTGCCGGAACCCCCGTACACATGGGCGCCCATAGAAACCTTTCTCAGGGGGGGCCACCCTGAAATTTTTGTAATATACTCTGTTCTTGTATATATAAATAATATAATGATAGAAATCTTTACTATTATAAATATATATTTTAATCATCAAGTACGTTAATCAAATCTATCGCAAATAACCCTACAACATCATTATTCTTATTATTAGCAAAACAGTGTAAAATATTAAAATTAAAAAGTTATAAAAATATAAAATTCATCAAAAACAAATTGCTAATCCCTTTTTTCTTGGCCAAAATCGTCAGTTACTCTACCAACAGATATTTCTTCGGCATTAACTCTCTCTCTGAAATACTACTCTCAAGGTTTTTTATTTTTACAAAATCCTGCCAATTTTGGATTTCGTCCGATAAAAATTGTCAGTGGTGTAAAATTCGCCCAACCCTTTAAGGCAACTTGGTTTTAAGTTATGTATATTTTTTGGATGTAAAGAAAATAATGAGCATGATGACACTTTTGTTTCGGAAAATCGTGTCGTTAAGGAAAGAATGAAATGATCCAGGTATGGAATAAAAGTGTCAAAATAATTTTCTATGCTATATGTGTTGTAGTTCGCACGCCCACTCGTGAAACAGTTCTGGAGCAACCGAAATTTCCACTCGAAGTCGATGGCTACTCTGAAAAACCGCCATCAGTAGTAATAAATAACACCACTTATTTTATACTTCTTATTAGCTGAAGTATCATCATCAGTATTTGTAATTTTTTTCTTGAAGAAATTTCAGATATCCATATTTCTCTGTTTTTAAATAAATTATTAAATTTAAAATTTAATCAAGAGTACTTACGCTTGAATTTTGAAATAAATAAATAATAAAAATTATAGTCAACAAAACGCCGGTTTAACAACTGTTCGTCTTTACATGTCACTTCACCACAGATAAAAAGTGAAAACGGAATGAATTTTTGGACGTAAACGTTAGCAATAAAATATTTGCTCTTGTAATAACTGTAAAAAGCAAATAACGAAACAACCCATAATTCAGTACCGGTTAAAAAGGATAGATTTATGATGTTTCCAGGCAAATCTGGGCCGAACAGAGGGTTTCAAAACCAAATGGTCTAAGTTTGTCACATTTCTGTGTTTGTGTGGCAATAAAACTGAAAGTGTAGGGCATGTACCTACTCTTATAAATGTGCTAAAGTTTAATTTTGACAAATAAAAAGGAAATTGACGCAGAATCTCAGGGGGGGCCATGGCCCCCCCTGCCCCCCCCTATGGGCGCCCATGCCCGTACATAACGTACTGAAGAGTTAATCCGCCATTTTCCAGACACCCCGCATATCCAAAATTTCACAGCAATCAGTCCAGTAGTTTCGGAGGTTATCTGTGTAATAAAAATGCAGACAGAAACGGCAGACATCTAATTCTTCATAGTTCAAAGATCACGAAAGGTCGAGAAAACATAGAAGTGGGACTCGATTACAATACTTCCTTAACTTTCGCTTGGGAAGTAAAAAGAGAAAGATACACTTTTATTTGAAAGAGTATTTCAATTTTGACAAAATTTTATAACTTCTCTCTGTATTAAATTAAGGCCGCAACACAAGTTCACGTTATATCTGGAAACCAGTTACCAATATTTTTACAAAGAAACTTCAAATTTGTTTAAAAATATTGAAACTGAAGTTATGTTCGCTTATAACGGAACGTGATCGTACTTATTTACGAAAGCGTTAGTTTAGGAGGTCCAGTAAAATATAGATAAAAGTTTAATATGTATGACATCCAGTTTGGTGTGTTTCATTGTAATTTGTAACCGGTCGTTGCGTCTGCGCGCTCTTCGCAGCCCCTCATCCCGTCGGTGTCTGTAACACCTCCGCTCCGTCCGAACGTGGCTTAATCCCAGCCCACGACGGCGGTCCTCGCCGGCGTCCTGTGAAGCTTTTCTGTGATTTCAGGCAGTCGAGCGATAAGGCATCGTCCTCAGTGCACGACGTGGCAACGCAGCGAGGGAATGTCAGACGTTGTCAGGCCAGGCTAGGGGAAACATCGCGATCGAGGCCACACCAGTGCCGCCACCGCCGGCGATCTCGCGCACTAACGCCACTACAGTACGCCAGTTCGTGAACAGCCATGGCCTCCGCGAAAGACACGGCGACGTTCTTCACGCACGGCACTCACACGCAGTACGAACAGGTCCTCAAGCTCTACCCCACGGCCCTCAAGCTCAAGGCGGAACGCAGGGCCAAGAAGCCCGAGGAGCTCGTTAAATTGGACAATTGGTAAGTGAAGTGTCCGAGCCGAATGCTCTGCGGTGTGTCATTGAACTCGGCTAATGCTCTGCTCCGAGTGGCTCTCACCCCCGCGATATCTCCTCGGACGGTCGTTAAAATCACGCTCGTCACGTGGTTATCGATGACAAGTGCTGGGTGTACGGAAAAACGCCGCGTTCGTACGTGGGAGCGAGCCTTTAAATGTCGGCGTCATGGCGCTCGGCGGCGCTTGGCGGACGTGCACGCCCGGGGGCGGCATGAACCGGGCTGCGCCCCAGGAGGCCGGCCGCCGCCGCCACGGGCCCCCACGGGGCCCGCCGCGGCCCAAAACCCCCGAACACGGAGCTCCGGCCGCTTTCAAAATGGTGCCTGTTCAAACAAAGCGATCGACGTGGGCTCTGACTAGGCAATATTTCCACACGGTTTTCGGAAAAACCGAAGGAAAGCGGAAAAGCGTTTTCGAGGCTCGCACTAGACCCGTTGTTTGTTTATCGCGCGGTTTAAATTGATTGATGGCCAACTTGTGCATTTTTCATGGAGTGGGGGATTAAGAGCTTTGCTTTATTTCGACTTGGTGGAGATGTGCTTCGGAGGAGCTGGGCGAAAGAAGGTGCTTCAGGTGGTCGGGGTGGCGGATACATCGATTTTAAATTACTTGGAACACTTCGCCATGATGGAAAGTTACCGGGCGATTTTGGCGAGTTTGGCGTGGAATTTGGGGAAAAAGACGCCGGGTTTTGGGGTAAAGAGGGTCGGGGGCGGCAACTACATGTTGAGCGGTATTTTGGGGGTGTTTTTATTGGGGTCACCGCAACAGCGGAAATGTTTTATTGTTTTCCGACGAGAGGCGAGGTGGTGTCGTAAATACCGTTACTGTGTGTCTTCACATTTTACTTCAGGATTTCAAAACTGGACGGCATGTAAATTCACCCATTTACTTATCTTATCATATAAATTATCTATAATTTGGTGGTTGTAATTTAAATTAATTTCAGAAGATAATCGAGATGGTTGTAATATTCATATTTCCAGTACGAAAGCTATTTTAGCATAATTTAATGTGAAGTTAGACTTGAAAATAAAGCCAAGACTTGTGAAAAATGCGTAAACATGATCGCGAACTAATTCGCTTCCACTAACTCGCCGCCTAAAATATTTACCTAAATAATACAAAAAAGCGTCGCGCGCTTCCTTCGCTTCCAGTTACTAGCTGCGCTCGCCGTATTCCTGGATTTCCGTATAATTCTATATTCTGACGCGTCACGAGCTTCGCTCTCTCAGTAAGCGCCACGTTTCTAATTTAAGCGATCGAAAAATGATTTGGATTAAATCGCTTTTGCTTAACTCGCTCCTAGTAGCTCGTTACGCTTGATACGTTTCAATTTCATTTTTGTGCATTAATGCAGTGGCGAGCTTTGAACAGCACTTGTTACGCTTTTTTCTATATTTACAGTCACGAACTGTGAGGCAATTGCTATGTTTGACAAGCTACAAATGAAACAGCGTTTGAATAGTGGTATAAATGTGATATTTTCATACGTTTTAAATGTTCTATACACTTTTTTTCTATTCTATTAAAAATCCTCAATGTTTAACATTGGCAGGAAGTCACAGTCATTTTGAATCGGATAAATGTACACAATGGTAATGTATTTCGTTGCGAAACGCGTGCTAGTTGATGGAAAAATAATAAAAAAATGCGATAGTCGAGTTTTTCTTGTGGTTATTTTTTTAATGAGCCCAAGGAGAACACTGTTGAACATTAACAACGTTCTTAATTATTTAGAGTGGTGACAATTTAACAATTACCTTAAGTAACGTGATGACTTATGCTGTATCGCGGGATAGTGTTAGCTTGAATTTACAAGTTTAAAATTGGGAGTTTGGTGTTTTCAATTAAATTGTCTAATCATTAATATCAAACGATTTAGTCGCTAACGTCGGACTTACTTTCTGTTCGAATGATAATCTATGTGATCGACGCACGGATTTAGTTTCAACAAGATGGTGCCTCGCCTTATTACGTTGTTCCTGTGTGTCGTTATTTGGATAATATTTTACCGATTTAATACCGTTGCGATTTCTTTAGAAGGGTTACTCGAGTCAAAAGTGTATCGTCAAAGCGGACTCGGCATATTGATGATTTAAAAATGATAATGAGGGGATTAGCAGCAAGGGGTTTGTGTTTGTTCGTGTAAAGTCGTCGTTTCTAGCACGTTGTGTAAGTTAATTAATTGAATGATATTTATTACAGAAATTACAGTCGACTTTTGTATTAATTACTTTTAAAAATTTCATTTGCAAGTAGCGACATATTAATTTAAATTTAAAATCAAAGAGTCTTATTAGTTCTGTAAAACTTAAGTGGGATTTATAAACTTGCTGTGGACGTTGAATTTCCCGTTAGAGCCGAAAATTGCATTTATAAACTCCCTTGACAAGTTGCCATTGATAGCAAATTTGACGTTCTTTTGTCGTATTTAAAGGGGTTATAGGGGAAAAGTGGAGGATTTAAATTTACAATTTTAGACATGTTTTATGTTTCTTGTTGTCGAAATACGTCTACACATATTAAGAAAAAAAAAGGCAAAATATAAGCCCCGCCCACCCGCCCTGTCTCAATTGTAATGATATTTTTTATTCGCCTTAAACCAAGAGGGCAGAGCTTAATTGCAAAATACTTGTTTCTTTACAAGGAATTAAAAACATGTTTTTGAGTATCGTGTTGTCCAAAGAATATTAAGAAAAAAAGCCGAATTTTATGGCAAAATCCTTATTATTTTTCTACCAGAAATTACCATGTAAGACATCTTTTTGAGTATCGTGGTATTCAAAGAATACTATGTAGGTTAAGAAAAAATTAAAACCAAAGATTAAGCCCCACTCATACCTGCCCTGATCTAAATAGTAATGTCTAATGAAGTTTTTATTCGTCGGTAGACCTAGGGGCGAAGCCTAATTTGCAAAATCCATAGTTCTTTTCCTTACCTTTTTCCCTTTTGTTTTAATATGTGTAGACTTCTTTTCACAACATCAAACTTAAAGCATGTTTAAAATGGAAAGTTTCTGCTCCGCTCATAATTACAAAATCCATAGTTCCTTACAAAAATTTACCATTTTAAACAACGCGTTTCAAGTTGATAAGCATAAAAAGAATCATCACAATTGAGATTAGGTGGGTGGGGGGGGTTTATATTTTGCCTTTTTTTCTTAATACACACAGTATTCTTTGAACAACACGATACTCAAAAACATGTAAGTCCTTGCAAAGAAATAAGTATTTTGCAGTTGAGCTCCGCTCCTTTGATTCACGACGAATAAAAAAAATCAGCACAATTGAGATAGGGTGGGTGGGCGGGCTTACTTTTTGCCCGTTTGTTTTAATATGTGTAGATTTCTTTTCACAACATGAAACTTAAAACATGTTTAAAATGGAAAATTTCTGCTGCGCCCCAATTGCAAAATCAATATTTCCGGACAAAAATGTACCATTTTAGTCATTTTTTAAGTTTATTGTTGTGGAAAGATGGCTATGTATATTAAGGAAAAAAAAGGCAAAATATAAGCCCCGCCCGCCCGCCCTATATCAATTCTAATGATTTTTTTTGTAAAATCCTTATTTTTCTACGAGAAATTAAAAACATGTTTTTGTGGATCGTGTTGTTGAAAAATACTACGTATCTAAACAAAATAAAAAAGCTAAAGATTAGGCCCCACCCACACCCACCTCGATCTCAGTTCACAATTGTGATTGGTTGTTTCATTCGTTGTCAGATCGAGGGGCGGAGCTAATTGCAAGATCCATATTTGTCTAGAAGACTTTACCATTTTAAACATGTTTAAAGTTTCTAGTTCTGAAAAGACGAACTACGTATATTAGGAAAAAAGGCAATATATAAAGCCCCGCCCACCCGCCCTGTCTCAACTGTGATGATTTATTTTAATCGTCGAGAGCCAAAGAAGCGGAATTTTATTGCAAAATCGTTATTATTTCTCTACAAAAAATTATCATGTAAGACATCTTTTTGAGTATCGTGTTATTCAAAGAATACTATGTAGATTAAGAAAAAATTAAAACCAAAGATTAAGCCCCACTCATACCTACCTTGATCAAAACAGTAATGTCTAATGAAGTTTTCATTCGTCGGTAGACCTAGGGGCGAAGCCTAATTGTAAAATCCATATTTTCTCACAAAAATTTACCATTTTAAACGCGTTTTAAGTTTGTAAGAAAAAAAATCATAATAATTGAGATGGGGTGGGTGGGCGGGGTTTATCTTTTGCCCTTTTTTTTCTTGATATGCACAGTATTCTTTGAACAACACGATACTCAAAAACATGTAATTCCTTGCAAAGAAATAAGTATTTTGCAGTTAACCTCCGCCCTCTTGGTTCACGACGAATAAAAAAAATCATCGCAATTGAGACAAAGCGGGTGAGTGGGCTTATCTTTTGCCCTTTTGTTTTAATATGCGTAGACTTCTTTTCACAACATGAAACTTAAAACATATTTAAAATGAAAAGTTTCTGCTCCGCCCATAATTGCAAAATCCATAGTTCCTTACAAGAATTTACCATTTTAAACCCGTTTTAAGTTTATAAGAATAAAAAGAATCATCACAATTGAGGGGGGGGTGGGTGGGCGGGGTTTATATTTCGCCTTTTTTTCTGAATATACACAGTATTCTTTGAACAACAAGATACTCAAAAACATGTAATTCCTTGCAAAGAAATAAGAATTTTGCAGTTAAGCTCTGCCCCCTTGGTTAACGACGAATAAAACAAATCATCACAATTGAGATAGGGCGGGTGGGCGGGCTTGCGTTTTGCCCTTTTGTTTTAATACGTGTAGAATCCATATTTCCCTACAGAAATGTACCACTTTAATCACGTTTTAAGTCTCTTCTTGTTGAAAGATGGCTATGTATATTAAGAAAAAAAAAGGCAAAATATAAGCCCCGCCCACGCGCCCTCTCCCAATTGTGATGATTTATTTTAATCGTCGAGAGCCAAAGGAGCGGAATTTTATTGAAAAATCGTTATTATTTCTCTACAAAAAATTATCATGTAAGACATCTTTTTGAGTATCGTGTTATTCAAAGAATACTATGTAGATTAAGAAAAAATTAAAACCAAAGATTAAGCCCCACTCACACCTGCCCTGATCAATACAGTAATGTCTAATGAAGTTTTCATTCGTCGGTAGACCTAGGGGCGAAGCCTAATTGTAAAATCCATATTTTCTCAAAAAAATTTACCATTTTAAACGCGTTTTAAGTTTGTAAGAAAAAAAATCATCATAATTGAGATGGGGCGGGTGGGCGGGGTTTATATTTAGCCTTTGTTTCTTAATATGCATAGCATTCTTTGAACAACACAACACTCAAAAATATGTAATTTCTTGCAAAGAAATAAGTATTTTGCAGTTACCTTCGTCCCACTTGGTTCACGACGAATAAAAAAAATCATTACAATCGAGATAGGGCGGGTGGGCGGGCTTACTTTTTGCCCTTTTGTTTTAATATGTGTAGACTTCTTTTCACAACATGCAACTTAAAACATGTTTAAAATGGAAAATTTATGCCCATATTATATATTTCCTTACAAAAATGTACCACTTCAACCATGTTTTAAGTTTTTTGTTGTGGAAAGATGGCTATGTGTATTAAGAAAAAAAAAAAAGACAAGCCCCACCCATACGTCTTGATCTCAATTGTGATGAATTTTTCATTCGTTGTCAGGCCGAGGGGCGGAGCCTAATTGCAAAATCGATACTTTCCTACAAAAATTTACCATTTTAACCATGTTTACCTTTCTTGTTGTAAAAAGAAAAGAAGGCAAAAGTCAACGTCAACGGATGATATAAACGACGCATACCTTTGCCGCGTATTTATCTTACAACGCCAACGTCAACGACGAACAGCAACGTCAGTGCCAACTTCATAAATCGACCTTTAGAATTGCAAAGTTCCTCCAGAATTCACAAAGTGTTTGCAAAAGTTTTCACAATTTTGACTTTGCTTTTTTATTTTTTTAAGTTTTTAGCTTTATTTGAGAAACATAAATCAGACTATAATGATTGTTCTTTAAATTTAAAATTTAAATACATTTATAATAATCGTATCGTCAATTTTAACAAGGGGTCACGGCTAAAAGTGTCTCTGTAGACCTTGACTGCTTCCATATTCCGTTTGCGAAATGCATCATCAGCCCTTAATAACGTGAACAGTACACATATATGCAACATTACAACCGTAATTATGATGATCATTTTCTAAACGAATTTGTGTTGATTAAAGTTAGATTGTTCGTTTAAAAAAAATTGTCTTATAAACTACTTTCAGTGAGCTCATTCCCGCGATATCTTCTCCAACGATCATTAAAATCACGATAGTCACGTGGTGATCAATCCACGCGTCACAGTCAAAGCGCCGCATTCATTCATTCGTGGGAATGAACCTTTAAAAATCGGCGTCATGGCGCCTGTAAAAAAAACGTCCATATTTTCATGACACAATTTTCGGAAAAACTCAAGTAAAAAGCGGTTTAAATTAATCGGTGGCCATCCGAAGAGCTTTGCTTTATTTCGACTTGTGGACGATTTTGGCGAGTTTGGCGTGGAATTTGGGGAAAAGACGGTCGGAAATGTTTCATTGTTTTGAGACGAGAGGCGAGGTGGTGTCGCAAATACCGTTACTGTGTGGAACTTTGTGAGGAAGCGGTCTTGATTTACTTCAGGATTGAAAACTGGGCGGCATTTAAATTCATGCATATATTTATCATGTAAATATCGGTAATTGGGTCGCGAGCTTCCGTCGCTTCTAGTAACTAACTACGCTCGCTGTATTCCTGAATTTCGCACAATATTATCCTAATTTGTTAAATCTTGGTTTTTACGCTCTAAATGTTCGCAACTCTAGATTTTTTAATCTCCTTTTTTGTAATTCAGATAAGAACGGGCGTAGAATTCATTATGTGCGGTTTCCACATGTCTGGTATCTCTTGTAAAATCTGTATGTTATTAATGTCCATCAAAAAGTCATAAAATTTATAAACAAGGGTTAGGCAAGGACATATATCATACGTATCGCACAAGCTGTTAAGAAACACACACCAGCTAGTGGGAAAATCGTAAAATACCCAACTTAGAGAAAAATATACTGGTAATACCGTGTGCGAGCTTCTTGATCTTCTGGGAAGCCCATCACAAATTCTCGGAAACGGTAATTTGTGGTTTTCCCAATCCGTGCGTTCATTAAATCAGCTTCCATTTACGAACGTTTTCCTAAACGATCATTCAAGTCACCCAGCCACGTGTTAATGACAACTGCCATCTCCATTGTGTACTCAGCGACCTAGTAATATTATTTTGCAGTTTTCATTTTAATTTGCTAAAGTTTTTCTAGCGTTGGAGCTTTGAGCGCGTTTGTTCGCCGCCTTTTCAATTAAAACTATTGATTTTAAATTACATACTTAAACACTTCGCCTTTATGGAAAGTTACTAGTTGATGTTGCGAGTCTGTTGCGGAGCTTCGAACAAAGTTTGGGAACGCGGTTTAGGGCAGCCGTGATTTTCGACGCTGGTTTCATTTGAACAAAATGGTTGAGGAGTCGGATTTTCATGTTTTACCGTTTCTAACCATCGTAAACCGGAGGTCAAAGTCCTGGTACCTACGCGGCCATGGGCAGGTGCTAGTCCCATTCCTGGGTTTTGAGTTGTTTGGGTACCATTCCTTACTTCCGTAAGGCTAAGTTGCATTGTGTGTATAAATCGCATGTCAAGTACAACTACTATGTTTACTTAAGTTAATTATAGGTGTAAGGCGACATTGTTGTCACATTCGACATTTTTATGAAAATATATGTAATCATAGTGTATTTGTAAATTTTTGTTGTATTTATAAATTAAGCAGTCGGTTTTAGTAAAAGATCTTGAAAACTTCTTGGGTGTCTGAGGAAATTTGATGCAACATCCTGGCGATGTTGCCATGGTTTTGTTAGTTGCGTATCTGATTTCAAAATGTGGTTTTAGAATCAGCAGCACAATTTGACTTTATCTCACTTGTGAACAATTTACGAGATTATAGGCAACCCAGCACAACACAAGTTGTATCAGAGAACATAGAGAAGCGTCATAGTTTAAATTAAATGACGATTGAGGACTCCTCGACTTATGTTGGCAACAGTGTTTGTTTCTAACTAGGAATAAAATTAACTAGAAAAAATGTCGTAATATTTTTAACGACGTGTTTTATTTTCGACAAACTGACACTAGATTTACCAGAATATTACAAGCTGCTTACAGTTCGTCGTCTGAGAACTTGTTTGATCTACAGACAAGAGCTGCTGTTTCAACTTTCGAATTCTCAGTTTTTCGAAATTTTAGTTTGGGGACTCTCAGTTTACTGCTATTTATTTTTCAATTTTTGGATTTTACAATTTCTCAATTTTTCAGATTCTCGGTTTTCAGTTTTTCTCTTCAATTTTACGATTTTTAAATATTTCGATTTTTCAATTTTTAACTTTTATAAACTCTTTATTTGTCGATTTTTCATTTAATTGATTTTTCAGATTTTTTGGTTTTTCAATTTTTCAATTTTTTAAGGTTTCGGTTTTTCAAATTCACTTTTTTGATTTTTCGATTTCTCAGTTTTTCAGTTTACTTATTATTCAATTTTTCGATCTTACGATTTTGCAAGTTTTTGATTTTTCAATTTTTCGATTTTTTTAAGGTTTCTATATTTCGACTTCACTTTTCTGATTTTTCGATTTCTCAATTTTTCCATTCTTTAGATTCTCAGTTTTTGGATATTTCAGTTTTGGGGTTTTTCAGTTTTTCGATTCGTCAGTTTTTCTTCCATTTTTCAGTTTTTCGATATTCAGTTTTGGGATTTTTCAATATTTCTGTTCTTCGACTTTTCAATTTTTGCCTACTGGATTTTTCGATGTGTCGACTTTTTACTATTTCGATTTTTAGATTTTAGATTTCTCATTTTTTTGGTATTTTAATTTTTCAATATTTGAAATTTTAAATTTTTCGATTTCTTAATCTTTCGATTTTTCGACTTCCCGGTTTTAGATTTTCTGTTTTTCAATTGTCGTTTTTTCAAATTTTCGATTTTTCAATTTTTCAAATTTTACATTTATAAACTGCCAATTTTTCGATTTTTCAATTAATCGATGTTTTCATTTTCCCATTTCTTGACTTTCGAGGGTTTCGATATTCCTATTCTTCAATTCTTTAATTTTTCGATTTTTCAAAACTTTTTAGGTTCTCAGTTTTTGGATATTTCAGTTTTCGGATTTTTCAATATTTTGCTTCTTCAACTTTTCTATGTTTGCCTTCTGGAGTTTTCAATGTTTCGATATTTTTACTTTTTCGATTTTTCGACTTCTCGGTTTTAGATTTTCTGTTTTCAATTGTAGTTTTAAATTTTTTCGATTTTTCAATGTTTTGATTTTCCGATTTAGTTTCCCATTTTTAGTTTTTCTTTCATTTTTCAGTTTTTCGATATCCCAGTTTTGGGATTTTTCAATATTTCGATTCTTCGACTTTTCGATTTTTGACTCCTGGATTTTTCGATGTGTCGATTTTTTTACTTCTTCGATTTTTCGATTTTTAAATTTTAGATTTTTTAATTTTTAAAATTTTAAATTTTTCTATTTCTCGATTTTTCATTTCAGTTCTTCGATATTTCAATTTTTCAAGTGTTCGAATTTTGTCAAATGTTTCGATTTCTTAACCTTTTGATTTTTCGACTTCCCGGTTTTAGATTTTCTGTTTTTCAATTGTCGTTATTTCAAATTTTCGATTTTTCAATTTTTCAAATTTGACATTTTGTCAAATTTTCGATTTTTCAATTAATCGATGTTTTCATTTTCCCATTTCTTGACTTTCGAGGGTTTCGATATTCCTGTTCTTCAATTCTTTAATTTTTCGATTTTTCAGGTTTTTGATTTTTTATTTTTTTAAGGTTTCAATTTTTCGACTTCACTTTTTGGATTTTTCTATTGCTCAATTTTTCGACTTTTTAGGTTCTCAGTTTTTGGATATTTCAGGTTTTCCATTTTTCAGTTTTTCTTTCATTTTTCAGTTTTTCGATATTTCAGTTTTGGGATATTTCAATATTTTGATTCTTCAACTTCTCGATTTTTGGCTTCTGCAGTTTTCGATGTGTCGATTTTTTTACTTTTTCGATTTCTCAATTTTTCGATTGCTTAATCTTTCAATTTTTCGACTTCCCGGTTTTAGATTTCCTGTTTACAATTGTCGTTTTAAATTTTTTGATTTTTCAATGTTTTGATTTTCCGATTTAGTTTCCCATTTTTAGTTTTTCTTTCATTTTTCAGTTTTTAGATATCTCAGTTTTGGGATTTTTCGATATTTCGATTCTTCGACTTTTCGATTTTTGACTCCTGGATTTTTCGATGTGATGATTTTTTTACTTCTTCGATTTTTCGATTTTTAAATTTTACATTTTTTAATTTTTAAAATTTTTGATTTTTCTATTTCTCGATTTTTCATTTCAGTTCTTCGATATTTCAATTTTTCAAGTGTTCGAATTTTTCAAATGTTTCGATTTCTTAACCTTTTGATTTTTCGACTTCCCGGTTTTAGATTTTCTGTTTTTCAATTGTCATTTTGTCAAATTTTCGATTTTTTAATTTTTCAAATTTGACTTTCATACTCTCAATTTTTCGATTTTTCATTTAATCGATGTTTTGATTTTCCTGATTCTTGACCTTCGAGTGTTTCGATTTTCCTGTTCTTCAATTCTTTAATTTTTCGATTTTTCAGGTTTTTGATTTTTTATTTTTTTAAGGTTTCAATTTTTCGACTTCACTTTTTGGATTTTTCTATTGCTCAATTTTTCGACTTTTTAGGTTCTCAGTTTTTGGAAATTTCAGTTTTCGGAGTTTTCAGGTTTTCCATTTTTCAGTTTTTCGATATTTCAGTTTTGGGATTTTTCAATATTTTGATTCTTCGACTTTTCGATTTTTGACTCCTGGATTTTTCATGTGTGGATTTTTTTACTTCTTCGATTTTTCTTTTTTTCAACAGAACTTCCCTCGTTCTTGAAGTAGAATGAAACATAAAAAATAAACACCCAATCAGTTTTAGGAATTTAACTCGTTACTTTGAAAATTTGCAATTTAACACCTTTTAAATTTAACAAGTTTTTACAAGATTAATCGACGCAAAATCCGCATTATTTCAATCAAGTACTAGTCCCGCCCACCCACCCCCTATTTTTTCAAAGGATGTCATCTGCCAAAATAAGTCTTATCTCGATTTTTCAATGTTTTGATTTCCCGATTTAGTTCCCCATTTTTAGTTTTTCTTTCATATTTCAGTTTTTCGATATCTCAATTTTGGAATTTTTAATATTTCGATCCTTCGACTTTTCGATTTTTGACTCCTGGATTTTTCAATGTGTTGATTTTTTTACTTCTTCAATTTTTCAATTTTTCGGTTTTTAAATTTTAGATTTTTTAATTTTTAAAATTTTAGATTTTTCGATTTCTCGATTTTTCATTTCAGTTCTTCGATCTTTTGATTTTTCGACTTCCCGGTTTTAGATTTTCTGTTTTTCAGTTGTCATTTTGTCAAATTTTCGATTTTTTAATTTTTCAAATTTGACTTTTATAAACTCTCAATTTTTCGATTTTTCAATTAATCGATGTTTTCATTTTCCCATTTCTTGACTTTCGAGGGTTTCGATATTCCTGTTCTTCAATTCTTTAATTTTTCGATTTTTCAGGTTTTTGATTTTTTATTTTTTGAAGGTTTCAATTTTTCGACTTCACTTTTTGGATTTTTCTATTGCTCAATTTTTCGACTTTTTGGGTTCTCAGTTTTTGGAAATTTCAGTTTTCGGATTTTTCAGGTTTTCCATTTTTCAGTTTTTCGATATTTCAGTTTTGGGATTTTTCAATATTTTGATTCTCCGACTTTTCGATTTTTGGCTTCTGGAGTTTTCGATGTGTCGATTTTTTTACTTTTTCGATTTTTCAATTTTTCGATTGCTTAATCTTTCAATTTTTCGATTTTTCAATGGTTCGATTTCCTGATTTAGTTTCCCCTTTTTGGTTTTTCTTTCATTTTTCAGTTTTTCGATATCTCAGTTTTGAGATTTTTCAATATTTCGATTCTTCGACTTTTCGATTTTTGACTCCTGGATTTTTCGATATGTTGATTTTTTTACTTCTTCGATTTTTCTTTTTTTCAACAGAACTTCCCTCGTTCTTGAAGTAGAATGAAACAAAAAATAAACACCCAATCAGTTTTAGGAATTTAACTCGTTACTTTGAAAATTTGCAATTTAACACATTTTAAATTTAACAAGTTTTTACAAGATTAATCGACGCAAAATCAGCATTATTTCAACCAAGTACTAGTCCCGCCCACCCACCCCCTATTTTTTCAAAGGATATGTCATCTACCAAAATAAGTCTTATCTCGATTTTTCAATGTTTTGACTTCCCGATTTAGTTTCCAATTTTTAGTTTTTCTTTAATTTTTCAGTTTGTCGAAATCTCAGTTTCGGGATTTTTCAATGTGTTGATTTTTTTACTTCTTTGATTTTTCAATTTTTCGGTTTTTAAATTTTAGATTTTTTAATTTTTAAAATTTTAGATTTTTCGATTTCTCGATTTTTCATTTCAGTTCTTCGATACTTCAATTTTTCAAGTTTTCGACTTCCTGGTTTTAGATTTTCTGTTTTTCAATTGTCATTTTGTCAAATTTTCGATTTTTTAGTTTTTCAAATTTGACTTTGATAAACTCTCAATTTTTCGATTTTTCAATTAATCGATGTTTTGATTTTCCCAATTTTTGACCTTCGAGTGTTTCGATTTTCCTGTTTTTCAATTCTGTAATTTTTTGATTTTTCAGGTTTTTGATTTGTCAATTTTTCGATTTTTTAAGGTTTCTATTTTTCGACTTCACTTTTTTGATTTTTTGATTTTTCAGTTTTTGGATTTTTAAATTTTAGGTTTTTCAATCTTTTGATATTTTAATTTTTCAATATTTCTTAATCTTTCGATTTGTTAATTTTTCATTCACGATTAATCGAGATTTGATTGTTAAGGTTTTCGATTTAACATTTGTTCAATTTTTTATTTTGGCCTATTTCGGTTTCTCAGTTTTTCCAGTTTTCCATTTTTTCGGTTTTTGATTTTTCCGCTTTTCCAATTTTTCAACTTGTAACTTTTTGTTTGTCGATTTCTCTCTCTGTTTTTCGATTTTTCGACTTCATCACTTTTCGATTTCTTGTTCTTTTGATCTTTCAATGTCTCAATTTTTCAAATTTTTAAGTTTTTTCATTTCTTGAGTTATCGAGATTTGTATTTTTCGATCTTTTGATTGTCAGTTTCTCAATTTATAAATTGCTCAATTTTTAACTTTTCGATTTTTCGATTTTGACCTATTTCGGTTTCTCAATTGTTCGACTTTTCGACTCCACGATTTCTTGATCTTTTGATTTTTCGATTTCTCAGTTTTTCGATTTTTAAAGGTTTCGATTTTTCGATTTCTCAATTTTTCAATTTTTTTATTTCTCAGTTTTTGGACATTTTAGTTTTGGGATTTTTCAGTTTACTTATAATTCAATTTTTCGACCTTACGATTTTGCAGGTTTTTGATTTTTCAATTTTTCAATTTTTTAAGGTTTCAATTTTTCGACTACACTTTTTTTGGATTTTTCTATTGTTCAATTTTTCGACTTTTTGGGTTCTGAGTTTTTGGATATTTTATCTATATTAATCTATGGTTGTATGCTCCAAGAGACGACTTACGTTATTTAAAAAATCATACACCCACTATTGTCACTTTGATAATTCCGCTCCTCGTTAAAATTCGTTTGTTAAAATAAATCTATAAAATCATCTTTTCCATTTCATTCAGTTTTTTTAATTGGGTAATGTACTCACAATATTTACACAAACCCGCTTCGGGCGACAAATATTTATTATTTTCGAGCAAACCTCGGTTTATTTTTCGAAAACAATTTTGCGATATTTTGTGAAATGTCAAAGGTTGTAATAATTGCGTTTGACGAAAATTAAAGTGACTATCAGCGAGATTAAACTTCACAATTTTGGATAATAGACCGAAAATGCCCGTGAAAAATCGTTATCATTACCGCACTCGTTGATAACGTTTACATTTTTGTGTCTATTATTTACCGTAATGTTGGTAAACAACGCTTTTATTTTCTCATTTTGCAACCCAAACGTAATTCCTCAAGCCGTAGAAAGCCCTCATAAATCATTAATAGCTCGGTTGTTATCCTCGCCGTATCTTCTTAAACGGTCATTAAAAGCAAACTCGTCTGAAAGTTGCAATTTTGAGCGCAGAATTCGGCAAAGTATTGCAATAATGCCCCGAACCTTATCATCGCGATAATTAAATACTTTTACTAATCGCCCCCCGAGTTCCGAATTTTGCTAAAAATAAAGCGAGAATCCAATTTTTCGCGTAATGATACCGAATCTTTCCAAAATACGATAACATTTTTCCATCAGGCGTGTTTATATTGGCAATCTGTGAACGTCGTAAATTTCTTTGTTGCATAACGAAGGCGAGAAAATTCGTGAAAAGTCGAATTCTTTGGATTTTTGCGCCACTCGAGGAGGGCTTCTTCGAAATTCAGACATCGCTTTGTTTTAAATTAAAATTCGTTCCCTGAATAGGTGAAAGTGCTTGTCCTTGTTCAGGTTGCGGTTAGGTGAAGTTGTAGAGAATACCTGCTTTTGAAACGTGTTTGCACAACCGTCGTGTGTGGAAAAGGAAAAGTTTTCGAAAATGAAGAAAATGCGGCGAGTGAAATGAAAGTTGGGTTGATAACAAATCGCAATTAATAACCGCACGAGGAGGGAAAACGAATACGAATTGACCACTGTGTCACTCATGTGCGTCATAATTATTCGTTTTGAAATTTGATGTCTTCGCAATAACCTCAAGGTTGTTAAAAGTGACATAAGAGTGTGTGGACTTCACAAGAATAACAAATAGTGTTTACAATCCGGTAGCAATTACAGGAAAATAGATAACAAATTTAGAAAATTGACGGAGAAATTGGTGTCTTATGCTCGTAATATCTGTCATCGTGCCGGCTATAAAAATCTACTCGAAGATCATTTATAAATCATGGAAAGAGGACGAGATTTAAGTTGGATCCTTGACAATATTTGAAATTTTAAATTTGCGCACAAACTTTTTTCTGGTACGTGATTTTTCGATGTTTCACAAACTCTTGAGTACGAAAATGCCGGAGAGTTTACTTTGAAATTTTTTAAATAAAATATTGTGTAAAAAAAAATTGTTCATTAAATTTTATTTGAAATTTTAAAATTATCTTAGAACTGTTTGGAATTTTGATAAGATCCATATAATATATTTGTGGTTTATTAATCCGCCTTTACTTTTTACCCAGAAAGTCTAGATTTTCGAAAAAAAAAAAATTAAAATTGTACAAGAAATTTTGAAAATTTATCACTTAACCACTTTAATTAACGTTTTTGTAATTCGCTGAACACAATTTATCGTTTTTATCCCCTCCATAAACTTGACGCCGGCTGAAAATTTAATGTAAAAGTTTCTGAAATGAGCAAAATCGAACACATGCTATGGAATCATAGTCAATCTGATAAATTGATCGCCAACCGAAATTTGTCTATCCATTCCCACCCAAATGTTTATGATGTCACCTCGAAAGTTTGCTAAGCAATTTCTATTTAAAATGTGTAAGAGAATATGCGCCAAACGTGTGGTTTGTTATTATACATATATTTATTAAACTGGTTTTGTTTAACTGATTGTGCTCTAGGGACGAGGAAAGTTCCTTATAAACAACTTTAAATGAAGGTCTTTTCTCCTAGAAAATAAATCTGTTCTGTTTATTTTTGGTCACAGTTCTCTAAATAATAAATAATAATTACAATATATTGTAATATTCAAATTGGTCGAAAGTTGTTTCAACAGAACTTCCCTCGCTCCTGAAGTAGAATGAAACATAAAAAATAAACACCCAATCAGATTTAGGAATTTAACTCTTTACTATGGAAATTTGCAATTTAACACCTTTTAAATTTAACAAGTTTTTACAAGATTAATCGACGCAAAATCCGAGTACTAGTACCGCCCACCCACCCCCTATTTTTTCAAAGGATATGTCATCTGCCAAAATAAGTCTTATCTCGATTTTTCTTTTTAAATTTTAGATTTTTTAATTTTTAAAATTTTATATTTTTCGATTTCTCGATTTTTCATTTCAGTTCTTCGATATTTCAATTTTTCAAGTTTTCGAATTTTTCAAATGTTTCGATTTCTTAATCTTTTGATTTTTCGACTTCCCGGTTTTAGGTTTTCTGTTTTTCAATTGTCATTTTGTCAAATTTTCGATTTTTTAATTTTTCAAATTAGACTTATAAACTCTCAATTTATAGATTATTTCAATTAATCGATGTTTTGATTTTCCCAATTCTTGACCTTCGATTGTTTCGATTTTTCTGTTCTTTAATTCTTTAATTTTTTTAATTTTTCAGGTTTTTGATTTTCCAATTTTTCGGTTTTTTAAGGTTTCTATTTTTTAACTTGACTTTTTTGATTTTTCGATTTTTCAGTTTTTAGAATTTTCAGTTTTAGGATTTTTCAATATTTCAATTCTTCGGCTTTTCTATTTTTTGGATTTTTAAATTTTAGGTTTTTCAATCTTTTGAAATTTTAATTTTTCAATATCTCTTAATCTTTGTATTTTTCGACTTCCTGGTTTTAGGTGTTCTGTTTTTCAATTTTTCAATTTTTTATTTTGGCCTATTTCGGTTTCTCAGTTTTTCCAGTTTTCCATTTTTTCGTTTTTTGATTTTTCCGCTTTTCCAATTTTTCAACTTTTAACTTTTTGTTTGTCGATTTCTCTATTTTTCGATTTTTCGACTTCATCACTTTTCGATTTCTTGTTCTTTTGATCTTTCAATGTCTCAATTTTTCAATTTTTCGAATTTTTAAGTTTTTTCATTTCTTGAGTTATCGAGATTTGTATTTTTCGATCGATTGTCAGTTTCTCAATTTATAAACTGTTTAATTTTTAACTTTTCGATTTTTCGATTTTGACCTATTTCGGTTTCTCAGTTGTTTCAACTTTCAAAGGATATGTCATCTGCCAAAATAAGTCTTATCTTAGCAAGTACTAGTAACGCCCACCCACCCCCTATTTTCTCAGAGGATATGTCATCTGCCAAAATAAGTTTTATCTTAGCAAGTACTAGCCCCGCCCACCCACCCTCTATTTTCTCAGAGGATATGTCATCTGCCAAAATAAGTTTTATCTTAGCAAGTACTAGCCCCGCCCACCCACCCTCTATTTTCTCAGAGGATGTGTCATCTGCCAAAATAAGTCTTATCTTAGCAAGTACTAGCCCCGCCCACCCGCCCTCGATTGTCTTAAAAGGTATGTCATTTGCCAAAATGCTAGTATTTGCTAAGGTAAGACTGATTTTGGCAAATGGCAATCCTTGGAGAAAATAGGCTCTAGTACCTGCTAAGATAAGAATGATTTTGGCAAATGACATAATCCTTTGAGAAAATAGGGGGTGGGTGGGCGGGGCTAGTACTTGCTAAGATAAAGCTGATTTTGGCAAATGAGATACTCTCTAAGAAAAGAAAGGGTGGGTGGGCGGGGCTAGTACCTGCTAAGATAAAAATGACATGTACACTAAGAAAAGAGAAGGTGGAAGGGTGGGGCTAATACCTGTTAAGAAAAACTGATTTTGGCAAATAACATAATCCTTTGAAAAAAAAGGGGTGGGCGGGCGGGGCTTGCACTTGCTAAGTTAAAACTGATTTTGGCAAATGCCATATCCTCTAAGAAAATAGAGGGCGGGTGGGCGGGGCTAGTCCTTACTAAGATAAGTAAGTATAATTTGGGCAAATGACATACACTCAGAAAATAGGGGACAAATCTAAAAATATATGAATAATACGTTGATAAATTACAAGTATAGACTGATAATATTTTGCACATTTTAGATAGGATTTATTCGGCAAAATTTTGAGGTGACGTCAAGATTAATCGAAGCAAAATCAGTATTATTTCAGCTAAGTACTAGTCCCGCCCACCCACCCCCTATTTTCTCAGAGAATATGTCATCTGCCAAAATAAGTTTTCTTTTAGCAAGTACTTGCCCCGCCCACCCACCCCGTATTTTCTCATAGGATGTCATCTGCCAAAATAAGTCTTATCTTAGCAAGTACTAGCCCCGCCCACCCACCCCCTATTTTCTCATAGGATGTCATCTGCCAAAATAAGTCTTATCTTAGCAAGTACTAATCCCCTCCCACCCACCCCCTATTTTTCAGAGGATGTCATCTGCCAAAATAAGTCTTATATTAGCAAGCACTAGAGCCCCGCCCACCCACCCCCTATTTTCTCAGAGGATATGTTATTTGCCAAAATAAGTCTTATCCTAGCAAGTACTAGCCCCGCCCACCCGCCCGCTATTGTCTTAAAAGTCAAAATGCTAGTATTTGCTAAGGTAAGACTGACTTTGGCAAATGACAATCCTCGGGGAAAATAGGGGGTGGGTGGGCGGGGCTAGTACTTGCTATGATAAAACTGATTTTGGCAAATGTCATATCTTCTAAGAAAATAGAGGGCGGGTGGGCGGGTCTAGTACCTGCTAAGATAACATTGATTTTGGCAAATGACATAATCCTTTGAGAAAATAGGTGGTGGGTGGGCGGGGCTAGTACTTGCTAAGATAAAACTGATTCTGGCAAATGAGATACCCTCTAAGAAAATAGGGGGTGGGTGGGCGGGGCTAGTACTAGCTAAGATGAAACTGATTTTGGCAAATAAAATGCCCTCAAGAAAATAAACGGCGGGTGGGCGGGGCTAGTCCTTGCTAAGATAAGACTAATTTTGAAAAATCAGGAAATCAGATATTCGAAAAGTTGAAGGTCGAAAAATCGAAAAGACGAAAAATCCGAAAATCGAAAACTCGAACAGTCGGAAAATCGAGAATTCAATAGGTCACAAAATTCCAAAAATCAATGGAAGAACCGAAAATTCGAAAAATTAAAAATCGAGAACTCTAAAAGTCGGAAATAGAAGAATCGATCAAAAGTTGAAAAATCGAGAAATCGAAAAGTTGGAAAATCAATACTTCGAAAAGTCAAAAAAAAATCCAAAAATCGAGGAATCGAAGAGTTGAAGAATCGGAAAAGTCCAACAATTAAAAAATCGAGAAATAGAAAAGTCGGGAAGTCGAAAAATCCAAAAATCGAAAATTTGAAAAATCAATCGAAAAGTCTCGAAGTCGAAGAGTGGAAATATCGTAGTGGAAAAATCGAAAAATTCAAAAAATATGGAATCAAAAATTCAAAAAATCAAAAAATTCAAGGAGAAATCGAAAAATTGAGACGGCGAAATATTAAAAAAATTAAAAAAATCGAAAGTCGAGAAGTCGAAAGAACGAAGACTAAAAATCGAAAAATTGAAAAATCGGAAAGTAGAAAAATCCAGAAATTGAAAAGTTAAAAAATTGGGAAGTCAAAATTAGGGAAGTCGAAAAATCGAATAGTGGGAAGACTCCAAAAATTGTGCAATCGAAAAGTCGAAAAATTGAAAAATCCAAAAATTGGAAAATTGAGGTCAAAAAAATCGAAAAATCGAGAAGTCTATAAATCGAAAAAAAAAAAATTCGGGGAGTCGGAAAATACAGAAGTCGAAAACTTGAAAAATCGAAAATTCCAAAAAAATGAAAAATCTGAAAATTGAAAAATCGAAAAATTCAACAATAAAAAACTTGAAATATGGGAGGATCAAAAATCGAGAGAAACTGAAAAGTCGAAAACCCAAAAATCGAAATTATCAAGAAATCAGATATTCGAAAAGTTGAAAGGTTAAGAAACCGAAAAGTTGAAAAATTGAAAAATGAAAAATTCGAAAAGTGGAAAATTCGGAAAATTGAAGAAAATCGAAAAGTCGATACATCAAACATTTGAAAGATCCATGCGTCGAAAAATCGACAAATCGAAAGAAGGGAAATTCAAAAAACCGAAAAGTTCAAATATCGAAACTCCGAAAAGCGAAAAGTTAAAAATCGAGAAATCAAAAATTTGAAAAATCGAACATTCAAAATATCAAAGTCGAAAAATCGAAAAATTCAAAAATTTAACAAAAAATGAAAAAATGCAAACATTGAAAAATTTCAGTTGAGTAATAAAAAATTAAAAAATTGAAAAATTGAAAAATGGGAGGCTCAAAAATCGAGAGAAACTGAAAAGTCGAAAACCCAAAAATCGAAATTATCAATAAATCAGATATTCGAAAAGTTGAAAGGTTAAGAAACCGAAAAATCGAAGTTGAGGAATCGAAAAATTGAGAAGGTGAAAAAAAAAGAACGAAGAATAAAAAAATCGAAAAATTGAAAAATCAAAAGTCCAGAAATGGAGAAGTCAAAAAATCCAGAAATCAAAAAGTCGGAAATCCAAAACCTGAGAAATCGAAAAGTCGAAATGTCGGAAAATTGAGTAATCGAAAAGTCGAAAAATCGTTAAGTCAAAAGATGGAAAATTGAAAAATGAAAAATTCTAAAAGTGGAAAATTCGGAAAATTGAAAAAAATCGAAAAGGCGATACATCAAACATTTGAAAGATCGATGCGTCGAAAAGTCGAAACAAGGAAAATTCAAAAAATCGAAAAGTTCAAATATCGAAACTCCGAAAAGCGAAAAGTTAAAAATTGAGAAATCAAAAATTCGAAAAATCGAACATTCAAAATATCAAAGTCGAAAAATCGAAGAATTCAAAAATTGAACAAACAAAAATGAAAAAATCCAAACATTGAAAAATTTTAGTTGAGTAATAATAAAAAGAATAAAAAATTAAAAAAATCGAAATACCGAAAGTCCAAAAATGGAGTTATCAAAAATCGAAAATAAAATTTCGGATTTTTGGATATTTTAAGGTTTTAATAAGTGACGTACTTTTGACTGTACATTGAAAATTAAATGACATTTTTCCGAGATAATCGATACAATAAATCGATCTTTTGGAAAACCCATGCAGTTAATTATAAGAAGTAAAAACTCATTAAAACACGAACAAGATCCCATTTCGGGACGTTTTTCATTAAACATTTATCACTTTTTTACGATAAGGTCATTATTTCTGTTATTTCAAAAATGATCCATTTAATTCCGTGCAATTCTGTGAACAATGTTAAAAGAGCGTTAAATTAGATAGTGTAAAATTAATATGCTTATCCTTACCCAAAGTGACTAATCTTAATTATTCTTACTTATAAATGATACGGAATTAGTCGTATTTTGAATCTTTTACAAAAAAATGTGAAAGTCATGCTAAACAAAATTTCGTTTCAGGTACCAAAATGAACTACCAAAAAAAATCAAGAGCAGGGGCAAGGACGCCCACATGATCCACGAAGAGCTGGTGCAAACGATGAAGTGGAAACAGACCCGGGGCAAATACTACCCTCAACTCTCCTACCTAGTTAAAGTGAACACACCAAGAGCCGTAATGGCTGAGACCAAAAAAGCATTCAGGAAACTTCCAAATCTCGAACAAGCCATCACCGCCTTATCAAACTTAAAAGGTGTGGGAACAACGATGGCTTCAGGTATGTTCGCGCTAGAAAAACGTCAACCCTCGCCTACAAAACGCCGTTTTTGCAGCACTCCTGGCAGCAGCGTGTCCCGAGAGCGCCCCCTTCATGGCCGACGAGTGTCTGCTGGCGATTCCAGACATCGAAGGCATCGACTACACCACGAAGGAGTACCTGAAGTTCGTCAGTCACATCCAGGCCGTGGCAGAGAGGTTGAACAAAGCGGCGAAAGAAAGTAATAGGCCAGACGCGGTGTTTTGGTCGCCGCATAAAGTCGAGTTGGCGCTGTGGACGCATTACGTTGTGTCGGATCTTCAACCGGACTTGCTCTCTAGTGAGTTTCATGGGGGTTGGGGGCACGCGGGGGTGTGCAGTGAAGGTAGACGGGTTGTTCGGGTGGTATTATGTTGTAGTAGTAATTTCGGTGGTTGGCAATCTTGAGGCGAGTTGTGTACGAGAGTACGGTAATAAGACGTCATACTGGACAAGAAAGAAAATGTTTGTAAGGGTTGGATTTCGTAAACGACTTTTTGTCCTCGATTTTTTTTTTATTTTGATTTTTTGAAGTAGATTTTTTGGGTAGGCAGCAATTATTTTTTTATTTAAGTATACTTTTATTAAAAACTTTTCAGAGTAAAATTAATAATAAAAAAAATATATGAAGAGAAAAACTGAAAAACTAGAAAACTGAAAATAATTTTAAGGTGAGGTAATTGTATTTTCAGTTTTGCATTTGTTTTATTGTGAATATTAATTTTGATAATTTACTGAGAAGAGGTTTGAATATTTTAGAACTCTGATATTTTTCTAATAATTTTAAATTTTCAAACGCAGAATTTCCTTGAAAGATTTTTAGAACGTCTAGAAATTTTGAAATTCTTTTGATTTATTCTTGCTGTTTTGTAAATATTGATTTTTAAAATATAGGTACTGAGAAGTGTTTTGAAATTGGACTTCGTACAAAACAGTAAATTTTTAGATTTTTTTTATAAGAATTTAAATTTTCCAACTGTAGAATTTCTTATTGAGTTTTTCAGAAGTCCTAAAAATTTTCTGATTTTAGGTTTTCTTCCATTGTGTTTGACTTATTCTTGTTTTTGGAAAAATACTGAGCAAAGGTTAAAAATTGGACTTTGTATAAAACATATTTGTTTTTTGGTTTAATATTTTAGAATTAGACTTTTCAAAAAAAAAAAAATAAATTCAAGCGTAAAATTTTTATTGAAGTTTTTCAGAGGTGTTAAAAATTTTGAAATTCTAAATTTTTTTCCAGTTTTTTCCAGAGTTTATTTTATTTTTGTGTCGCAAATATTAATTTACTTTTAGATTTTTCTCCGAGAATTTTAATTTTTCAACTGTAGAATTTCTTCTCGAGTTTTTCAGAAGTCCTAAAGATTTTCCAAGTCTAGGTTTTCTTCCACTGTGTTTGATTTACCCTTCTTTTTTGAAAATATACAGAGGAAAGGTTTGAAAATTGGACTTTGTAGAAAACATAATTGTTTGGTTTAATATTTTAAGACTCCTATACTTTTCTAAAAATTTTAATTTTTCAAATGTAGAATTTTTTTAAAGTTTTTCAGAGGTTCAAAAATTTTGAAACTAGTTTTTTTCCACTGTGTTTAATTTATTTTTGTGTCGTAATTATTTACTTTTAAATTTTTTTCCAAGAATTTTAATTTTTCAACTATAGAATTTCTTCTAGAGTTTTTCAGAAGTCCTAAAAATTTTCCAATTCTAGGTTTTCTTCCACTGTGTTTGATTTGTTCTTGTTTTCTGAAAATATACTGAGGAAAGGTTTGAAATTGGAGTAGTTTGTATAAAACATAATTGTTTGGTTTAATATTTTAGAACTCCTAGACTTTTCTAAAAAAATTTAATTTTTCAAACTTAGAATTTTCTTTAGTTTTTCGGAGGTATACAATTTTTGAAATTCTAGTTTTTTTCACTGTGTTTAATTATTTTTGTGTCGTAAATATTAATTAACTTTTACATTTTTTTTCCTAGAATATTAATTTTTCAACTGTAGAATTTCTCCTCGAGTTTTTCAGAAGTCCTAAAATTTTCCAATTCTAGGTTTTCTTCCATTGTGTTTGATTTATTGTTTTTTGAAATTATGCTGAGGAAAGATTTGAAATTGGACTTTGTATAAAACATAATTGTTTGGTTTAATATTTTAGAACTCCTAGACTTTTCTAAAAATTTTAATTTTTCAACAATTTTTAAATTCTACTTTTTCTTCCACTGTTTGATTTATATTTGTTGTTGCGAAACAAATTTGTTTGGTTTAATATTTTGTGGTTTCTAAATTTTTTTCTAATAATATTAATTTTTCAAATGTAGAATTAATTCTCAAGTTTTTCAGAGATTTTAGAAATCTTTAAATTATAGGTTTTCTTTTACTGCGTGTAACGTATTCTTGTTTTGTTGTATTGCCAATGTTAATTTTGAAAATTTATGTTCTGAGAAGAATTTTGAAATTGGACTTTGGGTAAAGCAGAAGTTTTTTTTTTAATAATTGGGACTCGATTTTTCTCAAAAAATTTCTTCAGTAGTTTTTCAGAAGTTCTAGAAAATTTGAAATTCTAGATTTCCTTCCACTGTATTTGGTTTAATTCTATTGTATTGTGAATATTAATTTTGCACACTTAGGGAAAAAAGGTTTGGAATTGGATATGGTACAAAACAATTCCTCAAGTTTTTCAGAAGTTCCAGAAAGAAAATTTTCAATTCTAGGTTTTTTTCACTGTGTTTTAATTAATCTTTGTTGTATCGTAATTATTAATTTTGAAAATTTATCGAGTTTGTGTAATACAGATTTTTTTTGGGTTAATATTTTGGAACCTCTAGATTTTTCTAAAACTTAAATTTTCAAACACAGAATTTCCTTAAACTTTCTCAGAAGTTCTAGAATTTTTTTTTAAGTTTTCTTTATTACATTTTTTTTTTTTTTTTTTTTGTTGACTATTTTGGGACTTCTAGATTTTTTTCTAAGATTTTAATTGTCAACTGTAAATTTTTTTCTCAAATTTTTCGGATGTTCTTGAAATGTTCCAATTCTAGGTTTTCTTTCACTGTTTAATTTTGTTTTATTGTGAATATTAAGTTCGAAAATTTACAGAGAAAATGTGTTGAAATTGGACCTGTATAAAACAGAGGTTTTTTTTGGTTTAATATTTTGGGACTTCCGGATTTTTTCGAAGATTCTTAATTTTTGAATTGTAGAATTTCTTGTCAAGGTTTTCAGAAGTTTTGAAATTTTGCGTTTTCCTTCACTAAATTTGGTATAAATTTGTTGTATTGTAAATATTAATTTTGAAAATTTACTGAAGAAATTTTTGTTATTGGATTCGTTCAAAACAGATTTATTTGGTTTCATATTTTCGAATTTCTAGATAATTCTAAAAATGTTTAATTTTCGAACTTACAATTTCCTTTCAGAAGTTTTATAATTTTTGAAATTCTAGGATTTCTTTCATTGTTTAATATTGTTGTATTAATTTTGAAAATTTACATAGAAAAGGTTTGAAATTAGACATGGTACAAAACAGATTTTTTTGGTTTAATATTTTGGAATGTCTATATTTTTTCAAAGAATCTTAATTTTTCAACTATGGAATTTCTTTTCAAGTTCTCCAGAAGTTCTTAAAATTTTGAAATTTTTTGTTTTCCTTCACTGTATTTGTTTTAATTTTGTTGTATGTATTTTGAATATTATTTTGAAAATTTACAGAGAAGATGTTTGAATTGGACTTCGTACAAAACAGATTTTCATATTTTCGAATTTCTGGATTATAAAAAAAAATTTCATACATAGAATTTCCTTAAACTTTCTCAGAAGTTATTAAGTTTTTTTCACTTCAATTTGTTTTTATGTACTAATCTGGGACTTCTAGATTTTTTTCTAAGATTTTAATTGACAATTATTGAATTTCTTCTCAAATTTTTCAGAGGTTGTAGAAGTGTTTTCCAATTCTAGGTTTTCTTTCACTGTTTAATTTTGTTTTATTGTGAATATTAAGTTCGAGAATTTACAGAGAAAATGTCTTGAAATTGGACTTGTATAAAACAGATTTTTTTAGTTTAATAAATATGTTGGGACTTCTGGATTTTTTCGAGAATTCTTAATTTTTCAATTGTAGAATTTCTTTTTAAGGTTTTCAGAAGTTTCCGAAATTTTCAAATTTTACGTTTTCCTTCACTAAGTTTGGTATAATTTTGTTGTATTACAAATATTAATTTTGAAAATTTACTGAGGAGATTTTTTATATTGGACTTCGTTCAAAAAAGATTTATTTGGTTTTCATATTTTCGAAGTTCTGGATTATTCTAAAAAAAATAATTTTCGAACTTAGAATTTCCTTTCAGAAGTTCTATAAATTTTGAAACTCTAGGTTTTCTTTCATTGTTTAATATTGTTGTATTAATTTTGAAAATTTACAGAGAAAAGGTTTGAAATTAGATATGGTACAAAACAGATTTTTTTGGTTTAATATTTTGGAATTTCTAGATTTTTTCGACGAATCTTAATTTTTCAACTATTGAGTTTCTTTTCAAGTTCTCCAGAAGTTCCCGAAATTTTGAAATTTTACGTTTTCCTTCACTGTATTTGGTTTAATTTTGTTGTATCGTAAATATTGATTTTGAAAATGTTCTAACGAGATTTTTCAAATTGGACTTCGTTCAAAACAGATTTTCATATTTTCGAATTTCTAGATTATTATAAAAAAAATTTAATTTTCAAACTTAGAATTTCCTTTCAATTTATAGAGAAAATGTTTGAAATTGGATAAAAACAGATTTTTTTTGGTTTAATATTTTGGAATTTCTAGATTTTTTCGAAGAATCTCAATTTTCAATTGTAGATTTTCCTCAGAAGTCCCCGAAATGTTGAAATTTTTGGTTTTACTTCACTGTATTTAGTTATTGTAAATATTAATTTTGAAAATTTACTGAGCGGAGTTTGTTTGGTTTCATATTTTGGAATTTCTAGATTATTCTAAAAATTTTTAATTTTCAAACATATAGTTTCCTTTCAAGTTTTTTTAGAAAATCGAGAAATTTTTAAATTTTAGGTTTTCTTTCACTGTTTAATTTTCTTTTATTGCGAATATTAATTTTTAAAATTTAGAGCGAACAGATTGGAAATTGGACATGGTACAAAACAGATTTTTTTTATTTAATATTTTATATCTTCAAGAACTTTTCCCGGAGTTTTAAATTTTCAAGAATACAATCTCCTTTAAGATATCTGAAATAGATAAAACTTTTTGTAGAATTGCAAATCCAAGAGTTATTTCGTCCCAAATTTGTTTATCCCTTAATTTTTGATTTTTCTGCTCGTAACCTTTGTATTATTGAAGTTACTCCCAAAAGTTATTAATAAATATTACAAACAATTTTATTATCCACAAAAAAACTTCTCATCAAACTCGTGGTTACGAAGCTTATTGAAAAAAATTAGTGGACCCTTATTTTGAAGATGGCGACCAAATGACAACATTACTGGTCCCTAAAACTCAGATTGACCCCCTATTACTAAACCCAAAATGCACTGTTACCTATTTTTTAGCCCAGAAATACATGAAAAACAAACTCACACAGTGGAAACTACTGGCAAAGAAAAACCCAAATCTGAAAATCTAGCTAAAAACCTCTTTTTCCGTGTGACGTCAGATAACCCTTGACGTCATCAAGCAAGCGAACGCGTTTTTGAAACTATGCCAGTTTTCAAACCATCACATTTATTCTATTAAGTAGTTTCCAGATTACTGCTTCCACGATGTTTGAATTTTCCCAACAGTTTGTTTCTCAACGAGCACTAGTTTTTTTTCACACGACTGTAAATTACATTGTTTCGTACGTTACAAATCACGTGATTGCAACTATTGATTTCTTACATTCTTGATTGGTATGTTTCGCAGGCTAAAGGAGATTTATTACAGTCTTGTCAACGAAAATCAAGAAAATTGGTTTATTACATACGTGCCGACTAGTAATAATCCGTTCCTATTCTGTAATCATATTATACCGTATGATGAAATAAATGCGAGCTCGGTTCAAAATTAGACATTTGAACTGGGTCCAGGATTGCGCTATAGTGCTTTAATCAACTAGATGACGTCAGTATTAGTTAACAGTAACATATATGTGATTTTTGTAATAGTTTACGAAAGCGAGTTAATTGGTAGCGGAGATCATACGGTATGTGTGAAAGTAAGCGATATTTGATATGATAGACGTAGTCTTAAAAGATAATGCATCAGTTTAGCTGTCTGTGCAAACAATCTTATTTCGCGTACGTAATTTGAATTTTTATCCGTAAACTAGCGCTCAGAATGCGTACTTTGCAATTGAAAAGTTTTATGGAACAATTAAGGAAGCAAGCCTCAGAATTCCATTACTTATAATAGCGACGTTCGCTTGGAGTTATTTGGGTTAGTCTGTATTAGAGCCTTGTAAACTGCTATCCATTGTTTGACATATTTCTTTTGTTATCAGCCGTGTACTTATACCATTGGGTTCGTAATTATTGTCGTTTAAAAGATATTGTCACCACAGTACTCAACATTTATTAAAAATTACAAAAAAAAAAAAATAGAACGCACTATAGTAAAATTTAAAGTGGCATAATCGAGGCTGAAAATAGTAACACAGCCAACGCAATTGTGTACTACATAAAATAAATGTTGAATTGTTAAGATAAGAGCAAGAAAATATTGTTCAGTGATTTTATATCTTTGAATTTCATTGATTTCGAATTTCTAAACGAAATATTTCTTTGTATTGAGGTAATCGGGTGCGTATTGCTAATTGTCCCCATGTGAGACATTTGCAGTCGCTATAATGTCCTATTTGGTTATTTGAAGTTAATTCTTTTTTGTATATATTTTTTGATAACTTGTTCAAAACCTTGTGGGCACACACTGTACAAAGAAAAGTGTATTTGAACACACATTTCAATGTGGGCAAATCTTGTTATAAATTTTCAACAATTGTGATTTGGAATAATTTTATACACACCTCAAGTGTTTAAATCTGAATTACGTTCAAACAATAGAATATTTGCAATATTTCTGGATTTGTTATTATGCGTGAATAATAAAAAAATGGCAGAATTTTCGCATTTGAGAAATCGGGAAAGTCACTCTTGGTTTCGTCTAAAAGTATTTTAATTCGTAAATTCTCATGTCAAGTTCTTTATAAAATATACATACGAATCCCGGAAAATTTTAATGTATGCTGTGCTTGTTAGACAGACGATAGTAGAATGACGTGGCGATTAATATGAACTTGACGAAAGGTTTTAAGAATAAAGATTTTTTTTTTTATTTATAATTTATGTAGACTTTCTATTTTTATTTTAATATTTATAAATTAATGGTCTAATTGGCCTCAATTTAAAAAGAATGGAACCAATTGAAATATTATAAAAAATAATACAAATTTTTTACACCAAGAACTAAATTTTCTTGCATAATTTATTTTGTCGTACTTATATCATTTGAAAAGGTTCCCGGAAAATAAAAAAAAATGTTGCGAATCGTATGACAAAATTAACTACATATATGCTTTATTTATTGATATTTTGACTGATTTTTTTATAAAAAAGAAAACATACATATTATGTTGAAGTGTCATATGATCGAGAAAAAAGTTGTTTAGCAATCTGTGAAATTTAGTTTTACAAAAATGATGTTGACAACATCAACGCTTTGTTGAATTCGCTTTACAAAATCCTCATTCTCATTATGTACAGGATGAATCACTAAGCGTTAGAAAAAAAGTCAACTTAATTATTTCCAATGGAACACCCTCTATATTTTCACAAATTCTGATTGACCTCGTAGGCTATACAAACACAGTTTTTTTTTTGAAATCCGATCCGACGTTGCCAACTTTTCTTCATTTTTTTTTTACCCATGGAAAGATTCACAAAAAAATCACAATAGGGTTATTTTTAAAATCTGTGTTATACTATTTTGTGACTAGATAAATATATTAGGCACTTTGTCGTGGTATATATAAAATTGAGCCTTATATTGAGTAAATATAGTTTCTTTTTTAAATTATTTTAATTTTCAAATATCAATATTTCAGTTTTTTCTGAAATAAAACACCGTGTATTTTCTATATTTAAAATTGACAGTTACTACTTTTTTGAGAGATCCACCGATATATTGAAAAAAAAGTTATAAACACTAAAATTGTATTTAATTGATTCCAAAACAAAGTGTGCGTACCCACACTCCAAAATTACATCATATGATAAAAAAAAGTCTCAGCGGACCATGAAATTTATTTTTAAAATAATGATGTTGGCAATACTAATAATAATTGACACTTCATTTGATAGTTATTTGATCGTAACTGTAAAATTAAACAAAGAACGCGTTGGTGTTGCCAACTTCATTTTTTTTTACATGAAATTTCAAAGCATGCTAGAGGACTTTTTATATTTCATACTTAAAGTTTATTCACTAAGATTGTGAATTGTCAGTGTCAGATTTTGAACATGTTTTAAGTTTCTTGTTATGAAAAAAGATGAAATATATTTAAAAAAAACAAGGCTAAATATAAGCCCCGCCCATCCGCCCTATCGCAGTTGTGATGATTTTTTTTATTCGTCGTAAGCCGGTAGGTGGAGCTTAATTGTAAAATCAATATTTCTCTACAAAATTTACCATTTTGAACATGCTTTGAGTTTCTTGTTATGAAAAGAAGATTACATATATTAAAAAACATACAAAGTTAAATACAAGCCTCGCCCACCCGCCTTATCTGAGTTGTTATAATATAGTGTTACAAAAATTATGTTGGCAAGACCAGCGCTTTGTTGAATTCGCTTTAAAAAAATCTCAATATGTACAGGGTGAATCATTCAGCGTAAGAAAAAAAGTCAAAACTAAAGTCACATTATTTTTAAGGCAATTTAATTATTTTCAATGGAACATTCTATATATTTTCACAAATTCTGATTGACCTCCTAAGCTATATAAACACAGTTTATTTTTGAAATTCCGATCCGACGTTGCCAATTTCTCCACTTTTTAAAATTTTTTTTTAAATCTGTGATATACTATTTTGTGAAGAGATAAATATATTAAGCACTTTGTTGTGGTATATATAAAATTGAGCCTTATAGTTTCTTTTTTTAAATTATTGTAATTTTCAAATGTCGACATTTCATTTTTTTTTAAATAGAACACCCTGTATTTTCTATATTTAAAATTGACAGTTGCTGTATGTTTTTTTATGAGTCACACACCTACATATTGAAAAAAAAATTATAAACCCTAAAATTTGATTTAATTGATTTCAAAACAAAGTGCGTACCTCTGATTTAGGCACACACTCCAAAATTACATCATATGATAAAAAAAAGTCCCAGCGGACCATGAAATTTATTTTTAAAATAATGATGTTGGCAATACTAATAACTGACACTTCATTTGATAGTTATTTGATCGTAACTGTAAAATTAAACAAATAAGGCGTTGGTGTTGCCAACTTCATTTTTTTTACATGAAATTTCAAAGCATGCTAGAGGAATTTTTATGTTTCACACTTAAAGTTTATTCACTAAGATTGTCAGTGGTCAAATTTTGAACATGTTTTAAGTTTTTTGTTATGAAAAAAGGTGAAATATATTTACAAAAACAAGGCTAAATATAAGTCCCGCCCTATCGCAGTTGTGATGATTTTTTTATTCGTCGTGGCCCGGGAGGTGGAGCTTAACTGCAAAATCAATATTTCTCTACAAAATTTACCCTTTTGAACATGTTTTAAGTTTCTTGTTATGAAAAGTAGATTACATACATTTAAAAAAACAAGGCTAAATATATGCCCGCCCACCCGCCCTGTCGCAGTTGTGATGATTTTTTCTATTCGTCGTGACCCGGGAGGTGGAGCTTAATTGCAAAATCCATATTTCTCTACAAAATTTACCATTTTGAGCATGCTTTAAGTTTCTTGTTATGAAAAGATTACATATATTTAAAAAAAAACAAGAGTCTAATTATAAGCCCCGCCCACTCGCCCTATCGCAGTTGTGATGATTTTTTTTATTCGCCATGAGCTTGGGGGTGGAACTTAATTGCAAAATCCATATTTCTCTACAAAAATTTACCATTTTGAACATGTTTTAAGTTGCTTGTTCTGAAAAGATTACATATATTTAAAAAAAAACGGGGCTAAATATATGCCCCGCCCACCCGCCCCATGGCATTTGTGATGATTTTTTTTTATTCGTCGTGACCCGGAAGGTGGAGCTTAATTGCAAAATTAATATTTCTCTACAAAATTTACCATTTTGAGCATGCTTAAAGTTTCTTGTTATGAAAAGATCACACATATTAAAAAAAACAAGGCTAATTCTAAGCCCCGCCCACCCGCCCCATCGCAGTTGTGATGATTTTTTTATTCGTCGGGGGCCGCGGAGTGAAGCTTAATTGCAAAATCCATATTTCTCTACAAAAATTTACCATTTTCAACATATTTTAAGTTTCTTGTTATGAAAAGATTACAAATATTTAAAAAAACAAGGCTAAATATATGCCCCGCCCACCCGCCCTATCGCAGCTGTGATGATTTTTTTATTCGTCGTGACCCGGGAGGTGAAGCTTAATTGCAAAATCAATATTTCTCTACAAAATTTACCATTTTGAACATGCTTTAAGTTTCTTGTTATGAAAAGATCACATATAATAAAAAAAAAACAAGAGTCTAATTATAAGCCCCGCCCACTAGCCCTATCGCACTTGTGATGATTTTTTTTATTCGCCATGAGCTTGGGGGTGCAGCTTAATTGCAAAATCCATATTTCTTTACAAAAATTTACCATTTTGAACATGTTTTAAGTTTCTTGTTCTGAAAAGATTACATATATTTAAAAAAACAAGGCTAAATATATGCCCCGCCCACCCGCCCAATCGCATTTTTGATGATTTTTTTTTTATGCGTCGTGACCCGGGAGGTGGAGCTTAATTGCAAAATTAATATTTCTCTACAAAATTTACCATTTTGAGCATGCTTAAAGTTTCTTGTTATGAAAAGATCACACATATTAAAAAAACAAGGCTAATTCTAAGCCCCGCCCACCCGCCCTATCGCAGTTGTGATGATTTTTTTATTCGTCGTGGGCCGCGGAGTGAAGCTTAATTGCAAAATCCATATTTCTCTACAAAAATTTACCATTTTCAACATATTTTAAGTTTCTTGTTATGAAAAGATTACAAATATTTAAAAAAACAAGGCTAAATATATGCCCCGCCCACCCGCCCTATCGCATTTGTGATGATTTTTTTTTATTCGTCGTGACCCGGGAGGTGGAGCTTAATTGCAAAATTAATATTTCTCTACAAAATTTACCATTTTGAGCATGCTTTAAGTTTCTTGTTATGAAAAGATTACATATATTTAAAAAAACAAGAGTCTAATTATAAGCCCCGCTCACTCGCTCTATCGCAGTTGTGATGATTTTTTTTTATTCGCCATGAGCTTGGGGGTGGAGCTTAATTGCAAAATCCATATTTCTCTACAAAAATTTACCATTTTGAACATGTTTTAAGTTTCTTGTTATGAAAAGATTACATATATTTAAAAAAACAAGAGTCTAATTATAAGCCCCGCCCACTCGCCCTATCGCAGTTGTGATGATTTTTTTTATTCGCCATGAGCTTGGGGGTGGAGCTTAATTGCAAAATCCATATTTCTTTACAAAAATTTACCATTTTGAACATGTTTTAAGTTTCTTGTTCTGAAAAGATTACATATATTTAAAAAAACAAGGCTAAATATATGCCCCGCCCACCCGCCCTATCGCAGCTGTGATGATTTTTTTATTTGTCGTGACCCGGGAGGTGGAGCTTAATTGCAAAATCAATATTTCTCTACAAAATTTACTATTTTTAACATGTTTTAAGTTTCTTGTTATGAAAAGAAGATTACATATATTAAAAAAATATGAAAGGCTAAATGCAAGCCGCGCCCACCCGCCTTATCTGATTTGTTATAATATTTTTTTATTCAACGTGAGCCGGGGGTTGGAACTTAATTGCAAAATCAATATTTCTTTAGAAAATTTTCTTATAGAAAACCCAATATATTATTAAATTGTGAACAACTAATTGTTTAACTGTCTGTTAATTACGAAGTTAATTCTTCGACTTTGAAGTTTAATATTCTCAGACATTTGGTCAATAGAAGTGTAGAAAATACTTAACAAAAAAGAATGCAGTAATAAAATAGAAGTAATTTCTGTTTCGATTTTTTTTGTGAATCTCTTTTCTTTGCTACAAAATTTCAAAAAATTTGGAATAACATGGCAACGTCGCATTGGAATTTCAAAAATAAATGGTAATACGGGGTTAGTCATATGTAACATGCACAAAAATATATAGGTTCAGTTTATAGAACATTTTAAGTGAGATTAAGTTAATCACGCATTTAATGAGGCGTTTAGCGACGTCTGATTGGTGTAGACTTGCTCACGTGGGACTTTAATGCCATACCTACTAAAAATGTAATCGCAATCAAATATTTAATTGAGCTTGACTAAACTGGCTCCATTTTAGGTTGTGGCCTTCAAAGAACTAGAAAACTTTGGTTTTTGACTTTATTAATGAAACACCCTATATATTTTTAAATGTTTTGATTGACCTCTTTTTAGGTTTTACAACTACAGTTTATTTTGGAAATTACGAGGCGACGTTGTCACGTTTATTCCAATTTTCTTGAAAAAAATCACAGTAGTTATTTTTAAAATCTGTGTTACAATATTTTGTGAAGAGATAAAGAAAGGTACGGCTTTGATGTGGTATAAAGGAGATTAAATTTTCATATACAGAGTGTTTATAAAAAATGTTTTCAATATTACATAAATAGAAATATTTTATGACTGCTTCTTATTGTATTCTTTGTTCTCTCTCTAAGAAGAAGAATGAGGACAAAACAAAAAATAGAATAAGATACGGTAATAAAATACCGGGTGTTCCATTTGAAAAAGCCGAAATATATATACTAGAAAATTGTAAGGTGGTGGATTTTTAATAAACTATGTAAATTCGATCCAGTTGATACGAGTGTAAATTAAAGAAAAAAACAAAAATTCGCTAGTAGGCCTAGTCATTATTTTAAAAATAAATTTCATGGCCTACTAGAGCATTGTTTTTTCGATCATGTGGCACTATAAAATTTCAAGTGTATTTTAAAGTCGTTTTCCCGTGATGGTAAATATTTTGTAATTTTTTGCAGGTATTCTTTTAGAAAACGGCAATTCGATACCCCCGGCAATCGTGCACCAGAACGGCGACTCCCTCGACACGACCACGTCGGAGGAGAGCAACCAAGGCCTGGCGAACGGCAAGTCGAGCAGGAACACCCTCCTCGACGAGGACACCAACACCTCGTTCGCCGACAACAGCAGCCCCGCGTCGATCGAGGCCGAAGAGACGAACGACTCGGTCGTCTCGGACTCCACCAACGACTCGATGGCCCCCGAATACAAACGAGCCCTGGACGAAGAGGACTCCAACTCGATGGAGGCGCCCAGCAAAAAGCTCAGAGAGGACGTCGGAGACAAGTGACAAATACGGGCGTACCATTAAGTTCATTATTTTTTTAACTAAATTAAATGATGTAATCGTGTAAGGTTTAGATTAACTGTACACACAACTGTTTGCATAATTTGTCGTGGTTAAGTTGTTCGGTGGGTTTTTTGAGTGTTCTGTGTGTTACTTCTCCTCTAATATCCTCCCGAGTGGCACTCAAAAGGACCCATTTTGTAAGCCCATTAAACAAAAATTCACAAAGATAGGAATAGTTGAGTGTGATTCAAGAGTCCTTTAGGAGTTTGACGCTTTGTTGGCGGCGGCGAATGAGGAAGGGTCGGGTTCGGGAGGTCGGGCGTGTTCGGCGCCCCCTTGCTCGTTCGTCGGACAACGAAGTTACCACTGAGTAAATTTCACCCGGAGTATGAACATTTTTTCATTGTAATATTTGTTTTATATAATTGTTCCGTTGTTTTTTTATATGTACATGTAAGTAGTCACATTATTTTGATACCGCTCTTAATCAACTTTCTTATTATATATGTAAGAATAGACTAAGTAATTTATTTTCATTGTTTTTCGTTTTTAAATTTAGGCATTCATTTAGCGTAATTGACGACATTCCACTTTTTCATTTGATTTTTATATATATTATTGTGAAAGAAGATTATAGGAAGTTTTACATTTGAAGGTGTGTTGTTACGCATTGTAAATACGACATTATTTTTACTTTGATTTGGGTTCGGCGGTTTGACAGGACTTCAAATGTGAATTTTCTCGTCGGTGTTATAAAATCGTCTCACGGGAGTACAAAAACGACGAAAAGAAACCGAATCAAGGCTACGATTTTGTAATTTCGAGTATAGATGCTCCATTTTAATATAAAATATTTATAATGATATATAGATACAACAAATAACTGAATGCCTTTTATGAATAATACTGTAGAATGTATACATAACACTTTTACAAAAAACAAATAGTTAGTGAATTTATTTAAAATTATATATATAGTAATGTGTTATTATATATTTTTTTTAATATTCTAGATTATGAATGTCTTACCGACTTTTTCATATTTTTATTCGCCCTACTCACTCTGCTTCTTGTAATCATAGGAAACAGAGATATTCATAATCTAAAGGATGTAATGTAAAAATATCAGTTGTAGAAAATGAGTTTGAGGTTTTTTGTAGGATATTTTCATAAATATAAATCTTTCACGGCAAGCTTACGTTTCACTAAACCAGGTGGCGCCCTTTGTCAAAAACTCCGTTACATATTTACAAAATTTATTCACGTATCAACGACTCATTCAACTTCCATACTCTCCCCTCGCGACCCGGAATCCGCATATTTGTGATTGGCGTACAACTTGGCAACGCTGCCGCCCGTCGACCGTCCGGTGAACTCCGGCCTCGACTTCACCTTCTCCTGCGAGGTGAACATGTCCAGCAGCGTCCTCGGCGCCGAGTAAATCCCCGTGGATCGACTCGTCGAGGACTTGGTCGTCGGCGGGTTAATGCTGGTCAGCGGGGGCGGCGACATGGGCGAGTCGGTGGTGGCGCGGATGACTGACGCCCTGGGGGCGTCCGGTTCCGACTTCGACGGCCCTGTGGGTGTACACGTTATCAAAGAAACAAAAATAGTGATGATACGCACCGATGTGGTCTAGTTCCCTCAGCGCCTCGTCTAACTCCACTTTCTCCGATAATTTTTCTTCGTCGAAATTGAATTTGTGACACTCCAGGAGGCAATTATAGATGTTTCTATGGTCAGCGGTGTGCAGGTTTTTCTTTAATAGGGTTTCCAGTTCGTTCCACATTGCTTTGTACTGGTCTTCCCGTTTCTGACCCTTTACCCTCTGACCCGTATTTAAGGGGTAGAGCGACTCGTTTTTACTCTCGAGGGCGATGAGGTTGTAGATTATGCGCCTACACTGGAACACTTCGTCTTCGGTGATTTTTTCCTTTGTGATGATGGACGGAAGCGGGTCGATGTACTAAAAAAAATTAAAGCCAGCTATTAATAATAATAAATACATGTGTCATCAAAAAATATGTATACTGAAGCACGTCGACTATAGGCTTTTTGCCAGAAATCATTAGGTTACTGAATAGATGGAGTAGTCACGTGGCTACACAAAATTGAACCCATTAAGGTTTTGGCGGGATTAAAAAAAAAATATGTTTGCCCATTTATAAATCCTTATCTTGCTTTCAAAACATGTAACATACAATTTGATCCAAAATGTTCTTATAACAACATAACAAGTAAAAAATAACAGGTGTCTAGTTGCAAAATCACTCACACTAGGTGAGATACCATCTATTGGCAGAAACATAACCTTAGATTTTAAAACAAAATTTTTTGTTGATCTTTAATAATTTATTAATTTTTTACAAAAGATTAAGATACTCTCTTTTTAATACCACATATTTCTGTGGCTAACTTTAGATTTTCCAGTGAGTTGCTAGCTATTTAAAACCGGATTTGATAGGGATGTCTTATGTTCGAATCTTTTAAATTTCAAACTTCAAAAATTCAAAATGGCAGGAAAATGACGTCCAAGATTTTCTGGTCCCGACTGTACGTCGTTTTTCATTTTACTCTTCATACTTGGTATCTATCAAGACAAGAAACAAAAACCGAATCCACTGTTGTTAAAATTTAGTAAGGACCTCAAATTATGGCGCAAATTTTGTAAAATTCATACAATTTTTCTATAAAAAAATTGGACAACCAGTTATTTCAAAGATTAAAAAAAAAAAAACATGCGATCGGCAATTTAAAACGAGTTCAACAACTTTAAGGAAAAAAGTACATATTTAGAATTCCTTGAACGCAACAACCATGGTTACCATAAGCTAAGGTATCGAGATTAAATCAACCCATATGGTGTTTTTTTGTAGCTGAATCCATCGATGCATAAATTCGGTATATTGCATCTGGATTCCATTCCAAATCGACTTTTTTTTCAAAAATTTGTATCAACAAATCAGTAATTATTTAATAAATGTGGTAAAAAAAAATCACTTAAACGTTGTTCTACTAGGTGTAAAAGGATATATCGGGTGTTCAATAGAAAAAGTCATCAAGTTGGCATTGATTTTTTGACAGAAGGAAACGTAAAAAGCATGTCTTTCCATGTTGTCAGCTTTCATCGATTCAACTTTAGTTTTACTGTAGATATACTTCGCAAAGTTTACACAAAATCAACGCCAACTTCATGACTCTTTTAACCGAACATCCGATATCCTAGGCTACTGTGTCCTAGGCAACGCAAACTACAACAGTTACATAACAACTTTCTAACAGGCCTATGCCTGTTGTTATGTAACTCGATATTAATAATATAAGTACTATAAAGTACCTAGTAGTACTCAAATTATTAATATCGAGTAACTCTTTAATGTTAATGATTTTTGTCAGATTGGCAACATATTTAAAATTTTAAATTTTGGAGCCAATTCGGTAATTGCCGTCTTCTCATTGGTTTTTAGGAACGCTCATGTTAAAACTGACAACTATGACTACTGTGACTATGAACTGACATGCTAACAGTGCAGTGCTGCCAATTTTTCAGAATTGTCAACTCAAAAATTTGAAATTCATACGAAAAATATTGATAAAATGACAGTTAAACTTCTGAGTTCTGTCTTAATGTAACCGACTGTAAATATCTATGTTGCCGACGTTTTACAAGTTTTTAGGTCTCTTTAAACCTTCATGTAGTTTGTAATAAATATGAAAAATTAAACCTGTAAAAAATCGTCAACAATACTATAAATTTATCAAAAAAAAAACAAGTTTTAGAACTGTACAATAAAAATATCATCAAGTATTTACCTTTTAAGTTAAAAATACGAAAAATGCCATATGTGTATAAAGAAAATAACTAGAAACAACAAAGAAAACTCGAACAATTTTGGAAACTGACACTATCATAGTTAGTACCTTTTTCTATTTCGCGTTTATAACCGAGCTCTTAAAGCACCCAAATTGACTGGTTTAATATCGTTACTGAGTTTCGTTATTTTCAAGATTGGTGGTCATTAGTCATTCTCATTACTCATATCAAATGTCAAACATCAAATAAACTAAGACGTCAAAAAACGAAATAATATTTCTCGTAGAAAGAACGAGATTTACAAGCAAATAATTAATTTATCGCTTCAGCTTGTTAATAATAATTTATTATTGTGAAAATTGGAACTTCTGACATTTGTCGTACCAACCACGACAAAAGTCCCCAAACCTCTAAAAATTGTAATTTTTTAAAAATGCAAAAAAAAAGATGTGAAGTAGAAAAAAATAGTATAAAATACAGGTCTCACAATACATTTTAGCGCAAACTCCTTTGACGACTTGTTTCCTAATTTTGGAATTCGTGCCGTATGGAACTTGTTTTTTAATATGCTAATTTTCTACTTCGCACATTGTAAATAAAAATTCATTTTGAAAATTTAAACTTCAAATATTGCAATCTGATATTTGTAGTACCAACCACGGCAAAATTCCCCAAAGTTTTAACAATTCAAATTTTTACCCTAAACACCTGGAAAAAAAGTTGGAATAGAAAAAAACACGATAAAACACACGTTTCATAAGGCATTTTACCGCACTCATCCTTTAAAAAACTCCGCCGACAACTTATTTTTTAATTTTGAGATTCGTGCTTTAAAATAATGTCGTTTTTTAATATACTTTTTTTTTTGTTTATAACCGAGCTGTTAAAGCACCCTAATTGAGTACTTTAAGAGCTTAATTGAGTTTCGTAAAAACTGGCGTACAAGATTGTTAGTCATTCCAAATGAAACAGTCAAATACCAAATAAAATAAATGTCAAAAGAACAAATTTGGTTGATATATCCACTGATTTCAGGAACTAACTCACAAAAAAGGGCTCCAAAAGAACTTTACCAAGCTTAAGAAGAGCGTTTGCGTCTGCCAAATGCTCTTTTTGAATTATTTGCCCAAACAGTTTTAATGGTCCGATAAAAAATTACCATCCTTCAAAAACTTCAAATGTTGAGGTGTCACCGAAAGATTTTTTCTTTGTATTTGAATCCATCTGATATATGTAGATGGTAAAACACTACTTTGGTGCTTTGTACATATATTGGTCACCCTTATTTTTTAACTCCGACGTTTAGATTTTTGAAAAAAAATTGAATTGTGAACATTTTGCAATTTATCTTAAAAACTAAAAAAAAAATGAATTCCCTAAAATCTTGCAAATGTTTTAAGGTTGTCGTAAAGATGATAAATCACTAATCTATTTTTTTATTATTCTCTTCAAAAACTTGATGCCATCTCAAAATTTTGCTTGAGAATTACTGCCTTAAATGCATAAATTCGTATAGGTCCTACACTTGGCATTTTTCAATGTATTTATATTTTTATCGCTTCTTGCTGCCTTTTTTTTACGCTTTTTTTCATTGGTTACCTTCTTAACTTTTTATCTGTTTTTAATTGTTTTTTTTTTGGTCTCATTTTTTTCGTATTTTTGCCTTTTTTGTCTGTTCTTTTGGTTTTTATCCCCTTTTTTCATATTGTTCTTTTGTGGCTTTAATTCACCGTTTTTTGTGGTGTATTTTATCGGTTATTTTTGTCTTTTTTTGCCCTTTTATAGAATTTTCTCTATAGGTTTTTTGTCGTAATTTTTTGTGACATTTTTTTTGTATTCTTTTTGGTTTTTCTGGTCGCCTTTTGTGCCGTTTTTTTCTTCTTCTTCTTTGTCGCTTTGTTGTGACTTTCTTTTTGTTCTTTTTGTCATTTTCTTATCGCGCTTTCTCCTCTTTTTTGTTGACCTTTTTTGCTGCTTTATTTATTTATTTTGTAACTTTTTCGCCCTTTTTTCCTATCACGTTTATTGTCCCTTTTTTATCGGTTGTTTTTGTCGTTTTTTTACTTTTTCTGCTTTCTTTCCTTTTTTTCTGTTTTTTTTAAGATACTTTTTTAAGTAGCATTTTTTTAGCTAATTTTTTTGTGGCATTTTTTTGGTCTGTAAGTCGTCTTTTTTCCCCTTTCTGTCGATCAAATTTAGTCGCCCTTTTTCCGCATTTTTTTGCTGTGGCGTTTTTTGTTGTCTTTTTTATCATGTATTTTTGTTGCCTTTTTTTCCACATTTTTTTTGTCACATATTGCCTTTTTCTAATTTTTTTAGGCCTCTTTCAGTAAGTAGCAGTTTTCTTTGGTTTCACTTTTGTCGCATTTATTTGGTCTTTTTTGTTGGTTTTTTAATTGTTCTTATCGCGTTTTCCGCCTTTTTCAGTTGCTCTTTTTTTCTTAGACTTTTCTTTATACTTTTTGTTTCTTTTTTATAGCATTTTTCAAGTCTTTTTTTGACGTTTTTTGGTTGCTTTTTTGTCCCTTTTTATCCTTTTTCTTTGTCACTTTGTTTTGACTTCCTTTTTTGTCGAGTTTTGACGCTTTTTTTATTCGTCGCCTTTTTTTTACTTTTTGTCTGTTTTCTTATTCGTTTTTTAGTCTCAATTTTTCGTATTTTTGCCTTTCTTGTCTATTTTTTGGCTTTTTGTCCCTTTTTTTCTCGTTGTTATTTTGTGGCTTCAATTCATCACTATTGCCACGTTTTCCTCAATTTTTCATTCCCGTTTTATGGTGTCTCTTTTATCGGTTATTTTTGTCGTTTTTGCGCCCCTTTTTCGACTTTTCTCTGTAGTTTTTTGTCGTAATTTTTTGTGGCATTTTTATTGTCTTCTTTAAGGTTTTCCTAAACGCATTTTGTGTCATTTTTTTTTCTTCTTCGTCGCCGTTTTGTCTTGACTTTATTTTTAGTCTTTTGGCCATTTTTCATCGCGTTTTTTCCCTTTTTTGTTGTCCTTTTTTGCTGTCGTTATTTTATCACTTTTTCGCCTTTTTTTCTTGTCACGGTTATGGTCCCTTTTTATCGGTTATTTTTGTCGTTTTTTGCTATATTCGCTTTTATTCTCGCTTTTTTGGATATCCCTTTTTTAAGTGGCATTTTTTGGTCTGTAAGTCGTCTTTTTTCCCCTTTTCGTAGATTTATTTAGTCGCTATATTGTTGCCCTTTTTTCGCCTTTTTTTTGCTGTCGCGTTTTTTTTGTTGTCTTTTTTTATCATGTATTTTGTCGATTTTTGTTGCCTTTTTTAGACATTTTTTTGTATTTTTTGTCACATGTTTTTTATTGCCTTTTTGTAATTTTTTAGCCCTTTTTCAGTAGCAATTTTCTTTGGTTTCCCTTTTTTCGCATTTATTTGGTCTTTTTGTAGTTTTTTTAATTGCTCTTATCGCGTTTTTCGCCTTTTGTAGTTGCTCTTGTCGATTTACTTAATCGCGGTTTTGTCGTGTTTCTTATCGACTTTTCTTTATACTTTTTGTTGTCTTTTTTATAGCATTTCTCTTTTTTTTGACGTTTTTTTTTTAGTTGCTTTTTGTCCATTTTTATCATTTTTCTTTGTCACTTTGTTTTGACTTCCCTTTTTGTCGCCTTTTTTTACTTTTTATCTGTTTTCTTATTCGTTTTTTAGTCTCAATTTTTCGTATTTTTGCCTTTCTTGTCTATTTTTTGGCTTTTTATCGCTTTTTTTCTCGTTGTTATTTTGTGGCCTCAATTGACCCTTTTCCTGTAAGCAAAGTGAGTAGACATTATATAAATTCCAATGATACAGAGTGAGGCGAAGTCAGTTTTTTGGAGCGCCAAGTTAAAATTAACCAATGAGCGACAGATTACGCATGTGTAGCCGGTTGCATTCTGTCAAAGCGGTTTGTTGTCACAGGCCTTTGCTCTGCTGCCGGAGTGCCGGATACTATTTCCAACGTGGTTTTGAAGATGCGTGCGCACGGAAAGTCACTATGGAAGTTTTACGATCTTACAGGAAAAGGGTCAATTCATCACTTTTGGCAGTTTTTCCTCATTTTTTCATTCCCGTTATTTGGTGTCTCTTTTATCGGTTGTTTTTGTCGTTTTTTTGCCCCTTTTTCGACTTTTCTCTGTAGTTTTTTGTCGTAATTTTTTCTTTCTTCTTCGCCGCTTTGTCTTGACTTTATTTTTAGTCTTTTTGTAATTTTTTTATCACGTTTTCTCCCTTTTTTTCTTGTTACGTTTATAGACCATTTTTATCGGTTATTTTTGTCGTTTTTTACTTTTTTTTGCTATCTTCGCTTTTTTTTGGATATCCTTTTTTTTTAAGTGGCTCTTATTTTTGTGACATTTTTTGGTCTGTAAGTCGTCTTTTTTCTCCTTTTTGTTGATTTATTTAATGGTTATTGTTATGTTGTTTCCCTTTTTTCGCTTTTTTTCGCTGTCGCGTTTTTTGTTGTCTTTTTTATCGTGTATTTTTGTCGGTTTTTGTTGCCATTTTTTCGTCCTTTTTTTAATTATTGTTCTTACCCCGTTTTTCGCCTTTTTACTTCCCGAGCGTAAGCAAAGGAAGTATTGTAATCGAGTCCGTCGGCCGACTCTCTACTTTTACGTTTTCTCGATCTTTCATGACCCCTAGAAGACGAAGAAATAGGTCTCCCATTTCCGTCTGTCTGTCCGTCTGTCCGTCCGTCTGTCCGTCTGTCCGTCCGTCTGTCCGTCTGTTGTCCCGGATTTTTATTAGACAGATAATCTCCGAAAGTACTCGACCGATTGTTGTGAAATTTTGTACTTATATTAAGAATATCATGTAGATGGTAAAACGCTAACCAAAATTTGTCTAATCATCCCCACCACTAATGCGATGACGTCACTTCAAAATTGTACATAGTAAATGGGTTTTCAATTGTATAAAATAACATAGTCCTACACATGTAGTTTACAACTCCGAATCGACTTTTCACTCGAAACGTCCAGATTTTTGGAAAAAAAATCAAAATTATAAAACAACATTTTGAAATTTAATTTTTAATCTGCTAACCAGAATGCTTTGAAATGTTGCAGATGTTTTAAGGCTATAAAGAGCATCATAAATCTTTAGTCAAAAAATATTTGCTTATTCCCTCCAAAAACTTGATGACGTCAGGTCGAAAATTTGCCGAATAAATCCTATCTAAATTGTAAAAATATGATGAGTCTGTACTTGTAATTTATCACTCCATTCATATTTTTTGGATTTGCATATACAGGGTGACTCAAAAAAATTAATGAACGCGTAAATATATTTTATTGATTTAATCAGGAACTACAAAACCGAATGCTCTGAAATCTTGCAGATGTTTTAAGGTCATAAAGAGCATAATAAATGTTTAGTCAAAATATATTTGCTTATCCCCTCCAAAAACTTGATGACGTCAGCTCGAAAGTTTGCCGAATAAATCCTATCTAAACTCTAAAAATATGATGAGTCTGTACTTGTAATTTATCACTCCATTCATATTTTTTGGATTTGCATATACAGGGTGACTCAAAAAAATTAATGAACGCGTAAATATATTTTATTGATTTAATCAGGAACTACAAAACCGAATGCTCTGAAATCTTGCAGATGTTTTAAGGTCATAAAGAGCATAATAAATGTTTAGTCAAAATATATTTGCTTATCCCCTCCAAAAACTTGATGACGTCAGCTCGAAAGTTTGCCGAATAAATCCTATCTAAACTGTACAAAATATGATGAGTCTGTACTTGTGATTTATCACTCCATTGATTTTTTTTTTGGATTTGCATATACAGGGTGACTCAAAAAAATTAATGAATGCGTAAATTTATTTTATTGATTTACTCAGGAACTACAAAACCGAATTCTTTGAAATCCACTGCGAAAAAAAAAACATAATAGGCATGCAGTCGTCACGTTTCCGACAGCGAGGGAAGTACTGTCTAAACTCTTTAGACCAATTTTTTAATTATTCCTTTTGTCGATTTACTTAATCGCTGTTTTGTCGTCTTTTCTTTGTATATTTTTTTGTAGTCTTTTTTGATGTTTTTGGTTGCCTTTTTTTGTCGCATTCTTTTGGCATCATTTTTTGTCTTTTTTTTTCATTTTTTGTATTTATTATCTTCTTTTCCCGTTTTTGTGTTGCCTTTTCTTTGCAGCTTTTCATGTTGTAATTTTTCTCTATTTTTTACTTTTTTGGTCGTTTTTTATATCGTCAATTTTTGTCGCCTTTTTTTCGACATTTCTCTGTCTTTCTCTATCGCTATTTTTATCGCATATTTTATTGCATTTTTGTAATTTTTTAAAGTCACTTTTTCAGTTGCATTTTTTTTTTGTCTCACTTTTTGGATTCCTTTGGTATTTTATCGTTTTTTAATCTTTTGCTCCTCTTTTTAGTTGCCCTTTTTATTGATTTATTTAGTTGTTATTTTCTCGGTTTGACAAATTTCGAGTATTTCAAGGGGCATAAAACTTCAAATTTTACAATCTGACATTTGTCGTAGCAAAATTCCCCAAAAAATTAAAATTCCAATTGTAACTATTTAAAACGTAAAAAAAGGCGCGAAGTACAAAAAATACGATGAAATACAGGTTTCATAACGTATTTTATATCATTGTGAAAATTTAAACTTCAAATGTTAATAATCTGACATTTGTCGTACCAACCACCACTAAATTCCCCAGAAGTAGAAAAAGTATGATAAAATACACGTTTCAAAAGGCATTTTTTCTACCGCCCACGTTTTTTGGTTTTCTAATAGAGCTATTAACGCACGCAAATGACGTCACAGCAGTTCGTTAATAGCGGAAAGGCGTTCTTTAATAGATCTGGTGTAATTTAGATCGGTAAGATTGGTAGCAATGACGAGAAATGTCAGGTGAATGTCAGTGCCAATGTAAACTTAAAATTTCCCATGTTTCCGGACGCGTAACTTCTTCGCAAGACATTTTAACCAATTTTAAATTACAAAAACTCGAATTGATTCGAATTACAGTTGTTGTTGTGAAAATTCGAACCTCAAATATTTCGTGGTTAGTGTCAGACCAACCCATCACCAACCACGACAAAAGTCCCCAGATTAAAAAAAATGCAAATTTCAATTAAATTTTGGGAAAAAACGTGTGCGGTAGAAAAAATAGTATAAATAACTCGTTCATAAGGCCATTGAGGCACTCATCCTTTATATAACTCGCGGCTTCGCCGCTCGTTCTATAAACTTGGATTCGTGCCTCAATATTTGCCTTATGAAACTCGTTCTTTAATATACTATTAGCGTACCATCCTTTAGAAAACTCTTATAGGTACTTTCTTTGTCAGATACTGCTCTAACTTCACTCATGTTATTATTATCTGTCATATAACATGATTATATTCCAAACAATTGTTTATGGCAAGACAGGTCAAAGCCAACTTGCCTCTGAAGTATACACAAACAGCGATACATATGTATCGGTTTCAATTTACCGCTGGCAAAACTACATCAAACCCAAACTTCACCTACCCCCTTCAGGTTAAAAATCAGCGTCGAACTGATCGTCAGCGGCCAGTACTTCGTGTGCCTATTCAACCTCGTCTTCATCTTCTGCATCGGCCGATTCCCCTCCTCCACGAACGCCGTCTTGATCGGCACCAGCGTGTTCTGCTTGATCAGCACCCCAAAATCCGTGATCCTATAATCCGTCACCCGCCCGCCGCACCCCTCCGAGATGCTCGGCGGGTCCTCCAGCACCGACCGCGCCGTGCACAGCGTGTGTATGAAAATCTCGCCCCCGTGCGACGCCAACAAATGACTCGTGATCTTCCCCCCGGCCTTGCGCGGCATCTCCAGCATCACGCTCCGCCCGTTCAGCAGGAAGTTGATCAGACACAGCGACGGCCGCGAATTCACGTCCACCGGCGTGATGCGGTGCATCGCCGTGCAGTTCTGCAGCTCAGACCCGGTGCATCCGCGCGGAGTGCACCACTTCAAGGTCACGGTCTCGTACTCGAGCCCGTCCTTGACGGTGCGGATGGCGGAGGAGTCGAGCGCGTTCCCCTTGAGGATGGCCGTGTGGGCGTCGCTCGAGTGGTAGATCTCGACGTCGTAGTTGGCGGAGGAGCTGGCGTTCTGCTCCTCCTTCATGGGGATGCCGGTGACGGTGGTGCTGCCGAGGTTGTAGTGCTCGAGGATGAGGGTGGAGAGCTTGTTGGAGATTAGGGGGGCTTTGATTGAGTGGACTTCGGTGGTAAGAATAGGCGACAACTATTGAAGAAAAAAAAAAAAAAACGACTGACGTTGAAGTGTTGTGAACCGTTAAACTTACGTTCTTAGGCGAGTGGTTGTTGACTTGGGACTCGATGTTTACGGGGAACGTGTTGATGATGACGAGGTGGCAATGGTCAATGGTTAACAATCTGCAACCATAATACAAGGCGGATTCATAAACCACAAGTATAATATGTCTACAAACCTGTCTGAACCCGTAGCCACTTTATTTTGTTGTTGCAAAACACTCAAAAAAATCTCCTCCAGACGCTTCATGCTATCATTATCTCTAGCTGAAGTTATACAAATCACGCGACACCTATTCACCAATTTAGTTTGAACATCACCGAACGACTGACTCTTCATTTTCTTCCCTTGTATCTCAGTACAGTCACTCAACGCCTCGATAGCAGCTCTCAACCCATGCAAAACCGTGTATTCCAAATTTCGATTGATGGCATGAGGGGGCGGAACCCCAATCAACGACATCGCATTCATTATCTACAATTCAACTAAACAATACAAAAAAACACATTACACTTGTACATACGTGACTCAAATTTTGTTGTGAGGGGCTCCATGTGTTCAAAATATGTGCAACAGTGTCACTTGCAATGAACCTAACCTAAAACACAGAATGACTTGTCTGCTCACAAAATTGACCAAAACGTACTAGTTTTCCTTGGGGGAAGAGGTCCCAGACGATTCTGCAGTACTCAATCGCCGACTCCACACTCGACGTCCACAGCGACTTACAAATGGGCGTCATAGGGATAAAACCGGGAGCTCGGGCTTTAAGGAACTCTAGTTCGATGGGGCTCTCACATGATATCCCGAAGTAGGGAGTGTGGTCCAAAACGAAGACAGTTTTGTGGTTTGACGGAAAAAGCTTGTTTGTTACGGAAAAAGACATGTTTGCTTTTGTTGTGACGTTTAGGTTATGTTATTTTATATGTCATTTGTCATATGTCACAAACGTCAGCGCGGGTTTTTTAAATTCCACAAACGTGTATTTATAGTGGTCTGCATCCGTGTTTATTTGAACAAGTATACATTTTTAAAGCTTCGTTTAGAGCCAATAATAGATTACATCAAAATAAACGAAATTAAAACTAGTTTTAGAAATGGAAAAGTGTGTGACCCACTGGTGTGCATATGACCCAGAATTAAAGAAGTGGTAGCAAGGCCAAATTCTTTGGAACGCTTTTCTAAACTCGAGTGTCTACTGTATACAAACGTATCAATTATTCATTACGAAGATAATTAGAAAACGAATAAAAATCAAGTACAATTATCATTCCTAAAAATGATATTGCAAAAATTCTAATTCGGTTTATTTCGTTCGCATAAATCTACGTTATGAATATTGATGTGTTCATTCATAAATTCAAAAAATTCGGAAACGAGATAAGAAAGTTGTGCAAACAAAATATTAGCACATTTACAGCTTTTTTTTAACTAAAAAAAACATAATTGATGAAGGTATGAAAACTACGCCAAAAACGACTGGATTACCGTAATTTAATTTTGGTCGCGTTGTTTTTTTAAGGTTAGTAGAACTTGGAGACACTCGACTTGGAATATTCAAGCCTGCAGCGTACCAAATAAACTACTAGCTTCTGTAATGAATTTACCTACATTTTTCTGGAATGTAACTAACTAAAGCATAAAAAATTGAATTTAATCTCGATAATTATAAGTAATTTATTCTTATAATTACGTTTCTATTATAAGTTAACAAGGTGAAGACACATCTATTCACTGAACTGTTCACAAATAAGTAGGTAATCATGAATTTTAATAACGTATTACGAACACGTAAACACAATTTAGTTTGTTAATAGCTGTGTCCAAATAAGGCTCAGCTAGCATTTAATTCGTTTTTAAGGCAACTAATAATTTTTTGGAAGAGTTGAAGACATAAAGTTTCTAAAAAATATCTGATGTAAATAATTTTCATCAACTGAACAACTTTTGTGGATAAAAATGCAATATTTAATTTTTATAGATGCATTTCATTCAATTCAAAAGAAAAATACAAATGACTCAACTTTTTGAATCTAGTTCACGAAACGGGAATGCAGTAAACATTTCTTAATTAACTCAGTTAATCAATAGTAGTCACAGCAAGCAAAAAATTGCGTTTGTCTAATTCTTCCACCTGGTTTGTCGCTTCCCATAATCATTCCACCTGTCCCACGAGGTCAAAAACCGACCTTCATTCACATTTGCGATCCGATTCTCATATTCTTCGACCAAACTAATATGCAAAAATCCAAAACCGATTTATTGTCCAACCCACAACCATCCAGAGAAAGTTTTCAGTCATAAAATAACGGTAACACACATACCTTTTCGCGCTCCACAATGCAACAATTAAGCAAAAACCCCCACCGCTGCAACCAGAAATCCAAAAGTGATACGTCAGAGTGACTTAAGTAAGCTAAAAGTAAATTGCAGGAAATGACTCCAATGGTTATTTATGCCGCTGATGGTAATACTGACATAGCGTCACGACTGTGACTAAATGTTTATACATATTCTAAGAATTTCTTCTTTGTCTCCTCTTAACTGTTTAGCTCCATATGGATATTTTGCTTTTTATTTTTTAATCTGAGACCCATTTCCATCTTCATGATTACATGTTATTGTTACATTTTCATATTACTATAATTTCGAGGAATCTAAGAATTATTTCAAGTAGGTAAGTTTAAACATAAGATTCATCATTTTCCGGTAGGTAAGCATAAAAGTTATCTCTTTTCTGGAACAACAAACCAACGACGAAGAGATCGAAGACACAGCCACCCAAAGAAGTTCAAGCCTAGGACCGAAAAACCCCAGTTTCACCTCGCACATTAACCCTAAATCTAGAGCCGGTTTAGTAGTACCTAGTTCGAGTATGAGCACCGGAATTATATACTTGCCGAAAGAGTACAAACCCGAACAGAATCTGGAGAATTTGGAAAAAAGACTACTGAAGAAATCGACGAGTACATGGTACAAAACGCGTTTACGAATCTCATCTTCAGCGAAAATTTTGAAAAGAAGGTGCGGTTTAATCGGGTCAAGTCGTTGACGTACCCTTTGAACAGTCAGAATTTCCGGAACAAGCCTGTTCAGAGGAACGAGAATCAACTTGTTTGTAACTATTCGGATATTATTTCGGCGAGACGCAACAAGGAGCTGCAGATTTTGGGGTGTTTGATTGTGGAGATCTTCATGGCGAAGCAGCTGCGAGCTTTGGGTGCCAACGATTCGAATTTGTCGTTCAATGAGCGTTTGAGTGCGTGCTTGACCGTCATGAGGAGTTGCAAATTTGATCTTCCATCGTGTATTTCGTACATCGTGCACTTGTTACTCCAACCGGATACCATGAATTTCAAGGAATTTAAATATCCGTCCGTTACTGATCTCGGGTTACCACCACCAAGCGCCCATTTGCTTTCGGAGCCTCTTCTCCACTGCGTTATCCCGTTTCCGAGGCTTTTCCCTAATCTTTATCACGTTATTTCGAATTTGAAGGAGTTTAAAAATGTCGCTGTGGAACTCGGGGTTTTGTACCATTTCGACTGCAATGGTGAGATGTGCGCGGAATATGAAAATCTAGAAAGGACGAAAATTCTTTTCGCCCAGAACATCGGAGAATGTAAAGTAAAAACGTGTGCTAAACACTTGGAGGTGTTATTGGAGGAGCTATACACAACTACGGATACAGAAATCGTGAACATCCTCCTCCCACACATCAGGGAGTTGATTGAAGACCCTCCAACTTCCGTTCTGGCAGCTTGGTACTTATTCGACCCATTCTCCCGAGTTCTAGGACCCCAACGAACCTCAGAAACCCTCCTGGATTCCATTTTGAAACTCTACGAAAACGAACCGAACGAAAGTACTTTACCCTACTACGGCAAAATCGCCAAGTTGTACCATCACAGTTTGCTCTTGCGACTGATGGTGAGGTTAGGTTTGAAATGCTTCCTCGACAACTTCACAGCTCCTTTGGTCGAAGCCGTCGGTCGATACAAAGATTACGAAAAAGTCGACTTCATCCTCCACACGCATTCAGAGAAGTTCGTTAAAAAAACGTCCCATCTGAAGACCATGGACAACGAACACGTCGACGCTTCGGCTAGCGACGACTCAAGCGTTTCCTCCGAGAAGCGCCCAACACCCAAACAAGAATCCAAGCAGGTTTCCGAACCCGAAATTTTCGACTTCGAAGACGACAAACAAAACGAAGAACAACTCAAGTCTTTGATGGGACACTTGGAGTTGAATGTGGCTTCAGACTTACCCTTCAACCATTCAACGGCGGAGGAAGCCCTCGATGCCACGATTACGGAAAATCTAGATCAGTTGCGAAGTCTGGAGGAGTTGAATATGAATTTGAGCGAAGATGACGACGGTAAGGGGGCTTGCTCCCCCACGATTCCTATTCCGAGCGAGAAAGACTTCACCAACATCAGTTGCGAGATCGGTAGCAAGAAAAGGGACTCGATTCGGTTCGAGTTGGTGTTGGATTCACCCAGTTCTGCCAACTCGGAGGCCAAAAAGGGTCCCGCAGTGCCAAAAAACAGGAAACAAGATGCCAAAATATCCGATATGAGTTCTGATAGTTTGATTTGGTTGTCTCATCGACTGGGACCGGTGCTGACAGCGAGGTATTTGTCTTGAAGTATATTGAAGATGTAGACTTGGTGTTACGTGGGGCGGGAAAATCTGACGCGGATTTCTTTTGTTTCGAGTTAAGTGCAGGGAGATCATAAAGCGTGGAAGGTTCTGGAGTGTTTGACTAGAAAATTGCTGATTAACTCTCTGCTACGCTCTTAACAATCAACTGGTGAGTCTGGCAAAAATAGTAAAAGAAATCCTTCTCACATTTTGGTGGAGTCATAATGAGTTTAAAATTGGTTCTTTTGCTACGTTTAAAAACTAAACAACACATTTATTGTCACAATAACTAGTAATACAGCTTTTAATTAATATTTCTCTCGCTCATGACTATGTTTAATTTAATTACTGTACGTAAGCGAAGAAAAATGTTGTTACCTCGATGGGAATTGAACCCACGCCTCTTGCTTTCCGGGCAAGCATCCAGACCACTAGACTACGAGGCGACTTATCTTTCTCCGCGACCCGACCTGTTATGGTGCCGCCACACTACCATTTCATCTAGACGTACAAAGATATGGTTGTGTTGTTTTTGTAATAATTTGATAAAATTCCATTTGACAACAATATTTGCCCGACGTAAAGCGAAGGTACTTATCGGCAAAAATCGAGTAAGCTGTTAAAAATGTTTGGCAAAGTTTTCAAAACGCTACGTTAATTCTTGGGTACACATGGTGTACTATTTTGGGAGGCCATGGTGATTTTTTATTTCTAAATTATTTAAAATAATTTTAGGGGACTTTGGTGTTCTATTTTTGGAAAATTCTGACCTATAGGTATTCCTGTTTGGAAAAAAATTGAAAGTGCTTTGGAGTCTCTAGTGTCTTTTCTTATAATAGTTTAATTAAATTTCTTAGAGGATACGTCATTTGCTAAAATCAATCTTATCTTAGCAGGTACTAGACTTACCTGTCCGCCCTCTATTTTCTTAGAGAATACGTCATTTGCCAAAATCAGTTTTAGTAGGTACTAGTACGGGTGGGCCGTTTAAAAAGAAACAGTTGTGACTCCTGAAAAGGTTTCATATTCTTAAAAAAAGACAGTTGAGGCCCCCGAAACAGTTTCACCTTCTTTACAAAAAAGTCAATTAGCACCCCCGACAAGGTTTCCCATTTTTTCCTTAAAAAATAGCCCCGAGAAGGTTTCACATTCTTTAAAAAAAGACACTTGGTGCCCCCGAGAAAATTTCACCTTCCACAAAAAAAGGTAGTTGGGATCCCCGAGAAGGTTTCACATTCTTAAAAAGAGACAGTTGGGATCCCTAAGAAGATTTCACATTCTTAAAAAAAAGACAGTTGGGTCCCCGAGAAGGTTTCACCTTCTTTACAGAAAAGAAAATTAGGATTCCCAAAAAGGTTTCTCATTTTTTTTTCTTTAAAAAAAAATAGACCCGAAAAGGTTTGGCATTCTTTAAAAAAAGACACTTGGTGCTCCCGAGAAAATTTCACCTTCCTTAAAAAAAGGCAGTTGGAGTCCCCGAGAAGGTTTAACCTTCTGTAAAAAAAGACAGTTAAAGACCCCGAGAAGGTTTCATAGTAACAAAAAAAACAAGTTGTGGTCCTTGAGAAGGTTTCCCATTTTTTTCTTTTTTCTTAAAAGAATAGCCCCCGAGAAGGTTTCACCTCATTTAAAGAAGAAGAAAGAATAAGCGTCCCCGAGAAGGGTTCACCTTCTTAAAAAAAAGTCAGTTGGGGCCTTCGAGAAGGTTTCAACTTCTGTAAAAATAAAAACAGTTGGGGCCCCCGAGAAGATTTTATATTCTTAAAAAATGACTGTTGGGGGTCCCGAGAAGGTTTCACATTCTTAAAAAGAGACAGTTGGGATCCCGGAGAAAGTTTCACATTCTTAAAAAAAAGACAGTTGGGGCACCCGAGAAGGTTTCACCTTCTTTACAGAAAATACAATTAGGACCCCCAAGAAGGTTTAACATTCTTTAAAAAAAAAGACACTTGGTGCTCTCCAGAAAATTTCACCTTCCTTAAAAAAAGGCAGTTGGAGTCCCCGAGAAGATTTAACCTTCTGTAAAAAAGACAGTTAAAGACCCCGAGAAGGTTTCATATTAAAAAAAAAACAAGTTGGGGCCCTCGAGAAGGTTTCCCATTTTTTTGTTCTTAAAACAATAGCCCCCGAGAAGGTTGCACCTTCTTAAAAAAAAAGTCAATTGGGGCCTTCGAGAAGGTTTCATCTTCTCTAAAAATAAAAACAGTTGGAACCCCTAAGAGGGTTTCACATTCTTAAAAAGTGACAGTTGGAATCCCTGAGAAGATTTTACATTTAAAAAAAAATACAGTTGGGGCCCCCGAGAAGGTTTCGCATTCTTTAAAAAAGACACTTGGGGCCCCCGAGAAAATTTCACCTTCCTTCGTAAAAAAGGCAGTTGGAGTCCGCGAGAAGGTTTAACCTTCTGTAAAAAAGACAGTTTAAGACCCCGAGAAGGTTTAATATTAAAAAAAAAAATACAGTTGGGGCCCTCGAGAAGGTTTCCTTTAAAGAAAAAGACAGGATAAGTGTCCCCGAGAAGGTTTCACCTTCTTAAAAAAAAGTTAATTGGGGCCTTCGAGAAGGTGTCATCTTCTGTAAAAAAAAGCAGTTTAGGCCCCCGAGAAGGTTTTATATTCTTAAAAAATGACTGTTGCGGCCCCCGAGAAGGTTTTTGCCTTCTTTATAAAGACGCAGTTGGAACCCTTAAGGAGGTTTCACATTCTTAAAAAGAGACAGTCGGGATCCCTGAGAAGGTTTCACATTCTTAAAAACAAGACAGTTGAGGGCCCCGAGAAGGTTTCAACTTCTTTACAGAAAAGAAAATTAGGATTCCCAAAAAGGTTTCCCAATTTTTTTCCTTAAAAAAATAGACCCGAGAAGGTTTGGCATTCTTTAAAGAAAGACACTTGGTGCCCCCGAGAAAATTTCACCTTCCTTCATAAAAAAGGCATTTGGAGTCCCCGAGAAGGTTTAACCTTGTGTAAAAAAAAAACAGTTTAAGACCCCGAGAAGGCTTAATATTAAAAAAACACAGTTGGGGCCCTCGAGAAGGTTTCCTTTTTTTTTTTTTTCTTAAAAAAATAGCCCCCGAGAAGGTTTCACCTCCTTTAAAGAAAAAGACAGGATAAGTGTCCCCGAGAAGGTTTCACCTTCTTAAAAAAAAGTTAATTGGCGCCTCCGAGAAGGTGTCATCTTCTGTAAAAAAAGCAGTTTAGGCCCCCGAGAAGGTTTCATATTCTTAAAAAATGACTGTTGGGGCCCCCGAGAAGGTTTTTGCCTTCTTTATAAAGCCGCAGTTGGAACCCCTAAGGAGGTTTCACATTCTTAAAAAGAGACAGTTGGGATCCCTGAGAAGGTTTCACATTTAAAAAAAAAGACAGTTGAGGGCCCCGAGAAGGTTTCACCTTCTTTACAGAAAAGAAAATAGAGATTCCCAAAAAGGTTTCCCTTTTTTTTTCCTTAAAAAAATAGACCCGAGAAGGTTTCGCATTCTTTAAAAAAAGAAATTTGCGCCCCCGAGAAAATGTCACCTTCCTTCATAAAAAAGGCATTTGGAGTCCCCGAGAAGGTTTAACCTTCTGTAAAAAAAGACAGTTAAAGACGGCGAGAAGGTTTCATATTAAAAAAAAAAACAAGAATTTGGGGCCCTCGAAAAGGTTTCCCATTTTTTTTTCTTAAAAGAATAGCCCCCGAGAAGGTTTCATCTCCTTTAGATAAGAAGAAAGAATAATCGTCCCCGAGAAGGTTTCACCTTCTTAAAAAAAAAGTCATTTGGGGCCTTCGAGAAGTTTTTCCCTTTTTTTTTTTCTTAAAAGAATAGCCCCCGAGAAGGTTTCACCTCCTTTAAATAAGAAGAAAGAATAAACGTCCCCGATAAGGTTTCACCTTCTTAAAAAAAAAGTCAGTTGGGGCCTTCGAGAAGGTTTCATCTTCTGTAAAAATAAAAACAGTTGGGGCCCCTGAGAAGGTTTTATATTCTTAAAAAATGACAGTTGGGATCCCTGAGAAGGTTTCACATTAAAAAAAAAGACAGTTGAGGGCCCCGAGAGAAAAGAAAATTAGGATTCTCAAAAAGGTTTCCCAATTTTTTTCCTTAAAAAAATAGACCCGAGAAGGTTTCGCATTCTTTAAAAAAGACATTTGGTGCCCCGAGAAAATTTCACCTTCCTTCAAAAAAAAGGCAGTTGGAGTCACCGAGAAGGTTTAACCTTCTGTAAAAAAGACAGTTTAAGACCCCGAGAGGGTTTAATATTAAAAAAGACACAGTTGGGCCTTCGAGGTTTCCCATTTTTTTTTTTCCTTAAAAAAATAGACCCCGAGAAGGTTTCACCTCCTTTAAAAAAAAGACAGGATAAGCGTCCCCGAGAAGGTTTCACCTTCTTAAAAAAAAGTCAATTGGGGCCTTCGAGAAGGTGTCATCTTCTGTAAAAAAAGCAGTTTAGGCCCCCGAGAAGGTTTTATATTCTTAAAAAATTACTGTTGGGGCCCCCGAGAAGGTTTTATATTCTTAAAAAATGACTGTTGGGGCCCCCGAGAAGGTTTTTGCCTTCTTTATAAAGACAGTTGGAATCCCTAAGGAGGTTTCACCTTCTCTACAGAAAAGAAAATTAGGATTCCCAAAAAGGTTTCCCAATTTTTTTCCTTTAAAAAATAGACCCGAGAAGGTTTCGCGTTCTTTAAAAAAAGACATTTGGTGCCCCCGAGAAAATTTCACCTTCCTTCATAAAAAAGGCAGTTGGAGTCCCCGAGAAGGTTTAACCTTCTGTAAAAAAAGACAGTTAAACACCCCGAGAAGGTTTAATATTAAAAAAAAACACAGTTGGGGCCCTCGAGAAGGTTTCACTTTTTTTTTTCTTGAAAAAATACCCCCCTAGAATGTTTCACCTTCTTAAAAAAAGTCAATTAGGACCTTCGAGAAGGTGTCATCTTCTGTAAAAAAAGCTGTTTAGGCCCTCGAGAAGGTTTTATATTCTTAAAAAATGACTGTTGGGGCCCCCGAGAAGGTTTTTGCCTTCTTTATAAAGACACAGTTGGAATCCCTAAGGAGGTTTCACATTCTTAAAAAGAGACAGTTGGGATCCCTGAGAAGGTTTCACATTTAAAAAAAAAAAGACAATTGAGAGCCCCGAGAAGGTTTCACCTTCTTTACAGAAAAGAAAATTAGGATTCCCAAAAAGGTTTCCCATTTTTTTTTCCTTAAAAAAATAGACCCGAGAAGGTTTCGCATTCTTTAAAAAAGACATTTGGTGCCCCGAGAAAATTTCACCTTCCTTCAAAAAAAAGGCAGTTGGAGTCCCGAGAAGGTTTAACCTTCTGTAAAATAGACAGTTTAAGACCCCGAGAAGGTTTAATATTAAAAAAAAAACACAGTTGGGCCTTCGAGGTTTCCCATTGTTTTTCCTTAAAAAAATAGAGCCCGAGAAGGTTTCACCTCCTTAAAAAAAAAAGACAGGATAAGCGTCCCCGAGAAGGTTTCACCTTCTTAAAAAAAGTCAATTGGGGCCTTCGAGAAGGTGTTATCTTTTGTAAAAAAAGCAGTAGGCCCCCGAGAAGGTTTTACATTATTAAAAAATGACTGTTGGGGCCCCCGAGAAGGTTTTTACCTTCTTTATAAAGACGCAGTTGGAACCGCTACGGAGGTTTCATCTTCTTTACAGAAAAGAAAATTAGGATTCCCAAAAAGGTTTCCCAATTTTTTTCCTTAAAAAAATAGACCCGAGAAGGTTTCACCTTCCTTCAAAAAGAAGGCAGTTGGAGTCCCCGAGAAGGATTAACCTTCTGTAAAAAAAGACAATTAAATACCCCGAGAAGGTTTCATATTAAAAAAAAAAACAGTTTTGTTGCCTCCGAGAAGGTTTCACCTCTTTTAAAACAAGAGAGTTGGGGCCCCCGAGAAGGTTTCCCATTTTTTTTTATTAAAAAAAATAGCCCCCGGGAAGGTTTCACATTCTTTAAAAAACCATTTGGTGCCCCCCTCTCTTTTCTTAAAGGGTATGTCGTTTGCCAAAAAAAAAGTCATCCTCGTTACTAAGAAATCAGAAAGTAATAAGCCGGAGGAATTCAGGCATTAGGTGTGTACAGTGTTGCCAATTTTACTTTTATAAAATTACGTTTTTTTTGTAATCTACATCATTAAGAGTTTTTTTATAATTTTTTTGGGACTCCCACACCCCCGTACATAACCTATTGAAGAGTTAATCCGCCATTTTAGTACAAAATTAGGTATCTAATATGTTTGAGTTTTTGTAAAGAGCAAATTCTAAGATTAAAATTTTGTGTGAATCTGGATAAAGGAAAACCATGTATTAAATATCATTATACGATGCACTAAGCAACTGAAGAATTCGGAACGAGTGAAAAGTGAATGTTTTGGTTTCAGGATTGTATGGCGAGCAGTTGATTTTGTTTCAATATATACCTCACATGAGTGAACTGATTGCATTGTGTAAACGAAGATTAACACCCAACTTGGAAGGAGGATTGATTTCATGTTTGGCACTTTTGGCGCATGTTATACCGTATTTGTCCGATTCGGCACTGATGGACCAGTTACAAGTAAGTTTTTTGTTAGCTTTGCCTATTTATTACTACGATTACACAAAATGAAAATTTCAACCATTGCTTACACGTTTATTTCTAAAATCATTAGTCGTACGAATAAAGAACAACAAAAGTCGATCAGTAATTGTAAATGTGGACTTTGAAATTTAAAATCCCTTCTGGTGCTAACTCGAAAATCTGACTCCTGTCAAATGTGAATTTACTCCCATTAGTTCCATTTCGCAGATGTAAACACGGTTGTCGTATGAATAACCGCCGGTGACTATTTTCTATGGCAGTGAAGTCGATTTCGCACGTGAAGTTGTGTTGCCGAGAGCCAATTTTTCTGAGAGTCCATGTGCAATTTTCGTGATGTTTATAATACCGTAAGCTAAACTAGTGGTCAGAAAACTTCACAATTCGTTGCGACAAAATAGTGGAATCTAGATCAAACTTAAAGATTTTTTCGGACGAATTTGATATAATATCGGGATGCACATTCATTAGATGTTGTTCCAGTCCTTTTCTCAGTCCACCCCATCTGCAAATACCAGTACCGACGGGACAGATGTGACCTAAGTAATCGCAGTGCTCTTCGTGTTTTTTTATCTCCTGAGAGCAAGCTCTATATGTGCAACCATTGCTCTCGTAAATGCATGGGTATTCTACTAAAACTGCAATTTTTTTCTAAAATATTACTTCTTGGAGACGCACAGTCGGTATTCTAGCAAATTGTAAATTTCTTCTGAAACTGACAGATCTAGTTGAAATTGTCCAGTTTTCTTTGGGGTAGTGGTCATGCACTGAATAGTTTACTGTACTATGACAAAATCTCCCGGAAAGACTATACAATGTTCTTGGTCGAACGCCTTGGTCAATCAAAGATTATGAAAAAGTCGATTTCTTTCTATTGCTGTTTCCTAAGAAGTTTGCTGGGAAAGTCCCGTGGCAAAACCAGTGCCAAAAAACAGGTCGTTGCCTCAGCAGCTGATGATTAAGACGAAGATATATCCTCTTTTTTCATTAAATTTAATTTGACTTACAGATGAAATTGTTATAATGATTTGTGAATAACGGACTATTACTCACCACAAGACACTTATTTCAGATCAGCTGAATCAGTTTTCTGCATCATTTAACACTTTAACTCTAATTAAGTGTGCATTTTGTTTTTTAATATTACGATGACATTCAAACCAAATAAGCTCAAAATTCTAAAGCTAGCCCACGAACTGGGTATACAAAGCACACTTCATTCACATTTTCGATCCTCACCATATCCCTCTTCCGCTATGCAGAAAACCAAAACAGATCGTCCAGAGAAAGTTTTCGGTCATAAAATAACGGTAACACACATACTTCCTCGCGCTCCACAATGCAATAGTTAGGCAAAAACCCCCATCACACCCACCCAGAAATCCAAAAGTGAGTTTACCACCACGCCAGCTCCGTACCGGAAAAAATCCTGCGTGTTGTAAACAAGTGCCATCATCCACGGTGTCTGAGTGACGTCAGACCGGGTATAAGAAGTAAACCGGCGAAGAAGTAAAGTTGTTAGTCTGTCATCCGCCTCACGGTCAGCACAGGTCATAGCTCTTCGTATAACAGTGTTACACGGTGCGGTTAATAAGTGTGCTCCAGTGTGACCTACTAAGGGTAAGTTGCAATGGGCGGTTCCGGGACGGACAGTGCTTGAGTGCCGGAAAACGGAAGACTGTGTTCCGGGTGGCTTTACCAGAAGATGTGGTAGAATTTTGAAAATTTTAATTTATGCTGGTGTAACTGTTGAGGTACCGTTAAGTCGGTCAGTTGGTAATTTGATTAATTGGGTGCTAATGCTGTGGACAATTCGGAATTTGCGAAGACGGAAGCAGAATTTTGAACTTGTTTTGACTCTATTGTGAGAAAAGGTGTAAAAATTATACAAACTAAGTAAAATATTAAAACGCAAAGTACATCAAACTAAATTGAAATTCACACTTTTCGTCAGTATGTGCATAATTTTGGATCCTACTAAAGTGTGATAAAAAAAAACTCTAAACTCAAAATGGTTCTCCGTTATGATCTACTTTAGATGGAAACGATCGATCTGATTAGTTTGACTTCTCTCTTTTTACCTATATGCTTTCCGATGCAAAAGAAAGAAAACCCAGTTGGTGTTAAATTCAAACCAAGTTTATAGCGTTTTTTAAATAATCATTGTTGTTTGGTCAAAATTTATTCATATAAATGTGGCAACACCGCTTTTCGGAAAATTTCTTTTTGAAGAAAGTTAAGTATGCAAATGTGGTTAGTTGATTACGTATACAGATCACTGTTAAAAAATCTTCATCCCAGAGTGACGTCAGAATTCAACCTTGAATTTTGACGTCAAATTAAATTTTAAATAAAAAACGAAATCTTGTTTTATAATGTAATTAACTTGAAACTACACACGACACGACATGGTACGGATACCGTTCATTAAGAAAATAGTGGATCGAAAGTGTCTGTGAACAACAAAAAAATCTAAAACGTGTATCTGAGATTTGCCACTCAGCGCAAATGTCATAGTTGTTTATTATTGATTTTTGAGACTTAGGTTACGTTTAATAATTTTGTTCATAATTCGTACACTTTAGTACAACTGTTATAAATTATGGATCACCACATGAAAATTTTGTCTCCAATGTATATATTTGTTTTTATATCATTATTTTAGTGTCTTATTACATTTATATAATTATTCGGAAACACCTAGGGAATGCTGAATTAATTCTTGTGTTGGCGTAATTAAATTTCCCTAAACCCAACTGTCAAAGTTAGTGAAGGTATTTTATTTTTTCTTCATATTATCATCCAAATAGAAAAAATCTATAAAAAATTTTTGAAAATGAAACTTTATGCAAACGTGAAATGGAAATTGTTTTAATTTAAGATTTGACTGAAATTGATATTTTCTTTTAGCTTTTACGTAGAACATCGTTCATTTAAATGTAAACTAAAATTCTCTCCCCACAGAACAAAACTAACGTTCTTACTTTTTCTAGCACAATGCGGATATACTTCTTAGCAACAGTTTTTCTCCTCTCCGTCATCCACTGCTACAGCACCCCCATCATAGTCTCCCGAGAAACCAAATCCCTAGAACAAGTCGAAAAAGAAGGCATCCGAGCTGAAGAAACCACAGGTGTGACCAACCCCGAACCTCTAACCACCGAAGCCCCCAAACAAGAATCCCCAACCACCGCAGCCCTCAGTGATGAAGCCAAATCTGTAACAGAACTCCCTAAAGAAACTGGTCGACAGTCATCCGACGACGACGACGACGACGATGACGACGACGACGATTTGGGGCTAGATATCGGAGACGACGATGATGATGATGATGACGACGACGACGATGGGGACGACGATGATGACGACGGAGACTACGACTTCGACAGTTTCTTTGACGATATTCTTGGAGGTAAAAGTTTGAGTTGTTTGTAGGTGGGTTTTGATGGGTTGTTGATAGGTGATGATGACGACGACGATGATGACGATGACGACGACGAAGACGATACCGTGGCTGCTGATGTTCCTGTGGTTTCTCCCGTGTCGGCGCAGCCTGTTGTCGCCCCCAGTGAGACTCTCGTGGAGGACGCCACTGGTGACGAAGTCCTCGAGGAGCACTCAGCGGGAGAAGGGGATAGTGATACTGGTACGGGCGCTGAAACCTCTGAAACCGAATCCTTGATTGATAAGAACCCAACTGAGAGTAACGAACCGGTCGTGGTCGACGAAGTGCCGGCGAACGATGCCGAGGATGACGACGACGATGACGATGACGATGACGACGACGACGACGATTTGGAGGGTTTGACTGAGGACGATGACGATGACGATGATGACGATGACGATGACGATGACGACGACGATGACTTCGATGATGTGATTGAAGCCAGACGATCACGTGAGTCCAAATCTCGTAAACACAGTAAGAAATCAAAAAAATCCAGAAAACAACACAAAATATCTAACAAAGTGAGATAGAGTAGTGCTCAGAGACCTGTATCATCCATTCTGTACAAAACGCACTGTAGTTAGTAGACTTTCTGTTTCTGCTCTTCTTTGAAAATTTAGTTACGTGCCAGTGTATTTGCTATTTATTATTTACTATTTATTTTATTTATTTGAATGCTTTTGCATTATACTAGGTATATGTCACAGTCAGTGACCCGAATCTGTATTTGTACAAAAACATTAAAACAATACAATAGAAATTGTTGTGTTTTATTTTTTTAACGAAGCAAAATGTTCTTAACATTTTGTGACATTTATCTAGCTAATGCATCTCTTTCTCTAACCGCATGCCTCTAACACAGTCACAGTCTAGTTCTAACTCTCGTAAATGTGATCGAAGTGGTAAATGGGTAAGTAGAAGCTGACCGATGACATGACTCCTCGACATGACTTAAGTCGACCTGTAGTGGGGTAGAACCTGTAGTACTTAAGTAAACCTAGATAGAAATCATGAAAGCATGGTAGAACATCCGATATCAGTGTAGCCTTTTTGAGTAGATAGATCAAACTCGATCCATCATCAAAGTAGCCATAGTCCATAACAAAGTAACACAGCCACCCATGTTCTATGTGTTTTCGCGCGGAACTACAACCACCCTGTATATAACTATGCGAGGAATGTCCATGAAATCCTCGCAGTAGGCCACGGAAGACGTGTCGCCGGAGATGTGGGTCACCTAGTGACCTTCTTCGGCGCATCCTTCCGAGGTCAAGCGAGTTCTTGGTCGGCCGCTTTAATTGAGCGTGGAGCAACTGATTGATGCCTCGTTGTTGCAATAACGCGGCGTTTGTTTCGGCGGTTATAATTGGACGTATCCTTGGGTAGAAAGTCCGGCCCTGACCTGATGGCCACTGACCTCGCCAGACGGTCTTATCGGCTGTTCCGTTATAAATGGTGTTGCCGGATTTCGTTTCACCGGAACATGAGGTTTTCGAGGATTACAATTTTTATTAATCACGATCGAGGAAACTTTCTTCGGGAGGTTGCCTAATTAGTGTGGGAATGTCGTGAGAGTGTTTGAATTTTTCTTTTTAATTCTTGCGACGTAATCATTATGCCGCCGACTTCCATGTTTTGAGTTTTAATGAATCATTAATGATTCAAACGTGAAATGGGGGCGCGGCTAATATGCAGACGGAGACAATAGTTGCAAGTGGCGCGAATGTGGTCATCATCCAGTTTACTGAATTAATTACCCGCAGAGTTTGTTTTTTGATTTTTTCTTGCTAACTCTGTAAACTTTTATGGCATAACTGGGAATAAAAATTGAGTATGTTTGTATCAGATTTTGGTGAGATAAATGCTAGAAAACGAAAAAAAAATTGTGCTGAAATTTGAGAAAACTGACCGTTTTAGTTTTTGCCCAGTTTTAAGATTCATATCTTATAAAAAAGGTGTCGATGACATCATTGTCATCGACACCTTTTTGAATCGTAAATACGGTATGCAAGTTCAGTAAATCTCAGTTTTTTCTCTTACAAAATAACTACAAATAATTAAAATGACAAAAAAATTACTGAGAGTATCCTGGCGAAAATTTTTCTCATTTCTGAATATTTTGCAAAAATTTCATCATTAAAAAAATAAAAACCATGGTCTTGGAGACAATTTCATCATTATCAGAACTGACATTTCTTTAGCACACTGTTTGCTCAACGTTTTACAATTTGTCATAAAAATTATTTATTCATCCCCCCAAAAAAAGTGATGACGTTATGTCAAAAATCAAACATAAATAAATGTCAACGTGAAATTTATAATGCGATATTTTCCGCTACTTGTTATTTGTTAATATATCCATATTTTTGATTTTATGCATACGAACTATCTTAAAAACAAAATATGTACAATGTAATTTTAAACTTTATTTTAGAATTCATTGAACGAATTTTTTTGAAAATTTAGGAAACGTGAATGTACCTTACTTAATTATTGTCCGACATTTTAGAAACACAATCTTCCTTGTTTAATGAAGAATGTGTATGTTTACACGTTGACACACAAGCAGTATTCATTCTACTTCAAAAACGAGTGTAAACAATTTTGCAGGTTATGTAAATTAATGACACGTTGAATAGACGTTGACAAAAGTTTGTATTAAGAAAAAAAAGGCAAAATTAGCCCCGCCCACCCGCCCTATCTCAATTGTGATGATTTTTTTTATTCGTCGTGAGTCAAGAGGGCGGAGCTTTTGCAGTTAAAACTGCAAAAACATGGTTTCAGTATCGTGTTGTTCAAAGAATACTATGTATATTAAGAAAAAAATGAAGCCAAAGATTAGACCCCATCCATATCCGCCCTGATCTCAGCTCTCAATTGTGATGCATTTTTCATTCGTTGTCAGATGGAGGGGCGGGGCTTAATTGCAAAATCCATATTTGTCTAAAAGAATTCACCATTCTAAATATAGTTTAAAGTTCTTGTTCTGAAAAGACGATTACGTATATTACGATAAAAAGCAAAATATAAGCCCCGCCCACCCGCCCTATCTTAATTGTGATGATTTTTTTTTAATCGTCGAGAACCAAACGAGCGGATTTTTTTATATTTTCGTTTTTTTTTTTTCTTAATATGCCAAGTATTCTTTGAACAACCCAATACTCAAAAACATGTTTTTATTTTGTTGTAAAGAAATAAGTATTTTGCAGTTAAGCTTCGCCCCCTTGATTCAAGGCGAATAAAAAAATCATCACAATTGAGACAGGGCGGGTGGGCGGGCTTACATTTTTTCTTTTTGTGTTAATATGTGTAGACTTATTTTCACAACATGAAACTTAAAACACGTTTAAAATGGAAAATTTTGAGACGGAAACATCGATTTTGCAATTAGGCTATGAAGAAAAAAACAGGCAAAATAAAAGATAGCTATAAAAATTAGCCACCGTTGTCAGATTCACTCTGAACAATTTTTTAATTTTTAGTGATATTATTAAGAAAACGATGGATAAAGACATGTTACTTTTAAAAATTATTTGGAATAATGAAAGTTCGGTCGATTTCATATACCTATACACTAAGTAGTAAATTAAAATATGGTGAAATATCGAAAGGAAAAATTACTTACTTTCACAGTTGTTACAGATGCTTTTGATACTTTTTTATTTGCTCAATAAACAGATCTTAACAACGTGTCAGAGCATTTGTGCGCCATTTTTTGATCACGCTGTATAATTAAAGGATTGCAAACAAAACATAGTGACAAAATGGATTCTTAATTTGCCAAAAAATATCGAAACTTTAACCACTACATTTAAGTGTCAAAAGAAAATTACCAAAGTGACAATGTAAAAAAATCAAAAGCAAAATTTTATTCTAAAATGTAAAAACTGTAAAAAAAATCAATTTTCAATATAATCAATTTGTAAGATAAGGTAGCTCAATCAATACATTGAAAGTCTCAGTAAGTACCGAGTGACTATTAAGTTTATGATTTTTTTTGTCAGGTTGGCAACACTTAAAATTTATAATGGCAAATTCAAATTTTGGACATTAGTTCAGTAACTGCCATCTTTTCATTGGTTTTTAACTGCGCTGACGACAATATTGGCAACTGAGAACTAACTTGTTAACATTGCTGCCAATAATTCAGAATTGCCAACCCAAAAATTTGCCTTAGTCATTAATAGTCACTCCGTAGTTTTGAAAAAAGTCCTGAGTATCAAAGTATCATAAAACTGGAATACTAGTTCAGTTAATTTTTCCTTAAAAATCAATTCTAATCGCAAGGATTCAAGGACACATTACAGAATTTGACGTAGATTTAATCTAGGGTGATCGTTATACCTTTTTTAATAGTGGTGTTCTATTTTTCAAATTCAAATACTTTTTACTCTTTCTTTTTTTCTAATTCAGTGAACATTTTCTATTTTCGCCTTTTTTACGCTTCTTTACTTCTCGAAGGTAAGCAAGGAAATATTGTAATAGGGTCTACTCGGCGAATGACTACTTTCAGGTTTTTTCGGTGCTTTATGACCCCTAGAGTACGATAAAAATTGCTCCCTTCCAGTTTCCAGTTATACTTTTCGGTTTGGAAACCAGAAATGTAGTTTAATTAAATTGTAGGTTTTCCCAAAACATATACTGCTTCAGTTGGTATCAATGAATTTTGTTTGAAATAGGTAGACCTGTCACTCCACGTTACTTCTTGTTGCCAAAACTGGCATGATTGATAGTGACATTTAATTTATGTTGAAATTTGTTACTAATTGTTACTAAAAGGTCGTAACCATCAACCAAACTTTCTTTAGCGCTTCAAAGTGACATAGCGCCAAGCATTTGAATCAGGTTTGGCAACAGCAGCGCACGAAAATTGTAATTGTATTGCCAACTCAAACGGTACTTGTTAATCGCGTTGTATCTATTTTTTCATAGCTGCATTGCTGCCATTATAGATTTTTTAAATCCCTATTAATTTTTCGCCAGTGAAATCAACATGATGATACTTTGACCATTTACAATAATCTTAATAAACAAACTTGGTTTAGCCACAATTGAATGTGGTAACAATTTAAAGTAACACCATAGTGTCACTTATAGCAAGTAAATCCATTCTATTTTGACACTTAAAAGTAGTGGCTTTAGCCACACAAAAATCTGAACAAAAATGATATTTTCTTACTACCGAGTTTTGTGTGAAGCTTTTTAAAAAACGGTTTTTTTTTAGAATTTACATGTTGTGGTTATTTGCAAATTATTATCATCAAAGTAGTTACTTATGAAAATTCGTTCACATGACAAATTCACTTTAAAAGTACCAAATAATATTAATCTTTGTGATTTTTTTGTCAGGGCGGTGACATATTTAAAATTTTAGGATGGCATAACTGATTGTCAATTTGAAATTTATGATAGTCTTATCTTAGAAGGTACTAGCCCCGCCCACCCACCCTGTTCTCATTCTAACGACCTTATTTCTGTTCAGTATAAGATCCACTTTTGATTCAGAATACATAAAATGAATCATTGAAATAGAGGCTAAGTGCTAATCGTAATTTTTTCGGTACAGTATTTCTTTTTTCAGAAGAAAAAAAATAGAGAACGGGTGGGTGGGCGGGGCTAAGTTTTGCAGTCAGTCTTATCTTAGCAAGGACTAGCCCCGCCCACCCACCCTCTGTTTTCTTAGAAGATATGACATTTGCAACAATTAGTCTTATCTTAGCAAGAATTAGCCCCGCCCACCCACCCTTCACTTTCTTCGAGGGTATGTCATGTACTAAAATCAGTCTTATGTTAGCAGGTACTAGCGATCTTCTCATTGTGTTTATTAGACGCGTTTGTGTCAAAACTGACAGCTATGAACTACATATAGCACTGTTGCCAATAATTCAGTATTGCCAATACAAAAATGTTGTCCGCAGTTATAGTGCCTGTAGTTACGGTATATTTTATTATAAATATAAGAAAATAATACAACGCTATATCACTAAACAACTTTATTATTTTATGGATAGTAGTTTAGGCAATTTTGCTGGGTTCAATATGCTAAAGTGGATTATCATGGTCCTCCTAAAATTGAAGTAAAAAAATTCCGAATAATCCCTGTCAAAATGTCCAGAAATTGCTTGAGTATATTTCCTTTTAACTGTCATACGACCTAGGGCAATTCAGTTACAAAGTTACACAATTGAATACTTAGTTTAATAACAAAAGATAACAACCTCAATGACAATAATAGATAATTAAACAGTTATTATTTTTTTGCAGACGATGACCGTACGGTCACAGTAGGTACGGTCATCAGTATTATGTCATAAATCATTACTGAAAGCAAAACATTTGATTTTCACGTACAGTCACCAGCATTAAAAACGGGACAACAATTGACAAAACAATTTATATTTGATATCTTAATAACGATAAAATGACAGTTAAACGTCTCTCCTTGTCCCGTTTTTAATTAACTTCGAAACATGCATCTCACAACTTATTTTGAATTTAAATACTAGGTTGTACTTATGACGGGTTAAAAATTTTGGTCCGAATTAATAACTGTGAAACTGTCAATTTCATATAACGAAAGCAAGATTATAATTTTTATGTACTAATGACAGAAGAAATCACGGAACCGATATTCCATGAAAATGCAAGCGTGGGAAGTACCAATTTTCGTTACAGAAAAACGAAATATCAGTGACCTTGACCTGCTTTATAATATACAGTTTACGTAACTGTAACATAATTGCAAAAAGTGTCACTAATCGTTGGCTAAACTAAGACAACGTAGCTGTTATAAAAACAGTACATTTAACTCTTTATTTCATGTGTGGTAACCACATTTAAGTTTTTAAAATTTTGTGAACATGGCGTCAAATGATTCAAGGTCAAAGCTTTATGTCATCAGCTTTATGTATCTAGTTGTTAACATACTGATTAACTACCCGCATTGATATATCTCACCTGTATGTTGGTTGACTACTAAAACAACCTTCCAGATACAGGAAATTCCAGGAATTGCAACTGTTCCACAAAAAACGGTTCAAAACTGTTTAGATAAAAATAATGAGGGTTCCAGAAATGTACAAGGTTATTATGTCAATGCAGTATTTTTCTACACTGATTAAAACCGTTGCCAACCTTTGAAAGAAATTTTATTAATGTGGTGGTTTTAGTTCCGCTTTAGTCCAAATAAATGGTATTTGGAGCAAGCCCCACCAAATACCATTTATACCCCAAATAAGCACCCTCTCTACAACCCTTTTCCGTTCAGGTGCCATGCAAACCCCAAAAATGCCCGCCATATACATATCAAAATACAACAGATTCGTCGACAACATAATCGGCCGCATCAACAAAATCCTCGGCAAGTCTTACGACCCCGTCCGAGTGAAAATCCTAGCCAACGACGCCAAAAAGAACAAGAAAACCGCGACCAAGAAAACCACCAAGAAAAACAAGAAACGAACCAACTCGAAACGACGAACCGCGGCCACTAACAGCATGACAAACAAAATGGCGGAGATCGCCATTGCTAGATCCGACAACGGCGACAACGAGCCTTCGTATATACTAATTTCCAAAACCAGCGACAGAACACCCGAATTGAGAAACAACATTCGGACAGGGAACAGAGCTACGAACAACAAGAACAAGAAGAAGAACAACAACAACAACAACAAGAACGGGAATAAGACTAAAAGCGGAACGAAGAACAAGACACCCAAGGCGAAAGCCACGCTTTTCGGGCTCAGTTCCATCAGGAGAGACGGCGACGTCAGTGTGAACATGATGGCCAACCACACCACAGTGAAGACGAACTTTGTGTTGGGACCCCTGACGCTGCGGGTCGAACGAGAGGTAATAGTGCCAACTGCTAAAATAAAGTCACTAAATTGTTTGTGTAGATGGGGCGAGGTGCCAAGAGGGAAGTGAAGAGCGCCACAGCCACCACGGCACAGATGCATGGACGTCTTAATCTTCGTATAGTTCACGGAGGCGCGGCTACTCTTCACTCAATAAAAGTTCTGCAGCCGAAACAGGTACGTACTTAAGTCGTCATTGTGACGTAATACGCATTATGATTCTACAGGTTCGCGTCGACAGTGCTGACGACCACGAAAAAACCAAAGAGTTCATGTGGAGGAGGAGTCCCCATATTGCCTCCCTTGTTTCTCAGAAGCTTGCCTCTGCGACCAGATCGATGCTAAAGCCGCCACCGGCAGCTTAATTTTACTAAGTAATTTTCAAATTTGATATTTTGTGCCTTCGTTATTTATTTTATTTATTGTAGAGTGTTTAGTGATGTTTAATTTATTGATTAGGTTAGAGTGTTGCCCAATAAATTCTAATTTTGCGTACTTTGTATTTTTAAACTAAATAGAATAAGTTACAGTTAGGTTGGTATAACTGTAAACGCGGACTGCAAACTAAACCCGGTGACAACAAACGCCAGTTTGATTTTACAAATTTTATTTGCACAATAATTAACATAATGAATTACATCACTCATGGTAAATCTTTGGAACTGTATAATACTAAACAGGAAATAAATAACTATTTATAAATCAATATAATGGTAGTACAGTTATTGTAACTAAATGGTGAAATGGATAATGCCGTAAATAACACACCTATGATATAAAAAAGGAATTGACTAGTGACTTTTTTGTAGTCAGTGACTTCCTTGAGTCCTATTCACGCTAGAAGTGTTTTCCACGTTAAGTTTACTAAAATATTGGAGACTTTGTTAAATCAAATACACTAGCCTTGACGTAATTCCCACTGGATTGATTAGTACTTAATTCAATTATGTCAAGTTTTTGTTTGAAGTTTGTGAACTAATAAAATCTAAAGCAGTCCTAAGACGATCAAACTCACTCAAAGTCTGGTCGTCTGTAACCGCTTAGCAAATCTCCAACGTACTCATACAAGTGACTATTTTTTTTACCTAAACGAATTCTGTATGTGTATACTTATTTCTATTTTATAAAGTATGTAAATTTACACTTTTGTATAAAATAAAATTCTGTAAGTTGTTTAACCGTAAATATACATATCCCTGAAAATAGTCTCAATATACAAACGCAGTTCGTTTGTCTGATAACAAAGAATTAAAATTAACATCACAATAAATAAAACCTTAAAAAAACAAGGAATTGCACTGGAATGTTAAGAGAAATCTGATCACACGCGATCTTCCTTAATTGAACCTGTAATGATACATCAAATTTAAAAAAAAAAGAAAATTTTCTATTAAATGAGTGGGATTTTTACTATTTTACACCCGTTTTTCAACAAAAAATAGTTCAGAGATGTTTACAAACAAAGAGAGAGCGTTGAATTCTAACCTAACCTCAATCCGTAGTCGTTTATTTTTTTTTTTTAATTTGATATATCTCACCCACTTTTTCCAACTTCAATTTAAACTCATTCCACCTAAAACCAAAAACGCCACAACAATCTAACAAAACCTACCTTCCTCCTTGGCAAGAATCGGCCCCTCTCCCCCCTTTCAACACAAAAGATTGATAACCCCCGTGTCCGCCCCCAGCAACAATAGTCTATTGAGCGGTAAAAGGGCCATCGAAGTCAACAGGCCCTTGAAGGCGTCCGACCTCAACTTCGTGCTCGAGAACGATGCCTCGAGGTCGATCGACGTGTGGACGCCTATCCTGTTGGCGGTCGTCCCCGAGATCAGTTCGTTATTGTAGACGTTCAGGCAGTGCACCGGTTCCGTGGCACCTCTGGCGAAAGACAGCCTATCAATGGCGATGAAACCGATCAGAACGTCACTATTGTACCAACCTGAGGTGGAACCTGAACTTTCCGTCGCCGGCGTTCCAGACGCCGATGGTCTGGTCGAGGCTGGACGAGATGATGGTGTGGTTGTCGGCGGCGACGAGCTGCAGGACTTCGCTTTCGTGGGCCTTCCAGGTGGAGATGACTAGGCCGGTGCGGCTGTCCAGGACCGTGATGGTGCCGGAGGACTGGCCGGTGGCGATCCAGGCGCCCGAGGGGGCGACAGCCAGGCAGCGGATTAGGCCGGCGGGGTTGAGGCTCACCTAACGCAAACAAAATAATTGTTTGTTTGTAATAACTTAGGGTAATCCACTTAAGGGGACTCGCTGGACGAGGTATAACATTTTTTTGGTTTTTTGTATGAAAAAATGATATTAATATAGATGTATCATACATCAAACTGCAGCTTTTTTCATATTCTAGAGCGCAGAGACCAGTTCAATCAACTAAAAAAATATGGCTGAGAAATATCGTAAAAAAAGCACCATTGTATGTTTTCTTTTCAAGTTTTTTGAGTTATAACCATCATAGAATCGCTTGAAAATTCGCACATGGATAAAACATCACTTTTTACAGGGCGCAGAGTCATTAAATGTTTGTTAGTGGTACAATTTATTTAAATAATAATGTGTTTATTAAAATCAAAATATACCACAAATTAATGCAAAATACGTCGAATAATTTTAACAGGAATATCAGAGGAAAATTAATGATCTATCGGTTAGCAGAGTTTTTAACAAAAACTAACAATTATTGAAAAAAATGGGTATCAATTCGACAGAATTTGAGCAGTTAGTTCAGTACTTTGCCGATAGGAGCGCCACTAAAATTTACGGAAGCCACTTTCCAGGTAAAACCCTTATCGCCTGCTTTACCATAAGCTGATTGTTGGAGTTCTCGGCTGATTCTTCGAATTTATGGCACTCAGTTTTATAACAAGCCGCCAGGACCGGCCGTAGTAATCTATTGTTAAGGAAATTAACTTTTACGCAATGAGGTACTACCATAAAACCGAATTAAAACTGGGGAACTATAATATTTTTACTCCACTCAGGATCCTGAATTCAATGCACATGATTACTAAAAAATCATTGTAATATTATTGTTAATATATATTTTGCTTTGTTAATTAATAAAACTAATAAACATATTTATAATAATAATAAAAAATAAAATACAGCTTTTGTTTAACACGTATAAGTAGCTAAGTGTATCTACTACTTATCCCAGAAAGGAGGTGTTTTAAAAAAGCCCTACGTCCAGTAACTTCTCCCTTCATTGTTTACTCGAAAAAAGTGCTCGTATATGTTTTCATTTGCCGAGAGATCATTTTCAAAATATATTTATAATAAAAATATGCAAGTCTTGGTGATGAAAAATGTACTCCTAATAAATTATTAAAGTACATAAAAAAATAGAAACAAATTTTATTTATTTTAAAAAAATCTCTCGCAAAGGCAGGTTCCTCTTTCTTCTTGAATCAATTATTTCGGGCAATAATGCGCCAAAGTAAAATCTGCCAAGTTTATCTGCCATCTTTTTACATATTTCTTCGTTTTTTTCTACATTAATTCCTTTGGGTGTCCACACAACAAAATAAACTTGTGAAATACCCGTAACAAGCATTTGTCCCTGGACTTGAAAGTAGTAGTCATTATTCTTTTTTTAGTTTCAATTCTCTGTCTGTCAATGTACAAAATTTGATTATTTTTTTTCTAACCGTTTCTTCGGGAGACAAATCTTGCGATTTTGCAGGGCATTTAATTTCGACTAATGCACTCCTATCCCCTAGAACCCTGTCTGGACTAACAGCCAAGTAAGGAAATTGTTTTGAAATAAACAATATTTGATGAGATAAAATTAATTTTGGCACTTTTGACCACTCAACTATTTTCGAAAATTATTAGTGGAAATAATTTTCTAGTCCCGCCCGTCCGCCCTCTATTTTCTTATTAGAGACTATGTCATTTGCCAAAATGAGTCTTGGCAGGTACAAGCGACACCCGCCCATCCTCTCTTTTCTTAGGAGATATTTCATTTGCCAAATTTAGTATTATTTTACCAGGCTACTAGCCCCGCCCACCCACCCTCTCTTTCCTTAGAGGGTATGTCATATGCCAAAATTAGTCATATCTTAGCTAGGTATTTGCTAAGATAAGACTGATTTTGGCAAATCACATGTCCTCCAAGAAAACAGAGGGTGGGTGGGCGGGGCCAATATTTGATGAGATAAAACTAATTTTGGCACTTTTGACCACTCAACCATTTTCGAAAATTAGTGGAAATAATTTTCTAGTCCCGCCCGTCCGCCCTCTATTTTCTTAGAGACTATGTCATTTGCCAAAATGAGTCTTGGCAGGTACAAGCGACACCCGCCCATCCTCTCTTTTCTTATTCGGGTATGCCATTTGCCAAAATCGGTCTTTAAACAGATATTAGCCGCGCCCACCCGCCCTCTCTTTTCTCAGAGGATATTTCATTTGCCAAATCCAGTATTATCTTACCAGGATACTAGCCCCGCCCACCCACCCTCTCTTTTCTTAGAGGGTATGTCATATGTCAAAATTAGTCATATCTTAGCTAGGTATTTGCTAAGATAAGACTGATTTTGGCAAATCACATGTCCTCCAAGAAAATAGAGGGTGGGTGGGCGGGGCTAGCATTTGATAAGATAAAACTGATTTTGGCAAATCACATTCCCCCCAAGAAAAGAGAGGGTGGGTGGGCGGGGCTAGTATTTGATAAGATAAAACTAATTTTGGCACTTGACCACTCAACTATTTTCGAAAATTAGTGGAAATAATTTTATAGCCCCACCCACCCAGTTTTTATATTTTTATTTATTTCAAAATACTTGACAACTTTTTCCTCACTTTGCTGTCCATAGTATGTATGACTGTTACCTCTAAATGTACTGTACAACAGAGACTCCACAGTTTTAGGTATTGCTGTAGTCGATCTAAGTTTGTAAATACCTCCAAAATTTGAAGCCGTAACCCTAATTTCTCTTTCTTTTGCCCAAATGTGCTTGTTGCCTAGTGTCTATTTCAATTTGGTCTAAATTCAAAGATAATTTTCTCAAAAAAACCTCTTTGGCTGTCACAAATGTTTCTGCATCCATGACAGGATTTTCTAAAAAATATTTAAACCATAATTGCAGTCGGAACCAGCATGCGTAAATTTTTTTACGACATATTTTTTTACGAATACTTTGTCTAAGACGAGCTTGTTTTATAGACGAACAATATTTTTTTGTTATTAAACCAAGACCGTTTTAATCACAATATATTTACTTATCCCCTCTAAAAAATTGATGACGTCACCTCAAAATTTTGCTGAATAAATCCTATCTAAATTGTATAAAATATGATGAGTCTCTTCTTGTGATTTATCATTCCATTCATGTTTTTTGGATTTGCATATACAGGATGACCCCAAACATTAATGAATGCGTAAATTTATTTTATTGATTTAATCAGGAACTACTGAACCCAATGCTTTGAAATCTTGTAAACGTTTTAAGGTTATAAAGAGCATAATAAATTTTTAGTCAAAATATATTTGCTTATCCCCTCCAAAAAATTGATGACGTCAGCTCAAAAGTTTGCCGTATAATCCTATTTAAAGTTTACAAAATATGATGAGTCTCTTCTTGTAATTTATCATTTCATTCATATTTTTTGGATTCGGATATACAGGGTGACTCAAAAAATTTAATGAACACGCAAATTTATTTTATTGATTTAATCAGGAACTACAAAACCGAATGCTTTGAAATCTAATGTGAAAAAAAAACATAATAGGCATGCAGTCGTCACGTTTCCGATAGCGAGGGAAGTCTGTCTAAACTCTTTAAACCAATTTTTTTGATTTTCCCATTTTTCCATTTCTCAATTTTCAATGTTTCAGTTTGGGATTTTTTCACTGTTTCGATTTTTTAATTTTCCTTCCATTTTTAGGTTTTTCAATATTTCAGCTTTGGAATTTTGCAATATTTCGTTTCCTCAATTTTTCAAATTTTTGATATTGTGTTTTCGCGGTTTTTAAATTTTTCGATATTTTAATTTTTCAGTTTTTAAAGTTTTAGGTTTTTAGATTTCTCACTATCTCGACTTTTCGATTTGTCAGTTCCATGATTTTTCATTTTGTCGAATTTTTAAATTTTAGATTTTTTGTTCTCGACCATTCAATTTTCTGAGTTTTCAGGCTTAGATTTTTTTGTTGTTCAATTCTTGGATTTTTAAAATTTTTGTTTTTTAAATTTTCCTATTTATCAACTTACTGGGATTTCAATGTTTTGATTTCTTGATTGTTCAATTTCTCGATTTTTTGAATTTTTAGTTTTTGATGCGACTTTTTTTTCCGAAAATTTTCAGTTTTTCAATTTATTAATTTTACGATATTTCAGTTTATCGGCTTACCCAGAGATATGTAAAAGACAGATGCGGTTATAGCTTTCCCGATCTAGGGCCAACATCTATGATCTAAGAGTAGCAATACTTTGTATCGCCTATCCTTTTCTATATCAGCACCAGTACTATGGATTGCCAACTGTAGGCTACATCGATCACTCTCTAAAAGGTGGTTGTCTTGTTATTGGCCCGTTCTGATGGCGGCAATTATAAATAATCATAACCACCCACAGTCTGAGTGGTCTGACAGGGACCGGCACAAACACAAGAATGGCATCAACGACAAACGTTGCGCCAACTCTGATTGGTTGCGCCGTACAGAGCGAGACCTTCAGATATCGGGTTACCATTATACGTGCTAGAGAAAAAGAGGGAGATATAAACGTACAGTGACATTTTGGCCCTAAACGTATGTCCACGAGAACATTAAATATCTGTATCTAGTCTTTTACATATCTCTGGGCTTACCACGCTTTTAAGAAGAATTGCTGGTTGCATTTAAGGCAACAAATGGCGCCCAATTCAAACTTGTCTCTCGTCTAGCGTTCCCCCTTAAATAAAAATCATTATACCTTCAACTCCTGTATGTAGCTGCACATCCTCGTATCGATGACCTTCACAGTCCCGTCAGTCGTGGCCGCAATCACCAAACTAGATGGCGCTGGCAAGCTCTTCAAAACATTAACCGGTGGAAACTTCGGTGACTCCAAATGACCAACATTGACACCCATAAATGGATCCCAAATGTGCACCACACTGTCACAAGACGCCACAAGTCTCATACTTTCAATGAACGTAATCGACAGAACGGATTTCTTATGAGCTGTGTAAGTCCATTGACAGGTGGAGACACTCGAGCCGTCACCCTGGCTCCGCAACGACCACAACTTCACCGTCTTGTCTCTACTCCCAGAAATAAAACTATTCTCGTTGTCTAGGACATAGAGACACTTAACACTGTGGGTGTGACCTACACACAAAACAACTAACAATACAGACAGACAATCAATAAAAAGCGATGTCATTACCTGCGAAACTCTGCAACTTGATCTGTTTGAAGTTAAACATCGTGTCTTTATCCGAGCGCCCGATTTCGTGCTCCCAATACGCCAACCAGTTCCCCCTCAAGTGTCTACTATTATTCTCGAGCCGATTACTCACCAAACTCAGCACATCGGTGTTGATATTCTCCACGTCACCACTCTGCACGTCAATCCTATTCCCAATCAAAGCTATATTACTCCCTATACTACTCGACGCAGTGATCGTATTCTGACTGAACTCAGACGCTTGCAACTTCTGACTCGGGTAACTCAACTTCACCTCTTGCTCATACTCCTGACACAAGTCCTTAATCAAAGCGTGGTTCTTCAACGATATTTCCAGCGAACTCGCGCCGACGTGCTTCAGGAAGGGTAAATACGCGCTGTAAGCCAACTCCGGGGTGAAAACTCCCTTCAACTCCTCCAAGCTCTGCTCGGATATGTCGTCGTGCGGCAACGACGGCGAGTCCGCTATTTCGTTTCTGAGTCGCACGTTGGAGATTTGGATGGGGGTTCCTCCGATGGCCCACTCGTTGACTGAGCCGTCTCTGCACACTTCCAAGTAGTGCGATTCTTCGGGTTTGTGGTTTTTTTGGGAGGGGTCGTCGGGGTATGGGGATTCCTCGTTGGCGTAGATTTTGTCGAAGATGAGGAAGAATCTCTGGAGGGCTGGCACGGCTAGGTGGGTTCGGGTCATGTCGGAGCCCATGCGGATGGAGAGGACGTATAAGGTGTCGACGTATTTGCGAGCTAGAACGTTGCGGGCGGTGTAGCCGCTGGGGAAGGTGTATTTAGGGGACGAGAGGAGGCGGACGATTGGGTGGATTATGTTTTTTAGAATGACGTCCTGCAAGAAACGAAAGGAAGATATTAATTGGTTCCCTTTGAAAATGATCAGTTAAGCAACTATTATCGTAAATTAGAAGAGTGAAAGGGGATTTTGTGTTACCATTTGTGTTCTACAACTTAAATTTTGAATATTTATTGTCGGATATTCCTCTCACAGCGAAGTGTGTACCGAACATTATTGCGATTTTAACCATATTTAAGATGTTTTTTTATTGATGTAATGGGGAATTCGATTCACAATGTAATCTTGATTAATTAATTTTCGATTTATTGAATTTAACATCACATGTGAGGTGTCACGAAATTCTGGTTGCGTTACACTTTTTGATTGCGGACAAAAATCGTGGTTCTCCACGTAAAATAACTTTTTGTGCGATGTAACATAAAGCACTTTAATCGAGTACACAGTATATATTTTCTTAAAATCCCTACGTTCCTACAATCCTCAAAAACATGTTTTTTATTTATTGGAGAGAAATAAGGATTTTGTAATTAAGCTCCGCCCTCTTGGCTCACGACGAATAAAAAAATCATCACAATTGAGATAGGGCGGGTGGGCGGGCTTAGATTTTGCCTTTTGTTCTTAATATGTGTAGTCATCTGTTCACAACAAGAAATTTAGAACATGTTGAAAATGGTAAATTTGTATAGGGAAATATCGATTTTGCAATTACGCTCCGCCCCTATCATTTGGTTTTCTTTTTTAATTAGTATATTTAGTTTTCTTTGTATAACACGACTGCTTAAGAACATATTTCACATGGTAATTTCTCGTAGAAAAATCAGAATTTTACAATTAAGCTCTGTCCCTCGGCTCACGACGAATAAAAAAAATCATAAGAATTGAAATAGGGCGGGTGGGCGGGGCTTATACTTTGCCTTTTTTTCTTAATATAGATAGCCATCTTTTCACAACAAGAAACTTAAAACATGGTTGAATTGGTACATTTTTCAAAGAAATATGGATTTTCAATTATGGGGCGGCGCCTAATTGCAAAATCAATATTTCCTTATACAAATTTTCCATTTCAAACATGTTTTAAGTTTCTTGTTGTGAAAAGAAGTTTACACATATTAAAATACAAAGGCAAAATATAAGCCCCGCCCACCCTCCCTATCTCAATTGTGATAATTTTTTTTATTCGCCGAGAACCAAGGGGGCCGAGTTTATCTGCAAATTACTTATTTTTTTACAAAAAATTAAAAACATATTTTTGAGTATCGTGTTGTTCAAAAAATACTATGTATATTAAGAAAAAAAGGCAAAATATAAACCCCACCCACCCACCCTATCTCAATTGTGATATTTTTTTTTATTCTTAGAAACTTAAAGCACATTCAAAATGGTAAATTTTTGTTAAGAAAATATGGATTTTGCAATTAGGCTCCGCCCTTAGGTCTCCCAACCAATGGAAACTTCATTACTATTTAGATCAGGGCAGGTATGTATGGGTAGAGCTTAATATTTGCCTTTAATTTTTTCTTTAATATACTTAGTATTCTTTGAACAGCACAATACTTAAAAACATGTTTTTAATTTCTTTTAAAGAAATAAGTATTTTGCAGTTAAGCTCCGACTTCAGCTCACGACGAATAAAAAAAAATCATCACAATTGAGATAGGGTGAGTGGGCGGGGCTACATTTCGTCTTTTTTACTTCCCGAGCGTAAGCTAAGGAAGTATTGTAATCGAGTCCGTCGGCCGACTCTCTACTTTTACGTTTTCTCGATCTTTCATGACCCCTAGAAGACGAAGAAATAGGTCTCCCATTTCCGTCTGTCTGTCTGTCTGTCCGTTTGTCCGTCCGTCCGTCTGTAAGTCTGTCCGTCTGCCGTCCCGGATTTTTATTAGACAGATAATCTCCGAAAATACTCGACCGATTGTTGTGAAATTTTGTACTTATATTAAGAATATCATGTAGATGGTAAAACGCTAACCAAAATTTGTCTAATCATCCCCACCACTAATGCGATGACGTCACTTCAAAATTGTACATAGTAAATGGGTTTTCAATTGTATAAAATAACATAGTCCTACACATGTAGTTTACAACTCTGAATCGACTTTTCACCCGAAACGTCCAGATTTTTGGAAAAAAAATCAAAATTATAAAACAACATTTTGAAATTTAATTTTTAATCTGCTAACCAGAATGCTTTGAAATGTTGCAGATGTTTTAAGGCTATAAAGAGCATCATAAATCTTTAGTCAAAAAATATTTGCGTATCCCCTCCAAAAACTTGATGACGTCAGCTCAAAAGTTTGTGGAATAAATCATATCTAAAATGTACAAAATATGATGAGTCTGTACTTGTGATCTATCACTCCATTCATATTTTTTGGATTTGCATATACAGGGTGATTCAAGAAAATAAATGAAAGCGTAAATTTATTTTACTGATTTACTCAGGAACTACAAAACCGAATGCTCTGACATCTTGCAGATATTTTAAGGTTATAAAGAGCATAATAAATGTTTAGTCAAAATATATTTGGTTATCTTCTACAAAAAACTGATGACGTCAGCTCGAAAGTTTGCCGAATAAATCGTATCTAAAATGTACAAAATATGATGAGTCTGTACTTGTGATTTATCATTCCATTCATATTTTTGGATTTGCATATGCAGGGTGACTCAAAAAAATTAATGAAGGCGTGAATTTATTTTATCGACTTAATCAGGAATTACAAAACCGAATGCTTTGAAATCTTGGGAATATTTTAAAGTTATTATAAGCATGGTAAACTTTTGTTCAAAATGTATTTGTTCATCCCTCCTAAAAAATTGATGACGTCACCCTTAAATTTTGCTGAATAAATCCTATCTAAAATGCAAAAAATATTATGAGTTTGTACTTGTGATTATCATTTCATTCATATTTTTTAGATTTTCTTAAGAGGTGGTTCAAAAAAATTAATGAAGTCAATTTATTTTATTGATTAAATTAAAGGCAACACTTATTATTAGTATTACACCCCAACCAACCCAATTTGGTAGACACAAAATTTGTTAAAGGAAAAACTCGGTTGAAACATAAGGGTAGCACGCTTATTTACATCGACTTTAACATTACAGACCTGTATTTGTTTTATGCGCTCACTTGGTTTCGCGAATGTGGAATAGACATGTTTATAATCAACCAATTGTGAATTTCACCATCAAGAATTAAAATAAAACCCAATGTTTTATATAATAAGCGGAAGTCGAAGCAATAAAACCGATGGTCGTTTTGTTTACAGTTTCTCTGTTTGACTCTCACGTATGCTGTTACGCTTGTCATCTTAAATTAAGAATGTTTATACATAAACGATTTTCAGTTGCCTTTCATATTACTAGACAGCGGATTTTTGTCGGGCTACGTCACGTTTAATCGGTACTAATTCCATAAATATAATTAACGATTTATTAATCAAACGGCTAAGTAAATGAGAACGGGAATTAACAGCAGAGTGCAACGAAACAGCGTTATTCTAATCTCATGTAAACGAAGTGCAGTCCGCAACAGCAATGAATTCGCATCCCGTACGAGCCGTACCGAGTTTGGCCTTGCCTAGCCCGACAGAAATTCGCTCTCTAGATATTACAAACCGACACCGTATACGTGAGTAAATTGTTTCGTTATTTTATTGATTATAAGAAATCAATATTCAAAACGACCCAATTCATTTTCCCGAAAATTTGGAAATACAATAATTTTATTCTTAGTATTACACTACATCTATCCCAACTGATATACGTGTCCTTGAAAAAATGTTGATGACGTCATTACAATTTTTTTTTAATTCCCACTACAAAAATGTAATGAGAAAAAAAAACACAATAGGCATGCAGTCGTCAAGTTTCCGACAGCGAGGGAAGTACTGTCTAAACTCTTTAGACCAATTTTTTTTTTCTTAATATACATAGCCATCTTTTCACAACAAGAAACTTAAAACATTTGTAACCTGTCATTTAAAAGCATCGTTTTATTGTTTGAACGTTTTTCGAATGCGAATTACAGTAATTTTCGTTGATTCAAGCTCAAAACAACAAAACAGTTGTTTTCAAACCTCTTGGTGGTTGCGTACGAAAATTGTGTTTTGGTGCTAGAAAGCGAAGACTGTGAAAATGGTTTACTCTGTTGAACTAGACACTTCTTTCATCGTTATGTCTTGTTATCGTAATGGGACTTCAGAAACGAAGCTGTATCCTGTAACCGCCTGTAAGCAAGAATATCTGGCCAAATACTGTGATTTAATAATTCAAGAAATATCGTTAAAGGCCCACATTAGAGACGTAATCAACAGATTTGTTCGAACTGGCAGTATGAACAAAGAAAAAGCTCGTGAAAAACTGCATCTGAGGAAATTGTTGATGATCTGAACAACGGGTCCAAAGTATTGACGAAAGGATGTTACAGAACATTTTTGAAATTAAAAAGAGAGTGAACATGTGCGTTGAACAGCGTCCTTGGGCACTTGTACGGATCTCCGTACAGTTAAATCGGAGAGGCGGCACGTTTACATGACCTACTGCGACCCTATAATCATTTATAGAAACCCTGTACAACCCCTTTAAAAATACGGCAAAAGTTGAACAGCAAAGTTACTATCAATGGCAACTTGGCAACGAAGTTTATAAATGCAAAAAATAAAAAAACAAAGTCAAAATTGTGAAAAGATTTCTGGAGAAACTTGACAATCCTAGGTTTTACCGAACCAAGACTTTTTGATTTCAAATTCACAATTTCATCTCAACAAATTAAATTTTTTTAAAGTAATTAATACAAAAATCGACACTAATTTCTGTAATAAATATTACTTTGATAATTGAGATAGGGCGGGTGGGCGGGGCTTATATTTTGCCTTTTTTTTTCTTAAAATACATAGCGATCTTTTCACAACAAGAAACTTAAAATATGGTTAAAGTGATACATTTTTGTAAGGAACTATGGATTTTGCAACTATGGGCGGAGCAGAAACTTTCCATTTTAAACATGTTTTAAATTTCATGTTGTGAAAAGAAGTCTACACATATTAAAACAAAAGGGCAAAGATAAGCCCACCCACCCGCCCTGTCTCAATTGTGATGATTTTTTTTTATTCGTCGTTAACCAAGGGGGCGGAGCTTAACTGCAAAATACTTATTTCTTTGCAAGGAATTACATGTTTTTGAGTATCTTGTTGTTCAAAGAATACTGTGTATATTCAGAAAAAAAAAGGCAAAATATAAACCCCGCCCACCCACCCCATCTCATTTGTGATGATTCTTTTTATCCTTGTAAATTTAAAACGGGTTTAAAATGGTAAATTTTTGTAAGGAACTATGGATTTTGCAATTATGGGCGGAGCAGAAACTTTTCATTTTAAATATGTTTTAAGTTTCATGTTGTGAAAAGAAGTCTATGCATATTAAAACAAAAGGGCAAAAGATAAGCCCACCCACCCGCCCTGTCTCAATTGTGATGATTTTTTTTTATTCGTCGTTAACCAAGGGGGCGGAGCTTAACTGCAAAATACTTATTTCTTTACAAGGAATTACATGTTTTTGAGTATCTTGTTGTTCAAAGAATACTGTGTATATTCAGAAAAAAAGGCAAAATATAAACCCCGCCCACCCACCCCATCTCAATTGTGATGATTCCTTTTATTCTTATAAATTTAAAACGGGTTTAAAATGGTAAATTTTTGTAAGGAACTATGGATTATGCAATTATGGGCGGAGCAGAAACTTTTCATTTTAAATATGTTTTAAGTTTCATGTTGTGAAAAGAAGTCTATGCATATCAAAACAAAAGGGCAAAAGATAAGCCCACCCACCCGCCCTGTCTCAATTGTGATGTTTTTTTTTATTCGTCGTTAACCAAGGGGGCGGAGCTTAACTGCAAAATACTTATGTCTTTGCAAGGAATTACATGTTTTTGAGTATCGTGTTGTTCAAAGAATACTGTGCATATCAAGAAAAAAAAGGGCAAAATATAAACCCCGCCCACCCACTCCATCTCAATTATTATGATTTTTTTTCTTATAAACTTAAATATTTTACCTTTTTTCTTAATATACGTAGTCATGTTTTCAGAACAAGAAACTTGAAACATGTTTGAAATGCTAAATTCTTCTAGACAAATATGGATTTTGCAATTAAGCTCCGCCCCTCCATCTGACAACGAATGAAAACCCATCACAATTGTGAATTGAGATTGGGGTGAGTGTGGGTGGGGTCTAATCTTTAGCTTATTTTTGTGTTAATATACATTGTATTTTTTGAACAACACGATACCCAAAAACTTGTTTTTAATTTCTCGTAGAGAAATAAGGATTTTGCAGTTAAGCATCGCCCTCTTGGCACACCACGAATGAATAAAATCATCACAATTGAGATGGGGCGGGTGGGCGGGACAACATTTTGCCTCTTTTTTCTCAACATATGTAGACTTACTTCGGCAACAAGAAACTTAAAACATGTCTAAAATTTAATACGGCAAAAGTTGAACATCAAAGTTACTAGCAATGGCAACTTGGCAACGGAGTTTATAAATGCAATTTGTTCAACGTCAACAGCAAGTTTATAAATCCCACTTAAGTTTTACAGAACTAATAAAAAAAAAATTGATTTTGCAATTATGGTGCGGAGGCTAATTGCAAAATCAATATTTCTTTATATTTTCCATTTCAAACATGTTTTTAGATTCTTGTTGTGAAAAGAAGTCTACACATATTAAAATAAAAAGGTAAAATATAAGCCCGCCCACCCGCCCTGTCTCAATTGTGATGATTTTTTTTATTCGCCGAGAACCAAGGGGGCCGAGCTTAACTGCAAAATATTTATTTCTTTACAAAAAGTTAAAACCATGTGTTTGAGTATCGTGTTGTTCAAAAAATACTATGTATATTAAGAAAAATATGCAAAATATAAAACCCCGCCCACCCACCCCATCCCAATTGTGATGATTTTTTTTTCTTAGAAACTTAAAACTCGTTTAAAATGTTTTTAAAAACTTTTGTAAGAAAATGTGGATTTTGCAATTAGGCTCCGCCCTTAGGTCTGCCAACGAATGAAAACTTCATTACTATTTAGATCAGGTTGGGTATGTATGGGTGGAGCTTAATATTTGCCTTTAATTTTTTCTTTAATATACTTAGTATTCTTTGAACAGCACAATACTTAAAAACCTGTTTTTAATTTCTTTTAAAGAAATAAGTATTTTGCAGTTAAGCTCCGCCCTCTTGGCTCACGACGAATAAAAAAAATCATCACAATTGAGATAGAGTGGGTGGGCGGGGCTACATTTCGTCTTTTTTCTTAATATGTGTAGACTTATTTCGACAATCAGAAACTCAAACCATGTCTAAAATGGTAAATTTTTGAAGTGATCAGTTTAAATCTTGCACTTTGAGCATCAAAGCTACTATCAACGTCAACTTGGCAACGGAGTTTATAAATGACAATTTTCAGGTCTAAAAGCAACAAGAAGTTTATAAAATCCCACTTTAGAGTTTGGTTTGGCCTAGCAAACGTGTTCATTCGTTGACACAATGTCATTTTGACAATCAGGTAGGCCATCATAAAATTTCAAATAGGTCGCCAACCTGACAAAAAAATTACAAATTATGTGTCGATACCGGGTGACTATTATCGATTGCGGCAAATTTTTGTGTTGGTAATTCTGAATTTTTGGCAGTAACGTTAAAATATCAGTTCACAGTTGTCAACTTTGACAGAAGTGCGCCTAACGCGATTTAGAAACGTGATGAGAAGATGACTCAATAGTGATCACTAGAAAGTAATCTTCACTTGGTGCCCTATATTTCACTTTGACAATCAGGTACGCCATCATAAAATTTAAAATTGTTTGCCAACCTGACAAAAAAAATCACAATCATTAATAGTCACTCGGTATATTATAAGCTGTGTCTTTACTTTGAGAAAAAAGAAAAATGTCTTGGGTTTTAGTACATATTTTGAAAACAAAAATTTGGTGCAATGTATAACAAAGTCATTTTTTGTTGGTTTTGTAAAAAATGGATAAAATTTTTGCAGGTCCCCTGGGAAAAAATGGTCTAGAGATATTTATGCAGACCAGTTTTTCTAATATTTGTCCGGGAGATGAACTCTCCCCCTTAAAAACTGATGACGTCACCTCAAAATTTTGCTGAATAAATACTGCAAAATATGATGAGTCTATATTTGTGATTTATCATTGCATTAATATTTTTTAGATTTGCTTTCTAGTTTTTAAATTTTAATATCTCAAATTTTTGGATTCGTTAATTTTTCGTTTCTTCATATTTTCGATTTGCAATTTTTCGTTTCGGTTTTTGATTTTCCTTGGTTTTTCAATTTTCGGTTTTTCAGTATTTTGATTTTATAATTTTTCATCAATTTTAAGTTTAAATTATTCAGTTTTTCAATTTTTCGATTCTTTCATTTTTCATTTCTGCAAATTTTCGATTTACAATTTTTCGTTGTTTTTTATTTTCTTAATTTTTACAAGTTTTCGATTTTTCAATATTCCGAATTTATAATTTTTTGTTTTTTCACTTTCAATTTTTCGTTTCTTCAATTTTTCAATTTACTATTTCAGGAGTTTTCAATTTCTAATCTTTTAGTTTTAGATTTTCCAACTTTTGAATTTTTCCAATTTCCAGATTTTGCAATTTTTCATTTCAAAATTTTTAGTTTTCAATTTTTCGATTATTTAATTTTTCATTTCTTCAATTCAAATCGATCTTAGCTTAGCAGGCACTAAGGTACTCGAAAAAATTGATGACTGAGTTAATTTATTTTATTGGTTAAATCAAGAATTGCAAAAACTGAATACTTTGAAATCTTGCAGACGTTTTAAAGTTATTGTAAGAATGGCCAATTTTTTTCGTAATATTTGTCCGGAAGACGAACTTATGTATTTTGTGAAATAAATTTTTAAAGTCCCTCGTACAATCAGATTTTTTTAATGTAATAATTTTTTCCCCAACAGTGTCTTCTTCGAAAATCTAAATGTCCAAGGTTAAAACTACAAGTACAAAAGCATACTTTTTATAAAGCCTAGCAAAACTTTAAAATGACGTCATTAAATTGTTGGAGGGAACAAACAAATTTTTGTTTAGGGTTTTAACCAATTACACGACTGTCTTGAACTACACCAAAAATTCCTTGCCAAACGAAGAGAAAACATGAAATTAGCCATTCGTCACATGGTTTCTACTACAAAAATTAAATAATGCATTTTTATGGGTTTCAATATGCCAAACATATTTAAAAAAAACCTTTATTTGCAGTGAGGAGACAAAAGTATGAAGAAAACTGTCAGAACTACTGCCACTTGAGACAATTCTGGCTCCAGAAAGAACTTGGTTAAAATGCGTAAGATTTCTAAATGTTCGGTCGTTGACGAAAATGTGGGGTTACGAATCTTCTTTACAAACTGGAATATAGGGTTGCCTAACCTGTAAGTCAATATTGCGCAGTTCGTGTTTACACCAGTTAAATTATTGCTGCGTTCCCACCAGCTCGTGACTTACATGTCATTTTATGGTGTTTGTGGTAGGTTATGTTGATTTCGTAATCATAAACAAGCGATTGATTGACGTGTAATAATGAAAAATTCTGAATCACCTTTAGTTTCGTGGAACATCACCTAGTATAATAAGGAAGGTGTTCACATACCGTACGATTATTGCACGTTAGGTAAGGAACAGTTGCAATTATTTTTCATTGGATTTAGATTACAATTTGATTAGTTAGGTTAGTTTGTCACGCAACAGTTAATTGCCAAGCTTTGTCTCCGAAAATATTACAAAATAAAAATAAACAAGCTTGTTTTCAAAGATTACGACAAAAAATAAACTGGTCATTCTAATCAATGAAGTCAATCATCGACATGATGAAGGTTTGTGAGCGAAACAGGTACCAACTTGTTTTGTAATTATTTATTAGACAAGAATGTTGCGAAAGTATGTGTAAATGGCAATTTACGTACCTATTCGAAATTTAATCACAAAATATACTAGTAAATGCAAATTGATAATTTTAAAAAATAAAAACAACTTCCAACCGAAAAGGGTCCCAGAAGACGATTCTAAAGCAGATTGAATTATTATTTAAATTGAATTATTTTTTAAATTTAGGCATTTGTGTGTCTACAGTATTCTTGTTGTTAGGCGGAAGAAAACGCATTTATCTTATCAGTAAATAAGCCGCTTCGCTGAGTAAATACAAGAAGTGGGAAAGCAATGAGAGATATACTGCCTATGACGGTGAATTTATATTTTTAACGACGCGTTTTACTTTCGACAAATTGGCACTAGATTTACCAGAATATTACAAGCTGCTTACTGTTTCCTTCACTTCATTCAGGTCACACGAATTACAGTTCGTCGTTTGAAAACTTGTTTGATATACAAACCAGAGCGCACTCAGGCCAATGTCGACTCTAAGCGTTCGGAAACGATTTGATTTATAAGCCATGATCCGTGATCTTGATACACATCCTAACTTATAATTTCTTGTTGTTTCAACTTTTCAATTCTAAGATTTTCGAAATTTTAGTTTGGGGACTTTTCAGTTTACTCCTATTTATTATTCAATTTTTGGATTTTACAGCTTCTCAATTTTTCTATTTGTCGGTTTTCAGTTTTTCTCTTCAATTTTACGAAATATTTAAATTTCGATTTTTCAATTTTTGACTTTTATAAACTCTTTATTTGTCGATTTTTCACTTAATTGATTTTTCAGGTTTTTTGGCTTTCAATTTTTCTATTTTTTAGATATTCAGTTTTAGGATTTTTACATTATTCAATTTTTCGATCTTACGATTTTGCAAGTTTTTGATTTTTCAATATTTCGATTTTTTAAACTTTCGATATTTCGACTTCACTTTTTTGATTTTTCGATTGTTTAGATGCTCAGTTTTTGGATATTTCAGTTTTGGTATTTTTCAGTTTTTCGATTCGTCAGTTTTTCTTTCATTTTTCAGTTTTTCAATATTTCAGTTTTGGAATTTTTCAATATTTCTGTTCTTCGACTTTTCCATTTTTGACTTCTCAATTTTTTAGTATTTTAATTTTTCAATATTTAAAATTTTAGATTTTTCGGTGTCTCGATTTTTCATTTCAGCTCTTCCGTATTTCAATTTTTCAAATGTTTCGATTTCATATTCTTTCGATTTTTCGACTTCCCGGTTTTAGATTTTTTGTTTTTCAATTGTCGTTTTTTCAAATTTTCGATTTTTCAATTTTTCAAATTTAACTTTTATAAACTCTCAATTTTTTGATTTTTCAATTAATGAATGTTTTGATTTTCCCATTTATTGACCTTCGGGTGTTTCGATTTTCTTGTTCTTCAATTCTTTAATTTTTCGATTTTTCATTTTTAGTTTTTTTAAGGTTTCGATTTTTCGACTTCACTTTTTGGATTTTTCGATTGCTCAATTTTACGACTTTTTAGGTTCTCAGTTTTTGGATATTTCAGTTTTCGGATTTTTCAGGTTTGTCATTTTTCCGTTTTTCTTTCATTTTTCAGTTTTTCGATATCTCAGTTTTGGGATTTTTCAATATTTCGATTATTCGACTTTTCGATGTGTCGACTATTTTACTTTTCCGATTTTTCAATTTTTGATTTTTTAATTTTTAAAATTTTAGATTTTTCGATTTGTCGATTTTTCAGTTCAGCTCTTCCATATTTCAAATTTTCAAGTTTTCGAATTTTTCAAATGTTTCGATTTCTTAATCTTTTGATTTTTCGACTTCCCCGTTTTGGATTTTATGTTTTTCAATTGTCATTTTGTCAAATGTTCGATTTTTTAATTTTTCAAATTTTCGATTTTTCAATTAATCGATGTTTTGATTTTCCCATTTCTTGCCCTTCGAGTGTTTCGATTTTCCTGTTCTTCAATTCTTTAATTTTTTGATTTTTCAGGTTTTTGGTTCTTCAATTTTTGGATTTTTAAGGTTTCTATTTTTCGACTTCACTTTTTTGATTTTTCGATATTTCAGTTTTAGGATTTTTCAATATTTCAATTCTTCGGTTTTTCTATTTTTGACCTCTGGATTTTTCGATGTGTGATTTTTTTTACTTTCTCGAATTCTTAATCTTTCGATTTTTCGACTTCCCGGGTTTAGACTTTCTGATTCCAATTATCGTTTTTTTCAAATTTTCGATTTTTTCATTTTTTGTTTTTTAAATTTTTCAATTTTTCAATGTTTTGATTTCCCGATTTAGTTTCCCATTTTTCAGTTTTTCTTTCATTTTTCAGTGTCGAATTTTCAATTTTTCGATTTTTCAATTTTTAAAATTTTAGATTTTTCGATTTCTCGATTTTTCATTTCAGTTCTTCGATATTCCAATTTTTCAAGTTTTCGAATTTTTCAGGTGTTTCGATTTCTGAATCTTTTGATTTTAGATTTTCTGTTTTTCAAATGTCGTTTTTTCAAACTCTCAATTTTTCGATTTTTCAATTAATCGATGTTTTGATTTTCCCATTTCTTGAATTTCGAGTGTTTCGATTTTCCTGTTCCTCAATTCTTTAGGTAATTTTTTGATTTTTCAGGTTTTTGATTTTTCAATTTTTCGATTTTTTAAGGTTTCTATTTTTCGATTTCACTTTTTTCTTTTTCGATTTTTCGACTTTTCTATTTTCGACTTCTGTATTTCAATATTTAAAATATTAGATTTTTCGATTTGTCAATTTTTCATTTCAGTTCTTCGATACTTCAATTTTTCATGTTTTCGACTTCCCGGTTTTAGATTTTCTGTTTTTAAATCGTCGTTTTTTCAAAATTGCGATTTTTCAATTTTTCAAATTTGACTTTTATAAACTCTCAACTTTACAATTTTTCAATTAATCGATGTTTTGATTTTCTCATTTCTTGACCTTCAAGGGTTTCGATTTTCCTGTTCATCAATGCTTTAATTTTTCCATTTTTCATTTTTTTGGTTTTTGAGGTTTCGATTTTTCGACTTCACTTTTTTGATTCTTCAATTTCTCAATTTTTCGACTTTTTAGATTCCTAGATTTTGGCTATTTCAGTTTTCGGAGTTTTCAGTTTTTCCATTTTTCAGTTTTTTTTCATTTTTCAATTTTTCGATATTTCGATTCTTCGATTTTTCGATTTTTGACATCTGAATTTTTCGATTTCTTAATCTTTCAGTTTCTTGGCCTTCCCGGTTTTAGATTTTTTGTTTTCAATTGTCAATTTTTTCAGTTTATTAATTTTTCGTTTTTTCAATGTTTTGATTTCCCGATTTAGTTTCCCATTTTTCAATATTTCGCTTCTTCGACTGTTCGATTTTTGACTCCTGGATGTGTCAAATTTTCAATTTTTCGATTTTTAAATTTTTAAAATGTTATATTTTTCGATTTATCGATTTTTCATTTCAGTTCTTCGATATTTCAATTTTCCAAGTTTTCTAATTTTCAATAATTAATCGATGTTTTAATTTTATCATTTCTTGACCTTCTAGTATTTGGATTTTCCTTATCTTCAATTCTTCAATTTTTCGATTTTTCCGGTTTTTGATTTTTCAATTTTTCGACTTCACTTTTTGATTTTTTGATATTTCAGTTTTGGGACTTTTCAATATTTCCATTCTTCGACTTTTCTATTTTTGACTTTTAGATTTTTCGATGTGTGATTTTTTTACTTTCTCGATTTCTTAATCTTTCGATTTTTTGACTTCCCGGTTTTAGACTTTCTGTTTTCAATTATCGTTTTTTTCAAATTTTCGATTTTTAAATTTTTTGTTTTTTAAATTTTTCAATTTTTCAATGTTTTGATTTCCCGATTTAGTTTCCCATTTTTCAGTTTTTCTTTCATTTTTCGATTTTTCAATTTTTAAAATTTTAGATTTTTCGATTTCTCGATTTTTCATTTCAGTTCTTCGATATTCCAATTTTTCAAGTTTTCGAATTTTTCAGGTGTTTCGATTTCTGAATCTTTTGATTTTAGATTGTCTGTTTTTCAATTGCCGTTTTTTCAAACTCTCCATTTTTCGATTTTTCAATTAATTGTTGTTTTGATTTTCCCATTTCTTGAGTTTCGAGTGTTTCGATTTTCCTGTTCCTTAATTCTTTAGGTAATTTTTTGATTTTTCAGGTTTTTGATTTTTCAATTTTTCGATTTTTTAAGGTTTCTATTTTTCGATTTCACTATTTTCTTTTTCGATTTTTCTATTTTCGACTTCTGGATTTCTCGATTGTTCGAATTTTCGACTCCACGATTTCTAGATCTTTTGATTTTTCGATTTCTCGGTTTTTCGATTTTCCAGTTTTGCGATGTTTCGATTTTCCTGTTCTTCAATTCTTTAATTTTTTGATTTTTCAGGTTTTTGATTTTTCAATTGTTCAATTTTTTAAGATTTCGATATTTCGACTTTACTTTTTTGATTTTTCGATTTCTCAATTTTTCGACTTTTTAGATTCTCAGTTTTGGGATTTTTTAGTTTCTCGATTCGACAGTTTTTCTTTCATGCTTCAGATTTCGATATTTTTCGAGATTTTTCAATCTTTTGATATTTTAATTTTTCAATATTTCTTAATCTTTCGATTTTTCAACTTCCTGGTTTTAGATGTTCTGTATTTCAATTTTTCGATTTGTCAGTTTTTCAATTTTTTATTTTGGCCTATTTCGGTTTCTCAGTTTTTCCAGTTTTCCATTTTTTTGTTTTTTGAATTTTCCGCTTTTAACTTTTTATTCGTCGATGTCTCTATTTTTCGATTTTTCGACTTCATCACTTTTCGATTTCTCGTTCTTTTGATCTTTCAATCTCTCAATTTTTCAAGTTTTCGAATTTTTAAGTTTTTTGATTTCTCGATTTATCGAGATTTGGATTTTTCGATATTTTGATTGTCAATTTCTCAATTTATAAATTGTTCAATTTAACTTTTCGATTTTGGCCTATTTCGGTTTCTCAATTGTTCGACTTTTCGACTCCACCATTTCTTGATCTTTTGATTTTTAGATTTCTCGGTTTTTCTATTTTTCAGTTATCCGATTTATTAAATTTGGAAGTTTCGATTTCTCGATTTTTCTTTATTCGGTTTTTAAATTTTAGATTTTTGAATTTTACATTTTTTCGGTTTTTCGATTTTTCAATTATTAGATTTTAGAGAAATTATAGTCCAAACCAACCAAATCGGTTCTGAACGCTTAGAGTCGACATTGGCCTGAGCGCGCTCTGGTCTGTAGATCAAACAAGTTCTCAGGCGACGAGTTGTAGTGAAACAACCTGTATGTCGCATCTATATTAATCTATGATATAACCGAAAAAAAAACTAGTAGGCCGTGCAATTTATTTTTAAAATAATGATGTTGGCAAAACCCACGTGCTCCTGGTTCAGTCGGACGGACACATTATATAATTTATTCCAAAATCAAAAAACCACTACATATAGAATAATACAAAGAAACTTGTCAATAAAAATTAAATAATCACGGTTTACTCGAATAAATCACAAAACGTTGCCAGTTGCATTTTCAAAGAAATTGCGGTGTTGGTGAATTTTTGATTTTTCTTTCAGGCAAAAATCTTCGATGTTTGTCTAAAGCACCGACAAGATACACAATGTTAGACCTCCGTCAACTGATAGCAGAAGGCGTCGACGACCGCCTCAAGTGTTTCGTTTGCACCAACTACTTATCACATTTCCCTTTATTTCTCTGCTCAAACAACAAAAGCCTCTGCGGCCGTTGCGCCATCCCCGCAGGCACAATCTGCTTCGAAAACGAGGCCTTGGAAACCATCTGCCAATTTTCTAAATTTCCATGCCGCTACCAATCAGAAGGTTGCTGCGAAGAGCTCCTCCCCGAGTTTATCCCCGAACACGAACAAACCTGTTCATTCCGAACAGTATCCTGCATCATCAGTCAAGCCATGGCTTGTAACTGGAAGGGTTGTCTCCAAAGTATGTTACACCACTGTCGCAACCAACACTCGAATTTCATTTTACCCAACGGCGAACTGTCCCTAGACTTATCAGTTTCGGGAACGCAAGGCAATTTAATCGAATACGACAACAAAATGTTCATAGTGACGCGCACATTTGATTTCAAAACCAAGATTTTACAGTGCGTTGTTTACTATAATCCGTACGAACGCGACGTCAAGAACCTTCCGGTTCAGTTGAGTGTTCGCAATGGTAATAAGACCACGATGGTTGATTTTACGACGACTAGGTTTGACGAAACACAACCTAGCTTGATGGAGTTGTGTCTTTCGCACGTTTTAGACCACGACGATTTGAATGCGTCGATTGTGACGACGATTAGTATTGGGACGCATCAAGTCAGTGGCAACTCGTTAAAAGACGAAAAAATCAACAATGGGGAAATGTTGGCGTTTCTTAAGTGTTGTCACTGCACGAAGTTGCCGTGCCTCCGATTTATCGTTGTTCGAAAAACACGAATGCTTTGTGTGCTTCGTGTAGATCCAGCCATACAAGGATTTGTAACGAGAGACTACCTAACTGTGAACCTTCCGAGTACGTTATATTGAATAAAACCGCAGCTTTGTTGCAGTATCCATGCAGTTACCAGAACAATGGTTGTTCGGGAGTTTTCTACTGTCAACAGATACGAGTCCACGAAAAGTACTGCGAATTTGCCACCGAATTGTGTCCTTTTAAAATTTACAAGACGTGTAAATGGAAAGGTTTGAGAAAAGATTTGGATCAACATATTTTGAGTAGTCATGGAGATATTGTGTCGGATTCCAAAGACGAGATATTCCACTGGGAGCCAAACCGGTCGACTTTAACCCACAAAGTTATCATTTTTTCGGGGCGACTATTCCGACTGTCGTATTGTAAAGACGACGACGCTTATAAATGGGCTGCGCAAACAATCACCCCGTCTAAAAACAGCTTCATGTACGAAATTGACTTTGTAGATTAACGCAGAGGTCGCAACCTGCTCATATCAAGACAACATTGCGGAAGACTAACACACGAAAGTAAAATCTTTTCAGCACTTAATTGTTTCAAGTTGTTTGAAGAACAGCTGAGACATGTTAAAGACTTCATGAATCAGACTGTAGATTTTAGGGTGCATATTTTTAATTAAGTAACTTTTGTCATTTTATTACTTTTATATTGTATGTTTTAAAGACAAAATATAGTTGTGTTGAACGAGTTGCCTACGCACTTTATTTAATAATAATAATAATAATAATAATACTAATAATATGTTTATTGCCCAACAGCTCATATGAACCTATTACAGAGCAATTGACACAAACTAAAGTATTATCAATACAAAAAAATTGGTCTAAAGAGTTTAGACAGTACTTCCCTCGCTGTCGGAAACTTGACGACTGCATGCCTATTGTGTTTTTTTTCTCATTACATTTTTGTAGTGGGAATTTAAAAAAAAATTGCGATGACGTCATCAACATTTTTGCAAGGACACGTATATCAGTTGGGATAGATGTAGTGTAATACTAAGAATAAAATTATTATATTCTCAAATTTTCGGGAAAATGAATTGGGTCGTTTGGAATATTGATTTGTAATAATCAATAAAAGAACGAAACAATTTACTCACCTATACGTATCAGAGGCAACTGAAAATCGTGTATGTATAAACATTCTTAATTTAAGATGACAGGCGTAACAGCATACGTGAGAGTCAAACAGAGAAACTGTGAACAAAACGACCATCGGTTTTATTGCTTCGACTTCCGCTTATTATATAAAACATTGGGTTTTATTTTAATTCTTGACGGTGAAATTCACAATTGGTTGATTATAAACATGTCTATTTCACATTCGCGGAACCAAGTGAACGCATAAAACAAATGCAGGTCTGTAATGTTAAAGTCGATGTAAATAAGCGATGCTACCCTTATGTTTCAACCGAGTTTTTCCTTTAACAAATTTTGTGTCTACCAAATTGGGTTGGTTGGGGTGTAATACTAATAATAAGTGTTGCCTTTAATTTAATCAATAAAATAAATTGACTTCATTAATTTTTTTGAACTACCTCTTAAGAAAATCTAAAAAATATGAATGGAATGATAAATCACAAGTACAAACTCATCATATTTTTTGCATTTTAGATAGGATTTATTCAGCAAAATTTAAGGGTGACGTCATCAATTTTTTTAGGAGGGATGAACAAATACATTTTGAACAAAAGTTTACCATGCTTATAATAACTTTAAAATATTCCCAAGATTTCAAAGCATTCGGTTTTGTAATTCCTGATTAAATCGATAAAATAAATTCACGCCTTCATTAATTTTTTTGAGTCACCCTGCATATGCAAATCCAAAAATATGAATGGAATGATAAATCACAAGTACAGACTCATCATATTTTGTACATTTTAGATACCATTTATTCGGCAAACTTTTGAGCTGACGTCATCAGTTTTTTGTAGAAGATAACCAAATATATTTTGACTTAAAATTTATTATGCTCTTTATAACCTTAAAACATCTGCAAGATTTCAAAGCATTCGGTTTTGTAGTTCCTGATTAAATCAATAAAATAAATTTACGCATTCATTAATTTTTTTGAGTCACCCTGTATATGCAAATCGAAAAAATTTGAATGGAATGATAAATCACAAGAAGAGACTCACCATATTTTGTACATTTTAAATAGGATTTATTCAGCAAAATTTTGTGGTGACGTCATACATTTTTTAGGGGGGACGACCAAATACGTTTTGATCAAAAATTTACCATGCTTATGATAATTTTAAAATATCTTCAAGATTTCGAAGCATTCGGTTTTGTAGTTCCTGAGTAAATCAGTAAAATAAATTTACGCTTTCATTTATTTTCTTGAATCACCCTGTATATGCAAATCCAAAAAATATGAATGGAGTGATAGATCACAAGTACAGACTGATCATATTTTGTACATTTTAGATATGATTTATTCGGCAAATTTTCGAGCTGACGTCATCAAGTTTTTGGAGGGGATAAGCAAATATATTTTGACTAAACATTTATTATGCTCTTTATAACCTTAAAACATCTGCAAGATGTCAGAGCATTCCGTTTTGTAGTTCCTGATTAAATCAATAAAATATATTTACGCATTAATTAATTTTTTTGAGTCACTCTTTATATGCAAATCCAAAAAATATGAATGGAGTGATAAATGACAAGTACAGGCTCATCATATTTTGTACATTTTAGATATGATTTATTCGGCAAACTTTCGAGCTGACGTCATCAAGTTTTTGGAGGGGATAAGCAAATATATTTTGACTAAACATTTATTATGCTCTTTATGACCTTAAAACATCTGCAAGATTTCAGAGCATTCGGTTTTGTAGTTCCTGATTAAATCAATAAAATATATTTACGCATTCATTAATTTTTTTGAGTCACCCTGTATATGCAAATCCAAAAAATATGAATGGAGTGATAGATCACAAGTACAGACTCATCATATTATGTACATTTTAGATATGATTTATTCCACAAACTTTTGAGCTGACGTCATCAAGTTTTTGGAGGGGATAAGCAAATATTTTTTGACTAAAGATTTATGATGCTCTTTATAGCCTTAAAACATCTACAACATTTCAAAGCATTCTGGTTAGCAGATTAAAAATTAAATTTCAAAATGTTGTTTTATAATTTTGATTTTTTTTCCAAAAATCTGGACGTTTCGGGTGAAAAGTCGATTCAGAGTTGTAAACTACATGTGTAGGACTATGTTATTTTATACAATTGAAAACCCATTTACTATGTACAATTTTGAAGTGACGTCATCGCATTAGTGGTGGGGATGATTAGACAAATTTTGGTTAGCGTTTTACCATCTACATGATATTCTTAATATAAGTACAAAATTTCACAACAATCGGTCGAGTACTTTCGGAGATTATCTGTCTAATAAAAATCCGGGACGGCAGACGGACAGACAGACGGACGGACAGACGGACAGACAGACGGAAATGGGAGACCTATTTCTTCGTCTTCTAGGGGTCATGAAAGATCGAGAAAACGTAAAAGTAGAGAGTCGGCCGACGGACTCGATTACTTAAAGCTAAATACTTAAGATCTTTTAGATTTATATTAAAAATGTCACAATCTCTCAGTTTGTTGTTAAAATTACTACACATAACATTAATCGGGCTTTTTACCAAAATATTTGTGCGAGCGGTGGATAGATGCCAAGGTAAAGAGTGTCTGTTATTTACACGTGGTACATGAAAGAAGATTTTGGCCAAAAGTTCACTGCAGTCAATTTTATAATTGACGATTTTAAAAAGAAACATTACAGCACTAACTTCTCTTCTAGCATGTAAAGACGGTATATTAAACTCTCTTTGAAGTATCAAATTGTCACATCCTCTAGCAGGGTAGGTGCCATGTTTTTTAAACCATAAATATTTAAGAAATTTTTTTTGAACTGATTCGATGACATTAATATAGCAATAATAGATTGGATACCAAATTAGGCAACCATACTGTAAGCGTGATATAATGTACGTATTAAACAGCATTTTCATAGGTTCAGTAGAAGTGAAGTCACGACATTGTCTAATTATAAATCCAAGCAAAGAGAGTGAATGTTTTACTACTTCATCAATATGGAACCGAAAAGAGAGCCGAGAATCAAAATATATTCCCAAATCTTTTACAACATCACACCTGGTGAAGTGTTCTCCATTTATTGTGTAATCAAATACAATAAGAGATTTTTTATTACCAAATGACACAATTTTACATTTACTAATATTCAAGAAGAAGTTATTATTAGAACACCAAATTGTAAGTTTATGTAAGTCCTCCTGAAGTTGCAAAGCATCATTAAGATCATTTATAATACAAAAAAGCTTAGCATCATCTGCATATAATAGAATGTGACAATTCAGTGAATCAGGGAGATCATTGATAAAAACAGAAAAAAGTAGGGGCCCAAGATTGGAGCCCTGGGGAACACCGGATACTGCCTTAAAGAAGAATGATGAAAAACCATTGTAAAAAACGTATTGCAATCTATCACTTAAGTATGATCTTATAAGTTCCAAAAGTTTACCAGAAAAACCGTACGATTCTAACTTTAACAATAATAACCTGTGATCAATTCGGTCGAAGGCCTTTGCAAAGTCTGTGTAAACAGTGTCAACTTGGGACTGATTGTCAAGTCTGAAAGAAATTGTGAAAAACATGTGAGATTTGTTTCAGTGGAGCGTTTACTCATAAAACCATGCTGTTGAGGCGTTATGTAATTCTGAATATGAAAATAGATATGCGAGTACAGAACTATCTCAAAGATTTTAGCGAAGTTTGAAATTATGGATATTGGTCGATAATTACTGACATTCGATTTTTCACCTGATTTAAATATCGGGGTAACTTTAGAGGTTTTCCATTTTGAGGGAAAAGTACCAGTACTAAGAGCAACATTAAAGATTATTGACAAAGGCTGGACAAACAAACCTGCACAGTCACGTAATAGAAAGCTTGGTATTTGATCTGGCCCTGCTGTAAAAGAATTTTTAATATTACGTAAAGCAGACAAGATGTCTTTATCAATGATTTTACTGATATTTATGGGAAGAGAGTGAACTCCAGTTGTAAATTTTTGTGACGATGAATTTTGCGACGAAGTGTAAGAAGTCTGAAAATACATAGCGAATGCATGTATTAGGTGAATTTAATATATTATCATTGCAAGCCATCTTACCCGGAATTCTTGTAAGACCTTTTTTTGATTTAACATAAGACCAAAATATTTTAGGATCTTTGGAAATATTTGTTTGCATAGAGTCAGTATATTTTTTGTAAGCAGCTTTTATTTGGTTTTTAATAATCTTACGGTAATATTTAAATTTAGAGTAGTAAAATTCGTTAAGTGACTGTTTACATTTTTTGTGATAATAAGATTTAAATTTAATATTTTTAATAATAGAGAGATCGAACCAAGGTGGATACTGTACTTTATCTTGATGATTATGATATACTGGAACATGCTTATCCAAAACTTGATATAAAATGTCATAAAAACGCTCGGTTAGAATATCAATGTCATCAGAAGTATTTAAAACTGACCAATCAATGTTACACAGATCATGATAGAGGAAGTGAAACCTGGCTTTTTTAAACTTATATACACTAGTATTAGGTGAATTATGAGTGGGGAAGCTATTAAATGTAGTGTTAGTTATGTTGACCACAATAGAGAGAGCAGGGTGGTAGCTGTCCTCTACAATTAAAGGGGAATCATCGTGTTTGACAGAACAATCAACATTGGCAAAAACAAGATCTAGTAGCCTGCTGTTTCTATTTTTAATAACATTGTATTGCTCTAGATTTAAAAATTTACAAAAATCATTAAGAGTATTAACAAGAATATTATCATTGTTTATTATGAATTCTGGAACGTTAAAGTCACCCAGTAATAAGAAATTTTCATTTGTATTAAAGTTATCTTCAAAATATTCACAAAACCTTAACAACTCATTAAGTGATGGAGTTCTACAAAAATAAACAACAAAAATGTGTAAAAAGGTACCATTTAAAAAACATTTACAACCTACAATTTCAATCATATCTAGATCATTCCGTAATTGACTTAAATCAACAATTGTCACAGGTATATGGGTTCTCAAAGAAAGCAAAACACCACCTCCTCTGGACAAGTTCAATGCATTATAATTACGGTCACATCTAAAAATTGTATATAAGTGAGGAGGGAAAATTTCGGAATCAGAAATAGAGTCTTGTAACCAAGTCTCTGTGGTGCAAATAATGTCATAAGTTAAATCTAAAACCGAAATTGAAAGTTGGCTTAGTTTGTTTCGAATACTCCGTGTATTTTGATAATATAAAGAAGTAGATGAAATGTTGGGCTTTACGATTTTAAATGATTGGATACTTTTATAATGCGCGGAATACCTTTGACGAACTTAATTTGAAGATCGCTCTCCCCTTCAGCTTCTCTGCGTTGTAACTCTTGCTTCACATTCCGAAAATATGCATTTTGTTTCGGCGTTTTGTCAGAGGATACCTTTACATTATGAAAACGCCATTACATTATTTGCTGCACTCAAGAGTTTTTAGTTTGTGTACTTTTTTCGCAGACAAAAACGATCACCATTTTTGTGTCATTATTCGTGTGATGTTGGAGTAAATTTTTATTTACTACTTTGTGTATGTGTGTGTTAAATTTATCCAAAATCTAAGGTAAGAGTGACTCAATTTATCAATGTTTTTACGATTTGTCCAATATTCATATCATTTTTAATCTCTTTATTCTGGATACTATTTAGGTTATATTTTTTCCAGACAAAAGAAACCGAAAACCACTGAAGCAGACACAATGTTGGACCTACAAAGATTTATCTTAAGCGGTATTAACGACAAACTGCAGTGCTTCATCTGTGGCAACTACTTGTCGTATTTTCCTATATTTCTGTGCTCTAATAACAAAAGCGTCTGCGGTCGCTGCACCCTCCCCGACGACTTAGTTCACTTTAGAGATGAAGCCTTTGAAGCTATGTGTCAATTTTCGAAATTTCCATGTTGTTATCAACCAGAAGGGTGTGGCGAAGAGCTAATCCCACAGGATATTCCCGAACATGAAAAAAACTGCCTCTACAAAGCCGTTCCGTGTGTGATTTTTCAACCAGATGCGTGCACTTGGAAAGGCTGCATTAACACTTTGACTCACCACTGCCAGAAAGACCACTCTGACGCTATTTTAAAAAATGGACAATTTCAACTAGATCTGTCAGTTTCAGAAGAAACTTACAATTTGCTAGAATACCGAGAGAAGATGTTTATATTTAAAAGAAAATTTGATTCTGAAGCTAAGACGGTGGAATGCTGTGTTTATAACAATGAATATGAAACGAATGTCAAGCCTTGTCTAGTTCAGTTGAGTATAAAAGACGACGATAAAACTGTGTTGGTTGATTTTAATACAACTGGATTTGACGAAAAAACAACTACAAAATTATGTCTAGGACACGTTTTCGGCGACGACGTTGTAAATAAGTCGGTTCAAGGAATTATTAGCGTTGGGAAAATACAAATCCCTGGAATTGAGCCCCCTGAAAATGGAACAAATTCGGAAATGCTTTCAATTCTCAAGTGTTGCGGATGTGGAGAGTTTGCTGTACCACCAATATTTCGTTGTTCGAGAAATGACAACACCGTGTGTAATTTTTGCAAGTATAGACATGTTCCTTGCAATCAGAGCGGGATTCAGAGTGACTGCGACTGTGCGTCTCCAAGAAGTAATATTTTAGAAAAACTTTCAGTTTTAGTAGAATACCCATGCGTTTACGAGAGCAATGGTTGCACATATAGAGCTTGCTCTCAGGATATAAAAAAACACGAAGAGCACTGCGATTACTTAGGTCACATCTGTCCCGTCGGTACTGGTATTTGCAGATGGGGTGGACTGAGAAAAGGACTGGAACAACATCTAATGGATGTGCATCCCGATATTATATCAAATTCGTCCGAAAAAATCTTTAAGTTTGATCTAGATTCCAGTATTTTGTCGCAACGAATTGTTAAGTTTTCTGACCACTTGTTTAGCTTACGGTATTATAAAGATCACGAAAATTACACATGGACTCTCAGAAAAGTTGGCTCTCGGCAAAACAACTTCACGTGCGAAATCGACATCATTGCTATTGAAAATAGTCACCGGCGGCTATTCATAAGACAACCGTGTTTACATCTGCGAAATGGAATTAATGGGAGTAAATTCACATTTGACAGGAGTCAGATTTTCGAGTTAGCACCAGAAGGGATTTTAAATTTCAAAGTCCACATTTACAATTACTGATCGACTTTTGTTGCCTTTTATTTGTACGACTAACGATTTTAGAAATAAACGTGTAAATAATGGTTGAAACGTTCATTTTTTACGATCGTAGTAAATAGACAAAGCTAACAAAAAACTTACTTGTAACTGGTCCATCAGCGTCGAATCGGACAAATACGGTATAACATGCTGCAAAAGTGCCAAACATGAAATCAGTCCTCCTTCCAAGTTGGGTGTTAATCTTCGTTTACACAACGCAATCAGTTCGCTCATGTGAGGTATATATTGAAACAAAATCAACTGCTCGCCGTACAAACCTGAAACCAAAATATTCACTTTTCACTCGTTCCGAATTCTTCAGAATTTGCTTAGTCCATAGTGTAATTATTAAGGCTCGGATAATATGCAAAATGCATATTTTAAAATATTTGCTGCATTTTTCGTGGCAATTGGTGAAAATCTTAATTTCAATACAATTTTAATACAGATGGTTATTGGCAGTATTTTCTAGTAATGCCGACGGGTTTTTCCAAGTCTTCATGTATGGACACCCGAATTAGGCCTATTACTCGAATTCTTTACTTAACGGGATTTAAGCCGGATGTTCTAAATATAGATAGTTCTGCAAATGTATTTAATGAGGGGTTAGAAGAGATGGAAAACCTGGAATGGATTTGTAAGCATTTTAGTCTTAGATTTCCAAATTCATTCGTCTTGGCAACAGAGCAGTGATTTTACGAATAATTAAAAAAATGTCTTCCAAACCATCATCGTGGATTCGGCCCTACTCAAAGTTGGTAGGTCAAAATCAGTCTTATTTTGGCAAGTACTAGCCCCACCCGCCCACCTTTAATTTTTTTAGAGGGAATGTTATTTGGCAATATCAGCCTTATCGTGGCAAGCACTAGCCCCGCCCACCCACCCTTTATTTTTTTAGAGACCTGCTAAGATATAGTTTCGCCAGTTCTAATTCGGTTTCATGAAAAATTTAAAAACAAATTGGAAAATCGAAAATTGAAAAATTGGGAAAATTGAAATATAGAAGTACTGAAAACTGGAGAAATCGAAAAACCTAAAAATTTAAGAATCGAAAAATTAAAACATCGAAAAGTTGAAAAATTGGGAAATGGAAGTATATAACAGTCGAAAAATTGAAAAATCTTAAGTTTAACGAAAAATTGAAAATCCAAAAAGTAAAAAATCCAGGAGCTCAGAAATCGAAAAGTCGAAAGATCGGAACATTGAAAAATAAAAAAACTGAAAGAAATGGCAAAAAAATGAGAAATTAAAAAATTGGAAAATTGACAAATCGAAAAACTAAAAAAGCAAAGTTGAAAAATTGTAAGCTTAAAAAATGGAAAAAAAGTTGGGAAAAGGGGAAAATAAAAAAAAGATTACTCAGAAATCGGAAAACTAAAAATTTGAAAAAAAATTGAAAAAGCGAGAAATCCAGAAATCCAAAAATCGAAAAATTCACAAACTGAAACATCGAGAAGAAAAGCTAATAATTGAAAAAATTGAGGAATCGAAAAATTGAACAATCAAAACATCGAAACATCTGAATTCGATAAATCGAGAAATAAAAAAATTTAAAAATCGAAAAATTTTAAAAACTGGAAAATCGAAAACTGAAAAATTGGGAAAATTGAAAAATTGAAATATAGAAGTACTGAAAACTTGAGAAATCGAAAACCCTAGAAATTTAAAAATCGAAAAATTAAAACATCGAAAAGTTGAAAAATTGAGAAATCGAAGTATAAAACAGTCGAAAAATTCAAAAATCTTAAGTTTAACGAAAAATTGAAAATCCAAAAAGTAAAAAATCCAGGAGTTCAAAAATCTAAAAGTCGAAAGATCGGAACATTGAAAAATCAAAAAACTGAAACAAATGTAAAAAAATGAGAAATTAAAAAATTGGAAAATTGAAAATCGAAAAACTAAAAAAGCAAAGTTGAAAAATTGTAAGCTTAAAAAATGGAAAAAAGTTGGGAAATGGGAAAATAAAAAAAGATTACTCAGAATTCGGAAAACTAAAAATTTGAAAAAAATTGAAAAAGCGAGAAATCCAAAAATCCAAACATCGAAAAATTCACAAACTGAGACATCGAGAAGAAGAGCTAAAAACTGAAAAAATTTAGTACCCCATTGTGTGAAAGTTAACTTCCTTAACAAGAAAATACTATTTCTGGGGCAGTCACAAATAAGGATTTTACCATGCCGATACAGTATAATGGTTAAATCCTTATTTCTCTTCATCGCCAGTAGTAATCTATTGTTACGAAAGTTATCTTTTACACGTCATAAAACCGAATTAGAACTGGGGAAACTATAAGACTGATATAGGCTAATGAGATCTTTCTAAGAAAATAGAGGGCGGGTGGGTGGAGCTAATACCTGCCAAGATAAGACTGATTTTGGCAAATCACATACCCTCTAAGAAAGTAAAAAAATAAAACAATGACGTAGAGAAAAAAGGTGGGAGGTACTGAGTTTGCCTTGATTCCAGGGACTACTCTTAATATTGTTCAGTCTTAACATAGCAAATAGTACCCCGCCCACCCGCCCTCTATTTTCTTTTTTTTGTTAGTACTTGCTAAAATAAGACTTATTTTGGCAAATCACATACCCTCTAAGAAAAGAGAGGGCAGGTGAGTGGGGTAGTACCTGTTAGATAAGACTGATTTTACCAAATGAGATACCCTCTAAAAATTAAAAAAATAAGACAATGAAATAGAGAAAAAAGGTGGGCGGTACTGAGTTTGCCTTTTTTGTACAGAGTCTTATCAGTAAGCAGTGGCCCCGCCCACCCACCCCCTCTTGATTCCAGGGACTACTCTTAATATTGTTCGGTCTTAACTTAGCAAGCAGTACCCCGCCCACCCGCCCTCCATTTTCTTTTGTTTTTGTTAGTACTTGCTAAAATAAGACTTATTTTGGCAAATCACATACCCTCTAAGAAAAGAGAGGGCGGGTGGGTGGGGCTAGTACCTGTTAGATAAGACTGATTTTACCAAATGAAATACCCTCTAAGAAAGTAAAAAAAAAATAAGACAATGAAATAGAGAAAAAAGGTGAGTTTGGGTTTTTTCTAAAGAGTCTTATAAGTAAGCAGTGGCCCCGCCCACCCACCTCCTCTTGATTCCAGGGACTACTCTTAATATTGTTCAGTCTTAACTCAGGAAGTAGTACCCCGCCCGCCCGCCCTCTATTTTCTTTTTTTTTTGTTAGTACTTGCTAAAATAAGACTTATTTTAGCAAATCACATACCCTCTAAGAAAAGAGAGGGCGGGTGGGTGGGGCTAGTACCTGCTAAGATAAGACTGATTTTGGCAAATGACATGTCCTCTAAGAAAAGAAAGGGCGGGTGGGCGGGGCTAGTACCCGCTAAGATAAAACAGATTTTGGCAAATCGTTCGTTTAGAATTACAGTGTGGTAAACGCCATTTTTTAAGAAATTGAGATTCTTCACTTTACAGGTTGTTTTAAACTTGAATATGTAAAAACTAGTTTTTTTTTTCATATTACCTTATTTCAATTTATGTAATTATTAGAAGAAGAAATACGAAGTCGTATCTTGTGAACTCAATATGTTTCGGAATAACAAAGTCGTCTGTGCGTTTCATTTAAAATTGTAATACCAAAATATATCATTACACTTTCATTCAAATAGTAAAATATAACAACGCGCCAACAAATCCCAAGTAAAGAAAAAACATTATTAAAAAAAATAAAATAAAATAAAATCTCAGTTCTGGTGACTTTTTTTATTCATCGTAAGCCGAGGGGCGGAGCTTAATTGTTAAATGCTTATTTTTCTATGAGAAATAATCATGTGAAATATGTTCTTAAGTAATCGTAACGGTTCCAAATTTTCAGAGCAGTTTCAAAGTTAAATTGCAAGATCTTGTAATTTTGATTTTTTTCGCCAAAAATCTGGGTGTCTAGGATAAAAATTCAACAGGGGTTTATAAACAACATGTGCAGGAGTATTTTATGTTATAAAATTTAAATAATATTTACTACTGTAAATTTCGAAGATGACCTTGTAATGATCTAATTCGAAATTTTTTTTGAATTAAAATTCCAGGCGCACAATAGACGGCTAGCGATAAGGGGAAAAGATTGTCAACGAAAAAAAAAACCCACAAAGGGTGACATGAGCCGAAGAGGGGTCATTTTTGCCTCCCTCGTGTTGTTCAAAGAATACTACGTATATTAAGACAAAAAAGCAAAATATAAATACCGCCCACCCACCCCATGTCAATTGTGATTTATTTGCAATAAGTACAAAAAATAATAATTATTGATGCCAATAAATCTAGACACTGCACTGTCAAAATTGTAGCAACTCTTTGATAGTCCAGTGTGGTAAATCTTTTTGAATAAATTGTTATAATTTTATTAATACGAATATATCAGTATACAATCAAGGATAAATAATATTATGGCATTAAAATGAAAAACTATGGTTCTGTACTGTGATTCATCCGAAAGCGATAACTAAAATGAGGAGGTAATGTACCACTAGCAAGTATTATTTTCCATTGTAATATTACTAACATCATGCAAAATCTTTTAGAATTCAGTATGCTATAACTAGGTACTGTATGAAATTTGAAATGTACAAAATATTATAACAAACACATTTTTGTAGATCACTTCTTAAAAATTACAAAATCGTATCTGTCATAAAATAAATTTAAACTAAAATTTGAGAATGACAAAATCGTATCTCTTTTTCAAAAATAGCATTTTGTCGCATAAATTGATAAATTTTCATAGCTACAAAATACTAAATTGCTACCCCAATTAGATAAGTAATTTAGCCCATTGCTTACGCCGATCAGCATAATAAGTTAGAATATAATAGGTACGATTTTAAAAGTTCAAATTTTAGTTTGACATACACTCTAAAAAAAGAGGGCGGGCGACTGGGGTAGTACCTGCTAAGAAAACCTCAAGATTGTTTTAAATCCCCCCCCCCCCCCAAAAAAAAACGGGGTCCCAAAATTAACTCAAAAACAGGTCAGGTCAGAATTTTACATAAATAGAAACACCAAAATAATTTACAAAAAAAAATCTCCATGGGCTGCCAAAATAATACACCAGGGTACCCAAGAGTCTCCCGAATAAACATAAAAAATAAAACCACTGCCGCACTGAAGACTTTTTCGAATTCATAAAAAAGAAACCACTAAAAGCTCAAGATTTTTTCAAATTTATCCAGCAAGAAAACACCAGATTCCTTTAAATTTGTCCGAAAATAAAACACCAGGGGACAAAATTAACTACGAACATTATAAACGAAAAGTTTTGAATACCTTGACAATTTTTGATACGTCAAACATTTTTAACTGCTTACTCGATTTTTGCTGATTTGTACCTTCGCTTTATTGCAGGCCGTCGTCTTCGTTGATTCACTATTAAAGTCTCTCCAATTGGTTACAATCGTCCGACTTGTCAAAAGGGAAAATATCAAAAGATGTCACCCCCTTCGGGAGTTACAGGAACCTTTAATTAATCCGTTTTGTTACGCGCCAAAACAGTTTGTGCTTGAATTGATATTAGCAAAATGTCCAAAAAATATTGCTCTGTGCCTGCTTGTGGAGTAATCAAGGATCCTAGAGACCACAAAATAATGCATAGATTCCCTTCAAACACTGTGAACAAAAGGTTGTGGTGCAAAAAGGTTTTTAATGCTACAAGTAGGTACCCAAACATGAATCTTTTACCTAAGGGAATGTATAGGCATTAAAACCATTTCATGATAATATTGCCAATAATTTATACTTTTGAGAGAAGTTGTTATTATTTAAATAAAAGACTTAAACCCGGCTCTGTTCCTACTTTGTTCCTCCATGGTTCCAAGTCACCGCTACCTGTTCCTACTTCTTCAAGCTACCCAGCAAGTAATAAACGTGATCCAGAATGCAGCTTCATAATTCCTGAGACACATTCCGATAACAATGTAAACACCTCAAAGAAAAATTTTCCTACTGCATATCCCTTTGAAGACGATCCACGCCCATGGCGTTGTGATTTTGGCACCGGTACCGAAATTTTGCCTCTTTTTCTAGTAAAAACCGAAATACATGATGTCATTGTGTCAAAAAGTCAGACCATGACAGACATTTAGCTGACATTACAGATTCCTTTCCCTCCCGACGTATGCGCCCTCACATGTCACATTTAAGGGATTGGGGAGACTTTAATAGTGAATCAACGAAGACGACGTTGCAGGCAAACATTGTTGTCAAATGGAATTTTATAAAATTACTAGTTTAGCATTATTACCAACCTTCAAGTAAAAAATGTGTTGAAGGGTATTAATACAAGTTCTAGTCAAAATCGACATAAATAACTATTTTACGCTCATAAAAATTTTGTCACCCCCTTTCACCTTCTTAGGGGTGGAATCTCGAAACAATCTGAAATACGTGTTTCATTATTTGTGTTGAAGAGTATTAGTACCAAGTTTCACGTAAAAATTTAAATTTACAATAGAAATATTTTTCCATATAAACTTAACCAGTACTTTTCACCCTCTTAGGGGTAGAATCTCCGAAAATGCTTAAATACGTGTTTCGTTATTTGTGTTGAAGAGCATTAATACCAGGTTTTAAATAAACATTACCATAAAAATATTTTGCTAATACACGCCCCTTTTCGCCCCCTTAGGGGCTGAATATAGGAAAATGCTTAAATATGTGTTTCGTTATTTGTACTGAAGAGAATTAATACCAGGTTACACTTAACAATGTAAATTTACAGTAGGCATACATATTGGTCCCATACAAATTTTATCACCCCTTTTTACCCCATTAGGGGATGAATTTAGAGAAATGCCTCCAGTATAAAATGAACATTCTCTCCAAATTTCAACTTTCTAGCATTAGCGGTTTGGGCTGGGCGTTGATAGGTCAGTCGGGACATTGACCATTTTTCAACCATTTTCAAAAATTAGCGAAGACATTTTCTTGTAACTTTCGACATCCAGAAGTCATTTTAGGGTTCGTTTCCACAAAAATTTCTATCGTTTTTCCAAAATCGCCAATTGAAATATATCAATTTTTACAGTTCCAGTAGCAAATAGTGTAACAAAAAAATTTACGGTTAGCGCTTTTTTTACTTTTTTTCATGTCCTAGATTCTATTAGTTTCCACTCCCACTCCATAGGACAATATAATTAGCCCCGCCCACTCACCCGATCTTTATTTCAGTGATTAATTTTAACCGGTCTGAATGAAATAAATGATCTTATACTGACCAGAAATAAAATTAGTCTTAAGATTGACAAGACTGAGGGTGGGTGGACTAGTACTTGCTAAGTTAAACTGATTTTGGCAGACGACATACCTTCCAAGGAAATAGAGGGCGGGTGGGCGGGCCTAGTACTTGACAAGATAAGACTGTTTTTGACAAATGACCTATCTTCCAAGAAAATAGAGGGAGGGCGGGCAGGGCTAGCATTTTATAAAATATGACTGATTTTGACACTTTTGACAATTTTGACCATTTTTCAGCCATTTTCGAAAATTAGCTAAACATTTTCTTGTAGCTGTCGACATCTAAAAGTCACTTTAGGCTTAGGTTTTCCAGAATCGCCAACAGAGTTATATCAATTTTTGTAGTTCCAGTAGCAAATAGTATAAGAAAAAATTGACGGTTAGCGCTTTTTTGACTTTTTTTCACGTCCTAGATTCTATTAGTTCCCACCCACCCGACCTTTATTTCAGTGATTAATTTTATCCGGTCCGAATGAAATAAATGATCTTATACTGGATAGAAATAAAATTAGTCTTTAGAATGAGAAGACTGGGGGTGGGGTAGTATTGCTAAATTAGACTGATTTTGGCAGACAACATATCTTCCAAGTAAATAGAGGGTGGGTGAGCGGGGTTAGTACTTGATAAGATAAGACTGTTTTTGACAAATTACCTATCTTCCAAGAAAATAGAGGGCGGGGGGGCGGGGCTAGCATTTTATAGTTTTGGAAATTTTATTCTACCTTATAAAATTTTATTAGCAAAAACGAGGCGAACAGTATTACAATAAAAAGAGAGATTTACAACTTAAAGTTGTCGCGTGTCGGTAATCCCTAGATGTTAGAAAGCAGAATAATCCAGGTCCAGACAGAGATTACCGTTGCTCACGAACGAAAATGACCCTTATTTTATGAGTACAACTACCTGTTAAATTTTATCCACCAAATTCGGGTGAATTGGCGTCAGCCATAAATATTTCTTACCATTGTACTACTGTCCGTCTCGTTATTGTCAATAAAATTTTATAGGGTAGAATGAAATTTCCAAAACTAGATAAGATATGACTGATTTTGACACTTTTGACATTTTTGACTGTTTTTCAAACATAATTCAAAAATCAGCTAGACATTTTCTTGTAGCTTTCGACATCTAGAAGTCATTTTAAGCTTAGGGTTTTCCAGAATCGCCAACTGAATTATAGCAATTTTTTTAGTTCCAGTAGCAAATAGTATAACAAAAAAATTACGGTTAGCGCTTTTTTTTACTTTTTCATGTTCTAGATTCTATTAGTTTCCACTCCCACTCTATTGGAGAATATAATTAGCCCCGCCCGCCCACCCGACCTTCATTTCTGTAATTAATTTTATCTGGTCTGAATGAAATGAGTGATCTTATACTGAACAAAAATAAAATGGGTCTTTAGAATGAGAAGACTGGGGGTGGGCGGGCTAGTACTTGCTAAGTTAAACTGATTTTGGCAGACGACATACCTTCCAAGGAAATAGAGGGTGGGTGGGCGGGCCTAGTACTTGACAAGATAAGACTGTTTTTGACAAATGAGCTATCTTCCAAGAAAATAGAGGGAGGGTGGGCGGGGCTAGCATTTTATAAGATATGACTGATTTTGACACTTTCGACATTTTTGACCATTTTTCAAAATTTGCTAGACATTTTCTTGTAGTTTACGACATCTAGAAGTCATTTTGCGCTTAGATTTTTCCATAGGAAAACATAATTAGCCCCACCCACCCACCCGACCTTCATTTCAGTGATTAATTTTATCCGGTCTGAATGAGATAAGTGATCTTATACTAAACAGAAATAAAATTAATCTTTAGAATGAGAAGATTGGGGGAAAATAAAAGGCGGGTGGGTGGGGCTAGCACTTGGTAAGATAAAATTGATTTTGGCACATAATATACCCTGTAAGAAAATAGCGGGCGGGTGGGCGGGGCTAGTACATGCTACTTGAGTACAAGTCTAAATGAGTTTAAAAAATTAAAATCTATTAGATAAAAATATTAACAAGCATCAATTTATTGTCATTAACTGAAATGATTGTGATCAATGATCTGAATTAAATAGCTTTGTACACAGTTTTATAAGCAACCAGTAGCCCACACACCCTCTCTTCATTCTAGTCACTACTCTTAATATTGTTCGGTCTTATCTTAGCAAATACTAATTTTTATAAAAATTAATCGATGCGGTCTATTTGTAGATTTAGAAGATTTTTTCAAATTTCCTTTAGATAATAAATAATCAAACTCCCTGAGGTGAAGATTTGATAAAAACACATTTCGCGATTTTTTTTAAAGTATAAAAGGAGACTATTAAATCTACTGAAACAAAGTGCTCTATGTTTTAGAGACTTGTTTATAATATATAACACAATTCCATCTAACGCCGCAGTGGAAAGCATGTTTAGTATTGGCGTGGATGTTTTTAAGAGAAAACGTCATGCCTTAGCTGACAAAAATTTTGAATGTCAATTATTATTGAATTTAAATTATGCATATAATGCCAAATTTCTCTGCCTATAATTCCGAGCTTTACTAATTATATTTAATACATGCACAATTTAGTACTATATTATATCAAACCACCAAAACGTACCTGCTATACTCGTCAAACACTCCAGAACCTTCGACGCATTATGATCTCCCTGCACATAGCTCGAAACAACCGAAATCGATTCGACCTCCTTTACCCCTTCATCCTTAGGTACCGCCGTCAGATTTTCCCGCCCCACGTAACACAAAGTCAACATCTTCAATAAATTTCGCGACAAATACCTCGCCGTCAACACCGGTCCCAATCGATGAGACAACCAAATCAAACTATCAGAACTCATATCGGATATTTTGGCATCTTGTTTCCTGCTTTTTGGCACTGCGGGACCTTTTTTGGCCTCCGAGTTGGCAGAACTGGGTGAATCCAACACCAACTCGAAGTGAATCGAGTCGCTTTTCTTGCTACCGATCTCGCAACTGATGTTGGTGAAGTCTTTCCCGCTCGGAATAGGAATCGTGGGGGAGCAAGCCCCCTTACCGTCGTCATCTTCGCTCAAATTCATATTCAACTCCTCCAGGCTTCGCAACTGATCTAGATTTTCCGTAATCGTGGCATCGAGGGCTTCCTCCGCCGTTGAATGGTTGAAGGGTAAGTCTGAAGCCACATTCAACTCCAAGTGTTCCATCAACGACTTGAGTTGTTCTTCGTTTTGTTTGTCGTCTTCGAACTCGAAAACTTCGGGTTCGGAAACCTGCTTGGATTCTTGTTTGGGTGTTGGGCGCTTCTCGGAGGAAACGCTTGAGTCGTCGCTTGCGGAAGCGTCGACGTGTTCGTTGTCCATGGTCTTCAGATGGGATGTTTTTTTAACGAACTTCTCTGAATGCGTGTGGAGGATGAAATCGACTTTTTCGTAATCTTTGTATCGACCGACGGCTTCGACCAAAGGTGCTGTGAAGTTGTCGAGGAAGCATTTCAAACCTAACCTCACCATCAGTCGCAAGAGGAAACTGTGATGATACAACTTGGCGATTTTGCCGTAGTAGGGTAGAGTACTTTCGTTCGGTTCGTTTTCGTAGAGTTTCAAAATGGAATCCAGGAGGGTTTCTGAGGTTCTTTGGGGTCCTAGAACTCGGGAGAATGGATCGAATAAGTACCAAGCTGCCAGAACGGAAGTCGGAGGGTCTTCGATCAACTCCCTAATGTGTGGGAGGAGGATGTTCACGATTTCTGTATCCGTAGTTGTGTATAGCTCCTCCAATAACACCTCCAAGTGTTTAGCACACGTTTTTACTTTACATTCTCCGATGTTCTGGGCGAAAAGAATTTTCGTCCTTTCTAGACTTTCATATTCCGCACACATCTCACCATTGCAGTCGAAATGGTACAAAACCCCGAGTTCCACAGCGACATTTTTGAACTCTTTCAAACTCGAAATAACGTGATAAAGATTAGGAAAAAGCCTCGGAAACGGGATAACGCAGTGAAGAAGAGGCTCCAAAAGCAAATGGGCGCTTGGTGGTGGCAACCCGAGATCAGTAACGGACGGATATTTAAATTCCTTGAAATTCATGGTATCCGGTTGGAGTAACAAGTGCACGATGTACGAAATACACGATGGAAGATCAAATTTGCAACTCCTCACGACGGTCAAGCACGCCCTCAAACGCTCATTGAACGACAAATTCGAATCGTTGGCACCCAAAGCTCGCAGTTGCTTCGCCATGAAGATCTCCACAATCAAACACCCCAAAATCTGCAGCTCCCTGATGCGTCTCGCCGAAATAATATCCGAATAGTTACAAACAATTTGATTCTCGTTCCTCTGAACAGGCTTGCTCCGGAAATTCTGACTGTCCAAAGGGTACGTCAACGACTTGATCCGATTAAACCGCACCTTCTCTTCAAAGTTTTCGCTGAAGATGAGATTCGTAAACGCGTTTTGTACCACGTACTCGTCGATTTCTTCAGCGGCGCTTCTTCCTTCGGCTTCCACACACTTCGCCCGTTTTTCCTCTACGTGAAACGTCTTTGAAAAGAAGGAGTGTCTTTTTTCCAAATTCTCTAGATTCTGCTCGGGTTTGTACTCTTTCGGCAAGTATATAATTCCGGTGCTCATACTCGAACTAGGTACTACTAAACCGGCTCTAGATTTAGCGTTAATGTGCGACGTGAAAGTGGGGTTTTTGGGTCCTAGGCTTGAACTTCTTTGGTTGGCTGGGTTTTTGGTGGGTTTTTGATTGGGTTCTTCGTTCAGAGAGGAGCGACTTCTGGAAAGAAGGCGCGAAAGACCCAAGGGTGACCGGTTGGAGTTTGGAACGTCTTCGATCTCTTCGTCGTCGGTTTTGGCTTCGAGGGCCATCCCTGGGGAGTTGCTGCGGTCGCGTTTTTGTTTAGTGGGTTTGGTTATGTAGATTTTGGGAGGGGTTTTGTTCCAGAAAAGAGAGGCGGCGGCGCGAGGAGGGTGGGGGTAGGTGAAGAGTTGGACGATGCCGGATTTCATTAGTTTGTTGTGGTCGTCTACGAGGTGAAGGCAGACGTTTTTGGATTTGATGGCCGCGTTTCCGGCGAGTCTGCAAATAAAAACAAAAGTTTTTGTAAAAATATTCACAAATATACAGGGTCATCAAAATTGATTGAGAGAGTTGGTACCCCCTGTTTTTGTCGTGAAGTTTGTCAACCTTATGACAGATTTGTTTAATGAATTCAGTGGCGTGACAAAAATTAGACACTTCAAATCTGACAACTAATGTTTTTACCAAAAAAAAGTCGAAAAAAGACGCCACTGAGTTTTGAAATTTGAAACTTGAAACTTCAAATCTGACAGCTAATATTTTTATACAACTTAATAAACCAAATTATTCAAGTTCAGGCTTACCAACTCTCTCAATCAATTTTGATGACTCTGTATATTATCCCTTCACGATCTTTATATAGTAGGGTTGGCCATGAAAATCTAGTGAGTTTGTTGGTATCGATGCAGAAGAATAAAAATTCCCTGAACCTTCTCGTTAGGTTATGTTTTATTAAATTAAAGGTGAAAAAATATGCCAGAAATATAAACATTGTTGCCGATGCTTTCAGTTGTCAGTAGCAATGACCAAGTTAACGGTATCCATTTCTTAGAAAACATAAAACTTTACGCTATTTAAAACAGTTATTCGGCTTTTTGTAAGTGTTTATTTCATATGTAAGGAACAAACACTAAAATTTCACTTAAACATTGTTTTTATATGAATGGGGGTTCTACATACGACTATTGTCGCATGCCACATTTAGCATCTCATCTTTAATTCTCAATCATCAGTTCGTTATGCTCGCCCACTCTTCTTAGAAATGGAAATTTCGACCTTTGTGAACAGCCTATTTCCATATCTTCCAAGTTCTTTTTTCACTTTTCTAAGATTACTAAAAGTGTTGGTAAAAGACAACAACCTTGCTCTAGTGCTTTCATGGGTTTAGCTCTTGACAAAATTTACATTTCAAATTGTATTATCAAATGGTAGAACGCTCACCAAAATTTGTCACCAACAATGAAATGACGCAATCTCCAAATTTTACAACAGTATATCCTCCGTTCACGATTTATGGATCCGTGTTGAGTTTTCACCTCAAACGTCAAGATTTTTGAAAAAAAAACAACATTTTCCAATTTATAATGTTATTTAAATTTTAAAAAGTAGCATAGTCCTGATCTTGTGATTTATAAATACGCTATTGAGATTTTTCGGCTTTTCGATTTCACGATTTTTCAACTTTAAATGTCTCAATTTTTCAATATTTCAATTTTGGGCTTTTCCAATTCTTCCATTCTTCAAATTTTCCATTTCTCGATTTTTTTATTTTTCGATGTTTCAATGATACAATTTCTCAATTTTTGTCCTCTTCAATTTTACGGTTTTTAAATATTTCGATTTTTCAATTTTTCAAATTTTCACGTTTCTAAATTTTCAGTTTTCCGATTTCTAAAGTATTTTTCACTTCTTCAATTCTTCAATTTTTCGATTTTTTAAGCTTTCGATTTTTCGACTTTGCTGTTTAAGATTTTCGATTTCTCAATATTTTAATATTTCTTTCAGTTATAAAAGATTTCTCAATATTTCGATGTTTCGACTTTTCGATTTTTCAATTGATGGATTTTTTTTCTCGATTTTTTACTTTTCGATTTTCAATTTATTGTTAAACTTTAGATTTTTCAATTCTTCGACTGTTTTATATTTCGATTTCTCAATTTTTCAACTTTACGATGTTTTAATATTTCATTTTTTAAAATTCTAGGTTTTTCGATATCTCGACTTTTCAATTCTTCCATTTTTCAATTTTTCAAATTTTTTAATTTTAACTTTCGATTTTCCAGTTTTTCTTTTTTAAAATTTTTCGATTGTTCAATTTCTCAATTTATCAATTTTTCAATTTTTAACTTTCCTTTTCGGCTTCCGACTCATCAATTGGATTTCTGGATTCTTCAATTTTGCGATATTTTAATTGTTCAATGTTTTAAATTTTAGATTTTTCGATTTCTCGATTTTTTGACTTTTCAGTCTTCAGTATTTAAATTTTTCAATTTATCAAATTTTCACGTTAAATTTTCAGTTTTCTGATTTCTCAATTAATCTATTTTTGATTTTCCCATTTCTCAAAGTTCCGATTTTTCAGTTCTTCAATTCTTCGATTTTTCGACTTCGCTTCATTCATTTTTCGATTTCTCAATTTTTGGATATTTCTTTCAGTTTTGATATTTTTTTATTTTTATTTTAAATTTATTGAGATTAGGATGTTTCGATGTTTTGATTGTTCAATCTCTCGCTTTATCAATTTTTACATTCGATTTTGGCCTATTTTGGTTTCTCAATTTTTCGATTTTTCCACTTCTCGATTTTTTGGTCTTTTAATTTTTCGATTTCTCGATGTCTCAGTTTTTGAATTTTACGATATTTCGATTTTTGATTTATCCGATTTTTCAATTTTCCAATTTTTTAAATTTTCGACTTCGCGATTAGTTGATTTTTCAGTTTTTCGATTTTTAAATTTTAGATTTTCGAATTTTAATTTTTTTTATTTTTTGATGTTTGGATTTCTCCATTTTTCAATTTTACGATATTTCAATTTTTCAGTTCTTCAATATTTTTTTATTTTTCAAATTTTGACGTTTCAGTTTTCGGATTTCTCAATTAATCTATTTTTTTATATTCCCATTTCTGCACTTCCCAAAGTTTCGATTTTTCAGTTCTTCAGTTCTTCAATTTTTCAGGTTTTTGATATTTCAATTTTTCGATTTTTTAAGTTTGCGATTTTTCGACTCTGCTTTTTTGACTTTTCTGTTTCTCAATTTTTTAATTTCCTAATTTTTGGATATTTCGTTCAATTTTGTGATTTTTCAGTTTTTCGATGTCTAAATTTTAACTTTTCAATTTTTAAAATACTAGGTTTTTTCGATTTTTTGAGTTTTCAGTTCTTCTATATTTCAATTTTTCAATTTTCGATTTTCCAATTTTTCAATGTTTCGATTTTTGGATTTCTCGGTTTTTAGATTTTTTACTTTTGGGCTTTTCAATTTCTGGATTTTCCAATTTTTCAATGTTTCGATTTTTCAGTTTTTCAATTTTTTAAATTGAATTGGATTTCTGGATTCTTCAATTTTGCGATATTTTAGTTGTTCAATGTTTTAAATTTTAGATTTTTCGATTTCTCCATTTTTTGACTTTTCTCTCCATTTTTTGACTTTTCAGTTCTTCAGAATTTAAATTTTTCAATTTATCAAATTTTGACGTTAAATTTTCAGTTTTCTGATTTCTCAATTAATCTATTTTTGATTTTCCCACTTCTCAAAGTTTCGATTTTTCAGTTCTTCAATTCTTCGATTTTTCGACTTCACTTTATTGGTTTTTCGATTTCTCAATTTTTGGATATTTCTTTCAGTTTTGATATTTTTCAATATTTTGATTCTTTCATTTTTCGACTTCTGGATTTTTCGATTTTTATTTTTGGATTTTCAGTTTTTCGTTTTTTATACTTCAGATTTTTCAATTTTTCGATTGTTTTACATTTCAATTTCTCAATTTTTCAACTTTTCCATATTTTATTTTTTCAATTTTTAAATTTCTAGATTTTTCAATTTCTCGACTTTCCAGTTCTATATTTTAATTTTTCAATTTTCCGAATGTTTAAATTTTTTGAGATCTCGATTTATTGAGATTCGGATGTTTCGATGTTTTGATTGTTCAATCTCTCGCTTTATCAATTTTTCCATTCGATTTTGGCCTATTTCGGTTTCTCAATTTTTCGATTTTTCGACTTCTCGATTTTTTGGTCTTTTAATTTTTCGATTTCTCGATATCTCAGTTTTTGAATGTTACGATATTTCGATTTGTTGGTTTTTCGATTTTTTGGTTTTCAGTTTCTCGAGTTTTCGATGTTTCGATTTTTGATTTATCTGATTTTTCAATTTTTAAATTTTAGATTTTCGAATTTTTATTTTTTTGATATTTTGATGTTTGGATTTCTCCATTTTTCAGTTCCTCAATATTTTTTTATTTTTCAAATTTTGACGTTTCTGAAGTTTCAGTTTTCGGATTTCTCAATTAATCTATTTTTTTCCAAAGTTTCGATTTTTCAGTTCTTCAGTTCTTCAATTTTTCAATTTTTTAAGTTGCGATTTTTCGACTCTGCTTTTTTGACTTTTCTGTTTCTCAATTTTTTAATTTCCTAATTTTTGGATATTTCGTTCAATTTTGTGATTTTTCAGTTTTTCCATGTCTCAATTTTAACTTTTCAATTTTTAAGATACTAGGTTTTTCGATTTTTTGAGTTTTCAGTTCTTCTATATTTCAATTTTTCAATTTTCGGGATTTTTAAATTTTCGATTTTCCAATTTTTCGATGTTTCGATTTTTGGATTTCTCGGTTTTTAGATTTTTTACTTTTGGGCTTTTCAATTTCTGGATTTTCCAATTTTTCAATGTTCAGATTTTCCAGTTTTTCAATTTTTTAAATTGAATTGGATTTCTGGATTCTTCATTTTTGCGATATTTTAATTGTTCAATGTTTTAAATTTTAGATTTTTCGATTTTTTTACTTTTCAGTTCTTTTTTAGTATTTAAATTTTTCAATTTATCAAATTTTGACGTTAAATTTTCAGTTTTCTGATTTCTCAATTAATCTATTTTTGATTTCCCACTTCTCAAAATTTCGATTTTTCATTTCTTCCATTCTTCGATTTTTCGACTTCACTTTATTGGTTTTTCGATTTCTCAATTTTTGGATATTTCTTTCAGTTTTAATATTTTTCAATATTTTGATTCTTTGATTTTTCGACTTCTAGATTTTCGATTTTTTATTTTTGGATCTTCAGTTTTTCGTTTTTTATACTTCAGATTTTTCGATTGTTCTATATTTCAATTTCTCAATTTTTCAACTTTTCCATATTTAATTTTTTCAATTTTTAAATTTCTAGATTTTTCGATTTCTCGAGTTTCCAGTTCCATACTTTAATTTTTCAATTTTCCGAATTTTTAAATTTTTTGAGATCTCGATTTATTGAGATTCGGATGTTTCGATGTTTTGATTGTTCAATCTCTCGCTTTATCAATTTTTACATTCGATTTTGGCCTATTTTGGTTTCTCAATTTTTCGATTTTTCGACTTCTCAATTTTTTGGTCTTTTAATTTTTCGATTTCTCGATGTCTCAGTTTTTGAATTTTACGATACATATTTCGATTTATTGGTTTTTCGATTTTTTGGTTTTCAGTTTCTCGAGTTTTCGATGTTTCGATTTTTGATTTATCCGATTTTTCAATTTTTAAATTTTAGATTCTCGAATTTTAATTTTTTTGATTTTTTGATGTTTAGATTTCTCCATTTTTCAATTTTACAATATTTAAACTTTTCAATGTTTTAAATTTTCGATTTTTCAGTTCCTAAATATTTTTTTATTTTTCAAATTTTGACGTTTCTGAATTTTCAGTTTTCGGATTTCTCAATTAATATATTTTTTTATATTCCAATTTCTCCACTTTCCAAATTTTCGATTTTTCAGTTCTTCAGTCCTTCAATTTTTCAATTTTTTAAGTTTGCGATTTTTCGACTGCTTTTTTGACTTTTCTGTTTCTCAATTTTTTAATGTCCTAATTTTTGGATATTTCGTTCAATTTTATGATTTTTCAGTTTTTCGATGTCTCAATTTTAACTTTTCAATTCTTAAAATACTGGGTTTTTCGATTTTTTGAGTTTTCAGTTCTTCTATATTTAAATTTTTCAATTTTCGGAATTTTTAAATTTTCGATTTTCCAATTTTTCGATTTTTGGATTTCTCGGTTTTCAGATTTTTTACTTTTGGGCATTTCAATTTCTGGATTTTCCAATTTTTCAATGTTCCGATTTTTCAGTTTTTCAATTTTTTAAATTGAATAGGATGGATTTCTGGACTCTTCAATTTTGCGATGTTTTAGTTGTTCAATGTTTTAAATTTTTGATTTTTCGATTTCTCCATTTTTTGACTTTTCAGTCTTCAGTATTTAAATGTTTCAATTTATCAAATTTTGACGTTAAATTTTCAGTTTTCTGATTTCTCAATTAATCTATTTTTGATTTTCCCACTTTTCAAAGTTTCGATTTTTCAGTTCTTCAATTCTTCGATTTTTCGACTTAACTTTATTGGTTTTTCGATTTCTCAAGTTTTGGATATTTCTTTCAGTTTTGATATTTTTCATATTTTGATTCTTTGATTTTTCGACTTCTAGATTTTTCGATTTTTTATTTTTAGATTTTCAGTTTTTCGTTTTTTATACTTCAGATTTTTCAATTTTTCGATTGTTTTATATATCAATTTCTCAATTTTTCAACTTTTCTATATTTTATTTTTTCAATTTTTAAATTTCTAGATTTTTCAATTTCTCCAGTTTCCAGTACTATATTTTAATTTTTCAATTTTCCGAATTTTTAAATTTTTTGAGATCTCGATTTATTGAGATTCGGATGTTTCGATGTTTTGATTGTTCAACCTCTCGCTTTATCAATTTTTCCATTCGATTTTGGCCTATTTCGGTTTCTCAATTTTTCGATTTTTCGATTTCTCGACTCCTCGATTTTTTGGTCTTTTGATTTTTCGATTTCTCGATGTCTCAGTTTTTGAATTTTACGATATTTCGATTTTTGATTTATCCGATTTTTCAATTTTCCAATTTTTTAAATTTTCGACTTCGCGATTCGTTGATTTTTCAGTTTTTCGATTTTTAACTTTTAGATTTTCAGATTTTGATTTTTTTTGATTTTTTGATGTTTGGATTTCTCCATTTTTCAATTTTAGAATATTTTAACTTTTCAATGTTTTAAATTTTCGATTTATCGATTTTTCAGTTCTTCAATATTTTTTTATTTTTCAAATTTTGACGTTTCTGAATTTTCAGTTTTCGGATTTCTCAATTAATTTATTTTTTTATATTCCCATTTCTTCACTTCCTAAAGTTTCGATTTTCAGTTCTTCAGTTCTTCAATTTTTCGATTTTTTAAGTTTGCGATTTTTCGACACTGCTTTTTTGACTTTTCTGTTTCTCAATTTTTTAATTTCCTAATTTTTGGATATTTCGTTCAATTTTGTAATTTTTCAATTTTTCAATGTCTCAATTTTAACTTTTCAATTTTTAAAATACTAGGTTTTTTCGATTTTTTGAGTTTTCAATTCTTCTATATTTCAATTTCTCAATTTTCGGAATTTTTAAATTTTCGATTTTCCAATTTTTCGATGTTTCGATTTTTGGATTTCTCGGTTTTAAGATTTTTTACTTTTGGGCTTTTCAATTTCTGGATTTTCCAATTTTTCAATGTTCCGATTTTTCAGTTTTTCAATTTTTTAAATTGAATTGGATTTCTGGATTCTTCAATTTTGCGATATTTTAATTGTTCAATGTTTTAAATTTTAGATTTTTCGATTTCTCGTTTTTTGACTTTTCAGTTCTTCAGTATTTAAGTTTTTCAATTTATCAAATTTTGACGTTAAATTATCAGTTTTCTGATTTCTCAATTAATCTATTTTTGATTTTCCCAATTCTCAGTTTCGATTTTTCAGTTCTTCAATTCTTCGATTTTTCGAATTTCACTTTATTGGTTTTTCGATTTCCCAATTTTTGGATATTTCTTTCAGTTTTGATATTTTTCAATATTTTGATTCTTTGATTTTTCGACTTCTAGATTTTTCGATTTTTAATTTTGAATTTTAAGTTTTTCGTTTTTTATAGTTTAGATTTTTCAATTTTTCGATTGTTTTATATTTCAATTTCTCAATTTTTCAACTTTTCCATATTTAATTTTTTCAATTTTTAAATTTCTAGATTTTTCAATTTCTCGAGTTTTCAGTTCTATATTTTAATTTTTCAGTTTTTCGATTTTTAAATTTTAGATTTTCGAATTTTTATTTTTTTGATTTTTTGATGTTTGGACTCCTCCATTTTTCAATTTTACGATATTTCAACTTTTCAATGTTATAAATTTTCGATTTTTCGATTTTTCAGTTCTTCAATATTTTTGTTATTTTTCAAATTTTGACGTTTCTGAATTTTCACTTTTCGGGTTTCTCAACTAATCTATTTTTTTATATTCCCGTTTCTCCACTTCCTAAAGTTTCGATTTTTCAGTTCTTCAGTTCTTCAATTTTTCAGGTTTTTGATATTTCAATTTTTCGATTTTTTAAGTTTGCGATTTTTCGACTCTGTTTTTTCGACTTTTCTGTTTCTCAATTTTTTGATTTCCTAATTTTTGGATATTTCGTTCAATTTTGTGATTTTTCAGTTTTTCGATGTCTCAATTTTAACTTTTCAATTTTTAAAATACTAGGTTTTTTCGATTTTTTGAGTTTTCAGTTCTTCTATATTTCAATTTTCCAATTTTCGGAATTTTTAAATTTTCGATTTTCCAATTTTTCGATGTTTCAATTTTTGGATTTCTCGGTTTTTAGATTTTTTACTTTTGTGCTTTTCAATTTCTGGATTTTCCAATTTTTCAATGTTCCGATTTTTCAGTTTTTCAAATTTTTAAATTGAAATGGATTTCTGGATTCTTCAATTTTGCGATATTTTAATTGTTCAATATTTTAAATTTTAGATTTTTCGATTTCTCGATTTTTTGACTTTTCAGTTCTTCAGTATTTAAATTTTTCAATTTATCAAATTTTGACGTCAAATTTTCAGTTTTCTGATTTCTCAATTAATCTATTTTTGATTTTCCCACTTCTCGATTTTTCAGTTTTTCAATTCTTCGATTTTTCGACTTCACTTTATCGGTTTTTCGATTTCTCAATTTTTGGATATTTCTTTCAGTTTTGATATTTTTCAATATTTTGATTCTTTGATTTTTCGACTTCGAGATTTTTCGATTCTTATTTTTGAATTTTCAGTTTTTCGTTTTTTATACTTTAGATTTTTCAATTTTTTGATCGTTTTATATTTCAATTTCTCAATTTTTCAACTTTTCCATATTTTATTTTTTCAATTTTTAAATTTCTAGATTTTTCAATTTTTCGAGTTTCCAGTTCTATATTTTAATTTTTCAGTTTTTCGATTTTTAAATTTTAAATTTTCGAATTTTTATTTTTTTGATTTTTTGATGTTTGGATTTCCCCATTTTTCAATTTTACGATATTTCAACTTTTCAACGTTTTAAGTTTTCGATTTTTCGATTTCTCGATGTCTCAGTTTTTGAATTTTACGATATTTCGATTTTTTGGTTTTCAGTTTCTCGAGTTTTCGATGTTTCGATTTTTGATTTATCCGATTTAAAACTATTTTAGGCATTTTCTTTTTAAATAATGTCGCAATGATCTGTGAATCTGTCACAATGACAAATTATCTATGCTGACAAAATTAAAACATTTGTTTGCTGATCTAATAAATGAAGTAAAGTCGCGATCTTTTCTATAGAACCACTCCCTAGTGTAAATTTTCAAAATTTGTTTGGTGTAAGTGACCTTGACGGGTTTCTGGGGGAAAACATATGTGTCAAAAATTTGACAGGTTAGATGGCCCCATTGTCAATGTAGATATTTTATTTTAATAAATAGATGAACAGAACATACAGTCTGCACGGGATACAGTGCGGCATAACTGAGGGCAACCGAAACATTCGTGTTGTGCTAGTTTCAGAGATTTCTTAGTAACCTAGATACGGTGATCCTATGCAAAAGCGAACATACGTTCTTGGCCAACATGTACACTATGCGTTTTGCTTTCCATCTTCTTTTACAGCATGGGAACGCAGGAGTATGATTTTGTAGGTCTTTGTTTAAACCTAGCAATTTACGATTTTGCGCAGTAAACCCTTAAATTCTGCTAGCGCAAGTCGGTTCTTAATTGCTTAATTCATACAATCGCCGGTGTTTGTGTGTTTGTTAGTTTGTTCTAAGAGATTTCTTAGGTTATAAGATTTATATCACGGTTATAAGTTTAAATTGCATAGAATTTCTAAAAATGGGTTACAGAGTATGTGTTGTATGCAAAGAAAGATCTAATAATTCTTTTGTTTCGCAAAAATATTACAAAGATTTTTAATAATCCCGACATGAACAATCAGTGCATTTCTCAGGGATTACTAGATAATCACAAAATACAATTGATGAAGGCAATAGCGCAAATTTAAAATTATTAATTTAAAAGTCCGCTTGCAACACGAAGCAAAACTGGTAAATTTTGCTTCAAAACAAGCGAAAATAAGAAGTAAATTAGTAAAATACATTTTATTTAATAATGAGTAACTAAGATTACATTAAATCACCAATATTTAATAATAATGTTAATAAATTTATACCACAGCTGTGCGTCTTTTTTCTTTTTCGTTTTAAGCTCTCAACATTGTGCATGCAAATAAATACAATACGACTCTCTATTTATGTTAGAAACGTTCGTGGCAACAAAAACTTTTGACTATAAGAAAATTGTATTATGTCATTTTTCAAGAGTTTCGCCGGTGTGAATGATAAAGAAAAAGTACGAAAAAAGGGAGGTCGACAGTCAAATTTATTCCAACGATCTTGTCCGTGTAATATTTTAATCTTAACATTACAAATCATTTTGGAGATTGCTTAGAAACTTTTCGTTTGCCACTTGTTAAAAAACTCGAGTTATGATTCTCTTTTATACCATTTTAAATCAGTGCGCCAAATTATGAACCAATGTTAACAGTCGCTAGAATTAGACGAAGATAACACTAGTATGTAGTGCACATTACAACGAGTAAGAGAAAGACAGAGAATTGAAAGTATGTCGACACTATTTTCATACATGTTGTTCCACACTTTGCTGTCCATTGCCGTATCTAGGTTACTAAGAAATCTCTGGCTAGTTTCGATTGCCATATCATTTACCGCTACCAACCACGTTCGGCGTAAAGTACTAGATGACAGGGCTACCAACTTGACTTTTTATCGAGTGGTTCCGTAGAAATGACCGCTACTGTAGAAAAGTGGCATCCAGCTCAAAGCAAATGTCAATCAGACTACTGACAGACAAAAAACTAAATCATCAAATCAGTTTATCCAACTTAAAGAAAAAATATCAAAGCCTACTTTACTGTATAAAAATCGTGAATGGATAATATGATATACAGAGTCATCAAAATTGATTGAGAGAGTTGGTAAACCTGAACTTGAATAATTTGGTTTATTAAGTTGTATAAAAATATTAGCTGTCAGATTTGAAGTTTCAAGTTTCAAATTTCAAAACTCAGTGGCGTCTTTTTTTGACTTTTTTTTTGGTAAAAACATTAGTTGTCAGATTTGAAGTTTCTAATTTTTGTCACGCCACTGAATTCATTGCCATATAATCTTAAACAAATCTGTCATAAGGTTGACAAACTTCACGACAAAAACAGGGGGTACCAACTCTCTCAATCAATTTTGATGACCCTGTATATGATAATATGTGATCAAGTGGTCACTCCATCTGTTCAATAAACGCATATATTGTCTCAACTATATTATTATTATTATTATTATTATTATTAGAGTACGTACTTGTAGCCGAAGGTTAGGTCAATCCAATGATGCAACCTCTCCGACACGTGCACGCTCTCCAGCGCCTCCCTATGCTTTTCAATAAAATCCTCCGGGCCCGAACACCACCCCGGAACCTCCAAATCCTCCAAATCGTCATGGATGCTCCGAAAAACCCCCGCATCTGTAAAAAACTCCGGGATGCACTCATCTGGAGTCCACTCCTGCATCCTCTGGATCGAACTCGGGTACTCCGCAGGAACCCACACGGTCCTCACGTTCTTGCAAAGAACCGACTTCGGGGTTCTCCTCGCCATGTACACATAGTACGTAATCGAAGATAGCACATCCGACACATGATGAGCCACTTGAGACTGGGGGTTGTCGTACGTGAGATCCAGCTGCCTGTCCCCCTTATTAATCCGGTACTTCGATTTTTTCAAATCGCGCCAGTTCTTCCCACACCGTGACGCAAAATCCGTGACCCACGGAAACACGTGGTGGCAATTTGGGTCGCCGAGTTTGCGCCCCGAGAGCTTATTTAACGCCGAAATATACGTAAAGTTCGAAATCTGCCCTTCCACCCACAATTGGCACAGCTCCTGCAAACTTTCGTTCGAAACTTGGACTTTATCATAAGTTTTCATACCACAGCTTTCACACTTTAGGTTTAAGTCAAATTTGTGGCCGTTCTTGCGGCAGTCAGGAATGTGTCTTTTCGCATCAGTTTTAGCGATTTCTTGGACGTAAATGTTCGACTGGATGCTCGGGATTATATAAATCCACATATCTTCAGTCAGGTAAATATCACTCAGAGAAATATCACCCAGTGTGAGGCTGCGATCATGCATTGACTTCAACGTTTGTAACAACTGGTAGATTATAAACAACGATTTGGCGTAACACTTATTCAGAATTGCCGGACTGAAAGTCACGCAGTCTTTGAGGTTATGTTCCAGAAACGGTACATGTAGGACAAATATTGCGTTTAAGGTTTCTACGGCGCAGCCTGCAGGCAGGATGTTCAAGTGAACGTCGAAAGGCTTCGATGCTTCCGGACTCGTTCGAGAATCACAAACATTGATTATCGGACACCCATAAATTCTCGTGATTATCTCCCTTAAAACATCATTGTACTCCACAAGATTAATCTGAGTCTCTTTGTTCATTTCGGTTTTACAATTGTACTTCTTGTACGCTTCTTTCCACAAGTTTTTGTAGTTGGTTTGGTGAATGTATTGCATTAACTGGCAGAATAATAAAGGGGGGTCGTCTCTGACTAGAGTCCGAATGCGTGGAAGAGGAATCACGTTTACGTCGCGCTTCTTAAAAACCGAAACGAATATTTTCGTCCACGACGAGCCCAATTCGTCGTCGTTTACTGGCCAGGATTCGAAACGCCCCCTTTCCGTGAATTCGGTCAGTTTCGAGTATTTCACCAGCGACCTGTAACAACCACGTAATTAAAAATTCACGTTTCTGGCACGTATTTACTTGAGCCATAATTTATGCACTAGTGCCACGAAGCAGCCCTCTTTGTTCGTGTGTTTGAGGTATTTTTTTGGTACACCCAGCTCCTCAAAGATGTTTTCCATTTTTCGTGGATTGTCAGAGACGTTCGAATTTTCTACACTTAAAGAATGAGAATGAGATGTCGGAATGCATTTTTTGTATTTATGTTGCGGTTTAGAAAGTTGAGATCATTTTTGTGTACAAAACAAAGTTATAAATTTATATAACATAACCTCAAATTATGAATCATCAAAGTGGCAGCTGACAGGGGCGCAGGGCTGCCACAAGGCTGCCAATCAAGGAATCTGTACATGTTACTGTCTTTTTTTTTTCTGTTTAAAATTAAGCATTAGTTTCGGAAGTATTAAATAACTAAAGATCGGATTTATATGCACAAATATTTGCTAAAATATGCGCATTATTATGCACAAAATTCCTTCGAAATATGCACAGTTTTTGGCAAATATGCTCAGTTTTATGCTCATATGGAATTTAAAATCGGCCAGGAAAGAAAAAACAATAAACTACAAACAAAAAACACGAAAAAATGGTTTTTCAAAACATGCAATAAAATGCAAATTGCGTTTAAACAGTCATTTAATTACAGCGGTCATTTATTATTTAATAACGTTTAATTTTTTCTATTTCTAAATATAAGTTGCACAAGTTATGATAAGAACATATCAAGTCATCGCAGTCTACATCGTGATCAACAAAGAACAATTTTCTTTCTTATTATTGTAATGATGAATATGTTGACCCATTTATACATATTTTTCATCCTTGAGATTATTGGTCAGCCTTAGCAGGCCACCGATTGGTTTCAGTAAAACTATTTAGATCACTATCTATGTAGGTACTCTAGATAACGACACAATGATTTAGATAAACCATCATTAGAAAAACATTAAGAAGTAGTTACAAATAACCATTATGGGCATGTTATTACCTACCCTAATTTACCTCTACAACAGTAAGGAAATCTCGCAAATGATTAATTCTTCATTTCAGTTCAGTTATCAAAATTTATGTTGCCTCTAAAAACCAATGTACTTCTTTCAAATTTTTGGAAAAACATTGAACACAACTGTGATTTAGTGACTACATGTGTTCATTTACTTCAAAAAATGGATGACGTTATTCGAAATTTATGTCATCGACAAACAATTCGTCGTCTGAGAACTTGTTTGATCTACAGACCAGAGCGCACTCAGGCCAATGTCGATTCTAAGCATTCAGAAATGTTTCAACTTTCCAACTCTCAGTTTTTCGAAATTTTAGTTTGGGGATTTTTCAGTTTATTTATTATTCAATTTTTGGATTTTAAAATTTTTCAATTTTTGACTTTCATAAACTCTTAATATGTCGATTTTTCAATTAACTGATTTTTCAGGTTTCGATTTTTCAACTACACTTTTTTGATTTTTCGATTTCTTAATTGTTCAATTTTTAATTTCTCAGTTTTTGGACCTGAAATGTCCAATGTTTCCGTTTTACGTTTTTCCAATTTTTCTCCTCTACAATTGTACGATTTTTAAATATTTTGATTTTTCAATTTTTCAAATTTAAATTTTATAAACTCTCAGGTTTTAGATTCTTCATTTCTTCGATTCTTCAATTTTTCATTTTTTGAAGTTTTGGTTTTTCGACTACACTTTTTTGACTTTTTGATTTCTCAATTTTTCAATTTTTTGATTTTTCACTTTTTGGATATTTCAGTTTTTCCGTTCTTCAGTTTTTCTTTTATTTTTCAATTTTTCGAAATTTCGGTTTAGGGATTTTTCAGAATTCAATTTCTGGATTTTTCAATTTTTCAAATTTTCAAGTTTTCGATTTTCAGTTTTTCGATTTCTCAATTTTCCGATGTTTCAATTTTACGTTTTCAAATTTTTCTCCTTTTCAATGTTACGATTTTTAAATATTTCGATTATTCAAATTCTCAATTTTTCGATTTTTCATTTAATCGATGTTTTGATTTTCCCATTTCTTGACTTTCGACTGTTTCGATTTACGAGTTCTTCAATTCTTCGATTTTTCGATTTTGCAGGTTTTTGATTTTTCAATTTTTCAATTTTTTTAAGATTTCGATATTTCGATTTCACTTTTTTGATTTTTCAATTTCTCAATTTTTCGAATTTTTATATTCTGAGTTTTTGGATATTCCAGTTTTGAGATTTTTCAATATTTCTATTCTTCGACTTTCCCATTTTTGACTTCTGGTTTTTTCGATGTGCCGATTTTTCAACTTTTTGATATTTTAATTTTTCAATATTTTTTATAATTTTAGATTTTTCGATATCTCTATTTTTCATTGCAATTCTTCAATATTTCAATTTTTCAAATGTTTCGATTTTCTTAATCGTAGGATTTTTCGACTTTCCGGTTTTAGATTTTGTTTTTCAATTGTCGTTTTCTCAATTTTTCGATTTTTCAATTAATCGATTTTTCGACTTTATTTTTTTGATTTTTCGATTTCTTAATTTTTCGACTTTTTGGATATCAGTTTTCGGATTTTTCAATTTTTCCATTTTTCAGTTCTTCGATATTTCAGTTTTGGGATTTTCCAATATTTCGATTCTTCGACTTTTCGATTTTTGACTCCTGGATTTTTTAGTTTTTAAAATTTTAGATTTGTCGATTTTTCATTTCAGCTCTTCAATATTTCAATTTTTCAAGTTTTCGAATTTTTCAGATGTTTCGATTTCTTAATCTTTTGATTTTTCGACTTTTCTGTTTTAGATTTTCTGTTTTCCAATTGTCGTTTTTTCAAATTTTCGGTTTTTCAATTTTTCAAATTTGACTTTTATAAACTCTCAATTTTTCAATAATTAATCGATGTTTTGATTTTCCCATTTCTTGACCTTCGAGTGTTTCAATTTTCATCGTCTTCAATTCTTCAATTTTTTGATTTTTCAGGTTTTTGATTTTTCAATTTTTCGATTTTTTTAAGGTTTCTATTTTTCGACTTCACTTTTTGATTTTTCGATTTTTCAGTTTTTCGATATTTCAGTTTTGGGATTTTTCAATATTTCGATTCTTCAACTGTTCTATTTTTGACTTCTGGATTTTTCGATGTGTCTACCTTTTTACTTTTTCGATGTTTCAATTTTTCAAGTTTTCGAATTTTTCAAATGTTTTGATTTCTTAATCTTTTGATTTTTCGACTTCACGGTTTTAGATTTTCTGTTTTTCAATTGTCGTTTTGTCAAATTTTCGATTTTTCAATTTTTCAAATTTGACTTTTATAAACTCCTAATTTTTCGATTTTTCAATTAATGGATGTTTTGATTTTCCCATTTCTTGACCCTCGAGTGTTTCGATTTTCCTGTTCTTCAATTCTTTAATTTTTCGATTTTTCAGGGTTTTGATTTTTCAATTTTTCGATTTTTTAAGGTTTCGATGTTTCGACTTCACTCTTCTGATCTTTCGACTTTTTAGATTCTCAGTTTTTGGATATTTCAGTTCTCGGATTTTTCAGTTTTTCCATTTTTCAGTTTTTCGATAATTCAGTTTTGGGATTTTTCATTTTTTCGATGTTTCAATTTCTTTACTTTTTCAATTTTTCAATTTTTCCCTTTCTTAATCTTTCGATTTTTCAACTTCTCGGTTTTAGATTTTCTGTTTTTCAATTGTTGTTTTTTCAAATTTTCCATTTTATAATTTTTCGTTTTTTAAATTTTTCGATTTTTCAATGTTTTGATTGCCCGATTTAGTTTACCATTTTTCAGGTTTTCTTTAATTTTTTGGTTTTTCGATATTTCAGTTGTGACGGGCTTGGGAGATTTTCAAAATTAACTTTTGTTAATTTATTATATATAAAACTGTAAAACTCTTGTCGTGGACCTTGTGCCCGACATATAGTGAAAATATTATTTATTTGTTCGTAGGCTGGTTTGTGATGATGGTAACACATTCTAGTGACTGGACAAAGGGACTACTTCAAGTATATGCATTTTGCTTAAATGAATAATTATATTTAATTTAGAAATGAGTATGTACAAAAGAGATTTAGTCATATGAGAATAATTTGGTATAACAATAAATTGTAGTGTAGTTTAATATGCCAATATAATTATCAGAAAATGAACTTCAGTATTAAAACATTTTTAAATAAATTCAAGAAAACTTTGTAACTTTGAAACTAAATCTTTGAAAGCATAATAAAACAATCGTTTAAAAAAAATCTAAAACAAAAATATAACAAAACTCAAAATTGGTACCATAACTCAAAATTTGGTAACATAACTCAAAATTTGGTAACAACTCAAAAATTTGTAACAACTCAAAAATTTGGTAAGGAACATTATAGTAGTTGCGTGGTCAGCGTTCATCCAACAATATAACTGTTTAACTAATAATTTCAATGCAAATTAATCTTTAAAAATAGATCTAATTCTCAAAACGTTATCCAATCGAGAATACAAAGGGCGATTTATCATCAAAATTAAATTGAACTTTAAAAATATTAATAAAAACAAAACTTTGAACTTTTTATGAAATCGTGCACATTTTTGGAGATGTCAACACTTACCCCTTTGTGTCACAACACAAACACACACTAAACAGGCAACTGGCTAGAGGACTCTGATCGTTTTTGGATCTTTCGAACTTTTATAAGTAAAGACCACTCCAAAGGAGTTGTTTTCGCAAAATTGTTTACTAGTTACCAGTTTATTTGGGGATTCGTAAAAGTATTTGTGTTTCCACCAAATTTAGGCTTAATTAACTGTAATATGAAGATTTTTAGTGGCAAAATGTGCTTTTTGTTAAAATTAACAAATTTAAACCATGAAATTATAAAACTGGACAAAGACATCGTGTCCAGCCAAACGGCGCCAATATTTAACTGTGAAATTATAAACCTTGATTAGAATGGTGTGAAATCATAAAATCCAAGTTTCACAAGGACAACCTTGATTTTTACGACAATGACGATTGTTCTGATTCATACCAACATCTCCAAAAATAAGTAAATTTATCGCCCGTTACACAGTTTTGGAATTTTTCAATATTTCGATTCTTCGACTTTTCAATTTTTGACTCCTGGATTTTTCGATGTGTCGATTTTTCAATTTTTCGATTTTTAAATTTTAGAATTTTCAATTTTTAAAATTTTAGATATTTCTATTTCTCGATTTTTCATTTCAGTTCTTCGATATTTCAGTTTTTTCAGTTTTCGAAGTTTTCAAATGTTTTGATTTCTTAATCTCTTGATTTTTCGACTTCCCGGTTTTAGATTTTCCGTTTTCCAATTGTCATTTTTTCAAATTTTCTATTTTTCAATTTTTCAAATTGACTTTTATAAACTCTCAATTTTTCGATTTTTTAATGAATCGATGTTCTGATTTTCCCATTTCTTGACCTTCGATTGTTTCGATTTTCCTCCTACTTTTATTTTTTGATTTTTCAGGTTTTTAATTTTTCAATTTTTTTTTTAGGTTTCGATATTTCGACTTCACTTTTTTGATTTTTCGATTTCTCAATTTTTCGACTTTTTAGATTCTCAGTTTTGGACTTTTTCAATTTTTCGATTCTACAGTTTTTCTTTCATTTTTCAATTTTTCGATATATCAGTTTTCGGATTTTTCAATATTTTATTCTTCGACTGTTTCATTTTTGACATCTGGATTTTTCAAATTTTCGATTTTTAAATTTTAGATTTCTCAATTTTGGTATTTTAATTTTTCAATATTTATAATTTTAGATTTTTCGATTTCTCGATTTTTCATTTCAGTTCTTCAATATTTCAATTTTTCAAGTTTTCGAATTTTTCAAACGTTTTGATTTCCTAAACTTTGGATTTTTAGACTTCCCGGTTTTAGATTTTCTGTTTTTCAATTGTCGTTTTCTCAAATTTTTGATTTTTCAATTTTTCGTATTTGACTTTTATAAACTCTCAATTTTTCGATTTTTCAATTAAGCGGTATTTCGACTTCACTTTTTTGATTTTTCGATTTCTCAATTTTTAGACTTTCTAGATTCTCAATTTTTGGATATTTCAGTATTGGGATTTTTCAGTTTTTGGATTTGTCAGTTTTTCTTGCGTTTTTCGGTTTTTCGATATTTCAGTTTCGGAATTTTTCAATTTTTAATATTTCTATTCTTCGATTTTCCCATTTTTGACTTCTGGATTTTTCTGTGTCGATTTTTTACTTTTTCGATTTTTCAATTTTTCGATTTCTCGAGATTTTTAATTTCAATTCTTCAATATTTCAATTTTTCAAATGTTTCTATTTCTTAATCTTACGATTTTTCGACTTCCCGATTTTAGATTTTCTGTTCTTCAATTGTCGTTTTTTCAGTTTTTCGATTTTTAAATTTTAGATTTTTCAGTTTTTTGATATTTTAATTTTTCGATGTTTAAAATTTTAGATTTTTCAAATTCTCGATTTTTCATTTCAGTTCTTCGATATTTCAGTTTTTCAAGTTTTCAAATTTTTCAAATGTTTCGATTCCTTAATCTTTTGATTTTTCGACTTCCCGGTTTTAGATTTTCTGTTTTTCAATTGTCGTTTTTTCAAATTTTCGATTTTTCAATTTTTCAAATTTGACTTTTATAAATTTTTCGACTTTTCAATTAATCGATGTTTTGATTTTCCCATTTTTTGACCTTCGAGTGTTTCGATTTTCCTGTTCTTCATTTTTTTAATTTTTCAATTTTTCAGGTTTCGATTTTTCATTTTTTCAATTTTTTGGGGTTTCTATTTTTCGACTTCACTTTTTTGATTTTTCGATTTTTCAGTTTTGGGATTTTTCAATATTTCGAATCTTCGACTTTTGACTTCTGGATTTTTCTGTGTCGATTTACTTTTTCCAATTTGAAATTTTTCGATTTTTAAATTTTATATTTTTCAGTTTTTTGATCTTTTAATTTTTCAATTATTTAAAATTTTGGATTTTTCGATTTCTCGATTTTTCATTTCAGTTCTTCGATATTTCTTTAGTTTTCGAAGTTTTCAAATGTTTTGATTTCTTAATCTTTCGATTTTTCGACTTCCCGGTTTTAGATTTTCTGCTTTTCAATTCTTTACTTTTTTGATTTTTCAGGTTTTTGATTTTTCTATTTTTCGACTTCACTTTTTTGTTTTCTCGATTTTTCGACTTTTCTATTTTTGACTTCTGGATTTCTCGATGTGTCTACTTTTTTTTTATTTTTCAATTTTTGGGGTTTTAAATTTGAAATTTTTCAGTCTTTTGATATTTTAATATTTCAATATTTCTTAATCTTTCGATTTTTCGACTTCCCGGTTTTAGATGTTCTGTTTTTCAATTTTTCGTTTTTTCAAATTTTCGATTTGTTAATTTTTCATTTCCCTTTATCGAGATCTGATTGCTCGGTTTTTCGATTTATCAGTTTTTCAATTTTTTATTTTAGCCTATTTCGGTTTCTCAGTTTTTCCATTTTTTCGTTTTTTGATTTTTCCGCTTTCCCAATTTTCCAACTTTCAACTTTTTGTTTTTTCGATTTCGCAATTTTTCGATTTTTCAATCTCTCAATATTTCAATTCTTCAATTTTTCGAATTTTTAAGTTTTTTGATTTCTCGATTTATCAAGATTTGGATTTTTCGCTTATCCGGTTTTTAAATTTTTATTTTATCATATTGTGCACATTTTGCGTAGAATTTATTCAGCAAAATTTTAAGATGTTTATCATCAATTTTTTGGAGGGGATAAGCAAATATACTTTGATTAAAAATTTATCATGCTTATCATAACTTGAAATTGCAAAATGTTGTTTCATGATTTTGACTTTTTTTTCCAAAAATCTGGACGTTTTGGTTTGTTCACTTGATAAAAAGTAAGGTTGGCAACGTGACCTACTACTATTAAATACGCTCTAATTACTGTTGTGCCTGAATACTTTTCCTGAAATCACAACTTATTAAAATAATAATAATAAAACTGACCTAAATGTTTTTTGTGTTGCTGTCTGCTAGAACAGTGCTGCCAACGTAATCTCTTTCATGAAAACCGATAAGACCCCCTCTATGACTTTCTCCACCGTATCGGAATTTCTAAACCAGGTAAGAAGTAATAAGAACACTTGTTGCTTGTTAGTGTGCCGGTGTTGGTCATTGGGTTCGCCAGAAGTGTTGCTACGTTGTGAGCTAATATTAGGTAAATAAATTTTAAAACTACCATCCTGGTCATTATTTACTTCAGGTCTCAGCATTTTTCGAAAAATGAATTATATATTGACATACTACACCATCCTGATATTGTAGTTCACACATTCGTTTCTTGCAAAAACATTTATTTTGACGTTTAATCTGTTTTATAGGCAACTCAATAAACATGTAATTACACTCAAAGACTAAATAATCCACCAAACAAGAATTTCCACGTTTAAAAATCAGACATAAACTGCGATCTAAAGTAAAGAATTGCCGCAACTTTTTTCAATACAGTGTACATATATAAGTTTCATAAAATTTTAGGGCAACGAATATGCCGACCTTGGAATTTTCAAACCGCCACAAATTTCAAAAATTAAAAACTCAAAACTATGGAATGGTCCACAACTGCAAGAAGTGCACCTACGTCACTAAATCATTATTTTCCATAATAAACCACATCAAGCGCCATCGTATTCCAAAGTCCTTGAAATCATTCGATTGCACGAAGAGCACCCCAGAAACATTTCTTTGCAAAGACTGTAATTTCAGCACATTCGAAACCATAGAGTTTAACACTCACGTTAAAACTCACAAAACCGAAATCAAGATTGAAAAACCTGAACAAGAAAGAGAGAAAGAAAATCGTGAAGTGGAAAACAACAAGCAAGAAAAGGTCCACCAACAGAAGAAAACCAAAAAATACCACAAATGCGATGAATGTGAGTTTAAATCCATTCGCAAATATGGTGTAACGAGACACAAACTGGCCAAACACGTCCATACTGACATAAACTGGCACCAGTGTAAAAAGTGTCCATATCGCTCCAAATTCCAAGAACACCTTAAAGGCCACATTTCCCGGAAACACGCATCTCCGGATGCCAAAAGTTACCGCTGCCACCAGTGTTCGCAACAATTCAAACAAAAGTACTACTTGCAAAAACACATATCCATTCAGCACCCAGCCTCAGACAGCCTCAAACTGTTTCACTGTGAAGACTGTTCCTTCAGTACTACCGTACACGCGTGGTTAAAAACCCACATCAAACGACAACATTCAGCCAGCGATGAGTGGTTCAACTGCACCCAGTGTGCTTTCCGCACCCAAAAAAAGCACCAGCTTAGTAGTCACATGGTGAAGCATAAAGGTGTTCTATATTCGTGCGAAGAGTGTTCTTTTCAGACGAAATACAGGAAGACTTTGCGGACTCACGTGGTGTATAAGCACACAGAAGGAAAAGATGTGAAGTGGTTTATATGCCATTTGTGCTCGTATAAGAGCAAGACGAAGGGTAATTTGAAGTGTCACATTATTTTGGTGCATAAGCCGGAGAATGCGGAGTGGTTTAAGTGCGATAAATGCCCGTTTGAAGCCAAGTTGAAGAGCCGGATGAAGGCACATGCTTTGGTACATGTGGATAAAAAGGTGGTGAAATGCGACGAGTGTAAGTTCAGGACGAAGTGTGAGTCGTACTTGCGGAAGCATCAGTTGAGGAAACATCTGACGAAGGATTAGTGTGTGTTTTAGTAGTGTCATAAGTTGAAAGTTTGTTATTGTAGAAATACATGCGAAAAATAGATAAAGTTTTATTATTATTCATGTTTTCAAGATTGGTAGTCATTACTAATGTCACTGTCAAAAGATTTTTTCAGTTTCTTGTCGCGTCTTATCTCAATTATGATGACTTTTTTATTCGTCGGGTTTGTAAAACATGTTTAAGTTAAAAATAAGCCCCACCCACCCGGCCCAACCTCAATTGTGATGAATTGTTCATTTCATCGGAAGAATGTCACGTAGACATTTGTTTGATTTGAATGAGTTTATCGTCCCAAAATAGATGACTAAATTTATTCATAAGCCTCAATTGAACAAAATATTCTGAATGTTATTATTATATGAGGAAAAATAATTTTACATTGTGTAATTCAAATGATTCTGTTATAAATCTTTTTCAGCTGAACATTCAAAGCCTTAGCAACAAAATTCTTCAAACGAATACATTTCTACAGGCTGATCAACCGCTTGATATTCTGTGCATCAATGAGCACTGGTTACAAGAGGATCAGTTAGCTGTCTGTTTATTTGAAAACTATACGTTATTGTCACATTTTTGTCGACGCGAACATATACATGGTGGTGTAAGTATATTTGTCCATAACTCTGTTTTACCTTTATGTAAAACTTTAAAGGTCGAAAGATATTGCAAAGAAATTCATGCTGAATTTGCAGCTATTAAATTTAGAAATTTTAACATAATTTCTCTCTACAGATCCACTAAAGGTAGTTTCGACATATTTCTCCTACAATTAGAATTATTATTAACTGAAATGTGTAAAAAAAATGAACTAATTATTATTTCTGGTGACTTTAATACTTACTTTAATTTAAATGATAATCAAGTGCAAACGTTAAGGTATCTCCTAAGGTCGTTTGATTTAAAAGAACTTATTACTTCCCCAACTAGAGGCAAAAACTGCCTGGACAATATCTTCACAAACTTGTCCGCAGATAAATATTTAGCAACCGCTTACAACCCTGGACTATCTGATCATGCTGGTGTTTGTATTACATTTATGACTTCCAAAATAAATACAGTAAAAAAAGAAATAACACATCGTCCTGTAACACAATTAGGTTTGTTTAAATTTTATAATCATATGGAACAAGTAAATTGGGACTTTGTAGATAATAATACTTTAAATTGCCAAGAGAAGTTTGACACTTTTTATAAAAAAATTGTAAATGCCGTAGAAATTTGTTTCCCTTTAAAAACATTTAGAACCACGAACATAACAAAAATAAAAGGGAGTTGGTTTACGGAACGACTTAGGGCGATGAGGGAACAGGTTAAATTTTATTGTGAACTTGCTAACCAAAATCAAATTAGTGCAGCTTATCTTAAACATCAAAAAAAAGTATACGCTAAAGAATTGGCTAAAGCAAAAAAATCTTACAATGACAATTATATTAATAATTCTTTGAATAAGCAAAAAGCAATGTGGCAGATTATAGATTCTGAAAGCAAAATAAAGAGTATTGAAAGTACAAACATTATCTCATGTGAAGATTTTAACAATTACTTCATAAATTTGAGTTCAAATTTGCAGGGAAATATTCCAACACTTGGACAAGATTTCCGATCGTACTTAACTTCAGATTACGATGCAAGTTTCACTTTTAAGGATGTCACTTTTAATGAAGTCCGTGATATAGTTTCAAAAATGAAAAATTCTAAAAGTAAAGATACTGATAATATATGCATATTAATGTTAAAAACAATTTTAAATCTAATTGTTATTCCAATGACAAAGGTAATAAACCATTGCATACAAGAGCATACGTTTCCAATACAACTAAAAGTAACTAAAGTTGTACCGATTCTTAAAAAACAAGGGGATATTAATTCCACAAAAAATTACCGTCCCATCTCATTGGTTCCAATATTTGGTAAAATATTTGAAACGATATTGAAAAATCAGTTAAGCGAATTCTTTGAAAGTTTATCACTCTTCAATTATTCACAATTTGGTTTCCGCAATAAGAGATCAACAACTCTAGCTACAAATTCGTTATGCTCGGAGATACTAAGGGCTTTCGAACAAAAACAAAATTCTTTATTAAGTGTATTTGATTTGCAAAAAGCATTTGACACTGTTTGTCATGATATATTATTATACAAGTTAAAATATTATCTTCGTTCTGAAAACAGCTTAAAATTGATCAGATCTTATTTGACTGACAGGCAACAATATGTATATTTCAATAATTCAGCATCATCTAAGCAAAAATTAGTTGCAGGAGTGCCGCAGGGGTCAGTGCTTGGGCCATTTTTATTTTTGGTTTACATTAATGATATATCAAGTCTAACTTTAGATGGTAAATTGGTTTTATTTGCAGATGATACGTCAGTTTTAATTTGTGGGAAAGATATTAACAGAATAAATGAAATGTCAAGTGAAGCCGAAACACAAATAAGTAATTGGTTCTCAGCCAACAAATTGTTAGCCAATAAAGACAAAACGCAACATTTACTTTTTTCACTTTCAAATGAGATTAATAAAAATGACTACGTAAAATTTCTTGGTTTCTATCTTGATGGGAAATTGACCTGGGAGATTCATATTGATCATATGTTAAAAAAATTGGCAACTAAATTATTTCTGCTCCGCAAGCTTTATAGTGTTGTTTCTCAAAATATTCTTGTTACTGCTTATTTTGGCACAATTCACAGTATTATCTCTTATGGTATACTCATTTGGGGTCATTCTGCTCATGCTGGAAGGATATTCGCTTTTCAGAGAAAATGTGTTAGGGTTATTGGTGGACTCGGATACAGAGAAGATTGTCGACAATTGTTTACAAAATTTGGTATTATTACAGTTCCGTGTGAATTTATATTGCAATGTCTTTTATTCATTTATCAAAACCAAGCGAATTATGGCTCTGGCGAACATGAATACGCCACTCGATATAGGCATTTGTTGCGAAATGATTTCATTAGACTTAAAAGATCTAAAAATAGCATTGCTCACTATTGTGTGGAATTTTACAATGCGGTACCTACTGCAATGAAAAAGGCTAATCTCAATCAATTTAAAGTATGTATTAAGAAAATACTGATACAAAATGCATTTTTCTCGTTTGAAGAATTTTTTCAATTTATGAAATCAATGCAAAACTAATGTGCTTTTCCTTTGTTAGTTATGATTTAGTATTAAGCTTTTGTTAATTATTTTATGACGTGTGTAAATATTTTGTATGGTAACACAAATATATATTACTATTACTATTACTATTACTATAATTCTTACCTTATCATTATTTTATTGTTATAAAGACGAGCGCTTCTCACATTTTCCAGAAAATGGGGTGGCTCGTTCTTAATTTGATCAATAATAAATTGACTGATTCATTAATTTTTTTGAGTCACCTGTTTAAGAAAATCTAAAAAATATTAATGCAATGATTAAAAGTCTGTTTATATTTTGCACATTTGCGAAAGAATTTATTCGGCAAAATTTTGAGATGCCGTAATTAATTTTTTGGGGTTGATAAACAGATACATTTTCATTAAAAAGTTACCATGCTTACAATAACTTCAAAACGTCAAGATTTCAAAGTATTCAGTTTTGAAATTCTTGATTTAATCAATAAAATAAATTGACTCAGTCATTAATTTTTTTCACACACCCCGTATAAGCAAATCTAAAAAATATTTTTGCAATGATAAATCACAATTATAGACTCATCATACTTTGCACAATACACATTTAAGATAGCATTTTTTCGGGAAAATTTTGGGGTGGCGTCATCAATTTTTTGGAGGGGACAAGTAAATATACAGTATAACCTCTATAATCCGAACCCACGATTGTCCGAACATCCAGTAATCCGAACAGAGGCTAGTTGAAGTCGAACTGAACTTGAAAACATGCAGCTACTTGCAAAAATGACGCAAGATCTTCTTCCTATAGGTAATTTTTTGAAATTTTTAAAAATTGTGATATTTCAATGCACTGAATTAATTATCTAATTCTGGAAAAAAGGTTAAAGTTGTCGAAGAAATGAGGCAGGAAGTGACTTTTGCGCCCCGAAATCTACAAGAAAAAGTATTTAGTTAAATTTCGAAAATAGTCGAAAATGGGTCGAAATTTGCTAGCATTTGCCAAAATAAGACTCATTTTGGCAAATGACCTACTCTTCAAAGAAAAGGTACTAGCCCCGCCCACCCACCCTTTATTTTCTTTGAAGAGTGGGTCATCTGCCAAAATCAGTCTTATTTTAACAAGTACTAGATTTTTTATTTTTTATCACCGAGTTTTTCGAAGGAAGTAAAAAGTAATTTTGATCAGCGATTTGCCATGTTTACCGTAGCTTTAAAACATCTGAAAATTTTATCTCTAATTTTCAATTTTTCAAAATTTCGGTTAGTTAAAAAATCGAAAAATGACAAATCGTGAAAAGAAAAAATTTTAACTTGAGTACTTGAAAAATTAAAAATCAAAAGATTCAAAAATCGTAAAGTTAAAACTTGAAAAATCAAAAGATTGGAATTAAAAACTGCAAAATTGTCAAACAAATTAGCAAATGAAATATTCAAAAGTTGAAAAATCTAAAAACTAAAAAAAATGAAAACTGGAATTTCGAATTCGATTTTATAAGTTTGTTTTTTTTTTCGATTTTTCGATATTTCAGTTTTTGATTTTCCGATTATACAGTTGTACAAATTTCCGATTTCTCATTTATCCGATTATTCAATTTGCCATTTTTTGATTTTTAAATTTTTTGGTTATTATCAAGTGCTAACCCTACCCACCCAGTCTTTATTTTCTTAGAAGAGTAAGTCATCTGCCAAAATCAGTCTTATTTTAACAAGTACTAGCCCCGCCCACCCACCCTTATTTTCTTAGAGGATATGTCATTTGCCAAAATCAGTCTCATCTTGACAAGTACTAGCCCCGCCCACCCACCCTTTATTTTCTTTGAAGAGTGGGTCATCTGCCAAAATCAGTCTTATTTTAACAAGTACTAGATTTCTGATTTTTCATCAGCGAGTTTTTGGAAGGAAGTAAAAAGTAATTTTGATCAGCGATTTGCCATGTTTACCGTAGCTTTAAAACATCTGAAAATTTTATTTCTAATTTTCAAATTTTCAAAATTTCGGTTCGAATAAATTTGTTCTTTTAGTTAAAAAATTAAAAAATCACAAATCGTGAAAAGGAAAAAGTTTAACTTGAGAACTTCAAAAATTAAAAACCAAAAGATTCAAAAATTGTAAAGTTAAAACTTGAAAAACCAAAAGATTGGAATTAAAAACTGCAAAATTGTCAAACAAATTAGCAAATGAAATATTCAAAAGCTGAAAAATCTAAAAACTAAAAAAATGAAAACTGGCATTTCGAATTCGATTTTATAAGATTTGTTTTTTTTTCAATTTTTCGATATTTCAGTTTTTGATTTTCCGATTAAACAGTTGTACAATTTTCCGATTTGTCATTTATCCGATTATTCAATTTGTCATTTTTTGATTTTTAAATTTTTTTATTGTTAGCAAGTGCTAACCCCACCCACCCAGTCTTTATTTTCTTAGAATAATAAGTCATCTGCCAAAATCAGTCTTATCTTGGCAAGTACTAGCCCCCTGTCCACCCTCCCTTATTTTTTTAGAGAATATGTCATTTGCCAAAATCACTCTCACCTTGACAAGTACTAGCCCCGCCCACCCACCCTTTATTTTCTTTGAAGAGTGGGTCATCTGCCAAAATCAGTCTTATTTTAACAAGTACTAGATTTTTGATTTTTTATCGCCGAGTTTTTGGAAGGAAGTAAAAAGTAATTTCGATCAGCGATTTGCCATGTTTACCGTAGCTTTAAAACATCTGAAAATTTTGTTTCTAATTTTCAATTTTTCAAAATTTCGATTCGAATAAATTTGTTCTTTTAGTTAAAAAATCGAAAAATGACAAATCGTGGAAAGGACTTAGATCATATAATAAATAGATACCACCATGCCGTGTTCTTTCCCTAGGACAGCCTGTGACGACATCCTCCTGTCACACATCTCTCTCGTGCATGGAGGGATTACAATGAAGCTATCCTTGCCTGATCACCATTTGAATTTTGCGCGCCTAAATTTTAGGAAGTATGTCTGAACTAACTTCGTACGAAAGATGTTGACAGCTTGATTTTATAAATAATTCACAGTAGATAACGAAAGGAATAGTAAATTATTGGGCAGCAATTGTCATCCTTTATGACTACATCACTTAAAATAGGATCTTTGTTCTAAATTCTAAAATTGTTTTTTGTACAACAACTCGAAAGAGAGGTTAGAAGAAAGATCTGTCAAAAGCGACTTGTTGCGCTGGTGCGGTACAAGGATGGAAGTGAAATAGACATATACAGATGAAATGCATATAACAAAGATGAAGATGTGGTGATCACACAAGGATAGCATTATACTACTCCCCTGGACGTAGAAAACGACAACAGATAGCTTCATGTCTAGTCACACCTTTCAGTTTGAGTATTGGTATCTATTTATTGTATGATCTAAGGGAAAGGAAAAAGTTTAATTTGAGAACTTGAAAAATTGAAAATCAAAAGATTCAAAAATTGTAAAGTTAAAACTTGAAAAATCAAAAGATTGGAATTAAAAACTGCAAAATTGTCAAACAAATTAGCAAATGAAATATTCAAAAGTTGAAAAATCTAAAAACTAAAAAAAATGAAAACTGGAATTTCGAATTCGATTTTATAAGATTTGTTTTTTTTTTCAATTTTTCGATATTTCAGTTTTTGATTTTTCGATTAAACAGTTGTACAATGTTCCGATTTCTCACTTTTGTCATTTTTTTATTTTAAAATGTTTTTATTGTTAGTAAGTGCTAACCTCACCCACCCAGCCTTATTTTCTTAGAAGAATAAGTCATCTGTCAAAATCAGTCCTATCTTGACAAGTACTAGCCCCGCCCCCCCACCTTTATTTTCTTAGAGAATGTAATTTGTAAAAATCAGCCTTATACTTGCCAAGATAAGATTGATTTTGGCAGATGACCTACTCTTCTAAGAAAATAAAGGTTGGGTGGGCGGGGCTAGTAACTTTTCTTAGAAGAGTAGGTCATTTGTCAAAATGAGTCTTATTTTGGCAAATACTAGCCTGGCCTACCCACTTTTTATTTTCTTAAAGGGTAGGCTATTTGGCAAGTACTACCACAGTGTAAAATTTCATTTTTGAAAAAGTTGCCTAAAAATTCTGAAAAAATTCAGAGATGTATATATATCTCGACGTGTTGATTCCAAAAATATAGCATGTTTATGGTAACGGAGTAATATTTTTTTCGAATGTATCTATTATACATTGTTGGTTAAGAATATGTACTTTATTTCTGTTTAATAAAATGAAAGTTTATTTCTTGAAATTTGTTTTCAGCAGTGTATGAAGTTGTTATTCAATTCCCTTTCAGCTTTTTTTGAAATTCGCTGATCCGAACAAATCGCTATTCCGAACACACCTTTACCCAATTAATTCGGATTATCGCGGTTATACTGTATTTCGAATAAAAACTTATCATGCTTCTCATGACTGTAAACCATCTGCAAGATTTCAAAGCATTCGGTTTTGTAGATTCCAAATTAAATGTCAAAATGTTGTTTCCTAATTTTGATGGGCGGGGGGTTATATTTTGCCTTTTTTTTTCTTAATGTACGTAGCCATCTTTTCACAACGAGAAACTTAAAACATGGTTAAAATGATACATTTTTGCAAGGAAATACGGATTTTGCAATTATGGGGCGGAGCCTAAATGCAAAATCGATTTTTCCTTATACCAATTTTCCATTTTAAACATATTTTAAGTTTCATATTAGGAAAAGATTTCTACACATATTAAAAGAAAAGGGCAAAAGGTAAGCCCGCCCACCCGCCCTATCTCAATTGTGATGATTTTTTTTTATTCGCCGTGAACCAAGGGGACGGAGCTTAACTGCACAATACTTATGTGTTTACAAGAAATTAAAAACATGTTTTTGAGTATCGTGTTGTTCAAAGAATACTATGGACATGGGATGATTTTTTTTATTCTTAGAAACTTAATACACGCTTAAAATGGTAAATTTTTGTAAGGTAATATGAATTTTGCAATTTAGCTCCGCCCCTAGGTCTGCGAAATCTGAAATCAGGGCAGGTATGGGTGGGGCTTAATATTTGGCTTTATTTTTTTCTTAATGTACACAGTACTCTTTGAATAATGTTTTCCATGGTGATTTCTTGTTGAGAAATAATGAGGATTTTGTAATTAAATTCCGCTCCTTTGGCTTTCGACGATTAAAAAACAATCATCACAACTGAGATAGGGCGGGTGGGCGGGGCTTTTATTTTGTCTTTTTTCCAAATATACGTAGTCGTCTTTTCAGAACAAGAAAGTTAGAACATTTTTAAAATGATAAATTCTTGTAGACAAATATGGATCTTGCAATTAAGCCCCGCTCATTGATCTGACAACGAATAAAAAATTCATCACAGGACTAAAATTATTAATTAAACCACAATCGAACAAAATGTTCTAAATTTTATAATTCTTATTTTATTATTGTTATATAGAGATGTGCGTATTCTTCACATTTTCGACTCGTTCTTAATTTGACCAATAAAAAATTTGCGATGATGTCATCAACATGGACAATACTATTCACAGCACAAAAGAAAAGTTATCACAGCGATTACCAGTGCAAGAAAAAAAAGGAAAGGGTCAAGTTCGGCATCGAACTAACGACGGTATGCATACAAGTCTTGACTTCATATTTATTATGCTAATTAAAAATTAATATAGCAGCAAAAAAATTGCATATTTGCATATGTTTGCTTTCTGCTGCTGCATATCTCACGTAACGGGTGCATCTTTTGCACTTTTATCAAATTTTGTGCTAATTTAAAAAAAAAATTGTCATTCTTCACGAATCATGTTCTAAATATGTATTGGTGTGAGCTTCAAATAACCAGGGGAGGTTTGGGTTTTATGGCGGTTCAGAGAAACGCCGTCCTTCCAGGTAAATTCGGCCCCTAATTGCTTTTGGAAATACCGTTCACTCCCAATATTTTTGTTCGTTATTTCAGTGGTCGAAGAGACGTTCTCCTGGTTCTATTTCATGGTGAGTTTACATTGAAAACATTTAAATCGATACACGTGTGTCAATATATCGAAGATAACTCAAATTAATTTGTGGATTAAACCTTTTCCTGAACTTATTCTTCAAGGAACTGTGTTTTGTCGCGCCTGTTCCAAACCGCTAAGTATTTTTACATCTGTAGACGTAGAACGCAGTTTTTTCATTTACAAATATATACTTTGGGATCGCCGGAAAAACTTTTTGCTAGAATATTTCGAAAAGTATTTAAAAATAAATTGCTACCAAAATAGAAATTAAATAGTCGATTATTACTATTTTTTAATTTGTTCTGTTTATATTTATTTTTTAGTATAAGAATATTACTTTTAAAAATGTTATTTACTTATGTATTTTTTGTAATGAAACGTAAGCTCGGGACACCTACTTTTGTAGTTTGTAAATAAATTTAGTTTCATTATTACTTATTACACTTTTTTTAATTTTTGGAGCATATGCATACATGATTATATTTCTTAAAATTATTATATAGCGTTGAACGGGCGATGTGTCTCGTTGAGTTACTAATGTTTTCTATTAGTTTAATTCGCTGGTTTGAGCCTGAATTTTATACAGGAGGTATTTTTGACATTTACATTAATGTTAGGGCAAACCATTTGCTTTATCATTAGTTTTTATTATTGTTTGTTACCATAACTTCTGTTTCGGGTTCAGAGGTTTTATTTACTTTTTACTTGCGATTTTTCTGCACTTCTATGCCTCTTGGCGCTGTTTATCAGTCTGCCATATCATTTTCTCAGAATATTAATCTGCCTGTTGCAGAATTTATGCGTTTAATTGAAGATGTTATTAAAACTCACACCAAACCTCTAGCTGATCAAATTGGAGAACTAACTACAGAAATTCAGATATTATCTAAAGAAAATTCTCAGTTACGTACAGAAGTTATTAAGCTATAGAAAAATTTGCAACCGCGTAATCTTTTAGGAAAGGAATTGAGTCAAGATGAAATTAATGCCAAAACTTCATATGCACAGACTCTAGTAAAAAATTCACAAAGTACAATCATTCTTAAACCAAAGGACAAGAATCAGTCCATCTCTAAAACTCAAGCTGATATTATCACTAGCGCCAATCCATTAGCATCTTCTTTAAATATTGGTAAAGTCAAAAATCTGAAAGACGGTGGTATATTACTTGGTTGCGATAATATTGGTAAGCTTAAAGAAATTGCAAAGGATAAGCTGTCTAATGCTTATGACATTCAAGCAACTAAACCATTACGTCCTAAAATTAGAATAGAATAGAGGACAATCTACTAACCTATCTTAAAAATCAAAACGAGTTCATTTTTGACGAAATCTCTGAATGTAAGCTTTTAAAAATCTATCCGACTAAGAAAAATGTAAAAATCTTCCAAGCATTAATTGAACTTGATCTTTCTTCTTACAAAAAAGCTCTAAGTATTGGTCATTGCCTTATTGGATTAGATCCCTGTTCAATCTTTTGTCTTTTGTGCTCTTGAAGCTCCGCGTTGGTCTAACTGCAACGGTTACAATAATTCATCCAAGTCCTGCAAGAGTAAAATCTCCTGTCCTCGATGTGGCGAAGAGCATCGTGTTAAAGACTGCAATGCTAATAAACTTTGTTGTGTCAACTGCGTAAACTTGAAGTCAAAAACCAATCAAGAAGACATAAATACTGAACATGCAGCCTGTGACAACAACTGTCACGTATACTGTCAAAATGTACGCGGTTTGAGGACTAAAGTTCACAACTTTTATCCTGCTGCTATTGTTTGTGAGTTTGATTGCATCGGTTTGTCCGAAACTTGGCTGTCTAACGAGGTTTCTAATTGTGAATATTTCTATAATAATTATGTCGTTTTTCGTTGTGATAGGCAATGTTTACTAATCCACGAACAACGTGGAGGGGGTGTACTTCTTGCTTTAAAAAGTAGACTGAATCCAGAAATGCTTAATTTAAATGAAATCATCAATACCTTCTATTGATATTGTTGGCTGTAAAGTCAGACTAGGTCCTCAATTGGTTCTTTATATTTTAATCGTTTATATACCGCCAAATCTTTTTTTATCTGATTTCGAATATTTCTTTGAACTTCTGGATCTTTATATTATCGACAAAAAACAAATCTTAATAATGGGTGACTTCAATGTTTCGCATTGGAATAATTTAAGTATAAACGACTCAAAATCTGAATTAATCAATAATTTCTTATCCTACAATGGCCTCAACCAATGTAATCTTATATCTAATTCAAATAATCACATATTGGACTTAGTTATATCTAATGTCTCCTGTATAGTTGTCCATGATGATCATCCATTAGTCTCTGAAGATTTCCACCATCCGACTCTAAATATTGATATGAATTTTAATCGAGGGGTAAACCGCCGACCATCAAATGTACAATTGATTTCCTTTTGGCAATGATTTCCTGTTGATTTCCCCGATTTCTTTTGATTTCCTCTGATTTCCTTTGACTTCCTGTGATTTCCTCTTGATTTCCTGTGATTTCCTCTTGATTTCCTATGATTTCCTTTTGATTTCTTCAAAATTAGTTTACATAATGTACTACAGGGCGATTGTTAACTTTTTTTTAACTTGACTTTTTTGTTTTGCCGATAATGATGTTGAATTTAAACCTTTTTTTACCAAGTGTTTACTAACGTACGGTGACTAGGTAAGCTGAAGTCCTTTCCCTTTAGACGAAAAAAATAAATAAATAAAATGTATTGTGCTGCTAAGCAACAAACTGAAATGTTTAAGAAAAAAAATCTGATTTTACTTAGAAAAAGAACGCTACTCTGAAATCGAGGTTTTAGATGTCTAAATCAATAGAGTGAGTATACGTTCGAATTTTACACTTTCTTGGGTCAAATGTTTGTTCTAAAAGTGGACATATGCAATATTCTAGATTTTTTGCACATTCGGTCAGAAAACCTTATGGTCTATTTTAATTTTGAAATTAAAAATGTCTGGTGTGTACAAATTAGTTCGTTTAAATCACACAAAGATTTAATAAATTTTATTATATACTAGTTGACCCGGTGAACTTCGTTTCACCTACAATTTAATTTTGCATCTGCAAAACCGAATGCTTTGAAAACTTGCAGATGTTTTAAACATATGATAAGCATAATAAATTTTTATTCAAAATATATTTACTTATCCCCTCCAAAAAATTGATGAAGTCAGCCCAAAATTTTGCCAAATGAATCCTATCTAAAATGTCCAAAATAGGATGAGACTATACTTGTGATTTAGCATTCCATTCATATTTTTACTTCTCGAGCATAAGCAAAGGAAGTATTGTAATCGAGTCCGTCGGCCGACTCTCTACTTTTACGTTTCCTCGATCTTTCATGACCCCTAGAAGACGAAGAAATAGGTCTCCCATTTCCGTCTGTCTGTCCGTCTGTCCGTCTGTCTGCCGTCCCGGATTTTTATTAGACAGAAAATCTCCGAAAGTACTGGACCGATTGTTGTGAAATTTTGTAGTTATATTAGGAATATCATGTAGATGGTAAAACGCTAACCAAAATTTGTCTAATCATCCCCACCACTAATGTGATGACGTCACTTCAAAATTGTACATAGTAAATGGGTTTTAAATTGTATAAAATAATATAGTCCTAAACATGTATTTTACGACTCCGAATTGAGTTTTTACCCGAAACGTCCAGATTTTTGGAAAAAAAAATCAAAATTATAAAACAACATTTTGCAATTTAATTTTGAATCTGTTAATCCCAATGTTTTGAAATGTTGCAGATGTTTTAAGGCTAAAGAGCATCATAAATCTTTACTCAAAATATATTTGGATATCTCCTCCAAAAACTTGATGACGTCAGCTCAAAAGTTTGCCAAATAAATCCTATGTAAAATGTACAAAATATGATGAGTGTGCTTGTGCTATATCACTCCATTCATATTTTTTGGATTTGCGTATACAGGGTGACTCAAAAAAATTAATGAATGCGTAAATTTATTTTACTGATTTACTCAGGAACTACAAAACCGAATGCTTTGAAATCTTGAAGGTGTTTTAAAGTTATCATAAGCATGGTAAGTTTTTGATCAAAATGTATTTGCTCATCCCCCCTAAAAAATTTATGACGTCACCACAAAATTTTGCCGAATAAATCCTATCTAAAATGTACAAAATATGGTGAGTCTTTTCTTGTCATTTATCATTCCAATCAATTTTTTTCGATTTCCATATACAGGGTGACTCAAAAAAATTAATAAATGCGTGAATTTATTTTATCGAGTTAATCAGGAACTACAAAACCGAATGCTTTGAAATCTTGCAGATGTTTTAAGGTTATAAAGAGCGTAATAAATGTTTAGTCAAAATATTTTTGCTTATCCCCTCCAAAAAATTGATGACGTCAGCTCGAAAGTTTGCCGAATAAATACTATCTAAACTGTACAAAATATGATGAGTCTGTACTTGTAATTTATCACTCCATTCATATTTTTTGGATTTGCATATACAGGGTGTCTCAAAAAAATTAATGAATGCGTAAATTTATTTTATTGATTTACTCAGGAACTACAAAACCGAATGCTTTGAAATCTTGAAGGTGTTTTAAAGTTATCATAAGCATGGTAAGTTTTTGATCAAAATGTATTTGCTCATCCCCCCCTAAAAAATTTATGACGTCACCACAAAATTTTGCTAAATAAATCATATCTAAAATGTACAAAATATGATGAGTCTTTTCTTGTGATTTATCATTCCATTCATAGTTTTTGGATTTGCATATACAGGGTGACCCAAAAAAATTAATGAATGGGTTTATTACTATTTTTAGTCAAAATATATTTGGTTATCTTCTACAAAAAACTGATGACGTCAGCTCAAAAGTTTGCCGAATAAATCCTATCTAGGATATACAAAATATGATGAGTCTGTGCTTGTAATTTATCATTCCATTCATATTTTTAGAATTTGCATATACCGGGTGACTCAAAAAAAAAATGAAATCTACTGCGAAAAGAAACAATAGACATGCAGTCGTCACGTTTCCGACAGCGTGGGAAGTACTGTCTAAACTCTTTAGACCAATTTTTTAGTTTTGCTTATAGGGAGTGTCTCAAAAAAATTAATCATTGAGTCAATTTATTTTATTGATTGAATCAAGAATTGCAAAACTGAATTTTGAAATATTGCAGACGTTTGGAAGTTACTGTTTGACATGATAGATTTTTAATCAAAATGTATCTGTTTATCAAGCCCAAAAATCGGATGACGTCATCCCAAGATTTTGCCGAATAAATCCTATCCAAAATGTGCAAAATATCATCAGTATATTTTCGTAATTTATCATTGCATTAATATTTTTTAGATTTGCTTTTACAGTGACTCAAAAAAATGTATGGATCAGTCAATTTATTTTAGAGAATAACTCAAGAGTTGCAGAAATGAATACTTTGAGATCTTGCAGACGTTTTAAAGTTATTGTAAGCATGGTAAATTGTAAAGAATATTTATTTATTCCCCCCAAAAACTTGATCGAATGGCTCACTCGATTTTCGCAGATAATTTTGGGAATACAGTACAGTTATTTTTAGTATTACACTGCACCAATCCAAGATGGTATACGTGTTGATCGTAAATGTTGATTAGGTCATCACAAAATTGTGTGAAGAAAAGACTCAACTCGAAAATGCTGAATATGTTTCATTATACTTTTGGTGGGAAGGAAGTTCTGTCGAAACAACGTTCGATCAATTTTTTGACAATGGTTGATATAAATAAAACTCAGTGGATGCTCATACTCGAAATACGAAGTATCTACTCGAATATCCAATCAAAATATTTCTAGTTTTTCTAGATGATGCTAATACTTCAGTAGGTAACAGTTGATGCTCAAGTAGCATCTCGATACAACAAAAACGGAAAACAGTGCCAGTCTTCAACCATTAAAACAAAAATCGAGTCACCAAAATATAAGTTAGGATGGGGTAGACACCTTGAGATGTGAATCTCTATGGCCAGTTGTAGAAAGAACGCACTGCACAATAAATAAAAGTTAATTACCTGAAAAGTTTTCGATATTCCCGCTCCTAATGTGTTTTTCAAACTGAATGCACCTTTTGACGACGCTCCACGTTCATGAAAGTTGCCATGTTTAGTCAAAATTCACTCTTACAACGATCTTACTCATTTTCTAAGCTGCTTTACAGACAGCTCAGTTATTTGCCACGGCGATGCTCATTTTAAGATTAAATGCTCACAAAACGCGTAGATGTTCAATGTCCGGGGAGATACAATGTTTCCAAGTAGGTACTCAGTACATAGAGTAGATGCTCAGGTATATAGGAGTAATAATGAAGTAGGTACTTTGTACTTCGAATATGAGTATCTACTCACTTTTATTCATACCACCCAATGTCTCGCTTCAATGTTTGATTATGTTGATTATGAGCGCAACGCTGATCAACTTCCGTATCCGAATTACCCATGAAATAAATCATTGCGATTTGCACCTGAGGTAGTTCGTCGCACATTTGATTGACTTCGTGGACCTATGTCAGCTTGTCGTCTTCTCGGCATTGTAATGAACTTCAATAAACGACACAGAATTATTTTCACATTTTCAATCAAATCTGTAAATTTTGTCTTAAGAATTTTAAAATACTGAAAACTTCAAATCAAATCCTCGAATAACGGTAAAGTTTGAGGTTTTGTCGAAACCAACAAAGTGAACATAGGTAAATAGAATGGCAGATCAAAATTAATAAGAAACTTTCGCAATGCGTAACTGAATTCACTTTAACGAACACTTTTCTTGAAATAAACGACGTTTTTTGTTACGAAAAAACAAACAACGACTTGAAATGCAATAATACTTTTCACAATCGCACGGAAGAAATAGTTTTGTGTGACACGTCAGTCAGGCGACAGATCCGTCAGGAATGGCCAACTATTTAAATTGATTCGAAATGGCGATTCCCGTGCAAAATTTTTAAAATTTTTTTATCTTTAACCGGTCTCATTTTTCATGAATATTCTTACATATAAACCTTCTCCTGACGATAAGGAACACGTAAAAAAAAGAATCGTCCGATTCGGTGCGGCCGTTCTCAAGTTATGGGCGTACATACATTTCGGCGATTCATTTTTATTAATATAGATTAATTATTATTAATTTTTTAATAAATTATACTATGAAATTTTGCTTTTGACTTTACGAAATTAAAAGTACATAAGGCGAAGGATATTTTTAGTTACGTCAGCAGTTTTTACTTATCAGTGATTCATAAGGCAACAACGACTGGCTCATACGTTCACAGAGGTAATTAATGAATATCAAATAGTCCAAAATCATTCTATTAGGTTGATCTCTGTGTATCATGTTAAAGTTTGACCTACTAAATCAAACTTATAATAATAACTTAAGTCATTACTTTTTAAAAATTGGGTTTATTCATTTATTATGGTAGCATAAACAGAAAAAACAAGTAGTTTCATTTATTTTATTAAATGTTAAAAAAACGGTAACTCTAAAAATAAAAGTAAAGCATTTCTGTTGGATCATAACAAAATATCACAAAATAAAACAACTTCTTAAAAAATACTTACCCCATAACCTGGGTCGAGATTTGTGTATATATTGTAGGTGATGTTGAAGTAAAAAACTGTGCTAAATTCTAGCTACCCATAAATACAGATGATAGCACTTTTAATTTTTTGTTCCCAACTTTCAAATGAAGCATATTAGAAAAACACTTTTAAATGCAAAATTTAACACGTAAGAATTTTTTTTGCACAATAAAGTAGTGGATAACCCCACTTGATAAATTTTCAGAGGTAATTTTCCCCTTTAAAAGTGTTCATGGGCACCTAGACTTTGTACAGTTTCTTACTTTAGTATTCTCTATGATGTATACTTGTACAAATCTTGACCCAGGTTGAGGTTACATTATCACAAATTTTAATCACATCACTTAAAAAAAAACTAGAATTAAATCAAATATTTTTTCAATATTTTTTTTTCAAAAACTAAACTGCCTCTTCTGAGTACCTGAGGTGGAGGTAGTTTCATTATATATTCATTTTCTTGGATCTCCCCCTGATCTTTAATGACCGGAAACATAAAAGCATCCGGAATTTTTGGATTCCTTTTCAAAAAATCACAAAAAATAGGGTTAAGTGATAACACGTTACCAATGTAACATTTTTTGTTTTGTTTTTGAGTTGTTACGAGGGTGGGGTGACAAGTACCGGGCCTCACATAGATGTGGGAGTAATAAGATCAGTATAATGATGGCATTCAATAATTTCATCTTCCATCAGCTTCCCTTAAAAATTTCATGTCAATATGTCATTTAGTAGTTGGATGGCAGTCCTTCAGATTAGATGCATCAAACAATTCTCACAAAATGGAAAAAGTGGAAATTCGGCCAATGATTAAATTTTTTTTTTGAAACGCCTAAAAGCAAGTGAGATCAACAAAGAGTTGGATACAACATTGGGAGACTCCTCTCCATCGTATACAACAATTAAGTGATGGGTTGCTAAATTTAAAATGGGCCGAATCAGCACAAATAATGAACCATGCAGTGGGCACCCTGTTGAGGTGACCCCTCCAGAAATTACAGAAAAAAATCATAAAATCATCTTGGCTGACCGGAGAGTGAAAGTGAGGGAGGTAGCAGAATCAATAAGGATCACAACAGAACGTATTCGAAATATTTTAAATGAACACTTAACAATGAAAAAGCTTTGCGCCAGGTGGGTGCCGCGTTTGCTCGCTCCAAACCAAAAACAGCGTCGTAAGGATGTTTCGGCTGATTGCTTGGCACACTACAGGCGTAACCCAACTGAGTTTTTGCGTCCATTCATTACTGTCGATGAAACATGGTTCCATCTTTACACCCCCGAGACAAAACAGCAGTCGAGACAGTGGACCAAAAAAAGAGAACCTCCGAAGAAAGCGAAGACAGTTGCATCGGCCAGTAAGGTTATGGCCACCATCTTTTGGGATGCGAGGGGAATAATTTTTATTGACTACCTCCAAAAGGGAAAAACAGTTAGTGGGGAATATTATGCCACTCTAGTACAACGTTTACAACAGGAAATTAAAGTAAAACGGCCAGATTTGCCGAAAAAAAAGGTGCAGTTTCATCAGGACAATGCACCAGTCCATACTTCAGTCATTGCGATGGCTACAATTCATGAATTAAAATTTGAATTGGTTCCCCACCCTCCCTACAGACCCCATTTAGCCCCATCTCACTTCCACCTTTTCCCAAACCTCAAAAAGTGGTTGTGTAGTAAGAGGTTTATGACAACATCAAAGCAGCAAATAGTTATTTTGAAGATTTCTACAAATCGTTGTATTACTCCGGTGTAACCGCTCTAGAAAATCGCTGGGTTAAGTGTATCGAGCTAAATGGAGATTATGTTGAGAAATAAATAAAAATCAACCGAAAAAAACAATGCATTCCTGTTGAGGCCCGGCATTAATCACCCCACCCTCGTAATTCTACTATAATATAATCGTCTATATTTAAGTCTGGTTTAGAACGATCAGTCTTACTATTTTCAGCCTTGAGATTCAAACGAGGATTCAAATCATCAGAATAATTGGAAGAATTCAAACTTTCGGTGTCCGTGCTGTCATCATATTCCATACTACTTGGGTTGTCTAAATCAGATGAGTCACTTTTTTGTTTTCCAATTTGGACTGGTTTTTGAATTTGAGATGCATCTTTATGTTGAAGGCAGGTATCTGTTTCTGACTTAACTCTACTACTATTACATTTCTTATTTTGAATAAATCTTTTGAGACGATCCACACTGACGCGATCCTTTTCATTGTCTAACAGCCAGCAAAGTGAAGACTTCTTTATAACTTTTGTTGTATTATCTAAGCGTATTCTGACTAGATCACCTTTCTCAACAAAAATATCGTCACTATCAAAACTTCTAAGGTGTATGTCTGTCAAATTTCTTAGATTCGTACGAAATTGTGCAAAGATCATTCAGTAAATCTTCATCTTGGTCAACTGGATCGTTTTCCAAACTTTGAAAACAGTTACGTTTCATGGCTATTTGAGAATTGTTGTAATTTTCAATGTGATCGCACTGTCCTTCACTAAACATTTCATCTTCAACTTCGTCATTGCATTCATTGTCTTTACACAGAGGCAAAAATACATAGTTGAAATCTATCACTTTCATTCCTAAATCTTCAGTGTCACGCAGACAATCCCGTAAAGCTGATTCTACGGTGCTTTGTATATCTTTATCTGAAATGTTTCCTAAGTCATCATTTTTCACAAAATCTCTCTCCATGATTGAACTTTTTTTCCTGATTTCTCTAGGAAAAACGAATTTTGTATCCAAATCGTTTTTAATGTTGTTTATAGTTTGCAGACTGTCACTTCGATGCAACATATCTCTTAAACTAAAATTAACAATCGTGCTAAAAGTTGAGGTCATTGATCTAAGGCTTCTAAACATACTCTCACAAGTTTGAGAGCTAAACTTCCAAGGCAAGAACATATCATCAGTAAGATTTTTGCACGACCTGAACTTAATGAATTTGGTACCTCATATCACAAACTCAATTTTGAAAAACTAATTTGGGGCGAAATTATAAATTTGGTTTGTAGGTATAAAGCAATATAATGTATCATTTCTCGTCGGAACTGCACTTCATTAACTACAACTTTAATATTTGTCAAGCTGAAATATCATGCTGTCAGTTAATGATATTATACTGGAATTTTCTATCATTATGCCCTTAAAAGGTTATTTAATCTCCACTTTTAAGATTAAATTGATATTTTCTTTCTTATGAGGAATACTATGACTTATGTCGTACATGTTACGTTTATTAGTTCTAGAAAATATCTAGTTTAACTGGTTTTGCTATGATGATTTTGGATTTCCTTTGTTTTCTTGTTGATTTCTTGTTAATTTCTCATTGATTTCCCCTTGATTTCTCGTTGATTTCCTCTTGATTTCCTTTGATTTCCTGTGATTTCCTCTGATTTCCTGTGATTTCCTTTGATTTCCTCTAGCGTGTACAATTGATTTTCTCTGCGGTTTACCCCTCGATTATTATATTCTGTTTATTTATTTAATTATAAATTATCCTGTCCAATTGGATTGTAGGGCAATAAATATTTATTTATTATTTATGTATTTATTTAAAATTTTGCTGCTTATTTTCCGCTTTCTACATTAGTTTTGAGCGGGAGCACAAGCAGTCCCACAATTATTATTGTTGATTGTATCGTAATCTATTATAATTTTGCTTTGTTTTAGCTGGGACGACAATATTCAAATGATTCAAACACTGATCAGCGCCTAAACTGCGTTAATTCGAAAGATCATTTTCGACGACAAAATGTTAGGTTAGTGATCTGACGTTTCTTCAACGTTGCAAGGGTCAGTGCTTTGGTGCTCCGTGGACACTTAGCTAACCAAAATGTCAACTCTGGAGTATTCCGAAATACCTACAAGATGGGGAAGATCTTCATGGAAAAATGTTCACAACTGTAAACAATGTCCATATTTTACAACCTCACTTTTTCTTATGGTGAACCACGTGAGAAGACACAGTTCACCCCTAGAAAAATTGAACTGTGAACATGCCAGTATAGAAGCGTATTATTGTAAAGACTGTGATTTTAAAACTGAACTAACGACTCTGTTCAAACGACACATTAATGAACGTCACGGCCTTAAAACAGAATTCAGAGAAGATTTATCAAGTCAGGATTTCCAAATAAACAACTACGTTTGCGAAAAATGCGACTTTGAAACGAATTTCTTGTTAAAGTGGCTTCAACATCTTTCAACATGCACGAAAAAAAGAAAAAGAGCGAATTCCTATTTCAAGCAAACCGACGAAATATGTTGGTATTACTGTGCGGAGTGTTTTTACAAAACCAAATTCAAAAATAATTTAAGACGTCACATTGACGAGCGCCATTTGAACAAGCGGTATTCGTGCGACAAGTGTCCATTTACGAGTGCACGTAAAGTAGGTTTAAAAATCCACATAAACTGCGCCCATTTAGATGACAAAGATTCGGAATGGTACAAGTGCGAGAAATGTCCTTTTAAAACCAAATTCAAAAATAGTCTAAGAAGCCACGCAGGCTCCCACTTGAACGAAGAAGACATTAAATGGCACCAATGCAAAGAGTGTCCTTTTAAAACCAGATATAAAAGAAATTTAAACACGCACGTGACTGGACAACATCCAGGCAAAGACAAAAGTAAGTGGTATGAATGTGAATTTTGTCCATACAAAACCAAACGGATGCCTAATTTAAAAAGTCATGTGATTTTTCGACATTTAGATGATGAAGAAATTAAGTGGTATGAATGTGAAGATTGTTCGTATAAAAGTAAAAGGAAAAGTTATTTAAAATATCATTGGAGAAACTGTCATTCGGATGGAAACATACACAGACGTGCTGATCTTTCAAGAAAATCGGAATGGTACGAATGTGCGAACTGTTCATATAAAAATAAAACGAAAAATAATTTGAAACATCATGTAAAGGTCCATTCGGAGATCAAATCGCATCAGTGCGAATATTGCCCGTTTAAGGCGAAACGCAGTTGCAGTTTAAAGCGTCATATAAATAGCCTTCATTTGAATGGAACGGATGTTAAGTGGTACAAATGCGAACACTGTCCTTACAAAGTGAAAGATATTTCAATTCTGTATAAGCACAAAAAAATACATGTGTAGGATTTAATTCCATTTAAGTTGTTTCAGTATCTTGTGTAACATGTTTAATATGTTGTGTTCATTAAAATCAAGAAGAACAAATTGAGTGTTTTATTTTTTATATGTAATGAATATACTTTATTCTATGTTATATCTAACTGTTTATGGAATTATGGAAACCTGTAAAGAAGAGGCGGAGAGGCCTAATACCTCTCGCCGCTGTTCCGAAAATCACGAAAAAAACATCTTTGAATATAATTTACATTTAATATACATTACATATCTATATTACATCTGTACATCAGTGACTACATGTTCAGGGTGCACCCGCATTTCATGCCTTCTTAAAGAATTTAAATGCGCCGTCGTAAACGAACACTTTACGCATCGAATTTTTTCCGCCTCTTCCAAATGAACCACACTATGCTTCCGCACTTGACTCTGTTGTTTCGCCTTATATGGACACTTCTCACAATAAAACCACTGAATATTCTCAGGTGGTGTGTGTTTATTCAAAATATGGATCTTCAAATTACTTTTAGATCTACTTTTATGCGGACATAAGTCACAAATAAACCCTCCTACGTCCTGATCCTCTCCGTGTTTACGTGTTATGTGTACTTTTAAAGGACCTTCGTGTTTAGCTTTAAATGGGCAAATTCCACACTGATACCATTTAGTGTCGCCAGTTATGTGAACCTTTTGGTGTCTTGTCAACTGGGCTTTTAGTTTCGTCTTGTAGGGACACTTGTCACACTCAAACCATTTAATTTCTTCGAAGGGCGTGTGTCTGGTCAACATGTGGATTTTCAAGTCGCCGAAAACTTTGGCTTCGTATGGACAATAGTCACACTTGAGACGTTCAATATTTTCGCTGTGTTTGTACATCATGTGGGTTTTTAAGTAGTGGTTGTACTTGGTTTGAAACGGGCAAAACTCGCACCAAAAGACATTTCCTTTATGGCGATATCTGTGGCTGGTTATTGACAGTTTGCTGGTGGTTTTAAACCCGCAGACTTCGCAGTCGTACCACACTTTTTCTTCTTGCGATAAGTGAGTGGTTTGGTGGAGAGCCAACTGACTTCTCCGTTTTGATTTATATGGGCACTTATCACATTGAAACCATTTCAGATGCTTACTGTCTGTGTGTTTGCACACTATGTGTGCTTTTAAGTTGTACTTATGCCTTGTTTCGAAAGAACACATATGACACCGATACATCTCCACTTGTAGCGGATCTAGAGTAAACTTCTCTTGAGCTGTTTCAGAAAAGCCGTGATTACTCATCAGGTGTGCTTTCAAGTTGCTTTTTAACTTCGTTTTGTAGAGGCAGAACTGACACGTAAGCCAGTTCACTTCTAAACCATCTGTGTGTTTGCACATTATGTGGGTTTTCAAATAGTATCTGTGCTTTGTTTTAAAGGGGCATTTCGTGCACTGGTATAGTTTATTGTTGTGGTTTTTGATGTGGTTGCTGAATTCTACTGTTAAATAAGTGCTGAAGCTACAGTCTCTACAGAGGAAACTCTCAGGGGCGCTGTCGGAACAGTCGAATGATTTCAGGTATTTAGGGACTTGGTGGCGTGCTATGTGATTCTGGATAGAGAAGTATAGCTTTGTGAAATAGTTGCATTCTCCACAATTGTACACCATTCGGGTATTTTGAATGTAGTACGGTGGTTTGACAGCTAAATCCATGTTAACCTAGAAACTTTAACGACGAGTTATTTTTTGTAGGTGTTGAATATTCAACTGACCAATTGTACAAGGTGCTCTGAAGTATCTACAAGTTTTTAAATCATCGTTTGAACTGTGTAGAAAAAGATGTGGAACAAATTACATGATAAACGTCAATACGTCAACTGTCATGTACTTGAAGTTCGGCAACCAACAATACACACGCAGTGATAACACGAAATGTGATAGGGGAAGGTGTGACAAGATAGTTATCACAAAACAGAGTATTTATTATGCCACTGAAGTATTTCCGGATAACATAAAATTTCTTATGAATACATATGTCTACCATTAATAGACGTTTCAAGAATAAGATATTCCACTAACCGATTTTAAATTTAAGGGTGCCCAGTAGCAGACCGAAAAATGAGCTAAATAGAATTTCATTGTACGGGCGTAATTTCAACTTTGAAAAAAAGATAGACATTTCAATTGCAAATGGTGTTAATTGTTCTCTCATTTTGCAAATTTTACCAAAATAACGTTCGGTTAGTCTAAAGGATTTTTCTGCGCACGATTCTGGATTACTGCGTTCGCCAATTGTGTTTTGTTCGATTAAAAAGACATCAACGTTTGAACGTTTTTTGAGAAATACTTTTTGCACTGTGACATATCAGGTATTTCAACTGCTTCGTTAGATACATCGTCGCCCGAGAACTTGTATGATCCACAGACCGGAGCGCGCTCAGGCCAATGTCGACTCTATAAGCCTCCAGAAATTCTGCGGGAAATGGTTATTATTTAGACGCTTTCATTTATACACATCTCACATGTTTCACTCGATTTTGACACCCAACTATTTTTTTGTTTAACTAAGAATTAATACTTTCATTGCGTTTAATATCAACGTCCTAAATTAGCAATACTAGTGGAACAGTAATCATGCAATAGATTTTTTTGGGAAAGTACAGTTATTTTTATGTTTTAGCAGCATTGTGTTCTATTTTCTATTAATTTTTACATATTTTTAGTCACAATTTTGGTAGTTATTTTTTACTTTTAGTTTTAGCAATAATAAATAGTCCGAACATGAAACATGATTGAAATTAATATTGAAAAATTGAAACATCAAAAGTTGAAAAATCGAGAAACCGAAAAGCCAAAAAATCTCAATAATGTATTTATAAGCCACAAGTTCAGGATTATGCTACTTTTTAACATTTAAACAACATTTATTGGACAAAATTGTAAGATGACATCATCAACTCCTCGGGAGCATCAACAAATAAATCCTGACTAACGATTTAACATGCTTCCAATAACTATAATTTGGAAAATGTTGTTGATTTTTTTCCAAAAATCTTGACATCTAAGGTAAAAACTCAACACGGATTCATAAACCATAAACGGGGGATATAAAATTTAAATTACATCAACTATTGTAAAATTTGGAGATTACGTCATTTCATTGTTGGTGACAAATTTTGGTGAGCGTTCTATCATTTGATAATACAATTTGAAATGTAAATGTTGTCATTGTTCTGGAACTTTGTTCGCTTATTCGTTGTAAAGTCCGACTAGATGGTCGAAACGGGTTAGTTCTTCGTAGTGGATGTGTATCTGTTAGATCAGCTCTAACGAAAGTCGGCTTATAGATAAATCGCTTAGAGTCGATATTGGTCTGAGTGCGCTCTGGTCTGTAGATCAAACAAGTTCTCAGGCGACGACATGCCCATAATTAGAATCTGCGCACTGTGTGCGCTGTTTTCTTTTTGTGGCACGTTATTTGTCTATTACTAAACGTTTTTGTAAAAGCTATCTGGCTCTTATTACATTTTTAAAACTAAATGATAAATTTGCGACTCTAAAATTTTTCGTACAAACTAGAATTTGAAAATTCATCTGACAAAACTGTTGAACTTCCTTGTCCACTTTTTCGAATGGTCTCCTAATATGTCGTTGGGTCCACTCAGGATGTCATTTTTGAAATTCAAAAATTTTTTTATGCTAAGGAACGTTTTTCGTTTTTTCTGTATCTTATATCTGGAAATCTAACCTTGAAGCGTTATATTCTGCCTCGATATCTTTGGCTAGGAAAAAATATGATCAACTGCAACAACTGAAGTTATTCGTGTCGAAGAAGTTTCAGTCATTTTACATGAAATTACCACTTGCAGATGGCTATCGACGTGACGACGAGTTCGATGTAAATTGTACTTTTTCTTTTTTCTTATTTGAAATAAGTAGACTTGGTTAATTTTTTCATACAATATTGGAACAGGATTAAACAAGTGCATTTTTTTTACTGTTATATTTGGACATAAACAGTTTATTTTATATATTTTTAAAACATTATAAAGAAAATAAAAAATTGTGTCAGACTGAACCTTGTGGGTTTCTCAATCTATTTTCTTGAGCGTTTTAAACCTTCAACTCAATTTCTTTCAAAATACATACAAATGAAGCATCATGAAAATTGCAGCAAAAGTGCTATAAATATCTTTTCTTTTACTTTAAAGAGCAACGAAACCATCAAATTTTAGCTAGAAACAGTATTTTTGTCGATTTTTATTAAATCTAAACTATATTTCAACATTTTTTGATGATTCTGAGCGACGAAACACACTTAGAGCATGCAGAATCGTCTCAGATTAAGAAAAGGAGACGTTTGGGTCAATTTTATGCATTCTGGCGTTCGTAGATACAAATAAATTGTTAAAATTCTTCAGAAACCTCACTTTTGAAGCGTTTTCTTGTAGTTTTAAGCCAATCAGCAACCCAACGTGCTCGGAAAGAGCAACAAAACCATCAAATTTTAGCTAGAAACAGTATTTTTGTGGATTTTTATTAAATCTGAACTATTTTTCAACATCTTTTGATGATTCTGAGCGACGAAACACACTTATAATCAAGAATTTAGTTAATATAATTGTCATTTCATTAACAAAAATAATTAACACATGTATTCGAGATTCTGTTTTAAAAAAGAATTATCCAAATGTTGTTTCCAATTATAGACCAATACCGCTTGTACCCATTTCAAGTAAAATATTTGAAATCATTGTTAAAATACAACTTGGTGCATATTTGGAAGGGAACGATTTACTTACCTTACTTAGCATTTATATTCTTGAGTGTTTAATTTATATATATAAACATGTGTCAAATTATTCTACTTTTGACCATGTATACACCACGACAAATAAGCATGCTGTTATTGTATCAAGTTTTACAATGTTCTACCATTACATGTACAAGAGAGTAGTTTTATAATCTATGAAAAAATATTAATTATTTTATTATATTATTTTTTATTAGACTGCAAATTTCTTTGTAAATTTAAGCGAAATAAAGCATATTATTATTGCTGTCGTTTCTGCTTTTCGAACACACTCCGCCGTTATAAAACACAAAGTAGGTCCTCCATTTTTTTAACGACCTCAGTCCAAAGTCAAACCTTGAAGAGCTTATAATTTCTAAAGCGCGCAACATTTTATGGCAAAACTATGCTGAAACTATAATAATTAGATGATATAGCTTGTTAATCAAACTACCATAAACAATAACTTGTGTCTGGTCAACCTTAATTTCATGAAATTTACTTAGCTGAAAACACGCAACATCTTAACGTAATTGACGACTGTTAACCCCCCGAGAACCACTTGACACTTTTATAAACAGCATAAACACACAAATTACTCTTCTTCAAACCGATGACAAACATCACTCCATTCTAATCATTATGAATTAGTCGGGGGAACTTCGTATTCATCATTCACACTTCATAGCACTTAAGGGGACTCGCTAGACGAGGTATAACATTTTTTTGGTTTTTTGTATGAAAAAATGATATTAATATAGATGTATCATACATCAAACTGCAGCTTTTTTCATATTCTAGAGCGCAGAGACCAGTTCAATCAACTAAAAAAATATGGCTGAGAAATATCGTAAAAAAAAGCACCATTGTATGTTTTCTTTTCAAGTTTTTTGAGTCAAAACCATCATAGAATGGCTTGAAAATTAGCACATGGATAAAACATCACTTTTTACAGAGTCATTAAATGTTTGTTAGTGGTACAATTTGTTTAAATAATAATGTGTTTATTAAAATCAAAATATACCACAAATTAATGCAAAATATGTCGAATAATTTTAACAGGAATATCAGAGGAAAATTAATGATCTATTGGTTAGCAGAGTTTTTAACAAAAACTAACAATTATTGAAAAAAATGGGTATCAATTCGACAGAATTTGAGCAGTTAGTTCAGTACTTTGCCGATAGGAGCGCCAGTAAAATTTACGGAAGCGACTTTCCAGGTAAAACCCTTATCACCTGCTCTACCATAAGCTGATTGTTAGAGTTCTCGGCTGATTTTTCTAATTTATGGCAAGGAACTCAGTTTTATAACAAGCCGCCAGGACCGGCCGTAGTAATCTATTGTTAAGGAAATTAACTTTTACACAATGAGGTACTATCATAAAACCGAATTAAAACTGGGGAACTATAATATTTTTACTCCACTCAGGATCCTGAATTCAATACACATGATTACTAAAAATTCATTGTAATATTATTGTTAATATATATTTTGCTTTCTTAATTAATAAAACTAATATACATATTTATAATAATAATAAAAAATATATAAAATACAGCTTTTGTTTAACACGTATAAGTAGCTAAGTGTATCTACTACTTATCCCAGAAAGGAGGTGTTTTAAAAAAGCCCTACGGCCAGTAACTTCTCCCTTCATTGTTTACTCGAAAAAAGTGCTCCTACATATGTTTTCTTTTGCCGAGAGATCATTTTCAAAACATATTTATAATAAAAATATGCAAGTCTTGGTGATGAAAAATGTACTCCTAATAAATGATTAAAGTACATAAAAAGATAGAAACAAATTTTATTTATTTTAAAAAAATCTCTCGCAAAGGCAGTTTCCTCTTTCTTCTTGAATCAATTAATTCGGGCAATAATGCGCCAAAGTAAAATCTGCCAAGTTTATCTGCCATCTTTTTACATATTTCTTCGTTTTTTTCTATATTAATTCCTTTGGGTGTCCACACAACAAAATAAACTTGTGAAATACCCGTAACAAGCATTTGTCCCTGGACTTGAAAGTAGTAATCATGATTTTTTTTAGTTTCAATTCTCTGTCTGTCAATGTACAAAATTTGATAATTTTTTTTTCTAACCACTTCTTCGGGAGACGATTTTGAAGGGCATTTAATTTCGACTAATGCACTCCTATCCTCTAGAACCCTGTCTGAACTAGCAGCCAAGTAAGGAAATTGATTTGAAATAAACAAGCCACACCGTTCAGTTTTTATATTTTTATTTATTTCAAAACACTTGACAGCTTTTTCCTCACTTTGCTGTCCATAGTGTGTATGACTATTACCTCTAAATGTACTGTACAACAGAGACTCCACAGTTTTAGCTATTGCTGTAGTCGGTCTAAGTTTGTAAATACGTCCAAAATTTGAAGCCGTAACTCTAATTTCTCTTTCTTTTGCCCAAATGTACCTGTCTATTTCAATTTGGTCTAAATTCAAAGATAATTTTCTCAAAAAAACCTCTTTGGCTGTCACAAATGTTACAACATCCATGACAGGATTTTCTAAAAAATATTTAAACCATAATCGCAGTCGGGACCAGCATACGTAAATTTTTTTACGACATATTTTTTTAGGAATACTTTGTCTAAGACGAGCTTGTTCTATAGACGAACAATATTTTTTTGTTATTAAACCAGGACCGTTTTAATCACAATATATTTAGGGGAAAAGTGCTTAAAATGATCCCCTCAGGTCAAATGATCCCCATCAATTGTAAGAAAATTTGTGGCTCCATCTACCAAACATAACTGTCATTTGATTAAGCGCTCTGTAATTAGTAGCTTCTGAAAGCTTGATGGCGTTCTGTGTATTCTGCACAGTTTTGTGCCAAAATATGTAAAATAAGCACTTCTGATCTAAGGTAAGATATATTTTAAAAGTCCATTACTTCCACTTGAAAGGTATTATAGAGGTGGTAGTTGTTTTGACAGAATTAGATACATTTCAGTCGTAGGTTAGTTATGATCTTTTTACCGCATGTAAAAATTGAAGGTTAGTTTACAATTTTTGAATGCGGATATGTTACCTAAGGCGAAATGATCCCTTTTTCTTGAGGCAAAATGATCCCGGATCATTGGGCGGGGCTAGTACCTGCTAAGATAAGACTGATTTTTGCAAATCATATACCCTCTAAGAAAAGAGAGGGTGGGTGGGCGGTGCTAGTACCTGCTAAGATAAGACTGATTTTTGCAGATAACATATCCTCTAACCCCGCCCACCTACTCTTTATTTTCTTTGAGGGAATACCATTTGCCAATATCAGTTTTATCTTAGCAAGTACTAACCCCACCCACCCGCCCGTTATTTTCTTAGATTGTATGTTATTTGCCAATATCAGCCTTATCTTGTCAAGCACTAGCTCGGCCCATCCGCCCTTTATCTTGTTAGAGGGCTAGTACCTAATAAGATAAGACTGATTTTCGCAAATGACATATCCTCCAAGAAAAGAGAGGGTGGGTGGGCGGGGCTACTACCTGCTAAGATAAGACTGATTTTTGCAGATGACATATCCTCTAACACCGCCCACCCACCCTTTAGTTTCTTCGAGGGAATACCATTTGCCAATACCACTTTTATCTTAGCAGTTACTAGCCCCACCCACCTACTAGCTGCTAAAATAAAACTTTTTTTCGCAAATGAAATACCCTCTAAGAGAGGAGAGGGAGGGTGGGTGGAGCTAGTACCTCTTAAGACGGGGAAATTTAAATAATTTAAAAGAATTTTAGGGATTTTCGTGTTCTATTTTTGGGAAATTCTCAGTCTTAAGAGGTACTAATCCCAGTCACCCGCCGTCACTTTTCTTAAAGGGTATCTCATTTGCGAAAATCAGTTTTATATTAGCAAGTATTAGCCCCACCCACCCACCCTCTCTTTTCTTAGAGGGTATATCATTTGCCAAATTCAGTTTTATCTTAGCAGTTAGTAGACCCGCCCACCCGCCCTCTCTTTTCTTAAAGGCTATATCATTTGCCAAATTCAGTCTTATCTTAGCACTTACTAACCCCACCCACCCACCCTCTTTTTTCTTAGAGTGTATGTCATTTGCCAAATTCAGTTTTATCTTAGCAGTTACTAGCTCCACCCACCCACCCTCTCTTTGCTTAGAGGGTATATCATTTGTCAAATTCAGTCTTATCCTAGCAGTTACTAGCCCCACCCACCCACCCTCTCTTTTCTTAGAGGGTATATCATTTGCCAAATTCAGTTTTATCTTAGCAGGTAGTAGGCCCGCCCACCCGCCCTCTCTTTTCTTGGAGGGTATCCCATTTGGCAAAATTAGTCTTATCTTAGCACGTACTGATGACTAAAGTATTGTCTCAAACTCTTCTAGAAATTATACACCCCGTATTTTCGGTGCTTTTCAAATTTTTTTTGTTTATTTTTTTTAAGAATTTATTTTTTTGTTAATTTTTGAAATAAAATATTTATCAGTTATGTCATGATTTGATTTTTCTTGTTGATGCTGTCCCCTTATGGTCAAAATTCAAAGGGATCATTATGCCCATGCCGAGGGATCATTTTACCTATGGGGATGCCTAAAATGATCCTTTTGTAAGGTCCTGGAAAAACGTTAATAACTTTTTTTATAATTATCGAATCACCAATTGGCTTATACTGTTACCTAGATAAATGAATGTTCTTACAAATAATGCTACACTTTTACATGAATAATAATAATTTGTATTTTTTAAAGAATTTCTCCCTTAGGGGGATCATTTTAGGCACCTTTCCCCTACTTATCCCCTCTAAAAAATTGACGATCTCAACATTTTGCTGAATAAATCCTATCTAAATTGTATAAAATATGATGAGTCTCTTCTTGTGATTTATCATTCCATTAATGTTTTTTGGATTTGCATATACAGGATGACCCCAAAAATTAATGAACGCGTAAATTTATTTTATTGATTTAATCAGGAACTACAGAACCCAATGCCTTGAAATCTTGCAAATGTTTTAAGGTTATAAACAGCATAATAAATTTTTAGTCGAAATATATTTGCTTATCCCCTCCAAAAAATTGATGACGTCAGCTCAAGTTTGCCGTATAATCCCATTTAAAATTTACAAAATATGATGAGTCTCTTCTTGTAATTTATCATTCCATTCATATTTTTTGGATTCGGATATACAAGGTGACTCAAAAAATTTAATGAATGCGCAAATTTATTTTATTGATTTCATCAGGAACTACAAAACCGAATGCTTTGAAATCTAATGTGGAAAAAAAAAACATAATAGGCATGCAGTCGTCACGTTTCCGATAGCGAGGGAAGTACTGTCTAAACTCTTTAGACCAATTTTTTTGATTTTCCCATTTCTCCATTTCTCAATTTTTCAATGTTTCAGTTTGGGATTTTTTCACTGTTTCGATTCTTTAATTTTTCTTCCATTTTTAGGTTTTTCAATATTTCAGCTTTGGAATTTTGCAATAGTACGTTTCTTCAATTTTTCAAATTTTTGATATTGTGTTTTCTCGGTTTTTAAATTTTTCGATATTTTAATTTTTCAGTTTTTAACGTTTTAGGTTTTTAGATTTCTCACTATCTCGACTTTTCGATTTTTCAGTTCCATGATTTTTCAATTTGTCGAATTTTTAAATTTTAGATTTTTTGTTTTCTTTGATGTTTTGAATTCTCGATCATTCGAGTTTTCAGGCTTAGATTTTTTTTGTTGTTCAATTCTTGGATTTTTAAAATTTTTGTTTTTTAAATTTTCCTATTTATCAACGTACTGGGATTTCAATGTTTTGATTTTTTGATTGTTCAATTTCTCGATTTTTTGAATTTTTAGTTTTTGATACGATTTTTTTTTTCAAAAATGTTCAGTTTTTCAATTTATTAACTTTACGATCTTACTTCAGTTTTGCTCCATTTCGATTTCTCAATTTTTCGACATATTACTATTGGGATTTTTCAATTTATCGATTCTTCGATTTCTCGATTCTTCATATTTTCGGGTTCTCGAATTTCTTCATTTTTCGATTTCTCAGTTTTCCGATATTTCAGTTTTACGATTTTTAAATTTTTTTATTTTTCAGATTTCAATTTTTGACGTTTCTAAATTTTTCGATTTTTCAATTTTCCTTCCATTTTTCAGTTTTTCAGTATTTCAGTTCTGGGAATTTACAATGTTTCGGTTCTTCAATATATACCGTTCAGGATATTTTTTGACAAAGGTAGGCCATGTAAATCTAGTAATTTGGTTGGCAACCAATTACGTATATGCAAAGATCCCTAATCACAATTGCAATATATGTATCATATTACGTTAAGTTGTTTTGTTAATCTGACAAAAACACTAAAGTCCTGAAGCAAACAATCACAGCTTAGTTTGTTGAAATTTACTCAGTTGAAAACACTCAACATATTAAAGAGAAGAAAACACGTGCCACTTTGATAAACAACATAACCAGACCAATCAGTCTTTCTCAAACTCACGACAGGCACCTTTCTGTTTTAATCATCACGAATTAGTTGGGAAAACTGCGCCACTTGTCCACTTTATTGCACTTAACTTTAAGTGGCCATGATTTAAAAAAATAAAAACCCTCATATAAAGTTGTAATCGCGCCGTCATGCCACCGTCAACGTTTTTCTTCGTCACCTTCCTCCTGTGCTTAACCACACCAGAAGCAAAAGTGTTCGGAAGGTGTGAACTCGCAAGAGCTTTGAGATACAACTACGGCTTTCCACTCGATCAACTACCAACATGGGTGTGTATAGCTAACTACGAATCGCTTTACGACACCAGCGCCTTCAACCGCGTTTCGGGGGACCACGGAATTTTCCAAATAAGCCAACTGTGTTGGTGCTCCGACGACAAACACCCGGGGAAAAACTGCAACGCGGTGTGCTCAAAATTCCGAGACGACGATATTGCAGACGACGTCGCGTGTGTAAAGAAAATTTTTGCGGAAAATGAAAGGCTTTCCGGAGATGGTTTCGACGGGTGGATGACGTATCAGTCCTGTAGGGACAACGTTGGGGAATTTACTACCGGGTGCTTTTAAACTTTTAATCCATAACGACAACTTTACGCACATGCGCAATAAAGTCTATACACTAGTGTTCAAAGCGCGCTTTATTGTATTTTTCCTTAAAATAGGAGACCAGTAGGGGCGAAAGAGTCCTTTCCGCCTCCACACAAATCTGTTGCACTTTTTCACCAACATTATCGATCTTGTGGAAATGTAAATAAAACAAAATGTGATTAATCCACACATCTACGTCTTCTTCACCGAACTGTTTGCACGCTAGTTCGTGAACCCGAGCCCACGCGTCGTAGTCATGATCGAATTCCGTCGACTCTAGTTTGGACATGGTGAAGTGCAATTCTTTACAAAATGGTTGCTTATTCGCTAGTTCGTTATATTTAGTTCGTGCGGCCTCAACCCCTTCCATAAACGCTAACCATTCTATGTATTTGGGTTTTAACACTTCAGAGACCTCTGGTGGTCCCTTAATCCCCTCTTCGTATATGTCGCGGATTCGATCATCAGACAGCAGTCCACAGTAACGAATATACGTAAGCCACAACGGCAACGACGTTTCGTTAAGCTTCTCAACCCCTTGTTTAAACACTTCATCAACTTTACTCTTCCTGTCGGTCATAGTTGCGTACCGAAGACGCATTTTCCACAAGTCTATAGACTCGGGTAGGGCTACAGTTGCTAAAATTACACTAATTATTATTAATTAGTGTGTCAAACGATGGAGTTACCTTTTTCTAATATATGCAACGCTTCTTCATCCGTTACAAGCTCTAACCAATGCATGTAATATCTTTCTGGTAGATATTTTTCCTCTGAAGCTTGTTCCAAAGCGGATTTAAGAAGATCGGTTTTTTCGATTTTTGGCATGCCGTTATTTTCACGCTGTGCGTCCACAAGGCAGTCGAGATACATTGACCAAAGGCTACTTCTTTCGGATGGAGGCACTTTGCTCAAACCCTCTTTGTATTTGTCAAAACAAGAAAGTATATAGTTTTTGCCGTACAGCTGTATGTCTTCCTCTGACATGTTTTCTAACTCTACAAAGTAAAAGGACTGCACAGTTAACGGCCGACTCTCTACTTTTGCATTTTCTCGACCTATCATGACCCCTAGAGGACGAAGAAATAGGTCTCCCGTTTCCGTCTTTCTGTCCGTCTGTCTGCCGTCCCGGATTTTTATTACAGAGATAATTTCCGAAAGTACTGGGTCGATTGTTGTCAAATTTTGTATTTATATTAGGTGTATCATGTAGATGGTAAAACGATAACCAAAATTTGTAATGGGTTTTAAATTGTATCAAATAACATAGTCTTACACATTTTGACATTTAATTTGGAATCTGCAAAACCGAATGCTTTGAAATCTTGCAGATGGTTTACAGTTATGATAAGCATAAGTTTTTATTCAAAATACAGTACAACCGCGATAATCCGAATTAGTTGGGGAAAGGTGTGTTCGGAATAGCGATTTGTTCGGATCAACGAATTTCCCAAAAAGCTGAAACTTCATACACTGCTGAAAACAAATTTCAAGAAATAAATTTTAATTTTATTAAACAGAAATAAAGTACATATTCTTAACCAACAATGTGTAATAGATACATTCGAAAAAATATTTTTGGAATCATAACGTCGAGATAAATATACATCTCTAAATTTTTTCAGAATTTTTAGACAACTTTTTCAAAAATGAAATTTTACACTGTGGTAGTACTTACCAAATAACGTACCCGCTAAGAAAATAAAAAGTGGGTAGGCCAGGCTAGTATTTACCAAAATAAGACTCATTTTGACAAATGACCTACTCTTCTAAGAAAAGTTACTAGCCCCGCCCACCCACCCTTTATTTTCTTAGAGGAGTAGGTCATCTGCCAAAATTAATCTTACCTTGGCAAGTATGAGGCTGATTTTTAGAAATGACATTGTCTAAGAACATAAAGGTGGGGGGCCGGGCTAGTACTTGTCAAGATAGGACTGATTTTGGCAGATGACCCACTCTTCTAAGAAAGTAAAGGGTGGGTGGGCGGGGCTAGTACTTGTCAAGATGAGCCTGATTTTGGCAAATGACATATCCTCTAAGAAAATAAGGGTGGGTGGGCGGGGCTAGTACTTATCAAGATAAGACTGATTTTGGCAAATGACATATCCTCTAAGAAAATAAGGGTGGGTGGGCGGGGCTACTATTTGTTAAAATAAGACTGATTTTGGCAGATGACTTATTCTTCTAAGAAAATAAAGGCTGGGTTAGCACTTACTAACAATAAACAAATTAAAAAATAAAAATATGAGAAATTGAATAATCGGATAAATGAGAAATCGGAAAATTGTCCAACTGTGTAATCGGAAAATCAAAATCTGAAATATCGAAAAACTGAAAAAAAACAAGTCTTATAAAATCGAATTCGAAATTCCAGTTTTCATTTTTTTAGTTTTTAGATTTTTCAACTTTTGAATATTTCATTGCTAATTTGTTTCACAATTTTGCAGTTAGTTTTTAATTCCAATCTTTTGATTTTTCAAGTTTTAACTTTACAATTTTTGAATCTTTTGATTTTTAATTTTTCAAGTTGTCAAGTTAAATTTTTTCCTTTTTACGATTTGTCATTTTCGATTTTTTAACTAAAAGAACAAATTTATTCGAACCGAAATTTTGAAAAATTGAAAATTAGAAACAAAATTTTCAGATGTTTTAAAGCCACGGTAAACATGGCAAATCGCTGATCAAAATTACTTTTTACTTCCTTCCAAAAACTCGGTGAAGAAAAATCAAAAATCTAGTACTTGTTAAAATAAGACTGCTTTTGGCAGATGACCCATTCTTCTAAGAAAATAAAGGGTGGGTGGGCGGGGCCAGTACTTGTCAAGATGAGACTGATTTTGGCAAATGACATATCTTCTAAGAAAATAAAGGCTGGGTGGGTGGGGTTAGCACTTGCTAACAATAAAAAAATCTAAAAATAAAAAAGTGACAAATTGAATAATCGGATAAATGAGAAATCGGAAAATAGTACAACTGTATAATCGGAAAATCAAAAACAGAAATATCGAAAAATTGAAAAAAAAAAACAAATCTTATAAAATCGAATTCGAAATTCCAGTTTTCATTTTTTTAGTTTTTAGATTTTTCAACTTTTGAATATTTCATTTGCTAATTTGTTTGACAATTTTGCAGTTTTTAATTCCAATCTTTTGATTTTTCAAGTTTTAACTTTGCAATTTTTGAATCTTTTGATTTTTAATTTTTCAAGTTCTCAAGTTAAAATTTTTTCGTTTCACGATTTGTCATTTTTCGATTTTTTAACTAAAAGAACAAATTTATTCGAACCGAAATTTTGAAAAATTGAAAATTAGAAACAAAATTTTCAGATGTTTTAAAGCCACGGTAAACATGGCAAATCGCTGATCAAAATTACTTTTTACTTCCTTCCAAAAACTCGGTGAAGAAAAATCAAAAATCTAGTACTATTTAAAATAAGACTGATTTTGGCAGATGACCCATTCTTCAAAGAAAATAAAGGGTGGGTGGGCGGGGCTAGTACTTGTCAAGATGAGACTGATTTTTGCAAATGACATATCCTCTAAGAAAATAAGGGTGGGTGGGCGGGGCTAGTACTTGTTAAAATAAGACTGATTTTGGCAGATGACTTATTCTTCAAAGAAAATAAGGCTGGGTGGGTGGGGTTAGCACTTGCCAACAATAAAATAAATTAAAAATCAAAAAATGACAAATTGAATAATCGGATAAATGAGAAATCGGAAAATTGTACAACTGTATAATCGGAAAATCAAAAACTGAAAAATCGAAAAATTGAAAAAAAAAACAAATCTTATAAAATGGAATTCGAAATTCCAGTTTTCATTTTTTTTTAGTTTTTAGATTTTTCAACTTTTGAATATTTCATTTGCTAATTTGTTTGGCAATTTTGCAGTTTTTAATTCCAATCTTTTGATTTTTCAAGTTTTAACGTCACAATTTTTGAATCTTTTGATTTTTAATTTTTTAAGTTCTCAAGTTAAAATTGTTCGTTTTCATGATTTGTCATTTTTCGATTTTTTAACTAAGTAAAAGAACAAATTTATTCGAACCGAAATTTTGAAAAATTGAAAATTAGAAACAAAATTTTCAGATGTTTTAAAGCTACGGTAATCATGGCAAATTGCTGATCAAAATTACTTTTTACTTCCTGCCAAAAACTCGGTGATGAAAAATTAAAAATCTAGTACTTGTTAAAATAAGACTGCTTTTGGCAGATGACCCACTCTTCTAAGAAAATAAAGCGTGGGTGGGCGGGGCTAGTACTTGTCAAAATGAGACCGATTTTGGCAAATGACATATCCTCTAGGAAAATAAGGGTGGGTGGCGGGGCTAATACTTGTTAAAATAAGACTGATTTTGGCAGATGACTTATTCTTCTAAGAAAATAAGGCTGGGTGGGTGGGGTTAACACTTGCTAACAATAAAAAAATTTAAAAATAAAAAAATGACAAATTGAATAATCGGATAAATGAGAAATAGGAAAATTGTACAACTGTATAATCGGAAAATCAAAAACTGAAATATCGAAAAATTGAAAAAAAAAGAAATCTTATAAAATCAAATTCGAAATTCCAGTTTTTATTTTTTTTTAGTTTTTAGATTTTTCGACTTTTGCATATTTCATTTGCTAATTTGCTTGGCAATTTTGCAGTTTTTAATTCCAATCTTATGGTTTTTCAAGTTTTAACTTTACGATTTTTGAATCTTTTGATTTTTAATTTTTCAAGTTCTCAAGTTAAATTTTTTCCTTTTCACGATTTGTCATTTTTCGATTTTTTAACTAAAAGAACAAATTTATTCCAACCGAAATTTTGAAAAATTGAAAATTAGAAGCAAAATTTTCAGAAGTTTTAAAGCTGCGGTAAACATGGCAAATCGCTGATCAAAATTACTTTTTACTTCCTTCCAAAAACTGGGTGATAAAAAATCAAAAATCTAGTACTTGTTAAAATAAGACTGCTTTTGGCAGATGACTCACTCTTGTAAGAAAATAAAGGGTGGGTGGGCGGGGCTAGTACTTGTTAAGATGAGACTGATTTTGGCAAATGACATATCTTCTAAGAAAATAAGGGTGGGTGGGCGGGGCTAGTACTTGTTAAAATAAGACTGATTTTGGCAATGACTTATTCTTCTAAGAAAATAAGGCTGGGTGGGTGGGGTTAGCACTTGCTAACAATAAAAAAATCTAAAAATAAAAAAATGACAAATTGAATAATCGGATAAATGAGAAATCGGAAAATTGTACAACTGTATAATCGGAAAATCAAAAACTGAAATATCGAAAAATTGAAAAAAAACACAAATCTTATAAAATCGAATTCGAAATTCCAGTTTTCATTTTTTTAATTTTTAGATTTTTCAACTTTTGAATATTTCATTTGCTAATTTGTTTGACAATTTTGCAGTTTTTAATTCCAATCTTTTGATATTTCAAGTTTTAACTTTACAATTTTTGAATGTTTTGTTTTTTAATTTTTCAAGTTTTCAAGTTAAAATTGTTCCTTTTCACGATTTGTCATTTTTCCATTTTTTTACCAAAAGAACAAATTTATTCGAACCGAAATTTTGAAAAATTGAAAATTAGAAACAAAATTTTCAGATGTTTTAAAGCTGCGGTAAACATGGCAAATCGCTGATCAAAGTTACTTTTTACTTCCTTTCAAAAACTCGGTGATAAAAAATCAAAAATCTAGTACTTGTTAAAATAAGACTGCTTTTGGCAGATGACCCACCTTTCAAAGAAAATAAGGGTGGGTGGGCGGGGCTAGTACTTTTCTTAGAAGAGTAAGTCATTTGCCAAAATGAGTCTTATTTTGGCAAATACTAGCCTGACCCAGCCGCCTTTTATTTTCTTAGAGGCTCGGTTATTTGGCAAGTACTAGCAAATTTCGACCCATTTTCGACCATTTTCGAAATTTAACTAAATACTTTTTCTTGTAGATTTCGGGGCGCAGAAGTCACTTCCGGCCTCATTTCTTCGATAACTTTAACCTTTTTTCCAGAATTAGATAATTAATTCAGTGCATTGAAACATCACAATTTTTAAAAATTTCAAAAAATTACGTATAGAAAGAAGATCTTGCGTCATTTTTGCAAGTAGGTGCATGTTTTCAAGTTCAGTTCGGATTACTGGATGTTCGAACAATTGTTAGTTCGGATTATAGAGGACATACTGTACATTTATTTGTCCCCTCCAAAAAATTGATGACGTCACCTCAAAAGTTTGCCGAATAAATCCTAATAAAATGTAGAAAATATAATGAGTTGGTACTTGTAATTTATCATTCCATTCATATTTTTTAGATTTGCTTATATGGGGTGTGTGAAAAAAATCAATGACTGAGTCAATTTATTTTATTGATTAAATCAAGAATTGCAAAATTGAATACTTTGAAATCTTGACGTTTTGAAGTTATCGTAAGCATGGTAACTTTTTAATGAAACTGTATCTGTTTATCAACCCCAAAAAATTAATTACGGCATCTCAAAATTTTGCCAAATAAATTCTTTCGCAAATGTGCAAAATATGAACAGACTTCTAATCATTGCATTAATATTTTTTAGATTTGCTTAAACAGGTGACTCAAAAAAATTAATGGATCAGTCAATTTATTATTGATCAAATTAAGAACGAGCCACCACATTTTCTGGAAAATGTGAGAATACGCTCGCCTTTATAACAATAAAATAATGATAAGGTAAGAATTATAATAATAACATTCAGAATATTTTGTTCAATGGAGGCTTATGAATAATTTTAGTCATCTGATTTGGGGCGATAAACTCATTCAAATCAAACAAATGTCTACGTGACATTCTTCCGATGTAATGTTTCCCCGTTGATAATGTGCTGCCAGACATTTTTATTGCTCAGACTTCCGCTTATTGAATAAAACACTACATTTTATTTTGATTTTCGATGTTCTAATTCACATTTATTTAATTATAACTTGTCTAGATCTCGGGGAAGTTCAGCATCCCATAGCCTCCCCCTAGCTAGGGGTTATGAAATATCGAGAAAATATGAAAGTACCAAATTGCCGATAAGGAAAACAACTTTTAAACGTTTATGTTTATACATCGGGAGAATGTCACGTAGAAATTATAGATTATCTGTCTTATTAAAATCCGTCACGGCAGGCAGACAGACAGACGGAAAATTAGTTAATATTACTATTCTACTTATACTTACTTTTTCTCTCCCTCTGTGCCAGAGTGTGCCACACAAACTCCTTATCAGAATAATTTTCCAACAATTTCTCGATTATTAAATCCTGAACTGGCGCCGTAAAACTATACCCTTCTAACAAATTTAAAATTTCAATGAAATAGTTGCAGTCTTTCACATGATCAGAAATAAAATGCACATACGTTTCCACCCTCTGACACACCCTTTTCGTTATATCATCCTGAAACGTGTCATCTTTAACCACCGACAACTCCAACTTAACAGCTTCTGTATACAACAGCTGACTGTCTTTATGAATAGTTAACCCTTTGTTGAGTACGGTTAGCGCAGTGTTGGGGTCATTCCGGTCTTGAGCATACCATGCGGCAGCCACTTGCCACACTTCCGGGTTTTGACCGCAGTTCTGAATAATCAAAAATTAACAGCGTTGGCATGGGGGTCCACTACGTACCTTTATCATGTTCTGAATGGCCACGGAAGCCGCATTAATGTAATTCGACTGCTTGCAAAATTTAAAATACGATAAACACAAGGAAAAATCATGTGCGAACCTTTGCAGCGCTATTTCGTATAAGTTTTTAATCCGGCGCAGAATTTTGTACTCGATGCTGCTTTTGCGTTCGGATTGTATGCTTTTATCGCGTCTGTTGTGGCCGTGGATTTCTTTCAAGAGGACTTTTTCGAACATGATGTATTCTTTGAAGTCTTTTAAATTTTTTGAGACGCTGTTGATTTTGTACTCGAATTCTGTGCGGGTTCTTCGGATAAAACTGAAAAGGGGGTACGTTCATTCAAATAAATTTTATAAATGGGTGAATTACTGTAGCTTTTCGGGGGTGTATAAATTGGTTTTTCGCATTTCTTCGATTTCTTCCGCTAGTTCCGACATTTTGTTGAGTATTTTCTGTAATGGGAAATTAAAAAGTGGGGTAAATATGATATTTTTATTTACCGATGTTTGAAATTATAACCTCTTGATTTGTGATCATATAACCTCACATTTTCCTCACTATGCCTGAGACTTGTGGTTACCAACCTAACCATTGCCAACCACGGATAAATTCCAATTTGGAATCCTCTGACTCGTCTGTGCTGATTATTTAAATAAAATATAAATACATTATTTAATTTTAACGTTGTAATAATAAGTAGGTAAAAAAAGCAACCATTCTTTTTCAAGGTTATTATTTTATTTCCCATTGTCGTAGTGCTTCAACATATTAATACAAAAAGGATGGACAATAAAGTTACACTTAATAATAAATAAATACAAATAAATTAATAAAAACCTAATAATGAGGAAGACCTGATGTAAATGACACTTGGTGTGAAAATTTCGTTGCAAAATTGTTAATAGCAAGTACCAGCATTCGATCGTGATGGTCGGCATATTGGCATCACAACAACATAAATAAAAACATGTTTATACATTATTAGTTTCATCAATCCTTTAGTACTTCGGAAACGTACATCAACAATCAATACTTACAAAAACTGTACAACTGCAATTAAACATAAACACAACTAACAAATCAGCGCAATTTTATACTAATTTGGTCAATAAGTTGGTCGACTCTCTCGCTTGCTCCCTTAAAGCTCCTCGGATCGGGTCCAATCATCTGAATAAGTTGAGGAACTTCTTGGGACGAAACCAGGACGAATTTACTTATGGCCTTCAAACACCTGTACAAGTGTTCCTCGTTGGGCTTGGAGTTAAAATATTGCAGCAAGGCCATCGTCAGTTCCACCGCGACATCGTCAAACACCTAAAACCAACAACATCACCACAACCTCCAAAAAACGACACCATCTCCGTCAAAGTACAAGTGCTAATTTAGTGCGACAGCGGAAGTGACTTAAACTGACAGATGATCAAGAGACATGAAGTGACTTAGTAATGTAGCGACTGCCCTCTAGCGGAAGGTCACAGTTAGTCAAACAAACGATTAAACCAACTTAGCTACCTTGGATAAGCTGCCTTTGGGTAAAAGCTGCCGAATCCGAAAATATTTAAACATTTTCTGAAAACACAAATCTGAACAGAGTATCAATTGCAAAACCGGTTATACAATTTTGTTGACAAAAGCAGCCAAGCCGCGATTACACAACTGAATAAGTCAGATACAGACCACAGTTTTTACCTCCTTGCAGGCTAAATTGTGGATGATGGCGGTTCCTCGTTCTTGGAGAAGCGGCAAGTCTGACAGTAGAGAGTGCACAGCCACCTTAGTAGTTACTCGGATGTTGCTGGTTTGCTGGTTGTTGTAGGACCATTCGGAAATGTACATCAACCATTCCGACGAGCTCAAATTTTCGAACATATTGGCAATCTAGAAGAAGGTGTGACGTCACAAGTTAACTATGTTTGGTTGGATTACAAATAGGGCTAGAGCTGATTGCTCCTCAGGGCTGATCCTGTCAATTTCGAAAGCGTAATTCATCAACACGTGGTCTTTCCGATCTTGATGTAGCACCAAAATAATATCGTCTTTCAAAGCGGCAATGGCTAGGATGTTCAAAGTTCGAACTCGTACTTCAGTCGAGAGATCTTTGTCGTGAAGAAGACGACCTAAATCATCAAAAATGATCACATAGACTCACACAATGATCTTCGTTACCTATAAAACTCAAGAAACCGTCACTCAACGCCCAGCTACCTTCTTCACCCACCATGTACACCTGCAATTCTTCCATGAATCGCTGTTCTTCTTCAGAAATCTTACCATCTATTAGTCCCAGAAGAGCATCGAACTCAGTTTGGGCCTACAATGTCAACAATAGCACAAAGATTACCACTGCAAGATGTCTTACGTCTAACTGATCTTTATAAACGATGGGAGGTTCTCTCGCCTTCTTCTTTTCTTCTTCTTCGCGCCGTTCTTCTTCCTCTAAATCCAACACTTGGTCCGAGGGAACCCTAGCTTCAGCGCCATTTACTTCGGCTTCGGCCATAGCTGCGTCCTAAAATTTTGCCGTTATTTTACAATTGTGCTAAAGAAATTGACGTACTTCTAGTTCTACTGGAACTGGTCCCCCTTGTCGCAACAACTTCTTTCGCTTCTTCTCCTTCTTCTTCTCTTTCTTTGCTAGTTTTTCTTTGATTGTTTTTCTTCGTTCTTCCAAAAGAAGTGACCGGTATCTAAAAGGAAGAACTATTGAGTTAAATGGTGAGAATGTGTAGTAAAGAAAGGAACTGCAGGGAGAATGTGTGTGTACTTTAGTCATTACAGATGATTAAGCGCATTATTTATCTTGGCATATTTTCAAATCACTTATTTATCTGACAAAAATGTATATTTCATCAAAGGCTAATAATAGCATGTACGTTTCGTTCCAGAGAAAATCTAGCGATATGAAGGTGAAATTTAACGAATTTATGTAAGCATTACATTCGGGAAGAATCGCAGAAAAAAAGTCTCAAAATTCTTAAAAATACTATAATTTTTAAACACCCCAAAATAGAATACACCATTAAAAATTTCCCTTAATTCTCCTCTCATAATCAAATTTCGCGCCAATTAAAACCGTGAAATCGCATTTAAATTCAATGACGTAGCAATCACCCATATTTTAGCGTGTTTTTTTTTTATTTTATGGTTTGTAAATTGACAGTTAAGATTTGTAACTGTTAATATAGTCTTTGCCATTTCTATTGAAAGACCACCTGTTGATTTTCCCTAAAATTTAGCAATTGCTAACAGTTTTCGGTTGATTGACAACGGCTTTTAGTTAGAAAATTGTGTGAATATGAACGTTGCCAAATTTACGATCAACAAGTGGTGTTTTAATAGAAATGGCAAAGACTATAGTTCTAATACTGTTTAACAAGAATAATGAAGACTAGCATACATTAATTTCTTCAGTTTTCTATTTTACGATTTTTCAATTATTCCATTTTTTGCTTTGTTAGTTCTCCGATTTTACAATTTTTTGAGTTTTAAACTTTTAGTTTTTTAATTTTTCGTATTTTTTTATTTTTCAGCAAAAGAACAAATTTATCCAAACTAAAATACTGGAAAATCGGAAAATTGTATCATTGAAACAATGAAGAAAACAAAAATTTTAAAATGAAAAGTCCAAAAATTTCAAAATGAAAATCGAGAAACTAAAAAATCGAGAAACTAAAAAATCGAGACACCGAAAAATTGAAAAAATGAAAAAATAAAGAATCCCGAAATTGATACATCAAAAAATCAAAAACGAAACAATTTTGAAATTTTTCAATTTTAAAGTTTTCAAGTACTTGATTTCCAATTTTTATCAAAATAGAATTTTGTAAAATCGAATAACTGTAACACCGAAACATTAAAAAATGCAACAATTAAAAATCGAGAAATTGAGAAAATCAACAAAAAGAAACAATTTTGCAGTTTTTCGATATAAAATTTTACAAATTCTCAAGTTTTAATTCTTTATTTTCTCGATTTTCATTTTTTAATTGTTCAGCAAAAGGACAAATTTATTCAAACCGAAACTTTGAAATATTTAAAAATCAGAAAATTGTAATCTTGAAGCGTCTAAAAATTATAAAATGGAAAAATCAAAAAATTGTAATATGGAAACCTGAAAACCCCGATTAATTACAAATCGAGCAATTGAAAAATTGAACAAACGAAAAAAAAACTTCTATAAATTAAATAATCAAAAATACAAAAATTTTTAATTTCAAAATCCAAAGATTTTAAAATGAAACTTGCAATATCAAAAAATTTAAAAATCGAAAAATGAAAAAATTAAGAAATTGAATTGGATAATTGAAAAATCGGGAAAAAGAAAAATCGACAAAACGAAGCAATTCTGCAATTTTTCAATATAAAAATTTTCAAATTGTCGATTTTCAATTTTTCATTTTCTCGATTTTTCATTTTTTTTTTTTTTGTTCAACAAACGACAAATTTATTCAAACTGAACTTTTGAAAAACCTGAAAATTGTAACACTGAAACATCAAAAAACAAAACAATTAAAAATCGAGAAATTGAAAAATCGACAAAAAGAAACAATTCTGCAATTTTTCGACATTTAATTTTTCAAATTCTCGATTTTTATTTCTTCATTTTCTCGATTCGTCATTTTTTAATTGTTCGACAAATGGATAAATTTATTCAAACCAAAATTTTAAATTGAATTGAAAAATCAAAAAATTGAGAAATCGAAGAAGTGAAAAAATAAAGAAAACTTGAAAAAACCGAAAACATGAGATTTAAAAACTGAAAAATGAAACTTGAAATATCGAAAAATTTTAAAATTGAACAATGGGATAATTGAAAAAACAATTTAAAAATCGAAAAACTGTAATATTGAAACCTGAAAACTCTGATTAATTAATCGAGAAAGTGAAAAATTGAAAAAACGAAAAACAACAACTTCTATAAATGAAACAATCAAAAATACAAAAAAAAATTCAAGATTCAAAAATTTTAAAATGAAATGCGGAAAACTAAAACATTAAGAAATTGTAAAAACGAAACATGGAAAAGTTAAAAAATTGCAACACCGAAAAAACGAAACACTGAAAAACCGAAAAATCTAAAAGTTGAGAAATCGAAAAATTGAAAAAATACAGAAACTGAAAGATCGGAAAATGGAAAATCCAAAAAAATCCTACTAATTTTTTTGAAAAAAGTGAAAAATTAAAAATAGGCAAATTTAAAAATGAAACAATTCAAAAATTGAAAAACCAAACTTGAAATATCGAAAAATTGAAAAAATTGGCAAACTGAAAATTGGGTAACGAAAAAACAATTAAAAAATGGAACAACTGAGAAAAAGATAGAAACTGTAAAATCGAAAAAACAAAAGATTGTAAAATTCAACAGATAGAAAATCGAAAAATTAAAAAGCAAATCAGAAAATCGGGAAATTAAAATATCTACAAATTAAAAAATCGAAAAATACAAAAATTTTACTGAAAAATGCAACAACTTCATAATGAAAATCGAAAAACTAAAAAATGGAGAAATAGAAAAATGTAAAAACGACACACGGAAAAATAAAAAAATTGACAATTAAAAAAAACAAAAATTTAAAAATCTCGAATTGAGAAAATAAAAAATCGAAGAAACGATCGAAATAACTTGGAATTACATACTTGGAAGTACATTATTTTTAATTTTTCACTTTCTCAATTTTTCATTTTTTAATTTTTCAACAAAAGGACAAACTTATTAAAAGTGAAATTTAAAAAAATCAAAAAATCGGATAATTGTAAAACTGAAAAATTGAAAAATTAAAAAATTAAAAACTGAAAAATCGAAAAAGAAACATTGAAAAACCGAACAATTTAAAAATTGAGAAATCCAAGAATTGCAAAAATAAAGAAGCTCAAAATCGAAGGTCAACAATTGGAAAAGGAAAAACTGTAATCTTAAAACTTGAGAAACTGAAGAGTTCGATAATTGAAAAAACAACTGAAAATTTAAAAAATAAAAAAAAGAAACTGTAATAAAAAATATCAAAGTCGACAAATTGTAAAACTCAAAAGTTGAAAAATGTCAAAATAAACATCGAAAAACTGTAAAATTAAAAAATCGAAAACTAAAAAATTGAAAAAAATGAAACATTAAAGAATAAAAAAAATTGAAATACCGAATGTTGAAAAAATAGCGAAAATAAAAAATCGGATAAGGAAAAAATCAACAATTGAAAAATCAAAAAATAAAAATATCTTTAAATGGAAAAATTGAAAAAAACGAGAAATTGTCAAATCTAAAAATTATAAAATTGAAAAAATCGAAAAGCTAAGAATATTAAAAACTTCAAAAATCGATGCGAATTGAAAGCAATAGTATTCGACTTTGGGCCAGTTTGAATTTACCGCCGATATACTTTGTTGTGATTGGTCGGCACGAGTGCGAAAATTAACATATGTTACGAAAACTGTTCCTGTAAAACACGTGGAGGAAATTCACTCATTCAAGCTCAATTTATTTTAAATTAAACCACCTTGAGAGTTATCATCAGTTACATTAATGTCATCGTGGGCTCGAAATGGGAGGTGTTTTATTATATTAATGTGTTTTCTTACAGCTTGAATTTGAACATTTATTCTAGAACAGTTTTTTTTTATTTTGATCGCATTTAATATGTATGTGCTTTGTTGTGCTCAGTTCATGTCTTTTGCTTTAAGTGTTATCTGAATTTCTTGGAGTCCATGATGTAATCAACAATGTTAATTTAAAAATTAGTTTAAATTAATGCATAACTCAAATTGAGAGCAGTTGTTTTCATATGAATGTTCATCTTCATCTGCAATATCGGATTTTCAGCCCTTGCGAATCAGGCTATCTAGTTGGCTACGTCCTGCGGGATAAAAGTAAACCACATGGACGCTTTTCGCGCCGCTGTCGCTGCGCGTCCTCACGCTGCGTAATTAGCTTTCAATTAGCTTTATCTTTTCTGTCGTAAATTAAATTTGCCGCCACACCATCGTAATAATTTGAATTTTACCATCCGCTACTTTAGGATTTCCTTTTTTTCTATTTCATTTTTGAAACCTGGAGAGGGTTTTTGCAGCCATGATTTCCCGATTTTCCCTCTGCAGAATGGTGGAATAAACATTTTGTCCTCAATATTTAGCATTTTATTTAAGGGCACTTAATAGAAAATGTCTATAAGTATGTATCCGGTTGATGTTGCAGAAACCAAAATTTTTTTTTAGTCATTACGGTTTCAAATTTTAATCAATTGTTGATGGCGCCATCTAGAGAAAAAGAGACGTAACGTAAATGACACTAATGCAGTTCTCATACTTACAGCTGTGTAGAATCAATATTCAAAGTGTTGTCACACTGCAGTTTTTGTCATTTATTACATTTTCAATTAACAGGTTTGCCATTTACTGTGTTTTTTTTTGTAAGTAATTTGGTAAGTCAGGTTTCAGTACCTAATAAATGGTGTAAATAATTGAGTTTGTTTAATCACTGTTTATATTATTAACAGTATTGTATACAATTAATTATTTCAACATTCCCGCTACAAGCACCACATATCGCAAAGGAATTTGTTATAATTGGTAAATATTATTATTACATAACCTTAATTCCAGTATCAAATCTAAAACAATTAAGTAATAATTTTTACAGTGGTTAGAACTAATTCAATTATAAGTAATGAGTAACTGGAACGAATTACTTTTTTTGAGTAATTCAGTCACTTTTACAATTACTTTGAACCCAAATACTCAAAAATATTGTTTTGTTTTTCTCTACGAATCGTTTACCTGACCTCCTGGGATTTATACCTTATTCGTCCCCACAAAGAGACGATTAACCCATTAGGGAGTTAAAATCTAAAACGAGTTTAGCACAGAATTTGTTAAGGGTGCCCAGTCGTCGCGTACAAAATCAGTTCCAGTGAGAATTATTTTTTGTAAGTATGCAACCCAAAGTACCAAATCACCGCAGGTTCCATTTGTATGTATTTTGAAAAAAATTGAGTTGAAAGTTTAAAACGCTCCAGAAAATAGATTGAGAAACCCACAAGATTCAGTCTGACACAACTTTTTATTTTCTTTATAATGTTTTAAAAATATATAAAATAAACTGTTTATGTCCAAATATAACAGTAAAAAAATGCAATTGTTTAATCCTGTTCCAATATTGTATGAAAAAAATAACTAAGTCTACTTATTTCAAATAAGAAAAAGGAATAAGTACAATTTATATCGAACTCGTCGTCACGTCGATAGCCATCTGCAAATGGTAATTTCATGTAAAATGACTGAAACTCTTCCGACACGAACAACTTCAGTTGTTGCAGTTAATCATATTTTTTCCTAGCCAAAGATATCTAGGCAGAATATAACGCTTCAAGGTTAGATTTCCAGATATAAGATACAAAAAAATTGGTCTAAAGAGTTTAGACAGTACTTCCCTCGCTGTCGGAAACTTGACGACTGCATGCCTATTGTGTGTGTGAGTAAAGTAAATTTACGCTTTCATTTATTTTCTTGAATCACCCTGTATATGCAAATCCAAAAAATATGAATGGAGTGATAGATCACAAGTACAGACTGATCATATTTTGTACATTTTAGATATGATTTGTTCGGCAAATTTTCGAGCTGACGTCATCAAGTTTTTGGAGGGGATAAGCAAATATATTTTGACTAAACATTTATTATGCTCTTTATAACCTTAAAACATCTGCAAGATGTCAGAGCATTCCGTTTTGTAGTTCCTGATTAAATCAATAAAATATATTTACGCATTCATTAATTTTTTTGAGTCACTCTGTATATGCAAATCCAAAAAATATGAATGGAGTGATAAATGACAAGTACAGGCTCATCATATTTTGTACATTTTAGATATGATTTATTCGGCAAACTTTCGAGCTGACGTCATCAAGTTTTTGGAGGGGATAAGCAAATATATTTTGACTAAACATTTATTATGCTCTTTATGACCTTAAAACATCTGCAAGATTTCAGAGCATTCGGTTTTGTAGTTCCTGATTAAATCAATAAAATATATTTACGCATTCATTAATTTTTTTGAGTCACCCTGTATATGCAAATCCAAAAAATATGAATGGAGTGATAGATCACAAGTACAGACTCATCATATTTTGTACATTTTAGATATGATTTATTCCACAAACTTTTGAGCTGACGTCATCAAGTTTTTGGAGGGGATAAGCAAATATTTTTTGACTAAAGATTTATGATGCTCTTTATAGCCTTAAAACATCTGCAACATTTCAAAGCAATCTGGTTAGCAGATTAAAAATTAAATTTCAAAATGTTGTTTTATAATTTTGATTTTTTTTTCAAAAATCTGGACGTTTCGGGTGAAAAGTCGATTCAGAGTTGTAAACTACATGTGTAGGACTATGTTATTTTATACAATTGAAAACCCATTTACTATGTACAATTTTGAAGTGACGTCATCGCATTAGTGGTGGGGATGATTAGACAAATTTTGGTTAGCGTTTTACCATCTACATGATATTCTTAATATAAGTACAAAATTTCACAACAATTGGTCGAGTACTTTCGGAGATTATCTGTCTAATAAAAATCCGGGACAACAGACGGACAGACGGACGGACAGACGGACAGACGGACAGACGGACAGACGGACAGACGGACGGACAGACGGACAGACGGACAGACAGACGGAAATGGGAGACCTATTTCTTCGTCTTCTAGGGGTCATGAAAGATCGAGAAAACGTAAAAGTAGAGAGTCGGCCGACGGACTCGATTACAATACTTCCTTTGCTTACGCTCGGGAAGTAAAAAACGAAAACGTTCCTTAGCATAAAAAAATTTGAATTTCAAAAATGACATTCTGAGTGGACCCAACCACATATTAGGGGACCATTCGAAAGAGTGGACAAGAAAGTTCAACAGTTTTGTCAGATGAATTTTCAAATTCTAGGTTGTACGAAAAATTTTAGAGTCGCAAATTTATCATTTAATTTTTAAAATGTAATAAGAGCCAGGTAGCTTTTACAAAAACGTTTAATAATAGACAAATAACGTGCCACAAAAAGAAAACAGCGCACACAGTGTGCAGATTCTAATTATGGGCATGTCGTCGCCTGAGAACTTGTTTGATCTACAGACCAGAGCGCACTCAGGCCAATATCAACTCTAAGCGATTTATCTATAAGCCGACTTTCGTTAGAGCTGATCTAACTGATACACATCCACTACGAAGAACTAACCCGTTTCGACCATCTAGTCGGACTTTACAACGAATAAGTGAACAAAGTTCTAGAAAGATGACAAAATTTACATTTCAAATTGTATTATCAAATGATAGAACGCTCACCAAAATTTGTCACCAAAAATGAAATGACCTAATCTCCTAATTTTACAATAGTTGACGTAATTTAAATTTTATATCCTCCGTTTATGGTTTATGAATCCGTGTTGAGTTTTACCTTGGATGTCAAGATTTTTGGAAAAAAATCAACGTTTTCCAATTTATAGCTATGTATTTGAAGCATGTTAAATCGTTAGTCAAGATTTATTTGTTGAGGCTCCCCAGGAGTTGATAATGTCATCTTACAACTTCGTCGAATAATGTTGTTTAAATGTTAAAAAGTAGCATAATCCTGAACTTGTGGTTTATAAATACATTATTGAGATTTTTTGGCTTTTCGGTTCCTCGATTTTTCAACTTCTGATGTTTCAATGTTTCAATATTTCAATTATTGACATTTTCAATTTTTCCATTTTTGTATTTTTCGATTTCTCAATTGTCTGATGTTTCAATGATTTTCCATTTTTTTTTATTTTTCGATTTTACAGTTTTTCGATGTTTCGATTTTTATTTTTTTGATTTTTTCATGTTTGGACTATTTATTATTGCTAAAAGTAAACGTAAAAAATAACTACCAAAAGCGTGACTAAAAATATGTAAAAATTAATAGAAAATAGAACACAATGCTGCTAAAACATAAAAATAACTGTACTTTCCTAAAAAAATCTATTGCATGATTATTGTTCCACTAGTATTGCTAATTTAGGACGTTAGTATCAAACGCAATGAAAGAATTAATTCTTAGTTTAAAAAAAAAAAAATAGTTGCCGGTCAAAATCGAGTGAAACATGTGAGATGTGTGTAAATAAAAGCGTCTAAATAATAACTATTTCCCGCAGAATTTCTGGACGCTTATATAGTCGACATTGGCCTGAGCGCGCTCCGGTCTGTGGATCATACAAGTTCTCGGGCGACGATGTATCTAACGAAGCAGTTGAAATACCTGATATGTTACAGCGCAAAAAGTGTTTCTCAAAAAACTTTCAAACGTTCACGTCTTTTAATCGATCAAAACACAATTGGCGAAAGCAATCACTTACTTTAAAAAATATTGTGTCTTCCCCAGGGATTTAGACATAATCTATCAATTGGAATGTCAAGTGAACTAAAGCATATTCCAGCATAGGGAAATACATATAAACTTCTACCCAAGTTTTTGCCAAAAGTATACGTCCGATTGTAATAAACTTCACACCGTTGAAATCACATTAGTAGAAATTGTATTAAAAAATCCATTGCGCTTTACAGAAATAAAATATCTTAATAAATAATTGAGTAAACAAGGGCAGAATATTTAAAATTTGTGGTCAAACAAACTTTAGCCATTTTTCTAGTCCATTCGTAATCCGACAATAAAATTTTATGAGTGTCCACCCTCCAAGGTTTTTTAAATTTAAGCTGTAAGTCACAACGCCAAGTAAGAGGCAATTAAAGACAGACTTTTAAGTTCACATTATCTTGTAGCTCCCTTCTAAGTATTTAGGGACTTTTTCATTATAAGTGGTAAAATTGAAGCTATAAATATAGTTGGAATCATTCGCAAAACATATTCGCTTTTTTGTGACATACAGAAACGGAAAATGTGTAAATCAGCCAGTGGGTTTGGAAAAATGCCAAGCGTAACTGCCTCTTTTTTGAGTCTCTCCAATCCTCAGGAGTATACAGGACATTACTTCCGACGGTCATCCCCGTCATTGTTCACAGATTCTGGAGACAATTTGTTTACTATAAAGAATGGTGGATGGCGATCCAATGGTTCGAATTCTTCACATCAAAGCAGAATCGTTAATTTTTACCTCGATGACGTTCAAACTGAAAGATTGGATAGGTCACCGATTTAAATTTAAATCGTCATATTGAAAAACATTATGAAAATTTCAAACTACATATTCCAAAATTTACTCAATCAAATTTAAAAATTTTTTTAGCGGAGCATTTTAAAAAATGTTATTATTATAATTCTTACCTTATCATTATTTTATTGTTATAAAGACGAGCGTATTCTCACGTTTTCCAGAAAATGGGGTGGCTCGTTCTTAATTTGATCAATAATAAATTGACTGATTCTTTAATTTTTTTGAGTCACCTGTTTAAGTAACTCGAAAAAATATGAATGCAATGAATCGAAGTCTGTTCATATTTTGCACATTTGCGAAAGAATTTATTTGGCAAAATTTTGAGATGCCGTAATCAATTTTTGGGGTCGGTAAACAGATACAGTTTCATTAAAAAGTTACCATACTTACAATAACTTCAAAACGTCAAGATTTCAAAGTATTCAGTTTTGCAATTCTTGATTTAATCAATAAAATAAATTGACTCAGTCATTAATTTTTTTCACACACCCCGTATAAGCAAATCTAAAAAATATTTATGCAGTGGTAAATCACAATTATAGACTCATCATATTTTGCACAATGCACATTTAAGATAGCATTTTTTCGGAAAAATTTTGGGGTGGCCTGATCAATTTTTTAGGGGGGATGGGCAAATACATTTTGATCAAAAATTTATCAAGCCTATGATAACTTTAAAACATCTCCAAGATTTCAAAGCATTCAGTTTTGTAGTTCCTGATTAAATAAATAAAACATATTCACGCATTCATTAAATTCTTTGAGTCACCCTGCATATGTAAATCCAAAAAATATGAATGGAATGATAAATTACAAGTACAAACTTATTATATTTTCTACATTTTAGCAGGATTTATTCGGCAAACTTTTGAGGTGACGTCACCAATTTTTTGGAGGGGACAAGTAAATATACAGTATGACCTCTATAATCCGAACTCACGATTGTCCGAATATCCAGCAATCCGAACTGAACTTGAAGACATGCACCTACTTGCAAAAATGACGCAAGATCTTCTTTCTATAGACATTTTTTTGAAATTTTTAAAAATTGTGATATTTCAATGCACTGAATTAATTTTCTAATTCTGGAAAAAAGGTTAAAGTTATCGAAGAAATGAGGCCGGAAGTGACTTCTGCGCCCCGAAATCTACAAAAAAAAAGTATTTAGTTAAATTTCGAAAATCGTCGAAAATGAGGCGAAATTTGCTAGTAATAGTATTTGCCAAAATAAGAGTCATTTTGGCAAATGACCTACTCTTCTAAGAAAAGGTACTAGCCCCGCCCACCCACCCTCATTTTCTTTGAAGAGTGGGTCATCTGCCAAAATCAGTCTTATTTTAACAAGTGCTAGATTTTTGATTTTTTATCACCGAGTTTTTGGAAGGAAGTAAAAAGTAATTTTGATCAGCGATTTGTCATGTTTACCGTAGCTTTAAAACATCTGAAAATTTTGTTTATAAGTTTCAATTTTTCAAAATTTCGGTTCGAATAAATTTGTTCTTTTAGTAAAAAAATCGAAAAATGACAAATCGTGAAAAGGAACAATTTTAACTTGAGAACTTGAAAAATTAAAAATCAAAAGATTCAAAAATTGTAAAGTTAAAACTTGAAAAATCAAAAGATTGGAATTAAAAACTGCAAAATTGTCAAACAAATTAGCAAATGAAATATTCAAAAGTTGAAAAATCTAAAAACTAAAAAAATCAAAACTGGAATTTCGAATTCGATTTTATAAGATTTGTTTTTTTTTCAATTTTTCGATCTTTCAGTTTTTGATTTTCCGATTATACAGTTGTACAATTTTCCGATTTCTCATTTATCCGATTATTCAATTTGTCATTTTTTTTATTTTTAAATTTGTTTATTGTTAGTAAGTGCTAACCCAGCGTTTATTTTCTTGGAAGAATAAGTCATCTGCCAAAATCAGTCTTATTTTAACAAGTACTAGCACCGCCCACCCACCCTTATTTTCTTAGAGGATATGTCATTTGCCAAAATCAGTCCCATCTTGACAAGTACTAGCCCCGCCCACCCACCCTTATTTTCTTTGAAGAGTGGGTCATCTGCCAAAATCAGTCTTATTTTAACAAGTACTAGATTTTTGATTTCTTATCATCGGGTTTTTGGAATGAAGTAGAAAGTAATTTTGATCAGCGATTTGTCATGTTTACCGTAGCTTTAAATAATCTGAAAATTTTGTTTCCAATTTTCAATTTTTCAAAATTTCGGTTCGAATAAATTTGTTCTTTTAGTAAAAAAATCGAAAAATGACAAATCGTGAAAAGGAACAATTTTAACTTGAGAACTTGAAAAATTAAAAATCAAAAGATTCAAAAATTGTAAACTTAAAACTTGAAAAATCTAAAGATTGGAATTAAAAACTGCAAAATTGTCAAACAAATTGGCAAATGAAATATTCAAAAGTTAAAAAATCTAAATACTAAAAAAAAATGAAAACTGGAATTTCGAATTCGATTTTATAAGATTTGTTTTTTTTTCAATTTTCCGATTTTGCAGTTGTACAATTTTCCAATTTCTCATTTATCCGAATATTCAATTTGTCATTTTTTGATTTTTAAATTTTTTTATTGTTAGCAAGTGCTAAAGTTATCTGCCAAAATCTGTCTCATCTTGCCAAGTACTAGTCCCGCCCACCCACCCTTTACTTTCTTAGAAGAGCGGGTCATCTGCCAAAATCAGTCCTATCCCCCCACCTTTATTTTCTTAGAGAATGTCATTTGCAAAAATCAGGCTCATACTTGCCAAGATAAGATTGATTTTGGCAATTGACTCACTCTTCTAAGAAAACAAGGGGTGGGTGGGCGGGGCTAGTAACTTTTCTTAGAAGAGTAGGTCATTTGTCAAAATGAGTTTTATTTTGGCAAATACTAGCCTGGCCTACCCACTTTTTATTTTCTTAGAGGGTAGGTTATTTGGCAAGTACTACCACAGTGTAAAATTTAATTTTTGAAAAAGTTGTCTAAAAATTCTGAAAAAATTCAGAGATGTATATATATTTCGATGTGTTGATTCCAAAAATATAGCATGTTTATGGTAACTGAGTAATATTTTCGAATGTATCTATTATACATTGTTGGTTAAGAATATGTACTTTATTTCTGTTTAATAAAATTAAAGTTTATTTCTTGAAATTTGTTTTCCGCAGTTATGTAGATGAATCGAAAAATTGGAAAACCCAAAAAATTTAAAAACGAAAAATCATAGAATCGTCAAAATTGCAAACTGTAAAAACTGTAACATTGAAAGATCGAAAAACTGAAAAATTAAATATTCAGAAATTCAAAAATTAAAAGTCGATGAATTAAAATTGAAAAATCGAATAGATAAAAAAGAACTAGTATTTGAAAAATGAAACAACTGTAAAAGCGTACAATTGAATTTTAAAAATCATAATTATTATTATTACATATTTAAACTGAAAAATAGAAAAATTGCAAATCAAAAATTGAAGGAACGAAAAATTGAAAAATGGGGAAACTGAAAACTCTAAAACTGAAAAAACGAAAAATTAAAAAATCTAAAAGTTGAAAAATCGAACAATTGAAAAGCGAAAAATTACAAATCGAAAAGGTGAAAATCCAAAAATTGAAAAATTCACATTGAAAGAATAAAAATAAAATCACAACGTTGAAAAACCAAAACATTGAAAAATAAAGAAAATAAAAAACCGAAAATTGGGGAAAAATGGGGAAACTGAAAATCAAAAAATTTAAAAATTCACATTGAAAAAAAATAAAATCACAACGTTGAAAACCCAAAAAATTAAAAAATAAAGATAATAAAAAGCGGATGGGAAAATTGTAAATCAAAAAATTGAAGAAATGAAAAAGTGAAAATTAAAAAATTGACGAACGAACAATTCAAAAATCTAAAAGTTGAAAAATCGAAAAATTGAAAACCGAAAACTTGCAAATCGAAAAACTGAAGACATTAAAAATGAAAATTTTGCACAATTGAAACGTCCAAATGTTGGAAAATCGGAAAACTGAAACATTTTGAAATGAAAACTAAAGTCGCGATCTTTTCTATAGAACCACTCCCTAGTGTAAATTTTCAAAATTTGTTTGGTGTAAGTGACCTTGACGGGTTTCTGGGGGAAAACATATGTGTCAAAAATTTGACAGGTTAGATGGCCCCATTGTCAATGTAGATATTTTATTTTAATAAATAGGTGAACAGAACATACAGTCTGCACGGGATACAGTGCGGCATAGCTGAGGGCAACCGAAACATTCGTGTTGTGCTAGTTTCGATTGCCATGTCAATTACCGCTACCAACAGCGTTCGGCGTAAAGTACTAGATGACAGGGCTACCAACTTGACTTTTTATCGAGTGGTTCCGTAGAAATGACCGCTACTTTAGAAGAGTGCATATCGTAAAATTGAAGTAAAAAAAAAGTGAAAAATTTAAAAATTTGAAATCGAAAAATTGTAAACTGAAAATTTCAAATGTAAAACTAAAGAATCGGACAACTGAAAAATTTAAGAAATAAGAAAAATACAAATTGAAATATCGCAAATCGAAAAACTGAAGAACGAAAAACTGAAAAAATGAAAACTAAAAATACATAAAATTATAAAACCGACAATTGAAAAATCGAATAAATGAACAATTAACAATCGAAAAACTAAAAAACTGAAAATTGCAAAAACTCAAAAGTGGAAAATCCAAAAATTGCAAATAGAGGAACTGAAGAAACGAAAAATTGGAAACAAGAAAAAACCATCGAATCGAAAAATTGGAAAACCCGAAAAATATAAAATCGAAAAATGATAGAATCGTCAAAACTATAAAATCTAAAAACTGTAACATTGAAAAAGTGAAAAATTTTTAAAATTATAATTATTATTACACTTTTAAAATTGAAACTAGAAAAATTGCAAATCAAAAATTGAAAAATGGGGAAACTAAAGATATCAAACATTGAAATTTCGAAAAATTGAAATATCCAAAAGTTGGAAAACCGAAAAACTGAACAATTTTAAAATGAAAACTAGAAAACTTGCAAATCAAAAATTGAAGGAACGAAAAATTGAAAAATGGGGAAACTGAAAACTTCAAAATTAAAAAAAAAAACGAAAAATAAAAAGATCTAGAAGTTGAAGAATAATTGAAAACCGAAAAACAACAAATTTGCTTTCTTGGAAGAGTGGGTATCTGCCAAAATCAGTCCTATCTTGACAAGTACTAGCCCCGCCCCCCACCCCCCACCTTTATTTTCTTAGAGAATGTCATTTGCAAAAATCAGCCTCATACTTGCCAAGATAAGATTGATTTTGGCAGATGACCCACTCTTCTAAGAAAACAAAGGGTGGGTGGGCGGGGCTAGTAACTTTTCTTAGAAGAGTAGGTCATTTGTCAAAATGAATCTTATTTTGGCAAATACTAGCCTGGCCTACCCACTTTTTATTTTCTTAGAGGGTAGGTTACTTGGCAAGTACTATCACAGTGTAAAATTTCATTTTTGAAAAAGTTGTCTAAAAATTCTGAAAAAATTCAGAGATGTATATATATTTCGACGTGTTGATTCCAAAAATATAGCATGTTTATGGTAACGGAGTAATATTTTCGAATGTATCTATTATACATTGTTGGTTAAGAATATGTACGTTATTTCTGTTTAATAAAATTAAAGTTTATTTCTTGAAATTTGTTTTCCGCAGTTATGTAGATGAATCGAAAAATTGGAAAACCAAAAAAATGTAAAAACGAAAAATCATAGAATCGTCAAAATTGCAAACTCTAAAAACTGTAACATTGAAAGATTGAAAAACTAAAAAATTAAATATTCAGAAATTCAAAAATTAAAAGTCAAAGAATTAAAATTGAAAAATCGAATAAATAAAAAAGTTTTAAGTTACTAGTAATTGAAAAATGAAACAACTGTAAAAGCGTACAATTGAAGAAGGGAAAACTTTTAAAGATCATAATTATTATTACATATTTAAACTGAAAAATAGAAAAATTGCAAATCAAAAATTGAAGGAACGAAAAATTGAAAAATGGGGAAACTGAAAAAACGAAAAATTAAAAAATCTAAAAGTTGGAAAATCGAAAAATTGAAAACCGAAAACTTGCAAATCGAAAAACTGAATAAAACACAGAAAAGAAAAAATTGAAACGAAAAACTGAAGACATTAAAAATGAAAATTTTGCACAATTGAAAAATGGGGAAACTGAAAAAACGAAAAATTAAAAAATCTAAAAGTTGGAAAATCGAAAAATTGAAAACCGAAAACTTGCAAATCGAAAAACTGAATAAAACACAGAAAAGAAAAAATTGAAACGAAAAACTGAAGACATTAAAAATGAAAATTTTGCACAATTGAAACGTCCAAATGATGGAAAATCGGAAAACTGAAACATTTTAAATGAAAACTAGAAGAGTTGCATATCGTAAAATTGAAGTAAAAAAAAGTGAAAAATTTAAAAATTTGAAATCGAAAAATTGTAAACTGAAAATTTCAAATGTAAAATTAAAGAATCGGAAAACTGAAAAATTTAAGAAACAAGAAAAATACAAATTGAAAAATCGCAAATCGAAAAACTGAAGAACGAAAAACTGAAAAAATGAAAACTAAAAATACATAAAATTATAAAACATATTGTTGGTTAAGAATATGTATTTATTTCTGTTTAATAAAATTAAAGTTTATTTCTTGAAATTTGTTTTCAGCAGTGTATGAAGTTGTTATTCAATTCCTTTTCAGCTTTTTGGGAAATTCGCTGATCCGAACAAATCGCTATTCCGAACACACCTTCCCCAATTAATTCGAATTATCGCGGTTACACTGTATTTTGAATAAAAACTTATCATGCTTATCATAACTGTAAACCATCTGCAAGATTTCAAAGCATTCGGTTTTGTAGATTCCAAATTAAATGTCAAAATGTTGTTTCCTAATTTTGATTTTTTTTCCAAAAATCTGGACGTTTCGGGTAAAATCTCAATTCGGATTGCTTACGCGCGGAAAGTAAAAATTACAAAAAACGATAAACAAACCCAATTTCAAACATTGGATAAAAATTTCCCAAAACTTGGCAAAAGTTCATAATTACAAAAACAAGGTGATGTTTAACGGAGCAATTTATACTGGGCAGACTGTGTTAGATTTATTGAAATGATTAATATTTAATTTCCGTTTTAGTATTACATATAAAGGAACAATTTAATGATAAGTTTCTCCATTTATGGATGAAAAGTTTCGTAAGATTTATTAATCACCTGTATAGATCAGATAGTGAATATGTAACATATGTGCCCGATCGTCTACAAACACAGCAAAGAAGAGCGGACCAAACGCCGATCCTTGCACGACTCCTGGTTGTTTATGGCGATTAATGCGCATGCGTGCATTACGAACAGTCTGATTTTGTAAACAAATAAATTTAACCAATATGAAAAATCTTGAACCGAAGTGGTTGTCAGACGTTCGCTTTTCCAAATTTCAACGACTAAAACAAATAAAAACTCTGGATCAAACAACCACTTATTATCAGTGATTTATTGCTTTCTGAATAAAGATGTGAATATACAAGGGACATGTAAGTAAGCCAAAAACAGAAAAAATGGAAGACTAGTCACACTACATAAAGCCTGTTTTTTAACTGTGTAAATGTAAATGTGGCAACCCTGCATAGGAAAGTAATTTTTTGGCAATGTTGCCAAGGTTGTCTCTAAATAATGAAAATATAAACTTCTTGGCAAGAACGTAAGCACCTTCGGTAAAAAAACAGCCTTTACACTTGATGCATACATAAACAAGACAACAAAAACTATAGACTACTCTAACCACAAACAAATTAAACAATATAATAAATAAAATGACTATTTTGTTTCCAATATTTAAAACTACTACAACGAGTCTATAGTTTATGTACATTCAACAATAAAATCTCCAAATGTGTTAAAATCCATATATGTTATATGCAAATATGCGCCAGTTTCCTATTTACATAAAACGCATCACACCCAAATACCGTAAAACACAGCACCAACAAAACTCAATAACACAAAAAGCAGTGTCCTATTACAATGTAAACGCATCTACATCACTCGAAGCGTTATGTTCAATGATCCCCAACACTCTTTTTATCTGACCTGACTTCTTCAATCTGTGAATTGAGCTGCTCGAAATCCGGGCTGTGTTCCCTGGATCTCTGCTGCTCCTCTGCGATGGGTCTCGCGCTCTTCTCCAGCTGGCCGATTAGCAGCGGCAACGCCGGCCCCAAGGAGGAGTTGAGCACCTCGTTGGGCAAGTCCAAGATGTATTTGGGTATGCTGGCCCCGCACAAGAACTGGGCGATGTCTTCGGAGAAGTTGTTGCAGTTGTGGCGAAAGAGGTCGTACGTGGTGCCGCTGCGGGTGAAGGGTGGGTAATGGCGCGGAGGTGCTGGGAGATGGGTACTTACCACCAGGTGGACTCGCTCAAGCCGTTGATGTAGTCGATGAAGACTGAGTAAGGGACTTGAGTGTCTCCCAGTTTCAGAATTCGGAGGGGGTCGCCCAGGGCGGTCGTGGCCTGCGAATTTGTAATGTGAAGGTTTAAGATGTTGTAAAGATTAAAGAAATAAATAGCAATATTAAAGTAGAAATTTTGTGGCGTTTTGCAATTTGAAAAAATACTGGTTTTAACTCACAAATGAAAGAATAAAATAGTATTTTTACTTCTTGAGCGTAAGCTTTAATGACCCCTAGAGCCTAGAGTACGAAAAAATAGGTCTCCCATTTCCGTCTGATGTTCCTTGTTGATGAATTTTTCCATCACCAATTGCAGACGTATCTTTATTTGACTCATAAAGGTTATCATAAAAAAATTAAATTGGCAAAATTAAATATTGTACTTTTTCGAAAAATCTGAATTTATTTACCCTCGACCATTTTTTTATGATCCTACAATTTTTTGATATCACAAATTTTCGTTTTTTCAACTTTATTCTTTCAATTTTCCAATTACTCGACTTCCAAATTTTTTCAATTTTTCGTTTCTTCAATTTTTCGATACAATTTTTCATTTTTCGATTTTTCAGTTTCTCCATTTTTACCTTTCATTTTCCCGATTTTTTAAATTTTATTTTTTCGATTTTATATCGCCATTTTTTGTTATTCCATTTCCTTTATTTTTTCTATATTTCTTTAAATTTGATCATTTTTCGTTTATTCGATCTTTGATTTTTCAATTCCTCGAATTTCCAATTTTTAAATTTTTGAATTTTGCAATTTTTGAATTTCTCAATTATACGATTTTCCGATTTTGCACCCTTTCGATTTTTCAATTTTTCGTTTCGAGTTCTTGATTCCATACAATTTCAAGTCATACATTTTTTTTTGTCTCTTTTGGAACTTTGGCTTGTTGTTAAATCTGTATTATTATTATAATTATTTCAAATTTTTAGATTTTTCAGTTTTCATTTATACTTTTTCGATTTTCATTTTTGATTTGCCAATTCTACAATTTTGTAATTTTTCCATTTTTTTAATTCGGAAAGTTGAAAAATCGAAAGAAATAGAAAAACTGAATAAACGAAAAATTAAAACATTGAAAAACTATACATCGAGAAACTTAAAAATCAAAAAAAAAATTAATCCGAAAACTGGAAAGAAGAAAGAACGAATTGAATCGAAAAATTGGAAAGCCTAAACGATGTAAAATTGAAAAAATCAAGAATCGTCAAAATTGTAAAGTCGAAAAACTGCAAGACCGAAAAACTGACAAATTAAACATGAAAAAAGTGAAAAATCGAATAAATAAAAAAACTTTAAAATCCAATATGTGAAAAATGGGAAAATTCTAAAAACGTTAAATTAAAAATTTTAAAATTATAATTATTATAAATATTTAAAACGAAAAATAGAAAAATTATAAAGCAAAAATTGAAGAAACGAAACACTGAAAAATCGAATAATTAAAAATCGAAAAACAAAAAAAAAACTGAAAAAATTGAGAAAACGTAAAACTAAAAAAAAACGAAAAATTGCAAAATAGAAAAATTCCAAATCTAAGAACTGATAAAACGAAGAATTGAAACACTGAAAAACTAAAAATTAAGAAACTTAAAAATTGAGAAAATTAATTAGTCGAAAAATTTAAAAACTAAAAATGAAAAAAGTGAAAAATCGAATACTGAAAATGTTTTTAAATTATAATTATGACAAATATTTAAAATGAAAAATAGAAAAACTGTAAAGCAAAAATTGAAGAAACGAAACACTGAAAAATCGACAAACTGAAAAATCTTAAATTTTAAATACATTTTTCTTTATTCAAAAAGTTGAAAAACCGAATAATAATTAAAGATCGAAAAACAAAAAAAAAACCTGAAAAAATTAAGATATCGTAAAAGTGAAAAAACGAAAAATTGCAAAATCGAAAAATTCCAAATCCAAGAACTGAAGTGAAAAATGGGAAAACTCTAAAAACGTAAAACTGAAAATGTGAAATTTTTTAAAAATTATAATTATTATTACATATTTAGAATAAAAACTACAAAAAATTGTAAAACAAAAATTGAAAACTCGAGAAACCGAAAAATCTAAAATTGAGAAAACGAAAAATTAAAAAAATTTAAAAGTTGAAAAATCGAAAAATTGAAAACCGAAAAATTAGAAATCGATAAATTGAAAAAATAAAGAAAAGAGAAAACTGAAAAAATAAAGAAAAGAAAAACTGAAACGAAAAATTGCAAAAAAACTGAAGAATTAAAATTTCGAAAAATTGAATCATTTAAAAGTTGGAAAATCCGAAAACTGAAAAATTTTTATATAAAAACTAGAAGAGTTGCATATCGTAAAATTGAAGTAACAAACGTGCAAAATTGAAAAACTTGAAATCCAAAAATTGAAGAAATAAAAAATTGAAAAAATTATAAAAATAAGGAAAACAAAAAACCGAAACGAAAAATTGTAAATTGAAGTTTTGAAGTCATGTAAAATTAAAGAATCGGAAAATTGAAAAATTTAAGAAACAAGAAAATTAAAAAATTAAAAAATCGCAAATCGAAAAACTGAAAAAACGAAAAATTTTAAAAATCAAAACTGAAAACAAAAAGTTACACAAAACCGATAATTGAAAAATTGAATAAATGAAAAATCAAAAACAAAAACTAAAAAACTCGAAAAAACCGAAAAATCGAAAAAATTGCAAACAGTAGAACCGAAGAAACGAAAAATTGAAACATTAAAAAACTAAAAATCCAGAAATTTAAATGAATCAAAAAACTGGAAAGAAGGAAAAACGATCGAATCGAAAAATTGGAAAACTCAAAAAATTAAAAATCTAAAAATTAAAAGTTGAAAAATTAGAATAGATAAATGAAAAAGTTTTAAAATCCAATAAGTGAAAAATGGAAATACTCTAAAAACGTTAAATTGAAAGTGAAAATTTTAAAAAATTATAATAATTATATATTACATATTTAAAATGAAAACTACAAAAAATAGCACTGAAACATCCAAAAGTTGGAAAATCGAAATACTAGAAAATTAGAAAATGAAAACTCGATAAGTTATATACCGTAAAATTAAAGAAACAAAAAAAAAAGAAAAATCGAAAATTGAAGAAATGATAAAATAAAATTGTAAAAAAATATAAAATCGGAACATTGAAAAATCCAAAAAAAGACCGAACCGAAAAATAGCAAATAAAATTTGAAAAATGAAAAATTAAAGATCTAGAAATTGACAAATTAAAAGTCGAAGAATTGAAATTGAAAAATCGAATAAATAAAAAAGTTTTAACATTCAATAATTGAAAAATGGAAAAATTCAAAAAACGTAAAATTGAAAAAGTGAAAAAAGTTTTAAAAATTATAATCATTATTACACATTTAAAATGAGAACTAGAAAAATTACAAATTAAAATTGAAGGAACAAAAAATTGAAAAATTGGGAAACTGAAAACTCTAAAATTGTAAAATTGAAAAAACGAAAAATTAAAAAATCTAAAAATTGAAAAATCGAACAATTGAAAACCGAAAAATTACAAATTAAAAAATTGTTAATCCAAAAATTGAAAAGTTTCACATTGCAAAAAAATTATAAAATCAGAACATTAAAAAACCGAAAAATTGAAAAAATAAAGAAAATGAAAATCTGGAAGGAAAAATTGTAAATAAAAAAATTGAAGGAACGAAAAGTGAAAATTTTAAAAATGAAAACTCGTGAAATTGCAAATCGGAAAATTACAATTTCTAAAAACTGAAACATCCAAAAGTTGAAAATTCGAAATACTAAACAATTTACAATTGAATAAATAAAATGGTAAAAAAACAAATTTGGAACATTGAAAAATCGAATTGTAAAAACAAAAAAAATAAATAAATAAATAAACCGAAACAAAAAATTGCAAATAAAATTTGAAGAAATGAAAAATTAAAGAATCGAGACATTGTAATTGAAAAAGTATAAAATAAAAACTTTGAAAAATTGACGAAACGAAAAATCAGGTAATTAGAAATCCAAAAACTACAAAATTGAAAAATTTAAAAGTTGGAAAATTGAAATGAAAAGCAAAAATTTCAATTTGAAAGCTCTAAAAATTGCAAAGCAAAAAAACTGAATAAACAAAAAGGCTGTGGGAGTGTTGTTTATGCCACTTGTTTTAACTTTATATAGATTATAATAAAACAAAAATCGCAAAAAATTTTCATCATTATTTTATATTTGTCGAAATTTTTTTATGCCTTCAATTTGATGTTATCGTGTAAGCTTGGGCACTTAATTTGTGGTCACTCCATCTGTTCAATAAACGGACTCTACTATCAACATTTTAAATAGAACTTCCCTCACTCCTGAAATATTTATTCTGAAAATTGTAAACCATTTTTGACTTAATCAATGAAATCAACCTCATCATTCGCTGTTTATATGTGAAACGGGAGACCTACTTTTTCATATTCTACGAGCTATGAAAACTCATCAACACATGAAACTAGCAACTCGCCATATGGACCCTATTAGTTGAGCGTAGTAAGCATCGATTATTAGTGAAATTTATTTTGACATTTTTCAGTGCTAGAAAACTATTAGTGGATCATATCGTAATTAAAAATATCATATCATATTTGTTATTATAGAAACAAGGCGCGAATTTGAAAAAAAAAAGTATAAAATACACATTTCTGAAGTTCAATGAAGGGTGCCAACATTGGTTTAACAACTTCCCTACTTTATATTGAATACTTTATTTACTTTAGTTTCTGTATACGTAAAATCAGATTGTATTCGTAATTGTGCATCTTGTTTGTGCCTAGGTAATTTTTTCAGGAAATTTCAGTATTGTTGGGTTTTAAACTTTATCCATTAGAAATCTTATTTAAGTTGGTATTATTTTAGTTACTTATAATCATATTACTTATTATTCGATATTGAGTCGAAGTATTGACGACTGTTAGTATTATACACGGTGATTCATTCAATAAAAAAAAAGAACATCGTGATTTTCCATTACCACACAATGAAAAGAAAATTTATTACCAATTTATATTTAAATGATTTTAAATCTATATATAAATCACGTTTATTACTATAACAAAAACATATAAGCTATTACGTTTGATTAATCGATCGATACTCTAATAATACAGCGATTTATTATTGCATTCGGTGTCAAGACACACCGTATATTTAAATAATCTTGAAAGGGTCACCATACGTTCGTTTTCATTTTCTACACAAATTGAAAACTAATTACAAAGATCTTGTTATATCTAAATAAATAACAAACAACAACGCAGTTCTACCAAATTATTGACCACTTAATATTGCAATTAAATTATTTAAAAAGTATTCTGAGTTACACAGTCCTAAAATTGTTAACTACATATCGCAACTGCTAGGCTATAAACTTTATTTACGATTACAAGAAATATCGAATTATCTGAGCACAAATTACTTTCACAGTTAATAAACTTGCTCATTATACTCAATCGAAAATTACTAACACAACTTAAAATTAATAATTTAATAAGCACTTACGTTTTTAAAAACAAAAAATCATTACAGCTCTGAAGGTTAATGTTAAACTTGCCCACTTTTTAACCCACACCTATTCTAAGTACTTACTCGACGCTCTGTCAAATTTAACTACAACTAGTAGCACTAGCACTTTTAACTAGCAAACCAGCTGATTAATCCTCAATTCTGAATCAACTCTGCAGTAAAGACTAAAATATAATGCTTATACCCAAACTGAAAACAAGAGCACTGCATCCAACGTTTACAGAAATAAAATACCAAGCTGAGAGTTTTCAGATTTAAAAAAAGAGTTGGCAGACACTCCTTTGTATTTTTTCCGAACAACAATTTTGGAAACAGAAAAAATACACTGGAACATTGACCTCAGTGGCCAACAACCTGATCTTTCAGAAAAGTTCAGTTTGCTCCAATGTTATGTGATTGCAACATACTTCTAAAATTAAAAATGTAAAACTCCACTCTTATTTACAGAAGAATTCAATTGCTACGTGATTAAAAAAAAGCTCCTTGCTCTAATTCAAAAACAAGGTGAGTAAAAAAACAGACACAGATAAAGTTGTCAAAGCGTGATAAATGAAGCTATTTGTAAAATCAGTACACCCAGTCCACTAAATCTACTCACTTAACTACTTTAAAAATAATCACGCTAATTTAGTTCCCACATTAGAAGCAACGTGCTCAAAAATAATTTATTAGGCGAATCATATCATCTCGCTACCAGATTTTTCACTTGTCGTCACTTTCCACGCGTCTGCTTAATGGTGGAAAAAATTTTGAAGCATGTGTTGAAAACGTTAAGGCCACACTCCACACAAACATTCCAACAGGCACAATTTTAAACAAACGCAACATCTACAACAAATAACTTACAAGATGTAAGAGAATTAAATGCACTAATAAGACTAATCGAAACAGAAAGCCGGTACGCCGCTAGCCAAATAATGTTTCTATATTTATTTATAGCACCATTCCAAATTTAGACTTTTCTACAACATGATACGTACACAACGCTTCGACGACAGCGAGACAGTGCCCTCTGTGGATGTAACCCAACTCACATGTTATTCTAAATTTACAACACCACCTTTATATTTATAAAACCCAAATAAATAAGCAAAATTACATGACCGCGGACAACTAAGACGCATAACAATTGCAGAAAAATGGTGTCCTTACCGGATTGCAACTTGAAATACCGTGCGAGCCGAAGAAGTATTCTCTGCCGTAGACCACGATCGCCGTGTGCCAGATCCCGTCGATTTTCTTCCCTGTGGGGGCGCAAAACGGGGGGTGAATGTTAGATAACCTCAAAATTTTACTCACCTATTATCATTGGGGAGAGGGTGGCTGCCATCCCCCTGGACAGGTCGTAAATGTACAATTCCACCTTGTTCGTGGTCATTTTCGAAAAAGTTTCAAAACTGAATTCGGACGAATTTAAAAGACCTGTCAATTTTTGACAACTGTGATAAATGTCTAATTCTGAAATGTCATCGTGATGTTTTTTCTCCAAAGATGGTTAAAGTGATGGGAACTCACCTCTGCGCCACTTTTTATAATCAGAGTTCTGCTTCGTCACTGCATTGACGAGAATCGCTTTCTTGTTTTATCACTTGGCACTCCGGTTCCAGAATTTTCCAGAAACAATAAGTGACAGTCGATTCCGGAGTCCGGGCGATTCCTCAAACTCAAAATCGAGAAGTTTTGCTCGAAATGCCTAAACGAGCATTAAACGAATCACTTAAATAGATTCTGCGACATATTTCACGAAAAATTGGCAAAATATCGCGGGAATTAAAGTATTTATTAAACTGCGAAACAGCGCGCCTACAATGTCTATTTCAGTAGCAGTTTAGCATTTTACCTGTACGTTTATGCAGTTGTGACGAATTCCAGCCTTAATTTATATTTAGAAACAGGAATTCGCATCCAAGGATCCAAATTGAATTACGATTTGGCCCAAACTGCGAAAAACGGTTCAACCAAATAATGGCGCGCAAATAACAAACTATCCGTCCCAACGACAACTTTCTACAAACTAATTTTAAATTCCTGACTCATTTTTCGCGGAAACTCCCAATTTTTAAATTATCTTCAAAATTTTAAAAAGATTTTAAAGTGTCCAGTCATCTAGTAACTTTCGTCCTGCGCCATTGGCAAGTCTGTCAATTGACAATTCGACTTGAAATAGTACTGACTAAGCTTATAAAAATATACATGAATTTTTTACAATGTCCAAAGCTAAAGCAATAGTAAGCCCGTTATTACCTGTATAAAAGCCCCCTTTTAAACTGCCTCTTACCCCACTAAAAACCTTACCTCAGCCCCAAATCGGAAATTTCCGTCCTAACCTCAAAATTTAAAAAAATCCCGAAACAAGTGACAAAGACAAACCGATTTTTTTTATTTCAGCTGTTAAGGGTACAATCTCCCGAGGGCACAAAACGGATAGAAGTCAGCTCTTCAGACTCGACTTGCAGGTTGTTCGAACGAGTTCATGACACTTTCGACTTGAGCAGTTTCGCTTTCGCCCTGTACAAGGAGCGCAACCAGAAAAATGAGATTGCGAGCAGCAAGTCTCGCACCGTTGCAAGCGCAGGGCTGCGACACGGGGACATGATTTATCTGCAGCCCCTCAACGGCGCGGTTTTATTCCCCACGACTTCAGTGAGTAAGGACAGATCGTGGGAAATTTGGCTCAATGTTCTATTTTATAGAGTAATAATACGCCCTCAGGTGAGCCTGTTCTTGCGTCGACGTCTACTAGTTCAGGAATAAGCAACTCAAGACCAAGTAGCAGTTTAAGTGTAAACAGTAAATTGAGTACTGTTAAGGAGGATCCTGTCGATTTGCAGTTATCAAAGCTCGATGGGAAGGTCCAGAGGAAGCAAGACCCGAAATTGTAAGTGTGAGGGGTGGATTTTGTGAAAATTGACATTTAAATATCAGCAAGTATTGACACTTGTCACTTGGAGTATCCTTGACATTTGATTGGTGCCAAGGGTTATTTAGGAACTTTTGTTTATTAAGGCTTGTATTTGGACAAAGATGATTTAAAAAAAGCCACCATACAAGGTAAAATAACTGCCCACTACATTATTTGTGCATACAATTAGGTATGGTTTATTTGATGTAATAACAAGTGGAAAATTTACTCAAGATTGTGTACATTTAAGGGAGAAATTGTATCTGTGAAAAGTTCAGTGATACACAATTTGAGGTTAATTACGACCGTTAATCAAATTTTATCCATACGTCTGTTTTTTTTTTACATTCAATTTAATGTCACGTAAGGTCGTGTATCGTTTGCGCCAAATTGAAATCAAAGCCTATTATGTTTTCCAAGCAACATCTTTTTTTGTTATCCTATGCGGTAAAAGCTTGGTTTAATGACATGATGTGTAGCATATTAAAATGGAGGCCTTTGTGTTTTTTTTTCTCTCAAAAATGACCATTTTAGTATATGCTTCAACATAATTAAGTTATTTCAGACAGTGTTGTCACCACAAAGTCCACATATGTTGGAATCAAGTTGGAACAACATAAAAAACAAGATTACATTTAATGTGTACATATTATACTGAGAAAAATGTTGCAATTCGTTAACTGATGTACAAATAAGTGACTCATTTGTGTACTGTAAAAAATTTTACCACGTGTATTTTCAGTGTGTTGGTAGATCTTTGAAATGAAAAAAGTGTTTAGTTTCGTTTATTGATGACTAATTTTCCATCATATTTATAAATAATTGAAATAATTATATGCTGATAACGTTATCAAAGAAGTTATGAAAGAAATGTTTGCTACAACATATACCCTAAAAACGCTATTGAAGCAATAGCGTTTTTAATTAATTGGCTTTATTTTTACGATTTTAAAAAATGTTGGACAGAGGAATTACGGTTAGCGTTATCTTGTACATCTCAAAATTAATGATTATATCGCCTCAAAATTTGATGACGTCACTCGTGACAAAATTAATTAACTTTGACACTATACCAACGATTTAATATATTTTGACAATGATTACGTGTTACGTGTTTTGAAAGATAAACTAATCTCATTTTAAAACAACCACCCATGATAATGTTACAAATTTTGACTTGATTGATTCGGCACTTTGGCGGGTTTAAATCATAATTTCATTATAGGGCGCTTTCATGAAAGTAGTAGTTGTAGTTTATGAATCCGTCTTGAGTTTTTACCCTAGACATCCAGGTTTTTGTAAAAAATTCAAACTTGTATAATAACATTTTACAATTAACCTTTGGAATTACAAATCCGGATGTTCTGAAACCTTGCAAACGTTTTAAGATTATCGACCCCCCCCCCTAAAATTTGATGACGTCATCTCGAAATTTTGCCAAATAAATCCTGTCTAAAATGTGCAAAATATGATAAATTTGTAATTGTAATTTATCATTCCATTAATATTTTTTAGAATTACTTATACAGGGTGCTAGTACTTTTCAAGATGAGACTGATTTTGGCAGATGACTTATTCTTCAAAGAAAAAAAGGCTGGGTGGGCGGAGCGAGTACTTGCTAGAAATAAAAAAAAAATGAAAATTTAAACTTCAGATGTACAGTGTGTTTATTAAATGTACGACAAAAATATAAAGGGTTTTTCCGTGGGTTATTTTAAGATTTTTTGTCCTTGGATGATTTTCGGAAACACAATTTGATTTGAAGATACAAGACGATAAAACGTTTCGAAAAAAAAATTGTTTATTAATTCATATCTACAAAAACTGCCGAGAATGACTACCTAACTTTTTCAAAAAATCCAAGAGATTCAAGTCTGGGGATTGGGCAGGCCTGCACAGTACACTGTAATTTGACTTTACTTTTGTGGCCCCGTATTTCCGAAACAAATCGTCTTTTTGAAAATCGTTAAAGGACAAAAAAATCTTAAAATAATCCAAGGAATAACCCCCTGAATTTTAGCCGCATGTTTAGTAAACACCCTGTATAAATTAATTTTTTACGAAACGTTTACACAGGTGATTTTTGGGATTTATATTATCGATTAGTTGACTGTCTTAGATTTAAATCGAATACTAAAATTAATATTTGTAAAAATCGCTGTTAACGCTTTCATGGAAAATTCACCTTGGGTTCATTAATGACTTAATGTTTTTTATTATTTAGAACTGATTATACCGGGTGTCAGCAAAAATTGAGTAACCAATTAAAAATGTTCGACGTATCAAAAATTGACAAAATTTTTAAAACTCTACGTTTAAAGTATTCGCAGTTAATTTTAGGTCCCCTGGTGTTTTATTTTCGGATAGATTTAAAGGAATCTGGTGTTTTATGAATTTGAAAATGTCTTGAGTGCCGCAGTGTTGTTTTTTTTTTTTTTTAATTCGGGAGACTCTTGGATACTCAGAGTGTATGGAGATTTTTTTTGTAAATTATTTAAAACAATTTGTGGTGTTCTATTTTTAGAAAATTCTGACCTGACTTGTTTTGGAGTTAATTTTGGGACCCCGTTTTTTTGAGGTTCTAGGTATTCCTGCTAAAATCGGTCTTATTATTGAAAAATATACAATTTTATTATGTTTTTTTCTTGAAAACTTAAAAATTATGAGGGTATTGATAAATCACAAGTATACAGGGTTCAAAAATTCGCGACACGTTGTTCGGGACCATTTATGGAGCAGAGAAAAATAATTAAAAAAATTCTTTTGTCCAAATGTTGAAGATATAGCCCTTCAAAGTTTTATATTTTTTCTAAATTTCACCACTCTTCGAATTTTTGATTTTGACAATTTCGACTTTTTAAATTTGTTGATGTTTTAATTGCTCGATTTTTTAAATTTTCAATATTTCGATTTTAAATTTTAGATTTTTTGCTTTTTTGTTGTTTCGATTTTTTGAATTTTTCGATTTTTCAATTTTTCGGAATTACTTTTTCAGTTTTTCGATATTCCGATTTTTCAATTTTCGATTTAATGGTTTTCTTTCGATTTTTCGCCTTCTCGTTTTTAGATTTCCCGGTTTTTCAATTTTTCGGAATTCATTTTTCAGTTGTTCGATGTTTCGATTTTTCACTTTTTCGGTTTATCGTTTTTGAGTTCAAATTTGTCAATTTTGAATTTTCCTATTTTTCGATGTTTAGCCACTTCCGTTTCAAGTTTTCGATCTTTCGACTTCTCGATCTTTTGATATTTGGATTTCGCGATTTTTCGATTTTTTAGTTTTCCAATTTTCCAACGTTTCAGTTTTTTCAATTTTTCGACTTAAATCGATTTGTCAGTTTCACGAATTTTGAATGTTTAAGTTTTGGGATTTTTTAATTTTGGGATTTTTGAATATGTATTTCGATTTTTAAATTATTAAATTTTCGACTTCCTGTTTTTCTTTTTAATTTTTAACTCATTCGATTTTTAAAATATTGCGAATTTTTAAATCTTACAGTTTTAGATTTTTCAGTTTTTCGATTTTTCGATTTGTTGAAGTTTTTAATTGCTCGATTTTTAAAATTTTCAATTTTTTAAATTTTAAAATTTTTGGTTTTTCACTTTTCTCTTGTTTCGATTTCTCAACCTTTCGATTTTTTGCCTTCTCGTTTTTAGATTTTTCAATTTTTCAATTTTTGGATTTTTCGTTTTCTCAATTTCTCGATTTTTTAAATTTCCGATTTTTCGATTTCTCTGTTTTAAGTTTTAGGATTTTTCAATTTTGGGATTTTTGAATATGTATTTCGATTTTTAGATTATTCGATTTTTCAAAATATAGCGCATTTTTAAACCTTACAGTTTTCGATTTTTCAGTTTTTCGATTTTTCGATTTGTTGAAGTTTTTGATTACTCGATTTTTTATATTTTCAATTTTTTAAATTTTAAAATTTTAGGTCATTCACTTTTCTCTTGTTTCGATTTCTCAATTTTTCGATTTTTTGCCTTCTCGTTTTTAGATTTTTCAATTTTTGACGTTTCTAAATTTTTGGATTTTTCGTTTTCTCAATTTTTCGATTTCTCTGTTTAAATTTTGGGATTTTTGAATATGTATTTCGATTTTTAAATTATTAGATTTTTCGACTTCCTGTATTTTTTTTTTTTTTTTTTGATTTTTTACTTATTCAATTTTTCAAAATATTGCGAATTTTTAAATCTTACTGTTTTAGATTTTTCAGTTTTTCAAATTTTAAAATTTTAGATTTTTCACTTTTCTCTTGTTTCGATTTCTCAATCTTTCGATTGTTTGCCTTCTCGTTTTTAGATTTTTCAATTTTTCAATTTTTGGATTTTTCGTTGTCAATTTCTGGATTAATCGATTTTTTAAATTTCCGATGTTTCGATGTCTCAATTTTTCGATTTCTCTGTTTAAGGTTTGGGATTTTCAATTTTGGGATTTTTGAATACGTACATATTTCGATTTTTAAATTATTAGATTTTTCGACTTCCTGTTTTTTTTTTTTTTGATTTTTTACTCATTAGATTTTTCAAAATGTTGCAAATTTTTAGATCTTAAAGTTTTAGATTTTTCAGTTTTTCGATTTTTCGTTTTGTTGATGTTTTTGATTGTTTAAGTTTTTAAAATTTTCAATTTTTTAAATTTTAAAATTTTAGGTTTTTCACTTTTCTCTTATTTCAATTTCTCAATCTTTCAATTTTTCAATTTTTGGATTTTTCGATTTCTCTATTTTTTTTATTTTTTACTCATTCGATTTTTCAAAATATTGCGCATTTTTAAATTTTACAGTTTTCGATTTTTCAGTTTTTCGATTTTTCGATTTGTTGAAGTTTTTGATTGCTCGATTTTTTTTAATTTTAAAATTTTAGGTTTTTCACTTTTCTCTTGTTTCGATTTCTCAATCTTTCGATTTTTTGCCTTCTCGTTTTTAGATTTTTCAATTTTTCAATTTTTGGATTTTTCATTTTCTCAATTTCTCGATTAATCGATTTTTTAAATTTCCGATTTTTCGATTTCTCTGTTTAAGTTTTGGGATTTTTGAATATGTATTTCGATTTTTAAATTACATATTAGCTTTTTAGCCTTCCTGTTTTTTTTGTTTTTTGATTTTTTACTCATTCGATTTTTCAAAATATTGCGAATTTTTAAATCTTACAGTTTTCGATATTTCAGTTTTTTGATTTTTCGATTTGTTGATGTTTTTGATTTCTCGATTTCTTAAATTTTCAATTTTTTAAATTTTAAAATTTTAGGTTTTTCACTTTTCTCTTGTTTGGATTTCTCAATTTTTCGATTTTTTGCCTTCTCGTTTTTAGATTTTTCAATTTTTGGCGTTTCTAAATTTTTGGATTTTTCGTTTTCTCAATTTCTCGATTAATCGATTTTTTAAATTTCCGATTTTCCGATTTCTCTGTTTAAGTTTTGGGATTTCTCAATTTTGGGATTTTTGAATATGTATTTCGATTTTTAAATTATTAGATTTTTCGACTTCCTTTTTTTTCTTTGATTTTTTACTCATTCGATTTTTCAAAATATACCGCATTTTTAAATCTTACAGTTTTTTGATTTTTCGATTTGTTGATGTTTTTGATTGTTCGATTTTTAAAATTTTCAATTTTTTAAATTTTAAAATTATAGGTTTTTCACTTTTCTCTTGTTTTGATTTCTCAATCTTTCGATTTTTTGCCTTCTCGTTTTTAGATTTTTAAATTTTTCAGTTTTTGGCGTTTCTAAATTTTTGGATTTTTCGTTTTCTCAATTTCTCGATTAATCGATTTTTTAAATTTCCGATTTTTCGATTTCTCTGTTTAAGTTTTGGGATTTTTCAATTTTGGGATTTTTGAATATGTATTTCGATTTTTAAATTATTAGGTTTTTCGACTACCTGTTTTTTTTTTTTTGATTTTTTACTCATTCGATTTTTCAAAATATAGCGCATTTTTAAATCTTAGTTTTCGATTTTTCAGATTTTCGATTTTTCGATTTGTAGAAGTTTTTGATTGCTCGATTTTTTAAATTTTCAATTTTTAAAATTTTAGGTTTTTCACTTTTCTCTTGTTTCCATTTCTCAATCTTTCGATTTTTGCCTGCTCGTTTTTAGATTTTTCAATTTTTTAATTTTTGGCTTTTCTAAATTTTTGGATTTTTCGTGTTCTCAATTTCTCGATTAATCGATTTTTTAAATTTCCGATTTTTCGATTTCTAAATTTTTCGATTTCTCTGTTTAAGTTTTGGGATTTTTCAATTTAGAGATTTTCGAATATGTATTTCGATTTTTAAATTATTAGATTTTTCGACTTCCTGTTTTTTTTTATTTTTTACTCATTCGATTTTTTAAAATATAGCGAATTTTTAAATCTTACAGTTTTCGATTTTTCAGTTTTTTGATTTTTCGATTTGTAGAAATTTTTGATTGCTCGAGTTTTTAAATTTTATAATTTCAGGTTTTTCACTTTTCTCTTGTTTCGATTTCTCAATCTTTCGATTTTTTGCCTTCTCGTTTTTAGATTTTTCAATTTTTGGATATTTCGTTATCTCAATTTCTCGATTAGTCGATTTTTTAAATTTCCGATTTTTTGATTTCTCGATTTTTCGATTTCTCTGTTTGAGTTTTGGGATTTTTCAATTTAGAGATTTTTGAATATGTATTTCGATTTTTAAATTATTAGATTTTTCGACTACTTTTTTTTTTTGATTTTTTACTCATTCGATTTTTTAAAATATAGCGAATTTTTAAATCTTACAGTTTTCGATTTTTCAGTTTTTTGATTTTTCGATTTGTAGAAGTTTTTGATTGCTCGATTTTTAAAATTTTACAATTTCAGGTTTTTCACTTTTCTCTTGTTTCGATTTCTCAATCTTTCGATTTTTTGCCTTCTCGTTTTTAGATTTTTCAATTTTTCAATTTTTGGATTTTTCGTTATCTCAATTTCTCGATTAATCGATTTTTTAAATTTCCGATTTTTCGATTTCTCAATTTTTCGATTTCTCTATTTAAGTTTTGGGATTTTTTAATTTTGGGATTTTTGAATATGTATTTCGAATTTTAAATTATTAGATTTTTCGACTTTCTGTTTTTTTTTTTTTATTTTTTACTCATTCGATTGTTCAAAATATTGCGAATTTTTAAATCTTACAGTTTTCGATTTTTCAGTTTTTCGATTTTTCGATTTGTTGAAGTTTTTGATTGCCAGATTTTTTATATTTTCAATTTTTTAAATTTTAAAGTTTTAGGTTTTTCACTTTTTTCTTGTTTCGATTTCTCAATCTTTCGATTTTTTGCCTTCTCGTTTTTAGATTTTTCAATTTTTCAATTTTTGGATTTTTCATTTTCTCAATTTCTCGATTAATCGATTTTTTAAATTTCCGATTTTTCGATTTCTCCATTTTTCGATTTCTCTGCTTAAGTTTTGGGATTTTTCAATTTTGGGATTTTTGAATATGTATTTCGATTTTTAAATTATTAGATTTTTCGACTTCCTGTTTTTTTTTTATTTTTTGATTTTTTTTTACTCATTCGATTTTTCAAAATGTTGCGAATTTTTAAATCTTACAGTTTTTGACGTTTCAGTTTTTTGATTTTTCGATTTGTTGAAGTTTTTGATTGCCAGATTTTTTATATTTTCAATTTTTTAAATTTTAAAATTTTAGGTTTTTCACTTTTCTCTTGTTTCGATTTCTCAAGTTTTCGATTTTTGCCTTCTCGTTTTTAGATTTTTCAATTTTTGGATTTTTCGTTTTCTCAATTTCTCGATTAATCGATTTTTTAAATTTCCGATTTTTCGATTTCTCTGTTTAAGTTTTGGAGATTTTTCAATTGTGGGATTTTTCAAGATTTGATTTTTTTTTTTGATCTTTTACTTACTCGATTTTTCCAAATGTTGCGAGTTTTTAAAACTTACATTTTTCAACATTTTCATCTATAAGATATTTTAATTTTTGAATTTTTTAGATTTTTCAAATTCCCGATTTTTCAATTTTTTAGATTTTTCAAATTCCCGATTTTTCAATTTTTCGGTTTTGACAATATTTTGAAAAACGAAACATCACATATTTAAGATTTTTTAAAAGTACATATTTTAAAAACAAAGCACAGGAGAACCCGAAGATTTTTTTATATTAAAAAAAACACTAGGCGCCTGCAAGACTTGCTCTTTTAAACGCAAAAAATTGGTCTAAAGTTATTTAGACAGCTCTTCCCTCGTCTCTGAAGTAAAAATATATTATTAGTACACACTTAACTTCAATTGTTTATGTTTATATGTACATCGAAAGAATGCGACAATTAAGCACGCAGCAAATTGTCTCCTCAAGAAGAAGAAAAGATAATAAAAACAGCAGCTACTAGCCCCGCCCACCAACCCTATACTTTCTTAAAGGAATCTCATTTTCCAAAATCAGTCTTATCTTAGCAAGAACTAGCACTATGTCCTGAGACAAAGCGGCATTTCTTACACTTCAGAGGTCAGAAAAATTGTGTATAAGTAACTATATTTTTTTAACAAGGTATTATATATACTAAGGTGGTACCTTAGTATATTGTTTCGTATGGTACTAAGGAAGGGGGGGATTCATCATTTTCTGCTCTATTTTTAAGTGATAAATAAATATTAATTGACAAAATTTATCATTACACCGAAAACATAACCTAAAATATATCAAAGTCGAGTTAAGGGATTATGTATAAGTCGTTTTTCATTTTCTTGCTGACGTCACAACTTTGACGAAATCAATTAAAAAAATTCAGGTATAGTGCAGATTAAAAAATAATGAAACGTGACGTCAATATTAATTTTTGTTGTTGAATGTGGCATTCACGGCACGTAAAATCCATAGTATTTTTGATAGTTGTGTAATAAATACTACAGTAAAATCAATTCCGCAGGTGTCGCCACAACACTAACTCTCGCTGTGTCCACTGCTCGGCTCTGGAGCCGTTCGACGAAGCTTACTTGCGCGAGCACAATGTGAAGCACCTCTCTTTCCATTCGTACTTGAGGAAGATGACGTCAGGCGTAGACAAGGGTAAATTCTTAGCCCTCGAGGACATCTCCTGTCGCATCAAAAACGGCTGCAAAGACCACCCCCCATGGCCCAAGGGCATCTGCTCCAAGTGCCAGCCGAACGCTATCACCCTGAACCGACAGGTGTATCGTCACGTGGACAACGTCGCTTTCGAGAACAAAGATCTGGTGGAGCGGTTTTTGAACTATTGGCGTTCGACGGGACATCAGAGAATCGGGTTTTTGTATGGAAATTACGAAATTCACAACGATGTGCCTTTAGGTGCGTTCGACAAAGCCGACTTATTTGGCAAAGTCATTGTTGTTTTTTTTTTTTTACAGGAATAAGAGCTAACGTGGTGGCCATCTACGAGCCGCCGCAAGAAAGCGGCCGTGACTCAATTCGTCTTCTACGCGACGATAAAGAAGAACTAGTTGAAGATTTAGCTAGAAGTTTGGGGCTGAGACGCGTTGGGTGGATTTTTACTGATCTCATACCGGAGGATGTGCAAAAGGGGACGGTGAAGCACTTGAGGCACATCAATAGCCATTTCTTGTCGTCTGAAGAATGCATAATGGCGGGACATTTCCAGAATTTGCACCCTAATCCGTGTAAATACGCTTCAGGGGGGTACTTTGGCTCGAAGTTTGTCACTGTTTGTGTCACTGGTAAGTAAATTATCAAATAACTCAGTCCAAATGAAACATCCTGTATATTCGCTTTGAAAGAACAAATAAGTGCAACCGGTATAAAATTGCGCTGAAATTAAGAAAGCCTTGATTTTATCTAAATGGGATCCTCTCAAAGCAAAAAATATTCAATTTGCGAAATTACATATTTGATAATCATAATTTTTAATGGAAGAAATACAGAGTATGCTAATTACAGTTTATATTTTAATAACATTAGTGCGGGAATGTTGCATAATTTAAATTAAATTTACCTTCATCCTCAGGCTCCACTTTCGTTGATATTACTTTAAAAACATGTACTCACTTACATAATATCGTTGCAGAGTTCATTAAGAGATAAACACATTCTTTTTGGAAAAAAAACGTCGTTGGAATTTTTTGCTGTACTCCAGTGTCTATTTTTAACTTTTTCAATTTTTGTTTAATTTTCTTCAAAATAAACATGTTGTGAAAAATGAAGTGAGAGCGTCCGACTTTTAACTGTTATATGGATATTTTTAGAACCACTTTTTACGTATACGAATTTGAGAATTAGTCACTGTTTTCAAAATTGACGATTATTAAAGATTACTTTGTTGAAAGTAAACATAAATAATTCCACAAAAATAAATAAAGTTGCTTGCTTACCTGTAAAGAGATTCTTCTTCAATTAATTTTCACAAACACAAACATTTTTTTACCTGATTCGATTTCTAAAAGTTTGCAAAGTAGTTTATAAAATAATGCGTTATTTCTATTTTTGACTTCGTTTTCTTAGTTTTCCGATATAGATTATAGATATATACTACTCATGAAATATTTACGAATCGAGATAATCAAAAAAAGCAAAAACAAAAATAACCTTGTAGAACAATTGAAGAGTTAATTTTTCCACAACTTTTATTGCTCATATCCGTTGTTATGGCGATGTTATTGCTTCTTAATGGAAAATTTTCAGCTTGATAACACTTGATTTAAATATTTGTTAGCAAATAATTGCCGAAATTGTAGCAGTTATTCTACATTTTTAGTGCATTTTGGTATTATAAACATCGCAAGACGCGAATAAAAATTTAATCATCCCCGCCAATACATTGCTTACGTCATCTCAAAAATTTGCCGTGTCACTTAAAAATACATGCCACTTCTTACTTCGCGAGCGTAAGCTAAGGAAGTATTATTGTAATTGAGTCCATCGGGCGACTGGCTACTTCCATGTTTTCTCGACGATTCATGACCCCTACGTACGGAAAAATCGGTTCCCGTTTCCGTTTGTCTGTTTGTAAAGCCGTCTGTGTAATTCTGTATGTATATTTAATTTTACAATAGTACATAAATATTAAAAGTAACATAATCCTGAACTTGTGGTTTATGAAACCGTGTTGAATTTTTATCCTATACATCGAGATTTTTGGAGGAAAAAAAACAAACTTGAGTAACAATTTTACGATGTTACAGTTTGACGATTTTTCAATTTTTAGCGTTTCTAAATTTTCGATTTATTTCTCAATTTCCCGATTGATCGATTTTTTTGATTTTTGAATTTCTCAATTTTTTGATTTCTCACGTTTTCGATGTTGCAGTTTTTTAAATTTCTTTTCGATTTTTCAATTTTTGCCATTTCTAATTTGCCGATTTTTCAATTAATCGATATTTTGATTTATCGACATTTCGATTTTTCAGTTTTTCGTTTTTTCTATTTTGTAAACTTAAGATTTTTCAATTTTTCGATTTCTCGATTTATCAAGATTCCTATATTTCAATTTTTCATTTTTTCGATTTGTTTTTTTTTTTTTTTAGTTTAAATATTTCAATTTTGGGCTATTTCGATTTCTTAACTTTTCGACTTCTCGACTCCTCAACGTTTCAATTTTTCAAATCCTATTTCTCGGTTTTGCGATTTTTCGATTTGCCCATTTTTCCATTTATTTTTTTTCAATTTTTCGATGTTTCGGGATTTTTCAGTTTCTCGATTTTTCAATTCTTCCATTTAATTTTCGATTTTCAAATTTTTCTATTTTTTAAATATTAGATTTTTCGATTTCTCGCTTTTTAGTTTTTGATTTTTTAGTTTTTGGTTTTTTCGATTTCTCAATTTTTTTATATTTTCATGTTTCGATTTTATAAACCGTAGATGTTTTGTTTGGTCGATGTTTTGATTTTTCGACATTTCGGATTTCGATTTTTCGGTTTTTAAAATTTTCAATTTTTGGCGTTTCTAAATTTTCGATTTTTTGATTTTTCGACATTTCGATCTCTGAATTTTTGTCGACTTTCCGATTTCTCGATTTTTCAATTTTTTGTTTTTCAATTTTTCAATGTTTCAGTTTCGGGATTTTTCAGTATTTCGATTTTTTACTTTTTCGATTTTGTGATGTTTCGATTTTTCGATTTTTTTAAATTTAAATACATATTTCGATTTTGGGCATATTTCGATTTCTTACTTTTTTGACTTCTCGATTTCTCAATATTTTTCAGTTTTTCAATTTCTATTTCTCGGTTTTCCCATTTTTCGATGTGTCAGTTTTTCCATTTTTTTTTCAATTTTTAGATGTTTTGGGATTTGTCAATTTCTCGATTTTTCAGTTTTTCAGTTTTTCGATGTAATTTTTCGGTTTTTCAATTTATCTATTTTTTAAATTTTAGATTTGTCGATTTCTCGCTTTCTAGTGTTTTTTATTTTATAGTTTTTCTTTTTTATTATTTTTTAATACTTATTTCAAATTTTTTGGTTATTTAGGGAATTTTTCAATTTTTGATATTTTCATGTTTCGATTTTTTAAATGTTAGATTTCTCGATTTTTCGCTTTCTAGTCGTTTGATTTTTTAGTTTTTCGTTTTTTTCAAATTTGACATTTTCGATTTCTCGATTTTTTCATTTTCTGATTTCTCCAGGCAAGCTTTCGATGTTTCAGTTTTTTAAAATTTTTTTTAGATTTTTCAATTTTTGGCGTTTCTAAATTTTCGATTTTTCGATTAATCGATTTTTTGATTTTTCGAGATTTCGATTTCTCAATTTTTCGACTTTACGATTTCTTAATTTTTTAATTTTTGGTTTTTCAATTTTTCGATGTTTCAGTTTTGGGATTTTTCAGTATTTCGATTTTGTGATGTTTTAATTTTTCAATTTTTCTATTGTTTAAATTTAAGATTTTCCAGTTTTTAAATGTGTGAATTTCTCGATTTTTCGTTTTTTTTTGAGTTCTCACTTTTAGGTTTCTCAATTTTTCGATGTTTTGATTTTGGGATTTTTCAGTATTTCGATTTTTTACTTTTTCGATTTTGTGGTGTTTTGATTTTCCGATTTTTTAAATTTAAGTATTTCGATTTTTCAATTTTTCGTTTTTCCTATTTTTAAAATTAAGATTTCCCACTTTTTAAATGTTCGAATTTCTTGATTTTTCGGTTTTTTGAGTTCTCACTTTTAGATTTTTCAATTCTTTGATTTCTCGATTTATCGAGATTTCGATGTTTTTAAGTTTAAATATTTCAAATTAAAAAAAAAATCGACGACTTCTCTATTCTCCGATGTTTCAGTTTTTCAAATCGTATTTCTCGGTTTTGCGATTTTTTGATTTGTCCATTTTTCCATTTGTTTTTAATTTTTCTCGCGTGTTCAGTCCTACCATGCTTTTTTCGATTTTTCTATTTTTCTATTTTTTAAATATTAGATGTTTCGATTTCTCGCTTTCTAGTTTTTTGATTTTTTAGTTTTTCGTTTTTTCAAATTTTACATTTCCGATTTTCTGATGTTTCGATTTCCCAAGTTTAATTTTTTAATACGTATTTCAATTTTTTGATTTTCGATTTTTGGTTTTTTGATTTCTCAATTTTTTTATATTTTCATGTTTCGATTTTTTAAACGGTAGATATTTTGATGTTTTGATTGCTAGATCTTTTGGTTTTTCCCCTTTTCGTATTTCGATTTTCAATTTCTCAATTTTTTTTTTTAATTTTTTTCGATTTTTCTTTTTGACGTTTCTAAATTTTCCATTTGTCGATGTTACAGTTTTGGGATTTTTCCAGTATTTCAATTTTTTTAATGTAAGATTTTCCACTTTTTTAATGTTTGAATTTCTAGATTTTTCGGTTTTTCGAGGTCTCACTTTTAGATTTTTAAATTTTTGATTTCTCGATTTATTGAGATTTCGATGTTTCGATTTTTCAGTTTTTTTTCGATGTATCGATTTTTTTAAGTTTAAATGTTTCCAATTTGAATTTTTCTATTTCGGGCTATTTCGATTTCTTAATTTTTTGGCTTTTCGATTTCGCGATGTTTCAGTTTTCAATTTCTATTTCTCGGTTTTGCGATTTTTCAATTTGCCAATTTTTCCATTTTTTTTTCAATTTTTCGATCTAATTTTTCGGTTTTTCAATTTTTCAATTTTTTAAATTTTATATTTTTCGATTTCTAGTTTTTTGATTTAGTTTTTCGTTTTTTTAATTTATGTTTTCGATTTTACGAATTTCTGATGTTTCGATATCCCGATTTTAATTTTTTAATACGTGTTTCAATTTTTTGAATTTCGATTTCTCAAAATAGGTTTTTCGATTCTCAACTTTTTGATATTTTCATGTTTCGATTTTTTAAGTGTCAGATATTTTCATGTTTTCGTTGCTAGATCTTTTGATTTTTCGCCTTTTCGGATTTCGATTTTTAGATTTTTTAATTTTTCGATTTCTCCATTTTTCAATTTTCCATGTTTCAGTTTTTGGGATTTTTTTATTTTTTAAATTTATGATTTCCACTTTTTTAATGTTTGAATTTCTCAATTTTTCGTTTTTTTTTTTGAGTTTCCACTTTTAGATTTTTCAACTTTTTGATTTCTTGATTTATCGATTTTGCAGTTTATCACTTTTTTTCGATGTATCGGTTTTTTAAGTTTAATTGTTTCAAATTTGAATTTTTTGATTTTGGGCTATTTCGATTTCTTAATTTTTTTGACTTCGTCGACTCCTCGGTTTTGCGATTTTTCGATTTTCCATTTTTTTTTTTCAATTTTTCGACGTTTTGGGATTTTTCAATTTCTCGCTTTCCAATTTTTTTGATTTTTTAGTTTTTTCATACGTATTTCAAATTTTTTGATTTTCGATTTCTCGAAATAGATTTTTCGATTTCCCAATATGTATTTCAATTTTTTGATATTTTCATGTTTCGATTTTTTGAATGTTAGATTTTTTGATGCTTTGATTTTTCGTTCTTTCGATTTTTCGATTTTTAAAATATTCGATTTTTCAATTTTCCGGTTTTAAAATTTTTTTCTTTCTCGATTTCTCATTATTCTGATGTCTTAGTTTTTTCGTTGTTGCAGCTGTGGCAGTTCGTAAATACTTTACAGAGTTTAACAAAAATATGTGTTAATTTTTGAAAGAAGCGGTTTGAAAAAAAAATTGTTGGGTCACTTCAAAGGCGAGGGAAGTTCTATCGAAATAACCTTCAACCAATATTTTTATTTTGGTAAGATACCAACGTTGAATGATTAGCAAGTATTAAAAAAATCTATTTATCCAACACGTGACGTTATTTCGTAGCTAGTTATATTACTGTGGGCAAATTCGCGATATACGTTTAAGCTAAATATAAAACAGTGATAGCAATACGCAATAATGGTCTGCAAATTTATGTCATTAACACGATAGTAAAGTTTAAAATTTCACGAAAATACAACAAAGATCCAAAAAATTTTCTTTAACAAAAGAAATTACAGTTGCATCGACAAGAATTACGGTTGGGTATTTTTGGCACTGTTGTTAAAGCCTTTTATTATCAGTCAACCTAGTTTATGTCAGTGGCGTAATATCAACAGATTGCTAAATGTTTACAAACAAATGAAATAATTCAGCTTCATTTATTAAATTTTATGTTTAAAATTCCATTCAAAGTAAAATATTTCTTTAACTGGCCAATGTTGATGAAATTTCCAAAGAGAATTAACTTGTGATTAATTTTTTTCGATGGCTTACACGGGTTTTCTAAAATACTATTAATAACAATAATAATGTGAGTCTAGTCGTAATTTTCTGGCAACCTTGTCCTTTATAATTAGTGTCACATTCTATATACCAAAGTTAATTTTATCACTACCGTCAATATGTTTTAAAAAATTACGAAATGAATTCCAAAAGATTTTCTTTAAATTGAATTGTACAAACGTAGTTCCTGAGATCTTTTTCAGTTTTAGGTAAAAACAGAAACCTGTAATATTAATTACAGGTAACTTTCGTTTGGCTTACATGTGAGGGTGGACTTTTCAGTATTTACTTTGGGAATTGTAATCGTGTAGAATACAAAAATGGCGGTTTCCCGTGTCTAATACTAATTGTATTCGTGAAAGAAGCAATTTCTCTTGTTCGTCAAAGCTAATTGCACAAGTTTAAAAATAAAAACATAAATACATATCGAAAAAATCAGGTTTTTATTATCAATTAAAATAAATAATGCATTTAATTGCTAGAAAATTATTTAATGAGCAGTGTACTGGAACCAAACAATTTTAAATGTCATTCTTTTCTACAAATTTGCTCTTGTGTATTGACTCGAAATGTTTTATTTTGTAACTCGTGGAGGTCTCTCAAGACGGTCCAATACTTCTTCAATTTAAGACAAATTGGAAAAATCCACACTCTCTATATAAATAAACCAGTGTTGTGGACTTTTCCATATTAGTTATTTTTAAATTAGTTAACATGGAGTGCTATTTGTGGAGGTGTTGCGTGGAAGTATTTACCGCCTTCTTGTTCAACTTCTGTCAAAGAGGATGGCGATCAAGCCCGATTTAAACGCCAGGCAACGCCAACTTTAGTCGATTTTTTTTATCAAATTCTGTAGGTTTATAACATGTGTTTCAATTTACTTCTTCTATTGTATTATTTATTTAAAGACAAGTTTAAAGTTAACTAAATTAAATTCATTAACATAAATAAATCTATAAAGTGATTGTATCACATCGACTTTGTTTTTCGGAAATGATCCGAACTTTTATTTCAAATACTTTTTCACTTGGGAATGTCACTAATTTGCTTCTTTTTAATGACTGTGAAAATATAATCCATATTGCTGTTTTTTTTTTCATCAAAATAGATTGACCACTGACAAGAATAAAATATTTCCAACAAAATAAAACCCGAATTTTCAGAATATGAAAAAATTGAACTCCCGTTTCCGTTTGTTTGTCTGTCGTCCCGATTTTATTAAACAGATAATCTCACAAATTATTGGACTGATTGATATCAACTATTATTTGTATTTTAGGAATATCATATCTTAGAAAACCGAAATTAGTCTGATTATCCCCAACAAAAATTCGTCACCTAAAAATATTGTATAGTAAATGTTATAAAATAATAAAACAATTTCAGTATTGGTTCCAATAATCCTATACATGTGGTCTATGAATCCGCCTCGATTTATTTAACTTATTGGGGCTATCATGAAAAAAATAAAATTCACAATTCGAAGAAGCTGCATTTGTTGCACTGTACTTCAGGGGCTAGGAAAATTCTGTCTACTGCCCTTGGCCAATTTTTTTTTATTTTAAGAATGGGACGTATAACAAAACAATTATTAAAAATATTCGAGAAAACTTTGTAACTGGTTACAAATTAAAAAACATTTCATTTTCGGAAATTTTGGAAACGTTGTTAAGAAGGTACTGAAGAACTCGAAAAAAATAATCCCTCAACCAAATTTTCGAAAATATTACACCTCAAAGTTGAACAATTAACTTACAGTCTAAAATTTTGATGGAAACTGTCAAAAATGATTTCTGCCAACAGTAAAAAATGGCGTTGTGGATTGTATTGTAGCAAATGATTATTAAATTATTAATAACTAATTATTTAACTGTCTATTAGATGTGTAAATCATTAAAGAACTACGAAGTTAATTCTTGAACTTTGCAGTTTAATATTTCCAAAAGTTTGGTGCAGGGATTTTTCATCAGCCTGTATATTGTTATATTTTTTAATTTAAATTTAAATCGTTATCCTAAACCGGTTACGTATCAATTGATATACTGCTAAAAAATAAAACAAAAACTCACTGTATTCTACCTGAAAAAAAAATATCATTTCCGAATAAACCAAAATCGATAAAAATATACTCGGATATCCAGTTTATACATTTGTTTGAACACAAAATTTTAAGCAACAGATTAGGTTTTCTAAATTTCAAAAATCTGTGTTGCAACATGTTACAATATCGTTTAAATGAAATTTTAATATACAGGGTGTTTATAAAAAATTTCTACAATTTTCAAACATCGACATTTTTAAACAGAAAAAAAAATGTCATTTGCCAAAAACAATCTTATCTTAGCAGGCACCCACCCGCTCTCTCTTTTCTTAGAGTATATGTAATTTGCCAAAATGAGTCTTATTTTATTAGCAAGTACTAACAAAAAAGAAAATAGAGGGCGGGTGGGCGGGGCGACTACTTGCTAAGTTAAGAGTAACAATATTAAGAGTAGTCCTTGGAATGAAGACTGGGTGGGTGGGCGGGGCTACTGCTTGCTTACAAGACTCTTTGGAAAAAAGGCAAACTCGGTTCCGCCCACCATTGTTCTCTATTTCATTGTCTTAGTTTTTACTGTAAAATGCAATCTAAAATTTAAAACTATGCAAAAAGTGGCCCCGCCCACCCACCCCCATGTATTCCGTTTTTATCATTCTTTCTCATTGGCTCAGAATTTGGATTTTATACTGATAAATAATGGAATCTAGAATTATATATTTTTTAATGAGTATTTAAAATTTAATTTTACTAAATTTTTTGCAATTTTTGTAGTTTTCATTTTAAATGTGTAATAATAATAATAGTTTTTAAAATATTTCACTTTTTGAATTTGACGATTTTACAATGTTTCCATTTTTCAAATAATATTGGATTTTAAAACGTTTTTGTTTATACGACTTTTAAGTTTTTGATTCTTCATTTTTTCATTCCTTCAAATTTTTTATTTGCAATTTTTCGTATAGGTTTTTTTGTTTCCTTTATTTTTACAGTTTTTCGATTTTCAATGTTGCGACTCTATAAATTTTGTATTTTCAATTTCAATTATTCGTTTCTTCTATTTTTTGATTTGAAATTTTTCAATTTTTCTTTTTTTTTTTTTCTCTAATTTACGACAAGCGACTGTTCGAGTTTTCAATTTTTAATTTTCAGTGATTGGCAAATGACATTCCCTCTAAGAAAATAGAGGACGGGTGGACGGGGCTACTATTTGCTAAGTTAAGACTGAACCATATTAAGCCTGAAATAAAGAGAGGGCGGGTGGGCGTGGCTACTGATTACTTATAAGACTCTCTAGAAAACAGGCAAAGTTAGTTTAGCCCACCTTTTTTCTGTAATTAATTTTCTTATATTTTTCGTTTATACGACTTTTGAGTTTTTGATTCTTTTTTTCTTTTCTTAAAATTTTCGATTTGCAATTTTTTGTTTCGGTTTTTTATTTCCTTTAATTTTACAGTTTTTCAATTTTTCAATGTTCCGATTTTATAATTTTTTGTTTTTTCAGTTTCAATTATTCGTTTCTTCAATTTTCTGATTTGCCATTTTTTAGTTTTTCAGTGTTCCGATTTTTCAATTTTTCGTTTCTTCAATTTTTCGATTTGCAAATTTTCAGTTTTTCATTTTTGTTTGTTAGTACTTGCTAAAATAAGACTGATTTTGGCAAAAGACGATCCTCTAAAAAAATAGAAGGTGGGTGGGCGGTCTTAGTACTTGCTAAGTTGAGAGTAATTTTGGCAAATGACATACCCTCTAAGAAAATAGAGAACGGGTGGACGGGGTTACTATTTGCTAAGTTAAGACTGAACCATATTAAGCCTGGAATAAAGAGAGGGTGGGTGGGCGGTGCTAGTGATTACTTATAAGACTCTTTAGAAAACAGGCAAAGTTAGTTCAGCCCACCTTTCTTCTCTAATTCATTGTCTTATTTTTTTTTTTACTGTAAAACGGCAATCTAAAATTTAAAACAAAGTAAAAAGTGGACCCGCCCACCCACCCCGTCTATTTCGTTTTCTTAATTCATTCTTATTGGCTCTGAACAACGGAAGTTGGATTTTATACTGATAAATGGAATCCAGGATTATATTTTTCTTTAATAAGTACTTAAAATTTAATTTTACTAAATTTTTTGTAATTTTTGTAGTTTTCATTTTAAATGTGTAATAATAATAATTTTTTTAATTATTTCACTTTTGAATTTTACGATTTTAGAATGTTTCCATTTTTCAAATATTATTGGATTTTAAAACGTTTTTGTTTATACGGCTTTTAAGTTTTTGGTTCTTAATTTTTTCATTTCTTCAAATTTTCGATTTGCAATTTTTCGTTTGGGTTTTTTATTTCCTTTATTTTTACAGTTTTTCGAGTTTCAGTGTTGCGACTTTATAAATTTTGTTTTTTCAATTTCAGTTCGTTTCTTCTATTTTTCATTTGCAATTTTTCGTTTTTTTTTTCTCTAATTTTACAATATGCAACTGTTCGAATTTTCAATTTTTAATTTTTCAGTTTTCGATTTTGTAGTTTCTCGTTTCTTCAATTTTTCGATTTGCAAATTTTGATTTTGGCAAATGATATAACCTCTAAAAAAATAAATGGCGAGTGGGCGGGGCTACTACTTGCTAAGTTAAGACCTGGTTTATAGAAACCGAAGTTAAAGTTAATTCGCGATTAACTTTTAATTGAGGTTCGTTGCTAGGCGACGTGCAGGTTTTAACCAATCACGAACTCCCATTCCACATTTTAATCCAGTGTTAAATTAATCGAGGATTAAATATTTAACTCGCGCTTCTATAAACTGGCCCTCAGACTAACAATATTAAGAGTAGTCACTGGAATAAAGAGGGGGTGGGTGGGCGGGGCTACTTCTTGCTAAGACTTTTTAGAAAAAAGACAAACTCGGTTCCGCCCACCTTTTTTTCTCTATTTCTTTGTCTTATTTTTTTACTGTAAAACGGCAATCTAAAATTTAAAACAAAGTAAAAATTGGCCCCGCCCACCCACCCCCTCTATTTCATTTTGATCATTCATTCTTATTGGCTCTGAAGAACAGAAGTTGGATTTTATATTTAAAAATAATAGGATCTAGAATTACATTCCTTTTTAATAAAATATATTTTTTACTATTTTTTTTTCGAAAAAAAGTTTCAAATTTTTAATTGCAATTGTTTTAGTTTTCATTTTAAATAAGTAATAATAATAGTTTTTAAAACATATCACTTTATGAATTTTTCCATTTTTCAAATACATATATACATATTATTGGATTTTAAAACTTTTTCATTTATACGACTTTTGAGTTTTTGATTCTTAATTTTTTTCATTTCTTCAAATTTTCGATTTGCAATTTGTTGTTGCGGTTTTTTATTTCCTTTATTTTTACAGTTTTTCGATTTTTCAATGTTCCGATTTTATAATTTTTTGTCTTTTCAGTTTCAATTATTTGTTTCTTAAATTTTTTGATTTGCCACTTTTTTCTCTAATTTTACAATATGCAACTGTTCGAGTTTTCAATTTTTTAATTTTCCAGTTTTTCGTTTCTTCAATTTTTCGATTTGCAAATTTTCAGTTTTTCATTTTTGTTGTTAGTACTTGCTAAAAAAGACTGATTTTGGCAAGACGTATACTCTAAAAAAATAGAAGGCGGGTGGGCGGTCTTAGTACTTGCTAAGTTGAGAGTAATTTTGACAAATGACATACTATCTAAGAAAATAGAGGACGGGTGGGCGGGGCTACTATCTGCTAAGTTAAGACTGAACCATATTAAGAGTAGTCCTTGGAATAAAGAGAGGGTGGGCGGGCGGGGCTACTACTTGCAAAGTTAAGACTGAAAAATATTGAGAGTAGTCTCTGGAATCAAGAAGGGGTGGGTAGGCGGGGCCACTGCTTACCTATAAGACTTTAGAAAAAAGCAAACTCAGTTCCGCCCACTTTTTTTTCTCTATTTCATTGTCTTATTTTTTACTGTAAAATGGCAGTCTAAAATTTAAAACAAAATAAAAAGTGACCCCCCCCCACCCACCCCTCTATTTCGTTTTGATCATTCATCTTATTGGCTCTGAAGAACGGAAGTTGAATTTTATATTGAAAAATAATAGAATCTAGAATTATATTCTTTTGTAATAAAATATAATTTTTACAATTTTTTTTTCGAAAAAGTTTCAATTTTTAGATTTTTCAATTTTTCATTGCAATTTTTTTAGTTTTATTTTAAATAAGTAATAATTATTATTTTTAAAATATGTAATTCCCTTTTAGAATTTCACGATTTTAGAATTTTTCCATTTTACATATATATATATTATTGGATTTAAAAACTTTTGCTTATACGACTTTTGGGTTTTCGATTCTTCATTTTTTCAATTCTTCAAATTTTCAATTTGCAATTTTTTGTTTCGGTTTTTTATTTCCTTTATTTTTACTGTTTTTCGATTTTTCAATGTTCCGATTTTATAATTTTTTGTTTTTTCAGTTTCAATTATTCGTTTCTTCAATTTTCTCATTTGCCATTTTTTAATTTCTCATTTTTTTTTCTCCAATTTTATGATGTGCAACTGTTCGAGTTTTCAATTTTTAATTTTTCCGATTTTTCAGTTTTTCGTTTCTTCAATTTTTCGATTTGCAAATTTTCAGTTTTTCATTTTTGTTTTTTAGTACTTGTTAAAATAAGACAGATTTTGGCAAATGACGTATCCTCTAAAAAAATATAAGGCGGGTGGGCGGTCTTGGTACTTGCTAATTTGAGAGTAATTTTAGCAAATGACATACCCTCTAAGAAAATAGAGGAGGTGGGCGGGGCTATTATTTGCTAAGTTAAGACTGAACCAATTTAAGAGTAGTCCCTGGAATAAAGAGAGGGTGGGTGGGCGGGGCTAATACTTGCTAGGTTAACACTGAACAATATTAAGAGTAGTCCCTGGAATCAAGAGGGGGTGGGTGGGCGGGGCCACTGCTTACTTATAAGACTCTTTAGAAAAAAGGCAAACTCAGTTGATTGCATTTTTTTAGTGTTCATTTTAAATAAGTAATAATAATAATTTTTAAAATATTTCACTTGATGAATTTTGCGATTTTAGAATTTTTCCATTTTTCAAATATGTACATATTATTGGATTTTAAAACTTTTTCATTTATACGACTTTTGAGTTTTCGATTCTTCATTTTTTCATTTCTTCAAAATTTCGATTTGCAATTTTTTGTTTCGGTTTTTTATTTCCTTTAATTTTACAGTTTTTCGATTTTTCAATGTTCCGATTTTATAATTTTTTGTATTTTCAGTTTCAATTATTCGTTTCTTCAATTTTTTGATTTGCCATTTTTTAATTTTTCTTTTTTTTTTGTTTTCACTAATTTGATGATATACAATTGTTCGAGTTTTCAATTTTTAATTTTTCAGTGTTCCGATTTTTCAGTTTTTCGTTGCTTCAATTTTTCGATTTGCAAATTTTCAGTTTTTCATTTTTGTTTTTTAGTACTTGCTAAAATAAGACTGATTTTGGCAAAAGACGTATCCTCTAAAAAAATAGAAGGCGGGTGGGCGGTCTTGGTACTTGCTAAGTTGAGAGTAATTTTACCAAATGACATACCCTCTAAGATAATAGAGGACGGTTGGGCGGGGCTATTATTTGCTAAGTTAAAACTGAACCATATTAAAAGTAGTCCCTGGAATAAAGAGAGGGTGGGTGGGCGGGGCTACAACTTGCTTGGTTAACACTGAACAATATTAAGAGTAGTCCCTGGAATCAAGAGGGGTGGGTGGGCGGGGTCACTGCTTACTTATAAGACTCTTTAGAAGAAAGGCAAATTCAGTTCCGCCCACTGTTTTTCTCTATTTCATTGTCTTATTTTTTTACTGCAAAGTGGCAATCTAAAATTTAAAACAAAATAAAAAGTGGCTCCGCCCTCTATTTCGTTTTGATCATTCATTCTTATTGGCTCTGAAGAACGAAAGTTGGATTTTATATTGAAAAATAATAGAATTTAGAATTACATTCTTTTTTAATAAAATATAATTTTTACAAATTTTTTGTTCGAAAAAAAGTTTCAATTTTTAGATTTTTCAATTTTTGATTACATTTTTTTTGTCTTCATTTTAAATAAGTAATAATAATCATACTTTTTAAAATATTTCACTTTATGAATTCTACGATTTTAGAATTTTTCCATTTTTCAAATATATACATATTATTGGATTTTAAAACGTTTTCGTTTATACGACTTTTGAGTTTTTGATTCTTAATTTTTTAATTTCTTCAAATTTTCGATTTGCAATTTTTTGTTTCGGTTTTTTATTTCCTTTGTTTCATCAGTTTCAATTATTCGTTTCTTCAATTTTTTGATTTGCCATTTTTTAATTTTTCATTTTTTTTTTTTTTTAATTTCACGATATGCAACTGTTGGAGTTTCCAATTTTTAGTTTTTCAGATTTTCGATTTGCAAATTTTCAATTTTTCATTTTTGTTTGTTAATAATTGCTAAAATAAGACTGATTTTGGCAAAAGACGTATCCTGTAAAAAAAAGTAGAAGGCGGGTGGGCGGTCTTAGTACTTGCTAAGTTGAGAGTAATTTTGGCAAATTTGCTAAGTTAAGACTGAACCATAATAAGAGTAGTCCCTGGAATAAAGAGAGGGTGGGTGGGCGGGGATACTGCTTGCTTATAGGACTCTTTAGAAAAAAGGCAAACTCAATTCAGCCCACCTTTTTTTTTGTATTTCATTGTCTTATTTTTTACTGTAAAATGGCAATCTAAAATTTAAAACAAAGTAAAAAGTGGTCCAGTGGCCTTTCATTTTTTCCTTTTTTTCTCTCTTTTTTCTCGCATTGTGTATTATCTATATTTATGACGCCATTACAAATTTTTATTGGTCAAATTAAGAACGAATCACCTCATTTTCGCGAAAATTTGAGAATACACACGTCTTTATATAATAATAATAAAATAAGAATTACAATATTCAGAATATTTTGTTCGATTGTGCTTTAATTTAATGTTAATTTATGCCTGTCTTTTGAGGAGATAATCTCATTCAAATCAAACTAATTTCTACGTGACATTCTTTCGGTGTATAAACATATATAACCACTAAAGATTCAGATTGCTATTACTTAGTGCTCAAGGATAAAGGGTGTCTTTTATGCCTCTGGTTTTTACTTTACAGCGGTTATCACAAAATCGTAAAATCAAATTTTATAATTTTTTTCATATGCAAATATGCAGCATGTTTCATAAAAAAATACAACTTTGAAAAATAATTGTAAATTATTGAGCTACGAAAATGCAAGATTTACACGACATATTAGAAGGTTCATTTTCCATTTCATGTGTGAAATTTTTGATCAAAAAATGTATGATAGAAAGAATTGTCGAACGTTGCGTTTATTTTCCAGGCGATAAAACAAACCAAGTTCACATGGAAGGATACCAAGTATCCAACCAGTGCATGGCGTTGGTGCGCGACAACTGCCTCCTCCCCACCAAGGACGCCCCCGAACTAGGTTACGTGAGGGAATCATCCGATAAGCAGTTCGTTCCTGACGTATACTACAAGGTAAGTGGGATATAATAATCACATCACAAATTACAGATGCGGAAAGTAATTTATTTGAAATCTAGAGTGAGGTGGTAGTAGGTACTCATTATCACAAATATTAGTCGGGTACAAGGCACAAACACTGGCTGCTACATTTAAGTTTCGCAATTAGGGGTTTCTGTTTTTTGTATTTTTTTTCCTGTTTCTATGTATTTTTTATAAATCTACCGACATGACATCACGCAGCCTTTTCGAAACGGTTACGACGACAGTTCTACTCGAATTATTGTTTATATTTACCATCGAGGTGATATCATGTCCGCTTACATGAAATTTTCACTAAGCTAATGTCAATAATACTTTACAACGATACTAGTTCTAGTAGACGTTTCTCTTCTCTTTGCACATTTAGTATGCAACATCTAGTTTATCTTATTTAAACAGTTGAAGAGACGCAACGAGCAAAAGGAGAGTAGGATAGTAATTCGAAAAGACGTAGGGTAGCTCAAAAATCCTTGACTTATTTATTATTCGCCGACACAAAGTTTAAAGTACACATGCACAAGTTTTTGCTGCTTTTGGTGTTTAAGTTCTTCCGAAAAGCGTGAAAACCTCAACGAAAATAAACAAAGTTGTCGTACATGCGAGATTGGACGGTATCTATACATAGTGAGCTCGATTGTTTCTAAAAAGAATGGAACCGGCATCGGCTACAAATGTCTCAATAAAGAAAATTAATTAACATTTTTTTTAATCGTTTACGTTCGTGATGTTATTAACTTTTAAGGTCATATGCATTTTTTTTAATGAGTTAGATCATAATTTAAATTACTGCATTATCATGACTGGGTACTTTAGCAATAAAAAACACGAGACACCCAGTATATGTTAAAAAATGATATAGCAAAATCGAAAAAATTAACATTATCCATGTCACTGCAGTTCAATTAAAATTTGATAACAATGTGGTCGGTGTCCGTGGCCGCATTTCGTGCCTTGTACTTTGTTTTTGAACGAACTAATTTGAAACAAAAAGCTGTCAAAATCATTTACATATTTAACGTATTAAATGTCGTTTCCTGCAAAAATTAAAAGTAATGTAGATGCCAACGACCACTTTTTTTAATTTTTTTAAATTCCAGTTTTGAATTAAAATTATTCTAGTGCTTGTAGACATTTATAGCCGATACGAAATCGATTTGTAAGAAATTAAAAAATAAAATTGTTATTGTCGATTTATTTCCACGTATGAGTATATTGGCAGGTGGCAGCATTTAGAAAAACGGAGAAATGCTGCCCTTGACAAACTGAATCCAAAACAAACCAAAATAACCGTTCACGTTTTTCCTGTCATAGTAAGCGAAATGTAAGCACCATATTCGAGATTATTGTTGAGCCACCCTATACGCTATACATAGAGTCCACTTTCCCGTTATCCATAAAAATAGACCTATGCCGAATCGAACGATGAAGTTCAGACAGTGAGCACATTCGAAATATTTGCCAATAACGTCATAAATAATTGTACTGTAGAGTAAGCAACGGAAATGTCAGAACAAACACCATTTACATAAAGCGGCACCGGTGCGTACATTCTCAAGGTCTACTCGTAACTACAATTATTTACTTTTTTCACATAATTAATGCACACTATTTTTGTTGCTAATTGGAAGAAAACAAAACTCGCTATTCCGACGTCGAAGCTCAAATTCTCTTCCAAGCCGATTTATTTTTTTTAAACGTTCGTAATGAAAATAGATGCATTCTTAAATAACGAAAGCGCAGCTGCTCAATTAGATCAAGTTTTCGACGTTAAGGTGTTTCGTGGCCTAATTTTTATCTGTCTAATTTTATTTTCCGCCGAATTAACGCGCGTCAATTGTTTTTTTGACAACGAGCGGCGAACTTCATCGTGGGGTCCGGATTGCGTCGGCGACGCCCCTTTATCAGACACCGATTTTTACACATTTAGACAATTACGCGTTATGATGAAAGATTGGCGAAACACTTATTGTTATGTTTAGGCTTATACATATATTAGGCTATGATATTTTTTCGCGCTACTCACTAACGTCTTGGAAATGTATTATGATACGAGTAATGCTTCACATCCGGCATTTTCCCCACCCCCCACCCCCAAACCAAGGAACGAATTTTTCGCGAATTTCGAAATTGCTGGACTCAAAATTTGGAACGTGTGCCACTTCGGTCGAAGAAAACGTGTGTCGACGGAACGGCTGCGGGTTGGAACGGGATTAGCCAGAGTCACTGAATGAAGGAAGAAATGAGAAAAACAGAACGATAAGAGTGAACGAAAAGCATGACTTTATTACAAAAAAAAAGAAAATCAAAATGCGTGATTTTCAAACATTCTAAAGCTACAAGTTTCTATTTAAACACTAGGCGAGTCAATGAAAAAGTTTATTAAACTGCAGTCTATCACATAATCAGTCGTAATTTTGCTCAGTCGAGATCTATCTCAAAACAAAATAATTTACAAAATAATAATCGATCGATAGTCACAAGTAAGTCCATTCAGTAACTCCAACTTAGGACCTAAGGAAGACCTAAACTAGACACTGGGTGATGAAAACAAAATTTTGTAAATGAATGACCTTGTAAGGCACAAACAAACTGTTCTAGCGAAATGAGACAGTACACTATACACTAGAAAAAACTAAATTGATATGCACTCGGACAATTCTCCTACGGTGATTAAATTCGTTGTACATTCGTTTTGCCCAAAAAACCAAAAGTTAGTTCCGACAGACAGTTAAAAAAAAAAATAACCAAATTGAAACGTTAAAAATATAGATTTTATTTGCCTTTTTTTTTTCATTCATTTTATGATTATAACATTGACAGCGATTCTAGCATGTTATATTATGATTCTTCGATAAATATACCCGGTTGCGACTAAATTAATTAACTTAAAACTACAGAACCTGAACGATTGCACGTTTAAACAAACTTCCACCTGAAACTATACCGCTCGATCGTATATCGTTTACTTATCCGCACGAAACGAAGAAATTTATTTAAACGTACAACCGAAGCGTACAATTAACAATTTACCGAATTACCGCACTTAAACTAGACAATTATATCCATGTCATATAATGAAAAGGAAAAAAAAAACATGACAAACATAATTAAAAAAATGGGAGATTTCTCGACGACTTCTTGTTTATGAACCCAAACCCTCTGACTTTACGGGGGATCCCATTATTATCGCTACGTGGGTCGAATCCTAATCCTGGTTTCGGTTCACTAACGAAAAAGCTCGTTACGTGGTGTGGAGGGAAAACACAAAACTATAATATTGAACGTATCTGCGTGATAAACCAGTACAGACTAATCCTATAAGGTACAACACGAAAAAAACAAAAAAAAAGAAAGGAAGCATCGATGAACAAAAGTGACGTGAGGTTCCAATGTGGACTTTAAAACGCAAAAGTACACGTTCAATTCCTGCACGTTGACATTCCGGGTTTGTTTTTTTAAACTCTGTAATCTTTAACATTTCTACCGCACCAGGAAACAAACATAACATAGACACTTATTAAGCTAAAACGTCCCTTTCACAAGCTGAAAAACGACAACAATAAAAAATATCGCTCGTGTTTGCTCTCTTTTATATACGATATTTCATACGATACGAAAATATAGTTATTTCGGAATTCGATAGTACTATTAAGCTAAGACGGTATCTTTACGTTTTCATCTTTTCGTGATCATTAACTACGCAGTTTTATGCTTGAAGCTACATATATAAAACATCTAGATATATATTTTTTGTACAGATTTTTTTTGTTTTTTTCTTTTTTAAGCAGAGTTTGATTCATACACATCAAATAGATAATTTAGTGTTTTTTGTTTTCTCAAAGAACATGTCAGTTGAAAACTGAACTCTTTGTCATGCGTGCTACAGATTGTTGCCGTTTTCACCTGACATTTTCGGTTTTCGATGGTGGTACGACGAAAGACGATTTTCTCGTTTTATAACTTCCCACATTTAGCGATCAGTATATTTTTGGTTGGTTTACCGGCCGTATCCCCGTACGTGCTGATTTTCTCGACTAGCTCGAGCCCCTCGATCACGTGACCGAAAATTCCCGTGAACCCCCTCATCTCTTGTAAAATAATGCGAAACTGCGACCCCACCATACCTAGATTGTCGTGCCTCTTCTGCGTCCTCCTCATGCCGACGGTGCCCCGGACGGCCATCAGCTTCGTGTCGTCCGGCAGGAAGTACGAGTCCTCGAAGATGGAACGCCCCCCTCTGCCGTTGTTCAGCTCGAAGTCGCCGGTGATGACGCTCTCGCCCTCCCAGCACTGGAAGATCTGGCAACCCTTGTACCCCATCCCCGCCTCCCCCGTCGTCAGTAGGCCGAAGTTCTTCGCCATCTTGGGGGCGACGTCGGCGCGGACCTCGATCACGATCCGCCCGAGGCTCTGCCCGTTGACTTCGATGTTGAAGTAGTAGAGTGGGCACATGTTCGCCGGGTTGCGGATCTGCGGCGAGTGTATCACGTTCTGCATCATCAGGTTGTTCTCTTGGTAGATGTTCTTCGGGGTGGTCAGCACCAGGTGTTGGGGGTTCAGGTAGTTGACCGGAGGAATGGTGTTGTGATTGTGGTAGTCCAGGCTACCGTTGACGGTCTGCTTGGTGAGGACGTGTCTGGAGTACAGCTGCGACATGCAGTAGTTCGCCAAGAAGAGGATCGGGTTCTGCTGCGAGGGCGGCAAGATTCGAGAGTTGCCGGGGAAAGCGACTTCCCCGTTGTGGATGTTGCTTAAAGCTTGCTTCAGCAGCTGGAAATCGAAAATGACTGTGCTGTTGCGGATGAGGTCGTCGAGCTGGCACTGCAGGTACATCTCCTGGTAGCGCAACTGGAGGCGCTGCTTCTCCACGTTGACGCTCGAGTAGAGGTTGTGCACGTCGGTGAGGTTCTCCGCCATCGAGAGGTTCAGCCGGAGCTTGGCCAGCGCGTCGCGCGTCTCTGACAGCTCGAAGTGCGACGCGTTGTTGGTCAGGTCGGCCTCCACGTGCGTCTTCAGCGTGACGCAGGCCTCCAGGATCTTGAGCAGGAACTCGCGCTGCTGCATCGCCAGCCGCTGGATCTCCGAGAGCATCTTGCTCATCGAGGCCAGGTCGACCTGGAGCTCGGCGATGAGCTGGTCCTTGGCCTCGTTCTGCGACTTGATCTGGTGCGTGGAGTGGTCGCTGGTGGTGGCGCAGGCCCGGCACACCGGCGAGCAGCACGTGTGGCACCACAGCGCCAGCGGCATGGCGTGCGTGTGGCAGTTCTCCGAGATGACTTTGGCCGGTTTGTCGGGCGGCTTGGGGCCGAGCTTCAGCTGCGAGAAGTTCTTGGTCAAGCACAAGACGGGCGCGTACGTGGGCAGGGACTCGGGCCCGAGGTCGCCGATCTCGGTGCGCTTCCAGCAGTACACGCAGAAGAGCTCCTGGCCCTTGGTGAGGTTCGTCCGCATGCACTGCAGGCAGAAGTAGTGCTTGCAGGACAGCAGCTTCGGGCTCTGGTCGGAGTCGTTGAACTTCTGCTTGCAGTAGCCGCACAGCATCAGCTCCTCGAATTCGGGCACCACGGATTCCATTTCTGCAAGAGAGGCGCCGTGAGTGGCGTGGGTCGGCGGCGCCGGGGCGGCGGAGGCGCCGCGGGGGCGCTCCCGCCGCCCCCTGGGCCATGCAAACAACTGCGTCTCTGTGCCTGTCAAAGCAGCGTTGCTGGCGTTCTCGTCGATAAGTCGCTCAGCCAGACTTACCGTTATGGTTTTTTTTAATTGTTTTGTTTACGATGTGTAGCACAGCCTTTGAGTAAATCCGATAAAACGAGAGGGATACGCTTTTTGGTCGTCGGTTGTCTAATCTTATAAAAACTCGGTGTTTCGGCAACGGTTTTCGCGTGTTTGTACTATTTAGCGTTTAGAACGGGTACGGTGAACGATGCATTAACTAATCGAGATTTATATTACATAATTGTTTCGTGCCGACAATATCGGCAGATTTACGAAAAAACTTAAAGTTATTGTGGCCGCCGAACGATGTGCCACATCATGTTGACGACTAACCGCACACAGTCAAGTTAGCTGCGATGCGCCGATGTGGCGTCGGCCCGGTTTTGACAGATTCGAGATAACTTCGTACCGTTGCCGGCGAAGCCCGCCAATTTCAAATAACGACTATAATTAAACCCTCTTATCGTGATTCACGACTTTTTTTATTTTGATTACGAGCGAAACGGAACGACGAACACAATACGATCGTAAGCATGTCCGGCGTATTTTTACAGATAAAAGTATTAAATGGACACGAAAAATTCGTGTTTATTTTCTCTCGGTGTTTTTTCTCGATTACAAAAAATTACAAACTTTCGTAAAACAGCCATCACAGGCGCAATTACGAATTCTGAAAGCAAATTTAATGTTGGTTCAGAAACATTTGGAATAAGTATATTATTGCTTTGTATATTATTCAAAATGGCGGCGAAAACAATACTTGGAGGTTTTTTAATGGTGCATTTATTCTTTTTTTTTCCAATTGACGTTATATTTGCTGTCAGAACCCACAATAATACTTGTTGTAACTATATTTTATAAAAGTGTATATACAGCGTGATCAACAACTACTGTTTAAGTTGGTATCAACAAATTTTGTTTGAAAGTTGGCAGAAATATCCCCACTTTATATCTTATCGTCAAAATTGATATGATTGACAGTCGCATTTAATTTAAAGCAAAATTTATTATTAATTATTATCAGAATGAAATTTTTGAATTTTTGGTTAGTGAATTTGAATTCAGGGGGATCAAAAAACAAGTAAAATGTTAGATACTTCCATTTCTGGGAACAAAACTTGTCGGAAAAACTGGTGTTATCACTGCATAGAAATTAAGATTTTTCATGCGCAGTATTATGAATATGAAAGTTCTCTTATTTGTTATCACTTATCATTATCATTATCAGTCTCTGTTTATGTTGTGGAGCTTTTCTTACAGCAAACTGTCGGGAGTGCACTCTTATCTTATCATGCGATTCTACTGTGTGGGTACCCTGCTAATTTAAAATAATTCTGATATTATAAAAATCATTTTAAGAATGTGTTTCACCATATTACTAGTATGAAAAAAGTTAATGGAAACCGAAGATTCTAAAAATGGGAAATGTGTTTGTAAAATTGAATAATTTTTACTAATAATTGTGCTGTCAAAGTTTTATGTAAATCTTACTTGATTATTGTGACTAAATATTCTTTTAATTCAGCTTTTGTTTCAGACATATATATTTTTTTTTTATTCGTAACACATGATCTGTCAAAAATTAATGATTGGAACGATTATAGAACCGGCTTATTTGATTTTCGTGAAATTCTGAGATCACAGTAGCGTTGTTTTTATTGGAAAACTTGACGATTTTTGTTGATGATGTTCCAAGTCCTGAAGAAAGATAGAATTTCCATCCGACTGAAGGCATACATAAAATTGTGTATAGTCTTGTAAATTCTGCATCGGTTTTATGGTCTGTTAAAGTGATTATGGAGTGTTAAACTTGTCGATAATATTAATGAAAAACTTTTCTTTTTGAGGCAGTTTTATTGAATTTTGCAGTTCTATAAACGCTTGTTTAGGTTGAGTCTCGACTGTAAAAGTCATAACTCATAACATATAATTATTTTATAAGTTTAAAGTCATGAATTTTAAAGGCTTCAGAAAAACCTCGGGCTTTAAAGATTATTATTTTTAATTAATATATTATTGACTTTATTACCTCCAATAAACAATAGATAATAACAGCCTACTTAACATGTGAAATAAAAATTTACAATACTTAAAATTGATAATAAACATCAAAGTATATGTTAAAAACCCATACATGATGTATGAAATTTACATTAATATGTATTTACACAAATACATTAAATGTGAACAAATCATCACATAAAAATTTACTATATGCAGAAATTTTGACAGTAACTTGCGAGAGAAATGTTTGTAAAATTTTCTTTTTTTTTTTTCGAGTTTTCAATTTTTCGAATTTTTAATTTTTCATTTCTTCGAATTTTCAATTTGCTATTTGTCGTTTCGGATTTTTGTTTTCTTTATTTTTACACTTTTTTAATCATTTTTGTTTTTTCAATTTCAATGTTTTCAATTTTGCTTTCGTTTTTTTTCCCTTCTTTAATTTCAGTAAGATGCAACTCTTCGAGTTTTCATTTTAAAATTTTTCAGTTTTTCGATTTTCCCACTTTTGGATGATTGGATGTTTCAGTTATTAGATGGGTAGTTTCAGGAATTTTCTGTTTTTAATTTTTTATCTCTTCGTTTTTCTTTCGTTTCGGTTTTTTATTTTCTTAATTTTTTCAGTTTATCGGGTTTTCAGTGTTTTGAATTTATCATTTTTCTTTTTTATGTGATTTTTTTTTAATTTTCGGTTTTTTCGTTTCTTCAATTTTTGATTTGCAATTTTTCTAGTTATAATTTTAAACGTCTAATAATAATAATAATAATAATTTAAAAAATGTTCACTTTTTAATTTTACTTTTTTGAAATTTTCCATTTTAGAATTATTGGATTTTAAAACTTTTTCATTCATTCGATTTTTTAATTTCTCGATATTTAATTTTTCAATTTTTTTATCTTTCAGTGTTACAGTTTTCCGATTTTACAATTTTTGAGTTTTCCAGTTTTTCTATTCGATTCGTTTTTCAATATTTCAATTTTTTATTTCTTCAGTTCTTCGATTTACAATTTTTCGATTTTGCAATTTTCCATTTTTTCGATTTTTCAATTTTTTGCGATTTCTTATATTTTCGATTTCTAATTTGTAATTTTTCAGTTTTTCAATGTAGTCATTTTTCGTTTCGAATTTTTATTTTTTTTAATTTTTTCAATTTTTCGTGTCTTGAGTTTTTCGATTACCGATTTTTCAATATATACATATATTAAATTTACGTGAATATGTATTTACACACATACATTATATTATGTGAACAAATCATCAAATAAAAATTTATTATATGCAGAAATTTCGACACTAACTTGTGAGATAAATATTTGCATTTTTTTTTTTCAAAATTTGGTCTAAAATTAGACACAACTTTCTTAGTCTGTGAGGCTTAAGAAATACATGTTGGCAGATATTTTTCAGTAAAAATTGATGAAGTAATTTTTGGTGAAAAAAGTACGTTCATGTTAATATTTATAATCGATTTATTTTTTATGAAAACTCGCATCCGTAACTTTCTTTTTTTTTCGAATTTTCAATTTTTGATTCTTTAATTTTTCATTTCTTTGAATTTTCAATTTGCAATTTGTCGTTTCGGTTTTTTTTTTCTTTATTTTTACAATTTTTTGATTTTTCAGTGTCCGATTTTATAAATTGTCTTTTTTCAGTTTGAATGTTTACAATTTTTTTTTGTTCCTTTAATTTCAGTATATTCGAGTTCTCATTTTACAATTTTTCAGTTTTTCGATTTCCCACTTTGGATGTTTCATCTTCCTTTCTCTTTCGTTTGGGTCTTTTTATTTTCTTTATTTTTTCAATGTTTCGATTTGCAATTTTATTAGTTTTAATTTTAAATATGTAATAATAATTATGGTTTCAAAAATTGTTAACTTTCTCAATTTTACGTTTTTAGAATTTTTCCATTTTCCAATTATTGGAACTTGAACTTTTTCATTATTTCGATTTTTCAGTTTTTAATTTTTCAGTTTCTCATATTTAATTTCTCAGTTTTTCCATCTTTCAGTGTTACCTAAAGTACGACTTTACAATTTTGATTATTCTATTATCATTTTTCGATTTTATAATTTTGGGTTTTCCAGTTTTTCGATTAGATTCGTTCTTTCTGCTTTCCAATTTTTCGATTCAATGTGTTTTCAATTCTTAGATTTGGAATTTTTTATTTTGCAATTTTTCGTCTTTTCAGTTTTACTATTTCTTAATTTTTTTAGATCTTTTTAGGTTTTCAATTTTTAATTATTCGATTTTTCAACTTTTTGATAAAAAAAATGAATTTAAAACTTAATATTTTTCAGTGTTCGTTTCTTCAATTTTTGCTTTACAGTTTTTCTAATTTTTATTTTAAATATGTACAAATATAATAATTATAATTTTTAAAATTTTTTACTTAAATTTTACGATTTTAAAATTTTTCCATTTATCAATTATTGGATTTTAAAACTTTTTCGAGTTTTAATGTGTGAATTTCTCGATATTTAATTTTTCAATTTTTCGATTTTACAACTTTTGGTTTTTCCAATTTTTCCATTCATTAATTTTTTTCTGTTTTTAAATTTCTCAATTTTTAGTTTTTTAATGTTTCAATTTTTCGTTTTTTCAGTTTTCGATTTTTCCATTTTTTCGGATTTTTTTCGATCTTTCAACTTTTCCATTTTACAAAAAATGAAAAAAATTGCAAAATTGTGGAATTGACAAATCAAAAATGAAAAAACTAAAAAGGATAAATGAAAACTTTGAAAAATTTAAAAATTGGAAATAATAATAGTAATAATAAGAATTTAATACAAACAAAAGTTCCAAAAGAGACAAAAAATTTTACAATTTTTCGTGTCTTGAGTTTTTCGATTAGCGATTTTTCAATATGTACATATATTAAATTTACGTGAATATGTATTTACACATATACATTATATATATTTGTGAACAAATCATCAAATAAAAATTTAGTATATGCAGAAATTTCGACACTAACTTGTGAGATAAAGATTGGCATTTTTTTTATTTTTTTCAAAAATTAGACACAACTTCCTTAGTCTGTGAGACTTAAGAAATACATGTTGGCAGATATTTTTCAGTAAAGATTGATGAAGTAATTTTTGGTAAAAAAAGTACATTCATGTCAATATTTATAATCTATCTATTTTTTATGAAAACTCGATGCATAACTTTCTTTTTTACTTCCCGAGCGTAAGCAAAGGAAGTATTGTAATCGAGTCCGTCGGCCGACTCTCTACTTTTACGTTTTCTCGATCTTTCATGACCCCTAGAAGACGAAGAAATAGGTCTCCCATTTCCGTCTGTCTGTCCGTCTGTCCGTCCGTCTGTCCGTCTGTTGTCCCGGATTTTTATTAGACAGATAATCTCCGAAAGTACTCGACCGATTGTTGTGAAATTTTGTACTTATATTAAGAATATCATGTAGATGGTAAAACGCTAACCAAAATTTGTCTAATCATCCCCACCACTAACGTCACTTGCGATGACGTCACTTCAAAATTGTACATAGTAAATGGGTTTTCAATTGTATAAAATAACATAGTCCTACACATGTAGTTTACAACTCTGAATCGACTTTTCACCCGAAACGTCCAGATTTTTTGGAAAAAAAAAATCAAAATTATGAAACAACATTTTGCAATTGAATTATGAATCTGCAAAACCAAACGCTTTGAAATCTTGCAGATGTTTTAAAGTTATGATAAGCATGATATATTTGTAATCAAAATATATTTACTTATCCCCTCCAAAAAATTGATGACGTCAGCTCGAAAGTTTGCCGAATAAATCCTATCCAAACTGTAAAAATATGATGAGTCTGTACTTGTAATTTATCACTCCATTCATATTTTTTGGATTTGCATATACAGGGTGATTTAAGAAAATAAATGAAAGCGTAAATTTATTTTACTGATTTACTCAGGAACTACAAAACCGAATGCTTCGAAATCTTGAAGATATTTTAAAATTATCATAAGCATGGTAAATTTTTGATCAAAACGTATTTGGTCGTCCCCCCTAAAAAATTTATGATGTCACCACAAAATTTTGCTGAAAAAATCCTATCTAAAATGTACAAAATATGGTGAGTCTCTTCTTGTGATTTATCATTCCATTCAAATTTTTTCGATTTGCATATACAGGGTGACTCAAAAAAATTAATGAATGCGTAAATGTATTTTATTGATTTAATCAGGAACTACAAAACCGAATGCTTTGAAATCTTGCAGATGTTTTAAGGTTATAAAGAGCATAATAAATTTTTAGTCAGAATATATTTGGTTATCTTCTACAAAAAACTGATGACGTCAGCTCAAAAGTTTGCCGAATAAATCGTATCTAAAATGTACAAAATATGATGAGTCTGTACTTGTGATTTATCATTCCAATCATATTTTTGGATTTGCATATGCAGGGTGACTCAAAAAAATTAATGAAAGCGTGAATTTATTTTATCGATTTAATCAGGAATTAGAAAACCGAATGCTTTGAAATCTTGGGAATATTTTAAAGTTATTATAAGCATGGTAAACTTTTGTTCAAAATGTATTTGTTCATCCCTCCTAAAAAAATTGATGACGTCACCCTCAAATTTTGCTGAATAAATCCTATCTAAAATGCAAAAAATATGATGAGTTTGTACTTGTGATTTATCATTCCATTCATATTTTTTAGATTTTCTTAAGAGGTGGTTCAAAAAAATTAATGAAATCAATTTATTTTATTGATTAAATTAAAGGCAACACTTATTATTAGTATTACACCCCAACCAACCCAATTTGGTAGACACAAAATTTGTTAAAGGAAAAACTCGGTTGAAACATAAGGGTAGCACGCTTATTTATATCGACTTTAACATTACAGACCTGCATTTGTTTTATGCGCTCACTTGGTTCCGCGAATGTGAAATAGACATGTTTATAATCAACCAATTGTGAATTTCACCGTCAAGAATTAAAATAAAACCCAATGTTTTATATAATAAGCGGAAGTCGAAGCAATAAAACCGATGGTCGTTTTGTTTACAGTTTCTCTGTTTGACTCTCACGTATGCTGTTACGCCTGTCATCTTAAATTAAGAATGTTTATACATACACGATTTTCAGTTGCCTCTGATACGTATACGCGAGTAAATTGTTTCGTTATTTTATTGATTATTACAAATCAATATTCAAAACGACCCAATTCATTTTCCCGAAAATTTGAGAATATAATAATTTTGTTCTTAGTATTACACTACATCTATCCCAACTGATATACGTGTCCTTGCAAAAATGTTGATGACGTCATCGCAATTTGTTTTTTAAATTCCCACTACAAAAATGTAATGAGAAAAAAAACACAATAGGCATGCAGTCGTCAAGTTTCCGACAGCGAGGGAAGTACTGTCTAAACTCTTTAGACCAATTTTTTTTCGAGTTTTCAGTTTTTGATTCTTTAATTTTTCATTTCTTTGAATTTTCAATTTGGAATTTATCGTTTCGGTTTTTTTTTTTTATATATATTTACAATTTTGGTTTTTCAGTGTCCGATTTTATAATTTTTGTTTTTTCAATTTGAATGTTTACAATTTTTCTTTTTTTATTTTTTGTTCCTTTAATTTCAGTATATGCAACTCTTCGAGTTTTCATTTTACAATTTTTCAGTTTTTCGATTTCCCACTTTTGGATGTTTCAGTTATTGGATGTGTAGTTTCAGGTGTTTTCAATTTTTAATTTTTCAATTTTTTATGTCTCCCTTTCTCTTTCGTTTGGGTTTTTTGTTGTCCTTATTTTTTCAATTTTTCGATTTGCAATTTTTAGGTTTTCAGTTGTAGATTGTTTAGTTTCTCGACTTTTCAACTTTTCGTTTCTTCTATTTTTGATTTGCAATTTTTTTAGTTTCAATGTGTAATAGTAATTATGATTTAAAAAATGTTCACTTTTCTCAATTTTACGTTTTTAGAATTTTCCTATTTTACAATTTTTGAAACTTAAAATTTTTCATTCATTCGATTTTTTAATTTTTCAGTTTCTCATATTTAATTTCTCAGTTTTTCCATCTTTCAGTGTTACAGGTACCTAAAGTACGACTTTACAATTTTCCATTAATTTTTTTCGATTTTGAAGATTCTTAATTTTTAGTTTTTCAATGTCTCAATTCTTCGTTTTTCAATTCTTAGATTTGGAATTTTCGATTTTGCAATTTTTGTTTTTTCAGTTTTACTATTTCTTTATTTTTTTAGATCTTTTTAGGTTTTCAATTTTTAATTTTTCGATTTTTCAACTTTTTGAATTAAAAAAATTAATTTAAAACTTAGGATTTTTCAGTGTTTGTTTCTTCAATTTTTGCTTTACAGTTTTTCCAATTTTTATTTTAAGTATATACATATATAATAATTATAATTTTTAAAATTTATCACTTCTTCAATTTTACTATTTAAAATTTTTGAATTTCTCGATATTTAATTTTTCAATTTTTCGAATTTACAACGTTTGAGTTTTTCAATTTTTCGATTCGATTCGTTTTTGCTTCGTTCCAATTTTTCCATTCATTAATTTTTTCTATTTTTAAATTTCTCAATTTTTAGGTTTCTGATGTTTCTATTTTTTCGGATTTTTTTTCGATCTTTCAACTTTTCCAGTTTACAAAAAAAATGGAAAAATTGCAAAATTGTAGAATTGACAATTCAAAAATGAAAAAAACGAAAAGTATAAATGAAAATTTTGAAAAATCTAAAAATTGGAAATAATAATAGTAATAATAACGATTTAACACAAACAAAAGTTCCAAAAGAGACAAAAAAATTTACAATTTTGACGATTCTATCATTTCGATTTTACAATTTTTGGGTTTTCCAGTTTTTCGATTCGCAATTTTTCGATTTTCTGCTTTTTCGGTTTTTTCAGTTTCTTGATTTTTCAATTGTTGCCCAATTTTTTAGTTTTTCGATATTTAATTTTTATTTTTTCAGTTTTTCGTTTCGGTTTTCTTTTATTTGATCAATTATTCGATTTTTCAGTTATCGATTTTATAATTTTTTGTTTTTTCAATTTTGATTTTTTTTAATTTTTCATATCTTGAGTATTTCGATTTGCGATTTTTCATTATATACGTATATTAAATCTACATGAATATGTATATACACACATACATTAAATATGAACAAATCACATAAAACTTTTACTATATGCAGAAATTTTGACAGCAACTTGTGAGATAAATATTTACAAAAATTTTTTTTTTTTTTTCAAAATTTGGTCTAAAATTGGACAGAACTTCCTTAGTCTCAGAGGCTCACCAAATACATGTTAGCCGACACATTGTTTTGTAACATCACCAAGTTTAATCGTAAAAGACAATTTTCAGCTGCTTCTGCGCAATTTTTTTCTACAAAAAGATTAATTTCCTTGTAAAAAGTAGCGCCTTAAAGATTTGTGATTTCCCAATCCGCACACTTTCATCCACCGCTTCAAGCCCGAAAGGGTAAAATTCGGCAGGGTATTTTTACGTTATTTCGGCATCACTTAACGTTCGCTTTTATCGTATTAACCAATCGATGTTTATGCATTAACCGACCGGCTACACTACCAATAATCGCTCAATTCGGTCTAAATTAGCCAGACTACGTAGGCCGGATTTTTAACTACCTACTCACCTTATAAAACTTTTAGTCTCCCCGATGATTATCGATTCTAATTAACAATTATTTATAATTGACGCCAAGTAAAAACCGCGCTAAAGCATTAATTATTAATCGCAAAAGTTGTAAGTTGTTAACACTTGTGTTCTATTTTTATGTCGTTGTCAACGTTAAAGTTTTCAGGGGATTTGTAAACTATTAATTATAAGTAAATGTATTTTGATTAAAAATTTATCATGATTATCATAACTGTAAACCATCTGCAAGATTTCAAAGCATTCGGTTTTGCAAATTCCAAATTAAATGTCAAAATGTTGTTTCATAATTTTGATTTTTTTCCAAAAACCTGAACGTTTCGGGTACAAAGTCAATTCGGAGTCATATCCTACATGTGTAAGACTATGTTATTTCATACAATTTAAAACCCATTTACTATGTACAATTTTGAAGTGACGTCATCACATTATTGGTGGGGATGATTATACAAATTTTGGTTAGCGTTTTACCATCTACATGATATTCTTAATATAAATACAAAATTTGACAACAATCGGCCCAGTACTTTCTAAGATTATCTGTCTAATAAAAATCTGGGACTGCAGACAGACGGACAGACAGACAGACAGACAGACGAAAACATCCTTTAGGATTTGCATATTATCCGAGCCTTAGTTATAACTTCTATGATAATATACACTTAATAATAATAATAATAATTTTACATTTTCGTCCCCCAGGAAAAAGACACCTACGGCAACGAAGTTTCGCGCCTAGGCCGGCCCCTCCCCGTGGAGTACCTCCTACTGGACGTCCCAGCCTCGACCCCAGTCACCCCGACGTACACGTTCAATTCGGATCCAACGAAGCAGCCTTTCCCCGTGGAAAACCGCCTCCTCGACGGAGACATCCAAGACTTCAACGCCCTCAACCAGTATCTGTCGCAGTTCGGCCCCAGCGAGTTCTTCACGGCTATCAACGATTTCCACTTGCTGCTGTACATCGCGACCATGGACATGCTGCCCATGAAGGAGTACATGGGGCCGCTGCTGCGGGCGCTCAAGAACAGGGACGCCAGCGCCGCCGAGGAGTGGTCGAGGTCCGAGCACTGGGCCACCATCGAACAACTGATCGCGGCCAGCTCGCCGCCGCCGTCGAGGTAAGGGTCGGGGGTGGACGATGTGAGGGAGTAATGCTTTTTGTTGTAGACCTGGCAGCGTGGCCTCCGGGAGTGTGAACGCCGGGGCCAGTTCTTCGAGCGGCGGCCAGGGGCGGTGGACGTGCTCGCACTGCACTTTCTTGAATACTTCGGATATGAGTAACTGCGAGATGTGCAGTCTTCCCAGGTCGGCGCCTCATTGAGGTGGGTTTTAGTTTTTATAGGGTGTTGAAAATGTGAGGGTTGTGCTCGTTTTTTTTGCGATGACGTCAGGTACTCTCCAGAGGGGATTAATTAATACATTTCAAAAAAAGTTCGTTTCGCAAAATTCGTATTGAAAACTAAGTAGACCAAATCAAAATTGCTACAATGAACGAAGTTCGACAATTTTTAAGGATATATTTTTTGCATGTGACCTGTCAAAATCAATGAAGACCGAAAAATGTTACTAGTTTTGACTATAATTTTTGAAATAAAAATTGGTCGAAGGTTATTTCGACAGTTTTTCGAGTTGCAATTTTTCGAGCTTTTCGGTTTAAATTTTTCGGTTTTTCAATTTTCCACTTTTTGAATTTTTCAATTTTTCGATTCGAGTTTGTCGAGTTTTCAATTTTTAATTATGCATTTTTTCGATTTGCAATTTTTAATTTCGGTTTTTTGTTTTCTCTAGATTTGTTCAGTGATTCGATTTTTCAGTTATCGATTTTATAATTTTTTTTTTCAATTTTCAATTTTTCGTTTCTTCAATTTTTAGATTTAGAATTTCTTGAGTTTTCAAAATTTCGATACTTTAATTTTTTTCGTTTCGGTTTTTATTTTTTCAATTATTCGATTATTCACTAATCGATTTTATAATTATCTGTTTTTCAGCTTTAATTTTTTCAATTTTCCGTTTCTGCAGTTTTTCGATTTGCGATTTTTCAATTTTTATTTTTCTTGTTTCTTAAATTTTAGATTTTGCAATTTTTCGGTATAAAATTTCTAGAGTTTTCAATTTTTAATTTTTCAATTTTCCGGTTCTTTAATTTTCCATTTCTTCAAATTTTCAACTAACAATTTTTCCCTTCGGGTTTTTATTTCCTTTATTTTTTCAGTTTTTCGACTTTTCAATGTTCTTTTCTTCAATGTGAAATGTTCCAGTTTTTGGTTTTTTCAGTTTTTCGATTTGCAATGTTTCAGTTTTCATTTTTTCGACTTGCAATTTTTCGTTCCGGTTTTTTGTTTTCTCTATTTCAAAAGTTCGATTTTTCAGTTATCGAATTTATAATTTGTGGTGTTTTCAATTTTTCTTTTTTTTAATTTTTACATTTTGCAATTTTTATTTTAAAATTTCTCGAAATTTCAATTTTTCGATTCTTTAATTTTTCATTTCTCCATATTTTCAATTTTCAATTTTTCCGTTGTGAATTTTTTATTTTCTTTATTTTTTCAATTTTTCGATTTGCAATTTTTAAATTTCAGTTTTTCAATTTTCCTAACTTCTGAATGAGTAAATTTGTCATGTTTTCACTTTTTCGATTTGCAATTTTTCGTTTCGGTTTTTTATTTTCTTTATTTTTCCGGTTTTTCAATGTTCTGATTTTATAATCTTCAATGTGAAATTTTTTAATTTTTGTATTTTCAATTTTTCGATTTCTTTTTTTTCGGTTTTCAATTTTTCGATTTTCCATCTCCTAGATTTTTTAATTGTTTGTTTTTTCAATTTTAGATTTTTCAATTTCTTCATTTTTCAATTTTTCCTTTCTTCAATTTTTGATTTGCAGTTTTTCTAGTTTTCATTTTAAATATGTAATAATAATTAATTATAATTTTTAAAATTTTTCACTTTCTCAATTTTACGTTTTTAGAATTCTTCTATTTTTCAATTATTGGGTATTAAACATTGTTATTTATTCGATTTTTCAATTTTTTTTAATTCTTCGAGTTTTCATTTTTCAATTTCTCGATATTTAATATTTCAGTTTTTCGATCTTTCAGTGTTACAGTTTTAGACTTTACAATTTTGACGATTCGATCGTTTTTTCTTTACAATTTTTTGATTCATTTAAATTTCTCGATTTTTAGCTTTTCAGTGTTTCAGTTTTTTGTTTCCTCAGTTCTTCTATTTTCCACTTTGGATTTTGCAATTCTCTGTTTTTTCAGTTTTTCGATTTTTCAACTTTTTCCGATTTTTTGATTTTTCGATTTGCGATTTTTCAATTTTTTATTTTCTTTGTTTCTTAAATTTTTAGATTTTGCAATTTTTCAAGTTTTCAATTTTTAATTTTTCAATTTTCCGATTCTTTAGTTTTCCATTTCTTCAAATTTTCAACTAACAATTTTTCGTTTCGGTTTTTTATTTTCTTTATTTTTTCAGTTTTTCGACTTTTCAATGTTTTTTTTTCAATGTGAAATGTTCCAATTTTTGGATTTTTCAATTTTTCGATTTGAAATGTTTCAGTTTTCAATTTTCCTAACTTCTTGATGTTTCAATTTGTCATGTTTTCACTTTTTCCATTTGCAATTTTTCGTTTCGGTTTTTTATTTTCTTTATTTTTTCGGTTTTTCAATGTTCTGATTTTATAATCTTTCTTTCAACGTGAAATTTTTAAATTGTTGGATTTTCAGTTTTTCGATTTGTATTTTTTCGGTTTTCAGTTTTTCGTTTTCCATCTACTAGATTTTTTAATCGTTTATTTTTTCAATTTTAGATTTTTCAGTTTCCCCATTTTTTAATTTTTTTGTTTCTGCAATTTTTGATTTGCATTTTTTCTATTTTAATTTTAAATATGTAATAATAATTAATTATAAGTTTTTAAAATTTTCACTTTTTTAATTTATTGGATGTTGAACATTTTTATTTATTCGATTTTTCAATATTGTTATTAATGCTTCGAGTTTTAATTTTTCAATTTCTCGATATTTAATATTTCAGTTTTTGGATCTTTCACTGTTACAGTTTTTAGACAAATTTGACGATCGATTTTTTTTTCCAATTTTTTGATTCATTTAAATTTCACGATTTTTAGTTTTTCAGTGTTTCAGTTTTTTGTTTCCTCAGTTCTTCTATTTGCAATTTTTGGATTTTCCATTTTTAGATTTTGCAATTGTCTGTTTTTCAGCTTTAAATTTTTCGATATTAAATTTTTCCAGTTTTTAATTTTTAATTTTTCCGATTCTTTAATTTTCCATTTCTTCAAATTTTCAAGTAACGATTTTTCGTTTCGGTTTTCTGTTATTTTTGTAATTTTTAAAATTTTTCAGTGTTTCAATTTTTTTGTTTCTTCAATTCTACGATCTGGAACTCTTCTAATTTTCATTTTAAAATTTTTCAGTTTTTCGATTTTCTAAATTTTGGATGTCCAGTTTTCGTATTTTCAATTTTTGATATCTTCATTTTTTTTTCAATTTTTCGATTTGCGAGTTTTCGGTTTTCAATTTTTCATTTCATGAATTTTTGAATTTTTTAGTTTTCATTTTGATTACCTACGTTTTTAGAGTTTTTCCATTTTTCACTTATTGGATTTTAAAACTTTTTCATTTATTCGATTTTTCAATCTTCTTCCAGATATCATTTTTGGATTTTCCAGATTTTCGATTCGATTAGTTTTTCTACTATCCAATTTTTGGATGCATTTTTTTTTTATTTTTAAGTTTCTTGATTTTTAGTTTTACAATGTTTGAATTTTTCGCTTCTTCAGTTTTTCGATTTTGCAATTTTCCGTTTTTTCAGTTTTTCCCAAATTTTTAATTTTTTGTTATTTTAGTTTTAACTTTTTCAATTTTTTTCGTTTCTTCAGTTGTTGGATTTGCGATTTTTCAATTTTTATTTTTTTGTTTCTTAAATTTTTAGATTTTGCAATTTTTCACTATAACATTTTTCGAGTTTGCAATTTTTTAATTTTTCAATGTTCCGATTCTTTAATTTTCGATTTCCTCAAATTTTCATTTTACAATTTTGCGTTTTTTCAATTTTTTCAGTTTTTCATTTTTTTTGTTTCTTCACTTTTACGATATGGAACTGCTCTAGTTTTCATTTTAAAGTTTTTCAGTTTTTCGATTTTCTAAATTTTGAATATTCAATTTTCGAATTTTCAATTTTTGATGTCTTCATTTTTTTTTTCAATTTTTCGATTTGCGAGTTTTCGATTTTCAATTTTTCATTTCGTGAATGTTTGAATTTTTTATAGTTTTCATTTTAATTACGTTTTTAGAGTTTATTCATTTTTCACTTATTGGATTTTAAAACTTTTTCATTTTTCGATCTTTTTTCAGATATCATTTTTGGATTTTCCAGTTTTTCGATTCGATTAGTTTTTTCTACCATCCAATTTTTAGATTCATTTTTTACAATGTTTCAATTTTTCGCTTCTTCAGTTTTTCGATTTTGCAATTTTCCGTTGTTTTCAGTTTTTCGATTTTCCAATTTTTTGTTATTTCAGTTTAAGCTTTTTCAATTTTTTTCGTTTCTTCAGTTGTTAGATTTGTGATTTTTCAGTTTTTATTTTTTTCGTTTCTTAAATTTTTAGATTTTGCCATTTTTCCATATAAAATTTTCCGAGTTTGCAATTTTTTAATTTTTCAATTTTCCGATTCTTTAATTTTCGATATCTTCTAATTTTCAATTTATAATTTTTCATTTTTTTCAGTTTTTCATTTTTTTTTTCTTCAATTTTTACGGTATGGAACTCCTCTAGTTTTCATTTTAAAATGTTTCAGTTTTTCGATTTTCCAACTTTTGAATGTTTAAATTTTTCGATTTTTGAACTTTTAGATTTTTAAATTGTTATTCAATTTTTCGGTTTGCAGTTTTCAGTTTCAGTTTTTTTTTTCTTTATTTTTTTCGATTTGCTAGTTTTGGATTTTCAATTTTTAGATTCTTAAATTTTGTGTTTTTTTATTTTTCTAATTTTTTGGTTTTTCAACTTTTTGAATAAAAAAAATGGAAAAATTGTAAAATTGAAAAATCAACAATGAAAAAAGAAAAAGTATGAAATGAAAACTTCGAAAAATCTAAAATTGGAAAACAAAAACATGAAAAAGAAACGAAAATTAAAAACCCGGGAAACTTTAAATCGAAATCTTGAAAAATAAAGAAATCGGAAAATTGGATAATTATCAATCCAAAAAATTGCAAAATTGAAAAATGTTTAAAATTGTAATATCGAATTGAAGAAACGAAAAATTATTAAACTGAAACATTGAAAAGTGGAAAACTTGAAAAATGAAAGAAAATGAAAAAAACAAAATTTTTCTGAGTCACCTTGTATAATTCTAAAAGCTATGAGTGCATTGATAAATCACTAGTACATACTCATAAAGTTTTGCATATTTCAGAGAGAATTTATTAGGCATTATGTTAATTTGACGTCATCAGTTTTTTGGGAGGGGATTTACGATATAAATTAACAGTTGCCATGATTACGATAACCTTAAAACGTTCGCAATATTTCAGAGCATTCGGTAGTGCACGTTTCAAATTTAATTGCAAAATATTGTTATACAATTTTGATTTTTTTCAAAAAATCTGGATGTCCAAGGGTGAAAACTCAACAGGGATTCATCCATTATAAGTGCAATATTTTATTTTATAAAATTTAAAAAATTGTATTATTGTAAATTTCGAAGATGACGTCAATATAGTGGTGGTGGGGACGATCAGCTCACGCTCAGGAAGTAAAAAACATGCTGATGGTTTATTAACATACAGTCGCGGTGAGTAGCAGAGTTCAATAGCATTTTGAATCGATTGGAGGCGAAACTCGTTTCGATTGCTTACCAAAACCACGAACTAGGTTGAATTAAGCACCAAATTGGCACGACGTAAATTTATATAATGTTAATCTGTCACATGTCAATCAACACGCATTTCACGAGAATTTCAAGTAGGCAGTGAAAGGTGGAACATCTCGTTTGATAACTTTGATCAGAACGTAGAAAAAATGACGTACGCAACACGTGCAAACTTTTCATTTTAACACACTCTGAGTTTTGTTTTATACTATATTCTGTATTATTTGTTTCAGATTAGTCACAACCTGCATAAATCTGGAGCACGGGACGTGGCGGCAGAAGTAAAATATCGTTTAATGGTTATAGTACACTTGTAAATCTTTAGTTTTTTAATTCTCATTTACATTTCCACAGTCACGAATAGCAGTTTGGTGAGGCGGAGCATGATCCAAATATTTTTCTAAATTGTGTAAAATTATATTTCTACGGCGTCTATTTATTGGTCTATCGTTAAATACATTGTAAATAAATTACCGGAACTTTTATTTTCTTTTTCGTTCTGTTGTTAGTGTTTGATTGTACGGTGATAACGTTTTGAGACTCTTCGTACGTTACTTAATAAAACAAGCTTATCCATGAAATGATTATTATTGTACCACACTGTCATTCGTACAACAAAATCGGCCTCAGTCCTTATCATACTATCTCAGGTTTTTATAAAAGCACCCTAAGCTTCTAAATCCGTTTATGTACACCACATATCCTAAACACAGGACACAAACTCGGACGAGTGAATGTTGTTTTATTTTAAGGCTCACTGTAACTTAACCACTTAGATCGTCAGATCATAGCATATCACCAACTATTTTGTATAACCTTGAATGGAACCATACAGTTTTTAAGTTTTTATGATCAATGTTTGTGTTACCTATGTCGTGTCAGGTTGTAGAAATACTTAAAATGTTAGAAAAATGTGCTAAAATGTGCCCAATCGTGATGAACAATAAAAAACATGCTTGCATTTTGACATAAAATTACACATTACGCACGGGGAGTATGAGCTGAAATTAGTAAGAGTTTGCGTGTTGCTTTCTCACCTGTAAAGTAATGAAGCTATTACGCACACAGGAGGGTGTTGGGTGGGGAAAGAAATACTGAAAGTTTATCTATGAAATGATTTTATTGCATCGCACTTACACTCGTTCAATAACAATATCTGTCGTTATCATACCAGTCACAGTTTTTATACACGCGCTTAAATCCATTTGTATTAATATTCGTCCATGAACCTTCCTTCTTCTAGTGAGGAATGAGGGTATTTTAGAGCATAAAAATTGATTGAAAGTTATTTCGACAAGACTTCCCTTGCTCCTTAAGCAGATACAGTTCAACAGATCCCGCTTTTTTAAAAAATTAAAAAAGAAAAATTGTATTTTAGAAGCTGTGAAAATATGGAGCTACCACCAAATTTATCCTTTAATTTAAACGTGACACTTCTCGTCCGAAAATAACAGAAATCACCATTGCTGCCAGTACAATTTAAAAAACAAATTTCAAAGCGTACTTGACACGTTTTTTTTTCGATCACACAAAACAGAATTCACAAACTTTAAAATTTTTGCGGGAAGTTTTTAAGTATTGAAACATCCTTTAAGTATAATATTCTTATTGGGTCCCCTCAGAAAAATAATAATACGGAAGAGCTTTCAATTGAAATAATAGGTTTGACCCGATGATAGAAAAAATTACGTACGCAACACGTGACGTTTTGGACTTCACTCATTTTTACAAAAATCTGTATTCTCTAGTGTATCGTTTAATACGTTTTAAATAAATTTTCGGAACTTTCGTTTTCGTTTGGTTATTTGATAACACTTTGAGACGTGTTTTAATATGAAATCTCTTGAGATGATGTCAGTAAATTCTTGGTGGGAATGATTACGTCAGATTTTGATTAGCGTTTTGCTATTTACATGTTGTTCCTAATATACAGAAAATTTGACAACAATTTGTCTATTAATTTTTTCGTATTATAGGGGACATGAAACGTCGAAAAAGCATTAAAGTAGCAAGTCGCTCATTGGACTCGATTACAATATTTCTTTCGCTTACACTGGGGCAGTCAAAAGAAATATAAATAAATTTAGAGAATTCCAGCTAACCTTAAAAAGTCAAAAAATGGCTGCGTCCTTAAAAATACAGCGTGCTTACGTGACTACTCAATACGATGAACGTTTGATTGCAGGGAGTTAAAAAAAAAATCCAAAGTATCCTTGATTTTTTTTTTTTTTGGGTCGTATGGTACGTTCATTACGAAACAGAATACACAAACTACTGGTATCGTTAATGAAATTACTTTTAATTTTTTTAGGTAAGCTTTAGGTAGTAATTGAAACATCCTTTAATTTCCTGAAAAGAAATGTTGTTTTACCAAATTTTGTTGTAGTTTTTCTTAGAAAAATTAAAAAGTAAATAGGAAAGGTCGTTTTATATGGAGTTTTTTGATACGACAACATCAATCGTCTTGTAGAGAATTTTATTGGATATTGAACTGAATTTTTTATTTGTTTATAACATTATTACTGTTTAAGTTATAGCAAAAAAATGAAAAAAATAAATTGGAAGATTTTGTTAGAATAGGCAACCAAATATACAGACTCGAGATTATTTACATCTCAGCCGGTCTAGACTAATCCGATCTTTAAAGGGAAGTGGGAAAATGGAGTAGGCCGTTCCTGATTTAATCAATAAAATAAATTGACCCATTCACTATTTTTTTAAGCCCCCTGTATATGCAAATATAAAAAATATGAATGCAATGATAAATCACAACTAAAAACTAATCATATTTTGCGCATTCTGGATAGAATTTATTCGACAAAATTTTGAGATGACGTCATCATTTTTTTGCGGGGAAGAGACATATACAGCGTGTTATTGAAAGGTACGTACAAAATAAAATCGGCAATTGGTCTCGAAGTATGGGTGCTAAAATTAAAAAAAAGTTCAGGTAAGTAAAAGTGTTCTCCTTTTAGAGATAAAAATTATTAAACTTCATGTCCAAATTCGTTGTACGCCTCTGATACAAAGGTCATCTTTCGTTTCTATAGCAACAAAAGGGTCTTATTTTTTATTATTGTTACAGTTTTGCAATTCTTGATTTATTCCGTACAATTATTTGATTCATTATTTTTTTAATCACCCTGTATAAGCAAATCTAAAAAAATATTAATGCAGTCATAAATCACTGATCAAATATTGCACATTTAAGGATTTATTCGGCAATATTTTCAGGTGACATTGTGATCAAAAATTTACCATGCTTATGTTAACTTGAAAACATCTTCAAGATTTCAAAGCAATTGATTTTGCAATTCCTGATTAAATCAATAAAATCAATTCACGCATTCATTAATTATTTGTTACCCTGTATAAGCAGATCCAAAAAATATGAATGGAATGATAAATCACAAGTATGGACTCATCATATTTTGGACATTTTAGATAGAATTTATTCGCAATTTTGAACTTACGTCATTAATTTTTTCGAGGGGATAAGTAAAAACACTTTGATTAAAAAATTATTATGCTTATCATAATAACTTTAAAACATCTGCAAGATTTTAAAGTACCTACATATTCGGTTTTGCAGATTCAAAATTAAATTGCAAAATGTTTTATAATTTTGACTTTTTTCCAAAAATCTGGATGTTTCGAGTTTTAAAAACTCAACACGGAGTCAGAAACTACATGTCTAGGATTATGTTATTTTGTACAATTTAAAACTCATTTACTATCTACAATTTTGTAGTGACGTCATCACTTCAAGTGACGTGGGCATGATTAGACAAAGTTTGGTTAGAGTTTTATCTAAATATTCGTAATATACATATAAAATTTGACAACAATCGAACAAGTAGTTTCTGTCTAATAAAAATCCGGACAGACAGACGGACGGAAACAGGAGACCTATTTCTTCGTACTGTAGGGGTCTTGAAAGGTCGAGAAAACGTAAAAGTAGAACTACACAAACGAAATATATAATTAAATTATTAGTTCAAAGAAACAAAAATAAATTAAATTGTCACAAATTAATAAAAATGATATTTTGGTAAAAAAATGACATTTTTCTGAAAAAAAATTGGGTGGGTTTCACTTAATCATAGTTTGAAGAATGTTCAAAATAAAAAGCGATAGCTGTTTATTTTAAGTAAAGCAAAAGTAAAATAAAATAACATTACGACAGAAAAAAAAACAATACCAAGGAAAAGACATCTTAACATCCATGAGTGTGGAAAGTTTACTGATTATGCACACTTAAAGTTTCATTTATTAGTGTTTTATTTATCCTCTGTTGCTGTGCTGTTTTATTTACTCGTTTTTTTTTTTGTTTATTCATCACGTTTTTTCAGTTTCCTTTTGCTTTCTCATCGTCTGTTTTGCATTTTAAAAGTTGTCTTCTTTATTTATAAAAAATGTCACTCTATGCTACATACTGTTTTCTCTAGAAGACCTAGAGGATATATCATTTTCCAAAATCAGTCATATCTTAGCAAGTACTAGCGCCGCCCACCCGCCCTTTATTTTGTTAAAGGGTATGTCATTTCCCAAAATCAGTCTTACTAGCACTGTCTACCCGACCATTATTTTCTTAGAGGGTATGTCATCTGCCAAAATTAGTCTCATCTTAGCATGCACTAGCCCCGCCCACCCGCCCTCTATTTTCTTAGAGGGTATAACATTTGCCAAAATCAGTTTTATCTTAGTAAGTGTATTAATAAACCCTCCGATGTAAATATGTAGCAGAAAATGTTGATAGTTTATATAAAAATATACATACTTCTATTATTTTACATGCATCGACGCTTTTTCAGCGATTGCTATACTTACCCTACTATACAGGGTGTCCAGAAAATGGCGGATTAATACTTCAATACGTTATGTACGGGGGTTTCGGGAGTCCCAAAAAAATAATAAAAAAATTCTTTATGATGTATATTACGAGAAAAACCTAATTTTCTAAAAGTAAAACTGGCAACACTGCACGGACCTAATGCGTGAATACCTTAGGCTTACTTTCTGATTTCTTAGTAGCGATGGTGACTGAAATCCACCTTTTATTTTTTTTAGAACCAGTAGTCATTAATCGTTGTGCATTATTATTAATAAAACAACCTGTTATTTTTCATTAATAAATAAACCAAAAAAATCACTTACTTAATAAAGATAAATTATAAACAAAAACAAAACCAATAAAAGAAAAATCCATTGAAACATAACCAACTAAACACTAGAGAAGATGTTCAAAATTCCTGCCTTGTGCATATAAGTAAGCTCGTAATGTTTCAAAATTTTGATCATTTTTTGTAAAAGTTAGTCAACAGTACTTGCTACGATAAAACTGATTTTGCCAATGACATACCCTCTGAGAAAAGAGAGGGTGGGTGGGCGGGGCTGATAGCTGCCAAGATAAGACTGATTTTGGCAAATGAGATACCCTATAAGAGAAGAAAGGGCGGGTGGGCGGGGCTAGTATCTGCTAAGAAAGTCTCAATTAAATTATTATAAAAAAAATAGACTAGAGGCTCCAAAGCACTTTCACGAAGTACTAGCCCCGCCCACTCACCCGCTATTTTCTTGGAGGATATATCATTTGCCAAATTCAGTCTTATCTTAGCTATTACTAGTCCAGTCCACCCCACTCTATTTTCCTAGAGGGTATATTATTTGCCAAAATCAGTCGTATCTTACGAAGTTCTAGCCCCGCCCACCCGCCCTTTATTTTCTTAGAAGGTATATCATTTGCCAAATTCAGTTTTATCTTAGCAAGTACTAGCACAGCACACCCGTCCCCTCTATTTCCTTAGAGGGTGTATTATTTGCCAAAATCAGTGGCATTTTACGCAGTACTAGCACCGCCCAACCGCGTTCTATTTTCCTAGAGGGTATATCATTTGCCAAATTCATTCTTATCGTAGCAAGTACTAGCCCAGCCCACCCCCCCCTCTCCTCTATTTTCTTTGACGGTGTATTATTTGCCAAAATCAGTCGCATCTTACGAAGTACTAGCACCCCCCACCCGCCTTCTGTTTTCTTAGAGGGTACATCATTTGCCAAATTCAGTCTTATCTTAGCTAGCACTGCCCAGCCCACCCCACTCTATTTTCTTAGAGGGTGTATTATTTGCCAAGATCAGTCTTATCTTACGAAGTACTAGATAGTACTGTACTAGCTAGTACTTCGTAAAATACCACTGATTTTGGCAAATAATACACCCTCTAAGAAAATAAAGGGGGCTGGAGGTTGGGCTGTTACTTTTTACGATAAGACTGACTTTGGTAAATCACATACTCTCTAAGAAAATAGAGGGCGGGTAAGCGGGGCTAGTTAGGAAGTACTAGCCCCGCCCACCCACCCTTTATTTTTTTAAAAGATATCATTTCCCAAAATTAGCCTTATCTTAACAAGTACAAGCCTCACCCACTCACCCTTTATTTTCTTAGAGGATATATCATTTGCCAAAATTAGTCTTATTTAAACAAGTACAAACCCCGCCCACCCACCCTTTATTTTATTAACGAATATCATATCATTTGCCAAAATCGGTCTTATCTTAACAAATACTACACTGTAAATACTCGAGATCTTCGAAATGTTTTGAGATATTTTGGATTCTCTTTCGCCGTTTGAGATCTGTCAGATCTTTTAGATCATTTAAAGCGTTTAAGTCTTTTGGATCCTACCAAATATCCTAGAAATTTGATCTAATTTAGATCCTTTAAATTCGCCAGATAATCGAAATCCTCTGAATCTTCTAGACTATTTAAACATTTTAGACCTTTCGCAGTCTTTGCATTCTTAAGGTCCTCCACATCTTTTAGATCCTTTAAATCTGTTCTTTAGGATCATACGTTGTTTAGTCTAGTTCTTTAGATCCTTCTGGATTCTTTCTATCTTCTGAAGACTTTAGCTAACGTATATCTCTAGATAATCCAGATTCTATAAATCTTGTAAATCTTTTAAACTTTTGAGACATTTTATATTCCATATATTCTTCAGATGCTTTGGCTGTTTGACGTCTTTCACATTCTTTAAATCCGTGAGGTCCTTCACGTCTGTTAGATCTTTGACATCTTCACTTTTTTTTTGTATCCTTTCAGATCCTCTATATCCTTTAGAGACTTTAGCTAATCTAGATCCTTTAAATCCACCAGAAAGTTTATATCCACTAAATCTTCTACACCCTTTAAGTCTTCTAGACCTTTTAGATTCTTAAATCGTTCACCTCTTGCACATATTCCAGACCCTTCATATTCTTCCACATCTTTTAGGATCCTGTAGGGCCTTTACATCGTTTAGATCCATCAAGTTCTTTAATACCTTCTAGATGCACTATATCCCCTGAAGAATTTAGGTAACCTACATTCTTAGATAATTCAGATCCTATTAATCTTCTAGATCCTTTAATTTCTGGGAGATCTTAGATTTATTTAACTCCTCATAAACTTTAGCTGCCTGAAATATTTCACAAGCTTAGATTCCTGATGTCTTTCATATCTTTTAGATTCGTTAGATTCTTTAGATCTTTCAGGTTTCTGGGAATCTTTTTTTTTAATGTAACTCGACGGACCTCTTTAATTTTCTTCAAAAATAACACCGGGGGCCCCCTGAGATCCTTAACTTCTTCAAAAATAAAACACCAGGGGCCCCTGAAATACTTTAAACTTTTGTAAATACAGAATACCAGGACCCCCGACATTTTTTAATGTCTTTAAAAATAAGAGAGAGATTCTTTAAACTTCTTCAAAAATAAAACACCAGTGGAGTCAAATATTTTTTTTTTTTTTAATAAAACACCAGCTCAAGATTCTTTCAATCTTCAAAAAAAATTAGATAGCTTAAAATTTTTGGTGGGAATACATAATATTTATAATTTCACAACAGTTAAATTAGAACAATAAAAGTGTGAGTAGACCACAGAGAACAGATAGCCGAAATGGGAGAACTACTTTTTCATATTCTAAAATTCACGAAACATCTACATGAAATTACGTTACATACATACTACCTTACGCTCTAAAGTAAGAAGAAATTGTTTGAAATAATTTACAAAACAATCTCCAAGCGCTCCCAAAATAATACACCATGGGTGGCTACCCATGGTGTATTATTGGCTAAGAGTCTCCCGAATTAAAAAACAAAAACACTGCGGCACTTAAGATTTTTTCAAAGTCATAAAAAATAAAACACTAAACCACCTCCAGAAAGAAGAAGCAATTGTTTTATTGGATGAGAATTCAAGTACTTTACATATTTATTTGTACGGATGGGCAGTAAATTTTAAATTATAGTAAGTTTCTTGCATTAATTTTTGTAAAAATATGTCTGTTTCTGGTTTAGCACATTTTTTCCACAAAAAAAAAGATATTTCTTTGGTGATGTCTAAGAGTTGTGTAACCTGGAAACAGTGGTGTAAACCGCTCTCCGAAATTCCCATAAATGAGATACTGATTTTTCAAAATACGGGATGAAAAATTTCACCGAATACTCACTATACATTACATTGTGATTATTTGTTTCAAATTACCCTCAAATCTGTGATCACTGATAAATATTTATTGTTGTACAACAATACTGGCACCTATCCTATCTCAGATTTTTTTTTAATTTATGCGTTAGAGCTTCTAAATCCGTTTATAATAATATAATAATAACCTTAACAAGATGGAACTTTACGTTGTGTTTTGAAATTGACGGAATGAATTCATGTACAAAATGGTGAACCCCAAGAGTGGAAAAGTGACCTTACCAGTACTCGAAAATTAAGTATTAGAAATCGATACAAATGTTTGTACACCATAAATTTACACACACAAAGAAAAAGAGAAACCAACAAACTTGCTACAGAGGACGTTATGCCCAAAAAAACCTGCCGCATATTATACGCTACATCCCCAATTGTTTTTTAAGAGCTTTGTATTTTTCTATTTGGTTAGGTTTTTTGTCCACAAATATACAACAGTTTTTATGTAAAAGTCAAGCTGGGCTTTATCTCTGCCGACGGACTTAATGCGATAATAAAACGTGCAAGAATTGCATTTAATTCTTGGTTCAGTGGAAGTAATGGCCCTAGTATAAGTTTTTACGCCTGGATATGCAAAGTTTACACCTTTGTCTTATAGCAAACATTAACCACCAAATGTTGCAAATAAACAAATGAAATCTGAAGGTGAGTTGTAAACCCACTAAACTGATAAAAACCACCACATATAGCGTCATATTTCTACCTTACCTTTTCAACTGCAGAAAAATGAAATACACCACGATGACAAGCAAATTTAGTGCTGTAAGAGGATACAATTAAAAAAAAATCACCTGTAACGTAATGAAGCTATTACGCACCCACAAGGAGAGTGGGTTCGGCGGGAAAAGAAACACTGAATTTATCCATGAAATGATTATTATTGTATCACACTTTCATTCGTTCAATAACAATATCTGTCCTTATCATACTAGTCACAGTTTTTATAAACACTCTATCACGCTTAAACCTATTATGTACACAGCACAATGTGCGCAAATAATTTGATAATTGAAATCTACTGCAACAAACCCAAGACATACCCTCATGTGTAAAAAAATAAGGGTTAAACCATGACTCGGTCCTTACAGTACATTTAATAAATTATAATTTCCACTAAGTTGAATTTTACTTAAACAGAAAAATGACTGCGCAAGCGTGGCTGTGTAACGAGCGACACCAAGCACATTTCTGTTTACGTAAAACACCCAAAAAGAAAACAGGCTGGTTCGTAAAAGAAACCTTAAGTTAAAGAAATTGCAAAATAATTTACTTAGGAATAACATACAAAAAAATTACACTAGTGTAGTGATTGATATGGATTTCACTTATTAATTACCCACAGAGCGTCCAAGCAAGAAACAATCGACTGAACAAAAAATGCTAAACGAGCGTTTCTTGCACACCCTGTACAAATGATAAATAAAAACGCGTCAACAAATACACACGAGCTTTGTTCTTGCAACTTACAGTAATGAAATGAAACAAACTTTGGGCATGACAATACTTGAAACAAAAATTTCAAAACGGAAATACTACAATGAAAGAAACGTCACCCGTTCAAGTTGAACAAGTAAATAATCAAATCCTCGCTAATCCTGACGATGAAATGAATCAGGAGAATGACACCGAACATCACCTGGTACTTGCAATATTGATCCTTCGAGTCCTGACCTCAGTCTGAGTTCTGCGTGAGGGGCGGGTATTCCTGGTCGTCGTTGAAGTGGAACGGTCCCTTTGGCGGCGACTCCGTCGCTGCTGCCATCTCCCTCAGCTTCTCCGACTCTGCGCAGAAACAAACGAATCCGCGTTTAAAACGCACCAATCGACCGAACGGATGATAGCGTGATTAAAGAGACACCGGCACAGCAATTCGGGCCCGAATTCGGCATCGTTTGCTAGTGGCCAAGCAATGGAACTATAAGCAACTAAGGAGATACTGGGATGATGAGAGACGATTATGGGTGCGATGAGGGAGACAAAGACAACGCAAGAATGTGCTGCGTTAGGGGTTTATGATGCGTTTATCGATGTCTATTTATATAATTGAAACATTAAGTGTAGATTTTATACTGACCAGTACCTGACATTTGGCCCACGGGATTGCCCTTGACGATGCCGGCGTAGCTAGCTAGTATGGCAGAGCCTTGCACGGAACAGAGAAAATCATAATGGGTGCGGGTTACAGCATAACTACAGGTGGTGGGGAAGTTAAGTCACTTTCGCAGGCGGCGGCTGCTTTTCTGCTTTTTGACGGTCAACACCAAATCCACAAGCTCTTATTTAAATTTTTTAGCAGAGTCGGCTACAACTATAGAGAAAATACGCCTCACCGGTTTTACAACATCGAAAATAAAACACAGTGATTTTCACTATTAAAAAAAAAAATTACACTAAAGTATGTTTTCGACAGTTTATTAACTTCAAAGGAATGATTTCACGAGGTTTGCCCAAACAATTGGCAGGTACTGGACGAAAACAATTTCAAATTTACCTTCAGTTGGCAATTCTGAAACTGAACTAAAAATTTTAAATTACGGCATATCACACTTAAAAAACTGTTCCCCAATTATTTTTGTACATAGTTTATATAGGTGTCCTTTAAAACAAAATCCACATTTTCTGTCTGTGTCTTATCCCCCTACATAAACAAGGTGATCTTAATGATATAAATAATTATCGACCAATATATTTGCTTCCTGTCTTTTCAAAAGTTTTTGAATCATTAATGTTTGATCAAATACCAAAATATTTTGATAATAAATATTTTTTTAATAATGTGATTAAATCTTTACAATATGGTGAATACTTTTTAGCTAGACCTTAGTAAAGCTTTTGGTTGTGTATCCTACAACATATTATTACGGGCACTTTTTTTAATAATTTTGGTACTAAATTAGTACTTTCCGATCTCTCAAAGAGATATCAAGTAGTTAGTGTAGATGGTAAATTATCTAACACAAAGTTATGTACGAAATGCCATAGAGTTCCATATTAGGGCCTGTGTTGTTTTTGATTTATGTCAGAGACTTACCTAATTATTTATCCCACTTTTCAACAGTATTGTACGCAGATGATACAACAATTGGCAACAGAGAGACATTACCCCAGTCTCGACTCAGTGGTTTTTATACAATAAACTTTCTTTAAATAAAATTAAATACAAAAATATGGTGTTTACTTAAAAGAAAAATGATTTATCCGTCAATATATGTATATCAAAATATACATATTAAACTCGATATCAAAATATAGATAATCACAATCAAAATATACATATCAATTCACATACTCCATTTACCGAACAGATGGAGTTGTAAAAGTGCGTGATATTGGTATTTAGATTAAATTATTTTGGATCATAGTATTTTTTTCAAAGATAAGGAATTCCACCGTTACTTAGGCTAAAATCGTTAGTTTAAAATTTCCTCATGAGCGCTTTTACATTTTTATTTTTTAACCTAATCGTAGAAATTTGCTTTCCCTTTTTTCTTAATAATTTGATAATACTAAAGTTATATTTAATTTAGTGTAAATATTATTAAAAGTTTGCGAAAAATTTGAACCCGCCTTTAGTGGAATTGATAAATTTTCTCCATTTTCTATGGAATTGTCAATTATCATACAAAAACAGTTATATTGTTAAAAAAATCTCATTTTCGGGTTTTCAAAAACTGGGAAGAAATTTAGTATTGATTATATCTGAAACGGGGAAAAAATTGCGTTACTTACTCAATGTCATCGTTACATCCGCGAAGTTGTGAATGTGTTGTCACGGAAATAAGGAAAACAAAACTACTCAACTAAACAAAAGAAAATTTGTCTAAGGTTGTTTCGACAGAACTTCCCTCACCCCTGAAGAACAATGAAGTGAAACATATCCAGCATTTTCGAAAAATTATAAAATTTGATTTTGCAAATTTTATTTTTTTATGAGAAAACCTATAAGTTGAAATAAACACATGTATGTAATGTTAAAGCAAAAGGATCAGTTTTTTTTTTATTTTCGCAGCATCTTATCTATTTTTTTAGCGCGATGTCTTTCTTTGTTTGGCTTATGTTTGCCCTATATTCCTGCTGATATTTTCGATTGGTTGATTTTAGGTATGTGACTGCCGTTATAAGGTTATTACGTATTTAATAATCCAATTACTTAATTTTTGGATCTTTTTTCAAATAAATTTATAGCTTGTAAACAGGGTTGGAAAAATGTTTTAGTTTAATAAAAAATAATTACAAAAAACAGTTTTTTTTTTATTTTTAGTTATTCGGTATTAAAACTCTAAAAGTGGCAAAGAAAAATCAAAAGTTGGATTTGGAGTTATGTTTATTCAATTTTTGATAACACTTTATATTTTATTTAGTGATTTTAATTTTCGTTTTCACGTATTTTAACGCACTTATCATATTTTGTGTAGATTTATTGGGCAAAAATTTTAGATGTGGTCATCAATTTTTTGGGGGGAATAAGCGGATATATTTTGATTAACAACTTACCAGGCTTACAATACCTTTAAAACGTCTGCAAGATTTTAAAGTATTCAGTTTTGCAATTCTTGATTAATTCAATAAAATAAATTGACTGATCAATAATTTTTTTGAGTCACCCTGTATAAGCTAATCTAAAAAATATACATTTCATATTTTGCACATTTTAGACAGGATTTATTCGGCAAAATTTTGAGCCGACGTCATCAATTTTTTGGAGGGGATAAGCAAATATATTTTGGTTAAAAATTTGTCATGCTTAGAGTAGAAATCTTTTGAAAACAGCACTGAGGCATCGAAAGCTGCGCGGAGAAAATCGAACAGTGGCGTCGAGATTTTTGTTCTTTTAGGGGTCAATGTAAATGTTGAAAATGAAAAAAAAATTGCATTAATTATTTACTTCACCTGCAAATACAGTTGTTAACGTGAAATATTTCTTTGTTGACATTGTTGTACAGCAAAAATCGAAAAATGCACTGAAAATATACCAATTTTTATTTTTATATTTACCAATTATTAGGTTACCCTAAAGTCTCTGAAAAAAAAAACTGCGGGCTAAACAGCTGACTGTGACAGATGAAAGCACTCCTCAAATCTGAAAGTGGACTCGCCCGAACCAGAATTGGTCGTCTGCGCAACTTTATTGGTGTGCTGTTTTCAAATGATTTCTACTCATAACTTTTCAACATCTGCAAGATTTCAAAGCGGACTCATAAACTACATATGTAGGATTATGTTATTTTATATACAATTTAAAACACATTTACTATGTACAATTTTGTAACGTCATCATATTTTTGGTTAGCGTTTCATCATCCTAATATAAATATAAAATTTGATCAGTACTTTCGGAAATTATCTGAGACTTCTGAGAAATTAAAAAAAAAGAGAAACATGATTTAAATCAGTGATTTTTTAATCACTTAATTTAAATCGGGCCAATCGTATTTGTAAATGATTCAAAACATTGTAGAATTCATTTTTTCTTAAAAAATCGAGATATTTTAATAGATTTATGTCTAAATAATTTTCCTTCCTGTCCGGGAATTTTTATTCCAATAGGTCTGAATAACAAGAATCCTTCTCAAATTTTGCAACAAATTGGGGAAACGATTTTCAAAATAGGAAACATTTCTCCAAAATTGGATGTACAAATTCTGAAAGAATTTTTCGAGAAATTTAAAATATATTTGCAACTGAATTGGAAATTACGGAAATTATTAACACAACTATTTGTGTTACTTCATGTCAAAATTTTTGTTAGCAAGTTTCAGATTTTATTTTGGCTTTTATTAATGTTACAGAAGGATTTAAATATGAAAAATTAAAGTACAATACATCAAAGAATTAAACAAAAATCTCTACGCGAGTCTCTAAAAAAATGACATAATGCTACGCTCGAAAACAATTATGTTATCTTTCATACGGTAATTCTGAAATCAAATATTTTAATAGCAACGTGTATTTTGTACATTTTACAGATACTAACCAGTTATATCAAAAAATATCTATATAAAAATGCATTTTTATGGCTTTCGGTTTACTCTTGAATACAAAATGATGGGAATTCATTAGACCTAATTTACACAAGGTACTGTTATGCAAATTTCTAAGGCTCAAATTACCTGGCGCCTAATGCAAAGTATTGTTTCCTTATTGTTGTCAATTTTACAGTAGTACATTGAACTGAGTAAAGTAACTTAAGCACATTTAAACAGTTGTCACACAAAATGTCAAAACAACTTACCCTTAATGCCACATTTTATTTTTATAAATAACATAAGCTTAATTTTTATGCATCTAATTAATGAATTAAACACGGACACTGTAACAACATTATCAACTATACTTTTTTTTTTTTTAATTTGTGCTTATTTTTTGTCTGACTGCATAAAAGTTCAGCTCACAATTTAGTAGTTTATTCCAGTTTATGGGAAAATGAAAGAAATTGGGAACCTTGATTATTAATTTTATAGAAGATCCACCAACACCCAAACTCCAAAATTATTCTCTTATGCAATAAATAATACAGCTTGTAAACTTAAAATCGATTTTACATGTAAATCGTAGAAAATCCACAAATTCTTGACAATTCAGTTTTATCGATGAAATAAAACCGGCCGAAAACATCCCGTTACCGACTCTGCATCAAACATGACCCTTAAAGCAACCGCCCACCCGATCAACACAAAGCGCCCTCTGGCGCATCAGTTTCGCAACGCCCCAACGCTTGCGAAGCTGATCCAGAGAGACGGAACACATTGGTTTTAAAACTATACTTAACTGAAACAAAAACAAATCAATTCAGAGAGGACTGAAAGGTAGAAAATTAACACAAAAAGGCTAAAAGGATTGCTCAGGTTTGTTGGCGTTATTTTTGGTGAGAAGTCAAAAGTCGACTGTTCACTAGTACTTAACGCCTTTTATTTTCGCAAGACTTTCATTTAAATTACTTTATACAAACTAGACGTAAACGTGGAGACTTTTCTTAACTTAAAACCATTGCCTCACATTTACAATAACAGAAGAAGAATAAAAAAAAAAATAGAAAAGGAAACGTACGAGTTAAGATTGATTACCTCCGTCGATGCTTTGTGGTTCGGTTGTGGTTGTACCTTTTGATGAGTCTCGAGAGTCGTTTAATCGGAGCTGCTTGTATAGGGTGAGGTCGCCGCCTTCGTTAGGGTCCACGTTGTAGACGTAGAGGTTGGCTTCCTCGGTTGCTACCAATAATCTCAGCTGGTTCTGGGCCCTGAGGACAAGCGACACGAAAACCTGCTATTTACTAAATAACAAGAAACGTTTTTTATTTCCATAAGTTACTAATAAGAAAAAAAGAAACAATTTGATATCTGAAAAAGTCTAAGCTGTGATAAGCGTGCTTTGTTGTGTTTGCTATAAATAAATATACAACTTTAACGTCGTTAAACAGAATTCAAACAACTTTTTTTTTCTGAACGAAACTGTCGACACGACCCACTTACGTCATGATCGAGATGACATTCCTGACGCCCTGCGTTGGCAGATGGGCCGCAGCAAAGGCCCTGCCTTGAGTGAAAACATCCGTAACCTGCGTTGGCAAATACGAAGAAAGATACCCCATCCAGCTGCTCTCCTCGACGTTACGCCTCGGGCTAAAAAAGCGACATAAATTACCGCAAAAAAGCAACATACGCGTACTCGCACCTGTCCTTCGGCTCCTCGAATTTAAACACGTGTACCGTTTCCGTGTTACTGCTGCAACACAAGTAATTGCTACACGTGCTGAATGCCAAGCACGAAATGTCAACGCAACGCTTCACGCCTCTCCTAAATTCGAAGAGTTTTTGTCCGTCGGCCGAATTGAACACCCGGATCACGGTGCCCTTTTCCGAGGCGGTGGCGATCCTCGAGCCGCTCGGGCTGAAAGCTAGCGCCGCCAGCGGGCTGTCATGGGCGGGGATCATAGTCTTGGCGTGCTGGACAAAAAAAAATGGGTTAGTTTTGTTGGGTTTCGACGTTGATTTCATGCGATGGCATATATTTTAGTCCGTTTATCGAACAGATGGAGTGATCACGTGCGCTTCTATTTTTTTTGACGTTTTTACGTTCCTGTCACGTAGTTCAAGTAAATTGATCATTACATGATTTATGACTAGTGCTGGATGTCATTTAAATCAAAAGTGATTAAAGTTTAGTCGCTCACGAATACAATTTTATCTGCCTTTGCTCTCTGTCTTATCTAAATTGAATAAAAAACGATTCTTTTAAATTACCAAAATATAAATTTAATTTGATAGATTCTAATAAAGAGATAAGTATGATTTCAATAATGGCGGTCATAAAGTTTGATACTCTGTCTGAAAAGATTTAACGTTATCAGATTGCCTTCAAAATGTCGACTTAAAATTCCAAAAACAACGTGAACTGACATAACGGACGTTAACAATGAAATTAACAAAATGAGTTGTTTAAACAAATTTCCTCATGTCTATATTTTCTTGGAATATTTTAACAACGAAAATCCATAAAACTGAGTCTTAGCATATAGAGTTTATTATACATTCTAAAATATTGTCACCTATGGGTTTTCTAGTATGTACGGCGATGACCGGTAGCTCGTCATGAGTGACGGCGTTTTTCCGGACGCAGTTTGCCGCAAGTCTGGGGAAGTTTCAGAGGTGGGCTCCAGAACAACCACGAAAGTGTTGATTGTATAGGTTTAAATTAAAAAGGAATCAGTCTAGTCTAAGCCAGCCAAGTCAATTAATGAGTATAAGTATGTATATATTAAATACGTAAGTACTGTGTTATAATTTGATGGTTTTTTTTTGGTAAAATATTTCAAGAAAAGCGGAAAAACTTGGTAACTTTCATTTAGAATTTCAAAAATAAACAATGGTTATAAAGTCTACGAAGAGGTCGATCAGAGCATATAAAAATTAAAAGTATTTAAGGTGTTCTATTTAAGAGGACTCGCTACGTTTGGCTGCTATGGTGTTGTCAATATATTTTCATTATGTAATATCTAAATTATTAAGAGACTTATTGTTTTGAAATTTTAAATAAAACTTGTCCAGAATTTCCTTTATATAATGCAAGACCAGTTTTTTAAGATTTTTTTTTTCATTTTGGTGAAATTTTTCATCACATATAGAGTATTATTTAAAAATTAATATCTTAATTATTCTTTACGGAAATTTCGTAAAATGGTTTTCACCTCTGTTTTCAACAATAAACCTGTTTAAATCGTACCAAAAATATTGTCGACGAAATGAACAAAATTTGAATTAAAATGACTTAGTTGACACTAATCGTGTCTATGTAATTTTCCCAAACGGTTTCAGTTTAGAATGTCTAGTTTATCGAATATTTAATGTGTTGACTTTCCAGTTTTTCCATTCTTCAATTTTTCAGGTTTTTGGTTTTTATTTTTCAATTTTTCGAGTCTTTAATTTTTCCATTTTTTAAAATCTTAGATTTTTCAATTTTCAATTTTTACGTTTTCCAAATTTTCGATTTCTTGATTTATCGCTATTTCGATTTTCGATTTTTTGATTGTCCAATTTCTCGACTTTTCAATTTTCAAGTTTTCGATTTGTAGATGTTTCAGTTTTTGAATTTTTCGATATTTCAATTTTTTGATTTTTCGGTTTTACACTTTTTCTACTTTTTGGTCTTTCAATTTTTCGATTTGCCATTTCAATTTTGGAATTTTTCAATTTGTTCGTTTTTCGATTTCTCAATATTTCGATTTTTAAATTTTAGTTTTTTGATGTTTCAAAGCTTCAAGTTTTCGATATTTCAATTTTTTTAAATTTAGATTTTCCAATTTCTCGATTTTTCAATTCTTAAGACATTTTAATTTTTAATTTTTCGAATTTTAAAATCTTTGATTTCTCAATTCTTCGATTTTTTAAGTTATTCGACTTTTTGATTCTTAAATTTCTCGATTTTTCAAGTTTTCGATTCATCAATTTTTCAAGATTTTAATTTTGGGAATTTTTCAATCTCTGGATTTTTTAAATTTTAGAATTTTCAATTTTTTGATGTTTCGACTTCTCGATTTGTAGATATTCTAATTTTCCATTTTGTAAAATCTTAAATTTCCCGATTTTTCAATTTTTCAATATTTCTACTCTTCAATTTTTGGAATTTTTAAATTATGGATGTTTCGATTTTCGATTTTTTGATTGTCCAATTTCTCGACTTTTCAATTTTCAAGATTCGATATTTTAATTTTTTAAATTTAGATTTTGCAATTTCTCGATTTTTTAATTCTTGGACATTTTTATTTTTAATTTTTCGAATTTTAAAATCTTTGATTTCTCAATTTTTCGATTTTTTAAGTTATTCGTCTTTTTGATTCTTAAATTTCTCGATTTTTCAAGTTTTCGATTAATCAATTTTTCAAGATTTTAATTTTGGGAATTTTTCAATCTTTGTATTTTTTAAATTTTAGAATTTTCAATTTTTTGATTCTTTAGTTTTTTGATGTTTCGACTTCTCGATTTTTAGATATTCTAGTTTTCCATTTTTTAAAATGTTAAATTTCCCGATTATTCAATTCTTCGATATTTCTACTCTTCAATTTTTCGAATTTTTAAATTTTAGATTTATTCCATTTCGACGTTTCGATTTTTTGATTGCCCAATTTCTCGAATTTTCAATTTTCAAGTTTCGATTTCTAGATGTTTCAGTTTTTGAATTTTTCGATGTTTCGATTTTTTGTTTTACGATTTTTCTACTTTTCGGCTTTTCAATTTTTCGAATTCCCATTTCAGTTTTTAAATTTTAGATTTTTTGATGTTTCAATGCTTCAAGTTTTCGATATTCTAATTTTTCAATCTTTGGATATTTTTATTTTCATTTTTCGAATTTTAACATTTTTAATTGTTCAGATTTTTCACTTTTTCGATGCTTTAAGTTTTTTTAATTTTTCAATTTTTTAAAAAATAGATTTTGTGATTCTCGATTTTTCAATTCTTCGATATTTTTGTTTTTAATTTTTCGATTTTATGATTTTTTAACGTTTTTCGTTCTTTTCATCTGGGTTTTTCGATTTTTAAAATTGTTCAACTTTTGGATTTTTAGATTTCTCGATTTTTCAAGTTTTCGATTTCTCAGTTTTTCAAAATTTTAATTTTGGGAATTTTCAATCTCTGGATTTTTCAAGATTTCGATATTTTGATTTCTCAATTCTTCGATATTTTTATATTCAACTTTTCGAATTTAAAAATTTTTGAGTTTTCAATTTTTCGATTTTGGGAATTTTTCAATCTTTGGATTATTCAATCTTTCGATTTTAAAATTTTTTGATGTCTGGATTTCTGGATTTTTCAGTTTCTCGATGCTTCAAGTATTCGATATTTTAATTTTTCAATTTTTTAAAATTTAGATTTTGCGGTTCTCGACTTTTCAACTTGATATTTTTATTTTTTCGAATTTAAAAACCTTTGATTTCTCAATTTTTCGCTTTTATGACTTTTTAATGTTTCTATTTCTTGACATCTTGGTTTTTCGATTTTTAAAGTTTTTCGACTTTTTGATTTTTAGATTTTTCTATTTCTCAATTTTTCGATGTTTCGATTCCTCGTTTTTTCAATTTCTTAAATTTTTCAATTTTTTAAATTTAGATTTTGCGATTTCTCGATTTTTCAATTCTTCGATATTTTTATAATTTTTCGAATTATAAGATTTTTGAAATTTCAATTTTTCTATAGTCTAATGTTAATATTTCTTGACATCTAGGTTTTTCGATTTTTAAAGTTTTTCGACTTATCAATTTTTTGATTTCTCGATTTTTCAAGTTTTTGATTTCTCAATTTTTTGATGTTTCGATTTCTTGATTTTTTAATTTTTCAATTTTTTGATACATATTTTAATTTCTCCATTTTTTATGTTTCCATTTCTTGATTTTTTAATTTCTCGATGCTTCAAGTATTGGACTGTTTCAATGTTTCAATTTTTTTAAATTAAAATTTTTCAATTTCTCGATTTTTAATTCTTCGATATTTTTAATTTTTCGATTTTACGATTTTTTAATGTTTCTATTAATTGACATCTTTTTTTCGATTTTTAAAATTTTTCGACTTTTCAATTTTTAGATTTCTGGATTTTTCAAGGTTTTGTTTCTCAATTTTTTGATACATATTTTAGTTTAGTTTAATTTGTATAGAGTACCCATAAATAAAATATTTTAATTTTTCCATTTTTTGATGTTTTGATACCTCGATTTTTCATTTTTTGAAGTTTCCATTTCTTCATTTTTTTAATTTCTCGATGCCTCAAGTATTGGACATTTTAATGTTTCAATTTTTTTAAATTTAAATTTTTCAATTTCTCGATTTTTAATTCTTCGATATTTTTAATTTTTCGAATTTTAAAATTTTTGATTTTCCAGTTTTTTGAGTTTTCAATTTTTCGATTTTACGATTTTTAAATGTTTCTATTAATTGACATCTTTTTTTCGATTTTTAAAATTTTTCGACTTTTCAATTTTTAGATTTCTGGATTTTTCAAGGCTTTAATTTCTCAATTTTTCAAGATTTCAAATTTGGGATTATTTCAATTTTTGGATTTCTCAATTTTTTGATGTTTTGATTTTTTGATTTTTCAATTTCTCGATGCTTCAAGTATTGGACATTTTAATTTTTCCATTTTTTGATGTTTTGATAGCTCGATTTTTCATTTTTTGATGTTTCCATTTTTTTTAATTTAAATTTTTCAATTTCTCGATTTTTAATTGTTCGATATTTTTTTTTTTGAATTTTAAAATTTTTGATTTTCCAGTTTTTTGATTTTTCAATTTTTCGATTTGACGATTTTTTAATGTTTCTATTAATTGACATATTTTTTAGATTTTTCATTTCTCGATTTTTAATTTTGATATTTTTATTTTTAATTTTTCGAATTTTAAAATTTTTGTTTTTCCAGTTTTTTGATTTTTTAATTTTTCGAATTTTAAAATTTTTGTTTTCCCAGTTTTTTGATTTTTTAATTTTTCAATTTTACGATTTTTTAATGTTTCTATTTCTTGACATCGCGGGTTTTCGATCTTTAAAATTTTTGGACTTTTCGCTTGTTAAATTTTTGGATTTTTCAAGTTTTTGATTTCTCAATTTTTCAAGATTTCAATTTTGGGAATTTTTCGATCTTTGGAATTTTCAAAGTCACAGGAAATTTTGTAGAATATTACAGAAAGAATTTACAGGACATTGTTTCCGAAGAAGTTCGGCCAGAAGTAATGACTGGAAAACTTGATGAAAAAAAAAGAAATTGAAAATAATATTTCAACACCAATACTGTAAATTTCAAAACCACAATTCGTGAAAGAAAAGAATATTTCCAGTAAAGTCTTGGGTAATTCTTCTGTTATATTTCAGAATTGGACAGTGTGCATATAATATAAATTAAATCCTGACATTTTTTATTAGCCCTTCTTTCTAAAAAAAAAAAATATTTTACGTGTTTTCAAAATAAAAAATATCGTCGAATAAAAAAATTGAAATATAAAAACAAAAAACAACAAAACCCTAAACACACGAAACCAAATTGTGTATAAAATTGCCACACATGTTATGCATATCGCAACCCAAATCACAACCGTAAAAACCACACACCGCATAATCCAATTAGTTTCACTCACCAAGTGGTCGGCATCGAAAATCTGCACTTCTCCTATAGTCGCCGACCCCGGATACGCCAGCAAACAATTGTCGTGGTTTATGCTCAGCGCACAGAGCCCTTGAGGATTCGGCGGCGTGTCCCTGATGGTGTGCAGCACCTTCATGTCGCGTATGTTGTGTATGTAGAGACTCTCCTCCAGGCAGACCACCAGTCGCGACCTGAAAAACCCTAGTTTCGAAAAGTTCGACCTTACGGTGTTCGGGGGTTCACCTGTTCATGCGTACGGCCAGGATAGTGTTTGAATAGGAATAGTTGCATATTTCGGTCCCCTTCTTGAAATGGCACACTTTCAGCTTCCTGGGAGACGACAGCGCCACGGTCGCCACCAGACTGCTGCTGAAGAGGCGCTCGACCATGAACGTTTCCTCGACATCGTTGGAGTAGATCAGTTCTAAGTCGTCGACGTTGTTTAGGGAGTAGAGACGATAGCCGCTTTTGCTGCCGACAACTAGAGAGCTGTGGGGTAAAAAAAGAAATTAAAATTGTGCAACATTTTACAATTTAACTTTAAAATTGGAAAATCGGATGTTTTGAAACCTTGCAAACGTTTTAAGGTCATTGGAAATATAGTAAATCGTTGATCAAAATTTATCCGTCTAAGCCCCCCTCCCCAGGGAGTGATGGTGTCAATGTTATTTAGACGTTAAAAAGTAACAGTTCTGAACTTGTGATTTATGAATCCGTGTTGAATTTTTATCCTAGACATCACGAGATTTTTGTAAAAAAAAATAGTTTAGTTTTCGAATCTTCGATTTTTTGGCTTTTCGATTTCTCGATTATTCAATTTTCGATTTCTTAGTTTTTCGATATTTTAGTTTTGGGATTTTTCAGGTTTCTAATTCAATTGTGCGATTTTTCAATTTCTTGATTTTTTCAATTTTTGAAAATGTCGATTTTCAGTTTTTCGATGCTTCCATTTTCGATTTCCCGATTTTTTTTCAAGCCTTCGATTTCTCGATTTTGCAATTTTTCAATTTAAAAAATTTTTGATTTTTCAATTTTTCAATTTTAAGATTTTTAAGGTTTTTAATTCTTCGATTTCTCGATTTATCGCCATTTCGATGTTTCGAGTTTTTGATTGTTCAATTTGTCGATTTTTCAACTTTTCAGTTTTCAAATTTTCGATTTCTTGTTTGAAATTTTCGATGTTTCGATTTTTTGAATTCTCAGTTTTTCGAATTTTCTGCTTTTCCGTTTTTTAATTTTTCTATTTTCCAACTTTCGTCACATCAGTTTTGGAATTTTTCAATTTGCCTGGTCTTACATTTTTCGATTTTAAAATTTTTGATTTTTGATGTTTCGATTTCTCGATTTTTCAATGCTTCAAGTTTTCAATAATTTAATTTTTAAAATTATAGATTTCTATTGCGAGCTTTGATGATTTCTCAATCTTTCGACATTTCAGTTTCAGATTTTTTAGTTTTTCAACTTTTCGATCTTTAAAATTGTTGATTTTTCGATTTTTCAATTCTTCGATTTCTCGATTTTTCAATTTTCATGTTTTCGATTTCTAGATGTTTCAGTTTTTTAATTTTTCGATGTTTCGATTTTTTAATTTCTCGGGTTTTCGATTTTTCTACTTTTCTGATTTTCAATTTTTCGATTTTCCAACTTTCGACAATCAGTTTTGGAATTTTTCAATTTGTCCGTTTTTAGATCTTCCAATTTTAAAATTTTAGATTTTTTGATGTTTCGATTTCTCGATTTTTCCATTTTTCGATGCTTAAAAGTTTTCGATATTTTAATTTTTCAATTTTCCAATTTTCGTCATTATTAGTTGTGGAATTTTTCAATTTGTCGGCTTTTAGATTTTTCAATTTTTAAATTTTAGATTTTTTAATGTTTACAATTTAAATTTCAAATTCTTGATTTTTCAATTTTTCGATTTGACGATTTTTTGATGTTTCTATTTCTTGATATCTCGATTTTTCAAGTTTTTGATCTGCCGACTTCTCAATTTTTCGATGTCTTAAGTTTTCGATATTTTAATTTTTCGATTATTTAAAATTTAGATTGTTCTTCAATTTTTCAATTCTTTAATTTTTCGATTTTTTGATGTTTCGATTTCTCAATTTTTTTGTTTTATCGATATTTTAATGTTTCAATTTTCAAAATTTTCAAAGTTTTGGTGATTTCTCAATCCTTCGACATCTCAGCTTCAGATTTTGGTTTTTCAATTTTTCTGTTTTTAAAATTTTTGATTTTTCGATTTTTCAATTTGCAACTTTTTGATTTCTAGATGTTTCAGATTATGATTTTTCGATGTTTCGATTTTTTAATTTCTCGGATTTTTGACCTTATTTTTCGATTTTCAATTTTTGGATTTTCCAACTTTCGTCAATCATTTTTGGAATTTTTCAGTTTGTCGGTTTTTAGCCTTTTCGAATTTAAAATTTTGGAGTTTTTGATCTTTCGATTTCTCGATTTTTCAATTTTTCAATGGTTCAAGTTTTCAATATTTTAATTTTTCAATTCTTAAAATTTTTGGATTTCTCGATTATTCAGTTCGTCAATATTTCTATTCTTCAACTTTTTGAATTTTTAAATTTTCGCTTTTTCAGAGTTTTGATGATTTCTCAATCTTTCGACATTTCGGTTTCTGATTTTTATATTTTTCAATTTTTCGATTTCTCGATTTATCGCCATTCTGAAGTTTCGATTTTTTGATTGTCCAATTTCTCGATTTTTCAATTTTTTAGTTTTCAAGTATTAGATTTATAGATGTTTCAGTTCTTAAATTTTTCAATGTTTCGATTTTTTAATTTTTCGGGTTTTCGATTTTTCGATTTTCCAACTTTCGACATATCAGTTCTGGAATTTCTCAATTTGATGTTTCGATTTCTCGATTTTTCAGTTTCTCGATGCTTCAAGTTTTCGATTCTTTGATGTTTCGCTTTCTCAATTTTTTAATTTTGTGACGTTTTAATTTTTCAATTCTTAAAGTTTTTGGATTTCTCGATTATTCAGTTCGTCAATATTTCTATTCTTCAAATTTTTGCATTTTTAAATTTTAGATTTTTCAGAGTGTTGATGATTTCACGATCTTTCAGTTTTTTAATTTTTCGATATTTCGATTTTTTAATTTCTCAGGTTTTCGATTTTTATACTTTTCGGATTTTCAATTTTTCCATTTCCCAATTTTCGTCATTTCAGTTTTGGAATGTTTCAATTTTTTGATGTTTCGATTTCTCGATTTTTGACTTTTTCGATGCTTCAAGTTGTGGATATTTTTCAATTTTTAAAATTTTAGATTTCTCGATTACTCAGTTCTTTAATATTTGTATTCTTCAATGTTTTGAATTTTTAAATTTTAATTTTTTCGGAGTTTTAATGAATTCTCAATTTTTCGATATTTCAGTTTCTGATTTTTCGATTTTCCAACTTTCGTCAGTTTTGTAATTTTTCAATTTGCCTGTTATTCGATTTTTCGATTTTAAAATTTTAGTATTTGATGTTTCGATTTCTCGATTTTTCAATGCTTCAAGTTTCCGATAATTTAATTTTTCAATTTTTAAAATTTTAGATTTCCCGATTATTCACAGCTTTGATGATTTCTCAATTTTCCGACATCTCAGTTTCAGATTTTTTGGTTTTTCGATTTTTAAAATTTTTGAATTTTCGATTTTTCAATTCTTCGATTTCTCGATTTATCGCCATTTCGATGTTTCGATTTTTTAATTTCTGGGGTTTTCGATTTTTCTACTTTTTTGATTTTCAATATTTCGATTTTCCAACTTTCGCCAATCAGTTTTGGAATTTTTCAATTTGTCCGTTTTTAGATTTTCCAATTTTAAAATTTTAGATTTTTTGATGTTTCGATTTCTCGATTTTTTAGAAATTTGATTTTGCAATTTCTTAATTTTTCAATTCTTCGATATTTTTGTTTTCAATTTTCCGAATTTTCAAATTTTTGATTTTTCAATTTTTCGATTTGACGATTTTTTGATGTTGCTATTTCTTGACATCTCGGTTTTTTAATTTTTTTAATTTTTCGAATTTTCGGTTTTCAGATTTCTCGATTTTTCAAGTTTTCAATTTCTCAATTTTTCTAGATATCAATATTGGGAATTTTTCAATTTTCAAATTTTTTGATTTTTCAAATTTTTGATTTGTCGACTTCTCAATTTTTCGATGCTTTAAGTTTTTGATATTTTAATTTTTCAATTTTTTAAAATTTAGTTTTTTCTTCAATTTTTCGATTTTTTGATGTTTCGATTTCTCAATTTTTTTGTTTTATCGATATTTTAATGTTTCAATTTTTAAAATTTTAGATTTCTCGATTATTCAGTTCTTCAATATTTCTAGTCTTGAATATTTTTTGAATTATTAAATTTTAGATTTTTCAAAGTTTTGGTGATTTCTCGATCTTTCGACATCTCAGCTTCAGATTTTTCGGTTTTTCAATTATTCGATTTTTAAAATTTTTGATTTTTGGATTATTTAGTTTTTCAATATTTCCATTCAACTTTTTGAATTTTTAAATTTTAACTTTTTCAGAGTTTTAATGATTTCCAAATCTTCCGACATTTCAGTTTCTGTTTTTTCGGTTTTTCAATTTTTCGATTTTTCGATTTTTCAATTTCTCGATTTTTCAATTTTTTAGTTTTCAAGTATTGGATTTTTTAATTTTTCGGGTTTTCGATTTTCCAACTTCATATCAGTTTTGGAATTTCTCAATCGGATGTTTCGATTTCTCGATTTTTCCGTTTCTCGATGCTTCAAGTTTTCGATATTTTAATTTTTCAATTCTTTGATGTTTCGATTTCTCAATTTTTTAATTTTGTGACGTTTTAATTGTTCAAGTCTTAAAATTTTTGGATTTCTCGATTATTCAGTTCGTCAATATTTCTATTCTTAAATTTTTTGAATTTTTTAATTTTCGCTTTTCAGAGTTTTGATGATTTCTCAATCTTTGGACATTTCAGTTTCTGATTTTTCGGTTTTTCAATTTTTCGATTTTTAAAGTTTTTGATTTTTAGATTTTTCAATTTTTCGATTTCTCGATTTATCGCCACTTCGATGCTTCGATTTTTTTATTGTTCAATTTTTTGATTTTTCGAATTTTTAGTTTTCAAGTTTTCAATTTCTAGATGTTTCAGTTTTTGACTTTTTTTGTTAATTTTTTTTTTGGGTGTTCGATTTTTCTACTTTTCGGATTTTCAATTTTTAGGTTTTCCAACTTTCATCATCAGTTTTGGAATTTTTCAATTTGTCGATTTTTAGATTTTTCAGTTTCCCGATGCTTCAAATTTTCGATATTTTTATTTATCAATTTTCTAAAATTTAGATTTTTCAGTTTTACAATTTTTTGATGTTTCGATTTCTCAAATATTAAATTTTGGAATGTTTTAATTTTTCTTAAAATTTTAGATTATTTTCGATTTTTCTACTTTTCGGATTGTCAATTTTTCCAGTTCCCAACTTTCATCATTTCAGTTTTGGAATTTTTAAATTTTTTGATGTTTCGATTTCTCGATTTTTCAATTTTTCAATGCTCAAATTTTCGACATTTTAATTTTTCCATTTATTAAAACTCGGATTTTTCAATTTCTCGATTTTTCAATTATTCGATATTTTTATTTTTTCCGATTTTAAAATTTTTGATTTTTCAATTTTTCGATTTGACAATTGTTTGATGTTTTGACATCTCGGTTGTTCAATTTTTTTAATTTTTGGACTTTCTAATTTTTAGATTTCCCTATTTTTCAAGACTACAATTTTGGGAATTTTCAATCCCTGGATTTTTCAATTTTTCGATTTTTAAATTGTAGATTTTTTAATTTTTCAATTTTTTGACGTTTCGATTTCTCGATTTCTTCTCTCAGTTTTCGATATTTTGATTTCTCAATTTTTTAAAATGTTAATTGTCCGATTTCTCGCTTTTTCAGTTCTTCGATATTTCCATTTTAAATTTTTTTGGTTTTAAAATGTTTGATTTTTCAGCTTTTAGAGTTTTCAATTTTTAGATTTTACGATTTTTTGATGTTTCCACTTCTTGACATAATATCGGTTTTTCGATTTTTAAAATTTTTGGACTTTTCGATATTTAAATTTCTCGATTTTTCAGGTTTTCGATTTCCCAATTTTTTAAAATTTCAATTTTGGGAATTTTTCGATAGTTATCTGCATTTTTCAATTTTTCGACTTTTTGATGTTTGAATAGCTGGGAAGTTCTGTCGAAATAACCTTCAACCATTTTTTTTTGTAAAGAAAGTGTCATAAAATCAAGGCGGATTCATAAAGCACGCGTACAAGAGTATATTAATTTATAAATTTAGATAAACCTTTATACGCAAAATGGAGAGGACGTCATCAAATTGTTCATGGGGATGATTATACAGACACGGGCGACGTATTCTTTCGTACTCTAGGGGTCATGAAATGTCGAGAAAATACGTACCTAGCCATTCGTCAGCTTACGCTCAGAAAATAAAAAAAAAGTTTTTGAACTTAGAAATAACTCTGGAATTCCAAAAAACCTAGTACAAACAGATTTAAAAGAACATAAATATGCGACATATTAAAAATCGTTACGTAGATCACCGAATACAAATAAATTATAGTCTAAAAGCCCCGACGACAAATTTCAAAAAGTAAAATAAATAAACATCATCCATTGGGCAGAAATTTCGGTCACATGACTACAGTGCAAAAACCGAAATATTCATAAAATTTTTGACAAATTTAATTTTTCCTCATACTAATTCTGCACTGATATTTATACCTGGTTTTTGTGTCTTACTTTGCAACGAGTACCGGTTTCTTCTATGTACCTGGACCTTTTTCAACCCGCTTCTACTAAATATAATCCGGCAATAAATATCAATTGACAGACGTTTATCTTTTAAATCTATTGCAAAAATTCGAGATAAGTTCGAAATAACCTCATGGAAAATTTCTTCCAAACTGAAAACAATAAATTTTTGCCTGGCTAGGGATTAAACATGGTCAAAAGTGGTATTTCCATCGCCAGAAGGCACAATTACACAGCTGCAGTTTTGTCAAGTCAAATCGAACAGGTAGAGACGCACCTGAAGCACCGTTTACACAGTTGCAGATTTCAACTTGTCAAACTACTAAAGCGATGCTTACACAACCGCAGCTTTTCCAAGTGAGGTCGAAAAAATAAATTAAAAAAGCAAGGAATCTTCGTCATTGATTTATTGTCGCAACAAGCACGAAGTCAAGTACACCCCGTGAACGCTATACATTTGGATCACCGCCACATACTCCAACCAACATATCTTTAAACTTCTCAAACGAAAACGGCAACATACACAATTCTTTAAATTCAGCTTCCACGTCTGCTTCTTCGTAATACGGATTATTGAAGCCATAAATCGTAAAACTGTCCGGCTGCGTGAACCACAACCATCTCGGTACAGGTATTGTCTTAGATACCCCCAAAAACAGCTTCACCGTCCCTTTTTGAGAACTTTGCAGTGTAGCCACATCCAGAGTGCCAACTTGGTACACTGTGGCATTTATCCCTCTCTCACTAACAAAATTGTTAACAAATTCAGCAAACACGTTCCGAAGCGTACTCCATTGTGGCACGACATTCGCATAATTAAAAGCTGCGTATTTTTCCAGCGAATACGAAAAGAGATAGCTCGGTAAAAGTTGCCCTTTTATCAAAAAACTCTCGTTAGTGTGGTATTCGGGAAGTCCCCAGTTTGTAAATATCTGATCCTGCCTTTCGTAAAGCGCGTCCAAGTCGACGTCCGGGTACAAATGACCGTCATCGACAAAATAGTGATCTGTTGTTTCACTAGAAAACGCTCCCCATTGGTCAATTGGAACGTTGAAGGTGGCATTCACGGGAACGAGCTGTTTTTGGTCGAAACACACTGTATACATTACGGTAAATACGTTTAACATCTCGAGTCCGATTTGGACGTCAGTGCCCCCATTATGACACTTCGCATCGCTTATTTTAAGGGTAGCGGGAAGCTTTTGGACGCACTTGATGCTGGAGAAGTCAATGTAACGCGTATTTCTGAGAATCTGAAGTATTGTGCCTTTATCGCACTGAGTATTTTCACCATCATCAGAAAGCAAAGGAGTTATGGATCCAGAGGGACATCTGATCAAAAGTTTTTCCTGATAGCGCAAGCTGATTTCAGTTTTATTGGTGGCAGGAAGGCGGATTTTGTAAGACTGGTCTAGGATTATGAGGTCAGTTGTGGATACGTCAAGAGAACAGGCGTCTGAAAGGCCAAGTTTTGTTAAATAATTTTCAGTTTAATTATAGTACTCACTTTGTGCGTTAATCGTTGACGTTAAACAAAGAATTATGATTAGAAATGGGGCTAGAAGTAACATCTTTGCTCGTGGAAGTTTTCTACATAACAGGATGAACACTTAAGACTTATCAGTATCGTATCATAAAAGTTTATCTATCATATCCGTTAGTTACGAAACATGTTTTCGTTGTTTCTATGACTCATTCATTAATTTTTTTGAGTCACCCTGCATAAGTATTTCTAAAAAATATGAATCTATTGATAAATCATAAGTTTAGACAAATTTTGGAGATGATTAATAATATTTCATATTTTTTATTTGAATCGTGATTATAGAGGTGGATTATTTTAAGTTCAACCTGGTGCGTCATCAGAATCTGACAACGGACGGTCAGTCAGTAGCGTAAGATGCACACTTCAGAAGGGTTTTTTTTTTAATTTTTTTTTCAATAACACAGGGAAATACATAAATCAATTAGGCACTAATCCAAACAGGTACCCTTACGCAGGTAGAAAAGTTCGCTATGGCAGAGAAACGATGACGGACGCCTCTGACGGTGCGTCCACCCTTTAAATTTGAAAGTGGATTTGGCCCGACCGATTTTGTGTTTTTACACAGGTTTACAGCTGTGTTGATCTGACAGTGAACGATGTCTAATAAATTATGAAAAAAGCTTTCAACACGGATTCATAAACTACACGTGTAGGAATAGATTATTTTATGCAATTTAAAGCACATCTAACAAAAATCCACGCAGACAGACAGCAACGGGAGACCTACTTTTTCGCACTCTAGAGGTCCCAACACATTGAGAAAATATAAACGTAGCCGGTCGCCCGATGGACTCGATTACAAAACAAGAGTTTGAAAAATGCTGTTGTCAAGAGAGCGTAAAATGACCGCAATTTCAACTCTCAAAACATGGAAAATCGTATACTGTTTTCACTAGAAAAACTTAAAACTAATACTCACTGGAGTGGTGGTCTTCCTTCGTCGCAAAAATGATCTATCTGCATGAAATTGATAAAACGGTTCTTCCAAGCCCACATTTTACCGACTTTAAAATACAAAATTAACTGTTGAAGTAAACAGCAAACTATTGCACAGCTCACAGGTAACTAGCGTTCACCTAGCATTGTCGATAAAGGACCGAAAAGTATGTACCCCTAACCCCCACCTACATCTTTCTGTAGGTTGGGTCTAGGTAAAACAATTCTTCGTGGTGAAGGATTAAGATGGTCGAGGGTTTATTTTACCTCGTTAAATTTGCTGAAAGCTTGAATTCGAAGAAGTTCGTTACAACGCACAAAAAAAAAATTCTATGTGAAGTGTTCAAAGGACGTTATCAGTTTAGAGGCAATTTTTATCGAAGAGAGACAAAATTCGAAAGTGTTTATTGAAGGATTATGCTCCTCTTCGATAGCTTGTCTGAAAGTAACACAGGTTCTATGAATCAGACATGCATGAACACATAGATGTGAATCACCGTTTCGTCGTCCTCACCACAACTTTACGGTCTCCTCTAAAATGTTAAAACGGATCAAGGGGGTCTGGTAAGCTCTAGTGCAAATTTAATTTCCACATTTTTCACATTCACTACGTTTTTGCTATTTTTTTCCAAACAGGAAGACCTAGAACCTCAAGATTGTTTTAAATTTTTTAAAAAGAAAACGGGGTCCCAAAATTAATTAAAAAACATGTCAGGTCAAAATTTTCCAAAAATAGAACACCAAAATCTCCCAAAATTGTTTTAAACAATTTACAAAAATTTACATGGGTCCCCAAGAGTCCCCCGAATTAAAAAAAATGGTCGAATGTTATTTCCACTGAACTTCCTTCGACCCTGAAGTATCCAAATAAATTTCACTTCTCTGAAAAATTATCATTTTTTGCGATTTTTGTTTTCTGATAACCTCTGTAAAATAATAACCACTGACGTAAATAACGCTCCCGCAGCTTATTTAACTTGATTTTTTTCTTCAATTTTTCATTTTTTTGTTCCTTCATTTTTTCGAGTTTTCAAATTTAAATTTTTCAACTATTTAGATTCAATTTCTAGATTTTGCAATTTTTCGTTTTGGGTTTCTCAACTTTTCAATTTTTAATATTTCCATGTGCAGTATTTCGTTTCAGTTTTTTATTTTTACAATTTTTCAATGTTTCGATTTCATAATGTTTTGTTTTTTCAATTTCAATTTTTTCATAAAATTTTTAGATTTTGCAGTTTTTCGATTTAGAGTTTCAATTTTTAATTTTCAATTTTTAGATTTTCCAGTTTTTCGAAAAGTTATTTTATGTGACTTACATTAGGAGTACAGTCCAAATTATTGAATAATAGATTGACTTTATGATTTTTTTATTATAATATCTCTTGTTCTTTGCGCCAAAAAATTGATGAAAGATTACGTATATAAAAAAAAAAAAGATTAAGCACCACCCACCCACCCCGATCAAAATTGTGATGAGTTTTTCATTCCTAATCAAACCGAAGGGCGGGGTTTAATTGTAACATCAATATTTCTCTAAAAAATTCTACCCTTTTAAAAACATATTTCATGTGGAAATTTCTTGTAGAGAAATGAGGATTTTGCAAACTAAAGTCCGACTTTCAGCTCATGATAATAATAATAATAATAATAATATTTTATTATAACCCAACAAACATAAATGTTTTTGTAGGGTATTAAAAAGAATACAATGATGAATAAAACATTCATCAGAATTGAGAAGGGGTGGGTGGGCGGGGCTTATATTTTGTCCTTTTTTTCTTAATATACGAAGTCTTCTTTTCGCGACAAGAAACTGAAAACATGTTTAGTTATACTGTTGAAAAAAACTCTATATATTAAAAAAAATAAAATTAAGCCCCACCCACCCGCCCCGATCTCAATTGTGATGAATTTTTCATTCCTAATCAGAGCGAAGGGCGGAGTTTAACTGCAAAATCCTCATTTCTCTACAAGAAATTATCATATGAAATATGTTTTTACATCAATATTTATGTAAAAAATTCTACCCTTCTAAAAAATATTTCATATGGCCGTTTCTTTTAGAGAAATGAGGATTTTACAAACTAAACTCCGCCCTTCAGTTCATGATGAATAAAATATTCATCACAATTGAGAAGGGGTGGGTGGGCGGGACTTATATTTTGTCCATTTTCTTTTAATATACGAAGTCTTCTTTTCCCAACAAGAAACTGAAAACATGTCTGACTATTCTGTTGTTGAAAGAAAACTCTATATATTTAAAAAAAAAAAAAATTAAGCCCCACCCACCCGCCCCGATTTCAATTGTGATGTATTTTTCATTCCTAATCAGTGCGAAGGGCGGAGTTTAACTGCAAAATCCTCATTTCTCTACAAGAAATTATCATATGAAATATGGCTTTACATCAATATTTATCTAAAAAAATTCTACCCTACTAAAAAATATTTCATATGGCCGTTTCTTTTAGAGAAATGAGGATTTTGCAAACTAAACTCCGCCCTTCAGTTCATGATGAATCAAATATTCACCACAATTGAGAAGGGGTGGGTGGGCGGGGCTTATATTTCGTCCATTTTCTCTTAATATACGAAGTCTTCTTTTCCCAACAAGAAACTGAAAACATGTTCAACTATACTGTTGTTGAAAAAAACTCTATATATTAAAAAAAAAAAAAAAAATTAAGCCCCACCCACCCGCCCCGATTTCAATTGTGATGTATTTTTCATTCCTAATCAGAGCGAAGGGCGGAGTTTAACTGCAAAATCCTCATTTCTCTACAAGAAATTATCATATGAAATATGTTTTTACATCAATATTTATCTAAAAAATTCTACCCTTCTAAAAAATATTTCATATGGCCCTTTCTTTTAGAGAAATGAGGATTTTGCAACTAAACTCCGCCCTTCAACTCATGATGAATAAATATTCATCACAATTGAGAAGGGATGGGTGGGTGGGGCTTATATTTTGTCCATTTTTTCTTAATATACGAAGTCTTCTTTTCCCAACAAGAAACTGAAAACATGTTTGACTATTCTGTTGTTGAAAGAAAAGTCTATATATTAAAAAAAAAAAAAAATCAGCCCCACCCACTCGCCTATATCTCAATTGTGATGAGTTTTTCATTCCTAATTAGACCGTAGGACGGGCTTAAATTGTAACATCTATATTTCTCTAAAAAATTCTACCGTTTTAAAAACATATTTCATGTGGAAATTTCTTGTGGAGAAATGAGGATTTTGTAAACTAAAGTCCGACCTTTAGCTCATGATGAATAAAACATTCATCACAAATGAGAAGGGGGGGTGGGCGGAGCTTATATTTTGTCCATTTTTTCTTAATATACGAAGTCTTCTTTTCCCAACAAGAAACTGAAAACATGTTGAAAAAAACTCTATATATTAAAAAAATAAATAAATTAAGCCCCACCCACCCGCCCCGATCTCAATTGTGATGAATTTTTCATTCCTAATCAGAGCGAAGGGCGGAGTTTAACTGCAAAATCCTCATTTCTCTACAAGAAATTATCATATGAAATATGTTTTTACATCAATATTTATCTAAAAAATTCTACTCTTCTAAAAAATATTTCATATGGCCGTTTCTTTTAGAAAAATGAGGATTTTGCAAACCAAACTCTGCCCTTCAGTTCATGATGAATAAAATATTTATCACAATTGAGAAGGGGTGGGTGGGCGGGGCTTATATTTTGTCCATTTTCTCTTAATATACGAAGTCTTCTTTTCCCAACAAGAAACTGAAAACATGTTTAACTATACCGTTGTTGAAAAAAACTCTATATATTTAAAAAAAATAATAAATTAAGCCCCACCCACCCGCCCCGATCTCAATTGTGCTGAATTTTTCATTCCTAATCAGAGCGAAGGGCGGAGTTTAACTGCAAAATCCTCATTTCTCTACAAGAAATTATCATATGAAATATGTTTTTACATCAATATTTATCTAAAAAATTCTACCCTTCTAAAAAATATTTCATATGGCCGTTTCTTTTAGAGAAATGAGGATTTTGCAAACTAAACTACGCCCTTCAGTTCATGATGAATAAAATATTCATCACAATTGAGAAGAGGTGGGTGGGCGGAGCTTATATTTTGTCCATTTATCCTTAATATACGAAGTCTTCTTTTCCCAAGAAGAAACTGAAAACATGTTTAAGTATACTGTTGTTGAAAAAAACTATATATTTAAAAAATAAATAAATTAAGCCCCACCCACCCGCCCCGATCTCAATTGTGATGAATTTTTCATTCCTAATCAGAGCGAAAGGCGGAGTTTAACTGCAAAATCCTCATTTCTCTACAAGAAATTATCATATGAAATATGTTTTTACATCAATATTTATCTAAAAAATTCTACCCTTCTAAAAAATATTTCTTATGGCCCTTTCTTTTAGAGAAATGAGGACTTTGCTACTAAACTCCGCCCTTCAACTCATGAGGAATAAAACATTCATCACAATTGAGAAGGAGTGGGTGGGCGGGGCTTATATTTTGTCCATATTTTCTTAATATACGAAGTCTTCTTTTCCCCACAAAAAACTGAAAAGATGTTTAACTTTCCTGTTGTTGAAAGAAAACTCTATATATTAAAAAAAAAATTAAGCCCCACCCACTCGCCTATATCTCAATTGTGATGAGTTTTTCATTCCTAATCAGACCGAAGGGCGGGGTTTAATTGTGACATCAATATTTCTCTAAAAAATTCTACCGTTTTAAAAACATATTTCATATGGAAATTTCTTGTAGAGAAATGAGGATTTTGCAAACTAAAGTCCGACCTTCAGCTCATGATGAATAAAACATTCATCACAATTGAGAAGGGGTGGGTGGGCGGGGCTTATATTTTGTCCGTTTTTTCTTAATATACGAAGTCTTCTTTTCCCAACAAGAAACTGAAAACATGTTTAACTTTCCTGTTGTTGAAAGAAAACCCTATATATTAAAAAAAAAAACAAAGACAACGTTATTATACCGTGCAATTGTTTTTGTGAAGATTTGAACATTAAGTGAAAAAACTGAAAACGGATTCGTATACTGCAAGTGTGTGGGAGTTTTTTTGTATAACATTCAACTCATTTTAAAGTACAGTTCATTTAGATGACGTTATCAATTGTAAAAGTTTGTTCTACAATTTTGAAAAAAAAAATAGTAATAATAAATAATAAAAAATAATAATAATTGATAAACTACAAAAGTAGAGACATATTTTACACATTTAAGGTCATCTTGCAAAATTTTGTGATGACATCATCAAGTTTTTGGAGGGAAGATAAATTTCGATTAGCCATTTACCATGTCTGTGTATCTTATTAAATAATTAGTGAACGACGACTTTTCTGTTTCCAAAAGTGTTTATTGAAACTCAACTTAATGTTGAAAGTTATAACAGCCTGCTAAAACGCGTTCTTGCCAGTCTGATTCATAGAACCGTTGTTCCTGTCAAGCAAATCATCATTACCATAATCCGAGAGAGTTTACTGAGGGTTTCCGAAATACAAAAAATGTTCACTAATTCGTGGTCTCTACTTTAAGAGGACTCGTCAGAGAAGGTATAACAATTTTTTCTCTATAAAATCATTTAATATAGATGTACTATATATATGTGACAGAGAAATTCGTAAAAAAGCACAATTTTTTTGCTGTTTTAATATAAAATCATACACCCACACTAAGAATGTTTTTCCCGTAAAGCTGCGTTGTGTAAAAGTCTAAAATTTTAATTGGTGCTGGCACTTAAAAAACTGATCTACTGGTAGAGAATGCAACACATTTTAATCATTCAGCTCATATAACTATAATTAATTTTATCTTTAGTAGGTTGGTATGTGGAATCGAATAAGCCACTATACATTTATCGTTGTCTTTTTTTTACAACCACGCAACTGCATTATCATTTCTACACAACATACCCGAAACATTTTTTATTGTTTGTGCGTTACCGAACACCAAAACGTCATTAAATCCATGCATATTCATTGGACTCAGTAAGTCACAAGATATTCAAAATACGATCATTTTCAATCCACACACTCAACTACAAAATATATGCACATCAATTAAAATAAATTCCAACGATTCAAACTTAATGGACCATCTCACTATCCCATTTAGATATGCATACCGATGTAGATGTTAATAAAATAAAAATTCATTCGACTTAATCTTCGCTTCCGCGTGCTACCTACTCATTAAAATAATGACTTAAAATTTTATTTGATCAATCCTTGCATCAACAAAATACAAACTACTTGTTCTAACTTTCTCGAATAGCGAAAAAATTCTGGAAAAACCGTTCCCCTAGAGTTCCTCAATTTCAATTTCACCAGCCAGCGAGTTTATATTTTTCACGTGATATAATAATAGCGCAGCCAAAAAATACATATCTGATTTGGATTTATCGTCACGTTAAATGACAAGCGGTTTAATGTGCAGCGTCACGAATCATTTTCGAAGAAAAAGTTGAAAAAGTTCACGAAATTGAGAAAAAGATTGTGCTGCGGATGATCAAGCTGGAAGCGGATTATGCGATTTTGTGGGGAAAGTAATTGCTGAAACGTAATCCCTGACTGAAATTGGCTAACGTGATAAGTAAATATTGTGTTTCTAAGTTGACGTTTTTTATTTTGTGCACAAAGTTTTATTTTAAAGCCAATTGACTAAATTTGGCTTTGGATTTAGTCCCGTTCTACATATCTACTCAAAAAAATTTTAATTTTTATTTTCAGGCGTGAAAATAATAGAAGTCCAGCATTCGTACACTTTTACCTGCGAAAGAACATTGGAAAGGATTGCTGTCACAGATTACACTGACCTTTCGCAGTCATCGGAAATTATATTTGAGATAATAACGAACTGCGCCGCTTTACCTAATTAAATAACTACTACAAAGATCTGCCTGAATCGATCCTTTTATATTCAAGTTGCGTTCTTTTATACTGTATTAATAAAAATTAATTATTAAATATTACCTTGTATAAAATTTGATTTGGTAAATTTTATTTTATTTTTTTAAGAAATTTAATACGTTTGCAGCCATCTGATCCTTCCAGGTGGGGCAGACTGTATATATTTTTATAAATTGATCTCACTTTTGTCTCTATGATCAACTTTTACTATCTAAATTGATACTTATTTTCTCATTTATCAGTAAATGTAAATGTAAATAAATAAAACAGACAAAAGAAGTTCGCACGTCATTGATAATATGATAATCGCACACAACAGATGTTGTCAAAAAAAATACACCACGCAAACTATATTTTGATTAACCTAGAGCCCTGACGAATAACCGAAAATAGGTTCGAAACGTTGATAAACATATTATAATTTGCACATTGGTATTTTTCTAGTGATTATTATTTACTGTATACTGATAAACACCGAGAATTCCTCATACTAATAATCATAGTTAATTGCGCACAAATAAAATAAATTTTTCTCGGAATAAAATTATGACTTGTCCAAATCCAAGCCATTCTGAAAACGCAAAACATTTTCTTAATCTACACTTATCACCACACGCAATACAATAAACTTGACAATGAAAACGTTTATGTGTTTTTATCGCAACAACAAAAGCTGCTCACACTTGAAAACAGCCCCAAGTAATTAACGTACAATTAATGTAAAAAAATCGCGATCTTTGCACAACCCCCCTTAGGGCTTATCGAATTATCATCTGCCACCTAACATGAAAAAACAATTAAGCACCAGCTCAGCCTACGCAAAAAACTCGCTACAACACAAAAAAATCTCCAATGACGCAATTTTCGCAATTTTGTGGCAACGTGGTCAAAACGAGCTCGAGGTGGCCAAATCCTTGACAGGTGATCATGGCAAGCTGCGACCTCAAAAATTCGGTAGCCACTCGAGAGCGCTGCAAATTATTACCGACATGACAATATGATGACATCATCCAGTTTCCTTGTTTGTAACGCAAAATGTTGTAACATTAACCTTTCGAACGCCGCAAATGACACCACCAGCGAAAACTGGGAACGGGAAATCAAGTGGGCTCGGCTCGTGCTCCTGTCAAGCAATCAGCTGATTGTGCGTCCGTTTGTTTATTGTCCACGACCTACTTGATATTGTCGCAAGAGCTTTGCTAATTCGCGACTGGAAAGGACCTTTCACCTCTTCGAAAAGAGGTCATAATTCGCGCGGATTCTCGGTGTCTTTGTTGGCTTTGTTGCATCGCAGTCGGCTGGGGGGCCGCTCGGAAAAGGGGCTTACATAGCGGGAGGCGGCTGACAGCCGCCAGTTGGGGGCGCGGGGGCGGGCTGCGAGCGCTGGGGAGCAAAGGGGAGGAGACTTACGTGCTGTCCTGGTTGTAGTTTACAAAATAGTTCTTAGTCCCATTAGAATCCGATGACGTTATATTACTCATGAGTTCTACGTGATGATTACACCGTTGCAATACAAAACCACTAAATCTACGACACTAATTCGAGGATTTACTCGCTGTTACTCCAACTTTCTTGTTATTTCTCACACAAAGGCTGACCTTGCTATTCCAAACAAACACCAACTCTACTACACATCCATATTGTATTGAACAGCTGATAATTTTTTCGATTGGCGCAGGAGCGCTGGGGAGGCGGGAAATTTGAAAAAAAGGGTGAGGGTAAAGCTGGGGGGATGGGAGTGTGGATTACTGAGAATTTTGGCTGATTGTTATTAACGATGTGTATATGACAAATGTAAATGACATTTGAAACGATGACAGTGGTGCATTTTCGATATAACTTGACTGTTTTTTTTTTAGTTGAAAAATACAATATAGATAGGCAACATATTATACATACGCATCATTATTTGATGAAATAAGTTGGATATGCAACCCAACATAGACATCGAGAATCAATTTTAAAACTTTATTCACAACAAAATCATGAACATTTCATTATATTACCTATTAACGTCGTAAAATATAATGCAGAATAAAAAAAATTGGTCTAAAGTTAGTTAAACAGAACTTACTTTCCTTACTACTGCTTCTAAAAATTATATAAATTTAATTAATTACAACTATTAAAAGTTTCGATGAAAGATTAATTCTTTATTACTAAGATATGTATTATTATTATAATCACGAAATTCAACCACCTCATTCACATTCAGCCAAGTTCAGTACAGCCTCATAAACCGAAGGCGAATTCAACCAAGACAGGGAACTCATTAGACCTTAAATTACCAGACTTATGTTCACTAAATCATTCAGATAATTTCTTAATAACTTCAAGTTATCATTTGCAAATATTTCACAAAAAATGGAATTTGATAATGAATATAAATGACAAACGATGCAGAGATCCGAAATTAATATCGGAATATTTACCGTTTGTAAGACAAATTTTTCACATTTATCAAAGACCTTCTAGAGAAGTTGTAATTTAGCTGAAAATAAATATTATTTTATTGGCTTTCTTAGTTTTCAAATGAAACAGTCTGGAAACATGTATGAGTTAGGAGCCCCTAGGAATAAAAGAATTCAAACAATTTTTAATTCGTACACAGGACGTACGTTTGTATTTTATGATACTTAATTATTATTTATATGTGTTTTTTTGTAAGCGCTTGTAAGCAAGAATATCTGGCCAAATACCGTCGTTTAATAATTCAAGAAATATCGTTAGAAGCTCACATTAGAGATGTAATCACCTGATTTGTTCAAACTGGCAATGTCAACAAGGGGAGGTTTCCTGGAAGTTGTTGATGATTTGAGACCACTTGAGCAGAATCCGCAAACATCTTTGACAACATTTCCTCACCAGTCAGGAGTTCCTGTTGTTACATGAAATTGAACAGTGGGTATTTCTTAACCGTAATAGATTTGTTTATTTTTATTGTAATAAATTAGTTTTATTTTTTAGTAAGATATGAAACATTTAGGCAACCAGTTATACAAATGCGTGTGGTCTTTGTTATGCATCCTTGGGCAATTTAGTAAAGTTCAAATCTGAGAGGCGGTACGATTCATAACCTACTTGCCTACTTCGACCCTATAATCATTTATAGAAACCCTGTACATTTTTAAAAAGAAGGATAACAAAGCGATTGCGTACGAATATGATGAATTTTCAAATATGTTACTAACAAACTGCTCCGTTTGATTTTAGTGCTTTCAATTTTCACTGTCCGATTTTAAGTATATTTCAACAAATGGAAATTTTATTAAATAAACTGGCTTCTTATATTTTTGAAACTGATTAAAATTATATGTATTATACGGAAGTGTGAAAAACGTCTTTAATGGTAGAAAATAATAAAAACATATTTTTGAACGTTCTATTAGTAGAAAATCTCAGTTTTTAAGGTCTTCCCAAAAATTCGCAACCCCCAAACTAATGCATTACTTTAACAATTGCTTTTTGCACTTTGAAAAATTTTATGAAGATACAATTTTAGATATTTGTTGTATGGAGCCAAAAGGTCAAGAAAAAACGTGTTAGAATGTAGAAGGAAGTGAGTTATTTATTTTACTAACATTTGTTACATATTCACATCAGAAAATAAAAAAAAAATAAAACAAATAAATACTTCACGCAAGAGGACTATATTCATAATTTAAATTCAATAGTAACTGACATTCAAAATTTTCGTCAGCTAAGGCATCCACGGCAACACTAAACATCCTTTCCATCTTACTTGGCGTTGTGACTTACAGATTAAATTTACAAAATCTTAGAGGGTGGACACTCTCATAAATTTTTATTGTCGGATTATGAGGGGTGTAAAAAGACGAGCTCTATCAACTACCTGTTATAGATTTGAGTGGACCAGAAAAATGGCTAAAGTTTATTTGACCATAAATTTTAAATATTCTGCTCCTGTTTACTCAATTATTTATTAAGATATTTTATTTCTGTAAAGTGCAATGGATTACTACTAACAACAATTGAACAATTAAAATTGTTCCATAAATAGCAAAAACCAGATAATCTCATACTCATCAAAATTTTAACGCGTTGTAGTTTTTTTTTTTAAGAACAAAATATAAAAAACGGAAAAGCACCCAAGCAGCAGACTGTCGTCTAATTCACGTCAATTTTTGGTCATAACTCGTCGGCGACGTCATTCGCCCAAAAAATCACGTGAAAATGACGAGATTTTTATGACTTACTTCTGACGTCAATTAATGACGACAAAAGGCCGTCCTTTCTTCGTCATTTTTTATAGATTATATGATCAATTAGATGTGGGTCGTCGTATTCTTTAAAAAGTGGCCTTCATAATGCTTGATTATATTTAGAGGAAAAAATACAACGGCAAACGGCTTAATTTGAAATACACCAAAGACAAGTTTTTTCATTCTAATAATTTCTAATAAAATAATTATTTCTGAAAACTTGTTTACTCTGGAAGTGTTATTTTGTAAGTACCTGCTTGACAAATTATAAATAGAACATCTGGGGTTGAGCGAAAAAACCCAACGACACAAACAAAGTCATAAAAATTCTTTGTCCATTGTCCCTAAAACGGGACAAGGTTTTGAAGAATTCCTTCGTCGAATTTTGATTTTATAAAGACGTTTATAAAGTGATGACGGTTACCAAAAAAATTCGAGAGTGATTAATAATCAGTTTTATTAAATTTATTCTTATCCGTATTTACTATACAATACATCCGATGTTTGGGGTGTGCATTCGGACTTTCCCTTTTTTCGGCATTTATGTTTATTGCACTTCACAGAGAAGCATTCCAATATTTCCAGTTGGTTCTCAACCACCGAAACTTTCTCGTGTATCCGTTACTCACTTCATTTTTAACGCAGTTTTGTGCAAATTTATGCCATTCAGTGTGGGTTGTACTTATTTATAGTAGGTAAGTTAATATCTAATAATGTAATCATTTTAATTTTTACGTTATACACTTCTCCTCCTCTCTTACCCTTTCGGTCAGATCTATAGAGCTCATAATCCTGCAACGCTACGATAGAATCAGGCAAGTCCTTATTTAACCAAGTTTCAGAAATTAGGATCAAATCTGGGAAGTTTACGCAGACCAAAGAAACAAAATCATTCAATTTAGCTAAAAGGGAGCAAAAATTTGTATAAAGCACACATGAGATAAATGATTCTTGCATAATATCCTCTTGGTCCATCTTAAATTTTAAATTGGGTGTGATTCATCATCAACAAACGATGACCAATCAGTAGTACAGTAAAACCTGTCTATGCCGGAATCGCGCGGGTCCAAAATTTTTATCCGTCTTAAACAGGGTTCCGGCTTTTACAGGAAACCCGGCTATGACGGAAAGTAAACCTCTATAAAACGGAAATCAATTTTTATTAAATTGAATACATAGGTACATAAAAAGAATTATTTGAAATAGTTGTTTATTGTTATTTGCTTTTTCGGCCATTGAGATATATTTTCCATGCATGTTCTCAACTGAAAAAGATTGGCTAGACGCTCACCGCTTTGCCATTATTCTCTAATTTATTTTAGGAATATGTTTTATAATTTGATACACTTGCGTTTTTTGCAACCGAACTTTTGCAAATTTCTTTAACACTCAAATTTTGTTGCTCGTGTTCATTAATTAAATCCATTTTGCTGTTATTGTTGGTCGCTTTTTGTGCCATTGCGAACATACATACAACCACGAGAGACACCAATTAAATGAGAATTGAGAACAGTGATTTTCTGTTGACAAAAAAATGCACGTGCAGATCCACGAATTGAATTACATATTTTTCGTAGAAATCATCAATTTTGTTCTCGCTTCCGTTTTACACAGAGTTGAGTGCATGTATTTTGACACGTTGGGACTTACAAATATTTTCCGTTTCCGCGTTATGCAGTTTCCGGCTTATACGGACCAAAATACATTAAATTAGGTATTTCAAAAAACGGGACTGCGGAAAATTTCCGCGATGAGCAGTTTTCCGCCTTCTACAGAGTCCGGCATAGACAGGTTTCACTGTATTGTCCTTTAAGAATCTGTCATGAGCTTTTTTCAGTCTTTTACATACCCTTGGGCAACGATTTCTGATACTACTATGAGTCAGTGACAATAATACTTAACATATTATTAGTATATTTATAAACTAAATTCAGAATGTCTCTTTCACCTGTACTTTCGTCCATAAATTCAACAGCTTGAGTAAAACTCAAGGGATACTGACGGTCCTGGTTGTCAATTAAATGTTTTACCGACAACAAAAGTTCAGGGGTAGGTGTCAAATTTTCGGTAGAATCAAAAGCTCTAATTTTTTTAATCTGTTTTTCAGCAGGGGAAGAATTTAACGAAAAATCTAATGGATTATCTTCAGCAAATATTCACAGCAGCTATGCCATTTTTAGCTATAGCGCCAGGACAGTCTTGAGCAAAAGATTCATTGGGTTGTACATGTATCTGCCGACGAAAAGTCAAAACGTGGCTATAATCTCCTCCTAGACTATGAAAAAGTAGGTCTTGCGGTTCCGTCTGTCTGTATATGGTAAAACGTTAACCAAAGTTTGTCTAATAATCCGAGTCAACAATGTAATGATGTCACCGCAAAATTTTGCATTGTATTTTTTTTTTAATTTTGTGAAATACCATACCCCTAAATTGTGGTTTATAAACCTATCTTCATTTTTTATCCTAGACATTCAGATTTTTGTAAAAAAACAGTTTACAATTTTAATTTGAAACCGCAAGTCCAGATTTTTGAAAAAATAAAACTGCAGTAAAACTTTGCAATTTTTCTTATAAAATACTAAACTAATCTGAGGGAAGTTCGGTGTAATGAACATTAGACAAATTTTTACTTTCCGAGCGTAACCTAAGGAAGTATAGCAATTGAATCCATTGGACAACTTTGTTTTGTCGACGTTTCATGACCCCAACAGTACGAAAAAAGTAGTTTCCCGTTTCCCTCTGTCTGTCTGTCTGCCTGTCTGTTTTTTTTTTGCACTAGTGATGCGCTGTTACAACTTTTCTTTTGTGCTTTTATCCATATTGATGGCGTCATCACAAATGTTTTATTGGTCAAATTAAAAACGAATCAGTTACCCCACGTCCACGTCTTTATATAATAATGATAAAATAAGAATGTTTAATTTTAGTCCCCTGTTTTGAGAAGACAAACTCATTCAAATCAACAGAGAAATATGTATTTTGCAATTACGCTCCGCCTCTCGGTCCAACACCGAATGAAAAATTCATCACAGTTGAGATCAATCTTCGTTTTTTTTAATATATTTTTTTTTCTTTCAACAACAGGAGAGTTAAACATGTTTTCAGTTTCATGTTGGGAAAAGAAGATTTCGTTCGATTAAGAAAAAATGGACAAAATATAAGTAAATTAATAAAGAAATATTAGTTATGTGACGTTCAGCGAGGTATTAATTATAATTACTTACTGAAACTATTTTTATGCAAATAGATAAATTAACTCTACTTATTTTACGACTCTCATTTCAAACCTTGTTTTTAAAGCAATGGTGATTTATGTAAAAATATAAATACGTACCTACATAAATAATAAAGATAAGTTTATTACAACACATTATTTTGTATAGAGCTATAACAAAGAAGAAATATAACATCAAGAAAGTCAACCTTCTACCAATTGGAGCGAATAGTTTTTTTTGTTTTTAAATAGCTATAAACTGTTTCAAACTCAACTTTTTTTATGGCCATTTTTAATCAAATGTTCAAAATTATCATATTTCGACTTTTAAATGTTTTAACTTATCGGGGAATGAAAATAATGTGTTCAACTGCCAAAGTCAGAGTGAAAAGCAACATTTTTAAGTAAATAAAAAGGTTTTACAGTTTGTTCTTGGCCGTTCCAGATGAAAGGTAATGTTGGTTGCATACATTTAGAAAAATACATTGGTTATTTAAATTTTGTTTTAATTTACAAAAACTGAAAAGTGGACAATTGAACAAAACAATAAAAAAAAAAACAATAAAACCTGCAAATCTCGTCGTCAGCAATATACGTTTCGTCTAAGAAAAAAATTTAAACCAAATACAACAAAGAGCTCCTATTTAAGTTTGGGATGGTGCGATCAATTTGCATATAATAAACTGCATTATTCGTTGACAAGGGTAATAAAGAAGTCAAAGTCATAAAACTACTATATTTCCTGGCACACTATACTTATTAATTAGAATTCAAGTACATTAGATAAATTATGTTTTCATTTCATTATATATATATTTTACGGACAAAGAACATGATTTGCCTCTGAATTAAAAATAACTTTAAACTATAACTACATATATATTTGCTACAAGCTTTCTTTGTAACGTCCATACATATTTGACTTCCACACGAGCAAAGGTTGTGTTCCATTGTTTGCACGTGTAGACGATGTTATTTTTATCATAAAAATGATATAAACCCGGAAAATCTAATCTGTTGATGACCTGTAGTACGAGTTCAGATTTCGTGTTCCATTCGAAAGTACCCCGTGACAATAAGCTTGAAATATTTCTGAACAGACGAACTTCGAGATGTTAGTATACCGATAAAGTACGTATTGTTGTTAAATTTAATTATCAACATGTAAATTACTAAGTTATCAGTTATGTGTCTTCACTTAGTATGGTACTTTTGCGGGCTTCATAAGTCAGATAAATGATTTCAATTAAAATCAATGAACCTAAAGTAACTTCAAACAACATAATAATCATAATAAGTGTGCTGGAATCTGAACATAAATGATAAATGATGTGAGTCTGAGCTGAGTGGTTTGTTTAGTTGGAAACTATAGTAGTTGTCGCGAAGTAGGTGGCGAGAAATTCTTAGGATTGAAAACTATGGGTAAGTATGTTTTTAAGTTAATTAATACTTAGCTATCGTTTGACACAAGTATTCCATTAAGGTTCGATTACTCTTTTATAAAAAACTTAGTGAACGTTCGTGTGTTAAGACTACTATATTTTTTTGTAAACACCACACAAAAAAATAGTTGATGAAACAAAATACCGTAATCACTGCGTGCGGTAATGTATATCCGAAGTATATTAAAGTGACCTACTAATTAAGTTGCCATAATTATTTCAATCTACATTCAAGGATACGCGACATTAAACGACTCATTAATGTTCGTGCTTGCTGTGTTTTCCACTTAATTTAAGTTAAACTATGTATTCACGTGAAGTAATTCAACCCATTTTTTAAATTAACTGGATCGCATATATTGTCGGAAGGTTTTGATATTGATTGAAACCATAAAAATTAGATCTTATGTAAAGATGCCTTTAAATAGAACCGCTCGGAGGTTGCTGAGGAACATAGGTAATCAGTTAATGTTATCGACATTTATTGTTAGGCTGTCGACCAGTGATCATAGAAAAGTTATAGTGAGATAGTTCCACTAGCAAAAAGTGAGTACATACTCAGATCAGATTTCACAGTAGTTGGAATGTTAGCCTTGTAGTGTCGTCAAGTACTTAAAAGAATTTTTTTTGTTGTTGTAAAGGTCAACAGCTTTTACATTTTTTAAAGAAAACCCAAATTAGTGTTATGTTTTTGGGTCTTCAGCATTTCTGTTTTAGTTTTTTGACTAAGTTTTCTTTTTACTTTGTTGTTGCTTTCTTTTTATCTCTTATATAGCGGCAGCTACATTTTTCTGACAAATGTCCAATGTCCAATTTAAATTAAGGTTTCCCATTTCCGGCTATTGATTAAGATATCCCCGAAATGATAAAACACAGACTTTAATTTCAGAATGTCGTCCCAAAATTTTATTAGACAACTCTCACTTGACATGTCTTATTTTTATACACTTTTGCAAGGTTACTTTATAGTGATTTGAATTGAAAATCTGATTCACTATCAAAGTCATTAAATAGAACCTCTATTAACTAAACCTGAACCACTATAAAGCTATAAAGTAAGTAACTTTGACACTTTGGTGAAATTGTGTTTGACAGTAACACTGATGTAGGGATAAAATTAAATTAACTCTTTGATTATTTCAGAAGTAGCACATTTCAGTTTTATAAATTCCTAAATAAGTATATTTATCCCCACTACAATGTTAATGATATTTAAAAAAAATGTTAACTCATTAATTATTAGAATAATGTTACGCTTTAAAGATTTTCTTAAATGTTTTGTTTTCATCTTTAATGATGAAGGAGATATCGAGGACTGTGATTTTAGTGAGTCAGCCTGTATATGATATCACAGAATCACTCCGTAAAATATAAAAAAAATCTGCAGTTTCAGAACTCATTTGAGGCTACAATTTAAAATTATTTTCAAATATTCAGGGTATTTCGTTTGAAGTTACACTTTCTATATACAGGGTAAGTCACTACGAGTATTCTAACATTATTTTCAAGTATACAGAGTGTTCTATTTTTAAAATGTAACACACAACTTAGTTTTTTTTAAGTGATACATCTATATCTTTTTACATATTGTCATTAGCTTCTTCCTAGGATTTATAACCAGAGTGTGTTACATCGTAGAAACAGAACACTCTGTATAGTTAAAAATAATTTTAAAGTATAGTCCTCAATGAACCGTACACTTTTGGTTTTTCACTTTTTCTTCAACCTGTATTTTTGCGGACTTAGATTCTTTATTGAAAAAGAAGTCATGATAACAGGTCAGAGGGTTGTTTAATAGTACTTGTTAAGATGAGACTGATTTTGGCAGATGATATATTCTTTAAAAAAAGAGAGGGCGGGTGGGCGGGGCTTGTATTTGCTAAAATAAGACTGATTTTGGCAAATGATATTCGTAAAGTGAAATTCAAAAGTGTAAAAGTGTTTTAAGTTATAAGTACTAACCCCGCCCATCCTCCCTCTATTTTCTTAGAGGGTATATCATTTGCCAGAAGCAGTCTTATCTTAGCAAATACGAGCCCCGCCCACCCGCCCTCTCTTTTTTTAAAGAGTATCTCATCTGCCAAAATTAGTCTCATCTTTAGACAAGTACTAGCCCCACCCACCCACCCTTTATTTTCTCAGAGGATACGTCATTTGCCAGAATCAGTCTTATCTTAGCAAATACGAGCCCCGCCCACCCGCCCTCTCTTTGTTTAAAGAGTATATCATCTGCCAAAATTAGTCTCATCTTTAGGCAAATACTAGCCCCACCCACCCCCCTTTATTTTCTTAGAGCATACGTCATTTGCCAAAATCAGTCGTACCTTAGGAACTACCAGCACGGTCCTCTATTTTCTTAGAGGGTGTGTCATTTGCCAGAATCATATATTAAGAAACAAAAAAGCAAAATATAAGCCCCGCCCACACGCCCTCTCTCAATTGTGATTTTTTTTTTAATTGTCGTGAAACTGGGGCGGAGCTTAACTGCAAAATGGTTATTTTTCTGCAAGAAATTAGCATCTGAAACATGTTCTTAAATAATCGTATTGTTCAAAGAAAACTAAGTAAAAAAGAAAGACAAAGATTAAGCCCCACCTATATCCGCCCCAATCTCAATTATGATAAATTTTTCATTGGTTTTTAGATCTAGGGGCGGATCGTAATTCCAAAATCCATATTTCGCTTCGAAACTTACCATTTTAAACATATTTTAAGGGTTTTTGTTATGAAAAGACGAACGTACAATTGGATCTCAAGACATTTAACAATTTCCATACATTCTAGCGATCCTGTATAAATGTGTATCTGAGAAAATCCTTTTATTTGAGCCCTACTTGTTTTGCTTATTTGTCTATTTTTTATTATGAGTGCCTTTTTTAATTTTTTGATGTAAATATTTTACTTTTTTCTATCTTATTTTGTTCTAAAATCTGAATTTTTTATACCCCAAGCACATGTTTCTTGCGAAGGGCACATTTTTTATTTTTAATGTTTTATATCTCCTGTACTATAAAGTACTTGCTAAGATAAAACTGATTTTGGCAAATCATATACCCTCTAAGAAAATAGAGGGCGGGTGGGCGGGTCTAGAATTTGCTAAGTTAAGACTGATTTTAGCAAATCATATACCCTCTAAGAAAGTAGAGGGGGATGGGCGGGGCTAGTATTTACTAAAATAATATTTGGACAATATCAAGAGTAGTCACTAGAATGAAGAAGGGGTGTAGAAAAAAATAAACCTAGCAAAGTATATCATCTGCCAAAATCAGTCTAATCTTAGCAAATACTCGCCCCGCCCACCCGCCCTCTCTTTTTTGAAAGAGTATATCATCTGCCAAAATCAGCCTCATCTTTACAAGTACTAGCCCCACCCATCCACCCTTTATTTTCTTAGAGGATACGTCATTTGCCAAAATCATTCGTACCTTAGGAAGTACTAGCACCGCCGTCTATTTTCTTGGAGGATATGTTATTTGCCAGAATCATATATTAAGAAACAAAAAAGCAAAATATAAGCCCCACCCACCTGCCCTATCTCAATTGTGATCTTTTTTTAGTTGTCGTGAGAAATTACAATCTTTCAATAATAATAATAATAATAATAAGAATATTTATTGATTTTGGCAGGAAAATCAATTTACAAAAGGTAAGACTAAAATAAATAAGACACATTTTAATCCCTACGTGTAAGCTGCAGCTTATCGTCTGCTTTTGGCAAAAAAAATACAGCACCCAGATGCTGACTCGATGATATTAAAAATTTTACACAAAATTCGTCCTTTTTTTTGTAAAAATATTACCTTTGTAGAAAATTTACAACATAAAATAGGTTAAAAACTTTATTTCGAACCTCCATCCTAAATGCCTGAGATGTGAATTTTGGTGTCATCATTTTTCCATCAAAATGCAGCTATTTTCGCAAAAATTGAAATCTATGAAAATATATAAAGTCGCGATCTTTTCTATAGAACCACTCCCTAGTGTAAATTTTCAAAATTTGTTTGGTGTAAGTGACCTTGACGGGTTTCTGGGGGAAAACATATGTGTCAAAAATTTGTAAAATGAACAAAACATAGTCTGCACGGGATACAGTGCGGCATAGCTGAGGGCAACCGAAACATTCGTGTTGTGCTAGTTTCGATTGCCATATCAACTACCGCTACCAACCGCGTTCGGCGTAAAGTACTAGATGACAGGCTACCAACTTGACTTTTTATCGAGTGGTTCCGTAGAAATGACCGCTACTGTACATAGGGGTTCATTTAAAAAAATGCAAATTTGATCTATACAAGAATGCAAGATCTCATTTATTTTGAAAAGCTGACGTTTGTTAAACTCCTACCTTTGTTATAATTTCCACTGCATATTCATAAGATGCTACATCATAATCAGGTTGTGTCTGTTTTTAGATTTATCAGAAAAAAAGTTGCTATTAAAACAACTCATAACCTTGAAATTACAATAGACTCAGTCTTACACTTATTTGGAACAGAATTTACTCATTTTAGGTTTTTGCTATTTTTTTTAATGAAATAAAATGTTTGTTTACGAAATATGCGGCCCGCAATCTCCCCGATACTCCCCTGACCCCTTCATGTCAATAGCACCTCTGTGGATCGCCGCCAAAAAACAAACGTTACAAATTCCAACCAACCGCCAGCCCCCATTTCAAACACGTGCCAAACTCCCTGCCGTCCCATTGGTTGCCCTTGCAGCGCCACACGCACACGACCTAAATGTCACGGCTGTCAAAGAAATAAATAAAAAACGAGCCAGGGGCAAGGCTAAGGGCAGCCGAGCGGCGGCTTGATTTTTGTTTATCCATTAGTTGGTAAGAAACACATTGGCGGTCCGAAGTTTGCCCTAAATCCACTAAAATGCGTCTTTTCTTTCAGGAATGATAAGTAACACTGTCATCCAACAGTGTTGCTTCTATTTCAACAAAGTCATCTCTCTGGACACCTGGAAAAGGTAACGAAACAATCAATATCGAGTGGTGAATAATAAAGTGTGTGTTTGAAGGATACAATGGATGAACAAAAAAGCCCCGCCGCACCAAGCTTACAACCCAGCACCCATCGAGCACGTAGCCAATGTGCTCACCCATGGTGTGTGGGTCGTTCCGAGCGTCCTGGCCACACTCGAATTGCTAGAAAGATCTCATAATGGTGCTCAAACGTTGTCGGCGCTGGTCTATGGGGCCACACTTGTGTTTCTGTTTAGCATCTCGACTTCCTTTCATTGTAGTTTTTTCTGTAATCAACGTGGGTAAGTAGGGTGAAAGAATAGAGTTGGGTTAGACACATGACTGTATTGAATAATATGAAGCAGTGGTGTAGAGCGTATTTTTTTCTCAAGGGGTCATGAAATAATTTTTTTTTTTATAAAACAACGCAGAGAACAGAGATCCATGATATTTTGACAAATATTAGAGTTCTACAGTATATCTAGGGACTCTAACAAATACTATTTTTGAAATCACAAGTCAGAATATTTTTATATCATAAATTTAACAAACAGAAAAGTCACTTTATGAAAGAATAAACACTTACAAATACTCAAAAAATAATAATCTTTATTTAATAATATAGTAATAATATTAATAAAGATATTAACATGCCATATAAGTGTATGAACAACAGCAATCCGCTTACTCAAGATTAAATTTAATTTTTTTAAACCATGAAATTAATACAAGTCGTGTTTTTTCTTTTTCTATGTATAGCCACAATGTTATTCGTCGTTACGTGGAAGCTCAATAGGTGGCCCCACAGTTAAGAATTTTCATAGCCAACTCTATTGACACGTCGCTTCGCTTTGTGTGTACTCTCTAAGAAAATAGAGGTATTTCATGCGAAAAATGTGAAAAATCTGACAATTTGCAAATTTAATCACCCTGTATACATAATTGTTGTTATCTTTACAAGTACTAGCTCCATCCACCTATCCTTCATTTTCTTAGAGGGTCTATGATTTGCCAAAATCAATCTTATCTTAGCGGGTACTAGCCCCGCCCACCCGCCCCCTATTTTCTCAGAGGATGTCATTTGCCAAAATAAGTCTTATCTGAGCAAGAAGTAGCCCCACCCTCTATTTTCTGAGAAGATATGTCATTTGCCAAAATAAATCTTATCTTAGCAAGTACTAGCCACGCTCACCCGCCTTTTATTTTCTTAGGGGGTACGTCATTAGCCAAAATACTAGTATTTGCTAAGGTAAGACTGATTTTGGCAAATGACTTACCTGTGAGAAAATAGGGGGTGGGTGGGCGGGGCTAGTTCTTTCTAAGATAAAACTGATTTTGGCAAATGCCATACCCTCTAAGAAATGAGGGCGGGTGGGCGGGGCTAGTACTTGCTAAGACAAAACTGATTTTGACATTATTTTCTTAGAGGATAGGTCATATGCCAGAATCAATTTTGTCTTCGGAAGTACTAGCCCCGCCCTCCCACCCTTTATTTTCTTAGAGAGTAGGTGCCTAAAATTTGTTAGTATTCTTGAAAATACAATACACTAGAGATCCCCGAGATTCTTTCAAACTTCACTAAAAACAAATTAAAGCACTAGGGACTCTAGAGATTTTTTCATATTCCCCAAAAGTCAAAACACCAGGAACCTTCGAGACTCTTTCCAATGTTTCCAAAAATAAAACCCCAAAGGCGTCGGAGATTCTTGAGTATTTAAAATACCAGGGGTGCGATTTTGTTTCTCGATAGAAGTGATAAATTATCACTTGCGACAAATGTCATTGCGTAGCTTTTAAATGCAAAAGTTTGCATATAAGCTTATTAAATGCTCAAAAGTTTACAATTACCTTAATTTTAAGAACTCAGAATTACGATTTTGAACTTCTATTTTGACATAAATTTCGAGGTTATGTCTCCAAAATTCATCACTTCACTCAGAGCTATCGAGAAAATATCACTCCATGAAGACTTGATTTCGTGACAGAATCGAGAAAAGTGACAGAAATGTAGTATCTCAACCAATCAGCAAACGATATTTTATCGCTATCGAGTTTTTTTCGACCGAGAAGCAAAATCGCACCGCATGAGTACTCGAGATTCTTTCAAAATCCGTAATATAAAATACTAGGGACCCTAGAGATTTTTTCAAATTTTTCCAAAAATAAAACACCAAAGGCGCCCGAGATGTCTTGCGTTTTCTTAAAATAATAAAACCCGCCCTTTGTTGTCTTAGAGGGTATGTCATTTGCCAAAGTCAGTCTTATCTTGGGAAGTGCTAGCCCCGCCCACCCGCCCTTTAATTTCTTAGAGGATTTGTCATCTGCCAAAATCAGTTTTATCTTGCTAAGTTGATTTTTGTAAACGTAGATTCGACCACTTGATAAAAAAATCAGTCTTCATCTAATCAAATAAGCCAATTAAATTCAGAAACGGAGGTGGGTGGGGCTAGTTTTACCTTTTCGTCTATAGATTCCACTGTTTATCGATAAAGAATCCACTTTTTGTCCAATAAAATGAGCCATCAGAAAGAAAACCGGATGGGTGGGCGGGCTGATTTAAAATTTTTGTGAGCGTAGATTCTACCACTTGATAAGAAAAAATAGTCTTAATCTAATGCAATAAAGCAAGGAATTTCAAAAGCGGAGGTGGGTGGGATTAGTTTTAACTTTTTTTTTTTTCTATTGCCAAAATCAGTTTTATCGTGAAGACAAGTCTAGCCCCGCCCACCCTCCCTTTATTTTCTGCTTTCAAAAATTTATATTTCTAAAAGTTTAAAAATACATATTTATTTAAATGAGGTATAAAAAGGAGAACATTATTTGAAAGAAAATTCTACAATAATGTTTAATTTTGCTATTAAAAATATTTCGGTCTTTTCTAAAGATGTGAGAAACTAAAAATGGTAAAATGATTTTGTGAATTCTGAAATATGCTGAAATCGTTATTCTTGAAAACCTGAAACTTCGGTAAAAATAAATAATTCATTCTCAAAATTTTATAAACTTGATATTATACGAAGAATACTCAAAATTCTGACAGAATCGAGAACTTACAATTTTGAAATATTCGAAACTGTTTGTTTGTAATAATTAATACATTCAGTTAAGGTGATAATTTTACTCAGTTTTTATTGTTAGTGAATCAATCCACATCTTAGAAAAGTCTTTAAAAGGTATGTTAAAAGATCTTCGTTTTTGACATCTCTGAATTATCCGTGCTTAGAATTTTTGAAAATTACCGAATTTTTTCTACAATAATGTTTAATTTTACTAAAAAAAATATTTCAGTCTTTTCTAAAGATTTGAGAAACTAAAAATGGTAAAACGATTTCGTGAATTCTGAAATATGCTGAAATCGTTATTTTTGAAAACCTGAAACTTCGATAAAAATAAATAATTCATTCTCAAAATTTTATAAACTTGATATTAAACTAAGAATAATCAAAATCCTGGCAGCATCAAGAGCTTACAATATTGAAATATTGGAAATTGTTTGGAATAATTAAGAAATTCAGTTAAGTTGTTAATTTTACTCAGTTTTTATTGTTAGTGAATCAGTCCACATCTTAGAAAAGTCTAAAAGGTATGTTAACAGATTTCGTTTTTTCGCATCTCTAAATTATCCGTACTTTGAATTTTTGAAAATTACCGAATTTTCGTTACAAAAAATCATTACACTTTTGTAAAATTACATTGGTCAACAACCAAAATACTCCTTCAATAAAAATGTGTGCACTTAATGCAGTTTTTTATGTAGATTTCAAATCTGCTCTCCAAATTTTCCCATCACGTCACATTTTTGTGCTACACGTAATTTTATATCGTAAAATTGCCATTTTTCACATAAAACGTGCATCTGTACTGCCCTTATTACACGAGTTGAAAAAATCAGATTCGATGATTTAGTCAAGTAGGCATGTGTCACAATTTAAACGACATTTAGAAGTTACGTCAAAATTCTCGTTGTGTGTAATTTTGCAAAATGAGTGTAATACTAAAAAAAGATCGCACTTACAATTGGTTTCACAAAAAACGGGACAAGATGAGTAAATCAGGTGCTCATAGATCGTAAAGCAATGGGAATATGACGTCTATATGTCACTTTCATTTGTCCCGTTTTTTTTTTTGAAACCAATTGTACATGTGTAAGAACAACCCTAATGTATTTTGTTACATCTGCAATCAATATGCTATAAAATGTCAACGTCTGCATATATCGCATATTATTAAATTGATATATCACCAATATCTCGGTTTCGAAGTAAGGGATCAGGATAAACAATGGGAGATTATTGTTGGTTCCTGCAAAGGGAGTGTTCATCGAATTGTTACAGTCGTCAAGCAAAAAGAAAACGATTTTAAGCATCTAAAATTAATTAAAACTATTTATTCAAATCCTTATAAATAAAATTTGCTAATTATTTCATAAAAATTATTATTATTGGGCAAGGTATTATTTTTTTGATAAGTGTTAAAATCGTGTTTTTTCGTATTTCGGACTCAAATAAAAATTAAACTAGACGTGCACAAATGGCAAAAATCATTTTTATGGAAGTTTTAGGATACAAGGAAGTCATTTATGCTCAAAAAACAAAAGGCGTATGACTGCGATTTTTTTTTGTAGACCTGTGATTATTAAAGAAACTTTTTCCATGAAATATGTTCGCGGTATTCCTACAATTCAAAAATCTTCTTTAAACTAACTTCGTCCAAATACAATAAATGCAATTTAATTATTTACTATCAGAAAGTTAGGGGGTTTTGCTCTAGCCCCGCCCACCCGCCCTTTATTTTCTCAGAAAGTATGTCATTTGACAACATCAGTCTTATCTAAGGAAATACTAACCCCGCCCACCCACCCCTTTATTTTCTTAGAGAATAGGCCATATGCCAAAATCAGTTTTGTCTTCCCCTTATTTACTTCTCTCAAAAATGTATATTTCTACAAGTTTAAGAATACATTTTGATTTAAATAAGGTATAAAAAGAAGAACATTATTTGGACGTTCTAAAATATCCAGTACTTCAAGCATATCCAAAAATACAGATATTTCCACAAAACGTCATAATCTGAAAATTTACTACAAGTCATAAAGAGAATAACATTGCATAGAAATAGAAAATTCTACAGTAATGTTTAATTTTGGTATTAAAAATATTTCAGTCTTTTCTAAAGATCTGAGAAACTAAAAATGGTAAAACGATTTCATGAATTCTGAAATATGCCAAAATCGTTATTATTGAAAACCTGAAACTTCGATAAAAATAAATAATTCATTCTCAAAATTTTATAAACCTGATATTATACTAAGAATACTCAAAATCGTCACAGCATCAATATTTTACAATATTGAAATATTCGAATCTGGAATAATTCATAGATTCAGTTAAGTTGTTAATTTTACTCAGTTTTTATTGTTAGTGAATCAGTCCACATCTTGGAAAAGTCTTTAAAAGGTATGTGAAAAGATCTTCGTTTTTTCACATCTCTGAATTATCCGTGCTTAGAATTTTTAAAAATTACCGAATTTTCGTCATTACAAAAAATCAGTTCACTTTTTTAAAATTATTAAAGAAACTTTTTTCATGAAATATGTTCGCGATATACCTACAATCCAAAAATCTTCTTTAAACTAACTTCGTCCAAATACAATAGCCCCGCCCACCCGCCCTTTATTTTCTCAGAAAGTATGTAATTTGACATTCATTGAACTATTTTCAGACAGCAAATCGATTAGTTCTTTACATGTCATCAACTAAGTTCTCGATCTCCCTAACCTAATGAAGAAAACTTTTTCCAAAAATTGTTAACAATTTTAGATACACACTTAATACAAAATCCAATTTTTATCTATAGTTCCCACAAGCACAAGGTTTGTGAAGGTGTTATTGAAACTTAATGAAACCAGTTCTGAGTAACAAATTCCTACAAAAAACATATCTTGTTTAAAAAACAGGAACGAATAAACCCATTAGTGGAAAGATTTTGAAATAATAAAAACGTGCTTATTCTTCGTCGTTCCATGTTCCTTTATTTGTTATTTTTCTTTTGTTCCTTTGTAGTGTGTTCGTATTTTTACACTTTGTTATTTCAGTTATGTTAAATATGTAATGTTCTTTTTAATTTTATAAAATTTCATTATTTTCTCTTTGGATTGATACATTTTGCCTACTTTGACACGTTTGAAAACCAAACTTTATGCAGAGATGACGTTAGCCCCCCAACGAACTTTTGACGTTAGTAGAATCAATTTCAGTAATGAAATTCGACATAAATGCTTAGTAGGCCTTGGTTATTCGATTGTGAAGGATTTGATGTCACATTAATAACTAGTATTACAGTGGTCAGAATTATGTCACTTAAGATCACAATGTCAGCTAGACTTTGACCAGTGGCGTATCATTTGCATTCAAAAAAATAAATGTATATTTTCATACGTATTTTATAATCAATATCAAGTTGCGCCTACTAGTAACAGTGTAAATTTGTTTATAGAAAGCTCAAAGATGTCCTCCATCGATGTGATAGAGCTATGATTTACGTTTTCATAGCCGGATCTTATTTCCCATGGTTAACCCTCGAACCACTCCCCCAAGAGGGATGGGCTTCCTCCATGAATTGGTTCGTGTGGTTTTTGGCAATTCTGGGCATAATCTACCAGCAAACCTTCCATGAAAAGTACAAGAGTTTAGAAACGTGCTTCTACTTGGTGATGGGAATAGGTCCCGGTCTTTTAATTATATCAGAGGTGAGGTTGTAAATTTTGGTTTATATCAAGTACTTAATTGTTAAATTTCTAGCATGAGTTTCCCGGGCTGTCGGAGGTGAAAATCGGCGGCGCCGTCTATGTTATAGGGGTAATGTTTTTTAAGAGTGATGGGGTTGTACCATGTGCCCATGCCATCTGGCATTTGTTTGTCGCGATGGCAGCGGGCGTGCACTATTTTGCCATAAGGAACCACTTATATCCAGCGATTCCGTATGCCAATTCTGTTCAGTTTAGTTAATAGGGTAGGAAATAACTCTGGGAACAAATGATTATTATTAGTTGTAATTAGTACGTTGTAGACCTTAAAGTCAGTGATGGCGCGAAATTAAGTCACTGTTTTCTGGGCGATTTGAGATTATAGGTGTATTCTCAGATACAGGGATGTTCGTAATTTTTTTGATATTTATGTGACGATCTGTTTGTACCAAAGTAGAGTACCAAATGTCTCATTAATAGAAATTGTGATTTAGAGGGTTGTGACTCAAAGGCGACATTATTACGTGAAATTCCTGATAAATAAATGCCGATGTGTTGCACAATAGTAAAGTTTTATCTCCTACTACTTTAACTATGACGTTAAAGTATTCAATAGAAACACTGTTGAAGATTATGAAGCTTGCTATATTTTTATTGTTGTTATAGCGACATAAATAGTAGCTGTTACTTATGTCATCGTTTTGCTAGTTATTCATTATGATAAACAAAATGGCTGATGTTCGTCCTAAACAATGCCCAGTGTAGGATTTTAAATCTTTTATGACCTGACGGAAGTAGATGAATTTGATGTGAATGATTAAATGTCCCAGAAGAGACAAAGTACAGCAGGAAATACATTTCCTAAGATGAAGATGTTTTATTAACTTTCAGGGTAATGGATAAAGCAGCATTATTTGATATTCCCATTTACCGTTTTATTAACAATTTTTAAATCGGAGTGTACATTAAGATAACATAAACCCCACCTATTTTTTAGTGGTACACTAATGAAAAAATATTTTCTTTTTACAAGAATAAAACTTTTGGGGATTGTTTCCTAGTTAGAGTAGAATTAATTGTTTTAAATATCTTTTTATGCGATGATTGTTCCCAAAAAATGTTGTAAACATCTAACAAAAAAAGAGCTTCCTCTATAAATATACTAAATAAGTACAAAATACAACATGAGCAAAAATAGTATGGTTTAATCAGCTAAATAACGAATATTATTAGCAAATTGTGTTTCTAAACACCTCAAAATTTTGACCTTTTTGGGAAATTACTTCGAGCATAGGATTTCCAAAAGATTAATTAAAATTAATGTGCTCAAGTCAACTGTGACTTTCCAAAAATATTCGTTGTCTTTTAGAAAAAGACAGAAATACTGGGATACGAATGTGAATAAAAAAAGGAAGCATAGTAAAATTATTTGCTCAAGTCTTGAATATTCAATTGAGATGAAACTAGGTTTATGACGTGATTACCAGAAGTCTGGTATATTTTATGATTTATGTATGATGAAATCAGATAACTTGCGAAAATTCCAGGATTGTATTTAGGAAGATAGGTGGTCTAACATAAAAACACACAGTAAGTTAATATTCATATTACTGTAAGTGACCTTTAAAACACTTCAGTTGAATTCGTTATAAAATAAAGCAAGTTCGGCTCTGTTTGCCGTGTGTCCACCCATTATGAGTTTAAAATACTCACTGGTGTCATTCTAATATTCATTTTTAGCAATGTATTGCGTCAGAGTTCAATTAGACGTAGGTAATTATAGTACGTGATAAAGAACTGACTCAAACTTTATTCAAATAAAGTCTAAACTAAAAAATCTAGAGAAACTAAATTGAAACATTTTCTTTTATAAAATTTAATGTTGGTAATACTCGTAAAAAGTCTATAAGGGACGTTGTATGCACAAATTTAAACATTTTGATCACCTGATAGTAGTTTCTCGACAAATATTTAGAATAATAGTTGTGATACACAAAAAAGAAATGTGCCAAATTTTTATTATATGGTGCGAAAGTTAACAATAATAAACTTGATCTGAATAATTTGTAATCGAGTCATCCCTATTGGTCTGTTGCCAAGTATAAGTAGCTGAATTCTAACTTGATTACAAAATATTTTGGTTGTACACATTTCTTTGACATGTTTTACATGTTTGTGAAACTGCCGATGTAAATATTAAAGGTACTTTCGCAAGACAGAGTTACAGGAAGAAACAGGTATTGAGTACTAGTACCTATATTGTTGTATGTACATAGTGTGACAAGTATTTTCTTTGATTAACGTACTAATGTCGCTTTTGGGAACACGTTTTCACAAAACCCAAGAAAGGGAGCAACTGTATGCTCGTATTTCGACTCTTCCACTGAGTAGAAAGTAGATGTCTCCTACACCAAAAGTACTGCTCAATCTACCGATTTTTAAAATCAAGGAATTTAAATGTAATTGTCAAACAATCAATGTACTGTGAAAGAATACTCACTTTCAAACCTATGAATTTTAACGTGTTAGACACTGTTTGGTCCGATTCTGATCACAACGGGATGTTAATTATACCCAGAATCGGACTAAAAAAATAGAAGTCAGTATTAATAGATAAACTCTCCAAGCTTTTATTGTTGTTGTTTGTATCAGACTGATGCAAATCTCACTACCAGTGATTTTCATCTTCCAAAGAAGCTCCACTATTTTATTTGTAAATTGTAAATACAATAAACGGATATGTGTACATATTGGTTTTTATTTAACACCCTTTTTTTAGTCGCTTAAAGATAAACAACATTTTTGCAGAAAGGACCTTTTAAGATTTTTAGAACAGGAAGTCTGTCCTCTGTTGATTGATGTTTTATTAGATAATCTCGAAAACTAGTAGACTCATTATTATTATTGAGAAATTTCTGGTGAAATAAAGTTTTTACTATTACCTCACATCACATTTATAAATTACATGAAGGCTCAAAGTGTTGCAATTTAGTTGTTACCTACAAATGTAACAAATATACAAGGTTAGCATTAAATATTCAACATGAACTATTAAGCATCATAAAGTAAAATTACTGTTTTGGTAAAAGGTAAAATATTGTATCTTTAACGTAAGAATAATAATTAAGAATGATTCTGGAACATAGTACTATTTTAAATTTTAACACATTCACGTTATCAAAAAAAAACTTGTAATTAAGGGAGGAGAAAAAATAAATAAAGCTACAAAAGCCAGAACGTCACCTTTTCTCGAAAAAGGTCTATTTTGCATATGGTAACTGCATCAAGGGGTTTCGAATGCCTAAACATTCAAAAGATAGCTCAGAAATTATAAATTTCAACAACTAACGTAGATTTGGACACTAAGGTAGGTACTTACATAATATTTCATTGGATAAACTACATCTGTACAATTTTTCCCGGCGCTCATAGGAGACTACAATTTGCCAAATTTATCTTTTTCTAGTGCACCACGTAATTGTATGATAGCAGCTAGCGATAAAGATAAAATTATTTGTGATGGTTTATCTTCCGTTCAAGTTATTTCAGCTAGATCAGGGGATAAATAACGATAACTAGGTACAATATGCTACATACAAAATAATATTATTATTAGTATCCTATTAATACTCAAGTGCTAGGAGATTTCATGAAATTCACTTAGTCAGGAAACACCTTATTGTTAATTACGAATAAGTTTCTGGATGCATATACGTAAGTGTTACATTATAACACTTCTAAATTCTTCACACAAGATTGCTAATAGTTCATTTACGGCAGTTAAACAAGTTCATTATACTGCGAACTGGCGGGAGGGGTTTAAAATGTTTTCTTCCCTTAGGCGGTTATCATCGTTATCATGATTAATTTATCAAGGCATGCCCTCACAACGCTATAGATTCATAAATTTATCAAGGCATGCCCTCACAACGCTACAGATTGATTAATTTATCAAGGCATACCCTCCCAACGCTACAGATTGATTACATCACCGAGACGCTTTTTCCCTCGGAGCGATGATTGGATATTTTTGTGTTTGTTTATTATGTGTTTTGTTCGGGTAACCAGTTCGCGGTATTTTAAACTCTCAAAGTAAATTGTTTTTTGAAGTAACCAATCACTTAGATCATGATATAGTTTGACATAATGTAAACTCTTTGTTTGAATCATTGAAAACGTGTGCCAAATATTAATCTCATGTAAATTTTGTTAACTTTGCAAATTCTCACCTCATACAATATTTGTCAATCCCATAGTTTTAACCTCACAAATATTTCCATCTGTGCAAGTTCATTTCACACCAGATCTTTTGTTTCATAAATCCTTGCTAAGTTTTGTTTTGTAAATATTTTGTTGATGAATGTTTCGATCATATAAATTATTTGATGTCCCATTTTTAATCTCACATAAGAATTATTTGTAGTTTAAATTTTCATAAGATTGTATGGCGAATTTAAATCTTGTTTATTGCTCGTTGAAACTTTAACACTTGTTCAGTTGTTGTTAATATTAGAGTTGTAAGAGATTGAATATTTAAAAATGGAATTGAGATTAAATAACACAGAAAATGTGGCAGAAGCGAAGTTCGGTTCCTAGTCGAGTTGGCGAGATTGATCGTGTCACCTGTACAAGTCCACAGGTTTGTAATGGAGATATGTGTGCGGGTAGGCTTTGCGATAGATAGAATCACCGTCGTGGGGGGAGAACAGCTCCAGACCGGTAGCCCCAAACTCCGCTTATGCTACAACGCCCCAGGGGTACTTTTGTTGTGCTCCTGTTAACTGCCGTAACTTTAAAAATCTGCCGCCACACGCCCGTAATAACTTGTGTATTTGCATCCAGTTACTTAATTCAGTTTTTGCTTTGTTGTTTTATTAAATTTGTGATATTCAAATATTTACATTGATTCCAAACAGATATATAGGATTTTGCGTTTGTTCGTTTTTCATATGTGTATGGCTGTCAATTTGCGAATGTTTTTCTTTCATATATCTTAAGGTGTTTGAAATGTAATATTTCGGTGAATAAAGCCCTAGGGGATTTTTGGGAATGAAGACTGATGACGCCTTGGCCCTGCGGAACCACCAGAAGGGCATGCTGAGTCACTTTCGCTCTTCGTTCTGAGCTCTTAAGGATCTTCAGTGCTAATCCCAAGACCACTCTGCAATGCATGCACTCCAAACTAAGGCGTCCCCTGCCTCCTCGATGTCGTGAGAAATACAAACGGGGAACGGACGACCTAGGATCCAAACTTCGTTGCATGTGCATCATCTTCCGGGTATCCCTGTCGACCTTGCGCAACTTATCAACTTACCACTTCACTATTCCAAAGGAGTAGAGCAGGACTGGAACGGCAAGCATATTGGGGCTGACACTTTGTTTTGTCCCGTGAGTTCGGAAGACCAAATGTTCCGAAGCAGGTTCCTATACTCGCCGAGAAGAGTTTCTTTAACCTTGGGAGCGTCATGTGCACGCTGATATTTGTTGCTCTATCTCAAATATTGGAGTGAGGCTTTCGTTTGAATTGGAAGGTTTAATTTTTTTCCCCCGTACACGTACACTTTGGTCTGTGTCATCAAGGTTCAGCTGTGGTTAATTTGGGGGGGATGAATTCAATCGAAGGTTGGTCAGGGGCAGGGCGCCTAGCGGTAGTAGAAGATGAGGTGGTAACCAGATTAGAAGTGTCCAATTGGTCGTTCAAGGCATGAGATTTACCAATAGACAAATCCAGAACAGTATACGAGTTGGAAGTATCCATTTGGTCATTGGGTTCACTTGGTTTGGACGGTCACTGAGGAAATGGCCCGCGACTTTACATTTGAAACACACATCATCATAGCTAAGAAAGATCCTGTAATTCGTGTTATCATAGTTTATGAACATGGAAGAAGGGAGCTTAATAGAGTCATCAGGCTGAATGTTTGCCTCTGGAAACTTTGCACACGGTGAAATTCGTCACCTTCAACACTCGCTCTTATGAATGACATTTTCGATACTGCAGTAAAACTTAGGGTTTGAACGGGTAGGTGAGCAACACAGATAGTTACTGCAAAAAGAGGGGAAACCTGTCAGCAATATTTGGTACAAAACAAAATCATTGAATTATCAAATGATTTTGTTGAAAAATATAAACTAACTTCTGATTTGGTTGACGTGCAACACATTAAAGATTTTTGTGAAGAAGAAGGCAAATTTGAGCTGTAATTTGCATCTAAATTAAATGTGGATGTTTTACAATGTAACCATTTTAACAAAATGAAGGTGTCAAATTCTCTAAACGTTTTGAATCGAAATATTAGTAGTGGAATAAAATTTGATGTGGAAGAGGAGAGAGAAGACGAATCCTCTCTAACGACAACTGTTTTTATTGATGTTGTACATAGGTGGTTCCAGTTGATTAGTTCTAGATCAACTATTTTGGCCTTGAGCAAGTTTAATATGGCTGTCTACAGGGAAACTATAGAATTCCTTCAAGAGTTCATTAAGTTATTTGTAAACTTAAAAGTCGCTCCTGACAAATTTGGAAAAGCAGTTTGGAAGCCTATTCAAACAGGTGTCATACTGACTACAACATCAATTTTAGACTTACAAAACTTGTTTTTGAACGTAAAAAAAAACCTCATTTATTAACATCGAGATTTTCTCAAGATTGTTTAGAAAATGTATTTTCCCAAAGTTGGTCAAAAGGTCCGGTTATTCAATTTAAATATGACTTAAAACATTTTATCAGTTTCTCAATATTTGGACGTTTCAAATAACTCAAGTTACAAAACCGACAAAACAACACCTTTAGTTGTTTTTTTGAGTTATATTAAAAATAATAACAGAAGGAAAGCGATGTTCCTAAAGGAAAAGAAACTTAAGCTTTACCTAGAAATTGGAATTTGAAGAAAAAAGAACTTTCTTTGAGAGAAAAAATGCTTTGTACAGTTGCACAGGTTACGTTGTTACAAGCTTGATAAAAAATCAAAATTTGTGCAAAAAATGTATTGTTGCTTTGGTCTCTAAGAAGAATTGTAATGAAAATTATGCAAAATTTGTGGCATTAAAAGAATATAAAACTGGTGCTTTACATTACGCTTCAGAGAACGCGTTGCAAATAGCAATTTTAGTAAAGCAAATATTTTGCAATTTGAGAGATTATTTAAAGAATAATAATTTTTGCACTGGTAATGTTTTGGAAGTCATGAAGAAAGAAATTAGGAAACATTCGACTTATCCCTCGATACAATTTCCAACATACTGCAACACAAAACAAAATTTACTGCAAGAATGATAGTTTACCGTCTGAAAATCCATACCAGAAAAGCTGAAGATGAAATAAGAAAAAAACAAAGAATAAAATGGTCCAGCAAAAGCCATGTAATGAGGGTTTTGGTTGAAAAAGCAAATCAAAAATTTGAAAAAAAAAAGAGTAACAGTTTCGTTGTCCAAAATTTCTTGAGTTTATGTTGTTCATTATATGTATTATGTAAATAAGCTTAACCACGAATTCAATAATAGCCCCTATTTAAAATTTTCTTAGTACCGCCACTGACCTTTTGGCATTAGTTTATTTTTTTTCTAACCGCTTCTTCGGGAGACAAATCTTGCGATTTTGAAGGGCTTTTAATTTCGACTAATGCACTCCTATCCTATAGAATTTCTTTTGTTAATTAATTTGAGATTTTGTTACCACAGTGAGGCCCATTTTTTACCTTTCAAAGCTGCCCTTGATACGATAATTATTTATGATGTGCTGTTTAAATATTTCTTGTTTTTAATAGAGTCAGGATGCACCACGTCAAAAAACCGTACAATTTTATTCTTTAACTTTAGATTTTTTGTCTATCAAAAAATTGAGTATTAATTTTTTTGTTGTTTTCAGACATGGAGCAAATCTGAAAGTGACTTAAAACAGTTCAGAAAATTCAGCCTGAACAATTCAATTTAGAGTGTGGAAGTATGGAGAAGAACTAGCCCCGCCCACCCACCCTCTTCGCATTCTAACGACTAGTTTTATTTCTGTTCAGTATAAAATCATTAATTTCACTCAGATTAGATAAAATCAATCACTGAAAAAGAGACAGGGTGGGTGGGCGGCGTTAATTATGTCCTTCTGTCAAGTAGGAGTGGAAAATAAAAAAATAAAAACAAGCGCTGAACGCATTTTTTTTATGTATACTATTTGCTATAAAATCTATTTCTTATTTCATGTACCTGACCAGACTCCAGATAATTTTCAAAAATAGTTGAAAAATGGGCGAAAATGTCAGAAGTGCCAAAATCAGTCTTGTCTTAGCAAGTACTAGCCCCGCCCACCCGCCCTTTTCTCATTCTAACGACTAATTTTATTTCTATTCAGTATAAGATCATTAATTTCATTCAGATTGCATAAAATCAATCACTGAAAAAGAGACAGGGTGGGTGGGCGGGGCTAATTATGTTTTTCTGTCGAGTGGGAGTGAAAGCTAATAGAATCTAGGATGCGAAAAAAATAAAAAAAGACCTACCCAGATTCTGGATAATTTTCGAAAATAGTTGAAAAATGGATGAAAATGTCAAAAGTGCCAAAATCAGTCTTATCTTATCAAATGCTAAAAAATAATTATCTTCGATATTTTGATCATTATATTATGTAAATTTAAGCTTAATATCACTAATTCAATAGTAGCCCTTATCTAAAATTTTCCTAGTAGCGCCACTGACCTTTTGGCATTAGTTTATTTTTTTCTAACCGCTTTTTCGGGAGACAAATCTTGCGATTTTGAAGGGCTTTTAATTTTGACTAATGCACTTCTATCCTATAGAATTTTTTTTGTTAATTAATTTGAGAGCTTGTTACCACAGTGAGGCCCATTTTTTACTTTTCAAAGCTGCCCTTGATACGATAATTATTTATGATGTGGTGCCTAATTATTCCTTGTTTTTAATGGAGTCAGGATGCACCACGTCAAAAAACCGTACAATTTTATTCTTTAACTTTAGATTTTTTTCTATCAAAAAATGGAGTATTAATTTTTTTGTTGTTTTCAGACATGGATCAAATCTGAAAGTGACTTAAAACAGTTTAGAAAATTCAGCCTGGACAATTCAATTTAGAGTGTGGAAGTATGGAGAAGAACTAGCCCCGCTCACCCACCCTCTTCGCATTCTAACGACTAGTTTTATTTCTGTTCAGTATAAGATCATTAATTTCACTCAGATCGGATAAAATCAATCACTGAAAAAGAGACAGGGTGGGTGGGTGGGGCTAATTATGTCCTTCTGTGGAGTGGGAGTGGAAAATAAAAAAATAAAAACAAGCGCTGATCGTATTTTTTTTTTTATTATATACTATTTGCTATAAAATTTATTTCTTATATCATGTACCTGACCAGACTTCAGATAATTTTCAAAAATAGTTGAAAAATGGGCGAAAATGTCAGAAGTGCCAAAATCAGTCTTATCTAAACAAGTACTAGCCCCACCCACCCACCCTCTATTTTCTTGGAAGGTATGTCACTTGCCAAAATCAGTCTTGTCTTAGCAAGTACTAGCCCCGCCCACCCGCCCTTTTCTCATTCTAACGACTAATTTTATTTCTGTTCAGTATAAGATCATTAATTTCATTCAGATTGCTTAAAATTAATCACTGAAAAGGAGACAGGGTGGGTGGGCGGGGCTAATTATGTATTTCTGTCGAGTGGGAGTGAAAGCTAATAAAATCTAGGATGTGAAAAAAATAAAAAAGACCTACCCAGATTCTGGATAATTTTCGAAAATAGTTGAAAAATGGACGAAAATGTCAGAAGTGCCAAAATCAGTCTTATCTAAACAAATACTAGCCCCACCCACCCACCCTCTATTTTCTTGGAAGGTATGTCATTTGCCAAAATCAGTCTTGTCTTAGAAAGTATTAGCCCCGCCCACCCACCCTTTTCTCATTCTAACGACTAATTTTATTTCTGTTTAGTATAAGATCATTAATTTCATTCAGATTGCATAAAATCAGTCACTGAAAAGGAGACAGGGTGGGTGGGCGGGGGTAATTATGTTCTTCTGTCGATTGGAAATGGAAACTAAGGGAATCTAGGATATGAAAAAAATAAAAAAGGCCTGACCAGACTCTGGATTATTTTCTAAAATAGTTGAAAAATGGACGAAAATGTCAAAAGTGCCAATATCAGTTTTATCTTATCAAGTGCTAAAAAATAATTTCCTTCGATATTTTGTTCATTATATTATGTAAATTTAAGCTTAATATCACTAATTCAATAGTAGCCCCTATTTAAAATTTTCCTAGTAACGCCACTGACCTTTCGGCATTAGTTTTGGATCAAAAATTGCTGTCACTTGTCAGTGTTTGCTCTACTCTTATCATTATATTATTTAGGTACACTAGTTTATCATAACTCTGTATAATGAATACACTTAAAATTTAAAATTATGTATATATAAAATTATTGCTCATTTGTAATTTTTTAAATATTAATTTTGGTACGATACGAATATTGTTAGTCATTATTAAATAAACAGAAAAGTTTACATTTGGGGCGTGAAAAGCAGCTAAATGGTCCCTGTTCAACTCCTTATAAAGTCACTTAAAAATTTTTTTTTCTCGTGGCCGTTTTTTAAAGAATTCCATTCTTTGGAAACTTTCAATATGTGAAACATAATGGATATTATATAGACCTGAATCAATTTCATACTGTACATTATTTCCTTCCTCTCTCCATCATTAATATATACCTGTCTTTCTCTAATAGAAGTATTTACGCGTCGCTTATTCACCCCAGCCCCTGTCTAAACGAACCCACTTTGTTCGTATTGTGTTCCCTTTTTCGCAATTTTCCTCCACTATAGTCTTCTTCACGTGTCGAGTCCCTGATTTATAACCCATCGCCGATCACCGTATCGACAAAACTTGCATGTTTTTTTAATTAAACGCCGTTTCGTCCCTCTTTGTACCGAAATACCTTCACAAAACCGCCTCATTCCGCCGTCGCCGCCTCCATTCACTTGTTGTTTCGTCAAAGCGTGAATTAGACCGCTACCATGGAGACGCACCATCAAAACAAACCCAGCAGGTTTTCGTTTGAAATCCGCAATGTCAGATTAGGATTAGAGCAGTAGAGTGCAATGTGAGCGGTCGTCGTGCTTCAAGAATTTTGCTGGCAAATTGGGTAAGTGGTGGTTTACGAGGTGGAGGGTCGGTGGACACGGTGTGTTTAGTAGAGAGAAATTTAAGTGCTGGTGAGGACCATGGATCCGAACATCCCGATGAAGGATGACGGACACGACAGTGTCAGAAAATCAACAGATATTCCGTCCCATGGGACCATGCCGAAGTGGCTGGAGGACATTTCACAGTGGGTTTTTGGGTTTGTGCTAATTTGGTTTGAGGGAGTTTTCGGTTTTAGCAAAATCGTCCAGAGTCAGAATCTTCGCTCGCAGAGGAATAAGAGTTTGGCTTATAATCTTGATGTGAAGAGCTTTTTCGAAGGGCTGGATCGAACGAGTCGGTAAGAATTTTGGTTTTTGAGTACGTGTGGAACAATTATTTTTCCTGGAGAAATGTGTTGACTGGAATGCTCATTGAATATGTAGTAGTTTAATTTTAGAAGGTTACCCTCAGAATAATTTATCTCCAATTGACTTCCGAAAAGCGTCGGTATTGAACAAATGTTAGCTTTTCAGTTTCTTGGCGATTAAAACGTTAATCGAGGGTAAGCAGACCATGAACGTCCGAATTTTGAGGTATTATTCATTAGAAGTGAGTGGTTTTCTATGTGGCGTTAAAATTATTGGAATTTTGCTTTCGATAAAAATCGCATAATTCTCGAAATCGTACACTTGGAAGGTAGGTAGTCGTTTCTCAATTTCACAGTGTACCTGTTCAGGAGAATTTGATTAAAGAATTCTCTACCACAAAAAACCATTATAATAAAAATTTACAGAACAAAATAATTTTTAGATGTAAAATTTATAGAATTTATGATCACTAAATTATAATGAAAAGTAGAATTTTAAGGATTCAATAATACGTTTTGATGATATTTTATTTTGAAAAGTTAAAATTTTAAGGGTTTATGACGATACCAAAGTGAGTATCAAAATTACAAGAAAGGAAGCAAGCAAAATTAATTTAACTGATGCTAATTCTGTCAAAATGGATCAACATAAATAGATCGTTAGTACCTAAGAAGTTGTGAAGTGTAGACAACATAACTTAAGTAAAAACTTTTGAGCTATACCGTGATTAAAATTATTTAAGGTGAGTCTGAATAAGTGAATTTTCTGCTACGTGTTTTATTATTATTATTATTATTTTATTAATTGTATGAGGACCATGAAACGTTAAAAATTTTAACAAGGACTGTGAATTGACAAACATTAAAACAAAAATAACATGTGTTGATGGAATAGTCAAATTTTTACACATTTGATATTAGAAAATCGCTCATTAATGAGCTTACACTAATTACACTCATTAAAGGGGGATCGTGGCGTCGAATGCGATGCATTTTTGTTTAAACAATTGCCGTTTCGTAGTAAATTAGTTTTGGAAGATCACAACAGGGAGGCTTTCCCTAATTCTCTAAACGCTAAAACAGGGGTGATTGCTTACGTTATTGAAGTGATTTTTTTAGTGGCAGGTGTATTTTATGTATATTTTGTACCATAAAACCGGTTTTTTGGACGCGCTTTCCTCTTTTTGTCACTTATTTGTTGCTCTTTTTGTTAAGTTTTTTACTCTTCCCTTTTTTTATCTTTTTCTGTACCTTTTTTTGTTGTTTTTCTTTGTGTGATTTTTTAACTCCTTCTTTACCGTTTTTTGTTGATCCTTTTCTCTTTCTTTTTTTGTTTTCTCTATTTTTTTTCTCTTGCCTTCGTTTTTTTTGTTTTTTAGTCGCCTTTACCTCGATTTGTCTTTGTCGCCTTTTTATCTCATTATTTTGTGTCTCCTTTATTTATCCTTGTTATTATTTCTTCTTAGTTGTCTTTCTCTACCTTTTCTTTTGGCTTTTTGTGATCTCTTTTTGTATTTTTTTGATGGAAATTTCGTAGATTCTTTAATGGCGTTTTCCGATCTTTTGCCTTTTTTTTTAAGTCACTTTCTTATCCTTTTTTGTCCCATTTTTATCGCTTTTTTATGATCTTTTTTGTAGTTTTTTTATAATTCAAATTTTAGTTAGAAATCTTTCTTTTAATTTTATGAGTGCTGAAGAATAGTTCGACTTGTTTTGACACATCTGTCTGGACTTATTTTGCGAAAAAGGAGACGATTGGAATAATTTTTCACATTCTGGCGTTTGTAGATCCAAGAAATTTGTTAAAAAAACTTCGGAAACGTTATTTTTCAAGTTTTTTCTGTGGTTTGTAGCGTTTTTGGCACCAAACGGGTTCAAAAATATCTAGGAAAGCATTACATTTGAGAGAGAAATCTGAATTTTATCGCACTTTAGGAATACATATCATACTGTGATATCACTGAAAGTATGCAACCAATTATACACTTAAAATGTTCGAAAACTAAAACCACGTTTTTGAAGCAATATGGACTACAAAATAAAAAATAATCTTTAAAAATTAACTTTAATGTTAAAAGTGCTCTCGACAACTGATATCAAGCACCCCACACTGCTTGTTTTACATTAAGGTTAATTTTTAAAAAACATTTATTTTTATTTTTGACTCCATATTGTCACAAAAGCGTGTTTTTTAAACTATATTTACTTATTACTTTTTTGTAACATTTTTCGTGGATTGTTTTTGGCGCTTTGGCATTTTTTTGTAGACTGTATTGTCGCTATATTTTTTTTGTCACCACTTTTTACTCATTATCGTTTTTTTGGCACTTTTTCGTTGCCTTTTCTGACCTATTTTTATCGACTTATTTTTTTGCGTATTTTTTTCTGTCTCCTTTTTTTTCACGAGTTTTTTGTAGTAATTTTTGCCGCAATTTGTTTTTTAGTCGCCTTGTTTTTGACTATTTTTTACAGCATTATGTGTTGTATTTATTTTTTGTCGCTTCGTGGTTTCTTTTGTCCCTTTTTGAATGGCAGTTTTGCATTTTTTTTAGTGGCATTTTCCCCCCATCCACCCCCACTTTCTGCCACCTTTTGCGTTTTTGCATTTTTTTCGTGAAGCACTTTTGACGCGTTTCTGTCCTACTTTTGTCGCCCTTTTTTTTGTTGTGCTTTATTGTCACAATTATGTTGCTTTTTTAATCGTCTTTTTCGTGTTTTTTCCTCACTGTCTTTTATTCCTTTTTTATCACATTTTTTTGTTCGTTATCGTATTTTTGTGGGTATTTTGTGACATTTTTTGTCGCTTTTTTATTGTTGTTTTTGCGTTTTATTGGCTTATTATTTGTGCCACTTTCAAATAAAAAAAAAAAAAAACTAAATAAAATAAAAATTGATACACTGATAATCCCAAAATCCCCCCACAAACTCCTGTTTTTAGTTACGTTTTTATTTTTTTTTTAATTTTTGTTGTTGTTTTTGTCTTATTTTTTGTTTCCTTTTTACTGTTTCTTTATGAGTTTTTTTGACGCCTTCCTTAATTGCGATTTGGTTTTTTTAGTCACCTATTTTGTGTCTCCCTTATTTATATTCCTTTTCTGTTACTTTTTTTGTAAATACGTACATATCTATACTTGGCCGAAAAATCGAAGAATTTAAGAAGTCGAAAAATTGAAAGATCGAGCAATCGAAACATCAAGAAATCGAATTATCGTAAAATTAAAATATGGAAAAATTCACAAAATTGAAATTCCAGACAACGAAAAATTTTAAATATCGAAAAACCGAGATGCCGAGAACTCAAAAATCGAAAAATTCAAATATGAATTTAAAAGATGGGGAAATTGAAACAGCAAAAAATCGTAAATTCGAAAACCGTAAAATTTAAATAATCGAAAAATTGATAAACCTAAGCAACGAGAAATCGGGAAATCGAAAAATCTACATTTCTAAAAATCGAGGCCGAGAAATTGAGAAACCGAATAATTGATCACTGAAATATCGAAATAATTTAAACATCATTAGATCCAGAAATCCAGAAGTCGACAAGTCGGAAACTCGAGAAATCGAAATCGCTCAAAATCAACAATTCTAAAATAGAAAAAATGAAAAATTTAATCGCCTTCTTTGCGAATAGTTTTTTGTCTTTTTTTTTCGCATTCACTGTGAACTTTTTGGTCGCTTTTTCATTTTTTTGTTGCTTCCTACTTCGTTTTACTTCCCAAGTGTAAGCAAAGGAAGTATTGTAATCGAGTCCGTCGGCCGACTCTCTACTTTTGCATTTTCTCGACCTATCATGACCCCTAGAGGACGAAGAAGTAGGTCTCCCGTTTCCGTCTGCCTGTCCGTCTGTCTGCTGTCCTGGATTTTTATTAGGCAGATGATTATTTCCGAGATTTCCGAAAGTACTAAGCCGATTGTTGTCAAATTTTATATTTATACTAGGTATATCATGTAGATGGTAAAACGCTAACCAAAATGAGAGAAAGAGGGTCACGAATGCCATACAAATACAATTTATCTAAAAGCAATTCATTGTGAACTTTGTCAAAGGCTTTATGAAAGTCTGTGTAACTGTGTAAATGTACATCATAACCACCTTCAAAAGCGTCAGTTATATCACTAAAAGTAAGATAAGTTTGCGTAGATCTGCCAGCATAAAAGCCATGTTGAGACTCAATGATAATATTCTTAAAGGAATGACGTAATTGTTGAGAAAAAATTGTTTCAAATAATTTGGCAGGAACCGACAATATACTTACAGGTCTATAATTATGAACAAAATGCTTAGAACACGATTTAAAAATAGGCACCACATGAGCAATTTTCGAGATGTCTGGGAAAACCACAGACATTTTGGCGCTTTCGCATTTTTTTGGGGACTGTATTGTCGCTATTTTTTTTTGACACCATTTTTTACTCGTTATCGTCTTTATGTCACTTTTTTGTTGCTTTTTTTGACCTATTTTTTTTGGGTTTTTTCTGTCTCCTTTTTTTCACGAGTTTTTTGTAGTAATTTTTGCCGTAATTTTTTTTTAGTAGTCTTGTTTTTGACGTTTTTTTATCGCATTATTTTGTGTCTTATTTATTTATTTTTGTCGCCTCGTGGTCTCTTTTGTCCTTTTTTGAATGGCAGTTTTGCATTTTTTTTTAGTGGCATTTCCCCCCCTCCTCCACTTTCTGCCACTTTTTGCGTTTTTTGCATTTTTTTCGTGAAGCACTTTTGACGGGGTTTTGTCCTATTTTTGTCGCTTTTTTCTGCTGTGTTTTTTTGTCACAATTATGTTGCTTTTTTATTAGTCGTCTTTATTGTGTATTTTCCTCACTGCCTTTCATTCCTTTTTTTATCACATATTTTTGTTCGTTATACTTTTTTTGTGACATTTTTTTTGCCTTTTTATTACCATTTTTGCGTGTTAATTGACTTATTATTTGTGCCTATTCCAAATAAAAAAAAAGGTAAAAGAATCATACAAACTAAAGAAAATAAAAATTAAACCTTTGAGAGTAATAACTTCTATGAGCACGAATTAAAGAAACCCACACTGATACAACCAAAATCCCTTCACAAACTCCTCTTTTTAGTTACCTTTTTAGTTTTTTTAATTTTTTTGTTGTTTTTGTCTCATTTTTTTGTTCCTTTTTCACTGCTTCTTTACAAGCTTTTTGTGATGCCTTCTTTAATTGCGATTTGTTTTTTTTTAGTCACCTATTTTGTGTCTCCCTTATTTATATTCTTTCTGTTACTTTTTTTGTTTTTTTTTGTGGCCCCATTTTGCCCATTTTTTGATTCCAGTTCTGTAAATTCATATCTATACTTGGCCGAAACATCGAAGAATTTAAGAAGTCGAAAAATTGAAACATCGAGCAATCGAAACATCAAGAACTCGAACACTAAAATGTGGAAAAAATCACAAAAATTGAAATTTGAAACAGCGAAAAAATTTTAAATATTGAAAAACCAAGATGCCGAGAAATCAAAAATCGAAAAATTTTAATGTGAATTTAAAAGATCGGGAAATTGAAAAACGTAAAATTTAAATAATCGAAAAATTGATAAATCTAAAAAACGGGAAATCCTAAAAACAAAACATCGCGAGGCGAAGCCGAAAAATCGAAAAACTGAGGAATCGAAAACTCGGGAAACCCAAAAATCGAAACATCGAAAAATTGAACATTGAAATATTTAGAAATCGAAATGGCGCAAAATCAAAAAATCTAACGTAGAAAAAATGAAAAATTTTGAACCGAAAAACTGAAAATTTGAAAAATCGGGAAATTGAACAAGCAAAAAATCGAAACCTCGACTGAAGTCGAAAAAAGCAAAAAATCTAAAACTAAGCAGTCGAAAAATGTAATAATCGAAACCATCAAAAGCGTAAAATCGAAAAATTGAGAAATAGAAAACCTGAAAAATAAAAGAATGCGAAATCGAGAAATCGAAGAATCTAAGATTTAAAAAATTGAAAAATTCAAAAATCAGAAATGGCCCATAATCAAAAAATCTAAAATAGAAAAAAATTAAAAATTTAATCGTTTTTTTGTGGATTTTTATACCCTTTTTGTCGCAATTTTTGTGGATTTTTTGGTCGCTTTTCCATTTTTTTGTTGCTTCTTTTTTTTAGAGTAATTTGTTCTCTATTCGCTTTCTCTTTGCCTTATTTTTGTTGCCTTTTTTGTGGTTTCTTTTTTTGTTCTCCACTTTTTTTGTGGTCTCTTTTTGTCCCTTTCTTATCGCATTTTTTGTTTTTTTGATCCCATTTTTGTTAATCACTTTTTAACGTTTTATTTTTTCTTGGTTTTTGTAACTTTTTGGGCTTTTTTAAGTCTTTTTTACCCGTTTTTTTATCCCTGTTTTACTTACCGAGCATAAGGAAAGTAAATTGTGATCGAGTCCATTAGCCGACTCTCTACTTTTACGTTTTCTCGACCTTTTATTACCCCTAGAGTACCAAGAGATAGGTCTCCTGTTTCCGTCTGTCTGACTATCTGTCCGTCGGCCCGTCTGTCCCTCTGTCCGTCTGTCTGTCGTTCCAGGATTTTTAGATAGTCTCCAAAAGTACTGGACCAATTGTTGTCAAATTTTGTATTTATATTAGGAATATCATCAAATTGCTAACCAAAATTTGTTTAATCATCCACACCAATAATGTGATGACATCACTTCAAAATTGTATATAGTAAATGGGTTTTAAATTGTATAAAATAACATAGTCCTACACAGGTGCTAGTTTATGACTCCGAATTGAGTATTTACCCGAAACGTCCAGATTTTTTGGATAAAAAAAATCAAAATTATGAAACAACATTTTGCAATTGAATTATGAATCTGCAAAACCAAACGCTTTGAAATCTTGCAGATGTTTTAAAGTTATGATAAGCATGATATATTTGTAATCAAAATATATTTACTTATCCTCTCCAAAAAAATTGATGACGTCAGCTCAAAATTTTGCCGAATAAATCCTATCTAAAAGGTCCAAAAAATGATGAATTTGTACCTGTGATTGATCATTCTATTCATATTTTTTGGATTCGCTTGTACAAGGTGACTCAAAAAAAATAATGAATGCTTTAATTTATTTTATTGATTTAATCAGGAACTGCAAAACCGACTGCTTTGAAATTTTGCAGATGTTTTAAAGTTATCATAAGCATAGTAAATTTTTGTTTTTGCTATTTGTTCATCCCCCCTAAAAAACTGATGATGTCATCTCAAAATATTGCTGAATAAATCTTAAATGTGCAAAATATGATGAGTCAATACTTATTGCATTAATATTGTCCTTTATTGTTTTTTTTTTTTAAATATCGTTCTTGGTCTGTTTCTGTTATTTTGTTAAATTAAATTTAATTCTGCGTTTATTTGTCTTCTTTTTTCTGCTAATTTGTAGATCATGTGTCAATAGTGAATGGTTATTTAATAAAATAACGATCACTAGACTTAAATTAATAATAATTTTTAAAGTGGTTTTGCGAATTTTTTGTTAGGGTGGCCGCTTTTTTTTGCTAGTCAGTGTATATTGTTACTTGGAGGGGTAGTCATAAAAATAAAATAAAATTCGTAAAAAGTATTTAAGAAACTGGTTTTGGAATTACTAATTCTAAACCAGACATTCTACAGTTTTCTGGTGGAGGTGCCGGGTTACACGCACGCTTTTACATTTAAAATAATAATCATCTTTTAACAATATTTTCTCTAGGCGCCAAGCCGAATCTGCAAAATACGGCCGAAGATCGTCCCTCACTTCCCAAATAATGGACGAAAACTTAACTAGCATATCCCACGCTAGATCCGAGTATCTCATCCCACGACTAGACAACAAATTCGACATGAAATCCCTCCGGCCGGATCCCTGCCAAGCGGATTTAGAAAAATCATGGAAAAGTCTAGACAACTTCAAACAGTCCCACAAAGGACGCCTAGACAGTGCCAAAAACTTAAACCTAGATCCAAAGATCGGTAAGTGATGTCCGCGTGTTGTCCTCACAAAATAAAATGTAATTAAAAATAAACGATTCAACGCACTTTGGTATTTTTCTGCGAGTTGCCTCGACTCATTTCTAGATTACGATTGCGTTCTGTCACCGATTTCCTCCAGCGAGTTCGAAAGCGAGGTCGGTACAGTTTACAGCCCGTCTTTCTTGGACAGCACCGTGCCAAACAGGAGCAGAAGCGAGATGTCCAATTACCCGTTTAACGAAGCAAAGTTTGCCCTAACCTCGAAGAGCCAGACCGACCTGTTCCCGAGGCAGAGGTACGACCCGATCTTCGAGCGAAAGATTAGCGAGTATCAGCTGAAGGTGGACAAGGAGAACAAGCTGCGGGAGGAGATCATCTGCGAGCTTTTGGCCGAAAACGAGAGAATCACCGAAAGACTGAAGCGGTACAGCTTGGAGAGGGGCGAGCCGGACGCCATCGCGGCGTCGTACCGGAAGTACAACAGCAACTCGAAGTATAAGAGCAAAAGTTCGAAGAAGAGTAGCAAGAAGGAGAGTGTTTTTATCATTCCGGAGCTGCCGACGGGACATACTTTGATTATTGATATTTTGAGTACTTGGGGTGACAAGTACTACGTGGGGTTAAACGGGATTGAGATTTTTGGAGTTGACGGAAAGCTTGTTCAAGTGAAGCGAGTAAGAGGAGTTAGGGGGAGTTGGATTGTGTTTAAGGGGGTGTTTGCAGATAACCGCAGTGCCTCCAGATGTGAATGAACTACCTGAGTGTAATAATGACCCGAGAGTTGTGGCCAATTTGTTAGATGGTGTGAATCGTACTCAAGACGATATGCATATTTGGTTGGCACCGTTCGAAAATGGCTGCAGTCATATCATCACGGTCGAATTCGAGGAAATTTCTACGCTGTCTATGATTAGGATTTGGGTGAGTGTTACCTATGTCGTCCGTTGCTTTTCCTCGATGATTTTACTCTACACACACCACATTACGATGTCCAAAAAACCTGCCGCATATTATACTCTATACCCCGTCTTCGCCTCGTCTTTGATTAAAAATAAGAAATGAAACAAGTAACACTTAATTACGCTAAACTATATCAAGAATTTCAATGATTCTCCCATATCACATAACAATAAATACATAAGGCACATACTGAATACGGTCAAAAACAAATAATAGTTTGAGAATAAATGTTCAAATTCAAGCTGCGATAAAATAATCGGATGCAGGAAAATAACACACAATAAAGACAAAATACACCTTCCATATCGAGTCCATGATTATATTAATTTAATTGATGATAATTTTCAACGTCTTTCCTCTCAAATGCGGTAATGTTTAAGATTAGTTTCAATGTTAAAGTTTAAAGTATTGTAACCAAGTCGATCGGGCGACTGGATACTTTCTCGACGTTTCGTGGCCCCTAGAGTAAGAAAAGATATGTCTCCCGTTTCCGCTTGTCTGTTTGTCTGTGCGCCGTCTGTCCGGGTTTTTATTGGATAGACAATCTCCGAAACTACCGGACCAATGGTTGTCAAATTTTGTACGTATGTTAGGAATATCATATAGATGGTAAAACGCTAACCAAAATTCAGTCAATCATCCCCACCAACATGGAATGACGTCATCTCCAAATTTTACAATAGTAAATATTATTTAAATCTTATATAATAACGTACTTCTCCATTTGTGGTTTATGAATCCGTCTTGGTTTTTACGTTATAGGCATTGGAAAAAAAAATTAAAATAGCATTTCCGATTTCTCAATTACTCGATTTTTTGGTTTTTCGACTTTTTCGATTTCCTGATTTTCCGATTTTACGGCTTCGATTTTTCAACCTTTCGATTTCTCGATTTTTCGTTTCTTCAATTTTCTTCGATTCCTTAATTTTTCGATTTTTTATTTTTTCGTTTTTTCAATTTTCCGATTTTCAAATTTTAGGTTTTTCAATTTCTCGACTTTTCAATTTCCCGATTCTTCAATTTTTCTTCGATTTTTCAATATGTATTTTGATATTTCAGTTTTGGGATTTTTCAATATTACGACTCTTCAACATTTTGGTTCTTCAATTTTTACATTTTTGAATTTTTCGTTTTTTTTTATTTTTTACTTTTTCTATTTTTTCGTTTTTCCACTTTTAAATTTTGGGTTTTTTAATTTTTCGATTTTTGATGTCTTGATTTCTTGATAATTCAGTATTTCGAGTAATCGATTTTTTGGTTTGTCGACTTTTGGATATCCTTATTATTTTATTTTTGAGGTTTCCGATTTTTAAAACTTTCGAATTTTTGCTTTCGATTTTTTACTTTTGGAATTTTTCAGTTTTACGTGTCTTCAATTTTCGTCAATTATTGAATTTTTAGATATTGCAGTTTTGGGATTTTTCACTGTTTCGATTCTTTAATTCTTCGATTTTATTTTTTCGTTTTTTCAATTTCTCGATTTTAAAATTTTAGGTTTTTCTGTTTTTCGATATTTTTGATGTTTCGATTTCTCGATTTTTCCTTTTTTCTTTTTTTTTATTTTAAATTTTTCAATTTTTAACTTTTCGATTTTGGGCCATTTTGATTTTTCAATTTTTTGGTTTTTCAACCTCTCAACTTTTCGATTTCCCTATCTTTTGATATTTCGTTTCTCGGTGCTTCAGTTTTTCAATTTGTCGACTTTTCGGTTTTTCAATTTCCCAATTTTTCGTCATTTTTCAATTTCTCGATTTTTCAATTTTTCAATTCTTCAGTTTTCCAATTATTTTAATTTTGGATTTGTCGATTTCTCGTTTTACGATTTTTAAATTTTAGATATTTCAATTTTTCGTTTATTTAATATTTCGAATACTCAATTTTTTTCGATTAATTGATTTTTTGGTTTTTTGACTTTTCGATTACCTGATTTTTCAATTGTTCAGGTTTCTAATTTTTCAGTTTTTCGATCTTGTAAATTTTCCATTTTTCGGCTTCGATTTTTCAACTTTTGGATATCTCGATGTTTCATTTTTGGAATTTTTCAATTTTTCGATTCTTCAGTTTTTAATATATTTCAGTTTTGGGATTTTTCAGTAATACGATTCTTCAATATTTTGGTTATTCAATTTTTCAATTTCTCGATTTTTTGCTTTTTCAATTTTTCAGTTTTTCAATTTCTAAATTTTAGATTTTTTTATTTTTCTATTTTTTTGTCTTGATTTTTCGATATTTCAGTATTTTAATTTTCCAATTTTTAAAATTTTTGATTTTTAAATTTTTCGATTTTTAATTTCTTGGATTTCTCGATTTACAGAAATTTCAATGTTTAGATTTTTTTGTTCAATTTTTTTACTTTTCAATTTCTCGATTTTTCATATTTCAGTTCTCGATGTTTCAGTTTTTCAATTTTTCGATGTTTTGAATTTTCTATTTCTCGGTTTTTCTATTTTTTGACTTTTTGGTTTTCACTTTTTCAATTTTTCGATTTCCCAATTTTTCATCATTTTAATTTTGGGATTTTTTAATTTCTCGATTTTTCAGTTTTTCAGTTCTTCAATTTTCCGATTGTTTTTCATTTTTTCGAATTTTTAAATTTTATGAATTTCAGTTTTTTGACGCTTCGATTTTTCGAGAATTTGGTTTAAAATTTTTCGATTTCTCGTTTTTTCCATTGTTTAATTTCTCGATGGTTCTAGTGTTCTATTATTTTTCAATTTTGAGATTTTTTTTATTTTAAACTATTCAATTTTTAACTTTTTTTAACTTTTCGAATTTTTGACTTTGGGCTATTTCAATTTCTCAATTTTTCGGTTTATCGACTTCTCAACTTTTCGATTTTTTGATATTTCATTTGTCGATGATTCAGTTTTTCAATCTTTCGATGTTTTGATTTTTCGATTTCTCGATTTTTCGAATTTCGGTTTTTCAATTTTCCAATTTTTCGATTTTCTTATATTTCAGTTTTTCGATTTCCCAATTTTTCTTCATTTATAGTTTTGGAATTTTTCAGATTTTCGATTCTTCACTTTTCCGATTTTTCAATTTTTTTTTAGATTTTTCAACCTTTCGATTATTTGATGTTTTGAATTCTCAGTTTTTAAATTTTTTAATTTTCGATTTTACGATTTCTCGATTTCTGGATTTTTTACTTCTTCGATATTTATATTTTTCAATTTTTTGAATTTTTAAATTTCTGAATTTTCAATTTTTCGATTACTCAATTTTTCCATTTTACGATTTTTTTATTCGATTTCTTCACAGCCTAGTTTTTCTATTTTTCGATCTCTCGATTTTTCCATTGTTTAATTTCTCGACGGTTCCATTGTTCTGTTATTTCTCAATTTTTTTATTTTTCAATTTTTAGCTTTTTGTTATACTTTAAATTATTCAACTTTTAACTTTTCGAATTTTTGACTTTAGGTTATTTCGATATCTCAATTTTTCGGTTTATCAACTTCTCAACTTTTCGATTTTTTTATATTTCATTTCTCGATGATTCAGTTTTTCAATTTTTCGGTGTTTTGATTTTTCGATTTCTCGATTTTGCAATTTCGGTTTTTCATTTTTCCAATTTTTCGATTTTCTTATTTTTCAATTTTTAGATTTCTCAATTTTTCCTGATTTATAGTTTTGGAATTATTCAATTTCGCAATTTTTCAGATTTTCAATTCTTCACTTTTCCGATTTTTTTTTTCAACCTTTCGATTATTTGATATTTTGAATTCTCAGTTTTTCAATTTTTTAATTTTCGATTTTACGACTTCTCGATTTATGGATTTTTTACTTCTTCGATATTTCTATTTTTCAATTTTTCGATTACTCAATGTTTCATTTTTTAACTTCTCAACTTTTCGATTTCTCTATTTTTTTATATTTCGTTTCTCGGTGGTTCAGTTTTTCAATTTTTCCATGTTTCGATTTTTCAATTTCTCGATGTTTTTTGACTTTTCCAATTTTTCCGATGTTCCGATTTTTCATTTTTTTGATTCTTGAATTTTGCGGTTATTTTAATTTTGGATTTTTCGATTTCTCGTTTTTTCGATTTTTAAATTTTAGATATTTCAACTTTTCGCTTATTAATGTTTCGAATTCTCAATTTTTCAATTTTTTGGTTTTTTGACTTTTCGATTTCGTGATTTTTCGATATTTCGGCTTTGATTTTTTAACTTTCGGATTTCTCCATTTTTTAATGTTTCACTTTTGGGATTTTTCAATATTTCGATTGTTCAATTTTTCGATTTCTCGATATTTCTATTTTTCAATTTTTTGAATTTTTAAATTTCTTATTTTTCAATTATTCGATTACTCAATTTTTCAATTTTACGATTTTTTGATTCGATTTCTTCACAGCCCAGTTTTTCAAGTTTTCGATTTTGGACTATTTCGATTTCCCAATTTTTCGGTTTTTAAATTTTTCAACTTTTAGATTTATCTATTTTTGATATTTCGTTTCTCGGTGCTTCAGTTTTTCAATTTTTCGATGTTTCGATTTTTCAATTCCTTGATTTTTCGACTTTTCCAATTTTTCGATGTTCAGATTTTTCAATTTTTTGATTCTTCAATTTTGCGGTTATTTTAATTTTGGAATATTCGATTTCCCCTTTTTTCGATTTTTAAACTATAGATTTTTCAATTTTTCGCTTATTTAATGTTTCGAATTCTCAATTTTTCAGTTTTTTGGTTTTTCGACTTTTCGATTTCGTGATTTTTCGATATTTCGGCTTTGATTTTTAACTTTCGGTTTCACTTTTGGGATTTTTCAATTTTTCGATTCTTCAGTTTTGGGATTTTTCAATATTTTGATTGTTCAATTTTTCGATTTTTCGATTTCTCGATTTTTTTATTTTTCAATTTTTAGTTTTCCATTTTTAAATTTTTGACTTTTTAATTTTTCGAATTTTTGGTCTTGATTTCTCGATAATTCAGTATTTCGATTTATTCAATTTTTCGATATTTTAATTTTCCAATTTTGATTTTTAAATTCTTGGATTTCCCGATTTACTGAGATTTCAATGGTTCGATTTTTCGATTGTTCAGTTTCTCGATTTTTCGATTTTTTTTATATTTTAAATTTTTTAATTTTTAACTTTTCAATTTTTGGATATTTCGATTTCCCACTTTTTCAATTTTTTTGACTTCTCAACTTTTCGATTTCTCGATTTTTTTATATTTCGGTTCTCGATGTTTCAGTTTTTCCATTTTTCGATTTCCCAATTTTTCGTCATTTTAATTTTGGGATTTTTCAATTTCTCGATTTTTCAATTTTTCATTTCTTCAATTTTCCGATTATTTTAATTTTAGATTTTTCGATTTTTTAATTATGGATTTTTCGATTTCTGGATTTTTCCGTTTTTCAATATTTCTATTTTCCAATTTTTCGAATATTCAATTCTGCAATTTTACGATTTTTTTATTCGATTTCTTGACAGCTCGGTTTTTCAAGTTTCCATGTCTCAATTTTTCCATTTTAAAAATTTTTGATATTTCAGTTTTTCGATTTTTATAATTTTCGATTTCTTAATTTCTTAATTTATTGATATTTCAATGTGTCACTTTTTTGATTGTTCAATTTCTCGATACATATTTAGATTTTTCAGTTTTTCGAAAACATGTTTTCCCATTGGTTGTCGGCAATAAACAAATAATTCACGCAGCATTTCGAAACGCACTAAATAATCAATTCGTTAGCTAAGGAAGTGTTTTAATAGGGTCCATGGCGCAAATGACCACTTTCGTGTTTTTTCGACGTTTGATGACTCTGAAAGCAGGAAAAATAGGTCTCCCGTTTCCTTCTGTCTCTTGTCCGTGTTGATTTTTTATTAGACAAATAATTTCCGAAACTAGTGCACTGACTGTTGTGAAATTTCATGTGTATTTTAGGACTATTACGTAGCTAATAAAAATTTTTCTAATCATCCCCACCAACTATTTGATGACGACATTTCACGATGTTTTTAGTAAATACTATCTAAAACTTATAACATAACATACTCCTGTACTTGTGGTTTATGAACCCGCTTTGAGTTTTTTTTTCGTAAAAAATTACTTTCTCTTGATTTACGGTGTACCTACGCATTACCTTAGTGAATTATACGAATTTTATGCAGTTAGCGTTCTCTACTCAATGTTTTACTATATCTGGTTTTTCAGAATTACAACAAATCGAGAATCCATTCATACCGAGGCGTTCGAGATATCGTCATGTTCTTGGACGACACTCCCATCTTCAAAGGCGAAATCGCCAAAGCCTGTGGTGGAATTTTGGGCGGAATCCACGCCTTCGGAGACGTTAGTGTACACTTAAATCCCCATTTAATAGTAGCAGCTGTTGTTTTAGACCATCCTGTTCACCACAGAGGACCAAATCTTAGAAAACATAGCCAAGAACGACCCGTCGTACTCCTTTCTGACGTCAGGACCGACTACCCCCAACATCACAGACCGTCCTCCAACTTCCGCCCTCTCTTCTGACGTAAATTCCACAACCAATCAAAACTCTTTAACTGAATCGTCATTTCTAGATCCGTCCAATCACAGGACCGGTAGCCAAAAGTTCTCCCACCGATCAAATCCTACTAGGAGCAACCCAAATAGATTTAGTTTTGTTGTCGAACTGGGGCCACTCTACCATGATCGGACTGACTGGATTCGAACTGGTCCAAGGAAACGAGACTGCTATTTTAGTTAAACCCAACCAGTTGAGCTGTAGTGTCAAAACTGAAACCTCGGGATTGTCGAAACTGATCGACGAAGACAATATCACCAACAACGAAAACAACATGTGGTGGATGCCGTTCGAGTTTGGCGAAGAGGTGACAATCAGAATAGAGTTCGAGGATTCCAAATACGTTTCAGGTAAAAATCAAACCCTTTGGTCTACACAATTAGAGATTTTGTCTTCGTCAGGGATACGAATTTGGAACTATAACGGCAATCTAGAGACCTCCTACGCCGGCGTGCGTGCCATGAAGATCCTCCTTGATGGCAAACCCGTCAAGAATCCTCTAACCAAGAACGAAATTTTCATACTCCGACGAGCTCCAGGTAACAAGTTCTACGACTTCGTCCAAGACATTAAGTTCGTCGAGGACTTAAAAGAACTGGAGGACAATCAAGACGAGATGCCGTCGCTTTTGGACCAAGACGAATTTTACGAGCCGTCATCAATGCCGGAGGGTTTTGTTTTTCAGGTTATAGTTTTTTCGAGCTGGGACGACCAGTACTACTGTGGGTTAAACGGGATAGAACTGTTTAATCAATACGGGAAGAAGATAATTTTGGAGGAGCAAAGTGGGTTTTTGGGTTTGGAACGAAGATGTGTTACTTTCAGTGTTGTAGATATCTGTGCCTACCCCGAGAGTGTTAATTCTTTGCCGAACGTCGTCGGGGATGTGCGGACACCCAATAAACTAATCGATGGGGTGAATGATGACCATACGGGGTCCCATTCATGGTTGGCACCTATAATACCGAAACATTTGAACAGGATTTACATAGTGATGGATCAACCCATCGTGGTGTCTTTGGTTAAGTTGTGGAACTACTCGAAGTCGCCAAATAGAGGGATTAAGGAGTTTGGGGTAAGATTATCTCATGTTAAATTTTTACACACTGTGTACGATGTAGATTTTGGTCGACGATCTGTTGGTCTACAATGGGACTTTGGAAAAGTATTCTGAAGGTGCGAGTGGTTACCAATGTGTTCTATTTACCGAAAACGAAGCAATAATAGGGGAAGAATACGATACTGTCATGAGGTTAGTGCGTACTTTTTTTGAAAACTATCAACTTTTAAATTTTTTAGAAATAGTGCCTTTTCGCAAGATGTGATTCTGCTAGACCAAGACATACGAACTACCAGTGGAGGTTCGCTGCCTGAAGCGGACCCAGCGTTGAGACCATTTACCTCAGTCAATTTGTACGATAGGGGATATACGTCCATAAGCCGTTAAGATCACTTATGGATGAAAGTATGTATGTCTAAGCTGGTGGGCAATTTTGTACTTTTCTAGATGTTTAGCATGTTGTGACGAGGGAGGAAAGGATGCCATTGGTGCCCCACGCGTAGGATTGGTGGGCCAACTCGACTTTTTTAAAGCTACTTTTACGTATTTGTTGTCTATGGATACTCTATTAAAAACGTTTTTAAAAATTTGTATTTTTATTTGTGGTGACCGAATTTGAATTTGAAAAAAAATTCAACAAAAAAATCGTTAAACATAGGCAACCATGTGCACGTTAGCACTTTGGGTAGTTGGTAGTCCTGTTGGGGATTTTAGTTAGAGGGTTGTAGGGACAAAGATGGCTGCTTGGTAGAGGGACGTGAAAGCGTCACTTTTGGTGTGTTTGTTGTGAATGTAAATTTAATTCATTGTTTGTAAATTCACAGTTCATGTTAGGATTTTAATCATTAACTGGTGTTAACACAATTTAACACACAGATTTATTTAGATAAACAATCAGTAGATTTCATGAAATTCACTTAGTCAGGAGTCAGTCTTTTGTTTAACAAAATTATGAATGAGTTTCAAATTTCACAAGATTGTACGGCGGATTTAAATGTTGTTTTTGCCCTTTTGAAACTTTGACACTTGTTCAGTTGTAGTTTAATATCAGAGTTATAAGAATTGAACCTATAAATGGAATCGAGGATAAATAACACAGAAACACGTGGTGGAAGCGGAGTGCGCGGTTCCTAGTCGAGCTGGCGGGATTTATCACGCCATCTGCACAAAGATAAAGGTTAGAATAGAATTCAGAGGCGGTCGAGATGACGTAACATTGTCGACCTGGCCCAATAGTTAAGACCCAACTGCGAGTTTGTGTTTTATTTTGCCCTACTTTTCCATCCTTGGGGTCCACCATTTGCATTTGAACGCATCCCGCCATTTTTCAAAAACTCAACGTAGGGTTCCATTTTGTCAGACGATCACAGCCAAGGCCAAATTTTGAATTTTAGCGGGCCTTTCAAATTTTCTTCACATGTCAATTTAAGGCGGGATGTTCAGGTCATCATATATTAAATAAGTATGTTTTGGTTGCATTTTAATTGTAATAGTTACTGAAATAGCAAATTTTCGCAAATGTGTAGTCATCTTTTCACAACAAGACACTTAAAACCTGTTTAAAATGATAAATTTGTATAGGGAAATATCGATTTTGCAATTACGCTCCGCCCGTCGCTCTGAAAACCAATGAAAAATTCTTCACGATTGAGATCGAGACGGATGGGTGGGGCTTCTCTTTTGGTTTTCTTTTTTAATAAATACCTATTGTTTTTCTTAGTATACATGGTATTTTTGAACTACCCGATCCTCCAAAACATGTTTCAAATTTTTCGTAGAGAAATAAGGATTTTGCAATTAAGCTCGGCCTCCTTGGCTCACGACGAAAAAAAAAATCATCAGAATTGAGATAGGGCGGGTGGGTGGGGCTTATATATTTTTTTTAATATACACATCCATCTTTTCATATTTTTTCATAACAAAAAATTTAGAACATGGTTAAAATGTTTTTTGCAATTATGGGGCAGAACCTAATTGCAAAATCGATATTTCCTTGAACAAATTTTCCATTTTAAACATTTTTAAGTTTCGTGTTGTGACAAGAAATCTCCACATGTGAAAATAAAAAAGCAAAATTTATGAATGCCCACCCGCCCTATCTCAATTGTGATGTTTTTTTTTATTTGCCGTGAACCAAGGGGGCGGAGCTTAACTGTAAAATACTTATTTCTTTACAAGAAATTAAAAACATATTTTTAAGTATGGTATTGTTCAAAGAATACTATGTATATTAGGAGCTGCCAAGATAAGACTGATTTTGGCAAATGAGATACCTTCTAAGAAAAGAGAGGGTGGGTGGGCGGGGCTAGTACCTGCTAGGATAAGACCGATTTTGGCAAATGAGATCTCTCTAAGAAAATAGAGGGCGGATGGGCGGGGCTAATACCTGCTAAAGTCAGTTTTACCTTAGCAGCTACTAACCCCAGCCACCCACCCTCTCTTTTCTTAGAGGATGTCATTTGCCAAATTCGCTCTTAACAGGTACTAGCCCCACCCACCCGCCGTCTCTTTTCCTAGAAGGTATTTGCCAAAATCACTCTTATCCTATTTAGGATAAAATTTCATCACGGATTCATGAACCACTGTGTTACTTTTTAACATAATTTAAAAAATGAAAAAATTGAAATATCAAAAAAATTGAAAAATCCAGAAACTGAAAACTTAAAAAATCGGGAAATCCAAAATACGAAAAGTCGACAAATTATAAAAAGTCGAAAAATCGAGAACAGTTAAATCGGTAAACGAACCATAAAAAAATCGTAAAATTGAGAAATAGAACAAATGAAGAAGTGAAAAACTGAAAATTCGAAAAGCTGAAAAATCTGAAAACTGAAATGTCGGGAAATCGAAAAATCAAAACTGAAAAAGTGAAACATGGAGAATTCAAAACATTAAAAGCTCGAGAAATTGAGAAGTAAAGTCGAAAAATTGAGAAACCGAAATTGTCCAAAATCCGAAAATTAAAATAGAAAAATCGAAGAATCGAAAAATTGAAATATGTATCGGAAAACTGAGAAATCGAAAAATTGAAAATCGAGAAATTTAGTTTTTTTAAATATCGATGTTTAGGATAAAATTTCGTCACGGATTCATAAATCACAAGTTTAGGACTGCATTACTTTTAACATAATCTAAAAAATCGAAATATCAAAAAATTGAAAATTTCCCAAAAAAATTGAGAAATTAAACTCTTGAAAATTCAAAAAAACTAAAATACGGAATGTCGAAAAATCGAGATGTTAAGAACCGAAAGACCGAAATACATGTTAAAAAAATTAAAATCGATAAATCGAACCATTAAAAAATCGAAAATTGAAAAATGGAGACATCGAAAGTGGGAAATTTAAAAAATCGATAAACTAAAACAATAGAAAACTAGAAATCAGGATATCGAAAATTCGGAAAATCGCGAAGTTGAAAAATCCCACAAGTGAAATGCTGAGAACTCGAAAAACCGTCAAATCGAATAATCAAAATTGAAAAAGTGAAGCAAAGAGAAATGAAGTCAAAAAATAGAAACATTGAGAAATCGAAATCAGTCGAAATCGAAAAATTCGAAATTGAAACATTTCAAAAAATTGAAAAATCGAAAAATATGACATTTAAAAAACAGAAAGCGGGAAATCTAAAATACGGAAAGACCGAAATACATGTTAAAAAAATTAAATCGATAAATAATAATCTCAAAAAATCGTAAAATTAAAAAATAGAAAAATTGAAGAATGGAAAAACTGAAAAATCGAGAAGCTGAAAAATCTGAAAACTGAAATGTCGGGAAATCGAAAAATCGAAATTAAAAAAATTAAATATGGAGAATTCGGGACATTAAAAGATCAAGAAGTAAAGTCGAAAAATTGCGAAACCGAAATTGTCCAAAATCAAAAATTCGAAATTGGAACAATTGAAATTAAAAAAAAATGATAAATCAAAAAATCGAGATATTGAAAACCAGAAAAATCCGAAGCGATAATTCGAAAAATCAACAGATTGAGAAATCGCAACATCAAAAAAGTGAAAAATCTAAAATTTAAAAAGTCGAAAAACTGAAAGATCAAAAAATTGAAAAATCGAAAAATCAAGCTATCAAGAAATAGAAGAATTGACAAATCAAAAAAATAAAAAATCAAGAAACTGAAAAATCTCCAAAACTGAAATGTGGAAAAATTGAAAAATCGAAAAATTGAAATTGAAAATGCGAAACAATGGGAAATCGAGAAGTTGGGAAGTGAAGTCGAAAAATCGAAAAATTAAGAACCCGAAATTGCCAAAAATCAAAAATCGAAAATGTGAAAATTTCGAAATTGAAACATCGAAATCTGGATAAAGCGAGAAATTGAAAAATTAAAAAGCAAAAAGATCCAAAGTGATAAGTCAAAAAATCGAAAGATTGACAAATCGTAACATAAAAAAAGTGAAAAATCTAAAATTTAAAAAATCGAAAAATTGAAGAATCGAAAAATCAAGCCATCAAAAAAGCGAGAAATTATAGTTTTTTCAAATAGAATACCCTATATATTTTTATATATTCTGATTGACCTTTTTTTGGCTTCATAACCCTAGTTTGTTTTCAAAATTCTGATGCGATGTTGCCAAATTATTCCACTGAAAAATTGAAAAATGTTTCAGAAAATTGAGAAATAAAAAAAATCGAGAAGTTAAAAGAAGTTGAAAACCGCGAAAACGAATAACTGAAAAGCCGCAAAATCTAAAATTGTTATTCGACTTTGTTTTTATAAATTTTGATGTTTAGGATAAAATTTCTTCACAGATCCATAAACCACTGTGTTACTTTTTAATATAATTTAAAAAATAGAAAAATCGAAATATCAATTGAAAAATCGAGATGTTGAGAATCGAAAGAACGAAATACACGAAGATTGAGAAATCGTAACATGAAAAAAGGGAAAAATCTAAAACTTAAAAAGTCGAAAAATTAAAAAATCAAAAACTTAAAAATTCGAAAAATTCTTTTTTCAAATTTTTCAAATAGCCTATATACATGCTTTTATATTAATTTTATTATAGGAAGTTTGAAAATTCTTAAAACTAGTAATTTTTGCATTATTTTGGTGATTTTCAAAAACTTAAATTTTGACACTGAGGGTAAAAATGAATGGTGATGACAACCAACGGTAAATCAGCGTCTATTCTTTGAAAAAATTGGGGCCAAAATGAGAAAACGATGTCAAACACGCGGTTCCAAATTTCTGTCACAGTTTCGAGTTTTTTCTAAATTTGAGTAATCTTGCCACTCGAGATTTCAACTATACAATACGAAGAAAACCGATTGTGTGTTTATCGACAAAAATCCGCCAGTAAATTTGGAATATAGGTGTGGTGCCGTGACTTTTAAAAATCAAAAGTCTTCGAACGCGCAGCGTTGCTAACCCGTGCTAATGGCTCTATTTTGAAATATTCGAAATTTCAATGCATGATTGAAAATCATATAGTTAAAATGGTCCATTTTAAACATGTTTTAAGTTTCATGTTGTGAAAATAAGTCTACACATATTGAAACAAAAAGGCAAAACGTAAGCCCGCCCACCCGCCCTATCTCAGATTTTTTTTTATTCACCGTCAACCGAGCTTAACTGTAAAATACTTATTTCTTTACAAGAAATTAAAACCATGTTTTTAAGTATCGTGTTGTTCAAAGAATACTAAGTATATTAAGAAAAATAGGGAAAATACAAACCCCGCCCACCCACCCCATCTCAATTGTGATGATTTTTTTACTCTTAGAAACGTAAAACACGTTTAAAACGGTGAATTTTTGTAAGAAAATACGGATTTCGCAATTAGGCTGAACCGCCCCTAGGTCTTGCCAACGAATGAAAACTTCATTATTATTTACATCAGGGCGGGTATGGGCGGGGTTTAATCTTTGGCTTTAATTTTTTCTTAATATATGTACATAGTATTCTTTGAATTTCTTGTAGAAAATAATAAGGGTTTTGCAATTAAATTCCGCTCCTTTGGCTCTCGACGATTAAAAAAAAATCATTACAATTGAGATAGGGCGGGTGGGCGGGGCTTATATTTTGCCTTTTTTCTTTATATACGTAGTCGTCTTTTCAGAACAAGAAACTTAAAACATTCATACAACAAACATAAAGTTCTTGTAGACAAATATTGATTTTGCAATTAAGCCCCGCCCCTCGAATTGACAACGAATGAAACATTTTTTTTTGGTTTTATTTTTTTCTTAACATACACAGTATTCTTTGAACAGCACGATACTCGAAAACATGTTTTAATTTCTCGTAGAGACATAAGGATTTTGCAGTTAAGCTCCGCCTTCTTGGTTGATGACGAATAAAAAAAATCATCACAATGAGATCGGGTGGGAGGGCGGGGTTTATATTTTGCCTTTTTTTTCTTAATATACATAGTATTTTTTAATAACACAATACTTAAAAAGTGCTTGGTAAAATAAGACTGATTTTGGCAAATCACATTCCTCCAAAAAAGAAAGGGAGGGCAGGTGGGGCCAGCACTTGGTAAGATAAGATTGAATTTGGCAAATTACATATCTTCTAAGAAAAGAGAGGGTGGGTGGGTGGGGATAGTACTTGGTAAGATTAGACTGACTTTGGGAAGTGACATATCCTCTAAAAAAGAGAGGGTGGGTGGGTGGGGCTGGTACTTATTAAGATAAGATTGATTTTGGCAAATCACATATCTCTAAGAAAAGAGAGGGTGGGTGGGTGGGGCCAGTATTTGCTAAGATAAGATTCAATTCGGCAAATCATATATACACTAAGAAAAGAGAGGGTGGGTGGGTGGGGCTAGCACTTGGTAAGATAAGACTGACTTTGGCAAATCATATATCCTCTAAGAAAAGAGAGGGTGGGTGGGCAGGGCTAGTACTTGTTAAGATAAAACTGATTTTGCTCCTATTAATCTTGTGAAAGCTTCTGAAATTTAAAGATGTTAAATTGCAAATTTCCATAGTAACGAGTTAAATTCCTAAATCTACCCGAAATGTGCAAAATATGATGAGTTTTTAGTTGTGATTTAGCATTGCATTCATATTTTTAGGATTGCTTGTACAGGTGGGTCAAAGAAATTAATAAATGTGTCAATTTATTTTATTAATTAAATCAGAAACGGTTCACTCCATTTTTCCAAAAAATTTTGGGAATGCAATATTGTTATTTTTAGTATTACAGTGCACGAATCCAAGGCGTCCTTGCAAAAATGTTGATGACGTCCATCCCAAAATTCTGTAAAGTAAAAACTCAACTCAAAAATGTTGGTTATGTTTCACTGTACTTTAGGTGCGAGGGAAGTTCTACCGAAACAGCTTTCGACCAATTTTTTTAAGAATGTGAAATCTTCTCGAGAGCCCCAAATGCCTTTTTTTAAGAATATTAAATCTTGTCGAGGTTCCCAACTGTCTTTCTTGAAATATGTGAAACCTTCTCGTGGGTCCCAACTGTCCTTTTTAAAATTGTAAAACCTTCTCATGGGCTCCAAGTGTTTTTTTTTAAGAATGTGAAACCTTCTCAGGGGATCCAAATATCTTTTTTAAGAATGTAAAACCTTCTCAGGGGCCCCAAGTGTTTTTGTTTTAAATATGAAACCTTCTCGGGGGACCCAAATATCTTTTTTAAGAATGTAAAACCTTCTTGGGAGCCCCAAATGACTTTTTTTAAATGTGAAACCTTCTCGGGGCTACCAACTATCTTTTTAAAAATGGTAAACCTTCTCGGGGGTTCCAAATGTCTTTTTCGAAATATGTGAAACCTTCTCGTGGGTCCCAACTGTCCTTTTTAAAAATGTAAAACCTCCTCAGGGGCGCCAAGTGCTTTTTTTTTAAGAATGTGAAAACTTCTCAGTGGATCCAAATATCTTTTTTAAGAATGTAAAACCTTCTCAGGGGCCCCAAGTGTTTTTTTTAAGAATGTGAAACCTTCTTGTGGGTCCCAACTGTCCATTTTAAAAATGTAAAACCGTCTCAGGGGCCCCAAATGTTTTTGTTTTAAATGTGAAACCTTCTCGGGGGTCCCAAATATCTTTTTTAAGAATGTAAAACCTTCTTGGGAGCCCCAAATGACTTTTTTTAAATGTGAAACCTTCTCGGGACTACCAAGTATCTTTTTAAAAATGGTAAACCTTCTCGAGGGTTCCAAATGTCTTTTTCGAAATATGTGAAACCTTCTCGTGGGTCCCAACTGTCCTTTTTAAAAATGTAAATCCTTCTCAGGGGCGCCAAATATCTTTGTTAAGATTGTGAAATGTTCTCGGGTTCCCAACTGTCCTTTTTTAAGAATGTAAAACCGTCTCTGGGGCCTCAAATGTCTTTTTTTAACGTGAAACCTTCTCGGGGTTCCCAACTGTCTTTCTTAAAAATGTAAAACTAATTTTTTGTGTGGTGTCTGTTCCTTTCTCGAGCGTTCCATAGCCACAGCTTTTACGACTAAAGAACATTTGAAATTTGAACTTGGCGCGGAAAATAATTAGCTCGGATTGGATAAAACGGGGAAAATGGTGACGTCAGGCTCATTACGTACCTACCTATTGCAATGAGATGTAAAAATCGCCCTTTTAGACAGGTTTAAAATTGTATTTTGTGGATAGGCAACCAATAATACACTCTTTAATATAAATCTGTATTTTATGTAATTCGAGAAATAAAACAATTAGAAACGAATGAGCAGAAAGGAAGATATAAAACACAAAGAAAACAGTTGGAACAAAATAAACAGATCCCGAAACTGTCAAAAAAACAAAACAAAACTGGCAGCGAATAGACAGACGGCGAATTATTCCCATAAATTCCAATAAAAACGAACATTTTAACAAAGATACGTGTCAAGTAACCGTTTTCCTACGAATATGAAGTATTAATCAATTCTTTCGAGAATGACACCTATTGTTAGATAATCGAAACTTGTACCACACTCGAACACATTTTCTAACGATTATTATTAACCAGTGTAAACTTAAACTCTTTGTATGGTGTGACACAACCCGAGCTGCGACTTCTCCTCAAAGTAAATACACCAGAAAATATTTTGGTTGTACATTTCTCAGCAAAAGTTTTTAAATTTTCAAGTGTACAACTCGGTGCAGAGTAATTGTATGTATATACCTACACACAGTCTTGTATTTTCGATATTAGTAATGTACGAAAAAAAGTATATAACACAAAATATGGAGGACAAAAATCATGTATTTCTTTATTTTGGAGAGGTGAGAATTTAAGTTTCTCGTCGTAGTTTGTCACCTTCTTCGGTGATTCTACACTATAGACAGGTATAATACACACTCCAAATTTCTAAGCCCCAATAAACCTGCCGCATATTATACTCTTTACCCGATCTTCGCAAAATAGCCACCTAATAAACCAAGGTGCGAGTTTCACACTGACGAGGGTCTCTTCATAAACCTGTAAGAAAATATTAAAGCCCTCCCGTTTTTCGAGTCTACGAGAGTATTAATTTGACTGATGGAAACTTCAAGATCCTTTCTCTTAAAATGGATCAATGTTTAGATTAGTGTGAATACCATAAATGAACTATTGTCATCGAGTGCGAAGCTAAGAAGTATATTATAATGTAATACTTCATCCAAAACATTTAGAAACTTTAGTTATGACTTTATAAACAAAGGGTGAAGTCTGAATAAATGAATTTCCTAACAATTTTGCATGGTAAATGCGATTTAAATTTTATAAAATAATCTACTCCTGTATTTGTGGTCTATGAATCCGCATTGATTGTTTATCGTAGACTTTCAGATTTTCGCAAAAAAATTCTAGTCGGGAAATAACTAACACGAGTTATCATAAAATAAATAAAATCAAATTTAAAATTTGGCGATTGGTAGCAGCTTTCGGTTGTTTGAGTACGGCTTTTGATTAGAAAATTACGGTACCATCTTCCACAATTTTTCAAATTACAAATACTCTTTTATTTTCAATGTTACAAATATACTTACACAAGTAAACGAATAAAAACTAATAAAGTTTACACCATTAAGTATGACTTTATTACTTTATTTAAAACCTACATCTACCCGTGAGTCTGATCATCCTCGACGAAATCCCTCGCCACGTCCCTCGTCACGCACTCAACATGACTCACCTTATTCCTAAACTTAACCCCATAAAACTTATGCGCATGCTCCAACAGCTCCGGCCTGAAAGTAGTCGTAATGAACTGCGCTTCCCCCGACAGCTCGTGGATCATATTCGCCACCGCCTTCCTGTGCTGCGCGTCTAACGCTTGATCAATTTCATCAAACAAATAAAACGGCGCTGGATCGCACTTCTGAATAGCAAAGATCAACCCCAACGCCACCAGCGACTTCTGTCCACCCGACAACTGATTCATCTCCTTCATTTCCGCGTCGGAATCCGTGAACGAGACTTTGATCCCGATCCCGCTGAACTGGTCGGAGTTGGTGTCTTCCGGACCCACGTCGCGGCCCTCTTCGTTATCCACGGTTTTCAGCACGAGTTTGGCTTTACCCGTCGGTACTAACTTTTTAAATACTTCGGTGAAGTACTTGGAGACTTGCTTGAACGTGAACTGGATTGCTTCCAGTTTGCGCTGCTCCAGCATCGCGATGAGCTCTTTGATTTTCTCGCCGCTGGAAATAGCCGTTTACCCATGAAGCTTGAAAGTGAGGATACTTACCCTCGATCGAGTTCTTCTTTGCGTTTTTGTAGCTTCTCCTTTTGGTCTGAGAAGCTCATGAACTGGTCCAAGGCTTTTTTATTGACGTGACTGAACTTCTTCAGTTGGTTGTTGGTTTTTTCTAGTTCTTTGAAGAGCTGGTAATGAACAATGGAGAGTTTTAATGTTATACTGTTTCGAGTGTGTATAATTGAAATAATTTTAAATTGAAGCCAACGTAAGTACTGGGTTAAGGTGGTATCACTCAGAATTGTCACACAACAGTTGAAAATAAATAACTTTTCACGTAGTCCAAACGCTCTTTAGTGTTCTCTAGTCACTTTTCAAATATCTTAACGCCTGCTATTGAATCCGAAATTCCCCGTAGATCACAAATGCAACCTTTTTTTGAATTTTCGTGTCAAAAACAATCCCATGATTAATGGAATTTCAATCGCCAAATTTTTAAATTCTCACTGACACCCTGTATTTTTATTAGTACCATATCTTACTCTGTTTTTGTTCGTGTTCTTCTAATGTGTCTTTTAAAAAGTAACTTATAATTAATTTTAAATTTCGAAAATAGAAAAATTAAAATATAGAAACACTGAAAACTCGAGAAATCGAAAAACTTAAAATTTTAAAAATTGAAAACTTAAAATATCGAAAAGTTGAAAGATTGTGAAAACCGAAAGTTCAAAAAACGAAAAATTAAAAATTCAAAAAGTAAAAAGTCGAGAAATCGAAAAATCCAGAACGTGAAAAATCCAAAAGTCGAAATACTAAAAAATCCCAAAATTGGAAAATTGAAGAATCGAAAAACTGAGAAAACCCACAAAATTGAAAGAAATATCCAAAAATTGGGACATTAAAAAATTGAAAAATTGGGAAATCGAAAAAGCGAATAATTGCAAACCTAAAGAATCGAAAAACTGAAAAATCTGGAGCCTGAAAAATCGAAAAATTGAAGAACTGAAAAATCGAAACCTTCGCAAGTCGAAAATGGGAAAACCTAAAGATAGATTAATTGAGAAATCGGAAAACTGAAAATTTAGAAACGTCAAAACTTGAAAATTAAAAAAATTGGAAAATTGAAAAATCGGAAAAATCAAAAATCGAAAAGCCGAAAAGTAAAAAAACGAAAAACCGATTAATCGAAACATCCGAATCTCGATAAATCGAGTTCTCAAAAAATTGAAAACTCGAAAAATTCACAAATCGAAATATATATAAAACAGTCGAAAATTGAAAAATCTAAAGTATAAAAAACAAAAAACTGAAGAATTGAAAAATCGAAACTGCGAATTCGAGAAACGGTAAAATAAATATACAGGGTGTCCCAGAATTCGCGCCATTCCCGTGAATGACATGTTCCCTGTCCCGAACTGTGCCGTAATTCGCAAAAAGAATTTTCCAGGCTTTAACCGTGTGAGAACTGGAAGGCGATTAAGTTGACCAATAGAGAGGCTGCTTTTATATCCGAACGTTTCTATGTTCAAAGTTATCTATGCCAAGAACAAAAAATCGGGTAATACTAAAGTTGAATGAATTTTTTCCGAATCCCCCTCCGTCAACAAGAGGAAACAGAAGTGTGGTTATAAATTTAATCATTTTGACAATTGTTTGTCATAAACTGTCACGAAGTTTATCACTGACCTGAAGAGACGCGTCTGCGCCAAAGATGACTGATTAATGTACACAGAGACATCAAGGTTTACTTTAAGGCAAGTAGCATGGGACAGAAGTTATTTCTGCTGCCATTCTGGTTAAATTGTGTTTAACTGGGCTGTACATGTCATAAGAGAAGCTGTTTCATTTCATCGTAGGTAAATAATACATTTATTACTATTCTACATAGAGTAGCTACCGAAGAGCAGGTATTAGAAGTCATTTTCTTAGAGCCCCGTGAATAATCGTCGGCACCCAGACCAACATGTGTTTCACCGATTGTTACATCGAGCAAGAGAAGATGGATCTTTTCAACCTAGTCGGAAAGGCCATGCTGGGGCTCCACGGAATGTACGTGTAGGTGCTGAAGAGCAAGTGTTAGAAAACATGGAAGCGGATCCTAGGAGAAGTGTCCTCTACGTAGCGCAAATGAGTGGATGCTCAAGATCGACCACTCATCGTATCCTTCAAGAGAGAAGACTGCATCCTTACCATTACACGAGAGTGCAGCATCTGCGACCAACCGACTACCCGCGACGAGTACATTTTACTCAATGGTTACTGCGACAAAATGAACTAAATCCTGATTTTACACGGCGCATTCTTTTCACCGACGAATGTTCATTTTCCCGAGAAGGAATGTTTAATGCACACAATTGGCATTTCTGGGCACACGAAAATCCACATCTCACTAGGGTGAGAGCATATCAGGAGCGATTTACTATTAATCTATGGGCTGGAATAATTGGTACTACTGTGGTAAAAATTTTAATGCATCTGATAAAATTATCACTAAACTCCGTTCCTGTTTTTTTAGGTGGGGCCGTTTGTGTTACCTGATCGCCTTAATGGGGATGCATATGCTAATTTTCTACGACTAGAGCTTCCGGCATTGTTGGAAGACGTTCCTTTGAATGTACGGCGGAATATGTGGTTTCAGCACGACGGCGCTCCTCCACATAATTCGATACTTGTACGATGAAAATTGAAAAGAGTATCGTCATAGGTGGATTGGGCGTGGCAGTACTAACATCTGGCCTCCTAGATCTCCAGACCTTTCTGCTTTGGACTTTTTTTTTTTTGGAATCAAATTAAAAATTACGTATATAGAGAACCCCTAGATATGTTAGAAGAACTGGAAGAGAGACTGCACGAAGCCTACGCTACAGTTACTCCTGAGATGTTAAATAATACACAACACAACATAATTCGACGAGCTAGAATTTGCATTGAAGTTAATGGTGGTCATTTTGAGCACATTGTTTAATAACGTTATAGTACAACGATTCCAGCCCATAGATTAATAGTATTGCTCTTGATATGCTCTCACGTTAGCGAAATGTAGATTTTCGTTTGCCCAGAAGTGCCAATTGTGCGCATTAAATATTCCTTTTCGGGAAAATGAACATTCGTCGGCGAAAAGAATGTGCCGTGAAAAATCAGGATTTAGTTCATTTTGTCGCAGTAACCATTTAGCAACATGCACTCGTCGCGCAGTCGGCTCGTCGCAGATGCTGCACTTTCGTCAATAGTAAGGATGCAGATTTTTCTCTGTAAAGATACGATGCATGATCGATCTTGAGCATCCAATCATTTGTGCCACTTGTTCTTCACCGTCTATGCGTATAATCCGTGGAGCCCCAGCACGGCTTTCGGAATAGGCTGAAAAGATCCATCTTCTTTTGCTGGATGCAACAAACGACGAAACAAATGCTGGTCAAGGAGCCGATGATTGGGGAAAAGACCTGTATATTCGCGCACAGCAGTGGCTGCATAGCATGTACATTCTCCATAAATTAACATCATTTCCAAATATTCTTTATAGATACTAGTATGAATAAGACATCAATAACTTAGCGGTATTGGTACTGATTTGTTTATAGTTTGTATTGTTCTTAAAAAAAATTGCAACTAAACGATTTTTGTTATAATTTTTATTCGTATCTTTTCAATCTCTAGAAAGTACTCACAACTTTAAAGAAACTGTTTTAAATCATCATGTGCAACATCAATATTATTCTTGAATAAGTCTCAGTTTTCAGTATCTCCCCCACATGATTGACACCACAGCAGATACCTATGATCTTAATACACCAGAGAAGTGGAGTCTCGTCTCTTTTTTCGTTGCTTAGATTAGGTATCAGCAACAAAGCTGTTCAGTAAAAATTGATACTGTTTATTGAAAATCATAAGCACCGATTAATCAAAAGCGATATTTATGTTTTAGTATACTTAATAACGTTCTTTGAATGGACATGTGGTACTCTTTTTTAGAAATAACGATAAACTTAATATCAGGCATATGATGCATTCTGAAAATGTACTAATTTTCGTTAAAAAGAACAACACATTATTCACAGGGCTCTAAGAAAATGACTTCTAATACCTGCTCTTCGGTATCTACACTATGTAGAATAGTAATAAATGTATTATTTGCCTACGATGAAATGAAACAGCTTCTCTTATGACATGCACAGCCCAGTTAAACACAATTTAACTAGAATGGCAGCAGAAATAACTTCTGTCCCATGCTACTTGCCTTAAAGTAAACCTTGACGTCTCTGTGTACATTAATCAGTCATCTTTGGCGCAGAAGCATCTCTTCAGGTCAGTGATGAACTTCGTGACAGTTTATGACAAACAATTGTCGAAATGATTAAATTTATAACCACACTTCTGTTTCCTTTTGTTGACGGAGGGGGATTCGGAAAAAATTCATTCAACTTTAGTATTACCCGATTTTTTGTTCTTGGCATAGGTAACTTTGAACATAGAAACGTTCGGATATAAAAGCAGGCTCACTATTGGTCAACTTAATCGCCTTCCAGTTCTCACACGGTTAAAGCCTGGACAATTCTTTTTGCGAATTACGGCACAGTTCGGGACTGGGAACATGTCATTCACGGGAATGGCGCGAATTCTGGGACACCCTGTATATATATATTAATCGAAAAATCGGAAAACTGAAAATTGTGAAAATTTAGCAACGTCAAAATTTGAAAAACTGTAAAATAGAAATACTGAAGAACTAGAAAATCGAAAAATCTAAAATTTAAAACATTGAACAATTGAAATATCACAAAATTGAAAAATGGAGAAATCCAAACATCAAAGAATCAAAAAAGAAAAATTCGAAAATCTAAAACTTACAAAGAGAGTGCACCGTTTTTTGAGTTTTCGTGTCCCATCTAGTGAATCATCATATCGAATAGTTAATTGTGTGGAAAGATAATGAGACGTAAATTTGAGGCAAAAACAATCTCATGATAAATGGAATTTCAATCGCCAAATTTTTAAATTCTCACTGACACCCTGTATATTTATTAGTACCATATCTTACTCTGCTTTTGTTCTCATTCTTCTAATGTGTCTTTTAAAGTAACTTATAATTAACTTTAAATTTCGAAAATTGAAAAATTCAAATATAGAAGAACTGAAAACTCGAGAAATCGAAAAACTTAAAATTTTAAAAATTGAAAGCTTAAAATATCGAAAAGTCGAAAAAAAATTAAGAAATCGAAGTGTAAAACTGTCGAAAATTTGAGAAATCTAAAGATGTAAAAAACGAAAAACTGAAGAATTGAAGAAATGAAAAACCGAAACTGCGAATTCAAGAAACGGTAAAATAAAAAAAAATATATATATTAATCGAAAAATCGGAAAACTGAAAATTTAGCAACGTCAAAATTTGAAAAACTGTAAAATCGAAAATTTAAAACATTGAACAATTGAAATATCACAAAATTGAAAAATGTAGAAATCCAAACATCAAAGAATCAAAAAAGAAAAATTCGAAAATCTAAAACTTAAAAATCGAAAAACTGAAAAATTGACAAATCGAAATTCAGAATTAAAAAAAAATGAAAAATCGGATAACTGAAAAATCAAAACATCGAAAAATTGGAAAATCAAAAAACCGAGATATCCAAAAATCGAAAAATTGAGAAATAGAAAAAAATTGAGAAATTGAGCAATCAAAACATCCAAACATCTGAATTCGATAAATCGAGAAATTAAAAAAATTTAAAAATTTTAAAAAAGAAAAATTAAAATATCGAAAAGTTGAAAAAAAATTAAGAAATCGAAGTGTAAAACTGTCGAAAATTTGAGAAATCTAAAGTTTAACGAAAAATTGAAAATCCAAAAAGTAAAAAAGGGCTCGAATCCCAAAAAGCGCAAACCGAAAAATTTAAAAATTGGAAAATCGACGAATTGAAAAATCGAAAGAAACAACAAAAATTAAGGTAATGGAAAACAAAAAATAAAAATCGAGGACTTGAAGAATTGAGGAGACGGAAAATTGAAAAAGGGCACAATTAAGAATCGAGAATGTGAAAAATGGACAAATGAGAAATAAAAAAACCAAAAAGTGTATAATAAAAACTTAAAAAATGTACAAAGTGAAAATCAAACTTGAAAATTTGAAGAAAAATTGCTAAAAACCTGAAAATTTTAATAAAGTTTAATAAAGGAAAAATTGTAAAATAGAAAGAAACAACAAAAAATTAAGGAAATCAAAAAAGGAAAATTGTGATATAAAATCGAAAAAGTGAAAATTAAAAAATCGGAAACAAAAAATTGGAAAAGGGAAAAATGAAAATCTGTAATATTGAAAAATTGCCAAATTGAAAACCTGATGCAAACAGAAAAATTGAAAATTTTGGAAGTCGAGAAATTGTAAAATTGAAAAATCAAAAATAAAAAACGAAAAATTACAAAATGAAAACTTGAAGAATCTTACGAATCGAAAAAGTGAAAAATCAGAAAAAAAAGAAATATGTATTATGAAATAGAAATATTTAAAATTAAAGAAATTAGAAAATCGGAAGACTGGAAATCCAAAAACTGCAAAGTAAAAAATTTAAAAATTGAAAAATGGACGAACTGAAAATTCAAAGCCAGAAAATTTGAAAAATTGAACAAACGAAAAACTACTGTAAAATCGAAAAAAAAAAAACACAGAAAATAAAGGAAATGAAGAAACGGACAATTGTGATATAAGTCAAGAAAATAAAAATTAAAAATTCGCCACATTGAAAAATTGTGGAAACGAAAAATTGAGAAACTGAAAATTCGAAAAATTGAAAAATCGAAAGAAACAACAAAAAACAAAGGAATTGAAAAAATGAAAAATTGTGACATAAAATCGAGAAAATGAAAATTAAAAAAATCGGGAAAATGAAAAATAAAAATCGAGAACTTGAAAAATTGAGGAAACGAAAAATTGAAAATGACAAAAATTAAAAACTGAGAATGTGAAAAATCGAAAAATGAGAAACAGGAATATCGAAAAATTGCAAAATAAAAAAACGAAAAAGTTTATGATGAAAACTTGAAAAATGTCAAAAGTGAAAAAGTGAAAATCAAACATGAAAATTTGAAGAAACGAAAATTTGAAAAATCGAAAGATTAAAAATTGAAAAACTTAAAATTCGAAAAAGTGAAAAATAAAAATAAAAGAAATATGTATTGTACAATCAAAATATTGAAAATTAAAGAAATTGAAAAATTGGAAGACTGGAAATCCAAAAACTGCAAATTGAAAAATTTTAAACGTGGAAAATCATGGAATTGAAAAATGAAAGCCTGAAAATTTGAATAAATAAAGAATTGTAAATCGAAAGAAACAACAAAAAAATAATCATTCGCCAGATGGATCTCTTTACAGCGTTATCAGCAAAAAAATCTCTAAATCGAATTTTACAATTATCTGACAAAACTAAATGTTATGCCGGACTTCAAAAGCGAGGAAAGTGCTGTCTAAATAAATTTAGACCAATTTTTATAATTCAACAATTTACATTGAGTATCAAAAATAAAACACCGATAGCTTTCGAATAATTTTGAATGTGTTGTGCGGATTTTTTTTTAATTCCACCAATATTTTCTATTTTGACAAAATGACGAAAGAAATAAGAGTGACAAAATATGTTTAATAAGGATTGTTAACAAAAAAAACTATCGTTTTAAGTCAATTTCTCTCGTTTTTACAGGACATTTCAAATGGGATGAAAACTGTCCCAAACCAGGCCGAGTGATACCGCCTTAAAGAGAAAAATTATATAGTTACCGATCGTGATGACATCTTGACGTAGTGCGAATACAAATCCTGCGCTGGCAACGCCCCCAGCTGCTGGATCTTATCAAAGCACTCTGCGATTTTCTGCTCTAAGAGATTTTGCTTCGTGGCGTACTTCTCCAAATGTTTAGCGTCCTCGTCAATTTTGTCTTGCGCATCTTTCTCCTTCTTTTTGTAGTTTTCCAACTCCGCTTGCTCCGATTTTAACCGTTTCGCCATTTCTTTCACTTTATTCTCCATCGCGCTCAACTCCTTATTAACCTTCTCGATTTTCCTGTCGATTTCTTCTAGATCGTTCTTCGAATTCTGCAGCTGTCTCTTTCTATCTTCCAGGGAGATTTCTTGTAGGGCATGCAACACCTCGTCCCTCCTCCTGATCAAATTATTCGTCAACAAATTCTCCAGTTTGTTTTTCTCCGCTTCTAACTTCATCCTCGTACTGAAAGCCTCTTTATTCTCTTTTTGTAATCGTTGTATGTCGTCGTTCAAACTATCAACTTCCGCTTGGTCAGCGAACGACAGCTGCGACAGCAACTCCTGGTGTAGCTCGCTCTCTAACCCCTCTTTCGTGCTCTGCATCGCCTCCAAGCTAGATTTACACTGCGCCAGCGACCTCTCCTTCGGTCCCCGGAACCTCTCGATGTTCGACAACTCCTCCTTCATCAACCGCAACTCGCCTTTAACTTTATCATAAATCCCTTTCGCTTTACTATTCTTCGTTTCGGTTTTCTGCATCTCCGAAACTATGCTGTTGATGGCGGACTCGGTTTTGGTGAGCTCTTCGCGCAGCGACTGGAGCTCTTCTTCGCATTGCCCGATTTGTTGCATGGTTTCGCTGCGGGTTTTCTGCATTTCGAGACGGGAGCGGTTCGAGTTGAAGTAACCGCCAGTGAGAGACCCCTTGGAGGAGACTTGGTCGCCTTCGAGGGTGACGCAGTCCAAACCGGTCGTCCGGGCGAGCTTGGTGGCGACGTCCAGGTTGCGGCAAATCAGGGTTTTGCCGAAGAGGTAGCGCATGGCCTTGTCGTACTTCGGGTCGTAGTGGAGCTTCGACACCATGGCGATGGCATCCTGAAAAAAAGGGATTGAGATTGTTGATGTGAAGTAAATAATTAAATTTTAACATTCAGGGTGAAAAATGAGCTAAGTAGAAGTTGAAAAAAAGATCGATATTTCAATTGATAGATTATGTCTAAATCTCTGTGGAAGACACAATATTTTTTAAAATAATTGATTGTTTAGTGTTTAATTAATCGTTCATTCTTCGAAGGAAATTGCATTTTTAGACGAGGAGAGAGCATGTTTCGCTTCAACTTTTATATCAGTGCAAAGACAACATTGAGCTCTATGGGGAAGAACCGGTCATTTTTGTTTAAAATTTATATCTATCAAAGTATTTTTAAAAAAATACTGAATATTGAAAATAACGTGAAACTAAGCAACCCTATTTACAAAGGATCCGTTTTAATCAACGGTTCAGTTTGACACAGCAGGGAGCCTTACCGACCGATTGGAATTGGAAAATCTAAAATTTAAAAAACGGGAAATTGAAAAAACGAATCATTGAAAAATCGAAAAATTGGAAAGTAAAAAAGTTCAAAGAAAAAAAAATGGAAAATCGAAAATTTTAAAAATACCGAAAATTAAAAAATTGAAATATAGAAGAATCGAAAATTCAAGTAATCAAAAATCTAGAATTTTAAAAATTGAAAAATTAAAATATCGAAAAGTTGAAAAATTGAGAAATCAAAATATAAAACAGCCGAAAATTGAAAAATCTATAGTTTAAAAAACGAAAAACTGAAAATCGGGAAATCCAGAAGTCGAAAAATCGTAAGCTTATAAAATCAAACAATTGAAAAATCAAAATCCTGAAAAATTGAAGAATTGAAAAATCGAAACTTTGGTAAGAAATGGGAAAATAAAAAATAGATTACTTCAGAAATCGGAAAACTGAACATTTAGAAACGTCAAAAATTGAAAAATTGAAAAATCGAAATATTTAGAAATCGTAAAATTGAAGAGGACAAAAATTGAGAAATTGTATCATTGAAACATCGAAAAATTGGAAAATCGAAAATTTTAAAAATCCCGAAAATTGAAAAATTGAAATATAGAAGAATCGAAAACTCAAGAAATAAAAAATTTAGGATTTTAAAAATTGAAAAATTAAAATATCGAAAAGTTGAAAAATTGAGAAATCGAAATATAAAACAGCCGAAAATTGAAAAATTCAAAGAGTAAAAAACGAAAAACTGAAAATCGGGAAATCCAGAAGTCGAAAAATCGTAAGCTTATAAAATCAAACAATTGAAAAATCAAAATCCTGAAAAATTGAAGAATTGAAAAATTGAAAACCCGAAAAATCGAAAAATTGAAGAACTGAAGAAGTGAAAAATCGAAAATTTGGGAAGAAATGGGAAAATAAAAAAAAGATTACTTCAAAAATCGGAAAACTGAACATTTAGAAATCGTAAAATTGAAGAGGATACAAATTGAGAAATTGTATCATTGAAATATCGAAAAATAGGAAAATCGAAAGTTTTAAAAATCCTGAAAATTGAAAAACTGAAAAATGAGTGTATCGAAAAGTTGAAAAATTGAGAAATCGAAATATAAAACAGCCGAAAATTGAAAAATCCAAAGTTTAAAAAACGAAAAACTGAACATCGGGAAATCCAGAAGTCGAAAAATCGTAAGCTTATAAAATCAAAAAATTGAAAAATCAAAATCCTGAAAAATTGAAAAATCGCAAACCTGAAAAATCGAAAAAATTGAAGAATGAAAAATCGAAACTTTGGGAAGAAATGGGAAAATAAAAAAAGATTACTTCAGAAATCGGAAAACTGGAAATTTAGAAACATCAAAATTTGAAAAATTCAAAAATTGAAAAATCGAAATTTTTTGAAATCGTAAAATTGAAGAGGATAAAAATTGAGAAATTGTAACACTTAAACATCGGAAGATTGGAAAATCGAAAAGTTAAAAAAAAAGATGGAAAATCGAGAATATTAAAAATCCCGAAAATTGAAAAACTGAAATATAATAGAAAACTCAAAAAATCAAAAATCTAGAATTTTAAAAATTGAAAAATTAAAATATCGAAAAGTTGGAAAATTGAGAAATCGAAATATAAAACAGCCGAACATTGAAAAATCCAAAGTTTAAAAAACGAAAAACTGAACATCGGGAAATCCAGAAGTCGAAAAATCGTAAGCTTATAAAATCAAAAAATTGAAAAATTAAAATCCTGAGAAATCGAAAAATTGAAACATCGAAAACCTGAAAAATCGATACTTTGGGAAGAAATGGAAAAATAAAAAAAAGATTACTTCAGAAATCGGAAAACTGGAAATTTAGAAACGTCAAAATTTGAAAAATTCAAAAATTGAAAAATCGAAATATTTAGAAATGGTAAGATTGAAGAGGATAAAAATTGAGAAATTGTATCATTGAAATATCGAAAAATAGGAAAATCGAAAGTTTTAAAAATCCTGAAAATTGAAAAACTGAAAAATGAGTGTATCGAAAAGTTGAAAAATTGAGAAATCGAAATATAAAACAGCCGAAAATTGAAAAATCCAAAGTTTAAAAAGCGAAAAACTGAAAATCGGGAAATCCAGATGTCGAAAAATCGTAAGCTTATAAAATCGAAAAGTTGAAAAATCAAAATCCTGAGAAATTGAAAAATTGAAACTTCGCAAACCTGAAAAATCGAAAAATTGAAAAATTGAAGAAGTGAAAAATCGAAAATTTGGGAAGAAATGTGAAAATAAAAAAAAAAGATTACTTCAGAAATCGGAAAACTGAAAATTTAGAAACGTCAAAATTTGAAAAATTCATAAATTGAAATTTTAAGAGGATAAAAATTGAGAAATTGTATCATTGAAACATCGAAAAATTGGAAAATCGAAAAGTTAAAAAAAAAGATGGAAAATCGAAAATTTTAAAAATCCCGGAAATTGAAAAATTGAAATATAGAAGAATAGAAAACTCAAGAAATCAAAAATCTAGAATTTTAAAAATTGAAAAATTAAAATATCTAAAAGTTGAAAAATTGAGAAATCGAAATATAAAACAGCCGAAAATTGAAAAATCAAACGTTTAAAAAACGAAAAACTGAAAATCGGGAAATCCAGAAGTCAAAAAATCGTAAGCTTATAAAATCAAAAAATTGAAAAATCAAAATCCTGAGAAATTGAAAAATTGAAACATCGAAAACCTGAAAAATCGAAAAATTGAAGAATTGAAGAAGTGAAAAATCGAAAATCTGGGAAGAAATGGGAAAATAAAAAAAAGATTATTTCAGAAAATGGAAAACTGAACATTTAGAAACGTCAAAATTTGAAAAATCGAAATATTTAGAAATCGTCAAATTGAAGAGGATAAAAATTGAGAAATTGTATCATTGAAACTTCGAAAAATTCGAAAATCGAAAAGTTAAAAAAAAAGATGGAAAATCGAAAATTTTAAAAATCCCGAAAATTGAAAAATTGAAATATAGAAGACCAGAAAACTCAAAAAATAAAAAATCTAGAATTTTCAAAATTGAAAAATTAAAATATCGAAAAGTTGAAAAATTGAGAAATCGAAACATAAAACCGCCGAAAATTGAAAAATCCAAAGTTTAAAAAACGAAAAACTGAAAATCGGGAAATCCAGAAGTCGAAAAATCGTAAGCTTATAAAATCAAAAAATTGAAAAATCAAAATCCTGGGAAATTGTAAAATTGAAACATCGCAAACCTGAAAAATCGAACAATTGAAGAATTGAAGAAGTGAAAAATCGAAAATCTGGGAAGAAATGGGCAAATAAAAAAAAAGATTACTTCAGAAATCGGAAAACTGAAAATTTAGAATCGTCAAAAATTCAAAAATTGAAAAATCGAAATATTTAGAAGTCGTAAAATTGAAGAGGTTGAAAATTGAGAAATTGTATCATTGAAACATCGAAAAATTGGAAAATCGAAAAGTTAAAAAAAGAGATGGAAAATCGAAAACTTAAGAAATCACAAATCTAGAATTTTAAAAATTGAAAAATTAAAATATCCAAAAGTTGAAAAATTGAGAAATCGAAATATAAAACAGCCGAAAATTGAAAAATCCAAAGTTCAAAAAACGAAAAACCGAAAATGGGAAATCCAGAAGTCTAGAAATCGTAAGCTTTATAAATCAAAAAAGTGAAAAATCAAAATCCTGAGAAATTGATAAATTGAAACATCGCAAACCTGAAAAATCTAAAAATTGAAGAATTGAAGAAGTGAAAAATCGAAAATCTGGGAAGAAATGGGAAAATAAAAAAAAATACTTCAGAAATCGGAAAACTGAAAATTTAGATAAAAACGTCAAAATTTGAAAAATTGAAAAATCGAAATATTTAGAAATCGTAAAATTGAAGATGATAAAAATTGAGAAATTGTATCATTGAAACATCGAAAAATTGGAAAATCGAAAAGTTAAAAAAAAGATGGAAAATCGAAAATTTTAAAAATCCCGAAAATTGAAAAATTGGAATATAGAAGAATCGAAAACTCAAGAAATCAAAAATCTATAATTTTAAAAATTGAAAAATTAAAATATCAAAAAGTTGAAAAATTGAGAAATCGAAATATAAAACAGCCGAAAATTGAAAAGTCGAAAGTTTAAAAAACGAAAAACTGAAAACCGGGAAATCCAGAAGTCAAAAAATCGTAAGCTTATAAAATCAAAAAATTGAAAAATCAAAATCCTGAGAAATTGAAAAATTGAAACATCGCAAACCTGAAAAATCGAAAAATTGAAGAATTGAAGAAGTGAAAAATCGAAAATTTGGGGAGAAATGGGAAAATAAAAAAAGATTACTTCATAAATCGGAGAACTAAAGATTTAGACACGTCAAAATTTGAAAAATTCAAAAATTGAAAAATTGTATCATTGAAACATCGAAAAATTGGAAAATCAAAAAGTTAAAAAAAAATGGAAATCCATAAGTCGAAAAATCGTAAGCTTATAAAATAAAAAATTGAAAAATCAAAATCCTGAGAAATTGAAAAATTGGAACATCGCAAAACTGAAAAATCGAAAAATTGAAGAATTGAAGAAGTGAAAAATTGAAAATTTGGGAAGAAATGGGAAAATAAAAAAAAGATTACTTCAGAAATCGGAAAACTGAACATTTAGAAACGTCAAAATTTGAAAAATTCAACAAGTGAAAAATCGAAATACTTAGAAATCGTAAAATTGAAAGGATAAAAACTGAGAAATTGTATCATTGAAACATCGAAAAATTGGAAAATCGAAAAGTTAAAAAAAAAGATGGAAAATCGAAAATTTTAAAAATCCCGGAAATTGAAAAATTGAAATATAGAAGAATAGAAAACTCAAGAAATCAAAAATCTAGAATTTTAAAAATTGAAAAATTAAAATATCTAAAAGTTGAAAAATTGAGAAATCGAAATATAAAACAGCCGAAAATTGAAAAATCAAACGTTTAAAAAACGAAAAACTGAAAATCGGGAAATCCAGAAGTCAAAAAATCGTAAGCTTATAAAATCAAAAAATTGAAAAATCAAAATCCTGAGAAATTGAAAAATTGAAACATCGAAAACCTGAAAAATCGAAAAATTGAAGAATTGAAGAAGTGAAAAATCGAAAATCTGGGAAGAAATGGGAAAATAAAAAAAAGATTATTTCAGAAAATGGAAAACTGAACATTTAGAAACGTCAAAATTTGAAAAATCGAAATATTTAGAAATCGTCAAATTGAAGAGGATAAAAATTGAGAAATTGTATCATTGAAACTTCGAAAAATTCGAAAATCGAAAAGTTAAAAAAAAAGATGGAAAATCGAAAATTTTAAAAATCCCGAAAATTGAAAAATTGAAATATAGAAGACCAGAAAACTCAAAAAATAAAAAATCTAGAATTTTCAAAATTGAAAAATTAAAATATCGAAAAGTTGAAAAATTGAGAAATCGAAACATAAAACCGCCGAAAATTGAAAAATCCAAAGTTTAAAAAACGAAAAACTGAAAATCGGGAAATCCAGAAGTCGAAAAATCGTAAGCTTATAAAATCAAAAAATTGAAAAATCAAAATCCTGGGAAATTGTAAAATTGAAACATCGCAAACCTGAAAAATCGAACAATTGAAGAATTGAAGAAGTGAAAAATCGAAAATCTGGGAAGAAATGGGCAAATAAAAAAAAAGATTACTTCAGAAATCGGAAAACTGAAAATTTAGAATCGTCAAAAATTCAAAAATTGAAAAATCGAAATATTTAGAAGTCGTAAAATTGAAGAGGTTGAAAATTGAGAAATTGTATCATTGAAACATCGAAAAATTGGAAAATCGAAAAGTTAAAAAAAGAGATGGAAAATCGAAAACTTAAGAAATCACAAATCTAGAATTTTAAAAATTGAAAAATTAAAATATCCAAAAGTTGAAAAATTGAGAAATCGAAATATAAAACAGCCGAAAATTGAAAAATCCAAAGTTCAAAAAACGAAAAACCGAAAATGGGAAATCCAGAAGTCTAGAAATCGTAAGCTTTATAAATCAAAAAAGTGAAAAATCAAAATCCTGAGAAATTGATAAATTGAAACATCGCAAACCTGAAAAATCTAAAAATTGAAGAATTGAAGAAGTGAAAAATCGAAAATCTGGGAAGAAATGGGAAAATAAAAAAAAATACTTCAGAAATCGGAAAACTGAAAATTTAGATAAAAACGTCAAAATTTGAAAAATTGAAAAATCGAAATATTTAGAAATCGTAAAATTGAAGATGATAAAAATTGAGAAATTGTATCATTGAAACATCGAAAAATTGGAAAATCGAAAAGTTAAAAAAAAGATGGAAAATCGAAAATTTTAAAAATCCCGAAAATTGAAAAATTGGAATATAGAAGAATCGAAAACTCAAGAAATCAAAAATCTATAATTTTAAAAATTGAAAAATTAAAATATCAAAAAGTTGAAAAATTGAGAAATCGAAATATAAAACAGCCGAAAATTGAAAAGTCGAAAGTTTAAAAAACGAAAAACTGAAAACCGGGAAATCCAGAAGTCAAAAAATCGTAAGCTTATAAAATCAAAAAATTGAAAAATCAAAATCCTGAGAAATTGAAAAATTGAAACATCGCAAACCTGAAAAATCGAAAAATTGAAGAATTGAAGAAGTGAAAAATCGAAAATTTGGGGAGAAATGGGAAAATAAAAAAAGATTACTTCATAAATCGGAGAACTAAAGATTTAGACACGTCAAAATTTGAAAAATTCAAAAATTGAAAAATTGTATCATTGAAACATCGAAAAATTGGAAAATCAAAAAGTTAAAAAAAAATGGAAATCCATAAGTCGAAAAATCGTAAGCTTATAAAATAAAAAAATTGAAAAATCAAAATCCTGAGAAATTGAAAAATTGGAACATCGCAAAACTGAAAAATCGAAAAATTGAAGAATTGAAGAAGTGAAAAATTGAAAATTTGGGAAGAAATGGGAAAATAAAAAAAAGATTACTTCAGAAATCGGAAAACTGAACATTTAGAAACGTCAAAATTTGAAAAATTCAACAAGTGAAAAATCGAAATACTTAGAAATCGTAAAATTGAAAGGATAAAAACTGAGAAATTGTATCATTGAAACATCGAAAAATTGGAAAATCGAAAAGTTAAAAAAAAAGATGGAAAATCGAAAATTTTAAAAATCCCGGAAATTGAAAAATTGAAATATAGAAGAATAGAAAACTCAAGAAATCAAAAATCTAGAATTTTAAAAATTGAAAAATTAAAATATCTAAAAGTTGAAAAATTGAGAAATCGAAATATAAAACAGCCGAAAATTGAAAAATCAAACGTTTAAAAAACGAAAAACTGAAAATCGGGAAATCCAGAAGTCAAAAAATCGTAAGCTTATAAAATCAAAAAATTGAAAAATCAAAATCCTGAGAAATTGAAAAATTGAAACATCGAAAACCTGAAAAATCGAAAAATTGAAGAATTGAAGAAGTGAAAAATCGAAAATCTGGGAAGAAATGGGAAAATAAAAAAAAGATTATTTCAGAAAATGGAAAACTGAACATTTAGAAACGTCAAAATTTGAAAAATCGAAATATTTAGAAATCGTCAAATTGAAGAGGATAAAAATTGAGAAATTGTATCATTGAAACTTCGAAAAATTCGAAAATCGAAAAGTTAAAAAAAAAGATGGAAAATCGAAAATTTTAAAAATCCCGAAAATTGAAAAATTGAAATATAGAAGACCAGAAAACTCAAAAAATAAAAAATCTAGAATTTTCAAAATTGAAAAATTAAAATATCGAAAAGTTGAAAAATTGAGAAATCGAAACATAAAACCGCCGAAAATTGAAAAATCCAAAGTTTAAAAAACGAAAAACTGAAAATCGGGAAATCCAGAAGTCGAAAAATCGTAAGCTTATAAAATCAAAAAATTGAAAAATCAAAATCCTGGGAAATTGTAAAATTGAAACATCGCAAACCTGAAAAATCGAACAATTGAAGAATTGAAGAAGTGAAAAATCGAAAATCTGGGAAGAAATGGGCAAATAAAAAAAAAGATTACTTCAGAAATCGGAAAACTGAAAATTTAGAATCGTCAAAAATTCAAAAATTGAAAAATCGAAATATTTAGAAGTCGTAAAATTGAAGAGGTTGAAAATTGAGAAATTGTATCATTGAAACATCGAAAAATTGGAAAATCGAAAAGTTAAAAAAAGAGATGGAAAATCGAAAACTTAAGAAATCACAAATCTAGAATTTTAAAAATTGAAAAATTAAAATATCCAAAAGTTGAAAAATTGAGAAATCGAAATATAAAACAGCCGAAAATTGAAAAATCCAAAGTTCAAAAAACGAAAAACCGAAAATGGGAAATCCAGAAGTCTAGAAATCGTAAGCTTTATAAATCAAAAAAGTGAAAAATCAAAATCCTGAGAAATTGATAAATTGAAACATCGCAAACCTGAAAAATCTAAAAATTGAAGAATTGAAGAAGTGAAAAATCGAAAATCTGGGAAGAAATGGGAAAATAAAAAAAAATACTTCAGAAATCGGAAAACTGAAAATTTAGATAAAAACGTCAAAATTTGAAAAATTGAAAAATCGAAATATTTAGAAATCGTAAAATTGAAGATGATAAAAATTGAGAAATTGTATCATTGAAACATCGAAAAATTGGAAAATCGAAAAGTTAAAAAAAAGATGGAAAATCGAAAATTTTAAAAATCCCGAAAATTGAAAAATTGGAATATAGAAGAATCGAAAACTCAAGAAATCAAAAATCTATAATTTTAAAAATTGAAAAATTAAAATATCAAAAAGTTGAAAAATTGAGAAATCGAAATATAAAACAGCCGAAAATTGAAAAGTCGAAAGTTTAAAAAACGAAAAACTGAAAACCGGGAAATCCAGAAGTCAAAAAATCGTAAGCTTATAAAATCAAAAAATTGAAAAATCAAAATCCTGAGAAATTGAAAAATTGAAACATCGCAAACCTGAAAAATCGAAAAATTGAAGAATTGAAGAAGTGAAAAATCGAAAATTTGGGGAGAAATGGGAAAATAAAAAAAGATTACTTCATAAATCGGAGAACTAAAGATTTAGACACGTCAAAATTTGAAAAATTCAAAAATTGAAAAATTGTATCATTGAAACATCGAAAAATTGGAAAATCAAAAAGTTAAAAAAAAAATGGAAATCCATAAGTCGAAAAATCGTAAGCTTATAAAATAAAAAAATTGAAAAATCAAAATCCTGAGAAATTGAAAAATTGGAACATCGCAAAACTGAAAAATCGAAAAATTGAAGAATTGAAGAAGTGAAAAATTGAAAATTTGGGAAGAAATGGGAAAATAAAAAAAAGATTACTTCAGAAATCGGAAAACTGAACATTTAGAAACGTCAAAATTTGAAAAATTCAACAAGTGAAAAATCGAAATACTTAGAAATCGTAAAATTGAAAGGATAAAAACTGAGAAATTGTATCATTGAAACATCGAAAAATAGGAAAATCGAAAAGTTAAAAAAAAGATGGAAAATCGAGAATTTTAAAAATCCCGAAAATTGAAAAATTGAAATATAGAAGAAACGAAAACTCAAGAAATCAATAATCTAGAATTTTAAAAATTGAAAAATTAAAATATCGAAAAGATGAAAAATTGAGAAATCGGAATATAAAACAGCCGAAAATTGAAGAATCCAAAGTTTAAAAATCGAAAAACTGAAAATCGGGAAATCCAGATGTCGAAAAATCGTAAGCTTATAAAATCGAAAAGTTGAAAAATCAAAATCCTGAGAAATTGAAAAATTGAAACTTCGCAAACCTGAAAAATCGAAAAATTGAAGAATTGAAGAAGTGAAAAATCGAAAATTTGGGAAGAAATGGGAAAATAAAAAAAAAGATTACTTCAGAAATTGGAAAACTGAAAATTTAGAAACGTCAAAATTTGAAAAATTCATAAATTGAAAGATCGAAATATTTAGAAATCTTAAAATTGAAGAGGATAAAAATTGAGAAATTGTATCATTGAAACATCGAAAAATTGGAAAATCGAAAAGTTAAAAAAAAAGATGGAAAATCGAAAATTTTAAAAATCGCGGAAATTGAAAAATTGAAATATAGAAGAATCGAAAACTCAAGAAATCAAAAATCTAGAATTTTAAAAATTGAAAAATTAAAATATCTAAAAGTTGAAAAACTGAGAAATCGAAATATAAAACAGCCGAAAATTGAAAAATCAAACGTTTAAAAAACGAAAAACTGAAAATCGGGAAATCCAGAAGTCAAAAAATCGTAAGCTTATAAAATCAAAAAATTGAAAAATCAAAATCCTGAGAAATTGAAAAATTGAAACATCGCAAACCTGAAAAATCGAAAAATTGAAGAATTGAAAAAGTGAAAAATCGAAAATTTGGGGAGAAATGGGAAAATAAAAAAAGATTACTTCATAAATCGGAGAACTAAAGATTTAGACACGTCAAAATTTGAAAAATTCAAAAATTGAAAAATTGTATCATTGAAACATCGAAAAATTGGAAAATCAAAAAGTTAAAAAAAAATGGAAATCCATAAGTCGAAAAATCGTAAGCTTATAAAATAAAAAAATTGAAAAATCAAAATCCTGAGAAATTGAAAAATTGGAACATCGCAAAACTGAAAAATCGAAAAATTGAAGAATTGAAGAATTGAAAAATTGAAAATTTGGGAAGAAATGGGAAAATAAAAAAAAGATTACTTCAGAAATCGGAAAACTGAACATTTAGAAACGTCAAAATTTGAAAAATTCAACAAGTGAAAAATCGAAATACTTAGAAATCGTAAAATTGAAAGGATAAAAACTGAGAAATTGTATCATTGAAACATCGAAAAATAGGAAAATCGAAAAGTTAAAAAAAAGATGGAACATCGAGAATTTTAAAAATCCCGAAAATTGAAAAATTGAAATATAGAAGAAACGAAAACTCAAGAAATCAATAATCTAGAATTTTAAAAATTGAAAAATTAAAATATCGAAAAGATGAAAAATTGAGAAATCGGAATATAAAACAGCCGAAAATTGAAGAATCCAAAGTTTAAAAATCGAAAAACTGAAAATCGGGAAATCCAGATGTCGAAAAATCGTAAGCTTATAAAATCGAAAAGTTGAAAAATCAAAATCCTGAGAAATTGAAAAATTGAAACTTCGCAAACCTGAAAAATCGAAAAATTGAAGAATTGAAGAAGTGAAAAATCGAAAATTTGGGAAGAAATGGGAAAATAAAAAAAAAGATTACTTCAGAAATTGGAAAACTGAAAATTTAGAAACGTCAAAATTTGAAAAATTCATAAATTGAAAGATCGAAATATTTAGAAATCTTAAAATTGAAGAGGATAAAAATTGAGAAATTGTATCATTGAAACATCGAAAAATTGGAAAATCGAAAAGTTAAAAAAAAAGATGGAAAATCGAAAATTTTAAAAATCGCGGAAATTGAAAAATTGAAATATAGAAGAATCGAAAACTCAAGAAATCAAAAATCTAGAATTTTAAAAATTGAAAAATTAAAATATCTAAAAGTTGAAAAACTGAGAAATCGAAATATAAAACAGCCGAAAATTGAAAAATCAAACGTTTAAAAAACGAAAAACTGAAAATCGGGAAATCCAGAAGTCAAAAAATCGTAAGCTTATAAAATCAAAAAATTGAAAAATCAAAATCCTGAGAAATTGAAAAATTGAAACATCGAAAACCTGAAAAATCGAAAAATTGAAGAATTGAAGAAGTGAAAAATCGAAAATCTGGGAAGAAATGGGAAAATAAAAAAAAAAGATTACTTCAGAAATTGGAAAACTGAAAATTTAAAAACGTCAAAATTTGAAAAATTCAAAAATTGAAAAATCGAAATATATAGAAATGGTAAAATTGAAGAGGATAAAAATTGAGAAATTGTATCATTGAAACATCGAAAAATTGGAAAATCGAAAATTTAAAAATTGAAATATAGAAGAATCGAAAACTCAAAAAATCAAAAATCTAGAATTTTAAAAATTGAAAAATTAAAATATCGAAAAGATGAAAAATTGAGAAATCGGAATATAAAACAGCCGAAAATTGAAAAATCAAAAGTTTATAAAATGAAAAACTGAAAATCGGGAAACCCAGAAGTCGAAAAATCGTAAGCTTATAAAATCAAAAAATTGAAAAAACAAAATCCTGAGAAATTGAAAAATTGAAACATCGAAAAATTGAAGAAGTGAAAAATCGAAACTTTGGAAAGAAATGGGAAAATAAAAAAAAAGATTACTTCAGACATCGGAAAACTGAAAATTTAAAAACGTCAAAATTTAAAAAATTGAAAAATCGAAAAATTTAGAAATCGTAGCGATATTTTAACGAAGCGCACATGATCGCTCTATCTGTTCAGTAAAAGCACTAAAACAGGTATTAGAAGCATAATGGTTATGGACAGAAGGGTCAAAATCAATTATCAACAATGCACAAAACGCCGTTCACCCACACATGCGCTAAACACTCACCGAGTCGTTGGGGTAAGCGATGTCCCTCACGTTCAACCTGTTCAAGGGCATGAAAGTGACCTCCCCCGGCAGCTTCTGCCGATTCATCTCCTTCAAAATCTGGGTCCCGACCTTGTCCGAATCGATGACGTGGTGGAACAACCGATTGCCGGCTGTCACTTCGACGGCCGTGTAGATGCTCTTCTCGCAGTCAAAATTCTCGATAACCGGACCGTAGTACGACCTCGCGATCTCCGCTTCCCGTCCTCCCCTGCTCACGAAGGTGTCCAAGACCTTCCTCACGCTATCGCGTCCGTTCAAAATCGGCTTTCCCGCCATGGACCTCAGCTGCTGGTCCGCTTTCGCCAAATCTTCCTTCAACGAAGACAAATTCTGCTGGACGTTGTTCTCTTTGCGCCACAATTCGTTCCTCGTCGCCTGGTACTGGTCTTTGTTCTTCTTCAGTTCGTAGCACTGCTTGTTGTGTTCATCGATGCAGTTCTTCTGACGCTCCAGTTCCTGGCTTTGTTCCTCGATTTTCTTGGTTAGTTCTACTGTCTTGGCGGCGTCGCGTTTCAAGTCGGCCTCCAGTTTGTCCCTGTGGTCGCGCTTGTCCTTCAGTTGCTTGTTTAACGATTTGAGTTCGTTCTGGATCCACCTGTCGCGGTCATCTTTTGACGTGAACTGGCTTCCGCGACCTTGCTTAGCGTACAGTTCTTTGCGTTTCTGCTCCTTCAGCGCCAATTCTCTCGTACATTCTTCTTCGCGTTTCTTCATCGCTTCATACTGAGGCTTCACTTTCTCCAGTTCGGCTTCTTTTTCTTTGATCGATTGCGTCAAACGCGCCAGTTCGTTCTCGGCTCGCTCCTTCGACTTGTTGTCGCCTTGCACCTCCTCGCTCAAGTCCTTGATGGTCAAATCCAGCTTCGCTTTCTCTTTGATGAGGTGCTGCTGATCGTTGCTCAAAATGTCCCGCTCTTCTTTCAAGCTCGTCAACTCCTTTTTCGTCTCTTTGGTTTTCTTCGTGTAAACCTTAATACTATCTTGGGCTTTCTTTAAGTTCGCCGCGAGCTTCTCCTGCTCGTTCCCGCTCTCGTTCCTCTGCTTCTCCAAATCGGCGAGCTTTCTCTTGTTCTCGTTCAACTCCACCTCGTGGATGATGTACTCCAAGGTGCGTCGGATTTTGTCGTAGTGTTGGTACTGCTTCAACTCCTCTTTCTCCTCTTCCAAAGTACTCAGTCGCTCTTCGATCGTTCGCAAGAACTCCTCGATTTTCTCAACTTTGCCTTCGGTTTCTCGCAAAATTGCCATGGATTCGTCTCTTCGTTCGTCGTAAACTCGGGTGCCTGCGACTTCTCGGAGGAGCTTCAGGCGATGAGCGTCTGGAGCGGTCGCCATCTGGTTAATTTTTCCTTGTTTGACGATGTAGTACGGGTTGGAATTCGAAAAACCAGCCGATTCTAACAAATTCATCACTTCGCTCCGAGGCACGACTTTCTTGTTGAGGAAATACTGGTCTTTTTTTGCGCCGATGACACGACGGAGGTAGATTTCTTCGTGTTCTATCTGGAATTTTTAATTAGGGGGTTTTACTTAAATTTTGTTGTTTGATTTCCGTTTCCGTCTGTCAAAAAAGGGATGATTAACCACATTTTGGTTAACGTTTTATCATCGACACGATATTCCTAATATACATATAAAATTTGACAATAATCGGTATAGTAGTTTTGGGGATAATAAAAATCCGAACAGAAGGCAGACAGACCGACGGAAACGGGAAACCTATTTTGTCGTACTCTGGATGTCATGAAACGTCGAGAAAACAAAAAAGTAACCAGTCGTCCAATGGCTTGGTTACAATACTTAGCAAGTAGAAATATAAAATTTGAATATTTATTTCAGAAAATACAAAACCCACTGTTCTGAAAACTTGTAGACGTTTTCAGGGTGCTGTAAACCGATAATCAAAATTTATTTTTATCCCTTCCAAGACTCTCTGACGCAATCAAGGGAGTGGTAAATATTTTTTAAAATTCACGAACAGACGTAAATGGAAAACTTGTAGTTTCGTGTTTTTTAAATCCCTTACAAGTTTTTGATTCTCTCTAGAAATATCCAAAAAGAATATACATGACGGGAGAGAAAAACAAATATCAAAAATTCTGGTGTCACTTTTATTTTAAGTGTAACTTATAATTAACTTTAAATTTCGAAAATTGAAAAATTCAAATATAGAAGAACTGAAAACTTAAAATATCGAAAAGTTGAAAGATTGTGAAAACCGAAAGTTCAAAAAGCGAAAAATTGAAAATCCAAAAAGTAAAAAGTGGAGAAATCGAAAAATCCAAAAGTCGAAATACTAAAAAATCCCAAAATTGGAAAATCGAAGAATCGAAAAACTGAGAAAACTCACAAAATTGAACGAAATATCCAAAAATTGGGAAATTAAAAAATTTAAAAATTGGGAAATCGAAAAGCCGAAAAATTGCAAACCTAAAGAATCGAAAAACTGAAATTTCGAAACCTTCGCAAGTCGAAAATGGGAAAACCAAAAAATAGATTAACTGAGAAATTTAGAAACGTCAAAACTTGAAAATTAAAAAAATTGGAAAATTGAAAAATCGAAAAATTGAAAAATCGAAATTTCAAAAAGTGAGACAATCAAAACATCGAAACATCCGAATCTCGATAAATCGAGTTCTCAAAAAATTGAAAAGTGTAAAAAACGAAAAACTGAAGAATTGAATAACTGAAAAATCGAAACTGCGAATTCGAGAAACGGTAAAATAAAAAATATATATTAATTGAAAAATCGGAAAACTGAAAATTTAGCAACGTCAAAATTTGAAAATCTTGAAACATTGAACAATTGAAATATCACAAAATTGGAAAATGGAGAAATCCAAACATCAAAGAATCAAGAAAGAAAAAATCGAAAAACTGAAAAATTGACAAATCCAAACTCCAGAATTTAAAAAAAATGAAAAATCGGATAACTGAAAAATTGGAAAATCGAAAAACCGAGAAATCCAAAAATCGAAACATCGAGAAAAAGAAAAAAAAATTGAGAAATTGAGCAATCAAAACATCCAAGCATCTGAATTCGATAAATAGAGAAATAAAAAAATTGAATAATTTTAAAAAAGAAAAATGAAAACATCGAAAAGTTGAAAAAAAATTAAGGAATCGAACTACAAAACTGTCGAAAATTTGAGAAATCTAAAGTTTAACGAAAAATTGAAAATCCAAAAACTAAAAAAGGGGTGGAAGCCCAAAAACCGCAAACTGAAAAATGTGAAAATTGGAAAATCGACGAATTGGAATCGTTTGGCCCGAAAATTTGAAAAATTGAATAAACGAAAAATTGGAAAATCGAAAGAAACAACAAAAATTAAGGAAATGAAAAAACAAAAAATTGTGATATAAAATCGAGAAAATGAGAAATAAAAAATCAGGAAAATGCAAAATAAAAAGTTGAAATATTGAGGGGACGGAAAATTGAAAAAGGGCACAATTAAAAATCGAGAATGTGAAAAATGGAAAAAGGAGAAATTGTAATATTGAAAAATTGGAAAATTTGGAAGTCGACAAATTGTAAAATTGAAAAATCAAAAATAAAAAAACGAAAAAGTGTATAATTAAAACCTAAAAAATGTACAAATTGAAAATCAAACTTGAAAATTTGAAGAAAAATAGCTAAAAACCTGAAAATATGAAAAATTTAATAAAGGAAAATTGTGATATAAAATCGAAAAAGTGAAAAGTAAAAAATTGGGAAAATGAAAAATAAAAATCGGAAACAAAAAATTGGAAAAGGGAAAAATGAAAAATTGAGAAAGTGAAAAATCGAAAAATGAAAATCTGTAATACTGAAAAATTGCCAAATTGAAAAACTGATGCAAACCGAAAAATTGAAGGAACGAAAAATTGAAAATTTTGGAAGTCGAAAAATTGTAAAATTGAAAAATCAAAAATAAAAAACGAAAAATTACGAAATGAAAACTTGAAAAATTTTACGAATCGAAAAACTGAAAAATAAAAAAAAAATATGTATTATGAAATAGAAATATTTAAAATTAAAGAAATAGGAAAATCGGAAGAGTGTAAATCCAAAAACTGCAAAGTGAAAAATTTAAAAATTGAAAAATGGACGAACTGAAAATTCAAAGTCTGAAAATTTGAAAAATTGAACAAATGAAAAATTGTAAAATAAAAAAAAAACACAGTAAATACAGGAAATGAAGAAACGGACAATTGTGATATAAATCGAGAAAATAAAAATTAAAAATTCGCCACAATGAAAAATAAAAATCGGGAACATGAAAAATTGTGGAAACGAAAAATTCAGAAACTGAAAATTTGAAAAATTGAAGAAACGAAAAATTGAAAACTCGAAAGAAACAACAAAAAATAAAGGAATTGAAAAAATGAAAATTTGTGACATAAAATCGAGAAAATGAAAATTAAAAAAATTGGGAAAATGAAAAATAAAAATCGAGAACTTAAAAATTGAGGAAACGAAAAATTGAAAATGACAAAAATTAAAAACTGAGAATGTGAAAAATCGAAAAATGAGAGACTGTAATATCGAAAAACTGGAAAATTGGGAGTCGATAAATTGTAAAATTGAAAAATCAAAAATAAAAAAACGAAAAAGTGTATAATTAAAACCTAAAAAATGTACAAATTGAAAATCAAACTTCAAAATTTGAAGAAAAATTGCTAAAAACCTGAAAATTTGAAAAATTTAATAAAGGAAAAATTGTAAAATCGAAAGAAACAACAAAAAATAAAGGAAATCAAAAAAAGGAAATTTGTGATATAAAATCGAAAAAGTGGAAATAAAAAAATTGTGAAAATGAAAAATAAAAATCGGAAACAAAAAATTGGAAAAGGGAAAAATGAAAAATTGAGAAACTGAAAAATCGAAAAATGAAAATCTGTAATATTGAAAAATTGCCAAATTGAAAAACTGATGCAAACCGAAAAATTGAAAATTTTGGAAGTCGAGAAATTGTAAAATTGAAAAATCAAAAATAAAAAGCGAAAAATTACAAAATGAAAACTTGAAAAATGTTAAGAATCGAAAAAGCGAAAAATCAAAAAACAAATATGTATTATGAAATAGAAATATTTAAAATTAAAGAAATTGGAAAATCGGAAGGCTGGAAATCCAAAAACTGCAAAGTGAAAAATTTAAAAATTGAAAAATGGACGAACTGAAAATTCAAAGCCTGAAAATTTGAAAAATGGAACAAACGAAAAATTGTAAAATCAAAAAAAAAAAAAACACAGAAAATAAAGGAAATGAAGAAACGGACAATTGTGATATAAATCGAGAAAATAAAAATTAAAAATTCGCCACACTGAAAAATCAAAATCGGGAACATGAAAAATTGTGGAAACGAAAAATTGAGAAACTGAAAATTCGAAAAATTGTAGAAACGAAAAATTGAAAACTCGAAAGAAACAACAAAAAATAAAGGAATTGAAAAAATGAAAATTTGTGACATAAAATCGAGAAAATGGAAATTAAAAAAATCGGGAAAATGAAAAATAAAAATCGAGAACTTGAAAAATTGAGGAAACGAAAAATTGAAAATGACAAAACTTAAAAACTGAGAATGTGAAAAATCGAAAAATGAGAACTGTAATATCGAAAAATTGGAAAATTTGGAAGTCGATAAATTGTAAAATTGAAAAATCAAGAATAAAAAAACGAAAAAGTGTATAATTAAAACCTAAAAAATGTACAAAGTGAAATCAAACTTGAAAATTTGAAGAAAAATTGCTAAAACCTGAAAATTTGAAAAATTTAATAAAGGAAAAATTGTAAAATCGAAAGAAACAACAAAAAATAAAGGAAATCAAAAAAAGGAAAATTGTGATATAAAATCGAAAAAGTGAAAATTAAAAAATTGAGAAAACGAAAAATAAAAATCAGAAACAAAAAATTGGAAAAGGGAAAAATGAAAAATTGAGAAACTGAAAAATCTAAAAATGAAAATCTGTAATACTGAAAAATTGCCAAATTGAAAAACTGATGCAAACCGAAAAATTGAAGGAACGAAAAATTGAAAATTTTGGAAGTCGAGAAATTGTAAAATTGAAAAATCAAAAATAAAAAACGAAAAATTACAAAATGAAAACTTGAAAAATCTTAAGAATCGAAAAAGTGAAAAATCAAAAAAAAAATATGTATTATGAAATAGAAATATTTAAAATTAAAGAAATTGGAAAACCGGAAGACTGGAAATCCAAAAACTGCAAAGTGAAAAATGGACGAACTGAAAATTCAAAGCCTGAAAATTTGAAAAATTGAACAAGTGAAAAATTGTAAAATCAAAAAAAAAACACAGAAAATAAAGGAAATGACGAAACGGACAATTGTGATATAAATCGAGAGAATAAAAATTAAAAATTCGCCACACTGAAAAATAAAAATCGGGAACATGAAAAATTGTGGAAACGAAAAATTCAGAAACTGAAAATTCGAGAAATTGAAGAAACGAAAAATTGAAAACTCGAAAGAAACAACAAAAAATAAAGGAATTGAAAAAATGAAAATTTGTGATATAAAATCGAGAAAATGAAAATTAAAAAAATCGGGAAAATGAAAAATAAAAATCGAGAACTTAAAAATTGAGGAAACGAAAAATTGAAAATGACACAAATTAAAAACTGAGAATGTGAAAAATCGAAAAATGAGAAACTGTAATATCGAAAAATTGGAAAATTTGGAAGTCGATAAATTGTAAAATTGAAAGATCAAAAATAAAAAAACCAAAAAGTGTATAATTAAAACCTAAAAAATGTACAAAGTGAAAATCAGACTTGAAAATTTGAAGAAAAATTGCTAAAAACTTGAAAATTTGAAAAATTTAATAAAGGAAAGATTGTAAAATCGAAAGAAACAACAAAAAATAAAGGACATCAAAAAAAAGGAAAATTGCGATATAAAATCGAAAAAGTGAAAATTAAAAAATTGGGAAAATGAAAAATAAAAATCGGAAACAAAAAATTGGAAAAGGGAAAAATAAAAAATTGAGAAACTGAAAAATCGAAAAATGAAAATTTGTAATACTGAAAAATTGCCAAATTGAAAAACGGATGCAAACCGAAAAATTGAAAATTTTGGGAGTCAAGAAATTGTAAAATTGAAAAATCAGAAATAAAAAACGAAAAATTACAAAATGAAAACATGAAAAATCTTAAGATACGAAAAAGTGAAACATAAAAAAAAATAAATATGTATTATGAAATAGAAATATTTAAAATTAAAGAAATTGGAAAATCGGAAGACTGGAAATCCAAAAACTGCAAAGTGAAAAATTTTAAAATTGAAAAATGGACGAACTGAAAATTCAAAGCCTGAAAATTTGAAAAATTGAACAAATGAAAAATTGTAAAATAAAAAAAAAAACACAGAAAATAAAAGAAATGAAGAAACGGACAATTGTGATTTAAATCGAGAAAGTAAAAATTAAAAATTCGCCACACTGAAAAATAAAAATCGGGAACATGAAAAATTGTGGAAACGAAAAGTTGAGAAACTGAAAATTCGAAAAATGGAAGGAACGAAAAATTGAAAACTCGAAAGAAACAACAAAAAATAAAGGAATTGAAAAAATGAAAATTTGTGACATAAAATCGAGAAAATGAAAATTAAAAAAATCGGGAAAATGAACAATAAAAATCGAGAACTTGAAAAATTGAGGAAACGAAAAATTGAAAATGACAAAAATTAAAAACTGAGAATGTGAAAAATCGAAAAAATGAAAAATATAATAAATTAAATGTTTTGTCAACACTACTTATAGTTTAAAAACGTAAACATTCATATAAGAAAAAAGTTTAGTGGTCACAAAAAAGGGGGTTGCATGTACAGTACATTTCATTTTATTAGTTATAATTATAATTAATATATAATTGTCAATGCCCATTTTGAGGTTATGAATGAATTGAAATTTGAATTAAGAGTCTATACTTTTGACAAGTTAACAGCTATGGTATTGTTTTTATGTACTGAATCAACGTAAACTTGAAAACGTGACTTTTGACGATTTTGCCAACATAAATTTGAATTATTCTTCACTATGTTGCAAATTATCCCAGAACTATGAAACATCCTATATATCTTAACCTAGAAAACTGATTCTCAGAGTGACAGTCAGCCACTCGTCCTTTTTTCTTTAACCTTGGACGATAACCTCACACCCAGACACAATTAACCATCAACTTATGAAACTCTTATTGTCTAAAATACATACAGGGACACGGGCATCCGAATTGTCGAAGATAATTTCCACGTACGCCGAGACGACCCGTGGACCGGTGCCTTCGTGGAGAAGAGCTTGGCGCTGCTCTGGACGCAAATGCGAGAACTCATCGCTTAAAACGAACTGAATTGCTGCAAAACAAGCCTGTATATGAGTCGGCATACTTTAAAAATTTACCATAGAAGAAGTTGCTTTTGCCTGAACCATTGCGACCCACGACCACGTTATGTCGTTTGTCGAACGGTTCCACGACTGTCTGGTCTCGGTAGCTCTTGAAACCCTGGATAATCACCTAGGGGAGAAGCAAAGTGACGCTTACACTTTGAGGTTATGAGAATAAAATAGGGTTTAGTTACCTGTTTTATGTGCATTGTGGTTTGTGTGGGGCACGGAATGAGTTTATCTGTTACAGGTTTTTGTTAAGTCTTAAATTTAGAAATGTTGGAAATATAAACATCAACAACTGTTGTTTGCCTCCATTTTGCGCACGTTTTGACTTCTGACTTCTGACAAGTAGGAAGTGTTGCCAACTAGGGAACTTCTAGAATTGAAGAATGTATTTTTTTCATTATGAACATACCGCTGACGAGAAAATAAATTATGAAATTATCGTGGTCAGAGGGAATGAAATTATTTAGTTTAGTTTAGTTTTTTTGCTGCAATCTTGAGACGACAGAGCTGCACCATAGATTAATGTAGATGCGACATACAGGCTGATTTTGCAAAACCACCCTTATTGACATTGGAGTCCTCAAGCGTCAAATTTAAATAGTCGACGCCAATAAAAAAAACTTGTTTCACTACAACTCGTCGCCTGAGAACTTGTTTGATCTGCAGACCAGAGCGCGCTCAGGCCAATGTCGACTCTAAGCGTTCAGAAGCGATTTGGTTGGTTTGGACTATAATTTCTGCGGAAATAGTTGTTTGGTCGGTTTTTATAACGACTAAGCGAATATTTTTGGTACATATTTAGATGATTTTACATATTTTGTTTAACTAAGAATTAATTCTTTATTTGTGTTTTATACTAGCAAAACGTCTTAAACTAAGAATATTGTTGAAATCGTAATAACCCAATGGATTTTTTCGGGAAAATGTTTTGGACACTGTGTTCTATTTTTCATGAATTTGTTTAGTGACAATTTTTGTGGTTGTTTTTGATACATTGTATGATATTAACAGTGAGAAAAAAATGAAAAATTAAAATAATCGAAAATTCCAAAAATCGAGAAATCTAATAATCGAAAAATCGAAACCCTAAATATTGAAGAACTGAAAATCGAAAAATGAAACATCAGAAAATCGAAAAAATGTAAAATTTAAAAACCGAATAACAAAAAATCGAGAAATCGAAACTCCCAAATTTAAAAAATCGGATAACTGAAAAATCGAAACATCGAAAAACTGGAAAATCGAAAAACCGAGAAATCGAAAAATCAAAAGATCAAGAAATCGTGGGGTCGAAAAGTCGAACAATTGAGAAACCGAAATAGGCCAAAATCGAAAAATGGAAAAGTTAAAAATTGAACAATTTATAAATTGGAAATTGACAATCAAAATATCGAAAAATCCAAATCTCGATAAATCGAGAACTCAAAAAACTTAAAAATTCGAAAAATTGAAAAATTGAGAGATTGAAAGATCAAAAGAACGAGAAATCGAAAAGTGATGAAGTCGAAAAATAGAGAAATCGACAAACAAAAAGTTAAAAATTGAAAAATTGGAAAGGCGAAAAAATCAAAAAACGAAAAAATGGAAAACTGGAAAAACTGAGAAACCTACGAGGTAAGCGCCAAATATTCTCGGCCTGATATATTTGCGATTGCTCATCGGGAAATTTGTACAACTCATAGAAGACTAGAGGGTCCCCGCAGTATGTGTGTAAAATTTCAAGCCCTACTGCCCATTAGTTTTGATACATTTGAGGAGTAATCTTTGAAAAATTATGGACTCATCATGCCTGTTTAAAATTGAAAATCGAACGGCAATAAAATTCTTAGCAAAAGATGGAATTGCTCTAAAGGGTATTAAGGGCAGGATGGTTTTTGTGTTTGCTGAAGCTTGTCCTTCACATTTTACTAAAAAAAATGATTACAGTTATTTCGCATGGGGTAAGAAACCCTTGAAGACGAATCAATCTTCCAAAAAAATCATGGCCACAATTTTTTGGGACTGTAAAGGCATGTTGTTGATTAATTTTAAAGGATGAAATACCACTGTCAACGCTACATATTATGGTTACTTATTGCATAAATTAGGAGAACGTATTTGGGAAAAAAGGCCGAGAAAATTAGCAAGAGGCGTTCGATTGCTTCATGACAATGCGCCCGTTCATACCGCATGTCTTTCTCAAGCTGCTATAGGGGCCTGTGACTTCGAGTAACTTGAGCACCCACCCTACAGTACTGACTTAGCTTCGAACGATTATTAACTGTTCTCTAAGTTAAAAAACGACTTGCAGGGAAAACGTTTGGGACGGATAAAGAAGTGCAAACGGCAGTACTACATCATTTTAGTGATAAAGATTCAAATAATTTTTTTAAACGGATAGAGCTGTTAGTTGAACGTAGTTTTGAATGTATTGAAGTTAACAGAGACTATGTTGAAATATAAATATTTAATTTTTTTCCATCAGGTCTCTTTCTTTGTTAGGCCGAGAATATTTGGCGCTTACCTCGTAAATAAGCCAAAATAAAAAATTGAAAAACTGATAAATCGAGAACTTGAATAATCTAATCTCGATAAATTGGGAATGAAAAATTAAAAAATCGAAAAATTTAAAAACAGATCATCTAAAACCAGGAAGTCGAAAAACCGAAAATTAAGAAACATTGGAAAATTAAAATATCAAAAGATTGAAAAATCTAAAATTTAAAAATTCAAAAATTGAAAAATCGAAAAAGTAAAAAGGTAGACACATCGAAAAATCCAGGTGTTAACAATCGAAAAATCTAAAACCGGGAAGTCGAAAAATCAAAAGATTAAGAAATCGAAACATTTGAAAAATTCGAAAACTTAAAAAATTCAAATATCGAAGAAATGAACTAAAAAATCGAGGAATCGAAAAATCTAAAATTTAAAAAATAAAAAAATCTATAATTGAAAAATCTAAAAATTAAAATTATCGACACATCGAAAATTCCAGGAGTCAAAAATCGAACTGTCGAAGAATCGAAATATTGAAAAATCCCAAAACTGAGATATCGAAAAACTGAAAAATGGAAAACCTGAAAAACTGAGAACCTAAAAAGTCGAAAAATTGAGCAACCGAAAAATCCAAAAAGTGAAGTCGAAAAATTGAAAAACAGAACATCTAAAACCAGGAAGTCGAAAAACAGAAAGATTAAGAAATATTGAAAAATTAAAATATCAAAAGATTGAAAACTCTAAAATCGAAAAAGTAAAAACGTAGACACATCGAAAAACCCAGAAGTCAAAAATAGAGAAGCCGAAGAATTGAAATATTGAAAAATCCTAAAACTGAAATATCTAAAAACTGAAAAATTGAAAAATCAAAAAAGTGAAATCGAAAAATAGAAACCTTAAAAAATCGAAAAATTAAAAAATCAAAAACCTGAAAAATCAAAAAATATAAGAATTGAAGAACAGGAAAATCGAAACGCTCGAAGGTCAAGAAATGCGAAAATCAAAACATCAATTAATTGAAAAATCGAAAAACTGAGAGTTCATAAAAGTCAAATTTGAAAAATTGAAAAATCGAAAATTTGAAAAAACGACAATTGAAAAACAGAAAATCTAAAACCCGGAAGTCGAAAAATCAAAAGATTAAGAAATCGAAACATTTGAAAAATTCGAAAACGTGAAAAATTCAAATATCGAAGAAATGAACTGAAAAATCGAGCAATCGAAAAATCTAAAATTTAAAAAATTAAAAAATCTAAAATTGAAAAATCGAAAAAGTAAAATAATCGACACTTCGAAAAGTCCAGGAGTCAAAAATCGACAAGTCGAAGAATGGAAATATTGAAAAATCCCAAAACTGAGATATCGAAAAACTGAAAAATGAAAGAAAAACTGAAAATGGAAAACCTGAAAAACCCGAAAACTGAAATATCCAAAAACTGAGAACTTAAAAAGTCGAAAAATTGAGCAACCGAAAAATCCAAAATGTAAAGTCGAAAAATAGAAACTTAAAAAAACCTAAAAAATGAAAAATCGAAAAATTAAAGAATTGAAGAACAGAAATATCGAAACCCTCTAAAGTCAAGAAATGGGAAAATCAAAACATCGATTAATTGAAAAATCGAAAAATTGAGAGTTTATGAAAATCAAATTTGAAAAATTAAAAAATCGAAAATTTGACAAAATGACAATTGAAAAACAGAAATCTAAAACCGGGAAGTCGAAAAATCAAAAGATTAAGAAATCGAAACATTTGAAAAATTCGAAAACGTGAAAAATTCAAATATCGAAGAAATGAACTGAAAAATCGAGAAATCGAAAATCTATAATTTAAACAATAAAAAAATCTAAAATAGAAAAATCCAAAAAGTAAAATAATCGACACATCGAAAAATCCAGGAGTCAAAAATCGAAAAGTCGAAGAATGGAAATATTGAAAAATCCCAAAACTGAGATATCGAAAAACTGAAAAATGAAAGAAAACCTGAAAATGGAAAACCTGACAAATCCGAAAACTGAAATATCCAAAAACTGAGAACCTAAAAAGTCGAAAAATTGTGCAACCGAAAAATCGAAACTTTATAAAAAGTAAAAAATGAAAAATCGAAAAATTAAAGGATTGAAGAACAGGAATATCGAAACCCTCGAAAGTCAAGAAATGGGAAAATCAAAACATCGATTAATTGAAAAGTCGAAAAATTAATATGAAAGTCAAATTTGAAAAATTGAAAAATCGAATATTTGACAAAATGACAATTGAAAAACAGAAAATCTAAAACCGGGAAGTCAAAAAATCAAAAGATTAAGACATCGAAACATTTGAAAAATTCGAAAACGTGGAAAATTCAAATATCGAAGAAATGAACTGAAAAATCGAGAAATCGAAAAATCTAAAATTTAAAAAATAAAAAAATCTAAAATTGAAAAATCTAAAAAGTAAAATAATCGACACATCGAAAAATCCAGGTGTTAAAAATCGAAAAGTCGAAGAATCGAAATATTGAAAAATTTCAAAACTGAGATATCGAAAAACTGAAAAATGAAAGAAAAACTGAAAATGGAAAACTTGAAAAATCCGAAAACTGAAATATCCAAAAACTGAGAACCTAAAAAGTCGAAAAATTGAGCAACCGAAAAATCCAAAAAGTGAAGTCGAAAAACCGAAACTTTAAAAAAAGTAAAAAATGAAAAATCGAAAAATTAAAGAATTGAAGAACAAGAATATCGAAACCCTCGAAAGTCAAGAAATGGGAAAATCGAAACATCGATTAATTGAAAAATCGAAAAATTGAGAGTTTATGAAAGTCAAATTTTAAAAATTAAAAAATCGAAAATTTGACAAAATGACAATTGAAAAACATAAAATCTAAAACCGGGAAGTCGAAAAATCAAAAGATTAAGAAATCGAAACATTTGAAAAATTCAAATATCGAAGAAATGAACTGAAAAATCGAGGAATCGAAAAATCTAAAATTTAAAAAAAAAAAATCTAAAATTGAAAAATCGAAAAAGTAAAATAATTGACATATCGAAAAATCCAGGAGTCAAAAATCGAAAAGTCGAAGAATCAAAATTTTGAAAAATCCCAAAACTGAGATATCGAAAAACTGAAAAATGAAAGAAAAACTGAAAAATAGAAAACCTTAAAAATCCGAAAACTGAGAACCTAAAAAGTCGAAAAATTGAGCAACCGAAAAATCTAAAAAGTGAAGTCGAAAAATTGAAAAACAGAACATCTAAAACCAGGAAGTCGAAAAATAGAAAAATTAAGAAATATTGAAAAATTAAAATATCAAAAGATTGAAAATTCTAAAATTTAAAAATTCAAAAATTGAAAAATCGAAAAGTAAAATGGTAGACACATCGAAAGAACCAGAAGTCAAAAATTAAGAAGCCGAAGAATTGAAATATTGAAAAATCCTAAAACTGAAATATCTAAAAACTGAAAAATTGAAAAATCAAAAAAGTGAAATCGAAAAATAGAAACCTTAAAAAATCGAAAAATTGAAAAATCAAAAACCTGAAAAATAAAAAATTAAAGAATTGAAGAACAGGAAAATCGAAACACTCGAAGGTCAAGAAATGGGAAAATCAAAACATCGATTAATTGAAAAATCGAAAAATTGAGAGTTTATGAAAGTCAAATTTGAAAAATTAAAAATTCGAAAATTTGACAAAATGACAATTGAAAAATAGAAAATCTAAAACCGGGAAGTCGAAAAATCAAAACATTAAGAGATCGAAACATTTGAATAATTCGAAAACTTGAAAAATTCAAATATCGAATAAATGAACTGAAAAATCGAGAAATCGAAAAATCTAAAATTTAAAAAATAAAAAAATCTAAAATTGAAAAATCGAACAAGTAAAATAATCGACACATCGAAAAATCCAGGAGTCAAAAATCGAAAAGTCGAAGAATCGAAATATTCAAAAATCCCAAAACTGAGATATCGAAAAACTGAAAAATGAAAGAAAAACTGAAAATGGAAAACCTGAAAAACCCGAAAACTGAAATATCCAAAAACTGAGAACTTAAAAAGTCGAAAAATTGAGCAACCGAAAAATCCAAAATGTAAAGTCGAAAAATAGAAACTTAAAAAAACCTAAAAAATGAAAAATCGAAAAATTAAAGAATTGAAGAACAGAAATATCGAAACCCTCTAAAGTCAAGAAATGGGAAAATCAAAACATCGATTAATTGAAAAATTGGTCTAAAGAGTTTAGACAGTACTTCCCTCGCTGTCGGAAACTTGACGACTGCATGCCTATTGTGTTTTTTTTCTCATTACATTTTTGTAGTGGGAATTTACAAAAAAATTGCGATGACGTCATCAACATTTTTGCAAGGACACGTATATCAGTTGGGATAGATGTAGTGTAATACTAAGAATAAAATTATTATATTCTCAAATTTTCGGGAAAATGAATTGGGTCGTTTGAATATTGATTTGTAATAATCAATAAAAAAACGAAACAATTTACTCACGTATACCTACGTATCAGAGGCAACTGAAAATCGTGTATGTATAAACATTGTTAATTTAAGATGACAGGCGTAACAGCATACGTGAGAGCCAAACACAGAAACTGTAAACAAAACGACCGTCGGTTTTATTGCTTCGACTTCCGCTTATTATATAAAACATTGGGTTTTATTTTAATTCTTGACGGTGAAATTCACAATTGGTTGATTATAAACATGTCTATTTCACATTCGCGGAATCAAGTGAACGCATAAAACAAATGCAGGTCTGTAATGTTAAAGTCGATGTAAATAAGCGTGGTACCCTTATGTTTCAACCGAGTTTTTCCTTTAACAAATTTTGTGTCTACCAAATTGGGTTGGTTGGGGTGTAATACTAATAATAAGTGTTGCCTTTAATTTAATCAATAAAATAAATTGACTTCATTAATTTTTTTGAACCACCTCTTAAGAAAATCTAAAAAATATGAATGGAATGATAAATCACAAGTACAAACTCATCATATTTTTTGCATTTTAGATAGGATTTATTCAGCAAAATTTAAGGGTGACGTCATCAATTTTTTTAGAAGGGTTAACAAATACATTTTGAACAAAAGTTTACCATGCTTATAATAACTTTAAAATATTCCCAAGATTTCAAAGCATTCGGTTTTGTAATTCCTGATTAAATCGATAAAATAAATTCACGCCTTCATTAATTTTTTTGAGTCACCCTGCATATGCAAATCCAAAAATATGAATGGAATGATAAATCACAAGTACAGACTCATCATATTTTGTACATTTTAGATACGATTTATTCGGAAAACTTTTGAGCTGACGTCATCAGTTTTTTGTAGAAGATAACCAAATATATTTTGACTAAAAATTTATTATGCTCTTTATAACCTTAAAACATCTGCAAGATTTCAAAGCATTCGGTTTTGTAGTTCCTGATTAAATCAATAAAATAAATTTACGCATTCATTAATTTTTTTGAGTCACTCTGTATATGCAAATCCAAAAAATATGAATGGAGTGATAAATGACAAGTACAGGCTCATCATATTTTGTACATTTTAGATATGATTTATTCGGCAAACTTTCGAGCTGACGTCATCAAGTTTTTGGAGGGGATAAGCAAATATATTTTGACTAAACATTTATTATGCTCTTTATGACCTTAAAACATCTGCAAGATTTCAGAGCATTCGGTTTTGTAGTTCCTGATTAAATCAATAAAATATATTTACGCATTCATTAATTTTTTTGAGTCACCCTGTATATGCAAATCCAAAAAATATTAATGGAGTGATAGTTCACAAGTACAGACTCATCATATTTTGTACATTTTAGATATGATTTATTCCACAAACTTTTGAGCTGACGTCATCAAGTTTTTGGAGGGGATAAGCAAATATTTTTTGACTAAAGATTTATGATGCTCTTTATAGCCTTAAAACATCTGCAACATTTCAAAGCATTCTGGTTAGCAGATTAAAAATTAAATTTCAAAATGTTGTTTTATAATTTTGATTTTTTTTCCAAAAATCTGGACGTTTCGGGTGAAAAGTCGATTCAGAGTTGTAAACTACATGTGTAGGACTATGTTATTTTATACAATTGAAAACCCATTTACTATGTACAATTTTGAAGTGACGTCATCGCTTTAGTGGTGGGGATGATTCGACAAATTTTGGTTAGCGTTTTACCATCTACATGATATTCTTAATATAAGTACAAAATTTCACAACAATCGGTCGAGTACTTTCGGAGGTTATCTGTCTAATAAAAATCCGTGACAACAGACGGACAGACGGACAGACGGACAGACGGACGGACAGACGGACAGACGGACAGACGGACAGACAGACGGAAATGGGAGACCTATTTCTTCGTCTTCTAGGGGTCATGAAAGATCGAGAAAACGTAAAAGTAGAGAGTCGGCCGACGGACTCGATTACAATACTTCCTTTGCTTACGCTCGGGAAGTAAAAATCGAAAAATTGAGAGTTTATGAAAATCAAATTTGAAAAATTAAAAAATCGAAAATTTGACAAAATGACAATTGAAAAACAGAAATCTAAAACCGGGAAGTCGAAACATCAAAAGATTAAGAAATCGAAACATTTGAAAAATTCGAAAACGTGAAAAATTCAAATATCGAAGAAATGAACTGAAAAATCGAGAAATCGAAAATCTATAATTTAAACAATAAAAAAATCTAAAATAGAAAAATCCAAAAAGTAAAATAATCGACACATCGAAAAATCCAGGAGTCAAAAATCGAAAAGTCGAAGAATGGAAATATTGAAAAATCCCAAAACTGAGATATCGAAAAACTGAAAAATGAAAGAAAACCTGAAAATGGAAAACCTGACAAATCCGAAAACTGAAATATCCAAAAACTGAGAACCTAAAAAGTGGAAAAATTGTGCAACCGAAAAATCGAAACTTTATAAAAAGTAAAAAATGAAAAATCGAAAAATTAAAGAATTGAAGAACAGGAATATCGAAACCCTCGAAAGTCAAGAAATGGGAAAATCAAAACATCGATTAATTGAAAAGTCGAAAAATTAATATGAAAGTCAAATTTGAAAAATTGAAAAATCGAATATTTGACAAAATGACAATTGAAAAACAGAAAATCTAAAACCGGGAAGTCGAAAAATCAAAAGATTAAGAAATCGAAACATTTGAAAAATTCAAATATCGAAGAAATGAACTGAAAAATCGAGGAATCGAAAAATCTAAAATTTAAAAAAAAAAAATCTAAAATTGAAAAATCGAAAAAGTAAAATAATTGACATATCGAAAAATCCAGGAGTCAAAAATTGAAAAGTCGAAGAATCCAAATTTTGAAAAATCCCAAAACTGAGAAATCGAAAAACTGAAAAATGAAAGAAAAACTGAAAAATAGAAAACCTTATAAATCCGAAAACTGAGAACCTAAAAAGTCGAAAAATTGAGCAACCGAAAAATCTAAAAAGTGAAGTCGAAAAATTGAAAAACAGAACATCTAAAACCAGGAAGTCGAAAAATAGAAAAATTAAGAAATATTGAAAAATTAAAATATCAAAAGATTGAAAATTCTAAAATTTAAAAATTCAAAAATTGAAAAATCGAAAAAGTAAAATGGTAGACACATCGAAAGAACCAGAAGTCAAAAATTAAGGAGCCGAAGAATTGAAATATTGAAAAATCCTAAAACTGAAATATCTAAAAACTGAAAAATTGAAAAATCAAAAAAGTGAAATCGAAAAATAGAAACCTTAAAAAATCGAAAAATTGAAAAATCAAAAACCTGAAAAATAAAAAATTAAAGAACTGAAGAACAGGAAAATCGAAACACTCGAAGGTCAAGAAATGGGAAAATCAAAACATCGATTAATTGAAAAATCGAAAAATTGAGAGTTTATGAAAGTCAAATTTGAAAAATTAAAAAATCGAAAATTTGACAAAATGACAATTGAAAAATAGAAAATCTAAAACCGGGAAGTCGAAAAATCAAAACATTAAGAGATCGAAACATTTGAAAAATTCGAAAACTTGAAAAATTCAAATATCGAATAAATGAACTGAAAAATCGAGAAATCGAAAAATCTAAAATTTAAAAAATAAAAAAATCTAAAATTGAAAAATCGAAAAAGTAAAATAATCGACACATCGAAAAATCCAGGAGTCAAAAATCGAAAAGTCGAAGAATCGAAATATTCAAAAATCCCAAAACTGAGATATCGAAAAACTGAAAAATGAAAGAAAAACTGAAAATGGAAAACCTGAAAAACCCGAAAACTGAAATATCCAAAAACTGAGAACTTAAAAAGTCGAAAAATTGAGCAACCGAAAAATCCAAAAAGTAAAGTCGAAAAATAGAAACTTAAAAAAAAACTAAAAAATGAAAAATCAAAAAATTAAAGAATGGAAGAACAGAAATATCGAAACCCTCTAAAGACCAGAAATGGGAAAATCAAAACATCGATTAATTGAAAAATCGAAAAATTGAGAGTTTATGAAAGTCAAATTTTAAAAATTAAAAAATCGAAAATTTGACAAAATGACAATTGAAAGACATAAAATCTAAAACCGGGAAGTCGAAAAATCAAAAGATTAAGAAATCGAAACATTTGAAAAATTCAAATATCGAAGAAATGAACTGAAAAATCGAGGAATCGAAAGATCTAAAATCTAAAAAATAAAAAAATCTAAAATTGAAAAATCGAAAAAGTAAAATAATCGACATATTGAAAAATCCAGGAGTCAAAAATCGAAAAGTCGAAGAATCGAAATATTGAAAAATCCCAAAACTGAGATATCGAAAAACTGAAAAATGAAAGAAAAACTGAAAAATGGAAAACCTGAAAAATACGAAAACTGAGAACCTTAAAAGTCGAAAAATTGAGCAACCGAGAAATCCAAAAAGTGAAGTCGAAAAATTGAAAAACAGAACATCTAAAACCAGGAAGTCGAAAAATAGAAAGATTAAGAAATATTGAAAAATTAAAATATCAAAAAATTGAAAATTCTAAAATTTAAAATTCAAAAATTGAAAAATCGAAAAAGTAAGAAGGTAGACACATCGAAAAGCCCAGAAGTCAAAAATAGAGAAGCCGAAGAATTGAAATATTGAAAAATCCTAAAGCTGAAATATCTAAAAACTGAAAAATCGAAAGATCAAAAAAGTGAAGTCGAAAAATAGAAACCTTAAAAAATCGAAAAATTGAAAAATCGAAAACCTGAAAAATCAAAAAACTAAAGAATTGAAGAACAGGAAAATCGAAACACTCGAAGGTCAAGAAATGGGAAAATCAAAACATCGATTAATTGAAAAATCGAAAAATTGAGAGTTTATAAAAGTCAAATTTGAAAAATTGAAAAATCGAAAATTTGACAAAATGACAATTGAAAATCAGAAAATCTAAAACCGGGAAGTCGAAAAATCAAAAGATTAAGAAATCGAAACATTTGAAAAATTCAAATATCGAAGAAATGAACTGAAAAATCGAGAAATCGAAAAATCCAGGAGTCAAAAATCGAAAAGTCGAAGAATCCAAATATTGAAAAATCCCAAAACTGAGACATCGAAAAACCGAAAAATGAAAGAAAAACTGAAAAATGGAAAACCTGAAAAATCCGAAAACTGAGAACCTAAAAAGTCGAAAAATTGAGCAACCGAAAAATCTAAAAAGTGAAGTCGAAAAATTGAAAAACAACATCTAAAACCAGGAAGTAGAAAAATAGAAAGATTAAGAAATATTGAAAAATTAAAATATCAAAAGATTGAAAATTCTAAAATTTAAAAATCCCATAATTGGAAATTCGAAAAAGTGAAAAGGTAGACACATCGAGAAATCCAGAAGTCAAAAATAAAAACGTCGTAGAATTTAAATATCTAAAAACTGAAAAATCGAAAGATCAAAAAAGTGAAGTCGAAAAATAGAAACCTTAAAAAATCGAAAAATTGAAAAATCAAAAACCTGAAAAATATAAAAATTAAAGAATTGAAGAACAGGAAAATTGAAACACTCAAAGGTCAAGAAATGGGAAAATCAAAACATCGATTAATTGAAAAATCGAAAAATTGAGTTTATGAAAGTCAAATTTGAAAAATTAAAAAATCGAAAATTTGACAAAATGACAATTGAAAAACAGAAAATCTAAAACCGGGAAGTCGAAAAATCAAAAGATTAAGAAATCGAAACATTTGAAAAATTGAAATATGGAAGAGCTGAAATGAAAAATCGATAAATCGAAAATCTAAAATTTTAAATATTGAAAAATTAAAATACTGACGAATTGAGAAATCTAAAATTTAAAAATCGAAAAAGTAAAAAGTCGACACTTCGAAAAATCCAGAAGTCAAAAATGGAAAAGTCGAAGACCAGAAATATTGAAAAATCCCAAAACTGAAATATCGAAAAATTGAAAAATCCCAAAACTGAAATATCCAAAAACTGAGAACCTAAAAAATCGAAAAATTGACAAATCAAAAGCCTGCAAAATCGTAAGATCGAAAAATTGAATAATAAGTAAATGGAAAATTCCCAAAACTGAAATGTCCAAAAACTGAGAAATTAAAAGACTGAGAAATCGAAATAACAAAAAGTGAAGTTGAAACATATAAACCTGAAAAAATAAAAAAAAATTAAAAAACAAAAAACCTGAAAAATCAATTAATTGAAAAAAAATCGACAAATAAAGAGTCTATAAATAAAAGTCAAAAATTGAAAAATCGAAACATTTAAAAATCGTAAAATTGAAGAGAACAACTGAAAACCGAGAAATTGAAAAATTGAGAAATTGTGAAATCTAAAAATTGAATAATAAATATGAGTAAACTGAAAAGTCCCCAAACTAAAATTTCGAGAAACTGAGAATTCGAAAGTTGAACAAGAAAAAATTATGGTCGAAACCGGTTAGGATGTGTATCAACAAAACACACAAACACTGTTGCCAACATAAGTCGAGGAGTCTTCAACTGTTGAAACTATGACGCTTCTCTATGTTCTCTGGCTGGACTGATAAACCAAGTCAATAAACCTCATAAAACAAAAAGTACCTAAACTTTTAATATTAACCACTCTCATAACAAGAAGTGTTCTATTAAAAATATTCGATTTTGTAAATCATTTAAGTATTTATGTAATGCTTATAATTGCAAGATCATGTCTGCAGCCAATACTTCTTCGGATTTACCAAACGATACCACTTCACAGGTAAAATAACCAGTGATGACCGAACATAGCTCTAATGAAACCTTATCACAGGTGATTTCGGCGATTTCTGGTAACGATGTTGATAAACTTGAACGTCTTGTGGCCTCTTGTGCCGAAAGTCTCGCTATTCTTGACGACGAAGGCAATAACCTTTTACTCCTTTCAATCATTCTAGACAAGTAATGACATTTGAACTGAAGTATGGTTACTGAACCTTGTTTTACAGGTATGGAATCTTTGACTACTTGTTGTCTCTCAATTACTACGACTTGGAAGCCACCAACTTAAATGGTGAGACGGCACTGTTGCTCTCTTTGACACGTTTCGCAAATCAAGGTGTGTTTTTAAGTGAGCACTTTGCCGTGGGTTTAGTCGAAAAAAGTGCAAATATTCACACGCTTTGCTACAACAATAATACATTTCTACACTTGGCTTTACAAAGACATCAGTTTTTAATCAGCCAGGTGCTTATTGAGAAAGGTGCTGATATTAATGCACAAAACAATGATGGATGTACACCTCTGCATATGCTGTTTAACATGAAAACTGACCCCGATGGTGTGAGTGAAGGGGTGGGTTTAATGATTTATTATGGAGCGGATGCTTCCATTATTGATAATAACGGGAATTTGCCGTTTGAACTGGCTGTGATTTATGACCCTAGTATCATTTCAGTCCACGAACATTTGTTCTTTTATACATTTGATTGTTATTCAGAATATAAACTGTCTTCTGAGGTTTTGTTTGAGTTGTTGGAAAGAAAGTCTCCTTTGTTTTTTCAACTCGCGGAGTGCGTGAAAGAAGTGGTTTTCGTTAAAAATGTAATTTTTTCGTCTATGATGTTTTTCAAATTGGAGCCGCAGGTTCTAGGGGTTATGATTGACAAGTTTGACTATGTCATACGAAGTGTTTTTTTGAGTAAGCAGCCAATCTTTTGGTACGATTTTCAGTCCACGTCTTTCCATAATTGGGAAATGTTGATTAATAGTAACTTAGCTTGTGAAACTGTTGAGTTTCTTGGTAAAATTAGAATGGAACTGTTGGTTGCTAAAATGATAGAAGATCAAATCCATCCTAGAGAGGCCATGAATTTTATTTTTTACTTGCTGTCATATGGACTTAACGTGTGGGAAAAAGATCTAGATTCTGTGTATAAAACATACGGTTATTGTGATCTTTTCAAAACCTTGTTGCACATGGAGATTAGGGTCAGTTTCTGTGATATTATTCCACGTATTATTTATGATATTAAATTAGATCTAGATGTGTTTCTTAATGATCCTCATAATTACTCTCTAAATGCATTTGAAGAGTTGTTGGACTACTTTGCAAGACCTAAATTAAAAAATATTTGTTATAAATTAAATGTGAAACAGTTTATTACCAAAGCTAAAAGTCTACCTCAGGTGCCACTATTAGTCGAGTTTGCAAGAGATGCAGTCAGAAAGTATTTAATTGAGAGGTTCAGTGTACGGAGATCTAGTCAATTTTATACAGTTGTTAGGTGGCTCCCTATCAGTATTTATCACAAGAAGATACTTTCGTTTGAAACGAAATTATATAGATATCCCTGTTAATAAAGTTTTTGTAAATTGGAAGTTGTTTTGATTTTATTATTATAAAATGTATTTTTTAAATATGCGAACACAAGTCATTCGTCCCTGATACAGAGTTCCTGAGTTAGGAATGAAAAATGAAGTTTCAGTGTTATAATTAGATTCTTACTTGAGAGATGGCGCCGTAAAAATTCTACTTTATCTAAACTTCAACACACACTGTAAAGAGAAGCGAATACAAAAAAAAACACGAACAGAATGGAAGATAGAGGAGAACCGGAGTTTTGTTCTACTAAAGTGGGTGTAATTAGTGTCATATCAGTTTATTGATTAATTAATTAATTAATTTATAATGTTTGTACAATAGTTTTATTAATCTTTTAATACTTTATAAACGTATGTCAACAATCAGTATTTACAAAAACTGTACAACTGCAATTAAACATAAATATGACTAACATATATATATACATGCAATTTTATACTAATTTGGTTGTTAAGTTGGTCAACTCTCTCGCTTGCGACCTTAAGGCTTATCGGATCGGGTCCAATCATCTGAATAACTTGAGAAACTCTTGAGATGAAACCAGCACGAATTTACTCTTGGTCTTCAAACACCTGTAGAAGGGTTCTTTCGTTGAGCTTCGAGTTAAAATATTGCTGCAAGGCCATTGTTAGCTCCACCGCTGCATCGTCAAACACCTAAAACCAACAACATAAACACTAATTCCAAAACACGATACTACCAGAGAACATAAAGAAGCGTCATAGTTTAAATTAAATGACGGTTGAGGACTCCTCGACTTATGTTGGCAACAGTGTTTGTTTCTAACTAGCAATAAAATTAACTACAATAGAAAAAATGTCATAATATTTTTAACGACACGTTTTACTTTCGACAAATTGACACTAGATTTACCAGAATATTACAAGCTGCTTACTGTTTCCACTTTAATTCAGGTCACACGAATTACAGTTCGTCGTCTGAGAACTTGTTTGATCTACAGACCAGAGCGCACTCAGGCCAATGTCGACTCTAAGCGTTCGGAAACGATTTGATTTATAAGCCATGATCCGTGATCTGATATACATTCCAACCGGTTTCGACCATAATTTCTGCTGTTTCAACTTTCGAATTCTCAGTTTTTCGAAATTTTAGTTTGGGGATTTTCCAGTTTACTCCTATTTATTTTTCAATTTTTGGATTTTACAATTTCTCAATTTTTCAATTTCTCGGTTTTCAGTTTTTCTCTTCAATTTTACGATTTTTAAATATTTCGATTTTTCGATATTTCTGTTTTGAGATTTTTCAATTTTCGATTTCTCGATTTTTCGATTTCTCGACTTTTCGAAGTTTCGATTTTTCACTTTTGTGATTTTTTAATTTTCCGATTCTTCAATTGTTCTTCGAATTTTTGATTTCTCGTTACATTTTCGATTTTTAATTTTTTCATTTTTTCGCCGGATCGATTTCTCGATTTGTCAGTTTTTCGTCGATTTTCGATACTTTAATTTTGGAATCCTTCAATGTTTCCAATCTTCAATTTTTCGATATTGAATAAATTTTTCAGTTTTTCAATTTTTTGAAGTTTCGATTTCCCAATTTTTCATTTTTCGCTTCTTCAATTTTTCAATTCTTCGATATTTCAGTTTCAACTTTCGATTTCTCGATTTTTCGGTTTTTCACTTTCTCCATTCTTCAATTTTTCGATTCTACAATTTTTCTTCGATTTTTTGATTTCTCGTTTTTACATTTTCGATTTTTCATTTTTTCGATTTTTTAATGTTTCGATTTCTGGATTTTTTACTGTTTTGATTTTTTTATTTTTCCATTTTTAAATATTAGATTCTTCAATTTCACAATTTTGCGATCTATCGAATTTTGGATTTTTCAGTTTTTCTATTCTTCATTTTTCCTTAGATTTTTTAATTTTTCGATATTTCTGTTTTTCAATTTTTCGCAATTTTAGGGTTTTCAGTTTTTTGATGTTTCGATTTCCCGATCTTTCGATTTTTAGACTTCTCGCTTTTAGATTTTTTGGTTTTTCAATTTTATTGTTTTTAACATTCTCGATTTTTCAATTTTTCGGTTTTCAAATTTTTGGGTTTTTCAATTTTTCCTTTCTCAATTTATTGAGATTTCGATATTTCGATTGTTAAATTTCTTGATTTTTCGATTTTTTTTTAATTTCAAATCTTAATCTTTAAAAATTTTTATTTTTCGAGTTTGGGCTGTTTCGATTTCTCAATTTTTCGGTTTTTCCACTTCTCGACTTTTCAATTTTTCAGTTTCTCGATTAACCGATTTTTGATTTTTCGACTCTTCGATTTCTTTGATTTTTCAGTTTTTCAATTCTTTAATGTTTGGATTTTTCAATTTTTTAATTTCTCAGTTTTTGGACATTTCAATTTTGGGATTTTTCAGTTTACTTATTATTCAATTTTTCGATCTTACGATTCTGCAGGTTTTTGATTTTTCAATTTTTCGATTTTTTCAAGGGGTCGATATTTCGACTTCACTTTTTTGATTTTTCGATTTCTCAATTTTTCGATTCTTTAGGTTCTCAGTTTTTGGATATTTCAGTTTTTCTTTCATTTTTCAGTTTTTCGACATTTCAGTTTTGGGATTTTTCAATATTTCTCTTCTTCGACTTTTCTATTTTTGACTTCTGGATTTTTCGATGTGTCGACCTTTTAATTTTTCGATTTCTCGATTTTTCATTTCAGCTCTTACATATTTCAATTTTTCAACTTCCCGGTTTTAGATTTTGTCTTTCAATTGTCGTTTTTTCAATTTTTCGATTTTTAAATTTTAGATTTTTCAGTTTTTTTATATTTTAATTTTTCAATATTTAAAATTTTAGATTTTTCGTTTTCTCGATTTTTCATTTCAGTTCTTCGATATTTCCGTTTTTCATGTTTTCGAATTTTTCAAATGTTTTTATTTCTTAATCTATGGATTTTTCGACTTGCCGGTTTTAGATTTTCTGTTTTTCAATTTCTGTTTTTTCAAATTCTCAATTTTTCAATTTTTCAAATTTGGCATTTATGAGCTGTCAATTTTTCGATTTTACAATTAATCGATGTTTTGATTTTCCAATTTTTTGACTTTCGAGGGTTTCGATATTCCTGTTTTTCAATTTTTTAATTTTTCGATTTTTCATTTTTTAGTTTTTTTAAGGTTTCGATTTTTCGACTTCAGTTTTTGGATTTTTCGATTGCTCAATTTTTCGACTTTTTAGGTTCTGTTTTTGGATATTTCAGTTTTCGGATTTTTCAGGTTATTAGATTCTTAGTTTATCTTTCATTTTTCAGTTTTTCGATTTTTTCAATATTTCGATTCTTCGACTTTTCGATTCTTGACCCCTGGATTTTTCGATTTTAAATTTTAGATTTTTTAATTTTTAAAATTATAGATTTTTCGATTTCTCGATTTTTCAGTTCAGTTCTTCGATATTTGAATTTTTCAAATGTTTCGATTTTTTAATCTTTTGATTTTTTGACTTCCCGGTTTTAGATTTTCTGTTTTTCAATTGTCATTTTGTCAAATTTTCAATTTTTTAATTTTTCAAATTTGACTTTCATAAACTCTCAATTTTTCGATTTTTCAATTAATCGATGTTTTGATTTTCCCATTTCTTGACTTTCGAGGGTTTCGATGTTCCTGTTCTTCAATTCTTTAATTTTTTGATTTTTCGGGTTTTTGATTTTTCAATTTTTCGATTTTTTAAGGTTTCTATTTTTCGACTTCACTTTTTTGATTTTTCGATTTTTCAGTTTTAGGATTTTTCAATATTTCAATTCTTCAGCTTTTCTATTTTTGACTTCTGGGTTTTTCGATGTGTTACCTTTTTACTTTTTCGATTTTTAAATTTTACATTTTTCAGTCTTTTAATATTTTAATTTTTCAAAATTTCTTGATCTTTCTATTTTTCGACTTCCTGGTTTTAGATGTTCTGTTTTTCAATTTTCGATTTATTAATTTTTCATTCTCGATTCATCGAGATTTGATTGTTCAGGTTTTCGATTTTTCATTTTTTCAATTTTTTATTTTGGCCTATTTCGGTTTCTCAATTTTTCCAGTTTTCCATTTTTTCGTTTTTTGATTTTTCCGCTTTTCCAATTTTTCAACTTTTAACTTTTTGTTTGTCGATTTCTCTATTTTTCGATTTTTCGACTTCATCACTTTTCGATTTTTCGTTCTTTGGATCTTTCGATCTCTCAATTTTTCAATTTTCGAATTTTTAAGTTTTTTGATTTTTCGATTTAACGGGCTTTGGATTTTTCGATATTTTGATTGTCAATTTCTCAATTTATAAATTGTTCAACTTTCAACTTTTCGATTTTTCGATTTTGGTCTATTTCGGTTTCTCAATTGTTTCGACTCCACGATTTCTTGATCTTTTGATTTTTCGATTTCTCAGTTTTTCCATGTTTCGATTTTTCAGTTATCCGATTTTTTAAATTTGGGAGTTTCGATTTCTCGATTTTTCGTTATTCGATTTTTAAATTTTACATTTTTTCGATTTTCAGTTCTTCTATATTTCGATTTTTCAATGTTTCGGTTTTACGATTTTTTAAGGTTTCGATTTTTCGATTATTAGATTTCTCGAGTTTTCGAATTTTCGATTATTCTAATTACTAAAATCAGTAAAAATATAAAAAAAAAATTGATACAAAATAGAACACAGTGTTTCCAAGACGTTTTCCCGAAGAAAATCCATTGGGTTATTACGATTTCAACAATATTCTTAGTTTAAGACGTTTTGCTAGTATAAAACACAAATAAAGAATCAATTCTTAGTTAAACAAAATAGGTAAAATCATCTAAATATGTACCAAAAAAATTTACTTAGTCGTTATAAAAACCGACCAAACAACTATTTCCCGCAGAAATTATAGTCTAAACCAACCCAATCGCTTCTGAATGCTTAGAGTCGACATTGGCCTGAGCGCGCTCTGGTCTGTAAATCAAACAAGTTCTCAGGCGACGAGTTGTAGTGAATCAAGTTTTTTTATTGGCATCGACTATTTAAATTTGGCGTTTGTCTTTGGCGGTTGAGGACTTAACTTTGCTCCCTTGCATAAGTTGCCTTTGAATAAAAGCTGCCGAATCCGAAAATATTTAAACATTTTCTGAAAACACAAACGCGAACAAGTATCAATTACAAAGCCGGTTATATAATTTTTTTTTACAAAATCAGCTAAGCCGCGATTACAGAACTGAATAAATAAGTCATATATAGAGAACAGTTTTTACCTCCTTGCAGGCTAAATTATAGATGATGGCGGTTTCTCGTTCTTGGAGAATTTTCAAACATATTGGTAATCTAGAAGAAGGTGTGACGTCATAAGTACAGCATTTTTGGTTAGATTACAACTAGGGCTAGAGCTTTTTGCTACTCATTGCTGATCCTGTCAATTTCGAAGGCGTAGTTCATCAACACGTGGTCTTTACGATCTTGATGTGCCACCAAAGTAATGTAATAAAGCATTCCTCAACATTCAGCTACCTCCTTCGCCCATCATGTAAACTTGCAATTCTGCCATGAGTAGCTGTTATTTTTCGGAAATTTTACCATCTATTAGTCCCAGAAGAGCATCGAACTCAGTTTGGGCCTACAATGTCAACAATAGCACAAACATTACCATTGAAAGATGGCTTACGTCTATCTGATCTTTATAAATGATGAGGGGTTCTCTCGCCTTCTTCTCTTCTCCTTCACGCCGTTCTTCTTCCTCTAAATCCACCACTTGGTCCGAGGGAATTCTAGCTTCAGCGCCATTTACTTCAGCTTCCTAAAATTTTGCCGTTATTTTGACAATGGTGCTAAAGAAAATAACGTACTTATAGTTCTACTGGAACCGGCCCCCTTTGTCGCAGCAACTTCTTTCCCTTCTTTTCATTCTTCTTCTTCTCTTTCTTTGCTAGTTTTTCTTTCATTGTTTCCCATCGTTCTTCTAAAAGAAGTGACCGGTATCTAAAAAGAAATACTATTGAGTTAAATGGTGACAATGTTTAATAAAGAAAGTAAAAAAAATATATATAGGGCGACAAGAAGGTGAAGTTTAACGAATTTATGTAAATACTACTTTCTTGAAGAATCACGGAACAGAAAATCACAAAATGCTTAAAAATAGCATAGTTTTAAACATCCCAAAGAATACAAAATTAAAAATTATCTTTCATTTTTGGCCCACATCTTCGTATCAAGGATACGTCTAATTTAGTTTGTATTTTTATAAAAGGGTAATTGTTTAAGCAAAAATGAATCGCATCCGACGCCACGGAGTTTCTGAAATGTGTAAAACTTCAACTATTCCATCAACACACGTACTTTTGGTTTTTGAGAGAAAGGACCTCGAAACTTATCGTTAGCTAAATTAATATCATCATGGATTAGAAATGGAGGTGTACCTTTCTTTATTTTGTACTATAAGAATGTGTTATTTTTTTATTTACATAGAAATTATTTTCTCACAGCTTGAATTTGAACATTTATTCCTGAATTATTAGGTAGGTTGATTTTGACCGTATTCCATTTGTGGCTGTTGTTCACTTTGATTTGATTTATAACTTGAATTAATAAGACATCATTTAACATCATGCAAATCATGTCACCAACGTAAACTTGTGTATTTGTATCCAGTTATTTAATAACCATTTCTTTTTTCATAATCTGTTTAATATGATTTGTAATCTTTGATTTCGTTTTTGAAAGCTGGAGAGAGTTTTTGCAGTTGGGAAATAAGTTTTTCAGTAACTTTTCAAAAATTAAGGAATAAACAAGCAATTTGTCTTCCATTTGACTTAGAGGCGCTTTTCCAAACTTGGGGTTCACCACTAATAATTCAAGAATAAATGTTCAAATTCAAGCTGTGAGAAAATAATTCCTGTGTAAGAAGATAACACATTCATGTAGTATAAAATAATGATAAGATACACCTCCATTTCTAATCCACGACGATAAAGTGTTTACAGCAATTCAGAGCACCCCATATTGTATTTTAAAATACATAATTTTCCAAATAATTTTCAAGAATTTTGATTTTTTTTTAATTTCGATATCTTAGTTTAAATATGAGGGTGGATTAATAAACCACACACATATAACCATATTACCTTGGAAAAATTATCAAAATTTTTTTGTATACTGTCCGTTACTCCTAGAACAAACCCAGGGCAAAGCATGGGGCTTCACTTCACACAAATCAGCCAAGAACTAATAAAAACGACGCACCTTTGCTAATTTCCTCGCTTTTTCTTCTCTTTTTGCTGGTAGTTCTGGCAGAAAGGTGATGAGGCATCATCTAAAATGGAATTATTTTAAAATTAGAAAAACCTTTTTTTCAATCAATCAATCAATAAATTTAATTCATCCCTTCATTAATTATTTTGAATATTCTCTGTAAACAATCTTAACAATAAAAATAATTTTCATCAAACCACATTTTTTATCAAAATGTATTTCATTCATTTTTGCAATTACATCTAAAGGGACGAATTCATAAATCCTGATCATTGTTCTAATCATTAAATCGATGTTTCGATGCCTTTTTGCACATTCCCTCTCTATTTTTCTAATGGTATCTTATTATTATTAAAGTTAAGAAAAAGGAAGCTCCATTTTCTAATATAACAAATTATCTAAAAATCCACACATTTTGCAGAACGGTTCCTGGAAGGACAAGTCTACCAGTGAAAAATGTAAACATCCGTTGTGTACACTTAATAATACAGAGTGATTTATAATGATAGAACAAATGAAAAGGAAAACGTAAAAATACTAAACATAAACCATATATTACTAATCAGATTTTACTTACACCACGGTGAAATAAATTGAAACAACAATAGGCACATTATTTTGGAGACTTCAGCGTTAATTTCTAGGCCATATTGACAACATCACTGGAGCGAGTTTTTATTTGCTAGATGAATATACCTAAGTATTTTATAATTTCTTCTTGCTGGGGTACAACTTCGCTAGAATGCTAAAATCAAAGTAAAAATAACGACGACTATTTTGTTTCTTACCTTCACTTGTATTCCATTTTATAATGAGGCTAAGTTTACAGTTGAAGATTGCTTTTCCGTTTTCGTAAAAATCAGTGAAGAAAATGTTGAGGAAGATGCTAAACGATCTCATGCATTGTCTTTTGTTGACTTATTGAGAAAGAAAACACAATTGTTTTATAGCAGAAGGTCTTACTTTGTTCAAACTTACTAAAACTAGTTGCGAATTGATTGCCCTTCCAAGTTGTAAATTATATAATGCAATAGTAAACTGTTAACTAAAAGATAACGCAGACGAGATGCGGTGATGTAGAGGAATTTTTAAATGCTGGTTTTCTAAATTGTTAAATAAGTATGTAGTATTAAATAGGGACTTACAAGTAAAAGCATCTATTTTTTAGCATCACCACATGTCAAAAGTATACACTACAAATGCTAATATTCATAAGTAGACGCTTTAGTAAACTTAGCATATACTTATAGAAGATGTTAGAATAACCAAATTTGTAACATACTTATTGATTAGCAACTAAAGAAGTCTTAAATAATTGATTCAAGAAGAAAGAGGAACTTGCCTTTGCGAGAGATTTTTTTTAAATAAATAAAATTTGTTTCTATTTTTTTGTATATTGTAATAATTTATTAGGAGTACATTTTTCATCACCAAGACTTGCATATTTTTATAATAAATATATTTTGAAAATGATCTCTCGGCAAATGAATGAAGGTAGAAGTTACTGGGCGTAGGGCTTTTTAAAACACCTCCTTTCTGGGATAAGTAGTAGATACACTTAACTACTTATAGGTGTTAAACAAAAGTTGTATTTTATACATTTTTTATTATTATTATAAATATGTTTATTAGTTTTGTTAATTAACAATAATATTACAATGAATTTTTAGTAATCATGTGTATTGAATCCAGGATCCTGAGTAGAGTAAAAATATTATAGTTCCCCAGTTTTAATTCGATTTTATGATAGTAGGGGAAAGGTGCCTAGAATGATCCCCCTAAGGGAGAAATTCTTTAAAAAATACAAATTATTATTATTCATGTAAAACTGTAGCATTATTTGTAAGAACATTGATTTATCTAGGTAACAGTATAAGCCAATTGGTGATTCGATAATTATAAAAAAAGTTATTAACGTTTTTCCAGGACCTTACAGAAGGATCATTTTAGGCATCCCCATAGGTAAAATGATCCCTCGGCATGGGCATAATGATCCCTTTGAATTTTGACCATAAGGGGACAGCATCAATAAGAAAAATCAAATCATGACATAACTGATAAATATTTTATTTCAAAAATTAACAAAAAAGTAAATTCTTAAAAAAAATAAACAAAAAAAGTTTGAAAAGCACCGAAAATACGGGGTGTATAATTTCTGGAAGAGTTTGAGACAATACTTTAGTCATCAGTACGTGGTAAGATAAGACTAATTTTGCCAAATGGGATACCCTCCAAGAAAAGAGAGGGCGGGTGGGCGGGCCTACTACCTGCTAAGATAAAACTGAATTTGGCAAATGATATACCCTCTAAGAAAAGAGAGGGTGGGTGGGTGGGTGGGGCTAGTAACTGCTAGGATAAGACTGAATTTGGCAAATGATATACCCTCTAAGCAAAGAGAGGGTGGGTGGGTGGTACTAGTAACTGCTAAGATAAAACTGAATTTGGCAAATGACATACACTCTAAGAAAAAAGAGGGTGGGTGGGTGGGGTTAGTAAGTGCTAAGATAAGACTGAATTTGGCAAATGACATACACTCTAAGAAAAAAGAGGGTGGGTGGGTGGGGTTAGTAAGTGCTAAGATAAGACTGAATTTGGCAAATGACATAGCCTTTAAGAAAAGAGAGGGCGGGTGGGCGGGTCTACTAACTGCTAAGACAAAACTGAATTTGGCAAATGATATACCCTCTAAGAAAAGAGAGGGTGGGTGGGTGGGGCTAATACTTGCTAATATAAAACTGATTTTGGCAAATGAGATACCCTTTAAGAAAAGTGACGGCGGGTGACTGGGATTAGTATCTCTTAATACTGAGAATTTCCCAAAAATAGAACACGAAAATCCCTAAAATTCTTTTAAATTATTTAAATTTCCCCGTCTTAAGAGGTACTAGCTCCACCCACCCTCCCTCTCCTCTCTTAGAGGGTATTTCATTTGCGAAAATCAGTTTTATTTTAGCAGGTAATAGGTGGGTGGGGCTAGTAACTGCTAAGATAAAACTGGTATTGGCAAATGGTATTCCCTCGAAGAAACTAAAGGGTGTGTGGGCGGGGTTAGAGGATATGTCATCTGCAAAAATCAGTCTTATCTTAGCAGGTAGTAGCCCCGCCCACCCACCCTCTCTTTTCTTAGAGGATATGTCATTTGCGAAAATCAGTCTTATCTTATTAGGTGCTAGCCCTCTAACAAGATAAAGGGCGGATGGGTCGAGCTAGTGCTTGGCAAGATAAGGCTGATATTGGCAAATAACATACATTCTAAGAAAATAACGGACGGGTGGGTGGGGTTAGTACTGCTAAGATAAAACTGATATTGGCAAATGGTATTCCCTCAAAGAAAATAAAGAGTAGGTGGGCGGGGTTAGAGAATATGTTATCTGCAAAAATCAGTCTTATCTTAGCAGGTACTAGCCCCGCCCACTCACCCTCTCTTTTTTTAGAGGGTATATGATTTGCAAAAATCAGTCTTATCTTAGCAGGTACTAGCCCCGCCCAATGATCCGGGATCATTTTGCCTCAAGAAAAAGGGATCATTTCGCCTTAGGTAGCACATCCGCATTCAACAATTGTAAACTAACCTTCAATTTTTACATGCGGTAAAAAGATCATAACTAACGTACGACTGAAATGTATCTAATTCTGTCAAAACAACTACCACCGCTATAAGACCTTTCAAATGGAAGTAATGGACTTTTAAAATATATCTTACCTTAGATCAGAGGTGCTTATTTTACATATTTTGGCACACTGTGCAGAAGGTACTAATTACAGAGCGCTTAATCAAATGACAGTTATGTTTGGTAGATAGAGCCACAAATTTTCTTACAATTGATGGGGATCATTTGACCTGAGGGGATCATGTTAGGCACTTTTCCCCTACCTCATTGCGTAAAAGTTAACTTCCTTAATAATAGATTACTTAGATTAAAATCAAATTTTAATAAACACATTATTATTTAAACAAATTGTACCACTAACAAACATTTAACGACTCTGCGCCCTGTAAAAAGTGATGCTTCGTCCATGTGCAAATTTTCAAGCGATCCTATGATGGTTTATGGTTATGACTCAAAAAACTTGAAAAAACAACATACAATGGTGCTTTTTGTACGATATTTCTCAGTCATATTTTTTTAATTAATTGAACTGGTCTTTGCGGTCTAGAATATGAAAAAAGCTGCAGTTTGATGTATGATGCATCAATATTAATATCATTTTTTCATACAAAAAACCAAAAAAATGTTATACCTCGTCTAGCGAGTCCCCTTCTTTTTTGTGGCCATTTTGGGAAGCTATGTACCATCGGGGACACGGAAAACTGGGCAGAGATGTCACACAATTGTCAAAATTTCTAAACCAGGTTTTAGCTATTCATAACCACGCTTTTAATGTTTGGCGTATATCTCATTCTGACACTGACAAAGTCGAAGTTTTATTAAATTTGTTCCAATTATATTAACATGCAGCTATTGCTCGAGATTTGTTAAAAATTGATACAGCTGGCATGTCGAACCAACTGATATATTTCAAAGTTAATTTGACAGTTTTTTCGAAAATATCAATCATATTGACGCTAAAGGTGCATTTACATTGAGATTTTTTGAAATGACAAGAACAGACTGCGCAGAATTCCATGTCCCTCATAGTACAGGGATGACGCAACGTATTTGTTGGCGCGAATGATTTCGGCGCCGACAGTTGTCAAATATTTAACAATTTGTTCCTGGCCATATTGGTGTCCAACCCCTATTACTAGCGCAATTGATTTTGGTGTCGACTGTTGCTAACTATTCGACCACTTTTTTGTGGCCCCTCAGACGAAAGCTGCGTAAATTGGTGTCACACCCGCATTGTCAGCATGATTGATTTCGGCGCCGATTGTCACCAAATATTTGACAACATTTTCGTGACTATTTTGTGAAGCTAGATGAAGTGGTGTCATTTTCAGTGCGATTGATTTCAGCGTCAGTTGTCCTCAAATATTTGATAACTTTTTCGTGTCCATTTTATGAAGCTGTGTGACCACTTCCAACCACTATTATTGGCTCAATTGATTTCGGCGCCAGCTGTCGTCAAGTACTCTACAACTTTTTCGTGACCATTTTGTGAAGCTAGGTGAAGTGGTGTCCAACCCTTATTTTCAGTGCGATTGATTTCGGCGCCAGCTGTCGTCAAGTACTCTACAACATTTTCGTGGCCATTTTGTGAAGCTAGGTGAAGTGGTGTCCAACCCTTATTTTCAGTGCGATTGATTTCGGCGCCAGCTGTCGTCAAGTACTCTACAACATTTTCGTGGCCATTTTGTGAAGCTAGGTGAAGTGGTGTCCAACCCTTATTTTCAGTGCAATTGATTTCGGCGCCAGCTGTCGTCAAGTACTCGACAACATTTTCGTGGCCATTTTGTGATGCTATGTGGAGTGGTGTCCAACCGTCAATGTCAGTGCAACTGATTTCGGCGCCAGCTGTCGTCAAGTACTCTACAACATTTTCGTGGCCATTTTGTGAAGCTAGGTGAAGTGGTGTCCAACCCTTACTTTCAGTGCGATTGATTTCGGCGCCAGCTGTCGTCAAGTACTCTACAACTTTTTCGTGACCATTTTGTGAAGCTAGGTGAAGTGGTGTCCAACCCTTATTTTCAGTGCGATTGATTTCGGCGCCAGCTGTCGTCAAGTACTCTACAACTTTTTCGTGACCATTTTGTGAAGCTATGTGAAGTGGTGTCAAACCTCTATTATTAGCGCAATTGATTTCGGCGCCAGCTGTCGTCAAGTACTCTATAACATTTTCGTGGCCATTTTGTGAAGCTAGGTGAAGTGGTGTCCAACCCTTACTTTCAGTGCGATTGATTTCGGCGCCAGCTGTCGTCAAGTACTCTACAACTTTTTCGTGACCATTTTGTGAAGCTAGGTGAAGTGGTGTCCAACCCTTATTTTCAGTGCGATTGATTTCGGGGCCAGCTGTCGTCAAGTACTCTACAACATTTTCGTGGCCATTTTGTGAAGCTAGGTGAAGTGGTGTCCAACCCTTATTTTCAGTGCAATTGATTTCGGCGCCAGCTGTCGTCAAGTACTCTACAACATTTTCGTGGCCATTTTGTGATGCCATGTGGAGTGGTGTCCAACCGTCAATTTCAGTGTAATTGATTTCGGCGCCAGCTGTCGTCAAGTACTCTACAACATTTTCGTGGCCATTTTGTGATGCTATGTGAAGTGGTGTCCAACCGTTATTTTCAGTGCGATTGATTTCGGCGCCAGCTGTCGTCAAGTACTCTACAACATTTTCGTGGCCATTTTGTGAAGCTAGGTGAAGTGGTGTCCAACCCTTACTTTCAGTGCGATTGATTTCGGCGCCAGCTGTCGTCAAGTACTCTACAACTTTTTCGTGACCATTTTGTGAAGCTAGGTGAAGTGGTGTCCAACCCTTATTTTCAGTGCGATTGATTTCGGCGCCAGCTGTCGTCAAGTACTCTACAACTTTTTCGTGACCATTTTGTGAAGCTATGTGAAGTGGTGTCAAACCTCTATTATTAGCGCAATTGATTTCGGCGCCAGCTGTCGTCAAGTACTCTATAACATTTTCGTGGCCATTTTGTGAAGCTAGGTGAAGTGGTGTCCAACCCTTACTTTCAGTGCGATTGATTTCGGCGCCAGCTGTCGTCAAGTACTCTACAACATTTTCGTGGCCATTTTGTGAAGCTAGGTGAAGTGGTGTCCAACCCTTACTTTCAGTGCGATTGATTTCGGCGCCAGCTGTCGTCAAGTACTCTACAACTTTTTCGTGACCAATTTGTGATGCAATGTGAAGTGGTGTCCAACCGTTATTATTAGCGCAATTGATTTCGGCACCAGCTGTCCTCAAGTACTCTACAACTTTTTCGTGACCATTTTGTGAAGCTATGAAAAGTGGTGTCGCACCGGTTTTATCAGCGCGATTGATTTCGGTGCCTGCCTTCACCGAGCATTTGAGAAAACTGTCAACACTCCTGCGATTGGTTTCTGCGCCGGTTTTCAACAAATCTTCGAAAGCGTTTTTAAGGCTGTTTTCGGACGCCTCGTGAAGAAGTCTCTCAACAATCTCATTGGGGTGGTTGGTTTCCTCACTAAATTGTAATAAGTACTTGACGATTTTTAGATAACCACCTTTACATGCCAAGAAAAGAGGTGTTTCACCACGTTTCGCAGTAACAAATTTTCTTTCGTCCCAACGGTTTTTTCCCTTCTTCTCTTGGACTGTAAAAAGTTCACACACTTCGTCATAACCGAGTAAAGAAGAATAATATAAAATATTAATTACCACATCAAGAGTGAGAAATTGATGGTTCAAATCGCTTCGTTTGATTTGAAGAAATTTTATTTCCGCCCCTAAGCTCTCACTTTTTCTGGCATAAGCCACCGGCGTCATATCCAGCAAGATATCGTGTTCGTCAACAATCACTTTGTTTTGTAAAAACCTTACCGCTTCAAAATATGCTTCGGTTTCTGCTTTTTTATCAAAATTGTTATCTTCGTGGACAATACACTCCCCATTTAAAACCGTTATTTTTACTTGGGGATGTCTTTGTCCCCATGAAGAAATCACATGTAAAGCACTTCTACCACCCTTATCTTTGCGTGTTAATGTTTCGTCATCGAACGTTTTAAGTAATTCGTAATGTTTGTATAACACTGAAATGTGAGCTTCAGAGTTCTTGGCTAACAACATGTCGAAAAAGAACCGAACATTATTATACTTTGAATCAAATATTACATCCCCGAGTATGTCCCTAATTGCATTAAAATTTTTCGAAAAGTATGTAGCAACTAAGTATTCGGCAAAAGAACCATGAACAAAATGTGGCACATCATTTTCGAATTCACTCACAAGACCAATAGATACACAATCTTTTAAATTTTCGTCTTTCTGTTGTTCACAGGAGACATTTAATTGTTTTAGTATTTCTTTCGAAAATATTACTTTAAGTGCCACTCTCTCGTAATTATCTAAAATTCCCTGTTTTTCTTTGCGAATTCTACTAACCAAGTGAGGATTTTTTAAATTAAACCCCAATTTATCTTTGTAAAAATTATTAAACTTTTCTTCAATGAAGTATTCGTATAAATCAGTCAAAAGAAATATATTTTCCATCAGTTTCAAATATTTGTCTTTGTTTTGACGAAACAGTTCCGTAACCATAAAGATTTGGAGCGGAATTCCCAAAATGTTAACGTGTTCGATAATCGCGAACGATGATCTGATTTTTTCAATGGCCATCTCAATTTCATCTACAGAAATGAAAGAAGCTAAACGTTTTCTAATGTAATTTTGTTGTTCCTGTTCGTCAAACTGATTTATACTAAGAGCTAACAAACTGAATTTTTTTTCTAGAAATGGTTTTAGATGTCTCCTACTAGTAATCCACTGAAGGAAACCTTTCGTTGAGAAACCGAGGATTATTCTCGAAACGGATTCTAAATGCTCTTGTAGAATTTCATCCAGCGCGTCCCACACGTAAACAACATTGTTTTTCTGTACGCACATTTCGAAAAATCTTTGTTCGAGTTTTTTGAGTGACTGACATTTTTCATTTACGATAAATTTTTCAAATAAATCCGTATAGTTGGTGGTTTCAGGTAACTTAGAACTGTCAAAAAATGAGTGCACATCGTTAGGAGTAATCATAATTGTCCAATATTTCGGTGAACATTTATTTTTGAAGCTTTTCATTATCTCAGATTTACCTATTCCCGGATCACCAGATATTAGATTTATGTTATTATCTAACCGAGAACACCATAATTCATTTTCGTTCGTACAGTATTTGTCAGATAACTTATAAACCTCTAAATCACTAACATCACCTCTGCTTTTAATCCATTCTAAATTACAATCTTTGGAAAGTTTAAAATAGTGAATTTGTTTGGCTTCTCTATTTTCGATGTAAATTTGTTCTAGTTCTAAATCACTAAAATTGCTATTACCCACATAAACTGTATTGGTAAAATTTGACTTTCCCGAGTTAAAATTAACTTCGTGTTGGATTGTATTACATTTAGACACATGAAGTTTTTCATTTGTTTGATTTTCAAAATTCTGATTTTTTAACGGTAAGAAGTTATTGGTTTCAATGAATTTACAGTTGTTGAGTTTGTTTTTGACTTTATCAAAGTTATTCGCGCAATTCAAAACAACAATTGTGTTTTCCCAGGATTTTTCTAGGTATTTAATATCAATAACATTTAGGGAAAGATAGCGGTCAATGTAAGGTTCCGGAAGAATCTCTTTTTTTCCGCCTATATAACACGGACCGTTTAGCATTTCCACTAAGTCATCTGTTCTGATACTTTCTAAGAATTCGTCGCTATTTTCGTAAGTTGTTACAAGATTTAGTTCTCCCTTCCCTTGGACTGATACGGTAAAATTTTGCATGACCCTTTCGCGCAAGTCAGGGTTCCGATTCAAATTTGATACATTTTGGAACACGGAATAATTTTTCATCCACTCCTCAATCTTACCTTCACCAATTAGGATGAACTTTTTGTCGGGACAGAGCCCAATGGCTTTTTCGACGTTCTTATGTTGACGTATTATTAATGGACACTTGTCCGTTAACCAAAAGAGTTGAATAAATATTCTGGGATCTATTTTGTCGATATTTTTTTTATCAATATATCTGACGGTTGGGAAATACCTTTTTCTTAATTTGTTTAATTCTGTAAAGTCTAAGTTTTCTTCTTTTCGAATGTCATCCCACACTGGTACTAGCTTTTCGTACGATCCTGTTTCAAATAGCGTAATGTCGAAGAAAGAAACGGCTTCTCGAAATATTTTTATTTTATCGTTAACAGAGTTGACATTAACTGAGCCAGAACATACGAGTTCGAGGTGGGCAGATAGAAGCAGTAGAGCAATTACACGCTCCATCCACTTTTTGTTGAGCTTTTCTTTGTTCCCATCTTGGATATTCCACTCAGACAGTCTTTTGAGGAATTTTTCGAATATTTCCTCATCCGAACAATATGTTGCTTTGAATTTTTCAGCTACACTTTTTTTCAGGCTTTCAACTTTTTTTTGATCGGTGTACAGATAAAATTTACTAAAAAACCTTTCATATTCTCGAATTTTGAGACGCATTTCAACATTCCAATCTTCTTCTACTATCTTAAACTGATACGCACAATCTATCTCTGAAAGTTCTGAAGCAGATTTTACTTTAACAAGTTTAACATAAAATTCTTCTTCTTCCAGTTGAATTGTTGTATTGTCGTCACACTTGAAAGGTCTGTTAGTAAATAATATTAACTCGCTTGCGTCTTTCTTAATTTCTTGAAAGGCCTTGAAATATTTGCTAATGCTGAAGTATCCTGTTTTGGTTTCTAAATTTTTTGTGGACAATATTTTATTTTCGGAGTGTTTTAGCTGCACTACTTTTATTGTGTTTCCCGTATCCGACTCAGTCTTGATAACTATGTCATCAAAAGCTCCGAAACCTTCTTCATTTGACGAAATATGGAAGTTCTTTGTTGCGACGTCTTTTACTAGTTCTAGGATAACAAAAGCGAGAACCACATCCTCGTATTCTTTTCCTCTGTCAGTGGTTCCGCTTCGTTTTTTAAAACTCTGGAAAGGAATAAAGAATTGAAGCATGCAATGACAGACTGCCCAAACTATTATGTATATGTAAATGCGTACGTACAAACCGCACAAAAAATAAGTGATAACAGGTTTGGCTATAATGGAAACGAAGAACTTTGAAACAAAGATAGAAACCATAAAAACCGAAGTATTTAACTAAAAATGTGAAGAAAATACACTCCGCCACTTCCCGGGTGCCTGTTCTGATTGCTGAACCATCCGACGTTGTGCTTATTTTTCCTCATTTTCCGTCTTATGTTGTGAGACCATAAGATACATAACAAAGATGGAAAAGAGCGATGGAAACACATATTTAGATATCTACCAAAACCTAATACTTAATTGGAAAGAATGGAAATGTGATCACCAGAACAAGAGATTGGAAGAAGTGCGCAATGGAACCGGGAGGTTGATATCAAAAAATCAAATCAATATGAGACGACAAAATTGCGATGAGGGACAAGGGAGAAGTAACAACAGGAATAAAACAAACTAATGTGAAAACCAATGAAAATAACAAAGGAAACCTGGAAATGTCTTAAAGACAAAAATGAAGCTATATGGAATATAGACAGTATAAGAGGCAAAGGAGATGCCTTAGGGGAAGAATTCTCAGAAGAGGAGTTAAACGACCTGTTTTGCAAGATTTTAGGGATAGATAAGACATATAAGCAAAATTATGTGTTTTCGCGGAATATCAAAAAATATCAAACTTTTAAATTTTGTTTAACAATGTTGGCGCCACCGCCGACGAAATATGATACACCGTGATATGTATCGAGTTTAAATAACATTAACAAAGCATGAGATGCAATAGGCACGTTTAGGCAATTAAGCACGTACTATTTTCACACTCTTTTAATTAATGCTTAACAAAATATACAATCGGCCTAATCGAAAACTTATCTTTCTCTAAGAATCAGTGTTATGTCTCTGCTTAACCATTGAGGGTGTACGTAGATCGTGAGGTTTCCATTAAGTGACAATTTATAATCATCACTGTAAGGTAAATTACTTTTTTTTATCTGTAAAAATAGTATTTGCATTATGGCTTTTTCAAAACTAGTTTGTCGAAATGGACAAACCAAGCACAAGTAGGAAGGATGTTAAAAGAAAAGCGGTTAAAGGCGGTGCGGAAAAATTACGCGAAAAGAAAAAAAAAGCTTTGGAGGAACAAGTCAAATTTTACAAGCCCTTGTCTTCATTTATTAAATTTGCGTAAAGAAAATGTTGAAGGTGACAGTCAACCTGCACAATCTACAAGCACTACTCCTATTGAACCTGTTGAAGCGGTGGAACTTGGATTGAAGCAACCTACTACTTCAACGATTCTGGAAGATGTTTCTTCACAACAAAAAGTATCAGAACAAGAGTTTCTGCCAGCCGTCGAAAGCAATACATTTTTTTCTATACCAGCAATAAGTGACATTGATAGCTTTTTTAAATTTCATCCAATTCAACCATGTGATGTAAAAGACTTACCATTCAATCCGATTACACTGTTTCGCAGGAAAAGTGGGGTGCGGCGTACTTGGTTAACTTATAATGAACACTCAAAAACTTTATTTTGTACAGTTTGTATGGTTTACAGCAAAGAATCTAGTATATTTAAAAGTAGTGTAAAAAGTATTCATCCTAAACATATTTACAGTAGAGTGGATGAGCATGAAAAAAGTCAAAGTCACAAAAATTCTGCTGAAGCACATTTGATACAATTGAAAAAATTAAATATACTGTCTTACGTACCAAAACAAGAAAATATTCGTTTAAGTCAAGTTCAGAATAGAAGAGATATTTTACTGCGAATTATAGAAGTAATAAAAGTAATTGGTAAATGTGGTATTGCTTACAGAGGTCACAGAAATGAGGATATTCTTTCTTTGGCCAATTCAAAAATTAATCATGCTAACTTTTTGGAACTTATTTTAATGCTAAAAAAATTTGACCCCTTATTAAATTCACATATTAATCGTGTTATTTTAGAAAAGCAAAAGCGATATACACGTGGCAAGAAAGGTAGGGGTAATATTGTGTCTTTTTTGTCCAAAACAACTATAAATTCCATTGTAAATATTATCAAAAATTTAATAACGCGTAAGATTTCAGAAAAAATTACCAATATCGGAATGTATTCAATTCAAATTGATACAATACAAGACATTACAGTTACAGATTAAACTTCTATTATTATTAGATATGTAGATGATGAATCTGTGCATGAAACATTGCTTGGATTAAAAAGTACAAGTTCTACAAAAGGCCAAGCTCTTTATGAGTTAATGGCAAAAGTGTTGGCCGACAATAATATCAATTTAAAATATTGTGTAGGTAGTAGCACCGATGGTGCTGCAAATATGGAAGGGCAATATAATGGTTTTAGTTTTTGGATGGCTACTTCTAATCCTGAACACATACATCTCTGGTGCTATGCTCATATTTTAAACTTAGTAATAACAGATATTACACAAAAACCACATCAGTGTACATCTTTATTTGGTTTGTTAAATGGTATTGCTGTTTTCTTTAAAGAATGTCACACTAGAATGGACATTTGGAAAGACTCTTCTCGAAAAGTTTTAAGTACAATAGGAGAAATAAGATGGGATTCTAAATTTACTTAATGCAGTGTTAAAAATTTTTGAAAGTTATGGTGACACAAGTAATGCCCTTTTTGTTACAATTATAGAGGTTCTTGAAGGTATATCAAAATCAGAAATTTTAAATTCTGACACACGATATAAAGCAACTTCCTACTTAAATTCACTTTCAAAATATGAAACCATTTTAACCGCCAGTATGTATTTGAGAATTTTTCAGCATACTTCACCTCCATCAAAATATTTACAAACATCTAGACTAGATCTAATTACAGCGCAAACAATGATTACTGAAACAAAAAATTCTTTAACTGCAGTCTCCAGAAATTTTGATCATTTAAAGTTAACAACAGATAAATTTGTAGAATGGGCAAATAATGAATTGGGAAAAGAAAACGACGCGTCTACGGTAATAATCAATTCGCAATTAGATATTCTGCGAATTCGTAAAAAAAAAATGTTCTCGGGTGAAAAAACTTCAGACTATTGTATTGATAACTATGAAAAATATAAAATTGATGTATACAATGTAGTTATGGACGTTATTGTGCAAAGTTTTAGTACAAGATTTACCAAAAACGAAAAAATTTATACTATGCTTGCTGTATTTAATCCCCGACAATTGAACAATATAAGTTCGGAAACTCTAAATTCAGATTTATTTGTTCCACTATGCAATATTTTACTAAAATTTAATGCCGAAATTACACCGTCTCAAACACGAGAAGAGCTTTTAGATTTTGCTGCAAAATGGGATCAATTAAAACAAACAGTATCCGAAGAGTCAACTTTTACTGACGATTGTGGTAACCAAAAATCCTGCAAATCCTGCAAACAGTGTACTTTGTGTTGTTATACACTTTTAATTAAACACAATCTTTATTCAAGTGCTTATGAAAATCTGTTTCTTGTGTATAAATTTTTGTTAACTCTATCTATTTCGTTTGCTGGTTGTGAAAGGAGTTTTTCGAAGCTTAAAATTGTCAAAAACAGATTACGAAATAGTTTGACGGATGATCATTTGGAAGCATTTACAATGATGTTTGTTGAAAGTATCATGTTAGATGACATTGACTGTATATTGTTATAGATACACTGTCGGGTCAAAGTGCCGTTATGGCCAAATTATTAAAATAATCTGTATAATATAGGTATAATGCATATAAAAAATTAAATTGCTACAACTTTTTACTTCCTGAGCGTATTTCTAAATAAAATTAGTTATTTTAACCTTATTAATTAATAGATAAATGTAAAATTGTTGATTTTACAAAATATCACAGAAAAAAATTACTATAAGTAGTAAATGAGGGTCGCCTCCAGGGCCGGTTAAATCTTTTGCCCGGGCCACTTTTAAAGTGCCAGTCCGCCCCTGGTTGTAATGGAACTTAGTTTTGATTAAAAAAAGAAGCGTGGGCTGATTAGAGAAAAAGGTTGACAGATAGAAAATAGTATCTGAATGTTTAATTTTGTTGATGTTTTGTACATTTAAATAAATGAATCATATTATAAAGTATATATTATATAGACATAGGATATGTGCTTTGCACTTGTTACATTAGCGTCGCGGCATAAAAGAATTGTCATAACTAAAGCCGTTGAAAAAAGTATGAAAAATATATTAAATTAATCATAAAAATTAAGAAAGTGCGAAAAGCGTTATGAAAATCAAACGTTCAGTGAAACTGACAAGGTATATATTTTTTGTGTAAATCCGAGCTGTATTTCCCGTTTGGGCAAACTTATTTTATATTTATTTAAAAACTATGCAGTTATTATATCTATGTTTTTAAATTTCAAATTATAGTCCAGTCATTTTAGGATAAAAATGGGATCAATCTCGGAATGAGAGATAATAAGCTGAATTTTTGTATATACCTTAATTTTGACGTTTTAAAAGTTGTGTCAAAAGTCTCATAAAATCTCGTGTCTGCGTCGTAAGTTATTCAAGGTCAAAGATGAAGAAAAACAGTTTTTTGCGATTATCTCGGTTTCTATTGCTCCAGTGATGTTAACATCCAGTATCATAATTGTAGAGCACAAAATTTTGGACAAATTTTATTTGAAACATTTTTTCATGCGCTCAATCGTTTTTGAGATAGAGGGCAGTGAGCGCGCGGCGCTCATCCATACATACTGTAATGCAATCAACCGTGAATATCTATGAATACTACCTTGAATTTTGAAAAATTTGTATTATTTATCAATTAATACATTGTATTTAAACATTTTACATATTCTCAACATATTCATTGAATAATACTTACCTACTTTGTGTAATTAAAAACGCATTTAATGAAATATTTATTGTATATCTCAATTTATTTATATCTTTAAAATGTGTAAGGTTTTAAATATTTATTTTTCTATCATGATTATAACTGGAAGGTCTGGAAACAACGATTCAGGGCACCGAAGATGATGACGATGAAACAGAAATTCCCGAACGTCCGGAAGATGACGGTGAAGAAGAAGAAAATTAAGACTTTTGTTCTTTAAATTATTAAAGATTTCTAGATTTTCACTACAATTCAATTTCAATCGTAAGAAATGTACAGGTACTGAACAAAGATAAAATTAAAATACATTAACTCTTTTTACTTCCTTAAATTTTTACTTTAAAAAAATTAATATAACTTTTAGATATATAATAATATAACAAGTATAATATATTATCTAATATATAAAAACTTACACATTTGAAAGATAAAGTACTTAATTATTTTTCTACTTAAAATCTACGTTCAATAAATTAAGATACACATAGAATAAGTATTTCATTTAAAGAGTTTTTAATTCCACAAAGTAGGTAAGTATCATTATCATTAAATGAATGTTTTGAAAATATGTAAAATGTTATTAAATGCAATGTATTAACTGATAAATAATACAAATTATTCAAAATTAAAGGTAGTATTCACAGATATTCACGATTGATTGCATTACAGTACGTATGGATGAGCGCTGCGCGCTCACTGCCCTCTATCTCAAAAACGATTGAGCGCAGGAAAAAATGTTTCAAATTAAATTAGTCCCAAATTTTGTGCTCTACAATTACGATAATAGATGTTAACATCATTGGAGCAATAGAAACCGAGATAATCGCAAAAAACTGTTTTTCTTCACCTTTGACCTTGAATAAGTTACGACGCAGACACGAGATTTTATGAGACTTTTGAGACAACTTTTAGAACGCTAAAATGAAGGTATATACGAAAATTCAGCTTATTATCTCTCATTCCGAGGTTGATCGCTAATTTGACTGGACTATTAGTTGATTGTGTTTTTAGAAAACTTTTATTAATGACAAAAGTTCCTAAGACAAAATGTAGGTATAATTTAACCCACACCGTTGACTCACTTACGTCATCGAACAGGGGAAAAATTGTATGTCTATTTTGTGTATAACGATAGCGATAGCGATGATAGTTCGCTAATACTAGACCTTAGCCATAATTTAACACACATTTTTTTTTTATTTTCAATATCAAAATAATATGAAAATGAATAAACACTTACCTCGAATTCCTCCATTTCTGGATAGAACCGCAGATTTAAAGTTGATGTTTACAACAAAGCTCTTTTAGTAGACTGAAGTCAACAATTATCTGACTTGAACTAAATTATGCACCGGCATCGTCGATCTCATTTAACATGCGCACGCGCTGATTAATTAAAGTCGTTATCAAAAATGACCTCACTGAGCCGTATTGCAGCCTGGTACTCGTATCATAAATAATTCAAATAAAAAACCAGGGCAACTAAAAAAATCGTTATTATCTTCATTAAGTAAATAATAAAAATTTAAAACACAACATAACTTTTCTAAAAAAAAAATAAAACAGAAAAGATCAAAATCATGAAATAAATTGCAGTCCAATATAGTAATAGCGGTTTTCTTCTTTCGCAGAACTATATTTTTTGAGAAGTGTATAAATGTCCAAATTCATTTTTGTTATTAATACACAGTTTAAAGTATGAACTTGTGTTTTCTCAATGTATTGCGCTTTTGACACCTTTCGAAGCAGGGGCGGACTGGCACTTTAAAAGTGGCCCGGGCAAAAGATTTAACCGGCCCTGGAGGCGACCCTCATTTACTACTTATAGTAATTTTTTTCTGTGATATTTTGTAAAATCAACAATTTTACATTTATCTATTAATTAATAAGGTTAAAATAACTAATTGTATTTAGAAATACGCTCAGGAAGTAAAAAGTTGTAGCAAGTTTATTTTTTATATGCATTATACCTATATTATACAGATTATTTTAATAATTTGGCCATAACGGCACTTTGACCCGACAGTGTATCTATAACAATATTACAGTCAAGTCATCTAACATGATACTTTCAACAAACATCACTGTAAATGCTTCCAAATGATCATCCGTCAAACTATTTCGTAATCTGTTTTTGACAATTTTAAGCTTCGAAAAACTCCTTTCACAACCAGCAGACGAAATAGATAGAGTTAACAAAAATGTATACACAAGAAACAGATTTTCATAAGCACTTGAATAAAAATTGTGTTTAATTAAAAATGTATAACAACACAAAGCACACTGTTTGCAGGATTTGCAGAATTTTTGGTTACCACAATCGTCAGTAAAAGTTGACTCTTCGGATACTGTTTGTTTTAATTGATCCCATTTTGCAGCAAAATCTAAAAGTTCTTCTCGTATTTGAGACGGTGTAATTTCGGCATTAAATTTTATTAAAATATTGCATAGTGGAACAAATAAATCTGAATTTAGAGTTTCCGAACTTATATTGTTGAATTGTCGGGGATTAAATACAGCAAGCATAGTATAAATTTTTTCGTTTTTGGTAAATCTTGTACTAAAACTTTGCACAATAACGTCCATAACTACATTGTATACATCAATTTTATATTTTTCATAGGGGTTATCAATACAATAGTCTGAAGTTTTTTCACCCAACATTTTTTTTTACGAATTCGCAGAATATCTAATTGCGAATTCATTATTACCGTAGACGCGTCGTTTTTTTTTTTTTGTTTCAGTAATCATTGTTTGCGCTGTAATTAGGTCTAGTCCAGATGTTTGTAGATATTTTGATGTAGGTGAAGTATGCTGAAAAATTCTCAAATACATATTGGCGGTTAAAATGGTTTCATATTTTGAAAGTGAATTTAAGTAGGAAGTTACTTTATATCGTGTGTCAGAATTTAAAATTTCTGATTTTGATATACCTCAAGAACCTCTATAATTGTAACAAAAAGGGCATTACTTGTGTCACCATAACTTCCAAAAATTTTTAACACTGCATTAAATTTAGAATCCCATCTTGTTTCTCCCATTGTACTTAAAACTTTTCGAGAAGACTCTTTCCAAATGTCCATTCTAGTGTGAGATTTTTTAAGAAAACAGCAATACCATTTAACAAACCAAATAAAGATGTACACTGATGTGGTTTTTGTGTAATATCTGTTATTACTAAGTTTAAAATATGAGCATAGCACCAGAGATGTATGTGTTCAAGATTAGAAGTAGCCATCCAAGAACTAAAAGCATTATATTGCCCTTGCATATTTGCAGCACCATCGGTGCTACTACCTACACAATATTTTAAATTGATATTATTGTCGGCCAACACTTTTGCTATTAACTCATAAAGAGCTTGGCCTTTTGTAGAACTTGTACTTTTTAATGCAAGCAATGTTTCATGCACAGATTCATCATCTACATATCTAATAATAATAGAAGTTCGATCTGTAACTGTAATGTCTTGTGTTGTATCAATTTGAATTGAATACATTCCGATATTGGTAATTTTTTCTGAAATTTTACGCGTTATTAAATTTTTGATAATATTTACAATGGAATTTATAGTTGTTTTGGACAAAAAAGACACAATATTACCCCTACCTTTCTTGCCACGTGTATATCGCTTTTGCTTTTCTAAAATAACACGATTAATATGTGAATTTAATAAGGGGTCAAATTTTTTTAGCAGTAAAATAAGTTCCAAAAAGTTACCATGATGATAATTTTTGAATTGGTCAAAGAAAGAATATCCTCATTTCTGTGACCTCTGTAGGCAATACCACATTTACCAATTACTTTTGCTACTTCTATAATTCGCAGTAAAATATCTCTTGTATTCTGAACTTGACTTAAACGAATATTTTCTTGTTTTGGTACGTAAGGCAGTAGGTATATTTAATTTTTTCAATTGCATCAAATGTGCTTCAGCAGAATTTTTGTGACTTTGACTTTTTTCATGCTCATCCACTCTACTGTAAATATGTTTTTCTTCAAACGTCAAAAAAACATGACTTTATGTACCTCAACAAATGAACTTAAAGTATGACATTTCAGCCGCTCCTCACCACCGACAGATAAAAATTTTTGCTGCCGCTACAGGCGGCAGCAAAAGTAAAACCATAGCAACAGCATACAAATCATTCCAAAGCACACTGAAAAACCATAGTAACAGTTAACTTAATTCATTCGTTTTAAAGAATTGATATGTAATTCCTTTTTTTTAAATTACTTCTCTAATTGAATTGCAGACGTTTGAAGAAAAAATAGCATGTTTTATTCGGAGAAAAATGACTTTTCGTGGCTCATCTGTAATTGCCGGCCTCGCGCGCTCGGCCGTCAAACCTACAGATTCGCCACGAAAAGTCTCATTTTAGCTCCTAATAAAACAATATACTATTAGGATGAATACTTTTTACACCACTTTTAAATATACTAGATTCTTTGCTGTAAACCATACAAACTGTACAAAATAAAGTTTTTGAGTGTTCATTATAAGTTAACCAAGTACGCCGCACCCCACTTTTCCTGCGAAACAGTGTAATCGGATTGAATGGTAAGTCTTTTACATCACATGGTTGAATTGGATGAAATTTAAAAAAGTTATCAACGTCACTTGTTGCTGGTATAGAAAAAAATTTATTGCTTTCAACGGGTGGCAGAAACTCTTGTTCTGATACTTTTTGTTGTGAAGAAACATCTTCCAGAATCGTTGCTTCAATCCAAGTTCCACCGCTTCAACAGGTTCAATAGGAGTAGTGCTTGTAGATTGTGCAGGTTGACTGTCACCTTCAACATTTTCTTTACGCAATTTAATAAATGAAGACAAGGGCTTGTAAAATTTGGCTTGTTCCTCCAAAGCTTTTTTTTTCTTTTCGCGTAATTTTTCCGCACCGCCTTTAACCGCTTTTCTTTTAACACCCTTCCCACTTGTGCTTGGTTTGTCTGTTTCGACAAACTAGTTTTGAAAAAGCCATAATGCAAATACTATTTTTGCAGATAAAAAAAAGTAATTTACCTTACAGTGATGATTATAAATTGTCACGTAATGGAAACCTCACGATCTACGTACACCTTCAATGGTTAAGCAGAGACATAAGACTGATTTTTAGAGAAAGGTAAGTTTTCGATTAGGCCGATTGTATATTTTGTTAAGCATTAATTAAAAGAGTGTGAAAATAGTACGTGCTTAATTGCCTAAACGTGCCTATTGCATTTCATGCTTTGTTAATGTTATTTAAACTCGATACATATCACGGTGTATCATATTTCGTCGGCGGTGGCGCCAACATTGTTAAACAAAATTTAAAAGTTTGCCTTTGAGAAATTATTGATATTGTCTATTCAGCGTAACCGGCCTACCGGCCTATCAGTTCGACGGCCCAATGGGCGAATGCCCGGTAGCCCGCCTGGCCAGTCCGCCCCTGTTTCGAAGTATCAAGTTGCACTAATATATCGGCTTTCTGATATACAAAACTCTGTAGAAAGTCTTTGGTACAAGATAAGAATTAATAAAAAGTCTATTAACACTTGGACTAGGAATATTATATAAACCCCGACTATATTCTTTATTAAAGAGCGGATTTTAGAGTAAGAAATGCCAAAATAGAATGAAATGTTAAATTACAAGTATAGACTGATCATATTTTGCATATTTTGGCCAGAATTTATACGGCAAAATTTTGAGATGACGTTATCAATTTTTTGGGATTGATAAGCACATACATTTTGATTAAAAAGTTACCATGCTTACAATAAATTTAAAACGTCTGCAAGATTTCAAAGAATTCAGTTTTGCAGTTTTTGAATTAATCAATAAAATGCACTGATAAATCACAAGTGTAAATTCGTCATATTTTGCACATTTAATAATTATAGTCCGTTACCATGGACGAATGAATATTCTTTCCCCTATGTTCGTTACACTCGTGGGGATTTTTTTTTGCAATACTGGTAGCACTGTTCAATTTGATGGTTTGTTATGCTGTCAGAGTGTCAGATGTCATCAAGAATGTTAGTTACTTGTTTATCATCGCCTTGTGTGCGTCGTTGTTTTCCAGCGTAACTGAAATTAAATTTTTGAATAAATATCTCTCGAACAACTTTGTTAGGATTAGATAAAATTAAATTTTGTGGTAGAAATGGTAAAACGATAACAGAGCAAAGGAAAAAGAAATCTAATCTTTTTTGGTAGGTATTTTTATATTTATCTTTACGAAATTCATCCACATCCTCTTCCTCGAAATTACGTGATACATTACTTTCCGATTTGATAACTATGAAACTGGAAATGACATTTTTAATATTTCCCGGTGGATAGTCGATTTCGAAAATGGATAAACCTTTTGGAGCTGCACCACTGACGATTTTGGAGAATCCGTTATATTCGAAATTATTTCTTCCTTTAAAAAACTAGTCTACGGTTATTTGGACAGAACTTTGCTGAAGCGCCAATTTTGGGTTTAGATTTGACAAGAAACGGTTCAACAAGATGCCATCATAATCTCAAAATTTTGAAAATATATATTAGAACAAAAAATTTGTTGATATCTTTTGTGGTACGGTTTTACGTTTATATTTTATGCTACAGTTGTCAATAAATGTATTTTATTAATTTGTATACTGTTCTAAAGTTTCAAAATTTCTGCTTTTTATAACAAAAATTAACATCAGTCATATCGTACATCTAAAAATGTTGTTAAAAATTAATTAAAACAAAAAAACACTTCTGTTTTAAAACAAGTAAAACAAACTGTTTTTATTCACTAACATCACCATTTAATATTTAGTTATTTAACAAATGAGCGATGCGAGTGAGTGGAATAAACAAAATACCATTAACCGACGTGTTACAATATTTTTTCGATTTCCGAAATCTTTAAAAATTAAAAAATAAAAATTGAGTTATGCAACCAAATATACATATTATCGTGTCCCATTCTCTCGTTTCAAAGTCCAAAACTGACAGACCACAATAAAAATAAAACGAGAAGTATGCTTTTGTGAGACAGCGAATTTAAAATCCATCATAAAACTCTTCATTGAAATAAATTATACAAATTAAAAATATTTATAGTGTCACCTCTTCTTAGAGTCGTCATGCACGTTTGGGATTTCCAAGGGCATTGCAATCATAATACAGGCAAATGCCGCTAAGAAACCCCAAAATTGCATCAACTGAACCCAAAAACCACACCTCCCATCAATCTCCACGTTTCGCTGAAGTTGGCAATGTAATAACTTGGGACTTAACAGGCCAGTAGCTTTAAAAATGATCAACTGAACCTTTAAGGCCCAAACCATTACGACCAGTCTGCGCCGACCGTCTCCCACCTGGAACAAAAATCTCACTTTAGTCGTAAAGAAATAAACTACACAAATGCTACACGAATAGTCAATTTGCTTTTTCAAACTACAAACGCAAAATAAATGTAAGCAGAACGTCGACTTGTTCTTTGGGAATTTAATTCCGATATTGGCAATAATTTTCCGCGAACAAGTATGCCGATGATGTATACGGCTTTAGGGACAACTTATGGGCATGTTCGTGCTTGTTATATTTTATATAAAAATTAATAACAAGTCCAGGACGAAAATTGCAACATGCTCGATTAAAAACACATTATTATAATCGTCTCTGTAATGCGATTATTTCAACACTTTTCGAACGGGTTGTGGCGCTAAGTGTGATTATGTCGGAGAGTGTGAAGAATGGCGATTTGGTTCTAAATGGCTGTGTTGCGGTACTCGGAGAAGAGGTAATTGAGTGATTCGTGCGTTGTAAAGGAGGCTAAAATATTTCTGGGTACGTGGAAATTTTGTGGGTGTAGGTTGGCATTGTTTTTTTTTTCTGAAAGAAGAAATTGGTGAAAACGCATGTGTTTTATTAATTCATACTTTTGTGTATATAATAAATGAGTTTGTGTGTCGCTGTCGACAGTAACAGTTACATTCTTGGTGTTGACAAAGATTATAAAAAATATAAGAAAAAATGAAAGACCAAAGGAAGAAAACACAGTGAAATATCACCACTGGAACATGAGTAGGAAAAAAAAGCTAATCGGCAGAAATATATCCTGAACAAGGCAAAGTAAAAGAAATAAGAATAAGTGGAAAAAAGAAGAAAACAATGAAAACGTTAAAATTACTTTGAAAAGGGGCAGAGGGAAAGGTAATGGTAATATTAATGATGTAATGTCTGAACTTACCGACCTCAATGATCGTAGTAAAAATGTTCTTCTAGTTAAGATTCCGGAATTTAGTGGTCACTCAATAGATGATAATTTAGGAGAACAGTGAGGAGGCTAAGAATATTTTGTGTTCACGTAAAAACAATACTAACAAGCAATTTCATTTGAAGAATAAAAAGCCAACCAACAAGAGATCAACATTGACCAACTTAATTGAATACTATTCTTATCTTAACGAATCCTTTGGGAATAGATGTCAAGTAGATGCAATTTATACCGATTTTTCGAAAGTATTCGATAAAGTTAATCTTCTTATTAATAAAACTGTCCCATCTGGGCTTTAGACAGGAAACGATTACTTGGCTGAGATCGTTTTTAGGTGATAGATGGCAACAGGTAAGGTTAGGCAATTTTCCATCTGAACCTTTCCATGTAACGTCAGGAGTGCCACAAGGGTCGCATTGTGGTCCCCTTTTGTTTTTGTTATTTATGAATGACCTATCGCAAGTATTTCATCATTGTAATTTTCTATTTTTTGCTGATGATTTAAAACTTTTGATTTGGATCAGATCTATTCAAGATACACTTCTTGTTGAATCTGATTTGGATGCTTTTTGTTCATGGTGTACACACTTGATGAATTGCATTTAAATACTACCAAATGCCATTCTATTACATTTTGTAATAAAAAGACTACAATAAATTGCTATTATGTACTGGATAATACTATTATCGATCATGTTAACGAAATTAAAGATCTTGGTGTATCTATTATTTGACTCGTCATTATCTTTTAAGAACCAAAGCTTTTAAACTGTGGGGATTTTTATGGAGAAACTGTAGGCGTGCCAGCAAAAACATTGAAAATGGAAGAAAGAGAACAAATAAAGCAAGGACAAGATCCGTTGATGGAAATGATGAAGCAACTAATGGACGAAATGAAACAACTGAGAGAAGAAAATAGAGGGGTAAAAAAAGAATTACAGACAATAAATGGAATACCGGAAAGAGAAAGAGAAGAATGGAAAGAAAAGGAGAGAAGCTTTGAAAAAAGAATCAATAATTTAGAAAAGAAGTTGGAAAAAAGAGAGGCAAGAAAGAAGAAACAATTTCATAATTACGGGTATGGAAATAAGGGAAAAAATAGATGCAAAAGAAGTAGAGGAATTTTTGAAAAAAAGAAATTGAGGTAGAAGTAAAAGTGTTGGAAACAATAATTATAGGGAAAGAGGAAAGCAAGAAAATACTGGTTAAGACGCTTTGGGAGGAAAAACAAGAGGTGATGAAGAATAAAAATAACCTGAGAGGAAAGAGAATATATATTGATAATGATTGGACATTACAAGAGCAAAAAATTCAAAAAGGAATTAGGGAGGTAGCTAAAGAGGAAAGACAAAAAGGATACACAACAAGGGTGGGATATAAGAAGCTGGAAGTAGGGACAAAATGTATACATGGAATGACAATAAAGGAAAACTGGAAGAAAAATTTCGCAAATCAAGTCAGCACTAACCGAAGAAAGAAACACAAAGGGAAGGGGTAGTCATGATAGGACAAATAAAGACTTTAGATTTAAGAATGTAGATTTTGTACATAATAGGGGAATGGGAAAGAAGAATGGGGAAGATAAACGTGGTTTAAAATTACTCTTTTGGAATATTGCGGGTCTGAAAAAGAAAGATGATTTATTTTGGGACTACGTGAAAAATTTTGATTTTGTGGGACTAACAGAAACATGGATACTCGAGAGAGACTGGAACAAACTGAAAGACGTGTTGCCAAAGGAATTTCAGTGGAAATTGCAAGGGGCAAAAAAAGAAAAACGCAAGGGTAGAGCAAAAGGTGGAATCATAACAGAAGTGAAGAAAGATATAAAAGAAATAGAAGAGGGGGCGATAGAAATGGAAGGCATGGTTGAAAGAAAACTGACTGTAAATAAAAAAAAGGTGGAGAATTTGCACAATATATAGTAGAGGAATGAGAAACACGAAATAAGAAATACAAGAAAAAATCGAAGAGTCCGAAGAAGAATCTCTACTGTTAAGAGGGGACTTTAATGCCAGAATAGGAAACAAAAGCAAAGAACACGACGGGGAAAACACACGAAAATCGAAAGATAAAGTAGAAAACAAAGACGGAAAATTGCTATGGGAATTAATTCAAGAAAGGTTGGGAAGTCTTGAATGGGGTGAAGGAAGGGGACGAGGAGGGGGAATTTACCTGGATAGGTAAAAAACGGGAATCGGTAATAGACTACGTAATAGTAAGCGGATTAGCAGAAGAAGAGGTCGAAACATTCAAAATAGGAGAAAGAGTGGACTCCGATCACATGCAACTAGAAGTAAAATTGAGGGGCATAAGTAGAAGGGGCGGATGCTTAAGTAATGAAGTAGGAAAAGAGAAGAAGATATGGGTAAGGAATGAAAAAGGAATTGAGCATTATAAAAAAAAATGTTGGAAGTGGAATTTAAAGAAAAAGGAACTGAAAAGAAAATGAAAGAATTAAAAAGAGAAATTGAAAAATCAGCCATAAGAAAAGAAACTGTAACGAGAAATTTAGAAAAGAGAAACAGATGATGGGATAGCAAATGCAGAGATTTAAAAACAGAAGCAAGGAAATGTTTACGAAGGTGGAAAAAGGGGAAAGGTAGAAAAGAAGAGTACTGGCAAGCAAAAAATAATTATAGAAAACGATGCAAAGAAAAGAAAGAAGAGATACAGCAAGAAGAAGAAGAAAAAAGTAAAGCCATAAGAACTGAGCAAGAGGCATAGATATAAATAAAGAACGGAAGAACAAAATCACGATTAGTGAAGACATACCTATAATACAGTGGAAGAAGCATTTTATGGAACTGTTGAATGGAAAGGAAGAGAGAATTGTAGCGCAAGATAGTAAAACCGGGAATGGTAGTAGAGAAAGGGAGGCTCAGATTCGAGTAGAGGAAGTAGGAAAACAAGTAGGAAGACTGAAAAGAGGAAAAGCACCGGGAAGGGATGGGTTGGTAAACGAAGTGTGGATATTTGGGACGGATGGGATGATTGAAAGATTGAGCGAGTTAATGAATGATGTGTGGACGTGTAAAAGTTCTCCCAGGGAACGGAGAGTAGGGCAAATATGCCCAATTCATAAAAAGGGTAATAAAGAAAAAGTAGAGAATTATGGGGGAATAACTCTCCTAAATACGGCATATAAACTGTACGCAATGGTGTTAAATGAAAGGTTGGTGACAGAGATGAACGAAAAGCGTATATTACCGGAAAGTCAAGCGGGATTTAGAAGAGGTAGAGGGGCTATGGACAATGTAGGGGAAGGGGGCCTAAAGCGGGCATAGAGCCTAAAGCGGGCACTCTCTTTAGTTTTGGCGTTTCAAAAGATGGTGCACCCTAACCCCGCGGACATAGTGCATCCCCCCCCGCAATACTTCACATCAGTCGCCCGGGTCTCCTGCGAGTACCCAATTATGTGCTGTGATAAATAAATAATTTTCACATGATTTTGAAAAATATTGCAAAGTGTGTCACATCTGTTTCTTCTATGTTTGTAATTTTTAAGCTAAAAATGAAATTCGTTAGTCAATTTGTGTTTATCCGGCAATTGAGCGTCATTTTGTTCAAAGAATACTAACTATTTTAAGTAAAAATTAAAGCCAGATTGAGATCGAGACGAATGGGCAGGATTTATGTTTTTGTTTTCTTCTGTTCTTACTATATGTAGTCTACTGGTAGAAAAATAAAGATTTTGCAAGTGAGTTCCACCCCACGACTTACGACGAGTAAAAAAAATCGTCACGATTGAGATAGGGTGAGTGGGCGGGCTGATATTTTGATTTTTTTTATATAATATACATGTTTTAAGTTTTTGTTATGAAAATATGACTACGTATATTAAGAACAAAAAGGCAAAATATAAGCCCCGCCCACCCGCCCTGTCTCAATTGTGACGAATTTTTTTATTCGTCGTGAGCCAAGAGGGTGGAGCTTAATTGCAAAACCCTTATTTCCCCACAAAAAAAATTATCACGTAAGATATATTTTTGAGCATCATGTTGTTCAAAGAATATTAACTATTATTAAGCAAAAATTAAAGCCAGATTGAGATCGAGACGAATGGGTGGGATTTATGTTTTGGTTTTCTTCTGTTCTTACTATATGTAGTCTACTGGTAGAAAAATAAGGATTTTGCAAGTGAGCTCCACCCCACGACTTACGACGAGTAAAAAAAATCGTCACGATTGAGATAGGGTGAGTGGGCGGGCTGATATTTTGTCTTTTTTTTATAATATACATGTTTTAAGTTTTTGTTATGAAAATATGACTACGTATATTAAGAACAAAAAGGCAAAATGTAGGCCCCGCCCACCCGCCCTGTCTCAATTGTGACGAATTTTTTTATTCGTCGTTAGCCAAGAGGGTAGGGCTTAATTGCAAAACCCTTATTTCTCTACAAGAAATTACCAAGTAAGATACATTTCTGAGTTTTGTGTTCGAGGAATACCAAGTATATTAAGTAAAGATTAAAGCCAGATTTAGATGGAGACGGTTGGGTGGGGCTTATCTTTTGCCTTTCTTTTTTTACTTAATACATATAGTTTGCTTTCAATAACACGATTACTCAAAAAAATTTTTCATACAGCAATTTCTTGTATAAAAATAAGAATTTTGCAATTAAGATTCGCCCCATGGCTTACGACGAGCAGAAAAAAAATCATCACAATTACGATAGGGTGGGTGGGTGGGGCAGATATTTTTTCTTTTTTTGTTAATATATGTAGTCATCTTTAACTACAAGAAACTTAAAACATATTTAAAATGGTAAAGTTTTCTAGGGAAACGTGGATTTTACAATTACACTCTGTCTCTCGGCTAATGAAAAGTTTATCACTATTAAGGTGGGGGTAGGTATGGGTGGGGCTTAATCTCGTGATGAATTTGTCATTCGTTGCCAGACCTAGGGGCCAAACGTGACTGCAAAATCCGTATTTCCCTACAAAAATTTACCATCTTGAACATGTTTTAAGTTTTTTTGTGAAATGATGACTACGTATCTTAAGAAAAAAAGTCAAACAATTCCGGAAACCCCGACAATGTTTTCAATGTATTTAGTATAGAGCGAAACCGAACCAGACGCCAGCCTTAACCATTGCCTGGTTTGCCCTAGCTGAATGCCCGCTTTAGGCCTCCCCATAGGGCAAAGCGGGCAGTTGTAAAGATTTAGTTATTTGCTTCTAACTTTTTTTTAATAAATTTTCCTCAATCTTAGTTATGCACCATTGAAAAGTGATAAATCAAGCATTATAATATAAAAATTTAAAGGATCTAGATTATCCGTAAACTATTTTTTTTTTATATTTTTCCTTATGGTGCCCGCTTTGGGCTCTCTTCCCCTATATATCCTGCATCAACTAATAGAAAAAGAGTTGCTAAAGGAAGGAGGTCGGGTATATGCACTGTTTGTAGACCTGAGAGCCGCGTTTGATACGGTGGATAGAGAGTGTTTGTGGGAATGCTTATAGAGAAGAGGACTGAGTGAAAAGTTAATTGCAGCAGCAACAGAGATTTATAGAGAGACAGTGACTAGTGTGAGAGTGGGAGGAGTAGAAAGTGAAATGTTTTGGACGACGAAAGGATTGAGACAGGGACGCCCATTAAGTCCCAGTCTGTTTGCTTGTTACATAAGCGATATTGAGGAAATGTTTAGAGGAGTACAAGCGGGAGGAATTGTGGTGGGGATGGAAAAGGTATGGTGTTTGGCATTTGCAGATGATTTGGTAATATTGGCGAAGGATGAATGTGGAATGAATGAGATGAAAAAAAATCTGCAAAGATACTTTAAAAGAAAGAAACTGGAGGTAAATGTAGAAAAAACAAAAATGATGGTGTTTAGAAAAAAAAGGAAGAAGAGGGGAGGAAAGTGTGGCGTTGGGAAGATCGAATCATAGACACAGTAAAGGAGTTTAAATATTTAGGATTTAAGTTTACAACAACTAACACGGTAAAAGCACACATAAGAGAAAGAAGGGTCAAAGCAGTGCAGATAATGGGAATGGTGTGGTGTATAGGTGAGAGAATATTTGGACATGACGTAAGAAGAAGGATGAAAATGTTTGATAGTTTAGTTAGGAGTGTATTAATGTATGGAGTGGAGATATGGGGATGGAAGGAATATGCAGAGATTGAAGCAGTACAAGAAAAATATTTGAGGTGGATGTTAGAGCTACGGAAAGAGACGCCAGGCTATATAGTAAGAGAAAAATGTAAACGAGAGAAATTAAGAGTATACACTGGGAAAAAAGCTGTAAAGTATGATGAAAGGTTGAAAGAAAGAGAGGAATGTAGGATATTGTATGAATGCTGGAAGGAAAAAGAAAGGAAGCAGGGAAAGAACATCACAAGGGTAGGCAAGGATATTATGAAAGACTGTGATATGCATGGATGGAAATAGAGAGAAAGAGAGAAATGGAGGTGAGTAGGAGACAAGAGTTGTGTATGCGTGACAGAGACATAGATAAACAAGAGAGAAGAGCTAGTGTAAGTAAATCTAGGTACAATGCAGACTATAGAAAGATAATAACAGAAACAGTACCAAAGTACCCAGACAGAGAAAGCGCGAAAGAAAAAATAATAATTGCGAGGTTTAGGTGTGGAAATGACGAAAGAAATAATAAGTTTTGGGTAAGCGAAGGTGAGAGAATGTGTAGGATGTGTGGAGAAGGGCGAGAAACGATAGAGCACATGCTGCATGACTGTGAGGAGAGCAAAGAAAGAGAGGAGAGTGTGACAGAGATATTGAATGAAGACGGAAGAGGGGTGGAATGGATGAAAGAAGTGGAGACAAGAGTAACGCTGGGGCAAGGGGGGATGGTATAAAGGAAAAAAAATGAGTTATTTGGTTTTTCAAATGTTTTATTTGGTTTTTGTTAATTAGGAAAAAATTGTAGTGTTGTAAATCAAGAATCTTTTAAGCTCGTAGGGTAAAAATAAACACTTACTACTACTATAAAAATTTTAAATATCAAGTAAAAAAAAATATTTTTATTATGCTTGTGCCAAGCTATTTATTTATTTTGAATTGATTATTTGCTCTAATTTTACTATTTACATATTTATGTATATTTTGTGAATGGATTTCCGTTAATAAATTATAATATTATTATTATTGTTAACACGAAGTCTCCGGACACAACGTTCCTGTTCTTGAGCATAGTGACCTAAATGATGCAATTTTTCGGGCAGATTTTTGGATATAAATTGCTCTGTAAACCACTTTTCAAAATTTCCTGGTTCATGTTATCATGATAATCGTCAGATTTTGTTTTTCCCTTAAAAATTAGAGATTTTAATTTTACAGTTTTACCTGGGACACTTCCACCACTACACTTAGAGAAAAAAAACACTTTTGAAATCTGCATTGTTAAGAAAACTTTCGCGTCAAATTCAGTATCAGCCTGCTATGCAACTTCCGAAAATCCTCAATACCTCCAAAATGCCATCGGCAAAAACTACGATTTCATAATAGACTCCTCTCCTCCGCCTCCTTCGCCCCCGGCTGCGAGTAGCTCTGATTCAATTTAAAAACCACGCCACTCCGATTATGATCTCATCAGCAATCGCCAATATCCTTTCTAAGGCAGCCGTAAGTAAGTAGAACCATGATTTAAGCAGAATCCTCCATTACCGAGTACCAGTAGGTTTACAGTTAGGGCGATAATTAAACATGAGAAGCATTTTTCGCAATTAAACAAGATGTTATCTGAAATGAGAATGTAAGTCTTGTCCATAACACGGTTGGCAGGGAGTTAAACGCGTCTTTCTGTGCCGTGATTGATCGAGTATGCGATGATGTAGTTGGACGGTTGGTGCGGTCACTTCTTCACTCCTAGTCACTCGTCGGACATCGAGAGATGAGGAGGGCAGCGAAGAGATCGCCGATAGCCGATCACATGTGCACTGGACGAGAAAGCAATTTGTTCTCGGCGATACATATCTTCTTCGGCGGATTCCGATCTTGGAATACCACCGGAGGGTGTGGGGAATGGCGCTGTGTGCTCTTTGTGTCATTTTATAGGACGCGAAAAGTGGAAATGGAAAAGTCGAGTTGGATTTTCCTTTGAAGGAAGTAGTTTTATGTCTGTATAAGTATAGTCAACCCTGAACCGACACTTACAAGTTTTTGTTACCAACCGTATTAGACATTGTGACGAGTTGGTGACATCTCTAATATCTAATCACTGCCAAACTCTTAGTCGAGACAAAGTTTGGTTTAGTAAAGTTTTGGACAACAGTCATAATTTGTGTATAAAAAATTTTTGAAGCTTGTGAAGTTAAAGTTTTACTATACTTATTCTGAAATATGCGAACTGCCGTCTGGGGTGCTTCGGAATTTCGTTTTAGGCCCTCTTTTATTTCTCATTTTTGTAAATAATGTGGGTCACGACTTATTAGAGACAAAATATTTGCTTTTCCCGATTATTTAAAAATACATATATTTAAAAAAATCTCAAGATAATATGTTTCATGTTTGAGTTACAAAGTGATATTAATTTGATTCTGTGAATTTTATAATTGTTTATGATAATCCCTATAATAAGTTCAGTTAAGTTTTTTATAACAAAATGTTCGATGGCGTCATCAACTCAACCAGACAACAAAAGAGGCGCTAAAAACAGTCCCCAGAAAGTAAAAAAAGGCCAAAAAGGGTAAAAAATCCAAAAAGGCGAAACAAGAAACAAAAAAGGCAACCAAAAAAAAAGTTTCAAAAAAATGCGTAAAACAAAAAATAGTCAAAAAAGGGCAAATTGGTCTAAAGAGTTTAGATAATACTTCCCTCGCTGTCGGAAACGTGACGACTGCATGCCTATTTTGTATTTTTCGCATTACATTTTCGTAACGGGGCATTTTGAAAAATTTTGCAATGACGTTATCAACATTTTTGAATGACACCTACATCAGTAACACTTGTTGAGATTGTATACGTGAGAGTCAGAGAAACTGCAAACAATACCGATGGTCGCCCAGACTTTTCTATTGCTTCGACTTCCGCTTATTATATAAAACATTGGATTTTATTTTAATTTTTGATGGTCTAATTCACAATTGGTTGATTATACTTGTCTATATCACATCCAAGGAACCTAGTAAGCGCAACAAAACAAATGCACGTCTGGTCTGTAATGTTAAAGTAAATGTAAATAAGCGTGCTACGTCTATGTTTCAAACGAGTTTTTAATTTACAAAATTTTGTGTCTATCAAATTGGGTTAGCGCAATGTAATACTAACAATAACAGTGTTGTTTCTCCAAATTTTCGGAAAAATGGAGTGAGCTATTCCTGATTTAATCGGTAAAATAAATTGAGTCATTCATTAATTTTTTTGAATCATCTGTATATGCAAATCCAAAAAATATGAATGTAATGATAAATTACAAGTACAGACTCATCATATTTTGTACATTTTAGATAGGATTTATTCGGCAAACTTTTGAGCTGACGTCATCAATTTTTTGGAGGGGATGAGTAAATATATTTTAATTAAAAATTTATCATGCTTATCACAACTGTAAACCATTTGCAAGATTTCAAAGCATTCGGTTTTGCAAATTCCAAATTAAATTGCAAAATGTTGTTTCCTAATTTTGACTTTTTTTCCAAAAATCTGGACGTTTCGGGTAAAAACTCAGTTCGAAGTCATAAACTACTATGTTATTTTATACAATTTAAAACCCCTAAATACCAAATTCGATAAAAATCGGTCCAGTATTTTCGGAGATTATCTGTGTAACAAAATCCGTGATGTCAGACAGACGGGCAGACGGACAGACGGACAGACGGATAGAGAGACAGACAGACGGAAACGGTAGACCTATTTCTTTGTCCTCTTGGGGTCCTGAAAGGTCGAGAAAACGTAAAAGTAGAGAGTCGGCCGACGGACTCGATTACAATACTTTCTTCGCTTACGCTCGGGAAGTAAAAATGCCAAAAAGAGTAAAAAACCCGAAAAGGCGAAGCAAGAAGCATAAACAGACTAGAAAGAAAAAAGCTATTAAAAGGCGACGAAAAAAAAGGTTACAAAAGATGCGACAAACAAAAAGTAGTCAAAAAAAAAGACAAAAAAGCGACAAGAAAGGCAATAAAATTAACCAGTAAAAAGGCAACCAAAAAGCAATCAAAAAAGCAAGGCTACATACAAAAAATGGTGCAAAAAAGTGTCGCAAAAAGCAAGAAAAAATCAATGAAATAAGACTATAAAAAAGATTGTAAAATTACGACAAAAACACAAAAAAGGTGAACAAACGGAATAAAAACAGCAAAAAAAATAAAAAACGCGACAAAAAAGAGGAGTCACAAAATACGTTAAAAGAAAAAAAATTACGAAAAAAAGCGACAAAAAATTGCCGAAACAAAGTAACAAAAAACTATCGAAAATAAGGCGATATACAAAAAGCGACAAAGAAAAATGTAGAAAAAAAAAAACAAACGAAAAAGTGGCAAAAAATGTGATAAAAAGTGATAAGAAAAGGTAAAACAGATAATTAAACAAGAAAGAAACGACTGAAAAACTATGATAAAAAAACACAAAATATGTGAAAAAAATTGAGACACAAAGTAAGCGATTAACAAAAGCGACAAAGAAAAATGTAACAAAAAAAGCAATAAAAATGACAAAAAACGACGAAAAAACAACGAATAAACGCAACAAAAAATGCGGAACAATTAACATCCAAAAAAAAGATAAATAAAAGGCGACAAAGGAATAAGGTGAAAAAAAATATGAAAAAGTCTATAAAAAAGGTAGACAATAAAATGGATAAAGAAGGCGACAAAAATGCTCTCAAATAAAGGGAGTTAAAAAGAAATCACAAAAAACAAAAAGAAAAAAACTCGAATGAACAATATCAGAAAGAAAAAAGCCACTAAAAGAAGCGATATAATAAATTACGACAAGTAGTGTGATAAAGAAAAAATAGACAAACAAGGCCACAAAAAGGCAACAAAAGAATTGGTGACTTAGAAATTGTGCAAAAAACAACGATTAAACGCGACAAAAAATATACAAAAATGGTGAAAAAATCGGGACAAAAAAAAGGCGATTAACAAAACGCGACAAAGAGAAAAGAGAGAACGAATCTACAAAAAAAATCTATAAAGAAAAGGGATGAAAAGACGACAAAAAATGCGCTAGAAAAAAGGACAAAAAACGCGACAAGAAACGTAAAAAAACGCTACAAAATGGTCGAAACATGACAAAAAAGGCCTGAAAATACAAAAAAATATACGAAAAAACAGTTAAAAAAGTGACAATAAAAGACGAAAAAAAGGGTTCAAAAACGGGGGAAAAAAGTAACAAAAAACGGCGAAAACAAAATGATAAAAAAACGTCAAAGAAAGAGGCCAAAAAAGTACACAAAAAGGTGAAAAGAATCGACATAAAAAGGAGACGATTAAAAAAAATCGAAAAATTGAAAGGGGTCAAAAAACGAAAAAAAAGTTTGTATAAAAAGAATAATAATAAAACTGGCAACGAAAAAATGCGACTAAACAGATGGGGAGTCAAAAAACGACAAAAATGTCAAGAAATTGACCCAAAAGAAAGGTGAAAAAAGCTTCCAAAAAGACGATAGAAAAATGGCACCAAAGAACGATAGAAACAGCAAAAACTAGACCATAAAAACTGGTGAAAAAACAACAAAGAACACAAAAAAGAAAAAATTGGAACGAAAATAAGGCGATTGACAAAACCGGACAGAGAAAAAGAAATAAAAAACGAAGAAATCTTTAAAAAATGACGGTAGAAAACAACAAAACACAACGGAAACAAGACGACAAAAAAGACGATAGAAAAATGACGAAAAACACATAAAGGTGAAACAATCAAGACAAAATCAAGGGATTAAAAAACGCGAGAAAGTAAAAAGGAGCAAAAAATGGTCTAAAAGTCTATAAAATAGAGGACAATAAAATACTAAAAAACAGGACTAAAAAAACGGCAACAATGTAAAAAACAAGTCATAGAAACGGTAAAAAGGACCTACAGTGACTAAGAAGGACGACAATGAAAAAAAAATAAAGTCGAAAAAAGTAACAAAAACATCCGATAGAAAAAAACCGCCATAAATGTCCCAAAAAATGCTAGCAAATCATGCTAAATGTACAGTAACGGCAATAGAAAGCTGGAACACTAGGTTTTGACACACACTTCAAAATTAAGAAATAAAAGAGTTTAATTACTGTTTTGTTTGAAAAATCGAATCATTTTGACAAAGTAACTGCCCTTTTTTTCAAAATGTACGTAATTAAAAAAGTACATAACTAAAACTTTGTGTAAAGTCAAAGTGGCCCAGTTTTCAAAGGCCGCGATTGTACACTTTAGTTAACTTCAGTATAATCAGTCCCACTTTATAATATTAATACTGTTACGTTATCTACAGTTAGTTACTTTGAGATCTAGGAATTTATTTAGATTCAAAGTTGAATTAAGGGATGAAAAAATAATGTATAAGCTCGATAGTAAGTTGTTAAGGTAGGTTCTAAAGAATTCCAAACAAATAGTTAAAAAAATCCCTGAACCAACACTTGCTTAAATTGAAAACTTGTACGAATTATTTAATACACTCACGGTTTAATACTATACTTTTTTAATACAGGGTGGCTATTAATGATTGAGCCAAATTTGTGTTGACAACTCTGAATGTTTGGCAGCAATGTCAATATGTCAGCGCATGTTGTGAAGTTTGACAAGACTAAATTTCATTTTGACAATCAGGTATGGTATCGCAAAATTTTAAATATGTTGCCAACCTGACAAAAAATCACACAAAAATCAGGCAGGTGTTTTCAAGAGTAAGAGAAAACATATTATAACATTGTGGACGTAGTTAATCTACATGTGTATTGTTGGTTGCCTACCTCGACTTCTTGCTTTCACGTATTCCTAGCGCTCGCCGTCACCCGACTCTTTAACAATTTAAAACGCACTTTTTAAAGCCGTCATGTTAATGTTGCTGAATAGCCTCAAAGAGCCGTCCCTTCACGAAATCGACGTGACACGATCTCTTCGCTCTCTAATTCTGAAAAGTGAAAGAATCGGAGATTTGTCGATGTGTCTCGGCGGTGTCACGGTAAAGTACACCTGGCCTGTCAGAACGAGACTGCAGACTAAGAAAAAAAAAATTCTTCGGTGGAGCTCATGAATCAGCAGGAACATTTGACGGGCGGTAAGGAAAGAAGCGCGTCATGCAGAGTTACGGATTGCAAGAATACAGTTGTTCATGCCAGTTGATGGTGATATTTACAACAGGATCACTGAATGAGTCGTAAAATTTGAGTTAGGGACTTGCTCGAGTTTACGACAAACATGTGGGGTTTCTGTAGGCTTGCGATGATTTTTATATGGTACGACAGGATTTCCAGCTCTTAATAAAGCGGTCAGTGGAAAGAAGCGGTCAGTAAGAGCGGTGGCGCTCGGAAGGTACTTGGAAGTGACAGAGAGATGTTCGGAATGAAGTTTCCAGGATCTGGATCAAGTTGTTATTAAAGTCGTCATTGCTGTTTAAATTAGCAAATAACAGTATTTGGTACAACCATAAAAATCATATTTGCCAACTGTTAAGGGCAGGGAATCCTCATCGACCAGAGAGTAGCAAAAGGATTTACGAAGGGCTGCTATATTGAATATTTTGGGATACGATACAATGGGAAAACGCCCCTTTAAGATGCACTTTTCAAAAATATTAAACATAGTCATCTAAGTTTTAACATCTGCTAACTTTTGAAGGTCGCTAATGGTCAGAAACTAAAATGTGTTCAAACGATGAAAAAGCCGATATAATTTTAATTTAGCACCAGCTATCCAGCATTTTCAAAAAATTATGTAATTTAATTTTTGCGAATTTCATTTTTTTTAGGAGAATCCCTATAAGTTAAAATAAATCTATGTACGTAACGTGTTTCAAATGAGTTTGTCCTTTACAAAATTTTGACAATCGGTCTCGTAGATTCTGTTTTATTAAAAAAAAAATTGACTCATTCATTAATTTTTTTGAGTCACCCTGTATAAGCAGTTGCAAAAAATATGAATGGAATAGCATAGACTTATCGTATTCTGCACATTTTAGATATGATTTATTAGGCAAAATTTGAAATGTACAGTTTTGAAATGACGTCATCACACTGTTGGTGGGGATGATATTAGACAAAGTTTGATTCGTGTTTTACGATTTGAACGATATTTATAAGACCCATATAAAATTTGACAACAATCGGTCCTGTAGTTTTTAATTACTGAAATTGCAATCTCGGTTGCTTTGAAATCTTGCAAACGTTTGGCATTATCGAAATCATGGTAAATCGTTATTCAAAATTTAGCCGCTTTTGTCGGATAAATGTTGTTTAAATGCTTAAAAGTAACATAGTCCTGAACTTCTGGTTTATGAATCCATGGTGAACTTTTATGGTAGAGATCTAAATCTTTGGAAAATATACAGGGTGTCTCAGAAATAAGTACATTAATTTTAATCAGTTATAGAGCTCATTGAACTCAACAACTTTTTTTAGTAAAGTTTTGTCAAGAACTTTTTAATTATCAAGTTAAAAATTGTTAAAGTTATATCCCAATTAAGGTTACCCGCCCATGGATCCTCAGTCACCCATGGATACTAATAATTATTATAATTAATAATTTATGGTCAAAAACAGTTACTAGGATACGTATTTTCCTAATCTTGTCAATGTGACAAAGATTTAGAGAGAAATTGAAAATCCTGCTCCCTAATGGCGTACGGAATTTCATCGGCCCAAATGTGGGTGTTGAACACCTTCCCTCGTGTAACCGACCTCATCAGTTGATGGTATAAGAGACACAAAATTTACTTGTTCGTTTATTTTTCTATTAACCTACTCACAAAAGTTTTGCCTACGTGGTAAGTCTATTAGTTTCAATAACTGAACTTTCTGGTCCTGAAAGGGGTACATTTGTTCTCTGAGTATCCTCCAAATACTACTCTCCGATACATCACACTAGACAGTGATACGTGCTAGTGCCCGGTCGAGCTTCGACACTCTTCAAAACAGCCTCTTCAATATTAGCAATTCTATTATTACGTAACTTACCCCGATCCTGAGGTGCAGGTTTAAAAGTTCCGTACTCTCGAAAGTGCTGCAACGTTCTTAAAACTGCGCACATTTGGCAGACGACGATTTGGGAGGTTTTCTGAAAAAATTCGTTGGGCGCGAGTGCCGTTTCCTCGAGCTTCACCGTACGTTAAAACGATATCGGTGCATTCCAGATTTGAAAACAAAGCCATGTCAACACATTTCGTCTATAAATTAGAAATCTGTGCCAAACAAACCTCAAAGAGACAACGTTTAGTAAAAACATTGACATAAAAATGATTGTCAGTGTCAAAACGGTTGCTAGGGTACCTTCTTCATTGTTGTAGTGTTGTTATTATTTAAGTTATTATTTAAGGTGAACATAGACGGCTCGTGAATATATGGGTGGGAAAATTCGAAATTCGACTTGAGTTTTCGAAAAAATGGTAGATAAAAAAGTTGTTCCGTTTCACGAGTTCTGTTACTGGTTAAAATTAATGTACTTATTTCTGAGACACCCTGTATAACAATTTTTCGAAATTTCGATTTTTTGAGTTTTCGATTTCTCGACTTTTTAACTTTCGATTTCTTAATTTTACGGTATTTCAGTTTTGAGATTTTTCAGTTTTTGTATTTTTCATTTTTTCGATTTTCAATTTTTCGATTCTTCAATTTCTTGATTTTTCAAATTTCCAATTTCTCCATTTAATTTTTTGAATTCTTAATTTTCCGATGTTTTACGTTTTTTCCATTTTTGGATTCTTCAATTTTTCATTTTCTCGATTTTTTGATTTTTCAATTTTTGGTTTTTCAGGTGTTTAGTTCTTCAATTTTCCGATTTTTTTAATTTGGATTTTTCGACTTCGAATTTTTACTTTTTCTATATTTTAATTTTTCAATTTTTTGATGTTTCGATTTCTCGATTTTTCGAGTTTTCATTTTTTCGAATTTTGAATTTTCAAAATTAATTTTCAAAATTTTCAGTTCTTCGATATTTCTGTTTTTAAATATCTCGAATTTTTAAATTTTAGGTTTTTCAGTTACTTGATGTTTCGATTTTTCGTCTTTTGAATTTTCCACTTCTCGGTTTTAGATTTTCCGGTTCTTCAATTTTTCGATTTATAAAATTTTAGATTTTTCGATTGTTCAATTTTCCACATGAGAGTTTTTTGATTTTTCAATTTTTCGATTTTTCACTTTATCGAGACTTCGATGTTTCCATTATTATTAATTATTCTCTACATTTTTCGATTTATCGATTTTTGTTTAATTTTAAATTCTTCGGTTTTTCGATTTTTAGGTTACTGGATATTTTAATCTTTCATTTATCGACGTTTCAGTTTTTCAATTTTTCGTTTTCTCCAATTTCTTAATATTCCGAATTTTCAATTTTTTGATTTTTGCAACTCTCGATTTGTCGATTTTTCAATTCCTCAATTCTATCAATTTTTCAATTTTCCAAATTTTCGATTTTTCCATTTCCCAATTTTTCGTCACTTCGGTTTTGGAGTTTTCAATTTCTCGATTTTCCGATTCTTTCATTTTTTGAATTTTTAAATTCTCGAGTTTTCGGTTTTTCAGATTTCCAATTCACTAGTTTTATGTATTTTTCAATTTTTTTATTTTTCGTGTTGTTGGTTTTTCAATTTTCTGATTTTTTAAATTTTCGATTTTTCGATTCGAATTTTTGACTATTCGACTTCTCGATTTTTCATTTTTTCGATGTTTCAGTTTTGGGATTTTTTAATTTCTCGAATCTTAAATTTTTCTTAGATTTTTCAATTTTTGATATTTCGGTTTGAAGTTTTTCAATATTTCGATTATTCAATTTTTCAATTTTTCGATGTCTCGATTTTTAATTTCTTCGATATTTTAATATTTGATTTTTGTTGTTTCCCTCTCTCGATTTATAGATATTTTGATTTTTCAATTTTAAAAATTTTAGATTTTTCGATTTCCCCATTTTTCAGTTCTTCGATATTTCTATTTTTTAATTTTTCGAATTTTTAAATTTCAAACTTTTTTGTTTCTGGTTGTTTCGATTTTTCGTTGTTTCCATTTTCCGATTTATAAAATTTTTCATATTTCGATTTTTCAATTTTCCTATTTGTGAGTTTTTTTTGTTTCTTTTTAAATCCTTCAATTTTTTAACTTATAACTTTTTGATTTTTCGATTTTTAGATTACTGGATATTTTATGTTTCGGTTCTTGATGTTTCAGTTTTCCAATTTTTCGTTCTCTCGGTTTTTCGATTTTTCGATTCTCCAATCTCTGTTCCGAATTTTCAATTTTTTGATTTTTGCAATTCTCGATTTTTCGATTTCAGTTTGTCAATTCCTTCATTTTATCGATTTTTCAATTTTCCAATTTTCACTTCGATTTTGAGGATTTTCAATTCCTCGATTTTCCGATTGTTCGGTTTTTCAGATTTCTAATTCCTTAATTTTATGGATTTTTCAGCTTTTTTATTTTCCACGTTGTTGGTTTTTTTTTCAATTTTCTGATTTATTAAATTTTCGATTTTTCGAATTCGAATTTTTGATTATTCGATTTCTCGAGTTTTCAGATTTTCGATGTTTCAGTTTTGGAATTTTTTAATTTCTCGATTCTTCTATTTTTCTTTGAATTTTAAAATTTTTGATATTTCGGTTTTGACGTTTTTCAATATTTCGATTGTTCAATTTTTCAACTTTTCGATTTTTCGGTTTTTCGATGTCTTGAGTTTTAACATTTTCCATATTTCAATTTTTCGATTTTTTGTTGTTTCCTTCTCTCGATTTATTGAGTCTTCAATTTTTCGGTATTTTGATTTTTTTCAATTTTTAAAATTTCATATTCTTCAATTTCCCGATTTTGCAGTTCTTCGATATTTCTATTTTTTTTAAATTTCAAATTTTTTAGTTTCTTGGTGTTTCGATGTTTAGTTATTTCGATTTTCGACTTCTCGGTTTTAGAATTTTAGATTTTTCAATTTTTCCATTTTTCAAATTTTGGATTCTTCAATTTATCGAGATTTCGATGTTTGGAGTGTCCACTTTTTTACATTTTTTGATTTATTCATTGTTTTTAATTGTAGTTCTTCAATTTTTTAACTTTTAACCTTTCGGTTTTTCGATTTTTAGATTACTGGATATTTCAATAAGTCGTTTCTCGATGTTTTAGTTTTTCAATTTTTCGTTACTTCGGTTTTGGAGCTTTTCAATTTCTCGATTTTCCGATTCTTCAATTTTTGGATCTTCTAAATTCTCAATTTTTCGGTTTTTCAGATTTCTAATTGCTTAATTTTATGTTTTTTTTCATGTTTTTGGTTTTTCAATTGTCCGATTTTTTAAATTTTCGATTTTTTGACTTCGAATTTTTGATTTTTCGATTTCTCGATTTTTTAGTTTTTTGATGTTTCAGTTTTGGGATTTTTTAATTTCTCGACTCTTTAATTTTCCTTTGATTTTTCACTTTTTTGGTATTTCGGTTTTGACGTCTTTCAACATTTAGATTCTTCAGTTTTTTAACTTTTCGATTTTTTGATGTCTCCTTTATTACTTTTTCGATATTTCAATTATTGAATTTTTGATGTTTCGATTTCTCGATTTTTCGAGTCTTCAATTTTTTGAATTTTGAATTTTTAAAATTTCAAATTTTTCGATTTCTCGATTTTTCAGTTCTTCGATATTTTCATTTTTTAATTTTTTGAATTCTAAATTTTTTTTCGATGTCACAATTTACCGAGATGTCGACGTTTCGATTTTTCGATTGTTCACTTTCGACATTTTTCGATTTTTCGATTTATCCATTTTTTCAAATTTTAAATTCTTCAATATTTTAATTTTTGACTTTCCGATTTTTCGATTTTTGGATTACTGGATATTTCAATTACTCGTTTCTCGATGTTTTAGTTTTTCAATTTTTCGTTACTTCGGTTTTGGAGCTTTTCAATTTCTCGATTTTCCGATTCTTCAATTTTTGGATCTTTTAAATTCTCAATTTTTCGGTTTTTCAGATTTCTAATTCCTTAATTTTATGTTTTTTTTTCATGTTTTTGGTTTTTCAGTTGTCCCATTTTTTAAATTTTCGATTTTTCGACTTCGAATTTTTGATTTTTCGATTTCTCGATTTTTCAGTTTTTTGATGTTTCAGTTTTGGGATTTTTTAATTTCTCGACTCTTTAATTTTCCTTTGATTTTTCAATTTTTTGATATTTCGATTTTGACGTCTTTCAATATTTAGATTCTTCAATTTTACAACTTTTCGATATTTCGATTATTAAATTTTTGATGTTTCGATTTCTCGATTTTTCGAGTCTTCAATTCTTCGAATTTTGAATTTTTAAAATTTAAAATTTTTCGATTTCTCGGTTTTTCAGTTCTTCGATATTTCCATTTTTTAATTTTTCGAATTCTAAATTTTTTTTCGATGTCACAATTTACCGAGATGTCGACGTTTCGATTTTTCGATTGTGCACTTTCGACATCTTTCGATTTTTCGATTTATCCATTTTTTAAATTTTAAATTTCTCCAATTTTTTAATTTTTAACTTTTCGACTTTTCGATTTGTAGATTTCTCGATATTTTAATGTTTCGTTTCTCCATGTTTCAGTTTTTCGATTTCTCAGCTTTTCGACTTTTCAATTCTCCAATTTTTTGATATTACGATTTTTCAATTTTTCAATTTCCTAATTTTTCGTTATTTGAGTTTAGGAGTTTTTCAGTTTCTTGTTGTTCCGATTCTTCAATTTTTTGATTTTTTAAATTCTCGATTTTTCGATTTTTCAGTTTTTCAATTCCTTAATTTTATGGATTTTTCAGTTTTCCAATTCTTTAAATTTTCCATTTTTGGACTTCTCGATTTCTCGATGTTTCAGTTTTGAGATGTTTCATTTTCTCGATTCTTTAATTTTTCTTTGATTTGTCAATTTTTTGATATTCTCTGTTTTGGTGTTTTTCAATATTTCGTTTCATCAATTTTTCGACTTTTTGATTTTTCGGTTTTTCGATGTCTCGATTTTTAACTTTTTCGATACTTCAATTTATCGATTTTTTGTTGTTTCCATTTCTCGATTTTTTGAGGTTTCAATTTTTCGATACTTTGATGTTTCAATTTTTAAAATTTTACATTTTTCGATTCCTCGATTTTTCAGTTCTTCGATATTTCTATTTTTTAATTTTTGGAATTCTTAAAATTCAGACTTTTTAGTTTCTTGGTGTTTCGGTTTTTCGACTTCTCGGTGTTAGATTTTCGGGTTTTTCAATTTCAAGATTTCTAAAATGTTTGATTTTCGACATTTTTCGATTTTTCGATTCTTCCATTTATCCATTTTTTTAAATTTTAAATTCTTCAATTTTTCAAATTTTAACTTTCCGACTATTCGCTTTTATCAATTCCTCGATTTTTCGATTCTTGAATTTCTTGATTTTTATATTCTGGATTTTTCGTTTTCCCAGTTTTTCGATTTTTTGTTGGTTTACAGTTTTTTAGACGGAACTTTCCCTCGCCCTTGAATCATAAACCACAATACAGGAATATGTTATTTTGTGAAATTTATATAGCATGTACTTTTGGTAAGCGTTAAAATTTGACAACAATCGGTCTGGTAGTTTCGAAATTGTCTGGGAAGTACATAAGTAAGTTGTGTTTTCAATAAAATTACTATTTTTGTGACGTTATTACCAAAATGTTTAAAGGTTAAAGTCAATCTTGCTAAGTGAGCCCCAGAGCGCAAAAGAATCACTTCACGCCCTATCTGCGCATGTATAACTAGACGTCCAAAAAGCACTTTATTCAACGTGGTGCAAAGAAAAAATTCATAGGTTCCAAAAGCAACCGCCTGCAGACTGCGAACCCAAAATAAGCGCATAGAATTTCCACGTTGGCGGCGGTTCTTTTTGTAAAAACAGCAAGGCGGCCTTCTGGTATTAAGTTGTTTGTTCTTCTTATGCATTATGTATGCATATAGGTGGTCGAATGCGTATTACGTTCGAATCCTGGCGGGTTTTTAAGTTATGTACATGCGAAATTAGTTGATTTGGTTTCCTTAACTGGAGCGCTGCAACAGAACAACTTTACATGCACCATTAGAGCACACATCGTTTTGCATCGGCATTACTCTTATCCATCAACGTCTGTCGATAGATAAGCGCAACCAAATGCTGATTTATTCCACGTTGTAGGTTCCTTTTTCATCGCGAAAAAATACTCTTCGGGAAAAAATCGCCTCTGTGTGCTCATTAAAGCAATGGCTGTGTGCAGCAAACTAAATCGAGCATATGCTGATGACGCAATCGATGATGAAATTGAATGTTTGATTTTTGCTGAAATGTCGCAAACTTTCTAAGGCTGATTTATGGAATATTATGGAATATTATTGATTTTCAATGAGGGGGTAATCATAATTCTTGAAGAGGAGGTTTGGGTGAAGGTTGTGTTTTTTTTTCATCACGTTGGCGACCTTTGAGAAGCTGTGGAAATTAACTTCAGCGAACAAACGAATTTCTAGTAATTGTTTTAACTATAGTACATTAAAATTGGTCGAAGATTATTCGAGAAAATGTCCTCCCACGTAAAGTACAGTACATCAAATCCAGCTGTTTCGAAAAATTATAAGATCTGATTCTCCGCATGTAATTTTTTTGTGATAATGTTGATAACCCTTATAAGTTAAATAAAGATACGTATGCAATGTTGTTATATATATTAATCAACTTACAATGTTAAAAAACAAAAGACATTATTATTATTATGTTTAGAATAATTTTCAATTATGACATTTCAATGAAATAAGATCACAACCATAACACAAATTACCAATACACTATCAAACAGATCCCAGACATTAACTGACAAATCACTTAACAATTTATCAAGAACAATCCAAAACCAAATTAACATCACAGATAATCTACAAAACACGTACTACAACACCGAAGACACATTAATCAAAACTGTAAACAACAATTTTAAATTTCACATTAATTTCCAAAATGAAATTGAAGACCAATTTAAATTAACTTTCGAAACATGTTCTAAATTAAAACCAAATGATAGACATTCACTTCCCCGCCAGTGTTATTCTAAAAAGTTTCTGGCAATTGTAGAAATAATGAACTCCTTCATTTTACCAAAATATCTCACAAATTCGATCTCTTTTGAAAAACTTCATACAATTATCTACTGTGCAGCGTTAACTTGTATTCAAATTAACACATGTAAAAATAATATAATAAATACAAACACCAATCATATACCCTCCACCCCTCATTAGGAAACACGGTTAAATTATAAAATTAATAACATTAGAAAACAACTAGGTCAAATAACACAGTACCTTAGAGGAGTTAAAACACCACATATCATGACACGTATGCATTCGATACTGACCAACAATAATTTTCTTCAAACTGATTATGATGAGTACAACACAACACTATCCCAAATTAAAGATACCCTATTACAAAAGCTTTCCTTATATAGCAAAAGACTTAAAAGATACAAACAATCACATCTCAGAAAAATTCATAACACTAAATTTTTAAACAACGAAAAACTATTCTATCAACATTTAACTAATTCAAGCAAAACTCAATTATCCGGTGAACTTCCAAGTTCACAGGATGTAACAACATTTTGGTCAAAACTTTGGTCTCAAGAATTTGAATTTAACCAATCTGTCAAATGGATTCCTGATATATCCCATAAACTATCCACAGTTACACCAATGAATGATCATCAAATAACACTTGCCGAATTAATATATACCATCAATAAGACACACAACTGGAAATCACCAGGACCAGACAAAATCCATAATTTTTGGATAAAAAAATTAAACTGTGTACATATTCATTTACTACATTACTTAAATCAGTTCCTTCTTGACCCATCGTCCTTTCCAACATTCTTATGTCATGGTGTAACATACCTAAAACCTAAAGATAACGACACAAAAAATCCATCAAAATACAGACCTATCACATGTTTACCGACAATCTATAAAATATTAACCTCATGCATTACACAAAAAATCTATCAACACTGTTTTAACTCTGACATCATTAATGAAGAACAGAAAGGATGTATTAAAGGATCCTTTGGTTGCAAAGAGCAATTAATCATAGATTCCATCATCTGTAAACAAGCTAGAAAAGAAAACCGAAACATATATACTGCTTTTATTGATTATAAGAAAGCTTACGATTCTGTCCCTCATTCCTGGCTATCCAAAATTCTGGAATTATACAAAATTGATACTAAAATCTGCACTTTTCTCAAATGTTCCATGGAATTTTGGAAGACCACCCTCCAAATATCCTTAAATGAACAAACAATTCAGTCAGATTCAATAATGATCCGAAGAGGAATTTTTCAAGGCGATTCTCTTAGCCCGTTATGGTTCTGCTTAGCAATAAATCCCCTCTGCGATATCCTGAACAGCTGCAATTATGGGTTCAATATAAGAATTAACAAACAAAGAGAAAACAGAATAAGTCACTTGCTGTATATGGATGACATAAAAATATATGCAAGTACACAAAATCAATTAACAAACCTATTAAATCTGACTGAACAATTTTCCGGTGATATTGGTATGTCTTTTGGTATTGAGAAATGTAAGACCCAAGCAATCAGAAAAGGCGTCCAACACCAAGCACCACATATAACCCAGAATAACGAAATAATCGAAGCCCAAGAACGAAACGATACATACAAATACCTGGGTTTCTGTCAATCCTCCCACATCAATCATACCAAAACGAAAACACGGTTGAAAGATCAATACCTATCGAGATTAAAATTAATGTTGAAGGCACAGTTAAATGGAAAAAATTTAATGAAAGCAGTAAATACATTCTGCGTTCCACTGCTAACATATTCTTTTGGAGTCATTAAATGGTCCAAAACTGATCTTGAAAATTTAAACCTCGCAACAAGGAAAATCTTCACACAGTATAGAAGGCATCATCCAAAATCGTCCATTGAAAGATTCTCATTACCAAGACAGAATGGAGGAAGGGGTTTCCAGAACCTAGAAAACTGATATCAGAGACAAATCTCAGATCTGAAGAAGTATTTCTTGAAACGAGCAGAAAGAAATGAAATGTTTCGCACCACCACAAGAGCAGATTTGAACCACACACCCTTAAATCTGTCGAACACCGAAGAAATCCACACCCCCCACACAATAGACAAAATAATAAGTGGGCTAAAACAAAAACAACTACATGGAAAATTCTACAAAGACTTAGAAGAAACTCATGCCAATAAGATGTCATTGATTTGGTTAAAAAAATCAAGTTTGTGTGCCGAAACAGAAGGATTTGTGTTTGCTATTCAAGATCAAGTTATCAATACCAAGAATTACAGAAAATACATCATCAAAGATCCGAATATAAGAAACGACTGCTGTCGCCTCTGCAAAGCAAAACCTGAAACGATCCAGCACATAATCTCCTCCTGCAGCATCCTGGCACAAACTGACTACAAAGCTAGACACGACAACGCAGCCAAAATCATTCACAAAGAATTAGCAACACTTATGAACTTAATCGAAGATGCGACACCCTATTACACTTACATTCCATCTCCGTTCCTTGAAAATAACAAATACAAATTATACTGGGATCGCACAATACTTACAGACTTAAACATTACAGCTAACAGACCAGACATCATAATTATCAAAAAACACACAAACGAAGCTATTCTCATTGACATTGCTATTCCTAACACAAACAACATTATTCAAACATACCACACCAAGATTTCAAAATATCTACAATTATCGATAGAAATGAAATCCATGTTGAATCTTAAAAAAATTTCAATACTACCCCTAGTTATCTCTAATGTAGGTGTAGTCCCAAATAGCTTAGTTGAGAATTTAAAGTCTTTGCATTTGAATGATTCAATAAATGTCAAAATTCAAAAAGCTGTTTTGTTAGGAACATGTCATATTGTTCGTAAGTTTCTCGAACAGTCTGATCATGTCAGTTAGATTAGATTAGCACCAGTAGGTCAGAGTAGTGTAGGTCACTTTCCCAGTGATGCGCGGATAAATGATCGGTAGTTACGCTAGACTTTTGGGGATGGGGTGAGATTAGAGAATAATAGCAGACTAATTTGTATGCTGTAATTCTAGGATCTCGAAAGTTGTTTTGTTAATCTAATCAATGCATATCATTACTTGGTCTTAGTACCCGTAATGATAGAAGTCTTGCCTGAATGCCGGTCATTTCCGGGTCAGTGGTGGGTCTTAATATAAAAAATATCTAAATTGTTAAATGCTACAAATGCTGAGTTGTCTTCCTTTGCCTCTGCGTTTCGTTTCGTTCTCTGAGTTGTCTTCCTTTGCCTCTGCGTTTTTGTATATCTTTCTTTTTTTACTTGTTTTGTCTGCTTTATCTCCTTATGTTTTTCTTTGTTTGCTTTTCTCTCTTTGTGTAAGTGTTTTGTTTTTCTTTCTGTCTTGTCAATCTGTTGTCTTCCTTTTCTTTTCTGTCCTTTCATTATGTCTTTCTTTCCTTATTCTGTCCTTTTGTCAGGTTTTTATTATTCTGTCTCCTTTTCGTTCCCTTAGTGGCTTTTCTTTCCTTCCACTGTTGTCATTTTTCTTTTAGTCTGTCTTTTGTCTTTTTCGCTTTTTTTGTCATTTTTTCTTCTGTCTAGTTTTTGGCTTTGATTTTCTTTCTGCTTGTCGTTCTTTTAGTTGCCTTTCTTTCCCTTTGTTTTTTTCTCTGTTCTATTCTTCGATCTATCTTTCGCTCCTTGTATGTCTTCCATTTTTTTCCTGCTTCTTGTTTGCTTCTGTTGTCTTGCTTGTCATTTGTGTAACTTTTCATTTTGCGTGTTTTTTGTCTTTTCTTTTGTTTTTGGTTGCTTTTACTCTCATCCTTTCCTTTTTTGTTCTTCTGATGTCGTTTTTTCCTTCTTTTTCTTTCTATTGTATTCCTTTTCTTTTGTCTGCGTTTTTTATGTAATCTGCCTTTGGTTATTCGTTCGATCTGTTTTCGTTACTTGCTTTGTCGTTCCTTTCTTTTGCTAGTTTTTCTCTTACTCCTTTTCTTTTCTTCTGCAGTCTTTTTGTCAGATATTTTTCCTTTTTCTTTTTTGTTCTTTCAGTTACCTTTCTTTGCTTCCGCTGTTATCATTTCCTTCTGTCTGTTGTTTGTGCTTGTCCCTGTTTTTCGATTTTTTTTGTATTCCGTGCTTTAAAGCAAGTTTTAGCCCCACCCACCCGCCCTTTTTTTTCTCTTCGAGGATATGTCATCTACCAAAATCAATCTTATCTTAACAAGTAGTACAATACAATGCAAAAACTACAGTTTTTGGCGACGAGTGATTAAAAAACATGGCGGAAGATTTATCAGCATTAGTAACGGCCTTTAGTGGATTGGTTTCTACATTACAAAACCAACCAACATCGACTGCAAGTGTACAAGAAGTTTTGCAGACCCAGGCTATAGCTTTCGACGGATTTGATGAAAGCGTTGAAAATTTTGAGTTACAGTCAAAGACTCGAAAATTTTTTTCAAATTAACAGGTTTGCATAAAAGCGACAAAGAAACAAGTGATGCCGAAGTCATGGTTTTAATAAATTTTTTGGGCAGCAGACATTACAAATTACTTGCAAGTTTGACCTCTTCAGAACTACCAGCTACAAAAACCTACCAAGAATTAATGGATCTTCTAAGAGTTCAACAACCAGGTGAATCAATTTCTACATTCGTTGCAGGATTGAAAGAATTAATTAAAAATTGTGAATTCAAAACGGAATGTAAAGAAAAATAACCTCCTTGTTTTACTTGTGAACGACATGTAACTACGAGCTCAGTTTATCCGAGGGCTACAAGAATCGAGCATTAGAGAAAGAATTCTTCAATTAGTAAACGTATCCTTTGATGAAGCATTAGAAACAGCATTGGCAATCGAAGCTTCAAGAATTCAAAATCGAGAAGTTTATAACAACTCATCACATGCGTCAAAAAATGTTCATAAAATTGGTTTTACTAAAGGACAATAGGTATCAAGATATAATCAAAATAGATCTTCACGTCAAAAATCTTCAAAAATGACAGGTCGAAGCATAAATTTACAAGAATTGGGTCTATCCGGATTATGCTTACATTGTGGAAAAAAGAATCATCAAACTGACAATTGTCGCATCAAAGAAAAACTTCATTGTAATTTCCGTGAAAAAAAAGGCACACAAATAAAGTATGTTACTGTCCTCAGATAGTACTTGCTAAGGTAAGACTGATTTTGCAGATGACATACCCGTTAAGAAAATAAAGGGCGGGTGGGCGAGGCTAGCACTTGCTAAGATAAGATTGATTTGGCAAATGGCATACTCTTTAAGAAAATAAAGACGTGTGGGTGGGGTTAGTACTTGCTAAGATAAAACTGATTTTGGCAAATAATATACCCCATAAGAAAATAAGGGTGGGTGGGCGGGTTTAGTACTTGCCAAGACAACACGGATTTTGCAAATGACCTACCCTCTAAGAAAATAAAGACTTGTGGTGTGTATTTGCTAAGATAAGACTAATTTTGGCAAATGATATAACTTTAAGGAAATAGAAGGTGGATGGGTGGGACCAGTACTCGCTAAGATTTATTAAAAATTTTTTTGGAAAATTCTGAACTTCCATTTTTAAGCATAGCGGATCTGTAAAATTTACAATAATTTTAATGATTTTTCATGAAAATGCAAATAATATGAAATTTGTTGATTGTAAAGCTCTTCATTTTTTATTTTAACATAAGGTATCTATATTGTAGAAATATACAGAGCATTACCCTTAAAGAATGCTACATAATGCAAAAAGCACGAAGAACAGGCAATACGGAAGATGATGGAAAAAGAAGATTTAAGATAAATGTAAAAATAAGGAAGGAAAGTACCTATTGAAGTTAGTAGAAGAGATAGGACTTAAATGGAAATAAAACTTGCGAATTAATGTGTGTAGAACTGAGACGAGAATCGGTAGCTAATAAGTAGATTCTTCAATAGTAAATGAAAAATCATGGGAAGAAATTTCGCAGTTCAAAGTAAAAAAAAATGGGATGCATTGGAACAAATCATAAAAGATGCAGACATGAAAAATGACAGGTGAAGATGAAAAAAAAACAAAAAATAACAAGAGAAAAATTCTTCAAAGTCAGAGAAACATATAGAAATAAGTGCAAATACTAAAAAAGCAAGTAATGAAGGAAGAAGCACAACAAATAAAGGAAATTAAATCCAAGAAAATTGTCGACAGAAAGAAGAAAAGGATAGAGAGTACAGAAAAACAAAAAGCGATCGAAATAAAAGAAAACGACGACAGTTATAAAGTAGAGACAATGACAGAGGAAGAAGTAAGAAGACAACTAGTGAAACTAAAAAAGGTAAAGCCAGGGGGTAAGACAAGAGTGACAGCTGAGCCCCAACATTTTCGCTGCTTACATGGGAAATCTTCAAGAAATATTTAGCAAACTAGAAGAAATGAAAGTAATAGTTACAAATTTTAAAAGATATATAAGGAGGAATGGACCTGAAATAAAAAACAAAAGTAATTCCGTTTAATCGAGGAAATTTGGGATTTTGGTCTAACTCGATCAACTCAATGAACGAATATAAAAAACGTAGGTAAAAGAACTAGGACGGTGATGAGGGTGGTATGAGAATTTGAGGAAAGAAAATTTAGCATAGGACCACCGTCTAAAATTACCTGGCTTGTTTAGAATATTTTGATTATGAAAATCGATTTACATTGTCTCTTGAATTTGTTACGTCAAAAATTGATGTGAGAATTAAAAAAAAAATCAGTTAAGCAGCCAAGAATGCATAATAAAAACGTAAGCCGTATATCTAGGGTCTCTAAAGTATGTATTTCTACATTACTTCAAAAAAATCGACGAACTGTCAAAAACGTCGACATCGGTTCAAATTCCTCTGTTGTTGAAAAATTTCAAATAAATAATATTATCGACATCTTCAATACTCCTTCGTCCGCTTATGAACCAAGAATGTTCATTACAGTACAAATTCTTGGCAAACCAGTTAAATTTTAGTGTGATACCGGCAGTCCAGTCAGCATCATTTCTTGTTTCTTTCGGCCAATTTTGTCTTAACGTTTCTTCTAAACATCTAAAGATTTGGTCGGATGGATGTCGCCTATCGGGATACTTTCTTTCATAGAGATTTGCTGCCGCAACGGAATTTTTCCCGTATTCTCCAAAAATCAATATCAGAGCTCAAGATTGACAAATAGAATTATTGCGAAAGTCAAAATTAGCTACTAGATAACTATGTTTATATATTTTAGAAAAATAAAATATAGAAAGAGTTATACCATATCCTATATACAGGGCATTACACAATTAAGATAGGGTGGGTGGGCGGGGCCACATTTTGCTTTTTTTTTGTTAATATGTGTAGACTTATTGCGACAACAATCAACTTAAAACCTGGTTAAAATAGTACATTTTTGCAAAAAAATATGGAACTTTAATTATGGGGTGGAACCCAAAATCGATATTTTCTTGTACAAACTTTCCATTTTAAACATGCTTTAAGTTTCTTGTTGTCGAAATAAGTCTACACATATTAACAAAAAAAATTGCAAAATATAGACTCGCCTACCCACCCTCTCTTTTCTTAGAGGATATCTCATCTGCCAAAATTACTCTTATCTTAACAGGTACTAGCCCCGCCCACCCACCCTCTCTTTTCTTAGAGGATACCTCATCTGCCAAAATTACTTTTATCTTAGCAGGTACTAGCCCCGCCCACCCACCCTCTCTTTTCTTAGAGGATACCTCATCTGCCAAAATTACTCTTATCTTAGCAGGTACTAGCCCCGCCCACCCGCCCTCTCTTTTCTTAGAGGGTATCTCATCTGCCAAAATTACTCTTATCTTAGCAGGTACTAATAAATGAAATGAGCCAATGAAATGCAGACGCAGGTGGATGTGATTAATTCTACCTTTTAGTCTATTTACTACTGTTTGTCAATATAAAATCAACTTTTCGTCTCACAGCCAATAAAATGAGTGATTAACTGCATCGGTTCATAATTAAAGACGAATCTGATCTCGACAAACATGGTACTCTGGAACAAGTAATGATGGAATTTTTTTTTTAATAAGTGCATTTTATAGAATTTACAGAAAATTTTAATATTTTAAGAACTTGAAAAATATTATTAAAGTGATTAAAATTTTACCGAAAACGTCCAGATTTACGCAAAAAGACTTTCAAAAGAGAAATGAATACCCAATAAAACTTATAAATTAGCAAATTTTTTTTCCCGATTTTTTTTTAACACTACAAATCCCAGAGATTTTTTTTAACTTAAAAAACCACAACGAACGCAGAGATTCTTCCAAATTCTTAAAAAGCACCACATGTAATAATAATAATAATAATAATAACTTTATTTACGGAAAATGTCCATTACATATAATAAACTAACAAGTAATAATTCTATGTACAAAGTAAAAAGCTTATGTGAACTAGACAATATTAAGATATAAACACAATATAAAATTCAATATAGACTAGATAACTAATAAAATAAACGAGATATAAGGGCTATATAAAAAGTGAATTAATTGTCTGATGTCTAAATACATTTAAGGATACGCCGCAGAAATCTAAACAGCTATATTGTTGTGTCAGACAGGCCATTCGACAGAGTGGAGATTTTTGAGCGTACAATCTTCGATGAAACGGTACGTTCATTAAATGCGGATTTCTAGTACAGCGTCCGTTTGCATGAAGACTGAACATGTTTAAGATTGAGGAAGAATTGATACGGTTGTTTAAGATATTAAAAATAAAGCATAATTCGAAATATTTTCGACGTGTTTCTAACTGGCAAAGTCCAAAGTATTTAAGCATTAATTCATAATTCTCCTTCGTGTAAATGCAATTGATTTTGTATAAGAGGAATTTTACAAACTTTTTCTGAATCTTTTCTAGTCTCAATTTAAGGAAGTTTTGATAGGGTGACCAAATTACGGAGCAATAGTCAAATAACGATCGTACTAATGAGTTATATAGAGTTAAGAAAACTCGAATATTAGTAAAGTCTTGAGACTGCCGTATTACAAAACCAAGAGTTTTGCTAGCCTTGTTTGCAACATGGTCAATATGCAATTCAAAGTTTAAGTGTGTATCAAGAACGACGCCTAAATCACAGAAATGCCTTACTTTGTCAATAGGAACTTTATCTATACTGTATATAAACTCAGGTACACCGTTAGTTTTCCGTGAAAAACGCATACGTTTGCACTTTTTTATGTTAGGTGTGAAATAATTTAGAAGGCACCAGGTATAGAACTTATCCAAGTACAATTGAAGGTCTGCACAGTCTTGTTCACAATTGATGGATTTAAAAAGTTTTAAGTCGTCGGCATACATCAAAAAGGGACAATTCAGAATATCTTTTAAGTCATTAACGTACAGTGTAAAAAGTACAGGGCCTAGGTGAGAGCCTTGCGGGACGCCTGAACTGCAATCGATAGTCCCTGATATAGCTCCATTAATGTTGACATTGGATGTACGGTTATGTAAATAGCTATCGAGCCATCCAAGGAAGGGACCACTGATACCAAGTAATTTTAATTTTTCTAGTAGACGTTCAATGCAAACTGTATCAAAGGCTTTACTAATATCTGTAAAAATGCAATCAATTTCAGAGCCCGACTCTAATTTGTTAGTGACAAATTCGGTAAAGATAAATAGGTTTGTTGCAGTTGACCTCCCTCTGAAAAAGCCATGTTGTTCTTCAATAATTATGTTCTTTACGGCCGAGGACAAGACGTCTGATACAATTGCATCAAATACTTTAGGGATACAAGATGTTAATGAAATGCCACGGTAATTATTTACGTAGCATTTAGAACCGTTTTAGTGTATTGGAATAATATAAGACTTTTTCCAAGTATCAGGGAAGGCGGACAGTTGCATTGATTTATTAAACAGAATTGCTAAGGGCGTTGCTAGAGAAATTGAACATGATTTGACAAATATAGTTGGGATACCATCAGGTCCTGGAGAGGAGGAGTTATCAAAGGTTGTTAATTTTTTTATTATGTCCTCCTGTGAAATGTGGACAGAGTTTATATCTAAGGGTTGAATGTTATTAGACTTGGTACTGTTATTTTGAGTGTAATTATGTCTTTTGTAGACCGATTGAAAGTAAGAGGCAAATAGGAGGGCGATTGTGCTTGGTTATTACTGAGGTACATTACTTTAGGGACTGTATTGCTATCCTTTTTTGATCTAATATAGCTCCAGAAAGATTTAGAATTCGACAGAATGTCATTTTCTGTTCTCACTATGTAAGACTGTTTACAGCTAAGAATAGCGTCTTTGCATTTAGATCTAAGTTGTGAGTATCTAGCATAATCGTCAGTTGATTGTGATTTTTTATACTCTACATGGGCAACTTTTTTCTGTATTATTAAAGATTTTGTTGAACTATCCATCCAGTTCGGAAAATGACTGTTTTGTTTGCACTTTTTGAGTGGTGACAAATGTTTCAATATGGGAGTTAATGACTTGATAAAATGCATCGACACATTCATTGATATCACTGAAGTTATTTAAGAAGTCCCAGTTTATATTTGAGAAGATGTTGTTAAGGAGCTCGTAAGGAGCGTTTTTAAAATCGCGATAGTATGGCAGTTGGTTGGATCCGTAAGTTGGAGTGTGAATGTCACAGATTTTCATTATTATTGATGGATGATGGACATCGCATTTTAAAAGAGGTAAACTATTACAGACTAGGATTCTATCGTTAGAAAATACTAAGTCTAGGATCACAGAATTATTATTGCGTATACAGTTGTGTTGAGTTAAGCCAGCGTATGACATACCGTCGCAAACTATACGTTCAATAGTGGAGTTAATTTTTTGAGCATAATAACCCTCATTTTGAATATCTGAGTTATATGGACACCATTGCAGGTTCGGTAGATTATAATCCCCAATTACACAGATTATATGGTCAGGATTTTCATTAACAATGCTATTAGTGAGATTAATGTGATCACTGTAGATCGTACTATCTGAGCCAGAGGGAATGTAGCATGCGCCAAGAATAATGTTAGAATCACCTACACATACACTGATCCAAATTTCTTCACGATCTCCTGTGTCGACGCGGTAGGTGACAGAACTAAATTGGCGCAGAACAGCGATTAAAACACCACCACCTCTGGTCTTTTGTCCGGATAGGTTTGATCTATCTTTCCTGAATACACAGTACCTGTCATCGAGGAATTCACTGTTGGATATACCATCATGTAACCAGGTTTCAGATAAGACAATCACAGGAAAATCTTCGCAGAGGACTGAGGTGTGAAAATCCTTTAACTTGGTTCGTAGACCGCGGACATTCTGGTAGTATACAATGAGATCCTCTTGGAGTTTATTGCAGTCGTCTCTGGTTATGGATTTTCCTCCACAGGCGTCCTTATATTTTGGGGAGCCTTGGCTTCTTCCTTTTTTATGTAGCTTGGATGGTGTATTTTGGGTTGCATTTCCAATTCAGTTGGGCTCGTACTCATTCGTGTAATACCCTGTATCTAGTGGCTATCAAGGTGAGACTGATTTTGGAAAATGACATACCTTCTAAGAAAAGAGAGGGTGGGTGGGCGGGGCTAATACCTTTTAAGATAAGACTGATTTTGGCAAATGACATATCCTTTAAGAAAAAAGAGAGTGGGTGGGTGGAGCTAGCGCCTGCTAGAGGGTATGTCGTTAGTCAAAATCAGTCTTATTTTGGCAAGTACTAGCTTTTTTATGACTTTCGAAAATGCCTACCATTTTTTCAAAAATCGTCAAAAAGAAAAAATGTGATTTTTGCGATATTATAAAAATTCAATTTTAAAACCGAATATTTCCATTGGTATAGACTTGGGATTGTTCTCATTTATAGTCCCATCATTTCTGGGTAAACAGGATCTTTTTCATAATTTTTGGTCATCGAGTTTTTGCAGAATCGTGCTAAACACGTCCTTTACAAAAATGTCACGATTGGTTCGAATTTTCGATGCTAGTCCTCAATCTGGACCCGGCACCATTAACGCGTCATAGTTTTAGATGGAGCTCGACAAAATTTATCAGCCAGAGTTTTATTTATCTCCCAGATTTGTTCGTCGATTTTTGGGCAAGTTCAACAAAATTTCAGGGTTTTAATATGAAATTTGAAATTTTCTTAAGCACTTTTAAAATTTAGCAAAGTCGATTTTTTTGTTGATTTTGATTCTCTCTAGTATCTTTTCTTATAATAATTTCATTAAATTTCTTCGAGGATACGCCATTTTCTAAAATTAGTTTTATCTTAGCAGGTAGTAACTCCAGCCGCTCACCCTCTATTTTCTTAGAAAAAAACCTCAAATCATAAAAAAGCTAGTACTTGCCAAAATAACACTGATTTGGACAAATGATGTACCCTCTACTCTTCATTTTCTTAGAGGGTATGTCATTTGCTAATATCAGTTGTATTCTAGGAGGCACTAGAACCACCCACCCACCCTCTCTTTTCTTAAAGGATATGTCATTTGCAAAAATCAGTCTTATCTTAGCAGGTTACTAGCCCCGCCCACCCACCCTCTCTTTTCTTACAAGGTATGCCATTTGCGAAATCAGTCTTATTTTGGCAGCTACTAGCTCCGCCCACCCACCTTCTCTTCTCTTAGAGGGTAGCTCATTTGCCAAAATCAGTCTTAACAAGTACTAGCCCCACCCACCTGCCCTCAGTTTTCATAGACCGTATCTCATTTGGCAAAATCAGTTTTATCTTAGCAGGTCCTAGCCCCGCCCACCCGCCCTCTCTTTTAGAGGGTATATGTTTTGCCAAAATCACTCCTATCTTAGCAGTTGAGTATTAGCCCCGCCCATCCACCCTCTCTTTTTTTATAGGGTATATATATATCATTTTCCAAAATCGATCTTATTTTAAGAGGTACTAGCCCTGCCCACCCACCCTCTCTCTTTTTAAAGCGTATGTCGTTTGCCAAAATCAACCTTATCATAGCAGCTACTAGAAGAGAGGGTGGGTGGGCGGGGCTAGTACCTCCTGAAATAAGATCGATTTTGGAAAATAAACCATGTAAGAAAATGAAGAGTAGAGGGTATGTCATTTATCAAAATCAGTCTTATTTTGGCAAGTACTAGCTTTTTTATGACTGGAGTTTTTCGAAAATGCCTACCATTTTTCCAAAAATCGTCAAAAAGAAAAAAATGTGATGTTTGCGATATTATAAAAATTCAGTTTTGAAGTCCAATATTTTAAAAGCCAGTTATACATATGAGATATATATTTTGTGTTGTATTGAAATTGGGTCAGCGTCCCGTTATTATAATACTCACCCTGTATATAAATAATTTTTTTTCAATCAATAATAAATTACAAATATAGACTGATCATTGTTTGCACATTTTAGACAGGATATATTCGGCAAAAACTTTGAGATGACATCATCAATTTTTAGGGGTTGATAAACAGATACAATTTGATTAAAAAGTTACCATGTTTATGATAACTTTAAAACATCTCCAAGATTTCAAAGCATTCGGTTTTGCAGATTAAAAATTAAACTGCAAAATGTTGTTTTATAATTTTGATTTTTTTTCCAAAAATCTGGACGTTTTGGGTAAAAACTCAATACGGAATCATAAACTACATGTGTAGGACTATGTTATTTCATACAATTTAAAACCCATTTACTATCTACAATTTTGAAGTGACACGCTCCGGAAGTAAAAGTATCTAATACAAAAAACCTTCTACAGTTGTGACGAATTTTTAAGAAATGATTTTAGTGAGACCTATTTTTTGTGCTTTAGAGGTTATGATTTATCGAGAAAATATGAAAGTAACCAGTCGCCTTATTTTTCAGCAAATTTTTAAAAAGACGTGATGGATGATATGTGTCTAAATATTAGATGGAGCATTAGTGTTTTCAGGTATTTTCCTATGATAAGAATCACGGTTAATTTGATTATTTTGGGATTATGTAAATCAATCTCATGTCATTCTGTATCAAATATAACGTCAAATTGACATACTTAAGTAACGTCAGTCAACAATAATGATAATGCCAACATTTTTTTTTTATAAAAAAATTCCATAGCACACTCGACCAGTTTTTTCGATTATGTTGTATTTAGACAGATCTTCCATGAAGTCTTAGTTTCTTAATTTACGCAATGTTCTACTTTGAATACAAGATAACAAAATTTTTGTCAAATTTCAATATGGAAGATAAAATCCACTTGATGCTGATATCCTATTCTCTAATTTGGCTTATCTCGAAAAAATTGTAGAGTGGAAATACTTTGAGAAGAACACGCCAATAAAACGTCGAAGTAGACGTAAATGCTTTGTGATTCCTGTTGTGTACCCTATAGTGTTTCGTTCTGTCCGTGATTTATTAGTTTTTTCGTAAAAGCCTAAGTGAGATTATGATCACTCAACATGTTCTTCTCATAGTATATCGACTGTAAAAATTTCGGAACGCGGTTTTCACAACTGTTTTCAGTTTATAAAGCTCTATACGTTGCGGGGGAAACATTGTTGATTTCTTTTGTTGAAAATCTGATACAGCTAAAATAGTTTTAGGAAAGACCAGTATTAAGTTAAAATATGTTAATGGTGTGCCAAAAATTATTAATAAACAGTTGATCCAAGGTTATTTCGATAGAACTTCCCTCGTTCTTGAAGTATAATCCGATTCATCCCTCTTCTTTAAAAAATTATAAAATTTGAGATTGCAGCAATTATTGTAAATTAAGTGTGTTGTAAATAAAAAAATGTATGATTTTTAGAATGTTTGAAATTTTGATGGCATTAACTTTGAATAACCTACTTTTTCGAAATGGCGCTGTATATTCAGGCAACCCAAAATACACCTTTTAAGTTCAAGTTACGCAACACGTTACACTGTGACGTAGGCGTCATGGGTAACTAGAGCAAAAATTAAAAAAATCAGCCGGTATTAAATATAGCAACTAACGCATGTGTTTTATTTGTCCATACTATTATATATAACACAGAATACATTCCCTTTGTGCGACGTGCTTTAAAAAATTGAATCCGCTTCTCAGAAAACTCGAAATTCATTTTGCAAGACGCGTCCATTAATAAGAAACCCCGAATGAAGTAACTCATTAAATCATCACACATGTCTTTGACGTTCGCACCGGGTGGTTGATCACTTACAATTCACGCGATTTTTTGTCGAGTCAGTTTTTAATTGACAATTTCTCTAATTTCATTCGACGATTTTTCTCACTGATTGAATTTTTTTCCCCGTTAATGTTTCCGGACGTTGCAGTGTGTTCGCGCAGCGGGGGAATTGTCCATAATGGAGCGATTTATTAATTTTTGATGAGTCCACCTATGATTATTAAGACGGACCAAAGTGTTGCCTCCTGTCAGATCGAAATGGTGTTAGCTAATAAAAAACTTCTCCCAGCGCTTCCTCGTTAAAAAGGTTTAGCTTTTGCCGATCATTTTACCGAGAAGCAGCGGCGAGATTAATAAAAATCTCATCTTGTTTGGATTTTGTGAAATTAGGTGGTACGGTCACGGTGCGAAATTGTATTAATTTACATTAATGAGATGATCTAAGGAGGTTTTTTTGAGATATTGTCTCGTGGACTTTTATGGTTCTACTATAAAAATGTACGTCTGAAAGGTACAAGCAAGAGGAACAAAAATGGCGATGATATAAGTAGATGCTCGGTTCCGGATTAAAAAATTGTGTAACAACTATCAAAGGTAAGTTTTACGAAATCGAGTTTTTGTTCGACAGTGTTTCTTGTTGTTTTGATTGATTGCAGATTAAATAATTATCAGGGAGATTAAAGAAAAGCTGTTTTGTAGAAGTTATTTGGTGAAAAAAAATTTAATTTTATATTCTGACGCATTTAAAATGAGATTAAATTCTAATTTTGGTTTTTTAGTGTGTTCAGCTAGTTAGAACTGTACTTAATTTTTTTAAATTTGCAAGAAAAACTTGGTCAGCAGCTGCATATAGTGGGTTCGGATTTATAATTAGCAGATAAGGCATTTTAGTTGACAAATACTAAAATTAAGAGATACATGTTGTTGATCGGCACCAATCAAGTGAGTTTTTTTAAGCCACTTAAATCTTGGTTTTAGATTTTATTTAATTTTTTTTTGTCTAATTTTATCTGTTTTTTAAATAAAAGCATGGTCTGTCTGTTTAATTTTTGATGAAAAATAAAACCGCCCTTAGTTGCTGATTAATAAAAAAATAAGTAAGGCTACCTGACTTTCTTATCGACTGAAAATTTGTTAATTCGAAACATATTTTTTTAAAGCGATATATCAAACACAGTTATTTTGTTGCGTGTTGTTTGTTTTTAATAAATTCAACGTCATGAGTTTCAAAATTTGTAAATAATGGAATGGAAGTACATCCCGATAACGGATGATAAACCAAATTGCTCCGCCATTGCCTAGAGATACTTTCGAACTTAGGGGTGTGGTTAACTCGAGTGTATAGTGTAAACGATGTTTAGATTCAGAGAGGTGGGTGCCACAAATTTCGCCGTATTATCTCTCCGTTCTTATTCCACCCTCCTCCCTTAGATAATTTTTTTTATGTGAAGCGTAATCTTCAAAAAAATTCCCCAGCTTTTTTGACTTCGATTTTTCAGTTCTTCAATTTTTCATCTTTTTTATTTCTTCAGTTTTTCGATTTGCAATTTTTTGAGGTTTCAAGTTATATTTTTTGAGTTTTTCAGTTTTCTAAAATTTGAATTTTTCGATTAAAATTTCTCGAGTTTTCGATTTTTTATTTTCCAATTTTTCGATTCTTTAATTTTTCGTTTCAAATTTTCGATTTGCAATTTTTCGCTTCGGTTTTATGTTTTCTTTATTTTTACGATTTCTCCATCTTGCAGTGTTCTTATCTTATAATTTTTTGTTTCTTCAATTTTTCGTTTTGTCAATTTTTAATTTTTCTTTGTTTCTTCAATTTTAGGATATGGACTTTTTCGAGTTTTAAGTTTTAAATTTTTCTATTATTTGGGTTTTTATTTTTCATTTCTTCAGTTTTTCGTTTCTGTTTTTTATTTTTCAAATTTTTTTCATTTTCTGGTTTTTCAGTGGTCTGATTTTATAAATTTTTTTTGTCAAAGCGAGATTTTTTAATTTTTCGGTTTTCAGTTTTTCTGTTTTTCAGTTTCAGATTTTTAATTTTTCGTTTTTGTAATTTGAGATTTTTCAGTTTCTCGATCTTTTAATTTTTTGTTTCTTCAATTTTTGATTTGAAATTTTTCTAGTTTTTCTTTTAAATAAGTATGTAATAATAATAATAATTTAAAATTTTTTTATTTTTTCCATTTTACGATTTTAGAATTTTCCTTTTTTTCAGTTATTGGATAATAAAAGTTTTTCATTTATTCGAGTTTTCAATTTATTCATTTTTAATTTTTGGAGTTCTCTTCTACAGTTTTTGGGTTTTCTAATGTTTTGATTGGAATCGTTTTTTCTTCTTTCAAGTAAGTATTTCGATTCATTTAATTTTATTTTCGATTTTTTAGTGTTTCAATTTTTTGTTTCTTCAGTTCTTCCATTTGCAATTTTTCGATATTCCACTTTTCGATTTTGCAGTTTCAACGTTTCGGAAGATTGAAAATTGAGAAACTTGAAATTCGAAAAAGTACAAAATAAAAAAAAAGTTGTAATAAAAAAGTAAATTAAATTAAAAAAAATTAAAATCGAGAAATGGAAGATCAAAAAATAAAAATTTGAAAATCGAAAGACACATTGAAGAATTAAAGGAAGTGAAAAAATTGAAAAATTGGGATAAAAAATCGAGAAAACGAAAATAAAAAACAACTCGAAAATGAAAAATAAAAATCAAGAACTTGTAAACTTGAAGAAACGAAACTGTAAATAACGAAAAATTGCAAAATTTAAAATTTGTAAATCGAAAATTTGAAGAAACGAAAATTTGAAGAAACGAAAATTTGAAGAAACGAAAATTTGATAAATTGGGAAGTTGAGAAATTGAAAAATTAAAGTTGAAAAAACGAAAAATCATGAAACCGAAACATTGAAAAATGGAAAATTTTTTGTTTCCTTGTAACCTCTATAAATTTAGAACCAGTGACCTAAACAACACTTCCGCAGCTTTTTTGATTTAAAGTTTTCAGTTCTCCAATTTTTCATTTTTTTTATTTCTTCAGTTTTTCGATTTGCAGTTTTTCGAGGTTTCATTTTCAGTTTTTCAATTTTCTAAATTTTGAATTCTTCAATTAAAATTACTTGAGTTTTCAATTGTTAATATTCCAATTTTTCGATTATTTAATTTTTCATTTCAAATTTTCGATTTACAATTTATTTCCTTATTTTTACAATTTCTCGGTTTTGCAGTGTTCGTATTTTATAATTTTTTGATTTTTCAATTTTTGGTTTCTTTTCGAGTAGCAATTTTTCAATTTTTCATTTTTTTTTGTTTCTTCAATTATAGGATATAGACTTCTTCGAGTTTTAAGTTTTTCATTTTTCGATTATTTGTTTTTTATTTTTCATTTCTTCAATTTTTCGATGTATAATTTTTGTTTTCTGTTTTTTATTTTCGTAATTTTATTAATTTTCCGGTTTTTCAATGGTCTGATTTTATAATTTTTCTTTTTGTCAAAGGGTGATTTTTAATTTTCAAATTTTTCAATTTTTCGGTTTTCAGTTTTCCTATTTTTCAATTTTCGATTTCTAATTTTTTGTTTTTTTAATTTGAGATTTTTCAGTTTCTCGATTTTTAAATTTTTTCTTTCTTCAAATTTTGATTTGCAATTTTTCGAGTTTTTGTTTTTAAGATTAATAATGATGATAATTTCAAAATTTTCACTTTTTCCATTTTCTCTTTTTTTCAGTTATTGGATTTTAAAAACTTTATCATTTATTCGAGTTTTAAATTTTTTCATTTTTAATTTTTGAATTTCTCGATATTTAATTTTTCAATTTTTCGATCTTGCAGTGTTACAATTTTTCGATTTTATAATTTTGACGCTTCTATAATTTTTCGATTTTACAGTTTTTGAGTTTTCTAATGATTTGATTGGATTCGTTTTTTCTTCTTTCCAGTTTTTAGATGCATTTAATTTTTTTTTCGACTTTTCAATGTTTCAATTTTTCATTTCTTTAGTTCTTCGATTTGCAATTTTTCGATTTTGCATTTTCTCGTTTTTTCAGTTTCAACGTTTCGAATCGAAAGTTAAAAATTGAGAAACTTAAAATTCGAAAAAGTAGAAAATCAAAAATAAAAATTGTAATAAAAAAAGAAAATTAAAAAATTTTACAATCGAGGAATGGAAGATCAAAAAATAAAAATTTGAAAACCGAAAGACACATTGAAGAGTTAAAGGAAGTGAAAAAATGGAAAAATTGTGATATAAAATCAAGAAAACGAAGATTAAAAAAAACTCGAAAATGAAAAATAAAAATCAAGAACCTGAAAAATTGAGGAAACGAAAAACTGAAAAACCGAAAGTTTAATAAATAAATTGAGGAACTTAAAAATCGAAAAAGTCCAAAATTCAAAAATCCAAATATTGTAAAATCGAAATCTTGAAAATTGCAAAATTGAAACATTTAAAAATTGTAAAAAATTAAGGAAGTGAAAAATCACAAATTAAAAATTTGAAAAATTGTATAAACGGAAGTTAAAAAATCTAAAGAAAAAAATTAAGGAAATGAAAAAATGAAAAATAGCGATATAAAATCTAGAAAACGAATTTTAAAAAGTCGGAAAAATGAAAAATAAAAATCAAGAACATGTAAACTTGAGGAAACGAAACTGTAATACCGAAAAATTGCAAAATTGAAAAATTGAAAATCGAACATTTGAAGAAACGAAAAATTGAAAATTGGGAAGTTGAGAAATTGAAAAATTAAAGTTGAAAAAACGAAAAATTATGAAACCGAAACATTGAAAAATGGAAAAATTTTTGTTTCCTTGTAACCTCTATAAATTTAGAACCAGTGACCCAAATAACACTTCCGCAGCTTTTTTGATTTAAATTTTTCAGTTCTTCAATTTTTCATTTTTTTTTATTTCTTCAGTTTTTCGATGTGCAATTTTTTGAGGTTTCATTTTCAGTTTTCTAAATTTTGAATTTTCCAACTAAAATTTCTCGAGTTTTCAATTTTTAATTTTCCAGTTTTTCGATTCGTTAATTTTTCATTTCAAATTTTCGATTTGCAATTTTTCGGTTCGGTTTTTTATGTTCTTATTTTCACAATCTCTCGATTATGCAGTGTTCCTATTTTATAATTTGTTGATTTTTCAAATTTTCGTTTCTTAAATTTTATGATATGAACTTCTTCGAGTTTTGATTTTGAATTTTTCAGTATTTTGATTTTCCAACTTTTGGATGGTTTAGTATTTAGATTTTGCAATTTTTCGATTTGCACCTTCACGAGTTTTAAGTTTTTAATTTTTCGATTATTTGATTTTCTTATTTTTCATTTCATTTTTTCGATGTACAATTGTTCGTGTTTGTTTATTATTATTATTTTCCTGATTTTTTTTAATTTTCCGGTTTTCAAATGGTCTGATTCTCTGATTTCATAATTTTCCTTTTTTTATAGCGGAATTTTTTTAATTTTTGGATTTTGAAATTTTTCGGTTTTCAGTTTTTCTATTTTTCAATTTTAGATTTTTAATTTTTCGTTTTGTAATTTGCAATTGTTCGAGTTTTTGTTTGGAAGATGTAATAATAATGATAATTTCAAAATATTTCACTTTTTCTTCGCTTATGCTCGGGAAGAAAAAATTTAAAAATTGGAAAGTAGAGGAATTGAAAGATCAAAAAATAACAGTTTGAAAATCGTAAGAAACATTGAAGAATTAAAGGAAATGAAAAAATCGAAAACTTGTCATATGAAATCGAGAAAACGAAAATTAAAAAATTTAGAAAATAAAAATAAAAATCAGGAACTGAAAAATTGAGGAACTTAAAAATCGAAAAAATCCAAAATTCAAAAAACCAGATACTGTAAAATTGTAAGATTGAAAATTAAAAAAAAAATGCAAAATTGAAACATTTAAAAAATTGTAAAAAATTAAGGAAGTGAAAAATCAAAGATTAAATATTTGAAAAATCAAATAAACGAAAAGTTAAAAAAAATCGAAAGAAAAAAATAACGGAAATGAAAAAATTAAAAATAGCGATATAAAATCTAGAAAACGAACTCTAAAAAGTCGGAAAAATGAAAAATAAAAATCAAGAACTTGTAAACTTGAAGAAACGAAACTATAATACTGAAAAATTGCAAAATTGCCAAATTGTAAATCGAAAATTTGAGGAGACGAACATTTTTGAAGTTGAGAAATTGAAAAATTAAAAAATCAAAGTTGAAAAAACGAAAAATTATGAAATAGAAACATTGAAAAATGGAAAAAGCCTTTTTGATTTTAATTTTTCATTGTTCAATTTTTTTTCATTTCTTCAGTTTTTCGATTAGCAATTTTTTGAGGTTTCATTTTCCAGTTTTTCGATTCTTTAATTTTTCATTTCAAATTTTCGATTTGCAATTTTTCAGTTCGGTTTTTTATTTTCTTGTTTTTACAATTTCTCGATTTTGCCGTGTTCCTATTTTATAATTTTTTGTTTTTTAAATTTTTCGTTTCTTTAATTTTTCGACTGGCAAGTTTTCAATTTTTCATTTTTTTGGTTCTTCAATGATGATATGGACTTCCTCGAATTTTCATTCTGAATTTTTCAGTATTTCGATTTTCCAACTTTTGGATGTCTCAGTGTTTAGAATTTGCAATTTTTCGATTTGCAGTTTCACGATTTGTAAGTTCCTAATTTTTCGATTATTTGGTTTTTTATTTTTCATTTCTTCAATTTTTCGATGTACAATTTTTGTTTCTGTTTTTTTATTTTCTTAATGTTTTTAATGGTCTGATTGTGGCGGGAAAACACCCTGATATGGACTTGGGGAAGGTACAATGGGCCCAAAGGCGAGGCCTAAGTGCCGGCTGGCTACGGTCAGCCCCCATAAATTAAGAATCCAGAAGAATCCAGAATGGTCTGATTTTATGATTTTTCTTTTTGTCCAAGCGAAATTTTTTAATTTTTGGTTTCTCGGTTTTTTTAATTTTTTGTTTCTTCAAATTTTGATTTGCAATTTTTCGAGTTTTTGTTTGGAAGATGTAATAATAATGATAATTTCAAAATTTTTCACTTTTTCCATTTAGCGATTTTAGAATTTTTCCGCCTTTCAGTTATTGGATCTTAAAACTTTTTCATTTATTCGGATTTTCATTGTTTCCATTTTTTAATTTTTCAATTTTCAATTTTTAATATTTCCGTTTTTAATTTTTCAATTTCTTGATATTTCATTTTTTTAAATTGCAAAATTGAAAAATAAAAAATAAAAAAAAAAGAAAAAATATATAATGAAAACTTTAAAAAATTTGAAAATTGGAAATCAGGAACTTGAAAAATTGAAGAAACGAAAATGTGAAAAAACTAAACATTAAAAATTGAGAAACTTAAAAATCGAAGTACAAAATCAAAAAAATGAAATAGTGTAAAATCGAAATATGTATTGAAAAATAACGAAATCGGAAAATGGGATACATGAGAAATCCAAAAATTGCAAAACTAAAAAATTAAAAAATTTGAAAACAGAGGAACTGAAAGATCAAAAACTAAAAATTTGAAAATCGTAAGAAACATTGAAGAATTAAAGGAAATGAAGATATCGAAAAAATGTGATGTGAAATCGAGAAAATGAAAATAAAAATAAAAATCAAGAACCTGAAAAATTGAGGAAAAGAAAAATTGAAAAATTAAAAATTGAAAAACTGAAAAAATTGTTAAATTGAAACATTGAATCTTGAAAATTTGAACAGTAAATTGAAAAATCGAAAGATGATGATAATCGAGGAATCCAAAAGTTGCTAAATTGAAAAAATTAAAATTGGAAAATCGAGGAATTGAAACATGAATGATTGAAAATTCGAATAACCGAAAAGATCCAAAGAAACATTGAAAGAATAATGGAAATGATAAAACAAAAAATTGCGGCATTAAATCTAGAAAATAAAATTTAAAAAGTCGGAAAAATGAAAAACAAAAATCAAGAACTTGAAAACTTAAGGAAACGAAAATGTAATATCGAAAAATTGTAAATCGAAAATTTAAAGAAACGAAAATTTGAAAAATTTCAGTTATTTATGGAAATTTTGGAAAGCGGTTTTCACTAGTGTTTTCAGCTCGCAAAACTTTAGAAATCGTACCAGATCTATTTTCGATTTTATTTGTAGGAACTGAGATAATTACAGTCAAAATAAACGTTTAGCCGCTTCTACGACACAAGCTTTTTTTTACTGTGTATCGTTTCTAATATAAAAAAAGTCGACGATATATCTAGTACGATTTCTGGAGTTTTAGAAGCTGAAAACAGTGCTGAAAACCGCGTTCCGAAATTTTCTTAAATAATTAAGATAATTAAGTACGTTATGCAAAAATTTCACTAAAATAAAAAAAAAACATTTGATCACAAATTATTTTTAACAAAACTGCTCTTGCGTTATACCGGGTGTCTGGAAAATGGTGCATTAACTCTTCAGTACGTTATGTACGGGATTTCATGAGTCCCAAAAAAATAATAAAAAAATTCTTTATGATGTAGATTTCGAAAAAAAACGTAATTTTATAAAAGTATTTAAAACAGCTTACTTTCTGATTTCTTACTAACGATGGTGACTGAAATCCACCTTTTACTTTTTTTTAGGATAATAACCATAACAACCAGTAGTCATTAATCGTTGTGCATTATTATTAATAAAACAAGCTGTTATTTTGCATTAATAAATAATCCAAAAAGAAGCATTTATAAATTATTTTATAAAGCTCATAATGTTTCCAAATTTTGATAATTTTTTGTAAAAGTTAGTCATCAGTACTTGCTAACGTAAAACTGATTTTGGCAAATGAGATACCCTCTAAGAAAAGAGAGGGCGGGTGGGCGGGGTTAGTACCTGCTAAGATAAAACTGACTTTGGCAAATAATATACCCTAAGAAAATAGAGGGAGGGTGGGCGGGGCTAGTACCTGCTAAGATAAGGCTGATTTTGGCAAATTTTTCTCAGACTCTCCTGCTGAATGTTAAGAGCGTAGCGGAGAGTTAATCTGCCATTTTCCAGACACCCAATATAAAGAAACCTTATATAAAATTTCACAACCTTAATCTTTTCCTTAGTCTGTTAAGAACGGTGATATTACATTCTAGAAATGTGCAGAAAATTCTCTGTATGTCAACTTGGATAGATATAGTGTAATACTAATAATAACAGTACTGTATAGCCAAATGTTCGGGTGTTTTATTCAAAAATCAATAAATCGCCTAATTTATTATTTTTTTTAAGAGTACATTGATAAACCACAATTGTAGAGTCATCATATTTTGTGTATTTCAGAGATGATTTATTCGACAAAATTTTGAATTGACGTCACCAATTTTTTGGAAGGGGATAAACGAATAAATTTTGATTAACGATTTACTAAGATTACGATAACCTTAAGACGTTTGCAAGATTTCGGAGCATTCGGTTTTGCAGTCAAGTTAAATTTGAACAATATACAATTTAGATTTGTTTTCCAAAAATCTGGATGTCTAAGATAAAAACTGAAATCAAAAACCACATGTGAAGGATTATTAAATTTTGGTTAGCGTTTTAGCCTTTACATGATATTCCTAATATATTTAGAAAATTCAGAGATTATCTGTTTAATAAAAATTCGGATAGACGGAAACGGGAGACCTATTTTTTCGTACAGTAAGAGTCATGAAACTTTGAGAAAACATGGCAGTAGCTAGTCGTCTAGTGGATTCGATGACAATACTTCCTTAGATTACGCCACAATTCAAGTGGTAAAAATGTCTTTCTTCGTTCCAGTCGCTTCACCCGTCCGCTCGAAATTAACGCGATCGCCTCTCCTATAAAATTTTTCGCCAACTTCCTCCCATAAAACCGTACCTCTGGTAGATCGTAATTATCCGAGTTTGTATACCCACCCCGGGTAGTCACGATTTCCTGCTGACCGGAGATTGTTTTGAATTAAGGCGATACAGGATGCAGCAGCGGCAGCGGCGACCGCTGCGGCTTCGCTGCGGCTGCGGTCACATGTACCTGTCGGATTTTTAACGAGATTGTAATACCGGAATCGGTTTAATATACCCATTGGGCCGCGACTCAAAAACGTGAGTTATACCGAAGATGCTCCGTGCAGATACGGCCGTTCGATAGATGATTGTCTTTGCTTTAATTAGGAACCGAGATCGACGAGGAAATTGCGTAAAATTAATTGGAGTGCACGGTGCACGGGTAACGTTCACGTCATCCAGACGTAATTACAACGTAATGGGCTCGGACGGGGCGGTGCTAAAGCCGTGGAGAATCGATTTGCGAAAAGTTCGGACCTGGAACCGTGACGAATTTTTGTTTTCGGTTAAAAGTTCGCCTGACTTATAATAAAATATTATTAAAGGTTATTATTTAAACTGCGGAGATCGCTTGTTTGATCTGGGCTTCGCGTGGAAAAGTTTCGGCGAAAGCGGACGCTAAGCCGGCAATGGAAACGTGGGAGCTGAGGAATCTATAAGGCATGAATTGTTTTTAGGCGATGTTCGTTTTTAGGAAGTTCGTAACGATTTGGCTACGAAACAAAAACAACTGAATACTTTACATTTATAAAATGGGTACCTACAAGAACTGATCCATAACCAATTTTACTAGAGTTGCACGAAACAAACGATAATTCACTGCTGAAAGATTCATTACTATTATTTTTTGGTGTTATACAGGTCATGGAAACATTCCGCCTCTCACTTTATGTGGACCTTACTAAATGTCCAAGGACTATTAAAAAATAAAACTAATTTATTCCAATAAAAATAAACAAATTTAGTGTGTTTAAACATCACAGTAAATGTTGAAAATGTTCACTATTTTGTTCAAGCCATTTTCACTATCTTTTTAATTTCAAAAATGTTCTGTAACATCGTATCATCAATACTTTGGACGCACTGTTCAATTTCATGTTGAAACAAAAACTTCTGACTGCTGAGGCTATTTTGTCAAAGAAGTTTGCGGGTTTTGTTCAAGTCGTCTCAAATCATCAACAACTCCCACAGATAGTGGACGTCTTCCAGGAGATTTCCTTTTGTCGACACTGCCAGTTTGAACAAACCTGTTGGTTACATCTTTTTTGTGAGCCTTTAACAATGTTTATTGAATTATCAAATCACAGCATTTGGCCAAATATTCTTGCTTACAAGCGGTTACAGAATGCACCCACTCATAACAATAAAAGTGCCTTCTTCAACATTTTCATTGTCTTCGCTTCGTAGCACAAAAAGAAAATTTTCGTATGCAAGCAGCAAGAGTTTTGAAAACGACTGTTTTGTTGTTTTTAGCTTGGATCAACAAGAATTATTGCAATTCACACTTGAAAAACGTTAAAACAATAATAACTGTGATTTTAAATGACAGGTTACAAATGACGTTAATAACAAGTGAGAATGGGATTTTTGAAATCCATGGCCAACTACGCCCATCGAATTATCTATAAAAACCCTGCACATGTTACTTGTTTTTGAAAGGATCTGAAAAAATTTTGTGGGTTTAGTGTTTCGTTAAAAAAAAGTAGAATCTTGTTATGTGTCATGCATTTTTTAATAATTTAAAAGAACCTTGGGGGTCATATAGTGGTTTTTTTAAATCATTTTAAAAATTTTGAAAAGACCTAATGTTTTGATTTAAAAAAAATTTAAAGAATCTTGAGGTCCCTAGCGTAATTTTTTTGACACATTAAAAGAATCTTGTTTTTGAAAGAGATTACGATAATTTTGAGGACCTTGGTGTTATTATTTTAATTTAAAAGAATATTGGAACTCCTGGTATTTTCTTTTTTTTAACTTGAAAAATTTTTAAAACCCCTATTTTTTAATAATGTAAAACATTGTTGCGACCTCTGGTGTTTTGTTTTTGAAGAAAATTTAAACGATTTTAGGGTCTCCAGTGTTTTTTTTTTTTCATTAAGAGAATCTTCGTTTTGGAAGAGATTACGAAGAGTTTGAGGACGCTAATGTAATTTTTTTTTTAATAATTTAAAAGAATTTTAGGAACCTTAGTGCTTTTGTTTTTAATAATTGAAAAGAATCTTAAGGGTTACTGGGGCTTTGTTTTTGAAAAAATTTTAAACAACATTCAGGTCCCTAGGGTCATTTTTTAATCAATAAATAGGATCTTTATTTTTAAGACATTACGAGAATTTTGAGGACCTGAGTATCAATTTATTTAATAAGTACTCCTAATAATTTCAAAGAATCTTGAAGTCCTTTATCTTTTTTCAGTCGGTTAAAAAATTCTTGTTTTTGAAAGAAATCACGAGAATCTCAAAGACCCTAGTGTTATATTTTGATAATTAAACAATTTTGAAGAATCTTAAAAACCCGAGTGTTTTGTTTTTGAAAACATTTTAAATAATCTTAGAGGTTCTAGTGTGTTTATTCAATTTGAAAGAATCATGGGAAACCCTTGTATCTTTTGCAAAAAATTAAAATAATCTTGAGGACGCCTGGTGTGTGTTGTTTTTGAAAAAAAAATCTTGGGGACCCTAATTGTTTTTAGAAAAGTTTACGAGAAGCTTGAGGACCTAAGTACTATTTTTTACTAATTTAAGTATTTTTAAGAACTCCGGGTGTTTCTTTTTTTTTTTAATTTGGAAGAAACTTAAAAATCCATTTTTTTTCTAATTTAAAAGCATTTTAGGGACTTTAGTGCTTTTGTTTTTAATAAAAATTTAACAGAATCTTAGGGGCCACTGGGATTTTCTTTGTGAAAATTTTTTAAAGAGTATTGGGGTCTCTAGTATAATTTCTTATTAAATTAAAAGTCTTGAGGACCCTAGTGTTATTTTATTTAATTATTGAAAACATTCCTAGGCTCTCTGTCGTTTTTTCTACTCAGTTAAAATAATTTTGTTAATGATAGAAATTGCTAGGATCTTCAGGAATCTAGTGTCCTTTTTTTTAAAATTTAAAAAAAATTATAAGCATCTAGTATTTTGTTTTGAAAAAAAATTAAATTTGGGGTCCCTAACATCTTTTTTTTTAACAATTTAAAAGAATCTTGTTTTTGAAAGAGATTACGATAATCTTGAGGACCCTAGTATTATTTTTTAATATTTTAAAAGAATATTGGGAACTCCTGGTATTTTATTTTTTTTAAATCGAAAGAATCTTAAAAACCCCAATTTTTTTATAATTTAAAACAAAACAAATTGAAAGAGTATTGGGGTCCCTAGTGTCATTTTGTAAATAATTAAAATACTCTTTTTTAACAGGTTACGAGAATCTTGAGAACCCTAGTGTCATTTTATTTAATAATTGGAAAAATCTTAGGCTCCCCGGCGATTTCCTACTCAATTGACAGTCTTGTTCCTGAAAAAAATTATGAGAATCTTGGGAACCTTAGTGTCATTTTTTAACTAATTTAAGAAGATCTTAGGAGTGCTATAGTGTTTTTTCAATAATTTTAAAAATTTTGAAAGCACTTGGCGTTTTGTTTTGAAAAAAATTTAAAGTTGAAGTTCCTAAGGTCTTTTTTTAAAAAATTAGAATAATCTTGTTTTGAAAGAGATCACGATAATCTTGAGGATCATAGAGTTGTTTTTTAATAATTTGAAAGAATACTGGGAATTCCTAGTATTTTGTTTTTTTTAACTTGAAAGAATCTTAAAACCCATTTTTTTTATAATTCGAAACAATTTTGGTACCATGTTTTAATCAAATAAAAGAATCTTTCTTTTTAAGACATTACGAGAATCTTAAGGATCTTAGTGTTTCTTTTTTTAATAATTTTAAGGAATCTTGTTTTTGAAAGAGGACCCTAGTGTCATATTTTAATAATTTAACAGGATCTTGGGAACTCCTGGTGTTTTGTTTCTAAAAAATTTTTAAAGAATCTTAGTTAGGGACTCTCTCTTTATAATTTGAAACAATCTTGGAAAACCCTTGTATCTTTTTTATTAAATTAAAACAATGTAGAGGACGCCTGATGTTTTGTTTTTGCAAAAAAAAAAGAATCTTAGGGTCCCTAGCGTCTTTTTTTCAATCAATTAAAATAATCTTGTTTTTGAAGAGATTACGAAAATGTTAAGGACTCTAGTGTCATTTTTTTTAATGATTTAAAAGAATCTTGAGGTGAATACATAGTGTCTTTTTTAATAATTTAAAAGAAAAAAGAGTGTTGGGGTCTCTAGTGTTTTTTTTTTTTTTTAATTAAAAGGATCTTGTTTTGAAAGGGATTATAAGAATCCTGAGGACCCTAGTGTCCATTTTCCGAGCGTAAGCTAACGAATTATTGTAATCAAATCCATCGGCCGACTGATTACCTTATATTTTTTCGACGTGTCATGACCCCAGGAGTCCCGCGTTTCCGTCTGTCTGTCTGTCTGCCGTCTGTCCGGAATTTTTATTAGACAGAGATAATCTCCGAAATTACCGTACCGATTGTTGTCAGATTTATATGTATGTTAGGAATATCGTTGTAGATGGTAAAACGCTAACCAAAATTTTTCATAATACTTAAGTAGGATTTAAACTTTATAAAATAACATACTTCTGTACTTGGTCTTTACGAAACTGTCTTCAGATTTTCCCCAAGGCATCCAAATTCCCGCAAAGCAATCGAAATTGTATTGAAAATTTTTCTAGGAGTACCTATAAGCGGTGTTGCTATAAGGTTACAGTGGCTCATCGTGAACGAATGTGGCATGGGTTTTTCTTTGTTTCTTATACTATCTTTGCTATTACCTATATTTTTTGTGGAAAAAAAAAACGGATTCTTTTAACACATATGCATACTTTGATGCCGATGCTCGTACTGTGATGCCGGCGCTGACACGATATGAACGTGGTAATAGTCGAAGTACAAACATAAACAGTTGAAGTTAAATAAGTACTAGGAATTAAGAATACATTATTTCCCGTTATTTATCTGCTTTAAATATTTCGTGTCGTCCGCACTTGTGGACACTTGGAATTTGGGCCTTCATGACGCAGAGGCTGCAGGATGTTATTTACACTACCGGAGCAAGAGAAGTTCTGTCAAAATAAGTTTCCACCATTTTTTTTTATTTAAAAGTATCTTGGGTTCCCTCCTGGTGTTTGTTATGTCTTTGAAAAAATTTTGAAAGAATGTTTGGGTTTCTAGTGCCTTTTGTGTTGATACTATAAAAAAGTCTTATTTTTGAAAGGGATTTTAAGAATGTTGGAATGCTAGTGTTCTTTTTTTAACAGGTTACAAAAATGGTGCGGTTTCCTGGTGCTTTGTTTTTGAAAAAATTTGAAAGAATCTTGGGGTCTTTGGTAAGAGTTTAAAAGGACCTTTTTGAAAGAATTTGAATGCGGTGATCTATTTTTGAAAGAATGTAAATGGATCCTGGAGGTCTCTCCTGTTTTCATTTCGAAATAAATTCGAATAAATTTGGGTTCTTGTTGTCTGTTCTTTTTTTTAAGAATTTCAAAGAATGTAGGAGTCCCTGGTGTATTTGTTTTAAAATAAATGTGATACAGTCTTGGAAGCATTTGGTATTTTGTTTTTAAAAATTGTTAGAAAACAAATGGCATATCGAAATCCAAGAAAACTCCCGAAAACATTGAATGTGGGAATGGTTATGGAAGAGATCCCTTGTACATCTATAATATAACAGGTGGTCATCGATGGTCTAATCGAAGCTAACTTTTTCCAATGTAGTGGACGAGGAGAGTAAATAAGACTACTTTTTTTTTAATTTATGTATATTAAAAACAGATTTGGTATTATTACAAATGTTGATAAAGCCGCTACAAAAAATGAGAAGTTGTCAAATCACAGCAACGAGGTGGCCAAGAATATGACGAATAATCTAAATGAACATTACAGTAGCATACCGACGAAATATGTGTCACATTAAAAAATATATTTTACAATATTTTCACTTTTTTGCACTTTGGTTTAGTCGGAAATGAGCCTAATAGTTACTGTTTTATGGAACTCATATGTATTTATTTTGACACTTTTTTAGAAATAATGAAATTTTTGAGAATATAGCACTTTATTTTATTTTCCTCATTCATAACAATTACTTATTTTCTCTATAAACACTATCATTTTTCGCCTACGTTCAATTGTCGCATGCGACCAGTTGTACTTGTCACGAATTGTGTTGCGATGAATTGTGACTGCGACCAGTTGTCGTTGCGACCAGTTGTCGCTGCGACCAGTTGTCGCTGCGACCAGTTGTCGCTGCGACCAATTGACGCTGCGATCAGTTGTTTGCGATCAATTGTCGCGCGACGGCACCAAGAATAGAACGTGTGTTTGTTGCTTAGTTGTGAAAACAACTGATTTTTTTTTTAATTTGAAAAACAGAGAACACGTAAAAGTAAACTGAACAACGAGACACAAACGAAAAATCGGATAAAACGTATAAGCGTAAACAACTCCGCTTGTCAAAAATGTCAAACCACTGTTAAATGTCAATTATGGAATTATTTATGCACATGCGTTTTTTGCACGGTGGTAGAAGTAAGGTGTGGAAACCTCATTCATAACTTTCCTCAAAATCATTGGTAGAAAACACAAATCGCGTGGTTTGGATTATATGTCATTATCTGTCCACACCGCAGCGACGTCTAGAGAGATCAGTTGAAATTAAGTAATAGAAAACTGTATTAAATCTTTGACATTTATGCCAATGTCATTTATTACCCAATCACAAATGTCGAATCATCTACCAATCACACGATTCACACCAAAGACCAGCCCAGAGATTTCTTAGTAACCTAGATACGGTGATCCTATGCAAAAGCGAACATACGTTCTTGGCCAACATGTACACTATGCGTTTTGCTTTCCATCTTCTTTTACAGCATGGGAACGCAGGAGTATGATTTTGTAGGTCTTTGTTTAAACCTAGCAATTTACGATTTTGCGCAGTAAACCCTTAAATTCTGCTAGCGCAAGTCGGTTCTTAATTCATACAATCGCCGGTGTTTGTGTGTTTGTTAGTTTGTTCCAAGGAGGTTAAATGTATAGAGAGAGTATTGGGCTTATTGTTTTGTAGCGCACATATACAAATCCTCTCTGCTGTTCGTATCGTGTTCGTACACACTCGTGAAGGCACGGCATGCACGGATAGAGAGTCAGTAGCGTAACAAAATATTGCTGTTGTGCTGGTTGTTAGTTTTAATATTAGTTTACTGGATGTTTAAAAAAAGAAAGCAGCCATGGTGAAAGTGTGTTTTATGTGTAAAAGACCTTATGAAAGAGCTTCTACGCGTTCGTATCATATGTATGTGTGCAAATTTATCAAAATGTAGTCTTATAAATTGAAGTGTACAATATTTTTTTCTCCAAAACGGGTGATCAAAAAGGTTTTAAATTAGGGTATATGAAATATTCTTCATTTCTGCGAGTAAACCCGTTAGAATTTAAACTTGTCAAATTAAATATAGAATAAGGTTATGTTTGTTCTCCGGCTAATAAATGGGAGGCTGCCTAGAATAAAGGCGCAAAAACGACAAAGGATTCGCTGTTGTAGCATTAAAGCATTTGACGTGGCTTTCTATTTTGGTTTTACCGTCTTCGATTTGTTACTATTTGTAAGGGTTGTCGGTTTAATCAAAGAAATGAAAAATATTTCCACGACCTAACCTAATCTGAAAACTTTTTTATCACGCGTTATACATATACAGTGCATCTTTTCTAAAAGTAGACTCTAGGTTCCTACGTTAAATTTTGTTAGGGTGAAAACCCAGAAATGATTTTTGCAGTGAAAATAGCCTCATTAGGGTTCTGCTTTAATTTCCACTACCACTGTTCGCAGAAAATTATTAATTTATGCTTTAAAAAATAAAAATAATTTTGTTTAAAAAAATTCAGTACATTGTAGAAGGTTGTGACTTATCATTTTTGACAGCATAATTTTTATTTAATTACTAAATACTTTTACTGCAATTATTAGAAAAGAAACTGAATGAAGAAAATAAAAGATAATTTCACTGAAATTGCGATTTTGATGGCCATGATTGAGAAAACCTGTATGTATAAAACTGCCATAAAATTTTTAAATTGTGCTTTTGCTCAGGAATGGGACGACGTGGAAATGCTGAAGCATAATTTTGGGCAATTTCTCTGTTGTCGATAAGCCTTTAATGTATTCATCAGTGACCATTTCCACTTTTTCTTTAATCAAATTTTAGAAACGCCAGCTAATAAACGTCTGTTTTTACATGGCTGCCTACAATATTACAGACAAAAATAACCAAATATTATATTTTTAAGAAATATATTTTAATTTAAAGCATAACCTTTAACAAAATCGATAAAAGATGACCCAAATTACGATCAGTAAAAATTTCAACAAAAAGATGCACTGTATAATACGTCGGAATGCCAATATAAGTCGATTCTAATTAAAAATGCAAAGTCGCTTTTCTCGTAAAAATGTCAAACTAATAAATAACTCATGAAGTCATGAAATAAATAAAGACTAGTAGAATGGTTCAATGCTATCTGTTCTACTAGTTGAAGAATTGTAGGTAACTAAGTATAACAACTTAAACCTTTTTTTGGGACCACTTTCACTATCAATAAAAATAGATCGATTAAACCCCATTTTTTTTGGAAAAATTTTACACTACCAGCAAATAAACCAAAAATCTATTTATGCTAGCGTACACCATTGAAGGACAAATTTACAAACTAAGCGACTTTTGTGGTTAAAAACTTACCTTTTAATTAATTCAAAATATGGTATGTATAGGTTTCCAAATGACTCGAGTCTAAGAAATGAATGGTTTAGGAAGTTAGGCGTTGAACCTATCGGAGCAAGATTCATATACCTATGTTCAGATCATTTTACATCTGAACAGTTTATTTTAAAACCCGCTGGTCGACGAAATTTGAAAAGAGGTGCGACACCAGCGACTGTTAGATCTTTTTCGCCGTCAACGTCTGCAACAAAAACTGCAAGTGAAGGTTCTGCAGATGGAACTGTGCAAGATGGACCTTCTAAGATTGAATCTATGTTAAAATCTGATTCTGGGTCTGTATTGGCTACACCATTATCGCCATCCAGTTCCGCCACAAAGTCTACAAGTGAAATTTCTGTCGCTTTTGCAAAGCACAGCGAGATAATGGGTCCTCCAAGAAAAAGAATAAAAATTATAAGAAATGAACAGAATCGAATGCTATCTTCACGATCCATACAATATCAGAAGAAAAATATAGCTGGGGACGTGCAAAATAAGAATACAGGAAAAAAGAAATTGAAAATAGTAAGGTATGTAGGCGATATTAAAAGTGAAGATCTCTCTACTCCTAGAAAACGGAAACAAAACTGGAATTTAGCGAAGAAACTAATTTTATCTCAAAAAAGAAAAATAGCAACTTTACGACAAGCAAACACTAGGCTAAAGCAAAAAATAATATGTTTAAATTCATTATTAAAACATTTGAAAGAAAAAAATTTTATTTCAGAAAACGCCGAACAAACAATTCAAGCATCGTTGCCAATTTCTAGTGCTGATATTTTAAAGAAAATGCTGAAAGCTCGGCCATACAAATACAGCCCAGAATTAAGAAGTTTCGCTTTGACATTAAATTTTTATTCTGCTAAAGCATATACTTATGTTAGAGACAAATTTAACAAGTCATTACCTCATCCAAAAACAATTTCGAAGTGGTACAGTTCGATTAAGGGAGGTCCAGGTTTCACAGAAGAAGCACTGAATGCTTTAAAAATGAAAGTAAATGAATGTGTACTTCAAAATAAAAAAATCCTTTGTAATCTAGTACTGGACGAAATGTCTATCAAGAAGTATATTGAATGGACTGGCTCCTGTTTTTGCGGTTATGTGAATTTTGGTTGTGATTTGGACAGTGATTCTCTGCCACAAGCGAAAGAAGCCCTTGTCTTTATGCTTGTAGCGCTAAATGATCACTGGAAGATGCCAGTCGGCTATTTTTTTTTAGACGGGCTGAATAGCAGCGAAAAAAGTAATCTTGTACAACAGTGTCTGCACTTTCTAAGTGAAGTGGATATAACCATTACTTCTTTAACATTCGATGGTGCACCGACGAACATTAGCATGGCTAATATTCTCGGTGCTAATTTAGACGATCCAAAGAAACTTTTAACAAGATTTACCCATAACGTTACTGGACGGCCAATTTTCATTTATCTTGATCCCTGCCATATGTTGAAATTAATACGCAATTGTTTAGCTAGTAAAGGACAGTTAACTAATAGCAACGGTGAGGAAATTCTATGGGAATTTTTTGAAAAACTCGTTGATTTCCAAGTTACAGAAGGGTTGCACGCAGGAACTAAAATTAAAAAAAGGCATATACAATGGGCTCAAGAAAAAATGAAAGTTAAGATTGCTGCGCAAACTTTCAGCAATAGCGTAGCAGATGCCCTTATTTATTTAAGTGAAGATTTAAAAATTGAAAATTTTAAAAATGCAAGAGCTACGGCAGAGTTTTGTAAGATTATAAATAATATTTTTGACATTTTCAATACGAGAAATTGGGCTGCTAAAACTATGTATAGAAAACCACTCCATCGCAGTAATTACTATCAAATAAACAATTATCTGCAATTTTGCCGAAATTATATTATTAATTTAAAATTAAAAGAAGAATTTGTGATTGCGACAAACAGAAAGACTGGATTTGTAGGATTTTTAATTTGTATAGAAAGTTTAATTGCTATGTATAAAGAATATATAGAAGCAGAACCACCTTTACTACGTTACATTTTGACGTATAAAATTTCGCAAGACCACCTTGAGACATTTTTTAGTGCCGTTAGATGTAGAGGTGGTGCTAATAATAATCCGACGGCCCGGCAATTTCAGTCAGCCTATAAACAACTATTGCTACGTTCTGAAATTAAAGGTGCAGATTCGGGCAATGCAATAGCACTAGATAATACCTCAATTTTATATGTTAGCAGCAAATTAACTCTCAACGAAGAAGGGAATGACCTTCAAAATTCGGAAGAATTTTTGAATTTATCAAAAGAAATCGAGGATCATGATTATATAGCATCTTCAGCATGGCATTTAACATGTTATATTACTGATGTTGTAGCATATATAGCTGGGTTTGTAGTGAAATGTCTGAAAAAATGTGTTACTTGTGCTTTTTGTTTATTGTTATTGCAATCAGACATTACACCTTCCCTGCTGCAACAAAGAAAACAATATGGACAATTACATCGTGCTTCATCATTTTTAATAAAAATTTGTTCAGTAGGAGAAACGTGTTTACGTTTTATGAAATTACAAAAAACCATGTCGGATACTAATTTTCATAAAATTTTAATGGCTACCACGATAAGGAATTTACCCACAAATATTTATGATGCTTTTGGAGATCATTTTTTTAATGATAGTTTGTTAAGCAAAAATCACTGTAAAGAGCTCGTCGAATTGATTCTGTCAAAATATTTTAAAATAAGGCTACACTATGAAGCGGCAAAAACAAATGATCAGATACACGAACGAGTACGAAGCGTACTGACCAAACAAATTTTATTTAAAAATCAATAAATATTTTTTCTTGATTTTGTTTTAATGATGACCCCTGAAATCGAACGCCACTGTATTGTTGCAGTACACTAAACCCCCGCGCCTCACTCCTCTCGCCCGGGAGATGTTGGTCACACTTGACTCTACGTAAAGAATACGACGTACTCCCTCTATACATTTAACCTCCTTGGTTTGTTCTAAGAGATTTCTTAGGTTATAAGATTTATATCACGGTTATAAGTTTAAATTGCATAGAATTTCTAAAAATGGGTTACAGAGTGTGTGTTGTATGCAAAGAAAGATCTAATAATTCTTTTGTTTCGCAAAAATATTACAAAGATTTTTAATAATCCCGACATGAACAATCAGTGCATTTCTCAGGGATTACTAGATAATCACAAAATACAATTGATGAAGGCAATAGCGCAAATTTAAAATTATTAATTTAAAAGTCCGCTTGCAACACGAAACAGAACTGGTAAATTTTGCTTCAAAACAAGCGAAAATAAGAAGTAAATTAGTAAAATACATTTTATTTAATAATGAGTAACTAAGATTACATTAAATCACTAATATTTAATAATAATGTTAATAAATTTATACCACAGCTGTACGTCTTTTTTCTTTTTCGTTTTAAGCTCTCAACATTGTGCATGCAAATAAATACAATACGATTCTCTATTTATGTTAGAAACGTTCGTGGCAACAAAAACTTTTGACTATAAGAAAATTGCATTATGTCATTTTTCAAGAGTTTCACCGGTGTGAATGATAAAGAAAAAGTACGAAAAAAGGGAAGTCGACAGTCAAATTTATTCCAACGATCTTGTCCCTGTAATATTTTAATCTTAACATTACAAATCATTTTGGAGATTGCTTAGAAACTTTTCGTTTGCCACTTGTTAAAAAACTCGAGTTATGATTCCTCTTTTATACCATTTTAAATCAGTGCGCCAAATTATCAACCAATGTTAACAGTCGCTAGCATTAGACGAAGATAACACTAGTATGTAGTGCACATTACAACGAGTAAGAGAAAGACAGAGAACTGAAAGTATGTCGACACTATTTTCATACATGTTGTTCCACACTTTGCTGCCCATAGCCGTATCTAGGTTACTAAGAAATCTCTGGACCAGCCACAAACCGTAGTGCTGTGATTTATTTTCCCTCCAACGAATCTGTCACTTATTTCATTCATAAATACACGGACAAGTTGAACTGTTAATACATAGATGGACATACTGTGCTGCATACTATTTCGTAGTAAATAAGCCTACTGGGATGCGTGTTTTATTCAACAAATTGGAGCGGCTTGTTTCCACACCTTACTTCTACCACCGTGGTTTTTTGCTACGTTTCCTTCTAGCAAAATGTCAAAGTTAACTTGATGGATTTTTTAAATGAACACCCGTAGCATAACATTCTGGTTTCTAATACACCCTCTGATAGATCGTATCAGAAAAGTTAACCCCGCCTGATTTCTAAACTTAAAAACAATGAAGATCCTCAATAAATTTTCACGCTTGCATGTATGAAAATCAGTGACGAGAAAACATTTCCTAATTGCGAGTTTGAAACGAGAAATTCTGACGCCTCCGTGGTATTCCAACCCATTGACACCACATTACGCTCCGCGAACGAACCGCCAACTCCATAGAAGCAACAAGACAAAACGGAACCCAATCCCGACACCGTTAATTTAGTAACCGCACTAAAGCCGTCTCGGCTCGTTCAATTCTCCACACCTCGGCCCTTCCATCACCCTTCTGGCAGGCCCCTGCGAGTGACAACCGTGACAAGTCCATCTCCGCATGATTAGAGCTCGCACCGTCCACGACAAAATAACACAACGTCGTTGTATCGTGTGTTTAAGACGGAGTTGCGACGTTGGGTACCAGGAACGGTCTTAATCTATTTGATATGGGCATCATGCTTGCCGCTACGTTAAGATGCCGAGTCACACGCTGATTGATAAACATGAGTCGAGATTATCTACATATTTGAGACAGTTATTCATGGTGGAACTGCGTTCCCAGGAAGCGAGCGCCCAAGGCGGATATTTCTACTAGGTTTGCAGCAAGTTTTTGCCGTATCGTTATTCAATATCACCGATAATTAATTGATTTTTGCATTTTTAGACCAGTTTACGGCACGCTGGATCTGGCGACTATCAAACGCACGCAACGGCCTGGACGACGTGGACGTTTTATTGCGAGGACGAGGAGGCAGGAGTCACATAGATCTGATGATTGAATTGAATGGATGCTCGTACGAGGAGCGCTCAAAGGACGGAGATTGATGTCGCTGGGGTTGGCAGTAGTAAGATGGGAAATTATCACGGGCAAATTTTATTTTTGAAGGAATAGTTAGAAATTTGAACGATGACGGGCTGCAGCGTGGAAGGTTGTAAAAATAGATCTGAGAATGGAATGTTCTTTAAAGCTATTCCACAAAAGCCATATTTTCGTGCACTAATTAATATGGACGAGTTTGAGGCCAACATTTCTGTGAAGATCAATGGGAAATATATGGCAAAAAATTAAGGAAAAACGCTGTTCCTTCAATTTTTCCCTGTGCAACGGAGAGTAATAGTTCAAATAGGAAGCTCTCCAGTGAATCTTTTCAGTTTGAATCTCTCCTGTCAAATAATTCTCTTCCTTCTCAACCTCTCTGGCCTGAATTTGTTTCGTCTAAACCGCCAAAGTGCAAACAACCACCAGACTATGTAACGCTAGAGAAAGAAAATGATACGCTAAGAAAAAAAGTTAGAAAGTTAAATATTAGTAACAAAAAATTAAGCCAGAAATTATACTTGCAAAAAGTGTGTAATGCAAATTCAAGGAAAAATTTGGCAAATATATTAACAAAGGATCAAATTGAGGCTCCAAAAGGGAAAAAATTCAAAAAATGTTCCGAGCAAACAATCACTAAATCTTTGAAGCTTAAATTTGGATGTGGGACCAGTGCATATAACTTATTAAGAGAAATGAAACTATCATTTCCAGCTATTCGAACATTGAATTTTCATTTACAAAATTTAGAGTTTAAATCTGGAGTTTTGGATGAAATTAAGGGGTTTTTGAAAATTGAATGTGAATCGTTTAATTATGATTTTGGGAGGGATTGTATGGTGGCATTGAACGAAATGGATATAAAAGTTGGGATTGATTATTGTGTACATAGTGGGACGTATATTGGGGGAACTACTTTACCAAAACATGAGGGAGTAGCGACAAAAGCGTTGGTAATTCTTGTGGAAGGTATTACTATTCGCTGGAAACAAATTGTTTCATACTATTTTACTGGAGACAGTATGAATGGGGCAGTTCTAGCTGATGTTCTTAAAGAAGTTTTAAGAAAATCAGTGCAATTGGTTTGAAGGTTCATTCTGCAATCTCAGATATGGGATCGGCGAATCAAGCTATGTGGAAAACCTTTGGAATTAAAGCTGGAAGAAAATGCGAAACAAAAAATTATGTTCTAAACCCAGTTAATGGCGAAAAAATTTACTTTTGAGCAGATGGGCCACATTTATCAAAAAATATAAAGCAATGTTTGGTACAAAACAAAATCATTCAATTACCAAATGATTTTGTTGAAAAATATAAACTAACTTCTGATTTGGTTGACGTGCAACACATTAAAGATTTTTGTGAAGAAGAAGGCAAATTTGAGCTACAATTTGCGTCTAAATTAAATGTGGATCTTTTACAATCTAACCATTTTAACAAAATGAAGGTGTCAAATTCTCTAAACGTTTTGAATCGAAATGTTAGTAGTGGAATAAAATTTGATGTGGAAGAGGAGAGAGAAGACAAATCTTCTCTAACGACAGCTGTTTTTATTGATGTTGTACATAGGTGGTTCCAGTTGATTAGTTCTAGATCAACTATTTTGGCCTTGAGCAAGTTTAATATGGCTGTCTATAGGGAAACTATAGCATTCCTTCAAGAGTTCATTAAGTTATTTTTAAATTTAAAAGTCGCTCCTGACAAATTTGGAAAAGCAGTTGGGAAGCCTATTCAAATAGGCGTTATACTGACTATACCATCAATTTTAGACCTGCAAAACTTGTTTTTGAACGAAAAAAAAAACTCATACTCGTATTTATCAACATCGAGATTTTCTCAAGATTGTTTAGAAAATGTATTTTTCCAAATTCGGTCTCGACGGCCATTCAATTTAAATATGACTTAAAACTTTTATCAGTTTCTCAATATTTGGACGTTTCAAATAACTCAAGTTACGAAACCGACAAAACAACACCTTTAGTTGGTTTTTTGAGTTATATTAAAAATAATAACAGAAAAGAAAACGATGTTCCTAAAGGAAAAGAAAATTTAGCTTTACCTAGAAATTGGAATTTGAAGAAAAAAGAACTTTGTTTGAGAGAAAAAATGCTTTGTACAGTTGCACAGGTTACGTTGTTAAAAGTTTGATAAAAAATAATAATAATAACGTTTATTGTCCAAACAGAACCATGTTCCAATTACAGGACAACGAAGAGAAAGAAATAACAATAAATACATTAAAAAACATTAAACAAACCTCACATTTCCTACACTGACTTAACATTGATGTATATTCTACTTCTACTTAACAGAAACATTCTAAAATATTTTTGAGTTTGTCATGGTTTATATCACAGTCGGCGGATATCTTGTTAAACAAATTACACATTGAGTATATCGGCGATTTTATCAACAAATTGGTTCGAGGCGTCTTCAAATGAAATGTGGAAGTGGTTCTACCTTGATAACTCGGAATCCTATAGCATATGTTTTCAAGAATGTCTGGCGCGTCAATCCTGTTGTGTAAGATATTGTACAGAAATTTTATAGACGTCCTTTCTCTTCTTATTTTTAATGGTAAAATTTGGAACCTTTTCAGCAATTCAGATTGAGGACAACCTCTTTCAGGATAGACTTTGTCACATTTGTATGCGAGAAATTTTAAATAGCGTCTCTGTATTTTTTCCAAATTGTCAATATGTACATCGTATATTGGCGACCAAATGATGGAACCATATTCTAAAATTGATCTCACATATGAGTTGTACAAAACACTAATACAATTACTATTCCAGAAATCATGTGAATTTCGAATAACAAATCCTAAGAACCTGAACGCTTTATTTATCGAGTTGTTAATATGCTCCACAAAGGACAATGGGGTGTCAAAAGTAATTCCGAGATCAGTAATACTCTCACAGCGACAAAGTAATTTGCTGTTGATTTTATAATCGTACAACGTGATACACTTTCTTCTGGTAAAAAATCAAAATTTTTGCAAAAAATGTATTGTTGCTTTGGTCTCTAAGCAGAATTGTAATGAAAATTATGCAAAATTTGTGGCATTAAAACAATATAAAACTGGTGGTTTACATTACGCTTCAGAGAACGCGTTCCAAATAGCAACTTTAGTGGAGCAAATATTTTGTAATTTGAGAGATTATTTAAAGAATAATAATTTTTGCACTTTTAATGTTTTGGAACTCATGAAGAAAGAAATTACGAAAAATTCGACTTATCGCTCAATACAATTTCCAACATGCTGCAACAGCAAAACAAAATTTACTGCAAGAATGATAGTTTACCGTCTGAAAATCTATACCAGAAAAGCTAAAGAAGAAATAAGAAAAAAACAAAGAATGAAATGGTCCAGCAAAACCACGCAATGAGCGATTTGGTTGAAAATGCAAATCAAAAATTTGAAACAAAATAAAGAGTAAGAGTTTCGTTGTCCAAAATTTCTTGAGTTTATATTAAAGCTATTTAACTGACAAATTTCGGGATAAAAAATAATTATCTTCCATATTTTGTTCATTATATTATGTAAATAAGCTTAACCACTAATTCAATAGTAGCCCCTATTTAAAATTTTCCTAGTAACGCCACTGACCTTTTGGCATTAGTTTTTTTTCCTAACCGCTTCTTCGGGAGACAAATCTTGCGATTTTGAAGGGCTTTTAATTTCGACTAATGCACTTCCATCCTATAGAATTTCTTTTGTTAATTAATTTGAGATCTTGTTACCACAGTGAGGCCCATTTTTTACCTTTCAAAGCTGCCCTTGATACGATAACTATTTACGATGTGGTGCCTAATTATTCCTTGTTTTTAACAGAGTCAGAATGCACCACGTCAAAAAACCGTACAATTTTATTCTTTAACTTTAGATTTTTTTTCTATCAAAAAATGTTTTTTGATTTTGCATTCTAACGACTAGTTTTATTTCTGTTCAGTATAAGATCATTAAATTCATTCAAATCGGATAAAATCAATCACTGAAAAAGAGACAGGGTGGGTGGGCGGGGCTAATTATGTCCTTCTGTTGAGTAGGAGTGGAAAATAAAAAAATAAAAACAAGCGCTGATCGTATTTTTTTTATTATATACTATTTGCTATAAAATTTATTTCTTATTTCATGTACCTGACCAGACTCCAGATAATTTTCAAAAATAGTTGAAAAATGGCCGAAAATATCAGAAGTGCCAAAATCAGTCTTATCTAAACAAGTACTAGCCCCGCCCACCCACCCTCTATTTTCTTGGAAGGTATGTCATTTGCCAAAACCAGTCTTGTCTTAGAAAGTACTAGCACCGCCCACCCACCCTTTTCTCATTCTGACGACTAAGTTTATTTCTGTTTAGTATAAGATCATTAATTTCATGCAGATTGCATAAAATCAGTCACTGAAAAGGAGACAGGGTGGGTGGGTGGGGCTAATTATGTTCTTCTGTCGATTGGAAATGGAAACTAAGAGAATCTAGGATGTGAAAAAAATAAAAAAAGGCTTGACCAGACTCTGGATTATTTTCGAAAATAGTTGAAAACTGGACGAAAATGTCAGAAGTGCCAAAATCAGTCTTATCTAAACAAGTACTAGCCCCGCCCACCCACCCTCTATTTTCTTGGAAGGTATGTCATTTGCCAAAACCAGTCTTGTCTTAGAAAGTACTAGTACCGCCCACCCTCACTTTTCTCATTCTGACGACTAATTTTATTTCTGTTTAGTATAAGATCATTAATTTCATGCAGATTGCATAAAATTAGTCACTGAAAAGGAGACAGGGTGGGTGGGCGGGGCTAATTATGTTCTTCTGTCTATTGGAAATGGAAACTAAGAGAATCTAGGATGTGAAAAAAATAAAAAAAGGCCTGACCAGACTCTGGATTATTTTCTAAAATAGTTGAAAAATGGACGAAAATGTCAGAAGTGCCAAAATCAGTCTTATCTAAACAAGTACTAGCCCCGCCCACCCACCCTCTATTTTCTTGGAAGGTATGTCATTTGCCGAAACCAGTCTTGTCTTAGAAAGTACTAGCACCGCCCACCCACCCACTTCGCATTCTAACGACTAGTTTTATTTCTGTTCATTATAAGATCATTAATTTCACTCAGATCGGATAAAATCAATCACTGAAAAAGAGACAGGGTGGGTGGGCGGGGCTAATTATGTCCTTCTGTCGATTGGAAATGGAAACTAAGAGAATCTAGGATGTGAAAAAAGTAAAAAAGGCTTGACCAGACTCTGGATTATTTTCTAAAATAGTTGAAAAATGGACGAAAATGTCAAAAGTGCCAAAATTAATCTTATCTTTTCAAATGCTAAGAAATAATTATCTTCGATATTTTGTTCATTATATTATGTAAATTTAAGCTTAATATCACTAATTCAATAGTAGCCCCTATTTAAAATTTTCCTACTAACGCCACTGACCTTTTGGCATTAGTTTTGGATCAAAAATTGCTGTCACTTGTCAGTGTTTGCTCTACTCTTATCATTATAATTATTTGGGTACACTAACCGCTACTGGTGTCGAAAATGAATTGTGTGTAATTGAAGCCGTAGACAATGACCCGCATGTGAGCACGACAAGTAGGAATATCTCAATCTTCCGTTTCAAAAATTTTGAGAGCGAATAAGTTCCACCCTTACCATATGACATTAGTACAAGACCTAAAAGAAAAAGACCTTCCTAGAAGATCACAATTTTGCAATCTTATGCAACGTCAACTAGAGTTGGACTACAATTGAAAGTTTTGTTCAGCGATGAAACAAGATTTGGCAATAATGGGTTTGTTAATCGGCACAACTGTCACTATTACTCCCAAAATAACTCACACTAAATCAGAACAGATGATTTTCAAAATGTTTATTCCATAAATGTGTGAGCTGGTATTATTGCAGATTACGTAGGGGAAACCAGCCTATGATGGCATGGTGCCTATGATGGCATACCTTCAAATTTTTTGGACCATTTGAATTTCGCGGTCAAATCACCTGTTCAAGATGCTGTCTTTACTGGTACATGAATGTCTACAAAGCAGTGTGAGTGTAGGGCTGTTTCTTGAAAGGCAGAAAAATAAATGAAATGTTGACTCTCGAAGTAAATTTTACACATGAATCAAGTTGAAATCATGTTTTTAATATGCTTAACTCAGGAGTATCAATTTAATTAATGTTTTCTATACATGTGACACACATGTAATACAGGTGCCAGTTTAGGGTTATGTTGTAAATGAAAAAATACAGAGATTGATTTTAGTAAAACCTCGAATTTCCCTATGATGGCATACCAAAGCTTTTCTTTTGATGGCATAGTATGCCATCATAGGTACAAGGTTTTGACTCTCTTAAAAACTGATAAGCCTTATTTTGTGACAGAGGAATGTCACTTGCAGCCTCAAGTACAATATCCAGTAAGGCTAAGAGGCAATTATGGGAGGAAAAAACATGGCAGAGGCTTTGCGAAATGTTCGGGAAAAAAAGATGGGATGGCAATTAGCGTCCAAAATCTTCAATGTCCCTGCTACCAAATTGCGCAGAAGATTTAAAAACAATTGTAACAGTACCAAAGGAGATTTGGGGGGTAAAAGACCAGTATTTAGTCGAGAGATGGAAGATCAATTTGCTCAACATATAAAGGATATGGAAGCTAAATTCTTCGGTTTAACATTAAAAGATTTAAAGAAGTTAATTTTCGAATTTGCATCTAAAAATAATATAAAAAACCCTTTTAACAAAGAAAAAGAAACAGCTGGTGATAAATGGATTCAGGGATTTTTAAAACGAAATCCACAGATATCTCTCAGAAGGCCTGAAAACACCTCAGCTGCTCGGGCACAAGCCTTCAATAAAAATAATATCGCTTTATATTTTAAATCTCTGAACGAGGTTATGGAAAATATAACTTTCCACCAGAAAATATTTGCAACATTGACGAATCTGGTCTCAGTGTAGTACAAAAACGACCAGAAAAAATTCTAGCTACTAAAGGGCGAAAGCAAGTTGGAGCGCTGTCTAGTGCTGAACGAGGACAGCATTTAACTGTGGTATGCTGTATGAATACCACCAGCCTTTATATTTCCAAGAAAAAGAATGAAAAATGAGCTGATGGACAACGCTCCAATGGACAGCAAAGCCTATTGTCAACTAAACGGTTGGATGTGTTCAGAGATTTTTGTACAGTGGTTGGAACATTTTGTACATTACACTAAATCTTCGAATGAAAACAAGGTTTTATTCTTATTGGACGACCACAGCAGCCACAAAAGCCTAGAAGTGCTACAGTACGCGAAAGATAATGGTGTGATACTATTCTGTTTTCCCGCACATTGTACGCACCGGCTACAGCCCCTGGATGTAGGTTTTTTTCACCTCTCCAAACTTATTACGGTTAAGAAATTCAGACTTGGCTTAAACAACATCCTGGTAGAATCGTCACACATTTCCAAGTAGCTGGTCTTTTCAATAAAGCGTATTTGAAGGCTGCTACACCTGCAAATGCAGTACACGCGTTTGCCAAAACAGGAATATATCCCTTCGATGACAACATCTTTCCTGACTGGATGTTCCAACCCTCTTCCACAACCGATAGACCGTTAACCGAACATGACTAATGCCAAAATGGTCAAAAACAACCACAACAAGGAGGCGTAGACGTTGACCTGCCTAAATTAGGCTCTAGAACACCAGAAGCTACTGAAGCTGAACCTTCAACAATAGGATTTGCCAAAGCTAAGTCCCCGACAGAAAGATTTCCGTCAACGAGGAAACGAAGATATTGTAGTATTCTGGAACTATCTCCATTGCCGCAAGCTTCACTTGGAGCTTCAAGGAAAAGATTAAGAAAACCTAGTAAAAAAGGACATATAAAGGACACGCCAGACATTGATGAATTAAAAAAGGAAGTAGAAGAAAAAACAACAAAGGAGAAGGAAAAGTTATCAAGAAAAGCAAAAAGGAAAATTTTGGTTGAAGAAGAAACGGATTTTGTCAGTGATAATGAAAAGGTTGAAGACATTGATGACGATGAAGCCGATGTTGCATGTTTATATTGCAATGATATATTCTCTAGGTCGAAAACAAGAGAAATGTGGATTTCATGTCAGAGTTGTGGTTCCCGGTGCCACAGCGAGTGTACGGGTGTTGAAAAAAGAATCAAGCAATTCATCTGCGAACTTTGTGAATAACTTTTTTTGTTAAGTTTTGCCTTAATGTTTCGTTATTTGATGATTTCTATTTAGTTTATTCGTTTGTTGATTCGTTTTGCTACAAATTGTAGTCCTTTATCTTAAATCTATTTTATTACTTTCATAATAACACGTCAATTCTTAATAAAAATTAACATTACTTAAAAAAAAAAACTCTAAAACTTCGGGTGTGCCATTATAAGAAGAGTACTGCCTATGATGGCACACTTCATGATTTTTGGTTCTAATTTTTTTTTCAAAATAAATATTGAATATATTGAAAATTTGATGAATTAATATCAATTTCAATATAATTGCTCGTTTAAATTACCCACAAAAAAATCCCTAATATCATAGATGAGGTTATACTATGGTGTCAAAGTTAAGTATGCCATCATAGGCTGGTTTCCCCTAATTGGCCCATACTTCTTCGAAGGCAACTTAAGAGGACACAGGTGTTGACAATTTTTGGAAAACGATTTTCCGGGTTTATTAGAAAATGTTCCTCTCAACCTCCGACAAGAGCTGTGGTTTCAGCAGGACGGGGCACCACTTCAATATCACAGAGTCGTTAGGGACTATCTTGATGAGACGTTTGCAAATAAGTGGATTGGCAGAGGCAGTGTGAATGCATGGTCCCCTTTTGAGAACGTGTCATTATATAGTTTGCTACCGAACTGTGAAATTAAATTTCTCTCCTACTAGTACATTGATAATAATGAATAATTGTATTTTGGGTTGCCTACGTAACGCATTGATCTCTGCGGGGGAGAAGACTTTTCGGGCCCGAGCGGAATTATTTCCCGAGATCCGAAGGATCGGGTAGTTATGGTAGGTCAAGAAACACTACCAGTGGCGTGTATAACAATTTATAAATATTTAATTTCAAATAATTTCTTTCTACACATTACTACCACTTATGGACGTGAGCTTTACACAGTGCAATAAATCTTATTGTAAGCTATTCCCCTTTCTTTATTGCATACTTTTTAATATATAGCGTGTTATGGAATGGAACAAAAAAATGACAGTTCTTCGCGAAATCAAACAAGAATTTTACAAAAATGGAACTGATATTTTCGGAAGAGTTCGGAAAAGCCTATATCATAAATAGGTATATTTAGAAAGGGAAATAGAAGAACTTATTCAAACTATCGGTGTACAGAGCCGGATTGAGGAAAGCGAAATAGAACAGATGAGCGAATCGGAAAAAGAGCAGAGAGGAAACAAAAGAGATCGACCCGAATAGAACACCTCCTTTGAAGAACAGGCCTTCCGGAGAAACAAAATCATAGTTAGATCTCCAATAAAACCAACGATCAAGGAAACCAGACAACCGAAGAAATTAAAAAATTGCTGAACGAAAAAGAAGATTTATCTCTCAGAATACAGGAAGTAGAAAACTGATTGCAGAAAATGCAAAAAGAGAAGATACGAAACAACTTGATAATTACTGGGGTCACAATGGGCGAAGGAATGGAGGAAGAACTTAGAGTAGCAATAGAAAGTAAGATGGGAGAATTATTTCGTGTGAAGGCCAAAGTGGGAAGACCATATAAGATCGACGAGGCAAAATACATAATTGAAATGGAACAGTGGAATGACAAATTAACAATACTGAAAGAAAAAGCAAAACTAAAGGGAAGGGACATATTTATTGATTCAGAGCTAACAAAAACGAAAAGAGGGATCCAGAAATGTATCAGGGATGTGTACAGAATTGAAAAAGGAAAAGGCGCGAAGATAAAAGTGGGATACCAGAAACTAAATGTTAATGGACAGATGTTGAAACCACGCAAACAAAAGGCTACTGTTCAGTTTACCTGAACAGGGGTTTGGGCGTAGCCAATTTGTCCACCCTACTCCCACCCGTTTTAGGGTAGTTTACCTAATTTTTATTATTTCATGCTCTCGGGGAGTCGTCGAGAAGTATCGAGAGGGTAAAGACGTGCCGACCCGAGAGACCGGTAATTTTTATAATTTTTTGTGCGATTAAAGAAACCGTGTAACTAAAAGGTGATTTTTATTTCGCGCAAAACAATTTGGTCCTTCGAGCCGGATTTCTCGCGGAATTAGTGGTACTGTTCTCGCCTGTATCGTCGATAAAAGCTTCACGTCCAAGACAATCTTGAGCATCGTGGCATCCAACGACGACAGCATCCCCAGAACTTCTGCAACAGCTTCACGTCCAAGGCAATCTTGAGCATCGTGGCATCCAACGACGACATCCACAAAGCGTAGACGACTTCTTCAGCAGCTTCACGTCCAAGGCAATCTTGAGCATCGTGACATCTGACGACAACCAGTAAGTGCAGTTCATTCCTTTTTTCATTAGTCCTGTATTTCGTATCAGTGTCAAGTAGATTATCGTTGGATCATTAGTGAACAATGACTACTGAACAACTTTCTGGTTTAAATATGAGGCGGGGAGCGCTAAAACGCAAATTAACTATGGCTCAAAACTTCATAAACGATTTAAAGTCATCTAAAGAAAGTACAACTTGTTTGTCAATAATACAAGAATATTTGACTAGAACCAGGTCAATGTATGACGATTTTTTCAACATTCAAAGTCAAATTGAGGAACTGGAAATTATTTTAAAACAAACATCTACGGCAGATCAGTGTATCACTTTTGACAAGGAATGTTATACCGTTGTGTGCGAATTAGAGGCATTGGAAGCCAAATATTCAGCCAAATCTGCAAAAAAATATGATATTCCTATCGTTCAAAATAGCGCTGTTAATGTAAAACTGCCAGAATTAACATTTAGAGTAGCAGCAAAATCAACAAATAAAAACAAGAAAACAAATTTAAATACCAATTCAAAAAGATCGGTAACGTGCCCATATTGTTCCGATCCTCATAATTTATTTTGTTGCGCAAAATTCATTAACCTAATGGTAACAGATAGGTTAAGGATCGTGAGGTCCAATAAACTATGTTCTAATTGTTTTCAGAACAGTCATAAGGTTACGGAATGTAAATCATCGTATGTCTGTAAAATTTGTAAAGGACATCACAATACGTTGTTACATGTAGACAATCCCGAGCCGAACGAAATACCAAGTACTAATAGTGACAATAATCAAGTCAAATTAGATCAATCCATTGTTCTTAAGGCAAATTCTCAACAAGTTTATTTTATTAAGGTACTTCCAACAGCCCAAGTACAAATTTATGGCAAATTTGGAAATAAACCTCAAGTGCGGCCACTGTTAGATAGCGGCTCCGAATTAAATTTTATTTCAGAGCGAAAATTATTAAATCTTAAATCACAACCGAACGTTTTGTCAATCGCTGGTGTCAACCGTTGTAATACTAGTGCCTCACAATTAGCAAGTATCAAAATTAATTCTAATTACCGACATTATGAATTAAACCTTTCATGTGGTATTTTGCCACAAATCTCGGAATTTTTACCATCCAGGTCATTTTCAATCGCTAATTTAGAATTTCCGCACCACAACAAATCACCAGATCCCGCATTTCATGTCAAAGGGACGATAGATTTATTGTTAGGTGCTCAACCCTTCTTCCAAATTTTACAGCCTAATCGGAGATGTTTGAATAAGGATTTTATTCTACAGGAAACTAAATTCAGTTGGGTAGTGGTTAATGCTCATGGAGATAATCCGGGGGTTGTAAAACAGGGTTCTTCTTATTATGTCCAACCCGTCCTAGAACAGATGGTTGGAAAGTTTTGGCAATTAGATGAATTTAAAACTTCCGTAAAACTTCAATCGGCCGACGAAATCCTATGCGAAAAGAAATTTATGAAGGGTCATAAACGCTTAGAAATGGGAAGGTATTCGGTACCACTTCCGTTCAAGGCGGAAAACCCAAACTTAGGTACTTCTCGGGAAGGGGCCATAAAACTTTTTAAATCTTTAGAATGCAAATTTCGAAAGGACGAGAATTTTAAATTATCCTTTTCGGCAGTAATTACAAATTATTTACAACAAGGTCATGCGGTACAAGTACCTGAAGACGAAATTGATAATCCGCGTAGTTATTATTTACCACACCACGGTGTTCTTAAAGAAAGTACCACGAGACAATTACGTATTTTGTTTGACGTATCATTTAGATCATCTAATCAGAAAAGCTTAAATGACGAGTTATTAGTTGGTTCAAAAATCCATTCTTTTATATATCCAATTTTATTACGTGAAAATGTCACACATTCTAATGATCTTAAGGTACTAACAAATATTATTTTCGAAATTGAAGAACGACGTCAGGCCGTCTATTCAAATGCAGTAGTACACAATAAAGGTCAATCACCATCAGATTTATTATTAAGGTACTCATCATTTTCAAAATTAATTAACGTAGTAGCCTTTTGTTTACGATTTTACAACAGAGTCAGATATAGACAAAGTGTAAATGGCGTACTAACTGTAAAGAAAATTGATAACAGTCTTAACGTTATTATTAAAATAGTCCAACAGGAATCATTTCCTGAGGAATTCAAGTGTCTCATAAAAGGTAATGCCTTACCAAAATCTAGTCCTTTAATCAAATTAAATCCCTTTCTAGACGACAATTTATTAATACGAGTGGGTGGTAGACTCGTCAATGCAAATATTTTGTTTGATAAAAAATTTCCCTTGGTTATTCCAAAATTACACCATATTACAAAATTAATTGTACTACAGACACACTTGCGTCAGTTACATGCTGGACCGCAAGCGACTTTAGCAGTTATTAGACAAACATATTGGCCTAAGGGAGCCAACTGCGAATTACGAGTCATACATTTCGGTGTTATTAAATCTGATGCATTTTATCCCACCTCGCTCACTACACGTTGGTGGAATTTGGGAAGCAGGCATTAAGTCCATGAAATACCATCTAAAACGAGTTGTAGGGCAGTCATTGTTCACATATGAGGAAATGTATACCTATTTGACATTGATCGAGGCGTGTCTTAACTCACGACCTATAACTCCATTATCCTCAAATCCCGACGATCTATCCGCACTTACCCCTGGCCACTTTCTGATCGGTACTGCACTTACGTCACCTGCCGAACCTGATGTGAGCGGCATCAACATTCATCGACTGGGTCAATGGGAAAAGATCCAGCAGTTACGACAACATTTCTGGAAAAGGTGGTCCAGGGAGTATCTGGTCGAGCTTCAACAACGATCGAAGTGGGCAACTTCCGTCCGATCGGCCACTGTGGGCGACATCGTCATCGTGCACGAGGATAACGTACCCCCGTTGTGTTGGTGTCTCGGTCGAGTTGAAATCATACATCCCGGTCGGGATGGTAAAATAAGGACTGTGTCAGTGCGAACCAGAAACGGGATAGTGCAGAGATCAGTGCGGAAATTGAGCCCGTTACCAATTTAATGCGCAATTGGGCCATACATGTGTATATTTATTTCATTTTATTATTGTCTCTTATTAATTTCAATTTAATTCCTGTTGTATGATCTTAGTTGACATGTATTCATTTAATTAGGCATTTTTTGTTTCTTTATTATTATGTATTATTTATCTCAATAAGTAGGTCATCCTTGAAGTTAGTACTTCAACGGGGGGACTATGTTCAGTTTACCTGAACAGGGGTTTGGGCGTAGCCAATTTGTCCACCCTACTCCCACCCGTTTTAGGGTAGTTTACCTAATTTTTATTATTTCATGCTCTCGGGGAGTCGTCGAGAAGTATCGAGAGGGTTAAGACGTGCCGACCTCGAGAGACCGGCATTTTATAATTTTTGTGCGATTAAATAAACCGTGTAACTACGAGTAAAAGGTGATTTTTATTTCGCGCAAAACAGCTACAAATGGCCAAACTAGACAAAGATCCAAAAAACTAAAAACCAATAAACAGGGATCAACGACGACGACAAGGCAAAGAAAAGAGTACAAAGAGAATGGAATAGGAAATGGAAGTCGAGATGAAAGTAATAGGCAAAACATGGAGAGAAATGGAATAATAGAGCAGAGCACAATCAAGGAAGAAGAAGGACAAACAAACGAGAATAAAAAGGAAGAGGACTCTCGGGTGCAGATAGCTGACGACTCACTCACCTTAAATTTACACATCAACCAAACCAAAACGAAGCAAAACAACAAAATCTTTGGAATGAAAAACAAAACAAGAATAGGAACCTGGAACGTACGAACAATGTTAGAAGCAACTCAGCTGGCGCAGATAATACACGAAATGGACCTCAATATCAAGATTCGAGGGTTATGTGAGACAAGATGGCCAGGTAATGGACAAATAACAAACAGAAATGGCAGCGTCTTGCTTTACTCAGGGAAAGAGGAAAGCGAGAAAAGAATGGGTGGAGTAGGTATCCTGCTATCCCGTGAGGCTAGAGAAAGTAAGTTACAATGGAATTCCATTTCGGTCCGAATTATAACAGTCAGAATGAAGACATCAGTCAGGAAAATTACAATTGTAAAGTGTTACGCATCTACAAATGTAGCAGAAAATGACCTAAAGACAAATTCTATGAGCAATTATCAGAAGTAATAAGAAACATCAACAAAGGTGACGTAACCATAGTAATGGGGGACCAGAACGCCCAAGTGGGGGACAATAACGAAGGAGCTGAAAAAATAATGAATAAACACGGAATAGGAGTAAGAAATGACAATGGTAACAGATTAGTAGAATTCTGCCTAGGAAACAACCTGGAAATCGGAGGCACTTTATTCCCATATAAAAAACATCACAAAGTAACATGGATCTCACCAAACCATAAAACACGAAACCAAATTGACCACATATTAATAAGCAGTTAAGTGGAGAAGGTGTTTATTAGATGTACGTAACAAAAGGTCAGCAGATGTGGGCAGTGACCATCACTTACTGATTGCTGAAATGAAAATGAGAATATGCGTCGTAAAAAGAAACGAAGAAGCTCTAAGAAGGAAAAAATTCAACGTACAAATGCAAAAAGAAATAGATATCAAAGCAGAATGGATTGCCCGACTAGAACAAATCAAAACTAAAAGTCAGAACAGTAGAGGAAGCATAGATTGTAGATGGAAAGAGATAAAAGGAAACATACAAGAAGCAGCAAAGTAAGTGCTAGGTTATATGGAAAAGAAATGGAAAGAATGGATAAGTGATGGCACGTGGAACCTTATATAGAAAACGAAAGACATTAAAGCCAAGATGAATGAAATGAGAGAACAAGAAGAAAACGGAAAGCTAAGGGCAGAATACGGGAAGCTAAACGGGGAAATAAAGAAAAGTGCAAAGAAGGACAAAGCAACATGGACGAACAAATTAGCACAAGAAGCGGAAGAAGCGTCAGCCACGAATAATATGAGAGAACTATATAAAATAACGAAAACATTAACCAATAAAAGCTACAACCCCAATAAATCATTATACGACAAACAAAAACACCTGAAGAACAAGTCAAACGATGGCAGGAATATTACACAGAACTACTTGAAGAAGAAGGTGTGGAAACAGAAGCAACAAGCATAGAGGACAATGAGGAAAGGTACGAGCTACTGAATATCAGTACCTAAAAACCATCCCTAGAGGAAGCCAAAGAAGCGATCAAACACATGAGGAATAGCAAATTGCCAGAAGCTGACGAAATACCTGCGGAAATATGGAAAGCGGACCCAGTGAGCACAATAGAACTACTAATACCATTAATAGAGGATATCTGGACAAACGAAGAGATACCAAAAGAGTGGAACAATGGGATAATAGTAAAATTACGCAAGAAAGCCGACATAAAAGAATGTAAGACTAGGAGAGGAGTGACCCTACTGACCACAGCAAACAAAATTCTGGCACATATAATCAACCAATGAATAAAGCAGAAAATAGACAATACTCTGAGACAAGAACAAGCGGATTTTAGAAGAGTTAGATCCTGTATAGATCAAATCGCAACGATGAGAATGATAATAGAAGAGATAATCGAACGAAACGCAAACCTGATCCTGGTCTCCGTGGTCTTTGAGAAAGCATTTGATAGAATAAATCATGGGGCAGTGTGGAAAATATTAAAGCAGGAGGGGATCCCGGAAAAAATGATAAACCTCATCAAAATGATTTTGCCTTGTTGTGTTTATATGTGTAGACTTCTTTTCACAACATGAAACTTAAAACATGTTTGAAATGGAAAATTTGTATGAGGAAAAATCGATTTTGCAATGAGGTTTCGTCCGATAATAAAATGTACCATTTTAACCATGTTTTAGGTTTCGTCTTGTGAAAAGATGGTTATCTATATTAAAAAAAAAGGCAAAATTGAAGCCCCGCCCACCCGCCCTATCTTAATTCTGATGATTTTTTTATTCGTCGTAAGCCGAGGGGCGTAGCTTAATTGTAAAATCGTTATTTTTCTACTAGAAATTATCATGTGAAATCGTGTTATACAAAGAAAACTAAATGTATTAATAAAAAAGAATACCTAAAGAGAAGCCCCACCGTCTCGATCTCAATCGTGATGAATTTTCATTCGTTGGTAGACCTAAGGGCGGAGCCTAATTGCAAAATCCATATTTCCTTACAAAAATTTACCATTTTAAACGTGTTTTAAGTGTCTAAAATTAAAAAAATCACAATTGAGACAGGCTGGGTGGGCGGGGTTTATGTTTTGCCTTTTTTTTCTTCTTAATATACATAGTAGATATATTCTTTGAACAACAATAGTCAAAAACATGTTTTTAATTTCTTGTAAAGAAATAATTATTTTGCAGTTAAGCTCCACCCTCTTGGTTCATGGCGAATAAAAAAAATCATCACAATTGAGGTAGGGCGGGTGGGCGGGCTTATATTTTGTCTTTTTGGTTTAATATGTGTAGACTTCTTTTCGCAACAGGAAACAAAGCATGGTTAAAATGGTACATTTTTGCACGGAAATATCGATTTTGCAATTAGGCTCCGCCCTATAATTGCAAAATCCATATTTCCGTGCAAAAATGTACCATTTTAACCATGTTTTAAGTTTCTTGTTGTGAAAAGATGGCTATGTATATTAAGAAAAAAAAGACAAAATATAAACCCCGCCCATCTCAGTTGTGATTATATTCAAAATTAAAGCTAGATTGTGATCGAGACAAATGGGTGGGGCTTATTTTTGGATTTCTTTTTTACTTAATACATATAGTTTACTTTAAAAAACACAATTTCTCAAGAACATGTTTCACATAGGGATTTCTAGTAGGAAAACAAGGAGTTAGCAAATAAGCTCCGCCCCACGACTTACGAAGGGGAAAAAAAATCATCACGATTGAGATAGGGCGGGTGGGCGGGGCGTATATTATGCCTTTTTTTCTTAATATACGTAGTCATCTGTTTTAAAGTTTTGTTGTGAAAAGATGACTACGTATATTAAAAAAAAAGGCAAAATATATGCCCCACCCACCCGCCCTGTCTAAATTGTAATGATTTTTTTTATTCATCGTGAGTCAAGAGGGCGGAGCTTAATTGCAAATTCCTTAAATAACCATATAAGACATGTTTTGAGCATAGTATTGTTTCAAAAATACTATGTACATATTTTTCAAAATTAAAGCTAAATGGAGATCGAAACGGATGGGTGGGGCCTATCTTTTGCCTTTCTTTTTTACGTAATACAGTTTGCTTTAAACAACACAATTTCTCAAGGACAGGTTTCACATAACAATTTCTTGTAGGAAAGCAAGGATTTTGCAATTAAGCTCCGCCCCACGACTTACGACAGATAAAAAAAAATTCATTACGATTGAGATAGGGAGGGTGGGCGGGGTTTATATTTTGCCTTTTTTTCTAAATGCCCCGCTACAAAAATATAATGAGAAAAAAACATAATAGGCATGCAGTCGTCTTTTTTTAAATTGTAAAACCTCGGGGGCCCCAAGTGTATATTTTTAAGAATGTGAAACATTCTCGGGGATCTCAATTGTTCTTTTTAAAAATGTAAAACCTTCTCGGGGGTCTCAACTGTCTTTTTTTTTAATGTAAAACCTTCTTGGGCACCCCAAATGCATATTTTTAAGATTATGAAACCTACAATGCAACGTGTCAAGCCGAACATAGTGGACCATATATTATGCGAAATCTGAGGTTAAGCAGATTGGATAGAATTAGAATCTAGTCTTTCGTTAGAGAAAAATCCGGAGTAGATCTAGATATAATAGACTCAACAAACGCAAAGTGACTGGAGTGGTACGACCATGTGAGACCATGGCCGACTAGTATAAAGATTATGGCCTGTCCAAGAGGTACCATAAGTGTTGCCATCTATTAATAATTACACTTAATAATTTAGCAAAGACTTGAGATTATGAGACTTCAAAACGTGTAATGGTGGTTTGTTTCGGTATGAATGCCTTTGTGCCTTTCAAAAAGTGTTAATAAGTCTTTTGTCGTTTTTGAATTATTAATAGATGGCAGCACATATGGTACCTTTGGACAGGCCATAATCTTTATAAGTACTAGTCGGCCATGGTGAGACGAATGTCAGCCGACACATGACCTTTAAAAATTTGGCAATGGCAACCAGAGACGAAGAGCGAGACCTAGAGAAAATTGGACTAGAACATCTGACAGCGATTTTATTCGACATAATTTTCTCAAACTCTTTACACTGATTTAATATACCACCGAAAACAAGAAAATCTGTCTTATTTGATCGCAACTATCGACCCGAAAAAGGAACGGTTTGATGTTGCCAGTATCATTATTTTAAAAATAAATTTGATGGCCTACTAAAAGACTAGGTTTATGGTTAGACAATTCCATTTTGTTCCTTTAATGAGCCATAACAATGTTATAAATCAAAAGATCAATGGTGCGTTCTCAACATTTCGTTGTTTTTTGTTAACTGGAACCTGTCAAACGGACAGTTAATTTTGTAAAGCACTTTCTCACATAAATCTACTCTTGGCGCATGGTCACCACTTTTGAATATCACCAGGGATGATACCCATTTTCCTTAATTATATATTTCGTGTTATCTTGCCTTTAAACACTCTTCCCATTTCGTCTGCCTTAACTCCCTCACAAAAATTCCTCTCGGAAACGAACTGCGAGTTGCCAAAATTTGTAGAGAAAGTACACAGAAATTGCAACATTCTCTATTTAACACTTACGAATATTTACTTAGTTAAAATCACTTATCTTAAGTAGCGGCAAAATATTTTGAGAAAAAATATGTAGCAATGCACTCAAAAATTAATTTTTAAACTTAATTTTATTTCAATCCAATATAATTGCTATAATCAACAAAAATATTTGTCAGTTTTGACACGCTAATTTAACAAATCGACAAACCATAAACTGTTAACTCGATGTTTGATTACGCGTTGAAGATAGTTATAATAACTAATAAAATCGAATCAATCGCAGTTACGGTTTCTTTTAATTTTGACCTCAGCACCTCGGTAAGTAAGTACTTAGTTCCTAGCAATTAATCGCAAACCTTATCAGATCATAACTCAATGAACTCGAAATTGCTTTTGCCTATCGCCGATGAATGAAGAAACGTTTTACAGCAGAGACAATTTAAAATTCCTTGTCGGTTGACAGTGATTAATGGGATGCATCTCGTTTGAATAAAAATGCGGTGTCCAACCCATGTCATTTTTGGTAAACAGAATTCGACAAACATACAAAAAACTACTATTATTCAAATACCCATTTTAAGCAGGAAAGGTGAAAGGATGTTGGTTTTTTTGCAGCGCGGAAAACAATAATGTTTGTTCGGACGAAGATTGGAACAATAATTATATGTATTACCACAAATCGTCAGATCATTCTCTTCCAAATATGATGTAATTTATGTCAGTTTTAAACATATGTTGGGTGGTTCGGTTCGAAAAGTGGCAATCTTCGTCGACAAATTAGGTTCGAATATCGCAGCTCTTTAAAAAAAAGATTTGTTTGGGAGCTCGCTAGACCAGTTCGGTCGCATTTATAACATTTTTTTATTCACTTTTTTAGATATTTAGGTGAATTATCACGAGATTTACATTCATTACAGTGTAGAGTGTGTAAAAGAAGTGAAGATCGCTACAAAATTCGACGAAGAACTTTGGTCTTAGTTTGGAACCCTTCATCTTTTAATAATAAAAATGTGATCCGCATGTTGACAGTTTATTTTTTTAAATAAAAAGAGGGGTTAAGTTTTAACGTAGTAAAAATGTTACTTACCGTCGGTTTTAGGGGTAGATCATGATTTCGTTATGTACAAGTTCATTCCTTTGTCAACAGTCTGAAACAAAAAAAACGAAGTTAGACAAATAATCGTCAAATTGCACCTTAACATGCATGCAGAACTGATTGTGCTTCAGGGATGAGGAAGTTATGTGTAAATAATAGGAGTATTAAAATATTTTTTTAATTTTTCAGTTCAACAAGAGAAAGCAAGAATCCGCAACTGATTAAGTAACAAGATAACTAGATCTGCACTGCAATTATCTTATTAAAAAATGCCCGTAAAACATAACTAGACATTATTGCATATCCCATAAGATACGATTCTAGTTGATGAAGTGCTAATTACGCTGTGACTACTGCAATGTGGAAATAATGAGAGTGAATACACGTAGAGTACTGTAAAGAAGTAAAGTACACATTAAAAGTTATATCGTTTTGGTACTTCAAAGCGGTACACGCTTATCATTGTAACACCTTTATTATTCTCCAATTTACATTCAACGGTTGGGTGGAAACTAAGTAAACGTGAAGTGTGATTGACTAGTAATGTTGTACTTGTTTGTGAAATTGTGTTTGGTAAATATGTGTGTAAATATTATCAATACGCTATTATTGACATTGCAATTACATGTGTTTGTCACATGGTTTGTTTATTCGTTTAAAAGTGCTTCCGTACCTGTGCTTTTCCAATTTTTATTGAAATATTGATATTTACTTTGTTCAAAAATACTATCGAGATATGTATCTTTAAAATTTTTCTTTTGACGTTTATATTTAACCAAATTTTTCTTTCTTGTTCTACCAGTTTTGTTGTTTTTCTTTGCATATATTGTTTCCTTTTTGCTATTAGGTACTAGTGTGTACTATTCTAGTTTTCTAGTTTTATTGTTTTTATGAATTTGAATGTTAAACAAATCGTGGTAGTAATCATGTTCTATTGGATCGTTATTCTTTAGGTACTTATTAGTCTCGAGCTTTAAGTTCTTCTCAAAACAAACAGCTGACTTGATGCACACCCATTACCAAAGGAGGTTTATTCTATCTGTATACCATTACTGGATCTAGTTGATCCGTTGTTCGTTAAAGATTATAATCTTGACAGGCTTACTCAATTTATATTGATTATGGAAGAGGCTGTTAGGCTTTTTTTAAGAAAAGAGCGGCCAGGGTAAGTTACGATAACCAGGATAACTGGTTTGATACTAAATCACGTAATTTAAGAAATATCTTCAGCTTTATTTGCGATTTATGTGTGAAAATATCAGCAGGTATCGGAATACAAGAAATTGGCAAGTATAATCTGTTTAAAACCAGACAGTTTGGAACAGGTTTTATGGTGGGGCAGAGACTTAAAGGAAAAATAATAGACTTTATGCAGATATCAGATAGGATCTATGGGATAAGGGTAAAAGGACACAACCAAAATCTATTCGTTCTAAATATAGATGCACCGACAGAAGAGAAAGAAAATGATGCAAAGGATCCATTCTATGAAGAAATGGACAGAGTTATCGACAAAATACCAAAAAGAGATATCACAATTATAATGGGAGACGCAAATAAAGAAATAGTAAGAAAACACAACAAGCATGGAGAACCAAACACGAAGAATACGAAGCAGAAATAAAACATAAAAAGTTACTCAAAATCTGAATGCTGCAGCTAAGAAACGAAGAAAATACAAGGAATTATAACAGTCAAAGAAAGATAGTTAAGCAAATATGTCGCACAAAAAAAGGGATTTTTTAGAAAGACAAATAAAAATCATAGAGGAAGCATACCAGAAGAAAGAGATAAGAAACTTTTATAAAGACATACAAAACGTAAACTCAACAAAACACGAATCTACGCAATATATAAAAGATATAGAAGGCAACTTAATAGGCGGCGATGAAGGAAAATTAAAAAGATCCAAACATTATTTCAAACAAATATTAAATAGCGAAATCAGAGTAGGTCAGAGAAAAGAGTAAAAACAAGTACCAAAAAAAAAGAACTTTAAGTAATGAAAGTATAGCAATGCCAACAAAATGAGGAATAACAAAAGCCCAGGGAAAAATGGAATTACAAAACAAAATCTAAAATATGGAGGTGAAAAACTGAAAGACGATATGCAGCTGGTAATAAAGGAAATTTGGGAAACGTAAGAAATTGACTTGAAGGATATATGGAAGAAGCTCTAGGAGAATATCAAGAAGGCTTTAGAAAAGGAAGAGGGACAATCGATCAAATATTCTTACGATACGGTGAACAGGACGACCATTTCCTTGAAAATTCCTTCGATCTATAAAAATGAAAAATGACAATTTTTGGGATATATTTTAAAAATTCGAGCTTGAAACCGAATATTCTGGAACTCTTGATCCAAACTTTCGTTATATTAAAAATTTCGATTTAGTTCGTCGAGATCGATGTCCCAGATTTTTTTTGTGAATTTTGGGCCACTTAATAAAATTTTTCCATGAAATGAAATGTTGGAAATTTCCCTTAGCACCTTCGAAATTCAAGGAAAAATATATATATATTTTTATTTGGACCTCCCCAAGTGTTTTCGTCTTCATTTCTCCGAAAATTCTTACGGTTTTTCCAAATTATCAAAATAAAAATTGGAAATTTTTGGGAGAGATGTTCATTCTCAAAGTGAATTTGAAACAAAATATTTGGAAATTTTGATCCGGGACCATTTTTTGTACATTTTTGGGCAACTTTTCCAAAAACTTCAATTTTTCAATATCTTAAATTTTTAGCATTTTTTTGACCATTTTTGAAATTGCCCCAAGAGACTTTTTTGTAAATAGCGCCTTCGACAATTTCTTTTTGACTCCATTTGCTTGAAAATTTCTACAATTATTTCGTAATATATAAAAAGGAAAAATGATAATTTTAGGGATATTTTAAAAATCCGAATTTAAAACCGATTATTCTGAAAATTTTGATCCGGGATTATAATTCGCTGTATACATATTTAGATTCACTTCGTAGAAATCGATGTTCTAGATTTCTTTATTTTGTTGATTTCGACCTCCACAAGTGTTATGCGGCTTCCGTTCGTCGAAAATTTCTACCATTTTTCCGAATCACAAAGCAATTTTTGGGATATTTTAAAAATTCGAATTTGAAACTGAATATTTGAAAATCTTGGTCTGGGGCCATAAACACGTTATATTTTCGAATTAGCACGTCCTACATTTTTTAAGTGAATTTTTGGCCAAATTTCCAAAAAACTAAATTTTTCAATACTCCACCTTATGAAATTTTGGACCTTTTTTTTCACCTTTCTCGAAATCGACTTAATGGCTTAATTTACTCGAAAATGTATACGATTGTTTCGTAATATATAAAAATGAAAAATGACAATTTTTGGGATATTTCAAAAATTTGAATTTGAAAATGAATATTTGGAAAATCTTGATCCCGAACTGTAATACGCTATATTTTTCGATTCACCCCGTCGAGATCTATGTTCTAGATTTTTGTGAATTTTTGGGCCACTTTGTCAAAATTTCATTTCTTCCATGGAATGAGTCATAAACCGTAAGTACAGGAGCTTGTTACATTATAAAATTTAAACGGAACTTGTTAAAAAAATTTGAGGTGACGTCATCAAAATGTTGGTGGACGACAACCGGTCCGGTATATCTATCGGTGCAGACCGCAGACGTCAGACAGACAGCCGGAAATAGGAGACCTATTGTTTCGTACTCTCGGGGTCATGAAACATCGGAAAACGCGAAAGTATTTGAAAGTAGAAGTAATTTACCTCCCTTGACCTAACTGAGAGCTTTGATTTCTGTTTCAGTTCTAGAAAATGTTTACCTAACTTCACCTGGCCTGACCTTACTGGCCGAACTTAACCTGACTTGACTTGACCTAATCGAAAGACCTATTTCTGTTGATTTCTAGAAAATGTTGACCCATTCTGACCTTATCTGACCTGACTACCGTTGTTCTGACTTCTCTGAGCATAATGGTCGATTTATAAACTCGTCGCTGACGTTGACGTTGTCGTTACATTTTACCATTTTTTATTCAAAAGCGTTGTTGACAGGCATCTTCAGGAAAAAATAAAAAATGACTGTGAATATTACAATGTCCTGATGCGAGTTGTGGCAGTTATTAAATTTTTAAGTGAAAGAGGATTGTTATTTAGAGGACATGATGAAAAATGGGGTTCATCACAAAATGGAAATTTTATGGGACTTATGGAACTTATTGCGGGATTTGATTCTTTTTTGAAACAACATATAGTAAAATGCCAAACCGAACAACTAGTTGCAAGTTACTTGTCTAAAACGGTTTATGAATAGATAATCGACATAATGGCAACTCAAGTAAGAAAAGAAAATATTGAGGATATAAACGATGCAGATACAAAATATTATTCAATTGTTGTGGATTCTACTCCAGATTTGTCACATACGGACCAACTGGCAATTATTTAGAGATACACTTCCCAAGGAAAAGTTTCTGAAAAATTTTTATCATTTATACCAATTGACAGTCACGCAGGAAAAAATTTATTTAATATAGTACATTTATTTTTAGAAGAAAATAGTCTTTCAATGAAAAATTGTCAAGGGCAGTCTTATGACAATGCTGCGAATATGAGTGGAAAATATAATGCACTTCAAGCACGTGTTAAGGAAATTAACAAGTTCGCGGATTATGTACCATGTGCAGCTCACTCTTTAAATTTGGTAGGGGTCGAAGCTGCAAGTGTCGTACCCGATGTAATCAATTACTTTGGGGTTGTACAACAACTGTAGGGGAAACTTACCTATGATGGCATACTTAACTTTGACACCTTAGTATAACCTCATCTATGATATTAGGGATTTTTTTGTGGGTAATTTAAATGAGCAATTATATTGAAATTGATATTAATTCATCAAATTTTCAATATATTCAATATTTATTTTGAAAAAAAATTAGAACCAAAAACCATGAAGTGTGCCATCATAGGCAGTACTCTTCTTATGATGGCACACCCGAATTTTTAGAGTTTTTTTTTTTAAGTAACGTTAATTTTTATTAAGAATTGACGGGTTATTATGAAAGTAATAAAATAGATTTAAGATAAAGGACTACAATTTGTAGCAAAACGAATCAACAAACGAATAAACTAAATAGAAATCATCAAATAACGAAACATTAAGGCAAAACTTAACAAAAAAAGTTATTCACAAAGTTCGCAGATGAATTGCTTGATTCTTTTTTCAACACCCGCGCACTCACTGTGACACCAGGAACCACAACTCTGACATGAAATCCACATTTCTCTTGTTTTCGACCTAGAGAATATATCATTGCAATATAAACATGCAACATCGGCTTCATCGTCATCAATGTCTTCAACCTTTTCATTATCACTAACAAAATCCGTTTCTTCTTCAACCAAAATTTTCCTTTTTGCTTTTCTTAATAACTTTTCCCTCTCCTTTGTTGTTTTTTCTTCTACTTCCTTTTTTAATTCATCAATGTCTGGCGTGGAATTTATATGTCCTTTTTTTACTAGGTTTTCTTAATCTTTTCCTTGAAGCTCCAAGTGAAGCTTGCGACAATGGAGATAGTTCATGAATACTATAATATCTTTGTTTCCTCGTTAAGGGAAATCTTTCTGTCGTGCACTTAGCTTTGGCAAATCCTGATGTTGAAGGTTCAACTTCAGGAGCTTCTGGTATTCCAGAGCCTAATTTAGGCAGCTCAACGTCTACGCCTCCTTGTTGTGGTTGCTTTTGACCATTTTGGCATTGGTCATGTTCGGTTAACGGTCTATCGGTTGTGGAAGAGGGTTGGAACATCCAGTCAGGAAAGATGTTGTCATCGAAGGGATATATTCCTGTTTTGGCAAACGCGTGTACTGCATTTGCGGGTGTAGCAGCCTTCAAATACGCTTTATTGAAAAGACCAGCTACTTGGAAATGTGTGACGATTCTACCAGGATGTTGTTTAAGCCAAGTCTGAATTTCTTGGCCGTAATAAGTTTGGAGAGGTGAAAAAAACCTACATCCAGGGGCTGTAGCCGGTGGGTACAATGTGCGGGAAAACAGAATAGTATCACACCATTATCTTTCGCGTATTGTAGCACTTCTAGGCTTTTGTGGCTGCTGTGGCCGTCCAATAGGAATAAAACCTTGTTTTCATTCGAAGATTTAGTGTAATGTACAAAATGTTCCAACCACTGTACAAAAATCTCTGAACACATCCAACCGTTTAGTTGACAATAGGCTTTGCTGCCCATTGGAGCGTTGTCCATCAGCAAATTTTTCATTCTTTTTCTTGGAAATATAAAGGCAGGTGGCATTCATACAGCATACCACAGTTAAATGTCCTCGTTCAGCACTAGACAGCGCTCCAACGTGCTTTCGTCCTTTAGTAGCTAGAATTTTTTGTGGTCGATTTTGTACTACGCTGAGACCAGATTCGTCAATATTGTAAACATTTTCTGGTGGAAAGTTATATTTTTCCATAACCTCGTTCAGAGATTTAAAATATAAAGCGATATTATTTTTATTGAAGGCTTGTGCCCGAGCAGCTGAGGTGTTTTCAGGCCTTCTGAGAGATATCTGTGGATTTCGTGTTAAAAATCTCTGAATCCATTTATCACCAGCTGTTTCTTTTTCTTTGTTAAAAGGTTTTTTTATATTATTTTTAGATGCAAATTCGAAAATTAACTTCTTTAAATCTTTTAATGTTAAACCGAATAATTTAGCTTCCATATCCTTTATATGTTGAACAAATTGATTTTCCATCTCCCGACTAAATACTGGTCTTTTACCCCCCAAATCTCGTTTGGTACTGTTACAATTGTTTTTAAATCTTCTGCGCAGTGTGGTAGCAGGGACATTGAAATTTTTGGACGCTAATTGCCATCCCATCTTTTTTTCCCGAACATTTCGCAAAGCCTCTGCCATGTTTTTTTCCTCCCATAATTGCCTGTTAGCCTTACTGGACATTGTACTTGAGGCTGCAAGTGACATTTCTCTGTCATAAAAAAAGACTTCTCAGTTTTTATGACAGTCAAAACCTTATACCTATGATGGCATACTATGCCATCAAAGGAAAAGCTTTGGTATGCCATCATAGGGAAATTCGAGGTTTTATTAAAATCAATCTCTGTATTTTTTCATTTACAACATAACCCTAAACTGGCACCTGTATTACAGGTGTCACATGTATAGAAAACATGAATTAAATTGGTGCCCCTGAGTTAAGCATATTAGAACATGATTTCAACTTGATTAATGTGTAAAACTTACTTCGAGAGTCAACAATATTTCATTTATTTTTCTGCCTTTCAAGAAACAGCCCTACACTCACACTGCTTTGTAGACATTCATGTACCAGTAAGGACAGCATCTTGAACAGGTGATTTGACCGCGAAATTCAAATGGTCCAAAAAATTTGAAGGTATGCCATCAAAGGCTGGTTTCCCCTACGTATTTTTTTCGGCTTCACCTCACCGGTGGAATTTGTTAAATCAACATGCAAAACTGCCAAAAAATTGCAGAAAATAGAAATCGAGTATTCCTAGAGACAGTCCAAATTTGAAAAGGATTCAGCAAACCGTTCTCGCGATATTCAACTGCTTTCATACTTTTTAGCGACTCTGTATATATCTATAAAAATTATATTCCATTCAATGATAGTAATTTGTGGTACGCTTTTATAGATTCACATTAATTTCAGAGCAATCACATAATCACAACGGTCAGATATTTGTTATCGAAGCACAGATGTTGCCATCACTGGGCATAAATACGAAGGATAAACGACCAAACAAAGCTCGAGCTGCAATCAGCTGTTGGTTTACACAATCCATAAACTCTCATTTCAAATTTTGCGTTATTTGTCACTTTATGTACAGCACAAGCCGCTGTCGCCTTGTCACCGTCCATGTCGCCCATCTAAAGATTCCAGTACCAGATTGGCCCACGAAAACCCCCATCTTCGTGTAAAGTACCACGCCAGTCCCGCAAGCCCGCAAAAACGTCCATAACCCGTAGAACGTGTGGGTAGAATGTCGATGGTTGAGTTTATTTAGCAGTACGGCAGTTGAAGTCGTCGTTCATGGGATGATGCTGCGTTCTGTGTAATAACAATATCTCTGTACGAGTTATGTGTGAGTTAGGCTGCTCATAGCACCAATACACATGTATTAGACGAGTCGACCATGAATTATACATTAAATGGCACGGGGTTTTTGCCATCTGCGCTCTTAACGAGACCACAATTGATCTACGACAGACCGGCCAAGAAATAATCGACTTTTAGCGGAAAACTCGGATGGGACGGTCGTCGTTAATCGCACGGATTAGCCATTGTCAACGAGGATTGAATCGTCGCTCGCGTAAAGAATATCTCTCGGAGTTTGTAAATTCATGCCTGTATATGTTGGGATAGTGCGGCTGTATATCAGGCAGCGTGGAGATACTTATGGTCTATTATTTTGCCGATGGTTTATGTACTGAAAATAAGCGGCCCACGCGCTCTATACTCGTGTCAGGGAGGCCTCTGGCTTACTTAGAGGTTTACGATTACAGTTTTCTACGGTTTCCTAGCTGGGGGGGATTAAAGTGCAGACGTATGAACTGATTGCAGAAATTTTGCTTGAAGATCGTTAATTGGTGTTTCGTGATTTTGAATGCTTGTGTGTTTCTGCAATAAATGCCAGAAGGGTGTGAATGTATAACAGTGAAGCTAAAGAAGTATTGCAGTACGGTCCCTACGACTAATGGCTACTTTTTTCTCGACGTTTCATGACTGCTAGAGGACGAAAAAGTAGGTTTTCCATTTCCGTCCCTCCAGTTCTAGTAAATCGGACTACATGTAGTTACCACACTTCGATCATCTGAGAAAGATATACTGTTCAATTTTTCTAAAATATGTGTTAAATTATAGTTTTTGACGTTTTGACAACACTGGTCTTAAAAACAAGCAAAATACTGCAACGTTTGTGTGAAACCTCTGCTAGGTTTGTCTGATGAGTTACAAAAAAAGTCTGACAAATAATAACAGCTTCCGCTTTAACAGTATCCCACTATGTACAGTGCAATTATTTACTTTTCTTAAGAAGTTGTTTAGCTCTTTTCACTGCTGCCATAAAATTAGCATACACTTTCGACGTATTATGATAATAATTATTATTACCGTGTTTGCTATTGCATTACCGCTCCATATTAATTTTAATTATGAAATTGCAAGTGAACATATTGTCTGCACTGTGATTAACTGATTATATTCTAATTCTGGCATTCAGTGCGGTTTGGGCTAATGTGCTCTATTATGGATGAGGTATGTAGGTGTATTTTGCAAAAACCATTCATCTTAATTATTTGTATTAAAACGTCAGGTCGAGATAACCTCTTGCGGGTTTTGTATAACAAAGCCAATATGTTTGAGATAATACCGCATTCCATCATCCTGTACAATGGTATGTTATTTGTAATAGTTATATGTATAAAATTATGGTTGTTACGGTATTGGCTGGAGTTGTTAGAAAACAGATAAATTAATATGCGTATTTTTAGAATTGCGTAATTTTATACAATATGTACTGTTATTTGTGAATAAATCGACTAGGTTTTTACCGCCACTGACTAATGGTGGTTATTTAAGTTGTTTACACTAATGGCTAACTCAATTTATAATTCTAGTAATTAATATTAAAATCGACAATCATTAGGAGCTGATACGGGTTAAAAAATTTTTAAATGTAAATGTATTCATCAATTCTGACAGTTTGTGGTAATGTGGGAGAGGTATCGATTACTTAAATGCCCATTAGAGGTCGTTAATTAAGTCGCCAATTCCAAACGAATGAAAACTAGAGATTTACTGTTGTCGTTGGAAAATAAATAACAAAATGAAATTTGAAAGGTGTCTTCTGATGGTAAAAAAGTTAAAGTAGAAATTATTTCGACAAAACTTCATAATTCATTAATTTTTTATACGAATAAACATTTTAACTTGTTATAAATCATATGTAAATGTAACGAATGTTTGTAATAATAATAAGTTTATTTCCTGCAGGCCCGCCCAATTACAAAAAATATATATAGGTAACTGAAATAAAGTCTAACTAAACTAAAAACGAAGAATAAAAAATAAATAAATAAGAACACTTAATTAACTATCTAGTGCGTAATGCAAGTATACAATTAAACAGATGTTACTTGGAATCAAAATAAACACCACACTAAAGTTTAACTAATTGTATAGGAGTATCTTATATAACCACAAGATCCTCCAAGATTCTTTCGCCTTTTAGAAAAATATAACACTAGGAGCTTCCAAGATTCTTATTTCAGTTTCTTCAAAAAAAAAAAAAGCATAAACATATTTGGGAACCCCGAAATTCTTTTGGTTTACGGCTTATAAAAACAGTAACACTAGGAGTTCCCGGAATTATTTCGCCTTTTAGAAAAAAACAATACTAGAAGCCTAAAAACAGAGGAGCCAGAGATTCGTTTGGATTTTTGAAAAAAAAAACCCTAGAGTCCCCAGATTCTTTCTCAAAAACAAAAATTACCGATTCTCGAGCTTTATTAATCTTTCCTTAAAAAAATACACTGCAGGATGCCGAGATTTTTTCGCTTTTTAAGAGAAAATAACACTAGGAGTTGTTAGAAATTTTTTCGGCTTCTCCAAAAAAAACTTAGGGAACTCCTAGATTCCTTCGCCTTTAGAAAAACATCACACTTGGAACAGCCAAGATTCTTTAGTTTCTCAGAAACAAAAAAAAAACCTGGGGATTTCTGGGATTTTTTTGCCTTTTAGAAAAAAATAACACTATGGGCTTCCCGAGATTCTTTCGCCTTATAGAAAAAATAACACCTGGAACCCCCAAGATTCTTTCAGCTTCTCCAACAAAAAAAAACCTAGGGGATTTCAGGGATTTTTTCGTCTTTTAGAAAAAAATAACACTAGGGGACTCCGAGATTCTTTCGCCTTTTAGAAAAAATAACACTATTGGTGGCAGAGATTCTTTCAGTTTCTCAAAAAAAAAAGAAAAGAACCTCAAGGTTTTTCGCCTTGTAGAAAAAAATAATACTAGAAGCCTAAAAACAGAGGAGCCAGAGATTCGTTCGGATTTTTGAAAAAAAAAAAAAAATAACCCCAGATTCTTTCTCAAAAACAAAAACTAGGGGACCCCAAGATTTTTCCGCCTTTTTGAAAAAGATACTACTACCGGCCCTCGAGCTTTTTTAATCTTTTCTTAAAAAAAGACACTGCAGAATGCCGAGATTTTTTCGCATTTTAAGAGAAAATAACACTAGGAGTTCTTAGAAATGTTTTCAGCTTCTCCAAAAAAAACTAAGGAACTCCTAGATTCTTTCGCCTTTAGAAAAACATAACACTTGGAGCGGCCAAGATTCTTCAGTTTTTCAGAAACAAAAAAAAACCTTGGGGATTTCAGGAATTTTTTCGTCTTTTAGAAAAAAAAATAACACTATGGGCTTCCCGAGATCTTTCCACTTCTGCCAAAAAGGACTAGGGGATCCCGAGATTCTTTCGCCTTATAGAAAAAATAACACCTGGAACCGCCAAGATTCTTTCAGCTTCTTCAAAAAAAAACTAGGGGATTTCAGGGATTTTTCCGCCTTTTAAAAAAATTATACTAGGGGACCCCGAGATTCTTTCACTTTATAGAAAAAATACACCTGGAACCCCAAAATCCTTTCAGGTTTTCCAAAAAAAAAACTAGGGGACTCCAAGATACTTGCGCCTTTTAGAAAAAAATATCAGTAGGAGGTTCCGACATCTTTACATCTTCCCCAAATAGGAGACTCCAAGATTCTTTCGGCTTTTATAAAAAAATAACAGTATTGGTCCCCGAGATTCTTTCAGTTTCTAAAAAAAAAAAAAAGAACTGGGAAATTTCGGGGATTTTTTCGCCTTTTAGAAAAACATAACACTAGCAGTCCCCGGGATTACTACTTCGCCTTGTAGAAAACAATAATACTAGAAGCCTATGAGATTTATACATCTTTTCCAAATAAAAAAAAATAGAGCCCCAGAGATTATTTCGGATTTTTGAAAAAAAAAACCCTAGTAGTCTCCGAGATTCTTTCTCAAAAACAAAAACTAGGGGACTCCGAGATTTTCCCGCCTTTTTGAAAAAGATACTACTACTGGTTCTCGAGCTTCTTTAATAATATCTTAAAAAAGACACTGCAGAATGACGAGATTTTTTCGCCTTAAAAAAAAATAACACTAGCAGCTCTTAGAAATGTTTTCAGCTTCTCAAAAAAAAATTAGGAAACTACAAGATTCTTTCGCTTTTTAGAAAAAATAACACTTGAAGTCCCCGAGATTCCTTCAGCTTCTCCAAAAAAAAAACCTAAGGGTCTCTAAGATACTTTCGCCATTTAGAAATAATAACACTATGAGCTTCCGAAATCTTTTCACCTTTTCTAAATAAAACAAATACTTGGGGACCCCGAGATACTTTCACCTTTCAGAAAAAAATAACACTTGGAGTCTCCGAGATTCTTTCAGCTTCTCAAAAAAAAAAAAACAGTAGGGGATCTCGAGATTGTTTCGATTTATAGAAAAAAAATTACATTTGGAGACCCTAAGACTCTTTCAGCTTCTATTAGAAAAAAAAAAAAACTGGGAGACCCTAAGATTATTTCGCTTTTTAGCTTTAGTTTAACTATATTGGTTCCCGAAATTTTTTCATTTTCTCAAAAAAAAGTAGGAGACCCTCAGATCCTTACGCCTTTTCGAAAAAAATAACCTGTGGAGCCCTTGATATTCTTTCAGTTTATTAAAACAAAAAAAAAATCAAGCAGTGTCCAAAATTAATACTTGGACTTCCCGAAATCCTTTCAGTTTCTCAAAAAAAAAACTTGGGAGCTCCAAGATTCTTCGCCTTTTAGAAAAATAACACTTGGGAGTTCTCAATATTCTTGCACCCGAGATTCTTTCAGTTTAAAAAAAAAAACACTAGGAGACCCTCAGATTTTTTCCCCTTATAAAGAAATATAACACCTGGAGCCCCCAAGCTTCCTTTAGTTTCCTCGAAAACCTAGGGTACTTCAAGATTCTTTTGCCTTTTAGGATAAAAATAACACTAGGAGCCTCCGAGATCCTCTCAGCTTCTCCAAAAAAAAATTCCAGGAGACTTCATGATTCTTTCGCCTTTTAGAAAAAAATAACACTTTTAGATCAACTGAGATTCTCTTAGTTTTTCCAAAAAGAAAAGATACTGGAGGACTTCAAGATTCTTTCGCCTTTTACAAAAAAAAAAATAACACTATGGGCAAATATTATAGGTGCCCGAGACTCTTTCGCCTTTTAGAAAAAAATAACACTTGGACCCCTGATATTTTTTCAGCTTCTCCAAAAAAAACCAGTAGGGGACCTCGAGATTGTTACGTATTATAGAACAAAAAAAACACTTGAGGCCCCGAGATTCTTTCAGTTTCTCAAAAAAAAAAAAAATCGGAGACTCCAAGATTCTTTCGCTTTTTAGAGGCAAATAACATTATTGGTCCCCGGGATTCTTTGAATTTTTCAGAAAAAAAAGAACTAGGGGACCCTCAGATTCTTTCGCCTTATAGCCAATAGAAAAAAATAACGCTTAGGCCCCTCAAGATTCTTTCGCTATTTAGAAAAAAATAACACTATGGAGATTCCTCCGAGATTCTTTCAGCTTCTCCAAAAAACCACTAAGGTACTCCGAGATTCTTTCCGCTTCCGCAAAAAAAGAACTAGGGGACCTCGAAATTCTTTCCCCCATTAGGAAAAATAATACTTCTCAAGATTCTTTCAGTTTCTCAAAAAAAAAAAAAAAACTTGAGAGCTCTAAGATTCTTTCGCTTTTTAGAAAAATAACACTTGGGAGATTTCGAGATTCTTGCTCCCGAGTTTCTTTCAGTTAAAAAAAACACAAGGAGACCCTCAGATTCTTTCCCCTTATATAAAAAAATAACACTTGGAGCCCCCAAGCTTCTTTTAGCTTCTCCAAGAAAAAAACTAGGGTACCGCAAGATGATTTTGCCTTTTAGGAAAAAAATAACACTAGGAGCCTCCGAGATCCTCTCAGCTTCTCAAAAAAAATTGAATGAAAACCCAGAGAATATTTCGTCTTTTAGAAAAAAATAACCCAAGCAAACTCAGAGATTCTTTCAGTTTCTCAAAAAAAAATATCAGGGGACTCCATGATTCTTTCGTCTTTTAGAAAAAAAATAACACTTGGATCAACTGACATTCTTCTAGTTTTTCCAAAAAAAAAACTTGGGAGCTCCAATACTCTTTCTCCTTTTAAAAAAATAATACTCGGGAGTTCTCGAGATTGTTGCCCCCGAGATTATTTCAGTTTTTCGAAAAAAAAAAAACACTAGGAGACCCTCAGATTCTTTCCCTTTATGTAAAAAAATAACACTTGGAGCCCCCAAGCTTCTTTTAGCTTTTCTCAAGAAAAAAACTGGGGTACCGCAAGATTCTTTTGTCTTTTAGGAAAAAAATAACACTAGGAGCCTCCGAGATCCTCTAGGCTTGTCAAAAAAAAAAATGAATGAAAACCCAGAGTTTTTTTCGCCTTTTAGAAAAAAAAATAACACTTGAATCAACTGAGATTCTTTTAGTTTTTCCAAAAAAAAACAAAAAAACTTGGGAGCTCCAAGACTCTTTCTCCTTTTAGAAAAATAACACTTGGGAGTTCTCGAGATTTTGCCCCCGAGATTCTTTCAGTTTTTCGAAAAAAAAAAAAAACCTACTAGGAGACCTTCAGATTCTTTCCCTTTATGTAAAAAAATAACACGTGGACCCCCAAGCTTCTTTTAGCTTTTCTCAAGAAAAAAACTAGGGTACCGCAAGATTCTTTTGTCTTTTAGGAAAAAAATAACACTAGGAGCCTCCGAGATCCTCTAGGCTCGTCAAAAAAAAAATGAATGAAAACCCAGAGATTTCTTCGCCTTTTAGAAAAAAAATAACACTTGGCTCAACTGAGATTCTTTTAGTTTTTCCAAAAAAAAAAAAAACTTGGGAGCTCCAAGACTCTCAGATTCTTTCCCCTTATATAAAAAAATAACACTTGCAGCGCCCAAGCTTCTATTGGCTTCCTCAAGAAAAAAACTAGGAAAGATACTAGGGGACTCCAACATTCGTTCGCCTTTTACAAAAAAAATAACACTATGGGTAAAAATAATGGGCGCCCGAAAATCTTTCGCCTTTTAGAAAAAAGTAACACTTGGAGCCCTTGATTTTCTTTCCGTTTATAAAAAAAATCAAGCGGCCTCCAAGATTCTTTCGGCTTTTAGAAGAAAATAATTCCTTCGAGATTCTTTCAGCTTCACCAAAAAAAACCACTAGGGTATTCTTTTGCCTTTTAGGAAAAGTAACACTTGGAGTTTCCAAGATCCGTTCAGTTTCTAAAAAAAAAATCACTAGAGAGCTCCAAGATTCTTTCGCCTTTTAGAAAAATAACACTTAAGAGTTCTCGAGATCCTTCCCCCGAGATTCTTTCAGTTTCTCAAAAAACCACAAGGAGACCCTCAGATTCTCTCCTCTTATAGAAAAAAATAACACTTGGAGCCCCCAATTTTTTTTAGCTTCTCCAACAAAAGAAGGTAGGGTACCGCAAGATTCCTTTGCCTTTTAGGAAAAAGTAACACTAGGAGCCTCCGAGATCCTTTCAATTTCAAAATAAAAATTGAAAACCCAGAGATTATTTCGCCTTGTAGAAAAAATAATCCTAGAAACCCGAGATTGATTCAGTTTCTTAAAAACAAATACTAGGGGACCCCCAGATTCTTCCGCCTTTTTGAAAAAGATAATACCACGGGCTCTCTTGAAAAAAACATTACGAGATTCCGACATTTTTTGACCATTTAGAAAAAAATAACACTAGGAGCCCTCGAGATCCTTTCAGCTTTTCCAAAAGAAAACATAAAAAAAATAAACAAATTGGCAAGCCAGAGATTCTTTCGTCTTCTAATCAAGCGGCCTCCAAAATTCTTTCGGCTTTTAGAAAAAAATAACACTATGGAGATTCCTTCTAGATTCTAAGGAACTCAGAGGTTTTTTCGTCTTTTAGGAAAAATAACACAAGGGTTTTCAAGATTCTATCACCTTTTAGAAAAACATGACACTATGGGCTCCCGAGAGTCTTGCGCTTTATAGAAAAAAAATAACATTAGGAGTCCCAATATCCTTTCAGCTTCTCCAAAAAAAATATAAATATATATGTATAGGGGATCCCCCTGAGATTCTTTCGCAAAAAAAGTGCTATAGTGTTTTTATTTCTCTAAAATTTTGGTGTGAAGATGTTTTTTTAAAGTGTAGACACAGGAGTCGCCAAGATCTTGTATTTATGTAATTTATCACATTCTAAAACTCATTTGAACAACAAGAATTTATGTACACCCAGTATAATACACTTAAGACAAGAATCAAAGGAAAAAATTATAATACAACGAAAAGGCAACTAAGATATCTAACAACAAATTAAAACCATGTGGAAAATTGCGAATAAATACCATAATAAATAACCTACAAATAACAACGTAACTTTTTTACAAATTAGCTATTTCTGCAAGCTGCGTAAAACAAACCTACCGCAAGAAATGCACTGGGCGTAGCCTTCAGTCACCTCTTTAATAACAGTACCCGTTTTACATAATTCCTGTCGTAGCAGCCACCAATTGCGTGCTACGAACAGCCGTCGCGCATAAATAATTTTCCTGTAAACCTTAACATTTACCAATTAAAAATAATAAGCACAGCGGCATAAATCCGTCCAATAAATAGACGGCGCACCGCAAGGTCATTCTCGCCGCCCCAATTCGTACTCCTCTCCGTGGTATGACATTCTAATTTGCGGCAAATGCCTTCACATCTCCGCTTTTATTCGCCATAAACGTCCATATTCAATTAACGAAATTTACGACATTCGCCGTTACGAGCTTTTTCTTCGTTTTCCTCGCAGTGTCTTTCTTCCAGTGCGTTTGGGTTTGTCGAGGAGGTATTGTGAGAGAGGGACAGGGCCGGACTGAAGCCCGAAATAGCTGGCTGTTTTTTTGACTTGTTTTAACTTTTTGTCCAAAACTAAAGAAGTTGACTTAAAATTTTGACAAAGTTGTTGATGGGTTTGGCGCTTATGGAGATGTAATTAGAAGTAAAAAAAATCTCATTACAGAAGAAAAAACTTGTATTCGGTAAATATTGATGCGTTTGGTACAAACACAAGCATTTTTGAGATGAGGTTGTGGGCAGTAACCACGCGATGAATCAAAAGACATTTTAATGCTATGTGGGTGTATTATATTACGACAGTGAAAAATCAGTTTTCTAATTTATTCGTTAGGGATGTTAATTACCCACAATTAATCAGGATTACAATAATAAGTGCTTGAATAGTAATAACTAATAAATAACGATACAGCACAACTATTAATTATGATTAAGAGCAATTAGTTGTGGTTAAACTTGGATAATTACATTTAATTACATTGATTTTTTAAGTATAAAATTGTGTTGACTTATAACCTAACTTCCAATGGCAAGAACACGCCTCTTTCGTAAATACTTGTCAAACAATTTAAAAAAATTGGTCGAAGTTATTCCGACAGAACTTCCGTTGCACCTGAAGTACCTACAGCCTAACAAATCCCGTTTTTTTGGAAAAATTAGAAAAATCTTTTGCGATTTTTGTTTTCTGATCACCTTTATAAAGCTAAAATCAGTGGCGTAAATAATACTCCCGCAGCTTTCTTGACTAGAATTTTTCATTTTTTAATTTTTTTGATTCTTCAGTTTTACGATTCCTCATTTCTCAGTTTTTCAATTATCCACTTTTTCAATTTTTCAATTTTGTAATTTTACGATTTAAAATTTTTTGAGTTTTCATTTATAATTTTTCAATCTCTTGATTATTTAGTTTTTCATTTCTTTAAATTTTGAGTTTTCAGTACCTATTCATTTTATGATTTTGTTTTAAAAATTTCAATGTTTTCCATTTAGCGTTTGTTCAATTTTTCAATTTGCAGTTTTTCAATTTTTCTTTTTTTGGGTTCTTCAATTTTACGATATGGAACTTTTTTGAGTTTTCATTTTTTAATGTTACAGTTTTTTCAATTTACAATTTTTCGGTTTTCAATGTTCTGATTTTACAATTTTCATTTTTCAGTTTTTCATTTAATTAATTTTTCAATTTTTCGATTGTTTAATTTTTCATTTCTTTAGATTTTCTATTTACAGCTTTTAGTTTGGGTTTTTAATTTTTTTATATTTTTACAACTTCGATTTATCAATTTTTCGTTTCTTCAATTATTCGCTTTGCAATTTTTTAATTTTTATTTATTTTTGTTTCTTCAATTTTACGATATGGAACTTTTCGAGCTGAGTTTTAATTTTAAAAATTTTAGGTTTTTCCATTTTCAACTTTTGGATATTTCAGTTTTAGATTTGGTAAATTTTCGATATGCAAGTTCAAGATTTTTCATTTTTTAATTTTTAAATTTTTTCATTTCTCCAATTTTTCCTTTCGGTTTTCTATTGTCTTTATTTTTTTAATTTTTCGGTTTTTTACTGTTATGGTTTAATAATTTTTCGCTACCTTAACGTGAAATTTTTGAATTTTTTGAATTTTTAGTATTTGCAATTTTTCGATTTAAAATTTTTAGTTTTCCTTTTTAAGTTTTCAATTTTTCGATTTTTTAATTTTTCATTTCTTCAATTTTTTAATTTGTAGTTTTTCGTTTGGGATTTTAATTTTTTAATTTTTCGATTTTTTTTGTCAATTTAAATTTTTTAAATTTTTAGTGTGTTCAATTTTTCAATTTGAAATTTTTCAATTTATCTTTTTTTTTTGTTTGTTCAATTTTGCGACATGGAACTCTTTGAGTTTCCATTTTTAAATTTTTCAGTTTTTCCATTTTTCAACTTTTGGATGAGTTTTCAATTTTTAATTTTTTAATTTTTCGATTTTTCACTCCCTCATTCTTCCAGTTTTTGTCTCGGTTTTTTATAGAAGATTTTTTCTTTATTTATGGAACTTTTAGAGTTTTTATTCTAAAATTTTTCACTTTTTCCATTTTCAACTTTTGGATATTTCAGTTTTTAGATTTTGCAAATTTTCGATATGCAATTTCAAGATTTTTCAATTTTTACTTTTTCAATTTTTTCATTTCTCCAATTTTTGGTTTCGGTTTTCTATTTTCTTTATTTTTTCAATTTTTCGGTTTTTCTTTTCCTTAAGGTGAAATTTTTAATTTTTGATTTTTTTTTAATTTTTAGTGTTTGTAATTTTTCGAATTAAAATTTTTTATTTCTTCAAATATTCAATTTGTAGTTTTTCGTTTGGATTTTAATTTTTTAATTTTTACAACTTCGATTGTTTAACATTCGGATTTTATATTTTTTTGTTTTGTCAATTTCATTTTTTACAATTTTTCAATTTTTCGTTTCTTCAGTTTTTCGGTTTGTAATTTTTAATTTGCCATTTCTTTTTATTCCTTTAATTTTACGATATAGAACTCTTCGAGTTTTCATTTAAAAATTTTTCAGTTTTTCGATTTTCCAGCTTCTGGATATTTCAACTTTTAGATTTTGCAATTTTTCGATCTGCAATTTCAAAAGTTTTAAATTTTCAGTTTTTCAATTCTCCAATTTTTGGTTTCGGTTTTTCACTGTTCTGTTTTAATAATTTTCCTTTTCTTTAATGTGATTTTTTTTGGGTTTTTTAAAATTTTTAGTGTTTGAAATTTTTGGATTTAAAATGTTTAGTTTTCCGTTCTAATTTTTCAATGATTCGATTTTTTAACTTTTTATTTCTCCAATTTTCCGTTCCGGGTTATTATTTTCTTTATTCTTTCAATTTCTTAGTTTTTCGGTATTGTGATTTTATAATTTTCTTTTTTTTCGACGTGAACTTTTTAAATTTTTGGATTTTCCAATTTTTTGGTTTTTCAAGTTTTCGATTTTTTAATTTTTGTTTTTTCAGTTTTAGATTTTTCAGTTTCTCGATTTTTCAATTATTTGTTTCTTCAATTTTTGTTTTCCAGATTTTCTAGTTTTCTTGTTGAATAATAATACCTATAATTTAAAAAAAAAATCACTTTTTTAATTTTACGTTTTTAGAATTTTATGTTTCGATTATTGAATTTTAAAACGTTTTCATTTATTCGATTTTTAAAATTTTTGAATTTTAATTTTTCGGTTTTACAATTTTTGGGTTTTCCAATTTTTCGATTCAATTCGTTTTTTCGATTTTCAAGTTTCTCGATTTTTTGTTTTCCAATGTTTCAATTTTTTGTTTCTTAAGTTCTTCGATTTGCAGTTTTTCAATTTTCCACTTTTTCGATTTCACTACGTCTCATCGTTTCAGCATTTCGGTTTTTCAATTTTTTCCGATTTTTTAGTTTTTCAGTGTTGAATTTTTCGATTTTTTAATTTCTCTAATCAAAAAAAAAGGAAAAACTGCAAAATTACAAATTTGAAAAATTATGAAAGATCTAAAAATTGGACATCAAGAACTTGAATAATTCAAGAAGAGAATTTAAAATTTTGAAAGATTGAAGAATGAAAAATCGAAAGCACGAAATATTGTAAAATTGAAATATTGAAAATTAAAGAACTTGGAATATGGGATAATTGAGAAATTCAAACATTACAAAATTGACAAATTTTAAAAATCGGAAAATCAGGAAACTGAAAAATCAAAGGTTGAAAATTTGAAAAATTGAATAAACGAAGAATTAAATGAAAAGATAAAGGAAATGAAAAAACAAAAAATTATGATAAATATCGATAAAATGAAAAATTGAAAAAATTAAAATGGAGAAAGGGAAAAATTATGAAACGGAAAAATTAAGAAACGAAACAACTGAAAAAAAAAAATGAAAAGTTGTGATATTAAAAAGTTGTAAAATTCGGTTTTGCAGTTTCAAAGTTAAATTGCAAAATTGTGTTATCACTTTTGATTTTTTTTTTTCAAAAATCTGAACACGAATTCGTAAACCACATGTAAAGAATTATCTTATTTTATAAAACTAACATTTACGAAGATAAATTTCGGAGACGACGTAATCCATCTATGGGTGGGGATGATTTTCCAAATTTTACTAGCATTTTATACCATCTACATGATATTCCTAACACCCATATAAAATTTGACAATAATCGGGTCATTAGTTTTGGGGATTATCTGTCTAATAAAAAATCGGTCTATTTTTTTGTACTCTATGTTTGTGTTAAGGAACTCCATGACAATATACTTTCAACAAGATAGAGCAAGAGCTCACTGTACACTACAAAATTTGTATATGCTTTCAGAATTTATTATACATATGTGCTTTAACTCCTAGTTGATTAAAATTGAATCACTCAGTACATTGTGTTTCGGACATTGTGTCCGCTTTACAAACGCTGTCGTTGTCAGTCCGGCCCTGGACAGGCAGCCCGTCGTAAATAATAACGGATCACGTTTGATCCATAGAGCACATTGTCGTTGCTCATATAATGTGATTTCTATCGGAGATATCTACATTCCAGTTTATGGACGACATTAAACGCACAGGAATGTGGAGGAATGGTCCTAGATCATAGCAGCTCCCGTGGGAAATCCTCGATGCTAAATCACGGACGTCGATGACGCCGAATTTGCACATCATTCGTATAAATCACGGAGTTTCGGCGTTGCTGGATTCGTCACGATTTGGATAGTCGGTGATTTCGACGGACGGTCGAGCGGCGAACGAGAGGGTCATTTCTATTTTTTCGACATGGATCATCGACATTTATAAGAGTTGTAAAAATGTGCTCCGTAATTAGTGGCTTCGGAAAAATTGATTATTATCTGGCAGGAATATTTTTTACGTGACGTGTAAGCCGTTACCGGTATTATTCCACAAAAAAGTGTTAAAATGAACAAACTACTACGGTCCGGAATAATTAACTACTCAACAGTTAATTAGTTTTAGTAATTGGTTTTGGGATTTGGTGGTCGGTTTAACAACGTTTTTACGCGGCCGTAATTGACGTCAGCTTACTTAAAAGGGGACGCTCGTTCAGCTAATAATAATAATTTTCGATTTTTATGCCGTATAAGGTATTAGTTGAGTATAGCGTACAAAATAATTAACTTTTAAGGCGAATTTGGCTTGCACAGATGTTACACTTGTGTGCGAAGAATTTTTTTTAGCGGGTTAGAAAAAAGTGGATCCGCGTTGAAATAAGTAGGTATGTATTATAAATTATAATCATAACACCTATTTATTTATAAATTATGACTAATAGACCTCATTGTGGATTTTAGATAGACGATTTTCTTGTTCCCTGCTTGTTTAACTCCTTTTACTGATATTTTTTTTTGTTCTATACATATATCACGCATTCATGATCTTTTAGAGCGCAACAAGCTATGGAAATTTAGTCATTTGGTTATACAAATTATACCGTGTGTTCATTAATTATTTAAATCAAAGAATGCTCCTGCCTGTTCAAAAAACTAGTGAAAGAAAATAACTTCTGCAGATTTGTGAATAAGTTTACTTAAAACCTGAAAACAAAGTTAGAGAAACTGTTGGAAATGCTATCCATTCTCCTCTATACATAAATTGACACGTCTTTTCATGTTATCAAACACATTTTGTAGCGTAGTTGTAGTTCATCATCCTGTAATTATTGAACAAAAGTAGTTAGGATATTGTTCCGATATCTTTGTGCTGTTACAGTTTGCTCAAAGAATTTGGATCCGACGATACGTTTGCCAGATATTGCGCACCATACACCAATTTTAACAGAATGGAGTGGTGTTTCACGAAAGACATGTGGATTTTCAGCACTCCAACATCTCATATTTTGAGAGTTCATATAATCTACAAAACAAAATCTCATAATTGTGATTCAAATTTAGTACCGGAGAGACGAAACCAAGTTTCATCAGAAAAGAATGTCAACTCCAGCAAGTTACCGTCATTGAGATGTTCAAGAAACCATCTGCGGTAGGCAAAACGTCTATTAAAATTAGCCGGCAAAAGTTCGTGTTGTGTATTTAACAGTTTAGATATTTTTTATATTATTCTGTATTTCATTGAAATGTCATAATTGAAAATTATTGTAAACATAATAATAATAATAATGTCTTTTCAGCTTTTTTTTACATTGTATTTTTTTGCTCGTCAAGATGTACAATTAACAGTGTGATAAAGTGTTCTGTTTTGTATGTGGTAATCCCGCAGTAAAAAAAAGGATTTATTGTAGTGACTGTGGTGTATGGTCTCATCTGAGCTGTGCAGATAAAAAAAAATGCTGTGAGCAAAATGCTTCAACTACTGATAATGAAACTCCACATATACAAGAAAACCTTGTCCAAACCATCAATTCTTTATCGGCTATTGTTAACGGCATGAAAAAGTAGCTCAACAGAAACAAGCTGATGAACAAACCGTTAAAAATTTCATACAAACGGCTGTTCCCAATGATTTGGACCTTAGAATAGTTAATGTCACCCCTTTAGGACAAGTTATCCCGAATCGTTCTTGCATTATCAAAGTTGAATTTAATAATCCGTAAATTGTTAAAAAACTAGTACGTCAGCACTTTAGCAACAACATTTTTGTTAACACTGATTTAACTCAGCTCCAGCAGAATAAGGCTTTTGCTGTCCGCAAAGAATTTAAAAGACGTCGGGAGAATGGTGAAAATGACATTCGTTGGAAATGTTACAATGGCTTACCAAGAATCACTGAAACAAAAAACGAATGAATATCTAACAGACAACTTCTTCTATGTCATCGTCATCTATTAGTTATAATATATTTTATCAAAATGTGTGGGGTTTGAACACAAAAGTTACTGAATTTTACACCAACTGTTGTAGTTAGTGTGGATACTGATATAATCGTGTTAACTGAAACGTGGTTAAATACTAGTGTCCTGTCAACTGAATTATTTCCTGGGTACTTCAATATTTATCGCTCTGATAGGAAAGCTGGCCGAGGAGGAGGTGTTCTAGTGGCTGTGAGAGATCAATTTTCCGTAATGGAACTTACTTTTAATTCACTAATCTTATCAGTTGAAATGTTAGGTATTAAAATCTCAAACAATAAGAATCACATCATTATTGTTGCCATTGATTTACCACCTTCTCTTAGCATAAATGATTACGTCTTGATATTTGACTTTTTAGAAAATTCTATTGATTATTCTTCTAATATAATTATATGTGGGGATTTTAACATAACTGAATTGGTGAAATGTCTTTCTGGGATGAAAACTTCAAGCTTATTTAATCTCTACATGCATTTTTTGTCGTTGAATAATTTAAGTCAATATAACAAAGTTTTGAATTCCAATGGAAGAGTATTACATTTAATTTTTTCAACTGAGGGTTTGGATGTTAATGTGAATAAGAGTGAATTTCCTTTGGTGGCAGAAGATCAGCATCATCCCAGCCTAAACGTGAGTTTTTGTGAAGACAGCAATTTATCTATCCCGTTTTTAAATGTTAATGATCTTACGAAATTTAATTACTACAAAGCCAACTTAGAGAATTTGTATTTAACGATTGCTGAAATTGACTAGCCGTCAACTGTGAATACTTTTGATTCTGAGTCTTCCTGTGAAAACTTTTACATACAAATATTTGAAGCAATTGAGAAATGGGTACCGAAATTTAACTCAAGAGTACAACGTTCCAGCTATCCAGTATGGTTTACGCGAGACATAATTAAGAAGATCAATCTGAAAAATCGTCACTATAATATTTACAGGAAAACAAAATCGTTACATCAACTAGATAAAGTGAAACAACTAGACGTAAAATTCATATGGAATGTGTACACTTTATAAGAAAGGCTGAAAAGTCACCAAAAGAAGAAAGCAACTGATAATCCTGGTAATATGTTTTTCTATGAAAATAACTTAACATGTCAGCAGGACATTGTTAATTCCTTTGCCACCCACTTTTCAAGCATGTTTAACTGTGATAATGATAACCATATTTGTAGTATTAAATGCTGTGATACGTTTGAAAAATCCTGTAAATATTGTGATAAATACTGTTGTCCATCTTTAGATATTAAATTAGACTGTGATAGTAGTAATATCTTGATTATGATCTCTATAAATGACTGTGATATTTTGAAGGCTATTAAAAGAATTAAAGCGAATAACATCTGTGGAGTAGATAATCTTCCTGCCTTTTTAATTGTAGATTGTATAGAGTGTTTGTTACCACCCTTAAGGCATATTTTTAACTTAATTTTGAAATCATCTGTTTTTCCGAAATTATGGAAAGTTTCCCGTATACTCAATATTTTTAAATCAGGTGATAAATCAGATATCAAAAACTATAGACCTATTGCTATTTTACCCAACATTGCGAAACTATTTGAATGTATAATATCAGATATTATGTACTCCCATGCTGTTTCTAAGATTGTGCCCGAACAACATGGCTTCATTCAAGGAAGATCTACAGTGACTAATCTTTGTGAATTTACGCAGTTTGTGTGGATTGCATTGGATAATCGTTTACAAGTAGATGCAATTTACACAGATTTAACTAAAGCATTTGACAGAGTACATCACTGTATTCTGTTAAAGAAATTGGACCGTTTTGGAATCTGTGATAAACTGGTATTTGTTATTAAATCACTTATAAAAGAGAGACAGCAATTTGTTTTTATGGTGGTTTCAAATCATATATGTATGACGTTAACAGTGGTGTAGGCCAGGGATCAAATTTAGGGCCACTTTTATTTATTATATTCTATAATGATGTAGTTAAATGTTTGAATTGTAAAGCATTTATATATGCTGATGATCTGAAATTAGCGAAAGTCATAACAAGAGTAGAGGATTGTTTGGAATTACAACATTGTGTCGATAAATTACATCGCTGGTGCAATAGTAATTTGCTTGAAATTAATAAAGCTAAATTTAAAAAAAATACTTTGTAGGATTAGTAATATGGTCAATTTTTACTATAATATAGAGGGTTATGTTCTTGAAAATTGTAACCATCTGTTAGATCTTGGTGTCATCATGGACAACAAGCTCACGTTTAGACCACATGTTATACATATTGCTAACCAAGCTATGAAACTATTAGGCTTTATTTATCGAAATACTAAAGAATTTACTAATATTCACTATATTAAATTATTATTCTATGCTTTAGTTAGCTCAAAGCTTGTGTACTGCTGTATCGTATGGAAGGCGTATCTTCAACTATATCTAGAATTGTTAGAGAACGTACTAAGGAAATTTGCTAAATACCTCTACTTTAAAATGTTTGGTACTTATCCAACAAGACATTGTGACCAAATAGATCTACTTAGGGTGGTAAATGAAACTTCATTAATAAACAGAACCTAAAAAGAGTTTAGAAGGTGTCTGTCCAGAAGATAACGGAGTAACTCGATACAGCAGCAGGAATTTACAAAGTTTCGCGTGTAATTCACCGGGTTCATTCATCTTGCATTTAAATTTTCTTTTTAGTGTTTGACAGTATCATTCTGCTTGACCATTTGTGGCTAGATGTCCTGGTGCAATCATTCGTTGTTTAATACCGTTCCGTTCACAAAATGCTCTAAATTCATTTGATTTGAAGATAATCGCACTGTCACTAACTAATATTTCTGGTAATCCATACCGGCTAAAAATTTCTCGTAAATGATACATGGTGCTCGCTGGTGTAGGAGAATTTTTAACCATAATTACTACTGGCCATTTGGATTTGGTATCAACAATAATTAAAAAATGATGGTTGTAGAATGGGCCTGCATAATCCATAATGCCAATTCTTTTCTGGTATTTCCCATTGATGAATTGATGCCTTTGTAGGATTTTTCTTAACATCGCAACAAGCTTGACAACTTTTAATCATATTTTCGATGTCAGAATCGATGCCTTTCCAGTAGCAATAGTTTCTTGCTAGATATTTCATTTTAACCATTCCTAGGTGTGTTGAATGAAGTTCTTGTAGAATAATGTGTTGTAATTTTTTTGGAATTACCACACGATGTCCTCTAAATATTATTCCATCGTGCAGTGAAAATTCTAGATCTCTTCTGGTTCCATTTAGAATTTCTTTCTTCATTTTACATAATTCTGGATCTGTTCTTGTTTCTTTTTCAATCTCATGAGCTGTAACTGTTTCCGTACTAATCTGATTAATTAAAATCGTATTTAACACGTATTCATAATCAGTTTTTTCTTCTTCTTTTGGTGATAATTTCAATGGATTTCTTGACAAATAATCAACATTTACATGTTCACTGGATTTTCGACTTTCGATGGAATAATTGAAATCGGATAAAAATAGTGCATATCTTAACATTCTGGTTGCAGATAAGACTGGAATTTGTTTTTGAGGGTTTAAAATAATACTCAGTGGTTTATTATCCACAATTAGAATAAATTTCCTTCCATAAATATAATGAAAAAATCTTTTGAAACTCCAATAAAGGGCTGTTGCCTCTTTATCTAATGACTATAACAACGTTCAGCTTTTGTCAACGACCTGGATGCAAAAGCAACTGGTCTTTCAGATCCGTTTGGAAAACGATGTGACAAAACACCTGAAAGTCTAAACGGGCTGGCGTCTGTGACAAGCGTTATGTCTAAATCAGGTGTAAAAGACATGAGAACTCGTTCACTGGCTATTTCAGCTTTGGCTTTTTTGAACGCTGTTTCACATTCGATAGACCATTTAAAATTTGTGTCTTTTCTTAACAGACGGTTTAACGGATGCACTGGAAATAAATTTTGTATAATACATCACCATTCCAAGAAAACATGGAAGTTCTTCTAAAGCGTTCGTCCTTGGTGCTTCTATGATCCCTTTGATTTTATCTTCAGATTTTTCGAGTCCTTTTTCTGAAATGACATGACCCAAATATTGAATTCTCTTCTTGAAAAATTGATATTTTTCTCGATTCAGATGCAGATTATATTTATGTAATCGTTGAAGAACTATAATTAAACGAAATTTACATTCTTCAATAGAAGAACATTGAACCATTATATCATCAAAATACGCTGTGGTACCTTCTAAATCGTGAACAATTTGATCGATGATTTTATGAAATTCATCTGGAGCCGTTTTGATACCAAAGAAGAGTCGTTTAGCTAAATAGGTACCTCGATGAGTTGAAATTGTTTGTATTCGTGCACTTTCATCATCAACAGGAACATGTGAAGATGCTTTGAAGACGTCTAATATACAGAAATATTTACCATTTTTCATTTTATTGAAATTATCTTCTATTCTGGGAATAGGATAACGATAAACTTGAAGTTGATTGTTGATAGATACTTTGTAATCAGTACACAGTCAAATGTCACCATTCTTCTTCGGCACAATTACCAAAGATGTTTCCCACTCGGAGTGATCAGTTTTCTTAAGAATACCTTGATTTTTTAAGTCATCTAATTCCTGTTCAACTTTCTCTTGGAGAACGTAAGGAACTCGGCGAGGCTTTATAAAAATTGGTTGTGCATTAGATCGAAGAGGTAAAGAGCATTGATAGTTTGGAATTTCAACAACTTTTGGTTGAAAACCGTCGCTGCATTGATTGAAAATTTCTGAGATGATGGTTGACAAGTAGAAATGGAATAAAAGTCATGAAGACTTATCTGTAGGTTTCGAATCCATCTTCTTCTCATAATGGCTGTACCATAATCAGAAACGACAAATAAATCTCCCATGAACTTCTTGTTTTTATATATAACAGGTATTCGTATGTAACCCAGAGGTTTTAATTTGTTTTGTATAGGAACGAAATTGATTGTTTGTACCTACTTTGTAGAGTCACTTTAAGATTTAAAGCATCTAAGATTTTCTTTGAAACGATGCTGACTGGACTATCGGTAGTACACTCAAATTTAACTGGTTTCCAAGAATTTGTACTGTAATGAACATTCTTGGTTCATAGGCTGACGAAGAAGTACTGAAGATATCGATAATATTATTTATTTGAAATTCTTCATCAACAGAGGAATTTGAACCGATGTCGACGTTTTTGACAGTTTGTCGATTTGTTTGATGTAATGTAGAAATGCATAATTTATTTGTGTGCCCTTTTTTTTGACAGAGATTACAGTAAAGCTTTTCTTTGATGTGATAGTTGTCAGTTTGATGATTATTTTTTCCACAATGTAAGCACAATCCGGATAGACCCAATTCTTGTAAATTTATGCTTCGACCAGTTATTTTTGAAGATTTTTGACGTGAAGAATTGAAGATCTATTTTCTTGCAAATTTTGCATATATTGCTTGCATGTTTTAGCAATTTTTGCATATAATGCCAAATTTCTCTGTATATAAATATATGCGCATTTCTATATGTTGTTTTCTGCATATAATTCCGAGTTTTAATAATAATAACACTTTATAGAGATTCAAAAAACCCTAGAATATTTTTAACGAAGTACACAAGAGAAATAGAGTCATCATCGAAAGTTGTTTTGGGTAATTAAAAATACGCTTCGTAATTTTGATGACTGATACTAGAGTTCATTTGGACAGGATACCAAACGTAATAGGTTCATGTTTTTTGTTTTGTGCGTCTCCAAAATTTTATATGATAATGATAACTGTTATCACAACGTGTCCATTTAACTAAAACTGCACAATACACATAACTATGTTTTCCATATATTTAAAATATTATGAAACCAGATAGATCAGCGCCCCTTAACCATAATTTCCAAAAAACACGTTATTAAGACTTAGTTAAATTAATATCTTTTGACTTACCTATCCGCCAGAACTGGTAAATTCTTTTTTGGCCATCGAAGAAGTCCTGAAATTCAATAAAATGAATATGAGTGTCATAGATACAAAAAAAATGATTTCTGTATAATTAAGAGGTGATCGTAAAATCTGCAGAAAAAACTTAAATATTCTAGGTCACGATTACTTCGACGGCGTTGACTGGTAAGTCTGCATAAGATATTTTTCTTCAATTTTTTAATATTAGACCATTAAATACAAATCTGCATGGTGGTAATTTTTTCTCGTCACTGTTCTGATCTCAGCACCGTAACCGACACGAGGTTACTTAAACAGAAAAAGTCGTTTTGATTAAGATTTTCTTCAGAAGAAAAAAATTGTGAACCTATTAAAGCTCTAGTTATAACGTCAACATTGTTTTTTATTATAGATCATGTACACAATGACACTTAATTCGAAGTTGGCAAGATATTAACATCTGTACAAATTATAGTTATTATCTGAAACACTCAGCAATTAACTCGTTTGGTATCTAAAACATGTGAAATAGTTTAAACAATTAACAGACTCGTTAATTTTATGTTTAGTAAATATCTTTTATATACCAAATGATTTCTATTTTTTTTTATTCATCAAGCACGTAGTAAATATATATCGTGTGTCCATAAGAAAAAACAAAGTTGACTTTTATAACGTGAAATCTAGTAGGCTTGGAATTTGTTTCATCGTAGACTGTTAATCAACACTTAATAAAGCCTTTTTTTCTACCTTAAACGACCTCGTAACTTTTACGGTTTCCGAGATCACAACAGTGATACGATAAAACTTTACGACCCTGTATATAGTTAAATTTGGGAATTAAAATTTTTAAGTTATTTTTAAACGAGTCTAAAGTCTTGCACTTTCACGGGTTGAATAGAATTAAAAACGGGCACAGTTAGTGAAAACAATGAGTGCTATATCACATTAAAAGCTGCAGAAATGTTACAATAATGGTGAATGAAATACGTGAAACGCAGTTTGTAAAAACTAAAGATTTGTAGTCACTGACTTTCCTTTCACAAAAGCGTGTAGATTAAACGATAATAGTCAACAAATATCACAGATTCTGGGCTTGGTGCGTGAAAAACGGCGATCGAACGTCGAGATAAAAAAAGTGATGACTATGGAACTTCCACTACTGTGGATAATACTGGGTACGAGCACTAAATAAACCTGGGGGACTTGAGGCCAATGAATCACGCTCACAATATGCGTCTAGTGGAATGAATTGTAGGAAACTAATATATAACTAAAATATTCTTGACATATAAGTCAAGTAATTAGGATTGACGAATTAGGTTATAAAATCTTAGTTTAGGTTAAAAACCTGGAGGAAAAAATATTTGCTCAACGAAAAAGCATACACCAAAAAAATATATATTAAAAAAAAAACATTAAACAAAACATTATAGAAACAAATATTTTGTGTAAAAAAAACAAAAAAATGATTAAATAAATAAACGATCTATAGTTACTTCCACTAATTCTAAGTTATCGCAAAAAAATGGCGATCAAGCAAGTCGCATTTAACAAAAAATAAAATAATAATAATAAGTATTTAAAATGAGTCACAAAAGCAAACATTTTTCTAAATTGTCGATTGTAAATTTACTCCTTTGATCGCTTAAAACATTTTTAAGTTTTGAAAACGTGCGTTCCACATCACAAGAAGTGATGGGTGCGAAATTAAATATTGAACAATCTACGTTTTCATTTATGTATGTATTGTTGGTAGCATGGTAGCATTTCCATTACCATTACCGCAAAGTACGTTATTTACTGAACATATAAAATCGTATCCTGAATTCTTTTTTAATAGAGAACATAATTTTTGGAACTCCATTTCCCCATCTTTCCTGGTGTGTTTTTTAAAGAAGAGCCTTCCTGTATATTTTGCATTAAATTTTTAAACTCAAGACATCTAATTTTATTCCATGGAATATTTGCTGCTGTAAATGCCCTACATAAATCGGTGCAAAATTGTGTAAAATCATTGTCGCAACTAATGTTTAATAAAGTCAGTTTGCTGGATTTATTCTCGCTCTTTTTATGTACATCGCCAATGCAGTGTTGCTCAAAGTGTGATTTTTTTTCGCACTTAAACTAGGAAACAAAAACGTGAACATAATTCAAGCTTCAGTATTTTAAATGTTTACTTAGAACTTTTCCACACACTTTGCAGAATAACTCATTGTCTTTGGTTGAAGAAGGAAATTGAAAATTAGTAATAAATGGGCGTTAAATAAACAGATTTTTTTAAATTCGGATAAACATATAAATTTCACTGCAATGCCTGAAGTAGATATAAAAAGGCAAAAAACCTAAGATCCGAAGCCTACTTATAAGTCATTTTCTGAAAAAAATAAACAAAATTTTGAGCACAAGTATATTTTTTTTTCCTTGCTGAGTATAAAATAAATCCCCATTTAATTGTTGTGGAAACTAGTCATACAAAAATAAGGTGGATGCGCCTGCAAGGTTAGCAACTTTTCAGAAAATATTTTAATTGTGTATTTCAATGAATGATCCAATTTAATTTAACAAGCTTTTGGACCAGAGTTTCTATTTCATCAGGATAATTTTTCATTTCTTTAACTTCCTACACAAAAATTTTGTACCCGGTGTTATATTAACGTCTTTATTATTTTGTTTTGAAGAAAAATATCAAGAAATTACTTTATAAATTGACACAAAATCATCAAAAAAAAATTAGCAGCTTCCTCTATTCACTAAAGCTCTGATGAGACAGTTCCGCTGAAAGCACGTGTCCCGTGTACACATGCACCCATCCCAGATGACCCCATAAATTTGCCGCGTGCCTTAATTACTAAACCATTAACGTTAAAGTGTCTCATTAGGTCATAAGTTTATTATCTTGGTTCCGTATATAAAGCAGAAGATTCTAGCTGTGTCTAGAAGTCTGAAAAGCTCAGCGTGCGCAGTGTGAAACTTACGGCCATAGTAAAACTGCATTTTTCAAGTTTGAGGTTAAGTTACCACGAAAAAAATTAAAACACATTTATAGAAACATTCCCAAAATGTGGCCTTTTTATCGTTCATTATAATTAGTTTTCCAGGTCAAAAAATTAATAGAAATGTTAACGCTACACATAAAAACGTTGCAAGTTTTCTTGATGCCATCTAAAATTACGATTTTAATTTCAACATTATTTTTACTAAGTGCTGCAGCCACCTTTGAACCAGAATTTTTTCGACTGAATGTTATTAACGGGAAGTGAGGAAAAAGAAACGAATGGTAAGAGATATAAAAATGATGAACAGGTAAAGTAACAGGAATAAAAATAAAGGGAAAAAGAATAAAATATAATATAAAAATATTTTGCTTTTGTTTCTTAATATACAATATACCTAGCCATCTTTTCATAACAAGAAAGTTGAAACACGGTTAAAATGGTTTACGTAAGGAAATATGGGTTTTGCAATTATGGGGCTGAGCCTAATTGTAAAATCGATATTTCGTTATAAAAATTTTCAATTTTAAACATGTTTTAAGTTCCATGTTGTCTACACATATTAAAACAAAATGGCAAAATGTTAGAGAGAATCCAAGAAAGATAAATTGAAATAGACACTAGGTCTTGATAGAGGAACACCGGGGTAAGCAAAAGACGTATCACAAGTGGCTGACCAACTTTTTGTAACATTTAATTCGTGTCTCTATTGGTTGAAGCGGTCCTAATTTGAACGAACATTTGAATGTGAATACCATACAAAAGCATGTGCCGCACCTTTCTGTTACAGATATGTGTTATTTCTCATTTATTTTTTATTCCTTTGTTGAATAAAGTGTGTCAATTTATGTAATTAAAATGTAAATTAAAATGAAAGTATTGTTCGACTAAAGTTTTAGGAATTGAAGAAACATTCGCAGTGTCATATGTCACAACACTGGAATTTCAACAATCGTTTATTTATTTTTACAACGAAGCGCTAATAAAATAACATGCTTTCACACTATTGTTCGTACTATTGCATGTTGTCGAGCTTTGTTTGCTAAAAGCTCACCGTAAAAATAAACCATATTTATATTTATATCTTACACGATGCTGTTGAACCCGTAGCCTGTGAACAAAAAAAGCTGCAAAAACAAGAATTGATCTGAAATTGTGTGGTAAAAGGAACCGAACCTGCCCATTACTCAACGGCAGGATCTCCGCCTCGATGTAGGTAATCTGTTTACTCGACTCATCGCAAAAACCTCACCGAGAATGCACCGTAAAATGCCAATTTAAGAAAATCGCACACTTAACGAGATCGGAAGTCTTAATTAATCGTTTATATAAACCTCTCTCGCATAATTCGCCCGATTGGGCGCTAATCAGAGCGTCAAAAGGAAGATAAATCCAATCTCTTATGATGCTCGCTTCCTGCAGAACAAGCCATCGCAGCCATAAATCCGCCTCGCACTAACAAAAAGCTCTAATCTGAGCCTAAGACGGGATAATTCGTTTACATATTTGCAACATTATCGCTGCACCGGACCAAATCCGACAATAATTTCAGACCCAGCACGCGCAGGTGATGCGTTTAAGTTTATTTGTTAATTTATTTATTTAAGAAATATATATGTCAATTCTTTTAACCAAGCTAGAAATGCAATTTTCAGTTTATTAATATTTGACGTAGATTAATTATTGCGTGTTTTGCCGTAAATGGTTTATTAGGGGCAATAAAACTTATTTATATTTTTCGTTTGGCGAAAGTTTAAGAAAATCTGAACATCAATTTGGGAATTTCTGGTATTTTTCTAAATAAATGTACCTGATAATTAGTTTTTTTCTCAGTTTACATTAGCCAGTTTGATTTAGGGTGGTTTGTATTGAATTATAAAAGTTTAACTAGGTACATGCCGATTGAGCATACTTGATATTGGCAACTAGAGATGGGGAAATTAATTTGACAAAATATTTTTAACTTCTTCATAACCAGACGTTGAAGAAGACCAGCGGTAGTAAATTTTGCGAAAAAAGTGAAAACAATTTTAATAAATACATTGGTCGCAAAAATTATGTAGCAGATATTTACAATGAGACTATTTCTTGTATTAAAGAAATTGTAAAATAGGTATTTATATATCAATTTGCAAAATAAAAGCTTTTTTCGCACTAGACTAGACTAGTGAAGAAGATTTTTTGTCATTTATACCGGGTGTCTGAAAAATGCCGGATTAACGCTTCAGTACGTTATGTACGGGTGTTTCGGGAGTCCAAAAAAAATTAACAAAATATTCTTTATGATGTAGAATACGAAAAAAACGTAATTTTATAAAGTAAAATTGGCAACACTGCATGCACTTAATGCGTTTTTTGTAAAAGGTAGTCATCAGTATTTGCTAACATAAAACTGATTTTTGCAATGACATACCTTCTAAGAAAAGAGAGGGTGGGTGGGCGGGGCTAGTACTTGCTAAGACAAAACTGATTTTGGCAAATGACACACTCTCTAAGAAAAGAGGTGGGTGGGCGAGGATAAAACCGGCTAAGATAAGAGTGATTTTGGCAGAGGAGATACCCCCGAAGAAAAGAGAGGGCGGGTGGGCGGGACTAGTATCTGCTAAGATAAGAGTGATTTTGGCAGATGAGATACCCTCCATGAAAAGAGAGGGCGGGTTCCTGTTGAGATTGATTTTGGCAAATGACTTATTCTCTAAGAAAATAAAGGGCTCAAAAGATTTTTTCAAATTCATTCAGCAACAAAACATATTTTTTTCTGCTTAGTCGATTTTTGCTGATTTGCACCTTCGCTTTATATCGGACAAACATTTTTGTCAAATGGAATTTTATCAAATTATTACAAATACAACAAAACCATATCTTTGTACATTCTAACTGAAATGGTAATTAAATAGTCATGGGCGAGAGAAATATTAACTAAAAGTTTTAGGATAAAGGGTTTTGAAAATGGTAAAAAGTGGAAAAAAAAATAGAACAGGATGATACCCAATAAAAGGAAAAATAATTTACGGGCGATCTGAGGTCGGGAAGTAGAGGGGGATGAGCTTGTAAGGGTAGAAAACGGTTTATCACGATTTCTGGCAAAACTACAAGTCCTATCGAAAAAAGTTACAAGGACAAGGTTGTAGGTAATAAAAAGATCTACAACTTTTGTATTTAGACTTTTTTTACATAACCTCAAAATTTATGCGAAAAATGCAAATAACCAAGTTTCCAAAATTCTCACGTCAAAATATCTGCGTTTCTAAAAAAATCGGTGTGCTTTTTGTTCGTTGAAATGTCTACTTTCTGATGACGTAAGCAAAATGTACATTACTATGGCAAATTTTCACAGGATATGCAAAAAACGAAAAAACTCGGATTCAAAATTTCTTTTTTAATTATTATGTAAAATTTGGAGCTATCTATTAAAATTTACACTTTAGTTACACGAAAAACATAACATTCCATGTTATAAGAGCGTAGCGGAGAGTTAATCCGCCACTTTCCAGACATCGGGTACAGTAAACCACAAAAACCATCGTGCAATTTAATTGTAATTACTAAAGTACCTACAAAAATGTGTGATTCTGTTGAAGACGAGAAAATGTAGTGTTCAACCAGTGGGTATCAACACCTTCGGTGGGCTTTCAAGTAAGATTGCAAATTTTCTCGAACTACCAAATGCAGAACAATATACTGGTCACTGCTTCCTACGAACTTCAGCCTCTTTATTGGCCGAGGCGGGAGCCGATTTGTCGGTCATTAACAGTGTTGGGCAGTATCTACATACTTGTATCTAAATAAAGTATCTAGATACATTTTTGGGTAAATAAAATCGAATTTAAGCACAAACTATCTGTATTTAGATACAAAATTAATGGCGCAGCTAGAGATATAAATTTTTATTTCACTTTTTTTTCAGTAGTTATTAGTTGAGTTATACTAGTAGTAATTTTTGATACTTCATGTTGGTGATTTTGGTCACATAAACAAAAATAGAGGCAAGAGGTCCACTAATAGTGTTCTGTCACGGAAGTTTTCATATTTTAAATACCATCATTTCCTACTGAGGGGTAATAAATCTAAGCCATGATAAGATGGTATTTTAAAAACCATAAACCACAATTCACTATTCACTGCGTTTTATGCTTATCGGGGCAATGCATTCTATCTGTGTACCTGAGCAATCCGGGTCCAGTAGGCCCGGTGGTTGTATTTGTGTTGTTAAATAAAAGTAATTTTAACAGTAAAAATATTTGTTTAAGGTATGTTATTATTTTTAGAAAATAATAATTGGGTGTTACATAATGATTAATTTTTTCAATTAGCACAAATTAGTTCGGTAATCGACTAATCGAATGTTCAATACATACATTTCTCTCGCATAAATCGCATATTTGTTACTGTTTTATACCTTTATTTTTCAGACAAATGTAGCATCTTTTCCTGTTGCCACATGTGTCATTTCTTCACTTTTTCATCGTTGGACTTTACGCGAGGCGGGCTTGGCAGGTCCGTTTTGCCCTAGAATGTGCCGATTATGTTTAAGTGTAAATCTTGGGCAATAAAATTAATATTTTTACAACCCTGGGTTGAATAATTTATCGTGATATATTCTCAGAAATCGTGAAACGAGATTAATATAAAACGAGTTTCAACAAAAATCTGAAAATTTAAAGTTGCACTCTGGTGATTCCAGCCTGCCAGGCAGCCTTTGATCGTATAAGGGGTTTAAATACCTTTCTAAGAAATTGTACTTATTGTGCCTTAAACCGAACCAGCAATTCTTCCTAAAATGTATATACCTGCCGCACTGGGATAGACGATTACCGGACATGGTCATGAAAACATCGTAAGCCGATATTGAAGAATAATAATTTATGACAGGTTGCCGACAACAGATCTTCAGCACAGAATAATCATTTCCCGTATTCTTTTAAAATACCAATTTTAATGCTGGAGATAATTATTAGATATACTCAAACACAATTTGGACACCGTAGTATGGGAATAAAAACAAAAAAAATATTCTTTTTAAGCGTACGTAATAAATATTGCACAATTTGCGACACATCAAAGCGATGGCCTATTTGCAGGAAAAAAGAAAAGATTTTTCAGTCTTGAATAACTATGCTACAGTAAAATGTTTATTTTTTAAATCCCTTCTTCTGCACCTGTGGAACGGGTGTTTAGTAACGGAAACCAAATTCTGATACCAAGAAGAAATAATTTAAGTGACAATACGTTCGAAATGTTGTTAATTTTAAAAAACTCATTAAACAATACATAAAAAAATACATAAACATGTTTTGAGTTATTTTATTCGCCAAATGTATCTAGATACATTTCGAAAAAATCGAAAACAATCTGTATCTAGATACTTTTAAAAATATTTGTCCCCAACACTGGTCATGAAAAGACATGCTGCCTGGAAGTCATCATCCTGCTGAAGGATTCGTGGATAATCCTTTGGAGAACAAATAGAAAATATGTAACTTGATTGTGAGTGGAGAAGACACCGAAAACCTTCAGGTTGCAAAAAAGTTGAATTTAATGAAGCTGATACTATTGCTTCGTCTTTCACAACTCAGTCATATATCAGATGAAGTGTGAGTATTTTCTACAAATGATGTTTGTTTTCCTAATTTGCCAAACTGTACGTTTTATTTTAATTATAAATAAAATTTGCTTAAAATTTCAATTATTAGCATCGTTTTGACGCTCAAAATGACAAAATGTCATCATAGTGATTCAAAATTGCAAAAAAAACTGAACTTTGGTGTTTGTGGGCGTTATGTTGCCAATCTACTGGTAAGTTATTTAAGTTATAAAACATGCAAACAATTAGAAAAAGAATTTTTTTGTTCCTGATGTCTATAATATAAAAATAAGTTATAGGTAATAAATGTAATTATAGACATATAAATCCGCCTTTTAATGTTAATGCTCCTATTCTACACCCAGTCCAATTGTTCAAATTTCCGTATAAAACGGTTAAAAAGTTCATCTATTGTTAGTGATATTTTCTTGTTGTTCCTTATTACTACCGTCCTTACTTCGAAAACAATGCCAGCTTCCTATTAGAACCCACCGTGTGTATAAATCCCATCGTCCATAAAAACGGCCAATCTCCGGCTAAGCAGAGATAATTCGCTTGCATATTCGCAACATTATCTCTGCACCGATGCCATGCATTCCGCACGGAACTAAATCGTCCAATAATTTCAAGCGCAGCACGTGCAGATAATGCGTTTCTCTTTACCGTAAATGCGATTGTAATTCGCATTGTTTGCATTTTCCACGACGTACGAGGGCATGCTTGTTAGAGGTGCTATTATTGCGTTTAAACGGCGCATTAAACAACGAGCAATTGCTCCGGCGCGATGCGAGATGTGGAGGAATCTCCAATGTTTGGCCAACAATGGGGAGATGGTTCCTGCTATTAATCTGCTGCTGGGTACTGCAGATACGCGAGGAGATATCGGACGCTAATTTTATGGCATCGGCTTCTTGCTGCCTCCCACATGAAAACAATAGATTACTTTACCGGGGGACTTGATGGCTGCGGAGATATGAGACGGTAACTCGCAGACCGGATGCCACATGGATGGCATGTGGACGGGTTGGCGAATATGGGTTTGATGCGATCGCGTGTAACGGTTTAGAGGTTGCGATATGGATAATTTGGTTTTAGAGTGGTACCTAACGAGGACGGAAAGTGACAAATTTTAGACGAATGGGAAGGTCTTCGGGGAGCTTATCCATAAGTGCTCTTCTTCGGATCTTAGGTTTTTTGCCTTTGTATATCTACTTCAGGCATTGCAGCGAAATTTATATATTTATCCGAATTTAAAAAATTCTGTTTATTTAACGCCCATTTATTACTACCTAAAATGCCTAATTTACCGTTAGAGACCTAAAGTGTTAATTAAACGACCTAATTGTAAATTTTAAAAGGCTTATTAAAATAGGATTCCACGAGCAACGAAGCGGACGTGCTTGCACAATAGAGATTTTCCGTGGATTCATTGCTTTGGCTGGCAGATTGTTTAAAAATGGGTTGTAAACAACGCCCTTGAGTTTAATGGTACGGGTTGGTGTCGCCAACTGACAACGCTGGCCTGCATTTCATTTAGATTATAGCCGGAAGGAGGTGAATCTCTGAAAAAGCATTTTATTTTAGAAGTTTATTGTTAGTGATACTGAGTGTCTTTGCGTGTTAGTGAGTGTGCTGGGGCCGGTTTTGATTTTTGTGCATACAGTAAAGTATCCTCAAAATGCCTAAGGTAAAATCATCCATGAAAGATAAAATCAAATTATGGATAGGGAATAATTTGGACACTAATTTTCAGTTTTCTTCTTCAACCAACGACAATGAGTTATTCTGCAAAGTGTGTGGAAAAGTTGTAAGTAAACATTTAAAATACTGAAGCTTGAATTATGTTCACATTTTTGTTTCCTAGTTTAAGTGCGAAAAAAAATCACACTTTGAACAACACTGCATTGGCGATGCACATAAAAAGAACGAGAATAAATCCAGTAAACACACTTTATTAAACATTAGTTCCGACAATTTTGCACCGATTTATGTAGGGCATTTACCGCAGCAAATGTTCCATGGAATAAAGTTAGTTGTCCTGAGTTTAAAATTTTTTTGCATAAATACACAGGAAGGCATTTACCCTCTGAAAGCACTCTGAGAAAAAATTATTTACCAAAAGATTATGATATGGTGAGCACTAGAATTTTTATTTATAAACTTTTTATCATAAATTTTATAATTTACAGGTAATTAAACAAATTAGAAATTCTATTGGTAATAATAATATATGGATTAACGTCGATGAGACGACGGACAGATTAGGAAGATACATAGCCCATTTAGTAATTGGAAAGTTATCTTCTGAAGAAGATGGCCGTTCATTTCTACTAGCTTTGAAGCAGCTTTATAAAACTAATAGTAACACAATTTCGAGATTTATAAACGAATCATTGGGTGTGCTATTGATGATTTTAAGCATTGAAATTATTATAATTTATGTAATTGTTAATTTGTAGTTTTATTGTGGCCAAAAGGAACTGAACACAAAAAAGTTAAATGGTTTGTATCAGATGGTGCTTCATAATGATCAAAACTGGTACTAATTTGAAGGTGTTTTATGAAAATATAACATGTATGGTACATGAGTTACATTGCGTGTCTGAAACAATTAGACTGAATTATCCAGATGTCAATGGGATAATTAGCGATGTTAAGAAAATCTTTTTAAAAGCACCAATAAGAATTGAGTTTTATAAATACAGTTTACCAAATACACCTCTCCCACTGGAACCTGTATTAACCAGGTGGGGCACTTGGATTCAAGCAGCATTGTTTTAGGCTGAACACTTTGATGTTTTAATACAAGTCAGTAAATCTATAATGGTTTTTTACTATCATTCTTATATTGAATATTTTTAGGTCGTAATGTCATTTGAAGCCACAGATGCACAAAGCATTAAAAAAGCTCAAAAATTCCTGAATAAAGCAAACGTTAAAAATGAACTCTTGTACATTAAAACTCACTTTAAAATTATTGCTGATGCAATAGAACAATTAGAAACTATAGGTTTAAACTTAAACCAAAGTATGGAAATTGTGGAAAAAGTGTATAAACCTTTAAAAAACACACCAGGAAAGGTGGGGGAAATGGCGTTCCAAAAATGATGTTCTCTATTAAAAAAGAATCCAGGATACGATTTTATATGTTCAGTAAATAACGTGATTTGCGGAAATGGAAATGCTACCAACATTGATAAATTTGATCACCATTTTTTTACGATAACTTAGAATTAGTGGACGTAACTATAGATCGTTTATTTATTTAATCATGTTTTTGTTTGTTACACAAAATATTTGTTTTTCTAATGTTTTGTTTAATGTTTTTTTTTAATATGTATATTTTTTTTATGTATGCTTTTTCGTTGAGGACATATTTTTTCCTCCAGGTTTTTAACCTAAACTAAGATTTTTATAACCTAATTCGTCAATTTTGGGACCTAAAAATGTCTCCTTTTGTTCATTTTTTAACGACCTAAAATCCGAAACCTACTGATTAGTGATTATTAAATGCTTCGAAATGATTTGCGCTTGTCACATAACACATGTTTTAACATGAAAAATGACCTTCCAACATCAGCCGAGGTTATTGGACCAAATTTTAAGTTCTCTATTTTATCTGAATTTTATCAACATTTACAAATTATCCTCCTAAATTTTTTTAAGAAGCGACAAGGTTTTAAAACTTACATTTTTTGTAAAACAGACTTAAATTTCCGAATAACTTTTTCATCCATTTTACCTTGAACATTTATATATCATTTATTCATTTTTTAAGAAATAATCACATCAAGTATTTCATACATAACCTCAATCTTCTTTTTTAACCTTGGTAGCAAAAGTTGAATTTTACTATTTCTAAACAAGTCGACAATTGCATGCCTCATGGCTACTAGTGAAAAAAAAAAATTTTAGGTTGGATGAAGCTTTGCACAACATGTACGTAGCAGCATCTGATGGCATTAATACGATGTTTTCAACTGCATTTGGTTCCGGAAGAAAAAAGTTCGATAAATTTCCATGAATAAATCTTGTAAAGGTATTACTGTTTGTCTTTTCCGTAGCTTGTGTGCTAATCAAGTTCGAAGTGCCACATTTTTCACTGGTCAAAGTTCCAATCAACAAATTGGCGACATAACGTCCACATGAATCTGTTGTTTCATTTAAATTAGATTATGGCCTATAATTTATAACTTACACGTATAAGTATATACTATAATGTGTTCTTACCATTGAGATGACTTAAACTTGATTAACATTATAAATTAAAAATTAAAATTAAAATTTGACTGTAGAGATTAAAATTCCAATCTTTTTCTACATTTCTACCAACGGAGAAGGTGTCGGAGGACGAATAACTGGACGGAACTCATTCATAATTTTTTAGGTTATAGTAACGAGAACTTTAATCAATGCCGAATGAATGCCTAGGGTAAAGAATCAAGGCAAACTCATAAACTTCAAATATAGGAATATATTATTTTATAAATTTAAATAGCATGTACTAAAAAAATTTAGGAGACGATATTCTTAACGTAAAAATTTTTCGAAAATTTGGGAACATTTTTGAAAAATCACACAAACTGTTTTCACCCTTAAATTAGTGATGATGGACCTGCCCTTAACAAAGCCATGCTGATTAGGCGTAACTACGCTGGATGCATATGAGTAAATAAAATAATGCAGAATATGTTCAAAAATTTTCCGATTGGCGCTGTTTTTTCTTTTTTTAAAAGCCCATCTCCACTTGTTCATCCCGCCTCCATTTCAGTGATTCATGAATGAAAATGACATACTTTCTAGGAAAAAAAATGAGTGGGCGGGGCAAGTAGTTGAAAAAGAAGACTGATTGTGTCAAATTACGTGCCCTCTAAGAAAATAAAGGGCAGCTAGGTGGGGCTATTGCTTGCTTATAAAAGAGGGTAGGAAAATGTTAAACTTACCCCCGCCCACCCACCCGTTCTCCCACTTTTGTTCTTCTGGAATAAAAATAAATTTGATAGCAAAGAGTATATAAAAAAAAAGATTCACGCTTTTTTTTTAACAGCCAACGTTCCCATCCGGACTATACCAACGAACATATAATAACCCCGCCCACCCACCCCGCCTACATTTCAGTGATTCATTGTATCTAGTGCAAATGAAAGGTGGATCTCAACTGAACAGAGATAAAATCGTTAGAATGAGAGTAGCGTGTGTGGGCGGGGCTAGTACCTTGTAAGATAAAACTGATTTTGGTAAATGACATATCCTATAAAAAAATTAGGGATGATGGGAGGAGCTAGTACTTGCTAAGATAAGACTGACTATGGCAAATGACATACCTTCTAAAACAATTAAGGGTGGGTGGGCGGGGCTAAAACTTGCTAAAATAGAACTGAACAATATTAAGGGTAATCACTGGAATGAAGAAGGTATGAAAAATTCTGTAAGAAAAAGTTCAACTTAGGTCCGACCACCTATATGAAATTTGATAACAATCGGTTCAGTTCCTCAGTTCGAGAAGTAAAAATGGATTTTGAACAACCGATTTAACTGAGCTTAAGAAAATATTGTAAATAAAATGGTCGGAAGTGTCAAAATCAAATAACAATGGTGATAATAATGACAATTTAGAACTTTAAATACCACTGAAGGAAAGAGTAAGAAAGAAAGCGACGATTTGCTGGAACACTCGAAGATAAAATAAGACAAAACACCAGGTAAATTTAATCAATAGATAAATAACAGGAACGTGGAGGTCTAGCTCAAGCAAAACAAAGTAAACGAAAAATAACTTTTCCAAAAGAAGATAGTGTAAGACTGACTAATAGTGTGAAAAACCAGAAAAAACGTAAAACAATATAAAAAAAATGACATGTAATACCCAAATTAGGAAACAAAATACAAAAATGGAAAAGAAAATTTCGGAAAACTGTGACGTGCAGCAAAAACAAAAAAGAGAAAAGATTGATTTAAAAAATAAGTAGGGCGCCTTTATAAACCACAAATATAGAAGTACATTTTTACCTCCCAAGCATAAGCTACGGAAGTATTGTAATTAAGTCCATTGGGCGACTGGCTACTTTCATATTTTGTCGGTGTGTCATGACACCTGGAGTACGAAATAATAGGTCTCCCGTTTCCGTCTGGCTGTTAGTCTGTCTGGATTTTTATAAGGCAGATAATCTTTGAAACTACCAGACCGATTGTTGCCAAATTTTATAAGTGTATTTGTATTATGAATATGATGTAGATGGTAAAACACAAGCCAAACTTTGTCTATCATTCCCATTAAAAATGTGTTGACGTCACCTCAAAATTATACATAGTCAATGGGTTTTAAATTGTATAAAATAACACAGTCCAACACCTGTAGCGTTTAGAGAGTGGAATTAAAATATTAAAATTTTGGAAACTATGTTTTGAATATAAATGGCTGAGACAGAAAATATTAGAAAACTTTTACTGAAGAAAGTGAACGCTAAAAAATGGGTAGAAATTCTTATTTTTTTTCTAAATTGTATAGCTCACCTTATGTAAATTTCGATATTAAAAAAATCTGTTACGGTTATTCAGGCATCACCGGCGGTAAATGGTTATTAGAGGTTGCCACTACACGATTAATTAAATTAAATAAAACGTCGTTCAAAAATCAACCTGCACATGACTTGGTTATTGCGTTCGCTGCTATATAATAATCGTCAATAAACAAAGTTTATTATCGCAATAAATTAGTTTAACGCTATTATTTGCCGAATTAGTATTAATAACAATAATCCATCCCATCTACATCCGCTCAACACAAGCTTTAGTCAAAAATTCGCTCTACCTTTACTGCAGCTCCCTATTTGGTTACATCCACTTTAAAATTATTGATAAAACTTAATTGGCAAGCTGAACCAATCAGTCCCCTACTGTTTCAATAAAATGAAAAAATTTGCTAAACCGGTGTAAATAAGATATTGCTACTGGAACAAACAGCAGGGTTCTGCACCTGTAAAATCGATTTTAATCGATTTATTAGCGTGTTTAAAAGGCTGGACCAAGAATTAAGATCAGGGACATCCGTCAGCTTCGACCACTTTCGTGCATCTGATATCGCACCCATTAGAAGTCTATTTTTGAAATTAGAACAAGGCGGTCCGCTTGACATGTGTTAAGTGTTAGAGCAAGAGCAGAGCTCAATATTAGGACCCGCTTTATTATTTTCGTTCGTTTGTGACCTAACACAGCTCGATAATTCCACAAGTTCGTCTATACGGTTTCTAAAACGTCAAGACATGTTAATTAATTGCTTACTCACTGCTGCATTTTTAGTGAAACACTCCAACCGGCGTTTTATGATGATTTTATCACCGTATTGTTCATCGTCTGCTGCCGGTTAATTAACAAACTACACGCTTCACTTTTGTTTAATTCATAAAGACAAAGCGCTCGATGGCGTATTTCCGATAACACTGAGCATTGAACAACCCAATTACGGTGGAAAATGAACGCAATAAATATTAATATAATTTAGATTAATTATGCCAATCAATGAAACCTTCACATTATCCATAGAGAAAATCCAGCGTAGTATGAACTGCCATTTATATGCTCTTATTGAAATTATTTCGAATTCTTCTTGCTGTAAACAAAGCAGTTTGTGCAACTGGAGCAAAGTGTGTGTCAATTAATAAGCGTGTGACATTGTGCATGATTGATTAATTGCTGCGTTGGGAAATTAGAAGAGAGTTGTTCGATTTCGCAAAATATTTAACTGCAGGTGTTGTGACTATGACTATGAGTGTGTCATCGAGAGTGACGTATCTGGAAACCATGCAGTTAAAAGGTGTGTTTTGCTAAAAGTTTGAGGTATTTCGCATTACACATTTCTAAAAAAAGCGGACTTTGATGCATATTTACGCACTTTCACTGGAAACAACCAGGTATGTTAATAATAACGGTAATGCAAATTGTGTAATCAGACTTTGCGGTTTTTTACGCTCATTGAAAGAAGCCAAAATAAGCCAAAGCGCCTGCCTGAATTTCATCCTTACGATATATTTGAAATCTACATGTATCTACTTGTTAGCAATATAAAGGTCTTCATTGGGATTTTTCGTTTAAAATAATAAAGTAAAAATCGAAAGCACGATTAGCTTTTTTAACACAAACAGCTCTTTAATTTTTTCTTCTTACAGCCTGGATAGTTGAATCTTCAAAAAATTTGGCTATATTTAAAAATACTCAAGTTCTGTAATTTTTTGTAAACTTTAACCGCCATTTGATTTCAAAATGCAAGGCTAATTTGATTTTTTTAAATAACACCACTAGTCAAATCGTCAATTTTTAAATGGAATTTTTGTGTTTTGAGGATTTTAGGACTTTCGGACTCTGACTATATACACGCTATATTTTTGGAATCAGCACATCGAGATCCAGAATATTTTTGCCAATCTTTTTCCAAATTTCGACTCATTTTCGAACCTTTAGTAAACACATTTTTGCGCTGCCATAGTTGCAATTGATATTTTCCATAAAGTTTTACATTTTTAAATAAAAAGGGGCGTATTCTCACCTTTTCGAGAAAGTGGGGGTAATTTCATCAATAAAAATACAAAGATAGAATTCTTTGAAATGACGTCGTCAAATAGTTGGTGGGAATGATTACGTGTCTAATCAAATGGATATAGACACCAAACGGACAGACAGACAGACAAACGGAAATGGGAGACCACTTTTTTGTACTTTAGGGGTCATGAGACGTCGAAAAAATATAAAAAGTGGCCATTCGTCCGATGGACTCGATTATTATACTTCCTTAATTTACGCTCGGGAAGTAAAAATAGTCACTGGTGTCCCTGAGAAACTAAATTATTACGAAAAATTTTCTTGTCATTAAAATATGAGTTTAAAGATTTTTAATGTCTGTGCGCAATTGCAAAATCCATATTTTCCCACAAAAATCTACCATTTTAAAAATGTTTTATGTTTCTCGTTGTGAAAAGAAAACTATGTGCATAAATAAACGCAAAATATAAGCCCCACCCACCCACCCTGTCTCAAATGTGATGATTTTTTTATTCGTTGTGAGCCGGGAGGCGGAGTTTAATTGCAGTCGTAATTTTTTTTCAATAAATTACGATATGAAACATGTTCTTCAATCATTGTGTTGTTCAAAGTTGTAAGTATTAAGTAAATAAGAAAGCCAAATTTTTCATTCGTTGTCAGACCAAAGGGCGGAGTATAATTGCAAAATCCATATTTCCATACAAAAATTTACCATTCTAAACATGTTTTATGATTCTTTTTGTGAAAAGACGGCCACGCTATTTAAAAAAATGTAAATTATAAACCCCGCCCTATCTCAGTTGATGATTTTTTTATTTGTCACATTTTTCTCCAGGAAATTACCATGTGAAACATATTCTTCAATAATTCGGTTATTCTAAGAAAACTATAATAAATAATTTTGATTTATTTTCCCGTGGAGGCGAGTATTATGTAAAAACATAAGATGTTTCTTCTTTTTACATATAGTTATTAAGTAAGAAAGAAAGCCAAAGTTTAAGCCCAATCTAGACCCGCCTCTATCTCAATTGTGATGAATTTTTCATTCGTTGTCAAACCGAGGGGCAGGGCGTAATTGTAAAATCCATATTTCCCCACAAAAATCTACCATTTTAAAAATGTTTTATCTTTTTCGTTGTGAAAAAAAACTACGTACATTAAAAAAAATGCAAAATATAAGCTCCGCCCACCCACCCTGTCTCAAATGTCATGATTTTTTTATTCGTTGTGAGCCGGGAGGCGGAGTTTAATTGCAATCGTCATATTTTTTTCAATAAATTATGATGTGAAACATGATCTTCTGTCATTGTGTTGTTCAAACAAAGTTGTAAGTATTAAGTAAATAAGAAAGCCAAATTTTTCATTCGTTGTCAGATCTAAGGCCGGAGTATAATTGCAAAAATCCATATTTGCATACAAAAATTTACCATTTCAAACATGTTTTATGATTTTTTTTTGTGAAAAGACGGCTACGCATATTTAAAAAAAATTAAATTATAAGCCCCGCCCTATCTCAGTTGATGATTTTTTTATTTGTCACATTTTTCTCCAGGAAATTACAATGTGAAACATGTTCTTCAATAATTGTGTAATTCTAAGAAAACTGTAATAATTAATTTTGATTTATTTTCCCGTGGAGGCGAGTATTATGTAAAAAGATAAGATGTTTCTTCTTTTTACATATAGTTATTAAGTAAGAAAGAAAGCCAAAGTTTAAGCCCCACCTAGACCCGCCTCTATCTCAATTGTGATGAATTTTTCATTCGTTGTCAGACCGAGGGGCGGGGCTTAATTGTAGAATCCATATTTCCCCACAAAAATTTACCATTTTAAACATGTTTTATGTTTCTTGTTGTGAAAATAAAACTACGTACATTAAAAAAAAGGCAAAATATAATTCCATACATATAGCGTCGCTAGAATGTATGGAAACTGTTAAATATCTTGTGAACCATGTGTATAAATCAACTGAAAGTAGGTATAGATGCAAAGCCAATTTGATTTTTTGTTAATGGCACTACCATATAATTAATGAATTTTTGAATAGAACTTTTTTTTCTGAATTCACAATCATACTTTCATTCGGACTCAAATGGCAAATTAAAATATTAAACAAGAATTAAATAAATTAATAATTATTAATATTAAACAATACATAAATTAATCAATAACAACCGAAACCAAGCGGTGTCAAGTCCGGTCTATACATCTGCGAGAAAAAAAATTATTGAAGTACTGTCGCACTTGACGTCCAAACTGGGGTAGAGCACCATCTTGTTGAAACCAAATAGTTTCTGTTGGTAACTTCTGATTTCGATTAATAAAAAAAGGACCAATTACATGGTAACCAATAATAAGAGTAACCACGGGAATGAAGAGGGTGTGAATGGGCGGGGTTATTGCTTGCTTATAAATGACTCGGTAAGATAAAGTTCGTTCACCCGTTCTCTCACCTTTTTCTTCTGAAATATTTAAGTGAATCTTGCAGCAAATATTTTTAACAAAAAAATACGATTAGCGCTTTTTTTAAGAGCCTACATTTTATTAGTTCCCATTCCCCCATTCCACAAAAGAACATATTATTAACCCCGCCCACCCACCCTGCCTTCATTTCAGTGATTCATTTTATCAAGCCAGAATCATAGATGGACCACGAATAGAAATAAAATTGTTAGAATGATAGCAACGCGAGTGGGCGGGGCTAGTACCTGCTAAGATAAACTGATTTTGGTACATGACTTACCTTGTAAGAAACTAAAGGGTGGGTGGGCGGGGCTAGTAGTTGTTAAGACGAGACTGGTTTTGTAAAATGACTTATCCTCTAAGAAAATAAAGAGTGGGGTTAAATCTTGCCAAGATAAGACTGAACAATATTGGTGCAGTGTAAAACTAAAACTAGCAGTATTGTATTCCCAAAATTTTCTGGAAAAATGGAGTGCACTTTGAGTTTTTTTAATTAATTTCACCACTTACCGAAATAAAATTCATTTTTCATCTCACAATGAATAATAAAAGTTAATGAAATTCAAAAACGGGGATGGGTGGGATTGATTTTACCTTTTTTGTCTAGATTCCTTTGTTTTTCAATATAAAATCAATTTTTCCACCAATAAAATAAAATTCAATTTTCATCTCACAATGAATAATAAAAGTCAATGCAATTCAAAAAGGGAGGTGGGTGAGATTAATTTTACCTTCTTTCTCTAGATTCCTTTGTTTTTCAACATGATCAGAAAGAAAAAGGGGGTGGGTGGGCGGAGCCACTGATTTTTTTTAACTAATTTGCCCACTTGCCAAAATAAAATTCAATTTTCATCTCACAAAATTAGGCAAGAAATATGGCAAGAAAAAACTTGAAGAGAAAAAATTACAAAAACACGACTAAAAATTAAGAAAAATGGAGGAAAAAAAGCCAGCCGACAGAAAAATGGCGACATAAAAAAAGTAAAAAAAGTGTTAAAAAAGGCGACAAAAAAAGAACTCAAAAACTGACAAAAAAAGACAACAAGAAAACATGGGTGAAAACAACAAAGAAATATGATCAGAAAGACGAAAAAACACAAAAAATGCCACAAAAACGTGGAAAAACGGCAAAAAAATATGAGAGACAGAAGAGAATTAAAAAATTCGACAACAAAAAGACGATTAAAAAGCGACCAGACGCGTCAAAAACGGGAAAAATAAAAAAACGAAACAAAGACGACAAAGAAGAGCGAAAAAAGACTACAACAAACGGCGAGAGGAGATAAAAAACAAACAAAAGAGCACAAAAAAGGGATAAAAATGGTGAAAAAACGCGACCGAAAAATGACGACACACAAAGGCGGAAAAAGGTGATAAGAAGCGTCCAAAAATGAGAAAAAAGCGAAAAAGATCATAAACAATAAAAAATAGGAAAAGCCAAGAAAAAAAAGAAAAGGCGATAAAAAAGACGGCAAAACGTTATGAAACAGAAAAATGTGTAACAAAGCCATAAACCTTAATCTACTTCCAAGTAATGGTGATTCAGATCGGCACGAAACAATCAGTCAAGTATCTCCTTGATAGGTATTTAATGATGCGTAATATTTTTCAATTCAACGGACGATTTTTTCAACACGAGAGGAATAACAATGATTGATAATGTTTTCTTCTGGCATTCACTACGCTTTAAATGCTATCACTCAATCAATGATTTACTAATATCATCATCATAAACTTATATTATGCAAATAATTGCTATACTCGATTTCAAATCAACACATCGGATTATCAGTTCTCTCTTGTACATAATCATTCCTTATAACCACCAGACAAAAAACGGATAATCCGGTGAACAATCTTTGAATTATATTGACGTTTAGAAGTGGCGATACGTCACATTTATCTCGGATTTTACTAGCATTATGCATTCTTCTTAGTTTGTACCGTTTAAAATTCAAATTGAGCTCCAGGACGCGACGGAGCAAATGAACCGTGTCGTGAATTAATTCATACAATTCCGGAAGTAAATAACTCTCATTGTGAGCTTATTTTATCTGATGATATTTTCAAAAATGAGACGTCAGTGTTAAAATGGAAAAATGTCAGTGTACAGTAATGCCACGGAATAATCTTAAATAGAAATTTCATCCTCTTGCGGTAACTCGAAGTACGTAAAGAAAAACGTCAATTTTAGCGATAGGTTTCTTGTTAATCTCGTCTGGAAACCCAAGCTTGTACTGTGAGCTAATTAACAAGTGCTTGTAAAAAATAAGTAATTAACCTTTTTTAAATCAATACCGTTTTTTGTAATTAATTAACTGTAATTATTTAATTAAAGCCGGATAATCAGGATTGGTCTCAAATTACGGCACGTATACCTAAATTTAATTTTTTGGGACGTTGAAGAAATCTCTAGATATATAAGGTGATGCATTGTAGCTTTCCGCCAATAATAGTATAAAAAAAATTAAAAATGGTTGTCGTAAATTCAGTATTCCATAAACTGAAACGGAGACATTTGATTACCGGTTTTTTCACGTTTCCGTCAGTTTTGACAACTGTCACACTTTGAATTCGGGAACACAGTGATTAGTTGTGGTACACGGAAGGTATATGTCAGTGTAAATAGATTTGTCCCTATCCAAAGCAACTGGAAATGGGTCATCATAAAATATTGTAGTCAAGGAAGGCCATGACTTTGTTGACATTGTATGCCGCCTTTTACATTTTGTGGAAACGATTACACTAATATTGGAGTTTTTATTTTTAACGCCACATTAGTGGATGCACTGTTCAGCGCCAACGCTTCATCAGATTCTGTCGGATGTCAATAATTTTTTCGTTATTGACTTGTCTTGTTGTTTTCATTTGCTGTCTTCCCTTTTGTTCGAACTTTAAGTGTTTCAAAAACCAGTTTTTATCAAAACCTCAGATCATTGTGGCATAATCTCAGATAATGAACACAGGAATTACTATGGTCAATCTTACAAATAACTTTTTTAGGTTAGGATGGGTTATTCTTTGGAGCAAAACACGTTCATCAACATGTCCTATTACAGTAATGGGGTGTTAAATGAGGATGGGGACTGGGTGTACCTTGTACAGGCTAGTACTTGTCAAGATAAGACTGATTTTGGCAGATGACTTATTCTTCCAAGAAAATAAAGTGGGTGGGTGGGGCTAGTACTTGCTAAAAATGAAAAAAACTTAAAAATAAAAAAATGACAAATAAATGAGAAATCGGAAAATCAAAAACTGAAATATCGAAAAATTGAAAAAAACGAATCGAAATTCCAGTTTTAATTTTTTTTTAGTTTTTAGATTTTTCAACTTTTGAATATTTCATTTGATAATTTGTTTGACAATTTTGCAGTTTCTAATTCCAATCTTCTGATTTTTCAAGTTTTAAATTTACAATTTTGGAATTTTTTGATTTTTAATTTTTCAAGTTCTCAAGTTAAAATTTTTCCTTTTCACTATTTGTCATTTTTCGATTTTTTAACGAAGAGAACAAATTTATTCGAACCGAAATTTTGAAAAATCGAAAAATCGAAAAATCCAAAGATTGCAAATTAGTAACAAAATTTTCAGATGTTTTAAAGTTACCGTAAACATGACAATCGCTGATCAAAATTACTTTTTACTTCCTTCCAAAAACTCGGTGACAAAAAATCAAAAATCGAAAATTTAAAAAAAAAAAATGTTTATTTTCTCGATATTTTTAGAAATCAAATAGTTGGGAAATCGGAAAACTGCCAAAATTGCAAAATTAAAAAATCGAAAGTTTTTTTCAGTTGGCGAGAGATATGAAAAATCGAAAGACAGATCAAAAAATTGAAAATTGAAAAAGCGAGAAATTGAAAAATTCGAAAGTTGAAAAATCGAAAAATCGAAAAATTTTGTAGTACCTGCTATGATAAAACTCATTTTGGCAAGGAAATAAAGAATAGGTCATCTGCCAAAATCAGTCTTATCTTGGCAAGGATGAGACTGATTTTAGCAAATGACATATCCTTTAAGAAAATAAGGGTAGGTGAGCGGGGCTAGTACTTGTTAAAATAAGACTGATTTTGGCAGATGACCCCCTCTTCTAAGAAAATAAAGGGTGCGTGGGCGGGGCGAGTACCTTTTCTTGGATGAGTAAGTTATTTGCCAAAATGAGTCTTATTTTGGCAAATACTAGCCTGGCCTACCCGTCTTTTATTTTCTTAGAGGGTAGGTTATTTGGCAAGTACTAGCAAATTTCGACCCATTTTTGACGATTTTCGAAATTTAACTAAATACTTCCATGCAAATTTTAAGCTTCTTCTGGCTTCATTTCTTCGATAACTTAAACCGTCTTTCCAGAATCGTTAATTGAAATATCGTAATTTTCAAAAATTTCAAAAAGTTGAATTTCACACCGAATTTTCGGAAAATATTACTCCCTTACCATAAACATGCTATATTTTTTTAATCAGCACGTCGGGATATATCTCTGAATTTTTTCAGAATTTTTAGACAACTTTTTCCAAAATAAAATTTTACACTATGGTAGTACTTGCCAAATAACCTACCCTCTAAGAAAATAAATGGCAGGTGGGCAAGGCTAGTACTTGCTAAATTAGGACTTATTTTGTCAAATGACCTACTCTTCTAAGAAAGGGTACTAGCCCCGCCCACCCACCCTTTATTTTCTTAGAAGAGTAAGTCATCTGCCAAAATCAGTCTTAACTTGGCAAGGATGAGGCTGATTTTTGCAAATGACATATCCTCCAAGAAAATAAGGGTGGGTAGGCGGGGGGCTAGTACTTGTCAAGATAAGACTGATTTTGGCAGATGACCCACTCTTCTAAGAAAACAAAGGGTGGGTGGGCGGGGCTAGTACTTGTCAAGATGAGACTGATTTTGGCAGATGACCCACTCTTCTAAGAAAACAAAGGGTGGGTGGGCGGGGCTAGTACTTGTCAAGATGAGACTGATTTTGGCCAATGACATATTGTTCTAAGAAAATAAGGAAGGGTGGGCGAGGGGCTAGTACTTGCCAAGACTGATTTTGCCAGATGACTTATTCTTCTAAGAAAATAAAGGAAAATTGGATAAATGAGAAATCGGAAAATTATACAACTGTTTAATCGGAAGATCAAAGACTGAAATATCGAAAAATTGAAAAAAAAACAAATCTTATAAAATCGAATTTGAAATTCCAGTTTTCATTTTTTTCTTAGTTTTTAGATTTTTCAACTTTTGAATATTTCGTTTGATAATTTGTTTGATAATTTTGCAGTTTTTAATTCCAATCTTTTGATTTTTCAAGTTTTACTTTCACAATTGTGGAATTTTTCAAGTTCTCAAGTTAAAATTTTTCCTTTTCACTATTTGTCATTTTTCGATTTTTTAACGAAGAGAACAAATTTATTCGAACCGAAATTTTGAAAAATCGAAAAATCCAAAGATTGAAAATTAGAAACAAAATTTTCAGATGTTTTAAAGTTACGTTAAACATGTCAGCCGCTGATCGAAATTACTTTTTACTCCATTTCAAGAACTCGGTGACAAAAAATCAGAAATCGAAAATTAAAAAAAATAAGTATCTATTTTCTCGATATTTTTAAAAATCAAATAATTGGGAAATCGGAGAACTGCCAAAATTGCAAAACTAAAAAATCGAAAGTTTTTTTCAGTTAGCCTGAGATATGAAAAATCGAAAGACATATCAAAAAATTGAACACTGAAAAAGCGAGAAATTGAAAAATTCGAAAGTTGAAAAATCGAAAAACTGAAAAATTTAGTAGTACTTGCTATGATAAGACTGATTTTGGCAAATGATCTACTCGCTAAGAAAATAAAAGACGGGTGGGCCAGGCTAGTATTTGCCAAAATAACACTTATTTTGGACAATGACCTACTCGTCTAAGAATATAAAGAATAGGTCATCCGCCAAAATCAGTCTTATCTTGGCAAGGATGAGACTGATTTTAGCAAATGACATATCCCTTAAGAAAATAAAGGGTTGGTGGGCGGGGCTAGTACTTGTCAAGATAAGACTGATTTTGGCAGATGACCCACTCTTCTAAGAAAATAAAGGGTGGGTGGGCGGGGCTAGTACCTTTTCTTGGAAAAATAGGTCATTTGCCAAAATGAGTCTTATTTTGGCAAATACTAGCCTGGCCCACCCGTATTTTATTTTCTTAGAGGGTGGGTTATTTGGCAAGTACTAGTAAATTTCGATCCATTTTTGACGATTTTCGAAATTTAACTAAATACTTCCATGCAAATTTTGGGCTTCGTCTGGCTTCATTTCTTCGATAACTTAAATCGTTTTTCCAGAACGTCCATTGAAATATCGCAATTTTCAAAAATTACAAAAATTCGAATTTCACACCGAATTTTCCGAAAATTCGGTGTGAAATTTATTATAAATTACCATAAACATCCTATATATTTGGAATCGGCACGTCGGGATATATGTATATACCTCTGAATTTTTTCAGCATTTGTAGACAACTTTTTCAAAAATGAAATTTTACACTATGGTAGTACTTGCCAAATAACCTACCCTCTAAAAAAATAAATGGCGGGTGGGCCAGGCTAGTATTTACCACATTAAGACTTGCTTTGACAAATGACCTACTCCGCTAAGAAAAGGTATTAGCCCCGCCCACCCACCCTTTATTTTTTAGAAGAGTAAGTCATCTGCCAAAATTAGTCTTTATCTTGGCATGGATGAGGCTGCTTTTTGCAAATGACGTATCCTCTAAGAAAATAAGGGTGGGTGGGCGGGGGGTTAGTACTTGTCAAGATAAGACTGATTTTGGCAGATGACCCACTCTTCTAAGAAAATAAAGGGTGGATGGGCGGGGCTAATACTTGTCAAGATGAGACTGATTTTGGCCAATGACATATCCTCTAAGAAAATAAGGGTGGGTGGGCCGGGGGTTAGTACTTGTGAAGATAAGACTGATTTTGGCAGATGACTTATTCTTCTAAGAAAATAAAGTGGGTGGGTGGGGCTAGTACTTACTAAAAATTAAGAAATTTAAAAATCAAAAAAATGACAAATTGAAAAATTGGACAAACGCGAAATCGGAAAATCAAAAACTGAAATATCCAAAAATTGAAAAAAACGAATTTTATAAAATCGAATTCGAAATTCCAGTTTCCATTTTTTTTTGTTTTTAAATTTTTTAACTTTTGAATATTTCAGATATTTTAAACCTACAGTAAACATGCAATCGCTGATCATAATTACTTTTTACTTCCTTCCAAAAACTTGGTGACAGAAAATCGAAAATCGAAAATTTAAAAAAATAAATATCGATTTTTTCGATATTGCCAAAGTTGTAAAATTAAAATATCGAAAGTTTTTTTCAGTTGGTCAGAGATATGAAAAATCGAAAATTGAAAAATCGAAAAACTGAAAAATTTAGTAGTACCTGGTATGATAAGATGGATTTTGGCAAATGATCTACTCTCTAAGAAAATAAAAGGCGGGAGGGCCGGGCTAGTATTTGCCAAAATAATACTCGTTTTGGCCAATGAAAATAAAGAATAGGTATCTTGGCAACGATGAGACTGATTTTTGCAAATGACTTATCCTCTAAGAAAATAAGGGTGGGTGGGCGGGGTTAGTATTTGTTAAAATAAGACTAATTTTGGCAGATGGTCCCCTCTTCTAAGAAAATAAAGGGTGGGTGGGCGGGGCAAGGACCTTTTCTTGGAAATGAGTCTTAGTTTGGCAAATACTAGCCTGGCCCACCCGCCATTTATTTTCTTAGAGGGTAGGTTATTTGGCAAGTATAACCATAGTGTAAAATTTAATTTTTAAAAAGTTGTCGATAATTCTGAAAAAATTTAGAGATATATATTCCGACGTGCTGATTCGTTACGTGGTTTTTCACAATTTTTACCTTCAGAGTACTCACAAAAATGTAATTTTTTTATTTAATTTCAACAAATTTAACCTCTATTTTTGGATTTCATTATTTGAAAAATTATTGTAATCTGTGCAAAACCGACCAGATGATTTATTTTAGTCAACTCTAATCGACTTTCCAAAGTGTAATTCATGACAAAGCCCTTAGACGCTTTCTGATAATTTAAAATTTTGAAGGTCAAATGTATTGCAGTAACGTTCACAGGTACTCGATAACACTGCAACCCCTAATGCTCTGGCGTATTTTCCTGTCCATTTAAAATGAAATTAAACCGCAAACCTGGCATTTCAATTTTTGACACATTTGACAGATTTGTTTTGACGTTCGTGTCATTTCAAAAAAGTTCAAATCATGTTGGTGATTAGCGGCATGCGAAAAATTTCAGTTGTTTTTCATAGGTGAGTTGACTGCAGTATTTTAGAACTGCTTATACGGTAGGTATGCCGAAAAATTAGTTCCGGTTGTTAGCTTAATTGTGTAATCAACTGATCGTCCGATTACATTCAGCAAATCAAATACATTTTTCAGGCCCTAATGCCTCATTTAATGTTTAATACGTTGTTAAGTTTTAATTGGCCCCTGCTGTATGAAGCGTTTTATTTTATCAATAATCTCCGAAACGCTTCATCTAACTTTCTGAACACAATACATATATTTTTTTAATGATCCATTCAGATATTAAAATGAATACTTGTTGTGTTTGAGGGGAGAGGAAAGTTCGGAAACGTTGAAACGGGATATTTGTGAATTAGGAATATTCAATTGTGTCATTAACAGTAAACAGTATAGGTCCGGAACCGACCCTTGAGGTACTCCGCACAGGCGCGGATACAGGATTTCGTTAAGGGGGGGGGCAATTTTTGTGCGATTTTACCTATCTCCCAGAAATTCGTTCTAAACAAAAAAAAAATATAAAATTTTAGCTAGTATACTCTTTTTCACATAACATGGGTGACATTTGGATGTTTTCGTTACACGTATAGTGTACAGTAGAACCTCGATAATCCAAATTAATTGGGAAAAAGGATTAACAATTTGTTCGGATCAGCAATTTTCCCAAAAATCTGAAAGGGAATTTAATAACAACTTCATACACAGTTGAAAACAAACTTCAAGAAATAAACTTTAATTTCATTAAACAAAATTAAAAAATTCTTAAGTAACAATGGATAATAGATACATTCTAAAAAAATATTACTCCGTGACCATAAACACGCTATCTTTTTGGAATCAACACGCCGGGATCTATACCCTGAATTTTTTCAGAATTTTTAGATGAATTTTTCAAAAATTAAATTTTCCATTACGTATTACCTCCATTATGCAAATTTCGACCCATTCTCGACGATTTTCGAAATTTAACTAAATACATTTTCTTGTAGATTTTCCGCCTCAGAAGTCATATCCGCTTTCATTTCATCGATAACTTAAACCATTTTTCCAGATTCGTCCAGTTGAAATATCGAAATTTTTAAAAATTTCGAAAAATTTTAATTTCACATGAATTTTCCGAAAATATTGCTCGGTTACCATTAACATGCTATATTTTTGGAATCAGCACGTCGGGATATACACATATCTCTTAAAATTTTGTCAAAATTTTTAGGAAATTTTTTCAAAAATGAAATTTTCCTCATGCAAATTTCGACCCATTTTCGACGATTTTCGAAATTTAACTAAATACTTTTTCTTGTAGAGTTCATGCCTCATTTCTTCGATAACTTCAACCTTTTTTCCAGAAGTAGTTCATTAATTCAGTGCATTGAAATATCGCAATTTTTAAAAATTTCAAAATATTCCATACAACATATGCAGAAAGATCTTGCGTCATTTTTCCAAGCAGGTGCGTGTTTCCAAGTTCAGTTCAGATTGCAGAGTTTTTGTTCGGATTAAAGAAGCATCGACTTCAAATAGCTTCTGTTCGGATTACTGGATGTTCGGATAATCGTGAATTCGGATTATAGAGGTTGTACTGTATTTACAAAATGAAATGCGATTTCAAAATTTTGAAATTGGTCAAAATAAAGTACCTCGATCGTGTGTCAGGGGGGGGCAATTGCACCCATTGCCCCCCCCCTGGATCCGCGCCTGACTCCGTAATGCGTTGGTATTTGAATTTACGGAAACCACCTGTTGCCTATTACGGAAAAGGCGCCAAAAATACATTTCACGCAGCACCAACCAACCGCCGTGGAAAACCGACCCACTCACCGCATTTTCGGTAGGTGTAACGCCGCCTTACCACCTAGATGTCTCTCGGTGCTAACCAATGACCACGACGAAATAAATTAAAACCACACTTTGTTCATAAATCAAGGCACGGTGATTGGGCACAGACCATTTAAAGCAAGACACACGGTGACAGTAGCCCAAATTAACAATCTATTTGCATATCGTGCCTTAATTTATGACTCATGAGTAATTACTGTAGATCTTCGCCCCGGGCGCTCTCCCATTATGGTCACCGAATATAAATAAACAAATACGTATCACATGGGTTTTGCCATCGCCAGTCGACAATGGCATTAGTGCGGCGTTTGTAGACGGCATTCTCGGCTATTGTACGAGCTATAGTAGGCCAGTAACGAGGTTTGAAAACAATCGACTGCCGGAATGAGCCACAAACAAAAGAATGGGGGAGACAGACAACGGACCCTAATGACCAGTTGGAGCGAACAATGGGAGCGCGCGTGAGTCCTCTGCCTTTCTCCTGTCATTTCTACCACTTTCCGGGCTCTTCTCGATAGCCGGGAGCAGCGTAGTGTTTTAACACGTTGTTCTAGCAAGTCGGTTTTTTGCAGAAGAGGGGCACCGACGTCTTGAATCTCGGGATCTTGAAGAGATATTATTTCTTGGTGGCTTCGGTGGCTGGTTTCAAACTAACACACTAGTGAATACGGAAATTCGATCGTTCAAGCCGCCTTCGCAAAATGACATTTTTGTTAAGTGTGATTTCTCTTATACAGGGTGTTCCAATGACTAAAAACCTACATCTAAGCTGACAGAAAATTAATATTTGCAACAATTTAAGATTGAAAACAGGCAATAGTTCGCTATACCTACGCTTACTAATATAGATGTAGTCTAAGTGTGTACATACAAGCAGTCCAACGTTTGATTAATTTACGTTTTAGACTAGTAGGTATGTATGTTAAATGAAGTGTAAATTTATACAGTGGTTACATGTTTACAACAATTATTAGAAATTGTAATTATTTCACTCACTAATTATGTCTGCAAGTGCTTTTTGTCTTTGCGACTTTTAACTAATAATATTATGAATGATTTCACTCTAAGGTCATTTGTGCGTAAACAGAATTGCATCAGCACGCATTGGTTACTTTGGTTTTTCCGGAAATGGTAAAAGTTGTTTTTTTCTAGCTGCAGGCTACGTTTTTTAATAGTAAAAGTAACAGTTGTGCTATAAAACATAACTGTATACATATCAGTTTTGTTGGCTGTGGTAGTTTTAACAATAACAATTATTTAGAACTTTCCTTGCTCTTGAAATACAATGCAACAAATTTCGGTTCTTAGAAAAAAAAAAAAATGTTTTCTGATAAGTTTTGTATATTAACTGAAATGATGAAATATTATTTTCCCAAGTTTAATAAAAATGTTGAATATCGAAGCTTGTTTGAATAATTAATTAATGCAAATGAGTAATCAATCGTTGCTTAGTAATTTTTTACTGATTTGTGCCATAAAGACCAATTTATGGCCGCATTTGGGTGCTTATAAACAAGATTATGATTATAAAATAGCGTAAAATATATTTAAAGCACATGACTAACGGGATAAAATGTCCTTCAGCACTAGGTAATAGCAATCTGAACCTCAAGTGATTTAGATTTGAATGAGTTTGTCTTACTTATTAATTAAATCGCATTCGAACAAGATGTTCTGAATATTATAATCCTTATTTTATCATTATATACATCAAAACGTAAGTGTTCTTCACATTTGACATAAAAAATTTGTAATAACGTCATTAATATGAATAATTCTAGCCACAGTACAAAAGAAGAGTAGTCACAGCGTATTACCAACGCAAGAAAAAAAAAAGCTTACGCTTGAGAAGTAAAAAGTCAATGCCAATTTGATGACATTGAAGCCAATACGATACTGTTGGGTTCAGAAGGACCAGAGATGAATACATTTACATTATAGTAGGTCCTATCAAAACAACCGTATTATTGTTGCCGCCGACGTTGCTGTTGTAACAGAAGTACGCAGCGAAGGTATGCGTCGTTTATATCATCCGTTAGCGATGATGCCGATGATGGTGAGTGGCAAACTCAAAAAAAGCGACAACGTCAGAAGGGAGTGAGTGTAAAGTACGCAACGTCTAATGATAGCAAGAAGGGTCTTGCAAAAATAAATAATAAGGGCTTACAGAAACCGATCGAAAATGTTCATACAGTTAAGGGCAATCAATTACTAATTGGGACCGCAATGGATGAAAATGCAATTTTTGCTGCTAAAAGAGAAAAAAAGAAAGCTGATCTTCACATCACACGTGTAAATCCTTCTGTTTCAATGGAATCAGTTAAGGAGTACGTTATTAAAAAGCTTCATATAAAAACTGGAACTTCTAATAAGATCAAAATCAGTAAACTTACCTCGAGATATCCTAATTTTTATAGTTCCTACAAAATTACTGTTCAGGTTGAAGTAATAGACCTCGTTTTGAATAATGATTTTTGGCCAAACGGAGTAGCTGTCAGGAAATTTTTTCAAACAAAAAAATCAGAAGAAAAGAGAAAAGCTGAAAATTTTCAGGAACATCGTGTCAGTGTTTCGGAGACATAGTACTGGCAACGAACACAATCGACAACAGGGATAGTACTAGTGCTTTAAAAGTCTTGCATTTAAATAAGTATTCAAGAACTGTTGGGCAAAGAACTGTCTTTGGGTATTCACTTAGCAGAAGAAGATGTGGATGTACTTTGTCTGAGTGAACATTGGTTGCCCTATGATCAGTTAAAATGTGTTAATTTAACAAATTATACATTGGTGAGTCATTTTTCTCGTATAGTTTTTAATAGAGGAGGTGTGGCAACTTTTTTGCGTAAGTCGCTGCTCGCAAATTCGACTAATATTGAATTGTTAGGTATAGAAAAACAGTTTGAAATATGTCCTTGTAAAATATATTTGTAGAAAACGTTAAAATATGTGTATTAGTAGTTTATCGAATTCCAACTAGTAATGTAAATGACTTTATTGATTTCTTTTCTAATATTTTAGACAAGGTATATACCATAAACAGTAAATTTATAATATGTGGAGATATAAATATAGATATTTTAAGTAATGATAAGTACAAACAAATTTTTATAAATCTATTGTATGAGTATAATACAGGGTGTTTCTTTTATTTGATACAACCCCTGTAACTTTTTTATTCTTGAAGATAAACCCGTAGTTCTTTAACCAAATTTGTATCATTCTCAAAGATTTATATGATGGTAAGCACACATTTTTATTATCACTGGCGGTAGAACCGGAAATGACGTCAACTTATTTTTTTTTAATGTAACACTAGGTATATTTTTCCATAACTGGAAAGATTGATTTTTTCACTACAAAAAATCACAAGAACCAATATTCTAAAATCAATAATAAAAAAGTTATTTAGTAAAATATCTCCAAAATTTTCCGTTTATTTCAAAATCTAGTTGCTTGAAAAACAATTGAAAAATTGTTGCCATCACTAGATCTTTTAAAATGATACAAATTTGCTCAAAGAACTACAGATTTATCTTTAAAAATAAAAAATTTACAGGGGTTGTATCAAATAAAAGAAACACCCGGTATAATACCTCATATCAATGTTCCAACTCGGATAACTAAAAACTCTAAAACTGGTATTGATAATATTTTTTCTGATCTCGAGGTTGTGTATAAGTTAGCAGAGGATACTGTTTTATCGGATTACCGCTACGTGATATGTCATTTTCCTATAAGTAACTTAAAACGAAGGAATTGTATCATGTCTTAAGGAGAATTGTAAGTCCAAATAATGTGAGAGTATTTAGTGCATATATCGAGAATGTAAACTGGGAATCATTCAGAAGTATGAAAGGTGATTTTCAAGGAAAATTTGATTCTTTTTATCAGACTGTGTTGTATTATTGTGATTTAGCGTTTCCTGTTACTAAAATTAAGGTTAATAGGACAGAAATTTTTATTTACCTCAATATATCAAAGATGTGCACAAATTACTTTGCGAAATGTCAGCTGTTGATAAGCAAATAAATAATACTTATTATCATAGTAGGTTCGTAGTATTAAAATCCACATATCGCCTACTAATTTCCCACTATTCAATTGATAGAAATAACATGAGGATATTGGGTGCAGAAAACAAAATGAAAAAAAGTTGGCGAATAGTAAATGAGTATAGGGGTACAAAAAGTGAACCTATTACGAAAATTGTTGATAGCGATTCAAGAGTATGTAATGATACTAAAGAAATTTGTGAATGCTTTGCTGATTTTTTTTCATATGTTGATGTCTCAGAGCCACTATATGATACAATTTCTATAAGTAATAGTGAAAAAACAATTTTATTACAGCCCTTTACACCTAACGAGGTAATAACATTAATATTGAAAACCACAAGGAAAACTACTCCTGGAATTGATAATATTGACGGCCGGGCACTTAAAGCAGTGGCAGTTGCTTTAGCTGAACCTTTATGTGATTTCATAAATGAATCCTTTGAGAAAGGAGTTTTTCCTAACAGCTTGAAACACTCCAAGTGTGTACCAATATTTAAAAAAGGGGATTCAAAATTCAACAAATCAGATTATCGGTCAGTGTGCATACAAAGTCAGATTGGTAACGTCTTAGAGGCGGCTTTTTTAGAAAGATTGACAATATTTCTTGAAAAAAATAATCTATTATCAGATACTCAACATGGTTTCAGGAAAAATAGAGCTACACATACTGCACTTTCGGTGATAGTGGATTTTATTCATGATGCACTTAATGGGAGGATTAAGGCTGTTGCACTTTTGTTTGATTTAACTCGTGCATTCGATACGGTTGACCATAACTTGCTGTTAAAGAAGGTTTGGGGAATAGGGATAAGAGGAGTTGCACATTCATGGATTAGGTCTTATTTGGAGAATCGCACCCAAAGTGTAAATATAGGGAACTGTACATCCAGGAGTAGATCTATAAAAGTTGGGGTTTCCCAAGGGTCACTATTAGGACCTATTTTATTTATTATGTTCAGCAATGATTTATCTCTTGCATGTGGTAAATATTGTACAATAGTAAGCTACGCGGATGATACAAGCACACTTGTATCGAGTGGCATTGTCAAAAATTTAGTTGATAGCTGTAATGTCGAATCTAACCAATTTCATAACTATTGTAAAGTGAATGGACTGCATTTGAACAAAAAGAAAACCTGTTATATCCGTTTACTCCCTAAAAATGCTACAATTGATAACAGTCTGCTTCTACGTCTTGATAACTTGTCAATACGATCGACTGAATGTGTAAAAATATTAGGTTTAATTTTTGATTGTAAATTGAAATGGCATTCTCATATTGATGAGTTATTATAGAAAATCAGCAAAACTTGTTATTTATTCCGATGTTTGCGTAATTGTGTTTCTTCTCATGTTTTAAGATCTGTCTATTTTGCTATGGTTCAATCGCGCCATACTTACGGCATTTCTTTTTGGGGTAAATCTGCATCCGCAGAAAAAGTATTTAAATTGCAAAAACGGCTACTGAGAATTATGTTTTATCTACATCCACGATCCTCGTGTAAAGAGATTTTTGTATTACATAGCATATTAACAGTTCCTTCATTGTATATTTTGGACTTGGTTACAAATATTAAACAAAAGTTTGCCAGTTTCCAAGAGTTGGTCTAATACAAAGTTGTCACAATTTAAGAAATAATGAAGATTTACAAATGAATTTCTCAAGGTTGGAGATTGGTAAGCAAAATGTAAATTATATAGGTGTACTTTGCTACAATAAAGTCAGAAAAGTGATAAAGGATTGTGACTTAATGAGTATTAGTTTATTTAAGAAAAAGGTTCGTAGCCATTTAAGCAGTAGAGCGTATTATAGCATTGATGAATATTTGTGTTCCCAATTTTGACTAGACCTATTTACTGTAGAAGTATTTGTGTCATAATAAACTTAAACTTAAACTTAACGTTGCCGTTGAGGTGACATTCGAGATGACCAACTTTTAACTTTCGCCGTTACGTTTCCGTTGACGTTGGGTTTTCAACTAATCAAATTGCGGTAGTGTGCAGTGCTGCTAACTTGAAGGAAAATCCCCTGAAGTAGAAGGGACATTTTCTGGTTGACAGTACTAATTCCACGAAAATCACCTGTTCACCGAAACCCTCATGTTTTAAGTAGCTGTAGCTTTCTGTCAGTATTTACGCGCTGTTGAAGATATTTCTCGACGTTTAAATTAACAAGATTTATTGCTATTCGTCTCAAAAACAGATTAGGTATTATAACTACAAGGGCGTACATTTTGCTCTTTTTTCTTAATATGTGTACTGTGTAGTCTTCTTTTCACAACAAGAAGCTAAAACATGTTTAAAATGTGAAATTTTTGTAGGAAAGTATGGATTTTACAATTAGGCTCCGCCCCTCGGTCTGACAACGAATGAAAAATTCATCACGATTGAGACCGAGCCAAATGGGTGGGGCTTCTCTTGTGGTTTTCTTTTTTAATTAACACATTTAGGGCCGGTTGCATAAACGCAAATCAAATTTAATCTCTGATTAAGAACAATTGTAACTATGATAATAACAATCGTTACTATGGAGTTAATCAGAGATTAAATTTGATTTGGGTTTATGCAACCGGCCCTTAGTTTTCTTTGTATAACATGATCACTTAAGAATATGTCTCACATGGTAAGTCATTTCTCGTAAAAAATAAGGATATTGCAATTAAGCTCCGCTCATCGGTTTGCGACGAGTAAAAAAAATCATCAGAATTGAGATAGGGTGGGTGGGCGGGGCTTATATTTGACTTTTTTTTTAATATACATAGCCATCTTTTCACAACAAGCAAATTAAAACATTATTAAAATGTACATTTTTGCAAGGAAATATAGATTTTGCAATTATGGGGCGGAGCCTAATTGGAAAATCAATATTTCCTTATACAAATTTTCCATTTTAAAGATGTTTTAATTTTGATGCTGTGAAAAGAAATCTACACATATTAAAACAAAAAGGCAAAATGTCAGCCCGCCCACCCGCCCTATCTCACATGTGATGATTTTTTTATCCGCCGTAAACCAAACGGGTGAAACTTAACTGCAAAACACTTACTTCTTTACAAAAAATCAAAAATATGTTTTTGATTACCGTCTCAATTGTAATGATTTTTTTTATACTTACAAACCTAATTAAAACGTGTTTAAAATCGCAAATTTTTGCAAGGAAAACTTCATTACTATTTAGGTCAGGGTAGTTATGTGTGGGGCTTAATCTTTGGCATTAATTTTTTCTTAATATACATAGTATTCTTTGAATATACTATATTTTGCTTTTTTTCTTAATATACGTGGTTGTCTTTTCAGAACAAGAAACTTAAAATATGTTTGAAATGGTAAATTCTTCTAGACAAATATGGATCTTGCAATTAAGCGCCGCCCCTTCGATCTGACAACGAATGAGAAATTCATCACAATTGAGAATTGAGATCGGGGTGGGTATGGCTGGGGGCTAATCTTTGGCTTTATTTTTTTCTTTATATATATATACATAGAATTCTTTGAACAACACGAATTTGCAGCTAAGCTCCGCCCGTTTGGCTCACGACGAATAAAAAAATTCATCACAATTGCGATAGGGCGGGAGGGCGGGGTTACCTTGGGCCTTTTTTTTTCTTAAAATGTGTAGACTTATTTCGACAATAAGAAACTTATAACATGTCTAAAATGGTAAATTTTTGAAGTAATCAACAAATCCTCTACTTTTCTTCTACAACCCCTTTAAATACTCCAAAAGTTGAACATCAGAGTTTGAAAAAAAGTTACACTGCTAAAAATTAGCAACAAAAAATTAAGCCAGAAATTATACTCGCAAAAAGTGTGTAATGTAAATTTAAGGAAAAATTTGGCAAATATATTAACAAAGGATCAAAGTGAGGCTCTACAAGGACCAAAAATCACTAAATATTTGAAGCTCAAAAAACCCTTACATTTACGACATAATGTGGTGGTGCCCCATCCTGTTGGTAGCAAATCATGTCTCATTAAAAAAAAAACACTTATAACGTGATAACTTTTACAAATTTGACGTAAATTTTTTTTACATTTTTTCAACAACAAATGCTGCGCTTTTTATGAATTTGAGCATTGCCTAATTATGTGTGTCATAATTAGAGAGCGGATTTATAAGCACAAAAAAATTAAGAATAAGCGCTTAAATAAGCACAACATTTTCAATAAAAAAGTTTTATTTTAAGCAAAAAAGCATGAAATAAGCATAACACTTTCATTAAAAAATTTTATTTTAAGTAAAAAAGCATTAAAAACACAATCATATTACAAATCAAAGAACACTTCTTAGAACTTTGGATAAAATATTATTACAATAATCCTAGACTTTATATTTTACACACGTATTTCAGTTTTCTTTAAAACAATTTATGATTGTAATATATTCCAAGTTGTCCACTGCAAAATTTTTTCGCCGATCATTTAAAACGTGTTTAAAATTGGAGAATGTGCGTTCAACATCCACACTCGTTGTTGGCGCAAATTTGAATTTTGCAACTAATGTTGAATCTAACTCCAAATTTTCCACCTTCTGGCCTTGTAAAACACAAGCAACGTCGGAAAGAACACCGAAACCTGCATTTTTACTTCCCGAGCGTAAGCAAAGGAAGTATTGTAATCGAGTCCGTCGGCCGACTCTCTACTTTTACGTTTTCTCGATCTTTCATGACCCCTAGAAGACGAAGAAATAGGTCTCCCATTTCCGTCTGTCTGTCCGTCTGTCCGTCCGTCTGTCCGTCCGTCTGTCCGTCCGTCTGTCCGTCCGTCTGTTCGTCCGTCTGTCCGTCCGTCTGTCCGTCCGTCTGTCCGTCCGTCTGTCCGTCCGTCTGTCCGTCCGTCTGTCCGTCCGTCTGTCCGTCCGTCTGTCCGTCCGTCTGTCCGTCCGTCTGTCCGTCCGTCTGTCCGTCCGTCTGTCCGTCCGTCTGTCCGTCCGTCTGTCCGTCCGTCTGTCCGTCCGTCTGTCCGTCCGTCTGTCCGTCCGTCTGTCCGTCCGTCTGTCCGTCCGTCTGTCCGTCCGTCTGTCCGTCCGTCTGTCCGTCCGTCTGTCCGTCCGTCTGTCCGTCCGTCTGTCCGTCCGTCTGTCCGTCCGTCTGTCCGTCCGTCTGTCCGTCCGTCTGTCCGTCCGTCTGTCCGTCCGTCTGTCCGTCCGTCTGTCCGTCCGTCTGTCCGTCCGTCTGTCCGTCCGTCTGTCCGTCTGTCCGTCTGCCCCCGGATTTTTATTAGACAGATAATCTCCGAAAGTACTAGACCGATTGTTGTGAAATTTTGTACTTATATTAAGAATATCATGTAGATGGTAAAACGCTAACCAAAATTTGTCTAATCATTCCCACCACTAATGCGATGACGTCACTTCAAAATTGTACATAGTAAATGGGTTTTCAATTGTATAAAATAACATAGTCCTACACATGTAGTTTACAACTCTAAATTGACTTTTCACCCGAAACGTCCAGATTTTTGGAAAAAAAATCAAAATTATAAAACAACATTTTGAAATTTAATTTTTAATCTGCTAACCAGAATGCTTTGAAATGTTGCAGATGTTTTAAGGCTATAAAGAGCATCATAAATCTTTAGTCAAAAAATATTTGCTTATCCCCTCCAAAAATTTGATGACGTCAGCTCAAAAGTTTGTGGAATAAATCATATCTAAAATGTACAAAATATGATGAGTCTGTACTTGTGATCTATCACTCCATTCATATTTTTTGGATTTGCATATACAGGGTGACTTAAAAAAATTAATGAATGCGTAAATATATTTTATTGATTTAATCAGGAACTACAAAACCGAATGCTCTGAAATCTTGCAGATGTTTTAAGGTCATAAAGAGCATAATAAATGTTTAGTCAAAATAGATTTCCTTATCCCCTCCAAAAACTTGATGACGTCAGCTCGAAAATTTGCCGAATAAATCATATCTAAAATGTAGAAAATATGATCAGTCTGTACTTGTGATCTATCACTTCATTCATATTTTTTGGATTTGCATATACAGGGTGATTCAAGAAAATAAATGAAAGCGTAAATTTATTTTACTGATTTACTCAGGAACTACAAAACCGAATGCTTCGAAATCTTGAAGATATTTTAAAATTATCATAAGCATGGTAAATTTTTGATCAAAACGTTTTTGGTCGTCCCCCCTAAAAAATTTATGACGTCACCACAAAATTTTGCTGAATAAATCCTATCTAAAATGTACAAAATATGGTGAGTCTCTTCTTGTGATTTATCATTCCATTCAAATTTTTTCGATTTGCATATACAGGGTGACTCAAAAAAATTAAAGAATGCGTAAATTTATTTTATTGATTTAATCAGGAACTACAAAACCGAATGCTTTGAAATCTTGCAGATGTTTTAAGGTTATAAAGAGCATAATAAATTTTTAGTCAAAATATATTTGGTTATCTTCTACAAAAAACTGATGACGTCAGCTCAAAAGTTTGCCGAATAAATCGTATCTAAAATGTACAAAATATGATGAGTCTGTACTTGTGATTTATCATTCCATTCATATTTTTGTATTTGCATATGCAGGGTGACTCAAAAAAATTAATGAAGGCGTGAATTTATTTTATCGATTTAATCAGGAATTACAAAACCGAATGCTTTGAAATCTTGGGAATATTTTAAAGTTATTATAAGCATGGTAAACTTTTGTTCAAAATGTATTTGTTCATCCCTCCTAAAAAAATTGATGACGTCACCCTTAAATTTTGCTGAATAAATCCTATCTAAAATGCAAAAAATATGATGAGTTTGGACTTGTGATTTATCATTCCATTCATATTTTTTAGATTTTCTTAAGAGGTGGTTCAAAAAAATTAATGAAATCAATTTATTTTATTGATTAAATTAAAGGCAACACTTATTATTAGTATTACACCCCAACCAACCCAATTTGGTAGACACAAAATTTGTTAAAGGAAAAACTCGGTTGAAACATAAGGGTAGCACGCTTATTTACATCGACTTTAACATTACAGACCTGCATTTGTTTTATGCGTTCACTTGGTTCCGCGAATGTGAAATAGACATGTTTATAATCAACCAATTGTGAATTTCACCGTCAAGAATTTAAATAAAACCCAATGTTTTATATAATAAGCGGAAGTCGAAGCAATAAAACCGATGGTCGTTTTGTTTACAGTTTCTCTGTTTGACTCTCACGTATGCTGTTACGCCTGTCATCTTAAATTAAGAATGTTTATACATACACGATTTTCAGTTGCCTCTGATACGTATACGAGAGTAAATTGTTTCGTTATTTTATTGATTATTACAAATCAATATTCAAAACGACCCAATTCATTTTCCCGAAAATTTGAGAATATAATAATTTTATTCTTAGTATTACACTACATCTATCCCAACTGATATACGTGTCCTTCCAAAAATGTTGATGACGTCATCGCAATTTTTTTTTAAATTCCCACTACAAAAATGTAATGAGAAAAAAAGACACAATAGGCATGCAGTCGTCAAGATTTCAAAGCATTCGGTTTTGTAGTTCCTGATTAAATCAATAAAATAAATTTACGCATTCATTAATTTTTTTGAGTCACCCTGTGTATGCAAATCGAAAAAATTTGAATGGAATGATAAATCACAAGAAGAGACTCACCATATTTTGTACATTTTAGATAGGATTTTTTCAGCAAAATTTTGTGGTGACGTCATAAATTTTTTAGGGGGGACGACCAAATACGTTTTGATCAAAAATTTACCATGCTTATGATAATTTTAAAATATCTTCAAGATTTCGAAGCATTCGGTTTTGTAGTTCCTGAGTAAATCAGTAAAATAAATTTACGCTTTCATTTATTTTCTTGAATCACCCTGTATATGCAAATCCAAAAAATATGAATGAAGTGATAGATCACAAGTACAGACTGATCATATTTTCTACATTTTAGATATGATTTATTCGGCAAATTTTCGAGCTGACGTCATCAAGTTTTTGGAGGGGATAAGCAAATATATTTTGACTAAACATTTATTATGCTCTTTATAACCTTAAAACATCTGCAAGATGTCAGAGCATTCCGTTTTGTAGTTCCTGATTAAATCAATAAAATATATTTACGCATTCATTAATTTTTTTGAGTCACTCTGTATATGCAAATCCAAAAAATATGAATGGAGTGATAAATGACAAGTACAGGCTCATCATATTTTGTACATTTAAGATATGATTTATTCGGCAAACTTTCGAGCTGACGTCATCCAGTTTTTGGAGGGGTTAAGCAAATATATTTTGACTAAACATTTATTATGCTCTTTATGACGTTAAAACATCTGCAAGATTTCAGAGCATTCGGTTTTGTAGTTCCTGATTCAATCAATAAAATATATTTACGCATTCATTAATTTTTTTGAGTCACCCTGTATATGCAAATCCAAAAAATATAAATGGAGTGATAGATCACAAGTACAGACTCATCATATTTTGTACATTTTAGATAGGATTTATTCCACAAACTTTTGAGCTGACGTCATCAAGTTTTTGGAGGGGATAAGCAAATATTTTTTGACTAAAGATTTATGATGCTCTTTATAGCCTTAAAACATCTGCAACATTTCAAAGCATTCTGGTTAGCAGATTAAAAATTAAATTTCAAAATGTTATTTTATAATTTTGATTTTTTTTTCCAAAAATCTGGACGTTTCGGGTGAAAAGTCGATTCAGAGTTGTAAACTACATGTGTAGGACTATGTTATTTTATACAATTGAAAACCCATTTACTATGTACAATTTTGAAGTGACGTTATCGCATTAGTGGTGGGGATGATTAGACAAATTTTGGTTAGCGTTTTACCATCTACATGATATTCTTAATATAAGTACAAAATTTCACAACAATCGGTCGAGTACTTTCGGAGATTATCTGTCTAATAAAAATCCGGGACAACAGACGGACAGACGGACGGACAGACGGACGGACAGACAGACGGAAATGGGAGACCTATTTCTTCGTCTTCTAGGGGTCATGAAAGATCGAGAAAACGTAAAAGTAGAGAGTCGGCCGACGGACTCGATTACAATACTTCCTTTGCTTACGCTCGGGAAGTAAAAATTAGTGGGCTTATGGTTTTCACGCAAGCTCTGCAGAATATTTTGTTGTTTTCTAATTTTAATTCTGGAAAATCCCTTATGCACTCATCCGGCGTCGACTTTACTTTCGGCATTCTTTTAAAATATTAGTAATATTACCAAAAAGAACTCAACATGTAACAAGGGAGAACCACGTATAACACTGTACTACGACAGATGCGATAGACTGGTGGTTGTGAATTAAATGGTTCATTTACTTAAAAGTTTCCATTAGAAAAATTTTAAGGTAGGTAGTTGGGTAGAATAATCCTTTTTTCTAGAAAATCTTCAACGGTCTTGCCGCAAAATGCCGAAAAAGAACATCTGGTTAAAAGATTTAATTTATTATCAACGGAAGTAAGGATTTAAATTCATAAAATCTATGGAGTATTTTTCCAATCCTATAATAAAATTTTATTACCCAAACGACCGGAACCTATTCACGGAAAGGGTCTTGAGTAAATGTACTTCAATGGTCAAGTCCAGGTAAAATGCATACGATAGGATACGGCTAACTAACAAGTATTTGTCATCCCGACAAGGCCGGCATTTGACAAAATGTGCATTAAAATTCATATTCGTCGAAAAAAGCATTAAATAAGCATATAAGTTGTAATATGCATAAAATTGAAAAAAAAGCAAATAAGCATAAAAAAAATGTGTCAAATGGCTCCAAATTGTATCATAGTTGCAGATATAAAAAAGTTTTGAAGTGCTTACATTTTTCACAAAAAGCATTAAACCTAGAAATCCGCTCTCTACCTCATAATTTGGTTTAATCAAATGTATGTGCACTGCAGTTCCTTGCGTATTCCGATTTATGACAACACAATCAACATTGCATCAGCCGTGCCAAGAAAAACGTTAGGATTTCGCTTCTACTTTCTAAGCATCCAAACATATAATTCGTATTTGAAGTACCTACCGCGTCGGTACTTGTCACGGCTATTACACCCATACAAGCGTCATTTTTCTGTCACTCAAGCGAGAACGTCAGCAGCATCTCCCGCATCACCTTTGAACCCCTTGTCCTATCACCTCCAGAGGCAGCGACATTGACAAATGGAACTTTTATCATAATTAGACGGAATGGTACCCGATGGGCGATATTGTAATTAGTTGTTGGCGAGAAGTGTTGCATCGGAACACCTGCGCTGGTAGGACGGATTCATAAAAAGTCTGGTACTGAGGCAGCTCTGATACGGCCGCAGCAGTACAATGGTTAGCAGTGTGGGCGAGATACGGATCAGAGATGGCCGAGATAAATGTAAAGCACCCATTACATCGTAGACTGCAAGTGCGGGAACCCACGGGCAGCCGGGACGTACCGAAAAGAAACAACACGACGTTGCAACAAATCATTGACTTATTCTTCTATGTGTTTATCTAACCGTTACGAAAGAGCTGCTTGCGAATCTAATTTCATTAAAGAGATTTCGCGGGGAAAAAACGCAGACGCTGAAGCATTTCAATTCAATATGGCGGTCACAGGACGATGGGTCTAGCCGGAATCTGGCGGCTTCTGGGAAGGCGATTAAATGAATTAATGGAAAAAAGGTGCCGTTTTAGATGCTTCTTCCAATTTTAACAAAAGGTTCGAGAGGAATTTGCCGAGAAACATTGTTACGTGTTGTTAAATGAAGAAGTGAAAAGAATACCACTTTTTGAATTAGAGTATAACCAATTATTGTTGCTGGCCGGAAGAAGTATTATGAGACGGCGACTTTATTGTCGAAAGTAATTACGTGAGAGATTTTTCTTTATTCGAATAAAATTACCTTAGATTTATTTTAAATTTATAAACAACCGACACAAAAATTCGTACATCTGCTTTTCAGTGAAATTCCAAATCAGGCTTTAAAAGTGTGGGTTTATTAAACAGGATGTTAACATTCGACTGAAAGAAAAAGTCAGTCAGTATTTTTTAGTATTATTTTTGATTGTTAATTTTAAATGTAAATTTTCCCAATTATAATACTATTGCTTTTGTTATACACAGAGAAATTTTATTATAATTAGAATTGACAACCTTGGTGGCATACAAATTAATCAAACTATTAACTCGGTAATTTGTAATTTGTAATTTGTGGTTTATATGTCAGTATCTGACTCCATTTTAACTTTATTTACTACAGAGATTTGAAACAGCACGTGCGAGACTACCGTTATTGGCAAACAAAGTTAATTCATTATCAAATAATTATTATCAACCTTGATATAACACGTTTACGTAAACGCAGTTATTTTGTCAACAAGTTCGACTTAAAATAAGCCAAAATTAATTTCTTGCTAAGCATCACATCATGAACTTTTACTATGTATTTTCTTTGTTTCTACGTAAAAGAAATAATTCATGAGCGCTTTTTTTTGGAATATGAATTGTATTTTTTGTTTATCCATGACAAAACATTTTTTTTTTGATATGACGAAATTATTATTGTTATCAACTTATTCGGCACCTGCCATAAAATTATTCTATACTGCTATTTTCTCTAAATTTGTGGCAAAGAATAAGTAATGGTTAAAGCTCATCATTTTTTATTTTCATTCTGTTGATAAATATAACCATACCTTATATTGGCAGTTCGGCATTATTAGTCAATTTTGATTTTTAATGAATCTTCACCGCAAAAAATTATGCGATAGATCAACACTGCGGGATTCCTCTTCTCAAGAGGAAATGCAAAAAATAAATTCACTCAATATATGGCAAACGCCTACGCCTACACAGAAACCTTCACTAGCTATTTAATTCGGCAAAAAATGAAGAGGATACGTTCACGTTTCATCCAGGTCAGGCTATGCTTGCATCGAACATTCTATTACATAAGTTAGTAGCGCTATAGTTTTGTGACATTTTTGAAAAATACTGTAAAAGTAAAAAAGAATTAAAAATGGATAAATGTTATGCCGAAGTGTTAGTGTGGTGTGAAAATATTGTGTCCCTGTCCTTGTTGGATTCATTTATATTTTTGTTAAATTGTTTCGCTATGACCAACTTCTGTTTAAATTGCGATGGTGCGGTAACACCTATAACACCATATACGAAATGTAATGGGCCGTGCAAGAAGTACCTCTGCTAGTAGTAATGATCCTATGACAGCCGAAATGATCGAAAAAATTATTAAATTGCAGTTGTTAAATATGAAACTGGAGTTAAAGCAGGCCATTGATGATAACTTTAAAGTGATCAGTGACAGACTGTTGGTAGTAGAAAATGATATTCATCTGATTAAAAGCGAATGGGCTGAGTTAAAAAAATCTACTGTTAAGGTAGGTAACAAAGGTGATCTAGAGGATATTATTTTTGAACTCGAGGAACGTAATTTGCGTAATTCCAATGTATTACTTTTTAATATACCGGAATCAAAGGCATCTGAGCTGGCTAATAAAATTCATGATGATATTCAGAAAGTAACGTCTATTTTGGTACCTTTGGGCTCATTTCCGGAACCCAAGACAGTTTCTCGTATTGGTCTAGCCAAACCCAATGTAGTTCGTCCATTAAAAATCGTTTTTGAGAATAAAGATATCGTTAAGGACATTCTTCGTTCGAACAAGAATAATTCTAATCGCAACTACCATTTCCGTCCGGATTTAACTAAAAGGCAAAGAGATTTTAATAACGAGGTTCGGAAAGAATTTAAGGATAGAGTGGCTAAAGGTGAAACCGATATTATGTTGAAATATAAAAAGAATCAGCCTTACATTGTTAAACAAAATATATCTCCAGATGTGTCTCAAAATAGATCCCAGGATAATCGATCAAAAAAGTAATACATGTTTACTACCAAAACCTTGGCGGCCTAAGATTTTAGTGAAGCGCTGTACGCCAGGCATATCTTTACTGCAGATAACAACATAATCCCTAATCCGAAATTGTTCTGGAAATTTGTTAATAGTAAAAAGAATGATAGCGCTAATTTTCCCCTGGAAATGAATTTGCATCAGCTCTCCGCTAAGGGAGGTGATGAAATAGCTAATCTTTTTGCTCAATATTTTTCCTCCGTTTATAGGATTGATGATGTCAGACAAAATTTGTGTGATTTTGATCCCCAACTACAAGTGATGGATACTGGTTTAAATGTTAGTCTTTCGGATGTCTTTAATCGGATTTCTAAGTTAAATTCATCTTGTAAACCTGGTCCCGATGGTATTCCAAGCATTCTTATTAAAAACTGTAAATTTTCACTCTGCTCGCCTGTATTTACTTTGTTTCAGTCATCCCTGAAGGAAGGTGTCTTTCCTACTAAATGGAAGAATAGTTACATTATCCCTATTTTTAAGTCAGGGCAACGTAACAAAATTGACAATTATAGAGGAGTCTGTAACCAGTCGGTAATCCCAAAATTACTTGATTCAATCGTCTTTGATCAACTCCAATGGTTCTCTAAATCGATTATTCCTCCGGAGCAGCACGACTTTTTTGCTAATAGGTCTACGTTATCGAATCTTTTAGAGTTTCGATCTTTCATAACTGAAGCATTTACTGATCATTTGCAAGTTGATTCGGTGTATACCGATTCTGCCAAGGCATTTGACCGTGTCAACCACAGGTTTTTACTTGCTAAACTGGATAAGCTGGGAATTAAAGATACTACAGTTAAATGGCTGTCATCTTTTTTGTACGATAGGAGTCAACAAGTTCGTATTGATAATTTTATTTCTACTCCAATCGATGTTACATCAGGGGTTCCGCAAGGTACTCATTGTGGACCTATATTATTCTTACTATTTATCAACGACATAATCGATTGCTTCCAGTTCTCGAATTATTTACTTTTTGCTGATGATTTGAAAATCTTTAGAATCATTAGAACCATTCTGGATGCTGAACACTTGCAAATGGACCTTGACAGATTATTTACTTGGTGTATCAAAAATCAACTTTTCCTGAACCTAGATAAATGTTATACTATCTCGTTTTTAAACATAAAGTCGAACATTAATTTTGATTACCAAATAAACATACAACTTCTGAAACGAGTATTTGAAATTAAGGATTTGGGGATAGTCTTCGATGCGGTACTCTCGTTTAAGAGTCATTATTCTTACATTGCTAAAAAAGCCTTAAACATGTGGGGGTTCATATGGCGAATATGTAAAGACCTATCACCGTTGTCACTAAAAACGCTATATTGCTCATTAGTTCGATCGAAGTTAGAATATTGCTCTCCGGTGGACACCGATATATAAAGTTGATTTGGAGATGCTGGAAAAAATCCAAAAAAGATTTATGCGTACTCTAGAATTTAAAGTTGGTCATAGGCATATTATTGGGGACTACAGCTGGGTTATGCACACTTTCAATATACCACCACTGAGTGTTAGAAGACGTGCTTGCGTTTTACATGGATTAATTAATGGTCGAATTGATAATCCTCATCTGCTGTCCGAGTTGTCCTTTATAGTGCCAGTTTCTAGTAGTCGTTTAACCAGAAGCATAATTATTTTTAGAGTGACGTCGGCTTTGACGAATATAGTCAAGAACCATCCTCTACGTAGAATGATGCTCGCTGCCAATGATTTAGCAGGCCGTAGGGAGATTTCTATTTTTGATTCGACACTTTCTAGTTTCAGACATAGTGTTTTGTTGTTTTATAACAATTATAATTAAGTTGTATCTGGTATCAAGTTAATTTTTGTAAAATGGAGTTTCCGTAAATAAATAAATCTAAATCTAAATCTAAATCGAAATGATCTTTCTAATATCCAGTATGATTTTGACCACTTCTATTTATTTTTATCATATTTTGAGTCACCTGCTATGGGACACCTCCTAGTTTCTTACTATTTCAAATTAATTACGACTTTCCAATATGCACGCTAATGTCGATACCATGGACTCGTGTTTCAGTGCAACAAATATCAGATCATATCGTCCAAATTAATATTCAACGTCAGTTTTATTGTCATGAGTTGTTAAACTTTTTAACTAATTGAACGCCGCGCCGTTTCATTATTTTTAGTAGTCGTACCGATACGATAAAGAACACATTTCATAATTCCTGCAAAACTCTTAGATAAGTAAAAACATGGTACTCACATAGGTACTCAACCTTATGTCAGAATTGGATGCTCAAAGTGCGTCAAGTGTACAAAATTACCCCACGAACAAAAATATTCCACACTACGTGTTCCCTTTTTTCACACTTTTTGCATCAAACGCATAAATGCTTGACGCGACCATTAGACAAACCGAAGACCAGTCGACATCACACTCGGCTTAAACCAGTAGTCGTCCGTGTGCCCATTTAACCTTTTCAGTATTAATGGTCCGTCATTTGTTCAACTGGTACGTTGCATTAGTTGAAGGGAAGTATGCACACGCATGTTATGCTGAATTCCATCGAGAGGTGAAGAATGTGTCTGTACAGGGTCGTTTTTCACCAAGAAATTACTTCGCTATCATATACTTTGAAATCGGAATGACATCGCTGTGCCATTTATAAAGCGGATATTTTTAAACGGCTTTGACTGTGTAATAAATTGAGATACTTATGTTATTAGAATTAATAAAATGTGAAACGTACTACCGTTGCGCAATTTCGATAGCTCTTTTGGTGCTGCCGCAATCGCTGATTTGTGCTTGTTGGTGGGACGTTAACAGAGGCCGCCTTATGAAGATGTTCGATTTTTTTGAGGTAATACAAAATTTATTGAGACGTGTTAACACAAAAGAGCGACATTAAATTTGCATTAGAATTGGATTATTGGAGGATGCGTGTTTATGCAGGATGTGTTTATTAAAATTTAATCGGATTGTTCTGTAACAGGTTGTTGATTTTCCGGTGAGCGTTTTCCTCAGTTGTTACTAATTAATAATGGCTCATAATTTGTTGCTAAATCGGTTATTCCGGAGAATTAATTTTAGTGTCTGAAAGGAAATAATAAGTAATACGAGTACCACGTGTAGTTAGAATTATCGGGTAAACATTTAGTTTAACGAAAACTATGTTACCTGGCAGTCGAGCCATTTTTCTTTGTTAGCTTGATTGAACCAAATTACTAAAAGGTAACAGCGTTTGAGTGTTTTAAAATAAATGAAGAAGTGATTACAAATGCATTAAATAAAAAAAAATGAAATGGCGCCTCGAGACTGGATAAAAAACACTGTCGATTAAATTTTCTTGCGGTTCTTCAGGCTATGAATCTTTATTAAAATTAAATTATTTGTTGCAATCTTTAGGTACATCGGAAAATGAAAGATGTCAAATTCTACCCAGGTATAGATATTACGCGAATTATTTTATTATTTAAATTTAAAAGTTAAAAATTTTAAAGATTATGAAAAAGATATTGTATAGATTTTTATTTAAATATGCTATCATTTTTGTCTTCGTCCAAATTTTTCGAGGAATTTCTTCGACCAAAAAATTTTCATGAACGTCGATTTTTCGTTAAATACATAAATGGAAAGTGTCAGCAACAAGTAGTTGGGATTCACAAGATTAGCGATGTGCCAAGAGAAGTAGCTAAATTTTTAAAATTGGAAAATCGTAATGAATATAGCGGATATTGCCTACGTCGCACGTCTGCCAGTCTCCCTGTAGATGCTGGAGGTAACATTATATCTCTCAAGAGACACGGAAGGTGGAAATCGAATAGTGTAGCGGAGGGGTACATAGAGGAATCAGTGAAACACACTGTTATATATATTAATCAAGTTACAATGTTAAAAAACAAAAGACGTTATTATTATTATATTTAGAATAATTTTAGAATTGTGACATTTCAATGAAATAAAGAATAATATAAAAAATATCTAAACTGTTAAATAAACAACAGTTTTCGGCGACGAGTGTTTAAAAAACATGGCGGAAGATTTATCAGCATTAGTAACAGCCCTTAGTAGATTGGTTTCTATATTACAAAACCAACGAACATCGACTGCAAGTGTACAAGAAGGCTATAACTTTCGACGGATTTGATGAAAGCGTTGAAAATTTTGAGAGTTACAGTCAAAGACTCGAACATTTTTTCACATTAAGAGGTTCGCATAAAAACGACAAAGAAACTAGTGATCCCAAAGTTATGGTATTAATAAATTGTTTGGGCAGCAGACATTACAAATTACTTGCAAGTTTGACCTCTCCAAAACTACCAGCTACAGTTAACCTACCAAGAATTAATGGATCTTCTAAGAAATCATCTTCCACCGAAGAAAGATGTTTTAGCTGAACATCATAAATTCTTTTCAAGAGTTCAACAACCAGGTGAATCAATTTCTACATTCGTTGCAGGATTGAAAGAATTAATTAAAAATTTTGAATTCAAAACGGAATGTAAAGAACAAGAACCTCTTTGTTTTACTTGTTCGAAATCTGTGATCGACATGTTACTACGAGCTCAGTTTATCCGAGGACTACAAGGTTCCAGCATTAGAGAAAGAATTCTTCAATTAGTAAACGTTTCGTTTGATAAAGCATTAGAAACAGCATTGGCAATCGAAGCTTCAAGATTCAAAATCGGGAAGTTTATAACAACTCATCACATGCGTCAAATAATGTTCATAAAATTGGTTTTACTAAAGGACAATCAGCATCAAAATATAATCAAAATAGATCTTCACACAAATAAAGCATGTGTTCTACATTACTTCAAAAAAATCGACAAACTCTCAAAAACGTCGACATCGGTTTAAATTCCTCTGTTGATGAAGAATTTCAAATAAATAATATTATCGACATCTTCAATAGTTCTTCGTCAGTTTATGAACCAAGAATGTTCATTACAGTACAAATTCTTGGCAAACCAGTTAAATTTGAGTGTGATACCGGCAGTCCAGTCAGCATCATTTCAAAGAAAATCTTCGATGCATTGAATCTTAAAGTGACTCTTCGAAGTACAAATATTCAATTTCGTTCCTATACAAAACAAATATTTAAACCTCTGGGTTACATACGAATAACTGTTACATATAAAAAGAAGGAGTTCATGGAAGATTTATTTGTCGTTTATGATTATGGTACAGCCATTATGGGAAATGGATTCGAAACCTACAGATAAGTCTTCAGGATTTTTATTCTATTTCTACTCGTCAACCATCAATGTCAGAAATTTTCAATCAATTCAGCGACGTTTTTCAACCAAAAGTTGGTGAAATTCCAAACTATCAATGCTTTTTATCTCTTCGAGAAAATGCACAACCAATTTTTATAAAGCCTCGTCGAGTTCCTTACGCTCTCCAAGAGAAAATAGAACAGGAATTAGATGACTTAGGAAATCAAGGTATTATTAAGAAAACCGATCACTCCGAGTGAGGAACACCTTTGGTTATTGTGACGAAGAAGAATGGTGACATTAGACTGTGTGCTGATTACAAAGTAACTATCAACAATGCACTTCAAGGTAACAGTTATCTTATTCCCAGAATAGAAGATACTTTCAATAAAATCAAAAATGGTAAATATTTCTGTACATTAGACGTCTTCAAAACATATTTACATGTTCCTGTTGAAGATGAAAGTGCACGAATACAAACAATTTCAACTCATCGAGGTACCTATTTAGCTAAACGACCCTTCTTTGGTATCAAAACGGCTCCAAATGAATTTCATAAAGTCATCGATCAAATTGTTCACGATTTAGGAGGTACCACAGCGTATTTTGATGATATAATGGTTCAAGGTTCTTCTATTGAAGACTGTAAATTTCGTTTAATTAAAGTTCTTGAAAGATTACGTAAATATAAGCTGCATCTGAATCGAGAAAAATGTGAATTTGTCAAGAAGAGAATTCAAAATTTGGGTCATGTCATTTCAGAAAAAGGACTCGAAAAATGTGAAGATAAAATCAAAGTGATCATAGAAGCACCAAGGCCGAACTCTTTAGAAGAACTTCAACGTTTTCTTGGAATGGTGATGTATTATACAAAATCTATTCCCAGTGCATCCAGCATGTTATATCCATTAAACCGTGTGTTAAGAAAAGACACAAATTTTAAATGGTCTATCAGTGATGCACCGACTTTAATTCTGAAACTTCGATTAGTTAAGAATCCTTTTATCCATTCTAGTAACAGTCCTGTAATGCCATAGTGTCGAAGTTTTAACAGAAGAATTGTTATTGGAACTTTGTCAAAGGCTTTACAAAAATCAAAATACACAACGTCGGTAGCAACACCACGGTCGAAATTTTTGGTCCAATCTGATACGGCACAAAGAAGATTTGTGGACACAGGCTTTTTTGGGACAAATCCGTGCTGTTCGGCAGGAAGGACGTTGTTTGCAAGCCGAAACTTTCTTATCTCATCGGAAATAATAGATTCCATGATTTTGGCTATGATCGCAGTGAGACTAATCGGTCTGTAGTTCACAGCTTGAAATTTATCGCCTTTTTTAAAGATCGGCTTTACAATGGCCAATCTCCAATCTTCAGGAAGTTGACTGTTTTGAAAAGATTGTGTCATTAAAATCTTCAAAGGTATGCAAACGGTCTTAGCACATTTATTAAGAACTGTCGGAGTAATCCCATCTGGTCCAGGTGAGCAAAATTGACTTTCGGTGTAGATAACAGAGGTATTGTGTTTGTTACTGTCTCTCTAGTATAAGATTGCGCAAAAGTCTCAGCAAATAAGTTGGCAATGATTTCGTCATCAGTTACTATGACGCCATTCTGTTACGAAGTTGTGGATTTCTAACAGGTCCGGTGATCCTATTACGAATATATTTGTAGAGTATCTTTGGATCTTTAGAATTAGCTACACGGAGTTCATAAGTTCTTTTAGCCGCTTTTATTTCTACAGATAGACGGTTTGAATAAGCCCGATGAGCTGCATAGTCAGTGTCAGATCGGCTATTCTTGAATCGTTTCCACAATGCTCTCTTTTTACAAACCATCTGGAGTAATTTTTTACTAATCGACGGTTTGTTCGTTGAACGAGGCACAGTTTGTTTGACAGTATTTTTGTCAACTAATTGCACTAAGTTCTCTTTAAATATGATCCAGTTATCATTTACCGACGCGGAACTCAGCAGTCTCCCAGTCCATATTACTGATGTCATGGTTCAGCACTGCATAGTCAGTATAAAATTTAGTGTGGACTGTTTTCTTACCCTGAAGATTACAACAAAGTCGCAGCTGTGCTGACAAAGTAACATGGTCAGAAATACCAACAGGAGAGCCGTAATTCAAATTTGAAAGAAGATTCACGTCTGACAATATTATGAGATCAAGGGTCGACGGCGTTTGATTCTGTCTGTATCTTGTGGGTTTATTAACAAGTTGATGTAAATGACTATTGTTTATGAAATCAAGTAATAGTTGAGAAGATTGGTCCGGAGCGTAATTAGCGATTCGTATCCATTTTATTTACGGCGTATTAAAGTCTCCGAAAATAAGCAGATTGTCATGGCCATTTGCCAATTCGGTCAGGGTTCGAAACAACTGAACATCGATCGCATATGTCGTTGAAGGAGTCCTATAAATGCAGCTTAGTACGAAACACAATTGACGATTGGAAATTTTTATAAATAATGATTCGACATTATCAATCACAATATCTAGAGGTGATATAGGAAAGGTGGAAACTATTTGCGTTGACAAATAAATGCATACACCTCCTCCTCTTCCTGATTTACGATCTGATCGGTAAAGAATATAATTTGGTAATGATACAATTGAATCAGTGATATTTGAATTCAACCAAGTTTCAGTTATTAAGAGTAGGTATAGTAGGTTTTTGCTGCGTAACGAGAGCTGTTAAATCATCAAACTTTGCGGTCAAAGATCCAAGATTAGTGTACATAATTGAGCAGTTAAAAAATGTTTCGCCTTGTGACATGAATATGTACTATTAAAAGAATTCTAAGTTAGGTTCGCCACCAGACCAAGCCTCGTAAAGGTCATAGGATTTTTTAAGCTTACGCTGAACTTTGACCACACGGTTCTTGATACATTTATGCGTCAATTTAGGGTAAACTTTGTACAACATTTCGAGTAGGCCATCAATATTCATTGTATATGCAAAAGCAACAGTAAGTATGTCAGATTGTCCAACGTCTTCTTCCATAAATTTGACCAAAGATTCAAAATCTATCGGAAAAGACGAATCTGGTAAGTCAAATAATTCCTTGGCAGATTCAAGTAACTCAGGGACCCCAGTAAGACTTTCTGTAGAATCGCATGTTTTTATCTTCTTCTTTGACGTACCAGCTAAATCTTGAACACGAGTTTCTTCTATAGGATTATTTACAAGATTCGACACTTAAAACAAGTTTGATCACCGAGGGTGAAAAATATTCTGTACTCAGTCTCTTCGTACTTAATGAGCGTGGACGAAGGAAGATCAATCTCGTCGGTAGGCTCAACAAAGATTTGTCTTCTGAAACTCAAAACGTGGCTGCAGGTCTCGTTTTGGATGCTTGCTCTAAGAAAATTCATAGGCGACACCGTTTTGTATCCAAGCCTTTTAATAATGTTTTCAAGTACAGAATGTGGAATGGTAGGGCAGACGTTTGAAAGAATGATGCGTTTCGCAGGCGATATAAACCGCCTGACTCTTGTTTTATAATCTTGGATTTTTATATTGGAATGCTCTGTAACAATCTGGTCGACCAAATCCTTGCTACTGAGATAAATACATATTCTATTGTTAGCTATGCGAGAAGCAAATAGTATGTTTTTAGGTTGTATAATTTCTCCCACTGCAACGACATAGTCTGTGAGTTTCAGGTCACTAATTACATTTAGGACAATGGCTTGTTCTTTTTTTGGGAATTGAAAAGTTGAATTTGGACTTGTTGAGATCTTGGCAGAACCCAGCCAAACGGCTGTTTATTGGGTTGCCGAAAAATCAGGGGAACACAAGTAGCTTATCTGACCACTAGTATCACTGTTTTGATAATTCAGGTTAACAAAAAGAGTGCAAACGGATTCTAGGCCTTCTTAACCAGTTTACAATACGATGCAAAGATGATACCTTTATAACTGCTACATCTTGAGGTGTGGTAGATGCCAATACACAAAATCAACAATTAATTCGATTTAAATCACCGACACAGGCAGCTTTTTCTTGCAGCACTTTAATCGACCTCTACACTCGTTCTTTCTCAATATCTAATCAAAGATGTAACTGAAAATGAAATAGCAGAACCATTGACAGACATTGTTATCACTGCTATTACAAGGGATAATAGTGACGGCAAATCGTTAATCCAATTTTCTGAAAGTTGTTCTAATTTTACATTTAATATCAATTTTAAAATTTAGAAATTATGTAAAGTGTTTAATTTATTAATAAAATTATAAAATATTAAAGACAACATTTTTAATATTATCAAAATTGACGAAAAAATATAGTTTGAGATTAGTTATTATTTCTTTTAATCCTAGGATTAAAAGTGAATGTTGCCTTAGTAACGCAAGTTTTTTTCCTAATTAGAAAAATGTCGACTTTTAGTGTTGAAATTGTCATTAAAAATGTCATAGACTGCTACGTCATATGTGTAATGTGTAACATTAATAATTCGTTAACCAATTAGGTACTGTTCCCAAATATGCAAATTCAAAGCGCAAGAACTCTCCTTTAGGAAGCAGCTTTTCCAGAATAATACACGCTCATTCTTAGTTGTAACTGGCTAAATAATACAAGTGTGAATAAAATATGTAAATTGCGAAAATCAATCGCGCCGTTTACTTCCGCACCCGACCACAGCATCTCCAGCAAACGCTCCGTGCACAAAACAAGCAAAACTCCCAAGTTTAAGCAATGTTCGTGTCTTGCGTTCGCATCGAAATCACCGCCATCGCCACCGTGCACGTTACCTGAATCATAGTCATTAAAATGATCTCTGCTGCGAGGGTCGCCGGCGGCGCGTTTCGTCATTCGAACAGAGGCAGCACGCCGCAGCGCAGAGTGCCGTTCGTCGTCCGTCCGTCGGCTCCGGTCTCCGGTAGTTTCTCTCTGGTCTCGACCCGTACCCGTACCCGTACCCGTTCAGCTAGCTTAGCATTCCTCGATAATAAGCTCAGATAATTGAAGATGCCAAGTACGATACCCCGACCGGCCGACCGTCCGTCCGACCGAAACTAATCATCGCGGCACCGACAAGTCTCTGAAAGACGAACCTTCTTGTGTAAACTTCCAAACCGATCGCTCGCGGTTCAGAGGATCAGCTGCTGGCGCATCGGTTTGGTTTTATTTATGCTTATCATTGGGGTTTTGGATTTGGTTCGGGATTTTTGTATTGTACTCCGTTTACCGAACAGATGGAGTTGGAAAAGTGTGTGGTACTCACCAGTAACTGAGTCCGAATTGCTTCACAGTGCCTGCAAAAGAAAAATTTAAATTAATAGGTGTTCTATTTTCAATGAATTAAAGCTTTCTCCAAATTAACTTTTTTGGTTAAATTTTGCCCCCGCTTTGTACATAGTAAGCTACACCAAATACCCACATTCTCAATTATCAATCACATTTATCTTTCAGGAATTCGTCGCCACTTAAATCCAAACAGGTAAGTAAACCTGTCGAACCCCGAGCACATGTAGGCTGAAAAATTCAACACTCCCGTCCCCGCTAGTTTCCGAATTAACATCTGTCAGAATTTTGATCCGGTGTAGGAGTCTGTGGCATTCTTCTCGTTCCTGTTGCTATGGTCATAGCTATCCGGTGCTCTGCAGCCGCAGCGTCCGACGGTGTCCTCTGAACATGGGTGAGGTGAAGCATGACCGACCAGCTCACGGTATGCTTGTGGGAATAATCGAATCATTTAGTGTCAAACGTGCGACACTGACCGAGACGACGACATCGGTCTTCGCTCCACATCGACGATTCTGTTCTGCTCCTCCCAGCAGGATTAAATCTAATTCCGGCTTTTATGGTGGTCCGGCTCGTTAACACCCGAGACTAATTGCGGGCTGATGAACGTCGCAGGACTGGGGGTTTAGGAGGACTAAAAAGGAAACGGATTCCTCAGAGTGGTTGCAGTTGAGTTTTTTCGTTTACCCACACGTGCTGAGAATACAAGGTGCGAAGCGAGGAATTACGGGCCGGGTTCGTTAGTCGTGGATGGATATATTCATAATGTGTCAATGGGACGGGAATCGTCGGGATTTTTAGGGTCAGTGAGCACTGGAAGGCGGAGATGCTTGGGTGGATGTGGTTTTCAGAGTACTAAATTATGTGGAAATACGCTGGGTGGATACAGGGTCGCTGAAAAGTATGGAAGCAGTTGAATACTCACTCTCCTGTCATAGTCCTAGCGTAGGACACTTTATTCGAAAGTTATACTCGTGTGAATTCATTATAAAAATGATAAAACTGAAATAAAAGGCCAGCGCAACAGAAAGCTGTTTGAAAAATGACTAATTTTGCAAGAAGTTGTAAATTGTTGTAATGTAATGATAACAGAACGAGCGCTAATTTTCACATTTTTGTCAATACTGACTGATTACATGTATGTCTGACAGATTTATTTCTGTCAAACTAAGATTTATTGCAATCGAGATCGTTAAAATAAACAACTGAATAAAAATTATGAATTTTAAATGGCGTACAATCAGTTACCAGAGACACTTAACGTCACTTTGACAGTTGCATTTACAACTCCTATTTCGAAGAGGCGGCAAAAGCTAACGTCCACTTAATTATAATTATATACAGGGTGTATGGAAAATGGCGGACAACACTTCAGTATGTTATGCACGGGGGTTTCGGGAGTCCAAAAAAAAAAAAAATGAAGTAGTATTTAGTAACTGCTAAAACATATGTTGGCAACTGACATACCCTCTAAGAAAAGTGGCCCCACCCACCCACCCGGTTTTCTTTCTGATCACTCATTTTACCAATAAAATGAGTGATCAGAAAGAAAACCAAACTAGAAAACACACTTTTTGTCCAAACAAAAAGTGTGTTTTCTAGTCGAATCTAGACAAAAAGGTAAAACAGCTCCGTTTTTGAATTTCATTGGCTAATTTTATTTCCTCTGAGATGAAAATTTTATTTTAATTCGTCAAGTGGTTCAATCTAAGCTTAAAAAAATTTAAAGTGGCCTCGCCCATCCACTAGGTTTCCGTTTTAATCACTCATTTTATTGGACATAAAGTGGCATTTCCATTTATACAGAGTGGAATGTAGACAGAAAGGTAAAATAAGAAATACATTTTATAGCAAGAGTATAACAACAAAAGTTACGATTAGTTTTTAATTTTTTCACATCCTAGATGTTATTATTAGTTTCTACTCCCACTCAACATAACAACATAATTAATGCCGCCACCCACCTTGCCTGCTTTTCAGTGATTGATTTTATCCTATTTGAATGAAATGAATTATCTTATATTCAACAGAAATAAAATTAGGTGTTAGAATGAGAAAAGGGGGGTGGGTGAGCGGGGCTAGTACTTGCTAAGATGAAACTGATTTTGGCAAATGACATACCCTCTAAAAAAATAGAGGGTGGGTGGGCGGGGCTAGTATTTGTTAAGATAAGACTGATTTTGGCACTTTTGACATTTTCGGCCATTGTTCAACTATGTATTTCCGAAAATTAGTTGAAAACATTTTCTTGTAGATTTCGATATCCTGAAGTCATTTTCGGCTTCGTTTTTTCGGAAATTCTACCGTTTTCTCAAAATTTTTTGATTAGCTGAATTTCATTTTGTCAAGTAGTCGAATCTACGCTTGAACAAATTCAAAGTGGCCCCGCCCACCCACCCGGCTTTCTCTCTGATCACTCATTTTATTGGACAAAAAGTGTATTTTCTATTGATAACTAGTCGAATTGAGACAAAAACGTAAAACTAACTCCACCCAGCCCCGTTTTAGAATTTCATTGGCTAATTCTATTTCCTCTGAGATGAAAATTTTATTTGAATTCGTCAAGTGGTTCAATCTAAGCTTAAAAAAATGAAAGCGGCTCCGCCCACCCACCCGGTTTTTGTTCTAATCACTCATTTTATTTGACAAAAAGTGACATTTACATTGATACAGAGTGGAATGTAGACAAAAATGTAAAATAAGAAATACATTTTAGCAAATAGATAACAAAAAAAAAAAAAACTCAGACCTTTTTGAATTTTAGGTCAAGCAAATATCTTTGTTTTCGTGACATTTTTCGAAATTCTTACAAACTATAAATAAATAAATATATAATAAATATCGGTGACCATCGGTTATGGCAATCACGATTTATAAGTGTCAATAACGGAGTTTTTTGAAACACTTTTTTTTATCAATAATAAAAAAATAAGCAATATAAATTTTTTTCACTAGCAGCCAGGACGCATGCAAATGTCGACTCATTTAGTGGTAGCAAATTCAACTTTTGCTACCACGGGTTCAAAAAGAAAAATTGAGGTTATGTACGCAATGTTTGATGTGATTATTTCTTAAAAAATGAACAAATGTGTGCTACAAACATTACTTGAGTATACGCATGGTAGTTGGTAGACGGTACAAGATAAAATGATTAACTCAGCGACAAGTATAAACGGTTTTCTTTGTGTTGAAGATTTAGATTATGTTTGATTAGAATTCAAAACAAAATAATGTTGCGTCAAAAAATTGAACGTTTATTTTTTCAATTTATTGTCTTATAGTTTCTAGTAGTGAAAAAAATAGTATATTAACCACGGTTGCAAAGCCACTTCTAGACCTCGCGCTTCAGAGCCCTCGACGCTGCGCGTCTCGGGTTCTAATTTGCGCTCGGTCTAGAATGCTTGGCTCTGCAACCAGGGCCGGCTTAACACGGTAAGCGAAAGATGCACCGCATCGGGGCGCCCATGAGAAGGGGCGCCAGGCGGCGGGCGGCGCCTATGCTTCTCCATAGAAATAAATTAATAGGAGTATTAGATTTGCATTGAATTACTACGTACAAAATATTATAGCAGGAACAGACCAAGGCGCCCATCGAAACTTTGGGTTGGGTAATTGGACCTTTAGATCAATACCGACAAAAAATAACAGATTTATGACTGCCATTATCTGGATAACAATTTGACGAGACAGCGGTATGACCAAAACCAGATGTTTTTCTAACATTTGTGATGTTTGTTGGTACCATAAAACTCCTTGTCGGCACAAACTTAAAAATTGTATTTTCCGAGTCTAGTCGGCTGGTTGTGGTGGTTGTTCAGTTTTGTTATATTTTAAATTTTAATTTCGAATAACACTGAGGTAAGTCTAAATTAAAAATAACTTTGAAATCGTATCAATTTTACAAAATTAAGAATTTAAAAATTTTTGTAATGTAAAGATTTTTAACATAAATCTTTACATTCCCCTATTTTGTCCAATTGGGGCGGAATTTCCAAAAATCCTTTCTCAGTGGGTGCTTATGGCACAAAAGGAATCTACTATCCAAATTTCATGTTTGTAGTTGCAGTAGTTCAGGCTTTGCGTTGATAGATCAGTTAGTCTGTCAGTCAGGACAAACACTTTTATATGTATATTAAGATTGATTCATCATAATTTTATGTATGCTTGTTAATTAAAAGTATCTCTCTACAAAAATATGTGATTACAACATTTTTTTTGTTTTTTTTTTTACAAACAATTTTTAAAGGGCGTTGAACAGTAAGTTGCATCGGGGCGCCTGGTCCCTTAGAGCCGGCCCTGTCTGCAACCTTGGCTAATAATATACTATTTGGGGACTTGGTCTAAAAATAAATTAAATTTTACTTTATCACGTTAGGATTTTTCGCAAAAAAAGGTACAAAAACTATTTTTATCTAAATTTTGAATTTATTTGTAGGTGTTTGTCTACAACATCCAATTCTTTTTTAATGTAAAACTGATTTTGGCAAATGATATACCTTCTAAGAAAAGAGAGGGCGGATGGGCGGGGCTAGCACCTGCTAAAATAAAACCGACTTTGGCAAATGACATACCCTCTAAGAAAAAGAGGGTGGGTGGATGCGGCTAGAACCTGTTAAAACTGATTTTGGCAAATGACATATTCTCTAAAGAAATAGAGGGTGGGCGGGTGGGGCTAGTATCTGCTAGGGTAAGACTGATAACAAAAGACACTACAGGCTCCAAAACACTTTCAAATTCTTTCCAAACAGGAATACCTGGAACTTCAAGATTGTTATAAATTAAAAAAAACTGGGTCAAAATTAACTCAAAAAAAGATCAGGTCAGAATTTTCCAAAAATGGAACACCAAATTCCCCCAAAATTGTTTAAATAATTTACAAAAAAATCTCCATGGGCTCCCAAACTTATAACATCATGGGTACCCAAACACTGCGGCATTCAAGACTTTTTCAGATTCGCAAAAATGAAAACACCAAAAGCTCAAAAGATTTTTTCAGGTTCATCCAGCAACAAAACACCAGATTACTTTAAATTTATTCGAAAATAAAACACCTGGACCCGGTTTATAGAGAGTGAATGAAAGTTAATTCGCGATTAACTTTTAATTGAGCTTTGTTGTCAGGCAACGTGCATGTTTACTACCTGGAACACGGAAATTGCTAGAGCCCTGGCAGAAAAGGGGATCACAAAAACTCAAGCAACGAAATAGAATATTGCAGCGTCTGATTATTAAAAACGAAATGTGTAGGTTTTTTTTTTAAAGATACACCATCTTCTTTTTCATAATTATTCTTGTATCAATTAAACCTTCTATTACAAATCTGAAAATGAATTTCACACATATGCAAAGTGTCATTTGAAGGAATATAGAATTCGTAAATAAGAATGCGTATAATATCCCTAAATAATAATCATGACTACATTTTTATTTTTTTATCATGAACAAAGTAGAAAGACTGTGTAATAAGACATATTGTACCTTTGGCTTTGCTCGTTGTGTACCAAACAAGTCGCGCTACAATAGAACATCTTATTAAACTTGTATAGTAACAACCAATTTTGCTGCTGTCAGACATCGTTATCGTTGTGATTATCATCATGTCATTTATTATTATATCAAGCATAAGTATTTACTAATACATGTCTTCTATTTCTATTACATGTCGAATGAAAGAGACCCCAAGTCTAAATCTGTTCGATAGCAGCCTAATTATTGCTACAACCTTAACCAAAATTGTTTCCTGAGTTAGTTTTTTCAAAAATTATTTCACACTTCTGTCTGCTTGCGTTTAGAATTTTTTCATAAGGAACAAATCCAGCATCGCGCGTTATCCATAACAATAACACTAATTAATCAATACAAAGGTTGGTCGTGATTGTCATTATATATTCCTGATGATCAAAATTTTATTTGTTACCCTTATAACTACCTATGTCTTTAATATGTTACCGAGCCTCATCAAAGTAGGTATATTCGTTATGTTACGAATTTCCATAAGCGCTGTGGTGTGATCTTTATAAAGTATTAGTCTTAAGTTATGTCAACAGAAATCCTTTACGCCTTAACTACAGTCGAGCAAAAGCAGTTTTTTCGAAAAATTATAAAATTTGAAATCGTAAAATTTTATTTATTTTATGGTAACCCTTATACATATAAATGAAAAAAAAACCTTTCAATGTAAGTCAACAAAAATTTCATATGTGAGCGAGATACGGCGATCTGAAACACGGAGAATATTTGACAAAAAAAATTATGATAAAATTCAAGACGGATGTTATAAAATTTAATTAACTTTACTAAATAAAATAATAAGGGGACGTCATCAAATTCTTGGTGGGACGTATAGCCAAATCTTGGTAAACATTTTGTGATACTTCTACAGTCCATGAAATAATTTTCAACTTCTGACATTTTTTATTCTCTTTCGGTATTTCAGCTTCTTTTCTCCCTAGTCTCGTTTATAGTGTTTTCTTTATTTGGTGTAACGTTGTTCATTCTTCTATTGCTATGTTACTTCTTCATTTTAGACGTCATTAGGCCCAATTCTGAATCAAACCCGTTAAAATTTAAAGGTTGTTAAAAAATAAACAGCCAATCAGATTTACGAATTTAACTCGTTACTATGGAAATTTGCAATTTAACACCCTTTAAATTTAACAACTTTGATTCAGAATTGCCCCTATTGTCTCCTAGTTTTTTGTTGACTTAAATACGTTCCTTAGTTACATTTCTTTTATGGCTTTGTCTTCTGAATTCCATTTCTACCCTTTTCCATTTACTATCTATTTTATGTGACGTATTTTGACTTTGTATTCCTTGTTTATGTCCTTCTTTTTATTTCCTCTTTCTTTCTTAGTTAATTCGTTATGGACATACATTACCTTACTTTTCTTTCTCAATAACCTGAGATTATTCTTATTATAAATCGTTAAATTGGCGAAAAACAGGGGCAAATGGGACTATCGAAAAATTGGAACTCCGAGATTCTTTCAAGCTACTTCAAAAACAAAACAAAAGAGGTCCCTAAGATTATTACAAACTACTTCAAAAACCAGGCACAAGGGTTCTTCGAGATTCTTTGACAATACGTCAAAAACCAAACAAGAGAGGTCATCGAGATTCCTTCAAACCACTTAAAAAAACGAGGTTTCCGAAATTCTTTTAAACTACTTCAAAAATCAGACACAAGTGGTCCGCGAATTCTTTCAAACTACGTTGAAAACAAAACGCAAGCGGTCCCCAAGATTCTTTCCAAGTGCTTCAAAAATGAGACCCACAGAGGATCCCCCAAATTCTTTCATACTACTTCAAATGCCAGAGACAATGAGTCCCCGAAAGTCTTTCAAACTATTTCGAAAACAATACACAAGGGGTTCCCGAGATTCTTTCGAATTACTTCAAAAACAAGACTAAGGGTCTCGACATTATTTCAAATTACTCCAAAAACAAGGAAAGGATCCCTGAAATTATTTCAAACCACTTCAAAAACAAAACAAAAAGGGTTCCGGAGACTTTCACAAATTACTTCAAAAAACAGATCCACAGGGGTCCCCCAAGATTGTTTCCAATTACTTCAAAAACAAGACCTACAGAAAGTCTCCTAGATTCTTTCATACTACTTCAAAGTCCATACACAAGGGGTTCCCGAAATTCTTTTGAATTACTTCAAAAACAAGACAAGGAATTCCCAAGATCTTTTGAAATTAGGTACTTCAAAATCAAAACACAATGGATTCCCGACATTCCTTCAAATTACTTCAAAAATAAGGAAAGGAACCCTAACATTTTTTCAAACCACTTCAAAAACAAAACCAAAGGGGTCCCCGAAATTATTTAAAATTATTTACTTCAAAAACGAGAAAAAAATCTTCGAAATTCTTTCAAACTACTTTTAGACAAGTGGTTCCCGTGATTATTTCGAATTACTCCAAAAACAAGACAAGGAATTCCCAAGACTTTTTGAAACTAGGTACTACAAAAACAAAACACGATGGGTTCCCGACATTCCTTCAAATTATTTCAACAATAAGAAAAGGATTCCTGACATTTTTTCAAATCACTTCAAAAACAAAACCAAAAGGGTCCCCAAAATTCTTTAAAATTATTTACTTTGAAAACGAGAAAAAAATCCTCGAAACTCTTTCAATCTACTTCTACACAAGTGGTTCCCGAGATTCTTTCGAATTACTCCAAAAACAAGACAAGAAATCCCAGAGATTTTTTTAAATGACTTTAAAAACAAAACCAAAGGGGTTCCCGAAATTTTTTAAAACTATTTACTTCGAAAACGAGAAAAAAAATCCTCGAAATTCTTTCAAACTACTTCTACACAAGTGGTCCCCGAGATTCTTTCGAATTACTTCAAAAACAAGAAAAGGATGCCCGAAATTCTTTCAAAGTACTTCGAAAATAATACACAAGGGGTTCCCGAGATTCTTTCGAATTACTTCAAAAACAAGACTAAGGGTCCCCGACATTCTTTCAAATTACTCCAAAAACAAGAAAAGGATCCCTGAAATTATTTCAAACCACTTCAAAAACAAAACAAAAGGGGTTCCGGAGACTTCCACAAATTACTTCAAAAACCAGATCCACAGAGAGTTTCCTAGATTCTTTCATACTACTTCAAAGACCATACACAAGGGGTTCCCGAAATTCTTTCAAATTACTTCAAAAACAAGACAAGGAATTCCTGAGATTTTTTGAAATTAGGTACTTCAAAAACAAAACACAATGGGTTCCCAACATTACTTCAAATTACTTCAAAAATTTTCCGAGATTCTTTTAAACTACTTCAAAAGTTAGACACAAATCTTTCCCGAAATTCTTTCAAATCATGTACTTCAAAAACAAGAAAAGGATCCCCGAAATTCTTTAAAAGTACTTTGAAAACAATACCCAAGGGGTTCCCGAAATTCTTTCGAATTACCTCAAAAACAAGACAAGGTATCCTCGAGATTCTTTCAAACTACTTACTTCAAAAATTAGCCACAAGGTATCCTAAGATTCTTTCAAAATACCTGAAAATCAAGATTCATGTGGATCCCGAGATTCTTTCGAACTATATTCTTTAAAGACAAAACACAAGGAGTCTCCGAGATTATTTCAAATTACTTAAAAAAAAAATACACAGATAGATTTCTCAGATTCATTCAAATTACTTTAAAGACCATGTAGAAAGCGGAAATTTTCCAGAAACGTCATGGTACACTAGGGCGTCGATGCCCAAATCCAAATTTTATATACTTTTAAATGAAGTAAAATATTTGCGTTTCAGGCCGATAAATTCTTCCCCAAGTCCCATCCGCCCCTGACGAAAAACATATTTTACATTAATTGGTAATTATATTTTTTTCCCAAAATATTCAAAGATACCTCGATACAAAAAAGCAATGTTGGTTAATTCAAGTTTTATCAAATAAAAAAGATGTTCTTTCCTCTACTAACAATATCACAAAAACTTTTCAAAATGGCGACTATTATCTAGCCAGCCTTCTAGACTTCGGTAATGCAATTGATTGACGTACAGCCACAAAATTAAAGTAAACCTTTTAGACAAAGTTCAAAAAAAGAGGTTCCTTATGACTCTATCTTGGGACCAATACTATTTTTATTTTAATAGTGTGCCCAAATGGTAAACGTGGTGTTTAAAATTTGTATTTTCTCTGAAGAAGTCGCAAGAGGTTAATCTTTTAGAATGATCTGTGGGTTTCAATTGTTGGATTAAAGTTAGGAAGAAATTCGTTTCCGTTCAGCTCCTTCATTTACCGCCCCTGTACTTATTCTTTCTCGAGGTCTTTTAAGAGGTGGCCAATTTCTCTCAAACAAGCTTACAATTTTTTAATAACAATTGTACCCGCTGGTGGTCTTCTATTTGGAAATCGTTCTACATAAAATCGAGCAGTCAAGGAACCGTTAAATTAAAACCATATCAATTGACAATCAAATCAAAAGTCGATATTTGGATTAAAAATTGTTGATTTAGCACCATAATTTCAGTCATTTTCACTGAAAATCAAAGAGCTTTCATAACGGAAGCTCCCTTCCTCCCACCCAAACGTGTCATTTAATTCCGCCCCCATCCACGCTCGCTCCCGCAAATTTGTTCCTCCTCTGCACTGTCTAAACCCGTCTTGATCCTCGCCCGATTCCCGGTGGTCCGCCTCGTTAACACCTGCTACTAATTGTGCCGAATGCAATTATCCGTCCGCAATCAAAAAGCATCGAAAAAATCAATGATGGCGGTTTGTCCCAAGGCATGATGGATGGTCTTGGCGAGCTGCCGGGTCGTGTCACTCGCGTATCGTCCATCAATCATTCGCCATTAGCTGGTGGCTTTTATAACGTCTTAACATGTACGTGGTCCTTTCATTAGCTCGAGCCATCATTAATAAAGGACGTGGAAGGATTTTGCTCGGCACCGAATTCGTCCTGCCTCGAGGTACGAACGTGTAATTGGTCGCTCGGAATGAATCCGGACTGATTGTTTGCTTGACAGGAAGCCATCAACCGCGCTGATGGGAAAATTGAAAAAGTAAATGATATGATTTATTGCCGGTTTTCGCGGAGGTAAGTAAGAAGTCGAGGAATTTATTCGAGCTGCGTAATTGATTTTCTTTTTTGAAAGAAAATCAATTACGCAGCACGCAATTTCATCTGGAATAGTGCAAATATTTGGTCATTTTTTTATACAGGTTGTCCCAAACTTTCCCGAAATTCCCGAAATTCCGATATAGTATGTTCTGCTTTTAAGCCGCGACATACAGAACTGCCTATAAATATTTACAAAACATGTTATGCGAAAAGCAATAAATCAAATTTGCATAAGCACTAACTGACAGTGGTAATTAAAATCATTATTTAGCCATCAAAACCACGTAAGCTTGCACAAAATCCAACAAAACAACGTCAGCAGTCCCATAATTCAATAATTTATTACTGCTAATTGTAATGGTGGTTGTTTAGTACTATATTACGTTTCTCTAATGATTATTATATTAGGTATCTTTATTAACTTATAGACCACACGATATGTTTATATGCCTGTGTATTCTATACCAAGTGTTTGTTTGGTTTTATGTTCTCTTTTATGGCAAATAATACTAAAGCATTGAGAAATCTTAATTAAAGAAATTACGACTTCGTCTCTCGTTATACCCCAGAAAATAATAAAACGCATAAAATTAAAACAAAATCTTAAATCCTATTTACGGGTTAGTGAGGTAACAATTTTCTTCCGAAAATGAAAAAAACTTAGGATTAGATTATGTAGCCTGCGCATTCACCAGATCTTGCGCCACTAGATTTTTAAATTGGGGCTATCTTCAAGATCGTGTTTGCGTTACACGCCCAGATAACAAAGAAACACGAAGGCAGAGAATTATTAATGTTTGTCGTGAAATATCTCCCAATTTCCTTTTGAATAGTGTCTGTGAAGTAATTAAAAGATACTGGTTGTGTGTTCAAGCCGAACAACTTGTAGTTTTGCTTAGTTTTTCATTTTGTCAGAAAATATGTCAAACATGTAGTATGTTTTTTACACCTTTCGATTCCTTGGGACAACACAGATCACGATAAGACAACTAAAATTTCTGCTGGTGCCGTGGTAACTAGGCTTCGGATTTTAGATCGTTAAAAAATGAATAAAAGGAGACATTTTTAGGTCCCAAAATTGACGAATTAGGTTATAAGTTCAAAGTGTGATTTTTTTTCGCACTTAAACTAGGAAACACAAATGTGAACATAATTCAAGCTTCAGTATTTTAAATGTTTCCTTACAATTTTTCCACACACTTTGCAGAATAACTCATTGTTTTTGGATGAAGAAGGAAATTGGAAATGCACACTCACTAACACGCAAAGACACTCAGTATCACGAACAATAAACTTCTAAAATAAAAAGGTGGCGTCGGCAAGTTTTAGGAAGGAGTGAAGAGCTAAATTCTCTAAGTAGAAGTTTAACTTGACGTCATCAAATTGTAGGTGGGGATGATCAGACATATTTTACAGATACATATATACACCTATGTAAGAAAACAGTTAATGAACGACAAATGGAAACAGGGCACCACTTTCTCATCGAGTAAGCCGTTCTCAAAAAACTTTCATCTTCGTCAAATTCGCCTTTGTCCTCAATTCGCAAAAACACAATACACAATAAAGCTGAAAAAGCGCCCAACTCGTCCCCGCCGGGATAAATCAAGTGGAGCTTTGAATGAGAGGTTGAAACAGATTCCAGTGATTTTAATGCCCAATAAATAAGCCCAATGAATGGATTCTCGACGATATCGAGTGTACGATCTCAACTAAAATTCATTAAGACGCATCAGAATGGAAGATAACGACGCGCAAAAAGAAGACAGACGACATGAGCTTCAATCATAACAATAACACTCGAGTTAAGCAGACGCAATAACAATTAACCCGAGCGGATTGTCGAGTCTCGTCGAACGCAACTTTCGTCGATGATAAAAATATGAAGAAGAATAGGGCAATAAAATTTTTTCCGACGAAGAAACGTGCACCGGCAGCCCATTTTGCACTAATTAATTCTGATATCTAACATTCCATTTAGAATACAATGTACGCTGCTGAGTAGCGCACGCTAATGGTGCAGATATGCCATCAAGGTGGAAAAGCACGGGGTGGGCTCACTCCACCTTTCTACTTCATGACGTCACGCGTACTTATTTTTCGACTGGTAGCAACGAAATCGCGGGGGCTGGTGATGAAAGTTCGCGAGACGGGGATCGCGGGGGTTTTCGTTGTGGTACGGACGGGCGTCTCCGACACCTTTTCTATGGTCATTAGATCCGGTTGACCATAAAGCCGCTATCTATTTAAATTGCCAGGCACAATAACTCCACGCGTATCTGCGTGGACACATATGCGATTATCTCGTGAAAGCTGAGAGGTTCTTTAATGGCTCTCGTTGTCTAGCTGGTCTAAAGCACGTCCATCACAGATTCGCTTCATTTGGTCGAGCTTGTGGCGATTGTTTAATTCGGTTGGATTCTTTTGAAGAACAGGTGCATACGAGCAATTAGATGCGAAAGCGTCTGTGCGACGATTTGCATTTGTAATTTTGAAGATAAGGATCTGGAATGGATGGTTGGAACATGTTTTAGTGTTTGAATGGTGGTGTTGGAGAGGCAGTAAAGGAGCACATTTAGATTTTATATTACAATTAGACATATTAAAACTTTGATCTTAGATGGTAGTGTCGATAAAGAACGTTATGTGGCTTCAAATAAGGATACTGATAGTTGCTTTACGTGCTGGCGCACTTAACGGCTGGAATTCTTTTTCGTCGGGAGAAATACAGAATTCCGGCGGTGGTATGTGTGTAAACACACGAGGTATAAAATTGTAAAACCACTATTACTTGTACTAATGCAAGTTCTTACTGTAATATAAGAGAAATTAATCTATCAAAAATATTTTTTATGGGGATGTATGTATTAATTTTGACATGTAGAATGTAACACTAGTCGTAACGGTGCTCACTATTTGTCAGAACTGTAGAGAAATTAAAGTAATTATTTCTGGAATAATCAATAAGATAAATTATAGACTCAATGATTCCTCGAACAACCGTGGAACTTTTTACAGAGGACGATTTCGTGGAAAATAGAATATAAACCGAAACGGAAACCACACTGAGATTCCGTAAGACAATTGGTTTTTATTATAAACCAATTAATAAAAGATTTGTTAATATGGAGTCTGGGAGAATACGTAAGTGGCGGTATGATTATTTAACCACCATCGAGAAATAAAGATCTGAGAAAAGATCTTTGTATTTTGTGAATGAAACATGGTTTGAAGTAATTTAGCAAAGACACTTTGACATTTTGATGACTACAATGACTAGATTTTTTCTATGCATTTTTTACTTCTCAAGCGCAAGCTAAGGAAGTATTGTAAATGGGTCATGACGTCTAGAGTACGAAAAATAAGTCTTCCGGTTCCGTCTGTCTATCTGTTTGCTGCGCACTTCCTTTTTTAAAAACAAATGAATTTTAAAGCATTGCTAGCTAACCAAAATATTCCAAAGGCGTGAACAAAATATTTGTTGTGTATTTAACAGTTCAGAAATTTTTAATGTTATTCTTTATTTCATTGAAATGTCATAATTGAAATTATTCTAAACATAATAATAATAATAATAATAATGTCTTTTGTTTTTTTAACATTGTAACTTGATTAATATATGTCACAATATTTTTGCTGGTACACCCGTTATAAGTAAATTTATTCTTTCATCATGGAGGCCATTAAAATGCGTCAATATTTTGGAACATCTAATTTACAAAATGGTGCTACGCCTTCCATTTGAAAAAATTGTTGATGACGTCACTGTGCAAAAGCGTTTAGTTACAAAAATAAATTTTCACACAAAAAAGTGGGATTATGAATGTTGACTACATCACGACTCTGCATCATTTGCATTGAAAATGAAGTTGCCAGAAATGCAGCTTATTTAACATTTTGCTCATTCAAAAGCAGTTCAGCCTCTGTTATTGTTGTCAAGTCTTGAGTGTCAGAAACGTTGTCGAACTCAGCAGAGTGTAGTCCAGTAGGAAACAACCAAGTCGCCTTCAGTCCAGACCTGCCCAGCGAAACCATCATTTGTCAGCAGTATAACGTAAAAACGTCATTGCAAAGTGGATACAACAAAGTCGAATATTGAAATGTTGTCGGAAGATCAAAATGGTGAAGTAGATTATGAAGCCTGGCGTTTTAAAATTATTTTAATTTTAAAGTCGAAGAAATGTTTTGATTGTGTAATTGGTGCAGAGCCAAAACCATCTGGTGATCCAAACCAAAAAGAAGTAAAAGAGTGGTTAGATAAAGACGTAGAGGCTCAGGCAATTATTGGCTTAAATATTAGTAAGAAAATTGCGAAACACATCATGTGTTGTAAAACGTCGCAACAAATGTTCGAAAAGTTAGAGAATTTGTATGGCAAAAAGTCAGATTATGAAAGTGAAGGTCTGCAGGGAAAATTTTTCGGCTTTCTGTTTGACAGCACAAAATCAGCTGTTGAAAACTGCAATGAGATACAACAACTAGCTCAAGATCTCAGTGCACAGGATGGAAACGCTATGAACAGTGGGCAATGACTCGAATGCTCACCATATTGCCACAACGTCTCTACTATTTTCGCACATCATGGAACAATGTCACTGGAAATCAGAGAACCATCTCAAACCTGATTGAGAAGAGGACAGAATTAAAGCAGCTGAAGGATCAAGTGAAACTACAAGCAACAACGCACTCGTGATGCAGCACAAGAAGAGAAGCCAACAAGACAATCAAAAACAAAACAAGCAAGGTGGAAGTGCTGCCAGCATTTGTTTCAAATGTGTACAGAAGGGACATATAAAGAAGTACTGCAGAAACAAACCTTGTGGAAAGTATTTGGTCTACTGTAAAGAAAATTACCCCTGTCATTTCTGTGGTCAAATAGGTCATTTTGCCAAGGAGTGCCCAAAAAAGAATGATGACAAATTGGATAATGAGAGGTCGGAAAGGAATGAGAGAAGATTCGGAATTCGTTCGAACAAACTTTATGTAGCCGTCGGTTTGTCGAGTACTGAGCTCCCAAAACAACAACGAGTAGAAGATGTCAATGCTAACTGGTACCAAGACAGTGGAGCCACACAACATATGACTTCCAACAAAAGCTGGTTTGTGAATTTGAGACAACTGAAGCAACCTGTAACAGTCATTATGGGAGACATAGAACTTGAAGCCTACAATGGTAACAACTGGAGACTAGTCATTCTGGAAGACGTGCTCTATGTACCAGGTTTGAACTTTAACTTGATTTCACTCAGTCAAGTGATGGACAGAGGACACATTGAGATGTGCAACAAAGATGTATCAATTATCAAGTCAAGTGACAACCAAACTGTTCTTACCATGGCTCAACGAGAAGGCAATTTGTATAGAGTGATGCTCCGACTACCCAGTATGAACACCAGTCTAATTGCAACTTCAATTGTCACCTGGTATGAGAGACTTGCACATCAGAACCTGAAGTACGTCAAGGACATCCTAGACAGGAATAACATCAAGTACATAGATGACTGGAACAATCGAGTCTGTGAAGGATGCATTTATGGGAAACAACATAGAATTTCACATCCCAAAAATGAGAAGGTAGCAGCTCAATCATTGGATCTAGTTCATGTAGATCTTGGGGAAATGAATGTCACGTTGATCGGAGGAGCGAAGTATTTCCTGATCTTTAAAGATGATTATTCGCACTTTCGAACCGTTTACTATCTGAAGTCGAAAGATGAAACTCCAGACAAGCTGAAGATATTTCTGACACAAGTTGAAAATCAATTTGGAAGGAAGGTGAAAGAACTGAGGTCGGATCATGGAACTGAAATAAAGAACAAAACGACATGTCAACTTTTAGAGGAGCGAGGAATCAGGCATACGTTCTCAAACGTTCACACACCACAACAGAATGGCAGAGTTGAAAGGGAAATGCGAACCGTGGTGGAATCTGGGAGGTCGGTCATACGTGCGCTAAATTTGAAAGAAAATCTATGGGCAGAAGCTGTCAACTACGTCGTGTTCACCTTGAATCAGACTGGCACCAGCTCAGTCAACGCCAAGAGTCCAACAGACTTATGGTTCGGTCGTCGTATTGATATCAACAAACTGAGGAGTTTCGGATGTGACTGCTACGTTCTGAATACCGATCATAGAAGGAAGAAACTCGACAAGAAGTCTAGGAAGGGAATCCTTGTTGGATATGACACCGAGTCATCAAGCTATCGAATATACATACCTGGAGAAAGAGAAGTCATTTGCTCTGACAATGTGATTTTTGATGAAGAGAAAACGAGATACCGAGACATTATAGGAAGTGTGCCAATAATATCTGAAAAGATTGATCTAGGTCATGAAGATGAAGAATGCGAGTCTGATACAAGTCTGAAGGATGAAGATCAAGAACAAGAAAATCTTGAAGGCGAAATTACTGAAGATGAAGATACAACACCTCAGGCAAGGCGATAACAATGCCACACCGACTGAAAGATTATGTACTCGACGATCTCACACCGAACGGAAGTGCAAATGTAGCTTTGATAGGAGAAATCCAGGATATCAGTGTCAATGAGGCACCGAAGGATGATAGATGGAAACGTGCGATGCAATGAGAACTTAATTCTTTGACACAAATGAAAACTTGGAGACTTGTGAAATGCCCCGAAGGAGTTCAACCGTTGACATGCAGATGGGTGTTACGTGAGAAGGCAGATGGAAGATTGAAAGCACGTTGGGTAGCACGCGGTTTTGAACAAGAAGAAGGGATTGATTATACCGAAATGTTCAGTCTAGTAGCTCGTCATACTTCAATTCGTCTTATGCTGAGTCGTGCAGCTACCCAGAAGATGAAACTTGTTCCCTTTGATGTCAAGACAGCTTTCCTATATGGTAACCTGGAGGAGGAAATTTACATGCATCAACCGGAAGGATTTGAAGATGGCACCAACTATGTCTGCAAATTACAGAAAGGATTATATGGACTGAAACAGGCTCCGAGGAACTGGCATGATACGATTTCAAAATTTCTTGAGAAGAAAATAGAATTAATGAACACCGATGATGATCCCTGTTTGTATTATAATAAGAATAAGACTATCCTAATAACTTTGTTCGTCGACGACGGACTTATCGCTGGCTATGATGAAAAGGAAATCTACAAGATACTCGACATCATCAACTCAAAATTCGAAATCACATACAGCCGTCAAGTTCAAAACAAGGTCGCGTACCTCGGAGTGGAAATTCACATTGACAAAGAAGGCATCTTTGTAGGTCAACCAAAGTATACAGAGAAGATCATTCGATACGTGCAATGCAAAGTCAACTCGCATTGAGAAAGGCATGGTAACAGGAGAAGAGGACAAGATGAACAATCAACATATGTCGCCATCTATCCCATACAGAGAAGCGATTGGAAGCCTGTTGTACCTGGCCCTAATTTCTCTACCGGATATCAGTTTTGCTGTTAACTTTCTAAGTAGCTTTAACGGAAAGGCAATGATGAGTCACTGGCGAATGGTAAAAAGGATTTTTCAATATCTCAAAGGAACACCAAATCGTGGTATCTTCTTTGACGCAAGCGCCACACTCGTTGCTTATTCGGATTCCGACTATGGTGGAGATCTTGAGACTAAACATTCAACTACGGGAGTACTTGTGATGAGAGGAGGACCAATCGTTTGGTACACACAGAAACAACGTTTGGTAGCAACATCCACTGCTGAAGCAGAGTACCTAGCAGTCATGTCTGCAATTGACGATGTTTGTTGGATCAAAAGAATTTGTCTGGGACTTGAAATTGTAAAGGAAGATAAACCCATCGAATTACTTATCGATAATCAAGCGGCAATTCATATGATATACAACGCTCATGAAGGTAAAACTACAAAAGGAAAGAAGCATATAGAAATCCCACGGAGGTTCATTCAAGAACATGTTGACAAGACCGTCACATTCAAACATGTTGATAGTGGTAACCAACTTGCTGATATATTTACAAAATCTCTCCCAAGAAAATTGTTTGAATCGCTTTGTTCTAAAATCATTAAGGAGGAGTGTTGAAATTAATTATTTTATACATCTAGTGGAAGTAGGGGAAAAGTGCCTAAAATGATCCCCTCAGGTCAAATGATCCCCATCAATTGTAAGAAAATTTGTGGCTCCATCTACCAAACATAACTGTCATTTGATTAAGCGCTCTGTAATTAGTAGGTACCTTCTGAAAGTTTGATGGCGTTCTGTGTATTCTGCACAGTTTTGTGCCAAAATATGTAAAATAAGCACCTCTGATCTAAGGTAAAATATATTTTAAAAGTCCATTACTTCCATTTGAAAAGTCTTATAGCGGTGGTAGTTGTTTTGACAGAATTAGATACATTTCAGTCGTAGGTTAGTTATGATCTTTTTAGCGCATGTAAAAATTGAAGGTTAGTTTACAATTTTTGAATGCGGATATGCTACCTAAGGCGAAATGATCCCTTTTCCTTGAGGCAAAATGATCCCGGATCATTGGGCGGGGCTAGTACCTGCTAAGATAAGACTGATTTTTGCAAATCATATACCCTCTAAGAAAAGAGAGGGTGGGTGGGCGGGCCTAGTACCTGCTAAGATAAGACTGATTTTTGCAGATAACATATCCTCTAACCCCGCCCACCTACTCTTTATTTTCTTTGAGGGAATACCATTTGCCAATATCAGTTTTATCTTAGCAAGTACTAACCCCACCCACCCGCCCGTTATTTTCTTAGAATGTATGTTATTTGCCAATATCAGCCTTATCTTGCCAAGCACTAGCTCGGCCCATCCGCCCTTTATCTTGTTAGAGGGCTAGTACCTAATAAGATAAGACTGATTTTCGCAAATGACATATCCTTCAAGAAAAGAGAGGGTGGGTGGGCGGGGCTACTACCTGCTAAGATAAGAGTGATTTTTGCAGATGACATATCCTCTAACCCCGCCCACCCACCCTTTAGTTTCTTCGAGGGAATACCATTTGCCAATACCAGTTTTATCTTAGCAGTTACTAGCCCCACCCACCTACTAACTGCTAAAATAAAACTGATTTTCGCAAATGAAATACCCTCTAAGAGAGGAGAGGGAGGGTGGGTGGAGCTAGTACCTCTTAAGACGGGGAAATTTAAATAATTTAAAAGAATTTTAGGGATTTTCGTGTTCTATTTTTGGGAAATTTTCAGTCTTAAGAGGTACTAATCCCAGTCACCCGCCGTCATTTTTCTTAAAGGGTATCTCATTTGCCAAAATCAGTTTTATATTAGCAAGTATTAGCCCCACCCACCCACCCTCTCCTTTCTTAGAGGGTATATCATTTGCCAAATTCAGTTTTATCTTAGCAGTTACTAGACCCGCCCACCCGCCCTCTCTTTTCTTAAAGGCTATATCATTTGCCAAATTCAGTCTTATCTTAGCACTTACTAACCCCACCCACCCACCCACCCTCTCTTTTCTTAGAGGGTATATCATTTGCCAAATTCAGTTTTATCTTAGCAGGTAGTAGGCCCGCCCACCCGCCCTCTGTTTTCTTGGAGGGTATCTCATTTGGCAAAATTAGTCTTATCTTAGCACGTACTGATGACTAAAGTATTGTCTCAAACTCTTCCAGAAATTATACACCCCGTATTTTCGGTGCTTTTCAAACTTTTTTTGTTTATTTTTTTTTAAGAATTTATTTTTTTGTTAATTAAAAAAAAAATATTTATCAGTTATGTCATGATTTGATTTTTCTTGTTGATGCTGTCCCCTTATGGTCAAAATTCAAAGGGATCATTATGCCCATGCCGAGGGATCATTTTACCTATGAGGATGCCTAAAATGATTCTTTTGTAAGGTCCTGGAAAAACGTTAATAACTTTTTTTATAATTATCGAATCACCAATTGGCTTATACTGTTACCTAGATAAATCAATGTTCTTACAAATAATGCTACAGTTTTACATGAATAATAATAATTTGTATTTTTTAAAGAATTTCTCCCTTAGGGGGATCATTTTAGGCACCTTTCCCCTACGTTTGTAGGTGAGTGAGAGGACCAGACAGAAATGAGTAATCAAAATGGCGGTGTAGTCTTGATATTTATTGAAGGTATTGAAAGCAAAGTCTGTGAGGGTCCGTCATTTTATTATTAGTATGTGAATTGTCAGGAATGTTTCTTTAGGCACCCTTTTGTTCAATAAAGAAACCCAAAGAAAACTTAACATTGTCTGACTTGAAATACCTACAAAGAAAGTTTAACAAAGTGAAAAAACGATTTCCAGATCAAGAAAAAACACATTCTCGTGGCGACAACTCTCTATCAGTTTAGATAAAGTACTTTTTAACAGTACAAAACTTTTAAAACTTGGATACACATACACAGCACACGCTATAATTATCCAAGAATACTATTACCGTAATAGAAAACCCAACATAAAGTATCCGTGCCCGATCCTCGCCGATCTGTTATTTATTGTTTCCGATTTGTAATTAATAAACAGCCACCTCGCCGCCACTGCACATCCAGTAAATCCTTCATCTCGCTTTAAAAAAACACAGTCCCCGCTCTGTAATTACTCCTCGATTTACGAGTACGTCCGATCTGTTAAAAATCCGTGTAAAATTATAGCGTGATTAAGTGTTATGGCCTGTCCGCCGTAATTAATACTAAAGGAGTGCGCCAATGTCAAAGTGGCAATTTTTCATTACGATGCCACGATTTATTTAAACGCATAGGAGCCATCATTCATAATTACATTAAGTGAAGAATTCGCAGCACACATCAAATCGCAGGCGGCGCTTCTGCAACGACATATATGGCAGAACGCGGAATTTGAGCGAATTAATCTGTAGAAGCAAGAATCGACGCTCGGGAATGCTCAAACGTGAAATCCAAACAGTGGAGAGAAATTTTCAAAATAGCGCTCCTCGATACCCTATTTTCAGAGTCACATGTCAAATAAGCACAGCATAATACAAAGTTCATATACTTATATAAAATATGCATTTCTGCCCCCTCTCCCCAGACTTGTTCAATTGATTGCGGACTTTTCGAAATCTTATCTGTGGATGAATAGCGGGCAAATCGTGTCTTGGTAGGTTATGAGTGGTAGGACGCGGCATTTCGCTTGAATTATCTGATAGCCGTGCCGGGTCTGACCCTCGCCGTGCACGTGCCCCTTTTAATCGGACGTGAGCCGTGAGCTCCCGGTCGTGAATTTCGCAAGTCTAGATTAATGCCGGACCGGAGAAAACGGGCATTCCGAAAATTGCTGAAGGATACGCAAGAAAGTGTGGCTGGAAGGTTGGACTATTGTTTCGCGCTGTAAATGTTAACTGCATAAAAGTGTCCGGGTTCGTGGCGTCAGGTATATTTTGAATGTCAAAAGTGTGGTACAGTGGGTGAAAAATATGACAACTGGAAAACTCTTGTAATTCGTGTGTAGTCTTAGATATATAGATACATATTTGAGAATGTGCAAGAATATGTAAATAAGATATCGCATTTGAAGTGGGCTTTGAAATTTCTGAAGTGTGCCGCCTCGTTGTGATGATTGATTACTAGTCGTCGCCTGTCACAAATGTCAATCATAACTAGGCTCCGATTGTATGCAAAATGCATATTCTTTAAAATGCGGCATAATCAGAAAATGGATGTTTTCTGGTCATATAACTAACTCCTGGGCTTACCCATTTCGTTCTTAGTGTTGTCAGTCCTTATTTTGGAACTGAGAAGTGGGCTTCGAATCCAAAATGTCAAAAGTTTCTGGAAGTTTCCACGGCAGTGGAGGTGGTTGCATGAGGGATATTTTCCAATGCAACATGTTTGAAGGTAACCTTGCAAATTTAATCGCGTCAATGGATAGTTCGAATGGTATTTGGATGATTAATACAAAAACCGGAACTTCTTGACAACTTTAAGATACTGTCAAATTCAATTTAAGGTCCAACAATCAGACACAAAGTTTCAAAAAAATGTTTCACTGAAAAGTTGGCGGAACGTATGTAACTAACGTAATTTCACATCGATTTGGAAGTGTTTCCGGGGAAGATTTAATAGATAAATCAGTCCCGGAAAATACAGGGTTTCTATAAATGATTATAGGGTCGCAGTAGGTCATGTAAACGTGCCGCCTCTCCGATTTAATTTTACGGAGATCCGTACTAAATGCCCAAGGACGCATGACAAAGATCAGATATGGACCACACACATGTGTATAACTGGTTGCCTAAACGGTTCAAGTTTTTAAAAAGTAAAACTAAGTCATTACGATAAAAAGAAACAAATTTATTGCAGTTAAACATCACAGTAAATGTTGAAATTGTTCAGAATTCTGTTCAAGGCACATGTTCACTCTCTTTTTAATTTCAAAAATGTTCTGTAACATCCTTTCGTCAATACTTTGGACCTGTTGTTCAATTGTTCAATTCTGCTCAAGTCGTCTCAAATCATCAACAGTTGTCCCAGATGACGTCTTCCACGAGATTTATTTTTGTTGACACTGCCAGTTCGAACAAATCTGTTGATTACATCTCTAATGTGAGCCTCTAACGATATTTTTTTGAATTATTAAATCACGGTATTTGGCCAGATATTCTTGCTTACAAGCTGTTACAAAATCCTATCCTATTGCGATAACAAAACATAACGATGAAAGTGTCTTGTTCAACAGGATAAACCATTTTCATAGTCTTCGCTTCGTAGCACAAACACAAAATTTTCGTACGCAACCACCAAGAGTTCTGAAAATGATTGTTTTGTTGTTTTGAGCTTCGATCAACGAAAATTACTGTAAATCGCACTTGAAAAACATTAAAATAATAAAAACGACAACTTTAAATGACAGGTTACAAATGACATTAGACATTAATGTGACAAGTGAGAACTGTCATAATGATGCATAATCACGGGCATAATTTCAGCGAGGCGGGATTTTTGATATCCATGGCCAACTACGCCCTTAGAATCATTTATAAAAGCCCTGTATAATGAAGTTACATAAATCCATATGGAGTCAATTTTTGTTGTTTTGTAAGGAAAAGGGACATCACCTTTTGCACGATACAAAGACGGAAGAGATCAACGAGATATTGAAGCACTGGGCCGTAAATATGAAAAAAGTTAATGGCAAAGAATACCAGGAAGGAGTGATCAGGTGATTAAAACAGTACTTGCGATTGCGGAGAATTTATTTTTGATGTTGTCGGTTCAGCGGATGAGGGAAGACTTTGTAATTTTAATTTGAAAAGACAGGACGGTAAGATCGGTCAAAACGGTTGTGTCAAGGGGTCTATCAAGGTACTCGAAATCTTGGAAGGATAAGGATTATTGTGAAGGGTGAACAAAAGATAGGCAGGCGAGGTCGAAGTTAAGGGAAAAAACCGTGAAAGTGCGCTCTGCAAAACAAAGTGAATTTATTAGGGAAAAAACAACAATTAGTAAGTCGATAACGTATAAATGAGTGAGAGTGAGAACTACATCAAGATCTCGGTCAAGGTACGAGGAAATACAAGTAGAAAATAGAAAGCGATAACAGCCAAACACAGAGCCGGACTGAGGAAAAGAGAAATAGAACAGAAAAGCAAATCGGAAAAACAGCAGGGAGAAAACAAAAGAGATGACCCGAACAGAACACCTCTTTTGAAGAACAGGCCTTCCGGAGAAGCAAAATTATAGCTAGATCTCCAATAAAACCAACGAATCAAGGAAACCAGACAACCGAAGACATGGAAGAAATAAAAAAATTGCTGAACGAATTTAAGAAAGATTTAACAGATCAAGCGATATAAACGAGATAAAGGATGAGATTAAAGACATGAAAAGAGAGATAAAAAACAATAGAGAAGAGGTCTAACAGATAGCGACGGATATCGATCAAATGAAGATGGAAACAGCAAATGAAAAAGAGGATTTATCTCTCAGAATACAGGAAGTAGCAAACAGATTAGAGAAAATGCAAAAAAGAAGATACGGAACAACTTGATAATTACTGGGGTCACAATGGGTGAAGGAAAGGAGGAAGAACTTAGAGTGGAAGTAGAAAATAAGATCTAGTGAGAAGAGCATATAAGATCGACGAGGGAAGATACATAATAATTGAAACAGAACAGTGGAATTACAAATTAACAATACTGAAAGAAAAAGCAAAACTAAAGGGAAGGGACATATTTATTTATTCAGAGCTAACAAAAACGGAAAGAGGGATTCAGAAATGCATCAGGGATATGGCCAGAATTGAAAAAGGAAAAGGCGCGAAGATAAAAGTGGGATACCAGAAACTAAATGTTAATGGACAGATGATGAAATGGAACCACGCAAACAAAAGGCTAGAAACGGCCAAACCAGATAAAGATCCAAAAAACTAAAAACCAATAAACAGGGATCAACGACGACGACAAGGCAAAGAAAAGGGTACAATGAGAATGAAATAGGAAATGGAAGTCGAGATGAAAGTAATAGGCAAAATATGGAGAGAAATGGAACAATAGAGCAGAGTACAGTCAATAAAGAAGAAGTACAAACAAACGAGAATAAAAAGGAAGAGGACTCTCGGGTGCAGAGAGCAGATGACTCTCTCACCTTAAATTTACACATCAACGAAACCAAAACGAAACAAAATAACAAAACCTTTGAATGAATGAAGACATCAGTCAGGAAAATTACAATTGTACAATGTTACGCACCTAGAAATGTAGCAGAAAATGACCTGAAAGACAAATTTTATGATGAATTATCAGAAGTGATGAGAAACGTCAACAAAGGTGATGTAACCATAGTAATAGGGGACCAGAGAACGCCCAAGTAGCGGATAATAACGAAGGAGCTGAAAAAATTATGATCAAACACGGAATAGGAGTAAGAAATGACAATGGTAACAGATTAATAGAATTCTGCCTAGGAAACAACCTGGTAATCGGAGGCACTTTTTTCCCAGATAAAAAACATCATAAAGTAACATGGATCTCACCAGACCATAAAACACGAAACCAAATTGACCACATATTAATAAACCGTAAGTGGATAAAATGCTTATTAGATGTACGCAACAAGGTCAGCAGATGTGAGCAGTGACCATCACTAACTGATTGCTGAAATGAGAATGAGAATATGCGTCGAAAAAAGAAACGAAGAAGCCCTGAGAAGGAAAAAATTCAACGTACAAAAGCTGAAAGAAATAGATATCAAAGCATAATGGAGCGCCCGACTAGAATAAATCAAAACTAAAAGTAAGAACAATAGAGGAAGTATAGTTTGTAGATGGAAATAAATAAAAGGAAACATACAAGAAGCAGCTAAGGAAGTGCTAGCTTATATGGACAAAAAAAGGAAAGAATGGATAAGTGATGGCACGTGGAATCTTATACAGAAAAGGAAAGACATTAAAACCAAGATGAATGAATTGAGAGAGCAAGAAGAAAACGGAAAACTAAGAGCAGAAAACGGGAAGCTAAACAGGGAAATAAAGAAAAGTGCAAAGAAGGACAAAGCAACATGGACGAAGAAATTAGCACAAGAAGCGGAAGAAGCGTCAGCAACGAATAATATGAGAGAACTATATAAAATAACGAAAATATTAACCAGTAAAAGCTACAACCCCTACAAACCATTATACGACAAACAAAAACAACTCATTACAACACCTGAAGAACAAGTGAAACGATGGCAGGAATATTACACAGAACTATTTGAAGAAGAAGATATGGAAACAGAAGCAGCAAGCATAGAGGACAATGAGGAAAGGTACGAGCTACTGAATATCATTACCGAAAATCCATCCCGAGAGGAAGCCAAAGAAGCGATCAAACACATGAGGAATAACAACTGGCCAGGAGCTGACGAAATACCTGCGGAAATATGGAAAGCGGACCCAGTGAGCACAATAGAACTACTAATACCATTAATAGAGGATATCTGGACAAACAAAGAGATACCAAAAGAATGGAAGAATGAGATAATAGTAAAATTACCCAAGAGAGGCGACATAAAAGAATGTAAGAACGGAAGAGGAGTGACCACAGCAAATAAAATTCTGGCACATATAATCAACCAACGAATAAAGCAGAAAATAGACAATACTCTGAGACAAGAACAAGCGGGTTTTAGAAGAGGTAGATCCTGTATAGATCAAATCGCAACGATGAGAATGATAATAGAAGAGACAATCGAACGAAACGCAAACCTGATCCTCGTCTTCGTGGACTTTGAGAAAGCATTCGATAGGATAAAGCGTGGAACAATGTGGAAAATATTAAAGCAGAAGGGGATCTCGGAAAAAATGATAAGCCTCATCAAAATGATGTACAGAAATGCAACGTGTCAAGTCGAACATCACGGATATTTAACAAATAAAATAAAAATAAAAAAAGGGGTCAAGCAAGGGTGCATACTATCCCCATTACTTTTCAATATCTGTCTGGACCATACCTATATTATACGAAATAATAAACCAGAGAAATGGAATAAGCTGTAGCCCACTACACAATAAGAAACTAGCAGACCTAGACTACGCAGACGATATCTGTTTAATGTCAAGCAACGAAAAAGATATTAAAAGGATGTTAGGAAAACTTGAAACAGTGCTAATGAAAACGGGAAAAACTCTAACACAAGAAAAATTACTTTTGAATCAACGAAAAATAAAGGAAGTAAACGAGTTCTGCTACTTAGGAAGCGTAATGAGCATGGAGGGAGGAACGGAAGAAGACATAAAGCAAAGGATTTGGAAAGCACAAGGGGCCTTCGGAACACCAAAGAACATCTGGTCATCGCCACCTATCACGCAAAATACTAAGTTACGTATCTTTAACGCAATGTAAAATCTGTTTTGCTGTACGGCAGTGAAACATGGTCCATGACAGGAAAACAACAACAACGAATACAAATTTTTGTCAACAAAATGTCTACGCAAAATACTGAAAATATACTGGCCAAGAAAGATTAGAAATAAAGAGTTATGGAAACTAACATAGCAAAAAATTATGAGCGAACAAACCAAAAGAAAAAAGTGGGACTGGATAGGCCAGACATTAAGGAAAGACAACAAGGACATCACAAAACATGCACTAAAGTGGACTAAGGAAGCAGATAGGAATAGAGGAAGACCGGCAACCAGCTGGAGAAGAGTTACTGAGAGAGAAAGAACAGAGACTCCGAAAAGGATTATATTATATTTTGATATTTTTTTTCTTAAAATACGTAGTCATCTTTTCACAAGAGAGATTTAAAATAAATAACCACATATATTAAGAAAAAAGCCACAATATAAGCCCCACCCATCCGCCTCGATCTCAATCTGGCTTTAAGTTTTAATATGCTCCAAAACATGTTGTACATGGTAAGTTCTTGTAGCGAAATAAGGATTTTGCAGTTAAGCTCCGCCCTCTTGGCTCATGACGAATAAAAAAAAATCAGCACAATTGAGACAGGGCGGGTGGGTGGGGCTTAAATTTTGACTTTTTTTTCTTAAAATACGTAGTCATCTTTTCACAATAGAGATTTAAAATAAATGACTACCTATATTTAGAAAAAGGCCACAATGTAATAGTACGTGCTAAGATAAAACTGACTTTGGAAAATAATATACGCTCTAAGAAAAGAGAGGGGGGGTGGGTGGGGCTAGTACCTGTTAAGATAAGACTGAATTCAGCAAATGACGTTTCCTCTAAGAAACTTAATTAAATTATTATAAGAAAATACACTAGCGGCTCCAAAGCACTTTCAAATTCTTTCCAAACAGGAATACCTAGAGCCTCAAGATTCTTTTAAATTAAAAAAACATCAAAAAGTTGTTTTCAATAATTTACAAAAAAAACCTCCATGGCCTCCCAAAATAATACCATGAGTATCCAAGAATATAGGATCATTCAAAAATTAATGAATCAATCAATTTATGTTATTGAATAAACCAAGAATTCCAAAACTGAATACTTTGTAATCTTACAGACGTTTTAAAGTTATAATGAGCATGGTAAATTGTTAATCAAAATATGTGTGTTTATTCCCCCCCACCCACAATTTGATGAATATTCTCGGGGCTCCCAACTGTCTTTTTTAAAAATGTAAAACCTTCTCAGGGCTCCCAACTCTCTTTTTTAAAAATGCGAAACCGTCTCGGGTCGCAAATGTTTTTTTTTTTAGAATGTGAAAGCTTCTCGGGGGTCCCTACTGTCTTTTCTAAAAATGTAAAACCTTCTCGGGGCTCCCAGTTGTCTTTTCTTAAAAATGAAAAATTTTCTCAGGGGTCCCAACTGTCTTTTTGAAAAATGTAAAACCTTCTCAAAGCAGAAAAAATATATTTTTTTTATGTAAAACCTTCTCTGGAGCACCAAATGTCCTATTTTTATATGCGCAACCTTCTCGGGTGTTCCAATTGTCTATTTTAAAAATGTAAAACCTTCTCGGGGCGTAAAATATATTTTTTTTAATGTAAATCCTTCTCGGTTGCGCCAAATGTCATATTTTTATATGCGAAACCTTCTCGGGGGTCCTAACTGTCTTTTTTAAAAATTTAAAACCTTCTCGAAGCGGAAAATATATATTTTTTTTATGTAAAACCTTCTCGGGGGCCCCAAATATCCTATTTTTATATGCGAAACCTTCTCGTGGGTCCCAACTGTCTTTTTTAAAAATCTAAAACCTTCTCGAAGCGGAAAATATATATTTTATTTATGTAGAACCTTCTCGGGGGCACCAAATATCCTATTTTTATATGTGAAACCTTCTCGTGGGTCCCAACTGTCTTTTTTAAAAATCTAAAACCTTCTCGAAACGGAAAATATATATTTTTTTATGTAAAACCTTCTCGGGGGCACCAAATGTCCTATTTTTATATGTGAAACCTTCTCGGGGGTTCCAATTGTCTATTTTAAAAGTGTAAAACCTTCTCGGGGCGTAAAATATATTTTTTTTAATGTAAAACCTTCTCGGTTGCGCCAAATGTCCTATTTTTATATGCGAAACCTTCTCGGGGGTCCCAACTGTCTGTTTTAAAAATGTAAAACCTTCTCGGAGGTCCCACCTGTCTTTTTTAAAAATGTAAAACCTTCTCGGGGCGCAAAATATATTTTTTTTAATGTAAAACCTTCTCGATTGCGCCAAATGTCCTATTTTTATATGCGAAACCTTCTCGAGGGTTCTAACTGTCTTTTTTAAAAATTTAAAACCTTCTCGAAGCGGAAAATATATATTTTTTTATGTAAAACCTTCTCGGGGGCGCCAAATATCCTATTTTTATATGCGAAACCTTCTCGTGGGTCCCAACTGTCTTTTTTAAAAATCTAAAACCTTCTCGAATCGGAAAATATATTTTTTTTTTATGTAAAACCTTCTCGGGGGCACCAAATGGCCTATTTTTATATGCGAAACCTTCTCGGGGGTTCCAATTGTCTTTCTTAAAAATGTAAAACCTTCTCGGAGGTCCCACCTGTCTTTTTTAAAAATGTAAAACCTTCTCGGGGCGCAAAATATATTTTTTTTAATGTAAAACCTTCTCAGTTGCGCTAAAAGTCCTATTTTTATATGCGAAAACTTCTCGGGGGTCCCAATAGTCTTTTTTAAAAATGTAAAACCTTCTCGGTTGCGCCAAATGTCCTATTTTTATATGCGAAACCTTCTCGGGGGTCTCAACTCTCTTTTTTAAAAATATAAAACCTTCTCGGGGCGTCAAATATCTTTTTCTTATGGGAAATCTTCTCGGGGCTCCCAAATGTCTTTTAAAAAGGTAAAATCTTCTCGGGGCGCCAAATATATATTTTTTTAAATGTGAAACCTTCTTGGTGCTCTCAATTGTCTTTTTTTAAAAATGTAAAACCTTCTCAAGGGTCCCAATTGTCTTTTTTAAAAGTGTAAAACCTTCTCGGGGCGCTAAATATATTTTTTTTAATGTGAAATTTTCTCGGGGGCGCCAAATCTTCTATTTTTATATGCGAAACCTTCTCGGGGATCCCAACTGTCTTTTTTTATATACCTAACGATATCGATGAAGGTCTGTGCCCTGTTCGTCTCTTCAGAAAGTTGATGTCCAAAGGAACTGACAGAATCACAACATCAAGACTTTTTTTGACAGTTAATTCCAACTTCGAGTGGATGGTTTAAAAATATGCCGCTTGGGAAAAACGAAATAGCAAAGTGTACAAAACAAGGTGCAGAAAGAATAGGGCTGGATGTAAAAAAAATATCAACAGCAATTTATCAAATGAACAGGACACAGCTCTGCAAATTCCATAGAATTTTATTGACAAATTGATGGTGAACACCATATGGAACTAATAGAGCAGATGAAAAGTGACGAAAAAGTTTCCAGTTCGAGTTTAACAGTTTCTGAAAAGAAGGCTAAAGAGAGTGAAGCAACATAACTAAAACAACTGTAGGTACAAACTGTTTCTGAATGTCAAAATAAAAATGAGTTATCCTGTTCTGGGATTACTGTATCTCTAGTGATTAAACACATCCTTACCTGAGAATATACACCAACTTCGTTTTTATTCAGTGTAATACTACTGCTATTGGTTAAAATTCATGCATTCATGGGGAAGTAGGACTCAATCATGAATGCTTTATGTTCTACGGAGAAAACCATTTTGCACTTTTATTTACAAAAAATTCGAAAATTTGACGTTTCAAACACCAAGGCCGCTGAATGTATCCGAGACAATCAGAATCTGTCAATTTAACGTCCACAGCCTCCACCGATCTAAATAATTAATGAATGTATTATATGGATTCAAGTTTGTTAATTATAAGTATAATTTTTTAGAAGCGATACAATGTTCATTTAAAAAACTCATCAAGTTAACATTGACATAATATTAATTAAAAAAGAAATAGTCTCCTCACTTTACTACATTGGAAAAAGTGAGGTTAGATCAGTCTATCGATGATAGGTGTCATCCAAATAGGAAAAAACAATCAATGCCAACTTGATGAATTTTTTTAATGCACACCCGTTATCTCACAGTCCCATTCATAGTAACAATGTGAATTTAGTGAACAGTCATTAAGTAGTGTTTCCTGAAAAAACAATATCGTAATTTACATAATGAGTATTCTTCACCTTGCTTTAATTTCAAACCGAAAGGTGAATTCTTACAACGATTCAGTACCATTCATAAACAATTTTCGACCTGTGCAATAAATAAAAAATGAATCAATTACGAAACTTGATACAAAATCAAAGAAACCAAAAAACACTGAATGAACAGCTAATAAATAAAACCAATAATCCATTCACGTGTACGTGGAATGCAATTAATAAAAGCAGAGATAAAACCAAAACAAAAATAATTCTGACACATGTCCCCATGCATGTATGAATATTTTGTTGCTGCAGCTCTAAATTTATTAGCAGATCGTCATAACTGTTTTAAATTGCAAATCGGGTAACTGTAATTCGCCACATAATCAATTTAAGTTTAAGGAAGTAACTCGTTGAAGAGCGAAATGTTATCATAAAACGAAAAAAACAACGTTGAAAATATATTTATGCATCATCAGAGAACTAATATAATGGATTCTTTTACGAAATAGATTTCACAACCTATACTTTGCGAAGCTTTGAAAATGTGGAGCATCATAGAGGTATAGTTTCTGATTTAAGCAGAACTTTTGATTGGATTCTAGCTGTTTCAAATTATCCTTTCAGAATATTAAATCAGAAAAGAACATTTTTAAGAAAAAAAATTCTATTACAAAAAGGGGCAATATCGGTCAGTTTTACGATTAAAAATAGGAATGCGCATTGCATTCTTGAAACATGAACAACTCGAGCCCCAGGTAACTGGAGGTATTTCATGGAATAATCGCCCGGAAATTTTTATTCACTCCGGCAACCGCCAATTACCAGAAACATTTAAATTTGTTGCATTCGAATCAAAACGCAGCCCAACAGAATTATTACAACCGCACTCCGCGACACCGTCTTGCATAATTTCCACGCCAGCGTTTGTCGAACCCGGTTGTTGTCGTTTCCCGACGTTTCGACGAAATCGGTTCCTCCAGCAGGTGTGGTGCGTCTATTCTAATTTAGCATAATAATTATTACGGAGATTGATCGGTGTTAAAAATGTGAGGCGAGCTGAGGAGAAGGCGTTGACCGAGCCAGTTATCGAATAATTCTACATAAATTTAAATATTAATGCAACGCGCTAACTGTAGCAAACACTGGATTTGTGACGCTTCTGTCTTTTACCTAATAAAGGAGATGTTGAGCGCAATGACGCTCTCTATTTGGGCATGCGAGGAACTGACGTAAAAACGGACATGAATATTCAACAAACACATCCAAAGCCTAGAAAAACACACTCAATTAACGTGCTATTAATGAGGACGGCTGGATTTATTTAAAGCCGCAAAAACTTATCAATTTTTTCGAAAATGGCACTCGACTGATGCAAATCACTTCGCGGAAGAGATTTTAATAAAATCGATAAACGAAATTTATTCAATGCAGTTTTTTAATTTTGTTTCTTCGAGAGTCGAGGAGTTTTATTTCTAGAGCGCTAGATACAAATAAAATTATACATTATTTTCCAAAAAACTGGTAACGTCATATCAGAACAAAGGACAGACACCGGACAAGATTATTTGTTGGAATAAAAATAAATATTGATGAGCATTATAGAATTTATACGAAGTAATTATCCACGGGATCAAAGAACAATTCACATTATTCACGAATGTCAAACAGCCATTTATTTTTACAATAAATCTGTTATGATTATTACTATTTTATTTTCTTCTAATTTTAATACGGTGGTGTCGATGTTTTTAGGTCTGCTTTTAAATGCTTCCCCCTACTGAGTTTTTATCGGATGCCAATTTTCATTAAACTTTGTAATTTCAGGAAATTTTAAATTAAATAATCCTTTGTAATGAACTGCATATTGCGGTTGAGACATTAACTAAGCCATATCTTGAAAGACTTTTCTGGTTATCTCTTGTTCAGTGGAAGTGATGCCTAATGATGTAGTAATAGAATTTCTAAAATCTTTGAGCGTATGAAATAGGCAAAGAAGTAGATTTGCTACTTTCTTCATCAAGTTTTCTCTGTTTGGGGAAAGTCAGAAAACGTTCTTTATCTAAGGGATGATTATATTCCAAATGTACGTTTGAAATAAGCAAATCTGGACCATCTGGGCTTAAAGACATTTCAATATGCATTGGTAGTCATCTTTTATTGTACTAAAAAATTGGTCGAAGGTTATTTCGAAAGAACTTCCCTCTCTCCCTTCTTTGAAAAATGGGAAACAATTTTTGCGATTTTTATTTTCTGGTATAACCTCTATAAAGTTTAGTTAACACCAGTAAATTACGCTCCCCCAACTTCTTTTACTTGAATTTTTGAATTCTTTCATTTTTTTCTTCAATTTTTAGATCTGCAATTTTTGAGTTTTCAAGTTTAAATTTTTCAGTGTTTCAATTTTCCAACTTTTGAATTCTTCAATTTTTCATTCCTGCAAATTATCGATTTACAGTTTTCGTTTCGGATTTTGTGACTTTATAATTTTCCTTTCTTTCAATGTGAATTTTTTGGATTTTCGGATTTTCTAATTTTTCGATTTTCAGTTTTTGGGTTTTTCAACTTTTAGACTTTTATTTTGCTTTTTTTAGTTTCTCGATTTTTCAATTTTTTATTTGCAATTTTTCTGATTTTCATTTTAAATATGTACCTAATAATAATTATAATTTTTTAAAATTTTTCAGTTCAACTTTGATTTGTCAATTATTGGATTTTAAAATTTTCATTTATCCGATTTTAAGTTCTTCGATTGTAATTTTTGAATATCTCTATTTTTCGTTTTTTAATTTTTCGATCTTTCAATGTTACAGTTTTTAGACACCGTTTTGACAATTTTATAATTTTTCGATATTACAATTTTTGGGTTTTCCAATTTTTCGATTCAATTCGTTGTTTTTTCTTTTCCATTTTTCGATTCACTTTTTTTTTTCGATTTATAAGTTTCTTGAGTTTTAGTTTTTCAATTTTTCAATTTTTCGTTTCCTCATTTGTTCGATTTACCATTTTTTGGTTTTCCATTTTTTCGATTTTGCAATTTCTCGTCTTTTCAGTTTTTCGATTTTTAACCTTTTTCCGATTTTTTAGTTTTACGATTTTCATTATTCCGATTTTATAATTTTTTGTTTTGACGGTTTCAATTTTTTCATTATTTCATTCTTTAATTTTTCCATTTGCAATTTTTCGTTACGGTTTCTTATTTTCTTTATTTTTTCAATTTCTCGGTTTTTCAATGCTCTGATTTTATAATTTTCTTTTTTTCACTGTGAAATTTTTAAATTTTTGGATTGTCCAATTTTTCGATTTGCAATTTTTCGGTTTTTCAACTTTTAGATTTTTTAATTTTGCTTTTTTTAAGTTGCCCGATTAGTTAATTTTTGAATTACAGTTTTTCTAGTTTTCATTTTAAACATGTAATAGTTCTATTTATAGTTTTTAAAATTTTTCACTTTTTCAGTTTCACGATTTTTCAGTTATTGCATTTTAAAACTTTTTATTTTACTCTATTAATCAATTTTTCGATTTTACAGTTTTTAGTTTTCGAGTTTCAATATTCTGATTTTATTTTTTTTGTTTAGTCAATTTCAACTTTTTCAATTTTTGGAATCAAATTTTTAAACTTCTAGATTTGTTAATTTTTCTTTTTTTCATTTTCTCGATCATTCAATTTTTCATTTGGAATTTTTCCAGTTTTCATTTTAAACATGTAATATTAATTATAATTTTTAAATTTGTTCACTTTTGAATTCTACGATTTTTTAATTATTGGATTTTAAAATTTTTTCGTTTATTCAATTTTTCAATTTTTCAATTTGTAATTTTTCTATTTTACAATTTTTGGGTTTTCCAATTTTTTGAGTCAATTGGCTGATTTTTCGTTTAGTTTTTTGAGTCACTAATTTTTTTTTATTTTTAAGTTTCTCGAGTTTATTTTTATCAATGTTCAGTTTTTTATTCAGTTCTTCCCATTTTTTAGTTTTTTTGATTTTCAACATTCTGATTTAATGTTTTTTGTATAGTCAGTTCCAAATTTTTATAGTTTTCGATTTTCATATTCTGATTTTACTTTTTTTTGTTTAGTCAATTTAAATCTTTTCAATTTTTCATTTCTTCAGTTTTTCAGTTCGCAATTTTTCATTTTGGTTTGTTATTTTCTTTATTTTTTCCAATTTTTCGATTTGCAATCTTTCGGTTTTTAAACTTTTAAATTTAATTTTTTTTTTTCAATTTCTCGATGATTCAGTTTTTCATTTGGAATTTTTCCAGTTTTCATTTTAAACATGCAATATTATTTATCATTTTTAAAATTGTTCACTTTTTCAGTTCTACGATTTACATTTATTCAATTTTTGAATTTTTCAATTTATAATTTTAATTTACAATGATTGGGTTTTCCAATTTTTCGATTCAATTCGCTGATTTTTCGTTCTAGGTTTTTGAGTCACTCATTTTTTTTTTGGTTTTTGAGTTTCTCGAGTTTATTTTTTCAACATTTCACTTCAGTTTTTTATTCAGTTCTTCCTATTTTTTAGTTGTCGATTTTTAACATTCAGATTTAATTTTTTTTTGTACAGTCAATTTCAAATTTTTCCAGTTTTTCATTTCTTCAGTTTTTCAGTTTGCAATTTTTCTTTTAGGTATTTTATTTTGTTTATTTTTTCCAATTTTTCGGTTTCTCAATGTCCTAATTTTATAATTTTCCTTTTTTTCAAGTGAAATTTTTCAGTTTTTGGATTTTCCTAATTTTCGACTTGCAATCTTTCGGTTTTCAATTTTTCGGTTTTTAAACTTTTAAATTTTTTAATTTTTCTTTTTTTTGAGTTTATTACTCAATAAAATTTTTGATTTGCATTTTTTTTACTTTTCATTTTAAAGATGTAATAATAATTATAACTTTTAAAATTTTTCAGTTTTTCAATTTTACGATTTTTCAATTTTTGAATTTTTTCAATTTGTAATTTAAAACTATTTTACAATTTTTGGGTTTTCGAATTTTTCGATCCAATTTTTCAATTTTTCGTTCTAGTTCTTTGAGTCACTAATTTTTTTTTTTATTTTTAAGTTTCTCGAGTTATTTTTATTCAATGTTTCACTTCAGTTTTTTATTCAGTCATCCCATTTTTCACTTTTTCAATTTTTGGATTGTAATTTTTGAATTTCTCGATTTATAATGTTTCAGATTTTAGATTTTTCAATATTACAGTTTTTCGACTTCAGAATTTTGACGATTTTATAATTTTTAGATTTCACAGTTTTTGGATTTCCCAATTTTTCGAACCATATTTTTAGATTTTTAAGTTTCTCGGTTCTTTTAGTCAATGTTTCACTTTTTTGTTTCTTCAGTTCTCCGATTTGCAATTTTTAGGTTTTCCACTTTTTCGATTTTGCAGTTTCTCGTCTTTTCAGGTTTTCATATTTTCAATTTTTCCCATTTTTTGGTTTTCGATTTTCAGTATTCTGATTTTATTTTTTTTTTGGTTTGGTACAATTTAAATTTTTTCAATTTTTCATTTCTTCAGCTTTTCAGTTCGCAGTTTGTCATTTTGGTTTGTTATTTTCTTTGTTTTTTCCAATTTTTCGATTTGTCATCTTTCGGTTTTTAAACTTTAAAATTTTTTAATTTTTTTTTTCAATTTGTCGATCATTCAATTTTTCATTTGGAATTTTTCCAGTTTTCATTTTAAACATGCAATATTAATTATCATTTTTAAAATTGTTCATTTTTTCAATTCTACGATTTACATTTATTCAATTTTTGAATTTTTGAATTTATAATTTATCTGTTTTACAATTTTTGGGTTTTCTAATTTTTCGATTCAATTCGCTGATTTTTCGTTCTAGTTTTTTGAGTCGCTAATTTTTTTTTTGATTTTTAAGTTTCTCGAGTTTATGTTTTTCAATGTTTCACTTCAGTTTTTTATTCAGTCTTTCCCATTTTTTAGTTTTCGATTTTCAACATTCAGATTTAATTTTTTTGTATCGTCGATTTCAAATATTTTCAATTTTTCATTTCTTCAGTTTTTCGATTTGCAATTTTTCTTTTCGGTGTTTTATTTTGTTTATTTTTTCCAATTTTTCGGTTTCTCAATGTTCTAATTTTATAATTTTCCTTTTTTTCAATGTGTTTGATTTGTAGTTTTTCTAGTTTTCATTTTAAAGATGTAATAATAATTTTTCACTTTTTCAATTTTACGATTTTTCAATTTTTGGATTTGAAAACTCTTTCATTTATTCAATTTTTCAATTTTTGGATTGTAATTTTTGAATTTCTCGATTTATAATGTCTCAGATTTTAGATTTTTCAATATTACAGTCTTTCGACTTCAGAATTTTGACGATTTCACAGTTTTTGGATTTTCCAATTTTTTAACCATTTTTTTCGATTTTTAAGTTTCTCGGTTCTTTTATTCAATGTTCACTATTTCGTTTCTTTAGTTCTTCGATTTGTAATTTTTAGATTTTCCACTTTTTAGATTTTGCAGTTTCTCGTCTTTTCAGGTTTTCATATTTTTTAATTTTTCCCATTTTTTAGTTTTCAATTTTCAATATTCTAAATTTTTTGTTTAGTCAGTTTAAATTTTTCCAATTTCCCGATTTCTCAATGTTCTGATTTTATAATTTTCCTCTTTTTGAATGTGAAATTTTTCAATTTTTGGATTTTCCAATTTTTCGATTTGGAATCTTTCGGTTTCAATTTTCCGGTTTTTAAACTTCTAAATTTTTTCATTTTTTTTCAGTTTCTCGATTATTCAATATTTCTAGTTTTCATTTTAAAGATGTAATAATAAATATATTAAAAAAAAAATCACTTTTTCATTTTTACGATTTTTCAATTATTGGATTTTTCCATTTATTCGATGTTTTAATATTTCGATTGTAATTTTTGAATTTCCCGATTTATAATTTTTCAATTTTTCGAGTTAATGTAATGTAATATAATGGATTTTTCAGGGTTATAGTTTTTCGACTTCACAATTTTGATTATTCTATAATTTTTCAATTGTTTTTTTTTTCTTCCCAATTTTTTGATTTTCACCAATGTTTTTCGATTATTATGTTTCTAGATTTTTAATTTCTCAATGTTTCAATTTTTCCCTTCTTTATATTTACTTTAACATTACAAACATATCCTTATTTTAATTTATGAGGGTTATCATAAAAAAATAAAATTCGCAAATTCATAATTTTTAATTTTTCGAAAAAATAAATGAATTTGTTAACCTTCGACCAATTTTTAGAAATCACGGTTTTTTGTTTCTCCGTTTACTTCGACTTTCCATTTTTTTGTTTTATAAATTTTTTTAATTTCTCATTTTTCCGATTTTTCGATTTCCGTTCTGTTTTCTAATTTTCATTTTCTCGATTTTTTTTTTCACAATTTTTCGTCTTTATCATTTGCTTAATTTTTAAAATATTTCTTTCCGTTTTATAATTTCGTTTATTCAGTTTTTCAAATTTTCTGTCTTTTTTTTGCAATTTTTGGACTTCTCAATTATCCCATTTTCCGATTTCTTTCATTTTTAATATGTCGGTTTTTAGAATTTTTCCTTTTTTTAATTCGAGAAATTGGAAAATCTACAAATGAAAAATCTACAAATGAAAAATCGAAAAATAAAAAACTGAAAAAATTAAAAAATCCTGAAATTGAAGAATCACCCTGTATAAATAATTCTAAAATCTGTGAGTGCATATAATATGATATATGAGCCTTTTACTCGCTGGGATTCGATTATAATGTGAAAAAAGTTTTCTTCACAGTAATTTGTTTTATTGGTTAAAAAAGTTGTATACAAAAATGAATGATTTAATGAATGAATGAAGTGAACAGTGAGGTTATGTTTCAAAAAAGTAAAATCTTTAAAGGACGCTCTCTATGGAAACAAAGTGCATGTTTTCTGGGACATCGTGCAACCGCCGCTAACCGCAGTCATTCCTCACAATGTTAACAAATAACCATAGAATCAACTAAATTAAGTTTCCAAGGAGAAATTGCTCTGCCTTTCCTCCGTAACAATTATAAGACAATTAGTCCGGTGCAAATTAGAGCCGCCGCACTCAAATTGATATTTAATATCCATATCGCAGCGAAATCGCCGTAGGATTGCCTCCGGAACCGTCATCCGAAGCACCGCGATTGTACTTTTCTAAATAAACCCGGATCGCCGAGATTTAAACATTATGACACAATAACACGAGTCGTAAATCAGAGTTAAGCCACTTAATAACTTAATTCGCTTTTTATTGTGTCGAGTGTTGATCGAAATTTTTTGATAATTGGCTGAATGGTGGATTTAGTCTTTGTCGAGATTGTCTGGGAGCGATTATTTTATGATGAGATGACAAGATAGAAAGGAGTCTTTTATTGGCACTGAATGTCGTCCGCTATTAAGAAGATACGATCTTAATCTTTGCTTTATAGATTAATTCCTGGTAAGATAAGGTAAATGATTTCGCAATTATTGGAGCGGGTTCGCGTTAATTGCATGTTCGGTGAGAAATTATGCGAGATTTGCTTAGTGGAGGAAAGTGTTGCTGTTTATCAGCGAGATAAAGACCCAGACGGGTTTGATCGTGGCGATGGAAAAAGCGATCGTTGACATTAAGTTGGGAATTATAAAAATTTGATAGCGGAGGATGTATCTTAGTAATTGGATGGAGGTCTAAGCGGTGGTGGTCTTGTCTTGAACGTTAATGTCTTTATAATTGTGCACATTTTTGATTTTTTTTTTTCATGATTATTATTAAAATAAGCTGGACTTTGAGAATTAAGATCTGTTAAGTCGAGACAATTTGAATATTTAACAGTACTTGCCTGAGAGAGAAAAGAAATAAGCACATTCGTTTTGCCGGACTTTTTCCAACTTATTTTCATTAAAAACAAAAATAAAGTTTCTGCATAAAATTAAAACTGCATGAACACAAAAAGAAAAAGAAAATTTAAATGATCGGAATCGAACCAAGATCAAAAGATACAAAAGAAAATTCAGAACCCAGAATTATCTTGGAAATAATAGAAACAGAAGGTGAGAAATACTAAATGGACATAAAGAGTGAGATGAAGATGGAAAAAATGGAAAATCGGTGATAGATTGTACAACTGTAAATAGTGAGGCAGAAGACGAAGTGGTACATTTTAAGATAGGGAAAACAATTGAGTTGAAGTAGAAGAGAATTACAAGAGAAGAAAGAGGAAGGTAGTCATGAAAGAAAGATTAGAATTTAAAATGAAGTTTGATGTTATAGATAAAAATATTAGAAATATTTTTTTTTCTTCAAACCAATATCCCTATCCAAGGCAAAGTCGAGAAACAAAAGTCGTGTTTTTGCGAGAATGATGTCTATCAGGAAAAATCATTTCGACGGCTGGTTTTTAATTTTAACATATCTCAAAATTTGTCGCATTTAATTCAAGTGAATCTAGAAAAACAGCAAGGAATTTTCGAAGAAATGGCGCAAGAAACTTCTGGAATGTGAAACAAAAAAGAAATTCTTCGAAATATTCAATTTGAAAATTAATTTTTACAAGAATCCTAAAAACCGCCATATTTCATAATAGATTTTTTGAAGAAATTAAGCCGAAAATTTCTTCTGGAGGCCAACATCTGCAGAAAAATCTCCTTAGATAATTTTCGAAAATTTTGAGAAAAATCAAAAATTTCATAAGGCGGTAATGAAAAATTGAGTTTTGGAAAAGTTACGTAAAAATCCACAAAAAGATCTAGGAGATGGATCTCGACGAACTAATTTCTCAAAAATATCGTGTGTTGGACGATTTTCGAAAATCTCCAAAATTCTGGGAAAATGATAAAAATCGAGTTTTTGGAAAAGTTGCTTAAAAATCCATAAAATTTCTGGGACCTTGATCTCGATGAAGTGATTAACGAAAAAATGGTTTAAGATTTCGGAAATATTCGCTTTGGAAGTATTTTTTTTTTTTGAATCCTTAAAATTATACTTAATATTTATAATTAATGGCGATTTTCTAAAAATGGCAGGAGTTTTCGAAGAACTGAAGATGAAATTAACTTCTGGAAGTTGAAATCTACAAAAAATATCTTTCAGTAATTTGCGAAGATGCTCAAAAAAATTAAAGAAATTGTATCCATAAACTGAGCTTTTGGAACAGTTGTTTCAAAATCCACAAAATTTGTGTGATATAAATTTTGACGAACTAATTTGAAAAAATACTCTGTTTATCGTTCCGGACCAAGGTGTTGGAAATATTTGCTACGAAATTCAAATTTTCTAAAAATTCTTAAAATTTTCATTTCATATTGGCGATTGTGGAAAAACGGTAAGAGTTTTTGAAGAAATGAAGCCGAAATTAGCTTCTGGAAGTCGAAACCTACAAAAAATCTCTTTCTGTAATGTTTGAAGATGTTCAAGAAAATATCAAAAATTTCGTATTCAAATATCGAGCTTTTGGAAAAGTTGCACAAAAATTCACAAAATTTCTGGTATATAGATTCCGATGAAGTGATTAGAAAAATTATATTGTTTACAGTCCCAGGTTAATATTTCGGAAATATTTGCTTTGAAGTATTTTTTTTAATCATTAAAATTAAAATATTTTATAATGGCGATTCTGAAAAAATGCCAGGACTTTTCGAAGAACTGAAAATGGACTTAACTTCTGGAATTCGAAATGTATAAAAAAATCTTTCGGCTCAAAAAAAGGTCAAAAATTTCTTATTCAAAAATTGAGCTTTACGAAAAGGTGCCTAAAAATCCACAAAAATTCTGATATAGATAAACATCTCGAAGAACTGATTCGATAAAGACATTCTGTCTATGGTGCCGGACCAAGTTTTTGACAAATTGTCTTTGAAAATTAATTTTTTTAAAAATCCCCAAAATTTTCATTTTTTATATTAGGGATTCTGAAAAATGGTAGGAGTTTTCGAAGAAGTGAAGCCGAAATTAGCAATTTCATATTGGAACACTGAGCTTTTTGAAAATTGGCCAAAAAAATCCACAAAATTTTTGGGATATAGATCTCGACGAAATAGATCGAAAAAAATGTATTGTCCCGGATCAAGATTTCGGAAACATGTATAAGATTTCGGAAATATGTATTGAAAATCATAATTTTTTTTATTTTAAAATTATAGTTTTTCATAATGGCGATTTTGGAAAAATGATAGTTTTCAAAAAACTGAAGTCGAAATTTACAAAATATCTCTTTCGGTAATATATTTGAATATGCTCAAGAAACTGTCAAACATTCTATATTCAAAAACTGAGTTTTTGGAAAAGTTGCCTAAAAATCTAAAAAAGGATGTAGATCTTGACCATCGAAAAAAATATAGCGTTTATGGTCCTAGATCACGATTTCGGAGATATTCGCTTTGAAAATCTTTTATTTTTAATCCTTAAAATTAAAATATTTCATAATGACTACTCTGGACAGATGGTAAGAGTTTTCGAAGAATCCGAAATTTAGTTCTGGAATTCGAAATCTACCAAAAATCTGTTGGGGCAATTTGCGAAGATGCTCAAGAAAAGGTGTTATGTTTTGGAAAATTTGTCAAAAAATCCACAAAAATTCTGAGATATAGATTTAGACGAACCGATTCGATAAAAACATCCTGTCTATGGTTCCGGGTCACTAAAATTTTGGGATATAGATATCGACGAAGTGATTCAAAATATATATATATATTGTTTATGGTCCCAGTTGACGATTTTGGAAATATTCGCTTTTAAAATCAAATTTATTAATCCTCAGAGTTGTAACATTCTATGTATAATGGCAATTCTGAAAAAATGATAAAGGTTTTCCAAGAACTGAAAATGGAATGTATTTCTGAAAGTTGAAACCTACAAAAAAATCTCTTTCTCTACTTTTCGAGGATCCTGAAGAGAAGTTTAAAAATTTCATATACAAAAATTGAGTTTTTGCAAAAGTTGTCTAAAAATTGTCAAGTTCTGACTAACAAATCTTGACAATATATTTTTTTTTAATTCTTTAAATTGTCATATTTCATTGGTAATTCTGTAAAAATAATAGGAATTTTCGAAGAAAGTAAACGAAATTAATTTCTAGAAGTTGAAACTAAAAAAAATCTCTTTCAGTACTTAATTATGAAAATCCCCAAGAAAATCGAAAAATTAAATGAAAAATTGAAAAAATTGAAACTGACAACACAAAATCGTAAAATGATAATATTGAAAATCGAAAAACTGAAAAATGGGAAATAATTGAAAAATTGTAAAACTAAAAAGACGAGAAATTGAAAATCGAAGAACTGAAGAACGAAAAAGTTAGACATTGAAAAAAAAACACGAGAAACTTAAAAATCTAAAAAAATTAATGAATCGAAAAATTGAAAATTGGTAAATCTAAAAATTGTAAAATCGAAAAATTATAAAATCATTAAAATTGTGAAGTCGAAAAACCGTAATATTGAAACATCTAAAAACTGAATAATTAAAAAACGAGATAATCAAAGATTACATTCGAAAATTTACAAATTGAAAAATTGCAAAATCGAGATGAAAATATTTTAAAATCCAATAAATGAAAAAATCTAAAAGTTGAAAAACCGAAAAATTGTAATTCGAAAGATCGGAAAATCCAAAATTTTAAAAATTTCACATTGAAAAAAGAAAATTATAAAATTACAACATCTCGACACCGAAAAAAAAATAAAGAAAATAAAAAACCGAAACAAAAAATTGCAAATCGAAAGTTTGTAAAATTGAAAAAGTTGAAACTGACAACAAAAAATTATAAAATCGGAATACTGAACATCGAGAAACAAAAAAAACGGAAAAAAGTGAAAAATTTGAAAAGCAAAAAACGAGCAGTTAAAAAATGTTTAATTCAAAACTTGAGACAGCAAAAGTTGTCTAAAAATCCACAAAAATTCTGGGATATACATGGATGTTGAGGAATTGATTCGAAAAAATATACTGTTTATAAAAACCCTTAAAATCGTAATATTTCATAAAATGTCGAAAATGGTAGGAGGTTTCGAAGGATTGAAGCCGAAATTAACTTCTGGAAGTTGAAATCTACAAAAAATCTCTTTTGGTAATTTTTGGAAATGCTCAAAATAGGTAAAAAATTGAGCTTTTTGAAGAGTTGCTTAAAATTCCACAACATTTTTTAACCAGCTAATTCGAAAAAAATATCCTCTTTTTGGTCCCGAACTAAGATTTTGGAAATATTCGCTTTGAAAAGCAAACGTTTTAAAAATATGTAAAATTGTCATAGTTGACATTGCCCATTCTGGCAAAATGGTAGGAATTTTTTGGAAGAAATGGGATAATAACAAATAAAAAAGAAAGAAATCGCAAAAACCTGTAAAAGGATAATAATTCAAGGGAAAGGGCCGTGAACTTAAGGTAAAGGTAAGGACTCTCTTGTGACAATGCAGAAAAAATAAATCTACAAAAGAAGGATATTACCAAACAAGAGAAGAATACGAAAATACATGTAAAAAGCAGAAAAAAGAAATAACGAAAGAAGAAGAAGGAAAGCTGAAGACGGGGGATTAGAAAAAGAAGTATGGCTAGATATCAATAACGAAAGAATATTTAGGAGAAAGTCAGTAGCAGTATAGCAATAGTGGATAGTTTATTTCATGAATTTTCTAGAGGGAAAAAGAAAAAGACAAATAGAGCGAGGGGCACAAGATTTTTGTTTGTATTTTCAGTTTAAATCTCAGGTACAAGTTTTTCTTTTTGCCTCTTCAAGCTCCATGTTTATCAATGAGAATCTTTGCAGTTGTATTTGTTAATAAAGAAGTGCCAATCAAATTTGGCGTTGAAACATATGATACAACAAGTACCTCGACGTGTTTGGTTTTACATTTATATTAAAAAATACTCGTAAAGTAAAAATCAAGCTGTGATTTCATTTCTATGGATTTTAAAACTAGTTATATTTGAAAAAAAAGAAAATATTCTCCCTTTCCTGAAAAATGCGCGCTAGTCTTAGTAGCTTGGTGTTACAGTGACCGATGGCACAAAAGACAGAAATAGACGAGAGAATGCAACTATTGTTATCCACTGTTTAAAAACAGGACAGACAGTTGATCATTATTATGTATTAAAACGCGCGATAAATTTGATGCCTCAACATTTACTGATATTATCTTAAATGAGTTGGAGTCTGGCCTTTCATTTACAAACATATTAAGTCAGTGCTATGATGGCGCCTTGGTTCCGCCTAGAAGACAGAGACATTGTAGAAGAAGTTAATCGAAAATCACAGAGTTCATCTTGTTGTTATTCAAGTATTTTTGTAATAATATACAAGCTCGTTTCGTTTGTGGTGAATATTTATTTGCAAGTCCTGTAATAATATTTTTTCAAAATTGCAAAGAATTTTCAAAGTTTTTATTATCGTGCATCTAATTAATTTTAAATGAAAGAAATGAAGTGTTACATATACATCAAATTATAATACCTTGATAGTGATTAGATAATAATTATTCAATTAAAAAAATGGGAATTAATTAAGACAACTTAATTCCAACTACGGCAAGGCAGCAGCAAAAAATTGATCTGAAATCTTGAAAGAGTACTTTCTTTTCACATGAGCAATACATTGTGAATATCTTTTGAAAAAAAAAAAATGAGACCAATTTGTTCAGAATACCTTTCGTTATCCTGTTCATCAGTTATCTGACGAAAGTTAAATTAATTTTATACAGGTGTTTTTGAATATAGTTTTGAAGTACACGTATAAAAAAGTTTGAGCTGCCTGGTGAGCCTAAGAGCTCTAAAAGATTATCTTCTATAAGTTAACTTAGAGTGAATGTGTGCATAATACACAGACCGATGAAAATGCATAGAAACATGCTTACGCAATGATCTTAGTAAAAATATGTATTTACTGACCTCACTGACAACATGATCGCTATGGTGATACTACAACATTCGCGAATTTAGATGAACTCCTAAGAAATTAACAGATTCTGTTTCATTGATCCCCGGAGAAAGTATTCTTAAGGAAAAATAGCATTTTTTGGTTTTAGAGTTATTTAATACTACATTTTGCTGAGCAAAAAGTGCGTTAAACAACATTATTTCTCTTCTAGTGTGCGTTGTAGTTTAGTAACGTTAAAATCTGATGTTAAAAAAGTAGTATCATCTGCTTATAAGACTAGTCCACCACCGGGAAAAGCACTGTGAATGCCATTAATATAGTTGAGGAGAAGGATAGGTCCAAGGACCGACCCCTGAGAAAGTCCAGAATGGATTTCAAGATCATTGGAGTGATCGTTCTCCAGTGCCACTGACTGACATCTGTTTGACAAATAAGATGTTAGCAAATTCAGTTCAGATCCAACAATGTGGTATGATGCCAGTTTACGTATTAGTAGTTCAACAGACAAACAGTCAAATGCTTTCGACAAGTCGCAAAACAAAGCTCCCATACACAAATTATTCTCAAAAGCATCATTAATTTTTGAAATGAGGTGAGAGACAGCAAGTGATGTGGATTTGTTTTTCCTAAATCCAAACTGTGTCTCACAATAAAGATTGTTTGTTTCGAAATAGTGTGTCAGTTGGACTTGAAGGCCCTTCTCGAAGATTTAATTAATATGGGAGTTATGGAGATAAATCTGTAATTATTAAGTAGTTTTGAATCACCTTTTTTTAGAATAGGAATTACTTTAGATTTTTTCAAAACTGACGGATAAATACCAGTTTGAATGCACCGATTAAAAAACATTAAGATTTTTAATACATTTAATAATTTTTGAATTTAGGCCATAAATATCTTTTGCTGGAGAATTTTTTAAGTAATAGATGATATCACGGACTTCATTGTAAGATAATTTACTAAAGGTAAATTTACTATTCGAGAGTTCAAATGTTGAAGATGTGTAGTTATTTACGTCTGTATTATCCGGTAAATCTTTAATTAATTCGGTTGGTATATTGGCAAAATAGGTATTAAAATCAGTGGCGGAAAAGGGAATTTCATGTGATGCAGTATGTTTATTAACTAAATGTTTAACTAAAGCCCAAATATCTCTAGGATGGTTATTAGCTTTTAAGATGTAATCATCATGGGCTCGTTGCCTGGCTTTTTGTATTTCAAATCTATACTCGGCATCAATTTTTTAGAAAAGACCATAGGAGCCCCAAGCTTCTTTCACATTTTTAAAGATACTAAGGACCTCCCCGATTCTTTCAAATTCAAAAACAAAACATCAAGGATCCGAAGATTTTTTCACTATTTAAAAAAATACACCAAACTTCTTTCAAAATCTTTCAAGAGTAAAACTTCAGGTGTCCTAAAATTCTTTTATTTTATAAAGTAAGGGATTCTTTCAAATTCCAAAAAAAACACGAGAGAATTCCAAGATTCTTTCAAACTCTCTCAAAAACCAAACATGAGATGCTCGAAAATTCTTTTATATTAAAAAAAAGAAGGGCCTCTAAATTGCTTTAGTTTTTTTCAAAACAAAATACCAGGATCTCCCAACATTCCTTCAAATTAAAAAACAATCACAGGGGTCCCTCGCCACAATTCTGGAAAATCTTTGGGGAAAAATACGCTAGAGACCCCAAGATTCTTTCAAACCCTTAAAAAACATTATAGGGGTCCTCAAAATTCTCTATAATCTTTCTTTAAGGAAAAAAACCAAAGGGCCCTAAGACTTTCAAATTCTTAAAAAAAGGCAGCAGGAGTCCTCAAGATTCTTTAAATCAAGATCATTGAGGTCCCTAAATTTTTTACAATTTTTAGAGAGAAAAACAGTAGAGGATCACAAGATTCTTTCAAATGTTGTAGGTGTTGACAGAATTCTCTACAATCTGTAAGGAAAGGAACATTAGAGAGATTCAAGATTCTTTCAAATTATTTAAAATATCATAAAGGTCTCCAAAAGTCTTTAAAACAAGATCATTGAGTCCCAAAATTCTTTACAATCTTTAGATAGAAGAACACTAGAAGGCCACAAGATAGTTTCAAATTCTGTAAAAGAAGGTCATAGGTGGTCCCAAATTTCTCTACAATCTTTAGAGAAAAAAATACTATAGCCTCAAGATTCTTTCAAATCTTTTAAAAAAGGTCATAGGGATCCCCCAAATTCTCTACAATTTTTAGGGAAAAAACACTAGAGGGCCCTAAGATGCTTTCGAATTCTTAAAAAAAAGACAGCGGGAGTCCTCAAGATTCTTTAAAACAAGATTATTGCAGTCCCTAATTTTTTTTACAATCTTTAGAGATAAAAACACTAGTGAGCTTCAAGATTCTTTATTCTTTTAAATTATTAAAGAAAAGATCATAGGAATCTCCAAAATTCTCTATAATCTTTTGTGAAGAAAGTACTAAATGGCACCAAGATTCATTCAAATCTATTAAAAAAGATCATAGGAATCCCCTAAATTCTATACAATCTTTAGGGGAAAAGCACGAGAGGACCCTAAAATTCTTTAAATGAAGATCATTGTGGTCCATAAATTTTTTACAATATTTTGAGAGAAAAACAATAGAGGGCTCTAAGATTTTTTGAAATTCTTTGAAAAAAATCAAACCTGACACCAAAATTCTCTACAATCTTTAGGAAAAAAACTCTAGAGGACCCCAAGATTCTTTCACATTCTTAAAATAAAGACAGCAGGAGTCTCCAAGATTTTTTTAACAAAAGATTATATAGGTTCCCAAAATTCTCTACAATCTTTAGGGGAAAAGAACGCTAGAAGGCCCCAAGATTCGTTCAAAATCTTTAAAAAAAGACATCAGGAGTCCTCAGGATTCTTTAAAGTAAGATCATTGAGGTCTCTAAATTTTTTACAATCTTTAGAGAGAAAAATAGTACTGGACTTCAAGATTTTTTGAAATTCTTTAAAAAAGATCATACGTGTCCCCACGATTCTTTACAATCTTTAGGGAAAAAACACTAGAGGGTCCCAAGATTCCTCCAACCTCTTTAAAAATAAAACATCGTTAGGTGTCCGAAAATTCTTTCAGTTTCTTCCAGAAATCCCAAGATTCTTTTATATTCTTTAAAACAAGATCATGGGAGCCCCAAAAATTGTCGAAATGTTAAGAGATTTTGAATTAGAACTTACTTTCCCCAATGGAAAATGTCTATTTGCAGCAGCAGATAATAAATACATCAGATTATCACATTCTTAATCTACAGTTAAATTTGAATTTTTGATAAAAGACCAATCAGTATTTTCAATTTCATTATAAAAAGTAAATAGACCTAATGAAGTTGTTGGATTTATAATTTTTTCCTCTTTCAAATTACAGAAGCACATACACATATTGAACAAGATGCCACTGTGGTCAGATATATTATACTTCATGACATAACTGGACACATAGTCTTCTTCTAGGTTTGTTAAAAAGTTGTCTAAACAAGACTCTAAACGTGTGGGTTGATGCACAATATGGTATAAATTGAAAGATGAATGAATCACAAAATTCCCTCAGATTGCTACTGGGTTTTAGAAAATCAATACTGAAGTCGTCAGTGAACACTAAGGCACGAGATGAAGCACACACTTTCTCAAATAGGACATTCATGACACTTAAGAATATATTCATGTCACCTTTTGGAGGTCTGTAGATAACAACAAGTAAATTAAGTACCTTTGATTCAATTGCACTTAGTTCAACGTGATTTTCTACTGTTAAAGCTAATATATCATCTCTGCTCGCAAAATACTTAAAATATGAAGAATTGACAAAAATGGCAACACCGCCATGAGTGGTTGAAGATCTGCAGAAAAAACTTACTAATTTATAATTGTCTAAAATTACGCTTGTTATTGATTCAGTCAACTGGAACCAATGTTCAGAGATACAGATTATAGAAAATTTAGGAAATAGCGCATTAATTTCTAGTACTTTATTACACACGCTCTGCACGTTTTGATGGTATACGCTAAAATTTATGTGGTTTCTGTGGTAACTGTAGTTGGTGGAAAATGTTGTATTCTGTTTGTACATGATTGATAATACCTATTAACATATGTATTAGCAGGCCAGAAGTCTGGGTTGCATAAAAGAGCTTGATATTTTAGAGGAGCTTTAATTGTGAAAATACTAGAAGATGTTTTCTTATTCTACAAACTTAACTTCAGTATCAATTTCCTGTAGTACATCTGAAATGTCCGTGATTGTTTGCTGAGTGGACAAATTAGACACGTATATCCAGCAGAATTTTTCTGCAGGAACCAATTTTGCTTTGGCACCCGTGGGTAGTTCCTGATTACGAGAGATATTTTTTTTTTATTAACACGCATTGATTCTTTAGACTGACCTTCGGCTGTGGACTTAACAGACAACTTCTCTATTTTCTCAGCTTTATTTAAGCTGTAATCTTGTGAGTAGGAGTCAGTTGATGTACCTGCTTTCAATCTAGAGCTACTATCTTTAGTTATTAGTTCACTATTTGTTGTCTGCAAAGGTATTAGTGGAGCAAATTTAAGTTAGTTGGGAAAGAAGATTGTTGACTATCCTTATGAAGCAGAGGTGGAGTTTTCTTAGGTTCAGTGGAAATAGTTGGATCATCATTTTCCGATTCAGATTCACTATTATCATTTATGTGGCGATGAAAATCAGAAAAATTAGAAAAACGTCGGGAATTTCTTGCAGCTTTATTTATATTTACCGATATCACCTGCTTGATTATAAGTGAAAGTGTGTGTGTTATCAGCTAATGTTTTTAAACCTACACATGACATTCGTCTTTCCCGCACATCAGAATTTTCTTCTTTATAAGTGGACGAAATAGAATTCATAGGTAACACAGGTCTTACTTTTTGTAACTCCTGTCTTAGAGCTGTCAGATCTTGCTGTAGTAAGCTCAGGAGTGTTTTCTGCGCTTCTATCAACGCTTTGCAGCTGCTAATTTCTACACGAAGGTTGAGCGTCACTGCACTCACAACCACAGTTAAAGTTTTCAAAGAAATCACTAAGACATTGAGTGATAGCATTTCGTATATTAACATCGTAGGTAACTGATTTTTTAATTTTAGGTGGCATTTGTATGAAATTATTTGATTGTTATGTGAGAATAATACGAATAGCGCACAGCTCTCACCAAGACATCAAGCAATCCCAAGATTTTTGCAACATGTTTGGTTCACGTCTTAAGTTTAGTAGCGGAAAATTTTTTCCACCATCAAGGATTTTGAAGATGTAGATTTTCATGTGCCATTTTCGCGTTATCCATCTACATTTTGTGTACCAGCGCCTAAATCCAATGTATTAAGGAATTCACCAGTACATAATTTATGTCGGAATGCTAGCAACGAGGGGTAAACCGCAGAGGAAATTAATTGTACATGCTAGAGCAAATCAAAGGAAATCACAGAAAATCACAGGAAATCAAAGGAAATCAAAAAGAAATCAAGAGGAGATTAACGAGAAATCAAAAGGAAATCAATGAGAAATAAACGAGAAATCAACAAGAAAACAAAGGAAATCCAAAATCATCATAGCAAATCCAGTTAAACTAGATATTTTCTAGAACTAACAAACGTAACATGTACGACATAAGTCATAGTATTCATCATAAGAAAGAAAATATCAATTTAATCTTAAAAGTGGAGATTAAATAACCTTTTAAGGGCATAATGATAGAAAATTCCAGTAAAATATCATTAACTGACAGCATGATATTTCAGATTGGCAAATATTAAAGTTGTAGTTAATGAAGTGCAGTTCCGATGAGAAATGATACATTACTATATTGCTTTATACCTACAAACCAAATTTATAATTTCACCCCAAATTAGTTTTTAAAAATTGAGTTTGTGATATGAGGTACCAAATTCATTAAGTTCAGGTCGTGCAAAAATCTTACTGATGATATGTTCTTGCCTTGGAAGTTTAGCTGTCAAACTTGTGAGAGTATGTTTAGAAGCTTTAGATCAATGACCTCAACTTTTAGCACAATTGTTAATTTTAGTATAAGAGATATGTTGCATCGAAGTGACAGACTGCAAACTATAAACAACATTAAAAACGATTTGGATAAAAAATTCGTTTTTTCTAGAGAAATCGGGAAAAAAAGTTCAATCATGAAGAGAGATTTTGTGAAAAATGATGACTTAGGAAACATTTCAGATAAAGATATACAAAGCACCGTAGAATCAGCTTTACGGGATTGTCTGCGTGACACTGAAGATTTAGGAATGAAAGTGATAGATTTCAACTACGTATTTTTGCCTCCGTGTAAAGACAATGAATGCAATGACGAAGTTGAAGATGAAATGTTTAGTGAAGAACAGTGCGATCACATTGAAAATTACAACAATTCTCAAATAGCCATGGAACGTAACTGTTTTCAAAGTTTGGAAAACGATCCAGTTGACCAAGATGAAGATTTACTGAATGATCTTTGCACAATTTCGTACGAATCTAAGAAATTTGACAGAGACATACACCTTAGAAGTTTTGATAGTGACGATATTTTTGTTGAGAAAGGTGATCTAGTCAGAATACGCTTAGATAATACAACAAAAGTTACAAAAAAGTCTTCACTTTGCTGGCTGTTAGACAATGAAAAGGATCGCGTCAGTGTGGATCGTCTCAAAAGATTTATTCGAAATAAGAAATCTAATAGTAGTAGAGTTAACTCAGAAACAGATACCTGCCTTCAACATAAAGATGCATCTCAAATTCAAAAACCAGTCCAAATTGGAAAACAGAAAAGACGCTATAATATATCAAGTGACTCATCTGATTTAGACAACCCAAGTAGTATCGAATATGATGACAGCACGGACACCGAAAGTTTGAATTCTTCCAATTATTCTAATGATTTGAATCTCAAGGCTGAAAATAGTAAGACTGATCGTTCTAAACCAGACTTAAATATAGACGATAATATTATAGTACAATTAACAACTCAAAAACAAAACAAAAAATGTTACATTGGTAAAGTGTTATCACTTAATCCTATTTTTTGTGATTTTTTGAAAAGGAATCCAAAAATTCCGGATGCTTTAATGTTTCCGGACATTAAAGATCAGGGGGAGATCCAAGAGAATGAATATAGAATGAAACTACCTCCACTAGGTACTCAGAAGAGGCAGTATAGTTTTTGAAAAAAAATATTGAAAAAATATTTGATTTAATTCTAGTTTTTTTTTAAGTGATGTGATTAAAATTTGTGATAATGTGACCTCAACCTGGGGTGCGATTTTGTTTCTCGATCGAAGTGATAAATTATCACTTGCGATAAATGTCATTGCGCAGCTTTTAAATGCAAGTTTGCATTTATTCTTTGCATATAAGCTTATTAAATGCTCAAAAGTTTACAATTGCCTTAATTTTAAGAACTTATAACTCAGAATTACGATTTTGAACTTTTATTTTGACATAAATTTCGAGGTTATGTCTCCAAAATTTATCACTTCACTCAGAGCCATCGAGAAAATATCACTCCATGAAGAGTTAATTACGTGACAGAATCGAGAAATGTGACAGAAATGTCTCACCAACTCAGCCTCTCAACCAATCAGCAAACGAGATTTTATCGCTATCGAGGTTTTTTCGATCGAGAAACAAAATCCCACCCCTGGGTCGAGATTTGTACAAGTATATATCGTAGAGAACACTAAAGTAAGAAACTGTGCAAAATTCTAGGTGCCCATGAACACTTTTAAAGGGGAAAATTACCTCTGGAAATTTATCAAGCGGGGTTATCCACTCTTTTATTGTGCAAAAAAAAAATTCTTACGTGTTAAATTTTGCATTTCAAAAGTTTTTTTCTAATATGCTTCATTTGAAAGTTGTGAACAAAAAATTAAAAGTGTTATCATCTGTATTTATGGGTAGCTAGAATTTAGCACAGTTTTTTACTTCAACATCATCTACAATATATACACAAATCTCGACCCAGGTTATGGGGGTAAGTATTTTTTAAGAAGTTGTTTTATTTTGTGATATTTTGTTATGATCCAACAGAAATGCTTTACTTTTATCTTTTTTTTTAACATTTAATAAAATAAATGAAACTACCTGTTTTTTCTGTTTATGCTACCATGATAAATGAATAAACCCAATTTTTAAAAAGTAATGACTTAAGTTATTATTATAAGTTTGATTTAGTAGGTCAAACTTTAACATGATCTTGTATGCACAACACAGAAATGAACTTAATAGAATGATTTTGGACTATTTTGGTATTCATTAATTACCTCTGTGAACGTATGAGCCAGCTGGTGTTGCCTTATGAGTCACTGATAAGTAAAAACTGCTGACGTAACTAAAAATATCCTTGGCCTTATGTACTTTTAATTTCGTAAAGTCAAAAGCAAAATTTCATAATATAATTTATTAAAAAATTAATAATAATATATAATATAATTTATTAAATCTTTGAGTGATTTAAACGAACTAAGTTGTACACACCAGACATTTTTAATTTCAAAATTAAAATAGACCATAAGGTTTTCTGACTGAATGTGCAAAAAATCTAGAAAATTGCATATGTCCACTTTTAGAACAAACATTTGACCCAAGAAAGTGTAAAATTCGAACGTATACTTACTCTATTGATTTAGACATCTAAAACCTCGATTTCAGAGTAGCGTTCTTTTTGTAAGTAAAATCAGATTTTTTTTCTTAAACATTTCAGTTTGTTGCTTAGCAGCACAATACATTTTATTTATTTATTTTTTTTCGTCTAAAGGGAAAGCACTTCAGCTTACCTAGCCACCGTACGTTAGTAAACACTTGGTAAAAAAAAGGTTTAAATTCAACATCATTATCGCCAAAACAAAAAAGTCAAGTTTAAAAAGTTAACAATCGCCCTGTAGTACATTATGTAAACAAATTTTGAGAAAATCAAAAGAAAATCATAGGAAATTAAGAGAAAATCACAGGAAATCAAAGGAAATCACAGGAAATCAAAGGAAATCACAAGAAGTTAAAGGAAATCAGAGGAAATCAAAAGAAATCGGGGAAATGAACAGGAAATCATTGTCAAAAGGAAATCAATTGTACACTTGATGGTCGGCGGTTTACCCCTCGGCTAGCAATGTATATCTTGACATATTTTTTGATAAATTATTAATTAATTAGGAATTAGTATAGTACTTCGGGTAGCCAAAATTTATAGTAAACCTATTTTTCGTTCTAATGTTGATATTATTTTGTTATATATTTATAGTGTAAAGAATGTATTTAAGTTTTTTATTTTGCCCTGTTATTGGGGTTATACCTGTTGGGCAATAAAGGATTATTATTATTATTATTATTATTATAACCATAAAGAAATATCGAGACACATCCTTGACGGACCTCAAAGCACAAAGATTCATTGAAACCTCGACATCGAAATTTTCACCTCAATCTAATAATTTGTAATACAGTTACCGCAAACCAATCCTCTACCAAAAACCGCACGCACTGCCTGGAAGCCAACACTTCCTTTCCCGCCTCCCATTTCCTCATTCTCGAATCTCCCCTCCTTCGCGAGTCCAACGGTACCACCGTCAGCCGGCGCAAAAAACGGCATCAAATCTGCGGTCTGAGTTGTGTGCCCTCCTCGCCCAAAACCCGTAATTATTGTGTAATGGAGGCAAGTTCGCATAAAAAATAAAAACTACAAGTCAGAAGCAAAACCGCCGTCCATCATTCAGCTCGTATGGACGCACCTAATAAAAACCCAAGATGAACGTGCCGCCTTCGATCATACCATAAATCTCGACGTGTTTATTGGCAGTAAGTCCGGGATCGGCGATCGTTTATTTGCACCGGAATTTTGGGCAGAGTGGTACTGTTTATGGGACGCATTTTCAACGCCCATCGACGTAATTTACACTGTAATTAATTATTAATGGATGGGTGGTCGGTGGGCCGATAATGTCGGAGATAATCGCCGAATTAGCTCGGTAGCGACGACGAAAACGATTTTCGAAAAAAAAGAAAAGGTTATGTAATGCGGGTACTGCGGAGTTGGGTACTACGAGTGTAGTGTGGTTTTCGATGGATGGTGAAACCAGTTGTTTTGGTCGTGTTGAGTAATAAAATAATAGTTTCTTTCTATGTGAAATTAATGGTCTTGGCTTTGAGTATAATAGGATTAATAGGTAGTACTTGAGTACTTAGAGTAGTTATCTTTGTGAATATAGAAATATAAAGACCTGATTGCTTCACGAGAGGCATAATCCTGTTTTATCTAACATTAAATTTTACAACTATTGGCGTTTTACGAAGTTGTTTGGTTAATATGGAGTACCACTGGGTTTATGTTTGGTATGTGGGGGCTAAGCTGTAATTCTGATAAGAAAAATATGCCTCCTACGTAGACAAAACGTAGGAAGGAAATGAACTTGAAAAAAATATATATATAGGAACGAAAATTCTGTCAATATTTTTATTTTAAGTTGAAGAAAATTGTAAAAATGAACTATTATTCATGTTCTGTTTAAATATTTTCATAATTTATGAGGAATTAGTTAAGTAAATAGAATAAATATTCCTTACCATTATTGTTTTATCCAGCTCGCCGTTTTCAACCTGTAAATAAAAAGAATAACCATTATAGCAGCATATACAAATATAGTCAACAAAAATTTTATAGATTCAGTGACCAGTTTCGCCTTTAATTATGCTTCATCAGTTTTCTAAAAAAGATTACAAAATGGACGGTTATTAAAAGCGAAGTACTCTCTTTCCACAATTTTTTTTTTTTTGGCTACTTTCATGTTTTCTTGACGTTTCATAACCCCTAGCGTATGCAAAAATAGGTTCTTTGATTTCGTCTGTCTGTCTGTTTGCCGTCTGTCCGAATTTTTATTACACAGATATTTTCCGAAACTTCCGGACTGACTGCTGTCAAATTTTATATGTGTATTGGAAATATCATGTAGATGTCAGTGTTTTTAGATATTTCAAAATTTTTATATCATACTTTCTCGTTTTTTCATTTTTGATTTTTCAGTTTTCAGTTTTACGATTATGCAATATTTCCATTTTTTGATTCGGAATATTGAAAAATCGAAAAATTAAAAATCGAATAACTAAAAATCGTAAAAAAGTCTAAAAACGGAAATAAAGAGAAACTGAAAAATTGCAAATTGAGGAACTGAAGAAATGAAAAATTGATACACTGAAAAATTAAATATCGAGAAACTTAAAAATCGAGAAAAAAACTAATCGAATGGAAAAATTAGAAAATGCAAACATTGTAAAATGGAAAAATTCAAAAGTCGAAAAACTGTGCATTGTAAGATCGAGATATTGAGAAATTAAATATTGAGAAATTCAAAAATAAAAAATCGGAAAATTGAAAAATAGAAAATAAATGAAAATTTTTAAAAACCAATAATTGAAAAATGGGAAAATGGAAAAAATTTAAAATAGTAAAATTGAAGAAGTGACAAATTTTTAAAACTTATGATTATTGTTACATATTTAAAATGAAAAGTAAGAAAGTTTGCAAATCAAAAATCGAAGAAACGAAAAACTGAAGAATCGAAAAAGTGAAAAATAAAAAAAAATGACAAATTTGACATTGAAAAAAAGGTAAATTGTAAAATCAAAACGAAAAACCAAAAACTCAAGAAAATAAGAAAATAAAAAATCGAAACGAAAAATTTCAATTCGAAGAAATGAAAAATTAGAAAATCGAAAAAATGAAAAATTAAAAATTTCAAACTCATGAAATTGCAAATCGAGAAATTGCAAAATCTAAACATATACTAGGTAAAACACCCAAAAGTTGGAAAATTGATGAGTTACATATCGTAAATTTGAAGAAAAAAAAATTGATAAAACTGAAATTGGCAAAAATGTTGAAATCTGAAAATTGAAAAATATAGAAATTGTAAGGAAAAAAAAATAAAAGCTGAAACGAAAAGTTACAAATCGAAAATTTAAGGAGATAAAACTTCAAAATAATGGAAAAGAAAAATTAAAAATTGAAAACTCTAGAAATTTTGGATCAAAAAATTACGCATTCTAAAAATTGAATTTGAAAAAATTTATTTCAATTGAAAAAATTGAATTAGAATTGAAAAATTTGAAAGTTGGAAAATTGGAAAAGCGAAAAATTTAGACCTGAAAACTTGTAAAGCGAAAAACTGAAGAAGCAAAAGAATGAAAAATTGAAAAAACTAACTTTGCCAAAAATTATGAAATCAGAGCATTGAAAAATATAAAAACTGTCAAAATAAAAAATAAAAAACTGAAACGAAAAATTACGAATCGAAAATTTGAAGAGACTTGGAAATTATAAAAATTCTAAAGCGAAAAACTAAAGAAGCAAAAAACAATGAAAAATTTAATAAATTGAATTTGGCAAAAATAATGAAATCGGAACATTGAAAAATATAAAAATTGTAAAAATAAAAAACAATAACCTGAAACGAAATTGAAAATTTGAACAGATAAAACTTCAAAATAATCGAAAATTTATAAAATTAAAAACTCGAGAAATTTTGTATCAAAAAATTACGCAATCCAAAAATGGAAATTGAAAAAATTGAATTCAAGTTGACAGTTTACTAGTTGGGAAACTGAAAAACTTAAAATTTAGACTTGAAAACTAGCAAAATTGTAAAGCGAAAAACTGAAGAAGTAAAAAAAATGAAAAACTGAAAACACTGAAATTGGCAAAAACTAAAAAATAGGAACACTGAAAAATATAAAAATTGTAAAAATAAAAAAATAAAAAGCTGTAACAAAAAATTACAAATCGAAAATTTGAACAGATAAAACTTCAAAATAATCGAAAAGTTGTAAAATTAATGACTGAAAACTTGAGAAATTTTGAATAAAAAAATTGCACAATTTCAAAATTGAAAATGAAAAAAATTAATAAAAGTTAGAAAATTGTAAAACTGAAAAATTTAGACTTAAAAACTCGAAAAACTGTAAAGCGAAAAACTGAAAAGGGAAAAAAATTGTAAAAACTGAATTTGGCAAAAGTTATGAAATCGTAACATTCAAAAATATAAAAATTCTAAAAATAAAAAAAGCTGAAGTGAAAAATTACAAATCGAAAATTTGAAGAGATAAAACTTCAAAATAATCGAGAAATTGAAAATTCGAGAACATTGGAATATAAAATTGCGCAGTCTAAAAATTGAAATAGAAAAAATTGAATTAAAATTGAAAATTTAAAAGTTGGAAAATTGAAAAACTAAAACATTTAGACTTGAAAACTCAAAAAATTGTAAAGTGAAAAACTGAAGAAGCAAAAAAAAAAATGAAAAATTGAAAAAACTGAAACTGAAATGGAAAATTAAACATCGAAAATTTGAAGAGATAAAACTTCAAAATAATCGAAAAGTTGAAAAAAAGACTGAAAATTGGAGAAATTTTGAATAAAAAATTTCACAATCGAAAAGTTGAAATTGAGAAAACTGAATTAAATAAAATAGGTAAATTTAAAAATTGGAAAATTGAAAAATTAAAACTTGGCAACTCGAAAAATTGCACATCGGAAAACTGAAGACGCAGAAAAATGAAAAATTGGAAAATTCAAGTCAAAAAAGCTGCCGGAGACGATTTTTGTGGAAAACTTTATCAACACTGTATATCTGAAATAGTGTTTTTCGATTCAATTTTACTAATTTGAAGTTTGTCGTAAAATCGATTGCTTGAAATTATGCTCCTAATGGAGGCACTTCAAGTTGTAAAATAACCAGCAGGTGGTCGAAACGGAAAGTTCAATAAAATTCTTACAACTGTATTACATTGATCGGAAAGTAATGAATAAGTTAAGGTCAACTGGGTACTTGATTCTCGTTATTTACTATACCGGAAACACTAGAAATTTACACTCTGTTTTACCTAATTGGTACTTTCATCAAGAGAGTAAGAAGAACAATTTGTATATGTCACATATTTTTACTAAATCCTTTGTAACGGTTGGATTTTGCCGTTGGTGAATTATACTTATTATCGACCAGAATCACCTTTCTCTTTAAACAGTCTTGAATTTGTCAAAAAAGTTCCTCCTACGATTCACTGGCCGTAAATTTCACAACCCATGTTAACAAAATTCGACAGAATTTAATTAAACCCACGTCAAAGCACGAAGACCAAAAGCAGATTAAGCCATTCAGATTCCGGGATGAAATTCGCTCGATCTTCATTTCTTCAAACACAAACTGTATCGGTAGCCGCGTTTAAGATCGAAAACATGTTTCGATCGCCATCAAGTCATCGTTTGTAAAATGTGTGTAAGGCGCTTAGCTCGAGTGGAAGTTCCTTAACCTGTTGGAGCCTCGATCGGCTTACGCGGCCTTCCAATTCGAGCAATTTCATATAAAATCGGTATTTTATCGGTTAGGAAATGCAAATGCTGAGGATTTTACTTGTTTACGACGTGCTCTGGGGCAAGGGGAGCTGCGGACTTGATAGACGTCACGTGGTATTAACATATTGCGTATTAAGGAGATGTTAATTTACGAGAGGTTTGCAGTTGCAGTGATGGAAGATGCAAGTGTGGGGATTACATGATCGATAAAATGCAAATGTTAGGTACATACTTGAGGTATTAATCTTCTGAGCGCGAAGACTCGAGCCAATCAGAATTACGCTAATGCCACTTTGTGTTGGTATTGTACGGAAGGATATCTGGCTTATGCAACACTTTGGCTTTCAGACAGGTGTTGTTTTGGTTTTGTGAGGCTGATGCGCAATATGTACACAATGAAGGCACGGACGTACATTGAGGAGCTTTATTTAGCTGTCGAACAAACAAATCCAAACTTAAAACAACAGGGTGTGATGTGGGTTCACTAAGCTGACAATAGACTTCTTTGGTTGCAGTCATACAAGTTTTTTTAAGGGTATTACAAACAAATACCGCCAACGCCAATGGTTCGTTACAGTCAAGACAGCTGCGACGTCGCGAAGAGCGAAAAAGCTGAAACCTGTCAGTTCTATATACAGGATGTTCATTTTGTGTGTTCACGCCTGACAATTTTTGCATAGACCACATATTATTAGAGAGCGGATTTATAAGCACAAACAAATTAAGAATAAGCGCTTAAATAAGCACAACATTTTCAATAAAAAAGTTTTATTTCAAGCAAAAAAGCATTAAATAAGCATTTCACTTTCATTAAAAAAGTTTTATTTTAAGCAAAAAAGCATTAAAAACATAATCATATTACAAATCAAAGAACACTTCTTAGAATTTTGAATAAAATATTATTACAATAATCCTAGACTTTATATTTTACACACGTATTTCAGTTTTTTTACAACAATTTATGATTGTAATGTGTTTCAAGTTGTCCACTGTAAAATTTTTTCGGCGATCATTTAAAATGTGTTTAAAATTGGAGAATGTGCGTTCAACATCCACACTCGTTGGTGGCGCAAATTTGAGTTTTGCAACTAATGTTGAATCTAACTCCAAATTTTACACCTTCTGGCCTTGTAAAACACGAGCAACGTCGGAAAGAACACCGAAACCTGCATTTTGTTTAACACTTCGTCAAGTTTTTGAGATACTCTAGTACCAATATCACCCCTTACTGCGTTTGCTTGTTGTTTAAATTCTTTCACTAAGTTTATGGCATCTACCAACAACATGTTGGGTTTTTCTAACTTTTCTATTACCTCACATACGAATTGATAATTGCTTCTTAGAGAAGCTGGATCTTGTCGCAAATCTTTGTTTTCCAAAATATTTATGCAATCTTTAATCGATTGAGAAGAATCTTCGCTAAACTCCGTAACTACTTCTTCAAATTCTTTGATATATTTGTCATAATAAAATGTGGCCTGTAACCATGTTCCCCACCTCGTTATAGTCGGTTCTGGGGGCAATGGTATGTTTGGAAATTTTTCCTTAAAATGTTGCACTCTTAGTGGGACTTTAACAAAAATCTTTTTACCATTTGCCACTAATTTATTAACAATAGGAAACTGCAAACGTATTCCTTCAGCCATTCTGTTTAAACCGTGGCCAATGCAAGTAGAGTGAATTAAATTGGGGTACAATATTTTTAGATTATTCCCTGCTTTCAACATATAACGAGCTGCATCCGAGATCATCAATAAAATTTTATTCGCCGGTACGGCATTTGGCGAAAATAGTGACGTAAGACTGTCATTTACAAATCTGGTAATCGTATTGCCATTTGTTTTACTACCTACTCTCGACTAGGGAAATTTTCATTTAAGATTCCAACAATTAAACTTGCCACGTATCTTCCACAACTATCAGTTGTTTCATCGACAGCGAACTACACTTAAATAATTATCTCCAATGCGATGTTTAATTTCGTTGTAAACTTGCTGAAACACTGGGCCTACATAATTTTTTCGGAGAGTACCTACTTTCAACCGGAATATGTCGACTGCAGTGTTTTTCAAGGAATTCTTGAAGAGGGCTTTTCTTCAATTATTTTAAAGGTATATTGGACTGGATCATCATTTTACATAAATCGAAATTAAACTGAAACTGCTCATCTTTTGTGGAAGTAGATGCAACAGATTCATGTATGGTCTGCTGTTTAATTTTAGAAACTTGAAACATTTTCTTCCTTTCTACATGAAGAGTCGTTCTGACATGTTGCGTCACGTTGTATTTTTTATCACTTTGAATCTAAAACAACGTACATAGGTATACAGGATTAACAAAGGAAAATAGATAAAACAAAATTTGTGGGCTTACGGTTTTCACACAAGCTCTGCAGAATATTTTGTTGTTTTCTAATTTTAATTCTGGAAAATCCCTTATCCACTCATCCATCGTCGATTTTACTTTCGGCATTATTTTAAAATATTAGTAATATTACCAAAAAGAACTCAACATGTAACAAGGGAGAACCACGTATAACACTGTACTACGACAGATGCGATAGACTGATGGTTGTTAAATAAACGGTTCATTTACTTAAAAGTTTCCATTAGCAAAATTTTAAGGTAGGTTGTTGGGTACAATAATCCTTTTTTCTAGAAAATCTTCAACGGTCTTGCGGCAAAATGCCGAAAAAAACATCTGGTTAAAAGCTTTAATTCATTATCAACGGAAGTAAGGATTTAAAGTCATAAAATCTATGGACTATTTTTCCAATCCTATAAAAAAAATTTATTACCCAAACGACCGGAACCTATTCACAGAAAGGGTCTTGAGTAAGTGTACTTCAATGGTCAAGTCCAGGTAAAATGCGTACGATACGATACGCCTAACTAACAAGTATTTGTCATCCCGACAAGGCCGACATTTGAACAAAATATGCATTAAAACTCATATTCGTCGAAAAAGCATTAAATAAGCATATAAATTTTAATATGCATAAAATTGAAAAAAAAGCAAATAAGCATAAAAAAAATGTGTCAAATGACTCCAAATTGTATCATAGTTACAGATATAAAAAAGTTTTGAAGTGCTTACATTTTTCACAAAAAGCATTAAACCTAGAAATCCGCTCTCTACATATTATATACACCAAATATGTTAGTCCTTGACGCGGAATATATTCGTAGAGATAGATGTTTTTCCTCGATTGTAGTTTGATAATTATTGTACATAGAAGATAAGTTTTGAGAAAAGAGCTTCCGGATTTGTAGAGGTGTGTTTTGCATTGTAGCCTCGAGCCCGGGCCAAAGAAATTGGCCAGCAAGTTCCGAAGTGGGAAAATTTTTACTAGGGTTCGAGCATAGGAAATTCTCACCGTTGTCAATGGCTGTAGAGTACTCCTGTAAACTATGGATATTTTTATATTTGATGTTTGTAAGCCTATTGTACGGGAAGGATATTCCTATGACTTGGACGAATCTGCTGACAGACCACCCGCTCCAAGTCATTGCTCTCTTTTTAGGTTAAACTGTGGGAAAAAAGTTCCTAAGAGAAACTACCCCCGAAAGGAGGTGATTGGCCAAGAAGTACCCCCTCTAATCAGGAAGGTACGACTTGGCTGCAAAATTTTGGCACAAAGTTTGGTTACTGTTTCGAGTTTGTAGTGGTCGGTCGGGAAATTCTCCCGCGGGTTGTTTTGCTCTTCAATAATTTTTTCTTGCATTTTTTTGTGTAAAGTGTAGAGTTGTGTTAACTCCCTTCTTTCATTTTATTCAAAATTTCGCCGCTAGCGACATTCTCTCCAGTGGACAAGCCAAACTGCGTTTACTTGCGAGAGATACTCTCAGTGCGAAGAAGCTTCGAATTGGGGAAGTATTCCCCGAGAGTAAGCAGTTCATCATAAATTATTTCTCGAGTAAAGCCGACTTATTATACACGTTTATGATTCTATGCAAATAGTTGTGAAAAGGACTATGCAATTCGGCCAATTCTGATCGTTAACCTGACTTCAACATTTATACAGCGTTTTGAGATAGGTAACACACTTTTATGAAATTATTAAATACTAAAAAAAATGTAAAACGAAGATAAATGACTAAATTATGTTCTTTTATCGTAAATCTGAAGCAAGTAATGTGAAAAATAGACTAGATTAACTATATTAATTTATGCACAACGAAGTAAATTCATTTTTTATTATTGTAATAACGTTTTTAAATGAATTTTTAATAATAAATTACATATTAGGTACTACAAATATATTGTTAGCATGCGTATTCAAAAATTAGTATTTATATTTATATTTATACTTATTTATTTTCAGTGCTGTCCTACAGTGCTGTCCGCGAATGATGGGTTTTGCCATGGCCAAATTTGGATGGTCAAAAGACCAAACTGCAGAACTAAATAATTGCACAGTATAAAAAAAAGGACTATAGAAATCGCGTAGCATACACTAAAATTATTTTCAACTATACAGACTGTTCTGTTTTTGAGGCGTAATATGCAACGTACTTTTTCAAATAGAATGCCTAATTCTAATTTTCTAAAAAATGTTTGTAATGTTCACAAAAAAAATCGCAATCGTATTAATTTTAAGAGCTGTCTTATAATATTTTATGGGGAGGTAAACAAAAGTACGTGCTTTACTGCGGTGTCAGTTAAATTAAGTTCTAATATGCCGATTGTTTATAAAAAAAACTAAAACATTACAATTTTCATACATCATTATTTCCGTCAGCCGATTCTCTATTTTTACGTTTTCTCGACTTTTCATGACCTCTAGAGTACGAAGAAATAAGTTTCCGTCTGTCTGTCTGTCCGTCTGTCTGCCGTCCCGATTTTTATTAGACAGATAATCTCCGAAAGTACTGGGCCGATTCCAGATTTATGGAAAAAAAAAAACAAAAAGATACAACAACATTTTGCAATTTAACTTTGAATCTTACAGATGTTTTAAAGTTATGAGAAGTATAATAAATTTTTAATTAAAATATATTTGCTTATCCCCTCCAAAAAATTGATAAAGTCAGTTCAAAATTTTGCCGAATAAATCCACCCGAAATGTGCAAAATATATATGATCAGTCTAATACTTGTAATTATTCATTATTGTATTGATATTTTTTAAATTTGCTTATACAGGGTGACTCAAAGAAATTAATGAATGCGTGAATTTATTTTAGTGAATAACGCAAGAAGTTCAAAACTGGATACTTTGAAATCTTCCAGACGTTTTAAGGTTATTGTAATCGTGGTAAATTGCTAATCAAAATATATCTGTTTATTCCCAACAAAAACTTGATGACGTCATCTCAAAATTTTGCGGAATAAATTCTATCCAAAATGTGCAAAATATGTTGAGTTTTTAGTGATTTGTCACTGCGTTCATATTCATATTCATCTACTGCTATTTTTAGTATTATACTGCACCAATCCAAGTTGATATACGTGTCCTTGCAAAAATGTTGATGACGTCATCACAACATTGTGTAAAGAAAAACTCAACTCGAAAATTCTAGATATGTTTCATTGTTCTTTCGGTACGAGGGAAGTTCTGTCGAAACAACTTTCGACCAATTTTTACTTCCCGAGCGTAAGCAAAGGAAGTATTGTAATCAGGTCCGTCGGCCGACTCTCTACTTTTACGTTTTCTCGATCTTTCATGACTCCTAGAAGACGAAGAAATAGGTCTCCCATTTCCGTCTGTCTGTCCGTCTGTCCGTCTGTCCGTCTGTCCGTCTGTCCGTCTGTCCGTCTGTCTGCCGTCCCGGATTTTTATTAGACAGATAATCTCCGAAAGTACTGGACCGATCGTTGTGAAATTTTGTACTTATATTAGGAATATTATGTAGATGGTAAAACGCTAACCAAAATTTGTCCAATCATCCCCACTACTAATGCGATGACGTCACTTCAAAATTGTACATAGTAAATGGGATTTAATTTGTATAAAATAACATAGTCCTACACATGTAGTTTACGACTCCGAATTGAGTTTTTACCCGAAACGTCGAGATTTTTGGAAAAAAATTCAAAATTATGAAACAACATATTGCAATTTAATTTTAAATCTGCTAACCCGAATGCTTTGAAATGTTGCAGGTGTTTTAAGGCTGTAAAGAGCATCATAAATCTTTAGTCAAAATATATTTGGTTATCCCCTCCAAAAATTTGATGACAGCTCAAAAGTTGCCGAATAAATCCGATCTAAAATGTATAAAATATGATGAGTTTGTACTCGCGATCTATCACTCCATTCATATTTTTTGGATTTGCATATACAGGGTGGCTCAAAAAAATTAATGAATGCGTAAATTTATTTTATTGATTTACTCAGGAACTACAAAACCGAATGCTTTGAAATCTTGAAGATGTTTTAGAATGATCATAAGCATGGTAAATTTTTGATCAAAATGTATTTGGTCGTCCCCCGTAAAAAAATTATGACGTCACCACAAAATTTGGCTGAATAAATCCCATCTAAAATGTACCAAATATGGACTCCTCTTGTGATTTATCATTCCATTCAAATTTTTTCGATTTGCATATACAGGGTGACTCAAAAAAATTAATGAATGCGTGGAATTTATTTTATTGAGTTTATCAGGAACTAGAAAACCGAATGCTTTGAAGTCTTGCAGATGTTTTAAGGTTATAAAAAGCATAATAAATGTTTAGTCAAAATATATTTGCTTATCCCCTCCAAAAAATTGATGACGTCAACTCGAAAATTAGCCGAATAAATCCTATCTAAACTGTACAAAATATGATGAGTCTGTTCTTGTGCTTTATCACTCCATTCACATTTTTTGGATTTCCATATACAGGGTGACTCAAAAAAATTAATGTATGCGTAAATTAATTTTATTGATTTACTCAGGAAATACAAAACCGAATGCTTTGAAATCTTGCAGATGCTTTGAGGTCATAAAGAGCATCACAAATTTTTAGTCAAAATATATTTGGTTATCTTCTCCAAAAAACTGATGACGTCAGGTCAAAAGTTTGCCGAATAAATCCTATCTAGAATGTACAAAATGTGATGAGTCTATACTTGTAATTTATCATTCCATTCATATTTTTTTAATTTGAATATACCGGGTGAGTCAAAAAAAATAATGAATGCGTAAATTTATTTTATTGATTTACTCAGGAACTACAAAACCGAATGTTTTAAAATCTTCTGCAAAAAAAAACGTAATAGGCATGCAGTCGTCACGTTTCCGACAGCGAGGGAAGTACTGTCTAAACTCTTTAGACCAATTTTTTAGATTTTTAAGAGATATGTGGAAAGAAGATTTTACATAATATTAAATAAGACTAATAATAGCAATGTTGATTTAATCAAAATCAAGTCTACATTAAAATTATATGACATTATAATAGAGGGTGGGATCATATGAATGTGACAACGTGTGACACAGAAAAGAAGGGTCCAAAAACCATAAAATCTGCATGACATAACTTGTGAAGAACACTTTATTTTGTTGATTGATTTATGTCCTCGTACTACCTGTTTTCACAGCTTTAATATTTTACCGCATTTCTTGAAAAATAAATTAACAAAAGGCTCGTAAAATCATAAATTCTTTGTCGGTTCGAGTAAAGAGGGTCCATTTTCCTCGCAAGTGCAACTGTGTAGTAGGCAGGGTTTTGAGAGCTTTGTCTGATCGACAGACATTTAACATCTATCGGCGAGCAAAATTTGCTAAAATATCGTCTCAAATCGACAAGCCCTTGAAAGTAACTCTCACGAATTCTCGCCAAGTTACTCTCCAGAGGACACGCACCTTTAGAGACAGATTTCAACCTACAACAGCTATCGCCGTAGAGTGGATGCAATAAATCGCTAGACTAGAGGCTCTAAGGGTACGTATCCACTGGAGAGCAACTCTCACGAGAGTTCTAATTTTGGCTTCATACCATCTTTAATCCTAAGTTGTTATTTCAAATTTCAAAGGTCTATATTGCAATGAATTCAATTATTACGAAAACAATACACGTAAAACAGACTTATTGGAGATCACTGTCGCACTTCGAAATGCGTTCGTATTGTGAGAGTCGCTCAGAAACTCGGAGAAACCAGGTAAAAACGATACGCTTACCCAGTTGAGGGCAAGCCCGAGCATGGCTTTACGGGCTGATTTTCGAATTATTTCTCGCAAGCGCCCTCTCAAGTGGACACGTACCTTAAGTACCGTTTACCGAAGAATTGAAGCTTTCGGTTTACTTTCGTACCGACCAACACGGCGTTTTCCGCTTACTGCTACCCAGAAGACAGCCAGACTTCAATGGTGTCTGAGTTAAGCAAAACTGGACGAACAAATGGGATCGGATAATTTTTAGCGATGAATCCCGTTTTTTTGTAGGTGGTGAAATGACGGCCGAATTTGTGTTCGTGAATTTGTGGAGACGTTTTATTGTCATTCATAGCGGCACTTCCTAATGTCGTTTTTCAGCAAGAGTAGCAGTGCATACTCGCGAGTTTTTACAACGTCATGGTGTACCTCTGTTACCATGGCCGGCCGGTTCACCGGACTTAAACCCAATTGAACATGTATGGGTTTCTATAGTCTACGTTCACTGCCGCCTCCACCAACAACGCTAGGAGATCTCCAACACCAGCTGGAAGTTGCTTGGAATGTCATACCTCAGCAGGAAATCGATCACTTCGTTCGAAGTATGTATCGTCGAGTAGGAGAGTGTATTAACAACCGTGGTGATGTCACTTTTATTAATTTTTTACCGTTATTCTTTGTTTCTTTAGCCGAAACTTTAATCATTTCCTTCCTAAGACCTACTCATAATTTTCACGAAGTTTCAGTTTTATCGCTTTAGATTTTCAAGGTGTTGCCATTTTTTTGAAAATGAGCTTTTGTTACGTGGGTTTAATAAATTCTTGCAAGAGAAAAATAACTTTACTATTTGACAAGAGAGTACAATTTCTACTTAATTATTTTTTAGTTACTTACAACTTACAACCTACAAACATATTTTAGTTAACAAATATTTAAAAAATTTTAAAGTCACAGAAAAGATAGATATTCACTACTGAACGATTTATAAGCATAATATAAACCGGCTAAAGTGAAGACATTGAAAAACCTAAAGTGCACTTTATAATAATCTCTATATCCCCCACCGGCTAAAATTCTTAGAATCTTACATTGTAGTCAGAATGGACTACCGCATTATGCCCCCATATTAATACATAATAATTCATATAAATGAGACTGAATGAGTGCAGAGTAAGCTATTTTAAGTACCTGTTTTGAAATGTGGTTAGTGAGATTGCGGAGTAAGTAGTAATTTTTTCATAAGTTGCTGGCTACAATGTCTGCAAGTTCATTAACGTAAAAAAATTATTGATGTATGATTCATAGTATTATCATTTATCACCTTTTAAAGAAAAAAATTATTAATTTGTTGTTCAATAACTTTATACTTTTTTATAGTACCGCAACGGACCGTCACAGAATCTTTGTAATCTACAGGTGTTTTTGAAATACATTTATAGAAAAAATGGAACTGTCTAATGAGCCTAGGTAATCTGTAAAATGTACTTCTAGTATTGAAATTAATGTCGACCCCTACCCAGACTTTTTCGACATCACTGATAAATAGGCTTCGGATCTTAGGTTTTTTGCCTTTTTATATCTACTTCAGGTATTGCACCGAAATTTATATATTTATCCGAATTTAAAAAATTCTGTTTATTTAACGCCCATTTATTACTACTTAAAATGCCTAATTGACCGTTAGAGGCCTAAAGTGTTAATCAAACGACCTAATTGTAAATTTTAAAAGACTTAAAATAGGATTCCACGACCAACGAAGCGGACGTGCTTGCACAATGGAGATTTTCCGTGAATTCATTGTTTTGGCTGGCAGATCAAAATCAAATTATGGTTAGGAAATAATTTGGACACTAATTTTCAATTTCCTTCTTCAACCAAAGACAATGAGTTATTCTGCAAAGTGTGTGGAAAAGTTGTAAGTAAACAGTTAAAATACTGAAGCTTGAATTATATATGTTCACATTTTTGTTTCCTAGTTTAAGTGCGAAAAAAAATCACACTTGGAATAACACTGCAGTGGCGATGCACATAAAAAGAACGAGAATAAATCCAGTAAACAGACTTTATTAAACATTAGTTCCTACAATGATTTTAGGCAATTTTGCACCGATTTATGTAGGGCATTTACCGCAGCAAATATTCCATGGAATAAAGTTAGTTGTCCTGAGTTTAAAAATTTTATGCATACCTAAATATACAGGAAGACTTTAGAATTTTTTTTTATTTTTGGGGTACACTCATCAAGAGCAGCTACCACTTTTTGTTGTACATGTATTTCAAAAATACTCCGTATACTAATTGTCAGTTAAACAGAATTGTGTAATATTTTAGGACTTCTACGTATCATACGGCAAAACCAAGCACCAACCGTGAACCTTTCCAGGGCACACCCGGCGGCCTCATCACACGAGAGCTCGCAACTGAATTTTAATTAACATAAACTCCACCGTAATTAAATATGCACCAAATGTGTAATTAAACCTTCTTCTCTAATGTAAATAAGACCACCGCCATTAGCGGCACTCTGAAAATGAAGCAAATCATGGTAAAACTTCTCACGGTAGCGCGGAATGCGGGCCCCGATGTGTGATTAGTGTGTGTTTCTAGGTGTGATCCGTCTTCCGGCTACCATGACACATTTCTTCATCTTCGGCAGCGCACCCAATAATGAGCCGCCTCTTGCACGCCACGATTTTTTGCCCCCGCGGAATGCAAAAGAGGCCATCCGCGGATTTGTGCGTTGCGAACAGCGGACGTCCATCAGGCGGTGCGGTCGGGTTTTTATTTCAACCTGTCGGTTAACCACACGTCAGATTTTTTTTTCTTTTGGACGGGGTGGAGGAAACATTCTTCGAGGCAAAAAACGGCGGGCTGAGAATAATTAGTAGACACGTTTTCTGTCAGTTGTTGAGTGGTAAACAGTTATTTTCTTACGACTTCATAAGGAAGCGACTCGTGTTATACAAATGCAGTTGCATTTTCGTTTAAGGACGCGTGATCGGAATCGAACGTGTGAAGCAGGAAATTACGGTTGCGGCTGCATTACTCGGATGTGTGTGTGTGTGTGTGTATAGAGGAGAATTGATAATTTGTGGTCTAACATAGAAAAAGTTTCTCTATTTCAAAACAAATTTGCATTTATTAACTTATATCATTACATTCACGGTGGTTTTGCACCTTAGTATGCCTTGGTTTTTGTCCTTTGGTTGGCTACCATGACTGATTGACGCGTTTTTTAACTGTTACCTCTGACATTTATCTTTCATGCATGCTAATTATCCACTTTTCTGGAAATAAACGATCACAAAGTGTTACGTATTTTTGTACTTTCAGCAATCCTGGACGAAGTTTGGAAGCTACCGATAAAGTGGTGCTGCTGGATTGCACAAAATAATTCTGTTTTAGTCGTTCAGTGATTACTGAGTGACGGGCTCCCAGGATATGTCACAATGCTCCCGATGGAGTTTTGAGGAAGACCAGCTGCTCGAAGTCTTCATCTCGGGCTTTTTGGATACGGCCTGAGTGTAGTTCGAGATGGCTCGTTTGACGGGGTCGCGCACTGTGACGAATGAATGGATCAACTTGTGCATTTATTCCGCTTAATTTGGCCTACAATAATCATCACACTAGATAAAATAATTCAGTTTGAGTTGTTCATTGATTTCTCAGAATAATTTCTAATTTCACTTTGACATTTGGATTTTGCATGATTAATCCAAAGACGCCATCGCCCAACTTCGACAGTGCGACGGAACATTTCGCGACAAATCGGATCGGGCGCGAATTTCAAAATACGATTTTTATAAGCTTTTTACAGTAAATGAGCGCTATGCAACGATTTGAAAAAATACTACCCAGATAAGACTGATTTTGGCAGATGAGACATCTTCTAAGAAAAGATAGGGTGGGTGGGCGGGGCTAGTAGCTAGTAAGATAAAACTGATTTTGGCAGATGAGATACCTTCTAAGAAAAGAGAGGGTGGGTGGGCGGGGTTAGTACCTAGGAAAATAAGATTTAGATTTTTTGAAAATTGCAGAAGCTTCGTCATTTTAGAAAATCATTACACTTTTGTAAAATTATTGAAAAAACTCTTTTCATGACGTATATGTTCGCAGTATACCTACTATTCAAAAATCTTCTTTAAACTAACGTCGTCCAAATACAATAAATTCAATTTAAATATTTACTATCAGAACGTTAGGGGGTCTTTCTCTAGCCTCGCCCACTCGCCATTTATTTTCTTAAAGAATAGGTCTTTTGCCAAAATCAGTTTTATCTGCCCTTTATTACAGAAAGTATGTCAATTTGACAACATCAGTTTTGTCTTCGGAGGTACTAGCCTCGCCCACCCGCCCTTAATTTTTTTAGAGAATAGGTAGGTCCTTTGCCAAAATCAGTCTTATCTGGGCAAGTTGATACTGGCTACACCCACCCGCCCTTTATTTTTTTAAGTTTTTTTTTAACATTTTGAAAAGACTTTGGATCCCCAGTGTTTTCTTGTAATAAGTAATTTAAACAATGTTAGGAACCAATGTTGTTTAATTTTTTATACCATTTAAAAGAATATTAGGTCCCCCTGGTGTTGTTTAGGAACAATTTTTAAAATCTTGACTTTTCAAAGTTAATTTCAAAAATTTTACATTAAGCACATTCAAAATCTCAAAGATTACCACGAAACGAATGACGTGAAAATGCACTTTTACTACTTTTGTAGCCTTAAAATTTGGATTTTCTAAAAGTTAGAAATTTTGGGCTATTTGAAACCTTAACAACAACAGAAGCGCGTTCCTGCGAAATATTAGTAATTCCAGTATTGTCAAGGCTTCAAAGGCCTTTATAATGAAATGTTGACGACCTTCTTGTCAAATACCAGTTCTATTTTTAGTCTTCAGAGCCTTGACTACTCCATGACATTTCTAGTATTGTCAAAATTTTTACAAATTTTTCAAAATTTAATCGAAAATTTCAAAGATTCAAGACTAACAACTGAAAGACGTTATAGAATTCCTTTGAATGTTTTCAAAGCCTTCAAACTTCAATTTGAAAGTTGCCCCACCCACCCACTCAATTTTCCTTTTGATCACTCATTTTATATGACGGAAACCCCACCCACCTCCACTTCTGAATTTCATTGGTTTATTTTCTTTACCATGAGACAAAAATTCAATTCTTATTTGGCAAGTGGTCAATCCAATTTAAAAAAAAACTTTAAAGTATGTCATTTGATAAAATCAGTCTTATCTTAGCAAGTACTAGGCCCGCCCACCCGCCCTTTATTTTCTCAGAAAGTATGTCATTTGACATCAGTCGTATCTTAGCAAATAAGTAACAAAGTTTGAGCTTTTTTGCTTTCATAAAATTTCAGATTTTTTTTGCAGTGCTAGTTTACTGGTGATTTTTTTGTACAGAAATAATATTTAAAAAATAAAATTTTGCATTATTAAATATATATATAAGCAATAATAATAATTAACCAATTAATTCTTTTAAGCTATTACAAAAAATAGATCGAAGGTTCCTTCGACAGAGCTTCCCTTGCTGAAGTACAATAAAACATTAAATTTTTTTCAAAAAATCATAAAATTTGGCTTTACGAAATTTACTTTTTTATGTTAATATAAAGATAATATGTAATGTTAAAGTAAGTGATGATAAACATTTTTTATTGATTTTAACAATACTGGTTTAATTTGATTTCGTTTTTTTTTATTTTTTTTTCCTTTTGGAAGTTATCGGACTTAAAATATGGGAAACTCAAAATAGGTACTCGTATTTTTTTGTCTAAACCGGTTTTGTTTTTTTGTGTCCTTTGAATAATAGGCAACCATTTTTGTCAAATTTGCAAACTAAAGACATACAGTTCAGGTTACAAAATACTACTGTGGTGAAAGCTAAGTTTAATTACAAGTTGAGTAGTATACAGGGGAGTTTTGCTTTTCCTACTGATACGACATAATTATGTCTTTTTTTGTCACACAAGCCTGTTTTATATCACAGCCTACTATGATATTTTGCATGATCATGAGTGCGATATTTTCAGTTGTCTTGCTAATACGCCGTTGTAATACTTGTTACATATACAGAGTGTTTACTTAACATGCGGCAAAAAATCCGGAGGTTATTAATTGAATTATTTAAGATTTTTTTGTCCTTGGGGGATTTTCCGAAAAATTGATTGTCGAACAGAATGTATTTACTTGGGGAGGAAAATTTTCAACTGAAATTTTTTACTAAATTTGTTAATTTCGTAGAATCGTATTTTTTGTAACTATATTTTTTTGATTTTGGAATTTATGAGAACTTAAAATTTGGGAAATTTAAGATACTGGTACTTTTCAAAATCGTCATATTTAATATATTGCCTCTCCATTGGAAAATATATGATATTTTTAAACCAAAAAAATGTTGAGGTCAGTAGTAGGTTTAAAGTGATCTGGGGAGATATTATAAAACCAATTCCCATGTTAATTCCCTATATCCAGACTTGTTTTACACTGCCAAAATTTTTTTATACATGGTTTTCACTTTTGAAGAAAAACGTTCTTATTAGAATCTTATTTTCAAGACGGACTAAAGCACGCAAATTTTGAATACAATACTCAGCTCAGGCTTGCGTCAAAAAATTTAGAATAAACCCTTAAGATTTTTTTATGGCCAAAATAAGCTGAAATATCGATTATTTCCAGTGTATTTATTAACAAAACACAAAGTGAGTAGCGGGTAATGAGTACACAGTCCGTTTTTGCAACCGACGATATACCAGCAAAATTGTGATGTTGCGGCCATCAATCAGACAGGTAAAATTGGATCATGGTTGAAATTCCTGCAAAAAGAATGCGCTTAGTACATATAAGGCTACGAATAAAACCCATTGAAAAACAAGCCTTTTTTGATATACCGACTCTGACACATTCAGATTTCTAAAGACAAACACAGCGTGAATTTCGTCGATTTCGTCCCGGAATTCACGTTATGACTTAATCCACGTTCCGTGTTTTGCGACGATAAAGCCTGAAAAACGCATTTACGATTCCGCTTGCATTCGTTGTCAATGCGTGAAATATTAAAACAAATAAAGGCGGTTTATTGCGTAATAATTTTGTGGACGAAGACAGAGCAGCGGTACTAAAAACGTACTAAAGCGGTGGGAATCCAGATGAAGAGAAACAACTCGATAAATAATCGGTGGATGGGATTTTTGATGATGGGCGAGGAGGAATTGTGATGGCGATGCGGTACTCAAGGGTAGATGCGGTACTGCCGGTCGTTCGTTATGCGCTGAGTCGTTAGGTACTGTAATAATGGTGCGAGACTTGACGGAGCCCATAAATTCGTTTTATCCAGCTTTACTTCCTCAATTTGTGACAAAATAATCGAGGGACGTGGATTGGAGTTATTGGTACTAATATATAAGAAGGTACTCGAGGCGAAGTGTAGATTAAAGGCGGAAAAAAGGAGATTTACGAGGTATTTTGCGTTAAGTGCGGTGATAATTTACTATTGACATACATGTGTTTTGCTATTATCCGAAACAGACGTTTATAGAGGTACTTGTCTACAAGAGTAAAATTTGACGAGTGGGTTTTTCAAAAATTTGATATTTACTATTTTTTTTTAACTTCTTCGCTTCGGCCACGCTGACCCAATTCCCGTGTTCGGCCCCCGCCCACCGACAAACCTCCTCGCACGCCGCGATTTTTTGCCCCCTCGGAATGCAAAAGAGGCCATCCGCGGATTTATGACGTCGTGAGCGGCGGACGTCCATCAGGCTCAGGTCTGGTAGACTCGTGTCAGTCCGGCATGCAGCCAGTGCGGTCCCTTCTTTATTGCAGCCGGTCAATTAATTAACTCATAATGTTCTCCGCGCGGTATTAATCTTGGTCGTGTGGCCTTTGCTGGCTGCTCCCAAGGCGGTGCTTTGAACGGGGAATGCCACGCAAAAAACCATTGCAACACTGCTGCCGCTGATGCATGGGCAAAGGTCGACGGGTGGTTTTTGACCCTCCGGAAACGGTACGTGCGGGGGCGGCGATCGCGCCAGAGGTGACGGCAGAGTGCGGGATCAAGTGAGGAGATAATTAAGGAATTAGTCGAAAAGTGTCTCTTATACCTAAACTACAACTTTCTCTACATGCACCCCGTTCTTCTAAAATTTTCTTTCTTATTTTGCGTTGCTTTTTTTTAAGATGCATTCGAACCCGAAACAAAGAAACTAGTTTTAAAATTTTTAATTTAATATTATGACAAAGTTTCCTTTCGTGTAAATACAGAGTTTTTAAATCAACATTTTTTCATGAATTAGGTACTTTCTTTAAATTTTGAAAAATTTTTTCCATAGTTGAAAACAAATTAATTACAAGTTCTGTTGGATATGGTAATGAATTAACCTTAAATTTTCTTAGACAAACGAATTTCATACAAGGTTTAGAAAATTTTTTGGTAATGATTGCTTGTAGACAATGAACACACTTTGAATTTCGTATAATTTTTGCCCAAATATACAAACATTATACAAACAATTTTGTATCACAATACAAAATGCTTAGTTGTAACTGTTCCAGCCCCTAGGAAGAGAAACTGTCGAGATTGCAGAAGAAAAGGCATTATTTGAAGCTAGTAAATCTCTTATTCCTAATAAATTTTAATCATTTGATACTGTATAATTTCCCCTACTGTAGGTACTTTAGAAGCATGATGATAAGACTACTTTATAGATATAAGACCCATCTAAGAAAATAGAGGGCCGGTGGGCGCGTTAGTATCTGCTAAAATAAGATCAATTTTGGAAAATGCCATACCCGCTAAGAAAATAGAGGGCGGGTGGGCGGGGCTAGTACCTGCTAAAATAAGAGTGATTTTGGCAGATGAGATATCCTCTGGGAAAAGAGAGGGCGGGTGGGCGGGGCTAGTAGCTGCTAAGATAAAATTGACTTTGGCAAATGACATACCCTCTTAGAAACGAGAGGGCGGGTGGGTGGGGCTAGTACCTGTTAAGTCTGATTTTGGCAAATGACATATACATTCAAACTGAAACGGCAATTAAACATGGTCATGAATTTGTTGTTTAGTTGTTAAACGTAGCAAAAGAACCAATTTTAAAATCATTATAACTCCACCAAAATGTGAATTTTTTTTTTTACCACTTTTTCCAGACTTATCAGATGATTGATAAAAGCGTAGCAGAGTGTTAATCCGCCATTTTCCAGACACCCGGTATATGAATCTCGGGAATCTCTTCGGTGTTTTAATTTACAAAGAATTTGAAACTTCTAATTTTTTTATTTACAAAGAATTTGAAAGAATGTCGAGAGCGCCCTTTACAACGAATTGGAAAGAGTCTGGGATTCGTATTGGTGTTTTGAATAAAGAATTTGAAAGAATCTCTGGGGTCCTCTTGGTGTTTTAAACAAAGAATTTCGGAGATTTTCAGGGTGTTTTTACTTATGATGACTTTAAAAGAATCTCAGGGGTTGAATGATGTTTTATTTTGCATCTAATTTGGAAGCATCTCCGTAAACCTTTTAATGTTTTAATTTTACAACGATTTTGAAAGAATCTCGGGGGCTCCTATTGCTTTATTTTACAATAAATTTGGAAAAATCTCGGGCGTCCCTAATGTCTTATTTTACAACGAATTTGTAATCTCGGGGGTCTTCTTGGCGTTTTTATTGACCACGAATTTAAAAAAATCTTAGAGGTCCTGTTTGTATTTTAAACAGAGGATTTGAAAGAATCTCAGAATCCTACTTGGTGCTTAATTTACAAAGAATTTGAAAGATTTTCGGGGATTTTCTGGGTGTTTTAATTTATAACGATTGTAGAAGAATCTCGGGAGGCATGATATTTTATTTTACGTCAAATTTGAAAGCATCTCGGTAAACTTTTTGGTGTTTTAATTTTACAACGATTTTAAATGAATCCCAGGGACTCCTATTGTTTTATTTTACAATAATTTTGAAAAAACTCGGGAGTTCCTAATGTCTTCTTTTACAACGAATCTGGAATCTCGGAGATCTTCTTGGTGTTCTTATTGACCACGAATTTAAAAAAATCTTAGAGGTCCTCTGTGTGTTTTAAACAGAGAATTTAAAAGAATCTCAGAATCCTATTTGGTGCTTAGTTTACAAAGAATTTGAAAGAATCTCGGGGATTTTCTGGGTGTTTTAAATTATAACGATTTTAAAAGAATCTCAGGGGGCATGATGTTTTATTTTACGTCGAAAGCATATCCGTAAACTTTTTAGTGTTTTAATTTTACAACGATTTTAAATGAATCTCAGGGGCTCCTATTGTTTTATTTTACAATAATATTGAAAAAATCTCGGGAGTTCCTAATGTCTAATTTTACAACAAATTTGGAATTTCGGAGGTCTTCTTTGTGTTTTTATTGACCACAAATTTAAAAGAATCTTAAAGATCCTCTTGGTGTTTTAAGCCAAGAATTTTAAAGAATCCCAGAATCCTGCTTGGTGCTTAATCGACAAAGAATTTGATAGAAATTTGCGGATTTTCTGGGTGTATTAATTTATATTCATTTTAAAAGAATCTCGGGGGGCATGATGTTTTATTTTACGTCGAATTTGAAAGCATATCCGTAAACTTTTTAGTGTTTTAATTTTACAACGATTTTAAATGAATCTCAGGGGCTCCTATTGTTTTATTTTGCAATAATTTTGAAAAATCTCGGGAATCCTTAATGTCTTATTTTACAACGAATTTAGAATCTCGGAGGTATTTTTGGTGTTTTTATTGACCACGAATTTAAAAAAATTAGAGGTCCTCTTTGTGTTTTAAACAGAGAATTTGAAATAATCTCAGAATCCTACTTGGTGCTTAATTTACAAAGAATTTGAAAGATTTTCGGGGATTTTCTGGGTATTTTAATTTATAAGGATGGTAGAAGAATCTCGGGAGGCATGATGTTTAGTTTTACGTCGAATTTGAAAGCATATCCGTAAATTTGGAATCTCGGAGGTCTTCTTTATGTTTTTATTGACCACGAATTTAAAAAATCTTAAAAGTCCTCTTTGTGTTTTAAACAGAGAATTTGAAAGAATCTCAGAATCCTACTTGGTGCTTAATTTACAAAGAATTTGAAAAAACCTCGGCAGTTCCTAATGTCTTATTTTACAACGAATCTGGAATCTCGGAGGTCTTCTTGGTGTTTTTATTGACCACGAATTTAAAAAAAAAAATTAGAGGTCCTCTTTGTGTTTTAAACAGAGAATTTGAAAGAATCTCAGAATCCTACTTGGTGCTTAATTTACAAAGAATTTGAAAGATTTTCGGGGATTTTCTGGGTGTTTTAATTTATAACGACTGTAGAACAATCTCGGGTAGCATGATGTTTTATTTTACGTCGAATTTGAAAGCATATCCGTAAACTTTTCAGTGTTTTAATTTTACAACGATTTTAAATGAATCTCAGGGGCTTCTATTGTTTTATTTTACAATAATTTTGAAAAAATCTCGGGAGTTCCTAATGTCTTATTTTACAACGAATCTGGAATCTCGGAGGTCTTCTTGATGTTTTTATTGACCACGAATTTAAAAAAATCTTAGAGGTCCTCTTGGTGTTTTAAACAGAGAATTTGAAATAATCTCAGAATCCTACTTGGTGCTTAATTTACAAAGAATTTCAAGGATTTTCGTTGATTTTCTGGGTGTTTTAATTTATACCGATTTTAGAAGAATCTCGGGAGGCATGATGTTTTATTTTACATCGAATTTGAAAGCAAATCCATAAACCTTTTAGTGTTTTAATTTTACAACGATTTTGAAAGAATCTCGGGGGATCCTATTGCTTTATTTTGCAATAATTTTGAAAAAATCTCTGGAGTTTCTAATGTCTAATTTTACAACAAATTTGGAATTTCGGAGGTCTTCTTTGTGTTTTTATTGACCACGAATTTAAAAGAATCTTAAAGATCCTCTTGGTGTTTTAAGCCAAGAATTTTAAAGAATCTCAGAATCCGGCTTGGTGCTTAATTTACAAAGAATTTGAAAGATTTTCGGGGTTTTTCTGGGTGTTTCAATTTATAACGATTGTAGAAGAATCTCGGGAGGCATGATATTTTATTTTACGTCGAATTTGAAAGCATCTCCGTAAACTTTTTGTTGTTTTAATTTTACAACGATTTTAAATGAATCTCAGGGGCTTCTATTGTTTTATTTTACAATAATTTTTAAAAAATCTCGGGAGTTTCTAATGTCTTATTTTACAAGGAATCTGGAATCTCGAAGGTCTTCTTTATGTTTTTATTGACCACGAATTTAAAAAAATCTTAGGGGTCCTCTTGGTGTTTTAAACAGAGAATTTGAAAGAATCTCAGAATTCGACTTGGTGCTTAATTTACAAAGAATTTGAAAGATTTTCGGGGATTTTCTGGGTGTTTTAATTTATAACGATTGTAGAAGAATCTCGGGAGGCATGATATTTTATTTTACGTCGAATTTGAAAGCATCTCCGTAAACTTTTTGGTGTTTTAATTTTACAACGATTTTAAATGAATCTCAGGGGCTCCATTGTTTTATTTTACAATAATTTTGAAAAAATCTCGGGAGTTTCTAATGTCTTATTTTACAACGAATCTGGAATCTCGGAGGTCTTCTTGGTATCTTTATTGACCACGAATTTAAAAAAACCTTAGAGGTCCTCTTTGTGTTTTAAACAGAGAATTTGAAAGAATCTCAGAATCCGGCTTGGTGCTTAATTTACAAAGAATTTGAAAGATTTTCGGCGATTTTCTGGGTGTTTTAATTTATAACGATTGTAGAAGAATCTCGGGAGGCATGATGTTTTTTTTACATCGAATTTGAAAGTATATCCCTAAAGTTTTTAGTGTTTTAATTTTACAACGATTTTAAATGAATCTCAGGGGCTCCTATTGTTTTATTTTACAATAATTTTGAATCAATCTCGGGAGTGTCTAATGTCTTATTTTACAACGAATCTGGAATCTCGGAGGTCTTCTTGGTGTTTTTATTGACCACGAATTTAAAAAAACCTTAGAGGTCCTCTTTGTGTTTTAAACAGAGAATTTGAAAGAATCTCAGAATCCGGCTTGGTGCTTAATTTACAAAGAATTTGAAAGATTTTCGGCGATTTTCTGGGTGTTTTAATTTATAACGATTGTAGAAGAATCTCGGGAGGCATGATGTTTTATTTTACATCGAATTTGAAAGTATATCCATAAACTTTTTAGTAGTGTTTTAATTTTAAACCGATTTTAAATGAATCTCAGGGGCTCCTATTATTTTATTTTACAATAATTTTGAAAAAAATCTCGGGAGTTCCTAATGTCTTATTTTACAACGAATCTGGAATCTCGGAGGTCTTCTTGGTGTTTTTATTGACCATGAATTTAAAAAAATCTTAGAGGTCCTCTTTGTGTTTTAAACAGAGAATTTGAAAGAATCTCAGAATCATACTTGGTGCTTAAGTTACAAAGAATTTGAAAGATTTTCGGGGATTTTCTGGGTGTTTTAATTTATAACGATTGTAGAAGAATCTCGGGAGGCATGATATTTTATTTTACATCGAATTTGAAAGCATCTCCGGAAACCTTTTTGGTGTTTTAATTTTACAACGATTTTGAAAGAATCTCGTTGGCTCCTATTGTTTTATTTTGCAATAATTTTGAAAAAAATTGGGGAATCATTAATGTCTTATTTTACAACGAATCTGGAATCTCGGAGGCCTTCTTTATGTTTTTATTGACCACGAATTTAAAAAAATCTTAGAGGTCCTCTTTGTGTTTTAAATAGAGAATTTGAAAGAATCTCAGAATCCTACTTGGTGCTTAATTTACATATAATTTGAAAGAATTTCGGGAATTTTCTGGGTGTTTTAATTAATAACGATTGTAGAAGAATCTCGGGAGGCATGATGTTTTATTTTACATCGAATTTGAAAGCATCTTCGTAAACTATTTGGTGTTTTAATTTCACAACGATTTTGAAAGTATCTCGGAGGCTCCTATTGTTTTATTTTACAATAATTTTGAAAAAATCTCGGGAGTTCCTAATGTCTTATTTTACAACGAATCTGGAATCTCGGAGATCTTCTTGGTGTTTTTATTGACCACGAATTTAAAAAAACCTTAGAGGTCCTGTTTGTGTTTTAATCAGAGAATTTGAAAGAATCTCAGAATCCTACTTGGTGCTTAATTTACAAAGAATTTGAAAGATTTTCGGGGATTTTCTGGGTGTTTTAATTTATAACGATTGTAGAAGAATCTCGGGAGGCGTGATATTTTATTTTACATCAAATTTGAAAGCATCTCCCTAACCTTTTTGGTGTTTTAATTTCACTACGAATTTGAAAGAATCTCGGGGGCTCCTATTGTTGTATTTTGCAATAATTTTGAAAAAATCTCGGCGGTCCCTAATGTCTTAAAACGAATTTGAACGAATCTCGGGGGTGTTTTATTGACTACGAATTTGAAAGAATTTTGGAGCTCTTTTGCTGTTTAAAAAAAATTTGAAAAATCTCAGGATCCTCTTGATGTTTTAAATAGAGAATTGGGAAAACCTCAGGATTCTCCTTGGTGTTTTTTCTAATTTGCAATGAATTTGAAACAATCTCGGTGACTTTCTAGGTGTTTTAATTACTAAAGAATTTGAAAGAGTCTCGGGGGCCGCTGATGTTTTATTTTATACAGAATTTGAAAGCATCTCGGGAGCCTCCTTGGTGTTTTAAATCAGCAATGATTTTAAAAGAATCTCGGGGACTCATAATATTTCATTTTACAACGAATTTGGAATCTCGAGTGTCCCCTTGGCGTTTTTATTGACCACGAATTTGAAAGAATCTTGGAAATTTCTTGGTGTTAAAAAAAACAAAGAATCTCAGGATTCTCTTGATGTTTTAAATAAAGAATTTGACAAAACCTCAGGATTCTCCTTGGTGTTTTTTATAATTTACAACGAATTTGAAAGAATCCCGTGGACTTGCTAGGTGTTTTAATTACTAAAGAATTTGAAGAAGTCTCGGGGGCCGCTGATGTTTTATTGTATATAGAATTTGAAAGCCTCTCGGGAGCGTCCTTGCTGTTTTAATTTAGCAATGATTTTAAAAGAATCTCGGTCTAGGACAATTCGGCGCAGCCAACTTGGCGCGGATGAACTCGCACCAAGAAAAATATATATAAATATACAAAAATATTAGTATTCATTACAGGGGTAAACTTCTTATTTACAATATTGTAAGGATCCAATTCGAATTTTTAAATTTCAAATGAATTTCGCGCGCGCAAGAAACAGTTGGTGAGAAGAAGAAAAGAAGGTTGGCAACCAACCCCAAAGAAACAGACATGCGCAAATGTTAGGGTGTTTTTGTCTCGTGTAAGATCAGCCACTTCGCTTTGACCGCTTGGAACAAACGGTCGATTTCTTTTCGAGCGCTTCGAGCAACAGGTTGTATTTTTGATTGTGAATTATTCTGTGCCTTTTGCTGTTGTGTTTTGTTTTTCCAGTGTTGATCCAGTTCCATTGGAAAACCTAGCAGCCACCGTTGAGCCATTGGGTGTTCCTGATTTCTCACCGTTCTTACGACGAGGTTTTTGTGTTCCTTTTGGCGGTAAGCCGTGTCGAAATCTTCGCATCTTTGGAGAGGTATGTTTTGAACACCTGTTTGGCGGCGAGTTTCAAGTCCCGACGATACTTCTGGCCTCGTGACATCGACGCGTGCGCTTTTTTCCACTAATCTCGTTTTTTTATCTTTCATTTAAAATCCATCGCAGTAGGGCTTTACAGGAAGTGATTTCTAGTTCGGGCCATGCTTTATTTAGCTATATTTGTGAAATCTGTATTTTGGATGGCGGCAAACGAGTTGTTATTTTCACCGTTCTTTGTTCAGGCAGCGGCCATTTTGAAGCGTCCATTTGTTTCCTTTAATCGAGCACATGTTTTAACTGAATCTATTGAACAAATTAACAAACATTGTGGGTCATGGGGGGGACGTGCCTTCTATTCCTTTTATTTAGCCCATCGTTTATACAACGCCACAGGATTCATCGTATTTTTGCATCGCATATTTTCGACGCCTATTATTTGGAATGACGAATTCGTCCAACGCCATTTTGCAACTGCAGATTGTCTGCCATGTTTGTTTATGTGTTTTGTTTGGGGGAAATGTATGTGTAATAATGGCCCACAATGCAGCTAAATAATTTCACGTTTGAATTTTAACCAATAACTTGACTGGACACGAATTAATATTAATCACATGTAAATCTGTTAACTTTACAATCTTTCACCTCATGCAATTTGTCTTTGTCTCACAATTTTAGCTTCAGTAATTTTCTTTGTTGTATAATTTGAATTGAACGTAAATTTCCATGCTCTACAGTTTTGACCTAACATAATATTTTATTTGCACAAGTTTATTTCACACCAGATCTTTGTTTTATAAATCTTTGCTAAGTTTTGATCATGTAAATGGTTTGTTGATGAATGTTTCTCTCATATAAATTATCGGATGTCCAAATTTGATCTCAATTAAGAATTATTTGTTGTTGAATTTTCGTAAGAGTGTGTGGCGAATTTAAATGTGGTTTATTGCTCTTTGTTGAAACTTTAACGCTTGTTCGGTTGTCATTTAATGTTAGAGTCATAGAGTTTGAACATTTAAATGAAATTGAAGGTAAATAACACATAACTCGTAGTGTACGTGGGGCGCGCGACTTCTTCTCAAACTGACGGGATTAATCGCGTCACCTGCACAAGTCCGCGGGTGTTGTATAGCTTCAGGGGGCGGTCGCGGGTTTTTAACGCTGCCGGTTTCGTGATAGCCGGGACCCCACTACGGATCTGCGATCGTAACCGCCTCGTTTCGCAGGGCACGTTCGTAATGGAGATGTGCGTGTGAGCAGGCTTTGGTGTAGATAGAATCACCGTCGTGGGAGAGAACAGTGACGATCAGGAGTCCCAACCTCCACTTGCGCTACAACGCCCCCTCTGGGTATTTTGCTGTGCTCGTAAATGAAATTGATATATTTTGTTCTATGTTTGTTCGATCGCCACACTCTCATAATGATTCGGTTTCTGCCATCCAATTTACATATGTGTAGGTCTTGTATTTGTTCGGTTTTCGTATGTGTATGTCTGTCAATTCGCGAGTGTTTTTCTTTCACATATCTTAAGGTGTCTGACATGTAATATGTCGGTGAATAAAACCCCAGGGGGTTTTGGGGAATGAAGACCGATGATGCCTTGGCCCTGCGGACTCGCCAGAAGGGCAAATCGAGCGTCTGTCGTTCTTCGTTTCTTTTTCCTCCTTAGGAAGGCTCCTAATTTTGTCTATTATTTCTTGCGCTCTCGACAGTGTATGCACTTGTATGAAAGAACTTCTTCCCGCCATTTTTTCAAAACCACAAAAAAAAAAAACACACAACGTAGGTTCTCATTTGTTAGACGATCACAGCCAAGGCCAAACTTTGAATTTTTGAATTTTTCGCGGGCCTTTCAAACTGTTTCAAGGTCAAATTTTAAGGCGGGAAGTTTGGGTTATCACAATATCTAAGCTGATTTTTTTAGCACTTTCTTTAGTCCACGAAGATAATTTGTTAATTCCAATTGGACAGTTTTTATACCAATAGGCGTTTTCCCAATTCGGATTCTCAGTCAGGAAGAAACGATCTGTAGTTGCACTCTGGGGGCGTTTTTCCAAGATTTTGAAATACAAGCAAACTGGGAAATTGTCTTCATTTACATTTTTAATTAACCACTTTCTTGACGCACAGCCGTTTGGTGCCTCCTTGACTCGTTTTCGAAAAAATGGGATTATATTCGACAAGTCCGTAAATTCAGCATAATTATCTTTTCAAGTTTGAAATGATAGGTCATCATCTTGGTTTACGCTTCTTTCTGTTTTTATTACAGACTGTTTATGATCTGTTCCATTTCTGCGTCTCATATTTCCTGCGTAGTCTTTCATTTTTCACTTTTATAATTTTTTGTTCAACCGAATTCCGAAAACTGCCGCCACTGACTTTGATTGTCCACCACGGTATTCTTGGGTACATTGCTTTCAATAATCGTCCCCCGACGTTTCGAATTCATAATTCTGTTGGAAGTTAGAATTAAAGAAAAAATTGACAATTCAAATTAAATCGGACATTTTTGGAATTTTTTTGTAGCAACGAGGAAATTCGTATCTTCTATTGAATGAAATCGCATCATGTATTCTCTAAACCATCTGTGTCATATCAAAAATACAGGAAATGCAATTTGCACATTATATCTATAGATCTAATCGCTCAAAAGATTAGAGGTATTTATTTTAATGAGTAAAGCAAAACTAATTCCTCTAATCACATAAAGCCTACAATCTGATCTCTGATAATAATAAACGTTACAGTAGTTTGTGTACAGGAAACTTAATAAAATCAGGAATACATTTTATATCAGAAGTGACGATTATGAAATAAAAAAATTCAGATAAAAATTTTCTCGTTATAGAGTAAAGAATATAAAATGAAAATAAAATTGTGCTTTGTTCAATAAAAAATGGTTCCTTATCCAAGTGCTCGACATTTTGGTGATTGTGTAACACAAAAGGGACTAGATGGAAATATTTAGTTGGGCTATGGTTATTATTAACAATGTTCACTGACATTTGGTTTCAACTTTAACTATATTATTGACGAAAAGTAGAAAAATACTTTAATCGCAAAAAAAATAGATATTTCGTAACCGAAATTAAGTTGGTATTGAATTATCAGTAAGTACGTCAAATACCAACGTGTCTTTTTTTTAGGTCTCGATTTTGAAAGTCAAAGTTGAATTTAGGAAATGGAAATTCCTGCACATATTAAAAAATTGCCGATAAAGCAACTGCAAATTCGTTGCCTGCAAAATCCGCAGGTCGATATGATTGAAATACTTATTACAGAGTCCCAAGTGGAAACATTTGGAGATAAGGGGTTTTTAATGATAAGGTACAAGTACAATTTAACTTTATTACACAAACAGTTATTTATTACAATATAAAAACTATTCATTACATAAATCCTTAGATAAAGATCTTTTGTTGACGATTCGGAGAAAATAATCGAAAACACTTGTAGACGACACATCATTTTGCAAGACTTTTATTAAACAAAACTAACTGTAGAAAATCAACAACGAATATTTTTGTTAACTTTAGTGACATTAATACCATATTCTAGAAATGCTTCTTAACTCTTGTTCTTAGTAGACAATACATCCATACAAAAATCTACATAGTTCACTAGCGGGTGTCGTATATTCTCACTTGCGTATAGCTTCTTTTTGATTTTCTCTGGTAGTACTTGCATGACTTCTTTCACTTGTGGTGGAACGTTTTTCAAACAATTTATATAATCCGAAACACATTCGGGAGTATTTTGTTTCCTGTTAAAGACATTAAGAACATATTGTATAAATCTTTGGATTACACCTTTTTTGCAAATATCCTCCTTTGCAAGTTCTTCGTAAACATTGTTCCTAGTAGAGAATATGTCGATACAAGCATCAACGTCCTTCAGAAACGACTGTAGTGTATTCTCACTTTCATCTTGGTACAATCTGATTCGATCTTCTAGTTTTAGCACAAAGTTTTGCAAACAACTTACATCGTCCGAATGGCATACCTTAATGTCGTCGTAAATTTTATAGGAACTATCCCGAAAAGAATTCGTAAAAGTGATGTGGTTTATGCAGGTTTGTTCCATAACCGTGTCGATGTTATTTTTAACACATGCGTTCAGTTCAGGTATGTTGACATCTGGGTCTATTATGTCCTCAGAATATTGCGGCAACACCACGACGTCAACCCCTTGCGCCTCTAGTACATCCTTCATGTTTTCATATTTTTCAGAGTTTTCCTCTCTGCATTTGCCACTTGCTTGAGAGGCTTTTTCCACACTCTTTGGTGTTTCCATCATAGCAGTTTCGTATGTGGTTTCGAGTACTCGTAAAGTGGTGCTTTCGCATACATCCCTAAGTTTTTCTACTTGCTCGGGCAAATTTAGCCCTTCATGTAAGTACAACACTCTTGCGACACATGCCACAACACACTGGAAAAATAATTAAAATGTAAGATGTGCAAATATTTTTTTATAAAACAGTAATACATACCAATGCTGCTACTAGAGCTTTAAACAGAAGCGTAGTTTTGAACAACATGTTGTTTCTTGGAAGATGCAACGACGAACAGTAAAATGGTGTGTATGCGACTGCCTTATATAAGAATACCTTCATAATTGTTATCAATCAACCAGATACTGATAATCGTTATAGTCAAGTTATCATAAGATTTCCAACTTTTAAACCCCGTTTATCGAAAGCGAAGTTAAAATTGACGATTAGTTGTTAATTGAGGTGCGTTCATATTTTAACCAATCACAGGCTCATATTCCACATTTTAATGCTCTGTTAAACTAATCGAGGATTACATAATATTTAATTCGCTTTTCTATAAACCAGCCCTTAGCTTGTCTATTTTTAATATTTATTACACAACTGGAGCAGGAAGGAGGATTAGTGACTGTTTGTTGACACAGTCGGGCGCGCAGGTGCCCGGTATTATATAGAAAGCCATAAATCATATTATCATATTCTAAAATCTAACGAATGATAGGGATATTCTTTTGTTCCTAGAAAAATGACTCATTATCATCTATACATATAAAATTGTTTGTCCTGACTGACTGATTCATCAACGCAGAGCCTAAACTACTGCAGCTAGAAACATGAAATTTGGATAATAGTTTCCTTTTGTGATGTAAACACCCACTAAGAAAGGAACTTGGGAAATTCCACCCCTAAAAGGGTGAAAAGCGGTGGTAAAGTTTGTACAGGAAGACTATTTCCTAACCATTTCTGTTGTAAATATTTACGTGAAACTTGGTATTAATGCTCTTCAATACAGATAACGAAACACGTATTTCAGCATTTTCCGAGATTCAACCCCTAAGGGGGTGAAAGGCGGTGTCTAATTGTGTATGGGGAAAATATTTCTATTGTAAATTTTTGCGTGGAACTTGATATTAATGCTGTTCAACACAAATAATGTAAAGCGTATTTCAGTTGTACGTGGTAGGGTTATTGGAAAAATCATTCTTAAGCTTTTAAAATTTAAGAAGTTGTATGGAAATAGAGAGGCCGCGACGTCACCGAGTAAGCGACTGCGATGCGAACGCGGTCTGCGGTCGGACGCGTGAGGCCAAACGGCGTTGACGGTTGTGTTTTATGTCACGAATTGTCAAAATATTTCCGATATGGTTGTAAAAATCTTAAACATAAACGGTGCAATGGTACCACATACTGTCGTACCGATTATTGGCGATGGAGCTTGCTTATTCCGAGCAATATCATACCTGTTATATGGTACTGAAGTTATGGCTCGGGAGGTGCGGGAGATAATAGTAACACACGTAGTAGAGCGTTGGGATGAGTTTTCCATCCTACCCCACGACAGAGATGGAAATAATTTTAACAGTACTGCTGACTACCTTGCCGAAATGTCACAGTCCTATACTTATGGCGGTTTGTGCGAATTAGTGGCTTCTGGACAAATATTTCCATATGTATTTGAGGTTTATTATAACGGAGAGTTGTATGAAAAATTCGGCATAGAAGAAAATCCCGTATGTAAATTGCGTTTTAGTACTTCGCACGATCTTTCTAATGGGCATTTATCAATCTTCTGAGGATCAATTAATTCCAAGTTTCATTTCTCAAAATGATACTGAAAAAAAGAAACACCACCGGGCTAGATTTACCGACGCAACTAGAAAAAAACAGCTCAAAGATGCCGCTATCAAGTACATGCAACGTAATCCGGATGTTCATCGTAAGGCTGTCATGGTTTATCAACGGAAAAATCCAGAGGCTCACCGCGCTGCAGTGATGACTTACCAGCAAAATAATCCAGATGTTCATAGAGCAAGTGTTTTTAGGCATGAAAGGAATAATCCAGGAAAACGATCAGAAAGGCGATTGCTTCCGTGGAAAGTTAAAGCTTTGTCTGGAATGATGTATGATCTTGAATTAGCTTATGAAACTGATAAAACTGTTGCCCTAGGTGCTATGAATCACAAATGCATACATTGTCTTGTTTATAAGTGGAAAGAAGAAGCTCCTTGCATGTGTTGCGCCGGTGGTAAAGTGCAACTTCCAACATTTAAACCCTTGCCAGAGCCTCTTCACAGCTTGATTATGGGTCTTCATCCAGAGCAGGTTCATTTTATGGATGGTATTAAAAAGTATAACAGTTGCTTTCAGATGACGTCCTTTGGAGCTAAGAAAATAATGGAAGATGGTTTTATGCCCACGTTTAAAGTACAGGGACAGGTTTATCATTTGGTTGGTAGCTTATTTTTAATTTCTTCAAATTTACTTCATTGGTGAAGACGAGAGAGAGGTAAATTTGAGATGCAGCAATTTCTCTGGTGTGAAACCAAATCTGGTCAAACAACTGCAAGCGATGTTGCACGAGAAAAATTCATATATAAGGGACTGAAAACAACTCTTCAAAACGTACCCGAAGATTGTGAAAAATTTGAAGTCGTTATTCACGCTGATAGAAAACCAGCCAATGCTCACACAGGCCGTTATAATGCACAGACAACGAGTGAAGTTGCTCTGGTCATAGTCGGACAGCAGTTCGACAAGCGAGATATCGTTTTACAAAATCACGATAACAAATTGCATCGGATCAGCGAGTTACACTGCTCATATGACGTCCTGCAATACCCACTACTATTTTGTTATGGTGAGGATGGTTAGTCTATTGACATACCGCAATATGATTCTAAAACAAAAACATCTCTTCAAAAAACCATATCGGCGCTAAATTTTTATTCATATCGCATCATGGTCAGAGAAGAAGACGAAAATCGATTGTTATACTATCGTACCCTTTTTAGTCAATATTTAGTTGATATGTATGCGAAAATAGAAACGGAAAGATTGAATTATATCAGGTACAACCAAGCATACCTCAGAGCAGATAGTTATGTACATTTGAAAGATGCGATAGGAAGGCAGGACACCAATATTACTCAACTTGGTAATAGGGTGGTACTCCCTTCATCGTTTACTGGATCACCTCGATATATGCATGAAAGAACTCAAGATGCAATGACCTACGTACGCCATTACGGTCGCCCTGACCTTTTCATCACATTTACATGCAATCCTCAATGGAAAGATATTGCAGATGCATTGCTGCATGGTCAAAAGCCACACGATCGTCATGATAGCACGGGTATTTCATTTAAAAGTTAAAGCAATTATGTCACTGCTAACAAAAGGAATTTTTTTTGGAAAAGTGCGTTGCTTTATGTATTCCGTCGAATGGCAGAAGCGAGGTCTTCCACACATCCACATTTTGTTGTGGTTGGAGCAGCGAATTTCTGCGGTTAATATAGATAATGTTATCTGTGCGGAGATACCGGATCCTCAAAAGGATCCTATCCTTTATAAAATTATCAAAACCAATATGATCCATGGGCCCTGCGGAAATTTGAGGAAATCCCCGTGTATGAAAGGAGGTTGCTGTAGCAAAAAATATCCTCGAATTCTCCTGAAAGAAACCCAAACAGGCGACGACGGCTACCCGAAATATCGGCGAAGAGGTCCCGCGGATGGTGGATTCACGGTTGAAATCCATGGTGTAACCCTAGATAATAGATGGGTGGTACCGTATAATCCAGTTTTGTCTGGAACTTTTGTTGCTCACATCAACATCGAGTATTGTAACTCTGTAAAATCTATTAAATATATATGCAAATACGTCAATAAAGGATCCGACCAAGCCTCATTTGGTCTTGAAAATGACAATGATGAGGTCAAATTATATGAAAGTGGTCGATATATTAGCAGCTCTGAAGCTGTTTGGAGAATCCTGGCCTTTCCTATACATGAAAGATTTCCAGCTGTTTTTCATCTCGCAGTGCACTTGGAAAATGGCCAGCGTGACTATTTTAATCCTAACGACTTCAATAATGTGACTGAAAAGGTAAATAATCCACAGAAAACTACTCTTCTAGCATTTTTTGATCTTTGCAAAACGGATAATTTTGCAAAAACCCTTCTCTATGTTGAAGTCCCTGCATACTATGTGTGGAAAAGTACTAAATTTGAGAGACGAAAACGTGGAAACAATGTTGATGGTTGGCCGGGAGTCAAAAAAGATCAAGCTTTGGGCAGAGTGTACACCGTCCACCCTAATAACGCCGAATGTTACTACCTTCGTCTTCTTCTTCATCAAGTGAGAGGGCCAACATCATTCCCGGATTTAAAAACTATTGATGGTGTCGTTTATCCCACATACCAGTCATCATGTAAATCTTTGGGTTTGCTAGAAGATGACAAGCAGTGGAATGCTACAATGGAAGAAGCTGCTCTTACTGATTCTCCTTTTAAGCTACGAGACCTGTTCTCAATTTTGTTGATATTTTGCAAAGTAACAGACGCTTTAAGTATATGGGAGAAATTTAAAAACAGTCTGTCAGAGGACATAAAACGTGAAGTGCAGTCAGAGTCTATCTCAGAGAGATTAGCTATGACACACTTTTATTGGCTCAAGTAGTATCCAACAACGAAAGTTTATTAAATACAGAACAATATCAAATTTACAACCAAGTTTTAGATAGTATCGAGAATGTCACTGGTCAAGTATTCTTTTTGGATGTTCCTGGAGGCACGGGTAAAACGTTTCTTTTAAAATTATTATTGGCTAGAGTACGAAAAAATGGCTGGATAGCCTTGGCAGTTGCTTCTTCTGGCATAGCAGCCACGTTGCTGGATGGCGGTAAAACAGCGCATTCTGCTTTTAAATTACCCTTAAATCTAATGCGTGTAGAGACACCTCTGTGCAACTGTTATGTTTGTATAGAAAACGGTACGGTCTTTACAAATTGGAGTGTTCTTTAATATATTTAATATTTGTAACTATTTATTTTACATGACAAAAGTAAGTCTCTAAACATACTAGATATCTAACATATCTAACACCCTCTCCTGTCAGGACAACTTCAAATTCCCAACTTTCTTCACTTCTACTTTCCTACTTCGAAATCTAATAATCTTCTCGGTAAGCAACCTCTATTCCATCTTTTGGGCCTCGTTTCTGCGACTATTTGTGGAATGCTGGGTTGACTAACTACCGGCGTTGGTTCCGGACTGGTTACAATATCTTGGCTAAATGTAACATTGGTTACTTCAGAAACCTGTCTAGTTTCATTCGGAACATTATGATTATTTGAATTTGGAAACCTTGGTAACTTTCTTCCATCTGGTATACCAGGTGTAAGCATAGGTGAATTGTGGTTATCAACTTGGTTACTTGGCGGTACATTGTTTCTCGAGAACACTGTGTCGAAATGGACTTTTTGATTATCATTTAAAGGCAATTTAACAAAGACTTCAAATATATATAGACCGGCGATAGAACGAAAAAGCTGAAGCTAACCGGTCGCCATTTTGGATGTGACCGAAACCGCGGGAAGTTTAAAATCGTATACAATCGACTTCATATGAATAGTGAGTTTGCACACCATACACACACAAACTAATAAACTTCAACAATACTATAATTGCTGAATCTTAAATGCACGGAAACACGATCAAAAGTACCAAAGAAACTGTGATCACATCCACGTCACAACTGAAACTGATACATAAGAAAGAAATAGGTTATGGGTATGGGTTGTTGCGGTGTTATTAGTGACAGAAAAGTAACAGCAATGGCAGCGATTTCTGTTGACAAAACTGCTTCACGAAATACAACAGAATTTAGGGTGACAGCCAGTCTATATATATTTGAAGTCTTTGCAATTTAATAATTTGATTAATGTGACGTTTCCAGGTACGATTATCGTCTAGCTGAATCAAATAGTGTAATTTTCCTAATCTTTTAACAACTTTTCCTACACACCATCTTTGTTTTGACGTATAATTTCTACACTGTACTCTATCACCTACTGATACAGTTCTAATTTTATTATTTTTGTTAACATTACTTATTTTCGTTGAAATTGCATTTGGTAACATTAAATCTAATCTGTTTCGAATTTGTCTACCGAACAATAATTCTGAAGGACTTTTATTAGTTGTACTATGTGGTGTAATTCTGTAATGCATTAGCATTCTTTGTAGATTTACCTCATCTGTATTTTGGAAATCTATATTTAAACTAACTAGACTTTTCTTCAGACTTTGTACAAATCTTTCTACTTGTCCGTTAGTTGCAGGATTGAACGGCGCTATTCTTTTATGAATAATATTGTTATTAAAAAGGAATTTATTAAATTCATGTGAACATAATTGTGTACCATTATCACTCACAAAAACTTGGGGTATTCCAAATGTTGCAAAAATTTCTCTGCAAAATTTTATTGTACTCAGTGTTGTAATATCTGATAATATTCTTACAAATGGAAATTTTGAGTATGCGTCAATTAAAATTGCGAAATATTTATTATGGAAAGGTCCTGCAAAATCGAAATGTACTCTCTCAAATGGAGCACTAGCCGGTTCCCAAATGTGATTTTCTACTTTTTTTGGGTTATTACGAACTTGTTGACAAGCGTTACAGTTTTTAATAAGATTCTCAATATCGCGATCGATATTTGGCCACCAACAATAACTGCGAGCTAAGGCCTTCGTTTTCACGATGCCAAAATGCCCCAAATGTAATTCTTGTAACACGCGATTGCGTAGTGTCTTTGGTAAAACTACTCGGTGTCCTCGTAATAAAATATTTTGTTGTACACTAAATTCTTTTATGTCTATATTAAATAACATAGATTCTTTTAGTTCACCTTTTTGTAATTTGTTTATCACTGTACTTAATTCCTTATCCCTCACTGATTTTTTTTGTAGTTCAGCGATATTTACTGGTAACGTCTCTATCGTTTGTATTTGAAAAACATCTACTACATCAAATTGTGATTCTCGCGTATGTGATTGTGGAAGTCTGGAAAGGCAATCAGCATTTGAATGATTTTTCGTATTTCTGTATTTAATATCGTAATTAAATCCTTGTAGGAATAAGGCATAATGTTGCATTCTCATTGCGCTGTAAATTGGTAAAGGTTTGGTTGGAGAGAAAATTTGAACTAATGGTTGATGGTCTGTAATTAATATGAATTTATTTCCGTATAAGTATTGATGAAATTTTTTTATTGCAAATATTATAACGTAAGCTTCTTTATCGATTTGTGAATATTTTTTTTGTGTATCGTTTAGTGTTTGAGATGCGTACTGTATAACTTTTTCTGAACCATCTGGCTGTATTTGTGAAAGTACAGCTCCTACACCATATGAACTTGCATCTGTAGCCACTGTAAGTGGTAAATTAGAATCGTAATGTGCTAAAATTGTCTCGGATTTAAATTCTTCCTTTGCTAATAAATATGCTTCTTCACATTCTTTTGACCACGTGAATGAAACATTTTCTCGTAATAATTGATTTAAAGGGTATAAAATCGTACTTAGGTTTTTTATAAATTTTCCATAATAATTAATCATTCCAATAAAAGAACGCAATTCACTTTTATTTGCAGGTCTGGGCATTTTATCGATAGCATCAATTTTATTTTTACATTTGTGTATTCCCTTTTCATCGATCTTATATCCACAATAATTTATTTCTTTTTTAAAAAATTCACATTTATCGGTGTTAATTTTTATATTATATTTATGAAGTCTTTTTAATACTTCTTCTAATCTTTGTATATGGATCAAATCGTCAGGACCAGTAATTCTAATATCATCGAGGAAAACTGAAACTCCCGGTATGCCATTTAGGATATTTTCCATCTCCCTTTGCCAAATAGCTGGGGCACTGGCAATACCAAACAATAATCTTGTACACTGAAATAGTCCTTTGTGTGTGTTAATTGTAAGTAAATGTTGGTCTTCCGGTCTAAGTTCTAATTGTAAATAAGCTTGTTTTAAGTCAATTTTTGTGAATTTTTTACCCCCTGCCATAGTAGCAAATAATTCATCGGTTGTAGGTAATGGATGATCATCTACTATCAAATGTGGATTTAATGTAACTTTAAAGTCCCCACAAATTCTAACGGTATTATTACTTTTTAAAATCGGAACGATGGGTGTAGCCCAATCTGATGTATTAACTTTAATCAAAACTCCTTCCTCAACTAACTTATCTATTTCATTTTCTACTAACTGTTTAAGTTTAAATGGAATTGAACGAGCTTTAATATAAACTGGAACCGTATTAGATTTTAATGTTAACTTTGCTTGTATCCCTGTAATTTTTGCTAATTTTGTCTCTGTAATTGAATTGTATTTTTCTAACAAAAGTTGTACTCGGGAATCTATTTCTTCCTTATGAACGTCAATTGTATGTAAGGTGTCTAATTTTAACAATTGTAATTGTCTAATCCACTCTCGACCAAGTAAAGGCATTTTATTTGTATCAGTAAGATAGATATTTAAATTATATTGTTGATTTTTGTGGTTGACAATAACATTTGCGTATCCCTCAGTCGTTACTTCAGTATTACAGAAAGTAAATAATTTTGTAACAGTACTATTAATGGTCGTATTTGGAAACATTTTTTTAAATTGTAATTTTGACATAACTGTGACAGCACTACCTGAATCGATTTCAAATTTAATCCATTTCCCACTAATATTTAAAGAAATTGTGTACTTATCTCTAAAGTGAGTATGGTCTAATTGATTTATTTCCTCCTCTGCTTCCACCTGGTGAGTTGGTACTGCACCAAATTCGTTACTATTATTTATTCGCTTAAAACAAACTTTTTGGATGTGACCAAGGGTCCCACAAAATCTGCACTTTGTATTCTTAGGTAATTGACAATTTGAAGCTAGATGGTTTCCTCCACACCTGTAACATTTAATATTGGAATTAGAATTTCGCGACGTAAACTTCGGTTGAATGGATTGTAATTTTTTTGTCTTCGTACTCTCCTCTAGTATAGAAGAAGCTCTAGACGTATGTTTCGTACCACCCTTCTTCTTTTCTCTAAGTGTAACATAGTTCATTGATGTATTTAGTATTTCTTTATTTGCATCTTTTTCTGACATTTCCATCGCATGGGCTATTTTCACTGCATCGTCAAATGTTAATTTGTTCATCTCCAATAGTCTGCAGCGAATTCTATTACTTTTTAGACCGAAAACGAACTTATTTCTTAACGCAGTTTTCAGATATTCTCCAAAATTACAGTTTATCGCTAATTTCTGAATCGCCACAACGTAATCTTGTAATGATTCTCCCTCCATTTGGTTACGCTGATGAAAACGATAATTCTCGGCAACTTCTAGCGGTTTCGGTGCGTAAAATTCTTGTAGTATTTGTATTATTTCCTCAAATGATTTGTTGTACGGATCGTCAGGCGAGCATTTGTCACAAATGACATCAAATGCTTCATGTCCAATATAATGTAATAATCCCGGAGCGTAATCCACGTCTTTAACTTGAAAAAGTTTGAAATCACCTTTTAATCTTCTAATCCAATTCAGCCAATTCATTGAAGGTCGAAAAGGTTCAATATTTAAAGTAGCTTTGAAAGTATTACTTGGAGTAGTTTCATTCAACATCCTCGTCGTAGCTTCATTCGGCATCCTCGTCGCCAATATTTGTTATGTTTGTATAGAAAACGGTACGGTCTTTACAAATTGGAGTGTTCTTTTAGTATATTAAAGAACGAGTTTCATAAGGCAAATATTGAGGCACGAATCCAAGTTTATAGAACGAGCGGCGAAGCCGCGAGTTATATAAAGGATGAGTGCCTCAATGGCCTTATGAACGAGTTATTTATACTATTTTTTCTACCGCACACGTTTTTTCCCAAAATTTAATTGAAATTTGCATTTTTTTTAATCTGGGGACTTTTGTCGTGGTTGGTGATGGGTCGGTCTGACACTAACCACGAAATATTTGAGGTTCGAATTTTCACAACAACAATTGTAATTCGAACCAATTCGAGTTTTTGTAATTTAAAATTGGTTAAAATGTCTTGCGAAGAAGTTACGCGTCCGGAAACATGGGAAATTTTAAGTTTAGATTTGCCACTGACATTCACCTGACATTTCTCGTCATTGCTACCAATCTTACCGATCTAAATTACACCAGATCTATTAAAGAACGCCTTTCCGCTATTAACGAACTGCTGTGACGTCATTTGCGTGCGTTAATAGCTCTATTAGAAAACCAAAAAACGTGGGCGGTAGAAAAAATATATTTAATATTTGTAACTATTTATTTTACATGACAAAAGTAAGTCTCTAAACATACTAGATATCTAACATATCTAACAGCAACATTTCAAAGCAGAGCAATATGACGCAAGTCTTGAAAGAAACAAAACTTATAGTATGGGATGAATGCACTATGGCCCATAAAGGAGGCGTAGAAGCTCTCAGTAAAACTCTGCGAGATATAAGAGAAAATGGTAGTTTGATGGGCGGCGTTACGGTTCTCTTAGCTGGAGACTTTCGACAAACCTTACCCGTCGTACCAAGGGGAACACGAGCCGATGAAGTGAGGTCATGTTTAAAATCATCGTATTTGTGGCCCCAAATTAAGAAGCTCGCCTTAAAGACAAATATGAGAGTACTTTTAGGAGATGATGCTACCGTTGGTGAGTTTGCACAGACTGTGCTTCAAATAGGAGATGGAAATTACCCTACAGTTGATGGTAAGATTATTATACCACCAACTCTGGCTACGGTAGTAGAATCTCTTACAGAACTAACCAACAAAATTTACCCCGACATCATCAATCTTAAGGCAAAACCCATAGACTGTTTATGCGAACGTGCTATTTTGACTCCCAAAAATGATAGAGCGGCTGGTATTAACGATCTTTTGTTAAAATCATTTGAAGGAGAAGAAATTCAATATAAATCCGTGGATTCGGTAGTACAAACTGATGATGCTATAAATTATCCAGTCGAGTTTTTAAATACGCTTAACCCAGCTGGTCTTCCCCCTCATAATCTCACACTTAAGATTGGCGCACCAGTTATGCTATTAAGGAACCTGAACCCTCCAAAGTTATGCAATGGCACCAGATTGCAAATAACGGCTCTCCACCGGAATGTTGTAGAGGCCACGATAATCACGGGATGTGCTCAAGGGGAAAAGGTATTCATACCACGAATACCTTTAATACCGTCAGAATACCCATTTGAATTCAAAAGGTTGCAGTTCCCCCTGAAGGTCTGCTTCGCAATAACTATCAATAAAGCACAAGGTCAAACATTGAACAGTAAAGGCGCCAACACCAGATAACAATGAGGTTCTTAAACATTAAAACAAAAGCTTTTGGGCGTGTATATTACGCGAGAGTGGTTATCTCTTCCAAAGCGGTCTTGATAACTCCAGATGATCCAAATTTGATCAATTTGTATATTTTGCCACGTAATTTCCACGGATTCCACGAGGAGGGACGCCGAGGCATCAAATTAACTTTGTATAGTGACATAGCACCAATAGTCAAGATATACTTTAAAACAAACAGACAGCAACTTCGCGTCATGAAGCGCCTTCAAGAATTATATGGTTCTGACTCGACGTCTGAATCATCTGGATCCCCCCAGACGTCGTCCAGGCCATCCACATCTCATCAAAATTAATAACAACCCACGTACAAACTTAAATAATTAAACAACAAGAATATCAGAGGCCTCGATTCCTTCGAGCGAGTCTGGGACCTGCGTACCGGAAGATGCATAATGTTCATGGAAAGCCCCGTCAAAGCCATCCTAGGAATCGACTTCTCCCCCTACGGCTACCATATAGCCACCTCCAGCGAGGACAACACCTGCAAAATCTGGGACCTGCGCAAACTGTCCGTCCTATACACAATCCCCGCGCACACCAACCTCATCTCCGACGTGAAATTCCAAAGAGACGGCGGCGATTACTTAATAACCTCGTAATAATGTATATTTTTAATATGTTTGTACAAGTGTGAGTTATAAATATAATTATTAGGTTAGATTTTAAATGTTTCATAGTGTAAACACGTTATTATGTTAGATTTTAATTTGTTTAGTCTTGTAACCGAATTTTCTATTGCGCTCTATTTTGTTACTTGGAAGGAGTTATAAATAAACATTGAAAATGGCCGGAATAGACCTGATGGAAGACTGTTTTTCTCATGGACAGTTCTATGTGGCCTGTTCCAGAGTGAGTGCCGCGAGTCGTCTGGTAATTCTAGCACATGGAAAGCTTACGACGAATGTGGTATACAAAGAGGTACTTTGTTAGTAACAAATTAATTTTGTTCTGTGTTATAATTTTTTATTTCCGTAATTGGGTTGAAATAAATAGAATATATGTATTAAGTATAGTTACTATTATATTATATTTTTGTTAGAATAGTTTTGTTTCACATTACGAAAGAAACATTTTGTCCAAATTTCATGTTTATATCTCCAGTAGTTATGTTGATGAATCAGTCAGCCGGACAGGACAAAAACTTTTATACATATATTGTTATTATTATTAATTAAGACTCCACAAACTCAAAAAATAATATAAATTGAAATCAACAAATAAATAAGGAGATGAAAAATAATGTGTCCTAATTGCGAAATCCACGCAAGCAGAGCTGCGGGTAACAGCTAGTATAGTAATATAGAAGTAGTTTTTTTACTAGCTGTAAACACTTCTAGAGACGCACTGGCTACGCCCTTGTGGACCAGATCAAAGCGTCCCCGCCACTCGCCGTAAAACACACCTTGCTTCAACTGGGGAATTGCATCCGCAAGATAAATTTCCGCTTACTGCTAACAATATACTATTTGCGTATACAAATTCAATAAAACATATCCAGCTTTTTCGAACAATTATAAAATTTTATTATGCGAATTTTATTTTTTTATGAAAACCCTTATAAGTTATAAAGGTTTTCATAAAAACAGGACGTACAGGAATCCTAGGCTGACGAACTGGGCTTTATACAACGAAGAACTGGACGACAGACTGGGGACCTCCGTGCAGTCTATACAAACAGAATATAAATCGACAGAAAACCTTGACCATCATTAACGACTCTCTAATGTCAGCGTATGAGAAAAGTTGCCCCCTAAAGAAGGAAAGTCTGGGCAATGGTACACCATGGTGGAACCGAAGGCTCAGCCTACTTCAATCGGGGCTAAGAAAACTTTTCAATAGAGCAAAAAACACTAAGAAAACTGAAGACTGGGAAGCTTATGAAGAGCACCGGAAAGAGTTTAAGAAAGAATTAAGAAAGAGGAAACGGGAAACGTGGAGATCCTTCTGCAGCGACATAACGTCGACTGCTTCGACCGCAAGGCTGAAGAGAGTCCTCTCGAAGGACCACACACGTCAACTAGGTTTCCTAAAGAAAGAAGATGGCATCTTTACAGCCACCTTAGAAGAGTCCGCAGAACTTCTGCTGCAAACCATGTTTCCAGGCAGCACACGGACTACCTCCCATTCCAAAAGGAATGTAGGGGGTACTCAACCTTCCCCGAAGGACTGGGCGCTGGCGGCAAAGGTAGTCACGGAGGCAAGACTGGAGTGGGCAGTGGGCAGCTTTTCCCCATACAAATCTCCGGGAGTTGACGGTATTTATCCCGCCCTCCTGCAGAGGGGAATGAGCAGACTACGCCCTATTTTAATGTCAATGCTTCGGGCGTGTCTGGCTTTCAGCTACATACCGAATGCATGGCGAAAAGTAATCTTTATACCTAAGCCAGGACGACAAGATTACACCAATCCTACAGACCAATTAGCTTAACATCATTCTTGCTGAAAACGCTAGAAAGACTAAGCGAAAAAGAGATTCGGGAGACTGCTTTGAGCAAGCAGCCTCTACATCCGAACCAACATGCCTACATCCAAAGAAGATCCACCGATACGGCTCTACACACAGTTGTAAACCGTATAGAGTGGTCGATGGAGAACAAACTCTTCACCTTAGGAATGTTTTTGGATATTGAAGGAGCGTTTGATAAAACGACCTTCAAAAGCATAGAACTAGCCCTAAGAGAGCACGACGTGGACTCTACCCTAAGTAGGTGGGTGGCCGGTATGCTGAGGAATAGGGAAGTACTGAATAATGTAGGTGGCACTGAGATTGAGGCTGTTGTAGGCAGGGGATGTCCTCAGGGAGGAGTTCTCTCTCCTGTACTGTAGGATACTGTCGTTGACAGCCTGATACGACGCCTCAATGATCTTGGCTACCACACAATTGGATACGCAGACGATCTAGTGATTCTGCTTACAGGAAAAAACGCGGATACATTATGTGAAATAATGCAAGCTGCAGTTAATGATTTATCATGATTACGATAACCTTGAAAAATTTACAAGATTTATTGTTATTCAGTTTTGAATTTTTTCCAAAATCTCTGGATGGTAAGGGTGAAAATTCGACATGGATTGACTCACCACAAGTGCAGGAGTATCTTATTTTACAAAATTTAAAAAAACTTAGGTTCGGAGATTACTTGTCTAATAAAAATGTATACAAACAAACAGACAGACAGACAGACAGACAGAAACGGGAGGCCACTTTTTTCGAACTCTAGGGTCATGACACGTCGAGAAAATATGGAAGTGGCAATTACTACACTTCCTTAGCTTACGCTCGGGAAGTAAAAATTAGTCGAAGATTATTTCGACAGAACTTCCCTAGCCCCTGAAGTACAGCCCAACAAATTCCGCAAAACCAGTGGCATAAAGGTCGGTACAAGCGCGGACAATAAGAAATACAACAGAAGGACACAACCAACGGGAAAATGTGCGAAAAATCAAAATTTAAAAAATCGATTCATTGAAAAATTGAAAAACTGAAAAATCAGGAAATTAAGTAATATGATTGGAAAATTGAAAAGCTGACAAGTCGAAAAAATCGTAGAACAGAAATCGAATCATGGAAAATATCGAAACATTGAAAAATCGAAATACGCCAAAAAATTGAAAAATCGAGAAATTAGATAATAACAAATAAAAACTGAAATCTTTTTAAACTGAAAAACAGAAAAATCTACCGACATGTTCAAAAGTCGAAAAATCGAGAAATCGAAAAACTGAAAAATTTCAAAACCAAGAAAACGAAAATTCAAAATTTAAAAAATTGTAAAAATTGAAAAATCGGAATATTGAAAGTTCCAAAACTGAAATGACTTAAAATATTGGGAAATCGAGAAATTGTAAAATTGAAAAGAGGAAAATTTGAAGATTTTAAAAGCAGAGAACTCGAAAAATCGAAACAGCGAAAAATTCAAAACATGAAACATCGGGAAATCGAAATCTCAAATGACCGAGAAATTGAAAATCCGAAAAATCGAAAACCTGACAATTCGAAATGGCCAAAAGCCAAAAGCTAAAAAGTGAAAAATTTAAAATCAAAAAATCGATAAATTAATAGCAAAATTGAAAAGCCGAAAAATCCAGAAATAGGAAAATTAAAAAATCCGAAAACTGCAAAAGCGAAAAATAACTTAAAGAATCGAGAAATTGAAAAATTCCACAACTGAAACGACAAAAAATCTGGAAGTTGGAAAATTGAAAAATCAAAACATGGAATAATTAGAAAAGCGAAAAGCCAAAAAGTAAAAAAATCGTAAAACAGAATTCGAATGATGAAAAAACTCAAAAAATGAAAATTCGAGAAATCGGAACATCAAAAAAAATCGGGAAATTGAGAAGAAATATTGAAAAATTGAAGAATAGAAATAGATCAAAATCGAAAAGGTAAAAATTGAAAACTTGCAAAATTAATAAAAAAATAAAAAATTGAGAAATTAGATAACAAAAAATCAAAACATCGAAATCCCCATCGAGAGAGAGAAAAATTGAAAAATCGAATAATTTAAAAAAACTAAATTTAAAAAATCAAAAAACTAAACACTTTTTAAACTGAAAAATTGAAAAACGAAGGATCAAGCAAGATGTTCGAAAATCGAGAAATCGGGAAATCGAAAATTGGAAAATCCAAAAATGTATAATTTAAAAGTAGAAAAGTCGAAAAACTAAAAAACCAAGAAAACGAGTTGCAATAGTTGAAAAATCGAAAATTTTTAAAATTCCAAAACTGAAATGACTTAAAATATTGGGAAATCGAAAAATTGGAAAATTGAAAAGACGAAAAGTTGGAAATTTTAAAAACAGAGAACTCGAAAAATCGGAAAATGGAAACATCAAATGATCGAGAAATCGAGAAGCCGAAATATCGAAAACTTGAGAAATCGATATAGACCAAAAGCGAAAAGTTAAAAGATGAAAACTTGAAAAATTTTAAATAAAAAAATCGATGAATCGTAAAATTGAAAAATCGAGAAATCGAGATACTGAACACTCAAAAAATCGAAATATCGAAAACTTGATAAAGCAAGAAATAGAGATAAACTGAAAAATCAAAAAACTGCAAAATCCAAAATTGAAATACATATTTTAAAAATCGAAAAAGTGAAAAACCGAGAAATCTAAAAGCGAGAAGTCCCAAAATCGAAATATTTAGAAATCGAAAGTGAAAAAATTAATCTAAAATTTAAAAATTCGAAATAATGAAAAAGTGGAAAACCAAGAAATCGAAAATTCAAAATTTAAAAGCCCGCAAAATCTGAAAATCGATATCGAATAAAAAATTCCAAAAATTGAGCAAATCTAAGTTGAAAAATCGAAAAGTCGAAAAATGAAAAACTAAGACATTGAAAACATCAAAAACATTAAGAAATCGGGAAATCGAAAAACCGAACAATTGAGAAATCGAATAGACTAAAATCTATTAGTACTAAGTCAACATTTATCATACAATTTTGGACTAATTTAATACAAATTCAACAATAAAAATTTAACATGTCGTAGCAATCGTTTGAAGTGTTGCGTTGACACTCCAAATAACTCTATTTCGTTCTTATAGAAGTTTGGTTCACGTGGTAATCTTGAAATTGGAGAGAAAAATCCGTAGTTAATATTATTAAGTTTGCACCAAACTAAGGGACTACTTCTTAAAGGTCTTGAAGGACAACATATACTAAATAAAGATAGAAGTTGAGGACAGTCAACCACACTGTTAAATATCTTATGTAGAATATTTGAATCCATTTTGGTCCTTCTGATTTTCAACGAGTCTATTAAAAGTATCTGCCTTATATCTTCATAATTAACTTGTTATTATTATTAAATCGAATAGGTCAAAATCGATAAATCGAAAATTTAAAAAATCTAAAGATTCAAAAAAATTGAAAAAAACAATGGAAACATCAAAAATCTAAAAAGTAAAAATTCAAAAAGCACGCGTTCTTGACAGTGAGGGCAAATTTTCGGAAAAATACGGAACAGGAGGAAAATCAAGAAACTGATTTTAGTGAAATTTCCGGAAATCGCCCGTTACCCTTGACGGCGTGCAATTTTCACTTAAATCAAATCCTAATTGGTTGCTAAGGTAAAATCCTAATAATGTCATTGGTCGATTTTAAGTGAAGGCGATTTTCAGTAAAGTAGCTAGACTTGATGTAGTTATTGTTTGCTTTCCGTAGTATTTTATCGAAGAAATATTTTCAAAATTTGATAACGATTTTGTTGAAGTTGCATCATCAACAATTTCAATATCAGATAATAATAATTGCAACGAATTGTCTTTATTTTTTGCATAGTGAACCAATCGTGACTAATTATTATCTAGAGCTAGAGCTTGCAAGCTTTTTTTGCTTTGCAAAGCCAGATTTTGGCCAAGCTCGCCAACCCAAAGCATTGTGCATTTTCGCCAGCCATTAATTTGAGATTCTAGTCTCCGCCGAAAATTAACGGAACCCCAGCCAACCAGCACCCAAAAATTCCAACATCATCCCACCATGTACGACACGAACATGATATATTACAACCCATCATTAGTAGGCCGCCGTTTTTTGTTTCTGATCGTCTTGATTGATATTTGTTTTAATTGTCCAACAACAAGCCACCTTTATTAAGTCTACCTCGAAGACGCCGTATCTGGGCATCTTCGACGCAGATAATTAAAATTAATGGTCCCTCAGCGTCGCCGTAGATAAAACCGAAACAACAGATATCGTCGGACCATTAGTCAAACTAGAACAAAACCAGAAGTTGTTCGCGTTCCTTCTCCTCGCGTTCCCATCATCATTCATTTTGATTATTTCGGAGTATAAATTTCAGAATTTGAAATATGTTATTGTGCGAGCAGCTCGCTCGCAATGATACACGCGATTTCATGTCGTCATATATCTCTCGTCTTTGGCGGGCTGATGTAACAACTCCCATAAAACGATAAAGTCGATTGCTCGGAAAAATATTGGAAATGCAGACACGCGTTCGGCATAAATGCTGGCGGTCTTATTATGGATGAGGAGGTTGAAGAATTTGTCTGGAACTCCAAAGAAAAAGAAACACGTCAAAACGCAAAAGGAAGTCGCGACGAAAAAAGGCGCGCAAGAATTCGAGAAATAGCTTCACGTGGTGCCTGCTTTATGTTATTTTGCAGCGTCGAGGAAATACGACAAAGCTGAGAACTTTAAGTCCGAGGGACTGATTTGTGTATGTTGTATTTAGCACTTAGTGTGTGTTTCCTCTGACTTAAATCTGCTGGAAAATGTAAGGTGTGATTAGGTTATTTTAGTTGTCGGCTGTGTCCAAGAGTGTTGGATAAATGAGGTACAAGATTCATTCATGTAATTAGCTAAAGTGTCACTGTCTGGTAAAACGAGCATTAAGACGAGTTTTCACAACTTACTTCCTTAATTTTAGTTTCAACTTTAACAACGTTATCAGAATGAAGTCTAAATTTCGGCATAGATGGTCTGTCTGTCTATATGTAATCACTGAACAACTCAAATTGGTTTATTTTATGTAATGTAGTGAATAATGATAATTGTAGGATAAATTAAGCACAAATTGATCCATTTATTGTGCATGAATCCTTCCATGAAACTCCTGGTCGTAGTTCGCGACCCCGTCAAACGAGCCATCTCCAACTTCACCAGGCCGAAGATGAAGCCCTTCGAGCAGCTCGTCTTCCTCAACACGTTCATCGACAGCATCCTGTCAAGTCAAGCTGGGGATTTACTCGCGCTACCGAACAACTCAAACTGAATTATTTTAACCAGCGTGATATTTATTGTGGGACAATTTAAATGCAATAAATGCACCAATTGTACAAAATATTTGTAAGGTTACATTGTTAGTGTTGATAGATTATATAAGAAAAATACAGATTTGAACTAGTGATTCATGTTACGAATCTTAAAGTTGACAATCGCACGATTACGAATATGATTACGATTGTCAAAAAAATTATAATTATGACTGAAACTTTAACTAATACAAAAAACTATAAACAAAATCGTAAATAAAAGTTAATATCCATAATTAACATTGTAAAGGTTTCTATTTAAGAAACACAGAATTTGCACTTAGTGTAATTATGATCCCTAGAGTATGAAGAAATAAGTCTCCCGTTTCCGTCTGTCTGTCTGTCCGTCTGTCTGGCGTCCCGATTTTTATTAGACAGATAATCTCCGAAAGTACTGGGCCGATTCCAGATTTTTGAAAAAAAAAAACAATCATAAAACAGCATTTTGCAATTTAATTTTGATTTTTACAGATGTTTTAAAGTTATGATAAGCATTATAAATTTTTAATCAAAATATTTGCTTATACCCTCCAAAAAATTGATAACGTCAGCTCAAAATTTTGCCGAATACATTCCACCCGAAGTATGCAAAATACATATGATCAGTCTAATATTTGCAATTTATTATTGTATTCATATTTTTTAGGTTTGCTTATACAGGGTGACTCAAAAAAATCAATGAATGCGTGAATTTATTTTACTGAATAACACAAGAATTGCAAAACTGAATACATCTTCCAGACGTTTTAAGGTTATTGTAAGCGTGGTAAATTGTTAATCAAAATATATCTGTTTATTCCCAACAAAAACTTGATGACACATTTTTTACGCAATTATTTAAGTGGTTTATTTTATGCAACAAATTATTTCCGAGAACTAAATCCCGAAAATCATCTTATCTTTTCCACGGGTTCCACATTTCAAAATAAATCGCGGTGTTTCGACACATTAATTAACTAAGTTCGGTAAATTGTGTTATTACAAATTTGAACAAACATTCGAAAATGTTTCCAAGATTTACTTGTATTCTTCACAAAACGACAATAGAGGCCCCCAACATTCTTGTATTCCTAAACAAAAAGATAGTCGAGGCCCCCAAGATGTTTGAATATTAAAAAAAAATCAGTCGGGGGTCTCCGAGATTCTTTAAAATTCTTAAAAAAAGGGAGTTGGAGCCCCCAACATTCTTGTAAATTCTTAAACAAAAAGATAGTCGGGACCCCCAAGATTACTCAACCTCTTAAAAAAACAGCCGGGGCCCCCAAAATTCTTTTTATATGCTTAAAAAAACAAAGGATAGTCGGGGGCTCCGAGATTCTTTAATATTAAAAAAAAAGATCGCGATGAGAATTTTAACTTAAAAAAAACAGTCCTACGGGTTCCCAAGATGCTTTTATTTTCTTAAAAAGACAGCAGCCCCATCCAGGATTATTTAACATGCTGAAAAAAAGAAACTAGTATACTTTTTAAAATGAAAAAAAAGTCGGGGCCTTCGAGATTCTTTAAAATTCTTAAAAAAAGACAGTCAAGGTCTACAAGATTCCGTTGTAGTCTTCACAAAAGGCAATCGGGGCCCCCAAGATTCTTTTTATATTCTCAAAGAAAGAATAGTCGGGGGGTCCGAGATTCTTTTATATTCTTAAAAAAAAGACAGCAGAGGCCCCCATGACAATTTTATATACTTAAAAAAAAACAGTTCGTGTTCCTAAGATTCTTTTATTATTTTGAGAGCCCATGGAGATTTTTTTTGTAAAACGTTATGTCTGAAACTAGAAAGTGTCGAATCAAAAATAGAAATCTCCCTACGTCCTGCTAAATCATTGGCAGCGAGCATCATTCTACGTAGAGGATGGTTCTTGACTATAGTCGTCAAAGCCGACGTCACTCTAAAAATGATTCTGCTTCTGGTTAAACGACTGTTAGAAACTGGCACTATAAAGGACAACTCGGACAGCACATGAGGATTATCAATTCGACCATTAATTAATCCATGTTAAACGCAAGCATCGTATACACGTCTTCTAACACTCAGCGGTGGTATATTGAAAGTGTGCATAACCCAGCTGTAGTTCCCAATAATATGCCTATGACCAACTTTAAATTCTAGCGTACGCAGAAATCTTTTTTAGATTTTTTCCAGCATTTCCAAATCAACTTTATATATCGGCGTCCACACCGGAGAGCAATATTCTAACTTCGATCGAACTAATGAGCAATAGCTTTAATTTTAACTAATTTTATCGGAAGTTGCCTATCAAAAAAAAGCTCGTTTTTTCAAAATAAAAGAGAAGACAATATTTACATTGAGTCTATCAGGAATTATAAGGGACAGAGCAGACAATTTACAAACAAATATTTTCTGAAACGTTTAAAAAATGGGCAACAATTAACGAGATCTTGGTTATCCTATTCGAAAAGCAAAGGATGTGTTTTCTGTTTAGTGTGCAAATTATTCTCCCGAACACTAACATCCTTAATGAGTAGTTATTCAGATTTGGCAAACATAGTTCGTACTTTGGACAGTCATGAAGAATCTCAGGATCGCAAAAAGGCGCTGTTAACCTGGTTATCGCGCAAAGAAAACAAAAACGTTGTTGACAGGCATCTTCAGGAAAAAATGAAAAATGACTGTGAATATTATTACAATGTCCTGATGCGAGTTGTGGCAGTTATTAAATTTTTAAGTGAAAGAGGATTGCCATTTAGAGTACATGATGAAAAATAGGGTTCATCACATAATTATTATTATTATTATTATTATTATTATTGTGCAGTATGTCCAACGGAGCAATACTCCAATTATAGAACATACATCTGATCATTTCAATTTTATTATATATATATATCACAATTAGGTTTTCATACATAATTTTTAAGATAATTCGGAGAAATCGAGTTTCTTCAATTCAGAAACATTAGTTATAAACAGATCTGTCTGATTATGGGCATAATTACCTAAGCGACACATTGTCCATAGAGGAGAATATTTTAAGACATCCGTACGAGACTTTCCAATATAAAAAATTGACATATTCCTTGTATTATATGCTCTTACGTTTATATGGAAACTTATTTGTGCCAGTAAGCATGGACAGTCGAAAACAGAATTCAAAATTTTATACAGAAAAATAATTTTTGCTGTCTTGTTTCTTTCACTAAGACTTTGAAATGAAAACCTTTCCAAAAGTCTGCAATATGAATATCCAACAGGAGGATAAGTTCCGTCCACTCGATAGCAAAGGTACTTTAAAAACCGTCTCAACACGCGCTCTAAATTTTCTGTATGGTTTTTATGATGTGGGAACCAAACAACCGACGCATATTCAAGTTTGCTGCGTACGAATGAATTAAATATTCTTATTAAAGTCAAATTATTAGAAAACTCTTTTGCGGTACGCACTATATATCCGTAAATTTTCATAGAGCTGTTTACCGTTCTCTCAATATGATCCGAAAAACACAATTTCTTATCGAATGTCACACCCAAGTCCTTGACCACTTCCGGTCTATCCAACAAATAATCCTTTAACTCATAATTAAATAGGAATTTATTACTTTTGAGACCATAAGACATCACCACTGACTTTTTTTTATTAATGGGAAGATGGTTTAGTTCACACCAATCAGATACAATATTAAGATTTTTTTGTAAATTCTCACAATCTTCGATACCATGAATGGTGGTATATATTTTGATATCGTCTGCATATAATAAACAGGGTACATTCAGTGCAGCCATCACATCATTTATAAAAATATTGAACAACAGTGGTCCAAGAACAGAACCTTGCGGTACCCCTGAATGAGCTATAAATTCTTGAGAGGAATGTCCATGAACAAATACATGCTGCTTTCTTCTACACAAGTAAGAGGAGAAAAATTCAACTACATTTGGGGAACAGCCAATATTACTAAGTTTTGACAAAAGAATATCGTGGTCTAACTTATCAAAAGCTTTCGACAGGTCAATGTAAATAACGTCAGTTTGACAGTTCAGGTCTATTGATTTCGAAATATATTGTGTGATTTCGCACAAGTTCGTCACTGTCGATCTCCCAGGGAAAAAGCCATGTGGTACTTCACTAAAATAACATTTTAATTGAGAAAAAAGCTGTTTGTAAACAATAAATTCGAAAACCTTTCCAAAATTATTAATCAGAGACACTGGGCGATAATTCTCAATGCAAAACTTATCAGCACTCTTAAAGACAGGGGCAATTTTCGATTTTTCCACTCATCAGGAAATGTAGCTTCTCTCAAACATAAATTGAATAATGCTGTTAAAGGCTCAGCTAGACTCAATGCACAATCCCTAATCACTATCGCCGGAATCTTGTCAGGACCAGCTGTATACTTGGGCTTTAATTGGTATATTGCCTCAATAACATCTTGCTCAGAAATAGGCTTCAAAGACACATATTGACACAAAGACTTAGATTCCTTGGAATAATAGTTCCCTAAGTTATATGTTACAGGAGTGAACACTGACTTAAACATTTCGTAAAAAGCATCAACTATCTCCTTTGGTCCAGAGTAGTTTACATTACCAAGACTCATATTAAAGGGAACATCGGTACCATTACTTTTATATTTAACAAATTGCCAAAATTTGTTCGGATCATTAGAAATTTCGCCCTCAACTTTGAATAAATAATCTTTATATAGCTTTGCTAGTTTCACTTTGATAACCCTACGCAAATTTTTGAATTTTTCATAGTCTTCTTTATCACCGTATTTCTTGTACTTTTTCCAAAATTTACTTTTTTGCTTTATTTCCTTTATGAGATCAATAGAGAACCGAGGAGGATAGTGATGTTTACGTGCTATACTTTTTGGAACATTTGAACTGAACACCTCTTGAAGTTTCATGTAGAATATTTCACATCAGTAGATTTATTAAGTGATGACCAATCAATTAGCGAGATACCCTTGATTAAAACAGTAATATCTGCTGTGCGAAAATTTAAGTTGTCACCTGTGTTCACACCACATATGTAATTAGTACATTTTACAGCACTTTTAACCATCAGTGGCAGAGGGGGATGATGTACATCTACAGGAACTAGTTCTTCATCCGATTTGCTTACGTGACATGATATATTAGAAATAACTAAATCAAGAATGCGTTGATTAACATTTAGGACATTATTATATTGCGAAAACTCCAGAGTATTCATGAGATGCAGCAATGGAAGTGTGTTTCCAAGTAAATTTCCTGAATTTAAATATGTATGAAACATATTCAGGGACATTGAAATCACCAATTATAATAATCTTGGATTTAAATATAAATTCCAGTGAAAACATAGCATCAACGAAATAAAAAAATGTGTTTGTGCTTATTTTAGGAGGAATGTATACTACAAAAATGTATAAAGGATTATACAGGTCAATAATTTTAACACATAGCACATCAATTTCCTCTAAAGAATCAAATAAAGTTCCCTGTAGATCCATTACTACTGCAGCCAGAGATTGTTTAACACCTAATAAAACTCCCCCACCTCTAGATTTATTTAATATTTCAAAATCTCTGTCCTTTCTGAAAACTACAAAATTTGATGGAAACAGCTCACTGCTAGAAACATCTTCTTTGAGCCAAGTTTCAGAAATACCAATTATATCAAAATCACAAACCGAAATGGAGTGGTAGAGAAGGTTAGTTTTGGTGTTAAGTCCACGTGCGTTTTGATAAAAAATGCTTAAAGGTTTAGCGTTGAAAGTTTCCTTAGAAATAACGTTTTTGTATGTATTACAATTTGCTCTGATGTTAGAAGAGTCTGGACTTTTAGACTTTAAGATATTATCAGTCATAAAATTTGAAGAATGAGAGCATTGCATTATCAACAGTTCATCAGTATAGCATAAACCTAATTGCTATTTATTTAAAAGCAAATCCTTCTTGAACTTTTCAACCTCACGTCTATAAGTGGGGCACGATAAATCCCATGCACCGTGTTTGAAATCCAGTAATTCCTTGTTTTCCTGAACCGACTTAAAACAATTTACACATTTCAGTTCCACAGCTGTACAGTTACTATACGTGTGGTCCAGCCCTTCAGATATGCCACATTTTGGACAAGATTTTTTACCAGAACAGTGTTTTGATGAATGATGAAAACCATTACAGTTGTAGCACCTAAGTACTTTTACAGCATCAAATACATTACAGTAGTCATATCCGATGAATAAATTACCTGCTTTCATTAAAGCATCATATGAAATTTTGTCCACTTGAAGAACAGCTTGATGAATATTTGACTTTTTCCTAGTTGGGAAAAATTTAACTACAGAGCACTCAATATTCTGATTTATAGCGGTACAATTTTTCCGAACAGCATATTCCACAAAATCAGAAATCTCATCGTCTTGATAAACTTGAGTCATACCTACAACTTTTATTCGAGGTTGGACACCCTTAATTTCTTTAATTTCGTAATCTTCCGCAAGTTTCTCACGTGCAATTTTTTTAAATCGTAAATTTTCCTCTTTCGAGGAAAAACCTACAAGAATACCACCTTCTTTGACATTTTTAACTTTAGCAATTGTTAGTTGTGAATCAACTGGATTAATATTTTTGTTAATATCAGTTTTTGTTTTTATTGCCGTCTGTACCTTGTTTTTAGGCATAACTATAACCGCCGGTTGAGTCTTATTTTTTAATAAATCAGAATATTTCCCGGTTTCTTCAACGACATTAGGTTTTTCAGCAGACAATTTCGATTCAGCTATTTCAAGAAATTTGTTTTTCAGATCATCAAACACCGAATTCAAATTATTAAGCATTTCATCGTACTTCCGCTCTAAAAATCCTTGTAAACCCACATGATCCACAGAAAAACACATTCTGTCACAATTCACACATTTCCAGGACAAACCAGGAACATGCTTAAATTGTCTGAAGAGTTCAGGAGAAATATTTACACAGGAAGTATGAAAACGCTTACTACAAACCCCTGCACAAAGTACCGACAGGTTGTTATCATTAATGGCTCCTAAGCACTCACCTCAAGGAGTTAACATGTTGAGGATGCCGCAGTCACACCTCTCCCAGACAGGAATGTTTCAAAATTACAAAGAAGCCAGTTAAACAGAACTCACTATAAAAATAAATAAACTGACAGAGTAAACTCCCTAGTAATTCGCCTCTGGCCGGCGAGCCGGCCAGCTGAGAGATAAACGATACGTTATCAGCAGTAAAAAGAGCTAATCACTTGTAGAAAAGATTAAAATAAATTAATTCCTAATCAATAACTATTTATCTGAATAGCAAAATGCACGACAAGCTACATCAGCTTAGAGAGAAAAAAATACTCTATAAGCCTATATTAAAATAAACCACTAATAAATCAATGAACATACCAAAAACACCAGAAAACTACAGAGCGATGCACACATCAACTGCACACACTGATATCTCTATGAATCTGAATAATGGAAATTTTATGGGACTTATGAAGCTTATTGCGGAATTCGATCTATTTTTGAAACAACATGTAGTGAAATACCAAACCGAGCAACTAGTTGCAAGTTACTTGTCTAAAACGGTTTATGAAGAGATAATCGACGCAATGGCAACTCAAGTAAGAAAAAAAATTATTGAGGACATAAACGATGCAGATACAAAATATTATTCAATTATTGTGGATTCTACTCCAGATTTGTCACATACGGGCCAACTAGCAATTATTTTGAGATACACTTCCCAAGGAAAAGTTTTTGAAAGATTTTTATCATTTATACCAACTGACAGTCACGCAGGAAAGAATTTATTTAATATATACAATACATTTATTTTTAGAAGAAAATGGTCTTTCAATGAAAAATTGTTGAGGGCAGTCTTATGACAATGCTGCGAATATGAGTGGAAAACATAATGGACTTCAAGCACGTTCAAGCAAGTTCGCGGATTATATAATTTATGATTCTTTAAACCAATCAGATTCTTTAATTTCGTTAGATACCAACGTATTAATAATCGATCATACCCTTGACGACGTTATATAATCGTTTTGGTGTTTCGCTAGGTCTTTTTTTAGACAAAAATCTAGTATTCAACTTACCTTTTTCCATAGTAACGTAGAGAGTAAATAAACAGCAAATTTGTCATTAAATTAAATTTGTTGAATTTAAATGAAATGAATCGTTTTGGTAAAAATTCTTCGGCAGATGTTGACGAAGCAATTGACAACTTAAAGCCATTGAATACAACAAAAACTGAAAATTACATTTGGAAACAATTTCAAGAGTTTTGCGAGCAACGGAACTATGAGTTAACGGCCTGGACGTCTAATGATGAATTGGGAAATATCTTGAAGGACTGGGCGTTTAATATGAAACGGAAAGATGGGTCAGACTACAAAGAAGGAGTTGTGAAGACTATATGGAACGTGAGTGCCAAGCTTCTACAAGAACAATACTACAAAAACCACAATCGAAAAATCGATCCTTTCAAAGATTTGGCATTTGAAGGGGCCCGTAAAGCTCGGTCAACGAAAAGAAAGCAACTTCAATTAATACTGGAAAAAAGGAAAGCAAGTTCTGCGGCTTTAACAAGAGACGAGATTCTAAAAATCATCCAGAATTTTGACGAAAATACGCCCGACGGCTTACAGAAAAAATTTTATCAAATTGCAGCTGTGGAGCTGGCTTGGCGTGGAAATGAAGCAGCATCATGTGTGGTTAATTTTTTTAAAAAGGAATTGAATAATTACGGCTTACCAACGGGTCGCTTGGAGTACAACACAATTTTTGGAAAAACAGCTCAAGGGGGCGACAAAAATCTCGTCGACACCAAGTGGCTGACACCGAACGAAGAAAATGAAGATTTGTGTCCAGTGAGGTTGTATGAAAAAATGATGTTCAAGCGCACCCCGAATATCAAGACGAACCGGTTATTTTTAACACCAAATAATAATTGGAAGGCAACAAATGTTTGGTACAAGAACTGCCCTGTTGGCGTAAATCAGATAAGCAAATGGACACGTTTAGGTGCAGAGAATGTTGGAATAGACACAAAAAAGGCAAGAATCACCAACCATTCTAACCGTTCATCCGCAGTGAGTGCGTTAGCAAATGCTGGTGCAAATTTGCAAGAGATTATCAAAGTAACTGGTCATTCTACACCAAACTCGTTGAAACCATACTTAAAACTCAACGAACAGCATCATACCAAAATCATCAATCAAATTCGGAACAATCAAAATGTTTCGTCGTCATCAGTGCCATCAACGTCCTCCCTTCAACAGCAGGAACCTCTTAATACAAATAATATTTATTATAATAACTGTATTTTTCATTTTCATAATAATTAAAGTTAATTTAGTGTAAATGTAATTAGTATACTGTCAATTCATTATATAATCGTAACGAATATCACTCGAGCATTAGAAAATAATCTCAATACTAACCTCTTAACTCGACAATAATCAGAAACACCACTCGACCTTCGGTCTCGTGGTTTTTCAGATTATAAGTCTCGTTAATCGGTTAGTATTTTCGATTATTTTCTATGCTCTTGTGATATTATAACTGATTGTGTACCATGTGCAGCTCACTTTTTAAATTTGGGATTGTACAACAACTGTATGTGTTTTTTTCGGCTTCACCTCACCGGTGGAATTTGTTAAATCAACATGCAAAACTGCCACTTTCAGTTAAAGGTTTGAGTCAAACTAGATGGTCAGTCGATACTACGCTGTTCACGCGTTAAAAACAAGTTATAGCTTAATTGTAACCATATTAGAAACTGTTATTAATGATAATTTAGAAAAAAATGACTGCAAGATGAAAGCGAAAAAAATATTAGGTAAGCTATACAAACTCGAAACCGCTATACTGACTGTCGTCTGGGAAGAGCTTCTTGAAAGAATTAACAAAGTCAGTAAAGAGTTACAAGAACCTGGATTAGATTTGTGCGAAGGCCTTGCATTAATAACATCTTTAGAAATATTTATCAAATCTCTTAGAGAAAAATCTAATGAGAAATTAATTAACTATGAATTGCGAGCGAAGGGGTTTAGCAGTAAAGTGGAGGTGTTAAGAGTGTACAAGAGAAGTTCGGTTCTTTCGCTGTGCTGATTTTTCTCAACAATATCGCCAAAACTATTATTGTGATACGTAAGCATACTTTAGATACAGTAATCCCTGCTGAATCCACATTTGGAACGACAGTAATTTGGTAGCTGGTCGCTTTTTACCAAATTTACGGTTTTTTTCAACCAGTTTTTATTTCTACTGTTTGTAGTGAGGTGGGCTATCAGCTTCATTTTTAATGAAATTTGTTGGGCTGCCTACTCTACTCTCAGAATAAGGATGTCCACAATGAACGTATTCCCAGACAAAGACCAAGCAATTATTTTAGGCGGAGTTGATGATCTTAAATTGTTTGAATATGTAAGTGCAGTAGGTATCCTAGTGCAACCAAAAAACGTCGTTTTCGCGTCTCGGATTGCTAATAACCGCATATGTGTTTATTTAAGCAGCAAATCCCTTGTAGACAAAGTTGTAACTGACCATCCTGTGTTAACAATACAAAATCATTTGATTAATGTAAGGCGTCTCATCAATCCTGCTAGAAGAATAATATTATCAAATGTTTGCCCTTCAATCCCGCACGATATTTTCGTCAATAGTATAAAGACCCTAGGGTTCACGGTTATCTCTCCTATGACTTTCTTAAGAGCAGGTCTTCCTGGAGACGAATATGCCCATGTACTAAGTTTTAGGAGACAAATATTTGTCCAGCCGGACGACAACATTGAATTACCATCATCTCTGCTTATAAAATTTGAGGGCACAAATTATAGAATATTTTTAAGTTATGACAACGTTTGTTATAAGTGTAGACAATTGGGACATATAGCAAATGACTGCCCACAAAATAATGAAGCAAATGCTGAAAGGGCTAATGCGCAAACTGAGCCTATTTTCCCCGAGCAGAATACACCTACTAACGATATCCCTCGGACATCATCTGCAGCCTATGCAGCAGTTGTGACGAGTAATAAAAGAACTAAAGATTCATCTCCAGTTGAAGATGCAGGTCCCTTGGACTTTTCACTTAAATCACCCGATTCTTTAGGAAATTTAGATACGGAAGAAACGTCTCATAAGAAACTTAAACCTAGTGAATCTTTAGAAAGCTTAACGTCACTTGCAGAAAAACTTATCCCAGCAAAGCAGATTATTGAGAACACAGATCATGAATTTCCCTTGGATTTTGATCAACTAATCGAAGTGATGGACAACATCAATCAGCAACCGGATCCTATAGAATATCTCCTCGATTTTACATCTAATATAGAAGGTGTAATATTTATGTTGCATGAGATATACCCGGCATTAGAATATAGAAATGTCAAAAGTAGATGTTTAAATATTCAACGGAAGTTACGGAAGGCCTTGTCACGTCAAATGGACATGCTCAACACTGCGGAAAGCAATACTGGGAAGACACAAACGACAGCATCTCTTTCGCAAAATTCAATGTCCAACAAATGAATAATAATACTCCTAATACGGAGTATTTTACTAGCTCGGTAGTTTACACTAATATAGCTTCGCTGAATGCCAAATTTAATGAACTTTGTGCGTTTGTATCTTATGAAAAACCAGCGTTTATTTTTTTATCTGAAACCTGGCTCTCATCTGCTTTGCCTGACAGTATAATTGCCATTAATGGGTATACAGTTTTTAGGAGTGACCGTGTTGGTAAAAGAGGAGGTGGTGTTTGCATTTACATATCAGACGCTGTATTGGTCAAATTTTTTGTAGATCCTTTAAATGTTAATACCAAAGGAATTGATTCTCTTTTTTTAAAAATTTCTAATAGGTCCATCAATTTTGTCATCGGTTGCATTTATTGTCCTCCAGACTCATTATTACCTGACGATTCTAATTTATTTGCGGTGTTATCGGATCTAGCTTCAAATAATAATCACCTATTTTTATTTGGTGATTTTAACATGCCTCAAGTAACATGGCCTATAAATATTTCTCAATGCTTAAGTAATGCGTCACAAATGTTGCGTGAATTACTCATCGATAGTCACTTAACGCAGTTAGTAGATCAACCTACTCGATATAGATCGCAGCAACAACCCTCGACATTAGATCTTCTTATAACGTCGGATGAAAACTTACTAGCCAATTTAGAATATTTAGACCCTATTGGAAAATCAGATCATTCGGTCTTGAAGGCGGAATTACAGATGTGTTTTATATGGAATAGCAAGGTTATGGTATACCAAAAAAGAATTGTCGACTTTGGTGCACTGGACAATGAACTAAATAAACTAAACTGGTCATCATTATTCACCGGCTCTTCTGTATGTGACAATTGGGACATTTTTAAGCAAAAGTTGAACGACTTAATTGAATCTAAGTCTAAAACGATAACACTGAAAAAGTCATATAAAAAGCCATGGATAGATAATAGAATCCTTAAGCTTATTAACAGGAAAAGATGTTTATGGCGTAGATTCAGAAGAACAAGTAGTCAGGCGGATTATAATGTACATCGAGTATTCTCAAATTGGCTGTCAAATGTTATCAAAGATGCCAGAAGTAAATATGAGAAAACCATTGGTGAAAACAAAGATCCTAAAAGTTTTTACAAGTATATCAGGTGTGCTCTATCAGGCCCTGTCAGAACTCCACAATTGCGCGATTCTAAAGGGGTTCTTATAGATCGTCACGAAAACATTTCCGTTATGTTCGCCAAGTCATTTTCTGAGGCATTTGTGTCTGAGCCTCCCACAGTCTCATCTACCGTTTACTCACCGTCTAACTCCGATCAAATTACAAATGTGGTTGTTACTGAAACTGCGGTTTATGAAAGGCTAAAAAGATTAAAAATAGCTACCTCCCCTGGCCCAGATAATATATTCGCAAATGTTTTAAATAACTGCGCGACCTCACTTTGTAAACCCCTGAGTTTCTTAATGAACCAATCTTTGGAGTCAGGAGTTCTTCCACTAGATTGGAGGACTGCAACAGTTAAACCGATTTACAAATCAGGCGACAAATTTGATCCGGCCAACTACCGCCCGATTAGTTTAACTTCATTGGTGGTGAAGACAATGGAAGCTATAATCTACGAGAAAACGCTAGACTTTTTGCAGAAACATAAGATAATCCCGTCACAGCAGCATGGGTTCGTACCAGGGAAGTCTGTTTCCTCCAACTTGCTGTGCTGTCTATCGGATTGGTCACTGGAGGTGGATCGTGGCAACTCGGTAGATGTTGCATATCTTGACTTCTCCAAAGCTTTTGACCGGGTGCCCAAACGGCGGCTTTTATTCAAGCTTCAACATTACGGTATTAGAGGTCTTCTTCTCCGGTGGATTGAATCTTTCCTCACTGATCGTATTTTCAAAGTCAAGGTCGGAAACTGTTTTAGTCTTTCCGCTCCAGTTTTAAGTGGCGTCCCTCAGGGCTCCATTTTAGGCCCTCTTCTTTTTATTACATATGTCGCCGATCTCAGTGGTCTATTAAAGTCTCCTCATGCGTTTTATGCAGATGACTTAAAAATATATGGTATTTCATCTGACCATCAGAAAATAAAAAGAGATTTGACTATAACTGAACGATGGTGTGAAGATTGGTTACTTCCTCTCAATACCAGTAAGTGCAAATTATTGTATATTGGAAAAAATAATCCTAGGCATAGATACTTTATTAATAACGTAGAACTCTCGACATGTGATGAGTACCTGGACCTAGGGGTGTTGATTACATCAAGTCTATCGTGGTCAGAGCATTTAAATCGTATTATTGCTAAGGCAAATAAGATCATTTATTTAGTATCTAAAACTTTTGTCAAACCTAGTGTTGAAACGACAGCAAAAATTTATAAAACTTATATTCGCCCAATATTAGAATTTTCAAATAACGTTTGGACTCCTGTTCTGGAAAGAGATAAGAAACTATTGGAATCTACTCAACGCAGAGTAACCCGAATGCCGTATGGTATAAACCGTCCGCAATACTTGGATAGACTAGCCACCATGAACCTAACTTCACTCTCTGTAAGAAGAACAAGAGGAGATGTTATTACAACTTTTCAGGCTTTAACAACTGCAAATTCACCTATTGGGCACCTATTTTCACTCAATCCTGATACACGAACTCGAGGACATATTTTCAAGCTTCAAAAAGAGAATTTCAAAACCCGGAGTAGACAACACTTTTTGTCAAATAGAGTTTTTGATCCTTGGAACTCACTACCGGACTATGTAGTTCTAAGTAATTCTGTACTGTCATTTAAAATTAACTACGACCATTACTGTACTGAATAACTTTATATTGTTAGTTTTATTATAGTTTTGTAAATAATAGGCTGCGCGGGCATAACAGGTTTAACCTCTGCCCGAACGCATTTATTTAATAATAATAATAATAAAAAATTATAGTAATGCGAAGAATACGATTAAAAGTTATAAATATTCGGACGGCACAACAGGGACTAGTCCACGACAGGGTCGTGAGAAATTTCTCGTGGAAGTTCTTAATCGATTGTTGGACACTTTAATACCCGAACTCACCAGAAGAAAAGATGTATATAATGAATTAGGGAAGAACTTCAAATTCTTAACGGACCTTACAAACAAACATGTAGCACATATTGACGAAAACAGCGTTGACTGTGTTTTACAGTGTTACAATGAGGACATCGAATTAGGATTGAAGAATGAATGTTTACAATTTAAGGAATATTTAAAAATTTCTGCTGACTTAGCTCAGAAACGCACTGTAACATGTTCAGATATACTCGACTGCATTTTAAAAAAAAAACCTCATTGACATTTTCCCGAATCTGTACACAGTAGTTAAGATCTTCTTGACACTGCCAGTAACCAGTTGTGAAGCTGAAAGAGCTTTTTCTAAATTGAATTTTATTAAAAATAAATATAGATCGACAATGAAAAACGAAAGACTAAGTTCCTTGTTGATTCTTGCAATTGAGAATGACATCACAAGGTCAGTTACATATGACAGCGCCATACGAACGTATCCTGACATCAAGTACAGAAAGAAAATTGTTATATAATTTGTTTCTGTTTGTTTATTATATTTTTTGTTATTGTTTTTTTTATATTAAAGTATGGAAAATGTGTAAATTAAATGTTTCTAACAAACTTCTATTTATAAATGGGGCCCCAATTAAATAATATCATCAGGCCTTCAACAGTCTAGATCCCCCTCTGCTCAGCAGACTTCCATTTACACACATTACGATTACAATAATTTCTGATCATCGGATATTTCAGCGAACTTAGAAAATATCACTCTCTATACAAGCTAACCGTAAATGCGATGCTGGTAAATCTTATCACCCGTATCTCAAACGAAACCCCGACAATTCTGCAATTGTGGCAACTGCACCATATTGTCCCGTAATTGCGACAAATCCAATTTCACAAATCAGCCGCGCTTATAGTGAAGAAATGTGTTCTATGTAAATGACATCCAATAAATACCGTCGGAAGAATTTACAATCGCGCGATAAGACGCTACCATATTTCTATATTAAGTGGTGGCGGTTCAATTGTCGCAGTGATTTAATAATATTACCCGAGTCACTTTGCTTATCGGCAACAATTTCATCAGGACGTATTTACCCTCGATAAACTCTGCAAGAAAGCGGAAAAATGGTCCGACACTAAGTCATGAACGCTCATGCACGATAGAAATATTAGTGGTGCGCACAAATGCGCTGTAAATCAACAACTAATGTGGGTGCGGTGTTGACTTTTGTGTTGTTGTTTTGTTTATGCCGGATTGTTGCTGATACACTAGCCGACACTAATTTTGTCGCAAACGAAGCTGACGTCTGCGACAAGCGCAATTTGTTGCTGCTCGCCTAAATTAGAAACGAGAGGTTTTTAGTAGACGAGGTGCGATTTATGGCTGCAAGTGACCTCGGGTCTTGAATGCGGTAAATTATGAATTTTAATGAAAGCGCTGCTATATATGTAGGTATACGAAAAGGGAGCGAATACGGGTGGAAGCGCGGTAGGACTGTCGAGCGGTTGAGGAACGCTCGGGTGAAAGAACTTCCTGGAATGGAAGTGAAACGGTTTCGTGAAAGATTGTGACGGTTTAACTAACTTTTTTCAGATGATGAAATTATGAGAGATGTCCTTTTTCTACTCTCACTCTAGCGAAAGTATTCACCCTTACTGCAACTTAATGGATAGTCAGAGAAAATTGAGAAAATGGCATTCTTCAAAAAACCGTTCACGACAAATATGTCACGACAAGAATTAAGGCTCGAATTGTATATTCCTTAAAATGCGGCATATTCAGAAAAAGCGATGATTTATGGCCATATGGTACCTACGTGTTAAGACTGATTAACCCCGCCTGCATTTCAGTGATCCATTTTATCTGCTTCGATTGAAAAATGGATCTTATATTGAACAAAAATAAAAACGTAAGACTGATTTTGGCAAATGACGTATCCTCTCAGAAAAGAGAGGGTGGGTGGGCGGGGCTAGTACCTGCTAAAATAAGACCAATTTTGGCAAATGACATACCCTTCAAAACAAGAGAGGGTGGGTGGGCGGTGATAGTACGTGTTAAGACTGATTATCCCCACCCACCCATCTCGCCTGCATTTCACTGATACATTTTATCTGCTCCGAATGAAAGATGGATCTTATACTGAACAAAATTAAAATCGTTAGAATGAGAACAGCGCAGACGGTTGGGTCTAGTAGTTGTTAAGATAAGATTGATTTTAGCAAATGACGTATCCGCTAAGAAATGCAATTAAATTATTATAAGAAAAGACAATGGAGGCTCCAAAGCACTTTCAAATTTTTTCCAAACACGTTTACTTAGAAACTTTTTTAAATTAAAAAAAAAACCGGTTGCCAAAATTGATGATAACTTTAAAGTGATCAGTGACAGACTGTTAGTAGTAGAAAATGATATTCGTCTGATTAAAAGCGAATGGACTGAGTTAAAAAAATCTACTGTAGGTAGATAACAAAGGTGATCTAAATGATATTATTTCTGAACTCGAGGAACGTAATTTGCGTAATTCTAATGTATTACTTTTTAATATCCCGGAATCAAAGGCATCTGAGCTGGCTAATAAAATTCATGATGATATTCAGAAAGTAACGTCTGTTTTGGTTCATTTCCGGAACCCAAGAAAGTTTTTCGTATTGGTCTAGCCAAACCCAATGTAGTTCGTCCATTAAAAATTGTTTTTGAGAATGAAGATATCGTCAAAGACATTCCTCGTTCGAACAAGAATAATTCTAATTGCAACTACCATTTCCATCCGGATTTAACTAAAAGGCAAAGACATTTTAATAACGAGGTTCGGAAAGAATTTAAGGATAGAGTGGCTAAAGGTGGAACCGATATTATGTTGAAATATAAGAACAATCAGCCTTACATCGTTAACCAAAATATATCTCCAGATGTGTCTCAAAATAGATCTCAGGATAATCGATCAAGAAAGTAATAAATTTTTACTACCAAAATGTTGGCGGCTTAAGGACTAAGATAAACGATTTTTCCTAAAATCAAACACATCCTTTGCTTTTCGAATAGGATAACCAAGATCTTGTTAATTGCTGCCCATTTTTTAAACGTTTCAGAAAATATTTGTTTGTAAATTGTCTGCTCTGTCCCTTATAATTCCTGATAGACTCAGAGTAAATATTGTCTTTCCTTTTATTTTGAAAAAACGAACTTTCTTTTGATAGACAACTTCCGATAAAATTTTCATTGATAGAATTCGGCCATAATGCTATATCTTTAAATTTATCGTTAAATATATCACTTACGATTTGTTTAGCCTCATCTTTAATCATTTTTTCATCAACTGTATTGATGACGGTGGTAGCGTAGTTGTTGCATGAAGTTCCAGCAGAATTTTTCACACTTTTCAAAATAACTTCATTTTCACCAGTTGAGTTATTTGAAGTGGAAGGGGAAGGTTGAGGTGTAAAAAAACTTGTGACTTTTCGACATTTTGCTAGTTCCTGTTCATGTTGAAGCTTAAGTTTCCTCTTTTGGCTTCCACTGAGATATTTGCGCTCAGACATTTTATTTAAACAAATACCTAATGAATAAGTTGTATTATTAATATTTAACAAAACGAAAATAATTATCTAAATACCTTAAACACTGTTGATTCCAAAAATGATAAAATATAATTCGACGCAAACTGAATTATTGAATTTTTAATTTTTAACACACTGTAATATTCGCAGATCAGTACACTTTTAAACTTACTGAACGAACAAAAAAGAATGAGGGACTGAAAACAAAACGTTTTGTAAAACATTTGCACCGAGAACTCTTTATGGTATCCCAGATTTAGGTGGCTGCCATAAATTGACGGAAAGGGAGGAAGTGACCAGATTTGCAAACGGTCAGCCGAAGACGAAATTGTATTTTTGTAAGAACCAAATTAGAAACAAATTTTATTTTTTCTACATTTAAGCCGAACGAGGCCCCTTACCTTCGGCGCCCTAATGCTCCAGCATCACAAGCATCCCTATATTACCCGATTTTCGGTTTGTGTCTCGTTGTTTAGTTTACTTTTACGTGTTTTCTGTGCTCAGAATTTAAAAAAATCAGTTGTTTTCGCAAGTAACCAACGAGCAAACTTTTTCTTCTTATTGCCATGGCTTACAGTTTAGTACACAAAGTCAAATGATTGGGAATAACTTCGTCACTAAAATAGGTTGACGCTGTGAATGATTGGTAAAAGATACAAGTTTGTCATTAATTTTTAATTTTTTTAAATTCAAACTGTTAATTTTTTGTTTTAAACAACAAATTTCGTCTTGTTTGCAACAAATTTTGATAGTAGTTCCCTAAACACTCTAATTTGCGCTAATAATTCTTTTTCAGTGGCTATTAAATTTTGAGTTTTGATATTTTGTTCCGGAATAACAATTTTAAATGGTGCTTTATCTTTAAAATCTTGAACTTGAAAATATTTACTTAAAACGTTTGCTTTTAACTTTAAGTCGTAGACGAAAGCTTCTTGATCAAAGTGCACCTTAAAAGATAATTTTAAAAAACAGAGGAAAGGATTTTACAAAAGTAAGCACGTCACAAATTTTGAAGGTAGAACCAATGTTCCAATTTGGAGGCCTCAAACTTGTGCAATAGTCTTCTTATATGAGGGAAAATTATATAAACGATATCCATCGTTTAAACTGCTGGGCATTTTCAGAAAATATTTTCAATGTTTGACTTTTTAATTCAAAAAATGACAAATTATAAAAATCACAGTCAAGTGGATTGCTGCAATTTTTTAGGAAACTGGAAAATCCTTTCATGATAAATCTGACAACAATTTTGGCATACACGTGTTTCTGACAACCAGTCATATAACCTAAAATATGTTAAAGTTGAAACTGTCATTTCGTGGTCACACTCCAAGGTTAGTTAATAGAGAACTATCTATTAAATGACTTTGGTCACACTCTTAAAAATGACATATTCTGTCAAGGCCCTCTAGATTAGACAATCGATAACAGCTGTCATCGATCATAAATTTTGATTTCAGCGTAGACATACTTCAAAAAAATCGATCACAATTTAATGAATTTTTTAAATTAACACTCGTTATGTCCCATTAGATTATTCAAAAGTTAGAGCATCCATCAGATGATATAAAAACTGACAGTCTTGGTAAATCGATGCAAGATTCTGCAAAAGAAATGAAATGGACAGTATAGTCTTTGCCATTTCTATTGAAGCACCACCTGTTGATTTTGCCTAAAATTTAGCAATTGCTAACAGTTTTCGGTTGATTGACTACAGCTTCTTTTAGTTAGAAAATTGTCTGAATATGAACGTTGCCAAATTTACGATCAACAAGTGGTGTTTCAATAGAAATGGCAAAGACTATAAATTAAAAGTGATGAATCATATCAATAAAGCGGCAGATGTTTATGAACTGGTTAAATCCGGAATAGGTAAACAACAATTATCAACCGTATACCTAGGTAGGGTAAATGTGTACAAGAGTGCGAATATGTATAAGAGTACGCACTGATGATTACTGCTTATTAGTGCCATCTGGGTAAGATGAAGTTCTACCATTCAAAATCTAATGCTAAACCTGAGATAAAGGTGCAAAAGTGACCTGTATATAGTTTATAGTTTGGTCGTACTGACGATTTTATGTGCACACGTTGTGTGGACGTAATTTTTACCGCCCATAGTTTTAGTTTTTTGTAAGGTACGTACCAGTTCTTTTATTTTACAGTAATAATTTTCATTAGCTGTAACTTTTAAGGTCTCGTTATGCACTAACAGTTTTATACTTTCTATCCATCAAAAGGTTTTAACTTTGAAAACATTAGGTGCGCAGCGAGGTATTGTATATATAAGAGTGCACATTGCTTATAATACGTAGTCTAATAATAGTCTTGTAGATACATATCATACGATAATGAATTATTTTCTACTACTTTGTACTGCTTCTCAAGTTGTGTGGTGGTGGTTATAGTGATTTTTTTTTTAACTTTTACTTCCTGAGCGTGTTGTAATCGAGTCCGTCGATCGACTCTCTACTTTTACGTTTTCTAGACTTTTCAAGACCCCTAGCGTACGGAGAAATAGGTCTCCCGTTTTATGTGTAGTCTGTAGTCACTTATTCCCATTTATTTTTACCTTAGAAACAAAGATTTTTTCATAAAATGGAATGCGCACTCCTAAGCGCTCAAATGCGCATTCTTGTGCAATGAACTGTCTAAGAGTGCGCATTTACACATCTTGACAAAAGTTGAAATTACTCTTAAAATATAGTGGTCTTGGGACCTACAATTAAATATATGTGGTCTCTAAACATGTATATGATGAACCCATATCATCAAATTTGTCTATCCAAAAAAATTAAAAAGTTGTTGACAATTTTATACTAAGCGCGTACTCTTGTACACATTTACCCTACTTAAAGCAATACAGGAACTGCGGTGTGACAAACAGAATCAAAATCAATACTAACACTTCCATTGACAATATTAAGTATATAGATATTCGATAATCCACAGTAATTTCAAGTGGTATTTGTTGATAATAATAAATGTTTACAAACGCTAGAATCCTTAAATATCTTGACTATACTTCGATGAGACTGCAGGAATTTGCATCAGCGTACACGACTTTCCTGCAATCCTTCAGCGAGTCAAAATGGACGATTAGCCAACAAAAAAACTCTGCTGTCGACCCGATTCTTCACGCTGACAATACTGATAACGAAAAATTTCCTCTAAGGGCAACGGTACGATAAATTTCTTGCGATATACATCCACTTGGGCTACACAGGAACGAGAATAAGTACGGAAAAAAATAAAAAAGTGTCCCCTTTTTGGACGACCCTTAATTCGATAACTATGGTAATATCTCGGCACGTCCTCTGCACATTATTTTATCGAATCAGATTAGGAGTTACACACCCCCCAGCAGAAATCTTTAAATGCAAACAATGTGTATTACGTATAATAAAAAAAAATTATGTTGACATTGATTATGTAGTCGTACTGTCGTAATCAGAGCTGTTCAAAGTACTCAACAAAAGTACTTGAAGTACTAATTATAAAGTGCTAGTTGAAATGGTGGTCAAGTCAAGTACTAATTACTTACTATTACTAAAAGTACTTCAAGTCTCAAGTACTTGAATGCACGTGAAATGCGGAAAATACTCCAAGTAAATACTACGAAATCTGTTTAATCTAATATTTTGTGTTGTTTGTGAGACTGGAGTAGTGATATCGATCTGGATCGCCCCGTCGATATTTTATATCTCGATTTTTCAAAGGCTTCTTGGTATACGGGGAAACTTTCTTGGGTGGATAGATCCCTTTCTGAGCGATCGAGCGTTTGAATTTAGACAAGTGCATATTCCTGCACTTTGGGATTAAAAACCCGAACACGTTTATTCCATTGACATCTTATCTCTTTCATGTACAAACTCACACGTTGACTTGGGTGTTGTTGTCACCTCCAATTTGTCCTGCACTAAGCGTGTCCAGCGAATGGCAAGTAAAGCAAATAAAATGCTCTTTCTTCTGAGCTAAATATTTTCCAAAGCTAGCCCATTAGTCCTTTCTAAACTTTTCAAAAAGTATGTGCGGCCTGGTCTCCCATTCTCTCAGGCAAGCGCAAACAAAGGGATTTTATCATTACTTATCACTTATCAGGCCTTGAATTCAGGCCTCCCTTCGATCTCAGTTCCTCAGAGTGTGTGTCCTCTAAAGTTGCGTAAGCTGATGTTTTGCACTTCAAGAATATACTATCATCTATTGTAAGTTTTAAATCGAAATATTATTGTGCGACAACTAATCGTTAGTTATACTCGAGATTAAGCCACTACTTAGTTTGTCCGGGAGCACTGGCTACTAAACACTAACCAGCTGAAGGAAAACAATTGGCAAAGTGAAAAATGATTTGAAACCCAAACTGTTACAAATTATTATTAATGAGGAGTTTCAGAAGATACATGGAAGAGTTTCACCTATTGAAGATTATGTACAGACTTCAAAATGAAGTAAGTATCTCTCTTCCGAAAGATGATGTTTACAATATCAACAAAAGTGTTTCAGAGATTACTGAGCGTTGTAAATGTAGTAAAAATGTAAGAAAAGTCAAGAACGATTTTGACGTCTTCAAGTCCATTTTCAATCCGCGAAGATTTCTCACTCAACCTTGGATCACCAACCAAAATAACGAAGAAGGATTTCCGATTTAAGATTCAGTAAGTACAAGCCGACTAGAGGGTTCCATTTTCGTCTCAACTTGACGAAACAACAGAGATTTAAATGCCATCGTTATCATAAAATTTAAGGACAGGAAAGCTCATGGAGAACATATCTAGGGTTAATCCACAGGTACATTTTTTTAACTCTGAACATACACCATAAAGTTCAATCTGAAAAAAATACACATCAATGTATTGGAAGTATGCAACCAATATTACATCATTTCTAAGTGATAACTAAAAAAAATTGTTTAAACTTGTCAGCTTGTCAAAATATAATTTGGAATTTTGAAAAATGTATACAACATAAATCAGATAACAGAAATATCGTTTATCATAATGTTATTATTGTATTCTGCATTTTTTAGGTACACCCAAAAGAACAAGTATTCGGGAACAAATCTGGTGACCTTGGTGGCCAAGCAGTTGGCCCAAATCTTCCTATCACCGGTCTGTAAAAATTTCGTCTAAATAATGTGTTATTATTGCAGTTGAATGTGGGGGAGCTCCATCCATTTGTCGCTGTTATATACAAAAGCAGTAGCAATGGTACTATTGATTTGTTTTTTGAAATGTTTACCACAATGCTAAAAAATTTTCGTAACAAATTAAAAAAATACAAATTAGTAATATCAACTTTTCAGGTCAATCGCAAGAAAAAATGAAATGTTGGACATTCTGTACTCCTTCTATTTGAAGCCCGGAATAAATGGGCCAACCAGGGGAAAAATTATTTAGACAATATCTGTATTTCAGTGGATATCGAGGACAATCAAAGTTTTGTAATATGGACGAGATGGACTGATCATGCAGCCCAGTTAGTGCAGTTAAAAGCAGCAACACAAGAGGATAGTAAGAACAGGGTAGGATACAGGCAAATTAATAATCGGAGCATAGGGCCTCCACGAGGCATTTCCATTGTTGTTTGTCTTTGGCCATTCTTGTGAGCTCTCCCCAACTTCTCCCAGTCTCTCCCCAACTTCTCCCAGTCTCTGTTCTTTCTCTCTCAGTAACTCTTCTTCAGCTGGTTGCCGGTCTTCCTCTGTTCCTATCTCCTTCCTTAGTCCACTTTAGTGCATGTTTTGTGATGGCCTATCCAGTTCCACTTTTTTCTTTTGGTTTGTTCTCTCATAGTTTTTTGCTGCGTTAGTTTCCATAACTCTTCATTTCGAATCTTTCTTGGCCAGTATATTTTCAGTAATTTGCGTAGACATTTATTGACAAAAATTTGTATTTTTTATTGTTGTTTTCCTGTCATGGACCATGTTTCACTGCCGTACAACAAAACAAATTTTACATTGCTGTTAAAGATACGTAACTTGGTATTTTACATAATATGTGGCGATGACCAGATGTTCTTTAGTGTTCCGAAGGCCTCTTGTGCTTTCCAAATCCTTTACTTTATGTCTTCTTCCGTTCCTCCCTCTATGCTAATTACGCTCCCTAAGTAGCAGAACTCGTTTACTTCCTTTATTTCTCGTTGATTCAAGAGTAATTTTTCTTGTATTAGAATTTTTCCCGTTTTCATCAGCACTGTTTTATTTGCATTAATCTTCATTCCCACCTTAGCTGCTTCTCTTTCAACTTTTCCTAACATCCTTTTAATATTTTTTTCGTTGCTTGACGTTAAGCAGATATCGTCTGCGTAGCCTAGGTCTGCTAGTTTCTTATTGTCTAGTGGGCTCCAACTTATTCCATTTCTCGGGTTAGGGATAGTATGTACCCTTGCTTGACCTTTTTTTATTTTTATTTTATTTGTTAAATATCCCTTAGGTCTATCGAATGCTTTCTCAAAGTCCACGAAGACCAGGATCAGGTTTGCGTTTCGTTCGATTGTATCTTCCATTATAATTCTCATCGTTGCGATTTGATCTATACAGGATCTACCTCTTCTAAAAGCCGCTTGTTTTTGTCTCAAAGTATTGCCTATTTTCTGCTTTCTTCGTTGGTTGATTATTATATATGCCAGAATTTTATTTGCTGTGGTTAGTAGGGTCACTCCTCTCCAGTTCTTATATTCTTTTATGTCGTCTTTCTTGGGTAGTTTTACTATTATCCATTGTTCCATTCTTTTGGTATCTCTCCGTTTGTCCAGATATCCTCTATTAATAGTATTAGTAGTTCTATTGTGCTCACTGGGTCCGCTTTTCATATTTCCGCAAGTATCTCGTTAGTAGCTCGCACCTTTCCTCATTGTCCTCTATGCTTGCTGCTTCTGTTTCCATACCTTCTTCTACAAGTAGTTCTGTGTAATATTCCTGCCATCGTTTCACTTGTTCTTCAGGTGTTGTAATGAATTGTTTTTGTTTGTCGTATAATGGTTTATTGGGGTTGTAGCTTTTATTGGTTAATATTTTCGTTATTTTATATAGTTCTCTCATATTATTCGTTACTGACATTTCTTCCGCTTCTTGTGCTAATTTGTTCGTCCATGTTGATTTGTCCTTCTTTGCACTTTTCTTTATTTCCTTGTTTAGCTTCCCGTTTTCTGCTCCTAGTTTTCCGTTTTCTTCTTGCTCTCTCATTCCATTTCTCTTGGCTTTAATGTCTTTCCTTTTCTGTATAAGATTCCACGTGCCATCACTTATCCATTCTTTCCTTTTCTTCTCCATATAACCTAGCACTTCCTTTGCTGCTTCTTGTATGTTTTCTTTTATATCTTTCCATCTACAATCTATGCTTCTTCTATTGTTCTGACTTTTAGTTTTGATTTGTTCTAGTCGGGCAATCCATTCTGCTTTGATATCTATTTCTTTTAGCTTTTCTATGTTGAATTTTTTGCTTCTTAGGGCTTCTTCGTTTCTTTTTACGACGCATATTCTCATTCTCATTTCAGCAATCAGTAAGTGGTGGCCACTGCCCACATTTGCTGATCTTTTGTTGCGTACATCTAATAAGCACCTTCTCCACTTACTGCTTATTATTAATATGTGATCAATTTGGTTTCGTGTTTTATGGTCTGGTGAGATCCATGTTACTTTGTGATGTTTTTTATGTGGGAATAAAGTGCCTCCGATTACCAGGTTGTTTCCTAGGCAGGATTCTATTAATCAGTTACCATTGTCATTTCTTACTCCTATTCCGTGTTTGTTCATAATTTTTTCAGCTCCTTCGTTATTGTCCCCCATTTAGGCATTCTGGTCCCCCATTACTATGGTTACATCACCTTTGTTGATGTGTCTTATTACTTCTAATAATTCCCCATAGAATTTCTCTTTCAGGTCATGTTCTGCTACATTTGGAGGTGCGTAACACCGTACAATTGTAATTTTCCTGACTGATGTCTTCATTCTTACTGTTATAATTCGGTCCGAAATGGGATTCCATTGTAACATACTCATTCTAGCTTTACGGGATAGCAGGATACTTACTCCACCCATTCTTTTCTCGCTTTCCTCTTTCCCTGAGTAAAGCAAAACGCTGCCATTTCTGTTTGTTATTTCTCCATTTCCTGGCCATCTTGTCTCACATAACCCTAGAATCTTGATATTGAGGAGGTCCATGTCATGTATTATCTGCGCCAGCTGAGTTGCTTCTAACATTGTCTTACGTTTCAGGTTCCTATTCCTGTTTTGTTTTTCATTCCAAAGATTTTGTTGTTTTGCGTTGTTTTGGTTTCGTTGATGTGTAAATTTAAGGTGAGTGAGTCATCAGCTCTCTGCACCCCAGAGTCCTCTTTCTTTTTATTCTCGTTTGTTTGTACTTGTTCTTTATTGACTGTGCTATGCTCTATTGTTCCATTTCTCTCCATGTTTTGCCTATTTCTTTCATCTCGACTTCCATTTCCTATTCCATTCTCATTGTACCCTTTTCTTTGCCTTGCCGTCGTCGTTGATCCCTGTTTATTGGTTTTTGGTTGTTTGGATCTTTATCTGGTTTGACCATTTCTAGCTTTTTGTTTGCGTGGTTCCATTTCATCATCTGTCCATTAACGTTTAGTTTCTGGTATCCCACTTGTATCTTCGTGCCTTTTTCTTTTTCAATTCTGGCCACATCCCTGATGCATTTCTGGATTTCTCTTTCCGTTTTTGATAGCTCTGAGTCAATAAATATGTCCCTTCCCTTTAGTTTTGCTTTTTCTTTCAGTATTGTTAATTTGTCATTGCACTGTTCCATTTCAATTATGTATCTTGCCTCGTCGATCTTATATGTTCTTCTTACCTCGCCCATTGTGACCCCAGTAATTATCAAGTTGTTTCGTTTTTTCTCTTTTTGCATTTTCTCTAATCTGTTTTCTACTGCCTGTATTCTGAGAGATAAATCCTCTTTTTCTTTGCTGTTTCTATCTTCATTTCATCGATATCCGTCGCTATCTGTTTGACCTCTTCTCTATTGTTTTTTATTTCTCTCTTCATGTTTTTGATCTCATCCTTTATCTCATTTATATCACTTCGGATCCCGTTTCTTATCTTCGACATTTGATCTGTTAAATCTTTCTTAAATTCGTTCAGCAATTTTTTAATTTCTTCCATGTATACGGTTGTCTGGTTTCCTTGATTCGTTGATTTTATTGGAGATCTAACTATAATTTTGCTTCTCCGGAAGGCCTGTTCTCACTTTCTATTTTCCACTTGTATTTCCTCCTACCTTGAACGAGATCTTGATGTAGTTCTCACTCTCACTCTTTTATATGTTGTTCGACTTAATAATAGCTGTTTTTTCCCTAATAAATTCACTTTGTTGCAGAGCACACTTTCACGGTTGTTTCCCTTAGCTTCTAAATTAAATGTTGGACATTCTGCACTCCTTCTATTTGAAGCCCGTAATAAATGGACCAACCAGGGGTAAAATTGTTTAGACTATTCCATTCATCTGTCAATTGGTTAAAAAGAGCCAATAAAAATTGTACTTTGTGTGGGCGTTACTATGGTTATAATGTGTTGTATCGGATATATCTTCCCAGGAAGGTATTCAACTGACAATTTTTAACAAAAGAAAGTCGACGACAAATTAATGTATTTATTTGTCAGTAACATTAAATGTACAATTTGAAAAGGTTACATTCGTACAGTTTTGTAATAAACAAGAAGCTCCACTTATAATTTTATCATTTACAGTATTGTTTACGTGATTAACTGAATTATTTCGTATTTTATTAATAATTGATTTGTGATGTTCATCGTCGAGTTGCAAATATGGTTTAATTGAGTTAACGTTCTGGTGTCCTGTGATTTTCATCAACTGCTGTTCTTCGACTCCAGCTTTAGCCAAAGCAGACACCGCTGATGAGCGCACAGAATGATTCGATATTTTCCTTCTTTTAATATCTAAACCAGTCACTATTGCTAACGACTTTACCCATTTACCAATTTCATTAACTCCAACGGGACTATTTTTGTACCACACTGCATTTTGTATTTTGTTCCAAAAAGGATTGGGTGTTAAAAACATTCTGTCGGTGTTTATGTTATTTCTTCTTTTCATCATTAGTAGATGATACAGCCTATAAAATGAAACAATTTAATACACGACATAAAATGGGAAAGAAAAATACCTAACGGGGCAGAGGTTGGGGTTGTCTTTATTTTTCGTTAACCATTTACTACTTGTTAGTGGTTTTGAACCACCTTGTGCTGTTTTAGAAAAGACAGGATTATATTCAATCCGGCCTGTAGTAAGTCCTTTATTGTCAATTTCTGGCTTAAAATAGTATGTGAAACAACTGGCTCCTTCACCACCACGCCATGCTAATTCAAAAGATGCTATTAAAAAAAACTTCTTTTGCAAACCGTCGGGTGTATTTTCATTTAAAATTTGTACCATATTTAAGAATTCATTTTCAGTTAGCGCAGTTGAGTTTACTGTCCTTTTTTCTGGTAGTGTTTGAAGTTTTCTTCGGGTAGCGTCTCTGGCGTCTCGTGCTGCCTTGAAACATGGATCCGTAAATGGATTTATTTTAATATTCCACTCATTGAAATATTTTTCTTGAACTAGCTTCGCTGTTGTATTAAACATGTGTTTAATTACATTTTCCTTATAATCAGTACCATCTTTTTTTTTCATGTTAGAGGCCCAACTTTTCAAAATAGTATTTAAACTCTCAGGAGAAGTAGATTGCTCTAAATTGTAGCCCTTTTCTTTTAAAAAGCTGGAAAATTGCCGCCATACCGAGTCGCGTGATTTTTTTGTGTTCCATGGTGTGCTTTTGGATATCTCGGCATCTATTTCTTCTTCTGATTTTGACCCAAATCTCTTTTCTTGCATTTGCATGTTGAAATCACAGAATAACACCAAAAACTGCATTAAATGTCACGGAAGTTTTATGAAAAAAAAAATGTTTATTATGTCGGTTGATATGGAAATGAAGGCATGTGTATCTTAATTTTTCTTACTTTTTGGTTGAATTTTAATCTGAAAAATTATTGATTCATGCAATAGTCCCTCGAATACCATGCGTAGCCAAAGTTAAGTCGTATATTTTTGCCGTGGTTCCACTCATGGGCATTTCGCTTGGAAATACCACTCGTGCTTCGCACTCGTGGTATTTAAATCCAAGCGTAATGCCCATTCGTGACACCACCGCAAAAATATTCGACATAACTTTGACTACTTATGGTATTATAAGTGACAGTATCTGTATTTCACTGGATGTAGAGGACTGTAATATGGACGGGATGGTCTGATCATGCAGCCCAGTTAGTGCAGTTAAAAACAACAACAGAAGAGGATAATAAGGAGAACAGGGTAAGATACAGACAAATTAATAATATCGCCAATATAATGCATTTTAAAAAACTTATAAAACAAAAAAATGAGAAAATATCGATGACTGCAGTGACGTTGATTCCCAGCAAAATATGTTTTCCAGGTTGATAACTAGAGAGCGGATTTCTAGGTTTAATGCTTTTTGTGAAAAATGTAAGCACTTCAAAAATTTATTGAGACGTGTTAACACAAAAGAGCGACATTAAATTTGCATTAGAATTGGATTATTGGAGGATGCGTGTTTATGCAGGATGTGTTTATTAAAATTTAATCGGATTGTTCTGTAACAGGTTGTTCATTTTCCGGTGAGCGTTTTCCTCAGTTGTTACTAATTAATAATGGCTCATAATTTGTTGCTAAATCGGTTATTCCGGAGAATTAATTTTAGTGTCTGAAAGGAAATAATAAGTAATACGAGTACCACGTGTAGTTAGAATTATCGGGTAAACATTTAGTTTAACGAAAACTATGTTACCTGGCAGTCGAGCCATTTTTCTTTGTTAGTTTGATTGAACCAAATTTATAAAAGGTAACAGCGTTTGAGTGTTTTAAAATAAATGAAGAAATGATTACAAATGGATTAAATAAAAAAAAAAAAAACTGAAATGGCGCCTCGAGACTGGATAAAAAACACTGTCGATTAAATTTTCTTGCGGTTCTTCAGGCTATGAATCTTTATTAAAATTAAATTATTTGTTGCAATCTTTAGGTACATCGGAAAATGAAACATGTCAAATTCTACCCAGGTATAGGTATTAATGCTTTTTGTGAAAAATGTAAGCACTTCAAAGCTTTTTTATATCTGTAACTATGATACAATTTGGAGTCATTTGACACATTTTTTTTTTATGCTTATTTGCTTTTTTTTCAATTTTATGCATAGTAAAAGTTATACGCTTATTTAATGCTGTTTTCGACGAATATGAGTTTTAATGCATATTTTGTTCAAATGCCGGCCTTGTCGGGATGATAAATACTTGTTAGTTAGGCGTATCGTATCGTATGCATTTTACCTGGACTTGACCACTGAAGTACACTTACTCAAGACCCTTTCTGTGAATAGGTTCCGGTCGTTTGGGTAATAAAATTATATTATAGGATTGGAAAAATACTGCATAGATTTTATGACTTTAAATCCTTACTTCCGTTGATAATGAATTAAAGCTTTTAACCAGATGTTCTTTTTCGACATTTTGCGGCAAGACCGTTGAAGATTTTCTAAAAAAAAGGATTATTGTACCCAACTACCTACCTTAAAATTTTTCTAATGGAAACTTTTAAGTAAATGAACCGTTTATTTCACAACCATCAGTCTATCGCATCTGTCGTAGTACAGTGTTATACGTGGTTCTCCCTTGTTACATGTTGAGTTCTTTTTGGTAATATCACTAATATTTTAAAAGAATGCCGAAAGTAAAATCGACGCCGGATGAGTGGATAAGCGATTTTCCAGAATTAAAATTAGAAAACAACAAAATATTCTGCAGAGCTTGTGTGAAAACCGTAAGCCCACTAATTTTTTTTTATCTATTTTCCTTTGTTAATCCTGTATATGTACGTTGTTTTAGATTCAAAGTGAAAAAAAATATAACGTGACGCAACATGTCAGAACGACTCTTCATGTAGAAAGGAAGAAAATGTTTGAAGTTTCTAAAATTAAACAGCAGACCATACATGAATCTGCTGCATCTACTTCCACAAAAGATGAGCAGTTTCAGTTTAATTTCGATTTATGTAAAATGATGATCCGGTCCAATATACCTTTAAAAAAATTGGAGAAAGGCCCTCTTCAAGAATTCCTTGAAAAACACTGCAATCGACATATTCCGGTTGAAAGTACTCTCTGAAAAAATTATGTAGGCCTAGTGTTTCAGCAAGTTTACAACGAAATTAAACATCGCATTGGAGATAATTATTTATGGTTCGCTGTCGATGAAACAACCGATAGTTGTGGAAGATACGTGGCAAATTTAATTGTTGGAATCTTAAATGAAAATTTCCCTAGTCGAGGGCATGTAGTAAGTTTGAAAATGTTAGATAAAACAAATGGCAATACGATTACCAGATTTGTAAATGACAGTCTTACGTCACTATTTTTGCCAATAAAATTTTATTGATGATCTCGGATGCAGCTCGTTATATGTTGAAAGCAGGGAATAATCTAAAAATATTGTACCCCAATTTAATTCACTCTACTTGCATTGCCCATGGTTTAAACAGAGTGGCTGAAGGAATACGTTTGCAGTTTCCTACTGTTAATAAATTAGTGGCAAATGGTAAAAAGATTTTTGTTAAAGCCCCACTAAGAGTGCAACATTTTAAGGAAAAATTTCCAAACGTACCATTGCCCCCAGAGCCGATTATAACGAGGTGGGGAACATGGTTACAGGCCATATTTTATTATGACAAATTTATCAAAGAATTTGAGGAAGTAGTTACGGAGTTTAGCGAAGATTCTTCCCAATCGATTAAAGATTGCATAAATATTTTGGAAAACAAAGATTTGCGACAAGATCTAGCTTTTCTAAGAAGCAATTATCAATTCGTATGTGAGGTAATAGAAAAGTTAGAAAAACCCAACATGTTGTTGGTAGATGCCATAAACTTAGTGAAAGAATTTAAACAACAAGCAAACGCAGTAAGGGGTGATATTGGTACTAGAGTATCTCAAAAACTTGACGAAGTGTTAAATAAAAATGCAGGTTTTGGTGTTCTTTCCGACGTTGCTCGTGTTTTACAAGGCCAAAAGTTGGAAAATTTGGAGTTAGATTCAACATTAGTTGCAAAATTCAAATTTGCGCCAACAACAAGTGTTGATGTTGAACGCACATTCTCCAATTTTAAACACATTGTAAATGATCGGCGAAAAAATTTTACAGTGGACAACTTGGAACATATTACAATCATTAATTGTTTTAACGAAAACTGAAATACGTGTGTAAAATATAAAGTCTAGGATTATTGTAATAATATTTTATCCAAAGTTCTAAGAAGTGTTCTTTGATTTGTAATATGATTATGTTTTTAATGCTTTTTTGCTTAAAATAAAACTTTTTTATTGAAAATGTTGTGCTTATTTAAGGGCTTATTCTTAATTCTTTTTGTGCTTATAAATTCGCTCTCTATTGATAACTTATTACTTCAACATAGCGTTTCTAGTCAAATATAAAATCAATAGGAAACAAAAACCATAAAAATGTTGGATCACATCAGAATTAAAAAAATCAGCTCAAATATTAAGAGATCTTTTTGAACTTTCAAAAATAAGAGACGAAACAAATACAGATAATTATAGACAAGACAAAAAAACACATAAAAAAATCATTCAAGAAGCAAAATAAAAAATATAACAACATAAGATAGCTTGGGAAATAATAGGCAAAAAGAAAAAGGCTCGGGGACCTTAAAAGAGCTTAATACGATAATCATAGTTGTCCAAATGCATTGAATAAATACTTTAACACCGTTGCACAACAATGTAATACATATAATACAACTTCTACAGATTCTTTTGGAACAATTAAATCCAAAAAAGCTAATAGTTTCTCTTTTTCTTTAGAACCGGTTACAGAAAGAGAAGTCTTAAACACATTATATGGATTTGAAAAATAGTACAGCAAGTATACCAGATGAAATAAACTCAGTGCTTTTAAAACACGGTGCTACACAATTAACAAGAATACTAACAACTTTAATAAATAACTCATTTAAATCTGGTAAATTTCCGAGCTTGCTAAAAAATTCTAAAATTTTCCCTCTTTACAAAAAAAGATAATCCAACAAGAAGACCTTTGAAAAAACTATTGTAAAAAGACTAAGTATTTTTCTACACAAATTGGGGTTTAACCATTCAAATCAACACAGATTCACCAAGGGAAGGTCGACGTCAACTGCGATCATCGAATTTTTAGTTCATCTCTATGAAAATATCGACATTGCAATTTTTAAAGATTTGAGTAAAGCATTCGATCTTGTCAACCAACATATATTATTAGATAAGTTATGGCACAAAGGAATCAGGGGAGTAGCATGGGACTGGCTTAAAAGTTATCATGAAAACAGAACCCATTACGTCGAAATAAATGATTAAAAGTTGAGTACCAATAACTTTTTATTATAATGTACCTAACACTTTCCATCACTATAACTGTCCGCTGTTAACATCTTTTAAGCTACACAATTGTCTTGGTGTTAACTTAGGGATATATTTTATGTCAAGCTTAATAACAAAAGTGTAAAACTAATAACTCTGACATATTATTCCTAATTATGATACAAATTTTCTTTAGTTTATGTTTTCTTTCATTTGTATTTATTTATTTTATTTTATTTTGTTATGTATTACTGCATTGTGTTTCCACTGTAGATGTAGTTGTCTGTTGGAAAATGGTTATATATTATTATTATTAAAAAAAAATTGAACAATCCTAACCACAAAAATTTTGTTATTGAGGAGAACGTGTCAACGGAGGGCGCTACGAATTTCAGGGCAGCGGTAAAAAAAGTTGGCTTTACGTTGGAAGAACGAACACAAATACCAAGTGTAAGGATGTGACAAACTTCCTGGTCGAAAAATATCCCGGGAAGCAGTTTGTTGTAGAAAGGCCTGCGCGGATTTGGATTTCTTGGAAGATCATTTAAAACTCGATAATAACCTCAAGGTTCCTGAGGTCCGTACTTTTCATATAAATATCCAGTGCTTGTCAAACAAAATTGAATCATTATCTCTGTTTTTAGATCAATATAAGTTCGATGTGGTGTGCATTACGGAGCACTGGCAAACCTTAAATACTCTGGTATCATTTAATTTAATCAAATTTGACCTAATGTCAAACTATTGTAGGACTCAACATAAACATGGAGAAGTTGCAATCTTCGCAAGGAGTGGCGTCACTGTGTTTGCTTGGATAAATTTTCGTCCAATTTGGAAGCAGAATTCTGCGCTATCATCAACACGAAAACAGTGATTGCAGGAATTTATCGCACAGACCTAGGTAATTATAGCATATTTCTGGAAAAGTTTGAGGAAATGTTGGAGTTTGTATGTGTTAAATATAAAAAAAAATACTTTAAATCAGTACGGACTGAATGTAATGATTACTGAACCCATCAGAGTTCAGTAATCGTTAATCTTCTATTCTTCAAATTATTTTTTATCTCGAAATTTGTGAGTTAAATAATTTTAATATAAACTCAAGAAATTTTGGACAACGGAACTGTTACACATCAATAAAAACAGCTGTCGTTAGAGAAGATTTGTCTTCTGCATCAAATTTTATTCCACAAATAACATTTCGATTCAAGACGTTTAGAGAATTTGACATCTTCATTTTGTTAAAATGGTTAGATTGTAACAGATCCACATTTAATTTAGACGCAGCTCAAATTTGCCTTCTTGTTCACCAAAATCTTTAATGTGTTGCTCGTCAACCAAATCAGAAGTTAGTTTATATTTTTCAACAATCATTTGATAATTGGATGATTTTGTTTTGTACCAAACAGAGGCGGATCTAGACTGTTGGGGGCCTGATGCTATTATTTAATTGGGGCCCCATTTATGAATAGAAGTTTGTTAGAAGCATTTAATTTACACATTTTCAATACTTTAATATAAAAAAACAATAACAAAAAATACAAAAATAAAATGTAATAAACAAACACAAACAAATTATATAACAATTTTCTTTCTGAAGAAGAATCGACAGAGAACTTAGTCTTTCGTTTTTTATTGTCGATCTATATTTATTTTTAATAAAATTCAATTTATAAAAAGCTCTTTCAGCTTTACAACTGGTCACTGGCTGTGTCAAGAAGATCTTAACTACTGTGTACAGATTCGGGAAAATGTCCATAAGGTTTTTTTTAATAATGCAGTCGAGTATATCTGAACATGTTACAGTACGTTTCTGAGCTAAGTCAGCAGAAATTTTTAAATATTCCTTAAATTGTAAACATTCATTCTTCAATCCTAATTCGATGTCCTCATTGTAACACTGTAAAACACAGTCAACGCTGTCTTCGTCAATATGTGCTACATATTTGTTTGTAAGGTTCGTTAAAAATTTTAATTTCTTCCCTAATTCATTATATACATCTTTTCTTCTGGTGAGTTCGGTTATTAAAGTGTCCAACAATCGATTAACTTCCACGAGAAATTTCTCACGTCCTTGTAGTGGACTGGTACCTGTTGTGCCGTCCGAATATTTATAAATTTTAATCCTATTCTTCGCATTACTATAATTTTCTTCCACTTTACTGCTAAAACCCCTTCACTCACAATTTAATTTCTAATTAGATTTTTCTCTAAGAGATTTGATAAATATTTCTAAAGATGTTATTAGTGCAAGGCCTTCACACAAATCTAATCCAGGTTTTTGTAACTTTTTACTGACTTTGCTAATTCTTTCAAGAAGTTCTTCCCAGACGACAGTCAATATACTTTACTTTATTACGGGATATACCCAAAAACCTTCAACAATATAGCGATTTCGAGTTTGTATAGCTTACCTAATATTTTTCTCTTCCATCTTGCAGTCATTTTTTTTCTAAATTATCATTAATAATAGTTTCTAATATGGTTACAATTAAGCTACAACTTGTTTTTAACGCGTGAACAGCGTCGTATCGACTTGACCATCTAGTTTGACTCAAACCTTTAACTGAAAGTGGCAGTTTTGCATGTTGATTTAACAAATTCCACCGGTGGGGTGAAGTCGAAAAAAACACGTACAGTTGTTGTACAACCCCAAAGTAGCTGATTACATCGGGTACGACACTTGCAGCTTCGACTCCTACCAAATTTAAAGAGCGAGCTGCACATGGTACATAATATGCGAACTTGGTAATTTCCTTAGCACGTGCTTGAAGTCCATTATATTTTCCACTCATTGCCGCAGCATTGTCATAAGACTGCCTTCGACAATTTTCTTTTAAAAATAAATGTAGTGTATTAAATAAATTTTTTCCTGTGTGACTGTCAATTGTTATAAATGATAAAATTCTTTCAAAAATTTTTCCTTGGGAAGTGTATATCAAAATAATTGCCAGTTGGTCCGTTTGTTACAAATCTGGAGTAGAATCCACAATAATTGAATAATATTTTGTATCTGCATCGTTTATGTCCTAAATAGTTTTTTTTCTTACTTCAGTTGCCATTATGTCGATTATCTCTTCATAAACCGTTTTAGACAAGTAACTTGCAACTAGTTGTTCGGTTTGGCATTTTACTACATACTGTTTCAAAAAAGGATCAAATTCCGCAATAAGTTCCATAAGTCCCATAAAATTTCCATTACGTGTTGAACCCCATTTTTCATCATGTCCTCTAAATGACAATGCTCTTTCACTTAAAAATTTAATAACTGCCACAACTCGCATCAGAACATGGTAATAGTATTCACAGTCAGTTTTTATTTTTCCTGAAGATGCCTGTCAACAACGTTTTTGTTTTCTTTGCGGGATAACCAGGGTAACAGCGCCTTTTTATGATCCTGAGATTCTTCATGACTGTCCAAAAGTACGAACTATGTTTGCCCAATCTGAATAACCACTCAGTAAAGATGTTTGTGTTCTGGAGAATAATTTGCACACTAAACAGAAAACACATCCTTTGCTTTTCGAATAGGATAACCAAGATCTGGTTAATTGTTGCCCATTTTTTAAACGTTTCAGAAAATATTTATTTGTAAATTGTCTGCTCTGTCCCTTATAATTCCTGATAGACTCAGAGTAAATATTGTCTTCCCTTTTATTTTGAAAAAACGAGCTTTCTTTTGATAGGCAACTTCCGATAAAATTTTTATTAATAAAATTCGGCCATTTGACATTTTCGTGGAATTGTCCTAACTATTATTATTATTATTATTATACAAATTAGCATGCCCCTGGCTATTATAAAATTCTATCTGCAAAACCGTTGTCAAATTGTGCAAGTAAATAGAACTAATCGAATATTGAAAAGGCTTAACTAGTAGTGCCACAAGGAAGTGTCCTCAGTCCGCTACTTTTGTTACATACATAAATGATTTATATTTTCATCTACTTCCTGACAGATTTGTATATTTTGCCGATGATACAACACTCGTGTGTTCTGACAATCTAATATATCAACTGGAGTTGAAATCTATAAATTTTCAACAGGACTAACCGATCATTTTGGGAACTGATTTCACCATCTATTCTAATGAAAATAATGCTTCATCTGTAAATACGATGTTTTGTAAAATGTTTTCATTATTGTTAATTGAATTAAATAGTATTTCGCAAAAATACGTTCTTTTAATTTTGTCTTCTGGACTTAGTTGTTGGTGATTTCTGAATTTATAAGGTTTTTATTTAAACTCTTTCAAAACTTTGTGAATTGAAGACCGAAAAATGTCAAACTAGTTGCTTGTCCTTGTTAACGAAGACATTGGATTTTCTTCGGCTTAACACACGATGTTTTATTGTACTTCTTCAGTTATAGTCTTTGCCATTTCTATTGAAACACCACTTGTTGATCGTAAATTTGGCAACGTTCATATTCACACAATTTTCTAAATAAAAGCCGTTGTCAATCAACCGAAAGCTGTTACCAATTGGCAAATTTTAAGCAAAATCAACAGATGGTGTTTCAATAGAAATGGCAAAGACTTTAGGACATAAAATTTATTGGAGATCAAAATTGACAAATAGAATTACTGTGAACGTCAAAATTAACTACTACGTATCTAAATATGTTTGTACATTTTAGAAAAATAAAATATAAAAGAGTTACATATGAGATATGTATTTTGTCTTGCATTGAAATTACTATAATTCTCACCATGTACTTTGAGTAGTTGACAAGTTTGTATATATTTTTTTCTTTATCGGTTTATCACGTAGATTTGATGTGATATTGGTTGCATATGTCCGTGTATAAAAATAATTTGGCCCTAAAATAAAGGATAAATCACCAGATAAAGGATTTGAGATTTCTGATCAATAGGCTTCGGATTTTAGAGGTCGTTAAAAAATGAATAAAAGGAGACATTTTTAGGTCCCAAAATTGACGAATTAGGTTATAAAAATCTTAGTTTAGGTTAAAAACCTGGAGGAAAAAATATTTGCTCAACGAAAAAGCATACATCAAAAAAATATATACTTAAAAAAACATTAAACAAAACATTATAGAAACAAATATTTGGTGTAACGAACAAAAAAATGATTAAATAAATAAACGATCTATAGTTACGTCCACTAATTCTAAGTTATCGCAAAAAAAATGATGATCAAATTAAAGCAAGTCGCATTTAACAAAAAATAAAATATTAATGCAGGTAATTAAAATGAGTTGCATAAGCAAACTATATATTTCTCAAAATTTTCGATTATAAATTTACACCTTTGATCGCTTAAAACACATTTAAGTTTTGAAAACGTGTGTTCCACATCACAAGAAGTGATGGGTGCAAAATTAAATATTGAACAATTTACGTTTTCATTTATGTATGGATTGTTGGTAGCATTTCCATTACCACAAATTACATTATTTACTGAAGATATAAAATCGTATCCTGGATTCTTTTTTAATAGAGAACATAATTTTTGGAACGCCATTGCCCCCACCTTTCCTGGTGTGTTTTTTAAAGATGTATACACTTTTTCCACAATTTCCATACTTTGGTTTAATTTTAAACCTATAATTTCTAATTGTTCTATTGCATCAGCAATAATTTTAAAGTGAGTTTTAATGTACAAGAGTTCATTTTTAACGTTTGCTTTATTCGGGAACTCTTGAACTTTTTTAATGCTTTGTGCATCTGTGGCTTCAAATGACATTACAACCTAAAAATATTCAATATACGAATGATAGTAAAAAACCATTATATATTTACTGACTTGTTTTAAAACATCAAAGTGTTCTGCATAAACAATGCTACTTGAATCCAAGTGCCCCACCTGGTTAATACAGGTTCAGGTGGGAGAGGTGTATTTGGTAAACTGTTTTTATAAAATTCTACTCTTATTGGAGCTTTTAAAAAGATTTTCTTAACATTGCTAATTATCCCATCGACATCTAGATAATTCAATCTAATTGTTTCAGACACTAAATGTAACCTATGTGCCATACATGTTAAGTTTTGATGATGTATGAAGCACCATCTGATACAAACCATTTAACTTTTTTGTGTTAAGTTCCTTTTGGCCACAATAAAGCTACAAATTAACAAATAAATAAATTATAACAATTTCAATGCTTAAAATTATCAATAGCACACCCAATGATTCGTTTATAAATCTCGAGATTGTGTTGTTATTAGTTTTATCAAGCTGCTTCAAAGCTAGTAGAAATGGACGGCCAGCTTCTTCAGAAGATAAGTTTCCAATTACTAAATGGGCTATGTATCTTTCTAATCTGTCCGTCGTCTCATCGACGTTAATCCATATATCATTACTGCCAATAGAATTTCTAATTTGTTTAATTACCTGTAAATTATAAAATTTATGTTAAAAAGTTTTAAAATAAAAATTCTAGTGCTCACCATATCCTAATCTTTTGGTAAATATTTTTTTCTCAGAGTGCTTTCTGAGAGTAAATGCCTTCCTGTATATTTATGCATAAAATTTTTAAACTCAAGGCAACTAACTTTATTCCATGAAATATTTGCTGCGGTAAATGCCCTACATAAATCGGTGCAAAATTGCGTAAAATCATTGTCGGAACTAATGTTTAATAAAGTCTGTTTACTGGATTTATTCTCGTTCTTTTTATGTGCATCGCCACTGCCTGATTTTTTTTCGCACTTAAACTAGGAAACAAAAATGTGAACATAATTCAAGCTTCAGTATTTTAAATGTTTACTTAGAACTATTGCACATACTTTGCAGAATAACTCATTGTCTTTGGTTGAAGAAGGAAATTGAAAATTAGTGTCCAAATTATTCTCTAACTATAATTTGATTTTACCTTTCATGGATGATTTTATCTTAGGCATTTTGAGGATTCTTTACTGTATGCACAAAAATCAAAACCGGCCCCAGCACACTCACTAACACGCAAAGACACTCACTATCACCAACAATAAACTTCTAAAATAAAATGCTTTTTCAGAGATTCACCTACTTCCGGCTATAATATAAATAAAATGCAGGCCAGCGTTGTCAGTTGGCGACACCAACCCGTACCATTAAACTAAAGGGCGTTGTTTACAACCCATTTTTAAACGATCTGCCAGCCAAAGCAATGAATTCACGAAAATCTCTATTGTGCAAGCATGTCCGCTTCGTTGGTCGTGGAATCCTATTTTAAACCTTTTAAAATTTACAATTAGGTCGTTTAATTAACACTTTAGGTCTCTAACGGTAAATTAGGCATTTTAGGTAGTAATAAATGGACGTTAAATAAACAGAATTTTTTAAATTCGGATAAATATATAAATTTCGCTGCAATGCCTGAAGTAGATATAAAAAGGCAAAAAACTTAAGATCCGAAAACTACTGATCAATTACACAATACTTTTCTTCCGTATGTGTTAATAGCTCCACTGTTGATTTCGATGGTGTTGAAGAAAATAACTTCAAAGTTTTTGACAATGGCATCACAATTATTTTTTTAAGAAGGCGATGAATGTAGGGCGACGTTGTCACATGTTATCGCTTTCTTATTTAAGGACTCTTTATTGGCTGACGTTTTTTATTACCTTCATTAGATTTGAAAGAAATATGTAATATACAAACGAAATTGTACATTTTTATGATCACATGTTTTCTTTTTCAACATTTTCATTTGGGTCTAAATTTTTGAACACAGTTTTGAATCACAAAAACCGACGTTCCCTAACATTAATTTGATTTTTTAATACCATTTTGACCTTTCCTTTAGCCGACAGACATTTGACATTTACATAACCAACTACATTCATATCCGTTGACACGGATAGGTGGTATTCCAGCTTAGAGATAATTTACAAAAAATGATTCATAATTATATTTAACTGACACATAATGATATCCATCAGGAGGTAAGTTAAGAGCACATATTATTTCTACATTTATCAAGTACCTCTTAAAGCACAGTGTATTTTTATATTTCTTTAAACCGGTTGAAGCGAATACGACATTTTATATGCAATATTTAGTGATTTCTGATGATATAAGTAATGTTACCTTTGTATATCGAGGCACTATGATTTGAAAATTTTCGGAACCTTACCTGAAACAAAACAAAAAATTATTAAATATGTTGCCCACTCGATATTTTCACACGTTAAACTGAGTATTTTGTCTCAAAATGTAGAAAATAGTGACACAATGACATACAATACTACCAATTGATATCAATAATTGAAAAAAAACTTAATTATTGTCCCAATGTTAACATTTCAAAACCGCCTACCCGTATTGAAACGTTTTTTCTCCTCGCTAGCGTAAATGATTTGTTTAGGCCACCAGACCTCTCAACTAATTCCCGAAGGCAATAAACAGGAAACGTCCCCGGTCTTTTACGAAGTCGACAACTAAGCCTTCCAGAACACAGAATCCATTTGTTGAATGAATTTATGTAGCTTGTTATGCACGTTCAGCAGCGGCAGTTTTTAGAGCAAGCCGCCTCACTTGCTTGTAGGCGACTCACATACAATTGGTTGATTTTCAATCAGGCTTCTTCATTCATCCACTAACTCGCACACACTTTATTGCCGGAGACGTTTCCCATGTCAATAATGCGGAATTTGTGTCGGATGGAGTTCTAAACGAGGAAGATTCTGTTAGGTCTGGGTGGATTTTCCCATCTTTAAGAAATTGACGCGTCTCGAACCGTGTACACGGACAGTTACGTCGGACGCGATTCAGACTCAGTCTTGCTACTAAATTTGTAGCGATTGTAGGATTTATCGTTTGAGTTAATAAACGGAAAATAATTCATTGTGAAAGGATTTTATTAAATAAATACTAAAACAAAAATTGAAGGTTGGTGAATTTTCGGTATAGCACGATCTAGAGAAAGTTCTGCTTTAACACTTTTTTAATGATAAATGTATCAATTATTTAGTTCAAAATATATCCTAAAATAGGCGATTAAAACGGGGGATTTAGGGCTGAAAAATGTCAATAGGGTCGTTCTAGGAAACATTTTTCTGCCGAAAATTTAGAAAAATATCTAAGTTGTTGTGTTGTTGTGTATTTAACAGTTTAGATATTTTTTATATTATTCTTTATTTCATTGAAATGTAATAACTGAAAATTATTCTAAACCTAATAATAATAATGTATTTTGTTTTTTTTTAACATAGTAACTTGATTAACATATATAACAGTCTTGCCTCCCTAATTTCAGAATTCAAATCAGTAAAATATTTAAATTACAAAATAACCTCAGACTGGTTTCTTAATTCTATTAGATCGATGTATCGCGGGCTGTACGCTTGTTTCACGACCCATTAATATTGTTGTTCAAGTTGATCATCTTTTTGAACAATAACTGGTAGTGACTCGACACCTGCCAGTACGATATGTTCTTCTGTTGACCAAATTTCTTTCTCTTGAATGAGCTCTTGATTTAGTGTGTTTTCTGTTGATTGAATCAGACTGTTGATGTTTCTTTGGTGCGACAGTTGTCAGTTTGGTGATTCTTTTTTCCACAATGTAAGCATAATCCGGATAGATATAATTCTTGTACATTTATCCTTCAACCTGTTACTTTTGAAGATTTTTGACGTGAAGATCTATTCTGATTATATTTTGATTCTGATTGTCCTTTAGTAAAACCAATTTTATTAACATTATTTGACGCATGTGATGAGTTGTTATAAACTTCTCGATTTTGACTTCTTGAAGCTTCGATTGCCATCGTTGTTTCTAATGCTTCATCAAAGGAGGCGTTTGTTAATTGAAGAATTCTTTCTCTAATGCTCGAGTCTTGTAGTCCTCGGATAAGCTGAGTTCGTAGTAACATGTGGATCACAGATTTCGAACAAGTTAAACAAGGAGGTACTTTTTCTTTACATTCCGTTTTGAATTCACAATTTTTAATTAATTCTTTCACTCCTGCAAGGAATGTAGAAATTGATTCACCTGGTTGTTGAACTCTTGAAAAGAATTTATGTTAAAAAACATTTTTCTTGGATGCAAAATGATTTCTTACAAGATCCATTAATTCTTGGTAGGTTATTGTAGCTGGTAGTTCTGGAGAGATCAAACTTGTAATTTGTAATGTCTGCTGCCCAAACAATGTATTAATACCACAACTTTGGCATCACTAGTTTCTTTGTCGTTTTTATGCAAATCTCTTGATTTGAAAAAATTTTCTAGTCTTTGACTGTAACTCTCAAAATTTTCAACGCTTTCATCAAATCCGTCGAAAGTTATAGCCTAGGTCTGCAAAACTTCTTATAAACTTGCAGTCGTTTTCGTAATTGATACCAAAACATTCGTGAATCTAGATGAACTCCCGAGAAGTTAGCAGATTCTGTTTCATTGATCCCCGGAGGAAATATTCTTGAAGAAAAATAGCATTTTTTTGTTTTAGATTTATTTAACACTAGATTTTGCTCAGCAAAAAAGTGCGTTAAACAACATTCTTTTTCTTCTAGTGTGTATTGTAATTTAGTAACGTTAAAATCTGATGCTAAAAAAGTAGTATGATCTGCGTTAAGACTAGTTCACTATAGAAAAAAGCACTGTGAGCGTCATTAATATAGATGAGGAAAAAGACCGACCCTTGAGGAACACCAGAATAGATTTCAAGATCAGTGGAATGATCGTTTTCCAGTGCCACTGACTGACATCTGTTTGACAAATAAAATGTTAGCAAATTCAATTCAGATCGAACAATGTTGTACGATGCCAGTTAACCAGTTTACGTATTAGTAGTTCAACAGACAAACAGTCGAATGCTTTCGACAAGTCGCAAAACAAAGCTCCCATATAATATTATTAGAGAGCGGATTTATAAGCACAAAAAAATTAAGAATAATCGCTTAAATAAGCACAACATTTTCAATAAAAAAGTTTTATTTTAAGCAAAAAAGCATTAAAAACATAATCATATTACAAATCAAAGGACACTTCTTAGAACTTTGGATAAAATATTATTACAATAATCGTAGACTTTATATTTTACACACGTATTTCAGTTTTCTTTAAAACAGTTTATGATTGTAATTTGTTCCAAGTTGTCCACTGTAAAATGTTTTCGCCGATCATTTAAAATGTGTTTAAAATTGGAGAATGTGCGTTCACATCAACACTTGTTGGCGCAAATTTGAATTTTGCAACTAATGTTGAATCTAACTCCAAATTTTCCACCTTCTGGCCTTGTAAAACACGAGCAACGTCGTAAAGAACACCGAAACCTGCATTTTTATTTAACACTTCGTCAAGTTTTTGAGATACTCTAGTACCAATATCACCCCTAACTGCGTTTGCTTGTTGTTTAAATTATTTCACTAAGTTTATGGCATCTACCAACATGTTGGGTTTTTCTAACTTTTCTATTACTTCACATACGAATTGATAATTGCTTCTTATAAAAGCTAGATCTTGTCGCAAATCTTTGTTTTCCAAAATATTTATGCAATCTTTAATCGATTGAGAAGAATCTTCGCTAAACTCCGTAACTACTTCCTCAAATTCTTTGATATATTTGTCATAATAAAATGTGGCCTGTAACCATGTTCCCCACCTCGTTATAATCGGCTCTGGGGGCAATGGTATGTTTGGAAATTTTTCCTTAAAATGTTGCACTCTTAGTGGGGCTTTAACAAAAATCTTTTTACCATTTGCCACTAATTTATTAACAGTAGGAAACTGCAAACGTATTCCTTCAGCCACTCTGTTTAAACCGTGGGCAATGCAAGTGGAGTGAATTAAATTAGGGTACAATATTTTTAGATTATTCCCTGCTTTCAACATATAACGAGTTGCATCCGAAATCATCAATAAAATTTTATTCCGGTTATTGCATTTGGCAAAAATAGTGACGTAAGACTGTCATTTACAAATCTGGTAATCGTATTGCCATTTGTTTTATCTAACAATTTCAAACTTACTACATACCCTCGACTATGGAAATTTTCATTTAAGATTCCAACAATTAAACTTGCCACGTATCTTCCACAACTATCGGTTGTTTCATCGACAGCGAACCATAAATAATAATTAATTATCTCCAATGCGATGTTTAATTTCGTTGTAAACTTGCTGAAACACTGGGCCTACATAATTTTTTCGGAGAGTACTTTCAACCGGAATATGTCGATTGCAGTGTTTTTCAAGGAATTCTTGAAGAGGGCTTTTCTTCAATTTTTTTGAAGGTATATTGGACTGGATCATCATTTTAGATAAATCGAAATCTGACATGTTGCGTCACGTTATATTTTTTATCACTTTGAATCTAAAACAACGTACATATACAGGATTAACAAAGGAAAATAGATAAAAAAAAAATAGTGGGATTACGGTTTTCACACAAGCTCTGCAGAATATTTTGTTGTTTTCTAATTTTAATTCTGGAAAATCCCTTATCCACTCATCCGGCGTCGATTTTACTTTCGGCATTCTTTTAAAATATTAGTAATATTACCAAAAAGAACTCAACATGTAACAAGGGAGAACCACGTATAACACTGTACTACGACAGATGCGATAGACTGATGGTTGTGAAATAAACGGTTCATTTACTTAAAAGTTTCCATTAGAAAAATTTTAAGGTTGGTAGTTGGGTACAATAATCCATTTTTCTAGAAAATCTTCAACGGTCTTGCCGCAAAATGCCGAAAAAGAACATCTGGTTAAAAGCTTTAATTCAATATCAACGGAAGTAAGGATATAAACTCATAAAATCTATGGACTATTTTTCCAATCCTATAATAAAATTTTATTACCCAAACGATCGGAACCTATTCACAGAAAGGGTCTTGAGTAAGTGGACTTCAATGGTCAAGTCCAGGTAAAATGCATACGCTACGATACGGTTAACTAACAAGTATTTGTCATCCCGACAAAGCCGGCATTTGAACAAAATATGCATTAAAACTCATATTCGTCCAAGAAAGCATTAAATAAGCATATAAGTTTTAATATGCATAAAATTGAAAAAAAAGCAAATAAGCATAAAAAATATGTGTCAAATGACACCAGATTGTATCATAGTTACAGATATAAAAAAGTTTTGAAGTGCTTACATTTTTCACAAAAAGCATTAAACCTAGAAATCCGCTCTCTAAATATTATTCTCAAAAGCATAATTAATTTTTGAAACAAGATGAGAGACAGCAAGTGATGTGGATTTGTTTTTCCCAAATTCAAACTGTGTCTCACAATAAAGATTGTTTGTTTCGAAATAGTGTGTTAGTTGGATTTGAAGGCACGTCTCCAAGATTTTACTTAATATGGGAGTTATGGAGATGGGTCTGTAATTATTAAGTAGTTTTGAATCACCTTTTTTGAGAATAGGAATTACTTTAGATTTTTTCAAAACTGACGGACAAATACCAGTTTGAATGCAGTGATTAAAAAGAGTAGTTAAAGGGTAGACAATAAGGTTTTTAATACATTTAATAATTTTTGAATTTAGGCCATAAATATCTTTTGCTGGAGAATTTTTTAATTGAGAGATGATATCACGGATTTAATTGTAAGATAATTTGCTAAAGGCAAATTTACTACTCGGTAGTTCAAATGTTGAAGATCTGTAGTTATTTAGGTCTGTTTTATCCGGTAAATCCTGAGTTAATTCAGTTGGTATATTGGCAAAATAGTTATTAAAATCATTCTTAGCAGGGAATTTCAGGTAATACAGTATTAACTAAATGTTTAACTAACGCCCAAATCGCTCTAGAATGGTTATTAGCTTTTAAGGTGTAATCATCATGGGCTCGTCGCCTGGCTTTTTTTATTTCAAATCTATAAGTTCTTTTAAGATGCTTAATTTGCTGACCAACATCTGCATCTTTTGTTAATCGATAGCCGTGATAAAGAAAATCTATTTGGTTGCGCATGTTTTTTAAGTTATTATTAAACCAATATATGTTAAGAGATTTTGAATTTGAACTTACTTTCCGCGATGGAAAATGTCTATTTGCAGTTGCCATTTTATTATAAAAAGTAAATAGACCTAATGAAGTATTGGATTTATAATTTTTTCGACTTTCAAATTACAAAAGCACATACACATATTGAACAAGATGCCACTGTGGTCAGACATATATATTAGATATAGTTCAGGACATAACTGGATACATAGTCTTCCCTGTAAGTTTGTTAAAAACTTGTCTAAACAAGACTTTAAACTCTGGGTTAATGCACAATATAGAATAAATTGAAAGATGAAAATGAATTAGAAAATTCCCTCATATTGCTACTGGGTTTTATAAAATCAATATTGAAGTCGCCAGTGAACACTAAGGCACGAGATGAAGCACACACTTTCTCAAATAGGACATTCATAACACTTAAGAATATATTCTTATCACCTGTCTGTAGGTCTGTAGATAACAACAACAAGTAAATTAAGTACCTGTGATTCAATTCCAGATAGTTCAACGTGATTTTCTATTGTTAAAGATAATATATCTCTGCTCACAAAATACTTAAAATATGAAGAATGGGCAAAAATGGCAACAACGCCATGAGTGGTTGAAAATCTGCAGAAAAAACTTATTAATTTATAACTGTCTAAAATTACGTTTGGTAGGTATTGATTCAGCCGACTGGAATCAATGTTCAGAGATACAGATTATAGAAAATTTAGGAAATAATGCATTAATTTCTGGTACTTTAGTACACAAGCTCTGCACGTTTTGATGGTATACCCAAAAATTTATGTGGTTTCTGTGGGGACTGTAGTTGGTGGAAAATTTTTAGTCTGTTTTTACGTGATTGACTTATTTAAGCGGTAATCTTGTGAGTGGAAATCAGTTGATGTACTTGCTTTCAATCTAGACCAATTATTATCTTTAGTTATTAGTTCATTATTTGTTGTTTGCAGGGGTATTAATGGAGCAGAATCCAAGTTAGTTGGCAGAGAAGATTCGTGTCATCCTTATGAAGCAGAGATGGAGATTTCTTAGGTTCAGTGGAAATAGCTGTATCATCATTTTCCGATTCAGATTCACTATTATCATCTATACGGCGATGAGAATCAGAAAAATCAGAAAAACGCCGGAAATTTCTTGCAGCTTTATTTATATTACCGATATCACCTGGTTGATTATAAGTGAAAGTGTGTGTGTTATCAGCTATTGTTTTTAGACCTACACATGACATTCGTCTTTCCCGCACATCAGAATTTTCTTCTTTATAAGTGGACGAAATAGAATTCATAGGTAACACAGGTCTTACTTTTTGTAACTACTGCCTTAGAGTTGTCAGATCTTGCTATAGTAAGCTCAGGAGTGTTGTCCGCGCTTCTATCAACGCTTTGCAGTTGCTAATTTCTTCACGAAGGTTGATATTAGCTTCACTGCACTCACAACCACAGTTAAAGTTTTCAGAGAAATCACTAAGACATTGAGTGATAACATTTCGTATATTAACATCGTAAGTAACTGATTTTTTAAATTTAGGTGACATTTGTATCCACAATACATTCCCACAATAGAGCACTCCGAGCCAGGCATCCAGATAGAAGAAGTCATAGAAGCTATGAAGTCGTTGAAAAATGGGAAGGTGGCAGGTGCGGACATGGTAAGACCAGAGATGATCAAATATGCGAGATAGAAGGGGGAAAACCACTTATACAGAATCATACGAAAGGCATGGTCAATGAAAAAGGTACCGGAAGACTGGACAACTGCTGTGATTGTTCCGATATACAAAAAAGGCGATCATAAAGAATGTGAAAATTACAGAGGAATATACTTTCTGTATAAATACTTACGTAATATTTAGTGTAGTAGCAAAAATGTAAGAGAGGATCCTGGAAAAAAGAATATATACAAAGCGACATTATTCCGGATCATACTGTGCAGGAACCCATCTTTACGTTAAGACAATACATGAAATCATCTAGCACCGAAGAAAAATGTTTTAGCTGAACAACATAAATTCTTTTCAAGAGTTCAACAACCAGGTGAATCAATTTCTACATTCGTTGCAGGATTGAAGGAATTAATTAAAAATTGTGAATTCAAAACGGGGTGTAAAGAAAAAGAACCTCCTCCTTTTACTTGTTCGAAATCTGTGATCGACATGTTACTACGAGCTCAGTTTATCCGAGGACTCCAAGATTCCAGCATTAGAGAAAGAATTATTCAATTAATAAACGTCTCCTTTGATAAAGCATTAGAACCAGCATTGGCAATTGAAGCTTCAAGAATTCAAAATCGAGAAGTTTATAACAACTCATCATATCCGTCAAATAATGTTCATAAAATTGGTTTTACTAAAGGACAATCAGCATCGAAATACTATAATCAAAATAGATCTTCACGTCAAAAATCTTCAAAAATAACAGCTCGAAGCATAAATTTACAAGAATTGGGTCTATCCGGATTATGCTTACATTGGAAAAAAGAATCATCAAACTGACAACTGTCACATCAAAGAAAAATTTCACTGTAATTTCTGTCGAAAAAAAGGGCACACAAATAAAGTATTATTTCAAAAAAATCGACAAAATGTCAAAAACGTCGACATCGGTTCAAATTCCTCTGTTGATGAAGAATTTCAAATAAATAATATTATCGATATCTTCAATACCTCTTCGTCAGCTTATGAACCAAGAATGTTCATTACAGTACAAATTCTTGGCAAACCAGTTAAATTTGAGTGTGATACCGGCAGTCCAGTCGGCATCATTTCAAAGAAAATCTTTGATGCATTGAATCTTAAAGTGACTCTTCGTAGTACAAACATTCAATTTCGTTCATATACAAAACAAATATTTAAACCTCTGGGTTACATACGAATACCTGTTACATATAAAAAGAAGAAGTTCATGGGAGTTTTATCTGTCGTTTCTGATTATGGTACAGCCATTATGGGAAGAAGACGGATTCGAAACCTACAGATAAGTCTTCATGACTTTTATTCTATTTTTAATTCTCAGCCATCAATATCAGAAATTTTCAATCAATTCAGCGACATTTTTTCAACCAAAAGTTGGTAAAATTCCAAACTATCAATGCTCTTTATCTCGTGAGCAGAAATTATTCAAAACATGGTTTATGCAAGTATGGAATAATTACAAACTGCATTGGTAATCTACACTATTTAGTAGAACTAGATCATGGTTATGTAATTAAGCGTCATTACAATCAACTTGGTTCCTGTAATGTGGAGAAGAACGCACTGAAACAGGTTTTGGCACTACCTTGGATCTAGAAGTTGATAAGGGTTCTCCAAACACCAACATTCTGATTCAATCAACACCAAACACACTAAAGCAAGAGCTCATTCAAGAGAAAGAAATTCGGTCAACAGAAGAACATATCGTATCGGTGGATTAAAAAATGTATCTTTGTGAAATAGGATTTAACAAAACATTTATCTTTGTTTAGAAAGAGTTCATTACTGACTGATCAGTTATACAATCTGTTTAGATTATTCTGAAGATGCACACTCATCTATTGTTTTAACTTTGCAGATTAGTGTGAGATCGTCAGCACACATAAGACACTCTACATCAATTTGTTGTCCAGCAGAGACCCTTGCGGCAGCCCCAAGGTTTGACGAAACTTGCTACAGGAAAAGCCCTGATAATACACATATTGATATCTTTCATGTAGATATGATGTGAAGAGATTAATCAAGTCATTCGAGAAACCAAAAGAATGTAATTTAAGCAATAATTTTTTTTTGATGTGATCAAATACTTTAGAAAACTCTGTATATATGCAGTCCACCTGACTACGCTGATCTAAATAGTCTGAAAGAAACTGTGTTTTTAAAAATAAGTTTGTGGTTGTTTACTTTACCTTTCTAAAACCATGTTGATTTGAGGACAAATAAGTGGAAACGTGATTACATATTCAAGAATGAAGCAGGATTTCAAATATTTTTGCAAAATTGTTAATAATTGTGATTGGACGATAATTTGTTATGTCACTTGTGCTATTTTTCTTGTGGAATGCTGTAATGTTTGAGAATTTCCACTTTTCTGGAAAAATAGATGTTCTTAATATCAAATTAAAAATAACAGACAACGGTTCACATAAAACTGACGCACAATCACGAAAGAAAAATGAAGGCATTGCATCTGGACCAGCTGTTAAAGTTGGCTTAAGTTTTTTAATCGAATTGCAAATTTTTCTGGAATCAACATTTTTAACATATAAGATGTTTCTATTTAAACTACTTAAGTTTTGCTAAAATACTACAGAGTTGCTGTTATTATCTTTTTTGAATGATTAAACACTTTACTTTATTGCGGTGCATTTTAAATATTTCAAAAGATTCAAGTGATTTATCATGTTTGTACTTTATCCAAGTTTTGTGTTTTTGTTTAAGATTAACTATAATTTCTTTGTTAAACCATTCTGGGTAGTTTCTGGTTGGCTGCCTTTTCTTAGGCACAAAAGAATTGAAGATTTTATTCAACTTGTCATAAAGTAATTCAACACCCTGTTCACATCTGTTATGGAGTTTAGAAAGGAGAAGTCAGTTTCCGCTATGTTGCGATATAAGGATGGAAAATCAATGGCTTCAACCGTGTTGAGATTGTAGATAAAATTTGAAACATTTCGGGTGTTGCTTCTTACCGAGCAGAGAACAAACTGGAGTGTTGCGCGTACGCGGCGTAATATAAATACGCGTCACGCTCCCCCACCATTTGGATAGCAGTGGAGAGGGAAATCTAGTGTGGGGCAACAGGCGGGAAAATTGAAACACCATGTGCTATCCAGATGCAAACAGCAACACAGACTTCGTTAGGTTCTACAAATCAAAATCCAGAAGAAGTGAATGTACAACACCGAATTTCGCTCTGCTTATTCCTGAAAAAGACATTTATCTTTTAAAGGTCCTCACTTTTCATCATCTGCTCTTTAAATGCTGTTCCTCCCACTCGTTCCTTTCCGAAAAGTGACATCATTGCCCCCATTACGGAACCAAAAGGCGTTACAACAACGCATTAAAATGATTTGTGTCGTACCATACCGGTTAGTTTCATCAACAAAGACTCCGCGAAAGCAGCAAGAGCGTTTGATAACAGCACACTAAATCATAAGTGTAATTATTTAGTTGGCCGCAAGCTTTCAGGCAATAAATCGTGAACTTCCGCCAAAGTGTGTGCATATTAACTCGTACCGGATCATTTGCTTTCCACGTCCTACAACCGAGTCAGCCGATCCGGCTGCACTTTACGGATTTAATAGTTGTGGCATCGAAAAAAACGCGGAAGGTTATTTACACCGTACGAAGCGTGAATTTCACATGAAAACCTGAATTTTCGTATTCTATCGTCTGCAGAATCCGACTAAACCTGAAATCACAATTCCCCACGACACCGTTAAAAATTAAAATACGTAAGATATTCACACCCACTTCCGTCTCGTGGCACGAACCCATCGGGAGCCAGTTTGGGAGAATTCGCACCAGCCGCCGCCCAGCGATGGATGCTTCTAGTAATTATTATAATGCGGCTCTAATTCTATGCTCGCTGGCTATGAATAAACAACAGAGCCGTAATTACCGTTGTTATATTTTAAAAAGCGCTTCTTATTTTTAATGGAAAACGGGTAATTGGTAGCCTGCAGAGATTCAATTTTACTACGGCACATCTGCCTCTAACGATGCATTCTTTGGATTCAGTGGAAATTGGTGTGGAGCGTGCAAGGTGGGGCTATAAAGAGCAAACGGACGCGGTTTGATCGGCAGTGCGTGCAACTTTTTATTTATGCAGGTGGAAGGCCAACGGTTCTGACTCGACGTGGGGCTCGGAAGCTGCAATACAGCAAAACTGAAAAACGGACAAGTTGTGGTTTACGTTTTGGAAGAAGTGGACATGAATTGCTTCTATATTGTAGGCAAAATTTAAAAAAATTTCTAAAAGTGACAAATTTTTGTTCTACTCAGTTAACGGGTGTTCATATAAAAAGTTAACTTTGACATTTTAGTAGAAGGAAACGCAGCGAAAATTTCGCCTGTTTCTTGTGTTTACTGTATCCGGTTTTCAAAATCATTTGCATGGACTTTAATTGATTAAAGAAATTAAAACGCGCAACTTCGATAAACGGAGTACTACAGAAGGATAATGCGTACGTTGTGACGGAGTTGAATGATCTCTAATGCAATAATAACAAGAAAATAAGTAGCCAGAAGTAATTATTATAACTAGAGTAAAATCTTGTTTTATTATTTTCTAAATTGGCGTGCTTGTTGAAGTATTTACCGAGCAATAATTTGTAATGTTTTGTAATGTTAGACCAATTATTACTAGTTTTTTGCATTGCGTATTATACAGTAGCTAATAATTATTTCTTATAGTTAAAATATTTTGGACACCTTACCGTCTAATTAAATTATTTTATAATTGATACATTCATGTTTTGCAGTTGCAATATGTAATTTAGCAGTGTCGCCAACCTTAGCGTTCGCAATTTATTTGATTTTTTTGTTCTTGGTTTGTCTGAAATAATTATTAATTCTTCGAAATGTGCACAGTGCACATATGCAATTTGCCTCCGGCGACCCGGAAAGAAAGAATGGAAAAGGAAATTCGAAAACGATCTCTGCTATGGGTATTGTCATAAATACAGTGCATCTTTTTTAAAAGTGGCCATAGGGATACCAGCCAGCTTGTAAAAATAGACATTTACCTGACGTTTCTAAAATTTGATTACTCGTTCGACTACTGGCTTTTGGTGACCAAAATTCATTAACATGTCCCAGTACACAATTAAAGAAAAAGTGGAAATGGGTACCGATGGGTACATTAAAGCTTTATCGACACCAGAAAAATTGCGCAAAATTTTGCTGTAACATTCCCACAAATTAAAAATTTTATGGCAGCTTTATGTGTTTACAAGTTTTTCCGATCGTGGACATTAAAAATGAAATTTCAGTGAAATTATGTTTTATTTTCTTCATTTATGTTTGAATTCCATCATTTTCTTTCTTTTCTGAAAACTGCAATAATAGTTATTTATGTATGAAGGCCGTAAAGAGGAACCTTGTCGGCCGATCTGAAGCTGGAGGCTGAGGCGTAGTCGAGGCCTACAAATCAAACGAAAAGTTCTTTTCTCATACAACATTTTTTTCACTAGCAGCCAGGGCGCATGCAAATGTCGACTCATTTAGTGGTAGCAAATTCAACTTTTGCTACCACGGGTTCAAAAAGAAAAATTGAGGTTATGTACGCAATGTTTGATGCGATTATTTCTTAAAAAATGAACAAATGTGTGCTACAAACATTACTTGAGTATACGCATGATAGTTGGTAGACGGTAGAAGATAAAATGATTAACTCAGCGACAAGTATAAACGGTTTTCTTTGTGTTGAAGATTTAGATTAAGTTTGATTAGAAATCAAAACAAAATCATGTTGCGTCAAAAAATTGAACGTTTATTTTTTCAATTTATTGTCTTATGGTGTCTACTAGTGAAAAAAATAGTATATTAACCACGGTTGCAAAGCCACTTCTAGACCTCGCGCTTCAGAGCCCTCGACGCTCCGCGTCTCGGGTTCTAATTTGCGCTCGGTCTAGAATGCTTGGCCTTACAACCTTGACTAATAATATACTATTTTAGGCGACCACATGTTATTCCTTGTTAAATTTGAAAAAATATGAAACATTATTTTATTGAAAAACAACATAAAATTTAAACATTGACCAAAGCAAATAGTTGTCAAGGTAACTTTTTGGGATTGAGTCCGAAAAAGACTCATTTTACGGACACTTGAGTCCGTAAAATACTGTTTTTGGGAGCGATACAAAAAAGGTAATAAATAATTAAACTAAAATGATGCTTTCAAAAATGATAAGTTAAAATGATAAGTCAAAACCTTCTATGATGTACCAAAATTTTTAATCAAAATATTTTTTATTTTTTAAAGTGCACAAATTAACAATTTATTGGAAAAAGTGGTAGCGGAACTCTCTACTTTTAGGTCTCCTGTTTCCGTCTGTCTGTCCATTTGTTCGTCTGTCCGTCTGTCTGCCGTCCCGGATTTTTATTAGACAGATAATCTCCGAAAGTAGTACGCCGATTGTTGTCAAATTTTGTATTTATATTAGGTATATCACGTAGATGGTAAAACGCTAACAAAAATTTGTCTAGTCGTCCCCACCACTAATGTCATGACGTCACTTCAAAATTGCATATAGTAAATGGGTTTTAAATTGTATCAGATAACATACTCTTACACATGTAGTTTATGACTTCGAATTGAGATTTTACCCAAAACGTCCAGATTTTTGAAAAAAAAAATCAAAATTGGGAAACAACATTATGACATTTATTTTGGAATCTGCAACACCGAATGCTTTGAAATCTTGCAGATGGTTTACAGTTATAGTAAGCATGATAAGTTTTTATTCAAAATATATTTAGTTGTCCCCTCAAAAAAATTGATGACGCCATCTCAAAACTTTGCCGAATAAATCCTATCTAAAATGTAGAAAATATGATGAGTCTGTGCTTGTAATCTATCATTCCATTCAAATTTTTTGGATTTGCTTATACAGGGTGTCTCAAAAAAAAAATAATGAAAGCGTGAATATATTTTATTTATTTAATCAGGAACTACAAAACCGAATGCTTTGAAATCTTGGAGATGTTTTAAAGTTATCATAGGCATGGTAAATTTTTAATCAAAATATATTTGCTTGTCCCCCCATAAAAAATTGATCACGCCACCGCAGATTTTTTCCGAAAAAATGCTATTTTAAATATGCATTGTGCAAAGTATGATGAGTCTATAATTGTGTTTTGTCACTCCATAAATATTTTTTAGATTTGCTTATACGGGGTGTGTGAAAACTGTTTATCAACCCCAAAAAATTGATTACGGATAATTTCTTTCGCAAATGTGCAAAATATGAGCAGACTTTTAATTATTGCAATCATATTTTTTAGATTTGCTTAAACAGGTGACTCAAAAAAAATAATGAATCAGTTAATTTATTATTGATCAAATTAAGAACAAGTCACTCCATTTTCTGGAAAATGTGAGAATACGCTCGTCTTTATAACAATTAAATAATGACAAGATAAGAATTGTAATAATAACATTCAGAATATTTTGTTCAATGGAGATTTATGAATAATTTTAGTCATCTGTTTTGGGGCAATAAACTCATTCAAATCAAACAAATGTCTACGTGACATTTTTCCGATGTAATGTATTCCCGTTGATAATGTGCTGTAAATATTTTTTTTGCACTCATAACCTTTTTTGATGACCTTGACGCATTCAACAGCATGCGGGACGTCGAACATCACGCACAGATGCGTTTTGCTATGACGTAGTTGTCAGGCATGAACAGATAAAATGATGTAAACAAGGTAAATATAATTATAAATATTAACACAGGGATTCTGGATAGAAATAGTCAGCCATGATTCAGAGATTAACATGATGTTGGGTTTATAGAATTCCATAAATAAGGAATTTATTCAAAATAAATAAGTTTATTTGCCGTTTTAGTTTAAAAAGTGTATGCGTGTGTTACAGATCTGAATTCAGAAAAAAATCATCTATTCAAAAATTGACGATTTGACTAGTGATGTTATTAAAAAAAAAACTGAGTTCTGGAATTTTTAGCCCCAAATTTGAAGAAATTGCGAGAAATTGTGTCAATGTTCTCACGTTTGGAAATGTTAATTTAGTTTTAAGTTCAGATTGTCAATTTTGTATTTTCAATAAACGATAAATAAAACTGTTGTTGATTTTAATTGGTTAACGGACTTGGCTGTTAAATTTTAACAGCCATAGCTTTTATTAGGACTAAGACTAACATTAGTCAACCAAAACGCCTTGTTATTATAAAATAACAGTTAAGTGGTAGTATGAATAAGAATAAGATACATACATGGTATGATCATCAAAATAAAAAAAAAATCGTTCAGTTTTGCTATCGTCAGGTTCTCCACCTCTCGTAACCAATTAAAGACCCCCTTAGTTCGGTCTTAACTCTCCCCAAGTACGAAAAACCATTTTATTACAATCCTAAATTTCCTTAATCTCCACCATCACGTTCCGTCCACAAAACCGTCACTTCGATCGAATCTGGTCATGATCACTTCGTTAACTTTAATTGCATCTTAAAATGTCTCAAACATGTCCCGATCCAAAGATAGAGATCGTCGCCTTTTTCACTCATCTCCTTCGCGGCAACAACCGCCTCAAAACCATTTTACCCTTATTTGGGCGTCGATCTAATAAATCGCACTTTCCGGCAGCCGACCAAATATTTCGACAATTCCATCACGGCTATTTTTAGACCAGAAGCTGCAAGTGGGCCAATAAAAAAGCGGACTCATTTTCTAGATAATTGCCAGAAGGAAGAGCACAGAAAATTGCCGGCACGAGATTTGCCAGCTCGCATATCGGTCATATTTGGCTTTTTTGGGAGGTAATTACGCTGCGAGCGCGTGGCTTCTAATTTCCACCAAGAAATGCGGGAAAAAAGCGATTTGGTGTCGTCGCTCGGCGAAGACGGGCCTGGACTGTTTACGACGCGGAGGGGCAATTACGCGATGAGGAGATCGCGAGTACATATGTTGCGGATATCTCGTGGTGATATCTTTAAGATAAAGGCTAATTAGTTGAGGTATCGTGAAGGCGAGTTGTGGAGGAACGGAAGATGGGTGTTTTGGCGGAGTTATTGGATGCTTAAATCAAATGGTTTACAGTAGCAGAGTTTTGGCGAGGTTTAGCTGCCTCGGGTTCAAAGCGGGCTGTACATTTGCTTTGAGCTGGATTGCCACTTTTCTACTTCATTTATTAGATCAGAATTATTAGACGCAATTTTTTAATCAAGCAAACAATTAATGTTTTAATTTTGTCAGAATAGATAATTTGTCATTGTGCCAGATTCACAGATCATTGAGACATTATTTAAAAAGTAAATGCCTAAAATAGTTTTACTGCAACAAAAAATTGAAATAAAAAGATGTGTTTTGCAGTTTCGGAAAGACAGGGCCGATCTTTCTTTCAAAGAAGTAACTATGAGATTACAGATTTTCTGTAATGTAAAAATACGCTGCAAAATATTTTTTAATTTTTTTTCTCATAGGTGGGAACACCAACTGCGGCGAAAATTTTATCAACAGGGGACCAAAATTTAAAAACATCACTATCTGGCAAGCGAAAACCAACGGATTTATTTACAAATTATATGTTTCGGAAAGACCTGTAACGACAAATTTGGCAATCTAATGAAAAAAACGAATATATCACTGTAGATACTCTTTTGGCATATTCTAGGGAACAGTTGGAATTTAAAAGGGGGCGAACCACATTATACAAAATTCTTAAGTCAATGGATTATAAACACAGGGAAGTAAATCGTCGCAAAATTCTATGTGAACAAAAACATGTCGTTGCAGCCAAAATTACTTTTTTGAGAACATATTTACAGTTTCTAAATTCTTGTGAAAATTTGACTTTCGTGTATTTGGATGAAACATGGATCTATCAAAATGGTTCGTCCATTCGTCGCTGGGTGCACGATACTGATCTAAAAAACAATGCCATCAAAATTAAAAGTGAGGGATCAAGGTTTACTATTCTCCACGCGGGTTGTTCAACGGGGTTCTTGGATGGTTGTAGCAATTTTTTAAATTCAAAAAATAACGATAGAGACTATCATAAAACGATGGACGGGACAATTTTTCGAAATTGGGTAGTTAATCAGCTCATTACTGCTTTGGCAAAGTTGAACCAAAAATGTGTAGTGGTTTTAGACAATGCACCATATCATTCGGTTCCGTTGGATAAACCTTTTTCTAGTAAAAAATGTGAAATGCAGGAATGGCTCTTTAAACATATAGTGTTGAATTTGACAAAAAATTTTCGAAGAAACAGTTGTGGGATTTAATTAAACCCTTTAGAAACAATAGAAAAAAAAGATATTTGGTAGACGAGACATTAAGAGAAAGTGGCCATGAAGTTCTTAGATTACCTCCGTACCATTGTCAATATAATCCAATTGAAATGGCGTGGGGATTTTGTAACAACTATTACAACAAGCATATAATTTTCAATCTTCATTAAAAAATAGAGTGGAGAATTTATGGCTTGAGGCGCTTTCTAAATGTACTCCACGCATGTGGCAAAATTTTTGTAAACATTGTGAAAAACTTATTTTGGCAGATTGGGAAAAAATATGGAAAATCTTTCGTACGAATCTATACCTGCTTTCATTATTTCGCTAGGTGAATCTGATTCAGAATCTGAATTTGAAAAAGACGGTGATGATACAGACTTTCATAGCGAAATAATGGAAATGGAGTGAATTGTTGCTTGTCGGGGGGTGATATTTTTACGCATCTTTCGTTCTAAATTTACCAAGGTAGTATGTGAAAAACTACCTGACGTACAACAAAATAAGCATAATTTTAGTTAGATCATACACGTTGTTGCTTGCACCAATATTTAAGCATTTTCATTTTTTTTTATAACTCTTCATGGACCTGGAGAAGGTTTATAGTAACGTTCTTATTAATAAGCGTTTGGAAGTTCTTAGTAAAAGCAAATAAAGAGCACTTACATAAGCATTAGTAATAGCTATGTAGCTAAATCGTTCAATTTAAGGCCGGAAAAATGTTTCTTGCACTAGAGCAAGGTTGTTGTCTTTTACCAACCCTTCTAGTAATCTTAGAAAAGTGAAAAAAGAAGTTGGAAGATATGGAAATAGGCTGTTCACAAAGGTCGAAATTTCTAAATGTGGCATACGACAGTAGTCGTATGTAGAACCTCCATTCATATAAAAACAATGTTTAAGTGAAATTTTAGTGTTTGTTCCTTACATATGAAATAAACATTTACAAAAAGCCGAATAACTGTTTTAAATAGCGTAAAGTTTTATGCTTTCTAAGAAATGGATACCGTTAATTTGGTCATTGCTACTGAAAACTGAAAGTATTGGCAACAATGGATAGGGTGGGTGGGCGGTTTGATATTTTGTCTTTTTTTTATAATATTCATGTTTTAAGTTTTTGTTATGAAAATATGACTACGTATATTAAGAACAAATATGCAAAATATAAGTTCCGCCCACCCGCCCTGTCTCAATTGTGACGAATTTTGTTATTCATCGTGAGCCAAGAGGGCGGAACTTAATTGCAACACACTTATTTCTCGACAAAAAATTACTACGTAAGATATATTTTTGAGCATCATGTTGTTCAAAGAATATTAACTATATTAAGCAAAAATTAAAGCCAGATTGAGATCGAGACGAATGGGCAGGATTTATGTTATGGTTTTCTTCTGTTCTTACTATATGTAGTCTGCTGGTAGAAAAATAAGGAGTTTGCAATTAAGCTCCACCCCACGGCTTACGACGAGTAAAAAAAAATCATCACGATTGAGATAGTGTGGGTGGGCGGGCTGATATTTTGTCTTTTTTTATAATATGCATGTTTTAAGTTTTTGTTATGAAAATATGACTACGTATATTAAGAACAAATATGCAAAATATAAGCCCCGCCCACCCGCCCTGTCTCAATTGTGACGAATTTTGTTATTCATCGTGAGCCAAGAGGGCGGAACTTAATTGCAACACACTTATTTCTCGACAAAAAATTACTACGTAAGATATATTTTTGAGCATCATGTTGTTCAAAAAATACTAACTATATTAAGTAAAAATTAAAGCCAGATTGAGATGGAGACGAATGGGCAGGATTTATATTTTGGTTCTCTTCTGTTCTTACTATATGTAGTCTACTGGTAGAAAGATAAGGATTTTGCAAGTGAGCTCCACCCCACGACTTACGACGAGTAAAAAAAAATCGTCACGATTGAGATAGGGTGAGTGGGCGGGCTGACATTTTGTCTTTCTTTTTTATAATATACATGTTTTAAGTTTTTGTTATGAAAATATGACTACGTATATTAAGAACAAAAAGGCAAAATATAAGCCCCGCCCATCCGCCCTGTCTCAATTGTGACGAATTTTTTTATTCGTCGTTAGCCAAGAGGGTAGGGCTTAATTGCAAAACCTTTATTTCTCTACAAGAAATTACCAAGTAAGATACATTTCTGAGTTTTGTGTTCGAGGAATACCAAGTATATTAAGTAAAGATTAAAGCCAGATTTAGATGGAGACGGTTGGGTGGGGCTTATCTTTTGCCTTTCTTTTTTTACTTAATACATATAGTTTGCTTTCAATAACACGAATACTCAAAAATATTTTTCATACAGCAATTTCTTGTATAAAAATAAGAATTTTGCAATTAAGATTCGCCCCATGGCTTACGACAAGCAGAAAAAAAATCATCACAATTACGATAGGGTGGGTGGGTGGGGCAGATATTTTTTCTTTTTTTGTTAATATATGTAGTCATTTTTAACTACAAGAAACTTAAAACATATTTAAAATGGTAAAGTTTTCTAGGGAAACGTGGATTTTACAATTACACTCTGTCTCTCGGCTAATGAAAAGTTTATCACTATTAAGGTGGGGGTAGGTATGGGTGGGGCTTAATCTCGTGATGAATTTGTCACTCGTTGCCAGACCTAGGGGCAAACGTGACTGCAAAATCCGTATTTCCCTACAAAAATTTACCATCTTGAACATGTTTTAAGTTTTTTTGTGAAATGATGACTACGTATCTTAAGAAAAAAAGTCAAACAATTCCGGAAACCCCGACAACCAGACGCCAGCCTTAACCATTGCCTGGTTTGCCCTAGCTGAATGCCCGCTTTAGGCCTCCCCATAGGACAAAGCGGGCAGTTTTAAAGATTTAGTTATTAGCTTCTAACTTTTTTTTAATAAACTTTCCTCAATCTTAGTTATGCATCATTGAAAAGTGATAAATCAAGCATTATAATATAAAAATTTAAAGGATGTAGATTATCCGTAAACTATTTTTTTCTATATTTTTCCGTATGGTGCCCGCTTTGGGCTCTCTTCCCCTATACAGTAAAATTATTTTGGACTATCCAGAGCATTTTGCTTTAAAATTATGCTGTTTTTAAGATCTGTATTACAATATTCTCTGGAGACACAAACGGAGGTACGCGATTTATTGTGGTATCAATTCATTCAACTTTTAATATACAGAGCATTTAGTTTACAAAAAAATTAAAACATTTCAATTTCACATATCGATATTTCTGTGTCTTAAATAGAACAATTTGCATTTTATTACTGCCTCTCATTTTATTTTTTGTTCTCTTTCTCTTAATGTATCGGTGTGTTTCTCAAAAAAGTAAAAAATCACAACAGCTATTAACCTTAAATATAATAAACCCTTGACAATAAAACGCAATAATGAAATACACGTAGAGAAATAAGGATTTTGCAGTTAATCTCCGCCCCCGTGATTCACGACGAATAAAAAAAATCATCACAATTGAGATAGGGCGGGTGGGTGGGGCTACATTTTGCCTTTTTTTTTCTTAATATGGGTGGACTTATTTCGACAACAAGAAACTTAAAACATCTCTAAAATGGTAAACAATATTAAACATGTTTTAAGTTTCAGGTTGTGAAAAGAAATCTGCACGTATTAAAACAGAAAGGAAAAATGAAAGCCCACCCACCCGCCCTATCCCAAATACTTATTTCTTCACAAGAAATTAAAAACACGTCTTTGAGCGTCGTGTTGTTTAAGAATACTATGTATGGCAAAATACGTATAAACAACGCCCACCCACCACTCGGAATCTTAAGACTCAATTCTTTTTATACCACAGCAAAGTAGGTACCCATATTTATCTTTTCACAAAGTATTATAAAAAATTGGTCAAAGGTTAACTCCACAGAACTTACCTCCCTCTTGAAATACAGTCCAACAAATTCTGCTTTTTTGAAAAATTATAATTTTTGTTTTCTGACAACCTTTATATTTATTCGTATATTAAAAACTGATCTCGAACCACTTGCGCTGCGGGGTCGCAAATTTCTATGAGATACGGACAATACGAAATATATTTCAAGCAAATAACCAACAGAAAAGAGTGTATTATTATCAGTGTACATGCTTAATTTCGATTGTTTATGTGTATGCATCGAAAGAATGTCACGTAGATATTTGTTTAATTTGAATGAGTTGTTTCCTCAAAACAGAGGACTGAAATTATTAATTAAGCCACAATGGAACAAAATGTGTTGAATATCATTATTATTATTCTTATTTGATCATAATTAAATAAAGACGTGGGTGTCCTCACATTTTCTAGAAATGATTCTTAATTTGATCAATAAAAAATTGGTCGAAAGTGTAAGTGCAATCCGACAAATCCAGCTATTTAAAAAATATGTATATAAATTTAATTTAATCGGCAGCTCAAGAGTTTATTTATGTTTAAACATCGAAACAATGTCACGAAGAAATTAATTTGATTTGAATGAGTTTGTCTTCTCAAAACATAATTTATCGAAAAAACTGAAAGCGGATTCGCACACTACAAGTATAGCAGTATTTTAAAATACAATTCATTGAAATGACGTCATCAAACTGGTGGTGGGGATGATTATCCAAATTTCCATCTACATGATATTTCTAATATACACACAAAATTTGACAACAATTGGTACAGCAGTTTCGGACATTAAATCTGTCCAAAAAGATGGATACAGACAGACAGACAGACAGACAGATAGACAGACAGACGGAAACGGGAGACTACTTTTTTCGTACTGTAGGGGTCATGGAACTGTCCGATGGACTCGATTACTATACTTCCTTAGCTTACGTTCGGGAAGCAAAAAGATTTTAAAAATAATCCTAAAGCAATTTTTAACCCTCCAATTCTAAAAAATTTTAAACAAGTTGGCATAACGTGTCAACGTCACATCGGAATTAAAAAAATAAACTCTAGTTACAAATCCTACGAAGGAGTCAATCAAAATATCTAAAAATATATACAGTTCATCATATTTTTATCCTATAACAGTTATAAATTGGTAAAATTTATTTTTCTAATTTTTCGAAAAAGCTTGTTCTCCTGTATTTCATTCAGGGGCGAGGGAAGTTTTGTCGTAATTTAATTTTTATGAAATTTGTCAAAATTTCAGTTTTTGTACTTGACGCAATAGTTTAATATTATTATTATTATTATTAATAGTTAAAATTCACACACGCTATTGTTTTAACCATAGTTTAATTTGGCTCTTCAGTTATAGTCCTGGCAAATAGAAGTGGCATCAAAAATTAAGTCTGCCACTTCTATTTGCCACGACTATACTATAAAGAAAGTGGTTCACCCTTAAAAGTTTTCACGACAACTAGTAATACAAATCGGCGCTATTTGAAAAATCAAATAAGAAAAAATGTAATCAAAAATGCGTTGAGCAAACAAGAAAATTAATGTACACTTTCAAATAACACATTTCAGATTCCAAGAGTCTACTAGATAATAAAGGTGAATTTTAAATATAATTATTATTTAGAAAGTTTAGAGATCTTCAAAAATAAATACAGCGTTTAATTCTGATGCAGGCATTCGAATAATTTTTTATTTCTCAACCATCATACCACCATAATTAGTTTTCTTAATTTTTAACGCACGTATCTACTTAAGTTAATTAAAATTAAAATCGATATAAATTTAATAAGCATCATAAATTGAAAAAGCCTGATCCACCGCTAGCTTTACTGTTTCGGAGAATACGTTCCTCTCTTAAGCCAATTTTTTTTTTAATTTACGTGCATGCTCCTTATCATTCAGGGTACCTAATTAGTACTTTTTTTCAACTTGAAGTTAACCATGTAGTGGCATGCTAGCAATTAAATGCAGAGTTTGTACTGTTGTAGATGTGTATCGTCGTAATGTTAATAGGACGTTAAAAAATTAATTACAAATAAGGGAAACTGCATATTTTATTATTTTATGTTAACAGGTTGCTAGGTGGTCTGAGGTATCTTCATTCATGATTAAAATTTTTTTTATTTTGTATTTTAACTGTCAAAATTTGTTCACTTCATTAAATACCAGCAGCCAGGAATCCGTTCTAAAATCCATCACTCATTTGCATAAGCAACAGTTGACACTGCTGAATATCCCAGTATTTATTGAGTGTTTGCTGGTGATTCTACAAGCAGTACCTAATAAATAATGTATAAACACCTTTTAAGTACAACTGTGGATGAAAGAGCAAACTTTACAGTTACAAATTGAATTTTTGGCGGAGGATTTTCGCCGGAGCAGAAGATTCAGCGTGTGTGGCGCAACAAAGTTGTCGCTGCCCGCATTTAACGGAAAATGGAACACAAAAAAGAAAAATGTATCCATTAGTTAACCTGGGTAGTAATGTAAGCATGTACATTTTTATTAAGTCGACACGCAAATAAAAGGTGGCGTTGTAATCTTCTGACTGTGATCACCATAAATTTGCATTAATACATAAGAAAGTCATCGTTTAAGACTCACCTTCAAAAGCTTGACTGGTTTTGCTAAATGACATCAAACCTAATGATCGGAGGTGTCTCGGAAGAACTATACGGACAGTTACACACCATTAGTTTTAATGTCGGATCTGGAAAAAAAGGCATTTTATAGTACAACTATAACCAAATCACTCGTGTGTGATATATTACTGTCATTACTTTAAAATGGCTTGTTATATTGTTATTAGCATGAATTTTTTTAAACCTTGATGGTGGTCGAGTTTATAGACATGTACAGGATGGTTGAGGCTGATTGTTTTGTTTTCCGCGATTAAAATGTCAAAAAATTTTGAAAAACTGTCAATTTTGAAAATTTTAAATGTGTTGACAATTTTTGAAAGTAATTCCTCTTTGTACTAGTTGATTTAAAACCTTTATAAGCGTTTTTTGTTATTATTTTAAAAAATGAAAAAATCGATAAATCTGAAAAAGAACAAAATTCGGAAAACATCGTGGTGTTATGTTTGTTAATTTAGTATGATATCAACTCTTTAAAATAAAATAACAATATGTATAGTTTTGGAAATTTCATTATACCCTATAAAATTTTGTTGACAATAACGAGACGGACAGTAGTACAATGGTAAGAATTATTTATGGCTCATACCAGTGCATCCGAATTTGTCGGAGAACGTTTAGCAGATAGTTGTACTCATAAAATAGTGGTCATTTTCGTGCGTGAATAGCGATGGTCCCTGTCCGGACCTGGACTATTCTCCTTTCTAACATCTGGGAATTACCGGCACGCGACAAATTTAAGTTGTAAATATCTCTTGCTATTGTACAACTGTTCGCCTCGTTATTGCCAATAAGATTTTACAGAGTAGAAAAAATAATCCAAAACTATACTTTGTTCGTATCACTTGTACAAAGTCAGAAGTTTCGTCCTGTGTCATTTTCGTCAGTTTTTTCGATTGTTTACTAGATCAGATTGATGTATTATTAAAAAAAATACGATTTCCCATCTAAAATATCCCCGTAATACATTTATTAAATACAGATTCATTATTGTTAAAAAAACACTCTATTGTTTGGTTTAAAATATTGTCTCAAAAAGTTCTCGTTTTTAATTTAAAATTTTCTGTTATTAAACCAGGAAATGTTTATTCTTGTGGATTTTATTCTACGTAAGTGTTTAGGGATTATGGAAACCCGCAGTGAGGAGGCGGAGTAGTCTAATATACTTCGCTGCTGGGTATGTTCTGATAAGTTACGTAGATACAAATAAAAATAAAAGAATTTGTTTCTTACTAACTCGAATTTACTCGTGGACTGAATTGACTGAATCCTCCTATACCTATACGTTTCTCTCGATGGATCGAGAACGCCGTTTCGAGGGTTTTCTGGGCCCGTTGCGACATCCGCTTCCAGGCTTTCCTTTAGCGAACACCGCGCCGAGCAGTCGATGAGTCATACTACATACTAGAAGAAACACATACATACTAGAAGACCCATAGGCGTCGTACCGGGGCGGCGTATGGGTTTATTTCGTCACAATACATTCATAACAAGTATATTTACCTATCTACGAAAAAGCATTGAATTTTATTCACATTCTTATAAAGACAATAAATTGCAGATAGATAAAAATATCTATTTATATTTTTCTTAATAAAAACCTAATAATAACCAATAATATTGTGTCTGCCGAGTCCACCTTAGGGACGAGTTTAATCGCTCTGTCTACAATACTAGACAATTTTTAGAGTTGGCCAATTTAGTAAAATATGCCTTTGTTTTATTAGATATAGAAATTTACTTCAGCCATCTGTACTTTTTTTACATAACAGAGCAACAATTTGCATAATTTGTTATTTAAATAAATATAAATAAATAGTTAAATAAACAAATATAGATTTATTTGCCCAATAGAATAATTTCATTCAGAGGAGAAATTAATTACAGTTCTTTACCAATAATAATACAAAATAAAGGAAAAATATTAAATTCCTTAAATATATAAATTCAGTAGCTACATTTGCAAAATATCATAATTTAATAGATTTATATTAACCTAATTTTAACGTAAGTTTAATTCTAATATTTCAAAAGAATAAGCAATTAATTGACGGCTTGCAGCAAGTAATTTTAAAACAACAAGAATGTTCCCTAATTCCTGGTCTTTACTATATCCATTTTTCGCCTCGTTGTAACGTGAGGATTATGATTATTAATCATAATATTTTACGAGCTACGAATAAAAGAGACAGAAAATACTTTGTAGACCTGAATGTACAAGTGTGTTTTCTTTCAGAATTTTTTTTCTTATATTAAATTATAATATAAATATATAAAAATGATATATAACCACAATCCAGAGCTTTTTGAACCTTTATTACTGAAATTAAAGATTGCCCTTAAAAAGATGTGTTGAATAAGCAATTTATTGACGGCTTGCAATAAGTAATTTTGAAACAGAACAAGAATGTTCACTAATTCCTGGTCTTTACTATACCCATTTTTCGCCTCGTTGTAACGTGCGGATTATGATTATTAATCATAATATTTTACGAGCTACGAATAAAAGAAACAGAAAATACTTTGTAGACCTGACTGTATAAGTGCATGTTTTCTTTAAGATTTTTTTTCTTATAATAAATTATAATATAAATATATAAAAATGATATATAATCACAATTCAGAGCTTCATTACTGAAATTAGAGATGTGTTATAAGTGTGGCACATATTTTAAGTTTCCACTACAGAATAAAAACAATGGCGTTCACACAATCTCAGTTTATTTATTTTTAAATTAACAAACAGCAGTTTTTATTCTAGTTGACGAAAAGCATCTACAGTTCTTGTAATTTTGTACTTTTGGTGTAAATATAATCCATTTTCTTTGACTTCTTAGCTTTGAAGATGGCACTAGAGAGTGCTGAAACCTTGCATTTAAAAAAGATGTGGCGGCATTCGAATTTTTTGTTTATTAATATCGTGGCAGCTTTATGCAAAATGACAACAGAAATACTAAGTAATTATGTATTAGCTAATTTTTTAAAATGTTTGAAAAATGGTCGAAAATATAAAAAATGTCAAAATCAGTCTTATCACTCTAACCGCCCACCCTCCCTCTATTTTCTTAGAAGGTATGTAATTTGCCAAAATCAGTTTTTTTCTTAGCAAGAATAAGTGGCCCCGCCCACCCACCCTCTTTTTTCTTAAAATGTTCGTCATTTTCCAAAATCAGTCATATCTTGGCAAGTACTAATAGAGTAGTAATAGATTTTAATTTGTTTTTAAGACAAAAATAACTTTCAAATTGATGGTAATCTGACAAAACGAAAATTCTATTAAAGACAAACGTTCGAAAACCCAAGGCTGTCTTTGATAACGTTTTTTGTTGCTGTGTCAGTAGAAGGCACCTTTTATGGCAAATTCATTGCAAATTTGTTATACGGATTGGAAATAGACTAAAAACGCCGTTTGAATATAAGTATAGTAAGCTCACTTGGCATATACCTAGTAAAACTTTTATGACTTAAGCCAAACTATTATCACCATAACGGACAATATGTATTTAATAATTCTTGCGGCTCGGGAATATAATGCACATAAGTCATAAAATTTTAATAGGTACATGTCAAAACTGAGCTAAGAGTAAACAGTATTTCGAAAGGGTTGCCGACGCAGTAGGTCATGATTATGCACACCCGCCTTTAAATTTAGTTACAGAAAACTAACTAGATGTCAATTTTATCAGTTTGAGGTTATGATTTAAAAGAAACGAGAAGTAGGAACTGCAAACTGTCTCATTTTCCCCTTCATTTAAAAACGAGATTGCTTTTATTATAAAAATTGTAAGAAATTCGTAACTTTAAAATTACTATATATATTTGATGTATAGTCGTCCAGAGACTCTAATTTTCTGAATGGCAGGGACCGATTATTATGCTATCAATTACTCGTTTTTGGTCTGAAGTTCTACTATACTATATTATGACCTTCTTTGTTGAGGGTGTTGACAGCATAACAATAAGATATATATATAACTTTAAAGCTTATGGACGACTATACTGTCACAATTTTCACAGCATCTGTACAAAGAATTATCTTCAGAAATTCGGAACCGATTACTATTTTCTATTACACAACATTTTATATCAAAACGCTAAACAAAATTTGTTCATCAAGCCCTAACACAAAATTGGTGTAAGGATATTTAGAACTTCCCTCGCCTCTGATGTAGTCCAGAAACTCCACCTACTTCTAAAAATGATAAAAGTGCAATTAAATAAAACCAGTTACCTACAAACTAATGTATCATAGTCTCTGAATTCGTCCACGTATCATTTAATAACCCCATACTCCGCCACTACCTTTGATTCGAACGCATAATGTTACGAAAACACACTTTGTCGACTTTTGTACATCTGTGATAGTAAACGCAAACTTGATTAACCATAGCTTAAAAAATATGAATGATATGCCTGTGTTTCTAGTGAGTTTACTTACTGGAAAATGTTCCGATCAACATAGCAAATACGCGTGGATTACCAATAATAAAAAAGTACTGTTCTTGCAAAAACAAGACGGATTCATGAAGCACAAGTACAGGCGTATATTATTTTATAAATTTGAAATGACTAAGCGAAATTTTAACGCAACGTCATTACAGTGCGGATGCTTAAACAAATTTTGGTTAGAGTTTTACCATCTACATGATATTCCTAATACACGTATAAAATTCGACTAGAATCGGTCCGGAAGTTATGCAGATTATCTCTCTAATAAAAATCGACACAGATGTTTGTAATATAGGGTCACAAAATGTCCTGGAGCATGAAGTCCTGGAACCGCTGACCTCAGAGTTGAATATGTCCATCGCTGAATGGAAACGGGAGACCTATTTTTTGTACTCTATGGATGATGAAACGTCGAGAATATAAAAATGCGCCTTAATAAGTGTCGAGCAGTAACGGAATCAATTTACAATTTTTTTTTAATTATTTATGTAAGTGCCTTTTTTCTTTCCTGTAACTAGTATACGACATTTTCAATATATCATGTACATCACACGTGACCATGCTTGCATTGTTAATTATACTGAATTAAACAATTTCCTTTTTATTTATGTCAATCAATCAAGTTTTTTTGTATCCCTTGGGCTCTGAATAGGATACATTATTTATAATATTAACAATTGGAATTCATTTCAAATATTTTCCTTTCTTAGCTTTTCACTTGCATTATTTGCAGTCCTTGATTTCATTTAATTTATACATAATTTTAGATAAATTATTAATTTTTAGTACGTTCGGTTGTATGACCGTTCAGATAGTCGTGTTACAGTAATAAAATAAGAACCTTTGACTAAAGTTATAAATCGTAACGTAAATTATTAATAATGGATGATATCTGACAACGGGGAATTGTACAACCTAACCTCACTTTAACAACTTTAACGCCACCTTGATGATTTTTCTATTATTTGCATTAAAGTACGTATTTACAAACATTACAAATCCATGTTTTATTTTCGAAGTCGAACAGTGAATTGTGTAAATTTTACGGTTTACTCTTACGTGGTTCAAGGTGAAAGCCAGGCAGGGGAGAGTGGAATTGTTTGGTAGGTTGACCGTAAATCTTTTTAATACAGATATATGTTATCCTATTTTTTGTTTTATAAAACAACTAAAATCGTTTAATAGTTTTTTTTTTATTTTCAGTACTATCACCAGACTTTTTAGGCAATGACTATATTATTTGACGATACTTCCAGCACGATGAGTCGTTGCTCATTCTGCATACAGGTGCACGTCAATTTTTTTTGTGTGGTAAAACTGGTTGTCAGCATCAGTTTGCTCCGTTTTCCCTTATTATCCCACCAAAATGTTCATGATGTCAATTTAAAAAGTTGTTTGGTAAACCTTGCGGTCCAAGAAAATAATGATGCAAAAACGAGTCAATTTCTTTTAGTTCTGCGAAGCGTACTGCACTGTTTTATTTGTGTTTATTTTAACTTAGTGTTAAAAGGTATAATTAGCAAAGTTTAGGTTTAGATGTTTCATTTAAAGTGAAGACTCTTCTTCGGACTCCTGACCTTTTCGCTCTCTGAAAAATCCTGCTGAAACGGCCAATTCTCCTCCTCGTTTTCCATCACTTGTAAATCAGACGAAGGAAATAAAAATCGCAATCGCCGCAAACAGTGTATTAAAATTCATCGTGTTTCTCTCAGTTACACGCAATCGACGTTTTTGCCGACTTCCTGCTGAACTGCACTCTATATTTCCAACCAGTATATCGCTTATTAAAAATCAGCTCGCTAATTATACGGACCGGTTGGATAATTTCTTTTTTCTACTCTTGTTCTTGCACCGTTCTAATTAAATTTGATCGAGCGACTAACTCTTGCGGAAAAATGGAACTATCTCGTTGTGATTAATTAGAGAAATTATCCGAGAGCTTAAAAACGGCGAATTTCTCGCAAAAGCTCCATGTTTAATTCATGAGCCGTTGGACACTTTCAACAAAACGACGATTGTGCAGTTAATTACCGTCGAGACCCCTTTTTTGCGAAAACGTCAATATGTGAAAAAGCGTGTCTGTTCAGCAACCATGAAGTTCTTGATTGAATTTCGCATCGCACAAGGCGCAAAGGTCGACCTGTGTTTATGCAATGAATCATTTCAGAATTATGCTAATTTTTGCCGGCACCCCGTATTTAAAATCGTCATGTGTGCCGGGTTTCGCTGGGAGATTGCGGAGTGGAAGTTTCCGAAGAAGTCAGCATTTTCAATTTATTCTAACAAGCGAGCTATTATTGCTTCTATTGTTGACTGGTATATTAGACGAGGCTGTTGGGATTGAATCATTTCATGCTGCTTTTACAATTTCTAGTTAAAAATAAATTGATTGTTGGATAGAGGGGCGTGCGAACTTTGATTTTTGGATTACTTACTTGATTCAGATTTAATTTGTTGCTTTTATGGAGCTTGAGTAAAACGTGTATTTGCTTGGGTTTTTTTTCTCGAAGTACTATTATAATTGCGAGAGTACTGTTAAGGAAACTAGAAATTCTAAAACTAACAGGATGTGCAATAACGGAGCGAAAAGAAACTGATTTAAATTTCTTTAAACGTACTACGAGAATGCAAAAACTTAAAAACTGGTCTAAAGGCATTTAGATTGAACTTCCCTAGCCTGTAAAGCAATCAGTTCTGCATGCACGTTGCGAATTCTTTTATCATTTTATATTCTATTTAATGTTGATTTTTTATCCAAACAAACAACAATTGTTGTGCAATTCATTAATAGGATTTACGTTTCGTTAATATGCGACTTCCTGATTTCCTCTTAATGCTATCACTTTCACGATATAATTTTATACATAACTGAGTATCCTTCCTAGTAAATACATATATGGGAACGAGGGATACATCACAACAAGACATGTATTTTTTATATTATATTCTTAGAATACTAAAATTATGATTTACTTGAATTAAGCAGCAACACCAGAGAATTTTTCACAAAATTTCATGTTTTATCACTTGATATTTTACTCTTAATACTTTTCACCTACGAGATGTTGGCACACGTCTACAACATAAAGTTTTAAAAATAAAATGAGCAGTTGGTCTAACTGTGTCCGCTAAGTAATGGAAGAGCAGAAAATTTATAGAGAGCGATTAATACTGAAATTATTTATTGATTTATGTGACGACGGTGGTGATGACAGCAATTATTTCCTAAGCGATTGATATATGCATCTAAATAACGTATTGAAATCGTACTTTTTATTTAATGAAAAACAAAATTTGTTACCTAGTTTTATGTTGATGTATTCAATAATAACCGTCATTTCGCTACATTAGTGAATGTAAAAATAAACTCAAGTACGGTCCTGCAATGCTGATGACAATACTCCGTTAGTTAATATTTTTATAGCCCCTTGAGGTTAAGAAGTAATAAAGATTTGTGAAAGTGTGCAAGGAGTGTGATTACCTTTAATATTGTAGTTTTTTGATGAAAATTTTGTCGTTAAAAATTTCAGTGGTTGTTAACAAAGATTAATTTGTACGTTCTAGACTAGTTTAGTCTTAGTGCGAAATAGAAACGGTAATTTGTGCAATTGTCGAAATTACAGCTTCAACCATTTCATTGACAGCACATTACATGCACCACCAAGAAGTTTCTGATTATACTCTTGCGCTATTATTAGACGTTCTCTTTTTGAACGAACTTCATGATTATTTATTGGTTTTTGATTAAGTTTAGTAATTGTACTGCAACCACCGTATGATCAACTAATTTTGGTGTTTGAAACTACGGACGAGGTAAACATTGTCGGGAATGGGTTCACACGTATATGCTTGGATAAGTGTATGGTTGTTTCACATCGATAATGGTTGAGTTCTATATTCAGTTTCGGATTTGATTTTTGTTTACCTGATTGTGATTACTACTGCAAATTAGTGAAAAAAAAAACAAAGAAAATACCTTTATTGTTAATGTAAATAAATCCATCCTATTTGCACATACAATTAAGATTAATGAATAATAATTAGGAACAATCACACTTAATTCATGCATTATGAGCAAGCATACAGTATTTCATTAACCTATAGTTGAAAAAAAAAATTGAGTTGTAATTAAAGCCAAATTTTAAAAATTATGGACTTTTACCTCTCACCTTAGATTTCTATTGTTTCGGAAAAATAAATGCTCCAAAGTTATTTCTTTGTCCATGAACTACAACCCAACAAATCCAGTTTCTTGGAAAAGTTACAAAATTTGATTTTGCGAATTTTTATTTATTTCATGACACCTAAAAGTTACAAAATATGTGTAGATAGCACCAGTTACACTGTAAGAATCAAAATTGGCAAAATGTGTTCCGAAATTTCTGATGTTGCTCCAAATACTTCTACTCAATTTACCGTGGCCTAATCATCATCCTCGCTTCTTTAAGACTGTACGCGAAACCATGAAACGCACCCCACTTAATTCCAGACATAGAGCTAATTTTCCTGGGATCAACATGTTTTCCAGTCAGACAGGCGTGATAGCAACCCGTGTACCACCAGCCACCCTCTACAAGCACACTATTTCAAACTGTCCACACAAAATTAACCCATAACCACCAAAAGAGGTAGCACAGCTTCCGGTGTGATCTTTATCGGCAGTACTAAATTTCGCCCGAATTTGATATTTCAAAGAATCTTCAATAATTCCTCTATTTCTTCCCAAAGTTTTGAGCGGATAACTCTCAGCTTCGTTTCCTACCACAAAATCGTCATACAACGCATATACCTTTAACAAGTCCCAGTCAATCATCTCCACCAACAAGTCAACTCGTTTGCTATCTAAACGATAAAAAAGCGATAAGTACTTTTTGAACAAACAAAACTTACTTGTCAGTTCGTAGAGGTGGTCCAAACCTACCCAATGTTCCCCTGACAGATTACCAAAACCTTGCTTATAATCAGTCCAGTTTAGGTAAAAGTTTTGCGACCCGTCAAATCGATTGACGACGGAAGTCCACCCACCGTCATAAGACGACATATCACACCAAACTAGAAAACTTTGCAAGGAAAGCCTCGGCTGTATGCGATAAATCCCAGAAGTGTTAAATCCCCTCTTCTGGACTTCTCTACAGTCTTCTGGTACAGACCTACATTGTTGGATTTCAACAAGAATCTTTTGTTGCGTCTTAGCCAGTTGGTTTTTTACCTCGTCAAAGTCTCCCAGTCCGGCGATCTCGGCTTTCGTTTCGTTAAGCTGAGCTTGCATATTTACCTGCATTAGTTTTTCGTTATCAGAAAGCACAGACTTCATTTCGTCAACGATATAGTTCTTTGTTTCATTTAGTTTCTTTTTGAGATCAGAAGAACAAGCTACTCGTGACTCTCTCAGTTCTCCTATCTCCTGAATAATTTCGTTGCTTGTTTCCATCAGTTGCTCTTTGACGCTCTGACAAACTGACTGGATTTCTGAGGCAAGATCCTCATTTTTAGAAACAGCAAGTTTTGTCGATTCTTCTGAAGCGTCTATTTTAACAAGAATTTCATTTTTCGCTTCGGTTAACTGCCTCCTAAAATTTTCGTCTGTTTTGGGAATAATTTCGTTTTTGATTTCTTCAATAATTTCCTGCTTTATATTTTGGAGATTGCTGAGGGATTCTTTTAATGCGTTGACTACAGAGCGCATTTCTAATTGTGCATGGTCAAGCTCCGACGGGCTTGTGCTCGTAGAAACCACAGAAAACTAATGATAATAACAAATAAGGTTTGTTTGATAAGTATTCACTATGTCTATATTACTGTGAATAATCATAAACTTCTTAAGAATAACACAGTGTTGTCAAGTGATTTCAAATGAATTTCAAAATTATACTTACGTTTTCTGTGCCATTGCTAATCACGAATTCGTTTCTGAGCAGAAATATTAATAATAATAGAATTGTTGCAACCATTTTCAGCGTCGGCAATTATACTACCAAATTTTAATCGAAGATTCCACTTTGTAACCTCGTTGTTGATATGTGTAACCCTTGACCAAATTTTTGATAAGAATTAAAAAGTTATCACGAAATTGAAAACATGCACAAAAATTATGCCAGTGGGTAAACAAATATTGATCACAGTGTTATTAATTTAGCTTGACAAATTTTTAGATCAGGAACATCAAAATAATAATCGTCGTGCTAATGATATACTTCATTGTCCAAGAGTAAAGTTCTCAGTAATACTAGAAAAATAAATAATATTATATAATACATATAGACTGTAGATACATTATATAAAGATTTAGTCCAAAGCTATTTACACAGAACTTCACTATTCCGTGAAGTAAGTCCAGCAAATCTCAATTTTTGAAAATATATACATAAAGTTTCAATTTGTAAAAACAAATAATTTAATTCCTTCTAGGACGAGCGTATCACGCGGAGAACCGCAATTCATATTCATCCGAGACGAGAGAACTAAAAGGGCTTACGAATTCCACTTACGGTCATTGCCGCGATAACATTGAATGGAGTAGTTTCTTATACGAAGAGCGGATCTCACAGAGAGCGACAATTCAATTCCGCCGCGACGAGAGAGCTGCCTTGAGCAAAGCTGCATATTGCGTGAATTAGAGCAATTTCATCCAAACCCTGACGATCATTAATCTCTATATTTGACTTGTACTGGTAGCTTCTTTTTCGAAACTGTCTTAACCAGAAACCTATACAGGCCATTGTTACCAGCGTTCCTGGGCCACATTAGTAGTCAACGCTGGTGGTGAGCTTACAGCCTTGAAGCGGCAAGGCGCTTTCCTTCAAAAATAAGACACCAGGAGTCCAAAGGGGATCCTTTCAATAAAAAAGCACAAGATTTTTTCAAATATTTTTCAAAAAAAAGGCCTACAAGAATTTTTAAATTCTTCTAAAATAAAATACTAGGTACCTGCGAGATTCTTCCGAATTCCCAAAAATGAAAAAAACAGTGCCCTCGAGATTCTTTCTATTTTTTTGTTAATGAAACTCAAAGGACCTCCGAGACTTTTTGAAGTTGTTCAAAGAACCAAAGGCAGGGGCGCAAAAAACACCAGGGTTCCTCAAGATTGTTTCGAATATTTTTAAAATAACAAAATTTAATGCCGCTTTAATTTGGTGGAAATGAATTTCAGGCGAACTGGGACATCGACTTTGACAAAAATAAATGGCGTCGTGAATAAAATTTACTGGAATTTTTCGTTACCCGACCTAAGTGGTTGTAACGTGGTGCTAAGAACATATACATTAAAAAAAACGAAGAAAATACCTTTGTTATTAATCTAAATGGATCCCTGCTGTCTGCACATGCAATTAAGATTAATGAATAATAGGAGTAATTCGGAACAATAATATTTGATTCGTGCGTACACTGTTTCATGAAGCTAAAGCTCAAAAAAAATGCTTGAAATGTAATAATTAGAGCCAACATTATGGCATACAGAAAAAATATAATAGAAAAACTATGGCATTCCAAAATTTGACCACGTAAGGAAATTCTATAAATATTTCAAAGCTTATAAAATAATGGACCCTTATTTTTTTGCATTATTAATCCGCTTTGTATCTGACCTTAAACATCTGCTGCCTCGGAAAAATCTATGTTTTGAAGTTAATTAGACAGAACTTCCTCTGCCCCTAAAGTACAATCCAACAAAACCAGTTTTTTCCGAAAATTATAAAATTGGTTGTAGCGAAATTTTATTTATTTTAAGACACCTAAAAGTTAAAAATATGTGTATATAATACCAGTTACAGTGTAAGAAACAAAATTGGGAAAATGTATTCTTAAAAATCTGGTGTTGTTCCAGATTCAATATACCGTGGTCTAATCATCATCCTCGCTTCTTTAAGACTGTATGAGAAACCACGAAACGCCTCCCAGTTAATTCCAGATCTAGGTTTTGTTTTCCTAGGATCAACATATCTGCTAGTCAGACAGGCTCTATAGCAACCCGTGTACCACCAACCACCCTCTACAAGCACATAATTCAAACTATCCCCATAAAACTAACTCATAATCACCAAAGTAGCTAGCACAGCTGAGTGTGCCACTGTGATCGTTATCGACAGTACTAAATTTCGCATGAATTTGATATTTGAGAGAATCTTCAATAATCCCTCTATGGCTCCCCAATGTTTTGAGTGGATAACTCTCAGCTTCGTTTCCTATTCTGAAATCGTCATACAACGCATAAACCTTATACAAGTCCCAGTCAAGCAGCTCAATCAACAACTCAACTGAGTTGCTATCTAAACGAGGAAAACGTGATATCTACTTTTTGAACAAACAAAACTTACTTGTTAATTCGTAGAGGTGGTCCAAACCTATCCAATGTTCCCCCGATAGATTACCAAAACCTTGCTTGTAATCAGTCCATTTTAGGTAAAAGTTTTGGGAACCATCAAATCGATTGACGACGTAAGTCCACCCACCTCCATAATCAGACAGTTCACACCAAACCAGAAAACTTTGCAAGGAAAGCCTCGGCTGTATACGATAAATCCCAGAAGTGTTATATCCCCTCTTCTGGATTTCTCTACAGTCTTCTGGTACAGACTTACATTGTTCGATTTCAACAAGAATCTCTTGTTGCGTCTTCGCCAGTTGGTTTTTCATTTCGTCAAAATCTCCCAGTCGAGTGATCTCGGCTTTCGTCTCGTTAAGTTGAACTTGCATATTTACCTGCATTCGTTCGATATGTTTTTCGTTATCAGAAAGCACAGACTTCATTTCGTCAATGATGTAGTTCTTCGTTTCGTTCAATTTCTTTTTGAAATCAGAAGAAACTGCTACTCGTGACTCTTTTAGTTCTCCTATGTTCTGAATAATTTCGTTGCTTGTTTTCGTCAGTTGCTCTTTAACACTCTGACAAACTGACTGGATTTCTGAAGCAAGATCCTCCTTTTTATAATCAGTAAGTTTTGTCGATTCTTCTGAAGCGTTTATTTTAACAAGCATTTCATTTTTAGCTTCGGTTAACTGTTCTCTAACGTTTTCTTTTGTTTCAGATACAATTTGTTGTTTTGTTTTTATCAGCTGATTTTCTAGAAGTAACTTCATCGAATCTGTTTGTTCGTTCATTTTGTCAAATATTTCATTTTTGGTTTCTGTTAGTTTCTTTTCAATGTTCTCGATTCGTTTACTCTTTCTTCCAATTCTTTAAACTTAGAGTCTGATTTCATTGTTGAATCTGTTATGGCGTTCATTAATTTGTCCTTTAGCTCTGTTAACTGTCGCCTAAAATTTTCGTCTGTTTTGGAAATAATTTCGTTTTTGATTTCTTCAATAATTCCCTGCTTCATATTTTGTAGATTGCTGAGGGATTCTTTTAATGCGTTGACTACAGAGCGCATTTCTAATTGTGCATGGTCGAACTCCGACGGGGTTGTGCTCGTAGAAACCACAGAAAACTGATAATAATAACAAATAAGATTTGTTTGATAAGTATTCACTGTGTTTATATGTCTGTGAATAATTAGAAACTTCTTAAGAATAGCACAGTGTTGTCAAGTGATTTCAAATGAATTTCAAAATTATACTTACGTTTTCTGTGTCATTACTAATTACGAACTCGTTTCTGAGCAGAAATGTTAATAATAATAGAATTGTCGCAACCATTTTCTGCGTCGGCAATTGTACTACTAAAGTTTTAATCAGCGACTCCACGGTGTAACCTCTTTGGTGATATGTGTAACCCTTGACCAAATTTTTCATAAGAATTAAAGGGTTATCGCGAAATTAAAATCATACACAAAGATTATGCCAGTGTGTAAACAAATATTCATCACAATGTTATTAATTTAGCTTGGCAAATTTTTAGTTTAAAAACATCAAATTAATTATAGTTGTATTAATGATATACTTCATTGTGCAAGAGGAAAGTCTCAGTTATAGTAGAACAATAAATAATATTATTGTTAGTAGTACTAAGTGTTTATTTTTTTACCCTACGGGCTTAAAAGATTCTTGATTTACAACACTACAGTCTTTCATAATATCCTTGTCTACCCTTGTGATGTTCTTTCCCTGTTTCCTTTTTTTTTCCTTCCAGCATTCATACAATATCCTACATCCCTCTCTTTTCTTCAACCTTTCATCATACTTTACAGCTCTTTTCCCAGTATATACTCTTAATTTCTCTCGTTTACATTCTTCTCTTACTATATAACCTGGCGTCTCTTTCCGTAGCCCTAACATCCACCTCAAATATTTTTCTTGTACTGCTTCCATCTCTACATATTCCTTCCATCCGCATATCTCCACTCCATACATTAATACACTCCTAACTAAACTATCAAACATTTTCATCCTTCTTCTTACGTCATGTTCAAATATTCTCTCACCTATACTCCACACCATTCCCATTATCTGCATTGCTTTGATCCTTCTTTCTCTTATGTGTGCTTTTACCGTGTTAGTTGTTGTAAACTTAAATCCTAAATATTTAAACTCCTTTACTGTGTCTATGATTCGATCTTCCCAACGCCACACTTTTTCCTCCCCTTTTCTTCCTTTTTTTCTAAACACCATCATTTTTGTTTTTTATACATTTACCTCCAGTTTATTTCTTTTAAAGTATCTTTGCAGATTTTTTTTCATCTCATTCATTCCACATTCATCCTTCGCCAATATTACCAAATCATATGCAAATGCCAAACACCATACCTTTTCTCTCCCCACCACAATTCCTCCCGCTTGTACTCCTCTAAACATTTCCTCGATATCGCTTATGTAACAAGCAAACAAACTGGGACTTAATGGGCATCCCTGTCGCAGTCCTTTCGTCGTCCAAAACATTTCACTTTCTATCTCTCCCACTCTCACACTAGTCACTGTCTCTTTATAAATCTCTCTTGCTGCTGCAATTAACTTTTTACTCAGTCCTCTTCTCTACATGCATTCCCACAAACACTCTTTGTCCACCGTATTAAACGCGGCTCTTAGGTCTACAAACAGTGCATATACCCGACCTCCTCCCTTTAGCAACTCTTTTTCTGTTAGATAATGTAGGATATATACATTGTCCATAGTCCCTCTACCTCTTCTAAATCCCGCTTGACTTTGGGGTAATATACTCTATTCGTTCATCTCTGTCATCAACCTTTCATTTAACACCACTGCGTACAGTTTATATGCCGTATTTAGGAGAGTTATTCCCCGATAATCCTCTACTTTTTCTTTATTACCTTTTGTATGAATTGGGTATATTTGCCCTACTCTCCATTCCCTGGAAAAACCTTTACCCGTCCACACATCATTCATTAACTCGCTCAATCTTTCAAATATCTCATCCGTCCCAAATATCCACACTTCGTTTACCAACCCATCCCTCCCCGGTGCTTTTCCTCTTTTCAGTCTTCCTACTTGTTTTCCTACTTCCTCTACTCGAATCTCTGCCTCCCTTTCTCTACCACCAATCCCGGTTTTACTATCTTCTCTCTTCCTTTCCATTCAACAGTTCGATAAAATGTTTCTTCCACTGTATTATAGGTATGTCTTCATTAATCGTGATTTTCTTCTTCCATTTTTTATTTATAATTTATATACTGCCATGCCTTTTGCTCAGTTCTTATGGCTTCAATTTTTTCTTCTTCTTCTTGCTGTATCTCTTCTTTCTTTTCTTTGCATCGTTTTCTATAATTATTTTTTGCTTGCTAGTACTCTTCTTTTATACCTTTCCCCTTTTTCCACCTTCGTAAAAATTTCATTGCTTCTATTGTTAAATCTCTGCATCTGCTATCCCACCATCTGTTTCTCTTTTCTAAATTTCTCGTTACAAATTCTTTTCTTATGGCTGCTTTTTCAATTTCTCTTTTTAATTCTTCCATTTTGTTTTCAGTTCCTTTTTCTTTAAATTCCACTTCCAACATTTTTTTTTATAATGCTCAATTCCTTTTCCATTCCATACTCATATCTTCATCTCTTTTCCTACTTCCTTACTTAAGTATCCGGTCCCTCTACTTATGCCACTTTTCTAGTGGCATGTGATCGGAGTCCACTCTTTCTCCTATTTTGAATGTTTCTACCTCTTCTTCTGCTAATCCGTTTACTATTACGTAGTCTATTACCGATTCCCCTCTTTTACCTATCCAGGTAAATTCCCCCTCCTCGTCCACTTCCTTCACCCCATTCAAGACTTCCCAAGCTCTTTTATCAATTAATAAAATCAATAAAAATGCTCCAGTTAAGTCCAATATTACTAATACTACCAGTAAAACGAGGGTAATGAAGACCTTGATAATTGGTACTTCTCAAGTCACCAATGAAAATGGAGATGCTCTGGAACATCGTAGTAATGAGTTTGTTGCTGTCACTAGGCGACGAAAAAGGGACATTCATGTCACAAGAGTAAATCCTGGGGTTAATATTAGTAAGATTGAAGATTACATTAGGAATAAATTACAGTGTGTTTGCAGCGCAAATGACAATATGGACAATATTCAATCCTTTGAACTTAAACAATTAAATTCTAAGTTCCCTGATAAATACAGTTCCTTTAAATTATTATCAATCGATTTCTCATTAATTGAAAAAGTTTTGGATCCATCTTTTTTGCCAATCGGTATTGCTGTTCGTAAATATTTTAGTCCTCGTAGTGTACGAAGACAATCAAATTTTCAAAAAACTCCAGATCATCAAACTCAGAGTTAACTATTTATTATCAGAATGTTAGAGGGTTGAGAACTAAAATCAGTGATTTATATTCTAATGTGTTGTGCGAGAACTATCCGATAATTTCATTAACAGAAACTTGGCTTAATGACACATTTTTTAATGGGGAAATTATAGATGATAGATATGTTGTTTACAGAAAGGATAGATCCTTTTTAGAGACGAATAAAGAACGTGGTGGTGGTGTAATGATAGCTGTTATAAAGAATATTCCTTCTATTTACTTTACTGCAAATTGATACTCTTCAAAGAGAAGAAGTTTGGATACTAATCTCATTTAATGGCATTCAAATTATAATTGGAACTGTGTATTTTCCTCCTAATTCACCCTTAGCTGTGTATTCTGACCATATATCTTTGGTTGATTTTTTAATTGCTGATTATCCTGAAACTACAGTATGTATTGTTGGTGATTACAATTTGCCTGGATTGAGCTGGAAAAGTGATACTAATTGTAATTATTTAATACCTGTTAATGTTGTTTCAATGATTGAAAATTAATTTGTGACAATTTCGCTGTGGGTGGTCTTTTTCAATACAACTTTATATTGAATGGAAATGATGTAATTTTGGATTTAAGCTTTAGTAATACTGAACTTATCATTGAAGAATGTTTATCCTTATTACCGAAAGATATAAATCATCCTGCCTTTATTATTACAATTAGTGACATACTCTTGCCTTTACTAGATCATACTATATACACATCTTATTTGGATTTTAAGAAAGCGTCATTTGATGTAATTAATACCTACCTGGAGCAAATTGATTGGTTTACCATGGAAAATTTTTCTCATCTTGATGATTGTATGTATTATTTTTATTCTCACATAAATTCTCTTATAACTCGTTTTGTTCCTATTGTTGTTAAAAAAACTCAGAACAACTTTCCTTATTGGGTTGATAACCATACAAGATCTCTTATTGTGAAAAAAAAGAACCTCATAGGAATTTTAAGGTAACTGAATTATATTCAGATTACGTAAAGTTTTGTGATCTTAGACGTACATGTAAGTTGGCTATGAACTTGTGTAGGAAAAATCATATTCGAAGTGTTGAGCAGAATATTATTGTTAATAGTAATGGTTTTTGGTCATTTGTCAAGAAATCAAAATCTAATACAGTGGGGTTTCCCTGTTCTATGTTCTTAGGTGATATCATAGCTGATTCTTCTAAATCCATTGCAGATTTGTTTGCTACTTATTTTCAAACTGTATATACGGTAGCTGATACTGATGTTAATATGAGTTCATCAAATTGGAAAGACAATCTTGTTGATATTAATTCATTTGAAATATCCACCGACCTTGTTTTGTCTAAATTACTTTCCTTAGATTCTTCTCTTAAAATAGGTCCAGATGGTATTCCATCACTATTTTTAAAACAATGTGCTCACAATTTATGTTTTCCCCTACAAATTTTATATAAAAGATCTTTACAATTATCCAAAGTTCCTACACTATGGAAAATTTCTTATGTTACACCTATTTATAAGAAAGGTCATCGTAGTGATATTTCAAACTATAGACCTATTAGTATTGGTTCACCTATAGCCAAAATATTTGATTCAATTACATGTGACATTTTGTCTTTCCATGTAAAAAATATCATCCTAGATGAACAGCATGGTTTCTTTAAAGGGTGTTCGACAACTTCTAATTTAATGATATTTACTAATTATATAGTTAATAATATGGAAAATGGTTACGATACTGATTGTATTTACACTGATTTGGCAAAAGCTTTTGATAGGGTGAATATTCGTATTCTACTATTAAAATTGGCTAAGATTGGAATTGGTGATCCTTTACTATCATGGATAGATTCATATCTAAGTAATCGAAGGCAATTTGTAATTATAAATGGGTTTAAATCAAAATGTATAATTCCATCTTCTGGTGTTCCGCAAGGTCCCCATTTAGGGCCTTTGCTTTTCTCTCTGTTTATAAATGATATCAAAGATGTTATAAAATCTAGTCAGTTTTTACTATTTGCAGATGATTTAAAAATCTTTAAAAAAATTACTTGCCCCTCTGATTGTCATATGATACAATCTGATTTGAACTTTTTAGAATTTTGGTGTAAGAAAAATGGACTAGAATTTAACATACCTAAGTGTAAGGTTTTAAGATTTAGTCGCAAATTATGTTCTGAACATTATAATTATACATTGTGTTCTATTGTTCTTGAAAATGTGACCAGTTTTTGTGGTTTAGGAATTACTATTGATAGTAAACTCTCTTTTACTTTTCACATAAATAATATTGTTTCTAAAGCAAATAAAATGTTAGGATTAGTAAAAAGAACCTGTGGTGAGTTCACAAATCTTAGATATTTTATTGTTTTGTTTTCATCTTTTGTAAGGTCGATCCTCGAATACGGTGTTACTATATGGTCTCCTTATTATAAGATGCGCAGTCAAAGAATTGAAAAAATTAAAAAAAAATTCGTCAAATTTCTGTGCTATAAGTTCAAAATATTTTTCAATAGCTATAATTATACTATGATAATAAGTTATTTTCGGCTTACGTTACTTTCTAAGAGAAGAATAATGTTTGATATGTGTTTTGTTTATAAAGTATTATCTGGTATTATTACTTGTTCAAATATTTTAATTTTATTTATGATACATGTTCCATCTCGTCAAGTAAGAAATTCTCACTTACTTTCAATTCCACATCATCGTACTTTGTACGCGTTTCAATCGCCTGTTAGTCGTCTTGCTAGACTGACACTTATCTATAATGAAATTGAGTTTGTGGGAATTTCTTACACCAGGTTTAAATCATCGATCCACAGGAAGATTTTAATTTAGTGTTGTAACTTTTGTATGTTTTTATTATTGTAATTGGTTTTTTTTTTGACCGTTAATAAACATCATCGTCATCATCATCATCAATTCCCATAGCAATTTTCCGTCTTTGTATTTCTACTTTATCTTTCGATTTTCGTGTGTTCTTCCCGTCTTCTTCCCTGCTTTTGTTCCCTATTCTGGCATTAAAGTCCCCTCCTAACAGTAGAAATTCTTCTTCAGACTCTTCGATTTTTTCTTGTAATTCTTGTTTCGTGTTTCTCATTCCTCTACTATTGTGCAGATTCTCCATCTTTTTTTATTTACAGTCAGTTTTCTTTCAACCATGCCTTCGATTCCTATCGCCCCCTCTTCTATTTCTTTTATATCTTTCTTCACTCGTGTTATGATTCCACCTTTAGCTCTCCCTTGCGTTTTTCTTTTTATGCCCCTTGCAATTTCCACTGAAATTCCTTTGGCAACACGTCTTTCAGTTTGTTCCAGTCTCTCTCTAGTATCCATATTTCTGTTAGTCCCTCAAAATCAAAATTTTTCACCTAGTCCCAAAATAAATTATCTTTCTTTTTCATACCTGCAATATTCCAAAAGAGTTATTTTAAACCACGTTTATCTTTCCCATTCCCCTATTATGTACAAAATCGACATTCTTAAACCTAAAATCTTTATTTGTCCTATCATTATTACCCCTCCCCTTTCTGTTTCTTTCTTCGGTTAGTGCTGACTTGATTTGGGAAATTTTTCTTCCAATTTTCCTTTATTGTCATTCCATGTATACATTTTGTCCCCTACTTCCAGCTTCTTATATCCCACCCTTGTTGTGTATCCTCTTTTTCGTTCCTCTTTAGGTACCTCTCTAATTCCTTTTTGAATTTTTTGCTCTTGTACTGTCCAATCATTATCAGTATATATTCTCTTTCCTCTCAGTTTATTTTTATTCTTCATCACCTCTTGTTTTTCCTCCCAAAGTGTCTTAACCAGTATTTTCTTGCTTTCCTCTTTCCCTATAATTATTGTTTCCAACACTTTTACTTCTACCTCAATTTCTTTTTTCAAAAATTCCTCTACTTCTTTTGCATCTGTTTTTCTCTTATTTCCATACCCGTAATTATGAAATTGTTTCTTGCCTCTCTTTTTTTTCCAACTTCTTCTCTTACTATCACGCAATCACACTTGTTACCCCTGAAATTCACTCTTTACTATGACTTTAACTTCAGCTGTTGCTAACAATGTGCACTCGCTCGCTGCTCAACCAAGAATCCCACAAAAAGCCTTATAGTATTATTGTTAGTATAGTCCAATAAATCCCAGTTTACGAAAAATCATAAAATTAGATTTTGTAAAAACAAATTAAGTATTTGATTCCTTCTACGACGAGCGAATTATGGGAAGAGTCGCAAATCCCAACGATCCGAGACGAGAGGAATGTCTCGAGCGAAACTGCAGCTGCTAAAAAAAATCTTCTGTGATACCCATGCATAAAGACAAGCTTTATCTAATTTTACTTAGAACAACTCAATCGTTAGACTTTTTTCCAAACGGGACTTGAGTCAAAATTTTAGACAAAGAATTCTTTCAAGAAGTGCAGAAAGCGCCTTTTATTGTTTCCGTCACACCGAGCAGCAAATGAGCCACCTCTGCCCAAACCGTCAAAAGATCAAATTTCTCTGTCCGGTACCAATCCGAGCAAGCCGTCACGATTTCCGCCATTTTTCCTTCATTAAACGCTTCCTCTTCGAAACATTGGTAGCTCTCTCGACTGTACAAGTCGGAAATTCCATCTCACCTTTTTGACGTTGAATGAAGCGAGCGAGGTGTGTCTGATTTTCCATTATTTCGGTCATGATTGAAAATTAAAATCTTCCATATTCGTTACGTAACCTCTTCAGAATGTCAGCGTCAAACAACACCTTCCACCAAATAATGAATGACTATTACGTCGATCCCTCCACCGATAACGCGAATAATTAGCCGGTACGCTCAGAATTCTGCCCATGCGGCGAATAAGGAAAAAAGGAGCGAAGAAGAAGCCATTAAACGCCGTGTCAATGGGAATGTTAACTCAGACTTCCTTATCTGCAAATTGCTTAATAAAGCGCTGCTTCGGCTGCAACCGGAGATTTTTCCCTCGGTGGTTCATGACTCTCGTTTCTAATTAATATTTGACCAGGATCGTAATTAAAATCTACGGGTTTCGTGCGTATGGGTGCGTTTTTGCGGAGAAGGACGATGGTAATGTTCGTGAACTCCCCTTTCGTGTTAATGTTGCAAATTACATTATTATTTATTGCATCGCAATTAAAAGTGCGCGTATCTAATTGGCAAGTCCTGATTAATTGGCGCTTCCTGTGAAAGTTGCATTTTGATGCTGAAGAAAGGAGATTAGTTGGATAGGTCGAAGGGTTGGGAGGGAGTGCGTGGGTGTCCGGCTGTTCGGTTTCGCATTAAAATGTGGCACTAAATCGACGTTTTGGAGAGGTATGGCGCAACTAAGCCATCGATCACGAGCCGATCGATCAATGTCCACGTCGCGGTGTGGTACTTTAACAAGTTTACTCTAGATTAAAACTGAGGAGTAATTTTCACGGATATTTTAAACTAACATGCGGCAGCGAGGTCGAAACAAATCAAATAATATACAGTACTACTAGTAGACTATAAATAGCTAAAAATGATTGCAATGTGAACTCTTTCAACGTCCACTTCGGGGTGGTCATAGTAATCAATAATCATAATCATTAAGATAACATACAATGTTACCGAATGCCCGCTCCAGTTTTTTAGTTTGTGTTTGTGAAGTTTCTGGTACTAGGATAGATACAGGTTGCCAAAAAGTATGGAATATCTCGGGAACGGTTAGTTGGATCTTCTTGGAATTTGGGGTATACTTAAAAATACTTAAACTCTATTCCTGGACTTGGATAAAATATTTCCCAAGTATGAAAACCGAAATTTACTTCGTCCATCTGGTTCCAACAAGATGGAGGACAACCTCGCTTCGAATGTCAAGTACGGCATTGCTTAAATGAAACAAATTTATCCTGGAAGTTCGATAGGACAAAGAGGAACAGTTGAGTGGCCAGCTAGATTACGAGATTTAACCCCACTTGACCACAAAGTATCGAAGAACTCCAAGAAAGAATATTAAATGTGATTGCTGATATCCCTCTAACATTCTAACAGATTCATTTGAAAACTTTGTGCAACGTATTTACAATGGCCAGGAATAAAATGGAGAACATTTCGAAGATTTATTGTAAAATTATTGTTTTTTGAATATTAATTTATTAGAATTTAAATTGATTACTATAAAGTAAAGACTACTATGTATATTAAGACAAACATAAAGCTAAAGTTTAGGCCCCACCCATACCTGCCCGATCTCAATTCTCAACTGTGATGAAATTTTCATTCGTTGTCAAATCGAGGGGCGGAGTTTAATTCTAAGATCCATATTTGTCTACAAGAATTTACCATTTTAAACGTGTTTTAACTTTCTTGTTCTGAAAAGACGACTACATATTTTGGGGAAAAAAGGCAAAATATAAGCCCCGCCCACCCGCCCTATTTCAACTGTGATGATTTTTTTTTATTCATCGAGAGCCAAAGGAGCGGAATTTAAATACAAAATTCTTATTATTTCTCTAAAAGAAATTAGCATGTAAGACATTTTTTTGAGTATCGTGTTATTCAACGAATTCTATGTATATTAAGAAAAAATTAAAGCCAAAGATTAAGCCCCACCCACACTTGGCCTGATCTAAATAATAATGAAGTTTTCATTCGTTGGCATTTTGCTTTCTTGTTTTAATATGTGTAGACTTCTTTTCACAACATGAAATTTAAAACATATTTGTATAAGGAATATCGATTTTGCAATTAGGCTCCCCCTCATAATTGGAAAATCCATATTTCTTTGCAAAAACCATTTTAACCATGTTTTAAGTTTCTTGTAATGAAAAGATGGCTATGTACAGTTGCGGGCCCCCAAAAGTGCACAATAATTTTCTCTATTGTAAATGTATCTTCAAATTATGGGCGCTCGATTAACAAAATTTGTGAAATTTGACATTTTGTTTATTCAAAAATGCCACGCCACTGATGGTAAGTAGCCAGCGCATATTAAGATAAAACTGATTTTGGCAAATAACATACCCTCCAAGAAAAGAGAGGGTGGGTGGCCGGGGTTAATAGCTGTTAAGATAAAACAAATTTTAGCAGGTACTGGAAATTATTTTTTATTGAAATTTCACCTTATTACCTCGAAATTGAACTTTTATTCAAGAAAGTTCACTAAAAATTTCCACTTTTATTTCTAAACTGGAACTTCTTCCCTGAATATTTTGACAGCATAACACAAAATTTCGCACCATTTAACTGAAAAATTCTACAATTATCTCATAATTTGTTTATGTTACAGAGAAATTTCGTCTTATCACCCAAAGTTTCAAGTTATTAATTCGAAATTTCGATTAAATGGATTCGAAATTTATGTCTAATTAGCAATTTCGAAATTTCATGTTCATGAAGTTCTTATAAGGAAATTTTTACCGAACTAATCCCAAATATCGAATAATGGAAAATATTTTTTATTAAAATTTCACATGATTACCTCGAAATTGGACTTTTATGTTGAAATTTCGTCTTCAGTTTTGAATTAAAACTTCAACAATGTTAACTCAAAATGTCAACTTTTATTTCGAAAATGCGACTTGTTCCCTGAACATTTTGACTAAATAACACTAAATTTCGCACCAATTAACAGAAAAATTCTACAATTGTTCGAAAATTTTTTCATATTAAGTACATGGAAATTTCGTTTTATCACACAAAGTTTTAAGTTATTATATCTAAATTCCGATCAAATCAAGTCGAAGTTTTTGTCGAAATAACTGCTACGAAATTTCTCATCTGCCAAAATCAGTCTTACCCTAGCAGGTACTAGTCCCGCCCACCCACCCTCTCTTTTCTTAGAGAGTATGTAATTTTCCAAAATAAGTCTTGTCCTAGCTAACTAGCAGGTGCTAAAGTAAGACTGATTTTGGTATATGACATACTCTCTAAGAAAAGACAGGGTAAGTGGGGGGGGCTAGCGCCTACTAAGATAAAACTGATTTTGGCAAACAACATACCCTCTAAGAAAAGAGAGGGTGGGTGGGCGGGGTTAATAGCTTCTAAGATAAAACTGATTTTAGGAGGTGCTGGAAATTACTTTTGATTGAAATTTCACCTTATTACCTCGAAATTGAACTTTAAAATTATTGATGAAAGTTCACTCAAAATTTAAACTTTTATTTCCAAACTGGAACTTCTTCCCTGAATATTTTGATAGCATAACACTAAATTTCGCACCATTTAACTGAAAAATTCTACAATTATCTCATAATTTGTTTATGATACACAGAAATTTCATGTTATCACCCAAAGTTTCAAGTTATTAATTCAAAATTTCGATTAAATGGATTCTAAGTTTATGTGTAATTAGCAATTTCGAAATTTCAGGTTTATGAAATTCTTATCAGGAAATTTTACCTTCTCGTGGCTAAATTTTTAATTCAGCTGAATTTATTCGAAATTTCTAGTTGTAAAAATTTGTATTCCTTACTGGGCAATTTTTACTGAACTAATCCCAAATATCGAATAATGGAAAATATTTTTTATTGAAATTTCACATTATTACCTCGAAATTAGACTTTTGTGTTGAAATCTTGAACATTTTGACTATCTAACACTAAATTTCGCACCAATTAACTGAAAAATTGTACAGTTATTGCAGAATCTGTTCATATTACACAGAAATTTCGTTTTATCACACAAAGTTTCAAGTGATTAAATCAAAAGTCCGATTAAACCATTTCGAAATTTTTGTCTAATCGGCTACTTCGAAATTTCAAGTTCATAATGTTCTTAGGAGTACATTTCAAGTTTTCCTGGCTAAATTTTCAATCCAGTTGAATTGATTCTAAATTTCTAGTTGAAAAAATTTTGATTCCTTACTGGGAAATTTTTACTGAACTAATCTAAAATATCGAATAATGGAAAATATTTTTTATTAAAATTTCACATTATTGCCTCGAAATTGGACTTTTATGTTGAAATTTCGTCTTCAGTTTTGAATTAAAACTTCAACAATGTTAACTCAAAATGACAACTTTAATTTCGAAACTGCGACTTGTTCCCTGAACATTTTGACTAAATAACACTAAATTTCGCACCAATTAACAGAAAAATTCTACAACTGTTCGAAAAATTTTTCATATTAAGTACATGGAAATTTCGTCTTATCACATAAAGTTTCAAGTTATTATATCTAAATTCCGATTAAATCAATTCGAAGTTTTTGTCGAAATAACTGCTACGAAATTTCTCATTTGCCAAAATCAGTCTTCTCCTAGCTAACTAGTAGCTGCCAAGATAAGAGTGATTTTGGCTAATGAGATCCCTCTAAGAAAAAAGAGGGCGGGTCGGCGGGGTTAGTACCTGCTTAAATAAGAACGATTTTGGTAAATGACATACTCTCTAAGAAAAGACAGGGTATGTGGGCGGGGCTAGCGCCTACTAAGATAAAACTGATTTTCGCAAATAACATACCCTCTAAGAAAAGAGAGGGTGGGTGGGCGGGGTTAATAACTTCTAAGATAAAACTGATTTTAGAAAGTGCTGGAAATTATTTTTGATTGAAATTTCACCTTATTACCTCGAAATTGAACTTTTATTCGTGAAAGTTCACTCAAAATTTCAACTTTTATTTCTAAACTGGAACTTCTTCCCTGAACATTTTGACATAACACTAAATTTCGCACCATTTAACTGAAAAATTCTACATTATCTCATAATTTGTTTATGTTACACAGAAATTTCGTCTTATCACCCAAAGTTTCAAGTTATTAATTCAAAATTTCGATTAAATGGATTCGAAATTTATGTCTAATTAGCAATTTCGAAATTTCATGTTCATAAAGTTCTTAGAAGGAAATTTTAACTTCCCGTGGCTAAATTTTTAATTCAGATGAATTTATTCCAACTTTCCAGTTGTACAAATTTGCATTCCTTACTGGGAAATTTTTACCGAACTAATCCAGAATATCGAATACTGGAATTTTTTTGAATTGAAATTTCGCCTTATTACCTCGAAATTGGACTTTTGTGTTGAAATCCTGAACATTTTGACTACATAACACTAAATTTCGCACCAATTAACTGAAAATTTGTACAGTTATTGCAGTAATCTGTTCATATTACACAGAAATTTCGTTTTATCACACAAAGTTTCAAGTTATTAAGTCAAAATTCCGATTAAATTATTTCGAATTTTTTGTCTAATCGCCTGGTAAGAGCCAGACTTACATTAATTTAAAAATAAAAAAAAATCCATGACAACGAAAAATCGTGCACTTTTGGAGGGCCGCAACTGTATATTAAGAAAAAAAAAGCAAAAATTAGCCCCACCTACCTCCCCTACCTCAATTCTTAGGATTTTTTTTCGTCGTAAGCCGAGGTGCGGAGCTTCATTGTAAAATTCTTATTTTTCTACGAGAAATTACCATGTGAAATATATTCTTAAGTAAACGTGTTATACGTTACACAAAGAAAACTAAATGCGTAAATTAAAAAAAAACACAAGAGAAGCCCCACCCATTCGTTTCGATCTCAGCCGAGATGAATTTTTCATTCGTTGTCACACCGAGGGGCGGAGCATAATTGCAAAATCCATATTTCCCTATACAAATTTGCCATTTTAAACATGTTGTAAGTTTCTTGTTGTGACATATTGAGAAAAAAGGCAAAATGTAAGCCCCGCCCACCCGCCCTATCTCAATTGTGATGACTTATTTTTATTTGTTGTGAGTCAAGGGGAAAAGCTTAATTGCAAAATCCTTCTTTCAAGAAATAAAAAAACGTGTTTATTAGTATTCTATTGTTGAAAGAATAATATGTATTTTAGGAAAAAAAACAAGCCGAAAATTAAGCCCCGCCCATGTTCATCCCAAGTTCATTTGTGATGAATTTTTCATTGGTTGTCAGACCAAGAGGCGGAGCGTAATTGCAAAATCTTTATTTCGACAAATTTATAAATCGACCTTTAGGCTGAACAACACTAAATGTTACAAGAATATCATTCATTACCCTGCAACGATGGTCTACTTCTTTGTAAAATTTATCAAGGCATTATCGTAATCAAGTCCGTCGACCGACTCTCTACTTTTACATTTTCTCAACCTTGCATGACTCCTAGAATACGAAGAAATAGGTCTTCCGTTTCCATCTATCCGTCTGCCTGTTTGTCTGTTTGACTCTTTCAGATTTTTGGACCCATCTTTACTAATAACCGCCGTAATTTCGAAACCCATCATTCAGGGAGGTCCGGGTTTGTAGAAGAACCTCAAAAAACAATTGCTGATAGAAAAACGAAGACGCCAAAAAAAATTTTAAACCCAAACCTTCTGCTCCCCAAAACCATAGAGGGATCAGAGAAACTGTCTGGACTAAGAGCAAACTTTATAATAATATAAATACTCAAGCTACCTACATATTTAGAAAGACATAAATTGTAATCCAAAAAGACAATAAACTACAATTACAAGATTAACCTGGGGATTTCCCTGGGTGGTCGCTGCTCGGATTTTTTAATCAAGCGCACGCACGCTCTAAAAGGCTTTAGATAATTCTTGTAGCTGTTAGGAATACCATTTTCGAATTGATGAACTGCACAAGCCCTGGAGCATTTGATGTTGATTTAGACGTTTTTTATTTCTTCTGCTAGATCTTCCTCACGTATGTCTAACAGTCTTGGCTTTAGACGAATACTGTTGGAACTTATATCTGTGTTATTTTCAAAATTATTTACCCTCGAAAAGAAATGTGAGTGACTTCACTGTAAATATATACAGAGTGTATTAAGTAAAGTACCAATTTAACAAGTTTGTTCGTCAAAAAGTGTCATTCTAAAATATAAAATTTTGAATTTTGTTCGAAGAAAACATCAAAGTGTTTTAAAGTAGAACTTTTCAAACTCAGACGAACGTGAAAACGATGAAATTTATCTTTAATACAGAGTTATTCCTCTGATTTCCACTTTCTTGACGCCCACAGGCTGAGAATCACTTCTCTAAAGAATTTGGGCGATAAAATTAATTAACACCAAATGGATGTCGTTCCAACTTGACATTAATCTCAACCAGGAAATATATTTGTGTTTTCTTCATTACCTGCTGTATTCTTAATAATAATGTTAAGTGTGAAACATTATATTTTCAAAAACCAGCTACTTTAATCGCAACCGGCCGCAGTTTTTTCCACCCAAACCTGACTTATTTTTTCCCGTCTGGTTAAAATCGCCGTCCCATCTGGGACGACACCGCTATAATCGTTTAATTACCAAGGAATTCCAATAATTCCAATTAATCGAGAAAACTTACCATCGGCACATCAGAAAACTCAAAGTTCATTACGCGTTCGCCACGATAGCCATTAATTTTATCGAATGATGGTGTTTTTTCCATCGAACTCAAAGATTACAACGTATCGGAGCAAGAGGGATGGCGATGGTAATTCTTGCCGTCGCTTGTAATGAAGCTATAGGACATTACCGTGAATTACAAGACTATAAGTGTCTTCGTAACATACTATACGGATTCCGTACGTCGTACGTTCTAGCGGGGATTAACATGGTTTCTATTGTGTCGCAAGAATTCCTACGATGTAACAGAAGGAATAATTGTGGTTTACTAAATTTTGTTTAGCATAATGGATGGCGGCAAATACATATGTCGGGATTTTTTAAGTTGTGGGGGTCACGGTGAAATTTTTTCTTGTAACGTTTCTGAGTTAAGTAGAAGGTTTCAGTCAAGCACTTAGTTTTATTTTTTTAGTTCCTCACTAATTAGGATCTACGACCTCGAATCTCATAATTTTTACTTTATAATGTAATATCAGGTCTGAAGTTTTCGTTTCTTTCTTTCAAGATGTTTAAGAAATAAACTCATTTTATTTATGACTGAGGCATTTCTTCAGTTCCACATGGAAGTGATTTTTTTTAAAGACTTTTTTAGATTGTCTGTTGTACACTTTGTTTCGTATGAAAATAATAACATGAAGTTACTTAGCTAACCAATTAAAAACAAACACTCTGTATATTCCTGTCGTAAGATTTCTTGAAAAATTCGATCTGGCATTTAATTGGTTTTAAAATTTAAACAAAAGAGTTGTGGTACAAAAAAATGTTTTAAGCGATAATCTCCAGGTGTGAAACTCTTAATTCGTATTTTCATTTATATACAGGGTGAAAAAAGTTATTATTATACACCCTACATATTTGTCTAGTTTTAGATTCTTAATTTAAAAAATACATATTTATCAAATATAGGAGTTTTTTTTATCCAGTTTCCAAAATGTTTACATTCATGGGGAAAAATATATTTAAAAATTCATAGTTCCACCATTTAAACGTACCTATGAAAAAGAGCGTGATTATATTTGCAAATTTATCGAAGTGTATTCTAATAGCTTTTGTGTATTGTAACGATAAACCTCAATAAAACTTTTGTCAAAAATCTTATTAATACAGGGTGTTCCAATCAAAAAGCATGAGAAAACTGAGAATTTACAAAATAAAGGGCTTGTATAAATAGTCACAATAATCTTCAATGTCTTCTAAAGGTAAAGTAACTAAAAACTGTCTTGCAAAAGTCCAAACCACCTTTTTTAAACAGGGCAGAGCTGAGAATTTTACAATACGAGCATTTGTTTACATAATAATGCAGATCTGTTGAGAACTAATAAACACAAAAATTTATGCTGAGTAATGCAAATATGGAGTGTACCTTTCAAACGAAACACTCTGTATATTTCAAAAGGTCTGTTCCAACTCAAAATATATTCTGCCGGACTGCGTCAAGAATTTTTGTTAAAATTCGCGGAGAATGTGTAATTTTCCATGTCCAGACTTCTGAGATATCCGAAACGAGCGAAAGTATTGTAATAAGGTGCGGGGGTGACTGGCTACTTTCATGTTTTCTCGACGTTTTATAGCTTCTAGAGTTCGACAAAATTATTTCTTGTTTCCGTCAGTCTGTCGTCTGTGTCGATTTTTATTAGACAAATTATTTCCAAAATTGCTGAACCAATTGTCAAATTGTGTATACGTTTTAGGGGTATCGTGTATAAACTTTATTAGTGTCACTTAAATTTTATAAAATAACTACTATACTTGCGATTTATGAATCCACCTTGATTTTTTACTCTAGACATCCAGATTTTCGCAAAAAAATTCCCAGCCCCTGGGGGGAGGGCTTTTTTCTTAAACTATGACTCTATATATTTATCTATATTTTTTGGTAATTTATAGAACTTATCAAAATATACATAAAATTTTAGGATTTTTAAAGAAACGGGATTCGTGGAACTGTACTTCAAGTTTTTTTTTTTATTTAATATACTTTGTGTAAAAATGACGAGGTTATTTTTTGGTGCATACGAAAAAAATGAACTCATGAAAGTATTAACTTGTTTATTTATTTTTATTTAATTATTCATTCTTTTATTTGTGGACTCGAGGATCAAACATTAGAATTCAAGATCGTTGATTTCAGTACTAGTTGTAATACTAAAACCACATCTTATAGTTTTGGTTCTTAAAAAGTGAATTACAGACTTATTTTGAAAAACAGGAAATCGTTCTCTTTTTCGAAAATTTGCAGTATCTTCTTAATCTTAATTTTAATTCTGAACATAAGCTAAAGAAGTATTGTAATCAATTCCATTGGGTGACTGGTTACTTTCATATTTTCTCGACACCTAGAGTATGAAAAAATAGGTCTACTGTTTCCGACTGTCTCTCTGTTTGCCTGTATGTCCGCCCTGTGTTTCAATTTTTGTTAGATACAAACGAATCGCTGTTTTCTGGCTTTCTCGACGTTTCATGATCTCTAGAATATGAAAAAGTAGGTCACCCGTTTCCGTCTGTGTGTCGTCTGTCATCTCTGTTAGGCAGATAATTTCCAAAACTAGTAAATTGACTGTTGTCAGATTTCGTTTGTGTATTAGGAATATCGTGTAGATGGCAAAAAGGCTAACCAAAACTTATCTGATCATTCTTACCAACAATGGGATGATTTTATCTCCAAAATTTACAACATAGTAAATGTATTTAAATTTTATAAAATGAAAGACTCCTGTACCTGTGGTTTATGAATTCATGTTGAGTTTTTACCCTAGACATCCAGATTTTTGGGAAAAATGTGAAAATTGTGTAACAATATTTTACAATTTAACATTGAAATTGCAAAACCGAATGCTCTAAAAATAGTGAATCAACATTCGTCCCTTTTATGACACCATTTCAAAATTTTGCTAAATAAATCCTAACTAAAATATTCAAAACATGATGCATTAAGATTTTTTTTTATCAACTCTATTTTCCCAAAGATATGACCATGCAGTATTGTTATTATTAGTATTATATTGTACACATAGCATGCTCCTTTACCTATACTGTAACAGTCCACACGTATCACTAAAAAATAAAATATGCAAAATTAAATTTTATAATTTTCCTAAGAAGCCATATTTGTACCTGTGTACTTCAGAGGCGAAGGAAGTTACGTCGAAATAACCTTAGACTAATTTTTTGCATTAAAAAAAAAAATTATAAATATAGTTTAAAATTTATACGCTGTTTAAGTGTCTATACAAGTGTTCTATAAGTTACCGTGAAAAAAAAATAGAGAATTAGAGTTGGCTGTAATCATGTTACAGGTGGTCAATTTTGACACTGAAAGCGTAACATTACATTTATAAGATGTGGCCTTGTGGCCACTAATTAAAGTATACGACAGTACAATACCTATAGGTGTTAGATGATGACCTATTTCATATAAACTACTGAAAAAATTTCCCAATCTGATGTATATTGTTTAGAAGTACACATTTAATTTATACTAAATACAACTCAATATACAGCGTGTTTCGACTAAAAATTACATACTATACTTACTTTTTTTCAAACTTCAAATTCCATGTATCTACTTTTGGATTTATTAGTGCAGTGAAAATTTTGTGAAGACGTCATCAACATTTTTGCAGGGACACGTATATCAGCTTGGATTAAATTGACACATTCATTAATTTTTTTGAGTCACCTGTATAAGCAAATCTAAAAAATATGAATCCAATGATAAATTACAAGTAAACACTCAACATATTTTGTACACTTCGCGTTTGCAAAGTTAATACGGGGAAAATCAGTTTTATCTTAACAAATACTTGGCCCGCCCACCCACCCCCTATTTTCCCAGGGAATGTCATTTGCCGAAATAAGTATTATCTTAGCAAGTATTAGCTCCGCCCACCCACCCTTTACTTTCTTAGAGGGTACGTCATTTGCCAAAATCAATCTTATCTTACCAAATACTGGCCCCGCCCATCCACCCCCTATTTTCCCAGAGTATATGTCATTTGCAAAATATGACTTATGTTAGCAAGTACTAGAAACACCCACCCGCCCTTTATTTGCTCAGAGGGTAGTACTTGCTAGTACTTGCTAAGATAAGTCTTATTTTGGCAAATGACATATCCCTGAGAAAACAGGGGCGGGTGGGCGGGGCTAACACTTGCTCAGATAAAACTGATTTTGGTAATCACCATAACCTTCGAGAAAATAGAGGGCGGGTGGGCGGGGTTAGTACTTGCTAAGATAAGGCTGATTTTGGTAAATGCCAGACCCTCTGAGAAAATAGAGGGCGGGTGGGCGGGGCTAGTACGTGCAAAGGTAAACTTATTTTGGCAAATGACATAAACTCTGAGAAAAATATTGGGCCGGTAGGCGGGGCTACCACTTGCTAAGATAAGACTGATTTTGTTCCTACGAAACTTCTAAACACTTGTTAAATTTAAAAGGTGCTATAATGCATATTTCCATTATAACGAGTTAAATTCCGGTTTTGCAGTTCCTGATTAAATCAATAAAATAAATTCACGCATTCATCAATTTTTTTGAGTCACCAGTTTAATCAAATTTAAAACATATGAATGCAGTGATCAATCACAAGTATAGACTGATCATATTTTGCACATTTCGGACAGAATTTATCCGGAAAAATTTTGAGATGACGTTATCAATTTTTTGGAGGAAAATTTTGATTAAAATTTTAATTTAAAACATCTAAAAGATTCCAAAGCATTCAGTTTTGGGTTCTTTGACTAAAGTTGTAAAACATTATTAGTATGTATTTAAAGTGATTTTAGCATACTTCCGGAGATTAGGTATCTGTTTAATAAAAAGCAGACGGACAGACGGACAGACAGACAGACGGAAACGGGAGACCTATTTCTTCGTACTCTAGGGGTCATGAAAGATCGAAAAAATGTTAAAGTAGACAGTCGGCGGATGGACTGGATTACAATACTTTCTTCGCTTACGCTCGGGAAGTAAAAAGAGTTTCAATTCTTGAATCTGAAGAATTCTATAGAATGTTCCATTAAAAAATACGACTTTGACGTCTAAAATAAAAATTAAGCTATTTAGACAGAACTTCCCTCATCCCTGAAGTACAGTCCAGCAGCATTTTCGAACTATTTTAAAGTTAAATTTTGCGAAATTCATTTTGTTTTTTATTATATATTAATGTTATTATAATCAAATAGAGATATGTGTGGACTGTTAAAATACATGGTAAACAAGTAGTAAATGAGATCCGCAGTACATTTGGGGGAGAGGGCGCACAGGTAAATATTAAATATATTTAAATCATATGATCAACAGGAAAAATATATTTTGATCTTTTTCAGAACGCTTTCGAAAATAACTAAATTTTTTAAATTTCTGAAAGACATTTTTTTGTTGATTTCGATTTGTCAAAATTTATTTTGAAATCGAAAATTTCGAAAATCTTGGTTTTCGAATCAGTTCGTCGATATTTCTACCCTAAATGTGAATTTTTAGATAACTTACCACAAGGTCTTGTTCCGAGCTCTTGAGGGAGATTTTTGATCGGTATCTGAAAATGAAGCTGGGTTGAAAATGGAGTAGCCAAAAATTATTATATTATTGAATATTATTTTGGATAAGTAGCTGTCATTACGATAATTTTTGTAGTATTATCGTTATGCTTTATTACTAGTTTGTTGTGGTAAAGAATGTGTTGTTTAGTTGTTAAACGTAGCAAAAGAACCAATTTTAAAATCGTTATAACTCAACCAAAATGTGAGACGTTGATTGTTATGAGGGTAGAGGAAAGTTACCATTTTCCAGACACCCGGTATAGGCAGGCACAACATTACTGTATTCTCATATTTTCAAAAATATGGAGTACTGTTATTCTGGTATAAATTATTATGATGTAATTTAATTTTTTTTGCGAAAATGTGGATCCTTTTGGTAAAAATTAAGGCGGATGCATGAACCACAAGTGAGTATATTATTTCATAAAATATAATAGGAGTTACTAGGGAAAAAAATATTTACGTCGTTTAATTGTTGATGGGGATGATACATAGACGGAAACGGGAAACCGATCTTTTCGTCCTCTATGGGTCACGAAAACATGAAAGTAGTCATACACCGGGTGAACTCTATTACCGACTAGAGTTTTGTCCTAACAAAGATTAGTTGTCATGTGTTTAATAATAATTAATAATAATAAAAGACAAAAGCCTACATCAATTTTTTAAATTCTTTTGCCAAAGACTTCTAAACATATTCATTCACTAAATTCAAATCGTAGACGTAAAAATGCATATTTAGTAAAAGCGTGCATGTCTTGTAAGAATAATTACATCACGTAAATTAGCAATTAGTCTTGTTAAAATATGATTGATAACAGGTTGCCAAAACTGAATTACAATATCAGTAAACCATGTAAGCTTGTCTAATTTGTTCTTTTTCTGTATAATAGATACATTTTTCATTAGTTTTTTTACACACTTGCCCAGTGAAAGACATTCTTTACCGGATTAACTGTCTAGCGATTATGCAAACTTATCCGGAAAAAAACCATTGCGCGTTAAATAAGCTATTTATTATTTAAATTACAAAGCCGCCTAAAAAAATTTTCGTATGCTAATATCTGATAAATTAGTTCAGCGTCCGCATATGTCAAAATATCCATAAATTAATAAGAGATTTAAGGCGGCTGAAGGTGTCACTCCACTTCTCGGCAGTTTTGGTCACTTTTGACTAAATTTCGTCAATATTTAGTACTCCGAAAGCAAAAAGTCCACAGTGAAAGCTTCAACAGATCATAAACATAACGAACTCTATTAAGTGCTCGTTATACAACCTCGCAAAACCTAATCGATATAATTGCCCATTTATTGTTTAATATATTTTTTAGCCGCCTTGACGTCATAACTCAATTACCGCTGAAGCATAACTCAAAAAACGCGCCAATCTCATCCCGCAAAACGCTGCGATTATTACGAGAAATTTGCTGTAATTTAGCGGCGGACGAAACCGCTGAAAAAACGCTGAAAAATTTCAGCTATTCGCTTTACGTTGCCGCTGTGTATGTTACATCGTTAATTACCCTCTAAATGCACATGGTTGCACAAGCATGCAAACAACAGCCAGCGATGACGGTTCGGAACGACGCTTTTGCCGCAAATATCGCTAATGTAATCGCAAGCTGGCGTAGAAGTCGCTAAATATTGCTCAGGTGTAGGAAGTCAGCGCGGGAAAATCGCGCAAAAAGGAGTCAGACGTTGTAAATTGTGCAGGATAACTGTGAGGTAATTTGACGGGAAAAACGCACGTGTAAAATATAGCAGGTATTCACATAAAGAGCGGTTCGTCGATGTTTATTTCGCCGGAAATGAAGGCAACTTGGACTGCGGGAAGAATTCGAGATGCGAGATGGGGATATTTCGCAGACGTAAGCGCTGTGCTGGTAAATTATGGGCGCAGGATGCGCAACTGTGGTTGCCATTTATTCGGCTTAATTTCATTTTTAATGAGGTTATACAGTGATAAAACAGTATATCGTGAATTTTTCTTATTCAGGCTTTGTATTTAGTGGTTAAATATTTCCCTGGTGTGTTTAAAGTTCGTACCACACTACTTGTCACTTAAGGTGGATCGTGTTTGTAATTTTTTCAAAATAAGTGCGTACATACACTTAAGATTGTGAATGTTATATAGATGAAAAACTTCTTCCTTGTGAAAATACCGGATTCAAAAAACCAACAATTGTTTACAATTGTTAACGATGACAATGAAAATTTCAGTTGCGTAGATTTATTGAAAAAATACATTAATCTTCGATAAAAAAACTGTGCAATTACAAGATTTTTTCTGCGATATCAAAATGGGAAATGTGTAAACCAACGTGTTGGTAAGAACATTTTTACAAGAATTGCTTCGGAGATAGCAAAATTTTTGAAACTGGAAAATGCAGATAAATATACAGGACACTGATTTCGTAGAACCTCAGCTACTCTAAATCTAAAAAAAGATAGCGACCGTGACGGGGCAGCTCAAAAGTAACTCGAACGCTACAAAAATGTGCAAAAAGTGTGGCAATATTCCAACGCAAGGCCCAAAATGTGTACAGTGCAATGCAGTTTTTCATCCAGGGTGCATTAAATATCTTAAAGATGTTGTGGAAATTGCTCCTGGTGAGGTTATGTGCTGTGGTTCCAAGGTGACTCCGACAGCAACTTTTTCTTGGGCGATGCTGTTGGTCGTTTTCTTCTCTAGCAATATCGGGAAAAACGCACGTGTCAGAATTCTCAATTGCAGAACTAAAGGTAGTTCTGCAATTGAGAATTCTGACACCGCAAAGGTAGAAAATAAGTATCTAAAAAAACTGCTGAAGGAGAAAGACTTGCACATAAAAAGTTTATGTGCCGACTTGGACATACTCCACAAGCAAATAACCTTGCTAAATAACATCATAATTAAGCAGGAGGAAGGAATTTCCAATAATCATGATCCAGAAACGACATCACAAGAAATTAATGAAATTGTCAAAAACAGTAAGCTGCTCCCGCTCAAAAACACCAACGATAAACAACAGAAAAAAACGCAAGACTCGCCATCTAATCAAGCCACAACACCAAATCAAGGAGATAAAGATAAGAAAGTAAAGAAGACACTTCGTAGTTATAGCGAACTCCAGGAGCCAGTTCAGGACGATAACGAAAACCTGGACAATAATAAGACACTACAGAATGAAGACGATAACTGGAATAAAGTCAAAAGCAAAAAAAGACATCGCAGAGAATCCAACAAACCGATAATTGGATGCTCGGTGGATAATAGTACCCTCAAAGCCGTCCCACGAAGAAGCTTCATCCACGTGTATCGACTAAATCTCCTTCAACGACTACAAAGGATATCGAAGATCACCTCTGCATGTCAAATATATGCATTTTCGGAGTTGTAAAGCTGCAGTCAAGATATCCGGACCTATATTCAAGCTTCAAAGTGACCATTGATCATAAAGACCAAGACGTAGCTATGAAACCTGAAACCTGGCCTCCTGGCAGCTGTATCAATCGTTTTTTTCATCGGATACTAAAGAAGACCGCGTTGCCTTAGAGGTAGAAGGCTATTTGAACATTCTGTCAATCAACATCCAATCACTGAGGGCTAAACTAGCAAAATTTGAGGCAGCAGTAGCAGACGATGACTTCTCCCTCCTTACCCTTTGTGAACATTGGTTGATGGCAGTAGAAGCTGACCAAATACGTGTCAATAATTTTGTAACTGAGTCTTATTTTTCCAGAAACTCAACGAAAAAGGGGGCACAATGATTATGAGGAACGCTGAGGTTTCTTGCACTCGTCTCCAAAATCTCGAACAACTCTCAATTGAGAAACATGGTGAGATATCTGGAATTTATATGAATAACCTAGAAATTTATGTGATAAATGTCTATAGATCACCCTCTGGAGATCTGAACAAATTTTTGAGTAGGTACTTTAGAAAAAATTTTTGGTATAATTAACACATTAAAGAACAACGTAATATTGACTGGTGACTTTAATGTAAAATTTGACAAAGAAGACCTCTTAAAAGACTGCTTATTAGATTTTATGAGAACTTATGGGCTTTTTCACTTAGTCGAATTTCCAACTACAACTGTCTGGATCACGTTTTTACAAATCTAGATCACGCACTTTTTCAAATTAGTCCATGGAATTTACACCTATCAGATCATAGAGGCATCAAAATTAAAGTGTTAATTTCGTCTACTAAAAACAAACAAAAAACACAGCTTATTAAACATAGGCCAATTACTGCTCTTGGTAAATTCAAATTGTACGAGTCGGTGTCCAATATCAACTGGGACTTCATTAAGCTATGCAGTAATAATTCAGTTGACGACTTGTTCACAAAATTTGTAAATCTAATAGAAGGTCATGTAGGGCAAGCCTTCCCTCTAAAAGAAGTCAAGCGTCAACCTAACAACAACAAAACTGTAAAGTGGTTTGATAGTGAATTAATTCAAATGCGGGAAACATTACAACATTTATGTGATATAAATAATCTAATTGGGAGTGAATAAACCAAGTCAGCAAAAAACTCGTTTAGGAAAGTATATCGTGACAAAATAAATGAAAAGAAAATGCTTTGTAATGAAAAATTCATCTCTACTGCAAGTAATAAAGTCAAGGCCATGTGGAAAATTATCAACGAAACTCGCAATAAAAGTGTTAATAGTCAAAAATTAAGCTGTGATATGACCTGTGACGATTTTAATAACTATTTTATAAATGAAATTTCAAAATTGGGAACGCAAAGCAATAATGACTGTGATGTTGAACTCTGTGATATAGCAAGTAAGTCTACTCACTCCTTGATCAATAGCCCTAGTTTCAATTTTAAAGAAGTGTCAAACATAAAAGTGAGAGAAGCTATAGATAACCTGAAAAATAGTAATTCTTCTGATATCTTTAATCTTAATGTGAAAATTGTCAAAAGTATAAAGGACTTGCTGATACCTCCACTTGCAAAACTTATTAACTTTTGCATAAAATATTGCGTCTTTCCCAAATGTCTTAAAGCAGCGGTCATTGTACCAGTATACAAAAAGGGTGATACTAATAATCCGTCTAATTATCGACCTATCTCATTACTTCCCATATTTGGCAAAATATTAGAGAACATTCTATTTGAACAACTTTGTACTTATCTTGAATCACATGCTTTACTTTCTGACTCACAATATGGTTTTAGGAGAAACCGTTCCACTGGTAATGCTGTTCAGGAGTTAGTTAATTTTATATCTCAGTGCTTCGAAGATCGTAAAATTGCAGTTGCGTCTTTTCTGGACCTGTCCAAAGCCTTCGACTGCGTCTCGCATAAACTTCTCCTCAAAAAACTGACAGCCTACAACTTGGTACCGTCCAGCATTCAACTTATTAGATCATATCTGGAAGATAGACACCAGGTTGTCAAATATAAGGAACAATTATCCGATTGTCTTCCTGTCAGAAAAGGTGTGCCACAAGGGTCCATCCTGGGGCCCCTCTTATTCATTATTTTTATTAACGACCTATCTTCTAGTATAGACTCAAAAATTATCTTGTATGCAGACGATACAACCCTAATAAACCAAGCAACATCGACGGAGACTATCTAAAAGAAAGGAGACGCAATCGAGGGCTGAGGATTGGTTAGACAAAACGACCTCAGCTTGAACGCAAATAAAACTACCACTACGTTATTTTCTTTAAAAAATAGCGATGTTCCACCCGATTTCACCACTTCAGCACAATTCCTTGGGATACATTTGGATGCAAAACTAACCTGGAAAGTTCACGGCGACGAGCTGGCCAATAGAATTAGCAAAAACTTATTTGTGTTAAGGAGTCTTAAAAATAAAGTATCAAATCAAGTGCTAAGAACAGCATATTTTGCCTTATGTGAATCGCATCTAAGATACTGTATCCTAATATGGGGTCATGCCAGCATCTGTAATCGCATATTTAGGCTCCAAAGAAGAGCAATAAGAATTCTTGCAGGCATAGGTTATAGGGATGATTGCCGCTCATATTTTATATCCTTAAGAATATTAACCTTACCGTCAATATATATATTAAATTCACTGCTACATCTTAAACTTAACATCAATAATCATATGAGACACAAAGATATTCACTCGTATAATACACGTCACAACGCTGCACTTTTTCCAAATTTTGTAAGGTTAAAAAGAAACCAGTCATTCAATTATTACTCTGTCAAATTTTACAATAAATTATCAGAAAGTACTCAAAATCTTGGTATAAAGCAATTTAAGAGACAAATATCAGATTATCTCATCAAAAATGCATTTTATAATTACTATGAATTCCTCAGTGTTACCTCAGTAATTGTGCCCCCATCCAATGTTTTTACTTCATTTTGAAGTTATAAAATCCATATGTATGTAATGTGTCTTGTATTGAATTTGTGACTTGTACAACGACTTTTGTTATATGTACTAATAAACATTATTATTATTATTATTACTCTTCTGGCTGACACTGGAGTGAACGTTCTTGTGTTAAAAAGACACGGAGAGTGTCAGTCCTCATCAATTGCTGAGCCATATGTGTAGTAGAATTTTTGGCGAATAACATGGACATAGCCAGTAAAATTTTAAACCACAAAACTCAATATATCAGTTTAGCTCATACAGCAGAAAATGTTGTGGTAAAAGAAGCACTAGAATTGGAAATAACAGGCATCAAGGATTTGAACGATAAAAACGTTCCTTCAGTTGTTAATAACATGTCGAATTGTACGTTCCATATTTTCATAAATAAAATGCTGCAAAATTTCATTTTTTTTTCTAGGTCTTCATACCTTATTCATTTACAGTCGATTACTTAGAAGCTCGTGGGCGTATAACTCATATTACAGCCCCGATGTAACCATAGAAACGGCACATTATTTGTAAACCGGACTTGCTGTTTTTAAATTTCGTTTTAAAAAGGCAACTTACGTGCTGAAAATGTATTTTTCTGTATTTCCTGTTAAAACAAAATGGGAAATATTGTGGAATAATTCTGGGAAAATAAAAAGTGTCTATTAGGGAGTAGGACTGCCTGAGGACCCCACAGAAAGAAATCACAAGGATTGAGGTCAGGGGAACGAGGTGGCCATAATACTAGTCCATTACTTCCCTTTCAATCAATTTCATCTCGAAGAGTAAATGATTTTTATTAAAACTAGTTCTTGTACGCTGTATATACCTTTGTAACTATTTTTAAGTTTTGACCTTAGCGACGCATTGAAAAACGTACGAAATATTTTTTGGATCATGATATATTCTTCACACAACATTTTTCTAAGAAATCTGTTGTTTCTTAGCAAATGTTGTCTAAAACTGGTTTTACTGTAAACATCAACACTATCTCACAAACTACACTAGACCCATAAAATTTTGAAAAGGGTACATTAAACCTTCCCGATCTTGAAGTACAATGAGCTGCACCTATGGTCCAGCTAGTGGACTGATTGTTGTCGTTTTTGGTATGTAAATTAGAAATATCATGTAGATGATTAAACGCTGTGTGAATCCGTGTCGAATTTTCACCCCATACGTCCAGAATTTTTGGAAAAAATTCAAAACTGAATAACAATATTTTGCAATAGAACTCTGAAACTGCAAAACCGATTACTCTGAAATCTTGTAAATATTTTAAGGTTATCGTACTCATGGTAAATCGTTAACCAAAATGTGCAAAATATGATGAGTCTGTACTTGTGAATTATCATTGCATTAAAAGTTTTTAAATTTCTTATACAAAGTGACTCATAAAAATCAATGAATGAGTCAATTTATTTTATTGATTAAATCGGGAACGGCTCACTCCGTTTTCCCGAGAATTGATGTTTCATGACGTCGTTTGTATCAATTTTTGTATGTATATTGCTATATTAGGAATATCATGTAGATGGTAAAACTCTAACCAAAATTTGTCCGATAAAAATCGATGACGCCACGTTACAATTTTGCCGAATAAATGTAAAATATGCACAATGGTAATTCTAGAAATTACAGAAATTGATGAAAATGGTGTAAAAGAAAGTCCCAAATATTCTAACCCTTTCAAAGGTTTTAAGGCTTTCAAGAACGCCTACAAGAACTACAAACATTTCGGGAATTTCAAAAAATAGAGAAACCGGCAATCTAAAAGTACTAAAAGCATTTCAAGGATTTCAAAAATTCCGAAAATTTCACAGATTCCAAATATTTAAAAATTGGAGAGATGATAAAAATCCTAAAGATCTAAAAATATTTAAAATTCTAGAAATACTGAAGTATCTAAAAATAATAAAAATCTGAAAGCTCTAAAGATTATAGAAATTCTAGTGAGTCTAGATTCCCGAGATTCTAAAGTATAAAAGCTTTCACGGATTACATATTTTAGAAATTGCGAATTTTAAAGACAATTAAGATTCTAAATAAACTAAAGTTTTAATGTTCTAAATATAAAAAAGATCCAATGAAATCTTAAAAGTTTTAAAGGACCTGGGAGTACTAATGATCCTAGAAATTGCTAAAATTTTAGGCTTTATAAAACTCTTAGTAATTGCCAAAGTGTTCAAAATTTCCATAGATTGGAATGTCTCTAAAGGATCTAAAGACTCTAAGGACTCTAAGGGGTCAAACCTTAAAATTCTATTTGGAATACTTCAAAGATTCTAAAGGTTCTAGAGAAATTCCAAAAGGCCAAAGATTCTAAAACTTATAAAAATAGCGTAAACTCTGAAAATGTCAAAGATTTTAAAAATTCCAAAGATTTTAAAAAGAATAAACATCTTAAAATCTTGAAAATCGTACAGATCGGAAAAATGCTTTGTTTAATTTTGATGAATCCTAAAAGCACTGAAGGTTCTAAAACTCATAAAAATAGCGTGAACTGTGAAAATGCCAAAGATTTTAAAAAGAATAAACAACTTAAAAACTTGAAAATCGTAAAGATCGGAAAAATGTCTTTTTTTAATTTTGATGAATCCTAAAAGCACTGAAGGGTCTAAAACTTATAAAAATAGCGTGAACTCTGAAAATGCCAAATATTTTAAAAATTCCAAAGATTTTAAAATGTATAAATATCTTAAAAACTTGAAAATCGTAAAGATCGGAAAAATGTTTTTTTTTTAATTTTGATGAATCCTAAAAGCACTGAAGGTTCTAAAACTTATAAAAATAGCGTGAACTCTGAAAATGCCAAATATTTTAAAAATTCCAAAGATTTTAAAAAGAACATACATCTTAAAAACTTAAAAATCGTAAAGATCGGAAAAATGATTTCTTTAATTTTGATGAATCCTAAAAGCACTGAAGGACTTGAACTCCCTAATTGTTATCTTATAAATCTTGGAGACTGTAAACATTCCAGAGATTCTAAAAATTCCAAAGATTTCGACTCTTGAGATCTATAAATTTTAGAAAATCTGAAAAAGTTTCCAAAGTGTGGGAAAAATGTGGTAGAATTTCAAAATTCTGGTATAACTGGAGCGTGATAATTGTAGAAATTTTGGAAAATGTGGAAATTCTGGTCATTCAGTGTAATCCGGAAAATCTGAAAATGGGGCTAATCTGAATTATTTGGGAAAATTACGAAAATTCATAAAATAAAAAGAAAATCTCAAAATTTCAAAAGTTTACACAATCTTAAGATGGTAGATATTCTAAAAATTTCACTTTCCAAATGTTTCAAACTTTTCAAAAATTCTCAAGACTTGACACATTCTAAAAATCTTAAAGTTTTCGTACACTAGATTTTGCGAATTGTAAAGATGTTAAATAAACTTTGAAATAAGCTAAAGTTTTAGGTTTTAAATAGAAGAAACATCCAACAAAATCTTAAAAATTGTAAAGATCTTGGAAGTATTAATGTAAATTTCTAGTAATTCTGAAGTATCCAAAATTTCCAACGATTGTTAGGACTCTAGGGAAACTGTAAAGATTCTACAATTTGTAAAAATCCATAAACTCTTAACCAAATATTTCGAAGATTCTATAATTTGTAAAAACCGCAAATTCTTATCATGGCAAAAATTTTAAAGATTCCAAAGACTCTAAACAAAACAAAAATCCTAAAAATATAAAAATCGTAAAAATCTGAAGAATGCTTGCTTTAATTTTTATAAATCCTTCAAGTATTAGGGGCCTTGAACACCCTAATTATTATTATCTTATACATCTCAGAGATTCTAAAGATTCCAGATATTCCAAATATTTCAAAGATCTAAAGACTCTTGGGGTCTATTAATTTTAGAAAATCTGGAAGACCAAGAAACTTTGAAAAGTGAAGAAAATGTTCAATTCTTGCATATCCGAAGACTGATATTTTTATAACATTTAGAAAATCTGGAACTTCTGTAAATTTCAAAATTTACTTAATGTTAGAAATTCTAAACATTTTACTGAATTTGTGAATTCCAAATACTGTGAAAGTTGAAAGTATTCTCTAAATTTCAAAGATTTCGAGGATTCCAAGAGTGCCAAATTCTAAGGAGTCTATTAATACTAATTAAAAATCTAAATGACGTTATAAAAAAAATATATGGACAAACTTATTATAAAGATGAAAAAAGTATTCTCAAAGTAAAAGTTGATAATAATTTTTCGAAGTTGTATTTGTTCGGCTGTACTTTAGAGGCTAGGGAAGTTCTGTCTAAATAATTTTCAAACACTTTTTTTTATTAAAAGTCTCTTGTTTCAGTCAAGCGCGTTATTTTTACAATTATCTCATTATTAACTTTTATTTAATTTTTCAGTCAAGACACAGGTGGTAACATTCCCTAGGCCAATTAAGTTTCACATTTTTCCAAATTGTTTTTATCACTTGTATTCAGTAATTTTTTCACCGTTACAATGCAATTAAATACAGACATGTGTTACATCACTAAATATAAAAAAAAATGGTTTTTACTTCCCGAGCGTAAGCAAAGGAAGTATTGTAATCGAGTCCGTCGGCCGACTCTCTACTTTTACGTTTTCTCGATCTTTCATGACCCCTAGAAGACGAAGAAATAGGTCTCCCATTTTCGTCTGTCTGTCCGTCAGTCCGTCTGTCCGTCTGTCCGTCTGTCTGCCGTCCCGGATTTTTATTAGACAGATAATCTCCGAAAGTACTGGACCGATTGTTACGAAATTTTGTACTTATATTGGGAATATCATCTAGATGGTAAAACGTTAACTAAAATTTGTCTAATTATCCGCACCACTAATGCAATGACGTCACTTCAAAACTGTAGGTACATAGTAAATGGGTCTTAAATTGTATAGAATAACATAGTCCTACACATGTCGTTTACGACTCCGAATTGAGTTTTTACCCGAAACGTCCAGATTTTTGGAAAACAATTAAAATTATAAAACAACATTTTGCAATTTAATTTTGAATCTGCTAACCCGAATGCTTTGAACTGTTGCAGATGTTTTAAGGCTATAAAGAGAATCATAAATCTTTAGTCAAAATATATTTGGTTATCCCCTCCAAAATCTTGATGACGTCAGCTCAAAAGTTTGCCGAATAAATCCTATCTAAAATGTACAAAATATGATGAGTCTGTACTTGTGATCTATCATTCCACTCATATTTTTTGAATTTGCATATACAGGGTGACTCACAAAGATTAATGAATACGTAAATTTATTTTACTGATTTACTCAGGAACTACAAAACGGAATGCTTCAAAATCTTGAAGGTGTTTTAAAATTATAACAATCATGGTAAATTTTTGATCAAAATGCATTTGGTCGTTCTCCCTAAAAAATTTATGACGTCACCACAAAATTTTGCTGAATAAATCCGATCTAAAATGTACAAAATATCATGAGTCTCTTCTTGTGATTTATCATCCCAATCATATTTTTTGGATTTGCATATACAGGGTGACCCAAATAAATTAATGAATGCGTAAATGTATTTTATTGATTTAATCAGGAACTACAGAACCGAATGTTTTGAAATCTTGCAGATGTTTTAAGGTTATAAAGAGCATAATGAATTTTTAGTCAAAATGTAGGTATTTGGTTATCTTCTCCAAAAAACTGATAACGTCAGTTCAAAAGTTTGCCGATTAAATCCTATCTAGAATGTACAAAATATGATGAGTCTGTACTTGTAATTTATCATTCTATTCATGTTATTTGAATTTGCATATACCGGGTGACTCAAAAAAAATAGTGAATGCGTAAATTTATTTTATTGATTTACTCAGGAACTATAAAACCGAATGCTTTGAAATCCACTGCGAAAAAAAAACATAATAGACATGCAGTCGTCACGTTTCCGAAAACGAGGGAAGTACTGTCTAAACTCTTTAGACCAATTTTTTTATCTTACAAATCTTGGAGACTGTAAACATTCCAGAGATTATAAAAATTCCAAAGATTTAGACTCTTGAGATCTATAAATTTTAGAAAATCTGAAAAAATTGAGAAAGTGTGGGAAAAATGTGGTAGAATTTCAAAATTCTGGTATAACTGGAGCGTGATAATTGTAGAAATTTTGGAAAACGTGGAAAATCTGGTCACTCAGTGTACTCCGGAAAATCTGAAAAATGGGGCTAATCTGAATTATTTGGGCAAATTACGAAAATTCACAAAAATTAAAAGAAAATAGAAAAATATTAAATCTCAAAATTTCAAAAGTTTACACAATCTTAAGATTGTAGATATTCTAAAAATTTCAAATTTTCCAAATGTTTCAAACTTTTCAAAAATTCTAAAGACCTGACACATTCTAAAAATCTTAAAGTTTTCAGACGATAGATTTTGCGAATTGTAAAGACACTAAAGATGTTAAATAAACTAAAGTTTTGGCTTCTAAATGCAAGAAAAATTGTAAAGATCTTGAAAGTATTAACGTAAATTTCTAGAAATTCTGAAGTATCCAAAATTTCCAAAGATTGTTAAGACTCTAGGGACTCTGAAAACTGTAAACATTCTAAATACTCTAAGGACTCAAACGTTGAAAAGCCTTTAAAGTTCTGTTCCAAATATTTCAAAGATTCTATAATTTCTAAAAACCCATAAACTTTTAACAAAATATTTCGAAGATTCTATGATTTGTAAAAAACGCAAACTCTTAACATGACAAAAACTTTAAAGATTCCAAAGACTCTGCTTCCTTTAATTTTTATAAATGCTTCAATTATTAGGGGCCTTAAACACCCTAATTAAGTTATCACAGATAAGTTGTAATGGAAAATTCGTTGAGGATATTTTTGCTATAAATCCTCTATATAGTCTAGCAGCGTAGTAGATCCATTCACTTTCTCTTCAAGTACTCTTCAACCATGATTTCAAAACCACTGTAGTTTCTCAAATAAAATAACTTTTATCTGTATAATACAATTTTCTTTTGAGAAGTTTCAATTTTTTGGCACTGACAATCATTTTAATCAAAGACATGGAAATTATATCTATTGTCCCCGCTAAACTGAGAACTTGTTGATCACCCAACAGTCTACTGCATCAGATTTGACATCATCATTAGAATTAGTATTAACTGCATTACTGCATATTTACATTTACATGTCCTTAACCATAATCAGGGTCGTAATAACATATACTTTAGTACTTCATAACTTGCATCTATAAGTTTACGAACACAAACTTCAGGCCACATATAAATCACTTTTTTATCATGTGCTGATGCACTCATCTGTAACTAAATCCGGCTTTAAATATTTAATGCATATGTTTAGAGTATGACTTGGACGGAAAAATTAAAATCAATGAAATGCATGCTCATGCTGGCGAAAGCTCTAATAAATTCTAAGTATATGAAAATGATACATCGATTCTCCTTAAGTCTAGTTTTTACAAACACTAAAAGTTCAGGCCAAATATAAATCACTCTTTTATCCTGTGCTGATGCACTTTGTAACTAAATCCGGCTTTGAATATTGAATTCGTATGTTCATAATACGAGCTGATTATAAAAATATATTATAAATAAAATCAATGTTCGTAAAAACTGTAATAAATTCCGAAACGAGATGAGAAATGACAAACGCTGGAGTGGATTTAGTTTTTGCAGGGATTGCATCAATAGCTCATTATTTTGTAAAAAATATAAAATATGTGGTTCTTGAAGGTTACTCGTATTAATTGTTTTTCCACACGACTGAAGTGACAAAGAAAATTTGTATCAAGGAAAATTACAAGGAACGTGTTGACAGGGACACTGTAAAACACAAGTTTAAAATAAAATTGAAAGTTGCTCACATTTTAACTGCTCCTCCAAAACCGACTGTTCTAAATTTTCGCTTGGAAACAAGCATCAGTGCGAGTGCTGTGGACATAGCTAACATTTCTATCAACAGCCATTCAACGGAAATATAAATTTCCCTGGGTTTTTTTCCAGACAAAGTGAATCAGTTATGTACAAAATCGAACATTGCTTTAATGCGGTGTATCCTAACGTTGCCAGTATTTTAAAACCGGTTCATGTATCAGCTTTCAAACTTATAAAAAGTCGCTGGAAACGAGTGTTTTACAATGGCGAAGACAACACTTATCAGAATCAATCACCAAAGAAAAGTTCGTGCCTCTTTTTTAGGAAGTAATAAAATACAGTAAATGCAGAAATGTTGAAATGGCGGATTTGCAACATTGACTTGTCAGTTCTACAACCTGTAAAAGCAACTTGTAATAATTATGTCAGGAGTTAATAAGTTATCTAAATTGGAAGTGATACATTATTTGTGGTCTATTAACATAAATTCCACTTTTTACATAACCCCACAGAAAAAAGTCAAGTGGGCTAAATCGGGTGACCTAGCTGGCTACTCAACTGCTTCCCTTCCAGGAAAAGGTTTTAGCTAAATATGTAGTGGTAAATCACTATGAAAATCATGTTTTATATTTATGAGGAAGTCTTCAAACAGTCGGAAATAATTATGCGACACAAAATATAAGCCCCGCCCACCCACCCTGTCTCATTTCTGATGATTTTTTTTATTCGTCGTGAGCCAAGCTTAACTATTTAAGAAAAAATTAAAACCAAAGATTAAGCCCCACCCATACCTGCCTTGATCTAAATATGTAGTAATCAAGTTTTCATTCGTTACTAGACCTAGGGGCGGAGCCTAATTGCAAAATCCACATTTCGCTACAAACATTTACCATTTTAAACGTGTTTTAAGTTTCTATGAATAAAAAAATCGTCACAATTGAGATAGGGTGGGAGGGCGGGCTTACATTTTCTTTTTTGTTTTAATAATTTGTGTAGACTTTTTTTCACAACATGAAACTTAAAACATCTTTAAAATGGAAAAGTTGTATAAGGAAATATCGATTTTGTAATTACCGTCTTAAACATGTTTTCAGTTTCTTGTTATGGAGAAAAAACAATATATATTAAGAAGAAAAAAAAGCAAAGCATAAGCCCCGCCCACCCACCCTGTCTCGATTGTGAGGCTTTTTCTTTGTTCGTCGTTACTCAAGGGGGCGGAGCTTAATTTCAGAATTCGTATTTTTCTAAAAGAATTACCATATGAAACATGGTCTTCAGTGATGGATTTTTGTGTATCGTGTTATTCGAAGAATACTATGTATATTAAAAAGAATTAAAGCCAAAGATTAAGCTCCACCCATACCTGCCCTGATCTAAATATGTAGTAATCAGGTTTTCATTCGTTGGTAGATCTAGGGGCGGAGCCTAATTGCAAAATTCACATTTCCCTACAAAAATTTACCATTTTAAACGTGTTTTAAGTTTCTAAGAATAAAAAAATCATCACAATTGAGATAGGGTGGGCGGGCGGGGTTTTCTATTTTTCCTTGTTTTCTTATTATACATAGTATTGTTTGAACCACAACATACTCAAAAACATGTTTCTAATTTATTGTAAAAAAAAATTTGGCAGTTAAGCTCGCCCCCCTGGTTCAGGGCGAATAAAAAAAATCATCACAATGGAGATAGGGTGGGTGGGCGGGCGGGCTTACATTTTCCTTTTTGTTTTAATATATGTGTAGACTTTTTTTCACAACATGAAACTTAAAACAAATTTAAAATGGAAAATTTGTATAAGGAAATATCGATTTTGTAATTACCGTTTTAAACATGTTTTCAGTTTCTTGTTATGGAGAAAAAACAAACTCGAAAAATTCAGAAATCGAAATATATGTAAAACAGTCGAAAATTGAAAAATTTTAAGTTTAAGAAACGAAAAACTGAAAATCCAAAAAATAAATAACCGAAAAGTCGAATAATAGAAACATTGAAATATCCCAAAACTGAAACAAATATCCAAAATTGAGAAATTAAAAAATTATCCAACCGAAAAAACCAAAAATCGAAGAATTGAAAAATTGAAAAACAGAAAGTGCGAATTCGAGAAACGGGAAAATCAAAAAAAATATATTAATTGAAAAATCGGAAAACTGAAAATTTACCAACGTCAAAATTTGAAAAATCGTAAAATAGAAATAAGTACTGAAGAAATGGAAAATCAAGAAATCCAGAAATCGAAAAATCTAAAATTTAAAACATTGAAATATCGCAAAATTGAAAAATGGAGAAATCCAAACAACAAAGAATCAAAAAAGAAAAATTCGAAAATTTAAAACTTAAATACCGAAAAACTGAAAAATCGACAAATCCAAACTCTAGAATTTAAAAAAATTGAAAAATCGAAACATCGAGAAATAGAAAAAAAAATGAGAAATTGATAAATTGAGAAATTGAACAATCAAAACATCCAAACATCTGAATTCGATAAATCGAGGAAAAAAAAGTGAAAACATCGAAAAGTTGAAAAAAAATTGAGAAATCGAAGTATAAAACTGTCGAAAATTTGAAAAATCTAAAGTTGAACAAAAAATTGAAAATCCAAAAGGTAAAAAACGGGTGGAAACCCAAAAACTGCAAACTGAAAAATTTAAAAATTGGAAAATCGACGAATTAAAATGGATTGGCCTGAAAATTTGAAAAATTGAAAAAACGAAAAATTGGAAAATAGAAACAACAAAGATTAAGGAAATGAAAAAACAAAAAATTGTGATATAAAATCGAGAAAATGAAAAACAAAAAATCAAGAAAATGCAAAATAAAAATCGGAAAGTTGAAAAATTGAGGGGACGAAAAATTGAAAAAGGGAAAAATTAAAAATCGAGAATGTGAAAAATTGAAAAATGAGAAATTGTAATATTGAAAAATTTGGAAGTCGACAAATTGTAAAATTGAAAAATCAAAAATCAAAAACGAAAAAGTGTAGGTATAATAAAAACTTGAAAAACATAACATGCGAAAATCAAACTTGAAAATTTGAACTGTAATATTGAAAAATTGCCAAATTGAAAAACTGATGCAAACGGAAAAATTGAAGGAACGAAAAAATGAAAATTTTAGAAGTCGAGAAATTGTAAAATTGAAAAACCAAAAATAAAAAACGAAAAATTCTTAAGAATCGAAAAAGTAAAAAATCAAAAACAAAAGAAATATGTCTTATGAAATAGAAATATTGAAAATTAAAAAAATGGGAAAATCGGAAGACTGGAAATCCAAAAAATTCGCCACATTGAAAAATAAAAATTGGGAACATGAAAAATTGTGTAAAGGAAAAATTGAGAAACTGAAAATTCGAAAAATTGAAGAAATGAAAAATTGAAAGAAACAACAAGAAATAAAGGAATTGAAAAAATGAAAATCTGTGACAAAATCCAGAAAATGAAAATTAAAAAAAACGGGAAAATGAAAAATAAAAATCGAGAACATGAAAAATTGAGCGAACGAAAAATTGAAAATGACAAAAATTAAAAACTGAGAATGTGAAAAATCGAAAAATGAAAAACTGTAATATCGAAAAATTGCAAAATTAAAAAATTCTGTTTCGGCATACAAACTTGATTTTTTTAACCAAATCAATGACATCTTCTTGTTGACATGAGTTTCTTCTAAGTCTTTGTAGAATTTTCCATGTAGTTTTTTTTGTTTTGGCCCACTTATTATTTTGTCTAGTGTGTGGGGGGTGTGGATTTCTTCGGTGTTCGACAGATTTAAGGGTGTGTGGTTCAAATCTGCCCTTGTGATGGTGCGAAACATTTCACTTCTTTCTGCTCGTTTCAAGAAATACTTCTTCAGATCTGAGATTTGTCTCTGATATAAGTTTTCTAGGTTCTGGAAACCCCTTCCTCCATTCTGTCTTGGTAATGAGAATCTTTCAATGGACGATTTTGGATGATCCCTTCTTTACTATGTGAAGATTTTCCTTGTTGCGATGTTTAAATTTTCAAGATCAGTTTTGGACCATTTAATGACTCCAAAAGAATATGTTAGCAGTGGAACGCAGAATGTATTTACTGCTTTCATTAAATTTTTTCCATTTAACTGTGTCTTCAATATCAATTTTAATCTCGCTAGGTGTTTTCGTTTTGGTATGATTGATGTGGAAGGATTGATAGAAACCCAGATATTTGTATGTATGATTTCGTTCTTCAGCTTCGATTATTTCGTTATTCTGGGTTATATGTGGTACTTGGTGTTGGACGGCTTTTCTGATTGCTTGAGTCTTACATTTCTCAATACCAAAACACATACCAATATCACCGGAAAACTATTCAGTCAGATTTAATAGGTTTGTTAACTGATTTTGTGTACTTGCATATATTTTTATGTCATCCATATACAGCAAGTGACTTATTCTGTTTTCTCTTTGTTTGTTAATTCTTATATTGAACCCATAATTGCAGCTGTTCAGGATATCGGAGAGGGGATTTACTGCTAAGCAGAACCATAACGGGCTAAGAGAATCGCCTTGAAAAATTCCTCTTCGGATCATTATTGGATCTGACTGAATTGTTTGTTCATTTAAGGTTATTTGGAGGGTGGTCTTCCAAAATTCCATGGAACATTTGAGAAAAGTGCAGATTTTAGTATCAATTTTGTATAATTCCTGAATTTTGTATAGCCAGGAATAAGGCACAGAATCATAAGCTTTCTTATAATCAATAAAAGCAGTATATATGTTTCGGTTTTCTTTTCTAGCTTGTTCACAGACGATGGAATCTATGAGTAATTGCACTTTGCAACCAAAGGATCCTTTAATACATCCTTTCTGTTCTTCATTAATGATGTCAGAGTTAAAACAGTGTTGATACATTTTTTGTGTAATGCATAAGGTTAATATTTTATAGAATGTCGGTAAACATGTGATAGGTCTGTATTTTGATGGATTTTTTGTGTCGTTATCTTTAGGTTTTAGGTATGTTACACCATGACATAAGAATGTTGGAAAGGAGGATGGGTCAAGAAGGAACTGATTTAAGTGATGTAGTAAATAAATATGTACACAATTTAATTTTTTTATCAAAAAATTATGGATTTGGTCTGGTCCTGGTGATTTCCAGTTGTGTGTCTTATTGATGATATTTATTAATTCGGCAACTGATGATCATTCATTGGTGTAACTGTGTATAGTTTATGTGATATATGAGGAATCCATTTGGCAGATTGGGTAAATTCAAATTCTTGAGACCAAAGTTTTGACCAAAATGTTGTTACATCCTGTGAACTTGGAAGTTCACCGGATTGGTGTTTGTATTTATTATGTTATCTTTACATGTGTTAATTTGAATACAAGTTAAAGCTGCACAGTAGATAATTGTATGAAGTTTTTCAAAAGAGATCGAGTTTGTGAGATATTTTGGTAAAATGAAGGAGTTCATTATTTGTACAATTGCCAGAAACTTATTTTAAGACCCACCACTGATCCAGAAATGACCGGCATTCAGGCAAGAGTTCTATCATTACGGGTACTAAGACTAAGTAATGATATGCATTGATTAGATTAACAAAACGACTTTCGAGATTCTAGAATTACAGTATACAAATTAGTCTGCTATTAATTAATTTATTAATTTTAATAAAGATTCATAGCCTGAAGAACTACAATAAGATTTAATGGACAGTGCTTTTTCTACAATCTCGAGGCTCCGCCTCCTCGATTTTTTTTATTTAAGTGCATTTTTAATTACTTCTTTGTTCACTCCAAATTTACCTGCAATCACCAGTTTGTCATTAATTTTTAATTTTTTAAAATTCAAACTGTTAATTTTTTCTTTTAAACAACAAATGTCGTCTTCTTTCTGCTGCAACAAATTTTGGTAGTTCTTTCCTAAACACTCGATATGCGCTAATAATAGTTTTTCAGTCGTTACTAAATTTTGAATTTTGACATTTTGTTGATTAATTGTTTGTTCCGGATTAACAATTTCAAATGGTGTTTTATGTTTAAAATTTTTAACATGAAAATATTTAGGTAAAACGTTTTCTTTTAACTTTAAATCATAGACGAAATCTTCTTGATCAAAGTGCACCTAAAAATATAATTTTAAAACTACAGAGGAAAGGATTTTACAAAAGTAAGCACTCAACCTTTCCTTCCTTTAAGAATAGCCCAAATTTCAAGAAAATCCAATTAACGGTAATAACCCTGTATATTATGGAACACGTGTTACAGCACAAGACAAAAACTTTTGCTGATCAGTATTACACAGCACAAGGCCTAGATAATCGCGTTTTTCCACTTTAACTTTTCCTAGTTCCAACGCAGCAAAACAATGGCAGTAAACCGTAATAAAAATAAGTACCAACTATCTAACAGTACAGAGGCGGGTTCGTGGCGGCTCCCATTTATTCGATAGTAATTATCAGAGTAGTAATTACGTTTAATTGGATTATTTGCATTAATTAGTCGGTATGAAATAATTGGTCGATAGTAATAATTGTTACCTGATGCAAATCTCTGAGCATCTGGCGTGACAGAATCAGTCCGAAGCAGAATCTTTTGTTGGTTTTTGACAGATAGTGCCGCGAACTCTTTCGCCACCTGAAATTCCAACGACGGGCTGGGTCTCTAACCGGACCTGGAGCAGATTAGAATTATTGCCTACAACTTGCACCGAACCGGATCATAAACGTCTCACGTTCGATCATTGTTTGATCGAAGAAATTTGGTGGTCGACGATCGGAATGAGCTAATTGGGAGATTTTTTACAGTTTGGCTTGAACGGAGTGATGGATACGTTGTTTCTAATCAAATTTATGGTTAAGTAGTCGCTTTATGGCTTGGTAAATGCCAAGGCGCAAAATTTATTTGGTGTCTTAAAGTTTATTGTTATTTAGGAATTTCGGGTAATTAGGAAGTGAAGCGGTTTGTCTGCGCTGGCGTTTTATGCAAAGATATAAATTTATTTGGTTTTTGGTGTTTATTTATGTAAAAATGTTATTTTTGTTCTTTCGGGAAAGTTCATCGGTGTTCGACACCACTAGATTTTTAGCAAGGTCGTTTAGTCACTCCGTAACAATGCAGTGTTTGATACTGCAGTTGGCTGACGTTCCGCTAGGATGTTGCCAGTTGCTAAAGTAGCCCCGAATTCACAGACTGACATTAAAAACAGGTTTTTATTACGTTTTAATTCCAGAATTCCAAAAAGATTTTAATTTTTATAATGATATATAAAATTTGGCTATTTGATAATGGAATATCTGCCCGGTATTTCCTAAAAAGGTTGCCGTAGATTATCTTAAAATTAAAATTTTTTCCCAAGTTTTCTGTATCATTCTTTTGTTTTATGTTGCATCTATTTGTTCCTGTCGACAACAATATTGATTTTTAACTCACAATAACATCTTCCTATTGATTTGTCTCTATATCCTAAACGGATCGAGTATCTGATCCAAAAATTTGCCCATGGAAGTAGAAAGCTCCAAAAAAGCTGCTTTGAAATTCGCATAAATCTCAGAATTGTATTCAGTTTTCAAACGCCTCGATTGAATTTATTATTAACTAGATTAATACGGCGCTGTCTGCCATTTGAGGACCGCCAAAGCTCGTGTGATGGTCTCTAATTCGCGATTTCACAAATTAGGGGCTTAGGTTTATATAACCATTTTATAAAACTGTATTAGTATGCGAAAATTAAAGTTAAATCAAAAATATATATAAAAGTAGGAACAAGAGTACCTACAGTAGTAAAAAAAGAGAATAAATATTATAGGTATTAAGGATGTGAGAGTAGTAGACAAAACCGAGTTCTACGAAAGACTCCTAAAGAAATAGATGGGACAAAGGGCAACAGAATAATAATAATTATAGGAGATTCAAACAGTGATGTAGAGAATAACAACAAAGACATAGACAATGAAAAAAATGGTTAGGAATAGAAATAGAACAGAGAAGAAACGAAAATGGGAATCGACGTCGAGCGATTAATCTAATAATAAGTAATAAATACAAAATTTTAGCACAAACATATATATTTGTATATACAGGGTGAGTCACTAAGAGTGCTCAATATCTCATTAATTATTTGCAATAAAGAAAAAAGTTTGAGACAAAAGTTGTAGACCTCCTTGAGAAGTATATGCCATAATTATTTTTAACTGTCCAAAGTGTTCTGTTTTAACGCATAACACACAACTTAGTTTTTTGATTGATTGGCTTCTTTTTAAATTTTATACAGAGTATATTTTCAATTTTCTGGAATTGAACTGAAATATAGATTTTGCAATTACGCTCCGCCCAGTCTGACAATGATTGAAGAATTCGTCACAATTAAGACCGGGTGGGTGGGCGGGGCTTATATTTTGTCTCTTTTTTCTAAATATGCGTAGTCTTTTTTTCACATAAAGAAAGTTAAAACATTTTAACTTACAAAAAATAAAAAAAAATGGTCCAAAGTTACTTCGAAAAACTTCCCTCGCTGTTGTAGTACAAAAATTATAGAAAATTTAGGTTTATCATAACATTTAGTTTGTTTATATCGTAGATTTCGATCCGATCGATTTTCGAGACGATCGAAGTTGCCAAACCTACTTTAATCTACAAGCGTTTATATCACGGAAAACAGTCCGTTCGATCCACTGATTTGTAGTTTGAAATTGGTTTGAGTTTGACGTTTGGAGAAAGATAATAGTGTAACCAGTGATGGTGTAACACTATTTCTTTTTATGTGTGAAGTTGTCAACATAAATAATAAACCTATAAAAGTTCAAGTCCGTTTACATAGCTTCTTCAAGCATTTGAATCCGTTTTAGATCCGATCGGTTCGATTCAATCCGACTAGTTTGTCGGATCGAATTTTGATAGTGAATCCACTTCAACATTCGATCTGCAGCGTTTATACCATTAGTTTCAATCGGATCGAACTGAGTCGATCGGCTCGAAATCCACGATATAAACTAAGTAATTGAGAACCTTTATGTACTAAAAACCAGTGATGTAAATGACACCTCGACTCCCTGCTCTGTAAAGGATATAACCAACGAAAAAGATTGTATTATTATCAGTGTGCATGGTTAACTTCAATTGTTTATGTTTATGCATCGAAAGAATGTCACGTAGAAATTTGTTTAATTTGAATGGGTTTAATATGATTATTATTATTCGTATTTGGTTATAATTAAATAAGAACTACATGCTCCCATTTTCTAGAAGACGAGGATTTTAATTTGATTAATAAAAAATTGGTCGAAGGCTATAAGTATAATCCGACAAGTCCAGCTTTTGAAAAAAATTATAAAATTTGATTTTAGGATTTTCGTTTTGTGATAACCGCTGCAAAGTAAAAACCAGAAGCACAAATAACACCCCTGGCCTTCAGCACTTGGTAATAGAAATCTGAAACTCAAGTGGTTAATTATGTTTATGGGCTACTTAATCAAAAAATTCAAGACGATAAATTTCCCTTACTAAGCATTACACACATTTTAGATTCATTTTCAGGACTGATTTATTTTCCTCACTTAGACTTAAGTCAGAGTACCTAACAGATAGATTTAGATTTATAAAGTCGTCTTATACAGTATTTACTACAAACCAGGGACAATTTCAGATGAAACAGTTCCCGATTTGGTGAAAAACGATTACTCAAAGAGCAGCACCTTTGTAGGAAAAATGTAGAGAAGAAAGAAGTGATGAATAAAAAAAATCGTCACATTGAGAGCGGGTGGGTGGGCGGGGCTTATATTTCGTACATTTTTTTTTAATATACGAAATCTTCTTTTCCCAACAAGAAACTAAAAATGTTTAACTATTGTGTTGTTCAAAGAAAACTATATGTAACTAAAAAAAGTCCATTGTGATGATTTTTTTATTCGTTGTCAGACCGAGGGGCGGAGCCTAGTTGCAAAATACATATTTCTCTACAAAAATTTTGAACACTTTTTAAGTTTCTTGTTGTGAAAATGAGACTACGAAGTGCATTAAGAAAAAAGAGAAAAATATAAGCCCCACCCACCCACCCTACCTCGATTGTAATGATCCTTTTTATTCGTTGTCAGACTGAGCGGCGGAGTTTAATTGCAAAATCTATATTTCTCTACAAAATTTTACTCTTTTAGGAACATATTTCACATAGTAATTTCATGTAAAGAAATGAGGATTTTGCAACTAAGCTTCGCTCTCGGCTCACGATGAATGAAAAAAATCATCACAATTGAGAGAGGGTGGGTGGGCGGGGTTTAACTTTCGTACATTTTTTTTTAATACACGAAATTTTCTTTTTCCAACAAGAAACTAAAAATTTTTAACTATTGTGTTGTTCAAAGAAAACTATATGTAACTAAAAAAAGTCCATATCTCAATTGTGATGAATTTTTTATTCGTTGTCAGACCGATGGGCGGAGCCTAGTTGCAAAACACATATTTCTCTACAAAAATTTTGAACACTTTGTAAGTTTCTTGTTGTGAAAATGAGACAATGCATATTAAGAAAAAAAGAGCTAAATATAAGCTCCACCCACCCACCCTATCTCAATTGTAATGATTTTTTTATTCGTTGTCAGACCGAGCGGCGAAGTTTAATTGCAAAATCTATATTTGTTTACGAAATTTTACTCTTTTAAGAACACATTCCACGTGGTAATTTCTTGCAGAGAAATGAAGATTTTGCAACTAAGCTCCGCCCTTTGCTCATGATGAATAATAAAAAAATCATCACAATTGAGAGAGGGTGGGTGGGCGGGGCTTATATTTTGTACATTTTTTCTTAATATACAAAGTCTTCTTTTCCCAACAAGAAACTAACAGCATATCGTGTTGTTCAAAGAAAATTCTATGTAACAAAAAAAGTCCCGATCTCAACTGTGATGAATCTTTTTATTCGTTGTCAGATCGAGTCAGATTGCAAAATACATATTTCTCTACAAAAATTTTGAACACTTTTTAAGTTTCTTGTTGTGAAAATGAGACTACGAGGTGAATTAAGAAAGAAGAGCAAAGTATAAGCCCTACCCACCCACCCTATCTCAATTGTAATGATCCTTTTTATTCGTTGTCAGACTGAGAGGGGTAGTTTAATTGCAAAATCTGTATTACTCTACAAAATTTTACTCTTTTAAGAACATATTTCACATAGTAATTTCATGTAAAGAAATGAGAATTTTGCAACTAAGCTACGGTCTCGGCTCACGATGAATGAAAAAAATCATCACAATTGAGAGAGGGTGGGTGGGCGGGGCTTATATTTCGTACATTTTTTTTAATATACGAAATCTTCTTTTCCCAACAAGAAACTAAAAATATTTAACTATTGTGTTGTTCAAAGAAAAATATATGTAACTAAAAAAAGTCCAGATTTCAATTGTGATGAATTTTTTATTCGTTGTAAGACCGAGGGGCGGAGCCTAGTTGCAAAACGCATATTTCTCTACAAAAATTTTGAACACTTTGTAAGTTTCTTGTTGTGAAAATGAGGCTAAATATAAGCCCCACCCACCCACCCTATCTCAATTGTAATTATACTTTTATTCGTTGTCAGACCGAGCGGCGAAGTTTAATTGCAAAATCTATATTTGTTTACGAAATTTTACTCTTTTAAGAACACATTCCACGTGGTAATTTCTTGTAGAGAAATGAGGATTTTGCAACTAAGCTCTGCCCTTTGCTAACGATGAATAATAAAATAATCATCACAATTGAGAGAGGGTGGGTGGGTGGGGCTTATATTTCGTACATTTTTTCTTAACATCTAAAGTCTTCTTTTCCCAAGAAGAAACTAAAAACATATTTAACTATCGTGTTGTTCAAAGAAAATTCTATGTAACACAAAAAGTCCCGATGTCAACTGTGATGAATCTTTTTATTCGTTGTCAGATAGTGGGGCGGAGCCTAATTGCAAAATACATATTTCTCTACAAAAATTTTCAACACTTTTAAGTTTCTTGTTGTGAAAATGAGACTACGAGGTGTATTAAGAAAAAAGGGCAAAACATAAGCCCCACCCACCCACCCTATCTCAATTGTAATGATTTTTTTTATTCGTTGTCAGACTGAGCGGCGGAGTTTAATTGCAAAATCTGTATTTCTCTACAAAATTTTACTCTTTTAAGAACATATTTCACATAGTAATTTCATGTAAAGAAATGAGAATTTTGCAACTAAGCTACGGTCTCGGCTCACGATGAATGAAAAAAATCATCACAATTGAGAGAGGGTGGGTGGGCGGGGCTTATATTTCGTACATTTTTTTTAATATACGAAATCTTCTTTTCCCAACAAGAAACTAAAAATATTTAACTATTGTGTTGTTCAAAGAAAAATATATGTAACTAAAAAAAGTCCAGATTTCAATTGTGATGAATTTTTTATTCGTTGTTAGACCGAGGGGCGGAGCCTAGTTGCAAAACGCATATTTCTCTACAAAAATTTTGAACACTTTGTAAGTTTCTTGTTGTGAAAATGAGGCTAAATATAAGCCCCACCCACCCACCCTATCTCAATTGTAATTATACTTTTATTCGTTGTCAGACCGAGCGGCGAAGTTTAATTGCAAAATCTATATTTGTTTACGAAATTTTACTCTTTTAAGAACACATTCCACGTGGTAATTTCTTGTAGAGAAATGAGGATTTTGCAACTAAGCTCTGCCCTTTGCTAACGATGAATAATAAAATAATCATCACAATTGAGAGAGGGTGGGTGGGTGGGGCTTATATTTCGTACATTTTTTCTTAACATCTAAAGTCTTCTTTTCCCAAGAAGAAACTAAAAACATATTTAACTATCGTGTTGTTCAAAGAAAATTCTATGTAACACAAAAAGTCCCGATGTCAACTGTGATGAATCTTTTTATTCGTTGTCAGATAGTGGGGCGGAGCCTAATTGCAAAATACATATTTCTCTACAAAAATTTTCAACACTTTTAAGTTTCTTGTTGTGAAAATGAGACTACGAGGTGTATTAAGAAAAAAGGGCAAAACATAAGCCCCACCCACCCACCCTATCTCAATTGTAATGATTTTTTTTATTCGTTGTCAGACTGAGCGGCGGAGTTTAATTGCAAAATCTGTATTTCTCTACAAAATTTTACTCTTTTAAGAACATATTTCACATAGTAATTTCATGTAAAAAATTGAGGATTTTGCAACTAAGCTACGGTCTCGGCTCACGATGAATGAAAAAAATCATCACAATTGAGAGAGGGTGGGTGGGCGGGGCTTATATTTCGTACATTTTTTTTAATATACGAAATCTTCTTTTCCCAACAAGAAACTAAAAATATTTAACTATTGTGTTGTTCAAAGAAAAATATATGTAACTAAAAAAGTCCAGATTTCAATTGTGATGAATTTTTTATTCGTTGTAAGACCGAGGGGCGGAGCCTAGTTGCAAAATACATATTTCTCTACAAAAATTTTGAACACTTTGTAAGTTTCTTGTTGTGAAAATGAGACAATGTATATTAAGGAAAAAAGGGCTAAATATAAGCCCCACCCACCCACCCTTTCTCAATTGTAATGATACTTTTATTCGTTGTCAGACCGAGCGGCGAAGTTTAATTGCAAAATCTATATTTGTTTACGAAATTTTACTCTTTTAAGAACACATTCCACGTGGTAATTTCTTGTAGAGAAATGAGGATTTTGCAACTAAGCTCTGCCCTTTGCTAACGATGAATAATAAAATAATCATCACAATTGAGAGAGGGTGGGTGGGTGGGGCTTATATTTCGTACATTTTTTCTTAAAATCCAGTCTTCTTTTCACAAGAAGAAACTAAAAACATATTTAACTATCGTGTTGTTCAAAGAAAATTCTATGTAACACAAAAAGTCCCGATGTCAACTGTGATGAATCTTTTTATTCGTTGTCAGATAGTGGGGTGGAGCCTAATTGCAAAATACATATTTCTCTACCAAAATTTTGAACACTTTTTAAGTTTCTTGTTGTGAAAATGAGACTACGAGGTGTATTACGAAAAAAGGGCAAAATATAAGCCCCACCCACCCACCCTACCTCAATTGTTATGATTCTTTTTATTCGTTGTCAGACTGAGCGGCGGAGTTTAATTGCAAAATCTGTATTTCTCTACAAAATTTTACTCTTCTAAGAACATATTTCACATAGTAATTTCATGTAAAGAAATGAGGATTTTGCAACTAAGCTCCGCTCTCGACTCACGATGAATGAAAAAAATCATCACAAATGAGAGAGGGTGGGTGGGTGGTTGGGGCTTATATTTTGTTTTTTTTTTTTTGTTAATATACGAAGTCTTCTTTTCCCAACAAGAAACTAAAAACCTCTACTATCGTGTTGTTAAAAAAAAATATGTAATTCAAAAAAAGTTCCGATCTCAATTGTGATGAATTTTGTGTTCGTTGTCAGACCGAGGGGCGGAGCCTAATTGCAAAATACATATTTCCTTACAAAAATTGTGGACATGTTTTAAGTTTGTTGTTGTGAAAAGGAGACTATGTATATTAAGAAGAAAGGGCAAAATATAATATAAGTTAATAACGTGAAGGTCGCGGATTCGATTCCATCATAGGTTATTTTTGTCTTACGCCGTGCTCGGTATTATAGTTTGTCAAAAACACCTAGATTTGTCTCATTGTGCTTCAGGAGTGAGGGAAGTTCGTCTAATGACATAAGGCTAATTTTTGAATATACCGAGAAACGTGGAAAAACTAACATAACAAGGTCAACTGGAGAGCAGAAGAAGAAGAAACGAAAACCAAAAAAGCTCGGAAAATTTAAAAAACAAATTTGAGATAAAAGTAAAGAATGAAACAAAAAGAAATAATAAAACAAATGACATGGAGAGAATATGGAAATCAAATCTTCACTTAATTTGTATGTATGTGACGTCATCACATTATTGGTGGGGATGACTAGCCAAATTTTGGTTAGCAATTCATCGTCTACACGATATTCGTATAAAATTTTACAACAACCGATCCAGTAGTTTCGGAGATTACCTGTTTAGAGAAACGGGAATATACTTTTTCGTACTCTAGGAGCCATGAAACGTCGAGCTTACGCTCAGAAAGTAAAAATGAAAGAGAAAATCATGAGAATATGATCAAAACAATTACAAGAATAGAACTGGAAAAAGCAATTTTGTATCACCCTGTATGGCGAATAAATAATAAAATCAAAATTAGTTAATAAAGAAGATTACACAGCAGAGAACAGATGAGCTGGGTCATTTTTGAAGTTCAAGTTATATTGTAAAAGAGTTTAGAAATCTTAAAAACTTAAAAATAAGAATAAAGTTGTCGATTTATCTATCTGGTGGTACTTTAGTGAAAGGATAATTATTAGTTATTGTACTATATAGTATTGAATAAGCAAACATTATAAAGATGACTCAGTGGTAATTCTACAAGAAAAAAATTTCCAAAGGGAGTAAAATCCTGTTTTTTGTTAAAAGCGTGGGAAACATATGAAAACATACACAAATGCATAAAAAATTACCACAAAAGTTCTCATACAACGCCTTAACTAATTTTCTTAATTCTAATGGAAAAGCGCTCATTGTTTTCCGATGCGTTAGGTCTATCGTTATTACGCAATTATCGTTAGCGGTGATAATTACGTGTAAACATAATGCCCGAAATGTGTAATTTACACTGAGAAATAACAGGAGCCTACCATGTAATTAAACTGATTAAAATTAAAAACGAGTAAAAAAGTTAAAGAAGATTACACCTGTAAAAACCGATGCAAATTCCACTTTTTATGCAGTACGATTTTACCAGCTCGTCCACCATTTGCATATCCCATTAGAAAACAAAATCTGGTAGAAAAGGACGGGCGAGCGACTGAAAAGACTTCATCATTTTGGAACAAGCTGTCGACAATCGCTCCATTAAGTCCCAACCGAAATCAATATTGGGCGACCAACCTCCGATTGAAATCCGTGGCATTCAAAGACATTGTCGAAGTCATTACAACTAAGTACTTTATAGTACTATGTATGCATTATACAGTTGATGATAGGTTATGCAAGAAGAATGAGAGAACCACTTACAGATAACCGAGATGCAACGAATTGTCAAAAGAATTGTCTAATTTCGTATGCATAAAACGTTAGTAAGAAGAAAATTAGTCAGTAAGGCGAGAGAATTGATATCGTGCTTTCCATAATTATTAGGATGGTTTTTATACTAAGGCTGATGACTCGAGATGGCGACCGAGTAGTGGAGGATGAAGAACAGGTTCACAGTCTGAATTCATTATAAGCGGAGCAGATTAAGTTACAAGATAGAATACTCTTTTAATCCTCAATGACATTATGTCGCGACGGCCACTGTTTGGGTTTATAAACATACCAGACGCCCAGCCACCACCGTCAACACCATCATGGTACTTCAAACCAACAACAAACAACGACCGCGATAAGGAAAACTCGTAATTAATCATTTCCTGTTCATGTTTTATGCGAACTCGCATAATTTTCTGAGAGATGGAAGACTTCTAATTTTGCTTAACTAGTTTCACATGCATAAATCACTCGTTTACGGCATTTTTATTGTATTTGCTATATTACTGTCAAAGGCGCCAATTAAACACAAAAAATATACATTTGTAACACAGGTGTTGTTATTTATAAGTTTACAACGTTATCTAGTTAAGTTTAATCCAGTCTTAGATACATTGTCAGATGGGTGCAATGTTACAAAAATTTTAAACATTTTAACTACGACTGGGAAAGTAATTTATAACCAGAACTTGTATCTTGTTTTAGTTAACGAACTTGTTTTAGTTTTTTGTTTTCCTCAAATTATATTATAATTGAATTAATTTATTTAAAAGATTTAGGAAGATAATTTTAGTTTTACATTATTCGCCCAAACTTTAGGTATTAGAAACAAAGTTCTTTTGTTACTAAGGTGGCATTGGTTGATGATTTGATAACCCTCGAAAAAATGATGCGTGCAACGCGTGTGGTAGCAACTGTAGAAACATAACTGTACGATTAGATTAGTTTGGAGCAATATCTGGCTTATTAGTCGAGAACTGTATACAAGACTATCATAAAAAATGTTATAGTGGCCGCGCCCAAGTTGCGTCTCCAACCTTTTATTTTTAAATAGAACGCTATTATTTTTTTACAGATAACGGATAACGGAGATGAGAGGAAAGGCGTGTAAGTAATTACAAAACGTGCAAAAGAAAACGTTTTCTAGTAGAGCAGATTAATAATAATTCAGCAAATTACTGCAGAGGAAAGAAATAAGGACGGAATTAATGCAAAGAGTGAATTAAAAAATGTGTCAAGCACAAACACTTAAATATTAATTACTATGAAGGTATTATAATTTATGAGCGTGTTTATCAAACTCATTTTATTCGAATATTTACATATAATGGAAAACATAATGGGTTAAGAAACTTTATAAAGTGAATGAATAACGCCATTGTATTGGTGTTGTAGGAGTAGAGAATATGATAATTCATAGTTTCGGTGGCAATTCCAATATCTTAGTGAAATTTATAGTTACAAGTGGGGTAGAAGCATCATTACACAACGAGTGATGTACATGTACATTTTATCTGCGACCGTTTGGTTAGACATAAAACAAATAAAAATCAATATTTTGCAAAAAATTCAAATTTGGCATCATAAAGCACTAAATTTTTTGATACCATAGTGACTAGTTGGATGTTTTCAACAACGCATAATTTATGCCAAAAAACGTCGCCACATTTTTGAATATATCAGATCCTAAAGACTACACTGGGCATTGCTTCAGACGCTCTTCCACTTGCTTGCAGGGTCCGGAACAGACCTCTTACTTAACCCGAAAACACATTGGAGGCTGGAAATCGGGTACATACATCAAAAGAAAACAAAAAAAGGTTGCGTAATTCTTGTACATCATTCTGTGTTTTCTGTTATACATATAACACACTATTTAGTTACATTTTCTTTTGTTTACAATATTATAGACGTGTACAACACAGATGTCCAACAAAACGTGTTGTGTACTGTAACGTCCGCGACCCTACAGTTTTGCGAGGGTTGTGATCTCCGCTACCTACACTGGCAAGTTGTCGACCTTGAAGTTTGCTTAAATTTTGAAAAGAAGTAAAAATTGCTCGAAGATTATCCGAGCTATCTCGGGCCAACCCTAAATGATTCTTCAAATTACTCGTTTTATAATTCCCCGTTGAGATTTTGTTTTGTCATTTCTTTTAAATAAATCCTATGCAATAATTTCACCAACATAAACCATGAAATTATCCTTTACATTTTGATAATGTGATTGTGAATTATCAACTTTCGACCAACTTTTTTTTATTTTTAAGTTTCCCAATTTTTAGTTTTTCAGTATTTTGATTTTTCATTCCTTCAATTCTTCAATGTCCATTTTTTTGATTTTCAGCCTTTCGATTTTGCAATTTTTCATTTTAAATAAAATGTTTCATCTTTATATTTATACACCTATTCTTGAAGATTACATAACTCAAACAGCCGTCGTAATAAGGGATTATCATATAGGTGGCAAATAATAGTATATTATGATACCAGTTTTATAACACAAAAATGTAATGACAAAATGTTTTATAAACGAACAATTATACTTTTTAAATAAAACTCTGGAATTTCGAAATCCAGGGAATTTTGCGAGAGTTGGCAAGATTTGCAGAATGTAAGAAGAGTGGCTATAAAAAAGTTTAATTTGAAATGTCATTATTTGTAAAAATGAATTCCGAAGAAGATGTTGAAGAAATTTTTCATTATACGCCTTTAGAAATACGGGCTTTGGTTACTAATACATTGAGCAATTTACTCCCTACAAAATCGCGCCAAATTTATGAAATAAAAAAAAATCAAAATTTGAAAACTGGCGTAAGGGGAACAACATTTCTACAATTTCTGAAAACGTTTTGTTGGCGTTATTCGAAGTTTAACTACAAAAATATAAATCTTCCAGTTCTACTCTCTATTCCTAGTTAAAGTCATATATAATAAGTATTTCCTTAAAAATTTTGAAGATGCCAATGTAGCACTTGATCACTTTTATACCAAGTTGTACAGTATACTCGGTCTGTAGTCTGTACCTAAATTCCTATCTAGCAAATCATCCTATCCTACGTGGTACAATAGACAGATCATTTCGGTTTTTAAACTCAAAAATTTCTATTGGAAAAAATGGAAACAAACATCTAATATCACTTTTTATAATGAATTTAAAAGGCACCACTCCCAAACAAATGATAAAGACAGCATATCATGAGTATTTAAACCAAATTGAGGAATCTATGAAAAATAATCCTAAAGACTTCTGGAAATACGATCACTTACAAAAAGGTACGACGCGTATACCTGGAAGATTAGTTTATGAAGATAAACAATTTCAAGATGCACAAGAAATTGTCAACGCTTTTGTGGAAAATTTTCTTGGAATATCTGATGTTACATCAAATAAGCTCTCATTTGCTATGCCGTCGCTATAATTGATATTATGTCAACCTTCTCAAACAAAATGACCGCTGGTCATGACCAAATACCAAGTTTTTTAATACGTGAAGCCAGATATATTCTTGCAAAGCCTCTATCAATTGTAATTAACTTAGCAATAATGTCATCCACATTTCCTGATAGATCGAAAAGAGCAAGAACCACACCTGTATTCAAAAAAGGAGATTCTACTAATCTAAAAAACTACACACCGATTGCAATACTATCAAACTTTGCTAAACTTTCTGAAATAGTGTTGTACAAAACTATCTTTGTTAATGTCCAAAGTCATGTATCTGCATTCCAATATGGATTCTGGCCTGGTGGATCAACAGTTATTAATTTGTGTACTTTGACACAATTTCTCTCTGAAGAATTAGATAATAACGGACAAGTGGATGTTTTCTATACAGATCTTTCAAGTGTTTTTGACTCCATAAGTCACATCATCTTACTACATAAATTAAGTTCTTTTGGATTTGCTCCTAGCTTCTTGAAACTCTTGGAGTCCTACTTAAGTGATAGCTCTAACTACGTGACTTATAATGTTTACCATTCTTTCAATTTTGTAAGTATTCGGAATGTTTGTGAATTTAGTTTACTATACTTAGTTCTTAGAAATGTATTGTAATCCCTTAAAATAAAAAAATATTTATAGAGTGTTAATACTTGTATCAACTCAAGTTACCAAAATTTCTGGTAATTTTTAAATGGAACATAAAGAGTAAACTCAAAAGTGACTTAAGTTTCTGATATTTTTGTGTTAAAAAAATAGTGTCTGCATTGGGAACCATATCCTAATTAAAAACGTCACCATTCCAAATTGTAAGAAGAATAAGATTTGAAGACAATCTTATCATCAATAATCATGTATTGGAAATCTTATTATTTTTATTTATTGGGGTCTTACTTCCGCGACGACCAGCAAGTGGTTAGTTGTGGTTAGTTTTCAGGAATTTCGTGAAAAATTCCCTGGTGGTGCCCTTCTTGAATCTGACTTTTTATGACAGCCACTTATGTGTAAACATTATTTCCTGAGACTGAAGAGGAAATCAGGAAGTTGCACATTAAAAAAATCGGAACGAGATTTTAATTAAATTCTTGATGACAACATAACCTAGCTTTTTAAGTTCTGCTATAGACATCCCATTTTCAGGTTACGTTATGAAATTGCGACTTAATCAAATATAATGCTCATTTTTAAGGACCAATTCTCACCGGATCACAAATAAAAAAAATCACCCTGTAATACCACGTGATCAGAAATTATTGAGTCTGTTTGTAGTACTAAATGTGAACTTTTCTTGTGTTTATGTTGGCAACAATCTATCAATTTTGACAGCTGACCACCAGAAATTATAGAAAACATCATGATACCAAATTCAACTAAAAATCCAGGATAGCCAACAGACTCAGTCATTTCCGATCACGCGGTAGAATATATGGATCTATAAAAAAGTATGTCAAATTTTTAGAGTGTGTCCATTTTATCCCATTTAGTACCTTTCTTTTTCCATATTTTAAAAAAACGAATACATCTTTAATCAGAAATTTTAGAATTAAGTAGAATTTTTATTCCCGGTGTGGTTTAAATTTTTTTTCTTTCATTGATATACGTTCATAGTCTCCCAAATTATAGGACCCCGTTTTGAGTTACAGCTTAAAATCATTGTTTAATAACGGTTATTTAAAAATGCATGGATGTTTGCTCTTTATGTAACAAAAACATGACATTTAAAAATTGTCAAATAAGATAGCGACTTAAAAAGAATCTCGAAAATAACAAACGAAAAGTCACGAATAACAAGATAACGCAACAAAAGTAGGGGTCAAGATTAGTAATATAATTAAAAGAAACAATATAAGAATCCAAATATCAAGTCAGAAAAGTTCAAGAAAACATTTGCCAAAATCATCCTAACAGGTACTAGCCCCACCCACCCGCCTTCTCTTTCCTTAGGGAATATCTCATTTACCAAATTCAGTTTTACCTTATCAGGTGCTAGCCCCACCCACCCGGCCTCTCTTTTCTTAGAGGCCAGAATCAGTTTTATCTTAGCAAGTACTGATGACTAACTTTTAGAAAAAATGATCAAAATTAGGCAACATTACGAGCTTACTTATATGCACAAGGCAGGAATTTTGAACATCTTCTCTAGTGTTTTGGATTTTATTTATTAATGAAAAATAATAGCTTGGTTTATTAATTATAATTTATAATACACAACGATTAATGGTTACTCGTTGCTATGGTCATTGTCCTAAAAAAATTAAAGGTGGATTTTAGTGCTGAAGAGTTAATCCGTCATTTTCCAGACAGCCGGTATAGAGAAATTTATTTTAAACGAACGAAGAAGAAACTAAAAGAGTGGTAAGAGTATGATTAAAACAAGGTTTTTTCATCTTTAAGCATAAAATACACAAAACCATGGTGCTGTCTAATTTAAAAATTTTTATTAAAATTTGCTGAATTAATATAAATTATTGTCTAAATTGCAATAATTGCACTCACAATATTTTTAACATAAATAAAAGTAACAAAAATATACGTATAACTAAAATGAATTAATATAAAAAGTACCTCTGGATAGAAATGTTAAAAAATAGTTTAAAGTACAAAAAGTGACATTTCAGTACAAAAAAGTAACACTTCATGGACGTAATTGGGGACGTACACGATCAAATCTGTAATAGTCGACTAAATTTGATTAAATGGGCTCGTTTTCTTAATTTTAAAACGGATTTTTTTGTTTTTTGGTGTTTTTTCAGTCAAGAGTACCTTAAAAATCTCAAAAATTTTGAAAATTGCGGTTATGCCATCTTGAGGTTTAAACTGGACTACTGGAATGACAATGTACATTTTAATTCAAATTTTGAGTACCTACAGATCAGAATAAATAATTTTATAGATGTATTTTATTGTACAATTAACATTTAGGTATATTTTATGCTGCAGTTGTCAGTACGGAACTGATAATGTTATTCATTATAGGAGTTTATAAAAATTTTTTTTATTTCTAAAAATCTTGACAAAACTATGAAAATTGCTAGGTATGTTTCAATTAGCGATTCTCGAAAAATGGTAGGAATTTTCCAAGAAACGAAGCCGAAAATGTCTTCTGGATATCGAAATCTACAAGAAAATGTTTGGCTAATTTTCGAAAATAGTTGAAAAGTGGCCATAGTCAGCCACATAGTGCCAAAATCAGTCTTATCTTATCAAATACTAGCCCCGCCCACCCACCCTCTATTTTTTGCAATGTATGTCATTTGCCAAAATCAGTTTTACCTTAGCAAGTACTAGCCCCGCCCACCCGCCCATTATTTTTTTATAGAATGTCATCTGCCAAAATCTGTCTTATCTTAGCTAGTACTGGGTAAGACAAGAGTGATTGTGGCCAATGACATACCCTCTAAGAAAAGAGAGGGCGGCTGGGCGGGGCTAGTACTTGATATGATAAGACTAATTTTGGCAAATGACAAATAGAGAGGAAAAACCTAAAATTGAAAAAGTGAAACATTTTTAAGTTATAATTATTAGTTGTACACTTGGAATGAAAACTAGAAAAATTGTAATTCAAAAGTTGAAGAAACGAAAAATGAAAATATCTAAAAGTTGAAAACTTAAAAAATTGAAAAAAAATAAAAAATTATAAAATATTTGAAAAAAGAAAGAAAATAAAAAACAGAAACAAAAACTTTCGAAAACAGTTGAAAAGTGTCAAAATCAGTCTTATCTTGTCAATAACTAGCCCCGCCCACCCACCCTGTATTTACTTATAGAATGTTATTTGCCAAATTTTGTCTTATCTTAGCTAGTACTGGGTAAGATAAGACTGATTGTGGCAAATGACATACCCTCTAAGATAATAGAGGGCGGGTGGGCGGGGCTAGTACTTGATAAGATAAGACTGATTTTGGCAAATGACATACCATCTAAGAAAATAGAGGGTGGGTGGGCGGCGGTAATAATTATTAAGATAAGACTAATTTTGGCAAATGACATATCCTGTAAGAAAGTAGAGAGCAGGATCCTAAAATTGAAAAAGTGAACAAATTTTTAAGTTATAATTATTAGTTGTACATTTGAAATGAAAACTACAAAAATTGTAATTCAAAAGTTAAAGAAAAGAAAAATGAAAATATCAGAAAGTTGAAAATTAAAAAAATTGAAAAAAAAAATGTAAAATATGGGACATTGAAAAAAGAAAGAGAATAAAAAACAGAAACAAAAATTTTCGAAAATAGTTGAAAACAGGTCGGACATGTCAAAAATGCCAAAATCTGTCTTATCTTATCAATTATTAACCCCGCCCACCCACCCTATATTTTCTTGCAAGGTATGTCATTTGTCAAAATCAGTCTTATCTTAGTAAGTACTACCGTGGAGTCGCCTTTGTCACCATCGATGATGGTCTGACTATTTACGAGTCAAAATGAAAATTTCAAAAATGAAGTGATTTTTTTTTAATAAGTAGTAGGTATTTGGAAAGAAGGAGTGCAAGATTTTTTAAAATATATAAACATATAAAGGGGACTGAAGTTTCAAATTTTCAAAAAACGTACAGATGTAATAATTCACAAAGATTCAAATCACCCTCTACACCAAAAAAGAGCACCGATTAATAACAATTCCAATGAAATAGGAAGAAAGGAAAACATAAAGGAAAAATTAGGCATCAAAAAAAGACAAAAAACAAATCAAAAAATTTACAGAATGTTTAACGTATTTAAGTAATATACCAGACAAAATTAAAATAATTCTAGTTAAATATGATTTGGATGTAGTGTGTGTACCAAACGAATAAAGAAATGTTTAATGGAAAAGATAAGGTTGAAACATTGGAAAAGAGTGGAGTTTATAATAAGATAAAGGTCGAAGAGAGATAACATTAACGAACGTCAACGGGACTGGAGACACTTCCCGACAAAAAGTGTAGACAGTTAAAATCATGAAGAAAATCCCCAGACATTTGTTTTAAATTTACTGGAACAAACAGATTTTCACTTTTTAAAGTGTCAAAAAATCTTTTGTTAGTACTTATTGTTTATTGTAGACTGGGTCTGAAGAAGGCTGAAAACCCGAAACTAGTTTTCCTGAAATAGATTTTAATGAAAAAACGGAGAAACGTGTGTATTCGTAATATACCTATATTTGTAAACCCCAAAATATTTGTCACATGTTTGTCTTCTTATAAAGTTATCAAATATTTGTGTTCAAATTTATGAGTAAATGAAATCAAATACATGGATATTGCGAAGGAAAATTGTCTGAAGAAGATGACGAGAATGATCATACATAAAGAAAACTGTGAAAAACTAATTCACAAATGTTTAAAAAAAAATAAAAATCAATCTGAAATGAAATCTTGACACAATGCAACACGAAGACAATAAAAATTATAGTAATAATAAAAAAATATATAAGCGCTAAAGTTGTATAAAAACCACAAAAGTAGAACAAAAAAAGAGTCGAACTGTATAGGGGTCATATTAGAAAATAAAAGAAGACGAGAACTAATATAAATCAACGAACAGGAAAAGCAGCGAAAGTGTACTATAAATTATGGAAGTCATTTATTGGCAAGAAAGATATATCGTCCAAAGTAAAAATAGTGTGTTGAAAAAAGTTGTGTACTTTTATAATAATAAGTCATGGTATTTTTTCGAGCTTTGTTATCGAAAGTAGTTATTGGTAATGAATATTAAATACCGATTAAAAGTGACTGTGAAATGGAATGGTCGATCAGAGCTGTGTGCAATTAATTGGAAAAATAATAGGTGTCCAGTGGAAATACTGTCGTCTGAGTAATCAGTTTATATTCTGATTACATGCAATCAACTAGAAATAAAAAAATTGTCAATATCTTAAATTTTTGCATCTGCTTACTTTACTCGTTTCTGGATGCTCTTTTGGTATTCACGTTATCTAAATTTGCAATTTTTAATTACTAATTAAGATTAGCAGACACAAATTACTGAAAAATTTAACGATTTTCGTCTTAAAAAAGTTAGATAGTATATGTTTTTATAACACTATTTGTTCACTGTTTTTACTACATTTACTTTGTCTCTATAAGCTGGTAATTCTTCCACTAACTGTTCTATGAAGATCGTCACTACTTACTTACCACGCGAACATAATTTTAAAGTCGTTGAAAAAGCACCTTACTTTGTTTCAGTTTCCACAAAAACTCAGGCATTCGCCATAAAATCACATTCTCGTATTCATAACTTGGCAAATTATTTCAGAATGTAATTTTTTTTGACAACTTAGCTTTCGGCGGGTTTTTATTGCGTTAAACACGAGATCGCACGAGATATTAGCACGCAAACTTTTTTTCGTACGTACCACACTCGTGCTTTCACGGATAATCGCCAAATTTGGAAATGGTTTCAGTGGTAGCAGCTTTCTAGCGAAAGTTCCAATAATTGTCAAAATTGGCCACACGAACGTTTCATCGCGATGTGTCTCAACAACACGTCCAACATTCACAAACAAATAATTCTTTGTCTCCCTTATTTACACAAAGAATAATACATTTACATAATTCTAACAAGCTTAAATCACCTTTACACAAAAAAAGAAACTTATTTATTTTGTTGTTATAGGTGCATTGACCTTCCGCGAAAACTTAATTAAAATTTAGAAATAAATATTGCGGCTTGGTTGGGTAAGATAATGTGTTAAATCTTTTCTTAGAAAGTGCAACAAAATTTAAATTTTCTACGAGCCGCGCTAATTAGGCCGCCGTGAATACGGTCGACTCATTAGCCAAAATTGATTCAAATTTCCAAATTTAATTTCCATAACGAAGGAACAGTGGTTTGGACACTAGGTTGATTAAGATGGTTCAGCATCTGATTAAAACTACAAAAATTCACAAAATAGCATTTGTTTTCGGCAAACTGATTTTATTGGCTCGTGTGTAATTCAGTGAGGTAATTTCGTGACAACAGATGTGAAAAATCAAAAATTTAGACATTTTTGACTTTTGTCAAATTAGTTGGACAAATCAGCAACATTTTCTAGTAAAATAGTCAAATGCAAGAAGGTTGCTTAATCAAAATATCGAATTTGAAGAAAAATTTTCGAATTGTTGGAATTAATTAAACTGAAATGGCATGGGGATTTTGTAAGAATCACTACAACAAGCACATATATTTTCAACCTTCATCCAAGGATAAGGTCGACAATTTATGGCTTGAGCCTCTACAAATGGACTCCGAACATGTGGCAAAATTTTGATAGACTGGAAATTTTTCATATGAAGACATGAAGAATTCCATATTTTATTTATAGGAATAATTCCATAATATAATCAAAAATGTTGATTCGGATTATTAAAGTTAAAACTTAATTACTGTATTGTATTGTATTGACAACGCTTATTCCTTATTTGAAAAATATACTCACTTTTTCGAAAATCGCCCCACTAGAGAAAATTAAGATTGCAAAAAAACAAACATTTTTCTCAAATTTTCTACACTTTTCCTTTTAGGTACAATTATTTGGATATAAAAAAGTGTTAAAAGTTAATTGTTCAGTAGAAAAAACAATAAGTTGATTCCCAGATGTCGAAATCGTTTTCAAGATTAAATATTCCAATTTTTTTAGTAAAAACACTTAACAGGTAACCTGTTTGGAACAGTTTTCTTTATTTAATTTATTCTTAGATTAGTTGGTACTTCATAAGAATACTGATGAGATGGATTCGTTAAATTGTCAACACACAACATGGACGAAAAATAAAAGAGATAATGCTCCATATTTTACATAATGACATAAAAAGCTGAAATATATTGTGTAACAATTTCATCAGGTCCACGATTTTATGATACATTTATTTTAATAAGATTCGATAAGTAGGTATACTAATAAATTTTACTTAAAACACATCCATTTAAGTCAATTTTACAATGAGTAACAATATTCTCCCTCTTCAAGAGTAGCAACGATAAGAACTATCTTCACTCATCCCTTCGCACCCAACGCCAAAACCCCAAAACCCATCTATCCACCAACCCGCATCCACAAAATCCTCCTTCTTCCGCCTCGACGGCAAAACCTCGACTCCGACAGCTCAAGCGCAACCAAGTCCACAACCCATTTCTTCCACATCCCAACAGCGCAATAAAAACCCGCCACTGGCACTTACCCCTTGAGCGCATCCTCCGCGTCCATCCCCTCGGAGGCGACGTCCTCGCAAAAATCCACGCCGCCGTCACGTCTCACGTGTAACACGCAACCAAACCGTCGCACCACCACGCACACCACAGAGCACAAGAACGGTCAGCTGTTAAAAGTCATCCGGAGCACGGTTAGATCGCGAGTGCCGAAGTCCGCGAACATCTCGGCCGGCCAAGACTGGAATGCTCCCGCCACTGGTCACTAGAGCGCCAACCCCGCCCAGGCAGGGGTTAATCCGTCGCGGAAATCGCGGACCGACGACCGGACCGCGGCGGCGGGAATGCGGCACGTGGGTTCGGGTGGAGTGCGGCGTCGAAGTCTCCGGGAAATTTTAATGCTGGGAGTGGAGATGGCGGAATTTCGGTAGTACGGAGAGGTCGTTGTGTTGGTGGTGGGATGGGTGTTGGAATGGATGAATCGATGTGTTTGGTTTAAAGGTAAAGGTTTGTTTACTTTGATTTCTTTAATATTTACTCAGGGATCACATAAATATGTGTGTATCGCTGTGGATTATTTAAATAAAATCATTGAGAACAAACTTGTCGTTGTCTCTTGTCACATAAGCGCATCATTGTTTACACGAATTCTTTAGTTTTATGTTTTCTCGACCTTCCTTGACCCCTAGAGTACGAGGAAATAGGTCTCCCCTTTCCGTTGGTCTGTCTGTCTGTCTGTCTGTCAGTCGTACGGATTTTTATTACACAGCTAATCTCCGAAACAATTGGATGTGATCGATTTTGTTTATTATTGCTACATTTGTTTATTGTTTAATCTCCAAAATATTATACAATAAGTGAATTAGACATACGTTTATTCACGAAAAGATGTTGAGATCACGAGCACGCAGTACGAGTGAGATCATTTCTTTGAGTGAATAAATATATTTAATTCAAGCGGCGCATACATGTTTTATTCCACTTTGGCGAATTTTAATTTCAAGTAATAAATAAAAATTCGAATCATAATACTCCCAATCGAGAAATCGTGTAGACTAATTTTCGTGACAACCAGCTTAACAACCAGTTTTCTAAACTTGTGACACTTGCGGTATTTGTGTTTTTGCGAAACAAAAATGTCTGGAATTTTGGAAGATAAAGACGAAAACGAAGTTTTTGTACCATCAGTAGTCCTGAAGAAAGCTTTGGAAGTTATCAATAAAGTGGTGGCACCAAAATCGAAACATTCGTATGAAAAAGAGTATACGATTTAAAAAAAAATGGATTTGCATAAGAAATTTCGTGTGGAACTTTTCCTGTTGGAACCAACATTGCTCTCGGTGTTCATTTAATACTTAATTATCTTGATGTTCTTCAAAATTGGCACTACTACTTGTTCTTTAAGCACATATTAGATTAAATAATATGTCTGAGCGCAAATAATATCTCAGTGTAAGCTGGAAAAGGAAACTTAAGTTTAAACATAAACAGAAGTTGATAAAAAGGGGAAAAGTCGCAAGTCTTTTTAACGCCTCAGCCGTCCAAATTTTTCGCTGTTTAGGAAAAAAAGAGCTCGCAAATAAACAATAGCATTAGGTCCCTATGAATCTAGAACCGCCCCTAGGGGTCACCTTGGAATTTGCGCTCCCAAGGCGAAAGGGCTGGGGGGGGTTATTTATGCCTCTGATTTTTGCTTTATATAGGTCATCACAAAACTAATATCACAAAATCTAATTTTTTTATTTTTCAAAGAAGCGGGATTTGTAGGACTTACACTTCAATATACTTCAATAAACTTCGACCAAATTTTTTTACATGATTCCTTCTTATTCTGCATTTCATTTAGATTATAGCCGGAAGGAGGTGAATCTCTGAAAAAGCATTTTATTTTAGAAGTTTATTGTTAGTGATACTGAGTGTCTTTGCGTGTTAGTGAGTGTGCTGGGGCCGGTTTTGATTTTTGTGCATACAGTTAAGAATTCTCAAAATGCCTAAGGTAAAATCATCCATGAAAGATAAAATCAAATTATGGTTCGGGAATAATTTGGACACCAACTTTCAATGTCCTTCTTCAACCAAAGACAATGAGTTATTCTGGAAAGTGTTCTGAAAAGTTCTAAGTAAACATTTAAAATACTGAAGCTTGAATTATGTTCACATTTTTGTTTCCTAGTTTAAGTGCGAAAAAAAATCACACTTTGAACAACACTGCAGTGGCGATGCACATAAAAAGAACGAGAATAAATCCAGTAAACAGACTTTATTAAACATTTGTTCCGACAATGATTTTACGCAATTTTGCACCGATCTATGTAGGGCATTTACCGGAGCAAATATTCCATGGAATAAAGTTAGTTGTCCTGAGTTTAAAAATTTTATGCATAAATATACAGGAAGGCATTAGAATTTTTATTTAAAAACTTTTTAACATAAATTTTATAATTTACAGGTAATTAAACAAATTAGAAATTCTATTGGCAATAATAATATATGGATTAACGTCGATGCGACGACGGAGAGATTAGGAAGATACATAGCCCATTTAGTAATTGGAAAGATATCTTCTGGAGAAGCTGGCCGTCCATTTCTACTAGCTTTGAAGGAGCTTGATAAAACTAATAACAACACAATCTCGAGAGTTATAAACTAATCATTGGGTGTGCTGTTGATAATTTTAAGCATTGAAATTATTATAATTTATTTAATTGTTAATTTATAGCTTTATTGTGGCCAAAAGGAACTGAACACAAAAAAGTTAAATGGTTTGTTTCAGATGGTGCTTCATACATGATCAAAACTGGTACTAATTTGAAGGTGTTTTATGAAAATATAACACACTTAACATGTATGGCACACGGGTTACATTTAGTGTCTGAAAGAAATAGAATGAATTATCCAGATGTCAATGGGATAATTAGCAATGTTAAGAAAATCTTTTTAAAAGCACCAATAAGAGTAGAGTTTTATAAAAACAATTTACCAAATACATCTCTCCCACCTGAACCTGTATTAACCAGGTGGGGCACTTGGGTTCAAGGAGCATTGCTTTATGCAGAACACTTTGATGTTTTAAAACAAGTCAGTAAATATATAATGAATTTTTACTATCATTCTTATATTGAATATTTTTAGGTTTTAATGTCATTTGAAACCACAGATGCACAAACCATTAAAAAAGCTCAAGAATTCCTGAATAAAGCAAACATTAAAAATAAACTCTTGTACATTAAAACTCACTTTAAAATTATTGCTGATGCAATAGAACAATTAGAATCTATGGGTTTAAAATTAAACCAAAGTATGGAAATTGTGGAGAAATTGTATACATCTTTAAAAAACACACCAGGAAGGTGGGGGAAATGGCGTTCCAAAAATTATGTTCTCTATTAAAAAAGAATCCAGGATACGATTTTATATCTTCAGTAAATAACGTAATTTGCGATAATGGAAATGCTACCAACAATACATACATAAATGAAAACGTAGATTGTTCAATATTTAATTTTGCACCCATCACTTCTTGTGATGTGGAACGCACCTTTTCAAAACTTAAAAGTGAAGCGATCAAAGGTGTAAATTTACAATCGAAAATTTAGAGAAATACATATTTTGCTTTTGTAACTCATTTTAGATACCTGAATTATTATTTTATTTTTTGTTAAATACGACTTGCTTTAATTTGATCGCCATTTTTTACGATAACTTAGAATTAGTGGACATAACTATAGATCGTTTGTTTATTTAATCATTTTTTTGTTTGTTACACAAAATATTTGTTTCTATAATGTTTTGTTTAATTTTTTTTTAATATATATTTTTTTGATGTATGCTTTTTCGTTGAGCAAATATTTTTTCCTCCAGGTTTTTAACCTAAGCTAAGATTTTTATAACCTAATTCGTCAATTTTGGGACCTAAAAATGTCTCCTTTTATTCATTTTTTAACGACCTAAAATCCGAAGCCTACTTATCAGGAAAACATAATGTTCTCAAAATTAAATTAAATATATGTTTTAAGGGTTTAATAAATATGTTAGAATAGTCTTTCACCAGAAAACCGGAAAATAATGAAGGTAAGTGTTAAATTCCAAAGAGTTCCAGCAGGGAAAGAAAAATGTTATTAACCTTTTTTCAATATTAACGGTAGAATTTACATCGCCCAGATTTTCCGAAACTTCCTGTATAAAAAAGAGTAGTCAACTGAGTTTGTTGATTCACGGAATTATTACGAATTTTGAGTGGAACGTTATCAATACGAGCACTGAATTGTTTATCGCATTACTAGAGAATCGGTAGGTGCGAACAAACTTGGCAGCAAATCTAAACAAATAGCCAGTTATTTAAAAGTTAAAAATCCAGAACTGTACACAAGGCATTGTTTTCGCCGGTCCTCGGCTAGCATTCTTGTTGACGCAGGTAGAGATATCACTACTCTTAAGCGCTACCGGGGATGGAAATCTACTACTATCGCCGAAGAATATATTGATGAATCAGCTACCAATAAAATGCAAATTGCAGATAAAATTTTAAATGCGGTTGCTGATTCATCATCATCAAACATTAGAACTGACCCGGAAATAATAGATTCTTGGCGTTCACATTCTAACATTCAATATCAACATCAGATCACTGACACTACTCTCAACACCAATTCTTTAAGAAACCCCACTTTCAATAACTGTTAAATTAATAATCTGACCATTAATTTTATTGATTTAAAATAAATAAATATGTTTGCAATAAATGACATTTTTTAGTGTCGTAGGAAAAATAGTGTGCCAAACTCACTAGAAAGTGTGTACTGTTTGTTCGTAAGATTTCCGCACTCGACTGGCGCCTCGTGCATCAAAATTCTCACTCGCATGAGAATTCACTTTCCAGCTATTTGGTAGTCTTCTGGATCAAGACTATTTCAGAATTACTTTCAAATCAAGAACAATATTTTAATACTATGTTGAAAAATTGATAATTTAAAAAACAACTTTAATTAATCATTTAATTAAAACTATGTCGATGCTTATTTTGCGAATTTTATTGGACGAGCTATACCGGGTGTTCCAACGTACCTCTTCCACTCAAATATCTCAATTATATTAAAACATAAAAATTTGAACTTAGGCATATTTAATATATGCAATACGGTCTATTAAATGAGTAGACTGTTTCACTGAAAATGACATCAACTTTTTTTTCCTAAGTCTGAAAGGTTACAGTTTGTAGTACTATAAAAAGAGCATTTTTTCGAGAACATCATCCTAAGAAAGACTTCCGGAGAGACAACAACCAACTTGTATGTATTTCCCAAGATTAACAAAAAATGTTGAACAATCTAGGTCTTTCAAAAATTAACGCAGTCTTTTTATGAAAAATGGCAACAGATGAAGAACATACCGTACATGTCATATACACATTAACCCTATACAAAGAATTTTAAAAACGGCCAAATATCATAATCACAAAATTCATTTACATGATTTAGTACCTACCACCTGATTTTGGAAGAACATTTTTTAATAATAATGGAATTGTGAATCGACATACCACTACTGGGCTTCAAAAAATCCTCACTGGCTAAGATAAACTAAGTTTCAACACATTTGGGGTATCAACGTTTGCTGTGGAATAATCAGTAGTCAAATTATCGGGCCTAAATTTTACTAAGGACATCTAAATTCGCATAGTTATTTGGAATTTCTTATAAACGAACTTCCTGTGTTATTAGATGACGTTCCATTCGTCGTAGGAGAGAAAATGTATTTCCAGCAAGATGGTGCAGCACCACATAATGCGCGAATAATAACAGATTAGTTGGATGATACATTTTTTCATAGATGGATTGGGAAAAATGGAGCAATTCGGTGGCCTGCCAGATCTCTAAATCTAACACCTCTCGATTTTTTCTGAAGCTGTTTAAAAGATAGGATGTATCAGCAACCTTTAAGAGATTTAAGAGAACTTAAACAAAGAATTAGGGTATAATGTGATAGCATTAACCCAGAAATATTACAAGTAGCGTTTTACTTGATCGAGCAGAATGTTGTTTAGAGGCAGTAGGTCGGCCATTTAAACATTTAGTTTCAAGTTATTATTTTTGTATCGTTTTATTTTGCTTTAAACTTTGATTTTATTAAAATACTTATAGTTGCATATGATCGTTTAAAATCTCTTTTTTTGTATTGAAAAATTATACCCCTTTGTATCAACAAAAAAGGAAATTGACTTCATTGTGAAACCGAACCTAATACGTTTCAGTAATCTTTCCATTTACTAGACTGTGTTACATATATTGCCAAATTCCAATTTTTAATGTTCTAAAATAATTGAGATATTTGTCTATCGATCAGTGTCACTAGCAGGCCTGGTTCATCTTCATCAACAAAACACCAGAGCAGACAACAATTAACGAAGGCTTTGCTTGCCGCTAATATTCCACTTAATAATTTACAAAATCTAAATTAAAAAATGTTTCGAAAAATATTCCAAAAACACTGTATTTGATGAGAATAGGTACTCTAAGAGAAAATTACGTTACAGATGATTTAAGTAGAGACATAATTAATGAAATCAAGCAAACCGAAAATAATAGTTATATTCTTATATTTATATACCCCTATATTTTATGATGGATGAAACCACCGACCCTTGTGGACGCTATACGGCTAATTTATTAATAAGTATTCAAATGGCAACAGTGCTGGTTCCTTTCTGATTTTGTGTAAACAAAAAAAAAACTAAGCATATAACAATGGTTAGGTTCATTACTAAGAATTTCATGAATTTTTTCTTCCCGACATTTTTCCTAGAAACAAAATTTTACTTGTGATTTTCGTTGCTGTATCATATATGATCAAAGCTGATCAACAACTAAAAATTTTGCATCCCAATTTATAATTCACACTTTAAACAGAGTGACAGAAAATATCAGAAATTCATTTCATAGAATCAATATACAGGGTGGTCCGATTTTACGACAACTGGTCGCAAACAACTGATCGCGCGACAATTGATCGCACGTAAATTGATTGCAGCGACAATTGATCACACGTAAATTTATGGCAGCGTCAATTGATCGCAAGGTAATATTGATAGGGAAGTATTTATTTTATTAAAACTAAATATTTTGTATTCTGAATTTTAAGTTGAAATAAATTTAGCAATCAGCTAAGGTGTAAATATCGAATTAAAAACAATTTGAATATAGATAAGTGACGAAGTTTGTAGTTGCACTTTAAAAATTAAAAAATACGAGCGTAACACCTTGTTACATAAGATTTTTTATTAATAAATTGTCATTTTGGTTATTTTTTTTAAGAGATTGTTACTATTTATGTCGTTGCTTATTTTACCTATTATATTATAGGAACTAGCTTCATTATAATAAGTACTCAACATAAAAAAAGTTATTATTGTTCTTAACTAGATTTATTATACAAGTATTTAAAAAATCATATTTTTAACAACCTTTAAATTTTAACACATTTTGATACAGAATTGCCTCTATTGTCTGTTCTTGTCTTTATACATATCACCAAACAATAAAATGTATGAACTAATAGTACATCTAGAGTATCCATATGCAGCGAATGTAAATTCCACTGGACGGATATAATACTTATTTTAATCCCTTGTAAATTGCAACGGATCTTTTACAGGGTTTGAGAAAGGTTTACGTGTATTGTAAATATATATTGCAGAAACTTTTGTTAGAGCGTCAAGAATAATTTTGTGTTACCGGGAAATCTAAGAAATGTAGGTACTTATGCAACTAAAAACTTTTTAATTATTATTATGTGACTAGTATTGTACTGAAGAAAAATTCAGTTGTACCATATGTGGGTATAAAAAATACATATACAAGGTTAGTCACGAGAAAATTATTTCTAAAAATTCCTTTTACTATAGATATTTTTGTGACGTGTAAAACAGCTCTTAGATTTAAAAAAAAAAGAAATAATTGGTTCGCAGTTTTCCATGAATGACCCTGCTACGGGCTGCTACCTGATTTTATTATTCTCCGCACTTTGCATCTTACAAAAATTTACAACATGGACTGGAGAAGATTAAAGCCACAGTTTACATGTGCCCACCTACATCCGGAAGATTAGGCAAATAATTCTGAGTGAATAGTCGGCTTTCCGAGTGAAATGCCCCTCAATAAACTTTTCAAACTTCCCAAGCTAAAACTTAGTCACGCCATTGCGAATAACCACTACTCAGTGGCGTCGTCATCCTGGTTGTTTCTACTTTTTAACGGTATTCACTCTTTGTATTACTTGTTAGGTACTCGTGATGTATTGATTGATTTAAATATTTTAAATAATATTAATTAATAGATAATATAAATCTGCTCTGTGCGTTGTTTTATTCAACAATTTTTATTCCATGAGCCGCTTCAAAAAAAAACTGTACGTCACTGTCATCGGCAGTATTATCTGGGTAATGAGGGGTACTGTTTATGACACTTTACCGGTTTGGCTCGAAACCATCATTTTAACTTTGGCACTTCCTCCAGTATGAGTATATTCTTTGCTCCATGGTCAAAACTAATCTTTTCATGATCTTGTTTACACAAATGGCGTAAAAGTGGAGATTGGTATGTAGGTACTTAGCAAAGGGAATGAGATAAATTATTCATTCTTTCGTATCTACAAGCGCCTCATTCAGTGTGAGCGTTCAAAAAAGTTCTGAATGAATAAACATATTTGGTTTTATCATGGATTAAAGATAATCCAGAACTAATTTGTAGTGACCAAAAAATTGTCTGCAAAGAATGCAGTAAACTCCAAGATTAATTGTTAATATATATTAATTCAAATTTCTTTGCACCAAATTTATAAAAAAAAATACATATTTAATTTTTTAAACTATCAAAGGTGAAAATAATACTTTTTCACTAAAAACTGTAACGAGAGTTTTTTCGCGATTTCATTGATTATGATAAATCTATAAATTTTTAATTTGACAGTTGTAATAATTTTAAAGTCATTTTTCATTTAAAAAAAATGACGTGTGTAACACGTTTTGAAAGCTATTTTTTTCACTCGTTTAATTGACAAACTTTAAACTTGTGAGAAAAAAAGCATGAATCACTTACTTGTGTGTCTAATTAATAAGACGAATAATCCAAATGAACATTACAGTAGCATACGACGAAATATGTCTCAGCATTAAAAAAAAATATTTTACAATATTTTCACTTTTTTGCACTTTGATTTAGTCGGAAATGAGCCTAATAGTTACTGTTTTATGGAACTCGGATGTATTTATTTTGACACTTTTTTAGAAATAATGAAATTTTTGAGAACATAGCACTTTATTTTATTTTCCGCATTCACAACAATTACTTATTTTCTCTACATATAAACGCTATCAATTTTTGCCTGCGATCAATTGTCGCATGCGACCAGTTGTACTTGCGACGAATTGTGCGCGACGAATTGACGCTGTACCGGGTGGTCCACGAGCAATAAAGAGCCTGAATAAATTTGACCACTATCTTGGATAAAGTGATGCCTAGATATACTTTCAAACTTTGAGGGAAAGTTTAAAATTTGTCAATTTCTGTTATAGGTACATACGTATTTCAAAAGAACATGTATTCGAATGACGAAAAGGTAGATATGGTGTTAATTTACTGTGAGTGCCAAAAGAACGCGTCTTTGGCAGCCTGTGTTTATTCACAACGTTTTCCTGAAATAAGAACCGCTACAGATACCATATTTAAAAGACTAGAAAGTTTCTTAAGGTGAAATTGGCCATCTACGAAAAAACCCCGAAGACGAACAGCTACCGGTGTTGAAAAAGAAGTGGCAGTTCTAGAAATGGAAGTTTTTCAAAACTTTTGACAATTGTTAAGGTTATTACTCCAATTGTAGTTATAGGGTAAATGTGTACAAGAGTGCGAATATGTATAAGAGTACGCACTGATGATTTCTGCTTATTAGTGCCATCTGGGTAAGATGAAGTTATACCATTCAGAATTTAATGCTAAACCTGAGATAAAGGTGCAAAAGTGACCTGAATATAGTTTAGAGTTTGGTCGTACTGACGATTTTATGTTCAAACGTTGTGTGGATGTAATTTTCACCGCTCATAGTTTTAGTTTTTTGTAAGGTACGTACCAGTTCTTTTATTTTACAGTAATAATTTTCATTAGCTGTAACTTTTAAGGTGTCGTTATACACTAGCAGTTTTATACTTTCTATCCATCAAAAGCTTTTAACTTTGAAAACATTAGGTTATGTACAAATGTACAAGAGTGCGCAGCGAGGTATTGTATAAGAGTGCGCATTGCTTGCAATACGTAGTCTAATAGTCTTGGAGATACATATCATACGATAATGAATTATTTAACTCTACTACTTTGTACTGCTTCTCAAGTTGTGTGGTGGTGGTTATGGTGATTTTTTTTTTATTTTTACTTCCTGAGCGTGTTGTAATCGAGTCCGTCGACCGACTCTCTGTTTTTGCGTTTTCTCGACTTTTCAAGACCCCTAGAGTACGAAGAAATAAGTCTCCCGTTTTATGTGTAGTCTGTAGTCACTTATTCCTATTTATTTTCACCTTAGAAACAAAGATTTTTTCATAAAATGCAATGCGCACTCATAAGCGTTCAAATGCGCACTCTTGTGTAATGAACTGTCTAAGAGTGCGCATTTACACGTCTTGACAAAAATTGAAATTACTCTTAAAATATACTGGTCTTGGGACGTACAATTAAATATATCTGATCTCTAAACATGTATATAACGAAGCCATATCATAAAATTGGTCTATCCAAAAAAATTAAAAAGTTGTTGACAGTTTTACACTAAGTGCGTACTCTTGTACACATTTACCCTAATAATATCCAAGATAGTGGTGAAAATGTATTTTGGGGTGCGTTTGAAATTTTTTTAGGCTCTTTATTACTCGTAGACCATGGTTTAATTAGTAACGAAAAAAATATTGTTAAGATCTTCTCTGAGGATTCAGTTGTACCTACACAAAAAAATTACCAAATTTGTCACCGGAATAATTACAAGATTACATTAGTATGGTAAATTTGTTCATAAAACTATTTTTATTCTTGAAACTGAATCACTCTCATCACAAGAGTCTCTTCATTTGATTGATGAATTTAAGAGAAAAGGTTAGACATTTCCTGGAAAATTAAACAAATGATAAGTAAATAAAAATTATTTGATTCTTTCAACAAAAATAGCGATTTAAATTCATTGCAGCAAGCAAACCAAATTTTCCGTAACCATTTTGGTGTTGAAAGCGATTAAAGTATACACCAACCACATTACTCGACGATGAAAGAAGTTTTTCAACGATAAGTACCATCAAACGTGATTGTCGGAATGGTTATATCTCTAACCTGCATCACCAAATAAAACCCAAATTTCTGTTTAGTTAAAGAACTATCTTCACGCATCTCTAGGCGCTCAACGCCAAAACCCCAAACCCATCAATCCCCCAAGCCGCATCCACAAAATCCTCCTTCCGCCTCGACGGCAAAAACTCGGCTCCGACAGCTCAAGCGCGCAACCGAGTCCACAACCCATTTCTTCCACATCCCACAGCGCAATAAAAACCCGCCATTGGCACTTACCCCTTGAGCGCATCCTCCGCGTTCATCCCCTCGGAGACGACGTCCTCGCAAAAATCCAGGCCGCCGTCACGTCTCACGTGTAACACGCAACCAAACCGTCGCACCACCACGCACACCACAGAGCACAAGAACGGTCAGCTGTTAAAAGTCATCCGGAGCACGGTTAGATCGCGAGTGCCGAAGTCCGCGAACATCTCGGCCGGCCAAGACTGGAATGCTCCCGCCACTGGTCACTAGAGCGCCAACCCCGCCCAGGCAGGGGTTAATCCGTCGCGGAAATCGCGGACCGACGACCGGACCGCGGCGGCGGGAATGCGGCACGTGGGTTCGGGCGGAGTGCGGCGTCGAAGTCTCCCGGAAATTTTAATGCTGGGAGTGGAGATGGGCGATGGCGGAATTTCGGTAGTGTTGGTGGGATCTGCTTATATTGGTATGAATTGGTGTGTTTGGTTTAATGATTAAGTGATTTGTTTGAATTAATTTGTTTGGTACCTAGGTACTTGTTTCAGAGAACACAAATATTTGGTTTGGAGGTATTTATAGGTGTACAGATTATTGTTTTAGCGCATATGTAGCTCGTATTGGAAATGTTGTTGGTATGAAATTAAAATTGTTGTAAATAGTTTCTACGGAAGCTGCTCCTGGTCCGGCTTCACAATATTTTGTTCAATTATTTTTACATAATGGCACTGATTAATTAATTGCAGCATAACCTCTATAATCCGAATCAATTGAGGAAAGGTGTCCGGATTAGCGAGTTGTTCAGTTCAGCGAATTTCCCAAAAAGCTGAAAGGGAATTGAATAACAACTTCATACACTGCTGAAAACAAATTTCAAGAAATAAACCTGAATTTCATTAAACAGAAATAAAATATTCTTAACCAATAATGGATAATAATAGATACATTCAAAAAGATATTACTCCGTTACCATAACCACCTATATTTTTGGAATCAACACGTCGGGATCTATATCCCTGAATTTAATCAGAATTTTTAGATGACTTTTCAAAAATGAAATCTTCCATTATGTATTCGTAGTACCTGCCTTATGCAAATTTCGACCCATTCTCGACGATTTTCGAAATTTAACTAAATACTGCCATGCAGATTTTGGGCCGCAGAAGTCACTTCTCGCTTCATTTCTTCGATAACTTAAACGGTTTTTCCAGAATCGTCCATTGAAATATCGCAGTTTTCAAAAATTTCAAAAACTCGAATTTCACACCGAATTTTCCGAAAATATTGCTCTTACCGTAAACATGCTATATTTTTGGAATCAGCACGTCGGGATATATACACATATACTTATGTCTGAATTTTTCCAGAATTTTTAGAACACTTTTTCAAAAATGAAATTTTACACTATGGTAGTACTTGTCAAATAACCTGCCCTCTACGAAAATAAATGGCCGGTGGGCCAGGCTAGTATTTGCCAAAATAAGACTCATTTTGGCAAATGACCTACTCTCCCAAGAAAAGGTACTAGCCCCGCCCACTCACCCTTTATTTTCTTATAAGAGGGGGTCAGCTGCCAAAATCAGTCTTATTTTAACAAGTACTAGCCCCGCCCACCCACCCGCTATTTTCTCAGAGGGTATGGCGTCTGCCAAAACCAGTGTTATCTGAGCAAGTACTAGCCCCGCCCACCCACCCATATTTTCTTAAAGGATACGTCATCTGCCAAAATAAGACTTATCTTAGCAAATACTAGCCAGTAACGGCGGGTGGGCAGGGTTAGTCCTTCCTAATATAAGTCTTGTTTTGGCAAATGACATACCTTCTAAGAAAGTAAAGGGTGGGTGGACGGTCCTTGTAGTTGTTAGGATAAAACTGACTTTGCCCCTATTAATTTTGTAAAAACTTGTGAAATTTAAAGATGGGTCCGAAAGCAAGAGAATGCTAGGTTTTAGAATTTAGTTCGTCGAAATGTATTTTCCAGACTTTCTTCAGGATTTTTAGCAACTTGCTCAAATTTTTGGTCGTCTGAAATTTATGACCTTTTCCCAAGAACCGTCGAAAATGACCAAAATAATTTCTTTTGTTAATTTCGACCTCAAGAAGATTTTTAAGGCTTCACTTCTTCTAAAATTTTTACCATGTTTTTAGAAGCGTAAAAATGAAATGTGACAAATTTTGAAATATATGTCTATGAGATTTTACTTTGGGCCTGAATATTTAATATTGACAAATGACCTACTCTTCTAAGAAAAGGTTCTAGCCCCGCCCACCCACCCTTTATTTTCTTAAAAGAGTAAGTCATCTACCAAAATCAATCTTATGTTGGCAAGTATGAGCCTGATTTTTGCAAATGACATATGCTCTAAGAAAATAACGGTGGGTGGAAGGGGTAGTACTTGTTAAAATAAGACTGATTTTGGCAGATGACCCTCTCTTCTAAGAAAATAAAGGGTGGGTGGGCGGGGCTAGTGCTTGTCAAGATGAGACTGATTTTGGCCAATGACTTATCCTTTAAGAATATAAGGGAGGGTGGGCGGGGGGCTAGTACTTGTCTTAATAAGACTGATTTTGGCAGATGACTTATTCTTCCAAGAAAATAAAGGCTGGGTGGGTGGGGCTAGTACTTGCTAAAACTTAAAAAACGTAAAAATCAAAAAATGACAAATTGAAAAATTGGATAAATGAGAAATAGGAAAATTAAAAACTGAAATATCGAAAAATTAAAAAAAGCAAATCTTATAAAATCGAATTCCTTATTAAAGTTTCAATTTTTTTTAGTTTTTAGATTTTTCAACTTTTGAATTTTTCATTTGATAATTTGTTTGACGATTTTGCAGTTTTTAATTCCAATCTTCTCAAAAGTTCTCAAGTTAAAATTTTTCCCTTTCACTATTTGTCATTTTTCGATTTTTTAACTAAGAGAACAAATTTATTCGAACCGAAATTATGAAATATTGAAAAATCCAAAAATTGAAAATTAGAAACAACATTTTCAGATGTTTTGAAGTTACGGTAAACATGACAATCGCTGATCAAAATTACTTTTTACTCCCTTCCAAAAACTCGGTGACAAAAAATCAAAAATCGAAAATTTAAAAACTAAAAACCCTATCTATTTTCTCGGAAAACTACCAAAATTGTACACTAGCACTTGACAAATAACCTACCCTCTAAGAAAATAAAAGGCGCGTGGGCCGGACTAATATTTGCCAAAATAAGACTCATTTTGGCCAATGACCTACTCTTCTAAGAAAATAAAGAATAGGTCATCTGGCAAAATCGGTCTTATCTTGGCAAGGATGAGACTGATTTTTACAAACGACATATCCCCTAAGAAAATAAGGGTGGGAAAACGTCAAAAATTTATTTATTTTTCATTTATTACGCAGAAATGACAGGTTTACCTAGGAAAAGAATCCAAAGTCGATACGCTGATGACTTTCAAAGTACAATTTCATAAATAGGTATTTCAAAATTTGTCACATTTCATTTTCACGCTTCTAAAAACATGGTAAATATTTTAGAAGAAGTGAAGCTTTTAAAAACTTCTTGAGATAGAAATTAACAACAGAAATTATTTTGGTCATTTTCGATGGTCCTTGGGAAAAGGTCATAAATTTCAGACGACCAAAAATTTGGGCAAGTTGCTAAAAATCCTGAAGAAATTCTGGAAAATACATTTCGACGAACTAAATTCTAAAACCTAGAATACCTACTCATGGTTTCGGACCCATCTTTAAATTTCACAAGTTTTTACAAGATTAATAGGGGCAAAGTCAGTTTTATTTTAACAAGTACAAGGACCGCCCACCCACCCTTTACTTCCTTAGAGGGTATGGCGTCTGCCAAAATCAGTCTTATCAGAGCAAGTACTAGCCCCACCCACCCACCCGTATATTCTCAGAGGATATGTCATCTGCCAAAATAAGACTTATGTTAGCAAGTACTAATCCCGCCCACCCGCCGTTACTGGCTAGTACTTGCTAAGATAAGTCTTATTTTGGCAGATTATATATCCTCTGAGAAAATACGGGTGGGTGGGTGGGGCTAGTACTTGCTCTGATAAGACTGATTTTGGCAGACGCCATAACTTCTGAGAAAATAGCGGGTGGGTGGGCGGTGCTAGTACTTGTTAAAATAAGACTAATTTTGGCAGATGATCCCCTCTTCTAAGAAAATAAAGGGTGGGTGGGCGGGGCTATTACCTTTTCTTGGAAGAGTAGGTCATTTGTCAAAATGAGTCTTATTTTGGCAAATGACCTACTCTTTCAAGAATAGGTAATAGCCCCGCCCACCCACCCGCTATTTTCTCAGAAGGTATGGCGTCTGCCAAAATCAGTCTTATCTGAGTAAGTACTAGCCCCGCCCACCCACCCGTATTTTCTCAGAGGACATGTCATCTGCCAAAACAAGACTTATGTTAACAAGTACTAACCCCGCCCACCCGCCCTTACTGGCTAGTACTTGCTAAGATAAGTCTTATTTTGGCAGATGATATATCCTCTGAGAAAATACGGGTGGGTGGGCGGGGCTAGTACTTGCTCTGATAAGACTGATTTTGGCAGACGCCATACCTTTAGAGAAAAAAGCGGGTGGGTGGGCGGTGCCAGTACTTGTTAAAATAAGACTGATTTTGGCAGATGATCCCCCCTTCTAAGGAAATAAAGGGTGGGTGGGCGGGGTTATTACCTTTTCTTGGAAGAGTAGGTCATTTGCCAAAATGAGTCTTATTTTGGCAAATACTAACCCGTCTTTTATTTTCTTGGAGGGTAGGTTATTTGGCAAGTACTAGCAAATTTCGATCCAATTGACGATTTTCTAAATTTAACTAAATACTTTTTTTTGTAGATTTCGGGGCGCAGAAGTCACTTCCGGACTCATTTCTTCTATAACTTCAATCTTTTTTCTAGAATTAGTTAATTAAATTCAGGGCATTGAAATAACACAATTTTTAAAAATTTCAAAAAATTCAGTACAACATGTACACGTTTTCAAGTTCAGTTCGGATTACAGAGTTTTTGTTCGGATTAAAGAGATATCGCGACTTCAAGTAGCCTCTCTTCGGATTACTGGATGTTCGGATAATCGTGGGTTTGGATTATAGAAGTTATATCGTATGTATACCTATGTATGTATATGATCAATGCTAATACCTTTTTTTATTGTAAATTTGTAAAATAATATTATAATAAAAAGAGCGGATTTACACATATGCACAAATATTTGTCTAAATATACAGTGTGAGTTTTACATAATAACGGAACCCTGACCAAATTTCAATCCAACACAAAATACATATCTCATATGTTACTCTTTTTATGTTTTATTTTTAAAAATCTACAAGCATAGTTACCTAATAGTTAATTTTAACTTTCACATTATAGGTACACGAAAGATGAAAAGATTGATACATTCTAGTAAATGTCTACGAAAGAAGTTGTTCCGATAGGCGACATCCATTCGACCAAATCTTTAGATGTTTAGAAAAAATCTTAAGACAAAATTGGCCGAAAGAAACAAGACATAGATTTCTTCTTCTGGGGGGTTGTAAAAGAACAATTTCTTTATAAGACACAGATAGACATTATTGGCTGTTTCTTTGGTAGCATCGAAAACGTAACGTCACGTTGTATTTTTGTTCATCTTCACAATCATCTTCCTGCACAAGCTTTCTTCAAGATACATTTTTTATTTTCAACAATAAGCACTAAAAACAAAAAAATTATGCATAAAAAGTAAACCAAAATAAAAAGTCAAACATTGCATGATTAATCACGCAATTTTTGGCTATTCATGATGATAAACCGAAAACGTCGTTCCGTTTGTTTCTCTGCTCTTTGTTTCAGAACTTGCTTATCCGAGAAACATCATCACCCTGCCTAGCAACGTTAACACCCTAAGCACTTTCTCATTACCGCAGGCACGAATAAAATTTGATTCAGCGTTTCAAGCACTTGCCTTTTAAATGCTAATCAATAATCGAATGTCGAGGTGTCTTTTTCCAGTTTTAATCACCTGTGAATAATATATTTTGTTATAAGTGCAAGTAAGCATAACGACAATGACCGATTAATTCAGGTGACGCCTTCAGGGTAATTGTTGGCTTGCTTATAAAGCACACGACATTTGTGAACGTTGTCTGCGGCAAATGTTTATTGGTAATTGTTTAGAGAAGTTTATTTGTTAAAAACGCGTGTACCTGTTTCGAAATGAAAAAAAAACGTTCCATATATCACGCACTAACGACTGATTTTTCGAGCAAGTTAACTTTGGGATTTAAGTATTATCTGTCGTTAAAAATAAGCACTTGCAAAGTCCCCCAGTTAACGACTTCTTCCTACATTTAATCTGAAAGTACTTAGAATCGATTTATAGTATTGCATGATACAGCAATACTTAAAGTATAATCTTCTTGTTGCAGCAGTGCAATCTGATCTTCCAAGAAATTATAATGCACAATTTAATATCAACGAAAGGAAGTAAGTATCTAAACTTTGTGTTTTCTTTAGGTATTATATTGTAGATTATAACAAGTAATATGCTTTTCATAAAAAATAAGGTTATTTCAAACGCTAGTGCAGCTAGTTTCGCAGCTAATTTAGTTGAATGTATAAAAAAATCCATTCAGGCGGCACAGCCATAAATTCTTACAAATTATTGCCTATCGTGATACTACCAGAGTTGCAAAAACTTGTAATTTTCAGTTAATTATGATTAATTGTGAGTAATCTGCAACACGATCGGTATTTTTATAACCGCATGTAAGCACACGAAATAAATAACTTCTGAAAATACCTATGTAAGTGTGTTGAACTATATTTGGAGTTTCCAGGAAAATGAATAAAAGGAGACATTTTTAGGTCCCAAAATTGACGATTTAGGTCATAAAAATCTTAGTTTAGGTTAAAAATCTGGAGGAAAAAATATTTGACCAACGAAAAAGCATGCATGAAAAAAATATATATTAAAAAAAACATTATAGAATTTTTTTTTGTGTAAGAAACAAAAAAAAATGATTAAATAAACAAACGATCTATAGTTACGTCCACTAATTCTAAGTTATCGCAAAAAATGGCGATCAAATTAAAGCAAATCGCATTTAACAAAAAATAAAATAATAATTCAGGTATTTAAAATGAATAACAAAAGCAAACTATATATTTCTCTAAATTTTCGATTGTAAATTTACACCTTTGATCGCTTAAAACACTTTTAAGTTTTGAAAACATGCGTTCCACATCACAAGAAGTGATGGGTGCAAAATTAAATATTGAACAATCTACGTTTTCATTTATGTATGTATTGTTGGTAGCATTTCCATTACCGCAAATTACGTTATTTACTGAATATATAAAATCGTATCCTGGATTCTTTTTTAATAGAGAACATAATTTTTGCGACGCGCCATTTCCCCCAACTTTCCTGGTGTGTTTTTTAAAGATGTATACACTTTTTCCACAATTTCCATACTTTGGTTTAATTTTAAACCTATGTTTCTAATTGTTCTATTGCATCAGCAATAATTTTAAAGTGAGTTTTAATGTACAAGAGTTTATTTTTAATGTTTGCTTTATTCAGGAATTCTTGAGCTTTTTTAATGGTTTGTGCATCTGTGGTTTCAAATGACATTAAAACCTAAAAATATTCAATATAAGAATGATAGTAAAAATTCATTATATATTTACTGACTTGTTTTAAAACATCAAAGTGTTCTGCATAAAGCAATGCTGCTTGAATCCAAGTGCCCCACCTGGTTAATACAAGTTCAGGTGGGAGAGGTGTATTTGGTAAACTGTTTTTATAAAACTCTACTCTTATTGCTGCTTTTAAAAAAAATTTTCTTAACATTGCTAATTATCCCATTGACATATGGATAATTCAGCCTATTTGTTTCAGACACTAAATGTAACCCATGTGCCATACATGTTAAGTGTGTTAAATTGTCATAAAACACCTTCAAATTAGTACCAGTTTTGATCAAGTATGAAGCACCATCTGATACAAACCATTTAACTTTTTTGTGTTCAGTTCCTTTTGGCCACAATAAAGCTACAAATTAAAAACTAAATAAATTATAATAATTTCAATGCTTAAAATTATCAATAGCACACTCAATGATTCGTTTATAAATCTCGAGATTGTGTTGCTATTAGTTTTATCAATCTGCTTCAAAGTTAGTAGAAATAGACGGCCAGCTTCTTCAGAAGTTAACTTTCCAATTACTAAAATGGGCTATGTATCTTCCTACTCTGTCCGTCGTCTCATAGACGCTAATCCATGTATCATTATTGCCAATAGAAATTCTAATTTGTTTAATTACCTGTAAATTATACAATTTATGTTAAAAAGTTTTTAAATAAAAATTCTAGTGTTCACCATATCGTATTCTTTTGGTAAATAATTTTTTCTCACAGTGCTTTCTGAGGGTAAATGTCTTCCTGTATATTTATGCATAAAATTTTTAAACTCAGGACAACTAACTTTATTCCATGGAATATTTGCTGCGGTAAATGCCCTACATAAATCGGTGCAAAATTGCGTAAAATCATTGTCAAAACTAAGGTTTAATAACATCTGTTTACTGGATTTATTCTCGTTCTTTTTATGTGCATCGCCACTGCAGTGTTGTTCAAAGTGTGATTTTTTTCGCACTTAAACTAGGAAACAAAAATGTGAACATAATTCAAGCTTCAGTATTTTAAATGTTTACTTAGAACTTTTCCACACACTTTGCAGAATAACTCATTGTCTTTGGTTGAAGAAGGAAATTGAAAATTAGTATCCAAATTATTCCCTAACCATAATTTGATTTTATCTTTCATGGATGATGTTACCTTAGGCATTTTGAGGATTCTTTACTGTATGCACAAAGATCAAAACTGGCCCCAGCACACTCACTAACACGCAAAACACTCAGTATCACTAACAATAAACGTTGTTTACAACCCATTTTTAAACAATCTGCCAGCCAAAGCAATGAATTCACGTAAAGTCTCTATTGTGCAAGCACGTCCGCTTCGTTGATCGTGGAATCCTACTTTAAGCCTTTTAAAATTTACAATTAGGTCGTTTAATTAATACTTTAGGTATCTAACGATAAATTAGGCATTTTAGGTAGTAATAAATGGCCGTTAAATAAACAGAATTTTTTAAATTCGGATAAATATATAAATTTCGCTGCAATGCCTGAAGTAGATATAAAAAGGTAAAAAACTTAAGATCCGAAGCCTACTTATAAGTTAAAAAAATAGTCTTATTTACTCTTCTCGCTTATTACAGTGGAAAAAGTAAGAACCATTTTACAGGAATTAACACTGAAATGGGTCCATTAGGTGCCAGTTTGGTGTCTGCACATCTCATTACAGCCTGCTGTTAAAAAACGACAAGTAATAAATCTCTCTGACGGACAGATCCCAGGGGTGTACCTAACTATGTTATGTACGCATTTACAGAAAAGAAATATAAACCTTTTAAAACCTTAAAAGGGAATCATTAAATGAAAAAAGTGCAGAAATGGTTGCAATTAACCACTTCTTTTATTTTTTGTAATCTTTTTGTAATTAATTATTTTATTACATCAGTAGCTATACTGCGTTTCAAACTTAGCATCCGATAATAATTAACCCTATTTACTGGTTAAGACATGTTTAGAAAGTAGTTGTGACACATTTTTCAGCAATGGAAACTCGTTGTTGGAAAATACGAAGAATACAAATAATATAAGAATAAGAATTTAACCGTTGATCAGCAATGCACAACGTTTTAATGCAAATAATACAAAAATGTTAACAACGGATAAACAAAATAAAAAAAAAAGAATACTTACAGAAAAATCAGTCTGCAAAAACATACAAAAAAACAAATCGGGACAATGGACAGACGGACAGACAGACCTATTTCTTCGTACCCTAGCGATCATGAAAGGTCGGGAGGATGTGAAAATAGAGAGCCGGCCGACGGACTCAATTACAATACTTCCTTCACTTACGCTTGGGAAGTAAAAATAATGTTTTGATAGATTTTACCTTACATTTTCTTTTTTTTCTTCCCGAGCGTAAGCAAAGGAAGTATTGTAATCGAGTCCGTCGTCCGACTCTCTACTTTTACGTTTTCTCGATCTTTCATGACCCCTAGAAGACGAAGAAATAGGTCTCCCATTTCCGTCTGTCTGTCCGTCTGTCCGTCTGTCCGTCCGTCTGTCCGTCCGTCTGTCCGTCTGTCCGTCTGTTGTCCCGGATTTTTATTAGACAGATAATCTCCGAAAGTACTCGACCGATTGTTGTGAAATTTTGTACTTATATTAAGAATATCATGTAGATGGTAAAACGCTAACCAAAATTTGTCTAATCATCCCCACCGTTAATGCGATGACGTCACTTCAAAATTGTACATAGTAAATGGGTTTTCAATTGTATAAAATAACATAGTCCTACACATGTAGTTTACAACTCTGAATCGACTTTTCACCCGAAACGTCCAGATTTTTGGAAAAAAAATCAAAATTATAAAACAACATTTTGAAATTTATTTTTAATCTGCTAACCAGAATGCTTTGAAATGTTGCAGATGTTTTAAGGCTATAAAGAGCATCATAAATCTTTAGTCAAAAAATATTTGCTTATCCCCTCCAAAAACTTGATGACGTCAGCTCAAAAGTTTGTGGAATAAATCATATCTAAAATGTACAAAATATGATGAGTCTGTACTTGTGATCTGTCACTCCATTCATATTTTTGGATTTGCATATACAGGGTGACTCAAAAAAATTAATGAATTCGTAAATATATTTTATTGATTTAATCAGGAACTACAAAACCGAATGCTCTGAAATCTTGCAGATGTTTTAAGGTCACAAAGAGCATAATAAATGTTTAGTCAAAATATATTTGCTTATCCTCTCCAAAAACTTGATGACGTCAGCTCGAAAGTTTGCCGAATAAATCATATCTAAAATGTACAAAATATGAGTCTGTACTTGTTATTTATCACTCCATTCATATTTTTTGGTTTGCATATACAGAGTGACTCAAAAAAATTAATGAATGCGTAAATATATTTTATTGATTTAATCAGGAACTACAAAACAGAATGCTCTGACATCTTGCAGATGGTTTAAAGTTATAAAGAGCATAATAAATGTTTAGTCAAAATATATTTGCTTATCCTCTCCAAAAACTTGATGGCGTCAGCTCGAAAATTTGCCGAATAAATCATATCTAAAATGTACAAAATATGATCAGTCTGTACTTGTGGTCTATCACTCCATTCATATTTTTTGGATTTGCATATACAGGGTGATTCAAGAAAATAAATGAAAGCGTAAATTTATTTTACTGATTTACTCAGGAACCACAAAACCGAATGCTTCGAAATCTTGAAGATATTTTAAAATTATCATAAGCATGGTAAATTTTTGATCAAAATGTATTTGGTCGTCCCCCCTAAAAAATTTATGACGTCACCACAAAATTTTGCTGAATAAATCCTATCTAAAATGTACAAAATATGGTGAGTCTCTTCTTGTGATTTATCATTCCATTCAAATTTTTTCGATTTGCATATACAGGGTGACTCAAAAAAATTAATGAAAGCGTAAATTTATTTTATTGATTTAATTAGGAATTACAAAACCGAATGCTTTGAAATCTTGGGAATATTTTAAAGTTATTATAAGCATGGTAAACTTTTGTTCAAAATGTATTTGTTCATCCCTCCTAAAAAAATTGATGACGTCACCCTTAAATTTTGCTGAATAAATCCTATCTAAAATGCAAAAAATATGATGAGTTTGTACTTGTGATTTATCATTCCATTCATATTTTTTAGATTTTCTTAAGAGGTGGTTCAAAAAAATTAATGAAGTCAATTTATTTTATTGATTAAATTAAAGGCAACACTTATTATTAGTATTACACCTCAACCAACCCAATTTGGTAGACACAAAATTTGTTAAAGGAAAAACTCGGTTGAAACATAAGGGTAACACGCTTATTTACATCGACTTTAACATTACAGACCTGCATTTGTTTTATGCGATCACTTGGTTCCGCGAATGTGAAATAGACATGTTTATAATCAACCAATTGTGAATTTCACCGTCAAGAATTAAAATAAAACCCAATATTTTATATAATAAACGGAAGTCGAAGCAATAAAACCGATGGTCGTTTTGTTTACAGTTTCTCTGTTTGACTCTCACGTATGCTGTTACGCTTGTCATCTAAAATTAAGAATGTTTATACATAAACGATTTTCAGTTGCCGTATACGTGAGTAAATTGTTTCGTTATTTTATTGATTATAAAAAATCAATATTCAAAACGACCTAATTCATTTTCCCGAAAATTTGGGAATACAATAATTTTATTCTTAGTATTACACTACATCTATCCCAACTGATATACGTGTACTTGCAAAAATGTTGACGTCATCGCAATTTTTTTTAAATTCCCACTACAAAAATGTAATGAGAAAAAAACACAATAGCCATGCAGTCGTCAAGTTTCCGACAGCGAGGGAAGTACTGTCTAAACTCTTTAGACCAATTTTTTTTTTCTTAACATACATACCCATCTTTTAGTAAGAAACTTAAAACATGGTTAAAATGATTTTTGCAAGGAAATATGGATTTTGCAATTATGGGACGGAGCTTAATTGCAAAATCAATATTTCCTTATACAGATTTTTTATTTTAAACAAGTTTTAAGTCTCATGTTGTGAAAAGAAGTCTACACAGTTGTTTCGTACATATGTTTATGGTTGCGAAAGATAGGCAAGCAGCAATTCCTGTCCACCCCCTTATTGCCTACCCTTAACTACCACCCGCCGATAATCCCCACCCACACAAGAAAGCCGCCCTCTGGGAGAGGAAAATTTAAAAATATTTGTAACGAATTTTCATCGTTGTTCGTTAACCGTCGAAGTGAGAACATCTCGTGGCGGCCCGTTGTTATTGTTGTTTGTTGTTTCAATTTTCGTTGCTGCAAGTGGCCCCAGCGCCTTTTCTTCGTATCTACAAAAGGCCCAGGTGCCTTCAATCAAGAGAAATCGTCGAGGAAGATCGTTGCAATCAGGGTGAGTCCGTTGTCCATCTTCCTTATATTGTTGTTTGCTTATATGACTTGCGTCGTAAACAACAGTCATATTAAAAGAAAAAGACAAAATGTAAGCCCGCCCACCCACCCTATCTCAATTGTGATGATTTTTTTATTTGCCATGAACCAAGGAGACTGAGCTTAACTGCAAAATACTTATTTCTTTATAGGAAATTAAAAACATGTTCTTGAGTATCGTGGTGTTCAAAGAATAGGTATATTAAGAAAAAAAGCAAAATATAAACTCTCATGAAGTACTTTTCTCGTAGTGTTTAACATCAATATGTTATTATCTTGAATGGAAAACCGAGTCGGATTACTATCAAACTGAAATATATTATATATAGAGAGCGGATTTCTAGGTTTAATGCTTTTTGTGAAAAATGTAAGCACTTCAAAACTTTTTTATATCTGTAACTATGATACAATTTGGAGTCATTTGACACATTTTTTTTATGCTTATTTGCTTTTTTTCAATTTTATGCATATTAAAACTTATATGCTTATTTAATGCTTTTTTCGACGAATATGAGTTTTAATGCATATTTTGTTCAAATGCCGGCCTTGTCGGGATGACAAATACTTGTTATTTAGCCGTATCGTATCGTATGCATTTTACCTGGACTTGACCATTGAAGTACACTTACTCAAGATCCTTTCTGTAAATAGGTTCCGGTCGTTTGGGTTATAAAATTTTATTATAGGATTGGAAAAATACTCCATGGATTTTATGACTTTAAATCCTTACTTCCGTTGATAATGAATTAAAGCTTTTAACCAGATGTTCTTTTTCGGCATTTTGCGGCAAGACCGTTGAAGATTTTTTAGAAAAAAAGATTATTGTACCCAACTACCTACCTTAAAATTTTTCTAATGGAAACTTTTAAGTAAATGAACCGTTTATTTCACAACCATCAGTCTATCGCATCTGTCGTAGTACAGTGTTATACGTGGTCCTCCCTTATTACATGTTGAGTTCTTTTTAGTAATATTACTAATATTTTAAAAGAATGCCGAAAGTAAATTCGACGCCGGATGAGTGGATAAGGGATTTTCCAGAATTAAAATTAGAAAACAACAAAATATTCTACAGAGCTTGTGTGAAAACCGTAAGCCGACAATTTTTTTTTTATCTATTTTCCTTTATTAATCCTGTATATGTATGTTGTTTTAGATTCAAAGTGATAAAAAATATAACGTGACGCAACATGTCAGAACCACTCTTCATGTAGAAAGGAAGAAAATGTTTGAAGTTTCTAAAATTAAACAGCAGACCATACATGAATCTGCTGCATCTACTTCTAGAAAAGATGATCAGTTTCAGTTTAATTTCGATTTATGTAAAATGATGATCCAGTCCAATATACTTTTAAAAAAATTGGAGAAAGGCCCTCTTCAAGAATTCCCTGAAAAACACTGCAATCGACATATTGAAAGTACTCTCCGAAAAAATTATGTAGCCCTAGTGTTTCAGCAAGTTTACAACGAAATTAAACATCGCATTGGAGATAATTATTTATGGTTCGCTGTCGATGAAACAACCGATAGTTGTGGAAGATACGTGGTAAGTTTAATTGTTGGAATCTTAAATGAAAATTTCCCTAGTCGAGGGTATGTAGTAAGTTTGAAAATGTTAGATAAAACAAATGGCAATACGATTACCAGATTTGTAAATGACAGTCTTACGTCACTATTTTTGCCAAATAAAATTTTATTGAAGATCTCGGATGCAGCTCGTTATATGTTGAAAGCAGGGAATAATCTAAAAATATTGTACCCCAATTTAATTCACTCTACTTGCATTGCCCACGGTTTAAACAGAGTGGCTGAAGGAATACGTTTGCAGTTTCCTACTGTTAATAAATTAGTGGCAAGTGGTAAAATGATTTTTGTTAAAGCCCCACTAATAAGAGTGCAACATTTTAAGGAAAAATTTCCAAACATACCATTGCCCCCAGAGCCGATTATAATGAGGTGGGGAACATGGTTACATTTTATTATGACAAATATATCAAAGAATTTGAGAAAGTAGTTACGGAGTTTAGCGAAGATTCTTCTCAATCGATTAAAGACTGCATAAATATTTTGGAAAACAAAGATTTGCTACAAGATCTAGCTTTTCGAAGAAGCAACTATCAATTCGTATGTGAGGTAATAGAAAAGTTAGAAAAACCCAACATGTTGTTGGTAGATGCCATAAACTTAGTGAAAGAATTTAAATAACAAGCAAACGCAGTAAGGGGTGATATTGGTACTAGAGTATCTCAAAAACTTGACGAAGTGTTAAATAAAAATGCAGATTTCGGTGTTCTTTCCGACGTTGCTCGTGTTTTACAAGGCCAGAAGGTGGAAAATTTGGAGTTAGATTCAACATTAGTTGCAAAATTCAAATTTGCGCCAACAACGAGTGTGGATGTTGAACGCACATTCTCCAATTTTAAACACATTTTAAATGATCGGCGAAAAAATTTTACAGTTGACAACTTGGAACATATTACAATCATAAATTGTTTTAAAGAAAACTGAAATACGTGTGTAAAATATAAAGTCTAGGATTATTGTAATAATATTTTATCCAAAGTTCTAAGAAGTGTTCTTTGATTTGTAATATGATTGTTTTTAATGCTTTCTTGTTTAAAATAAAACTTTTTTAATGCAAGTGTTGTACTTATTTAAGCGCTTATTCTTAATTTTTTTGTGCTTACAAATCCGCTCTCTACTTATCTCTTTCTTCTGGTATGCTTCCTCTATAGTTTTTATTTGTCTTTCTAATAAATCCTTTTTTTCCTGCGACATATTTGCTTAACTATCTTTCTTTGACTGTTATAATTCCTTGTATTTTTTTTCGTTTCTTATCTGCAGCATTTTCATTCTGAGTAACTTTTTATGTTTTATTTGTGCTTCGTATTCTTCGTCTAACCATTCTTTCCTTTCTCTTGCTTTTGTTTTACTCACATGTCTTTTTGCCGCTTCTGTTACTATTCGTTCTATATTGTTTCATTTGGTATTTATATTTTTTTCTTTTGAAAGATCTTGCTTTTCGAGGTGTCTTTCTATGTCTGCTTCATATTTTGTTTCGAGGCCCTGTGCTTGTAATTCTTCTTTATTATACCCTACTTCGTGATTCTTCCTGCTTTCTTTGTCTTCCCCTTTCCATTGCTTTAGCTTTGCTCTTACCAAAAAGTGGTCTGAATCTGTGTCGGCCCCTCGGTAGGTTTTCACTGTTTCCATTCTACTTTAGAACTGTTTTCTTGTGTAGATGAAAAAAAACCTACACCAACATGAAAGTGAATATACATCACTTTTGCTACAGCCAGCTGATAAATTGCGAAATTAAATGAAACGTCAAAGCTACTTTGTTGTACATTTTTCCAGTTTTAATGAAAGTAGGTAAACTTCGTGTTATGATATTTATAGTGTAAATAAATATTGTGTTATGATTATGAACAAAGGTAGATTTTACCCGTGCTTAGCAACTTTCAGTTTTGTGTTAATGACTCCAAAGTGATTAAATTGAAATACTTGACACCCGAGATTGTACCTTTTGATTATTTTTCTGTATAAATCGAATTTGTATGATAAGTGGTTTTAATTAATATCAAACAGTGTTGCCTTGCATTCATTAGAGTGAATGCAATTATTATTATTTGTTGTTCTTGTACATATTAATAAGTTAAGACTTCAGTCCGTTTACTGAGTAATAAATATCTTAAAATCCGTCTATTTGAGTCTTTGTTTTTGCATGCTTGCTTTTTTTCGACCTATTTTACTTTTTTCTGTCTATTTTATATTTTTCGACGCACGCTATAGTTGTTGCAAAGCATTACAAGGCGAAAATTTAGAAAAATATCCAATTTATTATGCAAATTTTAACGAATATTAGACCTGTAAATTTTATTATTCCGAAAACTTGTCTAAAGCACCTATTTTGCCATTCTTGATTTTATTATACTTACTTCAGCTGAATTAAGTTCGAAGTGTTACGTGTCTGAGGGTTCTAACCACAACACGCCCAACAGCTCGAAAATATGCCAAAAATGTGAATATCACACGAGTGTTTATTCTGATATACAGCCACCCGTCACGAGCCACCTGTTCCCCATTAAGCAAACGTCATATTTCCAGAAATCCGTACTACATCATCCATATGGCTACAGCCTCACCGCTCCACCTTCAACCCAACCAACATTCTCCCACAAATCACACTACCAAAATCCATATTCGCCATACTCTCTCTATACGTGACTAAAATTAGCATCGGCCAGAAAACCCAGAACTGTTCCAAATCCGATTGCATAAGCAGCGCAAGAACAACAGTTAACGGATCTCGGCCGACACCTAATTACAATAATATATCACAAGGATAACAATAAAAATCCGGGTCGGCAAAGCCTCCGGAGCCCACGTAGCGGGCTCGCGACGGCTCGAACGAAACAAAAAGTCATCGTCGGCAGTGCCGGCGAGCAAAGCAGCGACTCTTCGCACAAAAGTAGGTACTGCTGCGGTGCGTTGTTTTGGTCCGGCCTGCGGCCTTGCCCTGCCTTTCCGCGTTCTTGACAATGTCGCTGACCTGATCTCCCCCGCAATGGACACACACGTCAGGCATTCGCGATGGGAATAATGAATGCATCGCGGCACGAAGTACCCCGAAATGGGCAGCGATGGTTGAGGAAGGACGTGGTCGCACGGAGCGGCGGAGCGGAGAGGCCGGGGCGGTGGGATCGTGGAGGTCCATTTATTCGCAAGGATCGGTCAAATTGTTGTTGCTTCGGCGAGATTTTTGCGAAGGAGGAAGTACTGAGTCAATCGAACGGCTAAATAATATCTATACAATATTACACTTTAAATGTATACTAATAAAATTTTGTGACATTATTAGGATATAATATTTAAAGTGCTGAATATACAGGCTTACAACAAAGCAATGGACAAAAATCATAAAATAAACTTAATTTTAATTATAAATATTATATAAACATAACCATACGTTGGAGTAAAAATTTATGCTACAGACATTGTTCAAACTTTTCCCCATTCACTATCTGACATCCAGACGATGGTAGATCTGGTTAACGGAATTTTCAATAGATCTGGGGATTTATACGTTCGTATCAATAAAATCAAGGGGTGTCAGATGCGGAGACCTAGGTGGCCATTCTACTAGTCCACGCCTTTCAATCCACATTCCATCAAATTGATTAAATAAAAATCCTTACATTTACTCCATAATGTGGTGGTGCCCCATGCTGTTAGAACCAGATCCTGCGATCTAAATTTTGTGGATTATTTGGATCGAGAAACGTAGTAATTAGACCCGGAAGCACTGCGGTTCTAAGAAGATCTAAATATAGATCTGTTGTTAAATTTCCAAGAAAAAGGTAGGGGCCAATGAATCTTCGATTTGTTATTCTCACCCAAACATTAATTTTTTGGGGACGTTGGGTGTGTACCGCTTGAACCCAATGAGGTTGTTCTAAATCTCAGTACAATTGTGTCGATTTACGGTACCATTTAAGTAAAATGTGGCTTGATCCGAAAATACCACTACACTATTTAAAAAATTGGGATTGTCGTCACAATGTCTCATGAAGCTTTCACAAAATTTCAATTGTCTGTCAGGACGACTCTGATAGTTCATGGATGAGTTTAAACTTATATATATGCAGTTTCTTTTTTTTTTAAACTTTACCACAATCCACTGGGTAACATTTTCTTGTAAAACCATTTCCATCGTTGTTACATGGGGGTTGTCTTTCAATGATAACAAGAGATTCAACTTGGTGTTATCGATTATTTCTGGTCTTCCACATCTTGGAATATCTCTCACGTTTCCTGTTTGATTAAATTTTCAACAATCCTACTAACTTTAGGATTTCTATACGTTCTTTTTCGGTTAAACGAGCCATTAATATACGACTTTGACAGAAGTGTAGACAAACAAAAAATATATATTCTTTGACAGATTTTCGTTTTAATTTTTAATTATTTTTAGTTAATTTATTAAATAACATCCCTGCACCCCCTGTGCCTTGGGGGGCCAAATTGCAAGGGATTGTGCAACCTGCACAAGTACGGATCTTATAAGATATATTTATATTAAAAAAGCAAAAGGAAAAGATGGCCTCTCAGCAATAATAACAAGCTTTAACTTCAAGTGTTTGTTTATGCATCAGAAGAATGTCACGTAGAAATGTGTTTGATTTAAATGAGTTTGTCGCCTCAAAACAAAGGACTAAAATTATCAATTAAGCCACAATGCTTTAAATGTTATTATTATGCTTATTAAATAAAGACGTGCGTATTCTCACCTTTTCGAGAAAATGGGGAGGTTCCTTCTTAATTTGATAAATAAAAAGTGTGTTATGACGTCATAAACATAGTTAATACAAAGAAGAAACGATCAATTTTGGCATTGAACGTGTGACCGACGGTTATATCCTGAGTTAGTGCTAAAATGTTATTATACTGTGTTAATTTTTTTGTGAATATTTGGCCGTTTAAGGAAAAAACTCAAAGCGGACGTCATCAAATTGTTGGTGGGGATGATTAGCAAATTTTGGTTAGCGTTTTACAATCTACGTTCCTAATATACATACACAATTTGACAAAACTCAGTCCAGTAGTTTCGAACAGATGGAAACGGGAGAGTAATTTTTTCGTCTTTAGGAATCAAGAAACGTCGAGGACACATAAAAGTGCCCATTCATCCGATGGACTTCGCTTACCCTTAGGAAGTAAATACTTATGTTTAGCAGCACTACATGATTATATCCCCTTTCTGGATAGTCAATCTAGCAGGGTAAGAATTTGAGATAATTATTTGTACAGATTCAAGTTTCATAACTTGGACCTAATTAGTGACACCTTTAAAGTTTTTACAATGTCGATAAACGAACTCGTACACTTTAAACGATTTAAAAATAATCTCTTTATTATGGGAGTTAAAGGTCAACTTGGTGTCAAACAAAACATCCAAATTCTTCATTTTATCCGTCAGTCTCAATTTTGTGTCGTTGATGATGATAAGTTAGTCAAAGGGACTTTTTCTTTTTATAGGTGATTTGATTATATAACACTTCAGTTCATTAAATTTTTGTTCTTTTTTACCCCATGTTGCAGTCCTCCAGAGTATTAATTTAACAAAAAATATTTAAGTTATCCGCATTATTTGCAGATATAACTTCAGTTATGTCATTTATGAATAACAAAAACAGTACTGGATCGAAGTTCTACCCCTGTAGAACACCTGATGTTGCAGAGTATAGTGACTGGAAAACAAGTTTTAATATTGCTGCTTTCGTTTCTCAAATATGATTTCAATAACAAAATAACAAAATAAGTTCATTTGAAAAAAGAGTCTAACTTTTTAATTAATACACCAAACTGAACATGCACACGGTGGTCAATTTGGTCGAAAATTTTATGAAAATCCGAATAGACAACAACCTGAATCATACACGCCAGATTGGACACAGTAGATATTTTGCCGACAAAACAATTGTTGTGTTCGAATATTTTATCAAAATTACATATAAGAGAAATGGGACGACAATTTTGCATTTCAGTAGGATCCTCTTTTTTAAAGACCGGACAAACACCAGCTATTTTCCACATTTCTGGAAATGAAGAAGTTTTACAAAAACTATAGAGGAGTGATACTCCTTTGCTCATGTGGACATCATTTTTTTGTATCTTTGGAAATAGAATATTCTATATATACTTGTTAGGGGCTTGTATACAGAAATAGCTGCGTGATATTACTAAAAAAATATAAAAATTGACAATAATCAGTCCATTACTTTCGGAGATTGGCGCACGGCACACGGCAGAGGACACACGACACACACAGAGAGAAAGAGACAGACAGGCAGATAGACAGACAGACAGACAAACGGACCTATTTTTCGTACTTGTAGGTGTCATAAAATGTCGACAAAATATGAAAGTATCAATCGTTGTAAACGGAAATGAAAGTAAAGATACACCAATAACTGGACGAAAACTCGAACAATCGGAGAGAGGAATGGATAAATCAAATTTGAAAAACAGAATTAGGACCCAGTGATAGAATTTGGAAACTGTCAGTGAGAATTTACAAATAGAAGTGGAGCAACACAAGTAAAAATGTTTATCTAAACATTTAAAACAAATGAGGTGAGAACGCTTTTCGTCAAAATTAATCAAACATTTTTTTCGTTGTTAATATTTAATTTTTTAATTTTTCAGTATTTTAATTGTTCACTTCCCATTTTTTTTCCTTTTGGGTTTTTCCACCTAGGCTGAAGACGAAGACAGTCCACACTTTGAATTGGACTACGAAGAAACCTATACAAATAAAAGTGTTATAAAAGAGCGGAAACATTTATTAGAGCGAAATTTAAGGACAGAATATAAAGCTGAGATAAATAAAATGTACGAAGTACTGATTGCATGTGGAGTAAATAAAAGAGCGACTAAACAAGAAGTAGAGGATTTTTGGAATGACGTTGAAGAAAAAGTGGAGTTTGACGAAAGAGTCAGAAATCGTGCAGAAACTTCAGAGAAGGCTGTAGGAAGCACAGAGTATACACCTTTAAGGTCAAAAAAATTGTCGATTTTTGGATATTTAATGACATAATGAACATAAGGACATCATAATCAAGCTTACACGAGAATTAAGGAGCAGAAATGATATATACATATATACATACAAAACATATGAACCACAAAACGCGAAGAGAATTAAACTACTTATGAACAAATAAAAACACACTAACGGTAACAAAACGATGGGAAATGTGGAAGTGTGGAAAAATTTCATGATCTGAGTAGGATTCGAACCCATGTCTCGCACTGGTCAGATGGGTATGCTAAGCAATCAGATGTCATAATTTTTCTTCGCTTTTCATAATCATATTGTGTCATTAGAGAAATATGTAGAATTAGGTATTATAGTGTGAAAATTATTTTGTAAAATTCGGTTGTTAATTGTTCAAGTTTTCCACATTCCTTGGGTTTGGAAAAGTGAAATTTTTCCTAACTACAGTGGAAAAATAAAACAAAACAATATCAAAATCTAATTTTTATATATGTTAACTACAAAATTAGAACAATTTCTAATTAAATATTAGATTGATACTTCCGACAGGGGCTACTGCTGCAAAGGGGCACAAGGGCACGTGCGCCCTCAAAATTACAACGTCTACCCTGGACATAGCAAAATAGTAATTTTCAGTATTTGAAAAATTATCCGGAAATTTGTGTCATAATTATTAAAACTATATGCTATTGCTGATAAAGTACTGATAAAAGCGGAGACGGAGACCAAATCATGGCTCAATTAGCCGCTTTGTTTACACCGTTGCCATATAAACCGTGCGTCTAGTCGCGGTATCGAGCTGGAATTGGATCCTATTCCGACAGTGCCCACCAGCAGTAACTCAATTTCGGGTTTTAATTTTTATTTCGCCCGAGTGAAATTGTTTCATTTAAATAAAAATAATGAATTAGGTTGAATATTTAACAAAAACTCGGCTTCTGTGTTACGACGGTAAAATTTTAATGAAAAATTTTGGGGACAGCCACCTCCGATTTATTAATAAAAAAAGATATATCTTTTTTTATTAATAAAAAATATCTTCCATAGATATTTTCATAGACGTAACAAGTACATATAATAAATAGAGATGGATGTGTGGTTGTAAAAAAAATAATAAATTGTTTTGTTTTGTGTACCTCCTCAGTGACGAGTTAAAACGATCGCCCTGGATTAATACTGGCGTTTTTTATTTTTATTGAATGTATTTTGGTATTTATTTCCGTCACACAATTTCGTCTATTAATTGGTAAAAAAACCCGTTTTATATCTTCATATTTAACTCATAAATCAAATTGTGTCCCGAGTGTCCCCCCATTTCAAAAGACCATAAACCGCCACTGACTTCTGATACCTTCACCAGTTCTCGAACTTCTTGTACGTCTTTTTATATTTTTCCTTTGATTTTTCGGGCAATAGTGAATTGCGTGCCAGTGTGGCAAGATGCTGATGCAACATCATCTTCCAACATTTTTACCGCAGCAACACCCAAAACACTTCAAATGTGAAAAAATTGTAAAATGTTACGTTGTTTGTTTGTATTTTTCATGTCACACAAAGTTATTGCATTGGAAGCGATTTGATACTTTATTATTCAATAAAATTTATAAGGAAGTGTTTTTTACCTAATTTTACAAAATCTTGTGTGCAATTTGATAGGAAAAGTGTTTTTCCACATTCGCGACGTGTTTTTGATCTCGATCAAAAATCTCATGTCTCGAATATAGAAAAAAGTAACTTTTCCTATCTTATTGCACAAATATTTATACATTTGCGAATATTTCCCTAGTGCAATCTAGGAAAAGTGTTGTAATAGATGCCATTTGACAAATGTGTTCTGTGAAATTTGATTTACAGTTATGGTATGACTTGCAAGATGATAATAATTTTTTCCTGTTTTTCTTTCCTAAAATTGGATCACGTTATCTACACATTTGCTGAGTAAATTGAATTCAAAATATGCAAAATAATACATTTTCCACCTATCGTTGATTCTTTTCTTCTTTTTAATTATACATATTGTGATGAATTTTTCCTTCGTTGTCAGATAGAGGAACGGAGCTTAATAACAAAATCCATATTTGTATACATAAATTTACCATTTTAAAGATGTTTTAATTTTCTTGTAGTGAAAATATGACTAGGTATATTAAGAAAACAAAAAATCAAAATATAAATCCCGCGCACCCACCCTGTCTCCGTGTCATGATTTTTTTTACTAGTCGTAAGCTTGAGGGCGCACCTTAACTGCAAAATCCTTATTTTTCTGCAAGAAATTACCATGTGAAACATATTCTTAAGTAATCGTGTTGTTCAAAGAAAACTAAAGATATTAAGTAAAAAAGAAAGCCAAAAGATAAACCCTATCCATCCGCCTTGATCTCAATCGTGATGAACTTTTCTTGTCAAGATAAGACTAATTTTGGCAAATTACCTACTCTCTAAGAAAATAAAAGGCGAATGGAGATGGCTAGTATCAGTCAAGATAAGACTGATTTTGGCCTCTAATAAGTATTATTATTTTAGTATTAGGTGGAAATAAAATTTATTATAGTTATTTTCAGAAGTAGAAAGATTGTTACCGAATTTAAGCGTTTTTGTTCAAAGACCCCTAACGTTTTCATAGTACATATTTAAATTGCATTTGTTGTATTTGGGTGAAGTTAATTTAAAGAAGATTTTTGAATTGTAAGTATACCCACCACGAACATATTTTATGAAAAAACTTTCTTTTCTGTTCTAAAATTTTGTTCATCTAATTGTAGTTTAGCAAAGTACTGACTAACACCGTCCAGTCGCCCTTTATTTTCTTAAAGAGTAGGTCCTTTGACAAAATCAGCCGTATCATGGCAAGAACTAACCCTTTATTTTCTTAAAGGGTATGTCATTTGGCAAAATTAGTCTTATCTTAGTATCAGTCCGTCCAATCTGTCTTTATTTCCTAAGAGAGTACGTCTTTTGCCAAAATCAGTCTTATCTTGGCAATAAAATTAGTCTTTAGAATGAGAAGAGGGGGCTGTGAGCGGGGCTAATACTTGCTAAGACTGATTTTGGCAAGTGACATACACTATAAGAAAATAGAAGCTGGGTGGGCGGGGCTAGTATTTGATAAGATAAGACTGATTTTGGCACTTTTGACATTTTCGACAAAAAAAGTTATCATTAGCGTTTTTTTTACTTTTTTCACATCCTAGATTCTATTATTAGGGTCCAGTCTCACTTGTCAGAAGAATATAGTTGGCCCCGCCCACCCACCCTGCCTCATTTTCATTGATTGATTTTATCCGATCCGAAAGAAATGAATGATCTTATACTAAACAGCAATAAAATTAGTCTTTAGAATAAGAAGAGGGGGGTGGGCGGGGCTAGTACTTGCTAAGATAAGACTGAATTTGGCAAATGACATACACTATAAGAAAATAGACGGTGGGTGGGCGGGGCTAGTATTTGATAAGATAAGATTGATTTTGGCACTTTTGACATGTTGAACAAAAAAAGTTAAGAATAACGCTTCTTTTTTTTATTCAGTTGAAAACATTTTCTTGTAGATTTTGATATCTAGAAGTCATTTTCGGATTCGTTTCTACGGATATTCCTACCATTTTTCCAAAATCGCTACTTGAAATACATCAATTTTTACAGTTTCGTCAAAATAACTGGGTATACAAATTTTGTAGATCAAAAAGAAAATTATTATTAATTTTTGTTTCACAAAATCCAATTGTTTCAAGAGCTTACTTTGTAGTTTTTATATATGTATTTACAAAAATATTTAAAATTTGTTTATTTGGGACAATACAGAAATTAGGACAGGTCAGGTCAGGTGAATGATATAAGAAATAAATTTTATAGTAAATAGTTTAACAAGAGAAGTTCCTATTAGTTTTTTTTTTATATTTTCACATCCTAGATTATACATACATATTATTAGTTTCCACTCAACTCGACACAAGAACATAATTAGCCCCGCCCACCCACCCTGTCTCCTTTTCAGTGATTGATTTTATGCGATCCGTATTAAATGAATGATCTTCTACTGAATAGCAATAAAATGAGTCTTTGAATGAGAAGAGGGGGGTGGGCGGGGCTAGTACTTGCTAAGATAAGACTGACTTTGGCAAATGACATATACTATAAGAAAACAGAGGGTGGGTGGGCGCGGCTAATATTTGATAAGATAAGACTGATTTTGGCACTTCCAACAATTTTCGAAAATTAGTTGAAGACATTTTCTTGTAAATTTTGATATCGAGAAGTCATTATCGGCCTCGTTTCTTCAGATATTCCTACCTTTTTTCCAAAATTGCTAATTAAAATATACCAATTTCTACAGTTTCATCAAAATAACTCAATGTAAAAATTTTGTAGAGAAAAAAGGAAATTATTAATTTTTGTTTCACAAAATACAATTGTTTCAAGAGTGTACTTTGTAGTTTTTATATTTTTACAAAAATGTTTAAAATTTGTTTATTTGGGACAATACAGAAATTAGGGCAGGTCAGGTCAGGTGAATGAAATAAGAAATAAATTTTGTAGTAAATAATATAAAAAGAAAAGTTCCTATTAGTTCTTTTTTTTTACTTTTTTCGCATCCTAGATTATACGTACATATTATTAGTTTCCACTACACTCGACACAAGAACATAACTAGCCCCGCCCACCCACCCTGTGTCCTTTTCAGTGATTGTTTTTATCCGATCCGAAATAAATGAATGATCTTCCACTGAACAGAGATAAAATTAGTATTTAGAATGCGAAGAGGAGGGGTGGGTGGGCGGTACTAGTACTTGCTAAGATAAGACTGATTTTGACAAATAACATATACTATAAGAAAACAGAGGGTGGGTGGGCGGGGCTAATATTTGATAAGGTAAGTCTGATTTTGGCACTTTTGCCATTTTCGACCGGTTTTCAACAATTTTAGAAAATTAGTTGAAGACATTTTCTTGTAGATTTTGATATCGAGAAGTTATTTTCGGCCTCGTTTCTTCAGATATTCCTACCGTTTTTCCAAAATCTCTAATTGAAATGCAACAATTTTTACAGTTTGATCAATAAGTTCATTTGAAAAGAGAGACTAATGACCATGCACGCGGTAGTCAATTTGGTCGAAAATTTTATGAAAATCCGAATAGACAACAACCTGAATCATACACGCCAGATTGGACACGGTAGATGTTTTTCCGACAAAACAATTGTTGTGTTGATGACAGGAAATTAAATATTTTACGCAAGGCTGTACACATTCGTACAAACTTGTTTCGAATATTTTGTCAAAATTACATATAAGAGAAATAGGACGACTATTCTTTCTGCGTTTCAGTGTAATCGCCTTTTTTGAAGACCGGACAATCATAAGCTACTTTCCACATTTCTGGAAATGAAGAAGTTTAGCAAAAACTATAGATCAGTCCTCAAAAATCTAGTTATACAATCAGCCCCTTGCGTGAAGGAATGTTTGTTTTGCTTTAATACTTTGATGATTAAAATTAAATTAAATTTTTAATTAAAGCAGAATTGTCAGATATCGGGGTATTGAATACGTTCTTAAAATACTTAGTTTGCCAAAGCATTGACTATCGCTATTGTGCCTGTGGGTTCTTCATGCTTGTGGCGCATTAAACTTGAAATACGTGATACTCCTTTCTTCATGTGGATATAAGACCAATCTTTGGAAATAGAATGTTATATGTCGAATATTAGTTTTGAAACTCTTCCGTGAGCAAATTTTTACATAGTGAATGGCAATTTGAATACGTTATTTCTTTATTTGAAGAAAAGAAATGCTGGATTCGAGATCAAGCCCAAGCCCTCTCAGATTCAAACCGAGTGCTCGTACCACATACCTATCAGACACGCTTACGTAGCTTCGTATTATGTGTCTAAAGGAGAAAAGAGCTGAGACACTTAAAATAATGATAACAATAAAAAAATCAAGGCGGATTCATAATACAGAAGTACAGAAGCAAGCCATTATGTAAAATGTAAATAATATTTACTATGCAAAATTTTCGGATGAGTCCATTACTTTTGGAGAGACAGACGGAAACGGGGGGGGCTACTTTTTCGTACTTTAAGGATCATGAAAGGTCTAAAAAATCTGGAAGTAATCATTCGCTGGAAACGAAAGAAAAACAAAGACGTACCAGTAACTGGACGAAAACTAGAACAATCAGAGAGAAAGGAAAGGATTAAACAAGATGTAGAGGAATTTTGGAATCACGTTCCAGAAAAAGTGGATACAAAAGTAGGGTCGGTAATTGTGATCAAGGAGTTTAACGAAAGAGTCAGAAATGATACAGAAACTTCTAAAAAGACTGTAGTAAAGCACAGAGAATACACCATAAACAACAAATGTCACAAAAATGATCAATAAACATATGGACACAATCAAGCTTACTCGAGAAGTAAGGAGCAGAAATGAAAAGTCATTTACCACTATTTAGTAGAATGCTAATTCAGAAAAGATAGAAATGATACAAAACACATAAACCAGAAAACGAGAAGAGAACAAATAAAAGTACACTAACGGCAAGAAAACGATATACCAGAAAGAAACACGTGAGAAATTAACTTTAGGTATACATCTAACAAAAAACGTGAAAGTGGAAGACTTATGAATAAGAGATTTTCCTGCAAAGTGCATAAGAAATGACTTGAGTGGGATTCGAACTCACACCTCGCACTGGCGGGATGGGAATCCTGACCACTAGGCAATCAGGTGTGATTATTTTTCTTCGCTTACTACGATCATATTGTGCCATCACAGTGATATGTAGAACTACTATAATATTGAAGTGTTTTTATTAAATATTTATACATTTGTGCATATTGTGTTGTAATAGATTTCATTTGACAAATGTGTACTGTGAAATTCGGTTTACAGTTATGGTATGAGCTGCAACATGTTAATAATTTTTTTTCAATTTTTCTCTCCCAAAATTTGATGACGTAATCTACAATTTTCTGAGCAAATTGAATTCAAAATATGCAAAATAATACATTTTCTACCTATTGCCGATTCTTTTCTTTTCTTTAATCATACGTATTGTGAAGTTTCTTGTTGTGAAAATATGACTTGGTATATTAAGAAAACAAAAAATCAAAATATAAACTCCGCCCACCCACCCTGTCTCAATTGTGATGATTTTTTTTACTACTCGTAAGCTTGAGGGCGCACCTTAACTGCAAAATCCTTATTTTTCTGCAAGAAATTACCATGTGAAACATATTCTTTAATAGTCGTGTTGTTCAAAGAAAACTAAAGATATTAAGTAAAAAAAAGCCAAAAGATAAACCCCACCCATCCGCCTTGATCTCAATCGTGATGAATTTTTCATTGGTTGTCAAACCGAAGGGCGGAGCATAATTCCAAAATCGATATTTCTCTACAAAAATTTACTATCTTAAATGCGTTTTAAAAGTTTATTGTAGTGAAAAGACTACACATATTAAGAAAAATGAGCAAAATGTTAACCCCGCCCACCCACCCTGTCTCAGTTGTAATGATTTTTTTATTCACCGTGAGCCAAGGAGGCGGTGCTTAATTTCAAAATCCTTATTTCTCGAAAGGTAAATAAAAACATAAAGCCTTGCACTTACCCGGTGGGTATGACTACTAGACCACTAGGTGTGATTAGTTTCTTCGCTTACCCCAATCATATTCTATCACCACAGAGGCATGTAGAACCAGTAAACATACAAACAAAAGGAAACGTTCGATGTAGTGATAATCAGAAAATAAAACAAAAAATCAAAAAGAAGGAAACGCTTTGGAAGAAATATCTGTAATTTGACAAAAATAAAAATGCATGCGGAGGGATCTCCAGTGGCTCTCGTGAGCTGCCTTAACAGAAATAAATAATACTCGGCTTGAGATTTAAGAATATACACTGGGGCGGCGGCGGTGTTGAAACGGAGATCGAACAGAGGTGGTACGTCAAAACGGGGGCGTGCTTTTCGTTACAAAAAGACAAAAAAATAAAGTGAGTATAAACGATGAGACAGGAACAAAATAATGAAAGAGAACAAAATCAAAGTAGGTAAAATTATGAAACACGCAAAATTACCATAAGACTACCACAAAGATAGAATTACTAAAGGTGATTTATTCACCTGAACTTACATAATTCGCATGTGGTCGATGAAATCGTGAAGGAAAATACAGTGTTGCGCTTACCACCTTACCACTGTGTACTTAATCCTACAGAATTAATGTAGTGTTTTTTAAAAAAGCAATTAGAAAAGAAACAATTCTTATCCAACAATGAATTCACTGGTTGTAGATTTAATTAAGGAGGAAGTGAAGAAGATTGACACAGAACTTTCGCAAAATTGCATTAAGCACGTGATGAGGATTGAAGACACTTGTTTATCTCCAGCTGCACCTGAGCTAATTATTCACCTCGGTGAAGATCATTTAGATAAGTGGCTGCGGGAGTGAAGAGTGGTAAAGACGGACCTTCTAGATACATTGCAGTATTGTTTTTTGCAATTTCCAGAGGGTTGATACACTTCTTTTTTTCTTTCTTGTTTAAAATTTATACAGAATATATTTTTATTGAATTAAAGAAAGTATTATATTTCCAGGGTAAAATAACGCCAAATAAAAAAGTTCGACATGGGTTCTTATATTTATTTACTTTACCAGACATACTTGGAGTCAAGTGCCTATTATATCCCACACATTTTCGATGGGTGACAAATCTGGAGACCGAGCAGTCCATGGGAACAGTGTCACTGCCCTGCTGACGAAATTCTCCGTCTCTTCCCGTTCTTGGACATAATTCTTCAACACCAATCTTGCATTCTAGATAAACACTCTCTAGTTTTCTATTGTAGACAGGAACATTATCCATAACCATTACAGATTTTTTCTATTTTTGTCATTCAGTTCTTTCTTCACCACAGCATCTGTTTGTTGTTAGTTTAAGCACTAATAGTCTATAATCTTGCTAAAAATGCTTCTCCCTAGTTTCATCACACCAAGTTTATTTTTAATAATCGCTTTAACCGTTCAACAACAAAACTCTTTTGGTCTCGCTTTTTAAACCGAAAATTAATTGCTTTGAAAATATTCCATAACTTCGAACGCGGATTTTTGGCAGATCCGGTAGCAAATCCGCATCGTCATCATTCTTAGGAAAATAGGAATGCACTAATCGATAAACGACACACTTTTTAATCTTTACTAAGAGTTTTTAAGTTTATGGCGGGTGATTTTTTTAGGATAAAAATTTCATGCATTTTATTTTCACTTAAAGTTTTAAAAAATGTTAAAAAAATATGTGTGTGGCTGCTTTAAAATTTTGTGGCCTGCTACAATTTAATTCACTCTTTACCAGCGTCGCTTTATAGTTTTCTGACAATAAATATTTATGGTTATAGCGCTGGAATTTCGGAACCACGCCATAAGCACTGTTGTAAAAACAAAAACAATGTGTATAAAACTTGTTTTTGTGAAATCAGTAGCAATGAAATAAATTTCAGCAGAACCCAAACGTAAAAAAAATGAAAATATTTCAAAAATACGATTTATGTTTATATTCATTAAAGTGCGTTTAAACTTGTGTAAAAAATCAACAGGAAGCAATTAGAAATAAAATGTTACGTGTACGTAATGGTGTCGCTCGAGTCGTAAGACGTGTTATGCGCCCATCATTGCGCTTATCGTACTTAGTATTTCCAGTACTCAGTTGAAAATGTGACCTGTTCACATTTCGCACGAATAATAAAAATTATACAAATCGCGAATAAAACCGAAACAGTTTGAACGGTTTCTCAAACCGTAAATATCCTGTTCGTCAAACTGCTGTTAAATTTTATCGTTGAATTTTATGTACCGATTGCTTTAAAAAACAAATCACTGTCACCTGACTCCAGAAAGAAAGAAGAAATAAAAACGTAATAAAACACTCATTGAGGAAAATTACCGAGATAAATTCTTAATTCTGTTTAATTTGTTTTCGGAACCGCCCGTATGTAATTTAAGAAAAAATTCGAAACATTTAAAGTTTCTAACAGTAAATTATAATTTGAGTAACAGGTATATTATTATAAAATACGCACACAATGTTCCACTTTAGATAAAATCTAATCTTGATACAACATTATTACGCAAGCAAAGATTGTAAATTGTCGCGATAATAAGTATGAACGTAAAATGTGGCATGAATAATTTTGAGTTTAGAACAGTTTTGACCTATTGCGTCAAGCGGTGTTAGGTAGTCTATTTAATATTCATCGAGCGGCGCTAATTGAAAAATGAGCAAGTAAACGGATTTGAAACACACTTGCCAATCACAACAATCTTGATCAAAGCAAACAGGTGTTGAACAAAAAAGCTCGCAGCGTTGATGTTTTGAAAAATTGCATCCACCGAGACTCTGAGAGGTTTCCCATGTCACAAGGATAAATTTGCGCGAGCTGTCATCTTCCGAAGATATCTCCAATTCATTAAACTCAAATTGACTTATAAATATTAATAGACTAACCAATTTGGGAATTTAAAGCTGATGTCATTTCCGGTCAGTCCAATCAATTTCGGTTAATAGCATCCAACACATTTTTGCACCGTCTGCTATTCTAGACTTTAATAAATTTCAAGCTCTCAGCGCTCCAGCGAAAGTTCACACCATATGTGCTACGAATTTTTGCCTTAGTAAATTATAATTTCAATAGCAACACATAAAACTTTTAATACTGATCATGCTCGCACAATGTTGTAAATTTATTACAACTACTGTATATTAATACCTTCCGTCTAAATTTATAGGCAATGTTCCTACTCATAAACATGGATATAAATCTGATTTTATCATTTATTACCCTTGTTGTCCATACAGCATGCACGCTAGGCCAGCGGAGCGATCCCATTGGACCAACCAGGGGCGGCCTGGCCCGACTGCGCCCCCGGGCTTTTCAGCACTGGTATAATTTGCCATTTAATTGGAAAGATTTCAATTTTGTTTGTCCAAATTTTTTCAAATCTTTCCTCTTGTACCTTGGCAAAGCTAAAATTATTAACTCGACGAAGAGCAACTTGATCAATCCACAGTCTGCAAAAACTTAGGTTGTTAAAGCTAAAGTTGGTATAATCGCCCAATTATGTAAAATGTATGTCAGATCCATTTTAGAGTTTGCGGCTTGTGTTTGGTCTCTTGTGTTACAGCGACATATCAACTAACTGGAATGTGTCCATCGCTGGGTTTCCAGATTTCCCTTTGGTATTAAGCGCTCGAAACGTCCAGAAAGACTTACGATGATGCAGCTTTACTCTTTGTCGGTCAGACGTCAAAGAAATAATACCATTATCACATATCAGGCACGAGCTGATAAATAATAATTCACCAATAAAACACTATTTTCCGTTACACAAACAGCATCGAACTAAGGGGCGTCCTCTTAAAGGAGAAATTCAGGATGGCTGTTATTCTAATTTCATTACTAATCGTAAGTTATGGAGTTCTTTATAAGTCGATCGATACCTATATATTATTCAAAAAAATACATCTGGTTCTATTTTAACAAATACGATTACTAAGCAGAACCTCATCACATCACAGAGATCAGTAAAAGAGTTCTCATTTAACGACCATAAGTAAAGAGAGGATTTTAGCCAAAAAAGGCAAAATGTGTCATAAATAGGGGGATTTAGGTCCTAAACATGGCAAAATAGGCACTTGAGTCAAGTTTTAGGAAAAATTAAACTTGACGCAACGTCCGGTTTTCTTTAAGATCTACTCGGATGACTTTCAACGATTTCAAAATTTGAAGTTACTAATTTAGATACTTATTCCAGAATTTCAACTCCAGGAATGAAGTTCTAAAAAATAAATTTTACAGAAAATCGTATAACAAAAAAAAAATACAATTTATCCAATCTGAATGAAGTGAATGATCTTATACTGGACAGAAATAAAATTAGATGTTAGACTGATTTTGGCAAATGATATACCCTTTAACAAAATCGAGGGCGAGTAGGAGGGGCTACTATTTGATAAGATAAGATGGATTTTGGCACTTTTGACATTTTCAACCAATTTTTTCAAGAATGTACTTTGTGGTTTTTATATAGGTAAGTGTTTACAGAATTGTTTAAAATTTGTATATTTGGGATCATAGAGAAGTCAGGGTTAGTGTTTGCTCTAAATCGTTCGTCGGAAGCGGAGCATCGAAATAAAAAAGATCGGTCTCTATTTGCATAATTTTCGTAAACAATTAGTAAAATGTCTGGAGGACAAGTCGGAGGAAAGTTAATCTGACCTGGTTTCGCGTTGCTGAAAAAATCTAATGAAAAATTGTTTGAAGGTTTGTTCGAGAATACTTCCTCCGGCCCTGAAGTAGGTACAGATTCTATGAAATTTTTTTTGCGATTTTTGTTTTTATAAAGTAAAAACCAGTGAGCTAAATAACACCCTCGTTGAATTTTTCACTTTTTAGGTTTTGCAATTTTTCGATTTGAGTTTCTCGATATTTCAATTTTTAATTTTTCAATTTTTCAGTTTGCAATTTTTCGTTCCGGTTTTTTATTTTCTGTATTTTTTCAATTATTCGATTTCTGAATATTTCCATTTTATAAAATTTTGTTCTTTCAATTTTATTACTTTAATTTTTCGTTTCTTCAATTTTTTTATTCTCGATTTTTGAATTTTTCATTTCTCTTGATTTTTCCATTTTTCAATTAATTTTTCATGGCTTCAATTTCATTTTTAGAATTTTTTTTATTCTCAGTATTACGATTTTAATTATTTTTATGTTTTCAATTTCAATTTTCAATTTTTCATGTCTTCAATTTTTATTTTTTTTTATTTCTTCAGTTTTGCGATATGCAACTCTTCGAGATTTCATTTTTAAATTTCCCAATTTTTCGTTTCTCCAACTTTTGGATGCCTCGATTTTTCGATTTTACAATTATTCGATTTGCAATTTCGCGAGTTTTCAACTAAGTTTTCATATCTTCATTTTTTCGATTTGTAATTTTTTGTTTCTGTTTTTTATTTTCTTCAATTTTACAATTTTTCAGTTTTCCAAATTCCGACTTATAATTTTTGGTTTTCAATTTAAAATTTTTCAGTTTTTCGTTACTTCAGTTTTTGATCTACAGTTTTTTAGTTTCCCATTTTTTGTGTGGCTTTAATGTCATTTTTAAATTTTTCATTTGTCGCTTTTCCAACTTTTGAATAAATAAGTATTTTAATTTTTAGATTTTGCAATTTCACGAGTGTTCAGTTATTATTTTTTTAAATTTCCGATTTCTCAATTAATTTTTCATGTCTTCAGTTTTTCGATAGGCAATATTTCGTTTCGGTTTTTTGTTTTCTTTATTTTTGTGAATTTTTTAGGTTTCACTGTTCTGATTTGATAATTTTTGGATTTGTCGACATTTCGATTTGCAACTTTTCAATTTTTGAATTCCTTAATTTCTCAATTTTTAGATTTTTTAATTTCTCGAATTGTCAGTTTTATATTTTTCAGTTTCTAGATTTTGTAATTTTTCAGTTTATAATTTTTAATTTTTAATTTTTTCAGTAGTTTATTTGATTTTACTAACAATTTTTTTTTTGCAGATTTCATTTTTTTCAATTTTCCGATTGGCATTTTTTCAATTTTTAGAGTTTTCAACCAAGTTTTCATATCTTCAATTTTTCGATTTGTAATTTTTCGTTTCGGTTTTTTATTTTCTTTGTTTTTTCAAATTTTTCGCTTTTTCAGTGTCTGATTTTACAGTTTTCCTTCTTTTCAATTGTAGTTTCCTATTTTTGGATTTGTCAGTTTTTCGATTTGCGATTTTTCAATTTTTCTCATTTCTTGTTTCTTCAGTTTTCGATTTTTAATTTTTCATTTCTTCATTTTTCCGATTCACAATTTTTGGTTGCGGTTTTTTATTTTCTTCTAGTTTCTTCAGTTTTTAGATTCGCGATTTTTCAATTTTTCATTTTTTTTGATTTTTCCATTTTTCAATTAATTTTTCATGTCTTCAATTTTTTGTTTCAGTTTTTCATTTTCTTCATTTTTACAATTTTTGGAATTTCAATGTTCCGACTTTATAATGTTTTATACTTTCAATTTTAGTTTTTTTAGTTTTTCATTCCTGCAATTTTTCGATTTTCCAGTTTTTTTTCGTTTATTCAATTTATATAACTCTTGAGTTTTCAATTTTTAATTTTTCAATTTTTCAAGTTTTCAATTTTTGAATTAATTTATCATGTCTTCAATTTTTCGATTGGTAATTTTTCGTTTCGGTTTTCTTTATTTTAATAATTTTTCGACCTTTCATTTTTCTGATTTTATAATTATTGTTTTTCTCAACGTGAAATTTTTTGATTTCCCAACATTTTTTTTCAATTTTGCAGTTTCTACATTTTGCAATTTTTGATTCTTCAAGTTTTCGAATCACAATTTTTCGTTTCCGTTTTTATTTCCTCCATTTTTAGAATTTTTTTATTTTCAGTATTACGATTTTATTTAAAATTTTTGTTTTTTCAATTTCAATTTTTCAGTTTATCATTTCTTCGATTTTTAATTTTTTAGTTCCTTCAGTTTTGCGATATGCAACTCTTCGAGATTTCATTTTTAAATTTCCCAATTTTTCGTTTCTCCATCTTTTGGATGTCTCAATTTTTCGATTTTGCTATTTTTCGATTTGCAATTTCACGAGTTTTCAACTAAGTTTTCATGTCTTCAAATTTTCGATTTGTAATTTTTCGTTACGGTTTTTTGTTTTCTTTATTTTTTCAAATTTTTCGGTTTTTCAGTGTCTGCTTTTACAGTTTTCCTTCTTTTCAATTGGATTTGTCAGTTTTTCGATTTTTAATTCTTCATTTATTCAAATTTTCGGTTCACAATTTTTGGTTGCGGTTTTTTATTTTCTTCATTTTTACAATTTTTCAATTTTCCAAGTTCCGACTTACAATTTTTATTTTCAATTTCAGTTTTTTCAGTTTTTCGTTTCTTCAGTTTTTCGATTTGCAATTTTTTAGCTTTCCATTTTTTGTGTGTCTTCAATTTCATTTTTAAGTTTTTCATTTGTCGCTTTTTCAACTTTTGAATAAGAATTTTAGATTTTGCAATTTTACGAGTGTTCAATTTTTATTTTTTGTAATTTTCTCATTTCTCAATTAATTTTTAGTGTCTTTATTTTTTAATTTTTTTGTTTCTTCAATTTTGTGATATGCAACTCTTCGAGATTAGATTTTAATTTTCCCAATTTTTCGTTTCTCCATCTTTTGGATGTCTCAATTTTTTGATTTTTCAATTTTTCGATTTGCAATTTCACGCGTTTTCAACTAAGTTTTCATATCTTCAATTTTTCGATTTGTAATTTTTCGTTTCGGTTTTTTATTTTCTTTATTTTTTCGAATTTTTCGATTTTTCAGTGTCTGATAGTTTTCCTTCTTTTCAATTGTAGTTTCCTATTTTTGGATTTGTCAGTTTTTCGATTTGCGATTTTTCAATTTTTCTTATTTCTTGTTCCTTCAGTTTTTAGATTTTTAATGTTTCATTTCTTCATATTTTCGATTCACAATTTTTGGTTGCGCTTTTTTATTTTCTTCATTTTTACAATTTTTCAATTTTGCAAATTCCGACTTATAATTTTTGTTTTTCAATTTCAGATTTTTTCAGTTTTTCGATTCTTCTGTTTTTCGATTTACAATTTTTTAGCTTTCCATTTTTTGTGTCTTCAATTTCATTTTTAAATTTTTCATTTGTCGCTTTTCCAACTTTTGAATAAGTATTTTAATTGTTAGATTTTGCAATTTCACGAGTGTTCAGTTTTATTTTTTTAATTTTCCGATTTCTCAATTAATTTTTCATGTCTTCTATTTTTCGATTAGCAATATTTCGTTTCGGTATTTTATTTTCTGTATTTTTCCAATTATTCGATTTTTTTATATTTCCATTTTATAAAATTTTGTTTTTTCAATTTTAATATTTTAATTTTTTGTTTCTTCAATTTTTCGATTCGCGATTTTTCAATTTTTCATTTTTCTTGATTTTTCCATTTTTCAGTTAATTTTTCATGTCTTCAATTTTTTGTTTAGGCTTTTCATTTTCTTCATTTTTACAATTTTTGGAATTTCAATGTTCCGATTTTATAATTTTTTGTGGTTTCGGTTTTAGTTTTTTAGTTTTTCATTCCTCCAGTTTTTTGATTTTGCATTTTTTTCCCTTCCTTCAATTTATTTAACTCTTGAGTTTTCAATTTTTAATTATTCAATTTTTCAATTTTTAAATTTTTGAATTAATTTTTCTTGTCTTCAATTTTTCGATTTGTAATTTTTCGTTTCGGTTTTCTTTATTTTAATAATTTTTCGTTGTTTCATTATTCTGATTTTATAATTTTTCTTTTTTCAATGTGAATTTTTTTTATTTCCCAACTTTTAGATTTTTTAATTTTTCGATTTTGCAGTTTCTAGATTTTGCAACTTTTTGTTTCTTTAATTATTCATTTCTTCAAGTTTTCGAAGTACAATTTTTCATTTCGATTTTTATTTCCTTCATTTTTAGATTTTTTTATTTTCATTATTACCATTTTATTTACAATTTTTGTTTTTTCAGTTTCAATTTTTCAGATTTTCATTTCTTCAATTTTCAATTTTTTGTTTCTTCAGTTTTGCAATATGCAACTCATCGAGGTTTCATTTTTAAATTTCCCAATTTTTCGATTCCTTCATCTTTTGGATGTCTCAATTTTTTGATTTTGCAATTTCACGAGTTTTCAACCAAGTTTTCATATATTCAATTTTTCGTTTCGGTTTTTTATTTTCTTTATTTTTTCAAAATTTTCGGTTTTTCAGTGTCTGATTTTACAGTTTTCCTTCTTTTCAATTGTAGTTTCCTATTTTTGGATTTGTCAGTTTTTCGATTCGCGATTTTTCAATTTTTCTTATTTCTTGTTTCTTCAGTTTTTCGATTTTTCATTTCTTCATATTTTCGATTCACAATTTTTGGTTGCCGTTTTGTTTTTCTTCATTTTTACAATTTTTCAGTTTTCCAAATTCCGACTTATAATTTTTGTTTTTCAATTTCAGATTTTTCAGTTTTTCGTTTCTTCAGTCTTTCGATTTGCAATTTTTTAGTTTTCCATTTTTTGTGTGCCTTCAGTTTCATTTTTAAATTTTTCATTTGTCGCTTCTCCAACTTTTGAATAAGTATTTTAATTTTTAGATTTTGCAATTTCACCAGTGTTCAATTTTTATTGATTTAATTTTCCGATTTCTCAATTAATTTTTCATGTGTTCAATTTTTCGATTAGCAATATTTCGTTTAGGTTTTTTGTTTTCTTTATTTTTCCAATTTCTTAAATTTTACTGTCCTGATTTTATAATTTTTGGATTTGTCAACATCTCGATTTGCAACTTTTCAATTTTCAGTTCCTTAGTTTCTCAATTTTTAGATTTTTTAATTTTTCGAAATGTCAGTTTTATATTTTTCAGTTTCTAGATTTTGCAATTTTTCGATTTAAAATTTCTCGAGTTTTCCATTTATAATTTTTCAATTTTTCGTTTCTCTAATTACTCATTTCCTCAAATTTTCGAATTGCAACTTTTAGTTTCGGCTTTTATTTTCTTCAATTTTACAATTTTTCAATGTTTCAGTATTTATTTGATTTTACTAACAATTTTTTGTTTTTGCAAATTTAATTTTTTTCAATTTTTACTTCCCGAGCGTAAGCAAAGGAAGTATTGTAATCGAGTCCGTCGGCCGACTCTCTACTTTTACGTTTTCTCGATCTTTCATGACCCCTAGAAGACGAAGAAATAGGTCTCCCATTTCCGTCTGTCTGTCCGTCTGTCCGTCTGTCCGTCTGTCCGTCCGTCTGTCCGTCCGTCTGTCCGTCTGTCCGTCCGTCTGTCCGTCTGTCCGTCTGCCGTCCCGGATTTTTATTAGACAGATAATCTCCGAAAGTACTCGACCGATTGTTGTGAAATTTTGTACTTATATTAAGAATATCATGTAGATGGTAAAACGCTAACCAAAATTTGTCTAATCATCCCCACCACTAATGCGATGACGTCACTTCAAAATTGTACATAGTAAATGGGTTTTCAATTGTATAAAATAACATAGTCCTACACATGTAGTTTACAACTCTGAATCGACTTTTCACCCGAAACGTCCAGATTTTTGGAAAAAAAATCAAAATTATAAAACAACATTTTGAAATTTAATTTTTAATCTGCTAACCAGAATGCTTTGAAATGTTGCAGATGTTTTAAGGCTATAAAGAGCATCATAAATCTTTAGTCAAAAAATATTTGCTTATCCCCTCCAAAAACTTGATGACGTCAGCTCAAAAGTTTGTGGAATAAATCATATCTAAAATGTACAAAATATGATCAGTCTGTACTTGTGATCTATCACTCCATTCATATTTTTTGGATTTGCATATACAGGGTGACTCAAAAAAATTAATGAATGCGTAAATTTATTTTACTGATTTACTCAGAAACTACAAAACCGAATGCTTTGAAATCTTGCAGATGTTTTAAGGTTATAAAGAGCATAATAAATGTTTAGTCAAAATATATTTGCTTATCCCCTCCAAAAAATTGATGACGTCAGCTCGAAAGTTTGCCGAATAAATCCTATCCAAACTGTAAAAATATGATGAGTCTGTACTTGTAATTTATCACTCCATTCATATTTTTTGGATTTGCATATACAGGGTGACTCAAAAAAATTAATGAATGCGTAAATATATTTTATTGATTTAATCAGGAATTACAAAACGGAATGCTCTGACATCTTGCAGATGTTTTAAGGTTATAAAGGGCATAATAAATGTTTAGTCAAAATATATTTGCTTATCCCCTCCAAAAACTTGATGACGTCAGCTCGAAAATTTGCCGAATAAATCATATCTAAAATGTACAAAATATGATCAGTCTGTACTTGTGATCTATCACTCCATTCATATTTTTTGGATTTGCATATACAGGGTGATTCAAGAAAATAAATGAAAGCGTAAATTTATTTTACTGATTTACTCAGGAACTACAAAACCGAATGCTTCGAAATCTTGAAGATATTTTAAAATTTTCATAAGCATGGTAAATTTTTGATCAAAACGTATTTGGTCGTCCCCCCTAAAAAATTTATGATGTCACCACAAAATTTTGCTGAAAAAATCCTATCTAAAATGTACAAAATATGGTGATTCTCTACTTGTGATTTATCATTCCATTCAAATTTTTTCGATTTGCATATACAGGGTGACTCAAAAAAATTAATGAATGCGTAAATTTATTTTATTGATTTAATCAGGAACTACAAAACCGAATGCTTTGAAATCTTGCAGATGTTTTAAGGTTATAAAGAGCATAATAAATTTTTAGTCAAAATATATTTGGTTATCTTCTACAAAAAACTGATGAGGTCAGCTCAAAAGTTTTCCGAGTAAATCGTATCTACAATGTACAAAATATGATGAGTCTGTACTTGTGATTTATCATTCCATTCATATTTTTGGATTTGCATATGCAGGGTGACTCAAAAAAATTAATGAAAGCGTGAATTTATTTTATCGATTTAATCAGGAATTACAAAACCAAATGCTTTGAAATCTTGGGAATATTTTAAAGTTATTATAAGCATGGTAAACTTTTGTTCAAAATGTATTTGTTCATCACTCCTAAAAAAATTGATGACGTCACCCTTAAATTTTGCTGAATAAATCCTATCTAAAATGCAAAAAATATGATGAGTTTGTACTTGTGATTTATCATTCTATTCATATTTTTTAGATTTTCTTAAGAGGTGGTTCAAGAAAATTAATGAAGTCAATTTATTTTATTGATTAAATTAAAGGCAACACTTATTATTAGTATTACACCCCAACCAACCCAATTTGGTAGACACAAAATTTGTTAAAGGAAAAACTCGGTTGAAACATAAGGGTAGCACGCTTATTTACATCGACTTTAACATTACAGACCTGCATTTGTTTTATGCGTTCACTTGATTCCGCGAATGTGAAATAGACATGTTTATAATCAACCAATTGTGAATTTCACCGTCAAGAATTAAAATAAAACCCAATGTTTTATATAATAAGCGGAAGTCGAAGCAATAAAACCGACGGTCGTTTTGTTTACAGTTTCTCTGTTTGGCTCTCGCGTATGCTGTTACGCCTGTCATCTTAAATTAAGAATGTTTATACATACACGATTTTCAGTTGCCTCTGATACGTAGGTATACGTGAGTAAATTGTTTCGTTATTTTATTGATTATTACAAATCAATATTCAAACGACCCAATTCATTTTCCCGAAAATTTGAGAATATAATAATTTTATTCTTAGTATTACACTACATCTATCCCAACTGATATACGTGTCCTTGCAAAAATGTTGATGACGTCATCGCAATTTTTTTTTAAATTCCCACTACAAAAATGTAATGAGAAAAAAACACAATAGGCATGCAGTCGTCAAGTTTCCGACAGCGAGGGAAGTACTGTCTAAACTCTTTAGACCAATTTTTCGATTGGCAATTTCACGAGTTTTCAGTTTTTTCATTTATTCGAATTTTCAATTTTTCGATTTTTAATATTCCCATAATTTTTCCATTTTTCGATCTTTCGATGTTACAGTTTTTCCAATTTATAATAATTTTTCGATTTTACAATATTTAGGTTTACCAATTTTTGAGTCGCTTCAATTTACAATTTTTTTACTCTTTGATTTTGCAGTTTTTCGTTTTTTTAGATTTTCAATTTTTCAACTTTTCGAATAAAAAATGAAAATATTGCAAAATTGAAAAATCAAAAATGAAAAAAAGAAAATGTGAGACGAGGGGCGGAGCTTAATTGCAAAATGTTTATTTCTCGTCAAGAATCTACCACGTGAAACCTGTTTTTAACATGTTAAAAGAAAATTATATAAATCAAGCAAAAAAAAAGTAAAAAATAAACCCCACCCCCTGCCCCAACCACAAATGTGATGAATTTTTCATTCATTGTCAGAGCGTGGGGCGGAGCTTAATTGTCATTTTCCAAAATCAGTCTTATCTTAGCAAATACTAGATTTGGGTCCGCTCTTTAATTATTGTAAGTTAAAACATCAAATATAAACATTTAAAGAATGACTTTCTTCGGTCGCCCACTGCACCGGTGCTGTTTTGCAAGCACCAAAACAGTCTTTGTTAGTCGGCACAAAGCCTTGCAATAAAGATCCGATTCAGTAGCGTTGTGAAATGTGCTAATTACGGTCTGAAAGCAGTGCGTTATAAGTCGATTAGTGACCTGCCAAACTTGATTACAGCCAAAGAAACGCTTAAATGGCACAACTCTATTTCCGAGGGATTAATATCGGTTATGCATAATAGCAGCAACATTATGTGTTCGACTTATTATTTCAAAATGCAATGATTTTGCGTATCAATAAAGAATGTGCCGTCTCATCGAACCTAATTATAAACAGACCTCACGAAAAAGTTAATTCGAAACACGAAGGCGGCTGCCGCTGATCGACTTATGGCACTTTGTGTTAGTAGGCAAAAGAAAATTTCTTTTCACGGAGTGGCGCTACGCAGCTCGCAGCTACTCGACTGTGACTATTTAATGACCAAAAGGTGGTTCTGATTGCCGGTGCTGCGGATGCCTGCCCTTTGTTGCACCGTGGATAGCGCTGGCGGTCACGCAGGGGTCACACGGAGGACCTGTGTTGTTCTATATTCTGCGGTATTAACGACGCTATCTAAATGCGGCCGGCTTCCTTCGTTTGGAAAGATTTGCATATCGTTTCCTTATTTACTGGAGTGCTGTAATTGTGGGGGAGAAGATATATAGAGGCCATAAAGATTTCACGTAATCGGAAAGATTGTTACGACGAGTTGGTATCAATCGCTTCAAATTGGTATGTAAATTCTTGGTATATAAGAAATCATGGTAACAAAATCGTGCAAGTTTATTCACAGACGGCACAAGAATGACTAGAGCACTGGCGGTAAGTGGAATATTTTAAACTGACTTTGTTTTGCAGTCAGTAGCTCATTAACTAAAATTTAAAGTTCGACAAATATCATCTGTTGGAAATTTTAACCAAGGCCCTTTATTAAGTACAATATGGTTTTTAGCTACATTTCCTTCCTTATGTTGAGGTGTTTCTATGCATTGTTATCTTTAGACTTTATTGCAGGTTTTTGCTGTTTATGGATTGATTCTGGTCTTGTCTATTATTGCTCCTCCCGAGCGTAAACCCAGTGGAGGAAGTAAAATGCACAGCTTGTAACAATGTAAACTCTACTGTTGCAAATAAACATATTAGCATTTAATAAAGTCATTAATTTTCTAATTTATTTTTTCAGGAACGGGGTTACATTAGACTAAGGATCTATATCAACGAATCTGTATCCGTATTTACAAAACTTGTTTCAGTAAAACGATGTATTAATTAAATGTGTTTATTTTTTGTTATGAACCTCATTACTCTATAAAGGACTGCATGTATCATATATAACATTAATAATAATAATAATAAAGTCTAGTAAATGGTAATTAAATTTTATAGTTATCCCGCAATAATCACCATTTAATATCTTTTACAGCTCAAGTAGTAGCCCCTTTTATAAAACTGTGAGTCTTTGCAATATCTATTAGTTGTTTTTTATTTGACGACATGAAAAAGTAATTACAATTGTTAGTCTATCAAATATAAACACTGCTTTTTTATGAGTATCAGTATGTTAACCACATTATTCAAAAATCTAGTAAGTAATTTCGGAATTTCTGAATTCAGATTAACTGTAGTCTCAAAAGTGCTATGCACCTTTTTATTTCTCCGGTGGCTTCATTACTAAATCAGGAAGTAAATTATTGTCTTTAAAACTGAGATAAATATACGGAAACAAGTATCAGATTTTTAAAAAATTGGCAAAGGGCGAAAAATATTTATCAACGCTATTTAGAAATTAAAAAGTTTATTTATTTATTTATTTATTTATTTATTTATTTATTTATTTATTTATTTATTTATTTATTTATTTATTTATTTATTTATTTATTTATTTATTTATTTATTTATTTATTTATTTATTTCAATACAATGCCCAACGGGATTAAAGCAATACATAAATTAAAATACAATATTACAAAACAAAACAAAAATTGACGAATTATAACATATTCAGGTCACTTACGGATGTTCAGGTCGAAATTGTCTTTTTATATCTTTTGATGTACAATTAAAAATGTCGACATCATCTTGGATACTGGTATAGTTGTTGAGCATGAAGTTGAGAGGTGAGTTGGACATCATATTGGTCCTAGAAGTCTTTTTGTAAAAAGTGTCGTTGCTTCTGGTGTCGCGCACAGGAATCTTGAAATCCAACTGATGTAGAATATAAATGCCTTCTTGTCACCCGTGTATGAGATTGAAAAGAAATACGATGGAGCGTCCTATTCTTCTAGTAACTAGAGAATTTAGACTAAATTTGCTCAGTAGCAATTCTTGCGGATAGCCTTGTGTGGGGTAAGCTCCATCAAATAAATATGAGGCTGTCTTAAGAAACCTGCGCTGGACCCTTTCTAATTCTGATATATAAATATTATACAAAGGCGACCATACCAGAGATGCATATTCAGGATGTGATCTGACATATGCAGTATACCATAATTTTAGAGTTTTCACATCATTAAAAAGACGGCCATTTCGTACTATGAACCCTAGAGATTTAAAAGCGGAATTAACAATGGAATCTATGTGATATTTAAAACAAAGTTTTGAATCATAGATAACTCCAAGATCGCGCATGACATTGGGTCTTGCAAGTTGAATGCCGTTAATTTCATAAGCGTAAGTGAATGGCGTTAATTTATGTGTAAATGACATAACAAAACATTTTCTTGGATTTAAAAGAAGATAATTTTTTAGGTACCATTGATATATTTTATTTACGTTCTGCTGTAGTTGTTCACAGTCGTGATGTGATTTTATTACGGAATATAATTTTTGATCATCAGCAAACATTAGGGAGGGTACATCAATAACCTCTACTATATCATTGATAAAGATATTAAAAACAATGGGCCAAGAACGGAGCCTTGTGGTACCCCACTGACTTGTTTAAATAGTTTCGATTTAAACCCTTTGATATTGACATAGAGTAACCTGTCGTTTAAATACGATTCCACTAATTTTATAAGACCATTCGAAAAACCAAAATTGTTATTTAATTTCCAAAGTAAGATACAATGATTGATCTTGTCGAACGCTTTAGAAAAGTCTGTGTAAATAACGTCGACTTGTTGTTGGTTATCTAAGGCCTCGGATATAAATTGTGTTAAAGTTATGAGATTCGTTTCAGTGAAACGTCTTTTTACAAATCCATGTTGAGTTGGCGATATAACAGTAGCGACATTATCGTAGATATTTGCGTATAAAAGATGTTCAAAGATTTTAGAGAAGTTGTTAATTATAGTAATCGGTCTATAGTTCTCTATATCAGATTTATCGCCTTTTTTGAAAACTGGACATATACGTGAGAGTTTCCATTTTTGAGGAAATGTAGATGTTTTTAAAATGAGATTAAATAAGATAGTTAAGGAGGTTACGAATATGTGGGCACAATCTCTAATGATAAAGTCAGGGCCAGACGTTATAGCAGCTTTTAACTTTTTGATGGCAGACAGTACTTGTTTCTCGGTTACCATACTGATGTGGATTAGGTTTGTATGGTAGTTAGAAGGCTGTGGATTGACATTTCCTGATGTTCTGGCGAAGGATTTCGAGAAATAGTGAGCAAAATTATCCGCTATCCGCTGGGGATCATGAATAATAGTACTGCCTTCATATGTGATTGTGGATGGGATAGTATCTGCATTATTTTTAGAATTCATAAAGAACCAAAAATGTTTTGGATCACTTTTGATATTTTCGTTTATATTTTTTAAGTAATCAGAGTATGCTGCCTTAATGTCGGATTTTAATTTTGCCCTAAGTGATTTAAACAATATACCGGGTGTCTGGAAAATGGCGGATTAACTCTCCACTACGCTCTTAACAATCAACTGGTCTGGGAAAAATAGTAAAAAAAATCCTTCTCACATTGTGGTGGAGTTATAATGATTTTAAAATTGGTTCTTTTGCTACGTTTAACAACTAAACAACTCATTCATTATCAGAATAACTAATAGTAAAACTTTTAGTTAATATTTTCTCGCCCATGACCATGTTTAACTACCATTTCAGTTAGAATGCACAAAGATATGGCTGGGTTGTTTTTGTAATAATTTGATAAAATTCCATTTGACAACAATGTTTGCCTGATATAAAGCGAAGGTGGATTTCAGTCAGCATCGTTACTAAGAAACCAGAAAGTAAGCCGGAGGTATTCACGCATTAGGTGTGTACAGTGTTGCCAATTTTACTTTTATAAAATCACGTTTTTTTCGTTATCTACATTATAAAGAATTTTTTTATTATTTTTTTTGGGACTCCCGAAACCCCCGTATATAACCTACTGAAGAGTTAATCCGCCATTTTCCAGACAGCCGGTATAGTTCTTGGGCGTACTAGACTTTTTGTAGCGTTCCCATGCCGACGTCTTTTGTTTTAATTCTTGAATTATTTGACCATTAAACCACCGAGGATAAGTGCGCGTGGTTGGCTTCCTCTTTTTCGGAACACATTTTTCAAAAATCTCATATAAAGCGTCATAGAATTTAGTAACAGCTTCATTTACATCAACGAAATCGTTAAGGAATGACCAGTTCGTTTCATACAATAGCGAATATAGCAGGGGGAAGTTACTTTTTTTAAAATTGAATTCATTCTCATTTACCGAGGTTATGTTTTTAGGACAGTATCTAAGGAATTTAAAATCAATATCCAAGGCTGGATGGTGTTTGTCCTCTGGGACTAAAGACTCACCTGCTCTAGAAACATAGCACTGGCTGTGGTTAGTCACGAAAACAAGATCTAGTAATCTATTATTGGTGTTCAGAATATGATTACACTGTTTCATGTCAAAAAAGTTCATTAGGTGGATTAGACTCGTAAGATGCTTAGAACTGGGGCGACTAGATATGGACTGGACAAACTCGGGGACGTTAAAATCACCAAAAAAGAGTAATTCAGATCCGAAAAGACATTCTAAGGACAGTAGATATTCGACGAATACATCATAAAGTGTACTGTCACAGGAAGGAGGGATATATATGAGCAATACAAATAACGTGTGAGAATGGGAAACAAGCCTTACTAGTAAAAAATCTATTAAGGGTGATACATTTATATTGTTATCAGAGCGATCAAATTTTATCAGTTCAGCATTTAGTCTCTGGCCGATAGCTAGTAATACACCTCCACCTCTTTTAAGACCTGTAGTGTCATTATTTCGGTCTGTCCTAAAGTTATTGTATTTGTTAAGGTCGAAAAATTCCGCATTATTTATGCTGCTATTAAGCCAGGTTTCCGTTAGACCAATGATATCGTAGCGTATACCTAAGACCTGAGCAAGTAGAATAGAATTCTGTTACTTTAGTGCATAACCCTCTAGTATTTTGTTGTACCTACGTAGATTGAAATGGCTAGGGTTAAGTAATATGTGTTTATGATCTTTTTGTAGTTCCTCTATATGTATAAAGCTGTAAGCCTCATACATGTAGTCAAATGTAACTCCAAAATCGTTTGAACTAGACACACTTTAAATAAAAACATGAGCAGTACATGCAGTCCTCAAATTGCGTTGTGCATTATTATTAATAAAACAAGCTGTTATCTTTCATTAATAAATAAACCAAAAAACATTTAATAAGATATTTATCAATTATAAACAAAAACAAAACCACCAAAAGAAAAAATCCATAAAAGCATAACCAAATAAACACTAGAGAAGATGTTCAAAATTTTGATTATTTTTTGTGAAAGTTAGTCATCACTCATCAGTACTAAGATAAAACTGATTTTGGCAAATGAGATACCTTCTAAGAAAAGAGAGAGTGGGTGGGCGGGGTTAGTAGTCTGCTAAAGTAAAGTGTGTTACACTGTAGAGAACTTTTAAGATCTGATTTTCAAATCCAGTGCCGAACTACGCCCTCCACAACCACAGTATAGAGATCATTCAGTAGGGACAACTCGTGTCGGCGCCTGTGATCTTTCTGACCCGAATTTTAAGCCGTCATCGGTGGTCGTTGCCTAAACTACTTCTAGATGTCGCCACTCAATTTAAAAATTATTACATTCGCAAAAGAATTAAATATATAGTTGATCTTAGAAACCACCATAAAATTAATAAACTACGACAGCGATGTCGTGCTGAAATTAAGATTTGGCCCCGCTTCTCTGACAACGATTTTGTGTTTTATTAATTTATTTTCCATGTCTTGATGGCTATAAAATTCAAAGTTATTAGAAAATGCTAATATACATTTATTTTTATTTTTTTTTACAAAAAACTAAATAGTAAACAATGGTCCGATCAAAACATGAAGAATGTTTTTTAGAACGTCTCTGTGAAAATTACATTTGACTGAAATACACTGCCGAGCATTGAAATCGGGCCACACAAATCAGGCCACTATTCACATCTAACTTTGAATCAAATTTTCCACCGAACTAATTTACACTTAAAGAAACTAAAAACGTCATTAGAAAGACCAGATGTTTGTCTTTAAACCAGAGTTACGAAAAACTTCATAAAATTCTTTTGTAATATTATTCTTTCTTAGACAAAAAAGAAAAATGTTCAATAACGAAATTTTTTATGTTAACAAAATTGTTAGCAAAATCAACAATTTAAAGAAGAAAGTGATGTTAATATTCGGTGTTGCCACTCTTAGCTCTAATAACCGCTCGTATTCGTCTATTCATGGACTCAATTTTAAGGTGACGACAACTTAACCCATTCTTCTTTAATGGTTATTCTGAGCTCTTGGAGTGACCCAGGAGCCGGGATCCTATCTCTAATTCTTCGATTAAGTTCATCCCACAGATGTTCTATAGGATTCATATCCCGGCTACGTGCTGGCCAGTCCAAACACGCTATATTTGAATAGTGGCCCGATTTTAATGCTCGTAAGTTTAATTCCACAGGAAGATCAGCCTTAAACCATCAAAACTAATGCAACTGAACTGCCAAATTTCAAATATCTCCCATTAAAGCTACTATATAACCAAAGTACTGCAGTTCTATGTTCCAATGCGTAAGAAAGAGAAGTACCTTGCGTTGCGCGCCCTCATACGGTCACAAACCAAACGAGCACCCATGAAAACGGGTCAGTAAAAATAGTGAGTTGTCCTTACTGATTGATCTCTATACTGTGCCACAACAAATGGACGGTTTTCTGCAGAATGACAGCATACTTTTATGAAATATACTCCTAAATTTTATATCCGTAAAAAAATCAAAATAAGTATTACTTTGCAGGACACAAAATTCAGGTATACATGTGCTAGGATTTTCATTTTTAACGTCCTGTTAATATTTATCACCATTGTTTTCTCGGTGACACTCAAATGAGATCGCTTGGTACGTTCTTTCGTTGGTCACAAAGTAATGTTTCCAACATCCGACATGATGATGGTTACAAATACAAAAACAAGCAAAAACACAAACGACGAAAGCAAGGAAACGACGCAATTGACCCTTTTCCTGTAAGCAAAGTGAGTAGACATTATATAAATTCCAATGATACAGAGTGAGACAACATCGCGCAGGCGAAGTCAGATTTTTAGAGCGCCAAGTTAAAATTAACCAATAAGCGACCGATTACGCATGTGTAGCCGGTTGCATTCTGTCAAAGCGGTTTGTTGTCACATGCCTTTGCTCTGCTGCCGAAGTGCCGGATACTATTTCCAACGTGGTGTTGAAGATGCGTGCGCACGGAAAGTCACTATGGAAGTTTTACGATCTTACAGGAAAAGGGTCAATACAAGGGATGAGTAAACAATGAAACATGAATGAAACCGTAGACAAGGGGGTTGGTTGTGAATGAAACGCATCGGGACAGAGTTGCCAGATTATTCGACTTTAGAGTAGCCAACATTCGTAACTAAAATCGCCGAAATCGCCAGTATTACCAACTTTTGTATAGAATATGATTACGATCAGATAAATTCGTCCTCTAGTAGACTTTGAAATTTATTTTTGAAATAATGAGGTAGACACACTGCTTTTTGACAGTTATTGAAAGAATGTTCAAATTCATTAAGTTTGAGACAGAACCTCTGTCATTCATTGTACTAAATGCTAATTGTGGTCAGTAGTAGGGCCACCCTTATTTGAGAAATAAATTTCCAAACCAACCCGGGAACGAATTTAACTGATCATACGGTAGAATGTTGAGACTGAATAAAAACACAAAACTATAAACAAAAACATTGTTTTAAAGAAAACTAAAATACAATTCTATTTGCTGATAAAATACACAAAATCATTAAAAAAAACACACAAATGACACAAAATTGTAAATAAAAAAATATTAATAAAAAACAAAATAAAATTATGTGCTGATAAAGTAAATAAAAAATAACATTTGGCAACGCATAAAGTAAATAAAAACTACTCTAAGAAACTAATACAGGGGACGTCATATTCTTCAAAAATTTCTAAAATCTCATTGACATTGTTTTCTTCGTTGTCAGTTCCCCGACCATGAGATAAATAAATTGCACTATTAAATTTTCTATACATGGCTTTGGTTGGTTCAAAATTTTTTATTTTTAGTATTACGATTTTATTTACAATTTTTGTTTTTTCAATTTCAATTTTTCAGTTTTTCATTTCGTCAATTTTTAATTTTTTTGTTTCTTCAGTTTTGCGATATGCAACTCTTGGAGATTTCATTTTTAACTTTCCCAATTTTTCCTTTCTCCATCTTTTGAATGTCTCAATTTTTTGATTTTGCAATTGTTTTTCAGTGTCTGATTTTAGTTTTCCTTCTTTTCAATGGTAGTTTCCTATTTTTGGATTTGTCAGTTTTTCGATTTGCGATTTTTCAATTTTTGTTATTTCTATGTTTTCAATAAATTACATAAAAGATCACTAGACCTTATGGCTGAATGCATACTTACATAATACGCAAGCTTTGGTTCCTTCTTCTTATCTTCATTTTTAATTTCAATTATCCAAGTTGTCTCTCCATGATTCTTGAGGTCAGTTTGGTGAGCTCGTAGATCCTCTTTACAGACTTTACAATAAGCTTCATTAACCTTGTTTTTATTTTGGGTTGTACTATCGACTTTGGTTAGCCACCCTGTAATGAGTTAAGTTTCTAAAAAAAACAACTTTTATAAATTATGTACTGACCAGCAGCCCACTTTTCCTTTTCCCAGGCCGTTCGATATTTTCTCAGGTAGGTATTCGCGTTAACAAATGAAAGTACTGTTTGGGTATAGTAGCCTGCCTAGATATTGTAGCCGTCCATAGAGTCGAAATTTGCGAATAAAAATAAAATAAAACCGGCTCAAACGGAGCCGACGACGGCTTGCAAGTTCCGTCACTACGGCACGCACCGCATCACACAGGGGTGTATTTAAGGCCGATTGCACAAAATCTTAGAGTCACTGTAATCTTACTATTTTCTATCTACGACAAACAATTTGTCACACAGCTACGAAACCGACGATCTAGAGAAAGATGGAAGTTTGAAAATGTATTTCAACAAGTGTAATAACCGTTTGGTGCAACGCAGTTGGTTCAAGCAAAGTAAAATATGACAGGAAACAAACAGTCCACGTGGACTAGTTTATAGGCGTGTTTGCTGCTAAGATGACTAGGTTTTTCGCTCCACCTGCCTTCGCAACGATGAATATACCATACCACAACTTGTGTACAGTGAACAGAGCTTCGATTTTATTGACGAGATTCAGCTCAGACATTAAACAGATTATATCATAACGGAAAAAATGACATTTAATATTAAATACGTCTCTGTGCAACGTGTGCCAGAGTGATGTCAGACTTTGCAAGCCACCGTCAGCTCCGTTTGAACCGGTTTTATTTTATTTTTATTCGCAAATTTCGACTCTATGGACCGCTACAATATCTATGCAGGCTAATATGTATAAACACTTTACCGTCCTCCGTTTACTTACTTGAAATCTTCAAATTTGATAAAGTTAACCGCTAACCTAACACCTGGTCAGGGACCTAATACTAATACCACAGCCACAGCCTAATACACTCATCGAATCGAATAAGTAAAAATTAAAAATGATATAACATTTTTTTAGTTATATTGTTTGACGGGAATGCGGATGAAAAGAATGGTAATGCCCAACGTTTAAGGTTGGTAGTCCTGCAGTTCTAACGAAACCAAATTTCAATAGAACTACTAAATACTAAATAGCGCAATTACACACAAGACATCCCGCTACCCAGTTTTGTTGTATACACATTTATATTATCGCTAGTTTTGGCTACTGGCGATAATATTGAAAATTTAAGCGCCAATTTAACAATAAAATCGCCGGTTTGGCGTCAAATCGCCAAATCTGGCAACACTGCATCGGCAACGATGCAGTGTTGCCAAATATCGTTGTGGAAAATATCGGTACAGTGGAAAACTGGCTTGGGGAAAACCCACCCCCAAATTTGTCGACACGCACTGATAACGCGTCTTTATTGCTGACTCTTTTACTTGAACAGATAAGATAAGACTGATTTTGGCAAATGACATACCCTCTAAAAAAAGAGAGGGAGGGTGGGCGGGGCTAATACTTGGTAAGAAGACTGATTTTGGCAAATGAGGTGTCCTCCAAGAAATTTAATTAAATTATTATAAGAAAAGACGCTAGAGGCTCCAAAGTACTTTCAAAACGGATTCTTCCAACAAGATGGAGCTCCGATTCATTGTACAATGAACAACTTAAATTTCTTAAGAAACTTTTTTGATGACCGCATAATGAATCTAAGTACAGAAATTGTGATTTGACAACTTGTGATTTTTTTCTTGTGGCCCCATCTTGAAAACACAATTTTTCAAACACCGGTTGCAAATCTCGAGGACTTGCAGCAAAGAATTGGACAAAAATGCCTGGAGATTGATAACATGATAACAATCCCATTAGGTCAGCAAATGTTTTTAGAAATTTTGAGAGGAGGGTTTTACGATGCCATCCACCATAAATTTGAATTTCAGCGCAGACATACTTCAAAAAAAAAATAAAAATCAATGGCAACTTAATGACATTTTTAAATGAACACCGGTTATGTCCAAGTGCTTCCGTGCTCTTTTACCTCTTTACGTGATTACGCTTTACCCTCATTTGACCAATTAATTCAAAAATCATTCACTATATTGGCAGAGAATACAGAATATAATAGTAGAATTTGGGGCTAGAAAATCCTACAAAACAATAAATGAAGACAATATGGACAAAGTTCAAAAATATAATAATTATTGGCTGAAAAACGTGTGCAAATTCGCTAATAAAATAAAACAAAGTTACGGTGAACCAAAGAAGTTGCAGAAGAAGTTAGCAACAAAAAGAAAAAATGGCGACAATACATTTTTAACAGATCGCAAGAAAATTTTTAGGAATACAAACAACAAAGTGTAGAGATAAAAAAAGAATATTAAAAGCAGAAGAAAACTGTTGGAAGGAGTTCAGAGTACAGAAACTGCGAGTCACAATGGCGACATACTGAAAAATTAAACTGATTACATCAGTTTAATTTTTCATAAGAATAGATGAGGGGCAATTCTGAATCAAACCTGTAAAAATTTAAAGGTTGTTAAAAAATAAGCAGCTACGTGGCGTCACATTGCCTTGAAAACCGTGCTGGAAACGCTCTTCTGACCACTTCGAAAGCTGTTAAACGTCAGTTTATCAGTGACACGTGAGGTTATAACGGGGCACAATCAGATTTGGTTCAATTTTTAATCATGGGCAAACTTATCTTCGAGGTACTAAGTTGAAATCAAATGCTAATAACATGTGTTCAAAATTTGATATCGTTCGTTGAATTTAACACCTTTTAAATTTAACAAGTTTTTACAAAATTGCCTCTATGGAAAAAGTATTTTGAAAGTTAAGTTAATAAAAAAAATAAGTAATAAAATTTTAGTAACGATCAAAGAAAAATAAACTATGAAAGAGGAAGAAGATGGCGTCAAAAATATTGCTGCCCCGGTGGAAATTCAGCCACATGTCTCCCGCTTGCCGGGCAGATGCCTTGGCCACTAGACTCCAGAGCTGCTTATCTTTCTTCGTTTACCACCTTATTATTGTGCCGCCACAAACTTAAACAAGCGATAAGGGCTCTAAAAAATGGCAAAGCACCGGGCCAGAATACAATTACAAGTGAAACTCCTAAAAAAAATAGGTAAAAAAAGTAAATGATTTTATACAGAAAATGCTTATTAGAAGATCGAAAGAATCAGTTTTACCTTGAGTGTGGGAAATAGGAGTCATATTACCAATACACAAGAAATAAAACGTTAAAAATAGTCGCAATTACCGAAGGATAACATTTTTAACCTTTGTAGCAAAACAGTACGAAACAAGCTCATATACAATAAATGCGTACTCTACACAGTTTCGGATAAAGCGTATTAGCGTAAACAATTCTGCTGTCAAAAATGTCAAACCATTGTCAAATGTCAGTTATGAAATTAATCATGCACATGGGCTTTTCGCTACGTTTCCTTCTATAAAAATATCAAAGTTAACTTGATGAATTTTTTAAATGAACACCCGTTATATATACAATATTATCATTACTGCCATGATTAGTTTCAAAGGATATAGCCCCTAGTATCGGTCGTTGATTAATTGCAGCCAAAACACATTTTTCTTAAGATTAAGGGGGTCAAAAAATATTTTTCTTAAAATAACTGAGCAGATAGCATTGAAAATCTAATCAAATATTATTTTGTATATAAAATTAAAATGTCATTACAAAATCGAGAATCCTTTTTAATGTTCTTGTAGTTTTACCACCCAGTATGTTATAAGGAAACAGGATTAATTTCAGTCAGACCGAATTTGAAAATACATTTTTCAACGAGATTCTCCCAGTTTAGCTTGGTTCTCTATCTATGAAGATCGATTCTCTGTCTGAGATCCCTAACAGTTGCAAAATATGGTTTTAACACAGAATCAAGGACAAAATGGAGCCACTTGCTGTATAAGGACGACAGAAATTTATACGTCAGTTGAACAACTTGTTAGATTTGACAGAACAGTTTTCCACACACGTAGGAATGTGTTTTGAATCTGATAAATATAAAACCGAAGACACCACCCAGTCATTGTCATCGTTATTTATTATCAGTACTTAAAATACAAGATTTTGTCTGGAAGTCGGTCATATCCGGCTCAGTATTGGGAAATAATAATTATAAAGAGATAAAATACAACCAGAGACGAAACTGACCGAAGACTACTTAACCTCTCAACCAATAATTTGTAACTTCCTTAGACCACCGAGCCAATTTCTTGTTTCCAATGCAACGCCATTAATTCAAACAAATACATAAAACCGAAACATAGGAGCAGAACCCCCATAAACTTTACATAAACTTAATGGCAGTGAAGAACTAGTTTCAACAGGAAATATCCGTTTTTTGTTTTCGTTTTCGAATTAGCTGGAGCGCGGTGATCGGTTAACGATTATCGAATATGTAGCACAAGTCAATGGTCGGATTAACATAAAAAATATTGAACAATAATTAGATTCAGATCAAGGCATTTTTACTAGTTCCAGACTTTCTTAATAGCGCTTGATTTTAATGGTCCGCGTTTTCTTTTCTTTATTTTTCAGAAATCGATTTTTAATTAGACGATTTTATGGTCTCGGACTATCTGCGAAGCCAATTCTGGCGGACTTAAAAAATATGGTGTAGGTGGCGAAACAGTAAGTAAAATTGTTTGTTCATCCCCGGCAGAAATTTAATGACGTCATGTCAAAATGTCGTTTGACAATTGTGCTGAACTATTTTACAGTCAAAGACAAAAAAAAACGGAAGACAAGTTTAAGTGATTAAGTTGTTATGTCAGAAAACACTAAAACAGTGAGATTGTAAGAGATTTGCCACAATGACGCAGCTGAAACTAGAGACTAATCGAGGATACTAATAATTATGGTAATTCCATATAAACGCTGTTCGGTCATAAGATAAGTTTTTCGTGGAATAACGAAGTAAAATTAGCGGCTAACAAAGACACACAACGTAGTGGTTTAATTAAAACTGAAAGAAATAAATGAGCTTTAACAGTTTACTTGAAACAAAAATTTAAAAACATCATCGGCGACTCAACACCATATCTGAGCCAACTACCGCCTCGTAACATTCAGCAAATATCTCTTAATTTGCACACTGTAACAAAAAACCGAAGAAAACGGTAGCAAGGCCACTTTTCGAATTTTGCTTTAGTTTGCTTGGAATCTATAACAACTTCATAAATCTTTAAGAAAAAAAACATTTACATACCGACCTAATCTAAACTAGCAGATTCTTAATATCGAGCCAACCTTGAGAAACTTCCCAATCAGATATTCCAAAACATCTCAACATTTTCATCAAACAACCCATTATCATTGCCATTTTAATAAATTGCTTTAATCGGGGCCGGTGTCTTTGCTCAAATCCTACTTTAATTGATACTACTAATTAAGCCTCATTATTGCCCCATTAGAAACACTATAAAAAATCGAGCCCAGTATGGTCATCTCCCGCTAATTTAGTCATTTGGTCCCCTTAAATCACCTCTCGCAACTTTTCCCACGAAAATACACCGGTCATGGGCGTAGCGTACCGAAAGTTGTACTGGGGGCTCGGTAAAATTGTCAAGTGATGTCTGATGGTCAAAATTGGTCTGATTATTTTAAGTTTGTGCAACATTGTTGCAGAAACTTGGCAAAACGGGTTCATTATTCTTATTAAATTAACTTTTGCGCTTCGAAAGCTCATCCATAAAACGGCCCCTCATCACGGCCTGATCTTTTAATTTTTGATCGAAGCAGATAGCGGAATGTTTATCTGTCAAATAAGACATCTCGATTTTTATTTCGGCCTGCGTTCGTTCATTAAACAAGTCATTAGTGATGACGTTTCAATGATACTTATCGCCTAGGAAAAATCGTCGGTTTTGCCGAAACTGACATCAGCTTCTTTGTTCGCTGGCTGGTCGACGTCTTAAATCCCGTCTAATCGAACATGTAATAATGTTAATAAAGAACAAACGACCGACAAGCTCCGGTATGACCCGCAATCCGTGCACATAAATACTGCTATATCATAGACGGCCGATATTAATTACCCTCCAGTAATTATGACCACTCCCTGACCCGACCGAAGTCTCACCGGGAAAAAAATTGTAAATAGCTACTTCGCAACGGTGGACGTGGGCGTGAGAGGTATCCGCGTGTTCTATCTGTATTGTTTCAACTCGATTAGTTTCAGTGCTTTTATCGACGAATTTCATCGAAAGAACTGCGCCGGAGAAGGAAATAAAGAGGGATTAAGTGGCACAAGCGAGATAAAGGAATAATTGAATTTAAAACAAAAGCGTGCGGGCATTCGAGGCGCTAGTTGCAGTAGTGTACGATGCAGAGCAGTGTAGAAATAACGGCGATTACGTAATTTCGAGGATAAATTTTAGGAATGTCTTCGATGAGCAAAAATTACTGTGATGGAGTCATCCCTGCAAAATGTAGACGTATGTTCGTGCATTAGTTGGTACGGAAAATTGTGGTGCCCTCTATGAATTGGACGTTACATACATAAATCTAAATTATTAATGCATACACACACGTTACAATATATTTATACAACGATTATTTAATGATATCCATTAAAACACGGATGTGAGAATTGCGGCACGAGCCTTGGCGAGCGTCGCAACCAATATGAATGTCATAATGACAATTAAATGGACGGAGTAGCTGCTGCACCGACCTAAGCACTTTTTTTAAATCATTCCATTTTTGTATTCAATTTAGTAGTTTGTTTGTTTTTCTTTAATGTAATGATTCATAACTAAAAGGTGCAAAAATACATAGTGACAATGATGGTAAAAGTACCAAGACTTTTGAATTTTATGGGTGCGGAAGCTTTAAAGTTATACAACACTTTAAAGTGGGATTTATAAACTTGCTGTTGATGTTGAAGTTCCCGTTGCAGTTGCTGTTCCCGCTGACGTTGCTTTTAGAGCTGAAAATTGTCATTTATAACCTCTGTTACCAAGTTGTCATTGATAGTATATTTGATGTTTAACTGTTGTCATATTTAAAGGGGTTGTAGAAGAAACGTGAAAGAGGTTTAAGTTGATTACTTCAAAAATTTACAATTTTAGACGTGTTTTAAGTTTCTAAGAATAAAAAAAAAATCATCACAATTGAGACGGGGTGGGTGGGCGGGGTTAATATTTTGCTTTTTTTCTTAATATACGTAGTATTCTTTGAACAACACGGTACTCAAAAACATGTTTTTAATTTCTTGTATAGAAATAAGTATTTTTCAGATAAGCTCCGCCCTCTTGGTTCACGGCGAAAAAAAAATCATCACAATTAAAATAGGGCGGGTGGACGGGCTTATATTTTCCATTTTTGTTTTAATATGTGTATACTTCTTTTCACAACATGAAACAAAAAACATCTTTAAAATGGAAAATTTGTATAAGGAAATATCGATTTTTGCAATTATGCTCCATATTATATCCATATTTCCTTGCAAAAATGTACCATTTTAACCACGTTTTAAGTTGCTTGTTGTGAAAAGATCGCTATGTATATTAAGAAAAAAAAAGGAAATTATAAGCCCCACGCACCCGCCCTATCTCAATTCTGATGATTTTTTTATTCGTCGGAAGTAAAAAAAAAATTAAAAGACAAGACAATAGTTTTAAAAATAATTTTTAGCAAATATGGAATTCCAGAAGTAATTATGTCAAATAATATGCCATTTAACAGTTTTGATGATAAACAATTTGCAAATGAGTGGAATTGCAACATCTAGCCCTCAGCATAGCCAGAGTAACGGTTTAGTAAAGAAAGGAATTGCTAAGGAAATGCTAAAAAAATGTCTTTTTCTTCAAGGAGAGTATAACTTATTTTTACTGAACTATAGAAGAACTTCACTAGCAGATTTAGGAGGCTCGCCATCACAGTTACTTATGTCTAGAATATTACGGTTAAAGTTACCTATTAAAAGCGAGTTGTTGTATTCAAAAATACAAGATCTTAGTAATACCACGAGAAAAAAAAAATAAAGCAGGAAAAGTACTATGATAAAAACGCAACAAATAATGTAGCAAAATTTAAAGAAGGAGAAAATACATATATTTGGGATTTATCTAAAAAGATATGGATCAAAGGAACGATATTAAACAAACTGAAATTTCCAAGATCTTATTTAGTTAAAAATCTAGAAAACAATTCAGTACCTTGTAGAAATTCTAAATATTTAAAAAAGAGACTACTTGATTTTGAATTTGACTCAACTGTAAATACAAGTACAACAATACAAACACCTACTAAAACACCAACACTTCTCACAGTACCAACACCAGAAATATCAAATAATAATGTCAGATCACGTCACGCGTATTGTAAAAAAAGCGAATATTTCCAGTTACCTATTACAGAAAGCATTTGTTAAACCTAACAAGGAGTTATTCAAAAACCTATTTGTTTCATACGTTCGACCTATACTTGAATACGCCAGCGTGATATGGTGTCCCAGCTTGATCAAAGACAAGGCAAGAATTGAGAAAGTACAACGTCGGTATACAAAAACCATTGAGAATTTGGGGAAGAATCCCTATTCTGATAGGCTAGCCTCACTAAATCTCCTATCTTTAGAAAATCGTCGTATCCTTAATGATCTAGTTTGCACATACAATATACTGACCAATCGGTTTAGCGTAGATCTTGCTAACATCTTTATCCTATCCGATACGTCACGTCTACGCGGTCATTCTATGAAGCTATATCACGAAAAATACAGAACCAGTTGGCGTCATCATTTTCTGTCTAATAGGGTATTTAGTGTGTGGAACAATATGGATCCTGAGTTTGTAGATTCCGCCAGTACCGCTACATTCAAATACAAGATTACGACCCATCTCCTTAAAACACAATAAAACTCTATCTGTAAATCGAACACCCTCTCTGGGACAAGTAGTAAATGCCTAGCTACTCATTATGTGTTCGGAGAGCATAACAGGCTTCAGCCTCTGCTCTATGTTTGTAATAATAATACTAATAATAATAATAATAATGTGTATGTTACACGAAGTGGAAGAGTTGCAAAGTCAAAGTAAGTACAAAGGATGACTTATTAAAAGTTTTTGTGTTCTGGATTAAAAGAAAGAAGGACGATGTTGTGTAAAAAAGACTTAGTCTTACTTCTATATAGATTGTAATTCTAGTTAGATGAAATAGCAGTTAGCTAGGAAACGGGGGAGACAGAAGGGAGGGAGAATTTTGAAATAAAAATTTTTTTAAAACCTATGAATTTAAATATAAAACGCTAAGATATGCACCAAATGTTACCGCTTATGGGATAAAAATTTTAAGAAAATAGTAATACGTATACCAAGTGTTACCTTTAAAGAATCAGACAGTCAATTCCTAGCCGATTACAAAAGGACAAGCAAAAAAATTTTATAGAAAGCGAAGAAGAAAATCAGAAACAGAATGCAGAACCAAAAGTAAAGAAGACAATAGACAAAAACTGGTTAAAGTTAAGTTCATCAAAGTAAAACCAAAAAGTCCCGCTCTTTTACGGTTTTGGAAGAAATTATCTAAAGTTTTTTCGAAACTATGTTGCTCTACCACCTCTAAATATTGAAGAACAACGATTGTTTTTAAAATATATCAATGGAAAATCATCGCGTAGTTGTCGGTATACAAAAAATCAGTCTCAGGAAATCGCAAAATTCTTAAAACTAGAAAGAACTAGAAGAAAAAGAAAATTAGAAAGAATACACAGAACACTCATTGCGAAGAATTTCTGCCACATTTCTTGTGGACCCAGGGAGTGACCTGACGTGTCTTAAAAGATACAGTGGTTGGAGATCCAGTACAGTTGCGGAGGGATATGCTGAGAAATCCCATTTCAGCAAAGAAACTATTGCCAAGAAAATATTGCTATTTGAAAAATCTACAATGCTACTGAAACATTGCAATGTCTCCAAAACGTAATTGTTTCATTTGATACTTCTGTCACAGATTTAATAATAATTAATGAAAATTTTATGGACTATTTCAAGAATGACACAAATTGTGGTTCTGAGAGATTATTTATTTTTCACAATTGTTCAAATTGTACATTTCATATTAATATCAATAAATAATTTCAGATTTCATGCTCTATTCTTCTGATAAAAATTTAGATTTTTTTCTGCTAGGATTATAATTTACTAAATATTTTTAGTCCTAACAGAAAACGTACCCAAATTTTTTCCCAGTAACGATTACAGACGGTTGAAGTTAAACAATGTCATACTTTTGTGACGGTTGGAGAAAACAGTACGATATGTTGTTTTATTAGGATTAAAAGTGATGTTTTTTGGCGAGCGAAATTTTTAATTTGTGGGGCGTAGCGTAACGGAGCTAAGCGAATGCAAAATTTTGCGAGTCAAAAACTTACTTTTAATCCGAATGAAACATGCTCTTTTTTTCCAGTCATTAATGTAACACAGACATAGGAAATAATTAAATTAAAAAAAAATTGTAATGCAAATGGAATCAGTGGTACCTACGTCGTCACGATTACCTATTTTTTATTTACGTTATGTCATTGATTTTCAAAAAGTATCAAAAATTGATTCATTTTTTGCCAGTAATGGATGTAGAAGATTTGCCTCCCGATGCAGCCGAAAAGGCACAAATAGCGATTGCAGTCTTACTCCCGACCAAATCGCGCTTCATGACATGGTCTAAGGAAAAAAGCATAGAAACGTATTCCGAGAACATTTTGTTGGTGTATTTTGGCGATTTGGCGAAACCAATGAAATCATCCACACTATGGTCGCAATATTCGATGGTAAAGGTGAGTTTAAATATAAAAAATGGCATCGATATAGTAAAATTTTCAAAACTAAGAGCGTTTTTGGATAAACAAGCGAAAGGTTACAAGTCAAAGAAATCAAGAGTTTTAACAAATGACCAAATAGAAGATTTTTTAAGCCTTTTTGTAGAGAAAATATATTTATTTACGAAAGTAAGTTTACAACTCAAATTAATGGAAAGATTGCACTTTATAAATTGTTCTTCAGGTCGTTGTAATCTTCGGAATGAAAAAATGGCTATGTATATAAAAAAAAGTGAAAATATAAGCCCCGCTCACCCGCCCAATCTCAATTGTGATGATTTTTTTTATCGTCTAGATTTTTTTTTTTTAATTTTAATGCAAAATTCTTATTATTTCTGGACAAGAAACTACCATCTAAGACATTTGTATGAGTATCATGTTATTCAAAGAACATGTACATTAAGAAAAAATTAAAGCCAAAACCTGCCCTGATCTAAATAGTAATGAAGTTTTCATTCGTTGACAAACCGAAGGGCGGACCCTAATTGCAAAATCCATATCTCTTTACAAAAATTTAATATTTTAAACGTGTTTTAAGTTTCTTAGAATAAAAAATCATCACAATTGAGATGTGGTAGGTGGGTGGGGTTTAAATTGTGCCTTTTTTCTTAATGTACGTAGTATTCTTTGAACAACACGATCCTCAAAAACCTATTTTTAAATTCTTGTAAAGAAATGACTATTTTACAGTTAAGCAAAAATTGGTTGTCGAATTATCGAATAAAAAAATCATCACAAGTGAGATAGGGGGGGTGGGCGGGCTTTCATTTTCCCTTTTTGTTTTAGTATGTGTAGACTTTTTTTCACAATATGAAACTTAAAACATGTTTAAAATGTAAACTTTGTATAAGGAAATATCGATTTTGCAATTAGACTCCGCCCCATAATTGCAAAATCCATATATCCTTGCAAAAACCATTTTAACCATGTTTTAAGTTTCTTGTTGTGAAAAGATGGCTATGTATATTAAGAAAAGAAGAAAAAATATAAGCCCCGCCCACCCGCCCTCTCTCAATTTTGATGATTTTTTGTATTCGTCGTAAGCCGGGGGGCGGAGGTTAACTGCAAAGGCCTTATTTCTCTACAAGAAACTAAAAACATGAATATGACTCTCGTGTTGTTCCAAGAATACTATGTCTATTAAGAAAAAAGTAAAGCCGAAAATTAGGCCCCACCCATATCCGCCCCGTTCTCAATTCTCGATTATGATGAATTTTTCATTCGTCGTCAGTTCGAGGGTGGGACTTAGTTGCAAGATCTATATTTGTCTACAAAAATTGCCATTTTAACCATGTTTTAAGTTTCTTGTTATGAAAAAATGGCTATGTATATTGCCGTTGTCAAGAATTGGTGAAATTAAGAATACACAATATTGAATATGTTAAATTAAGTTTACTTGCAACGATTCCTCATACGAAAATTAAAAAGCCAAGATCATTTGCCGTTATGGGGGAAAAATATTTTACTCCTAATATTTACCAGAAATATATAGCTCACGACCAAAAAATTTTCATGAACGTCGATTTTTCGTTAAATCCCTAAATGAAAAGTGTCAGCGACAAGTAGTTGGGATTCACAAGATTAGCGATGTTCCACGAGAAGTAGTTAAATTTTTGAAATTGGAAAAATGCGGATGAATATAGCGGACATTGCTTACGTCTACCACTCTCCTTGTAAATGTTGAAGATGACATTATATCTGTCAAGAGACAGGGGGGAGGTGGAACTCGAATAGTGCATCGGGGGGGTACATAGAGGAATCAATGAAACATAAGGAAGATGTGTACGAATGGAGTAATTCCCCAAAAACCACCGAAAAGCAATGAAGTAAATACAACCAAAGAAGTAACTGATAATAAGATAGCAGCAACATTGCCAAACATTGTTAACACTGCTATCACTAACAATTTTAAAATTCAGAAATTATGTAATGTGTTTAATTATTAATAAAATTATAAAATAATAAAATATTAAAGAAAACATTATTAATATTTTCAAAGTTGACGACAAAATATAGTTTGAGATTAATTATTATTTGTTTTTATACCTAGCATTTAAAATAACTTTAAATTCTAAGATTAAAGGTGAATATTGTCTTAGTAAAGCAACTTGTTTTTCCTAAAAAATAATTAGACGAATGTCTACTTTTAGTGTTGAAATTGTCATTAAAAGACGGCTGGAGAAAAACAGCGTTTTTGTTACACCCCAGAAGAAATTTTTACTTCCCGAGCGTAAGCAAAGGAAGTATTGTAATCGAGTCCGTCGGCCGACTCTCTACTTTTACGTTTTCTCGATCTTTCATGACCCCTAGAAGACGAAGAAATAGGTCTCCCATTTCCGTCTGTCTGTCCGTCCGTCTGTCCGTCTGTCCGTCTGTTGTCCCGGATTTTTATTAGACAGATAATCTCCGAAAGTACTCGACCGATTGTTGTGAAATTTTGTACTTATATTAAGAACATCATGTAGATGGTAAAACGCTAACCAAAATTTGTCTAATCATCCCCACCACCAAAGCGATGACGTCACTTCAAAATTGTACATAGTAAATGGGTTTTCAATTGTATAAAATAACATAGTCCTACACATGTAGTTTACAACTCTGAATCGACTTTTCACCCGAAACGTCCAGATTTTTGGAAAAAAAATCAAAATTATAAAACAACATTTTGAAATTTAATTTTTAATCTGCTAACCAGAATGCTTTGAAATGTTGCAGATGTTTTAAGGCTATAAAGAACATCATAAATCTTTAGTCAAAAAATATTTGCTTATCCCCTCCAAAAACTTGATGACGTCAGCTCAAAAGTTTGTGGAATAAATCATATCTAAAATGTACAAAATATGATGAGTCTGTACTTGTGATCTATCACTCCATTAATATTTTTTGGATTTGCATATACAGGGTGACTCAAAAAAATTAATGAATGCGTAAATATATTTTATTGATTTAATCAGGAACTACAAAACGGAATGCTCTGACATCTTGCAGATGTTTTAAGGTTATAAAGAGCATAATAAATGTTTAGTCAAAATATATTTGCTTATCCCCTCCAAAAACTTGATGACGTCAGCTCGAAAATTTGCCGAAAAAATCCTATCTAAAATGCAAAAAATATGATGAGTTTGTACTTGTGATTTATCATTCCATTCATATTTTTTAGATTTTCTTAAGAGGTGGTTCAAAAAAATTAATGAAGTCAATTTATTTTATTGATTAAATTAAAGGCAACACTTATTATTAGTATTACACCCCAACCAACCCAATTTGGTAGACACAAAATTTGTTAAAGGAAAAACTCGGTTGAAACATAAGGGTAGCACGCTTATTTACATCGACTTTAACATTACAGACCTGCATTTGTTTTATGCGTTCACTTGATTCCGCGAATGTGAAATAGACATGTTTATAATCAACCAATTGTGAATTTCACCGTCAAGAATTAAAATAAAACCCAATGTTTTATATAATAAGGGGAAGTCGAAGCAATAAAACCGACGGTCGTTTTGTTTACAGTTTCTCTGTTTGGCTCTCACGTATGCTGTTACGCCTGTCATCTTAAATTAAGAATGTTTATACATACACGATTTTCAGTTGCCTCTGATACGTAGGTATACGTGAGTAAATTGTTTCGTTATTTTATTGATTATTACAAATCAAAATTCAAACGACCCAATTCATTTTCCCGAAAATTTGAGAATATAATAATTTTATTCTTAGTATTACACTACATCTATCCCAACTGATATACGTGTCCTTGCAAAAATGTTGATGACGTCATCGCAATTTTTTTTTAAATTCCCACTACAAAAATGTAATGAGAAAAAAACCACAATAGGCATGCAGTCGTCAAGTTTCCGACAGCGAGGGAAGTACTGTCTAAACTCTTTAGACCAATTTTTATGCATGTACCAGAAGGTTTTAAATGCGAACAAACTGAAAATAAAGTATGTAAAAATTGTCTAAATCATTATATGGCTTACAACAAGCTCCTACGAAATGGAATGAACATTTTACCACATAAAAAACGCCAAACCCGCACTCACGCCTAAGGTGAGACAAAATGTAAGTTCAGTAAATAAAATCGGGGAACTTAATTATCCATTCAGAGAAGCTGTTAGAAGTTTATTATATCTAAACAACAAAACCAGACCAGTCACATCATAAACAGTACATTACTGCAGTAGAAAAATAGAAAATGTTCCAATCAAGACACTGTAAATGTGAAAAGAGTGTTTTGCCATCTAACGTCTTCAAAAAATAATGGACTTTGCTTTGATAGCTAAAATAGTGGAACACGCAGTAGTACATACCACAGGTTATAGGTCTGTGTAATTGTTTTTGGTAGACCCATATCATAGTGTTAAAGGAAACAACCAACACTTTCACTTTCAACCACAGAAGCTGAGTATATATCTGCTGAAGCATGTGTTAAAGAACTCTATCTCAAATCTCTAATTGATGAACGTACCAGTGGCGAAATGAAGACAGTCTTTTTTACGTTGATAATAATCAAAGTGCAAACTCAATACTGAAAAACGGACAGGTCAATTAACGATTTTATAAATGAAAAGGTGTGAGAAGATATTATGAATATAAAGTATTGTTCGATATGTTATGAAACCTCTTGGAAACGTCAAATTTGAATACCTGAAAGAAAAATTTATGACAAATGTCATGTAAAAAAATAACAAGGAAATAAAAAGTAAAAAAATCAGTATTTCCAATTTTCTTGGAGTAAAAAAAGTAAAACTAAAATCCGAAAGCTGAGCTGAACAGAAATTTCTTAACTTACTTTCAAAAATAGGCTTAACAATCGCCGATTTCCAATCGTCAGGCAATATCCAGATGTAAAGGAAGCAGTCATTATTATGCTTAGAGGTTGGGCTAAAAAATCTCAATATTCTTTGAAAACAGTAGCGGAAATACCATCAGGTCCAGGAGAAGAGGTCTTTTTCATTGTTGTAATTATTTTCCTAACACTTACTTCAGAAAATTGTATTTCATTTAACTGATCCCTATAAGGCGGCCTAGTAAGAGTTGGGAAATTACCTTAGTAAATATTTATACAAAAGGTAGCTGCAAACATATTTGCAATAACCGCGTAGTCAATTATTAAGTCCCCAGTTGCATTTTGTAATTGAGGCTGAGTAACAAAACCTGTAAATTTGGATCTGACATGTTTATATAATCGTCTAGTGTCCTTGGATTCAGCTAAACCTCGTTGAAACTTGGCTTTAGCTTCATCTATTATAGTCGACAATTTATTAGAAACTGGCCTATGGGTAATATAATCTGAGGGGTCATGTGTTCTTTTAAGAGTTTTCCATAACCGTCTTTTTCTTTGATCATTTTTAAAATGCGTAAATTTATCCATAGCTTAGGTGTAGATTTTTTGACCTTGTATTCTAAAGTATGTTTTGAAACAGCCTTTTTAATGAGTGTCTTAAAGCCTAACCATTTATCATTAACAGAGGAATCTACTAAAACAACATCCCAATTTATTTTACCAAGCTCATTGTTCACAGCAGTGAAGTTAACCACAAGTTTACTTCTAGTGGAGATGTTTTTAGTTTTGTTGTAATAAATCTGAAAGTCAGCTGTTATAGTAACATGATCGGATTTACCAATCGGAGAGTGGTATTTAATTTTGGAAATTAAATTTGAATCTGAGACGATAATTAGATCAAGTAAGACGGCTGTTGATGTAGCCGAAACCTTGTACGTTCGTCAACTAGCTGTATTAAATTGGATGTTAGGATCAAATATTGCAATAATTGAAGTAGTGGGTGTATTTGAAAAGGTAGCTAGCCAAGACAAATGTGGCAAATTGAAATCGCCAAAAACGACAAAGTTTGGATATTGGTCTGCTAATTTAGAAAGTGCATAGTTCAAAAGTCAATCACTACCAAGGTTTGAAGATGGCGGACGGTATATACATCCAATAACAAGGGTGAAAGAAACACGTGATATCTTCAAAAAAAGAGTTTCAATGCCATCAATAGAAACATCAATAACTGAAATATTGTAAATCGAAGTTATCTTACGAGAAGCATACCTACATACACACTCCTCCTCCTCCTGTCTGACCCTTTCAGTCAGATCTATAGAGTTCATAATCCTGTAACGCTACGATAGAATCAGGCAATTTAAACAAGTTTCGGAAATTAGGATAAAATCTGGGCAGTTTACGCAAACCAACGAAACAAAATATTAAATTTAGCTTAAAGGGAGCAAATATTTGTATAAAGCACAGATGAGATAAATAATTCTTGCATAATATCCTCTTGGTCCGTTTAAATTTTAAATTGACGAATCAGTAACATTTTCCTTTAAGAATCTGTCATAAGCTTTTTTCAGTCTTTTATATACTCTTTTGCAATGATTTCCGATACTACTATGAGTCAGTGACGGTACAATATCACTTAACATTGAACAAACACCTTGTACATCGTTAGTATTTTGATAAACTAAATTCAGGATGTCTCTTTCATCTGTACTTTCGTCCATAAATTCAACAGCTTGAGTAAAATTCAAGGGATACTGACATGACAGTCCTCGTTGTCAAATACATGTTTCACCGGCAACAACAGTTCAGGGGTAGGTGTCAAACTTTCGGTAGAATCAGAAGCTCTAATTTCTTTGACCTGCCTTTTAGCAGGAGAAGAATCATTATTATCGGAAGACTTAAGCGAAAAATCTAATGGATTATCTTCAGCAAATGCATCGTCAGTTGTTTGACGTTTATTACTCAAAGAAGCTTCGGTATTACTTTTAGATGTATTCACAGCAGCTACTCCATTTTCAGTTATAGAGCCAGGGCAGTCTTGAGCAAAATGACTAGGGAGTTTGCATTTAAAACATACATCATAAAAGTTAAGGAATATTCTATAGTTAGTGTTGTTATGTTTGAGAACCATCGAGGCAGGAAGATCAAGAGATTCATTGGGTTGTACATGTATCTGCCGACTAAAACTCAAAACGTGGCTATAATCTTCTCGAAGAATGGCAGCTTTCATAAAAGACATATGTGACAATGTAGTAAAACCTAAAGTTTGAATAAGGTTCTCCAAAATGCTATGGGGAATTGAAGGGCACACATTAGAGAGAATTATTCGCTTTGCTGGATTAATTAATCGACGGAGATTAACTTCAACACAGAGCTGTTCAAAGTACTCAAAAAAAGTACTTGAAGTACCAAGTACAAAGTACTACTTGAAATAGTATTCAAGTAAAGTACCAAGTACTTACTTTCAGCAAGAGTATTTCAAGTATCAAGTACTTTTCAGATGTATTTGAAGTACAAGTCAAGTACATTACTTCAAGTACTTACGAGTACTTGAAGTACTGGAGGTATACTTCAAGTACTTACAAATACTTGAAGTACTGAAAATGCTTCAAGTACTTTCTAATTATTCGAAATACTGTAGAATTAGATAACTTTTCCTGTTTTTTTAAAGAAGCTTAATATATTTTAGAAATGAATTTTTTAATATTCAGAATTTAAGTATACAATAATACATATTTCGCCACATAAAAAATTGCATAAGCATCAACTTAAATGCAGAATGGTAGTTCACTTATTAATAATACTATGTTATTTATAAACAATATTCTTTTGAAATACTTTTACATCTTTCTGTTGACACAATGCCTTCGACAAAATTAACGTCTATTTCTAATTTAAAATTTAAAATAAAATACATGACGGCGTTGTCTATGTATGCTTACTATTAATTTATAACAAAAACATCGGCGCTGTATGGTATTTTCTCAGGCTTCTGTTGCCTTTTTTTAATATTTTGAATTTTGGTTCACCACCAAAACGTTCTGATTTTTTAATAAAGTTGTGTTAAAAATAATTAATTTTATGAACCGGTTCTTTGTTTAAGTTTGTGGTTAGTTTACAGCACCCTTAATCATTACCCATTGTGAAAGTGCACAGGGCCGGATTTGTGAAACTGAAATTTTTCAGAAAAAAATTTTAATAGCAGTGCGATACATATACATGCTCGTGACATAAAAATGTATAAGTCACTATGTTGCATTTTCAAAAAAAAAATGTATGAATTTTTTAAATAAATTATAAAATGCCTAAAACTAGAGTCCATTTTCAGCGAAAACTATAACTCTTGAAAAATATCAAGGTGATCAAAGTAATTAGTCGTTTTTTACTTTTGCGGTTACCAAAAATGCTGAGAATTGTCTTAGAATGAATGCCCCATATTCCTGAATATATCTGTCTACCACTTACGTATTTACTATTCTAAAAATTATTAAATTAACCTAAATACTACAGTGACTAAATAGTAAACACTAATCATTACAATGTTTGTCTAACTAAGTATGTAACTTTACACTGAGAAATCACAAATAGGTTCGTAATGCTGTTCGGTCCATTTATAGAAAATTTTGTTCCTCTAATGCCACAATACTTTCAAAATTTTCCTTTACATTTTCGATTGGCTTATTTTTATTTTTACCTGAAAACCCAAAGAGGATGACATTAGTAACTGATAACTACAATGACTTCAGGGAATGCCTAACAACGGCTTTTGCGAAAAGTCAGGTAAATATGTACTAAATTTATTATTGTTAAAATATTTCGTAGGGGTGTATTTATCTAGGCAATTATACTAACTAATCGCGAATTTCATTAACTTTGTATTTTTTTATAATGTGAATATGTATTTTGTTCCATTTACGGAAGCGGCCACTGACCCTTTTGGGTATTTTTACCTGATATTGTAAATACAAATGTAAATTCAGTACTTCTGTAACCGTCCTGTATTTAAACATCAAAACCGAACGCTGTCTATTATTTCGCACACAACAAAACAAAGGTCCTTCGAGCAATATCAATATACAATTCGGAATTCGGTACTCATCAAAACCATACAATCATGGTCGTATCAACTGGATTACAAAAAACATTGGTACTACGAGCCGAGTTTCACAAAACATATTTCATTTTGAACAATATTGGGTTTATGTAATAAGCGATGCAATGTAATACGTAAAGTTGTTGTACGGTAATAAATAAAATCCGCACAGGAAAGATAAATGACACTAATTAGTGTGACTTTTAAAATCATTGTTTTTCTGCATTACGTCTTTTTAAATTGTTGATGTTCAAATAATTCATACAATTTAACAGATTATTTGAAACTGTAATGTGAGAAAATATAAGTAGTAATAACGAACGAAGTTCATATGGCTGAACCATGTATAAACAAAAAAAGGAAATTTGGTAAAAAACGAGTGTCTAACATGATAAAGAAAATTAAACCGCAAAATATTTAACATAAAATTGTGTTTAAATTCTACGAGGAAGAGGCGAATATGAAAGTCTGTACCTGCCATCAGCTATTGCTATTATAATAATAAAAGGGATAATCCCCTGCCGAGTTCTCCGCCCTGACCAGGCTTCTTACTGACAAATACACGGCGGGGTTAAGAAACTAATGAAAGAATAAATATCTTTTTGAACGAGTACTGAATCTTTTCTCAAATATTTTCAAATCCGACCTTGCACTTTAGCAGGTACGTCAACAAACCCGATTCCCTTTGGGGTACCGGGAAGGTACTGAAAAACTACCCGCAAAGTTAAGTTCCAGACCAAAATACAAAAAAGACAAAATTCATATATCCACAACTTTACATCGCTGAAAATTTTACACAGATCTCCGACCCTTCTGCTGTCGTCATCCACTCAAATGACATATTTATGACATTAATTTTCTTACCTACCTATCTATCGGTATTATGCAAGTACCTATGAAATGTACGTCATATTGTGGATAAGATATCCACAATCACAGATTAAAATATAACCTCACAGGAAACAAACACGATTTTACTATAAAAATACATCTAATCAAATAATTGTATTAATAACTTCAAGTATTTAACAGACCCTATTTTGAGATGTGAAAACTTCGTAAAATAGAGACTAAAGTATTTGAAATTTCCACTTTCATACTTCAAGTAATTCAAGAGTATTTAAAATACTGAGTGAAGTACTTGGAGTAAAGTACTTGGCAAAATCAAGTACTAAACTCAAGTACATTTTAGAAATACTCCAAGTACCAAGTACCAAGTACCTAAATATAAAAGTACTTCAAGTAAAGTACTTGAAGTACTTAAAGTACTTGAAGTATGACTTCAAGTACTTTTACTTGAAGTACTGAACAGCTCTGCTTCAACATTATTAATTTTAATAGTAGTGTTTTCAGAGACAATTTTATCAACTAGAGATTCGTCACTTAAGTAAATGCAAATTTTACTGTTTGACATACGCGACGCTGATATGACGTTCTTAGGCTGTACTAACTCTCCGACAGCCAAAACATAATCTGTTAATTTTAGTTCATCATTAGCAGCTAGAACAATTGCTTGTTCTTTTTTCGGGAATTGGTTCATGTTGAGGATTACACTGAAAGGTTCTACAGTTAAACCTTTTCTCCTTCAAGAAATGTGTTAAATGCGTTATTAATCCTCAACGTATATATATTTTTCTGAAACAACAAAATTAAATGATTTACCTGTTTAAAGCAGCGACACAATTTTATCTGGGTAATAGATTCTCGTATTTTTAAATAAGTACCTATTTCATTTTGTTTATTAAATTATATTCAATAAAGATACTATCAAACTTAAAATAAGATTTTCCCATACACCCAGAATCGACGCCTATGGAAACCAGTGACTATCATCGAAAGATGCAGGAATATTCACCCACCTCTTCGTCTTATTTTCTTTGCAAAAGTCAGCGATCAAACACTTTTTCGGGCATATTCCACGTGTCAGTGCAATTTTGATCGACGGTGTAACGTTCCTCCAGCTTTTTCAGCTTCAGTCAACTTTAAAATTTGGCAAAACCCGTCATCAGCTGTCACCCAACCCAGCCTCAGCATTGGCCAGGAACGGCGGATTAGTTCAAAGTTAGCGTATTTTAAATTTAAATGGCATTTTTTCGGTGCGTATGCATAATCGATGCTTGCAATCGACCACTAAAAAACTTTTACGACTGCGAAAGTGGAATTAATGAATCTGATGAGGTTGCTGACTCGTTAGCCTGTCTCATCACAAATGACAGCATTTTATCCCAGTTATTCGATTAATTACTGCGGACTTTGTTGAATAGTTTTCCAATTTGAGAGCATTTCCTGAACGGGTAATTGTGCAGTGACAGTTTCGTGTTTAATTGATTTAATAAAGCGTTTTTGCTTGAAGGATAGCCGTCATTAAGGCTTCCGACAAGAAAATTTCAAAGTCAAATTTTTGGAGAAGAGTGGGCAATTACTGGTTACTGTGTTGTACAGTATGTCTAACTGTCCACGAAGACAGGTTCATGCTTTCCTTATATGATAAAGAACTGATTTGAAATTTTTGTTATTTGTACATACCTCGGCGAGCTGCTTCCTGAGGTTTGTACAAGTTATCAGTCGCTTAATTAAAAAAAAAACTATTAGCAGCAAATTGTCAACATCAGGTAAAATTTAACATGAAAGTTATCGCTACAATCTATGACTCAGGATATTGGATTATGTGGTGTACACAAACGGCACCACTTAATTTGTTTAAAATAATAAAAACACACCTAAGTACCGTGAATAGTTAAAACTCTGTTGCCTATGGATGTGGCAATAATATTTTTGTAGGTTTGCAATTACCTTTGCTATTATAAACAGTGCAATAAAAAATTACAAAGTATGTGCATGAATCACGAAAACGACCGATAAAGAAGTTCTTGTCCTTCTTAATAATGATTTTGCGTCGTATAGTTTTGATAATTTAAAAAAAAAATGCTGTCTACGTGACCGCTGTTAACAGTAGTCTACAAAGTGCAAACAGCCCCGACAAGACGCCAAGCGTAGGAAGAGATAAGTTTTTTATTAACAGCATACATGACTGCTTGCTCTGATGTCCACTTAAATAGGCATGCAGAAATGAACTTGCGATTGTCATGCTCTAGTGGAGACGAACCAGGATTCTGCTGCGATTTTTTCTCATGAACAACCTCAGATTCTTAAGAACATCAACCGATAGCCGAGCTCGGAAAATACTTTGTTCTTTATATCGTTTTAAAATTATTTTATCGTCAGATCTAGTAAGATATTGCACGTTTCGTAGATGGTTACAAGTAGATGGAATTATTGGATTGGTCATAACTAAATCATTTAAAACGATGCTGGAGTATTTATAGAGTAATATTGACGGACTATTTCCGCGTTATGTCCTTCGTACGATATTATACGAGTAAAACCGTGTAAATGTTAAACGGATGTGGTCATTGCTAATAAAATATAAGAACTTATGTGAAGAATAATAACAACGTAATAATAATTTTCTACAAAAAGTTAGACACACACATACAGTTTAAAATACATTTTCGTTGTTTCCTTAACTTATCATTTATCAAATACACAAAGGTATCTAAAACATTTTAAAAATTGTACCTTACGTAACAACAACTTGTCTCAAATATAATGTGACAATGAGATCACACCTAAACAACATAAAAACAGACGACAGACGGACAGACGGAAACGCGAGACAGCGATCATGAAACGTCGAGAAAATTAAAAGTAGCCATTCATTGTATGAATCCTATTAAAATACTTCATTTGCTAACGCTAGACATGCAAAATACTATAAAACGTTATTATACAATTTTAATTTTTTCCCTTTCTTGATTATCTTCCTCTTTCTCGTCTTTCCCTTTTGTAACTTCTAAAGTCATATGGCCACAACCCGCCTCAATTCTTTCGCTTACCTTAAAAATTAACGAAGAATTGAAATTTTTACCGACAAGATCATCATCAGTATATTACGTATAAAATATACATATACATATAATATAAAAATACGGAAAAAATAATAATCATCTACAACAGAACTTTGGACAAAGAAAAAAACAAATGAACTTTGGTCAAGATCGTCCTGTGACCTCCCTGGACGAGACTGCTTCAGTTCCTGAGGAGGCGGTGACAACAAAGCGGAGATGGTACAGGGGCCGCCCCCTTACTTTATCTTGAGTTATCCATTGCGGTTCTTGTTGGTGGTCGATTCTCTGTTTGGTTATTTTTCTACTTTGGTTTTTACCAAGTCTTTTGTTTAATCTGTTTGTGACAATTCTTCCACAACGATATTTTCTTCTGTGGACATTTTTTAGTTCTAGTAGTTAATATGTTTCACTACACATATTTTTTTGTCGTTACTTTTTAGAGTGCCTTAAAATTGGCTCTAATTTTGTGTGAAATCCTCTCTCATTTTGTTCTCACTTCTGGCTCTGATTTCTGTTTTTCGTTTTTTACTTCATTTCTTAAGCCTTTAAATCTGTCATATTCCTCTCTTTTTGTTTCTGAATATTTTACTTCAATGCTCCATCACTGTGTTCGTTTTTCTTAGCAGCTTCCATTTTGTTCATTAACTGTTTCTATCGGGTCTCAATTCCGTTTGATACAGTCTGCTCTTCCAACTTCTTGATTAAGCATATCTTGTATGTACTTTTTTTTGTTTTTGTACTTGCTTTACGAACATTGTTTAAATAGTAAAAACGCTAACCGAAATTTGTCTAATCATCCCCACCAAAGATGTGATGACGTCAACTCAAAATTTTGCATTTAAAATGTTATAAGAGTTGCGCGTTCGATTTTATCTCATGAGCTTTTTCTTTAAAAAAAAATGCATTTATTTTTTTGGTCGATTAGAACACAACTTCTTGTACCCCTATACCAAATTTCAGTTGGTTTGTTCAATTGAATCTGAAGATATTTAACCGTTTCCACATTTGTCCTATCTTAGCAAGTACTAGTCCCACCCACCCACGCTGTTTTCATTCTAAGGATTTTATTTCTGTTCACTAAAGTCCCACCGTTCATTCGGACTTGATAAAAGTAATCACTAAAATGGAGATCGGGTGGGTGGGCGGGGTTAATTATATGTTCGTCTGTATATAGTGAGAATGGGAACTAGTAGAATGTAGGCTGTTAAAAAAAAAGAAAAAAAAAGTGCTAATCCTAATTTTTTTGTTGTACTACATATTTGCTATAACATTTATTTCTTACTTCACATGAAAAAACGAGAAAACGGGTGGCTGGGCGGAGCTAAATTTAACTTTTTCCTAGAGAGTCCTTTATAAAAAAAATTGTCAAATGTCAAAATTATTTTCAAATTTAACTATGTCTTCTTTATTTTTCATTTTATTCTTACTTAAAATAATCTATTTATTTTTATTTTATTTTTTACTATTAGAACACAACTTCTTGTAGCCCTATACCAAATTTCAGTTGATTTGTACAATTGATTCTGAAGATATTTAATAGTTTTCATACATTCTAGGGACCCCGCATATGTCATTTGCCAAAATTAGTCTTATCTTAGCAAGTACTAGCCCTGCCCACCCGCTCTTTATTTTCTTAAAAGATATGTCATTTACCAAAATCAGTCTTATCTTGGTAGGTACTAGCCCCACCCACACTGTTTTCATTCTAACGATTTTATTACCGTTCATTCGGGCTAGATAAATATAATCACTGAAATGGAGGCGGGGTGGGTGGATGGGGCTAATTATATGTTCTTCTGTAGAGTCAAAATGGGAACTAATAGGGTAGGCTGTTGAAAAAAAAAGAAAAAAGGGCTAATAGTAATTTTTTGTTATACTATTTGCTATAAAAGTTATTTTTTATTTCACATGAAAACAATGAGAGAACGGGTGGGTGGGCGGGGCTAAGTTAACATTTTCCAAGGGAGTCTTTTATAAGCAAGCAAAAACCCCGCCCATTCACCCCCTCTTCATTCTAGTGACTACTTTTACTATTGTTGATGAATGACAACGTCATTATCTAATTAGAATCTTAGACAAATCTGTGAAACCGTTGGTGTGGAAATAGATAAATTGTTAAACAAAGAATCTAGAAACTATTAAACTGGTGTTAAATAAGCGTACCGACGTGAGAATCATATTTAAAAAGCATAATTACCGATGATCCTCCTACTTGCAAAAGCCCCACCTTCATAGATAATTTCATTGGCCTGGAGAAGACGGGCGGCGTTTACAATTGTACCTCATTGGGTAGACTTCATACAATTTGATTGTACATTATTTAAGTCTAAAAGCTGACGGTAAAGTCGTTTTTCTAAAGGAATTAAATTCTAGTAAAAATAAAATTTTATAAAAAAAATTGTCACATTAAACTTATTTTCAAACGTAACTGTCTTTTTCATATTTTTAATTTATTCTTATCTAAAATAATTTATTTAATTTTTTTTACTATTAGAACACAACTTCTTGTACCCCTATACCAAATTTCAGTTGATTTGTACAATTGGTTCTGAAGATATTTAATAGTTTCCATACATTCTAGCGACCCCGCATATGTCATTTAGCAAAATTAGTCTTTTTTAACTGTTGTATGGATGTCGTCACAAATTATATCACAAGTCAAATTGTATATATCATTTTTCTAAGACTAAGACTGATCTTCAGAAGTGCGGGAAGTTGTGTCTGGTATTATTTCTATTTCTTTTTTTAAAAAACTAGGGTTGTTTGGTTGTACGTCAGAGGCGAGGGAATTTCTGTCTAACGACATGAGACTAATTCTTCTATTATCGATCTCAGACTAGAACATAGTGTAATAACAACAGTGGCGGCTCGTGACCTTTTGAAATGGGGGGACACAATTTGATTGATGAGATAAGTATGAAAACATAATAGATTGTATTAGATGAAATTGTGTGACGGAAATAAATACAAAAATACATTCAATAAAAGTAAAAAAGTACTTGTCCACATACCTTTGGTTTTAAATCATTACTGAAGAGAGACACAAAACAAAACAATTCATTATTTTTCACAACTATTATAATATCTACGAATGTCTCTCGTGTCATAAATACTTTTTTATTAATAAATCGCAGGTGGTTCTCTCAAAATTTTTCACTGAAATTTTACGATCGTGAGACATAGGACGATTTTTTTATTAAATATTCAACTGAATTCTTTATTTTTAACTAAAATCAAACAATCAACAAGTGAACGTTGACATTGACATTGTGTGGGTGCTGCGAATTTTGCTCCTCGCTAAAAGTTCAATTTGGTGAGTTCGTTCCTTATATTCAATTTACTATTGTTGATAATTATTGCATAAAACGTTAATAAAACAAATTTAAACAATCGTTTAAACCATTCTAAAAGTGGTTTTTGAACAATTTGTCTCTGTTTTATCGCCTTGGATGGTAGCTTGTGTTTTTGCTGACTGATAAATTGATAACACATTTCTTTGGTGAGGTAAGGAACTGCGGCGTATCGCTGCTCTCACCTCAATGTATTTATATACGTTCAGGATTAATAACGCATTTAACACATTTCTTGAAGGAGAAAATGTTTAACTGTGGAACCTTTCAGTGTAATCCTCAATATGAACCAATTCCCGAAAAAAGAACAAGCAATTGTTCTAGCTGCTAATGATGAACTAAAATTAACAGATTATGTTTTGGCTGTCGGAGAGTTAGTACAGCCTAAGAACGTCATATCTGCGTCGCGTATGTCAAACAGTAGAATTTGTATTTACTTAAGTGACGAATCTCTAGTTGATAAAATTGTCTCTGAAAACACTACTATTAAAATTAATGATGTTGAAGTTAATCTCCGTCGATTAATTAATCCTGTACAACCCAGTGAATCTCTTGATCTTCCTGCCTCGATGGTTCTTAAACATGACAACACTAACTGTAGAATATATCCCGTAACTTTGATCATGTATGTTTTAAATGCAAACTCCCTGGTCATTTTGCTCAAGACTACCCTGGCGCTATAGCTGAAAATGGCGTAGCTGCTGTGAGTGAATACATCTAAAACTAATACCGAAGCTTTTTAAAAGTCTTCCGATAATAATGATTCTTCCCCTGCTGAAAGACAGGTTAAAAAAATTAGAGCTTCTGATCCTACCGAAAGTTTGACACCTACCCCTGAACTTTTGATGCCGGTAAAACATTTAATTGACAACCAGGACCGTCAGTATCCTTTGAATTCTACTCAAGCTGTTGAATTTATGGACGAAAGTATAGGTGAAACAGACATTCTGAATTTAGTTTATAAATATACTAACGATGTCCAAGGTGTTTGTTCAATGTTAAGTGATATTGTGCCGTCACTGACTCACAGTAGTATCAGAAATCGTTGCAAAAGAGTATGTAAAAGACTGAAGAAAGCTTATGACTAGAGAGCGGATTACTAGATTTAATGCTTTTTGTGAAAAATGTAAGCACTTCAAAACTTTTTATATCTGTAACTATGATACAATTTGGAGTCATTTGACACATTTTTTTTATGCTTATTTGCTTTTTTTTTCAATTTTATGCATATTAAAACTTATATGCTTATTTAATGCTTTTTTCGACGAATATGAGTTTTAATGCATATTTTGTTCAAATGCCGGCCTTGTCGGGATGACAAATACTTGTTAGTTAGCCGTATCGTAACGTGTGCATTTTACCTGGACTTGACCATTGAAGTACACTTACTCAAGACCCTTTCTGTGAATAGGTTCCGGTCGTTTGAGTAATAAAATTTTATTATAGGATTGGAAAAATACTCCACAGATTTTATGACTTTAAATCCTTACTTCCGTTGATTATGAATTAAAGCTTTTAACCAGATGTTCTTTTCGGCATTTTGCGGCAAGACCGTTGACGATTTTGTAGCAAAAAGGATTATTGTACCCAACTACCTACCTTAAAATTTTTCTAATGGAAACTTTTAAGTAAATGAACCGTTTATTTCACAATCATCAGTCTATCGCATCTGTCGTAGTACAGTGTTATACGTGGTTCTCCCTTGTTACATGTTGAGTTCTTTTTGGTAATATTACTAATATTTTAAAAGAATGCCGAAAGTAAAATCGACGCCGGATGAGTGGATAAGGGATTTTCCAGAATTAAAATTAGAAAACAACAAAATATTCTGCAGAGCTTGTGTGAAAACCGTAAGCCCACTAATTTTTTTTTATCTATTTCCCTTTGTTAATCCTGCATATGCACGTTGTTTTAGATTCAAAGTGATACAAAATATAACGTGACACAACATGTCAGAACGACTCTTCATGTAGAAAGGAAGAAAATGTTTGAAGTTTCTAAAATTAAACAGCAGACCATACATGAATCTGTTGCATCTACTTCCACAAAAGATGAGCAGTTTCAGTTTAATTTCGATTTATGTAAAATGATGATCCAGTCCAATATACCTTTAAAAAAATTGGAGAAAGGCCCTCTTCAAGAATTCCTTGAAAAACACTGCAATCGACATATTCCGGTTGAAAGTACTCTCCGAAATAATTATGTAGGCCCAGTGTTTCAGCAAGTTTACAACGAAATTAAACATCGCATTGAAGATAATTATTTATGGTTCGCTGTCGATGAAACAACCGATAGTTGTGGAAGATACGTGGCAAGTTTAATTGTTGGAATCTTAAATGTTTATCTAAAATGTTAGATAAAGCAAATGGCAATACGATTACCAGATTTGTAAATGACAGTCTTACGTCACTATTTTTGCCAAATGCAGTACTGGCGATATTGATGATCTCGGATGCAGCTCGTTATATGTTGAAAGCAGGGAATAATCTAAAAATATTGTACCCTAATTTAATTCACTCTACTTGCATTGCCCACCGTTTAAACAGAGTGGCTGAAGGAATGCGTTTGCAGTTTCCTACTGTTAATAAATTAGTGGCAAATGGTAAAAAGATTTTTGTTAAAGCCCCACTAAGAGTGCAACATTTTAAGGAAAAATTTCCAAACATACCACTGCCCCCAGAGCCGATTATAACGAGGTGGGGAACATGGTTACAGGCCACATTTTATTATAGCAAATATATCAAAGAATTTGAGGAAGTAGTTACGGAGTTTAGCGAAGATTCTTCTCAATCGATTAAAGATTGCATAAATATTTTGGAAAACAAAGATTTGAGACAAGATCTAGCTTTTCTAAGAAGCAATTATCAATTCGTATGTGAGGTAATGGAAAAGTTAGAAAAACCCAACATGTTGTTGGTAGATGCCATAAACTTGGTGAAAGAATTTAAACAACAAGTAAACGCAGTAAGGGGTGATATTGGTACTAGAGTAGGTATCTCAAAAACTTGACGAAGTGTTAAACAGAAATGCAGGTTTCGGTGTTCTTTCCGACGTTGCTCGTTTTTTACAAGGCCAGAAGGTGGAAAATTTGGAGTTAGATTCAACATTAGTTGCAAAATTCAAATTTGCGCCAACAACGAGTGTGGATGTTGAACGCACATTCTCCAATTTTAAACACATTTTAAATGATCGGCGAAAAAATTTTACAGTGGACAATTTCTTTGCTTAAAATAAAACTTTTTTAATGAAAGTGTTATGCTTATTTAATGTTTTTTTGCTTAAAATAAAACTTTTTTATTGAAAATGTTGTGCTTATTTAAGCGCTTATTCTTAATTTTTTTGTGCTTATAAATCCGCTCTCTACTTATGACAGATCAAAGGAAAATGTTCTGTGATTCGTCATCGTTTGTTGATGATGAATCACGCACAATTTAAAATGTAAGATGGACCAAGAGGTTATTATGCAAGAATTATTTATCTCATCTGTGCTTTATACAAATATTTGCTCCCTTTTAGCTAAATTTAATGATTTTGTTTCTTTGGTCTGCGTAAACTGCCCAGATTTTATCCTAATTTCTGAAACTTGGTTAAATAAGGACTTGTCTGATTCTGTCGTAGCGTTACAGGATTATGAACTCTATAGATCTGATCGAAAGGGTAAGAGAGGAGGAGGAGTGTGTATGTATGCTTCTCGTAAGATAACTTCGATTTACAATAAGTTCAGTTATTGATGTTTCTATTGATGACATCGAAACTCTTTTTTTGGAGATATCGCGTGCTTCTTTCACCCTTGTTATTGGGTGTATATACCGTCCGTCATCTTCAAACCTTGGTAGTGATTCATCTTTGTACGATGCACTTTCTAAATTAGCAGACCAATATCCAAACTTTATCGTTTTTGGAGATTTCAATTTGCCACATTTGTCTTGGTAAGCTATCATTTCAAATACACCCACTACTTCAGACCAGTTATTTCAAAGTTTGATCCTAACATCCAATCCAGCTAGTTGACAAACCTACAAGGTTTCGACTACATCAACAGCTGTCTTTACTTGATCTAATTATATTATCGTCTCAGATTCAAATTTAATTTCCAAAATTAAATACGGCTCTCCGATTGGTAAATCCGATCATGTTACTATAGTAGCTGACTTTCAGATTTATTACAACAAAACCAAAAAGATCTCCACTAGAAGTAAGCTTGTGGTTAACTTCACTGTTGTGAACAATAAGCTTGGTCAAATAAATTGGGATGTAGTTTTAGTAGACTCCTCTGTTAATGATAAATGGTTAGGGTTTAAGACACTCATTAAAAGGGTTGTTTCAAAACATAGGTACTTTAGAATATAAGGTCAAAAAATCTGCAACTAAGCCATGGATGAATTCATGCATTCTAAAAATGATCAAAGAAAAAAGACGGTTATGGAAAACTTCTAAAAGAACACATAACCCCTCAAATTATATTACCCATGGGGCATTTTCCAATAAATTGTCGACTATAATAGATGAAGCTAAAGCCAAGTTTCAACGAGGTTTAGCTGAATCCAAGGACCCTAGGCGATTATATAAATATGTCAGATCCAAATTTACAGGTTTTGTTACTCAGCTTCAATTACAAAATGCAAACGGGGACTTTATAACTGACCACGCGGTTATTGCAGATATGTTTGCAGCTACCTTTTGTAATAACTACACAAAGAAAATATTTACTAATTTCCCAACTCTTACTAGGCCGCCTTATAGGGATCAGTTAAATGAAATTCAATTTTCTGAAGTAAGTGTTAAGAAAATAATTAGAACAATGAAAAAAACCACTTCTCCTGGACCTGATTTCCGCCACTGTTTTGAAAGAATGTTGCGATTTTTTAGCCAAACCTCTAAGCATAATAATGACTGCTTTCTTTACGTCTGGAGTATTGCCTGATAATTGGAAATCGGCGATTGTTACAAGAAAGATAACAAATTTCTACCTACAAACTATCATCCAATCAGTTTGACATCACTAGTGGTAAAAATAATGGAAGCAACTATAGGTATGTGACAACCTTCGTCAATTTCTTCTAACGCATAATATAATTCCAGCTGAGCAACATAGCTTGGTGAGAGGTAAATCTGTGAACACCAATTTATTATGTTGTATTAATGATTGGACAAAATATCTTGACGATGGAAGTTTCGTTGATGTCATTTATTTTGATTTTCCGAAGGCCTTCTATAGGGTGCCTAAAAAACGCTTACTGCTCAAGGTATCGCATTACGGTGTATCAGGACGATTGCTTCAGTGCATTGACACATTTTTGACAATTCGTTTTTTCAAAGTAAAGATTGCGGAAACTTTGAGTGCGAGCCAACAAGTATTAAGTGGGTTCCTCGGGGTTCCGTTCTGGGTCCTGTTTTATTTTTGATATATTCCGCTGATTTAAAGAATGATATTTCGTCCCCGATCTCATTTTACGCCGATGAAAATTTATAGTAATAACTATGGAGTGTTATCGAATGATATACAGAAAGTAATTTTATGGAGTAAAAAGTGGTTAATACCTTTAAACTTGAATAAGTGTGTTGTTTTACATGTAGGACAAAACAACCCAATGCTTGATTACTCCATAAATGGGATGCCTCTACTTAAAGTAGATTCTGTATCAGATTTCGGTATAACTGTTACATCTGACCTCTCTTGTTCTTCTCATATAACTAATGTGGTAAAAAAAGTGAACAGAATAGGATATTAAATTACTAAGGCTTTCGAAAAGGCTGATATGTTGACTGCCGTAAAACTTTATACTGGGTAGATCAGACCTATTTTGGAGTTTGGTGACTCTGTATGGTACCCTGTGCTGACTGGAGACAAAAACCTTTTAGAACGCGTTCAACGGCGTATTACACGTATACCTTTTAGTATTAGGCAACACTCCTATGAGCAAAGACTTTAATTGATGAATTTACCTGCAGTTGCATACCGCCAGCTCAGAGGTGATATTATAACTGCATTTTTAGCAGTAACTAACATTAGATCTCCGATTAACCATATTTATGTTTTAAATGTTGGAACAAAAATGCTAGGACACTGTTATAAGATAAAGAAAGAGTCCTTCCGATCCTTAACTCGACAATATTTTTTGTCTAATATAGTTTTCAATGTTTGAAATTCTCTACCTCATTATATTATTAAGAGCTCGTCTCTTTTAAGTTTCAAAATTAATTTTGATAAGTATATGGGTGACGACGATAAATGGATCTCTAGCCATTGATTAAACTTCATATTGGATCAATAATAATGACTGTTGTACGCGGACATAACAGGGATTTTCCTCTGCCCGATCGAACTATAATAATAATAATTAATATTACTGCTAGTGATCACTGTTCGAGCAGAACTAGACGCACGGTTTCCATGGCAACCGTGTAACCAAAACTTCTAAATGAGTCATGGTTTGGTCTCCGCTTTTATCAGCGTTGCAGCAACGTATCATATATCCAAGACACAACATCTTTAGATGTAAGTTTTGATACAGTTTATACAAATGGAGAGAGATAAAAAAATTAGTTTTGATAATTATTATGACACAATTTTCGTTATATGGTCATTATGACGCAGTAATAGATCACTTTAGTTAAAATTCGCTTAAAACCAATTTTTTTTCTGCTGTTTCTAGAACAGTTCAAGAAAAATCACTTAACTTATTGCTCATATTTTAATTGCATAAAATACATAAAATCCCCCGAGAATAAAAATATCAAAAAAAAACCTAAATTTTACTCTCCTTTACTACTATACCAGTAACTGGTTTTACTAGAAAACGAAATGACATCCTCGAAAAAAGTTCTACACAGGCTATTCATGTTTTGATAACTTAAATTTGGTCCGTTACGTTTATGATGAATATAAAAAGTGTGTTTAAAGTGGTTAAAAAAAAAACTTCAACTGAAAGCTTTCCGTTTTATTCCACACTAGACACTAAATATAATATGTTCTATTAAAAAATCACTCATCGCCTAAGCCGAAAAATTGTCGAAGCCTTTGAAACACCCGATGCCTGGTCAAATCCTCTCGTTCCGTCCTGGACTGAGCCGACACAAACAGGCATAACACAAACAAGATAGTCATGATCAGTAGAATATTTTTCTGAAACAACAAACTTAAATCATTTACCTGTTTAAAGCAGCGAAACAATTTTAACTACATAATAAATTCTCGTATTTCTAAACACTTTATCTTGTCTATTATATTCAGTGAAAATACGATCACACCTAAAATTAAATTTTAATACCATTACTTTCTACGTACCTGCAGCACAACTGTCATTGTAAATTTCTGCGAGTTGACTACGCCGATTTTTTTGTTTAGTGTGACCTGCTAAACGAAATGACGACACTGGACGTAAAGTACACTCAAAAGAGCCACTAACATTGAAATTTTACTATCACTTGATCTTTATTTGCATAACAAAATGCTTTTGTTGCCGCTTTATCGTTTTTAAAGTATCGCATGATTTTACTTGCCAGTGCAGTATTTGAAAACCAAATTCGTATGTATATGGTTTATTATTCTGCGCTTGGAGGAGTATAGACAAGCTGTGGGTGGATTTGGACGTCCAAAATAAAAATAAGGGCGGGTTAATAAACCACAAGTATAAACAAAATTTAAATAGGGTTTTAGAAATGAAAATTATTCCTTAAATATAAAATAAGTGAAAAAATGCTCTCGAGAACAGGAGAATTTACACTTAATTATGTTACTGTGTTTAATTAAAAATGTTTTTCGAAAAATTGTAAAATCTGTAACATACAAAATCGTGATTTTGGGTTTTTGTTCTTTTTTTATAGAATTACATAAACTCAACTCTTATCACCAACAGACTACTTAGAATATTCTGGAACTTAAAATTGACGTAACAGCCGTTCGTAATTATTTAATATATTACGTTTTAACGATTGCTTTTTGCAATTTTAAGTATATGGTTTGCGTACATGACATTTAGTTAGGCAAGTTTTAATATTTTGCACATTTCCAAAACTGTAGACAATGCTAAGTATACGAAGATAAGTTTAACGGGAAAACAACTTTTATGTTAGGAAAACAACTACAGATAAGATTGCTGCCTTTTTTTGTTATTTTTTCCGGAATTTTTTTAAGGTTATCGGAACCATGGTAAATCGTTAATCAAAATTTATTCGTTTATTCCCGTCCAAAAAATTGATGACGTTATCTCAAAATTTTGCCGAACAAATGCTCCCTGAAACATGCAAAATATTATAACTGTATAATTGTGGTTTATCAAATCAAGATTTTAGAATTACTTATAGAGACAGGGTGACTCAAAAAAAAAATGGGGCAATTTATTTATATTGTATTGATTAAAATCACGAACGACTTACCTCATTTTCCCGAAAATTTGGGAGTACAATACTGTTATCATTACTTTTTTTGTTTTTTCCTTTTCTTTATATTTTCAATTTTTAATTTTTCCATTTTTCAATTTATCCTTTCCTCAATTTTTCAAGTTATTGATTTTTACTTTTTTCTTCTAATTTTTCGTAATTTTAATTCAGTTTTTCAAATTTTTTGTCTTTTATTTTTCAATTCCTCGATTTTTATAATTTTAAAATTTTTCAGTTTTCGATAATATATGATGAAGCAGAAGGACAAAAACAGTATTCTGATTATTTAAGCCAACGTTTCGAGAACTATATTTTCTCTTCCTCAGGGCTAGTATTTTTTTAACTTAATTGTTTCATGGACCAGTTAATATACAACAAAGTTAAGTGAAATATTTTAATGAGATTACTAGCCCTGAAAAACAGAAAATATAGTTCTCGAAACGTTGGCTCAAGTAATTAGAATAGTGTTTTTGTCCTCCTGCGTCATCATATCGTATCTAATAAATTAATCATAATGGGTGTGAATTATTTGAATTTTTCAGTTTTACAATTTTTGGATTTTTCCTTTGTCCGCTTTTCCGATTTTTCAATATTTCGATTTACAATATTGTGTTTTTTCGATTTTAACCTTTCGACTTTTCAAATTTGTTTCAAATTCTTGATTTCCAATTTTTAGATTTTTCAAAGTTTTCATTTTATACCTTTTCGTTTCTTCATTTTTGATTTTTTAATTTTGTAATTTTGTAATTCTTCCATTTTGTGATGGGAAAAATGGAAAAATGCAAAGACCGAAAAATCTAAAAACCAAAATCGAACAAGTGGAAAATCAAAAAATTGTGTATCGAAGAACTAAAGAAACGAAAAATTGAAACATTGAAAAACTAAAATCGGGAAACGTAAAAATCGGAAAAAATCAATGAATCGAAAAATTGGAAGAAGAAAATACGAAGTGAATCGAAAAATTGGAAAGCCCAAAAACAGTAAACTCGAAAATTATAGAATCGTCAAAATTGCAACACTGGAAGGTCGAAAAATTGAAAAAGTTCCCAATAATTGAAAACTAGAAAGATTCTAAATAGTAAACTTGAGAAAATAAAAAATTGATAAAAATATATTTATTATTAATTTATTACATATTAAAAATCAGAAAAATAAAAAGAAAATTAATCTGTTTTTTGTCAACCTTATTGTAGCGGAGACTAATAACTAAAAATTGCAAACTGAAATACTGAAAAATCCAAAAATTTAAATTTTTCACATTGAAAAAATATAAATAAAATCGAAAATTCTAAGAAAAAGAAAATGTTAAACCAACGGGAAAAATTCAAAATCGAGAAACTGAAGAAATAAAAAATTGAAAAATCAAAAATTGAAAACTGGTCAAATCACAAATCGAAAAATTGCTAAATCTAAAAACTGAAGCATCCAAAAGCTGGAAAATCAAAAAACTAAGCAATTTAAAAATGAAAACTCAAATAGTTACATATCGTAAAATTGAAAAAACAAGAAAAATATTTGTTGAAAAATGGCAAATCGAAACATTAAAGAAACGCAACATTGAAAAAACTGTAAACTAAGGAAAATGAGAAACCTAAACAAAAAATTGCAAATGGAAAATTTAAATCGAAAAATTCCAAAATCTAACAATTGAAATTTAAATTTGAAAACTCGAACAAGTTCAAATCGAAAACTGGAGAAACCAAAAACTGAAAAATTGAAAAGTCAGGTAAAAAACGGGCTCTAATTTTATAGAGGTTATTAAAAAACAAATATTGCAAAATTTTTTATACTTTTTCAAAGAAATGGGATTTGTTAGGGTGTTCTTCAGGGGTGCGGGAAATTCTGTCGAACTAAAATTCGACCAGTTTTTTGTTGTTGTACTGTTCTAAGGTTATATAATAGAGTCATGGTTTCTCTAGAAATTAAAAAAAAATAAAATTTGTTGTAGCGCCATCTGGACGACAACGAACACTTCAACAACATGCTATCATAACCTCAAAATTTTATGGTACGGTTTTATATTTGTATTTTGTGCTGCAGTTGTCTGTTGTCAGCATGGAATTGGAATTATTCATTAAAGAAATTTATAAAAAATAAATCTTGTCTATTTTTCTTCTCTTCATGGATGTTCCGCCTTGGTTCCTCACGAAAAAACATTTTTACGTTTCCCTAAAGTAAGTAAACCTTATCAACATTTTTGTAGAGGCAACATTATCAGTAAATTTTATGAGTTATTTATAATACATAACCTAAAAATATCTACCATGTATTTTGGGTAATACATCAAACATTTTTTAAGTGTTACTAACGATATTTTGTAACTTCACAATAATTAACCTGATGATAAATACCTACATTTTGTGTATGGTTTCAAATTATCCTGTAATGATCAGTCCAAATGTATTCAAGTTTTCTTGAATTGTTTTACCCAAAAAGTGTTAACGTCTACGTGCTTGCTTGAATGAAATACACTTCACCCAGAGAGAAAAAATTTGTCACTGTTTTCTTTAAAATATTTCAGAATCTCCAAAAGAGATTCATTGAAAACTATGGCAGGAAACTAAATAAGAATGTTTGGTACTATTCTAAACGTGACATGTAAATTTTCATTTTTAGTATTGTAGATAAGATGTGTGCAATATATTTGAAGTTTACGCTGTACCATAAATGTGTACTTTAAATAATCTTTTGATTTATATTCTCCAGGCAAGCTTTAACTTTTTCAGTGTTTTAACAATATATTTCTCTGAACGTGTTATTATCATTACAGAACGCTTGCTAGAGCTGTGGATCATTTAAATGTATTAATATGATAACTTCCAAATTCATAATCGACGTTTAGTCACTGTTGTAGAGACTCATCTCTAAATGGTATAAATTCAATTCATTATACGGTCGAAGTAGGTCATGGAAACGTGCCGCCTCTCACTTTATATGGACTTTACTAAATGTCCAAGGACTCACACGCAAAATAAAACTAACTCATTACAACAAAAAAAAAACAAATTTATTGCGGTAAAACATCACAGTAATGTCGAAAACGTTCACCATTTTGCACTTGTTCACTCTTTCTTTGATTTCATAAATGTTCTGTAACATCCTTTCGTCAATATTTTAAACTCATGTTTCAATTTCATTTTGCAACAGGAACTCATCAACAACTTCCTTAGATACTCAAGGTCTTCCGGAAGATTTTCCTTTGTAGACACTGCCAGTTGGAACAAATCTGTTGATTACATTTCTAATGTGAGCCTCTGACGGTTTTTCTTGAATTATAACATCACGGTATTTGGCCAGACATTCTTGCTTATGAGTGGTTGCAGAATACAACCACTCTTCGTTTTCTAGCAAGTTTTAGTACCGTAATTCACACCCGAAAAACGTTAAAACAATAGAAAAGATGACTTTAAATGACAGGTTACAAATGACATTAATGGCAAGTGAGAACTATCATAATGAGGCATAATTTCGCCCTTAGAATCCCTTGTAAAAACCCTGTCCATTTAGCCAAACGAATTTTCACCGCTGTCCTTGTGTTAATCTTAATTTCTTAGTACTACCACTTGAATTATCAGTATTGTTTTGTTTAAGTAATCGAAAAGATTCGGCCAAAGTATGCAAAACTATTTAAAAGTAGTGAGTCAACAGTGAATTTTAAAATTTAACTAAGCTTATGCAAAAAATAAGGTGATATAATTTAAATACTACTACGTTAGACGATTTAAAATTTAAAATATTAGATACAGGAGTATAAAATGGAAGTCACTACTGAACAGTTGATCACTCGTCCATTTGTCGTCGAATAAAGATCTTGTCCTAAGAGCAAGGATGGTGAGGGTATGTACTGATTTTATGTTTTGAATTTTTTTATTTTTTTATTTTCTGTGTGATGGATAATTGTCCCTCTCTGTTATCATTGAAAAATATTGCTCTCTATTTTGCAAAAAACTGCAATAATGCTACTAAAACCTAGCTATTTACTAGATTATAATCGATATAAAATCGATGTTTTTTTGTTCCAGAAAGTCGTAATTTTTGCTATGGTCCTGTTAGCGGTACTGCTAGTGGCTGAATACAGTGAAGCCAATAAAAACGACGGGAAAAAACCAAGCACATGGAAAAGATTCGAGACATATTGTAAGAACCAAGGAAATTACTACAAGGGCAAAATCAAATGGCCGAAATTTGGGAAAAAAGGGACAAAGGGGAAAGCAACAATAGGAGGTACAAAAACTTACGGTCCTTAAATATTGCGAAAATGTCAGTGTTAAAATCTATGAGGATCTTATAATTTCTAATAAGTTTGGTAGTTAATCAAGTTTGTACAATTAATAAACATCTACTAGTAGTACGCATTTTTTGCCTTCCTCCTACGACACAGCGATCAAATTTTACAAAATTAAGCTTAAGTGGAATAACTAGTAACAAGTTGGTGTAATGCATATAAATTTAGTCAAAATATCAGTTGTCAAAATTGATTGTAATGGGGTCAGTTGCGGAGAGACGCTGCCGACTTTGTGTCAAAAATTTTCAAAAAATACATGAAGATAATAAAGATATACAAAAACACAAAAAAAACAAAAATGGAGAAAAAAATTAAATAAATTTATTACTAACGGATGATGGTAAATTATGAGTCTCATCGGATATTTTTCTGATAATATTTGTGGATTTTAGACATGGAATTGATTATAATTTTAAAACTAAAACTAAACTTAATTTAAAAATTCATCAAAAAAATTGAAAAAAACGTCATTTTCTTCTCTCGCACGAAAAATCGAAAGGAAAAAATTGTCCGAACTTACGCACACAGGAAAAGAGTGCATAAAAAATAAAATAAAATACTTACAAAATATGTAACAAGACGTCAAAAAAAAAAGATAAAATAAAAATAAGACAAAATTACCGATCAAATAACTTTCGTAAAAAGAGGAAAAAAATGTTACACCCAGTAAACTGGGTGTAACATTTTTTTCCTCTTTAGGCTTCTTCTGCTACAATTTAGCGAATCCCCTCATCTTCATTTACGAACCCACTGCAACAAAAAACACTTCACACAGGTTTAGTAACTAGATAAGATTTGATAAAAAATACTAATCAGAAAAGTTTTCAAACCACAATATAAATTCTAAGCAAAATTTTACATTTACGTCACGCGATTCCTGATGAATATGAATAGAAAAAAATGTATACCGGGTGTTTGGATAATGGTGGATTAACTCTCGAGTACGTTATGTGTCAATCTTAACACTTACTAGACCATGATCCATTTTATCTGCTCCGTATGAAAGATGAATCTTATACTGATGAAAAATAAAATCCTTAGAATGAGAACTACTCTGTTTTCCAAACAATTTTGAAATTTAAAAAAACAATAAGAATAATTTCAATGAATAATATTATTAATTGCAGTGATGGGTAAAACGTAAAAACGGTCCGTAATGAGATAAAAATTAAAACTGGCTTAAATTTTTAAACAATTAACATTGATAAAAACCAATTAAATATTCCAAATTATTTCAGCCGAAAATCCAGTGTTAAAGAATAAATGTCTGACGAGATATTAACATTTGAGTTATTTTCTCTTAACATCCGTATTTTTATATAAATTTAAAATAAAAGGATTGAAGAAATAAGGCACAATATATTGAGTAATAATAAATCAATATATGTATAAAGCCTAATAGCAACCTTTTAAATCCTAATTTCCTTTCCTTCCGCGCCGATCCTTGCAGACTCCTTCCTCACGAGCACATCACAACACTCACCTTTCACTTTAAGCCCGAAACCTAATTATTTTTGATAAAAATAAACCACTTAAACTAATTTACAGACGGCACACGCCCCCAACAAGTCAAAACCGACAGAATTACCGTGGTCCGCACAAGTGCGATCAATTGAAAATGTATTTAAAACAGATAACCAACGAGAAAATGGATTCTTAGTAATTAATTACATGATTAACTTAGAGTATTTATATACATGATCGTCGAAAGAATTCGATAATCACGTACAAAGATCAGCGGCCTCTTAAAAGACAATGAAATTTGATTGATTTTTTGTACTTAAACCAGAGAAGTGGACTGATTAATACAGCAAGAAAATTGACAACAATCAGTCCGGTAGTTTCAGTGAATACGTGTCTAATAAAAATGGATACAGACGCCAGACAGACAGACAAACAGGCAAACAGACAGACAGACGGAAACGGGAGGACTAGTTTTTTCGTACTCTAGGGATCATGAAACGTCGACAAAACATAAAAGCTTACTCCCAGGAAGTAAAAAGAATGCAGATGACGAACAGTTTTCTATACATTTTACTTACCTTAAATGTTTTACGTCAGTTTATTTGACGCAAACAAAACACATTTGCATAGAAATGTTTAAGTTATTCAAATTTTTATCAAACAAATTTCGTGTGCCTGTAAATCCACTCCCTTCTGTTTCCAGTTTTAGTCAATTTCCTTTTTATTTTAACAGAACTGCTTCGAGATATTTTTCAATTATTTATTTAAGTACTCACTTTGTACTGAGTACATTATAAAAACTCAAACAAATTTACAGTGTATGTTAAAATGTTGGGCGAATTTGTCTGTCTGTCTCCATTTTTATTAGACAAAATTCCAAAATTACTAGACCGATTGTTCCCAAATTTTGTATGTATATTATAAATATCATGTAGATGGTTAAGAAATTGGTTAAGAATTTGGTAACGTTATTTTGCAATATAACTTTGAAACTGCAAAACCGATTGATGTGATTTTTCATTGTATTAAAAGTTTTTAGATTTCTTATACAGGATAATTCATAAAAATTAATGAATGAGTCAATTTATTTTATTGTATAAATCGGGAACAGTTAACTCCTTTTTATCGAAAATTTTAAAATACAATACTGTTTGCATTAATATTACACTACACCGATCCAAAATAACATACGTGTTGATGACGTCATCACAAAATTTTGTTAAGAGAAAACTAGGCTAGCACGTTTCTTTATTTTAACTTATAAGGGTTCTCATAAAAAAAATTAAATTCTCATAATCAAATTTTATAATTTTTCAAAAAAGCTGAATTTGTTTTACTGTACTCAAGGGGCGAAGAAAGTTCTGTGGAAATAACTTAGGACCAATTTTCTTTTATTGGTAACTGTACTGTGTAAGCTTTACCGGTACGGCTTTTAGCGAAGAAGGAAGTTCCATGTAAATAACCGTAGACCAATTTTGATTTACGAGTATACGACGAAAAATATATATTTTTATTTTATTTACTAGGAAATCAAAGTTTTTTCTAAACCATTTACATTTGTTATAGGAAGTATTGGCCACAAAAGGAAAAGTGACAATGACGACATGAGACATATTGTATGTAAATGAAGATATAAAACTTTATTAGAACATTTTCAGACATTAGACGAAATAAAACACCAGGTATCTAAAATGTGTCGTTAAATTTATCGTGGCTTTAACGAGAAGCCAGTCGGTAAACGTTTCTGGTAAAACATGTGCCAAGAAACAGTGCTTCTATCTATACTAGATAAGGTTTATTGCGGCGTATCAAGTTTTAAAAACTTTAACAGCAACAAAATTACCATACTCGGTTAAAATTCAGCATATTTTAAAATTTTCATAAAACGTCGATAAGATTTCTCCCATGATTTATTTTACAATCGCATTTTGAAAAAACCTAGCCATCCGCGCCTTCCCATTTCTCACATTTAACAAATCTGTCGGCTAATCCCACGAAAATTGGAAACAAATTACCACAGATGGTACGCGATAAAAAATTTTTCTTTATTTATGCATTGACAGCGAACATGTACTGAGCAGTATGATATTTCATCTCCTCGAACCTTACCTTAAATTTTGAAATTTATCACTGTTTCGCTCCGCATACTTTCATCACAACGAAGAAAAAAGCATCAACGGTTGCCATATATCATTCGCTATCTCAAAATATTCAAACCGCCGCGAGCCCATCAGATAAAGGCAAACAAACAAAAAAGAGAATATTGCGAATAGTTAATAGTGCACGAATCTCATTTACACAATACCGAGTGATTTAGAAATCAATAACCGCGTCCGCATCCCATACAGCCGTCATTACACGGAATCCTCTTATCTGAGCGATCTGAAGAAAGAAAAAGTGCTATCAAGTGGCTTTCGGCTAACGGTTTCTCCCGTTCCGTTGTTTTTTTATGATTTATGTCCGTTTGGCTAGGAAAAAACCGTTTATTAGAGAATAGCCAACACGCGTTAGATCGCCCAAATCTGATTGATCGCAATAAATTAGCTTTAGTGGCTATTAAATGGCTAATAAATTCGTTTTTGTTAATCGCTTGATTGTCGGTTGTTGGCCGAGAGTAATTTCTTAATGAGTGGTGTAAATTCCTGCGGAATGTTATGATTCAAGTGATTATTGTTATTATTCTGCGGAGAGGAATAATGGCCTCGCTGGCCCACGCTTTTCGCGTTTATATGGTGCATTACAAGGCACTATGTCGTGTCCTGGTGAGATCGCAGGTGTTAAATGGAAATTTCTGTGTGAGGCTGCCGAAAAAAGCTACTTGGAAATACTAATGGGACACCTTATTACGGACGATGCGGGATGACTGGGGTTTTCGCGGAGCACGCTTTTGGGCAAGGACTGAGGCGCTTTGGGACATTCGGCTGGAAATTCACTAAATTATCACACACTAATTTGTTTACAGTGTTGTAATCTTATTTTTGGCACTTCCGGGATTGAATACCCACCTAGTCTAAATAGTAACAAAACAACAAGGCAAAATAAATTTCTAAACATCAAATTTTGTATGTGCTGCTGGTTGATTTTGAAAAGACGAATCTGAATACAAAGAAGCTACTCTTAAAACAATTTGGAATACTACTTCGAAATTAGTGCAAGACTTGTATTTCAAAAAGTTTAATATAACAATGAATTCTTTCATGGATATCGACTTTGAGAGTGCACGTAAAGCCAGAGACTCTAGACGAAAAAGCTGCAGGATATTCCCGGAAAAAGGAAAATTAGTTCATGTGCTATTGACGAAGTAAATTACAGGAATATGATTAATCATTGGGACGAAGATACTCCTTCGGGGTTACAGAAAAAAATGTATTTAATTGCTGCAAAGGAATTAGCATGGAATATAATCCAATTTTTTCCAAGACTCGGCAAGGGAGTGCAAGTCTGACATATGAAAGTAAATGGTTAATACCAAATAGAGAAAAACCAGTTGCACCCGAATAATGTTCCGTGTATTCTTTTGGATTTTATGAAGACCTAGAAATTGTGCAAACTGTTCGGGAATTGTTGAAAAAGTGTTCACTTCTCCAGAGGTTGTACCGTTCATTTTTTGTTCTTGTAATTGATGAACAACCGTTTGTGTGAAATCTTTTCAACCCGTAATATTCTGTGCTTCCGAAAAACGTCAATAGCAAAAACAGATTTACGTCTATTGAATCAATTAATTTCAGCTCTATAGTGACTGTAACATATAAAACCCAGTAAACACAGTTACGTCGTAGCGATGTTAATGCCACTTAACTCCCCAGTAAACACAGTTACGTCTTAGCGATGTTAATGCCACTTAACTCTGTCTACGATCTTGTTAGCTGTTACATCCCAAACTGCGTACATTTGCTTTCCGTGTGCTATGTAATGTAATCAACAGTGACCCATGCTTGTAACATACTGGTGACATCCACATTGTTTCAGACTAGAGACGTGCTCGCTGGTACATCATCATAACGTTGTGTTAGTATGTCGCTAGATTCTCTATATTTTGATGTATCTGTTACGTTTTATTTTAAACGCCAATATAACGTATTACTGAAATGGACATAGACGTTACGTAGGTATATATCGCAACATCGTAAACATATGACTCTCAGTATACAGGGTTAGTCACGAGAGAATTACTTCTGAAAATTATTTTTACGCAACCCAAAATACTAATACCCTGTACCACTTGATATTATCTAAATTTAAAATGAAATGCCTAATCCATGATTGCTTTGACTTTGGCAGTGTCACTTTGACGTTAATTAATTTTTAACATTTTGTTTCATCGTTGACTCGCCTCTAGAGCCCCATTGGATCGACGACATACAGTCAGATCAATCTGGGCTATACTGAAGCCGTAAGTGCTGCCTGTGTTAATTCGCCATCTCTGCGTCACCTAGAGCCTCTTCGAAGTGCAAATCTACAACCTCTGGACTTCTTCGGCCATCCATTTACAAAAAAGCCGTAGCATCCCCCCAAAATGCCCAACATTTTCAACAGATTAGTAGTTAAATTATTTACTTACTTGTTTGAGTTTGTGTTGTAACCTTTGAATAAAATGCCATAAAAGGAATTTTTAGAAATAATTTTCTCGTGATTAATCGGTTGCAAAAGATAAAGAGGCACGCTGACAAATTTATTAGCGGCGCCGGTGGAGATTTCCGACTGGCTGCGGTACCACCATGGACACTCGCGTAACCTCTTTTTCCACAATTGTCAAAATGAGATTGTCAAACTCAAAGCAATCATGGATTAAGCATTTCATTTTAAATTCAGTTAGTATCAAATGGTACATGGTATTCGTATTTTGGGTTGCGTAAAAATAATTTTCAGAAGTAATTCTCTCGTGACTAATCCTGTATTTTATTAACATGATCTATGCGATATGAATAGGCATTTCAAAAAGTCTAGTTACCATTTATATGTATCATTTAGGGATATGGATATGGAGAGAAAAAATTTAGTCACAATGGAAACCGAATAAATCATTGCCGCATCATTGACATTTAACTAGATGTTCCGCATTTGTTTCTTAAAACTGGAGCAGCAATTTAATTACTTTGAATCCGTGTGACAATTAAAGGATTTTTTCTCCGAATCTATTTGGAAGTCGCCGCGTATGTATAACATACAGGGTGCTTCACTATAAGACTTTTCTGCAACCCACTATGTATGTAACGTGTTAAGCGAAATGTGTCATGTTTAGTAGGTTCCTAAAAAGTGTTATAGTATTACAGGCATCTACCTGTATATAATATCCAAAATTATGTTATATGTAAGTACATATAAATTTATTGTATTTTTTTAACTTACAAAGAAACCTGCTTCTTGTAGTAGGCAGAGATAATCTTCTAATTCCTCAAAATTTGTTTACCTGTGGTCTTGGCGGCATATCTTCTATTACTGTTTTCTTTTTGATTTGTCACATTTGATGACGTTTTCATATTGGAGATTTGTTCACTCGTTTCCTTTAGAATTTCTTTTGTTTCGCACATATTTTTTGTATTTGTTTCAAGTCTAGAGTAAAATTATGTTCATTAGCACCTAGTTCATAAAAAATTGCAGTAACATACCTTTGCAACATGTTATGGCAAAGCGCCTCACTTTCAAAGACAATCACCGAAGTTCTTCAAAATCAGCGGGAGTATCTTCAGTGATTAATGGTGGTATTTCCAGCTTATCTGAAAAAACTGTTGTTATTTACGTCCAGTTATCAAAAACAACAGAAGCATGTAAAAATTAAAATGATTACTTCATTGGAATTATATTAACTTACCTAGTGTAAATACAACCCACACTGAATGGCACAATTTTCACAAAACTGCATAAAAATGAAGTGAGTTACGGATTCACGAGAAAGGTTCGGTGGTTGTGAACCAAATGGCCAAATGGAATTCGACAGCTTCACTGTGAGTCTGAAGTGCAATAACCATAAATACGGAAAAAAGGGATCGTCCGACTCATAGACAAACCAAACCAACAAAGGTCCGACTGCACCCCCCAAACATCTGGTGGATAGTAAATACAGAATTTGAGCGTTATTTTTTCATTAGATGAAATAAATTTAATAAAATCAAAATTAACCACTCTCTAATTTTTTTGCTACCCATCATCGCTTTATAAACGTCTTTATAAAATCAAAATTCGACGAATGAACTCTTCAAAACCTTGTCCCGTTTCAGGGACAATGGGCAAAGAATTTTTATGGCTTTGTTTGTGTCGTTGGGTCTTCCTTATATTACCCCAGATGTTTAAGGTGACCAGACGTTCCGATTTGATCGGAACTGTACCGATTTCAATACTCTAATTCCGATTTCAAATTTCGTCCAATAAATGTTCCGATTAAAACATTCGTTCCGTGAATGTTCCGATTTCTATAAATCTGATAAGAATAAAGATAAATCCTCGGATAAATCACTAATTTTCATGAATAGTAATTTTATTTTCTGAAAAATTGGGAACAAAACTTGTATCGATACGGTTGTTAGCAATGTTTTAAATGTCAGCAGATGTCAGTACTGTTAGTATATTACAACTAAAAATTTTCAAAGCAGTTATATATCAGATTACGATGGAAGTGGAAACTACAGTTCCGATTTCGGACTTTTGAAATCTGGTCACCTTACAGATGTCCTATTTATAATTTGCCAAGCAGGCACTTACAAAATAACATTTCAAGTGAACAAGTTTACAGAAATAATTCTTAGAAATTATTACAATGAAAAAAACTTGTCTTTGGTGTATTTCTAATAAAGCCGTTGTATTTTTCGCTCTGAATATAATTATTAATTAAGCATTACGAACTCACTGACGAAGGTCACTTTTTATAGAATTACCCACATCTAATTGACCATATAATCTTTAACAATAAATTTCAAATAATACCATAGTGGTTTTTTTAAATTTTGATAAGGTGTTGTAAATCTATTTCTGTTTCTGTCTTCATTCCAGATACTGTATTTACGTGGGCAAAGGATGCCGTACGTGGGATTTTAGGGGCGGAAACGTATACCTGCTTAAATACTGTAAATACAGTGGTGTTGAACGAAGACAAAAACAGAAACATACCCGATGTATTGGTTATTATTAGAGAACGGATTTTATGAAATTTGCATATCCGTTATTTTTTGCATATAAGTGTTGATATTTAATATGTGAACGAATCATGCTAATTAAAAAGGAATACAGCTATAAAAAATTGCATATTTGCATATATTGCATTTTTATCAATTTTTGTGCAACTTTGAAAAAAAAATTGCCATTCGATCGGCATTTTTCTAGAAAGACGAAATTTCACGAATCATATTGCAAATATTGTCCTAAGCTTCAAATAACTGGGAAAGGTTTGGGTTTTATGGTAGTTTGGAGGAACCACTGGGTGTTAAGCCATCCTTCCAGGTAAATTCGGGTCCTAATTACTTTTGGAAATACCGTTCATTTCAATATTTTTGTTCGTTACTTAAATGTATTAATGGTAGGTTTTATGGTGGTCGAAGGGACGTTATTCTATTATTTTTCATCATGAGTTTGCATTCAAGTATTTTAAGCGATAGAGATGTGTGTCAAAATGTAGATAACTCAAATTAATTTATGAATTTTTTCCTGAACTTATTCTTCAAGAAGGAACTGTGTTTTGTTGTGCCTGCTTTACTCCGATAAGTATTTTTACATCTGTGGACGCAGTACGCAGTTTTTCTGTTTACAAATCCATACTTTAGAATCACCGGAAAAATTTTTGTTAGAATATTTCGCAAAATATTTAAAAATAAATTGTTACCAAAATAGTAATTTAATAGTCGATTACTACTATTTTTTAATTCGTTCTGTTTACTTATATTTATTTTTTAGTATAAAAAAATATTATCTTAAAAAATGTCATTTATTTGTCAGTGAGATCTAACTAAACACTTTGAAATGTGATTTATGTATTTTTTGTAATAAAAGGTAAGGTGTTTTTGCAATTTGTAAATAAATTTAGTTCGGTTATTACGCTTTTTTTTATTTTTGGAGCATATGCAACTGCATATCTCTGCATATATTAAGAAAGTTATTGCATATTTGCATAAATTTGATGCATATCATATGATCATATTTCCCAAAATTTTGCTGCATATTTTCCGCTCTCTAGTTATTATACATACACTCTATTACCGACATTAAAAAAAGTCTACACTATTTCGTCATATCTGCTGCTTTATTATTAGTTTTCAGTTAGCTACATATTGGATATGAAAATAAGTGAATTTTTTGAATAAATAATAATTTAAAGATCAACCACGAAAATACTCAATTATAATTATACATTATACATTACCAGTTTATTTTAGAGCCCAAGATTACATTGGAAAAATCTAAACTTTTGAAAATTTAATGTTAAACAGATAAACCTATAACAGAGTGCGAAAGTGAATACACAAAACTCGATGATCAATTATTGTTTCGAATTCAAATTATTATTTATTTTCCTTACGATCAAAGTGAAGAAATTGTTTAATTCATTTTTATTTAAGAACGATATCGCTGACCTTGAAATAGATTAGTTTTTTAATTTCGATTTTTTTCTTTATGTTGCTTTTGTTGCCGATCAACATATTTCGCATTAGAATTAATAAAATAATGAAATATATCATTTTATTTTTCGAGCTCATTTCAAAATTCTGTATATGTATAATTGGTCCTTTTTGGCAGTGACGCATAGGCAGAGGTTAAAAAATAATGTCTCATTACTAGTCTTAATTCATATTACCCGTTATCTAACATCCCATCTGGGACATTTTTTAATTCTGATCATAAACTATGTGCATTAAGTCTCTTGTTCTGTTTTATAAAGCGCAGGTCGTTATGGACGTATAAAAATAAAATTATAAATAAATGTAATTACAGGAAATATAATATGAAAAAAAAAAAAATAAGAGAAACTCACTATTGGCGTCATCTCGCTTGTGCAAGATTTAAGACAGGGAAGAAATTTCTTTTTTTAAGACTCAGCATCTTTTGTTTATGAATATACTATTTACTTGCAACACAAACATAAATAATAAATATAAAATAGAGCTTTATAATACTCGATATGTATATTTTTAAATGTTTTTTGCTGTTGCCCTGTCAGAAACGTTAATTTTCGATTTAACATGCCATTTTGTAAAATGAACTGAAAAACACTTTACATAATTAACTAATAAAAATAAAACATTCCGAAGCATGTATATATATATATATATATATATATTAATCAGATATCTAGTAACTACAGTTAACATTACTTATTGGTTACATAACCGTAGTACTCCATTGTGATGTTACGAGGCCTACCTGCCAACTATATTGCTGCGACATAATAATAAGATATCTAGTAAATGTAGTCAACATTACGTGTTGGTTACATAGCATGAGTACTCAATTGTGATGTTATATAGCTTACGTTCCAGGTATATCGTTAAGACATAATGATGCGATGTACTTATTGTTCTTTTGTGAGTACGTACCTGTCAGGTCAAGATCACAACTGTGTTTACTGGGTATATTTGATATTTGATTATAACTGATGATAATACCTAGATATTGAATTTCTTTCTTGAAAAAGTCGCATTTTCCTCTGTTGATCTGGAGATTATAAGTTTTTAATCGTTCGAAGCAGTTGATAAGTCTTTTCTTGCAGTCTTCGAGTGACGACCCATGAATGATTATATCGTCGAAATATGATAAAGTTCCTTCGAGTCCTTGAAGAATCTGATCGAGTATTCTATTAAATTCGCTCGGTGCTGTTTTGATTCCGAAGAAGGGTCTGTTCATTTGATATATTCCTCGGTGGGCCGAAATAGTCTGTATTGCTCTGCTTTCTTCTTCGACTTTTACGTGCAGGTAGGCTTTGGAGAGGTCGAGGCGACAAAAATAAGCTGAGTCTTTTAGATTGTTCAGGATATTGTCGATTCTTCGGATTGGGTAGTGGGCAGATGTCAGTTGCGGGTTTACTGCTATTTTGTAATCGACACAAAGTCTTACGGTGCCATCGGGTTTTGGAATTACCACAAGGGGAGATCCCCAGCCGCTGGTGTCCACTCCGGTGATGATGTTGTCTCCTTCTAGATTGTCAAGTTCTTTTTTGACGGCTTCCTGGAGAGTGTATGGAACTTGTCGTTCTTTTAAAAAGGTAGGTTTCGATTTTTCTCTTAGTTTTAGGGAACAGGTTACGTTAGGAATACATCCCACTATGGGCTGGAAGATTTCAGAATACTTTGAAATAATTTCATAAGTAGATTCAAGGTTGGGCACAGGGTGATCAGTTTTCGATGAAAAAATTTTCGTATTATCCAAGTCTTGAAGGTTTATTCCCAAATGACGGATCCACCTGCGTCCTAACAATGGAGAGTACTTTGATGAAACGATGTACATTTCTTCGTTGGATTTTCGCACTTGGTATTCTACTATAACATTAACTGTACCGGAGGAAGCAAAGATCTCTCCAGTGTATGATCGAAATCCAGTGCGTGATATTTTAAGCGGAATGTTCAAGTGTAGACGGTGGAAGTCAGCTTCAGGTAGAAGAGTGTAGCCTGCACCAGAGTCTACTTCAAAAGTTTGGATTTTACCATCAATATATACATCTGTGAAGTATTTTTGAGCATCTGTTTGATTGTTTTTGTAAATATCGACTACTTCATTTATACTGTGTAGATCTTGATTTGAATAGTATTCTGTTTCAATTGAATTATCAGTATCTTGAATGGCTTGAACATTTTTCTTTGATTTTTGTTTTAATAATGACTGGATACTTATGCGTTGAACATGTCCTGTTCTATTACAAGATTGACATTTAAGATTATTTGGATTTATTCTGCATTCTTTGGCTAGATGATTATTTCGACCACAACGTAGACACAAGTTGTTGGTACCGAGATGTCTGTAATTTATTTTGGATTTAGATCGATAACGATATTTGGAATTATTAGAATGGTTATCGTTGCAACTTCTACCACTGCTACAATGATTTGAAGACTTAGTTGATACTTTATTGATTGATGTCGCAGTCGATAGGTTTTGAGTTGAAATTTCATTACTAGCTATTTTTGATGCTTCGTAGGTTAGCACTTTATTAATAATTTCATCGAATGTGAGTTTCGAGTTTTGTAGTAATTGCTGTCGCATCGAATTGTCGCAAATTCCACGTATAAATTGCGCACGTAGAAATGTATCAGCAATAGACTTTCCACAGTCACAGACGGAATTACAATCTGCGATACCTTGACGGAGTGTACCAAGATATTCGGCAATGGATTCATTTTCTTGATGATATATGGACAGAAACTTGTGTTGCTTGACAAGAGGGTTCTTTTTCGGACAAAAATGATCTTCAAGAAGTTTGGTTAGGTAACCTTTGACTTGAAAATGAAGGTCGAGTCTTTCTTTGTAATTTTTAAATGTTTCCTTTTTTACGTCAAAAGTGTCGAAATTTGACAGACTATTGATGGTGGTATCACCTTGCGCACTTCGTTATTCTTGTTAAGCTGCTTGCTGTTGTTGGAGAGCTGCTGCCATGCCTAGCATAGCGTTGATAAGTTTATTTAATTGATCAGTGGTCGCCATTTCTTTTTTTTTGACACTTTCACTCGTTAATTTTTTCCTTGATCGTCGTACCTTGATATCTTCTATTTCTCACGTTGATTTCGACGATAGACGATGAGTTGTTCGTTCAATTTTTTCTCGTTGCCAAATTCTTATGTTTTACATCTCCTTTAATATACGATACTGTATCACAAAACCACGAAATACTACACTCTATCATTTACTATCAATTAATTCCATCTCTATAGTGATTCTAACATAAAAGTAACTAAAAGTAAGTAACGCAACACACATTACAATTATTATGAAACAATGTTCTACGATTTATTAATAAATAATAGTGCTTCAGAGAATTCTGGGCATTGTATTGACTGGACTGATTATATTTTTTAATTGTTTATTTTTTTAGCACAATACATTTAGCACAGTTGAAAACTGGTATAGATAATAAAACCACGAATTAATGTTCATAAGTGGTGTTTATATAATAAAAGATTGAGATAACCTCATTTGTTTCCTGGAGGGGAAAAGTGATAAATTATTATTTAGAAATATTCACCATAATTTCAAATAATTGGTCAAATTTTAAATGAATATGTATTTTCTCGCCACTGACACGTAACAAACATTGCCTGCACCTGAGAATATATTAAAAAATATAATAATTTGATCTTGACGTCAGCCTTCCTGAGGGTATTAAGTATATAAATTTTAGTTAATAATGTTTTGTAATCGCTATCTCGTGTTAATGATTTACTAAAATTTGAATAAGTTCGTTACGTAATTTCTCAAACTGTAGACTTGATGACTCAATAATTACTGGAGGGATAAATACCATACCATAAGTAAACTTTACTTATATCAGAGTAAACAGAACAACAAAAATTCGTTACATGAATTTTTAAAATGACCTCATCAGCTTTATAAAGAGTAGGTACACAATTAATGTAATATTAATTTATTATTTGCCTTACAGGCTTAATAAGATTCCCAATAGGGGTACAAATTAACTTGATCTACATAATACAAATAAATAAAAAAAAAAACAATAAAATAAATATTCGAGTTTTATATAATAATAATTGTTCTATTCTTGCTGTTTGCCCACCCCTTGCCTTAGCCAGTCCTCTTCCATTCTCGTTTAGCACTTCTTCCCTACTTTCCTCCGATTCTCTCAATCCTTCACATTCTTCCAGTATATGTATGCTCTCTTGTTTCTCCTTCTCTCCAAAATATCCTACACCTTCTTTCAGTTTCATCCTTCCAACAATTATTCTCTTTCTCTTCATTTCCACACCTAAATCTCGCCATCATTCTTTTCTCCTTTATACTCCACCTGTGTGTCTACTTTGTTACTTCATCCTTTACTATTTTTCTATATTCTGCACTATATCTAGACTCCGATATTCTCGATCTGCGTTCTTGCTTATCCAAACGCCCTTTTACACGCTTCCACTCTCATTTTCTCCATTTTTCTCCGTACATAAACAGACTTTTGATAAAACTATCAAACATCATCATTCTTTTCTTATAATCATGTCCAAATTTTCTCTCTCCAATTCCCCATATTATTCCTATCACTTTGTTCGCTTTTCGGACCATTTCTTTGCGCACTATATGAGTTGTTGCTCTTTAATGTATATCCTAAGTACTGGAATCCTTTCACCTGTTCAATCTTCTTCCCTCTCCATGCCCACTCTTCCTTCTCTCTTCTCACTTTCTCCCCAAACACCACCATTTTTGTTTTCTCCACATTTACTTCCAACTGCTTTTTTGTACGTACTTCTCGAAACTTTTAATCATTGTTTTCATTTCTTCTCTTTTCTTTGCCACAATCACCAAATCATCTGCGTACGCCAACGACCACACTTTCTCTTTGGCACTCCCTCCTGTCAGTGCTTTTCTGAACATTTCACCTATATCTCCTAGATAAGCTGCAAACAATGCGGGGCTGAGTGGGCATCCCTGTCTCACTCCTCTATTTGTATAAAAACTCTCGCTCTCTATTCCATTAACTCTCACTTTATTTACTGTTTCTTCATCTAAGTATTTCTTCTATTTTCGTTACCAGGTACGTATCTACTCCCTTTCTCCTCAAATACTCCCACATTTTCTCTCTATTCACGCTATCAAACCCTGCTTTGAAATCTATGAACATGTACATTCGTCGACCATCTTTCCTTATTTCTCTTCCCACTAAATGCCGCAGGATGTACACATTGTCCATAGTACCTCTTCCTTTCCTGAACCTTGCCTGACCGTCTGGTAACATACCCTTTGTTTCCATCTCCTTTCGTAATCTCTCATCTTTTTTTGATTTGATTTAGCCTTTTTGTTTTAATGTGTAGACTTTTTTTCACAACATGAAACTTAAAACACGTTTAAAATGGAAAATTTCTATAAGGAAACATCGATTTTGCAATTAGGTTTCGGCCCATAATTGCAAAAGCCATATTTTTTTACAAAAACGTACCATTTTAATCATGTTCTAATTTATTGTTGTAAAAAGATGGCTGTGGATGTTAAAAAAAAAAAGAAAAAATATAAGCCCCGCCGACCCGCCCTATCTCAATTCTGATGATTTTTTTTTATTCGTCGTAAGCCGAGGGCTGGACCTTAATTGCAAAATCCTTATTTTTCTACGAATAATTAAAAACGTGTTTTTGAGTTTCGTGTTGTTCAAAGAATACTATGTATATTAACAAAAAAAAAACAGCCAAAAATTAAGCCCCACCCATATCCATTGCAAGCTCGATTGTGATTCGTTGTCATACCGAGGGGCGGAATCTAATTGCAAAATCCGTATTTCCCTATAAAAACTTACCATTTTAAATGTGTTTTAAGTTTCTAAGAATAAAAAAAATCATCACAATTGACATGGGGTGGGTGGGCGGGGTTTATATTTTATCTTTTTTTTCTTAAGATAAAATGTATTCTTTGAACACCACAATACTCAAAAACCTGTTCTTCATTTCTTGTAAAGAGGTAAGTATTTAGCAGTTAAGTCCCACCCACTTGATTCACGGCGAATAAAAAAATCATCACAATAGAGATAGGGCGGGTGGGCGGGCTTACATTTGGCCTTTTTGTTTTAATATGTGTAGACTTATTTTCACAACACGTAACTTTAAAATGGAAAGTTTGTATAAGGAAACATCGATTTTGCAATTAGGCTCCGCCCCTTAATACTATATATAGGGTAAAGTCAGGAGAGTTGGACCAGTGGGAGAGACGGTCCATTAGCAATAACTCTGAACCTATTGCAACAATTTAAATTTTCCGCGAACTACAGTTGTATTTATCTGCATTCATGTCAGGACATGTGAAAATACTTTTGTTTCAATTAATTGTCTTGCGTTATTCAACATTAAAATTTTCTTACGGGCCTGAAATTTCAGCCGCTTAGTTTGCCATAACGTTTGTTGGAAGTCTGGTAAGTTTGCATATAAAAGTAATAGATAGTGCAATTAATAGAGGCTTTGTCTTTGATTTTAACCTCACTTTACGTGATTTTATCACCTAGTTGTGCCGCAATGTAGTGGTCCATCTGTCCTAACATAAAAGGATAGATGGGCCAACGGTGTGACAGAGAGATAGACTTATGCTCTATTTTTTAGAAAATGCCAAGCAATTACACACGAAAAACTAACGCAAGGGAGATTTGTATTGCATCTCTATGGCTATTAATTTTTAGCTATAGCGGACAAAATATGGTTGGCTTCTTTTTTGGATTGAATAATGTGTACTATGCAAAAGATGGTTACACGAGAGATGTACGAGCTATGAGGCCCTTTGTCAAACCTGTGGAAACACTATTAACAAAAAGAAAAAGTAAAAATTTGGTGGTTTATCTAGCCAACCTAAAATGGTCCGACTGTCCTACCCTTGACAGGATAGTTGGACCGTTGCAAGCGTTTACCATTTTTTTTTTATGAATTATCATATTGTGTTGGAACAAAAAAATTACTTGTACCTTAAAGAATAAATGTTCAGCTATGTTCTTGTAAATTTTATATTTTTTTAAGTTGTTAAATAAAGGAATTATAGTGAGTTTTTTAAAAGGTGGTCCAACTCTCCTGACTTTACCCTATATATCTTGTACGCCGTATTGAGCAGGGTGATCCCTCGGTAGTTCTTCACATCACTTTTTTGTCCCTTTTTAAATAATGGGATTATTATACGTTCTCTTCACTGCCGAGGAAACCCTTTTCCCTTCCAAACTCAATCTACCACTCCCCATATCCTTCCTTTCACTCCTTCTGTCCCGAACATCCACGCTTCATTCTGGATTCCATCCCCTCCTGGTGCCTTTCCTCTTATCAGTCTTTTAATTTGTCTTCCTATTTCATCTTCTGTTATTTCCGAGCCTCTCCACATTTCTTCCGTCGTTGTGATTCCTTTATTTATTTTTCCAATCATGTATTTTGATTTTCCTACCCACTTCAGTCTTCCTTTTCCATTCCTTGTTTATATCTCCATATTCCTTCTTCTGTTTTCAGGGAATTTATTGTCTTCTTTTCATCTTCTCATTTTTTTCTTTTTCTTTCTTCACATTTTCTACTAAAATTCTCTCTTGCTTTTAAGTACTCTTCTTTCATTCCCAAGTTATTCTTCCATTTTCTTTTTTTCCCTTGCTTTTCTCTTCAACTCACTACATTCTCCGTTCCAAACATTATCCTCCCTTGCCATATGTATATCTTTCTTTTTTCCGTAGCTTGATCAGTTTTGCTATCATAGCTTCTATATCTTCTTATAATTCAAATTTCTTTTTTTCTAGTCCACTTCTGTATCTGTGAATTCCCTCTTCATCCCATATTCTTTTTTCTATTTCTTTTCTCTCGTTTCTTCTGTCTTGTTTTTCGTACTCTTGCTATTTTCCTTTGATTTTTATGTCTAGTGGCATGTGGTCTGATTCTATCCTTTCCCCCACTTTGCAAATCTCTATTTCTTCCCATGCCTTTTCATTGACAATCCCAGAGTCTATAATTGATTTTCCCCCAGTCCACTCTCCTTCATCTCCTTCCTTGTTTCCATTCAAAATTTCCCATGCTATTTCTTTTAATATCTTCCACAATATTTTCTTTGTCTTTCGATCCTTTTTTCTCTCCCTTTTCTTTATCTATTATTCTTGTCCCCTTATTGCACAGTCTTGCGTTAAATCCCATTATATAAGTATTTTTTCATCTCCTTTTTCTTTTCTTTTCGTTTCTATGTTTATCTGGGTTTCCCCCATTTTCTTGCTGTAAACGATTATTATTTCCCATGGATTGTTATGCAGCTGTATTACTTTCTTCATTAGTCCGTTTTTATTATTACTTCTCTTCTCCAATTCTTGCATTTTTTTCGAATTCCTATTACTATTCCTCCGCTTGCTCGCCCCTTGTTCTTTTCCTTTGTCGTCTCTTGACACTCCCACACATATTCTTGTGGTAGTGTGTCTTCAAATTTCTCCCAGTTTTCTCTTTGTACCCAAGTCTCTACTAGCCCCACAACATAAAATTTTCCCACGTAGTCCCAGAACTCCTTTTCCTTTTTTCGCAACCCTTAGACATTACAAAGCAGTACCTTCATTCCTTTTTCTCCTAATTTTGTACCAGCTTCCCTTTTTCCGATTTCTTTATCCGTATCCTTTATTCCTTTTCCCTTGTCTTGTCTCCTTCCATTTTTCCTCCTTTTCTTCCTTTTCTTTTGGCTCTTTACTAAAAATTTTCTACCTTCTTGAGTCTGCCCTCTTCTTCATTCCATTCAAAATTTCTGCCATCTGCAGTTAACTTTTAATATCCCATTCTAACCATTTTTCCTTTATTTCTCACTTTTGTTGCCTTTTCTTTTATTTTGATTTGAATTTTTCTTTCCGTTTTCGTCAGATCATCATTTATGTAAATTGACGACCCTTTTTAAGTTCTTCTTACTTTTCATTACATTTATTCTTTCTTCTCTATTTTCGAATTTCACTACATAAGCTTTCCCTGTAATTTTGACGCGCTTTTAATTTTACTCTCCACTTTGACTTTCTCTTCTAAAAATTTTGTCACCTTTTCAGTTATCTGTTTCTGCTCTTCTGTTCCTATTTCCAATCCCATCATCACTACTTTGTTTCTCCTCTTTTCTCTCTCTATTCACTCTCTTTCCCATTTCTTCCTTAGCTCGCTTCCTTTCTTCATGTATAATTAATGTACACAAATAAGGCTGACGTTGATTACATTTTCAGTTCTAATAAAATATATAATCCAAGATTACATGTTAAAGCAAATAAAACACAAAAATTCTAGGTTAACAATAATGTGACATATTATGCAAACAACGTTTTGGACAAAATATCAGTTTTTCTTTTTTTTGGAAAACATACATTAATTCAACATTGTTTAAGTCATATGAAACTTGTCTTTAACTGTGAAGTGTGTATTTTGCGTTGAGTGAATATTTCCACGCCATTTTAAAAATCCTTCAAAAGTCCTTATTCCTCTTTCGATTTTGATAATTTGGCAAAACTTTTGTCTAATTTTTGTCTCTTTTTTTTCATTTAACATCCTTCCAAGTAACGTTCGAATTTGGTGTTAGGAAATTCTTGCAAATCTCTGCATTCATTTTTCCTTAGAAGTATACGCAGAACAAAAATTTTTGATCGACCTCTTATATAATTCATAATATTCAAGCTCTATTTTCTGTAATTTTTTTATACCTTAAACTTAATTTGTTTTCAAGTTGCAAGGCTAACATGATTTGTTTTAAATAGCACCACTAGTCAAATCGTAAATTTTTGAATAGAAGATTTTTTCTGAATTCAGAATTGTAACATATGCAGGGTGAGTATTATAATAACAGGATCTTGACCGATTTTCAATGCAACAATCTGGTTCCAACAAGATGGAGCATCACCTCACTTCGGACGTGAACTACAGCATTACTTGAATGAAGCTTTTCCTGGAAGGTGGATATGACAAAGAGGAGCAGTTGAGTGGCCAGCTAAGTCAACCGATTTAACCCCACTTGACTTTTTTCTGTGGGGTTATGTAAAAAACCGAGTTTATGTTAATAGACCAGAAAGCATCCAAGAACTCCAAGAAAGAATATTAAACGTGATTGCTAATATTCCTCCTAAGATTCTAACAAATTCATTTGAAAACTTTGTGCAACGTAATTACCATTGCCAGTAAGTCAATGGAGAACATTTCGAACATTTGTTGTTAATTTGATCTTTCTTCAATAATGTAATTTTTTATTTAAATTTTTCAAAAAACATCCATAAGAATGCTTTAATTATTTACAATCATTAAACCGGAATATTGTTATCTCTAGAATATTTTGTAAATTATTTAGAAACAGCATTTAAATCAACGTGTTACGCTGGCACCTTTATTTTAGTTTATGTACCCTCAGTTCTATAATTTTTATAATGATTGGGCACTTGTATAATTTTTGAATAAAGTGTCCTATACCAGAACTATGACAGGTGATATTATTTTCAAGGATAACTACGATTTTCTCATTTTCATTATTTTTATTTCGATAATTTACTGAATTCAGAGAAAAATGCATTAACCCTGCTTGAAATTTCAGAAGATAGAACTTGAATATTCCTAGGAACAGCCAAAATTTCAAAAAAATTCAACAATGTCATTCATAATCCTCATTAAATAATACAGAAGAGTTTATAAATTCAGTAGTTAATCTTTATAACAGTAATAAAAACTTCTAGGATTCAGTCCAAAATTTATTAGGTCCAGCTTCTGCCGTTTCTAGTTTTCTAGTTTACGAAATTACAAAAAAAAAAACCTCCCAAGATCATTGATTTATTTGAGAACAGCATGCAAAGTTCCCTACTTTCACCACTTATTCGCATTTTTCTCGTCACATTCAAAGACAATAACCTTAACAAGCGATGACACATCTGAATAACATGTAAATACCTTCCACGAGTCAGCATTCACCCTGTACAAGAAAAATGCAAATGCGGACGTCTACCAGTCAGCAGAACCCCATCGCCTTCGGTCGTAATATCCACCTCCTCCGGTGTTTTCGCGGCCCATAAATCACCCAACAGATATCAAAACGATAAATAGTCAACCCGTTCGTACTTCAGTTATTTATCTCTTCAACGTTATAAAGAAAAAAACAACAAATACCGTCATCTGTAAAGTGCAGCGATCCGCAGAGTTTACGGCACAGCAAGAGGCGTGGTGCTGAAATTAAAATAATAAAGATCTATGACCACCATACATCAGACAGTGCCGACCATCGAAATGCCATTCTTCACGGCGACTCGATCGCTATTTTAGGCCCGCATCGACGACTTACGTTGTACAGGGTGTTTACTGCGCCGGGGGCGGCGCGGGCATTCTGCGCAAAGTTACGCCCCGAATTTATCACTGGGTATTACGCCGCCGCCGACGTAAATTTGCACGCGAAAGAGAGAAATTGCGTTGGAAACAAACATTTTATGCACAATTATGCGAATTTGGAGAGTTTTTTCGATTTCATGAATATTTTTTTTTTTACTTTAATGCGAAGTGGTCAACTGAATAATTATTTCCGTTGCTTTTCAGTTAGTTTGTAGCTATGATTTCGAGAACGAAAGACTAATTAATCTTTATTCTTTTGTAACTGTTCGGGCGTAAGCTGGAGTGACAAAGGGTTAATTTCGTACTTTTTCGACGTTTCGTAAACTCTAGATTATGAAAGTAGGTCCTTCATTTCCGCCTGTCTGTTCTCTGTCATCTGTTGGCAATTTCATTAAACAAATAGTCTGTAGATTCCAAGTATGATGATTTTGACTGTTCTGAAAATGTAGGTGAATTTTGGAGAATATCATCTTTTAGGTATACGTGTGGTTTATTAGTTTGCCATTACTTTTTATTTTATGATATAAAACTAGAATTTTGGAAAAACATTAAATTAATACCAAAACATAAAATATCAGGTCAGTCAACTTTATATTATTAAAATTTAAAAGAAGAAAATTTAAGTTTTGGAAATATTTAGGATTTTTTTAGCCTGTAACTTTTTTAAATAATTAAAGTAATTGATTTATAATTATACATTTCGTGTAAATTAATTCTTCTTGGGATCACTGGTGAAGAATTTAAAATAATCATGGAGGATTTTTTTGTATTGTTTTTGAAGAAATTTGAAAAACCTGTACGAGGTTTAGCTATTCATATTTTGAAAAAAAAAAAATAGAAAAATTCTTAGAGTACTTAGCGTTTTATTTTTGAAAGAGTCTTGAAAACCCGGTGTTCACTTTTATAAAAATTGTAAGAATGTTTGGATCCTTGGTGTCTTTTGGTAAATAATTTATGGATATCTTAGGATCCCTGGTGTTTTGTTTTTGAAAGAATTGTAACAATTTAAGATCGTGAAGTCTCCAATGCCTATATTTCTCTAATGTGTTCTGTTTTATGTTTGAAAAAAATTGAAACCCTAGTGGTTTGTTTAGGAAAGAGTTTAAAAATGATCTTGAGGACTCCTAGTGTTATACTATAAAACGAATTTGAAAGAATTTTGAGGGCTCATGGTGTCTTATTTTTGAGACAAATTAACAGGAAATTGAAGTCTTTAGTGTTTTATTTTTGAAAGAATTTGAAAGAAGAATCTTGAAGTCTCTGCGTCCTTTGAATTTAATCAAATGTTAGAGTATCTGATCTTTCGTTTTTGAAAGAAATTAAAGAATTCGAAAATCCCTTAGCTCTGAACTCCTACTATTTTCATTCTTAAAAAATTGGGCGAAGGTTATTTCAACGGAACTTTCGCCGACTCTGAAGTGCGGCTAAATAAATCCCACGTCTCTGTAAAATTATATTTTTTTTGCGATTTTTTTTTTTGTTGAAAGAAAACTATGTATATAAGGAACAAAAAAAACAAAGATTAAGCCCCACCCACCCGCCCCAATCCGAATTGTGATGAGTTCTTCATTCCTCATCAGACGAGGGGCGGAGTTTAATTGTAACATCAATATTGCTCTAAAAATTATTCCCTTCTAAAAACATATTTCATATGGCAATTTCTTGTAGAGAAACGAGAATTTTGCAACTAAACTCCGCCCTTCAGCTCATGATGAATAAGACATTCATCACAATTGAGAAGGGGTGGGTAGGCGGGGCTTATATTTTGTCTAATCTTTCTTAATATACGAAGTCTTTTTTCCCAACAAGAAACTGAAAACATCTTTAACTATCCTGTTGTTGAAAGAAGACTCTATATATTAGAAAAAAAAAACAAACATTAAGCCCCACCCAGCCGTCTCGATCTCAATTGTGATGAGTTTTTCATTCCCAATCAGACAAGGGGCGGAGTTTAATTGTAATATCAATATTTGTCTAAAAAATTCTTCCCTTTTAAAAACCAAATTTCATATGTCAATTTCTTGTAGAGAAATGAGAATTTTGCAACTAAACTTCGCCCTTCAGCTCATGATGAATAAAACATTCATTACAATTGCGGAGGGGAACGTGGGCGGGGCTTATATTTCGGCCATTTTTTCCTAATATACGAAGTCTTCTTTTGCCAACAAGACACTGAAAACATATTTAACTATCCTGTTGTTGAAAGAAAACTCTATACATTAGAAAAAATAAACAAACATTAAGCCCCACCCACCCGCCTCGATCTCAATTGTGATGAGTTTTTCATTCCCAATCAGACAAGGGGCGGAGTTTAATTGTAATATCAATATTTGCCTAAAAAATTCTTCCCTTTTAAAAACCAAATTTCATATGTCAATTTCTTGTATTTAGTTTGCAACTAAACTTCGCCCTTCAGCTCATGATGAATAAAACATTCATCACAATTGAGAAGGGGAACGTGGGCGGGGCTTATATTTTGGCCATTTTTTCCTAATATACGAAGTCTTCTTTTGCTAACAAGACACTGAAAACATGTTTAACTATACGGTTGTTGAAAGAAAACTCTATATATTAGAAAAAAAAACAAACATTAAGCCCCACCTACCCTCCACGATCTCAGTTGTCATGAGTTTTTCATTCCCAATCAGACAAGGGGCGAAGTTTAATTGTAATATCAATATTTCTCTAAACAATTCTTCCCTTCTTTTAAAAACATATTTCATATGGCAATTTTTTGTAGAGCAACGAGAATTTTGCAGCTAAACTCCGCCCTTCAGCTGATGATGAATAAAACATTCATGACAATTGAGAAGGGGTGGGTGGGCGGGGCGTATGTTTTATCCATTTTTTCTTAATATACAGTTTTCTTTTCTTAACAAGAAACTGAAAACATGTTTAACTTTCCTGTTGTTGAAAGAAAATTTTATATATCAGAAAAAATAACAAAGATTAAGCCCCACCCACCCGCCCCAATCCGAATTGTGATGAGTTCTTCATTCCTCATCAGACGAAGGGCGGAGTTTAATTGTAACATCAATATTTCTCTAAAAATTATTCCCTTTTAAAAACATATTTCATATGGCAATTTCTTGTAGAGAAACTAGAATTTTGCAACTAAACTTCGCCCTTCAGTTCACGATGAATAAAATATTCATCACAATTGATAAGGGGTGGGTGGGCGGGGCTTATATTTTGTCCATTGTTTCTTAATATACGAAGTCTTTTTTCCCAACAAGAAACTGAAACCATGTTAACTATCCTGATGTTGAATGGAAACTCTATATATAAAGAAAAAACAAACATTAAGCCCCACCCACCCGCCTCGATCTCAGTTGTGATGAGTTTTTCATTCTTAATCAAACAAGGGGCGGAGTTTAATTGTAACACCAATATTTCTCTAAAAAATTTACTCTTTCAAAAACATATTTCATATGGTAATTTGTTGTAGCGAAATGAGAATTTTGCAACTAAACTTCGCCCTTCAGCTCGTGATGAATAAAGCATTCATCACAATCGAGAAAGGGTGGGTGGGCGGGGCTTATATTTTATCCATTTTTTTTTAATATACAGTCTTCGTTTCTTAATAAGAAACTGAAAACATGTTTAACTTTCCAGTTGTTAAAAGAAAACTCTAAATATGTATTAAAAAAAAGGAAAGTTAAGCCCCACCCATCTGCTTCGATCTCATTTGTGGTGAATTTTTCATTCCTAATCAGACGTGGGGCGGAGTTTAATTGTAACATCAATATTTCTCTAAACAATTCTTCCCTTTTAAAAACATACTTCATATGGCAATTTCTTGTAGACAAACAAGAATTTTGCAACTAAACTCCGCCCTTCAGCTCATGATGAACAAAACATTCATCACAATCGAGAAGGGGTGGGTGGGCGGGGCTTATATTTTGTCCATTTTTTCTTAATATACAATCTTCTTTTCCCAACAAGAATCTGAAAACATGTTTAATTGTCCTGTTGTTGAAATAAAACTCTAAATATATATGTATTAAAAAAAAGAAAGATTAAGCCCCACCCATCCGCCTCGATCTCATTTGTGATGAGTTTTTCGTTCGTAATTAGATGAGGGGCGGAGTTTAATTGTATCATCAATATTTCTCCAAAAAATTCTACCGTTTTAAAAACATATTTCATATGACAATTTCCTGTAAAGAAATGAGAATTTTGCAACTAAACGCCGCCCTTCAGCTCATGATGAATAGAACATTCATCAGAATTGAGAAGGGGTGGGTGGGCGGGGCTTATATTTGATCCATTTTTTCTTAATATACAGTCTTCTTTTCTTAACAAGAAACTGAAAACATGTTTAACTTTCCTGTTGTTGAAATTAAACTCTAAATATGTATTAAAAAAAAAAGAAAGATTAAACCCCACTCATCCGCCTCGATCTCCGTTGTGATGAGTTTTTCATTCGTAATTAGACGAGGGGCGGAGTTTAATTGTATCATCAATATTTCTCTAAAAAATTCTACCTTCTTAAAAACATATTTCATATAGTAATTTCCTGTAGAAAAATGAGAATTTTGCAACTAAACTCCGTCCTTCAGCTCATGATGAATAGAACATTCATCAGAATTGAGAAGGGGTGGGTGGGCGGGGCTTATATTTGATCCATTTTTTCTTAATATACAGTCTTCTTTTCTTAACAAGAAACTGAAAACATGTTTAACTTTCCTGTTGTTGAAATTAAACTCTAAATAGGTATTAAAAAAAAGAAAGATTAAGCCCAACTCATCGGCCTCGATCTCATTTGTGGCGAGTTTTTCAGTCTTAATCAGACGAGGAGCGGAGTTTATTTGTAACATCAATATTTCTCAAAAAAATTCTTCCCTTTTAAAAACATATTTCATATGGCAATTTCTTGTAGAAAAACGACAATTTTGCAACTAAACTCCGCCCTTCAGCTCATGATGAATAAAGCATTCATCACAATCGAGAAGGGGTGGGTGGGCGGGGCTTATATTTTGTCCATTTTTTCTTAATATATGAAATCTTCTTTTCCCAACAAGAATCTAAAAACATGTTTAACTTTCCTGTTGTTGAAATTAAACTCTAAATAGGTATTAAAAAAAGAAAGATTAAACCCCACTCATCCGCCTCGATCTCCGTTGTGATGAGTTTTTCATTCGTAATTAGACGAGGGGCGGAGTTTAATTGTACCATCAATATTTCTCTAAAAAATTCTTCCCTTTTAAAAACAAAATTTCATATGTCAATTTCTTGTAGAGAAATGAGAATTTTGCAACTAAACTCCGCCCTTCAGCTCATGATGAATAGAATATTCATCACAATCGCGAAGGGGTGGGTGGGCGGGGCTTATATTTTATCCATTTTTTCTTAAAATACGAAGTCTTCTTTTCCCAACAAGAAACTGAAAACATGTTTAACTTTCCTGTTGTTAAAAGAAAACTCTAAATATGTATTAAAAAAAAAGGAAAATTAAGCCCCACCCATCTGCTTCGATTTCATTTGTGGTGAGTTTTTCATTCCTAATCGGACGAGAGGCGGAGTTTAATTATAACATCAATATTTCTCTAAAAAATTCTTCCCTTTTAAGAACATATTTCATATAAGAGAAACGACAATTTTGCAACTAAACTCCGCCCTTCAGCTCCTGATGAAGAAAACACATTCATCACAATTAAGAAGGGGTGGGTGAGCGGGGCTTATATTTTGTCCATTTCCTAATAAGAAACGGAAAACATGTTTAATTTTCCTGTTGTTAAAAAAAAAACTCTATATATTAAAAAAAAAAAAACAAACATTAAGCCCCGCCCACTCGCCCCAATCTCAATTGTGATGAGGTTTTCATTCGTAGTGAGACCGAGGGGTGGAGCGTAATTGCAAAATACATCTTTCTCTATTGATTTGAATGAGTTTGTGTTCTTAAAACAGAGGACTAAAATTATTTTAATTAAACCACAATCGAACAAAATGTTACGAAAATTATATTTCTTCTTTTATCATCATTATATAAAGACGTGCGTAACTGACTCGTTTTTAATTTGACCATTAAAAAATGTGTGATGACGCCATGAACTTGGATAAAACTATACTTACAGCACAGACGAAAAATTGTCACAATGCATTACCAGTGCAAGAACAAAAAAAAAAAGAAATATTCTATTTCTAACATACATACAAAATTTGACAACAATCGGCCCAGCAGTTTCGGAGATTACGTGTCTAATAAAAATGGATACAGACAGACAGACAGACAGAAAGAAACGGGAGACAATTTTTTTCGTACTGTAGGGATCATGAAACGTCGAGAAAAGAGAAAAGTGGCAATTCGTCCGATGGACTCCTTTACTATACTTCCTTAGCTAGCTCGGGAAGTAAAAACCTGAAAAGATATTTCAGACTCTAACGGTTTTTTTTATGGTGAATACATCTTTGGGGCTATTTTTTTATTTTCCAAAGAATTTCAAAAAGTATTTGATAGAAACTGAGCCCTGTACTTTGTTTTAGAACGGATTAGAAAGAATTTTGGCGTTCCTAGTACCTTTGTGTTACGAATTTAAAAGAATGTTGGAGTCCCTGACGTTTTGTTTTTGAAAGAATTGAAAGAATTAAAAAAGTTCTTAGGGGCTCCTTCTATTTTCATTCTTAAAAGTTTTTTAAAGTTGTCGAAGTTCATCAAATTTTGTTTTTATTGTGAAGAAATCTTTGGAGCTCTTTCTGTTTTATTTTTGAAAAAATTTAAAAAAATCTCCTGGACTCCTAATGTTTTATTTTTGAAAATATTTGTAAGAACTTACTGTTTTCGATGTGATAAAAACTGAAAAAATCTTGAAGTCCCTAGTGTCTTTTGTGATAAAAATTTAAAATAATTTGGAAAATTAAAAAGGCCCTTAGGGATATTACTATTTCCATTCTTAAAAATTTGAAAAGATGTAAGAATCTCCGATGTCTTTTTTTGTTGTGAAATAATCTTTGTGTCCCTTTGTGTTTTATTTTCGAAATAATTAAAAAAAAATTGGGGACCACTAGTGTTTTGTTTTCGAAAATGTTTTAAAAAATCTTGAAGGCGTCTAGTTTTATATCAAAGATTCTTCGGGGCCCCTTATGTCTTGTTTCTAAAAGAATTTGAGAGAAACCCTTGACAGTTTGTTTAAGAACGTATTTGAAAAAAATCTAAAGATCTCTGGCGTCTTATTTTTGAAAAAAATTAAAAGATATTGTGAGCCCGATATTGTGATATTTTTAATACAATTTGGAAGAAAATTGCAAGAATCTTGAAGAGTCTTTTGTTAAAGAGTTTATAAGAATATCTCTGGTGTTACTGTTTTGAAAGAATTAGAGAATAATTTGAAGAATTATAGGAAGCTCCTGCTGTTTGCATTTTTTTAAAAATTGAAAAAATCTCGTAGTTTCTAATGTCTTTTTTTATATGAAAGAATTTCTAGACTCGTCCTGTTTTATTTATTAAAGAATTTTGAAGTCTTTACGGTCTTCATGTAAAAAAAATATTGAAAAACTCTAGTCTTTATTTTTTAAAGAATTGTAAAAAATTGTGAGGGCCCTTAGTATTTTGTTTTTATATAATTTAAAGGAATTTTGATGTCCCTACTGTCATTTTTTTTTTTTATTTGAAAGACTGTTGGGGCTCCGGCCTAGTGTTTTGTTTTTGAAACACTTAAAAAAAATTTGACGTGTCAAATATCTTGTTTTAATCTTTTAGATCCGTTGTGTCTGATTTTTGAAAAATCTGAAAAACTCGGAGAGCCCTCGTGTTGAAAATAAAGGAATCCTTAGTGCTTTTTAAATTTAAAAAAATCTTAAAAGGCACTGGTATTTTAATTTTGAAGAATTTCAAAGGGTTTCGAAGACCCCTGGTGTTTCTATTTTGATAAAAATTAAAAAAATCTTGGGATTCCTATGCCCTCTTTTTTAAGATTTTAAAAGAGTTGTAGAGTCCTGACCCGGTCTTTAGCCCTGTTTTTGAAACAACTGAAAGAACTTGAAAGACCCTTAGAGGCTCTCGTTTTTTTAATTTTTACAAAAATAAAAAAATCTCGAAATTTCTAATTGTGTATGACTTTTTAACGAATTTGAAAAAAAATCTCAGCGCACCTGTTGTTTCGTTATTGAAAGAATTTGAAGGAATTTTGTGAGCTCCTGTTCTCGAATGAATTGAAAGAAGGCTCATGACTTCATTAGAATTTATTTTTGAAAAAAATTTAGGAGCCTCTGGTGTTTTGTTTAACTTTAAAAAAAATCTTGAAAGTCTCTGGTCTTTTGTTTTTGAAAGAATTATCTTAAGGAATACTATTTCAATTGTGGGATTTATAAGCTGAGATTCACCAAACATTTAGATTTTTTTGTAAAAACTTTGTGACTCATCTCGGACACCACGAGCGAATTTTTTGTTCCAAGCATTGAACATTGTGTTTCGTTTGGTCTAAAACATTGAACCTGTTTGACAATTAGATACCTAAAATCTTTATCAAATTCAATGAAACATTAATAAGTAAAAAGTATTAAAAGCCGAATTCTTAGCATTTTTATGCATATAAAACCGCTCTTTCCTTATGGCTTTTTAAAGACATAAATTTGAATAAAAAATATATAAAATAACCTTCCGAAGAATTTAGGCAAAAAGCTACCCAAATGTAGTTATAAACGAACCCAGAAACTAAATCCTGATGCCTGTCTTGAGAAGTAGAACAAAACTGTTGGTTCAAGCTGTAAAAGTCTTCAAAGTTTCAACCGTTTTATGGTCTGTAAATACACACCTTCGCTAGTCAGAAACACATCGGTCGCTTTAAAATTTAAATTGAAACCGTTTTATTAATAAAATTAAACTACCTTGGCTATAAACTACGGTCGATAAAGTCAAAGAGATTTCGAAATTACGCAATGGTAAGCGATAACATCTTATTTTATTGATTTGAACATTTAGCTAATATCGACTTGAAATTTATTATGTAGCTCTTCGACTCCAATTAGGTATGGCTGATATACGAAGCTGAATACGAAAATAGGTAGTTGGAGTTTCTTCCACAAAAGCTGCAAAAATACGCAAAAAAAAATGTTCAAATAGTACGTGTTAAAAGAAGAATATTAATTATGACAGCGCTTTGAATATGCTTCAGGACTACACGTAAATACATATATGAATACATGGAATGGTCCTCATTGTGTCTGAATCTCCTACTGAGTTGAATAAATTTTGTTGTGAAGAAATACCGACGTAAATGAGTTATTGAGCGGCACAATGGATGGTGTCTCTGTTACTAGTTAAAGTATAACTAAATAGCTTTGCTGTTATTTTACATAAATAAATAATAGTACGAAGTCAACATTCATGATACTCATTTGAATATTGTTTTAGATAATATCGAATATTAAGATGAGAAAAAATTATAAGCGTGCATAGGATGCATAAAATTTCAGATTAACATAGATACGAAATCTGACACGTTATTATTATCCTTACGAATAATGTATAAACCCCTGACATAAGACATAACTAAAGTCGATTTTTAGATAATTTTGCATGGATTTAGATTAGAGTCATTAATTATTCATAAATTTTACTACTCTGCTTTACTCATTAGTATTCTAAATGAAATTCTAGACAATAATCCTCAAGTATTTTATATCCATATAAATAGTAAAAGTCCATTCATCCCCATGAAAAACGTGATGACGTCATTTCAAAATTCCGTACACCTGGACAATTAGATCACTGGATTAAAACAGAAATTAATACATTAATTTCTAATCTAAAAATAAATATTACGAAAAAAGGTCAAGCGTTTTATTTTTTAAGAATGACTGTGTCAGCATCTTGCTGAGAATAATATATTAACTCTGATTTACAATTTAATTGTACTTTTATGTCCTACCGATGATTTAAATGAAAGTGGTCATCCAGAATTTTTGAAAAATGACTTCTGGCAGCCGCGTTACCGAATGATAAAGATCCAGATATGTCTTACGCCTAAGGCAGGTTTCAACAAGATGGTGCTCGCCTTATTGTGATTGTTCTGTTGATGTTATCTCAGACAGACGGACTCGGGACTCACGGATTGACCAGCCGGATCTTATATATTTAAAACTTCAGTTACGAAGTCAAGTTCCTTTAGTGACTCCTGGCTGCTGCTCTTACATTTATATCTGTAGTACTAGACGTTCTATCTAGTACTTTGTCACTTGATTATTCTTTTCTTCGTACTCGAATCGTCAACACAAAGTTCGTCATCATTTGTCAATAGAGACCCATTATGTGTTCAATATGACAACAAATTTTGAACAATTAATTACTTAATTAATTACGTACATACCAATAATTCCGTACTACGTAAAGAGTACTTGTTTTTAAAGAACTACCAACGTCGCAGTTTCTCCAAAAACATAAGCGGCAACGTAGCTACGAATTTTTAGTGGAAAAAGAAAACAAAGATTGGTTAGCTTACGTAATTTCTGACATCTGTAAACGTGGTACCTGTTGGCTTTCTTATTTTAAAATCTATTCCCCTTTCACCTTCTCTCAATATTTCTTTTGTGGTTTTCTCTCTTTCTTCTATTCTTGCACTGAAATCTCCGCCTACATTTGCATACTCGTACAGAGGGCGAGTGGGCGAGGCTAGTAGGTAAGATAAGACTGATTTTGGCAAATGATATACCCTCTAAGATACAGAGGGCGGGTGGGCGGGGCTAGTACCTGATAAGATGAGACAGATTTTGGCAAATGATATACCCTTTAGGAAAAGAGAGGATAGGTGGTTGGGGCTAGTACCTGCTAAGATAAGACTGATTTTGGCAAATGACGTATCCTCCAAGCAGAGGCGGATCTATAGAGATGCTTGTGATGCTGGGGCATCAGGCCGCCGTTAATTTATGGCAGCCACATACATCTGAGATACCATAAAGGGTTCCCCGTGGATGCAGTGTTTTACAAAACGTTTTGTTTTCACTCCCTTCATTCTTTTCTGTTCGTTCAGTAAGTTTAAAAGTGTACTGCTCTGCGAATATTACAGTGTGTTAAAAATTAAAAATTCCATAATTTAGTTTGCGTCGAATTATATATTATCATTTTTGGAATCAACGGTGTTTAAGGTATTTAGATAATTATTTTCGTTTTGTTAAATATTAACAATACAACTTATTCATTAGGTATTTGATTAAATAAAATGTCTGAGCGCAAATATCTCAGTGGAAGCCAAAAGAGGAAACTTAAGCTTCAACATGAACAGGAACTAGCAAAATGTCGAAAAGTCATGAGGCTAAACAAATCGTAAGTCATATATTTAACGATAAATTTAAAGATATAGCATTATGGCCGAATTTTATCAATGAAAATTTTATCGGAAGCTGCCTATCAAAACGAAGCTCGTTTTTTCAAAATAAAAGGGAAGACAATATTTACTCTGAGTCTATCAGGAATTATAAGGGACAGAGCAGACAATTTACAAACAAATATTTTCTGAAACGTTTAAAAATTGGCAACAATTAACAAGATCCTGGTTATCCTATTGGAAAAGCAAAGGATGTGTTTTCTGTTTAGTGTGCAAATTATTCTCCAGAACACAAACATCTTTAATGAGTGGTTATTCAGATTGGGCAAACATAGTTCGTACTTTGGACAGTCATGAAGAATCTCAGGATCACAAAAAGGCGCTGTTAACCTAGTTATCCCGCAAAAAACAAAAACGTTGTTGACAGGTATCTTCAGGAAAAAATAAAAAATGACTGTGAATATTATTACAATTTCCTGATGCGAGTTGTGGCAGTTATTAAATTTTTAAGTGAAAGAGGATTGTCATTTAGAGGACATGATGAAAAATGGGGTTCATCGCATAATGGAAATTTTATGGGACTTATGAAACTTATTGGGGAATTTGATCTTTTTTTGAAACAACATATAGTGAAATGCCAAGCCGAACAACTAGTTGTAAGTTATTTGTCTAAAACGGTTTATGAAGAGATAATCGACATAATGGCAACTCAAGTAAGAACAAAAAATATTGAGGACATAAACGATGCAGATACAAAATATTATTCAATTATTGTGGATTCTACTCCAGATTTGTCACATACGGACCAACTGGCAATTATTTTGAGATACACTTCCCAAGGAAAAGTTTTTGAAAGATTTTTATCATTTATACCAATTGACAGTCACACAGGAAATCATTTATTTAATACAATATATTTATTTTTAGAAGAAAATGATCTTTCAATGAAAAATTGTCGACGGCAGTCTTATTACAATGCTGCGAATATGAGTGGAAAATATAATGGATTTCAAGCACGTGTTAAGGAAATTAACAAGTTCGCGGATTATGTACCATGTGCAGCTCACTCTTTAAATTTGGTAGGAGTTGAAGCTGCAAGTGTCGTACCCGATGTAATCAGCTACTTTGGGGTTGTACAACAACTGTACGTGTTTTTTTCGGCTTCACCTCACCGGTGGAATTTGTTAAATCAACATGCAAAACTGCCATTTTCAGTTAAAGGTTTGAGTCAAACTAGATGGTCTAATCGATACGACGCTGTTCACGCGTTAAAAACAATTTATAGCTTAATTGTAACCATATTAGAAACTATTATTAATGATAATTTCGAAATAAATGACTGCAAGATGGAAGCGAAAAAAATATTAGGTAAGCTATACAAACTCGAAATCGCTATATTGACTGTCGTCTGGGAAGAACTTTTTGAAAGGATTACCAAAGTCAGTAAAAAGTTGCAAGAACCTGGATTAGATTTGTGCGAAGGCCTTGAACTAATAACATCTTTGGAAATATTTATCAAATCTCTTAGAGAAAAATATAATGAGAAATTACTTTTTAACTATGAATTGCGAGCGAAGGGGTTTAGCAGTAAAGTGGAAGAAAATTATAGTAATGCGAAGAATAGGATTAAAATTTATAAATATTCGGACGGCACAACAGGGACTAGTCCACTACACTACAAGGTCGTGAGAAAATTCTCGTGGAAGTTCTTAATCGATTGTTGGACACTTTAATAATCGAACTCACCAGAAGAAAAGATGTATATAATGAATTAAGGAAGAAATTCAAATTCTTAACGGACCTTACAAACAAACATGTAGCACATATTGACGAAGACAGCATTGACTGTGTTTTCCAGTGTTACAACGAGGACATCGAATTAGAATTGAAAAATGAATGTTTACAATTTAAGGAATATTTAAAAATTTCTGCTGACTTAGCTCAGAAACGTACTGTAACATGTTCAGATATACTCGACTGCATTTAAAAAAAAAACCTCATTGACATTTTCCCGAATCTGTACACAGTAGTTAAGATCTTCTTGACACTGCCAGTGACCAGTTGTGACGCTGAAAGAGCTTTTTCTATATTGAATTTTATTAAAAATAAATATAGATCGACAATGAAAAACGAAAGACTAAGTTCTTTGTCGATTCTGGCAATTGAGAATGAGATCACAAGGTCAATTACGTATGACAGCGCCATACGAACGTATGCTGACATCAAGTGCAGAAAGAAAATTGTTATATAATTTGTTTCTGTTTGTTTATTATATTTTACTTTTGTGTTTTTTGTTATTGTTTTTTTATATTAAAGTATTGAAAATGTGTAAATCAAATGCTTCTAACAAACTTCTATTCATAAATGGAGCCCCAATTAAATAATAGCATCTGGAACCCAACAGTCTAGATCCGTCTCTGCCTCTAAGAAATTTAATTAATTTATTACAAGAAAAGACAGTAAAAGCTCCAAAGCACTTTCAAATTCTTTCCAAACAGGAATACCTAGAACCTCAAAATTATTTTAAATCGTCTTTCCTCTTCCCCCATCCATCCTGACCTTTAACAACTCCTTCTTTCCTCATCACACCATCCACACTTGAAAACAATATGCGAAGCATTCTCTACACTACCACAACCACACAGGTCCCTATCAGTCAGTCCACTTTTATTAAAAAACTTATTCATTCTTCCATGCCCCGTCAACAAAAACAACCCAAACATTCCTGGCTCAAACCAAACATTCTCACTCGCAAACCTCACACTCGGAACAAAATCATGAGTCACTCTACCCTTCTAGCTCATATACCATCTTCTTTGCCATATCTGCCACTGTTTCATATTCAACACATCCTTTTTCTCCAGATTCTCTCCCTCTTCTAATCTAATCTGCAGCCATCTCAATTCTCCTAGATTCACTCCCGTTTTCTAAACATCACTCCTCTTCTCAAAAATTCCAAATCCCACGGTAACTCTCGCATCAACACTTGCATCGCATCCGTACTCACTGTCCTTCCTACAAGACGCTCCTGTGACATCTGTTCACCAACTCCCTTGCATATCCAAACCTCAATACATCACACCAAACGAAGCACACGCAACCACCAATCCTTCATATATCACTCGTACCGTTCGTTTATCCAGACCCCATTCTTTCCTCAATACACGTCTCAATTTTCCCATCACCCCGATCCCCCACCTCCCAGACTGTCGACTTGCGACCTCAAATTCATACGCTCACTAACTCTTTTACCCAGATACTTCACCTCTTTCACATGCTTCACACGCTTATGGCCTTATTATAATGGCTGAGCAAACCTTGGTACCCGAAACTGTACCTCTCGTTTCCGTCCAAATTCCTCTCTCGTTTACGAGTCAACTGCCACTTTTTAGTGCTTTCGCAACTCGACCTTTTAAATATTTTAGTTACTCGGTCCACCAGGCTGATCTTTTACCCTTACCTTTAACAAAACTTTTTGTCGCGTTGTCCATAGCAATGCAGATCCATCGTGCAGGCTTTCTAGCTGCTCCCTACCCAGGAATCTCCCAATTGACGTTTCCCATGAACCACCCTCTCCTCTTTTTTATCTTCGCTGTGAACTTCCCCCGCACACCTTCCACACCGATCAATATACAAATGTGGTCACTCGCACCCCAGTCTTCCTTAACCTCCTACGTGTCACACACAAACCTCTCCAACCAGCCACCATTCACTGCCGTGACATCAATGTCCGACTCTCCCATTGGCCCGCTAAAAATGAACAGATCAGATGGTCTGTTCAAAACCTCCAAGTCCAATTCCCGAATTAATTCTTTCAATTCCCGACCCCTCCTCTCACTCTCACGGCCTGTCCTCACATACTTACTGTACTCCAGGGGGAGATGGTATTGGCGTCCATACCTTTCATCGTCGCCTTTCCCTCACATCCAACCCACTACCTTCCTCATCCATTCCAAATACGATCCAATTACATCCCTCTATCGACAATCCACAGACTCCACACCCATACTACCCCACTCACAGTCTATATTCACACATACTCCCAACTTTTAACCTTCCACGCTTATTTGTACAGCATCCATACCTGTATCATCTATCAACACAGCAGCTCCATCATCATCAGCGGACATATAAACTCTCATATCATCAGGCACACCAACAACCTGGCCCTCTCTTGCTTACGGTTCCTGCAACAACGCCACCCTTATGTCATTCTCTCTCATACATACCCTTATGTCACACATCACACTATTAACAACCCTGACAATTTGCTTGCAGGATTTTAAGCCCCATAAATAAATTTCCTGACTGCACTTAGCTGTTCTACAAATATCGGGCACATGCTGGAAACACCGAGTGGCCAAATTCCTTTCCCGCTACCTTACAATTCATACACTGGTCGATCGTCGCCCTACATTGTTTCTCCACATGTCCCTGTTCCCCACATTTCCTGCAAACCTTATTCCTGATCTTACAATCAAACGCACCATCTACCCAATATTTCCATTTGAACGAATGCTAGCCAGCATACACCCTACCCTGATTCAAAAATACCTCCCTAACTTTATCCGTAACCTCAGTTACAACATTTTCGAATTTTTGACTTACCTTACCTGTTCCTGCTTGCCCGATCCTTTTCCCAACAATCCTAAGACTATCGTCAAACTATTCCTCGGCCATCTTCCCTACCAAATTTTTCCGATATATCGACTCAGCCAACTCCTGATTCCCCATTTCCACAGGTACATCATACAGCATAATCCTAAATCCTCTCCTTTTCACATCTTCCGTGGACCAGTTCGGGTTTGTCTTAATCACCTGCTTTATCATCTCTATCTCCTCCTTACTCCTCGTCTCAATTAACCCACTATTTCTGTTCCTCCTCACATTTTCCACTTTCACGTCTACATCCATTTTATTAACTTTCTCTCTAATCTTATCCCCATCTTCCTTAGGATCCTTAGACTTCACCATAACAGAATACGTTTCCTTCCTTCTTGGCACTTCCTTACTATCCTGCCCAGATCTAGTACCTCCGACAACTCCAGCGTACGTCTTCCTATCCGTCGATTCCAGTTCTTTAATCCTTCCCTTCATAAAACTATTCTCAACCGCTAACTCCAATGCTATGGTCTTCATCTTTCCCCAAAATCCCAACACCTGGTCAATCACCGTCTTGCCAACTCTACTCGACTCCAAAAATAGGCATACCCGCAGGACCCCTCTATCTCATTTACCCTTTGTGTCACAGTTTCCTCCATCTTCTCCTCACGCGGCATTCTTGTCTCTTCCTTCAAACCCCTCTCGTCAAGAACAGGTGTCTATATTCCCAACCAAAATTATTCCAAGTCCCCAAATCAAAATTATTCAAAGTCCTAAAAACGAAAATATTCAAAGTCCCAACCAAATACAAAGAGGAAAAAAAAAATGTCTTCCTGATTTATCACGATCTCCCGCAGGAGAACCCCCCAACCTATTCCTGACTTCCCCACCGGTTTATTTCTATCCACCGATTATCCACCGAATATTCTAAATAATAAGGGTCCTAAATTGTACCCCTGTAGGATATCAGAAGTAGGAAAGATGAATTTAGAGCGAAAATTACGATGTGTAACAACTTGCTGGCTGCTTATAAGATATGTTTAGAATAATGTGATCAAGCTGATTAAAATACCGGGCAGATGTTAGACATTTTCCAAATATGAGGTACTGAACACTGTTTTTAAATGGAGTTGAATATTTTTGAAACTGGAATCACTAAAATATTTGTACAATCCAAAAGTAAAAAACTAGGAATACCATCAGACCCCGCCGTAAAAGAAGCTTTCGATGAGTTTAAAGCTAAAAGAATATCGTAATCTGAAAAGGAATCACAAGAAACAAAAAACTGGGAACCTAGTTCAACATTCGTTGATGGGCAGCTGCTGGGATCAGATTCAGAATAAACACTTTTGAAACAACCAGCGAAAGCACTGACTATCGTATCAGGAGAAGATAATTCCATGAATTCTGGTACCATTTTTTTACTTTGAATAAAGGACCAAAACTTTTTTGGTCTTGATCTCAGCAATATATTTCTTATAAGAATCCTATATAAGAGATTTACAATTAAACCGATAAGATTTGGACAAATTATAGAAATTTGTACTTAGATTTGTATTTTTTATTTTCCGAATAAATATGAACGAAAATGTTTTCCTGAAAATAAAATCCCTAGTAATTCCTTTTCTATTGTGCAATATTTTGATTCGGCTAATGTCATGGAAAAAGCGTCAATTATTAAAATCAAACTGTTAAGATAAAACTGATTTTGGTAATTGACTGACCAATAATAAGAGTAATCCCTGGAATGAAGAGGGGGTAGATGGGCGGAGCTATTGCTTACTTATAAAAAACTCTGTAAGAAAAAGTTAAACTTAGCCCCGCCCGCCCACCCCTTCTCTCAAATAGTATAACGAAAAGTTACTATTAGCTTTTTTTACCAGCCTATATTTTATTTGTTCCCATTCTCACTCTACAAGAGAACATATAATTAACCCCACCCACCCACCCCGCCTTCATTTCAGTGATTCATTTTATCTAGTCCGAATGACAGGTGGATCTCAAACTGTACAGAAATAAAATCGTCAGAATGAGAGCAGCAGGGGTGAGTGGGTTAGTACTTATTAAGGCAGGACTGACTTCTGTAAATGACTTACCCTCTAGGACAATAAAGGGTTGGTGGGCGGTTCTAGTACTTGCTAACATAAAACTGACTCTGGAAAATTACATGCCCTCTAGAAAATAGAGGCGCGTGGGAGGGGCTACTACTAGCTTAGATAAGACTGACTGTGAGAAATTATATATCCTCTAAGAAAATCGAGGGTGGGTGGATGGGGCAAGTATTTCTTAAGATAAGGCTTATTTTGGTAAGTGACTGAACAATATGAAGAGTAATCATTGAAATGAAGACAGGGTGAGTGGTAGTGTTGGGTAGTATCTAGATACTTGATTCTAAATAAAGTATCTAGATACATTTTTGGGTACAATAAAATCGTATTTAAGCATAAAATATCTGTATCTAGATCCAAAGTTAATGGCGCAGATACAGATACATTTTTTTATTTTACTTTTTTTTCAGTAGTTATTAGTTGAGTTATACTAGTAGTAATTTTTGATACTTCATGTTGGTGATTTTGGTCACATAAACAAAAATAGAGGTAAGAGGTCCACTAATAGTGTTCTGTCAGGGAAATTTTAATATTTTAAATACCATCATTTCCTACATTGTAGCCTTCAGTACTTATACATCTTTAAATATAATGCTGACGGGTAATAAATCTAAGCCATGATAAGATGATATTTCAAAAACCATAAACCACAATTCACTATTCACTGCGTTTTACCCTTATCGGGGCAATGCATTTTATCTGTGTACCTGAGCAACCCGGGTCCAGAAGGCCCGCTGGTTCTATTTGTGTTATTAAATAAGAGTAATTTTAATAGTAAAAATATTTGTTTAAGATATGTTATTATTTTTAGAAAATAATAATTGCGTGTTACATAATGATTATTTTTTCAATTAGCACAAATTAGTTCTGTAATCGACTAATCGATTGTTCAATACATACATTTCTGTCGTATAAATCCCATATTTGTTACTGTTTTATACCTTTATTTTTCAGACAAATGTAGCATCTTTTCCTGTTGCCACATGTGTCATTTCTTCACTTTTTCATTGTTGGACCTAACGCGAGGTGGGCTTGGCAGGTCCGTTTTGCTCTAGAATGTGCCGATTATGTTCAAGTATAAATCTTGGGTAATAAAATTAATATTTTTACAACCCTCGGTAGAATAATTTATCGTGATATATTCTCAGAAATCGTGAAACGAGATTAAAGTAAAATGAGTTTCCACAAAAATCTGAAAATTTAAAGTTGCAGCCTATAAGGGGTTTAAATACCTTTCTAAGAAATTCTACTTATTTTGCCTTAAACGGAACCAGCAATTCTTCCTAAAATGTATATACCTGCCGCACCGGGATAGACGATTATCGGACATGGTCATAAAAACATCGTAAGCCGATATTGAAGAATAATAATTTATGACAGGTTGCCGACAACAGACCTTCGGCACAGAATAATCATTTACGGTATTCTTTTGAAATATTAATTTTAATGCTGGAGATAATTATTAGATATACTCAAACACAATTTGGACACTGTAGTATGGAAATAAAAACAAAAAAAAAATTCTTTTTAAGCGTACGTAATAAATATTGCACAATTTGCGACACATCAAACAGCGAAGCCATGTAAAATGTTTATTTTTTTAATTTAATACCACAATCCCTTCTTCTGCACCTGTGGAACGGGTGTTTAGTAGCGGAAACCAAATTCTGACGCCAAGAAGAAATAATTTAGGTGACAATACGTTCGAAATGTTGTTAATTTTAAAAAATTCATTAAACAATACATAAAAAAATACATAATAAACATGTTTTCAGTTATTTTATTCGCCAAAACTTCAAAAAGTATCTGTTTTCTTGTATCTGTATCTAGATACATTTCGAAAAAATCGAAAACAATCTGTATCTAGATACTTTTAAAAGTATATGTCCCCAACACTGGTGAGTGGGCGGGGCTAAAAGTTAAACTTAGCGTTTTTTTAAACAGTCTACATTTTATTAGTTCCCTTTCTCACTCTACAAAAGAACATATATTTAACCCCGCCCACCCACCCTGCCTTCATTTCAGAGATTCATTTTATATGGTTCGAATGAGAGGTGAATATCATACTGAACACAAATAAAATCGTTAGAAGAAGAACAGAGCGAGTTAGCGGGCTAGTACTTACTAAGACAGGACTGACTTCGGTAATTGACTTACCCTCTAAGAAAATAAAAGGTGGGTGGGTGGGGCTAGTACTTTCTTAGATAAGACTGACTGTGGAAAATTACATACCCTCAACGAAAATGGAGGGCGGGTAGGGGGGGTTGTATTTTGATAAATGACTGAACAATATTAACAGCAATTGCTAGAATAAACAAGGAATGGGTGGGCGTGGTTATTGCTTATTGCTTTGTAGGAAAAAGTTAAACTTAGCCCCGCCCATCCACCCGTTCTCTCAATGTTTCTTCTGAAATAAGAAACAAATCTTATATCAAATAGTATAACAAAAAATTACCAATAACGCTTTTTTTTAACATTCTACATTTTATTAATTCCCATTCTCACTCTACAAAAGAGCATATAATTATATATAAGCTATTGCTTACTTATAAAAGACTGTAGGAAAAAGTTAAACTTATAATTAAAACTGTGGAAAATTACATACCCTCTAAGAAAATCGAGGGCGAGTGGGCGGGACCAGTATTTCTTAAGATAAGGCTGATTTTGATCACTGGAATAAACAAGGAATGAGTGGGCGGGGCTATTGCTATTTTTTCTTCCAAATTTTAATCAAGCGTTTGTCTATGTGCAGCAGTCTTCTCCACCAAGTTTCAACATTCTACGTCTACTCGCTCTAGGTGGTGCATTTTATTTGAAACGCAGTGTAGGTACTTAGGTAGGTATATCCCATGAATCTTATTTTTAATTTTTAAGGAGTTATTGTTACTTTATTAAACCATGGTGGGTATTTATGACGACGGATGCATTTATATTTAATTTTTGGTACCGATAAATCAAATATTTGAAATAACTCTCTGTAGAATAACGAACAAATTTGATCAATATTAGAGAAAGAGTCGGGAATGTTCCAATCACAGGACGTTAGTTTTTCATACAGCAGGGGATAATTAGCTTTTTTGAAGGTGTATTGTTCAATAACATTATTAAGAGGAAAGACCATAGGGGTTTGATAGTTGAGGTTAACTTTTATTAAAAGGGGTGGATGGTAAGCATCAATTTTATTGACAAGAGAAAAGTCAGAAGGTCAACAAGATAATTAAAATTAGAAAAGACTAAATTTAGGATTCCTTGGTGAGCATTTTCTTCAAATTTGGGTTGAAAAAGATGTTAAAGATGATACTTTGAGGATCGGAGTTATTAGTATTAGCGGTAAATTCTGCAGGATTATATATAATCTCCAAAGAATAATTTTTGAAAATCGCTATTTTGACTGCTAGCAGTTTCCGATTTTTTTTTGTTCGTATATTTCAAAAACACCCTGTATTTGGGGGTAAAAAGTAGTATTAACCATGAAAAGTAGTAAGTATTTTGGGCCCGATACTGCAATCTGAGACTACTTTCTCAACTAGTAGTTCTTTCCTAAAATAGATTCTTGAAACTTTACAAAAAAGTGCCGCCTATTTAATAAAGACATAACTTAACTTTACCAAAATGCAATAAAATTGTCGTCAAAACTTCAAAGGACTCGATTTCATCTTAGTCCGTTTCCGCAAAACAAACATTCTAACGGACAACCTCCTAAAAAATGCACTAAAATCAGGTACAACAGAATTTCGTCCCGAATGTCATCATCTGCTAAAAATATGAAAATGACTCAAAAACACGCTCGTAAAGTAGCAACCTCTTTACAGCTATCCATTTCAACGCTTGTCCACAAATTGTTCCAAATGAGGAATTCAAAAAACAAACAAAAAATCCCGGGCGAAAACCGCAATTTAATCAACAATCTTTGCAACCTGACCAGAAGCCCACTCTTGCGATTATTTTTACATAAATCAGCAAATACCTGGAATCACCAAACGCTGACCGCCAGACCTACGCACTAAACCGTTACGATTACTTAATATGCATGTTATGCTAATTTTGCCGCGAACCCATCCAATAATAAAATTGTTAAATAAATAAGTTTTCATAATTTTTGGGCGACCCGGCGATGGTAATCTCGCCCGGCAAATGGTTTATTGTCTTAATTTAAGTTATTACCAATGCAGATGAAGAACTGTCGATGCTAATCTCGGCAATAATCTAAATGTTTGTACTCGCTTCCTGCATTGTTAGCGTAATCACCGCCGATACGTCAAAAGTCGCGGGCTGCGAGCTTTTATTAATTGGCGGTAATTATTGCCGTAATAAATGTGGACATGCCTGAAATATTTTTATTTTGTGCCCGTTGCTTTGCTCCACTTTCCCCTACGAGCGCAAAAGCGGTGACCTCTTATCCGTAATTATTGGCAGCAGAAGCATCAAGTCTTTAGTCTGAATGGAACGAACGTGCCAAGCTTACTGTAGTAATTACTGATCCAAATCTATAGATTTATATTGAGTCGGACAGGAGCCATTAACCATGAACTATTACTCAAACTAGCGCTTGCACTCTGAAGAAAATTCCAGGAAATGTTCACTCGCTACGTATCCATTAGAACGAAAAAAATTACAGGAGTAGGTATCGCATTATCAAAAACAGAAGTAACAAATAACTTAATTGGTTTAAGTTTAAGTATAGGTGGTGAATTAGCAGTGCTATAATAAATGACTCAAAATGATGCCTAGCACTAAATTACGTAATTTTTCATTGGCGCGATAAATTATGGCGAGTTTTTAAACGTTCGTTTATTAGGAGCCGGAGTTAAGTTGTCAAGTTTTAAATGGGAGATTTTTTAACTTTGATTTTACGTCGTGTTGTTCTCGTGTGGCAAAAAATTCGCTCACTAGGAAGAGGTTCGATGGAAATATTCTAATTGCACGTTATTTATCGACCGCGAAAGTCGTAATGAGCACGAGGTTCGTTATAAGAAGCGGAATGGCGGATTTCCTTCTATGGCAGGAAATGTAGATTTAATAGGAAGATCAGGGTGTTATTATTTAGCGACATATTTTATCGCTGCTAGTTGGTTATTTGTTGACTGGAAGAGGAAAATCTGGAAAATTACTGTGAGAGTTGTTCTTTCAGAAGAGATCAGATGAACTCATCTTATTACAGAAACCTAACCACTGTTGCCAACTTATCAAGAAAGATTGTTTACGGCTTTTTTTGAGTGTGGAAGGAACCACGTCAAAATAATATGTTAGGCTAGAAACACTTTCTCATGATTTAGTCAAACATTCTGTAGGGTCCGATATCTGTGACATTTTGAACTTTCCTCGCCCCTCAAGTCGAGTCCAACAAATCATGCTTCTGTGAAACATTATAAAACAATTTGCAATTTTTGTTTACTGGTAGATAAGCTCTATATAGTTAAAACCAGTGACGTAAATAACATTTTCGATTTGCAGTTTTTAAAGTTTTTAAGAAAAAAATTTTCAACTTTTGAATTTTCCAATTTCTAGATTTTGCAATTTTTGGATTTAAAATTTCGGAAGTTTTCAATTTTAATTTTTTCAGTTTTTCGATCATTTAATTTTTCATTTCTCAAATTTTCGATTTGCAATTTTTCGTTTCGATTTTTCAGTATTCCGATTGTATGTTTTTTTTTTTCAATTTCAATGTTTCAGTTTTTCGTTTCTTCGATTTTTCAATATGCGATTTTTCGTCGCGGTTTGTTATATCCTTTATCCTTTAATTTTTCGGTTTCTCGATGTTCTCATTTTATAGTTTTCCTTTTTTCAATATGAAAATTTTCAATTTTTGGATTTTTCAATTCTTTAAATTTTAATTCGCAATTTTTCTAATTTTCATTTTAAATGTGTAATCATTAGAGAGCGGATTTTATGAAATTTGCATATCCGTTATTTTTTGCATACAAGTGTTGATATTTAATATGTGAACGAATCATGCTAATTAAAAATGAATACAGCTATAAAAAAATTCCATATTTGCATATATTTGCCTTCTGCTGCATATTTCACGAAACGGGTCCATATTTTGCATTTTTATCAATTTTTGTGCTAATTTGAAAAAAAAAAAATTATTGTCATTCTGTCGGAATTTATCTAGAAAGACGAAATTTTATGAATCATATTGCAAATATTGTCCTGAGTTTCAAATAACTAGAAATGATTTGGGTTTTATGGTAGTTTGGAGACACCTCCATTCTTCCAGGTAAATTCGCGCCCAATATAATTACTTTTGAAAATACCGTTCATTCCGAATATTTTTCTTTAATTAAGTGTATTAATGGTAAGATCAGTGGTGGTCGAAGGGACGTTATACTATTATTTTTCATCGTAAGTTTGTATTGAAAGCATTTAAAGGAATACAGGTGTATCAATATGTCGAAGATAACTCAAATTAATTTATAAATTAAACCTTTTCCTGAACTTATTCTTCAAGAACGAACTGTGTTTTGTCGCGCCTGCCCTAAACCGGTAAGTATTTTTACATCTGTGGACGTAGTACGCAGTTTTTCCATTTACAAATACATTTACTTTAGAATCACCACAAAAACTTTTTGTTACGATATTTCAAAAAATATCTAAAAATAAATTGTTACCAAAATAATAATAATAATAATAATATAATCTTTATTGCCAAATAGTAATTAAATAGTGGATTACTACTATTTTTTAATTTGATCTGTTTATATTTATGTTTTAGTATAAGAATATTAGCTTTAAAAACGTGATTTATGTGTTAGTGGGATGTAATTAAACACTTTGCAATGTAATTTATGTATTTTTTGTAATAAAACGTAAGCTCGGGAAAGCTGTTTTTTAATTTTATAAATAAATTTAGTTCGCTTATTAAGCTTTTTTTTTAATTTTTGGAGCATATGCAACTGCATATCTCTATATATATTAAGAAATTTGCTGCATATTTGCATAAATTTGGTGCATATCATATGATCATATTTCTCAAAATTTTGCTGCATATTTTCCGCTCTCTAATAATAATTGTTAAAAATTTTCACGTTTTCCATTTTAAGATTTTAGAATTTTTTTCATTTTTCGATTAGGGGATTTTAAAACGTTTTTCATTAATTCGATTTTTCAGTTTTTCGACCTTTAATTTTTCGATTTATTTCTGGATTTGTCGAAAGAAACTTTAAAAAAATAAAGATAAAGAACGAAAAATTGTGATATAAAATCGTGAAAATGACAATTGAAAATCGGGAAAATGTAAAATAAGAACCAATAAATTGAAGAAACGAAAAATTATGAAACATTGAGTGCATTGATAAACCACAGTTACAGGGTCATAATATTTTGCATCTAAAAGGAAATCTTACCTGTAGTAGGTACTGTAATTTTGAAATAGTGTGAAATAAAAAATAACCAAGTTTACATAAAAAACATTCTTTTATTAACGGGAGAAACCCCTTTATTTGATATCTATCTAAGAATTGTGTAGGTCTGTGGTCTTAAGTATAATACATATAATAATACAAATGATTATAAACTAAAACTAAAGCTAAATACAATTAAAATGAAATTTTCTTGTTTCGTTATTCTAGCCACTGGGACACAAATCTAGTATCATATTTACCAATTAAATAACAAGAAAGCAAATTCTTGAAATTAGTGTTTATATTTCAAGGATGATACAGTTTCGTCTCGAAGGTAATAATTTTTTTATGAGTGGTACTGAGAGGAAGCCCGTTAAGAAGAGAATAAAATTGCTTTGTAGTTTTTATATTCAATTTATTAATAAAGTGTTTCCTGAAAGCATCCCTACTTATTTCAACCAGAAGAGGCACGCGGGGATGATTTTTGATTCTTTCTAGGATGTCATCAGGGAGTTTTTTACTTTGTGGAAGTATCGACATTAGTTTGTGCAGATTGGGGCACGCAAAGTAATCTAAAAGATCGTTATTATCAGCATACTTAAATTTTTCTGGAATTATATCTACATTGGAAACGACATCACAAATAAAATACATTAACGTATTTTCGTAGTAATCAGATACAGGAGTAAGTGGAACACGATTAGGGGGTCGTAAGCTTGTGGTGTCCTCTTCGACATCATCGTCAGTGCCCACATGTAAAAGAAGTCTGAATAACTCACAGTAACCATATTTTTCAAAAACAATCTTAAAAAGTGTGCTATTAATTTTCAGACCGTGCAATATTAAGTAAATAAATAACTCTGTTGTTGTAGATTCATTGTTCATTTTACTTATATAAAAAAAAATTTCGCGATTTCCCAGAATACTAATAAATTCCTCAACACATTGACTTATCGTTTGACTTCTTTCGAGAAGCAAAAGTATTTTTTTCAGTGTTAGATTTGTGCCAAACAACCGTTCATAATAGTATTTTCTGTAATAACCAATACAAGATCGCGGCCACGGCGTAGACTTATAAAAGACGAGTTTTTCAAAAATTTCGCAAACCATTGGATTGCATTTATCCAGAACTAATTCAAAGTAATTATCTTCAGTGTCAAGTAGGATATATAAGAGCTCAGCAAAATCCGCCTTTTTCATTTCGGTCGCAAAAAAAAATTCCACATCGTGTTCAAAAATTTTGTGGAATAGCGGCGATTTCTGCTTTGCAAGTATTAACAAAGTCTTAAACATGATGTCACAAGGTAAATGTACATCAAACGTGTACAAAAACAAAAGTTCTTGGACAAAATCAGTTTGTTTATATTCCACAGCAAGTTCAAATGCGTTGTCTCCAAATTTATCGAATAGATCAGCCCCACAACATAAAAAAGTGGCTATAATTTCATCGTTGTGCTGTTTTCTAGGATTAAGAAGTGAGTACAGTAATGGAGTAGCGCCGTATCGATCCTTGATGTATGCATTAATCCCTTTGTCTAATAATAAAAGTTTTGTTAATCTTGAAGGAGCGTCAACCAATCGATCCAGGTAAGCAGTGGACCAGTCGTCCACCTCTAAGGAAGCTCCTTTTTCGAATAATACAAACGAGAAATGGTCATTTTCTTCACGGAAATGATTAATGGCGTATTTTAGTGCTGTTTCCCCGGAGGTGTTGCGAATCTCCAGATCATCCTTATCTTGTAGTTGTAATAAATAATCGAATATATCTCTCCTGAAGCGAAGTTTGTGTCAAATTTGGACATCTATATGAAACATTGCTTATTTACCGATTGTGTCGTATGGCTTCCTGAAGTAAGGTAAAACCAGCTTCATTTTTTTCCCGATTTAAGGACCTCGAAAAATGCTTTTTGAAGCAATCCACATTATTGTTTTTGATAGCTGCTGTCAAATTTTCAACGAGTTGGCAAGACTGCACTGGAAGGATTTCATTTTGAAAACTTTCCATTGCTGGACACTGAGACACAGCTCACTTGCACAAATGATATGATCGATATTTTATCAGTAGTCCATGGATTATTATTATCACTTATCACTCTTATCAGTTTAATCACATCATTATTTTTATGGAAGAGAAAGTAGGTAAATGACGACCACATAAACAACATTGTTTCCAACGCGTCATATATATGTAGTAAATTAGAAAATGTTTTATCAGTAAAAGATCTTGTTAAGAGAAAAATTGTATTTATTGACAACTCTCACAATTCGTCTTGTTATTCTATTCACTTGTTGTTTTTTCCTCTCCCCAGCCTGCTAACACAACATCCCCATTTTAAGCTAGGTTACGTAGTCTTTCAAATAAGCAGGCCTCTTTGAATTCCTAGTTGACCGCCGCAGAGGAGGAACAGACCATGGAGGTGACGACACAACATTATCAGATGAATTATGAATTCCTGTAGTGACATTGGTGCTGACTTCTCTGGAACTTTTATTCATTAATTTTGAATCAATGTTGACACTATTTTCAGAAGGCTGAGGCTGAGGCAATGTTGAAATGAGCGGAGGTGATAAAATATAATAAGGAGCTGGAACTAAATGATATCGGTTACGCCGATAGATTCCAAAATTAGTTTCCACCATGTATGACCGTGGTTCTCTTAAGACATCTATTATTTTCCCATATATTCGTAAGTCGATTACCCAAACACTGTCGCCTTGTTTCAGTTCTGATAAATTTCGGGCCCTATGTCTTTTATTAAACTGGTCAATACTTGTATCTTTAGCCTTATCCTCCCTTTTAAAAACAAGTTTAGCGTTAACATCTTTATTTAATTGACTTGGCAAAATAGGCAAATGTGACCGTAGTTTCCTATTCATGAGAAGTTCGGAAGGACTATATCCGCACTCTAATGGTGTAGTACGATAAGCCAATAAAGCTAAATCTAAACCACCAGGATTTTTTTTAATAAGACTCTTGGCTATTTTTACAGCCGCTTCAATGCAACCATTAGATTGAGGAAAGTAAGGACTACTAGTAATGTGATGGAAATCATAATCATAAGCAAATTTTTTAAATTCACTTTGGAATTGTGGACCATTATCTGACCTTACAATTTCAGGAATGCCAAAGCGACTGAATAATGTCTTCAGTTTAGCAATAATGACGGATTCTGTCATTTTATTTAATTTCAATATTTCAAAGAATCTTGAGTAATAACCAGTCACTATTAAGTACCAACTATCAATTTTAAACAAATCTAGTTCAATTTTTTGCCACGGACGTTCGGGAAAAGAATCCTTTAAGAAAGGTTCTTTGAAATTAATTTGATGTTCCACACATTGAGGGCAATTTCTAATTAAATTTTCAATCTGTGAAGAAAGACCTAACCACCACACAGACGTTTTCGCTCGTGCGCGACATTTAACAATCCCCTGATGTCCGCGATGTAAAAATTCTAAACACCTCAACTGCAAAGAACTAGGAATAATTATTCTATTATTTCGCAACAAAATATCATGGACAAAAGAAATTTCAAATTGATATTGGTAGTAAGGACGTATATTCTCCTCTAATTTAGTCTTAGCAGGCCACCCAGTTATAGAATAATCTTTTAACATTTGACATATAGTCTTTGGCCTGTTCTTGTTTAATTTCTTCAATAAAGTATGGTTTTACTTGAACAGATTGTACTATCAAATTAACATGTGCCTCCGTTTCATGAGCCAACTCGTCATCCTCTGGACTACGCGAATCTCCTGAAAAATTTCTTGATAACGCATCAGCTACTGTTAGATTTTTTCCTGGTACATAATAAATTTCATAATCAAACCTCATTAATCTAATTCTGAAACGCTGTAAACGAGGTGTTAAATCATCTATGGGTTTTGTTTGTAAAACTTGAGTTAATGGTTTGTGATCAGTTTCAAAAGTTATTCGTATTCCGGTGATATATTCTCGAAATTTTTCTGCTGCCCAAGTTAATGCAAGTGCTTCGCGTTCAATCTGAGCATATCTTTTTTCAGTAGGTGAGAGTAATCTAGAAGCATAGGCAATAATTTCTTTTTTGTTTTCATTACATTGCATGAGACATGCACCCAAACCTTACGACGAAGCATCTGCAGAAATAAAAATCTTCTTAGAAGGATCAAAATACGCTAAACAAGGACTAATTTGTAATAAGTGTTTAACTGTCCCAAACGATTCTTTTTGAGAAACACCCCACAAAAAATTACATTTTTCTTTAACAACGAAGTTAGTGGTTCTAAAATTTCTGAACGATTAGGAATAAAGCGACTAGAAAAATTAATAATTCCCAAAAATTGTAACAATTCTTTTTTGTTTGTTGGTTCTGGATACTTATTTATTGAAGAAATTCTGTCTGGATCAATAGAAATACCTTTGTCAAAAATTTGATGACCTAAAAATTGCAAGGATTTAACTCTAAATACACATTTATCGTTATTTAATGTAATCCCTTCAGCAGCTATTCGAGAAAGAACTTCGTTTAATATTTTATCGTGTTCTTCAATAGTCGCAGCAAAAATCAAGATATCATCAATATGACTAATTACACCTTCTATTCCAATTAGAATTTTAGTTAACAAGATCGAAAAATATTCTGGGGCACAAGAAATCCCAAACGGAAGTCTCTTAAATAAAAATCGACCAAAAGGGGTTATAAAAGTGGTTAAATCTTGACAATTTTTACTTAATTTGATTTGATGGAAGCCTGATGTAGTGTCCAGCTTACTAAAATAAACTGCCCCTTTTAACCTAGCTAAGATTAATTCTACCTTGTTTATTTAGAAATAAGAACGCAGAACAGCTGTATTTAAACGGGTGTAATCCACACACAATCTAATTTTTTCACCTTTCTTCACAACTACAATTGGACTGACCCAAGGAGTATAATAATCAACAGGTTCTATTATATTTAATTTTTGTAATCGTTCTAATTCCAATTTTAGTGAATCTAATAAGGCGAGGGGTACTATATGCGGTACAGATTGTACATAAGGTTGAACACCTTCTTTTACTTTTATCTCCATTTCAGTTTTAAACGTTCCGATATTACTAAAGATTCCTGGAAACTTTTCCGAAACAATTTCTTTTAATGAACTATTATTAGCTATAGTATTTAAATTTAATAAGCCCTCATTATTGTTCAACAGAATAATATTTAAATTAATAATCGCTGTCCTCCCTAGAATAGGTTTTGTCAAATTTTTTATAATAAACAACTCTGTTTTAAACAATTTGTCCCCTTGGATCAAATTAACAGGCATAGTACCAAGAACCCCCAGCTTAATCCCAGACGAGCCAGAAATAATTTTATTTGACTTACGTATTTTATACAATAAATTCTCGGGCACATAATGAAAGGGTAGGCAAGAAACGTCAGCACCAGTATCTACTAGAAACTCAATAACTCTGTTTAACCCTGAAAGAAATAAGGAGGCGATCCATTCTTGAGTATTAATTTGGTTTAAATAAATCGTCCCTACAAGATCTACGTCTTCTTCTTCAGAAAGTAACTCCAAAGATTTAATCATAACACTCCTACATACTCTAGCAAAATGTCCCTTTTTCTTGCATTTTCGACAAACTACTCCATTAGCAGGACACTTATCTCTGGAATGAGGTTGCAGACCACAAAAAGGACAGCGCTTATCACACTGATGCTTCAAAGACTCATTCTGAAACGAGTTTTCTTTCTTCCTATCACCCGTATCGCTACCATTGTTAGCATTTCTTGTCTCAACTGACAATTTTGCAACTTGACGCTGACGCATGTCGTTTTGAAGTTCTCTGTTCTGCTCAGCCTGAATTTCAGCTTGTTTTGCAGCCAATACGCAATCAGATAAAGTTAAATTTGTTTGCAATTGTAAACGCTCACTAGTCCGGGAGTCCAGCATTCCAACCACTATGCGATCTCTTATCAATTCTTCTTTTAGTGCTCCGTAGTCACAACTCTCAGCCAGGGAATGAAGACTAGTAATGAAACTCTCCACTGACTCCCCCGGTTTCTGAACTTTGGAATTAAATTTGTAACGCTCAAAAATTATATTTCTCCTTGGAACAAAGTGATTTTCAAAACACTGTAATGTCTCAGCATAACTCTTAGGTGTAACTGCAGCTTGCAATAAAATATCTTCAGATTCTTCTCCCATGATATACACCAATAAATTTATTTTCTCCTCTTCCGGCTTATCATTCTGTCCCGATATGGACATATATCGCTCAAACCGCTTTCTCCATTGGGGCCACGTATTAGGCATAGAAAATGTAAATTTTTCTGGTGGACTAACATGAGCTTGCATATCCATCGCCGGACTATGCGTTACCTTTACCGAATTAGGTGTTCCTTCCGGTCCAGTCATGAACTATGTAATTTCAAATCACTATTTATATCTTCTCTGCTATTTCTTCGTATGATTTTAACGAATATACGATAATCCCACCGCTGCCAACATGTTTTATCAGTAAAAGATCTTGTTAAAAGAAAAAATGTATTTATTGACAACTCTCACAATTCGTCTTGTTATTCTATTCACCGTCGTCTTCGTTGATTCACTATTAGTGAATTAAAAAATTGAAAAAGAACTCTATTTATTACAAAAAAAAAAAAACTTAAGCCCCACCCACCCGCCCGGATCTCAATTGTGATGAATTTTTCGTTCCGAATCAGACCGAAGGGCGGAATTTAACTGCAAAATCCTCATTTCTCTACAAGAAATTATCATATGAAGTATGTTTTTACATTAATATTTCTCTAAAAAATTCTACCCTTTTAAAAACATATTTAATATAGCAATTTCTTTTAGAGAAATAAGGAGTTTGCAAACTAAACTCCGCCCTTCAGCTAATGATGAATAAAGCAGTCATCACAATTGAGAAGGGGTGGGTGGGCGGGGCATATATTTTGTCCATTTTTTCCTTAATATACAGTCTTCTTTTCCCAACAAGAAATTGAAAACATGTTTCACTGTCCTGTTATTGAAAAAGAACTCTATTTAAAAACTTAAGCCCCACCCACCCGCCCGGATCTCAGTTGTGATGAGTTTTTCGTTCCTAATCAGATCGAAGGGCGGAGTTTAACTGCAAAATCCTCATTTCTCTACAAGAAATTATCATATGAAATATGTTTTTACATCAATATTTCTCTAAAAAATTCTACGCTTTTAAAAACATATTTCATGTGGCAATTTCTTCTGGAGAAATAACGACTTTGTAAATTAAACTCCGCCCTTCAGCTCATGATGAATAAAACATTCATCACAATTGAGAAGGGGTGGGTGGGCGGGGCCTATATTTTGTTCATTTTTTCTTAAGATATGAAGTCTTCTTTTCCCAACAAGAAACTGACAACATGTTTAACTGCCCTGTTGTTGAAAAAGAACTGTATGTATTAACAAAATAAATACTTAAGCCCCACCCACCCGCCCGGATCTCAGTTGTAATCAGTTTTTCATTTCTAATCAAATCGAAGGGCGGAGTTTAACTGCAAAATCCTCATTTCTCTCACAAAACATTATCATATCAAATGTTTTTACGTCAATATTTCACTAAAAAATTCTTGTAGAGAAATTAGAATTTTGCAGACTAAACTCCGCCCTTCAGCTCATGATGAATAAAACATTCATCACAATTGAGAAGGGGTGAGTGGGCGGGGCCTATATTTTGCCCATTTTTTATTAATATACGAAGTCTTTTTTCCCAGCAAAAAACTGACAACATGTTCAAATATTTCGTTGTTGAAAAAGAACTCTATATATTAAACAAAAACAAAATATAAGCCCCACCCACCCGCCCTGGTCTCAATTGTGATGAGTTTTTCATTCCTAATCAGATCGAAGGGCGGAGTTTAACTGCAAAATCCTTATTTCTCTACAAGAAATTATCATATGAAATATGTTTTTAAATCAATATTTCTCTAAAAAATTCTACTCTTTTAAAAACATATTTCATATCGCAATTTCTTGTGGAGAAAGTAGAATTTTGCAAAATAATAGTGAATCAACGAAGACGACGCTATTCACTTGTTGTTTTTTCCTCTCCCCAGCCTGCTAACACAACAGAAAACAAGTTTCATAGGACTTTATTTTAAAGTACGAATTCCAAAATTATATTAATAATTTTTGTATTTAGCATTTTTTTTTAATAAAGATTGTATGTAGATAATAATTTTTTAAATTTTGGGGCATTTTATCGTAGTTGGTACGACAAATGTCAGATTTGAAGTTTAAATTTTGACAATAATAAAATACTATTATCAAAATGTGAAGGTGAAGACAATCTTATACTCCCCGAAAAAAATTGCAGCAGTTCCAAATTTAAACTTGTCCGAATGCTCCGAAGCTCCACATGTGCAGTTATATGAATCACGTGGCAGTAAAATGACTAGCAGTACAAGCGTAGAGTAAGCATTTATTGTATTCACTGAAATACTAATATAACATAGATCAGCAACTAACATAGGGTACGAAAGTGATGAATTCTGGGTAGTCTGCAATGTACATCGCTAGCGAACAAATGGATTTAAAAGGCTGAGTGCGTTTTGCTCAAATGGTACCATTGAATTAAAACAACATCTATTACATGGCGACCCTGCCATTGAAGATCCTGCCAATGAAAACCCTGGTACCAAAGAATTCTTTTCGAAAAAAGACACACCAGGCATAAAAACGCAGCAGTTCAAGGAACATATCGTCATAAACAGCAATGCTGGCGATGCACGAGATCATAACAATAACTATCATAGTGTTCTTAGTCGGATTGCTAGCCGTGTTCGTGGGAAAGATTTGCAAAAAAATGCTTCAACAAGAAAATTGTACGGGAGATTGGGAGATCTGAAAGCCAGGAAGTAGTCTAAGAGGAAACCCAACCCAACAACGATGCCACCCGTAGTCAGCCACAGCAACCATCTTCGTCGGGAACAAAGTAAGTGTAGTTTGTTGCAAACAGATTATTTACTAGTGGTGAAGTAATGACTTTGATGAGCTTGTTGCCTTTGATGAATGGTAACGAAAGTGTCACTAAACAACTGATTGATGCCACAGAACTGTATAATTCCTTGCTAGACGATGATGAGAAACAAGCTCTTACTATGTTCTTAAGAACATAGTAAGAGCTTTAAAGTTACGCTAACAGAAAGCACGAAAATTTGGTTAAAGAATCTGTATATTTCAAATGCTCTTTTAGTCCAGGATTTGAGACGTTTCTTACTGACTAAAAAGTCAGCCGCATCTGTATCCGCACAGTTAGTTGAAATTAGGCAAAATAAAATGTCGATTGAGGATTTTTGCAAACAGTTTGCAGAACCCTAAACTTCGCACTATCATAAAGGCACGAGATTATTCCAAATTAAATTAATGAAGCGATACGTGGATCTAAAGACGAAATGCTTCCACACAGTCTAGTAGAATTTTCAGTTTGCATCGAGGAAGTTATCGTAACACAGTCAGAGGTTGTAGTCATAACTCTAGAAACAATCAAAGATCGGATTACGGAAATTTTAATAAGTGTAATAACTCTGGTAATCGGGGAAATTTTGAAAATCATCAATTGCGATAAAGTACCACTATCTTTGCCTAATAAAATGTGTGACACTGACCAAAATCTTATCACCGAAAAAACCGTAAATACCACTATGGAAAAACTTAACAACAAAGAACTCTCACTTTCGCTTAAAAAGGACATCAAACAGGTCACAGAAAATTCTTTGAACGGCGCCGCAAGTGGTCCAAAACCCAGAAACCACAATACTAATCCTGACAAAAGGCATTATCGAAAATCTAATTTGATAATTGGCACTTCCAAAAATGAGAATAAAACCGAATTGGATTCGTTTATGGTGGCGTCTCAGAAACCTAGATATTATAACTTGCATCTGACTAGAGTGGATCCCTCCGTACCTGTAGAAAAATTTCTACATACATCCAGACCAACCTTAAGACCAAGGCTAACAAAGAAGTTGGAGTGAAATTGGAAAAGCTCCAGTCAAGGCGTCCAGAAGCATACAGCTCATTTAAAGTTACAACGGATTACGAATTTAGGGATATTATTCTGGATCCAGAATTTTGGCCGAATGGGATAGCAGTCAGGCCCTTTTCCAAAAGACAACCTTCAAGTTCACATACTTCTGAGAAAGATGTAAATTTTCAACCTCAGGACGTAGGAATAGCGCAAACCTAAAGTCCCTTATGATTTACTACCAAAACGTAAGAGGTTTGAGGATCAAATTTGTAGATTTTTTTACGTCTGTTTTAACTGAAGCATATCCTGTTATTGTGTTAACTGAGACTTGCCTTAATGACACGTTTAGTAACACAATATTGATAGATAAGAGATACACTGTCTACCGTAAGGACCGGTCTGCATCAACCAGTAGCAAGAGCAGAGGAGGAGGAGTTCTGATTGCAGTTTTGAACACCTTTCAGTCAGAAGTTATTGACTACGACCTGTACTCAACTCGTGAAGAAATATGGGTGGTAATTTACATAAATGGGTCAAATAAAATGCTGTTAGGAGCTGTTTACATACCACCGGATTCGAACACAGCAGTGTATGAAGAACACGCTTCATTTGTCGAACATTTGACGTCCGACTACAACGAGGACATAGTTTGTGTTGTGGGTGACTACAATCTACCAGTTCTAGAATGGTGTGTCGCTCCTGATGGTGATGGCTTTGTGCCGCTTGGAGTTAGTAAAGACGTGGAGCAGATTGTCTGCGACGGAATTTCATACTGCGGTCTTTCACAACTTAATAACATTAAGAATGATAAAGGTTCAGTTTTGGACTTGATTTTTTCAAACTGGTCCACCACACTCGTTCAACAATGTGAGCCTTGATCAATTCGGATGTGTTCCATCCGACCTTATCTATTCACTTTGATATTCTAGGTAATGATCCATTGAATATTTGTTTAGATTTTAGGAATGCCCAGTACGATAGAATTATCGACAATTTGTTTAGCTTTAATTGGTCCATTTTGAATGAACAGAGTTGTATCAATCAAACTGTTGAGTTGTTCTACGATTTTCTTTATAGACTTATTGACTGTTACGTTGCAAGTAAACGTCCACATAAAATTAGTTGGCCCAAATGGATTAGTGATCAATCAAAATGTTTAATCAAACAAAAGAAATTTGCCCACAAGAAATTTAAAATTTCCAACCTACAGTCCGATTATAATATTTTTGTAAATTTACGCAAAGCATGTAAAAAATCGGTTCTAAACGACAGAGAGCTTTACATTAAAAAAGTTGAAAATGATGTGGTAAGTGATAGTAAAAGTTTCTGGCACTTTGTAAACGAAACCAAGAATGATAAACATACTATGCCTTCTTTACTTCATCTCGAGGACGTTCAAGCGACAGAAGGTCAGGACATTGCTAACTTATTTGCAACGTTCTTTCAGTCAAATTATTCTAATCTCTCTGCTACTTCTGACTATGTACGAGAACCTCAAGGTTATTTATTAGGTGTTAGCAATTTTGTTATTACGGTTGAAGATATTGTAAATAAAATCCGCACTTTAAATGATAAGACCAGTGTCGGGCCTGATAAAATCCCGGTAGTTTTTTTGAAAGCGTGTGCAGAATCGTTAGCGTATCCTCTTTATGTGATATTTAATAAATCTATACAATTATCACAATTTCCTAAAATCTGGAAACAGTCTTATGTAGTTCCAATACACAAGGGCAACTCTAAATCAGATGTCAAGAATTACAGGGGGGTTTCTATTATTTCAGCTATACCAAAATTATTTGAAGCTATTATTTATGATAAATTGCAGAAAATTACAAAAAATTTTATAATGGAGGAACAGCATGGCTTCTGTAAGGGTAAATCTACTAGCTCCAACTTATACAAATTTGTTAACTTCGTAAGTACTGCGTTAGAAGATGGTAACGAAGTAGACACTATCTACACAGACCTAACCAAAGCGTTTGACAGAGTCAATATCAATATACTAGTATCTAAACTGCACGCAGCTGGTATCAGGGATCCTCTCTTATCATGGATAGGCTCATAATTATTAGAACGAGAACAAATTGTCAAGGTAAAGGGATTTTTTTCCCAAAATATTAAAGTAACCTCAGGCGTGCCACAAGGGTCTCATTTGGGACCTTTACTTTTCAATATATACATAAATGATCTTAAAGAGTTTATAGATAAGACGGGATTTCTGTTATACGCGGACGATCTAAAACTGTTTCGCGTTATCAGGACAGATACTGACTGCGCCTTACTACAGAAAGAGCTGGATGGATTTGTTGCCTGGTGTAAAATAAACGGTTTAGAAATTAACATAAGCAAATGTAAAATCTTAAGGTTTTCACGCAAAAAAATGCTCATGCTGTTTGACTATAACATTGAAGGTAATAAATTGGAGCATGTCGATGTCTTCTGTGATTTAGGTGTATATTTTGACAGGTCTGTAAGTTATTCACATCATGTGGATGATGTTGTCAATAAATGTAATAAGCGTCTAGGTTTGATAACCAGAATTACTAAAGAGTTCTCTGATACGCGACCAATCATTATATTATATATGTTAGTTTCATACGATCGTTGCTTGATTATGGGTCAGTCATATGGACACCTAATTATAAGACTGCTAAAAAGCGATTAGAACGCTTGCAAATGAAAATAATAAAAACCCTAGCGTACAAATCTAACATAGGTTACAACAACAGCGATTATGTAAAACTTTTAGAATATTTTGGTTTACCTGCAATAGTAACGCGACATAAATATCTTGATATATGCTTTGCCTTTAATCTACTAAGCAATCATATTTACTGCCCCAGTATATTGGAACTATTTTATCTACACGTGTCAAACTATTCGGTAAGACATAATGACTTATTCCATGTGTCCAATCATCGAACAAATTATGGGGTTCATTTTTCTATTAGCAGATTATGCAAACTATTAAATGAGTATCCCTGTCTAGATCTTTTTAATGTACCACCTAAATGTTTTAAAGCAAATGTGAAGCCCATCCTGAGCTGGTAAATTATTTGTAATTTATTCGTTTTTTTGTTTTTTGTTTTTGACGAAGTAGTGTATTCACTAAAGTGTACAATGTATATATAATGTATGTATGCATGTATGTTCATCTCTTTTGACTTGTACAAGGATATAAATCCGTAAATATATGTATTATTATTATTATTATTATAAAACTTGTCTCTTTCGTTCCAAACATGTTTTCCCCCTTCCTTTCTTATTTCTTTCCAACATTCTTGCAATATTTTACAATCACCTCTCTCATTAAACTTCTGTTCAAATCCAACCGCCCTTTTACCCGCCTCCAGTCTCATTCTCTCACTTTTTGTTTCTTCTCTCACTATATACCGCGGCGTATACTTTCCCAATCCCAATGTCCATTTCAAGTATTTTTTTTTTGCACTCTCTCTATTTTTTCATATTCCCTCCATCCCTAAATCTCAGCTCCGTACATAAATACACTTTTGATCAAACTATCAAACATCACTATTCTTCTCTTATAATCATGTCCAAATTTTCTCTCTCCTATTCCCCATACTATTCCTATCACTTTGTTCGCTTTTTGGACCATTCCTTGAATATGCGCTCTATCTGAGTTATGGCTCTTTAATGTATATCCTAAGTATGGAATCCTTTCACCTGTTCAATGTTCTTCCCTCTCCATGCCCACTCTTCCTTCTCCTTTCTTACTTTCTTCCCAAACACCACCATTTTTGTTTTTTCCACATTCACTTCCAATTCCTGTTTTTTACATACTTCTCGAAACTTTTAATCATTGTTTTCATTTCTTCTCTTTTCTTTGCCACAATCATCAAATCATCTGCGTACGCCAACGACCACACTTTCTCTTTGCCGACTACCACCTCTCCTGTCTGTGCTTTTCTGAACATTTCATCTATATCTCCTAGATAAGCTGCAAACAATGCGGGGCTGAGTGGGCATCCTTGTCTCACTCCTCTACTTGTATAAAAACTCTCGCTCTCTATTCCATTCACTCTCACCCTACTTACTGTTTCTTCATATTCCATTTTCGTTATGTACCACATACGCATCTACTCCCTTTCTCCTCAAATACTCCCACATATTCACGCTATCAAACGCTGCTTTGAAATCTATGAATAATGCGTACTTTCGTCCGCCCTCTTTCCTTATTTCTGTTCCCACTAAATGCCGCGGAATGTACACATTGTCCATAGTACCTCTGCCTTTCCTGAACCTTGCCTGACCCTCTGGTAACATACCCCTTGCTTCCATTTCCTTTCGTAACCTCTCATCTAGTATCATTGCGTATATCTTGTACGCCGTATTGAGCAAGGTGATCCCTCGGTAGTCCTTCACATCACTTTTTTGCCCCTTTTTAAATAATGGGATTATTATACCTTCTCTCCGCTGCCGAGGAAACTTGTTTCCCTTACAGCCTCCATCTACCACTTCCTATATCCTTTCTTTCACACCTTCTGTCCCGAACATCCACGCTTCGTTCTGGATTCCATCCCTTCCTGGTGCCTTTCCTCTTTTCAGCGATTCAAACTGTCGTCCTATTTCATCGTTGTGATTCCTTTATTTATTTTGCAACATTTTTGCTCCCAACCTCCCAATAATTCCATAGAGTGTCTTTTCCATTCCTGTATATTCATTTTCCTACGGACTTCGGTCTTCCTTCTCCATTCCTTGTTTATATATCTCTATATTTTTTCTTCTGTTTTCAGGAACTTTTTTTGTCTTCTCTTCTTCTTCTCGTTTTTCTCTTTTTCTTTCTTTCTATTTTCTCCTATAATTCTCTTTTGCTTTTAGGTACTCTTCTTTCCATCCCTTATTATTCTTCCATTTTCTTAATTTTTCCCTTCCTTTTCTCTTCAACTCACTACATACTCCGTTCTATCCATTATTCCTCCCTTGCCATATGTACATCTTTCTTTTTTCCTCATCTTTCTTCATCTCCTTCCTTGTTTCCATTCAAAATTTTCCATCCCATTTCTTCTATTATCTGCCACAATATTTTCCCGTCTTTGTTATTTGCTTTATCTTTTGGTCCTCCTTTCTCTCTCTTTTCTTTATCTATTATTCTTGTCCCCTTATCGCCTAATCTTGCGTTAAAATCCCCTCCTATATATGTATTTTTTCATCTCCTTTTTCTTTTGTTTCCTTTTCTATGTTTATCTTGGTTTGCTTCATTTTCTTGCTATAAACGGTTATTATTTCCCATCAATTGTTATCCAGCTGTATTACTTTCTTCATTAGTCCGTTTATATTATTACTTCCTTTTTCCAATTCTTGTACTTCTTGTCGAATTCGCATTACTATTCCCCCGCTTGCTCTCCCTTTTTTTTTTTACTTTGTCGCCCTCGACATTCCCACACATATTCTTGTGGTAGTGTCTCTTCTAATTTCTCCCAGTTTTCTCTTTGTACCCAAGTCTCTACTAGTCCCACAACATCAAGTTTTCCCACGTAGCCACTGAACTTCTTATCCTTTTTTCGCAACCCTTGCACATTCCAAAACAGTAATTTCACTCCTTTTTCTCCTAATTTTGTACCAGCTTCCCTTTTTCCGATTTCCCTATTTGCATCTTTTCCTTTGCCTTGTTTTCTTCCATTTTTCCTCATTTTCTTCCTTCTCTTTTGGCTCTTTACTAAAAATTTTCTGCCTTCTTAAGTCTGACCTCTTCTTCATTCCATTCAAAATTTCTACCGTCTACAGTTAACTTGTTATATCCCATTCTAACCATTTTTCCTTTATTTCCCTCTTTTGTTGCTTCTTCTTTTATCTTGTTTTGAATTGTTCTTTCCGTCTTCGCCAGATCATCATTTATGTAAATTGACGACCCTTTTAAGTTCTTCTTGCTTTCCACTACATTTATTTTTTCTTCTCTGTTTTCGAATTCCACTACATAAACTTTCTCTGCAATTTTGTACGCGCTTTTAAGTTTGATATCTACTTTGAATTTCTCTTCTAAAAATGTTGTCACTTTTTCAATTACCTGCTTCTGCTCTCCTGTTTCTATTGCCAATCCCATCATCACTTTATTTCTTCCCTTTTCTCTCTCAGTCATCGTTTTTTTGTGAATCAAGGCACTAATTCCAAATTCGATGATGCAGTAGTTTTGAATGTAGATGGTCTAAATCATGTGAAATTAATACATTGCGAAAATGAACTAAAATTTTTATTAGATTCAGGAGCTTCAGTTAGTGTTATTTTTCCAAATTCTAAATTAATAGGATGTCAATTCATTGATCGAAACGAAAAATGAAATACACAAGCAAATTGACAAAATGTTAAAAAATGGGATAATCGTACATGCCAAGTCTTCAGCATGGTCCTCTCCATTATTAATTTTTCCGAAAAAATCTGATGCTAATGGTGAATAGAAATGACTAATTGTAAGCGATTATCGTGAATTGAGTAAGCAAATTAAAGACGATAAATTTCCTTTACCATCTATCATTGAGATTTTGGATTCATTTACATCTGTCTCAAGGATTTTATCAAGTTGAAATTGACCCAGAGAGTAGACCATGTACAGCATTTATTTATTACCGACAGAGGTGGTTATAAAATGAAACGTCTTCCAATGGGATTAAAAATTTCTCCTTCAACTTTTTCTAGAGCCATGACAATAACTATGGCGGGACTAAATTACGAAAGTTGCTTTGGATACTTGGATGACTTATTAGTTTTTGGTAATAATTTGGCAAATCACAACAAAAATTTAATCAAAATTTTGGAAAGAATGAGATCAGTTATTTTAAAATTAAATCCAACAAATGTGAATTTTTAAGGGAAGAAATTTTGTCTTTAGTGCACGTAATTTCAGCTGATGGTGTATCGCCCGACCTAGACAAAATTAAATGTATTCAAAATTTTCAAATACCGCGAAATGCTAAGATGCAGAAACATTTGTAGCTTTTGCGAACTATTACAGACGCTATATTAAAAATTTTGCTGACATAGCGGCACCAATTTATAAATTGAGCAAGAAAAATGTACAATTTGATTGGAATGAGGAATGTCAAATCTCTTTCGAAACACTGAAAAACTCTCTAGTAGAACCACCAATTTTGCAATATCCAAATTTTTCCGAAACTAACACTTTTATTTTAAAAACGGATGTTTTTTCCATTGCATTAGGAGCCATACTTTGTAACGGAGATGATAAACCAGTTGCTTTTGCTAGCGGAACATTCGATGCAGCCGAATCAAAATACTGTACGATAGAAAAAGGATTATTAGGAATCGTATTTGCAGTAAAACATTTTCGTCCACATTTATTTGGAAGAAAGTTTATTATCCACACTGACCACATTTTCTTTATGGATCTTCTTCAAACTTAAAATCTTTTTCGGATGGTAAATCTAGTATCTAAAAGGAAATCTTACCTGTCGTAATGTAATTTTGAAACAGTGTGAAGCTGGTAAAATAAAAAATAAATAAGTTTTCATAAAAAACATTTTTTTATTAACTGGAGAAACCCCTTTATATGATAACTATCTAAGAATTATGTAGGTCTGTGGTCTTAAATACAATATAATAATACAAATGATTATAAACTAAAAGTAAAGCTAAATACAATTAAAGTGAAATTTTCTTGTTACGTTATTCCAGCGATTGGGACACAAATCTAGTATCACATTTACCAATTAAGTAAAAAGAAAGCAAATTCTTGAAATTAGTGTTTATATTTCAAGAATGATACAGTTTCGTCTCGAAGGTAATAATTTTTTTATGAGTGGTACTAATAGGAAGCCCGTTAAGAAGAGAATAAAATTGCTTTGTGGTTTTTATATTCAATTTATTAATGAAGTGTTTCCTGAAAGCATCCCGACTTATTTCAACCAGAAGAGGCACGCGGGGATGATTTTTGATTCTTTCTAGAATGTCATCAGAGACTTTTTTACTTTTTGGAAGTATCGACATTAGTTTGTGCAGATTGGGGCACGCAAAGTAATCTAAAAGATCGTTATTATCAGCATACTTAAATTTTTCTGGAATTATATCTACATTGGAAACGACATCACAAATAAAATTCATTAACGTATTTGGGTAGTAATCAGATACAGGAACAAGTGGAACACGATTAGGGGGTCGTAAGCTGACGGTGTCCTCTTTGACATCATCGTCAGTGCCCACATGTAAAAGAAGTCTGAATAACTCACAGTAACCATATTTGTCAAAAACAATCTTAAAAAGTCTGCTATTAATTTTCAGACCGTGCAATATTAAGTAAATAAAAAACTCTGTTGTTGTAGATTCATTGTTCGTTCTACTTATACAAGAAAAAAGTTCGCGATTTCTCAGAATACTAATAAATTCCACAACACATTGACTTATCGTTTGACTTCTTTCGTGAAGCAAAATTAATTTTTTCAATGTTAGATTTTTGCCAAACAACCGTTCATAATAGTATTTTCTGTAACAACCAATACAAGATCGCGGCCACGGCGTAGACTTATAAAAGACGAGTTTTTCAAAAATTTCGCAAACCATTGGATCGCATTTATCCAGAACTAATTCAAAGTAATTATCTTCAGTGTCAAGTAGGATATATAAGAGCTTAGCAAAATCCGCCTTTTTCATTTCGGTCGCAAACAAAAATTCCACAGCGTGTTCAAAAATTTTGTGGAATAGCGGCGATTTCTGCTTTGCAAGAATTAACAAAGTCTTGAACATGATGTCACAAGGTAAATGTACATCAAACGTGTACAAAAACAAAAGTTCTTGGACGAAATCAGTTTGTTTATATTCCACAGCAAGTTCAAATGCGTTGTATCCAAATTTATCGAATAGATCAGCCCCACAACATAAAAAAGTGGCTATAATTTCATCGTTGTGCTGTTTTCTAGGATTAAGAAGTGAGTACAGTAATGGAGTAGTTCCGTGTCTATCGTTGATGTTTACATCAATCCCTTTGTCTAATAATAAAAGTTTTGTTAATCTTGAAGAAGCGTGAACCAATCGATCCAGGTAAGCAGTTGACCAGTCGTCCACCTCTAAGGAAGCCCCTTTTTCGATTAATACCAACGAGAAATAGTCATTTTCTTCACGGAAATGATTAATGGCGTATTTTAGTGCTGTTTCCCCGGAGGTGTTGCGAATCTCCAAATCATTCTTATCTTGTAGTTGTAATAAATAATCGAATATATCTCTCCTGAAGCGAAGTTTGTGTCAAATGTGGGCATCTATATGAAACTTTGCTTATTTACCGATTGTGTCGTATAGCTTCCTGAAGTAAAGTAAAACCACCTTCGTTTTTTTCTCGATTTAAGGACTTCGAAAAAAACTTTGTGAAATAGTACACATCGTTGTTTTTGATGGCTGTTGTCAAATCTTCAACGAGTTGGCAAGACTGCACTGGAAGAATTTTATTTTGAAAACTTTCCATTGCTGGACACTGAGACACGGCTCGCATATACACAAATGATATATCGATATCATCTTTCATCAGTAGTTCATGGTTTATCACTTATCAGTTTTTATCTATTTTTATCAGAGAACGTCAGTTCCAACTTTGGGGATATTGTTTACAACACATGTTTGTGATAACTGATAACACACGTACGTAGCAGGTTTATTAGAAAACAAGTTTCATAAGATCTCATTTGAAAGTACTTGCGAATCACAAAATTAAGATTGAAATGTCTTATCAAAATGTATTTTATACGGTTTTTTCTACATCGTTCTTTTTTATTTCCCGAGCGCAAGCGAAGGAAGAATTGTAATAGAGTCCGTCGGCTGACTCTCTACTTTTACTTTTTCTTGACCTTTCATGACCCCTTAAGTACGACTCTGTCCGTCCGTCTGTCTGTCTGCCGTTCCGATTTAACAGAATGAAGAATATGTCCTAAGGACCATTTTAAGTTTAAAAAATTGAACCAGTAGTGGTCCTGAACGAATTTCATCGCAGTTTCTAATTCCATGTGTTTTTAGCATAACCAAACCGACAATTTATTTATTCAATTTATCTCTGCATTCTGGAAAATTTCCCGATCTATGGAAAAACAGTTACCTTGTTCCAATACACAAATTGGGGATAAAGAATTGATTTCAAATTACAGAGAAGGGTAAACGTAAAGCTGACTCAATTTATGGGGACTTAGCGAAAGCCTTCGATAGGATTAACCACAAAATCTTAGTACTCAAACTAAGAAGTATGAATTTTGATGAGATGTTTGTCTAGTGGATTGAAACTTTCATATCAAATAGGTTCCAGGTTGTTAAAATTGGAATCTCGTCTTCAAACACCATTTCTGTGAAATCAGGTGTCCCTCAAGGACCCCACAGTGGGCCTTTATTATTTAATCTCTTTATTAACGACATTTACCTTTCGGCATATTAAAATACTCGTGTTTGCAGACGACTTAAAATATTTAGACTTAAAAAGCTCTGGATTGTGCCCTTCTTCAAAGTAATTTGAATCGAATATAGATACCCATTTTAGAAAATTCAAACTTCCATTGCGGGATATACAGTATTGATTTTACGATTATTTTCATAGTTTTTCTGTTAAATTAAATAATACGTTGTGTAAGTTTAGTTAAGTTAGTTTAGTTTAGTTATTTTGTATTGTTTTTATATTTTTGTTTTTCTGTAGTATCATGAGCGTTCCCGTAAATAAACTATTATTATTTTTAAGACCCACCACTGACCCGGAAATGACCGGCATTCAGGCAAGACTTCTATCATTACGGGTACTAAGACCAAGTAATGATATGCATTGATTAGATTAACAGAACAACTTTCGAGATTCTAGAATTACAGCATACAAATTAGTCTACTATTATTCTCTAATCTCACCCCATCCCCAAAAGTCCAGCGTAACTACCGACCATTTATCCGCGCATCACATGAAAAGTGACCTACACTACTCTGACCTACTGGTGCTAATCTAATCTGACTGACATGATCAGACTGTTCAAGAAACTTACGAACAATATGACATGTTCCTAACAAAACAGCTTTTTGAATTTTGACAATTATTGAATCATTCAAATGCAAAGACTTTAAATTCTCAACTAAGCTATTTGGAACTACACCTACGTTAGAGATAACTAGGGGTAGAATTGAAATTTTTTTAAGATTTAACATGGATTTCATTTCTATCGATAATTGTAGATATTTTGAAATCTTGGTGTCGTATGTTTGAATAATGTTGTTTGTGTTAGGAATAGCAATGTCAATGAGAATGGCTTCGTTCGTGTGTTTTTTGATAAGTATGATGTCTGGTCTGTTAGCTGTAATGTTTAAGTCTGTAAGTATTGTGCGATCCCAGTATAATTTGTATTTGTTATTTTCAAGGAATGGAGACGGAATGTAAGTGTAATAGGGTGTCGTATCTTCAATTAAGTTCATAAGTGTTGCTAATTCTTTGTGAATGATTTTGGCTGCGTTGTCGTGTCTAGCTTTGTAATCAGTTTGTGCTAGGATGCTGCAAGAAGAGATTATGTGCTGGATCGTTTCAGGTTTTGCTTTGCATAGGCGACAGTAGTCGTTTTTTATGTTCGGATCTTTGATGATGTATTTTCTATAATTCTTGGTATTGATTACTTGGTCTTGAATAGCAAACACAAATCCTTCTGTTTCGGCATTATTATTATTATTATTAATATTATTATTATTAGATGGTAAAACACTCATCATCCCCACTAATAATGTAATGACACCACTCAAAATTGTACATAGTAAATGGTTTTAAATTGTATATAATCGAAAAATGACAAATCGTGAAAAGGAAAAATTTTACGTTGAGAACTTGAAAACTTAAAAATCAAAAAATTGCAAAATTGTAAAGTTAAAACTTGAAAAATCAAAAGATTGGAATTAAAAACTGCAAAATTATCAAATAAATTATCAAATAAAATATTTAAAAGTTGAAAAATTTAAAAACTAAAAGAAAATGATAAGTGGAATTTCAAATTCGATTTTATAAGATTTGTTTTTTTTTCAATTTTTCGATATTTCAGTTTATGATTTTCCGATTATACAGTTGCACAATTTTCCGATTTCTCATTTATCCGATTTTTCAATTTGTGATTTTTTTATTTTTAGCAAGTACCTACTGCCCCGCCCACCCACCTTTTATTTTCTTAGAAGAGTGGATCATCTGCCAAAATCAGTCTTATCTTGACAAGTACTAAAGCCAAAGATTAGTTCCCACCCATACCCGCCTCGATCTTAATTCTCAATCATGATGAATTTTTCATTCGTCGGCAGATCATTTGCCAAAATCAGTCTTATCGTAGCGAGTACTGCTACATTTTTCAGTTTTTCGTTTTTTCTACTTTGGAATTTTTCAATTTCTCGCCTTTTAAATTTTCAATTTTTTGATCTTTCTTCCGATTTTTGATTTCTCTGGGCAGCTGAAAAAAACTTTCAATTTTTTGTACAATTTTCCGATTTCTCATTTATCCGATTTTTCAAATTGTCATTTTTTGATTTTTAAATTTTTTATTTTTAGCAAGTACTAGTCCCGCCCACCCCCCTCACTTCTTTAGAGGATATGTCATTTACCAAAATCGGTCTTACACTCAAACACAAAAAAAGAGAGGGTGGGTGGGGCTAGTACCTTTTAAGAAAAAACTGATTTTGGCAAATGACATACTTTCTAAAAAAAGAGAGGGTGGACGGGTGGGGCTAGTACCTGATAAGATAAAACTGATTTTGGCCAATGACATACCTTCTAAAAAAAGACAGGGTGGGTGGGTGGGGCTAGCACCTGATAAGATAAAACTGATTTTGGCAGATGACATACCTTCTATGAACACAGAGGGAGGGTGGGTGGGGCTAGTACCTACTACGATTAAACTGATTTTGGCAAAGCCGCCCTTTATTTTCTTAGAGGATATGTCAATTGACTCATTTTGACTAATGATTTACATTTCAAAGAAAAGATACTAGCCCCGCCCACCCACTCTTGATTTTCTTAGAAGAATAAGTCATCTGCCAAAATCAGTCTTATCTTAACAAATATTAGCCCCCCCCCCCCACCCACCCTGTATTTTCATACAGGATATGTCATCTGCCAAAATCAGTCTTATCTTGACAAGATAACACTGATTTTGGCAGATGACCTACTCTACTAAGAAAATAAGGATGGGTGGGCGGGGCTAGTATCTTTTCTTAGAAGAGTAGGTCATTTGTCAAAATGAGTCTTATTTTAATCTCATAAAATCGAATTCGAAATTCCAGTTTTCATTTTTTTTTAGTTTTTAAATTTTTCAACTTTGAATATTTCTTTTGATAATTTGTTTGACAGTTTTGCAGTTTTTAATTCCAATCTTTTGATTTTTCACGTTATAACTTTCCAATTTTGGAATTTTTTGATTTTTAATTTTTCAAGTTCTCAAGTTAAAATTTTATTTTCGGATTATACAGTTTTACAATTTTACAATTCCTCATTTATCCGATTTTTCAATGTAATTTTTTTATTTTTAGCAAGTACTAGCCCCACGCACCCAGCCTTTATTTTCTTAGAAGAATAAGTCACTTGCCAAAATCAGTCTCTTCTTGACAAGTACTAGCCCCACCCACCCACCCTTTATTTTCTTAGAAGAGTGGGTCATCTGCCAAAATCAGTCTTATCTTGAGAAGTAGTTTATGAAGCCGTGTTGAGTTTTTATCGAAACGTCCAGATTTTTGGGAAAAGAATCAAAATTATAAAACAACATTTTACAATTTAATTTTAAATCTGCAAAACCGAATGCTTTTAAATTTTGTAGATGTTTTAAAATTATGATAAGCATAATAACTTTTAAATCAAAAAACATATGTGCTTCTCCCTCCAAAAAATGATGACGTCAGCTCAAAATTTTGCCGAATAAATCCTGTCCAGATTGTACAAAATATGACGAGTCTACACTTCTGAGCTATCATTCCGTTCACATTTTTTGGATTTGCTTATACAGGATGACTCAAAAAAATCAATGAATGCGTGAATTTATTTTGTTGATTTAATAACTGCAAAACCGAATGCTTCGAAATCTTGGAAATGTTTTAAAGTTATCATAAGCATGGAAACTTTTTGATCAAAATATATTTGCTCATCCCCCTTAAAAAATTGATGACGTCACCGTGGTGACCGAATTTGAATTAAAATTTCGCGGCGTGAAATCACGTTTGAATAATTTGCATTTGAAAAAATTCAATCAAGAAAAATCGTTAAACATAGGCAACACGTGCACGTTTAGTTCTTTTCTGATAGGTGGTAGATCCTAGGGATTTTCTTGGTAGTTTCTAGTGGGAGGGTGGGTAGAAGATGGCCTACTTGGATGCGATGAGTCACTTTTGGTTTGTTTGGTGTGAGTAAAACCACGTGGAGAGTTTGCTAGGTTAAGTTTGGTTGGTTCGGTAGTTAATAAAAAGGGGAAGTCTTTGTTTAACGACAATTAATCGTAACGGCGACGACGTCACAGTTTTCTCAACACGCGTAGCTAATTTTTGTGGCTCCCGAAGTGGAAATATGCGAATTTTGGACGGACCACAGTTCATGTTAGGATTTTAATACTTAACTAGTTCTAACACAATTTAACAGTCAGGAATTTGTTTAGATCAAGCATTTGGTTGGAGATTGCATGAGATTCACTTACTCAGGACTCGTCCTTTGTTTATAAAGTTATGAATAAGGCTTCTGGATGCTTATACTCAAGTGTTACATTATAACGCTTCTTAATTCTACACACAAATTTGCTCATCGTTCATTTACGGCAGTTAAATCAACCTAAAGTTGTCCCACTCGGGAAAAGGGACCGTGAAAGTACGGTAGAATTCATAATATCGTGAACTGAGGTACGGGGGATTAAAAAATTTGTCCCCTTAGGCAGTCATTATCACCATATCATCATCACATCACGGAGACATTTTCTCGCAACGTGGAAAATTACATCACCGAGAAGTTTTTCTCGCAACGCCGAATACATTTTTTGTTGTTTATTTATCATATGCTTTGTTTGGGTTAAGCTGGGGACAATCCACGATATAAACTCTCAAAGCTAATGGTTTTAAGTAACCAGTCACTTGGATCAAGGCATCATTTAACATAATGTAAATTTTTTGTTTGAATCGTTGATCAAGTGTGGCATAATTTAACATCAGGTAAATTCTTTGTTCTGGAAAGAACTTTCGACCAATTTTTTCTTCAAACCTAACATCTTTTTCGGATGGTAAATTTACTGTCTAAAAAACAGGTTACAACTTTAATTTTGAAATAGTATTTTACATTATAAAATTTGTAAAATAAACAATCAACATGTTTTCATAAAAAATGTATTTTATTAACGGGAAAAACCCCTTTACATGAAAACCATCTAAAAATAATGTAGGTCTGTGATCTTTTCAGTATAATAGCACAAATGATCATAAACTAAAACTAAAGCTAAATACAATTGAAGTGGAAATTTGCTTGTTTCATTATTCCGGCGATTGAGATGCAAATCTAGTTTCATATTTACCAGTTAAATAACAAAAAAGCAAATTTTTAAACTTTGTGTTTCTATTTCAAGGATGATACAGTTTCGTCTCGAAGGTAATAATTTTTTTATGAGTGGTACTGATAGGAAGCCCATTAAGAAGAGAATAAAATTGCTTTGTAGTTGTTATATTCAATTTATTAATGAAGTGTTTTCTGAAAGCATCCCGACTTATTTCAACCAGAAGAGGCACGCGTGGATGATTTTTGATTCTTTGTAGGATGTTATCAGGGAGGCTTCTACGTTTTGAAAGTATGGACATTAGTTTGTGCAGACCGGGACACGCAAAATAATCTAAAAGATGGTTATTATTAGAATGGTTATTATTAGAATCCCAAAATTTTTCGGCAATTATATCTACATTGGAAATAACGTCACAAATAAAATACAATATGGTATTTCTGAAATAAACAGATACAGGAGCAGCATCAATGTCGAGGTGTAAAAGAAGTCTGAATAACTCACAGTAACCATATCTTTCAAAAACAGCATCAAAAAGTTTGCTATTAATTTTCAGACCGTACAATATTAAGTAAATAAATAACTCTGTTGTTGCAGATTCATTGTTGGTTTTACATATACAACGAAAAAGTTCGTGATTTTCCAGAATACTAATAAATTCCACAACACATTGACTTATCGTTTGACTTTTTTCGAGAAGCAAAAGTAATTTTTTTAATGTTAGATTTGCGCTGAAGAACCGTTCATAATAGTATTTTCTGTAAATACAAGATCGCGGCCACGGCGTAGACTTATAAAAGACGAGTTTTTCAAAAATTTCGCAAACCATTGGACAGAGCTGTTCAAAGTACTCAAAAAAAGTACTTGAAGTACCAAGTACAAAGTACTACTTGAAATAGTGTTCAAGTAAAGTACCAAGTACTTACTTGCAGCAAGAGTATTTCAAGTATCAAGTACTTTTCAGATGTACTTGAAGTACAAGCCAAGTACATTACTTCAAGTACTTACGAGTACTTGAAGTACTGGAGGTATACTTCAAGTACTTACAAATACTTGAAGTACTGAAAATGCTTCAAGTACTTTCTAATTATTTGAAATACTGTAGAATTAGATAACTTTTCCTGTTTTTTTAAAAAAGCTTAATAAATTAAATTTAAGTATACAATAATACATATTTCGCCACATAAAAAATTGCATAAGCATCAACTTAAATGCAGAATGGTAGCTCACTTATTAATAATACTAATATCCGTTTGCAAAACTCCCGCACTGTCAGTGTCAGATTTGGAAAAAATGACCTGAGTGTACTCAGTGGTGAGATGTGAAAAACCTGTACAATATGTTGCTAAATTGCAATTTAGTGACAAATTAGTAACTAAAAATAACTTGTCAAATAAAAATGTCAAAAGCACATTAACTGAAGATTTTTATCAATTCAAGTAAAGGAAGAGTATGACACACGAACGACAACGAAAGCTTTTTTTGAATCTATACTTATATAATAAAGCTGAAGCTGTTGTTTATTTGAACACGCTAATCTCAGAAACTACTGGTTCAAATTCAAAAAATCTTTTTGTGTTGGATAGTCCATGTATCATATCTACATATAGGCTATATAAAATCACGCTACGATCATTAGGAGCGAAGTAGCAATGAAAAATTCGGAAAAACGGGAAAATTATTCCTCCTTTGACAGCTTCTGTTGCTTACGCTGCTTAAACGGTTAAAGTTACGTAAAAATCATGTATGACGAAATTGTTCCCCTCTAAAAGTTCTAAAGAAAAGTCCGCGACAGCATATGTCTATCTTTTAAGGTCGAGTCAGTATAGCCTTTTTTATGGTAATGAAATTTGTTCTAAAATAATAATGCATTATGTATAAAATTCTCGCGTCACAATGTTTGTAACCGAACTTCTCCGAAATGAGTAGACCGATTTGTATGAAATTTTTTATGTCTATTCGGTAGGTCTGACAATAGGTTGTAAACTATTTTTTAAACCCCTAAGTGATAAGGGTGGCCCACCCTAAAAAATTTTTGTCTATTTTTTTGACAATTTTTTTTATTTTTATATTTCTAAGATTTGGCATCAAAAAATACACATAACCCTAAATTTTCACCTTTCTACCACCAACCCCCATTTATTAGTCATCTATAAAATAAAAATCAATTGCTGTTCCTATTAGTCTCGCTAAGACTCAAAAACGGCTTGACCGATTTGAAGAAATTTTTATATTACGGGGATTGTTTATAAATTAAAAAAATAGGGGAAACTTAAAAGAACAGCTAAAAAATCAAAAAATCCTAAAAATTTTGTATGGGAATCGCCACTTCAAATTAATTTCAATGGTTGTCGTCTAACTGAAGTGTCACACAAAACTAATTCTATCGTGCGATTGTGAAAAGTATATTGCATTTCAAATCGTTCTTTGTTTTTTCGCAAAAAAACGGATATGGAAGTTGATCAGCGTTGTGCTCATAATCAACATAATAGTCAAACATTGAAGCGAGATATTGGGTGGTATGAATAAAACTGAGTAGATACTTATATTCGAAGTACGAAGTACCTACTTCATTATTACTCTTATATACCTGAACATCTACTCTATGTACTGAGTACCTACTGGGAAACATTGTATCTCCCCGGCCACAAACTGAACATCTACGCGTTTTGTGAGCATTTAATCTAGAAATGAGCATCGGCGTGGCAAATAACTGAGCTGTCTGTAAAGTAGCTTAGAAAACCAGTAGGATCGTTTTAAGAGTGAATTTTAACTAAACATGGTGACTTTCATGAATGTGGAACGTCGTCAAAAGGTGCATTCAGTTTGAAAAATACATTAGGAGCAGGAATATCGAAAACTTTTCATGTAATTAACTTTTATTTATGCATAAATTGTGCAGTGCGTTTTTTCTAACACTGGCCATAGAGATTCCCATCTCAAGGTGTCTACCCCATACTAACTTATATTTTGGTGACTCGATTTTTGCCTTGATGGTTGAACACTGTCATTGTTGTCCTTTTTTGTTGTATCGAGATGCTACTTGAGCATCAACTGTTACTTACTGAAGTATTAGTATCATCTAGAAAAACTAGAAATATTTTGATTTGATATTCGAGTAGATACTTCGTATTTCGAGTATGAGCATCTACTGAGTTTTATTTATATCAACCATTGTCAAAAAATTGATCGAACGTTGTTTCGACAGAACTTCCTTCGCACCAAAAGTATAATGAAACATATTCAGCATTTTCGAGTTGAGTCTTTTCTTCACACAATTTTGTGATGACCTAATCAACATTTACTATCAACACGTAGGTATACCACATTGGATTGGTGCAGTGTAGTACTAAAAATAACTGTATTGTATTCCCAAAATTATCTGCGAAAATCGAGTGAGCCATTCCATCAATTTTTGGGGGGGAATAAATAAATATTCTTAACAATTTACCATGCCTACAATAACTTTAAAACGTCTGCAAGATCTCAAAGTATTCATTTTTGCAACTCTTGAGTTATTCACTAAAATAAATTGACTGATCCATATATTTTTTTGAGTCACTGTAAAAGCAAATCTAAAAAATATGAATGCAGTGATAAATTACGAAAATATACTGATGATATTTTCCACATTTTAGATAGGATTTATTCGGCAAAATCTTGAGATGACGTCTTCAAGTTTTTGGGCTTGATAAACAGATATATTTTGATTGAAAACCTACCATGTCAAACAGTAACTTCAAAACGTCTGCAATATTTCAAAATTCAGTTTTGCAATTCTTGATTCAATCAATAAAATAAATTGACTCAGTGATTAATTTTTTTGAGACACCCCCTATAAGCAAAACTAAAAAATATGAATGGAATGATAAATCACAAGTATAGTCTCATCCTATTTTGGACATTTTAGATATGATTCATTTGGCAAAAGTTTGGGTTGACGCCATCAATTTTTTGGAGGGGATAAGTAAATATATTTTGAATAAAAATTTATTATGCTTATCATATGTTTAAAACATCTGCAAGATTTCAAAGCATTCGATTTTGCAGATTCAAAATTAAATTGTAGGTGAAACGGAGTTCACGGGGTCAGCTAGTAATATATATTTTTGACCTTACTGTCCATTTCTACGCTTTTGGTGCTACAATTTGTTTGAATTACTGACAAGTTCTTTAAACACAATGAACACTTCAGCAAATCAAAAAGTTAAAATAGTTAATAAACACTTGATTTTTCATTCATTAATTTTGAAAATTTGAAATTCAAGGCGGTAATCATATAAATTTAAAAATCTTTTAGGGGATTATTTCTCATACCAACAGAATGTCATTCTGACAGTGCGGGAGTTTTGCGAACGGATATTATGTTATTTATAAACAATATTCTTCTGAAATACTTTTACATCTTTCTGTTGACACAATGCCTTCGACAAAATTAACGTCTACTTCTAATTTAAAATTTAAAATAAAATACATGACGGCGTTGTCTATGTATGCTTACTATTAATTTATAACAAAAACATCGGCGCTGTATGGTATTTTCTCAGGCTTCTGTTGCCTTTTTTTAATATTTTGAATTTTGGTTAACCACCAAAACGTTCTGATTTTTTAATAAAGTTGTGTTAAAAATATATGAATTTTATGAACCGGTTCCGTGTTTAAGTTTGTGGGTAGTTTACAGCACCCTTAATCATTACCCATTGTGAAAGTGCACAGGGCCGGATTTGTGAAAGTGAAATTTTTCAGAAAAAATTTTTAAGAGCAGTGCGATACATATACATGCTCGTGACATAAAAATGTTTAAGTCACTATGTTGCATCTTCAAAAAAAAACGTATGAATTTTTTAAATAAAAAATAAAATGCCTAAAACGAGAGTCCATTTTCAGCGAAAACTATAACTCTTGAAAAATATCAAGGTGATCAAAGTAATTAGTCGTTTTTTACTTTTGCGGTTACCAACAATGCTGAGAATTTTCTTGGAATGAGTGCCCCATATTCCTGAATATATCTGTCTACCACTTACTTATTCTAAAAATTATTAAATTAACCTAAATACTACAGTGACTAAATAGTAAACACTAATCACTACAATGTTTGTCTAACTAAGTATGTAACTTTACACTGACAAATCACAAATAATAGGTTCGTAATGCTGTTCTGTCCATTTATACAAAATTTTGTTCCTCTAATGCCACAATACTTTCAAAATTTTCCTTTACATTTTCGATTGGCTTATTTTTTATTTTTACCTGAAAACCCAAAGAAGATGACATTAGTAACTGATAACCACAATGACTTTAAGGAATGCCTAACAACGGCTTTTGCGAAAATTCAGGTAAATATGTACTAAATTTATTATTGTTAAAATATTTCATAGGGGTGTATTTATCTAGGCAATTATACTAACTAATCGCGAATTTCATTAACTTTGTATTTTTTTATAATGTGAATATGTATTTTGTTCCATTTACGGAAGCGGCCACTGACCCTTTTGGGTATCTTTACCTGATATTGTAAATACAAATGTAAATTCAGTACTTCTGTAACCGTTCTGTATTTAAATATCGAAACCGAACGCTGTCTATTATTTCACACACAACAAAACAAAGGTCCTTCGAGCAATATCAAAGTACAATTCGGTACTCATCAAAACCGTACAATCATGGTCGTATCAACTGGATCACAAAAAACATTGGTACTACGAGCCGAGTTTCACAAAACATATTTCATTTTAAACAATATTGGGTTTATGTAATAAGCGATGCAATGTAATACGTAAAGTTGTTGTACGGTAATAAATAAAATCCGCACAGGAAAGATAAATGACACTAATTAGTGTGACTTTTAAAATCATTGTTTTTCTGCATTACGTCTTTTTAAATTGTTGGTGTTCAAATGATTCATACAATTTAACAGATTATTTGAATCTGTAATGTGAGAAAATATAAGTAGTAATAACAAACTAAGTTTATATGGCTGAACCATGTATAAACAAAAAAAGAAAATTTTGTAAAAAACGAGTGTCTAACATGATAAAGAAAATTCAACTGCAAAATATTTAACATAAAATTGTGTTTAAATTCTACGAGGAAGAGGCGAATATGAAAGTGTGTACCTGCCATCAGCTATTGCTATTATAATAAAAGGGATAATCCCCTGCCGAGTTCTCCGCCCTGACCAGGCTTCTTACTGACAAATACACGGCGGGGTTAAGAAACTAATGAAAGAATAAATATCTTTTTGAACGAGTACTGAATCATTTCTCAAATATTTTCAAATCCGACCTTGCACTTTACCAGGTACGTCAACAAACCCGATTCCCTTTGGGGTACCGGGAAGGTACTGAAAAACTACCTGCAAAGTTAAGTTCCAGACCAAAATACAAAAAAGACAAAATTCATATATTCACAACTTTACATCGCTGAAAATTTTACACAGATCTCCGACCCTTCTGCTGTCGTCATCCACTCTCTAAAATTACATATTTATGACATTAATTTTCTTACCTACCTTTCTATCGGCATTATGCAAGTACCTATAAGATATCCACAATCACAGATCAAAATATAACCTCACAGGAAACAAACACGATTTTACTATAAAAATACATCTAATCAAATAATTGAATTAATAACGTCAAGTATTTAACAGACCCTATTTTGAGATGTGAAAACTTCGTAAAATAGAGACTAAAGTATTTGAAATTTCCACTTTCATACTTCAAGTAATTCAAGAGTATTTAAAATACTGAGTGAAGTACTTGGAGTAAAGTACTTGGCAATATCAAGTACTAAACTCAAGTACATTTTAGAAATACTCCAAGTACCAAGTACCAAGTACCTAAATATAAAAGTACTTCAAGTAAAGTACTTGAAGTACTTAAAGTACTTGAAGTATTACTTCAAGTACTTTTACTTGAAGTACTGAACAGCTCTGCCATTGGATCGCATTTATCCAGAACTAATTCAAAGTATTTATCTTCAGGGTCGAGTAGGATATACAAGAGCTCAGCAAAATCCGTCTTTGTCATTTCCCTTGCAAACATAAATTCCACATCGTGTTCAAGAATTTTGTTGAATAGCGGCGATTTCTGCTTTGCAAGTATTAACAAAGTCTCAAACATGATGTCACAAGGTAAATGTACATCAAACGTGTACAAAAACAAAAGTTCTTGGACGAAATCAGTTTGTTTATATTCCACAGCAAGTTCAAATGCGTTGTATCCAAATGTATCGAATAGATCAGCCCCAAAACATAAAAAAGTAGCTATAATTTCATCGTTGTGGTGTGTTCTAGGATTAAGAAGTGAGTCCAGTAATGGAGTAGTGCCGCATTCGTCTTTGATGTTTACATTAATCCCTTTTTCTAATAATGAAAGTTTCGTTAATCTTGAAGAAGCGTGAACCAATCGATCCAGGTAAGCAGTTGACCAGTCGTCCACCTCTAAGGAAGCCCCTTTTTCGATCAATACCAAGGAGAAATAGTCATTTTCTTCACGGAAATGATTAATGGCGTATTTTAGTGCTGTTTCCCCGGAGGTGTTGCGAATCTCCAGATCATCCTTATCTTGTAGTTGTAATAATAAATAATCGAATAGATCTCTCCTGAAGCGAAGTTTGTGTCAAATGTGGGTATCTATATGTAACTTTGCTTATTTACCGATTGTGTCGTATAGCCTCCTGAAGTAAGGTAAAACCGGCTTCGTTTTTTTCTCTATTTAAGGACTTCGAAAAAAGCTTTGTGAAATAGTCAACATCGTTGTTTTTGATGGCTGTTGTCAAATCTTCAACGACTTGGGAAGAGTGCACTGGAAGAATTTTATTTTCGAAACTTTCCATTGCTGGACACTAAGAAACATCTCACATACACAAAACATATGATTGATATTTTATTTTTTCATTGTTTTATTATTATCACGTATCAATCTCATCAGTTTAATCACCTATCTATGTTTATGGAAGAGAAAGTAGATAAGTGACGACCACATAAGAAACATTCTTTACAACACGTCATATATATGTAGTAAATTAGAAAACAAGTTTCATAAGACTTTATTTTAAAGCACGAATTCCAAAATTGTAATAATAAGTTTTCTACTTCGCATTTTTTTTCTATTTTAAACTTAACATTGTAGATAATTTTTAAAATTTTGGAGAATCCAATCTTACAATTAACGTGTAAAATAATTGTTTATGTCATGTAAAAAATATCATTTCGTTTTTTTGACCTTTATTTTATTTGTGATTTGACAGTGACATTTGTAATGAATACCAGTCTTGAAAGCCTAAATTATATCATTTCTATTAAAGCCTTCAATTAAATCCCACGATCCTCGAGTACATGTTTAATACTGTGTTACGACTTGAATTTGAACATTTAGTCTCGAAGTGAGCCAAGCGTTTTCCGAGACCACTTTATATTGATTGTGATCGTATTGAACATGTGCCAGTTGTGTTTATTTTATATTTGTTTGTTAGATTTTGCGAAGACGGGGTAGTGTCTAATATGCGACAGGTCTTTTGGGAATAGACTATGATGCAGAACTTAAATTCGGTTCTTGCTACAACGTCTTCGGTAGCACGTTTGTTGATTTTAAATTTGATTTATTCGGTTGACTTTGCAAATCCAGAATATGAGAAACAAATAGGTATTTGGAGACAATATCGAGATTTTTCAATTTTAGAGATTTTGTTAGGCACTTAACAACCATGTGGAGAATAACTTTTGACAAGAAGCGATTCGTAAAGAAAAGGGCCACTTAATAATTTAGAAATTGCAACCAATTTCGCGTTTAAAACCCTAATAGTGTCTCATTTTAGGCGCCGTATTACACCCAGATAACATTAGGACAGCTCTATGGCAAAATTATGATAGACTTTGAAACATGACGTACGTATACAGAAAAACCCATTTTTAAAAACACCAAATGACAAGAACAACTGCCATTTAGGACGATATTTTAATTGACAAAATCCAGTCTACACGGACACGTGTAGACTTGCGAACTTCATAAGAAATTGTACATTTATTCAAATACCAACTTTTTTCGAAAATCGATTTTAATATCTGACAACATCGCCCCCGAATTGTGTCACGTTATATGCATTACCTTGAATTTTGTACGCTGTCGAAAGTTGGGAAAACTTCAAAATGTACAGAAAAAATTACCTAAATTCTCAAACTAATGGAAAGGTAGTCGTAAGAAGTACTGGAATAAACCCAGATTTTCTAAAATTAGCAAACCAGAGCCATACTTAATTAAAATTAACTGCACTAAATTCTCTTGGCTGCAGTAACACGTTTTGATTATTTATTGACTTATTTAGTTATTTATCCACAACCAGTCCATTATGAAGGCATAATTAAATAAATATAGATTTGTTATGGGACTCATAAACTACTACTGCTGCGTAATTTATAAGACGTTAGAGAAAAACTAGAAATAATTTATTAAATAACTTATTATTATTAATATTAATACTGACATTAACAGATACAACCTAATTTACTTGATCAATTCCACCTTGTCAATTTCATAATTCATTTTGAGGAGAGCAAAACGTAAAACACGTGAACGCGTGGATTGTCAAAAGTTGGATTCTCGCTCTTTCTGAAGATTTTAAATTGACCCTTCTTTGCAATATCGATTTTATTTCGTGTGAACCCTTCAGTGTATCCCTCGGGCAGATCTAACGACTTACCTCCACCATGTCGTTTGATGGCTATTTATATTGATCATCTAAATGACCGAAGAACGTCTCACAATGCGACCTGTGTGTGAATACGTTTTAGTAATTTCAGGAAAGCAGCTTTTCTCAAGGTCACTTTATATGTTGCATTATTTTTCTCGTTGTGCACAACATTTTTTAGGATTGTGAAATTCGAAGACATTAAAACTTATAATACAGTGTGCTTTTGAAATACATATACAAAAAAAATAATAACGGGTTTTGAGTCGATAAAAACAGTTTTAGGAAACACATTTTACGCAACGTCTCGTTTTTCTCTTTCAGTCATTTTTTTAAATCTTCTATATTTTCGCCTTGTAATACTTTGCTGACAAATTTAACCTCTTGGTACTTAGTGTTTTTTGGTAAAGTATCTTGTAGCTTTTTAAATGCCATTTCACCTACTTTCCCCAGGCTATCTTCCAATTGTTTATACAATTACTCTGCTATATCCACAGCAGACTGAGTTAAGCTCAATGGTTTCTAAGTTTTTAAGATGGTAATAGATATTTACATAAAAGTCAGGAAAATGTCTCATTACTGAAGAGGAGCTATGTTGAAATACGAGGCACTTTGTACCGAGTATTTTAAAGCTCCGAGTCAAATAAGGAAATAAGACATTTTACTGACGAGTTTTGTATTAAATTTTTCCGGAAATCGCAATAAATCGCTAAAAATCGAGATTTTCCAACAAGTTTTTTAATTAATTGCGCAAAAATCTAGTTTGTCAATTTCTTGAAAACGATGGTTACAAACAAAACAATTATAAAATTTTGTGCGTACGTCAGAGCAGAGTGTGTTTATTTCATTAATTAATTATGAATACAAGCGAAAACACTGGTGAGGATGTTCCTTTTGACCTAAGCAAAGCAGCCGCTGCTGCTACAGAAGAATTGTTACCGTCGAAATCTAAGGAGCGGTATGAAAAGCAGTTCCAAATCTTTGAAGATTGGCGCAGGCTTAAAAATGTTACTTCGCTAACGGAAGACGTATTTCTGGCTTATTTTGCGGAAAAATCAAGTTCTTATAAGGCTTCAAGCCTCTGGAGCACTTACTCTATGTTGAAAGCCGTGCTTTTGTTGAAGGAAAATTTGGATATCAGCAAGTTTTGTAAGGTAACTGCTTACCTAAAACGAAAATCGACTGGTTACCAACCAAAAAAATCGAAATGTTTGTCTCTGACCAGATAGATAAATTTCTGCTTGAAGCTCCCGACAAGGAATTTTTATTAATGAGAGTAAGTTATTACAATGATTACATATTTAAGTTTTATTAAATTTGGTAATTTCAGGTGGCGCTTATTTTTGGGGTGTCTGGAGCCTGTCGATGCGACGAATTATCAAGGATGTTAGTTGACGACATTGAAGATCAAAATAACGTGCTAATAGTACACATTCCTGATTCTAAAACAAAAAAACCTCGACGCTTTGTAGTTGTTGATGAAAGAAATCTTGCTACATACAGACGTTATTTGGAATTACGTTCGCCTAGTACTCCACACAAGCGCTTATTTTTAAATTACAAGAAAGGGAAATGTACGGTCCAACCAGTGGGCTTGCATTCATTTGGTAAATTTCCTTCTCAAATTGCTACCTACCTTGGTCTACCAACACCTCTGGAATACACAGGACATTGTATGCGGCGCAGTTCCGCGACTTTACTAGTAGACGCAGGAGGAGATGTTACCAACTTAAAAAGGCATGGAGGATGGCAAAGCAGTTCAGTAGCAGAAGGATACATAGAAGAGTCCATCGAAAATAAATTAGATATAGCTAATAAAATACAAGCTGGTCCGAAAAAAAGACCCTTCACTAATATCGAGACGTGTCCCTCTACAAGTAGTGATTCATCTGAAATCTGTTGCACCGAAATCTCGACTGAAATTTTTGATAAAAAGGTTAAACTTGATCATAAATCTCTGTCTGGAATTAACATTGCAAATATATCGAATTCTACAATTAACGTTAATATCTGTAAATAGTGTAATTTACGAAATTTTGAATAAATTTTTCTTGTTTAAATAACTAATTATTTTGCGTCATTTTTGTAGTTTTTACGGTACTAGTCAGGGAAATCCAATTTTCCTGCGCCTAATGTCGCAAGGAAATGCTGTTTCAATGACGATTTCCGGAAAAATACGTTTTTATATAGGGTCATCATAAAATACTCTAGTCAACTATGTAAAACAACTGAAAATTTTTTCGTGCCGCTAATCACCAAAATGATTTGAACTTTTTGAAATGTCAAAACGTCAAAAAATCTGTCAAATGTGTCAAAAATTGAAATGCCAGGTTTGCGGTTTAATTTCATTTTAAATAGACACGACAATACGCGAGAGCATTAGGGGTTGCAGTGTTATCGAGCATCTGTGAACGCTACTGCAATACATTTGACCTTCAAAAATTCTAAATTATCAGAAAAGCGTTGATATAGAAGCGGGAAATTAGCTTTTGTGAAATTATAAGGCATAGAATGCCCAGGCGGTTCAAAATTTCTGTATCGAGTAGCAGAAACTGGAATTACAACATTTAGAGCAGAATGAAATTTATCTTCGCCTACAATGTCACCTAACAATTACTTATGTTTGTATAAACTAAATCTAACAACCTACCCCGTGAGTTTAATATTTGATTATATTGAATAATTTTTAAGAATTCAGCTCAATTATGAAACAGTCTACTAAATTGACTACCTAAACTTATAGGTTCCACAAAACCTAGAAAATTAAAATCCCCAATTGTCACAATTGTAGTAAAATTTATACATAATTCGTTAAATCAGTCTAAAAATAATTCATAATCAAAATAAGAAACATTAGGTGGAATGTACAAACAAACAATATAAATTCTACCTCTATCTAATATGTGAAATAGAAGAAGTATGAATTGGAACACTGCTGAAGTAATTTTTTATGGCCAAGAGTACACCCCCACCTTTAGATAGACCAATTTCTAAAATCTCACGGTCGGGTCGATATATATTCATGTCTGAACACAATTCAGAATCATCAATATCTCAATTTAACCACGTTTTTGACAAACATATTATATCAACATCGCAATGAAGACTATAAAAAAAGTTCATTATGTTTAGTCCTAAGTCCGCGCACATTTTGGTAATAAATAAACTATCAACTACTAGTTTAAATGATCAGAATTCCTACTAGCTGTTTTAGAAGACGATGTTGGGGTACCACTTACTTGTGCAGTCACTAAATGAGGGATATTATGAATTAATTTAATTTTTAAGTCTTCACCATTGGCATTTCGTTCATTAATTTCTTTGACAATATCTTGTGGAGTTGACACAATACTATCACCAAAAGTCAATTCTGCTGGTATTGTAGGTGATTTTCGTTTGGCTTTTACAAAGGACCAAAACTTTTTAGCATCATGTTTGATGGAGTTTTCGCTGTTTTAAAATCTTATATATTCCATGCGGCTTTGCTTTCTTATTTCCTTCCTAAGAATTTTTTTATTAATAATAATAGAACTTGTAGACCATATGGGGTACTTGGCACGTTTACAGTTGTAGATTCTTCTGGGTACATATTGATCAAATAAATTATATATTGCTGAATGAAAATAATAATCAATTGCAGTATCTACTTCTTTGATGTTTTCAAGCTGTGACCAATTGACTGATGTTAGCGCTGCATACAAGTCTGCCAGGATGGCTTTATAAAAATTAAATTCTACTGCATCTGAGCTTTGATGGAAATTGATAACTTCATTGGAAATGTATGATATAGACACGTCTAGCGATGGGTGATGTAAGCCCTCTGGTACTAATGGAAGTTGACTTGGTTTACAATTAATATTGAAGTGATCAGCTGACAATACCACATCTAGTATCTTGGAGTTTACGTTGATAATTTTATTGTGCTGTGTAATGTTGTTTAAGAAAATAAAATTAGCATAAATATTGAACAAATGTGTTGTACTATTTATAGTCATACATTCAGCGAGCTCTGAAATGTTCAGATCCCCCAAAATAAGTGATCTAACTGATTCTCTAAAACTTCAAATATTTGAACATAATTCGCAACTGAATGTGAGGGCGGAATATATATGGCTACAACAGTTATCATCGTGGTCTTTATGCAAATTCTGCCAGCAGCTATTTCAATTTGAGGTACGGGAGATGTTATATCTAATTTTTGAGCTGGGTATTTATCACTTACTGCGATTAGGACACCTCCTCCCCTTCCACATCTTCTATCATTCCTAAAGACATTAAAAGTGCTTGAAAATAATTCAGAACATAGGACATTGCTATTTAGCCAGGTTTCAGTTACAACTATAATGTCGTCATCAGATGCACATGTAACGTATGTGTCAAAAGTTTTGGCACAAAATTCTTTAATAATATTTTGTGCACTAACATAGTTATATTTAAATTTCTATTACAACGTACAAATAGAACACTTATAAAGAACAAAAATAACAACTCATATTAAATAAAGTGGTCCATACTCCTCAACAAGACGCAACTTTCTTCGCACATCCCGTATTAAGTTTTGGACAGTCTCAATATCGATTTCTCTGATTTTTGTGTAAATTCTTCGTGGTAATTGTTCTTCGTTTTCAACTTACCATCCTCTATCATAGACTTTTCAAGCTAAAAGTGCCCAAAAATCTTCAAATGGATGAGCCTAGGGTAAATTAGGAGGATTGTGGCACTTAGAGACAAAAGGTATGTGATGATCATTAAACCAGTTTTGAACTCGCCTTAATTTCCGACAACATCTTGGGATCCGCGCCAATTGATTTGGTGTATATTTTGGACATTTCTTTCTTTTCCGGTATTTTTGACCATTTCTTTTCAATTCTCTTGAAATGGTATCCTTAAAAGTGCCGTACTCACGTCCCAATTTTCTGACAGACACACCGATATTATTCTTTGCCCTTGCAATCAATCTATCGGCCTTGGTCTGGGTAAAAATTCTGGGTTTTCCACTTTTTGGTAAGTTTATGCATGGTAAACCTTGCTCGCACTCAGTTATGGTCCAATAAACAGTTCTTTGGGAAATATTTTCATTTTCAAAAATTCGAACTATTTCGGACTTGGGTATCCGCCCAACTAAAATATAAATGCTTCTGCGGAGACTTAATTTTTAAGACATTTCGATTTAACCAATTCCAAAAACTAAACTGTCAATATAAAGATAAGCTATTGAAGATTTTTGTGTTTCCAAACCCACATTAAAAATTCATAATTTTCACGCATTTTCCTCCTTTGAATTTTGTGCCAAAACTTTTGAGACATACGTTATTAGTATAAAAACCACTTACTTTCGTATTTCAACCTCTCACATTTTGGTAAAAAACGTTAAAATTGTGATTTGATTTTTGTTGGACGTTGTTGGTAGTCTGTTGGATTTTTACGAGTTTTTTTCTCCAAGTTTGGATCTTTGGTATTCCATTTGAATATTTTAAAATTATATCATCTTCACCCTATTCTCTGCGATTTTTAATTTCAGTCCTATATCCTTTCGTAATGTTTCTGTTGCATCTTGAGGATTCTCAAATGATATTCTAGAGGACGAATTCTTCAGTTGTTATACTTTCGTAACCGACAACACGATATAATTTTAATTTTTTCATGTTCACCAGAGAATATGGTTTGACAAGCGGTACCGCGTCAATTCGTCGCGCACAATTCGTCGCAACACAATTCGTCGCAAGTACAACTGGTCGCATGCGACAATTGATCCCAGGCAAAAAATGATAGCGTTTATAGAGAAAATAAGTAATTGTTATGAACGAGGAAAATAAAATAAAGTGCTATATTCTCAAAAATTTCATTATTTATAAAAAGTGTCAAAATAAATACATACGAGGTCCATAAAACAGTAACTATTAGGCTCATTTCTGACTAAACCAAATTGCAAAGAAGTGAAAATATTCTAAAATAATTTTTAATGCTCATACATATTTCGTCGGTATTCTACTGTAATGTTCATTTGGATTATTCGTCTTATTAATTAGACACTCAAGTAAGTGATTCATGCTTTTTTTCTCCCAAGTTTAAAGTTTGTCAATTAAACGAGTGAAAAAATTGCTTTCAAAACGTGTTACACACGTCATTTTTTTAAATAAAAAATGGCTTTAAAATTATTACAACTGTCAAATTAAAAATTTATAGATTTATCGTAATCAATGAAATCGTGAAAAAACTCTCGTTACAGTTTTAAGTGAAAAAGTATTATTTTCATTACGTTTGACAGTTTAAAAAATTCTTGTCTTGTCGCTGCGATCAATTGTCGCGTCCGACCAATTGTGTTGCGACGAGTTGTTTGCGATCAATTGTTGCGAGATCAGTTGTTTGCGACCAGTTGTAGAATCTTGACAAGCTCGGGATGTATCATTCTCATTACGTTTGACATCAGTCCCTTCATCCGATTCAGATAAATTAAAAAGAATTAAATTGCAAACCTTCCGATTTCTTTCCTGGACCTCAGTGATTAGTTCTTCAGCGGATAAGTTGTCATTATCAAAACGAGCGACATCTCCTTGGTTGTTTTTCATTATCTCTAGTTCAGATTTTAGCACATCCAATTCATTTTTTAATTTATTAATTGTTGCTACAATGTCACACTTATCACAGTAGTAGTGGATTTTTCTCAAGTTTGATCGAATGCACTCAATTTCCATTCTACTCAAACCAGAACAGTCAGTGTGAACCAGTTTTCGACATATATCGCATGTTACGCAATCATTGTTTCTTCCCTTTTTACCACAGTAAGTACAGTTAGACATTTTGTACAGATTACACACAAACTTAAGGTTACTTGAATAATTACAACGAGTGTCGCAATAAAAATAATGGCAACAAAAATAAGCGTATTCACTTCTCTGCTCACTCACTAGATCGGGGGGGCACTCTGGATTGGCCCTTAATAGTTATTTTTGTTACAAGTACCTAAAACATAGTTTTTTGGGACGAGCCGAAGACGAGTCCGGAATAGCAAATGAGTCCCAAAAAACGTTTTAGGTACGTGTTACAAACAATATTTTTTTGTTCAAGCTCCCAAAACACCTTAAAAACCATTTATAAAAACGACTAATTTTGACAAACGAAGCAAATATTTATTGAAAAGTGGGCTAGTGGGCTGCCACCATAGTAACTACAGTGTTTTGTAAACACGAAAAAACCTGACATTTTTTTGCACAAAATGCAGAATCCCGCACATATTACGAAAAAAGCAAAAGAAATCGTACTGGATTTACTTCCAGCGAAATCTCGGCAAATGTACGAAAAGGAATATCAAATATTCCTACGATGGAAAGAAGAAAAAAAAAATTGTGGTAGTAGATGAAGATGTAATGTTAAATTATCTTCATGAAAAGGTAAGTGCAGCCTTTATGTTCAATATTTATAAGCCTTACACATGATTATCGTGATTATTGCACTCACATGTCACATGATGTCAACTGACCAATCAAACGCGTCAATATTTGTAAATTCAACCAATCAGCATACAATTACGTGATAATTGCACACTGTGCAATTACCACTACCGATAATTATCACTAGCCAGATGTGCCAACTATAAGATAAGCAAGTACCAGTTAATTGCAAAAAAAAACAAGAGGTTACTAACCAAATATTTAATTATGAAACTAAGAATTGTAATTAATTATGGTACAGTTGTAGTAATTTACAGGGGTTTGTGTGCTTGGTGAAGTAGTAACTATATTTTTAGACATTTGTACCAAAGCAGACGGTGCGCAATTTGTGGATTTGTTATTAGACTCTTCCATAGCCGTTGAGTTGGCGCGTAATTTGTCAATCATTTGATAATGATGATCTCCATCGAGCTGAAGGTATGGTTTGATGGAGAAAGTATTGGCATGACCGGTAATCTTTATAAGCTGTTCTTCACCGACTCCCGCTTTTGCAAGTTGCGACACTGCAGTTGACCGTAATGAATGATTACTAATCTTCTTTTTCTTTATGTCGATGCCTATTTCTTCTGCGGCGGTTCTTGTCCATTTCCCCATTTCATTCCTTCCAACGGGTGAATTTTTGAACCATCCTACAGAACTAGGTTCTCTCCATGCAGGATTTGGCGTTAAAAATAAACGATCGGTGGTTATATGTTTACCTCTCTTGCTCAGCATTTTTTTGTAGAGCCTTAAATAATAAAATAATTATTATTTTGTATTTGAAACAGTATTTAATTACCTAACAGGGCAAATTCTAGGATCTGTGGTGTTTGTTGCAAGCCATTTGCTGTCTGTTAATTTATGGCTACCTCCTTGAGCTGTTTTGGAAAAAATACAATTGTATTCTATTCGCCCCGTAGGCAAACCACAATTATCACTTTCTTCCTTAAAATGTTTGATAGTAACGTTAACACCTTCACATCCCCTCCAAGCTAATTCTAATCCAGCCACATAAAAAAACATTTTCTGTAAACCATCTGGCGTGTCTTCGTTATAAATCTTTAGAATCTTGTTGTATTCTTCTAGAGTCAAAATTGAGGAACTAGTTTTGCGTTTTTCCGGTTGTATTTGTAGGTTCCGGCGTTTTGCGTCGCGTGCATTTCTACTACCCTTGAATTCCAGGTCAACAAAAGGATCAAACTTTATACCAAATTTATTGAAATACAGTTCTTGCAACTGCTTTGCCGTTACATTCCACATCGTTTTTATTACTGCTTCTTTGTAGTCATTACCATCGACTTTTTTCATATTGTACCCCCAATCTTTGAGGATGAATGCTAGTTTTTCCGTGGAAGTGTTTCCATCAAAAACATATTTGCGTTCACCGCAAAACTTCTCAAATTGCCTCCAGATTGAATTTCGTGAGTTCTTCGTATTTAGCGGCGTAATGTTTGTAATAGAATCATCAATTTCTTTTGGCGTGTTACGACCAAAACGAAAATTGGACATGGTTTTTTAAACCCACACAAATTTTGCAAAATGGCTGTTCTTATTTACTTGCGTCGCCATAGTATCGCACACCAAACTACTTCGTAAATCATTATAAAATTATTTTTAAAATGTTTGTTCTTGCAATAATCTGTTGAATATATTGCGTGCATCACAATGAAATCGATAATTTTGAACAACAATAATCTCTCATGCTTGTTGCCTAAGAAAAATGCACTCGTGCTAAAGCACTCGTGCGTTTTCAATGCAACAAGCATTCGAGTTATTGTTGCTCAAAATTATCGATAACATTGCGATGCACTTAATATATTATAACTGATAATTTCCGTATTTTGTTACAGTCACAAGAAGTAAAACCATCTACTCTCTGGTCAAAATATTCAATGATTAAAGCTGTTTTGTCTGTCAAAGAAAATATTGAAATAAACAAGTTTTCCAGAGTCATTGCGTTTTTAAAGAGAAATTCAGTAGGATACGAGCCCACGAAGTCAAAAGTTTTGACACGTCAAGAAATTGACACATTTTTGACAAATGCAGACGATATGAAATATTTATTAATAAAGGTAAGTTTAAAAAATATTCTTTGTATCAGATAGATTTATTTTTCATTTTGTAGGTTGCCCTTCTTTTTGGTGTGTGTGGTGCATGTAGGCGTGAGGAGCTACATTCACTAAAAATTCAAGATATTGTCCAAAAAGAAGAATATTGTCTAATTATAACAATTCCTGATACTAAGAGCAACATTAAGAGAGTCTTTCCAGTGATAGCTAAAGGCAAAGCTGTCAATGGCCTGGAATTATACCAGAAGTTTTTACGATTACGGCCCGAGACAGTTCAACACGATTATTTTTTCATTTGTTATCGTAATGGAAAATGCACTGTCCAACGTGTAGGAATTCATTCTTTTGCGAAAATGCCCTCGGTTGTTGCTGAATTTCTTAACCTGCCCAATCCCAAGGAATATCCAGGGCATTGCTTCCGACGAAGTTCTGCATCTCTGGCGGCTGATAGTGATGTTGATTTAATCTCCCTGAAACGGCTAGGAGGATGGAAGTAATTTTTTTGCAATATAATTAATGTTTTCTTCTAAATAGTAACAAACTTTAGATCGTCTTCTGTCGCAGAATCATATATAGAAGAATCTGTTGAAAGGAAGAAGAAGATATGCAGACAGTTATTGGGAGAAAAGCAAAACGAACCATCGACTAACACACTGTTAGTTACTACTGAAGCTACTTCCACGACATCAAAAGACATCAGCCTGATACCTTCAAGCTCCTCAGGTATTTCGTTTGGACACAACAGTTTTCAGGGAGCTCAAAACTGTTCATTCCATTTTCATTTTGAGAAATATATATTGTATTGTTGTATCTACTCCTTTAGAGTAAATGTGGTTATTTAATTATTGTTTTTATAGTTTTTACTATTCAGTCCCAAAAAGTTGCCATGGCAACTTTTTCGTACTAGTACGAAGAAGACTCATTTTACGGACACTTTTGAATCACTAAAATAACCATTTTTGGGAGCATGTACAAAAAACTTATGCCGTCGCCATAAAATTCTTCCAAATATCTTAAATGTTCTCTTCTCGTATCAGCTGCAGCACCATCTTCCTGAATATAACCGAACTCTAATTCTTCGGGCAATAACTAATTCACAAACACATCCAAAATTTTCTCCCTGTATCTCGTCGCCTTAATTGGTCCTTGAAAAAATATCGGGCCTATGAATCGTCGTCTGGAAACAGTTAACCATGTACTAACCTTCACTGCGTGTTTCTTCAAAAGCGTGAGGATTTTTTGTACTTCAAATTCTGAAGTTCTGTGAGTTGACGTAGTCTGACAGATGAAACCAGGCTTCATCAGAAAACAACGACAAATCGAGAATCATGTTATCGTCCATATTAGCTTGAAACCAACAACAATACTGGACACGGCGAGGAAAATCTGCTGGTTGCAGCTCCTGGACCAACAAAATCTTATATTAGTGCACATGTATAACTTCTCTTTTACGATTTTCCGGACTGTAAAGTGAGTTTTAATAAAGACTTCTTCTGGCTTTGTTCCATTCTCGTCCTTAAATCCTCAACAACGTCTTCACTAACTTGAGGCCTCCAAGTCGATTTTCCTTTACTACCAGTGTCGTTAAATCTGTCCACAATTCGCCGTATGTGGGTCTTCAAAGAATATTCCTCAATGAAAAAAGGATATGTTACCAAAAACTCGTCTTTACACGCATCCACAGAGTAGACCCCATCCTCATTTAATACCCCATTGCGGTAATAGGACATGATGATGAACGTGTTTTGCTCCAAAGAATAACCCATCCTAACCTATAAAAAAGTCTTTTGTAACAATGACCATAATCATTCCTCTGAGTTCATTACCCGAGATTATTCCACAATGATCTAAAGTTCGGATAAAAACGGTTTTTTGAGACACTTAAAGTTCGAACAAAAGGGAAGGACAGCAAATGAAAACAACAAGATAAGTCAATTAACGCACGAAGTGTGGGAAAACGCGCTAGTAATCAGTAAAAACGAAAAAATTATTGACATTCGACAGAATCTGATGAAGCGTTGGCGCCGAAACAGTGCAGCCACTAATGTGGCGGTAAAAATGAAAATTCCAATATTAGTGGAATCGTTTCCACAAAACTGTGAAAGGCGGCACATAATGTCAACAAAGTCATGGCCTTCCTTGACTACAATATTTTGTAATGACCTGTATTTGAATTAACATTATCATTTCAGAAATATTTTCGATACCAGTAAGTGTGGTGTACCAGTTGTCACTACAGATAATTGTCCCACTGCAATGTTTGCAACCATTAGAATTTGTAGCAATTCAAAAATCGTGTATCTATTCTAACATTATTAATCACCTACAAAAGTACACCGTAAAATACGCAACTAAATACTTAAATAAAATAGCAAAAATTGGGATGTTCCCAATCTTAAGTTTCTATGCAATCACACAATACTGAAGTCATCGTAAACTTGGAACAAATACCTAATCCTTTCAATAAGTTGATTCCTCAGGAATATTATTTTTGCAACAAAAGCACTGCCTAATTTATAGTAAAACTTTTTCTTATGGTCTTCACTATGAAAGGAGGAAATTAAAGTTTGCCTGGTATCTTAGTAAAAACTAAACATCTCAAATTTTTTTGTACACGTATTTCAAAAACACCTTAATAGAGCATCGTGCCACAGCACGCTAGTGATATGTTGCAATGTCGAAAAAAGCAAATAATAAACTTTCAATTTAAACAACAAAAAATACTTTAGAATCGGAGCAATTTTGTGGTCGATCGGTGCAATTTAAAGTTCCTTAGAACCGTAATGCAATGCAACACCATGACTTTCAATATTTACGTGTAGACACACACAATATTTAATAACATTATTGAATTGAATTGCATTATTTAACATTAGTAATGGAAAAAACCAAACGGATTAACCGCAAATTACAGAGGAAATACGAAACGGGCTTAATTTTTTCGAGATATCGCAGTCAGGCAACTATGCCAACAACTTTTCAATTAACATAGTTTACATAATTTTTTCGTGCATGTGCAACAATGCTATCTACGTTCCTTTGTCCACTACAACATAAGTTTTGCATGCAGAATTAGCAACAGAAATTATTTTAATAGATCCTTTTTGCATACTTAACTTTCTCTCCAGTGGGCGTCAATAAAATAACGATTACAGAACCAATGAAAACCATCACGTCGTTGTCTTTGTCTGCAAAACACACCTCTAAATTAAATTGTTACAATTATTATGCCAAAGCAAACACCCATAAACGTCCACCATTATCGTTTAAACACGGGGTTAAAGCAACAGCACTGAGGAACGGCGATGTCCTTTTTCAACCTGTGGCGGCAACGAGTCGAAAGGAGACGGAAAATTATTTGGTGGAAAGTACTAATGGTGAAACAACCCATTTGTAAGTAATGTAATGGTCATCTAGAATCGTTCCGATACAGCTCTGGTAGATTAAGTGAGAATTGTGGCGGCATTGTTTAAGAAAATAATACTATAAACAACGATAAACGCAGGTTTCTTCATGTTGCACACCCACAGATAGAGCAAATTAATTCGGGCGGAAAGAAGCACAGGTTTGCTTGTTTGTGGTAATTGAAAAGTATGTGTAGATCGAGCCGATTTGTTCCTTTTACCGAGTGTGAGATCACTTGGAATAAAAAAAATCCTGTGCTCAACAAACGTTAACTTTTATATTTCCTGGCTGAGTCTGTTTCAAACGAAATTAACCCAAATATTTTTACGAAACTAGCATAAAGTTAAACAAGAATATATGTTCACCGAGTGTGAGCAATTACATGTCAAAAGTCCATTAAAAACGTCTGAGAAGATAAAACGCCCCCACAAATATAATAATTGTGATTAATAATGATAATCCATCATCCTCACCGGCATCTTCTCTTAACAGTGATAAGTAAGTATGATTAAATTATTATTGTTTTTTTTTTACTATTTATTATGTGTACCTTGTGTATAGGTATCGTTTGTGTTGTATTTTGCCATTTTCTCATTGTAAATTTCGACATTTAGTAACCAATCGAACGTCAACATAATGTTTATTGCAATTATCCTTCACTTCTGTTCAAACTGAATCATGATTTTATAAAAGGAAACAGAAAAATTATTCTATAGTACTCTTAGGAAACTTACTACATACATCGTTCGACCTTCGGTCTCGCACACTATTCACGTTCGTTATGCTACACCGCCTTTTTGGCACTTGTAACATAAACAACTATTGCATGACTATATTCAATTTTTGTAAGTCTAACGGTATTGAACTTTTAATGCTGCCGCCCTACACGTCTTATCTGTTCGAAGCATTGGACGCAACATTTTTCAATTCTGCGGTAACTGTGTGTAGCAGACTAGCTTATACAAGGTGACTGCGAAATACATGCAAAAAAAAAAATGGGGAATAGCTCACAATATGATTATGTCACTGGGTAAAATTCACGGTCCTAAGTAGTAGCAGTGTCTAGAAAAAATTATTTGAAATTCAATGTAAATTGTTGTACGCGCCGCTGGACTGTTTTGTGACATACATAATTACTACAATGAATGGAACAGAGCGAGTCGGTTAAAGAACCAAAAAAGTTACTTTATCAGGCACTTTTTTAATCGCAACGTGAAAAACACGAAAAGGGCCAGTTAGCATCGAGCGGTCGGTGAAATCGGTTTATGGTGCAGTTTTCCCATGCAGATTGTGTCGATATGGTAATGGGTGCATCAGTGGTACAGCATCTCCGAGATCATGGTACCTTTAACCTCAAACTCACGATCGTGGCCGTGATAGGACAGAAAGAAGAAGTTGGATTTTCACAGCTTGTAGTGCATCCTACATTAAAAGAATACGGCCACATCCATACCATGTTGACAAAGTGCACGGTTTGGAGTCCACTGATTGTTCACGTTGTGTAACTCACTTTTTGTCCGATGGAACTCCACGTAGTCGTCAACAAGTACGATTTCAAGAGACGGTTTTCGATAAATGTGTATCAGTTGGATGAAACAGTTCGTTTGTGGAAATCAACAGTGTCCAGAAATTATCGAAGAGCTTCAACAAGTGAAAGTGACACCCGCTACTCCGGTGTTTTTTTACCTATCAACAAACCTCTTGCGACGCTCTGACGCCTGTATTGCTAGTCAAGGACAACATTTTCAACATTTCTTGTAAAAAGGTAGTAGCATTCTAAGTTGCTCTTATTTCTGTTCCAATAAACAACGTAAAATCGTTGTGACAAGGACCAAACATCCGTCAGAATCAAAATTACCAAAAAACTTTCACACTGACCTTTAACGATGAATGAGTAAATGAATGAACGAATGATAAGCAGCAAAAAGTCGGTTTTACTTTTAATTGAAACTGAAAGTGTTTAGGTCGTTTTTATTCGAACGTTTTTCCAACTCTGTTTACAAGGTGGCTCAGTGCCTTCGTATCGAGGGTGGTTCATGGGGGTTTTGCCCCATTCGATTTTTAATTTCTTTTTTCTATATTTCGGCTCTACTAGGGTGGGGGATGCCGTGGTTAAAATATTTGCACTTATTTCGCAGTCACCCTGTATTTATGAAGTGTTAAGAGAATTATTACCGAGGAACAAAATACACGAAGTAGCACAAATATTCAACAAAGCTTACGTTAAAGTGTACGGTTACAATGCATTAAGCCCTTTCCAGTGGTAGACCCGGGACAATTTTTCATTTTCAAGCAAAAAAATTTGCATCAAAATTTGTCCTTTCGTGAGAGTGAAATCCTAGGACTGAAAAAAATAAAAAAAAACTGGAACTGAAACACCCCAGTAACAAAACACGAAATATAATAAATAATAAATTGATTTCCGCGATATTAGAACTAGAAAACATTTTTTTTATTTTGAGGATTTTATTTTCAGTAAATTTTTCCAAATTATTTTTGGTGTTGTTTATTTTGGTTTTGGAAATGGAGCACGCAGTGGGACAATTTTTTTTTTCAAACAAAATCTGATTTAGGACAGTCCATTTCTGTCATTCTAAAAAGTTTTGGAGCTTTATTCAAATTAAAAAAAGAAAATCTGTAATTCCAGGCTTTATGACTTACCTAATCTATTTGAAATTTCTTCAATAAAATCTGTCTATTGCTTCTAAGCCTGATTTTAAAGATTCTAGAAATCCTAGATACTTCTGATATTCTAGATGTACTATAGAACAATTTTTGTGTTTCCTTTTATAAAATCTTAGAAATCATAAATATTGCAAAATTTTAAAAAAACCCCGAGATTTTCACGTTTCTAAAGACTTTGAAGATCTCAATGATCTGAAATTCTGAAGATTCTTCCAATGATTGAAAGATTTTCAAAGACCCTGTAACTTTTGAGATTTAAGAGTTTTTTTAGATTCTAGAAATCCTAGATGTTCAAGAAATCCTAGATATATTGTAAGCCCTAAGAACTCTAGAAATCTTAAATACTGCATAAATTCAATACATTTAAGAGATGCATAAGATTCAAAAGATCACATAATTCTGAAGACCTTAAGACCTTAAAAACTATGAAATTTTGAAAATAATTCCAACGATTCAAACATTCTCTAAATTTTTCGAAAATTTTGCAAATTTTAGAGAACCTAGAAATCCTAGATATGCTATAGGTTTCAACTCATAAATATTCCACAGACGCCAAATTTTCCAGACATCCCAAAATTTTGCAGATCTTCAACACCTTGAAAATCTTGAAATTGTGAATATTCTTCCAACTATTCAAAGATTTCCAAAATTCCTGTAACTTTTAAGATTTATAGATTTTACAGGTCATGCAATTCCCAGATATTCCAGAAATTATAGAAATAGTATAGATCTTAAGGGTTCTCGAAATATTGCAACAATTCAATAAATTCAAGGGCTGCGAAAAATTCCTGAAATTTTTACCATTCTGGAAACCTTGATGAGCGTGAAGATTCTCCTAATGATTCAAAGATTTCCAAAATTCCTGTCTGTTTTGGAATTTTACACATTTTAGAGATCCTAGAAATCCTAGATATTCCAGAAATCCTAAATATAAACTTTAAGAATCCTCGAAACCATAAATATTGCAGAAATTCAATAAATTCCAGGGACCCCAAATATTCCAGAGATCTCATCTTTTCGACCTCCAAAGCTTGAAGATCTTCAAATTCTGACGATTGTACTAACGATTAAAAGTTTAAAATTCCCATATTTTTTGAGATTTTGCAGATTTTATAGTTTTTTGAAATCCTAGATATTCCTAAAATCCTAAATATGCTATTCTTAAAGAGTCTCGAAATTGTACATGCTCTAGAAATTCAATAAATTCCGGGAATGCGAAAGATTCCACGATTCTGAAGACGTTGAGAGCTTGAAGAACCTGAAATTCTGAAGAATCTTGCAACGATTCGAAAATTTCCAAAAATCCTGCAATTTTTGAAATTACATTTACAGATTTTTTTTAGAGATTCTAGAAATCCTTGATACTCCTGAAATCCTAGATATATTAGAAATCATAAATACTGCAGATTTTCAATAAATTCCAGGAATGCGCAACCTTCTAGAGACTTTCACGATTCTGAAAAACTTGAAGAGCTTGAAGATTCTGAAATTCTGGGGATTCAAAATTGTCCAAAAATCCTGAAACATTTGAAATTATTTTTACAGATTTTAGAGATTCTAGAAATCCTAGATATTCCTGAAATTCTAGATATATTTACTATAGGCTTCAAGAATTTGCCACGATTCTGAAGACTTTGAAGATCTTGATGATCTGGAAATTTTGAAGATTCTTCCAATGATTGAAAGGTTTTCAAATACAGGGTACTTTAGAAATTTAAGAGAATTTTTAGATTCAAGAAATCCTAAATGTTCCAGAAATCCTAAACAAATTGTACGCCGTAAGCATTCTAGAAATTCAATAAATTTCAGGGATGCCAAAGATTCCAAAGATCTCATCATTCCGAAGACCTTAAGACCATAAAAACTTTCGAAATTTTGCAGATTTTAGAGAACCTAGAAATCCTAGATATACTATAGGTTTCAAATATCCTAGAACCCATAAAGTCATAAATATTGAATAAATTCTAGCGACGCCAAATGTTCCAGACATCTCAAAATTTTGTAGATCTTCAACAGCTTGAAAATCTTAAAATTGTGAATATTCTTCCAATGATTCAAAGATTTACAAAATTCCTGTAGCTTTTATGATTTTATAGATTTTACAGCTCCCAGATTGTCTAGAAATCATAGAAATACTGTGGATCTTAAGGGTTCTCGAAATACTAAGCCAATTTGATAAATTCAAGGGCTGTGAAAATTTCCAGAAATTTTTACCATTTTGGAAAACTTGATGAGCATGAAGATTCTCCTAATGATTCAAAGATTAAAATTTTAAAATTTCCTTATCTTTTGAAAATTTGCGGATTTTATAGTTTCTAGAAATCCTAGACATTCCTAAAATCTTAAATATGCTACGCTAAAAGAAAATTGTACATGCTGTAAAAATTCAATAAATTTCGGGAAACGATTGAAAGGTTTTCAAAGGCCGTGTAACTTTTGAGAGTTTACCGACTTTTGAATTTCAAGAAATCCTAGATATTTCTGAAATTCTAGATATGCTATAGGTTTCAAGAATTCTAGAAGTAATAAATATTTCAGAAATTCAATCAATTCCAGGAGTGCGAAACCTTCTGAGATTTTCACGATTCTGAAGTCTTTTAAAATATCGATGATCATGAAATTCTGAAAATTTTTTCAACGATTGAGAGATTTTCAAGGCTCCATAGTTTCTGAGATTTTATGGATTTTTTTGAGATTCTATAGATCCTAGATGCTCCAGAAATCCTAGATATGCTATAGGCCGTAAGGATTCTAGAAATCGTAAATACCTCTGCAGAAATTTAATAAATTCCAGAGATGCAAAAAATTCCAGAGATGTCATTTTTCTGAAAAGCTTAAGATCTTAAAAATCCAGAAATTCTAAAAATAATACCAATGATTAAAAAATTTCCAAATTGCCTGTCACTTTCGAAGTTTTCCAAATTATCCTAAAAATTCTAGATATTCATGAAATCCTAGATATGTTATAAATCTGCAGGATCCTAGATTTCATGAATTCAAAAAATTCCAAGGACGCCAAATATTCTGGAGATCTCATCATTTTGAAGAGAATCAAGAGCTTAAACATCTTGAAATTCTAAAGATTCTTCCAACGATTCTAAGATTTTCAAAATTCCCATATTTTTCGAGATTTTGCAGATTTTATAGATTCTAGAAATCCTAGATATTCTATAGGCCTTAAGGATCCTCGAAATTGTACCTCTCACAGAAATTAAATAGTTTCCGGGGATGCGAAAAATAACACGATTCTGAAGACTTTAAAGAGCTTAAAGATCTTGAAATTCTGAAGAATCTTCCAACTATTCAAAGATTTCCAAAAACCATGCAAGTTTGGAAATTATACATATTTACAGATTTTTCAGATTTTAGAAATTCTATATACCTACTGCTGAAATCCTAGATATACTAGATATCCTACAAATGATAATTGCTGCAGGGATTCAATACATTCTAGGAATGCGAAATTCTAGAGATTTTCACCATTCTAAAGATTTTGAAGACCTTGATGATTCCGAAATTCTGAAGGTCTTCGAACGATTGAAATATTTTCAGATGCCCTGTAATTTTTGCTATTTTAGTAATTTTCTAGGACTCTAGAAATCATAAATACTACAGAAATTCAATAAATTCCACGGATGCAAAAGATTCTTTCATCATTCTGAAGACCTACAAGACTATAAAAATCGTGAAATTCTAAAAATAATTCCAGCGACTCAAAGATTACCAAAATACGTTCATATCACGATTCTGAAGACTTTGAAGATCTTGATGATCCCGAAATTCTGAAGATTCTTCGAACGATTGAAAGATTTTCAAAGGCCCTGTAATTTTTGCTGTTTTATAGATTTTCTGTGATTCTAGAAATCCCAGATGTTCTAGAAATTCTAAATATACTGTAGACAGTAAGAATCCTAGAAATCATAAATACTGCAGAAATTCAATAAATTCCACGGATGTAAAAGATTCTCAAAATCTCAGCATTCGGAAGACTTAAAGACCTTAAAAATCCTGCATTCTGAAAATACTTCTAGGGATTCAAAGATCCTCGAAATCTCTGTAACTTCCGAAATTTTGAAAATTTGAGAGATTCTGGAAATCCTAGATATTTCTGAAACGTTTCAAGGATTCTAGAAATGATAAATTATTGCAGAAATTCAATGAATTTCAGGGACGCCAAATATTCCAGACATCTCATCATATTGAAACCTTTAAAGCTTGAAGATCTTGAAATTCTGAAGATTTTTCCAACAATTTTCAAAATTCCAGCATCTATTGAGATTTCGCAAATTTTATAGATTCTAGAAATCCCAGATATTCTTAAAATCCTAGATATCCTATAGGCCTTAAAGATCCGCGAAATTGTACATGTCGCAGAAATTCAATAAATTCCAAGGATGCGAAACCTTTTAGAGATTTTCACGATTCTGAAGACTTTCAAAACTTGAAGATCTTGAAATTCTGAAAATTCTTCCAACGATTCAAAGATTTTCAAAATTCCCGTATCTTTTGAGATTTTCCAGATTTTAAAGATTCTAGAAATACTAGATATTCTTATAATCCCACATATGCTACATGTCCTAAGGATCCTCAAAATTGTACATATTGCAGAAATTCAGTGAATTCCAAGGATGCGAAACTTTCAAGAGATTTTCACGATTCTGCAATATTTGAGGATCTTGATGATCCTGAAATTATCAAGATTCTTCCAACAATTGAAACATTTTTAAGTTCCCTGTGACTTCTGAGATTTTACAGATTTTTGAGATTCTAGATATCATAGATCTTCCAGAAATCCTAGATGTACTGTTGGCCGTAAGGATTTTATAAATCATAAATACTACAGAAATTCAGTAAATATCAGGTATGCAAAAGATTCCAGAGATCTCATCATTTTGAAAAACTTCAAGAGCTTGAAGATCTTGAAATTCTGAATATTTTTCTAAGGATTCAAAATCCTTGTAACTTTTAAGATCCTACGAATCCCAGATATTTCAGAAATCATAGCAATAGTTTATATCGTAAGGGTTTTCGAAATCACAAATACTGCAGCAATTTAAAAAATCCAAGGGCTGCGAGAGATTCCAGAAATTTTTACCATTCTGAAAACCTGGATGAACCTGAAAATTCTCCTAACAATTCCAAGATTTTCAAATTCCTGTAGGTTCTGGGATTCTACAGATTCTAGAGATCCCAAAGATCCTAGATATTCCAGATCCTAGATAATATAAACCTTAAGGATCCTAGAAATCATAAACGCTGCAGAAATTCAATAAATTCCTGGGACGGCCAATATTCCAGAAATCTCATCATTCTACGGACCTTGGCGAGCTTGAAATTCTGAAGATACTTCCAACGCTTCAAAGATTTTCAAGCCAATGAGATTTTACAGATTTTAAAGATTCTAGTAATGCTAGGTTTTCCGGTAATCCTAGAGAATCCTTTTAATAAATTGAAGAAAGTCAAAGGAAGCGAAATTGCTAGAGATTTAATGATTCTGAAGACTTTGAAAGGTCTTGACATTTCTCAAATTCTGAAAATTCTTCCAAAGATTTAAAGATTTCAAAAATTCCTGTAACAGAACAAACGTTCCGCATTCTTCCAGAGATTCAAATAAATATTTCACAAATTTAGAAAATTCTCAGTACTAAAATTTTAGTGTTTCAGAGATATTTTAAATTCAAACGATGTCAATGATTCCAAAGTTCTAAAGGTTATAAAAATTATGTAAATCGTAGAGACACAAACTGATCCGGTTTTTGGAGTTTCTAGAGGCTTTTACAATTCTTAAGTTTCCAGAAACCGCAAAAAGTCCTGGAATGCTTTCAAATGTTCGACATATCATAAACATTTACCGTAGTTTTACGAATTTCTGGATTTAAAAACTCTGGAGGTTCTGGTGATTCTAGAAAAGCCCTGAAAATCCTGAAGGTTCTGAAGATTTTCGCCATAGATCAGATCTTCAGATCAGAAAAAATTGGTGTGCCCAAAAAAACTTTGACTTTTATTTAGTTTTCATTATTACAGAAAGTGAATTTTAACTCAGTATTTTCCACATCATTACCATTAGTAAACTTGGGCTATGCAATGATTTTTAATGTCATAATATTCAAGAGTCTTCATGTCGTTGTCAAAAATGTCAAACCACTGTCAAATATCGAATTAATCTTTCATAGGTATGCGTTTTTCTCAACGTTTCCTTCTACTAAAATATCAAAATTAACTTGATGATTTTTTTAAATGAACACCTATTATATTTGCAATCAGCAGCACACAACTAATTTTGATCGAATTTTCAAGCAATTTTATGTCGAACACGAAAACTTCCATTAAAACTTTTTCTTAGTATTGCCATCCACTCTTTGAAACCAGTTTCCGATTTTTCTCTGTACGTATACATATTTAAAAATTACCTGTATACCCCTGGGGTTTACCTCTCACTTAAGAATGAGAAATGTGATTACGTTTTAACTCTTTTTCACAAGTATTTTAAGGTAAAAAACAATAATAAATGAAGAAATAAGTATTACGTCTGATGCTTGAGTTGTAAAAGGTACGAGTATTAAATGCTTGCGGGATAACTATAAAATTTAATTACCATTTGCTAGACTTTATTACTATTATTATTATTATTATATATGATCCACGCCAAAAAAAAGATATTTGCAGTCCATTAAGAGTAATGAAGTTTGCAACAAAAAATAGACAAAATTAATTACTACATATTTTTATTCAAACAAGTTTTGTAGATACAGACTGAAGTCCCGTTCTTAAAAAATAGATTAGAGGGGTGCTGTAACTCTAATTTCTTTGTCTCTCTGTCTGCAGTCCCAACCGGATGAATCGATTTCAAAGTGGTTTTGTTGTTTGAAAGCTGGTTTAATCTGGATAAGTTTTTTTGTCGGGGTTTTTAACACTTGTTCGACACAGCATGCACAAGTCTACTTCTATGCATAATTCCTTTATAACAAACGCCATTATTTTCGAACAGAAAGAAGTTTATCGACAAACCTAACTACTACCCACGACACCTCTGAAATGTGAATATGCGAACGCCTCATCAAAAGAACTGAAGCAACGCCATTCACGGCATGCCATCCACCCTATTAAATTCGTTCTACCAAGCATGAACGAATTTATTTCTTGTTTCTATACAAGATGTTGACATTAATTTTATGCGCAGCGGTCTATGATAGTGCCGGATTTGCTTTATTTTATATTCAGATAATCGTTTGTATTAAAATTACTACGAATAGATAATGGAAGCGGTAGAGAGAGCGATTCAATGCGACAACCGTGTTAACACTTTATCACTGTTCTCACCCAGCTTCCGCCATTATGAAACAAATGTTTCTGGCTCATAATGTTATTTATTACAGGAAGCTGATAAATATTCATCGGAGTTCATTAAAAAATAAAAATTGGTTTTGCGTATTATTAATGGTGGAGGTTGGAAATGAGTTTGACACGGTAGGAAAATAAGTGTGATTAATTGTTTGTTTGCTTGGTTTTTTAGAATTGATAGGTGATACAAATTAGGATTGATGGGCTTGTTAATGGAAAATTGTCCAAGGATGGGTTGTGATGTAGGCAACCAGATATACGCTTGCTTTGTTGCTTGCCTATAGTAGAGTATCGCTACGACGAAATTCGCTTCATTGTTCATTTTTTGTATGAATTAAAACTTTTTTTGTTAATTTTAAAGCCATTTTGTTGCATAGTATTATGCGTCTATTCCATTTCTCGTAAATTTAATTTTATAGATAAATTTATTGGAATAGGTGGGTTCAGAGAAAATTTATGAGTAGATATAGCTCACTAAATTTCTTCCAGCAATGTTTTGACCTTTTAAACTTTATGGAAAAAGCCTTCGTTCTGACATTACACAAAGTGGATCGCCGCGCCCAATGTTTCATAATGACTTTTCTGGCGCTGTGTATCACAGAATTTGGTATTTATTATTCCATCAATTTATTACGGGAGCAGGTAGCAATTAAGAAAACGATACATGTATAATTTTTACGGTTTTGATAACAACAAATAAACACCATAATATGTTAATCCACTCTTCATCAATTTATCAAAAGAATATTAGTCCCAAGTATATCTTGTTTTTAAGCAAATTTTTTTAAAATGATAATTCAAAAGACAACGACCGTTGCATTGAGGATAAACCAAGAAATAAACGTAAACAAATTAGTGAAATATGTCTTTGATTCAAGATCGCAGGATCGCACTCATCTGTATTATGTAGGTACCCGATTCCTGGCTGAACAGGTATATCAAATGCAACATTGTTACCAACACGAATTGTAATAAAAATAAAATTTATTTCTCGAGACCCTCCCATTAACATATTATCTTGTGAGCGATCACACTTAAGCATCATGAAAATGTTTGTGCTCGTCCGTGGGCGACAAGCTTTCAAGTTCGAGGGTTAATAAGTCGGCTGAGGGTTTAAGCATCAAGTAATATTCATGGAGCACACAAACTTTGACTCTTAATACTATTCCCCAATAAAGTAATTAATCAAGGAGAAGATTATAATTCAAATTTTGTAATTTGCAACTAAAATGCCACCTCTCTAGTTTAGTCGTTTAGTTCTTTATTTTTGTTAAACTTGATAATAATTTAACTGTTTTCATAATATTTATTATTATGAATGCTGCCTTTACATTCTCACTCGATCTAAAAACGTGGTTTTCAACTTGACTAACCAGAGTTACGATAATCAACAAACTTGTTTCAGTTGGGTTTTTGTAATACTTGAAAATGAGTCGTTTTGTAAGCAATTCCTTAAGTCAAATGGGCTATAAAAGACAAGTAAGTGTTACGAAAAACGTTTTTATCGTATCATTCACTGCTAGGATTATGATCTCTTTATGTCATACTAAGATTCCATAAAGCATTTCTTGTATAGATAATAAACATAAGTTGTGCAAATGTAGAAATTTTGGTGACGTTTGAAAAACTGACGAATAAATTAGCACGTCATTCCTCATTAGGAGCTGATAGAAAGTTGTCTAGATACTTAATTTGATTAGATTTTCGTAAGGATTATCACTTTTACTAGCCCTGGCGTTGAAGTTCGACGTCCCCTTGTTGGACTCCCTGGTGGGTGGAAACACAGGACGAAAACAAAATCCAAGATATGGATAAAAAACAACTAAACCCACTGGGGAACTGCCTTCGGGTGCACCTCAAACTGAAAACCCAGCCATTGTGGATTTGCAACCTCCTAAGGGAAGCGAATTTGCGGGGCTGAGGTAAAACGGCGGAGGAAGGCTCACTTGCAATAGGAGGCGGCGAATGCCGACCCGGTATAAACCCCAAGGGCAAAGGGCAGGCTACAATAGCCAACCTTAAACAACCCTGAGGAAAAAAAGCTCCAAGTCAAAAAAGGGAGTGCGGTCTTCAACCTCTACAGCTCTAGTAGCACAAAAGCAAAAGAGGATGAGGAGACAGGAGACCACCTCTAAAGAACATAGCTACAGGAAGGTAGCTGCCAGCCACTTTCAGTGGCATCAAGTACACAGGGGAAATCCTAAGGATAACCTGCGAATACGAGATGTATCTGGAATGGCCAAAACAAACAGTGCGCTCTCTAACACCCTTGTGCAAAGGCGCACAACTGCAGACTGGTGAGGGCGACCCTGGATGCTGAGGTTGTACTTCGCCGCTTGGAGGGTCAGAACCAATGGGCTCGCGTTAAAAAAAATGGCTTCTTTTCCATCACGAGGATAAACACGAGGCTGTCTCTCCAGGCAACCTCTTTGTGTTTGGTCTTAGGATGGATGAGGCCAAAACAATCAGAGAGAGAAAGGGCAGGATCAACTGTATGCTGTCCTCTTTCAATCTGAAACTTAAGGAGAACGAGGGGTCGATTCAGAAAGGACAGACCCCTATGGAAGAGGCAGAAACCCCAAGAAATGAAGCTTCTACCAGTGGGGGCTGGTCCGCCTGAAACATAAGCCTTGTGTCTCCTACGATAGGTATGAGATTTTTGGTTGCAGAGATTAATTTCATCCGGATTAACCTGCAGCATTGTCGTACGGTGACGACTGTTTTTAGCAATAATCCAAGAATCATGGGTAGTAAAATCGAGGATCGCGGGGTTGAGCAATTTAAATGGCACTGTTGTTTCAGGTACCACAATAGAATCTCCAAGGGCATGTATTTACATTCCCAGGAATATTAAAGCCGTCCTACTACCTCAGGTCAGTTCTAGGGATGTGACTGCGGTGAATGTTAAGTGTAACGTAGGAAGAGGTGAAGAGCAACTGGTAATAGCTTCCGTGTACTTACTACAGGTAGCACAGGAACCATGTCCAATATGGGAAATCGAGAACTTGGTGAACCACTGTGACACCGGAAATATAAACCTCATCATCGGTACCGATGCAAATGCCTACTGTCTGCTGTAGGAGAACAAAGATACTAATGAAAGAGGAAGAACACTAGCTGAATATCTTTTCGTAACATCGGGTAGTCAGTTAGTAATAGATATTACACTGGCTACATGGGATATCTCACAATGTACATATACCTAATGGCACGTCTCTAAAGAGGCGTCAGTGTCAGATCACAGATGCATTATATATACGTTAAAATGTATAGACATAGAGAAAAAGACGTACACGAACCGAACCCTAGACGGAATAACTAGGCTTTATACAACGAAGAACTGGAAGACAGACTGGGGACCTCCGTACAGTCGATACCAGAAGAAAGGCCTGGGCAAAGGTACACCAAGGTGGAATCGAAGGCTGCCTGCTTGCTAAGATAAAACTGGCTTTGGCAATGACATAGCCTCTATGAAAAGAGAGGGTGGGTGGGCGGGGCTAGTAGCTGCCAGGATAAGAGTGATTTTGGCAAATGAAATACCCCCAAGAAAACAGAGGGCGGGTGGGCGGAGTTAGTACCTGTTAAGATAAAACAGATTTTGGCAAATGTATACCCTCTAAGGTAAAACTGAATTTGGCAATGAGATGCCCTCTAAGAAAAGAGAGGGTGGGTGGCGGGGCTAGTAGCTGCCAAGATAAGACTTATTTTGGCAAATGACATACCTTCTAAGAAAAGAGAGGATGGGTGGGCAGAGCTAGTAGCTGCTAAGATAAGACTGCTTTTGCCAAATGACATACCCTCGGGGCCAAGAAAACTTTTCAACGCAGAAAAAAACACTAAAAAAGCTGAAAATTGGAAAGCTTATAAAGAGCACCGGAAAGAGTTTAGGAAAGAATTAAGAAAAAGGAACCGGGAAACGTGGATTTCTGCAGCGACATAACGTCCACTGCTTCGACCTCAAGGCTGAAGAGAGTTCTCTCGAAGGACTACGCATATCAACCAGGTTTCCTAGAGAAAAAAGATGTCAGTTTTACAACGACCATAAAAAAGTCCGCAGAACTTTTGCTGCAGACTATGTTTCCAGGCAGCACAAGGACTACTTCCCTTTCCAAAAGGGATGTAGCCGGTACTCAACCTTCCCGGAAGGACTGGGTGCTGGCGGCAAAGGCAACACTGGCAGCTCAGCTAGGTGTTGGTGAGCAGGTTCAAAAATAGATATAAAAAATATTTAGGCACCAAGTAACTTACCTGTGCCGTGTTACGCCGACTTAAGTTACTGAAAGTCTCTTTTTATTATTATCACTCTGTGCACAGGGAGAGGGACAAATTAAATTCGGTTAGTTTTATTAATTACGTTTAATGAAAAGTTGCCAAATGTTTATAAAACAAATTAGAAAAGATTCCCATTGCCAGGTGCCATGAATTTGCACATGACAAATTTAGAATTAGAGAATTAGATTAATGAAGTAGGATACCTTAAATTAACTGAACTAAGATATTCCTTTTTTTCAACATTTAAATTAACCTTCTAAGATAGCTGGACATAATACAAAAATAAAGTTTTAATCCTAAGTGAAATGTGAAGAGTTGAAAGCATTTAAAAAATTCGTAATAATGTGATGGTAAGCGATAAGCCTAAAGATATTGAAGCGATAAAAAATTACAATATGGAGGAATAATATGGAATTATAATATAACGAATCTACAAAATAGCGCTGACACATGGCGCTGTAACATGAAGATCCTTAAGGATGTTACTAAATACTATTTCGACCAATTATAATATTAATAATAATAATAATAATAATCTTTATTAATTCTTATGGACAATTGTATACAATTGTGTAGAATAACTCAAATACATACAATACAATACAAATAAATACAACAATGACATGTACAAACATAGTATACGGACACATACAGAGGTAGGTATGGGTAGACATGTCAATTATATATTATCTACTAGATATTCATTAATTGTGTTATTGTGTAATATGCCTTCTCTATTAATAAATCTTTAACTTTTAATTTAAACTGTTTTACATCTAGTTAGTTGTTTCATGTACTGTGGTAATTTATTATATAAACATATTGCCACATATTTAGGAGTATTTTTATAGAATGTTAAATTATGTTTTGGGATTTGTAGTATATATAAATTCCGTGTATTATAATTATGGTAATCATTAATCGTTCTAAAACTATTATAATTTGTCTTCACTTGAGTCACTACTGTGTATATGTATAAACTAATAACAGTTAATATTTTTGCAGAGGTGAAGTACGTCCTGCAACTATCCCTGTATCCAATCCCCATCATTATTCGTACCGCCCTTTTATGCAGTCTGAGGACTCGTTCTATGTCTGAACACATTCCCCAAGCAATAACACCGTATTGGAGATGAGACTGAACGGTAGCATAGTAGTACGTTTTTATTATTTTTATTTCAGTTGTTTTCTTTAATTGTTTAAGAACAAAGGAACATACAGACAACTTGTTGCATAGGACTTCAATTTGGGTTTTCCACTTTAATTTGTTATCCAACAATATGCCTAAAATTTTTATTTCGTTCACTTGTCTTATTGAGCCAGCTTTGGATTTTATCAACACGCTATAATCTTTTTCTTTATGTATATCAGTAAAATCAATAATTGTGGTTTTTTGGTTATTTTTTCTTGCTGTTTTAGTTATATTACTTTTTTATCTGCATTTATTATTATCGATGTATCGTCTGCGTACATCACCGGTTGGTTGCAAGGGTAGTCTGATACATTTGTTAAATATAAAAGAGGTCCTAGTACGGACCCCTGTGGTACCCCTGTGGTCATGACTAACTACTTGATCTGATTCCATTTATTTCAACATAGTGTGACCTGTTTTCGAGGTAACTTTTAAACCAATCCCATGTTACTCCTCTGATACCATCTTGCCAAAGTTTTTTAGGAGTTTTTGATGGTTGACAAGATCAAATGCTTTGCTCAAGTCTATAAAGAGTCCGTGTTACTTTTGTTATTGTCGATATTTCCGTGTATTCTATTTAAAAAATCAAAGAAAGCCGTTGACACTGATTTCCCTTTAGTAAAGCCATGTTGTTGCGGATGATTACGTCCAGAAATCTCAAGAAACTCACTTAATCTTTCAGCAACAAGTTTTTCAATAACTTTTGAGATGCAGTTCAAGTTTGATATCGGTCTATAATTATTCGTTTGTGTTGGATCCCCACTTTTAAAACATGGTAATATTTTGGATATCTTTAATAAACTTGGGAATTTTCCACTTTTAATGAATTATTTATTATAATTGTTAATATTTCTTTCAGTTGTATGGCACAATGCTTTAACAGTATTGAAGTTATCTCATCTGGACCATTAGCATTACTATTTTTTAATCCGTAGATTGTGTTACAGATTTCTGTTTCTGTGACTCGCTGTAAAAAAAATGTTAGATTGTTTATATTCGTAATTTTGCTGATTTTGTTATATTGACTACATAATATGTTATTTGAGTTAAATTCTTTGGCAAATTTTTAAATGAGTAGTTTAATTTATTGGCACATACGTAATTATCATTTATTATATTACCATCAACGTCTATTTGTATTTCCTTTTTTATTTTTGCCTTTTTTCTAATAATTTCCCAAGCTGTTGTGTTCTTATTTGTGGAGATTTCCATTAAATAATAATTATTGTATTGTTTTTTGGCTTGTATAAAATTAGTTTTGTGTATTTTTTTGTTTCTTATAGAGATTTCTGGCTGTTTCATCCCCGTCTTTAGATTGTTTGAAAAGTTCCTTCAGAAATTTGGCGGAACTTTTTATTTCTGGCGTAATCCATTTTTTTTTTGTGAAACCTGTTTTTTATCAGTTTTGTGTTTTAATGGAAATGCAATATTAAAATAGTGTGCAATTATAGTTATTATAAAACATGTTATACTGAGCATCAGCGTCAATGCAGTGTCTAACGGTGTTTCAATTTTCCTTATCTAAGAGATTTTTGAAGTTCCATATATTTTGTATGTTATTAAGTTGTCTCATTTGCAGTGCTTTTTCGGTTACATATTTCCTTAAGTTTAATTACTTGGGCCGCATGATCAGACCATCCTGTCCACGTTACATAGCTCTCATATGCATGTATATCAATCGGGATACAGATGTTATCAAGTCAGTTATTACCCCTTGTTGCTTCCTTTATGATGGGTTTTAGATAATAGGAGTGCAAGACGTCCATCATCTCAGATTTCTCAAATTGTTGGCCTAAAAAATTAATATTAAAATCGCCGCATATTATCCACTTATACTTTCTAAATTTTTTTGACAACATGTCCAACATTATGTTAAATTTCTCAAAAAACAAATTAATATCACCATTACTGCTACTTCTATATATGACAATAACAATAATATTAGTAATCAAATCAGTAAATTTACTTGCCACACATTCAAAGTGTAGGTCAAGAGAGAGACTTTTAATTTCTTCTACCGGTTGAGCCTTGATGTGATTTTTTCATAATATTGCAGTACCACCATGTATGTGGCTTGTTCTACTATAATAGTCAATTCAATAATACCCACTAATGTTCACAGAGTCAAAAGCTGTTCATTCAAACCAATGTTCAGTCACACATAATATACTACAAGGGTGTTCTTCCAGAGTAACTTCTAGTTCGTTTATTTTATTTACAAGACAGTGACAGTTTATTTAAATGCATGATGCTTAAATAACCGATGCTAGTTTTTCTACCTGTAGCTTTTTGGTGTACCCTATCAGGAAGTTCAAAATTTTCCTGGTCTTCGAAAAAAGTTGAATTTTTTTATTACCAGTCCTGCAGGCCAGTTATCACTTTTATACAGCTGTTCCATGAGCCCTGAGTCTGCACCTACTTTAAATGATACACTTAAAGCTTCTTCTCGTTTAGGAAGAGCCGTCACTTGGGATTCGTAAACCGGGTACTTTTCCTTCAGATACGTCTCAACTTGTACTGGAGTTGTGTCAGGTTTCACTTTTCCTACGTATAGCCAGGCCCTTTTCACCGCCGCGCTCCACTAAAGCTCCCTTTACTTGCATTCACTCCCGTGCCCTGGATAATAGTCTTCTTCTTCGGCCATTTTCCCGTGTTGTTGTTAATCTGCTGTAAGGGTGAGTTTTTGCGTCGAGATAATTTCTTTTATCGCTCGTTCTCTGCTCTGTTTTTATTGTGTCCATAACGGTGGCATCGGTGGAATCCGTGGACGAATTCAATTCGTCTATTTTGTCATCTGACTCTAGATTAATTTCCATTTCATGTTGTTTTACACAATTATCATTTTCGGTTTTATTACATAATTGTTCTATAGTTCTTCTGAGGTTCCTTAATTCTTCCTGTAAGTGCGATGTTGCTTTTAAGATAGATTTTTGAATTATCTGTTCTAGTTTTTTTTGTGATATCACAATATTGTCACTACTAGTATCATTGTTTATATTGGCACTAACATTTGCTCTTGTTGTACGTTTCATTGTTAGAATAACTTATTTTTTTACAATGATATACAATTTTCATGGAGCCGAACTGAACTGAACCGTACCGTACCGTACCGTACCTACTCTACATAAGTCTCATTTAAAGCGAAAGTCAAATTTTACGATATTTCAAAGGGGATAAGAACAATAAAAGACTTCACAGGCGAAGCAACTGCGGTCTGCCCCAGGAAGTTAGCAGCGAACTGGAGTTGTTCGGGAAGCGATATTCAGCGTCTTCTTTGACTTAGATTTTGGAAAATCACTCAATTCCAATATGGCGACGCAAAAAAATGTAACGGTAAGTACTTTGAGAAGGCCTCTTCTGGAGTTAGCGGGTTCAACAACAATAATTGGTTGACTAATACAACCCTAAACGATACGAAAACGACAGATAACGTTATTCGGCACTAAAATTTCAGGACACCCCCTGATCCTCACAACACGACTTCGACTGAATCCCTCAAAAACGGTGTGGGTTTCTTGATCAGTATGGAGATGAAAGGGAGGTTAAGGAGTTTTATACCGCTGTCTGACAGATTGTGTTGTATGGAAATCGAAGAAGGAGGGAGAGTGGCACTGCTAAATGTGAATGCACCCATAGAGGAGAAAGGCGAAGAGGAAAAGGATATGTTCTATGAGGGGATCGAAGCTGCTTTTCACTGTATGAAAAAGGGGGCAATAAGGGTAGTGCTGGGAGATTTCAACGCGAAGGTGGGAAAAGAGGGCATATACAAGTACAAACACATAACCGGGGGTGAAAGTAAGCACCAGGAAAGCAATGACAATGGGAAAAGCTTAACAGAATTTGCGGAGTAGAATGGTTTAAAAATTATGAGCACACACGTCAGAAGAAAGGACATATATAAAGTTAGGTGGGTTTCACCAGATGGCAGGTATAAAAACCAGATCGATCACGTGTTGATTGCTGAAAAATATAAAAGCTTAATTAAGAACGTAAAATCGAGAAGAGGCGGAAGTGTAGACTCCGACCATTATCTGGTACAAGTAGACTGGACAAGTAAGATGACGAACAGAGCGAAAGAAAAAATTTGGGGGAAAAGAAGTACGATGTGGGGTAACTAGTAGAGGTAGAGGTGCAGAGAAGATACCAAGGAGAGATACAACGAAACCTCAGATATGAAGATGAGCAAGACACGCAGAGCATTGAAGAGGAATGGGAAAGAATTGTGAGGGCAATTAGTAAATCTTCTAGAAAAGCAATACCCTTGAAAAAGAAACCCAAATGCAATAAAGGGTGGGACGCAGATTGTGAAAAAGAGGCAGAAAAGAAAGGTATTCTAAGGCTAAAAGCATTACAAACAGAAGCTGAGCAACTTGTAATAGCATACAGAAACCAAAGGAAAAAGACAAAGATGTTATACAGGCAAAAGAGGAGGAACTACGAAGAACAAAAGATGCACAAGATGCAGGAATATTACAGAAGAAAAGAAATGCGCAATTTTTATAAGGTAGTAAATAAAGGGAAAAGGGCACGTGAAGTGAATCTTATCAAGGGGATGGATGGCGCACTAATTGGGGATGAGACAGGAATACGGGAAAGATGGATGGAACATTTTAAACATATACTGAATGAAGATGATGATGAAGGACTAAGAGCATGAGTACAGCGAAAATAAAATTGAGGAATGTAGCGAACCAACTGAGAATGAGGTAAATGACATTTTGAATAAGCTAAAGAACAACAAGAGCCCAGGCGGAAATGGAATAGCAGCGGAGAATAAGGTATGGGGGGGGGACTAAAGCATAGTATATATGAACTAGTTAAAACCGTATGGAAGAGTGTATGCCAAGTAGCTGGCAGAGGGCCACAATAGTCCCTCTCCACAAAAAAGGAGATATTACAGAACGTAATACTTTTCGAGGAATATCCCTACTTGATGTGGTTTACAAAGTATTAGCGACGCTCATGAAAACGAGAATTGAAAGCGTCGTGGAACTGCAGATAGGAGAGTATCAAGCGGGGTTCAGTATATGGATCCGAAGCATTGGTTCTAAACAAGAAACAAGAAGAGAAATTGCTTAGCTGGGAAAGAAAAATCCTCAGAAGAATATACGGAGGAAAAAAAGTAGGTGAGGGGTATGAAAAAAGGGAGAACAAGGAAATTTATGACTTATATGGGGCAACTGACATCTTGGAGATAACAAAAGGAAGAAGATTGGAGTGGCTAATACCTGATACTAGGGTGGTAAAACAAATATCGGACAGGCAACAAAAAAAAAAGGAAGACCGAGATTAAGATGGAGACAAAGAGTGTTGCAAGAGATTACAGAAAGAAAAATCAAGAATTGGAAAAGAGAGGCAAGGGACAAGAAGGGTTGGAACAAACTCAGGCAGCTAAGGGCCCAAGGGCCTATTTAACGCTATAATAATAATAACTTAAGGTTGACTTTTAATTGGAGCCATACGCGTGTATCTCTGACATTAAGATGGCGGACTGTTTACATCCGGAAGTCGTACCGATATTTTAGGTTCGCGTAGGCTTACTATTATCGTATTTGGTGAGATGTTAATTGTTCGAGTCGCAAAAGAAGTAGAGTGGAGAGAAGAAGCAAGAGGAGAAAGTGATAGTAAATTCGGTTGTAAGTTGTCTTCATGTTTTTTTTATCGTCATCATCTTAGATTTTTATATCTGAATTATTTGTGTCGAAAAGCTTCTGAGTCGGCTTGTGTTAAAATAAAACTAGAATATAAATTACAATATTTACAAAGTAGAATGATTACAGCAAATATCGACTAGCTGTTGTAATGATGAAAGCCTGAGGTAATTAATTTGGTAATGTCTTAATTAAGAATGTATAAACTTGCTCGTCATTTTTAAATTTAAATTCCTACTACTAACATTAGTTTATTTAAATTTCATGCAGACGAAACATAAGTCGATTAAACAAGTAGCTTACGGCATAAAGTTAATTTCGACCTATTTACTTGCTACAAAAAGTGTAACAATAATAAAGTGTTTAAATTTCTTTATGGCTTTATAAATTGGCAGCGTAGACAAATATTTTCAGATTTTTGGATGATAACTAAGTGTTAACTTTAGATGCTGCAGAGTCAAGATAAATATAATTGTAGCAATTAATATTTACCGTTTCCTTTATGCCACCAAGAATGAAATTCTTCACCACCAGGACTCGCAAAAACAAATCTACCTAAATTCAGAACAACAACTTTAATTAAATTTCCTTTAGCATGTCGGTAACACTTCGCCGATAAAACGCCATCGCAATTTCCCGAAATTTTCCCTCATATCTCTCCCTTTTATTAAATCTGTGCCATTTTTCGCAGCTTTTCCACACAAAACAGAAACTAAGTAGAATCGCCGGAGCCTCTGCGAATTCCATTAGGGGCCCCACAATCGCATTATCTGACACAGGTGCAATTAAGAAACTCGTTTGAAAATTAACAGCGTCAGTCTGGAACTTAACAGTAAATCGAACTGCCAGCAATTACGAATTCGTTCAGACCTACATCTCATCATAATTTATCTCTAATTGATTGCGGCACAAAAATCATGACCGCACTGGGAGTTTGATTAATCGAAACGCGATTCTTTGCCGAAGAGGAGAGAGAAAGCGGACGGATGAGGAGAGAGAGCTGCGGAAGTTTGGACGGTTTTTGGGTTTTGTTTGTATTTTGGATATTTTGCAGGTCACGGCGCACCTGACCCCTGTGTAATCAATGTACCTTCATTGAGGCTGCGGACTGCGTTGGTGGCACGCTTGGAAAATATCAGAGGTGAAGCTGGCGGAGACGACGAAGTTAATGTTAGACGTTTATTTGGAAAAGATGAAATAAGATATTTCGGGGGAAATTAAAGTCTGCGAGGTGAACGGTCGGCTGGGGAAGGATATTAGAAAAATGAGGGAAGTTACGACGAAGAGTAATATTGAAATGTTTTAATAAATATTAGAAGAAAAAGTCAAATGTTAAATCTTCAAAGTTCATTCTTTCATTATTACTTCTGGTATTTCTTTTGTCCCAAAGAATGAATTTTCCTATCCCCTCTGTTCTTTCTTTGTGGATTTTCCTATTGTATTCTGTTGATGTTCCTAGATAGTTATAGCTTCCGATTCGATTATATTTTGAAGCAAATTTTTTCTGATTCGGGTACAATCACCAAAACATCGGCAAAAGTTCTAGGAAATTTATTGTTCTCATATTCCAGAATCTCACTTTCATACCCTTGCTTTTTCCTTGAATTTTTATATAGCGTCGTGTAAGGCGATTGAAAACAATAGTAGGTTAAGTACACAACCTTCTTTCAGTCCTACTTTCGTTGTAAATTCACTGGATCCGTCGTTGTGTGTTCTTATCTTGTTTACGCTGTTTTTATAAAGAGCTAATATTTATATCATGTCTCCTTCAACTCCTCACTCTCTTACACTGTCCCACACGTCGCTCTTCTTTATTTTATCGAACACATTCCTTATATCATTAGAATATATTGTGGTGTCCAAGTCCGAATTAAAAGTACGCACTGAAAAAAAAAAAAACAACATTGACGTGAAATCGCATTTGGATAATTTGAATTTGAAGAATGAATTAAGAAAATCGTTAAACATAGGCAACCAAGTGCAACTTCAATTTTTTGCTGTTAATTTGGAATTTTTAATAAATGACCCTCTTTGAAAATTATCACCGTGAATTCGAAGAAGGAAAAGGGATTTTACGCTGATTTTGTGTTAGGATTTATGTGTTCTACGACCTGAATTTTGGATTGTGAATTTAATTTCGAACGTTCCTCTCAAAGCGACGCGTGTAGCGAAATTCTTGTGATTTCGACCATATATGTACAACATGTGTTTTTTTTGTGATAAGGAATGCGAGAGTGAGAGGAGGGGTTGGGAATTGGAGGAATTAATTGGGGAACTGGACTTGGAGGTTTTGAACAGACCATCTGATCTTTTCACTTTTAGCGGGCCAATGGCAGAGCCGGACATTGACGTCACGGTAGTAAACGGTGGCTGGTTGGAGAGGTTTGTGTGTGACACGTGGGAGGTTAAGGAAGACTGGGGTGTGAGTGACCACAATTGTATATCCATCAATCCATCGGTGTGTAAGGTGTGCGGGGGAAGTTCAAAATGCAGAAAAATGAGGAGAGGGTGGTCCATGGGAATGCGATGCAAGTGTTGATGGGAGAGTTATCGTAGGATTTGGAATTTTTGAGTAGAGATATGTTATGTTTAGGGCGAAAAGGGGAGTGAGTCTAGGAGAATTGGGATGCCTGCAGATTAGGTTAGAAGAAGGAGAGAATCTGGAGAAAAGGGTGTGTTGGATGCGAAACTGTGGGAGATCTGGCAAAGAAGATGGGATATGAGCGAAAAGGGTCCAGTGACTCATGATTTTGTACCGAGTGTGAGGTTACCAAGTGAGAATATTTGGGTTGAGGCAGGAATGTTTGGATTGTTTTTAATGATGGGGCATGGGAGTATGAATGAATTTTTGAAGTTTTGTTTGGCATATTGTTTTCGTATGATGAGGAAAGAAGGAGTTGTGAATGATCAAAATGGATGGAGAAAGAGGAAAGACGATTTGGGAGATTGTTGGAATCAGGTTGTTAGGGGTGCGAGTGATGGAGGATGAGAGAATGAAGGAAGAGTGAAGTCAGTGCCGGTGAGGTATGAAGATACACTGTAATATAATTGGAATATGTGTGTGTGTGTGTGTGTGTGTGTGTGTGTGGGTGTGTGTGTGTGTGTGTACACAATATCGAAAGGGAGCGAATTCCAACTCTGAAAAACTCGGTTCGATATAAAATGTTGTCCTTCTGTAATCCGAAACCTGTCCTTTAGCAGATTTAGGCGATGCCCACTAGTCTTACTCGTAGGATTGAGAGGAAATGGGGTCTTTGAGAGGCCGAAATGTGAGAATTAGGTCTCTTCTCTTCCGTCGCTTCGAAAGTGGCGGCAGACCTATTATTAACAAAAATCTGTCTGACGTAAGATTTGTAAAGTCTACTGACGATATTTACGTCGCTTTTGACAAATATTTTGTTTAATAGGAAATCACAGGAAATCACACGAAATCACAAGAAATCACAGGAAATCAAAGGAAATCAAAGGAAATTAAAAGGAAATCAAGAGGAAATCAACGAGAAATTAAGAGGAAATCAATGAGAAATTAACGAGAAATCAACAAGAAAACGCGACTTCTCAAAGCGATGCGTTTAAATTCTCGCCTACCTATTTCATCCGACGAATATCATTTGAATAATTGAGAATGGTACCAAATGGGTTTCAGTGACAGCGATCTGACATCGTATGTCCAAGACACTGTACATATTATCACAAAGTTAAGAACAAAGTTTTTAAAATCAGACTCAATATTACCTCTAGGGACTTACGTTGCTACAGTTCTTCACTTTGAAATATTAGTAAAAAATTACACCAAAGATCAACATATGCTAACAATAACGGATTTGAAAGCAGAAGACAAAATGAACTATGCAGGGGCAGAAAAAATGTGTAGCCCGGAAGTAAGAAAAATGATAGGCGACAACATTGACAATAGTGCAAGAACAACAGCTTATTTGAAACTAATGTATCTTATACCGGCAGCATTCCTGGACAAAACGTTATCTATTGTAGAAAGAATATATAACATTTGGTATTGCATATTTTTCCTACGAATATGGAAAAAATGGATTAAGGACCAAAGACAGTATACAGTAAAAGATAACTTTTTATCTCCCAATTGCTACACATGCGTTGCACCCAATGGACACGCATTAATAAAAATAATTAAAATTTTTCAAAAAAGTAATCTTACTGATGATATGTTCTTGCCTTGGAAGTTTAGCTCTCAAACTTGTGAGAGTATGGTTAGAAGCCTTAAATCAATGATCTCAACTTTTAGCACAATTGTTAATTTTAGAAGAGATATGTTGCATCGAAGTGACAGACTGCAAACTATAAACACCATTAAAAAAGATTTGGATAAAAAATTCGTTTTTCCTAGACAAATCACGAAAAAAAGTTCAATCATGAAGAGAGATTTTGTGAAAAATGATGACTTAGGAAATATTTCAGATAAAGATATACAAAGCACCGTAGAATCAGCTTTACGGGATTGTCTGCGTGACACTGAAGATTTAGGAATGAAAGTGATAGATTTCAACTATGTATTTTTGCCTCCGTGCAAAGACATTGAATGCAATGACGAAGTTGAAGATGAAATGTTTAGAGAAGAACAGTGCGATCACATTGAAAATTACAACAATTCTCAAATACCCATGAAACGTAACTGTTTTCAAAGTTTGGAAAACGATCCAGTGGACCAAGATGAAGATTTACTGAATGATCTTTGCACAATTTCGTACGAATCTAAGAAATTTGCCAGAGACATACACCTTAGAAGTTTTGATAGTGACGATAATTTTGTTGAGATACGTGATCTAGTCAGAATACGCTTAGATAATACAACAAAAGTTATAAAAAAGTCTTCAGTTTGCTGGCTGTTAGACAATGAAAAGGATCGCGTCAGTGTGGATCGTCTCAAAAGATTTATTCAAAATAAGAAATGTAATAGTAGTAGAGTTAACTCAGAAACAGATACCTGCCTTCAACATAAAGATGCATCTCAAATTTAAAAACCAGTCCAAATTGGAAAACAAAAAAGACGCTATAATATATCAAGTGACTCATCTGATTTAGACAACCCAAGTAGTATCGAATATGATGATAGCACGGACACCGAAAGTTTGAATTCTTCCAATTATTCTGATGATTTGAATCCTCGTTTGAATCTCAAGGCTGAAAATAGTAAGACTGATCGTTCTAAACCAGACTTAAATATAGACGATTATATTATAGTACAATTAACAACTCAAAAACAAAACAAAAAATGTTACATTGGTAAAGTGCTATCAGTTAACCCTATTTTTTGTGATTTTTTGAAAAGGAATCCAAAAATTCCGGATGCTTTTTGTTTCCGGATATTAAAGATCAGGGGGAGATCCAAGAAAATGAATATATAATGAAACTACCTCTACCTCAGGTACTCAAAAGAGGCAGTTTAGTTTTTGAAAAAAAATTATTGAAAAAATATTTGATTTAATTCTAGTTTTTTTTTTCAGTAATGTGATTAACATTTGTGATAATGTAACCTCAACCTGGCTCGAGATTTGTACAAGTATATATCGTAGAGAATACTAAAGTAAGAAACTGTGCAAAATTCTAGGTGCCCATGAACACTTTTAAAGGGGAAAATTACTTTTAAAAATTTATCAAATGGGGTTATCCACTCCTTTATTGTGCAAAAAAAATTCTTACGTGTTAAATTTTGCATTTCAAAAGTTTTTTTCTAATATGCTTCATTTGAAAGTTGTGAACAAAAAATTAAAAGTGCATCTGTATTTATGGGTAGCTAGAATTTAGCACAGTTTTTTACTTCAACATCATCTACAATATATGCACAAATCTCGACCCATGTAATGGGGTAAGTATTTTTTAAGAAGTTGTTTTATTTTGTGATATTTTGTTATGATCTAACAGAAATGCTTTACTTTTATGTTTAGAGTAACCGTTTTTTTTAACATTTAATAAAATAAATGAAACTACTTGTTTTTTCTGTTTATGCTACCATAATAAATGAATAAACCCAATTTTTAAAAAGTAATGACTTAAGTTATTATCAAAAGTTTGATGTAATAGGTCAAACTTTAACATGATCTTGTATGCACAACACAGAGATGATCCTAATAGAATGATTTTGGACTATTTGGTATTCATTAATTACCTCTGTGAACGTATGAGCCAGTCGTTGTTGCCTTATGAGTTTGAGTCACTGATAAGTAAAAACTGCTGACGTAACTAAAAATATCCTTGGCCTTATGTACTTTTAATTTCGTAAAGTCAAAAGCAAAATTTCATAACATAATTTATTAAATCTTTGAGTGATTTAAACGAACTAATTTGTACACACCAGACATTTTTAATTTCAAAACTAAAATAGACCATAAGATTTTCTGACTGAATGTGCAAAAAATCTAGAATATTGCATATGTCCACTTTTAGAACAAACATTTGACCCAAGAAAGTGTAAAATTCGAACGTATACTTACTCTATTGATTTATATATATAATTCAGCTCTGCAAGCCTTAAAGACCCTGGGCTTTTTTAACAATAATTTTCCATTTGTTCCTGTGGCTGCTTTGGATTTCCAATCTTCAATGCCTAAGTTTTGAAGATCTTTTCGAACATCGTCTATCCACTTCACTTTTGGCCTTCCTCCCTTTTACTTTCCTCCTTTTAGGCGGTCTAATACCTTCCCAATCGTCCTTTCCTCTGGTGCTCTTCCGACGTGGCCTAGCCATCTTAGTCCCTGTGCTCTGATTACCTTCGTGATTGTTGGTTCTCCGTATATTTCCTCGATCTCTCGGTTTGTTCTTCTGCTCCATTTGTCTAATTCTTTTACACCTCCATATATCTTTCGTAGTATCTTGCGTTCCCATACTTCCAACTTCTGTTCCTTTTCGTTCGTTAGCGTCCATGTTTCACTAGCGTACAGGACTGTAGGTCTTACTATTGTCTTATATACTTATTTTTTTGTTCGTCGTGTTACATTCTTACTCCTCAGAAATCTGTTTAATCTTCCTACACTCTTGTTTGCTTTCGCGATCCGTTCTTCTATCTCTTCGTTCATTTAGTTTTTGTTTGTAATTACTACTCCTAGATATTTGAACCTATTTACTTCTTCGAATTCGTATGTTGTTCCTTCTTCTGTAGTTAGTTTCAGTGGTTTTGCTGGAGTTTGTTTTGTTTCCATCTTCATAAACTTCGTTTTCTCTTGGTTGATCGCTAAACCCATTCGTTTCGCTTCTCTGATTAGAATTTTTGTCATTTTCTTCATTTCTGCTTCTGTTCTCGTTATACATGTCACGTCATCTGCAAAGGCTATATTTTGGTGTCTTTTTTCGTATATCGTGCTCGTTCTGTGGATACCACTTCTCCTTATTATGGCTTCGAGTACTAGATTGAACAGGGTAGTTGATATTGGATCTCCTTGCCGGAATCCTGTTCTAACTTGGAATGGTTCTGACAACAGACCATTTATCCTGACTCTGTTTCTGGTGCTCTGCAGGGTCATCTTTGTCAGTTTTATTAGTTTTCTTGGGACTCCCAGTTCTTGCATCGCTTCTAGTAGTTCTTTTCTGTTAACCGTGTCATAGGCTTTTTTGAAGTCTATGAACAGCAGATATAAGTTGATTCCCTGTTCGTAATGTACTTCTTGTAGTTGCTTCAATATAAATATCTGGTCTACAGTAGATCTATTTTTCCTAAACCCTGCTTGATATTCTCCTACTATTTTTTCCATATGCTGCTTTAGTCTTCGGTTGATGCAAGTGGCCATTACCTTATACGTTACGTCTAGCTGCGCTATTCAGCGATAATTTTCGCATTTCGTAATATCTCCTTTTTTAAATATCGGGCAAAGTACTGCTTCACTCCATTGTTCTGGCATTTTTCCTTCCTTCCAACATTCTAGCACTAGTCGATGTATCTCTGATGCTACTGCTTCTCCTCCGTACTTTAGCATCTCGCCCTTTATTCCGTTTCTACCAGGACTTTTGTTGTTTTTCATCTGCCTTAGTGTTTCTCTTATCTCTCCTTCGTCAATTTCTATTGTTTCATCTGGGTCATCCGAGTCGTTCACTCTTTCGTTCGTGTCTTGCTGTGTATCCTGTTCGTTTAGCAGCTCTTCAAAGTATTCTGCCCATCGTTTTATTCTTGCTTGTTCGTCTCCTATCAGGTTGTCGTCCTTGTCTTTACAGTATATTACTCGTGGTTGATAGCCTCTTTTCTCTTTTTTCACGTTTTGGTAGAAGTTCCTTATTTAATTTTTGTTGAAGTTTTCTTCTATTTGTCGTATTTGTTCTTCCATCTTTGCTCGTTTCTTACTTCTGCATATCTTCTTGTACTCTTTCCGTTTTTCTTGGTAATCTTTTTGGTTCTTCTCATTTTTTGATTTTAGATATTTCTGTCTGGCTGACCTCCCCGCTTCTATTGCTTTTCTACATTCCTCGTCAAACCATTCGTTTCTATTTTTGTTGTCTTTTTTGACGAACCCTAGTACTTCTTCCGAGGTCTTCCATATGTTCTCTTGTAGTTCTTCCCACCTCTCTTCTATAGGTATGTCTTGCTCTATTGATCTTATTCTCTCATTCATCTTTTGTTCGTATTCCTGTTGTACTTCAGCTTTCTTAAGTTTGTTTACATTTATATCACGTTGCGTCTTCTTTCCTTCTTTTTTCTTCGGTATTTCTTGTTTGAGGTCTGCTCTTACTAGAAAGTGGCCTGAATTCGCTTCTGCTCCCCTGTAGCTTCTTAATCTGGTTATTAGTTGGGCATCTCCTTTCTACCAGTATGTGGTCTATTTGGTTGACTGTTTTTCCGTCAGGCGACATCCATGTGCCTTTGTAGATCTCTTTCTGCGCAAAGAAGGTGCTTTTGACTACCATTTTATTTTCTTCTGCAAACTCTATCAGTTTTTCTCCATTTTGATTCGTTTTTTGGTGTTTGCTTTCTTTCCCGACTGTAGCAATTCTCTTTACCTATCATTGCGTTGGCGTCTCCTATAACCATTTTAATGTCATGCTTTGGTATTTTCACATATTCTCTTTCTAGTTCTTTGTAATATTCTGTTTTTACTTCTAGATCTTTCTCTTCAGTCGGTGCATGTATATTCAGTAGGCTTATTTTCCTGTACTTACTTCTCAATCTTATATAGCTCATTCTTTCTGAGATTGGTTTGAAGGTAATTACTGCTCCTTTCAGGCTCTTCTTCACCATGAATCCTGTTCCTAGTTCTCTGTTGTCAATTCCGCTATTAAATAATATGTAGTTGTCTGTTTCAGTGATGAATTTGCCTTTTTGTTTCGTCTCTTGTATAGCTGCTACCTCTATATTATACCTTTGTAATTTTTGAACTAATTGTTTGTGTTTTCCTTCGCTATATGTTCCTCGAACATTCCATGTTCCTATTCTAATTTTCGGGTTTTTCTTTCTCTTCGTAATTCCTATCGGGTCATCCATGAGCTTTGCATACGTCGTCATTGTTTTCCGGTGTGTGGTTTCTTCCTCTATTAGTTTTGTGGATTTTCTTTGGGGTGCGACGGTGCTTTCACTAATTTGTCTAATTTACTGTCCCAATGCCAGACTTCTCCTGCCCATATCATCTTTTTGTAGCCTACTTTTGCCTCGACTCCTTTCCCTTTTTCTGCTGCTGCTATTCCTCTTATTTTCTTCTGTATCTCGCTCTCTTGTTTGGTGTAATCGTCTTCAATAAACGTTTTTGATCCTTTTAATTTGTTATTCTGTTTCATGATTGCTCTTTTTGTGTCCGAGTTCTCTATCTTTGCTACTACTATGTCGTATTTTTCGCTGACTAATCTTGCGTCTTGTATCTTAGTTTGGATTCCTACCTTATTTTTTAAGAGTTCTTCAACCTCTGCTGTTATTTCGCTTCCTTGTAGTTTCCCTCCTTTGATTACGATGTTGTTTCTCCTTTCTGCTTTTTCCAATTTTTCTAAGTGTTGCTCCACTCTTTCTAATCTTTCGGTCAGTCTTTGGTTTTCTTCTCTTAGTGTTGTTACTTCTGTTTGGTATGCTCTTTGGTCTCTTTTCATTTCTGCGATTTCCTCCATTAACGTTTTGAACATATTCTTCACTTCGTCCATGTCTCCTGCTTGTACCCTCTTCTGCTTCCTCTGTACTCTTTGACCTTCCGGTGATGGTGAAAAGGAGGTTTCTCTTTTTCGTTTCTGGTTGTCTTGTTCTTCTATTGCTAGTTTGTGTCCTTTTTCCCGTTTAGCATCCCCTGGCCGACTTTCTTGCTTCCTGTGTATCTAGTACGTTCCTGTGTTGTTTACTTCGTGCCGCGATAAGAACTGTCACCCAGACTATCTCTTCGGAAGTTAGGTTCTTTTGATTCCACACTTTCCCGAGTAATTGCTGTCCTTACACTTCTTGGTGCTTCTTACTCTTATTCCACTTCACTTCTTTGTTTTCTACTACTTCTCTTTCGCTTTTGACGCTCGATATCTCTCGATTTTCGAGTTCGGATTTCGGAGCGTGTTCTGCTTATCGTAGTCAGGACCGTACTCCACTCTATTGATTTAGACATCTAAAACCTAAACCTTGATTTTAGAGCAGCGTTCTTTTTGTAAGTAAAATCAGATTTTTTTTCTTAAACATTTCAGTTTGTTATTATACATATGATTCAACTTTGTATTCTCAATATACAAAAAATGTTAAGCAGAATTAATCAATCAGGACTCCATTCACTGATTGCTAAGAGGTTCTCCATCAATATGTTTAAATTACTGCTAACATTATATAGTTTAATGTCATCCGCGTACATGGCAGAGACTTAATAATTTTCTTGAAATCGGCCTGTATAAACTATAAACAGCAGAGGCCCGAGGACGGACCCCCGCAACACCCCACTCAAAACTTGCATCCAATTACTCAGAGCATGGAAGGAGAGGACCATATGAAGAGAAGTTAAGAACTCATACTTTCGTTGAAACTAATATGCAAGCAAAATTAAATGAATTAAAGAACTGATAAAATACATGCAGAAGTGAAAGTGGAAATTAGTGTAACAAGAAGTGGAGAGAGAAAAAATGACAAATGAATGGTGCAATGAGAAATGTCACAACTTTAAAAGAGAAACAAGGGTCTAAGAAAATCGAGAAACCAAAACATAACAAGACAAAAATACCTCAAAGTCAGAGAATCATATAGATGCAAATGCAAACAAAGACCGAAAAAAGCAAGTAATGAAGGATGAGGCACAAAATATAAAAGAAATTAAAACAGAGAATAATATGGAAAACATATTAATGAAAAAATTATGCAGATGCAGAGATGGAAGAAATGTTTCATGCAATTGTTGGGAGAGAGCAAGAAAAGGGCAGAGAGTACACGAAAACAACTAACGATTGAAATAAAAGAAAATTACAAAGTGCAGCCAATGACAGAAGAAATAACAACTCGACTAGTTAAATTAAAAAAAGGGAAAGGCAGCGGCGAAAGATGGGATTCCAAATGAATTTATTTATTTCTCATTTATTAGTTAATTTAATTTTAATTAATTCTGTGAAAAGCACCGTAAATAAAAGCTATAAATTCCAGTCATGAATTCGTCGAAAAATTAGTTTTTACAGAATGGTGGGTCGAAATTGAACCATTGTTCGAAATATTGAAATTATGTTTTAACTCCAAAACGTTCTCTTCGCAGTAGGAGCTTTATTCGAGTGATTTTTTTTATTTTCACTTTTTATGTGCACCACCCACGAAGCAAAAAAACGCTGTCTCTTTTCGTTGTTTAAATAGCTGCCACACTCTCATTTTAGATTATTGTATTCTGAACTCGTTAACGCTTCGGTGCAAATTTTAAACTTGAGTGCTAACTAAAAAAAATGAATTAGCATCAAACGCAAATGGTGAAGATGTATATATAATATGTATGGAAAACAGAATTATTTTAAGAATCCATTCCCACAATGTGCAGTCTTTAAAAATCAGTAAGTTGTAATTCTAAAACCGAATTATTTATTTTATTTAGAATTGCTCCAGTAAAAAATATGAACAATTATTCTTTCTTAATTCGTCCTTCGTTCACGCCGAATTCTTTCAAGTTAAAATAATACACCGGTAGTTATGACTATGAGTATGACAAAAAGACGTCTTGCTGTAAAGAACACTTGTTATCAATCACCAGAATTTCAATACCATGACATTTCGAACAACAAAAAAGTTGTAGCGCGTGTCCATTCTAATTTTTATTATTCTGGTATCACTGTTCTCGTAGATAACGGACTCAGCTGATAACAGAACAATATCACCAACCTTGACATTTATTTTAAAATTCAACTACCCAAAACAAGGACGTTTTTTCTCGAAAAAATACTAAACTTTCTGGTTCACCGGCTCAGCTTCAAGTTTGTAGACTACTTCCGCCTACGGAGTCACAGGCTATTAATGATCCAAAACATAAGCAAAGTCCCCGAAAGTATAAAATTCCCCACACTCCCAAAACAAACACCGCCAACTTCTAGTAATCCTGCAGGATTATCGGGTTGACTGCGTTTTGACAATCTCTCACGCCGTCGAAAACAGGAAACCAGTAGTAACGTTTTATCTATGGAAGTATGTGTAAACACGGGTCTATTAAAAGATAACGGAAAAACAAATTAATACGACAATATAGAGAAATGTGTGGTAAAACAGATGTTTGCCTTGAGGTGGTGGGGTTCGCGTGCTGAGAAAAAGATCACAATTAATGCCACCGGGACGAAAAAATGCTGTCGGCCTCTGAAACAACTCTGTTAAAGCTAGGGAACTGTTTGAATGGGTTATTTTATTTGAGGATTTAGTTGAGTCACGTCTTCGGCAAATGAAACGTAGGTAATCAATGCATTGGGGGAGATTTGTTTTGTTGATTGACTTTTGGGAATTATTTGAGCGGAGAGGGTGGAGGATTTGCGGCGAGGACCTAGACTGAGTAGTGAGGTTGAATAAAGAAAGATTATTGGGTTATGTACAATAGAGTTGCTGTAAATACGTCTGGGGCTTTTCGTGTTTGTTGTATTATCACGGTGGAAACATTAACCGAAAGTAAGCAAATCGTGGGCGTCCTATTACTGTCATTTTTGTATTAGAGTTTATCACTTATACAGGGCGTTTTTGATAAACATGTGCAAAAATATTTCAACTATCTAGTGAGCCTAAGAGATTTGACAATTTTCCTTTTAATATTTAAATTAGTGTGAGGACAATCGATTCCTTCCAGATTTTTTCGACATAACAAGATATAGGAACCTAATGTACATTTATAAATCTTAGCAAACATGAATTCACAAAAATCAAGTATGACAGGTAAAATGTAAAAAAAAATAAAATTTATTAACGTAGATTTATTTTATTTTTATTATTGCAAATTTTATGTTTTACTTTGCCAGTTGAAAAAAAAATGGGAACTACCTCTTTTCCTAAAATACTCGTAAAATTCTAGGGAGTAATAAAATTTGATGGAAGAAATGATTAGAACTTCAACAAAAACCATATATACATATAAGAGTGTGGCGATAAACTATATCAATTTCATTCTAGAGCACAGAAAAATTACCCTTAGGTGGCGTTGTAGCACGAGCGGAGTTTGGGGCTCCGGGTTGTGGGCGTTCTCCCACCGCGACGGCGATTCTACTCTATCGCAAGCACTGCCGCACGAGCAGGCCGTTACGGTCGCAAACTCGTGGTTGAGTCCCGGCTATAGCCAGAAACCGACAGCGTCACGTCATCCCGACCGCCCCTAACTGCTATTATAGGCCTACATCCTTTGTGCAGATGGCGCGATCGCCAGCTCAACAAGGAACCGCGCACTCCGCTTCCACCACGTGTTTTTGTGTTATTTACCTCAATTCCATTTAAATGTGCACTCGCTATAACTCTGATATTAAACTGCAACTGAACAAGCGTTAAAGTTTCAAAAAGAACAATAAACAACATTTAAATTCGCCATGCACTCTCGTGAAATTTGAAACAGCAAAGAATTCTTATCGGAGATTAAGATTGGACATCAGATAATTTATATAATGGAAACATTAATCAACAAAATATTTACAAAACAAAAAATTAGCAAAGATTTATAAAAACAAAAAAAAGATCTGGTGTGAAGTAAAAACACACAAAAACATTACATGAGGTTAGGGACCGCGGAGTATGAAAATTTACGTGCAATTTAAATTATACAACAAAGAAAATTACTGAAGCTAAAATTGTGGCATAGAAAAAAATTGAATGAGGTGAAAAATTGCAAAGCTAACAAAATTACATGAGTTTAATGTTTTATGTCCATTCGAGTTATTGGTTAATTTTTAAATTATTCAGCTGCATTGTGGACCATCGTTTTAGATTCCCCAAAACAAACACAAAAAAACACAACGGGCAATCTGGAGGTTCAAAATGGCGTCGGACGAATGCGTGCGTCTAAAAAATATGAGTCAGAAAATATGTCTCCCAGAAATGTGATCAATCAATCGAAGGAATAAAATGCACGTCCCACATGACCCACAATGTTCTTAATTTGTTCAATAAGATTTTACAGTTCAAACCAGAGCAAAGAATTTACCTGATGTTAGATTATGCCACACTTTATCAACGATATAAAGAAAGAATTTACATTATGTTAAATTATGCCACACTTTATCAACGATTCAAACAAAGAATTTACATTATGTTAAATGATGCCTTGCTCCAAGTGACTGGTTACTTAAAACTATTAGCTTTGAGAGTTTATATCGTCCCCAGCTTAACCCAAACAGAACACATGATAAATAAACAACACAAAATGTATTCGGCTTTGCGAGAAAAGCTTCTCGGTGATGTAATTTTCCACATGACAAAAATAGGAAAGTAGAAATGCAGATATAAAATAAATTAAAGAAATGAATATAATGATAAAAAGAATATATAAAAAAATATTAACTAAAGTTTTCCCTATAAACTAAACTATGCAAAAATAAACTTTAATTGTTCTCGAAGTAATTAATTAAAGTTTTGTAAATGCGATCGAACTTATGGTCGCTGATATTACACTAGTTACAGGTTAAATTAAAGTTTCTACACATAAGAATTATAGGCGATCTGATCATAATATTAGTTCTATAAGATCCATAATAAAAAGTAAGACTATTTCTCGTGGTTGGAAATTCCGGCTATTGGGACCACCCGTGAGCATCACATGATCCCGACCGCTCCCCTGACTTCTATTCTAGATCCGCGTCTTTTCTGCAGATGGAGCGATAAATCTCGCCAGCTCGACTAGGAATCGCGCCCTCCGCTTCTGCCACATGTTCCTGTTATATTTACCCCAATTCCATCTAAATGTTCAATTTCTATGACTCTGATATTAAACTACAACTGACATTAGACAATTTATATGATGGTAGCATTAATCAACAAAATATTTACGTGGTCAAAAAACTAGCAAACATTTGTAAAACACAAAAAGGATCTTGTGTGAAGTAAAACTTCTGCAGTTAAAAAAAATTACGTGAGGTTAGAAACTGCAGAGCATGAAAATTTACGTTCACTTTAAATTATACAGCAAAGAAAATTACTGAGTCTAAAATTGTGAGCTAGAGAAAAATCGTATGAGGTGAAAAATTGCGAGCTAACAAAATTACATGAAGTTAATATTTGCCACACTTTATCAACGATTCAAACAAAGAATTTACATGACGTTAAATTATGCCACATTTTATCAACTATTCCAATAAAGAATTTACATGATGTTAAATTATGCCACAATCCAAGTGACTAACTGCTTAAAACAATTAGCTTTGAGAGTTTATATCGTGGACTGTCTCCAGCTTATCCCAAACAAAAGTATGATAAATAAACACAAAATGCGTCACTCGTCGCGAGAATTATGGGGAAACATTTAATCCCCACGACCCCCACAGTTCACAATATTATAAATTCTACCGCACTTTCCCCGGTCCTTTTCCCAGAGTTAGGTTGATTTAACTGTAGTAAATGAACTATTAGCAATCTTGTGTGAGGAATTAAGAAGCGTTATGATGTAACACTTAAGTATAAGCATCCAGAAACCTTATTTATAACTTGATAAATAAAGGATGAGTCCTGACTAATTGAATTTCATGAAAGCTCCCAACAAGTGCTTTATCTGAACATTCTCATGACTGTTAATTTGTGTTAGGACTAGTTAACGATTAAAATCCTAACATGAACTGTGAATTTACAAACAATAATTCAAATGTACAGCACATGTTGACGTCGGTCAGAAATTCGCATATTTCCGTTTGGAAAAACTGCAAGAATTAGCTATCCTTGTTGAGGAAACTGCGGCGTCGCAATCGGTGCGTGCTTTCACTCACCAAAACAAAAGCAACAGTGACGCGTCACCCCCCTACAAAGCAAAACCAACTTCTACCAACCCTCTCACTAGATACTACCCCCTATGATTTTCTTAATTAAATTTGTTTTCAAAGTCAAAAGACCTTAGTTTATTTTTGATATCTTTCCTACTTCTCTGACATGGGTTCAAAATTTTTCAAATCATTTGTAACGTATTTTTTTTTTAAATCTATCACGACTCTGCGTCAATATAGATACGAGTAGATCTGCTGTCACCCATACGCCGTCCCGGTACGACGTCTATGAGTTCTAGTATGTACGGTGATGATAATGACTCATCGTCGAACGGGAAATCGCAATGGGTATTCCAGAAAGACCTCGATCGCAGAACATTTAGAAGGAAAGTATGGGTTTAAATACAGGCCACCTTCAGGAACGAGTCAGTCTCAGCCAACACGTGAAGTCCAGACAATGGAAGAAGTTGAGTCTAGTCAAATCCATTCCAGTCTGAATTATTTTGTACATAATCGCTGTGTAATTAGTCGTGTAAATTCGAGTTACTAAGAAATAAATTGTTGAGTTTTACCCACGCCGATTTTGAATCACCGAACAACGTAACAATGTTTATCACTGACGACCGGAAAGAATAACATATTGTGATCTAGTGATCTACTTGATTTAGACGTGGAACATTACCCACATTGGATTCCGTATCTTTAAAACAGGAGAATACGATTTTGAGGTTATGTTAATTTGTAAAAAAGTACCTGAAGTATGGAAATTAGGTGTAAAGGGACCTGGGAAAACATTTTTAACCAAAACAAAACCAATTAAAAGAAAATTACAATTAGTATATTTTTCGGTTAAGCAATTCACTTGGGCGTTTTTGCACTGGTATATATTTTGTACCCGTGTTAGAGATTCATATAAGTTACGAATCCATTCCTGCTGGGGTTAGCAAAAAGCACGCTATTAACTTGACACGATTTTTTCAAACGGGGTTCCGAAAAACTAACCTGAATACTTCTGACCTTTGTGACGCCTTTAAACAAATTAAGAATCCTACGCTGAGAGAGTTTTTAGAAATCAGTTTAAGATTCCGTACGGGTCAGCACTTGAAAAGAACAACGTCAATCCTTCACATTCTAAAACAGTTAATTATGTCGTTGCCGTAGTTGTGAGAGGTGCTAATCCACAAATTTCACATTTTTGAATGATGAATACTAACAAGTTCCTTTCGAGAACGTTATATAAAAATTTACCTAAAAAAACTAAATTCAGCTATTCTGCTAAAAAAAATAATAATAATTTCCCATATAACACAGAATTATGTTTCAGATAATCGGCTTATATCGTCCAAATTAACAGTGATAGCTGCTATCACTTGCTATTTATTTATTCATTTTTTTATTTTATTAACTAAAAGATGGTCGGATTTTCGTCCCGAAAAACGAAAACAGCATTCTCCATTTATAGAAGCCGCACCCAGCGGTGTAAATTGATGTTCCGCTCCATAGTAATAACTGGTAGCGAGTAAACTCTATAAGTCTCGGGCTTAGCCATAAATAACAATTGAGAGACCAGAGATAAAAGTTAATTGCCTATAATTACTTTTATTATTGGTAACATTTTTATTTTATAATTTTTGCAATATTAGTACTTAATAACGGTGGCAATAATAATAAGAATAATTTTGACTAACGCTGCCTTTTACTTCCGATTGAACATGCGAAGGAAATTGTATAACAGGGTCAATTCGACAAATGTTTAATTTCATATTTCCTTTCCTTTTTTATCTTGGTCGAAAATAAGAAGCAACATTTTGTCAAATACTTAATTAGGTACTTAAGACACTTAATCATTTCAGGCAGCCATTACTATGTACCTATTACAAAAGCGAAATGACATAATAAAGTTCATTTTTAGAAGTTATTGCGACTGCTTGTTCGCAGTATCTATTTCTGTTTTTATGAAATTAATAAAACATCAAGCAATATTTTATTTACCTTTCCTCTAATAAGATATTCGTAATAAATGCACTCAACAAAAACGATCCCGTTTTTTAATTCAGAAGGGTGCTGTCAAAGGCTCCAGGTTTGCTTTTCATTAGAAGTAAATAAAATCCAGCCGCAACAGCTTACATAAAAGATGAATAAATCTTTTTAGGTAAGACAAGAAAGTGTAAATAAGAGCAGCTACTTTTAATATTTTTGTTAATAACAAAAGCTATAAATTGAAAATAACAAGACTTAAAGTTATCTAATTTAATTTGTGTGTTTATATGCCCACTTGAAATTCTCAAAGGAAATAAAAAATTATGCTCGATAAAATATTGCTTTGATTTGATAAGGTATCGCAGTGGTAATAAAACAACGTTATGTTTTAAAAAATATATTTGTGGAGGTCATACGAGAAATGGTGCAATTTGTATTCAAACAAAAGAATTTAATCTTACTTCGTAAAAAAACTGGTGCCCGAGTTTTATCTTCTCCTTACTAGAAATATCCATTCCACCAGTGTTTTCAGGTTACCATCATGGCGAAGGTGTCCAGAAAAAAAGTAAATTCTAGTTCTGGGAACTTCTAAACAGTGCGAACAGCGCCCGTTTGGTTGCCCACCTCCTCGATCACGTGTCTTGTAAACATTTATGAATGCTCTGTGTATGTCGCGTTCGGTTCTCTTAAACCGCCCATCACCACACATCACCCATCTTGTAAGATCACGTTTCACATCTCAAGCAAATCCCCTATATTTTAACTAACTGATTGTCACCGGATCTTCCATCCCTCGAATTTCGCAACATATCATCGCCTTCGCCACCCACTCATGCCATTAAAACCAAAACCGCCACTTCCCGCCGCCTGAATCCAATTTGCCTGCCGTCCTGTCACCGCCAAAATAAAAAGAAACGCAGAGCTTCATTCAATCCTGCGTCCGGGCTAAAGCGTTGGCGGAGCTGCGGTAAGAACGGATTTTTTATCCAGATGTATAGGAAATAGTGGCATTTTACATAGTCTATGTATAATTTATCTACGGTGATAATGTAAACTGAAAGTTCTTGGTTTATTTTCCTGTAATAACAGTGTGAAGCTGTTTATATGTAGAAAATAAACTTTCTTTTATGAGAGATGATATTTACATGAAATTCAAATTTTTCCAGATCGGTTCAAAGGGAATCAATTCAAAACGAAATCAGCTTAAGGGAATCATAAACAAATACAAAAGCTAATTCGGATAAAATACTTCAGTATAATGCAACAAAAATAAAAATTCGCCAAAACAAGCAAATGTTAAGCCAAAACGGTTGTACGATAGGTATCTGCTTTCAAAACTCACAGTAATTTGGATTTAATAAAAAGTTAAAAGCTTTAGCCAGTTCATTTAGAGGAAAGCATAAAACAACTTTCAGTTTAAATCATTGTTATTTATATGAAACCGCACACACTTTGTCAGTGGCTTGTAAATTTTGATAATTCATAAAACTGATTGTGAATAAAATTCAGTTTGCCTTAGATGAACATGAAAATAGTAGAAGAACTGTATCACGCAAAAAGAAACATTTTCTCGAATGCAAACCTTTTCCACAATAAGATACTTGAGTTCAATTCCACTTTGTCATTCTTTGAAAAAAATTCGTAAGAGATTTTCTTTCCCATCCTGCAACCATTTTATTCTCAAATAAGTTTCAGCTGATCGATGCTCCCCATTTTTGTCTTTATTCGTTATTATACAGAGTTTTTATTAATGGTTATGGGGTTGAAGTAGATCATGAAAACGTGCCGCCTCCCAGTTTTCGACTTTACTAAATGTCCAAACACTCATGAGCTAATATTGAAAATTTGGTTCAAAGCATATCCTTTCGTCAATATTTTGGACAAGTTGAATGGCTTGACAAAAAAAGGAAGATGGTGGTGCTATTGGGAGGGATCGTGCCGCTGTTTACATCCGGAAGTCGTACCGATATTTTAGGTTAGCGTAGGCTTACTATTATCGTACTTGGTGAGATGTTAATTGTTCGAGTGGCAAAAGAAGTAGAGTAGAGAGACGAAGCGAGAGGAGAAAGTGGTAGTAAAGTAAGAATGGAAAGATAGAAGAAGAGTTGCACTGTTTGGGGTGTCGACAAGGAGTAGAAAGGAAGGGAAGACCATCCCCAAAACAGTACAACAGTACTTTGGGAAATAGAAAAGAGAAGACGAGGGGAAAGATAAAAGTGTAGAGAAAGAGATTTGAGTGATACGGCACCCAGGGATGCAGAGAGACATGCCGTGCAGCTTATAGCCAATCAAAACGAAACGTAAAAATTGAAACGAAAAAGCTAAAGTTAAAACCTGAAAATCGTATGGAACCAATTATACTTAATTTGACTACTTCAATACAATCACATATTCTTTTAGGCCCTTTACTATTTTTATTTGTCTTTAATGGTGTTTGAGACCGATGTGAAGCACCCAAGCATTTGTGTGGCCCCTCAAAATACGCCCCACACACCGACAAGTAAAAGTAGCATGCTACAACTTTAAAGGCAGTTTTACTAAGAACTGACCATTTGAGGATCTAACACTATTTTGTGAGAAATGATTTTCACACTCCACGTGCTCAGGAAAAAAATTGATGGGATTTTATCTAAAAAATTGTTAGTATGTGCTTCTTGATTTGTTATGATGTTGCAAGATACATTTCAATATAAATTTGATTTATGATTTTGGATTATTAACTCTCCTCCTAAAATATGACCAAATTTTGTGTTTTGGATGTGGGGTTGATTTTTGTTTAATTGAATAAGACTTCCTTAGAATAACTTCCAAAAGAGTTGTGCCCGATTAACAAATCCACATTTTGAGCCACAGGATCGCTAATATTATCTTGGAAAATTGATTAATTCGTTAGAAAATATTATTGCAGGAACCGGCAAAGTCATTTTAGAGAGTGCCACAAATTGGTCTAGCAAGAGCCACGCAATGCGAGATTTGGCGGAGAATTTACGAAATCGAACTAAGGGATAGAACTAAATGAATTACTTTTTGATTTCGTCGATTTAAATCGGTTTCTTTAATTGTTTATTTTTAAAAGTTGTGGTGACCGAATTTAAATCAAAGTTTTCGCGCTGAAATTAATTAACAGCGGCGCGAAATCACACTTGAATAATTTGAAAGACAAAAAAAATTCAATCACAAAAAAGGAAATCGTTAAACATAGGCAACCTGGTGCACGGAAACGGTTGCTTGGGCGATTTAGCGCTAGGGGTTTTTAGTTGGAGGGTTGTTGGTTAGACAAAGGGCAGCATGGCGTAGCGTCAGTCAGAATGTGCTGGTGTGAGTGTAACCACGTAGTAAGAGCTAGTTTTAATTAGTTGGTTTGGTAGTTAATTAAATGGGAGGAAGCCCTTGTTTAACGACAATCAATCGTAGCCAACGTCACTCAGGTGTCCCCAACCCGCGCGGTTAATTCTTGCGGCCTTTTAATTGGAAAAATACGGACTTCCGTTCAACGCGAAACACGTGCTGTAAATTTGTTTCATTGTTTGTAAATTCACCAATCAAGTTAGTTTTTCTTAATCGTCAGCTAGTGCAAACACAGTTTAACAATCAGGATTATTTAAATAAACCACTTGCTAGAAGATTTCATGAAATTCACTTAGTCAGGAAAAACATCTTTATTGTTTCATTACGAATAGGTTTCTAGATGCATATACGTAAGTGTTACATTATAACACTTCTTAATTCTTCACACAAGATTGCTAATAGCTCATTTACGGCAGTTAAACAAGTTCATTATACTGCGAACTGGCGGGGGTTATGATAATTTCTTCCCTTAGGTTGTTATCATCGTTATCATGATTAATTCATCGAGGCATGCTCTCACAACGCTACGGATTGATTAATTCATCGAGACATGCTCTCACAACGCTACAGATTGATTAATGCATTGAGGTCTGCCCTCACAGCGCTAAGGATTGATTATTTCATCGAGACATGCCCTCACAACGCTACAGATTGATTACTTCGTCGAGGTTCGTCCTCGCAACGCTAGAGATTAATAACATCAACGAGGCTTTTTCCTCGCAATGTTTTAAAACTTACATCACCGAGATGCTTTTTCCTAGCAACGATTTTAAAATTTACATCACCGAGCAATGACTGGAAATTTTGTGTTTGTTTATTATGTGTTTTGTTGGGGTAACCAGTTCGCGGTATTTTAAACTCTCAAAGTAATTTTTTTTTTTTAAATAACCAATCACTTAGATCATGATATAGTTTGACATAATGTAAACTCTTTGTTTGAATCATTGAAAAAGTGTGGCAATTATTAATCTCATGTAAACTTTGTAAACTTTGCAAATTTTCACCTCATACAATATTTCTCAATTTCACAGTTTTAACCTCAGTAATTTTCTTTGTTGTATAATTCTAATTGAACGTAAATTTCATGCGCTACAGTTTTAACCTCACATAATATTTCTACTTGTACAAGTTTGTTTCACACCAGATCTTTTGTTTACAAATCTTTGCGAAGTGTTGTTTTGTAAATACTTTGTTCATGAATGTTTCTATCATACAAATTATCTGATGTCTAACTTTAATCTCAATTAAGAATTATTTGCTGTTTAAAATTTCACAAGATTATATGGCGAATTTAAATGTTGTTTATTGCTCTTGGAAACTTTAACATTTGTTCAGTTGTTGTTAATCAGAGATATAAAGAATTGAACATTAAAAAAATGGAATTGGGGTTAAATAACACCGAAACAGGTAGCAGAAGTGTAAGGCGCGGCTCCTAGTGGTGGCTATCGGAATTTATCGCGCCATCTACACAAGGGTTGCAGGCTTTGAATAAATTAAGTGGGAACGGTCTGGACGATGGTGTGTTGTCGGCTTGACTTCACCCCTAGTTTTCGGCCGAAACGGCCTGGTTAGGGCAGCGTGTTCGTCATGGAGATGTGCTGTGCGGTAGGCTTGCCGATAGATAGAGTCACCGTCGCGGGGGAGACCAGCCCGTACCGGGGGCCCCAAACTCCAGTTACTTAATTCAGATTTTGCTTTGTTTTTATTAAATTTGTGATATTCAGATATTTGCATTGATTCCAAACAGATGTATAGAATTTTGCGTTTGTTCGTTTTTCATATGTGTATATCTGTCAATTCGCGAGTGTTTTTCTTTGATATATCTTAAGGTGTTTGAAATGTAATATATCTGTGAATATAGGCTTAGGGAGTTTTTGGGAATGAAGACCGATGACGCCTTGGCCCTGCGGAACCACCAGAAAGGCACGCTGAGTCACTTTCGCTCTTCGTTTCTTTTCCTCCTAAGGAAGGGTGCTATTTCGACCCCTCCCTAATTTTTGTCTATTATTTCTTGCGCTTTCGACTCACGCGCAGCGTATGCACTTGTATGAAAGAACGTCCTTCCGCCACTTTTCAAAAAAAAAAAAAAAACACAACGTAGGTTCTCATTTGTTAGACGATCACAGCCAAGGCCAAACTTTGAATTTTTGAATTTTTCGCGGGCCTTTCAAACTTTTTCAAGGTCAATTTAAAGGCGGGAAGTTTGGGTTATCACAAAGTACTATTCACTTGTGACGGTAGTGTTTTTTTTTACATTTATTTGACGGAATTTTGATAAATTGTCGTCATGTGTCATCGTTTGGCCTACCTTTATTTCTATATTACCTAGGTAGAATCATTATGATCAAGTATTGGTAGGAAACATAGCAGTGGAAGGCCAAAAATATACTCAGACGAAATTATTGACAATGTGCGAAATTTAACTGACCAGACACCTAGAACACCTCTTTGAGTTCTAGCACAGCAGACTGAATTCTCAAAAGATTTGCATTTTTTTACTTGTCCTATATTAATTTTAATTTCATTAGGAAAAAAGAGCTAGCCTATTTAGTATTTTGAATGTAATTAAGATTCTTCTCGTTAAAAGATTTATAATATTATTTACTTATTGATTTCACTCTTGGTTCGCACCTCATAATAATGATAAAGGATAAATAAAGAAAATCCTTCGCCACCAAGGAATCCCAAGGCTTTTACATCCTGGCGTAAGCTAAGGAAGCACTGGAATTGAGTCCATTGGACGACTTGCTACTTTGTGTTTTCTCGACGTTTGGGCATCCTTAGAGTACGAAAAATAGGTCTCCCGTTTCCGTTTGTCCGCCTGCCTGCGTTAGTAAATATTATTTCAATTTTATAAAATAAGATAATCCTTCATATGTAGTTTATGAATCCGTGTTCAGGTTTTTAGTCTAAATGCCCAGATGTTTGGAAAAAAATCAAAACTGTATAATAACATCTAGTAATTTAACTTTGAAACTGCAAAATCGAATGCTCTGAAATCTAGACGTCTTAAGGTTATCGTAATCATAGTAAATCGTTTATCAAAATTTTATCCATTTATTCCCTTTCAAAAAATTGTCGACGCAAGCTTAAAATTTTGCCGAATAAATCCTCTCTGAAATATGCAAAATACTGACTCTATAAATCTGGTTTATCAATGCACTCAAAGATTTACGTATTACTTATATGTATGCGGTGACTAAAAAAAATTAATAAATAAGGCAATTTATTGCATTGATTAAAATCAATTTTTGCGGTCGTTACTGTAAGAATACAAATTTACTAAAACTGATTTGAAAAACCGATACCACTTTTTGTAATTTTTCTGCTAAACAGTTGGCAATTAAACGAATGTTTTAGAACAATAATTCCGTTGTTCCTAAAGATGGTGAATATTTTGAAAATCGTGAAGTTTTCAAGAATTCTAAAGAAAAATTCTGGAACATGCAGGCGTAAGTTTGAAACAATTTTTGGACGAATTGTAATGTCTTCAAAGTACACCTAAATCTCAAAAATTATAAACACTTTAGCGGTCTAAGTATTCATTATAACCTAGAAGTTCTACATATTTTAGGGTTTACAAAGTTTTCAGAGATATCAGAATATTTCAAATAAGTATTTTAGTTTATAGGGGTTTTTTAGAATTGTCGAGATTGGATGTTAAAAATTGCAAAAGTCTTCATTGTATCAAATACCTTACAGATCTTGAATACTCTGGAGAAGTTCTAAAGATAATGATCAAAAGGAACACACAGATTAAAAAAAAATTCAAAGATCTGGATATTTTGTAACAAACCTGACAATCCAGAATATCTAAACGATTCTAAGCTTCTTAAAGATTAAAAATTCTAAGCATTCTGGAGGCACAAAAATATTGAAGTTTGTAGCGACCCTGAAAATCCTGTAAATTCTGAAGGTCTTAATTCTTGAATGCTTTAAAATCCAGAGGTTTTTAGGATTTCGGAGATTTATTTGATTTTCCAAAAGCTCTAAACAATATTTTAGGCAAAATTCTGAATTGCTAAATGATCCCAAGAATCTTAATGAAAAACTTCTAATTATTCTGAAGGTACAAAAAGTAGTGAAGTTCCCTGAAAGTCTAGAGAGTTTCTAAAAATGTTAATTTCTCTGTTCCTAAAGATCTGAAAGATTTTGAAAATCGTGAAGCATAAGAAGAGTTCCTAAGATGTAGGCAGCGGTTTGAAAAATTTTTTAGACGAACTGGAACATCTTTGAGATACATATGAATCCTAGAAATGCTAAATAGTTTAGGCGTCTAAAGATTCATTATAATGTAGAAGTTCTACATGTTAAAAAGAAGTAAAAAATTTAAGGGTTTACAAAGTTTTCAGGGATGTCAGAAATCCTGAATAAATAACTATATAAATGCTTTAGAATCCAGGGGTTTTTAGGATTTCCGAGATTTATATGGTTCCCAAGATGTCGAAATTCCCAAATTGTTAATCATCCAGATCCTGAATATTCTAGAAATGTTCTAAAAATAATGATACCAGGGACCACACCGATTAAAAAAAAATAAAAAGTTTTAAATATTCCGAAACAAACTTGATTCTGAAGATCTTGAAGCTTTCGAAAATTCCAAAAACCTTGTGTCAAAAAATCCTGACGATCCACTAATTCTGAAAAGTTCTAGCAAAATTTGAATATCTTAAGGTACATATAAGTCCTAGAAATGCTAAACATGTTAGATGCATAAGGAATCATCATAATCTAGAAGTTCTAGAAATTCTAAAAAAATAGAGATTCCGTTAATCCCAAAAATTCTGAACATGCTGAAGAGCCTGTAATCTTTGAAGATCCCATAGATGTTGAAGGTATTGAAGATCCTGAATTTTCTAATGATCTTGAGGATCTTAAAGATCGTGGACATTGAAGTTCCTTAAGACACACAGAAATTTTAAAAGTGTTCTCAGGAATCGGCATAATCTAGAGATTTTAGAAATTCCAAAGCAACTAAATATTTCATTGTATACAAAGTTTCGAAATACTAGACGTCCTAAAAATTCTAAACGTTCGTAATTCCAGAGACTTTCAGAATTTCTGAAATTCCTGTGTTTCAAAACTACTAATTAGCTCAGAGGTTCTAAACGTATTGAAAATATTACAAATTCTAAATATTCTAGAGAGATTCTAAAAAATATTAATTCCGTTGTTCCTAAAAAGGGTGAAATTTTTGAAAATCGTGAAGTTTTCAAGAATTCTAAAGAAAAATTCTTGTATAGGCAGGCATAAGTTGAAAAACTGTTTAGACGAATTGCAATGTCTTCAAGATATAAATCAACGAAACTATAAACACTTTAGGAGTCTAAGGATTCAGATTATTTTAAATACTTTAGTTTCTAGGGGTTTTTAGAATTGCCTAGATTTGGATGTTAAAAATTCCAAATTGTATTAAATACCTTGCAGATCTTGAATATTCTAGAGAAGTTCTAAAGATAATGGAACACAGATTAAAACCGTTGTGTATCTTAGATCTGTTGTTAGTGTCTTTTTAACTGACTGACACAATCTCTAGGCCACGTGTGTCAATTTTAAAATAATTATGACGCAATCTCTCACTTATAAATAAAATATTCGAGTTTTATATAATAATGCTATAAATTTTCAAAAAATCTGGATTTATTTACCTTCGATCAATTTTTTGATATCATAATTTATCATTTCTCCGTTTTCTTCGATATAACAATTTTTTGATATCACAATTCTTCGTTTTTTCATTTTCTTTATTGTTTCAATTTTGTAGTTTTTCGATTTTTCCGTTTCTCTAGATTTTTTCATTTTTTGTTCTCCCATGTTTTAAGTTTTTGATTTTTATTTTTTATTTTCTCGATTTTTCAGTTTTCATTTTTCGTTTTTTCGTTCCCTTTGTTTTTCCAATGTTTCTTTCGATTTTATACTTTTTTCTCGTTGAAAACTTGAAACATCGTAAAACTGAAAATAGAAAAAATTTAAAAATCGAAAAACTGAAAAAACGAGAAATTGCAAAGTCGAAAAATTACAAAATCTAACATTAATTCTTCACTTCAGAAGTTGGAAAAATTGAAAAATTTAAACTTAAAAACTCGAAAAATCGAAAATCAAAACTGTTTTCTTCTTAATTTTGATTACAACTGTACTTGTTGGAAGGTATTTGATGACACAATGTATTTAATTAGAAAGAAGACTACATGCAGCAGAACGTTAATTAAAATTGTCGACCCAAATATCCCTTCAAAATTCTACCAACCCCTCGCATAGTAGCCCAAGTCAAAACACCCTCTCCTTAATGAACCCAGACAATCGTCCCATCCGGTTAACACCACCGATCGTAAACAGTGGAATCAGTCACTAGTCAACAACTAATTCAACTTCTACAGGACTGATTCCAGATCTCCGCCCTGCCTTCATCACTTTTCGGCCGACCCCCAAGTCCTTTTTCAGCACTTCGTCCTTCCTCCTCCATCGCTTCGCGCCACCGAAAAATGGGTCGATTTTTCAGCATGTGTGAAGAAAAAATGGACGTCGAACACCCATTGACACCGGAATCATTAGAAAATAAGTGTGACACCCACTGAAAAATCAATATGAGGCAGCGCCTGCATGGGGCTTACGTAGATTTCAGACGGCGCAACAAGTGTAGCGCCTGAAAAGTGCTGAAACGACGTGATCATTGACGCAACAGATTAACAGCTATTAGTGTCGGCGTTAAAGTCGGTCCGGACTACGGGGGCGGCGTTTGTGCGGGGAGGATCAATTGGTTCTTGTTTTTAAATGAGCTCTTTCAGACGATGTTGTTTCAGGGGGTTTTTGTTTTTTTTCGCTGCGTTTCCAAGTTTTAATTAATTAGAGGATGGCTGATGGTCTTTGACGGTTGGATAGGTTTTTGACTTTTCTTTAATGAAATGTCGGGGTATTTATTTTCGTTTTTCCTTCGTTAATGGAATGTTGCAGGTCTTTCAGTGAACTGATTTTATGATTATTTCAGGGGAATTCAGGGAAAGCTGATATAAGTCGGTTTGTGTATGCGGTTGCAGTTTTGACAAAAAGTAATCCTCTTTGAAAGCATTTTTCTGATTGTGGAGTACTCAAAGAAATGCGAGATATTTGTGTGCGATGGAGTTGAAATGGAAGTATGGTGACGTCACGGCTTCGCGAGGATGAAAGTTTCGTTGCTGTAGAAAAGTTTTCTTAGATAACTTTTGATCGCCAAGTACCTACTTATAAAAGTCCTTCTCCTTTATCCAAAAAGTAAAATCGTTTCGTCTCTACCAAACATAGGAACGTATTCTAATAACAGTGCACTTGTACAATTCAGTTGATAAACAAAGTTGTTGAAACCTGGGTAAAAAATATCATTATTATTGATGCCGAAATGTTGGTATTACGTGAAAAGTGAATGGAATGCAGCTGATGGATTTAATTTAAAACATCCAACCACACAAAAACTAGATTACTTCATTAAATTTTAATTTATTGTTTTCATTTCCTTGTGAAAAAAATTAAATTATTAAAATTTTAGTGTCATTAAAATGGCAAAAAATAAAATTATTACATCGTAACGGGTCTTTCGAACTATTAATATAAAACTGCAAAATGAGTCCCACAATATTTTAATAACTAAAAAACAAAAACATTTCTAACTGCTTTATTAATAATTTATTGACAATAAAAAATAAAGATTTTTAATTTAATTAGTTATTAAAGTAAATACCAATTTTATTGTTATTACTGTTACCCGAGAGCGCTGGGTTTCCATTTGCATTACGCACTGCAAATACCCTCGTGGTGTTTGAAATTTTACTTAATAATTTCATTCTGTTCCCAACAGATTCTTCAACATGGCCTCCGGCTGCTAAACTCTATCGCGATCCACCACGGCGTTTCAAATTTAAAATATTCACCCCTTTGTTCGCTAATAATGTAGCGGAAGTGCGTCGAAATGCATGTCCCATATACTATATAATAACTCTTTAGACAATCTAATTTTAAAAATTCAGCAGTCTGTGAAAGGATCCTACCCGATTTTTCCGGCAAGCTGTTATATTTTCCTTTACGATCCCCAACAAAAAAAATCTCGTGATGAACCCTTGGAATCTTAGATTGGCGTATTTTTAAATAATCGATAAGTAATTAATTTTTTGTCGACTTTGTGTGTAACTGGGAAACTTCCTCTAACTTCGATTTTGCTACCAGGAATGGTTGTATTATAATAAGTTTTGGTTTTGATGTCATCGAGTGTCAAATTGTGCTGTCGCATCTATTTTCATAACTACCTGTAACGAGAACGACTCTTGTTCCGAGGACAATATATTAACTTTCTAGGGTGGTTTTTCTTTTAAGAAAAATTATTCAGAGTGTTGATAAATTTCCGCACAAAATTAATATTTCCGCTAATTAACGTTTTCTTGAAGTATCCTCGGACAGATCAATTTTATCTTTATAAAATAATAATTTTTGAAGTAAAAATGTATGCTTCTCCTGCAGTCAGTAACTTGGAATCGAAATTTTGTTTTTCCAACTTTAATTGAACTTTTTCCAAAAAGATGGTTATGTAAGTTACCAACTTTGATAGCCATTAGGACACAAGTATGAGAAGAGTCGTAATGAATGCGCCTTCGGTCAGGAGCACCGGGGTTACTCTCAACCCGGAGACACGAATCTCCAGGTGGTGAGCGCCTGCGTCTTCTCGAAAAAAGTGTTGGTTTAGTCTTTTCTGATACAGTTTTATTCTGCCTTCCTCATCAAAACTGATTAGTAATAGTAGAATAAGTCATCTCGTTAGAACTGGTTCAGATTTAACTATTAGGCAATGTTTCTCGATACGAGTCCGCACTTAATGAACGCTTTAGATTTTTTTTTTACATTACTACTAATGAGGTTGTTTACATTAGGAAACTACTCTATCAATGCTTGTAACGAGTTGTATGAACTAAATTAGAATAAATTAGTTTGAGCTGTTTGTTGAACTTTAATGTAGTTTTTTGTAGGAACGTTAGCCGAAATGAAGTTTGTAAAACATTCCAATTGTTTACAAACTGTTAATTATGATTCGAATTGTTTCTGTGGGTGTACTTTTCTAAAGAATGTTAAAAACTAGATATTTTAATTTTCTTGAAATGTGCGTTTGCATGATTTACCACTTCGTTCAACCCAGGTTAGCTTTAACTGTTTATAGGGATAATAACTGAAACAAATTTACAGCACAAGAATAATTAAGCCGAAACTTACCGTCTTCCTTTTTTATAAGTAAATTCTGGATTATTTTTAATCACAGCGACACGTGGCAAATCTTGTCTTCAGGCATAATTTTTCACTTCAGACTAACCTGAATTTTTTATTTAAACAGAATTCTGATCTGCGTTGATACTCTCTGAAAAATTAAGAAATTTGCTTCAATGATCTTACCATAACGATAATGAATACAATTTGGAACGTTTTCAAACTTCGAAGAAAAGCCAGTTCATAAATTTTTTATTGCTAGTAGTAACTTTAAAAGTGTAAACGCGTATAATAAATCGGCACAGAATCGTCGGTTGTAATCGACTTTGGTGTAGATTTATTTGTAGGTGGGGAAAATGTAAATGAAAAATCAAGTAGAAAGCCTATAGGATTAATTAATAAAATTAATACTACAGTTCGATTTATTTTGTGGTCAAGAGTTCACCGGTTACGATAAATTTTTAAATTATTTAAATGACCTCAGTTTTATGCAACCAAATAAACAATTCTACTCATTAAATGAATTATTCGGTACACTGAAAAACATAAGCGGCAAATTCCACAACATTTGTAACAACCCCTATTCGTCAGTATCTACAGACTATTATTGACCTTATTTGTCCTTTGGTATTTTTTAGCGCAGACAACACTCCAGAGCTTACTACAGCAAGATCCTGACAGCTCTAAGGCAGGAGTTACAAAAAGTAAGACCTGTGTTACCTGTGAATTCTATTTCGTCCACTTATAAAGAAGAAAATTCTGATGTGCGGGAAAGACGAATGTCATGTGTAAGTCTAAAAACAATAGCTGATAACACACACACTTTCACTTATAATCAAGCAGGTGATATCGGTAATATAAATAAAGCTGCAAGAAATTCCCAACGTTTTTCTGATTTTTCGGATTTTCATCGCCGCATAGATGATAATAATGAATCTGAATTGGAAAATGATGATCCAACTATTTCCACTGAACCTAAGAAAACTCCATCTCCGCTTCATAAGGGTAGTCAAGAATCTTCTCTACCAACTAACTTAAATTCTGCTCCATTAATACCCTTGCAGACAACAAATAATGAACTAATAACTAAAGATAATAGCTCTAGATTAAAAGCAGGTACATCAACTGATTCCTACTCACAAGATAACAGCTTAAACAAAGCTGAGAAAATAGAAAAGCTCTCTGTTAAGTCCACAGCCGAAGGTCAGTCTAAAGAATTAAGGCGTGTTAAAAAAAAAAAATATATCTCTCGTAATCAGGAACTACCCACGGGAGCCAAAGCAGAATTGGTTCCTGTAGAAAAATTCTGCTGGATATACGTGTCTAATTTGTCCCCTCAGCAAACAATCGCGGACATTTCGGATGTACTACAGGAAATTGATACTGAAGCTAAGTTTGTAGTTGAAAAACCACCCCATCTCAATAAGAAAACATCTTTAGTGTTTTCACAATCAAAGCTTCTCTAAAATATCAAGCTCTTTTATGTAATCCAGACTTCTGGCCTGCTGATACATATGTTAATAGGTATTATCAATCACGTACAAACAGACTACAAAATTTTCCACCAACCACAGTCAACACAGAAACCACATAAATTTTAGCGTATACTATCAAAACGTGCAGAGCTTGTGTAATAAAGTACTAGAAATTAGTTTCCTAAATTTTCTATAATCTGTATTTCTGAACATTGGTTTCAGTCGGTTGAATCAGTAACAAGTGTAATTTTAGACCATTATAAATTAGTAAGTTTTTTCTGCAGATCTTCAACCACTCATGGCGGTGTTCCCATTTTTGTCCATTCTTCACATTTTAAGTATTTTGTGAGCAGAGATCATATATTAGCTTTGAAGTAGAAAATCACGTTGAACTATGTGGAATTGCATCAAAGGTACCTACTTAATTTACTTGTTGTTGTTATCTACAGACCTCCAAAAGGTGATATGAATATATTCTTAAGTGTTATGAATGTCCTATTTGAAAAAGTGTGTGCTTCATCTCGTGGCTTAGTGTTCACTGGCGACTTCAATATTGATTTTTTAAAACCCAGTAGCAATCTGAGGGAATTTTGTGATTCATTTTCATCTTTCAATTTATACTATACTATGCATCAACCCACACGTTTAGAGTCTTGTTTAGACAAATTTTTAACAAACCTAGAAGAAGACTATGTATCTAGTTATGTCCTGCTGAACTATAATATATCTGACCACAGTGGCATCTTGTTCAATATGTGTATGTGCTTTTGTAATTTGAAAGACGAAAAAATTATAAATCCGATAACTTCATTAGGTCTATTTACTTTTTATAATGAAATTGAAAATACTGATTGGTCTTTTATCAAAAATTCAAATTTAACTGTAGATGAGTAATGTGATAATCTGATGTATTTATTATCTGCTGCTGCAAATAGAGATTTTCCATTGCGGAAAGTAAATTCAAATTCAAAATTTCTTAATATATCTTGGTTTAATAATAACCTAAAAAACATGCGCAACCAAATCGATTTTTTTATCACTGCTATCGATTAACAAAAGATGCAGATGTTGATCAGCAAATTAAGCATCTTAAAAAAACTTGTAGATTTGAAATAAAAAAAGCCAGGCAAAGAGCCCATGATGATTACTACACCTTAAAAGCTAATAACCATCCTAGAGCTATTTGGGCTTTAGTTAAACATTTAGTTAATAAACATACTGTATCACATGAAATTCTCTTTTCCGCCAATGATTTTAATACCTATTTTGCCAATATACCAACTGAATTACCTAAAGATTTACCGGATAATACAGACCTAAATAACTACACATCTTCAACATTTGAACTCCCAAGTAGTAAATTTGCCTTTAGTAAATTATCTTACAATGAAGTCCCTGATATCATCTATCACTTAAAAAATTCTCCAGCAAAAGATATGTATGGCCTAAATTCAAAAATTATTAAATGTATTAAAAATCTTATTGTTTACCCTTTTACCTACTCTTTTTAATCAGTGCATTCAAACTGGTATTTATCCGTCAGTTTTGAAAAAATCTAAAGTAATTCATATTCTCAAAAAAGGTGATTCAAAACTACTTAATAATTGCAGACCCATCTCCATAACTCTCATATTAAGTAAAATCTTCGAGAAAGGCCTTCGAGTTCAACTAACAAACTATTTCGAAATAAACAATTTTTACTGTGAGACACAGTTTGGATTTAGGACAAACAAATTCACTTGCTGTCTCTCATCTCGTTTCATAAATAGGTAAATCATACTTTTGAGAATAATATGTATATGGGAGCTTTGTTTTGCGACTTGTCGAAAGCATTCGACTGTTTGTCTGTTGAACTACTAATACGTGAACTGGCATCATACAACATTGTTGAATCTGAACTGAATTTGCTAACATCTTATTTGTCAAACAAACAGATGTCAGTCAGTGGCACTGAAGAACGATCATTCCACTGATCTTGAAATCCATTCTGGTGTTCCTCAAGGGTCGATCCTTGGACCTATCATTTTCCTCATCTATAATAATGACATTCACAGTGCTTTTCCCGATGGTGAACTAGTCTTAAACGCAGATGATTCTATTTTTTTAACATCAGATTTTAACGTTACTAATCTACAGCACAAACTAGAAGAAAAAGAATGTTGTTTAACGCACTTTTTTGCTCAGCCAAATCTAGTATTAAATAAGTCTAAAACAAAAAAATGCTATTTTTTTAAAGAATATTTCCTCCGGGATCAATGCAACAGACTTCCTGTCTGTCAATATGACCTGACAGAGTATCCGAGGATATTGTAAAACATATTTATTACAATAAACATATCAACTCATTGTCTGGGAAAGATCGAACGTCAGCATTGTAGACTACAGCTATGAACAATTGTGACAGTACCTAGTATGTGGAGGAATGCTGTAAATCATTGCGAAGAACTGATTAGTCAAGACTGGAAAATATTAATCGGCAATTTGCCAATTAACGGTATTTGTTTTGTAAATAACCTGGAAGGATTTACAATCATAGGTTCAGGAGCCGTGAGTAACTCAGACAATTCTTATAAATAATGAAGTAATTGCAATATTTATTCAAACTGATAGTGAACAAAGTGATTTATGTCTTCATATTTGTTCCTTAGGATGACTCATTAATTTTTTTTTTTTTGCGTTTGTCTCCAGTTTCATTTTTCGGCATATACTTCAGTCCTGACTCCTCTGAACAGGCTAGTAATGATAGCAACCCACTGATTTTGATGCTTTATGTTACTGTAGTTACACTCAAAGTGTTCTTTAAAAAAGACTTACAAACTCTAAATTCAGAGCCCTCGTTAACCAAAAAAAAAAATGCTGCATTGGGTTTTCGGCGATTAATTTTTCTATTTTCTTTAATTTGACGGAAAGAAACACGAAGAGATCTAATACAGGAACCTAAATAATAGTCAATGTTGTCTTGGCAAGCTTCGTAACTGCCAAAGAGTTAAACAAATCAATTCTGTTTTCATCCGAGGTTTAAGTACACTTATCTGAAAATTTTGGACAAATATTTTTCGCCTTAATAGTTTTTCCAAGAAAACATATTTTTTATCGGAATTTCTTAACTATTTTGGTTTTCTTGGTTCGGACTGTTAATTAATACTTCCAGTGGTAGGTGTTTCTTCATCAGATTTAGATGAACTGTCTCCGCTAATAGTCGAACTTGCCTTACATTCATCGCGGTCAGTTCCTGAAAAGTCTTCATTTTCATAATTATCAGATCGTTCGATGAGATATTCTTACGGGAGGTTTCTGCATGAGGTCTTTGTAATTTCCAAAGTACCAGTTGAATTTGTCCTTTATGGCACGAATAATTTTATCATTAGAATTAAGAGGGAGTTGTGAATTTGAAGTAGACGGCAACGCTGATTCAGTACTGCTTATTTGTGTATTTTCAGCAAAAGCCGACATTTCGACGAGTTGTGAATAATCAAGCTTTGAAGTTATAGGTGCTCGTCCCAGTTTTTTTATTGTAATCCATGTTTTCACTAGGGCTGTTATTAGCGATGGCTAAACGTGCTAATTGTACACCCCGAGCTTATTGACTTTCCATACTAGTGTCTGCAAGTAGTAAAAGCAAACGAAAATTATTATTATTATTATTATTATTATAGTTCGATCGGGCAGAGGGACATCCCTGTTATGCCCGCGTACAACAGTCGTTATTATTGATCCAATATGAAGTTCAATCAATGGCTAGAGATTCATTTATCGTCGTCACCCATATACTTGGGTGATTCGTGCTTCCGAGGTTTACGATGCGTAAGCATAGCAAGTATGATATAATTAAAAGTGACATTGCAAGTCAAAGTAAATATGCATAAAAATAATAATAATAAATAATAATAATAATACTTATCAAAATTAATTTTGAAACTTAAAAGAGACGAGCTCTTAGTGATATAATCGGATAGAGAATTCCAAACATTGAAAACTCTATTAAACAAAAAATATTGTCGAGTTAAGGATCGGAAGGACTCTCTCTTTAGTTTATAACAGTGTCCTCGCGTTTTTGTTCCAACATTTAAAACATAAATATGGTTAATAGGAGATCCAATGTTAGTTACTGCTAAAAATGTAGTTATAATATCATCTCTCAGCTGGCGGTATGCAACTGTTGGTAAATTCGTCAGTGAAATTCTTTGCTCACAGGAGGGTCCCCTATTACCAAAAGGTATACGTGTAATACGCCGCTGAACACCTTTTAAAAGGTTTTATCTCCAGTCAGCACAAGGTACCATACAGAGTTACCAAACTCCAAAATAGGTCTGATATACCCAGTATAAAGTTTTACGACAGTCAACATATTAGCCTTTTCGAAAGCCTTAGTAATTAAATATCCTATTCTGTTCGCTTTTTTTACCACCTTGGTTATATGAGAAGACCAAGAGAGGTCAGATGTAACAGTTATACTTAAATCTGACACAGAATCTACTTAAACTAGAGGCACCCCATTTATGGAGTAATCAAGCATTGGGTTGTTTTGTCTTACATGTAAAACAACACACTTATTCAAGTTTAAAGGCATTAACCACTTTTTACTCCAGCGGAATATATCAAAAATAAAACAGGACCCAGAACGGAACTCTGAGGGACCCCAATTAATACTTGTTGGGTCGCACTCAATGTTTCCGCAATTTTTACTTTGAAAAAACGATTTGTCAAAAATGAGTCAATCCACTGAAGCAGTCGCCCTGATATACGGTAATGCGATAACTTGAGCAGTAAGCGTTTTTTAGGCACCCTATCGAAGGCCTTCGCAAAATCAAAATAGATGATCAACAAAACTTCCATCGTCAAGATATTTTGTCCAATCATTAATGCAACATAATAAATTGGTCTTCACAGATTTACCCCTCACGAAGCCATGTTGCTCAGAGGGAATTATATTATGCGTTAAAAGAAATTGACGAATGTTGTCACATATATGTAATTGCTTCTATTATTTTTACCACTAGTGACGTCAAACTGATTGGACGATAATTTGTAGGTAGAAATTTGGTATCTTTCTTGTAAATAGGCTTAACAATCGCCAATTTCCAATCATCAGGCAATACTCCAGACGTAAAGGAAGCAGTCATTATTATGCTTACAGGTTTGGCTAAAAAATCGCAACATTCTTTCAAAACAGTAGCGGAAATACCATCAGGTCCAGGAGAAGTGTTTTTTTTTCATTGTTCTAATCATTTTCCTAACACTTAGGTACTTCAGAAAATTAAATTTTATTTAACTGATCCCTATAAGGCGGCCTAGTAAGTGTTGGGAAATTAGTAAATATTTCCTTTGTATAGTTATTACAAAAGGTAGCTGCAAACATATTTGCAATAACCGCGTGGTCAGTTATTAAGTCCCCGTTTGCATTTTGTAATTGAGGCTGAGTAATAAAACCTGTAAATTTGGATCTGATATACTTATATAATCGCCTAGGGTCCTTGGATTTAGCTAAACCTCGTTGAAACTTGGCTTTAGCTTCATCTATTATAGTCGACAATTTATTAGAAAATGCCCTATGGGTAATATAATCTGAGGGGTCAAGTGTTCTTTTAAAAGTTTTCCCTAACCGTCTTTTTTCTTTGATCATTTTTAGAATGCGTGAATTTACCCATGGGTTAGTTGCAGATTTTTTGACCTTGTATTCTAAAGTATGTTTTAAAACAAACTTTTTAATGAGTGTCTCAAACCCTAACCATTTATCATTAACAGAGGAATCTACTAAAACAACATCCCAATTTATTTTACCAAGCTCATTGTTCACAGCAGTGAAGTTAACCACAACTTTACTTCTAGTGGAGATCTTTTTAATTTTGTTGTAATAAATCTGAAAGTCAGCTGTTATAGTAACATGATAGGATTTACCAATCGGAGAACCGTATTTAATTTTGAAAATTAAATTTGAATCTGAGATGATAATTAGATCAAGTAAAGACGACTGTTGATGTAGTCGAAACCTTGTAGGTTCGTCAACTAACTGAATTAAACTGGATGTTAGGATCAAATTTTGCAATAACTGCTCTGAAGTAGTGGGTGTATTTTAAGAGGTAGCTGTCCAACACAAATGTGGCAAATTGAAATCTCCAAGAACGACAAAGTTTGGATATTGGTCTGCTAATTAATTAGAAAGTGCATCGTACAAAAGTGAATCACTACCAAGGTTTGAAGATGACGGACGGTATATACATCCAATAACAAGGGTGAAAGAAGCACGTGATATCTTGTCATTAATAGAAACATCAATAACTGAAATATTGTAAATCGAAGTTATCTTACGAGAAGCATACATACACACTCCTCCTCCTCTCTTACCCTTTTTCGTTCAGATCTATAGAGTTCATAATCCTGTAACGCTACGATAGAATCAGGCAAGTCCTTATTTAACCAAGTTTCAGAAATTAGGATAAAATCTGCAGACCAAAGAAACAAAATCACTAAAATTAGCTAAAAGGGAGCGAGTAATTGTATAAAGCACAGATGAGATAAATAATTCTTGCATAACATCCTCTTGGTCCATCTTAAATTTTAAATTGGGTGTGATTCATCGTCAACAAACGATGACGAATCAGTAACATTTTCCTTTAAGAATCTGTGATAAGCTTTTTTCAGTCTTTTATATACTCTTTTGCAACGATTTCGGATACTACTATGAGTCAGTGACGGCACAATATCACTTAACATTGAACAAACCCTTGTACATCGTTAGTATATTTATAACCTAAATTCAGAATGTCTCTTTCAACTGTACTTTCGTCCATACATTCAACAGCTTGAGTAAAATTCTATAATAATATTGATGGTCCTGGTTGTCAATTATATTTTATCAGCAACAAAAGTTCAGGGGTAGGTGCTAAACTTTCGGTAGAATCAGAAGCTCTATTTTTTTTAACCTCTCAGCAGAGAAAGAATCATTATTATCAGGGAACTTAAGCAAAAAATCGAATGGATTATCTTCACCAAATGCGTAGTCAGTTGTTTGTCGTTTGTTATTTAAAGAAGCTTCGGTATTAGTTTTCGAAGTATTCACAGCAGCTACGCCATTTTCAGCTATAGCGCCAAGGGCAGTCTTGAGCAAAATGACCAGAGAGTTTGCATTTAAAACATACATCATCAAAGTTAAGGAATATTCTATAGTTAGTGTTGTCAAGTTTAAGAACCATCGAGGCAGGAAGATCAAGAGATTCATTGGGTTGTACATGTATCTGCCGACGAAAACTCAAAACGTGGCTATAATCTTCTCGAAGAATGGCAGCTTTCATAAAAGACATATGTGACAATGTAGTAAAACCTAAAGTTTGAATAAGGTTCTCCAAAATGCTGTGGGGAATTGACATTAGAGACAATTATTCGCTTTGCTGGATTAATTAATCGACGGAGATTAACTTCAACATCATTAATTTTGTATAATATTATTATTATTATTATATAGATAATAATTATAACAATTATCACACAGTGGATTTTAGACTAAAAAAAGCCAAAATCGGCTCAAAAATACGCGATAAGAACGGAGGGCTTAGGCCCGAAATTGGCAAAATAAATTATTACGCAACGTCTGGTTTTCTTTGAAATCTACATTTATTTTATTATTTTGCATAATCAGCGATCCTAATCTTCGTTACAATTTGCATAAACAATTTGATGTTTTTCTAAATTTTCGGCAGAACAATTTTTCTTAGACATTTTTGTATCTATAGAAGGATCTCCCAACATTACACGATATTAGAGAAGAATATTTAAAATTAGAAATTTCAGTGGGTTTCATTTTTAAATCGTTTCGCTTTTGGTACCCAGTATTTTTTGTAAAGTATCTAGACGATTTTTAAGTGCCATTCTATCTACTGTCCCCTAGGTGTCTTCCAATTGTTTATACAATTGCTCTACTATATCCAGAGACTAATTAAAGAGTCAGCCCAATGGTTTCTAATCTAATTATATTTGTTTTTAATATGGTAAAATGGGTTTCTAACTGTTCTAACCCTATCAATCACATACAAAACTATAATATACTTCCCTATAAAATAACAAAATATATAACCTTAAATTTCTATGCAATATACAATACTTACGTCATCGCAAACTTGGGACAAGTAGTTCTTTCTTAAAGGTGACTCCTCAGGAATAATTGTTACGAAATAAACCCATACACCGCCCCGGTTCGACGCCCATGGGTTTTCTAGTTTCTGAGGCGATGATAGCGAACGCCACTCATCATCGGTGACGGCGGCTGAGTGGCGTTCGCTAAAGAAATGCCTAGGAGCAGAAGTCGCGATGGGTATTCCAGAAAGACCTCGATCACGAAACCTCTAGAAGGAGAGTATAGGTTTCGTAAAGAGACACAGTCGACTCAAGTTGCGCCAGAATTATTTTGTACATAATCGCTGCGTAATAAGCGCAATGTTTTGTTGTTCAGTTTCTTCAACGGCATTTTTGCCGCAACATATCCACTGCGTTAATTCACAGTAATTTTTTTTTATGGTTGTCACTATGAAATGAGGACATTAAAGTTTGCCTGATATCTTTGGTTAGATTTGTTTTGTGCATGTCAGTATCTTCATATTGAAAATCGTGGCATTTCTTTTGGCATGGAATCTATAATAACACATTTTATTTATTCATTTATTTTTCAAAAATTATTATGCAAATTGTTGGAATTAACATCACAACTAGTTTCCCATTTGAATTATGCAACATTAATAATTTGTATTTACAATTTTCCCACAGGCTTTACAGAACAATTAGCCGTTTTCTATTTGAAAAACGTCATTCCCTTAACTTGCCCTTTAAAGACGATTTGACTTGACACATAATACTAGACAATAAATAGTTTTTAAAATACTTTTGAACTTCACTTTACGAAAACCCAACAGGAACTAATTGATAGAGGAAGAAAACTCGAAAAAAACGTTGTAGGAGGGCTTGGTGTAGTTAACACATCAAAGCTTTTCCTTGAAAGGCAAGAGACAACTTGTATCGAGGTTTGTAAATGGGTGTTTTAATTATTTTAGAACTTAGCTACTTAGCTCTGCAATAAAATTGATTCTTTAATACTTTACGCAGAAAAATAAATTTGGGTTATTGAACTGTCGCCATTTTGCTAATGAATTCCCCCTACCCTTTTCCCAAAACCCTGCTGTATTATCTTTCTTGACAGTATCGGAAATTTTAAATGTGACCTTCGCAAGAAACATATGCATAGAGAATGCAGATTTTAGAACAAAATAGGCAAAAAAAGTAAAATAAGTTGAAAATGCCAAAAAGGCACTCAAATTCAAAAATAGGAAATTAGGCAAAAACAAGTAGGGTTTAAATAAAAGGATTTTCTGAGATATACATTTATATACAACTTTCATGCATTTGCCTGAAATGATAATAACATTTTAGTTTTGTGACGTTTGTCAGTGTTTTGTTCACTCATCCGACCAACCCGTCCGCGTATTCCCCCTTTAACCTCAACCTCACGCCTCCCTCGAACGACTCTTTAATCCAATAAACAAAAACCATCACACAAAAGCACACCGTGACCCCGCCGCCGTCCCCGTCCACACACGAAAAACAACCCCCATTCATTAAGTCATCGCGCCGCCAACCCCCAAACCCCGTACCGCAACATCCCGAGCGAAATCTGTTGACATTCCAAGTTCGCCGCCCACAGCCACGGGCCGTACCCTCGAAAATCCCCATTTCTTCAAATATCAATACGCCGCCACCGGCCCAACGTGGGGCTCAGGTCTCAACGTGGGCGCTAAAGCTCCCATACCACGTGCAAGCCGTGACGTCCGCATGGACGTGGGAGGACGCTTGCGCGTGCCGCTCGTTTGTTTTACGAGCGCGACTAAACTATCATTCAGTGTTTTGACGAACGCGTGTGTGAGTGCGTACAGAGTGACATTTCTTCTGACAGATACACACGTGATAACGTAAGTCTTTGAACTAGGGTAGGGGTTTCCCCAAAAACGGGGTTGCTGCGGGGAAAATTCGGTGCCGCGGTGGCCGACGTGGTTGATAAAGGGTGCGCAAAATAAGGGTTGTGCGGAGGGGTCGTCAGTTTTTGGGTTGTGCGGCAGAAGGGTTGGGGAATGTTTTGGGTGAGTGTTGAGGTTCGAGAACGAGTGGATGGGTTTAGACGAAACGTGGCAAGGATGTGGCTTGCACGAGCTGTGTGCAATGAAACGAAAAATTTATATATGAGGTGATTCGACGTAAATGGGAATTGTTGTTGTTGGGATTGGGATTATGGCTTAAGGGGGTGTTTTACAAGCGAAGATTAATTTTTAGCTCACTGACGAAGCGACGAAGTTGTAGTTGTTTCGAAAAGATTAAGACTTAGAGCCTTCTGAGAACACATTTTTTGCTTGTTAGATTTTCTAAGTATTACTTATGTTTTGATTAATAAATAGCTGGTAATATTGTGTTCAGGAAGATGTTTACCGAGTGTTGTCGAAGCAGTCTTTTATTAAAATGCAAATTACCATTCATATTGTGTTTGTGTTTGGAATTATCAAGTAATTACTTCTTGATTTTTATTTTTCGCTGAAGCTTACAATACAGAGTTCGTAGTACCAGGTTTCAGAACAAAAATTACAAATGATCGCAATTATTTCACCTCATCTTCGAATGGGACTGCAGAAGTAACCGACAATTTTATATGTACCTATTTCTTATCTATGATGACTTGATAAATGTTATTACAGACATAAATACCAGCAGTAACTATACAAACAAAATATAATCCATATTTGAAAATCACTTATTGTCATTTTGAAACCGACAATGACAACCACTGAGGTGTGTCGTGGCCTACTAGGATCCCGAAAATTTTCGATCCCACGGTGTTACCAACACTGATTCCTAGATAATGAAAAATAGGTCTCCCGTTTCCGTCTGTCTGGACTGGACTGATTGTTTTCTCATGTAGAGTACCTATATTGTAAAACAAAATAAAAATTGAAAAATTTCACAATGAAAAAAAGAAAAACTACAAAATCAGAACACTGAAAAACCGAAAAATTACTAATTTAAAAATTAAAATGCGTATACAGGGTGGCTTAAAAATTAATCTATGAAGCAATATGTTAATGACAGTCGTTTTCTGTCAGATCGGGACTTTTACTGCTGTTGGGGTGAACGACAGGAGTTTTTGTTTTTATTTGTGTTTTGGCGATGCGAAATTTTTAAATCAATGTTGACGTTGGCCATAATTGGAGCCGGTTAGGGGGATTGTTTTCGTTCGAATGTTGCTCAAGGACTGGTTTTTCACTAGATAATTAATTTTAGCTCAAGTTATAAAGTTTCAGGAAGACTGGATTGTTTCGTTTAAATTAAATTCAGTGTAATACAGACTTAGAGTGTTCTTCGCTACTTTGGCTTTTGAGTATTAGTTTTGATAATGATGGTTTATAATGTGCAATTATGACTGACGAGGTGTTTGTGAAGAAGTTTAGATTTGCATGTATTGTTAAAGCAGTGTTGTTAAAATGTAAATTAAGTTCATGTTTATGTTTTGTTTGTGCTTAGAATTAGCAAGTAATATTATTTTTTGTGGTTGATGTTTGAGAAAGTGTATTTTTTAACAGTTGAAATTGCAAATAAAGTATATGATTTAAAAACATGAAAACAGACTAATCTAGAAATGTCAAGCGACTGTCACTGAACATCGGGTTTCACTTCAGGCTTATCGTATAAAGTTTGTCTGAATTATTCTACCCACTGCAACCATTTTTTCATTTTTGACGAAGGTGATGTTGATTTTTAATGTTTCTTGAAAGTCATAGATAGAATTAACGTTACTTTTGAACCATTTGTTATAATGGAAATAGTTTTTCGGAATTACCTGATTCAAAATCATTGGGTAATTTTCCATGTGTTTATTTAAAAATATAGTTTTCCAAGCAAAGTTAAAACGCTGGTTGAGCTGTGAAAGAAAATAAGCGAAACGTTGCACCAGATGTGTTTTATAATGTTTTTAATAATATTTATGTTTGCAATAACAGACCACCATTTTCAACATTTGCTGCAGCTTTTGCTTGTAGCAATATAAATAATCCTTTTTGTCGTTTATCTTGGTAATATATTATTGTGTGTGGATTTTCTTTCGGAATAATAATAATAATAATAATAATAAATAAGTAAAAGAATGATTACAAATATAAAAGTGGTCTTCTATGTACCAGATCAGTGCAAAAAAATGCAACTATTTTTATTATTCAACGCGATACAGTTTCAGATTAAAATTTTTTTAAAATGCCAAAAATTTTCCTATTTCCTATTTTCGATTTTGGAAGAAGACTCAAAATAAAAAAAAACTCGCAGATATCTCGACGAGCTGAATCTTAAAAGAAAGTGAGTTGATGATCCCGGATCAAAATTTTTCGGAAGATTGAGTTTGAAATTCATTTTTTTTAATCTTCAAAATTGTCTATTTCATATTGGCAATTCTGGAAAAATGGTAGGAATTATCGAAGAAATGACGTCAAAAATAAATTCTTGAAGTCGTAACTTATATAAAAATCTAGTTGGATAATTTTCGAGGGTGGCAAAAAAAACGGTCGAAATTTTCATTAAGGGAGAAAATTAGAGATTTTAAAACTTGCCTAAAAATTCCCAAAAAATTCTGGGAGATAAACCTGAGAGTTTAAAAAGTTTGGATTGAAAATCAAGTTTTTTTTATTAGGGACTTCGAAAAAATAGAAATGAAAGCGAAAATACATTCTAGAGATTTTTGAGTAATTTTCATACATGGTCGACAAGACTTCGAAAAATTTATAATTTATAGTCTAAGTCCGTGAAATGGGACTCAATCCAAAATGTTTTTATTTTTTGGACCAACGGTTGCTGTGTTTTCGGAGTAGTAATAATAGTTTTTGGGAGCTTTAACTAAAAAATGTTTGTAAAATGTACATAAAGAAGTTTTTGTTATGATTTGTCCACAAAAACTGAATTTTAGGTCGTTGTAAAAAATATAATTAAGTATTTCTTTATGTCAAAAAATTTGCCATATTTCATATTGGCAATTCTGGAAAAATGGTAGAATTTTCTTAGAAATGAAGCCGAAAATACATTTTAGACATTGTACACAAAAATCTCTTTAGGTAATTTTCGAAGATAGGTTAAATAAGTTCGAAAACATGATAACCTCAAAACTAGGCTTTTAGAAAAATTGCCTAAAAGTTCTTCGACATAAATATGGTTGTGCTGATTCGAAAAACGTAGCGTGTGTATAGTTCCAGAGCAAGATTTCGAAATATTCGGTCCGGAAATATTTTTTTTTATCCAAAAATTGTCAAATTTCATATTAGCGATCCTGAAAAAATGTTCGTTTCGGTAATTGTCAAAAGTGGTTGAAAAAAGACCGAAAATTTTATAAAGAGGATTTTTTAACAACTGGAACTACTAGAAAAGGTTCCTAAAAATCCAAAAAACATTCTCGATGTAGATCTCGACGTGCTGATTCCAAAAATAGAGCATGATTAAACTTTTCGAGCAAGATTTTCGAAATAGTCGATTGGGAAATACATTTTTCTTTAAGTTTTAAAAATTGACAGATTATTAGTGATTTTGAAAAAATGGTAGGCAATATCTAAGAAATGAAACCAAAAAGAAATTCAACATGTTATCTAGAGAAAAATGTTTCTCTAATTTTCAAAACTGTTACTGCTCGGGAAAGGTCAAAAGAAATTATTAATAAATCATAAAAATGGCCATATTTCATATTAGCAATTATGGAAAAATTGTAGGAATTTTGGGAGAAATTAATCGGGAGATAAAATTTGAAGACTGTAATCTACAGGAAAATGTCTTTAGGTATTTTAAGAAAATCCATGAAATATTCTTGAAATTCTTGTATACAGTAGCGGTCATTTCTACGGAACAACTCGATAAAAAGTCAAGTTGGTAGCCCTGTCATCTAGTACTTTACGCCGAACGCGGTTTGTAGCGGTAGTTGATATGGCAATCGAAACTAGCACAACACGAATGTTTCGGTTGCTCTCAGCTATGCCGCACTGTATCCCGTGCAGACTGCATGTTCTGTTCATCTGTTTATTAAAATAAAATATCTACATTGACAATAAGGCCATCTAACCTGTCAAATTTTTGACACATATGTTTTCCCCCAGAAACCCGTCAAGGTCACTTACACCAAACAAATTTTGAAAATTTACGCTAGGGAGTGGTTCTATAGAAAAGATCGCGACTTTAGATAGTATGTTTATGGTCTCGGAGCAAGATTTCAAAAAAAAATTTCTTTTTGAAAAATGGAACCAAGTACTTGGAAAGTTGCCTAAAAATGCATAAAAAATTCCTGGGTGTAGATCTCGACGTATTGAAAATTGAAAATAAATTCTAATATCTAGATTTCTTTCTCCAATTTTTGAAGCTGCCTGGGAAAATTTTATATTTGAAAAATTGAGCTTTTCGGTTAGTTGCATTAAAATACACAAAAAATTTTGGGATATATGAACTGAATCTAAAAACATAGCGTGGATCAAGATTTTTCAAAATATTTGGTCTGAAAATATTTTTTTTTCAAATGGTGAAAATTCCGTATATCATATATGCGATTACTAAAAAATGTTACGAATTTTCTAAGAAATGAATCCGGAAATAACATTTACTGATCGTCATCTACAAAAAATCCTCTTGGATAATTTTAAAATGTTCTAGAAAAAGATCCAAAATTTCATAAAGGGGGAATTTTGAAAAATTGGTCTACTGAAAAAGTTACTTATAAATTCACAAAAAAATCCTTGATACACATCTCGACGTGCTGATTCAAAAAATACACCGTGTGTATAGTGCTGGCGCCTGATTTTCGAAAAATTCGGTGCGAAAATCTATTCTTTTTAAATCCTAAAAATTGCCAAAATTCATATTAGCGATTTAGGAAAAATGAAAGAAACTTTCTAAGAAATGAATCCGAAAATAAAATCTTGAAATCGTAATCTACAAAAGTCTCATGAGGCAATTGTCGAAAAAATTTCGTAAAGGGAAAATCTTGAAAAATGGGCCTATCAGAAAAAATTCTTGGGCGTATACTTCGACATGCTGATTCCAAAAATAGAGCATGTTTACAGTCTCCGGAGTGTTTCGAAATATTTTTTTATAAGTATGTTATTAGCGTCTGGAAAAATGCAAGGCATTTTCGAACAAAAAATTTTTTTCTCTAAAAGGTCAAAAATTTCGTATTTGAAAAATTGAGATCGTTTTCTACAAAAAAATCCCCTTCCAAAGAGGTTGAAAATCTCTTAACCGGGAAATTTTGAAAAATGGAGTTACTGGATATGTTCCCTACAAATTCACAGAAAAATCCTGGGTATAGATCTAGACGTGCTGATTCAAAAAATATACTGTATAGTCCTGACACAAGATTTTCGAAAAATTCGGTTGGAAAATATTTTTTTTAATCCTAAAAATTGCCAAATTTCGATTCTGGAAAAATTAAAAAAATTTCTAAGAAATAGTTGAAAAAAGATCGAAAATGTCATTTCGAAAAATGGGACTACTAGAAAAGGTGTCTAAAAATCCCTAAAAAAATTCTGGGTGTAGATCTCGACGTACTGATTCCAAAAATCAGCGTATTTGCATTCTTGAAGAAAAATTTTCAAAATAAGTTATTTGAAAGTCAAATTCTTAAAAAATTCTTCAGAAATGGTAGAAATAAATTCTATAAGTCGTAATCTACAGAAAAATCTACTGTGTGGCGCGAGATTTTCGAAAAATTCGGTTTCAAAATATTTTTTTTTTAAATAGTAAAGATTGTCATATTTCATACTGGCGATTCTAGAAAAATAGTAGGAATTTTCAAAAAATGAAGCCTAATTTTTTAAGGTGGTCGAAAACCTCATAACTACAAAATTGAGTTTTTTTTTTGGAAAAATTGACCAAAAATCCGCAAAAAAATCTGGGATACAGATTTCCATATGCTGATTCTAACAATGTAGCGTATTTACGGTTGCAGAGAAAAAAAATCTGTTTTTCAAATTCCGAAAATGGCCGTATTTGAAAATACATTCTGGAAGTCGTATTCTACAGGAAAATATTTTTAGGTAATTTTCTAAGGTCTTGGAACTGTACTTATAAAATATTTTTCGTTTTTGTCTTTCCAAAATGTACAGTATGTCCCCGGATTGCGTTCACAAGAGGAAAAAAAAAAAATTTTCTATTTATTTCTATAAATTATAATAATTCATTTTTTTTTAAATTGAAACAACCTGAAAATTTTGTATTTAAAGATGAATACCCCCCCCCCTACAATTTTTATAGACATTTTGCGGATTATTTACTTTTTAAATAATAATTAAAAAAAAAATTAGCGAACATTCTAAAAATCAAGTGTTTACAATATTTCAAAATCTGATATAACCCGAATATTTTGGTCTGCTAGGAGGGTTTAGCATAATTGTTACTGTGACCGACTTTTTCATTTTGTAAGTAAATATTTAAGCGTCTTAAATCTGTGTATATGATCTTGAAATAAATAATAATCCGGGCGTCCCCGGAGGCGTGACATATACAGCACAATTAAATACCAACTTATAAATCAACATTATTTATTTCCTGGCTCCACAGTAAACCAAATTTCTACTCTGCAACTGTAAAATTTAAATAAATGGTTAAGTAAAAATCAACAATCAAAACACGGCTAGCGCTTTAATTAAAAACCCGAAATTATCACCCAAAACTTCGAAAAATTTGATTTTCGTAATTTACGAGTACGAATGTGCGAATGTTTCCAAATCATTAACCTCGAATGTGTTATGCCTTATTTATGGAAATCCAGTTGATGTAATAACACTCATTTCAGCATTGGTTGCATAATCAGTCGGCATGATATAATCCGATTATACAGAATGTCTTAATTACTCTGGATTCAGTTAGTCGATTATCTTACGGGGAAAATAAATACTGAGGTAGATTAATTTTGCAATTTTAACGGCGGCTTTAGTTTCTGGGACATCCGGTAAAGATCTAGGCAACGCTATGGTTAATCCGAGATTAAACGTTTTATTTTGTGTGTGTAGACTAATCAAGTAATCATTACCGTGAAGCGAATGTTCCATAAACACGAAAAACCGAAGAACAAAGTCTTGCATTTTTTGTGAGTATATTATATTTCGTTTCAAAAAATAAACAGATATCACTATCACATCGATATTATTATATAAACCGCAAAATAATAATATATCTGGGACGTGGTAAAGTGGAAGAATCTAGTCTGATTTCCAACCACAAGTGACACACAAATGAAGATACCTGTAAAAAGTGGTTATTTTTAGGTGCACTCGAATGATTAGCGACACAGTTACAATGTTACAAAATGTTAATTCGTTATCAGAGCAATAGTAGCGATGGTGGATTAATAACTGCAATTCAGATCGGCTTTCTTATCTTACACTCGACTAACGATAAAATAAATTGGGTTCAAAACACGAATTTGTCGTGCGAAGTTTCAATAGCCGTGTGCATAAGGGCTTCTTATCAGGCTTCGCAACACTGATAAACCAGACGAAGAGAAAACCGATAATAATAAATTTTTTGAAATTAGAAATTTCAGGTCGTGCCACCCGGTCTCGGATTTTGTTGCTATGCAACCTACCCAGAATACATTGAGCAACGTGTCAAACTCTAAAGATCACGTTTTTTTCGTTAATTTGTGTAAATCCGGCTCTGCACGTTATTCTTTTTACTTCCTGAGCGTAAGCGACGTTTCATGACTCCTTAGAATACGAAAAAATAGGTCTCCCGTTTCCGTCTGTCTGTCTGTCTGTATGTCCATCTGTCGTCTGACTAATCTTCGAAACTATTGGACCGATTGTTCTCAAATTTTATGTGTATTAGAAATATCATGTAGATAGTAAAATGCTAACCAAAATTTGGATAAACATCTCCACAATCAATGGGATGACGTATTCCCCAAAATTTATATTAGTAAATATTGTTTCAATTTTATAAGATAAGATAATCCTTTCATATGTGGTTTATGAATACATGTTTAGTTTTAACCTTAGACATCCAGATTTTTGGGAATAAATTCAAAATTTGTATAACATTTTTCAAATTTACCTTTGGTAAATCGTTAATCAAAATTTATTCGTTGACCACTTTCCAAAAAATTGATGACTTCATCTCAACCTTTTGCCAAATAAATGAGGCAGTTTTTGCATTGGTTAAATCAAGAACGACTCACACAATTTTCAGAAAATTTGTGAATACAGTACTGTTATTATTAGTACTACACTGCATTTATCCAAATTGATATACGTGTCTTTCCAAATGTTGATGACGTCATCACAAAATTTTTGAACAAAAATTCATTTGAAAAAATTATAAAAAATAAAACCCTCAAAATCAAATCTTTTTCGAAAAATGTGTTTTTATTTACCCTTTACGGTTTTTCAAGTTCAATTTTCTCAATTTCTCAATTTCTCGACTTTCAATTCTTTCAGTTTTTTGTTTAAGTCTTCGAAGTGCAATTTTGCAGTTTTGCAATTTTTTTGATGTGCAGTTTTTCAGTTTTGCAATTTTTCGATATTACAATTCTTCATTTTTCGATTTTTCAGTTTCTCATTTTTTAATTTTTCAAATTTTCGGTTCCTAAATTTTCTTGTTTGTTATTTTATAATTTCCCCGTTTTTAAATTTTGTTTATTTTTTTTTATTTTCAATATTTGATTTGTCAATTCCTGGATTATCCAGTTGTAAAAGTTTTGTATTTTGCAATCTTTGAATTCTTTAATTTTTAATATTCAGATTTAACACTATTTCGTGTCTTCGATTTTCAAATTTCTCTATTTATAATTTTTCGTTTTTTCAATTTTTCGTTTCTACATTTATTCCAGTTCTTGATGTCCAATTTTTAGGTTTTTCAAAGTACACATACATACATACATAGGACTTTATTCATGTTAAAATAATACATGATTAGGCGGAGTCTAGCCATAGGCTATTCCACTCAACCTTACAAAATAAATATTCAATGCAAAAACAATAAAATAATAAAATTAACTTAGAGATGCAATAGTTATGAAGAAAATAATAATATAAATATGTATATAATAACCACAACAAAAATATATAATTCACACAATAATTTAACAGTAAATATTAAATATTAAGAATTTAGATACAGGATATATATCTACAAATATGGGCGTCCCAGATAGCTAAATTTATGACGATTCCGAGTGCAACAGAATGTTTTTTATTTTTTTCCGAAAGCTGTTCACAGAAGTACAGTACAGCAATTCAGAATTAAACTTATTATAAGACTTAATAATGTTAAATGACAATGATTTACAAAAAATAGAGGTAAAAAATCTTGGCATTGACAACTGCTGAAGGTTCCTTAGTGGTATATTAGTATCTAAAATACTTTGTCTTGAGCGAAACTTCCTACGCAAGTACGGAGGTGATGGAGTTTTAAACAATCGATATACAAAAACTGCTAAATGATATTGAAATACTACGTCCAGCTTCATCCACCCAAGTTCACGAATTTTGGCTGACACATGGTCATATTTCCTCAACCCAAAAATAAAGCGGCAGCAGTTATTTTGAATTTTTTGAAGACGATTTTTGTCAACAAAATCAAGAAATGGATAGTATATTATAAAACAGTAGTTAATATGAGATAATACTAACGCTTCACACAATTTTTTCCTGAGTTTGAAGTTCAAAATTAAAAAATTTGAATAAAGCATTTTTAGCGCCAAATAACATTTTTTTATGACGTTCGAAACATGAGATTTAAATTTAAAATCATCATCAATAAAGAGACCTAAGTTCTTTACAGTTTGCAAAACAGGCAGCTTCTTATTTCCAATTCTAATATCTATATTATTAGCAATAGCCATTCGGAGTTTTTTAGGTGCAAAGCACATTAGTTTGCATTTATCAGCATTAAGTTTTAAATTGATTGAAGACGCAGCTTTAACAATATTCACAAGATCTTTATTTACATCATTACACACCTCCTCAACTAGGGAAGGCTGAAAATGAAGCAAAAGTTGCGTATCGTCAGCAAACGCTCTTTTTTTACTTGATGAAGGCATGCTTAGCAATTGGGCAGTATATATAATAAATAAGATGGGTCCTAAGATCGATCCCTGAGGGACACCCGATGTAATTAATGCTAATTCAGATTTTCCTGATTCAAGCACAACTTGTTGATAACGATTGGAAAGATATGATCTAAAAAAATTAGTGGTAATTAAATCAAAACCATAGTACTGCAATTTAGCACATAGTAGATCGTGATCCAGCGTATCAAAAGCCTTAGAGAAGTCTAGAAATGTAGCTACAGATGCATAGTTTTTATCAATGGAGTCTATACAGTCATCCACTGTGACTGCTAAAATAGAAGTTGTACTGAAGCCTGTACGAAAACCAGATTGATCTTCTGTTAGAATGCCCTCAGCAGAGATGTAATTATAAACCTGTTTATAAATAACTTTCTCAAGGATTTTTGATAACGCTGGAAGGATACTTATAGGCCGTAAATCAGATAACGATTTGACAACAGTTGATTTGGGAACAGGACGGACAAGGGCCATTTTCCAACTTTGTGGAAAAAAGCCAGTCTCTAAACAGCAATTGATAATGTGAACCATATGTTTACATATAACAGAGAAGCATAATTTAATCATCTGAAGGGTAATTCCATCATATCCTGACGCATTTGATTTTAGAGCAGAAATTATGTCTAAAATCTCACCTTCCGTAGTGAGCGAAAATTTGAAATTACTTCCATCCCGGTATTTTTTATTCAGAATTTCATTAGTTGCATCCATACAGTTATGTGGCGGAGTAAAAACTGAAGAAAAATAATCATTGATTTCACTGGGGCTAAATGAACATGTATCCGAAAATTTGTTAGAATGCTGGACATTAAGACGTTTGAGGGATGCCCACAAACCTTGTTTATTCATTTTATACTTGATCGTTTTTTCATTTTCAATTTTTCAATTTTACAATTTTTTCATTTTTCCATTTTTGTAAGTTTAAAAATCGAAAAACTAAAAATACGAGAAATCTAACACTGGAAAAATCGAAAAATTGCAAATTGACGAACTGAAGAAACGAAATATTGAAACATTGAAAAAATAAAATCGAGAAATTTAGAAATCGAAAAAAATTAATGAATCGAAAAATTTTAAAATCGAAAAATTATAGAATGGTCAAAATTGTAAAGTCAAAAGCAAGATCGAAAATTTGAAATATTAAATATCAAGAAATTCAAAAATTAAAGAATCGGAATTTTCCAATTCCTCGATTTTCCAATTTTGAAATTTTTCAATTTTTCAAGTTTTGAATCTTTCGATTTTCCAATTTTGCGTTTCTTCAATTATTCAAGTTTTTGGCTTGCAATTTTTAAATTTTTCCAAGTCTTCATTTTATGTCTTTTCGTTTTTTTATTTTTGATTTTTCGGGTTTACAATTTTCAATTTTTTCATTTTTTTTTTAATCGAAAAGCTGAAACATTGAAAAATTGCAAATACAAGAGAATTGAAATATTGAAAAACTAAAAACCAAGAAACTTAAAAATCGAAAAAATTAATGGATCGAAAATTAACAAGAAGAAAAAACGAATCGAATTGAAAAACTGCAAAACCCAAAAATTTGGAAAATCGTAAAATATAGAATCGTCAAAATTGTAAAATCGAAAATCTGTAATAGGTATCGCAAGATGGGAAAATTGAAAAATTAAATATCGAGAAATTAAAAAAATAAAAATTGAAAAATTCTGAAATCATAAATCGCAAAAGTGATACATTCTTAAAATTTTTATTATTATATATTTAAAATGAAAAATAGAACAACTACAAATGAAAAATTGAAGAAACGAAAAACTGAAAAATAAAAAAACTGAAGACCGAAAAATTGAAAAATTAGAAATTGAAAACTCGTGAAATTGTCAATCGAAAAATTAAAGAAATGAAAAATTAAAGAATCGAAAAATTTGAAAATGAAAAATCGAAAACTCGAGAAATTTTAAATCGAACAGTTGTGAACCCTAAGCATTAAAAATTCAGAAGTTGGAAAATTGAAAAACTAAAAAATTTTAAAATTAAAAATCAAAAATTCAAGAAATTTTGAAACGAAAAATGGCAAAATCCAAAAGCTTGAAAATTGAAAAAGTGAAAAATTTAAATTTGAAAACCCGAAAAATTGCAAAAAAGAAAAATTCAGGAATTGATTTTAACTTCATAGACGCTATAAGAAAACGAAAATCTAGATTTAATATTTACCTTGTACCATTTTTTTTTATAATTTTTTTATATCATAATTTTTCATTTTTTCATCTTTCCCATTTAATTTTTTTTATTTTCCAGTGTTTCGGTTTCACGATTTTTCAGTTTTTCTGCATTTATTCCAGTTCTTGATATCCATAATTTTTAGATTTTTCAAAGTATTCATTTTATACTTTATCGTTTTTTCATTTTTGATTTTTCAATTTTACAATTTTTCCATTTTTTATTCCAAGTTTAAAAATCGAAAAACTAAAACTACGAGAAATCGAACAATGGAAAAATCGAAAAATTCCAAATCGACGGACCGAAGAAACGAAAAATTGAAACATTGAAAAAATAAAATCGAGAAATTTAGAACTCGAAAAAAATTAAGAATCGAAAAATTTTAAAATCGAAAAATTATAGAATCGTCAAAATTGTAACGTCAAAAGCAATATCGAAAATTTGAAATATTAAATATCGGGAAATTCAAAAATTAAAGAATCGAAAATTTTGAAAATTGAAAATTAAGAAGATTTTTAAATCTAAAAATTGAAATATTCAGAAGTTTAAAAATTGAAAAAGTGAAAAATTTAAAGTTTACAACAGGAAAAATTGCAAATCGAAAAACTGAAGAAACAAAAAAAAATTGGAGAATTGGTTTTAACTTTATAGAGGTTATAATAAAACAAAAATCTGAATTTAGTTACCTTCGACCAATTTTTTTATATCACAATTTTTCGTTTTTTCTTTTTTCTTCAATTTTACAATTTTTTATATCACGATTTTTCGTGATTTCATTTTGTTTAATTTCATTTTTCCATTTTTCAAGGTTTAGGCTTCACGCTTTTTCGTTTTTGCAACTTGATTTTTTCAATTTTGTTTTTGATTTTTATATTTCATTTTCCCGATTTTTTAATTTTCAATTTTTCGATTTCATCACACAATTTTTCGTTTTTTCATTTCCTTAATTTTGTCAATGTTTTTTCGATTTTATAATTTTTCGTTTATTTTATTCTCCAAATTTTCAATCTTTGTTTTTTCAATCCTTCGATTTTCCAATTTTGAAATTTTTCAATTTTGCAATTTTTGAATTTCTCGATTATCCGATTTTCCGATTTCTGTTATTTTTAATATTTCGATTTTACATATTCCGTTTTCTCTACATTGTACTTTTTTGATTTTAAGTTTTTCAATTTCTAATCTTTCGATTTTCCAATTTTGCGTTACTTCAATTATTTAAGTTTTTGACTTACAATTTTTAAATTTTTCAAAGTATTCATTTTATGTTTTTTGTTTTTTTTTTATTTTTAATTTTTCGGATTTACAATTTTCAATTTTTTCGTTTTTTTTAATTGAAAAGCTGAAAAATCGAAAAACTGCAAAACCCAAAAATTTGTAAAATCGAAAAATATAGAATCGTCAAAATTGTAAAATCGAAAATCTGTAATAGGAATAGGTATTGCAAGATGGGAAAATTGAAAAATTAAATATCGAGAAATTAAAAAAATAAAAATTGAAAAATTGTAAAATCATATATCGCAAAAGTGATAACTTGTTAAAATTTTGATATTACATATTTTCAAATGAAAAATAGCAAAACTACAAATCAAAAACTGAAGAAACGAAAAATTGAAAAATTGAAAAATAGAAAAACTGCAAATCGAAAAATTAAAAAATTAGAAATTGAAAACTCCTGAAATTGCAAATCGAAAAATTACTAAATCTAGAGATTGAAACATTCAAAAGTTGGAAAATCGGAATACTGAAAAATTTAAAAATGAAAACTCCAAGAGGTGCGTAAAATTGAACAAATAAAAAAATTGAAAAATTTCAAATCGAAAAATTGAACAAACGAAAAACTGAAAAAACTGAAATTGGAAAAACAAGACTATAAAATTAGAACATTGAAAAATCTAAAAATTGTAAAACTTAAAAAATTAAAAATTCAATAGTTGGAAAATTGAAAAACTGAAAAATTTAAACTTGAAAACTAGAAAAATTGCAAATTGCAAAAACCGAAAAGACAAAAAAAAAATGAAAAATTGAGGAACTGAAAAATTTGAAAACTAAAAATCAAAAATTCAAGAAATTTTAAGACGAAAAATTGCAAAATCTTAAAACTGAAAAATCCGAAAGCTTGAAAAGTGAAAAAGTGAAAAATTTAAATTCGAAAATCGGAAAAATTGCAAAAAAAGAAATATTCAGGAATTGGTTAGATATAATATATAGAGGTTATAAGAAAACGAAAATCTAGATTTAATATTTACCTTCGACCAGTTTTGTTTTTACAATTCTTTTATATCATAATTTTTCGTTTTTTCATCTTTTTAATTTAATTTTTTTATTTTTCAATGTTTCGGTTTCAGTTTTTCATTTTTGCAACTTAATTTTTCAGTTTTTCTATTTTATATCAAACTTTTTCATTTTTTAGGTTCTCAATTGTGAATATTTTGATTTTTTAATGTTTCGTGTCCTCAATTTTTCAAGTTCTTGATTTTTATTTTTCATTTTCCCGATTCTTTAATTTTCATTTTCTCGATTTCATAACACAATTTTTTGTTTATTCAATTTTTCAAAATTTCAATCTTCGTTTCTTCAATTCCTCGATTTTCCAGTTTATTTAATTTTTTAAATCTCGATTGTATGTATTCCCTTTTTACGATTTTGCACTTTTTGATTATTAAGTTAAAGTCGAAAACTTGAGATTTTTAATTTTTCAGTTTTTTCCAGTTTTTAAATTTTTTCAAGTTTTCATTATATACTCTTTCGTTTTTTCATTTTTGGTACTGAATTTTACAATTCTCAATTTTTCCATTTTTTTTTATTTGAAAAACTGAAAAATCAAAAATCTAAAAGGTCGGAAAATGGAAAATTCGAAAAAGTTAAAAAACAAGAAACTACAAAATCCAAAAGTATAAAATCGAAAAATTGCAAATCGAAGGAGTGAAGAAATGAAAAATTCAAACATTGAAAAACTAAAATCGAGAAACTTAAAAATTTTAAAAATCAATGAATTGAAAAATTCGAATGAAGAAGAAAACAATCGAATCAAAAAATTGTAAAATTAAATCTCGAGAAATTCAAAAACTAAAAATCGAAAAATTTAAAATCGAATAAATGAAAAACTTAAAATCCAATAACTGAAAAATGGAAATAATCTAAAATCGTAAAATTGTAAATACAAGTTGATAAATTGTAAATTCGAAAAATTGCAATCGAAACAAGAAACAACAAAAAAGAAACATTGAAGAATTGATTTTTTTAACTTTGGAGGGTTTATAAGAAAACAAAAATCGCAAAAAATGTTTATAATTTTTCAAAGAAGTCGGATTTGTGGTCTGTACTTCAGGGGTAAGGGAGTTCTGTAGAAATAACCTTCGATCAATTTTTTTAATTTTTCTTTGTTGTATTTGCGTCACATATTGTTATGTCATTCACTTTTGTTTGTTTGTTTGTTTTTACTTTCGATAGTGTTTCGATTTACCTTACGGTTATGCAAGCCTTGCAATTTCCTTAAAGCAAATAAACGAATCATAAACATATTTTTCATTCATATCTAGAGCTCACGTGATCCTAAACTATAATAAATCGATTTGATAACTTTTAACTAGGAGATTACCGTTATCAAATCTGCTGTGTCTACTAGTTTCCGCTGAAAGGAATTTTTAATATCTGAGGATGAAGCTGCAGTTTAATAAGTTTGCAGATTATTAACTTTCCGACTTCCAATACATCTCGCTGAGACACTTTGTTATTTACTTCTCTGCAGATATATCTTCCACGATTACCTATTTAACTCTCTAAAAAGGGCAAGCTTATGTAACCCGTCTATTTTTATTCACGTATTTTTAGCCCACTTATCAACCTGTTTGTCTAAAAACGACAATAAAATTAAAAATAAAGAACGCGAAAAAAGATGCTTCCAACAGTCCGTTTGTTGCCGTTTTCGGCCAAAAATAGCTTCCTTAATTATTCAAATTTATTAATACCTGCTAATTGTTGAATTTTAAAACGTCCTTGACTTTTCTGCACAATGAAACGTACTGAAAACTACATATCCAGGTTGAAAATGGCAAAATGTAAATTGCAAATGATCTCGTTCAATTTAATTAAAATTGAAATGGGCGTGTCCTGATCAGTGTATGCTTTTCTGGTTCATTAATAGTTCGACACCTCGTGGCGTTCTTGCGTTCAGGACCGGCTCCAGGCTGACACATTCCTGTCATTGATTAATTGCGTTTTTGTCTGCAGGCTAAAGCCGGTTGTAATTCTAATTGCCATATTTCAGCAAACGATTAACGTGGTTACGGAGCATTAGAATTCTTTTAAAGTTAATCGACTGGTGATTTGATAAGGAGCGATCAATACTTGAGAGTCATTTTATCTTCCGAGAAATAAACAACAATAAAAAGATGCAATAAATCTTTTTTAGTTGGATTGGAAGTCAGGAAGACATCAACGCATAAAACATTCTATGAGTGATGCAAGTAATGAATATGTAAATATAAACACCTACAACTGTATACAATAGCATAGGAAATTTAATCTGAGCTCGTGGACGACTGTGGAATTTTGACACCTATTACTCGAAGGTGTGAAATAATGTTAATTGTCTTCTTGTTTCATGCAAGAAATTCTCGTAGAGCGTCTAAATCGCCGTAATTTTATGTATTTTTGCGTTTTGATTTTTGTGACGACAAAAAAAAGTGATCAAATTAACTGTATTTCTTTAATAACATTATTTCCAGCGTTCCCACAGTGAATCGTTTAATTAAAAGATTATTAACCAGGCTTTAAATTTAAGCCGTTATAATCCGTTTTATTGTTTTTGTGAACTGTCTAGTCCGTTTAAAATCCCCATCACTCAGTTAAGTAAATTTTGTTTTTTCTTTTAGAAAAAGTCAGATTAAATTTTGCTCATTATTTATTCAGTTTTTCATTTGTTTGAAGTTATTTTTATCTACTCATTTAGTTCTCGTGTTTGTACGTATAATTCTGGTTCTGAAACAGTGAACACTGACCAAGTGACGTCTGGTCAATCTTTTTGTGACTCATGTGAACTTAAAATTCCGGATTTATAACCTACAATTCAGTGTTTGCAGGCAAATTATAAAAGTACTCAAGTAGTGTCAAAAGTTCTTTCATCAATATTCGTTATTTCGGATCCGGAACTATATTTCTGCGTCTTTTTCAGTAAATTTTTTTCAATTTTTTCTTTTAGCTGTCAAATTTTTGTTTTTGAATGTTTTCTAAAATTAAAATTCACGACCTAATAGACTGGTATTTCGTTTATTTGTTATCACACTTTAATAAAATGTTAAGCATTATTAATATTATTAAAATTATTTGTCCCTTGAGTTTCCTGATTATAATCTTTGTATGATCATTTTGAATTTTTTGTCTTTTTTTAATACTAAATTTCTTGATTTTTCTTTGACGTCAATTTAAATCCTTAGGAAAAAATACTTAAATAATGCAACTAGTTTTACTTTAATGAATACTGCAACCTTTAGAATTTCCAAAATATGTAGTCTCTAGAATCTTCAGTATTTACAAAATTCTAGAAAGTCATAATTTTTTGTACTCTCTGAAGTACCCTTCATTCCCAAAACCTCCAAAATTTGTTAAATTTATTAAATTTCTAGACACTCTAAAATCTCTACAACTTTTTTTAAAACGTCTGCAATCTTAAAAATTTTGTGGATATAAGAGGTTTTAGAATCGATAATCCCTCCTAAAATTCTAAATAGTCTAAGTCTCTATAGTGTCAAAAATTTGCATTATATTCTGGAGTCTCGAAATTTTTAAAATTTGCATTTCTAGAACTTCCAGAATCTCGAAAATCTTTATAGGTAGTCTAAAATTTCTAGAATGCATTAAATTTTAAAATTTTTAGAAGCTCCCAAACATTTTCTCTTGTATATCGAAATTTCTGAAAATTTTGAAAGGTACAGTATTTCTAGAACCATGGAAATCTACAAATTTTCAGGGTTTTACAAAATATCTAGAATTTTAGAATCTTCGATATTTCCAAATTGTAAAATCTCTTAAATTCCTAAATTTCTGTAATCATTGGTACTCTAGTATCCCAAAAAACTAAATTTTTGAAAATTTTTAACACGTTTTTTAATCTCTAGACTTTAGAACATTCAAAATCTGTAAAATTTTGTAATTCCTAAAATTTTAAAATTCTCTCCAAAGGGATCCAAAGTTTCAGAAAAATCTAATATCCCTAGAGCAATTAAAATGTCCAAAACCTCCAAAATGCTTAAATATCTAAAATTTCCTAATACTACAAAGTATTCACAATATTCGAAAACTTCCAGATATTCAGTGCTGTATAGTCTTTTAAAATTTTTGTTATATTTAAAATTTCAAGAATAAAAAGAATAGAATCTTTAGAATATCCAAAATCTGTAATCTCTAGAACCCTGATTATTTCCAAAATTCTACAATGTCATACATTTATGTAATTTCTGAAACAGCCCACATTACTGTAATCTCCAAAATGTACACCTTTTTTTATTTCTGAGCACTGAAATCTCTAGAATCTTTGTTTGTAACATCTAGAATCTGCAAAATTCTGTAGATTAACCAGAACATTAATATAGCAAATTTCATATAAAAGATTGGTCAAGTTCTAAAGTCTTTGGATTGTCAAAAATTTGGGTTTTCCGAAATTTGTAGAATCATTCGTAAAATTTTTTAATCTCTAAAATCCTCCTCATATATAAAGTTATCTATAAAACATCTAAAAAAAATTGGTCTAAAGAGTTTAGACAGTACTTCCCTCGCTGTCGGAAACTTGACGACTGCATGCCTATTGTGTTTTTTCTCATTACATTTTTGTAGTGGGAATTTAAAAAAAAATTGCGATGACGTCATCAACATTTTTGCAAGGACACGTATATCAGTTTGGGATAGATGTAGTGTAATACTAAGAATAAAATTATTATATTCTCAAATTTTCAGGAAAATGAATTGGGTCGTTTTGAATATTGATTTGTAATAATTAATAAAATAACGAAACAATTTACTCACGTATACGTATCCCAGACAGCTGAAAATCGTGTATGTATAAACATTCTTAATTTAAGATGACAGGCTAACAGCATACTTGAGAGTCAAACAGAGAAACTGTAAACAAAACGACCATCGGTTTTATTGCTTCGACTTCCGCTTATTATATAAAACATTGGGTTTTATTTTAATTCTTGACGGTGAAATTCACAATTGGTTGATTATAAACATGTCTATTTCACATTCGCGGAACCAAGTGAACGCATAAAACAAATGCAGGTCTGTAATGTTAAAGTCGATGTAAATAAGCATGCTACCCTTATGTTTCAACCGAGTTTTTCCTTTAACAAATTTTGTGTCTACCAAATTGGGTTGGTTGGGGTGTAATACTAATAATAAGTGTTGCCTTTAATTTAATCAATAAAATAAATTGACTTCATTAATTTTTTTGAACCACCTCTTAAGAAAATCTAAAAAATATGAATGGAATGATAAATCACAAGTACAAACTCATCATATTTTTTGCATTTTAGATAGGATTTATTCAGCAAAATTTAAGGGTGACGTCATCAATTTTTTTAGGAGGGATGAACAAATACATTTTGAACAAAAGTTTACCATGCTTATAATAACTTTAGAATATTCCCAAGATTTCAAAGCATTCGGTTTTGTAATTCCTGATTAAATCGATAAAATAAATTCACGCCTTCATTAATTTTTTTGAGTCACCCTGCATATGCAAATCCAAAAATATGAATGGAATGATAAATCACAAGTACAGACTCATCATATTTTGTACATTTTAGTTACGATTTATTCGGCAAACTTTTGAGCTGACGTCATCAGTGTTTTGTAGAAGATAACCAAATATATTTTGACTAAAAATTTATTATGCTCTGTATAACCTTAAAACATCTGAAAGATTTCAAAGCATTCGGTTTTGTAGTTCCTGATTAAATCAATAAAATAAATTTACGCATTCATGAATTTTTTTGAGTCACCCTGTTTATGCAAATCGAAAAAATTTGAATGGAATGACAAATTACAAGAAGAGACTCATCATATTTTGTACATTTTAGATAGGATTTATTCAGCAAAATTTTGTGGTGACGTCATAAATTTTTTAGGGGGGACGACCAAATACGTTTTGATCAAAAATTTACCATGCTTATGATAATTTTAAAATATCTTCAAGATTTCGAAGCATTCGGTTTTGTAGTTCCTGAGTAAATCAGTAAAATAAATTTACGCTTTCATTTATTTTCTTGAATCACCCCGTATATGCAAATCCAAAATATCTGCACTTACCTGGCAACAATTATTGTAACTTGGTCCAATTTTTAAAATTTGGAGATATATATCCTCAATGACACTCACTCTTCAACAGTTTTTTTCGAATTGGCTTCGCATTTCGCAATCGCAACTGTTTCGTCTCGCCACCCAAACAAGTGATTCCCCCCGCGCCGCTCGTCGTTTCCAACTTCCGCTTTTTGCTATGGCTGGGAGTTTGTTTATATAAACTATGTCTCAACGTGCGATAAAGAAATGACACGGTCAGTGGCGTAACTGAAGCAAATGCATATGTACTTTTTCTCTGCTTCTCTCGATGTATAAATATTAACAGTCGAAGTTAATCATGTATTGACAATATATAAAATGATTAAGAGATATTCTTCCGATCACAAAAAAAAATTTCAACATTTGCTATTTATGGTGCTTATTCACGAACACACAATAACAAATAAATAAATATTATAACATTATTGTTGCGAAAATCGGAAGTGCTGTTCTTGATTTGATGGGCGAAAAAAGTTGGAAGTGCCGGGATCTGTTACCGGAACTTCTAATTGCACTGCACACTCCACCTCCACTAAACCACAGGCCACAGTTGCTTATGTTAAAACTCATCATATTTTGCACATTTTGAGTTAAACTTTTTTGGCAAAAATTGTAGATGACGTCATGAATTTTTTCGGGGGAATAAACAGATATATTTTCATTAACAATTTACCATGCTCACAATCAATTTTAACCATCTGCAAGATTTCAAAATATTCAGTTTAGCAATTCTTGATTTATTCACTAAAATAAAGTGACTGATTCATTTCTTTTTTTGAGTCACCCTGTATAAGCAAGTTAAAAAATTTGAATGCAATGATTAGTTACAAGTGTAGTCAGATCATATACTTTATTCAGTAAAATTGTGAGAAGACGTAATGAATTTTTTTTGGGGTTGATAAAGAGATACATTTTGATTAAACAGTTACCATGCTTACAATAACTTCAAAACGTCAAGATTTCTAAGTATTCAGTTTTGCAAAATCAATTCACTCCGTCATTAATTTTTTTCAGACACCCTGTATAAGCAAATATCAAAAATTTTACAAGTATAGTCAGATCATATACTTTATTCAGCAAAATTCTGAGAAGACGTAATGAATTTTTTTTGGGGTTGATAAAGAGATACATTTTGATTAAACAGTTACCATGCTTACAATAACTTCAAAACGTCAAGATTTCTAAGTATTCAGTTTTGCAAAATCAATTCACTCCGTCATTAATTTTTTTCAGACACCCTGTATAAGCAAATATCAAAAATTTTACAAGTATAGTCAGATCATATACTTTATTCAGCAAAATTCTGAGAAGACGTAATGAATTTTTTTTGGGGTTGATAAAGAGATACATTTTGATTAAACAGTTACCACGCTTACAATAACTTCAAAACATCAAGATTTCTAAGTATTCAGTTTTGCAAAATCAATTCACTCCGTCATTAATTTTTTTCAGACACCCTGTATAAGCAAATATTAAAAATTTTAATGCAGTGATAAATCACAAGTATGGACTCATCATACTTTACACATTGAAGATGGCATTTTTTCAGCAAAATTTTGGGGTGACGTCATAAATTTTTTAGGGGGGACGACCAAATACATTTTGATCAAAAATTTACCATGCTTATGATAATTTTAAAATATCTTCAAGATTTCGAAGCATTCGGTTTTGTAGTTCCTGAGTAAATCAGTAAAATAAATTTACGCTTTCATTTATTTTCTTGAATCACCCTGTATATGCAAATCCAAAAAATATGAATGGAGTGATAGATCACAAGTACAGACTGATCATATTTTGTGCATTTTAGATATGATTTATTCGGCAAATTTTCGAGCTGACGTCATCAAGTTTTTGGAGGGGATAAGCAAATATATTTTGACTAAACATTTATTATGCTCTTTATAACCTTAAAACATCTGCAACATGTCAGAGCATTCCGTTTTGTAGTTCCTGATTAAATCAATAAAATATATTTACGCATTCATTAATTTTTTTGAGTCACTCTGTATATGCAAATCCAAAAAATATGAATGGAGTGATAAATGACAAGTACAGGCTCATCATATTTTGTACATTTTAGATATGATTTATTCGGCAAACTTTCGAGCTGACGTCATCAAGTTTTTGGAGGGGATAAGCAAATATATTTTGACTAAACATTTATTATGCTCTTTATAGCCTTAAAACATCTGCAACATTTCAAAGCATTCTGGTTAGCAGATTAAAAATTAAATTTCAAAATGTTGTTTTATAATTTTGATTTTTTTTCCAAAAATCTGGACGTTTCGGGTGAAAAGTCGATTCAGAGTTGTAAACTACATGTGTAGGACTATGTTATTTTATACAATTGAAAACCCATTTACTATGTACAATTTTGAAGTGACGTCATCGCTTTAGTGGTGGGGATGATTAGACAAATTTTGGTTAGCGTTTTACCATCTACATGATATTCTTAATATAAGTACAAAATTTCACAACAATCGGTCGACTACTTTCGGAGATTATCTGTCTAATAAAAATCAGACAGACGGACAGACGGACAGACGGACGGACAGACGGACAGACGGACAGACGGACGGACAGACGGACAGACGGACAGACGGACAGACAGACGGAAATGGGAGACCTATTTCTTCGTCTTCTAGGGGTCATGAAAGATCGAGAAAACGTAAAAATAGAGAGTCGGCCGACGGACTCGATTACAATACTTCCTTTGCTTACGCTCGGGAAGTAAAAATCTTGAAAACCTAAAAAATTTTCCTAAATATCATCTTGATCTTGAAACATTCCAAAATTTCCAAAACATGCAAACTCTCAAAAATAATCAAGATGTCTACAATTCTAGGTTCTGAAAGTCTTCAAGATTCTAAAGGTTTGGTTCCTCCAAAATTTCGAGAATCTTCAGAATTTTCGATATTTCCAAATTGTAAAATCTCTTAAAAGTAAAAATTTAATACGTTTTCTCCAGAATCTCTAAGATATTAGAGATTCTATTCAAGAATGAAAAGAATAGAATCTAAAGAATAGAATTTTGAAAAGATTCAAAATTCTATAATCTTTAGAATATCTAAAATCTGTAATCTCGAGAACCTTGATTATTTCCAAAATTCTACAATGTCATACATTTATGTAATTTCTGAAACAGCCCACATTACTGTAATCTCCAAAATTTACACCTTTTTTTTATTTCTGAGCACTGAAATCTCTAGAATCTTTGTTTGTAACATCTAGAATCTGCAAAATTCTGTAGATTAACCAGAACATTAATATAGCAAACTTGAGATATAAGATTGGTCAAGTTCTAAAGTCTTTGGATTGTCAAAAATTTGGGTTTTCCGAAATTTGTAGTATCATTCGTAAAATTTTTTAATCTCTAAAATCCTCCGCATATATAAAGTTTTAGATTCTCTTGAATATCAAAAAAAAAGTCTTGAAAACCAAAAAATGTTCCTTAATATCATCTTGACCTTGAAACATTCCAAAACTTCCAACACATGCAAACTCTTAAAAATAATCAAGATGTCTACAATTCTAGGTTCTGAAAATCTTCAAGATTCTAAAGTTTTCGTTTGAAAAGATTCAAAATTCTATAATCTTTGGAATATCCAAAATCTGTAATCTCTAGAACCTTGATTATTTCCAAAATTCTACAATGTCATACATTTATGTCATTTCTGAAACAGCCCACATTACTGTAATCTCCAAAATTTACATCTTTTTTTTATTTCTGAGCACTGAAATCTCTAGAATCTTTGTTTGTAACATCTAGAATCTGCAAAATTCTGTAGATTAACCAGAACATTAATATAGCAAACTTAAGATAAAAGATTGGTCAAGTTCTAAAGTCTTTGGATTGTCAAAAATTTGGGTTTTCCGAAATTTGTAGAATCATTCGTAAAATTTTTTTATCTCTAAAATCCTCCGCATATATAAAGTTTTAGATTCTCTTGAATATCTAAAAAAAACTTGAAAACCTAAAAGTTTCCCTAAATCTATCATCTTAATCTTGAAACATTCCAAAATTTCCAACACATGCAAACTCTCAAAAATAATCAAGATGTCTACAATTCTAGGTTCTGAAAATCTTCAAGATTCTAAAATTTTCCTTCCTCCAAAATTTCGAGAATCATCAGAATTTTCGGTATTTCCAAACTGTAAAATCTCTTAAATGTAAAAATTTAATACGTTTTCTCCAGAATCTCTAAGATATTAGAGATTCTATTCAAGAATGAAAAGAATAGAATTTTGAAAAGATTCAAGATTCTATAATCTTTACAATATCCAAAATCTGAAATCTCTACAACCTTGATTATTTCCAAAATTCTACAATGTCATACATTTATGTCATTTCTGAAACAGCCCACATTACTGTAATCTCCAAAATTTACATCTTTTTTTTATTTCTGAGCACTGAAATCTCTAGAATCTTTGTTTGTAACATCTAGAATCTGCAAAATTCTGTAGATTAACCAGAACATTAATATAGCAAACTTAAGATAAAAGATTGGTCAAGTTCTAAAGTCTTTGGATTGTCAAAAATTTGGGTTTTCCGAAATTTGTAGAATCATTCGTAAAATTTTTTTATCTCTAAAATCCTCCGCATATATAAAGTTTTAGATTCTCTTGAATATCTAAAAAAAACTTGAAAACCTAAAAGTTTCCCTAAATCTATCATCTTAATCTTGAAACATTCCAAAATTTCCAACACATGCAAACTCTCAAAAATAATCAAGATGTCTACAATTCTAGGTTCTGAAAATCTTCAAGATTCTAAAATTTTCCTTCCTCCAAAATTTCGAGAATCATCAGAATTTTCGGTATTTCCAAACTGTAAAATCTCTTAAATGTAAAAATTTAATACGTTTTCTCCAGAATCTCTAAGATATTAGAGATTCTATTCAAGAATGAAAAGAATAGAATTTTGAAAAGATTCAAGATTCTATAATCTTTACAATATCCAAAATCTGAAATCTCTACAACCTTGATTATTTCCAAAATTCTACAATGTCATACATTTATGTAATTTCTGAAACACCCCACATTACTGTAATCTCCAAAATTTACATCTTTTTTTTATTTCTGAGCACTGAAATCTCTAGAATCTTTGTTTGTAACATCTAGAATCTGCAAAATTCTGTAGATTAACCAGAACATTAATATAGCAAATTTAAGATAAAAGATTGGTCAAGTTCTAAAGTCTTTGGATTGTCAAAAATTTGGGTTTTCCGAAATTTGTAGAATCATTCGTAAAATTTTTTAATTTCTAAAATCCTCCGCATATATAAAGTTTTAAATTCTCTTGAATATCTCAAAAAAATCTTGAAAACCTAAAAATTTTCCTAAATATCCTCTTGATCTTGAAACATTCCAAAATTTCCAACACATGCAAACTCTCAAAAATAATCAAGATGTCTACAATTCTAGGTTCTGAAAATCTTCAAGATTCTAAAATTTTCGTTCCTCCAAAATGTCGAGAATCTTCAGAATTTTCGATATTTCCAAACTGTAAAATCTCTTAAATGGAAAAATTTAATACGTTTTCTCCAGAATCTCTAAGATATTAGAGATTCCATTCAAGGATGAAAAGAATAGAACGTAAAGAATAGAATTTTGAAAAGATTCAAAATTCTATAACCTTTAGAATATCCAAAATCTGTAATCTCTAGAACCTTGATTATTTCCAAAATTCTACAATCTCATACATTTATGTAATTTCTGAAACAGCCCACATTACTGTAATCTCCAAAATTTACACCTTTTTTTATTTCTGAGCACTGAAATCTCTAGAATCTTTGTTTGTAACATCTAGAATCTGCAAAATTCTGTAGATTAACCAGAACATTAATATAGCAAATTTAAGATAAAAGATTGGTCAAGTTCTAAAGTCTTTGGATTGTCAAAAATTTGGGTTTTTCGAAATTTGTAGAATCATTCGTAAAATTTTTTAATCTCTAAAATCCTCCGCATATATGAAGTTTTAGATTCTCTTGAATATCTAAAAAAAATCTTGAAAACCTAAAAATTTTCCTAAATATCATCTTGATCTTGAAACATTCCAAAATTTCCAACACATGCAAACTCTTAAAAATAATCAAGATGTCTACAATTCTAGGTTCTGAAAATCTTCAAGATTCTAAAATTTTCGTTCCTCCAAAATTTCGAGAATCATCAGAATTTTCGATATTTCCAAACTGTAAAATCTCTTAAATGTAAAAATTTAATACGTTTTCTGCAGAATCTCTAAAGTATTAGAGAGACTTCGAAAATCTCGTAAACATCTAATTTCAGAAAACTCCAAAACACGGAAAAGGTCTAATACCTCCAAAATTTAAAGAAATTTGAATCCCTGAAACTTCTATGATGTACAAAATTTTTAAAATCTTCTAGAACCGTGAAAACTCTATATTCCGCGGATCTTCGATCTCTTTAATGTTCGCTGGAAATTCTAATGCTCAAATTTCTGAAAAAAAAAGAAATTCTCTCTCCCTACAATTTTTAAAATTTCTATGATCGCTAGAATTTTATTTGTGATTTAGCAACATACTGCATTTGAATCAAAGACAGTGGCGGAGTTTGGGTTACTGGTATAGTCTGTATCTGTTTTTATGTATAGAGGTTATCACAAATAAAATTTCGTAGAATCAAATTTTACAATTTTTCCAAGAATTGGAAGAATTTGTTGAATTGTACTTCAGGGGCGAGTAAAGTGAGTGAAGTTAAGTACTGTCTGTCTTTAAAGTTTATAATTAAAATTGTATGTATATTGGGCTACTTCATATTTATTTTCTCTTTGTTAATTTTTGATTTTCTCTCACTTTACACATGTTTTATTTGTTGAACCTGTCTATTCCGCTGACATCATTATACAGGCTGTTTCATTTAAAATTGTATGTTACTCATTTCATGATTCTCTTATCGTTGACACTGCAATTTAAAAAAAAAACTAACAGATTTGTTTCTGCATCACTGGACGACATATTGATGGCCTAAAATATTTATTGAGCGTTTCCTAATTTAAAAGATAATATCTCGATTCAACGTGACTAATCAGGCGTTGAATTTGTTATTAACTATATGCTCCATTGTTCGTGATGAGAAATTAAGTCGCCAATACAAAACTAATTGGAACCGATTTTTCAGAAAACTTATTAATAATACGTTGCTATTGGAGGAGAATTTGAGACACTAGATCCATATAAAAAAGAATTTCCTTGTTTTAGGCGCTTGCACGGGTAGCCTTTATGTCCCTCCGGTAAGTCGTTATTTTATTTTAACTATTAATTAAATTAAAACACAGTGTTTTGCACTACATTTGGGTTAAAGAGGGCATTTGGCTTCCAATTTTGAAAATAAATTGTTCTATGCATATTTAATGTTTGCATATAAGTGTATGTAGTAAAATACTTTGTAATAAAGTATGTATTTAACTTTGAGAGATGAGGCCTGGATTCGTGTCTTGCGTGGGGTCCCATAAATATTAAATCCGACCCAGCTTACGATATCGTATTCAGCAAGTGCAAAAAAAAATCTGACAATGTACTTTAGACGTGTACACAGTTTTAGGAGATTTTCCGATCATCCCTTAGTTTTTATGTTTTTTGTTTGTTTTGCCCATCGAGGAAGTACAATTTTTGTGTAGTTTTATTGAAAGTGTCACCTATTTGTTATTTAAGTTTTGAATTAGCCGCTTCAAGGCCCCAGAAAATGAAAATAAATTAAAACTGCAGTAACTGAGAAAATTGATTACCTAGAGTCCGTTACTAGAATCAGCACCGTTAAAATCTAAGCCAAAACTTGAAGTACATTAGAAATATGAAAATCCACAAAAAAAAATTGACCAAAAAAATTGGTCTAAAGTCCTTTCCTTCGCACCTGAAAACATTCTTCTGTAATTTTTGTTATTACAAAAATTATTATCTTAAAAGATGTTATATTTGTGTAATTTTTTTTTTCTTAATATACATGGTATTCTTTGAACAACACGATACTTAAAATCAGGTTTTTAATTTGTAAAGAAATAAGTATTTTGCAATTAATCTCCGTACTTACATACACTTTTTACATCCATTTTTTATTTGTTTATTGATCAGTGATCACATTCATGTACTTGGCACAAAAAATCCAATTGAAAAATCAAGTGGGGTCAAGTCAGGATGATTCAAAGATTTTCAAAGGCCGTAAGGGTTCTAGAAATCTTAAATACTGCAACAATTCAATAAATTTAAGGGATGCAAAAGATTTCAAAGATCTCATCATTCTGAAGACCTTAAGACCTTAAAAATTCTGAAATTCTGAAAGTAATTCCAACGATTCAAAGATTTTCAAAATCCCTGTAACTTTCGAACCGAGATATGCTATAGGTTTCAAATATCCTCCTAAATATTGCACAAGTTCAATAAATTCCAAAGACGCCAAATTTCCATACATCTCAAAATTTTGCAGATCTTCAACAGCTTGAAGATCTTGAAATTGTAAATATTCTTCCAACGATTGAAAGACTGTCAAAATTCCTGGAACTTTTAAGTTTTTATAGATTTTACAGATCCTGCAAGTCCCAGATATTCCAGAAATCATAGAAATAGTGTAGATCTTAAGGGTTCTCGAAATATTGCACCAATTTGATAAATTCATGGACTGCGAAAAATTCCAGAAATTTTTACCATTCTGGAAACCTTGATAAGCGTAAAGATTCTCCTAAGTCCTAATGATTCAAAGATGTCCAAAATTGAATAGAAATAGAAGTCCTAAATATAAGTACATAAACCTTAAGGATCCTAGAAATCATAAATATTGCAGAAATTCAATAAATTCGAGGGACACCAGATATTCCACAGATCTCATCATTTTGAAAACCTTCAAAGCTTGAAGATCTTCAAATTCTGACGATTCTACAAATGATTAAAAGTTTAAAATTCCCGTATATTTTGAGACTTTGCAGATTTTATAGTTTCTAGAAGTCCTAGATATTCCTAAAATCTTACATATGCTATGCTTAAAGATTCTCGAAATTGTACATGCTGCAGAAATTCAATAAATTCCGGGAATGCGAAAGATTCCACGATTCTGAAGACTTTGAAGAGCTTGGAGATCCTGAAATTCTGAAGATTTCCAAAAATTCTGCAACTTTTGAAATTACATTTACAGATTTTTTTTTAGAGATTCTACAAATTCTTCATACGAGTACTCCTGAAGTCCTAGATATATTAGAAATCATAAATACTGCAGTTTTTCAATAAATTCCAGGAATGCGACACCTTCAAGAGATTTTCACGATTCTGAAGACTTTGAAAATATTGATGATCATGAAATTGTGAAAATTCTTCGAACGATTGAAAGGTTTTCAAAGGCTCGGTAATATATGCTACAGGCCGTAAGGATTGTAGAAATCGTAAATACTTCAGAAATTCAGTAAATTCCAGGGATACAAAAGATTCCAGAAAATGTCATTATTCTGAAAACCTTAAGATCCTAAAAATCCTGAAGTTCTGAAAATAGTACCAATGATTCAAAGATTTCCAAATTGCCTGTCACTTTCGAAATTTTCCAGATTATCCTGGAAATTCTAGATATTCATGAAATCCTAGATATGTTATAAATTTCAAGGATTCTAGATTTCATAAATTCAAAAAGTTCCAAGGACGCCAAATATTCTAGAGGTCTCATCATTTTGGAGATTTTCAAGAGCTTAAACATCTTGAAATTCTAAAGATTCTTCCAACGATTCTAAGATTTTCAAAATTCCCGTATTTTTTGAGATTTTACAGATTTTATAGATTCTAGAAATCCTAGATATTCTATAGGCCTTAAGGATCCTCGAAATTGTACATGTCACAGAAATTAAATAGTTGCCGGGGATGCCATAGATAACACGATTCTGAAAACTTTGAAGAGCTTAAAGATCTTGAAATTCTGAAGAATTTTCCAACGATTCAAAGATTTCCAAAAACCATGCAACTTTGGAAATTATGTTTACAAATTTTGGAGATTTTAGAAATCCCACATACTGCTGAAATCCTAGATGTACTAGATATCCTACAAACGATAATTGCTGTAGCAATTCAGTAAATTCTAGGTATGCGAAATTCTAGAAATGTTCACCATTCTGAAGATTTTGAAGACCTTGATGATTCCGAAATTCTGAAGGTCTTCGAACGATTGAAAGATTTTCAGATGCCCTGTAAATTTTTGCTGTTTTATAGATTTTCTGTGATTCTAGAAATCCCAGATGTTCCAAAAAATCCTAGATATACTGTAGACCGTAAGGATTCTAGAAAGCATAAATACTGCAGAAATTCAATAAATTCCAAGGATACAAAAAATTCTTTCATCATTTTGACGACCTAAAAGACCATACAAATTCTGAAATTCTAAACACGTTTCCAAACATTTCAAAGGTTACCAAAATACGTTCATATCACGATTCTGAAGACTTTGAAGATCTTGATGATCCCGAAATTCTGAAGAATCTTCGAACGATTGAAAGGTCATCAAAGGGCCTATAATTTTTGCTGTTTAATAGATTTTCTGTGATTCTAGAAATCCCAAATATTCCAAAAATCCTAGATATATTGTAGACCGTAAGGATCGTAGAAACCATAAATACTGCACAAATTCAATAAATTCTTTCATCATTTTGACGACCTATAAGACCATAAAAATACTGAAATTCTAAAAATGTTTCCAACGAATCAAAGATTACCAAAATACGTTCATATCACGATTCTGAAGACTTTGAAGATCTTGATGATCACGAAATTCTAAAGATTCTTCGAACGATGAAAGGTTTTCAAATCCCCTATAATTTTTGCTGTTTTATAGATTTTCTGTGATTCTAGAAATTCCAGATGTTTCAAAAATCCTAGATATACTGTAAACCGCAAGAATTCTAGAAATCATAAATACTGCAAAAACTCAATAATTTCCAAGGATCCAAAGATTCCAAAGATCTCAGCGGATTCAAAGATCCCCAAAATCTCTGTATCTTCCGATATTTTGAAAATTTTAGAGATCCTGGAAATCCTAGATATTTCTGAAATCCAGTTATGCTATAATAATCTATTCTAGAAATCATAAATTATTGCAGAAATTCAGTGAATTCCAGGGACGCTAAATATACCAGAGATCTCATCATTTTGAAGATCTTCAGAGCTTGAAGATCTTGAAATTCTGAAGATTCTTCCAACAATTTTCAAAATTCCCGTATTCTTTGAGATTTTTCAGATTTTATAGATTCTAGAAATCTTAGATATTTTATAGGCTTTAAGGATCTTCGAAATTTTACATGTCACAGAAATTAAATAGTTTCCGGGGATGCGAAAAATAACACGATCTGAAGACTTTGAAGAGCTTAAAGATCTTGAAATTGTGAAGAATTTTCCAACGATTCAAAGATTTCCAAAAACCATGCAACTTAGGAAATTATATTTACGGATTTTTGAGATTTTAGATATCCTAGATACTGCTGAAATCCTAGATATACCTACTAGATATCCTGATAATTGTTGCAGCAATTCAATAAATTCTAGGAATGCAAAATTTTAGAAATTTTCATCATTCTGAAGATTTTGAAGACCTTGATGATCCCGAAATTCTCAAGGTCTTCGAACGACAGAAAGATTTTCAGATGCCCTGTAATTTTTGCTATTTGATAAATTTTCTAGGATTCTAGAAATGCCAGATGTTCTAAAACTCCTAAATATACTGTAGACAGTACGGATCCTAGAAATTATAAATACTGCAGAAATTCAATAAATTCCAGGGATACAAAAGATTCTTTCATCAGTCTGAAGAATTAAAAAACGATAAAAATCCTGAAATTCTAAAAACGTTTCCAACGATTCAAAGATTACCAAAATACGTTCATATCACGATTCTGAAGACTTTGAAGATCTTGATGATCACGAAATTCTAAAGATTCTTCGAACGATGAAAGGTTTTCAAATGCCCTATAATTTTTGCTGTTTTATAGATTTTCTGTGATTTTAGAAATCCCAGACGTTCCAAAAATCCTAGATATACTGTAGACCGTAAGGATTGTAGAAATCATAAATACTGCACAAATTCAATAAATTCTTTCATCATTTTGACGACCTATAAGACCATAAAAATCCTGTAATTCTAAAAATGTTTCCAACGATTCACAGATTACCAAAATACGTTCATATCACGATTCTGAAGACTTTGAAGATTTTGATGATCCCGAAATTCTGAAGATTCTTCGAACGATGGAAAGGTTTTCAAAGACCCTATAATTTTTGCTGTTTTATAGATTTTATGTGATTCTAGAAATCCCAGACGTTTCAAAAATCCTAGATATACTGTAGACCGTAAGGATTCTAGAAATCATAAATACTGCAAAAACTCAATAAATTCCAAGAATGCAAAAGATTCCAAAGATCTCAGCATTGTGAAGACTTTAAAACCTTAAAAATCCTGAAATTGTGAAAATACTTCCAAGGATTCAAAGCTCCCCAAAATCTCTGTAACTTCCTAAATTTTGAAAATTTTAGAGATCCTGCAAATCCTAGACATTTCTGAAATCCAGATATGCGATAACAATCTATTCTAGAAATCATAAAATATTTCAGAAATTCAATGAATTCCAGGGACGCCAAATATTCCAGAGATCTCATCATTTTGAAGACCTTCAGAGCTTGAAGATCTTGAAATTCTGAATTCTCCGGACTGTAAACAGAGTTTTGACAAAGATTTGTTCGGACTTTGTTCCATTCTCGTTCTTAAATCCACAACAACGTCTTCACTAACTACTAACGTCGTTAAATCTGGCCACAATTCGCCGTATGTGCGTCTTCAAAGATCCTTCCTCGATGACAACAGGATATTTCACCAGATTTACACGCATCCACAGAGTACACTCAGAACCCATCTTCATTTAACACCCCATTACGCTAATAGGACATGATGATGAACGTGTTTTGCTCCAAAGAATAACCCATTCTAACCTAAAAAAGCTATTTGTAACACTGACCATAGTCATTCCTCTGTGTTCATTACCTGAGATTATTCTACAATGATCTGAAATTTTGATAAACACTGCTTTTTGAGATACTTAAAGTTCGAAAAAAGGGGAAGACAGCAAATGAAAACAACATTAACGCACAAAGTGTGGGAAAACGCACCAGTAATCAGTAAAAACGAAAAAATTATTGACATCCGACAGAATATGATGAAGCGTTGGCGCCGAAACAGTACTTCCACTAATGTGGCGTTAAAAATAAAAATTCCAATGTTAGTGTAATCGTTTCCACAAAAGTGTGAAAAGCGGCACACAATTTCAACAAAGTCATGGCCTTCCTGGATTATAATATTTTATGAAGACCCTGTATATAGTTCTACTAAATTTGCTTTACGAAAGTTGAAACAGGTAGAAATTCATTGCTTATGATTTTTGTGGGCCACCAAATCAAACCCGAATGCATATTAGATTATTGAAACAGCAATTTTTCACCCCAATCCGACCACGCAAAATCGCATCGTTTAATACCAATAAAAAACCGAGCACAAATCAATGCTGCATGTTTAATCAATTTATTTTAGCATGCCGTCTCGCTCCTCTCCACACCGACACCATTCCGCCAGTCACTAACAAAATTAATCCGAAACCGCGAAATTTAATAAAAGCTAATGAAGACCGCCAAATGTCCCGACCAAATATTTGCTCGCTCCGCAAATAATCAAAACTGATTAAAAGATAATGCATAATTCATGACTCGTCTACCCATCCCCAATTTTCATAATTTCGCTTATCACCTCGGAAATGGGCAATTACGGCAGGTGCGAACTGTGACCACTATCACCTTGAGGCATCACGTTTTTCAATTCCGCCACTGTGCAAACCCGCATCGTCAATAAAAATAGCGCCGAATCGATACACTTTCACTGTAAAGTGTGCGTTTTCTGCAGGATTTGCTTTTGGAATGATAAGGAAAAACACCTGTTGAAGGGAGTGCTCCGACATGCATATGTTTATGTTTTTCCCCTTTCAAAATGGGGACAGGGTTAGGTGAAGTGTTATTCCCTAGCGAGATAATAATCAGAGATAATTCCGTAGGGAGATTTTGTGTATGCTACACGTGAATGTTTTTTTGCTCGTAAAAAAACACTGTCAGTTTACAACCTGTAATATTTATTTTCAAACGTCATATAAATTAAGATTTATGTGACATTGTTGACAAGGTATAGGTGTCATTTCTCTTAATGCCAATTTTGAGCGATATGTAAGTACATACTTCGCTGGATTGGAATATAATTCATTGTAATCAAAAATCAGACAATGTCAGTTGGGAAGTGAATAAATTAATTGCCAAAATTTTATCGTATTTTTATAGTCAGATCAAACATTAACACTCTAGTCACATATCAAGCCAGACGTAAATCTAATAATAGTTTTTTCTGACTTATTATTTTATTATATTTTTAGTATTAGTAATCATTGTTAGTAAGTTAAAAATTTTTTTAGTTTATATTAAGGTACAGAAATTTGAAAATTATTTTTTTTTTTTAGTACTCGAAAGTAATAATTAAATACAAAACTTTATTGGACATATTAAACTATTAATATTTCTAGTACAGGCGGATCTATAGGGATGCTTGTGATGCTGGAGCATCAGACCTCCGAAGGTAAGGGGCCCCCTTCCGTTTAAATGTAAAAAAAAAATGTTTCCAAAAAAATTAACGGAAAATCTAGAACTTAAAAACTGAAAAATTAAAATACCTATCGAAAAATTGAAAAACCGAGAAATTGAAACATCAAAAAATGGAAAAATTGAAGAACCGAAACATTGCAAAATCTCAGAACCGAAATACTGGAAAACTGAAAAATGGAAGGAAAATTGAAAAATCGAAAAAATGAAAAAATTCAAAACTGAAATCTTGAAAAACTGAAAAATGGAAAGAAAATTGAAGAACCGGAAAAGTGAAAAAAATCCGAAACTGAAACATTGAAAAATCCAGAACTCGGAAAATTGAAAAATCTCAATTGAAGAAAGAATTGAAATATCAAGAAATAGAGAAATGGGAAAATCAAAAAATCAGTTGATCGAAAAATTGAAAAAGCGAAAAATTTAGAAATATCAAAAATTGAAAACTGAAAAATAAAAAAAAATTAAAAATCATAAATTTGAAATATCGTAAAGTTAATAAATTGAAAAACTGAAAATAAAAAAAAAAAATCGTATCAAAAACTAAACATTCAAAAAATCGAGAAATTGAACAATCAAAAAATCAAAACATTGAAATCCCAGTAAGTTGATAAATAGGAAAATTTCAAAAACAAAAATTTTAAAAATGCAAGAATTGAACAACAAAAAAAAATCTAAGCCTGATAACTCAGAAAATTGAATGATCGAGAACAAAAAATCTAAAATTTAAAAATTCGACAAATTGAAAAATCATGGAACTGAAAAATCGAAAAGTCGAGATAGTGAGAAATCTAAAAAACCTAAAACTCTAAAAACTGAAAAATTAAAATATTGAAAAGTTTAAAAACCGAGAAAACACAATATCAAAAATTTGAAAAATTGAAAAAACGAAATATTGCAAAATTCCAAAGCTGAAATATTGAACAACCTAAAAATGGAAGGAAAATTAAAGAATTGAAACAGTGAAAAAATCCCAAACTGAAACATTGAAAAATTGAGAAATGGAAAAATGGGAAAATCAAAAAAATTTGTCTAAAGAGTTTAGACAGTAGTTCCCTCGCTATTGGAAAGGTGACGACTGCATGCCTATTATGTTTTTTTTTCACATTAGATTTTGAAGCATTCGGTTTTGTAGTTCCTGATGAAATCAATAAAATAAATTTCCGCATTCATTAAATTTTTTGAGTCACCCTGTATATCCGAATCCAAAAAATATTAATGGAATGATAAATTACAAGAAAAGACTCATCATATTTTGTGAATTTTAAATAGGATTATACGGCAAACTTTTGAGCTGTCGTCATCAATTTTTTGGAGGGGATAAGCAAATATATTTTGACTAAAAATTTATTATGCTCTTTATAACCTTAAAACATTTGCAAGATTTCAATGCATTGGGTTCTGTAGTTCCTGATCAAATCAATAAAATAAATTTACGCATTAATTAATTTTTGGGGTCATCCTGTATATGCAAATCCAAAAAACATGAATAAATCACAAGAAGAGACTCATCATATTTTATACAATTTAGATAGGATTTATAGCAAAATTTTGAGGTGACGTCATCAATTAAGTAAATATATTGTGATTAAAACGGTGCTGGTTTAATAACAAAAAAATATTGTTCGTCTATAAAACAAGCTCGTCTTAGACAAAGTGTTCGTAAAAAAAATATGTCGTAAAAAAATTACGTATGCTGGTCCCGACTGCGATTACGGTTTAAATATTTTTTAGAAAATCCTGTCATGGATGTAGAAACATTTGTGACAGCCAAAGAGGTTTTTTTGAGAAAATTATCTTTGAATTTAGACCAAATTGAAATAGATACTAGGCAACAGACACATTTGGGCAAAAGAAAGAGAAATTAGGGTTACGGCTTCAAATTTTGGACGTATTCACAAACTTAGACCGACTACAGCAATAGCTAAAACTGTGGAGTCTCTGTTGTACAGTACATTTAGAGGTAATAGTCATACATACTATGGACAGCAAAGTGAGGAAAAAGCTGTCAAGTGTTTTGAAATAAATAAAAATACAAAAACTGAACGGTGTGGCTTGTTTATTTCAAAACAATTTCCTTACTTGGCTGCTAGTCCAGACAGGGTTCTAGAGGATAGGAGTGCATTAGTCGAAATTAAATGCCCTTCAAAATCGCAAGATTTGTCTCCCGAAGAAGCGGTTAGAAAAAAAATTATCCAATTTTTTACATTGACAGACAGAATTGAAACTAAAAAAAAATTATGATTACTACTTTCAAGTCCAGGGACAAATGCTTGTTACGGGTATTTCACAAGTTTATTTTGTTGTATGGACACCCAAAGGAATAAATATAGAAAAAATTTATAAAGGCGAAAAAATATATATAAAAAGATGGCAGATAAACTTGGCAGATTTTACTTTGGCGCATTATTGCCCAAAATAATTGATTCAAGAAGAAAGAGGAACCTGCCTTTGCGAGAGATTTTTTTAAAATAAATAAAATTTGTTTCTATTTTTTTATGTACTTTAATAATTTGTTAGGAGTACATTTTTCATCACCAAGACTTGCATATTTTTATTATAAATATATTTTGAAAATGATCTTTCGGCAAATGAAAACATATACGAGCACTTTTTTCGAGTAAACAATGAAGGGAGAAGTTACTGGGCGTAGGGCTTTTTTAAAACACCTCCTTTCTGGGATAAGTAGTAGATACACTTAGCTACTTATACGTGTTAAACAAAAGCTGTATTTTATATATTTTTTATTATTATTATAAATATGTTTATTAGTTTTATTAATTAACAAAGCAAAATATATATTAACAATAATATTACAATGAATTTTTAGTAATCATGTGTATTGAATTCAGGATCCTGAGTGGAGTAAAAATATTATAGTTCCCCAGTTTTAATTCGGTTTTATGATAGTACCTCATTGCGTAAAAGTTAATTTCCTTAACAATAGATTACTACGGCCGGTCCTGGCGGCTTGTTATAAAACTGAGTTCCTTGCCGTAAATTAGAAAAATCAGCCGAGAACTCTAACAATGAGCTTATGGTAGAGCAGACGATAAGGGTTTTACCTGGAAAGTCGCTTCCGTAAATTTTAATGGCGCTCCTATCGGCAAAGTACTGAACTAACTGCTCAAATTCTGTCGAATTGATACCCATTTTTTTCAATAACTGTTAGTTTTGGTTAAAAACTCTGCTAACCAAGAGATCATTAATTTTCCTCTGATATTCCTGTTAAAATTATTCGACGTATTTTGCATTAATTTGTGGTATATTTTGATTTTAATAAACACATTATTATTTAAACATATTGTACCACTAACAAACATTTAATGACTCTGCGCCCTGTAAAAAGTGATGTTTTGTCCATGTGCGAATTTTCAAGCGATTCTATGATAGTTATGACTCAAAAAACTTGAAAAGAAAACATACAATGGTGCATTTTTTACGATATTTCTCAGCCATATTTTTTTAGTTAATTGAACTGGTCTCTGCCGTCTAGAATATGAAAAAAGCTGCAGTTTGATGTATGATACATCTATATTAATATCATTTTTTCATAGAAAAAAACAAAAAAAATGTTATATCTCGTCTAGCGAGTCCCCTTAACTATGAATTGCAAGCGAAGGGGTTTAGCAGTAAAGTGGAAGAAAATTATAGTAATGCGAAGAATAGGATTAAAATTTATAAATATTCGGACGGCACAACAAGGACTAGTCCACTACAATGTCGTGAGAAATTTCTCGTGGAAGTTCTTAATCGATTCTTGGGCACTTTAATAACCGAACTCACCAGAAGAAAAAATGTATATAATGAACTAGTAAAGAAATTCAAATTCTTAACGGACCTTACAAACAAACATGTAGCACATATTGACGAAGACAGCGTTGACTGTGTTTTACAGTGTTACAATGAGGACATCGAATTAGGATTGAAGAATGGATGTTTACAATTTAAGGAATATTTAAAAATTTCTGCTGACTTAGCTCAGAAACGTACTGTAACATGTTCAGATACACTCGACTGCATTTTAAAAAAAATCTCATTGACATTTTCCCGAATCTGTACACAGTAGTTAAGATCTTCTTGACAGTGCCAGTGACCAGTTGTGAAGCTGAAAGAGCTTTTTCTAAATTGAATTTTATTAAAAATAAATATAGATCGACAATGAAAAACGAAAGACTAAGTTCTTTGTCGATTCTTGCAATTGAGAGTGACATCACAAGGTCAATTACGTATGACAGCGCCATACGAACGTATGCTGACATCAAGTGCAGAAAGAAAATTGTTATTTAATTTGTTTCTGTTTGTTTAAGTATTATATTTTATTTTTGTATTTTTTGTTATTGTTTTTTTATATTAAAGTATTGAAAATGTGCAATTAAATAATAGTATTAGGCCCCCAACAGTCTAGATCCACCTCTGATTTCTACCACTCTGGGATCTACATTTTCTTCCCCTTGGGAATACTGCGGTCAAAGACATCTAACGGCAGTGAAACAAAACACCAACTTCCTACTGTACGGACTAAATTACCCACGATTTTTAAATGTTTGGAGACGCTCGACACATCTATTTGCAGTGAGCTTGGATTCTGTGATATTATTAAGATAGAAGCATAAATGAAATTTAATGGATAAAACTCCCCTTGACAGCATTGTCGAGCAAAAACTACTCAAGCTGGAATTTACATCTTGAAAGCTTTCACGAACTGAATTAAATTACCGATGGTGGAAACACTTTTTATTTGTTCGTAAGCTGGCGTTGTTTTATGTGAGATTTGTATGGCACTTTTAGTGCAGAGAAAAAAATCGAGAATCACGATTCCGTCCCTGACCACCAATAAATTTTTTTGGTCTTTAACAAATATTCCATTTACGAGGTATCTTGATTGAAATTTTTCGAAATTAATTAAAGTACTCGTAGTCCTTGGGCTGTATTGGAAAATTCTAAGAATTTCAAACGTTCTTATCGGCTTGGAAAAGATGGAAAGATCGATGGATAAGTAGCAACAATACATTTAGCAGAGAAGTCTGTTTCTTGAGATAAAGAGTTTCCTTTGTACCGCGTCGAAAGTGCTGATAAAAAAAACAGTAATCTCACATTAATATAAAATATGGTAAGCCAATTTGTTTATCTGGTGTCACCGCAAACGCATCATTTATCTACCTGTCTATCTCCGAATTGTCTCCAGAATTCTAACTGATTAAAATTCGATATCTTTAAACGGATTTCCGTTTACGTTGACGGATTTAAAGCACACTTCTTGGAGTCTTTTTGTGAGCATACATTAATTTCCGCATCCGTGCCGACCCATCGCAACAAAGTACATCGGCGCTAAATTCAAACTGGCCCAAAGAGATTAAGATTCTTAGCTTTTCGATTTTAGGATTTCTCAGTTTCTCGATTTTTATTTATTGTTCAATTTTTCAGTTTTCGATTTTTTAATTTTACAGTTTTTCGATGTTTATTTTGACATTCTTCAACTTTTGAATTTTATAATTTGTCGATTTTTCTATTTATCGATTTTTAATTAATCAGTTTTTCGATTTTATAGTTTCTTTTTTTTTTATTTTTCAAATGTTCAGTTGTTTTTTCAATTATCGAAGTTTTCAGTTTCTCACGTTTTAAGGTTACTATTTTTAAATTTATCGGTGTTTCAAGTTTCGTTTTTTCTATTTTTGATTTTCAATTTTGCAATTGTTCGATTTTTCTGTTTTTTAAATTTTCAGTTTTTTCATTTTTCAGGTTACAATTTTTCCTTTTCCAATTATTGATCTCTAAATTATTCGATTTTGAGTTTCTTTATTTTTGCAGTTCTTCGATTTCTCAATTTTTAAATTGTTCGGTTTTTCAATGTTTCTTTTCGATTTTTCAGATTTTAATTTTTTGATTTTTCAGTTTTACAATTATCCGACTTTCTGATTTTTTAATAAGTTTGTCCTTTTGTTGAAAAATTAAAAAACGAAAAATTGAGAAAATGAAAAATTAAAAATAAAGTACTTCCAAGAATGTAATTCCAAGTTGTTTCGTTTATTCGATTTTTTATTTTCTCAATTCGAGATTTTTAAATTTTTGTTTTTTTTAATTGTTAATTTTTCCATTTTTCTGTTTCGTTTTTACATTTTTCGATTTCTCGATTTTTTGGATTTTCGATTTCCATTGATGATATTGTTCAGTAAAATTCTTGTATGTTTCGATTTTTTAATTTGCAGTTTTTACATTTTTCAGTTTTTCGGCGTTTCGTCTTTTCGATGTTACAATTTTTCCATGTTTCTTTTTTATAATTTCTTAATTTTTTAGTTTTCGGTTTTCATTTTAAAATTTTTGGATTTTGAAATTAATTTTTTTTGTATTTTTGATTGTTTAATTTATAGACGTTTTTGTTTTTCGTTTTTTCAATTTCTCGATTTTTAATTAATCAGGGTTTTCAGGTTTCAATATTACAATTTTTCCATTTTTCAATTGTTTTTTTAATTATCCCATTGTTCAATATTTGAATTTTTTCATTTTTCGAATTTTCAATTTTTAAATTGCTCGATATTTCAAGTGTCATTTTTCAGTTTTTAAGTCTCATTTTTTCGCTTTCTTTATTTTTTCAATGCTTCGATTTCTCAATGTTTTGATTTTTCAATTCAATTCAAAATTTCGGTTTAAATAAATTTGTCTTTTGTTGAACAATTAAAAAATGAAAAACTGAGAAAATGAAAATTAAAATTGAGAATTTGAAAAATTTTATATCGAAAAATTGCAGAATTGCTTCGTTTGTCGACTTTTCGGTTTCTCGATTTTTAATTAATCAGGGTTTTCAGGTTTCTATATTTCAGTTTCTCGATTTTTCAATTGTTTTTTCAATTATCCACTTGTGTAATTTCCCATTTTTTCGATATTTCAAATTTCATTTTCAATTTTTGATTCTCATTTTTTCGGTTTTTTCAATTTTTCTTTATTTTTTCAAATCTTCGACTTCTCAATGTTTAAACTGTTTGATTTTTCAATTTTATAATTTTTAGACGTTTCAGTGTTCTGTATTTTCTGATTTAGAAATTTTTTAATTTTTCAAAATTTCGGTTTGAATAAATTTGTCCTTTTGTTGAACAATTAAAACATGAAAACTGGAGAAAATAGAGCATTAAAAATTGAGAATTTGAAAAATTTTGCAGATTTTCGATATAAAAACTGCAATTTGTTTCTTTTTGGTGATTTTTTCAATTTCTCGATTTTTAATTATTGTTTCTTGATGTTTCAGTGTTACAATTTTTCGGTTTTTCAAAAGTTCAGAGTGAATAAATTTGTCCGTTTGCTGAACAATTAAAAAATGAAAAATCGAGAATTTGAAAAATTTTATTCGAAAAATTGCAGAATTGTTTCATTTGGTCGATTTTTCAATTTTTCAGTTATCTGATTTTGCAGTTTTATTTTAAATTTTTCCATATTTTTACAATTTTTCAATTTTTCGGTGTCTCGATTTTTTAGTTTTTCGATTTTCATTTTGAACTTTTTGGATTTTTCATTTTAAAATTTTTGTATTCTTCATTGTTTCAATGATACAATTTTCAGAATTTCGAATATTTCAGTTCAGATAAATTTGTTCTTTTGCTGAAAAATAAAAAACACGAAATTGGAAAATTAAAACCTAAAAGTTAAAACTCAAAAAATTGTAAATTCGGAGAACTAACAAAGCAAAAATGGAATAATTGAAAAATCGTAAAATCGAAAACTGAAGAATCTGTAAAATTAACAATATTGGAAAAAACACTTGAATGCACACGATATTTGAATTTGGCGTCCGTTTGAATGCGTTTTGTTGTGATTAGTCTGCTGTATTAAAATGCTGTTTAAAAATTTTCGGTAACAGTAGCAAGGTCTTTCAGATCGTGTATTTTCCGACAAAAGGTCGTTTAATTTACCATAGGTATTATAACATTTTATCAGAATCTATAATTTTTTTATTTAAGTGTGTTCAATAAAATCTACTTCCGGATAGCGCACTTCACTTAAATTGATTCACATAAATGACATAAGTAGTAATAGTGACAAATCACATTCTTATCTCAGTCTATTAAAATGTATTGTTTCTCACTTTTAACCTATGCTATATTTTTTTTGTACAGTTATTAAATTGTTGATATGCGCTTGTAAATGGAAATAAAATTCTACAATTTTTGGGGCTCCTTCGAGATAGCGCGGTGGAGCCATTGAGTGATAAGGTAGAGAACTGAAAATTAAGTGGATAGGTGAAGATAACACGGATAGCTAGAACAGTTGGAACAAAATCAGAAACGATAATTAGTAGATACTAACAATTTATTAAAGGAAGGTAATGACGCTTGACAGAAAACCTTGACATGTCTTCGCATTTTTAACCCTTGGGTATCGTCAAGGTCTGATAACAATTCAGAAGAACCAAATTATGGAACCGTTAGAAGTGAACTCAAGTGGAGTTTTGCCCGCAATTGTGATGTCGTTATTAAAATGTGTGATGTTCTGCATCGTATTGTCATTGAACTTATTATCTACTCCTACCCCGTATTTTCCAAAGCGTCACTTAATTTGTCTGATAAGGTTGAGAAATCTTTTTTCCTTAAACATATTTAGATATAAGTTAAGCTGGTTTCCATTCTTAACTAATCTATGTAAATTATTCATCCATCTTATTAATCCGCCACAATTTCTGTATCTCCGCGGTGAATCATTTTAATCAGTTACCCGAAGCAGGCGATGGATTATTGTTATCTTCGATAGATTTGCTTAGGTAATGATTTTCCTTTACTTAGTTCTGTTTTATTTACATCCCATGATAGGACAGAAAGAATACTGCAAGCTGAAGAACAAATTTTGGAACGCGTCGAAGAGCCCGACTCAGCACCTGCCGACTTGCAGCTGAAGTTGAAGTTTCTCAGTTTGTGGTACATCGTACATTAATACCTATAACAAGACACAATCCATACCACGTTAAAAAGTGCAAGCTTTGATTTTCCACGTCGTGTAATTTACTCCGAATGATTGTTACAGCAATGTCGTGAACGCCTTAACTTTTCAAATTGCATCCTGTTTACGGATGAAGAAGGATTCACTTGGAATACTGTTTTCAACAGCGACGCAACATTTGGTCCGATGAAAATACACACGCATGAAAAATGGTGCCCGAGTACAATTCAAAGTGTTTAACAATTACGTGTATCTGATATTGATTTCGCATTATCGTGCCTTTTTTTAAAATACACACTAACTAGGCTTTCTGATTAAAAACGATATTGTTAACTTGTCAGAGGGCAGTAAACTAAAAAATTGTACTAAAACTACGTGAATTAAAAAACATATTTGATTATTCCAAGGATGTTGAGAACGACCAGTGTTTTTTATTCGAAAAGAAAACTTTAAAATAATCAGTGATTCCTAAAGTTTGAGGTTGTAACGAAAACGTTGATATCTCGATGGAATAAATATGTAAACGTCAGTATTTACAATGTTAAAATATAAACAAGTAAAAGTTTCGGAAACAATTGTGGAATTTGTTGTACGACTCTCCTACTCGTGTTGTGTTATACTTTGACCTATAATTAATAACTCATTGTAATCCAGTCAGTCGCCCGACTTTTACGTTTTCTCGACCTTTCATGATCTCTAAAGTACGAAGAAATAGGTCTCCTGTTTCCGTCTGTCTGTCTGTCTGTCTGTCTGTCTGCCCGTCTGTCTCTCTGTCCGTCGGTCTGTCTGTCTGCCGTCCCTATTTTTATTAGACAGAGAATCTCCGAAAGTACTGGGCCGATTTTGTCAAATTTTGTATTTATATTAGGAATATCATGTAGATTGTAAAATGCTAACCAAAATTTGTCTAATCAGCGCCACCAATATGATGTCGTCACTTCCAAATTGTACATAGTATATATAGTATAGATTGTATAAAATAGCATAATCTTACACGTAGTTTATGACTCCGTGTTGAGTTTTTACCCAAAACGTCCGGATTTTTGGAAAAAAATCAAAATTATAGAACATTTTGCAATTTAATTTTGAATCTGCAAAACAGAATGCTTTGAAATCTTGCAGATGTTTTAAAAATTAAATTTTTATTCAAAATATATTTAGTTATCCCCTCCAAAAAATTGATGACGTCATCGCAAAAGTTACTATCTAAAATGTGCAAAATATAATCAGTCTATATTTTTTAAATTTGCTTAAACAGGCCGACTCAAAAAAATTAAGGAATGCATGAATTTATTTTATTGATTCAATCAGGAACTGCAAAACCGAATCCTTTGAAATCTTGGAGATGTTTTAAAGTTATCATAAGCATGGTAAATTTTTGATCAAAATGTATTTGCTCATCCCCCCTAAATAATTTATGACGTCACCTCAAAATATTGCTGAATAAATCGTATCGTAAATGTGCAAAATGTAATAAGTCTATACTTAATAGAAGTATATAATTAATATTTTTTAAATTTGCTTATACAGGGTGTCTCAGAAAAATTAATGACTGGGTTGTTAAAAAATAAATATCCAATCAGATTTAGGAATTTAACTCGTTACTATGGAAATGTGCAATTTAACGCCTTTTAAATTTAACAAGTATTCATAAGTTTAATAGGGGCAAAATCAGTCTTATCTTAGCACGTGCTAGCCCCGCCCACCCGCCCCCTACATTCTCAGAGTTTGGGGGTATGGCATTTGCCAAAATCAGTCTTATCTTAGCAGGTACTATGAGGGACATGGAATTCTGGGCAGTCTGTAAATGCACCTTTAGCGTCAATATGATTAATATTTTCGAAAAAACTGTCAAATTAACTTTGAAATATATCAATTGATTCGACATGCCAGCTGTATCAATTTTTAACAAATCTCGAGCAATAGCTGCATGTCAATATAATTGAAACAAATTTAATAAAGCTTCCACTTTGTCAGTGTCAAAATGAGAAATACGCCAAACTTTAAAAGCGTGGTTATGAATATCTAAGGCCTGGTTTAGAAATTTTGACAATTGTGTGACACCTCTGCCCACTTTTCCGTGTCCCCGATGGTACAAGCCCCGCCCACCCGCCCTCTGTTTTCTCAGACGGTATGGTATTTGCCAAAATCAGTCTTATCTTAGCAAGTACTAACTCCGCCCATCCGCCCTCTGTTTCCTCAGAGGATATGGCATTTGCCAAAATCAGTCTTATCTTAGCAAGTACTAGCCCCGCCCACCCGCCCTCTGTTTTCTCAGAGGATATGTCATTTGCCAAAATAAGACTTATCTTAGCAAGTACTAACCAGTACTACCCTCTGAGAAAGTAAAGGGCGGGTGGGCGGAACTAATACTTGCTAACACAAGTATTATTTTGGCAAATGACGTATCCTCTGAGAAAATAGCGGGTGGGTGGGCGGGGCCAGTGCTTGGTAAGATAAGATTGATTTTGGCAAATGACATACCCTATGAAGGGTGGGTGGGCAGGGCTAGTACTTGCTAAGATAAGACTTATTTCGGCAAATGACATATTATCTGGAAAAGTAGGGGGCGGGTGGGCGGGCCAAGTATTTGTTAAGATAAAACTGATTTCCACCCTATTAATCTTGTAAAAACTTCTGAAAATAAAAGGTATTGAAAATTTAAATAGTAACGAATTCAATTCCTAAATCTAACCGAAGCATGCAAAATATGATAAATTTTTACTTGTGATTTACCATTGCATTCATATTTTTTAGATTTGCTTATACAGGTGGCTCAAAAAAATTAATGAATGTGTCAATCTTTAAAATAAAAACTCAACTGAAAAATGCTGGATATGTTTCACTGTACTTCACGAGCGAGGGAAGTTCTGTCGAAACAGCTTTCAACCAATTTTTTATACATATAGTGGAAAATTTGAATACGGGTTTAGCACATAACGGGTGTTCATTTAAAAAATTCAAGTTGCCATTGATTTTTACTTCCCGTGCGTAAGCAAAGGAAGTATTGCTATTGAGTTCGTCGGCTGACTCTCTACTTTTGCATTACATATCATGACCTCTAGAGGATAAAGAAATAGGTCTCCCGTTTCCGTCTGTCTGTCCGTCTGTCCGTCTGCCCGTCTGTCTGTCCGTCTGTCTGCCGTCCCGGATTTATATTAGACAGATAATCTCCGAAAGTACTGGACCGATTGTTGTCAAATTTTGTATTTATATTAGGAATATCATGTAGATGGTAGAACGCTAACCAAAATTTGTCTAATCATCCCTACCACTAATGTGATGACGGCAGTTCAAAATTATGTATAGTAATTAGGTTTTAAATTGTATCAAAGAACATAGTCTTACACATGTAGTTTATGATTCCGAAATGAGATTTTACCCGAAACGTCCAGTTTTTTGGAAAAAAAAAAACAAAATTAGGAAACAACATTTTAATATTTAATTTGGAATCTACAAAACCGAATGCTTTGAAATATTGCAGGTGGTTTACAGTTATGATAAGCATGATAAAATTTTAATCACAATATATTTACTTATCCTCTCCAAAAAATTGTTGACGTCATCTCAAAAGTTTGCCGGATACATCCTATCTACAATGTGCAAAATATGATCAGTCTATATTTTCTAAATTTGCTTAAGAGATGTTTTAAAGTTATCATAAGCATGGTAAATTTTTGATCAAAATTATTTGCTCATCCCCCCTAAATAATTTATGACGTCACCTCAAAACATTGCTCAATAAATCTTCTCTTAAATGTGCAAAAAATGATGAGTCTATACTTGTAATTTATTTTTAATATATAATTAATATTTTTTTAAATTTGCTTATACAGGGTGTCTCAGAAAAATTAATGACTGGGTTTTTAAAAAATAAATATCCAATCAGATTTAGGAATTTAACTCGTTACTATGAAAATATGCAATTTAAGACCTTTTAAATTTAACAAGTTTTTACAAATTTATTAGGGCCTTATACAGTCTTATCTTACCAACTGCTAGCCCCGCCCACCCGCCCTCTGTTTTCTCAGAGGGTATGGCATTTGCCAAAATCAGTCTTATCTTAGCAAGTACTAGCCCCGCCCACCCGCCCTCTGTTTTCTCAGAGGGTATGGCATTTGCTAAAATCAGTCTTATCTGAGCAAGAACTAGCCCCGTCCACCCGCCCCTATTTTCTCAGAGGATATGTAATTTGCTAAAATAAGACTTATCTTAGCAAGTACTAGCAAGTACTACCCTCTGAGAAAATAAAAGGCGGGTGGGCGGCGCTAGTTCTTGCTAACATAAGCCTTATTTTGGCAAATGACATATCTTCTGAGAAAATAACGGATGGGTGGGCGGGGCCAGTACTTGGTAAGATAAGACTGATTTTGGCAAATAACATACCTTGTGAAGGGTGGGTGGGCAGGGCTAGTACTTGCTAGGATAAGACTTATTTCGGCAAATGACATATTCTCTGGAAAAATAGGGGGCGGGTGGGCGGACCAAGTATTTGTTAAGGTAAAACTGATTTTCACCCTATTAATCTTGTAAAAACTTGTGAAATTTAAAGGTGTTAAATTGCAAATTTCCATAGTAACGAATTCAATTCCTAAATCTATCCGAAGTATATTTTTTAGATTTGCTTATACAGGTGGGTGAAAAAAATTAATGAATATGTCAATCTATAAAATAAAAACTCAACTTAAAAATGCTGGATATGTTTCACTGTACTTCACGAGCGAGGGAAGTTCTGTCGAAACAGTTTTCGACCAATTTTTTATACATACAATGGAAAATTTGAATACGGGTTGAGCACATAACGGATGTTCATTTAAAAAATTCAAGTTGCCATTGATTTTTGTTTTTAAGTAAACTCTGAAATTCAAATTTATGATCGATGACAACTTCAAATATCAATTATGATATTAATCATCTACATGCGTTTTTTGCTACGTTTCCTTCTACCAAAATGTCAAAGTAAACTTGATGATTTTTTTAAATTAATACTCGTTACTCATCAACTAAACAAGTTGTGAGGCGTGGTTTTGTTTATGAGAAGTTTTTTATCATTGTTTCTTCGGTTTTTAATTTACAAAAAATATAATTAGTTTATTAATTGACTTAACTGTGCGTGGATCCGAACCCCGAGTTCCCGGACCGTCAATTTAGAACATTTGTGGTCATCAGGACAAATACTGTTACATCTTTAATTCTCTTATTATTCCCACAAGCTCTCCTTTCACATCATTCTATCGTTTCACATTCATCCTTCACCAAATCCTTCCGATTTTTGTCGCCTTTTCCATCACGTTTTCCATTCCGCAACAGTACAAACCCGCATTGCCACAAAAATACCGCCCGAATCGATACACTTTCACTCTAAAATGTACGTATTCCGCAGGATTTGCTTTTTATAAACCACCTGTTGAAGGAGGTACCACCGACATGCATTTAAATTTACAGATAATCCGCTCGAATAGAATTTTCCGCGAATTTCGCCTCGATCGCATAAATTCATAAATTTTTATTCGGATGAAAGCGTATCGGAGCGATTGAAACGTGTCGTTTCGAGACGGTGCGGTTTTTTCGAGAATGTCATTTCCTCGACTGCTGAGTTCTTACAAGATTAAATACTTATCGGACAAATTGGAGAGGATTTTGTGTACTTTGTTTTATTGACATTTATATCTTGAGCACCCCACTTTCTGCTCGTTATCGACGATAATATCGCCGATAATAAACGGGCAAACAATGGGCCGTATTTTTGCACCGAATATAACGGATACAAGCTCGTTGAGAAAAGTTTTATTGCCGTACCTGCGCTGTGGATTTTTATTTCGTTAAGTGTATTGCTTTTAGATTTCATGGCAGTTATTAAACGAGGTCTGAGTTAGTTTGATAAGAAATGAACGAACGTTGTGTGGTTTTTGGGCGAAATTTCTACAGCGGAATGTAAGTCGTACGTTCGGCCGTATAACTTCACCGGAAATTAAAGTGAAACGTGTTTATTGAAAATTTGACATTCTATATATTGAGTTGAAGATAAATGTGAAAGCAAATTTTACCCTCTCAGTAAGTACTCGTCTTGTTTTCATGACCCGCTCTAATCGTAAATATTTTATAAGAAATACGAACATCGCTCGTGATTATTGCAGCGCAGAAAAAACGACTTTAAATAATACTCATTTGCATATTCACGTTTAAAATCTAAACGACGTGTTTCCATGTCAAGTAATAAAAAAAGCAATACAATATTTTTCCCGGAACCGCTACGTGTGTACTGAATTTTTCTAAAATTTTCTTAACAGTCAGACCAAACATTTTATCGCAACTTTCCCGTGATTCGTTGCCATAAAATTGCCCCAAATCACGTGTTTCCGTTGCATAACTTAAAAAAAAATGCAGTTTAAATTTTTTATTGAAGCTAGTGACGTTGCTTCGAATGACGAAAAAAAAGAATTTTCTACCTAATTCAGTTTTACGTCCACGTTATCAACGTAACACCAAATATCCATTGTCGGAAAAGTTTTTAATAATAGCGTCATTGTTAGGAGTTTATTAACATTTTAATGTGTGTTGAATGGGTACTCCTACAAAATACGACGTAAATAAATGCCTGTTTCATTCCGAAGTTTAGCCACATTTATTGCGGTAGAAATGTTATCGGGCTTATAGGACTGGTCTCGGGAGAAAAATTCGGTTTTCATTGCGTGTCTGGAGGTTTAAACCGTGATTATGGGTATAAATTTTCGAGAGGTAGCGCTTTGTTTCGTGAGAAAGTCTTATAAAATTTAGGATTTTTTTACTATTGTCACAGGGGCGTGATCAGCGCTTAATTTTTTAATTTTTGGAATACTTAAAATGGTTGATTTTGAAAAAAAAATGTACGAGCAAATAGGACAGATATACAGAATGACCGGCTTGGTCACATGATCTTGCACCCATCGCCTTTTCCTTCAGGAGACATTCAAAGTCGATTATTTATAAAACCCCGCCCGTTGGTCTCAAGGATTTACAAGAGGGAATTTTTAAAGACCGTTCACAAGAAACATTTCTGGGCGTAGGAGAGGCTATATTTCATGATAGGTTGTATCACTGCTAATGGAGCGTTTCTAAGCGATGAACATTGTATCATTCTTTTTCATAAAATAATTTATTTTATTATGTGACAAATGTGTGAGTTCGATATTTTACGAAATCGATACGTTTAGAAAAAACAAATAATGCCGGTCACAGTGTAAGAAGAAAAAACTTAAATTAGTATAAAAGGGTGTTATGAATTTTGATTTCTTTGGGGAAATCTTGACGGCTAGGGTAAAAAATTAAGGCGGATTCAGTGGCGGCGTAAAGGATGGTGGCGGTCTGGCCCGGGTACCAAGCACCAAGGGGTGACAACGGCTATTCACTCGCCCAGCTAGAGAATACTTATAGATGAATTACTCTGCAAAAACATACAAAAAAAAAAAATCGGGACGGTGGACAGACGGACAGACACACAGACAGACGGACAGACAGACAGACAGACAGACGGACAGACGGGAACTAGAGACCCATTTCTTCGTACTCTAGGGTTCACGAAAAGTCGAGAAAATGTAGAAGTAGAGAGTCGGCCGACGGACTTGATTCCAATACTTCTTTGGCTTACGCCTGGGAAGTAAACATAATTCCTTGATAGATTTTAAGAAGAACTAGACCATCGTTAAAGAGCAATCAATGGTATTCTCGTGTAGGGTAAGCGAAGAAAAACGTTGCTTCTCCGGTGGGAATCGAACCGCACATTTACCGCGTGCCGGGCGGGTGCCCTTACCACTAGACTACGGAGGAGCTTATCTTTTTCTCTTACCACTACTTATTATTGTGTCGCCACGCTCGCAATATTTGGTGTTGTTCAACCTAAAGGTCGATTTATAAATTTGTCGTTGACGTTGCCGTTGTAAGATAAATACGCAGCGAAGGTATGCGTCGTTTATATCATCCGTTGACGTTGCCGTTGAAAGTTGGCACGCCGGTTGAGTGACGTTCGACATGACCAACTTGTAACTTTCGCCGTTACGTTGCCGTTAACGTTGGGTTTTTAACCAATCAAATTGTCGTAGAATGCAGTGCTGCCACCTTGAAAGAAAATCCCCTGAAGTAGGGGGGACATTTTTCTGGTTGACAGCACAAATTCCACGAAAATCAAATTTTGATACAGATAATGAGGTCCACTAATATTAAGCCATTTAATCACCTGCTCACAAATACCTTCATATTTTAAAAAGCTGCCATCATTTTCTACACTGTAGCTTTCTGTTAGTTCTTATGTATTGTTAAAGATAGTTTTCGACGTTTAACGAACGAATTTTGCAATTATGGCCCGCCTCCTTGGCTCACGACGAATAAAAAAATCATCGGAATTGAGATAGGGCGGGTGGGCGGGGCTTATATATTGCCTTTGTTTCTTAATAAACACAGTATTCTTTGAACAACACGATACTCGAAAACACGTTTTTTATTTCTTGTATATAAATAAGGATTTTGCAATTAAGCTCCTGCCCTTGGCTCACGAGACTAACAACGAATAAAAAATCATCACAATAATTGAGACAGGGCGGCTGGACGAGGTTTACATTTTGCCTTTTTTTCTTAATATGTGTAGTCCTCTATTCCCAACAAGAAACTTAAAACATGTTTAAAATGGTAAATTTGTATAGAGAAATATCGATTTTGCAATTACGCTCCGCTCCTCGATCTGACAACGAATGAAAACTTTTCCCACGTAGTCCCAGAACTCCTTTTCCTTTTTTCGCAACCCTTGGACATTCCAAAACAATACCTTCACCCCTTTTTCTCCTAATTTTGTACCAGCTTCCCTTTTTCCGATTTCCCTACCTGCATCCTTTATTCCTTTTTCTTTGTAATGTATTCTTCCATTTTTCCTCCTTTTCGTTAATATGTGTAGTGTAGAATTCTTTTTACAACATAAAAGGTAAAAAACATGTTGAACATGGTAAATTTTTGTAGGAAAATATCGATTTTGCAATTAGGCTCCGCCCTCGGGTGTGACAACGAATGAAAAACCCATCACGATTGAGGTCGAAACGGATGGGTGGGGCTTCCCTTTTGGTTTTCTTTTTTAGTTAATACATTTAGTTTTCTTTGTAAGTATAACACGATTACTTAAGAACATATTTCAAATAGTAATTTATCGTAGAAAAATAAAGATTTTGCAATTAAGCTCCACCTTCTAGGAGCACGACGAATAAAAAAATATTGAGATAGGGCGGGTGGGCGGGGCATATATTTTGCCTTTTTTTCTTAATATACATATCCATCATTTTCATAACAAGAAACTTAAAACATGGTTAAAATGGTTTTTGCAAGGAAATATGGATTTTTCAATTATGGCGCGGCGCCTAATTGCAAAATTGATATTTCCTTATACAAAATTTCCATTTTAAACATGTTTTAAGTTTCATGTTGTGAAAAGAGATCTACACATATTAAAACAAAAAGATAACATGTAAGCCCGCCCACCCGCCCTGTCTCAATTGTGATGAATTTTTATTCGCCGTGAACCAATTTTTTGCTGTTATGGATAGCGCTATATACAACAACTAGTGCACTTTATGTAGTATAAAAAATTTATAAAAATAAAATATTTTCTAAGAAAAGTTTATGTATATTGGCTGTGGGTCAGCTTCATTGCTCTTCTGCGTCTCGTCCTGCTACTTTCCAGGATACATCGGGTATGACGTAGGAAAGAACGCCATTACCAAAATCGGTCTTATCTTAACAACTACTAGCCCCGCCCACCCGCTACTTTTTTAGAAAACATGTCGTTTGCCACAATCAGTCTTATATTAGCAAGTATTAGCCCCGCCCACCCACCCCTTCTTCGTTCCAGTGATTACTCTTAATATTGTTCAGTCCTATCTTAGCAAGTATTAGCCCCGCCCACCCACCCCTTCTTTGCTCCAGTTACTACTCTTAATATTGTTCAGTCCTATCTTAGCAAGTTTTAGCCCCGCCCACCCACCCTTTTTTTCTTAGGGGATATGTGATTTGCCAAAATCAATCTTTTCTTAACAAGTACTATCACCGCCCACCCGCCGTCTGTTTTCTTAGAAGGTATGTCGTTTTCTACTGTCAGTCTTATTTTAGCACGTACTAGCAACTCCCACCCACCCTTTATTTTCTTAGAAAATATGTCATTTACCAAAATCAATCTTATCTTAGCAGATACTAGCTCCGCCCACACGTACTGTTGTAGGTACTACTTATTTGCTATAACATTCATTTCTTATTTCTGAAGACACAAAATAGAGAACGGGTGGGTGGGCGGGGCTAATTTTAATTTTTTCATACAGAATCTTCTATAGGCAAGCAATAGCCCCGCCCACCCACCCCCTCTTCATTCCAGCGATTACTCTTAATATTGTTCAGTAATTTACCAAAATCAGTTTTATCTTAAGAACTACTAGCCCCACCCACCCACCCTCTACTTTTTTAGAGTGTATGTCGTTTGCCATAAGCAGTCTTTTCTTAGTAAGTATTAGCCCCGCCCACCCACCCCTTCTTCGTTCCAGTTACTACTCTTAATATTGTTCAGTCCTACCTTAGCTTAACTGCAAAATACTTATTTATTTACAACAAATTAAAAACATGTTTTTAAGTATCGTGTTGTTCAAAGAATACTATGTATATTAAGAAACAAGGGCAAATATAAACCCCACCCACCCACCCCGTCTCAATTCTGATGATTTTTTTATTCTTAGACACCTAAAGCACCTCCAAAATGGTAAATTTTTGTAGCAAAATGTGGATTTTGCAATTAGGGTCCGCCCTTAGATCTGCTAACGAATGAAAACTTCATCATTATTTAGATCAGGGCAGCTATGGGTCGGAATTAATCTTTGTCTTTAATTTTTTCTTAATATACATAATAATTCTGGGAACAAGACGATTCTCAAAAAAATGTCTTACATGATAATTTCTTGTTGCAGAAATAATACGAATTTTGCATTTAAATTCCGCTCGTTTGGCTCTCGACGATTTAAAAAAACACCTTGCCTTTTTTATTAATATACGTAGTCGTCTTTTAAGAATAAGAAACTTAAAACATGTTTAAAATGGTAAATTCTTGTAGACAAATATGGAGCTCGCAATTAAGCCCCGCCCCTTGATTTAACAACGAATGAAAAATTGTTCACAATTGGGTATGGGTGGGGCCTAATTTTGGCTTTATTTTTTTTTCTTGATATGCATAATATTCTTTGAACAACATGATACTCAAAACATGTTTTTAATTTCTCGTAGGGAAATAAGGAGTTTGCAGTTAAGCTCCGTCCCGTTGGCTTACGACGAATAAAAAAAATCATCACAATTGAGTTAGGGCGGGTGGGCGGGGCTACATTTTGCCTTTTTTTCTTAGTATGTGTAGACATATTTCGACAACAAGAGACTTAAAACATGTATTTATTAGTATAATAACTTATTATTAATATTTGCCTGCTTCTGTAAAGCTTATCGAAAATTGCAGACTTATACTTCTATCGAATAAACTTCGACCATTTTTTTTTTTCATTGTTGTCATGTCCTTAGTAAATAATGTACCATTTATTCCCTCTTATTTTCACATTCATTTTGCTTCTTCTTCTTCACTCCAGTTCATCTTTAATTCTTTCCTTTCTTGTTTTACCCCTATTATTGTTTCCCTTTTAGCTCTTCCTTTCTTCTTTTATTTTCAACACCCTTTTATTTTTATCCATATGTTTCTGCGAAACCTTCGATATCAAAATTCGCTATATACTCCCAACAGTCAGTCAACAAATCTGAGTTATATCTGTAATATGAACTCATTATTTATTTATTATAAGTTCATTAATGACAAAGTGGACGGGTGTACTTACTTAAAACCGATATCAAAAATAAATATTTAAAGTGATAAAGGATAACAATTAATGGTAAAATAGTAATATCTACTACTATTTAGTATTTTCATTTTACCAGGTGTTTAAATTACACAGTTGTCTTGGATGGGTATTAAAATGTTAAAAGTCAAAACTGTATCAATTTTAAACAAGTATTCAAATTTAAACACCACTGGATACCGAAATATCCACCCTCTACTAACTTTTTCAGATTTGTACACTTGGTCGATGTCACATTTTTATACAGGGTCGCTAAAATATATATAGAATACTGAAGTTCTATTTTTTGTAATTTTTTCAGATTTTATACTTCATTTGTTTTTGAGATGCACGCCTAACTTTTATGAATGTGTTACAGTTCTGAATTAAGACAAAATTCTTCTATTCAAAAATTGACAATGGTGCTTTACATCTTGAAAACAAATCCTATCCTATCCTATCCATTCCCCAGATATTCAACTGCTTTTACACTTTTTAGCAACCCTGTATAGGCATGTTATTTGATATTTTGTGGAAAATGCGCTAATGTTCTTACACATTTTCCATTGTTTCATTGTTTCACTTCTCGTTCGGTGTTTCAGTTTTAACTTACAGCTCACACTTTACACAAACCTTAATCGTGATGAATAAGTTGACCTCAGAAAAACCGCATAATACGATCATACCCTCCCTTTAGCCACTTTCTTCTTACAAGACATTTACAAAACTTATCCTTCTGCAATTTTCCTCTCCCCATTCGATACTCTCCGCAATCGTACGTAATCCCAAACAAATATTTCCTCGACTCAAATCATTTCGCAACCAAAACAATCAGCATTGTTCAGGTAAGATTTATCCAGGCGTAAGAATGCAATAGGTGCAGCCAATCTTTCAAAAAATGACAATTCCACGCTCGCGAACCCAACAAACATTCTAAATGTTATTCACAATAAAAAGATAGCCGCTATTTTTAACCAATCTCGAGAAAAATACGACTCGCGTCTCAAACAGATAAGAAGTGTTTACGACGGAATTCCATTTATACCGTGCTCGGCGATTGGGAATCACAAACGGCTTGGGGCGATCCTCCATCTGGGTCTTAATCATAATTGTTAAATATTTGCTCTCGACATCGCACCATTAATCTTGTCGGGACGGATTTTACTCGAATTAAAAATGGAAAAAGTACGGGTACAGCAGAAAAGTAATTTGTTTGCGGGGAGTTTGGCACCGAGGAGAGGTTTTTACGGGATTTCACAATTTTCCTGAATATGTACTTTCTACTGGGTTTTAATGTTTGTTAAAATTATTGTTATTTCTCATTTACCTAATACGTGGGTAATTACGCTACACATTTATTTATTTATAAATTCTAGAGAATACCGAGTTTAGAAACCCAACTGTTAGACACGAATATAGAATTGCGACACGAGCCTCGGCGAGTGTCGTAACATGAGTGGCCTAATGGCCATTTAATGAGAGTTGTATAGACTATTTTTTCTACGATAAACCACAATAATGGAATATAACCGATTTGTTTCCAAAATTTATTAATAGCTCTTCAACTGGTAGACAACTAGAAGAAAAATTATGAAACGTTTTCTCAGTGATTTTGGTATACAATTTGGTATACAAACCTTGTTGAAAGGGATGAAACGTGGATGTATAAAACGACCAATTTTAAAGTGCGAAAAAAGAGGATAAAAATTATAAAATGTGGGTAGAATTTTGTAATATACAGTGAGCTGGTGCGCCATCTTGTTGAAAGTCGTCATTTCCAAGTTTATCGACATGAAGTTCATTACCAAATGGAGTTAAAACCAATGCGAAATCACCATGATGGGCCAAAAATAAGAAAATTTACCCCAAAGGCTTTTTATTTGATGATATGTAGTATATTAAAAAAAAGTAATGATAATTTGAACAACATTTTAAGATTTATTGAATTTTAAAATTAAAAATATATTATTGCGTTGACATTTTAGATGTTGTTCTTGTTTAAGGGAGTGAGTCTATCTGTCTCTGCTGGTTTTTGGAAAAAGTGTCAATAATACAATATAATTTTACAATTTATGTTAGAAACTACAAAACTAACTGCTTTGAAATTTTGCATAGGCTTAAAGGTTAAATCTAGTTTTTGTATAGATCTAATGTTTTGCTGTTTACAACTCATAACTTAATTATTGATTAATCGGGTTATTCATTTGATAAAGTCTAATGAACTTTGTTAATTAAATTATGAACAGATAATTATAAATTTTGAAAATAATTGGATAACTACGATGTTCAAAATGTATATAGTAGGTATTCAATAATGTTCCATTATAATAGGTGTACAATTAAAAATATATTTGGAGCAGGCCTTGGATATATTATTTGTTGTTAACTTACAACTAAAGCTCGGAATTATAAGTAGAAAAAAATATGTAAATATGTGCATATATATGCAAAGAAATTTGGCATTATATAAAAAAAATTGCTAAAATATGCAAGAAATAGATACAAAATATGCAAGAAAAATAACTTTTTTTACACATTATCCTATTACTCTATTAACTAGCTATTTTATTGACTAATTAGTTACTCTCTTGAAAAATATTATTATTTACATTTATTATAATACGCTTTTCTAGATTTTCTAGATATTCTCGATCTGCGTTCTTGCTTATCTATATCCTTATCTCTTATACTCAGTTCTTCCTTCATACTCCTTCCCATTTCTCTCATTCTCCCTATTTCTTCACATGCATATCCCTTTTCTTCATAATACTTGTCTCTTTCGTTTCAACCCTCTTTTCCCCTTCCTTTCTTATTTCTTTCCAACGTTCTTGCAATATTTTACAATCACCTCTCTCACTAAACTTCTCTTCAAATCCAACCGCCCTTTTACCCGCTACCACTCTCATTTTCTCCCTTTTTGTTTCTTCTTTCACTATATACCCCGGCGTATACTTTTTCAATCCCAATGTCCATTTTATGTATTTTTCTTGCACTCTCTATTTCTTCATATTCCCTCCATCCGCAAATCTCAGCTCTCTACATAAATACACTTTTGATCAAACTATCAAACATCATCATTCTTCTCTTATAATCATGTCCAAATTTTCTCTCTCCTATTCCCCATACTATTCTTATGCCATGTTCGCTTTTCGGACCATTTCTTGAATATGCGCTGTATCTGAGTTAGTAGTAAGTGTTTATTTTTTACCCTACCTACCTATCCAAATAAATACATTTTATAAACCAAATAACTCATTTTTTTTCCTTTACCCCATCCCCCCTTGCCACAGCCTTACTCTTGTGCTCTCCACCCCTTTCATCCATTCCACCCCTCTTCCGTCTTCATTCAATAACTCTGTCACACTCTCCTCTCTTTCTTTGCTCTCCTAAAAGTCATGCAGCATGTGCTCTATCGTCTCTCGCCCTTCTCCACACATCCTACACATTCTCTCACCCAAAACTTATTATTTCTTTCTTGATTTCCACATCTAAATTTCGCAATTATTTTTTTTTTCTTTCGCGCTTTCTCTGTCTAGGTACTTTGGTATTGTTTTTGTTATTATCTTTCTATAGTCTGCATTGTACCTAGATTTACTTACACTCGCTCTTCTCTCTTGTTTATCTATGTCTCTGTCACGCATACACAACTCTTCTCTCATACTCACCCCCATTTCTCTTTTTCTCTCTATTTCCATCCATGCGTATCCTAGTCTTTCATAATATTCTTGTCTACCCTTGTGATGTTCTTTCCTTGCTTCCTTTTTTTCCTTCCAGCATTCATACAATATCCTACATTCCTCTCTTTCTTTCAACCTTTCATCATACTTTACAGCTCTTTTCCCAGTGTATACTCTTAATTTCTCTCGTTTACATTCTTCTCTTACTATATAGTTTGGCGTCTCTTTCCGTAGCCCTAACATCCACCTCAAATATTTTGCTTGTACTGCTTAAATCTCTGCATATTCCTTCCATTCCCATATTTCCACTCCATACATTAATACACTCCTAACTAAACTATCAAACATTTTCATCCTTCTTCTTACGTCATGTCCAAATATTCTCTCACCTATACTCCACACCCTTCCCATTATCTGCATTGCTTTGACCCTTCTTTCTCTTATGTCTGCTTTTACCGTGTTAGTTGTTGTAAACTTAAATCCTTAATATTTAAACTCCTTTACTGTGTCTATGATTGGATCTTCCCAACGCCACATTTTTCCTCCCCTTTTCTCCCTTTTTTTCTAAACACCATCATTTTTGTTTTTTCTACATTTACCTCCAGTTTCTTTCTTTTAAAGTATCTTTGCAGATTTTTTTTCCTCTCATTCATTCCACATTCCTCTTTCGCCAATATTACCAAATCATCTGCAAATGCCAAACACCATAACTTTTCTCTCCCCACCACAATTCCTCCCGCTTGTACTCCTCTAAATATTTCCTCGATATCGCTTATGTAACAAGTAAACAGACTGGGACTTAATGGGCATCCCTGTCTCAATCCTTTCGTCGTCCAAAACATTTCACTTTCTATTCCTCCCACTCTCACATTAGTCACTGTCTCTCTATAAATCTCTCTTGCTGCTACAATTAACTTTTCACTCAGTCCTCTTCTCTCCATGCATTCCCACAAAACTCTCTGTCCACCGTATCAAACGCGGCTTTTAGGTCTACAAACAGTGCATATAAGCGACCTCCTTCCTTTAGCAACTCTTTTTCTATTAGATGATGCAGGATATATACATTGTCCATAGCCCCTCTACCTCTTCTAAATCCCGCTTGACTTTCCGGTAATATACTCTTTTCGTTCATCTCTGTCACCAACCTTTCATTTAACACCATTGCGTACAGTTTATATGCCGTATTTAGAAGAGTTATTCGCGATAATTCTCTACTTTTTCTTTACTACCCTTTTTATGAATTGGGCATATTTACCCTACTCTCCATTCCCTGGGAAAACCTTTACCCGTCCACACATCATTAGTTAACTCGCTCAATCTTTCAATCATCCCATCCGTCCCAAATATCCACACTTCGTTTACCAACCCATCCCTCCCCGGTGCTTTTCCTCTTTTCAGTCTTCCTACTTGTTTTCCTACTTCCTCTACTCGAATCTCAGCCTCCCTTTCTCTACCACCAATCTCGGTTTTACTACCTTGCACTACAATTCTATCTTCCTTTCCATTCAACAGTTCCATAAAATGTTTCTTCCACTGTATTATAGGTATGTCTTCACTAATCGTGATTTTGTTCTTCCGTTCTTTATTTATATGCTGCCATGCCTCTTGCTCAGTTCTTATCGCTTTAATTTTTTCTTCTTCTTCTTGCTGTATCTCTTCTTTCTTTTCTTCGCATCGTTTTCTATAATTATTTTTTGCTTGCCAGTACTCTTCTTTTATACCTTTCCCCTCTTTCCACCTTCGTAAATATTTCCTTGCTTCTGTTTTTAAATCTCTGCATCTGCAACCCCACCATCTGTTTCTCTTTTCTAAATTTCTCGTTACAATTTCATTTCTTATGGCTGCTTTTTCAATTTCTCTTTTTAGTTCTTCCATTTTCTTTTCAGTTCCTTTTTTTTTAAATTCCACTTCCAACATTTTTTTTATAATGCTCAATTCCTTTTTCATTCCATACCCATATCTTCTTCTGTTTTCCTACTTCATTCCTTAAGCATCCGCTCCCTCTACTTATGCCTCTCACTTTTACTTCTAGTGGCATGTGATCGGAGTCCACCCTTTCTCCTATCTTGAATGTTTGTACCTCTTCTTCTGCTAATCCGTTTACTATTACGTAGTCTATTACCGATTCCCCTCTTTTACCTATCCAGGTAAATTACCCCTCCTCGTCCCCTTCCTTCACCCCATTCAAGACTTCCCAACCTCTTTCTTCAATTGATTCCCATAGCAATTTTCCGTCTTTGTTTTCTACTTTATCTTTCGATTTTCGTGTGTTTTCCTCGTCTTCTTCCCTGCTTTTGTTCCCTATTCTGGCATTAAAATCCCCTCCTAACAGTAGAAATTCTTCTTCCGACTCTTCGATTTTTTCTTGTATTTCTTGTTTCGTGTTTCTCATTCCTCTACTATATATTGTGCAGATTCTCCATCTTTTTTTATTTACAGTCAGTTTTCTTTCAACTATGCCTTCCATTTCTATTGCCCCCTCTTCTATTTCTTTTATATATTTCTTCACTCCTGTTATGATTCCACCTTTTGCTCTACCCTTGTGTTTTTCTTTTTTTGCCCCTTGCAATTTCCACTGAAATTCCTTTGGCAACACGTCTTTCACTTTGTTCCAGTCTCTCTCTAATATCCATGTTTCTGTTAGTCCCACAAAATCAAAATTTTTCAAGTAGTCACAAAATAAATTATCTTTCTTTTTCAGACCCGCAATATTCTGAAAGAGTAATTTTAAACCACATTTATCTTCCCCATTCTTCTTTCCCATTCCCCTATTATGTACAAAATTTACATTCTTAAACCTAAAATCTTTATTTGTCCTATCATTACTACCCCTCCCCTTTCTGTTTCTTTCTTCGGTTAGTGCTGACTTGATTTGGGAAATTTTTCTTCCAATTTTCCTTTATTGTCATTCCATGTATACATTTTGTCCCCTACTTCCAGTTTCTTATATCCCACCCTTGTTCTGTATCCTTTTTTCTTTCCTCTTTAGCTACCTCCCTAATTCCTTTTTGAATTTTTTGCCCTTGTACTGTCCAATCATTATCAATATATATTCTCTTTTCTCTCAGTTTATTTTTATTCTTCATCACCTCTTGTTTTTCCTCCCAAAGCGTCTTAACCAGTATTTTCTTGCTTTACTCTTTCCCCATAATTATTGTTTCCAATACTTTTACTTTTACCTCAATTTCTTTTTTCAAAAATTCCTCTACTTCTTTTGCATCTGTTTTTTTCCCTTATTTCCGTACTCGTAATTATGAAATTGTTTCTTCTTTCTTGCCTCTCTTTTTTTTCCAACTTCTTCTCTAAATTATTGATTCTTTCTTCGAAGCTTCTGTCCTTTTTTCTTCTATTATCATCCACAATATTTTCCATCTCTGTTTGCTTTTGTTTCCTTTTCTATGTTAGGGCCAGCTAGGTCACCCGATTTTACCTCACTTGACTTTTTTCTGTGGGTTATGTAAAAAATCGAGTTTATGTTATTTAAAGCATTCGTTTCAAGTACGACAACAATGTTTGAGATTGTTTCGAGACAGCTAGCTGATGATTTCGAATTTATATATCAAAATCACTTTTCGTTGCTGCAAGCAATGCCTTTTTCCGCAACATATTCATTCTCAGTTAATAATTTTGAATCCATCATGATGTAAAATTTTTGAAGTAGACCCTGACAGCTCTGACAGGTAATCGTACTGTTGAAACGTAATCTAAGACTCGTTTCATTGTTTTTCATGGCAAGCCGCCTTATCAGATTATCTTGCAATCTGCTCTATTATATTTCTTTTCTTTGTTCTTGTTTCCTCGGTTTCTCATATGTCTTCATCAAATTCACCCGAATTTCCCGTCCCCACCTCCTCACACCTCCACGCCGCTGCCCCAACCACAAATGAACCCAATTACATCTCCACATCAAAAAAGCAAAAATGAATTCTATCGCACGACTACTATCACCCAGACTATCACTTCATCTTTCATCAGAAAATGGCATCCCCTCCATTACGTAACTCTCGCCGTGTTTACATAACGCAGCAAGTCTGCCGAAATGCCTACCAGACAAGAAGCCGAACATCTTCACTCGTAAAAAGCGGCAGAACCGTTCGGACCAGTTATTAATCACCCATCTCAGGGCCAGCTGAATGTGAAGAATTTTTGCCACTTCATTGTACCAGATCTTGGGTATAGGCCAAGGTGGGGCTGGCGGCCGTACCAGCCGAGCGACATTTTCTGAATACATTATTTATCGCTTATCAAAAATTTACACTCTTGGTCTTTCGAGGAAGATGAACACGTTTCACGCGAATGTGGGTTACTGCACTGGAGGTTCATAAATAAGAAAATCCTGGGTTGCTACATGTTTGATTTATTTTGTGGATTTTGCAGCGGCGTGCAGCGGAAGATTTTGTGGGGCCCAAACCAAAGTTTGTGTTTTTTTTTTATATAGACATTAGCTCTGAATGAAGATGTCGTGGCCAGATATAACTGTTATGTAACAAAAGCTACGTTTAATGGCAAGTTTAACGTCAGTGTTCTGCTACTGTTACGAAATGCGATAATGCAAATGTGGAAGACTAGGGTAAACAATCAAGGTAGATTCATAACCCATAAGTATAGGAAGAGTATATTAGTTTATAAAATTTAATGGCGTTTACAAAATCAAATTGTTGAGCCATTAGAAAATCTTGAAATTTAGTGAATGATCAAAGTTACTTTCCACAGTGGTTAATTAATTAATACTTATATTTGAACGTTACCAAACAATACGTAATAATGGCATTTCCAAGACAAGTCAACTGCAACAGCTACGGAAACCGTGCGTTTTTTGAGGTATCAAAATTAACAACGGTAGAAAGTGGTTTTGATAACGCAGCAGATTTAAAAATTATGCATCTTCTCTATTTTTCAGAAATGATCATAATTTTACTAGAAGTTTTTACTTATCTTTTTGCCATATAATTCACCATTAAAATTATTGAGGAACGCTTTGAATCACCCTGTATATATGTAAATAACATTTTATAACTAAGTGTGGACAATTAGTGGACAAATGTTCATTATGTTAGCTTATAACTGGAGCCAAGTCTGTTAGACAACTTTCAGTAACAACGATAATCATTTAAAATGTCTTGTTTTTGAAATATTTTGAAAGAATATCAGGAACCCCTTGTGTTTGATTTTTGAAGTAGCCTAAAAGAAGTTCGGGGATCCTTTTTTGTTTTGTTTTTGAAGTGCATAGTTTGAAAGACCGCGTATGTCCTTTTTATCAATTAAATAATTTGAAATAATCTAGGAGGCCACTTGTATCAAGTTTTTAAAGTAATTTGAAAAACTTTTGGGGACCCCTTTATTTTGTTTTTGAACTAATTCGAAACAATCTCGGAGACTCCTTGTGTTTTGTTTCTGAAGTAGTTTGAAAGAATCTCAGGGACCACTTGTGTCTAGTTTTTGAAGTAGTTTGAAAGAATCTCGGAAATCCGTTGTGCCTAGTTTTTGAAGTAGTTTAAAAGATCTCGGGGATCCCTTTTGTTTTGTTTTTGAAGTATTTTAAAAGAATCTTGGGATACCTTGTCTTGTTTTTGAAGTGATTTGAAAAAACCTGGAGGACCACTTGTGAGGTAGTTTGAAAGAAGAGCTGGGACACTTTGTGCCTGGTTTTGAAGTGGTTTCAAAGCATCTCAAGGATCCCATTTGTTTTTTTTAAGTACACAGTTTGGAAGAATCTTGAGGACCTTTGCTGTTTAGTTTTTGAAGTAGTTTGAAAGAATCCAGGAGGCCACTTGTATCCGGTTTTTAAAGTAATTTGAAAAATTTTTAGGGATCCCTTTATTTTGTTTTTGAAGTAATTCGAAAAATCTCGGAGACTCCTTGTGTTTTGTTTTTGAAGTAGTTTGAAAGAATCTCGGAAATCCGTTGTGCCTAAATTTTGAAGTAGTTTAAAAGATCTCGGGGATCCTTTTTGTTTTGTTTTTTAAGTATTTTAAAAGAATCCCCGGGACCTCTTTTGTTTTGTTTTTGAAATACTTTTAAAGAATCTCGCGAATCCTTTGTGTGTGGTTTCTGAAGTGGATTGAAAGAACCTCAGAAACCCATTTTTTTTTTTGTTTTTAAAGTAGTTTGAAAGAACCTATGGGATATTTGTGCCTGATTTTTGAAGTACTGTGAAAGATCTTGGGGACCCCTTTTGTTTTGTTTTTGAAGTAATTTAAACGAATCTCGAGGACCATTGTCTTTTGTTTTTGAACTAGTTTCAAGAAATCTCGGGGACTCCTTGTGCTTGGTTTTTTAAAAAGTTTAAAGGATCTTGGGGACCCCTTTATTTTGTTTTTGAAGTAATTTGAAGAATCTCGGATATCTTGTGCCTAGTTTCTAAAGTAGTTTGAAGTATCTCGAGGACCCCTTTTGTTTGTTTTTGAAGTAGTTTGAAAGAATCTCAGAAACCCCTTGTATCTAGTTTTTGAAGTAGTTTGATGAGAAGGGGGGGACTTTTCTTGTTTGGTTTCTGAAGTAGTTTAAAAATAATTTGGGATCACTTGTCTTGTTTTTTAAGTATTTTGAAATAATCTTAGGAGTCCTTTGTGTCTGGTTTTCAAAGTAGTTTGAAAGAACCTCGGAAACCCATTGTCTTTTGTTTTTGAAACACTTTGAAAGAATCTCGGGGACTCCTTTTTTCTAGTTTTTAAAGTAGTTTGAAAGAATATCTGGGACTCTTTGTGGCTGGTTTTTGAAGTGGTTTCAAAGCATCTCAAGGATCCCATTTGTTTTGTTTTTAAGTACACAGTTTGAAAGAATCTTGAGGACCTCTACTGGTTAGTTTTTCAAGTAGTTTGAAAGAATCTAGGAGGCCACTTGTATCCGGTTTTTAAAGTAATTTGAAAAACTTTTGGGGATTCCTTAATTTTGTTTTTGAAGTAATTCGAAAAATCTCGGAGACTCCTTGTGTTTTGTTTTTGAAGTAGTTTGAAAGAATTTCGGAGGCTATTTGTGTTTCGTTTTTGAAGTAGTTTGAAAGAATCTCAAGGACCACTTGTGTCCAGTTTTTGAAGTAGTTTGAAAGAATCCCGGAAATCCGTTGTGCCTAGTTTTTTGAAGTAGTTTAAAGGATGTTGGGGATCCCTTTTGTTTTGTTTTTGAAGTATTTTAAAAGCATCTTAGGATAGCTTGCCTTGTTTTTGAAGTAATTTGAAAGAATATCTGAGATTTTTTGTGCCTGGTTTTTGAAGTGGTTCCAAAGCATCTTAAGAATCCCATTTCTTTTGTTTTCAAGTACACAGTTTGAAAGAATCTTGAGGTCATCTGCTGTTTAGTTTTTGAAGAAAGAATCTCGAGGGCCCCTTGTGCCTAGTTCTTTGAAGTAGTTTGAAAAAATCTCAGGGACTCCTTTTATTTTCTTTTTGAAGTAATCTGAAAGAATCTTGAGGACCCTTTTTCTTTTGTTTTTTAAGTAGTTTAAAAGAATCTCCGGGACCCCTTTTGTTTTGTTTTTGAAGTAGTTTGCAAGAATCTCGCGAATCCCTTGTGTGTGGTTTTTGAAGTGGGTTGAAAGAATATCAGAAACCCATTTTGTTTGTTTTTAAAGTAGTTTGAAAGAATCTCAAGAACCCCTTGCGTCTAGTTTTTGAAGTAGTGTGAAAGAATTTCGGGGGTCGCTTGTGCCTAGTTTTTGAAGTAGTTTGAAGGATTTCGGGGACTTCTCTTGTTTGGTTTCTGAAATAGTTTAAAAATATCTTTGGATCTCTTGTCTTGTTTTTTAAGTATTTTGAAATAATCTTAGAAGCCCCTTGAGTCTGGTTTTCAAAGTAGTTTGAAAGAACCTCGGAAACTCATTGTCTTTTGTTTTTGAACTAGTTTGAAAAAATCTGGGAGACTCCTTGTGCTTGGTTTTTGAAGAAGTTTGAAGGATCTTGGGAACCCCTTTGTTTTGTTTTTGAAGTAATCTGAAAGTTTCTCGGATATCTTGTGCCTAGTTTCTAAAGTAGTTTGAAGTATCTCCAGGACCCCTTTTGTTTTGTTTTTGAAGTAGTTTGAAAGAATCTCAGAAACCCTTTGTGTCTAGATTTTGAAGTAGTTTGATGAATAGGGGGAGACTATGCTGCTTTGGTTTCTGAAGTACTTTAAAAATAATTTGGGATCACTTGTCTTGTTTTTTAAGTATTCTGAAATAATCTTAGGAGCCCTTTGTGTCTGATTTTCAAAGTAGTTTGAAAGAACCTCGGTAACCCATTGTCATTTGTTTTTGAAACACTTTGAAAGAATCTCGGGGACTTGCTTGCTTTTTGAAGAAGTTTGATGGATCTTGGGAACACTTTTTTTTTGTTTTTGAAGTAATTTGAAAGAATCTCGGATATCTTGTGCCTAGTTTCTCAAGTTGTTTGAAGTATCTCGAGTACCCCATTTGTTTTGTTTTTGAAGTAGTGTGAAAGAATTTCGGGGCTTCCTTGTGCCTAGTTTTTGAAGTAGTATGAAAGATCTCGGGGATTTCTCTTGTTTGGTTTCTGAAGTAGTTTAAAAATATCTTTGGATCTCTTATCTTGTTTTTGAAGTATTTTGAAATAATCTTAGGAGCCCTTTGTGTCTGGTTTTCAAAGTAGTTTGGAAGAATCTCGGGGACTCCTTGTGCTTGGTTTTTGAAGAAGTTTGAAGGATCTTGGGAACACTTTTGTTTTGTTTTTGAAGTAGTTTGATGGATAGGGGGGGGGGAACTTCTCTTGTTTGGTTTCTTAATTAGTTTAAAAATAATTTAGGATCACTTGTCTTGTTTTTTAAGTATTTTGAAATAATCTTAGGAGTCCCTTGTGTCAGGTTTTCAAAATAGTTTGAAAGAACCTCGGAAAACCATTGTCTTTTGTTTTTGAAACACTTTGAAAGAATCTCGGGGACTCCTTGTGCTCGGTTTTCGAAGAAATTTGAAGGATCTTCGGAACCCCTTTGTTTTGTTTTTGAAGTCATTTGGAAGAATCTCGGATATTTTGTGCCTAGTTTCTAAAATAATTTGAAGTATCTCGAGGACCCCTTTTGTTTTGTTTTTAAAGTAGTTTGAAAGAATCTGGGACAACCCGTAGTGTTTTGTTTTTGAAATAGTTCGAAAGAATCTCAGGGAGTCCTTGTGCTTGGTGTTTGAAGCAGTTTGAAAGATCTTGGGGACCCCTTTGTTTTGTTTTTAAGTAATTGGAAAGAATCTCGGAGATATCTGTGCCTAGTTTCTAAAGTAGTTTGAAGGATCTCAAGGACCCCTTTTGTTTTGTTTTTGAAGTAGTTTGAAAGAATTTTTGGATCCCTTGTGTCTGCTTTTTGAAGTGGTTGGTAGAATTCCAGGGACCCCTTTTGTTTTGTTTTTGAAGTTCTTAGTTTGAAAGAGTTTTAGGAATTGCTTGTGCCTTGTTTTTCGAGTAATTTGCAAGAATCTCGGGACCCATTGTGGTTTGCGTTTGAAATACTATGAAATAATTTCGGAGGCCCCTTCTGCTTTGTTTTTAAAGTCATTTGAAAGAATTTCGGGACTCTTTTTTGTTTTTTGAAGTAGTATGAAAGAATCTCGGGAACCAATTTTGTCATCTTTTTGAAGTAGTTTGAAAAAATCTCGGAGACCCCTTGTATTTTGTGTTTCACGTACTATGAAATAATTTCGGGGGCCCCTTGTGGTTGGTTTTTAAAGTAATTTGTAAAAATTTCGGGGACCCCCTTTTGCTTTGTTTTTGAAGTAACTTGAAAGAATCTTAGGGATTCCTTGTCATGTTTTTGAAGTAATTTGAAAGAATCTCGGAGTTCGTCGTGGTGAGATCTGCTGAACCAGCGTGGGAAAAATTTAGACCGGCACCTGAATGACCGAAATATGACTCCATTTGAAAGTATTTAAAATTTGGATTTGGATACCGGCGGTCTGCTGCCCCACGGCTACCAGCGTCTCTGGAAAATTCCAGATTTCCAGATGCCTATCCGTCCTTTACGACAACTATGATTTGTCTTTTCATCCCTACCTACAATTTGATGACGCCATGTCAAAAGTTTCTATGATAATGGAGGTCCGCTGAAAGTGTAAACTTTAAATCAGTCTTTTCCGGCCTCTTCAAACTGCGGTATATTTCTGATCCGTAACCGAACTGAGGTACAAAATTTTGCAACTACTGTTCTGGTATCTTACATATTATAGTTATAATTATATTTATAGTTAAATTTCTGAAGTTTTGAATACTACGCGAGAGTAAGTTAATAAATAGCTCAGAAGTGCATAAACATTTTAGGTTATAATAATATCAACCAAAAGCAGGAAAGCGTTGTAAATCATCACCACCATATTCTTGAAGATTTACTGAAGGCTTGCAATAAGCACTTTTGGAAACAAAAAGTCATTGTATGTTTTTGAGCCCAATTTGCACCGCAGTTCGGAAATGACCACTAATTCATTTCGGCCAAGTTCTTGAGCCGAGAATCCACTCGACCGAACCGTTTGATTGTATCTACCTTCAAACCGATCTAGGCCACGTTTACGTCAACTTTTAAAGCTTCTTCGCATCAGCCGCTCGTGCGTGCGACCGAATTCCCAATGAAATTCGGCCGGCGAACCGAAGTGGGCCGCGTCTCCGCAATCTCCCGTAATTGTTTTTTATGTAGATCGTCGAAAGGGCGACAGCCACCCCTGTCTGCGTCCTCTTTTCCCTCTCACACCATTAACGTTTGCCGCCCCACCCGCCGCCCGCTCCAATAAAAGCCGATAAAATCAGAAAACGTCCATGTCGAAATAGAGAAAGTTGTCTGTTTTTCTACCCGCGTTTAATCTGCCGTTATCAGCGACTTCACAACGTTGTATACATAAAATAATAATTAAAACGAGTTCTTTATCGCCTCTCGAATTTTGTTCTTTATCGCGCTTTCCGATTGAAAGGTTACCACGCTGAATACGGCCCGAAATGTTCCACGGCGCCGAATCAAAACAAACCGAGAGCAAACAGCAGGAGGTTCAAACGTACTTGAACTTTCCACGAAGATAAAATTCGTGCATAATAAGTAAAACAAGATAACGATCGTCGTTGTGGATTATTGGCGGTGGCGGATTTACGTGGGATTATTGCTGGAAATTGACTTTTTACGATTTAATTAGTCGCGGGCTGTTTTTGTTGGCTGTCAACGCGAGCTGGATTCCGAGGGAGATAAAAGGATTAGGAACGTTTATAATACAGGACGACCTGTATACTTGAGATAGCGTTTATCGCTCGTATATAAAGTCGATTTTTTGGCAATCGTGGAATGGTAGCTAATTAATACGTTACTTTTAATTTGTCCGCAAGTGTTTTTTCTTTGTTTACCTGTCAGTGGTACTTGGTTCCAAAAACATTCAACAACAATGTATAAATTGACAATATTATTTTTATGACTCGTAACGTTAATGAGGTGATAATGAAGAAGCCACCTTTCACAATTAATTAAGAAACACTGTGGCGCAACAACCAATTTACTATTATTGTATTATTATCTTTTATCATTGTTATTAGCAGTTATTTATTTAAACTGTTCGTATTAATTTCATTTTACACTGCTTGTTAATTTGTCTATTGTTTCTTACTTAATTAAATTTTTCTACCTTAAAATGTCAGACCACCAAGACCAGACTTCTCGCTAGATCTTTCTGTTTCGGGATATTTTTGTCTTCGTTTTTTTATGCTGATATCTTTATATTTTCTTTCCATGTTCTTCCCAGACTGCCTCTTCTGTGCTACTTTCTTACACTCTTTTGTCAGCTTGTTATTAGTCATTCTGTGCACGTACCAGCTCAATTGTCTTGTATTATTGATCCCATTGGTTTCATTACGTCTAATTACATCATTTCTTATTCTATCGATTCTCGTTTTTCTTACATTTTCCCGAGGAATCTCATTTTCATAGCGTTGATCTCACTATATAGCTGTGTAAACCGTGTTCATTGTTGATTATTTATTCGGATCTTATGGAGAAAAAAAAATCTGGACGGTAGACAGACGGAGAGACAGACAGACGGACAGACGGAAACAGGAGACCTATTTCTTCGTACTCTAGGGTTCATGAAAGGTCGAGAAAATGTAAAAGTAGAGAGTACGCCGCCGGACTTGATTCCAATACTTCCTTCGCTTACGCTTGAGAAGTAAAAATAATGTCTTGATAGATTTTACGAAGATCTAGATCATCGTTACAGAGCAGTGAATGATATTCTCGTAACATTTAGTGTTGTTCAACCTAAAGGTCGATTTATAAATTTGCCGCTGACGTTGCTATTCGCTTTACAATTAAGCTCCGCCCCTCGGCTTACGACAAGTAAAAAAAAACATCAGAATAGAGGTGGGGCGGGTGGGCGGGAGTAATATTTAGCCTTTTTTTTCTTCATATACATAGCCATCTTTTTAGAACAAGAAACTTAAAACATGGTTAAAATGGTTTTTGCAAGGAAATATGTTTTTGCAATTATGGCGCGGAGCCTAATTCCAAAATCGATATTTCCTTAACGAATTTTACATTTTAAACGTGTGTTAAGTTTCATGTTGTGAAAATATGTCTACACGTATTAAAACAAAAAGGGAAAATGTAATTAATTCGATTTTTCAGTTTTTCGCTGCTTCAGTTTCATTTTTCAATTTTTCATGTTTTTGATTTTTCAATCTTTTGATGTTTTAAATTTTCGATTTTTGGTGTTTTCTATCGATTTGTCGATTCCGTGATTATTTGATTTTTCGACTTTTCCATTTTTTGATTTTCAAGGTTTTTGATTTTTCATATTTTTCATTTTTGAAATTTTCGATTTTTACACTTTTCGATTTGTCAACCTTTCGAGTTTTGATTCCTCAATTTTTCGATAGTTTAGTTTTGGAATTTTTCAGTTATTTATTCTTCCGTTTTTAGATTTTCAGTTTTTCGATATTTTAGTTTTGAGATTTTTCGCTTTTTCACTTTCTTGATATTTTTAATTTTCCATTTCTCGACCTTTTTATTTTTAGATTTCCCGATGATGTTCCCATCTTTTAGTTTAATTTCCCCATTTTTCGATTTTTAAATTTTTTCATTTTTCGAATTTTCAATTTTCGGTTTTTCTAAATTTTCAATCTTGTTTTTTCGAATTCACGATTTCTGGTTTAGTCGTTTTTTTTTCGTTTTCCCTTTTCGACTTAGGTGTTTCCATTTTTCGATTTTTCAATTTATTTAAATTTTTTGAATCTTCAGTTTTTCAATTCCCAATTTTTCGATCATTTAAAAGTTGTCTGTTTTCCACATTTACAAATTTTGGTGTTACTAAATTCGAATTATCGATGTTTTTATTTGTCGATTTTTCGTTTCTTCAGTTTTTCAACTTTTCGATTTCTCAGGATTTTGATTTTTAAAATTTTCCATTTTTCGACTTTTCAGTTATTCGACTTTCTTAATATACATAGTATTCTGTGAATAACACGATACTCAAAAGATGTCTTACATGGTAATTTCTTCAAGAGAAATATTAAGAATTTTGCAATTCCCGCTCCTTTGGCTGTCGATGGTTAAAAAAAATCATCACAATTGAGTAGGGTGGGTGGGCGGGGCTTATATTTTGCCTTTTTTTCCTAATATGTGTAGTCATCTGTTCCAACAAGAAACATAAAACATGTTTAAAATGGTAAATTTATATAGAGAAATATCGATTTTGCAATTACGCTCCGCCCCACGGTCTGACAACGAATAAAATTCATGCGGGTGGAGATCGAGACGGATGGGTGGGGCTTCTGTTTTGGTTTCCACTTTTAATTAATACAATTAGTTTTCTCTGTGTAACATGATTACTTAATTATTTCACATGGTAATTTCTCGTAGAAAAATAAGACTTTTACAGTTAAGCTCCGCCCCTCGGCTTACGACGAATAAAAAAAATCATCAGGATTGAGAGAGGGCGGGTGGGCGGGGGTTATATTTTGCCTTTTTTTTCTTCATATGCATTGCCATCTTTTTATATATAACAAGAAACTTAAAACATGGTTAAAATGGTTTTTGCAAGGACATATGTTTTTCCAATTATGGCGCGGAGCCTAATTGCAAAACCGATATTTCCTTATACAAATTTTCTATTTAAAACATGTTTTAAGTTTCATATTGCGAAAATATGTCTACACATATTAAAACAAAAAGGCGAAATGTAATTAATTTGATTTTGCAGTTTTTCGCTGCTTCAGTTTCCATTTTTCAATTTTTCATGTTTTTGATTTTTCGAATTTTTGATGTTTTAAATTTTCGATTTTTAGTGTTTTCTATCGATTTGTCGATTTTTCGAATTCTTGATTCCGTGATTATTTGATTTTTCGTCTTTTCGATTTTTTGATTTTTACACTTTTTGATTTGTCAATTTTTCGAGTTTTGATTCCTCAATTTTTCGATATTTTAGTTTTGGAATTTTTCAGTTTTTTTATTCTTCCGTTTTTAGATTTTCAATTTTTCGATAATTTAATTTTGAGATTTTTCGATTGTTTACTTTCTGGACATTTCTAATTTTCCGTTTCTCGACCTTTTAATTTTTAGATTTCCCGATGATTTTCCCATATTTTAGTTTAGTTCCCCCATTTTTCGATTTTTAAATTTTTTCATTTTTTTTTTTTTTTTTTCAATTTTCGGTTTTTCTAAATTTTCAATGTTGATTTTTCGAATTCACGATTTCTGGATTAATCGTTTTTTTTTTTGTTTTCCCTTTTCGACTAAGGTGTTTCCATTTTTCGATTTTTCAATTTATTTCAATTTTTTGAATCTTCAGTTTTTCAATTCCCAATTTTTCGATCATTCAAAAATTTTCTGTTTTCCACATTTACAAATTTTGTTGTTACTAAATTCGAATTATCGATGTTTTTATTTGTCGATTTTTCGTGTCCTCAGTTTTCCAATTTTTCGATTTCTCAGGATTTTGATTTTTAAAATTTTCCATTTTTCGACTTTTCGGTTATTCGACTTTCTTAATGTACACAGTATTCTGTGAATAACACGATACTCAAAAAATGTCTTACATGGTAATTTCTTCAAGAGAAATAATAAAAATTTTGCAATTTCCGCTCCTTTGGCTGTCGATGGTTAAAAAAAAAACATCACAATTGAGATAGGGTGGGTGGGCGGGGCTTATGTTGTGCCTTTTTTTCTTAATATGTGTAATCATCTGTTCCAACAAGAAACATAAAACATGTTTAAAATGGAAAATTTGTATAGAGAAATATCGATTTTGCAATTACGCTCCGCCCCACGGTCAGACAACGAATAAAAATTCTTGCCGGTTGAGATAGGGTCGATGGGCGGGACATATATTTTGCCTTTGTTCTTGACATACATAGTCGTTTTTTCAGAACAAGGAACTTAAAACATGTTTAAAATGGTAAACTCTTGTAGACAAATATGGATCTTGTAATTAAGCCCCGCCCCTCGATCTGACAACGAGTGAAAAATTCATGACAATTGAGAATTGAGATCGGGGCGGGTATAGGTGGGGCCTAATCTTTGGCTTAATTTTTTTCTTAATATACATAGTATTTTTGTACAGCATGATACTCAAAACATGTTTTTAATTTCTCGTAGATAAATAAGGATTTTGCAGTTGGCTCCCAACGAATAAAAAAAATCATCACAAATGAGATAGGGCGGGTGGGCGGGGCTCCATTTTGCCTTTTTTTTCTTAGTATGTGTAGACTTATTTTGACAACAAGAAACTTGAAACATGTCTAAAATGTTAAATTTTTGTAGTAATCAGCTTAAATCCTCCACTTTTCTTCTTCAAATTACAATATAAATACAGATTGAGACTGTTGTAGTCTATAGATCTGTACAGTTAACAAATATAAATGGTTATATAATGCTCGATTTGTTTTGTGAACTGCTTTTGGTTTATTCCTCTTTATCCAGGCTTTCTCATAGGTCTTTTCTTCTTATATCATCGAATACTTTTTCAGAGATTCTATCAAATTTTCAGCCGTTTTTCCTCCTTTCGTCTATACAATTGCCTTCTGTTTATTTTGCGAACGTAAGCTAAAGACGCAACAACAGATCTACCATTTCCGTCTGTCTGTCTATCTGTCTGTCTGCCGTCTGCCGTAATCTCCGAAACTACTGGACCGAATGATTCTCCTGAGAATATATTTTTTTCGTTGGTTATCTACTTTAAATATATTTCATTTTGTCCGCACATTATACCTACAGGTTATCACAAAATAAAAATTGCAAAATCAAATTTTATAAATTGTCAAAGAAGAAGCGAGGGAAGTTCTATCCAAGCAATCTTAGACCAATTTTTTTATCAACCATGGTTATTACTTTTTCTTGTGTTGAGATCTTTCCATTCTTATCCTTTATGTTTTTCTTTGTGTGTTTCATTTTGTTCCCAGATTCTTGCCATGGTTTCTGTTTTCCGGGCTTTCACAAGTAGTTTTACTTCTTTACTTAACTCTTTGCATTCTTCGCATTCAACTTCCTTTTTACTTCCCGAGTGTAAGCCGCGGAAGTATTTCTCGACGTTGCATGATCCCTATACTGTGAAAAAGTGGGTCTTCTGTTTCCGTTTGCCTGTGTCGATTTTTATTACACAGAAAATGTGAAAGCGTCATCCTCCTAATCTTAAAAACATCAAAATTAAAATTATCAATTATATATCACACCAAACTGATCCCTATCTAAGGAATTTTAAAGGTGTAGGGGTTAACGGCCAGACGCCTAGCGATTTTTGGATCATGTAAATTATAACCGTTGGATATCTTCGCTTCCTATTCTGAGTTTATGGTTTCTTAGAATAATGTATTTGTACCAATGTAAAAAAAGAATTATTTTTTCAAAGTGTAGTAGAATCGCCATCGGTTTTAGGAAGTTCTGTGTTGACTTTCTATATTTTGAGAAAATTAACACATCGAAACTATTTTGAATTAGAACTGACTATATGTAACTATCGGTATCTACTTGTAATTAACAAATCAATATATTTTTTAACACTGACCTAACCACACTTTTTGTTTCAGATCAACATTCAACAAGATATTTCTTGTAAAAATTTTGGGATACCCTGTTATAAAGGTAAGTTGCTTTAATAATTTTTAGTAGTGTTTTTACTCTAACTAATCCCATATTTCTAGTAGATAAAAAATGTTCCAATAGTTGAAAATGGGGCTTATAATTGCCCCTTTTGTAGTTCGTTATTATTTTTATTGAATCACCATGTTTATTAGTTGTTTATGTGGAGCACTGCCATCACAATTTTTTAATCGGTCTATTTAACATATAACGAACAAAGATAATTGTAGAAACGAGGAGTACAAGGATCACATAAGTACAATTAAAAATAAACTACCGTACTTTCCGTATTGGTTTGCAAAGGTCACTGGAACACTTAATACTCGGAAGATTAAGTGATATAAAATTTCGCCAAAAACCTAAATCAAAAAACTTCAAGCCAAAAAAAAACTTTTTTACCACCTCCGCCACTGTCCTAATAACTTTAAAATCTTCATTAATAATACGTTTATGGCCAAATCAGTGGCACATAACTCGTTCGTATGGTACGGTTTTAACTTTCTATAGCCTCCGGACAAACAAACACAAAGGTTAACACTTTCTTGATTAAGTTTAGATAAACTGGATCAGCTGTGATTTGTTAAGAGATAATACATTAAAAGGGACCTTGACAGCAAATTAAAAAAACATATCTATAGCTTGAATACAACTTTATCTCTTGGGCTAGATTTCATTTATTTAATCTGATAAGAATTTTTTAGTTCCGCCTATTTTTTGTTTTCTTGCGGTGTACTCTTGGCAAAGAAAAGAAGTACACTGCGATTATCAAATATTTGTTGCAGAAATAACAGGGCCCTTTATCCTTTATCTTTTAATAATAATAATAATAATAATAAATTAGACATTTATTTTTGATTGATATTAGATAAAATTATCCTCTTAGACACACGAAGAAATTATTAAATGGGTTCATTTTTAATTGGAAAAAGTTGGTTTCATAACAGTTATATAGATGGGCGGGCTATCAGCTCGTATCTCAAACGTTACGTACTAAAGTGACGTAAAAATTATATGTTTACATAAATAAAAAAGTGCATTATGATAATTTAAATGTGGGTTCGTAGTGTATTTCGGTATAATAAGATTACTTCCAGTTTACGCGCACATGGAAGGTGAAACTCCCACTCGCTACTGGCACAATCAGAATTGAAGAGAATAAATATATTGTTACAGATTTACTGTTTCCCATTTTGTCATGCTTGTCCTACAATGTAGTCGATAGGTATTGTTTTTTCGTAAGCTAAGGAAGTATTGTAATTGAGTCCACTAGACTGGCTCCTTTTATGTTTGTTTTATGTATGTCTGTCTGTCTGTTTATCATCTGTCTAAATTTTTATTAGACGGATAATCTCCGAAACTACGGAAGCGATTATTGTTTTCAAATTTTATAAGTAGGTATTTTAGAAATATATATGTATATGGTAAAACGCTAACCTATTTGGATAAACATTTCCACCAACAATGGGATGACAAAATTTACATTACTAAATATTATGTCAATTTCATAAAACAAGATAATCCTTCACATGTGGTTTATGAATCCGTGTTGAGTTTTACCTCATACATACAGGTTTATTGAAAAACATCAAAATTGTCCAACATTATTAAATCTTCTCTGAAGCATGTAAAATATTTCCCTTATCATTTTTCGAAAAATCTGGATTTATTTACCTTCGATCAATTTTTTGATATCACAATTTTTTGTTTGTTCGTTTTCTATTTTTTTCAGTTTTTCCCGCTTTTCAATGCTTCAATTATATAATTTTTCAATATTTCCATTCTTCAATTTTCCAGTTTTTCAAGTTCTTGATTTCTAATTTTCATTTTCCCGATTTTTTTGGATGTTATTTTCTCAGTTTTATATTACAAGTTTCGTTGTTTCATTTCCTTTATTCAACGTTTCTTTTGATTTTATATATTTACGTTTATTCAATTTTTCAAATTTTCAATCTTTGATTTTCCAATTCCTCGATTTTCCAATTTTAATATTTTTCAATTTTGCAATTTATGGATTTCTCAACTATCCGATTTTCCGATTTCTTCAACATTTCGTTTTTTCGCTTTTGCACTTTTTTCAGGTTCTTGATTTCTAGTTTTTAGATTTTTAAAGTTTTCATTTTATACTTTTTCGTGTTTTCATTGTTGATTTTTTAATTTTACAATTTTGCAATTTTTTTTATTCCAGATGTTGAAAAATCGGAAAACTAAAATCGGAAGAACTTGAAAAATCAATTGACTGAAAAAATGAGAAATTGCAAAATCGAAAAAGTGGAAAATTAAAAAATTGTAAATCGAAGAACCGAAGAAACGAAAAATTGAAACATTAAAAATCTAAAAATTAACGAATCGAAAAATTGGAAAAGCCAAAAATGGTAAAATCGAAAAATTATAGAATCGTCAAAATTGTAAAGTCAAAAAACTATACATTGCAAGATCCAAAAATTGAAAAATTAAGTATGTACTGAAAAATTCAAAGTTTAAAAATCGTAAGATTAAAAATCGAATATATGAAATAGTTTAAAATCCAATAAGTCATTGAAAAATTGAAAAATTCTAAAATCGTAAATTTTATTTCATAATTTTTCGTTTTCTCATTTCCTTTATTTTGCAATGTTTTTTCGATTTTTCAATTTTTCGTTTCTTAAATATTTCAGGTTTCTGATTTCTAATTTTTTAATGTTTTTAAATTTTCATTTTATACTTTTTCGTTTTTTCATTGTTGATTTTTAAGTTTTACAATTTTGCAATTTTTCTTTTGTTTGATTCCAAATTTTGAAAAATCGAGATACTGAAAAAGTTCAAACATTAAAAATCTGAAAACACGAGAAACTGCAAAATCGAAAAAGTAGAAAATCGAAAAATTGCAAATCGACAAAGTGAAGACACGAAAAATTGAAACATTGTGAAACTAAAAATCAAAAACGTAAAAATCGAAAAAATTGACGAATAGAAAGAAAAATTGGAAAGAAAAAACCAATTTCCATTTTTTTAATTTTTCAATTTTATTTTTAGAGTTCTCAATTATCCTGTTTTACGATTTCTTTAATTTTCAATATTTCGAATTTACAAAATTTGCTTTTTCGATTTTTAATCTTTTTCGATTTTATAATTTTCTGTTTCTTCAATTGTTCAGATTCTTGATTTCCAGTTTTTTATTTTTCAAAATTTTCATGTTTTAGTTTTTCTTTTTTCATTCTCGATTTTTCAGTTTTTTACAATTTTGCAATTTTTCTTTTTTTTTTATTCCAAATGTTGAAAAATCGAAAAATTGAAAATTGAAGAACCTAAGAAACGAAAAATTTAAAAATTGAAAAACTAAAAATCGAAAAATTGAAACATTGAAGAACTAAAAACCGATAAACTTAAAAATCGAAAAAAAAAGGAGTCGCAAAATTGGAAAAAACGAATTAAATCGAACAGTTGTAAAACCGAAAAATTATAGAATCGTCAAAATTGTAAAGTCGGAAAACTGTGCATTGCAAGATCGAAAATTGAAAAATTAAACGTGTATTGAGAAATACAAATTTTAAAAATCGAATACATATATGAAATATTTTAAAATCCAATAATTGAAAAATTGAAAAATTCTAAAATCGGATACAGGAAATAATTTAAAATCAAATAATTGAAAAACTGGAAAATTCTAAAATCGTAAATTTTATACATACTTTTTCGTTTTTCATTTCCTTTGAAAACATCAAAAAAATCTTTCGATTTTGTAATTTTTTGTATGTTCAGTTTTCAAAAGTCTTTGATTTTCCGATTTGTAAATTTTTCAATTTTGCAGTTTTGAGATTTCTCAATTATCCTGTTTTCCGGATTTTACAAAATTTACTTTTTCGATTTTTAAATTTCTCAATTTTGAATCTTTCGATTGTTCAAATTTTCGTTTCATCAATTTTTCAGGTTTTAGATTTCCAATTTTTATATTTTTCAAAATTTTGATTTTATACTTTTTCGTTTTTTCATTGTTGATTTTTTCAATTTTTCTTTCTTTTGATTCCTAATGTTAAAAAATCGAAAAATTTGAAAATCGATGAACCTAATAAACGAAAAATTGAAACATTGAAAAACTAAAAATCAAAAAACTTTAAAATCGAAAACAATTGGAAAGAAAAACCGAATTGAATCGAAAAATTTTAAAACCCAAAAATTGTAAAAATGAAAAATAATAGAATTGTCAACATTGTAAAGTCGTAAAACTTTTAAAATCTTTCTAGTTTTCAATTTTTCCTTTCTTCAATTTTTCAGGTTCTTGATTTCCAATTTTTAGATTTTTAAAAATTTCCATTTTATTCTGTTTTTTCGTTGTAGATTTTTCAATTTTACAATTTTGCATTTTTTTTATTTTGATTCTAAAAATTAAAAAATCGAAAAACTGATAATCGAAAAACTAAAAAAATCGGAAAAATTTGAAGTCGAGAAATTAAAAAAGCGGAAAATTTAAAAATCGAAGAACTGAAGAAACGAAAAATTGAAACATTGAAGAACTAAAAACTGAGAAGATTAAAAATCCAAAAAAAAAATAAGGAGCGAAAAATTGGAAAGAAAGAACGAAATTAATCGAAAAATTATAGAATCGTCAAAATTGTAAAGTCGACAAACTGTAGATTGCAAGATCCAAAAATTGAAAAATTAAAAATCGGACACATGAAATAATTTAAAATCAAATAATTGAAAAACTGGAAAATTCTAAAATCGTAAATTTTATACACACTTCTTCGTTTTTCATTTCCTTTGTTTTTCAAGGTATCTTTCGGTTTTTGTAATTTTTTGTTTATTCAGTTTTCAGTCTTTGATTTTCCAATTTTTCAATTTTTCAATTTTGCAATTTTTAGATTTCTCAATTATCCTGTTCTCCGAATTTTACAAAATTTACTACTTCGATTTTTAAATTTCTCAATTTTGAATCTTTCGATTTTTCGATTTTTCGTTTCATCAATTTTTCAGGTTCTTGATCTCCAATTTTTAGATTTTCCAAAATTTTGATTTTATACTTTTTCGTTTTTTCATTATTGATTTTTCAATTTTTCTTATTTTTGATTCCAAATGTTGAAAAATCGAAAAATTGAAAATCGATGAATCTAAGAAACGAAAAATTGAAACATTGAAAAACTACAACTCGAAAAACTTTAAAATCGAAAAAAATTGGAAAGAAAAAACGAATTTAATCGAAAAATTTGAAAACCCAAAAATTGTGAAAACGAAAAATTATAGCATTGTCAAAATTGTAAAGTCGTAAAACTTCTAAAATCTTTCTAGTTTTCAATTTTTCATTTCTTCAATTTTTCAGGTTTTTGATTTCCAAGTTTTAGATTTTTAAAAATTTCCATTTTATACTTTTTCGTTTTTTCCTTATTGATTTTTCAATTTTGCAATTATTGTTTAATTTGATTCTAAAAATTGAAAAATCGAAAAATTGAAAATCGAAAAACTGAAAAAAATCGTAAAAATTTGAAGTCGAGAGACTAAAAAAGCGGAAAATTGCAAAATTGAAGAAATGAAGAAACGAAAAAAAAAATAACGAGTCGAAAAATTGGAAAGAAAAAACGAATTGAATCGAAAAATTATAGTGTGACGTTGAAAAACTGAACAGTACAGAAAATTAAGAATCCAAAATCGAATAATTGACAAATGGAAAAAATTTAAAATCATAAAATTGAAGAAGTGAAAAATTTTTAAAATTATCATTTCTAATATTTAAAATGAAAACTAGAAAAATTGCAAATCAGAATTTGAATTAACGAAAAATTTAAAAATAAAAAAAGCAAATTGAAAAAAAGAAAAACTGAAAACCGGGAAATTGAAAAATCGAAAAGATTCACATTGAAGAAAGAAACATTATAAAATCAGAACACTGAAAAACAAAAAACTGAATAAATCAATCAAATAAAAACCGTAACTGAAAATTGCAAACCAAAAATTTGAAGGAATAGAAAACTGAAAAATCGAAAATTGAAAGCTCGTGAAATTGCAAAACGGAAAATTGGAATGCCAAAATCGCGAAAATTGTATAATTTTTTCAAAGAAGCAGGATTTGATGGGCTGTAGTTCAAGGATTAGTACCATCTGCACAATCTTATTGTATGAAGAGAGTCATCAGTAAAAAAAAATGCATTAGTTTGACAAGTGGTACCTATCAAACGTTCCGTTCAATGCATGATTCGTTGCTGTAATTACGTATTAATTAGATAACCGCTGTACAAGTAGGAACCACTTTATTTTCAGCTGGCTAGATAAAGATAACAGAAACAATAAAATCTTCTCACCAAAATAAAATCATCGAGTGATTATGTCAGAAAATGTTGTGTTATCTTAACAAAAATCTGAAGTAGGTAGTTATTTATATAACATATGAAAATTCATAAACTAACGCTTCACCAACTATCGATAAAACGCAATTATTTGTAGTTCTAAAAAAATTCAAAGTAGAAGCATTCATTAAAATACGGCCATCAGCATTTTGATAAGTTGATAACGTACTGTTACTGCGCTATTATCTACGTAAGCACCTAATATCGTTTTTAACGTTGCAGCCTTTGAATATTTTACAAATAATTAAAATTACAAAAACCTCCAGTATTCACTTCGTGGTACTTTCCAATTTCTTCAACTTCCATTGTCCGCTTTTTGCCTCCCATTTCACCACGCCAAATCCCAGCTCTGTTTTTCTCTTTGTTGGTTCCTTGAACCCGCTGTAACAAGTTTAGCAACGGGACTTTTTTTGCGTAACCATGAGCAAGTTTGCGCGATCAAATTCAAATTCTCCCCGCAAAAAGAAAGCTCATTAAAACAGCGTTTCGGTTGCAATGTCAAAATTACTTTCTCCTAGACATGTTCCGAGCCTCTAATTAGCCTGCCGGACCAGACTAGAACCAGACTGATTACCACCGTTGTGAAAACAAACGGAAAATGGGTGGTACCGAATCGTTCTAACATTCACCACAAGACGAATTTCGTCATAACTGCAGAACCGGATACATTAGCAGAATGGTTGTTCTTGAACGCGTGAACAGTGTTTGCCCGCATTGCGAAGTGGAAAACTAGCTATTAGTTCCAGTTAATTGGGAAGCTAAGTGGGGGCAAAAATTGGATTTTTAGTTCGAGCGAGGCCAGGATCTGAGAACTTTTCCGAAATATAGAAAAGAAGAAACCTTCTCGTACCAATGTGGTACTTGTTAGTCACAGTTTTATTGTATTTTTAGCAGAAATAAATGCGATAATGATGAAACCATCCATGTCTTAAAGTATATTCGGTTGCCCACTTAGTCTCCGAAAATAATTGTGCTGTTATAAATAAATGGCAAATAACAATTTCTAGGTTTGCTCCAGATATATTTTTTATTGTACACCCGTTATAAATTACGATATTTTAGATTGGCTATAGCTCTAATTGGTCGCTGATGTATTTTGGATAATATGTGGCTCATTTTATAATTTCACACGTTAGAGTGTATACTTATAGTTTTTTCAACGTGTCAAGACCCCTAGAGTACGAAAAAATAGGCCTCCCGTTTCCGCCTGTATGTCTCTCCGCCGCCTATGTCGGTGTTTATTAGACAGATAATTTCCGAAACTATCGGATCGATTGAATTTTTACCCTAGCAATCCAAATTTTTGTAAAAAATAAAAATTTTATAACATTTTACAATACATATAATTTAACTTCTAAATTGCAAAATGGAATGCTTTGAAATCTTGCAAAGGTCATTGGAAAGATGGTAAATCGTTAATCAAAATGTATCCATTTGTCGAAAAAATGTTACGTAAATGTTAAAAAGTAAATAAGATATTACTGATACTGTGGTTTATGAATCCTTGTTGAATGTTTATCCTAGACATCGAGATTTTTGGAAAAAAATCAAAATCGTGTAACGAGTATTTTGATTCCTTAATGTTTCGATTTTTCAATTGTTTTAATTTTTCGACATTTGGGTTCTTTGATTCTTCATTTCGTCGGTTTTTCAAAATTTCAATTTCTCGATTTTTTTAATTTTCGGTTTTCCAAATTTCCGACATTTCAGTTTTACGATTTTTCAATTTTTCGGTTCTTCACTTCTTCGATTTTAAAATTTTTCGATTTTAAAATTTTTCGTTTTTCTAATTTTTGGCGTTTCTAAATTTTCGATTTTTCGATTCTTCAGATTTTTAATTCATTTTCTCTATTTTTCAAATTTCCGATTTCTCGATTTCTTAATTTTTTGGTTTCTCAATTTCGATTTTCCGATTTTTTACTCTTTCAGCTTTTCGATTTTTTAAATTTTTAATTTTTTCATTCCTTAATTTTCCAGTTTTTTAAGTTTTTGGTGCTTCGATTTCTCGATTTTCAATTTGTCCATTTTTCGATTTTTAGATTTTTCCTTTTCTGTATTTCCGGACTTTTTACTTTTTCGATTTTGTGACGATTTGATATCTGGATCTTTGAATTTTTCTATTCTTCAATTTTTCGATATTGTAATTATTTGATTTTTCCATTTCTCGGTTCGATTTTTCAGTTTTTAAATTCCCAATTTCTCGAATTCTCGAATTTTCGATGTTTCGAATTTTCGACTTCTTGAATTCTCTTTATAAAATTTTCCAGTTTTTCAGTTCAATTTCTCGATTTTTCCGATATTTCAATTTTTAGATTTTTCAATTTTTCGCGTTTCTAAATTTTCGGTTTTTCGATTTCCCGATTTATCTATTAATCGATTTTTTGATTCTTAGACTTTTCCATTTTTCAGTTTCCTAAATTTCCCATTTGTCAATTTCTCTAATTTTCAATGTTTGAATTTCTCGATTCTCGATTTCTCGATTTTTCGATTTTTCAGTTTTTTAATTCATTTTCCCTATTTTTCAAATTTCCGATTTCTCGATTTTTAATTTTTTGATTTCTCAATTTCCCGATATTTCAGCTATACGAATATTCAATTTTTGGATTCTTCAATTTTTCGATTTTTAAATTTGTCTATTCTTCATGTTTTCAATTTTTGGTGTTTCTAGATTTTCGGTTTTTCGATGGTTTGATTTCTCGGCTAACCGATTTTTTCATTTTTCAACTTTTCGAATTTCGGTTTTTTAAATTTCCCATTCCTTGATTCCCCGAATTTTAGATATTTCGATTTCCTGATTTTTTAATTTCTCGGTCTTTCAATTTTCTAATATTTCAGTTATACAATTTTGCAAATTGTTGGATTCTTTAATTTTTTGATTTTCAATTTTTCACTTGTTAGAGTTCCAAAATTTTTGGTTTTTCTATTTCTCGATTTTTTAATTTTTCGATTTTTCACTTTTTTGATCTTTTATATTTTTGATTTTTTGATTTTTGAGTTTTACGATTTGTCAATTTTTCGATTCTTCGCTTCTTCGATTTTTAAAATTTTCGATTCTTCAATTTTTCAATTTAAGAGTTTCTAAATTTTAGGGTTTTCCATCTCTCGATGTCACGATAAATCGATTTTTCGTCTTTTGACTTTTCGAATTTTTAGTTTTTTAAATTACCAATTTCTCGATTTCTCGAATTTTCGATGTTTCGAAATCTCGACGTCTTGATTTCTCGATTTTAAATTTTTCCATTTCTCGATTTTTTAGCTTTCAGTTCAATTTCTTGATTTTTCAAAATTTCGATTTTTCGATTTTTTAATTTCTCTGTCTCTCAGTTTTCCAATATTTCAGTTATACGATTTTCCAATTTTTCGATTTTAAATTTTTTGATTTTTCAATTTTTCAATTCCTGGCGTTCCTAAATTTGTGGTTTTTCCACTTCCCGATTTCAAATTTTTAGATTTTTCAATTTTTCGCGTTTGTAAATTTTCGATTTTTCGATTTCCCGATTTCTCTATTAATCGATTTTTTTGTGTTTGGATTTCTCGACTTCTCGATTTCTAGATTTTTCGATTTTTCAGTTTTTTAATTCATTTTCCCTATTTTTCAAATTTCCTATTTCTCGCTTTTTAATTTTTTAGTTTCCGATATTTCAGTTTTACGAATGTTCAATTTTTCGATTTTTAAATTTGTCTATTCTTCATGTGTTCAATTTTTGATGTTTCTAGATTTTCGGTGTTCCGATGGTTTGATTTCTCGGCTAACCGATTTTTTTCATTTTTCGACTTTTCGAATTTCAGTTTTTTAAATTTCCTATTCCTTAATTTTCCGAATTTTAGATATTTAGATTTCTCGGCTCTTCGATTTCTCGATTTTTTGATTTTTAGGTTTTCAGTTCAGTTTCTCAATTTTTAAAAATTTCGATTTCTCGATTTTTTAGTTTCTCAGTCTCCAATACTTCAGTTATACGATTTTTCAATTTTTGGATTATTTAATTTTTTGATTTTTCAATTTTTGGGGTTTGTCTATTCCTCGATTTTTTAATTTTTTGATTTTTGAGTTTTTCGAATTTTTGAAGACCCGATTTCTCGATTTTTAAATAAATACTTCGATTCTTCTCGGTGTTAGATTTTTCGGTTTTTCGACTTTTCAATTTCTAAATTTTTCGATTTTTAAAATTTTCGATTCTTCAATTCTTCAATTTAAGAGTTTCTAAATTTTAGGGTTTTCGATTTCTCGGTTAATCGATTTTTCTTTTGACTTGTCGATTTTTCAATTTTTAAATTACCAATTTCTCAATTTCTCGAATTTTCGATGTTTTGAATTCTAGACTTCTTGAAATCTCGATTCTATATTTTTCAGTTTTTCAATTTAATTTCTCGATTTTTTCATTTTCAGTTTTTTAAATTTTGGCATTCCTAAATTTTTGGTTTTTTGATTTCCCGATTTTTTACTTTTTCAATTTTTCGATGTTTTAAGTTTTAAATTTTTTCATTCCTTAATTTTTCAGTTTTTTAAGTCTTTGGTGCTTCGATTTCTGGTTTCTGGATTTCCGGACTTTTTACTTTTTCGATTTTGTGACGATTTGATACCTGGATTTTTGAATTTTTCTATTCTTCAGTTTTTCGATATTGTAATTATTCGATTTTTCTATTTCTCGGTTAATCGATTTTTCGTTTTTTGAGTTTTCGATTTTTGAGTCTTTAAATTCCAAATTTCTCGATTTCTCGAATTTTCAATGTTTCGAATTCTCGACTTCTTGAAATCTCGATTCTATATTTTTCAGTTTTTCAATTTAATTTCTCGATTTTTTCATTTTCATAATTTTTTGGTGCTTCGATTACTCGATTTTCAATTTGTCCATTTTTCGATTTTTGGGTTTTTTGAATTTTCGATTTTTCTGTTTATCGATTTCCGGAATTTTTAAAACTTTTTCGAATTTTTATTGTTTCGATTTTTTAAATTTTAAATTTTTCGATTTTTCAATGTTTCGATTTTGTGACGATTTGTTGTCTGAATTTTTCAATTTTTTTTATTCTTCAGTTTTTCGCTATTTTAATTATTCGATATTCCGACTTCTAGGTGTCAGATTTTGCGGTTTTTTAATTTCCCAGTTTTTCTATTTTTCGATTATTTGACTTATAGAGAGTTCCATGTTTCAAATTTTTAATTGTTCAATTTACCAGTTTTTCAAATTTTCAATGTTTCGATTTATCGAATGTGAGTAATTTCGATTTCCGCATTTCATAATTTTTCGACTCCTCAGCTATTCTATTTCTCGAACTTTTCATGCTTCAATTTCTCAATGTTTCAATTTTTCAAGTTCTCGGTGTTTCAATTTTTCAATTTTTCGATTTTCAGTGTTTCGATTCATCAATTTTTCGATATTTTAATTTTTGAAATTCTAGATTTTTCAATTTTTTGAAGTTTCGATTTCTCGATCAATAGTTCTAATGTTTTCGATTTCTAAATTTTTAGATTTTTCGATTTTTCGATTCTTCACTTCTCCGATTTTTAAAATTTTCGATTCTTCAATTTTTCCATTTAAGAATTTTTAAATTTCAGGGTTTTCGATTTTAAAAATTTTTCGGCTTTTCGAATTTTCGATTCTTTAAGTTTTTGATTTCTCAATTTTTCAACATTTCAATTTTTGAAAATTTTCAGTTGCTTGAAATTACAATTTTTCGAATTTTCGTTCCCGATTTGTCAGTTTTTTGATTTGTTAAATTTTTGATTTTTCGATTTTAAAATTTTTAGATTTTGCAATTTTTCGGTTTCTCAGTTTTTCGATTTTTAAAATTTCTCGATTTTACAAGATTCCAATGTTTCAATTTTTCAGTTTTTCTATTTTCCAAAAAGTATTTTCACCCTTTGGTTATTTGCTAACTAATATTTTATTGTCCCCACTAATTTTAACTTTGTAGAGATTATTAGAAAATAAAAATCGCAAACAATTTTCATAATCTTTCAAAGAAGGGGAATTTGTTAGGCTGCACTTAAGGGCGAGGAAAGTTCTTTCGAAATAACCTTCGACCAATTTTTTTAAGTAATTTATTAGTGTCATAAAACAATCTCCCTACGTTTAGCAGACAATCAATAATAATTTAGCTCTTCAGGGACACTGACAAGTAATTTTTAATAACACCTAAAAATGCTCACTGCGCTCGCATTTTTAATCTTTTCGAAAAGAAATATGAAATATCAGCCAATATATCTTGTTTCATGAATCACGACATGAGTCATCATTTCATCACGTACCCTTTTTTAAATTTTTTTTACTAATTTATAACCTTCAACATTGCCTTGGAGTTTTATTTCTGATAATGAGTTCGTCGTTAACCGCTATTTTTGCATTTCTTACGGCTGCATTATACCGTTTTTTTTTAAATCGTTAAACATCTTCATTAATTGTGGACACCTATTGGGTTTATATGCATATTCAAGAAAACCCGTTCACGCATTTAACCTAAATGGGGAGCAAACCATTGACTCATGTTTAAATTAGCAGAATTATTTTTAAAAGACACATTTTAATGGTTAGTGGTTTACATTTTATAAAGTGCCATTTGACTTTAGTCAACCCTTGATAGGACTTCAATTACAAAAGTTTAGTCGTATGTACGTACAGTTACTTACTCAAAGTGTCAGTTGAAGTCGATTCCTAAACCTAAATATGTATAATGTTCAAGGAAATTGGTTTTCATTTGATTGAGACCCCCCCAGTCAAACTAAGTTAAACTGAGCCAGAACCCCCATCACTTTCTAGCAACTCATGAGATCTGGCCTATTATATCTAACTCACTTCAACCTCAGTTCGTTTCCATGACGACGGACATTAGCAAACCTCTTATGTCCACAGAAAGTGATGGGGGTTCTGGATCAGTTTGACCTCATTTGACGTCAACAGCAACATAATGGGATTGTTATTAATCTCCAGGCATTTTTGTTCGATTCTTTGCTGTAAGTCCTCCAAATTTGCAATCAGCGTTTCTTAAGAAATTTAAATTGTACATTGTACTATTTTTTTTCTGCTTGTCAAAAATGTCAAACCATGGTCAAATGTCAATTATGGAATTAAAGTAGTGACCAGAATACTCAACGTGAGATTGCCTTTGGTCGAGGACGATAACTTTTCATTCTCTTTCAAACAAGCTACAAAAAACAAGACTACACAAAAAGGCAATATGTTAATTTCGCCAGTTGGCTGCCAGGTGACGTCACATTTGTCACCACCAACGCGCTTAGTCCTCACCCCAACCGGAACTCTGTTGAATTTTATCAATAGTAGAGTTCGACGGTATAGGGTGAACTGGTGGTAAATAATTCCCACCACAATCACATATCGAACTCTAGTCGCGCCCCATCGTAGTAATAATAGACATGCAGCGATATTGAACTTATGCATCCATTTTCGAAATGTATGTTAATATCATGTACGTCATTGGACGACGGGTGACACGTGGATACAAGAGAGCAATAAAAAACTATCAAAGACAAATTTTCAAAAATTCATGGCTGTCTCTGATCGTGTTTTTATTGCTTCTCTCTTGGTGTAAAGCTACCTTGTATGGCGATTTTTAAAATCTATTTCACCGATACGATACACATCAGTGTAGCAACATTGAAAGATTTATCTTTAATAAATTCGTAACTATGGTGTAATCCATGATTTGTACAAGTAATGTGGAACATGTTAGTATATCGTATTTTTAATAACCCGCCGCATTTTATCATGTATGGGACGGCATTACTGACAGGCGGAATCGCTTTCTTACATAAAATATCATGTCCACAATCAAAAATCTTACTTTAAGGTGTCATTAATGATTCAAGATAAAATTTCAACGATGTTTTGTCGGAAATGTGGCACTCGATTACGAACTCGATAACAAAAAATAAAAGTATTGTGTAAGTACCACGTGTGATTTTTACATTAACCGATTTAAATTTTGAAAACGGTGTCTTTGATGAACTGTGGTCCCATCTTGCTGGAAACACCATGTATTCAAAAACATAGAAAATGAAAATGAAAAACGACAAAGAAACTAGTGATGCCAAAGTTATGCTATTAATAAATTGTTTAGGCAGCAGATATTATAAAATTACTTGCCAGTTTGACCTCTCTAGAACTACCAGCTACAAAAACCTACCAAGAATTAATGGATCTTCTAAGGAATCATCTTGCACCGAAGAAAATTGTTTTAGCTGAACAACATAAATTCTTTTCAAGAGTTCAATAACCAGTTGAATCAATTTCTACATTCGTTACAGGATTGAAAGAATTAATTAAAAATTGTGAATTCAAAACGGAATGTAAAGAAAAAGAACCTCCTTGTTTTACTTGTTCGAAATCTGTGATCGACATGTTACTACGAGCTTAGTTTATCCGAGGACTATAAGATTCCAGCATTAGAAAAAGAATTCTTCAGTTAGTAAACGTCTCCTTTGATAAAGCATTAGAAGCAGCATTGGCAATCGAAGCTTCAAGAATTCAAAATCGAGAAATTTATAACAACTCATCATACCGACCTATTAGTCTTACTTCCGTGGTCAGTAAGATCATGGAATCGATAATATATGACCAGCTGATTAAATACTTAATAGATCACCACTTAATTCCGAACGAGCAACATGGCTTTCTCCCCGGAAAGTCGATCCAATCGAACCTTCTCACCTGTTTATCGGTTTGGACTAGAGAGGTTGATCGTGGCAACTCTGTCGACGTCATCTTTTTAGACTTTTCCAAGGCGTTTGACAAGGTCCCCAAACGTCGTTTGTTGTACAAACTGCAGTGTCTAGGTATAAGTGGAAATCTCATCAAGTGGATCGAGTCTTTCATCAGCGAGCGTACGTTTTCTGTAAAAGTGGGTGATTCTTTCAGCAGACCAGTTAAGATGCAGAGTGGAGTACCACAAGGGTCAACGTTGGGACCATTACTTTTTTTGGCCTACACCGCCGATCTAAAAAACATTTTAACATCCCCCTTTGCCATGTATGCAGACGATGTCAAACTTTACAATACCAGCACCAACAATTCGCTTTTGATACAGGACCTTGCCGCTATTCTTAAATGGTCTCATGACTGGCTTTTGCCTCTTAATATTAAAAAATGCAACGTCCTGTATATTGGAAAACACAATCCCAAGTTCACGTACAGCATTGGTGGCGTGCAATTGGAGAAAAAGGATTATTGTCAGGACCTGGGGGTAACCATCAGTTCAGATCTCTCTTGGTCGCAACACATCATACGTGTTGTTAAAAAAGCTAATTCTGTGCTGTATCTTTTAAGCAAGGCTTTCTGCAAACCCAGTTACTCCACGTTTGTTAAACTTTATAAAAGTTTCGTGAGGCCCATCCTTGAGTTTGCTAACGCTGTCTGGACCCCCATTCTACAACGAGACTTACTTCTGCTGGAATCTGTACAACGAAGAGCAACAAGAGTCCCGTTTGGTAGAACACGTCCTCAATATTCCGAACGGCTGTCACTTATGAATTTGACCAGTTTGACTCAAAGGCGCCTGAGAGGCGACTTAATTGTCACCTTCCAGGCGTTGACGAATCAGCTGTCTCCAATTCGTCACCTATTCACTCTAAATACCGACCAAAGAACCCGAGGGCACCGTTTTAAATTGCTTCGAGAGGTTTTTAGAACTACAATCCGACAGTTCTTTATCTCCAACAGAGTCTTTCATCACTGGAACTCTTTACGTGACGAAATAGTGGGCAGTCCTTCCGTCATTAGTTTTAAAATTAGATATGATACTCTAGATGTCGCTAGTACTTAGATGTGTCATGGCCGACTCCATTAATCTCTAAAGAGATATGGCCGTTCCAATGGGCGTTTATAAATTGGCTTTCCAAACAATTGAAAAGTTCTCTAAAGTGGTGCCATCTGACAATGGAAATGTTAAAAAAATACAACCCCGATTGAGTTGCCATATTAAATTTTGACAATTTGTAATTTAATAAAGTCAAATTCAGATCAGGAATGTTTATAACAGAACTCATTTTATTAAATCAAATGGAATAAATAAAAATAACAATGGAAAATTCTAATCATATTAATGTAAGTAGATATACCTGAATACCTATGCACTAAATAATAATAAAAAGAAAATTACAACTTTAGAGCCTTTCTGCTGACTGGTTTGTGCTGCAACAATTTTGTCTTAACTAAATCTGTGGTTTCAAGACACATGTTGTCCAAAACAGGTTTTACAGTTGTTACAACAAATTTACAAACTAAACGTTTATGTTTTTCACATTTAAATAGAGGGTTCTTCTCTAGGTGAGGAAATATTATGTTCAGCAACTCTTCACAAGCTCTTTCAAATTTTAAAACTGGAAACATGTTCAGTGCAATGTCCGATATTTGTTTCACAACCTCTACAAAATGAGAATTTGAATAAGTTTTAGTCCTCCGCTCAAATTAGGATAAAACATCAATGTCAGCAAATAAAGAAATCTGTAATTAAAAATTAATATGCGTAAGGACCACCAGAGTCCGACAGTTTAGGGTCACTTCATGGCATACTTTCCGCACTTGCCAAAAAATACCGAATGGAACGGCCATATCTCTTTAGAGATTAATGGAGTCGGCCATGGATGTGTATTTAACCTGTATGTAACCTGTGTTTATCACTCTGAACTGCGCGGGCATAACAGGCTTCGGCCTCTGCCCGATCGATTTGTATAATAATAATAATAATAATAATAATAATAATATGCGTCAAATAATGTGCATAAAATTGGTTTTACTAAAGGACAATCAGTATCAAAATATAATCAAAATAGATCTTCACGTCAAAAATCTTCAAAAATAAGAGGTCGAAGCATAAATTTACAAGAATTTTGTCTATCCGGATTGTGCTTACATTGTGGGAAAAAGAATCATCACACTGACAACTGTCGCATCAAAGGAAAAATTCACTGTAATCTCTGCTGAAAAAAAGGGCACACAAATAAAGTATGTATTTCTACATTACTTCAAAAAAATCGACAAACTGTCAAAAACGTCGACATCGGTTCAAATTCCTCTGTTGATGAAGAATTTCAAATAAGTAATATTATCGACATCTTCAGTACTTCTTCGTCAGCGTATGAACCAAGAATGTTCATTACAGGACAAATTCTTGGCAAACCAGTTAAATTTGAGTGTGATACCGGCAGTCCAGTCAGCATCATTTCAAAGAAAATCTTCGATGCATTGAATCTTAAAGTGACTCTTCGAAGTACAAACATTCAATTTCGTTCCTACACAAAACAAATATTTAAACCTCTGGGTTACATACGAATACCCGTTACATATAAAAAGAAGTTCATGGGAGATTTATTTGTCGTTTCTGATTATGGTACAGCCATTATGGGAAGAAGATGGATTCGAAACCTACAGATAAGTCTTCATGACTTTTATTCTATTTCTACTTGTCAACCATCAATGTCAGAAATTTTCAATCAATTCAGCGACGTTTTTCAACCAAAAGTTGGTGAAATTCCAAACTATCAATGCTCTTTATCTCTTCGAGCTAATGCACAACCAATTTTTATAAAGCCTCGCCGAATTCCTTACGCTCTCTAAGAGATAGTTGAACAGGAATTAGATGACTTAGAAAATCAAGGTATTATTAAGAAAACTGATCACTCCGAGTGGGGAACACCTTTGGTTATGGTGCCGAAGAAGAATGGTGACATTAGACTGTGTGCTGATTACAAAGTAACTATCAACAATCAGCTTCAAGATAATCGTTATCCTATTCTCAAAATAGAAGATATTTTCAATAAAATGAAAAATGACAAATATTTCTGGACATTAGACGTCTTCAAAGCATATTTACATGTTCCTGTTGATGATGAAAGTGCACGAAAGCAAACAATTTCAACCCATCGAGGTACCTATTTAGCGAAACGACTCTTCTTTGGTATCAAAACGGCTCCAAATGAATTTCATAAAGTCATCGATCAAATTGTTCACGATTTAGAAGGTACCACAGCGTATTTTGATGATATAATGGTTGAAGGTTCTTGTATTGAAGAATGTAAATTTAGTTTAATTAAAGTTCTTGAACGATTACCTAAATATAATTTGCATCTGAATCGAGAAAAATGTCAATTTTTCAAGAAGAGAATTCAATATTTGGGTCATGTCATTTCAGAAAAAGGACTCGAAAAATCTGAAGATAAAATCAAAGCGATCATAGAAGCACCAATGCCGAACTCTTTAGAAGAACTTCAACGTGTTTTTGGAATGGTGATGTATTATACAAAATTAATTCCCAGTGCATCCATCCAGCATGTTATATCCACTAAACCGTCTGTTAAGGAAAGACACAAATTTTAAATGGTCTATCGAAGGCGAAACAGCGTTCAAAAAAGCCAAAGCTGAAATAGCCTGTGAACGAGTTCTCATGTCTTTTACACCTGATTTAGACATAACACTTGCCAGAGACGCCAGCCCCTATGGACTTTCAGGTGTTTTGTCATATCGTTTTCCAGACGGATCTGAAAGACCAGTTGCTTTTGCATCCAGGTCGTTGACAAAACCTGAACGTAGTTATAGTCAATTAGATAAAGAGGCAACAGCCATTTATTGGAGTTTCAAAAGATTTTTTCATAATATTTATGGAAGGAAATTTATTCTAATTGTGGATAATAAACCAGTGAGTATTATTTTAAATCCTCAAAAACAACTTCCAACTTTATCTGCTAGCAGAATGTTAAGATATGCACAATTTTGATCCGGTTTCAATTATTCCATCGAATGTCGAAAATCCAGTGAACATGTAAATGTTAATTATTTCTCCAGAAGTCCATTGAAATTATCACCAAAAGAAGAAGAAAAAGCTGATGATGAATACGTGTTAAATACGATTTTAATTAATCAGATTAGTACGGAAACAGTTACAGCTCATAAAATTGAAAAAGAAACAAGAACAGATCCAGAATTATGTAAAATGAAGAAAAAAATTCTAAATGGAACCAGAAGAGATCTAGAATTTTCACTGCACGATGGAATAATATTTAGACGAAATCGTGTGGTAATTCCAAAAAAATTACAGCACATTATTCTACAAAAACTTCATTCAACACACCTAGGAATGGTTAAAATGAAATATCTAGCAATAAACGATTGCTACTGGAAAGGCATCGATTCTGACATCGAAAATATGGTTAAAAGTTGTCAAGCTTGTTGTGATGTTAAGAAAAATCCTACAAAGGCATCGATTCATCAATGGGAAATACCAGAAAAGAATTGGCAACGTGTACACCTGGATTATGCAGGCCCATTTTACAACCATCATTTTCTGATTCTTGTTGATGCCAAATCCAAATTGCCAGAAGTAATTATGGTTAAAAATTCTCCTACATCAGCAAGCACCATGTATCATTTACGAGAAATCTTTAGCCGATATGGATTACCAGAAATACTAGTTAGTGACAATGCAACCATCTTCAAATCAAATGAATTTAGAGCATTTTGTGAACGGAATAGTTTTAAACAACGGATGATTGTACCAGGACATCGAGCCACAAATGGTTAAGCAGAACGATACTGTCAAACATTAAAAACAAAATTTAAATGCATGATGAATGAAGCCGGTGATTTATAAGCGAAACTTTCTAAGTTCCTCCTGCGGTATCGAGTTACTCCGTTATTTTCTGGACAGACACCTTCTGAACTCTTTTTGGGAAGAAATGTACGAACCAAGCTAGATTTTATGAGACCAACTGAATTAGCAAAAAAGAAAAACAAATCGAGTTTCGAGAAACATTTTCAAGTAGGCGATAGAGTTCAATCCAGAAATTATTCAAGACATGGATTGTATAAGTATGGAATAATTACAAAATGTATTGGTAATCTACAGTATTTAGTAGAACTAGATGATGGTTATGTAATTAAGCGTCATTACAATCAACTTCGTTCCTGTAATGTGGAGAAGAAAATGAATATCAACACTGAAACAGGTTTTGGCACTACCTTGGATCTAGAAGTTGATTGTAAGAATTCTCCAAACATCAACATTCTGATTCAATCAACAGAAAACACACTAAACCAACAGCTCATTCAAGAGAAAGAAATTAGGTCAACAGAAAAACGTATGGTATCGGCAGGTGTCGAGTCACTACCAGTTATTGTTCAAAAAGATGATCAACTTGAACAACAATTAATTCCTTATTACAAAAAAATTAAATGGGACGAAGTCGCCTCTGGGGTGTATAATATGTTGCCTAAGCAAAAATTGTCAGGCGTGAACAGACAAAATGAACACCCTCAGTAAGTTGAATAATAGTAAATTAGTATCAATAGGTAAGGGCAACTATTTAAAATTCTGCTAAATATTCATTAATTTAATCCCGTAGAGTATTAGAAGAATTTCTTCGCAAAGATTGAACGGTTGCTCGTGCTACAAGGACAATGTGAAAGTGGATCTATAATAATAAAGTTGTTATGGCCTCCAACATCACGTAATCCCTTTCTCCATTAATTTTGCCGTCGAAGATATATTTCTCAATTAATCTTGTTTTTGACATTACCATTTTACGTACACCTACCTTGTAAACATGCGTCGGTGTCCGAACAAAGTAAGCCAACTTTGCAAATGTTCACATTCGCGTAATTTTTGAATTGATAGGGCCACCCAGGGGAAATGTGTGCCTTTTAAGTATGAAAAGTGTTCTCGCTAGATTTCAAGTTTTTTTAAGTTGTACCCTGCGATTAAAAAAAATGTTCCACCCTGAAAAAGCAGACTAATGACGCTGACGTTGTGTAGAATCAAGTAAGGTATAAAATCAAACAACTGATTAAATTTTGAAGCTGATCTGGCACTTATAAAAAATGTATCTCTTTGACTATCTGGTGACGAGTTCGAGGACATGGAAATTTTCATTATCTTACACCCTTTACACACATTCAATATACGGTTGGTTCATTAATTATTATTTAGATCAATGCAAAATCTACAGAAGTTATTTCTTTCACTAGTTTTTCTAGTTTTCAACAAGAAAGAGCTAACCTTCGGTTGTAAATTGCCTTATGTCAGTGTGCAACCAACATTCCACATGTGTTTATTTAATTGCATAATCTGTAAAATATGCGAAACCGAGAAGACATACGTTCAAAATCGCACCAGTAGTTTCCTTTATCAATTCCCCATGTCATCAATTAAAAAATGGCTTAACATCATTTTAAGAAAAATTCTTGCATTTCATAATAAATACGCAGTCGACAATAATTATAATCTAGTTGATAAATTAAAATAATTAATCGTACCACCAGGTTCTTTTCTAGTCTGTCTCCAATTAGTCAGTGATCTTTTATTTGAATCAGATTTACGCCTATCACATATCCTCAATTTAATCATATTAGTGAAATTAGTGTTAAATATATTTTTTTAAATTCAATGTTTCGTTTTATAAACAAAACACTGGCTTAGCAATAGGTCATCTTTATCACCGTTTCTAGCGCAAATATTTCGGAACAGGAATTCTCTCAAATACCAAATTTTCGAACAAAATCAAATTCTGGGGCTATTAATATGGAGATGACAACCTTTAACTGTGGTTGTGAGTGCAGTGAAGCTAATATCAACCTTTGTGAAGAAATTAGCAGCTGCAAAGCGTTGATAGAAGCGCAGACAACACTCCTGAGCTTACTATAGCAAGATCTGACAGCTCTAAGGCAGGAGTTGCAAAAAGTAAGACCTTTGTTACCTATGAATTCTATTTCGTCCACTTATAAAGATGAAAATTCTGATGTGCGGGAAAGACGAATGACATGTGTAGGTCTAAAAACAATAGCTGATAACACACACACTTTCACTTATAATCAACCAGGTGATATCAGTAATATAAATAAAGCTGCAACAAATTCGCGACGTTTTTCTGACTTTTCTGATTTTCATCGCCGCATAGATGATAATAGTGAATCTGAATCCGAAAATGATGATCCAACTCTTTCCACTGAACCTAAGAAAACTCCACCTCTCCTTCATAAGGATATTCAACCATCGTCTCTGCCAACTAACTTAAATTCTGCTCCACTAATACCCTCGCACACAACAAATAGTGAACTAATAACTGAAGATAATAGCTCTAGATTGAAAGCAACATCAACTGATTCCTACCCACAAGATAACACCTTAAATAAAGCCAAGAAAATAGAGAAACTCTCTGTTAAGTCCACAGCCGAAGGTCAGTCTAAAGAATCAAGGCGTGTTAATAAAAAAAAATATCTCTCGTAATCAGGAACTACCCACGAGAGCCAAAGCAAAATTGGTTTCTGTAGAAAAATTCTGCTGGATTATACGTGTCTAATTTGTCTCCTCAGCAAACAATCACGGACATTTCAGATGGACTACAGGAAATTGATACTGAAGCTAAATTTGTAGATGAAAAACCACCCCATCTCAATAAGAAAACATCTTCTAGTGTTTTCACAGTCAAAGCTCCTCTAAAATATCAAGCTCTTTTATGCAACCCAGACTTCTGGCCTGCTAATACATATGTTAATAGGTATTATCAATCATGTATAAACAGACCACACAATTTTGCACCAACTACAGTCACCACAGAAACCACATAAATTTTAGCGTATACCATCAAAACGTGCAGAGCTTTTGTAATAAAGTACTAGAAATTAATGCGCTATTTCCTAAATTTTCTATAATCTGTATCTCTGAACATTGGTTCCAGTCGGCTGAATCAATCACAAGCGTAATTTTAGACAATTATAAATTAGTAAATTTTTTCTGCAGATCTTCAACCACTCATGGCGGTGTTGCCATTTTTGTCCATTCTTCACACTTTAAGTATTTTGTGAGCAGAGATGATATATTAGCTTTAACAATAGAAGATCACTTTGAACTATGTGGAATTGAATCAAAGGTACTTAATTTACTTGTTTTTGTTATCTACAGACCTCCAAAAGGTGATATGAATATATTCTGAAGTGTTATGAATGTCCTATTTGAAAAAGTGTGTGCTTTATCTCGTGCCTTAGTGTTCACTGGCCACTTCAACATTGATTTTCTAAAATCCAGTAGCAACCTGAGGGAATTTTGTGATTTATTTTCATCTTTCAATTTATACTATACTGTGCATCAACCCACACGTTTAGAGTCTTGTTTAGTCAACTTTTTATCAAACCTAGAAGAAGACTATGTATCCAGTTATGTCCTGAACTATAATATATCTGACCACAGTGGCATCTTGTTCAATGTATGTATGTGCTTTGTTATTTGAAAGACGAAAAAATTATAAATCCAATAACTTCATTAGGGTTATTTACTTTTTATAATGAAATTGAAAATCGTGATTGGTCTTTTATCAGAACTTCAAATTTAACTGTAGATGAAAAATGTGATAATCTGATGTATTTATTACCTGCTACTGCAAATAGACATTTTCCATCGCGAAAAGTAAGTTCTAATTCAAAATCTCTTAATATTTTTTGGTTTAATAATAACCTAAAAAACATGCGCAACCAAATCGATTTTCTTTATCACTGCTATCGATTAACAAAAGATGCAGATGTTGGTCAGCAAATTAAGCATCTTAAAAAAACTTATAGATTTGAAATAAAAAAAGCTAGGCAACGAGCCCATGATGATTACATCTTAAACATTTAGTTAATAAACATACTGTCTCACATGAAATTTCCTTTTCCGCCAATGATTTTAATATCTATTTTGCCAATATACCAACTGAATGAACTAAAGATTTACCGGATAATACAGACGTAAATAAGTACACATCTTCAACATTTGAACTCCCGAGTAGTAAATTTGCCTTCAGTTAATTATTATCTTACAATGAAGTCCGTGATATCATCTCTCACTTAAAAAATTCTCCAGTAAAAGATATTTTTGGCCTAAATTCAAAAATTATTAAATGTATTAAAAATCTTATTGTTTACCCTTTAACTACTCTTTTTAACCAATGTCATTCAAACTGGTATTTATCCGTCAGTTTTGAAAAAATCTAAAGTAATTCCTATTCTCAAAAAAGGTGATTCAAAACTACTTAATAATTACAGACCCATCTTCATAAATCCCATATTAAGTAAAATCTTCGAGAAGGACCTTCAAGTCCAACTGACACACTATTTTGAAACAAAGAATCTTTATTGTGAGACACAGTTTGGATTTAGGAAAATCAAATCCACATCACTTGCTGTCTCTCATCTCGTTTCAAAAATTAATGATGCTTTTGACAATAATATTATATGGGAGCTTTGTTTTGCGACTTGTCGAAAGCATTCGACTGTTTGTCTGTTGAACTACTCATACGTAAACTGGCATCATACAACATTGTTGGATCTGAATTGAATTTGCTAACATCTTATTTGTCAAACAGATGTCAGTCTGTGGCACTGGAGAACGATCATTCCACTGATCTTGAAATCCATTCTGGTGTTCTTCAAGGGTCGGTCCTTGGACTTATCCTTTTCCTTATCTATATTAATGACTAGAGAGCGGATTTCTAGGTTTAATGCTTTTTGTGAAAAATGTAAGCACTTCAAAACTTTTTTATATCTGTAACTATGATACAATCTGGAGTCATTTCACACATTTTTTTATGTTTATTTGCTTTTTTTTCAAATTTTATGCATATTAAAACTTATATGCTTATTTAATGCTTTTTTCGACGAATATGAGTTTTAATGCATATTTTGTTCAAATGCCGGCCTTGTCGGGATGACAAATACTTGTTAGTTAGCCGTATCGTATCGTATGCATTTTACCTGGACTTGACCATTGAAGTACACTTACTCAAGACCCTTTCTGTGAATAGGTTCCGGTCGTTTGGGTAATAAAATTTTATTATAGGATTGGAAAAATACTCCATAGATTTTATGACTTTAAATCCTTACTTCCGTTGATAATGAATTAAAGCTTTTAACCAGATGTTCTTTTTCGGCATTTTGCGGCAAGACCGTTGAAGATTTTCTAGAAAAAAGGATTATTGTACCCAACTACCTACCTTAAAACTTTTCTAATGGAAGTAAGTAAATGAACCGTTTATTTCACAACCATCAGTCTATCGCATCTGTCGTAGTACAGTGTTATACGTGGTTCGCCCTTGTTACATGTTGAGTTCTTTTTGGTAATATTACTAATATTTTAAAAGAATGCCGAAAGTAAAATCGACGCCGGATGAGTGGATAAGGGATTTTCCAGAATTAAAATTTGAAAACAACAAAATATTCTGCAGAGCTTGTCTGAAAACCGTAAACTCTCTAATTTTTTTTAACTATTTTCCTTTGTTAATCCTGTATATGTACGTTGTTTTAGATTCAAAGTGATAAAAAATATAATGTGACGCAACATGTCAGAACGACTCTTCATGTAGAAAGGAAGAAAATGTTTGAAGTTTCTAAAATTAAGCAACAGACCATACATGAATCTGTTGCATCTTCTTCCACAGCAGATGAGCAGTTTCAGTTTAATTTCGATTTATGTAAAATGATAATCCAGTCCAATATACCTTTAAAAAAATTGGAGAAAGGCCCTCTTCAAGAATTCCTTGAAAAACACTGCAATCGACATATTCCGGTTGAAAGTACTCTCCGAAAAAATTATGTAGGCCCAGTATTTCAGCAAGTTTACAACGAAATTAAACATCGCATTGGAGATAATTATTTATGGTACGCTGTCGATGAAACAACCGATAGTTGTGGAAGATACGTGGCAAGTTTAATTGTTGGAATCTTAAATGAAAATTTCTCTAGTCGAGGGTATGTAGTAAGTTTGAAAATGTTAGATATTTCACTATTTTTGCCAAATGCCGTACCGGCGAATAAAATTTTATTGATGATCTCGGATGCAGCTCGTTATATGTTGAAAGCAGGGAATAATCTAAAAATATTGTACCCCAATTTAATTCACTCTACTTGCATTGCCCACGGTTTAAACAGAGTGGCTGAAGGAATACGTTTGCAGTTTCCTACTGTTAATAAATTAGTGGCAAATGGTAAAAAGATTTTTGTTAAAGCCCCACTAAGAGTGCAACATTTTAAGGAAAAATTTCCAAACATACCATTGCCCCCAGAGCCGATTATAATGAGGTGGGGAACATGGTTACATTTTAATATTATGACAAATATGTCAAAGAATTTGTGGAAGTACTTACGGAGTTTAGCCAAGATTCTTCTCAATCGATTAAAGATTGCATAAATATTTTGGAAAACAAAGAGTTGCGACAAGATCTAGCTTTTCTAAGAAGCAATTGTCAATTCGTATGTGAGGTAATAGAAAAGTTAGAAAAACCCAACATGTTGTTGGTAGATGCCATAAACTTAGTGAAAGAATTTAAACAACAAGCAAACAATAAGGGGTGATATTGGTACTTAGAGTATCTCAAAAATTTGACGAAGTGTTAAATCAAAATGCAGGTTTCGGTGTTCTTTCCGACGTTGCTCGTGTTTTACAAGGCCAGAAGGTGGAAAATTTGGAGTTAGATTCAACATTAGTTGCAAAATTCAAATTTGCGCCAACAACAGTGTGGATGTTGAACGCACATTCTCCAATTTTAAACACATTTTATATATATGAACGGCGAAAAATTTTTGCAGTGGACAACTTGGAACATATTACAATCACAAATTGTTTTAAAGAAAACTGAAATACGTGTGTAAAATATAAAGTTTAGGATTATTGTAATAATATTTTATCCAAAGTTCTAAGAAGTGTTCTTTGATTTGTAATACGATTATGTTTTTAATGCTTTTTTGCTTAAAATAAAACTTTTTTATTGAAAATGTTGTGCTTATTTAAGCGCTTATTCGTAATTTTTTTGTTCTTATAAAACCGCTCTCTAATTATTGCTAGTTAATTTATATCTTGTATTTACAACTATAAATTTTGTTCTTCCGTAATATAATCTACTACTCGTTCTCGCGATATTCGACCCCTTCCATAGTTTTTAGTGTCCCTGTATAAAAACAATCTCCGGAGACCGCTTCCTGGGGATTGTGTACCCTCGTTGCTGGTCGTGATTAAATCATCCCAAATAAACTCCCCAGCCGAGACTTGACCTTTAACACCAACATCACCCAAGACAAGCTCTGCAAACAGTTTCGGCAAAACTGCCATTTCTGGTCCCAATCGACTTACCACCGGATTTTGAAACCGTTTCTAAATACCTACGCCCTCCAGCTTTTTCGCAACGCCGAACTCCGTACACCCATTTCTCCTCCTCCCATGAACTGAACACTCCCCTGCAGAATTTAATCACAGCGAGCTAAACAGTACTTTGTAATTTGTAATCGTCATTGTCACGAATTAATTCTGTCTGCTCCAAAATCTAACGGTAACGACGGGCGTGGCTCCGACGTCCTTCGCAAGGCAAGGAGTGTTTATTAAATACAGTTAGCACCAGCGTGTGACTTTGGAAGGCATGTATGTAAACACGTGGAAACGGAAAACAATCACATACCTAGTTATTGTAGCGTGACATTACGAGGCGCCTGTAATATGCAGCTTCAAATCGAAGAAAATACCGATTTTACAGTAAACTACCTACGCGATTAAAAGTATTGAATGCTAATTGGTACCGGTGCAAACTGTAGTTTTCGTAACGAAGATCCTTTGTCGTAAATGGTGTCAAGTATTATGTGCTAATGTCTCATTTTTGAGAAACGACGGCGGTAATTTTAGAAATGGTGTTAGACTTATTTTAATGGATGTGTCCATTTTTCGCATCGTACTGTGTTAATTAACATTGCTGGATAATAGTTGCATCTGTTGTGCCATTATTGTAAAGAATATGATAACCTACAAAGTACTGTGCTAAGATAACAAAAGGTTTTGCTCTTTAAATACCGATTTTCTACGACCAATTAAAGTGTACAAACGGTGTTAAAATATGTATATTGTGCACATTGCGAGTAAAGTGACGTTTTTTTGTGGAGTTTGTAGTTTTATGAAACTAGAAATACAGAAATGTTAGAAAAAAATGTGTCGCTCTGAAAGCTGCATGCACATAGTAGCAGGTTTTTAATTTATTACAAAGATAATAGGATAATGTAGTGTAATGTAGTGTCCAACCGGTTTGAAAAAATTAATTTAGTAAAATACCGCAATAAATCGCTAATTTGGGAAATTCCATATACCGGTTAGTGTTTCAAACGACCATTGGCTTCTGGAACCTGGAATTTTAACTCGTATGATTGGTTGCACTGTAAATGCAACATGAAATAAGATCTCCAAATATGTCACATAACACAACACAACATCAGTTTATTTAATTATTTATGAAAATTTCGGAACGCGATTTTCACCACTGTTTTCAGCTTACAAATATTTTTGAAATTGCGATGCGACGTTGCTACGTTATTCCAATTTTCTTGAAGTTTTTTGGCAGTGGAAGGGTTAACAAAAAGTCATAGGATTGTTATTTAAAAAAAAAGTTGTCGTTGTAGGCTCAGAAAGGATCAATCAAAATGTGTAAAGAAATATAGGCTGTTCCAGGTAAAAAAATTAAGTTGTTCAAAATAGAACACACTGTATAGTTAAAAATAATTTTAGGGTATAGTCCTTAAAGAACAAATAACTTTGGTCTTTGACTTGTTTGTTATATTTCTAAGCAGTGGCGGCGTAAAGGAGGGACGGTGGTAGCGGAACTTAATTGTAAAATCGATGTTTCCTTATACAAATTTTCCATTTTAAAGATGTTTTAAGTTTCATGTTGTGAAAAGAAGTCTACACCTATTAAAACAAAAAGGCAAAATATAAGCCCGCCCACCCGCCCTGTCTCAATTGTGATGATTTTTTTTATTCGCCGTGAACCAAGGGGGCGGAGTTTAACTGCAAAATACTTATTTCTTTACAAGAAATTAAAAAAATGTTTTTGAGTTTCGTGTTGTTCAAAGAAAACTACGTATATTAAGAAAAAGTAGGCAAAATACAAACCCCACCTCAATTTTGCTGATTTTTTTTATTCTTAGAAACTTAAAATCCGTTTAAAATGGTAAATTTGTGTAAAGAAATATGGATTTTGCAGTTAGGCTCCACCCCTAGGTCTGCCAACGAATGAAAACTTCATTACTATTTAGATCAGGGCAGGCATGGGTGGGGCATAATTTTTTCTTAATGTACATTTTATTCTGTGAATAACACGATACTCAAAAAAATGTCTGACCTGATTATTTCTTCAATTATATTTTGCCGTTTTTCTTAATCTACGTAGTCGTCTTTTCAGAAACATGTTTACAATAGTAAATTCTTGTAGACAAATATGGATCTTGCAATTAAGCCCCGCCCCTCGATCTGACAACAAATGAAAAATTATTCATAATTGACACTTGAGATCAGGACGGGTATCGGTGGGGCTAATCTTTGGCTTAATTTTTTTCTTAATATACATAGTATTCTTTGAACAAGATGATACTCAAGAACATGTTTTTAATTTCCGTAGAGAAATAAGAGTTTTGCAGTTAAGCTCCGAACCCTTGGTTCACGGCGAATAAAAAAAATCAACCCAATTGAGATAGGGCGGGTGGGCGGGGCTACATTTTGCCCTTTTTTCTTAGCATGTGTAGACTTATTTTGACAACAAAAACTTAAAACATATCTGAAATTGTAAGTTTTTTTAGTAATAAACTTAAATTTTCCACTTTTCTTCTACAACCCCTTTAAAGTTGAACATCAAAGTTACTATCAACGGCAACTTCGCAACGGAGTTTATAAATGACAATTTTCAGCTATTTATATATTAAATATTTTGCCAAAATAAAAACCTCTAAGCATTTTTAGTATTTGTTGTTTTATTATATGGGGGGAGGTGCTCAATAGAAAACCACGCTACGCCGCCACTGTCTCCAATAATTGATGAGATATCGAGGATCGAGTGCTTAGTGACTCACAAATCCAAATTTACTAACATACTTAAAAAAAACTGAACGGATCACCCGTTTAGTTTTTTCTTTTTTCGATTGGATCTCATCAAAATATTTTTAGTAGACATATACCTACATTAGTTGGTTAGTTTTTCGTTGTTTGTTTCTAATTCCGGGTGATTTTTATTTCTGATCTAGTCACCTAAGAATTTCTTGACAAAACAAATTCCACCGAAAAGTAGGTCGTAACTTGAACTTGCGAAAGTGACAACAACACACAATTTAGGTTATGACGCGAGATCCATGCGCGAGATTGTAGGCAAGCACAAGTTGTATGTTCTAAGAGACGACCTACGTAATTTGGTGACGTAATGGGCAGAGAACACTAGATTAGAAATTAAAGAAGTCATCCGGTAAAAGTAACATCACACATAGAAGACAGAATTCCCAATAACAATTTTCACTATATCAACCAAATTTAATATACCTATATGGTGTGTTTCATAATATATAGGTGCGCCAAAAGGTGTGCTCTCCCGATATCCTATGAATTATTATAAATATAAAAAAGTCGAAGACTATATTTGTACGGTTTTTTGAAAAGACTTTATATTTTTTTCATCTTTTGGAAATTGACGTTATTTCAATTTCAGTGTAATGAAATCTGTCGGTTGAAACGTAACATTTGGCACACGCATAGATTTTGCAGCCTTCATTGCATTACTTTCAGACCACTTATGATTCGAGTATTTACCAGACGTTGCAATTTCTTAATATTTATTGGCCTCTAAAGCCACAATTATACTTTTCGTAATATCATCAGAATTGTAACAATTTGTTGTTCTAATACCAGAAACATTTTCAAGGATAAGAACACCAGAAGTTTCAGGCATAAGGAAGTTTCAATTCATACGTGAGCTAAATAAGTTTTCCTTGAGAGTTGCAGACTAAACTTTTCCCTCAAATATTGCTGAGTTTTCACCTTAAAATAGGTGCCTGAAGAAACACCAGTGGTTGGAAGTAATTCAATTACAAGTAATTCATTACTGTACTGCAATTCCTTTTCAAGCAATGAGTAATTGTAATGCATTACTTTTCAAAAGATGCAATGAGTAATTGTAACGAATTACTTTTTTTGAGTAATTCAGTCACTTTTACAATTACTTTTACCCTTTGAACTCAAAGCTCATTTTGTCAGGAACAAAAGCTAAAAACCAAATTTTCCATCTTCAAACATTTCAGAAGATCCACTTGCCAGAAAATTTTAGTAGCGACGACACCTCTTTAATTAATAACATAGATAATTCAGGTAGCACATTCCTTTCAGCACCGAGAATACATTTTCTTCGAAAACTTTAAAACGCAACATAGTTGACGAATAGTTCGCTTTCCGCGCCTCGTTATTTTCGAAATTAATTCGGCTTTTTGCCAAGTTAATTTAACGAGACTTGAGAAAAATGCGCTCTGATCGCGTTCCGCCTGCAAGAAATTTCCATATTTCTTGTCAGAGAGCAGTTAATTCGGTATTATTAACTCGTATCCGGTTAGGTAAGTGTACTGTTCTAAATTAGTGGCATTTTCTCCACAATACCTGTTTTCGAGCGACAATCAGCTGCACCCAGACCCGGCTACGCACAGAAGTTTTCACCGTTTTTTGCTTACCAGAATGAGGTAAAATTTCGATATCAGGTTTCGACGGTTCCAGCGTTTTGAGGGCTTCTATTTAAGTGCGTGTGAATGGTGGTTTTTGTGAGGGCGTGGTCTCTCTTCTAACGCAGCTCTTATGCGTTGGGCGGATTTTTCTACCAGACAAATATTTTCAAAGCTAACTTCAATTTTCTATTTTAGAATTTATTCATAGTAAATAATTTATCATTGTATTTGCCGTTTCTGAAATTTTGACTAGACAAAATTTCAAGAAGATCCAATAATAGTTCGCCAGATATTCAGCTGCTGCCATATTTTTAGCAACCCTGTATAGTAGATATAGCGACAGACCCAACACTGATTCTTGCGGGACACCTGAACTAACTAAACAGAATTTTGATCCTCATCGCCCTTTATTTCCTCTCGAAAACTATTGTCCATTTGATTTACACCTTGTTTAATCTCCATCCAATTTCAATTCCACTTTACCATTTCTAATTTGCTAAGAGCCGGTTTGTCAACAATATTTTCTGACGCATTTACGACCTCAGTTCTCATTTAATGCTGGCTGTCGTTCCATTTTATAGATGACTCTGTTTTGCCCACGGGTTTGAATTTTCTCTTCCCAGTTCCCGATCTAACTAGTGCCACATTTGTTCCTCTAACCCGATACTCTCATTTATTTGTCTTTCTGTATCCTTTTAATGGTATTATCCTCTCATTAGAATCAGTGTCGATTTAAAGTTCCATTCATTAAAAAGATTTCTTTTCTTGTGTTTGCGTTGTTTAATATGTTAATTATTCTTAATTAATCATCTTCCAGGTTTTACCAGAAGTGCAACTGGTCGTTGTTTTCTTATTTGTTCTGCATTCGTTTGCGAAGTGGTCGATCAATTTGCATTTGTTACATTTTAAATTTTTAACCGGACGTTGATCCTAGGACTGTTTACTTTGGTGTAACTAAAACAACTACTACGAGAGCTGTCAAGGCATTTTTTGTATTCCCTACTTTCTTATGCGTTCAATCTGTGTAGTCTTCTCTTCTGCTATCGATTTATAAACACATTTTTTTTGTTAATTTTTATTTAAAAACAATGGTCGTTTAACAAAATCAACACCAACAGGTAAAATAAAATTCTTAAAACTGTAAGATTTATTTGGAAAAATTTCGTCTAAAAGTACTGTTTCTAAAAAAATCATTATGTGTACACTCAATAACTCCAAAAGTTAATCAAGTAAACTTACTGAAATCAATTTTATCGTTGAAAGAATATGAAAAGATCTTGTGGTTCATTGTGTTTTGATTTTGAAAAGAATTTCAAAAACTCCCCGTTATTTGTGGTGTTTCATTATTACAACAATTTGAAAAAATCTTAGGAGCGCTTAGCGGTTTTTTTTTTAGAAGGATTAAGAATCTTCCGGACCCCTTGTAGAAGATAAAAGAAGCTTTGGAAATTTTCGTATTTTGTTTTTGACAGAACTTGAAAAGATCTTTTTGTTTTAGTTACATCTCAGAAACTCAAACGTCATCAGCTTGAAAAGATCTTCGAGATCTGTATGTGTTTCTCAAAGAATTTGAAAACAGCCTAGTGTCTGTTTTTAAGAATATGAAAGAATCTTCAGAACTGTTTGCTTTTTGTTTTGCATAGAATTTGAAAAGATATTAGTTTTACCTCAGAAGTTCAGGTCATCTTGAGGGCTCCTGGTGTTTTATATAGAAATAGTTTAAAAAAATATTTAGGATATCTTTTTTAGTTTCTGAAAGAGTATGAAGGAATCTTGGAAGCGTCTAGTTTTATTTTATTAAAGATATGAAGGAATTTTCGGAACTGCGTTTTTTTAGCAGAATTTGAAAAAACGTTATTTTGCTTATGAGCAAGTTTTACCTCAGAAATTCGGGTCATCTTGAGGGCTCCTGGCGTTTTATTTTTGAATAAGTTTAAAAAGATTTTGCGATCTCTGTGTTTTCTTTCTGAAAGAGTTCGAAAGAGTCTTCGGCACTGTTTGTATTTTGTTTTTGACGGAGTTTGGAAGTATCTTCAGGCCCTTTCTATTTTGTTTTTGAAAAAGAATCTAGGAAGCGCATAGTGTCATTTTTTAAGAATATGAAAGAATATTTGGACTGCTTGTTTTTTCTTGACAAAATTTGAAAAAATCTTGGAAATTCCTGGTGTTTTAAAACAATTTGAAAAAATATATCAAAGAATCTTCGAAACTTCTTGTGTTTCGTTTTTGACAGAATTTGAAAAAAAATTGTGTTTTACTTACACCTCAGACATTTTGATAATCTTAAGGGTTCCTGGTGTTTTGTTTTTCAAAATAGTATAAAAAGATCTTGGGAATATCTGTAATTTGTTGCTGAAAGACATTGAAAGAATCCTGAGGCTAATTGTACTTTGTGTTTGACAGAATTTGAGAAGATTTTGAAAATCTCCCTATTTGTTTTCTGAAAGAGTTTGAAAGAATTTTGGAAGCGCGTACTGTGTCTTTTCAAGAATAGAAAAAAATATTCAAGGCTGTTTGTGTTTTATGTTTGACAGAATTTGAAACGATCTCTTTTTTACTTATATTGTTTGGTTTTGCCTCAGACATGAGACCATCTTCAGGGCTCCTGGTGTTTTATTTTTGAAAAAGTTTTAAAGGATCTTGGGAACTCTGTGTTTTGTTTCTCAAACAGTTTGAAAGAATCTTCGAAATTGTTTGTATTCTGTTTTTGACAAAGTTTGAAAAGATCTTGAGGTCCTTTCTGAAAGAGAATCTTGGAAGCGTCTAGTGTCATTTTTTTAGAATATGAAAGAAGATTCGGAACTGCTTGTGATTTTTTTGACAGAATTTGTAAAAATCTTGGAGATTCCTGGTGTTTTGAAGGAATTTGAAAAAATCTTGGGGGCACTTATTACCTTTTTTTAGAATATCAAAGAATCTTCTGAACTTCTTGTGTTTTGTTTTTGACAGAATTTGAAAACATTTTTTGTTTTACTTATACGTCAGAAATTTAGATGATCTTGAGGGTTCCTGGTGTTTTGTTTTTCAAAATAGTATGAAGAGATCTTGGGAATCTCTGTAGTTTGTTTCTGAAAAACATTGAAAGAATCTTGAGGCTAATTGTATTTTGTGTTTGACAGAATTTGAGAAGATTTTGAAAATCTCCCTATTTGTTTTTCGAAAGAGTTTGAAAGAATTTTGGAAGCGCCTAGTGTCTCTTTTTAAGAATAGAAAAAAATCTTCAAAGCTGTTTGTGTTTGATTTTTGACAGAATTTGAAACGATCTCTTTTTTACTTATATTGTTTAGTTTTGCCTCAGAAATTGGGACCACCTTCGGGGCTCCTGGTGTTTTACTTTTGAAAAAGTTTGAAAGGATCTTGGGATCTCTGTGTTTTGTTTCTCGACCAGTTTGAAAGAATCTTCGGGATTGTTTGTATTTTGTTTTTGACAGTTTGAAAAGATCTTGAGGTCCTTTCTGTTTCGTTTCTGAAAGAGAATCTTGGAAGCGTCTAGTGTCATTTTTTTAGAATATGAAAGAATATTCGGAACTGCTTGTGGTTTTTTTTTGACAGAATTTGAAAAAATCTTGGAGATTCCTGGTGTTTTGAAAGAATTTGAAAAAATCTTGGGGGCACTTAATGCATTTTTTTTTAGAATATCAAAGAATCGTCGGAACTTCTTGTGTTTCGTTTTTGACAGAATTTTAAAAGATCTTTTTGTTTTACTCATACCTCAGAAATTTAGATGATCTTGAGGGTTCCTGGTGTCTTGTTTTTCAAAATAGTATGAAAAGATCTGTAGTTTGTTTCTGAAAAACATTGAAAAAATCTTGAGACTAATTGTATTTTGTGTTTGACAGAATTTGAGAAGATTTTGAAAATCTCCCTGTTCGTTTTCCGAAAGAGTTAAAAGAATTTTGGAAGCGCCTAGTGTCTCTTTTTAAGAATAGAAAAAAATCTTCAAGGCTGTTTGTGTTTTATTTTTGACAGAATTTAAAACGATCTCTTTTTTACTTATATTGTTTGGTTTTGCCTCAGAAATTGAGACCATCTTCAGGGCTCCTGGTGTTTTATTTTTGAAAAAGTTTTAAAGGATCTTGAGATTTCTGTGTTTTGTTTCTCAAACAGTTTGAAAGAACCTTCGGGATTGTTTGTATTTTGTTTTTGACAGAGTTTGAAAAGATCTTGAGGTCCTTTCTCTTTCGTTTCTGAAAGAGAATCTTGGAAGCGTCTAGTGTCATTTTTTTTGGAATATGAAAGAATATTCGGAACTGCTTGTTGTTTTTTTGACAGAATTTGTAAAAATCTTGGAGATTCCTGGTGTTTTGAAGGAATTTGAAAAAATCATGAGGGCACTGAATGCCTTTTTTTAGAATATCAAAGAATCTTCGGAACTTCTTGTGTTTTGTTTTTGACAGAATTTGAAAAGATCTTTTTGTTTTACTTATACCTCAGAAATTTAGATGATCTTGAGGGTTCCTGGTGTCTTGTTTTTCAAAATAGTATGAAAAGATCTTGGGAATCTCTGTAGTTTGTTTCTGAAAGACATTGAAAAAATCTTGACGCTAATTGTATTTTATGTTTTGACAGAATTTGAGAAGATTTTGAAAATCTCCCTATTTGTTTTTCGAAAGAGTTTGAAAGAATTTTGGAAGCGCCTAGTGTCTCTTTTTAAGAATAGAAAAAAATCTTCAAGGCTGTTTGTGTTTGATTTTTGACAGAATTTGAAACGATCTCTTTTTTACTTACATTGTTTAGTTTTGCCTCAGAAATTGAGACCATCTTCAAGGCTCCTGATGTTTTATTTTTGAAAAAGTTTTAAAGGATCTTGTGATCTCTGTGTTTTGTTTCTCAAACAGTTTGAAAGTATCTTCAGGATGGTTTGTATTTTGTTTTTGACAGAGTTTGGAAAGATCTTGAGGTCCTTTCTGTTTCGTTTCTGAAAGAGAATCTTGGAAGGGTCTAGTGTCATTTTTGTAGAATATGAGAGAATATTCGGGACTGCTTGTGGTTTTGTGTTTGACAGAATTTGGAAAGATTTTTTATTTTACTTATACCTCAGAAATTTAGATGATCTTGAGGGTTCCTGGTGTTTCGTTTTTCAAAATAGTATGAAAAGATCTTGAGAATCTCTGTAGATTTTCTGAAAAACATTGAAAGAATCTTGAGGCTAATTGTATTTTGTGTTTGACAGAGTTTGAAAAGATTTTGAAAATCTCCCTGTTTGTTTTCCGAAAGAGTTTGAAAGAATTTTAGAAGCGCCTAGTGCCTCTTTTTAAGAATATGAAAGAATGTTCAGGACTATTCGTGTTTTATTTTTGACACAATTTGAAACTTTTTTTTTACTTCTTATACTGCTTTATTTTACCCCAGACGTTCAGATCATCTTAAAGGGTCCTGGTATTTGTTTTTGAAAAGAAGATCTTTAGAAACTCTGTGTTTTATTTCTGTAAAGTTTAAAAGAATCTTGAGAGCGTCCAATGTCTCTATTTTTGTCAGAATTCAGATCATCTCGAGAACTCTCGGTGCTTTTATTTTTTGAATATTTTGAAAAGTTCTTACAGATTTTTGTGTCAAAACACAAAAACAAATTTCTGCGACAGAATTTTTGAAACTCCGTGTTTTAATAATGAAGGATTTTGAAAAAGTCTTGGAAACTCGTGTTGCTTTGTTTCTTAAAGAGTTTAAAAGAATCTTAAGGACGCCTAGTGTGTTTTTAGAGGAACATGAAAGAATTTTCCTGGCTCCTTGTGTTTTTTCTCAGGAATTTAAAACAAGCTCAAGGGCTTCGGGTGGTTTGTTTTTGAAAAACTTTGAAAGAAACTTAGAGGTCCCTAAGGTCTTTTTTAATACGAAAGAATCTCCGGGGCCCTTTGTGTATTAGTTTCGAAAGAATTTTTTATACTTTTCTTTCCTAGTTTAAGTTGAAAATTTGCTGATCTAGAAACCTTTTATAGATACATTTTTTCACTGTTGCTCCTGCCATCGTTGCTTTTACTTCACTAATAACGCTTACCTAATAATCCTGAGGACTACAAAATTGAGTGAAGTCTGTTTTTTTCTTAAGATTATATGTTCATCAACATCATCTTCAAAACTAACTTTACATTTAACAGCGAAATGCCTAATTTATGCTGATGATCTAAAAATTTTCCATCAAATTCGAAATTGGAGTGACTGCCTTAATCTTCAACGTAATCTGGATACATTAAGTAACTGGTCTGTAAATAATAATCTTCCACTAAACTATAGTAAGTGTTATGTCATGACTTATTCAAGAAAACAAAATACTATCGATTTTGATTATTCCATAGCTAGTAACGTTTTGGAAAGACTACACCATATAAAAGATTTAGGAGTTACATTTGACCTAAAGTTGAATTTCATACAGCATATTGAATGTATCGTTGCGTCGGCGTACAAATCTCTTGGCTTTATCATTCGCAACTCCAAAGGAATAGAGGTGATAGATTCGTTGAAGATGTTATATTTTAGTTTTGTTCGGTCTAGACTTGAATATGCATCTGTAGTTTGGAATCCTATTTATAATATTCATATCAACAGTGTAGAAAAAGTGCAGCGACGCTTTCTTAAATTTATTGCATTTTTGGAGGATGGTGTTTATCCTGTACAAGGTTTTCCAAATGATCTTTTGCTATTTAGATTTCAAATGCCAAGTCTGGTAAAAAGACGTAGCGTGGATAGTATCGTTCTTCTATCAAACATTATTAATAATGGCATTAATTGTCCTGCTCTCGTGTGCCAAATTTACTTACGTGTGCCTAGATCCAACTTAAGGAGTGGCAGAATTTTTGAACTCCCTCATTCTAGAACTAATATGTTAAAATCTTCGCCATTGTATCTGGCAGTTTTGAACTATTTGAATGTAGAAGAAACTATTGACATATTTTGTTGCAAACCAGCTGATATTAAAAAAAAACTCCAAACTCTATCTTAATTATCTATTTAGTTCTTTCTATGTGTTTGGGGTTTCTTTGTTTGTTTTATTTATTTCATTAAATTTGTTTTCTTTTTGGTAGTTGTGGATCTCGGTAAATGGGTTACATACCTGTTGAGTTCCCGTATTTCAATAATAATAATAATAATAATAATAATAATAATAAAATATTTTTCTACTCGTTTCCAACTGGGCAAACACAAAACGCACGCTCGTATTTGCATTAGCCTTGATTGGTTTTTAAGTAGTAACAAACTATTGATTCATACAGTAAAAAATAAACAACATTCCTAAGACCCAACGTCCAATTTATTGTAGAGTGGTTCTGATAAATAACTTTGTTTTCATTGAATTTTAAGGACACCGCTTGGAATGTCCATCGTCAACAATTTCGTCCACAAAACTTACGAGTTAAACACCTAACAACCAAGTCATTAACATTTCCTAATTTGGCCGCTATTTACAAAAAGAAAAAGTCCTTAAAACACCTATTTATTCAATGTTTCTTGCATTCGTGAAACGGTAACTGTTACAAACGAGTTACCGAAAGTGAATGACCTTTCCTTATACCAGTGCAAAAATTTTTTTAGCTTCAATGATCAATGTCCAGATCACTAACTTTCAGTACAAGTCACAAGCAATCATAATAACACCTTGTGGTTGGTTAAACGGGTTTCAAACGTCAATCACTTTCATTTTCGCAGTGATAATTGATACGAGCCTGTAAATAAGAGCAATTATTACCTGTTCCAAAACGGTTGCTTTCATTCAACAATACACCCCAGTCTTGAGCGTTCGCGTATTCCAATTTGGTTTTTTTAATCGCGTCTGTTTAAAATTCGCTTTTCGTAATATCCAAGACTTCGCAAAACACGTTTTTAAAATGCTGATTAAGTGGATTTCTGCTAAATTTTAATTAATGAAACTTGTGTCGTACTTCAGACAGCTCTAATCTTCCCTCTGAATTACATTTAAAGGATAATTATTTCCATTTAACTTAGGTAATAGGATTGACAAGTTTGTGAGCCGTTTATACTGTGGCATACAACTTTGGACTTAATTTATTGTCTGTGCAGAATTATTCCCGACGGTTCGTCGTCGATGTCAAGTGTCACCAGCTAAACGTTTTTTGCGTTGTTAATTCACCGAAAGAAATAAGAAATAACGAAGTTGTGCGCGAAATTTTCCTATCTTCTCTTTGCCCTTTCGAGATAATTGCATTACAGCTGCATAAGTTTGAGCTGCATTAATTTTGGAATTGGATTTAAGTTCTAGTAGAGCCTGACGAAGTTATTTCCTCTTCGTGACAGAATACATAGTAGTTACTTACTTACTGTTATTATTCCCACATTTGCGGATTTCTCACTCCACACTAAGTTTATCGCACACGGAAGATTATTAAACTTATGCGCTTTGATAGCTTCAACATTCAAAGGTTCTAACGCTAGAGTGAAAACCGTGATATGCCGTATAAAATTGGCTTGTATTATTCTGGTGGTTGAAAACTCGCAAGCACCGCAATATTAAGCACCAATATTTTCAAACAATCAAAATGAAATAGACTTATCTTTTTTCGACACCTGCCGGTTATGGGTGCATTACGAACAGCCTACATATTAAAGGCCATCAGTTTTGCATGCCCTACAGAGGCAATATTCATTAGACTACCGCTTATGCTACTCTAAAAGATGATTTTCAATTTTTTCTCAATTTTCCGATGTTTCAATTTTACGATTTTTAAATATTTGCTTGTTGCAATTTTTCAAATTTACCTTTTATAAAGTGTCAGTTTCTCGATTTTTCATTTCTTCAATCCTTCCATTTTTCAATTTTTTGGGTTTTTGATGTTTCAAATTTTTCAATTTTTTAAGGTTTTGATTTTTCGACTTCACTTTTTGACTTTTTGATTTCTCAATTTTTCAATTTCTCGATTTTCAATTTTTCGATTTCTCAATTTTCCGATGTTTCAGTTTTACGTTTTCTCAATTTTTCTTTTCAATTTTTCATTTTTCGATTTTTCAATAAATCGATGTTTTGATTTTCCCATTTTTTGACTTTCGACTGCTTCGATGTTTCAGTTCTTCAATTCTTCAATTTTGCGATTTTTAAGGTCTTTGATTTTTCACTTTTTTTATTTTTTAAAGTTTCGATGTTTCGACATCACATTTTTGATTTTTCGATTTCTCAATCTTTCAATTTTTTAGATTCTCAGTTTTTGGATATTTGAGTTTTGAGATTTTTCAATTTTTCTTTGATTTTCAATTTTTCGAAATTTCAGTTTTGGGATTTTTCACTTTACGATTTCAATTTCACGTTTTTTTGAATATTTGGTTTTTGCAATTTTTGAAATTTAACTTTTATAAACTCTCAATGTTTCGTTATTCCAGTTTCTCAATTTTTAAAGTTTCTATTTTTCGACTACACTTCTTTGACTTTTTGATGTCTCAATTTTTCAATTTTTTAATTTCTCAGTTTTTAGAGATTTCAGTTTTGAGATTCTTCAGTTTTTCCGTTCTTCAGTTTTTCTTTCATTTTTCAATTTTTGGAAATTTCAGATTATTCATTATTGATTTTTTCGATTTTAAAATTTTTCAATTTTTTAATTTCTCAGTTTTTAGATATTTCTCGTTTGAGATTTTTCAATTTTAGCATTCTTCAGTTTTTCTTTAATGTTTCAATTTTTCGAAATTTCAGTTTTGGGATTTTTCAGATTATTTATTACTATTCAATTTTTCGGTTTCACAGTTTCTCAATTTTTCAATTTCTCAATTTTCAATTTTTCGATTTCTCAATTTTCCGATGTTTCAGTTGTACGTTTTCTCAATTTTTCTTTTCAATTTTTCATTTTTCGATATTTCAATAAATCGATCTTTTGATTTTCCCATTTTTTGACTTTCGACTGCTTCGATGTTTCAGTTCTTCAATTCTTCAATTTTGCGATTTTTAAGGTCTTTGATTTTTCATTTTTTTATTTTTTAAAGTTTCGATGTTTCGACATCACCTTTTTGATTTTTCGATCTCTCAATCTTTCAATTTTTTAAATTCTCAGTTTTTGGATATTTCGGTTTTGGAATTTTTCAGTTTTTCTTTGATTTTCAAATTTTTCGAAATTTCAGTTTTGGGATTTTTCACTTTATTTATTTTTCGCTTTTACAATTTCTCAATTTTTCAATTTCAGGATTTTTTAATATTTGCTTTTTGCAACTTTTTAAATTTAACTTTTATAAACTCTCAGTTTTTCGATATTTCAGTTTCTCAATTTTTAAAGTTTCTATTTTTCAACTACACTTTTGGAAATTTTTCAGATTATTTCTTATTGAATTTTTCGATTTTAAAATTTTTCAATTTTTCAATTTTTCAATTCTCCGATGTTTCAGTTTTACGTTTTTTCAATTTTTGTTTTCACTTTTACGATTCTTAAATATTACGATTTTTCAATTTTTGACTTTCTAAATACTCAATTTTTCGATTTTTCAATTAATCGATGTTTTGATTTTCCCATTCCTTGACTTTCGACTGTTTAGATTTTCGTGTTCTTTAGTTCTTAGATTCGTCTGGCTTTTGATTTCTCAATTTTTAAATCTTTTAGATTCTTAGTTTTCGGCCATTTCAGTTTTGGGATTTTTTAGTTTTTCCATTCTTCAGTTCGATTCTTCGACTTTTCGAATTTTGACTTCTGAATTCTTCCATGTGTCGATTTTTTTTTTACTTATTCGTTTTCGATTATTCAATTTTTCAAGTTTTCGGATTTTTCAAATGTTTAATGTTGTTAATCTTTCGATTTTTGGACTTCCCGGTTTTAGATTTTATTTTTCGTTTTTTCAAATTTTCGATTTTTTCATTTTTCATTTTTTATATCTTCTGATTTTTCAATGTTTTGATTTCCCGATTTATCGAGATTCAGATGTTTCGATATTTTGATTGTTAGTTTCTGAGTTTATGAGTTTTTCAATCTATAAATTTTCGATATTCTATTTTGGGCTATTTCGGTTTCTGTTTTTCCATTTTGTCGTTCTTTTATTTTTCCTTTTTTAGATTTTCGATTTTAAAATTTTAAAATTTTTCAATTTCTCAATTCTCCGATGTTTAAGTTTTACGATTTTTCAATTTTTCTTTTCACTTCTACGATTCTTAAATATTGCAGTTTTTCAATTTTTGACTCTAAATTCACAATTGTTCGATTTTTCAATTAATCGATGTTTTGATTTTCCCATTTCTTGACATTCGACTGTTTAGATTTACGTGTTCTTCAATTCTTCGATTCGTCAGGTTTTTGATTTTTCAATTTTACGATTACTTTAGGGTTTCGATTTTTCGATTTCACTTTTTTAATTTTTCTATTTCTCAATTTTCAAATCTTTTAGATTCTTAGTTTTCGGACATTTCAGTTTTGGGATTTTTTAGTTTTTCCATTCTTCAGTTTTTCTTTCATTTTTCAGTCTTTCGATATTTCAGTTTTAATAATTCGATTCTTCGACTTTTCGAATTTTGACTTCTGGATTTTTCAATTTTTGAACTTCCCGGTTTTAGATTTTATTTTGCGTTTTTTCAAATTTTCGATTTTTTCATTTTTCATTTTTTAAATATTTTGATTTTTCAATATTCTGACTTCCCGATTTATCGAGATTCAGATGTTTCGGTATTTTGATTGTTAGTTTCTCGATTATGAGTTTTATTTTGACCTATTTCGGTTTCTGTTTTTCCATTTTGCTGTTCTTTTATTTTTCCTTTTTTAGATTTTTCGATTTTCCAATTTTTCAATTTTTAACTTTCCGTCTTTTCAATTTTAGCCTATTTCGGTTTCTCAATTTTTCGATTTTTCGACTTCTCGCTCGATATTTTGATCTTTCGATTTTTCGGTATTTCAATTTTCCAATTTTTCGAATTTTTAAATTTTTTGATTTCTCGATTTATCAATTTCTCGCTTTTTCGATGTTTCAATTTTCAATTATACGATTTTTCAATTTTTTGATTTAGGAGTTCTGATTTCTTGATTTTTCGTTTTTCAGTTTTAACTTTTTAAATTTTTTTATATTTCGATTTTTGACATCTTGGTTTTCGATTTTTCAAATTTTCGATTATTTTGATTTTTTTCTCAGTGTTAATATCATACAAATACATAAATAATAAACATAAAAAATCGTAAATAACCACAAAAGCTGTCACTAAAATCTTTAAAAATTCATACAAAGTAGAACACAATATTTCCAAAAACATAAAAATCGCTACATTTTCCCGAAAAAAATCCATTGGATTATTACGATTTCAGCAATATTGTTAATTTTAATTTAATTAATAAATTTTAATTTAATTAAATTTTAAATCAATTAAAGAATTAATTCTTAGTTAAATAAAAAAATTGTGGCATGTCAAAATCGAGTGAAACATGTGACATATGATATTATATTTATAAATAAAAACATCTCTAAGAAAAGAGGATCAAAAGACAAAGCAAATAACAAAGAAGGGAAAATATTCTGGAAGATAGAGAGAATAGAACAAATGGGATGGAAAATTTTGAATGGAAACAAAGAAAGAGAGAAGGAGAATGGACGTACGAGGGGCCAGGGGAGAATCAATTATAGATTATGGGATTGTCAACGAAGAGGCGTGGGAAGAAATAGAGAGTTTCAAAGTGGGAGAAAGGATAGAATCAGACCACATGCCACTAGAAATAAAAATCAAAGGAAAAGAGCAAGAGTACAAAAGACAAGAGAGAAGAAACGAAAGAAAAGAAATAGAAAAAAGAATATGGCATGAAGAGGGAATTCAAAGATACAGAAGTAGACTAGAAAAAAAGAAATTCAAAGTAAAAGAAGATATAGAAGCAGAACTGATCAACTTAATTGTACAAGCTACGGAAAAAAGAAGGATATACATATGGCAAGGGAGGAATAATGGATGGAACAGAGAACGTAGTGAGTTGAAAGGGAAAAATTAAGAATATGGAAGAATAACAGGGGAAAGAAAGAAGAGTACTTAAAAGCAAGAGAGAATTATTATAGGAGAAAATGTGAAGAAAGAAAAAGAGAAAAATGAGAAAAAGAGGAGGAGACAATAAAGTCCCTAAAAACAGAAGAAGAAGTATGGAGATATATAAACAAGGAACGGAGAAGGAAGACTGAAGTCAGTAGGAAAATCAAAATACATGAATGCAAAAGACTTTATGGAATTATTGGTAGGTTGTGAGGAAAAATGCTGCAAAATAAATAAAAGAATCACAAAGACGGAAGAAATGTGGAGAGGTTCGGAAATAACAGAAGATTAAATAGGAAGACAGATTGAAAGACTGAAAAGAGGAAAGGCACCAGGAGGGGATGGAATCCTGAACGAAGCGTGGATGGTCGGGACAGAAGGAGTGAAAGAAAGGATACAGACCCCAGACAGACAGACAGACGGAAATGGGAGACTACTTTTTTCGTACTCTAGGTGCCATTAAACGTCGAGAAAACATAAAAGTGGTCATTCGTTCCATGAACTCGATTACTATACTTCCTTAGCTGACGCTTAGGAGGTGAAAATGCAATATGTAACTTGCTTTTTGACTTTAACATAGGGGATTTCTTGACGATGTTATGAAAACACTAACATTGATTATTATTATTCATAAATTTCCTCCAGAAATTTGAACAAAATTACAAAGTAAGAATATTTTTATGGGATTCTGAATTAACGGTAATTATAAAATTAATTTCATGTATCCAATGTTATTACATTACTGCGTCTGCAAAACCTTGGCTGAGCTTATACATGTAACTACGAGATCGGAGAGGATAAAGAAATCTGCGTGGGATTTTAGTGCTTTCCTTAACAGCTTTTGTGGTGAAAATGTGTCCTTGGCTGGAAGTTTTGAGAACTATATTATGATTTATAAAATAAATATATGAGAATTTACAGTTTGCAATTAAAAAAATCGCTACCGATTTTTGAGTAATAATCCAGCATTTTAAGAATCAATTTTAACATTGGTGTCGCAATCTGAGATTGTTAAGCAAGTAGTGTTCCATGCTTGTGACAAATTTGATTTACCTAGGGTTAATTGTTTGGCTTTGGTAGTAGGCCAAGTAATTGCTCCTTTCCAGCGTTAATTTATATCTAAAAGCCGTTTCTCGGAACTCCTTTTCGCCTTCGGGCACAGGTAGAAAGGGCCTTAATTTTTCGAATCGTCTTCGTACGTCGTCACCCCGTCTTGCACCACCTTCCCTTCCCCAGCCCCAGCATCCACCCTCATTTCCTCCCCTTCGAATAGACCCTAATTGCATTTTATTTTTGTTATGAGTCCTCAATTAGTACTTTGTTCCGAAGCGGCTGACACGAAAACTATATTAGTGTCCGCTTTCATTGTGTGAATATCGATTCTGTCTCGTCTTAACTCTAATCACTCCTGCTGTATACAACAGCGAAAACAACGCCGCCACCAGCCCCCAGCGCCGGCGGTGCTGACGTTGATTCGGTTCTTTTAAGGTCTCCGGTTTGTTTTTCTCTTCTTCTTGGTCCGTCACGTGAGCATCTCGCAAAGCGTCCGAGATCCTTTGAAGGCAGCAGGGGACACGGATTAAGGATGGCTCCTTGTGTATTCCAGCAGGATATGCGAGCTTTTAGGATTTGTTTCTTTCGCATTTTTACATCACAAAGATGGTAGGCGACCGACGTAATCATTCTTGATGTGTGTGTGATGTGTGTTTCGCCTACGCGAAGACGTATGAGGCATTCGGCGTCAAATAATCTATTGTTGTCTTAAAATCGAAATACGGAATGAGAGACGATTGCGGTTTTCAGGTCGGCATATTTGATTGGTTTGGTTTTCGTGTTGCAGGTTACGGGATCTGGCTGGTAACTGAAAAGGGGAAGTGTAGGGGTGGCAGGCCTCTATAGATGCTGATTGGACTGTTCGACTGGTAAGTGGTTAATGTACCTATTGTCTAAAATACATAATTTATAAGATCTTGTTCGTAAAGACTGCATGAAAATGAAAAAATCACCAACGTCGCAATCTACAGATGAAATAAGTAAAACCGACAATGCCGCAGACAAATGACATATAAAAGAAAACAAAACAGCAACAAGAAAGTGAGGTTAGACACGCTCTGTTGCTGGTTCTATCAAGTTATGTTATATTCACGATGTTCTTAGGTACATCTGACTTATATCTCTAGAAAAAACAGATTTCCATGGCTTGCTGCCATTTAAAAAAGACGTAAATGCATTATACAGAGGCTTCGTTAATGTTTGATATTTAGTAGGCCATGCATTTAGTTTGTAAGTTGGTACGACTGATCCATTGTCAAGTTGAATTTGAGATTCTTTATTGATTTTGCATGTTATATGATTTGGTGTGTATTTTGTTTTTTTTTTTTTTAATATTTATATACAGTGTTATTCACGAATAATATTGGGACAAACCAACCTATAATATAAAACATATTTTCAGTCACCTTTTTCAAAAGCAAAATTTTCAATATCTTCCCCTATGATAATTTCTTTTTTTCTTCGACTTCCAGAAGTTCAAACCGAATATTTTTCAATTTTACCCCGGAAGCTTAAACACGTTATGTTTTTGGAATCAGCACGGTGAAATCTATGTCCCAGAATTTTTTGGCAACTTTCTCAAAACCAAAATTTTTTAATATTGTGAAGACCAATTTTCGCCAATTATTTAAATAGAACCAAAGACATTTTCTGATAGGTTTCAACTTCCAAAAGCTAGTGTTTCAGCCTCATTTCTTCAATAGTTCCTACTATTTTTTTAGAATCGCTCACTAAATACTTACACATTTTTTCAGTTTAAAAAAAATATATTTTCAAACCGAAAATTTTTAAATATTATTCAGAGCTTAAACACACTACGTTCTCGGAAAAAATACGACGAAGTCTGTATCCCAGAATTTTTTGAAATTTTTTTGTCAATTTTTCAAAAGCTAAATTTTTCAATATCACCAGAATTTCGGCCAATTTGAAAAATTGAAGCAATACATTCCCTTACAAATTTCAGCTTCGAGAAGCTAGTTTTGGCCTCATTTCTTCAATATGTAGCTCCTACTATTTTTCCAGAATCGCCTACTCAAATATTGCAATTTCTTTTAAATATATTTTCAAACCGAATATTTTTTAATATTACTCTGTGAGCTTAAACACGCTATGTTTTGGGAATCAGCACGATGAAATCTAAGTATAGCCCAGAATTTTTTTGGAATTTTTTGTCAATTTTTTCAAAAGCAAAAATTTTCAATACAAAAATTTCGGCAAATTTTCGACAATTTTTGAAATGCAACCAAAACATTTTCTTATAAATTTGGACTTCCAGAAGCTAGTTTCGGCCTCATTTCTTCAATAGCTCCTGTCATTTTGCCACAATCGCCCACTAAATTATGGCAATTTTTTTCCGTTAAAAAAAATTTTAAACCGAATATTTTTAAACCATTACCATTACCCCGGGAGCGTAAACACGCTATGTTTCTGAAATTAACACGAGAAAATTTAGTTACCAGAATTTTTTGGTAATTTTTTGGCAACTTCCTCAAAACCAAAATTTTTTAATATTGTGAAGATTTCGGACAATTTTCACCAATTTTTTAAATAGAACCAAAGACATTTTCTTATAGATTTCAACTTCCAAAAGCTAGTGTTTCAGCCTCATTTCTTCAATAGCTCCTACTTATTTTTTTGAATCGCTTACTAAATCGTTACACATTTTTTCAATTTAAAACAAAAAGATATTTTCAAACAGGGGAAATTTTTGTCAATTTTTTCAAAAGTAAACATTTTCAATACAAAAATTTCGGCACATTTTCGACAATTTTTTAAATGCAACCGAAACATTTTCTTATAAATTTGGACTTCCAGAAGCTAATTTCGGCCTCATTTCTTCATAGTTCCTGTTATTTTGCCACAATCGCCCACTAAACTATGGCAATTTTTTTCCATTAAAAAAAATTTTAAACCGAATGTTTTTAAACCATTACCCCCCGGGAGCGTAAACACGCTATGCTTTTGAAATTAACACGCGAAAATCTAGTTACCGGTATTTTTTGGTACTTTTTTGGCAAATTTTCTGAAAAGCAAAATTTTTCGATGTTGTTAAAATTTTTACCAATTTTCAACAACTTTTGAAATTGAACCAAAGAAACTTACTATAAATTTCTACCACCTAAAGTTCATCTCGGCCTCATTTCTTTAATAGCTCTTACCATTTTTCCAGAATCACCCACTGAAATATTGCAATTTTTTTCGATTTACAAACAATATTTTCAAACTGAATATTTTTAAAATCATCACAATTGAGTCAGGGCGGGTGGGCGGGGTTTATATTTTTTCCCTTTTTTTAATATATGTAGTCTGCTTTTCTGTAGATAAATAAGGATTTTGCAGTTAAGCTCCGTCTTCTTGGCTCACGACGAATAGAAAACATTATCACAATGGAGACAGGGTGGGTGGGCGGGGTTATATTTTGTCTCTGTTTTTTTTTTTAATATACGTAGTTTTCTTTTCACACCAAGAAACTTAAAACATGTTTAAAATTGTAGAAAAATAAAGATTTTCCAATTAAGCTGCGCCCCACGGCTTACGACGAATACAAAAATCATCACAATTGACATTGGGTGGGTGGGCGGGGCTTATATTTGGCCCTTTTTACTTAATTTACGTAGTCATCTTTTCACAAAAGGAAACTAGAAGAGCTTAAACACACTGTGTTCTTGGAATCAAACAACGAAATCTAAATATATCCCAGAATTTTTTAGGAAATTTTTTACAACTTTATCAAAAGCCAATGTTTCCAATATTACGAAAATTTCAGCTAATTTTCGTGAATTTTTGAAAGTGAGTCAAAATATTTTCTTATACATTTCGACTTCCGAAAGCAGGTTTCGGCCTTATTTTTTCAATAGTTCCTAATATTTTTCCATAATTTTCCATTAGAAAAAATGTTAAAAAAAGTATTACCCCGGGAGCTTAAACATGCTCTGTTTTTGCAATTAACACCACGAAATTTAGATGCCAGAATTTTTTAGCAATTTTTTTGAAACGCAACATTTTTCGATAATATTATTAATTTCTACCAATTTGGACAATTTTGGAAATTGAATCAAAAACATTTCCTTATCCTCGTCTCGGCCTAATTTTTTTAATATCTCTTACCATTTTTCCAGAATCACCCATTGAAATATAGCAAGATTTTTCGATTTAAAAAAAATTTTAAACGGAACATTTTTAAATATTACTCCGGGAGCTTAAACACACTATGTTCTTGGAATCAGCACAACGAAATGAGTACATCCCAGAATTTTTTGGGAAATTTTTGACAATCTTTTCAAAAGCAAAAGTTTTCAAAATTACGAAAATTTCAGACAATTTTCGTAAATTTTTGAAATTGAATCAAAACATTTTCTTATAAAATTTCGACTGCCGGAAGCTAATTTCCGCCTCATTTCCCTATCATTTTTCCACAATTTTTCCATTAGAAAAAAAAGTTTTATATCGAATATTTTTAAGTTTTACCCCGGGAACTTAAACATGCTCTGATTTTGGAAGTAACACGACGAAATTTAGATACCAAAATTTTCTGGGAATTTTTTGAACAGCAAAACTTTTATTAGTTATTAAAATTTCTACCAATTTTCGACAATTTTAGAAATTGAAATCTATGTTACAGGTATTTTTTGGGAATTTTTTGACAATTTTTCACAAAAGCAAAATTTTTCAATGTTATTTTTTTTTCGGTAGTTCTTACGATTTTACAGGAATCGCCCACTGAAATATTGCAATTTTTTCGATTAAAAAAAAATTCAAACCGAATATTTCTAAAAATTTTTCAGTATCACGAAAATTTCCGCCAATTTTCAAAAATAATCGAAATTGAACAAAAGTCATTCTCGAAGTTAATTTCGGCTTCATCTCTTCAGTTTTTCTACAATTTTTCCAGAGCCACCCACTAAATTATTGCAATTTCTTCGATTAAAACAAATATTTCAACCGAGTATTTTTAAATACTTCCCCGGGAGTATAGACATGCTATCTTTTTGGAATCAACACGACAAAATCCACGAGTATTTCCCAGAATTCTCTGACAACTTTTTCAAAAGCTAAATTTTTCAATATTATCAAAATTTCGGTCAATTTTTAACATTTTTCGAAAGTGAACTATTTAAATAAAATCGCCTAATGATATGTGACAATTTTTTCAATTTAAAAAATATAGGAGTATATACATATATCTTTTCAAACCGAATATTTTCAAATCTTGCACACAATATTTTTGGAATCGACACGACGAAATCTGTTTCCCAGATTTTTTTGAGAATTTTTTGCTAATTTTTTCAACAGCGAAATGTTTCAATGACAATTAAAACAATTAAAATTTGGGTCAATCCTCGACACATTTCGAAATTTAGCCAAAGTCATTTTTTTAGACTTCGAACTCCAGAAGGTAGTTTAAGTCTTATTTCTTCAATAACTTTTACCGTTCTCCCAGCATCGCCCACTGAAATATTAGCATTTTTTCGATTAAAAAAAAATTATGTTTTCAAAACAATTTTGCGCTGGGACCATAAACACGCTATGATTTTAAAATCAATAAGACGAAATCTATATCCCCGAATTTTTTAAGAATAAAACTCCTAGTAATTCCCAAAGCGTTCAAAATTTCCATAGATTGGAAAGACTAAAGACTTTAAAGGCTCTAAAGGGTCTAAAGACTCTAAGGACTCTAAGGGGTCAAAAGCTAAAATTCTGTTTCGAATACTTGAAAGATTCTAAAGGTTCTAGAGGAATCCCAAAAAGCCAAAGATTCTGAAACTTGTAAAAATCGCGTGATCTCTTATGATGCCAAAGATTTAAAAAATTCCAAAGACTTTGAAGAAAACGAAAATCTTAAAGACCTAACAATCGTAAAGATCGCTGCTTTCTTTATTTTTTAAAAATTCTAAAAGCACTCAAGGCCTTGAATACCCTAATTAGTATCTTACAAATCTTGGAGACTGTAAAGATTCGAGAGATTCTAAAAATTCCAAAGATTTAGACCCTTGAGATCTATAAATTTAGAAAATCTGAAAACTTTAGAAAGTGTGGGAAAAATGTGGTAGACCTAGAGGTCCTGAAAATATTGGAAAAGTTTGAATTTCAAAATTCTGCTATCACTGGAGCCTGAAAATTTTAGAAATTTTGGAAAATGTGGAAATTCTGGTGATTTTGTGTACTCCGGATAATCTGAAAAATTGGACTAATCTGGAAAACCTGAACATTTTGAAAATTAAAAAAAAATGTTTTCAAAATAAGTATTTTTAAATATTGCACTGGGAGCATAAACACGCTATGTTTTTAAAATCAATAAGACGAAATCTATATCTCCGAATTTTTTGAGAATTTTGGGCAACTTCCTCAAAAGCAAAATTTTTCAAGAACTTCAACAAAATCTTAAAATTTTTTAAGAACCTGGAAGTACTAATGATCCTAGAAATTGCAGAAATTTTAGGCTTTATAAAACTCCTAGTAATTCCCAAAGCGTTCAAAATTTCCATAGATTGGAAAGACTAAAGATTTTAAAGACTAAAGACTTTAAAGGCTCTAAAGGGTCTAAAGACTCTAAGGACTCTAAGGGGTCAAAAGCTAAAATTCTGTTTCGAATACTTGAAAGATTCTAAAGGTTCTAGAGGAATTCCAAAAAGCCAAAGATTCTGAAACTTGTAAAAATCGCGTGATCTCTTATGATGCCAAAGATTTTAAAAATTCCAAAGACTTTAAAGAAAACAAAAATCTTAAAGACCTAACAATCGTAAAAGTCGCTGCTTTCTTTACTTTTTTATAAATCCTAAAAGCACTCAAGGCCTTGAATACCCTAATTATTATCTTATAAATCTTGAAGACTGTAAAGATTCCAGAGATTCTAAAAATTCCAAAGAAAGAAAGAAATGAAAAATTGAAAAACCAAACTTGAAATATCGAAAAATTGAAAAAATTGGCAAACTGAAAATTGGGTAACGAAAAAACAGTTAAAAAATGGAACAACTGAGAAAATGATAGAAACTGTAAAATCGAAAAAATTAAATACCGAAATGTTGAAAAAATAGCGAAAGTAAAAAATCGGACAACGAAAAAATCAACAATTGAAAAATCAAATAATAATCTTAAAATGGAAAAATCGAAAAAACGAGAAACTGTCAAACCTAAAAATTATAACATTGAAACCTGAAAAAATTGACGAAATAAAAATCGAGAAACTGAAGAATCGACAACAAAAAAAAAATGCAACAATTCCAAAATAAATATGGAAAAACTGAGAAATCTTAACATGGAAAAGCTAAGAATCTTAAAAACTTCAAAAATCGATGCGAATTAAAAAAACACAGATGAGAGCAATAATATTCGACTTTGGGCCAGTTTGAATTTAGCGCCGATGTACTTTGTTGTGATTGGTCGGCACGGGTGCAGCAATTAATATATGCTGTGAAAACTATGATCACTCTATACTTGTAATTTATGATTGCATTCATATTTTTTAGATATGCTTATACAGAGTGAGTCAAAAAAATTAATGAATCAGTCAATTTATTTTATTGATTAAATCAAGAATTGCAAAACTGAATACTTTGAAATCTTGCAGACGTTTTAAAGTCATTGTAGGTATGATAAATTGTTAAATCTATAAATTTTAGAAAATCTGAAAAATCTAGAAAGTGTGGTAGACCTAGAGGTCTTGAAAATATTGGAAAAGCTTGAATTTCAAATTTATGGTATAACTGGAGCCTGAAAATTTTAGAAATTTTGGAAAATGTGGAAATTCTGGTCAACGTAGACGTACTCGCACCAGTTATAACTACCTCAATAATGAAAACAATATTTTACAAATATTGTAATAGTTTTTAATTAGGCATTCGTTCAAATAGCATTTATAAATAATTTAAAAAGAAAAAAATCTAAACGGGCCCGAACTACCGTGTTTTTCGTATCTGTTACTGTTTATTTATCTTGTTGTCATTAAAAAAATATAACCTAATCGCGTCGTTAGAATTTCAGAACTCGTTGGCGTATTTTTGGCGACTCGTATGAACATTAATTTCGAATAAATCTTGCGGATTTATTAATAGAAAGGCGACTCCACATAAATTAATTTCGCTAACGCTAAAGTAAAGGTATCCACAGGTGTCGGCTCGTGTAACAAATTGCGGAAAAATAAGATTCTATTAGTAACAGTTCTATGTCTTTATTGTCGAGTGTAATAAATCAGCGATTTTCATATGAAAAGAATAAATTCGTTATTTATGGCGGACGTGTTTGAAATGAATGTCCAGGTCTAATAAGCCACAATTTACGATTGACCTGAAAGGTAATTAAAAGCGAGACTGAAAGTAAAACTAGTTTGGCATTAACTCAAACGACACGACGACGACAATGCAGTGCTCGGCTTAATTACATTGTCGATATTTCTGTGAGAATTTACTTAAAAGTTTAGCGGGAATTAATTAGGGGAAGGTGGAGCATTAAAAGACAGACTGTCATGCCATCTATGTTTGATATTCATCGTGTTAGTTACAGTTTTTTTTTTCAAAAACTTGGATGTCGAAATAATCCACTTCGGCCCACCTTTCCCTACACCCAACACGCGAGCAAGGTGAAACTCCCAAACTACTTCCTAAATGTCGTTTTGTGTTATTTCCAACACGTAACATTGTTTTTGTCGCATTATTAGTACAGCATATAGCAAAGAAAATGATGCCAATAAAAACTCATCATTTACGGAATTACGTTACGCATTACCAGTATTATTAGGCTTGTGGTACCCTGTCGCAGGAATTTATTACAAAACTGAGTGTAAATTTAATTATTTTATAATAGTAGCGTTATACAAACTGGATTATTATACAAGCAATCAGAATCATAGTTACTAAAATAAGTGAGGCATGAATTTACGTAGGCAGGACTGTTTTACTTCCATTATGCAAAGCGACATTCCAAATTTCAGACTAACTCGTTTCATTATACAATCGTTTTTGCAATTCAAAGGTTTCGTTTTTGAATTCAGGCCGGTGCATTATAAAACCTAAAATAAAAAACCGAATACCATCAGCAAATTCGTTTTTAATTACATGCAACGGGCTACCTCCAGGCTACACATAATCACGCGAAAATATCTCGGAAAAAACGAATAAAGCGGTGTTCATGATAGCACGTGTATTCGGTTTATCTAAAGATTGCCCCTCATTTAGATTTCGTACGTATTTTGAATAACTTGTATGCTTGAGGTTGGCACACATTAATATTCATTTTTCTTATCGCTTTGTGATACTTTTTGTATATTTGATTGCATAAGCGGCTACTGGTAGGTGAATTTTGCGATAAAAGTACATTTAAAAATGAAACTGTATTTTGACCTCGAATTCTTGCCTGATTAAATTGTGTTTTGTGTTGTCAAAGTTTGCCTCAAGGCTGCCAGTTTTTTTTTTATAAAAGCGTGTGCTTTACCATGAGTGTGCGGTTGCCGCACGAGGCCTGACGAGCGCTCGTAAACCTTTTTTCTTTGGCATTTCACAATCAAACACGGCGAAAAATGTAGAATGGTGGAAATTATCGCTTTTGGCATTTTCTTATCTTTAGCAAGCAAAGTGGGGAATTTAATTTGCTGTAATACAGTGACGTATGTGAAACCTTCGCCCACATACGTCATGGGCGTCTAAATTAAATTTTGAAGGATTTGGTAAATCAGTTTCCATACGTTAATTTGTTATTAATGTCGCGGTTATGACGTAGGATGTATACTTGTTGCATTTTTTTGTGTCTGTTTGTTGTCTGTTGGCGGTTTTATTGAACTGATCAACACCGAAACTACTGAACTGATTGTCGGAAAATTTTAAGTCTATTCCACTTTTCTTCCAAGTCTACAAGTTCTTCTTAGTCTGATAGTTTTGAGTATTGCTATTTTCCTATGTTTATTGCTAGTTTCTTCCTCATTAAGTTTATAGTTTCTCATCACCACTTAGTTATTTTTGCCGAAAATAGATCTCCGGAATACAGTCATCACCTCACTGGTGAGGTTAGATCAGGACAGAACAATTCAGATGAGGTTAGGTCAAGTCAGGTCATATGGAGTCAAATTTCAGGAACATAGTCAAGGTCTCGGGCACACAGTCGAGACTTCTAGATAAAATCAGAGTCTCCGAAACGCAGTCAACATAGTTTCTGTGTTTCCTGAAAACAGTCATAATTTCTGAGACCCTAGAACATAGTTAGGACCTCCAGAACACAGTCAAGGTTTTCGAAATACAGTTAAGGTTTCCTGGTTACAGTCTCAAGGCTGTCGGAACACCAATCAGGATATCCGGGAAACGAAAATGTTTCTCCACGGGACAATTATGGCCTTCTCAACACAGTTTTAGGCTTTTGGAGACACTGTCAGGGTCTCTGACACACAGTAAAGGCTTCAGAATACAGATAAGGCTCTCGGGACACAGTAAAGGGTTCCCCGGAACACATTCATGGCTCCTGAACACAGTTTCAGAGTTTCCAGGACACAGTCAACATCTTTGAGGCATAGTAAGGGCCACTGGAACATAGGCAAAGCCTCTGGAACAGGTGGGGTCCCTGGAATACAGTGACAATATTCGGAATTGTATTGAAGCCTTTGGAACACCATCAGAGCCCCCGAAACAGACACAGAGGCCAATCATGATCAGGGCGTTCGAAACATACTTAGGGCTAGCAAAATATAGCTAAGACTTCAGGGACACGGTTTCAGGGCTTTTGGAACACCAACCAGAGTATCTGGCACAGAGTGAAGGGTCCTCCGGAACACATTCATGGCTCCTGAACACAGTTTCAGAGATTCCAAGACACAGTCATGATCTCTGAGACATAATAAGTGCCACTGGAACATAGTCAGAAACTCCGGGACAGTTAGGATCTCTGAAATACAGTGAGTCTTCAGAAATCTATTGGGGCCTTTAGAACACTGTCAGAGCCCCCGAAACAGAGTCAGGGCCTGTGAAGCACAATCATGGCATCCGGAACACAGTCAGGGCCTTCGAAAAATAGTTAGGGCTATCAAAATATAGTTACGGTTTCAGGGTTTTCGGAATACCAATCCGGTTATCCAGCATTTAGTTAAGAGTTCTCCGGAACAAAATCATGATCTCAAGAACATTGTTTCAGGATTCTCTAGACACAGTCACGACCTTTGAAACATAATATTAGCCTCCAAGACATAATTAATGTTTTCAGAACACTAATCAGAGTATCCGGTAGGCAGAAATAGTTCTCCGCGGTACCATTATAGCCTTCGCAACACCGTTTTAGGGTTTTCGAGGTCTCAGAGTCAGGGCTTGAAATACAGATAAGGCTTTCGGGACACAGTGTCAGAGCTTCTGGGACACCTCAGGGAAAATTAAGGTCTCTGGAATACAGTGGTACTCTTCGGAATTATGTTGGGGCCCCTGGAACACTGTTAGACCCCCCAAACAGAATCACAGCTTGTGAAGTATAATCATGGCCGCCACAACTTTCGGGGCTTTCGGAACACCAATTCGAGTATCCAGCATTCAGTCAAGAGTCTCCAGAACAGAGTCATGGCGCGAGAACACAGTTTTAAGATTTTCAGGACACAGGCACGATCTCTGAAACACAGTATTGGCTTCTAGGACATAATCAGGGTCTCGGGAATAGTATCGGGGACCTCGGAACACAGTCCAAGCCCCCAAGACACATTCAAGGAACACTGGAACACAATCATGACCTTCAGAGTACAGCCAGGGCCTCTGGAACAAAGTCAGGCCCCCCGGAACATAGAGCCTCCGGGACAGTGAGGACTTTCGAAACACAATCAGGACCGCCAGAGCACAGCCAGACCCCAGGACATACTTAGTTAAAGCCTCCGGAACATAGTCAGGGACAGTCACTGTATTGAACACGGTCAGGGTCTTTGGAATATTGTCCTTGATATTTTTTCTATTTTCTTTACGAATAAGTTCAGTTTGTAATCTCTAAATAATTTTTCTGTTCTATTTTTTGCTACTCTGGTGTATGTATGTAATTTTTACTTCCCGAGCGTAAGCAAAGGAAGTATTGTAATTGAGTCTGTCGGCCGACTCTCTACTTTTGCATTTTCTCAACCTATCATGACCCCTACAGGACGAAGAAATAGGTCTCCCGTTTCCGTCTGTCTGTCCGTCCGTCTGTCTGCCGTCCCGGATTTTTATTAGACAGATAATCTTCGAAAGTATTGGGCCGATTGTTGTCAAATTTTGTACTTATATTCGGTATAGTATGTAGATGGTAAAACACTAACCAAAGTTTGTCTAATCATCCCCACCACTAATGTAATGACGTCACTTCAAAATTGTACATAGTAATTGGGTTTTAAACTGTATCAAATAACATAGTCTTACAGATGTAGTTTATGATTCCGAATTGAGATTTTAACCGAAACGTCCAGATTTTTGGAAAAAAAATCAAAATTAGGAAACAACATTTTGACAATTAATTTGGAATCTACAAAACCGAATGCTTTGAAATCTTGCAGATGGTTTAGAGTTATGATAAGCATGATAAAATTCTAATCACTATATATTTACTTATCCCCTCCAAAAAATTGATTACGTCAGCTCAAAAGTTTGCCAAATAAATCCTATCTAAAATGTACAAAATATAATGAGTCTGTACTTGTAATTTATCATTCCATTCTATTTTTTTGGATTTGCGTATACAGAGTGACCCAAAAAAAATATCATTGTATTTCAGGAGCGGGGGAAGTTCTGTCGCAACAGCTTTCGATCATTTTTTTTTAATTATATCGTAGACACAAAAATTATTACAATCCAAAATGCTTGAAGACACGACTCATCAGAAAAATTTGTGTAAATAACATCGTAAGAAAGGAAAGTGATCCAAACACTGTAACACTTAGATTTAAAAATGCTAATTTAAATCCTTGTTATCCCGTAGAGAGTTCAGTTTAATTTATTTTCAATTTTCTTTCTATGTGTAACAAAATAACTTTGTGTTTTACTGCACAAAGTGGGATTTTTATTATCTTTTCAAGGTATATAGGTTTTGCATTGTTTCACGTACTGGTGAATTTATAACCTATTCAGAACTTTGGGTTCTCGGATAATGATGGATACTTTCAGCAAATTCCAAAACTAGATGACCACAAACCATGAAAATGGTCGAAGAGGCATTAGTAAAAATTTTTAACTAATGGTCTCAGCGCAAAAGCGGATTTTAAAGTCAGGCGAGTCGAATCATAAACAAATGACAGAAACAAAGTGGGACCCAAGGGGATCCCTGGAAAGCTCCTTTGCCACTTGGTTCAGTTCCCACTTTTACTTACTTTAGTTAGCGACTATTGTGTTTGCTAGCGTAGAAACAGATACCTCTGATTCCTTGGGGATCAAGTTTGGCGAGTCTTCGTCCATGTAGAACCTTGTCGAGGCACTAGAGAAATCAATGTACTTATAATATGATGTCACGGGATCGTGATTTTCGAGCGAGAGGCCAGTCATTATGTCAAGGTAGTAAGTTCGTACAAATCGATCTGGCGGCTGTAAAGCCACGTTGATTGTGCGGAATAATAATGTTTGGAAGCAGAAACGTGTGAGTTGTTCTGTTATTACTAACTTCGTAACTATTGAACTGGCACAGAGTTAGCTAAGTAGTTGGTAACTGTTTAGATGCAATCTATTTCTCTTAGTAAAAATTGGCAGACAAACTATATTAAGTACCTGTACAAAAATGGATGCGATTATTTATTAATATGACTTAAGTATATTTGTTTTTTATTGATTACTATGTGTCTTTTCGTATCTTATATTTAATGGTTGTAGCACTTGGTACATTAAAACATTCAACATTGAAAGGAAAGAACATTAAGGCAACACATAAATCGAATATAATCGCTGGTCGCAATACAAAAATGTAGTAAAGATAAGAAAATGGATAATAAGGTAGGTAGTTTATCAACCCGAATATAAAATGCAAGAAAGCTATCAACAGTACATAAAAATAAAATTTATCCAGGTGACGGAAACAACAAGAGAAAATGCACATAGATGCAATTGGAAAAACAGTATTTTAATTTGATTCATAGCACTCTTTCTTGGGAAAATAACCTCTTCATGGTAAAAAATATATTTCAGACTTCATAGGTACTTAATTATTTTGGTCTTTTTCCCTTAATTTTTTTATTAGTTCTACTAGCTAATTTTCAAACCGGACACTAAATCGGTGAAAGTCCGTTTTTCAAATTTAACGTGACATAACTCCAAAATAGTTTCAGACCCCAACTCCATCTGTTTATTATAGAGAGATTTAGGATGAAATCATTTCCGAATACAAATCTTTCCTTATTTATTTGGGCATTACGCCAAAACGGTTCAAGACTTCGCATTGCGGTTTAGAGAATTCGATTCTTTGAACCTTTCTAGTCCTGCTTGACAATTTTCGGACCAGAAACCCGATCTGTTCATAACTCCAGAACGGTTTAAACATACGAATTACGTTCGATTCATTGAAGTTTTGTTAAGTCTTGATAGCTAATTCTCAGACAAGATACTGGATCTGTTTAGTATGAAAAGATAAATATACCGGGTGCCTGGAAAATGGCGGATTAACTCTACGCTAACTGGTGAGTCTGGAAAAATAGTCAAATAATTCCTCACATTTTGGTGGAGTTATAATGTAAGTACATAGATATGGTCGTGTTGTTTTTGTAATAATTTGATAAAATTCCATTTGACAACAATGTTAAAAATGTTTAACCTATCAAAAATCGTCAAATTTTTCAAAACCTTACGTTTAAAATGTTCGCAGTTAATTTTAAGTCCTCTGGTGTTTTATTTTCGGATAAATTTAAAGCAATCTGGTGTTTTGTTGCTGGATGAACTTGAAAAAAATCTTTTGAGCTTTTAATGTTTTATTGTTTATCAATCTGAAAAAATCTTGGGTGACCCAGTATTTTTTTTTTACTTCGGGAGATTCTTGGGTACCCATGGTGTATCATTTTAGGAGCCCATGAAAATTTTTTTTGTAAATTATTTAAAACAATTTTCGGGGACTGTTCGATTTTTGGAAAATTCTAATCTGACCTGTTTATGAGTTCATTTTGGGCTCCCGTTTTTTTTTTGAAAAATTTTAAAAATATTGAGGTTCTTGTTTGAAAACAATTTGAAAGTGCTTTGGAGTCTTTAGTGTCTTTTATTATAGTACTCAATTAAATTAAATTTCTTGGAGGATATGTCATGTGCCAAAATCAGTCTTAACTGGTACCTACTGGTCCCACCCACTGCCCTCTTTTTCCTTAGGGGGTATCCCTTTTACCAAAATTACTCTTATCTTAGCAGGTACTCGCCCCGCCCACCCGCCCTCTCTTTTCCTGCGGGGTATGTCATTTGCCAAAATCAGTCTTATCTTATCTAGTAGCTGCTAAAATAAAACTGATTTTGGCTAATGAGATACCTTCTAAGAAAAGAGAAGGTGGGTGGAGGGGGCTAGTACCTGCTAAGATAAGACTAATTTTGGCAAATGAGATCCCTCTAAGAAAACAGGGGGGGGTGGGTGGGGTTAGTATTTGCTAAGATAAAACTGATTTTGGCAGCTACTAGCCTCGCCCGTCCAACGCCTCTTTTTTTAGAGGGTATAGCATTTGCCAAAATCAGTTTTATCTTAGCGGGTACTAGCCCCTCCCACCCGTCCGCTCTTTTGTTAGAGAGTATCTCATTTGCCAAAATCACTCCCATCTTAGCAGGAACTAGCCCCGGCCACCCTCTCTTTTCTTAGACAGTATGTCATTCACCAAAATCGGTCTAATTTTAGCAGGTACTGGCCCCGCCCACCCGCCCTCTCTTTTCTTAAAGGGTGTGTCATTTGTCAAAATCAGTCTTACCTGAACTAGTAGCTGCTAAAATAAAACTGATTTTGCCTAATGAGATACCTCCTAAGAAAAGAAAAGCTGGTTAGAGGGGGCTAGTACCCGCCAAGATAAGACTGATTTTAGCAAATGAGCTCCTTCTAAGAAAACAGAGGACGGGTGGGTGGGGTGAGTACCTGCTAATCTAAGATTTATTTTGGCAAATCACTTACCTTCTAAGAAAAGAGAGGGTGGGTGGGTGGGGCTAGTATCTGCTAAGATAAAACTGATTTTGGCAGCTACTAGCCTCGCCCGTCCAACGTCTCTTTTTTTAGAGGGTATAGCATTTGCCAAAATCAGTTTTATCTTAGCAGGTACTAACCCCTCCCACCCGCCCGCTCTTCTGTTAGAGTGTCTCATTTGCCAAAATCACTCTCATCTTAGAAGGAACTAGCCCCGCCCACCCTCTCTTTTCTTAGACAGTATGTCATTTACCAAAATGGGTCTTATTTTAGCAGGTACTAGCCCCGCCCACACGCCCTCTCTTTTCTTAAAGGGTATATCATTTGCCAAAATCAGTCTTATCTCAGCTAGTAGCTGCTAAAATAAAACTGATTTTGGCTAATGAGATACCTTCTAAAAAAAAGAAGGTGGTGAAGGGGGCTAGTACCTGCCAAGATAAGACTGGCTTTGGCAAATGAGATCCTCTAAGAAAACAGAGGGCGGGTGGGTGGGGTGAGTACCTGCTAAACTAAGATCTATTTTGGCACATCACCTACCTTCTAAGAAAAAAGAGGGTGGGTGGGTGGGGCTAGAATCTTGTTAGATAAAACTGATTTTGGCAGCTACTTGCCTCGCCCGTCCAACGTCTCTTTTTTTAGAGGGTATGGCATTTGCCAAAATCAGTTTTATCTTAGCAGGTACTAGCCCCTCCCACCCGCCCGCTCTTTTGTTAGAGTGTCTCATTTGCCAAAATCACTCTCATCTTAGAAGGAACTAGCCCCGCCCACCCTCTCTTTTCTTAGACAGTATGTCATTTACCAAAATGGGTCTTATTTTAGCATGTACTATCCCCGCCCACCCGCCCTCTCTTTTCTCAAAGGGTATGTCATTTGCCAAAATCAGTCTTATCTTAACTAGTAGTTGCTAAAATAAAACTGATTTTGGCTAATGAGATACCTTCTAAGAAAAGAGAAGGTTGCTGAAGGGGGCTAGTACCTACCAAGATAAGACTGATTTTGGCAAATGAGATTCCTCTAAGATAACAGAGGACGGGTGAGTGGGGTGAGTACCTGGTAATCTAAGATCTAGTTTGGCAAATCACCTACCTTCTAAGAAAAGGGAGGGTGGGTGGGTGGGGCTAGTATCTGCCAAGGTAAAACTGATTTTGGCAGCTAGTAGCCTTGCCCGTCTAACGTCACTTTTTTTAGAGGGTATAGCATTTGCCAAAATTAGTTTTATCTTAGCAGGTACTAGCCCCTCCCACCCGCCCGCTCTTTTGTTAGAGAGTAGCTCATTTACCAAAATTACTCTCATCTTAGCAGGAACTAGCCCAGCCCATCCTCTCTTTTCTTAGACAGTATGTCATTTACCAAAATGGGTCTTATTTTAGCAGGTACTAGCCCCGCCCACTCGCCTTCTCTTTTCTTAGAAGAGTATGTCATTTGCCAAAATCAGCCTTATCTTAACTAGTAGCTGCTAAAATAAAACTGAATTTTGTTAATGAGATACATTCTAAGAAAATAGAAGGGGGGTGGAGGGGGCTAGTACCTGCCAAGATAAGACTGACTTTGGCAAATGAGATCCCTCTAAGAAAACAGAGGGCGGGTGGGTGGGGTGAGTACCTGGTAATCTAAGATCTATTTGGCAAATCACCTACCTTTTAAGAAAAGAGAGGGTGGGTGGGTGGGGCTAGTATCTGCTAAGATAAAACTAATTTTGGCAGCTAATAGCCTCGGCCGTCCAAAATCAGTACTATCTTAGCAGGTACTTAGAAGGTATGTCATTTGCCAAAATCAACCTTACCTTAGGTAATAGCTACTAAGATAAACATATCGCAAATCATACACTTTCTTGGCTTGTTTTTGACGAAAGAAGATGTTTGGTTGCCTACATTTACAAAAAAAATGCTCTCTTTAGGTCTTACCCAGTATAGAGATCTCTATACTGTCCTCTTGCTTTAATCAACAATAACTAAAAAATGGATAGTTTAACGAAAAAATAAATCTAATCACCGGATGAGCGATAATATTACCTACACTGTCAGATTTTTACAAGTTAAAATACGTTATACTCGTAGCTTTGGCTCAAAAAGAAAACTACGTTTTTCCGGTTTTTTTTTTCCTTAACCTTTCTAGTCCCATGAGCAACTTACTTTATTAATAAATTCGTTGTAACTCCGTCAGCAGCCACCAACAAAGTCGGAAAACTGCAGTGGAAACCATGACCTGTGTATTTTGCAGGTTTATTTGTGTTTGTTAGTTTATTTGAAATTTTTTCAAGTGGTTGCAAATACACATTTTGTAACATTTTTTATTTTTGCCACTTCGTACTTGAAAACTTTAACTCACTGGAAGCAGAGACACTTGTTTTTGCTATATCTTTAATATCATTGAATATAAACAAGAACCTAAAGGATTCTGGCCACTTTCACTGGCCATTAGTTATACTGAAAGCTGCGCAAAAAATGATAACTACCGCTAAGAATATATTCAGTTCTGAAAAAAGTTACAATAATTTAATAATTTCTTAATTTCTATACGTTTTGAATCATACAAAGTTATCTCAGATTTGTATTTTTCAATGTTTAGGTTTTGTATTTGCGCTAATGTTACCTGTCAAACGAGCACAGCACAGAGAATAACAACATAATAGCAACGAGCTTGAAATCTACATTATCGCTCGTGCGTGTGACATCATTATTTCACGCACACTCGCGAAAAAGCCGAGACACTTCCCCACATCCTTTATTTTTCCTTTAATTTGTCTTCGTGTCATATCCGAAAGCCTATGATTGAAGTTGTTCAAATATTTGCGCAAAGAAAAAGTCAACATCTGCTATTTGTCGTCTCAATATGTCGAGAATCCGACCAAACGTAATTGATTTCAATGGCTAAATAAAACTTTGAGTAGGATGTAAGCAAACATTTAACTTAGAAAATATTATTACGTCATATCGAGAACAATCATTTTTTTCCAACTTTATCGGAGAAAAACAAACAAACCTGTACCTATCCACAGCGTAATAAATAAATCAATACACTAAAATGACGCCCTGTAATTACCTTAACACGTTACGTGACAACAATCCCAGAGAATCGCCCCGTGGGACAGGCAAAAGCGTCCAAACGTGGTTTGTTTGACGGAAACATGCACCCGGAAACAGGAAACAAGAGCATATAATGACCATAACCTTACGTTAGTGCGGAAAAAATCCGTCTCCTAATACTTTTTTCGTCCACAATATTCGCTTCTCTGGCGACTGTTCGCGCCAAGGTCGACATTTCCAATAAATTTCTGAACGACCTTCCCATTGTTTTTTTTATTTCAGTTTTCTTTTACGTTTAAAATGTGGCTCCACTCCTAATACCGTTAATTATTCGTGCACTTCCGTCACGTGCGTCGATTGACGTTTTTGACATTTGGTGGCAACGCCGCATTATTTCGTTATTTTGTATTAATTAGGTGTTTCCTGTACGTAAATGTCATCTATGTAAGCGATCGCAATTGCTCGGATTGTTGCACTATGGCTGAATAAGTTGTAAATAAAATTAAAATGAAAGTTGTAGGTATTGAAAGTAAAATGTTATTTGTTAATGTTTATTTACATAATGCTAGGCAGGTTTGCTAAATGGAAAAAGGTTAAATGAGACGGGAAAATTGTCATTATGGGACATTTGCATTCTGCGAGCGGCTAATTTATGTGCAGAACGAGTTCGGTGTTGGCTTTTTGAAAGAATTTGGAAATACGTTTGGTGTGATATAAGAATAGAAATTTATAGAATTAACATGTTGGAGTGAAAAGGTAGCAAAATTATACAGTCGTCGGATTATTTGGTAGAGCATAAAATTCAAGGTTGCTCAAAAAATATATAATAATTGTAAAAATTTGCTTTTTTTATATGACCTTAAATGCAATAGATGCACGTTTGTATAATATTTTAGAAGTGACTCATCGTGTCACATGTGGATTTTTTAATGGCGAACTAATTCGGTAACCGTTATAAGAAAGTACATTTTTTTAATTCTTCCAACTATTATCTATCTTCAAAAGGTTTGTGGTTTTCCTTTTTTGGTCTTAATTAAGTATGGAAAAAAGTGAGAAATCCGTAACGAGTCCTGTTAGTGTGGTTTCGCACTTTTATACATAGTTTCACGTAAGACGAGTTAAAATAGGTGATCAAGGAGAAAACTGGTTCCACTTAAAGGATTAACATTAAGTAACAAATTACAATAAATCGAGCGTTTATATTTTTTGTCTTCCTGCCTTTTTGTCTTCCCGGTATTTTGGTTTTTCTGCTCGGGAGGTGTAGTGTGTGTGATAAAATTTCTCGCTAATAAATATTTTCAGCTTTCTGGTTTGCCTTCAATTTCTCCGATTTATTAAATACAGTCCATAATATTTTACTTGAAATAATTAGAAATCGTTACGAAATAGAGATAAATGCTAAAGTGTCTATTTTATCTGCTCAATTTGCACTGCCCCAGCTTCGTCCATATCCTGATTAATTCTCTGGCTTTCTCGGTTTTAGCTTATTAGTATTTCTATCGATCCTTCCACCTCAAAGACAAATATCGTCGCTTATTTCCCGAGCTGCCAAGATTTCAAGCGGTGCTTTCTACACATTTTTTCGTAAGGAGATATTTGTTCGGTATCGACACGAAACTCCAAGCACCCTTCATTGTTTTATTTACTTACAAATTAAAAAGTTAAAAAAAATCACAATAAGGAATCCAGGGCAATTTTTGCTGCAGTCGGCTTTTAACATTTATAGAAAACTCGAGTCTGAATGTTGACTGTATTCTGTAAACGTTATAAAATTTTATTTTGCAATTCTTTTTTTACCATAACTTCAAAATTAAAGAATTAACTTCGTAATTCTGATATGTTTTCATATGTCAGTCTAAAATTCCGAAAAAATGGCATCTGTCAATAGTAAAAATGACGTTGTGGATCGTATTTTAGCAAATTATGAAAATTAAATAATTAATAACTAATTATTTAGAGATCTATAAAAAAAAATTATGACGCCATCTTATATTTTTTTTAGTTTTCGATTTTTCAGTTTTTTTACTTCTTGTTTTTTTTTATTTTTCCAGTTTTCGATGTTCCAACAATTGATTTTACGAATTTTTGAATTTCAAATTTTTGGATTTTCGATTTCTCGAATTTTCAATTTTCCGATTTTTCGATTTTTCTATTTTTAGAATTTTTCGATTTTCGATTCTTGATTTTTCAAATTTTGAATTTTTCAATTTTTCCGTTCTTCAGTTTTAGCTATTTCATTTTTTTTACATTTCGATTTTTGACCTTCTGGAAGATCTTTTGATTTGTCGATTTTCGATTTTAGGATTTTTGGTTTTTATAATTTTCAATTATTCCGTTTTCCAATTTTAGCCATTTAAATTTTTTCACTTTTCGATTTCTTGAATATAATTTTTGTTTAATTTTCCTTTTTTTTATTTTAGATTATTCAAATTTTAGATGTTTCGATTTTTCAGTTTTTCAATTCTTTGACTTTCGAAATATTTTTTGATTTTTCAATTTTTCGATTTTGGGTGCTTGATTTTTCGAATTTTCCTTTTTTCAATTTTTATACTTTTCAATTTCTCGATTTTTCGATGTTTCGATTTTTGGTGTTTCGAATTTTTCGATTTTCGGTGCTTGATTTTTCGAATTTTCCTTTTTTCAATTTTTATACTTATCAATTTCTCGATTTTGCGATTTTATTTTAATTTCCGATTTTTTGATTTCTGAAATTTTCAATTTTGCGATTCTTCAGTTTTGTGATTTTTTGACTTACCGAAAGATTGTTTGATTTTTCAATTTCTGATTTTATTTTTCGGATATTTGATTCATCGAATTTTTCAATTTTCGATCCTTGATTTTTCGAATTTTAGAATTTCCAATTTTTATTCCTATAAATTTCTCGATTTTTCGATGTATCATTTTTGCTTTCCAAATTTTCAATCTTTCTGTTCTTAATTTTAGCCATTTCAAAGATTTACTTTGCGATTTCGTGAATAATCATTTCAATTTTTCCATTCCATTTTTCGATTTTTCAATGTTTTTTTTATTTTCGATTTTTTGGTTTCTAGAGTTTTCGATTGGAATTTTCGATTTTTCGACTTTCCTAAAGATTTTTTGATATTTAATTTTCGGTTTTTGGATTTTTCGATTTCTCGATTTTCCATTTTCTGATTTTATTTCTCGATTCATGGATTTTTAAGATTTTCGATCCTTGATTTTTCGAATTTTCGATTTTTCATTTTTTCCGTTCTTCAGTTTTTAGATTTTTCAATTTTCATACTATTCAATTTCTGGATCTATCGATGTTTCATTTTTAGTTTTTCAAATTTTCAATTTTTCCATCCTTAGTTTTAGCCATTTACATTTATTTACTTTTCGATTTTTTGAATGATCAATTTTTCCATTCTTCAATTTTTCGATTTCTCAATTTTTTTTTATTTACGATTTTTTCATTTCTCGAGTTTTCGATTAATAGCATTTTCGATTTCTCGATTTTTTTCAATTGTTTGATTTTTTGATTTTCCGGAATATTTTCTCATTTTTCAATTTTCCATTTTCGGATTTTATTTTTCGAATATTTGAATCATCGAATTCTTCGATTTTAGATCCTAGATTTTTCGACTTTTGAATTTTTCAGTTGTTCCATTCTTCAGTTTTTAGATTTTTCGATTTTTATACTTTTCAATATCTCGATTTTTCGATGTTTCGATTTTTGGTTTGTCGGATTTTCAATTTTTCCGTTCTTCAGTTTTGCCATTTAATTTTTTTTTACAATTTGTTAATTCTTTAATTTTTTTATTTGTCAATTTTTTTTAATTTCCGATTTTTGGTTTCTGGAGTTTTCAAATTTTCGATTTTTTGACTTACCGAAAGATTTTTTGATTTTTTACTTTTCGGTTTTTGGATTCTTCAATTTCTCGATTTTTATTTTTCGAATATTTAATTCATTGAATTTTTCGATTTTCGATCCTTGATTTTTCAAATTTTCGATTTTTCAATTTTTCAGTTATACAGTTTTAACCATTTCATTGTTTTACAATCTTTCAATTCTTTATTTTTCGAATATTTGATGCATCGAATTCTTCGATTTTCGATCCTAGATTTTTCGATTTTTATACTTTTCAATATCTCGATTTTTTTTTTTAATTTGTTAATTCTTTAATTTTCGACTTTTTGATTTCTGGAGTTTTCGATTATTCGAATTTTCGATTTTACTCTAATCTAAACTATTTGGAGATGAAATCAAGAACGATTTTTCTTGAAAATTTGAGAATACAATAATGTTGCGCCAGTATATGTTTGATAATAGTAAAATAAGCATTATACATCATAATGACAGCTGCTTACACATAATAATATACAGAACGTTTTACTACTTCTTCGCTTAGTTAATAATTTTAGTCGTCTCTTCAGTTTTGTGGCTACGTGCTTAATCGTCGAATTCTTTCGATGCATAAATATATACAAACGAAATTAATTTTATAATTCTGTCGACAACAGTATGCTACAATTTTTGTGTTAGAAATCGCAGTACATATTAATATGATAATGTTCCTTGGTATGTTTTAGTGTAACGTAGAATCTATTCACTAATTTTTAATCTTGTAAATTTTGTTCGGTTTTAGTAAAATGTGTTCTCGATGTTTTGAAATAAATTGTAATTTTTGAGTTTAACGTGCCAAAACTCTAGGTGTGGACATTTCCACTTTCCAATCGGTTTGATCATTCTTAAACTACATTCCCAAACGTCCTTGAGCTTTCCCATATTTCATTTTATTTCATTTTAGACACTTTCATATTTTTTTCTTTAAATTGCCTTATGCATGCCAAATTCTTTCGCGTGACAATAATGACATTTCCCCTTCACCGATTAGGTAAATGCAGGAATCAGATTCCAATGAGTGCATGCCCAGTTTTATTAATTCTCTGTTTAAAATGTATATGCAGCCACAATCTTTGCGTTTGGAACTTCTGAAAAATAGATCTTCCGTTTCCGTCTACCTGTCTGTGTGCCTGTCTATCCGCCGTCCGCGTGGATTTTTGTTAGACAGATGATTTCCAAAAGTACCGGACCGATTGTTGTCAAATTTTATATGTGTGTTATGAGTGTCATGTAGATGGAAAAACGCTAAACAAACTTTGTCTAATTATCACCACCAACAGTGTCACAATAATAATAGATTTTTATTTTCTACAGGTGTTTTCACCCAGTTACAGAAAATAACAATAAATTAACTAATACATTTCTAAACACAAAGTAAACTTAACACTAAAGAATAGGAATGAATTTTAACACATTGCCTAATTATAATCCAAAAACCCAGATAACCTTTTTTTAATAAGATTAATTTTGACAAAATTTATATCACACCAAATTGATATTTTATGACGTCATCTCAAAATTTTGCCTAATCCTACCGAATATGATGACTTTATACTTGTGATTTATCATTCCCTTCATATTTTTAGAATTTCGTATACAGGATGACTCAAAAAAAATGAATGATTCAGTTTATTTTACGGATTAATTTTGAAATCTGGCAAACGTTTTAAAATTATCCTAAGCGCGATAATTTTTTAATCAAAATATATCTGTCTATCTCCCCAAAAAATTGATGACGTCATCTCAAAATTTTACCAAATAAATCCTATCGAAAATGTGTAACATATGATGGATGAGTCTATAGTTGCGATTGATCATTGTCTTCATTTTTTTAGAATTCCTTATACAGGGTGACTCAAAAAAATGCATGAGTCCATTTATTTTATAGATTAAATCAGGAACTGCAAAATCGAATGCCTTCAAATCTTACAGGTGTTTCAAAGTTATCTAATATGGTAAATTTGTAATCAAAATATATCTGTTTAGCCCCGCCTCTCAAAATTTTGTCGAATAAATCCCATCGAAACGGTGCAAAACATAATGAGTATATGCTTGTCACATTTTTAGAACTGTATATACAGGGTGACTCAAAAAAATCGCAGTTATGTTATTTTCAAGATCTGTGTTGCAAAATTTTACGGAGAGATAAACAAAGATACTCACGCAAATAAAATTTTAATATACAGATGTTCATAAAAAAAGTCTAAAACGGAACAATTTTTGAAATACTAATATTTCTATATAATAATTAATAATATTAATACATATTAGTCTATTTTTTGTTCTTTTTCTTTGGATGTGTCGATGTATCTCTTAAAAAAAGTGAAAATCGCAACAACTGTCAACTTTAAATATTAAAAAAACAAAGAAAACAAAGCAACAAAATAAGTTGCATTAATAAAATACAGAATGTTCTAATAGAAAAAAACAAAAGATCGATATTTACAAATTCTAATCAATAAAAAATATCTATATACCGGGTGTCTAGACAATGGCGGATTAACTTACAAATTGTAATAAATAAAAAATATGTATATACCGGGTGTCTAGAAAATGGCGGATTAACTCTTCAATACGTTATGTACGGGGTTTCGGCAGTCAAGTAGATTACGAAAAAAACCTAGTTTTATAAAAATCAAATTGGCAACACTGATAAAACAAATAAACAAAAAAAAAACATTTAAAAATACGCGTATAAATTATAAACAAAAACAAAACCAACAAAAGAAAAATCCGTTAAAGGATAACCAACTAAACACTAGAGAAAATATTCAAAATTGCTGCCTTATACATATGAGTAAGGTAGTGATATTTCCATATTTGGATCATTTTTTGTTAAAGTTAGTAATGAGTATTTGCTAAGATAAAACTGATTTTGGCAAATGACATACCCTCTAAGAAAAGAGGGTGGGTGGGCGGGGCTAGTACCTGATGTTGGCAAATGAAAAGGCTTCTAAGAAATTTTTCAAAAAAAAAACGGGGTCTCAAAATTACTCAAAAACAGGTCAGGTCACAATAAGAAAACAGAATACCAAAGTTCCCCAACATTGTTTTAAAAAATTGGTCGAAGGTTATTTCAGCAGAACTTCCCTCGCCTCTGAAATGCAGCCAAATTAATGCCACTTTTTCAAAAAATTTAAGACCCAGTGGCGTAGTTAACGGTTTTTTTGACTTGAATTTTTCAGTTCTTCAATCTTTCAGTTTTTTGTTTCATTTTTTCGATTTACAGTTTTTTGAGTATTCAACTTTTGAATTTTTCAATTTATAGATTTCGCAATTTTTCGAATTGAGTTTCTCGAGTTTTCAATTTTTAATTTTTCCATTTACAATTTTTCGTTTCAGCTTTTTATTTTTTTTATTTTTACAATTTTTCAATTTTTCAATGTTCCGATTTTAAATTGCTTGTTTTTTCAACCTCACTTTTTTAGTTTTTCGTTTCGTCAATTTTTGCATTTGCAATATTTCAATTTCTTGTTTTTCTTTTCTACAATTCTGCGATATCTCTTCGAGTTTTCCTTTTTAAATTTTCCAGTTTTCCGATCTGAAATTTCACGAGTTTAAAATTTTTAATTTTTGAATTTTTACATTTTTCAGTTTTTCGTTTCTTCAGTTTTTTTCGAGAAAATCGAGAAAATACAAGTTATTCTACGTCCGTTATATTACAAGTACAGTGAAAAATTATTGAATAATATATTGACACTGTCTTTTGTATTATAATACCTTTTGTTTTCTGTGCCAAAAAATTATTGAAAGAAAATTATGTACATAAAGAAAAAAAACAAAGATTAAACCCCACCCACCGGCGGGGCTTATATTTTGTCCATTTTTTCTAAATATACGAAATCTTTTTTCCCAACAAGAATCTGAAAACATGTTAACGATCCTGTTGTAGAAAGAAAACTCTATATATTAAAAAAAAACAAAGATTAAACCCCACCCACCCGCCCCGATCTCAATTGTGATGAGTTTTTCATTCCTAATCAGACCGAGCGGCGGAGTTTAATTGTAATATTAAAATTTCTCTATAACGTTCTACCCTTTTAAAAACATGTTTCATATGGTAAATTCATCACAATTGAGAAGGGGTGGGTGGGCGGGGCTTATATTTTGTCCATTTTTTCTTAATATACGAAATCTTTTTCCCAAGAAGGATCTGAAAACATGTTAACGATCCGGTTGTTGAAAGAAAACTCTATACATTAAAAAAAACAAAAATTAAACTATCTCAATTGTGATGAGTTTTTCATTCCTAATCAAACCGAGGGGCGGAGTTTAATTGTAATATCAAAATTTCTCTATAACGTTCAATCCTTTTAAAAACATGTTTCATATGGTAAATTCATCACAATTGAAAAGGGGTGGGTGGGCGGGGCTTATGGTTTGTCCATTTGTTCTAAATATGCGAAATCTTTTTTCCCAACAAGAATCTGAAAACATGTTAACGATCCTGTTGTAGAAAGAAAACTCTATATATTAAAAAAAAACAAAGATTAAGACCCACCCACCCGCCCCGATCTCAATTGTGATGAGTTTTTCATTCCTAACCAGAACGAGGGGCGGAGTTTAATTGTAATATCAAAATTTCCTTATAACGGTTTACCCTTTTAAAAACATGTTTCATATGGTAATTTCTTCTAACTAAGCTCCACGATGAATACAAAATTCATCACAATTGAGAAAGGGTGGGTGGGCGGGGCTTATATTTTGTCCATTTTTCCTTAATGTACGAAATCTTTTTTCCCAACAAGAAACTGAAAACATGTTAACTATCCTGTTGTTGAAAGAAAACTCTATATATTAAAAAAACAAAGATTAAGCCCCACCCACCCGCCCCGATCTCAATTGTGATGAGTTTTTCATTCCTAATCAGACCGAGGGGCGGAGTTTAATTGTAATATAAAAATTTCCTTATAACGGTTTACCCTTTTAAAAACATGTTTCATATGGTAAATTCATCACAATTGAGAAGGGGTGGGTGGGCGGGGCTTATATTATGTCCATTTTTTCTTAATGTACGAAATCTTTTTTCCCAACAAGAATCTGAAAACATGTTAACGATTCTGTTGTTGAAAGAAAACTCTATATATTAAAAAAAAACAAAGATTAAACCCCACCCACCCGCCCCGATCTCGATTGTGATGAATTTTTCATTCGTTGTTAGACCGAATATTGCATATTTCTCTACAAAAATTTAGCATTTTCAACATGTTTTAAGTTTCTTATTGTGAAAAGAAAGCTACATGTATGATAAAAAAAGTCAAACAAATGTGTCAAATTAAATAAAGCATAACGTTAATCAGGTGATTAAAAGTACAGTACAAACGGGCATTGGAAAATCCAAAAATTGGAAAATTAAAAATTTTGAAAATTGAAAAATCGAGGAATTGAAAAATGTATCACTGTCTATTTACATACTTGTTACTACGAGAGTGGAAAGAGAAAGATTTCCTCTACAAATCTCGTGAGGACGGAGGTTAACGACAGGGCGTAAACACAATCAGTGTAATTCACAACATGACCCCACCTGTGGGTTTTCTGTGTCATGCTCCCCTTCCTCTGTAATAGATGTGTCTAAGATAACTTTTTTTAGTAATGCCATTTTTTTATTGTACCTTTGAAGACAGAACTCTAGATGCTATTCTATGTGCAATTTTTAATCTATACCTTGTATACTAAACCAACTGGGACACTCTGTATTTGAGAATACTATGGACAAGGTTGACGGGTCTTAATATAATGTTTATGGTTGATGGTAGTCAAGTATGGTATACGGATACTTTGGTTTTTGTTATCTTTATGAATAAAGAATAAGAATGCGGACATGTGTCATTTAAAAATTATTCTCATCGTTTTGAAAAATGTTGACGTTTGACAGACTCTTCATTCGTGGCCGTGTCAAAATTTCATCGTCCGCGCAACTCGCTGCAGCCGCATTTAACTGTAACCTCAGCCCGGACCGTCGAACCTCAAGGAGCCGCCAGCGGCCCGTCCTTATTTCCGCAGTCGTTACGTCACCAGCCGACGATCTCGCGTCTAATTTCCGCCGACAATGAACCTGCAAACAATTTGATCAGAAGCAGGAACTTTTCAACAATGGATTTATAATAGGTAGACGTCGAGAAAGTGGGGGAGGCGTGCACGGCTCCCAAACCGAACTGACCGACCTAGATTTTTACATTGCCATTCACCATATAACGGGAGAGCGCAAAATTCTTTAAAACTCGTTCCAATAATTCAGTTCAGTTTCACTCGATATCTTGTCGCGTGCACGTTCGAAAATTTCACCGAAACGAGAAATGTGCCCCCAGTGGACTAACGCCTCAGTGAAGTAGTCTAGTGTGCAGTGGGCTGGCGCTGGCGCGATTTTTTCGCACACAGCAGCACTCGAACAGTTAAGTGTCGTTTTCGCCCCAGATCGGACCCCCGCTAATCTCCACCCCGAACATGAAAATAAAAAAGTAAAATTGATATTTTCCGCGAAAATGACAACACTGCGCGAATATAGATTGAAAATTACCAACTTAAGTTGCGCGTCGGGGAATTTTCAAGCAGGTCTGCCACGCGGTGAATTTCAATTTCTCATCAAAATATAGAAACTCAATTTCGGGGGCTTAGTATGCAGGGTTGGCGGCTCTCTCCTGGAAAAAATGCGCGGTTAAAGAGCCGATCGGAGCACACTACGCATCACTAATTACCGTTTTCGAGAAAGTTATTGTGCGATTACAAAATCTTTCACTTAGAAAGTGATATATTAACGCTAATGTAAGCGTAGACGATAGACAAAAAACGGAAAGGTCATACGATTTCACGAAATTCGGTAGGCCATGACCAGGTTTGCTAAAGACAGACCACAGCGGACGCTGAGTCGAAAGAGCATCCTCCAACGTTGTATGGTTTTACAGTCGAAAAAATGTTCAGTGCAACGAGTATAAAAATGTGATTAAACTAAATCAACTGGACGTGTATACAAAGCCGCACAAGCTTAAACACTGTGTAAAACACCTTTTGCGGTTGTCGCTAATTAAAAATGTAATAAAAAGGGAATACCTTTGGCGAAAGTTAACTTTTACTCTCTAATGAATTTTATTTAATTAAAAACTGCCATTATTCTTAACAACATGTTCACACTGTACTTAGTTCGATAACTACTTAGCTAACTAAATCTACAGTAATAAATAAATTTGAGCTCTTCGGGGGTCATGGAAGAACTGAACTTGTCGTGAATTGTTTCATACGATTAACGAAATGTCACCACGTCACTGTAAGCCTGTAAGCCTATGCAAGAATGCATTAACATCACTTATTTGTCGGTTATATAATCGTAGCAACTAGTTTGTTTTGTTTTGAAATGCATATTAATATTCTCAATTAAGTAAAAACCGCAAATGCCTGTTTAAAATTGTACACATACCTTACTTTTACGTTGTTTTCTTTGAATTATTTTTTCAAATATTTCACATATATTGTGTCCATAGCAAGGATAATTTAAAAGTGCGTCAACAGTTTACTTTTAATTCTGAAGCCAGTGACGGTAAATTTTTTATGGACATCGAGGTAAGACATATACTCACTTAAATTTAAAAAAGATTGTGATGTTTTGTCAAAACTCATAAAAAATTGAAATTTGTGGTTTGTTATGATTATGAATATTTAATCTAAAATATTACGTAATATGACACATTTACAAGCTACATAACCTCCTGACATATTAGGTTTTAGAGTAATACTTTCTGATTCTTTGTCGACATTGTGTCTCTTTTTACATTCTAAACTCATAATTTAACTCTCAAACTCTCCCATTCGGTTTTTTATTCGTCGGTTTTTTCTTTGATGTATTTCCGTGTTCTCTGATTGCCCCAAATTTTCTACATTGTCTATCAATTTTTCTTTCGGTTTTATCTTCATCTTTGACATTTTCATGAATGAATCAAATTGAAAAAAGAAACATCAATGAATTTGAAAATGTGAGATTGAACGGACAAATAAAGCTAAAAAAAGAACTTATGTGGTGAAGATCTGGAGATCTTGCTGACCACCGAATATAAATTATTTAGATTTGAATTTTCCACCGTGACTTAAATAAAGTCCTAATCAGAACGTTCAGTGGCCTGTAAGATCTCCCGATTTTACACTCCTTGATTTCTTTTTGAGGTCTTTAAAACTAAGGCGGTTTTTGGACAAAAAACTACGATTTATCGTTATGTACTGTTAAATATTTTAACTGTATTTTTGAAGTTAAAAAAATTATGTGGTATTTTCATTTTAGTCTTTTAACATTTTTTCCACGTTAATTACACTTGAAAATATTAACTGGGTTATATATTCAAACAATTTCTAAAGTTATGTTGGATATTTTTTGTATATTTACAGTTTGTAATTTTTCTAACCTTTCTAAATTATAGCATCTTTAGAATAATTGGAATCTTTAGATTCAGTGTAATCTGTCAAAGCTTTGTAACAATTTGAATCTTTAGGACCTTCAGATTTTCGGCACTTTTAGGGTCTTCAGCATTTCTAGAACTATAAACATTTTATGGATCTTCGTTCTTCACAATTTTTAAAATATCTGGAGTCTGTGGAATCTCTGGAATTTTTGATATTCCAGAGATTTACAATATTTAGAATCTTTTTAGAAAGTCGGTAAAATTTCTCCAAAATTTCTAATTTCCAGGATCTACAAGATCTTTAGAATGTGTGGAGTCTTTACAGTGATGTAAATTTAAAAACTTTGTGGCCTAAATCTTTGGAATTTTTGGGATCTTTGCAACTTCGATTTTCACAGTTTCTGAAATTTTAAAGATTTTTTGACTTTTATCATGCTTACAATTTTTGTACATATCTGGAATCACTGGAATTTTTGAAAAATCTAAAATTGAAGAAACGAAAAATTAAAAAATTTAAAACTGAAAACCGAAAAATTGAAATCAAAAAAGCTACGAGAGCGTTTTTTACGGCACTGGTTTTTAACTTTATAGAGGTTATAAGAAAATAAAAATCGCAAACAATTTTTATAATTTTTCAAAGAAGCGCAATTTGTTCGGCTGTACTTTAGAGGCGCGGGAAGTTCTGTCGAAATAACTTTCGATCAGTTTTTAGAATTCTTGTAGAGCATTCTCCGACACTGTCTATAATTTGCACGCATTGTTACCAAAACGCACTTGTTTATATTTGGTCAGATTTTTAAATATATAATTCAGTATATATGTTGTACCATAAGTTATCTTATTGATTTTTGGTACTTGAAAATTTTTAAGATTTTGTTGGATGTTTTTTTAAATTTACAATTTGGAATTTCTATAATCTTTAGAACTTTCAGATTTTTGGCATTGCTATTTCGAATTTTAAACATTTGTTGCATCTTCACAACTTTTTAAGTATCTGGGATCTGTCGAGTCTCTGGAATTTTCGAAATTCCTGGAATCCGCAAAACCTACTTCCATTAATCAGTTCAGTATTTAGAATCTGTCGATAAAATCACCAACAGAATAAAAAATATTCGACATTTATTTCCTACCAGCAGTTACAAATCTAAATACGCAAAAAAATTAAACAACTATCGACGAATATTCGGCAAATAAAAGGTAATTAAAATTCGGTCAAGGTTTCCTTTGTAACGGCTCCTTGCAGGATGGAGCTGAACAAGTACTAGCCCCACCCACCCACCCTTTAAAATTGTCATTAATCTCAAAGGATATGTTATTAGCGAAAATCAGACTATCTTAGCAAGTGCTAACCCCGCCCACCTGCGCTTTATTTTCCTAGAAGATGTCATTTGCTAAAATCAGTCTCACCTTGACAAGTACTAGCCCCGCCCACCCGCCCTTTATTTTCTTAGAGGATGTCATTTGCCAAAATCAGTTTCAAAATCAAGTTCTAGGACCGCCCGCACGCCCTTTATTTTCTTAAAGGATGTCATTTGTCGAAATCAGTCTTATCTTAGCAAGTGCTAGCCCCGCCCACCCACCCTTTATGTTCTTAGGGTGTATGTCATCTGCCAAAATCCGTCTTATCTTAGCAAATACTAGCTCCACCCACCCGTCATTTATTTTCTTAAAGGATATGTCATTTCCCAAAATAAGTCTATTTTAGCAAGTGCTAGCACCGCCCACCCGCCGTTTATTTTCTTCGAGTTTTTGACGTTCTTGGAATCCTTAAGTTTTAGAATAGTTGGAATCTTTTCAAAAGTTCAGTAAAATTTCTCTAAGCTTTCTAATTTACATGATCTTTAAGATCTATGGAATGTGTGGAGTTTTTAGAATTATTTAAATTTGAAAACTTTGTAACTTTTTGAATCTGAAATTTTTGGAATTTGAAAGATTTTTTAAATCTTTGAACTTTAATATCTAATTTGTATGATCTTTAAGGTCTTTAGAATCTCTACAGTTTTTAGAATCTTTGGAATGTTTAATATCCCTAGTACATATCTTTAAAATCCCTGCAGTTTCTATAATCTTTAGAACTTTTAGATTCTCAGCATTTCTGCAATTTTAAAGATTTTTTGGTTCTTTGGTCTTTTAGCCTCTTTACTATTTTTAAAATATCTGGAATCTCTGGAATTTTTGAAAATTTTGAAATCGTTGTAGTCCTTACAGATTTTGGCATCTTCGGAATCCTTCAGTTTTAGAATATTTGGAATGTTTCAGAAGTTGGGTAAAATTTTTCTGATCTTTCTAATTTATAGGATATTTACAGTCTTTAGAATGTTTCGGAGTTTTTAGAATCTTTGGAACATATAGAATCCCTAGTTTCTTCTATAATCCCTGGAGTTTCTATAATATTTAGAACTTTTAGGTTTTCAGCATTTCTGCAAGTTTAAAGATTTTTTGGTTTTTAGTCTTTTAGCATCTTTACTATTTTTAAAATATCTGGAATCTCTGGAATTTTTGAAAAATTTTAAATCCTTGTAGTCCTTACAGATTTTGCCATCTTTGGAATCCTTCAGTTTTAGAATATTTGGAATCTTTCAGAAGTTGGGTAAAATTTCTCTAATCTTTCTAATTTGTAGGATCTTTACAGTTTTTAGAAGGTTTGGAGTTTTTAGAATCTTTGGAACATATAGAATCCCTAGTATCTTCTATAATCCCTGGAGTTTCTATAATATTTAGAACTTTTAGGTTTTCAGCATTTCTGTAATTCTAAAAATTTTTTTGGTTCTTTGGTCTTTGAACATCTTTACTATATTTAAAATATCTGGAATCTCTAGAATTTTTGAAAATTTTGAAATCCTTGTAGTCCTTACAGATTTTGCCATCTTTGGAATCCTTCAGTTTTAGAATATTTGGAATTTTTCAGAAGTTGGGTAAAATTGCTCTGATTTTTCTAATTTGTAGGATCTTTATACCTTTTAGAATGTTTGGAGTTTTTAGAATCTTTGGAACATATAGAATCCCTAGTATGTTCTATAATCCCTGGAGTTTCTATAATATTTAGAACTTTTAGGTTTTCAGCATTTCTGCAATTTTAAAGATTTTTTGGTTCTTTGGTCTTTTAGCATCTTTACTATTTTTAAAATATCTGGAATTTTTGGAATTTTTGAAAATTTTGAAATCCTTGTAGTCCTTACAGATTAAGGCATCTTTGGAATCCTTCAATTTTAGAATATTTGGAATCTTTCAGAAGTTGGGTAACATTTCTCTGATCTTTCTAATTTGTAGGATCTTTAGAGTTATTAGAATGTTTGGAGTTTTTAGAATCTTTGGAACATATAGAATCCCTAGTATCTTCTAGAATCCCTGGAGTTTCTATAATGTTTAGAACTTTTAGGTATTCAGCATTTCTACAATTTTAAAGATTTTTTGGTGCTTTGGTCTTTTAGCATCTTTACTATTTTTAAAATATCTGGAATCTCTGGAATTTTTAAAAATTTTGAAATCCTTGTAGTCCTTACAGATTTTGCCATCTTTGGAATCCTTCAGTTTTAGAATATTTGGAATTTTTCAGAAGTTGGGTAAAATTTCTCTGATCTTTCTAATTTGTAGGATCTTTACAGTTTTTAGAATGTTTGGAGTTTTTAGAATCTTTGGAACATATAGAATCCCTAGTATCTTTATAATCCCTGGAGTTTCTATAATATTGAGAACTTTTAGGTATTTAGCATTTCTGCAATTTTAAAGATTTTTTGGTTCTTTGGCTTGTTGGCATCTGTAGTATTTTTAAAATATCTGGAATTTCTCGAATTTTTGAAATTTTAGAAACCCCTGTAATCTTCAGAGTTTTTGGAATCCTTGGAATCGTACAGTTACAATAATGGAGTATTCTAAACTATAGAGGATGTTCCAAAAAATTAATCAATATAATAAAGCTGATGGGTGCTTTGTTATTATGGCTTAATCCACCCTGTCTTTCTTTCGATCTGATTCTTTAAGACGTTATTTCGATATGTCTTTGAAAAAGTCAAGGATGTCGTCAAGGTTTGGGAATTCTCATACATCCACTCTAGAAAATGTCACTCAAGATTTCATTTCAGTTTTGTCGTACTTATTTATTTCCGTTTTCATCTTAACTCCGTTTCATAAAATAAACGAGAATTTGGGAGCACTTCGTTCAGCTATTGTTTCATAAATGTCATACTTGTTAGTTAAAAAACGAAATTTGTCGTAAAATGCCACAATAAAGTTTACACTGTTCCTGAGTGTAACTGACTTCCCACACAGGTGAAGTTATTTTGATTAATCAATCGAGATGAAACACTCTGTACAAACTTCCCCAGGATTGTGTTATTTCGTCCCTTCCAGAGTAAATACAAAGCCTCATTACAGAGTACAAAGACTCAGATGTTCGGAGTTTAGTAATTAGAAGCTAAAGTCATTAAGGAAAATCAATTTTTGTGATCGCCTATAAATCCTTGGGACAAATAAAACCCTGTAGACCTTTCTTACATGAAAACATAACGCATTCCGAGTGCATCGGCTTTTTCCGCACGGAACCCGAATTTTCTAATCTGAATAATTTAAAATAAGTTGACCATTATATTACACACCAGATCTCGGATCAGACATGTGCTCTTTGAACTTTGTGATGATTGACCTTTTGTTTGTCCAATATGTTTCTGATTACAATCTTTATAGCCGATTTCATAAATCCGACACTTTTCCCTCGGTCTTGCTTTATCTGAGACGCTTTGTAAACTCGGGCCGAAGGTGTAAATCTTTGAAAACTTCTTATCCCTTAGTCTCTGAGGGAACAAATAGAACTGTGGCTGGAATTGTTTTCTCTGATTTATCTTTATCAAAGCTGAGCAGTTTAAGAATCCTGTTACATAAACTTGAAGTTATTAATTAGCATATCTTTCTTTATTCGGGAAAAAAAATAGAGGTGTGTTTGTCACCTTGTGGAATGTATTAATAGTTGTTCTGAACACATCGAATTAATCTGTTCAGTTGATGTCTCTGTGAAAATTAGCTACGGTAAATTTCTAGATGCTTTGACATTCCTAGAAATATACACAAATATAGAGAACTTTAATACTGATTTGAGAGTAGAATCAGTAACCTTATAATTGCTTAATCACTCTTGGACCTTGGTGTTTTCAGTGTATTAAGTATTTCACTGTTTGAACCACCATATCTAGTGATTAGTGCATTAGATTTTCTAAAATTTTATTTCAAGGTGACTTGATGTTAACCTCTAATATCTCTGTCTGGTTTGGCAATCGCTCGTTAACGTTAAGTCACTTTTAGTCACATAGTAATAATGATGTGTCATTTGTTTATTTATTTTCCTCTCACATTTATTTTAAGTTCTATTGATAAGAAAATTAACATAAAGATTTTAATGATTATTTAGCAACAGATATGTGCCAAATTTCGTCAGTAAGTGTTTTTATTGGACATTTCAGGAACACATATAAATTATGGTATACCGAGTGGTTCATTTAATTGCTCTATAGAATTATCAACACAAAATCTGCAAGTTCTAAGGATTATACATCGCGGATTCTAGAAGTTATAGAAATATTAAAGATTCCAAAGATTGTAAAAATTCCAGCCATTCTAAAGGCCTTAAAGATCCTATAAATTAGAAAGATTAGAGACATTTCACCGAACTTCTGATGTATCCTAAAATTGAAGAATTTTAAAGATACCAAAAATTCTAAGAACTACAAGGGTTTAAAAAAAATTTTAAAATCCAGATATTTTTAAGATAGCAAAGATGCCAAAAATAAAGAACCAAAAAATCTTTAAAATTGTAGAAATGCTGAATATCTAAAAGTTGTAAAGATTATAGAAACTCTAGGGATTCTAAACATTCCAAAGATTCTAAAGACTCCAGATATTCTTAAGACCTTAAAGATCCTACAAATTAGAAAGATTAGAGAAATTTCAGCGAATTCCCGAAAGATTCCAACTATCCAAAAACTGAAGAATTCTAAGAATTCGAAAAACTCAAGGGCTACGAGAGTTTCAAAGAGTTAAAGAATTTCCGGAGTTTCCAGATATTTTAAAAATAGTAAAGATGCCAAAGAAACAAGGGACAAAAAAATCTTTAAAATTATAGAAATGCTGAAAAACCTAGATATGTTGAAAATCTAAAAATTCTAAAGATTATACAAATTCCAGGGATTCTAAATATTCTGGTGGTTTTAAACATTCCAAAGGTTCTAAAGACTACAGACATTCTGAAGACTTTAAAGATCCTACAAATTAGAACGATTAGAAAATTTTTACCGAACTTCCGAAAGATTCCAAATGTCCTAAAACTGAAGGATTCCGAAAACTGTAAGGACTACAAGGGTTTGAATAATTTAACAAATTCTAGAGTTTCCAGATACTTTGAAAATAGTAAAGATGCCAAAAAACCAAAGAACAAAAAAATCTTTAAAATTATAGAAAATATAGAAATAATAATAAACGTTTGAAATAGTAAAAATACTGAAAACCTAGAAATGCTGAAAATCTGGAAGTTTTAAAAATTATAGAAACTCCGGGGGTAAACCACAAAAATCTCTGAAATTGTTCAAATGCTGAAAATCTAAAAGTTCTAAAGATTATAGAAACTCTAGAGATTCTAAAGACTCTAGGGTTCTAACTATTCTAAATGTTCCAAAAATTCTAGCGACTCCAGCCATTCTAAAGATCTTGAAGATCCTACAAATTAGAAAGTTTAGAGAAATTTCACCGATCTTCTGAAAAAATTCCGCGTATTCTAAAACCTAAGGATTCAAATAATGTCAAAAACTCTTAACTACTACAAGGTTTTCTAAAATTTCAAAAATGCCAATAGAAATGCTGGATAGCCTAGAAATGCTGAACACCTAAAAGTTCTAGACATTATAGAAACTCTAGGGATTCTAAACATTCCAAAAGACTAAAGACTCCAGACATTCTAAAGACTTTAAACATCCTACAAATCAGAAAGATTAGAAAAATTTTACCGATCTTCTGAAAAAACTCAAAATATTCTAAAACTTACGGATTCCAAGAATGTCAAAAACTCAACGGAGTAGAAAAATTCCAGGAATTTTAAACAATCCAGAGATTCCACAGATCCAGCTACTTTAAACATTGTCAAGAGTTAAGATGTTAAAACGCTCGACAAAAATCCAAAAAATGTTTTAAACTCTAGAAATGCTGAAGAGCCTAGAAATGCCAAAAATCTAAAAGTCCTAAAGATTATAGAAATTGCAAAGATTTTAAAGATTCCAGAGTTTCTGAAGACTTTAAAGATCCTACAAATTAGAACGATTAGAAAATTTGTACCGAACTTCCGAAAGATTCCAAATGTCCTAAAACTGAAGGATTCCAAAAACTGTAAGGACTACAAGGGTTTGAAAAATTTAACAAATTCCAGAGTTTCCAAATACTTGGGAAATAGTAAAGATGCCAAAAAACCAAAGAACAAAAAATCTTTAAAATTATAGAAATGCTGAAAAGCCTAGAAATGTTGAAAATCTACAAGTCCTAAAGATTATAGAAACTCCAGGGATTCTAAAAATTCTAGGTATTTTAAACATTCCAAAGATTCTAAAGACTCCAGACATTGTGAAGACCCTAAAGATCCAACAAATTAGAAAGATTATAGAAATTTTAGCGAACTTCCGAAAGATTCCAAATATTCTAAAACTGAAGGACTCCAAAGACCCCAATATCTTTAAGGACTAGAAGGGTTTCAAAGATTTCAAAACTCCCAAAGATTCCAGATATTTTAAAAATAGTAAAGATGCTAAAAAAACAAGGAACTAAAAAATGTTTGAAATAGTAAAAATACTGAAAACCTAGAAATGCTGAAAATCTGGAAGTTTTAAAAATTATAGAAACTCCGTGGGTAAACCACAAAAATCTCTGAAATTGTTCAAATGCTGAAAATCTAAAAGTTCTAAAGATTATAGAAACTCTAGAGATTCTAAAGACTCTAGGGATTCTAAATACTCTAAATGTTCCAAAAATTCTAGAGACTCCAGCCATTTTAAAGATCTTAAAGATCCTACAAATTAGAAAGTTTAGAGAAATTTTACCGATCTTCTGAAAAAACTCCAAATACTTATTCTAAAACTTACGGATTCCAAGAATGTCAAAAACTCGACGGAGTACAAAATTCCAGGAATTTTAAACAATCCAGAGATTCCACAGATCCAGCTACTTTAAACATTGTCGAGAGTTAAAATGTTAAAACGCTCGACAAAAATCCAAAAAATGTTTTAAACTCTAGAAATGCTGAATATCCTAGAAATGCCAAAAATCTAAAAGTCCTAAGGATATAGAAATTGCAAAGATTTTAAAGATTCCAGAGTTTCCAAAATGTTACAAAGCTTTGACAAATTCCAATGATTCTAAAGATTCCAAATATTATAAAGACCTTAAAGACACTATAATTTAGAATTACTTACTAGAGAAATTCCGAATTGTAAATACGTATTTAAAAGAGATTAACATCTAACTTTTTTAATTTTTTAAGTACTAAAAATCAATAATATAACTTATGGCACATAATATTAAATTATTTAAAAATCTGACCAAATATAAACAAGTGTGTTTTCGTAATATAAGGCGTTCGAATTATCGACAGTGGCGGTGTGGGTGACTAAAGTATGATACTTTAATGAATTCAAAAAACAAGCTCTACGACTATTGTAAAAAATCGGTCGAATGTTATTTCAACAGAACTTCCCACGGCCCGCTTGTTTGAAAAATTATAAAAAAAATTCCCGATTTTTGTAATTTTTCGAGTTTTCAAGTTTTTCAATATTTCAACTTTACAATTTTTCAATTTTTAATTTTTTTTGCTTTCATTTTACGATACGTAACTCTTCGAGTTTTCATTTTTAAATTTTTCAGCCTTTTGATTTTACAATTTTTCGATTTGCAAATTCACGAGTTTTCCATTTCTAATTTTTTTGTTTCATTTTTCAATTTTTCGTTTCTTCAATTTTTCGATTTTCAATTTTTCTGGTTTTATATATATATATTTTTTAATGTGTAACTTTTCAATTTTTCGGTTTTCAATTTTTTATTTTTCAATTTTAGAATTTTTAATTTTTCCATTTTTAATTTTTGAATTTTTGAATATTCAAGTTTCCTGCTTTTCGAGCTTGCAATGTTACAGATTTACAGATTTCCGAGTTTACAATTTTGACGATTCTATAATTTCCCGGTGTTACAATTTTTGGGTTTTCCAATTTTTCGATTCAGCTCGTTTTTTCTTCTTCGATTTTAAGTTTTTTTTTTCAATATTTCAATTTTTCGTTTTTTCAGTTCTTTGATTTTCAATTTTTTCCACTTTTTTAATTTTTCGATTTTTCAATTTTTCGAATAAAAAAATATGGAAAAATTGCAAACTGTAAAATTGAAACATCAAAAAGAAGAAACGGAAAAATATGAAATGAAAAATAGGAAAATTAAAAATTGAGAAACTGAAATATCGAAAAAGTGCAAACTCGAAAAAACGAAAAATAAAAATCGAGAACTTAAGCAACTGAGGCGTCGAAAATCTAAAATTGGAGCGAATGAAAAAGAAAAAAATGAAAAATTACAAAATTGAAAAATTGCGAATTGAAAAATTGCGAATTGAAAAATTGCGAATTGAAAAATTGAAATATTTAGAATCGAGAAATTGAAATTTTCAAAAAATTAAAGTTGAAAATACGAAAAATTATGAAACCGAAACATTGAAAAACGGAAAAAATAAACAAATAAAGAAAATAAAAAGCGAAAAATTGTAAAATAGGAAGTAAAAATTAAAAAATAGTATATTATATACCTTTAAATGTGGGAAAGGGTAGAATCAGACCACACGCCACTAGAAATAAAAATCAACGGAAAAGAGCAAGAGTACGAAAAACAAAAGAGAAGAAACGAAATAAGAGAAATAGAAAAAAGAATATGGCATGAAGTGGGAATTCAAAGATACAGAAGTAGACTAGAAAAAAAGATATTCGAAGTGAACGAAGATATAGAAGCTATGATAGCAGAACTGAGCAACCTAATTGTAGAAGCTACGGAAAAAAGAAAGAGGGGAATAATTGATGGAACGGAGAATGTAGTGAGTTGAAAAGCAAGAGAAAAATTAAGAAAATGGAAGAATAACAAGGGAAGGAAAGAAGAGTACTTAAAAGCAAGAGAGAATTATAGGAGAAAATGGGAAGAAAGAAATAGAGAAAAACGAGAAGAAGAGAAGATAATAAAGTCCCTGAAAACAGAAGAATTATTATGGAGATATATAAACAAGGAACGAAGAATGAAGACTGAAGTCAGTACGAAGATCAAAATACATGAATGGAAACGACACTTTATGGAATTATTGGGAGGTTGTGAGGAAAAATGTTGCAAAATAAATAAAGGAATCACAACGACGGAAGAAATGTGGAGAGGTTCGGAAATAAAAGAAGATGAATTAGGACGACAGATTGAAAGACTGAAAAGAGGAAAGATACCAGGAGGGGATGGAATCCAGAACGAAGCGTGGATTTTCTGGACAGAAGGAGTGAAAGAAAGAATATGGGAAGTGGTAAATGGAGTTTGGAAGGGAAAAGGGTTTCCTCGGCAGTGGAGAGAAGGTATAATAATCCCATTATTTAAAAAGGGGCAAAAAAGTGATGTGAAGAACTACCGAGGGATCACCTTGCTCAATACGGCGTACAAGATATACGCAATGATACTAGATGAGTGGAAAGGAGATGGAAGCACGGGGTATGTTACCAGACGGTCAGGCATGGTTTAGGAAAGGAAGAGGTACTATGGACAATGTGTACATCCTGCAGCATTTAGTGGGAAGAGAAATAAGGAAAGAGGGTGGAGGAATGTACGCATTGTTCATAGGTTTCAAAGCAGCGTTTGATAGCGTGAATAGAGAGAAAATGTGGGTGTATTTGAGGAGAAAGGGAGTAGATGCGTACCTGGTAACAAAAATGGGAGGAATAAATGAAGAAATAGTAAATAAGGTGAGAGTGAATGGAATAGAGCGCGAGAGTTTTTATACAAATAGAGGAGTGAGACAGGGATGCCCACTCAGTCCCGCATTGTTTGCAGCTTATCTATGAGATATAGATGAAATGTTCAGAAAAGCACAGACAGGAGAGGTGGTAGTAGGCAAAGAGAAAGTGTGGTCGTTGGCGTACGCAGATGATTTGGTGATTGTGGTAAAGAAAAGAGAAGAAATGAAAACAATGATTACAATTTTGAGAATTACGTACAAAGAAAGGAATTGGAAGTGAATGTGGAAAAAACAAAAATGGGGGTGTTTGGGAAGAAAGTAAGAAAGGAGAAGGAAAAGTGGGCATGGAGAGGGAAGAAGATTGAACAGGTGAAAGGATTCCAGTACTTAGGATATACATTAAAGAGCAATAACTCAGATAGAGTAGCATATTCAAGAAATGGATCGAAAAGCGAACAAACTGACAGGAATAGTATGGGGAATAGGAGAGAGAACATCTGGACATGATTATAAAAGAAGAATGATGATGTTTGATAGTTTGATCAAAAGTGTATTTATGTACAAAGCTGAGATTTGGGGATGGAGGGAATATGAAGAAATAGAGAGAGTGCAAGAAAAATACTTAAAATGGACATTGGGATTGGAAAAGTATACGCCGGGGTATATAGTGAGAGAAGAAACAAAAAGAGAGAACATGAGAGTGGAAGCGGGTAAAAGGGCGTTGGATTTGAATAGAAGTTTAGTGAGACAGATGATTGCAAAATATTGCAAGAATGTTGGAAAGAAATAAGAAAGGAAGGGGGAAAACATGTTTGGAACGAAAGAGAAGTATTATGAAGGAAAGGGATATGCATGTGAAGAAATAGAGAGAATGAGAGAAATGGGAAGGAGTATGACAGAAGAACTGAGTGTAAGAGATAAGGAATAACGCGGATCGAGAATATCGTAGTCTAGATATAATGCAAAGTATCGAGAAATAGTAAAGGATGAAGTACCAAAGTACACACAGAGAGAGAGTATAAAGCAGAAAAGAATGATGGCGAGATTTAGGTGTGGAAATGAAGAGAGAGAGAATAATTTTTGGATGGATGAAACTGACAAAAGGTGTAGGATAGGAGAGAGGGAGAAACAATAGAGCATATGCTGGAAGGATGTGAAGGGCTCGGAGGAAAGTAGGGAAGAAGTGCTAAACGATGATGGAAGAGGACTGGACTGGATGAAAGAAGTACGGAAGATAAAGGGAACTTTGGCAAGGGGTGGTCAAGCAGAAAGAATAGAACAATTATTATTATATAAAACTCTGTATTATGTAGATTAAGTTAATTTGTACCCCTATTGGGAATCTTATTAAGCCTGTGAGGCAAATAATAAATTAATACTACTACCTTTAAATGTGAAACATTTTGTTTGTTTGAAAATACAAGTATAGAATAAAGGATATATTTCTGAAAAAAACCTCCATTTTATGCTCTGAAAACAGATGAAATAAATAAGACCCGAATTGAGTGGAATAGTAAATGGCAAAGAGACACGATTATACCTCTCTGCTTTATTGTTAGCAGTTCTGACAAGATTTTTGCAACATTTTATGTCTTCTTTGAGAGCATTCTAAGACGTACCTACTTAGTGTCTCCAAGAACAAAATCGCCATTAAGTTTTTTTTGAACAACTTTGTTGCAGCCCACGCGATAAACCGCAAATAATATATCATTTTTAAACTACGAACAACAACGTATTTAAAAACCGTCTAGCAATCTCGAAGATAACAGCACCGTTGATAAATATGCAATTATTTTTCGAAATTAGCCCTTGAAACTCCCGTTTCCACCATCGTTACCGCACCCATTACCAAATTCCTCATCGCCAAACCACCGTCACGCCGACCTCTCGAAATAAAACCCCAGAAGGCGCGTTTTACAACCCATAAACCGCCAACAATGGCGCATATTCGCGTTAATCGCCGATAATTCCGCATAACGCCCCACAAAACACGCCGGATAACACACTAACTCGTTTTCTTCCCACAGAACGTAGCAGGAGAATGCGGTCCCTCGAGCTGTCAACCCCCTGGCAAGAAGAGGAGGATGTCGAAGTCGAAGACCTGGATTTAGGCAAGCACGCGATGAACGGCAGAGACGACTTGACGGAGTCGAGCAGCGACGAAGCGACGGGAAGAAAGCGAAGAAAGCACGGAGGTATGGCGGAATCGTACGGTGTTTTATGTAAAAATTGAGTGTTTGGGTGTGCAGGGAGCGCATCAAGTGGTAGTGCGTCCAGCGGGACGACGACGAGGAGGAGGAAGTCGTGCATCAGCGCGCGGGAGAGAAACTTAAGAAGACTGGAGAGCAATGAGAGGGAAAGAATGAGGATGCACTCGCTCAACGATGCGTTTGAGGTATGGCCGATGGCGGACGATTTGCGGAAATGTAGTCGGTTTGTGATATTTAAGTGCGCCGGCATTTTTGTGAAATGAGACGGGCTGAAAGTTCGACCGGAAGCGAGTTGACTTGAAAGTTGTTGCTCGTTGAAGAAAAAAAAAAGTTAAGTTTTTACCACAATTCGTGTTACGTGGGACACAGTTAAAGTTTACACTGGAACTTTTACAATTGTATGGAAGGCGTTTCACAAAATATACAGGGTGCTTGACGAGTCTGCCTGAATTCCAGGTGCAACTTGAAATAAATATTCAAAGGTATCATGGATAGTTTTATCATTTTTATATGCCGTTTACAATTATTTTAAACTGTAGAGTCGGCCAAAATATTGTTTGTTAAGTTAGTTCTGGATTTCTTTTATCCTTCAATTTTTCGTTAATTCATAATGGCGACAGTATTAAAAAAGTTCGGGGATTTTTCAATTTGTCGATTTCTTATTATTTTTTATTATTCTCGTTTTCCGGTTTTTCATTTTTTCGATTCTACGGTTTAATGATGTATAGATATCTAGATTTCTTGATGATTCGATTGCTCGATTTTCTGATTTTTCAACATTTCGAATTTCGCTTTTTCGGCTTTTCGATTTGTAAAATGTTTGAATTTTCCATTTTTCGATTCTTCGGTTTTTCAATTTTTGCCGTTTCTAAGTTTTCGATTTTTCATTAATCAAGTTGTCGATTCCTCAATTTTCCGATATTTCAGTTTTGCGATTTTTCAATTTTCGGCGTTTATAAGTTTTCGACTTTTCGATTAATCAATTTATCGATTTCCCGATTTCTTCATTTTTCAATTTTTCAATTGTTTAATTTTTCGATTTTTCAATTTTCCTATTTTATAATTTTTATCAATTTCATTTTACATTTCTTCAATTTTCCAACTTTTAGATGTTTTAGTTTTTAGATTTTACAATTTTTCGATTTGCAGTTTCATGAGTTTTCCATTTTTAATTTTCCAATTCTTCGGTTTTTGAATTTTTCAATTCGATTCGTTTTTCTTCTTTCCAATTTTTCAATTAATTTTTTTTCGATTTTTAAGTTTCTCGTATTTAAGTTTTTTTTTATGTTTCAATTTTTCTATTTCTCTGTTTCGGATTTTTCGAGATCTCTTGGATTCTTCAATTTTTCGATTTCCCAATTTTTCTGGAGTTTGGGGATTGTTCAACTTTCCTAATTTCGATTTTTCGATTTTTCAATTTTTCAATTTTTGGTGATTTTTCGATTAATCAATTATTCGATTCCTCAATTTTTCAATCTTTCAGTTTTGCGATTCTTCTGTTTTTTGTTCTTCAATTGTTCGATTCTTCAATTTTTCGTTTTTTAATTTTTTAATTTTCGCTTAACCAATTTATCAATTTCTCGAGTTTTCAACTTTTCGATATTCCACTTCCCGTCTTCTTGATTTTTCAGTTTTTCAATTCTTCAAATTTTCGATTTTCCAATTTTTCAGTTTCTGGGATATTCGATTTTTCAATTTTTCGATTTTTCGGTTTCTCGATTTTTCAATCTTTCGGTTCTTGAATTTTTAATTACTTTAATTTTTCGATTTTTTTAAATTTTAGATTTTTCTATTTCTCGATTTTTTTATTTGTCAATCTTTGAATACTAGATTTTTCGAATTTTTTGATGTTCGGATTTCTGGATCTTTCGATTTTTCAACTTTTCATTTTAGGTTTTTCAATTTGTTGAATTTTTTCATTCCTCGATTTTAATGTTTTTTAATTTTTCGATTTTACGTATTTCGATTTATCAAATTTCAGTTTCAATGAAATTTTCGATTCTTCGATTTTTCATTTTTTTTATTTCTCGATTTACAATTTATCGATTTTTCAATTTTCCTATATTTCAGTTTCGCGATTTTTCAATTTTTTGATTCTTCAGTTTTTTCGATTTACCGACTTATCGATGTTCTATTTCCCGATTTCTCAATTTTTCAGATTTTCAATTATTCAATTTTTCGATCTCTGAAATTTTCGAATTTTCAATTTTTCTTTTTTTTAATTTTCAATTTTTCGGCTTTTCGGTTTCTCGATTTTTCAACCTTTCGAATCTTCATTTTTGCGATTCTTTAATTTCTCGATTTTTTTACATTTTAATTTTTGGGTTTCTCGATTTTTCTCTTTTTCAATTTTTAAATATTAGATTTTTCTCAATTTTTTGACGATATTTCGATTTTTCAACTTCTCGGCTCTTGATTTTTCAATTTGTTGAATTTAAAATTTTTGGACTTCGATTTTTGATTTTTTTTTAATGTTTCGAATTTTCTATTTATCGATTTTCAGTGTTTCGATTTCTCGATTTAAGGAGTTTGCGATTGTTCATTTCTCGATTTTTCGATTTACCGATTTTTTTGAAATTAAAATACTGAGTTTATCAATTATTAATTTTTCAATTTTTGGCTATTTCAGTTTCTAGATTTCTCCATTTTTAACTTCTCGGTTTTTCGATTTCTTGATCTCTATTCATGTTTCGATTTCTCAATGTTTCCATTTTTAGATTTCCCAATTTTTGGGAACTTGGTTTGGAGATTTTTCAATTCTCGATTGCTTGGTTTTCTTCGGTTTTCCGGTTTTTCTATGTTTCAATTTTTGGGTTCTGAGGTTTTCGATTTTTCAATTTTTAATTTATCGATTTTTCGAATTTTCGATTTGTCGATTTTCCTATTTGTCATTTTTTTATATTAGATTTTTCCCATTTTCTGCTGATGTTTCGATTGGTCAACTTCTGAATTCTAGATTTTTCAATTTGTTGGATTTAAAATTTTTTATTGTTCAATTTTTTATTTTTTTTATTTTTCGATTTTTCTGTTTGTCGATTTTCAATTTTTCGATTTCGCAATTTAACAAGCTTTCTATGTTTCGATTTTTCGATTGATCAGTTTCTTGATTTTTCGAATTATCAATTTTCTTTTTTATTTAAATTGTTCAGTTTTTCAATGATAAATTTTTCAATTTCTGGGTATTTCAATTTCTAGATTTTTCGATTTTTTTAACTTCTCGATTTTTGGATTTCTCGATCTGTATTCATGTTTCGATTTCTCGATGTTTCAAGTTTTCGATTTCCCAATTTTTTGATTTTTCGAGTTTTCTGCTTCTGAATTTTTGAATTTTTAAATTTTTTAATTTTTCAATTTTTGGCCTTCTTAAGTTTTCGATTTTTCGATCAATCAATTTCTTTATTTCTCGTTTTTTCGACCTCTCGATTGTTCGATTTCCTGATTTCTCAAATTTACAGTTTTTCAATTCTTCAATTTTTCGTTTTTCCCATATTTAAATTATTCGGTTTTCTCAGGTTTTTATTTTTCAATTTTTAGATTTTTTTAAATTTCCAATTTTTATATTTCTCAATTTGTTTCAGTTTATCAATTTATCAAGTTTTCGATATTTCAGTTTTGGGCTTTTTTAATATTTCGAAATGTTTATATTTTTCGATTTTAAATTTTTCGATTTTTTTGATGTTCTATTTCTCGATTTTTCGATTTTTGTTTTTAATTTTAGAATCTTCGATTTCTCGATTTTTGCATACTTCGATTTCTCCACCTTTCAATATTTTAATTTCTCGGTTTTTTGATTTTTCGATTTTTCGGTTTCTCAAGTTCTCAATTTCTTGTTTTTTTGATCTTTCATTTTTTCAATTTTTCGAATTCTTAAACTTTACTTTTTTTGGTTTTTAGAATTTTCGATTTTACGGTTTTTTGATGTATCGATTTCCCAATTTTTAATTTTTTTAATATTTCGTTTTTTCGATTTTTCAAGTTTTCGATTTTTCAACATTTCAATTTTGGGAATTCTTTAATTTGTGAATTTTCCAATTTTTTACTATTTTAATTTTTCGTTTTTTTATAATGTCAGATTTTTCGACTTTTAGGATTTCAATTTTTCGGTTTTTAGATTTCTCACTTTCTCGATTTTTCAATGTTTGGTCAAATTTTATGTTTTTATTTTATCCAAAATTCGTTATTCATATGGTAAACTTTAGCTGCCGAAACCTATTTACATACGCTTAAAAACATAACTTTACAAAACAATATTACCAACCACCAAATTTACAATTTTTAATTTTCCTAAATGGTGACCGTTTTTAAAAATTTCAATCTACCGCTATAAGACCGCCAATTTTTGAGTTTTAGTGATTGCAAGAATGCATCTGAATGAAAAGAAAGTTACTGTCATTTCTATAGTTCATTTTTTAAAGAAGCGGAAAAATGTGCAACCCAACATACGCAAACTAACTTTCACCATGTTTATTATTTAAACAAAAATGTGGCCTTTTAGATTATTATGTATTTTAAAACAAATGACGAAAAATTTTAGGTGATGAAATAATATGACAGAGTGTCACTGAGACTACTGAGATTATAAATTAAAGAAAACAACTTGTTGATTTTCAACTGAAATACAAAATATAGGTTATTCAAAAGAGGCTCCTCGCCTAAAGAAATCAAAACGCAACCAATAATACAATTACATAGAAACCTTTGAATATACTGTGCCTTTGATACTTAGTGTGACTATTATTGTTTCCGTAAAACAGAATTAGCTGTTTGGTTTTGATAATTTGTAAATAAACATCTATTGTTAAATTAAAATCAAAGACAAACAAATTCAAAACAAAAGTACGAAAGGGCAACTCCTGTGTACTCTACACAAGCGTGAAATACTCACCATTTATCAAAATCACATTAGCTTTTTGTTTGAATACATTCTGCATCACTTCCAACGAATTATTATCGGTTTTAATTATACATAGTATCTAACACTACGTCGATGCTGTTACATAAAACAGATAACTGGTTTACTTTTTTTAAACGGTTCGAAATATTAAATATTTGTCTCAGGATTGCTAAATGATTGACGACGTAGATTGAATAAATAATTTCTTTCCTTTCAAATATTTATTTAGTTGAAAAATTACATATATTGAACAATTAAACACACATTTAATATTCACTATCCCCTTCAATGTGTATACTGGGTTGCGAACTCTTTATTATTTGTGGACATCCTGTACATTAATTATAAACAATCGTATAGTAGTCCCCATTTTTTAAGGTTATATGGCAGCATTACAGTTTTTAACAACTAATAATGGAGTGGTTTATGGAGGCGTCTCTTACTTGCATAAATTATTTGCACGTGTTCAGATTTTGAAGGCTAACAGATCCGGCTTCAGTTTTTTTTTTTAATAAAACAAAGCACACGACATCATAGATATTTTCCTCAATGTAGATTTATGTAATTTTTTGGTGAATCGAGTGAACGTTATTAAGAAAGAATTTAAAAGAAACAACATGAAAATTAAGCCTGGTTTGAAAACGTCCCCGTTTTTTTCGACAGTGTTGTATACATCCAATGACTCCCACTCAGTTTCAACCAAATCATTTTAATTGGTGATCGATCTCGAGAAAGTTGTTATTCTGCTGTAACTCGTACGTTTACCAAAACTGTAACAAATTGGGATTGAACAAAATAACAAAATCTAACATGAAATACTATTGATTGATTCTTATTTATGTGAACATTCCATTAATTTTCTTTTCAAAGATTCTGAACCAGTGACTGGTAATTGATAGAGTTCCTTCCGCCTTGACAGAATATGTCGTTTTTAAGAGAGTAGACACGAAATGACAGTTTCAACTTTAAAATATTTTAGGTTATATGACTGGTTGTCAGAAACTCGTGTATGCCAAAATTGTTGTCAAATTTATCATGAACGTTCGTCTCAAAGGGTTTTCCTAATGTGACTCGATCTAAAAGGAGTAATAGATTTAGTGAATTTAGGTTTTCCAGTATCCTAAAAAAAATGCAGCAATCCACTTGACTGTGATTTTTTATAATTTGTCATTTTTTGAAGTAAAAAGTCAAACATCGAAAATATTTTCTGAAAATGCACTGCACTTTAATTAATTGTAATAACAGCGCAAACGATGGCCATCGTTTATATAATTTTCCCTCATGAAACAAGAGCATTGCACTTTGGAAGGGCTAAGTTCAACTTTTTTCTTAAGAATCTTATAAGCAAGCAGGAGCCCCGCCCACCCAGCCCTTCTTCACTCCAGTGACTACCCTTAATATTGTTTAGTCTTATCTTAGCAAGTACTAGCCCCGCCCACCCACCCTCTTTTTCTTAGAAAGTATGTCATCTGCCAAAATTAGTCTGCTAAGGTATGCACTCTAGAATCTCGAAAATTAAAATCTTGTGGACCACAAATTTGTCTACATTTTATAGGAATCTGTGTAAATTTTAAATCCTTTGAAATCTTTGGAATTTCATGATCTTTAAAATCTCCAGTATAACTAAGATCTCTAGGATTCCTAGGTTTTAAAACCTAAAACATTTTTAGAATCATAGAATTTCTAAAATTTCCGTTTGATCGTTACAATATCTGGATTTCTTAGAATCTCTAGAATGACATCAGTTGTCTCGAGAATTTGAGGAATCTCAAAAACGTTTCGCTTTCTGGCATCTAGATTCATCTAGAACTTTTGAAACAAGGGATCGCTGAAAACGCTGAAGTTCCTGGAATCTAGGGTTTCTATTTAGAATCCGTGAAATGCTTATAATATTTAGGATCTAACGGTACAAGGTATCTCTGAAAGATTTGAAGTTTTAGGATTCGTAATTCTTTAAAATGTCGAATATTTGTAGGAATTTTAGGATCTCTAAATTCTAAGGATTTCTATGACCACAAATATATCTACAATTCGTACCAATCTCTGGAAATTTTAGATCCTCTGAATCTTTGGAAATTCATAATCTTTAAAATCTTCAGTATAACTAAGATCTCTAGGATTCCTAGGTTTTAAGAACCTAAAACATTTTTAGAATCATAGAATTTCTAAAATTTCCGTCTGATCGTTACAACATCTGGATTTCTTAGAATCTCTAGAATGACATCAGTTGTCTCGAGAATTTGAGGAATCTCAAAAACGTTTCGCTTTCTGGCATCTAGATTCATCTAGAACTTTTGAAACAAGGGATCGCTGAAAACGCTGAAGTTCCTGGAATCTAGGGTTTCTATTTAGAATCCGTGAAATGCTTATACTATTTAGGATCTAACAGTACAAGGTATCTATGAAAGATTTGAAGTTTTAGGATTCGTAATTCTTTAAAATGTCGAATATTTGTAGGAATTTTAGGATCTCTAAATTCTTAAGGATTGCTATGACCACAAATATATCTACAATTCATAGGAATCTCTGGAAATTTTAGATCCTCTGAAATCTTTGGAAATTCATAATCTTTAAAATCTCCAGTATACTAAGATCTCTAGGATTCCCAGGTTTTAAGTGCCTAAACATTTTTAGAATCATAGAATTTCTAAAATTATTTCCGTCTGATCGTTACAATATCTGGATTTCTTAGAATCTCTAGAATGACATCAGTTGTCTCGAGAATTTCAGGAATCTCAAAAACGGTTCGCTTGCTGGCATCTAGAGACATCTAGAACTTTTGAAACAAGGGATCGCTGAAAACGCTGAAGTTCCTGGAATCTAGGGTTTCTATTTAGAATCCGTGAAATGCTTATACTATTTAGGATCTAACAGTACAAGGTATCTATGAAAGATTTGAAGTTTTAGGATTCGTAATTCTTTAAAATGTCGAATATTTGTAGGAATTTTAGGATCTCTAAATTCTTAAGGATTGCTATGACCACAAATATATCTACAATTCATAGGAATCTCTGGAAATTTTAGATCCTCTGAAATCTTTGGAAATTCATAATCTTTAAAATCTCCAGTATACTAAGATCTCTAGGATTCCCAGGTTTTAAGTGCCTAAACATTTTTAGAATCATAGAATTTCTAAAATTATTTCCGTCTGATCGTTACAATATCTGGATTTCTTAGAATCTCTAGAATGACATCAGTTGTCTCGAGAATTTCAGGAATCTCAAAAACGGTTCGCTTGCTGGCATCTAGAGACATCTAGAACTTTTGAAACATGGGATCGCTGAAAACACTGAAGTTCCTGGAATCTAGGGTTTCTATTTAGAATCCGTGAAATGCTTATACTATTTAGGATCTAACGGTACAAGGTATCTCTGAAAGATTTGAAGCTTTAGGATTCGTAATTCTTTAAAATGTCGAATATTTGTAGGAATTTTAGGATCTCTAAATTCTATGACCACAAATATATCTACAATTCATAGGAATCTCTGGAAATTTTAGGTCCTCTGAAATCTTTGGAAATTCATAATCTTTAAAATCTCCAGTATAACTAAGAGATCTAGGATTCCTAGGTTTTAAGTACCTAAAACATTTTTAGAATCATAGAATTTCTAAAATTTCTGTCTGATCGTCACAATATCTGGATTTCTGAGAATCTCTAGAATGACATCAGTTGTCTCGAGAATTTCAGGAATCTCAAAAACGGTTCGCTTGCTGGCATCTAGAGACTTCTAGAACTTTTGAAACATGGGATCGCTGAAAACACTGAAGTTCCTGGAATCTAAGGTTTCTATTTAGAATCCGTGAAATGCTTATGCTATTTAGGATCTAACGGTACAAGGTATCTCTGAAAGATTTGAAGCTTTAGGATTCGTAATTCTTTAAAATGTCGAATATTTGTAGGAATTTTAGGATCTCTAAATTCTTAAGGATTTCTACGACCACAAATATGTCTACAATTTATAAGAATCTCTGGAAATTTTAGATCCTCTGAAATCTTTGGAAATTCATAATCTTTAAAATCTGCAATATTACTAAGATTTCTAGGATTCCTAGGTTTTAAATTACCTAAAACATTTTTAGAATCATAAAATTTCTAAAATTTCCGTTTGATCGTTACAATATCTGGATTTCTTAGAATCTCTAGAATGACATCAATTGTCTCGAGAATTTGAGAAATCTCAAAAACGTTTCACTTTCTGGTATCTAGAGACATCTAGAACTGTTGAAACATGGGATCGCCGAAAACACTGAAGTTCCTGGAATCTAGGCTTTCTATTTAGAATCCGTGAAATGATTATACTATTTAGGATCTAACGGTACAAGGTATCTCTGAAAGATTTGAAGTTTTAGGATTCGTAATTCTTTAAAATGTCGAATATTTGTAGGTATTTTAGGATCTCTAAATTATTAAGGATTTGTATGACCGCAAAATGTTTATAATTTCTATAATCTCTTAAATCCTAATGTATGTATTTAGGAATCCCTAGGTTTCAATTATCTCAAATATTTTTGAAATCTCTAGATCTCTAAAATTTCTGTTCAATTGCTGGATTTTTATTAATTTTTAAAACCTATGTAACGTTTAAATATTTGAAAGTTTTGGAATCTCCATAATTCTTAGAATGTCAAAGCTTTGAATTTCAGTTATCATAGAAATCTCAAGAAATTTTAGGCTTTCTGGAATCTAAATAGAGATATTTAAAATAACTATATATTAGTCAGTGTATCTGGTACCGGTAAGGATTTGTAATGTAGAAATTTTAGGATCTCTAAAATCTAAAAAATGTGTATGATAGCAAATGGAATCGTTATTATCTGTAAATATCTCTAGTAAAGATTAGCATCCCTAGTGTTCTAGGATCCCAACAATTTCTGGAATCTTCTACATTATTTAATATTCGTGGAGCTTCTAAATATCTTGAAAGCTTAGAATTTATATGATGCTTAGAATTTCGAGGTTTTTAAGGACTCCTGAATATCAGATTCGAGAATTTCACGAATCTCAACAAGCTTTTCGCTTTCTTGTATTTGGAGCACATTTAGAGCTTTTAAAATACTAAATAATAATTACAAATCTGTGGCGTCGCAGAAAACACTCCTCATCGTCTAGTTTCTGAAGTTCTACATCCTCTGCCTTCTCGTGCCAACATTACATCACTGTAGCCGACCCGATTTTAACGAGCAACGATTTCTCGAATCGACAATCTTGCATCATACACATGCTATCAAAATCATTTAATCGTGAAAACTGTACACGTTTTCGAATTCGAAATATGTTAATGACTCTATTATGTTACATCGAAGTTACCAACAAGCATACAAAAAAGTCACCAAATTACACGAATAAACACTGACAATAGTGACAATTGACCCATCTTTCTATACTTTGTCAATATGTTTTTCATCGGACTTCAAAAGTTTGTTATTTCTGGTTTTGTAACTACTTTTTTTCGGGATTACTCCAGTTTAATTACGTCTGTTGCAATTTTTGCGTTTTCGTTGTTTTGGTATTAATAGTCGTAAAGGTATTTATTACCCTTTTGTTTGTTTCTGTTTTACACAATTCTTTGCTCCATATATTTTGCAAATAATCGTCAAGGCAGCTATCAAAGTGTTGACCGAAGTTGAAATACTAATATTCTCGGATAAAACGCACATTCTATTGTCTCTTGTGCTATGTATGTCAGCACTTTCACAAAAATTAACCTATAAGCTTGACATTTTTGACATCGCCGCACGATTTGCATTCAAGGAAGTTTTTACGCAAATTTCGTGCGCTTTTTAAAAGTTTTGTTGTGACCACCGGTAGATGGCGCCAGGAACTATAACCTCCCATAGTCTCCTGAGACACCTTTGAAAAAAGAGCATTAATACAGCTGTTAAATAATGTGGGTCACGTTGGTACTTAATTCCTAAAAATGTTCTTAAGTAAACGTTGCTTAAAGAAAAATTTCAAGTAAAAAAGAAAACCAAAATAAGCTCCGCCCCTCGGCTCACGACAAATAAGTAAATTCATCACAATCGAGATGAGGGCGGGTGGGCGGGGTTTGCATTTTACTATTTTTTTTTCTTAATATATGTACGTACTTTTCTTTTCACGACAAGAAACTGAAAACTTGTTTAAAATGGTAAATTTGTAGAGAAGTGTGGGATATAAAACTTACCATTTTAAACATGTTTTCAGTCTTTTCTTGTGCAGAATATATATATTAAGAAGAAAAAAAAGTCAAAACATAAGCCCCGCCCACCCGCCCTGTCTCAGTTGTGACGATTTTTCTTTATTCGTTGTGAGTAAGGAGGCGGAGCTTAATTACAAAATTATTATTTTTCAAAGAAAAATTACCATTTGAAACATGTTCTTAAATAAAAGTGTTGTTCAAAGAGAAGTTTTAAGTAAAAAAGAACGCCAAAATTAAGCTCCGCCCCTCGGCTCACGACAAATAAGTAAATTCATCACAATTGAGATGAGGGCGGGTGGGCGGGGTTTGTATTTTGCGTTTTATTTTCTTATGTGAGCAGTTTTCTATTCACGACAAGAAACTGAAAACTTGTTTAAAATGGTAAATTTGTAGAGAAGTGTGGGATTTAAAATTTACCATTTTAAACATGTTTTTAGTCTTTTGTTGTGAAGAATATCTATATTACGCGGAAAAAAAGTCAAATCATAAGCCCCGCCCACCCGCCCTGTCTCAGTTGTGACGATTTTTCTTTATTCGTTGTGAGTAAGGAGGCGGAGCTTAATTACAAAATCATTATTTTTCAACGAAAAATTACCATTTGAAGCATGTTCTTAAATAAACGTGTTGTTCAAAGAGAAGTTTTAAGTAAAAAAGAAAGCCAAAATTAAGTTCCGCCCCTCGGCTCACGACAAATAAGAAAATTCATCACAATTGAGAAGAGGGCGGGTGGGCGGGTTTTGTATTCTACCTTTTTTTTTCTTATATGTGCGTAGTTTTCTATTCATGACAAGAAACTAAATACCTGTTTAAAATGGTAAATTTGTATGGCAGTGTGGGAGATAAAATTTATCATTTTAAACATGTTTTCAGTCTTTTGTTGCGAAGAATATATATATTACGAAGAGAAAAAAACTAAATCATAAGCCCCGCCCACCCGCCCTGTCTCAGTTGTAACGATTTTTCTTTATTCATTGTGAATAAGAAGGCGGAGCTTAATTACAAAATTATTATTTTCCAATGTAAAATTACCATTTGAAACATGTTCTTAACTAAAAGTGTTGTTCAAAGAGAAGTTTTAAGTAAAAAAGAAAGCCAAAATTAAGCTCCGCCCCTCGGCTCACGACAAATAAGTAAATTCATCACAATTGAGATGAGGGTGGGTGGGCGGGGTTTGTATTTTGCGTTTTATTTTCTTATGTGAGCAGTTTTCTATTCACGACAAGAAACTGAAAACTTGTTTAAAATGGTAAATTTGTAGAGAAGTGTAGTAGATAAAATTTACCATTTTAAACATGTTTTCAGTCTTTTGTTGTAAAGAATATATATATTAAGAAGAAAAAAAAAGTCAAATCGTAAGCCCCGCCTACCCGCCCTGTCTCAGTTGTAACGATTTTTCTTTATTCGTTGTGAGTGAGGAGGCGGAGCTTAATTACAAAATTATTATTTTTCAACGAAAAATTACCATTTGAAACATGTTCTTAAATGAACGTGTTGTTCAAAGAGAAGTTTTAAGTAAAAAAGAAAGCCAAAATTAAGCTCCGCCCCTCGGCTCACGACAAATAAGTAAATTCATTACAATTGAGATGAGGGCGGGTGGGCAGGGTTTGTATTTTGCCATTTTTTTTTTATGTGCGTAGTTTTCTATTCACGACAAGAAACTGAAAACTTGTTTAAAATGGTAAATTTATATAGAATTGTGGGATATAAAATTTACCATTTAAACATGTTTTCAGTCTTTTGTAGTGAAGAATATGTGAATATTACGAAGAAAAAAAATCAAATCATAAGCCCCGCGCACCCACCCTCAGTTGTGACGATTTTTCTTTATTCGTTGTTAAGTAAGGAGGCGAAGCTTAATTTAATACCATTTGAAACATGTTCTTAAATAAACGTGCTGTTCAAAGAAAAGTTTTAAGAAAGCCAAAATTAAGCTCCGCCCCTCGGCTTACGACGAATAAGAAAATTCATCACAATTGAGACGAGGGCGGGCGGGTGGGGCTTGCTTCTTCAAAACTATGAAAAACTATTCCAGTATTCATTTTGCATCTAAGTAAAGAGCTTTTCCAGTAATTTTGCAAGACAAGCATAAAATACAAAACTTATTGATCTTTACCCAACAAATACAAGGTTTTGAGTTTCCGACACGTGATTCTTCTTATCTTATAAATTTTCCCAGGAATAAATACATTATTCATTTCTCTTCGCATTATGAAACGCGTTTCCAAATTACTTTTCTTGCTATCCTTCGGAAAGGAAAGGTAGTTGTATGTTCCCACAACCTTACGAGTTTTCTATTCCGTTCCAAACTGGGTAACCATATTTCCAGCAACCTTTTGTTCTTTGAATGAACCCGAAATGACACTGATGGCGATTTCTTAAAAAAAAATTTAGTGACTAGAGTCAAATGTATACGTGGTTGTGTTCAAATTCCTCGTGGTTCATCAGCATTGTGTGAATGATTCTCACAAGTAAATAAATAAGAGACTATTTTACTTACCGAGACGCTGTGACAATTATAATGTATTCATTAACCTTGTGGTGGAAACATTTGCAATCTAACAATATATATACTAACTGTATCCCGATGTTTAACTAATTCTCTTTTTCTTTTACAGCAACTTAGAGAAGTAATCCCACACATAAAAATGGAACGAAAACTGTCCAAAATCGAAACCCTAACCCTAGCCAAAAACTACATAATGGCCCTCACAAACGTCATCTGCGAGATGCGAGGGGAAGAAAAACACTACACGTAACTACCCCCTCTCAGTATTCAATTTCCTCCACTAACGTCTCTTCTTTCAGATTCCAAGACGTCGAAGAAGACAGTACAGTAGAATTAGAAACAACCGAAGAAAGCACACGAGAGCAAAACAACAACTCCATGTTCCAGCAAAATCTCGAAAATCACCAGGAGAACGCGCTGGTGAACTCCCGCTGAAGTCTGGACGTCCATAAAACCGCCATGCATTCCGTATTTAAAGTTTAAGTGATTAGATTTAAGGCATAAAACTGAAAACAGCATCAATGAAGCGAGGCCGCAGCAATTTGCTGATTGCGATCGATCACACGCTCAAATAACGATTTCAAACGGATCAGATTCCCGCCGAAATGCGCGGAAGGCTCGCCCTGGTCGGTTGCGCATTGCTGCCGTTGGCGCGCAAATTTAAATGTACTATTTATGATATGAATTTAAACATAAAGAGCTCTATTCTGTGCAATTATTCAACTTGAATGACTTTATGAATGTGCATATCTGTTACTAGATTAGGCCTACGATGGGTGGTTGTAATTTCTTGATAAAGCAAATGTGATTTTATGTGCTTCCGTGTTGTGTCGTGAATGATAGATGTATAGATAGTGTATATAAAATAATTTCTATATACAGACGTTACTAGCTACGTAAGGAAGATGCGCTACATAAAAGACACTTAAGCGGTGCAGGCGCTGCACCGCTCACTTATTTTTAAAAGTATATAGGATGTGTTAAATTATTTTATATAAATGACATAACTACCTTTGACTTATATCTTGAAGTATGTACCTTAGATATGTAAGATAAGTGTCATTGTGATTCCTCCAACTCCATCCATGCGAAGTATGGAAGCTGAGTTGTGGATTTAGAACTTCCATATCGGGACTCGAAATGACACGAACAAAGTTACCTAGAACGAGGTCGAACCTCAAAATACTCTAAAGTTATGCTCAAGAATGAATTGAACATGTGCAAATTGTTCACAGACTGTCATCCATAGCTTAGATTTGACCTTCCTCTCGAAGTGGACAGTTTGTACGGTCTGAATGGAAAGAGTATGAAGTTCCAAACGCAAATGTGATATTGTAGAAACTTGCACAAGTTTTAGTTAGAAGTTAATTAAATATACTATATATTTTATGACATGTATTAAGTGTATTCTTGTAAAAATATTACAAATCATGAGAATCACATTCAAAATATGTATAAATATCAAATAAAAATGTCAGGAATCTTGCACTTGAATGATCTCTATCAACGAACCAAGGCACTTATCCACTCATCTTGCCACCTGCTCAAACAAAAAATTACTTTTTGTCTCCACCAATTACGAACATCATACCTAAGATTCTACTTTCGTTCAACTTAAACTGCTCTCGGACGTCTTCTAAAGTCTGGTCCGCGTCCATCACCAAAACAGGAATCGAGTTGTGTTTGCCTTTAATAAGCCACTCTTCGTGACTTTGGTGCAACTGCGTTAAATAATCCAAAGAAATTCCTCTCTCCTCAGGACGTCCCCGCGCCTTTATCCTTTCAAAAACCACCTCAGGTGTACTTCTTAAATAAACTAAGATAAAATTAAGGACGATATTCTTGACATCACGTACCTATCAGATCTAAATTAATATTGATATTATTTTGTATCCATTTGTACCATTCGTCCAATACTGCGTAATCCGGCTCACTCAAGGATCCACTCTTTCGCGCCAACTCGACGAAACAATATCTGTTATTTTGGAGCGACCTTTCAAAGATTTGTACTGTGGTGTCAGGGTTTTTGGGTTTTGAAGTTTGAACTTTAAGTCGACTTAACTGAACGTAGGTTTGGAAGACTTTTAACCACTGGTTGATGTTGGAGTACATCAGTTCTAGGAGGTTGCTGCCGTTTAAGTTGCGCCAGTAGTCGATGGGTTCCTAAAGATATCAATTACTAACATTAGTATTAATAACTTAAGTGTATATGACTTAAGTATGTAAAAAGTGTCCCTCATTTCTTATTTATTTGTTTGGAGTAAAGCTTGCTTAATATTATGGGAACGAAAGTGTCAAGTGAATTTTTTAGTGAAATTTCTCAGGTCAGGTCAGGTCAGGTTGGAAACCACCTTATAGGTCATTTTACTTCTTGGGCTCCTACTCATTAAGCCTGTGGCTGATTTAACAAGAACTTCCCAGGACGGTGGCCTCCTCGGTCTCCAGATCTCAATCCTCGTGATTTTTTTGCATACCTTTCAAGAGTACCTGCATCTGATTCGTTTTTATCGGGGCTCTTTCTTTAGTTTTGTAAACACACGTTTCAATAATTGAAGCATGGCCGAATAAACACATTCAAAAAACACAACGAGAATGAATGCGCTACAACACAACAAAACTAAAAATTCGAAGTGTCCACTGTAATTTCTTTTTTTTTTTTTTTTTGATAAACAGCAAATGTCGGTGTTGGTTTTATTTATTTTTTATCATTTCGTAATAGAAACGAACGCATAATCGTACAAAAACACGATTATCGCCTTTTATGTTATCATTATTTCTATGTTTTTGTTGATGAAATTAAATGTTCTGGACATTTATCAACAAGTAACGCACAGTGCGTTAAAACTTGAAAAACAAATTTAATGATTTTGCTGTATATTAATTTTGGTCGGCAGCAATGGGTTAAACAAGAACACAATGGTATTAAAATTGAAGTTTGAACATTGGGGAAAAATAGGTGGACAAAGATTATTTCGACAGGACTTGAAAAATTATAAAAATTTTTGTTATTTTTGTTTTCTGATAAACTCTAAACCAGTGGCGTGACTAACGCTCTCTTAATTGACGAAAAAAAAAAAACTTTTGGAAAAATCGAAATATGGAGAAATTGAAAAATCTAAAAATTTTAAAATCGAAAAATTGAAAAATCAAATATTTTCAAAATCGAAAGCTCAAGCAACCGAAACATCAAAAAATCTAAAATGTAAAAAAACGAAAAACTGCAAAACCAAAAAAAATCGAGAAACTGAATAATTCCCTAAATTCTCGAAACGTTGGGAAATCGAAAAAATTGAACAAGTGAAAAATTGCAAAATCTAAAAATTTTAGAAATGAAAACTCGAAGAATTGCATGTGGTAAAATTGAAGAGACAAAAAAAATGAAAAATCGAAAAATTGCAAATCCAAAAGTAGGAGAAACGAAAAACTGAAGACATTGAAATTGAAAAAACCAACAAAATTATAAAATGGAAATTAAAAACGGAAAAATTGTCAAAATAAAGAAAATAAAAAACCGAAACGACAAATTGCAAAATCTAATAATTGAAAAATCCAAAAATTGAAAACTTTCACATCGAAAAATAAATTGGAAAAATTAAAAAAAAAAAAATAGAAAATCGAAACGAAAAATTGCAAATCGAAAAATTGAAACGTAATCGAAAATTTATCAAATTAAAAAAATCGATACATCGAAATTGGTAAATTGAAAAATCGAAAAACTGAAAAATTGAAACTTTTAAACATCGAAATATCAAAAAATTAAAATCTCGAAAAATTGAAAAATTCCCAAAATTTAAATATTCAAAACCTACTAAAATCAAAAAAATGAGAAATCAAAAAATGGAAAATTCCCAAAACTAAATTCTCGAAAAATTGGAAAATCGAAAGATCCGCACACCGAGAAATCCAAACAGGAAAAGATCGAGAAATCGAAAAATCCATACGTCAAATTATCGAGAAATTGAAAATTGAGAAATCGAAAAATTAAAAAATTTAAACTTAGACATATAAAAAAAATTCCAAAATCTAAAATTTAGGATTTGGAAAAATTGATAAATAGAAAAATCGAAGAACTGAAAAATTGAGAAATCAAAAAATCTGCATTTTAAAAAATTGAAAAATTAAAATGTCGAAAAATTGAAAAATCTAGACATTGAAAAATTCCCAAAATTTAAATGTTGAAAAAGTGAGTAATCGAAAACTTGAAAAATCAAGAAATTTAAAAATGGAAAAATTAAAACATCGGAATGTCGATAAGTCAAAATATTTTTAAAAGTCTAAAAATTTTAAAAATCGAAAAATCGAAAACTTGCAAATCCAAAAGTTGATAGTTGAAGATATTGAAATTGAAAAAACCAACAATTATAAAATGGAAACATTGATAAACTGAAAAATTGTCAAAATAAAGAAAATAAAAAACCGAAACTACAAATTGCAAACGGAAAATTTGAAGACATGAAAAAAATTAAAGGATCGAAAAACTGAAAAATAAAAATTGAAAGCGAAACGAAACGAAAAACTGCGAATTGAAAAGTTAAAAAATTAAAAATTGAAAACTCGCGAAAAATTGCAAAATCTAATAATTGAAAAATCCCAAAATTGAAAAATTTCACATTGAAAAAAAAAAATCAGAACATTGAAATATAAATGGGGAAAATGAAAAAAATAGATAATCGAAACGAAAAACCGCAAATCGAAACATTGAAATTTGAATAATCGAAAATGTTATCAAATTAAAAAAATCGATACATCGAAATTGGGAAATTGAAAAATCGAAAAACTGAAAAATTGAAATATTTAAACATGTAAATATTAAAAAATTGGAAAATTTAAAATTAAAGATTTAAAAAAAAATGATAAATAGACAAATCGAAGAACTAAAAAATTTAGAAATCGCAAAATCCAAAAATTGAACAATGGCCAAAATTTAAATGATGAAAAATTGAGAAATCGAAAACTTGAAAAATCAGGAAATCGAAAAATGGAAAAATTAAGACACTGGAATGTTAATAAATCGCAAAAGGATTTTTAAAAATCGAAAAACTAGAAATCAAAGAAACGAGAAATCAAGAAATTGAAAAATCTCGATACTGAATTGTCGAACAATTGGAAAATGGAAAAATCGAAATGCCGAAAAGTCGAAAAATTCAGGAGAAAAAAAACTGAGAAATCGAAACATGAAAAGATCGAGAAAAAATTTATAAAATTAAATACTCGATAAATCGAAAAATCGAAAAATTTATTGAAAAATGAAAAATTTAAACATCGGAATATAAAAAATTGAAAAATCTAAAATTTAAGATTCGAGAAATTTGATAAATAGAAGAATCCAACAACTGAAAAATTGGGAAATTTAAAAGTATAATTTGAAAAACTAAAAAATTAAAATCTCGAAAAATTGAAAAATTCCCAAAATTTAAATATTGAAAAAGTGAGAAATCAAAAACTTGAAAAATCAAGAAATTTAAAAATGGAAAAATTAAAACATCGGAATGTCGATCAGTCAAAACATTTTTAAAAGTCTAATAATTTTAAAAATCGAAAAATCGCGATGTCGAGAAATCGAAAAACTAAAAATAAAAATCCCAAAACTGAATTGTCGAAAAATTGGTTAGAAATATTGAAAAAACGAAACATCGAAAAATTGGAAAATCAAAATGCCGAAAAGACGAAAAATCTAAAAATTCAAGCACCGAGAGAAAAAAATCAAAACGAAAAGTCAGAAAATTGAAAATCAGAAAAACTGAACAATGGTAAATCGAAACATCGAAATCTTGATAAATCGAGAAATCGAAAAATTAAAATACCGAAAAATTCAGAAATCGAAAGACTCAAAAATCAAAAACTTTAAAACCGAAAAATCTAAAACTTAAAAAAACAAAACATTATAAATCCCAAAACTGAAACATCGAAAAATGAGAAATCAAAAAATTGAAAAATCTCAAAATAAATCGAAAAATTGAAACAGAGAGAAATCCAAATATGAAATTGGAAAATTATAGAAAACAGGAAATGGAAACGAAGAATTGAAAATCAAAAAATTGAAGTGAAAATTCAAAAATCGAAAAATTGAAAAATTAAAACTGCGAAACTGCAAATCGAAAAATTGCAAAATCGAAAAATCTTAGAAATGTAAACTCGAAAAATTGCAAATCCAAAAGTTGGAGAAACAAAAAATTGAAAATATGTACATGTTGAAAAACAATTATGAAGTGGAAACTTTGAAAAACCGAAAAATTGTCGAAATAAAGAAAATGAAAAACCGAAACGACAAATTGCAAACGGAAAATTTGAAGAAATGAAAAATTGAAGAATCGAAAAACTGAAAAATAAAATTGTGAACTCGAAAAATTTTAAGTCAAAAAATTGCAAAATCCTAAAACGAAAAATTGAGGAAATGAAAAATTGGATAATTGAAATAAACTAAGTTGAAAACTAAAATTGCATTGAAAAAGAAAAATTATAAAATCAGAACATTGAAAAACAGAAAAATTTCAAAAATAAAGAAAATAGAAAATTGAAACGAAAAACTGAAAAATTAAAAACTGAAAAAGCGAAAAATTTTAGAAGTGAAAACTCGAAAAATTGCAAATCGAAACGTTGGAGAAAGGAAAAATTGAAAAGTACTGAAATTGATAAAACAAAAAATTATAAAATAGAAACATTGAAAAAAAAAATAAAATCAGAACATTGAAAAATAAATTTGAAAAATAAAGACAATAGAAAATCGAAACGAAAAATTGCAAATCGAAAAATTCATACGTAATTGAATAATCGAAAAACTGAAAAATTGAAACATTTATTAAACATCATAATATCAAAAAATTGGAAAATTTAAAATTAAAGATTTAAAAAAATTGATAACTAGAAAAATCGAAGAACTAGAAAAGTGAGAAATCGAAAACTTAAAAAATCAGGAAATCAAAAAATGGAAAAATTAAGACACCAGAATGTTAATAAATCGTAAAATCAAAACATTTTTACAAGTCGAAAAATTTAAAAATCGAAAAACTGGAAATCAAAGAAACGAGAAATCGAGACATTGAAAAATCCCTAAAGTGAATTCTCGAAAAATTGAAAAATCTAGAAATTGAAAAAATGCCAAAATTGAAATGTCAAAAAGCTGAGAAATCGAAAACTTGAAAAATCAAAAAATCAAAAAATGGAAAAATTAAGACATCGGAATATCGAACCATGTAAAATTTAAAAAATCGAAATACTAAAAACAAAAAACCAATCATGAAATTAGAAAATTCCAAAACTGGATTCTGGAAAAATTGAAAAATCGAGAAGTCGAAAAATCGAAAAATGCATAGGTCGAAAAATCTAGAAATTTAAAAATTAAAAAAATCTATGAATCGAAAAATCAGAAAATTGAGAAATCGAAAAACTGAAAAATGGAAAAATTAAGATATCAGAATATCAATAAATCGTAAAATCAAAACCTTTTAAAAACAGAAACATTTTTAAAATCGAAAGATCGAGATGCCCAGAAAGCGAAAATTCGTTAAATCGAAAAATTAAAAAATCGAAAAATGCAAAATTTAAAAATCGAAAAACTAAAAATCAAAAAACCGAGAAATCGAGAAATTGAAAAATCCCAAAAGTAAATTCGCGAAAAATTGGAAAATCGAAAAATGTAAAAATTAAAAAATCGAAAAACTAAAAATCAAAAAAACGAGAAATCAAGAAATTGAAAAATCCCAAAACTAAATTCACGAACAATTGGAAAATCGAAATGCTGAAAAGTTGAAAAATCGAGGTATTAAAAAAAATTCATAACGAAAAATTTAAAAATTTAAACAGAAATATAAAAAAATTGCAAAATCTAAAATTTAGGATCTGGAAAAATTGATAAATAGAAAAATCGAGAAATTGAAAAATCTACATTTTAAAAAATTTTATAATCAAAATCTCCGAAAATTGAAAAATCCAGAAATTGAAAAATGGAAAAATGAAGACATCGAAAAAATTGAAAAATCGAGAAATCGAAAAATTAAAATACCGAAAAATCTAAAACTTTAAAAAACCAAAATATTGATAGATCCCAAAATTAAAACATCGAAAAACTGAGAAATCAAAAACCTGATAAATCGAAAAACTGAAAAACTTAAAAATCGAGAAATCGAAATGTCCAGAAATCGGACATCAAAAAGTTGAAAAATCGATTAATCAAGAAATCGAAAAATGTATTAATCGAGAAATCTAAAAATCGAAAACGAAAGACCAAAAATTTAATTTTAATTAAAATTTATTCACCAAAATTGTAAGATGACGATTCCTGGAGGGAGCATGGACAGATAAATTTTGATTAACAATTTACCATGTGTCCAATAACCTTAAAACGTTCGCAAGATTTCAAAGCATTCGATTTTCCAATTACAAAGTTAAATTGTAAAACTTTATACAATTTTGATTTTTTTTAATCTTGATGCCTAGGGTTAAAACTCAACACGTGGAGGAGTATGTTATTTTATAAAATTGAAATAACATTTACTATTGTAAATACGACATTTTTAACATACATACAAAATTTGACAATAATCGGTCCGGCAATTTCGGATATTATCTCTCTAATAAAAATTGCCACAGACAGCGGACAGGCAGACAAAAACGGAAGACCTATTTTTTCGTACTCTTGGGGTCATGAAACCTCGGGAAAACATGGAACTAGCTAGTCGCTCGATGGATTCGATTACAATACTTCCTTTGCTTACACTCGGGAAGTAAAAGGACCGACTATAACTAACTTATGACGATAGCAGACTCAATTTTGGAAGTGTGTGGACGTTTCAAAACGTTTTAAAATGAGATAATAAACTCAAATTCCACAAACGTTAAAATAATTGATTTATAATTTGTTTATACTGACGTGTTTCGTCATGACAACTTTGAGGTTGAAGTGATACAATTTATAACATGTTTGGAATTACTAATCTTTATGCTTCATTTGACCACCAAAATTGCATCAAATTATACTTAATTTCCATTATAAATCAATATGGTTGAAGGTCAAACCCAGACGGTAAACAATTTACGACCCATTTTTATTATTTTGCAGATTACTAAAAATCTACACAAAACAATAAAATAACATTTAAAGATTTTTGTGTTCAACAAGGGCAGAATTTAGTTATCTGTATTCTTAAGATATGTAATTACTTGCATCAACAATTAATTCTAACCTCAAAACACTGACAACGTAATTGACATTTATACAATCAAATTACCAACCCAAAACGTGAAAATGCAGCCAACTCAAATTCGTTTCATTTATTTCTTCTGACGCGCTGCACCATATCTGCAAACAATGTTGTTATGCCAATTACACTTTCATTGACGTCATAATCTACGTTAGTTTCCACAACACCACCTCCAAGATGAATATTTCACCATTATTTTTACAAAATCCAGTTTACACTCGTTTTCAACTGCATAACAATCACGAGTATATTTTGGATCAGCTGTGTAAACCACATAATAAAAACACGCCAAAATCGTGAACAAAAAACCTGTATGATTATATTTTAATAGAAACCAGTTTTGATAGACCAAATTTCCGTACGAATCCACTTACTCCATAAGTTTCTATGCCAGTGATTTTACTAAAGTACTCGACCAAAGTCGACTTTCCAGCCCCTATGTTGCCCTCGATGGACACTTTAAAAGGTCGCTTCTCCGTCGAAGGTTCCATCGTCGTGGGGATTCTTGCTCTGACGCGGAACTGAGATTCTTTCCTGGAAGAATGAACAGAAGGTCGTTTATAACGATGTGAGTGTTGTTCGCACATTATGAACTTTGAACAACGATAACAGAAACCGCGAGTCAGTTCAGGTGATGCAGTAACGATTTAGGTCATCGTGGAGTTCAGAACATAAAGAAAGTTAATAGTCTCGGACTTTCCAATTTGGTCAAAACGCAACAAACATTACCAGCGTCATAACCTAACTTTTGTGCTTTGTGTTTGGATCTTTGCTGACGCGAAATGTGGGGGTTCGGGCGAAAAGTGCAACATTTACCTGAATCTACTGGTGAGTATTCGACAGTTGTGGAAATATCGGGTGCACAAAACTGGATTTAACACAATTTTCTTCATTTCATTTCTAAACGAAACATCTTAAGCATCAATGTCAATTTGACAACTGACAGAAGAAGAGCATCGGAAATTTTTATCACAATAAAAATGACTTTTTTGTTACTTTGCTAAAAATACCATAAAAAGTGCGTATGATTATCATTACGTTATAAAAAAATTATTCTCGCGTTTAATTACAATGATGTGGTAATCTTCCATTAATCATTAACTCACCAGTGGCGTAGAGTCTGTGTAGGTCTAGGTATAAGGGTTACAAAATGTGGACAATTTCCGTTACTTATAATCTGTGGCCCCAAGTACCACACACAACATTCGTGCCCTTAGTCTATAATTTAATTCAAAATCAAATTCCACCACCTATTAGGTTTAGTTAAAAAAAACAAAACCCTGATTATACAGTTTCATTAGCATTACAAAGTTTGACAGTTTGTTGTCATGAATTATCAATTTGAATTTTAAAAATGAAAAGAAGCAACTAAAACTAACACTGACAACAGTGGCACTAAAAATATTACAAAACATTAATAAACTTTATTAAGTATGAGAAATTAAATAAGTAATATAATATACTTAAAGCTAAGTATGTATTTCAGTTAACCTATTTTCATATGTACATTATGATAATGAATAACTTGAAGTCAACATCTTCACTTAGATCTCTCCTTAATATATTATTTTTTAGCGACTGTTTCAAATCCATTATTTTTCTGTAACGCAATTAAATTTCTCGTTCTCCCCCATTTTTTTGTAGCCTTACCACTAAATAGTTGTAGATGTTTTTTTTTTAATTTTTATTTTATTCTCATCAGACCAATCAGACAGAGATTGGCAAGTTGACAGTTTAACAGTTTACAAAATAATAACGATAATGGTAAACAATTTACACACATTGTACAACACACAAATACAAGATTTGCAAATATTTATATTTAAAAAATTAAGAGAAACTAAGAGAAATTGTTTTAAACGCAGTTTATATTTTTTTGATGAATTTACAATTAATGAGGAATGAGAATTGAGCAGAAATGGGAAATGACAAATGAGAAACACGAAATCTGAAATTCGAAATAAGAAATGAGAAGCGAGCAATAAGAAATAAGAAATCACAAATACGATATGAGAACAAATGGAAAATGAGAAATGAAGCATCAGAAATAGGAAGACATGAAACTTTTGAGGTGACGTCATCAATTTTTTGGAGGGGACAAGTAAATATATTTTGAAGAGTTAGAAGAGTTATTGGTTAATTTTTAAAATTGAAGCTGCATTGTGGGCCATTGTTTTACATTGCCCCAAACAAACAACAAAACAAATTTCCACCACGTGTTAGACTCTCCCTTTTTTATTAACTACCAAACTAACTAAACTTAAGGTAGCTTACTCACCACGTGGTTTCACACACAACAAACAAACCAAAAGTGACGCCACCGGACAGAATGACTCATCTACCAAGCCAGCCAACATCTACCAACCCTGTCACTAAAATTTCCTAGCAGAAATTCGAATTCAAATTCCGTCACCACACTATATTTTTTACTTTTTTGTGGGGAGTGTTGTGGTGGATCACGCTTGAAAACTTTAAATATTAGCAAATAATAAGCGACATTCTTTGCCAACATAATAACCCGAGTCTGTAAAGTGAAATTGTTTGTTCAAAATGTTGAATTTGGTCGAGATTTTATAATTTACAAAACGTGCGGCAAAATTTAAGTGAAGAAAAAATTTTCTCGAAAAACTTCAGGTTTCTCATTTCTCATTCTCAAATCAGAAATCGGAATTAAGAATGAAAAATGTAAAAGGAGAAATACGAAAAGCGAAATGTAAAATACGAAATGAGTAATGAGAAATTAGAAATACAAAGTGAGAAATGAGAAATGAGAAGTTCGAACTGAGACGTAAGAAATGCCAAATACGAAATAGAAAATTAGGATTGTGAAATAGTGGATTAAAAAATGTGAAATAAGAAATTAAAAAGCTAAAAATATCAAATGGATGTCAACTTTGAAGTGAAAAACGCCAAGCATATTTTTTACTATTTTGCGGGGAGTGTTGTGGTGGATCGCACTTGAAAACTTTAATTATTAGCAAATAATAAATCAACATAATAACCCGAGTCTCTAAAGTGAAATTGTTTCTTCCAAATGTCGCGATTTTTTAATTTTACAAAATTACAAAATTGAAATGAAGAAAAATTTTTCTTGGAAAGCTTGAATTACATTTTATTGGTTTGTTCTTTTGCTTGCTTTCAGAAATTTTTATATCGTTGTGCTTTTTTCTGTGGATCTGAACATGTTTCTTTCACAAAGTATTTAGAAATTAAAGACCCGAAAACAATGGAAAGCACATCATTTCTCATATCTTCTCATTTCGCACTCATCATTCCTATTTTAAATTTCTCATTCTCAAATGAGAAAGAAAAAATTACAAATGTTAAAGGAACAATGAGAACTACAAAATGAGAAATAAGAAATGAGAAATGCAAAATACGAAATGAGAAATGAGAAATTAGAAATACAAAGTTCGGACTGGGAAATAAGAAATTTCAAATGCGAAATAGAAAATTAGAAATGCGAAATTAAACATGCTAGAAATGTCAAACGAATGCGAAATTTGAAATAAGAAACGACGCCAAGCACAGTTTTCACTCTTTTGTGGGGAGTGTTGTGGTGGATCCCGCTTCAAGATATTCTTTACCAATGTAATAACCCGAATCTCTAAAGTTAAATTGTTTCTTCTAGGTGTTGAATTCGGTCGTGATTTTCTAATTTTATAAAACGTGTGCCAAAATTTAAGTGAAGTAATTTTCTCCAAAGGGTTGAATTATATTGTGGTGGTTTATTCTTTTGCTTACTACCAGAAATCTTCGTATTGTGCTTTCTTCCAGTGGTTCATGACGTGTTTTTTTCATACAGAGTTCACAAAGTAAAGCACATAATTTCTGATTCCTCACATCTTATTTCGCATTCTCAAATGAGCAGTTGGAAATGAGCAATACAAAATGCGAAATGTGAAATACAAAATGGGAAATGCGAAATAACTTCGAAATAATCTCTATTAATGTTTGTGAAATTTTTGTCAGGTTGGCAACCTATCTAAAATTGTATAATGGCATACCTGATTTTCAAAATGGCGTTTGTGACAGCCGCCATCGTCTCAACCAATCAGCACGTTTGGTTGGCGTGCTCATGTCAAAATTGACAACTGTGAACTGACGTACTAGCATGGATGCCAATAATTCAGAATTGCCAACACAAAAAATTGGCTTCAATCATTAGTAACAGTTATTACTACCATATTATGTAAATTCTGCGTTATAAAGAAAAAATATGCATAAAATAGAGAAAATACGTTTCGATAATTAAATTTCATAAGATAGGAGCAAATATTATACAATTATTTAATGTACGGAAAAGAATTCTAATTTAATACCAAATTCCAATGTAGATTCTGTTGACTATGATATTGAATGATCAGCTGCTTCAAATAATAATATTCATCTCGTACATTGCTTATAAGATAATATATAGAGTTGAACTTTGATATGACGTGTAGATAATGTCCTTTTCCTAGTTTAGTGTGTTATTTGTAAGTAACTCTTCAAAGATAACCGAGTGCGGTCTAGGAATAATAATATTATCTTCAATTTTGATTGTAAGATTTAGATCAGACCAGTTTTGATATGTACGAAATCTGATAAAATGAATTTTAATCTATATTTAAATAAAGTTTGTTGCTGTGGTACCACTTTTATTTCATTTAGATTTCCTCTGCATTTATTTTCTAATTCACTAGTTTTTTTGTGTAATGTTAGCGTAACAAAAACTAATATCATTTACAAAATGGCAGACCTATTTTTTCGTATTCTAGGGCGCATGAAACAAAAAAACATGAAGGTAACGATTTTCTGGATGGACACTATTACAGTGCTTCCTTGGCTTACGCTTGGGAAGTTAAATCATTGCCAAAAATCATCTGTTTCTAATGACGCAAGTGGAAAGAGTGGGACTGTAAACATTAGATCATCAAGTTTTACTTCCGGTAACATTTCTTTCACAAGATCGTTTCATAACTGCGGTTTCAATGTCAATGCTCTAGAATGTTAATATTATTAATTAACCATGTAGGTACGTTCCTACTACTAAGACATCAAATAATATAAATTTTTAAATGCATGCTTTTATAACGTAACAGCTACCAATTAACAAATTCATTTATATTGTTTACATCTGTATGTGTTAATGGTAAAACAGTTCATTATTCCTTCATTTCCACATACAACGAAAACGATTTAATAGGAGGAACTGCTTTAAATTCGACATTGTTCTTACTTTAATTACGTATAATCCATTAGAAACAAAAAGAAAATTGCGCAAGTTATTTAGAAATTAAAATTACTTGTCTGAATGTTGCAACTGCTTGTTCTTATTTTGTGTTACCACATTTTCTATATCTTGTATCTTTTTTGTTTTTTAGGACAATTTTTGCCCGGGTGCATGGACGTGATGCTGGACTACAGCCCCGAGGGGATCTTCATGCGTTTATATTACCCCACTAGCGAGGACAAAAACGATCCAGTAAGTCCCTTTTCATGGTCCACCGCAGTCAAAATAATCTCCATTTTTAGAGTAACTGCAGTGGATGGATCCCTTGGATGCCCACAGGCAACGGCTACATCCTTGGATTAGCCAAAGTCCTATTCTTATTCCCATTTGTCATCCGCTTCATGCAGTGGTGGTCAGGTAAATTAATCCATCGTTATAAGAAAGTTTCCCCTCATTCATATGGATTTATTCTAACAGCACACGATATTCCTGTAATTTATGGAAGTAAACCAAAACTGGACAAAAAATTGAAATGCATTGTGTTGTCACATGGACTAGGGGCCCACAGAGCGCTGTACAGCAACGTTTGTTGCGAACTCGCTTCAAGAGGCTATTTGGTGGCAGCTTTAGAGCATAAAGGCGGGTCCTCATGTTACACGTACTACTACAAAAACAAAGACGATGCGGAAAATAACATTAAGGCACACGTGGAGTACGAGCAGGTCCAGTTGGGAAAGAATCATTTTGGCCAAAGGAAAAGGCAGATTGGAGTGCGGATTAAAGAGTGCAATAAGGCGTTGGACTTTCTTTTAAATCTAAATAAGGGACAAGTGCCGCACAATGTTATAGATGATGTTCCCACGGATAGGAAAATTGAATTCAAACTAGAAGATTTAGTTGGCAAATTAGACGTAGATACTTTAACTATGGCTGGGCATTCGTTTGGAGGGGCAACGGCCCTTTTGACCCTTTCACAGAGGCCGGAATTTAAGTAAGTATTTTCGTTTTCTTGTGGCCAAAGCAACAAAAACATGATTCCAGACAAGGTCTTCTGCTAGATCCATGGATGTATCCAATTAAAGATGACAATTTGCCCGAAAAGGTGCAACAACCGTTGGTTTTCATCAATACGCAAACTTTCCACATTGTTTCTAATGTTCAAGCAATGTCGAAATACTTGACTAACAACGATAGGACTATGTATACAATACTGTAGGTTTCTTTTTTGTGTGTAGGCACGATGATGATAGTTGGTTTTAGACACACCACTCACGAGCATCAAGGCGATACTGCTATGCTTTTCGGGTCGTGGATGAACTGGTTTATGAAGAAACTTGACCCACTAGTTGCTTTAAAAATTAATAATTGCTTAGTTCTAGAGTTTTTAGATAAATATGTCGGAAGCCCCAGTGACATCACAGACTGTAGAGAATTCCTTGAGCTAGAAAAACCAAGTTACGAAGTAGGCCTAACTAAACCTTGGGCATAGTTTTTGTTGTTATTTTTATTTACTATTTTTTTAATATATTTTCATATATTTTAAAACGGTGTCTAAATAAATATTCAACAAAATAAAAGGCACGTTGGATTCCTCATTCAACCTTGTCTTCTATTACAGTCGAATACTCGGCTGCAATTTGAGGTTCGTTGTTAGACGCCTCCAATAAAATCTTTGTAAGAAGCCTATCATTTTCGTCACGTAGAACTTGCACATTTTTCTCTTGATCCTAAAAACAAAAAGGCATCAACTTACAATTAAATGGTAACCAACTTACTTCAATGGTCTTCTTGTATTGATTCCTAATCTCTTCTCTAGTCGCTGTAGCATTCTGTACCCTCTCCATTGCCACCTTCGGCGGTAAGTACTTCTGATTCACTCCCAAAATCGACTGCAACTTCTCCTTCCTCTTCTGTTCGTCCTTCAACTCCTTCCTCAACATATTAGTCTCCACCAAAAGAACAGCATTCTCTTCAGTCAGCTTGACTTTATCAGCACTCAAAGTAGACGAACTCTTATTGACTTGCACTTGCAAACTGGTCACAGTCCTCTCCAAGAACTCCCTCTGCCTCATAAACTCGCTCTTCACTTCCGTATCTTCCGCCTGAGTTATCGCAAAATCTTCATCTATGTTGTACTTCAAGTACATATCCTTCACGATTTTAATCAGCGCCGGGACGTTCTGAACTTGCCCACTAGCCAAAAAGATATCGGTTTTGATTTTCTTTATCGCCCGATTCATCACATAATTCCTCGTCACTTGTTTCTTCAACTCCATATCAGAAGCGTACAATTTCTCCCTCAACTCATGCAGTTGCAAATCCAAACTTAGAATCACCCTCTGCAAATTCTCCAACTCTTTAACCATAGCATTAATCTGCTCGGTTTGTTCCTGGATCATGCGTTCACGAGGCTCAATCTGCGACTTTAACTCTTTAATCTTGAAATCGAGAATAAATTTAAACTTCTCCAGCTCCTGGTTTTTGCGTTTCAAGTCGAAGATGCGCTTCTCCTTATCCTGGATCGTTGCGTCCCTTTCGGAGATCTCTTTCTTCAAGTCGACGATGTCTTTTTCCAAGTTGATGATCGACTTCTTCAGCTTAGTGTGCTCGTTGTCCAGGTTGTACACTTTGCTTTTCAAGTCGTCTATTTCTTTCTGCGACGAAATCAACTTCTTCTTTACGATGGCTGTCTCTCCTCGGATTTTCACGTTCAAGTCTTGCTCTTCTTTGAGTTCTTTGGCATGGAATGTTCGCATTTCGTAGATCTCTCTGTCTGCATCTTCTTCGATTTGTTGCTTGATCAACTCGTGGGCTTTAGTTTTTGAAGCTGTTTGTTCAACCAACTGCAAAAAATTGTCACAAGTTGTGCTACAATCTATAGATTGTCACCTCGTCGAATTGCATTTGCTTCTCTTCCAGTTTTTCCAAGAACTCGTTCGTTATTTTTTCCTCGGATGCTTTTTTTGCAGCAGCTAGGTCGTCTAATTCTTTCTCCAAGTTGCGTCGCATTTTTTCCATTTTTTCTTCCAGTCTCAGGAATTTTTCGTATTCGTAGATTAGTTTTTCGTTGTAATTGGCTTCCAGTTCTCGTACGAATTCTTCGTGGTCTAGTTTCATCTTCTTGATGTCTAGATTTATGTTGTGGATTTCTTGGACGTGGTCGTTTTCAAGTTGCTGTAATTTTGGTTAAAGTGAGGAAAGGTGTCATAATATTCTGGATAAGTCACCTCGTTCTTTTCCTTGAGTTCTTCAATAGCCTGGCAATAACCAGAATGGATCTCTTGCATTCTTAAGCTGTTGACTACGTCGTTTTGACGTAGCTGGTACGCATATTCCGACTCAAGTTCCTTCAGTCTCATCTGTAGATTATTCGTCTGCGCTATTCGTTCTTCCAGGATTTGCCGCGATATCAATATATCTTTAGACGTTTCGAAATCCTTGTCCATTTTTATTGCTTTGCCTTCAGTGTTCAAAAGTTTCCACATCACAAGAGTTCCGTCTGCAGATCCAGTGAAGAGAAACTTATCGTCGAAAGCAATCAACATCTAGAAAAACAATAACGGTATAGATGTTAGTCACAATTTTACTTACATGTGTGACGGTATCTCCATGGACGCTGTACTCTTGATATTCAGCCTTCTCCAGAAGGGGCAACTTGACGTTGTAAATACTACCAGCATTCCCGGAGACAAACAACATCTGGTCTAACTTCGACAACACCATAGAATCCAAACCAGAGGGTGTCAGCAACACGTCCCTATTAATGTTGGCATTCATAAACTCCCTAATGTGTCCATCGTTGGCGACCACATAAATAGATCTTCCGTCTGTAGTAATGGCAACCCCGGTAAATTCACACTGTTTCATAACAACTTCCGACAACCTCTTCTGATCTGATACGCCCCATTCATAAATCGCCCCTTCGCTCCCACAAGAAGCCATTTTTCTGTCGTCGTTGGTCCACGATATGCCGTTGATCTTTCCATTGTGCCCTTTGAGGTTGTACATCATTTCGAAATTTACGGAAGAATAAACCTGGATGACGTTGCCGTTAGCAGCGGCAAACATATGACCCAACTTGCTGAAAACACACTGCTTGCAAACCCTAATGTTAAACTCTCGCGTGGTTTCAAATTCTTCGATCATGATGGTAAGGAAGCGAAGTTTGTCCGAAAAACCAACTATAGCATAGAGACCGCTGGGATGAAGATCGACTCCGTAAAGATCGTCCTGGAATGTCTGGTCCAGATCTAGCTCTTCTGATTCGTAGTTCCATATCTTGAGAGTGCGATCCAACTTACCTACAGATACACTAGTACTAGTATAAAATTTGTGTAAAATTTTACCAACCAGCGGTTAATACGATGGGTTTCCAGCTACATAGTGCCATACTACCAATGGGTCCATTGTGCAACCTCGATCCTAACTCGGTAAACATACTCTCCACGGCAACAGTTGCCGAAGAATCTTGCATCCATAACATGGCGTGGTAAACCTGGCTTACGTTACAAGTAACGATTATTCGTCCTTGTGATGGGTTGATGGCTATGCAATTAATCTTCGTCTGGTTTTCTTCTGCTTCTTCTTCGAGTTCTCGTTCGAGGATGACTTCAGGAATTTTAAAAACGTTGCGCTTGATGTACTTGTGTGGGGTTTCCATTTCGTATAAATGGACCGTTCCATTTAAATACCCAAAGGCGAATCCACGAGGGAAGTGTATCATGGATCGAATACTGTAGTCTTCTCCTGGACGGAGATCCGAAATGCTGAGATCCTTTAAGCTAGTCTGGGAAGTCTGTTGAAGCCTAAAAAGAAAAATCAGTAACTCCTCTAGAAATGAACAACCTTTGTTCGTTTTTTAGTGGCACCTACCTCGGCTTACGACTCCTAAGTTAGCACAAACGAATCATAGTCAATTATTTTGTGTGGGACTTTTCATAAAATGAGTGATAAAATTAAAACTTACTCGTCTTTGGCTTTGAGGTCTAGCATTGGCAGATCAGCGGCGTTAAACACAAACTTTAACTCTCCGCTTTCGATAATTAAGAGTCTGCCCTCGTTGGTTCCAACCATGAGTCGATCTTGGGACAACCAAATTGCTGAGGTGAAATTCCATTGATCGCCCTTGCTGTATCCATATTGCCGCCAGGAATAGTCAGTACAGGCCATGATTTTGATTAGTCCGTCACCGACGATGCATAGCAGATTGGCGTCGTTTGGGTTGCAAGCAATCTAAAACAAACGGTAAAAGTTAAAGAAAAATATGTATGTATGCAGTTTTATAAAACAAAGCTATGAATATTTTTGTTTGTTTTATATTTAAAAAAATATATATTTATTCACTTTTTCATTTATTCAATTCTTCGATTTTCATTTTTTCTTTCAGTGATACAGTTTTTCAACTTCACATTTTTGGCGATTTCAGAATTTTTCTATTTAATAATTTTTGGATTTTCCAATTTTTCAATTCTCCACTTTTGCGATTTTTCAATTTTTCAATATTTGGTTTTCCTGAGTTTACAAATTATCGCATCTTTTTAGTTTTTTTGGTTTTTCGATTTTTTCCGTTTTTTTAGTTTTTCTTATTTTAATTTCTCGATTTTTGAATCTTTCGATTTTTCAATTTCTCGAAAGGAAAAACTGCAAAATTGTAAAATTGAAAAATCAAAAATGGGAAAACTAAAAAGAATAAAATGAAAACTTTAAAAATCTAAAAATTGATAATCAAGAACTTGAAAAATTGAAAAATCGAAGATTACAAATTCAAAAACTTAAAAATCGAAAAAACGAAATATTAAAAATAAAGCAAATCGGAAAATGGGATAATTGAGAAGTTGAAAATCAAAGAATGAAAAAATAAAGGAAATGGAGAAAATTGTGATATAAAATCGATAAATGAAAAATAAAAAAAAAGAACTTGAAAAATTGGAAAAACGAAAAATTGAAAATCCAAAAAATTAAAAATTGAGATACTGAAAAAACGAAAAATAAATTCTAATATCAAACAATTACAAAATTGGAAAATTCCAAATCCATAAATTAAAGAATGAAAAATTGAAAAATTTGGTAGTTCAGAAATTGAAAAATTGAAGAATTTGAAGTTGAAAATTCGAAAAATTATGAAACCGAAACATTGACAAATGGTGAAATTGAAAAAATAAAGAAAATGAAAAAACGAAAAATTGTGAAATCAAAACATTGTAAAATCGACAAAAAAAGGGAAATATTGAGATGTCATCAATTTGTTAGAAGGGGATAAACGAATAAATTTTGATTAAGAATTTACCATGATTACGAAAACCTTTAACCGTTTTGAAGATTTCATGGCATTCAGTCTTGCAGTCTCAAAGTTAAATTGCAAAATGTTATACAATTTTGTTTTTTTTTCCAAAAATCTGGATGTCAACAGTAAAAACCCAACACGGATTCATAGACCACATGTGGAATATTATCTTGTTTTGAAATAATATTTACTAATGTAAATTTTGGAGATTTTTCAATTTTTCGTTTTTTCGTTTTGTGATTTGCAACTTTTCTAGCTTTCATTTTAAATATGTAACAATAATTATATTTTTTTTAATTTTTCACTTTTACGATTTCGGCAATCCATTTATGAATTATTAGATTTTAACACTTTTTCACTTATCCAATTTTTTGATTTTTAATTTTTCAATTTGAATTTTTACATTTCTGGATATTTAATTTTTCAAATTTTTTTGACTTCACACTTTCGGCGGTTATACAATTTTCTGATTTTATGATTTTTGGATTTTCCAAATTCTCGATACGATTCGTTTTTTTTTTCTTTCCAATGATTCGATTCACTAAATTGTAGTTTTTCAGTTTTTCAACATCTCGAATCAAAAAAAAGGAAAAATTGCAAAATAGTAACATTGAAAACTCAAAAATGAACAAACGAAAAAGTATAAAATGAAAACTTTAAAAATCTAAAAATTGAAAATCAAGAACTTGAAAAATTGAAGAAGCGAATAATTGAAAAATCGAAGATTAAAAATTGAGAAATTTCAAAATCAAAAAAACGAAATATTGAAAATTAAACAAATCGTAAAATGGGATAATTGAGAATTGCAAAAACTGCAAAATTGGAAAATCGAGGAGTTGAAAAATCAAAGATTGAAAAAATAAAGGAAATGGAGAAAACAGAAAATTGTAATATAAAATCGAGAAATTGAAAAAAGTCAAGAACTTGAAAAATTGGGGAAACGAAAAATTGAAAACCTAAAATATTAAAAATTGAGATACTGAAAAAACGAAAAATAACAAATTGTATATCAAACAATTACAAAATTGAAAAATCGAAAAAGGGGAAACGAAAAATTGTGATATTGAGATGACGTCATCAATTTTCGAGAGGGGGTTAAAGAAATAATTTTTTTTAAGATTTCAAGGCATTCAGTTTTGCAGTTTCAAAGTTAAATTGCAAAATGTTGTTATACAATTTTGATTTTTTTTTTGGACAAATCTGGATGTCTAGCGTAAAAACTGAAGACGGATTCATGAACCATATGTACGCTCAGACAGTAAAAATCATAGAACCCTATAATACCTACTAACATCTATCAATATATTAACAAAATAAAAATAAAGACATACATGTCTCACATATCCCGTATTCCCCAAATTATTCGCCTTCCCGGTACTCTCAAGCTTCCCTTTATCAGACTTGAAGGCATACAAGGTCCAGTCAGGCTCCCCCGTCACACACATAAGAAATTTCGAATCGAAAGTAAACGCCACTGCCGTGAATTTATCAGCGCAGCTCTCCTTATCAGCGGGCAAATTGATTTGCCGCTTCTTCTTATAAGTCAAAGGACACCAAAGCGTCACGAAGGGCTTCTCCCCGCTTTCCACCACAGCCACCAGCTTCCTAAAACACAAGAATTCTCTACTTTGGATCCCGAGAACTCCAACTGAGACTTTACTTGTTGGGGCTAACGACGACTTCGGTCACATTTCGGCCCTTCTCGGCGAGTCTGATGTATTTTTGCCTTTTCTGGTTGATGTTGTTGACGTTCAAAACCGCTCCCACGGGGAAGATGACGTCCTCGTCGGTGATGAATTGAGCGTTACCCTTAACATCGGTGCGCAACCCCAAAACAAGACGGGGCTGCAAAAACGGCGAAGTAGACATTTTCGACTGAGGGCGGTTTGTTGACGCGTTGCCAGGGGGAAGGGCCAGTGGCGGCGGAAAGAGTTTGGGATTTAGGGACGGAAATGGGGGACCAGTTGCTTCATATTCTAGGAGGTAGGAAATGTCGACAAAATATGAAAAAAGCTATGCGTGAAGTTTTGTTATCTCATAAAGATAAGTCACTCGAAGAAGAATTTGGAAAGCAATTTATGAATATAGAATTATGCCATTACAATTTCTCAACGAAAGTTTCGATGTTTCATAGGAATGCTCGTTAATGGTACCATAATTACCCTCTGCGTGCTTTAACATACCAGACTAGGAATAGTTAATAGTTAATAGCTCGTATTTTCTTAACCAAAAAAGAGTTCATTAAATCAATTAGTAGCAGTTTTTTCTTAATTATAAATCTATAAGTTACGCACACAAATTCGTTTGTGTTCATATAAAATACAGAAGATATTCTTAGGTAGTCAGTACGTTTATTAGTCATCAAAAATGAACGACGACCATCCAAGATTACTCAGAATAAGTTGTGTTCTATATTTAATAATTGCAATAAAGTGACTGACCGTTTTAGATGACCCTTTAAAATTTATTCAGACGCTTCTAATAAAACCTTTTAAAAGCAAGTTTATCAAAGTTTCGATATTATGGACGTTTTTAATATATGTATTGTCTCAAATAGTTTTCGTCTTTCAACTTTTACACACCGACAATATCGTTTCTTTCTTCGTTCAATATTCGCCGATATTTTTTGCAAACTTCTTGGTAAGTACAATTCAAACCGAAAATTTTGTGAACACGATTGTTCCTCCTATTCTTTCAGCAAATACAAACCATCATTGTAGTTTTTTACAACGAAAATAAGTATGACATGCTTCTTCAAACGCTGTATAACTTTGCTCTAGAATTAGACTCAGCAGGTTTCAAGTTTAGGAACAGAATTGAGTTCGAATCTAAGTGGATCAAATTTATGTGTGCCTTATCTACGTTCGCCACTACGATAATGGCACTGTTTTTTCTACCCATTATCGAAAAAGCTGAAGATATGCTCTTTGTTATGAAATTCTTTCAAGATTATCAACCTTCGTTGTTAAAATATTTCTACTTTCTTTACTACTATACTTTTATATTTTTAGTTTTCGTAACTGTGTACATGGTTTTTACTTTTACCTACTTCTTAAAACATTCAGTTTTTCAGCTTTATATTTTGAGCCACCTTATCAAAAAGATGTCTAAACATAACTCAAAGAAAAACGCCCTACACCTTTACTACGATACGACTTTTCAGAAAAGAGTGAATAGGAGACTAGTTTTTTGCATTCGTAAGCATTACGAAATTTGCACGTACGTATTAACATTAGTTATACTTTTAATTCGCAGAAAATTTTAGATTTTCGAATAAAATTTTCCAAACATTTTATGTTCCTGGATTTTTCTACATCGTCAATGTGTTTCTGGCTATGGGAAGTATTATGTTTTTTGCGTTGGCGGTAAGCGGTTAAAGTGCATATATTTTGATCTTGTTTTATCTCTCCAGAACTATACCAACACTGTGGCGTATCCTCGATTTTTCAGTATGTTTTTAGCATCCATCATAGTTTTTTCACCCATATTTACTGAGTTTCAACATATTGCAGACTGCGTAAATCTGGCTGAAACCAATATGTATATCACGCTTATTGTGAGTTCAATTTTTTAGAGTGCACATATTTTTGAAAATCTGTGTTGCTGTCCGTTCTACATCTGGAACAACAAAAATAAAAAATTATTGCTCTTTTTTCTGATGAATGCAATGACGCCGTTACAATTCTCTATTGATAGGGTGTTGTTTATAAATTATCAATTGATACCTAAGGTAATAACGCGGTAATATTTTTCTTCTTTCTTTTAATGTTTTTCTTTTCAGATTTTAAAATGGTTGTTTTCTGCACAGACCTTAATTCTCCGAGTTATAAGTTTGAGAAACAATTGATTATCCTAGCAAATCCAGCTACCTAGTTCACATGATGTCCTAATCCTTTTTCGTATTACTGAATAACCTTTTTTATTATTTAGTTCATTTATTTTTATTCGCGTTATGTCTGTACGAGTATTTAGAAATGTGTTGTAGTTTCTTATTGGGTAATAAATACCTATTTTTAAAGAAAAAAAGATAATATTTTTCTCTAAAGTCATAACAGTAATTAATAACACATCTGTTAATAGACACATTATCATTAAGTGGAATACCTTTCCAAAAAAAAAATCAAAAATTAAATCAAATGTTATAAATGGATACAAATATTTCAATATGCCACAAATTTTTAACACACTAAAAAACGAATAAGAGAAATCGTCATTAACGCAGGTCAAGTCATTACGTAGCTGTGGCGGCAAATTTAAATATGGATACAAAAACTAAAGGCTGTATCGGGAATCCAGGTCATGGATTACGGTTACAGGATGGGTGGCTTCGACCATGGCCAACTCTATTAATGAATATGGCCATCCCATTCATATTTTTTCCGGGGATCGTTTATAAATGAGGCGAATAATGCATGATTTATGTACGAAAATCGTTCAATAATAAGGGCTATTAATGCATGATTTCAGGCAACCAGATATACACCTCCTAACCTAAAATGTCATATTTCTGAATGGCAAAAATTTCCTGAATCAAGATTCAAAATGGAGAATTATGTAAAAATGGATACTTTAACGCCTCCGGAAGTAGAAAAGGCAAGTGTGGTTTCGCTAAATTTACTTCCAGAAAGAAGCAAAATGCTTTACCAAAAAACCTATGCTGAGTCTGTTGCATGGTGCGCCGAAAACCAGGTTGTAAAGTATCCGGAATCCGTATTACTTGCATCCTTCTCCGAAATTTCCCAAAAAGGTTTAATATCACGCTTGCTGCGTGTAGTATTCTAGTAAGTATTCTTTGCTTCGGTCATGATTTGGACGGATTTGGACATATCCAAATTTAATAAACTAATGTTTATTAATAAAAATGTTTCCCTGTATGTTTGGTTGCATAACTCATATTTTGATTTTTCAGTATTTTTTTTTAAACCCCTCGCCGTACTTCGAGACGAAATATTTGAATTCAAATTATAGGAGCATTTATATGTACGTTTTAACAAACAGTAAAACAAAACAAGTTGGTGAAGTTTATTTTGATAGAATTTTCGTCGCGCCTGAAGTACAAATTCAACAAATCCTGCTTTTCGAAAAATTATAAAATTTGATTTGCGATTTTTATTTTGTGATAACCTCTATAAAGTAAAAGATATAATAACACCCCCTCAGAACCTGTGCTGTGGGAGCGCCACACAAGTACTCACAATGTGAAATAAGTATATTACAATAACCAACGTTTAACAAAAATGCCCTCTCAGCATGCTTAACTTCGAGTGTTTATGCTTATACATCGAAAGAATGTCACGTTGAAATTTGTTCAACTTGAATGAGTTTGTCTCCACAAAACAGAGAACTAAAATTATGAATTAAGCCACAATTGAAAAAAATGTTATTCATATTCATTTACTTTACTGCGTGGAAGAAATTGTTACTTACTATTGTTCTTATTTTATCATTATTTTGAGACCAATTTTTCGTGGCCTAAGTGCTGTGAAATGTCAAGAAAATATGAAAATAGCTATGCGTCAAGTGGACCCTAAATTTAAGGGACTTTATTCTATTTTTGAAGTCTAGTTAAATAAAGCAGCTCATAAATGATAATCCTCAGTTGAATAAGAACTGAGAAAGTAATTTCACCTAAATATTCGCAAACACTATTAAGTATTAGCTTTTGTGAAAATTTCTTCAGAACCGTAAATAATTAATAGTTAATGTTTTCTGGATAAAAGCATTCTAACATTCTCAATCAAGTAAATGAATAAAAGTTTTGTTCTTAAGTATAAATCCATACATTACACAAAAAATATCGCCATGTTCAAATAAACTACGCCTTGGATCTTAGTCATCATCATCAACGATGGACGACGAGCGCCCAAAATTACTCAAAAGTTGTGCTTTACATTTAATAATTCCCATAATCGAATGTCACTTTTAGATGATCCTTTACAATTCATCAAAACGCTTCTGATGAAACCCATGAAAAGCAGACTTATCAAAGCTTCACTAATATGGACGTTTTTAATATATGTGTTTTCTCAAATAGTTTTTATTTTTCAAATTTTACACATCGAAGATCCTGCTTCTTTTTTCGTTCAACATTCGCCGACATTTTTTGCGAACTTCTTGGTAAGTGTAATTCAAATTGAAAATTTTGTTAACAAATCAATTGTTGTAGCAAATAGAAACCATCATTGTAGTTTTTTACAACGAAAATAAGTATGAAATGCTTCTTCAAACACTAAACAACTTTGCCCTAGAACTAGACTCAGCAGGCTTCAGGTTTAAAAAACGAATTCAGTTGGAATCGAAGTGGATCAAAATTAATTGCGTCTTATCTACGTTTGCCACTGCGCTAATGGCACTGTTTTTTCTACCCATTATCGAAAAAGCTGAAGATATGCTCTTTATTATGAAATTCTTTCAAGATTACCAACCTTCATTGTTAAAATATTTCTATTTCCCGTATTACTATACTTTTATATTTTTAATTTTTATGACAGTGTACATGGTTTTTACTTTCACGTACATCTTAAAACATTCAATTTTTCAGCTCTACGTTTTAAGCCAACATATTAGAAAGGTGCCCAAACATAAGTCAAAAAAAAACTCATTACACCTTTACTACCATGCGACTTTCCAAAAAACACTAACCAGGAGACTTATTTTTTGCATTCGTAAGCACCATGAAATTTGCTCGTAAGTACTTAATTACACGAGTTCTACGTTTCATTCGCGAAAATATTTTCGATTTTCGAAAAAAGTCTTCAAGATGTATTACGTTCCTGGTCTTTTTTACGTCGCTACTATTTTTTTGGCAATGGGAAGTATTATGTTTTTCGCAATGGCAGTAAGCGGTAAGATAGATGAATAGATGAATTTTCACATTTTTTACTTTCTTCAGAATTACAAAAACACAGTGGCATACCCCCGAATTTTCAGTTTCTCTTTAGCAGCCGTGCTAAGTTTTTCACCCATATTTATCGAATTTCAACGTCTTGCAAACTGGGTAAATTTAGCCACAACTCAATCATGCTTATTGTGAGTTGATTTTTTTTTAGAGTACACATATTTTTGAAAATTTGTGTCGCTCTCAGTTCTACCTCTGGGACAATAAAAATAAAAAACTACTGCTGTTCTTTCTCATGAACACTATATCACCTTTGCAGTATTCTCTGGATAAGGTGCTGGATGTCAATTATGAATTGATACCCAAGGTAGTAATCTAGTGGTATTTTCTTCATTTTTAAACTTTCCTTTTTAGGTTTTAAAATGGTTATTTTCTATACAGACCTTAATTCTTCGGTTAGTAAGCTTAAGAAATAACTGATTATTAAATAATAATAATAATTAAAAAATTATATACAAGACACATCGATGAAAAATGCACATGAATGCACATAGAAAGGCGAAAATACTTAATATAACTTCCTCCTAATTTTTTTCTTAAGTTTACTTTAAATCAATTTATTTAAATTTTTAATAAAATCATTCATTGTTTTGAAAAGCGGCAAATTTTGATATTGAGACTCTTGACAAGTTTTTCGTAATGTATTTGACTTACAAACATACCTATTTACATTTAAACTGATCTTAAACTTTGGTCCATTTTGAGAGAGAGAACCTTGAAAAGTTGCGGTAAAATTCATATTCTCGTGGACTCGAAAAACGAGAGTTTTCCGAGACCGCGTTCTCGAATTAAGCCGAGGGTTTTTTTCGTTTTTTTACTTCTCCAGGGAGGAATAAGCTATTTTGGTCTTCCATTTTTTGCTTTGATTTAGCAGTGGATAGTTCCATTTAAAAAGGAATGGTTTTTTGTTTGTCAAGAAATATCCTTTGTACACATACACCAAGAAAATAGAAAATATAAAAATGATTGTAATTTTATATGTAATTTATTTTCATTTTAAGCATTGTACATTTTTGTTTCAAAAGTTATAATTTTTTTATGTGTACTGCTAATAGGAAGACTATTAAGAAGAGAATAAAACTGTTAATTTGTACTTGTGATTTTGAGCTTATTTACAAAATATTTTCTAAAAACGTTCCGCGATATTTCAGTTAGTACATGCTAAGATAAAACTAATTTTGGCAAAAATCATACCCTCTAAGAAAATAGAGGGTGGGTGGGCGGGGCTAGTAGTTGTCAAGATAAGATTGAATAATATTAAGAGTAGTCACTGGAATGAAGAGGGGGTCGGTTGCTTATAAAACTCTTTAGAAAACGCTAAACTCACCTCCGCCCAACTCTTTGGGGGCTCTTATTGTTTTTTTCAGAAATCAAATCCCTAATAGTTGATTTCAGGTTGTCTCGACGTTTTACATGATCTAGAAAATGAAAATAGATCCCCCGTTTTTGTTCATATAATTGATTAAATAAAAAAATTCCCACGTATTATTAGAAAAATTGGAGATATTTCGACAGAACTTCCCTCGTCTCGACTTTTGGCTTGAATTTTTCAATTCTTCAATTTTTCATTTTTTTCAAGTTTAAAATTTTCAATTTTCCAACTTCTGATTTTTTCAATTTTTATATTTTGTAATTTTTCGGTTTTTTATTTTTGTTATTTTTTCATTTATTCAATTTTAATTGTTTCACTTTCTCGTTTCTTCAATTTTTCGATATGCAATTTTTCAACTTTTAATTTTTGTTTTTTCATTTTTAAGATATGCGACTTTTGCAGTTTTCATTTGAAATTTTTCAGTTTTCAGATTTTGCAATTTTTGTATTTTCAATTTCTCGAGTTTTCAATTTTTAATTTCTCACTTTTCGGATTTTTCAATTCTTCGTTTATTCAATTTTTCGATTAGCAATTTTTCAACTTTTAATTTTCTGTTTGTACTTGCTAAGATAAGACTGATTTTGGCAAATCACATACCTTCTAAAAAAGAGAGGGTGGGTGGGCGGGGTTAGTACTTTAAAACCCATTTACTATATTTAATTTTGAAGTGACGTTATCACATTATTGGTGGGAATGATGAGACAAATTTTGGGTTAGCGTTTCTATCCAAGTGAAAAATTCACCAAGGATTACGAATTTGTAATTCCATTTGTCATGTTTCGTAAATTATATGTAGAAGAGAATAAAATAAGATTTTCACAAATTTTCCAAAAAATCATAAAATTGTGCATATTTAAGCAAAAAATGATGGTATACCAAATTGACCCTAAATTCAGAGTATGAAGTTGTTTTAGGACACCTCTTTAAGTCTTTAATTAACTGAAAGAGTTCGATTTTAATTTTCAAAAAATTTTCAAAAAAAAAACGTAAATGTGCTATTTGAAAGGAAAAATGTCAGTCTATAGACACTTTTCCACGGATTACGAATCTGAATACTACACCTCTTAAATAACCGAAAAAACGATATTTCGATTTCCAAAAATTTTCCAAAAAATGATGAAGTCGGGAAATGATAATATTTTATAGAAAACTGATGCTAGATTAGAGATTACAAATCTGCAGTATTATCGGCTTCTTCAAATAATAATAATCGATAAAATTGAAGATTAAATTTCCAAAATTTTTCACAAAAAGCAGTGAACGAGCAGAAAAAAGTGGTAGTGGAAAAAGATTTTTCCGCAAAGTACGAATCCGAAATCATATTTACAATGTCTTTTCAAATAATCGACAAAAATAAGACTTTAATTTCTCAAAATTTCTAAAAAAATGTGAAAGTGACTGTATTCAAATGACAAATTGACTGCGTTACCTTATAGAATTTGTTTAGCGCCCTTCGATACCTGTTAAATAACCGAAAAAATTAGAGTGAATTTATTGATTTAAATTAAAAAAAAAATCCAAAAAATGGGGAATTTGGGTATTTTCAAGGTAAAAATGATGAATTTTACTGAAAATGCCGCTTTAATTAACTGAAAAAGATGCGATTTAAATTTCCAAATTAAAAAAAAAAGACGAAAGTGGCTCTAGTCGAGTAGAAAAAAAAAGTGTCTACAATATCTCTTCAAATAACCCAAAAAATATGATTTTAATTTCCAAAAAATTAAATTTTATTTTTCTTAATATGTATATAGTCTCCTTTTAACAACACAATATTTAAAGTGTTGGCATCCCGAAATTGTGTCTTAATAATTTAAAATAGATTTCGTGGACCTCGAGATTATTGTGAGATTTTAAAATTGACACACGTGACCCTCGAGATTCCTTCATAATCGTCTTAAAAAAGATACTCGGGACTCGTTCTAGGTTATGACTCTGTAGCCTTTTTGCGATACCTCTTAAATAACCGAAAAGATAGTAATTAAATTTCCAAAAATTCGAGCGGGAAAAGGAATTATATTTCTGAAAATTAACCCAATATCTTCAACCGCCCTTTTTACAATATCTCTTGAATTGCTTCATGTATTGGGGTATAACCGTACCGATCTCTTACGTTAACATCAATTCTTTTATCAAGTAAAAGTTTTGTTATTCTTGGTGAACATGCAGCTGCACCATGTAGGTAAGTCTGGTACCAATCTTTTGCCTCTAATGATACCCCTTTTTCGAGTAACTTCAACGCATAGTAATCATCAATTTTGTTATTGCTAGTGAGTGCACACGCTAACGCCGTTTGACATCTCATGTTGCGAAACTCTAAATCATCTTCATCTTGGAATTGCAGCAAATAGTCGAATATTTCTCTCCTGGAATTAAGTTGTGTTAAAATTTGTGTATAGATGAAGGTTGGTTTATTTACCGATTGTGTAGCATAGCCTCCTGAAGCAATGTGAAACCATCTTCGTTTTTTATTCGGTTTAACACTTTTGTATACATATTTTTTAATTCATCAATATTATTGTCTTTGATCGCCGTTGTTAAATCTTCGACGACACAACAATTGTCAACGAATAGAGACGGAGTATGGTTCATTTTATTGAACACACGAAAATAACTATTAGCAATGACAATGGTAATATTTGATCAGACTGATCACTTCATATGCGAAGTAGAGACTTAATAACATGTTCTGGGTGTAGAATGCGCAACAACTTTTTTTTTTATTTTTATATGTCACTTGGAAAGTGAAGTCTATTTTTGTATTATATATATCCAGCTTATTTTTTAAAAAAAGATTAACCCTGTATGAGCAGAACACCGAAGTGCAAATTTTTGTAAGATATATGGCTATTTTTTTTTGTATTAGATTGGATTGGATTAGATTTATCGGTGATTAAGTGTAAACGTATCAATATTAGATGTTCGTCACAAAAAAATTATATACAATATATATGCGCAACAACTAAGGACAAAATATGTAACACGATTGATTATCTAGTCAGTCAAGAGTACAAACTTTTTGTATTGCAAATTATATTGTAGCGCCTGAAGGAGGGAGTTGATTGGTTAGGCAACTTGATGTGAACAGTGGTATATAAAGTTGCCACACAAAACTTCTTTGGGGAATTTACTCATTCGCATAAATGACATGAATGGGTTAACCCTCGGATGCCCAAGCTATTTTTTTTTACATAGACACTCAAGGTGGGTCAAATTTGACCCGTCCTAATTTTGCTTTAGATTTTATTATTTCAAGTTTTAATTGCCTATTTATTATGTTTTAATGAAAATAAAGTCACAAAACAAATATTTTTATCATTAACATCAATAAAAAAATATGTGTTTATAAAAAACAACAGTTAAAATTTGTGTCTTTTCTTAACAGACGGTTTAATAGATATCACATGCTAGATGCAATGGGAATAAATTTTGTATAATACATCACCATTCCAAGAAAACGTTGAAGTTCTTCTAAAGAGTTCGGCCTTGGTGCTTCTATGATCGCTTTGATTTTATCTTCAGATTTTTCGAATCCTTTTTCTGAAATGACATGACCCAAATATTGAATTCTCTTCTTGAAAAATTGACATTTTTCTCGATTCAGATGCAGATTATATTTACGTAATCGTTCAAGAACTTTGATTAAACGAAATTTACATTCTTCAATAGAAGAACCTTGAACCATTATATCATCAAAATACGCTGTGGTACCTTCTAAATCCTGAACAATTTGATCGATGACTTTATGAAATTCATTTGGAGCCGTTTTGATTCCAATGAAGAGTCGTTTAGCTAAATAGGTACCTCGATGGGTTGAAATTCTTTGTATTCGTGCACTTTCATCATCAACAGGAACATGTAAATATGCTTTGAAGACGTCTAATGTACAGAAATATTTGCCATTTTTGATTTTATTGAAAATATCTTCTATTCTGGGAATCGGATAACGATTATCTTGAAGTTGATTGTTGATAGTTACTTTGTAATCAGCACACAGTCTAATGCCACCATTCTTCTTCGGTACAATAACCAAAGGTCTTTCCCGCTCGGAGTGATCAATTTTCTTAATAATTCCTTGATTTTCTAAGTCATCTAATTCCTGTTCAAATTTTTCTTGGAGAGCGTAAGGAACTCGGCGAAGCTTTATAAAAATTGGTTGTGCATTAGCTCGAAGAGATAAAGAGCACTGAAAGTTTGGAATTTCACCAACTTTTGGTTGAAAAACGTCGCTGAATTGATTGAAAATTTCTGATATTGATGGTTGACAAGTAGAAATAGAATAAAAGTCATGAAGACTTATCTGTAGGTTCCGAATCCATTTTCCCATAATGGCTGTACCATAATCAGAAACGACAAATACATCTGCTATGATCTTCTTCTTTTTATATGTAACAGGTATTCGTATGTAGGGGAAACCAGCCTATGATGGCATGGTGCTTGTGATGGCATACCCTCAAATTTTTTGGACCATTTGAATTTCGCGGTCAAATCACCTGTTCAAGATGCTGTCTTTACTTGGACATGAATGTCTATAAAGCAGGCAGAAAAATAAATGAAATATTGTTGACTCTCCAAGTAAGTTTTACACATTAATCAAGTTGAAATCATGTTCTTAATATCTTTAACTCAGGGGCACCAATTTAATTCATGTTTTCTATACATGTGACACATGTGATACAGGTGCCGATTTAGGGTTGTTGTAAATGAAAAAATACAGAGATTGATTTTAATAAAACCTCGAATTTCCCTATGATGGCATACCAAAGCTTTTCCTTTGATGACATAGTATGCCATCATAGGTATAAGGTTTTGACTCTCATAAAAACTGAGAAGTCTTTTTTTATGACAGAGGAATGTCACTTGCAGCCTCAAGTAGAATGTCCAGTAAGGCTAAGAGGCAATTATGGGAGGAAAAAAACATGGCAGAGGCTTTGCGAAATGTTCGGGAAAAAAAGATGGGATGGCAATTAGCGTCCAAAATCTTCAATGTCCCTGCTACCACACTGCGCAGAAGATTTAAAAACAATTGTAACAGTACCAAAGGAGATTTCGGGGGTAAAAGACCAGTATTCAGTCGGGAGATGGAAGATCAATTTGCTCAACATATAAAGGATATGGAAGCTAAATTTTTCGGTTTCATATTAAAGGATTTAAAGAAGTTAATTTTCGAATTTGCATCAAAAAATAATATAATAAACCCGTTTAACAAAGAAAAAGAAACAGCTGGTGATAAATGGATTCAGGGATTTTTAAAACGAAATCCACAGATATTTCTCAGAAGGCCTGAAAACACCTCAGCTGCTCGGGCACAAGCCTTCAATAAAAATTATATCGCTTTATATTTTAAATCTCTGAACGAGGTTATGGAAAAATATAACTTTCCACCAGAAAATATTTACAACATTGACGAATCTGGTCTCAGTATAGTACAAAAACTACCACAAAAAATTCTAACCACTAAAAGACGAAAGCAAGTTGGAGCGCTGTCTAGTGCTGAACGACGACAGCATTTAACTGTGGTATGCTGTATGAATGCCATGGGCACGTTTGTGCCACCAGACTTTATATTTCCACGAAAAAGAATGAAAAATGAGCTGATGGAGAACGCTCCAATGGGCAGCAAAGCCTATTGTCAACTAAACGGTTGAATGTGTTCAAAGATTTTTGTACAATGGTTGGAACATTTTGTACATTACACTAAAGCTTCGAATGAAAACAAGGTTTTACTCTTATTGGACGGCCACAGCAGCCACAAAAGCCTAGAAGTGCTACAATACGCGAAAGATAATGGTGTGATACTATTCTGTTTTCCCGCACATTGTTACCCACCGGCTACAGCCCCTGAATGTAGTTTTTTTTTTCACATCTCCAAACTTATTACGGCCAAGAAATTCAGACTTGACTTAAACAACATCCTGGTAGAATCGTCACACATTTGCAAGTAGCTGGTCTTTTCAATAAAGCGTATTTGAAGGCTGCTACACTCGCAAATTATGCAGTACACGCGTTTGCCAAAACAGGAATATATCCCTTCGATGAAAACATCTTTCCTGATTGGATGTTCCAACCCTCTTCCACAACCGATGGACCGTTAACCGAACATGACCAATGCCAAAATGGTCAAAAACAACCACAACACGGAGACGTAGACGTTGAACTGCCTAAATTAGGCTCTGGAACACCAGAAGCTACTGAAGTTGAACCTTCAACATCAGGATTTGCCAAAACTAAGTCCACGACAGAAAGATTTCCGTCAACGAGGAAATGAAGATGTTATAGTATTCATGAGCTACATCCATTGCCGCAAGCTTCACTTGGAGCTTCAAGGAAAAGATTAAGAAAACCTAGTAAAAAAGGACATATAAATTCCACCCCAGACATTGATGAATTAAAAAAGGAAGTAGAAGAAAAAACAACAAAGGAGAGGAAAAAGTTATAAAGAAAAGCAAAAAGGAAAATTTTGGTTGAAGAAGAAACGGATTATGTCAGTGATAATGAAAAGGTCGAAGACATTAATGACGATGAAGCTGATGTTGCATGTTTATATTGCAATGATATATTCTCTAGGTCGAAAATAAGAGAAATGTGGATTTCATGTCAGAGTTGTGGTTCCTGGTGCCACAGTGAGTGCGCGGGTGTTGAAAAAAGAATCAAGCAATTCATCTGCGAACTTTGTGAATAACTTTTTTTGTTAAGTTTTGCCTTAATGTTTCGTTATTTGATGATTTCTATTTAGTTTATTCGTTTGTTGATTCGTTTTGCTACAAATTGTAGTCCTTTATCTTAAATCTATTATACTAAGTACTTTCATAATAACCCGTCAATTCTTAATAAAAATTAACATTACTTAACAAAAAACTCTACAAATTCGGTTGTACCATCATAAGAAGAGTACTGCCTATGATGGCACACTTCATGGTTTTTGGTTCTAATTTTTTTTCAAAATAAATATTGAATATATTGAAAATTTGATGAATTAATATCAATTTCAATATAATTGCTCGTTTAAATTACCCACAAAAAAATCCCTAATGTCATAGATGAGCTTATAATAAGGTGTCAAAGTTAAGTATGCTATCATAGGCTGGTTTCCCCTAAGCCAGAGGTTTAAATATTTGTTTTGTATAGGAACGAAATTGAATGATTGTACTTCGAAGAGTCACTTTAAGATTCAATGCGTCGAAGATTTTCTTTAAAATGATGCTGACTGGACTGCCGGTATCACACTCAAATTTAACTGGTTTGCCAAGAATTTGTACTGTAATGAACATTCTTGGTTCATAAGCTGACGAAGAAGTATTGAAGATGTCGATAATATTATTTATTTGAAATTCTTCATCAACTGAGGAATTTGAACCAATGTCGACGTTTTTGACAGTTTGTCGATTTTTTTGAAGTAATGTAGAAATACATACTTTATTTGTGTGCTCTTTTTTCGACAGAAATTACAGTGAAGTTTTTCTTTGATGCGACAGTTGTCAGTTTGATGATTCTTTTCTCCACAATGTAAGCATAATCCGGATAGACCCAATTCTTGTAGATTTATGCTTCGACCTGTTAGTTTTGAAGATCTTTGACGTGAAGATCTATTTTGATTATATTTTCATGCTGGTTGACCTTTAGTAAAACCAATTTTACGAACATTATTTGACCCATGTTTTGAGTTGTTATAAACTTCTCGATTTTGAATTCTTGAAGCTTCGATTGCAAATGCTGCTTCTAATGCTTTATCAAAGGATACGTTTCCTAATTGAAGAATTCTTTCTCTAATGCTGGAATCTTGATTTTTTCGATTAAACACGTTGGACGGGCGATGTGTTTCGTTGAGTTACTAGTGTTTTCTATTAGTTTAATTCGCTGGTTTGAGCCTCAATTTTATACAGGAGGTGTTTTTGACATTTACATTCCTATTAGGGTAAGCCATTTGCTTTATCATTAGTTTTTAATATTGTTTATCACCATAACCTCTGTTTCAGGTTCAGAGGTTTTATTTACTTTTTACTTGCGATTTTTCTGCACTCTTTTTTGTTAAAGTTCTTAATCGAACGATAAAGAAGTGTTCCCCTCTAGGGGGGGCAGTGTATTTCTAGCTCTGTTATTTACTTCTTTTATCATTGAATAAAACTAACTTGAAAATGGCTATTAAATGCGGCAAATATAACCGCACAATTAGTCGGTATGAGGCTTATATTGCTTGCACCAGAAGTTGTCATTCGAATTATCATTTAACTTGTGTAGGTTTAGATGATGAGTCACTCGATAAATTACAACAGGACGAAAAACTTTCATCGTGGAGTTGCAGTTTTTGTGAAATACCTAAGTAAGACTTCTATGCCTCTTGGCGCTGCTTATCAGTCTGTCATACCATTTTCGCAGAATGTTAATCTGTCTGTTGCAGAATTTATGCTTTTAATTGAAGATGTTATTAAAATTCACACCAAACCTTTAGCTGATCAAATTGGAGAACTAACTACAGAAATTCAGATATTATCTAAAGAGAATTCTCAGTTACGTACAGAAGTTATTAAGCTACAGAAAAATTTGCAACCACGTGATCTTTTAGGAAAGGGATTGAGTCAAGATGAAATAAATGCCAAAACTTCATATCCACACACTCTAGTAAAAAATTCACAAAGTACAATCATTATTAAACCAAAGGATAAGAATCAGTCCATGTCTAAAACTAAAGCTGATATTATCACTAGCGTCAATCCATTAGCATCTTCTTTAAACATTGGTAAAGTAAAAAATCTGAAAGACGGTGGTGTATTACTTGGTTGCGATAATATTGGTAAGCTTAAAGAAATTGCAAAGGATAAGCTGTCTAATGATTATGACATTCAAGCAACTAAACCATTACGTCCTAAAATTATAATTTCAGGCTTCTCAGAGCACATCCAAGAGGACAATCTACTAACCTATCTTAAAAATGAAAACGAGTTCATTTTTGGCGAAAGCTCTGAATGTACCTAAGCTTTTAAAAATCCATTCGACTAAGAAAAATGTAAAAATCTTCCAAGCATTAATTGAACTTGATCTTTCTTCTTACAAAAAAGCTCTAAGTATTGGTCATTGTCTTATTGGATTAGATCCCTGCTCAATCTTTTGTGCTCTTGAAGCTCCGCGGTGTTGTGTTAAAGACTGCAATGCTAATAAACTTTGTTGTGTCAACTGCGTAAATCTGAAGTCAAAAACCAATCAAGAAGACATAAATACTGAACATGCAGCATGGGACAACAACTGTTACGTATATCAATACAGTGTTGATAAACTGAAACATGACGTGTTTGGCACTAGCATTATAGCAATCAATGATCTTTCTCCTCATAATTTTTCTTCCGAAATAACGTTTAGTATCTACTGTCAAAATGTACGCGGTTTGAGGACTAAAGTTCACAGCTTTTATCCTGCTGCTACTGTTTATGAGTTTGATTGCATCGGTTTGTCCGAAACTTGGCTGTCTAACGAGGTTTGTAATTGTGAATATTTCGATAATAATTATGTCGTTTTTCGTTGTGATAGGAAATGTTTACTAATCCACAAACAACGTGGAGGAGGTGTATTTCTTGCTTTAAAAAGCAAACTGAATCCAGAAATGCTTAATTTAAATGAAATCATCAATGTCATACCTTCTATTGATATTGTTGGCTGTAAAGTCAGACTAGGTCCTCGAATGGTTCTTTATATTATAATCGTTTATATACCGCCAAATTTTTTTTTATCTGATTTCGAATATTTCTTTGAACTTCTGGATCTTTATATTATTGACAAAAAACAAATCTTAATAATGGGTGACTTCAATATTTCACATTGAAATAATTTAAGTATAAACGACTCAAAATCTAAATTAATCAATAATTTCTTATCCTACAATGGCCTCAACCAGTGTAATCTTATATCTAATTCAAATAATCACATATTAGATTTAGTTATATCTAATGTCCTCTGTAAAGTTGTCCATATGATCATCTATTAGTCCCTGAAGATTTCCACCATCCGACTCTAAATATTGATATGAATTTTAAAGTCCCTATAAGTCTCGTAATTTTCCAGTAAATGTGGAGTATAAGGTATATAATTTTAAAAAGGCAAACTTTACGGCATTGTATAACGTCCTTTTAAGTAGAAGTAGATTGGTCAAGCTTACAGAATTTCACAAATGTCAGTGATGCTTGTTCTCATTTTTATTCAATCTTGTACTCGTTGTTTGATGAATATGTTCCTATTTTTAAGATTCAAAAGTCTTCTAGAAAATATCCAAGCTGGTACAGCATTGAAATAATTAAGAATATTAAGCTAAAACATAAATATCTACAGCAATTCAAAAAAACAGGTAATGTAGAGCAGCTGAATAAATTTAAACGTTTGCGGTCTTTAATTAAGTCTCAAGTATTTCTTGCATACAAGTTATATCTTGACACAGTCCAGGTTAAGTTAAAAACTGATCCAAAATATTTTTGGAAATATGTCAACGACAAAAAAAATGTAACAAGAATTCCAGCTGTTACGTACTAGGACAATAATACTTACTCTACCCCAGAATCAATAGTTAACGGATTTGCTACATATTTTAGTAGTGTTTTTACTACTAGCAATAATTCGACGGATCGTATTGACACAGCCTCCTTTCTTAATGTTACTACTCGTATAATGAATATTTCTGAAAATGATATTAAAAATGCTATAAAAAAATTGAAAAACAAATTAACCGCTGGTGACGATCACATACCTAGTTTTTTTTGTTAAAGATTGTTCTTCTTTGCTTGTTCAACCACTGAAAATATTATTTAATTTATCTATTTCGACTTCTACCTTTTCCGAGGTATAGAAAATTGCACGTGTATGTCCTGCCCCAAAAGGTGGCGATGCATCTTTATTTACTAATTATAGACCAATTTCTGTGCTCTCTAATTTTTCTAAAGTCCTCGAAATGACTATTTACTCACATACTCTATACTTCTTGTCGTCTTTATATCTCTAGTTTTCAACACGGATTCATGGAGCAACGTTCTACTGTCTCTAATCTTACTTGTTTTACACAACATATTGCTGATGTCCTTGATGATCAGGGGCAAGTGGACGTTATTTATACGGATTTTTCGAAGGCGTTCTACAAAATTGATCACACTATCATTTTGAATAAACTTATTTTATTTGGATTTAACTGTCCCTTAGTGAATTTTTTTAAGTCTTACTTAAACAGTAGATCTCAATATGTGACCTATAATGGATTCAAATCGTGGTCCTACATATCGACATCGGGTGTTCCTCAGGGCTCCAACCTAGGACCGTTATTATTCTTACATTTTATCAATGATATTGTTAATATAATTGATTGTGGAAAGCTCTTATTTGCTGATGACTTAAAAATATTCACTAGGATCTATACACAGGAGGATTGTGGTCATCTGCAGAACAGTGTCAATGAAATACATGCTTGGTGTGAGGTAAATAAACCCCCTTTGAACTATTTTAAATGCAAAATAATGTCATATTCAAAGAAAAAATATCCCATATTATTTGCGTACAGCTGTAACTTTCTTCCACTTAATAGAATTTCAACAATAAAAGATCTTGGTATAACTTTTGATAACCAACATAATTTTAACGATCATGTAAGCAGTATCATAAATGTGTCAATGAAGTGTTTGGGATTTATAATCAGGAACACCAGTACCTTTAGAAATCCATTAGTATTAAAAACTCTGTAGTACTCTTACGTTAGGTCTAGATTGGAATATTGCAGTGTAGTATGGCTTCCCTATTATTTTTGTTACAAGATTAGGTTGGAAAACATTCAGAGAAGATTTCTTAAGTTTTTATATTTCAGAATATTTGATGTTTATCCCGGCAGGGGTTTTAATCATAGTGTATTATTAGAGACTCTTAATGTCGACTCTTTAGAATTTAGGCGGATACATTATAGTCTAAAATTATTGTACTCTATATTTCGGAACAAATTTGATTGCAGTCACTTATTATCCCTCTTCAATATCTTGATTCCTCGATTAAATTCCAGACAAACCTTAACGTTTTATTTACGTAAACCCAATACAAATATACTTGTTAAATCACCCGTGTTTAATATGGCTTCTCATTTCAATTCTATATCTCACCTGTGTGATATAAACACATCATCACTCCGTGAAATGATTTGCGCACTTAGATCGATCTATGTTTTGTAAGTAGTTTATTATAGGTACAGAGTGTCATAATTATTTAGTCTATTATATTATATTCTGTTTATTTATTTAATTGTAAATTGTCCTGTAATTGGATTGGATCTATAGGGCAATAAAGATTTATTTATTTATCTTGTAGTCCTCGGATAAACTGAGCTCGTAATAACATGTCGATCACATTTCGAACAAGTAAAACAAGGAGGTTCTTTTTCTTTACATTCCGTTTTGAATTCACAATTTTTAATTAATCTTTCAATCCTGCAACGAATGTAGAAATTGATTCACCTGGTTGTTGAACTCTTGAAAAGAATTTATGTTGTTCAGCTAAAACATTTTTCTTCGGTGCAAGATGATTTATTAGAAGATCCATTAATTCTTGGTAGGTTTTTGTAGCTGGTAGTTCTGGAGAGGTCAAACTTAGAAGTAATTTGTAATGTCTACTGCCCAAACAATTTATTAATACCATAACTTTGGCATCACTAGTTTCTTTTTCGTTTTTATGTAAACCTCTTAATTTGAAAACATTTTCGAATCTTTGACTGCAACTCTCAAAATTTTCAACGCTTTATATGCAAAGTTTCTGTAATAAAGCGTCTTTAATTTGTAATATTATTGTATTGTATTCAATAATAAAGATGAAAATTATTTTTGGTCAATATCGAACCCGTACATGTCATAATATGTGGTGTTCTAACTCCTCTAGTATATTGTAAGAGTTGACCTAGTTGTTTTCTAATGTTATTACACTTATTAATTTTGTAATTTAATCTTATTTCCCAATATGGAGCAGAGTAGATATGTTTGGTGTTCGCATTGATTATGTCTTTGCAAGTGTTAATTTGTCAAAAAATTTGCAATGTAGTTATCTATTCCAAAACTATAGCCAAAATTTTCTTTAACAGAAAATTAAGAAGTCAGACTGGAAGTCCTAGTCTGACTTCCAGTTCCCTGAACGAAAACGCTCCCCATATAAATAAAAATGTATTAATAATAAACAAAGAATACATAATTATAAAACTGAAAAATATAAGCACAAACGTCAGTCTAGAACGACCCATTGTATTGCACAAACATCTCCACCCTCGGCAACCGTCATGGCAACAACCTGTGATAATGTGCCTTTTTACTGCTCTCGATAACGTAGAACGAGTGCAATTTCCCGTTTCCGGGGAAATACTTCATAAACGAAGCCTTCTTGGGTTTCACAGGCACGTAATAGGTAGGTTTCGTCGCTTTCCTCTCCTTCTCTGGCTTGTCGAACACCTCGTTCTGAAAATCTATATCGTTAGGGATGTTGGTGTCGGTCGTTCGCGATTTGTGCTTGGCGGAGACGATCTTCTTAATCACCGGAATGTTCCAGTGATAGACTTTGGCGGGCTTGCCGTTGCTCGTAAAATCGACGGGGATGTTCTTGCGCGGAATGGCGAAGGAATTGGGGGCGTAGTGGGCGTAGTAATGGGGGTTGGGCGGCAGCTTGATCACGTACATGTGCGAGTCGTCGGAGCGGGTGTGGTGGCGGGACTCCACCGCCAACCGCTTTCGGTGGTGGGTGTTGGGGGCCTTGATGCGCTTGAAGCCGAGTTTCGTGAAGAGCTCGTGCTTCTTGCGGGCGGGCGTCGAGTCGGTGGCGGTGATGGCGGTGGTGAGGAGAAGCAAGAACATCAAGTAGCTGTAAAGAAATAAAACGTCAGTTTTTTTACGATTTATTTTTAATTCATCTTGAATCAACACGTTGTTTTTACTAACCACCAGATGATGCTATATTATTTACGAATCCTGTGAATCACAGTTTTCGAATCCATCAGGTGACGGCATCGACAATAATTTAATTATTCGCTAGTTTTAGCTAAATTAGAAGTTTGTTTTCAATTTTTATTGATATTATCAAAGTTAATACACCCTAAGAATTTCGGATAAATTAATTGTACCCTTTATAAAGTAATAATAGAAAAAAAGGAGACCCTGCCTTTTGAGCCCTGGACCTTTTATATGTAAAGTGAAGCTGAATCTCATACCTAAGTTATAACAATTTTACTGTCTAGGTTGGAGTACTGATAACAGCACAATCCTACAAGAGGAGTTTCAAATGAAAATTTGGTGAATCGTTATGCTTTGGATTTGGTTGAAGTACGCATAAATAGGTCAAGGGCCAAGTTTTTAAGAAAAGTTGGTGCAAGGTAGAATTGACACATCTTATTTATTGTCTTGCTTTCTAATAGTCGACATCACATAATATTTAGGGCATTACATTATAGGAAAAACTTGGGGTTGTATTCTCCAATGAATAGTATGAAGAGAATAATCAATCTTATGAGCTCATATTGTGACACCAATAATGACACAATCACCAAGATAATGGGAATGGTGAATGGAACCCTATATTATATGAACAGGAATTGGGATAAGAATCAAAATCGGATCATTTATTACTATTATTGATTATATGATATTGATTTTGTTATTTATTATTTAATTGTTAATTATTACATTACATAGATGGAAAATTATCATGTCAATAGTGGATAATTAACTTTTTTATTACTGCTGGTACAACAAGAGAATAATAAAACTACAAACAAACAATCATTAAATCACTATTACATTACAGTGTCGGTTGTTGTATAAATTATAGGTATAGGTAATAATTATTATATTTTTTACAAAAATCAAAACGGATTCATAAACTACAAGTGTAGGAGAATGTTATTTTATAAAATTTAAATAAAAATTACTATGCAAGAATTTTGAGGTCCACACTTTGTTCCTAAATTAAGATAAGCTCCTAAATTGATGCTAATGGACCAAGAAATATATAAAATTTCTGATCCAGTTGAACACTAGATTTGCCTGTGAGTAACTCTAATTTTAATCGACAGGAAGCATGTGCACCTCGAATAGCTATTTATAACATGGCGACACATGCACCAATTAATTTTATTGGCAAAACAGGTTGACAACATAGTATGATGATACCGTGCAGAATTGCCGACTCCAGTCTTATAATCATAGCTTGCGCCAATTCATTTTTTCCAGGTCGTGCACTACATCATGCAGATGCATCCTGGAGTACTTAGATTTTAGAGGCAAAATGTACCTGCGACTTTAATTGGTTGCATGTATTCATACGATCGTCGATGTACGTTAATCTCAATCTGCCTTTCTCCCGGAGGTCGATTAGCCTGAATTATCATTTCAAACTAGTAGTGGCTTAAGTATTTGAAATTACGTTTTTTTTTGTTTGTAATTACACATGCTGTTAACTTATTTTCATTAAAGAAAGGTCTGAATAAAAAATAGCCATCTGACCTTCCTTGAAAAGTGACCATTTTAAATATTAAATTACATAAATAAATTCCAAACAAGCGGCGTCTAAATAAAATATATGGGCATAAATTAACATAAAACAGTACACACATTTAAAATTCATTTAAATACCGTTAAAATACTTACACACGTAAAATCAAAATCGACATAAAATGTGTGAAAAAGTGTCTGTCAGCTCACGAATTAAAATCGATTACCTTTTTTTACAGTTAAGAAACATCTAAATTTACAGTGTAAATAAATTTTGTTGCTGTAGGGAGACGCGGAAGTGAGAATAGCCGTGAAATTTCAAATTATACATGTCTAAGTTAAGTTACGGCTCAAAATTTACAAAGTGTATGGTCAAAATGAATTTGACAGAATTTTGTGTACCTTGAAGCACAAATGATAAAAACAACGGTATTGTGTTCTGAGAATTTCGAAATTAGATAACCCGTTTTTCATTGAATTAAATGGGAATTAAAAGAATGAGAAGAAACATGAAATAACTTCAAAAGAAATTAACTAGTTAGTGAAACAAGAAAGAATTTAGGACACAAAAATGCAGGAACATGCAAAAAAGTCAAAAAATCAATGCCAAAACGGTGAATCACACTAACTGCGACAACTAAACGTATGCTACAAATTTTTATGTGATGAATTATTCACAGTATTAATGACCATCATCGTCGTGTTTCGATTAAAGTACCTATAAATTTTAACTCCATCGCTTCAAGTAGGTATTAACTGTTAACTGGTTATGCAATTTTGGTGAAGCAAATTATGAGTACATAAATTACTATTTATCGTCAGTAAACTGGGAACTTGTTCTAAATGACTCTGACATCAAATCCTTGATGAACTCATTTTATAATTCATGAGATTATTGAAAATTCTCACGCAGAGCAATATAAGAAAGGTGGTTATCCTTCCGGTAGAATTTTCTAGAAGTAAGTTTTCTGCAACTTGAAAATCTATTTTATGAAACAATCCGAGGCGTGGTTTTTTAAGTACGATATTAAGATTTCAAAGAGCGAAGTGGGTGCTAAAAGAGGGTGCGAAGGGTAAACAGAGTAGAGTTCGTGATGGAAAACAACACGCAAATCATGAACTCTGCGGTCGATCTAAATGACATACATAAAGAAAATTTAGGTAGCACCAAGCGAACCACAGAGCGAGGAATTGGATAAAGTGGGGAACGCCAAACGATGTAGAGTATTGTAGAGATATAACTCTGTCCTTTACTTGATACATAATTTTAGTAACTCTTTTGAGGGGAAGTGTTTTGTGTTGCACCTATTTTGTAGAAACATATATTTTCCACTGCAGCATATCTTCAGTGTCACCTTGTGCGGCCTGTCCAGAAATGGTCTTTTACGTAACGTTCTATGGACAACAAAATTTTTCCCAGCATCCATTCAATGCCTTAAATTTAATTAATAAGGCTCGAATTATTATATACAAAATGCATATTCCTTAAATTAAGATTTGTCTAAATTCCAGGAATGATGTTATAGATGTTTCAAGGAATACTAAATGTTTGAAGGATAACCCAAATTTTACTAATATTTCTTACTTTCGACCGAACAAAAAACAATTAGATTTTTATCAACAAGTGAAGCTGGAACTGAATGATCGATTAAATAATGGAGAAAAAGATCTTGAGATAAGACACGTCAATGGTATACCAAAGATAGTATCTTTAAATTAGTTAGTTCTTCCAATTGCAGATTTCCCATCAGCTGCATATATCAAAATGTCGGAGGACTACGTTCCAAAACTATTGATTTCTTTCATTCAGTCTCATCGTTTAATTTTGATTTAATACTTCTCACGGAAATTTGGGTTACTAATGACATATCTACTTCAGAAATTTTTTCGAACAACTAGATATATAGTATTCAGAAAAGACAGAAACTTACAATGAAATAAAGAATACTTAATATAAAAAATATCTAAACTGTTAAATACACAACAGTTTTTGGCGACGAGTGATTAAAAAAACATGGCGGAAGATTTATCAGCATTAGTAACGGCCCTTAGTGGATTGGTTTCTACATAACAGAAACAACGAACACCGACTGCAAGTGTTCAAGAAGTTTTGCAGACCCAGGCTATAACTTTCGACGGATTTGATGAAAGCGTTGAAAATGTTGAGAGTTACAGTCAAAGACTCGAAAATTTTTCAAATTAAGAGGTTTGCATAAAAACTGGTGATGCCAAAGTTATGCTATTAATAAATTGTTTGGGCAGCAGACATTACAAATTACTTGCAAGTTTGACCCCTCCAGAACTACCAGCTACAAAAACCTACCAAGAATTAATGGATCTTCTCAGAAATCATCACCGAAGAAAAATGTTTTAGCTGAACAACATAAACTCTTTTCAAGAGTTCAACAACCAGGTGAATCAATTTCTACATTCGTTGCAGGATTGAAGGAATTATTAAAAAATAGTGAATTCAAAACGGAATGTAAAGAAAAAGAACCTCCTTCTTTTACTTATTCGAAATCAGTGATCTACATGTTATCACGAACTCAGTTTATCCGAGGACTACAAGATTCCAGCATTAGAGAAAGAATTCTTCACTTAATAAACGTCTCCTTTGATACAGCATTACAAACAGCATTGGCAATCGAAGCTTCAAGAATTCAAAATCGAGAATTTTATAACAACTCTTCACATGCGTCAAATAATGTACATAAAATTGGTTTTACTAAAGGACAGTCAGCATCAAAATATAGTCAAAATAGATCTTCACATCAAAAATCTTCAAAAATAACAGGTCGAAGCATAAATTTACAAAAATTGGGTCTATCCGGATTGTGCTTCCATTGTGGAAAAAAGAATCATCAAACTGACAATTGTCGCATTAAAGAAAAACTTCACTGTAATCTCTGTCGCAAAAAAGGGCACACAAATAAAGTACCTATGTATTTCTACATTACTTCAAAAAAATCGACAAACTGTCAAAAACGTCGACATCGGCTCAAATTCCTCCGTTGATGAAGAATTTCAAATAAATAATATTATCGACATCTTGAATACTTCTTCGTCAGCTTATGAACCAAGAATGTGCATTACAGTACAAATTCTTGGCAATTGAATTTTAAAGTGACTCTTCGAAGTACAAACATTCAATTTCGTTCCGAAACAAAACAAATATTTAACCCTCTGGGTTACATACGAATACCTGTGACATATAAAAAGAAGAAGTGTTAAACTCTCTTTGTTTTTCAAGTCAGACAATGTTAAGTTTTCTTTGGGTTTCTTTATTGAACAAAAAGGTGCCTTGTAACTAAAGAAACATTCCTGACAATTCACATACTAATAATAAAATGACGAACCCTCACAGACTTTGCTTTCAATACCTTCAATAAATGTCAAGACTACACCGCCATTTGGATTACGCATTTCTATCTGGTCCTCTCACTCACCTACAAACATACTAACCACTAGATGTATAAAATAATTAATTTCAACACTCCTCCTTAATTATTTTAGAACAAAGTGATTTAAACAATTTTCTTGGGAGAGATTTTGTAAATATATCAGCAAGTTGGTTACCACCATCAACATCTTTGAATGTGACGGTCTTGTCAACATGTTCTTGAATGAACCTCCGTGGGATTTCTGTATGCTTCTTTCCTTTTGTAGTTTTACCTTCATGAGCGTTGTACATCATATGAATTGCCGCTTGATTATCGATAAGTAGTTCGATGGGTTTATCTTCCTTTACAATTTCAAGTCCCAGACAAATTCTTTTGATCCAACAAACATCGTCAATTGCAGACACGGCTGCTCGGTACTCTGCTTCAGCAGTGGATGTTGCTACCAAACGTTGTTTCTGTGTGTACCAAACGATTGGTCCTCCTCTCATCACAAGTACTCCCGTAGTTGAATGTTTAGTCTCAGGATCTCCACCATAGTCGGAATCCGAGTAAGCAACGAGTGTGTCGCTTCCGTCAAAGAAAATACCATGATTTGGTGTTCCTTTGAGATATTGAAAAATCCTTTTTACCATTCGCCAGTGACTCATCATTGCCTTTCCGTTAAAGCGACTTAGAAAGTTAACAGCAAAACTGATATCCGGTCGAGAAATTATGGCCAGGTACAACAGGCTTCCAATCGCTTCTCTGTATGGGACAGATGGCGATATGGGTTGATCGTTCATCTTGTCCTCTTCTCCTGCTACCATGCCTTTCTCAATGGGAGTTGACTTTGCATTGCACGTATCGAATTTAAAGCGTCGAATGATCTTCTCTGTATACTTTGGTTGACCTACAAAGATGCCTTCTTTGTCAATGTGAATTTCCATTCCGAGGTATGCGACCTTGTTTTGAACTTGACAGCTGTATGTGATTTCGAATTTTGAGTTGATGATGTCGAGTATCTTGTACTTTTCATCATAGCCAGCGATAAGTCCGTTGTCGACGAACAAAGTTATTAGGATAGTCTTATCCTTATTGTAATACAAACAGGGATCATCATCGGTGTTCATTAATCCTATTTTCTTCTCAAGAAATTTTGAAATCGTATCATGCCAGTTCCTCGGAGCCTGTTTCAATCCATATCATCCTTTCTGTAATTTGCAGACATAGTTGGTGCCATCTTCAAATCCTTTTGGTTGATGCATGTAAATTTCCTCCTCCAGGTTACCATATAGGAAAGCTGTCTTGACATCAAAGGGAACAAGTTTCATCTTCTGGGTAGCTGCATGACTCAGCATAAGACGAATTGAAGTATGACGAGCTACTGGACTGAACGTTTCCGTATAATCAATCCCTTCTTCTTGTTCAAAACCGCGTGCTACCAAACGTGCTTTCAATCATCCATCTGGCTTCTCACGTAACACCCATCTGCATGTCAACGGTTGAACTCCTTCCGGGCATTTCACAAGTCTCCAAGTTTTCATTTGTGTCAAAGAATTAAGTTCTTCTTGCATCACACGTTTCCATCTATCATCCTTCAGTGCCTCATTGACAGTGATATCCTGGATTTCTTCTATCAAAGCTACATTTGCACTTCTGTTCGGTGTGAGATCGTCGAGTACATAATCTTTCAGTCGGTGTGGCATTGTTATCGCTGATCGATCACGAAGTCCTCGCCTTGTCTGAGGCGCTGTCTCTTCATCTTCATCTTCAGTAATTTCGCCTTCAAAATTTTCTTGCTGTTGATCTTCATTCTTCAGACTTGTATCAAACTCGTATTCTTCATCTTCATGACCTAGATCAGTCTTTTCAGATATTATTGGCACACTTCCTATAATGTCTCGGTGTCTTGTTTTCTCTTCATCAAAAATCACATTGTCAGAGCAAATGACTTCTCTTTCTCCAGGTATGTATATTCGATAGCTTGATGACTCGGTGTCATATCCAACAAGGATTCCCTTCCTAGACTTCTTGTCGAGTTTCTTCCTTCTATGATCAGTTTTCAGAACGTAGCAGTCACATCCGAAACTCCTCAGTTTGTTGATATCAATGCAACGACCGAACCATAAGTCTGCTGGACTCTTGGCGTTGACTGAGCTGGTGCCAGTCTGATTCAAGGTGAACACGACGTAGTTGACAGCTTCTGCCCGTAGATTTTCTTTCAAATTTCGCGCATGTATGACCGACCTCGTAGATTCCACCACGGTTCGCATTTCCCTTTCAATTCTGCCATTCTGTTGTGGTGTGTGAACGTTTGAGAACGTATGACTGATTCCTCGCTCCTTCAAAAGTTGACATGTGGTTTTGTTCTTTATTTCAGTTCCATGATCCGACCTCAGTTCTTTCACCTTCCTTCCAAATTGATTTTCAACTTGTGTCAGAAATATCGTCAGCTTGTCTGGAGCTTCATCTTTCGACTTTAGATAGTAAACGGTTCCAAAGTGCGAATAACCATCTTTAAAGATCAGGAAATACTTCGCTCCTCCGATCGACGTGAGATTCATTTCCCCAAGATCTACATGAACTAGATCCAATGATTGAGCTGCTACCTTCTCATTTTTGGGATGTGAAATTCGATGTTGTTTCCCATAAATGCATCCTTCACAGACTCGATTGTTCCAGTCATCTATGTACTTGATGTTATTCCTGTCTAGGATGTCCTTGACGTACTTCAGGTTCTGATGTGCAAGTCTCTCATGCCAGATGACAATTAAAGTTGCAATTAGGCTGGTGTTCATACTGGGTAGTCGGAGATTCACTCTATACAAATTTCCTTCTCGTTGAGCCATGGTAAGAACAGTTTGGTTGTCACTTGACTTGATAATTGATACATCTTTGTTGCACGTCTCAATCTGTCCTCTGTCCATCACTTGACTGAGTGAAATCAAGTTAAAGTTCAAACCTGGTACATAGAGCACGTCTTCCAGAATGACTAGTCTCCAGTTGTTACCATTGTAGGCTTCAAGTTTTATGTCTCCAACCGCTGAGGCCTTGAGTTGATTTGAGTCTCCCATAATGACTGTTACAGGTTGCTTCAGTTGTATCAAATTCACAAACCAGGTTTTGTTGGAAGTCATATGTTGTGTGGCTCCACTGTCTTGGTACCAGTTAGCATTGACATCTTCCACTCGTTGTTGTTTTGGAAGCTCAGTACTCGACAAACCGACGGCTACATAAAGTTTGTTCGAACGACCTCCGAATCTTCTCTCATTCCTCTCCGATCTCTCATTATCCAATTTGTCATCATTCTTCTTTGGGCACTCCTTGGTAAAATTACCTATTTGACCACAGAGATGACAGGGGTAATTTTCTTTACAGTAGACCAAATACTTTCCACAAGGTTTGTTTCTGCAGTACTTCTTTATATGTCCCTTCTGTCCACATTTTAAACAAATGCTGGCAGCACTTCCACCTTGCTTGTTTTGTTTTTGATTGTCTTGTTGGCTTCTCTTCTAGTGCTGCATCACGAGTGCGTTGTTGCTTGTAGTTTCACTTGATCCTTCAGCTGCTTTAATTCTGTCCTCTTCTAATCTCAACTTCTCAATCAGGTTTGAGATGGTTCTCTGATTTCCAGTGACACTGTCCCATGATGTGCGAAAATGGTAGAGACGTTGTGGCAATATGGTGAGCATTCGAGTCATTGCCCACTATTCATAGTCGTTTCCATCCTGTGCGCCGAGATCTTGAGCTAGTTGTTGTATCTCATTGCAGTTTTCAACAGCTGATTTTATGCTGTCAAACAGAAAGCCGAAAAATTTTCGCTGCAGACCTTCAATTTCATAATCTGACTTTTTGCCATACAAATTCTCTAACATTTCGAACATTTGTTGCCATTTTGACTACTCATTTCTATCTGGTCCTCTCACTCACCTACAAACATACTAACCACTAGATGTATAAAATAATTAATTTCACACTCCTCCTTAATTATTTTCTTAGAACAAAGTGATTCAAACAATTTTCTTGGGAGAGCTTTTGTAAATATATCAGCAAGTTGGTTACCGCTATCGACATGTTTGAATGTGACGGTCTTGTCAACATGTTCTTGAATGAACCTCCGTGGGATTTCTATATGCTAGGGTTACATACGAATACCTCTTACATATAAAAAAAAGAAGTTCATGGGAGAATTATTTGTCGTTTCTGATTATGGTACAGCCATTATAGGAAGAAGATGGATTCGAAACCTACGGATAAGTCTTCATGTTTTTTATTCTATTTCTACTTGTCAACCATCAATGTCAGAAATTTTCAATCAATTCAGAGACGTTTTTCAACCAAAAGGTGGTGAAATTCCAAACTATCAATGCTCTTTATCTCTTCGAGCTAATGCACAACCAATTTTTATAAAGCCCCACCGAGTTCCTTACGCTCTCCAAGAGAAAGTTGAACAGGAATTATATGACTTATAAAACTCAAGGTATTATTAACAAACTGATCACTTCAAGTGGGGAACACCTTTGGTTATTGTGCCGAAGAAGCATGGTGACATTAGACTGTGTGCTGAATTCAAAGTAACTATCAACAATGAACTTCAAGATAATCGTTATCCTATTCCCAGAATAGAAGATATTTTCAATAAAATGAAAAATTGTAAATATTTCTGTACAGAACACGTCTTCAAAGCATATTTACATGTTCCTATTGATGATGAAAGTGCACGAATACAAACAATTTCAACTGATCGAAATACCTATTTACGTAAACAACTTTCTTTGAAATCAAAACGGCTCCAAATGAATTTCATAAAGTCATCGATCAAATTGTTCACGATTTAGAAGGTACCACAGCGTATTTTGATAATATAATGGTTCAAGGTTCTTCTGTTGAAGACTGTAAATTTAGTTTAATTAAAGTTCTCGAACGATTATGTAAATATAATCTGCATCCGAATCGAGAAAAATGTCAATTTTTCAAGAAGAGAATTCAATATTTGGGTCACGTTTTTTCAGAAAAAGGACTCGAAAAATCTGAAGATAAAATCAAAGCGATCATAGAAGCACCAAGGCCGAACTCTTTAGAAGAACTTCAACGTTTTTTTGGAATGGTGATGTATTATACTTACAAAATTTATTCCCAGTGCATCCAGGATGTTATATCCATTAAACCGTCTGTTGAGAAAAAACACAAATTTTAAATGGTCTATCGAATGTGAAACAGCGTTCAAAAAAGCCAAAGCTGAAATAGCCAGTAAACGAGTTCTCATGTCATTTACACCTGATTTAGACATAACACTTGCCACAGACGCCAGCCCGGATGGACTTTCAGGTGTTAAAGTCACATCGTTTTCCAGACGGATCTGAAAGACCAGTGGCTTTTACATCCAGGTCGTTGACAAAAGCGGAACGTAGTTATAGTCAATTAGATAAAGAGGCAACAGCCATTTATTGGAGTTTCAAAAGATTTTTTCATTATATTTATGGAAGGAAATATATTCCAATTGTGGATAATAAACCACTGAGTATTATTTTAAACCCTCAAAAACAACTCCCAACCTTATCTGCAACCAGAATGTTAAGAAATGGCACAATTTTTAACCGGTTTCAATTATTCCATCGGATGTCGAAAATCCAGTGAACATGATTGTAAATGTTGATTATTTCTCCAGAAGTCCATTGAAATTATCACCAAAAGAAGAAGGAAAAACTGATGATCAATACGTGTTAAATAAGATTTTAGTTAATCAGATTAATGCGGAAACAGTCACAGCTCACGAAATTGAAAAAGAAACAAGAATAGATCCAAAATTATGTAAAATGAAGAAAGAAATTCTAAATGGAACCAGAAGAGATCTAGTATTTTCACTGCACGATGGAATAATATTTCGAGGACATCGTGTGGTAATTTCAAAAAAATTACAACACATTATTCTACAAGAACTTCATTCAACACACCTAGGAATGGTTAAAATGAAATATCTAGCAAGACACTATTGCTGCCGGAAAAACATCGACTCTGACATCGAAAATATGGTTAGAAGTTGTCAAGCTTGTTGCGATGTTAAGAAAAATCCTACAAAGGCATCGATTCATCAATGGGAAATACCAGAAAAGAATTAGCAACGTGTACACATGGATTATGCAGGCCCTTTTAACAACCATCATTTTCTAATTCTTGTTGACGCCAAATCCAAATGGCCGGAAGTAATTATGGTTAAAAAATCTCCTACATCAGCGAGCACCACGTATCATTACAAGAAATCTTTAGCCGGTATGGATTACCAGAAATATTAGTTAGTGACAATGCGACCATCTTCAAATCAAATGAATTCAGAGCATTTTGTGGACGGAATGGTATTAAACAACAGATGATTGCACCAGGACATCCAGCCATAAATGGTCAAGCAGAAGGATACTGTCAAACATAAAAACAAAATTTAAATGCATGATGTATGAACCCGGTGATTTACACGCGAAACTTTGTAAGTTCCTCCTGCGGTATCGAGTTACCGCTATCTTCTGGACAGGCACCTTCTAAACTTTTTTTAGGAAGAAATGTACGAACCAAGTTAGATTTTATGAGACCAACTGAATCAGCAAAAAAGAAAAACAATTCGAGTTTCGAGAAACATTTTCAAGTGGGCGATAGAGTTCAATCCAGAAATTATTCAAGACATGGATTATGGAAGTATGAAATAATTACAAAATGTATTGGTAATCTACAGTATTTAGTAGAACTAGATGATGGTTATGTAATTAAAGCATCATTACAATTAACTTCGTTCCTGTAATGTGGAGAAGAAAATGAACATCAACACTGAAACATGTTTTGGCACTACCTTGGATCTAGAAGTTGATTATAAGATAAGAATTCTCCAAACACCAACATTCTGATTCAGTCAACAGAAAACACACTAAATCAAGAGCTCATTCAAGAAAAAGAAATTAGGTCAACAGAAGAACAAATTGTACCGGCAGGTGTCGAGTCACTACCACTTATATTGTTCAAGAAGATGATCAACTTGAACAACAATTAATGAGTCTAGAAACAAGCGCACAGCCCGCGATACGTCGATCTACCAGAATTAAGAAACCAGTTCAGAGGTTAATTTTGTAATCTAAATATTTTACTGATTGAACTATGAAATAAGGTAGGATAGACTGTTATATATATTAATCAAGTTACAGTGTTAAAAACAAGGGGTAAACCGCAGAGGAAATCAATTGTAGACACTAGAGGAAATTAAAGGAAATCACAGGAAATCAAAAAGGGAATCAGAGGAAATCAAAGGAAATCACAGGAAATCAAAGGAAATCAAAAGGAAATCAAGAGAAAATCAACGAGAAATCAAGAGGAAATCAATGAGAAATTAACGAGAAATCAACAGGAAAACAAAGGAAATCCAAAATTATCATAGCAAATCCAGTTAAACTAGATATTTTCTAGAACTAATAAACGTAACATGCACGACATAAGTCATAGCATTCATCATAAGAAAGAAAATATCAATTTAATCTTGAAAGTGGAGATTAAATAACCTTTTAAGGCCATAATGATAGATAATTCCAGTATAATATCATTAACTGACAGCATGATATTTCAGCTCGACAAATATTAAAGTTGTACAACAAAAGTTATAAAAAAGTCTTCACTTTGCTGGCTGTTAGACAATGAAAAGAATCGCGTCAGTGTGGATCGTCTCAAAAGATTTATTCAAAATAAGAAATGTAATAACTAGTAGTAGAGTTAACTCAGAAACAGATACCTGCCTTCAACATAAAGATGCATCTCAAATTCAAAAACCAGTCCAAATTGGAAAACAAAAAAGACGCTATAATATATCAAGTGACTCATCTGATTTAGACAACCCAAGTAGTATCGAATATGATGACAGCACGGACACCGAAAGTTTGAATTCTTCAAATTATTCTGATGATTTGAATCCTCGTTTGAATCTCAAGGCTGAAAATAGTAAGACTGATCGTTCTAAACCAGACTTAAATATAGACGATTATATTATAGGGCAATTAACAACTCAAAAACAAAACAAAAAATGTTACATTGGTAAAGTGTTATCACTTAACCCTACTTTTTGTGATTTTTTGAAAATCCAAAAATTCCGGATGCTTTTATGTTTCCGGACATTAAAGATCAGGGGGAGATCCAAGAACATGAATATATAATGAAACTACCTCCACCTCAGGTACTCAGAAGAGGCAGTTTAGTTTTTGGAAAAAAATTATTGAAAAAATATTTTATTTAATTCTAGTTTTTTTTTAAGTGATGTGATTAAAATTTGTGATAATCAACGGCCGGAATAATATCTCAGACGCTCGTACCAGTGCTGCCGCGTCGATACTTAGATTACAAATATATTTTTCTTTTGGACTATATCAACATAATATAATATTTCAAGATCACAAATCTGTGGTCCTGTGGTTGAAAAATTAATAAGGGCACCGAGTATTATTATTTGAAGTAATATAGTAATATAGAAGTAGTTTTTTTACTAGCTGTAAACACTCCTAGAGACGCACTGGCTACGACCTTGTGGACCAGATCAAAGAGTGCCCGCTACTCGCCGTAAAACACACCTTACTTCAACTGGGGAATTGCAGCCGCAAGATAAATTTCCGCGCACTGGTGATAATGTAACCTCAACCTGGGTCGAGGATGGTACAAGTATATATCGTAGAGAATACTAAAGTAAGAAACTGTGCAAAATTCTAGGTGCCCATGAACACTTTTAAATGGGAAAATTACCTCTGAAAATTTATCAAGTGGGGTTATTCACTCCTTTATTATACAAAAAAAAATTCTTACGTGTTAAATTTTGCATTTCAAAAGTTTTTTTCTAATATCCTTCATTTGGAAGTTGTGAACAAAAAATTGAAAGTGTTATCATCTGTATTTATGGGTAGCTAGAATTTAGCACAGTTTTTTACTTCAACATCATCTACAATATATACACAAATCTCGACCCAGGTTATGGGGTAAGTATTTTTTAAGAAGTTGTTTTATTTTGTGTTATTTTGTTATGATCCAACAGAAATGCTTTACTTTTATGTTTAGAGTTAGCGTTTTTTTTTTTAACATTTAATAAAATAAATGAAACTATTTGTTTTTTCTGTTTATGCTACCATAATAAATGAATAAACCCAATTTTTAAAAAGTAATGACTTAAGTTATTATTATAAGTTTGATTTAGTAGGTCAAACTTTAACATGATCTTGTATGCACAACACAGGGATGAACCTAATAAAATGATTTTGGACTATTTGGTATGCATTAATTACCTCTGTGAACGTATGAGCCAGTCGTTGTTGCCTTATGAGTATGACTCACTGATAAGTAAAAACTGCTGACGTAACTAAAAATATCCTTGGCCTTATGTACTTTTAATTTCGTAAAGTCAAAATTTCATAATATAATTTATTAAAAAATTAATAAAAATATATAATATAATGTATTAAATCTTTGAGTGATTTAAACGAACTAATTTGTACACACCAGACATTTTTAATTTCAAAATTAAATAGACCATAAGGTTTTCTGACTGAATGTGCAAAAAATCTAGAATATTGCATATGTCCACTTTTAGAACAAACATTTGACCCAAGAAAGTGTAAAATTCGAACGTATACTTACTCTATTGATTTAGACATCTAAAACCTCGATTTTAGAGTAGCGTTCTTTTTGTAAGTAAAATCAGATTTTTTTTCTTAAACATTTCAGTTTGTTGCTTAGCAGCACAATACAGTTTATTTATTTATTTTTTTCGTCTAAAGGGAAAACACCTCAGCTTACCTAGTCACCGTACGTTAGTAAACACTTGGTAAAAAAAGGTTTAAATTCAACATCATTGTCATTGTCAAAAGGAAATTAATTGTACACTTGATGGTCGGCGGTTTACCCCTCGGTTAAAAACGAAGACAATATTGTTATGAAATTTTAGAATAATTTTCAATTATGACATTTCAATGAAATAAAGAATAATTATCGAAACTGTTAAATACACAACACGCTTCGAAAGTAACGTTTCTGGACGTTTAAGTCGAAATAAAGTTCAGACTTAATAAAATTCGACAAAAATAGCTAAAATTTGATGGTTTCGTCGCCCGTAGGGTGTCTGATTGGCTTAAGTCCAAATATGTACTATCTAAGTTATAGATGTTGTAAGAAATTATAGAAATAAAATATTAGTGTATACTTTTTCTTGCGTATTTTGCATTTTCTTTGCATATTTTAGCAATTTTTGCATATAATGCCAAATTTCTCTGCACATATATACGCATATTTACATGTTTTTTTCTGAATATAATTCCGGGCTTTTTTGGTCATGACACGTCGAGGAACAACTAAAGTAGCCAGGCGCCCGATGGACTCGACTACATTACTTACTTACGCTCGGGAAGTAAAAATCAATATAATGTTTTTGTGTATTTGCTATCATTCAATATATCTGATAGTTGTCTTAATTACTTAGACACATTTTCAGTTCTATGGTGCGTTGAAGAAAACAATCGTGGCAAAAAACGTAAACGAGTATCTCATTCATCAACTTATCAAACGCATTTGGCGTATCAACAAAGCTATCCATTAAAAAAGCCATTTGTACCAATAAAAAAATAATAAGATATAGCGGAGTCTGTTCAATTCTTGAGTAACGAATGATAACCCCAAGTTGTTTATAGAGGGTGAGGGTGCACCACGTCAGAAAACGAATAAGTTTCTCGTTAGTTCCACAGATGTTCAAACTTCATTATATCGCACAAAATATTACTCCATTTTATGATATATTTCAAAACCGAAATACTCGTAGATACACATATTTTAAAAGTATGTAACTGAAGTATCCATGACCTACGCCACCATGTTTACCATTGTTCCCGATTCACTTGCAACATGCATGTAACTATGTACACGGAAATATTGAGTCACCGATATCAAACACTGATAGAATATCAATAACAGTCGCTGATAAAATCGGGTTCATTTTACTGTTTACGCTCACAATAAATAAATAAAGAAAGCAAACCACACACAGCAGTTATGTACTATATCTACATTTGCCAGAAGTACGATAATCGCGACATTATCAAACATTTGTGCGCTAAATGTTTTGCTGGTTGCAGACTACTTACGTTTTCATCTTCGGATGCTGCAGTTCCATCCACAAACCGAGCAACGTTCGAGAGCACCGTCTGCCGTCGTGCCGCCTTGAACCGTTCTGTTATGATGACTATTGTATTGTTACAATACAATAGTAACAGCTTAATATCTACCTTATTGATCGCCACCCCGACTTCAATGGCGGCAGCCCGAAGAGCATTCAACATTTTTATTGCAGTGCGTCTCAATACTCGAGTCAAGAAAGTTATTGGCCTTGTTTCGGCTCGAGGGTCGCTTAATTAATCGAGCTTCGGACGACTTGCTCGCGTCGGAATCGAGGAACCGCATAACGATCTCGCGTACCTACTTTTAATGATGTTTGTAAATATTTTCTCGGCTGGCTTCAATGAAGCTGTTTTAATTGTGGCTTAATTAAATTTAATGGGGATTCGGAGAGGAAGCGATTTTTGGCAGTGATTGATCAGAGCCGAGGCCGTTCCGAGAAAAGTAAACTGCTTAGAGGAGTAATAAAAGGTTCCTGTTGAGAAGTGAATTAATAAAGGAGATACTGTTATTGTGTGATTTAATTATGATGAAATTACGATAATGTGTTTAGAAACTACTAAGCCTTTGGTCGGTTTGGTGAGTGTGGAAAAATTAAATTACGCGCAAGTTGCACACACTATTTTCTTTGATGACCTTAAAAACTACGTTATGTGGAAATAAAAGCATTTCCTGAAAAAAGATTTATAACTTGTCGAAAGCTTGTTTATGTTTTTCTGTAAATAAATATAAAGTTTGTTGTGGTTTTGAATAAATGTTTACATGTGATGGTAAATCCAAATTGATTTTTTCGTCGCAAACCATAACTGGACGTCCCGGTCCCCCTTCAACGAGTATAATTAGTGTAAGGTCAGTTAATTAACGATTTTTTATTTTGAAATGTGCAATTATTGACATAAACTTTATTTAACTGTTTGTAAATTCACAGTTCACGTTCGTTCTTTTTACGTTCATGGCTCTAACGCAATTAGAACTAAAGCCATTATTCAAACATCACTAATAAAAATGTATATTTATCTCCTACAAAAACTTGATGACGTCGGCTCAAAGTGTTGCTAAATAGTCTCACCTAGAATTGTAACCCTCATTTTTAACCCCGCGTATGCAGATTTTTAAAAGAAAATCAAAATTTTACAATTTATTTAATAAATTAATTTTTGACATTTCTAAATTTTCAATTTTTCCATTTTTCGATTTATCATTTTTTTATTTTTTATTTTTCAATTTTTCTATTGTTAACTTTTCAATTTTTCGTTTTTGGCCTAATTCGATTTCTGAATTTTTGATTTTTCTAATTTTCAGGTTTTTGGTTTTTCAATTTTTCGATCTTTTAAATTTTCGATTTCTCGACGTTTCGGTTTCCCAATTATTCGTCATTTCAATTTTGGAATTTTTCAAAATTTCGATTTTTAAATTTTATGATTCGAGTTTTTACAATTTTCGGTTTTTTTGATGTTTCGATTTCCCAATTTTTCGATTTTTTTTTTTAGATTTTTCTAATTTTTGAAGTTTCCATTTCTAGATTTTTCAAGTTTTCGGTGTTTTAATTTTTTAATTCTTAAAATTTTTGATTCTTCGGTTTTTAAATTTTTCGATTTTTAAATTTTTCCATATTTTGATTTCTTTTTTTGTTTTAAATTTTTTAATTTTTCGATTTTGGCCTATTTCGATTTCTCAATTTTTTCGATTTTTTAGGTTTTTGGTTTCTTTCGATTTTTTAAATTTTCGATTTTCGACTTTTCGATTTCCGAATTTTTCGTCATTTCAATTTTGGAATTTTTCAATTTTTCAGTTTTTCAATTCTTCAATATTTCGATTTTGGATTTTTGATTTCTCGGTTTTTGGATGTTTCGATATATCAAGTTTTCGATTTTTAAATTTTAGATTTTTGGTTTTTTTGAAGTTTCGGTTTCTGGGTTTTTCAATTTTTCGGTATATTAATTTTTATTTTTTTTTTAATTTTTGATTCTTCGGTTTTTGGATATTTCAGTTTTTCCATTTTTCAATTTTCTTTTAATTTTTCAATTTTTCTATTGCTAACTTTTTAATTTTTCGATTTTTCAGATTTTTGGTTTTTCAATTTCTCGATTTTTTAAATTTTCGATTCTTCGAATTTTCGATTTCCTAAATTTTCGTCATTTCAGTTTTGAAATTTTTCAATATCTCGATTTTTCAATTTTTCATTTCTTCAATTTTTTGATTTTGCATTTTCGATTTCTCGGTTTTCGATTTTTCAATTTTTCGATATTTAAATTTTATACTTTGAGTTTTTACATTTTTCGGTTTTTTGGTGTTTTGATTTCTCAATTGTTCGTTTTTTAAATTTTAGATTTTTCGATTTTTTGAAGTTCCGATTTCTGGATCTCCCAAGTTTTCGGTATTTTAATTTTTTCAAATTTTTATTTCTCGATTTCTAAATTTTTCGATTTTTCAAATTTTCCATATTTTGATTTATCTTTTTTTTTATTTCAAATTTCTCAATTTTTCGATTTTGGCCTATTTCGAGTTCTCAATTTTTCGATTTTTTAGGTTTTTGGTTTTTCAATTATTCAATTTTTTAAATTTTCGATTTTTCAACTTTCCGATTTCCTAATTTTTCGTCATTTTAATTTTGGAATTTTTCAATATCTCGATTTTTCAGTTCCTCGATTCTTCAATTTTTCGATTTATCGGTTTTTCGATTTTTCGAGTTTTAAATTAGACTTTTGAGTTTTTATGTTTTTCGGTTTTTTGATGTTTCGATTTCTTGATTTCTCGATTTTCAAATTTTATAATATGCATTGAGATTTTGAGTTTTTGTTTTTTTTTATTTTAAATTTTTCAGTTTTTAACTTTTCGGTTTTTAGATTTTGATCTATTTCTATTCCAGGGTTGCGATTGTTTAATTTTTCGATTATTCGACTTTTTGATTTCCCAATTTTTCATCGTTTCAGTTTCAGAATTTTTCAATTTTTCGATTTTTCAGTTTTTCGATTTTTAAATTTCAGTTTTAATTTTTTTTAATTTTCCGATTTTTTGTTGTTTCGATTTCTCGATTCCTCGACTTCTCGACTTTTCAATTTTTCAATTCTTCGATATTTTATTTTTTAATTTTTGGAATTTCTAAATTTTTAATGTTTCAGTCTTAGGATTTCTCAATTTATCCATATTTCAGTGTTGGGATTTTTCCAGCTTTCGACTCTTCCATTTATCGATTCTTCAAATTTTCGATTTCTCGATTTTTTCATTTTCCGATTTCCCAATTTTCCGATGTTTCAGTTGTACGAAATTAAAATTTTTCGAGCCTTCAATTTTTTTATTTTTCAATTTTTCAATTTTTGACGTTTCTAAATTTTCAATTTTTCGATTTCTTCATTTCTCGATTAATTGATTTTTTCATTTTAAGACTTTTCGACTTTTGGATGTTTCGATTTGTCAATTTTTTTCTTATTCTCTAATTGTCGATATTTAATTTTCCCATTCTTCGACTTTTCGAAATCTCGATTTCCCAATGGTTCGACGTTTCGGTTTTGGAATTTTTCAATTTTCCGATTCTTCAATTTTTCCATTTTTAAATTTTTCCATTTTTCGATATATCTTTTTTTTATTTTGAATTTTTCAATTTTCGTTTCGTTAACTTTTAAATTTCCGATTTTCGACTTTTCGATTTCCTAATTTTTCGTCATTTCAATTTTGGAATGTTTCAATATCTCGATTTTTCAGTTTTTCAATTCTTCAATATTTCGATTTTGGATTTTTGATTTCTCGGTTTTTGGATATTTCGATATCTCAAGTTTTCGATTTTTAAATTTTAGATTTTTGGTTTTTTGAAGTTTCGGTTTCTGGATTTTTCAATTTTTCGGTATTTTAATTTTTTTTTTTTAAATTTAAATTCTTCGGTTTCTAAATTTTTAGATATTTCAATTTTTCCATTTTTCGATTTTCTTTTCATTTTTCAATTTTTCTATTACTAACTCTTTTTAATTTTTCGATTTTTTAGGTTTTTGGTTCCTCAATTTCTCGATTTTTTAAATTTTCGATTCTTCGACTTTCCGATTTCCTGATTTTTCGTCATTTTAATTTTGGAATTTTTCAATATCTCGATTTTTCAGTTTTTCGAGTTTTAAATTAGACTTTGAGTTTTGTTTTTCGGTTTTTTAATTTTTTAATTTTTAAAATTTTTGATTTTTAGGTTTCTAATTTTTTCAATTTTTTAATATTTCTATTTATTGAGATTTCGATGTTTCGAGTTTCTGACTGTTCAATTCATCGATGTTTCGATTTATCGATTTTTTTATTTAAAATTTTTCAGTTGTCAATTTTTAACTTTTCGGTTTCTCAATTTTCAGTTTCGAAATTTTTTAATTTTTCGATTTTTAAATTTCAGATTTTAAATTTTTTTATTTTTCGATTTTTTGTTGTTTTGATTTCTCGAATTTCCAATTTTTCGATATTTTAATTTATCATTTTTTTTAATTTTAGGTGTTTCGATTTCTCGATTTCTCGACTTCCCGGGTTTTCAATTTTTCAATTCTTCTTATTTAATTTTTTAATTTACGTAATTTCTAAATTTTTAATGTTTCAGTTTTAGGATTTCTCAATTTATCTAAATTTTTTGATTTCCCGATTTTTTCATTGTTATACGAAATTAAAATGTTTCGTTTTTGCAATTTTTATATTTTTCAATTTTTCAATTTTTGATGTGTCTAAATTTTCTATTTTTCGATTTCTTCATTTCTAGATTAATCGATTTATTGATTTTCCAATTTCTCGACTTTTCTATGTTTCAATTTGTCAGTTTTTTTCTTATTCTCTAATTTTAGATATTTAATTTTTCGATTTTTCGACTTTTAATTTTTTGATATTTCAGTATTGGAATTTCTCAAAATTTCGATATCTTCAATTTCTGGATTTTTTACTTTTTCGATGTTTCAATTTTTCGGATTTTCAATATTTCGATTTCTCGATTTATCAAAATTTCGATGTTTCGATTTTTTTATTGCTCAGTTTCTCGATTTTTCGATTTTTCAATTTTTCCATTTTTCGATTTATCATGTTTTTATTTTTAACTTTTCAATTGTTAACTTTTCAGTATTTCGATTTTGGCCTAATTCGACTTCTGAATTTTTGAGTTTTTGAATTTTCGGGTTTTTGGTTTTTCAATTTTTCGATTTTTTAAATTTTCGATTTTTCAGTTTTTCGATTTTTAAATTTTATGCTTCGATTTTTCGACTTTTCGGTTTCCCAATCATCCGTCATTTTAATTTTGGAATTTTTCAAAATCTCCATTTTTCAGTTTTTCAATTTTTCGAATAGTATTTTTCCCGTAGGTTATCTGCTTTAAATTGTTCACACTAGTACGGACCGCGTTCCCTTGAGGAAAGTTGCTAGAGATATTTTAATTATGAAAATTACAGGAAAAATGCAACTGTTTTAGCAGATGAGAACAAAATCTATAGAAACAAATTATTGAAATCTATACTATCTATATTATATTATATATTATATATATATATATAATATAATACACATAGTATTTTTTGAACAACACGATACTCAAAAACATGTTTTTATTTCTCGTAAAGAAATAAGGATTTTGCAACTAAACTCCGCCCCCTTGGTTCACGACGAATAAAAAAAATCATCAGAAATGAGACAGGGTGGGTGGGCGGGGCTTATATTTTGGTTGTATGAATTACTGAAAAATCAATTTCATCTTCTACCTATTTTAAATCTAATTTTTGAATAAAAAACGACTTTTGTAAACAGTGTTTTTTGACTTTTTTACGCAGTCTTGGATGTTGTATACAAGTTTTACCGATTTTGTATAATTTTTAAAAATTGCCTGTGTTCTAGATCACACTCTATAATCTCTTTCTGAAAAATACTTTTTAAAATTTCGATGATTTTAGAGTACCCAAAAAATTTGGAAAATGTAAACACAATAACAACTACAATACATTTTAAAAAACCACAAGTGACAAACACCGCAATAAAATATATTATCCCAATAACATTATTTTTTAGCGAAAGCGCTTATGGGACTGCTTTACACAAAAGCCAACGACTGTTTAATCGTCCAAACGATTTTAAAAATGTTTCTGCGAAGTTATAAACCGGCAGTAAATGTGTTTGCCTACACGTAACCAACTCTCCGAGCTGCTTGAATCGTCTCATCAAAATCACAAAAACATCAATAAAGCAACTGTGCTTAATGAAATTATTTATCTAAAATTAATTCCTCCGTTATCTACCGATTAATAAGTAGTTTTCAAATCAAGTAGCACCCAACAACCGCCTCTTTTTACCATCCGCTTTTTCAGTCCCACAGTTTCTTGCAGGCCCAACAAAACCACATAGACCTCCACTGTTTATCAGAGTGTCGCTCCGTGCTTATCTCCTCCTTACAAGCACTTATACCAATAAAGACATGTCTCTGCGTCCCCGAGCTGCACCACGACCAGGCAAGTTAATTAAATTCGTTAATTAGTTATCTAACTTTCGAAAACGCTTTTCAGTTCCGTATGTCCTGCGTATGCGGGTCGCAAACCTGGACGACAAAGACTTCATCGAGATAGACTACGACGAAAACAAATTGAACTATCGTGACCTGATCGAAACCTGCTGCGAGGAGCTGGGTGTTGATAAAATTGACATCGAGAAAATACGAAAATTGCCCGATGTTACGATACGTCGTGATGAAGATGTTCAGCGGTTCAATAAGTTGGAACATTTAGAGGTGGTCATTGTGCCTTCGAGAATGCAAAGGCAGTATAACTATCAGTTGTAGAGTTATGAGGTTTTGATAAATTTGACGTGGTTCTGGGTGGGTCCTTGGAAATGAGAATAGTAGATTTCAATTTGTGATTGTGTGTAATTTTTAGTTCGACTAATCGGTGATTTGTCATTGTGGATTCAATTTTAATAAAGGCGCTGAAGAATTGTTGATGTTTTTTCTGACGTTTCGTTCTCTCTGAACATTTTTTTTCTTTTTTTGGAAAATTTTGTCCATTGTTCACGATTATCACTATTATTATTAGTAAATAGTAGGGTGTAAAATGTTACTTCTGGACCACGACATTTGGCGTTTGAAAAATCAAGGTTGAATCTTACAAATTTAGCTGTTTTCCCAAAAGTCAACAACCGAACAAGACCTAAAACGTTCGTCGCCTGAAAACTTGTTTGATCTACAGACCAGAGCGCGCTCAGGCCAATGTCGACTCTAAGCGATTTGGTTGGTTTGGACTATAATTTCTGCGGGAAATAGTTGTTTGGTCGGTTTTTATAACGACCAAGTGAATATTTTTGGTACATATTTAGATGATTTTACATATTTTGTTTAACTAAGATTTAATTCTTTATTTGTGTTTTATACTAGCAAAACGTCTTAAACTAAGAATATTGTTGAAATCGTATTAACCCAATGGATTTTTTTCGGGAAAATGTTTTGGAAACACTGTGTTTTATTTTGTATGAATTTTTAAATGTTTTTAGTGATAATTTTTCTGGTTGTTTTCGATACACTGTATGATATTAACAGTGAGAAAAAAAATGAAAAATTAAATTAATCGAAAATTCGAAAAATCTAATAAATCGAAACCTTAAAAAATCGTAAAACCGAAACATTGAAAAGTCGAAACATCGAAAAACTGGAAAATCTAAAAACCGAGAAATCGAAAAATCAAAAGATCAAGAAATCGTGGAGTCGAAAAGTCGAACAATTGAGAAACCGAAATAGGTCAAAATCGAAAAATCTAAAATTAAAAAATGGAACAATTTATAAATTGATAAATCGATGATAAATAAATCGAGAAATCAAAAAACTTAAAAATTCGAAAAATTGAAAAATTGAGAGATTGAAAAATCAAAGAACGAGAAATCGAAAAGTGATGAAGTCGAAAAATCGAAAAATAGAGAAATCGACAAACAAAAAGTTAAAAGTTGAAAAATTGGAAAAGCGGAAAAATCAAAAAACGAAAAACTGGAAAACTGGAAAAACTGAGAAACCGAAATAGGCCAAAATAAAAAATTGAAAAATTGAAAAACAGAACAGCTAAAACTAGGAAGTCGAAAAATCGAAAGATTAAGAAATATTGAAAAATTAAAATATCAAAAAATTGAAAAATCTAAAATTTAAAAATCCAAAAATTGAAAAATCGAAAAAATAAAAAGATAGACACATCTAAAAATCCAGCACTCAAAAATAGAAAAGCCGAAGAATTGAAATATTGAAAAAACCCAAAACTGAAATATCGAAAAACTGAAAAATGAAAGAAAAGCTAAAAATGGGAAACTAAATCGGGAAATCAAAACATTGAAAAATCGAAAAATTGAAAACAGAAAATCTAAAACCGGGAAGTCGAAAAATCGAAAGATTAAGCAATCGAAAAATTGAAAAATCGAAAAAGTAAAAAAATCGACACATCGAAAACTCCAAAAACGAAAAATCGAAAAATTTCAAAACTGAAAAATGGAAAACCGGAAACTGAAATATCCAAAAACTGAGAACCTAAAAAGTCGAAAAATTGAGCAAGCGAGAAATCCAAAAAGTGAACACGAAAAATAGAATCCTTCAAAGATCGATAAATTGAAAAATCAAAAACCTGAGAAATCAAAAAATTAAAGAATTGAAGAACAGGAATATCGAAACCCTCGAAAGTCAAGAAATGGGAAAATCAAAACATCGATTAATTGAAAAATGAAAAATTTGAAAAAACGACAATTGAAAAACAGAAAATCTAAAACCGGGAAGTCGAAAAATCGATAGATTAAGAAATCAAAACATTTGAAAAATTCTAAAATTTGAAAAACTGAAATATCGAAGAACTGAAATGAAAAATCTAGAAATCGGAAAATCTAAAATTTTAAATATTGAAAAATTAAAATATCAAAAAACTGAAAAATCTAAAATTTAAAAATCGAAAAATTGAATAAACGACAACTGAAGAACAGAAGATCTAAAACCGGGAAGTCGAAAAATCGAAAGATTAAGAAATCGACCTTATCAAATACTAACCCCACCAACCCGCCCGCTCTTTTCTTAGAAGGTATGTTATTTGCCAGTTAGTCATATCTTAGCAAGTACTAGCTCCTCCCATGATCCCTTTTCTTATAGGGTATGTCATTTACCAAAATCAGTTTTCTCTTACAAGGTACTAGCCCCACCCACACACGCTATTCTCATTCTAACGATTTTATCTCTGTTCAGTTGAGATCCACCTTTCATTCGCAATAGAATGAATCACTGAAATGTAGGCAGGGTGGGTGGGCGGGGTTATTATATGTTCGTTAGTATAGTGCGGATGGGAACTAATAGAACGTATCCTGTTAAAAAAGCGTTAATCTTTTTTTATATACTCTTTGTTATAAAATTTATTTTTTATATCAGAAGAAAAAAAATGGGAGAACGGGTGGGTGGGCGGGACTAAGTTCAACTTTTTCCTACCCTCTTTGATAAGCAAGCAATAGCCCCACCTAACTGCCCTTTATTTTCTTAGAGGGCATGTTAATTTGACATAATCAGTCTTATTTTTCAAGTACTTGCCCCGCCCACCCACCCTTTGTTCCTAGAAAGTATGTCATTTACCAAAGTCAGTCTTATCTTAGCAAGTCTAGTTCCGTCCACTCGTTTTCATTCTAACGATTTTATTTCTGTTGAGTCACTGAAATGGAGGCGAAACGAACGGGCGGGGATAGGCTTTTAAAAAAAGAAAAAACAGCGCCAATTGGAAATTTTTTGAACATATTTTCATTATTTTATTTACTCATATGCATTCAGCGTAGTTACGCCTAATCAGCATGGCTTTGTTAAGGGCAGGTCCATCACCACTAATTTAACCGTGAAAACAGTTTGTGTGATTTTTTCAAAAATGTCCCAAATTTTTGAAAATTTTGTAAGTTAAGGATATCGTCTCCTCAATTTTTTTAGTAAATGCCATTTAATTTATAAAATAACATATTCCTGTCTTTGAGGTTTATGAATTTGCCTTGATTCTTTACCCTAGGCATTCATTCGACATTGTTTAAAATTCTCGTTACTATAACCTAAAAAATTATGAATGACATTTATAAACGAAGTTAGGTCCATAGGAAAATCACTAGAGAATTTCATTTTTAAGTGACATTTACATTGGCAGGAAGCTCGAATTCCGTCCAGTTATTCGTCCTCCGCCGCTTTCTCCGTTGGTAGAAATGTAGAAAAAAGTTTGGAGTTTTAATCTCTACAGTCAAGTTTTAATTTTAACTTTTAATTTATAATGTTAATGAAGTTTAAGTCATCTTAATGGTTAGAACACACTATAGTATATACTTATACGTATAAGTTATAAATTACAGGCCATAATCTAATTTAAATGAAACAACAGATTCATGTCGCCAATTTGTTGGTTGGAACATTGACCAGTGAAAAATGTGGCACTTCGAATTTGATTAGCACAAAAGCTTTGGAAAAGACAAACAGTAATACCTTTACAAGGTTTATTCATGGAAATTTCTGGAACATTTAAAAAATTGAAATATGGAAGAGGTGAAATGAAAAATCGAGAAATCGAAAAATTTAAAATTTCAATTATTGAAAAATTAAAATACCAAAAAATTGAGAAATCTAAAATTTAAAAATCGAAAAAGTAAAAAGTCGACACATCGAAAAATCCAGAAGTCAAAATTGGAAAAGTCAAAGAACAGAAATATTGAAAAATCCCAAAACTGAAATATCGAAAAACTAAAAAATGAAAGAAAAACTGACTAATCGAAAAACTGAAAAATCTCAAAACTGAGAATCTAAAGAATCGAAAAATTGAGAATCAAAAAAGTGAAGTCAAAATATCGAAACCTTAAAAAAATCGAAAAATTGAAAAATCAAAAACCTGCAAAATCGTAAGATCGAAAAATTGAATAACAAGTAAACTGAAAAATCCTAAAACTGAAATGTCCAAACACTGAGAAATTAAAAATTGAAAAATTGAGAAATCGAAAAATCAGAAAAGTGATGTTGAGAAATCGAAACCTGAAAAAATAGAAAAATTGAAAAACCGAAAAACCTGAAAAATCAATTAATCGAAAAATCGACAAATAAAGAGTTTATAAAAGTCAAAAATTGAAAAATCAAAATATTTAAAAATCGTAAAATTGGAGAGAAAAACTGAAAACCGAAAAATCGAAAAATTAAGAAATACTGAAAAATTAAAATATCAAAAGATTGAAAAATCTAAAATTTAAAAATTCAAAAATTGAAAAATCGAAAAAATAAAAAGGTAGACACATCGAAAAATCCAGAAGTCAAAAATAGAAAAGCCGAAGAATTGAAATATTGAAAAATCCTAAAGCTGAAATATCTAAAAACTGAAAAATCGAAAAATCAAAAAAGTGAAGTCGAAAAATAGAAACTTTAAAAATCGAAAAATTGAAAAATCAAAAATATGAAAAATCAAAAAATTAAAGAATTGAAGAACAGGAAAATCAAAACACAAAACTAAATCAGGAAATCAAAACATTGAAAAATCGAAAAATTTAAAACGACAATTGAAAACAGAAAATCTAAAACCGGGAAATCGAAAAATCGAAAGATTAAGCAACCGAAAAATTAAGTAAAAAAATCGACACATCGAAACTCCAGAAGCCAAAAATCGAAAAGTCGAATCGAAATATTGAAAAATCCCAAAACTGAAATATCGAAAAACTGAAAAATGAAAGAAAAACTGAAAAATGCAAAACCTGGAAAATCCGAAAACTGAAATATCCAAAAACTGAGAACCTAAAAAGTCGAAAAATTGAGCAAGCGAGAAATCCAGAAAATGAACTCGAAAAATAGAAACCTTAAAAAATCGAAAAATTGAAAAATCAAAAACCTGAAAAATCACAAAATTAAAAAATTGAAGAACAGGAATATCGAAACCCTCGATTAATTGAAAAAATCGAAAAATTGACAGTTTATAAATGTCAAATTTGAAAAATTGAAAAATCAAAAATTTGAAAAAACGACAATTGAAAAACAGAAAATCTAAAACCGGGAAGTCGAAAAATCGATGGATTAAGAAATCAAAACATTTGAAAAATTCGAAAACTTGAAAAACTGAAATATCGAAGAACTGAAATGAAAAATCGAGAAATCCGAAAATTTAAAATTTTAAATATTCAAAAATTAAAATATCAAAAAGCTGAAAAATCTATCCAAAATTTAAAAATCTAAAAATTGAAAAAAAACAATTGAAAAACAGAAGATCTAAAACCGGGAAGTCGAAATGTCGAAAGATTAAGAAATCGAAACATTTAAAAAATTGAAATATGGAAGAGATGAAATGAAAAATCGAGAAATCTAAAAATTTAAAATTTTAAATATTGAAAAATTAAAATACCAAAAAATTGAGAAATCTAAAATTTAAAAATCGAAAAAATAAAAAGTCGACACATCGAAAAATCCAGAAGTCAAAATTGGAAAAGGCGAAGAACAGAAATATTGAAAAATCCCAAAATTGAAATATCGAAAAACTGAAAAATGAAAAGAAAAACGGACGAATTGAAAAACTGAAAAATCTCAAAACTGAGATCTAAAGAATCGGAACATTGAGAATAAAAAAAGTGAAGTCGAAATATCCAAATCTTAAAAAAATCGAAAAATTGAAAAATCAAAAACCTGCAAAATCGTAAGATGGAAAAATTTAATAACAAGTAAACTGAAAAATCCCAAAACTGAAATGTCCAAAAACTGAGAAATTAAAAAATTGAAAAATTGAGAAATAGAAAACTCAAAAAAGTGATGTTGAAAAATCGAAACCTGAAAAAATAGAAAAATTGAAAAACCAAAAAACCTGAAAAATCAATTAATCGAGAAATCGACAAATAAAGAGTTTATAAAAGTCAAAAATTGAAAAGTCAAAATATTTAAAAATCGTAAAATTGGAGAGAAAAACTGAAAACCGAGAAATTGAAAAATTGAGAAATTGTAAAATCCAAAAATTGAATAATAGGAGTAAACTGAAAAGTCCCCAAACTAAAATTTCGGAAAACTGACAATTCGAAAGTTGAAACAGCAAGAAATTATGGTCGAAACCGGTTAGGTGTGTATCCGATCACGGATCATGGCTTATAAATCAAATCGTTTCCGAACGCTTAGAGTCGACATTGGCCTGAGTGCGCTTTGGTCTGTAGTTCAAACAAGTTCTTAGACGACGTACTGTAACTCGTGTGGTCTGAATTAAAGTGAAGGAAACAGTAAGCAGCTTGTAATATTCTGGTAAATCTAGTGTCAATTTGTCGAAAGAAAAACGCGTCGTTCAAAATATTATGACATTTTTTCTAGTTAATTTTATTCCTAGTTGGAGACAAACACTGTTGCCAACATAAGTCGAGGAGTCCTCAACCGTCATTTAATTTAAACTATGACGCTTCTCTATGTTCTCTGACCTAAATATCTGTAAACCACCAAAAATTGGGCACCCGAAAAAAACTGTTTTCCCAAAAGTTAACAACCGAAAAAGATCTAAAATTCTTCAAAATTCATAATTTTTAATGCGACCAACCCAAATTTAGCTGCAGAGTCTATCATCTGGTTCTAACAAGATGGAGCACTACTTCACTTCGGACGTCAAGTATGAAATTACTTGAATGAAACTTTTCCTGGAAGGTGGGAAGGACGAAGAGGAGCAGTTGAACGGCCAGCTGGGTCACCTAATTTAACCCACTTGACTTTTTTCTGTGGGGTTAAAACTCGAGTTTATGTTAACAGACCACAAAGCAGCCAGGACTCCAAGAGAGAATATTAAACGTGGTTTCTGATATTTCCACTAATATTCTTTGTTTTTTCAATGTTAATTTGATCTTTTTCAATAATGTAATTTTTTATTTAAATTTTTCAAAAAGCTTTCATAACAATGTATAGTAGTTCCGGTGAGAGATTGAGATTTCTTGACAGTTGACCTAACACTACACAACGCGCTGAAATTCTCGCTCTCTGTGTTACAAATGGAAAACTAATGAAGTTCCATTACTGAGGTTGCCTTTTTTTCTTAATATGTGTAGTAATTTATTTCACAACAACAAACTTAAAACATGTCTAAAATGGTAAATTTTTGTTGTAATCAACCTTTAAATACGGCATAAGTTACTATCAACGACAACTTGGCAACGGTTCTAGAAGATATTTCTAATAATTTTCAGAATACAAAAGTATGATGTTAATAGACATCGTTTTCTACAATTAATTACAATTACAAATCCGAGTGTATTTAATTAATAATAATATTCAACTCGTATTAAAATACGGTTCATCGAGATGACGTCATCAAATTGTTGGTGGGGATGATTAGCCAAATTTTGGCTAGTATTTAACCATCTACATGATATTTCTAACATATACAAAATTTGACAACAAACGGTCCAGCAGTTTCGGAGATTACGTGTCTAATAAAAATGTATACAAACAGACAGAAAGACAGAAACGGGAGACTACTTTTTTCTTCCGATGGACTCGATTATAATACTTCCTTAGCTATGTCCATAATAATATAGTACAAAAAAATTATTAAAGTTATTCAGAATATTCCCCTACCTTGAAACACAAAAAAAATCTGTTTCATGGTTTTTAACTGTCTTAAAAAAAACTAAAATACCTGTAAAACTGCATTTTTGAGCTATTTAATAATAATTTTTTGAAAATTGGTAATTTAAAAAAGAGAAATAAAATTGTGTCAATGTTTTGAAATCAGCCGACGCCTCGACGACAAGTAGAAAAGCGAATTATTTTCTACATTATGAAGACTTTTTACGAATAATTTTTTTTTTGTATTCAAAAAATTAAACAAGTGTTTGTGGAGTGTGCTCACGTCGTTCTTGTAAGTGATCAACAATATTAATTAAAACTTTTGAGACCTTTCGTTTTATTTACCCCTATTTACTCTATTACTGCTTAGTTTTGTTAATCACATTTTGAATATGTTTTAATTAAGCAGCCTCCTGCATCTTAATTTCAGGGAGCATTTCTAAGATTTCCATTGTAAAGATGCATTCATCATTATGGAATGGTTCATCCCGATAATACGACATCACAATGAATGCGTCTTATTCCAAAGAATAGACCGTTGTTATCGCTAAAACATAACTCGATTAAGTTTCTGGCATTATCTAGACAAACCCAAACTGTTTCAATTCCGTAGTCTCGTACCGAATTTTAAAAATCGTGTGTGCAACTTGTCAGGAAAAGTGTTTTTCCACATTTTTGATCTCGACTTCGGCTCGATAAAAAATTTCATGTCTTGAATCTGGAAAAAGTTCATTTCACGTCAAAAAATTAGAATTTCGTCTCGAAAGGCCTCCACTCCACCTCAGGCAAACACCATCCTGCCTAAGACAACTGAAACTTGACCCAGAACCTTCTCTCTTTTCGCAACGTTTTGTGTTCCTCCTGCATGTACACATGTCCGATTTTTTCGGCCGAAGATCAAACATGGACGCCGTAGGGTCTCGGCATTACCATAAGGTCACTCCAGGTCGTGCTCTTCACGTTGGATGTTTGCTCTCTTTTCAGCCGCCTGCGAGGAAAGTGGATGGAGGGAGATGGAGGGTGGTAATTACGGATGGATGGAGTTGTGCTGTTTATAGAAACAATTCACGAGATTATTTCGTCATTTATAGGCCTGGGATAATTGCAAGAACGTTTGTTATGGTTTGCTGTTGGGTGCAGTGGCAATGGTCAGCCGGGTGCACGATGGTGCTAAAGAGGAAAGGATTGTTTGTGGACTGTTGCGTGCACGCTAATTGCTGATAATGACGGTGTTAGGGGATTTGCATATTTTGCACGTTGGGGCGAATTTGGAGTTTTTGCGAGTCTGGGGTTTTTTGAATGGGATGAGAGTGAGCATCTGAGGTGATAGTTATTCTGCGATAATGGTAATTAGACGTGTAGTATTTTGCATACTGGTGTTAATAACAGCAGCAGTTAGTACTTAGTTATAAATGAGGGGCGTCTACACTGCACAGATTTAGTTCGTTTTTTCAAATTTACCACCAAATATATATTTACTTTTAAGTAAACTTTTTTCTTTTACTTTGCTCACACGGTGGTAAATGCTTTTCTTTAGTCCTATACGCTTGCTCCTTCGACCTTAGATGTGCTGAATATTTCAACAATAACTGTAATTTCGTTAGAAATACTAAATAGCTGTGGCGTTTTCATATATCTGTTGTTTCTACTGTATCAATTTCCGAAGAGATTTCTACGTTTCGTCCAATTCCTTCGTCAGGAAATAAAAGAAAAAAAGATTTAAAAGTTCACCGAGAGGAAACCATGTGAAACCCTTTAAAACTAACAATACCCAAACCCGGAAAACGTGTGTCTGGGATCAATGCTAAACATTTCTCAACCGTGATTCTTTCAATCTACTTCAAAAACAACACATAAGCTGCTCCCGAGATTCTTTCAAATTACTTCAAAATAAAAAAATAATAAATAAACGGGGTCGCCAAGATTTTTTCATACTACTTCAAAAATAAAACAAGGGGTTTCCGAGATGCTTTCAACCTACTTCGAAAAGCAGACACAAGGAGTTCGCGAGACTTAAACTGGTTCAAAAACAAAACACAAGCGGTGTTCCAAAATTGTTTCAAATTATTTCAAAAACAAAACAAGGGATCTCCAAATTTTTTTCAAACTACTTCATGAACAAAATAAAGGGATCTCCGATATTCGTTCAAACTGCTTCAAAAATCGAATACAAGGGGTCCCCGCGATTGTTTCGAACAACTTCAAAAATCCGACAGTAGGGTTCCTAAGAAATAATTTCAGAAACAAGAAAGGGTAACACGAGATTCTTTCAAATTCTTTAAAAAAAACACAAGCGATCACTGAGATTCCTTCAATTTACTTCAAAAAAAAAAGAAAGACATCCCCAATTTTTTTTCATATTACTTAAAAAATAAAACACAAGAGGTTCCCAAGATTATTTCAATTACTTCAAAAACCAGACACAAGAAGTCCCCGAGATTGTTTCAAACTACTTCAAAAACAAAAAAGGAATCCGCGAAATTTTTTCAAACTACTTCAAAAACAAAACAAAAGGGTTTAAAATGAAATTTTCTGCGAAGTCGCTACGTTGATTAAAGAGTACTTTTTCAGTTATTTTTCCAATCATCGGTACTATAGAAATAGATCTATAATTTTCTGTTTCTTTTACGTTCTATTCTCTGAAAAGGTGAACCACTTTTGAGATTTTTAAACAATTTGGAAATATAGAGTGTTGTTAGGTCCTCGAGATTATTTCAAATTACTGCAAAAACAAGGCGGGTGGGGGGGGGCTGAAATTCTTTCAAATTTCTTCAAAAACAAAACAAGAGATTTCCAAAATTATTTCTACTTACTTCAAGAACGAAATAAGAGAGTTCCCCGAGATTTACTCAAACCGTTTTTAATTCAAACCAGGGGTCCCCAAGATTGTTTCAAACTACTTCAAAAATGAGACAAGGGATCCCCAACATTCTTTCAAACTATTTCAAAAACAACTGCATTTTGACTTTTAGTGTGTTATTTTACTTGTACAATAAACATATTCGTATTCGCATTAAACAGAATTAAATGGTCCCCAAAATTCGTTAAAACTGCTTCAAAAACTAGACTTGAGGGTCCCCGAGATTCCTTCAAACTACTTCAAAAACCAGGAACAAGGAGTCCCCGAAATCCATTTAAATTTCTTCGAAAACAAGAGAAGGGATCCCTAGGTACTTTCAAACTACTTCAAAAACAAAAAAGGGGTCCTCGAGATTCTTTCAAACTATTTCAAAAACAAAACCCACAAAGGATTCAAATTAATTCAAGAGATATCACGGGCAGAGGCACATGGGACCGTCTGGAAATCAAGAATTTTCCAGAGCCGCCAATAGCCCGAATCCAAAATTTATATACCTACTTTTAAATGAAGTAAAATACGGCTTTTCAAGCACCGGTCTAAATTTTTCCCGCGCTCGTTCCGCAAGTCCCATCTACCGCTGTTTAAAATAGATAACCAACGGGAACAAATGTGTTTTCAATTTCTCACTACAAGCTTTATTTCGACTGTTTATATTTATACTTCGAAAGAATTTGACTATTAGCACGTTCAGATAACAAGCACTTGCGTTAAATGAAAATGAAGTTTGACTGATTTTGTCTCCTCAACACATAGGAGGACTAATTACTTAATTAATTAATTAAATACACTCGGATTTATAATTTGTAAGAGGTCCTCATCATCTTTTGGAGGGAAGGCATAAATGGAGAAATTTTGCTTAATGATTTACCATAATTCATAAATCACATATATAAGAGTACGTTATTCTATAAAATTTAAAAAACATTACTATTGTTAACTTTTGGAGATGACGTTATCCCATTGTTGGCTATGACTAATTTATTTAATTGATAAGGAAATTGCTTTATTGCTTCGTTAATTTTATTAGCATCTTATGAAAAAAAAAAAAAATGAAATAAAAACCAAAAGCAAAACTAGATTTCTGCTCCCACATTTAGTAAATGTTAATTTAATAATTTTTTGATATGACGTAATCAAATTCCATTTTACCTGCATTTTTACTTCCCCAGCGTAAGCAAAGGAAGTATTGTAATCGAGTCCGTCGGCCGATTCTCTACTTTTGCATTTTCTCGACCTCTCATGTCTCCAGAGGAGGAAGAGATATATCTCCCTTTTCCGTCTGTCTGTCTGTCTGCCGTCACTGATTTTTATTAGACAGATAATCTCCGAAAGTACTGGGCCGATTGTTGTCAAATTTGTATTTATATTAGGAATAGCATGTAGATGGTAAAACGCTAACCAAAATCCCCACCAATAATATGATGACGTCACTTCAAAATTGTACATAGTAAAATAGTTTTAAATTGTATAAAATAACATAGTCCTACACATGATTCCGTGTTAAGTTTTTACCCGAAACGTCCAGATTTTTGGAAAAGAAAATCAAAATTATAAAACAATATTTTGTAATTTAATTTTGAATCTGCAAAACCCCTTACTTATATCCTCCAGAAAATTGATGACGTCAGCTCAAAATTTTGCCGAATAAATCCTATCTAAAGTATTGAAAATATGTTGAGTCTGTACTTGTGATTTATCATTCCATTCATATTTTTTGGATTTGCTTATACAGGGTGACTCAAAAAAAATTAATGAATGCACTAGTTTCTTTGTCGGTTTTATGCAAACCTCTTAATCTGAAAAAATTTTCGAGTCTTTTTAGGCTGTAAGTCTCAAAATTTTCAACGCTTTCATCAAATCCGTCGAAAATTATAGCCTGAGTTTGCAAAACTTCTTGTATACTTGCAGTCGATGTTCGTTGGTTTTGTAATATATAAGGGCGGTTAGTAATGTTGATAAATTTTCCGCCATGTTTTTTAATCACTCGTCGCCAAAAACTGTTGTGTATTTAACAGTTTAGATATTTTTTATATTATTCTTTATATCATTGAAATGTCATAATTGAAAAATATTCTAAACATAATAATAATAATGTCAACCTTCATAGACTTTACAATTGACGACACCAAATTCCTAGAGAAATTACGCATGCGACCGACGTCTTACTGCAAACAATGTTTTCCCAAAAATCAAGGAAACTACAAGACCGCATTCCCACCGCCTACAGACAAACCCATTTACTTCCATAGGTACACACAGACATAACGTACCTCCAGTACTGCCACAGCCTTCCAGCCACACAACAAAATAACAATGTTTATTAATCACGCTTAAGAATTATTACTTATGCTCAACACGGCCAATAATTGCATTCTGACCTTCGCTCCAGCAAATTAAATCTGCGCAAACATCTCTGCACTACCACAAAGCCAAGCAAGCATCCAGACGGCTCTCTCAAACCCCACATGGAACTCGCCACAAACAAAACAGAAATTCAGCGAAAGACACACACGGTCTGTCCAGAACCTCATTGAGCACACAGGTCCAGTTATTCCCTTACCGAGAAGTGGTTATGCTAATTTGTGCATTTCAATTAAGCCGTCTAGAGGATCTATGCTTGACTTCTCCACCGTCTAGGCAGGACCGTATTTGCGGATTCGACCCCTTGAGCAAACAAGAGCGGGTGGGATTATTTGTACGGGAAAACCTACGGTTTGTGTGAGGAGTCAGGACGCATTCGAGACGACTGGAATAAAAGATCTTGTCAAGGAATTCGCGTTTTTGTCACACCAGTACGTACGGTTTTGTCCATTTTTGGCAAACTGCTTTTTCCACGCTGACTGATATGATCAGGAATTGCAGAACGCTTAAGACTAAAACTTGTTTATTTATTCCCCGCAGAGAGTAATTGACGTCATGTGGCATATAATTATTGTAACATAAGTATCAAATTATATTGGTGACATTATAAAAAATGTATTATATATTAATGAAAAATTTACCCAGCATTTTTTGGAACAGGCATTTTTCAATAAAAACCTAAATTTTAGGTGCTGAAAGTGACATTATTTTTTGATAGGGAAAACTATATTAATTTTAAATGCGAGCAATGTTACACTAAGCATGATGATAGTGTGTTACCAACTTATCGAGTCTGTCGGCCGACTCTCTACTTTTACGTTTTCTCGACCTTTTATGGACCCCTAGACTACGAAGAAATGGGTCTCCGTTTCCGTCTGTCTGTCTGTCCGTCTGTCTGCCGTCGGTCTGGATTTTTACATCCCTATGGAACTACTGTAACGGCGAATGGGTAGTTCCATGTTTTCTCCACGTTTCATTCTTAGAGTAAGGAAAACTAGGTCTCCCTTAATTTGTTGGACCAAGTTATCAAATGAGCAGAAACAATCGTAAGTTGTGACCGTCGGTCGTTTCGGTTTCCTGTTTTGAGTTTATGGTTTCTTAGAATAATGCGTTCTGTCAATGCAAAATCGAGTGCCCGACAGCAGAAGAGCCGCTACCAATTCAGTGTTGTATTTGATATTTCGATGTGTATGATTACTGTGAGTGTCACTAAAAAAAATAATAATTGAGACAAATTACATATATTCGATTTTTATTAATTTGATTTTATTTTTTATCGATTTGACAATTATGCTCCGCCCCTCAGTCTGAAAACGAACTAAAAATTCATGGCAATTGAGATCGGTGGAGGGAGACTTAATTTTTGTGTTTCTTTCTTAATGTATACATATACAGCATATTAAAGAATAAAGTAAAATATAAGGTCCACCCACTAGCCCTAAATATTTGTTGAGAAATATGAATGTTACAATTATGCTCCACCCCTCGGTGTGAGAGCAAATGAAAAATTCATCACAATTGAGATCGGGGCGCATACATGTGGAGTAATTTCTTGAAAAAAAAACGAACTTTGCAATTAAGCTCCGCCTCCACCGAGGCTCACGAGGAATAAAAAAAATCATCATAATTGAGGTGGGTGGGACTTATATTTTATATATATTTTTTCTTAACATATGTATTCTTTTTTTCAAAACAAGAAACGTAAAATATGATTAAAATGATAAATGTTTGTAGGGAAATATCGATTTTGTAATTATGCTCCGCCCCTCGGTGAGACAGCGAATGCAAAATTCATGACAATTGAAATCAAGACAGGTATAGGTGGGGCTTAATTTTTGGCTTTGTTTTTTACTTGATACATACGGTTTTCTTTGAAGAATACAATTATTTAAGAATATGGTCCACATTATAACTTCTTGGAGAAAAATGAAAACTGCGATTTTCTGAAAAATTTTTGGAAATTTTGGATTCCTTTTTCTCATTAATTTGAACGCATCATAGTGACGACGGCTTCAGATTTGTAACTGAAAGGCAATTCTCTACGACATCTCTTTCCTTTTGGGCGAATTCCCAGATTTTCCGGAAAATTTTTTAAAAAATTTCAACTCCATTTTCTCGCTCATTTTTGTGGAGAATAAGAATTTTGCAATTATGCTCCGTCCCTTGCGCTGACAGCAAATGAAAAATTCATCACAATTGAGATAGGGTGGGTGGGCGGGGCTTATATTTTATATATAGGTATTTTTTCTTAACATACGTATTCTTCTTTTCACAACAAGAAACGTAAAACATGGTTAAAATGGTAAATGTTTGTACGGAAATATCGATTTTGTAATTATGCCCCGCCCTCGATGAGACAATGAATAAAAAATTCATGACAATTGAGATCCAGTAGGTGGGGCTTAATTTCTGGCTTTGTTTTTTGGTTGATCATATGGTTTCCTTTGAACAACATAATTATTTCAAAATATGTTTCACATTATAATTTCTTGGAGAAAAATGAGGATTGCGATTTTCTGGAAAATGTTTGGAAATTTTGGATTCTTTTTCTCATTAATTTAAAAGCATCATAGTGACAACGGATTTTCCGGAAAATTTTTGAAAAAATTTCGACTCCATTTTCTGGCTCATTTTTGTGGAGAATACGAATTTTGCAATTATGCTCCGTCCCTTGCACTGACAGCAAATGAAAAATTCTTCACAATTGAGATAGGGTGGGTGGGTGGGGCTTATATTTTATATATATTTTTTCTTAACATATGTATCCTTCTTTTCACAACAAGAAACGTAAAACATGGTTAAAATAGTAAATGTTTCTAGGGAAATATCGATTTTGTAATTATGCCCCGCCCTCGGTGAAACAACGAATAAAAAATTAATGACAATTGAGATCCAGATAGGCGGGGCTTAATTTTTGGCTTTGTTTTTTGGTCGATGATATGGTTTTCTTTGAACAACAATTATTTAAAAATATGTTTCACATTACAATTTCTTGGAGAAAAATGAGGGTTGCGATTTTCTGAAAAATTTTTGGAAACTTTGGATTCCTTTTTTTCATTAATTTAAAGGCATCATAGTCACAACGGATTTTCCGGAAAATTGTTGAAAAAATTTCAACTCCATTTTCTCGCTCATTTTTGTGGAGAATAAGAACTTTGCAATTATGCTCCGTCCCTTGCGCTGACAGCAAATGAAAAATTCATCACAATTGAGATAGGGTGGTTGGGCGGGGCTTATATTTTATATATATTTTTTCTTAACATACGTATTCTTCTTTTCACAACAAGAAGCGCAAAACATGGTTAAAATGGTAAATGTTTGTAGGGAAATATCGATTTTGTAAGTATGCCCCGCCCTCGGTGAGACAACGAATGAAAAGTTCATGACAATTGAGATCCAGATAGGCGGGGCTTAATTTTTGGATTTGTTTTTTGCTTGAACATTGGTTTTCTTTGAACAACATAATTATTTAAGAATATGTTTCACATTACAACGTCTTGGAGAAAAATGAGAACTGCGACTTTCTGAAAAATTTTTAGAAATTTTGGATTCCTTTTTGTCATTAATTTAAAGGCATCATAGTGACAACGGATTTTCCGGAAAATTTTTGAAAAAATTTCAGCTCCATTTTCTCGTTCATTTTTGTGGAGAATAAGAATTTTGCAATTATGCTCCCTCCCTTGCGCTGACAGCAAATGAAAAATTCATCACAATTGAGATAGGGTGGGTGGGCGGGGCTTATATTTTATGCATATATTTTTTCTTAACATACGTATTCTTCTTTTCACAACAAGAAACGTAAAACATGCTTAAAATAGTAAATGTTTGTAAGGAAATATCAATTTTGTAATTATGCCCCGCCCTCGGTGAGACAACGAATGAAAAATTCATGACAATTGAGATCCAGATAGGCGGGGCTTAATTTTTGGCTTTGTTTTTTGGTTGATCATATGGTTGTCTTTGAACAACATAATTATTTAAAAATATGTTTCACATTATAGTTTCTTGGAGAAAAATGAGGATTGCGATTTTCTGAAAAATTTTTGGAAGTTTTGGATTCCTTTTTCTCATTAATTTAAAAGCATCATAGTGACAACGAATTTTCCGGAAAATTGTTGACAAAATTTCAACTCCATTTTGTCGCTCATTTTTGTGGAGAATAAGAATTTTGCAATTATGCTCCCTCCCTTGCGCTGACAGCAAATGAAAAATTAATCACAATTGAGAAAGGGTGGGTGGGCGGGGCTTATATTTTATATATGTATATTTTTTCTTTAGATACGTATTCTTCTTTTCACAACAAGAAACATAAAACATGGTTAAAATAGTAAATGTTTGTAAGAAAATATCGATTTTGCAATTATGCCCCGCCCTCGGTGAGACAACGAATGAAAAATTCAGGACAGTTGAGATCCAGATAGGCGGGGCTTAATTTTTGGCTTTGTTTTTTGGTTGATCATATGGTTTTCTTTGAACAACATAATTATTTAAAAATATGTTTCACATTATAATTTCTTGGAGAAAAATGAGGATTGCGATTTTCTGAAAAATATTTGGAAATTTTGGATTCCTTTTTGTCATTAATTTAAAGGCATCATAATGACAACGGATTTTCCGGAAAATTTTTGAAACAATTTCAACTCCATTTTCTCGCTCATTTTTGTGGAGAATAAGAATTCTGCAATTATGCTCTGTCCCTTGCGCTGCCAGCAAATGAAAAATTCATCACAATTGAGATAGGGTGGTTGGGCGGGGCTTATATTTTATATATATTTTTTCTTAACATACATATTCTTCTTTTCACAACAAGAAACGTAAAACATGGTTAAAATGGTAAATGTTTGTAAGGAAATATCGATTTTGTAATTATGCCCCGCCCTCGGTGAGACAACGAATAAAAAATTCAGGACAATTGAGATCCAGATAGGCGGGGCTTAATTTTTGGCTTTGTTTTTTGGTTGATCATATGGTTTTCTTTGAACAACATAATTATTTAAAAATATGTTTCACATTAAAATTTCTTGGAGAAAAATGAGGATTGCGATTTTCTGAAAAATTTTTAGAAATTTTGGATTCCTTTTTGTCATTAATTTAAAGGCATCATAGTGACAACGGATTTTCCGGAAAATTTTTGAAACAATTTCAACTCCATTTTCTCGTTCATTTTTGTGAAGAATAAGAATTTTGCAATTATGCTCCGTCCCTTGCGCTGACAGCAAATGAAAAATTCATCACAATTGAGATAGGGTGGGTGGGCGGGGCTTATATTTTATGCATATATTTTTTCTTAACATACGTATTCTTCTTTTCACAATAAGAAACGTAAAACATGGTTAAAATAGTAAATGTTTGTAAGGAAATATCGCTTTTGTAATTATGCCCCGTCCCTCGGTGAGACAACGAATAAAAAATTCAGAACAATTGAGATCCAGATAGGCGGGGCTTAATTTTTGGGTTTGTTTTTTGGTTGATCATATGGTTTTCTTTGAACTACATAATTATTTAAAAATATGTTTCACATTACAATTTCTTGGAGAAAAATGAGGATTGCGATTTTCTGAAAAATTTTGGAAATGTTGGATTCCTTTTTCTCATTAATTTAAATGTATCATAGTGACGGATTTTCCGGAAAATTTTTGAAAAAATTTCAACTGCATTTTCTCGCTCATTTTTGAGGAGAATAAGATTTTTGCAATTATTCTCCGTCCCTTGCGCTGACAGCAAATTAAAAATTCATCTAAATTGAGATAGGGTGGGTGGGCGGAGCTTATATTTCATATATTTTTTTTCTTAACAAACGTATTCTTCTTTTCACAACAAGAAACGTAAAACATGTTTAAAATAGTAAACGTTTGTAGGGAAATATCGCTTTTGTAATTATGCCCCGCCCTCGGTGGGACAACGAATAAAAAATTCATGACAATTGAGATCCAGATAGGCGGGGCTTAATTTTTGGCTTTGTTTTTTGGTTGATGATATGGTTTTCTTTGAACAACATAATTATTTAAAAATATGTTTCACATTATAATTTCTTGGAGAAAAATGAGGATTGCTATTTTCTGAAAAATTTTGGAAATTTTGGATTCCTTTTTCTCATTAATTTAAAGCCATCATAGTGACAACGGATTTTCCGGAAAATTTTTGAACAAATTTCAACTCCATTTTCTCGCTCATTTTTGTGGAGATTAAGAATTTTGCAATTATGCTCCGTCCCTTGCGCTGACAGCAAATGAAAAATTGATCTAAATTGAGATCGGGTGGGTGGGCGGGGCTTATATTTTATTTATTTTTTTTCTTAACATACGTATTCTTCTTTTCACAACAAGAAACGTAAAACATGGTTAAAATAGTAAATGTTTGTAGGGAAATATCGATTTTGTAATTATGCCCCGCCCTCGGTGAGACAACGAATAAAAAATTAATGACAATTGAGATCCAGATAGACGGGGCTTAATTTTTGGCTTTGTTTTTTGGTTAATCATATAGTTTTCTTTGAACAACATAATTATTTAAAAATATATTTCACATTACAATTTCTTGGAGAAAAATGAGGATTGCGATTTTCTGAAAAATTTTTGGAAATTTTGGATTCCTTTTTGTCATTAATTTAAAGGCATCATAATGACAACGGATTTTACGGAAAATTTTTGAAAAAATTCCAACTACATTTTCTCGCTCATTTTTGTGGAGAATGAGAACTTTGCAATTATGCTCCGTCCCTTGCACTGACAGCAAATGAAAAATTCGTTACAATTGAGATAGGGTGGGTGGGCGGGGCTTATATTTTATATATATATTTTTCTTAATATACATAGTCCTCTTTTCACAACAAAAAACAAAACATGTTTAAAGTCTAAATTGTGGGGAACTATTGGGGGTAACATATTTCACAAGGTTTGTTTTATTACAACAAATACTTAACTGTGTACCACTGGTTCCTTCAAGAGCGTCATTCGATCACTTATCGAAGCAAGTTAACTACAAAACACATTTAATAAAAAGCAAAAACCTAATATTTCTTAAAATTATTATATTATATTACTATATTTTCATTTTTTATTAAAAAATAATTTGGATCTTCAACTCAAGTTGTTTGACCGAAATATAACTTAATAAGTATTATTAAACAATAAATTACAAATTGCCAAATTAATAAAAGGAAATGAATTATCATTCTATTAGCAAAGACTATTATTAAACAAATTACTTGTTCCTCAGACTTTTGCGGTCCAAAATGTTAAATCAGTGATTGCAATATACGACCAGATCTACACTTTTGCAAGCCTCTGTACGTCACCTTCGCCACTGAAAAGAATGCAAGCTTATTATTTTGCTGCATCCACATCAAATAATTTTCCATATTTATAAGTTACAAGATGAGTGACCACCTGGAATTACGTGCCTCCCAAATAACTTATTTAAAATTCGGAGGTCAGGCTGGGTTTATTTATGACCCATATAATCATCCTCCTTTTGTATGCATACGTCCTTTGTTGCCAAATTAAGACAGCCATATTTTACCACGCAAGATTTACCGAGTTTCTTCATTAGTGATCTCGCGAGATCTTTCGACAATCTTTTCTATTTACTACAACAAAAATAAAAGCACCTGCAGTTGAAAAATTATGAATAGCGGGTTCGTTCTTCGCCTGCAAGCGAAGCTTGCGCTTGCTGCTTATTATCTAGCTGAAATTATCTAAACAATCCTTTGTTATCCATCATCGAAACTAGACAGGAAAAACATATATCATCCTTTATCGGAGCAGTATCTCGAAGATGTAATAATTGTTGTGAAATGTGGCGAGTATGCGGAGAACGATCTAACGTAATTACGACAATTAGACAGACTATAACGTGGATGAGGCCCATAAATTTTCAGAAACAAGAGGAATGAAGGAATGAAGGAATGAAGAAATTAGATACCGTTGTAGCTGAAGTCCACAAATTTCAAGAAACAAGAGTCTCTCGTTCACCTATTAGAAAAAGTTCGCCATTTTTCACGCTTGTAACTTTGTAATTTAACAGATGTAGCCGTTGGATTTATGTGTCTCGTGCAATAAAACGCGCTTGGTCACAATATATTACCTATTAATCACACCGAGACGTTGAAAATTCCGTTAGATGCCTCACCAGCCCGAGTAAGTTATGGCTTTAATAAATGTTCTCATTCATGGTCTTTAATTAGAGTTCTTTCGCTAAAATCCTTCATTAATAAATAAATAAAACCAAATACTCGTTCGTTACGCCACTGCTGTTCCTACACTGGTTTATGTTAATATAATTTGTTTACCAACAAATATTTGTGCAAATTAAACGTGAACTTTCCGGGAGCTGGAGCGGACTGTGGAATTAGAAAAAATGTTTAGGCTTGTTGACGCTCGTAAATAAATTCAGACGTGGATGATAAAATAGTTGCTACAAATGTACATCCGCATTCGCCGCGAAATAAAAAAAATCGAGGATTTATGAGCAAATTTAAGAACTTTGAGAGTAAAAAAATGTATTGAATATTTTTCTCCTAACGTAATAACTTAAAAAATACGGAAAATAGATTTAGTAAGTTTACGTGCACCATAGTAACTTGCTAATACATTCATTCTGAAAATTCCCGGATTTTGCTGTTCATGAAACTAATTTTTAGGGAGTCAGTTATGCGATAAAATTATTTCGTAAGAATGGTAGCATTAAGAGGAAATCAGGAAGTCGCACATTAACAAAATAAACTCCTGAAGCGGTTAAAAATGTTTGACAGGTTTAATGACAACCTCTTTAATTGTCATTAAACATTAAATAAACCTTTTTCTACTCCCACATAGTAATCCATGAATTACGAACTGTCTAGCCTCATAGTAAAACCATAGTTACACCCACTGGCATGTAATGAATGAACAGGCACGTAATATATATATATTACGTGCCTGTTTGGGTAGTTTCCATAGCAACTATAAATATTTGCTTTCCCAAAAAAAATTCTTCTGAAAGTGATTCTTCATTATAGATCGTAGAAAAAGTATATGACACAACTCTGGTGGTAAGCTAATTACGAACTCATATTACATCACTCGCTCGCTACGCTCGCTCGTGTGTAAACTTCGTTCGTAATTAGCTTCTTACCACCCTCGATATGTAATATACTATTTTGATTGAATAAAATTCAAAATTTTCAGAAACCTGGAAAATTGAACAATTTTCTAAAAACTGTAAAAAAACTTGTTTAATACTAAATTTACCTACTTTCCTTCTTTTTTTTGTAGTGGTTTTCGTCTGTCTGTCTGTGTTAACGATTTTATTACACACCAAAATTATTTTAGGTGACGAAATTTTGGATAAAAATGTTTACACAGTGATTCTAATAAACATCAAAGCGAATCCATAAACCACAAGTACAAAAGTATATCATTTTATAAAACTTAAATAGGAGTTACAATGAAAACATTAAATTTACGTCAGTCAGTTCTTGGGTAGGAATACTGGAGAAATTTTGATTAGCGTTTTACGATCTACACGATATTCTTAAATCATATACTTATAAAATTTGACAACAATCGGTCCAGTAGTTTAGAATAAAAATTGGCATTCAGACGAAAGCTCACAGACAGGCAGACAGATGACGGCTGACGGACAGACAGAGAGGCAGAAACGGGAAACCTATTTTTTCGTAATCTAGGGGTCATGAAACGTTTAAAAACATAAAAGTACTTATTCGACCGATGGATCTTCATTATATTTCCTTAGCTTGAACTCGGGTTAGATCAGATCAGGCCAAATCAAGTAGGTTCAAGTCAGGTCAAGTCAGGTCAAGTCAGGTCAGGTCAGGTGAGGTCAAATACAATGACTTTTTTTGAGTCACCCTGTATACGCAAATCCAAAAAATATTAATGGAATGATAAATCACAAGTACAGACTCATCATATTTTGTGCATTTTAGATAGGATTTATTCAGCAACATTTTGGAGTGACGTCATTAATTTTTTAGGGGGGATGAGCAAATACATTTTGATCAGAAATTTACCGTGCTTATGATAACTTTAAAACATCTTCAAAATTTCAAAGCATTTGGTTTTGAAGTTTCTGATTTAATCAATAAAATAAATTCACGCATTCATTATTTTTTTTTTACTCACCCTGTATATGCAAATTCAAGAAATATGAAGGGAATGATAAATTACAAGTACAGACTCATCATATTTTGTACCTTTTAGACAAGATTTATTCAGCAAAATTTTGGGGTGACGTCATCAATTTTTTAGGGGGGATGAGCTAATACGTTTTGATTAAAAATTTACCATACTTATGATAACTTTATGCAAGATTTCAAAGCATTCGGTTTTGTAGATTTCAAATTAAATGTCAAAATGTTGTTTCCTAATTTTGATTTTTTTTCAAAAATCTGGACTTTTCGGGTAAAATCTCAATTCGGAGTCATAAACTACATGTGTAAGACTATGTTATTTGATACAATTTAAAACCCAATTACTACGTACAATTTTGAAGTGACGTCATCACATTAGTGGTAGGGATGATTAGACAGATTTTGGTTAGCGTTTTACCATCTGCATGACATATCTAAGATAAATACAAAATTTGACATCAATCGGCCCAGTACTTTCGGAGATTAGCTGTCTAATAAAAACCGGGACGGCAGACGGACGGACAGACGGACAGACAGACAGACAGACGGACGGACAGACAGACAGACTGACAGACAGACGGAAACGGGAGACCTATTTCTTCGTCCTCTAAGGGTCATGATATGTCTCGATTACAATACTTCCTTTGCCTACGCTCGGGAAATAAAAATCGTCAGATTCAGTGTTTCTGCTTCTTGATTACAGAATGAGTCACTGAAGGCGCGATCCTCGATGTCTCATTAATTAATTATTAGAAATAGAAGAAAAAGTCAAGACCAAAATTGAAAAAAAAAAAAATGTTTCTGTGAGGACTATACTTTGAAATTATTTTTAACTACACAGACTGTTCTGTTTATAAAACGTTATGCACAACTTGGTTTTTTTAAATGAAACACCCTATATATTTTAGACATTTCGATTGAGCTCTTCTTGCCACAGTTTACTTTTGAAATTCCGATGCGACGTTGTCATTTTTTTTGAAATTTTGTGGCAGTAGAAGGCTTCACAAAAAACTTGCAATAGAGTTATTTCTAAAGTTTGTCTTACATTTTGTGGAAACTTTACAATTTATTTTATATTTCAGATTTTCAAATGGAACACTGTATTTTATTATTGTATCTTCTTACTCTTTTTTTTTGTCCTCAATCTTCTAATATGTCGACGTGTCTCATACAAAAGTAAAAATCTCCTAACTATCAACTTTAAATATAGAAAATACTCAGCAAAGAAGAAAGAGAAAAAGTGGAATAAGCTGCAATATTAAAATATACGGTGTTCCATTTGAAAAAAACTGAAACAACGATATTTGAAAATTGTAATAATTAAAATATTTTTGATAAACACTCTGTATATGAAACTTTAATCTCATTTACACCACAACAAAGGGCGTACCTTGTTTTATTTCCGCACAAAATATTGTAAAACAGAATTTACAAATAACCCTACTGTGATTTTTTTGTGCCAAAAAATTTCAAGAAAATTGGAATACCGTGGCAACGTCGTATCGGAATTTCAAAAGTAAACTGAGGTTGTAAAGGCTAAGGAATCAAAATGCGTAAAGATATATACAGGCTGTTTCGTTAAAAAAACTAAGTTGTGTGTTACGCCTTAAAAATAAAACACTCTGTATAGTTAAAGATAATTTTGAATTTAGTAAATAGATCGTCTATGTTATTTTGAAGTGTAGAAGAACAAATACAGACTCTTCGAATTTTTTTTTTTGTGATAACCCCTAAAAAAGCATGCTATGCCTATATTTTAAGTGAGTTTTTCCATAACAAAAATTTTGTACAAGTAATTTTAAAAAACGTGAAAGCACTGCTAAACCACAAGTATAAATTCATAATATTTGCATATTTGAGAGCATTTATTCGGTAACATTTTGAGTTGACGTAATCAATTTTTTGGGAGAGGATAACCGAATAAATTTTGATTAATGATCGACCATGCTTACCATAACCCTAAAACATTTGCAAAATTTCAGAGCTATCCGTTTTGCAGTTTCTAATTTAAACAGCAAAATATTGTTATACAATTTTCGTAGACCTCTAGGCTCACAAATCAACACGGATTCACAAATCACAAGTGCAGGAGTATCTGGACTGTAAATTTTGGAGATGACGTCATCCCGTTGTTGGTGGGAATGATTATCCAACCATCTAGACGATATTTCTAACATATCTATATGTAAAATTTGACAACAATCAGTCTGGTAGTTTCGAAGATTATCTGTCTAATAAAAATAGACACAGACAGACGCCAGACGACAGACGACAGAGGCCAGGTGGAACCGGGAGACCTAGTTTTTCGTACTCTAGGAATCATGAAACATCACCAGATGGACTCGATTGATTACAATGCTTTATTAGGTTACACTCGGAAAGTAAAACATCGAAATCTATTATTTAAACTTTTATACATGATGCCTTCCTGGAAGTCAATAATCATGACTATGTTCAAGCCGTTAGCAAAAGCAATTTATTAAAAGACGGCATGTACGTTAGGTTATTAATAAATAACGGGAATAAGACTGCACCTAAGGTGAAGCCTTGATGAATACCAGATGATGAAAAGTCAGCTTGGGTGTTATTACGGTACCTTACAACTTGTACTTTATGAAAAAGTACGTCCCAACCTGCACAGGGTACTTAGATATTATTTTTATATTCGTTCGTCAAACAATTCACCCATCTGTCATGTGGCAAACCCACATGTCACGCATTTGAAGTACACTTGAAGTTTGCCCCAAATTTTCCCCAAATGTCTCACCTCAAACGTGGAAACTCGTACCAGTCGAGATCAAAAGTTAAACTAACAGAAAAAGAACTAGAAGAAAAGAAAAATGAATACTCAATCGACGACCATTTAATATCGTTTCTGGAACTAGAAAGGAGGTAAAAAATCCCCCGCGGAAACAACCACTCACCCATATATCCCCTCTAGATACAACACAAACCTCAAAAAGGGCCTCCACCCCCACGAAGCCCAAAACCGGCTTGCCCGAGACGGCCCCAACCTCCTCGCCGCCCCACCTGTCAAATCAAAATGGCTCATTCTGGCCAATTTCTTGTTCTGCGGCTTCGCGGCTCTTCTATGGGTGGCAGTTATCATGGCGGTGGTGATGTTCGGCATCATGTATAGTCAGGGAAAAGAAGAAGCTACCGAGCAGCTCTATTTTGGTAAAGTTTTGTCGGTGGAATAATCACACGGTTAATTTTTTTGTAGCTACTGTAGTCGCTATAGTTATTCTCGTGACGGGATTTTTCGGCTTCTACCAGGAATCCGCGAACGTGGCAATCATAGAAAGCTTTCAGAAGCTCACTCCGAAAAGTGCTACGGTCATCAGAGGTGGTACGGCTTCGGAGATTCCAAGCGAAGAAGTGGTACTCGGAGATGTGATTGAACTTAAAGCGGGACAGTGGATTCCTGCAGACTTGAGGCTCATCCAGTGTCAAGGTCTTAAGGTTGATCATAGTGCGATTACAGGAGAGTCGTCTCCCCAAGCCAGAGCTGTGGATAGGTCAGACCCTATACCTATAGAGTCGCCGAATATGGCGTTTTTCAGTACTTGTGTGATTGAAGGTTAGTCAGTATTCACCTACGAGTATTTTAAAAATTCACACTCCTGCAGGTACCGGAAGAGGAATAGTAGTGAGACGAGGCGACGACTCCCTCATCGGGGCCATCGCCAACTTAGCCACATCACTCGAAAAAGGAGACACCCCAATCCGAAAAGAAATCAACTACTTCATCAAATTCATCACAGTCCTGGCAGTAGCCATCGGACTCCTGTTCTTCATAGTGTGTATGGCGTACGGCTACGACTTCTTCACTTCCTTCTTCTACTTCATCGCCTTGATCATCGCCAACGTACCAGAAGGTCTTCCCGTCACCCTTACCGCGTGTATGACTCTCACCTCCAAGCGCATGGCCTCGAAAAACTGCATGGTGAAGAAACTAGAAGCGATCGAAACGTTGGGCTGCACGAGTGTGATTTGCTCAGACAAAACCGGGACTCTGACACAAAACAAGATGACAGTGGTGCACTTATTTTACGATAACGAGGCCTATTATGTTATGGCAGGTCTAGAATCTTTAGATTCGCAAAGTCAAGCGTTTGCCGCTCTAACTCAGATAGCTATTTTGTGCAGTAGAGCTACTTTCGTGCCTGGGCAAGAAAATCTTCCTGTAGACCAAAGAGCCACCCTGGGGGATGCCAGCGAGTCGGCTGTGCTCAAGTGTATGGAGATGATAGCGGGGAACGTTGAAGCTAAACGAAGGGAGACTCCAAAGGTAAAGACTAGACTGTACGATTTTATTTGATACGTCATCAAATTGTTGCTGAGACGACAAGACAAAGTTAGCCTTTTACAGTCTTCTTCATTTTGTCCTTTACTTTTAACATAGCCTGTAATTACTGTTGTACAACCTTTAATTTATAGCCAAGCGCAACATTTAAGCCACAGTTCTAATCCACAATTGGCGGAGTAACGGAGCCATGCAATAAATATAAATTTTATGACGTCTTAAAATTAGTAGTCGGAAATCAAGATCGTTAGGAATAATGACCTGGAATTTATTATACAAATTACAATGTTGACAATTTCCTAAAAATATCAAAACTGTCATCAACCGAAACTACAAATTATTGCGAACTTTTAATTTATTCTGGTCGTCTGGAGACGAATTGAATAAACATTCAGGTATCTGTTCTACCGTTACGCGTCACGAGAGCGCTGAAAAAACTAGTTATAAATTCGCTTAATTGAAAGTTGATCGCCAACATTGTTAAGAGGAAAACACAAGCTTTTTTGGGATTAATTTAGATAAACGCTTCTCTGAATTGCTACAAGAGAACGAAAGAAGGAACAAAAAGAAAACAAAGATCAGAACGTGATTCTGCAAATGTGTATTTAATTAGTCCGGAATAAAAAGAGATCCTGGAAGACCGTGGACTATTACGACTTTAACAATTACCGATATTTACGATTGGTTTAAATCAAAGGCATGGCTAGAAATTGACTACAATTCGAACTCATTTCGTACAAAATTGCTTAAACTTATTAAATTTAAAAAGTTGGCTAAAATTAGACACAAGGATTTTATTTCCTTGACTTGATCCACTTGATTTAAAGCTCTCGTTCTTCTCTCATCCATTAATTTTTTTATAAATCTTTGAGTTAACTATATGAATAACAACCTTCACCGACTGAAGATTTCATCTGCTGGAGAGGAAACCATCAATTTGGACCACCATATATTTTAGTCAAAATAAACTAAAAAACATCCAAGGTAAATGCACGTAAATGCGATAGTGGAAAAGATGTCCTAGAAAATACGCAGATATAAATTGCATGAGAACCATTGTAATAGTTCGAAGCTGACGTGTTTTTTCCCTCTGTAAACTGCATTACGTGTAACCACAATATTTAATCAAAATTTACCAAATTTTTTTCTAAATATTTAATAAACGTCATTATAACATTATGTAAATAATATTTAAACAAAAGAATATTTATAATAATTATTTCATTACATCAAAAATCAATGCTTAACACTAATATTTACTTTTTCTAATAAAGATCCTCTCAGGAAAAGGATATCAGTGATCTAGATTTTTAAATTTTATAAACGACTGACGCTACACTTAATAAATTTTGTGTGACTGTGGCCGTAGTTCTAATTCTATTGTAGAAAATTTAGAAATTCTGAAGACTGCAGTTTTATGTTTGAATAGTTTACACAAGGCGCCTAAAAAATATATCATGCTAAAATGATGGTAATGCATATACTCACTTGAAACACACGCATAACATGCTTCTTTATCTCTCGGATTATTTAGACAGAACTCCTCTCGCACCTGAAGCACAGTCCAGCAAATCCCGCTTCTTTAAAAGTTATAAAATATAGAGTCAAAATTTGACCACAATCGCTCCAGTAAAGTCGGAGATTATTAGAGAGACAAACGTAAACGAACGATCTATCTTCGTACTCTTAAGGATCATGGAATGTCCAGAAAACATGAAAGTAGCCAGTCGCCCGATAGAGTCTATTACAATATTTCCTTAGTTTACGCTCGGAAAGTGAAAATATGTTTATAACTATTTATTAAAAAAGTGTTTTTAAAATCTCAATTTCTCGATTTCTGTTGTTTTGATTTTTCGAATTCTCAATGTGTAGTTTTTAAATTTTTCGATTTTCGAGATTTTTTTCAATTGTTAAACCTTTTGATATTTCGAATTCTCAGTTTCTCGATTTCTCGGTTTCTCAATTCCGATTTCTCGATTTCCCAAATTCTCAAGTTCTAAATTTTTCGATTATTCGAAATTTCATTTTGATTTTCCGATTTTCTCAATTTTTCCTTCTTTCGATTTTTCGAATTTTCGCATTTTTAGGTTTTTCATCTTTTCTTCAATTTGTTCAATTTTTCGATTTTTCGATTTTTGATTTCTGGATTTTAGGAATTTCATTTTTCTGAATTTTTAATTTTCCGCGTTTCCAATTTCTCGATTTTCGATGTTCAGATTTTTTGCTTTTCGATATTTCAATTATTTGAGTTCTCGATTTTTCGGTGTTTAAATTTTTGAACATGGATTTTTTCGTATTTTTCGATGTTTCACTTTTTTTATTTTTTAATTTTCCTAATTTTCAATTTCCGGATTTTCGGTGTTTAGATTTTTCGAACTTTTGCTTTTTGATTTTTTGAATTTTGGATTTTCCGTATTCTCAAATTTTTGTTTTTTCGATGATTCACTTTTTGAGTTCTCGATTTCTAGTATTCTCAATTTCTCAACTTTAAAATTTCTCAATTTCTCAAATTTTTGATTCTGCATTTTTCAAATTTCCCAATTTTTTTCGATTTTTTGGTTTTTCGGTGTTCCGATTTTTCTATATATCAATTTCTCGTTTCCTCGATTTCTTGATTTTCGATTTTCGTTTTTCCATGTCTCAATTCTATTAGTTTTCGATTGTTCCAAATCTCAATTTCTCGATCTGTATTTCACAATTTCTCGATTTTTCCATTTTTTGATTTAACACTTTTCGATTTTAGATTTCTCGATTTTCGATTTCTTGATCTCACGATTTTTCCAATTTTCAATTTGATTTTTCGAATTCTCAATTTTTCTAGTTTCCAATATTTCAATATTTGGAGTTCTCGAATTTTATATTTTTCGCTGTTTAGATTTTTCGATATAAAGATTTTTTCGATTTGTCGAATTTTTCGAATTTTTAAAATTTTTAGGATTTTCGAATTTTCAATTTTTTGATTTTTCAATTCTACATTTTTCGAGTGTTGGAGTTCTTTCTGTATTTCCCAATTTCCCAATTTTTCCATTTTTTGATTCAAAATTTTTCGATTTTCGATTTCTCGATTTTTCGAATTTTCATTTTGAATTTTCGAATTTTCAATTTCTCACTTTTCGATGTTTAAATTTTTCAAATTTCTTTTCTGGTTTTTCGAATTTTCGGTTTTCCGATGATTAGTTTTTCGAGTTCTCGATTTCTAGTCGTCTTAATTTTTCAATTTCTCTGATTTTTGTTTCTACATTTTTCAATTTCTCGATTTTTAGCATTCTCATTTTTTTGAGTTTTTGGTTTTTTGGTGTTTCGATTTTTCGATTTCTCAATTTCTCGTTTCTCCCATTTCTTGATTTTCGATTTTCGATGTTCATTTTCCTATGTCTCAATTTTGTAAACTTTCTATTGTTCGAATTCTCAATTTCCCGATCTGTATTTCCCGATTTCTCAATTTTAGATTTCTCGATTTTCGATTTCATGATCTCTCGATTTTTCGAAATTATTTTGATTTTTCAAATTCTCAATTTTTCCGGATTTCAATAAACTGCGCGTCAAAAATTAGTGATATCGACGAAAGCCATGTTTATTACTATTTCCTTTTAACTTTTCCAAATATTTAACTAAGCTTAAGTTAAATTAATTAAAATATCCCTAACTTGTGACGTGTAGTTTATTTCAATTTTTCGAGTTCTCTATTCTCGAATTTTCTATTTTTCGGTGTTTGGATTTTTCGATGTATGGACTTTTTCGATTTTTCGAATTCTCAATTTTTCGCTTTTTCAGTTGTTCGATTTTCCAGTTTTTCGGATTTTCTATGTTTTGATTTTTCAATTTTCCGACTTCTGCATTTCCCGATTTTACGGTTTCCGATGTTTCAGTTTTCGTTTTCTTTTTTCTTGTTTTCTCAGTTTCTCAATTTTATCAGAGTTTTGTTCCTACATTTTTCTATTTCTCGATTTTCCGATTTTCCGAATTCTCTATTTTTTTATTTTTTTTATTTTTCAAATTCTCAATCTATGGATTTTTCGATTTCTCCATTTTTTGGTTCCAGATTTTCCGGGTGTTCCATTTCCCGATTTTCAATTTCTTGATTTCCCAATTTATGAATTTTAGATTTTTCGATTTTCGAGCTCTCAGTTTTCTACTTTTCGATTTTCAATTTCTCGATTTCTTCATTTTGGATTTCTCGATTTCTCGATTTTTCGAATTTTCATTTTAATTTTTCGAATTCTCACTTTTTCCAATTTTTAATATCTCAAGTTGTCTAGTTCTCAGTTCTCGATTTTTCAATTTTCCGACTTCTGAATTTCTCAATTTCTCAATTTTCGATTTTTAGATTTTTCAAATTTCTTCTTTTCTGGTTTTCTGATGATTCAGTCTTTCGAGTTCTCGTTTTCTAGTTTTCTTCATTTCTCAATTTCTCAATTTCCCGATTTTTCGAATTCTCACTCTTTTCATTTTTCAATTTTTCGAATTCTCAAGTTCTCGATTTCGCAGTTTCTCAATCTTTGAGTTGTACATTTGCGAGTTTTCGATTTTTCGATTTTCAATTTCTCAATTTTTCGATTTTTGGATGTCCATTTTGATTTTTCGTTTTCTTGAATTCTGAATTGTTCGTTTTTCCATTATAAGTATTTTATGGTCTTTTGATTTTCGATTTTTTAGATTTTTCGATGTTTTTTCTTTTATAGAAAATTTCTCGTAGATAACGAATCTAATTTTTCGAGTTTTCCCATTGTTCGAATTCTCTTTGCAAAAACATATAGTGTGTATGTTGGGAATATCATGTGGATGGTAAAACGCTAACCAAAATTTGTCTTAACGCCCCCACCAATAATGTGATGACGTCACCTCAAAATTTTGCATAGTAAATGTTATTTAAAAATTTTAAGAATATCAAAGTAAATTTGTATATTACTAATGTCCAGGTAAAGTAACTACCTGTGAAATATTTTCAGGTTTGCGAAATTCCCTTCAACTCCACAAACAAATACCAGGTCTCGATCCACAAAACGAGAACCGGCTTCGTACTCTTAATGAAGGGTGCCCCAGAACGAATTCTAGATCGCTGTACTACGATAGTTCGCTTCAACGAAACCGAACCCTTTACCAAAGACCTAAAGAAAGGCATCTCCAAAGCCATCAACCACTTAGGCAACAAAGGAGAAAGGGTTCTAGCATTTGCAGACTTGAATCTTCCCACTGACCCCTACGATAGGAATTACAAATTCGACGCCGACAAACAAAACTTTCCTTTGAACGGTAAGTTCAACTCCGTCTTAGACTTCTGTAAAAATGAGATATCCCTCACTATTTCCAGGACTCAGATTCGTCGGCCTCATCTCCATGATGGACCCTCCCCGCGCGTCCGTGCCCGACGCCGTCAACAAGTGCAAGACGGCGGGAATCAAGGTCATCATGGTGACGGGGGACCACCCCCTGACGGCCGCCGCCATCGCGAAACAAGTGGGCATCCTGTCGCCAGGCAGCGTCACGGCCTACGACATCGCCTTGAACCGGGACATCGCGGTCAATATGGTCAGCGAGAAGGAGAAAAGCATGTGCAATGCCGCTGTCATCACCGGGAACGATCTTCGAGAGATGAGTTCCTCGGAACTGCAAAACAACATGCTGAACTACCAGGAGATCGTCTTCGCCAGGACGAGTCCCCAGCAGAAGCTGAAGATCGTGGAGGCGTTCCAGAAACTGGGGCACATAGTGGCCTCCACGGGGGATGGGGTCAACGATTCGCCGGCGTTGAAGAAGGCTGATATTGGTAAGAAGGGATCAAAAGTGAGCTGTTGTGAGCTTGGTATTTTCCTGAGTCAGAAGGAAGATGCGATTACTTAGTTCGCAACAAACTTGGCTTGTTTGAATTGAAATTTTCTCCAACAGGTATTGCAATGGGCATTGCCGGAACCGAAGTATCCAAAGACGCAGCCGACATGATCCTCCTAGACGACAACTTCTCCTCAATCGTCACCGGCGTCGAAGAAGGCAGACTCATCTTTGACAACCTCAAGAAAAGCATAGCCTACTTATTAACCTCCAACGTCCCCGAAATCGTCCCCTTCATCGCCATGGTCTTCATCAACTTCCCCCCAGTAGTCGGAATTTTGGCAATCATGGTCATCGACGTCGGTAATTATTAATTATCGCCCAGTGTTCCTTTTTTCACAGTTCTTTTTTTCGAGGAACCGACCTTTGGCCTGCCATCAGTCTCGCCTACGAAAAAGCCGAGGCCGATATCATGACCCGCCGCCCCCGCGACCCCTTCTACGACAAACTAGTGAACCACCGCCTCATTCTGTTGACCTACGCCCAGATCGGGGTGATTCAGACGTGTGCGGCCTTCGCGGCCTATTTCCTGTGCATGATGGAGCACGGATTCCACTGGGACAAGCTCGTAGGTACAAGGACCACCGGCGTGCTTTCCCGTTACTCTTGGCCATGTTCTTCCAGGTTTGAGGGAGGCGTGGATTGACAACGACGCGATTGTGACGGACTCGTACGACCAGGAGTGGACGTACGAGGAGAGGAAGGTTCTGATGCATAAGTGTTACAGTGCTTACTTTTTGTCGATCGTTATAACGCAAGTGGCAGATTTGATTATTTGTAAGACGAGGCGATTGTCGTTGTTCCAGCAAGGGATGACGAACTGGGTGCTGAATATGGGGATTTTTGTCGAGCTTAGTATTGCAGCCATTGCGGTGTACTGTCCGGGGATTAACATGTTCTTGCAGTTTCACCCTGTAGGGGTCGACGTTATTTTGCCGACGATTCCTTTCGCTTTTATTATTTTTGGGTATGATGAGTTGAGGAGGTTCATGATAAGGAAATATCCGGAGGGTGTTATTGACGTAGAGACGTATTATTGATAGTAGTAACAATATTTAAGGATATGCTTTTATTTTTATAATATTTATTTATTAGTTAGAATAAATTATATTCTTGAGGATAGTAACTGTTTTTTTTTTGCAATGATTCAACTTAAGAGTGGTCTACGACAAAATTTCAAGTATAGTTGTTAAATTATGAAAAAATATAACTAGTAAAGTAAGCTTCATGTAAGTAGTACAAGAAGAGCACTAATGAAAAACGCATCCATACAGTATGCGTTAATGGTAATCTGATGTTGCTCATTCGTTTTTTATAGATCTAATGATGATTTGCGACTTGATATAAAACAGTTGGAAGTAGTAATGGGGCACTGCCGCCAGTCGCACTGCCATAAATCATTCCATCCGAGCATTTTCCTTTTTCGTAATTATAGCGATCGAAAAGACTTAAATAGTCGTTTCCATCAGCGCGTTGAAGGTCTTCTTGAGAGCACGATAACAAAGAACTCATTTGCCAGGATTGGTCATGCTCAGGGAGGTAATTAAATTTGTATTTTGACAAATTATTATCCTGGTAGGTATACGGCAACATGTAACCATAAATGTGTGAATATAATCTGTATGCGAAAAACTCAAAGTGATAAAAGACTTTTTTTAACATCTTTTCAATTTTCAGAAAATTGCAGTATTTTCATATTCTGAAAATTGGGAATCGTCGTCTACTTCTTAATCCATTAAAAATGAAGTAAAACAAGTGTTGTTATTGTAAGTATGGTAATATAATCCATCGGACGAATGTCTACCTTCATGTTTTATTATTGCATTCATGTTTTTTAGAATTGTTTATATAGAGTGACTCAGAAATTGAAGAATGAATCAATTTATTTTATTGATTAAGTCAAGAACAGCTCACTCCAAACTGATAGTCGTGTGTTTGCATAAATGTTCAAGACGTCTTTACAAAATTTTGAAATGGGAATATTCACTTGAAACATACACATAACGTGCTCCTTCACCTTTACTTTAAGATGACGTATACATAATTTAATTTTAATTTATAAGAGTTATCCTAAAAAAAAATCGCAAAATTAAACCTTATCATTTTTCTTAAAAGCCGGATTTGTTGTATTGTACTTCAAGGGCTAGGTAAGTTCTGTCTAAATAATGACATTCCAAAAATCCATTCTGTTTTACAAAAATTTCTCAAAACTTCAATCAGCAACAACAAAATTTCTTGTGACCCAAATACTGAAGTTCAAACAATTGAGTCCTTACGAACGAAAATTAAGAAAAACAATCTATTAGTATCAAAAACTGATAAAGGTAACTGCATAATTATTATGAACAAAGAGGAGTACTTACATTAAGAAAGTAAATAGTTTTCTAAGCACAGACACTTTCAATATGTTACTCAAATATATCACTCCCAATTTCATGTCAGTTGTACGTTTGACCTTAGAAGGCATAACGAATACATTAACATTTTTTTTGAGACAAATAAACCCTTTCTCATACCAATGGACCCTTCAACTCCCAGACTATATGATCTTCCCAAGATCCACTAGCTTCATTCCCCAGTAGCAAGCAATATTTTTCTAATATTTATACAAGATTGATATAATATTAAATGTTGACTAGATATTACAAATATTTATATAATATTCATTTTATCTTTATAAATTTATATATGAATTTGAAATGTATTTTTATCAAGATACCGAACAACAAAAATGAAAAAAAAAGTACCATGTTGGGACAACTTGTAAGTAATTTATTTTATAGGGTTTTTATTGGAGCAATATTAACAATTAATTTGAAAAAATAAGCATTTATTATTATCATTATTATTAACTCCTAGTATTTATAAACTAGTTTCAGACTGATAATAATGTTTATTTGTCAGGAAGAGAAGACGTAATAAAGCATGTATGCCATTTTGAAGAAATTATTAATAACGAACCAAATTGCTTTCAAGTTCTCAGGGCAAGGAAAAAAATAAGCTCTCTTTTAGTGAACTCACAATTAACAAGGCTACAATATGTAAAGTTATGTGATTTCTTAAAAATTACGAACTTGGTAAGTTAATTTAATAATAGGTACCACACGGAAACGTCACAAAAACGCCACAACTACTGAAATTTAAAAAATGGTAGGACCTCATTAAGCGCAGACAAAAGCAAGAATGAATTCTCATTGAAAAAAACATGAGGTATGATTTTTTTTTATTTTAATTAATTATATCGCTTTTCAATGAATTGGTTATAGAGCAAATAATTATTAAATAAATATTTCTGTATAACGATTGAAATGTAGCAGAACATGACGATGACAATGACAATGTATTTTTATTTCATTTTAAGTTGGCAGTCTATTTTTATGTTTAAAAAATTTAGATTGTGTTTCACATCAGGTGATTTTTTAAAATTTATGCTCTGGTTGCCCATGAAGCTTATGTCAGCAGTTTCAGTTTCACTGCTGACATAAGTATCATGGGTAACTACAGCAAAAATTAAAAAAAAAATCACCTGGTACAAATTTTCAAGGAATTGGTTCTAGGACAAATAATTTTTAAATGTATAAATATTGCCGCAACGTTTCAAATACACTGTTATTTTCAGTGACAATGTATTTTTGTGTTTAATAAATTTTATATTGTATTCCATACAAGTTTTTTTTTATATCCATACCCCCTTTCACATGAAGAACATTTATTAAATGTTCTGAACTAAATAAGTATTAAACATTGAAAATAAATATATATTTAATATTTAAAACCAATATTGATTTTCTAAAAAAAAATCCGTCGTTACCCATATTATTTAAATGTTAGAACTTCAATATTTATTACATATAAAATGTTACTGGAGTTACCCTATTAAACTAGTAGTTTCCTTTATCACTTACCCATGTCATTAATTAACAAAATGACTTAAGAAAAGTTGTTCCCTTACAAAATAAATACACAATCAAGGATAATTATGACTTTGCTGGTAAATTGAAACAAGTAATTTTCAACTTTCAATTCCCTTTTTTTTAGATTACTAGACATTCCGTTAAGCCGAAAAGCCGTCGAAAAAGAACTTGACATCATCCAAAAAATAACAGTCTATAACAATTTCTGTACACATTTAATTATGAAAATTATAATTTAATCGCTCGACCACGTTCGACAACTATTTTTTCCCTACTTTCATTATCTTTTATTAATCCACTTCAAGAATTTGCAAAAAGTTAGATTTCGACATTTCTTTCAAAAATAATAAAAAAAATAACATCTTGCTTCCTTTTTTAGTCCGAAACAAAGATTCATTTCCAATTTTTTCTCGCTCAGGAGTTTAGTTTTCTTAATATGTGTAGGGTAGTAGTATTAATTTATTATTCGCCTTACAGGCTTAATAAGATTCCCAGTGCAAGTACAAATTAACTTAATCTACATAATACAAATAAATCATCAAAATAAATATTCGAGCTTTCTTAGTTCCCTTATCTTTCGTACTTCTTTCATCCAGTCCAGTCCTCTTCCATCCTCGTTTAGAACTTCTTCCTTACTTTCCTCCGATTCTCTCAATCCTTCACATCCTTCCAGCATATGCTCTATTGTTTCTCCCTCTCTCCAACATATCCTACAAGTTCTGTCAGTTTCATCCATCCAGAAATTATTCTCTTTCTCTTCATTTCCACACCTAAATCTCGCCATCATTCGTTTCTCCTTTATACTCTCTCTCTCTCTCTCTGTACTTTGGTACTTCATCCTTTACTATTTTTCTATACTCTGCATTATATCTAGACACCGATATTCTCAATCTGCGTTCTTGCTCATCTATATCCTTGTCTCTTACACTCAGTTCTTCTCATACTCCTCCCCATTTCTCTCATTCTCTCGATTTCTTCACATGCATATCCCTTGCTTTCATAATACTTGTTTCTTTCGTTCCAAACATGTTTTCTCCCTTCCTTTCTTATTTCTTTCCAACATTCTTGCAATATTTTACAACCACCTCTCTCACTAAACTTCTCTTCAAATCCAACCGCCCTTTTACCCGCTTCCACTCTCATTTTCACCCTCTTTGTTTCTTCTCTCACTATATACCTCGGCGTACACTTTTCCAATCCCAATGTCTATTTTGAGTATTTTTCTTGCACTCTCTCTATTTCTTCATATTCCCTCCATCCCCAAATTTCAGCTCGATACATAAATACACTTTTGATCAAACTATCAAACATCATCATTCTTCTCTTATAATCATGTCCAAATTTTCTCTCTCCTATTCCACATAGTATTCCTATCACTTTGACGCTTTTCGGACCCTTTCTTGAATATGCGCTCTGTCTGAGTTATTGTTCTTTAATGTATATCCTAAGTACTGGAATTCTTTCACCTGTTCAATCTTCTTCCCTCTCCATGCCCACGCTTCCTTCTCCTTTCTTACTTACTTCCCAAACACCAACATTTTTGTTTTTTCACATTCACTTCCAATTCCTTTTTTTATATACTTCTCCAAACTTTTAATCATTGTTTTCATTTCTTCTCTTTTCTTTGCCACAATCACTAAATCATCTGCGTGCGCCAACGACCACACTTTCTCTTTGCCCACTACCACCTCTCCTGTCTGTGCTTTTCTGAACATTTCATCTATATCTCCTAGATAAGCTGCAAACAATGCGGGGCTGAGTGGGCATCCCTGTCTCACTCCTCTTTTTGTATAAAAACTCTCGCTCTCTATTCCATTCACTCTCACCTTATTTACTGTTTCTTCATATATTTCTTCCATTTTCGTTACCAGGTACGCATCTATTCCCTTTCTCCTCAAATACTCCCACATTTTCTCTCTATTCACGTTATCAAACGCTGCTTTGAAATCTATGAACAATGCGTACATTCGTCCCCCCTCTTTCCTTATTTCTCTTCCCACTAAATGCCGCGGGATGTACACATTGTCCATAATACCTCTTCCTTTCCTAAATCCTGCCTGACCGTCTGGTAACATACCCCTTGCTTCCATCTCCTTTCGTAACCTCTCATCTAGTATCATTGCGTATATCTTGAACGCCGTATTAAGCAAGGTGATCCCTCGGTAGTTCTTCACATCACTTTTTTGTCCCCTTTTTAAATAATGGGATTATTATACCCTCTCTCCACTGCCGAAGAAACCCTTTTCCCTTCCAAACTCCATCTACCACTTCCCATATCCTTTCTTTCACTCCTTCTGTCCCGAACATCCACGTTTCGTTCTGGATTCCATCCCCTCCTGGTGCCTTTCCTCTTTTCAGTCTTCTTATTTCATCATTGGTTATTTCCGAATCTCTCCACATTTCTTCCGTCGTTGTGATTCCTTTATTTATTTTATAGCATTTTTCCTCACAACCTCCCAATAATTCCATAAAGTGTCTTTTCCGTTTCATATATTTTAATTTTCCTATTGCCTTCAGTCTTCCTTCTTCGTTCCTTGTTTATATATCTCTATACTTCTTCTTCTGTTTTCCGGGATTTTATTGTGTTCTCTTCTTCTTCTCGTTTTTCTCTTCTGCTTTCTTTACTTTTTCTCCGGTAATTCTATCTTGCTTTTAAGTACTCTTCTCTCCTTCCCCTGTTATTCTTCCAATTTTTTCATTTTTCCCTTGCTTTTCTCTTCAACTCACTATATTCTCCGTTCCATCCATTATTCCTCTCTTGTCATATGTATATCTTTCTTTTTTCCGTAGCTTCTGCAATTAAGTTGATCACTTCTGTTATCATAGCTTCTATATCTTCTTTTGCTTCGAATTTCTTTTTTTCTAGTCTACTTCCGTATCTTTGGATTCCCTCTTCATCCCATATTCTTTTTTCTATTTCTTTTCTTTCGTTTCTTCTCTCTAGTTTTTCGTACTCTTGTTCTTTTCCTTTGATTTTTATTTCTAGTGGCATGTGGTCTGATTCTATCCTTTCCCCCACTTTGAAACTCTCTATTTATTCCCACGCCTCTTCGTTAACAATCCCATAGTCTATAATTGATTCTTCCCTAGTCCCTACGTACGTCCATTCTCCTTCTTCATCTCCTTCCTTGTTTCCATTCAAAATTTCCCATCCCATTTCTTCTATTATCTTCCACAATATTTTCCCTTCTTTGTTATTTGCTTTGTCTTTTGATTCTCTTTTCTCTCCCTTTTCTTTATCTATTATTCTTGTCCCCTTATCGCCCAGTTTTGCGTTAAAATCCCCTCCTATAAGTACTTTTTCGTCTCCTTTTTCTTCCCTTTTCTTTTCTATGTTTATCTTGATTTCCTCCAATTTTTTGCTATAAACGAATATTATTTCCCATCGATTCTTATTCATCTGTATTACTTTCTTCATTAATCCGTTTTTATTATTATTTCCCTTTTCCAATTCTTGCATTTCTTTTCAAATTCCCATTACTATTCCCCCGCTTGCTCTCCCTTTTTCTTTTTCTTTGTCGCCCCTTGACACTCCCACACATATTCTTGTGTTAGTGTCACATCAAATTTTCCCACAGTACCTTCACCCCTTTTTCTCCTAATTGTGTACCAGCTTCCCTTTTTCCGATTTCCCTATCTGCATCCTTTATTCCTTTTCCTTTGTCTGGTTTCCTTCCATTTTTCCATTTCTCCTTTTCTTTAATATGTGTAGTGAAGCATTCTTTTTACAACAATAAAGGTAAAAACATGTTGAATATGGTAAATTTTTGTAGGAAAGTATCGATTTTGCAATTACGCTCCGCGTTTGGGTCTGCCAACGAATGAAAAACTCATCACAATTGAGATTGAAACGGATGGGTGGGGCTTCCCTTTTGGAATTCTTTTCTAATTAATACATTTAGTTTTCTTTATAAGTATAACACGATTACTCAAGAACATGTTTCAAATAAAGATTTTGCAATTAAGCTCCACCCTCTTGGCGCACGACGAATAAAAAAAATCATCAGAATTGAGATAGGGTGGGTGGGCGGGGCTTATATTGTGGCTTTTTTTTTAATATACATAGCCCTCTTTTCACAAGAAACTTAGAACATGATTAAAATGGTACATTTTTGCAAGGAAATATGGGTTTTGCAATTATGGGGCGGAGGCTAGCTGCAAAATCGATATTTCCTTACGCAAATTTTCCATTTTAAACTTGTTTTAAGTTCCATGTTGCGAAAAGAAGTCTACACATATTAAAACAAAAAGACCAAATATAAGCCCGTCCACCCGCCCGGTCTCAATTGTGATGATTTCTTTATTCGCCGTGAACCAAGGGGGCGAAGCTTAACTGCAAAATATTTATTTCTTCACGAGAAATTAAAAACATGTTTTTGGGTATCGTATTGTTCAAAGAATACTATGTATATTAAAACAAAAGACAAAATATTCACCCACCCCTCTCAATTGTGATGATTTTTTTAATTCTTAGACACTTAAAACACGTTTAAAATGGTAAATTTTGGTAAGGAAAGTATCGATTTTGCAGTTACGCTCCGCCCTTGGTTCTGACAACGAATGAAAAACTCATTACGACTAAGATCGAAATGGATGGGTGGGGCTTCCCTTTTGAATTTCTTTTCTAATTAACACATTTAGTTTTCTTTGTAAGTATAACACGATTACAACATGTTTCAAGTGGTAATTTCTGGTAGAAAAATAAAGATTTTGCAATTAAGCTCCACCCTCTTGGCGCACGACGAATAAAAAAAATCATCAGAATTGAGATAGGGCGGGTGGGCGGGGCTTATATTTTGCCTTTTTTTTCTTAATATAAATAGCCATCTTTTCACAAGAAACTTAGAACATGGTTAAAATGGTACATTTTTGGAAGGAAATATGGGTTTTGCAATTATGGCGCGGAGGCTAGTTGCAAAATCCATATTTCTTTATACAAATTTTCCATTTATACATGTTTTAAGTTTCATATTGCGAAAAGAGGTCTACACATATTAAAACAAAAAGACAAAATGTAAGCCCGCCCACCCGCCCTGTCTCAATTGTGATGATTTTTTTATTCGCCGTGAACCAAGGGGGCGAAGCTTAACTGCAAAATACTTATTTCTTCACGAGAAATTAAAAACATGTTTTTGGGTATCGTATTGTTCAAAGAATACTATGTATATTAAAACAAAAAGGCAAAATGTAAGCCCGCCCACCCGCCCTATCTCAATTCTGATGATTTTTTTTATTCTCGGACACTTAAAACACCTTTAAAATGGTAAATTTTTGTAAATAAATATGGATTTTGCAATTAGGCTCAGCTCCTAGATATTCTTCCAACGAATGAAAACTTCATTAATATTTATCGGGGCGGGTATGGAGGGGGTGGTATTTTGGCTTTATATTTTTCTTAATATACTTAGTATTCTTTGAATAACACGATACTCAAAAACATGTTTTTGCCGTCTTGGCTCACAACGAATAAAAAAAATCATCGCAATTGAGATAGGGTGGGTGGGCGGGGCTACATTTTGCAGTTTTTTTCTTAATATGTGTAGACTTATTTCGACAACAAGAAACTTAAAACATGTCTAAAATGGTAAATTATTTTTGGTAATGAACTTAAATTTTTCTTCTACAACATAAGCTCTTCAATTATCATTTTAGTGACTCTGAGATATCTTTTTCTGTGAATTGTATTTTGCATTTCTCTGAATAATAAGACTGGGATTTGGTTGATATTCGTGGTACTCTGTTATTAAACTAAAGTGAAATTTTGGAAGGTGGGACCATAAAACTTCTAAAATTATTATTTGCCGATGGTGATTCTGGAAGAATCAGAAAAATATTTGCAACAAAATATAACCGAATACCAAAAAGAGCTAGAAAAAATAAACATGGAAATAAATATGACTAAACAAAGACAATGATAATGACGGCGAAAGAGAAATGTCACAACAACAACAACAACAACAACTGGAACTTATCAATCCAATTTTGTCGTCGATAGTCAACGCACGACGGAAGATAAAAATAGACACTGGCGGTTTTTCGCGTGAGAATTTCGCCCGTGAATACCAACCTTTAAAAGTGTCCAAGTCCTGCTTGTCTAATTTATATGGAAAGTGGTATGACGTTCCGTGTCATGAGACAATAAGAGGTATCCAGTTTCTTATTCAACTAGAAACCACGAATCACTCACTCTAACAATCGGTTGAATGTTCATTCATGTAACCATAGACTAATGACAATTTTGAACTATAACCCCAGTTCAAAGCAGATAACTTAACAAAAACCGCGTCTCAATATGCAAATTTTCACCATGAAATAGCGGAAATGCTGTCTTTGTCCAACACAAAAGTCTAATTTACTACAAAACAGTTACTAAGTTGTTGTAGATAGTGCGTCATTTGACACCAGTGTATAAATTTTTAAACGCCACCTGCCTAGACAAAAAACCTATTATCATCCAGCGATCACTCTCCCAATTAAAATGTTACATTTTTTCGCTCACCTACGTGCCAAAAGTCTTGTAATTCTCATCCTGCCAACAAATTACCGCTAAATCTTTCCTCTTCAATATCCGTCAACACACACTACCAAAATTCCACGACGATGATGTTCCTCCACCAAGAACCCTTTTTGATAAATTACGTTTATCAATTAAGGTTGTCATCGACCTGATCCATCACTCGCCACTCGCTGCATTTCCTCTCCAAATAAAAAATCTCAGACGAGCCTTGACCCAAGATAAAACGTCTGAACGTATTGAAAACCCGCATTTGCCGTTATTTTTTGGGTGTATCACGCTGCCGCACCGCCAGCAATGCTAATTTATCAACGGCTCGAGATCGAAAAAAAATCGTTCTATTCGCTGCATATTAAACTACGAATTGCTTTATAATCTCATAGCGTTCGACGATTTTTTTCTGGTCGAGGAACTTCGCTATACTCATGTGAATAACCTGATTACGCTAAGCCACTACTTCATTCTAGAATTTATTTCTGCCGGCATTCTCATCGTCGAGAGCGGATTGTGTTTAACAATGTTGCAATTATCGGATTTTCTAAGGTGGATTAAGAAGCAAAGGTGAGGTATTAAGTGGCCGGGGAGATTCTATCTAATTTCCTCTTTTGTGACTTTTTGCGAAGTTGTGGTTACAGGTCTTGGCTTGAGCAGGAAGATCGGGATTTAAGCGGCTATTATCTGATAATTTATGAACTGTGATAGGTGATGTAAAGAAAGGTTGTTAGCTACCTTGTGGCAAAAAACGGTTATTTAAATATAATGGTTGGACGCGTATTCATTTACTAATTGGACGTGAGATAAATGGGCGTAGTGTGCTTATGGACGGTTTGTTTTTAAAATAGCACGGCTAAAATGCTTCTGATTGCGGAGGATAAATCCAATTTATTTCTATTTATGGTAAGGTAATTTAAACCATTTGCCGCTACGTTACGGCTGGGGAATATCTACCTGTTTTGCACTTGCTGGGTATTTTCTTACAGTAAATGTCCACCGATTATGGTACAGAAGCACATGAGAAAATCCGTAACGGACCGGAAATGCAATCCATAAGTTCTACGTTTTTCTCTATGTTTGATAAAGGAGATTTAGATTTCGCAGCGTATCACACCGTAAACTTGAACGTAAAAATTCATCTACGTTGTAAACAGGTTCGTAAACAATAAAGCCATTTGCATGCAGGTACTATTAAAACAACTGGTAGAACTTCATTGTTCTCTTTTATCGCTTGTTTTTTCCTGGGCAAGAAAAGTCGGAGTTTGTTAATCGTTAAAATTTAAAAGTATTTTTGTGTAGACTGATCGATTAAAATATTTCAAAATTATTGCCTGTTATTGAAATTATTCCCTATGTGTTAAGTTTTTAAGCGTAGATCTGCCACTTGACAAAATAAAATTCCATTTTTTGGGTGAGTTTAGTCTTAATTTTTTGTTTAGATCCCACTCTTTGTGAATACAAAATCCACTTTTTTTTTCAAAACATTATAATATTTTTCAAGTTTAACTTTGAAACTGCAAAACCGAGTTCTCTGAAATCTTGTAAATAATTTAAAGTTATCATAATCTTGGTAAATCGGTAATAAAAATTTATTCGTTTATCCCCTTCCAAAAAATTGATGACGTCATCTCAAAATTTTGCCGAATAAGTTAAATATGCAAATTATTATGACTCTATAACTGTGGTTTGTCAAGGCACTCATAGATTTTAGAATAACTTATACAGGTGACCCAAAAAAATTAATAAAAGTGGCAATTTATATTAATTAAATCAAGAACAACTCACTCGTAATTTTGTAATGGAAAAACTCAATTGAAACGAACGCATTAAAAAAATAAAATTCGCAAAATCATTTTTTATAATTTTTCGAAAATTCTGGATTTATTTACCTTCGACCAATTTTTTTACACCACAATTTTTCATTTTTTTATTTTCTTTATTTTTTCAATGTTTCGGTTTCATAATTTTTCGTTTTTTCAAATTTAATTTTTAAATTTTTCAATTTCTCGACTTCCAAATTTTTCAATTTGGAATTCGCTTGTAAATTTTTAGTTTTGCAATTTTCCAGTATTACAATTTTCCATTTTTCGATGTTTCAGTTTCTCAATTTTTAATTTTCAATTTTTCGTTTTTCAATTTTTCAAGTTCTTGATTTCTAATTTTTCAATTTATTCTTTTTCGTTTTTTCATTTTTGATTTTTCAATTTCACATTTTTGCGATTTTTCCAGTTTTTTATTCGAAAAGTTGAAAACTCAAAAATTATGAAATCGAAAAATTATGGAGTCATAAAAATTGCAAAGTCGAAAAACTGAAAAGTTAAATATCGAGGAATTCAAAAATAAAATCGAAAAATTCAAAAATCGAATCAATGAAATTGACTCAAAATCCAATAATTGTAAAATAGAAAAATTCTAAAATCGTAAATTTGAAGTGAAAATTTTAGGAATTATTTATTAAAAATAAAAACTACAAAAATTACAAATCAAAAATTGAATAAAGGAAAAACCAAAAACCGAAAAACTTTAACTTTTTTCAACTATTCTTTTTCTCAATTTTTCCTTTCCTCAATTTTTCCTTTTCTCAATTTTTCAAGTTATTGATTTTCATTTTTCATTTTCTCGTTTTTGCATCACAATCTTTCCCTTTTTCATTTAATTTATTTTTTCAATGTTTACTTCGATTTCATAATTTCTCGTTTATTCAGTTTTTAAATTTTCAATCTTTAATTTTTCAATTTTTGAATTTTCCAATTTTTAAACTTTTCGATTTTTAAGTTGCTCAATATTTAATCTTTCGATTTTCCAATTTTTCGTTTCTTCAATTTTTCAAGTTAATGATTTTCATTTTTCATTTTCCGGATATTTTAAATCTTATTTTCTCTTTTTTATATCACAATTATTGGTATTTTCATTTCCTTTATTTTTTTCAATGTTTCTTTTGATTTTATAATTCCTCGTTTATTCAGTTTTTATACTTGTAATTTTTTATTTCCTCGATTTTCCAATTTTTAAATTTTTCAACTATACGATTTTCCGATTTCTTTAATTTTCAATATTGCTACTTTACAATACATCGTTTTTTCGATGTTGCACTTTTTGCATCTTTTAATTTCTCAGTTTTTAATTTTTCAATTTTTCATTTCTTCAGTTTTTCAAGTTCTTTATTTCAAATTTTTAGATTTTTCAAAGTTTTCATTTTATACTTTTTCGTTTTTCAATTTTTGATTTTTGATTTTAAAAGTTTGTGATTTTTCCATTTTTTTAATTCGAAAGTTGAAAATTCGAAAAATTGAAAAATCGAAAAAGTAAAAACCGGAAACAATTGAAAAATCAAAAAACTGAAAAAACGAGAAAATTGACAAAAATCAAAGAATCGAAAAATTGTAAAGTCGAAAGACTGTAACTTCCCAAGATCGAAAAATTGAAAAATTGAATCAATGAAATAGATTTAGATCCAATGATTGAAATTTTTCCAATTGGAAAAAACTCTGACATCCTAAAATTGAAGAAGTGAAAAATGTTTTAAATTATTTAAAATGAAATCGAAAAAAGTTACAAGTGAAAAACTAAAAAAACGAAAAATTAAAAAATTTAAAATTGAATAATGGAAAAAGTGAAAATCGAAAAACCTAAAAACCCAAAAGTTGAAAAATTTCACATTGAAAAAACAGAAAAATTACAAAATCAGAACACTGAAAAACCGAAAATGAAAAAGTGAAAAAAATAAAATACCGAAACGAAAAATTGCAAATCAAAAAATTCAAAATCTACTTACGAATTTTTCAACTTTTCGATTCTTCAATATTTCGATTTGTTTCTTTCGATTTTATAATTTCTCGTTTATTCAAATTTTTCAGTTTGGCAATTTTTGGATTTCTTAATTATCCGATTTTCCGATTTCTTTAATTTTCAATATTTGGATTTTACGATATTTCGTTTTTTCGATTTGCACTTTGTCGATTTCTAAGTTTCTTTAATTTTTCAAACTCTTGATTTCAAATTTTTATATTTTTGAAAGTATTCATTTTAAAACATTTCGTTTTTGTCTTTTTGATTTATCAATTTTACACATTTGCGATATTTCCATTTTTTTTATTCGAAAAGTTGGAAATTCGAAAAATTATAAATCGAAAAACTACAAATTCGAAAAAAATTGAAAAATCAAAAAACTGAAAAAACGAGAAACTTGAAAATCGAAAAAATTTTTGAATCGAAAAATTGGAAAGAAAAAAAACGAATCGAACTGAAAAATTGGAAAACCCAAAAATTATAAAATCGAAAAATTATGGAGTCATGAAAATTGTAAAGTCGAAAAACTGAAACGAAAGTTAAATATTGAGAAATTCAAAAATAAAATCGAAAAATTCAACAATCGAATCAATTTAAAATCCAGTAATTTTAAAATGGAAAAATTCTAAAATCGTAAATTTGAAGTGAAAATTTTAGGAATTATTTATTTAAAATGAAAACTAAAAAATTACAAATCAGAAATGGAGTAAAGGAAAAACCAAAAACCGAAAAACTTAAAAATCCAACCATTGAAAATAAGAAAAATTAGAAAATCGACTTACAAATTTTTCAACTTTTCCATTTCTCAATTTTTCCTTTCCTCAACTTTTCCTTTTCTCAATTTTTCAAGTTATTAATTTTCATTTTTCATTTTTTCGTTTTTACATCACAATCTTTCTCTTTTTCATTTAATTTATTTTTTCAATGTTCCTTTCGATTTCATAGTTTCTTCTTTCTAAATTTTCAATTTTCAATTTTTAAATTTTTCTCTTTTGCAAGTTTTGGATTTCTCAATTATCCTATTTTCCGATTTCTTCAATATTCAATATTTCGTTTTTTCGATTTTGAACTTTTTCGATTTTTAAGTTTCTCAATATTTAATCTTTCGACTTTTCAATTTTTCGTTTCTTCAATTCTTGTTTATCAATTTCACAATTTTGCGATTTTTCCATTGTTTTGATTGGAAAAGTTGAAAATTCGAAAATCTGAAAAATCAAAAAATTAAAAATCGAAAAACTAAAAAATCGGAAAAAATTGAAAAATCAAAAAACTGAAAAAACGAGAAACTGCAAAATCGAAAAGTGGAAAATTGAAAAATTGCAAATAGACGAATTGAAGAAACATTGAAAAACTAGAATTGAGAAATTTAAAAACCAAATAAATTAATGAATCGAAAAATTGGAAAGAAGGAAAATTATATAGAATTGAAAAATAGGAAAACCAAAAAATTGTAAAATCGAAAAATTATGGAATCGTCAAAATTGTAAAGTAGAAATTAAAATGTAACATTGCAAGATCGAACAACTGAAAATTAAATATCGAAAAATTCAAAAATTAAAATCAAAAATTGAAAACTCGAATAAATCAAATAGGTAGATTTAAAATCGAATAATTGAAAAATGAAAAAATTCTACAAATCACAAAATTGAAGAATTAAAAAACTTTTTAAATTATTATAGATATTTAAAATGATACATTGAAAAAACGCAAAATCGAAAAATCGAGAAACTAAAAAATCGAAAAATCGAGAAACTGAAAAGTCTTAAACTAGAAAAACAAAAAATTAAAAATCTAAAGTTCAAAAATATACAGGAAAACTGAAAACCGAAAAATTGAAAAATCCAAAAATTGAAAAATTTCTCATTGAAAAAAAACGAAAACTTATAAAATCAGAACATTAGAAAATAGACAAATTAAAGAATAAAGAAAATAAAAAACCGAAACGAAAAGTTGCTGATCGAAAAATGGAAGAAATGAAAAACTGAAAAATCGGAAAATTGAGAACTCGTGAAACTGCTAATCGAAAAATTGTAAAATCTAAAAATTGAACATAAAAGTTGAAAAATCGAACTACTGAAATATTTAAAAATGAAAACTCGGAGTTACATACCGTACAATTGAAAAAACAAAATAATGAAAAACCGAAAAATTAAAAAACGAAACACTTAGAGAAAATAAAATTGGAAATAAAAATTATAAAATAACATTGAAACATCAAAAATTTAAAGAAATGAAAAATCAAAAAACGAAAAACTGCGAAAATGAAAAGTGCAAAATGGAAAAATTGCAAATAGAAGATTTGAAGAAACAAAAAACTGAAACACTGAAAAATTAAAAATCGAAAAACCCAAAAATCGAAAAAATTAATCAACCGAAAAATTGGAAAGAAGAAAAAACGAATCGAATCAAGAAATTGGAAAACCCAAAAAATGTAAAATCGTAAAATGATGGAATCGTCAAAATTCCGAAGTCGAAAAACTGTAACACTTCCAGATTTGCAAACTCAAAGAAATCAAATATAAAATCGTAAAACTGAAGAAGTGAAAAAATGTTTTCATTATAATTTCATATAATAGTAATTTCAGTAAACCCAAAAACTGAAAATTCCAAAAATTAAAATTTTCACATTAAAAAAATAAAATTGAAACATTGAAAAACCAAAATATTTTGAAAATAAATAAAATAAAAAACCGAAACTAAAAATTGCAAATCGAAAAATTGAAACATAAAAGTTGGAAAATCGAAATAATTTAAAAACGAAAACTCGAAGAGTGACATATCGTACACTTGGAGAAAAAAGAAAAACTGCAAATCGAAAAATTGAAAAATTGAAATTGGAAAAACCAAAAATTCATGTCAAAAAAGATGCGGGATTATTATTTACGCCACAAATAAAATTCAATCTTCGTCTCGCAGTTTTTAGCTAGACTCCAGTATTTTTATTTATATAAAATCCTCTTTTCGCCCAATAAAATGAGTGATCAAAAAGAAAACGAGGTGGGTGGGCGGGGTCACCTTGAATTTTTTTTAAACCTACAAGTAAATCCGACCACTTGACAAATTCAAAATGGAGGTTAATATTTTTTTATTTTCATAAAAAAATCAACAAAAATATCGGTCAGTCTATTTCAATAAAATAAACGTCCTAGAGAATGGAATGACCATGTCTCATAATTAGATAGTAAACTTTCGGTATATATCACTCTTTACTCTAAGAAGAATTAAAGTAATAGGACTCACCTGGCTGTAAAGAACTCGTTTTTAAACCTGTTCTACACTTTCTGTAGATAGCAGACTGTTAAGAGCCGACTTTTGACACGACATTTATCTAAAAGACAGCCAAAAAATGGGTCAATGTGATATAGGGACATTTAATGAAGTACCTATCTGTAATCATTAACCGTATTCAGGAAAATAAATTCATGTAGACCCAAACTGACTGGGGAATCTACTTCATTCAACAAGCGCTTCTTAACCATTTTTTTTTGCAATTCGAAAAAGGAGACGTTTATTTTGACTTCAGAATTTCAGAGATCAGTTATGTTTTGACTTTAAAATGCAAAAAAAAGACACAGGTAAACATTTTTTCTTCGAGGTCTTTTTTCACACGAGAAATTATATACTACTATGACGAGTGCTACCTATGTAATTCACACTTGATATTTTAAATTCTTCTGAATACATTAACGGTGTTAGTTTATTCTTCTCAACCTCAGAGGAAATGAGTTTCACAATTATGACAGATACTTTAAAAGAGCGCCAGATTAGGTGGCCGTCATTAACTTCATAGACTAATAACAAAATAACTAAAATCCCAAGACTACGGCATATTATTACTATAATTCTACGAATGCCTGCAGAAACAGTCTTGCATGCTTAATACTGGCACCATTTACCACTTTTTCTTTTCTTTTTTTTTGAAAAAATAAATAAACCGCTCTGTCTGCATTTATTAATTTTTGATTCCCGAAATAAGAAATTTAGACGGATATTTAATTTGAAAACGTAACCACGTAGAATACTAATAATAATTAAAAGATGCATTAACATAAATATAATTAGTTACTGACAAATTTTTGGCACTAAGTAGCCCACAAATCGATCTCCACTAAATCATCGAACGAAACGTGATACTTTTGCTTGCCGTTCAACATTTATGAGGTGGTCAATCGTCTGAAACTAAACGATGTGACACATCATCCATCTACTGATGGTCAGCGTAACGAGAAACACGTAGTGCGAAAATATAAATAGAAATACGCTCTTGTAAACAAACTCAATAAAATTTCGGATTTTATTGCCGTTTCTATGGCTTGCGTGTGCATGGGAAAAACGTACTTGCAAAATAGTTGTTTACGAAAAATAAACGGTTTGGGTAATTCACAAACCAAAAAATAAACGTTGTCAGACAAAATAACATGCAATAGTTGTGTACTAAAAACGACAATATTTCTACTGTTGTAGTTATTTTTGGCGTTTGTTGATAAAAACACCCAATACATAACCTAATACAACAACTAAACTAACTCAAAATAAAACTAAACTCCGAGACAAAGTAATTTATTTAAAGGATTGTCTACTACATTCATAGAACCTTTGTTGTTTTCAGACAAGACTCGAAGAGTTGGACACCCAATGCAGACTTTTTTACGATATAATTTTAGCACCTCGACTTCGCCTCGTCAAACTTTCTAAATTTGGCTTAAGCCAAAAATTTCAATATTTTCTCGTGCGCTAGTTTTCAACAATAAAAAAGATATAAAACTGCGGTTTATGACTTGTTCCCGATTCAGACAAGTTTTTTTTTTATATATATTCAGAGAAACCAATGAAACAGTTTTCACCAGAATACATCGCAAAAAATAAAACACATCTTTTTTATCTGAAATTTCAGTAAATTTCGTGTAACGTCAGAGACTTCACAATTAATCAAATAACTGCGGTTTTCAGCGTTATTTTTTGTTTTTTTTTTTATTTCTAAAGGAAGTTCAACTTTTACTTGTTGGCCTGATTAGGAAAAGTAGTACTTATACTTAATTTCAAGGCGTTTTTTTTTTTTAACTAACACACTACATATTCTTACAGATTTTTTGTGAAAGAAGAAAAGAAATGATGCAGTTTTCATCCATATTTTAATGAGAAAAAGCCTCATATTTAAACATTTACAGTTTTATCATTTTTAGAGACAGAGGTTGGAATTTTGCTCAAAATTTGCATGGTAAAAGCTATTCAAAGTTTATAAAATAGCATAATTCTACTCTTGTAGTTTATGAATCCATCTTCTTTTTTTAGCTCGGACAATTTTATGTTTTCGAAGAAGCTATAATTGCTCGACTGTACGCCAGTCGCTAGAGAAGTTCTGTCTAAATAACCTTAAACCAATTTTTTAGTTACATTTTTCTGTTACTTCTATTTCAAGATCCACTAAAAATTTGCGTTCAGTATTTTTTGTAGTAGTTTATTATGTTCCTAAATTTAATAACGATGATCATTTAGACTGAATTATAACCAATTTTAACCAATTTTAACCAGTTACTACTTCAAGTACGTCAACTTTTTTTACCAACAGAAAACTTATTTATATTTTAGAAATATAAATAGATGGCAAATATACTTGTGGTTTATGAATCCACCTTGAATTTTTAGCTCAACTGGTTAACGGATGTGCTAATAACGCGAAAGTGTCAGGTTCGATCTCTTTTTATTCACTGTGACTAATATCTATATTAAAAAAGGGGATTTGTTTGATGATACTTCAGGGGAACGAAAGTTCTGTCAAACTCATTCAAATCAATAGAGAAATATGTATTTTGCAATTATGCCCCGCCCTTGGGTCTAACAACGAATGAGACAATTGAGACTGGGCGGGTGGGTGGTGCTTAATCTTTTTTTTTAATAAATAGAATTTTCGTTCAACATATGTTTTAAACATATTTTCAGTTTCAGGTTGAAAAAAGAAAACTTCGTATATTAAGAAAAAATGGGCCAAATATAAGTCCCGCCCACCCACCCCGTCTCAATTGTGATGAATATTTTATTCATCGTGAGCTGAAAGGTGGAGTTTAGTTGCAAAAAAAAACTCTACAAGAAATTACCATATAAAATATGCAATGTAAATATGTAGAATAACTTGTACTTTCTCGTTTTATCAAACTAATTTCTACGTGATATGCTTCCGATGTATAAACATAAACAGTTCAAGTTGTTAATATTGCTGAGAGACCCATTTTTGCGTATTGGGCGTAAGTTAAGAAAATATAGTAATGGAGTCAGTCCATCGGGCGATTTGTTACTTTCACATTTTCTCGTCGTTTCATGACCCCTAGACAGGATGGCAGTTAGAGGCTGAGACACCCCTAGAGACATTTTTGCACCCCCCTAGACCTAGACAAATTATAATTAACCAAATATGCAATACCAAAATTAGAATAAAATGCAATGTTTTATTTAATAAAAAATAAAATTCCCAAAATCAGATCTGGAATTGATGTACAGTACTTTACCAATTTTTCAAGTATGATTTCTCTACAAGAAATTACCATATGAAATATGTTTTTAAGAAGGTAGAATTTTTTAGAGAAATATTGATGTTACAATTAAACTCCGACCTTCGGTCTGATTCGGAATGAAAATCTCATCACAATTGAGATCGGGGTGGGTGGGTGGGGCTTAATTTTTGTTTTTGTTTTAATATATAGGGTTTTGTTTCAACAACAAGAATACTTGAACATATTGTCAAATTCTTATTGGGAAAAAAGATTTCGTGTATTAAGAAAAAACGGACCAAATATAAACCCCGCCCACCCACCCCATCTCAATTGTGATGAATGCTTTATTCATCGTGAGCTGAAGGGCAAAATTCTCCTTTCCCTACAAGAAATTACCATATGAAATATGTTTTTAAGAGGGTATAATTTTCTCGTTATCTACGAGAAATTTTTTATAAAAAAAGAAAAAGCGAAAAATCTAAAAACCATACAATGAAAAAACGAAACATTGAGAGTTTCAAAAATTGAAAAATCAAAATGGAAATTGAAATTCGAAAAATCAGGAAATCGAGAAATTGAAAAATGTAGAAACAAAAATGAGAGAAATTGAGAAATTGGGGAATCGGGAAATCGAGGAAATGAAAAATTAAGAAAACTAGTAAACGAGAACTCGAAAAATTAAATCATCGGAAAACCGAAAATTCGAAAAACCAGAAAAGAAGAAATTTGAAAAATCTAAACATCGAAAATTGAGAAATTGAAAATTCGACAATTCAAAATGAAAATTCGAAAAATCGAGAAAACGAGAAATCGAAAATCGAAAAATTTTGAATCAAAAAATGGAAAAATTGGGAAATACAGAAAGAAATCCAACACAATCAGAAAATTGAAAATTCTAAAAATCCCAAAAATTGAAAAATCCGAAAAATTTTAAAAATTCGAAAAATTCGACAAATCGAAAAAATCTATATACCGAAAAATCTAAACACCGAAAAATATAAAATTTGAAAATTGAGAACTCGAAAAATTGAATATTGCAAACTAGAAAAATTGAGAATTCGAAAAGTCAAAAGGAAAATTGGAAAAATCAAGAGATCAAGAAATCGAAAATCGAGAAATCTAAATTCGAAAAGTTTTAAATCAAAAAATGGAAAAATTGAGAAATTGTGAAATACAGATCAAGAAATTGAGAATTGTAACAATCAAAAATTAATAAAATTGAGACATGGAAACGAAACTCCAAAATCAAGAAATCGGAGAAACGAGAAATTGATAAATCGAAAAATCGAAACACCGAAAAACCAAAAAATTGAGAAATAAGAATTCGGAAAATCGAAAAATGCAGAATAAAAAAATTAAGAAATTGAGAAATTGAGAATACTAGAAATCGAGAACTGGAAAAATTGAATCATCGAAAAATCGAACAATCGAAAAACAAAAATTTGAGAATACCGAAAATCCAAATTTCCAAAAATCTCAAAAGCAAAAATTCGAAAAATCTAAACACCGAAAAACGAGAAACTGGGAACGCGGAAAATTAAAAACTCAGAAAAATGAAAATTCTAAAAATCGAGAAATCGAAAAATTCAGAATTAAAAAATCGAGAAATCGGAAAATTAAACAAATTAAAAAAAAGACGAAAAATCGAAAAAACAATAAATTCAGAATTTAAACACCGAAAAACCGAAAAATCGGGAACTCGAAAAAAGGAAAAATTGAAAAAATCGGAAAATCAAAATGAACTTTCGAAAAATCGAAAAATCTAGAAATTGAGAATTTGGAAATCGGAAAATCGGGATTGAGAAACTGAGAAACCGAGAAATTGAGATTTCGAAAAATCATAAAATTGAAAATTGCAAAAATTAAAAAATCAAAAATCGAGAAACCGGGGAAACGAGAAGTCGATAAATCGAAAAATTGAAACACCGGAAAACCAATATCGAGTACTGAGAATTCGAAAAAATCAAAAGATCTAACAATTGAAAAAAATCTCGCAAATCGAAAAATCGAAATATCAAACAATCGAAAAATGGAAAAAGTGAACAATCGAAAAAGAGATGACAATTCGAAAAATCAAAATATCGAGAAATCGAAAATTAGAAACACCGAAATAAAAAAAGAAAAATTGAGGAATTGGTATTTCGAAAAATTGACGCTGAGAATTCGAAAAATCAAAACAACAAAAATCGGGAAATAAAGATCTTTAAAAATTGAGAATCAAAAAATAAAGAACTCGAGAAATCGAGATATTAAAAAATAGAAAATCGTAAAATAGACATTTGACATCGATAAATTGACAAATCAAGAAACCGGGAAATGGAGAAATTTAGAAATCGAAAAATCGGAAAAGCTTAAAATCGAGAAATCGAAAAACCGAGAAACTGAATAAATCGAAATTTAGAAATCGAGAAATCGAAAAATGGGGAAATCGAGAAACTAGAAAAGAACAATTTTTTAATAAGTAGTTATAAAGATATTTTCACTTTCCGAGCGTAAACTAAGGAAATATTCTAACAGAGTCTATCGGGCGACTGGCTACTTAATTTAAAAATGAAAACTCTTAAAATTAAAGAAAAAAGAATCTAAAAATCGGAAAGCAGCAAATTGAAAAACTGACGAAACGAAAAATTAAAAACAAGTGAAATTTAAAAAACAAAAAATTATAAAATCTTTATTTTTACAATTTTCAAACATTGAAAAATTGTAAAAATAAAGAAAATAAAGCATTGAAACGAAAAATTGCGAATAGAAAAATTAAAAATTGAAAACTCGAGAAACTCAAATCTAGAAATTGAATTGAAAAATTGAAAAATTAAATTTAAACTTCAAGTCAAAAATTGCAAAAATTATCATTTTTCAGGGGCGAGGGAAGTTCTGTTGCATTAACCTTCAATTTTTTAAAAAGGAATCGAAATTTGGAAAAATATATAGATATTGCAAAAAAGATATAACTAACATGCTTAATTTTCCACCGAAACACCCTATAATTTGAAAACAATTTTAATTTCAGACCTAACTGAGTTCTATATTTTCCATTATTTATAGAGGATGAGCTTTCGTCGCCAGACTGTTGGGGCACCCCCTATAAAAGTAAAATAAAACGAATATTATGAAGAATATCTGTTTTGATGATTTCTTGATGATAGTGGCGATTTTTTTAAACACGATATGTGTGTAAAATTTGTTACTTATCTGAATAAAACCTGTAGCATGAAATTTTGTAATAAAAAATATTCATTAAAAATAAATTCAAAATGCTGACAGGTCGTAACTCTCACGGACTTGGCAGACCGAACGTAACCTAAACAGTTATTTAACACACCCCTTTTTGAAAATATCATGTTAACACAAGGCAGACTCTCATTATCTGCTTCGAAAACTGTACTCTTCTGCTCCACTTGTTTTTAATTTGAACCTTCGTACTAATTGTTTTCCTCTAATAATAATTTGCAGCAACTTAAAACCAGTGTTTATCTCTTAAACGTAAATAAATGGTAAGCAGATAATCTCACATTAATTCCCATTTTAAGTGCTTCTCTATAATTTTTCCCTCTAGAAATAATAACACAACTACCTGTTTTCGTAATTGGCAATACAGCCAGTTCCTCATGGAATAAATTCCGCAAAGTTAAAATCCAATCTCGTCGATAAATCGAAAAAAATATAGCAACAACAAAATTGCAAAGGTTAGCGACCCCCCACGTCTAGGACATGTGCAGCAGGACGTCAATCAAGCACCACTCCCATCTGCACCGAGTCTTCCACAGACCCATCAAAGACTAATTATGTCCAACACGAACCCACTTTTCAGCCACCCCATCCCGCAAACAACACCCGGATTTTCCGAGACGCGCCAAAATTTCACCAACGAGAAGAAATTTTCAAAAACTACATACCGCAGCATCGTGGACCTCTGGTGCGATTTCGGCTCAGTTCACCAGCACTTTCATTCACAACTCGCAGATCGCCGTCTCGGTTCTCGAAAATTTCGAACGCGCTCAGTCTGCAAACGCACGTGCTTCTTGTTCTGAAGCTGAATGGGGAATGCCGCGATGTAGTTGCGTATACATGTGGTGTTTGGCGGTCTCCTTTTCGGTCTCCCTAGTGCTTGTCTTGCACGTATGTGTACAAAGTTGGCCGACCTCTCTGCCTCTTCTTCGTTGAAGATGTCACGTTCCAGCGGCTCCTCGAATTTAGCGCTAGGAACAGTGGAAAACGGGGTTTTCGCCGGGGTTTTCCGGATGGAGGGGAATGTGTTGGAAAAGTGGATGGTGAAGAACGGGTTGAGGGAGATTTATCGTTGTCGAGGCGATTGGCCGAGTGACTAATTCCGCGAGTGCATAAAACGCGAGTGCATAAAAATTCTTTAGGCACGCGTGTCATACATTTTTTCTGATAACTGTTGTTAAACTCGTTAAGTTAAAAGAGGAAAAATTTGTATCGATAATGACTTAATGTAATTTGATTAGGGACGTGTTTTATCGGTTGCTCTAGCTTGTTTGCAAATAACTATTAATTGTTTGTAAAAATTCATTATTACTTCCTGTGGAGTATGAAAAAATAATTGTTAGATAATCTCCGAAACCACCGGACTAATTTTTTAACTAATCATTAGGCTTCGGATTTTAGGTCGTTAAAAAATGAATAAAAGGAGACATTTTTAGGTCCCAAAATTGACGAATTAGGTTATAAAAATCTTAGTTTAGGTTAAAAACCTGGAGGAAAAAATATTTGCTCAACGAAAAGCATACATCAAAAAAGTATATATTTAACAAAAAAACATTAGACAAGACATTATAGAAACAAATATTTTGTGTAACACGTCCACTAATTCTAAGTTATCGCAAAAAAATGGTGATCAAATTAAAGCAAGTCGCATTTAACAAAAACTAAAATATTAATTCAGGTATTTAAAATGAGTTACAAAAGCAAACTATATATTTCTCTAAATTTTCGATTGTAAATTTACACCTTTGATCGCTTAAAACACTTTTAAGTTTTGAAAACTGCGTTCCACATCACAAGAAGTGATGGGTACAAAATTAAATATTGAACAATCTACGTTTCATTTATGCATGTATTGTTGGTAGCATTTCCATTACCGCAAATTACGTTATTTACTGAACATATAAAATCGAATTTTTCAATTTCTCTCTTTTTAAATTTTAAAATTTTTCACAATTTATTCTTTATTTCAATTTCGATTTTTCAATAATTTTTCAATTTTTGATTTTTCAGTTTCCCGGTCTTCTGATTTTTTAGATTTTTAAATTTTTCAAGTTTCCGATTTCTCAATTATTTGATTTTTTAAAATATCGAGAAAATAGATGTTAATAAAACATCTGAATTTTTTTTATAATTTTCAATTTTTAACCTTTCAATTTTAAATTTTTGAATTTTTAGTTTTTTCGATTTTTTTTTAATTTTGGTTCGAATAAATGTGGTCTTTTAGTTAAAAAATCGAAAAAATGACAAATCGTGAAAAGGAAAAATTTTAAATCGAGAACTTGAAAAATTAAAAATCAAAAAATTGCAAAATTGAAAAATCAAAAAATTGGAATTAAAACCCGCAAAATTGTCAAACAAATTATCAAATGAAATATTCAAAATTTGAAAAATCTAAAAACTAAAAAACATGAAAATTGGAATTTCGAATTCGATTTTATAAGATTTGGTTTTTTTTTCAATTTTTCGATATTTCAATTTTTGATTTTCCGATTATACAGTTGTACAATTTTCCGATTTCTCCATTTAAATGTTTTGATTTTTAAATTTTTTAATTTTTAGCAAGTACCCACCCAGCCTTTATTTTCTTAGAACAATAATAAGTCATCTGCCAAAATCAATCTTATCTAGCAAGTACTAGCCCCGCCCACCCACCCTTATTTTCTTAGAGGATATGTCAATTGTCAAAATCAGTCACATCTTGACAAGTATTAGCCTCACCCACCCACCCTTTATTTTCTTAGAAGAGTGGGTTATCTGCCAAAATCAGTCTTATCTTGGCAAGTACTAGCAATTTAAATTTCACAAGTTTTCACAAGATTAATACGGGAAAAATCAGTTTTATCTTAACAAGTACTAGGCCCGCCCACCCACCCCCTCTTTTTTCAAAAGATATATCATTTGCCAATTTCAGTTTTATCTTACCAAGTACTAGCCCCACCCACCCACCCTCTCTTTTCTTAGAGGATATGTGATTTGCCAAAATCAGTCTTATGTTACCAATCACTAGCCCCACCCACCCACCCTCTCTTTTTTTAGAGGATATGTCATTTGCCAAAATCAGTCTTATCTTACCAAGTACTAGCCCCACCCACCCACCCTCTCTTTTCTTAGAGGATATATCATTTGCCAAATTCAGTCTTATCTTACCAAGTACACACCTTTCCTGGTGTGTTTTTTAAAGATGTATACACTTTTTCCACAGTTTCCATACTTTGGTTTAATTTTAAACCTATAATTTCTAATTGTTCTATTGCATCAGCAATAATTTTAAAGTGAGTTTTAATGTACAAGAGTTCATTTTTAACGTTTGCTTAATTCAGGAACTCTTGAGCTTTTTTAATGCTTTGTGCATCTGTGGCTTCAAATGACATTACAACCTAAAAATATTCAATACAAGACTGATAGTAAAAAATGATTATATATTTACTGACTTGTTTTAAAACATCAAAGTGTTCTGCATAAAACAATGCTGCTTGAATTCAAGTGCACCACCGGGTTAATACAGGTTCAGGTGGAAGAGGTGTATTTGGTAAACTGTTTTTATAAAACTCTACTCATATTGGTGGTTTTAAAAAGATTTTCTTATCATTGCTAATTATCTCATTGACATCTGGATAATTCAGTCTAATTGTTTCAGACACTAAATGTAACCCATGTGCCATACATGTTAAGTGTGTTATATTTTCATAAAACACCTTCAAATTAGTACCAGTTTTGATCATGTATGAAGCACCCTGATACAAACCATTTAATTTTTTTGTGTTCAGTTCCTTTTGGCCACAATAAAGCTGCAAATTAACAATTAAATAAATTATAATAATTTCAATGCTTAAAATTATCAATAGCACACTCAATGATTCGTTTATAAATCTCGAGATTGTGTTGCTAGTAGTTTTATCAAGCTGCTTCAAAGCTAGTAGAAATGGACGGTCAGGTTCTTCAGAAGATAAGTTTCCAATTACTAAATGGGCTATGTATCTTCCTAATCTGTCCGTCGTCTCATCGACGCTAATCCATGTATCATTATTGCCAATAGTATTTCTAATTTGTTTAATTACCTGTAAATTATAAAATTTATGTTAAAAAGTCTTTAAATAAAAATTCTAGTGCTCACCATATCGTAATCTTTTGGTAAATAATTTTTTCTCAGAGTGCTTTCTGAGAGTAAATGCCTTCCTGTATATTTATGCATAAAATTTTTAAACTCAGAACAACTAACTTTATTCCATGGAATATTTGCTGCGGTAAATGCCCTACATAAATCGGTGCAAAATTGCGTAAAATTATTGTCGGAAATAATGTTTAGTAAAGTCTGTTTACTGGATTTATTCTCGTTCTTTTTATGTGCATCGCCACTGCAGTGTTGTTCAAAGTGTGATTTTTTTTCGCACTTAAACTAGGAAACAAAAATGTGAACATAATTCAAGCTTCAGTATTTTAAATGTTTACTTACAACTTTTCCACACACTTTGTAGAATAACTCATTGTCTTTGGTTGAAGAAGGAAATTGAAAATTAGTGTCCAAATTATTCCCTAACCATAATTTGATTTTATCTTTCATGGATGATTTTACCTTAGGTTTTTGAGGATTCTTTACTGTATGCACATAAATCAAAACCGGCCCCAGCACACTCACTAACACGCAAAGACACTCAGTATCACTAACAATAAACTTCTAAAATAAAATGCTTTTTCAAAGATTCACCTTCTTTCATTAACATCTTTTAGTACATTTTTAAGCTGGCGTCATCACCTTTCAAGAGGGGACGAATTATTAATTATTAAAAAAAAAATCGCACCGGACACAGCAGACAACTAAACGGAAACGAGAAACCTACATTTTCGTATTCGTCCAGTTGAACATGAAGACATCATGAAATCAGATATTCTTCAAAATAGTCAGCTTTGTTTTATTCTATTTTCATACTGGGTGTTCCAACAGTCTGGAGACGAAAGCTTACGCATTCTCTATAAATTATGGAAAATATAGAACTCACTTACTTCTGAAATTAAAATCATTTTCAAATATAAGGTGTTTCGGTGCAAAATTAATAATTATATTTCATTTTTTTTGTAATGTTTGCATATTTTTCCAAATTTAGATGCCTATTTAACACATTGGTCTCATTACAGTGAAAAAACTCGCCCGTGATGGGTTCGAACCTGAGACCTTGGCGTTATTAGCACCCGCTTTAACCAACTAAGTTAAAAACTCAAGGCGGATTCATAAGCTACAAATACATTTACCATCTACATTCCTATTACAAAAATATCAAAATTAAAGAGTGTTTTGTAGCGATTGTAAGCTTGTGTTTAAGTAAGTTTTCTTTTGATACCAGATTTTTTAAAGCTTGTGTTAATATTGTTTGAATTATTTTGTTAAAATAAGCCCCAACAAATTCAGTAAGTATAAAAAGAAAGTTTGCTTTGAGATAAGTTCAAAAATGATGTCAAACACAGGTAACAAAATTGGTAGCAATACTTCTAATTTAGTCAAAAATGTCCACGTTTGTAATAAATTCTACATTTTTAGCAAAACAACTCACTTTCAAGTAAAAACAACGTAAACTTTAAAATCTTTGAGAAAAATATCTAAAAATACGAACAAGTAACTGTCAAAATTTTCATGTTCGCCATATTTGTAGTAGTAGACTCTACATTTTTAGCTTATACTACTCAGTTTCAAGTAGAAATTACTGCAGAGTTAAAATCTTTGAGAAAATCAGTTAATAGTTATATAGTGGGGCTCCTAGCTCATGAAATTTGAGCTAAGAGCCCCACTTCTTTTCATCGAACCCTCGCTCCCTTTCGAGAATCAGAGCTTAAATCTAACGCCTTAAACCACTCGGTCAACCTGACTAAACTTGCATGTTTTGTTTCAAAATCTGCATTTTCCTACTAAGCTATATGAAAGGATAGTCAGGATAGAGAGTATGTCCAAAACACGACTTAAAAGGACATTAAACTCCCAGATCCGAAAAGGTCAATGACCGCTGTGCACGACACTACCCGAATCCGACCGAGAACAAGACGAAGACAAATTTCTTGAGCTAGGAGCCCCACTATATAACTACTTGAGTTGAAAAGAGCAGCAAGTAGCCGTCATAATTCATTACAAAGGGTATTCGAAAATTTCCACGTTTAGATTAAACTTTACATTTATATTAAAAACAACTTGGTTTCAAGCAGAACTGACTCCAGACTTAAAAATATGTTGTCAAATCTACTGAAAATGTACAAACAACTTAAAATTTAAAGTAAAGTTTGCTCGAAAATTTTTACGTTTGGAGTAGATTGTGCATTCTTAGTAAATACAACTTGGTTTCAAGTAACTAATCCAAACATTAAAATTTTTGAGAAAATCACTAGTAAGTACGAAATAGTAACAATTAAAATTTGTCATCATACAGTGTGAAGGGTCATCGAAAATTTTCACGTTTGGAGTAAACTCTACGTTTTTAGGAAAACAACTGGGTTTCAAGTAAAAACTACATACACATTAAAATCCTTGGGGAAGTCATCGAAGTAGGAGCAAGTAACTGTCAAAATTTGTCATAAATAAATGTAATAAGTGGACGAAAATTTCCACGTTTGTAGTAGGCTGTACATTTTTAGCAAAAACAACTCAATTTCAAGTTGAAATTACTGCAGAGTTAAAATCTTTGAGAAAATCAGTTGAAAAGAAAAAGAAGTAGGAGTCGTAAAATGTACTCAAAAATTTCCACGTTTTGCATTTTTATTAAAAATAACTTGGAAAGCAGGAACTACTCCAAACAAAAAAAAAAATGAGCAAATCAACTGAAAATGTACACGGAACTGTTAAAATTAGTTGTAATTGAGTGTAAAGTTCGCTCGAAAATGTTAAGGCTTGGAGTAGATTGTACATTTTTTAGCAAATACACCTTGGTTTCAGGCAATAACTAGAATTCTTGCGAAAATCGCTTGAAAATACGAAACAGTAACTGTTAAATTAGTCATAATTCAATGTAAAGTGTCGTCGAAAATTTCCACGTTTTGGAATATAAACTATACATTTCTGGCAAAATAACTCCGTTTCAAGTAAAAACTGCATAAACATTAAAATTGTTGAGAAAATCATCTAAAAATAAAAACAAGTGTCTCTTAAAATTAGTCATAATCATAATAGAGTGTGAAGGGTCACCGAAAATTTCCGCGTTTGAAGTAAACTCTACATTTTTACGAAAACAACCAAAAACTACAGAAACCTAAAAAATCCGTGAACAAATCATCTAAAAATAAGAACGAGTAAAGTGTCGAAATTTGTCATAAATAAATGCAAGGGGTGCACGAAAATCTCCACGTTTTCAGTAGGCTGTACATTTTTAGCCAAAGATAAATAAGTCAGTTTCAAGCAGAAATTACTGCAGTGTTAAAATCTTTGAGAAAATCGGTTGAAAATAGAAAGAAGTAGTAGTAGTAAAACGTGCTCGAAAATTTCCGCGTTTAGAGTATACTTTACATTTTATTATAAACTATATGTTTTTAGCAAAAACGACTCGCTTTCAAGTAAAAACAAACGTAAACTTTAAAATCCTTGATAAAATCATGTAAAAATAAGAATAAGTAACTGCCAAAATTTGTTTAAATGTAATGGGTGAACGAAAATTTCCATGTTTGCAGTAGCTTCTATATTTTCAGTAAAGACAACAACAACAGATTTAAAATCTGAAAAAGTAAAGAATGCTCGAAAATTTTCACGTTTGAGTAGACTTTACATTTTTATTGAAACCAATACATAAAAAATATTAAACAAATCAGTTGAAAATGTACAAAGAAGTGTTAAAATTAATTTATTATTGCCTTCATATTTTTAGAATTGGTTAAACAAGGTGCCTCAAAAAAATTAATGAATGAGTCAACTTATTTTATTAACTAAGTCAGGAACTGCAAAACGGAATGTTTCGAAAATTTGCAGATGTTTTAAAGCTATCGCAAACACGGTAAATTTTTAACCAAAATAGATCTGCTTATTCGCACCAAAAAATTTATGATATCAGCTCAAAATTAATCTTTAAATCCGATCGATAACGTGCAAAATATGATGTATCTATACTTGTGATTTTTATCAATGTCTTCATATTTTTAGAATTGTTTACACAGAGTGACTAAAAAAAAATGAAGTCATGAGGGTCAATTTATTCAATGGAATAAATCAGGAATTACAAAATCGAATTCTTTGAATTTTAATTTTCTATTTTGACGCGACAAATTGATTCAAATCAAGCTAATTTCTACGTGACATGCTTCCGATCTGTAAATATAAACACTTCAAGTTGTTAGTATTGCTGACAGGCCATTTTTGCTTAAGAAAGTATAGTAATACCAGTGAGTATAGATGTTAAATACATAGTCACTGGTAATATAGTGAACCAAGAGGTATAAGGTTATATGGCCATCATAAAATTAGTTGACCGCAAATAAATACCCCCTTTGTGTGGTTCGCACTAAGCTTACCGGTTGGCAATAAATCATTTTCTAAACATTTCTTGCTCATATTTAACAGGGCCGGCTTTCAAAGCGAGTGGTTATTTCGGAACCCTCAGCGGCTGCAGGTAGCAAAGAAATAGTGGAATGGTGGATTTTCATATTTAGTGAAAGCCGCCCCTGAACGAAACCGCAAGAGCCGGTCGAGCTGTAGTGGACTCGTTATTTACGACCCTAAAACCTTTTCTATTGTAAACAACTTAACTTCGACACAATGGGATGATTTGATGATGGTCATATAACCTTATAGCTCTTGGTTCACTATACTATAGTTGTTACTTTCACATTTTCTCGTCGTTCTCATGACCCTAGACAGGGCGACAGCTAAAGGCTAAGCCTCCTCTAGAGAAATTTTGCGCCCCCTAGACTTAGACAAATTATAATTAACCAAATGTGAATTACAACATAAAAAATAAATTTCGCAAAATCAAATCTGGAATTGATGTACTGTATTTTATGGGTGTTTTGTCGAAATAATATTTGACCATATTTTCAAATGTGGTGGTGATTTACTTAAATATGTATTTAAATGCGATTAAATTTTTAATGCTGTCTTAAATTAGCACGTGACCGACTCTACGCCAATCAGATATCACTAAACGCGTCATTAAATGCCTGATTAACTTAATCTCAATTAAATTTTTTTCTAAACTGACCTCAAAATTTCAATAAACAACAGTTTTTTTTATCAAACACCCTATATATTTTTACATATTTTGATAGCCCTTGTCATAAGCGTCATAATCATACCTTATATCTAACATTCTGATGCGACGTTGCCACGTTATTCCATTTTACTAGAATTTTTTACTTCCTAAGCGTAAACTACGGAAGTATTGGAATCGAATCCACTGGACGACTGGCTACTTTTATGTTTTCTCGACGCGAAAAATAGATCTCCCGTTTCTGTCTGTCTGCAGTCTGTCCGGATTTTTGTTAAACCGATAATCTCCAAAACTACTGGACCGATTATTGTCAAATTTTATATATGTATGCTCTGTATACTTGAAGAGGAAAGTGACACCTTATTAAATAAAGCTCAAAACTGCTCTGAGGCAGACTTCGTGTGAAGAAAAACAAAACAGAAAGCAGGATATTTACTTCAAAAAAGTGCCTAATTCTGAACTGTATACAAAATTAAATAAATATTTGGTTATATACATACACGATTACACACATTGTAAACAAACTTTTAAAAAACATTTTTCATATATTCTTATTTAGAATAGGGTACCATAATAAAACTTGTTTAACTAAAATCCGCCAAATTATATTTGCTGTTTTCTCTCAGAAGGGGCTCTGTTCATTTGAACATTTTTTGTTTTCTTTTCGCTTGTCAGTTTTTCTTTCCTGTTCCTTTCTACTTAATTGTATTATAATAATTTTATACAGCATGAATTAAGTTAAGGATATATTCTAACGAATTTTTACTTAATTTTCCTATTATATTCGTTATACTGATTCTGTTTTTTCGGATTGTGTTCATTGTAACATATGCAGATACAAACATTATATTTCCAAGCATCAATAAACATTATTGCTATTATTTTCTAATCACTTCTTATCACCAAACCGTTTCCTTTGTTTTTTCTTGCATTGGTATAACGTTGTGACTACTTTTTTTTGTGACTATAATTATCCCCGTTGATGACATCATCATAAATTTTTACTGGTCAAATTAAGAACGAGTCACCCTATTTTCTCGAAAATGTGAAGAATACGCACGTCTTTCTATAATAATGATAAAATAAGAATTATAATATTCAGAACATTTTGTTCGACTGTGGTTTAATTAATAATAATTAGTCTTGTTTTGAGAAGACAAACTCATCAAATCAAACTAATTTCTATGTGACTTGAGCTTTAGATTGCTTTTACCTAGTGCCTCTTGTTTTTACTTCACAGCGATTATCACAAAATGAAAATCGTAAAATCAAATTTTATAATTTTTTTAAAGAGTTGGATTTGTCGGATTATACTTATAGCCTTCGACCAATTTTGAGAATAGCCACATTTTTATTTAATTATGATCAAATAAGAATAATAACAATCATATTCAAAACATTTTGTTCCATTGTATTCCATCGATATATTTTCTGATAAACATGAAAAATGAGTTACCCAGAATCATCGTGAAGTAGGAAAAATATTTCCAACACACAATTGCTTATCTAATTTAACCAAATTCGTATTTCTTGGGATTTACTTTATCCCAGTACTGTAAATAAAAAATCATACTGTACCCATAGATGTGGATCTTATGACGCATATTTTTTCCAAAAGTGTTTCATTTATTTTCCTTCGCGCTCGAAGACGTCACATCCATCGACTTCTCGAAATTGGCGTGGACTTGCCGCCAGAAACGCGGGAAATGTTCTGATTTATGTTCTCGGTGGGGGATTTTCCGATTTTGCTCGGAGCTGTTTTGAGATTTTGCGAAGCGCTGCAAGCCTGGAAGACTTAGTGTTTGCTTTGAGAGAATAACGGCATGCCTTTGGGATGAGTAAGAGGTTGATAATCAGGTGACTGAGTAATGAAAGCAGAGGAAGGTTTTGTAGCCGATGAACCAGTAAGGGCTCTTAAAATCAAAACTTCAATACATTCTCTTTTGTGTTCATGTTAGACAAAACAAGATTAAATTTACCTGTCGGGTTGTTTTTTGTTGCATTGTCCATTACCATTAACAAAGATTATTCCAATGAGTCGATTATTTTTATTGCGGAAAAATTTCCAGAACGTCTATTAAATGCAAGATTACGATCAGCAAGGAAATAAGAAAGCATTTACTTGCAGTCTTTTAAAATGCTTTCACTCTATACTTCCATCCCATCAAGGTTTTTTTTATTTTGTTGTAAATTAATAATCCTTAGACTATTAAAATTTAAATGAAGTTCACACTTATTTTAACAATTTCCTTACGCTTCAGTTCTTCGGTTGATGTTTTAAGTGTATTTCTGAGAATAAAAACTAATGATTTATGCGACAGATAATGATAATTAAAGTGCTGCGACGAGGAAAAAGTGCTTTTATAAACACACCAACAAGTGCGAAATTGGATAATTGTCGTCAATAAATCGGGTCAAATCAGTTATAGACAGTGTTTTAGTCGTAAATACAGGTGTACAATTAAGTTTGTATGCAACGCGATTGTGATGGTCTCGCATGAATTTTGACTCGGCTACGCCTCGCTTCGCGCACTGGTTACGTAAATAACTATTTCATACTACTACACATTTTAAATTAAATAAGTACGATACAAAAATACACCAATAAATCGTACGTCTTATTAAATAAAGCAACGCCTACTCACGATGAATTGTAGGGTCATCGCTACTTTAATACAAGCAAATAAATTCCAAAGAGTGAGAGAAGAAATCATTATTTAGCTATTTCCAATTAGAATCCAAATTAGGCTGCGGAAAGGGTCACACAATAACCTTCTTTATGACCAATGATATATATTTTTTTTTATATTATGTCAGACAAGATACTTCTACTAAAAACATCAGAAAAGTTTCGTAATTAAATATTATTAATTTTTTTTACAAAAAGTAATGGCACTTCAAATTCTAGTTTCACGTTCATTAACTTCATAAGTAAAGTATGTCGGGAATGTCCAAACCTAACATTTCGTTACTCTGTTTTGTTTGAATTCTGAGACAAATTTTTCAATATTTTCATACTTTTCTTTGTAATTTTTTTTAAAACACACTTTTTTTAAAAAACGGTTTATCATATATTTTTTTTTTAGTTTTGTTGAAATTTTTGCATCACTTATCAAAAAAAGTATCTCAATTATTATTATTTATGAAAATTTCGGATCGCGGTTCATAATCAAAACTGAAACTGAATGTTACACACAAAAAAAATATAAAATTTGATTTTGCCGAATTTAGCTTTCTCGTGATAACCTCTATGGAATAAAAACAATATAGAAGTTACTGGTCACAGAGTAATATAGAAAAAGAAGGTTTCACCTTTAAAAAAAAAACAGTTGAGAACTCCAAGAAGAATTAATATTCTTAAAAAAAAAGATATTTGCAGCCCCGGGAAGATTTCGCCTTGTTTAAAAAAGGATAGTTGGGACCCCCGAGAATGCTTTACATTCTTAAAAAAAAACACATTTGAGGTCTCCGAGAACGTTTTACATAAAAAAAAGTACAGTGAGGATCCCCCAGAAGGTTTCACATTAAAAAAACGACATTTGAAGGCTCCGAGAAGATTTTACATTTTTAAGAAAGACAGTTGGAAGAGATTTCACATTCTAAAAAAAAACATTTGGGTCCCCGAGAAGGTTTTACCTTTTTATAAAAAGACAGTTGGGAGCCCCGAGAAGATTTCACTTTAAATTGGATGGGAAATTTTGAATGGAAACAAGGAAGGAGATGAAGAAGGAGAATGGACGTACGTAGGGGCTAGGGGAGAAGAGAGAAAAAGGAAATTCAAAATAAAAGAAGCTATGATAGCGGAACTGGGCAACTTAATTGCAGAAGCTACGGAAAGAAGAATGATATACATATGGCAAGAGAGGAATAATGGATGGAACGGAGAATGTAGTGAGTTGAAGAAAAAAACAAGGGAAAAATTAAGAAAATGGAAGAATAACAAGGGAAGCAAAGGAGATTAGTACATAAAAACAAGAGAGAATTATAGGAGAAAATGTGAAGAAAGAAAAAGAGAAAAACGAGAAGAAGAAGAAAAGACAATAAAGTCCCTGAAAACAGAAGAAGAAGTATGGAGATATATAAACGAAGAACGGAGACGGAAGACTGAAGTCAGTAGGAAAATCAAAATGCATGAACGGAAAAGACACTTTATGGAATTATTGGGAGGTGCTGCAAAATAAATAAAGGAATCACAATGACGGAAGAAATGTGGAGAGGTTCGGAAATAACAGAAGTTGAAATAGGAAGACAGATTGAAAGACTGAAAAGAGGAAAGGCATCAGGAGAGGATGGAATTCAGAACGAAGCGTGGATGTTCGGGACAGAAAGAGTGAAAAAAAGGATATGGGAAATGGTAGATGGAGTTTGGAACGGAAAAGGGTTTCCTCGGCAGTGGAGAGAAGGTATAATAATACCATTATTTAAAACGGGACAAAAAAGTGATGTGAAGAACTACCGAGGGATCACCTTGCTCAATACGGCGTACAAGATATGAGCAATGATACTAGATGAGAGGTTACGAAAGGAGATGGAAGCAAGGGGTATGTTACCAGACGGTCAGGCAGGGTTTAGGAAAGGAAGAGGTACTCTGGACAATGTGTACATCCTGCGGCATTTAATGGGAAGAGGAATAAGGAAAGAGGATGGACTAATGTAGACATTGTTCATAGATTTCAAAGCAGTGTTTGATAGAGTGAATAGAGAAAAAATGTGGGAGTATTTGAGGAGAAATGGAGTAGATGCGTTCCTGGTGACGAAAATGGAAGAAATTGGTGACGAAAATGGAAGAAATATATGAAGGAACAGTAAGTAAGGTGAGAGTGAATGGAATAGAAAGCGAGAGTTTTTATACAAATAGAGGAGTGAGACAGGGATGCCCACTCAGGCCCGCATTGTTTGCAGCTTATCTAAGAGGTTTAGATGTTAAAGTAGATACTGGCAAAATTGGGATTTTTAGATTAGGGAAAGATAGATCTGAAGATAAAATTCGACCTTTGAAGATAGTGTTAAATTCTAAAGATGAAGTGGGATTGATATTAAAGAAAAGCAAAAATCTAAAAACTTTTGTGCGTAATCCCAAACTATTTATCAATAAAGATTTAACTGTGAGGCAACTGGGTTTGAAGAGAAAGATTATCACGGATTTTCATGATAGGAAGGCTAAGGGGGAAAATATTTATTTAAAATACTCTAATGGTATGCCTCAGATAGTTGTTGCAAAAAACCTGTAACTATCCAACCGTTAGACTTTGGTTCTATAAGATGTTATTATCAGTATGTGCGGGGTATAAGGACTAAAACTCTTGAGTTTTATCAAAATGTCCTAGCTAGTGATGATCTAGATGTTATTTTTCTTACGAAAACGTGGGCTAGTGATGATATACTAAACTCTGAATTGTTTCCAGTTGATTATCAAGTTTTTAGGTGTGATCGTAGCTCAGGTGTCGGTGGTGGTTTTATGATTGGGGTAAAATCGTGGTTTGGTTGTAAGTTAATGAAATTTGAAATTGATAATTTTGGAATGATTACAAAGTTGATGTTATTTGTTTAAAATTGCATTTTAGAGGACTGAATTTCATAGTTATTGTAACTTATATTCCTCCATCTACCCCATCCTTGGTATATGAGCATCTATTTCATAAGCTAGAATTAACTGATTTGTTTAATAATAAGTTCATTTTTGCGGGTGATTTCAACGTTCCGCTGTTGAATGAGGTAGCTTGCTCTAAATCTCTTAGTATAACAAATTTTATTAGTTCTGTTGGTGCTCTACAAATTAATGAGGTAAAGAATGTTAATAACAGATGTTTAGACTTGATTTTCTGCTCTAAAGATGTAACATATAGTTTAGGCCACTCAGAAATTACCTTAGTACAAGAAGACTCTCATCATCCTGCATTGTTATTTGATGTTCAATTTCCATCTGAGAGATTTAAACCTTTTATAGTATTTAATTCTACATCATATAATTTTAAGAGATGTAATTTTAATGAATTGTATAGTCTTATTCTTAGTACTGATTGGTCTCCCGTTTTGAAATGTAATAATGTTGATAGTGTATGCACACATTTTTATGCCATATTGAATTCTTATTTAAATCTAACTCTACCAGTTGTCTGTAAACGTAAATATTCATTTCCTGTTTGGTTTTCTTCAAAAACTAGGCGACTCATAAGAATTAAGAAACATTACTTAAAAATGTGGAGGTCAACCAAGTCTAATGTTTATTGTGTTAAATTTAAGAATTATCGCAAACTTGTAAAATAGAGCATTAAGACTGATCATGTTAATTATCTTGCAATGGTATCTAATTGTATTCGAGATGATCCTAAAAAACTGGGGTCGTTTATAAACAGTCTCAAGGGGCAAACGCGTATTCCAGGTTTTATGTTAAACATCAAGGGTGATGTTATTGATAGTCCCCAGGATATTACCGATGCATTTATGTCGCAATTTGAGTCTGTGTATGAAAGAAAATCTGCTGTAAATTCTACATGTGAGCTGCTACCTAATTCTAATGTTAATATTATCTGCATAGTAAAGGAATTCAGTGATACTGAGGTGTTAGCAGCACTTTGCAATTTAAAGAACAATTGTACTGCCGGACCTGATCTAGTACCATCTTTCGTTGTAAGAGACTGTAGAAATGTGCTTGTGAAGCCGGTTTTACATATATATAATTTGACGCTAAAAACAAAAATCTTTCCGGAGTGTTGGAAAATATCACGTATAACACCTGTTTTTAAATCTGGCATTAAAAGTGAAGTAAATCACTATCGTCCGATTTCGATTATCAATAACTTTGCAAAAGCTTTTGAATCGTTGCTTTACAAACCTATTTCCTTCCATATGGTTCATCAACTGTCGTCCAAACAACACGAATTTGTCAAAGGAAAATCTACTGTTACCAATCTTTGTTCTTTTACGGATTATGCATCACATGCCCTTGACAACTGTTTACAGGTTGATACAATTTACTGTAACTTCTCTAAGGCTTTTGATGCGGTACAAGATTCTTTGCTTTTACATAAGCTACATGTCTTTGGTTTGTCGACTGATTTGATTGAGCTTGTTCGTTCCTACCTGCAGGGTAGGAAAAACTGTGTTGAATATCAAGGTGTCAAGTCTCGGATATATGAACCTCCGATTGGAGTTCCACAGAGGTCAATGCTTGCTCTCTTGTTGTTTTGTGTTTTTATTGATGATGTTGTGCAGAGTCTTTCTTCTTCTAATTATTTACTTTATGCGGACGATTTAAAAATATATCGAACTATTGAATCGGCAATAGATTGTGAGTTACTTCAAACTGACCTTAACATGCTTTATCAGTGGTGTACTGCTAACAGTTTGGTACTAAATAAAGACAAGTGTAGGGTCATGACTTTCTCAAGGAAACAGGATACCATTGTTTACCAATATGCAATTAATCAAAAAGCGTTGAAACGTTGTGACACATTCAGAGATCTTGGTGTCATATTTGATTCAAAATTAACATTTAACAGTCATGTCGAAACGTCGTGCAAAGGGTGTTACAGTATTTTAGGATTTCTTGCCAGAAATACGCGTGATCTCAATAATCAAGCACTTATCAGTTTCTATAATGCTTACATTCGTAGCAAATTGGAGTATTGTTCTATTGTTTGGAATCCATGCTATAAGAAATATGCTGATATGGTTGAAAGAGTGCAACGCAAATATCTAAAAATCTTATATTATCGGAGGCATAAAAGCTTCGTTGAACATGGTTATCCTTATGATTTGTTATTGAATGAGTTTTCGTATGTATCTTTAAGCAATCGTAGGATTATGCATGAAATTGTATTTCTTGTAAAATTAATTAGATATGTCATTTTTGATGAGTACTTATTGGCAAAAGGAGAAGGAATAGTGGGCATGGAGAGGGAAGAAAATTGAACAGGTGAAAGAATTCCAGTACTTAGGATATACATTAAAGAGCAATAACTCAGATAGAGCGCATATTCAAGAAATGGTCCGAAAAGCGAACAAAGTGACAGCAATAGAATGGGGAATAGGAAAGCGAAAATTTGGACATGATTATAAGAGAAGAATGATGATGTTTGATAGTTTGATCAAAAGTGTATTTATGTACGGAGCTGAGATTTAGGAACAGAGGGAATATGAAGAAATAGAGAGAGTGCAAGAAAAATACTTGAAAATGGACATTGGGATGGGATTGGAAAAGTATACGCCGGGGTATATAGTGCGAGAAGAAGCAAAAAAGGAGAAAATGAGAGTGGAAGCGGGTAAAAGGGCGGTTGGATTACATAAAACTCGAATATTTATTTTATTTTATTTATTTTGTTGATTTATTTGAATTATGTAGATTAAGTTAATTTGTACCCCTACTGGAGATGTTATTAAGCCTGTAGGGCATATAATAAATTAATACTAAAAACACAGTTGGGACTCCCGAGAAGGTTTCACATTAAAAAAGACATTTGGCGTCCTTGAGAAGGTTTTACATTAAAAAATCCAGTTGGGACCCTCGAGAAGGTTTCATATTAAAAAGAAGACATTTAGAGCCCCCGAGAAGGTTTTACATTTTTAAGAAGGACAGTTGGAACCTCCGAGAAGGTTTCACATTCTAAAAAAAAACATTAGGCGCCCGCGAGAAGATTTTACATTTTGAAACAAGACAGTTGGAACCTCCGAGAAGGTTTCACATTCTTAAAAAAATACATTTAGCGCCCCCGAGAAAGTTTTACATTTTTAATCAAAGAGGGGTGTATTCTCGCCTTTTCGAAAAAGTGGGGTAATTTTATCATTAAAAAAATTGTCATGGCGTCATAAACGTAGATAATGCACAATGCTAGAAAAAAAGAGAAAACAAAAAAAAAGAAAAGGCCAAGTTTGGAATCGAACGGCACGTCCGGTCCACATTCCTGATTCGTAACCACTAGATCACGACCGGGATGCCCTACGTTGTTGTACAGTTAAATCAAATAAACATAGAATTCTTTGAAATGACGTCATCAAATTGTTGGTGGGGTAATTAGCAAAATTTTAGTTAGCATTTAACATGATACTTCTAATATACATACAAAGTTTGACAACAATCGATCCAGTAGTTTCGGATTATAAATAAATAATAAAAATGGGGACAGACAGACATAGACAGGCAGATGGACGGACGGACGGACTACTTTTTTCGTACTCTGGGGGTCATGAAACGTCGAGAAAATATAAAGGTGGCCATTGATCCGACGGACGAGATTACTATACTGCCTTAGCTTTCCGTTCGGGTAGTAACAAGACACATAAGAGTCTGTTTTTTTTTTTTCAAACACACAGTATGTGTTTTTCTTTTTTCTTTTTTTAGAACGATTACTGCGTGTCAGAAGAAAATAGAGGTAAAATAATTTATACAATAATCTTATTTAAAGTACAACTGAAATTTCACAAAACCTACATAATAGTTTAGCAAGTTCGGGGATTATCGGTTTCCACCATATAGACAGACCGACAGACGGAAACAGGAAACAGACACTTTTATATTCTTGAACTAGAAATAGACATCCATGAAAATTAGCTTAGACACGAGAAATGAAAACGATCATTTTTTCTTTGAATCTGAATCTAAAAAAAATGTAAAGAAGTCTGTCGCGTTGAGAAAGAAACATCCTTTTAAAAATATTTTCTTAAACATTTTTTGTGCTACAAGAACTCAACACCTGCGGACTCCTCGATATCTGATTCTATTGTTAGAAATCGACAAAAGGTGCATAACTAAATTTTTTCAAATCGAACACTTGTATATTTTTAAGATATTCTAATTGATTCCTTGTTAGGTTTTATAACCAATTTATTTTATTTCTTTTTGAAATTCCGATGCAACGTTGCCATTTTTATTGAAATTTTTTAGGAATGGGGTTGAAAATAAAATCGCAGTAGAGTTATTTTTAAAATGTATTTTACAATTTTTTGTAATGAAATAAATAAAGATACGCGCTTTATTGTACCATAAATCACATGGAGTCTTAATATACAGGCTATGTATAAAAAACTTCTAAAACTTTACAATTTTCAAATATTTGTATTCAGTTTTCTCAAATAGAATACCCTATATTTTATTATTGCATCTTATTCTGTTTTTTGTTCTACTTGTCTTTTATTAAGTATTTGTTTTTAAAATGGTTATTACTGCGATTTTTTAGTTTTTTGAGAGCCAGACCGACATATCGGTAAAAAAATGGAATAAGCGGGAGTTACAAAAATGATATTTAATAATTGTAACATTTTAGAATTGCTTATAAACACTCTGTATATTAGAATTTGGTTTAACTAATACCACAACAAAGCGCATAAATGTTTGCTTTTTCACAAACTATTATTATTCAAATTTTAAAATTGCCCTATTGCTATATTTTTTGTAAACACTCGTATTGCTGAAAAATTTCAATAAAATTGGAATAGCATGACAACGTTGCATTGGAAATACAAAAATGATTTTAAAGCACTCAAACTGTCTAAAAATATATACATAGTGTGTATTATTCTTCAGTCTGTGTCTCTAATGACAATTAGCCAAGTATCAAAGACCGCGCTCTTCGTGACTCACCCTGTATGTTGTTCTCATATATATTGTCCAATATCTAATAAAATAAAAAATAAAAATATCCACCAAGATATTATTCATAATTTTTGATTAGTATCAAACATAATTTCATTAAAAATAAATAGTATCTATTAAAAGGCAATTTAAAAAAGTTATAATAAAATACGATGTGACAATCAAAAGATCAGGATCTAGAGTTACTTCCCCATGCCTAAAACTTTAGAGCCAATAGCATGCCTCATTATGACAACTTCACACATCATTAACTTCTTTACTAGGAGAAGGAAGAGAATAATAAATTACCCTAACTGCCTGAACGAATTCTTGAACGTAGGGCGATGCCAGACCTTCACTTTCAATTTCAATATAATGTCTCATTCCACTAACGAGATCCAAAGGAATTTCCCAAGGTAAGCCAAAAAAAAATCATTGAAGTCTCCAGTTTCCGTCTGTATGTCTGTCTGTTTGCCTGCCGTCGTTTGTCTTTATTTTGGAGGTAGATAATATCTACAACTACTGAAACTATTAGGTAACGTGAAATTTCAGTAGTTTATCGAGTAAATGTGAAACGCTAATGCATCCTTCTAAGAAATTGATGACGTCATATCAAAATGTTGCTAAGTAAATTTCACTTAAAATATATAAAACAATCTGTTCCTTTGTTCTATTTAGCTTAACATATGTAAATTACTGGACACAAAAAATGAAAATTGAGATTTTACAGACAGAAATACAGAAATCAAACTTTGTCTCTTTCTATCTTATACTCATACTATTTTACTGGAGACAGTATGAATTGGGCCAGTTCTAGCTGATGTTCTTAAAAAAGTTTTTAAGAAAATCAGTGCAATTGGTTTGAAGGTTCAGTCTGTAACCTCAGATATGGGATCGGCGAATCAAGCTATGTGGAAAACCTTTGGAATAAAAGCTGAAAGAAAATGCGAAACAAAAAATTATGTCCTAAACACTGTTAATGGCGAAAAAAATTACTTTTTAGCAGATGGGCCACATTTATTAAAAAATATAAAGCCATTTTTGGTACAAAACAAAATCATTCAATTACCAAATGATTTTGTTGAAAAATATAAACTAACTTCTGATCTGAGTGACGTGCAACACATTCAAGATTTTTGTGAAGAAGAAGGCAAATTTGAGCTGCAATTTGCGTCTAAATTAAATCTGGATCTTTTACAATCTGACCATTTTAACAAAATGAAGGTGTCAAATTCTCTAAACGTTTTCAATGGAAATGTTAGTTGTGGAATAAAATTTGATTCGGAAGAGGAGAGAGAAGACATATCTTCTCTAACGACAGCTGTTTTTATTGATGTTGTTCTAGTTCTAGATCAACTATTTTGGCCGTGAGCAAGTTTAATATGGCTGTCTATAGGGAAACTATAGAATTCCTTCAAGAGATCATTAAGTTATTTTTAAACTTAAAAGTCGCTCCTGACAAATTTGGAAAAGCAGTTTGGAAGCATATTCAAACAGGTGTTATACTGACTACAACATCAATTTTAGACCTGCAAAACTTGTTTTTGAACGAAAAAAAAATACTCATATTAATTAACATCGAGATTTTCTCTAGATTGTTTAGCAAATGTATTTTCCCAAATTCGATCAAGGCGGCCATTCAATTTAAATATGACTCAAAACTTTTATCAGTTTCTCAATATTTGGACGTTCCAAAAAACTCAAATTACGAAACCGACAAAACAACACTTTTAGTTGGTTTTTTGAGCTATATTAAAAATAATAACAGAAAAGAAAACGATGTTCCTAAAGGAAAAGAAAATTTAGCTTTACCTAGAAATTGGAATTTGAAGAAAAAAGAATTTTCTTTGAGAGAAAAAAATGCTTTGTACAGTTGCACAGGTTACGTTGTTACAAGCTTGATAAAAAATCAAAATTTTTTTCAAAAAATGTTTTGTTGCTTTGGTCTCTAAGAAGAATTGTAATGAAAATTATGCAAAATTTGTGGCATTAAAAGAATATAAAACTGGTGCTTTACATTACGCTTCAGAGAACGCGTTCCAAATAGCAATTTTAGTAGAGCAAATATTTTGTAATTTGAGAGATTATTTAAAGACTAAAAATTTTTGCACTGGTAATGTTTGGAAGTCATGAAAAAAGAAATTAGGAAAAATTCGACTTATCGCTCAATACAATTTCCAACATGCTGCAACAGCAAAACAAAATTTACTGCAAGAATGATAGTTTACCGTCTGAAAATCTATACCAGAAAATGGCCCAGCAAAATCCATGCAATGAGGGATTTGGTTGAAAATGCAAATCAAAAATAAAAAAAAAAAATAAAGGGTAACAGTTTCGTTGTCCAAAATTTCTTGAGTTTATATTAAAACTATTTAACCGACAAATTTCGAAATAAAAAATAATTGTCTTCGATATTTTGTTTATTATATTATGTAAATAAGCTTAATACCACTAATTCCATAGTCACCCCTATTTAAAATTTTCCTAGTAACGCCACTGACCTTTTGTCAGTATTTGCTCTACTCTTATCATTATATTATTTAGGTACACTAGATTTATCCAGCGCAACATATTCGTAACATATAAGAAATCACCATAAAAAGTTACTAAAAAATGTCACATTCTAAGTGTTTTTGACTAGGTGTATTTCCAGGACTATTGTGATAAAGTAAATTGAACGTCATTGAAAATGACCCAGTTTCAAAGTCAAGGTTGTGCAGCTTCGAAAAAAACTTATAAATTGGGTATTAGTCACACTTCATAGAATCGGGGAAGTCCTACGCAAAATTTTTAAATCAATTTTTCAATATCACAAAAGGTACATTTATATAACTGGCTTTCTATGTATAAGCGGTACCACACATCGCTGAGCACCACCACAGATTTTAAGTAAACATGAACAAAAAGTACACAGAGAAAGTAAAAAATTTCTACACAAAAATAATAATAAACTCCCGGTTTTGGTTTCGTCTTATTAATAAATTTTTCACTTTCTCTGTCGCCACCATTGAACCATCACACCGACATTGATCTATAAATATAAATGGAAGAGTATTTATTACCACTTTCTTCGACTGCAAGCTATTTTTTTTTCGAACATCTAATTATGTACAATTAGACGCACAGCAAAAGTGTAAGTCAATATACGACACTCCTTAACTAACGGTTAACTAAGTACAAGTTAAAGAGGTAAGGGTCATGGCAGAAAAGGAAATTAACCATTGTATTCGGCATGTTACAAGCGAAATAATGGCTACTTAGTCGTCCAAGCTATATTAATGGGTAATTAAACCAGTAAGCGTAGGCGCGTTATGTAGAAAAACACAAAATTGCTTACAATAAACTGGAACATAATATTGGATAGGTACGTGTTGAAAACAACAATAACAGCAAACTGATATCAAGAAATGTAAACATAACACCTTTTGGAAAAACCAGACTTTCGGAAGTAATTATCTCGCTCCAAAAGGAAAACGCTAAATTTATTATTTCATAGCACTTTTTATCGCATATGTACTTTTTGTAGAAGTGTTGACGCAAATCTTTTAATTAGATTCTTGTAAAATACAGTGTAGCATAAACAATCGCCACCAATGGATTACTTGTGATTAAGGAAGTTAGATCATCGCATCGGAAACAGATTTTATCGAATCGTGAACTTCACTCTTATCAGTTACCAGTTTCCTTGATCATTGTCACTTTGTTAAGTTGGTTATTTTATTGTGGCACGATTACCCTCTAACGTTCTATTTGGAATAATTTGTGTCTTTCACTCAGTTTCTCTATAATTATACCCTACTGATACAGTTCATTATTCCACTTCTTGTGTTAAAACCATCAGCACAATTATTCGCCTATAAAAAAATAGACCGACGTACAAACACGCCTGCCAAAAAAATTGTGAACACGTGCACATATCATCCCAAAGCATATTATGTGAAATAATTTACCTACATTTTATAAAATAACATACTTCTCTATTTGTGGTTTATGAATCCGCCTTTAATTTTTTTTTTTGTTTCTTCCGTACCACTTACGTATAATCGGTCAAACTTAAAGTGATTAACTTAACTTTTAAAACCGCCATATGATTTGTCAAAACACCTAGTATTCACTTCTTAACACATCGACACGTGTTTTCTACCTGAGAGAAGTTACCACTTTAATTTCCTCCAACTATAACCCATAAAAAATAATAACAAATACGAAAAGTCCGACCCTGACTAGCAGAGAGTCCATACTCAAGTCATAAATCTTGTCGAATGCTCATCTTCCGTTCTGTCGTAACCAGAGCATTATCAATCATAAAATTTTATGAGGTACAACTCAAACGAGCATGATAAAATCTATTTTCGAAACATTTTTGGCTTTTTATAGTTACCTGAAGTTTAAATTTTTATCCACAAGTCAATAAATGCGAAGCGTATTTCCATAATAAGGTATTTCAAAATTACTGAACTATCGGGAAATTTAAGACCTGTTGAGATATCATATAAACGGGAAAGTTTTATCAAAACTTGAAACAAAAAATACAGAAAAATGTAAAACGTACATAATAAAAAAAAATGTAAAATTTGCCTGACTATCTCACTCACAAAAATCAATTCTTAAACCAATAATTACTAACACGATTTTTTATTTTTGTTTAAGATAAATCTTACTGAAAGTTTGTTTCTATAACCTACAATTAAACTATTATCTCCTTTATGTTTTCTCTTATTTATTCGTTCTTGACGTTTAAAGACCCTTAGAGAAGGAAAAAATAGGTGTCTTGTTTCCGTCTGTCTATCAGTCCATCTGCTGTCTGTCCAAATTTTTATTAGATAGATAAACTACTGGACCGATTGTTGTCAAATGTTACACGTGTGTTAGAAATATCATGTAGATGGTAAAAAGCTAACCAAAATTCGGATAAACATCCCCACCAACACTGGGATGACGTCATCTCCAAAATTTGCATTAGTAAATATTATTTAAATTTTATGAAATAAGATAATCCTTCCCATGTGGTTTATGAATCCGTGTTTAGTTTTTTTTTCAACGTTAATTTTTTTCAATTTTTCAATTTCTTGACCAAATTTTTCAATTTTTCATTTTCTCAATTTTTACATTTTCAATTTTCGATTTTCCAATTTCTCTCTCTGTTTTTAATTACCGGATTTTCCGATTTATTTAATTTTCAATATTTCGATTTTACAATCAATACATATTTCGTTTTCTCAATTTTGCAATTTTTCGATTTTTAGATTTCTAATTATTTAATCTTTCTATTTTTCAAATTTTGGTTTCTTCAATTCTTCAAGTTCTTGATTTCCAATTTTTAAATTTTTTATTTTGTTCATTTTTGATTTTTCAGTTTTTCCAATTTTTTTATTAATATTGAAAAACCGAAAAATTAAAATTCGTAATTTAAAAAAACCGAACAAAATTAAAAATCGAAAAAATGAAAAACCTGGAAATAGCGAAATCGAAAAGTGGAAAATCGAAAATTACAAATCGAAAAACTAAAGGAATATTTCTCGCTTTTTCAGTTTTTCAATTTTTTATTTTTTTTTTTCGATTTTTTTAATTTTCCAATTTTAATTTCTGAATTTTTAATTTTTTGTTTTTTCTAAATGAATAAAAAAATTTTTCAACATCTAAAAATCGAGAAACTTAAAAATCTTAAAATATTAATGAGATTAAGATCGAAAAATTGAAAAATCAAATATCGACAAATTCAAAAATTAAAAATACGAAATTTAAAAATTGAAAAATTGAATAAATGAAAAAGTTGAAAAATGAAAACATTTTAAAACCGTAAAATTGATGACATTTTTTTAATTATAATTAAATTAAAAAATCTAAAATTGAAAAATAGAAAAACTGATGATCGAAAATTTAAAAATTTCACATTGAAAAAAGAAAAACTATACAATCAGAAGATTGGAAAACCGAAAAATTTTAAAAACAAAGAAAATAAGAAACCGAAACGAAATATTGCAATTCAAAAAACTGACACAATAAAAAATTAAAAAATTAAAAATTGAAAACTTGTGAAATTGCAAATTGAAAAATTGCAAAATCTTACAGTTGGAACATCCAAAAATTGGAAAAGCAAAATACTGAAAAATGTAAATGAAAACTCAAAGAGTTACACATCGTAAAATTGGAGAAACAAAAAAAATTAAAAATTGAAAAATTGCAAATCGAAAAATTGAAGAAACAAAAAACTGAAGAAACGAAAAATTTCAAATATTTAAATTGAAAAAAAAACTGAAGAATACGAAAAATTGAAAATATTTAAATTGAAGAACAATAAACTGAAGAAACGAAGAATTGAAAATATTTAAATAGAATAACAAAAAATCAAGAAATCTAAAATTGAAAAGTAGAAAAACTGAAATCCGAAAAATTGAAAATATTTAAATTGAAAAAACAAAAAATCAGAAAATCTAGCATTGAAAATTAGAAAACTGAAAACCGAAAAATTAAAAAATTTCACATTGAAAAAAGAAAAATTATAAAATCAGAACATTGGAAAACCGAAAAGTTTTAAAAATAAAGAAAATAAGAAACCGAAACGAAAAATTGCAAATCAAAAAATTGAAACAATGAAAAATTGAAAAATTGAAAAATTGAAAATTGAAAACTCGTGAAATTGCAAATCGAAAAATTGCAAAATCTTACAGTTGAAACATCCAAAAATTGGAAAACCAAAATACTGAAAAATGTAAATGAAAACTCGAAGAGTTACACATCGTAAAATTGGAGAAACAAAAAAAATTAAAAATTGAAAAATTGCAAATCGAAAAATTGAAGAAACAAAAAACTGAAGAAACGAAAAATTTCAAATATTTAAATTGAAAAAAAAACTGAAGAATACGAAAAATTGAAAATATTTAAATTGAAGAACAATAAACTGAAGAAACGAAGAATTGAAAATATTTAAATAGAATAACAAAAAATCAAGAAATCTAAAATTGAAAAGTAGAAAAACTGAAATCCGAAAAGTTGAAAATATTTAAATTAAAAAAACAAAACATCAGAAAATCTAAAATACAAAAATATAAAACTGAAAACAGAAAAATTTTAAAATTTCATATTGCAAGAAAGAAAAATTATAAAATCAGAACATTTAAAAACCGAAAAATTGAAAAAATAAATAAAATAATAAACCCAAAGGAAAAACAGCAAATCAAAAATTGAAGCATTGAAAAATTGAAAAATCGAAAAATTAAAAACATAAGAATTGAAAACTCGTGAAATTTCAAATCGAAAAATTGCAAAATCTTACAGTTGAAACATCCAAAAGTTGGAAAACCAAAATACTGAAAAATGTAAATAAAAACTCGAAGAATTACATATCGTAAAATTGAAGAAACAAAAAAAATAAAAAATTAAAAAATTGCAAATCGAAAAATTCAAGAAACAAAAAACTGAAAAACAAACAATTAAAAATATTTAAATTCAAAAAAAAATAAAAAAACCAAAGTTGAAAAATGGAAACACTGAAAACCGAAAAATTTTAAAATTTCACATTGAAGTAAAGAAAAATTATAAAATCAGAACATTTAAATACTGAGAAATTGAAAAAAAATAAAGAAAATAAGAAACCGAAACGAAAAATTGCAAATCAAAACATTGCAAAATCTTAGAGTTGAAACATCCAAAAATCCGAGAACCAAAATACTGAAAAATGTAAATGACAATTCGAACATTTACACATCGTAAAATTGAAGAAACAAAAAATGAAAAATTGAAAAATTCTAAATCGAAAAATTCAAGAAACAAAAAACTGAAGAAACGAAAAATTTTAAATATTTAAATTACAAAAAAGAAAAAATCAAAAAATCTAAAATTGAAAGATAGAAAAACTGAAAACCGAGAAATTTTTAAATTTCACATTGAAATAAAAAAAAACTATAAAGTTGGGACGTTGAAAAACCGAAAATTTAAAATATAAAGAAAATAAGAAACCGCAACGAAAAACTGCAAGTCAAAAAATTAAAGCATTGAAAAATTGAAAAATCGAAAAATTAAAAATATAAGAATTGAAAACTCGTGAAATTTCAAATCGAAAAATTGCAAAATCTTACAGTTGAAACATCCAAAAGTTGGAAAACCAAAATCCTGAAAAATGTAAATGAAAACTCGAAGAATTACATATCGTAAAATTGAAGAAACAAAAAAAAATGAAAAATTAAAAAATTGCAAATCGAAAAATTCAAGAAACAAAAAACTGAAAAAACAAAAAATTAAAAATATTTCAATTGAAAAAAACAAAAAATCAAAAAATCTAAAATTGAAAAATAGAAAAACTGAAAACCGAAAAATTTTAAAATTTCACATTGAAATAAAGAAAAATTATAAAATCAGTACATTGAAAAACCTTACAATTGAAAAAATAAAGAATATAAGAAACCGAAACAAAAAACTGCAAATCAAAAAACCGAAGAATTGAAAAATTAAAAAATTGAAACAGTGAAAAATTAAAAATTGAAAACTCGTGAAATTGCAAATCGAAAAATTGCAAAATCTTACAATTGAAACATCCAAAAATTGGAAAACAAAAATACTGAAAAATGTAAATGAAAACTCGAAGAGTTACACATCGTAACATTGAAGAAACAAAAAACTGAAGAAACGAAAAATTGAAAATATTTAAATTGAAAAAATCAAAAATAAGAAAATCTAAAATTGAAAAATAGAAAACTGAAAACCGAAAAATTAAAAAAATAGAGGAAATAAGAAACTGAAATGAAAAATTGCAAATCAAAAAATTGAAACACTGAAAAAATGAAAAATTGGAAATATTTAAATAGGAAAAACAAAAAATCAGAAAATCTAAAATTGAAAAAAAGAAAAACTGAAAACCGAAAAATTTTAAAATTTCACATTGAAATAAAGAAAAATTATAAAATCAGAACATTGAAAAACCGAAAAATTCAAAAAATTACGAAAATAAAAAACCGAACCATTGAAAAATTGAAAAATCGAAGAATTAAAAAATTAAGAATTGAGAACTCGTGAAATTGCAAATAGAAAACCTGCAAAAACTTACAATTGCAACATCCAAAAGTTGGAAAAACAAAATACTGAAAAATTTAAGATGGAAACTCGCGTAAAATTGACGAAACAAAAAAAAAATAAAAATTGAGAAAATGCAAATCAAAAAATTCAAGAAACAAAGAATTGAAGAAAAAAACAAAATGAAAAATGGCAAATGAAAAATTAAAGAATCGAAAAATTGGAAATATAAAAACTGAAAACTCGAAAAATCGCAAATCGAAAAACTGAAGAACAAAAAAATTTAAAAATTGAAAAATTCAAATCAAAAAAGGTGCGAGAGTGTTATTTAGGCCAAATTTTGTATAAATTTTTCAAAAAGGCGATATTTGTTGGGCTCTACTTCAGAGACAAGGGAAACTCTCTCGAGATAACCTTCGACTAATTTGTTCCTTTAGCTAATAACAAAGTAAAAACGCAGATGACCCTTGAACCAGTCCCTTAATCAAATTGGGCGATCATGTTGTCAGGTTTATGGCTTGATCGCACATTAGATTTAATATTTAATTGAGTTAAATATTTAATCCTCCTACCATTTTAATACTTTTAACTTCACTACGAACTGGATACCCAACGTTTAAACTATTACGCATCTTAATCAGATCCAATTTATACAACATGGTGCTGAATAGACTGCCCTTGAGAAGTTCTGAGTGGCTACTGTGGCAGAATTGCCAGAATGTTCCGGACGCAGAATTAGCTGAAGGCTATATTTTTAATTTTAATGTTTTAATATATATGCATTATAGAATAAACTTTATTCTATCTTATATCCTACAAATAAAAACAGTCATCTTTCAAAAAATTGTATTTCGACATGAAAATATTTTGGCAGTTGTACGAAAATCATTACAGAATGAAGTTTTAAATTATAACTTGCATATACAAATACAAACACTGTCAGGGATACTAATATTAAAATATTATTTCATCATTTTAAACATGGTACATTTTTGTCTCAAAAGTAATAATTTTCTTATGAGTAGAAGTAATAGGTAAACCATTAATAAGAGAATAGAACATTTTTGTCGTCGTAATTTGAAATCTTTCTCTAAAATACTTCCTAAAAATATCTCGCGCCATTTCCATAAGCAAAGGGACTCGTGGATGATTTTCTATTTTTCTTAGAGTGTCACTCGACAATTTTCTCCTTTCTGCAAATTTTGAAATAAGTTCATAAACTTTTGGATGCGCAAAGTAATCTAGAAGATGCTGAATACGTTTGTTGTTGTAACACCGAAACTGTTCCGGAAGCTTCTCTACATCAAAATTAACATCCAAAATGAAGTTTAACAACGAATTTTTCAGTTGGATGTTTGCTCTAGAAATGTCTTCCAGATCAAACTCGTACTCATAAAATGAGTGTGTCCGTAGATTTGTCGGGTCGGGTTCTTCTATGTCCATATGTAGGAGAAGTTTGAAAAGTTCGCAGTAACCATATCTGTTGTACACAATATCAAGAAGTTTGACTTTAACCCTTAAACCATACATTGAGAGATAAATAAAAATTTCTGTTGTTGTAGATTCGTTCTTGGTTTGGGATACGAGGCAAAACAAATCTATGCTGTCTAAAATTTCAATCAGACCGATAAAAGATTGACTTACTATATCGTTTTCAAGAAAAAGTGTTAGTCTGTCTAGGGTCTGCTTTATGCTGAACATACTCTCACACGTGTATTGGTATAGGATGTTATACTGGGGAGTATTTCTGGACTCACTACATAAATACTCACACATAGAGTACTCCTTAACAAGAATACTACTATGAAAAGCACATTTCTTGAAAATTTGACATATTTCGGAAGCACACTTTCCCAACAGAATTTCTAAATGATGATTTTCCAGGTAAAACAAACTGGTCAAAAGATCACCAAACTCACGTTTATCGCTTTCTGGTGTATACGTCACAGGCATACGAAACTCAAACCCATATTCCAAAACTTTGTGAAATAGAAAATTATTTATCCCAGCTAGTGTTAATAGAACTTTAAATTGCATGACCTTGTGGTTTGAATGCTCATCAAACACATAAAAAAATACAGCGTCTTGAATAAAACTCGGTAGTCCAAAAAGAACTATTCGATCAAATGTATCAGGTAGGTCAGCAGCGTAACATAACAAGGTGGCGATGTGTTCCTCATCGATGTATCTAGACGAATTATGAAGGGCTATCTCTATCGTTTTCTCCAAATGTAAGGTATGTTTGATTAACTCACGGACATAATAATGAGTTTTATCGTTCTTTCGTTCACATGCAAGTTCTAGTATTGTCTTGTCAAAGTAGTTTGGAACCATCAACCCGCCAGCTATACAGCAATGGCAGTCCTGCAGTAAATAATCAAAAATTTCTTTTCTGAAAGAACTTAAAATATTTGAGTGATCATCGATTGTTGCAAAACTTACCGATTACAGTTTATGGTTTCTAGAACTAGCTCTGGGAGAGATATGGTTCTTCCTACGTTCCATATTGCCACTTTAGGTAAACGTTTTTTGAAATCTTCCACCTTGTTATTTTTTATGTCTTGAATTAGTTGAGACATAGCTTCTGAGGAATGGTCGTCTCGTAGATGTTGCATTATTGAGTTTGTAGTCAGTCAAGTCGCTGCAAAACGCAGATGTATAATACGAACCCGACTATTTGAACAGTTATTTTTTCGATCAAAACGGTGCGCACACAAGCTACTCTATTTTTAAATATTACCTGGAAGTTCTAGTTTATTATGCTAACAGTTAAGCGTACAACGAATTATTTCTTTCACTAAATACCTAAGTGTTTACAATTTTCTAATTCCATTATATTACTATAATTATTAACGCGTTTAAACTTAATTTTGGATTTTGGATGTTTTTGTTCAACACACATTTATTATCACAATAACTAGTAAAAAAACTTTTAGTTAATATTTCTCTGGCTCATGACCATGTTTAATTACCATTTCAGTTAGAATGTACAAAGATATAGATGTGTTGTTTTTGTAATCATTTTTTTTACGAATGGGGTCTTGGGTGCAGCAGTGTTTGGGAACCCATGGTGTGTTATTCTGAGAGCCCATGGAGATTTTTTTGTAAAATATTTAAAAGAATTTTGGGGGTCTTTGGTGTTTCATTTTTGGAAAATGCTAACCTGACCTGCTTTTGAGTTAACTTTGGTACCCCCTCTTTTTTTCTGAAAAATTTAAAACAATTTTGTGTTTCAAGGTAAAGCTAAAACACGATGGATTGAACCTGTCAAATTCGTAATTATGTTGGTTGCTTTTCTGCAAATATTGCTCTCTGGTCTCAAATAATTCCAAGTAACTTAAGATTTTTTAACAGAACATGGGCCAGTTCAGATTAAAAAATCTAACTATCCTTTTGATAGCAAACACAGGTCGTTTATAGATACCTATTACACAAAAAAGTTGAAAAACAACGAAATTATTCGACGAGATTTTCCAATTTTTCGATATTTCAATTTTTAGATTTTTTGACTTTTCAATTGTTCATCAGTTTTTAGACTGATTTTTGAATTTCGATTTTTCGTTTTTTTATTATTCGATTCTCGATATTTCGATTTTTGATTTTTTTGGATTTGCAATTTTTCGGTTTTTCGATGTTTCACATTTGTGAATTTTTTCAATTTTTCCAATTTTCAATTTTTCAGCTTTTCGATTTTCGTTTTTACGATTTTTCAGTCTTGATACTCGAGTTTTCGGTTTTTAGGTTTTTGGAATTTTTAGTTTTTAATTTTGTGATTTTCAATTTTTCGATCATTGATTTTAGAATTTTCGATTCCATTTTTCAGCTTTCAGACTTCAATTTTGTTACTTTTCGATTTTTCGCTTTCAATTTCCCGATTCCCAAAATTTTCAAGTTTCAGTTTAAGATTTTCAATTTTTTGATTTTTGAATTGTCGTTTTCCGATTTTTGACTTTTCAAATTTTCCATTCGTCAGTTTTAAAACTTTGTGCAATTTTTTTAGTTTTCGATTTTTCCGTTTTTAGAATTTTCAATTTTTAAATTTGCGATTGATTTTTAGAATTCTCGATTTTTCAATTTTTCCATTCTTCAGCTTCAATTTTGTTACTTTCCGATTTTTTGCTTTTTGATTTTACGATTTTCAGAATTTTCAAGTTTCAATTATCAGATTTTCGATTTTTCGGTTTTTCCATTTTCGATTTTCCGTTTTTAGATTTTCGTTTTTCGGATTTTTTGATTTTTTGATTTTTCTATTCGTGAGTTTTTAGACTTTACAATTCTTTTACTTTTAGATTTTTCGATTATTTTACTTTTCGATTTTTTTGATTTTCGAATTTTCGGTTTTCCCATTTTTAGATTTTTGATTTTTCAGTTTTGTATTTTCAGATTTTCTGTTTTTCACATTAGCGAATTTCAGTTTTTCGCATATTTGATTCATCAAATTTTCGATTTTTCGATATTTGATTTTCGAATTTTCGATTTTTCAAATTTTCCACTTTTCTCCTTTTAGATTTCAATTTTCTTACTTATCAATATTCTGAATTTTCGAGTTTCAATTTTCAGATTTTTGATTTTTCGATTTTTCATTTTAAATATTTCAGTTTTTCGATTGTTGATTTTTAGAATTTTTGAATTTTTCATTCTTCGGATTTTTGACCTCCATTTGTTTCTTTTCGAGTTTCGATTTTCGATTTTTCGAATTTTCAATTTTGAATTTTGCGATTTTCGATTATTCGATTATTGATCTCAATCAATTTTTCCATTCTTCCGTTTTAAGAGTTCAATTTTATTACTTTCCGATTTTCCGATATTCAGAATTTTCAGTTTTCGGATTTTAGATTTTTTGATTTTCGAGTTTTAGGCTTTTCAATTTTTGGAACTTCGTTTTTCCGATTTTCGATTTTAAGATTTTTGCTTTTCGTTTTTCCGATTTTTTGATTTTTCTGTTCGTCAGTTTTTAGGCTTTGCAATTTTTTACTTTTCAATTTTTCGTTTATTTTACTTTTAGATTTTTCGATTATTTTTCTGTCCGATTTTTTGATTTGTGAATTTCCGCTTTTTCAATCAACCTAGGTATTTGATTCATTGAATTTTCGATTTTTCGGTTTTTCCATTGTTAGATTTTCGATTTTTCAGTTTTGTAATTCCCCTTTTTTTTTATTTGCTTTAGTGAATTTCAGTTTTTTCGATTTTCCATTTTTCTCAACTTTGATTCATCAAAATTTCGACTTTGCGGCTTTTTTAATTACGGATATTTGATTTTCGAATTTTCGATTTTTCAATTTTTCCATTTTTCAGCTGTTAGACTTCAATATTGTTACTTTTCGATATTCCGGATTTTCGAGTTTCAATTTTCAGATTTTTGATTTTTCGATTTTCCAATTTTTGGATTGTTGATTTTTCGAATTTTTGATTTTTCATTTTTCCATTCTTCGGTTTTTAGACTTCTATTTTGTTTCTCTTCGATTTTTCTAGTTTCGATTTTCGGTTTTTCAAATTTTCAATTTTGAATTTCGCGGTTGTCGATTTTTCGATTATTAATCTTTAGAACTTTTCGATTTTTCAATTTTTGCCTTCTTCAGCTTTTAGACCTCAATTTTGTTACTTTCCCACAGTTCGATATTTAGAATTTTCAATTTTCAGATTTCCGATTTTTCAGTTTTTGTATTTTGTATCTTTTGATTTTCGTTTTTTCGAATTCCGATTTTCCGATTTTCGTTTTTCGGTTTTTTTTGATTTTTTGATTTTTCTGTTCGTCAACTTCAATTTTGTTACTTTTCTAATTTTTTGCTTTTTGATTTTACGATTTTCAGAATTTTCAAGTTTTTTTTTCGGTTTGTCGCATATTTCATTCATCAAATTTTCGGTTTTTCGGTTTTTGATTTTTCGGTTTTCCATTTTAGATATTTCAATTTTTCGATTGTTGATTTATCGAATGTTTGATTTTTAATTTTTTCATTCTTCGATTTTTGGACCTCCCTTTTGTTTCTTTTCGATTTTTCGAGTTTCGATTATCGGTTTTTCGAATTTTCAATTTTGAATTTTGCGGTTTTCAATTTTTAGATTATTTTACTTTTAGATTTTTCGATTATTATTTTACTTTTAGATTTTTTTGATTTTCGAATTTTCGGTTTTCCCATTTTTAGATTTTCGATTTTTCAGTTTTGTATTTTCAGATTTTCTGTTTTTCACATTAGCGAATTTCAGTTTTTTCACTTTTCGGTTTTTCGCATATTTGATTCATCAAATTTTCGATTTTTCGATATTTGTTTTTCGAATTTTCGATTTTTCAAATTTTTCCACTTTTCTGTTTTAGATTTCAATTTTGTTACTTATTAATATTCTGAATTTTCGAGTTTCAATTTTCAGATTTTTGATTTTTCGATTTTTCACTTTAAATATTTCAGTTTTTCGACTGTTGATTTTTAGAATTTTTGATTTTTAATTTTTTTATTCTTCGGTTTTTTGACCTCCATTTGTTTTTTTTTCGAGTTTCGAGTTTCAATTTTTCAATTTTGAATTTTACGATTATCGATTATTCGATTATTGATCTCAATCAATTTTTCCATTCTTCCGTTTTAAGAGTTCAATTTTATTACTTTCCGATTTTCCGATATTCAGAATTTTCAGTTTTCAGATTTTAGATTTTTCGATTTTCGAGTTTTAGGCTTTCAAATTTTTGGAACTTCGTTTTTCCGATTTTCGATTTTAAGATTTTTGCTTTTCGTTTTTCCGATTTTTTGATTTTTCTGTTCGTCAGTTTTTAGGCTTTGCAATTTTTTGCTTTTCAATTTTTCGACTATTTTACTTTTAGATTTTTCGATTATTTTTCTGTCCGATTTTTTGATTTGTGAATTTCCGCTTTTTCAATCAACCTAGGTATTTGATTCATTGAATTTTCGATTTTTCGGTTTTCCATTTTTAGATTTTCGATTTTTCAGTTTTGTAATTTCCGCTTTTCTGTTTATTGCGTTAGTGAATTTTAGTTTTTTCGATTTTCCTTTTTCCTCAACTTTGATTAATCAAAATTTCGACTTTTCGGCTCTTTGAAATTCGGATATTTGATTTTCAAATTTTCGATTTTTCAATTTTTCCATTTTTCAGCTGTTAGAGTTCAATGTTGTTACTTTTCGATATTCTGAATTTTCGAGTTTCAATTTTCACATTTTTGGTTTTTCGATTTTCCATTCTAGATTTTCCAATTTTTGGATTGTTGATTTTTCGAATTTTTGATTTTCAATTTTTCCATTCTTCGGTTTTTAGACTTCCATTTTGTTTCTCTTCGATTTTTCGAGTTTCGATTTTCGGTTTTTCCAATTTTCAATTTTGAATTTAGTTGTTTTCGATTTTTCGATTATTAATCTTTAGAATTTTTCGAGTTTTCAATTTATGCCTTCTTCAGCTTTTAGACCTCAATTTTGTTACTTTCCCATATTTCGATATTCAGAATTTTCAATTTTCAGATTTTCGATTTTTCAATTTTTGGATTTTAAATTTTTCGATTTTCCGATTTTCGTTGCTCCGTTTTTCTGATTTTTTGATTTTTCTGTTCGTCAGCTTTTAGGCTTTGCAATTTTTTACTTTTCGATTTTTTGATTTTCGAATTTTCGATTTTTCAAATTTTTCAACTTTTCTGCTTTTAGATTTCAATTTTGTTGCTTATCAATATTCTGAATTTTCGAGTTTCAATTTTCAGATTTTTGATTTTTCGATTTTTCATTTTAAATATTTCAGTTTTTCGACTGTTGATTTTTAGAATTTTTGATTTTTAATTTTTTCATTCTTTGAATTTTGCGATTTTCGATTATTCGATTATTGATCTCAATCAATTTTTCCATTTTTCCGTTTTAAGAATTCAATTTTATTACTTTCCGATTGATTTTTAATTTTTCCATCCTTTCGATTTTCGGTTTTTCCAATTTTCAATTCTGAATTTGGCGGTTGTCGATTTTTCGATTATTAATCTTTAGAACTTTTCGATTTTTCAATTTATGCCTTCTTCAGCTTTTAGACCTCAATTTTGTTACTTTCCCATATTTCGATATTCAGAATTTTCAATTTTCAGATTTTCGATTTTTCAATTTTTGGATTTTAAATTTTTCGATTTTCCGATTTTCGTTGCTCCGTTTTTCTGATTTTTTGATTTTTCTGTTCGTCAGCTTTTAGGCTTTGCAATTTTTTACTTTTCGATTTTTTGATTTTCGAATTTTCGATTTTTCAAATTTTTCAACTTTTCTGCTTTTAGATTTCAATTTTGTTGCTTATCAATATTCTGAATTTTCGAGTTTCAATTTTCAGATTTTTGATTTTTCGATTTTTCATTTTAAATATTTCAGTTTTTCGACTGTTGATTTTTAGAATTTTTGATTTTTAATTTTTTCATTCTTTGAATTTTGCGATTTTCGATTATTCGATTATTGATCTCAATCAATTTTTCCATTTTTCCGTTTTAAGAATTCAATTTTATTACTTTCCGATTGATTTTTAATTTTTCCATCCTTTCGATTTTCGGTTTTTCCAATTTTCAATTTTGAATTTGGCGGTTGTCGATTTTTCGATTATTAATCTTTAGAACTTTTCGATTTTTCAATTTTTGCCTTCTTCAGCTTTTAGACCTCAATTTTATTACTTTCCCACATTTCGATATTCAGAATTTTCAATTTTCAGATATTCGATTTTTCAGTTTTTGCATTTTGGATCTTTTGATTTTCGTTTTTTCGATTTTCGATTTTCCGATTTTGGCTTTTCGGTTTTTTGATTTTTTATTTTTCTGTTCGTCAACTTCAATTTTGTTACTTTCCGATTTTTTGCTTTTTGATTTTACGATTTTCAGAATTTTCAAGTTTTTTTTTGGTTTGTCGCATATTTAATCATTCATCAAATTTTCGATTTTTTGGCTTTTAGATTTTTCGATATTTGATTTTCGAATTTTTGATTTTTCAAATTTTCCACTTTTCTGCTTTTAGATTTCAATTTTGTTACTTTTCGATATTCCGAATTTTCGAGTTTCAATTTTCAGATTTTTGGTTTTTCGATTTTCCATTCTACATTTTCCAAGTTTTGGATTGTTGATTGTTCGAATTTTTGATTTTCAATTTTTCCATTCTTCGGTTTTTCGACTTCCATTTTGTTGCTCTTCGATTTTTCGAGTTTCGATTTTCGGTTTTTCTAATTTTCAATTTTGAATTTAGCTGTTTTCGATTTTTCGATTATTAATCTTTAGAATTTTTCGAGTTTTCAATTTTTACCTTCTTCAACTTTTAGACCACAATTTTGTTACTTTCCCATATTTCGATAATCAGAATTTTTAATTTTCAGATTTTCGATTTTTCAGTTTTTGGATTTTAAATTTTTCGATTTTCCGATTTTCGTTGTTCCGTTTTTCTGATTTTTTGATTTTTCTGTTCGTCAGCTTTTAGGCTTTGCAATTTCGATTTACGGTTTTTCGGTTTTCCCATTTTTCGATTTTTGATCTTTCGATTCTAAACCAATAAAATAAGTATTAACACTTTTACAAAATTTATATAAACATCGAAGGAGTACATTTTGAACATTTGATGTCACTGTATGCAAAAGTACTTCATTTTACTTACTTTCCTCATTCATAACAATTAAGTACTTATTTTCTCTATAAACGCTATCATTTTTCTCCGAAATTTATAATTCATAAATTACATCCTCAGTAAGAGGACTTCAGCTCGTCACCAACGACTTCACTTTTTGATCAGTGTTCATGTCATATTGACTAACAATTTACCAATTTAAGTGTGATTATTTGTTCAAATAATTCACGCCACAGAGCGACGTGCTCCATCTCTTACACACTAGTGAATCGATTACATATTTTTTTCACACTAGTCCATTCCAGAAATCTTAATGAACCAATTACTCCTATTTTTTTCACTTTTTTACACCTTCAAACTAATCTCCTGCCGAAAACCACAGCCTGCATTTTCTCGTTCCTCAATTCGTGAAACCCCAAGATACCACACCATCCAGTTCTTAACTCTCGCCCCGGAAGCAAAAATAAAGCAAGTCCATTAAACCGCACACTTCTCCAACCCACCTTAATAAAATACACCCCATTAAAACGGAGTAATCCACCCCCGACTCTCACCCTGACCCTTATCAACGAACAAACACACCCACAAATAGACGAATTCTTCTCCTCAGCCCCAACCAAAGCCATAATTTGTCAACAACAGACAGGTATAAATCAAATAAAGGTGACCAGAGGATATGTTAATGGTTGGTTTGTGAAACCTGTTCGAGCATAAATAATCTTAAAACACTGGTAAGAAGGAAATGTAGGTAATACGAACATGCAAGGCATTTTTTAATAAGTGTAACAAAATTTTAATGACGCTGAAATAATGTTTATGCAAATGTCGACTCGGTTTGAAGATGTTGATTCGATTAAGGACGGTTGCGGTATTTGTATACACGTATTTATTATTTCTGAACTGCTAGCGATAAACAACTTTTTATTTAAATTTTCAAAACTTGTTTACTTTTAAATGAATCTAGATTTAACAAAAGGGACACGAATGCGAACTTCTTAAAAAGTTTTATGATTTAACTTAATGTATAGCAAGATGACTTCCGAAAGCTTTCACAATGACGTTGGAATTTCCATACCTCTTCTTTCCTTTCCTCCACTGCAAAATAATAATAAAATTGAGAGCGTTAGTTAGTTACTCCTGTACTTGTTACTTATGAATCCGTGTTGGGTTTTCTATGGGTTCTACCCTAGACAACCAGATTTTTCAAAACAAAAAACAAAATTGTACCACAAGATTTTGCCATTTAATTTTGAAACTACAAAACTGAATGCTCCGAAATCCTGTAAACGATTTAACGTTATCGCAAATTTTATAATTTTCAAAAGAGGGGGTTTTGTTGGACTGGATTTTTGGGTATTGTAGTCCCGCAAATTTTGTTGCTTAGGAGAGAAAAGGTCCACTAATAAATCATCTGTTCCCCGAAACCTCCTTTTCTCCATAAGTACCTACCTGGGGTCGGTACTTATACATTTCTAAAGATAATTCACAAGGGTCGTAAATCTGAGACTTATTAGTACTAATCCCTTTAACCACCGCACTGTGACAACCTGCACCTGAACATCCCTCCGTACCCCCACTTTTCTTGAAAGTTAAACATCGAACTTATCAGTTATCACTACAATTTGTGTTGTCTTGTGACCATCCTGGTGTGCAGAGTCTTGTGATTGTTTCACCAAATGGAGTAGAAATCATTACTCTCCAAGTAACGAGTATTAGTTGTTTATTAATTTTCGGGTACTTCACATAATGTCCATTTCCTCTAATTCAAGGTATAAACTGTTGAAACCGTTTGTGTTCCAAAATATTAAATGTGTTACTTTTAGCTCGGGTGAGACCCGAATGGGTACACGTTTAAAATTAGACGAAACGGAACTCAAAAGTATAAAGGTATCGATTGTGCGAAGAAATATAAGTGAACCAAATACGTCTGAACCTTTAGTGCGAAGCTTGGAACATCCGTCACAATTGGTTGTTCATTATAGGCCAGGTAAATAGTAGCTTTAATTTTGTAGATTTTAATCAAAATTTGGTGGTTGAATTTTACTTAGTAATTAAGTTACTGCATCTGATTTTGTGTAAAATAAATGACACGCCAAAAGCACAATTATGCAGAGACAGAAGAACAATTTCTTTTTGTATAGCAAGAATTTTTTGCTCTGTTGAGAAACTTGACACTAATTTTCAGATGAGGGAGTTCGACCAATTTTTGATCGTGGTTACATTATTGTCAATACACAAAGACAAGAAGAACGGATGGTGGTAACCTCTTCAAAAGGAAATAACAAGGGTTCATCCCATCGACCTAGTTCTAGTAGTACTGATGCACACACGTCCAGAGACCACTCCAAGGAAGAGTACAGGACCAGTGAACATTATTCTTCCAAATCTCGGTAAGATGAACAAACTCAATCAAAAATAGTAAATTTAACCTGGCGTAGATTTTAATTAGGCGAAGTAAGTCGAATTCCCGCAACACACCTCCTCGATACCATCGAAGCAATAGCCCTCGGAGGTCTCCGGAGGCACATAAAAACCGCGAACGGTCACCCAGAGGTTCTCGTCATAGGTACAGTCGATCTCCGTCTAGTCACAAAACAGCCCCTCCGGAAAAATTAAGGAGTCGGCACAGGTCAAGGACGCCTTCACCGAGAAGGAGCAGCAGCTACCTCAGCTTTTTTCTTGTGAATATTAAAAAATCAAGGGATGTTTTATGTTACTTGCAGAGGCCGGAGCCGAAGCTATTCGCCCCACTATAGATCTAGACGCAGTAGATCTCCCTATCGCCGGGAAAGATCTAGAAGAAGCAGATCGAAAAGTAGTCGACGATATGATGAAGACAGGTCCGAAAGGCGCGAAAAGTACAAACCTCCGCGAATACCAAATCCATATTTTGGGGTAATACTTTTTATGTCTAATCGTGTTGCAGATTTCTTATTATTTAATTATTTTAATAGGGTGCAGAATTTTGTTTTCCTAATCCCATGCTTCATCACATGATGCCACCTGCACCATTTCCGTACCCATTTAGACCAGGAATGCCACCCATGATACCGCCAAGAATGCCATTTAGGCCTAGAATAGGTTATAATGGTAGGCCGCCGTGGCCCAGAACTACCCCTACGACGAATGCGTCAGTTGGAAGTAGTTCTGTTGTTACAACGACGACTTCATAAAAAACAACGAACAATGTAAATGATTAAGGTGATATTAGATTTAGATATATTTTGTAAGTTTGTGCAATATTAGCATTTATGGATGTAATTTAAATTTTATATCCTCCGTTTACGGTTTATGAATCCGTGTTGAGTTTTTATATTAGACGTCAAAATTTTTGGAAAAAAAATCAAAAACACTTTCCAATTTACAGCTATTGGAAGCATGTTAAATCGCTACTCAAAATTTATCGATTCATGCCTCCAGGAACTGATGACGTTATTTAAATGATAAAAAGTAGCATAGTCCTGAACTTGTGATCTATAAATACGCTGTTGAGATTTTTCGGCGTTTCGATTTTTCTATTTTTCAACTCTAGATGTCTCAATTTTTCAATATTTCATTTTGGGCTTTTTCAATTTTTTCATTTTTAAAATTTTCGATTTCTCGATTTTTTTATTTTTCGATTTCCCAATTTTCCTATGTTTCAATGATAGTTACGATTTGAAATATTTCACTTTTTCAATTTTTTTCAAATTTTTAGTTTTCCGATTTCTGAGTAACCTTTTTTGTTATTTTCCCATCTCCCAACTTTTTTCCATGTTTTATGCCTACGAATTTTCAACTTTGCATTTTTAGTTTTTCGATTTCTCAATTTTCCAATTTTTTAATTTCTCAATTTTTTTACATTTCTTTCAGTTTTTTGATTTTTCAATATTCCGATCTTTCGACTTTTCGATTTTTGAACTCCTGGATTTTTTACTTTTTGGATTTTCAATTTTTCGTTAAACTTAAATTTTTTCTATTTTTCGACTGTTATACTTCCATTTCCAAATTTTTCAAATTTTCGATGTTTTAATTTTTCGATTTTTAAATTTCTAGGTTTTTCGATTTCTCGAGTTTTCAGTACTTCTATACCTATTTCAATTTTTCAATTTTCCCAATTTTTCAATTTTCGATTATCCAGTTTTTAAAATTTTTCTATTTTTCAATTTTTTTATTTCTTGATTTATCGAATTCAGATGTTTCGATGTTTTGATTGTTCAATTTTTCGATTCCTCAATTTTTTCAATTATTAGCTTTTCTTCCCGATGTCTCAGTTTGTGAATTTTTGGATGTTTGGATTTTTGGATTTCTCGCTTTTTCAATTTTTTTCAAATTTTTAGTTTTCCGATTTCTGAGTAATCTTTTTTTTATTTTCCCCTTTTCCCAACTTTCTTTCCATTTTTTAAGCTTACGATTTTTCAACTTTGCTTTTTTAGTTTTTCGGTTTCTCAATTTTCCAATTTTTTAATTTCTCAATTTTTTTGACATTTCTTTCAGTTTTTGGATTGTTCAATATTTCGATCTTTCGAATTTTCGATTTTTGAACTCCTGGATTTGTTCTTTTTTGATTTTCAATTTTTCGTTAAACTGAAGATTTTTCAATTTTTCGACTGTTTTAAACTTCGATTTCTCAATTTTTCAACTTTTCGATGTTTTAATTTTTCAATTGTTAAATTTCTAGGTTTTTCGATTTCTCTAGTTTTCAGTACTTTTATATTTTAATTTTCGATTTTCCATTTTTTTTTAATTTTTCGATTTTTTAGTTCTTTTATTTCTCGATTTATTGAATTCAGATGTTTCGATGTTTTGATTGTTCAATTTCTAGAATCATAATTTTTTTCAATTTGTAACTTTTCTTCTCGGCTTTCGACTTCTCAATTTCACGATCCACTGATTTTTCGATTCCTCGATGTTTCAGTTTGGGAATTTTTCGTTGTTTGGATGTTTGGATTTCTCGGTGTTTCGATTTTTTACTTTTGGATTTTTTAATTTTTCGATTTTCCAATTTTTCGATGTTTTGATTTTTCAGTTCTCCAATTTTTTAAAAAGTTATTTTTTTAATTTTCAATAGTTCTTTACTTTTAACTAAATTAATAAATAAAAGCACGAGACTAACAAGCCGTTGTCTTGAAAAAGACTAATTTAAACTTCAGACACTAAAGGGACACGAATGCGACCTTCTTCTTAAAAAGTTTTATGATTTAACTTAATGTATAGAAAGATGACTTCCGAAAACCTTCACGATGATGTTGGAATTTCCAGACCTCTTCTTTCCTTTCCTCTAGTGCAAAATAATAACAAAATTGAGAGCGTTAGTTAGTTACTCCTACTCTTGTTACTTATGAATCCGTGTTGGGTTTTTACCCTAGACAACCAGATTTTTCAAAACAAAAAACAAAATTGTACCACAACATTTTGCAATTTAATTCTGAAACTACAAAACTGAATGCTCCCTAATCCTGTAAACATTTTAACGTTATCGCAAATTTTATAATTTTCAAAAGAAGGGGGTTTTGTTGGACTGGATTTTTGGGTATTGTAATCCCGTACTTAAAAATTTTGTTGCTTATCTACAACAGAATACCGGTACCCAATCTACGGAACTAGTGCATCTAGAATTTTTAATTTTGTACTGTTGACAGTATACAAATTTCATTCGAGATTCACCCACATAAAACTTTATGACAGATAATGAGTGAAACCCCTGCACAATGGCAACAGTAATTTATTACTTTTAACACCCTATGAGACCAGATATCGGCACGTTCCGGCAGAATTTTTCAGGGCCGTACTCTGTTAAAAAAATAAGGTGAAATAATAGACAAATTGTATTAGTTAAATAATATTTATAAGATTATAAGTCACTATAACGACCGACAAGTAAGATGTGAAATCAGTTATTGAAATGAAGACCAATTCAAATCTACCCAAAGTACCTTTTGGGAATTTGAGTAAACAATTTCATTACCGAAAGCAGGTAAAACTTTCAACTCAACCCGAATACGGCTCTGTATAAAATGACCTGTCAAGCCCTTTTCATAATTTATGGTTGCGGTTTCAGGAGCAACGCTTTTTGAGTGATTGGTCCCATAAAAATTTATGTGGGTGTATCTCGAATACGGTATACTATCCTCAAACGTATTTGGCGTTTATGACTTCACACCAATTTGACTCCCATTATAATTCAATAGGCCGTCACAACCGGATGTCTTAAACCCGCTCACCGATACCTACCTGAAAAGACCTTTTCTGGTAAAAGCACAGGGCAGGACTGAGTTTTGCATTTACCGACAACTGCGCCTTTCGAGTTTTTTATTTTAAGTAAAAACAAAGTAACTTTGTACTCAATCATTTTTTATTACAGCACAACTATTTACTTATTAACTACTACTGCTTATTTATTGATCGAAATAGTCACTGTCATCATCACTCGACTCTTCTAAATTAATAATTAACGGTGTTATCAACCGTGCCCTGTACTGGTCTTCTTCTTTTGTGGAATGTCGTACACAATTGGCCCACATTTCGGCAGTTATTTTGGAAGCTTCTTCCCTAATTATGTCAATTGTTGCACTACTAAATTTTGGTGCCGTATTATTCCTTCTTATATTATTTTTCATTTGCGACCAGATTAGTTCGATGGGGTTAAATATACAATGGTACGGCGGAAGTCTAATCACCCTAAATCCACGATCTCGCGCCATAGCATCTATTTTATATTGTTTCTCAAATTTTCGAGTGTGTAACACTTCTAATAATTGTGTCAAATTCGCTCCGAAGCCAGGTAGGTACAAGCATTAAGGATTATATTGTTTGAGAAGTATTTCTTGGAAGTGGTTAACGACTTAAATCCGGTCCCTTATTATTTTCGGAAATTCCGTTATTTAAGTGTATTAAAAGTATGTTTGAGACGTTATCCTGTTACTTTTCAACTTGAGTTTGCTTTGAAAGCATTTAAAACAGTACACGTGTGTCAATATGTCGAAGATAACTCAAATTAATTTATAGATTAAATCTTTTCCTGAATTTATTCTTCAAGAAGGCACTGTGTTTTGTAGCTTCTGCTACAAACCGCATTTCTACTTACAAATATATGTTTTTGGGATCACCGGCAAAATTTTTTGCTACAATATTTCGAAAAGTATTTAAAAATAAATTGTTACAAAAATACTAATTAAATGGCCTGTTATTATTTTTTTTTATTTATTTGTCACTATTTAATGTAAGACAATAATTTTTAAAAATTTTAACAAACAAAATTACTCTGAGTCCGGTCCTTCGCGTCTCGACCGTCCCTGGCACGTGGCATGGTTTACATTTACTAAGTTTTATGAAGGGTCGGCTGTAAAGTACTTTAAACGTCAAAGCCATAAACGCCAAATATCTCTGAGGATAGTATAACTATTTAACTTACTGTGTTGTAGTGATTGTTTTGTGTATCACTGATGTTTAAGTTGGTTCTTTTTAAGAAATTTTGGTTCCCTGGTCCTCCTATTAATCGGGTACTTTTTTGAGCTATTGATATAGAAAAATCAAACACTTGACAAATGCAAGTAAAATATTTTAATTTTTGTAATTTCATGTTGGTAATGGGTACATGGCCAAAGATGGAGAGAAAAGGTCCACTAATAAATCATCAGTTCCCCGAAACCTCCTTTTCTGAATAAGTACCTACCTGGGGTCGGTACTTATACATTTCTAAAGATAATTCTCAAGGGTCGTAAATCTGAGACTCATTAGTACTAATCCCTTTAACCACCGCACTGCGACAACCTGCACCTGAACATCCCTCCGCACCCCCACTTTTCTTGAAAGTTAAACATGGAAGTTATCAGTTATCACTACAATTTGTGTTGTCTTCTGACCATCCTGGTGTGTAGAGTCTTGTGATTGTTTCACCAAATGGAGTAGAAATCATTACTCTCCAAGTAACGAGTATTAGTTGTTTATTAATTTTCGGGTACTTCACATAATGTCCATTTCCTCTAATTCAAGGTATAAACTGTTGAAACCGTTTGTGTTTCAAAATATTAAATGTGTTACTTTTAGGTCGGGTGAGACCCGAATGGGTGCACGTTTAAAATTAGACGAAACGGAACTCAAAAGTATAAAGGTATCGATTGTGCGAAGAAATATAAGTGAACCAAATATGTCTGAACCTTTAGTGCGAAGCTTGGAAGATCCGTCACAAGTAGTTGTTCATTATAGGCCAGGTAAATAGTAGCTTCAATTTTGTAGATTTTAATTTAATTTTACGTGGTTGAATTTTACTAAGTGATTAAGTTACTGCATCTGATTTTGTGTAAAATAAATGACACGCCAAAAGCACAATTATGCAGAGACAGAAGAACAAATTCTCTTTGTATAGTAAGAATTTTTTGCTCTGTTGAGAAACTGACACTAATTTTCAGATGAGGGAGTTCGACCAATTTTTGATCGTGGTAACATTATTGTCAATACACAAAGACAAGAAGAACGGATGGTCGTAACCTCTTCAAAAGGAAATAACAAGGGTTTATCCCATCGACCTAGTTCTAGTAGTACTGATGCACACACGTCCAGAGACCACTCCAAGGAAGAGTACAGGAGCAGTGAACATTATTCTTCCAAATCTCGGTACAATAAACAAACTAAATCAAAAATAGTAAATTTAACCTGGCTTACATTTTAATTAGGCGAAGTAGGTCGAAATCCCGCAACACACCTCGATACCATCGAAGCAAAAGCCCTCGGAGGTCTCCGGAGCCACATAAAAACCGCGAACGGCCACCCAGAGGTTCTCGTCACAGGTACAGTCGATCTCCGTCTAGTCACAAAATAGCCCCTCCGGAAAAATTAAGGAGTCGGCACCGGTCAAGGACGCCTCCACCGAGAAGGAGCAGCAGGTACCTCAGCTTTTTTCTTCTGAATATTAAAAAATCAAGGGATGTTTTATGTTTCTTGTAGAAGCCGGAGTCGAAGCTATTCGCCCCACTATAGATCTAGACGCAGTAGATCGCCCTATCGCCGCGAAAGATCCAGAAGAAGCAGATCGAGAAGTAGTCGACGATATGACGAAGACAGGACTGAAAGGCGCGAGAAGTACGAACTTCCACGAATTCCAAATCCATATTTTGGGGTAATACTTTTTATGTCTGATCGTGTTGCAGATTTCTTATTATTTAATTATTCTAACAGGGTGCAGAATTTTGTCTTCCTAATCCCATGGTTCATCACATGATGCCACCTGGACCATTTCCGTACCCATTTAGACCAGGAATGCCACCCATGATACCGCCAAGAATGCCGTTTAGGCCTAGAATAGGTTATAATGGTAGGCCGCCGTGGCCTAGAACAACCCCTACGACAAGTGCGGCAGTTGGAAGTAGTTCTGTTGTTACAACGACGACTACATAAAAAACAACGAACAATGTAAATGATTAAGGTGATATTAGATGTAGATATATTTTGTAAGTTTGTGCAATATACATATTAGCATTTATGATTTTTTCGGTTTGTTTTTCCTGAGCGAAATTTAATGGTGTATCCTATTACTCTATTAACTAGCTAATTTATTGACAAATTAGTTACCCTCTTGAATAAATATTAGGACTATTATTTACATTTATTATAATGTTTTTCTAGATTTTCCATTTTAAATGAATGTCTTCGATCACTTAATAGTATATTGTTTTGAAGATATTTTTTATCGATTTAATACATAATGTTCCCGAATGACAAAATGTAGATTTCAAATTGTATTATCAAATGGTAAAACGCTCACCAAAATTTGCCTCCAAAGATTAAATGATATAATCTCCACATTTTACAATACTAGATGTAATTTAAATTTTATATCGTCCGTTTACGGTTTAAGAATCCGTGTTGAGTTTTTATATTAGGCGTCAAGATTTTTGGTAAAAAAATCAAAAACACTTTCCAATTTATAGCTATCGGAAGCATGTTAAATCACTAGTCAAAATTTATCGGTTCATGCCCCCAGGAACTGATGATGTCATCTTACAATTCTGTAGAATATATCTTATTTAAATGTTAAAAAGTAGCATAGTCCTGAACTTGTGATCTATTAATACGCTATTGAGATTTTTCGGTTTTTCGATTTCTCTATTTTTCAACTCTAGATGTCTCAATTTTTCAATGTTTCATTTTTGGGCTTTTTCAATTTTTACATTTTTAAAATTTTCGATTTCTCGATTTTTTTTATTTTTCGATTTCTCAATTTTCCTATGTTTCAATGATAGTTACGATTTCTCAATTCTTGTCCCTTTCAATTTTACGATTTGAATTATTTCACTTTTTCAATTTTTTTCAAATTTTTAGTTTTCCGATTTCTGAGTAATCTTTTTTGTTATTTTCCCATCTCCCAACTTTTTTCCATGTTTTCAGTTTATGAATTTTTAACTTTTTCAGTACTTCTATACCTGTTTCAATTTTTCAATTTTCGATTATCCAGTTTTTAAAATTTTTCGAATTATCAATTTTTTTTAGGGATGTACCGACTAGTGGCCGACCGGTCGGATAAGCCGACTATTCGGCCGTTTTTCATCGTCGGCTGGCAGTCGGCGACTGGTCGGCAAAACAGCCTATCGGTCGGCTTTTTTTATTAAAATTAAAATAGTAAGTATATAAAACAATTAAACCCGGTTTACAGAACCTCAATTAAATATTTAATTGCGATTTAATTTTTAACCCCGCGTTAAAGTACCATGTGACCGACTCTACGCCAATGAGACGTCGCTAATGGCCTTGTTAAATGAGCGATCAACTTAATCTCAGTTAAAATATTGTATAAAATGGCCATAAATTGTGTTATTCTTTATTTTTGTACTGAGTTACAACAAAAAAATTAAATGTTAAAATTATCCAAACAAATTTAACACATTTTTTGGAAAACGAAAAAACTAGTTATTCCTTTTATTTAAATAAAACAAATTTTTAAGATAGTCAGAGAAATAGAAAAAAAAACATACTGTCTGTCGCATTTATAAACCGGTTTTAGCAAAGCCGAACATTCGGCCGACTAGTCGATTTTTACTGACCGAATAATCGGCTAGTCGGTTAGTCGGCCAGACCTACAGTCGGTACATCTCTAATTTTTTTATTTCTCGATTTATCATTTTCAGATGTTTCGATGTTTTGATTGTTCAATTTCTCGATTCCTCAATTTTTTCAATTTTTAGCTTTTCTTCTCGATGTCTCAGTTTGTGAATTTTTCTATATTTCAATTTTTCAATTTTCCCAATTTTTCAGTTTTCGATTACCCAGTTTTTAAAATTTTTCGATTTTTCAATTTTTTTATTTCTCGATTTATCGAATTCAGATGTTTCGATGTTTTCATTGTTCAATTTCTCGATTCCTCAATTTTTTCAGTTTTTAGCTTTTCTTCTCGATGTCTCAGTTTGTGAATTTTTCGATGTTTGGATTTTTTAATTTCTCGCTTTTTCAATTTTTTCAAATTTTTAGTTTCCCGATTTCTGAGTAATATTTTTTTTTATTTTCCCATTTCCCAACTTTTTTTCCATTTTTTAAGCTTACGATTTTTCAACTTTGCTTTTTTAGTTTTTCGATTTCTCAATTTTCCAATTTTTTAATTTCTCATTTTTTTTACATTTCTTTCAGTTTTTTGATTTTCCAATATTCCGATCTTTCGACTTTTAGATTTTTGAACTACTGGATTTTTCACTTTTTGGATTTTCAATTTTTCGTTAAACTTAAGATTTTTCAATTTTTCGACTGTTTTATACTTCGATTTCTCAATGTTTCAACTTTTCGATGTTTTAATTATTCGATTTTTAAATTTCAAGGTTGTTCGATTTCTCGAGTTTTCAGTACTTCTATACCTACTTCAATTTTTCAATTTTCCCAATTTTTCAATTTTCGATTATCCAGTTTTAAAAATTTTTCGATTTTTCATTTTTTTATTTCTCGATTTATCGAATTCAGATGTTTAGATGTTTTAATTGTTCAATTTTTCGATTCCTCAATTTTTTCAATTATTAGCTTTTCTTCTCGATGTCTCAGTTTGTGAATTTTTGGATGTTTGCATTTTTTAATTTCTCGCTTTTTCAATTTTTTTCAAATTTTTAGTTTCCCGATTTCTGAGTAATTTTTTTTTTTCCCATTTCCCAACTTTTTTCCATTTTTTAAGCTTACGAATTTTCAACTTTGCTTTTTTAGTTTTTCGATTTGTCAATTTTCCAATTTTTTAATTTCTCAATTTTTTTGGCATTTCTTTCAGTTTTTTAATTTTTCAATATTTCGATCTTTCGACTTTTCGATTTCTGAACTCCTGGATTTTTTCTTTTTGGATTTTAAATTTTTTGTTAAACTTAAGGTTTTTCAATTTTTCGACTGTTATATACTTCCATTTCCCAATTTTTCAACTTTTGGATGTTTTAATTCTTCAATTTTTAAATTTCTAGGTTTTTCGATTTCTCTAGTTTTCAGTACTTCTACATTTTAATTTTCGATTTTCCAATTTTTTTTAATTTTATTATTTCTCGATTTAATGAATTCAGATGTTTCGATGTTTTGATTGCTCAATGTCTCGAATCATATTTTTTTTCAATTTGTAACTTTTCTTCTCGGCTTTCGACTCCTCCATTTCACGATCCACTGATTTTTCGATTCCTCGATGTCTCAGTTTGTGAATTTTTCGATGTTTGGATGTTTGGATTTTTTAATTTTTCAATTTTCCAATTTTTCGATGTTTTGATTTTTCAGTTATCCAATTTTTACAAAGGAAGTATTGTAATCGAGTCCGTCGGCCGACTCTCTGCTTTTACGTTTTCTCGATCTTTCATGACCCCTAGAAGACGAAGAAATAGGTCTCCCATTTCCGTCTGTCTGTCCGTCCGTCTGTCCGTCTGTCCGTCCGTCTGTCCGTCTGCCGTCCCGGATTTTTATTAGACAGATAATCTCCGAAAGTACTGGACCGATTGTTGTGAAATTTTGTACTTATATTAGGAATATCATGTAGATGGTAAAACGCTAACCAAAATTTGTCTAATCATCCCCACCACTAATGCGATGACGTCACTTCAAAATTGTACATAGTAAATAGGTCTTAAATTGTATAAAATAACATAGTCCTACACATGTAGTTTACGACTCCGAATTCAGTTTTTACCCGAAACGTCCAGATTTTTGGAAAAAAAATCAAAACTATAAAACAACATTTTGCAATTTAATTTTGAATCTGCTAACCCGAATGTTTTGAAATGTTGCAGATGTTTTAAGGCTCTAAAGAGCATCATAAATCTTTAGTCAAAATATATTTGGTTATCCCCTCCAAAAACTTGATGACGTCAGCTCAAAAGTTTGCCAAATAAATCCTATCTAAAATGTACAAAATATGATGCGTCTGTGCTTGTGATATATCACTCCATTCATATTTTTTGGATTTGCATATACAGGGTGACTCAAAAAAATTAATGAATGCGTAAATATATTTTATTGATTTAATCAGGAACTACAAAACCGAATGCTCTGAAATCTTGCAGATGTTTTAAGGTCATAAAGAGCATAATAAATGTTTAGTCAAAATATATTTGCTTATCCCCTCCAAAAACTTGATGACGTCAGCTCGAAAGTTTGCCGAATAAATCATATCTAAAATGTACAAAATATGATGAGTCTGTACTTGTCATTTATCACGCCATTCATATTTTTTGGATTTGCATATACAGAGTGCCTCAAAAAAATTAATGAATGCGTAAATATATTTTATTGATTTAATCAGGAACTACAAAACGGAATGCTCTGACATCTTGCAGATGTTTTAAGGTTATAAAGAGCATAATAAATGTTTAGTCAAAATATATTTACTTATCCCCTCCAAAACTTGATGACGTCAGCTCGAAAATTTGCCGAATAAATCGTATCTAAAATGTACAAAATATGATGAGTTTGTACTTGCGATTTATCATTCCATTCATATTTTTGGATTTGCATATGCAGGGTGACTCAAAAAAATTAATGAAGGCGTGAATTTATTTTATCGATTTGATCAGGAATTACAAAACCGAATGCTTTGAAATCTTGGGAATATTTTAAAGTTATTATAAGCATGGTAAACTTTTGTTCAAAATGTATTTGTTCATCCCTCCTAAAAAAATTGATGACGTCACCCTTAAATTTTGCTGAATAAATCCTATCTAAAATGCAAAAAATATGATGAGTTTGTACTTGTGATTTATCATTCCATTCATATTTTTTAGATTTTCTTAAGAGGTGGTTCAAAAAAATTAATGAAGTCAATTTATTTTATTGATTAAATTAAAGGCAACACTTATTATTAGTATTACACCCCAACCAACCCAATTTGGTAGACACAAAATTTGTTAAAGGAAAAACTCGGTTGAAACATAAGGGTAGCATCGCTTATTTACATCGACTTTAACATTACAGACCTGCATTTGTTTTATGCGATCACTTGGTTCCGCGAATGTGAAATAGACATGTTTATAATCAACCAATTGTGAATTTCACCGTCAAGAATTAAAATAAAACCCAATGTTTTGTATAATAAGCGGAAGTCGAAGCAATAAAACCGATGGTCGTGTTGTTTACAGTTTCTCTGTTCGACTCTCACGTATGCTGTTACGCTTGTCATCTTAAATTAAGAATGTTTATACATAAACGATTTTCAGTTGCCGTATACGCGAGTAAATTGTTTCGTTATTTTATTGATTATAAAAAATCAATATTCAAAACGACCCAATTCATTTTCCCGAAAATTTGGGAATACAATAATTTTATTCTTAGTATTACACTACATCTATCCCAACTGATATACGTGTCCTTGCAAAAATGTTGATGACGTCATCGCAATTTTTTTTAAATTCCCACTACAAAAATGTAATGAGAAAAAAACACAATAGCCATGCAGTCGTCAAGTTTCTGACAGCGAGGGAAGTACTGTCTAAACTCTTTAGACCAATTTTTTAAAAAGTTTTTGTTTTAATTTTCAATAGTTTTGCTTTTAACTAAATTAATAAATAAAAGCACGAGACTAACAAGCCGTTGTCTTGAAAAAGACTAATTTAAACTTCAGACATTAAAGGGACACGAATCCGACCTTCTTCTTAAAAAGTTTTATGATTTAACCTAATGTATAGTGGTACCGCTTTTACGACCAACCAGGTAATCGCCCGCTAACCTACCCCTTCCTTCGGGGAAGTGACCAGGGTGTAAAGAGAGTCGTCTCCGAACAACCGACGAGAACAGTACGACGAGTACACTTGTATATAGCAAATAGTTGTTGATGTTGTAAATAAACATATAAAAGCACATTCCATCGTTTTCGTGATTATTGCGCTAACATAATTTTGGTCCTTCGAGCCGGATATGCAAGCCGAACGTGCAAGTTTCAGAGATTTCTTAGTAACCTAGATACGGCTATGGGCAGCAAAGTGTGGAACAACATGTATGAAAATAGTGTCGACATACTTTCAGTTCTCTGTCTTTCTCTTACTCGTTGTAATGTGCACTACATACTAGTATTATCTTCGTCTAATTCTAGCGACTGTTAACATTGGTTGATAATTTGGCGCACTGATTTAAAATGGTATAAAAGAGAATCATAACTCGAGTTTTTTAACAAGTGGCAAACGAAAAGTTTCTAAGCAATCTCCAAAATGATTTGTAATGTTAAGATTAAAATATTACACGGACAAGATCGTTGAAATAAATTTGACTGTCGACTTCCCTTTTTTCGTACTTTTTCTTTATCATTCACACCGGCGAAACTCTTGAAAAATGACATAATACAATTTCTTATAGTCAAAAGTTTTTGTTGCCACGAACGTTTCTAACATAAATAGAGAATCGTATTGTATTTATTTGCATGCGCAATGTTGAGAACTTAAAACGAAAAAGAAAAAAGACGTACAGCTGTGGTATAAATTTATTAACATTATTATTAAATACTGGTGATTTAATGTAATCTTAGTTACTCATTATTAAATGAAATGTATTTTACTAATTTACTTCTTATTTTCGCCTGTTTTGAAGCAAAATTTACCAGTTTTGCTTCGTGTTGCAAGCGGACTTTTAAATTAATAATTTTAAATTTGCGCTATTGCCTTCATCAATTGTATTTTGTGATTATCTAGTAATCCCTGTGAAATGCACTGATTGTTCATGTCGGGATTATTAAAAATCTTTGTAATATTTTTGCGAAACAAAAGAATTATTAGATCTTTCTTTGCATACAACACACACTATGTAACCCATTTTTGGAAATTCTATGCAATTTAAACTTATAACCGTGATATAAATCTTATAACCTAAGAAATCTCTTAGAACAAACTAACAAACACACAAACACCGGCGATTGTATGAATTAAGATCCGACTTGCGCTAGCAGAATTTAAGGGTTTACTGCTCAAAATCGTAAATTGCTAGGTTTAAACAAAGACCTACAAAATCATACTCCTGCGTTCCCATGCTGTAAAAGAAGATGGAAAGCAAAACGCATAGTGTACATGTTGGCCAAGAACGTATGTTCGCTTTTGCATAGGATCACCGTATCTAGGTTACTAAGAAATCTCTGGCAAGTTTCACGTGTTAGTGTAATTAATCAATTCTGCAAGATTCAAGTGCGCGTAACCGCGACATCAGCAACAGCAAGTTCGCGTTACCGCAACATCAGCAACAGCAAGTTCGCGTTACCGCAACATCAGCAACAGCAAGTTCGCGTTACCGCAATATCAACAACAGTTCCACGAGGCCAGCATCAGGTCAACAGAAACAACACAGGTCAGATCCTTTTTTCATCATCCTTATTTTACACGGTGTACCTTTCTTTTGGTGTCAACAAACGCATTCATAATCTCTTCAAATCGTAATCATGTCAGAATCATATATAAAGAAACGGCCACAAATTATTATCAATCGTCTCGAGCGAATCGCTTCATTTGTTTCCACCAGTAATGACATTACTTTAATTAAGGCTAGGTATCAAATAGCTCTAGATACATTCAAAGAATTTAATGTTCTTCAGGACAATATTGAAGAACTAGTACCATTGGACAGTTTTGCTGAAAGAGTTAAATTTGAAGATACTTACTTTTCAACTATCGCCAAAATGGAATTATTAATTGAACAACATAATGAGGCCAAAAATGCAAGGGTCAGTTCTGGAAGCAAATCGGAACGACAAACGAATCCAAAATTAAAAATTAACCTACCCACAATTCAATTACCTGAGTTCAACGGTAATTATGCAGACTGGTTGTCCTTCCGAGATGTTTTCGAATCTCTCGTTCATAATAATGAAAATCTCAGCAATCTTGAAAAAATGCACTATTTACGCTCAACATTAAAAGGCGAAGTGCTCCGTGCTATCGAGGCGCTTACAATATCAAGTGCTAATTACGATTCGGCTTGGGATCTTATAACAAAACGCTTTGAAAATCATCGTCTGTTGATAGAGGCACATGTACGAAATATTTTAAATGCTCCCACAATAACAAAGGGTTCTTATGACTCTTTACGTAAATTAATTGACGACGTAAAAATTAACTTGGAAGCTCTTAAGGTTTTACAACTTCCTACTCATGAATGGGATGCAATTTTAGTAACATGCTTGGGTGATAAATTAGATTTTCAATCGAATCGAGATTGGCAAGGTAAATTAACAACTAACCTTCCCACATTTAACGAATTAATAGAATTTTTGGAGACTCGTTGTCGTTATCTTGAATCTGTTAATAGCAAAGCACGTCCAAATATTCCAGTTATGTTCAAATCAAACAAATTCAATATTAAACATACAATTCAGACACATTCTTCAGTACATGTTACAGTAAAAAACAATTCATGTTTTGTTTGCAAGGAGAATCATTTTATGCATCAGTGCAACGAATTTCTGCAGATGAATATTAACAATCGCATTGAAAAAACAAAACAGTTGAAACTTTGTTCTAATTGTCTCAGAAAACACAATATCTCAGACTGTAGATCATCACACAATTGTCGCACATGTAATTCACGTCATAATACCTTACTCCATCAAGATCAAGTGATAGTTCAATCAACTAGTAATCATGTGTCATCATTTATTAACAATATTGAAAATTTGCTGTCCACGGCAGTGGTATTTATTATGGACAACCTTGGTTATTTTCACAAATGCAGAATACTATTAGACAGTGGTTCGCAATCTAATCTAATAACTAGAGCATTTTGCAAGAAACTAGGACTAAAAACAGGCTTCACTAATCACAAACTAACTTTTGCCAATCAGTCTGAATCCAAGTTTACAGAAATGACAAGCGTAAGTTTAAAATCAAGGTTGAGTGACTATACAGCCAACATTAATTGTTTAATTCTGGAAACAATAACAGAATCACTACCCCTAAATTCATTCTCCGCTCAACAATTAAGTATTTCAAATACCTTGAATCTAGCCGACCCCACATTTAACATTAGCGGTCCTATCGATTTACTCATTGGTTCGGAATTATTCTTGGATATATTAACATCCGGTAAAATCCTATTAAAACCGTTACTTTATCTGCATAATACCACCCTCGGATGGATTTTGTCGGGGCCTTTGAGTGTAGGATTTTCTAAGGAATTCCCAACTTCTAATAATACTTCCTGCAATAACAATACAGTGACCATAAATTCTGATCTCGAAAATTTATCTAAACAGGTAGCAAAATTTTGGGAAACAGAGGATTATCACACTAATAAACCAGTACCCGTCCAGCAAGATATTATTTGTGAATCACATTTCAAGGCAAACACAAAAAGGGACGCCGACGGTCGTTTTTGGGTTTCCCTGCCCATAAAAGACAATTCCATGCAATTAGGGTCTTCCTCCGAAATGGCTCGCAAACGATTTCTCAGTTTAGAAAAGAAACTAAATAAGGATCCAAATTTAAAATTAAAATACGTTGAGTTCATGCGTGAATACGAGGAACTTGGTCACATGGAAAAGGTTCCAAATGATCAATTACATAATCCAAATACATATTACATACCACATCATTCGGTCTTCAAGGGAACAAAAATTCGGGTAGTTTTTGATGGTAGCATGAAGTCCGACAACGGTTTGGCCTTAAATCAAAATTTACTTGCGGGTCCAGTTATTCAGCAGGACATTTTCGACATAACACTTAGGTTCAGAACATTTCAATACGTTATCAAGGCTGACATTGCTAAAATGTATCGGCAAATTTATTTAAATACACCCGATCGCGATTACCACCGAATATTTTGGCGTGAAAACAGGGAAGATCCCATGCAAGTTTACCGTTTAACAACAGTCACATATGGGACCACCAGTGCCCCATTTTTAGTAATACGATCACTTCAACAATTAGCTCACGAAAACCGGGAGTCATTTCCAAATGCAAGTGCCAAAATCATTCGAGATTTTTATGTCGATGACTTACTATCAGGTGCTGATTCCCTGCCACAAGCCATGGAATTACAATCACAAATTGACAAAATTTTACGCTCAGGAGGTTTTCATTTAACAAAATGGGCATCTAATGACATAAATTTAATACCTGAAGTTGATCGCACCTTTACCGACAATTTTAATTTCGACAAGCATGACACAAATAAAACACTAGGTTTGTATTGGAATTTTAGTCAAGATACACTAGGGTATAAATTCAATATTAACACCAACACATCTTCTACAAACATAACAAAAAAACACATTTTGTCAACCATCCCAAAGGTGTTTGACCCCTTGGGTCTAATAAGTCCCATTGTAGTAAAAGCAAAATTGCTATTACAACAATGCTGGTCGGCAAATTTAAGATGGGATCAGAGGGTTCCCCAAAACATTCATGGTGAATGGCTAAATCTCATTCATGATTTAACACATCTGGATAAAATTCGTATCAGTCGCAAAACAATACCTCCAAACGTCACTAATATCGAGTTACATGGATTTTCGGACGCTTCCGAAAAGGCCTACGGTGCAGCTATCTATTTTCGAACTGTCGACATTGACGGAAATGTTCAAATTCAATTATTGACCTCAAAATTCCAAGATTGGAGCTAATGGCGGCAGTACTTTTATCCGATTTAACAACTCGTGTTTCTCAAATATTAGACATCACTATATCAGCTAAATTCTTTTGGACGGACTCGACCATACTTTTACATTGGTTGTCTAAACCGGCTACTCACTGGCAAATTTTTGTAGTTAATCGAGTAGAGCAAATCCAATCTAATTGCAACATTGACCAGTGGCGTCATGTTAACGGTGTCGATAATCCCGCCAATATAGTTTCACGAGGCATGTCCCCAGAACAATTGTCAAAATGTACTCTATGGTGGCACGGGCCACATTGGTTAACAAAAAACTCAGACAATTGGCCAGGTAAATTTCAACTCGATGTTATGCTACAAGACGTTCCCGAAACACGTAAAAGAGTAATAACAACGATAACAAATAATAATCGATCGTTCACGTTAATTGAATCTTTCTCTAATTACAATAGACTCATTAATAAGTGTGTAGCGTATTTTTTTCGGTTTATTGAATTCATTACCTCGCCGTCAAAAAATAATTTTAACAAAAGATCATTACATCCACAAGACTTCGATGAGGCGCGCATCAAAATCGTCAGATTTGTTCAAAAAGAAGCTTTTAGTAACGAATTTAGCCACTTGAAAGCAAGTGGTGAGGTTAGTAAAAAAAGTAAACTGTTAAGTTTAAGTCCATTCCTAGATCAAAATAACATTATCAGAGTTGGCGGAAGAATAAAAAACTCAAATCTCTGTTTTGATGTAAAACACCCAGTACTGCTTCCCAAGCATCATCATTTTACCAAATTAATAATTCAACATTTTCACACGCAACATTTACATGCTGGGGCGCAGGCCACTCTTGCCGCTATAAGGCAGCAATACTGGATTATCTCAAGCCGAAGCGCAATTAGACAGGTTTTACATAAATACATCCCTTGTTTCCGAGTAAAACCAACAATATCTTTCCAAAAAATGGGTAACTTGCCTGACCAAAGGTTAAACCCAGGTAGACCTTTTCAAAAATCAGGCATTGATTATTGCGAGCCAATTAATATAAAAGAAGGTCGTGGCAGAGGCAAGCGCACAGTGAAGGCCTACATAGCTCTTTTCATTTGCCTCTGCACCAAGGCTGTTCACTTGGAACTAGTAAGGGACTTAACCGCAAACGCCTTTTTAAACGCATTTAAAAGATTTATTTCTCGTAGGGGTAACATATTAGAAATACATTCGGACAATGCTAAAAATTTCATTGGAAGTAACAATCAGTTGAGGGAATTAGGGCAACTAATGAATACGGATGAATTTAAAGTCAAGGTTTTCCAAGGTTTGCAAGAACATATCAAGTGGGTCTTTATTCCTCCAAAATCGCCCAATTTTGGAGGAATTTGAGAAAGCAATATTAAAGCAGTCAAAACACATTTAAAAAAAGTGATTGGCAGTGCTGCGTTGACGTTTGAAGAAATGTACACCTTCCTAACCCGCGTAGAAGCCGTCCTCAACTCCCGTCCCCTTACACCTATGTCCAATGATCCAAATGACTTGACCACATTGTCGCCTGGACATTTTCTAATTGGGGATACGCTGACTGCGCCTATGGAGCGAGACTTGCAGGAAGCCAAACTCAATCATTTGAATCGATATCAATTGATTGAAAAAATGCGCCAACACTTTTGGCACAGATTCCAGCTTGAGTACGTCACACAACTTCAGCGCCGAAACAAGTGGCCCGGGATCCCTAGTGCTCTTGGTAGATGAGCAGACACCACCGCTAAGATGGCCCATGGGGAGGGTACAAGAAGTCCGCCCAGGAAGCGACGGTTTAGTGCGCGTGGCCACAGTGAAAACGAGCAAGGGAGTGTACATTTCCAAATTGTGCATCTTACCACTGGATAAAGAAGGTGGAAATGAGTGAACAATTGTGCGGGAGTGATTGCGCAATTTAACGAGTGCCGTGAAACCATTCGTGAAACGTATATACCTATATTCAAGTGTTAATTGTACTATTTTATTTATTTCTATTTTTACCAATGTTATGCATGCATATTTCGCTCTTGATCTATTTACCAATTTTTATTATTATTATGTACATACATACATGTTTCTTAATACTTATTGTGCAATCTCATGACTTGTAATTACATTATAATTATTAATTTTGAATCCTCATAGTATTCAAGGTGGGGAGCTATGGTACCGCTTTTACGACCAACCAGGTAATCGCCCGCTAACCTACCCCTTCCTTCGGGGAAGTGATCAGGGTGTGAAGAGAGTCGTCTCCGAACAACCGACGAGAACAGTACGACGAGTACACTTGTATATAGCAAATAGTTGTTGATGTTGTAAATAAACATATAAAAGCACATTCCATCGTTTTCGTGATTATTGCGCTAACATATAGCAAAATGACTTCCAAAAGCCTTAGCGATAATGTTGGAATTTCCAGACCTCTTCTTTCCTTTCCTCTACTGCAAAATAATAATAAAATTGAGAGCGTTAGGTAGTTACTCCTGCACTTGTCACTTATGAATCCGTGTTAGGTTTTTACCCTAGACAACCAGATTTTTCAAAACAAAAAACAAAATTGTACCACAACATTTTGCAATTTAATTTTGAAACTACAAAACTGAATGCTCCGAAATCCTGTAAACATTTTAACGTTATCGTAAATTTTATAATTTTCAAAAGAAAGGGGTTTTGTTGGACTGGATTTTTGGGTATTGTAGTCCCCTACTTTAAAATTTTGTTGCTTATCTAGTACAGAATACCGGTACTGAATCTACGGAACTAGTGCATCTAGAATTTTTAATTTTGTACTGTTGACAGTATAACTTACTGTGTTGTAGTGATTGTTTTGTGTATCACTGATGTTTAAGTTGGTTCTTTTTAAGAAATTTTTGTTCCCTGGTCCTTCTATTAATCGGGTACTTTTTTGAGCTATTGATAAAGAAAAATCAAAACACTTGACAAATGCAAGTAAAATATTTTAATTTTTGTAATTTCATGTTGGTAATGGGTGCATAGACAAAGATAGAGAGAAAAGGTCCACTAATAAATCATCTGTTCCCCGAAACCTCCTTTTCTCCATAAGTACCTACCTGCGGTCAGTACTTATACATTTCTAAAGATAATTCTCAAGGGTCGTAAATCTGAGTTTCATCAGTACTAATCCCTTTAACCACCGCACTGCGACAACCTGCACCTGAACATCCCTCCGCACCCCCACTTTTCTTGAAAGTTAAACATCGAACTTATCAGTTATCACTACAATTTGTGTTGTCTTGTGACCATCCTGGTGTGCAGAGTCTTGTGATTGTTTCACCAAATGGAGTAGAAATCATTACACTCCTAGTAACGAGTATTAGTGGTTTATTAATTTTCGGGTACATCTCATAATGTCCATTTCCTCTAATTCAAGGTATAAACTGTTGAAACTGTTTGTGTTCCAAAATATTAAATGTGTTACTTTTAGGTCGGGTGAGACCCGAATGGGTACACGTTTAAAATTAGACGAAACGGAACTCAAAAGTATAAAGGTATCGATTGTGCGAAGAAATATAGGTGAACCAAATACGTCTGAACCTTTAGTGCGAAGCTTGGAAGATCCGTCACAATTGGTTGTTCATTATAGGCCAGGTAAATAGTAGCTTTAATTTTGTAGATTTTAATCAAAATTTGGTGGTTGAATTTTACTTAGTAATTAAGTTACTGCATCTGATTTTGTGTAAAATAAATGACACACCAAAAGCACAATTCTGCAGAGACAGAAGAACAATTCCTCTTTGTATAGTAAGAATTTTTTGCTTTGTTGAGAAACTTGACACTAATTTTCAGATGAGGGAGTTCGACCAATTTTTGATCGTGGTAACATTATTGTCAATACACAAAGACAAGAAGAACGGATGGTCGTAACCTCTTCAAAAGGAAATAACAAGGGTTTATCCCATCGACCTAGTTCTAGTAGTACTGATGCACACACGTCCAGAGACCACTCCAAGGAAGAGTACAGGAGCAGTGAACATTATTCTTCCAAATCTCGGTAAAATAAACAAACTAAATCAAAAATAGTAAATTTAACCTGGCATACATTTTAATTAGGCGAAGTAGGTCGAAATCCCGCAACACACCTCGATACCATCGAAGCAAAAGCCCTCGGAGGTCTCCGGAGGCACACAAAAACCGCGAACGGTCACCCAGAGGTTCTCGTCACAGGTACAGTCGATCTCCGTCTACTCGCAAAACAGCCCCTCCGGAAAAATTAAGGAGTCGGCACCGGTCAAGGACGCCTCCACCGAGAAGGAGCAGCAGGTACATCAGCTTTTTTCTTGTGAATATTAAAAAATCAAGGGATGTTTTATGTTTCTTGCAGAGGCCGGAGTCGAAGTTATTCGCCCCACTATAGATCTAGACGCAGTAGATCGCCCTATCGCCGCGAAAGATCCAGAAGAAGCAGATCGAGAAGTAGTCGACGATATGACGAAGATAGGTCTGAAAGGCGCGAAAAGTACGAACCTCCGCGAATACCAAATCCATATTTTGGGGTAATAGTTTTTATGTCTGATCGTGTTGCAGATTTCTTATTATTTAATTATTCTAATAGGGTGCAGAATTTTGTTTTCCTAATCCCATGTTTCATCACATGATGCCACTTGGACCATTTCCGTACCCATTTAGACCAGGAATGCCACCCATGATACCGCCAAGAATGCCGTTCAGGCCTAAAATAGGTTATAATGGTAGGCCGCCGTGGCCTAGAACTACCCCTACGACGAGTGCGGCAGTTGGAAGTAGTTCTGTTGTTACAACGACGACTTCATAAAAAACAACGAACAATGTAAATGATTAAGGTGATATTAGATTTAGATATATTTTGTAAGTTTGTGCAATATTAGCATTTATGGATGTAATTTAAATTTTATATCCTCCGTTTACGGTTTATGAATCCGTGTTGAGTTTTTATATTAGACGTCAAGATTTTTGCAAAAAAATAATCAAAAACACTTTCCAATTTATAGCTATTGGAAGCATGTTAAACCGCTACTCAAAATTTATCGATTCATGCCCCCAGGAACTGATGATGTTATTTAAATGTTAAAAAGTAGCATAGTCCTGAACTTGTGATCTATAAATACGCTGTTGAGATTTTTCGGCGTTTCGATTTTTCTATTTTTCAACTCTAGATGTCTCAATTTTTCAATATTTCATTTTGGGCTTTTTCAATTTTTTCATTTTTAAAATTTTCGATTTCCCGATTTTTTTATTTTTCGATTTCTCAATTTTCCTATGTTTCAATGATAGTTACGATTTCTCAATTCTTGTCCCCTTCAATTTTAGGATTTGAAACATTTCACTTTTTCAATTTTTTTCAAATTTTTAGTTTTCCGATTTCTGAGTAACCTTTTTTGTTATTTTCCCATCTCCCAACTTTTTTCCATGTTTTATGCCTACGAATTTTCAACTTTGCATTTTTAGTTTTTCGATTTCTCAACTTTCCAATTTTTAATTTCTCAATTTTTTTTACATTTCTTTCAGTTTTTTGATTTTTCAATATTCCGATCTTTCGACTTTTAGATTTTTCAATTTTTCGACTGTTATAATTTTTCGATTTTTAAATTTTTAGGTTTTTCAATTTCTCCAGTTTTCAGTGCTTCTATACCTATTTCAATTTTTCAATTTTCCAAATTTTTCAATTTTCGATTATCCAATTTTTAAAATTATCCGATTTTTCAATTTTTTTATTTCTCGAGTTATCGTATTCAGATGTTTCGATGTTTTGATTGTTCAATTTCTCGATTCCTCAATTTTTTCAATTTTTAGCTTTTCTTCTCGATGTCTCAGTTTGTGAATTTTTCTATATTTCAATTTTTCAATTTTCCCTATTTTTCAGTTTTCGATTATCCAGTTTTTTAAATTTTTCGATTTTTCAATTTTTTTATTTCTCGATTTATCGAATTCAGATGTATCGATGTTTTGATTGTTCAATTTCTCGATTCCTCAATTTTTTCAATTCTTAGCTTTTTTTCTCGATGTCTCAGTTTGTGAATTTTTCGATGTTTAGATTTCTGGATTTCTCGCTTTTTCAATTTTTTAAAATTCTTAGTTTTCCAATTTCTGAGTAATCTTTTTTTTATTTTCCCCATTTCCCAACTTTTTTTCCATTTTAGAAGCTTACGATTTTTCAACTTTGCTTTTTTAGTTTTTCGATTTCTCAATTTTCAAATTTTTTAATTTCTCAATTTTTTTTACATTTCTTTCAGTTTTTTGATTTGTCAATATTCCGATCTTTTGAATTTTAGATTTTTGAACTCCTGGATTTTTTACTTTTTGGATTCTCAATTTTTTGTTAAACTTAAGATTCTTCAATTTTTCGACTGTTTTATACTTCGATTTCTCAATGTTTCAACTTTTCGATGTTTTAATTATTCGATTTTTTAATTTCTAGGTTTTTCGATTTCTCGAGTTTTCAGTACTTCTATATTTCAATTTTTCAATTTTCCCAATTTTTCAGTTTTCGATTTTCCAGTTTTTAATTTTTTTTATTTCTCGATTTATCGAATTCAGATGTTTCGATGTTTTGATTGTTCAATTTCTCGATTCCTCAATTTTTTCAATTATTAGCTTTTCTTGTCGATGTCTCAGTTTGTGAATTTTTCGATGCTTGGATTTCTGGATTTCTGGCTTTTTCAATTTTTTTCAAATTTTTAGTTTTCCGATTTCTGAGTAATCTTTTTTTTATTTTCCCCTTTTCCCAACTTTTTTTCCATTTTTTAAACTTACGTTTTTTCAACTTTGCTTTTTTTGTTTTTCGGTTTCTCAATTTTCCAATTTTTTAATTTCTCAATTTTTTTGACATTTCTATCAGTTTTTTGATTGTTCAATATTTCGATCTTTCGAATTTTCGATTTTTGAACTCCTGGATTTTTTACTTTTTGGATTTTCAATTTGTGGTTAAACTTAAGATTTTTCAATTTTTCGACTGTTTTATACTTCGATTTCTCAATTTTTCAACTTTTCGATGTTTTAATTTTTCAATTGTTAAATTTCTAGGTTTTTCGATTTCTCTAATTTTCAGTACTTCTATATTTTAATTTTTGATTTTCCATTGTTTTTTAATTTTTCGATTTTTTTATTTTTTTATTTCTCGATTTATTGAATTCAGATGTTTCGATGTTTTGATTGTTCAATTTCTGGAATCATAATTTTTTTCAATTTGTAACTTTTCTTCTCGGCTTTCGACTCCTCAATTTCACGATCCACTGATTTTTCGATTCCTCGATATCTCAGTTTGTGAATTTTTCGTTGTTTGGATGTTTGGATTTGTCGGTGTTTCGATTTTTTACTTTTGGATTTTTTAATTTTTCGATTTTTCAATTTTTCGATGTTTTGATTTTTCAGTTATCCAATTTTTTTTAAGTTTTTGTTTTAATTTTCAATAGTTCTTTACTTTTAACAAAATTAATAAATAAAAGCACGAGACTAACAAGCCGTTGTCTTGAAAAACACTAATTTAAACTTCAGACATTAAAGGGACACGAATGCGACCTTCTTCTTAAAAAGTTTTATGATTTAACTTAATGTATAGAAAGATGACTTCCGAAAGTCTTCACGATGATATTGGAATTTCCAGACCTTTTCTTTCCTTTCCTCTAGTGCAAAATAATAATAATATTGAGAGCGTTAGTTAGTTACTCCTGTACTTGTTACTTATGAATCCGTGTTGGGTTTTACCATGGACAACCAGATTTTTCAAAACAAAAAACAAAATTGTACCACAACATTTTGCAATTTAATTTTGAAACTACAAAACTGAATGCTCCGAAATTGTAAACGTTTTAACGTTATCGTAAATTTTATAATTTTCAAAAGAAGGGGGTTTTGTTGGACTGGATTTTTGGGTATTGTAATCCCGTACTTAAAAATTTTGTTGCTTATCTACTACAGAATACCGGTACTCAATCTACGGAACTAGTGCATCTAGAATTTTTAATTTTGTACTGTTGACAGTATACACATTTCATTCGAGATACACTCACATAAAACTTTATGACAGACAATGAGTGAAACCCTTGCACAATGGCAACAGTAATTTATTGCTTTTAACACCCTATGGGACCAGATATGGGCACGTTCCGGCAGAATTTTTCTGGGCCGTACTCTGTTAAAAAAAATAAGATGAAATAATAGACAAATTGTATTAGGTAAATAATATTTATAAGATTATAAGTCACTATAACGACCGACAAGTAAGATGTGAAATCAGTTATTGAAATGAAGACCAATTCAAATCTACCCAAAGTACCTTTTGGGAATCTGAGTAAACAATTTCATTACCGAAAGCAGGTAAAACTTTCAACTCAACCCGAATACGGCTCTGTATAAAATGACCTTTTCATAATTTATGGTTGCGGTTTCAGGAGCACCGCGTTTTGAGTGATTGGTCCCATAAAAATTTATGTGGGTGTATCTCGAATACGGTAACTATACAGCTTACTGTGTTGTAGTGATTGTTTTGTGTATCACTGATGTTTAAGTTGGTTCTTTTTAAGAAATTTTGGTTCTCTGGTCCTCCTATTAATCGGGTACTTTTTTGAGCTATTGATATAGAAAAATCAAACACTTGACAAATGCAAGAAAAATATTTTAATTTTTGTAATTTCATGTTGGTAATGGGTACATGGCCAAAGATAAAGAGAAAAGGTCCACTAATAAATCATCTGTTCCCCGAAACCTCCTTTTCTCCATAAGTACCTACCTGGGGTCGGTACTTATACATTTCTAAAGATAATTCTCAAGGGTCGTAAATCTGAGACTCGTTAGTACTAATCCCTTTAACCACCGCACTGAGACAACCTGCAGCTGAACATCCCTCCGCACCCCCACTTTTCTTGAAAGTTAAACATCGAACTTATCAGTTATCACTACAATTTGTGTTGTCTTGTGACCATCCTGGTGTGCAGAGTCTTGTGATTGTTTCACCAAATGGAGTAGAAATCATTACTCTCCAAGTAACGAGTATTAGTTGTTTATTAATTTTCGGGTACTTCTCACAATGTCCATTTCCTCTAATTCAAAGTATAAACTGTTGAAACCGTTTGTGTTCCAAAATATTAAATGTGTTACTTTTAGGCCGGGTGAGACCCGAATGGGTGCACGTTTAAAATTAGACGAAACGGAACTCAAAAGTATAAAGGTATCGATTGTGCGAAGAAATATAAGTGAACCAAATACGTCTGAACCTTTAGAGCGAAGCTTGGAAGATCCATCACAATTGGTTGTTCATTATAGGCCAGGTAAATAGTAGCTTCAGTTTTGTAGATTTTAATTTAACTTCACGTAGTTGAATTTTACTAAGTAATTAAGTTACTATATCTGATTTTGTGTAAAATAAATGACCCCCCAAAAAGCACAATTCTGCAAAGGCAGAAGGACAATCCCTCTTTGTATAGTAAGAGTTTTTTGCTCTGTTGAAAAACTTGACACTAATTTTCAGATGAGGGAGTTCGACCAATTTTTGATCGTGGTAACATTATTGTCAATACACAAAGGCAAGAAGAGCGGATGGTCGTAACCTCTTCAGAAGGAAATAACAAGGGTTTATCCCATCGACCTAGTTCTAGTAGTACTGTGGCACACACGTCCAGAGCCCACTCCAAAGAAGGGTACAGGACCAGTGAACATTATTCTTCCAAATCTCGGTAAGATGAACAAACTCAATCAAAAATAGTAAATTTAACCTGCCATACATTTTAATTAGGCGAAGTAAGTCGAATTCCCACTACACACCTCCTCGATACCATCGAAGCAAAAGCCCTCGGAGGTCTCCGGAGGTACACAAAAAACGTGAACGGTCACCCAGACGTTCTCATGACAGACACAGTCGATCTCCGTCTAATCACAAAACAGCCCCTCCGGAAAAATTAAGGAGTCGGCACCGGTCAAGGACGCCTCCACCGAGAAGGAGCAGCAGGTACATCAGCTTTTTTTTTGTGAATATTAAAAAAATCAAGGGATGTTTTATGTTTCTTGCAGAGGCCGGAGTCGAAGTTATTCGCCCCACTATAGATCTAGACGCAGTAGATCGCCCTATCGCCGCGAAAGATCCAGAAGAAGCAGATCGAGAAGTAGTCGACGATATGACGAAGACAGGACTGAAAGGCGCGAGAAGTACGAGCCTCCGCGAATACCAAATCCATATTTTGGGGTAATAGTTTTTATGTCTGATCGTGTTGCAGATTTCTTATTATTTAATTATTCTAATAGGGTGCAGAATTTTGTTTTCCTAATCCCATGCTTCATCACATGATGCCACCAGGACCATTTCCGTACCCATTTAGACCAGGAATGCCACCCATGATACCGCCAAGAATGCCGTTTAGGCCTAGAATAGCTTACAATGGTAGGCCGCCTAGGCCTAGAACTACCCCTATGACGAGTGCGGCAGTTGGAAGTAGTTCTGTTGTTACAACGACGACTACATAGAAAACACGAACAGTGTGAATGATTAAGGTGATATTAGATTTAGAAATATTTTGTAAGTTTGTGCAATATACATATTAACATTTATCGATTTTCCCTTTTTTTTTCCTGAGCGTAATTTAATCTTAAAAAATGTATGGATAAAGCGGGTCTTAAATAATTGCTAATATCGTTATGTTGCTGATTTTTCTTAATGGAAGTTACATGCCGGTGTATTCTATTACTCTATTAACTACCTATTTTATTGACTAACTAGTTACTCTCTTGAAAAATATTTTCAAATGGTAAAACGCTCACCAAAATCTGTCACCAACAAAGAAATTACGTAATCTCCAAACTTTACAATAGTAGATGTAATTTAAATTTTATATCCTCCGTTTACGGTTTATGAATCCGTCTTAGACGTCAAGATTTTTAGAAAAAAAATCAACAACATTTTTCATTTTATAGCTATTGGAAGCATGTTAAATCGCTAGTCAAAATTTATCGGTTCATGTCCCCAGAAACTGATGATGTCATCTTACAATTCTGTCGAATAAATGTTATTTGAATATTAAAATGTATCATAGTCCTGAACTTGTGGTTTATACATTCGCTATTGAGACTTTTCGGTTTTTCGATTTCTCTATTTTTCAACTCTAGAAGTTTCAATTTTTTCATTTTTCAAATTTTTCTCAATTTTCCTATGTTACAATGATATCTCAATTTTTGTCTTCTTGAATTTTACGATTTTAAATATTTCGCTTTTTCAAATTTTGAAGTTTCTAAATTTTTAGTTTTTCGATTTCTGAATAATTTTCTTTTTATTTCCTCTTTTCCCGACTTTTTTGGATTTTTTAAGCTTACGATTTTTACAACTTTGCTTTTTTAGTTTTTCGATTTCTCAACTTTCCAATTTTTTAACTTCTCACTTTTTTTGACATTTCTTCCAGTTTTTTGATTTTTCAATATGTCGATCTTTCGACTTGAACTCCTAGATTTTTTACTTTTTGGATTTTCAATTTTTCGTTAAACGTAAGATTTCTCAATTTTTCAACTTTTCGATGTTTTAATTTTTCAATTTTTAAATTTCTAGGTTTTTCGATTTCTCGAATTTTCAGTTCTTCTATAATTTCAATTTTTCAATTTTCCCAATTTTTCAATTTTCGATTTACGAATTTTTCTTTTTTAAAATTATTCGATTTTTCAATTTTATCGAATTCAGATGTTTCGATGTTTTATTTGTTCAATTTTTCGATTCATCAATTTTTTCAATTGTTAACTTTCCTTCTCATCTTTCGACTCCTCAATTTTTTACTTTTGGGCTTCTTAATTTTTCGATTTTTCAATTTTTCGATGTTTCGATTTTTCAGTTATACGATTTTTCAATGTTTTTATTTCTCGATTTGTCGATTTTTAAATTTTAGATTTTCGAATTTTTATTTTGAGATTTTTCGATTTGTCGATTTTTCAATTTTGCGAAATTTATGTCCAATGTTTTAAATTTAGATTTTTCGAGTTCTCGCTTTTTATATTTTTCAGTTCTTCAGTATTTCTATTTTTCGATTTTTCAATTACCACTGACGTGGTTAAATTTTCAGTTTTTTGATTTCTTAATTAATCTATTTTTGATTTTCATATTTCTCAACGTCTTAAAGTTTCGATTTTTCACTTCTTCAGTTCTTAGGTTTTTTCTAATTTCTCAATTTTTGGATATTTCTTTCAGTTTTGGGATTTTTCCAATATTTGGATTCTTCGACTTTTCGATTTTTTATTTTTTGGAGTTTTAGTTTTTCGTTTTTTATCCTTAAAATTTTTCAGTTCTTCGATATTTTAATTTTTCAATTTTCAGAATTTTTAAATTTTTATTGAGATTTTTCGGCTTTTCGATTTCTTTATATTTCAATATTTCACTTCTGGGCTTTTTCAATTTTTTCATTTTTCAAATTTTCAAATTTTCCTATCTTTCAATGACTGAAATGATTTCTCAATTTGTGTCCTCTTCTATTTCACGATTTTAAGTATTTCACTTTTTCAATTTTTTTGAAATTTTGGCGTTTCTAAATTTTTAGTTTTCCGATTTCTGAGTAATCTTTTTTTTATTTTCCCATTTCCCGACTTTTTTTCGATTTTTTAAGCTTACGATTTTTCAACTTTGCTTTTTTAGTTTTTTGATTTCTCAGTTTTCCAATTTTTTAAGTTTTCAATTTTTAGGACATTTCTCTCAGTTTTTTGATTTTTCAATATTTCGATCTTTCAGCTTTTCAATTTTTGAACTCCTGGATTTTTTACTTTTTGGATTTTCAATTTTTCGTTAAACTTTTCGATGTTTTAATTTTTCAGTTTTTAAATTTCTGGGTTTTTCGATTTCTCGAGCTTCCTATATTTCAAATTTTCAATTTTCCCAATTTTTCAATTTTTGATTTTCCAATTTTTCTTTTTTAAAATTTTTCGGTTTTTCAATTTTCTGATTTCTCGATTTATCGAATTCCTCCGTTTCGAGTTTTGATTGTCCATTTTCTCGATTCATCAATGTTTTCAATTTTTTTAACTTTTCTTCTCGACTTTCGACTTCTCAATTTCACGATCCTCTGATTTTCGATTTCTCCATGTCTCAGTTTGTGAATTTTTCGATGTTTAGATTTTTGGATTTCTCGGTTTTTCGATTTTTTACTTTTGGACTTTTTAATTTTTCGATTTTCGAATTTTTATTTTGTGATTTTTGATTTCTCGATTTTTTCAATTTTGCGAAATTTATATTGTTCAATGTTTTAAATACAGATTTTTCGAGTTTTCGATTTTTGTACTTTTCAATCCTTCAGTATTTCTATTTTTCGATTTTTCAATTACTGACGGTGCCAAATTTTCAGTTTTCCGATTTCTTAATTAATCTATTTTTGATTTTCCTATTTCTCGACTTCTCAAAATTTAGATTTTTCAGTTCTTCAATTCTTCGATTTTTCGACTTTGCTTTTTCGATTTGTCAATTTTCCATTTTTTTAATTTCTTTATTTATTGGATTTGCAGTTTTTCGTTTTTTAAACTTTAGATTTTTCAATTTTTCGACTGTTTTAAATCTCTATTTTTCAATTTTTCAACTTTTCGATATTTTAATTCTCAGTTTTTAAAATTCTACATTTTTCTATTTCTAGAATTTTTTGTTATATATTTTAATTTATCAAGTTTTAACTTTTCAATTTTTCCATTTTGGCCTTATATTGGAAAATCGAAAAATTGAAAAATCGAAAGTTTAAAAAACGAAAAACTGAAAATCCAAAAATTAAAAATTCGAAAAATCCAGAACTCAAAAAATTGAAAAGTCGAAAGACTAAAAAATCCCAAAACCGAAATACCCAAAAATTGAAAGATAGAAGAAAAACTGATAAATCACAAAATTGAACGAAATTTCCAAAAATTGGGGAATTAAAAAATTAAAAAATTGAGGAATCGAAAAGTCAAAAAACCAAACTCGAAAAATTGAAAAATAAAAACCTGAAAAATCGAAAAATTGAAGAACTGAAGAACTGGAAAATTGAAACTTTGGGGAGTCGAGAAATGGGAAAATAAAAAATAGATTAAATGATAAATCGTAAACTAAAAATTCAGAAATGTCAAAATTTGAAAAATTAAAAAATATTTAATAACTGAAAAATCGAAAAATCGAACAAAATTTCAAACATCGAAAAATTAAAATATCCTAAAACTGAAAATGGAGAAATCCAAACATCAAAAAATCAAAAAAATAAAAATTAGAAAATCTAAAATTTAAAAATCGAAAAACTGAAAAATCAACAAATCATGAAATCCAAACTCCGAAATTACAAAAAATTGGAAAATTGAAAAATCGAATAATTCAAAAATAAAGAAATCGAAAAATTGAGGCTAAAAGTATGTATAAATTAATACAAAATGCTTCTAAAACATTAAAATAACTGCACTTTCCCAAAAAAAACTATTGCATGATAACGGTTCCACTAGTATTGCTAATTTAGGACGTTTTGCTAGTATCAAACACAACTAAGAATTAATCCTTACTTAAATATAACTTGTTTTGTTTGATCACTAAATCGTTTAAGTGCAAAAGATGCAGAGAGAAAAAATTCTACCACTATCGAAAGTTTTACATCTTTAGAATTAAAATTCGGTTTGATTGATTTTAATAATAATAATAATAATAATAATGATATTTTGCTCCTTCTTCGACGCTCATTTCCTCCATTAGCGATATATTCGCCGTCAGGAGTAGTAAAAGATTCGAGTTGCTGTTTTAGAGTAAAAATAATTATCGTATTATTAATCAGTCGACTGTCAAATGTGGGAATAAAGATTACGGTTCGATTGGTAATCACCCTCCATCTCGTAACAAATACAAATTGCTGATCGGAATTGATCGTTCAATGTATTAGCCCTGATGTCGTAACTTTCCAACCCAACATGCCAATTCACACGTGACACAGACACCCCTTACCACGAAAACCTGCCATACAAACAAATGTGTCAACTCACGAACTCCTCAAACGTGCCTAAAATATCTCACCCAACCCTCTATAACGCATCTCGTACAAAATTCAGCAGCCCGTTTCCCGAATCTTGACCGACCTTCAAAGCAACAACTCCATCATTTATCCACCACTTCACACCTTCCTATTGATCTAAAATCTCCTCACCTGTTACCCTTAACGACGTAATTGATCAGCAAACCCCTTTGTGCTGAGGTATCAGTTTCCGTCTGCTTTACGAAACGCCGCCAGCCCACCCCTGTTTACAGTGCCGGTTTAAAAAAATGTACGAAGCGCGCCCTTTTTAAATATTTACCCGCAAACAACGATTTCCGATCCGCAATCAGAAAAACTCATTTCGTCGAGTTTATTTCGGACGTGGCCGACCCCGACACAGATTACCCTCCTTCGCATGTAAGGGTGCTCCTAAGTTCTATCATCCACCCCAAAATTGCGGTGTCGATTCCCCTCGGACGGGGCCAGTCGACATCGATTACGAGGTTCCCACCCACCCCCGGAGGGCCTGAGATGGGATTACACCTAAAGAATTTGCTGGACGAGTTTATTTGATAAACATGTACGGGGTCAATTTTCAATAAGGATAATGGGGTGAGGATGGTGACGTCATCGACACTTGATTGTTGTAACGAGGTTTATGTGAGCTAATAGGGGGGCACCTACGCTTGCTCTTAATATAATTGTGGCAGTTTTGGCTGGTGAGAGTGAACAAGTTTTTCAAAAACATATTCGACTTGGTGTTTTTCTCATGGACAACCTCGCTTTGAATTTATCTGTACTGTGACTATTACAAATGTCGTTGAATTTACTTAGAGAGAACTACAACCTCTTCTCCACACTTGCTAGATCGCTGTTTGGAAATTATAATATCAATAATAATATTAATAATATTTTTACCAAAATATCTCACAGACTCGATCTCTTTTGAAAAACTTCATACAATTATCTACTGTGTAGCTTTAACTTGTATTCAAATTAACACATTTAAAGATAACATAATAAATACAAACACCAATCGTATACCTTCCACCCCTCATTAGGAAACACGGTTAAATTATAAAATTAATAACATTAGAAAACAACTAGGTCAAATAACACAGTACCTTAGAGGAGTTAAAACACCACATATCATGACATGTATGCATTCGATACTGACCAACAATAATTTTCATCAAACTGATTACGATGAGTACAACACAACACTATCCCAAATTAAAGATACCTTATTACAAAAGCTTTCCTTATATAGTAAAAGACTTAAAAGATACAAACAATCACATCTCAGAAAAATTCATAACACTAAATTTTTAAACAACGAAAAACTATTCTATCAACATTTAACTAATTCAAGCAAAACTCAATTACCTGGTGAACTTCCAAGTTCACAGGATGTAACAACATTTTGGTCAAAACTTTGGTCTCAAGAATTTGAATTTAACCAATCTGCCAAATGGATTCCTCAAATATCCCATAAACTACCCACAGTTACACCAATGAACGATCATCAGATAACACTTGTCGAATTAATAAATACCATCAATAAGACACACAACTGGAAATCACCAGGACCAGACAAAATCCATAATTTTTGGATAAAAAAATTAAATTGTGTACATATTCATTTACTACATCACTTAAATCAGTTCCTTTTGACCCATCCTCCTTTCCAACATTCTTATGTCATGGTGTAACATACCTAAAACCTAAAGATAACGACACAAAAAATCTATCAAAATACAGACCTATCACATGTTTACCGACAATCTATAAAATATTAACCTCATGCATTACACAAAAAATCTATCAACACTGTTTTAATTCTGACATCATTAATGAAGAACAGAAAGGGCGTATTAAAGGATCCTTTGGTTGCAAAGAGCAATTAATCATAGATTCCATCATCTGTGAACAAGCTAGAAAAGAAAACCGAAACATATATACTGCTTTTATTGATTATAAGAAAGCTTACGATTCTGTCCCTCATTCCTGGCTATGCAAAATTCTAGAATTATTCAAAATTGATACTAAAATGTGCACTTTTCTCAAATGATCCATGGAATTTTGGAAGACCACCCTCCAAATAACCTTAAATGAACAAACAATTCAGTCAGATCCAATAATGATCCGAAGAGGAATTTTTCAAGGCGATTCTCTTAGCCCGTTATGGTTCTGCTTAACAATAAATCCCCTCTCCGATATCCTGAACAGCAGCAATTATGTGTTCAATATAAGAATTAACAAACAAAGAGAAAACAGAATAAGTCACTTGCTGTATATGGATGACATAAAAATATATCCAAGTACACAAAATCAATTAACAAACCTATTAAATCTGACTGAACAGTTTTCCGGTGATATTGGTATCTGTTTTGGTATTGAGAAATGTAAGACCCAAGCAATCAGAAAAGGCATCCAACACCAAGTACCACATATAACCCAGAATAACGAAATAATCGAAGCCCAAGAACGAAATGATACATACAAATATCTTGGTTTCTGTCAATCCTCCCACATCAATCATACCAAAACGAAAACACAGTTGAAAGATCAATACCTAGCGAGATTAAAATTAATATTGAAGACACAGTTAAATGGAAAAAATTTAATGAAAGCAGCAAATACATTCTGCGTTCTACTGCTAACATATTCTTTTGGAGACATTAAATGGTCAAAAACTGATCTTGAAAATTTAAACATCGCAACAAGGAAAATCTTCACACAGTATAGAAGGCATCATCCAAAATCGTCGATTGAAAGATTCTCATTACCAAGACAGAATGGAGGAAGGGGTTTCCAGAACCTAGAAAACTTATATCAGAGACAAATCTCAGATTTGAAGAAGTATTTCTTGAAACGAGCGGGAAGAAATGAAATGTTTCGCACCATCACAAGAGCAGATTTGAACCACACAACCTTAAATCTGTCGAACACCGAAGAAATCCACACCCCCCACACAATAGACAAAATAATAAGTGGGCTAAAACAAAAACAACTACATGGAAAATTCTACAAAGACTTATAAGAAACTTATTTCAACAAGAAGATGTCATTGATTTTGTTAAAAAAATCAAGTTTGTATACCGAAACAGAAGGATTTGTGTTTGCTATTCAAGACCAAGTAATCAATACCAAGAATTACAGAAAATACATCATCAAAGATCCGAATATAAGAAACGACTGCTGTCGCCTCTGCAAAGCAAAACCTGAAACGATCCAACACATAATCTCCTCCTGCAGCATCCTGGCACAAACTGACTACAAAGCTAGACACAACAACGCAGCCAAAATCATTCACAAAGAATTAGCAACACTTATGAACTTAATCGAAGATACGACACCCTATTACACTTACATTCCATCTCCGTTCCTTGAAAATAACAAATACAAATTATACTGGGATCGCACAATACTTACAAACTTAAACATTACAGCTAACAGACCAGACATCATACTTATCAAAAAACACACGAACGAAGCCATTCTCATTGACATTGCTATTCCTAACACAAACAACATTATTCAAACATACCAAACCAAGATTTCAAAATATCTACAATTATCGATAGAAATGAAATCCATGTTGAATCTTAAAAAAATTTCAATTTTACCTTTAGTTATCTCTAATATAAGTGTAGTCCCAAATAGCTTAATTGAGAATTTAAAGTCTTTGCATTTTAATGATTCAATAATTGTCAAAATTCAAAAACCTGTTTTCTTAGGAACATTAGATTAGCACCAGTAGGTCAGAGTAGTGTAAGTCACTTTCCAAGTGATGCCCGGATAAATGATCGGTAGTTACGCTAAACTTTTGGGGATGGGGTGAGATTAGAGAATAATAGCAGACTAATTTGTATGCTGTAATTCTAGAATCTCGAAAGTTGTTTTGTTAATCTAATCAATGCACATCATTACTTGGTCTTAATACCCGTAATGATAGAAGTCTTGCCTGAATACCGGTCATTTCCGGGTCAGTGGTGGGTCTTAATATTTATTGATTTCAACAGGAAGAAATCCCAATTACAGAAACCAAATAAACTAAAAATAACTAGAAAATTGACAAAAAAATTAAGTAACCTTAAACATAATAAGAGTACATCTTAAATATATATGTAATATTATTCTACAATCTTTAGCAAGTTCGCAGAGATCAGAATTAATGAATCATGATGAATATCACAATTATTAGAAATACAGTTATATAAACCGCACATTAAATTAATTGGAGATCTATTGGCGAGTATTTAGTCATGGTATAAGAAAATTAATTTTACCCAAGAGCACACAGAACAATCAGTTCTATTATGAAGAAGATTATATAAGAAGCGAATCAAGAGCATATTTCGCCGAGTATAAAGTGACGTAAAATTAAATCTCTTCAAAAGATCTGAATGCTCAACAACACGTGGGGGGTAAACACCGTCTTGTAAGAAAGCTAAGAATTTTGAAAATTGTCTTGGATTGCGTAGATGGGGTACCAAATAACTGTTCCGTACTCCAGTCTTGATCTTACCAAATGAAAACATAATATGATAAGAGTTCGCTGATTTACAAATTCTCTACAAGCTCAGCAAGAATCTGCGCACAGTCTTTAAATAAGAAAGAAGAAATTCCATCAATACCCATTGTAAAACAACCCTATTAGAATTAGTGTTAAAAATGAGCTGAGACTACTCCATAGGTTTAGAAGCAATAAACACACTATCGAAGAAGTCTGCAAAAGCCTCAACAATTTCAGATAAATCAGATAACTCATTAGTAGTATTAATTTATTATTTGGCTTACAGGCTTAATAATATTCCCAGTAGGGGTACAAATTAACTTAATCTACATAATACAGATGAATCAATAAAAATAAATAAAATAAATGTTCGAGTTTTATAATATAAATGTTCTATTCCTTCTGCTTGCCCACCCCTTGCCATAGTTCCCTTATCTTCCGTACTTCTTTCATCCAGTCCAGGCCTCTTCCATCCTCGTTTAGCACTTCTTCCCTACTTTCCTCCGATTCTCTCAATCCTTCCCATCCTTCCAGCATATGCTCTATTGTTTCTCCCTCTCTCCAACATATCCTACACCTTCTGTCAATATCATCCATCCAAAAATTATTCTCTTTCTCTTCATTTCCACACCTAAATCTCGCCATCATTCTTTTCTCCTTTATACTCTCTTTGTGTGTGTACTTTGGTACTTCATTCTTTACTATGTTTCTAGACTCTGCATTATATCTAGACTCCGATATTCTCGATCTGCATTCTTGCTTATCTATATCTTTATCTTTATCTCTTACACTCAGTTCTTCTTTCATACTCCTTCCCATTTCTCTCATTCTCTCCATTTATTCACATGGGGATCCTTTTCCTTCATAAAACTTGTCTCTTTCGTTCCAAACATGTTTTCCCCCTTCCTTTCTTATTTCTTTCCAACATTCTTGCAATATTCATCTCTCTCAGTAAACTGCTCTTCAAATCCAACCGCTCTTTTACCCGCTTCCACTCTCATTTTCCCCTTTTTTGTTTGTTCTCTCACTATATACCCCGGGTATACTTTTCCAATCCCAATGTCCATTTCAAGTATTTTTCTTGCACTCTCTCTATCTCTTCATATCCCTCCATCCCCAAATATCAGCTCCGTACATAAATACACTTTCGATCAAACTATCAAACATCATCATTCTTCTCTTATAATCATCTCCAAATTTTCTCTCTCCTGTTCCCCCTACTATTCCTATCACTTTGTTCGCTTTTCGGACCATTTCTTGAATATGCGCTCTATCTGAGTTATTGCTCTCTAATGTATATCCTAAGTACTGGAATTCTTTCACCTGTTCAATCTTCTTCCCTCTCCATGCCCACTCTTCCTTTTCCTTTCTTACTTTCTTCCAAAACACCACCATTTTTGTTTTCTCCACATTCACTTCCAATTCCTTTTTTTGTACGTACTTCTCGAAACTTTTAATCATTGTTTTCATTTCTTCTCTTTTCTTTGCCACAATCACCAAATCATCTGCGTACGCCAACGACCACACTTTCTCTTTGCGCACTACCACCCCCCCTGTCTGTGCTTTTCTGAACATTTCATCTATATCTCCTATAAGCTGCAAACAATGCGGGGCTGAGTGGGCATCCCTGTCTCACTCCTCAATTTGTATAAAAACTCTCGCTCTCTATTCCATTCACTCTCACTTTATTTACTGTTTCTTTATATATTTCTTCCATTTTCGTTGCCAGGTACGCGTCTACTCCCTTTCTCCTCAAATACTCCCTCATTTTCTCTCTATTCACGCTATCAAATACTGCTTTGAAATCTATGAACAATGCGTACATTCGTCCACCCTCTTTCCTTATTTCTCTTCCCACTAAATGCCGCAGGATGTACACATTGTCCATAGTACCTCTTCCTTTCCTAAACACTGCCTGACCATCTGGTAACATCTCCTTTCGTAACCTCTCATCTAGTATCATTGCGTAAATCTTGTACGCCGTATTGAGCAAGGTGATCCCTCGGAAGTTCTTCACATCACTTTTTTGCCCCTTTTTAAATAATAGGATTATTATACTTTCTCTCCACTGCCCAGGAAACCCTTTTCCCTTCCAAACTTCGTCTACCACTTCCCATATCCTTTCTTTCACTCCTTCTGTCCCGAACATCTACGCTTCGTTCTGGATTCCATCACCTCCTGGTGCCTTTCCTCTTTTCAGTCTTGCAATCTGTCTTCCTATTTCATCTTTTGTTATTTCTGAACCTCCCCACATTTCTGCCGTCGCGTCGTTGTGATTCCTTTATTTATTTTGCAGTATTTTTCCTCACAACCTCCCAATAATTCCATAAAATGTCTTTTCTATTCATGTATTTTGATTTTCCTATTGACTTCAGTCTTCCTTCTCCGTTTCTTGTTTATATATCTCCATATTTCTTCTTCTGTTTTCAGAAACTTTATTGTCTTCTCTTCTTCTTCTCGTTTTTCTATTTTCTTTCTTCCCATTCTCTTCTATAATTCTCTCTTGCTTTCGCTTGCTCTTCCATTTTCTTCCCTTGCTTTTCTCTTCAACTCACTACATTTTCCGTTCCATCCATTATGCCCCCCATGTCATATGTATATCTTTCTTTTTTCCGTAGCTTCTATGATTAAGTTAAATCTCAGGGGAACTAACAATTATCAATAAATCACTCTTGTACCGACAATATCAACAGAAGGAAAGATGTTGGTTACTAATGAAAAATCGTTCTTAATGCAAAAGTAACAGTTTTTAGCGGCAAAAACAACTCCGCCACCTCTAGACAAACTTGTATATTCCATAGAACGATCTTTACGAAAAACAGTATAGTTGGTTAATTAGAAATGCCAAAAGATGATGAGTTTGGAGATTTATCAGAGGTAGAAAGTTTGACGTCTTAAGTTTTGTACAAATATTTTTTCTTTTTTCTTTGTTTCTGCTTCCTTTTCTTCTAACATATTCATTCTACATATTTACATCAGTACTGCTACTTTTCTTCGTGTAATATTTATTTTTTCTCTTCTCTTAGCTGCCCCGACTTTTGTTCTTTGGTTCTTTGGTAACTTGTTTCTTACTTTCTTGTACATTGTTCTCATTTACCTTCTGTTTTTCTATTTTCAAATTCCATCCAAACAGAATTTGGTTCCAACAGCATGGGGCACCGCCACATTATGGCGCAAATGTAAGGATTTTTTTGGATAGTCAATTTAATGGAAGATGGATTGGAAGGCGTGGATAAATAGAATGACCACCTAGGTCTCCGGATCTGACATCTCTTGATTTTTTTTACGGAGACATTTAAAAAGTCGTGTTTACATGAACAGACCCAATAATTTAGACGACTTGAAAGCACAAATTCGTCATGAAATGACTCGTATAATTCCTCAGAGTATTGAAATTTCCATCAATCAGGTCTACCATCGTCTGGGTTTGTGTCAGATAGTGAATGGGGAACAGTTTGAACAATTTCTATACATTTTCATATGCAGATAAATAAGCTTTAGCAAATAAGGCAATCAATAATTTAAAAAGCACCCTTCCCTCGAGAACTGGCTCGTCTAACTTGGTAGAATTTGAGGAATTAGTTATTAATAATTATCCCCGCCCACCCACTCTGTCTCCTTTTCAGTGATTGATTTTATCCGATCTGAATGAAATTAGTGATTTTATACCAAACAGAAATAAAATTTGTCGTTAGAATGAGAAGAAGGTGGGTGGGTGGGGCTAGTTCTTGCTAAAATGAGAAAGTTTAAAAGATCATTTAGAAGAATAGAAGAAATGAAAAAAATAACAAAATTAAGTAAAATTTTTGAACAATTAAGAGAAGAATGAAAATGCAGGGTGTAAAAGATAATCCAAAGAAGTAAAAAATTATGAAAATTTAAGAGAATTTAATTTCAATGTATAGAATAATTTGGTAAGGGATATTCTCAGGGAAAACAAATCAGAAACGAAATTTCTGTTCTAGACGAAGATCATTGAGATTAGGCCATTCTTAGAAGAAATTAAGTAGAAAAGAGAAATAAAGGAACAAAATTGCAAAATGGGAAGCTTAGAATTAGTTTTGATGAGAAAACGAAGGCAAAATATATAGATCATTTAGAAGAATAGAAGCAAAAAAATCAAAAAATTAAGAGATGAATGAAAAAGAAAGGTGTAAAAAATGATCCAAAGAAGTAAAAAACTACGATGATTTATGAGTTAGACGAATTTAATTTCAAAGTATACAATAATTTTGTCGTAGATATTCTCAGAGAAAAAAAATCAGAAACGAAATTTCGTTCTAGATGAAGATTCTTCTTCTTTCTTTCTTCTTCTTAATTTCTTCTAAGAAATTAAGAAGAAAAAAAAATACAGGAACAAAAATGGCAAAATGGGAGAATAGAATTAGTTTTGATGAGAAAACGAAGGCAAAATAAATGGTTCGTTTAGAAGAACAGAAGAAAAAAAAACCATGACACAGTTAAGTAAAAATTCTGAACAATTAAAAGAAGTATGAAACAGAAGGGTGTAAAAGATGATTCAAAGAATTAAAAAATTACGATGATTCATAAGTTAGATTAATTTAATTTCAAACAAGAATACCCGGATGTGTCCACCTCAATGGAGCAGAATTGACCCCACCCCATGAAATAGTAAACGCATTTAAAGAATATTTTCAGTCTGTGTATACTATCTCATCAGATCCTAATTATGTATGTAACCCCGAAATTAAACATGTATCAAATGAAGTGGTGACAATTTCACATATTAGTGAAAAAGAGATTATAAGTGCATTAAAACGTAGCAACAACACTTTAACTTCCGGTGCTGATGGGATACCGAATTTTCTATTACGCGATTGTGCCTCCATACTTGTTACTCCTCTATATATTTTGTTTAATCCAGTAATAAAGAATAATAAATTTATACATATGGAAGAAAGCCTGTGTAACTCCAGTTCTTAAAAAAGGACATCCTGCTCAAATAAATAACTATATAGACCCATTTCTATATTGTGCAACTTCGCAAAAATTTTTGAATCGTGATTGTATAACCAGATTTATTCAACTATCAAACATATTATCTCTCCTTACCAACATGATTTTGTGAACCAGAGATCGACAATAACGAATTTGGGGTGCATTACACAATTTGTTTCGGAAACTCTCGATAATAGAGGACAGCATAGATCATAACATTCTATTAAATAAATTGTCAGTTCTTGGTTTTTCGAACTCTTTCCAGTTTGTTATTTTCATACATGACTAATCGGCACCATTCAGTGAGATATCGGAATTTCTGGTCTGAACCCTATACTCCAACTTCGGGGATTCCTCAAGATTCAAATTTAAATCCTCTCTTGTTTTTCCTATTTGTCAATGATCTACCCGAATTTATCAATAACGATAAGTTACTCTTCGCAGATGATCTGAAAATATACGCTAAGATTAATTCAGTCCTGGATTGTGAGAATTTACACGCTGATTTATGTTCTTTATTTAGATGTTGTGCCCTGAATAAATTATATTTAAATGTATCAAAATGTTTTGTTATATCATACACTAAAAAAAGTTCCTTTGTTGTATTCCTAGATGATCGATGGTGTCACTCTAAACAGATCTCAAAAGATCAAATATTTAGGTATCATTTTTGATACATCTTTTACATTTGTGGACCATATTAACGACGCAGTACAAAATGCATTCAAATCGTACGGCTTTATATACCGAAATTGCAGAGATTTTTCGAGTATAAAAACCAATACTTATCCTTCTTTATTATTCATTAGTAAGATCAAAAATATCAAAAGATGTATAGTAAAATAGAAAGCTTAACATGTTTTTGCATTGCAAATGCTGCGCTTTTTATTAATTTTGTGCATTACTTTATCATAATCCTGTATGTGTAAACTCGTATGCAAATATATGTATAAAGTTTCTTATAATAATTTATCATTCACAGTTCTAGGAAAAGTGTTTTTTATTTTGGAACATGATTGGTTTTTAATCCTTATTTTAATAATTATCACTTTCTATAATATTGTTGGTCACATATACAAAAATTGACTTTCTTATATAAAATTTAAAATCATAAAAAGATTGCCCATTTTGGACAACTGACAACTGTTAACACTGGAAACAATAGTGATTAGATGCGATTAACAAATTTTTATAATAACATAAGTGATTTTGTAGCCCTTTTTACTTTCGAACAAAATTCCGCGTCTATTATGGAGGTACCTACCTAGGTACTTCCATGGCTTCTATACTTTTTTGTTCTGCGTTTGTCCATTCTACAAAATATAAAGTTTAGACTTTTTTCGCTTATTCGTTCGTCGCAAATAACGTTCACCTGATACATACGTCCTAATAATTACGTTTTGAGTGTTTTCAGTAGTCCAACGCAGGAATTATATCACGAAGAAACGTGATAGTGCAGGTGCGTCCAAGATCTATAACAGAGATGTTAAGGGTTAAGAAGTAGCATTTATCAAGAACAAGAGATTTTGTCCCCTTAACACATTCATGTCATTTATGCCGCTTTTTTTTAAAGTACAGTAAATAATATCCGCAACTTTATATACGACTGCGTATAGTAAGGTGCATACTCATACAACAGTTGTAGGCCACAGCACAGTATAGAGATCATTCAGTAGGGACAACTCGCTATTTTCACTGACCCGTTTTCATGGGTGGTCGTTTGTCTTGTGACCGTATGAGGGCGCGCAACGCAAGATACTTCTCTTTCTTACACATTGAAACATTGAACTGAGGTACTTTGGTTATCTAGTGACTAATGTGAAATATTTGAAATTTGGAAGTTTAGTTAAGTGTAATTTTCACAGACATTCTAAAAAACATTGTTCATGTTTTGATGGAACCATTGTTTACTGTTTAATTTTTTTGTAAAAAAATAAAATGTATATTAGCGTTTTCTAACAACGTTGAATTTTACAACCACAAGAACATTGAAAAGAAATTAATGAAACGTAAAATCGTAATCGGAAAAGCGGGGCCAAATCTTAATTTCAACACGACATCGGTGTTATAGGGCGCTTAATTTATTATTTTTGTAGTATACTGTGTGATTTGTAAGATCAACTACAAACTTTCATTGTTTTTACACTATTTTAATTCTTTTGCGATTGTGATAATTTTTAAATTGGGTGGCGACATCTATAAATAATTTAGGCAACGACCACCCATGACGGCTTAAAATTCGAGTCAGAAAGATTAAAGGCGCCGACACGAGTTGTCCCTACCAATTGATGTCTATACTGTGCTATAGGCTCTTTGTCTAAATTACACACATTACATAGGCAACCAGGATCACATTCAATGTTTACTAGTCAAGACCTTAAAATTCAATAGACAAAATTTGGAAGAACACATTTTTTACAATACAGGACATTTTGGTTATTAAATACCTAAAATTTCGTTTTATAACACCACAAAAAAGTAAGGTTGCAAGATATAAACATGAAATTCTTATAAATATGTAATTATCACAGTCATCAATTTATCAAACACAAAAAAGTACAATTATTACTATTAACTACACTTATGTATTGGAAAATGTAACGCTGTCTCAATAGACACAAATTCTTTGCCTGTTGTTTTCATTCCTGCATACGCAATGCAATCATTTGCAACTAATCCTGATGCCACAGTTTTATTCCCACCATTAACTGTCCCAGCCTAGAAATAACACAATTTTTTAACAGTTCAAGACCAATTCATATTTCTTACAATTAACTGTAACTGTAGGAGTGATGATAAATCCTCCAATTCAGTTTTACTTGCATCTATATGAACTAGGCCTCCATGGTTGTTTATGACACAATAAGACCCGACTAAGGAATTATTGGCTATCAAGTGCCGAAAAACTTCAACTTTTAATGTGTCTGCAACAATTTCTTCACTTTCCTGTAAATACGTAAGTTACGAGTGTTATTTGACCAGAATTTTTACCCACTTTATCTAAATCTGGGTGGACCAAAGCAACGTGATCATTACACACGATCACGTTTCCTAAAGCAGACAGTCTGTCTTCCAGTGTTCTAACTTCAACAGAATCGGGCAATTCACGTTTTAAATGTTGCAGCTCTATGTCAGAGGTTGTTTCAGGTACGATCAGTCCATTTTTATTCCCTACACACATACGCCCTATTACTCTGCAACCTGCCAGTGAGGTTTTCACCACAGGAATGTCAGGCAAATCGTCCTGTGCGACTCTAAGAAATATTTACAAGATTAATAACATAAATAACGTTTTCTGAAAATTGTGAAATTACTTGCAAAAGTTGTCTGATTCCTCCTCATCACAAACGAGCAAATAGGAATTCGTCAAGTTAAGAAATGCGCCAACATCGTCGCTATTACCAATGCTTGTTCTTAAAGCTTGTGTCCACTTCTTTTGTGTTTCCCATACATATCCGCTATGTGATCTTCGGGTACGAAAAGCTTGGGCCGACAAATCCTGGGTATTTCCGTAACAATATTTATAATCTTTTGAATATCGAGCTATATACCACCAACGATTTTTCTCCCAGGTACATGTATAATTACGAGTCGGAACTACTTCTGGTTCTATTTGTTGTTCTAATTCGCCAGTTGGTTCTGCGGACATTGTTAAAATTGTTGCAAACGTGTAAACACACAACGATGTAAATGCACTACTGAAAATTCGTGTACCAGTCCACAATTTATACGCCAATTTATACATTTGTGGGATCTGTAACAATATTGTGCAATACTGAATAAGATTAATACTGGGGGTTATGACCACAGTGTTATAATGGTTGCCTAATTTAAAAAAAACTAAAGAGGAGTCAAGAGGGCTGTCTCTTATTTTATTGTTTGTTTCAGTATGTCGTATTGTCGTAGTGTTTGTCACAGTATTCAAGACAATTGTCATTTTCGATGATAAAGCATGGCCGACTAGTATAAAGATAAATAAATAAATAATCTTTATACTAGTCGGCCATGGATAAAGTCAAACCAGAGATAACAGAGATATGACAGCTTTTGAATGCTCCATAAGAAATGCATGGGAGCGAAGTGAACACAGAATTTGACGTAAAGGATGGTTGGGGGCACAACATTTGTGGTGGTAAACCTGATATCTTAATATCTATGTTAAATGTTACTAAATATATTACTAGTAAAAGTGACATAACGAACGAAAAACACGAACTCTGAGATAACCTCAATTAAATATGATGCGATGGTTTCAAATTATAAAAGAAAAGTCATGTTAACTGCATATGTATGTATGTATTTATTACAGTTACATACATTTTAACAAACAATATACTATTGGTAAGTACAGGAATAGTTCTATAAAAATAACATCGATAAGTAAACCGATGATTTTCTGCAGCTATAATTAATTATTAATCGATGAAACTGGCAAATGCTCTATAAATGGGACAAAATGATTAATTTACTCTGTTTTTTAGGTTGCTTCTGTAGTTCCCTATTATGGAATTTCAATGTATAAAATATACGTAATCGCACAAATAATGACAAAAGGTAATCAAGGGGGAGATTACTACATGGATGCTATTAAGGCCAGCTGGTTTTTAAGTTGTCTGGGAACTTGAAGCGAAAGTGTATTATCTACTGAAGGCATTTTCTAATTGTTCAATGTAATATGCAAACTGTTCATACGAAACATTAAGATTGCCATAAGATAAAGTTTCAGAATTGTGGGCTTGGAAACGACAATAATGTAGTTCTAGAATTTCTGCCACATGCATTTGTATATTCACAGCATATCTGAGAAGAGTGTTTTAAGCATGCATCCACTGAGTATCCACATATTTATCGTAAGATATTTTGTTCAGCTAAATCAAACTCTTTGTACTCTATCCTATCTATTTTTAGGGCATTATGAGATGGTTGGGAATTATTAATTATGGTGGGGATGTTGTACCTCTCACTTAAATTGGAGATATCTTCATTAGCAGATAAGAATTGTGGTGTGATCAGATGATTAAAAGAGGACTTGCGTTTGTGGTGTATTTATTTTTAATGTTGTCGGTTCAGTAGATAAGGGAAAAGCGAAGAGTGTTGTCTGTGATTTTGAAAATGAAAAGACAGGTCGGTAGAGAGCGGTGAAACGGTTGTGTCGAAAGGGTTCTTAGAAGGTACTCGAAATCTTCGAAGGATAAGAATTATTGGGAAGGGCGAACAAAAGATAGGTTTTACGACATGCAGGTGTACGAAGAGAAAGTTTCAGGATGATAGTGGTTGGAAGTCAATAAATACAGACTATACAAATATTACATGTTGCACAATTTTGTGGGATTTGTTAGCCCCCACAAAATGTTGCTAAATCAGAAGCACAATTACCAGTTGGGTTGTGCTGCATATATTTTATACAGAACAATAGCTTGTATTTGGTTATATTCTAATAAAGTGTGATGTAAATAACTATTAATAATATGAGGATAAAAATAATTTTATTAACACCCGCACAGAACTAAAAGTGACTAAAGTCATCTTCGCAATGAAAAGGTAACATTCAATATTATAACTGTATTTGTACCCCTTAAAGTGTCGTCCTTGAATTTCAACGTTAGGTTGTAATAACAATCTTTGAATGAGCTAGAGGGTACTTTTATTATTATCCTCGCTATAAAATTGTACAGTTTGTGTTGTGTATGCACATTTTAGAGTTTTAAAGGATAAGAAAAGTTAATACAAGCATTTTGAGTAATTTAATGTTTTTTTTTATCCATTTACTATTAATCAGGATGTAAACATTACAAAAGCACCAACAAATGTTAGATATAATGCAATCATTTTTCGAATAAACTTAATGATTGTAATTTTTTTAATCTTGTCTTTTTCCATTTATGAGCAACCTAGTATTTTTGGAAGAAAGATTAACCACTTTTGGTATATTCTTACGATTGGAAATATCCCTGGTAATCAAATAGCCGCGCTACGAAAGTTTCACTCAAATTTAAATAGCGCGCCCGAAAGTGACGGTTTGGGGCACAGTACATAAGGACTATTGTCGCTTAATTTTGCGAGCTGTCATATCTCTATTATCTCTGGTCAAACTCCGTTTAAATGTTATTAATCCACAACAGTCAATGTGACAAGCTGACAAGTAAATGACAGCTTTCAAAATTCATTTCGGAAATAATGACACAAGGAAAAAACAAAAGGTGGTAACATATATAACACTCTCTTTTTTAAATAAACTTTCCATAAATACATACTTTTTGGTAATAAGATTTTTGCATTAAACTCGGTACATATATATTTTTAGAGTATGTATATAAGTTTATGGATTCCAAAAGATCATTTTTACAAGGTGATCCAGGAAATCTGTTTTCAGATAATATAGTAAGTGTTTATTTTTACCCTACGGGCTTAAAAGATTCTTGATTTACAACACTACATTTTTTTTCCTAATTAACAAAAACTAAATAAAACATTTTATAAACCAAATAACTATTTTTTTTCCTTTATCCCATCTCCCCTTGCCCCAGCCTTACTCTTGTCCTCCCCACTTCTTTCATCCATTTCATCCCTCTTCCGTTTTCGTTCAATATCTCTATCACACTCTCCTCTCTTTCTTTGCTCTCTGTTTAGGTACTTTGGTATTGTTTCTGTTATATTATCTTTCTACTTTCTATAGTCAGCATTGTGTCTAGATTTACTTACACTCGCTCTTCTCTCTTGTTTATCTATGTCTCTGTCACGCATACACAACTCTTCTCTCATACTCACCCCCATTTCTATTTCTCTCTTTCTCTCTATTTCCATCCATGCGTATTCCAGTCTTTCATAATATCCTCGTCTACCCTTGTGATGTTCTTTCTCCGCTTCCTTTTTTTTTTCCTTCCAGCATTCATACAATATCGTACATTCCTCTCTTTCTTTCAACCTTTCATCATACTTTACAACTCTTTTTCCCAGTGTATACTCTTAATTTCTCTCTTTTACATTCTTCTCTTACTATATAGCCTGGTGTCTCTTTCCGTAGCCCTAACATCCACCTCAAATATTTTTCTAGTACTGCTTCCATCTCTGCATATTCTTTCCATTCCCATATCTACACTCTATACATTAATACACTCTTAACTAAACTATCAAACATTTTCATCCTCAGTGGCGGCTGGTGGGTCAAAATTCCGGGTCGGCCAAATATTTTGAGTCTACACCTTGGTGTTATATATTTTCGTAATGTATGGCTGCTACTCATTAACCACTGACATTTTACGTGCCAGGATGTACAAAACATCTCAAATGTTTCGACCTGTTAAAATAATTTTTTATAGGAAATTGACAATGTCAGTTTGATTCCAAATACTGTTAATCCTTAATTCTACTTGTTCTGCTTTATCATTAATTGAGAACCACCGAAAACATTATTTTTACTGAGTTCCGCGTCGACCGGCGGCTATACGGCTTGCCGACCCCGGACATCCACAATTAAATAATAATAATTAAATAATGACATGCAGTTAAAAAATATAAAAAAAAGTAATAATAAAAGTACCAACTGTTAACTATCTTCATTTACATTTATTTTTTTTTAATGTATATGACAAATTGTCAAATAAATTAATTGAATAATTGAAAAATTAAAATGATTTAAAACTTTAAATTCGTTTCTGAAATATCTGAAAACGCTTAGATGCTAAAAATACAGAAAAAGCGCATTTATGTTGTAGCTAAGTTATGTCCGAAAAATAAAATTTTAGATAATTTAATGTAATTTTTTTCGTTTATTATTCATACACAGGAAAATGTATTAAATCGACAATTATTATTATTAAAAAAAAAAATAGTATGCACTGAAGAACATCGAAGCCGTTATTGTTTTGTAATTTGGTTAGCTATCTTAAATATTAAGCGTTTTAAAAACTAAATTCGCGTTGCTGGGTACGGCGAAAGAGGATTTCGCCGGACCTGGCACAACATACGTTCCGCCAGGTCTTTGTCTACTACAGTGTACTAGACAACGATGAACGATGAAACCGTAAGCTGCTACGAAGTCGAAACATCGAGCATAATGCATTCCTCGATACGGCGTGCCGAAATCTCGCCGGCAAAGCGTGTTTATCAGCATTTAAAATTAGCAACAAATGCTTTATTTTGTAACTACAATATAATAAAATATATTTTTAATATATATGATCTATCCTAACGTACATTCAAACTTTATTTCTTTTTTTATTTTCTAATTTCAACGCTTACTAAGTATTTTAAAATGACTGGTACGGCGTGGCCGACCCTGCCGCCCCTGACCAGCCGCCCCTGTTCATTCTTCTTCTTACGTCATGTCCAAATATTCTCTCACCTATACTCCACACCATTCCGATTATCTGCATTGCTTTGACCCTTCTTTCTCTTACGTGTGCTTTTACCGTGTTAGTTGTTGTAAACTTAAATACTAAATATTTAAACTCCTTTACTGTGTCTATGATTCGATCTTCCCAACGCCACACTTTTTCCTCCCCTTTTCTTCCTTCTTTTCTAAACACCATCATTTTTGTTTTTTTCTACATTTATACCTCCAGTTTCTTTCTTTTAAAGTATCTTTGCAGATTTTTTTTTCATCTCATTCATTCCACCTTCATCCTTCGCCAATATTACCAAATCATCTGCAAATTCCAAATACCATACCTTTTCTCTCCCCACCACAATTCCTCCCGCTTGTACTCCTCTAAACATTTCCTCGATATCGGTTATGTAACAAGCAACCAGACTCGGACTTAATGGGCATCCCTGTCTCAATCCTTTCGTCGTCCAAAACATTTCACTTTCTATTCCTCTCACTCTCACACTAGTCACTGTCTCTCTATAGATCTCTCTTGCTGTTGCAATTAACTTTTCACTCAGTCCTCTTCTCTCCATGCATTCCCACAAACACTCTCTGTCCACCGTATCAAACGCGGCTCTTAGGTCTACAAACAGTGCATATACCTGACCTCCTTCCTTTAGCAACTCTTTTTCTATTAGATGATGCAGGATATATACATTGTCCATAGCCCCTCTACCTCTTCTAAATCCCGCTTGACTTTCCGGTAATATACTCTTTTCGTTCATCTCTGTCACCAACCTTTCATTTAACACCATTGCATACAGTTTATATGCCGTATTTAGGAGAGTTATTATTCCCCGATAATTCTCTACTTTTTCTTTATTACCCTTTTTATGAATTGGGCATATTTGCCCTACTCTCCATTCCCTGGGAAAACCTTTACCCGTCCACAGATCATTCATTAACTCGCTCAATCTTTTAATCATCCCATCCGTCTCAAATATCCACACTTCGTTTACCAACCCATCCCTCCTCGGTGCTTTTCCTCTTTTCAGTCTTCCTACTTGTTTTCCTACTTCCTCTACTCGAATATCAGCCTCCCTTTCTCTACCACCATTCCCGGTTTTACTATCTTGCGCTACAATTCTGTCTTCCTTTCCATTTAACAGTTCCAGAAAATGCTTCTTCCACTGTATATTAGGTATGTTTTCACTAATCGTGATTTTGTTCTTCCGTTCTTTATTTATATACTTCCATGCCTCTTGCTTAGTTCTTATGGCTTTAATTTTTTCTTCTTCTTCTTCTTGCTGTATCTCTTCTTTCTTGTCTTTGCATCGTTTTCTATAATTATTTTTTGCTTGCCAGTACTCTTCTTTTATACCTTTCCCCTTTTTCCATCTTCGTAAACATTTCCTTGCTTCTGTTTTTAAATCTTTGCATCTGCTATCCCACCATCTGTTTCTCTTTTCTAAATTTCTCGTTACAATTTCTTTTCTTATGGCTGCTTTTTCAATTTCTCTTTTTAATTGTTCCATTTTCTTTTCAGTTCCTTTTTCTTTAAATTCCACTTCCAACATTTTTTTTATAATGCTCAATTCCTTTTTCATTCCATACCCATATCTTCTTCTCTTTTCCTATTTCATTACTTAAGCATCCGCTCCCTCTACTTATGCCCCTCACTTTTACTACTAGTTAATTTATTTATTCTTTAATATTAATTAATTTTTAATTTATTCAAGTATGGTTTAATAATTAATTTTTCCATTTCAGTCAGAAAGAAAGTATTGTTACGTCTGTGCAGGCGAATTAAATTGACGTAGGTAAACTCAACAGTTTATTTCTTAATAACTCACTCGAATTACACGTCTAACTATTACTAAATTATACAAAATAACTTTGCAACTTAAATCCATTCGCTCACTCGACTTCTTGACTGAATGAAAGGTTTCCGACGGTGGCCTCTATTTAAATAAATCCCTACAATCGAGACTTCCGGTGGCCGGCTCCAGACTTGTCTTTATGCGAACACCGCGTACGCGTGGGATAATGACTCATCGCACGCGTACGACCAGCAGAAAGCTCTCGACGGCCATAGGCGTCGTACCGGGGCGGCCTAAAGGTGTATTTCGTAACAGTATGATGGTGCCATATTAATGAATTCAGAAGAAGCTCTATTCAAAAATGCATTAATATAATGGTAATGTCATTTAAAAAAAATCAAGTCTTCCTTGCATCCCGAAACCAAATGAAGGAAACAATTTTTTTATGATGAATAAGTAGAGCACAAGTTCTTGTACCCCTTTACCTCATTTCAGTTGATTTGTGAAATTGGTTCTCAAGATATTTAACAGTTTCATACATTCTAGCGACCCTGTACAGGGTAACTAAAAACTTATCAGAGCTCAAAATTTGACAAATAGAATTATTGCGAAAGAGAAAATTAGCTACTAGGCAACTATGTTTGTACATTTTAGAAAAATAAAATATAAAAAGTGTTATTTATGAGATATGTATTTTGTGTTGCATTGAAATTTGGTCAGGGAACCGTTATTATAATGCTCACCAGTATAACAAAAAAAATTACAAAGTGAAATTTCCAAGCAAACACAAGTTTATAAAAATACGTATAATTATCACAGTCGTCAATGCACGGGGAAAACATACAATTATCACGTAAGGGCTTGAATACATTAATTAATTTTCAACTGTAACGCCGTTTCAATAGACGCAAATTCTTTCCCTGTTGTTTTCATTCCTGCATACGCAATGCAATCGTTTGCGACTAATCCTGATGCCACAGTTTTATTCCCACCATTAACTGTCCCAGCCTAGAAATAACGCAATTTTTTAACAGTTCAAAACTAGTTCATATTTCTTACAATTAACTGTAACTGCAGAAGCGATGATAAATCCTCCAATTCAGTTTTACTTGCATCTATATGAACTAGGCCTCCATTGTTGTTCATGACACAATATGAACCTACTAAGGAATTATTGGCTATCAAGTGGCGAAAAACTTCAACTTTTAATGTGTCTGCAACAATTTCTTCACTTTCCTGTAAATACCCAAGTTACGAGTGTTGTTTGACCAGAATTTGTACCCACTTTATTTAAATCTGGGTGGACTAAAGCAACGTGATCATTACACACGATCACGTTTCCTAAAGCAGAGAGTCGGTCTTCCAGTGTTCTAACTTCAACAGAATCAGGCAATTCACGTTTTAAATGTTGCAGCTCTATGTCTGAGGTTGTTTCAGGTACGATCAGTCCATTTTTATTCCCTACACACATACGACCTATTACTCTACAGCCTGCCAGTGAGGTTTTCACCACAGGAATGTTAGGCAAATCATCCTGCGCGACTCTAAAAAATATTTACAGGATTAATAATTTTAACCAAAGTTTATTAAAAATTATGAAATTACTTGCAAAAGTTGTCCGATTCCTCCTCATCACAAACGAGCAGATAGGAATTCGTCAAGTTAAGAAATGCGCCAACATCGTCACTATTACCAATACTTGTTCTTAAGGCTTGTGTCCATTTATCTTCCCAAATGTAACCATGTCGTGCCCTTCGGGTTCGAAACGCTTGGGCCGATAGGTCAGTATCTCCACATTCATTTTTATGTTCTTTTGTGTACCGAGCTATGTACCACCAGCTATCTTTCTCTCTGAGGCTTGTATAATTACGAGTCGCAACTACTTCCGGCTCTGTTTGTTGTTTTAATTTACCACTTTGTTCAACGGACATTGTTAAAACTATTAAAGACTTTTTTGTCGTGTAACAGCACTGAACGATACGAATGCACTGCGTTAAAAAACTTACACCGTTGCACGTTTTACATACTGAATTGTGCAGTGTTGTGATAATATTGTGCAATAACTACTATAGATACCGATCAATAGATTATAATTTCATAATTATTACACAACAACATAATATGAGACGGTCGTCGAGTGATTCATAGAGTTGGTTAGATTTACAACTCAGGTTTCATTTCTAATAATCTCCGAAACTACTGGACCGATTGTCGTAAAATTTTCTACGAACCTATATTAGGAATATCGTGTAGATGGTAAACCGCTAATCAAACATTGTCTAATCATCCCCACCAACAGTAAATAACATACTCCTCCACCTGTAGTTTATGAATACGTGTTGAATGTTTATGTTAACGGTAAAATCTCCAAATTCAGCTTGCCAAACGCAAACGGTGATACACAAACAACATCACCAAAACAAGCACAGATGAAACCCTACACTCCCCAATCCACGGTATTATTCATTTTACTGATGAAAATTTTCAAGCTCATTACTCTTAAAATAGATCAACGTTTAAGATTAGTTTGAATGAACTGTTATAAATCCCAAGTGATAACCACTTTTAGATACATAATAATTAATTTAAAATATCTTGAGCCTGAATAAGAGAAATTCTGTCACGTGTTTTAAAGGACAATTTCCCATGATTGCAGTTACATTGTGCTGAAATCATGAGCTGTTAAAAATTTTAATATGAACAGCGAATTTACATACAATGAAAACAAAAAAAATCACCCGTGTTTATAGAATAGTCGAAGTTTTACACATTTCAGGTGTAAATCTGTATTTCACTAATTATACTGGTTGAAAAGGACTGTGGCGTCGGATACTATTAATTTTTGTTTAAATAGTCCATTTTTATAAAATTACAAAGAAAATTGTACATACGAACTTCAAAGCTTACAGCTTACAACATTTAATATCACTGTTCGTCATATTATTGAAACTATCGTTGGCTGACTACATTGTTAAATAATTTAAGACTTTACAACATATTTACAAAGCTTTGCCTTTGGTTCATGTACATATACATCATACATAGGTCACGGTTTAAACAAGCCCTCAGTTCGAAATATCTATACAAGGTCGTTAGAATGTATGGAAACGAATATTTTGAGAACCAATTGTACAAATCAACTGAAACTTTTTATAGGGGTACAAGAAGTTGTGCTCTAGTTATTCGTCAAACAATTTTTTGAAATTTCCAAGTAAACACAAGCTTCTAAAAATACGTATAATTATTATCACAGTCATCAATGCATGAGAAAAAACATACAATAAATTATCACATAACGATTTAAATACATTAATGAATTTTCAACTGTAACGCTGTTTCAATAGACGCAAATTCTTTCCCTGTTGTTTTCATTCCTGCATACGCAATGCAATCATTTGCGACTAATCCTGATGCCACAGTTTTATTCCCACCATTAACTGTCCCAGCCTAGAAATAACACAATTTTTTAACAGTTCAAAACTAGTTCATATTTCTTACAATTAACTGTAACTGCAGAAGCGACGATAAATCCTCCAATTCAGTTTTACTTGCATCTATATGAACTAGGCCTCCATTGTTGTTCATGACACAATATGAACCTACTAAAGAATTATTGGCTATCAAGTGGCGAAAAACTTCAACTTTTAATGTGTCTGCAACAATTTCTTCACTTTCCTGTAAATACGTAAGTTACGAGCGTTGTTTGACCAGAATTTTTACCCACTTTATCTAAGTCTGGGTGGACCAAGGCAACGTTATCATTACACACGATCACGTTTCCTAAAGCAGACAGTCTGTCTTCCAGTGTCCTAACTTCAACAGAATCGGGCAATTCACGTTTTAAATGTTGCAGCTCTATGTCGGAGGTTGTTTCAGGTACGATCAGTCCATTTTTATTCCCTACACACATACGCCCTATTACTCTGCAGCCTGCCAGTGAAGTTTTCACCACAGGAATGTCAGGCAAATCATCCTGCGCGACTCTAAGAAATATTTACAAGATTAATAATATATTAGCCAATGTTAATTTCGGAGGCTTGCACGGTCGGAATCAATACATGATCGCTTTCCGGGTTGGAACCGTGTTAATTGAGAGCCCAAAAACTCAATTAACACGGTTCCAACCCGGAAAACGGTCATGTATTAACCAACGTTTACTAAAAATTATGAAATTACTTGCAAAAGTTGTTTGATTCCTCCCCATCACAAACAAGCAGGTACGAATTCGTCAAGTTAAGAAATGCGCCAACATCGTCGCTATTACCAATGCTTGTTCTTAAAGCTTGTGTCCATTTATTTTCCCAAATAATACCACGTTGTGCCCTCCGAGTTCGAAACGCTTGAGCCGATCGGTAACCAGTATTTCCATAAAAATATTTATGTTCTTTTGAATACCGCGCTATGTACCACCATACATCTTTCTCTGCGATGCTCGTATAATTACGAGTCGCAACAACTTCTGGTTCTGTTTCTTGTGCTAATTCACCACTTTGTTCAAGCACAGGTTCACCGGACATTGTTAAAGCAATAACACTTGGTCGTGTAACAGGACTGAAAGATGCGAATACACTACTTTAAAAAACGTACATCGTTGCACGTTTTATACACTGAATTGTACAGTATTGTGGTAATATTGTGCAATATTATAGATACCGATCATAATTTCATAATTATGATATAATATAACAACATAAAATGAGATACTCGTCAAGTGATTCATAGAGTTGGTTTGATTTACAACTCAGGTTTCATTTCTTAAATGATTATTATGTAAAGTATGACACTGGTTAAATTTAACATCATTGTACGCCGTATTGATTGGAAGTATAGTTGGTTGACTACATTGTTAAATAAATTTAAGATTTTACAAAGCTTTACCTTTGGTTCATACATATAACTACATTCTACGTTCAAGCTTTATACAAGCACACATCGAAATATCTACATATGTAGTGTTTATGGAATAGTCGAAGTTTTATACATTTCAGGTGTAAACCGATATGTCACTGATTTATACTGGTTGATGAGGACTGTGGCGTTGGATGATATTAATCGTTGTTTAAATAGTTTATTTTTATAAAATTACAAAGAAAATTGTACATACTGTGATAACCCAAACCTCCCGCCTTTTAAATTGACCTTGAAAAAGTTTGAAAGGCTCGCGAAAATTTCAAAAATTCAAAGTTTGGCCTTGGCTGTGAAGCTGTGATCGTCTAACAAATAGGAACCTACGTTGTGTGTGTTTTTTTTTTTTGTTTTTGATAAATGGCGGGAAGACGTTCTTTCATACAAGTGAGCATATACTGCATCTGAGTTGAGAGTGCAAGAAATAATAGACAAAATTAGGGAGGTCGAAATCCTTCCTTAGGAGGAAAAGAAACGAAGAGCGACAGTGACTCAGCGTGCCCTTCTGGTGAATCCGCAGGGCCACGGCGTCATCGGTCTTCATTCCCAAAAACCTCCTGGGGTTTTATTCACCGAAATATTACATTTCAAACACCTTAAGATACATGAAAGAAAACACTCGCGAATTGACAGACATACACATATGAAAAACGAACAAACGCAAAATTCTATACATCTGTTTGGAATCAATGCAAATATTTGAATATCACAAATTTAATAAAACAAAGCAAAATCCGACTTAAGTAACTGGATGCAAATACACAAGTTATTACGGGCGTGTGGCGGTAGATTTTTAAGAGCACAACAAAAGTACCCCTGGGGTGTCGTAACACAAGCGGAGTTTTGGGCTACCGGTCTGGACCTGTTCTCCCCCCACGACGGTGATTCTATCTATCGCAAAGCCTACCCCACACGCATATCTCCATTGCGAACGTGCCCTGCCATTACGGCCATTACGGTCACAAGACCCGCAAGTGGATCTCGACTATTGGTTCAAGTCGAGACCACTACAAACCGGCGGCCGCCCCTGAATCTATCCAAACCTGTGGGCTTGTACAGGTGACACGATAAATCTCGCCAGCTCGACTAGGAACCGAACTTCGCTTCTGCCACGTTTTTTGTGTCATTTAACCTCAATTCCATTTTCAAATATTCAATCTCTTATAACTCTGATATTAACAACAACTAAACAAGTGTTAAAGTTTCAAAGAGCAATAAACAACATTTAGATTCGCCATACAACCTTGTGAAATTTTAAACAACAAATAATTCTTATGTGAGATTAAAGTTGGACATCAAATAATCTATATGAACATTCATCAGCAAAGTATTTACAAAACAGAATTCAGCAAAGATTTATCAAACAGAAGATCTGGTGTGTAATAAACTTGTACAAATAAAAATATTATGTGAGGATAAAACTGTAGAACATGAAATTTACGTTCAATTAAAATGATAGGTACAACAAATAAAATGACTGAGGTTGTGACATTAAAGAAATATTGTATGAGGTGGAAATTTGCAGAGTTAACAAAATTTACAGGAGATTAATAATTGCCACACTTTATCAACGATTCAAACAAAGAGTTTACGTTTTGTCAAACTATATCATGATCTAAGTGATTGGTTACTTCAAAAAAAAAACAATTTACTTTGAGAGTTTAAAATACCGCGAACTGGTTATCCCAACAAAACACACAATAAACAAACACAAAAATATCCAATCATCGCTCCGAGGGAATAAGCGTCTAGGTGATGTAAGTTATAAAATCGTTGCGAGGAAAAAGCGTCTCGGTGATGTAAATTTTAAAATCGTTGCGAGGAAAAAGCGTCTTGGTGATATTATTAATCTCTAACGTCGCGAGGACGGACCTCTATCAATCTGTAGCGTTGTGAGGGCATACCTCGATTAATTAATCAATCTGGCGCGTTGTGATGGCATGCCTCGATGAATTAATCAATATGTGGCGTTGTGTGGCATGCCCCGATGAATTAATCATGATAACGATGATAACCACCTAAGGGAAGAAAATATCATAACCCCCGCCAGTTCGCAGTATAATGAACTTGTTTAACTGCCGTAAATGAATTATTAGCAATCTTGTGTGAAGAATTAAGAAGTGTTATAATGTAACACTTACGTATATGCATCCAGGAGCTTATTCGTAATTAAACAATAAGGTGTTTCCTGACTAAGTGAATTTCATGAAATCTTCTAGCAAGTGGTTCATTTAAATAATCCTGATTGTTAAACTATGTTTGCACTAGTTGACTATTAAGAAAAACTAACTTGATTGGTGAATTTACAAACAATGAAACAAATTTACAGCACCTGTCTCGTGTCGACCGGAAGTCCGCATTTCTCCGATTAAAAGGCCGCAAGCATTGAGCGCGCAGGTTGGGGACAACTGTCATTATGAAAGTTACTATTGATTGTCGTTAAACGAAGGCTTCCTCCCGTTTTAATAACTACCAAACCAACTAATTTAAACCTAGCGGTTACCACGTGGTTACAACTCACACAAGCATATTCAGACTGAATCTACGCCATGCAGTTTCTCTCTCTACCCATCAACCAACCCTGTAACTAAAAACTCCCTAGCGCTATAACTAAACCCTGCAGAACAAACTTGGTTCCTGGGGCACTACATGCATTAAACCCGATGTGCATATTTGGTTGCCTATGTTTAACGACTTCCTTTTTGTGATTGATTTTTTTTCTTTCAAATTCAAATTATTCAAGTGTGATTTCGCGCCGCTGTTAATTAATTTCAGCGCGAAAACTTTGATTTAAATTCGGTCACCACAGTACGAACTTTAAAGCTTACAACATCTAATATCACTGTTCGTCATATTACTGAAACTATTGTTGGCTGATTACATTGTTAAATAATTTAAGATTTTACAAAGCTTTGCCTTTGGTTCATATAATCATATATTAAACAAGCCCTCAGTTCGAAATATCTATACAGAGTCGCTAGAATGTATGGAAACGAATATTTTGAAAACCAATTGTACAAATCAACTGAAATTTTGTATAGGGGTACAAGAAGTTGTGCTCTAGTTATTCGTCAAACAATTTTTTTAAATTTCCAAGTAAACACAAGCTTCTAAAAATACGTATAATTATCACAGTCGTCAATGCATAAGAAAAAACATACAATAAATTATCACATAACGGTTTAAATACATTAATGAATTTTCAATTGTAACGCTGCTTCAATAGACGCAAATTCTTTACTTGTTGTTTTCATTCCTGCATACGCAATGCAATCGTTTACGACTAATCCCGATGCCACAGTTTTATTCCCACCATTAACTGTCCCAGCCTAGAAATAACACAATTTTTAACAGTTCAAAACTAGTTCATATTTCTTACAACTAACTGCAACTGCAGAAGTGATGATAAATCCTCCAATTCAGTTTTACTAGCATCTATGTGAACTAGGCCTCCATTGTTGTTCATGACACAATATGAACCTACTAAGGAATTACTGGCTATCACGTGCCGAAAAACTTCAACTTTTAATGTGTCTGCAACAATTTCTTCACTTTCCTGTAAATATATGTTACAAATGTTGTTTGAACAAAATTTATAGGTACCCACTTTATCTAAATCTGGATGGACCAAAGCAACGTGATCATTACACACGATCACGTTTCCTAAAGCAGACAGTCTGTCTTCCAGTGTCCTAACTTCAATAGAATCGGGCAATTCACGTTTTAAATGTTGCAGCTCTACGTCGGAGGTTGTTTCAGGTACGATCAGTCCATTTTTATTCCCAACACACATACGCCCTATAACTCTGCAGCCTGCCAGTGAGGTCTTCACCACAGGAATGTCAGGCAAATCATCCTGCGCGACTCTAAGAAATATTTACAAGATTAATAATATATTAGCCAATGTTAATTTCGGAGGCTTCTACGGTCGGAATCAATACATGATCGCTTTCCGGGTTGGAACCGTGTTAATTGAGAGCCCAAAAACTCAATTAACACGGTTCCAACCCGGAAAACGGTCATGTATTAACCAACGTTTACTAAAAATTATGAAATTACTTGCAAAAGTTGTTTGATTCCTCCCCATCACAAACGAGCAGATAGGCATTCGTCAAGTTAAGAAATGCGCCAACATCGTCGCTATTACCAATGCTTGTTCTTAAAGCTTGTGTCCACTTCTTTTCCCACACATATCCGCTTTGTGCTCTTCGGGTACGAAATGCTTGGGCCGACAAATCCTGGGTATTTCCGTAACAATATTTATAATCTTTTGAAAATCGAGCTATGTACCACCAGGCATCTTTCTCTGCGATGCTCGTATAATTACGAGTCGCAACTACTTCTGGTTCTGTTTGTTGTTCTAATTCACCACTTTGTTCAACCACAGGTTCAACGGACATTGTTAAAGCAATAACACTTGGTCGTGTAACAGCACTGAAAGATACGAATACACTACTTTAATAAACCTACACCGCTGCACGTTTTATACACTGAATTGTACAGTATTGCGATAATATTGTGCAATACTATAGATACCGATCAATAGATTATAATTTCATAATTATGATACAAGAACATAATATGAGACGGTCGTGGAGTGATTCATAGAGTTGGTTTGATTTGCAACTTAGGTTTCATTTTTTAAATGATTACTTCAATAATTTCGAGCGTTCCACCTTTTTCGTATTATGTGAGTGTTAATATTTTCACTTTTGTAGTAGGGTCCATCCAACGAATCGCTACTTTTAGATTTTGTCGACGTTTCATAACCCCTGAAGTACGAAAAAGTAGGTAGCCCCGAGACAATCTCCGAAACCACTGGACCGATTGCTGTTAAATTTTCAATGTAGATGTATTAGGAATATCGTGTAGATGGTAAACCGCTAATCAGACTTTGTCTAATCATCCCCACCAAAAGTAAATAACATACTTCTACACGTGTTGAACATTTATGTTAACGGTAACTGAAAATTCAATATCGTGTACGAGGACCACATTACAGTAAAACAAGCACAAATGAAACCCCACACTCCCCATTCAACGGTATTATTCATTTTACTGATGAAAATTTTCAAGGTCGTTACTCTTAAAATAGAGCAACATTTAAGATTAGTTTAAATACCATAAATGAACTGTTATAAATCCTAAGTGACAACCTTCTGAAATGTGGATAATGTAATAACTTAAGTGAGAACATGTAGAACTTTTAGATACATGGTTAATTTAAAATAACCATTAAAAGGGCCATTTCCCATGATTGCAGTTAAATTGTGCTGAAATCATGAAATGTTAAAAATCTTAATATGAACAGTGAATTTACATACAATGAAAACAAAAAAAAATCCACTGTTTATGGAATAGTCGAAGTTTTACACATTTCAGGTGTAAACCGATGTGTCACTAATTTATACTGGTTGAAGACGACTGTGGCGTTTGATACTATTAATCATTGTTTAAATATTTTCTTTTTATAAAATTACAAAGAAAATGGTACATACGAACTTTAAAGCTTACATCTGTGGCGTTGCTGTGATGTTAATGTAGGCAACACAACGCACACGTACTACTTCCTCTCGCCTACGAGTAGGCAACTCAATATGCTCACCGAACACCACTCGTGATTGGTTAGCCTGGCGCCGACGCAGAGACCAACTGGGGACACAAGGAGGCGCGAGTACGGCAAGTACTCTCTTCTGCCGCCGACATCGAAACGAAGAAGATGGGCACCGTCTCCTGTTCCACGTGTAAGATATCCGAATTTGTAAATAAACTATAGAGAAACCCTACCTGGTGTTAGTCATTTCCACACATCTTACAACATCTAATATCACTGTTCGTCATATTAATTGAAACTACAGTTCGCTGACTGCATTGTTAAATAATTTAAGATTTTACAACATATTTACAAAGCTTTGTCTTTGGTTCATATACATATACTACAGTCACGGTTTAAACAAGTCCTCAGTTCGAAATATCTATACAGGGTCGTTAGAATGTATGGAAACGAATATTTTGAGAACCAATTGTACAAATCAACTGAAACTTTGTATAGGGGTACAAGAAGTTGTGCTCTAGTTATTCGTCAAACAATTTTTTGAAATTTCCAAGTAAACACAAGCTTCTAAAAATACGTATAATTATTATCACAGTCATCAATGCATGAGAAAAAACATACAATAAATTATCACATAACGATTTAAATACATTAATGAATTTTCAACTGTAACGCTGTTTCAATAGACGCAAATTCTTTCCCTGTTGTTTTCATTCCTGCATACGCAATGCAATCATTTGCGACTAATCCTGATGCCACAGTTTTATTCCCACCATTAACTGTCCCAGCCTAGAAATAACACAATTTTTTAACAGTTCAAAACTGGTTCATATTTCTTACAATTAACTGTAACTGCAGAAGCGACGATAAATCCTCCAATTCAGTTTTACTTGCATCTATATGAACTAGGCCTCCATTGTTGTTCATGACACAATATGAACCTACTAAGGAATTATTGGCTATCAAGTGGCGAAAAACTTCAACTTTTAATGTGTCTGCAACAATTTCTTCACTTTCCTGTAAATACCCAAGTTACGACTGTTGTTTGACCAGAATTTTTACCCACTTTATCTAAATCTGGGTGGACCAAAGCAACGTGATCATTACACACGATCACGTTTCCTAAAGCAGACAGTCTGTCTTCCAGTGTTCTAACTTCAACAGAATCGGGCAATTCACGTTTTAAATGTTGCACCTCTATGTCTGAGGTTGTTTCAGGTACGATCAGTCCATTTTTATTCCCAACACACATACGCCCTATAACTCTGCAGCCTGCCAGTGAGGTCTTCACCACAGGAATGTCAGGCAAATCATCCTGCGCGACTCTAAGAAATATTTACAAGATTAATAATATTAACCAACGTTTACTACAAATTATGAAATTACTTGCAAAAGTTGTTTGATTCCTCTCCATCACAAACGAGCAGATAGGAATTCGTCAAGTTAAGAAATGCGCCAACATCGTCGCTATTACCAATGCTTGTTCTTAAAGCTTGTGTCCATTTATTTTCCCAAATAAAACCGCATTGTGCCCTCCGAGTTCGAAACGCTTGACCCGAACGGTCACCAGTATTTCCATAATAATATTTATGTTCTTTTGAATACCGCGCTATGTACCACCAGCCATCTTTCTCTGCGGTGCTCGTATAATTACGAGTCGCAACAACTTCTGGTTCTGTTTCTTGTGCTAATTCACCACTTTGTTCAACCACAGGTTCACCGGACATTGTTAAAGCAATAACACTTGGTCGTGTAACAGCACTGAAAGATGCGAATACACTACTTTAAAAAACGTACACCGTTGAACGTTTTATACACTGAATTGTACAGTATTGTGGTAATATTGTGCAATATTATATATAGATACCGATCATAATTTCATAATCATGATATAATATAACAACATAAAAGGAGATATTCGTCACGTGATTCATAGAGTTGGTTTGATTTACAACTCAGGTTTCATTTCTTAAATGATTATTATGTAAAGTATGACACTGGTTAAATTTAACATCATTGTTCGTCGTATTGATTGGAAGTATAGTTGGTTGACTACATTGTTAAATAATTTAAGATTTTACAAAGCTTTGCTTTTGGTTCATATAACTGTATTCTACGTTCAAGCTTTAAACAAGCACACATCGAAATATCTGCATATGTAGATACCCTTAGTGTGGAACCCTATCGTATCGATTGGATAAATTTTCTTACATATAAAACAAATGCTAATAGAAGCAGTTGTTCCGCCTTGGGTGATTTAGACTCCAATCATTCTTTAGACGTGAATGACTTTTCCACAAATTTTACATGATTTGATAAACAATAAACACGAAAGCGGCATATCAATCACGCCATGATCCGTCTTGGAGAATTATCGAAACATTCCATGAGTGATCGATCAAGTCATTTAAAAAAATAATCCGAATACGATGCCTCATAATTGGTTGTGAATAAAATACTGTACTTTACGCGTATCTTATCGGCGATTTACACACTTAGGAAGATCTCCTTCTCCGTATTATAGATTAAAAATAGAGCACTACGTTGTGTGCACATCGCCTTCATTATGGAAACAGTTGTGTTGAGAATGATTTCTCACTTGCGTCGTCTTACCACTTAAAATTCCAATAATGCAAGCTTTAGAAAACGACCCTTATTCGGCAAAATTAATTCCACTCATGTATGATTTACTTATCCTTATTGAAAAGAATAAAGTGAACCATTTCAAAAAACGTTTATCCGAAGCATCAATGTGGGATATAAGAAGAACCAAATCTGGCCTAAAGTTAATACTAGAAGCCATAAAATGGAATAGGTAAATTTTACAACGCTTGATTATTATTTGAAAACTGCAAAGTTTTTTCAGGAAAGAAATTTTTGACCATTTGTTACACGATTGCTACAGTTGTTGTAGCGAAGATTTTATAGTCGCAAACGAATTTGGTAAGACAGCAATAGAAGTTGCTTGGGATCAGAAGAACAACAACACTCAATACTACCTCTGTGAGTTATTGAAAAGTAGCAGTTATTTGGAGAAAGTAATAAAAAACACCGTTTCCAATTCTTCTGACTATATCGATGAGGAACATATCACCAGCCTGTTAACTTATGCCACCGACCTACCTGACATATTTGACAGGCAGTAGTCAATTTCGAACTGCCAAATTTTATTCAGGATGTGGTATTTTTCCATAAATTTGATGAATATTCATCTCACCTTATGCAATTTAACGTTCTGTTAAAACTGGCAGAACAAAATTCTTTTCTGTTCCATAAAGCTTTTGAGTACGAGTTTAAGTTTTGTATGGCCGTGACGGATGCACCACAACACGAGAAACGTTATTTCGGTGATCTTTTGATTAGTTTGCTCGGCCTAAAACACGATTATCTGGAAATTCTGTTGGAAAGGTGTGCTCCTGAAATATGTCAGATTTTCGAAAAATGTGCCCTTCATTATAAAACTGCTTTTCTGAAAAGCGATAGCAGTTGGTGTGGATGTGGATTATCTACTGACTACGAGTACTTTGAGTTACCAGTGGAATATCAATGTGAAAAAATGTTCAGCAAATGTTCAACATTAGACAGACTAGTATTATTTTTAGAAAAAAATGAGACGGTGAGTCAGTGTGTTATTCGTTTCATTGATATATTAGACAGCGAATACTTTTTTCGTTGTGTGGCTGAAAGTAACAACGAATCCACCGCAACAGAAATTTTTACCTATCTCTTAATGTATGGTTTGAGAGTTAAAGCCAACCTTTTTAACGTTGTGTACAGAAATTATGGTTATTGCGACCTCTTCAAACTGTGTCTGCATATGGACATAGAGGAAGAACCACCGAAAAACTCACAAAGAGACTTATTTTACGACGACGATTTTAATCTGGTAGAGAATATGTTTACCAAAAATATTCAGCTGAAAAATTCACCGTTAAACTTCATCTTAGATGTTAATTTTGATGTGGAACAACTCCCAGAAAAATTTAAATCTTACAGTGATAAACACGTTCAGCATCTTCTTGATTACTTTGCTCATCCAAAAGTCTATGAACTTATTTCAAAACTTGAAAAAGATAAAAGACTGTGGGACAACACTCTTAAAAAAGTAGAATATCATCCACGAGTGCCTTTGCTCGTCGAATTGAGTCGAAATATTTTTAGAAAATATCTTATTGAAACATTCCAAATTCGAACTACGAAAATGTTGTATTCTCTTATTAATGGTCTACCTATTACTTCTACCCATAAGAAAATGATTACTTTTGAAAAAAAAAATCTATCAATCTTAAATAAAATAATAAGTACTACATCATGAGTTACTTTTTTATCCTAGCTTAGTTTTTAAACAATGCGTTTTAGGTATTTTAGAAATGCCATATGGACAATAAAACGCTAACCCAAATTTGTCTGATCATCACCAACAGTTTGATAACGTCACTTCAAAAATTCATGGTAAATGCTATTTAAATTTTATAAAATAATATATTGCTGTACTTGTGACATAAAGTAAATTTAGGACCTATCAAAAATTCTCGAAACTAATTTTAGACTGTATAAAAAAGTGTCTGTGTTTTTCAGTTTAGTATCCACAATAGTTTGCTTCACAAGCTTATTTACTTTTCAAATTCTTCCTGTAACCATCGATTTGAAATTTAAAATTTTGGTAAACATGTGAATGTTGAGAGTACTAATCTATATATTTACATTCTAATGATACAGTTTCGGCCCATTTCGCCGTTCGTCACACTTTAAGATTTTGTTTAAATCCTTTTAATGGCGGGATAACCCACTAAAATTAGACTTGTCAGCAAAGTTTTTAAAACATGCGAAAAATGCAAAATTTGGCATGCTGTGTAGGTAATCGCGGACAAAATGGAACGCTGCGTTGTGTTTTCTTTTTATGGCATAATGCGTTCAAATGTAAAGTAGTTAGAAAAGTGCCCCTGAGTATATTAAGCACATAGTTGTATGTAGGCACTTAATCAATGTCGGTGACTACGATCAGAGGCGTCGTTGGGTGGGTATGGGAGGGTAGCGTATCCCCCCTTCAAAATTCAGAACTCATCAAAAGTTATTAAAATGATAAATAGTTGGTAAATCATCCGACCATCTACATGAAAAAAATTAACTAATTAACTAATTTTTTGTCATGAAAAATATAGCATGATCAATAATGTTTGAGTCATTTTTGAACGCCCAAGAAAGTTAGAATATGAGAGTGTCAAATTTTCACAATATTCCACAACAGCCATCCCCACCAACAATTTCATGATGTCAATTTTATAAAATAATATACTTCTGTACTTGTAGTTTATGAATCCCCCCTGATTTTCGTAATAACAATGCAAATTGTATAACCACATTCTAATAATAGTATAACAGGAAAGCAGAACAATGACCGAGTAAGGTAAGGAGTAAGTTGAGGAAGCGTCGTGTTAATAACGCGATGGTCGCGGGTTCAATTTTCTTATGAGCCACTTTTTTCTTACACCTTGCCTAAATAATCTTAGACCAATTTTTAAACATGCGCAAAAGAATAAGTGCTGGCATTAAAAAAATTGGTGGCGTAATTTAAATTTTCAAAACAACTGTTGAACTCTCTAAAAGTTCAATAATAAGTCAATTTAAATGCAACGCATTGTTTTTCAATTTAGTGTCTACAACCATATGCTCCGAAAATATATTTATTTTTCATACTCTTTAGTTACTAATGAAATTTAAGATCTACATAGATGGACAAGTGACTGTTGGCTTTAATGACTTGAAAAAATTGATCTATATAATGCTTTGATTTTCAACAGTTGTCAAATGGTATTAGTTGATTCAATAAATTGCTCTTTCTTAAAAATGTTCATTTTTTCTTCTAAACAGAGAATAGACTAATAGAAAAGGAAAAATGGTAATAAAATTAAACGTGTGATTTTAAGGTTCTGTTTAAATCCATTTGCGATAACCCAAACTCCCAAATATTTCGCCAAAATTTGACATGTGAAAAAACCTGGGGAAGATTCAAAATTTTGTCTTGAACTGTGTTCGTGGCCTAAATAGAATCCTACATGTGATTTTATTTTGTAGCGGAATACGTTTAAATGCAAAGTGGTGAACCTCATGCTTATAAAAGTATCTCTAAATTAAAAAATTGATCAAAAGTTATCTCGACAGAACTTCCCTCGCCCTTGAGTACAAGTCCACTTTTTCGAAAATCATTTGATTGTGCAAATTAATTTTTTTATGGAAACCCTTATAAGTTGAAATAAAGATATGTGTGTAATATTAAAGTAAACATAAAGGAACGTGCTATACGTTTGTTTCAAGTGAGTTTTTCCAATACAAAATTTTGTGATAACGGATAACGTCATCATATATGGAGTGTAATACTAATAACAGCAGTACTGTTTTGCCAAATTTTCGGGAAAATGGAGTGAGTGGTTCTTAACTCAATCAATTTAATAAATTGCGTCACTCATTCATTTTTTTGAGTGCTCCTGTTTAAGTAATTCTAATACCTCTGCATCCATTGGTAAACCACAAGAATAGAGTCATAATAGTTTGCAGATTTGAAATAGAATTTATTCGGAAAAATTTGGGCTGAGTCATCAATTTTTTGGAATGGGATAAACGAATCAATTTTGATTATCGATTTATCAGGACTATGATAAGCTTAAAACGGTTGCAAGATTTCAGAGCATTCGGTTTTGCAATTTCAAATTTAAAATGCAAAATATTATACAATTTTTTTTTCGCCAAAACTCTGGATTTCTAATGTAAAAATGCAGCACAGTGTGCAGAAGTTTCGTATTTTATGAAATTAAAAAAAAAAATACAATTGCAAATTTTGGAATGACGTCATTCCATTGGCGAAGGGGATGATCAGCCAACATTTCGTTAGCGTTTTACCATATACACGCTATTCCTAATACACATATAAAATTTGATAACAATTGGGACGACTTTTCTCGTATTCTAGGGATCTTCAAACGTCGAGGAAACATGAAAGTGGCAAGTCGCCCGATGGACTTGATTACCATACTTCTTTAGTTTAGGCTCAGGAAGTCATTCATATGTATGGTATGTGTAATATCCATGGTCGGAAATGATAATGACAATGATACAGGTGACAAACATAGAAAAGCATAAGCCCTGCAAGCAAAATTTTTTTCGTATTTGTTTTACAATTGTCGCTGTCCTCTCTCCATCTGGTCGAGTGATTCCCTGCAGCCGCCCTCCGCATGTCTTACTTCCAAACGATCGTTTTGTCTATGAGTTTCTTTACATATACTGTTTCACCGCGACGTACGAAGTAACGGATAAACAAATGAATGGATATGAATTTATTTTGGAGATTCTTCTAGAGATTTTTTTTCTGCATTCATTGGTGTATCATACGAGTACTTTAGTTTTGTCTATGACATCCATTGCAGCGATTGATGTAAATCAGACAGATAAGTACAGTATGAGAAATAATAATAGTATCTATTGTGCCTTTTTTGTTTTGATGAGAAAAAAATATTTGCAACGCTGTAGGATTCGTAACCAGCACTTCCACTGGGAAAACAAATCTTACACCCATAACGCTTTCCCAGCTCCAAAAATCGTCCACACCTACAGCTTTCAAAAAGGAAAATCAAATGTTACAGATAGACACAGATATTGATCAAGTTGATACGATGATGGGGGAGGGGGTATCTTACCTTATCTTTACGCGTAATTTTATCGGCGATTAACACGTATTTTAGATTAAAAATTGCAAAAGAAATAGTTGTGTTGCGAATGACTTCGAATTTGCGTCGTCTTACCACTAGGTTTATTAAAATTCCAATAATGCAAGCTTTAGAGAATGACCCTTACTTAGCAAGATTAATTCCGATCATGCATGATTTACTTATTCTTATTGAAAAGAATAAAGTAGACGATTTCAAAAAACGTTTATCCGAAGCATCAATGTTTGATATTAGAAGAACCAAATCTGGCCTGAAGTTAATACTAGAAGCCATAAAGGGTAATCGGTAATTTCAACAATTCTCAATGATTATTTTGAAACTGAAACGTTTTTTCAAATATAATATAACAAGTGGTCTGATTTTTTCCGACAAAATTTGTGACACAAATTAACGAGTAGCTGTTGCGACGAAAATCACACGAGTCGACGAAGGAGACGAGTGTGATTTTCCAAAAGCAACAGCTACGAGTTAATTTTCACACAAATTTTGCAGAAAAAATCAGATCACGAGTTATATTCGGCTTGACAATCCAAAGAGAAAATTTTTATTTACTTTTTACGGACAATAATTCACATAATTTATAGTTAGCGTAGTCGTTGAGTAACCATACCTACTTAGTCTAAATAGTAACAAAACAACAAGGCAAAACGTAAATAAATTTCTAAACATCAAATTTTGTGTGTGGTGCTGGTTGATTTTCTTAATTCTGGGAGCAAGATTTGGTAACAAGACTGTGTATGAAATTCGAAATGCAGTGAAAGAAAGTCAGTGCCGAAAGACCGCAAGAACGCAAGATTCAATTTAGAACCAGTTTACAGAATTTTGTGAAATACGCAAGTTTCCTCTGAATAAAGCAGTCGAAATGAACGAGGTGGCCAGTATTTTGGAAAATTATGCCTTTAACGCCAATAGAAAAGTAGTTGTATGTTACATTATCATTTTTTTATTAAAGTTCATTTGACAAGTTTGACAAATTAATTTGACATTTTTTTTTTCGCTGAAAAACAGTGTTGTTGCCTGACAGAAGAATGTTTTTTCACTGAAAAAATTTTTCGGTGAATGCCATTGGACAAATTTCAAACAATTCTGCCATTTTATTGGTTAAGAATTTTCGAGTTGGATTGTCAGGAAAGAAATTTTTGACCACTTGCTACACGATTGCTACAGCTGGTGTACGGAAGACTTTATGGTCGCAAATGAATCTGGTAAGACAGCAATAGAAGTTGCTTGGGATCAGAAGAACAACAACACTCATTACTACATCTGTGAGTTAATCGGAACTAGCAGTTATTTGGAGAAAGCAATAAAAAACGCCCTTTCCAATTCTTCTGACTCTCTTGATGAGGAACATATCACCACCTTGTTAACTTACGCCACTGATCTACCTGACATATTTGACCGGGTAGTAGTCAATTTTGAACTACCAAATTTTATTCAGGACATGGTATTTTTCCATAAATTTGATGAATATTCATCTCACGTCATGCAATTTAACACTCTGTTAAAACTGGCAGAACAAAACCCTTTTCTGTTCCACAAAGCTTTTGAGTACGAGTTTAAGTTTTGTTTTGCCGTGACGGATAAACCACTAGACGAGAAACGTAATTTCGGTGATCTTTTGATTAGTTTGATCAGTCTAAAGAACGATTATTTGGAAATTCTGTTGGAAAAGTGTGCTCCTGAAATATGTCAGATTTTCGAAAAATGTGCCCTTCATTCTAAAACTGCTTTTCCGAAAAGGAGAAGCACTCGCTGTGGATGTGGATTATCTGTTAACTACAATTACACCGACTTATCGGTGACATATCAGTGTGAAAAAATGTTCAGCAAATATCTAACAATAGACAAACTGGAATTACTTTTGGAAAAAAGTGAGACGGTGAGTCAGTGTGTTATCCGTTTCATTGATATATTAAGGAGCACATACTTTCTTACTTCTGTCACTGAAAGAAACAACGAGTCGACCACAACAGAAATTTTTAATTATCTTTTAATGTATGGCTTGAGAGTTCAAGACAACCTTTCTGATGTTGTGTATAGAAGGTATGGTTATTGCGAACTCTTCAGAGTGTGTCTACATATGGACATAGAGGATGCGTCACCCGAGTATTCACCCTTAAACTTCATCTTAGATGTCAATTTTGATGTGGAACAACTCCCAGAGAAATGGAAGTTTTACAGTGATCGACACATCCAATATCTTCTAGATTACTTTGCCCATCCAAAAGTCTATGAACTTGTTTCAAAACTTGAAAATGAAACAAGATTGCGGGACGACAACACTCGCAAAAAAGTAGAAAAACATCCACGAGTACCTTTGCTTGTCGAATTGAGTCGAAATATTTTTAGAAAATATTTTATAGAAAGATTCCAAATTCGAAATACCAAAATGTTGTATTCTCTTATTAATGGCCTATCTATTGCTTCTACTCATAAGAAAATTATTACTTTTGAAACAAAACTCTATGATACTTAGATAAATGTAATAAGTATTACATCAAATTTTAGATTTTGTAATTCCATATTTAGTTATTCTTTGTCGCAAGACATTATTAAGGTAACCTGAGGCTTCCAGTATGCTGAAAATTTGTAACACCGTAGGTTTAGATTAAATAAATTTTCGTGAACTTTGTAGTCACTTGAAACCTTTTAGTAGTCATCTATTATAGATGTACCGGCAATTTCATATATTTTAATTTTATCCAGAATCAACTTATAATTGGATTTTAGTCCTAAATTATGAACTGTTTTAACTAACACTTTATTCCCTAGTGGGATAAAGTTAGTTTATTCTACTGTTACAAAAGTAGAAGAATAATTACTTATTTACATTAACATTAACATTTATATTTAACGTAACACACATATCCCCCTTTGGTATTTTGACTTCGATATCATTGATGCACATCTTTTTCTCGATACACCAAAAAACCTGCCGCATATTGTACTCTCTACTCGATCTTCGAAAAACAGCCCAGCTGTGGGAACGAGCTACGCCTTTCACGCGGAAGCAACTCTTTTCATGAAGTTTCGATTTCAACATCTATTCGGGCAATGACAAAACCGCAAACTTTAACTAGAAACCGTGTAGACTGGCTATTTTGATGTTCTATGACCCCTAGAAGACGAAAACATAGGTCTCTCGTTTCCGTCTGTCTCTCTGTCGTTTGTCCGCATCTGTACTGATTTTAACCAGACTCATAATCTTAAATAAATAAATTTATTCACGAGAGACCCCTTTAGTACACATTACAATAATTAGTGCTGATGTAGGTGAATCAGATTAAATCAACTTAAAATTAAATTCAAATTACATTATTACATACATTAAATAACTAAATTCTCAATGCTAGTTTTAAATTGTCTTAAGGACGGACCAAAAATTTCCACACCATGTGCATTAACTTCCCAAGTTAATCTAGCTATTGGAGAAAAAAATCCATAATTCGTAGGATGCAGCTTCGTGTGAAAAGTTGGATTGCTTCTCATCTGTCTTGTGGGGCAGTTTAAACTAAAAAGTGCTAACAGTTCTGAACAGCTGATATAACCATTAAATAATCTAAAAACATAAATAAGGTCAGTATGTAATCTTTTGCTTTCAAGAGTGCTTAAATTTAGTATGTCCCTTATATTTTGGTAAGTATATTCTTCTCTTGTGTACCCTAATTTCCATGCACAAGTGCGTAGAAACGAATTTTGAACCTTTTCCAAATTTTTGATATGGGTCATATACATAGGCGACCATACCACACTTGCATATCCTAAATGAGACCTTACAATGGAGCAATATACTAATTTATACGAATTGACGGAGAATAATTTCAATGATCTATTAATCAATCCAAGCATTCTGTAAGCCTTACTAACAATGTACTGTATATGTGGAACAAAACACAGTTTGGAGTCCATTATAATACCCAAATCACGAATTTCCGAAATCACCTTTACCGGTATCTGATTGATTTTATATGAAAAAACAATGCTATGTTTAGTCCTATAAAAAGAGATTTTATAACACTTGTCAAAATTTGTTTCCATATCGTTCCATTTGCACCAATTTTCAACCTTTAGGAGATCACTCTGGAGAAGCGAACACTCCATTACCGAAGATATACTCCTAAATATTTTCAAGTCATCTGCAAATATAAGTATTCTCGAATATTTTACCGGATTGCCTATATCATTTATAAAGAGATTAAATAAAAGAGGCCCACAATGTGACCCCAGAGGAACTCCGGATTTTACAATAACTGCCTTTGAGAGAAATTTGCCGATTTTTACTAGTTGAGAACGAGTTGCAATGAAGCTTTCTACCCACTTAACAAATCTATCATCAAAATTCATTGCATTGAGTTTATATATTAAAATTTGATGATCAACCCTATCAAACGCTTTTGAAAAATCTTCATAGGCCGAATCAACTTGATTACCCCCTTCAAGACTGCTTACAATATAGTTTTGGTAAATAAGTAGATTTGTTGAAGTTGATCTGCCTTGACAGAATCCATGTTGTTCATCGACGATTATCTGTTTACATACTACTTTTAACTGATCAACAATTAATCGATCTAGAAGTTTTGGTAACACAGACTGATTGCAAATCCCCCTATAGTTTGTTATAAGCTCCTTGTCACCAGATTTGTAAATTGGTATCAAATAACTTGTTTTCCAAAAATCAGGAAATTTACCAAAGGAAATGGATAAATTGAATAAATATTGAATGGGCTTACATAGGGTAAACACACACGGTATTAAAAATTGTGTTGGAATCCCATCCGGACCTGCACTACTCGAAGGTTTCAAGGCTAAGATTCCATTAAATACTTCTTCCATAGTTACTAAACTGAAATTAAAATTAGTTTTAGCAGATATCTGTACTTTGTTCAGGTCAATACTTTTGGATGGATCTCTGTAAACTGTTTGAAAATAATGTGCAAATAAATTGACAACTTCATTTGGTTCGCAAGACGACGTTTCATTATATTTCATCGTATTGGGATAACTATTGACATTGTTTTTATTTCTGCAATACTTCCAAAATAGTTTGGGATCAGAATTTATGTCATGTTCAGTTCTACGTCATAACATTCTTGTGTTTTATCTTTACAAAGTCTTCTGATTTGTGAGAATTTAAAATAATCATTACAGTGACCTGTTTCCTTATATTTGGTATGTAGCTGTTTTTTCTGTCGAATAAGTTTTTTCAATTCTCCAGAAAACCACTTAGGGTATTGGGAAGATCGGAATTTCTTTACAGAGACCATATCTTGAATTATATTGTATATTACAGAGTAAAATGTGTTCACCGCTTGATCTAAATCTTGAGATAAAAAGAGTGTTTCCCAATTGAATAGATTAAGCCGATAATTTATTTCTTCAAAATTTGCATTGTTAAAGTTAAAATTATCTCAAGATTACGAAATTTGGCATAACAAGTAATTTGGACTACGTAGCTTAAGTGAAACATAGATTCATTTACAATAGCTGTATCTGCATACTTAGACAATAGCTGTATCTGCATACTTAGTTGTAAAATTAACTTCATTGGAAAATACTAAATCAAGAAAAGTGTTCATACTATTTGGTAAATAATTAATCTGAAACATATTTAAATAAGAGAAGCAATTTGTTGTGCTTAGAACCTTGGGATTATTATTGCTATCGACCACCATTGTATTGTCAATGTTATTCCATGTAGCATTAGGCAAATTGTAATCCCCACATATAATCACCAAAGAATCCAAACAACTTTCAAGTGTATGCTTAGTGATAGAGCAGTACCTTTCATATACTTCTAGGTCCACCCCAGGAGGTATATACGTTGCACCAATAATGACTGACTCAAATTTGCTTACTTGTAGTGATACAATGAGCGTATCAAAAATCTCACTAACTGCTAAAATTTTTTAACATGGAATTCTTTTATGTATTGCAATAAGGACCCCTCCTCCCCTAAACTTCCCAACCAACTCACTATCTCTATCAGCTCTAAAAATGATATAGTTAAATAAATCTAATTGTGAATCGCTAAAATTACTGTTAAGCCAAGTCTCGATAAGTATTAACACATCATATTCATTATCACTAACATTTTTTTGAAGAGTATTTACTTTGGTCCTTAAGCCACCTACATTATGAAAATAAATATTTATGTTCTCAAGCATAAGAAATGACTTTAGTTTTTTTGTTCAGGTTTATTTGCTGTAGTTATTGTGGGTACACCCCTGATATATTTTAACGTCAAGTTCATTTCTCCATTCGATTTTCTTTCAATCAGTTCAGTCTTAACTCGTTTTAGTTTTTCACGTTGCATCAGAGTGAGATCATTATTAATCTTAATATTGTTTTTGCATTTACTCCTGTTCCTTAATATATCTAATGCATCCTCCGAATACTTCCAAAAGACTTTTAATGGCCTACATTTTGAAATATTCCCATTTATGACCTTACCTATTCTAATGACTTTCTTAATATTAGCATTTATTCCTAGATCTTCATTAATAATTTGTTTAACCAAATTATTATCATGCTCAATTCTTTTATTTACTTCAGTTGAATTTCGTTCCGCCACATCATAAACAATTACATTTTTTGATCGATTAATACGATCATGTATTTCATCAGTAATATCCGACTCATTAATACAGATATTTGTTGTTTGTTGTTGATAATTTGCTTTAAGTTGATTAATTTGATCTTGCAGACTTTTTATTAAATCAGTCAACTGAGGGATTAGAGCCATAGCATCATCGCATTTTTTGCAAAAGAATCTCCTTGTACGATTTTTTAGTTCGAGAGCTCTAATTTCTGTTTCAGAAAGTTCTGCACAATCTTTGCAATACGACTGTTTGCAGGCATCACAAGAAAATACCTTGTTATTTCTTTTGCATTGATAACACCCAGCCATGTATTAAAACGTAAACTGTTAACCTCCACAAAATATGAATTAATTCAAAGCAACTACTTACAAAAACTTGCAATTATAGATCCTTTACAGAGATGCCATTATTGCATCAATTACCTTGTTGGCTTAAAGATCTATAATGAACTTAAGTACAAATAAACTTTGTTTAAAGACCCGAGACACCGTGACACACTCACACTAGCATTCGAAATTCTTACAGAATGTTTCTAAACTACCAGACCGATTGTTGTCAAATTCTGTATGCAGAACGTCAATGACTCCATAATCTGTCTTGGAGATCATTGAAACATTAACTGAGTGATCGGTGGCTTCGTCGTATAAGATATTGTATCTTATCGGCGATGTAAACACTTTATTCGCGATAAAAAACAGTGTCGAAGTATTCGAAATAATTTCACAATTGCGTAGCCTTGCTACAAGGTTTATTAAACTTCCAGTAATGCAAGCTTCAAGAGACGACCCTTCTTCGGCAAATTTGGTTTTGCTCATGCATGAGTTGGTCATTCTTATTGAAAATGATCAAGTGGACGATTTCAAACGTTTATCTGCAGAAACAATACATATGTGGAATACAACAAACACCAAATCGGGCCTAAAGTTAATACTAGAAGCCATAAAGAGTAATCGGTGAGTTTGACAACCCTGATTATTTGAAAATTGCAAAATTTTTTCAGGAAAGAAATTTTTGACTTTTTGTTACACGTTTGCTGCAGCTATTGTAGTGAAGATTTGATAGCCCCAAATAATTCTGGCAAGACCGCATTACAATTTGCTTGTGACCAGAACAACGATAACACTCATTATTATATCTGTGAGTTAATCACAAGTGGCACATGTTTGGAGAAAATAATAGAAAGCGCCATTTCCAATTCTTCTGGCCATGTCGACGATCAACATATCACCACCCTGTTAAGTTATGCCACCGATTTACCTGACATATTTGACCGGACAGTCAATTTTGAGCTGCCAAATTTTATCCAGGACGTGGTATTTTTTCATAAATTTGATGAATATTCACCTCACGTTATGCAATTTAACGTTCTGTTGAAACTGGCACAACAAAACTCTTTTCTGTTTCATAAAGCTTTTGAATACGAGTTTGAATTTTGTACGGCCATGACGTATGGGCCACAAGACGAGAAACGTAATTTCTGTGAACTTTTGACTAGTTTGCTTGGTCTAAAAAAACGATTATTTGGAAATTCTGTTGGAAAAGTGTGCTCCTGAAATATGCCAGGTTTTCGAAAAATGTGTCTTTCATTATAATACTAGATTTCTGAGATTCTCTAGCAGTTGCTGTGGATGTGGAAAGCATACTTTCCGCAGTTACTTGGAGTTACCGGAGGAATATCAGTGTGAAAAAATTTTCAGCATAAATTCAACATTAGAGAAACTAATCTTACTTATTGAAAAAAATCAGACAGTGAGCCAGAGTGTTATACGTTTCGTTGAAAATTTAGATAGTGAATACTTTTTTCGTTGTATGGTTGAAACTAACAACGAATCCACCACAACAGAAATTTTTATTTATCTCTTAATGTATGGTTTGAGAGTTAAAGCCAACATTTTTGATGTTGTGTACAGCGAGTATGGTTACTGCGAACTGTTCAAATATGGACATAGAGGAAGCACAACCAGAAAGCTTACCAAGTGACTTATCTGATTCTGATTCTGATGATTTTGAGGTGGTAGAAGACATGTTTAGAGAAAACATCCTACTGAAAAATTCACCGTTAAGCTTCATCTTAGATGTTAATTTTGATGTGGAACAACTTCCAGAAAAAATTATGTGTTACGGGGATAAACACATTCATCATCTTCTAGATTACTTTGCCAATTCGAAAGTCTATGAACTTATTTCAAAGCTTGATGAAAAAAAATTGTCGGGCAACACTCTTAAAAAAATTGAAAATCATCCACGAGTTCCTAGGCTTGTCCAACTGACTCGAGATATTTTTAGAAAATATTTTATAAAAACACTTCAAATTCGAACTACGAAAATGTTGTATTCTCTTATTAATGGTTTACCTATTACTTCTACTCACAGGAAAATTATTACTTTTGAAAGAAAACTGTATAATATTTAAATAACTGATTTAGTTCTACATTATGAGTTAGTTTTGTACCCTAGTTTAATACTACGAGACTATTCAGACCTAGAAATAAATACCCGGTATTATGTGACTAGTAACGTAAAATTTGTCATGTAATTGTTTTAAATACATCTAAAAATTGTAAACTCGTCCCACTGTGAAGTTTGTGTTACATTTGTAATTTTTGTTGCTGGTTCATTTTTTATCATTTCCGTACAAGAAAAATAAAGTTTCGTCTAGTTTATAAGCGCACCCAAAAAAAAATTACAAAAGTGAAGTAATTTCTTTTGGGTGTCTACCTTTATGAAAATCCAGTCCAAGATCTCTAGAGTTTTGGTTTCAGAACAATTTTGAAAGAAGCTTGGGCTCTGTGATGTTTTGCTTTTGAAAGAGATTAAATAAACTTGTGAACAGATGAAATTTTATTTTTGGAAAAACTTGATGGCCCTTCTGCATTCCTTTTCAAGTAATTTTTTTTTACTTACTTTTGCAATTGTATTTACCTGACCTGCTGGGATTATTATACCTGAATTCTTCAAATAAAAACGACGTCAACCTGGCTTTGTAAATGGGAATTTAGAGCTTAGTGAATGATTATAGGGTCGAAGTAGGTCATGGATGTGTGCCGCCTTTCATTTTATGTGCGCTTTACTAAATGCCCAAGGACGCACGACAAGCACCACATCGTACAAGCATCTATGTATATAACTGGTTGCCTAGATGCTTCATGATTAAATATCGAAAACGCATGCATCATTAAACATGTGACTTACCTAAGTGACTGACATAATAACTGACATTTGGTTGACAGTTGACAAATGACACTGTTGACAGTTGAACGTAAAAGTTTAAAAATCATTGCATTCGTCTCTTATTAGTTTGTTGCTACTGCCAGCTATCACTACTATCATAATAAGATGTTACGGAGTTAGATAACCTCAAATGTAGTTCATTTTCAAACTGTTTTTCAGAAGTTGAAGGCGCATTGATGACCAGGGCACTTGGCCAGATATTCTTGCTCACAAGCGGTTACGTCTCTCCATCTACGAATGTCCCATTGCGGTAATAAGATATAAGAATAAAAACAATAAAAGTGTATTGCCCAACCGAATTTTTTTCAGTCTTCGCTTCCAGCACAAACACAAAATTTTCGCACCAAAACACTAAGATCCTAATAAAAGCGATGATTTTAAATGACAAGTTAAAAATGACAAGTGCGAACTGTCAAATGAGATGAAAGATTCAGCCAATTTTTAACAATCAAAATTTGGGCGAAACATTATATTTATAAATGAACGTCGCACTTTGTATATTCCGACGCCGTACTTTATGAATTATAACCTTATCATATTTAAACATTGTATGTTTAAAAATTATTTAATTATATCCTGAATATTTATAGCGTTGACAGACCAACTTCAGTCGTTTTGAAAATTTCCCCCAAATTTAAACTTTGTCGAGGAAACGAATCACGGAATCTGATAAATTCAAACTGAAGTCGTACTTCACAGCAATAACACAACACATTTTCCCTAATATTTATTAATAATAAATTAGAAATTCGCGAAATTGCTCTACTTTACGCCAAAAGGACTCGACGATCTTGTCGCCATCAAACAGAAATTAAAACTGAACACAGAGGACCGAAAAACGTGACCTTTGGACAGCTAGCTCACGCGACAGTGGCGTCATCGCACGTCACGATGAGATTGCAAAAATTATTTTTCACATTTTGGCGGGGAAATTCAACATTTTCAGGATTAACTTAACAATATTTAAACAAATTGGTTTGTTTTTAATACCATCGTGTTTTTAGTAAAACCGTTTTCGGTTTGATTATCATATCTTAATAGTTACTTACCATATTTGAACATTATAAATAATATCAATTATGTCTAAATTTTATTTAATTGCATAGTGAAAATTTAAACATTGTCGAGTAAACGAATCACAGAACTTGATAAATTAAAACTGAAGTCGTACTTCCCCGTTTTCGGTCCTTTTCGGAAAAATATCCACTTTCGCTCGTATCCACAGTACTAACACAACACGTTTTCACTAATATTTATTAATAAAATAAATTAGAAATTCGCGAAAAGAAGTCTACATTTAAGCCAAAATATTTTGCCTTTTTTTCTTGTTCGTAATCTTCTTTTCGCAACAGAAAACTTAAAACGTGTTTAAAACATGAAATATGGATTTTGTATGTTAATAAATGGTCATATTGGAATCTGGGTTTTTCTGAGATAACTAAAGACAGGAGTTCATAACACAATAATAAGTTTTATTAATTTTACACTGTTTCACAAAATTCATTGTTTTGTGCTTTTTGCGAATTAGTCCAACGTTTTCATTTTAGAGAAGTTTACTTTTTGCGTGGGTTGTAATAATTGCCATTTGTGCTTGTAATTCTAAGTGAACCATCTTCCTGGTGTTGTATGGTAGCAGACAGTAATAAACGTATAGGTATGAATGGTGGAATCATATTAAACACAATCTCATCAAAGCGTCTTTTTCGTTGCAAAAGGTGCTCCTTGAGGGTCTTCCACAAAACTGGGTCGTCTCGGGTGATTCGTGCCCATTGGTCATTGGCTCTGGTAGCCATCATCAGCGAGGTTGGGTCTAGATATCTGAAACAAAATATTAGCAGTGACTATGTATTTCGCCTGGGAACATGTTTGATCCACAGACCGGAGCGCGCTCAGGCCAATGTCGACTCTAAGCGTTCAGAATTGAAAAAAGAAATTGAATTTTTTCAATATTATCAGAAATTTATTGAGAAATCGAAAACTTGAAAAATCGAGAAATCTATAAATTGAAAAGTCGAAAAATTTTAATTTCAATATTTATACTTGAAAAATTCAAATATCGAGAAATTGTAAAATTGAGAAGTCTAAATATGAAGATATAAAAAAATTAAAACCGAGAAATTGAATAATGGATAAATGAAAAATCGAAACATCGAAAAATTGGAAAATCGAAAAATAACAAAAAATGGAAAATCGAAAATTTAAAAATTCGGAAAATTGAAAAATTGAGATACAGAAGAACTGAAAACTCGAGAAATCGAAAAACCTAAAATTTTAAAAACTGAAAAGTTAAAAAATCGAAAAGTTGAAAAATTGAGAAATAGAAGTATAAAACAGTCGAAAAATTGAAAAATCTAAAGTTTAAAAAACGAAAAGTTGAAAATCCAAACAGTAAAAAGTCGAGAAATCGAAATATCCAGAATTAAAAAAATCGAAAAGTCGAAATACTGAAAAAGAGTAGAAAAACTGAAAAATCACAAAATTGAACAAAATATTCTAAAATTAGGAATTTAAAGAATTGAAAAATTGAAAAACCAAAAAGTCAAAAAGCAAATTCGAAAAATCGCAAATTTAAAAAATCGAAAAATTGAACTGAAGAATTGAAAGATCGAAACTTTGGGAAGTCGAGAAATGGAAAAATCAAAAAGTAGATTATTTGAGAAATCGGAATTCTGAAAATTTTGAAACGTCAACATTTGAAAAATTTAAAAATACTGAAGAACCGAAAAATCGAAAAATCTAAAATTTAACACAGTGAAAAATTAAAATATCGTAAAATTGAAAAATGGAGAAATTTAAACATCAAAAAATCAAAAAAATTATAAATTGAAAAATCTAAAATTTAAAAATTGAAAAACTGAAAAATCAATAAATCGAGAAATCGAAACTCGAAAATATAAAAAATGTAAAATCGAAAATTTAAAAATTTGGAAAATTAAAAAATTGAGACATAGAAGAACTGAAAACTCGAGAAATCGAAAAACCTAAAATTTTAAAAACTGAAAAGTTAAAAAATCGAAAAGTTGAAAAATTGAGAAATCGAAGTATAAAACGGTCGAAAAATTGAAAAATCTAAAGTTTAAAAAACGAAAAGTTGAAAATCCAAACAGTAAAGTAAAGTCGAAAAATCGAAATATCCAGAATTAGAAAAATCCAAAAGTCGAAATACTGAAGAAGAGTAGAAAAACTGAAAAATCACAAAATTGAACAAAATATTCTAAAATTAGAAAGTTAAAGAATTGAAAAATTGAGAAACCAAAAAGTCATAAAGCAAATTCGAAAAATCGCAAAATTAAAAAAATCGAAAAATGGAAAAATCGAAAAATTGAACTGAAGAACTGAAAGAGCGAAACTTTGGGAAGTCGAGAAATGGAAAAATCAAAAAATAGATTAATTGAGAAATCGGAAATCTGAAAATTTTGAAACGTCAAAATTTGAAAAATTTAAAAATATTGAAGAACTGAAAAATCGAAAAATTGAAAAATGGAGAAATCTAAACATCAAAAAAACAAAAAAATATAAGTTGAAAAATCTAAAATTTAAAAATTGAAAAACTAAAAAATCAACAAATCGAGAAATCGAATTTCGAAAATTAAAAAAAAATGGAAAAACGCTTGAAAAAACGAATAATGCAAAAATCTAAAACTAAAAATCGAAAAACCGACAAATCGAAAAATCGAAAAATTCGAGGGGTCGAAAAGTGGAGAAGTCGAAAAATCGAAAAATTGAGAAACCGAAATGGGCCAAAATCGAAAAATCGAAACGTTAAAAATTCGGAAAATTAAAAAATTAAAATATACAAGAACTGAGAACTCGAGAAATCGAAAAATCTGGAATTTTAAAAATGAAAAATTAAAATATCGAAAAGTTGAAAGACTGAAAAATCGAAATATAAAACAGTCGAAAAATTCAAAAATCTAAAGTTTAAAAACGAAGAAATAAAAAATCGAAAAATTCAGAAGTCGAAAATAGAAAATTCGAAGAAACGAAATATTGAAAAATCCCAAAACTGAAAGAAATATTCAAAATTGAGAAAAAAAAAAGTTGAAAAATTGAGAAATCGAAGTATAAAACAGTCGAAAAATTGAAAAATCTAAAGTTTAAAAAACGTAAAGTTGAAAATCTAAACAGTAAAAAGTCGAGAAATCGAAATATCCAGAATTAGAAAAATCGAAATACTGAAAAAGAGTAGAAAAACTGAAAAATCACAAAATTGAACAAAATATTCTAAAATTAGAAAGTTAAAGAATTGAAAAATTCAGAAACCAAAAAGTTAAAAAGCAAATTCGAGAACTCGCAAATTTAAAACATCGAAAAATTTAAAAATCAAAAACCTGAAAATCGAAAAATTGAACTGAAGCACTGAAAAATATCGAAATATAAAACATTCGAAAAATTGAAAAATCTAAAGTTTAAAAACGAAGAAATAAAAAATCGAAAAATTCAGACGTAGAAACTACATGTGCATTTTATACAATTTAAAACCCATTTACTGGATACAATTTTGAAGTGACGTTATCACACTATTGGTGGGGATGATTAGACAAATTTTGGTTAGCGTTTTCCCATCTACATGAAATTTCTAATATAAAATACAAAATTTGACAACAATCGGCCCAGTACTTTCGGAGATTATCTGACTAATAAAAATTCGTGACTGCGGACAGACAAACGGAAACGGGAGACCTATTTCTTTGTACTCTAGGGCCACGAAAGGTCAAGACAACGTAAAAGTAGAAGCAAATTCGAAAAATCGCAAAGTTAAAAAATGGAAAAATTTAAAAATCAAAAACCTGAAAAATCGAAAAATTGAACTAAAGAACTGAAAGATCGAAACTTTGGGAAGTCGAGAAATGGAAAAACAAAAAGTAGATTAATTGAGAAATCAGAAATCTGAAAATCCTGAAACGTAAAAATTTAAAAATACTGAACTGAAAAATTGAAAAATCTAAAATTTAAAACATTGAAAAATTAAAATATCGTAAAATTGAAAAATGGAGAAATCTAAACATCAAAAATTCAATAAAATATAAATTGAAAAATCTAAAATTTGAAAATGGAAAATCTAAAAAATCAACAAATCGAGAAACCAAAATTGGAAAATTAAAAAAAAATGGAACAATGGTTGAAAAAACGAATAAAGCAAATATCTAAAACTAAAAATCGAAAAACCGACAAATTGAAAAATCGAAACATCGAAAAATTCAAAAACTGAGACATCGAGGGGTCGAAAAGTGGAGAAGTCGAAAAATCGAAAAATTGAGAAACCGAAATAGGCCAAATTCGAAAAATCGTAAAGTTAAAAATAGAAAAATTGATAAATTGAAAGATTAAACTATCCCCATTTCGATAAATCGAGATCGCAAAAAATTGACAAATCGAAAATTTAAAAACTCGGAAAAGTAAAAAATTAAAATATACAAGAACTGAGAACTCGAGCAATCGAAAAATCTAGAATTTTAAAAATTAAAAATTAAAATATCGAAAAGTTGAAAGACTAGTGAGAAATCGAAACATAAAGCAGTCGAAAAATTGAAAAATCTAAAGTTTAAAAATCGAAAATTCGAAGAAAAAAATTGGAAAATTGACTGAATATGTACTGAAGAACTGAAAAATAAAAAAATCGAGAAATCGAAAACTCGAGAAACCCAAACAAAAAATTTGTTGATTTGTTCCATTACATACATACATTGTTGTGCAAAATTTTGAGCGGACGTATCAATTTTTTTTTCAAAACATTCGGTTTTGCAGATTCAAAATTAAATTGCAAAATGTGTTATACTTTTGATTTTTTTCCAAAAATCTTGACGTTTCTGGTAAAACTACATGTGTAGAACTATATTATTTTATACAAATTAAAACCCATTTAATATGTACAATTTTGAAGTGACGTTATCACATTATTGCTGAGGATGATTAGACAAATTTTGGTTAGCGTTTTACCATGTACATGAAATTCCTAATATAAAATACAAATTTTGACAACAACAATCGGCTCAGTACTTTCGGAGATTATCTGTCTAATAAAAATTCGTGACGGCATTCAGGAAGGAAAAATATATGAGTAAATTCTATAAATTATTTTGAAAACTACAAAACTAGTTTTTTTCAAATCTTTATAAAATATCTCTACAGTAATATAATATAGTAATCGAGTACGAAAAAAGTAGTGTCCCATTTATGTCTGTCTGTCTGTCTGTTTGGCGTCTGTATCAATTTTTTTTTAGATACCTAACTTCCGAAACAACTGTACCGATTGTTGTCAAATTTTGTACATGTTAGGACGATAAAACGGTAACCAAAATTTGACTAATCATTCCCACCAACAATTTGATGGCATCATTTCAAAGAATTTTATTTTAAAATGATTTAAATGTTATGCAGTAATATACGCCTATGGTTGTGGTGTACGAATCCGCCGCTGACTTGTACTATCTATGTTTATGACGGCATAACAAACTTTTTATTGATCAAATTAAGAATGAGTCACCGAAGGGAGTTCTGTGGAAATATTCGACCATTTTTTTTTTATTTTGATAATATGTACTTATTTGATACGTATGACTTCTAAGTAATAATTGAATTGTATGGACAATCTGAATATATGGTACTGTTTTTCTCCTTTTATACCAGTAAAGTACAGATGTTATGCGTAAGCACACCCTAATTGTTGTAAAAATTGGAAGTTATTTATGTTAATTATGTATTAAACACACCAAGCGCTAAACTTGCATTCATGCCATCGTATATGGTAAAATGGCCGTTCATTTTTTTATTTAAATAAAGTATGAATTTAAACACATACACCAGGCGTCCTCTAAAAATTGGGATTTATTGGCATGTTGTCAACATGTGCTTATCATAACAATAATTAAAGAAAGGCTGAAATTTGGCTAAAATTGAACAAAACCTTTCGCCAGTCCACCGTTCATTCGGGGGTGCTTTAACGTAATCACAATGGCCTCGAGGCTGATGAGATGGTGTTTGTCCAGACTACTGTTAACGTAGTTCACAAGAAAAAAGAAGGGAGAGCCACTATCCACTATTACGTTTGTGGATGCTTTAATGAAGTGAGGGGTAAGAGGTTGCCTGTCTATTAACATGTATACTCACTGATATTAGCGAAAAATAACAACAAAATAAAATTATACGTACCTCAGGATCATGACCCAAAGCTCCACTGGTAAACATAGTAAATTAAATTCGACAGCGGGATCGGAAGGTGAAATTTCAGACATCCTGGAGTATGCTTTCTTGCTAAACAGAGGATGGATAAACTGAATTGGTCGCGTGGTCGCGAAGAGCCAATGTGTGCGCGCACCCCCTCCACCCGACCAGCGATGAAGTGGGTATAGAGTGCGGACGCGCTTACTTTGAATTTGTTATGTTTGTAAACTGCATATTTTGCTTTTTTTATCAATTTTTGTGTTAATTTAAAAACAATTTATCGTCATTCTATCGGGATTTATCTAGAAAGATGAAATGTCATGATTCATGTTGTAAATATTGTCCTGAGTTTCAAATAACCAGGAAAAGTTTCGGTTTTATGATAGATTGGACGATTGGAGAAACCCCTGGGTGTTAAAGCCGTCCTTCCAGGTAAATTCGGCCCATACTTACTGTTCGGAATACCCTTCATTCCGAATATTTTTATTCGTTATTAGTAGGTTTTATTTGAAATACAAATACATTCTTTAGAATCGCCTGAAAAACTTTTTACTAGCATAAATAGACAGAAAAATTAAATTAATACAAAATAGGAAAAACAAAAACGACACAAAAACAAAGAATCATGATTTTAAAGGTGTCAAATTTATAAAATTAATAACGACAAATTAATACAATAAAAAATTACCAGCAGTATTATCAAATTTAAATTTATAGTTTTTTTATTTTTAGTGTTTTTTAATTCCTGGCGTCATTTCACGGGCACCAGAGAGACACTTCACTTCACAAAATTAGTTAAATGATTTCTAGTAAAAGATTATTCTTGATCACAACATAATTGGCCTTTTAACTATAACCCGTTTCTTTATGACGGGTAGCGTCATCTTTTGGCGTATACCTGCTCTTGTCCCCAATAATTTGTTTCTTCGGCATGTGATTTAAAGATTATTTATTATCCGATTTTGATTTTTCAAAAACAAATCCATTTCAGAATCAATTTACTACAGATGTGCGGAAGTAAAATTTGTAAATTTTCATTATAATAATAATAATAAAATAAAAAACTTAAATTAAACACATTCTTTACACTATAAATATATAACAAAATAATATCAACATTAGAACAAAAAACAGGTTTAATATAAATTTTGGCTACCCAAAGTACTATCCTAATTCCTAATTAATTAAATTTTATCAAGATATGTCAAGATATACATTGTTAGCATTCCGACATAAATTATGTACTGATGAATTCCTTAATACATGTAAATGTAGATGAATAACGCGAAAATAAAAGTGGCACATGAAAATTAATATTAGCAAGGAGCTGGGCACAATCTACATAGGTAGTCATGAATTAATTTCCACATAAATCTACATAAATCTAACAGCTGATAATCAATATTTCTAGAAGGATATACTCCATCACGTTTGAAAGAAAGAAATTTCAAAAATCGTCTCTGAATACGTTCTATCCTTAATTGACGGTTTGTATAATGTGATTGCCAAACAATACATGTACGTAATTATTTTCTTCTGTCGTGTGTGAGAGGAAACTAATTGAACCTAGGATGTAAAAAAAGTAAAAAAGGCTTTAATTCTAACTGTAGCTTTTTTACTATACTATTTGCTCCCAAGATTTTTTTCAATTTTTTCAAAAAACAAAATACCCGCTACATCAAGATTCTTTTATATTCTTAAAAGACACTGGGGACTCCAAGATTATTGTAAATTCTAAAAAAAGGAACCTCGGGAGTTTTTCAGATTTTTTCAAAAATGAAACATCAAGAGCCCCTAAGATTCTTTACAATTCTTTCAAAAACAAAACAACCTAAATTTTTTTTTAATCCTAACAAAAATAGGGACCTCAATATTCTTTTCAATTCTTTCAAAAAACAAAACACTCGCAACCTAAAAATTCTTTTAAATTGTAAAAAAACACTAGATTTTTTCAAATTTCGTCAAAAATTCAAAAATTAAACATCCAGACCCCCCAAAATTCTTTCAAAAACAAAACGCACACGGCCTCAAAATTCTCTTAGATTCCTAGGCACTCGAAAAATCGTTTAAATTCCAAAAAGGGTTCTCAAGATCTTTTCAACTTTCTTCAAAAGTGAAACATCAATAGTCTTCAAGATTATTTTAAATTCGTTCAAAAAGAAAAGACCCGCGGCCTCAAAACTCTTTTAAATTCTTAAAATAAGACCCTCGGTACTCGAAAATTCTCTTAAATTTAAAACAGATTCTTTCAACTTTCTCCAAAAGAGAAGCATCAAGGGCCCTTAAGATTCTTTCAATTTTTTTCAAAAAACGCCCGCGATGTGAATATTTTTTTAGAATCTTCAAAAATTAAACAATGACCCCCCGAAATTCTTTTAAATTGGTTAAAAAACAAAACACTCGCAGCTTTAAGATTTTTCCACATTCTTTAAAAGAATCTGTGGATTCCAAGATGCTTTCAGATTCTGAACAAAATACTTCGAATCTCAAGATTCTTCTAAATTCTTTTAAAAACAAAACACTCACGTCCTCAAGATTCTTTTAGATTCTTAACAATAGACGTTGAAACCTCCAAGAATTTTTTTAATTAAAAAAACTAGGCACCCTAAAATTCTTTTAATTTATAAAAAAAAACACCAGCTACCTCAAGATTTTTTTAGATTCTTAAAAAGTGCACTGAGGATTCTAGGATTCTTCTAAACAAAGTTTTATTAATCTCTTAAAAAAAAAGACTAAATGCACCAAAGGCGCCAATATTCTTTTAAACTCTTAAAAAAAAAACTAGGTACTTCAAAATTCTTTCAACTTTCTTCTAAAATGAAACACCAAGTTCTTTTCGATTCTCAAAATAAAACCCTATAGACTCGAAGACGCTTTTTGAATTCCAATAAAGAACTACTAGAGTCCTCAAAATTCTTTCTACTTTCTTCAAAAATGAAACATCCAGGCCCCCCAAAAGCTTTTCAATTTCTTTCAGAAACAAAACGACCCCGGTCACAGATTTCTTTTAGAATCTTGAAAAGACTTGGGACTCCAAGATAATTTCAATTTTTTTCAAAAACAAAACACTCTCGGTTACAAATTTCTTTTAGAATTAAAAAAAGGTACTCCAAGATATTTTTGAATTCTTAAAAGACACTGTGGACTCCAAGATTCTAAAAAAAGAACACTACAAACTTCAAGATTCTTTTAAATTCTTTAAAAAACAAAACACCCACGTGCTCAAAATTCTTTTAGATTCTTAAAAATAGACACTGAATACTCCAATATTCTTTTAAATTCGAAAGAAAAAACTAGGGATCCCAAATTATTTCAAGAAAACATCGGCTGTCTCAAGATTCTTTTAGATATTGGGACTCTGAGATTATTTTCAAGTATAAAAAACACTAGAAATCTGAAAATTCTTTCAACTTTCTTCAAAAATTAAAATTACTGCCTCCCAAGATTTTTTTAAAAACAATACACCCGCGGCCTCAAATTTTTTTAGATTCTTAGAAACGAACAGTGGAATCTCTAGGATTCTTCTAGATTCTAAGTATTCCAGAATTCTTTCAAATTTCTTTAAAAATGAAGCAGCCCTCAAGACTCCTATTATAATTCTTTCAAAAACAAAACGATCATATTTAGCTTAAAGTTGTTTTAAATTCTAAAAAAATCAAGGGACCTCAAGATTCTTTTAAATTCGAAAAAAGTACGCCAAGGTCCTTAAGATTTTTTCAACTTTCTTCAAAAATGAAACATCAAGATTCTTTTAAAATCTTTCAAAAACAAAACACCCGCGGTTTCAAAATTCTCTTAAATTAAAAAAAAAAATCACTAGGGTCATCAAGATTCTTTTAACTTTCTCCAAAATAGAAGCAAGATTCTTTCAATTGCTTTCACAAATCCCCCGCAATGTGAATATTAATATTTTTTCACGATCTTAAAAAAAAGATACTGAGAATTTGATTAAAATCTAAAAAAAAGAACTCTAGGTACCTCAAGATTCAACATTTTTCAAAATTGAAAAATAATGGGCCCCCAAGATTATTTTCAATTTATTCAAAAACAAAACGCTCCCAGCATAAAAATTCTTTTAAATTAAAAAAAAAAAAACACGAAGGAACTCAAGATTCTTTCAAATTTCTTCAAAAAATCAAAAATTAAACATCAAAACCCCTAAAATTCTTTTAAATTTTTTCAAAAACAAAACACTCGCATGCAGCCTCAAAATTTTCTTAGATTAAAAAAAAGAACTTGGCGACTCGAAATTTCTCTCTCTGGCATAAAACTTAATAAATTTTGATGCAAGAAATTATTAGAGAATTTAAAAATTGATAACAAACTCTCCAAGATTTTGGTTGGTTCAGGCTATTTACATTTATATTTTATATTTTCCTTATTGCACATTCTATATTTTGTATTTTAATTTGATGTGCCATTAACCTATGTTGTATTATATGTAATATGGCGAATAAAACATCGCGATCACTTTAAACAAAGAAAAACCCCTTGAAATGTAAGGTGTAGATCGAATGATTTATAGAAGATTCTAGTGACACAATAATATTGTCAATAATTAACAGTATTAAGAGTAGTCACCAGAATGAAGAGGCGGTGGGTGGGCGGGCCTACTGCTTGCCTATAAAAGACTCTCTAAGAAAAAGCTAAACTTACGTATATTCCACTTGACTAACAATAAACGCAAAATACAAGAATTTTAATAACAATGGATTTTTAAAATGTGCCGAAGCACGCATTATAAAACCCAACATTTTAGACAAGTTTGAAGTTAAAGCTACAATATGTTGTGAAAAAGTAAACTACTACAAAGGCCCCGTCAGAACACAATACATTTTTAATGCTTTTAGCCTGGTTTTCAAAGTAACTTTTAAAAAGTTAAAATTTTTAAAGAATTTGCCCGGTTTTTCGAAGTCATCCTTTTTTAAAAAAGTCAAAATTTTAAGAAATATATCCTGTTTTATCAAACGTGAATACGGTTTCGGCCAAGAAAAGTTACCATTTAAAAACACTTAAAATTCGTCTTTTAACCCTGTTTTTCTATTGGGCCATTTCAGCACAATTAAATACGATTTTCTCCAAACAAATTTGCCTTTCAAAAACACTCAAAATTAGAAATTTTGCCCCGTGTTAAAGACTTTTTTACTAGTAAACCCCTTCAGAACACATCGTACCTTTGTTAAAAGTTAAAATTCGCCTTTTTACCGTTTTTTTGTTAGGCCACTTCAGCACACATATGAATATGATTTTGGCCGAACAAATTCCCCTCTTTAAAAACACTTAAAATTAAAAATTTTACCTTGTTTTTAAAGTATATTTTAAAATTAACATTTTTCAAAGATTTTACCCTGTTTTGAATTTTGTACTAGTAGGCCCCCTCAGAACACACTTTGTTTTTTTGATGATTTTACCCTGTTTTAATAAGGTAGAAGGCATGCTATAGAAACTCATGTAGATGGGTCTGTTCAGCACAACAGTTCAAATTTCGCTTCGTTCATGAGGGCTTCGCCCGAATTTAATGATTCTAGAAATCAACCCATTGAACAAGTTTTTAATCAATTTAAAATATTGATAGATTTTTCTAAAACACCCTGTATGTAAAATTGATGTGAAAACTATTTGTTAATGAATAATAGATGAATATAAACTTTATTTAAAAGAATAATGTGAGTTGGAAAATTTGGTGTATACGCAAACGGTATACACTCTAGAAAATGACCAAGTCTTTAAAGTCATTTAAAAAATATAGAAGTACATATACATATTTCAAGTATAAATTCCTTCAGTTAATGAAACTATGCATACAGCATACCTTAGGTGAATTACAGACGATTAATTAGTTTTATTATTTGATCGATAAGACCACATTTAAATCCAAAAACTCTCAAGCCAAATTTATCAGATTTAACTAATGTATTCGAAATTTCATCAAATTCATAATACATTTTATCTTTAAAAAAATATAAATTTCTATATCTGAATGCTCTGCTTATATTTGGAGGTATTCCAGGAAATAATTCTGAAATAAGGCCATTTTTCTTTGATCTAAGCAAACACTCATCAAACTCAGTGTACAAGACTGTATCATAAAATATATATGTCTTTCCAGAATAAGTTCTAAATATTTCATCAATTCTTTTTCCTTTAGATAATCCTACTGGTTATAGAGTTCATACTAAAACTCTATAAGCAGTAGGATTATCTTTAACACCACATCTAGGTTTACTGATCAAAGCAAGTGTTTCTTGATTTAAAGTTCCATCAGTTGGTAAATTATAGAATTCTTGAAACCTTATTAATGCTTCATTTGTTTCTGTTAATGATGATCCATTACTATCTGAATACCCAAATTGCTCAAAATAATTAGTAATATTCATTTCCAAGGGACTACCTGATAAAGATGAAATACTGAGAAATAGTAAAAAATACTGGCAGACCGAAGTAATACATCTCATTTATTACAATAAGAATCATTAATTACCGTTTAAGTGAACTTTTTCTAGGTATTTCTCTCTGGGAAAATAATTAAAATTACTGACAAATTCCTCTTCACGTATATTTATTTCTTTTTCATTTATTTTATCAGCCTTATATAAATGCAACAACTATCTATAAAATTTATAAATCAACTTATATTCTTCAATTCTTTCTGATATTTTTAATCTCTTATCTAATATTTCTGTAACCCCTGCACCAAGAGATAAACAAACTAGTGGAGGAAGGGCTAACGAAGATAATCCCGATGCACTAAATAATAATTTACTAATAGATAATCCAATTCCAATTTTATAAAAATATATGTAACTTTTTCTGGATACATACAAGCGTTTTTGTAGATATTTTTCCATTTATAACATACAAATATTGAAATAGCATTTCATTGAATTCGCCTTCGTCTCATGAGTGGACTATGTCCACGAATTTTTTCTCATTGAAACTACACGGTATCTGTTTAAAAAGAATATAATAATATATCATAAAAATCTTTACCTCTGTTTACATTAATTATTACGTAATTGATTGGATTTCACCACTTCCAAAAATTATAAAATCTTATAACAATTCTTATCATACTACTATTAAAATGAAACCAAAGGCTGTAAATAAAGGAAATGAAAGAAAATTATTAGAAACCGTATATATGATTACATTAACAAATAAAAAACCAAAATTTGAAGTTGGCGATAGAGTTAGATTATCTAATATGGTTGACGTATATCGTAACAAATTAAAAACAAATTGGACAGAAGAAATATTTACAGTTGTAGAAAAACGTGTATATAATGTTTGGATTTATTTTGTTTCTGATCTTAATGGTGAAAAAATTAAAGAGGGTATATACGAAGCAGAACTGCAACTAACATTATTATAAGAATTATTGAAATAATACAAATAAAAATAAATATATTTTTTTTCTTTTCTTTTTTTAATTCAACAATCTTTAAGTTTGCTTTGATTAATAAATTCGCTGTATTCATTTATTAACTAGAAAAAGAGTGTTTGCTAAACGTCTTTTTGCTCGTTCTTTATTGTTATACCTAATAACAGGATTTTTATTCAGTAACGCGTTTATTTTTTCTTCATCATAACTATTTACATCTTTTAATTCTTCTTCCAATACATTAATTTTGTTATCTTTATGCTCGATTTCTTCATCCATCTTTTCTATTGTTTCAACTGCAGCATTTCCTAATTCTTTTAAAATTCTGTTTTCCATATAAAGTTGATTAGATGCTTTAACTTTATTGCCAACAGATAAATTATTAAACTCAATGCAGTCTTTTTTTATTCTATTTTGAATAATTTTTACCTGATTTTTGTCTGCAGCATCAATTAGTGCCATTATTTATTAGATAGGGAATTTATAGTCTTATTAAAATTTTTATCAAATTCTTCTTCAGCCTCTTTTGTACTGCCAGCATTCAGGGACGCTTTGTAATCTGATTGGGATGTGTTTGATTTGTGTTTAGATTTAATTTGTTTCTGTTTTTTGTTATATTGTTCTATATTGTTTGATTTTTTGTTATGTTTAATTAATGTTTCACCAGTGAGAAATTTTATTTGATTCCTAATTGTATTTTCACCAATTTTATTCTGTTTAGCAAACTCTTTTAAGGTAATATTTTTAGAAGTAGGGTCTCCTTTTTGCGCTAAAAAAATTAATGCTAATTGTCTTGATCGCATGTTATTTAAATTCTTCACTGACGGAATACTAGACTCTGTTAATGTGTAATCTTTTTTAATTATTATGTTTATCTTTTGTTTAGCTGACTGTTCGCTTTTGGTATTATGAGTCATTTATTATGAAATAATATCTTCCTAATAAATGGATAAAAAAGTTTGTAAAAACTGCAATACTGAAAAAGATTTGGACAATTTTTATCCAAATAAAAAAAGCAAAGGTGGTTATTCAACTTTGTGTAACATATGTTGGAATAAACAATATAGAGGTAAAAAAATATTATGTAAGTGCGGTAAATTAGTAGAAAAGCAATACGATCCAAAACATATCTTACTAACATATTATAACCATTGATAAAGTTTAAGAGTTTTGAAAAAAATATTTTGCAAAAACTTTTTTCTTATAAATGGAGATACAGAAAGATCAACTTCTTAAAATGAGTCTTGAGGAAATTGTAAAACTTACTAAAGGGGATTTAAAAAAAGTGGGTGAGATAATTGAACAAATCAATAAAGATATTCCGTCCTCGAGTTCACCTTTGGCCAGCGGAGCAGCATTGATGAATAAATATTTTTTAACACCAACATCAGATAATGAGATTGTACTAAATAAACTAAATTTGAAAAAATTAAAAACCATTGCAAGAAGGCAAGGTTTAAAGAACTACTCAAAATATAACTCAAAAACTAAATCAGATCTTATAAAATTAATTTTAAAAGAAGAACTCAATGCTGGAGATTGGCATAACAAACTAAGCAGGATTAGTATTAAAAAATTAAAATCAATTGCTAGCAAACTAAACTTAAATATAAAGAGAAATAGTAAAAAAATAGATCTATTGTATCAAATTTCAGATAATGTAAACAATGATAATATAAACATTCTTCTCAACGAAATCAAATCACCTAGTTTAAAAGAATTATTGAAAGAAGAACCGAAGACTGGCCGAGCCAGCCCAGAGCCAAAGGCGAAGACAAATCTGGATCAAACGTTAAAAGAACTAAGAAAAATTGCTAAAAAAAGAAATATTAAAGGTTACTCAAAAATGAAAAAAGCAGAATTATTACAAAAAATTGGTGAGCAATCTTTTGCATTCGAAGATACTTATTTTACAGAATTTTCAAAAAAACCTACAATTAAAATAATAGAAACAAAAGCTGAATACACCAAAAAATGGAAGAGACATAAAGTTTACTATAAAGTTATATTATTGAAAGAGAAAGAATCATCCGAGTCTAATCTTTCAGACATAATTATGAAAAAAATTACTGTCATTAGAGAGGGTTTAAATGAAATGATTGAAATAGTAAAAGAGAAAACAAATGTCAAAGAAGGAGATTTATTAAATATAGTAGTTAATCACAATGATCTTTGGTCCCCTATTTCCACAGGGTTATCAAGAACTTCTGAAATTGATAATTCGTCTTCGACTCATGAGCCTTCGGTGAATTTATTAAACAAAATTCAAAGTATCTTAACTTCAAATTTAGATATATACGGTTGTACATTTCATGTAGAAGTTGTTAATATGCCTAAAGGTGCTACTAACGCTAAAAGATTATTAAATATAACAGAAGACTCACGAACAAAGAAAAGTATAACACAAATTAAAAATAAAGATAGATTATGTTGTCCAAGAGCTGTTATTGTTGGATTAACTTATCATACAAACATTATACTAGGCAAAGAATATAATGACAATGAATTAAAATATATAAGAATGGGGAGAAATTTACAATCAACTTTAGCTCAAGAGCTATGTAATCAGCTTGGAGAATATAATAATAATTAAGGCGAAGCCCTCATGAGCGAAGCGAATTATTTTACCTTATTAGATGATATTGCAAATATAGAAAAAGTATTAAATATTCAAATAAAAGTCGTAGCAACGGAATGCTTTAATTCCATAATATATTAGGGGCCTGAAAAAGATATAAAAATATATTTATATAAAAATGGAAATCATTTTGATATAATTGGTAGTATGACAGCTTTCTATGGTCAATCTTATTACTGTAAAAAATGTGATAAACCATATCAAAACAAAGATAAACATAAATGCAAAACAAAGGATAAAATATGCATAATGTGTTTCAAATCTAATCACAAAGAAGACTCTGCTAAAAGAATATATTGCGAAAAATGCAATAGATACTGTTTTAATCAAGAATGTTTAGAAAATCATTCTGAAGTTTGTGAAAAATTTCATAAATCCTTAAAGTGTAATAAAATACTCAAAAAAGTTGATAAAATGGTTGACGAAGGTAAAAAAATGATTGAAGAAGGAAATAGATTAATTTGTACAAAACCGAAAATGGTCCAAAAATGTAATAAAATGATAAAAAAAGGTAACAAAATGATAGAAGAGGGTAATAAAGAACACAAATGTGGCTGGGAAAAATGTAGAAATTGTTATAAAGAGGTTGAAATACGTAAACATAAATGTTATATGCAATGGAAGTGGCAAAAAGGTGGAATCTGTCAAACAAAAATAAAAGACGGTGGTAAAGAATACAAAGTAAAAGGTTGTAAAAATTGTGATGGAAAAGGTTGTACAGTAACTTTTCCTGATAAAACAAACAAAAGTGTAAAATATCACATTTATCAATGTAAAGAATGTGAAAATTGTGTTAAAATACCAAGAAAGACTGGCAGGGCCAGCCCAGAGTCGAAGACAAAGAACGAAAACGGTTATCAATGTCTTAATTGCGGATATTCACTTAATACAACTAAATGCTCTTACACACAAAAATATGTATTCTTTGATTATGAGGCGATGCAAGAAACGGGCAAACACGTACCTAATTTAGTTATAGCTCACGATTTTTACGGTAATGTTGATTCTTTTAAGACTAACAAAGATTTCTAGAGATCATAAAGGATACACAGCTATTGCACATTATGGCAAAGGTTATGATTCTTACTTTATTCTAAAATATTGCGTTGAAAAGGGTATTAAACCTTTCTGCATATATAATGGATCTAAAATAATGTTAATGGAAATAAAATCAATTAATTTAAGAATTATTGATAGTAGTAATTTTGTTCAAGGACCTTTAAAAAACTTCCCCAAAACATTCGGTCTAAACGAACTTAAAAAAGGTTATTTTCCACATTTTTTCAATACAACAGAAAATCAGAACTACATATATTGGAAAAATACCAAATACAAAATACTATGATGTTAATTCTATGAAAATAAAATATAGGCAAGAGTTTTTAGAATGGCATAAACAAAAAAGAAAAGAAAATTATTTGTTTGATTTTAAAAATGAACTTTATGATTATTATAATTCTGATGTGGATATATTAAGAAGAGGATGTCTTGAATTAAGAAAACAATTTCTAGAAATAGCTAACATAGATCCTTTTAGATACATTACAATTGCTGGTGTTTGTATGGCTATATATAGATCAAAATATATTAAGAAAGATACAATTGCAGTTGTTGATAATCTAAAAAAAGATCAATATTCTCAACAATCAATTTCTTGGTTGAATAGTTTTCATAATCCAAATATAAAACATGCATTAAACGATGTTGAAGTGAGAATATGTGGATCAAAAGTTGACGGCTTTGATGAAAAAACTAATACAGTCTATCAATATCACGGTTGTTTTTGGCATGGTTGTACAAAATGTTATAGTTCAAATTTTATTAATAATAAGAATAAAACAACTATGGAAGATCTCTATGAACAAACAATAGAAAGAAGCGAGCAAATAAAAAAGCTGGCTATAATTTAATAGAAATGTGGGAATGCAATTGGATTAAATCTAAAGAATATAAAGAAGAAATGAAACAAATTAAAAGCAAATATAAAGAAATTGAAGAACTTAATCCTAGAAATGCATTCTTCGGAGGAAGAACTAATGCTACAAAACTGAAAGTTAATGGAAAGAAAATGAAATATATCGATATTTGTAGTTTATATCCAACAGTACAATGTTATGATGATTATCCAGTTGGACATCCTACTAAAATATTCAAACCTCCTACATATAATTCAAAATGGTATGGTTTAATAAAATGTGCAATTTTACCACCAAGAGGTTTGTATCACCCTGTTTTACCTGTTAAAAATAAAAGGAAATCTGGCGATGAAAAACTAACATTACCATTATGTCAATTCGTGGACCACGTCCACTCATGAGGACCGAAGGTCGAATCTAAAAGATAAATGTACTCATACGGAATCTCAAAGAATTGTCAGAGGAACCTGGTGTACAAACGAAGTAAAAAAAGCAATTGAAAAAGGATACAAAATAATAACTATTGATGAAGTTTGGCATTTTGAACAAAAATCGAGTTATGTATTTGTTTAAAGGATATGTAAAAGCATTTATGAAAATAAAGTTAGAGACAAGTGAGTGGAGAAATGATTTTGAATCAGAAGAAGAATATAGAAAAGCCGTAAAAGAAAATCTAGGTATTGAATTGGGTAAAATAGAAAATAATCCTGGAAAGAGAGCTGTTGCAAAAATCTGTTTAAATTCCTTATGGGGTAAATTTGGTCAAAGACAAAATATGGGTGCGACAGAATATGTTACAGATATTAAGAGATTTTATGAAATTTTATTATACGACAGACTTGATAATATACATATCAATGAATTAAACGAAAATATGTTACAGATTGATTACAAGTATAAAGCTTGCTATGTAGAAAATTATTTCAATACCAATATATTCATAGCTGCTTTTACAACTGCAAATGCAAGGCTAAGATTGTACGAAATGTTAGACATATTAGGAGAAAGCGTGGCATATTATGATACAGATAGCATTGTATATATAGATAATGGTAAAAACACTGTTAAAACAGGTTGTCTATTGGGAGATTGGACCGATGAATTAGGTAAGAACGTATGGATTGCTGATTGGACATCAACAGGTCCAAAAAGTTATTGTTATAAAACTAATACAGGTAAAGTTGTTTGCAAAATTAAAGGATTTACCTTAAACTATGAAACATCCGAAAAGATTAATTCCGATAGCATGAATAATATTTTGGAACGCAAAGACAGTAAAATTTGTACACAATATAATCGAATTACCAGAGATACTAAAACTAAAAAACTTTTAAATAAAATAGAAACAAAAGAATTTGGTTTTGTTTATGACAAGAGAGTTATTCTCGAAAACTTTGATACAATACCGTTTGGATATTAATCCTTTTCTTTGTTAAATGGTAATAAATCAATTGAAAACTCAACGTTCAAGTAATTGCGGTGTCCTAAAACGAATTTTAAATTTTTTATGAATGTAGGTACAGTCGTTTTCAATGACATCCGTGCTGTCAATGTCATTTTTAATACATTGGAACAAATTATACCAATACGACGCACAGAAAATCATAATCAGAGTTCAGAATATAAACAACGCCTGGTTAAAAAAGTGTCAATCAGAAAATTGAAGTTATGGTAAATAAGAATTCATATTTCTTGAAACACAAACAATAAGTAAGAACTCAGTCTATGATATAATAATTGATGGAGGAAAATTTTTAAGTAAGATTTTTTACATAGAATTTTGCAGGCTTTTTAAGATTCATATTTTTTTTAATTTTTAGAGATGATGGATAATTTGAATTTGTCAACTTGCCTCGTCCAGGTAAATTGCCAAATTAGGAAATTCAAAATTTCTAAACTGAAACAGCACAGGATACCAACATAGGTCATATTGACAGCACGGATGTCAGTGAAAACCACTGTATGTATCTTATTTTTTTGGGATGGATAGAAATTTATCAGTATCTAGAAAAATATATCTATATTATTTCTAAATCCTAAATTGGTACTTACTTAGTTTATTTACCAAACATTTTATTTGTCAACATTAGAAAGTACCCTGTGCTCACCGAATGTTACGCCTATGGTGTCGTAGTATAATATGTGTCGTTAGAGGCGCTACCATCCAGGCGCTACAGTCATACCATTGTTTAAGTAATAATGATTATACGAAGATTTTGGCTGCGGGTTTTGTTCAGGTTAATCGCGTCAATTGAAACTGTTGAAAGCAACATGCTGAAAGTTTTTCTGAAAGTATGTCGATGTACTTGTGGTGATTTAAAGTAATAACAACATTAATTCTGATTTACTTTTTATTTATAAAAAGCTTACGTCGCACAACACAAGTGTCAATTCAATTCAAATCACTAAATTTGCTGCATAATGAAAAAATATTCAAAAGGTGATTCGACCGCCTCAAGTAACCGCGAAAATGAACTCATTAATTCCGCTTGTGATGTGCAAATTCAAATTTGCCGCCGCATATTGGAGTAAAAATGGCGACAGTTTGCGGTACTCTCTAAATCTAGGGACACTAATTACAACTTAAAACTGGATAACAGCATTAAACGCACATTTGTAAGTCATGTTTCCGTCACAATTTTTTATGTAGATGTGACGGGCTTGGGAGATTTTCAAAATTAACTTTTGTTAATTTATTATACATAAAACTGTAAAACTCTTGTCGTGGACCTTGTGCCCGACATATAGTGAAAATATTATTTATTTGTTCGTAGGCTGGTTCGTGATGATGGTAACACATTCTAGTGACTGGACAAAGGGACTACTTCAAGTATATGCATTTTGCTTAAATGAATAATTATATTTAATTTAGAAATGAGTATGTACAAAAGAGATTTAGTCATATGAGAATAATTTGGAATAACAATAAATTGTAGTGTAGTTTAATATGCAAATATAATTATCAGAAAATGAACTTCAGTATTAAAACATTTTTAAATAAATTCAAGAAAACTTTATAACTTTGAAACTAAATCTTTGAAAGCATAATAAAACAAATATTTAAAAAAAATCTAAAACAAAAATATAACAAAACTTAAAATTGGTACCATAACTCAAAATTTGGTAACAACTCAAACATTTGTAACAACTCAAAAATTTGGTAAGGAACATTATAGTAGTTGCGTGGTCAGGGTTCATCAAACAATATAACTGTTTAACTAATAATTTCAATGCAAATTAATCTTTAAAAATAGATCTAAATCTCAAAACGTTATTCAATCGAGAATACAAAGGGCGATTTATCATCAAAATTAAATTGAACTTTAAAAATATTAATAAAAACAAAACTTTGAACTTTTTATGAAATCGTGCACATTTTTGGAGATGTCAACACTTACCCCCTTGTGTCACAACACAAACACACACTAACAGGCAACTGGCTAGAGGACTCTGGTCTTTTTTGGATCTTTAGATCTTTTATAAGTAAAGACCCCTCCAAAGGAGTTGTTTTCGCAAAATTGTTTACTAGTTACCAGTTTATTTGGGGAGTCGTAAAAGTATTTGTGTTTCCACCAAATTAGGCTTAATTAACTGTAATATGAAGATTTTTAGTGGCAAAATGTGCTTTTTGTTAAAATTAACAAATTTAAACCATGAAATTATAAAACTGGACAAAGACATCGTGTCCAGCCAAACGGCGCCAATATTTAACTGTGAAATTATAAACCTTGATTAGAATGGTGTGAAATCATAAAATCCAAGTTTCACAAGGACAACCTTGATTTTTACGACAATGACGATTGTTCTGATTCATACCAACATCTCCAAAAATAAGTAAATTTATCGCCCGTTACATAGACAAGCAAAACAACAATCTAAAAAATGCGTAGTTTTGTATTATTAATTTATAGTTTCTTCACGTTCACGTACACTAATAGCTTTTCCGCCAAATTCGAACACTTAAATATGCAGTCAGCAACACTGACGCATAAGCAACCATTTATAATTTGTAGTAGATACTAGATACACCGAATAAAAATTGTAAATACATTTTAGGACCAGAACCAGTACACAGAGTATAAAATGAATTAAAAGGAACTTCAAACTTTAAAGCTGTTCAACAAAAACTGTGTTCTAGTTGGCTTTAAACTTTTAGTTGAGTTTCACAAGCAATAATTTTTACTGAAACGTTTTTTATTCAAATTGTATTTATGTATTTTCAATTTACTTTAATATTTTCAGACACCGAAGATCTTTAGAATCGTTAGACCACTATACAGAGTACACATTATTTGTTATTTACACATCTGTCTAATCACAACAAAACGAATTTTGAAAAAAGATAATCGACAACTGAAAACACTTGACGCAAAGGTGACTTTGATCACGATCATATTTGCTCGGATACGTGTAAAACATTGTCTGTGTATTCTCAAACGACTATCTTGATCTTAAACAAATAATATATAAGTCACGTTAAAGTTGCTTGTTTTATTCTACCTAATAAAATTAACTTCAATGTTTTATTGATTTAGCGACGAATAGTTTGTCATGGCAAAAATGTATGGGACTCGAATCGCAATATGGAACAGTAGACCGATTTAATTAAAATGTTCTACATCAAACGTTACCGTTCAAAAAGCTTTCAGGGTATTTTATGGTTGCAAATTTAAATTGGGACACATATGCTATCTTTTTATTGATAAAGGTACTGTTGTATGTGACAACCAAATCAATATAACTGGGTGTCAAACTGTGTCACTACACGACTTAAAACTCTGTGTTTATAAATAATTCTGCATCACTGCCACTGATAGCAAAAATATCTAATAAAACAATGGAATTTTTCACGATTAAATATGGCGGAAAAAACAAAATAGAAATAACTACGAAAACATATTTAAGATTAATATTTACATATTTGCATTTTTTATTAACTTAATTATTTTTGGTTTTCTGCAAACGCTGGTATTTTCCAATGGCGTCTTGAACTATGGCCGCCGCTGTTGCAAGCTTCTCAGGTGTCATAAAGGCCCGCATCATTGTGTCCTTATCCATGCTTGCGAAGGGTGCAAAGGATATTGTACAAAGTGAAGTGAGAGAGCAAATTGCGGTGACGAAAATTCCTCCAACCACGAAAAGAGCAACGCCGCCGATGAGAAAGAACCCCACTTTCGACAAAAAAGTCAAAATCGCTCCAAGTGGCCTCTGGAACAACAACTATTTAAAGAATTGTATCGTACAAACATATTATTGGTTTCACGGATGACTCGACTATAATTTTCTTGATTAAAAAGAAAATTCACCTGTATAGCAGCTACAGTGGATACTGGTGGATACGACGTATAGTCTTCATATGACGGATACGAGGGATAAGGGTCGTTTTGTAATCCCACATCTTGGTATGTCATGTGCGGTACGTACGCGTTTGATGCGTCCTGTGGTTTATATACGGGATGAGGTTCCATGGAAGTCGATGACATTGTCACCACATCAGCGGAAAACACATCGCAAAACGATAACAAAATTAAGAGAAAGAAAACTTTGTACATTTTGAAACTACTAAACGGACACCGCGTTTGCAAAATTCGGTTTATAACTAAGACCGGTTGGACAGAAGCTGGTCCTTTTATAGATTTTTCCTCGAAGGATGGTTTGGACACAGACAGTTGCTGTTATCACTAGTACTTCCTCTAAATTTTTACCTGTAAATTGTTTCCTCAATTCGGAAAGGTATTCAGGTACTCAGGTATCGGTGCTAAGATTACAAGGTTCGTAAAGTAGTTAGAACAAATACATGGCAACGTTTTGAAAATTCGTCTCACGTTACGTCGAAATGACGTCAGAATGAACCGACTTTTTGACGTGCAACGTCATCGTAATTCCACGTCAAATAAAAATTAGACGCATGACACTTAACCTTTGAAATCTGTGCATTTAATTAAACATGAGAGGTCACAAAATCTAATAGTTCTGTTTAATCAAAACAAGCCGATTTGATAAGAAATTTTTTAAAACTTGGGTTTCCTATAATTCGCCTTGAGTTTGATGTTTGTTTTCTAATTTGCACAATAGCGATAACGCTTATTATTGCAAATATAAAAAAGTGTATCGAACTTTTTATTACAAATTTAATTAAACTGAAGAATCTATGTTATAAAATAGGGACACTACAACATACAAGCATTGGAGATCGTATTCTATAGTGAGGGTATTCTTCTTCTAGTGAGTGTTCTGTGGTATTCTATGGTCAAAAATGATCTCTGTAAGATGATTGACGATAAAACTTAATTTTTCAAACGAAGAGTCAGTTAAAGCTACCAAGTTTTAAGTATTTTATTATAAACACAATACCACGTAAACGTTCTCATTTGGGTTTCTTGACTTCTCGATACCTGAAAACTGTGTTGAAAACTAACTCATCAATATTTCGAAACTTCGCGAGCTTGATCTTGACCAAGGAGGTTAAATGTATAGAGAGAGTATTGGGCTTATTGTTTTGTAGCGCACATATACAAACCAGAGAACATGTTCTCTGTACGAACCCTCTCTGCTGTTCGTATCGTGTTCGTACACACTCGTGAAGGCACGGCATGCACGGATAGAGAGTCAGTAGCGTAACAAAATATTGCTGTTGTGCTGGTTGTTCGTTTTAATATTAGCATTGTATATACTTAAACAATGGTCATACTATACAGGGTTGCCAGGTTTGGCTGTGGTCTTTGATCAATTCAATCTTCAATCGCAATGTTTTTTCGTCAGATTCGATAATCCGTTACTCGTTAGTTTGATTCGTTTATGTGGATGTGTTGGTAAGTTATCTAATATTAATATTTATCATTTACAACTTAAAATTATGACGGTAGGTACTTATGGAGGAAGCGAATGTAGCGAATGTAAACCAAATGCGAATGCCTTGTGTCGTTTACAATCAGGAGACAATAGGAAGAGCACATCAATTATTCGTCGAAAATTGTTTGCCTGAATTTTTTGTGGCCCACGTTGAAGTGGTTAAATGTCCCGCCAAGACGCCTTGTCGATGGTTGGTAGCCTATAAGTTTCGAGATGACCATCGTGAGTATGCAGGAGGAGATTTTGCTAAACGATTGGTTAGAAGATTTGATGCAGCGAAACCGCGGGGTACTAATATAATGAAACCGGCAATACATCTTTTCATGAGCCTTAATGATGGTCCTCGTTATATGATAAATTACGGGGTTCTTTGCAATTGTGAATACAATGAAATATTTTTTGGTGCAGGTGACGACGGCCCATTCAACGTTAATGAGCTTCCTATGTGGGCATAGAGAAATCGGTAAAATGTGTAAATTGTGCTTTTCTAATGTACGTAATTATTTCAAATAAAGTATTCATCTATTTTTCATTTATAGATACAATTTTCACATCAATTTTACAGATAAAGTGTTTTACCCCGTCGGAAAAATCTATCAATATTTGAACTGTTGTGCTGAACAGACCCATCTACATGAGTTTCTATAGCATGCCTTCTACCTTATTAAAACAGGGTAAAATCATCAAAAAAAACAAAGTGTGTTCTGAGGGGGCCTACTAGTACAAAATTCAAAACGGTAAAATCTTTGAAAAATGTTAATTTTAAAATATACTTTAAAAACAAGGTAAAATTTTTAATTTTAAGTGTTTTTAAAAGGGGAATTTGTTCGGCCAAAATCATATTATTCTTATTATTATTATTATTATTATTATTGGTTATGTTGGCCAACAGGTGTGAACCCAATTACAGACCAACAATAAAATTGCAAACATAATCAACAGCTAATTAATTACTGCTTATCTCAGATAAGACTAGTTAAGCAATTCAACCGCAGGTATAATATTAAATTTATCTATTGTATGCAGAAGAACAAAGGGACAGGTAGAAAGAGAAATGAGAGAGCAAGAAAGAGGAGAAATATTATCATGTTTATCTAAATATATCAAAGGAATTCTGAATTAGGTTATATTGATTACACATCTCATAAATAGGAGAGTATTTTTCTATATTAAGACGAGGTGTTCGCAGATAAAAACAGGCGTGAGAACGAGCAGACGATCTAGGAACGAAGAACGATAATTTACTGAGAAGATCAGAACAGTCAATATCAAAATTTATTAACTTTTTAAGAAAAATTAACAAAGCCTTTATTCGTCTTGTATTCAGATCCTCCAACTCAAATCTTGAAAGAAGTGCCGAATTAGGTGATCCTCTGGCTGGGTAAACACCATCCTCCCTATATGCCAAGTATTTTAGAAAACGACGCTGAACTTTTTCCACTGCCTGGATATGACATTGTGTAAACGGTGACCATACTATACTAGCATACTCCAGCTTCGATCGAACATAAGCAAAATATAAAACTCGCATGCAACCAAGGTCCTTAAAATTCCTGCTGCATCTAATAATAAAGCCTAGTGACTTTAGGGCTTTTGAACACATGTTGCTAATATGATTCGCAAATGTCAAATTGGAATTAAAGAAGACTCCTAAATCATAATGTGTCACCACTCTGGTTATAAGTGAATTGCTTAAGCTATAATTAAACAGTATTTGCATGCTTTTATTAGTGATGGACAAGATTTTGCATTTACTGTAATTTACAGGAAGGAAATGGGAAGAACTATAGCTTAGAAAAATATCAAGATCATTCTGCAAAATAATACAATCTTCAACTGATGTAATTTGTCTGTAAATTTTTAAGTCATCAGCATAAATTAAGACATTTGACTTAATGTTTTTAACGATATCATTGATGTATATGACAAACAACAGAGGTCCCAATACCGAGCCTTGAGGCACACCAGAGGGTACAACAGTAGGTAATTATTATCGACTCATGACCTTGATATTTGACACACTGTAATCTACTACACAAATAAGAACCAATTAGCTTAATGAGAGAATCAGAAAAGCCAAAGTTACACAATTTTGCTAACAGGATATTATGATTAAGTTTGTCAAAAGCTTTAGAATAATCGGTGTAAACTACATCAACCTGAAGTTTTGCATCAAGTTGGTCAGCTGCAAACTGTGTAAAAGCACACAAATTTGTAACGGTAGACCGGCCATTGAAAAATCCATGCTGAGAATCACTAATTAAACTGCGAATATTGAAAAAGAAAGATTTATGCAACACCGTTTCCAAGATCTTGGCGAAGTTACATATCAAATCTGTAATTTTCCACAGCAGTTCGTTCACCACATTTAAATACGGGAGAAATTATGGACAATTTCCATACATCAGGGAAAGTGCACGTCTTTAAGATTAGATTAAATAATATGGAAAGAGGATAAGCCAACACAGCTGCACAATCTGACAATAAGAAAGCAGGAATATTGTCATGACCCGATGTATTATTCGCTTTTATTTGCTTAAGAGCACAAAGGACCTCGGATTCAGAAATAGATGTTAAGTTGAAACTTGTGTTTGAAGCTCCGTCAAGAGAATTATCAATATTATCAATATTACAAGTATTATAGTTGCTAGAAAAATGTTCTGCAAAGGCATTAACGATGTCAACAGGTTTTGTTAACAACTTATCAGAGTACATCATCTGCGAAGGAATGGCATAAGAACTATTTAAATTATTAACATAAGACCAAAACCTGCGAGGTTCAAACTTGATTTTAGCTTCAAGATTAGATGTGTAGTTGACAAAAGCAACTTTTATATTCCGTTTAAGTTCAGATCGAACTCTTTTAAAACGACTATATGTTCCCACACTTTTCCTTAATCTGAAATTACGAGGCAGCCTCCATTTAAGTTTTAAATTGCTGATGATTGCAGCCGTGAACCAAGGAGGAAAAGATGATTTCCGTAAGCGATGGGTTTTCGGAACATGCAATTCAAGTGCCATGTTAATCTGATCATAAAAAAGAGAGCAAGCCTGATTGACATCATTAATGTTATTAAGGAACTCCCAATTGTAATCTGTCAAATATTTATATAAACCAGGATAATCAGCTCTTCGAAAATTCCACTGTTTATGAGCAGATCTCTTATTGTTAATCGATTTCTGTTTTGGTTTCTGCCGCTTTATAGTGATCAAAAGGGATGGGTGATGAAGATCCTCATTAACCAGAGAATCAGAAGCCTTTTCAACTAAACAGTGGATTCCTGAAATCACTAAATCGAGACACCACCCATTAGCATTGATGATATTGTTAAACTGTCGGTAATCACAAAAATATAAAAAGTTATATAAAGATGACAGAGGGCTATTACCCGTTACAAAACCAGATGAACTGTATTGATAATTAGAAATATTAAAATCCCCAATTAGGAGAACTCGCTGATTATATAATTTAGTTGTGGCAGAGATTAAATGAAATAACAATTCATATTCCTCGACATTGGCTTTAGGTTGTATATAAATTACGAAAATATAGATAGTGAAACTGGCTGCAGAACATTTGACACAAACTAAATCCGTGAATTGCAACGATCCAAATCCTCGAGACTGTAAATCTATCTGAGATACTGTATATTCGCAAGTAGCAGCTAACAGGACGCCTCCCCCTTTTGACACATTCATTTTTTTTTCAAAGTTCCTATCAGATGTAATAACTTGGAAATGATCTGGACAAAATTCAGAGTCAAAAATCGAAGAGCTAAGCCAAGTCTCCGTAATGCAGACAAGATCAAAATCACAACGAATCATTGAATTACGTAGGTCTGCCAGTTTGGAATTTAAATCTCTAGCATTTTGATAGTAAACTAGAATATTAGGAGAGCGAGTATGAGAAGAAGAATATACAGATACTGATCGTGTAGAAGAAGTCAGGGAAGCGTTGATGTTAATGTGTGAAGCTAAGCTTTCCCAGGAAGAACTTAAATCGTGATTTGTTGTGAAGAAGAAAGGTCCATCCTCGGATAATATGGAAGTTGATTGCTATGCCGATAGTCGAAAGAGATCTTGTTTTATTTTGTTGATGGCCGTGTTATATGCATGACAACTATCGCGGTCCCATGCAGCATGATCGGTATTAATAAGTTCAGAAGTAACAGTACCTTTTATGTTTTTACAATTAATACAGCAAAGAGTCTCTGCTTTACACTCACTTCACTCATGTACAACGAGGACAACATAAATTATTTTTGCAGTATTTAGACGAATGATTGAAACCATTGCACTTAAAACAGCGGGAAATATCGATACCACAAAAAATTGAACAGCTATTTAAACCAATTAAGCAATGACCAATGCTAACAGCTTTTTTATAAGTGCGAATATCTACTTCGATAACTGCTTGGAAGCGATCAGACTTATTTTTTACAGGAGAGTATTTTAATAACTTGTATTCGTTACTGTTATCAAAAATAAATTCATTCTGTTTAGTCAAATAATTTATAACACTGTCTTTATCGACGTCATCAGATATACCAGCTATTCTAATTCGAGGACGCAGCGTTTTAATTTCGCAAATATCATAGGCAGAAGAAAGTTTATTTTTCGCTAATTGTGTAAATTGCTTAAGATCATCACAACCTAATAGCACACAGCCATCTTTAAGGTTCTTCACTTTGCCAATGTTAACCGAAGATTCAACAGGGTCCACGCTAGTCATAATATCAGACTTAGTTTTGTTAACTGTTTGAGTCTTATCCTTTGGTTTGATAATAACAGTTTGCTGAGAATTTTTAGCGATAGCCTCAGCATAAGACGTTTTAGTGGTCACATCAATAGGTGTAAAATTATTTTCAGTAACTGGACAAGAATGTAAATCTTTGGTTAATTTTACGACTTCATTTCAATTTCTGTTTGTAAAATATCAATTTTATCCACGAAAGGCTGCAATTCACTTTTAACAATGCCTGCCACTAATTCTCTAAACTGGTCAGTGGAGAGGTACCAACCTTGTCTTCCAAAGAAACTGTATTACCAGATTTAATGCAAACTCCAGAGATCACACCAGGTTTCGATTTACAAGATGTACAACAAAAGCTAGTAAGGAGTCCTGCATCCTGCATATTATCAAATGCAGTATCTGATACACCATCGCATGAAACGTGATAATTATGGAAACAATCTTTACAGGAGATGTAATTATCCGTACGTCCGATTGTACGCAAACATTTGTGACACTTGACAGCCATTAGGTGATAATTTGCAAATAGCCAAATATAAAGCAACAACTAGAAAAAAATAAAGAAAACACCGCCTCCACAAGGGAGGCAGTGAAAAACACAAATCAGCGCCTATCTACTATGCAGAATGTAAAAACAAGTGATTAAAATATACTACTAGGTCACTGCAGATAATAAACCTAACAATTTTCGCTAATTTAGCACAAACCCTTTAACTTATGGATGCACTAATCCCCCAAGAGGATCAGACCTTTCATTCGTGTATAATGAACCAACAATTCAGAATAGTTTCACAGAAAAACCACTATAAAACCAATCAATTACGACGAGCTCACAGCACACACCACAGCACCACAATCGTAATATGACATGTTCCTAACAAAACAGCTTTTTGAATTTTGATAATTATTGAATCATTCAAATGTAAAGACTTTAAATTCTCAACTAAGCTATTTGGAACTACACCTACATTAGAGATAACTAGGGGTAGAATTGAAATTTTTTTAAGATTCAACATGGATTTCATTTCTATCGATAATTGTAGATATTTTGAAATCTTGGTGTGGTATGTTTGAATAATGTTGTTTGTGTTAGGAACAGCAATGTCAATGAGAATGGCTTCGTTCATGTGTTTTTTGATAAGTATGATGTCTGGTATGTTAGCTGTAATGTTTAAGTCTGTAAGTATTTTGCGATCCCAGTATAATTTGTATTTGTTATTTTCAAGGAACGGAGATGGAATGTAAGTGTAATAGGGTGTCGTATCTTCGATTAAGTTAAAATTAAATTCTTTGTGAATGATTTTGGCTGCGTTGTCGTGTCTAGCTTTGTAGTCAGTTTGTGCCAGGATGCTGCAGGAGGAGATTATGTGCTAGATCGTTTCAGGTTTTGCTTTGCAGAGGCGACAGCAGTGGTTTCTTATATTCGGATCTTTGATGATGTATTTTCTGTAATTCTTGGTATTGATTACTTGGTCTTGAATAGCAAACATAAATCCTTCTGTTTCGGCATACAAACTTGATTTTTTTAACCAAATCAATGACATCTTCTTATTGACATGAGTTTCTTCTAAGTCTTTGTAGAATTTTCCATGTAGTTGTTTTTGTTTTAGCCCACTTATTATTTTGTCTATTGTGTGGGGGGTGTGGATTTCTTCGGTGTTCGACAGATTTAAGGGTGTGTGGTTCAAATCTGCCCTTGTGATAGTGCGAAACATTTCATTTCTTTCTGCTCGTTTCAAGAAATACTTCTTCAGATCTGAGATTTGTCTCTGATATAAGTTTTCTAGGTTCTGGAAACCCCTTCCTCCAATCTGTATTGGTAACGAGAATCTTTCAATGGACGATTTTGGATGATGCCTTCTATACTGTGTGAAGATTTTCTTTGTTGCGATGTTTAAATTTTCAAGATCAGTTTTGGACCATTTAATGACTCCAAAAGAATATGTTAGCAGTGGAACGCAGAATGTATTCACTGCTTTCATTAAATTTTTTCCATTTAACTGTGTCTTCAATATTAATTCTAATCTCGCTAGGTATTGATCTTTCAACTGTGTTTTCGTTTTGCTATGATTGATATGGGAAGATTGACAGAAACCCAGATATTTGTATGTATCATTTCGTTCTTGGGCTTCGATTATTTCGTTATTCTGGGTTATATGTGGTACTTGGTGTTGGACACCTTTTCTGATTGCTTGGGTCTTACATTTCTCAATACCAAAACACATACCAATATCACCGGAAAACTGTTCAGTCAGATTTAATAGGTTTGTTAACTGATTTTGTGTACTTGCATATGTTTTTATGTCATCCATATACAACACGTGACTTATTCTGTTTTCTCTTTGTTTGTTAATTCATATATTGAACCCATAATTGTAGCTGTTCAGGATATCGGAGAGGGGATTTGTTGCTAAGCAGAACCATAACGGGCTAAGAGAAAAATTCCTCTTCGGATCATTATTGGATCTGACTGAATTGTTTGTTCATTTAAGGTTATTTGGAGGGTGGTCTTCCAAAATTCCATGGAACATTTGAGAAAAGTACAGATTTTAGTATCAATTTTGTATAATTCCAGAATTTTGCATAGCTGGGAATGAGGGACAGAATCGTAAGCTTTCTTATAATCAATAAAAGCAGTATATATGTTTCGGTTTTCTTTTCTAGATATGTTCTGTGTCGGTGAACTTGGTAAAACTTCAACAAAAATTTCTAGAATAAAAAATATAAAAATTACAAATTGTTTATAATTCGAGAATGCAACCAACTTTACACCTTCAGTATTTTCGTTTTCTCTCAATGGATGGCTCTATCTTACAAGAAGGCCGCGGTGCCGCGGTCGGAACATTAGCCACTTCCTTATTTTTAACTCAAGTCAAACGTCAATCATATAACCTAAAAATCAGTGTATCAGTTCGCACGTGTTTATATTCTGTACAAAAACCGCAATCATGTTGAAAAGTGCCCTACTCGCGAAATTAAACCCCGAAAAGAAAATAAAGAGGAAAGAACCCCTCAAATCAGCACCACTTAAAAAAGCAATTGCTAAGAAAATCAAAACAAAAACGAAACTTCCACCAGCACCGAGTCCTGAAGAATACGAATTCGGCGAAGAAATCACCGAATGGGCCGAAAAATTCCGCATAGAACCCACCAACGTACAAAAAAGTGTCGAAGGTCTCATTAAATTTACTTCTGAAAATCCCAAGTTGAAAAATAATCTCTTCAGCGACGAACAGTTTCCCATCTACATCCAAATTAATAGCTTCAAAGTGCCCCGCAACCACTCTAGAATAGCCCGCATTCCTTTAAAACACTCAGTTTTCACTCCTGATAGCGAGATCTGTTTGATTGTGGCCGACGTGAAGGGAATTCCAAATAAAAGCCATGAACAACACCTGGAGCACTACGAGAAGTTACTGCGACAAAAAGGAGTCAACAACGTTAAGAAAATCATGACTTTTCACGAGTTCCGCACGGATTATGAAACCTTTGAGCTGAAAAACCGGTTGGTGGAGCTGTATGATGCATTCTTGGTTGATGGTAAAATCAGTGGGAAAACTGTGAAAAAGTGTGGAAAAATATTTTACAAGAAACGTAAAATTCCCACTGCTGTTAAATTGCGGGCGACTAAATTAAAAGATCACATTGACCAAACTTTGAGGAAAACGCCGCTGTATTTGCATTCAAAAGGGGACAGCTTTATGGTGCAGATCGGTCATAGCGACATGAAAGTGGAAGAGTTGGTGGAAAATGCTTACTACGTCGTTAATGGGTTAGACAAGGAATTTCCAGGTGGTTTCGGAAATGTGAGAAGCTTAAATTTGCGTGCGCACCGAGGATTAAGTATTCCAATTTACACAACTCTCAGTAAGTAGTGACAACATTGAAATTTTGAAATAGTGGGATTTTTTTTTTTTTTGTAGAAAGTCCAAATGACGTTCAGCTCACAAAAAATGTGAAAAAAGTGAAGAAGAATGAAACCGTGTCAGATGAACTGAGTACAAAATTAAACACAGGAGTTGTGGTAACATCCAAGGGAGAAGTTACTACATTTAAGTTAAATCAAAAGAAAAATAAGAATAAAGGTGTATAATTGTTAATCTTTATAATTTTTATTAAAGCAGAATGACCGATCTCTGTAGATGTTATCATTTTTTAATCTTTTTTTATGTAGTCTGCTCTCTATGCAGCCAGTATTACATGCGTGTAATCAAGTTAGTTGTTTTTAGTTTTAGGTGATATTTAGTTTGGTTGGCAGCACTTTCAATAATTTTAAACCAACGACTGTCAAAACAAAAACATCGTTCAGCACAAGGTCATTTAATAGATTCTTTCATTTAGTAAATAATCTTGGTTCAACATAGAATATCCAATGTTGAATAATTTTATTTTTTCACTAGTGATTTGAACGTGTTGTGTTTTTTTTTGTAATGTATTTTGTGTATAGTGTAAGCAAGATGAATACCGCCGAAAAAAGATCTGCTTCATCCGAAAAAGGTAAATAAAAAACACGCTTGCAAAAAACTATAGAGTCGATTGAATAACTCAGAAACTATTCATAATAACTTGAAATTTTGTACTGGTTTTGAAGAATGAGTTGAGCCGGACGTCCAAAATTTTAAATACAGATGTGTAATAAATAACCTACGAAAATAACATGTGGTTGAAGGTCAAGTCAGGGGATTATTAATTGTAGTTGCGAACAAAAACATTAGGTGAACGCTACACTGTAAAAGTGAAGTTATTTTCGATAAAAAATGTACTGTAAAAAGTAGGGCTAGAATTAATTATACAGTGGCGGAAATATCATTTCGAACATCATTTTTCTGTAATTTCAAAAATTTGAATGTAGTAGGGTACTCGCAGTGTCAAAAATGTGTTTCACACTTTTTGACAGTGGAATGACATTGATGTCCAAGATTTTTGTTAATATAATAAACTAATAAAAATAATTATATAATTAATAAGGTTGAAGGACAGTTTTAACTGCTTTTGTAAAATATCGAAGATAATTATTTTTCATCTTGAAATTTGTCAGTTAAATAGTTTTAATATAAACTCAAGAAATTTTGGACAACGAAACTGTTATATAAACAGAAAAGGTAATATTAATCTCACCCACTTCTACTTTTAAATTTCATTGGCTTATTTTATTTACTGTGAAATGAAGATTGATTTTTATTTTGTCAACCCGGTTTTTTTCTCGATCACTCGTTTTATTGGACGAAACGTGGATTTTATATTGCTAAATAGGGAAATTTAAACAAAAGAGGTAAAGTAATCCCACCCACCTCCACATTTGAATTTTATTGGCTTATTTTATTTATTGTGCGATGAATATTGAATTTTACTTTGACAAGTGTTCGAATCTACAATTATTGAAACAAACTACTAAGTGGCCCCGCCCACCCACCCGGGTTTTTTCTCGATCAATCATTTTATTGGACGAAAAGTGGATTTTATTTTGATAAATAGTGAAATAGGTATAAACAAAAAAGTAAAAGTCATCCCACCCACTTCCATTCTGGAACTTCATTGGCTTATTTTATTGGATGAAAAGTAAATTTTGTGTTGATGAATAGTGGAATCTAAACTAAAAAGGTAAAACTAATCCCACCCACCAGCAGTTTTTAATTTCATTGGTTTATTTTATGTACTGTGAGATGAAGATTGAATTTTAATTTGACAAGTGACAATCTACAATTATTGAAACAAATTTCGAAGTGGTCTCGCCCACCTACCCAACCATCCAATTGACATGGGGTGGGCGGGGTTTATATTTTCCTTTTTTTTCTTAATATACATAGTATTTTTTGTACAACACGATACTCAAAAATATGTTTTTAATTTCTTGGTTCACGGCGAATAAAAAAGATCATTACAACTGAGACAGGGCGGGTGGGCGGGCCTACATTATGTCTTTTTGTTTTAATACGTGTAGACTCTTTTCACAATATGAAACTTAAAATATATTTAAAATGGAAAATTTGTATAAGGAAATGTCGATTTTGCAATTAAGCTCCACCCATAATTGCAAAATTCATATTTTCTTGCAAAAATGTACAATTTTAACCATGTTTCAAGTTTCTTGATGTGAAAAGATGGCTATGTATATTAAGGAAAAAAAGACAAAATATAAGCCCCGCCCACCCACCCTGTCTCAATTGTGATGAATTTTTCATTCGTTGTCAGACCGAGGGGCGGAGCGTAATTCCAAAATACAAATATACCATTTTAAACATGTTATAAGTTTCTTGTTGTGAAAAGATGAATAAATATTTAAATATATTTTTTTTGGAATTTAAATTTTATTTTGTCAATTGTCGAATTTAACATTAAAAAAACTCCAAAGTGGCCCCGCCCACCTCTTTTTCTTTTGGCTCAGTCATTTTATTGGAAGACGACTTGGTTTTGTACTGATAATTAGTGGAATATAAACAGAAAGGGTAAAACTAGTCCCTTCCACTCCACTTTTAAAATTCATTGGCTTATTTTATTTACTGTGAGATGAGAATTTTACTTTGACAAATGTTTGAATCTACAATTATTGAAACAAATTTCAAAGTGGCCCCGCCTACCCACTCAACCATCCAATTGAGATGGGGTGGGTGGGCGGGGTTTATATTTTGTCATTTTTTTTTCTTAATATGCATAGTATTCTTTGCATAACACGATACTCAAAAACATGTTTTTAATTTCTTGTAAAAAAAGAAAAATTTTGCAGTTAAGCTCCACCCTCTTGGTTCACAGTGAATAAAAATATCATCACAATTAAGATAGGGTGGGTGGGCGGGTTAACATTTTGACTTTTTGTTTTAATACATATATGCAGACATCTTTTCACAACATGAAACTTAGAACATGTTTAAAATGGAAAATTTGTATAAGGAAATATCGATTTTGCAATAAGGCTTCGCCCCTATTTTAAACATGTTTTAAGTTTCTTATTGTGAAAAAATGGCTATGTACATTAAGAAAAAAAGGCAAAATGTATACTCTTAGTTTTTTTTTTTTTTTCAAAAACTATCATTCTTGCAGTAAATTTTGTTTTGCTGTTGCAGCATGTTGGAAATTGTATTGAGCGATAAGTCAAATTTTTCTTAATTACTTTCTTCATGACTTCCAAAACATTACCAGTGCAAAAATTATTATTCTTTAAATAATCTCTCAAATTACAAAATATTTGCTCTACTAAAATTGCTATTTGGAACGCGTTTTCTGAAGCGTAATGTAAAGCACCAGTTTTATATTCTTTTAATGCCACAAATTTTGCATAATTTTCATTACAATTCTTCTTAGAGACAAAAGCAACAAAACATTTTTTGCAAAAATTTTGATTTTTTATCAAGCTTGTAACAACGTAACCTGTGCAACTGTACAAAGCATTTTTTTCTCTCAAAGAAAGTTCTTTTTTCTTCAAATTCCAATTTCTAGGTAAAGCTAAATTTTCTTTTCCTCTAGGAACATCGTTTTCTTTTCTGTTATTATTTTTAATATAACTCAAAAAACCAACTAAAGGTGTTGTTTTGTCCGTTTCTTAACTTGAGTTATTTGAAACGTCCAAATATTGAGAAACTGATAAAAGTTTTAAGTTATATTTAAATTGAATGGCCGGATGTCTTGACCGAATTTGGGAAAATACATTTTGTAAACAATCTTGAGAAAATCTCGATGTTAATAAATATGAGTATTTTTTTTCGTTCAAGAACAAGTTTTGCAGGTCTAAAATTGATGTTGAAGTCAGTATAACACCTGTTTGAATAGGCTTCCAAACTGTTTTTCCAAATTTGTCAAGAGCGACTTTTAAATTTAAAAATAACTTAATGAACTCTTGAAGGAATTCTATAGTTTCCCTATAGACAGCCATATTAAACTTGCTCAAGGCCTAAACAGTTGATCTAGAACTAATCAACTGGAACCATCTATGTACAACATCAATAAAAACGGCTGTCGTTAGAGAAGATTTGCTCTCTCCTCTTCCGCATCAAATTTTATTCCACAACTAACATTTCAATTCAAAACGTTTAGAGAATTTGACACCTTCATTTTGTTAAAATGGTTAGATTGTAAAAGATCCACATTTAATTTAGACGCCCAAATTGCAGCTCAAATTTGCCTTCTTCTTCACAAAAATGTTGCACGTCAACCAAATCAGAAGATAGTTTATATTTTTCAACAGAATCATTTGATAATTGAATGATTTTGTTTTGTACCAAACATTGCTTTATATTTTTTAATAAATGTGGCCCATCTTCTAAAAAGTAAATTTTTTCGTCATTAACTGGGTTTAGGACATAATTATTTGTTTCTCATTTTCTTCCAGCTTTTATCCCAAAGGTTTTCCACATAGCTTGATTCGTCGATCCCATATCTGAGGTTACAGAATGAACCTTCAAATCAATTGCACTGATTTTCTTAAAAACTTCTTTGAGAAAATCAGCTAGAACTGCCCCATTCATACTGTCTCCAGTAAAATAGTATGAAACAATTTGTTTGCAGCGGGTAGTAATACGTCCACAAGAATTACCAACGCTTTTGTCGCTACTCGCTCATGTTTTGGTAAAGTAATTCCCTAATATACGTCCCACTACGTACACATTAATCAACCCCAGCTTTTATATCCATCTCGTCCAATACCACCATACAATCCCTCCCAAAATCCTGATTAAGCGATTCACATTTAATTTTCAAAAACCCTATAATTTCATCCAAAACTCCAGATTTAAACTCTAAATTTTGTAAATGAAAATTCAATGTTCGAATAGCTGGAAATGGTAGTTTCATTTTTCTTAATGAGTTATATCCACTGGTCCCTCATCCAAATTTAAGCTTCAAAGATTTAGTGATTGTTTGCTCGGAACATTTTTTGAATTTCTTCCCTTTTAGAGCCTCAATTTGATCCTTTGTTAATATATTTGCCAAATTTTTCCCTAAATTTGCATTACACACTTTTTGCAAGTATAATTTCTGGCTTAATTTTTTGTTACTAATTTTTAATATTCTATTTTTACAACTTTTCACGCTGCAGCCGGTCATCGTTCAAATTTCTACTTGACGAACGGTTATGAATGTCAAATTGACAACATTAATATAAAATTTCTTTTAAATAGGCCGTGGAAAAAATGATCCACCAATAGAAATGAATCCCGCTCTTTGCCTTTTACTCTTCTCATAATTATTATCTAGGTACACTAGTTAGTACCTGCTAAGATAAAACTGATTTTGACAAACCTGCTAAAATCCGCCATTTTCCAGACATCCGGTATTTCATGGGTGAGAGAAGTTCTCTCTAAATGAGTATGGACCAATTTTTTTCCTTAACGTTTTTATGTAAATGTTTATCTGCAACACTGGACTTTCAATCCTAGTGAATCAGGCTGTCTAATTGGCTAGTCCTTTGCGGGAATGGATGTAAGCCCCAGGAATTCGAGTGGTTAAAATCCATAGCACTTATAATTTCCCTTTTCTTTGTGTGTTTAAATTTGTAATATTCAAATATGTATTTGTATAGATGTATATGGAACATCGTGTCGAGGAATTTAATTCAAGAAAAAATAGTAATATATTTGTATCACATTCCTCAATAATATAGCGAACAGGATGCCTTAGTACTTGAAAAAGATTATGTAAACGTGTTCCTGCCAGTGGAGGACACTTATTTGGTCAAATGCTGTTTCAAAATTCGTCATTCCTTCTGGGTTCTGATTCGTGGAATTTTTAATAAATTTCACAACTAAACTTTGCGGAACACGCCAATGTAGTCATTTTTTTAGAGTGTCAGATTAAGAAGTTTAAGGAGTTCTCTTCAGATTGTGCAACAATATTATATAGTAAAAATACACTAATAGCCGATTGCTTTATGAACACGAGAAAACTTGACTGATACTTTCCTGATCAGAGTGCACACTTTAAGTCTAGTTCTATAGAAAGCAAGAAAGTAGCAATGAAAGCTCTAGTTGATCTAAGCGGAAAAACAGGTACAATTTATTGACCTATGTGAAAACGGTCGTGACCAATTCAACTTAATCAGGATTTTTAAAGATCATGCCGTGATTACGCACTTATAACTCCATCCATTCGGTAAACGAAGTATAGTGTCCTTTTTCAGTTTCAGGTTCAGAAATCAAACAACTAATCAGAAAGAAAAAGCAACAAACAGTCCTCTGTTGACTCATTCGCGCTAATGAATAAAGTAAATATTACAAGAATAAACCTCAGTTTCCACGAAAACTTTTAAAAATAGACCATAAGTTAGTCGTGCGCAGGATGTAGAGAGCCTGCATTTACACAAAAACGCGCAGTGTGATCAATCTGGTTAACATTACATGGTACAGGAATCAACACGTCCACGTTTTTAGAATGTTTGACAATGAAGCGTCTGCGAAATTACGTTTTTCCACGAAAATCTTGTCCGCTCATAGAAAACTTAACAATTGCCATCAAACACGGTTATCTGGACAGAGTAAAAGACCTTTTTTCAAAATCGTTAATCAGAAAACGAAACGAAGCAGGTTTTACGTTGCTTCAAGAATCGATTCTACGCAATCGGTAACGTACAGTTTTTTTTTTACAAATATACTTTAGAGTAGTATTTATTCCAGGAGGTCGATTTTCGAGTATCTGTTACAGTTCCACGACAAAGACGATCTAGAGGTTCGCAGCACCCTTGGTGAAACAGCATTAAGGTACGCACTTGGCCACTATAACAAACAAGATGAGTACTACGCACTGGTGTTAATTGAAAGAGGTGTTTCGCTGAAAGAGAAAGATCCAAAGAAACCTTATCTACACGACGCGGTTAAATTTTCATCCAGAATAACAAAATTTTTGCTGGACAACGGAGCGGACGTGAACTTCGAAAGCCGATATGGTATTACGGCGTTACAAGAGGCACTTTTTAATTCCAGTAAACAAAATAACGACGAAATCATAACTACTCTGCTGTGTTATGGTGCTGATCCATTTAGCGAATTGGCAGACGCACATAATGTGTTTGAGAGTGCTGTAATATATGGACAACCTGCTTTCATTCAAGAACTTTTATTTTTATACACATTTGATGAACATATACCTTGTGACATCATGTTTAAAGTTTTGTTAATACTTGCAAAGAAAAAATCACCCCTGTTCCACACAATCCTTGAACGTGGCATGGATATTTTGGTAAACGAGACAGAAAAAGTTGATTTTGCTAAACTTTTGTATGATTTGTTGGCTCCAGACAGTGATTATTTGGAAATTCTTGTAGAAAAGTGCAACACGCTTGTATCTGACATTTTCGAAAACTTGGTGTTTTACAGTTTTACTTCATATCCGCCGTCTTGCATTGGTGAGTATAACAAATACGAATACGAGGAAGTGTTTAGCTCACATCTTAATCTGCGAAAATTAATTCTTCTTCTTGAAAAAAGTGCGAAGGTGCGTCAAAGTGTCATTGATTTTATTAGTACCCTAAAGAGTAACACACTTTTTCATTGTATATCTGAAGCGAACAATAAATCAATAACAACAGAATTATTCATCTACCTAATATTACACGGTTTAAAAATTGAAACCAAAACCCTGGAAACGGTTTTTTGGAAATATGGTTACAACGATTTATTTAAGCTTCTTTTGCACATGGATCTTGAAGATAATACAGAGGAACGTGATAACACAATGTTATGGAACCACCATTCGAGGATACATGGTTGTTCGGATTTCTTTCCGCAGTGGACCTACCAGTTCGATAATTTAGTGTTGGTTTTTATTTTTTATGTCATTCCGAATCTAGAACTTAAACCTGATAGATGTACTATTTACAACGTTAATGGTCTTTTAGATTGTTTTGCGTGTTCTGAAGTACATAAATTATTGTCAAAACTTGCTAAATCTAGAAAACTATCTGACGAAACTCTAAAAAGGTTACAAAATCATCCACGTGTACCTCTTCTGGCTGAAATAGCGCGAAATGTTTTTAGAAAGTATTTTATGTGTAAATTTAATATTACAACAGCGAAGCAGTTTTATTCTCTTCTTAATGGTCTTCCTATCAGTAGCACTCACAAAAAAGTCATTACTTTAGAAACGAAACTTTATCAGCTGTAAAGTACAAACTGGCTTTTTAATTGTAAAAATTTGACGCTTTTGTTTCTACTTCGTTATAATGTTCAGTATTTTGTTCGAATCTTAACTTTGTTGTATGTTTGTAAAAAAATCTGTAGGTACCTACATTAAAATTACACACTTAAGTGGTAGATTTATTTTACCTGTTAGACTTACCTGTGTACTTACTATACATTCTTCATTTATTATTTTTAGGATATTCTGTCATTTTTTCTGAAACTCATAATTTCTGTTTCTATGTTTCCCTCTGTTCTTGTCTTCCTTTTATCTTTTCGTATGTTCTTTATAATGTCTTTTTCTATCGTCCGTAGTCACAACCACAATTTGTTAATAATTTTTTACATTCTGACTTTTTTTGGTAGCGTATCATTTTCTTTCTGTAGCGTTACATAGTCAGGTGGTTGTTTGCAGTTTAGCGGTTTAGACGAAACAAATTCAGGCCAAAGAGGTTGAGAAGAAAGATAATTATTTGACAGGGGAGATTCAAACTAAAAAGATTCAATGGAGAGCTTACTATTTGAACTATTACTCTGCAAAACTTGTTTTTCAACGAAACAAAATACTCATATTTATAAACATCGAGATTTTCTCAAGATTGTTAACAAAATGTATTTTCCCAAATTCGGTCAAGACATCCGGTCCCTACGGCCATTCAATTTAACTATGACTTAAAACTTTTAAAATTTAGCTTTACCTAGAAATTGGAATTTGAAGAAAAAAGAACTTTCTTTGAGAGAAAAAAAATGCTTTGTACAGTTGCACAAGTTACGTTGCTACAAGTTTGACAAAAAATCAAAATTTTTGCAAAAAATGTATTGTTGCTTTTGTCTCTAAGAAGAATTGTAATGAAAATTATGCAAAATTTGTGGCATTAAAAGAATATAAAACTGGTGCTTTACATTACGCTTCAGAAAACGCGTTCCAAATAGAAATTTTAGTAGAGCAAATATTTTGTAATTTGAGAGATTATTTAAAGAATAATAATTTTTGCATTGGTAATGTTTTGGAAGTCATGAAGAAAGAAATTAGGAAAAATTCTACTTATGGCTCAATACAATTTCCAACATGCTGCAACAGCAAAACAAAATTTACTGCAAGAATGATAGTTTTTGACAAAAAAAAAAAAAAACTAAGAGTATACATTTTACCTTTTTTTCTTAATGTACATAGCCATCTTTTCACAATAAGAAACTTAAAACATGTTTAAAATAGGGGCGGAGCCTAATTGCAAAATCGATATTTCTTTATACAAATTTTCCATTTTAAACATGTTCTGAGATGTCTGCATATATGTATTAAAACAAAAAGTCAAAATGTTAACCCGCCCACCCACCCTATCTTAATTGTGATGATTTTTTTATTCACCGTGAACCAAGAGGGCGGAGCTTAACTGCAAAATTTTTCTTTTTTTACAAGAAATTAAAAACATGTTTTTGAGTATCGTGTTATGCAAAGAATACTATGCATATTAAGAACAAAAAGGCAAAATATAAACCCCGCCCACCCACCCCATCTCAATTGGATGGTTGAGTGGGTAGGCGGGGCCACTTTGAAATTTGTTTCAATAATTGTAGATTCAAACATTTGTCAAAGTAAAATTCAATCTTCATCTCACAGTAAATAAAATAAGCCAATGAAATTTAAAAGTGGAGTGGAAGGGATTAGTTTTACCCTTTCTGTTTATATTCCACTAATTAACAGTACAAAACCAAGTCGTCTTCCAATAAAATGACTGAGCCAAAAGAAAAAGAGGTGGGCGGGGCCACTTTGGAATTTTTTAATGTTAAATTCGACAATTGACAAAATAAAATTTAAATTCCAAAAAAAAAATATTGAAATATTTATTCATCTTTTCACAACAAGAAACTTATAACATATTTAAAATGGTATATTTGTATTTTGGAATTACGCTCCGCCCCTCGGTCTGACAACGAATAAAAAATTCATCACAATTGAGACAGGGTGGGTGGGCGGGGCTTATATTTTGTCTTTTTTTCCTTAATATACATAGCCATATTTTCATATGGATTTTGCAATTATGGGCGGGGCTTAATTGCAAAATCGACATTTCCTTATACAAATTTTCCATTTTAAATATATTTTAAGTTTCATGTTGTGAAAAGAGTCTACACGTATTAAAACAAAAAGACATAATGTAGGAATGTCTCAGTTGTAATGATCTTTTTTAATCGCCGTGAACCAAGGGGGCGGAGCTTAATTGCAAAATTCTTATTTCTTTACAAGAAATTAAAAACACATTTTTGAGTATCGTGTTGTAAAAAAATACTATGTATATTAAGAAAAAAAAAAAAGGAAAATATAAACCCCGCCCACCCACCCCATGTCAATTGGATGGTTGTGTAGGTGGGCGAGACCACTTCGAAATTTGTTTCAATAATTGTAGATTGTCACTTGTCAAAGTAAAATTCAATCTTCATCTCACAGTACATAAAATAAACCAATGAAATTAAAAAGTGCTGGTGGGTGGGATTAGTTTTACCTTTTTAGTTTAGATTCCACTATTCATCAACACAAAATTTACTTTTCATCCAATAAAATAGGCCAATGAAGTTCCAGAATGGAAGTAGGTGGGATTACTTTTAGTTTTTTGTTTATATTTCACTATTTATCAAAATAAAATCCACTTTTCGTCCAATAAAATGATTGATGGAGAAAAAACCCGGGTGGGTGGGCGGGGCCACTTAGTAGTTTGTTTCAATAATTGTAGATTCGAACACTTGTCAAAGTAACTTGACAAAGTAAAAATCAATCTTCATTTCACAGTAAATCAAATAAGCCAATGAAATTTAAAAGTAGGAGTGGGTGGGATTAATATTACCTTTTCTGTTTATATAACAGTTTCGTTGTCCAAAATTTCTTGAGTTTATATTAAAACTATTTAACTGACAAATTTCGAGATAAAAAAAATAATTATCTTCGATATTTTGTTTATTATATTATGTAAATAAGCTTAACCACTAATTCAGTAGTAGCCCCTATTTAAAATTTTCCTAGTAACGCCACTGACCTTTTGGCATTAGTTTTGGATCAAAAATTGGGTCCTTTATGATGTGGTGCTTAATTATTCCTTGTTTAATAGAGTCAGGATGCACCACGTCAAAGAACTTTACAATTTTATTCTTTAACTTTAGATTTTTTTGTATCAAAAAATGGAGTATTAATTTTTTTGTTGTTTTCAGACCATGGACCAAATCTGAAAGTGACTTAAGGCTCCGCCACACAGTCATTAAAAGATGCCAAAATAAGGCAAAACGCCAACCTATTTTGCGCCTTTATTTTAACAGTTGAAGAGCAGGGCGATACATGTGCGTGCTCATGATATAAAAATCTTTAAGGAAGCGTCTTGTATTTTTTAAAAAACGTAGCAGTTTTTAAAATAAAAAATAAAGTGCGTAAAACCCCAGCGGATTTTTAGCGAAAACTATAACTCGGTGTGCTTTTAAAAAATATCGAGGTGATAGAGAATTTTTTTCTACTTTAGGCGCCAGTCTTCGTTTTCTGTTAAAATTTTACTTCTTTTAGTTATTGTAAAAAAACTGCAAAGCATTTTGGGCAAATTTTGGTAAGTTAGGCAACCCAATATATTAGCTGAGGCGCTAAGCTGTAATTTATGGCCCACACAATACCACCTTTTAAATACCTTAAGCTTATTTGACCATTCTTTGAAGTACCTGAGAATAGCATTAAGAAGGATAAAGACGAGTAAAATTTTTACAGAAATATGATGACATTTCTACGTTGTTGTCTTGATTTCATTCCCCCTTTTAATTAAATGAATGATATTAATTAAATGGAATTTTATTATTGGAATACATTTATTCAAGCTATATTAGGGATGTAGGATTTGTCTATGACAATATGTGCAGTAAAGCAAATAAAATTGCAGCTATAAATTACTACAATTCCTAAGAGAGGAGTACTTATACTGCACAAATGGAAACAGGTACAAACTGGCTGATGCGGTAACATCGCACACCTCTTTGGCCATTTGTATATTGTTATCAGCATATCGTGGTCGTTTTGTTGGTGATTCCATATCATTATTGTCATCAACATTATAATAGTCGTAATTACTTTCATCCCTAATCTTCTGAATATATATTGGACACATTCCAATAAATATTTTTCATATTTACTGTACTTTAACGTGGCGCTTACACTTGCTTTTATGAAAGATCTTTGTAGTAAATACCCAAGGGAATTTGCTTTTTTGATGACACTCACTGTCAATTCTGAGTTTACTATTACACTTAGATCCAATTCGGAATTACTTAGTACTGATTAATACTACTCCATCCATTGAGTAAACATATTTATTATTTATTAAAGAATCACAGGAAAAAATCATCATCAATAAAATCATATTAATAAAATAAAAATAATAACAAAAAACCAAAAACCCCTTCAAAGCATAAAATTCAACATTTTACACTTATTGCCAAAAAAACTTAGCACATCTCTATAAATCTTTTTTCAATATATTTCGGAGTTGCTGATTTCGACTCCACCGCGAGTCAATAATTTCTGGTAGCATGGCATTTAAATAAAATTTTTCTAATTCATTTGCCATATGTTTATACCAGAAGTCATCATTTCTTTCAATTAAAAAATATTCTAAATCTACGTTAGTGTAGATGATAAAATAACACCATTTTCTTTTAGTTATATGCAGTTGACCCTGCACCTGATACATATAGTTGTGGTTAGGGTTCAAAATAATTTTATTATCTCCATTTATTGTACAATAATTAATGATTTTATTTTTAATAGCTTCTTTAATATTTTTATCGCAAGCTGCATATGAACATTTAATCTCTGCAATTGAATCAGAATTTATTAAGCCATCTGGAGAAGCTCCTAAAAATTTTTTTTCGTTATCTATAAATAATCCACAGGAGACAACTTTCAAATTTGTCAGAGCTTCAAATTTTTCTTTGGCCTTTTCTTCATTGTCAATACCAAACTGTATAGACTTGGGCAATTTTTTCATAAAAGTTTTATCGGAATGCACAATACCTTTAACGGTATTTGCGGTGTTAGTTCCGTCTCTCATTTTGCACACCTTTCCAAAATTGCTTGCATTTAACCGAACTGCCCTTTCTTTACTCCATTCACAACACATTCGCTGGCCACAAGTAGCTTTTTCAATAGCGTTTACGTTACTTTGTGACAGCTTTATTAATAACTCCGATTTTTTTCTTTCATACACTTCAGGTAATATATCTGCAGTTTTCGTTTGTTCATCGTCGGCGATATTATTTTTGCCGTAATCGGAATCGGCACTTTGGATACGCATCATTTTGATATGGGTTTTATTTTTATTAACAGTTTTTATTTTTTTCAATCTTTTTTCCGCAAATGCCTTCGTATATACACCAACATTGGCCTCCCCAAAAATGTTTTTGAATAACTGAACTAAGAACGTACCCTTATTATTATAACTTATTGCCGCAGCAAAGCATCGCCCTTGATACGACCCTCGTGCAGAAAAATTTATTCTTTTTCCTCCCACAGATTTATTAACGACGGAATTGTAGCATTCCACAGCATTGTTGTCCACATCGAAAAGTAAACTAGACGACAAATTTGCAACTCTATTTAAAACTTGTTTGTAAGGTTCGTATAAAACACTATTTGCAAAAGTAGAAAAAAAAATATCATTTGACTGTCCACTCTTACGACAAAAATAGCTTGCACAGTGTTCGTGATTTCCAAATATATGCTGTGGCCCATTTAAAATATCCTTTTTAAGATTTTCAATTTTTTTATGTAAAGGAATAGGCTCATTTTTGCGAAATTTGATAGCACTTATAATAGCTGTTCTAAATTTTAGAGTACTGTTTTTAAGAACGTTTTTAACAGTGATATCTGCTTTCGTTGTTTTAACTATTTCTCTAATTTTAGAACAATAATTACGAAGTATGTGATTTCTACATTCAATTTTTTCGATAAAATAATGTGCACCATATGGTTTTGCAGCCCGAACTTTTTTTAATACGCTACTATCCCCGTCGCCTATAATTCTCCTATAACGTAAATTGTGAAGTTCCTCAGACTTTCTAAATCCCTCTAAGATAATTGAAGCTTCCATAGACGTAGATGTCTGCTCCCAGTTTTTAAAACAGTTATGTGTTGGAATTTCTTTTTTCTGTTTCATATAGATTTTACAGAAACTACAAAGTTTGTTTTTCACTCCAACATAAAGAATTTTTTTAGTTCTGGCACCAATTACGCATCCTACCCCAGACAATGCATTGTAATTGGATTTGTAAGAGCGTTTGCTCCACGCTCCATCGACAATAACGGTAATATATGGAACGCCATCATTATCTACCTCCCCCGCCTCAACTGCTAATCGGTATTCTTCTTTACCTGCTTTTTTGATTTCTTCTTCTAAAAGTCCTTCTATGCTCTTTAGAACTCTAGCCTCAGCTTTACGGTATGTCGCCTGGGACATTTGAGGGATATCTAGAGCTGAACAAAATTCTGAGATTTGAGAATAGCCTACACCTATTGATATAGCTCCACAAATAGCTGCATCATTCACTTTGTTTATGTGATTTTCAGGTTCAGTACAAAAATTACCGAATATTCCACACATTTGTAATAGAAAAAACTTTTTAAACCGTAACAATTTTCATGAGTTATTTCAATATTATCTAAAGTGCAACCCAACATATTATGACTGATTGATTTCAGTGTTGTTAATAAGTGGCCTATGTCAACAATTCTACGTCCAGTAGGAAAAAAAGTGTTTGTATTGGTCGTAGAAAGAGTATCCTTCTCGACAAGAAATACATCATCTGAAAAATCGCTGTCAGTTTTATAACAATCTAAGTTACTTGTGAACTGCTCTTTCTCTGTTTGAACCACAGTGTTATCATTATTAGACTTTGATTGTTTTTGTTTTTTTATCAGTTTGTTAACTAGTTGTTTTTTACTTTTGCGCTTACCACAAACGCTAGGATTTTTCTTGGAAGAATGCCCCATGTTTTCAAATAGATATATATCTGTCCACTACTTACCTCGTCACTATTCTAAAAACTATTAAATTAACCTACTTAAATGCTACACTAACTAAACACTAATCACTAAAATATTTGTCTATTATATATACGAAAATTCACAAAAGCAACACAAAAATACACGAAGTAGTATGGATACACAGTCAAGTAGGTAACTTTACACTGACAAATGACAAGTAATGAGTTCGTAAGGAGTTGTCGTCTATTTATACAAAATTCCCTTCCCTTAATACCTACTAATATAAAATATAAAAGATATGATGTGCCCAAAGAGTGGAGAGTAATAAAAGTTACAACCATCCTAATCGCTTCAATGAGTGACAGCACGACCGCGCCCCAGGCAGCATTCGGTCTAATTTGGCGGCCACTTTACCTTCTAGAATTTTTCTTTACATTTTAGATTGGCTGGCATTATATTGCAAAACTTATTCTTTATTTTTACCTGAAAACCCAAAGGATTAGTAACTAAGTCCTCGTAATCCAATAACTTCAGGGAATGCCTAATATTCTATAATGAAATGATTTCTGCGAAAGCTCAGGTAAACATCAAATTTATTATTGTTACAGTATTTCGTAGGGGTGTATTTGTCTGATATATAAGTGGTAATACTAACTAGTCACGAATTTCACTAACTTTGTAAAATTTTTCTTTGACCTTTTCTTCATTGTCAATGCCAAATTGTATAGACTTGGGCAATTTTTTCATAAAAGTTTTATCGGAATGCACAATACTTTTAACGGTATTTGCGGTGTTAATTCCGTATCTCATTTTGTCCTTTCTTTACTCCATTCACTACACGTTCGCTGACCACAAATAGTTTTTTCAATAACGTTTACGTTACTCTGTGACAGCTTTATTAATAAATCCGATTTTTTCTTTCATACACTTCAGGTAGGTAATATATCTGCAGTTTTCGTTTGTTCATCGTCGACGATATTATTTTTGCCGGAATTCGCACTTCCGATACGCAACTTTTTAATAGAGGTTTTAATTTTATGAATCGTTTTTATTTTTTTCATTTTTTTTCCGCAAACGCCTTCGTGTACTAACATTGGCCTCCCCAAAAATTTTTTTGAATAACGGAATTATTATTAATTTGCTTCATTCAAAATACATTCCGAGAGGTAACTAGGTACCTACCTAAATTTCTAAGATTTTGGGTTGAAAAATTCCAAGATTAGTAAGAAATACTTCCTTAATCTGCTCTACCTGCTGGGATACACTTCCCCCGCTGACAATAGCAGTAATAAAACTAGTTACTTATTGTAAACGAAGTAAACGATTTTAACCCTTAGAGATGAGTGGCAGCTGTCATAACGAGGTAGCATGGGTGTTTTACAAGTTGCATATCTTTTAAAATAGAAATTTTCTTGAGGTGTGGTAGAGCCTTAAAACAGTTCAGAAAATTCAGCCTGGACAATTCAATTTAAAGTGTGGAAGTATGAAGCAAAACTACATGTTCACTTCATCAAAGGAGGAAATAGGTCCAGACAACGCTAAATATTGAATTTGCCAAGGTATTATCGACATTTTCTTGTTTATTGTTGTATTAAGGGCCAAGTTGTAGGATCCTTCCATTTGTATGATTCTATGGCGGTAATTGACGGATTCTCAGAATCAAAAGTATCAGCTCCATGGTAGAGAAAGCTAAGAAAGAACTGGTAGAAACGAAAAATGAAGCAAGCAAAAACCACATAGATGAAAGATGATCTCTGAACTGGATTTTCCAAAGCTGTTTTCATGTCTTTTGAAACTTGCTTCAATTCCACCAAATTTTGTCATTATTAAAATTATTTGACAAATTTCGTTGAGATATTTTTTCTAAACACGTGGGGTCATTTTATTCAAAAATCACATTGATTGTCATATTGTTGGTACGATAGATGAGGATATCTAAACTTGTGTATTGTATAACAATCAGTGATTGGTCGACAAATAGCGCCAACGTTTCTAGAAATATTTATTTAACTACGTGGTTTCGGTTCTCTCAAGAACCAGCAAATTTATTTAAATGTTTGTAAGAACAGAGTTAATGCAATGAGAGACAAGTAGAAGCGGAATTCGCTGAAACTTGACTAAGTTTCAACAGACATTAAGACGACTTTGGAAAATCTTGAAAGCAGTGCAGGCAATATGAGGATATTTTACCAAATTTGTATACCCTATTGTTTATTTTGGCACGTTGCCTGTTTTTTATGTATGTACATATATTTGTTTGAATAAACAATATTATTTTGTATTACTTTCTAGTAGTTTTCGAGTCAAATTATATTTATTTTATAAAAAGGTTAATAAGTAATTAATGTCTTTGCCATTTCTATTGAAACACCACTTGTTGATCGTAAATTTGGCAACGTTGATATTCAGACAATTTTCTAACTAAAAGCCGTTATCAATCAACCGAAAACTATTAGCAATTGCTAAATTTTAGGCAAAATCAACAGGTGGTGTTTCAATAGAAATGGCAAAGACTATATTTTTAAAATACACTGTTCCATCATTCTCTAATAAAAGTATTTTCGAGAGTTTAATTACAAAAATTCAATAGTCGTTGACATAGATTTAGTTGATAGTTATAAATTTAAAATATGAACAGTATTATAGGACTATCTTAAGGTTATTTTTATTAAAAACAATCAAACATAAACATTTGATGTTGGTATAGGCAACCAGTATTGCACACTTGCATGCCGTGTGTAGAGAATTAATCTAGGGACTTTGACATATTATTTCTAGTTGGGTTGTTCGTTGGTAGCACTTTCAGCAATTTTAAAATTTAACGTTCACCTAGACAAGCCAGTGACAAAAAGTATTTGTTAGACGCAGCTGTACGCAGTGTAGTCACTTTATAATATTATAATTTAGCTTGTTGCTTTGTGTTTTTTATCGTGTAATTTACATACAGTGTATACAAGAGTCACAAGATGAGTGCCACCGAAAAGAAGGATCTACAACTTGTAAAAGTCTTCATCAGAGAAAGGTATTTAAATATAGGGTTGTAAAATATAGGGACTGTTCCGAAGAATTCCAAAACTATAGGGTCATGAGCTCTGAATTCTTTAAATATTGTAGAACATGAAACTGGTAGAGGGTTGAACCCGAATAAATACAGGGGTTATCAGTGATTTATTATTATTATACAGAGTATGTAAATGATTTTTGTATGTAGCAGTATGTTTACTTCAACCTGCAATTAATTCTAAACCTATTTATAGCGAGTTTCGTGGTTGTCGAAAATAGTGTCACTTTTAAAAGGGTGATTCACTCTGTTAATTAATGACGACTGTTCATTATCGTATTGTCGGTATTCTGTTTTTGAGGCGTTACACAACTGAATTTTTTTAAGCGGAAGACCTATATCTTTATACATATTTTCATTAGTTTCTTCTTAGTCCTTATAACTGTCGTTTATTTTTGAAATTTCTAAGCGACGTTGTCACTGTTTTTTAAAGTGCAAATAAAACTTTGATACAATGTTCGTCAAAATTTTGACGCTATTGTATTTATTTAATAAGGGTAATATAATATTTTTCCATAAAATATTATAACAGTTTTAAAAATAACAATTTTGCAATTTGTTTACATATTCTTAAAATAAAATATTACTGAAAACCTTAAGAATAGGTCAATTAGAGCATATAAATGTAGTAGGTATATAGGGTGATCTGTTATTGTACTAACTTGTATATTGCGCCTCACAAACAAAGCATTATAATTATATTTCTGAAAATAATTTTGGGTTATGCAACTCAAAAAACCATATTAATATAAAAACATTGGTTGAACGTTATTTCGACAGAACTAAACAAATAAATTTTGCTAAACGATTTACCATGATTACGATAACCTTAAAATATTTAGATTTCAGAGCAATCGGTTTTGCAGTTTCAAAGTTATAATGCAAAACATAGTTGTTCAGTTTTGAATTTTTTCCAAAAATTCTGGATATCTACACACCACAAATGTAGGAGTATCTTATTTTAAAAGATTAAAAAAAAAGTTTTATTATAAATTTTGGAAATGGCGTCACCCCATTGGTAACGGGGATGATTATCCAAATTTTAGTTAGTATTTAACCATCTACATGATACTCATAATATACTCACCTACAAAATGTGACAACAATCGGTCCAGTAGTTTCGGTGATTACTTCTCTAATAAAAATGGATAGACAGACAGACAGACGGAGACGGGGGACCACTTTTTTCTTACTCTTGAAAACATGAAAGTGGCAATTCGGCCGATGAACTCGATTACTATACTTCCTTACGCTCGGGAAGTGAAAATTGAAATACTAAAAAAAGTGAAGAATCGAAAAACTGAAAAATCCCAAAACTCGAATATCGAAAAATTGATCAATCAATAAATTGAAAAACTGAAAAATCGAAATCTGAAAGATCGAAAGATTGAGTATTCGATATATTAAAAAATTTAAAAATCTAAAATTGAAAAATCCAGAAATGGAAAAAATTCCACAAATTGAAGTGTGAACAAGTTTAGAACTCGAATATTTTGAAACATTGAAAAACCGAAGTGCCGAAAAACTCGAAAAACTAAAGTATTAAAAAATCGAAAAATGTAAATTTTAGAAATAGAGAAACGAATAGAGAAATTAAAATTTGAAAAAATTGAAGAATTGAATAATCCACAAATGGAAAAATTCCCAAAATTGAAGTGTTGAAAACTTGAAAAATAGAAATATCAAAAAAATTTAAACAATGAAAAACCGACATGTCGAAAAATGGAAAATTCGAAAATTTGAATTAGGAAAAACTTGCGGAATCGAAAAATTGAAAAATCAGAAGAACGGGAAACGAAGGAACCGAAAAAATTAAAATTTACAAAATCGGAACATTAAAAACCGAAAAATTGGAAAATCGAAAAATGTAAAATTTAAAAATAGAGATATTAAAATTTGGAAAAATTGAAGAATCCCAAAACTCAAATATCGAAAAACTGAAAAATCGAAAAATAGAAAAACCGAAAAATCGACATCCGAAAAGTCGAATAATAATCTAAAGATGCAGCAATCGATACATTAAAAAATTTTTAAATCGAAAAATTAAAATATCGAAAATTTGAAAATTCGAGAAATGGAAAATCCGAAAAATGAAAAAATTTAAAAATTGAAAAATAAAAAAAGTGAAGATTGAAAAACTGAAAAATCCCAAAACTCAAATATCGAAAAATTGATTAATCAATAAATCGAATAATTTAAAAAATGAAAAATTCAAAATTGGAAAAAAAATGGTAAAATTTAAAAATAGAGAAATTAAAATTCGAAAAAATTGAAGAATCTCAAAACTCAAATGTCGAAAAATTGATCAAATAATAAATCGAAAAACTGAAAAATCAATAGAAGTCGAAAAATAGAAAAACCGAAAAATTTGCATCCGAAAAGTCGAAAAATCGATTCATTAAAAAATTTAAAACTCTAAAATTTGAAAAATTTAAAAATCTAGAAATGGAAAAATTCCCAAAATTGATACCTTGAAGAATTGACAAATCGAAAACTCGAAATATCGAAAAATTAAAAACCGAGATGTCGAAAAATGGAAAATTCCAAAATTGAGAAATTGAAAAATTGAAAAATCTAAAGAACGGGAAATCGAGGATCCGAAAAATCTAAAATTTACAAAATCGAAACTTTAAAAACCAAATTGCCGAAAAATTCGAAAAACTGCAGTAAAAATCGATAAATGTAAAGTTTAAAAATTGAGAAATTAAAATTTGGAAATATTGAAGAATGTCAAAATTCAAATTTCGAAAAATAGAAAAACCGAAAAATCGACATTCGAAAAATCGAAAGATCGATACAATAAAAAATTTAAAAATCCAAAATCCGAAAAATGGAAAAATATGACACTAAATAATCGTAAAATCGAAAAATGTAAAAATTTTAAAATAAAAAAATTTAAAAAAGTGAAGAATCGAAGAACTGAAAAATTCCAAAACTCAAATATTGAAAAATTATCAATCAATGAATCGAAAAATTGAAAAACTGAAAAATCGAAATCCGAAAAATCGAAGGATTCAGCAATCGATGTATTAAAAAATTTAAAAATAGAAAAATCCAGAAATGGAAAAATTTTCCAAAATTGGTGTGTTAAATAAAAAATTGAGAAATCGAAAAATTGAAAAATCAAAAAAACGGGAAATTGAACCGAAAAATGTAAAATTTAAAAAACGAACAATTGAAAAATTAGAAAACTCATTCACAATACTCAAATATAGAAAAATGGATCAATCTATAGATCGAAAAATAAAAAATCGAAAAAAAATTGAAGAATCGGAACAATGAAAAATCCAAAAACGTCGAAAAACTGAGATACATATCTAAATAAAATAGAAAAATCGAGAAATCGAAAAATTTTGAAACATTGAATAACCAAAGTACAGAAAAATTCGAAAACCTGAAGCAAAAATCGAAACATGTAAAATTTCAAAATAGAGAAATTAAAATGTCAAAAAATCGTCATCCGAAAAGTCAAAAAATCGAAAGATGCAGCATCAATCGATACATTAAAACTTTAAAAATCTAAAAAATTGAAAATTAAAAAATCCAGAAATGGAAAAATTCCCAAAACTAATGTGCTGGAAAATTGAGAAATCGAAAAATGGAAAATTCTAAAAATTGAGAAATCTAAAGAACGGGAAATCGAGGAACCGAAAGATCTAAAATTTACAAAATCGAAAAATTAAAAACCGAAAAACTGGAAAATCGAAAAATGTAAAATTTAAAAATTGGAAAATCAAAAACTCAATCGCAAGACTCAAATGTCGAAAAATTGATCAATCTGTAGATCTAAAAATAAAAAAATTGAAGAGAAATTGAAGAATCGGAACACTAAAAATTCCAAAACTGAGACATCGAAAAACGAAGATATCTAAAAATAGAAAAATTGAGAGATCTAAAAATTTTAAACATTATAAAATCAGTGTCGAAAAATTCGAAAAACTGAAGTAAAAATCGAAAATATAAAATTTAAAAATAAAGAAATTGAAATCTGAAAAAATTGGAGAATCCCAAAAGTCAAATATTGGAAAATTGAAAAATAGAAAAACCTAAAAATCGACATCCGAAAAGTCAAAAAATCTAAAATGTAAAATTTAAAATATCGGAAAATTTAAAAATCCATAATTGGAAAAATTCCCAAAATTGAAGTGTGGAAAAATTGAGAAATCGAAAACTTGAAAAATCGAAATATCTAAAAATTTGAAACAATGAAAAACCGAGATGTGGAAAAATGGAAAATTCGAAAAATTGAAAAGTCAAAAGAACGGGAGGGAAATCGAGGAACCGAAAAATCTGAAATTTATAAAAATCGAAAAATTAACCGAAAAATTGGATAATCGAAAAATGTACGGTTTAAAAACAAAAAATTGAAAATCGTAAAACTCAATTGCAAAACTCAAATATCGAAAAACTGATCAATCTGTAGACCGAAAAATAAAAAAAATCGAAGAAAAATTGAAGAATCTGAACACTGAAAAATCGCAAAACTAAAACATCCGAAAACTGAGAATTCTAAAATTAGATAGATGCAGCATTCGAAACATTAAAAAGTTAAAAAAATTTAAAATATAAAACATTAAAAAATCCAGAAATAGAAACATTCCCAAAATTGAAGTGTTGAAAAGTTGAGAAATTGAAAACTTGAAAAATCGAAATATCTAAAAATTTGAAACAATGAAAAACCGAGATGTCTAAAAATGGAAAATTAAAAAAATTGAATCATCAAACATTGAGACATTGAAAAATCTAGAGAACGGGAGATCCAAGAACCGAAAAATCCAAAATTTACAGGATCGAAAAATTAAAAACCGAGAAATTGGAAAATCGAAAAATGTAAAATTTAAAAAACGCAAAATTGAAAAATCGAATAACTCAATCGTGAAATTCAAATATCGAAAAAATTGAAGAAAAATAATTGAAGAATCGGAACACTGAAAAATCCCAAAACTCAAACATCGAAAAACTGAGATATCCAAAAATATAAAAATTGAGAAATCGAAAAAGTTGAAACATTAAAAAACCAAACTGCCGAAAAATTCTAAAAACTGAAGTAAAAAATTAAAAATTGATAAATGTAAAATTTAAAAATTGAAAAATTAAGAAAGTGAAGAATCGAAAAACCGAAAAATCCCAAAACTCAAGTATTGAAAAATTATCAATCAATAAACGAAAACTGAAAAATCGAAAGATTCACCTATCGAAGTGTTAAAAAGTTGAGAAATCGAAAAATTTGAAACATTGAAAAATGTTAAATTTGAAAAAAATTGAAGAATCCCAAAACTCAAATATCAAAAAATCAAAAAAAAGTCGAGAATAGACAAACCGAAAAATCGACATCCGAAAAATCGAAAGATTGTTTACAAAAGAACGACGAAAACGAACGGTTATTTTTAATGAATAATCTAGCGATCGAACAAATTGATTATACTTTTTTTAATTGTTCGTAGGGTGTTGAAAAATTGGGAAACCAAAAACTTGAAAAATCGAAATATCGAAAAATTTGAAAAAATGAAAAAATCGAAAGAAGGAGAAAACGAGAAACCAAAAACTAAAATTTACAAAATCGAAAAATTGGAAAATCGAAAATTTAAAATTCAACAGACGAAAAGTTTAAAAATCCCAAAACTGAAACATCGAAAAACTGAGATATCTAAAAATTGAAAATTTGAAAACCTGACAGTCGAGAACTAGGAAAATCAAAATATCGAAAAATCTAAAATTTAGAAACCACAAACATTTAAAAATTCTTGAATGTTCAGGTTGGGCTTAATTTTAAACATTGTGAAGGATCACATGATCGAAAAAAAGTCTTCTAGTAGGCCATGAAATTAATTTTTAATTGATTAATGACACGCGTCCCTTGTTCAGTGTGACAGTTGCAGTCATACAACCGTCAAATGAAGTGTCAAATACTTCCAATGCCAACATTAAAAATAAATTTCATGGCCTACTATAGGACTTGTTTTCTATCATGTACAATGTGAATAAAACTGACTTGGGACACTAATTTTTTCCTTGTTTCCAGACCATGGACCAAATCTGAAAATGACTTAAAACGAATATGTACCATTCAGAAAATTCAGCCTACCCAAATCAGTTTAAAGTGTGGAAATATGGAGAAAAACTACACGTTTGATCGTGTGTTTGATAAAACTGCATCACAGGAGGAAGTCTATGAAATCGTTGTATCTCCTTTGATCAGATACGTTTTGTCGGGTTATACATGTTCAGTATTCGCATATGGACAGACAGGAACTGGTAAAACCTACACAATGATAGGTCAAGACGCAGCACTAAATATCGAATTTGCCAATGTATTATCCACATTTTCTTGTTTATTGTTGTATTAAGAACCAAGTTGTAGGATCCTTCCGTTGGTATGGTACCCAGAGCAGCAGCTGATTTGTTTGCTGAACTGGCCACACTCCAGGTTGAGTACAATATGCTCATTTCATTCGTGGAAATTTACAATGAAGAAGTGCGCGATCTTCTAGTAAGCGATAGTGTGCCTTTACGGTAGGTGATAACTGATAGTGATAACATTGTTTAAGTATATTATAGTTGGACAACCTAATACAAATTTTACTTCCCCTAAATAGTGAGCTTTAGGACAAGGAATCCAGGGGGCGTGGGACAAATTTTTCATCAACGCGCATTTTCACTACAGTGAGCCAATGTATTAGGTTTATTTTACTCTACATCAGATGGCGCCATCAAACATTAGCAAAGGCAAAAACCCTTCATTCTGCTCTTATACGAGGAGTTATCCATAAATCCATAATTAACATTGTTCCGTAAACAGTAATGTGTATAAACATATATGTACAAAATTGATTTCTCGATGTCTCAATTTTTGAATTTTGCGATGTTTCGCTTTTTCGATTTGTTGGTTTTTCGATTTTTTGCTTCTCGGTTTCTCGATTTTTCGATATTTCGATTTTTGATTTATCCGATTTTTTAATTTTTTAAATTTTCGACTTCTCGATTCGTTGATTTTTCACTTTTTCGATTTTTAAATTTTATATTTTCGAATTTTTATTTTTTTGATTTTTTGATGCTTGGATTTCTCCATTTTTCAGTTTTAGGATATTTTAACTTTTCAATGTTTTAAATTTTAGATTTTTCGATTTCTCGATTTTTTGACTTTTCAGTTCTTCAGTATTTAAATTTTTCTATTTTTGATTTTCCCACTTCTCGATTTTTGAGTTCTTCAATTCTTCGATTTTTCGACTTCGTTTTATTGGTTTTTCGATTTCTCAATTTTTGGATTTTCTTTCAGTTTTGATATTTTTCAATACTTCGATTCTTTGATTTTTCGACATCTAGATTTTTCGATTTTTTATTTTTGGATTTTCAGTTTTTCATTTTTTATACTTTCGATTTTTCAATTTTTCGATTGTTTTATATTTCAATATCTCAATTTTTCAACTTATCCATATTTTAAGTTTTAAATTTCTGGATTTTTTGGTTTCTCGAGTTTCCAGTTCTATATTTTAATTTTTCAAGTTTCTGAATTTTTAAATTACATATTTGAGATCTCAATTTATTGAGATTCGGATGTTTCGATGTTTTGATTGTTCAATCTCTCGCTTTATCAATTTTTCCATATTTTTGGCCTATTTCGGTTTCCCAATTTTTCGATTTTTCCACTCCTAGATTTTTTGGTCTTTTGATTTTTCGATTTCTCGATGTCTCAATTTTTGAATTTTACGATGTTTTGATTTTTCGATTTTTTAAATTTTCGACTTCTCGATTCGTTGATTTTTCAGTTTTTCGATTTTTAAATTTTGTATTTTTGAATTTTTATTTTTTTGATTTTTTGATGTTTGGATTTCTCCATTTTTCAGTTTTAGGATATTTTAACTTTTCAATGTTTTAAATTTTAGATTTTTCGATTTCTCGATTTTTTGACTTTTCAGTTCTTCAGTATTTAAATTTTTCTATTTTTGATTTTTTCACTTCTCTCGATTTTTCAGTTCTTCAATTCTTCGATTTTTCGACTTCGCTTTATTGGTTTTCCGATTTCTCAATTTTTGGATATTTCAGTTTTGATACTTTTCAATACTTCAATTATTTGATTTTTCGACTTCTAGATTTTTCGATTTTTTATTTTTGGATTTTCAGTTTTTCATTTTTTATACTTTCGATTTTTCAATTTTTCGATTTTTAAATTTTATATTTTCGAATTTTTATTTTTTTGATTTTTTGATGTTTGGATTTCTCCATTTTTCAGTTTTAGGATATTTTAACTTTTCAATGTTTTCAATTTTAGATTTTTCGATTTCTCTATTTTTTGACTTTTCAGTTCTTCAGTATTTAAATTTTTTTATTTTTGATTTTCCCACTTCTCTCGATTTTTCAGTTCTTCAATTCTTCGATTTTTCGACTTCGCTTTATTGGTTTTTCGATTTCTCAATTTTTGGATTTTCTTTCAGTTTTGATATTCTTCAATACTTGGATTCTTTGATTTTTCGACTTCTAGAATTTCGATTTTTTATTTTTGGATTTTCAGTTTTTCATTTTTTAGACTTTCGATTTTTCCATTTTTCGATTGTTTTAATTTTTAAATTTCTGGATTTTTCGGTTTCTCGAGTTTCCAGTTCTATATTTTAATTTTTCAAATTTCGGAATTTTTAAATTTTTTCAGATCTCAATTTATTGAGATTCGGATGTTTGGATGTTTTGATTGTTCAGTCTCTCGTTTTATCAATTTTTCCATATATTTGGCCTTTTTCGGTTTCCCAATTTTTCGATTTTTCCACTCCTAGAATTTTTGGTCTTTTGATTTTTCGATTTCTCGATGTCTCAATTTTTGAATTTTGCGATGTTTCGATTTTTCGATTTGTTGGTTTTTCGATTTTTTGCTTTCCGGTTTCTCGATTTTTCGATGTTTCGATTTTTTATTTATCCGATTATTCAATTTTCCAATTTTTTAAATTTTCGACTTCTCGATTCGTTGATTTTTCAGTTTTAGGATATTTTAACTTTTCAATGTTTTAAATTTTAGATTTTTCGATTTCTCGATTTTATGACTTTTCAGTTCTTCAGTATTTAAATTTTTCTATTTTTGATTTGATTTTTCCACTTCTCTCGATTTTTCAGTTCTTCAATTCTTCGATTTTTCGACTTCGCTTTATTGGTTTTTCGATTTCTCAATTTTTGGATTTTCTTTCAGTTTTGATACTTTTCAATACTTCGATTCTTTGATTTTTTGACTTCTAGATTTTCGATTTTTTATTTTTGGATTTTCAGTTTTCCGTTTTTTATACTTTCGATTTTTCAATTTTTCGATTGTTTTATATTTCAATTTCTCAATTTTTCAACTTTTCCATATTTTGATTTTTAAATTTCTGGATTTTTCGGTTTCTCGAGTTTCCAGTTCTATATTTTAATTTTTCAAATTTCCGAATTTTTAAATTTTTTGAGATCTCAATTTATTGAGATTCGGATGTTTCGATGTTTTGATTGTTCAATCTCTCGCTTTATCAATTTTTCCATATATTTGGCCTATTTCGGTTTCCCAATTTTTCAATTTTTGCACTCCTAGATTTTTTGGTCTTTTGATTTTTCGATTTCTCGATGTCTCTATTTTTGAATTTTACGATGTTTTGATTTTTCGATTTGTTGGTTTTTCGATTTTTTGCTTTTCGGTTTCTCGATTTTTCGATATTTCGATTTTGGATTTATCCGATTTTTCAATTTTTTAAATTTTCGACTTCTCGATTCGTTGATTTTTCACTTTTTCGATTTTTAAATTTTATGTTTTCGAATTTTTATTTTTTTTGATTTTTTGATGTTTGGATTTCTCCATTTTTCAGTTTTAGGATATTTTAACTTTTCAATGTTTTAAATTTTAGATTTTTCGATTTCTCGAGTTTTTGACTTTTCAGTTCTTCAGTATTTAAATTTTTCTATTTTTGATTTTCCCACTTCTCTCGATTTTTCAGTTAATCAATTCTTCGATTTTTCGACTTCGCTTTATTGGTCTTTCGATTTCTCAATTTTTGGATTTTCTTTCAGTTTTGATACTTTTCATTACTTCGATTCTTCGATTTTTCGACTTCTAAATTTTCGATTTTTTATTTTTGGATTTTCAGTTTTTCATTTTTTATACTTTCGATTTTTCAATTTTTCGATTGTTTTATATTTCAATTTCTCAATTTTTCAACTTTTCCATATTTTAATTTTTCAAATTTCTGGATTTTTCGGTTTCTCGAGTTTCCAGTTCTATGTTTTAATTTTTCAAATTTTCGAATTTTTAAATTTTTTGAGATCTCAATTTATTGAGATTCGGATGTTTCGATGTTTTGATTGTTCAATCTCTCGCTTTATCAATTTTTCCATATATTTGGCCTATTTCGGTTTCCCAATTTTTCGATTTTTCCACTCCTAGATTTTTTGGTCTTTTGATTTTTCGATTTCTCGATGTCCCAATTTTTTAATTTTACGATGTTTCGATTTTTCGATTTTTTGCTTTTCGGTTTCTCGATTTTTCGATGATTCGATTTTTGATTTATCCGCTTTTTCAATTTTCCAATTTTTTAAATTTTCGACTTCTCGATTCGTTGATTTTTCAGTTTTTCGATTTTTAAATTTTAGATTTTCGAATTTTTATTTTTTTGATTTTTTGATGTTTGGGTATTTCCATTTTTCAGTTTTAGGATATTTTAACTTTTCAATGTTTTAAATTTTAGATTTTTCGATTTCTCGATTTTTTGAGTTTTCAGTTCTTCAGTATTTAAATATTTCTATTTTTGATTTTTCAGTTCTTCAATTCTTCGATTTTTCGACTTCGCTTTAGTGGTTTTTCGATTTCTCAATTTTTGGATTTTCTTTCAGTTTTGATACTTTTCAATACTTCGATCCTTTGATTTTTCGACTTCTAGATTTTCGATTTTTTATTTTTGGATTTTCAGTTTTTCATTTTTTATACTTTCGATTTTTCAATTTTTCGATTGTTTTATATTTCAGTTTCTCAATTTTTCAACTTTTCCATATTTTAATTTTTCAAATTTCTGGATTTTTCGGTTTCTCGAGTTTCCAGTTCTATATTTTAATTTTTCAACTTTCCGAATTTTTAAATTTTTTGAGATCTCAATTTATTGAGATTCGGATGTTTCGATGTTTTGATTGTTCAATCTCTCGCTTTATCAATTTTTCCATATATTTGGCCTATTTCGATTTCCCAATTTTTCGATTTTTCCACTCCTAGATTTTTCGGTCTTTTGATTTTTCGATTTCTCGATGTCTCAATTTTTGAATTTTACGATGTTTCGATTTTTCGATTTGTTGGTTTTTCGATTTTTTGCTTTATCCGCTTTTTCAATTTTCCAATTTTTTAAATTTTCGGCTTCTCGATTCGTTGATTTTTCAGTTTTTCGATTTTTAAATTTTAGATTTTTGAATTTTAATTTTTTTGATGTTTGGATTTTTCCATTTTTCAGTTTTAGGATATTTTAACTTTTCAATGTTTTAAATTTTAGATTTTTCGATTTCTCGATTTTTTGAGTTTTCAGTTCTTCAGTATTTAAATTTTTCTATTTTTGATTTTTCAGTTCTTCAATTCTTCGATTTTTCGACTTTGCTTTAGTGGTTTTTCGATTTCTCAATTTTTGGATTTTCTTTCAGTTTTGATACTTTTCAATACTTCGATCCTTTGATTTTTCGACTTCTAGATTTTCGATTTTTTATTTTTGGATTTTCAGTTTTTCATTTTTTATACTTTCGATTTTTCAATTTTTCGATTGTTTTATATTTCAATTTCTCAATTTTTCAACTTTTCCATATTTTAATTTTTCAAATTTCTGGATTTTTCGGTTTCTCGAGTTTCCAGTTCTATATTTTAATTTTTCAACTTTCCGAATTTTTAAATTTTTTGAGATCTCAATTTATTGAGATTCGGATGTTTCGATGTTTTGATTGTTCAGTCTCTCGTTTTATCAATTTTTCCATATATTTGGCCTATTTCGGTTTCCCAATTTTTCGATTTTTCCACTCCTAGATTTTTTGGTCTTTTGATTTTTCGATTTCTCGATGTCTCAATTTTTGAATTTTGCGATGTTTAGGTTTTTCGATTTTTTGTTTTTCGGTTTCTCGATTTTTCGATGTTTGGATTTTTGATTTATCCGATTTTTCAGTTTTCCAATTTTTTCAATTTTCGACTTCTCGATTCGTTGATTTTTCACTTTTTCGATTTTTAAATTTTATATTTTCGAATTTTTATTTTTTTGATTTTTTGATGTTTGGATTTCTCCATTTTTCAGTTAAAGGATATTTTAACTTTTCAATGTTTTAAATTTTAGATTTTTCGATTTTTCGATTTTTTGACTTTTCTGTTCTTCAGTATTTAAATTTTTCTATTTTTGATTTTCCCACTTCTCTCGATTTTTCAGTTCTTCAATTCTTCGATTTTTCGACTTCGCTTTATTGGTTTTTCGATTTCTCAATTTTTGGATATTTCAGTTTTGATACTTTTCAATACTTCAATTATTTGATTTTTGGACTTCTAGATTTTTCGATTTTTATTTTTGGATTTTCAGTTTTTCATTTTTTATACTTTCGATTTTTCGATTGTTTTATATTTCAATATCTCAATTGTTCAACTTTTCCAGATTTTAATTTTTAAATTTCTGGATTTTTCGGTTTCTCGAGTTTGCAGTTCTATATTTTAATTTTTCAAATTTCTGAATTTTTAAATTCTTTGAGATCTTAATTTATTGAAATTCGGATGTTTCGATGTTTTGATTGTTCAATCTCTCGCTTTATCAATTTTTCATATATTTGGCCCATTTCGGTTTCCCAATGTTTCGATTTTTCCACTCCTAGGTCTTTTGATTTTTCGATTTCTCGATGTCTCAATTTTTGAATTTTGCAATGTTTCGATTTTTTGCTTTTCGGTTTCTCGATTTTTCGATGTTTCGATTTTTGATTTATTCGCTTTTTCAATTTTCCAATTTTTTAAATTTTCGACTTCTCGATTCGTTGATTTTTCAGTTTTTCGATTTTTAAATTTTAGATTTTCGAATTTAATTTTTTTGATTTTTTGATGTTTGGATTTCTCCATTTTTCAGTTTTATGATATTTTAACTTTTCAATGTTTTAAATTTTAGATTTTTCGATTTTTCAGTTCTTCAATATTTTTTTATTTTTCAAATTTTGACGTTTCTGAATTTTTAGTTTTCGGATTTCTCAAGTAATCTTATTTTTTTCATACTCCCATTTCTCCATTTCCCAAAGTTTCGATTTTTCAGTTCTTCAATTTTTCGATTTTTTAAGTTTGCGATTTTTCGACTCTGCTTTTTTGACATTTCTGTTTCTCAATTTTTTAATTTCCTAATTTTTGGATATTTCGTTCAATTTTGTGATTTTTCAGTTTTTCGATTTCTCAATTTTAACTTTTCAATTTTTAAATGATTAGTTTTTTCGATTTTTTGAGTTTTCAGTTCTTCTATATTTCAATTTTTCGATTTTCGGAATTTTTAAATTTTCGATTGTCCAATTTTTTTTATTTTTCGATTTTCCAGTTTTTCGATGTTTGGATTTTTGAATTAATCGATTGTTCAATTTCTCGATTTTGAAATTTTAGATTTTCCGATTTTTATTTTTTTTGATTTTTTTATTATTCGATTTCGAGGATTTACTGCGTTACATATTACAATATATTACATATATGTAAAGTCCTCAACACGTACGTTTGCTTATTTTGTGACTGCTACCCGTACAACGTACTGACTAATACGTCCGTTTACTACCTTATCGACATCACGTGCTTACAGACTATTTTTACTCCCTTTCGTAAGGTACCGCCTCTTCATAGTGAAGCGAGTGAGATGTAGAATATATGTTCATTCTTTTCTACATGGGAAAGTGATTGTCCATATAGGTTGTCCAACAATATACTTAAACAATGGTGATAATAAACCACTAGATGACATTCTTGTACCTATATTCCAGAGTGTTTGACGACCCCGATAATAAAGGTTCCACTTGCATCAAAGGACTCACAGAAGTTCTAGTCCACAGTATTAGCGAATTGTACGATTTTTTGAACAAAGGTGCTGCAGAACGACAGATCGCCTCAACCAATTTGAACCGATTGAGCTCGCGTTCGCACACCATCTTCACCATTGTGCTCAACATAAGAGAAATGACAACCTTCGACGAAGAAACCATCAAAATTGGTAAATTCCACTTGATCGATCTGGCGGGTAGCGAAAATATCGGACGATCAGGCGCTACAGAAATGCGTGCCCGAGAAGCGGGTTCCATCAATAAGTCTCTACTAACCCTGGGAAAAGTGATCAAAGCGCTGGCTCTAAAGAAGCAGCACGTTCCATACCGGGAATCCAAGTTAACGCGGATTTTGCAAGACAGTTTGGGGGGAACGAGCAAGACCTCCATGATTGCCACGTTCGCGTCAACAGTTGACGCTTTCGATGAGACCGTTAGTACTTTGGAGTACGCCCATATGGCTAAGAACGTCGCGAACTGTCCCACTGTGAACATCAACAAGCACAAAACCGAAGTGTTGACGGATTCCCAGAATCAGATCTTGAAACTGCGACAGGAATTAAATGCGATGAGGGAGGGAGATGGTTTCTACATGAGTAACGATTTTTATGAGAAAATGACTTTCGATATTCAAGCCAAGCACGAACGAGCTTTATACTTGCTCCAGGAGATTGAGACGACGGAGGAAGCAATGGCGGTGCAAAATCAGCGCTATGACGAACTTAAGAACTCCTTCCAAAGTACGAGTTCCTTGGTTGAGAAAGCTAAGAAAGAACTGGCTGAGGCGAAAATCGAATGCAAGCGGAAAGCTCGAGCTGCGAATTTTATAACCGGTAAGACGACTCAACTAGAGGAAACGTCTAAAACCCTTCTTGATGTTTGTGAAACTTCTACGAAACATGAACATCTATACTACAAAAAGTATGACAATCAGTGCGATTTGTTGACAAATAACGCCAACGTGTCCAAAAGTATGTATTTAACTGGTATGAGTTGGTTCAAGGAAATTCTTACTATGTCAAATAGTTCTCTCAAGAATCAGCAGACTTGTTTCAATGATTGTAAGAATAGAGTCGGCGTAATTAAAGGCAACCAGAGTCAGAATTTAGTGCAACTGGACCAAATTTCAACACAAATGAAAACAGCTTTGGAAAATCCAGTTGGTTTAGTTTCTGGTGACGTTTGTGGAAGTGATAAACTCATGAATCGTCTTACGTCACTGCGCAACAGTAGTAGTGAAGCATGCTTGCATAGTCTTCAAAACACGAAAACGGATATTGAAGAAGTTCAAAGTTACGTTTTGGAGAAGAATGTGGATGTAGAAAAACGAACAGAAGAGTGTACAAAATTGGTAAGTATTAGCACTGTTGTATTCGAATCCATCGGGCGACTTGCTACTTTTAAGTTTTCTGGACTTTCGTGTTGCTTAGAGTACGAAAAAAGTGGTCTTCCGTTTCCGTCTGGTTGTCGTCTGTGTCAATTTTTATTAAAATATTTTCTCTGAACACGTTTTTTTTTTTTTTATTTGATCGAATCTTGTTTTTCCTTCGTATTTTCTGAAATACCGGCGCTTTGTATCTTTTCGTTTTGAATTTTTGTTGTCCAGACGACCAACGAAAAATCGAAAACTCGAAAAACGTAAAATTTTAAAATTCAAAAATTGAAAAATTCCAAAACTGAAATGACGAAAAATTGAAAAATTTAAAATTAAAAAGAAAAAAATTAAAAATTGGAACACTAAATAATCAATAAAATGAAACACCGAAATCTCGGTCTGAAAAATTGAAAAATTTAAAAATTAATAATAAAGAAAAATGAAAAATTGGAACACTGAATAATCAATAAAATGAAACACCGAAATCTCGGTCTGAAAAATTGAAAAATAAAAAAAATTTAAAAACCGAAAAATTGAAAAATTTAAATTAAACAAAAAAACGAGAAATTGAACAATCAAAAAATCTAAAACCAAGAAGTCGAAAGATCGAGAAATATTTTCAAAAATTGAAAAATTGAAAAACAGAGAAATTAAAAATCGTAAATCCAAAATTAAAAATTTCCAAAAATTGAAAATTAGAAATACCAAGAAATCAAGAAGTAAAAAAACTGAGAAATCGGAAATTTTAAAAATTGCAAAATTAAAATATGGAAAAATTGAAACATCGTGAAATCGAAACACCAAAAAATTGAAAAGTCGAAAAATCGGAAAATGACGAATCGAAAAACTGAAAAGTTGAAAAATTAAAAAATTAAAACTGAACTGACGAAAAATTGGGAAATCGAAAAATTTTAAATTAAAAAAAATAATAGAAATTTTCGAAAATGCGAAAACGAAAAATTGACAAACCGAAAAATCTAAAATCAAGAAGTCGAAAAATCGAAAAATGGAAACTGAAAGATCTAATAAGTATTTTAAAAATTGAAAATTTGAAATATCGAGAAATCGAAACATCAAAAAATGGAAAAATTGCAACGTTGAAAAACCGAGAAATTAAGAAATCATAAGTGCAAAATTAAAACATTTCAAAAATTGAAAAATCGGAAAACTGAAGTATTGAGAAGTCAAAAAACTGAGAAATCGAAATAGGCAAAATCGAAAAGTTGCAAATTGAAAAAATTAAAACTAAAAAAAAAACTCTGAAAAAACTGAAAAATCGAGATACCGAAAAATCGGGAAATGAAAAATTGAGGAAAAAACATTCAAAAACTGAAATGACGAAAAATTGGAAAATCGAAACAATCAAAATTGAAAAATTTATAATTAAAAAAAATCGATCTCGACAACTATAAAAATTGCGAAAACGAAAAACTCAAAAAACGAAAAATCAAAAAATTGAAAAACCGAAAAACTAATGATTCGAAAAACTGAAATAATGAAAAATCGGGAAGTCAAAAAACTGAGAAATCAAAATGAGCAAAATGGAATAATTGAAAAACTCGAAGAACTGAAACATTTAAATATCGAAAAATCTAAAATTTTTGAAACTGAAAAATTGAAGTACCGAGAAATTGAAAAATAGAAAAATTTAAAAACCGAAAAATTAAAAAATTCAAATTAAAAAAACGAGAAATTGAACAACCAAAAAATTTAAGTTAAATAAATCAAGAACTAGAAAAATTGCGAAAACGAAAATATGAAAAATTGAAAACCGAAATATCTAAAACCAAGAAGTCGAAAGATCGAAAAATTGGAAAATTGGAAAATTGAAAAACCGAGAAATTAAAAAATAGTAATTTCAAAATTAAAAAATCCCAATAATTGAAAATTCGGGAAACTGAAGATTCCAGAAACTGGAATAATGAAAAATAGGAAAATCGAAAAATCTAAAATTTTAAAAACTGAAAAATTAAAGTACCGAAAAATTGAAAAATACAAAAATCTAAAAACCGAAAAATTGAAAAATTCAAATTAAAAAAACGAGAAATTTAACAATCAAAAAATTTAAGTTAAATAAATCGAGAACTAGAAAAATTGCGAAAACGAAAAATCGAAAACCAAGAAGTCGAAAGATCGAAAAATTGGAAAATTGGAAAGTTGAAAAACCAAGAAATTAAAAAATAGTATATCCAAATTTAAAAAATCCCAATAATTGAAAATTCGGGAAACCGAAGATTCCAAAAACTGTCATAATGAAAAATTGGAAAATCGAAAAATTGAAAAATCTGGAAATCGAAACATCAAAAAATTGAGAAGTCGAAAAATCGGAAAATGAAAAATCCAAACACTGAAAAGTTCAGAAATAAAAAAAATTAGAAATTGAAATTACGAAACAGTGGGAAATCGAAAAAGTGAAAAATCCAAAAATCAAAATCGAAAAGTTAAAAATAGAAAAATTTAAAATTGAAAAAAAATCTATAAATCGAGAAATTGAACAATCAATCTAAAGAACGAAAAAATGAAATTTTGAAAAACCGAAAAATCTAAAAATCTAAAACCAAGAAGTCATAAGATCGAAAAATCGTCACAGAAAAATCTAATAAGTATTTTAAGAATTGAAAATTTGAATATTGATCGAAACATCGAACAACTGGAAAGTTGAAAAAATTGAAAAAACGAAAATCCGAGAAATTGAGAAATCGAAATGGGCAAAATCGAAAAATTGAAAATTGAAAAATTTTCAATTAAAAAAAAAACGAAAAATCGGAAAATGAAGCATTGAAAAACTGAAAAATTGAGAAAAAAAAATAAACTGAAATGACCAATACTTGGGAAACCGAAGATAAAAATTGAAAAGTTTAAAATTAAAAAAAAAAATGGCTAAATCGAGAACTAGAAAAATTGCGAAACGAAAAACAAAAAACGAAAAATCAAAAAATTGAAAAACCGAAAAATCTAAAACCAAGAGGTCGAAAGATGAAAACTGAAAAATTTAAAATCTTAAAAATTGGAAAGTTGAAAAACCGAGAAATTAAGAAATCATAAATCGAAAGAAAATGGTAATCCGAGAAATCGAAAAATTAAAATGTAAAAATTTTAAATTAAAAAAAAAATGAAAAACCCGAAAAATCTAAAATTTAAAAATTAGAAAAATTGAAAATTCGAAGAACTAAAAAATTGAGCACTCGAAAATCTAAAATTTTAAAAACTGAAAAATTAAAACATCGAAAACTTGAAGCCTCGAAAAACCGGAAAATAAAGAATGGGAAAGCTGAAAAATTGGGGGAAAAAAATTCAAATATATGTAGAAATGACGAAAAACTGGAAAATCAAGTAATCGAGAAACCGAAATGGGCTAAAATCGAAAAGTTAAAAATTGAAACTTTTTAAATTAAAAATAAAATCGTTACAACGAAATCTCGATAAATGGAGAACTAGAAAAATTGCGAAAACGAAAAATCAGAAAATTAAAAAACCGAAAAGTCTAAAACCAGGAAGTCGAAACTGAAAAATCAAAAACTGCGAGAAATTGAAAAACTGCGAGAAATTGAAAAACTCTTAAACTGACGAAAAATTAGAAAATTGAAAAGTCGAAAAACCGAGAAATTGAGAAATCGTAAATCGAAAGGAAATCGAAATGTTAAAATTTGAAATTTAAAAAAATCGAAAAATTGAAAAACCCAAAAAACCTAAAATTAAAAATCGCGATATTCAAAAATCTAAACTTTTAAAAAGTGAAAAATTGATAAGTAAAAGATTCAAAAATCGAAATGACGAAAAATTGGGAAATTAAAAAATTGAAAAATCAAAAAATCGAGAAATCCAAATAGGCTAAAATCGAAAAGTAAAAAATTGAAAAATGTGAAATCAAAAATCTAATATTTTAAAACTGAAAAATGGAAATATCCGGAAATAGTAACCTCAAAAAAATCGAAAAATTAGAAAGTTGAAAAACCGAGAGATTAAGAAATTGTAAATCCAAAATGTAAAAAATCGGAAAATTGGAAACTCGAGAAATAGAGAAGTCAAAAGACTGAGAAATCGAAATGAGCAAAATCAAAAAACTAAAAACTCCGAAAAATCTAAAATTTAAAAATTCGAAAAATTGGAAAGTTAAAATATTAAAAAGGTGAGAAATTGGAAAATCGAAATAGGCGAAATTCAAGTTAAAAATTGAAAAATTTAAAATTAAAAAAATATGGAAAAATTGAGACACTGAATAAACAAAAAATTCAAACACAAAATCTACATAAATTGAAAAATCCAAAAATTTAAAAACCAAACATTTATAAATCAAAAAATTAAAAAATCCGAAAAATCAAAAACTGTAAAAGTTGAAAAATTGCAAAATGGTGAAATCGAAACATCGGAAAACCGAGAAATCGAAAGTCCAAAATTTATTAGATCGCAAAAATTGAATAATCGAAAAACTGAGAAATAAAAAATTCAAAAATTGAAAAATTTTAAATTAAAAATAATCGAAAAATCGAGAAATTGAACAATCAAAATATCTAAATCAGGAAATCTCGGTAAATAGAGAACTAGAAAAATTACGAAAAACTGAATAACTGAAAAACCGAAAAATCTAAAGCCAACAAGTTGAAAGATCAAGAAATCGTAAATCCAAAATTAAAAACTCGGAAAACTGAAGAATCAAAAAACTGGAATAATGAAAAATTGAAAAATTTGAAATGAAAACAAAAAAGAAAAATCGAGAAATTGAAGAATCAAAGATCGAAACATCGAAATCTCGATAAATCGGGAAATAGAAAAATTGTCAAATCGAAAAATCTGAAATCCGAAAAATTGGAAAAACGAAAAATTTAACTTTAGAAGTCAAAAAATTAAAAAACTAAAACTAAGAAGTCGGAAGATAGAGAAATCGATAGTGAAAATTTAAGAAAAATTAAAAAATCGCGAATTCGAAACGTTAAAAAATTGAAAAATGGAACGTTGAAAAATCGTAAAATTGAAAATTCGAAAAACTGAAAAATTGGAAAGCAAGAAGTCGAAAGACCGAGAAATCGAAACATCAAAAAATCGAAAAATTATAAAGTTGAAAAACCGAGAAATTAAGAAATCGTAAACCCAAAATGTTAAAGATCTCAAACATTGAAAAATCGGAAAACTGAAGTTTCGAAAAATTGGAAAATTGAAAAACCGAAAAATCAAAGTGGGCAAAATCGAAAAGTTTAAAATTGAAATATTAAAAATTTAAAAACTGAAATGAAGAAAAATTGGGAAATCGAAAAATTGAAAAATAAAAAAATCGAGAAATCGAATTTGGCTAAAATCAGTAGGTATACACTGTTAACTAACCGTTTGTACTGTTGTGCAATAAACGTATCTATCTATCTAAAATCCAAAAGTAAACAATTGAAAATTTTCAAATAAAAAAAATCGAAAAATCGAGAACTAGAAAAATTGCGTAAACGAAAAACTGAAAAACCAAAAAGTCGAAAGATCAAGAAATCGAAATTAAAAAATTGAAGATTTGAAAAACTGAAAAATGCAAAAAATTGAGTAATCGAAAAGTTAAGATTTGAAAAATTTTCAATTAAAAAAAAAACGAAAAATTTTAAAATCGCAAAAGTAGAAAATCGAAAAGTCGAAAAACTAAAGAATTGAGAAAAAAAATGAAGAATGAAAAACTGAGGATTCGAGAAATAGAAAAGTCCCAGAATCAAAAATCTGAAAACAAATTTTGATTTTTTTCCAAAAATCTCGATATCTAGCATAAAAATTCAACACTGATTCATAAACCACAACTTCAGAACTATGTTACTTTTTAGTATTTCAATAATATTTATTTGACAAAATTGTAAGATGACACCATTAATTCTTGGGGGCATGAATGAACAAATGGTTAACGATTTTCCATGCTTCCGATAGCCTTCAAACGTTTGTAGGATTTCAAAGCATTCGATTTTGCAATTTTAAAGTTAACTGACTTATAAATGATTTTGATTTTTTCAAAATATCGTGATGCCAAAGTTAAAAACTCAACACGGATTCATAAACCACACACTACCTCGTTTTATAAAATTAAAGCAACATTTGCTGTTGTAAAATTTGGAGATGACGTCATTGGTGGGGATGACCAGAAAAATTCGAACAGACGACAGACAGGTACGAAAAAATAAGTCTCCCGTTTTTTTTTCGTACCCTTATGAAACGTCGAGAAAACACGAAAGTAGCCAGTCATCCAATGGACTCGATTACAATACTTCTTTAGCTTACACTCGGGTCCGTTTGTTTTTTTGACAACAATTCAGATTAGCAAATAAAATTAAGCAGGGTGATCGCTAAACTTGAAAATTAATGTTTCTATTCTCATTATTTTGCTTCAGGTTAATAGGAAATTCGATGAAATCGAGCAACAGAGAGTTGAAGCAGATGGTTTTTTAAACGAGTTGTGTGAATCATTGGAACGTTCTCGCATTCAACAGCAGCTATCTCAGATAAATAAAACTAAAGAACTGCAGGAACAGCTTGTGCAAATGTATTCAGCGAGAAATGACGAATTAGACAAAGAGTTAGAACATATTGATATGATGGAAGAAATTAGTGACAAAATAATGGCAACGATGGAAGCTAGTTCCGTGAAAAATTTGTTAGATGTGCAAGAAGATTTAGTTCGTTTCAGTACATACGTAAGTAGTATCCTGTGTTTCATAGTGCTTTTAATAACTTTTTTTTTTGTTAGTTGGAACCATTACAGCAGGTTCCGACGTTAGTCCAGCGTGCAATAGACACTAGTGACAAAAATACCGCGAGCTGTAAGAATCAAATCGTAACTTACAACAGTCAAGCACAACAGGAAATTTCAGATTTTGTAAAAGCATCAACAGACGAACTGAATCGACACAATAATGTATGTTTATTTTTTTATTTTTGACTAATATTACAGTATTCCGAATTGTAGGAATTAAAGACACAATTACATAATTGGGCTGGCCACCTTGACGTTGTAAAACAAAGTCTAGAAAGTACTGTAGAAGAAAATGTGCGGGAAATAAGTCGCCAAACTGAACACTTCACTCGCACTGAGAACGCATATCATAGTGATGTAAAACAGTTTAAAGAAAAATCTTACGAAGATATTCAAACCAAAGTAACGAATCTGAAAACGACTATTCATGCCGGTGACACGCCAGTAAAACCTGTCTACACGTACCCTCAAGAAATAGATACCGAAGTTTCTGCAGACATCTTGCAGGAAATTATGGACGTTTCTCTCGAAGTCATAGAGGAACAACAAGAGGATGTTAAGTGACGATTACGTTTTGTTCTTTTGTTGTTATGTTTTGGTGCGAAAGTTTTGTGAGTACGTGTCATGGAGTGACCGCGTAGACATTCACTGTTGGTTAGTTATATAGTCTAGGCCATAAATACAAATGTGATCATATAGTCTAGTTCTGAGTCTATTTTATATTATCGTTTATTTATATGAACACATTGATGAATTAATTATAGCCATCTTTATTTTCTGTTGTTGATTAATGTTTGACTGATTGCAATTCCACGTTCTATCAACCTTGATACTCATCAATGTATTTTAGTATTTATTATCTGGTACCATTTAAAAATAAATTTTTAATTTTGTCATCTGATTTTTTAGTAGCTGTATTTTGTTTTTGAAAGAATTTTAAAAAATCTTGGAGGGTCCTAGAGGTTTGTTTTAGAACGATTTTGAAAGAAGCTTTGGGACTCTAGTGTTTTGTTTTAGAGGGTAGAGTTATTTAAGTCACATGATCTCTATAATTATGTAGAGTGTTCAAGAATTCGCGCCATTCCCGTGAATGACATGTTTCCTGTCCCGAATTGCCGTAATTCGCAAAAAGAATTGTAGGGTTGGCCATGAAAGTCTAGTTTGTTGGTATTTGATGCAGAAGAATAAAAATTCCCTGAACTTTTTTCGTTAGGTTATGTTTTATTAAATTAAAGGTTAAAAAATATGCCAGAAATATAAACATTGTTGCCGATACTTTCAGTTTTCCGTATCCATTTCTTAGAAAGCATAAAACTTTACGCTATTTAAAACAGTTATTCGGCTTTTTGTAAGTGCTTATTTCATATATAAGGAACAAACACTAAAATTTAACTTAAACATTGTTTTTATATGAATGGGGGTTCTACATACGACTATTGTCTCATGCCACATTTAGCATCTTATCTTTAATTCTCAATCATCAGTTCGTTCTGCTCTTCCACTCTTCTTAGAAATGTAAATTTCGACCTTTGTGAACAGCCTATTTCCATATCTTCCAACTTCTTTTTTCACTTTTCTAAGATTACTAAAAGGTAAAAGTAAAAGACAACAACCTTGCTCGAGTGCTTTGACGGGTTTAGCTCTTCTGAAACATTTTTCCGGCCTTAAATTGAATGATTTATCTATATAGCTATTACTAATGCTTACGTAAGTGCTCTTTATTTGCTTTTACTAAGTACTTCCAAACGCTTATTAATAAGAACGTTACTCTACGCCTTCTCCAGGTTCATGAAGAGTTACAAAAAAAATGAAAATGCTTAAAATTTGGTGCAAAGTAATAACGTGGATGATTTAACTAAAATTATACTTTATAACTAATTAATTACTTAATAAAGATCGTGAATGGATAATAACTAGACAGCGGATTTCTGTCGGGCTACGTCACGATTATAGGTGGGGACGCGCTGGATCGCCGGGACTCAGTAGGGGGTGATAGATAATCACTGAATGTAATTGTCACTTATTCCTAACGTGACCATAATTTACGAATACGAATCCGGGACACATGGTATTCATTCATAATGTCCAGTGCGTAATAAATAATGGCTATGAATTAAGAGCCACAGTAACTAAAACACTTGAAAAAAAATGTAAACAATAAGACAATTAATGAACAAAAAAGTTTAATATTCTAAAAAAAACAAAAAAAAAGAGGATACAAAAACATTTCACATTTAAAATATTAAGCAAATAACTTTACAAATATTTATCGGAACTATGTACTTGTTTTAACACCACGACATTTGAACGAATGCGATCATATAACTCTTCGCATGTGCCATTCATATTATATTTCACAATAAGAATTGATTTTAAGGAATCAACTGTTAATTGGGTCTTCTCTGTGGTCCATATTTTGTTCATTGGTGAAAATATTCGTTCTGTGGGGGCATTTGTTCCGGGCAAACAAAAGGCAAATTCAATTATTTGCAATATATTTTCGAATGGAATATTTTCCGATTTGTGATGCTTAAATATTTCTGTCCATCTAAGATCTGACGATGTTCTGGCCTCATTCCATTCACAAATTTTTTGCTGGCTTGCGTACTGTTGAACATAGCTGACTTCATCAAATAATTGATTTTCGTCAATCTTAATTCCTTCCACCATTTTTGTTACAACAGCAAAACTTTCCTGAACCTGGGACCATACAATTTCTTTTTTTAAAAGAGACCATTCCAGATGCTTTATGGGTTCAAAATGAGCGGCCCATTGATTTAAATATTCAAAACAATTAGCGTAAAATAAATTAATATGTGATTCAAACCAAGTTCGGTTGATTTCACCGTTTTCTTCTAATTGCCGCAAATTGTCTCTCAAAATTAAAGGAAGAAATTTATGGTTTTGCCTTTCTGTCAATTTTCGTTTTAAAGAGTCAATTTCATTCGCCACTTCCATAACAGTGACGTTATCGCCCTCAATACACTTAATTGAAGACGAAAATAAGGCCTGGTTGTGTATAAGTTTTAACCACAGTTCTGATGATGGAGTCTCAAAAAAGGTTTTTAGAACTTGAGGACATTTCTCCAATGATAAAAAAAAAGATTTTAAAGGTTCAAATAGCTTTAAAACTCTTTCCATCGCTGGCAAAAGGGCTAACCATCTTGTTTTACTATAACCCAACAGTTTTTGATATTCAGTTTCTGCTTCTTCACAAAACTCTTTTAATGACTCAACCCTCAAAGTAAATATACTAAAATGCTTATACAAATTCGCAATAATATTTTCAATATCTACAGGCAATAGGTCACAGGCTGTTTGAATTGCATTATGAATAATATAATGTGAGCTGCGCATCCAACTCCAATTATTTTCCGTTTGAATTTTTTTTCTAGTTTCGCAAAAATGTTATTAGTGCCTTTCCTTTTTAAACCACCAAAATTAGTGTTTGCATTATCGGCACAAAATCCTAAATTAGCTCTGAGGTCTCTCCTGGCAAAGACACGATGTCTAATAACTTAGTTTGCATACCATCATTTATATCAAAAAATCTTACTAAAGTAGGAAAACATTTAATGGCTTGATGGTTAGATGCATCTGAATAAACTAAAATAGAGTGTACCTGTGACAATTTATTGTTTAACTCATTTCTGCACAATGGAGCCAAAACTTTTTTTATTATTGCTTCACACTTTGTTCTTTTACATGTAAACTTTTTTTCATATATTTTTTGTACAAGTTTTGTCGTACAATCCATGGATCGAAAGCTTTGATTGTGTTTCACTGTGTGAAATGAAAAAATTGCTTCTGCTGCAGCCAATTCTTGTTCTTTTAAACCAAATTCAGTTTTTCTAAAAAAATTGTCGATGGTTGATGAAGAAGCAGCAGCTTCCAACATATTTTTATGTTTTGTCGTCTAGAAATGGCGAGTGATGTCATTTTTGCCCCCAGAGGCTATTGAAAATTCACTTATTAAACATTTCGTACAATATACGTTGGTATCCAATGCAGTATTTCAAAATACGATCTCGTCGTGAATATGCTTTGAGTTTTAGAGTGGGAGCAGATGTGAGCCCCCGCTCAGCGTCTTTCCTCACCTGACCAGAGTGAGGGCGAGCAGAAATCGCCTTACATTTTGTCCGAAAACATGCGCTCTGATTTTTCGTCTTACAGCAACATTTTCTAATTTACAACGTCGCAATTTTATATAGACAGTTACGAAACGTTGATCTTGCTGCCTCCATTTGAATTTTTCGAAGGCGTCACTTAATTGCCGAGTTACAAACGCTTCTTTTAAGCCAATTTTATGTGATTTTGTGAATTTTTATTGCAACAGTTACTTATTGGATTTAAAAAATTCGAACGGTGGCAAAATGCCACATCCTTTGACAACACGCAGTTAAATTTTCAACTATTTTTAAGCAATAATAAATCAGTGATGCGAAAAATCATAACCCATTGCACGGGCTACTTTCCGTGTGGGTAAAACCTCCTCTTAAGAACTACTCTTTTTTCAAATCTTCCGTGAATTTAGATTTTCGTTTTGGAGCGAGTTTTGGAGGCATGTCGATGGTTATTAAAGTCAATCTAAGTACAAGTACATATTGTGACGGTTTTTGAAAATCAAACAACTTTTGCTCACCTCTGAAGAACCAAAAAATATGAATTGGAAAAGCAAGACACGATTAATTATAATTCAAAAAATGTTCGGTTTCGCAGTTCTGACAGTGACACAACCACACAAGAGAACGAAGATCCAAGAAAAGTATAGAGAGTAAATGCGCATCTGTTGAAGACAATGGGTAGGGATATATTATCGAAACGGCTTGATTGTTTTTCGCGGAATTCTTGGCGATAAACAGTAGTAAGAATTGCCGGAAATTTATAATCTGAACCTAAAAACTTAATGAGACAGCTTCATTGCATTTTGAGGAATTCTGGAAAAACAGCAAAAAACACGGGAAACTTAAAATTTAAAAACAGAAATATAAAAAAAAATCAAAAATCCATTTTTCTTTAAATGCGGGACATTTTCCGGGACGCTAATAATCCGGGATTGCATGTCTAAAAACGGGACAGTCCCGCGCAATCCGGGACGAATGGTCACTTTACTTATTCCATAAATACAATTAACTATTTATTAATCAAGCGGCTAAGTAAATGAGAACGGGAATTAACAGCAGTGCAACGAAGCAGCGTTATTCTAATCTCAAATAAACGAAGTGCAGCCCGTAACTGCAATGAATTCCCATCCCGTACGAGCCGTACCGAGGTTGGCTTTGCCTAGCCCCACAGAAATCCGCTCTCTAATAATAACTCACTCATTAAACTCCGTTTAAGTTTGTATTATCTGATGGCCTTAATGGTGAGGCATATGCTAATTTTTGAGACTAGAACTTCCGGGGTTGTTGGAAGATGTTCCATTGAATGTACGGCGGAATATGTGGTTTCAGCACAACGGAGCTCCTCCACATAAATCGGTACTTGCACAGCGAACATTGAAAAGAGTCTATCCTCATAGGTGGATTGGGCGTGGCAGCAGGGCCGGCTCTAAGGGACCAGGCGCCCCGATGCAACTTACTATTCAACGCCCTTTAAACAATTTTTGTAAAAAAAAAACAAATAAAATTTTGTAATCACATATTTTTGTAGAGAGATACTTTTTATTAACAAACATACATAAAATTATGATGAATCAATCTTAATATACCTATAAAAGTGTTTCTCCTAACTGACTGATTTATCGACGCAAAGCCTAAACTACTGAAGCTACAAATATGAAATTTGGACAGTAGGTTCCTTTTGTTTCATAAGCACCCATTAAGAAAGGATTTTTGGAAATTCCGCCCCTACGGAGACAAAATAGGGGACGGAAATTTGTGTAGAAATCCCGTGAGTTTTTAAGTTAGACGGGTTTACTGGGGAGGGAGGAGTGAGTGAGATGAAAAATGATGTGTCTTACTTGCGAATTCCACGCAAGCGGAGCTGCGGGCAACAACTTTTCTACATAGTATACCCCAGTAACATTTTATATGTAATCAATATTGAAGTTCTAACATTTAAATAATATGGGTAACGACAGATTTTTTTTTAAAAAATCAATATTGGTTTTAAATATTGAATATATATTTATTTTCAATGTTTAATACTTATTTAGTTCAGAATATTTAATAAATGTTCTTCATATGAAAGGGGGTATGGATATAAAAAAAACTTGTATGGAATACAATATAATATTTATTAAATACGAAAATACATTGTCACTGGAAATAACAGTGTATTTGAAACGTCGCGGCAATATTTATACATTTAAAAATAATTTGTCCTAGAACCAATTCGTTGAAAATTTGTACCGGGTGATTTTTTTTTAATTTCTGCTGTAGTTACCCATGCCAGCAGTGAAACTGAAACTGCTGGCATAAGCTTCATGGGCAACCAGAGCATAAATTTAAAAAATCACCTGATGTGAAACACAATATAAATTTTTTAAACATAAAAATACACTGCCAACTTACAATTAAATAAAAATACATTGTCAATGGAAATAACAATGTTCTGCTACATTTCAATCGTTATACAGAAATATTTATTTAATAATTATTTGCTCTATAACCAATTCATTGAAAAGCGATATAATTAATTAAAATAAAAAAAATCATACCTCATGTTTTTTTCGATGAGAATTCATTCTTGCTTTTGTCTGCGCTTAATGAGGATCCTACCATTTTTTAAATTTCAGTAGTTGTGGCGTTTTTGTGACGTTTCCGTGTGGTACCTGCAATTAAATTAACTTACAAAATTCGTAATTTTTAAGAAATCACATAACTTGACATATTGTAGCCTTGTTAATTGTGAGTTCACTAAAAGAGAGCTTATTTTTTTCCTTGCCCTGAAAACTTGAAAGCAATTTGGTTCATTATTAATAATTTCTTCAAAATTGTGTACATGTTTTTTACGTCTTCTCTTCCTGACAAATAAACATTATTATCAGTCTGAAACTAGTTTATAACTTAACTAGTAAGTTAATAATAATATTAATAATAAATGCTTACCAATTCATCCAATTTCTGCGTATCTCCCGCAATTTCTAACTCGATTCCTTCTTTTTTTTGGTTGCGCCCGGACATTCATAATTTTGTCTCTACATTAATAATATGCTTATATTCAGAAATATTAAACCTCTTAAATATACTTACGTGCTGAGAAATTGCATTTTCTGCATTGCATGTAGAAGTGAGGTTATGTAGGTTTAGTGCTGTTTTCTTGACAAAACGGTATTTACTACACTATTCTGAATTTATCGCAGTACCGATAATCACAATTCACAATAGGACAAACACCATGAACTTACACAAAACACTTTTTGAACCACCAACAATAACAGAAAATATGTATATGTTGCATCTGTAGGTGAAACGCAAATTTAAGTAAGTTTTATAAAAATGATGAAAAAAATTGTTATTTTTTGTTCACAAAAATAAAAAAAATATTACTTTTTAATGAGAAATTAATAGTGTGCAAAGCCAGATTTCGAATAGTGTCAATTTCGCAATAGCTGGTATTTTTTCAAATCAATTTTTAATATTGCTCCAATAAAAATCCTATGAAATAAATTACCTACAAGTTGTCCCAACATGGTACTTTTTTTTTTCATTTTTGTTGTTCGATATCTTGATAAAAAGACATTTCATAAATATGTAATATATGTTGAAATTTATATATAAATTTATAAATATAAAATGAATATTATATAAATATTTGTAATATCTAGTCAACATTTAATATTATATCAATCTTGTATCAATATTAGAAAAATATTGCTTGCTACTGGGGTAAGTATAAAAATATTTATACTGGAAAATTTTTCAATTTTTAATATTGTAAAATTGATACGATTTCAAAGTTATTTTTAATTGAGACTTACTTTAATGTTGATCGAAATTTAAATTTAAAATTCATGATGACATAGAGCCACCGAATGATACACAGAACCAAATTCGGCTACAAATAGGAACAGTGAAAAAAATCACAAAACTGTTGAACAACCACCAGAACCAACCGACTAGACTTGGAAAATAAATTTTCTAAGTATGTGCCAACATAGAGTTTTATGGTAAAAACAAACAAATGTTAGGAAAAACATCTGGTTTTCGTCATACCGCTGTCTCGTCAAATTGTTACCCAGATAATGCAATTATAAATCTGGTTATTTTTTGTCGGTATTGATCTAAAGGTCCAATCACCCAACCCAAAGGCGCACTCTTTTTCAATTATAGCCAGAAAGTACCAGGAATTGACTTCTTAGGACCTGTTTTGGTGAACCACTCTTCATATAAAATGATGAAATGAACTTATGCAAATAAAAATATTATGTGAGGTTAAAACTGCAGAGCATGGAAATTTACGTGCATTGTGGGCCATTGTTATACATTTCCCCAAACAAACATATAAAAAAAAACATGGCAGACAATCTGCAGGTTCAAAGTGGTGTCGGACGAAAGCGTCCTTCCAAAAAGTATGCGTCAAAAATATGCGATGCACAAATGCGATGAATCCTGTGGCGTTGTGCAAGCAATGGTCTAAATCAAAGCAATAAAATGCACGTCCCCCTCTGACCCACAATGTTGTTAATTTGTTCAATGAGATTCTACAGTTAAAACATGTGCTCGGTTTAAAAAAAAGGACGCTTCCAAAATGGCCGCTGCCTGAACAAAGAACAGTGAAAATAACGGCTCGTTTGCCGCCATCCAAAATACAGACTCACAAATATAGCTAAATAAAGCATGGCCCGAACTAAGAACCACGTGCTGTAAAGCCCTACTACGACGGATTTTAAACCAAAAGATAAAAACGAGAATAACGGAAAAGCGCAGGCGGCCGTCCGCCATTAGCGTCGATGAACATTCCATGGGTTTCCCAAAGCGTGTGAGCCCCCATACGTCAGAAACGCCGTCGGTTGACTTGAAAACACGCTACGAAACAGCACCCAGTCAAAACCCATGTGGTCAAAACATACCTCTCCAAAGCTTCGAAGTTTCGATTCGGCTTACCACCAAAAGGAACACAAAACCTTCCTGCTTGGCTTTCCAAAGGATACAATATTTCAACAACACGTTCAAATTTTTGAAATAAAAAGTCAAAGTGGCGCAATAAAACTTTGCAAATTCTCTTAGAATATACTAAACCAATTAGTCTGAAATTTAGCATGTGTTTTGAGGTTATCAGTCTGAGAGATCACTATCTAAAATTTGACCATCCCCACCAGAATTTTGATGATATTACTTTAAAAATATGCTAAGCCGGTCTTATTAACATATTTCTACATTAGGCAAAAAAACTGGTCGAAAGTTGTTTCGACAGAACTTCCCTCGCACCTAAAGTAAGTATAATGAAACAGCATTTTCGAGTTGAGTTTTTTTTTTTTTTACACAATTTTGCACGGCGATTTTCAGTTATAGACCAGGGAATTTCCCCAGATTAATGTAACATAGAAACCCTTGGTAACCATCAAAAGCACTATGATAAAGGTTTGTGTGAAGATCGGAGGTTGTCAGTTCGATCACCACTGAGTATTAGGATTGGGCTGCTTTCATATTTTCTCCACGTTTGAGCACGAAAAGGTAGGTCTCCCGTTTCCACGTGTCTGTCGTCTCTGCGTGTGTCGATTTTTATTAAACAACAGATAATCTCGGAAACTACCGAACCGATTGTTGTTAAATTTTACACGTACTTACTTTAGGCACCTAGGCATTCAGATTTTTGGAACATTAGACAAATTAAATTTGAAACTGTAACATCGAAAGCTTCGAAATCTCCGAAATCTTGTAAGTATGCTTTCAGAATTTCAGATTCCATCACAAAATTTTGCTGTGGGAAAACTCACTTAAAACATAGGGATAGCAAGGTTCTTATTTTACCTACCTACGTCGAAGCTCCGGATATTTTATTTTTGAAAGGATCTTGTCGCCACCTGGTATTTTGTTTTAGAACAAATTTAAAAGGACCTTGAAAGAGAAGACCTTGGTGTTGAATGAATTTGCAAGAAGTTTAGGGTCTCTGGTCTTCTGTTTTTGAATGGGATTTAAAGAACCTTTTGGTATCTTGTTTTTGAAAGAATTTGGAGTTGCTAGTAAGTAAGTATCTTTTTTTAGAATTTGGTACGTGTTTCGTTTTTGACAAAATTTGAAAAAATCCAAGGACCCGCAATCTTTTCTTTTAAGAATTCAGAAAAATCCTAAGATCCTTCGTATCTTATTTTTAATTTAAGAAACTTTGAAGGCTCTTGTGTTTTGTTTAGAACGAATTTCAAGGAATCTTTGATGTTCTTAATGATATCTGGTATCTTATTTTGTGAATTTTTTTAAATAAAAAATAATCACCTACTGTCCGCAAAAACTTTACTTTACGAACTTGTTAATAACATAAAACAATTATTTACAGTTTCTGTACACAGTCGATTTTTTACTTTTAATTTCAGTTCCAAGTTACGGAAGCATCTTGCTTGTAATCCAGTCAACATAATGCGCCACTCTGGTATACACGGCAGGAGAGTCTTGCTCGCCACACGTTTCGTCACCGAACGATAAAATTCCCACAGCAAACCAGTTACTTTTACGTTTTTTTAAATGTTCAGCCATCAGAGGCCCACCGCTGTCGCCCCTACACGAATCCTTTCCTTTTTCACCACCAGCACAAATTTGAGAATCCCTTAAAACACGATAAAACTTGATTTGTTTACAACTATCTTTATCCACCACCGGTATCTAAAAAACAACACTCAAAACAATCATGGCTACGTGTGTTAAACTATATTTACTTGCAATTTCTGTTTGACAATGGAGTTTCGATTTCCGTGTGCTGTAGTAGAGCCCCACCCAGCGATCATTAGTTTCTTTCCTTCGTAGCTAGTGTTAATGAGTTTTCGTTTTGTCGGCAAGCAAATAGGTTTGATGGAATCTGGAAATGATATAAACACTTAAGGATGCGGTTACACCGCTGACCCGGAAAGGACCGGCATTCAGGGAAGGCTTCTATCATTACGGTTACTAAGACCAGATAAAGAATAATATGTATTGATTATACAAATTCTTCTGCTATTATTCTCTAATATATTACTCTGACTTACTGATGTTACCCTATTCTGACTGACACGGGTCAGTTTGGTACCATGGATGCAAACAAATTAACGATTACCTGAGTAAGTAATATTCCTATCTAGCCTGAGCAGAGCAATATCGTCAAACTTTCCAAGAACGTCTGGATCGTAAGCTTCATGCTGAATTGCATCTTCGATTGGCACGCTAAGTTCCACAGGGGCACACTTTTTTTCCTGCCCCTTATAGAAACAGTCTGGTGAGGTCTCAATGTTGCATTCACCTAAACGCACACTAACTCTGAAATTACAATTCACTAAACGAGTTGCAAGTAGAGTTGAAACAATCTCACAATTTTTTGTCGTCAACGTTAAGACAATGCGCAGCAGTGAGAACATATCTTTCGTTAATTAAAGCACCCCCGCAAAGGAGTTCTCGTTTTCTTTCTGGGTAGATTATATCCTGGTATTCAAGATTGACCATCCAAGGATATTCATTTATGGTCGCGTCGCTGCCCCCAATGATAAAATCTTGAACCACGTCTTGTATACCGCATACAGTCCGATTGGGTAATAATGGGTTTTCTAAAAAAATGAGGTAAAAATTTATAGAGTAAACTGTTAAATCTTACTAGCACTTTCGGCGACAGAAACCACCAAAAGTTCTATCGTGATTGTGGCCAGAAGTATGAAGTTCATTTCTCTAGGTTTGCTTGCAGTCTTCGAAAAAGTTAATTATGTTGGGGTACTGTTTGTTGACAATGCGTTTTATCAGTTTTATTTAGCTCGACGGTTCTTGGAAAAACATACGGGACCATGACTCTTGATAGTATTCTTTTAATGTTTATGCTCGTACAGCTCTGATTTATGTTAATTAATGTGTTGCTAACTGATAAAGTTTTTATTAAATAGTTAGTAGGGTCAAGGTTTGCAAACTGTATGAAATGAGATGGCAAGTTATCCAAGTGTACTACTTTTGCTAATTAATAAGCTTCGGATTTTAGTTCGTTAAAAAATGAATAAAAGGAGACGTTTTTTGGTCCCAAAATTAACGAATTAGGTTATAAAAATTGATCTAAAGAGTTTAGACAGTACTTCCCTTGCTGTCGGAAACTTGACGACTGCATGCCTATTGTGTTTTTTTTCTCATTACATTTTTGTAGTGGGAATTTAAAAAAAATTGCGATGACGTCATCAACATCTTTGGAAGGACACGTATATCAGTTGGGATAGATGTAGTGTAATACTAAGAATAAAATTATTGTATTCCCAAATTTTCGGGAAAATGAATTGGGTCGTTTTGAATATTGATTTGTTAAAATCAATAAAATAACGAAACAATTTACTCACGTATACGGCGCCGGCGTGTAATATGAGAGGGAACTGAAAATCGTGTATGTATAAGCATTCTTAATTTAAGATGACAAGCGTAACAGCATACGTGAGAGTCAAACAGAGAAACTGTAAACAAAACGACCTTCGGTTTTATTGCTTCGACTTCCGCTTATTATATAAAACATTGGGTTTTATTTTAATTTTTGACGGTGGAATTCACAATTGGTTGATTATAAACATGTCTATACCACATTCGCGGAACCTAGTCAGGGCACAAAACAAATGCACGTCTGTAATGTTAAAGTAGATGTAAATAAGCGTGTTACCCTTATGTTTCAACCGAGTTTTTACTTTAAAAAATTTTGTGTCTACCAAATTGGGTTGGTCCAATGTAATTCTAATAATAAGTGTTGCCTTTAATTTAATCAATAAAATAAATTGACTTCATTAATTTTTTTGAGCCACCTCTTAAGATAATTTAAAAAATATGAATGAAATGATAAATCACAAGTACAAACTCATCATATTTTTTGCATTTTAGATAGGATTTATTCAGCAAAATTTAAGGGTGACGTCATCCATTTCTTTACGAGGGATGAACAAATACATTTTGAACAAAAGTTTACCATGCTTATAATAACTTTAAAATATCTCCAAGATTTCAAAGCATTCGGTTTTGTAATTCCTGATTAAATCGATACAATAAATTCACGCATTCATTAATTTTTTTCAGTCACCCTGTATATGCAAATCCAAAAAATATGATTGGAATGATAAATCACAAGTACAGACTCATCATATTTTGTACATTTTAGATAGGATTTATTCAGCAAAATTTGGAGTGACGTCATCAATTTTTTATGGGGAAGAGTAAATACATTTTGATAAAAAATTTACCATGCTTATGATAACTTTAAAACATCTCCAAGATTTCAAAGCATTCGGTTCTGTAATTCCTGATTGAATCAATAAAACAAACTGACGCACTCATTAATTTTTTTCAGTCACCCTGTATATGCAAATAGAAAAAATTTGAATGGAATGATAAATTACAAGAAGAGACTCACCATATTTTAAACATTTTAGATAGGATTTATTCAGCAAAATTTTGTGGTGACGTCATAAATTTTTTAGGAGGGACGACCAAATACATTTTGATCAAAAATTTACCATGCTTATGATAATTTTAAAACATCTTCAAGATTTCAAAGCATTCGGTTTTGTAGTTCCTGAGTAAATCAGTAAAATAAATTTTGCGCATTCATTAATTTTTTTGAGTCACCCTGTATATGCAAATCCAAAAAATATGAATGGAGTGATATATCACAAGTACAGACGCATCATATTTTGTACATTTTAGATAGGATTTATTCGGCAAACTTTTGAGCTGACGTCATCAAGTTTTTGGAGGGGATAACCAAATATATTTTGACTAAAGATTTATGATGCTGTTTATAGCCTTAAAACATCTGCAACATTTCAAAGCATTCTGGTTAGCAGATTAAAAATTAAATTTCAAAATGTTGTTTTATAATTTTGATTTTTTTCCAAAAATCTGGACGTTTTGGGTGAAAAGTCGATTCAGAGTTGTAAACTACATGTGTAGGACTATGTTATTTTATACAATTGAAAACCCATTTACTATGTACAATTTTGAAGTGACGTCATCGCATTAGTGGTGGGGATGATTAGATAAACTGTAGTTAGCGTTTTACCATCTACATGATATTCCTAATATAAGTACAAAATTTCACAACAATCGGTCCAGTACTTTCGGAGATTATCTGTCTAATAAAAATCCGGGACGGCAGACAGACGGACAGACGGACAGACGGACAGACGGACAGACGGACGGACAGACGGACAGACAGACGGACAGACGGAAATGGGAGACCTATTTCTTCGTCTTCTAGGGGTCATGAAAGATCGAGAAAACGTAAAAGTAGAGAGTCGGCCGACGGACTCGATTACAATACTTCCTTTGCTTACGCTCGGGAAGTAAAAAGGTTAATAAGTTATTTAGATAGAACTTCCCTAACGTATAACAGGCTAACAAAGGCAGATTATTCATAAAAAAGAAACACGCGACCTACTTTTTCGTACTCTAGGGGACTTGAAACGTCGGGAAAACAAAGTAGGCATTCGTCTTTAGCACGCTCGGGAAGTAAAAATTTGCATCTTTGTTAAACTTTTATTTATTTTCTTTTGCAATTATCATTAATAATCGTAAACAAACTCCTTGCATGTGTTGCGAATGGAAGAGTTTTTTACGTAATTGGTTTTTGTTAATGGAAGGTTGGAATTCCGTTTGTATGAAGTCTAATTAAGTAATTATAAGAGCTCGGATTTATGCAAAATGCATGTTTACTACATAATATAATAATATGCAAACTACTCTTTCCTATTTTCTCATTTTGCCACTCACAGAAATTTTCAGGTCTAGTTTTTGTGTTTAGAATCATTTAGCTGAAAATCTCAATTTTTTCATTTCATTTTAATCACGTTTTCGAGTTGGAAATTTTTGTCCACAAGGTATTTGGCGTAAACTTATTGACAATCCTCATAAATAATAGGTCAATAAAATATATTCACAGCTATTTTTTTTTATTTTTCCAGGTAATCAAGATTAAAGCAACTCAAACCGAAAATTGTTCTAATAAAAATTTGAGTGTTTTAATAAAACTGGTGTACCTAATTCATGTTTTCAAGAGTGGGATTCATTAAAATGTTGCAAAAATTTCGTTCGACTTTGGTGATTTTAGGACATATAATTAATGTGTAAATAAATATGATTAATATTTAAGATGTACTATAAAAGTTTATACAGGGTGATTTTTTAACTTGCAACTTTCAAATATCTCAAAAAATAACCACTCTACCAACAACGTCCAGATTCAAAAATTTAATCATTCCATGGGGGAAATACTTTGGTGCAAAAACTAGTTCCCCTCCCTCTTCTTTGTAGGTGGGGCGAGACGTAACTTTGAAATCCTAAATAGGAACCCCGAATTTTTATTACAGATTCGGATTCTACGGCTAAAAGTAGGACGTAGAATTTGTCTAAAACATTTTTTTATATTCAGGACAAATCACACTGTAATAAACGAAATTCAATTGTTTTCGATCTCTCCTGCTGAGAACCTGTGCATAAAATTTTGCAGTAAAAAATATTACGTTTTCATTGTAAATAACTAACAATATATTATTATTGTTATAGAAGAAAGAAATCAAAAATTCTTAGTAGACTCCAAGTGTCCAAGTTAAGGTCTATTTATAAACTTGCCGTTGACGTTGAAGTTCCCACTGAAGTTGCTGTTCCCCGTGACCTTGATTTTATAGCTGAAAATTTATATCATTTATAAACTCCGTTGCCAAGTTGCCGTTGATAGTAGTTAGACATGTTTTAAGTTTCTTAGGCGGAGCCTAATTCCAAGATCCATATTTTCTTACAAAAATTTATCATTTTAAACGTGTTTTAAGTTTCTGAGAAAATCATCACAACTGAGATGGGGTGGGGTTTAAATTTTGCCTTTCTTTTCTTAACGTACATAGTATTCTTTGAACAACACGGTACTCAAAACCAAGTCAGTAGCCTATATGTAGATACGATAAATGGACTATCCAACACAAAAAGATTTTTTGAATTCGAACCAGTAGTTTCTGAGATTAGCGCGTTCAATTAAACAAACACTTCAGCTTTATAATATAAGTATAGAAGTATAGATTTCGAGTTTCGCATTTAGTGTTTGGGTGGGAAGTAGAGCACTGTGACATATATATAAAAGGATCAAAATAAACTTATTTATCAGAGAAGATTGTACCAGTGATGCAATAATGTAAAATCCACAAGTTGTCCTTGCGTAATAGTTTTTTTAATTTTTGTGCATTTATATAACATTCAGTAAGTATTTACGTCCGACTGACGTCAGTGAATAACTGGAAATGAGGAAAAAAAGTAAATTTCAATAGCAATGATAAAATCAACATTATTAATTTGTTTTTACAGTTTCTAAATTGTAAAAAAAAGTGTAGATTATGCATGATTAGATTGAATTTTAAGTATTGTTTTCTAAAATATGCTAATAGTATTAACAGGTGTAATGGGTCCGATTAACCTCGAATTTTATTTTGTGGTCTGTGCAACTAACGTAACGTTGGAATATAATTTCAGTCCTAAATTATACACAAATATTTAAAATACCATCATGATTCGTACATTATCTGAAACTAAAACAATCTACTAATACGTTAAAATGTGTGGCAAATATTAATTTAATCAATTTCTAATTTTTTAAAATTTCCGGAAAACCCGAACATGTCACCATCTTTAAGCTTTTGAGGTCTCAGTTCTTCATTAAGACGAAGTTCATCTAGTTGATCAAAGTACTCCTGGCGTCTTTTAAATTCTTGTCGGAGGATATCTAAAAATACTGTTGTTAAAATACACATGAAAGTTTTAAAAAATTGTCTTACCTTGTAATTTTTCCAAAGATTTTTCTTTACCTCCACAGTCTCTCGGTAGAATTTCCTCGCCTATCTGTTCAGAGACAGTATTCCAATTTTCACATACATGTATCTGTAATCCAAATTTATAAATACTGGTGATTAAAACAATATACATTGAAAATTCCTCACTCGCTCGAATAGCTTAGGTTTTATAACGCTCTTAATAACATTTAGAATCCATTCTATAGAAGAAGGAGCGTTAATTAGATAAAGTGCTTTCATTCGATTCGAGAAAACCCTCTACAATACTAAAATTGTACAATGCAAATTGACAAATTTTATTTTACCTTGTATATAACTACTAATGCGTTGTATAGAGTTGTTAGTTTAACTTTGAACACAAGACTTGGGGGAGTATTTTGACCGTCTATTATAAAGACATCGCCATAAGCAACATCTTCAGTCAAACGAAGTTCTTGTATATTTACCACAAGACGGACAGCGTAGTTATAATCAAAGTTTGCCGCTAAGTGTGCATCGCGTATTTTATGGTAAAATACTCTGTAATTGTCCTTTGTAAGTTTTGGAAGAGGAACCATATACCTAAAACACATTGTGATTATTATTGTTATATCATAACAATCTATAAAACTGGTAGTACATTGCCTTCAAGGTATATTCCATGTAAGGTAATTTGGGATTAATATTTTCAAATATTTCAGTTAAGTGGGTTCTTACGCTGTAGTAGTTTTCTATTTTTTCCTTACATCTTTCGACGCTGCCTTTGTTTAAAATAAGAAAGTTTTCAATTTTTTTGTCGGCTACAAAAATTGAATCGTTTTATTAAATTTCAACAATTCAATAAAAAAGCACATATTAACATTGGTAAGTCAAATTTAGTTTATATTTTTTTTAAACGAAAATTAATCTCATTCGATGCCACAATCTTCGTCCAACGAGCGTGTTGACGGTTTGCACATTTTGTTTACTCGTCAAATTTTTGGATTCTCACAGAAAAATCTTGAAGCATATTAAATAAACAAATTACAATTAATTAACAAAAAAATTGACTTGAACAAAGAAGAGTGTGGTTGACCTCTGTGGTGATTTGAAAGTTTAAGGCTACAGATAAGTACAACTAATATATTTATGTTTAAAAACTAGGTGCACTACATTAAAATAACGCTGCAACATTTTCAGCATGTCACTTTTCTGGGTTTGTATATTCGTAATTATACTTTGTGTCTATATTTTTAAAACATTAGTTACAGTTATGCTACTTACCCATTACTTCTGGAAAATGTGGTTGTTTCATCATCCATTCTCTAATTTTGCCAACATCCTCGTTAAAAGAGTTTATGGATGAATAATTTAACAAATTTAGTACAAGCTCCAAAATATTGTCACCAACTTCAAATAAGTGAGTTGAACTTTCCATAATACGATGCACAAAATGTTGCGTTGTTGTTTCTCTTCAAAATGACTAGTTCATTAGAATTATTATGCACTTTATCAATACGCAGTTAGCTTAATAATATGATGTTAACTGGTGCCATTTACTTTTAGTCGATGAGACTTTAAGCACATTGATGCAGTAGCGCGCATTATATTTTTGCTTCGCCCATCGCTACAGTTTGCGTCATTGCAATCGTCGTGCGACACTGGACTTGCAATGGAGTAGGAGATCTCTGCGAGCACTTAGACTAATTTTGCATAACTAGTAATAACATACTCTTTCCACTTTTAGCAACTAGTTGCATTAGCTCAAAAAAGTGACTTGACATCAAAATAGATTATTTTGAATTAAATAAAAAAATTGGTCTAAAGAGTTTAGACAGTACTTCCCTCGCTGTCGGAACCGTGACGACTGCATGCCAATTATGATTTTTTTCGCATTATATTTTTGAAGCGGGGCATTTTAAAATAAATTGAGTATTAATTTTTACTTCCCGAGCGTAAGCAAAGGAAGTATTGTAATCGAGTCCGTCGGCCGACTTTCTACTTTTACGTTTTCTCTATCTTTCATGACCCCTAGAAGACGAAGAAATAGGTCTCCCATTTCCGTCTGTCTATCCGTCTGTCCGTCTGTCCGTCCGTCTGTCCGTCTGTCCGTCTGTCCGTCTGCCGTCCCGGATTTTTATTAGACAGATAATCTCCGAAAGTACTCGACCGATTGTTGTGAAATTTTGTACTTATATTAAGAATATCATGTAGATGGTAAAACGCTAACCAAAATTTGTCTAATCATCCCCACCACTAATGCGATGACGTCACTTCAAAATTGTACATAGTAAATGGGTTTTCAATTGTATAAAATAACATAGTCCTACACATGTAGTTTACAACTCCGAATCGACTTTTCACCCGAAACGTCCAGATTTTTGGAAAAAAAATCAAAATTATAAAACAACATTTTGAAATTTAATTTTTAATCTGCTAACCAGAATGCTTTGAAATGTTGCAGATGTTTTAAGGCTATAAAGAGCATCATAAATCTTTAGTCAAAAAATATTTGCTTATCCCCTCCAAAAACTTGATGACGTCAGCTCAAAAGTTTGTGGAATAAATCATATCTAAAATGTACAAAATATGATGAGTCTGTACTTGTGATCTATCACTCCATTCATATTTTTTGGATTTGCATATACAGGGTGACTCAAAAAAATTAATGAATGCGTAAATTTATTTTACTGATTTACTCAGAAACTACAAAACCGAATTCTTTGAAATCTTGCAGATGTTTTAAGGTTATAAAGAGCATAATAAATGTTTAGTCAAAATATATTTGCTTATCCCCTCCAAAAAATTGATGACGTCAGCTCGAAAGTTTGCCGAATAAATCCTGTCTAAACTCTAAAAATATGATGAGTCTGTACTTGTAATTTATCACTCCATTCATATTTTTTGGATTTGCATCTACAGGGTGACTCAAAAAAATTAATGAATGCGTAAATATATTTTATTGATTTAATCAGGAACTACAAAACCGAATGCTCTGAAATCTTGCAGATGTTTTAAGGTCATAAAGAGCATAATAAATGTTTAGTCAAAATATATTTGCTTATCCCCTCCAAAAACTTGATGACGTCAGCTCGAAAATTTGCCGAATAAATCATATCTAAAACGTACAAAATATGATCAGTCTGTACTTGTGATCTATCACTCCATTCATATTTTTTGGATTTGCATATACAGGGTGACTCAAAAAAATTAATGAATGCGTAAATTTATTTTACTGATTTACTCAGAAACTACAAAACCGAATTCTTTGAAATCTTGCAGATGTTTTAAGGTTATAAAGAGCATAATAAATTTTTAGTCAAAATATATTTGGTTATCTTCTACAAAAAACTGATGACGTCAGCTCAAAAGTTTGCCGAATAAATCGTATCTAAAATGTACAAAATATGATGAGTCTGTACTTGTGATTTATCATTCCATTCATATTTTTGGATTTGCATATGCAGGGTGACTCAAAAAAATTAATGAAAGCGTGAATTTATTTTATCGATTTAATCAGGAATTACAAAACCGAATGCTTTGAAATCTTGGGAATATTTTAAAGTTATTATAAGCATGGTAAACTTTTGTTCAAAATGTATTTGTTCATCCCTCCTAAAAAAATTGATGACGTCACCCTTAAATTTTGCTGAATAAATCCTATCTAAAATGCAAAAAATATGATGAGTTTGTACTTGTGATTTATCATTCCATTCATATTTTTTAGATTTTCTTAAGAGGTGGTTCAAAAAAATTAATGAAGTCAATTTATTTTATTGACTAAATTAAAGGCAACACTTATTATTTAGTATTACACCCCAACCAACCCAATTTGGTAGACACAAAATTTGTTAAAGGAAAAACTCGGTTGAAACATAAGGGTAGCACGCTTATTTACATCGACTTTAACATTACAGACCTGCATTTGTTTTATGCGCTCACTTGGTTCCGCGAATGTGAAATAGACATATGTGTATAATCAACCAATTGTGAATTTCACCGTCAAGAATTAAAATAAAACCCAATGTTTTATATAATAAGCGGAAGTCGAAGCAATAAAACCGATGGTCGTTTTGTTTACAGTTTCTCTGTTTGACTCTCACGTATGCTGTTACGCTTGTCATCTTAAATTAAGAATGTTTATACATAAACGATTTTCAGTTGCCTTTCATATTACTAGACAGCGGATTTTTGTCGGGCCACGTCACGATTATAGGTGGGGACGCGCTGGATCGCCGGGACTCAGTAGCGGGTGATAGATAATCACTGAATTTAATCAGTACTAATTCCATAAATATAATTAACGATTTATTAATCAAACGGCTAAGTAAATGAGAACGGGAATTAACAGCAGAGTGCAACGAAACAGCGTTATTCTAATGTCAAATAAACGAAGTGCAGTCCGCAACCGCAATGAATTCGCATCCCGTACGAGCCGTACCGAGTTTGGCCTTGCCTAGCCCGACAGAAATCCGCTCTCTAGATATTACACACCGGCGCCGTATACGTGAGTAAATTGTTTCGTTATTTTATTGATTATAAGAAATCAATATTCAAAACGACCCAATTCATTTTCCCGAAAATTTGGGAATACAATAATTTTATTCTTAGTATTACACTACATCTATCCCAACTGAAATACGTGTCCTTGCAAAAATGTTGATGACGTCATCACAATTTTTTTTAAATTCCCACTACAAAAATGTAATGAGAAAAAAAAACACAATAGGCATGCAGTCGTCAAGTTTCCGACAGCGAGGGAAGTACTGTTTAAACTCTTTAGACCAATTTTTTTCGCTGCTTTGAAATTTGGAGATATTTGAGAGTTTGAGACGTCATTCTCTATGTTTGTCATAATCTTCAAAATATCGTCCTTAATATTTTCCTCGGTCACTGGTGTAAAAAACTTGTGCCAAGTACGTGGCTATGACATATAAATTGTTCTCTTCCAACAAAGAAAATTTTGCTGAAACTTCAGTTTTCAGAGCCGTGACAGCCACCTGAATTTGATCAGAATCCTGTGCTCTTGTTAAATAATCATCAAGTTTTTTTCCAAGCATTTTAATTATTGGAATCACAGATGATATAAGTGTATGAGAGTGACTTAGTTCCCGTGTGGCTTCTTCAAAAGGTTTCAATAGCTCAACACAACATTCAATAATTTTCCACTCTTCTGGCAAAATAGGGTCAATTTCACTGTCAATGAAAGACTCAATGCATCTTTTACCTTTAAAAAACGCTCAAACATGTGAAACGTGCTGTCCTGGATTTTTGCAGTTGTTTTTGAGCAATGGTGGAATGGTTAAAGTGAGTCGAAATTTTCTTACATTTTTGTTTGACGGTTGTTATGTTTTCCTGCGATTGTAAACCACTTCGAATAGCGAGTTGCATCTTGTGAACTGCACAATCCAAATTATTCAATACTGCTAATCGCATAGCTCTTTTTATATTGGAGCCTTCGTCACGAATAATGCAGTGCACTTGTTCTTTTGAAATATTCCATTCAGTAAGCATGGTGTCAAATTTTTCTGCAATTATGTCACCTAAGTGACGGTCGTCCAAGGTTTCGCATTTCAATATAATCAATGATCGATCAAAGTTTTCTACGATTCCATGACAAGTCAGGTTAAGCAAAGATGAATTAGAGCTTGGATCCGACCAAATATCAGAAGTAAACGCCATGTAATCAAATTTTTCGATTAATTCTTTCATTTTGTTAGCAACTGCCATAAAGTTCCGTGCACACAAAGTCAGTAAAAAAATTGCGCCCTCTTAAATTATACCTTGGTGATAATTCTTGTATCAGTTTGCGAAAACCGAGTCCCTCTACAAAATTAAACGATAAATTTTGAAGTGCAATCATTTCTCCGATGAGTTTGTCAATTTTTTTCGAATTTGAATTGTTGGTATCCCATTTTTTTTCTTTTTGAACTGCTTCCTCTATCGAAAGTTGTTTCTTTGCTTCTTGTAGTGAGTATCTAAAAATAAATACACACATAAATTATAACTTGTTATGGAAATTAACAAAAATAAACGGATGCAAAATAGATTTTAAACAACGAAACTTTTATTGCACCGATTTTTTTGTATTAAATACAAAATAAACCTACTTTGGGCTTAACTGCTGTTAACATTTCTGTTAATTTTAATTAATTCCTTAAAGCAGCTTATCTGACAATCTATTAAGAATAATATACTTTTAAGTAATTAATAAAAGCAAAATGGTTTATTAAGGCTAATAAATAAACGCTGTTGATAGTAAAACTTACGTGCATCAGCTTTCATCTTCTGCATTTGTTTTTCGTTACTCGAACTTTCGAACAAACTAAACTGTTCTGGGTGCATGGATTTCAGATGATTTTTCAAAGACGAAGTGGTACGACCCTTGCGAGAATATGTTTTATTACATATTATACACTGAGCTTTATTTCGATCATCATCTGGTTTAAAATAAGTTCAAATCTCACTTTGCATCGGTGGTGCCATTGTAGATTCACTTGTCCAATAACATACAAAAACAAAACGTTCACAATTCGCGCAACCCCGACTAAACACGTTCTGATGTGCGAAACGGAACACCGAAAATAGAAGCCTATTGGTCAATGCATCACGAGTGCACGCTATGCGTTACGTTTCTTCATGATAGAGGGGTGCTGGGCGGCATGTGCTTGCCGATAGAATAGAATCATCGTCGTGATTCCCAAAAAAAAAAAAGAATTAACCAAAGACAAAGATGAATCAAATGATTTATTTTTAATTAGATTCATGTTAATAAAATGGCAAAATGTCATGCCTTAGCTGACGAAAATTTTGAGTGCCCTACCTAAAATGAAAACCAGAAGAAACAAATCAAACAAAATACGTAACAAATATGAATTTAATCAATTTCCAATTTTTTAAAATTTCCGGAAAACCCGAACATGTCACCATCTTTAAGCTTTTGTGGTCTCAGTTCTTCATTAACACGAAGGGCATCTAGTTGATCAAAGTACTCCTGGCGTTGTTTAAATTCTTGTCGGAGGATGTCTAACAATCACCGTTGTTAAAATACACATGAAAGTTTTCAAAAATTGTCTTACCTTGTAATTCTTCCAAAGATTTTTCTTTACCTCCACAATCTCTCGGTAGAACTTCCTCGCCGATCTGTTCAAAGATAGTATTCCAATTTTCACATACATGTATCTGTAATCCAAATTTATAATCATTATTCGCGATTTAAAAAATATACATTGAAAATTACTTACACGCTCAAATATTTTAGGTTTTATAGTGTTCTTAATAATATTCAGAAACCATTCCGCAGAAGAGGGGGCGTTAACTATGTAAACTGCTTTGATACGATTCGAGAAAACTCTCTGCAATACTAAAGTTTTACTAGGCAAATTAACAAATCTTATTTTACCTTGTATATAACTACTAGTGCGTTGTACATAGTTGTTGGTTTTACTTTGAACAGAAGACTTGAGGGAGTATTTTGACCGTCCATTATAAGGATATCGCCATATGTAATATCTTCAGTCAAACGAAGTTCTTGTATATTTACTAAAAGGCGAACAGCGTCATCAAAATCGAAATGTTTCGTTAAGGATGTATCTCTTATTTTATGGTAAAGCACTCTATAGAAGTCCTTTGTAAGTTTTGGAAGAGGAACAAAATACCTAAAAGAGCTTGTGACAATTATTGTTATACGAATTCTTGTAACTGGTAGTACATTGCCTTCAACATATATTCCATGTAAGGTAACTTGGGATTAATATTTCCAAATATATCAGTTAAGTGGGTTCTTACTCTATAGTAATTCTCTATTTTTTCCTTACATCTTTCCACGCTGCCTTTGTTTAAAATAAGAAAGTTTTCGATTTTTTTGTCGGCTGCAAAAATTGAATTGTTTTATTAAATTTAAAAAATGAAAGTTAACGTTATTTTTGTGAACTGACTGACAAAATGGACCCAAAAGACCAAAAATTGACACAGGAGTAAAGTTATTGAAAGAATATTTTGAAGCATTATTATTAATTAAATAAACAATATTCTAGTAGGTAATAGGAAATAATTGCAACCTTAGATTTTAGTTAAATTAACAAAAAAAAAAAATGTATTTGAGTTTAACAAAGCAGACTAGGTATAATATAAAAAATAATTGTTGCTTTATTTCGCCTATTTGAATGTTTCAGACTTATAAGAGGCTTCTTACCCATTACTTCTGGAAAATGTGGTTGTTTGATAATCCATTCTTTAATTTTTGTTATATCTTCATAAAAAGAACCTGTTGATGAATAATTTAATAAATGCAGTACGAGTTCCAAAATGTTATCATGAACTTCAAACAAGTTCCTTGAACTTTCCATGACTCGACGCACACGTAGTTGTTGATTTTTGGTACAAACTGAATGAATTGTTGCCTTTTTAAAATAAACACCCACTTAATTACTGTTAGTGTATCAACTGGTGTTGTGCATAATGGTTTTATCTGATGCTCTTTGGACTTATTGTGACTGAGAAAGTGAACTGGTCACCAGGTACTAACGACCTCAACTGCAGGAGTGAAAAAATATTAACGGAGGAGTACGATTTTGCTAAAAAATCCTGTCGTACTGGTACTCCATAGGCGTATTGTGTTCCCTCACGTACTGTGTGTGCTTATACGTTGCGTTATTTTTTTGTTTTTAATAAACTCAATATGTTGAGCTGCAAACTTTGTAAATTATCGGATTTGTGTAAATATTCTTTTAAAAGCAGTTAATTTTAAGTTTTAGTTCGTTTCATGCCCATGACGGATGATAAACTAAATTGCTGCGCCACTGGTTGGCCATACTTTGGAACCAGAGGCGTGGTTAACTCGAGTGCATAGTGGTAAACCCTGACACAAATACTGTATAAACAGAGAGAAAGAAAACACAGGTTAGGGAGCTACGTTACGGTGGAGAGGTTAAAATTTTTATAAAGATATTTGGAAACAAGAGTTGTTGTGTATTTAACAGTTTAGCTATTTTTATACTATTCTTTATTTCATTGAAATGTCATCGTTGAAAATTATTCTAAACATAATAATAATAAAGCCTTTGTTTTTGTTAACATTGTAACTTGATTAATATATAACAGTCTTGCCTCCCTAATTTCATAGTTCAAATCAGTAAAATTTTTAGATTACAAAATTAACCTTTGAACTGGTTTCTTAATTCTAGTCATAGAGATCTCAGACTGGAGAGACGTTAGAGAGAGAGGGTACGGTGACCATTTGAGAGGTCCGAATCGGTAGGCAAAACAAAGCAACTTCCAGTTAAAATTTACTTTTAATTACTCACTTCCTGGTGTGTGTGGCATTTCTGTGCAGTTCTAAAGTGCTTTTTTTCTTACAATCGCAATAATAACAATCATATTCACGATGGTTACATCTTGTTGTGCATTTGGATGCGAGGAGCGGCATCACAAAGGCTGTAATATTTCATTTCATCGGTTAGATATCTGCTGAATAATTTTTTCATACAATCTTTATTTAATTTAATTTCAGTTTTCCGACAAATCTGTTGCTAAGAAAGCAATGGATTGTTGCACTTAAACGAGATAAATTTGTTCGGACGTCTGCGTCAAGAGTGTCTAGCAAACATTTTAAAAATGAGAATTTTCGGCAGTTAATAAATTCTGTTAATCCCACACAACAACTGAGAATTTTTCAAAACATAAAAAAAAATTAAACAAGGCCTAGAAAACTGACTAACAATGAGACCCAATGAGACCCTTTCGGCACTGCTAAATTTAAAAAAATAGAGGTGAACTTACAAAGCCATCAGTTGATGTCATCAAAGTTTGTAAGATAGCTGAAACCACTTTCAGAACTATGAAATATAATATTTCAGCGAATGTTATTAATATTCTTACAATTAAAACCATTAGATTACTAAATTTCAGAAATATGTTTAATGTCTTAAATGACCACATTTTGGATCAAGATCCACTTAACAATCATGTAGTCCAGTTGCTTTATGTAATTTTACGTATTTTTTTATTATTAGACTGAATTATGAAAACAGCAGAAATAATCAAGTTCCTAATAAAATCAGACAGGTATACACAAAATTAATTTTGTTCAATAAATTGTGTGTTTATATTCATTTTGTATTGTATGTATACAGTGTCCTACAAAATAAAAAAAAACGACAACAAAGTTGAATTTTAAAATCATTTTTACATTATCTCCTATTTAACTCAACGGCACCGAAGCTCGTTCTTGCCTACCGATACGTGTTGGCCTTGTCTAACAACACTCACTGTAGATATGTTTATTTCTCTCTCTAGTTGTCACCGCATGCGAGCGGTATTACGCGCCTCAACATTCTATCCATTAGTTATTAGATCATTGATTCTAGTAGATCGACGTATCGCGGGCTGTACGCTTGTTTCTGGATCCATTAATTGTTGTTCAAGTTGATCATCTTTTTGAATAATAACTGGTAGTGTTCTTCTGTTGATCTAATTTCTTTCTTTCGAATGAGCTCTTGATTTAGTGTGTTTTGTGTTGATTGAATCAGAATGTTGGTGTTTGGAGAATTCTTACAATCAACTTCTAGGTCCAAGGTAGTGCCAAAACCTGTTGCAGTGTTGATATTCATTTTCTTCTCCACATTACAGGAACGAAGTTGATTGTAATGACGCTTAATTACATAACCGTCACCTAGTTCTACTAAATAGTGTAGATTACCAATACATTTTGTAATTATTCCATACTTCTATAATCCATGTCTTGATAATTTCTGGATTGAACTCTATCACCCACTTGAAAATGTTTCTCGAAACTCGATTTGTTTTTCTTTTTTGCTGATTCAGTTGGTCTCATAAAATCTAACTTGGTTCGTACATTTCTTCCTAAAAAGAGTTCAGAGGGCGTCTGTCCAGAAGATAACGGAGTAACTCAGTTCATTCATCATGCATTTAAATTTTGTTTGACAGTATCGTTCTGCTGGATGTCCTGGTGCAATCATCCGTTGTTTAATACCATTCCGTTCACAAAATGCTCTAAATTCATTTGATTTGAAGATGATTGTCACTAATATTTCTGGTAATCCATACCGGCTAAAGATTTCTCGTAAATGATAGATGGTGCTCGGTGATGGAGAATTTTTAACCATAATTACTTCTGGCCATTTGGATTTGGCATCAACAAGAATTAGAAAATGATGGTTGTAAAATGGACCTGCATCCATCTTCTTCCCATAATGGCTGTACCATAATCAGAAACGACAAATAAATCTCCCATGAACTTATTCTTTTTATATGTAAGAGGTATTCGTATGTAACCCAGAGGTTTTTATGAAGCAACAAATATTTAAACCTCTGACCGACTGGACTGCCAGTATCACACTCAAATTTAACTGGTTTGCCAAAAATTTGTACTGTAATGAACATTCTTGGTTTATAAGCTGACGAAGAGGTATTGAAGATATCGACAACATTATTTATTTGAAATTCTTCATCAACAGAGGAATTTGAACCGATGTCGACACTTTGTCGATTTTTTTGAAGTAATGTAGAAAGACATACTTTATTTATGTGCCCTTTGTTTCGACAGAGATTACAGTGAAGTTTTTCTTTGATGCGACATTTGTCACTTTGGTGATTATTTTTTCCACAATGTAAGCACAATCCTGATAGACCCAATTCTTGTAAATTTATGCTTCGACCTGTTATTTTTGAAGATTTTTGACGTGAAGATATAGTTTGACTATATTTTGATGCTGATTGCCCTTTAGTAAAACCAATTGTATGAAGATTATTTGACGCATGTGATGAGTCTTCTCGATGTTAAATTCTTGAAGTTTCGATTGCCAATGCTGTTTCTAATCCTTTACCAAAAGAGACGTTTACTAATTGAAGATAATGCTGGAATCTTGCAGTCCTCGGATAAACTGAGCTCGTAGTAACATGTCGATCACAGATTTCGAACAAGTTAAACAAGGAGGTTTTTTCTTTTTACATTCCGTTTTGAATTCACAATTTTTAATTAATTCTTTCAATCCTGCAATGAATGTAGAAATTGATTCACCTGGTTGTTGAACTCTTGAAAAGAATTTATGTTGTTCATCTAAAATATTTTTCTTCGGTGCAAGATGATTTCTTAGAAGATCCATTAATTCTTGGTAGGTTTTTGTAGCTGGTAGTTCTGGAGAGGTCAAACTTGCAAGTAATTTGTAATGTCTGCTGCCCAAATAATTTATTAATACCATAATTTTGGCATCACTAGTTTCTTTGTCGTTTTTATGCAAACCTCTTAATTTGAAAAAAATTTCGAGTCTTTGACTGTAACTCTCAAAATTTTCAACGATTTCATCAAATCCGTCGAAAGTTATAGCCTGGGTCTGCAAAACTTCTTGTATACTTGCAGTCGATTTAACAGTTTAGATATTTCTTATATTATTCTTTATTTCATTGAAATGTCATAATTGAAAGTGGTTCTAAAACAAAATAACAATAATGTTTTTGTTTTTAACATTGTAACTTGATTAATAAGTGTAACAAGAGATAATCACTTTATGTCCTTGATCAAATTTAACTACATATATTATTTTTCAAAATTTAAGCAAATTTCAAGGTCGACAACTTACCAGTGTAGTTAGCGGAGATCACAACCCTCGCAAAACTGTAGGGTCGCGGACGTTACAGTAAACAACACGTTTCGTTGTACCATCGCTGGACAAAAAAAACTGGGACACAATAGGTAACTAGATAATTTTGAAAATTCGAAATTTAAAACGTGTAAGTTGGGCTTTTCCTGCCAAAAGTTTTATTTATTAGGTTTGTGAAACATTTTCGCATATTTTATTTATTGTTTTCAAGAAATTAGTCGGAAAGATAAAGGCATAAACGAGAGCGTAAAATTAGGAACGTAACTTTATTCAAGAGAAAATAAAAAACTGGAATTATAACTAGAAACATTATACTGAAGATGCCAATTCAACTGATCAGTATTTTGTCATTGCACCATTTGCATCGATCACATTCTGTAGTCGACGAGGCATGGAAGCAACTAACTGCCTCATATATCCAGGTGTTACCGTTTCCCATGCCTCGACAATTTTTTCTTGTAATTCTAGTGGATTTCTAGGTCGAAAATCATTTTGATAAATATATTTTTGCATTTCTCCCCAAATATTTTCAATTACGTTTAAATCTGGGCTCCTAGAGGGCCAAGGCAAAACATTGACTCCCTGGGCTTCCAAATACCGACTTACCAGTCGGGCAGTTATCCTGCAATGGGTTTTATAATTATTAAAAAAAAATGAAAAGAAGAATAGCACAAACTTGTTGAAATATAAAGTTTCGTTCTCCAAAAACTGGTATTACTGAGGGGAGCATAAGTTCTTCTAGAAGCCTTCTGTATACATTAGCGTTTAATCTTTCTTCTACTATTGCGCAAATTCCACGTCCTCTGCTGCTAACCCACCCCCAAACATTAACGGAAAAGCGACCGGATTGTTTATATTTATTGCAATAGCGTTCATCATATCTCGTTCCTGGGGGTCTATAGACACGACGACGTCCATTACTATATGATTTGAAAGTTTTTTCGTCGGAAAATATCACATTATTCCACATATCTGCAGGTTCATTGACAAATTCCTGAGCAAATAATACCCTATTTTCCTTGTTTTGCTCAGTTAAAAATATTTTATTGGCAGCAGCCCGATTTCTTAATTCAGTTTCGTGGACTCTCTTCCGGGCTGTTTTCAGTGACGCAGGGAAATTCGTTTGCTGCCTTGCGTTAACCACTGTTTCGAAAGGATATTCTCGAATGAAATTTGCCAATTGAATGTTTTTGTCTGCAGTCGTTTTTTTTGGACGACCCGACCCCGCTCGTCTGATAATTCTACCATATTCATTAATTTTTTTTTTCGCCAGTAGGACAGTATTCTTGCTGATATGCAGCTCAGTTGCTATTGTTCTAATTGAGACCCCATCCCTTAAACGTTGCGCAATAGTTTGCTTTTGAACTTCATTCAAACTTGGCATTTTTTAATTGGCACTTGACATTAATCAAGGTGACATTTTTTAAATTTCATTTTGAATTACATTTTAAAGAGATGTTTACAATGCAAAAATTTTCAGTGTCCCAGTTTTTTATTTCCACCGATGGTACATCTGTGTTGTACTCGTCTATAATATTGTAAACAAAAGAAAATGTAACTAAATAGTATGTTATATGACGGAAAACACAGAATTTACATTGCTTTTACTCTCATGTTTCAACACTGCTGCTGTACATAGCAAGGATTTTAGAGCCGTTTGCATCGAGGGCTTAATGCTGATTGTTGTTGACATTAAATGCCAAATGAAAAAGTGACAAGCTGACAAGTTATTAGAAAAACATTCTGATTCAGAATCAGAATCGAGAGAAATTATGATTGGGGGTATGTCTTCATATGGTGCATTACCCATTAAACGCTTCCAATCATCCCTGATCAGCCGTTCACAATATCTAATAAAATTTTGCCATTTGTCTGCACCTACTGTAGCAAGAGCCTCCCGCCATAAGGACTGTACAACACTAATAGCACCACCGTGTTCCCGAATATGTTTTTTGTAATATAGTTTACACTGTCCCCACACCAGTTCAATTGGATTATACTGACAGTGGTAGGAATATTGAAAAATAGGTGGATAATTCCTCTTGCTCTCGTCACTGCCATACCATTTATCCTGGGCATATTTATAAATCTGTTCCTTTAGGATCTCTGCTGGGTGCTTTTAAGTTGTTCTTCTAACTTCCCCACTCCGTAAGAACATAATCTATCATAAATATTGCGACAGAACGCGCTCATACAAAACGATTCAAAATTAATGCGGTTCTTGACGTCTCAAGTGACAGATCAGTCACTATCGCATTGTCGATAAAGTAAAATAAGGAGGTGTAAAAAAATACTAAACTACACAGTTAAGAGTAAATTTTTGGGTTTTGCGTGTCCTTGACCTTCGCGCCCATTTTGAAAAATAATATACTACTGAGGTTTATTCAGTCACTTTACAATTATTTTTTTTTATTAAGTACTTTTAACCCAAATACTCAAAAATATTGTTTTGTTTTTCTCTACGAATCGTTTACCTGACCTGCTGGGATTATTATACTGTGTACGTCCCCACAAAGAGAAGATTAACGTAGTAGGGATTATTTCTCTCGCCTTCGGCTTCAGTCCCTTGGTACATACTCGTAATATAATATTCATTGACGTTTTAATTTGCTGTTTCGTATTTAAGGCCCTGAAGATTATGAAAATTTGGTCTTTTTTTTACTTCTGAAGTGTTGTAATCCAGCCCATTTGACGAATGGCTACTTTCATGTTTTTTAGATATTTCGTACCTTCTGGAAAAAAAATAGGTTTTCTGTTTCCGTCTGTCTGTAGTCTGTTGGCAATTTTATTACACAAAACGGTGGTCTCTTTACTGTGAAATTCTAATAAGTCTCTTAGAATTATTTTTATGCAGCAACAAACCTTGTTTCTTTTTTTAGTTCTAATCTTGTATTAAGATGTAGGTTTTCAAAAACAAAAAATCACAGCATAATTTTAGAATAGAAAAAACCTGCAACTGCTTGAAGGTTAAATAAAACGTCTGTGTTAATGTAATGACTTGTTATTTACGACTTTTAACTTTTTTTCAATTAAGCGAATTATTAAATTATTAGATTATTCAATATTCATTCAAATTTAATGAACTTTGTTAATGAATGCATTAAACACTGAAAATTATTTACATCTTTTTAAAACTTATGATTGTCAACTATTAAGTGCCTAAGTACATACTTACTGACACAATGCATAATCCGTACCCAGTTTGCCTTTTGGTGTCTGGGGCTGACACACTAGGCCATACAGCTGGGTGGACCGTCCAAGCCTTGACTTGGTAGATTGGTTTAACTCGCATGATTTCTATAATTATACAAGTTATAAATTTTTTTTATATGAAAATTTTGTATCTCATTTAATTGTATCCGAGGCAAGAGAATGTCGTTAACCCCGATTAACAATATGAACATTGAATTTACTTTCAACAATCAGCTCGAAAGAATCAGGGTTTTTATCAGTTTATTATATCTGTCTTTTCGATGGTGACGGTAGATCACTGTTTATTAATAACATTTGACTTGAACAAAATAGATAACATTGTCAAAATAGTTACACTGGTTATTTCATTTCTTGTCACTTAGATAATAATAATAATAATAATTTTATTCAGCCGATACATAGAAACACAAATTTTGACATGATTTCTTTCATCTCATAAGAACATTACCTCTACCAATATTATCGTCAGTACTATACCTGAATCACAGGCCGATACCCCTGAAGAAAAAAATAAAGATGATCTAAACAGCGTTATGAAACTCATTACAGACACTGTAAGCACAAATGAGATTGTCAAATGTTTCCGTATTGGAAAGCCTATGCAGTCAAAAATTCGTCTGTTAAAAGTAGGCTTCCTGACAGCTGAACATGCTCAAAGTGTTTTAAGAAATTATAAATCATCACGAAATAATGTCTATGTCAATAGGGACTTAACTCAGCTTCAGCAAAATAAAGCAAATTCTGTCCGGAAAGAGTTTAAAGATCGCATTACCTAAGGTGAAACAAACATTAAGTTAAAATATTACAATGGGGGCACCTAACATTATTACATTAAAAAACCAATAATTGTCCAACAGGAAGTTGCCAATAATAGTGCCACAAACTTGTTCAGATTTGATATAGTGTATCAAAACGTTAGGGGTCTAAATACAACAACTGATGGACTTAACGGATAAAGTCTTATCGTTTAAATTGTTTCCAAATAATTTTACTGTATTCCGTAATGATAGAGCTGAGGGTAGAGGAGGAATAGCTTTAAGGCACGAGAGATTGAATTAGTATGTCCAATTGAGAAAATAAATGTATTGGGTATTAAAATATCTCAAAAAAAATGAATACATATCCATTTTAATGTGTACATTCCATCTTCATGTACATACGAGGATTATTGTCAATTCTTGGATTATCTAGAATCTTGTATTGATTTTAAAAAACTGGTCTTAATATGTGGGGATTTTAATATACCAGAGCTGAGGGACTGTGTTGTATAGCATAGGACTTCTCAACTATTTAATATCAATAATGGGTTTTTGCAATTCTGCAATTTTCGTCAACATAACATAATCACGAATTCATATAATCGGCTTTTGAATTTAGTCCTGTCAAACGAACATATAAATGTGGAAGTGGTGAGAGAAGAGATGGCCTTACTGAAGGAAGACGCACACCATCCGTGCTTGAAAATCTACGTAGAAATGAAATGTATGAAAGAAACACCCTTTCAGGGTAACAACCGAATGAACAAACTTAATTATCGTAAAGTAGACTTTCAAAACTTGTACGCAGCAATAGCATCAATCGATTGGTCCTCAATCCTATATATTGAAGATCTTGATCACGCTTGTGACCGCTTCTACAGTATCGTAAACCATACAATTGAGCAATATGTATCAGTATGTTCCCATTCCACTTTTCACAATAGTTATCCTGTATGGTTCACGAAAACCATTATAAGTAATATTCAGCTGACGCGAAGGCACTGGAACCATTACAGAAAAGCAAAATCACTTTTTGATTTGGACATGATCAAAAGTTTGAAAAAAATCATAAAACGTGATATCCGCATTGAATATTCAACTTTTGTGAAAAATACTGAAAATTCAGTGAAAAATGACCCAAAAAGTTTTTGGTCATTTGTTAATTCAAAAAGGAAGACTATCCGCATACCTGGTTATATGGTGTATGAGGACAAAGAGCTTTCCACGTCATAAGATATTGTGGATGCATTTGCATGTCAGTTTGCATCGGTTTTCAATGAAGATGATGTATGTGACAAAAATTATGATAACGCAAACTATGGCTGTGACCTCTGTGATTCAATGCGGTGCCGTTCTCTTCGTTGTAATAAATTGATCTATGATAATGTTAATGTTTTACATAAGTTTGTAATAACTGAAGGTGATATTATAAAGGCTGTGAAGAAATTTAAGGGAAATAATGTTAGCGGACCTGATATGATTCCAGCTTTTCTTGTCAAACATTGCATTAACTGTTTTATAATACCTTTATGTTATATATTTAAATTTAATTTAGTTTTAAAACGTTCAATTTATCCTTGTGTTTGGAAAATATCTAGAATATGTCCCGTGTTTAAGTGTGGAAACAAAATGAATATTAAAAACTATCGCCCTATTGTTCTTCTATCAAATTTTGCAAAAATTTTTGAATCCATTGTATCAAATAAAATTTATTCACATGTTTTGTCAAGGGCAAATCAACAACATCCAATTTATTTGAATTTACAAATTTTATTTCGAAGTCTTTGGATCAAAGGAAACAGGTGGATGTTATTTATACTGATCTGTCAAAGGCTTTCGATAGAATGAATCAGTGTATGTTAATGTCTAAGTTAAGAATTTATGGAATTTCTAATGAATTAATCATGTTATTGAAATCAGTAATTACTAATAGAGTGCAGTATGTGGAATACAATGGTCATAACTCGAAAAAGTTTAAGATTAGCCAGGGAGTTATACAAGGTTCAAATTTGGGACCTTTACTATTCGTTTTGTTTTTTAATGATGTCCTCGAGAATCTTAATTGTAGAGCTTCTATATATGCAGATGATGTAAAAATTGTAGGTGTTAAAAATTCGACAGCAGATTGTTTTAATTTACAAGAGAATTTGGATAGATTGCTATTATGGTGTGACAGGAACATGTTGGAAGTGAATAAAAAAAAGTAAAATAATGAAATTTGGGAGAATTCCAAATTTGCATAAATTTTATTATAATGTTAAAGGCACTCCCTTAGAGTTATGTGATCAAGTGTTAGACTTAGGTGTTATGATGGACTCGAAATTAACCTTTGTTCCGCACATAGAAAATATCAGTTGTTCTGCACTAAAAATGCTTGGATTTATTATACGAAATACATCTGATTTTCAAAATGTATCATGTATTAAACTCCTATTCTATAGTCTTGTGAGGTCCAAACTGGAATATTGTAGCATTATCTGGAGTCCATTTTATCAAACACATATTAATATACTAGAAAATATATTAAGAAAATTTGATAAACACTTATATTTTAAAAAGTTTGGGCATTACCCAATACGGCATTATGAAGAGCGTAAACTTATTTGGTCTGTTAATGAAAGTTCACTATATGCTAGGCGAAATATTTCCAAATTGGTATTTTTACAAAAAGTCCTCAATGGACAGATCAATGAGTTAAACTTGTTAGTTCCTAGGACAGGATCCAGATCATACAACACCTTTTTCTACAGAATTTTCCGAATACACATCAGCCCACTGATTTCCAGCATAAGGTTGGATAATTGTCTTAGCTTAAATGAGGATATTTTCCAAATAAATTTTAATTCTCCTACATTCAAGAAGAGAGTGTTAGCTTTTTATCAAGATTATAATTGTGTTTTTACATAAATGTCTCTAGGTTATAGGTATATATTTATTTACTATGTATTTATCGCAAGTATTTATGTTTAATTTTTGTATCCATTATAGGCAACAATGCCTGTTGGACAATAAATTTATTTATTTATTTATTTATTTATTTATTTATTTATTTATTTATTTATTTATTTATTTATTTATTTATTTATTTATTTATTTATTTATTTATTTATTTATTTATTTATTTATTTATTTATTTATGGAAAATGTGGTTGTTTGATAATCCATTCTCTAATTTTTCTTATATCTTCATAAAAAGAACTTGTTGATGAATAATTTAATAAATTCAGTACGAGTTCCAAAATATTATCATGAACTTCAAACAAGTTCATTGAACTGTCCATGACAAGACGCACACGTAGTTGTTGATTTTTGGTATAAACAGAATTCAGTATTGCCTTTTTAAAATAAATACCCCCTTAATTAGTGTTAGCAGTTTATCAATTGCTGTTGCGCACAGTTTTATCTCATGCTCTTTGTACTCTTGTGACAGAGAAGGTGAACTGGCGACCAGGGACTGACGACCTCAACTGCAGGAATGAAATCTTGTATTAAGGTGTAGGTTTTTAAAAACAAAAAATCACAGCATAATTTTAGAACAGAAAAAAGCTGCAACTGCTTGAAGGTTAAATAAAAGGTTTGTGTTAACGTAATGACTTGTTATTTACGACTTTTTACTTTTTTTCAATTAAGCGAATCATTCAGTTATTACTGTTATTAGCTTATTCAATATTCATGTAATAAAATTTAATGAACTTTGTTTATGAATGCATTAAACACTGAAAATTAGTTACATTTATCAAGTACATAATTACTGACATACAATACATATTCTGCACCCAGTTTGCCTTTTAGCGTTTGAGGCTGACACACTGAGCCATACAGACGGGTAGGCGATCCAAGTCTTGTCGGTCACCCATCCAAGGACTCCGAGTAGAGTCGTTTAACTCACATGATTTCTATAATTATACAAGTTATAAATTATTTTTATTTGAAAATTTTGTAAAAAAAACGATTTCAAGAGAATGTCGTTAACCCCGGTTAACAATACGAACTTTGAATTTATTTTCAACAATAAAATCGGAAGAATCAGTGTTTTCATCAGTTTATTATGTCTGTCTTTTCGATGGTGACGGTAGATCACTGTTTATTCTGTATTAGAAAAATTAATATCAATTTATATTCTTACTGGACAAAGGTCATATGTCAAAATTTTAATCAATATTTAATTTTTTAAAATTTCCAGAAAACCCGAACATATCGCTGTCTGTAAGTCTTTGTGGTCTCAGTTCTTCGTTGACACGAAGGGCATCTAGTTGATCAAAGTACTCCTGGTGTTTAGTAAATTCTTGTCGGAGGATATCTAATAATCACCGTCGTTAAAATACACATGAAAGTTTTCAAAAATTGTCTTACTTTGTAATTCTTCCAAAGATTTTTCTTTACCTCCACAGTCTCTCGGTAGAATTTCCTCGCCGATCTGTTCAAAGACAATACTGTCTTTGAACATACATACATTACAGATACATATATGTGAAAATTGGAATACTCCAATTTTCACATATATGTATCTGTAATCCAAATTTATAAATACTGGTGATTAAAACAATATACTTTGAAAATTCCTCACTCGCTCGAATAGTTTAGGTTTTATCACGCTCTTAATAACAGTTAGAATCCATTCTACAGAAGAAGGAGCGTTCATTAGATAAAGTGCTTTCATTCGATTCGAGAAAACCTTCTACAAAAATAAAATTTTACAACGTACATTAATCAATTTTATTTTACCTTGTATATAACTACTAATGCGTTGTATAGAGTTGTTAGTTTAACTTTGAACACAAGACTTGGGGGAGTATTTTGACCGTCTATTATAAAGACATCGCCATATGCAACATCTTCAGTCAAACGAAGTTCTTGTATATTTACTACAAGACGGACAGCGTAATTATAATCAAAGTTTGCCGTTAAGGGTGCATCGCGTATTTTATGATAAAATACTCTATACATGTTCTTTGTAAGCTTATGAAGAGGAACCAAATACCTAAAATAACGTGAAAATTATTGTTTTAAGAGTTTTCCAGACCGGTGGTACATTGCCTTCAACGTGTAGTCCATGTAAGGTAATTTGGGATTAATATTTTCAAATATTTCAGTTAAGTGGGTCCTTACGCTGTAGTAGTTTTCTATTTTTTCCTTACATCTTTCGACGCTGCCTTTGTTTAATATAAGAAAGTTTTCAATTTTTTTGTCGGCTACAAAAATTTAACCAGTTTATTAAATCTAAGAAATACGAGATGCGGTGCCTATATATGGTCATTTGTGATACAGAACAATAACAATAAGAAGTATTGCTAATACTGATTGCTGTAATAGTCATTTACATTACAAGTGGGGTAGAAGCGGCATTACACAACTAGTGTGGAGTATGCTCTAACCCACGACTGCTTAGATACGACACAAAATTAATAAAAATTTTGTCATGAACACTTTTTTATTAATGAATCGGGGGTGGCTCTCCCTAAATTTTACTGTCGTAATACAGAAGACGATTTTTTATTAAATATTCATCCGAATCCATTATTTTCAAATTTTTATTTAAAATCAAACAATTTCACTCGCGCAAAATGAAAAAGAAAACCCGCGATTGACTTACTGCTGCTGAGCACTATCAGAACAGGACCCGACTCCAACTGAATGCGGCGGCTAGACGCGTGGTTTCCATGGTAACGGTGTAAACAAAACGTCTAAATCAGCCACGATTTGGTCACTTTTTCCGGCTTTTATCAGCACTTCATCAGCAAAAACATATCATATATCCAAGACACAACATCTTTAATTATAAGTGGGTTTAAGTTTTGATACATTTTATAAAAGGGGAGCGAGCTAACAAAATTAATTTTGATAATTATGACACAAATTTCCGGATAATTTTTTAAGTATTGAAAATTACTATTTTGCTATGTCCAGTGTGTTTGACCCCCCCCCCCCTGCGATTTGTACGAAAAATAATGTTGCCATAAGCAAAAGCAAACCGTTGATTGCATTGTTAAAAAGGCCATCAGAAGGGTACAGACCCAAGAAGTCAAAAATATTTATTTTAGGATGAAATTGGAAAGTTGCTGAAAAAAGCTGACGATAAGCAGTTTTTGATGACTGGGGTAAGATATGCCTAAAATGTCTTCAATTTATTTTAATTCATATTGTTCTTAGCTTGGCATTGCTGGAGTTTGCAAGAAAGAAGAACTCACTAACTAGTTCCTAGAAAATGTTAACAATGAGGAGTTGGTTTTCTATATACATAGCACAACTCCCGAACACCAAAACCAAAATTTCCAGAGAATTTTTTGTAACGGTTGGTAAAATCCAGGGACCTGATATAGTGGAAATACCTAGAAAATATTTGGCATTACGTCCTCAGCATACCAACCATGGAAGACTTTTTGTTGAATACAGAAAAGGTTTTTGTACAGTACAACCTATACACATTAATACGTTTAGAAGCATGCTAAAAGACATCACTACATTTTTTAATTTATCAGATCCGAAAGAGTGCACTGGACTATATTTTGTTCGTACTGTAGTGGTCATGAAAGGTCGAGAAAATATAAACGTAGAGAGTCGACCGATTACAACACTTCCTAATATTTTGTTTTGTTTTTTCTTAATATATATAGCCATCTTTTTATAACAAACAACTTAAAACATGGTTAAAATGGTTTATGCAAGGTAATATGTGTTTTGCAACTATGGGGCGGACCCTAATTATATTAATCATAATCATAATCATATTTTGCCTCTTTTCTTAATATACGTAGTTGTCTTTTCAGAACAAGAAACTTAAAATATGTTTAGAATGGTAAATTTTTGTAGACAAAAATCGATCTTGCACTTAAGCCCCGGCATTCGATCTGACAACGAATGAAATATCCATCACAATTGAGAATTTAGATCGCGGTGGGTATGGGGGGGCCTAATCTTCGGCTTTACTTTTTTCTTAATACCTATACATTAGGGTGATTCAAAAAAAAAAATAATTTTTTTTTTCGTGTCAAAGAGGTTCAAAAGTTTCTTTTCAACGTAAAAAAATACCAGTTAAAAGTTGAGCTCTTAATATTAATATTAAGACCGTCCGCATCGCGTTTTTCTATTTCCCATAAGAATAACATGGGAAAATTTTTGTTTGCACCTTCTGATTTTTATTGCTAGCCCGTCGTGTGTCGTGAAAAAAATTCAATCACATATTTTTATAGAGAATTGAACGCTCTACAAAAAGTGTCTCCTATGATTTTGCGAGAAACCTGACTATGATTTTTTAACCCACTGATGCTGAAAATGTTCGGAAAGAGTTTTACTGGCCTTATTATAGCATAAAATTATAAACAATTACTGTTTAAAAAACTAAATTTAAAATGTGTATAAATTTTTGTGGTGATTTATTCCAATAAGACCATCAAATTTATTGTAATGCATCAAAAACGTCAAAATTTGGATAAATTTAACTTTAGCCTAAAATAACTCTTCAACTATCAGGTTTCTCGCACAATCATAGGAGACACTTTTTGTAGAGCGTTCAATTCTCTATAAAAATATGTGATTGAATTTTTTTCACGACACACGACGGGCTAGCAATAAAAATCAGAAGGTGCAAACAAAAATTTTCCCATGTTATTCTTATGGGAAATAGAAAAACGCGATGCGGACGGTCTTAATATTAATATTAAGAGCTCAAATTTTAACTGGTATTTTTTTACGTTGAAAAGAAACTTTTGAACCTCTTTGCACGAAAAAAAAACATTATTTTTTTTTTTTGAATCACCCTACTATACATAGTATTCTTTGAACGACACGATACTCAAAAACATATTTTGCAGTTAAGCTCCGACCCCTTGGTTCACGACGAATAAACAAATCATCACAATTGAGATAGGGTGGGTGGGCGGGGCACATTTTGCCTTTTTTTCTTGGTATGTGCAGACTTATTTCGGCAACAAGAAACTTAAAATATGTCTAAAATGGTAAATTTTTGCAGTAATCAACTTAAATCCTCCACTTTTCTTCTACAACTCCTTGAAATACAGCAAAAGTTGAACATCAAAGTTACAATCAACGGCAACTTGGCAATGGAGTTTATAAATAGGCTTCGGATCTTAGGTTTTTTGCCTTTTTATATCTACTTCAGGCATTGCAGCGAAATTTATATATTTAACCGAATTAAAAAAATTCTGTTTATTTAACGCCCATTTATTACTACCTAAAATGCCTAATTTACCGTTAGAGACCTAAAGTGTTAATTAAACGCCCTAATTGTACTTGCAAAATAGAGATTTTCCGTGAATTCATTGTTTTGGCTGGCAGATTGTTTAAAAATGGGTTGTAAACAACGCCTTTGAGTTTAATGGTACGGGTTGGTGTCGCCAACTGACAACGCTGCCTGCATTTCATTTAGATTATAGCCGGAAGGAGGTGAATCTTTGAAAAAGCATTTTATTTTAGAAGTTTATTGTTAGTGATACTGAGTGTCTTTGGGTGTTAGTGAGTGTGCTGGGGCCGGTTTTGATTTTTGTGCATACAGTAAAGAATCCTCAAAATGCCTAAGGTAAAATCATCCATGAAAGATAAAATCAAATTATGGTTAGGGAATAATTTGGACACTAATTTTCAATTTCCTTCTTCAACCAAAGACAATGAGTTATTCTGCAAAGTGTGTGGAAAAATTGTAAGTAAACATTTAAAATACTGAAGCTTGAATTATGTTCACATTTTTGTTTCCTAGTTTAAGTGCGAAAAAAAATCACACTTTGATTGCAGTGGCGATGCACATAAAAAGAACGAGAATAAATCCAGTAAACAGACTTTAATAAACATTAGTTCCGACAATGATTTTACGCAATTTTGCACCGATTTATGTAGGGGATTTACCAGATGGTGCTTCATACATCATCAAAATTGGTACTAATCTGAAGGTGTTTTATGAAAATATAAGCATTAAAGAAAGAATTCCTGAATAAAGCAAACGTTAAGAATGAAGTCTTGTACATTAAAACTCACTTTAAAATAATTGCTGATGCAATAGAACAATTAGAAACTATAGGTTTAAAATTAAACCAAAGTATGGAAATTGTGGAAAAAGTGTATACATCTTTAAAAAACACACCAGTAAAGGTGGGGGAAATGGCGTTTCAAAAATTATGTTTTCTATTAAAAAAGAATCCAGGATACGATTTTATATGTTCAGTAAATAACGTAATTTGCGGTTATGGAAATGCTACCAACAATACATACATAAAGCAAACCTGCTTGTAAAGCTTTTGTAACTCATTTTAAATACCTGAATTATTATTTTTGCTTTTGTTAAATGCGACTTGCTTTAATTTGATCACCATTTTTTGCGATAACTTAGAATTAGTGGACGTAATTATACATCGTTTATTTATTTAATCATTTTTTCGTTTGTTACACAAAATATTTGTTTCTAGAATGTTTTGTTTAATGTTTTTTTTTAAATATATATTTTTTTGATGTATGCTTTTTCGTTGAGCAAATATTTTTTCCTCCAGGTTTTTAACCTAAACTAAGATTTTTATAACCTAATTCGTCAATTTTGGGACCTAAAAATATCTCCTTTTATTCATTTTTTAACGACCTAAAATCCGAAGACTATTTATAAATTACAACTTTCAGCTCTAAAAGCAATGTCAGCGGGAACAGCAACTGCAACGGTAAGTCTATAGATACCACTGTCATCAAAAAAAGATGTTCATGGAATAGTTCCAAATCTCACAAAAATCTACGATGAATTTTCTTCAGAAGACAAAATTTTGGAAATTTTATGACTGAAGCGCCAGTTGGAAACCTAAGAAGCGGTTCAGTGGACTACATTGGAGATTTTCAGATTCGTCATAAAATGGGGCTGTTTTGAGTGTGTTCCAAGTTTAGCGCTTTGTCTAAGATTTTGTTAACCATTTGTGCTTCGGTGGCTTCTGTACGAAGGTACATCCCAAAAAATACTATTCGTTGAATTATGTAGCGTTGTTTATTAGATGGTGGTTGCGGACAGACTCGTAGTCCGTTCGAAATATACATTGAATTGAACAGTGAAATGGATGGGGGTAGAAACATGGGGTTGGTACCAGTGGTACTAACATGCTCCCCCACGTTGAAGCCAATTCTTCGATAAAAAATATATATACAATACAATAAAATAATCGTAACAAAATTATCAAATTAAAGTCCTTGAAAATAATAGTGCTGACGCGCTTATGTTTCCAGCGGTATCGCACACACCTTTTTCACAGATCGCTTAAACAGGCCATTCGCGGTTTTTACGGTCACTACGCGCACCACACTATCTTCACCAGGATGAAGTTCTGCAATTCGTCCCAGTTTCCATTGCATGGGCGGTAGATTTTCCTCCATTAGCACCACCAATGTGCCGACGTCGATGGCTGTTGCTGGACCCCGCTGACCCTTTGGTCGGCATTGTAGCTGCGATAGATATTCCTTATGCCAACGCTTCCAAAAATGTTGCTGTAGCTGTTGAACTCTTCTCCATCGAGATAATCGGTTGCTTGGGATCATTGTGAGGTCTTCCTCAGCAAGGGCCGTAATGGGTGCCCCACTTAAAAAATGACCCGGCGTTAAGGCGTCGAGATCGTTAGGGTCACAGGATATGGGTGTGATAGGTCGTGTTTTCAAACAAGCTTCGATCGCTGTTAAAACCGTGTAAAATTCCTCGTAATTTAAATTAGCGTCACCTACTACCCTTTGCAAATGCTGTTTAACACTTCTGACCGCTCTCTCCCACAAACCTCCGAAATGTGGGGACCGCGGAGGAATAAAATGAAATTTTATGTTTTGGCAGGTCAATCGCTCGGTTATTTTGTTTTGGAAGGCTTGGGCACGAAAGAGCTGCCGCTCGGCTCCTACAAAATTCGTGCCGTTATCGGAAAATATTTCCGCTACCTTACCTCGCCGCGAAGTAAACCGTTTTAAGGCCGCTAAAAAACCCTCGCTAGTTAGATCTCCTACCAGCTCGTTAACGAATTTTGTCCAAGCATTTTGAAATGTGGGCGGTACCGGTTCGTCCCAATTCAATTTTAATTTCCATAAACCCTGTAGCAGAATTTTGGCCTTTACAATTACTGGATTAACTAGCCCTAAAGGATCAAATATTTTAGCCACGCTTGACAATATGTGCCGTTTTGAAATTTGTTCAGATTCAATTAGTGGAATGTTGACTTGATATCTTAATTCGTCATTTTGACAATGCCAGAAAAATCCTAAAACCTTAACTTCGCTTTCTTTATTCCAACTAACTGATGTTAAGGGTTCCGATTCAGCCACAACTGATTGGGCTGATCCCTGATTAGAACGATTTGCTCTACTGAATTACTGCCTGTTAGAAGGTAGTCCATATAAAAATCCCGATTTATTATTTCGCTGGCTAAAGGATAAGTATTTTGGACTTCCGCCGCTAGCTGTTGCAGACAACGTACTGCTAAATATGGTGCACAGGTTGTACCGTATGTTAACGTTTTCAATCTAAATGTTTGAACTGGTTCATCGTTACTAATTCTCCAAAATATCCTTTGATAATTTGTGTCCTGTTCGTCAACAAGTATCATTCTATACATTTTTGTTATGTCCCCGGAAAGGACGTACTGGTAAGTTCGAAACCGACAAAGGAGTGAAAACAAGTCCCCTTGTATTGTAGGGCCCGTCATTAAAACATCATTTAAGCTTAAGTTATTGGAGGATTTTATGGACGCATTGAATACCACTCTTATTTGAGGACCATCCGGTGTTTGTTTAAAGACCGGATGATGGGGCAGGTAGAAGGTTTTGGGAATTCCTAATTCCTTCGTTGGGACAAGTTCCATGTGGTTTAACGCTAAATACTCCCTCATAAAATTTTGGTAATTTAATTTGAGTAAAGGATTCCTTGCCAGGCGTCTTTCAAGACTGTAAAATTGTTTGAGTGCTAATCCGCGCGAATGACCCAAAGTAGCCTGGTCTTTGAATGGCAGCCTTACCATAAATTTGCCCTGTACATCCCGATGGGTATTTTCAAGGAAATGAGATTCTATTGTACACGATTCGCCGAAGTTGGGTTCATCGACACTTTCTTGTTGCCAAAAATTTGCTACCTGTTCATTTAGTTGTAAATCGGCAGATAATGATAAAATATTACAGGATAAATTTTGGTTGCGATTTTTAGCTGTAGAAACCTTCCCGCTGACTATATGCCCAAAAATAGTTTCTTGTAAAAATGGTTGATTCGGTTTGAACCGAGTTGGACTACCAATCAAAAGGCTCCAAAATATTTCAGCACCGATAAGTAAGTCTACTTTGCGTGATTGTTCGAAATCGGGATCCGCTAAAATGATATTTGGGGGTATACGTATTTTACCTTTATCAATTGACAGTGCTGGTGTGCGTTCCGTAATTTTAGGCATAACTAAACAATTAAAGGAGATTTCAAATTCATTAATTCGAGACTTAACAGTTATATTAACACGCTCAGTAACAGAATTTATTGAACCATTGATTCCCGATACGAAGGTATTTATACCCCTTGGATTTAGATTCAATTTTTTGCACAAGTTATTAGTTATCACATTAGCTTCTGAACCTTGATCTAGTAAGGCACGACATGGATGCAGTTTGCCGTTATTATCTTTAATTAATAAAAGTACTGTTGATAAAAGGACTTGACTAGGTGTCGATACATGCAATGCGGAAGTAGATAGCTCGAAATTATTAATGTGCAGTAAAGTATGGTGTTTTTGACCGCAAGTTTTACAGAGTTTTGGCGAATTGCATTGTGTTACATTATGATTGGTTCTAAAACAATTATGACAAAGTTTTAATTCATCTACTTGTTTCATTCGATCTGTGACCGATTTACCCAAAAATTCAGTACATTGGAAAATGCCATGCGGACTCTTGCAAATTAAGCACATAATTTTTGTCACGACATTTGTTGGAAATAATTTTTGAGCTGGCCTTTGAGAAAATTTAAACGGTTGCTTCACTTGTTTAGAATGAGTCGAACAAAATTTGGGTTCACTATTGTTACTTGAATGTTTCATGGCATTTAAAGCCTCTAATACCTGATATCTCTTTTCTAAAAATTCATTAAATTTTTTATAAGTAGGAAGATCCTTATCCAAACCGATTTGCCATTCCCGCCTGGTCGCGAAGTCCAATTTTTCGGTAATTATAGCGATTAAAAGCGAATCCCATGTTTCTACCGGTTGGTTTAACACCTTTAACCAGTAGCGGCTCGTGGTCCTTTCGTTAGGTAAAGTAAAGTAAAGTAAAGTTAACATGTTGGCAATTACTTTTGTTAAAAGACAGATTGTTTATTCGTTTTTATGAAAACAATACAAATAGCTTTGAGTCAGTAACACATCTCTATTCTATATGAGTACACTTCTCGAATAAAAAACATTTAATTGCTTCACACAAACCAACGAGAAGGTTTAAAGACTATAGAATTTGCTTTCTTAGCATTAAATATTGATTCATATGATCTAGGGCTAATTTAAATATATTAATCAATTAATTAATAAAGTTCTCCTCAAATCTGGATGAGAGGTTCTAAATCTTTGACATACAATTGTTCGTCGTAAGAAAACCGTGCTTAAATATTTAAACTTTATAAGAAATTCTGGAGATTATAGATTCTTATGTTGCTATCAGAATTGCAAAACTGACATTTTCATTGTCCTACTCTGTTCAAGTTAACTTAAAAGTTTTAATACACAACCTTGGTAATGCACATGCAGTGAACACCTTTCCTCGCGTCTAATTAATGCACAACTAAATGCACACTAAATGCATTCAGCATCCCTGTTCAGCATTGTGCAGTTTCACCGTGAGATTAAAAAACCCGATCTGATTGGCTTAAGGACGGTAGGCGTTGGTGCCTCCGCTGGCGCTTTGATAAAGCACTGATGACTATTGTCTTACTCAAAAACATATTAGCGCCACTGACTAATCATACTGAAGATATCCGTCTTTCTGAGGCATGCCTCTGTCTGAAGCTGGCCTACACGGCGGTGATCAGCGCTTATTCCTGTCGAAAGCGCGTACTTCAAAATATGTTTTATACCAAGACGCGTTTTAATAAATCACAGTGTTCCATGAAAGTTATTTGCTATATCTGTAAAATATATTTGAAGTTAACAGATATTAAAACAAAAACTAATAGTCAATTTTTCCAGGGGAGGCACTGCCTCCCCTGCCTCCCCTGACGAGCCGCCACTGCCTTTAACGCTGCGATGTTATTATTAACTGTATCAAGTAATTGACGGAGATCTGAATATGATTGTTTTAATATATTGGGAATATTCAAAATATTGTTTATGTGTTCTTGGACAATAATTCGTTTATTTTCAAACCTCTGCCTTAGTAATTCAATTGCACTAGCATAATTATCGCTTGAGACTGCGAGACATTCGATAGCTCTGAACGCTTCGTCTTTTAAACACCCGCGGAGATAATGGAATTTTCTGATATCAGAGATACAATTATCATCGTAAACTAGTGACTTGTATGAGTCATAAAATGTGAACCATTCACAGTGCTTACCTGTGAATATCGGCAACGGCAATGGTTTTAAATTTGCAATTAACTCTGACCTATCCATGGAATAAGAACTATTGAAATTAATAACGGTCGAGTTTGTTTTATGCGACGGGTTTGATGAACTAGGTTTATTTTTCATTATTAACGATTTAATTTGACCTGCTGTTTTATAAAACTGATTCTCAACCTGGGCACGTTCTCTATCATTTTCTACGTCCCAAGTTTCTTCATCTTTACTAATATCTTCGAGTTGCAATACCTCAATTTGCGCTTGAACATCATTATATTTCTGTAAACTGTCCGTAAGATTATTTAACCGCATTTCCAGTTCCTGAATACCGTCTTGTTCGCTGATACTGTTCTGAATTCGCGTGATCATCCCTTTTAAGATTTTACGTTGATTTTTCAGCTCTTTTAAATTGTTTGCCATGCTAATAGTGGGATAAAAACTGCCAAAAATGCCGACGATTTGCAATGAGTAGCAGGCAAACGTATCCAAAATACCGTACCGAATACAACGGCGAAACTTGTTTGAATACGAATAATGTGAGGGGCATACAAAGGAAAAAAGGAATTGATCTGACCTTACAACCAAGTGGATGCTTCGTCTGTCCTCTGAATTTCGATGGTTCGGTCTTCCCTCGAATGAATTTTCGCCTTGAAGCAATCACTGCAACGGTGATCGTATATTGTTGATTGATTTCTTGTTTTGACCACTGCAATGGTGATCGTATATTGTTGATTGATTTCTTGTTTTGACCACTGCAATGGTGATCGTATAACGTAGAAGATGCGTGTACTGAACTAACGCGAGTTTTACGACTATCTGCACTAAACGCGAGTTTTGCGAATTACTACACTAGCCGCGAGTTTTACAAATAACTGCACTGGTTATCGTATCCGGCTCGAAGGACCATAAAATGTACGAAGGTACATCCCAAAAAATACTATTCGTTGAATTATGTAGCGTTGTTTATTAGATGGTGGTTGCGGACAGACTCGTAGTCCGTTCGAAATATACATTGAATTGAACAGTGAAATGGGTGGGGGTAGAAACATGGGGTTGGTACCAGTGGTACCAACAGCTTCATTTGAAAGAAGCTTTTCAAAATTAAAATTGGTAAGATCGTGTTTAACGTCCACAATGAGCTAAGTGCGACTAAACAATCTTATCACTTATCATTTTATCCATTGAAAAAGGGAGGAAAGTAAATTTTGATAACGTCATAGAATATTTTGCCACAATAAAGACCCGTAAGTACTACGGTGCTTGCAGTCTCTGGAGCATTTTACGTGTAAAACGCCATGGAGGCTGGAAATCGAATACAGTGGCGGAGGGGTACATTGATACATCAAAAGAAAATAAAAAAAAAATGGAACTAAAATTTTAAGAGAAATTATGGCAGATAGTTCTGGTCACTACAAATAAAAAGTAAAAACACGGTACAGCTAACCAGATCAGCTGGTATCAATATACATATTCAATTGTGAAAACATTGTTATTAATCTTTATAATAACTTTAATACGTAAGTGTTTTGTAGTTTGTACTTTACTTAAATAAAATGTTCCATATCTATATTTATAAATTTATTCTTGAAGATCAAAGTGACTTGTGTAATGAATTTCATTACACCACTAGTGAAATAATATTAAAGATTACGTAACTCAAATAGCCGACATAATAAGTGATTATCGCAAATAAAAAATAGTACATTATAGTAATCTTATTGATTCTAATTAAATTAACAAAAAATAACATTTGACTTGAACAAAATAGATAACATTGTAAAAATAGTTACACTGGTTATTTAATTTCTGGTCACTTAGATAATAATAACAACAATTTTATTCATAGAAACACAAATGTTGACATGATTTCTTTCATCTCATAGGAATATTTGATATTTCGAAATGATATCGTGTTTCTACATTTTCAAACAATATTATGTAGAATCATGTTTCTTACCCATTACTTCTGGAAAATGTGGTTGTTTCATCATCCATTCTCTAATTTTTCTAACATCCTCGTGAAAAGAATCTAAATCTATCGAAGAATAATTTAATTCTTTCAGAACAAGTTGTCAAATTTTCACATAAACTGAATATATAGTTGTCTTTTTAAAGTAAATGTCTGTTTAATTACTGTTACGCAGTTATTAACTAGATACTCGTATAAGAATTATACCTATAATTCCCCTTCCAGTTATTGTGCGTAGATGGGAGTGCGTAAAGTGAAGTGTGTGATACAGGAACTACATACATTGGCCGTACAATGTTGAACCAAATACTGACCATGATAAACAAGTTGCCTGAAATCAGTTTCCAACTTGGAGATGTTGGAGACAAGCCTTTACTACCAGAGGAATTTACGAATACAAGAAGTGTGTCTATTATTTTTGTAGCTACTACAAAATTTTCCAAAAAATAAATTCCAAAGAAACCACATTTTTGTCGAAAGCAGTCGCATGTTCAAAAAGGTGTCCGTATTACACTCATTAAAAGAGGGGGACCTAAAATAGCAGTCACAGATTTTAACAAACCCCTATGAAAATTAAACTGATAGAAGGACAAAGAAAGTGTCAGGCTCGAAAACAGGTTAAAAAAACAGAAGCCAAAGCAACGGAAGTCCTGAAAACAAACAAAAAGAAAAAGATGAAAGTGATACCGAGACAGAAGAATTAGATATTGATATGACAGATGTCCATGGTGATGACTAAAGCTCGGAATTATATGCAGAAAAAAACATGTAAATATGCGCACATATATGCAAAGGAATTTGGCATTATATGCAAAAAATTGCAAAATATGCAAGAAATATACGCAAAATATCGAAGAAAAATTATTTTTTTACACATTAATATTTTATTTCATTTCTTACAACACGTAACTTAGATAACACATATTTGGACTTAAACTACACATTTACAAATAAAAACTATTATCCATTCACGATCTTTATATAGTAAAGTAGGTTTTGATATATTTTTTTTAATTGGATAAACTGATTTGATGATTTAGTTTTTTGTCTGTCAGTAGTCTGATTGACATTTGCTTTGAGCTGGATTGCCACTTTTCTACTTGATTTATTAGATCAGAATTATTAGACGCAATTTTTTAATCAAGCAAAGAAATGTTTTAATTTTGTCAGCATAGATAATTAAATTTGTCATTGGGACAGATTCACAAATAATTGCGACATTATTTAAAAAGAAATTTTTTGTTTATTTATCATGTGTTTGTTTGTCATAAGCTGGGGACAGTGCACAATACAAACTCTCAAAGGAATTTTTTTAAGTAACCAGTCTCTTGGATCGTGGCATCATTTAACATCATCTAAATTCTTTGTTTCAATCGTTGATAAAATGTGGCATAATTTAACATCTTGTAAATTCTTTGTTTGAATCGTTGATAAAGTGTGGCATCATTCAACATCATGTAAATTCTTTCTTTGAATGATTGACAAAGTGCGGCATCATTTAACATCATGTAAATTTTTTGTTTGAATCGTTGATGAAGTGTGGAAAATATTAACCTCACGTAATTTTGTTAGCTTTGCAATTTTTCACCTCATGCGATTTTTCTCAATCTCATAATTTTAGCCTCAGTAATTTTCTTTGTTGTATAATAATTTAAATTGAACGTAAATTTTCATGCTCTGCAGTTCCTAACCTCACGTAATTTTTTTTGTCTGCACAAGTTTTAGGTACTACACACCAGATCTTTTTTTGTTGTTATAAATCTTTACTAGTTATTTCTACCACGCAAATATTTTGTTGATAAATGCTTCTATCATAAATTATCTGATGTCTAATCTTAATCTCAGATAAGAATGTTGTTTATTCCTCCTTTTGAAACTTCAACACTTGTTCGGTTGTAGTTTAATATCAGAGTCATAGAAATTGAACATTCATATGGAATTGGGGTAAATAACACAGAAAGACCTGGCAGAAGCTGAGGGCGCGGTTCCTGGTAGAGCTGGCGGGATTTATTGCGCCATCTGCACAAAAGACGTAGATTTTGAATAGAAGTCAGGAAAGCGGTCGGGATGACGTGATGCTCGCGGCTTGTCCCAATAGCCGGGATTTCCAACCACGAGTTTGCAAGCGTTGCAGCCTTCTCGCGCGGCACGTTTCTTCATGATAGAGGGGTGCTGGGCGGCATGTGCTTGCCGATAGAATAGAATCACCGTCGTGATTCCCAAAAAAAAAAGAATTACCCAAAGACAAATATGTCCAAAGGGACACCAAATACAAATACAATATATAAAAAATTGGTCTAAAGAGTTTAGACAGTACTTCCCTCGCTGTCGGAAACTTGACGACTGCATGCCTATTGTGTTTTTTTTTCTCATTACATTTTAGTAGTGGAAATTTAAAAAAAAAATGCGATGACGTCATCAACATTTTTGCAAGGACACGTATATCAGTTGGGATAGATGTAGTGTAATACTAAGAATAAAATTATTGTATTCCCAAATTTTCGGGAAAATGAATTGGGTCGTTTTGAATATTGATTTCTTATAATCAATAAAATAACGAAACAATTTACTCGCGTATACGGCGTCGGTGTGTAATATCTAGAGAGCGGATTTCTGTCGGGCTAGGCAAGGCCAAACTCGGTACGGCTCGTACGGGATGCGAATTCATTGCTGTTGCGGACTGCACTTCGTTTATTTGAGATTAGAATAACGCTGTTTCGTTGCACTCCGCTGTTAATTCCCGTTCTCATTTACTTAGCCGTTTGATTAATAAATCGTTAATTATATTTATGGAATTAGTACCGATTAAACGTGACGTAGCCCGACAAAAATCCGCTGTCTAGTAATATGAAAGGCAACTGAAAATCGTTTATGTATAAACATTCTTAATTTAAGATGACAAGCGTAACAGCATACGTGAGAGTCAAACAGAGAAACTGTAAACGAAACGACCATCGGTTTTATTGCTTCGACTTCCGCTTATTATATAAAACATTGGGTTTTATTTTAATTCTTGATGGTCAAATTCACAATTGGTTGATTATAAACATGTCTATTCCACATTCGCGAAACCAAGTGAGCGCATAAAACAAATGCAGGTCTGTAATGTTAAAGTCGATGTAAATAAGCGTGCTACCCTTATGTTTCAACCGAGTTTTTTCTTTAACAAATTTTGTGTCTACCAAATTGGGTTGGTTGGGGTGTAATACTAATAATAAGTGTTGCCTTTAATTTAATCAATAAAATAAATTGACTTCATTAATTTTTTTGAACCACCTCTTAAGAAAATCTAAAAAATATGAATGGAATGATAAATCACAAGTACAAACTCATAATATTTTTTGCATTTTAGATAGGATTTATTCAGCAAAATTTAAGGGTGACGTCATCAATTTTTTAGGAGGGATGAACAAATACATTTTGAACAAAAGTTTACCATGCTTATAATAACTTTAAAATATTCCCAAGATTTCAAAGCATTCGGTTTTGTAATTCCTGATTAAATCGATAAAATACATTCACGCCTTCATTAATTTTTTTGAGTCACCCTGCATATGCAAATCCAAAAATATGAATGGAATGATAAATCACAAGTACAGACTCATCATATTTTTACAGTTTAGATAGGATTTATTCGGCAAACTTTCGAGCTGACGTCATCAATTTTTTGGAGGGGATAAGCAAATATATTTTCACTAAAAATTTATTATGCTCTTTATAACCTTAAAACATCTGCAAGATTTCAAAGCATTCGGTTTTGTAGTTCCTGATTAAATCAATAAAATAAATTTACCCATTCATTAATTTTTTTGAGTCACCCTGTATATGCAAATCGAAAAAATTTTAATGGAATGATAAATCACAAGTACAGACTCATCATATTTTGTACATTTTAGATAGGATTTATTCAGCAAAATTTTGTGGTGACGTCATAAATTTTTTAGGGGGGACGACCAAATATATTTTGATCAAAAATTTACCATGCTTATGATAATTTTAAAATATCTTCAAGATTTGGAAGCATTCGGTTTTGTAGTTCCTGAGTAAATCAGTAAAATAAATTTACGCTTTCATTTATTTTCTTGAATCACTCTGTATATGCAAATCCAAAAAATATGAATGGAGTGATAGGTCACAAGTACAGACTGATCATATTTTGTACATTTTAGATATGATTTATTCGGCAAATTTTCGAGCTGACGTCATCAAGTTTTTGGAGGGGATAAGCAAATATATTTTGACTAAATATTTATTATGCTCTTTATAACCTGAAAACATCTGCAAGATGTCAGAGCATTCCATTTTGTAGTTTCTGAGTAAATCAGTAAAATAAATTTACGCTTTCATTAATTTTTTTGAGTCACCCTGTATATGCAAATCCAAAAAATATGAATGGAGTGATAGATCACAAGTACAGACTCATCATATTTTGTACATTTTAGATATGATTTATTCCACAAACTTTTGAGCTGACGTCATCAAGTTTTTGGAGGGGATAAGCAAATATATTTTGACTAAACATTTATTATGCTCTTTATATCCTTAAAACATCTGCAAGATTTCAAAGCATTCGGTTTTGTAGTTTCTGAGTAAATCAGTAAAATAAATTTACGCATTCATTAATTTTTTTGAGTCACCCTGTATATGCGAATCCAAAAAATATGAATGGAGTGATAGATCACAAGTACAGACTGATCATATTTTGTACATTTTAGATATGATTTATTCCACAAACTTTTGAGCTGACGTCATCAAGTTTTTGGAGGGGATAAGCAAATATTTTTTGGCTAAAGATTTATGATGCTCTTTATAGCCTTAAAACATCTGCAACATTTCAAAGCATTCTGGTCAGAAGATTAAAAATTAAATTTCAAAATGTTGTTTTATAATTTTGATTTTTTTTCCAAAAATCTGGACGTTTCGGGTGAAAAGTCGATTCAGAGTTGTAAACTACATGTGTAGGACTATGTTATTTTATACAATTGAAAACCCATTTACTATGTACAATTTTGAAGTGACGTGATCGCATTAGTGGTGGGGATGATTAGACAAATTTTGGTTAGCGTTTTACCATCTACATGATATTCTTAATATAAGTACAAAATTTCACAACAATCGGTCCAGTACTTTCGGAGATTATCTGTCTAATAAAAATCCGGGACGGCAGACGGACAGACGGACGGACAGACGGACAGACAGACGGAAATGGGAGACCTATTTCTTCGTCTTCTAGGGGTCATGAAAGATCGAGAAAACGTAAAAGTAGAGAGTCGGCCGACGGACTCGATTACAATACTTCCTTTGCTTACGCTCGGAAAGTAAAAATTAAAACAAAACAGAAACAAATGAAGCAGCTGATTTATTTTTAATTAGATCTATTGAATCAAACTGTTCCATGTTTCTGAGACATGTAATACAACAATTTCAACTAGCGCCGCAGTGGAAAGAATGTTTAATGTTGGCGCGGATGTTTTTAAGACAAAACGTCATGCCTTAGCTGACTAAAATTATGAGTGCCCTACCTAAAATGAAAACCAGAAGAAACAAATAAACAAAATGTGAAACAAATATGAATTTAATCAATTTCTAATTTTTTAAAATTTCCAAAAAATCCGAACATGTTATTATCTTCAAGCCTTTGAGGCCTCAGTTCCTCGTTGACACGAAGGGTGTCTAGTTGATCAAAGTACTGCTGGTGTTTTTTGAATTCCTGAGCGAGGATATCTAACAATCACAGTTAAAATACACATCAAAGTTGCCAAAAATTGTTTTACCTTGTAATTCTTCCAAAGATTTTTCTTTACCTCCACAGTCCCTCGGCAAAATTTCCTCACCGATCTGTTCAAAGATTGTATTCCAGTTTTCACATATGTGTATCTGTAATTTATAATTGTTATTGGTGATTAAAAAAATATATATTTAAAATTACTCACTCGCTCAAATATTTTGGGTTTTATAATCTTCTTAATAACAGTTAGAAACCATTCTATACAAGAAGGGGCGTTTATTAAGTAAACTGCTTTGATACGATTCGAGAAAACTTTCTGCAATGTCACAGTTTTACCAGACAAATTAACAAATCTTATTCTACCTTGTATATAACGACTAGTGCGTTGTATAGAGTTGTTGGTTTTGCTTTGAACAGAAGACTTGGGGGAGTATTTTGACCGTCCATTATAACAACATCGCCATATGTAATATCTTCCGTCATACGAAGTTCTTGTATATTTACTAAAAGGCGAACAGCGTCATCATAATCCAAATTTTTCGTTAAGGATGTATCTCGTATTTTATGGTAAAGCACTCTGTAGAAGTCCTTTGTAAGTTTTGGAAGAGGAACAAAATACCTAAAAGAACTTATGACAATTATTGTCATATGAATTTTTGTAACTGGTTATACATTGCCTTCAACGTATATTCCATGTAAGGTAATTTGGGATTAATATTTCCATATATATCTGTTAAGTGGGTTCTTACACTGTAGTAATTCTCTATTTTTTCCTTACATTTTTCGACGCTGCCTTTGTTTAAAATAAGAAAGTTTTCGATGTTTTTGTCGGCTGCAAAAATTGAAGTGTTTTATTAAATTTAAGAAATGATATGCTGACTGCGTATCAAAAGTTAACTTATAACTTAGGACACTTAGAATAATAGGAGTAAAGTTATATTATTGAAAAAAATATTTTGGGGCATTATTATTAACGAAATAAAACAAATTTCTAGTAAATAATAGTAAATAATCGCAACCTTCGATTTTAGTTAAATTAACAAAAAAAAAAAAATATGTATTTGACTTCAACAAAGCTTTTGTAGGTTTAATATAAAAAATAGTTACGCTGTGTGTTGCTTTATTTCGCCCATTGGGATATTTCAGACTTATAAAATGCTTCTTACCCATTACTTCTGGAAAATGTGGTTGTTTGATAATCCATTCTCTAATTTTTCTTATATCTTCATAAAAAGAACTTGTTGATGAATAATTTAATAAATTCAGTACGAGTTCTAAAATGTTATCATGAACTTCAAACAAGTTCGTTGAACTGTCCATGACAAGACGCACACGTAGTTGTTGATTTTTGGCACAGAGTGAATTGTTGCCTTTTTAAAATAAATACCCACTTAATTACTGTTAGGCAGTTTATCAATTGCTGTTACACACAGTTTTATCTCATGCTCTTTGTACTCTTGTGACAGAGAAGGTGAACTGGCGACCAGGAACTGACGACCTCAACTGCAGGAATGAAAAAATGCGAAGGGAGGGAGCATGTCAAATGCTTCCAATGGTATGATTTTGCTAAAAAATCCTGGTACTCCATAGGCGTACATGCTAGTTATTGTGTTCCCTCACATATTGTGTGTATGTATATATTTTCTTAAATAAACACAATATGGTGAGCTGCAAACTTTGTAAATTATGGGATGGGTGCAAATGTTCTCGGAAAGACGCTTAGTTTTCATAAGTTTCAGTTCGTTTCATACCTATGATGGATGATAAACTAAATTGCTCCGCCATTGGTTGGCGGTACTTTCGAACCTAGGGGCATGGTTAATTCGAGTGCATAGTCGTAAATCATGATACAACTACTGTAGGAGATATGATAATGCGCAGGCTGATCGCCATGTTTAAAAATTTTTGACCTGCTGGGATTATTATACTTGGTTCGTTCCCACAAAGAGAAGATAAACACAGTAGGAATTATTTTTCTCGCCTCCGGCTTCAGTCCTTTGGTATATAATATAATATTATTCGGTGAAGTTTTAATTTGAAGTTTCTTATTTAAGGCCCTGAAGATTATGAAAATTTGGTATTTTTTTTACTTCTGAAGTGCTGTAATACAACCAATTTGACGACTGGCTACTTTCATGTTTTTTAGATGTTTCGTACCTTCTGGAAAAAATAGGTTTTCTTGTTTCCGTCTGTCTGTAGTCTGTTGGCAATTTTATTTCAGAAAACGGTGGTCTCTTTACTGTGAAATTCTAATAAGTCTTTTAGAATTATTTTTATGCAGCAACAAACCTTGTTTCTTTTTTTAGTTCTAATCTTGTATTAAGATGTAGGTTTTTAACAACAAAAAATCACAGTATAATTTTAGAATAGAAAAAAACCTGCAACTGCTTGAAGGTTAAATAAAACGTTTGTGTTAATGTAATGAAATGACTTGTTATTTACGACTTTTAACTTTTTTTCAATTAAGCGAATCATTAAGTTATTAGCTTATTCAATATTCGTGTGATAAAATTTAATGAACTTTGTTAATGAATGCATTAAACACTGAAAATTAGTTACATTTATCAAGTACATAATTACTGACATACAATACATAATCTGCACCGAGTTTGCCTTTTAGCGTTTGAGAGTAGTTTAATTCACATGATTTCTTTAATTATACAAGCTATAAGTTGTTATATGAAAATTTTGTAAAAAAAAAAAACGATCTCAAGAGAATGTCGTTAACCCCGGTTAACAATACGAACTTTGAATTGACTTTCAACAATAAGATCGAAAGAATCAGTGTTTTCATCAGTTTATTATGTCTGTCTTTTCGATGGTGACGGTAGATCACTGTTTATTCTGTATTAGAAAAATTAATATCAATTTATATTTTTACTGGACAAAGGTCATATGTCAAAATTTTAATCAATATCTAATTTTTTAAAATTTCCAGAAAACCCGAACATATTGCTGTTTTTAAGTCTTTGTGGTCTCAGTTCTTCGTTGACACGAAGGGCGTCTAGTTGATTAAAGTACTCCTGGTGTTTATTAAACTCTTGTCGGAGGGTATCTAACAATCACCGTTGTTAAAATACACATGAAAGTTTTCAAACATTGTCTTACCTTGTAATTCTTCCAAAGATTTTTCTTTACCTCCACAGTCTCTCGGTAGAATTTCCTCGCCTATCTGTTCAAAGACAGTATTCCAATTTTCACATACATGTATCTGTAATCCAAATTTATAAATACTGGTGATTAAAACAATATACTTTGAAAATTCCTCACTCGCTCGAATAGTTTAGGTTTTATCACGCTCTTAATAACAGTTAGAATCCATTCTACTGAAGAAGGAGCGTTAATTAGATAAAGTGCTTTCATTCGATTCGAGAAAACCTTCTACAATACTAAAATTTTACAACGTACATTAACCAATTTTATTTTACCTTGTATATAACGACTAATGCGTTGTATAGAGTTGTTAGTTTAACTTTGAACACAAGACTTGGGGGAGTATTTTGACCGTCTATTATAAAGACATCGCCATATGCAACATCTTCAGTCAAACGAAGTTCTTGTATATTTACTACAAGACGGACAGCGTAATTATAATCAAAGTTTGCCGTTAAGGGTGCATCGCGTATTTTATGATAAAATACTCTATACATGTTCTTTGTAAGCTTAGGAAGAGGAACCAAATACCTAAAAGAACGTGATAATTATTGTTTTAAGAGTTTTCCAGACCGGTGGTACATTGCCTTCAACGTGTAGTCCATGTAAGGTAATTTGGGATTAATATTTTCAAATATTTCAGTTAAGTGGGTTCTTACACTGTAGTAATTCTCTATTTTTTCCTTACATCTTTCGACGCTGCCTTTGTTTAATATAAGAAAGTTTTCAATTTTTTTGTCGGCTACAAAAATTTAACCAGTTTATTAAATCTAAGAAATACGAGATGCGGTGCCTATATATGGTCATTTGTGATACAGAACAATAACAATAAGAAGTATTGCTAATACTCCTTGCTGTAATAGTCATTTACATTACAAGTGGGGTAGAAGCGGCATTACACAACGAGTGTGGAGTATGCTCTAACCCACGCCTGCTTAGATACGACACAAAATTAATAAAGATTTTGTCATGAACACTTTTTTGTTAATGAATCGGGGGTGGCTCTCCCTAAATTTTACTGTCGTGATACAGAGGACGATTTTTTATTAAATATTCAACCGAATCCATTATTTTTAAATTTTTATTTAAAATCAAACAATTTCACTCGCGCAAAATGAAAAAGAAAACCCGCGATTGAGTTACTGCTGCTGAGCACTATCAGAACGGGACCCGACTCCAGCTGAATGCGTCGGCTAGACGCGTGGTTTCTATGGTAACGGTGTAAAGAAAACGTCTAAATCAGCCACGATTTGGACACTTTTTCCGGCTTTTATCAACACTTCATCAGCAAAAACATATCATATATCCAAGACACAACATCTTTAATTATAAGTGGGTTTAAGTTTTGATACATTTTATACAAGGGGAGCGAGCTAACAAAATTAGTTTTGATAATTACTATTTTGCTATGTCCAGTGTGTTGGACCAGCCCCTCCCCCCTGCGATTTGTACGAAAAACAATGTTGACATAAGCAAATGCAAACCGTTGATTGTATTGTTAAAAAGGCCATCAGAAGGGTATAGACCCAAGAAGTCAAAAATATTTATTTTAAGATGAGATTGGAAAGTTGCTGAAAGAAGCCGACGATTAGCAGTTTTTGATGACTGGGGTAAGATATGCCTAAAATGTCTTCAAATTATTTTAATTCATATTGTTCTTAGCTTGGCATTGCTGGAGCTTGCAAGAAAGAAGAACTCACTAACTAGTTCCTAGAAAATGTTAACAATGAGGAGTTGGTTTTCTATATACATAGCACAACTCCCGAACACCAAAACCAAAATTTCCAGAGAATTTTTTGTAACGGTTGGTAAGATTAAGGGACCTGATATAGTGGAAATACTTAGAAAATATTTGGCATTAGGTCCTCAGCATACCAACCGTGGAAGATTTTTTGGTGAATACATATTAATACGTTTGGAAGTATGCTAATAGACATCACTACATTTTTTAATTTATCAGATCCGAAAGAGTGCACTGGACTATATTTTGTTCGTACTGTAGTGGTCATGAAAGGTCGAGAAAATATAAAAGTAGAGAGTCGACCGATTACAACACTTCCTAATATTTTGTTTTGTTTTTTCTTAATATACATAGCCATTTTTTTATAACAAGCAACTTAAAACATGGTTAAAATGGTTTATGCAAGGAAATATGGGTTTTGCAATTATGGGGCCGACCCTAAATGCAAAATCAATATTTTCTTATACAAATTTTCCATTTTAAATATGTTTTAAGTTTCATGTTGCGAAAAGAAGTCTACACATATTAACACAAAAAAGCAAAATGTAAGCCCCTCTCAATTGTGATGATTTTTTTTTATTCGACTATTCGACAACCAAGGGGGCGGAGCTTAACTGTTCTTCTGTTCTGAAAAGACAACTACGAAAATAAAAAAAAGGCAAAATATAAACCCCGCCCACCCAGCCGATTTCACTTGTGATGATTTTTTTATTTTTGAAACTTAAAACACGTCTAAAATGGTAAATTTTTGTAAGGAAATATGGATTTTGCACGAATGAAAACTTCATTACTATCTAGATCAGGGCAGTGTGGGGATTAATTTTTGGCTTTAATTTTTTCTTAACACATGTACATAGTATTCTTTCAATAACACGATACTCAAAAACATTTTACATGGTAATTTCTTGTAGAGAAATAATAAGAATTTTGCATTTAAATTCCGCTCCTTTGACTCTCAACGATTAAAAAAAATCGTCACAATTGAGATAGGGCGTGTGGGCGGGGCTTATATTTTGCCTCTTTTCTTAATATACGTAGTTGTCTTTTCAGAACAAGAAACTTAAAATATGTTTAGAGTGGTAAATTTTTGTGGACAAAAATCGATCTTGCACTTAACTCTCGGCATTCGATCTGACAATGATTGAAATATTCATCACAATTGAGAATTTAGATCGCGGTGGGTATGGGTGGGGCCTAATCTTCGGCTTTACTTTTTTCTTAATATACATAGTATTCTTTGAACGACACGATACTCAAAAACCTATTTTGCAGTTAAGCTCCGTCCCCTTGGTTCACTACGAATAAAAAAATCATCACAATTGAGATAGGGTGGGTGGGCGGGGCACATTTTGCCTTTTTTTCTTGGTATGTGCAGACTTATTTCGACAACAAGAAACTTAAAATATGTCTAAAATGGTAAATTTTTGCAGTAATCAACTTAAATCCTCTACTTTTCTTCTACAACTCCTTGAAATACAGCCAAAGTTGAACATCAAAGTTACTATCAACGGGAACTTGGCAACGGACTTTATAAATGACAATTTTAACCATTTGTGCTTCGGTGGCTTTATTACTTCATAACGAATATTTTGCCAAAATAGAGACCCCGACTGGAAATCGAATACAGTGGCGGAGGAGTACACTGATACACCAAAAGATAATTAAAACAAATTGCGACTAAAATTTTAGTAGAAGTTATAGCAAATAGTTCTTGTATGAACAATACGTCACTACAAATAAAAAGTAAAAACACGGTACAGCTAACAGCTAACCACATCAGCTGGTATCAATATATATCCAATTGCGAAAACATTGTTATTAATCTTTATAGTAACCCTAATACGTAAGTGTCTTGTAGTTTGTAATTTACTTAAATAAAATGTTCCATCTCTATATTTATAAATTTATTCTTGAATTTATTCTTGAAGATTTTCAATGACTTGTGTAATGAATTTCATTACACCACTAGTGAAATAATATTGAAGATTACGTAACTCAAATAGCCAACATAATAAGTGATTATCATCCCGGTCGCAGATAAAAGATAGTACTTTATACTAACCTTATTGATTCTAATTGAATTAACAAAAAATAACATTTGACTTGAACAAAATAGATAACATTGTAAAATAGTTACACTGGTTATTTCATTGTCACTTAGATAATAATAATAATAATTTTATTCAGCCGTTACATAGAAACACAAATTTTGACATGATTTCTTTCATCTCATAGGAATATTTGATATTTCGAAATGATATCGTGTTTCTACATTTTCAAACAATATTATGTACAATTATGTTTCTTACCCATTACTTCTGGTAAATGTGGTTGTTTCATCATCCATTCTCTAATTTTTCTAACGTCCTCGTGAAAAGAATTTATCGAAGAATAATTTAATTCATTCAGAACAAGTTGTAAAATATCATCACGAACTTCAAACAAGTTTGATGAACTCTCCATGATACGATGCACAAGTTGTCAAATTTTCACATAAACTGAATATATAGTTGTCTTTTTAAAGTAATTGTCTGTTTAATTACTGTTACGCACTTTATTAACTAGATACTCGTAGAAGAATTATAAAATTCCCCTTCCAGTTATTGTGCGTAGATGGGAGTGCGTAAAGTGAAGTGTGAGATACAGGAACTACACACATTGGCCGTGAAATGTTGAACTGACCATGATAAACAAGTTGCGTGAAATCAGTTTCCAACTTGGAGACGTTGGAGACAAGCTTTTACTACCAGAGGAAATTACGAATACAAGAAGTTTGTCTATTATTTTTGTAGCCACTACAAAATTTTCCAAAAAATAAATTGCAAAGAAACCACATTTTTGTCGAAAGCACTGCCATTTCCAAAAAGGTGTCCGTTCATCATTAAAAGAGGAGGACCTAAACATAGCAGTCACAAATTTTAACAAACCCCTATGAAAATTAAAGTGATACAAGGACAAAGAAAGTGTCAGGCTCGAAAACAGGTTAAAAAAACAGAAGCCAAAGCAACGGAAGTCCTGAAAACAAACAAAAAGAAAAAGATGAAAGTGATACCGAGACAGAAGAATTAGATATTGATATGACAGATGTCCATGGTGATGACTAAAGCTCGGAATTATATGCAGAAAAAAACATGTAAATATGCGCACATAGATGCAACGGAAATTGGCATTATATGCAAAAAATTGCTAAAATATGCAAGAAATATATATGCAAAATATGAAAGAAAAATAATTTTTTTATACAATAATATTTTATTTCTATCATTTGTTACAACACATACCTTAGGTAATACATTTGTGGGCTTAAACTACACATTTACAGATTAAAACTAACTATGTCGGTGTATTCTATTACACTATTAACTAGCTATTTTATTCACTAACTAATTACTCTCTTGAAAAATATTACTGTTTACATTTATTATAATATGTTTCTCTAGAGAGATAGAGGGACTATATTAACCTCATCTCAAAACTGACCATCTAAAGCTTTCGTCACATTAGTTAGTCGAGTAAAATCCCCATTTTTACTAAAGACTTCGTCTAGTTTTTTTGAGATTGTTTTATTGATATTTTTTACTTCCCGAGCGTAAGCAAAGGAAGTATTGTAATCGAGTCCGTCGGCCGACACTCTACTTTTACGTTTTCTCGATCTTTCATGACCCCTAGAAGACGAAGAAATAGGTTTTCCGTCTGTCTGTCCGTCTGTCCGTCCGTCTGTCCGTCCGTCTGTCCGTCTGTTGTCCCGGATTTTTATTAGACAGATAATCTCCGAAAGTACTCGACCGATTGTTGTGAAATTTTGTACTTATACAGGGTGCCGCATCCAAGTCTAGATATAGGGAATTAACATGGGAAATTGGTTTTTATTTTATAATATCTCCCCAAATCACTTTAAAGCTATTATTGAGTGATGCCTTTGTGGAGGTCGAAGAGGATTATCGGCCAGTATTTTTTTCAAATCGTTGCATCGTGCTCATTCACTGTAAAAAGGTTTTAAAAATCGTATTTTGAAATTCGCGCCTGAGCCGATTTGTCGCGAAATGTTCCGTCGCACTGTCGAAGTTCGGCGATCGCGTCTTTGGATTAATCATGCAAAATCCAAATGTCAAAGTGAAATTAGAAATTATTCTCAGAAATCAACGACCTACTCAAACTGAATTATTTTATCCAGTGTGATGATTATTGTAGGACAAATTAAACGGAATAAATGCACAAATTGATCCATTCATTCGTCACAGTGCGCGACCTCGTCAAACGAGCCATCTCCAACTACACTCAGGCTGTATCCAAAAAGCCCGAGACCAAGATTTCGAGCAGCTGGTCTTCCTCAAAACCCCATCGGCAGCATTGTGACATGTCCTGGGAGCCCGTCAAGCTAGGAATTTACTCGCGCTGACCCACTCAGTAATCACTGATCGACTCAAATTGAATTACCATAATACTCTTTTACCATTTCTTGTTTTTATAAATGATTAAATGTTTGGATTTTCTGGTAATTTGAAGAAACTTGATATTATCGACTGATAATTTTGGTTTATTTTTTTACATGTCTTTTTGTGATGCATTTAGTTCAACTGCTTTTATTTTAATGGGGTTTGTTATACAGGGTGACTGCGAAATACATGCAAAAAAAATGGGGAATAGCTCACAATGTGATTATGTCACTGGCAAAAATTCACGGTCCTAAGTGGTAGCAGTGTCTAGAAAAAATTATTTGAAATTAAATGTAAATTGTTATACGCGCCGCTGGTAATGTTTCGTGACCTACATAATTACTGCAATGAATGGGCAGGCGACTCGGATTAAGAACCAAAAAAGTAACTTTATCAGGCACTTTTTTAATCGCAACGTGAAAAACACGAAAAGGGCCAGTCATTATCGAGCGGTCGTTGAAATCGGTGTATGGTCCAGTTTTCCAATGCAGAGTGTGTCGATATGGTAATTTGTGTGCGCGAACATTTGCATCAGTGGTACAGCATCGCCGAGATCATGGTGCCTTCAACCTCAAACTCACGATCGTGGTCGTGATGGGACAGAAAGAAGAAATTGGATTTTCACAGCTTGTAGTGCATCCTACATTTAAAGTACACGGTCACAACCATACCATGTTGACAAAGTGCACTGTTTGGAGCCCGCTGATTGTCCACGTTGTGTAACTCACTTTTTGTCCGATGGAGCTCCACATAGTCGTCAACAAGTACGATTTCAAGAGACGGTTTTCGAGAAACGTGTATTGGTTGGATGAAACAATTCGTTTGCGGAAATCAACAGTGTCCAGAAATTATCGAAGAGCTTCAACAAGTGAAAGTGGCAGCCGCTACTCCGGTGTTTTTTTACCTATCAACAAACCTCTTGCGACGCTCTGACGCTTGTATTACTAGTCAAGGACAACATTTTCAACATTTCTTGTAAAAAGGTAGTAGCATTCTAAGTTGCTCTTATTTCTGTTCCAATAAACAATGTAAAATCGTTGTGACAAGGACCAAACATGCGTCAGAATCAAAATTACTAAAAAACTTTCACACTGACCTTTAACGATGAATGAGTAAATGAATGAACGAATGATAAGCAGCAAAAAGTCGGTTTTACTTTTAATTGAAACTGAAAGTGTTTAAGTCGTTTTTATTCGAACGTTTTTCCAACTCTGTTTACAAGGTGGCTCAGTGCCTTCGTATCGAGGATGGTTTACGGGGGTTTTGCCCCATTCGATTTTTAATTTGTTTTTTCTATATTTCGGCTCTACTAGGGTGGGGTATGCCGTGGTTAAAATATTTGCATATATTACGCAGTCACCCCGTATAAGGATTATTTATACTTTTTTTAATAAATATGTCTTTCAGGTGTCGGTCCTTGGACCTATCCTATCGACAGATGCTAAATTTATTAACGCAGCGTTAAAGTACCACGTGATCGACTCTACGCCAATCGGACGTCGCTAAACGCCTCGTTAAATCCGTGATTAACTTACTTAAAATATTGTACAGGGTGATTACGGTATATATGCAATAATTGTAACCACGGCATCACGTAGGTACCGTAATAATGTGGAAATATAGAAAAAACAAATTATAAGTATATTTTGAACCACTCTCGATGCGATGTCACTGATCCACCTATTAAATAGTAGGTGGAAAAAAGTTCGAATAAAAACGATGTACACACTTTCAGTTACAATTAAAATAAAGTGCGAAAGATCATTAGCTATAGAAACAAATGGTGGTCCTGAGAAGGACCCATTTTTGGTAATGGTGATCGCCTTTTTATTCTAACGGATGTTTGGTCGTTGCCACAAGGATTCCACATTGTTCATTAGAATAATTTAGAATGCTACTGCAGGCTTCAGCACATCGTAGCATGTTTGCACTTCCACTCGTTGTTAAAGCTCTCCGATAGTTTCTGGAGACTTTTGATTTCCATTAACTAACTGTTTCATCCAACCCTACAGATAAAAGTCACACGGACTGAGATAGAGTAAACGTGGGGGCCAAACTACTGGGACGTTTCTACGAACCCACTAGTTATGAAAATGGTTATTTAACCATTCAGTTACTGACCTAGAAAATGTGGTAGTGTTCCATCATGCAAGTACCACATGTGAACTCGTTCACCTAAAGGCTGTTTGGTCATTTACGATACTGGCCCACACATTTATGGAAATCTGTCGTTGGAATTGTATTTTTTGAGGAGTGCGTGGACTTTCATCGGATCAAATGTGAGTGTTGCGGCTGTTGAAAACAGCAATGCGAGTGAATCCTACATCATCCGTAAACAGAATGCAATTTAAAAAGTTAGGGCGTTCACGACATGTAAATTACACGATGTAAAAAATCAGCGGACTCCAAAGCTTGCACTTTTTGAACGTGGTATGGATATGGGCCTTGTTCTTTTAATGTATGATGCACTACAAACTGTGAAACTCCAAATTCAGTTGCAAGTCTTCGACGCGTTACAAAATGTGTTCTTCAGCTTGCAGTATGTTTTCGATCTAATACCGCTGACGTAAATGTAAATATTCTTAAAGAAAAAGGCATTTTTTTTCTTAGAGATTTGTTTAATACTAAATTTCGCGAATATAAATTTTGTTACCTTTTTTTATTTCTACATTAAAAAAGTAATCGTCTGCGTATAAGACTAGTTCCCCTACTGGAAAAGAACTGTAAAGGTCACCGATATAAATGAGGAAGAGGATAGGACCGACTTTTGAAGGACGTAGACTGTTTAATAAATTTTTTGCATTTTACATTTCGGCTATTTATTAAAAAAAGTATAATTAATCGATTAATCCACAAATAACAAACACCATTAGAATAAAACCAGTTGAACTAAATGTATCACAAAAAATAAACCAAAATTATCAGTCGATATCTAATTTCTTAAAATTACCAGAAACTCCAAAAATTTCATCATTTGTAAGTCTCTGAGGTATCAAATCGTCATTTATACGAAGTTTATCTAGTTGGGTAAAATAATCTTCACGTTCTTTAAATTTTTGATAAAGCATTTCTGGAAGTAAATTTATCGTAAGCAGACTAACAAAAACCATTTTTTTTTACCTTGCAACTCTCCCAGAGATTTTTCTCTGCCTCCATAATCTGCTGGAAGAGTTTCTTTACCAAACTTTTCAGTTAAAATATATGGATTTTCGCAAAAATGTATCTGAAATTTGCATTATCATTATTGCTGACAGTTTGAAAACACCAAAAACTGCTACTAACCCGTTCTATTAGTTTAGGTTTAAGAACGCCCTTAAGAAGGCTAAAAATCTTTTCGGCGTAAGGAGGAGCATTGATGATGTAAACAGCTTTCAGTCGGTTTGAAAACACTTGCTGTAACATAAAAACTCCGCAAGACGAATGGGTGATTTATTATTTTACCTTGTATATAACAATCAGTGTTTTATAAACCAACATGGGCGTGACCTTTCGAATGCACCGAAAAGGTGTATTTATACCATCCAATATAAACACATCCCCATAGGTAACATCTTCATTCATACGAATTTCTTGTATGTTCAACAACAGACGAATAACATGGACAGGCTCAAAATTTTCTGTTAAATGTGTAGCACGCACTTTATAGAAAAAGACTCTGTATAGTTCTTCCGTCAGCTTTGGGAGAGGAACCAAATAGCTAAAATGAACTGTTATAAATATTAATGCAGTAACTTTTACAATCACTTATTACATGGACGCTTTTAGAGTTTCCATGTACGAGAGTTTCGGATGAATATTATCGAATATTTCTGGCAACTGAGACCTTATGGTGTAATAATTTTCAATTTTTTCTTTGCTTTTTTCCACACTTCCTTTGTTTAATATGAGAAAATTTTTAATTTTTTTGTCGGCTGCAAAACATCAAAAACAGTATATAGTTTCACTTTTGTTACAAGCAGAGTTAACAAGTTTCCTCCTAGGAGTCCTAGGGTTTTGAAAGTCAAATATATAAACCAAGTCCTATCAGCACAAATTGCAGTAACCCTCACTTTAAAAAAAAATTCTCACGAAAAATAAATTTAAAGGGGTCATACAATGGAGCTACTAACCCATCACTTCTGGAAAATGCGGTTGCTTTTTTATCCATTCTTTAATTTTTCCAACATCTTCATTAAACGATACTATCGAGGAATAATTCAACAATTTCACAACGAGACTTAAAACGTCGTAATCTACCTCTAGCACGCGGGTAGATCCCATTTTTAAGAAGACTTTCCTCTTCGTTGACGCGCGGATTACTAAATGAGCCTGCTCGAATCTAGTAATGTTAATTAATTGAAATGCCACGCAAAATGCGTAAATGCAAAATTAGGAAACTTTATTGGCACTGACCTTGTGATTCTTGTTAGTTGTAAATGTTATAGCCTAATAATAAGGTCAGTAATAGATAAGATTTGAAAAAAAATTTTCTCAATCAGTTATTATTTTAACGTCACGTCTTCGACCGCATTAAAATATGTAGTGTTAAAAAAAAACAATCGAGAGCGGCCCCGAAAAAATATAACATGTGATCTATTTTTATCTACACTAGTAACTCTTGCAAAGTCGCAGATAAAACGTAGTGACAAAGTGGATTCACGGAATGACTATTTACTATTGTTTCTAAAGGATCATTGATTTTGTATTGATTTGCAAAAGAGGTATGGTCTTGAGGAAATATAACAAAGAACACAAACGTTTGTTTGTTAACTACTGGAATAATAATTGTACAGTGCAGTCTGTTAGCGAAAACACGTTGGATGGTTATAGTTATAAAGAGCTATAAAACTTTAACAAAAGAAAAAAATTTGAAATAATGAAAAATAAAAAATAGAAATTATAGAACATCAAGCCTATTCTTGAATGAGTTTTGTCTGTGCCGTGTCCTGTAGGTTTCTTTCCTGAGTTTGAATCTGTACTTCTTAATCGGGCATCGGTATTTAAGGAAAATAGATGAGACAGTTTAACTATGAACTGATTGTGTAGAACGCGAAAGCAAAAGATTAGATCACCCCCATGTCTCCTGTTTTCAAAAGGTTGTTAATTTTGACATTCTGAGGCGTGCTTCGTACGGTGGGCGTGTTCTACCGTGAGGGATGCGAGTAGCATAGCGCTGCACAGACTCCAACATGTTACGGTCTCGTACATATTCCACACTCCATATAGGACCACCATATTCCAGAATTAGAAAGCTTAGGAAAGGTAGCGGGAGAAGGATGCGTGAAAGTCTTCGAGAGAAGGAATAAAGTGGATTTTGCTTTTTTGCAAGTAGAGGTAATATGGGAGGATCATGGTAAGTCGGATGTTATCATAATGCCAAGGTCTACGTAGGAAGAGACTGGTTTGAGGACAATTCCCTCAAGATGGTATGCACACATTGGATTGTTTGATCCCAAGTGAAGTACCACACCCCAGTAAACACAGTTACGTCGTAGCGATGTTCATGCCACTTAACTCTGTCTACGATCTTGTTAGCTGTTACATCCCATACTGCGTACATTTGCGTTCCCTGTGCTATGTAATGTAATCAACAGTCACCCATGCTTGTAACATACTGGTGACATCCACATTGTTTCAGACTAGAGACGTGCTCGCTGGTACATCGTCATAACGTTGCCTTAGTACGTCGCTAGATTCTCTATATTTTGATGTATCAGTTACGTTTTATTTTAAACGCCAATCTAACGTATTAAATGGACGTATATATCGCAACATCGTTAACATATGACTCTCAGTATATTTTATTAACATGATCTATGCGATATGAATAGGCATTTCAAAAGTCTAGTTACCATTTATATGTATTATATAGGGATCCTAATTTGAAAATAATACAATATAAACAAAGACTCAGAAACTATAAACTGTCGTTGTTTTTTTCTTTCTTCAGGCGTTGACTAGAATGTCGTAGCTACTCTGAGCAGCGTTGTTCTACTTCTTTTTCTATTGCGGAATGGGTCTTCATTAGGTATAATTTCTTCAAAAATAAAAATTGTAGTAATTATATTTATTGCCAAAAATACACCTTTCATGATATTTATTGTTTTTGTCCCAGCCATTCTGGAATTTTCCTACTGAACGAAGAAGCTACAGCAAATTCGCTGAAAATTTTTTTTTTAATAGACGCCCCACATTGCTCTTTTTCCCATTACCACGTATTTGGGACAATAGCAGTTCCTGAAATAAGAAAAAGTGTTATTTTTATGTGACTCTGAAATAAGTTCGGAAAATAAAACCACAACATCACGAAGTAGAGAAAATTTTAAGTAACTTCTTTTATCTAGTCCTAATTCAGGGGAAAAATATCAAGATCTACACCTCATTCAGTGCCATTTGTTTTCATCTAAGCAATACACAGCAAAAACAAAGACAAAATTTAGTCACAATGGAAACTGAATAAATCATTGCCGCATCATTTACATTTAACAAGATGTTCCGTATTTGTTTCTTCAAACTGGAGCAGCAATTTAATTACTCTGAATCCGTGTGACAATTAAAGGATTTTTTTTCCGAATCTATTTGGAAGTCACCGCGTATCTATAACATATAGGGTGCTTCACTACAAGACTTTTCTGCAACCCACTATGTATGTAACGTGTTAAGCGAAATGTGTCATGTTTAGTAGGTTCCTAAAAAGTGTTATAGTATTACAGGCATCTATATAATATCCTATATTATGTTATATGTAAGTACATAGATATAAATTTATTGTATTTTTTTTAACTTACAAAGAAACCTGCTTGTTGTAGTAGGCAAAGATAATCTTCTAATTCTTCAAAATTTATTTAGCAGTGGTTTTGGCGGCATATCTTCTATTACTGTTTTCTTTTTGATGACGTTTTCATGTTGTAGATTTGTTCACCCGTTTCCTTTAGAATTTGTTTTGTTTCGCACATATTTTTTGTATTTGTTTCAAATCTAGAGTAAAATTATGTTCATTAGCACCTAGTTCATAAAAAATTGCAGTAACATACCTTTGCAACATTTTATGGCAAAGCGCCTCACTTTCAAAAACAATCACCGTAAGTTCTTAAAAATCAGCGGGAGTATCTTCTACCTAGTATAAACACAACCCACACTGAATGGCAGAAATTTTCACAAAACTGCATTAAAAATGAAGTGAGTTACGGATCCACGAGAAAGGTTTGGTGGTTGTGAACCAAATGCCCAACGCCAAACGGAATTCGAAAGCTTCACTGTGAGTGTGAAGTGCAATAAACATAAATACTGAAAAAAGGGATCGTCCGACTGCACCCCGCAAACATCTGATGGATAGTAAATGCAGAAGTTGAGCGTTATTTTTTCATTAGATGAAATAAATTTAATAAAATTAAAATTTACCACTCTCTAATTTTTTTGGTACCCATCATCGCTTTATAAACGTCTTTATAAAATCAAAATTCGACGAATGAACTCTTCAAAACCTTGCCCCGTTTCAGGGACAATGGACAAAGAATTTTTATGACTTTGTTTGTGTCGTTGGGTCTTCTCTATATTACCCCAGATGTTCTAGTTATAATTTTCTAAGCAGATACTTACAAAATAACACTTCAACAGTGAACAAGTTTACAGAAATAATTATTAGAAATTATTAGAATGAAAAAACTTGTTTTTGGTGTATTTCTTATAAAGCCGTTGTATTTTGCGCTCTGAATATAATTATTAATTACCTAAGCATTACGAATTTTGATAAGGTGTTGTAAAACTATATGTGAATCGCCACATCTGATATGTTTCTGTTTCTGTCTTCATCCCAAACACTGTATTTACGTGGGCAAAGGATGCCGTACGTGGGATTTTAGGGGCGGAAACGTATACCTGCTTAAATACTGTAAATACAGTGGTGTCGAATGAACACAAAAACAGAAACATATCCGATGTATTGGTTATTATTAGAGATTTTATGAAATTTGCATATCCGTTATTTTTTGCATATAACTCTTGATATTCAATATGTGAACGAATCATGCTAATTAAAAATGAATACAGCTATAAAAAATTGCATATTTGCATACATTTGCCTTCTGCTACATATTTCACGTAACGGGTGCATATTTTGCAGTTTTATCAATTTTTGTGCTACTTTGAAAAAAAAATGCCATTCGATCGGCATTTTTCTAGACAAACGAAATTTCATATTGTCCTGAGCTTCAAATAACTGGGAAAGGTTTGGGTTTTATGGTAGTTTGGAGGAACCACTGGGTGTTAAGCCATCCTTCCAGGTAAATTCGGGTCCTAATTACTTTCGGAAATACCGTTCATTTCAATATTTTTGTTCGTTACTTAAGTGTATTAATGGTATGTTTTATGGTGGTCGAAGGGACGTTATCCTATTATTTTTCATCGTGAGTTTGCATTTAAGTATTTAAAGCGATAGAGATGTGTGTCAATATGTAGATAACTCAAATTAATTTATGAATTAAACCTTTTCCTGAACTTATTCTTCAAGAAGAAAGTGTGTTTTGTTGTGCCTGCTCTAATCCGATAAGTATTTTTACATCTGTGGACGCAGTACGCAGTTTTTCTATTTATAAATACATACTTTAGAATCACCGGAAAAATTTTTGTTAGAATATTTCGAAAAATATTTAAAAATAAATTGTTATCAAAATAGTAATTATTAAATAGTCGATTACTACTATTTTTTAATTCGTTCTGTTTACCTATATTTATTTTTTAGTATAAGAATATTATCTTAAAAAATGTCATTTATTTGTCAGTGAGATCTAATTAAACACTTTGCAATGTGATTTATGTATTTTTTGTAATAAAAGGTAAGGTGTTTTTGCAATTTGTAAATAAATTTAGTTCGGTTATTACGCTTTTTTTTATTTTTGGAGCATATGCAACTGCATATCTCTACATATATTAAGAAAGTTATTGTATATTTGCATAAATTTGATGCATGTCATATGATCATATTCCCCAAAATTTTGCTGCATATTTTCCGCTCTCTAGTTATTATACATACACTCTATTACCGACATTAAAAAAAGTCTACACTATTTCGTCATATCTGCTGCTTTATTATCAGTTTTCAGTTAGCTACATATTGGATATGAAATGAAGTGGATTTTTTGAGGTAATAATAATTTAAAAATCAACCACGAAAATACTCATTTATAATTATACATTATACATTACCAGTTTATTTTGGAGCCCAAGATTACATTGGAAAAATCTAAACTTTTGAAAATTTAATGTTAAACAGATACACCTATAACTGAGTGCGAAAGTCAATACACAAAACTCGATGACCAATTATTGTTCCGTATTCAAATTATTATTTATTTTCGTTACGATCAAAGTGAAGGAATTATTTAATTCATTTTTATTTTAAAACGATATCGCTGACCTTGAAATAGATTCGTTTTTGAATTTCGATTTTTTTCTTTGTGTTGCTTTTGTTGCCGATCAACATATTTTGCATTAGAATTAAAAAAATGATGAAATATATGATTTTATTTTTCGAGCATATTTCATAATTCTGTATATGTATAATTGTTCCTTTTTGGTAGTGACGCATAGGCAGAGGTTAAAAAATAATGTCTTAATTCGTGTTATCTGTTAGATGGGACATTTTTTAATTCTGTTCATAAACTATATGCATTAAGTTCTTGTTCTGTTTTATAAAGCGCAGGTCGTTATGGACGTATAAAAATAAAATTATAAATAAATATAATTACATGGAAATATAACATGAAAAAAAAAATAACAACTCACTATTGGCGTCATCTCATTTGTGTAAGATTTAAGACAGGGAAGAATTTCTTTTTTTAAGACTCAGCATATTTTGTTTATGAATATATTATTTACTTGCAACACAGACATAATTAATAAATATCAAATAGAGCTATAAAATACTCGATATGTATGTTTTTAAATGTTTTTTGGTGTTGCCCTGTCAGAAACGTTAATTTTTGATTTGACATGGCATTTAGTAAAATGAACTGAAAAGCACTTTACATAACTAACTAATAAAAATAAAACATTCCGAAGGATGTATATATATTAAGCAGATATCTAGTAACTACAGTTAACATTACTTATTGGTTACATAACCGTAGTACTCCATTGTGATGTTACAAGGCTTACCTGTAAACTATATCGCTGCGACACAATAATGAGATATCTACTAAATGCAGTTAACATTAGGTGTTAGTGACATAACAGGAGTACCACAGTCTGATGTTTAAACGCTTATATGCAAGCTATATCGCTGCGACATAATAGTTAGATATCTAGTAAATGTAGTCAACATTACATGTTAGTTACATAGCATGAGTAGTCCATTGTGATGTTATGTAGCTTATGTCACAATGTCACAACCGTGTTTACTGGGACATTTCTCAGCGTTAGTAGACATTTGCCATACTGCATTCTAATAAGACAGACGATTGATGTCGGTTTGAAGGGTCTGATAGGCATGAGTCGGATTGCCATAGAATTTCAAGTCGTCAGCATATAAAGAGGATTTAGGCGTGAGAAGTGATGAGAGATCAGAGACAAATATCAGGAATAGGATGGGACCCAGTACTGATCCCTGTGGAACCCCACTTACAGCTGATTTAGTAGAAGATAACGTATTTCCTACTTTCACTTGGAAAGATCTGCTCTTTAGATAGCTAGAGAGCCAGAGGTGAAGATCGCCATTGACCCAAAGTGCTTAAGTTTGATAAGAAGTCGTTTATGTGGGACCTTGTCGAAAGCTTTGGCGAAGTCTACATATATCGCACTGTGAGAGCAAATTCACGTAACTCAAAACCAGCGTGTTTTGAGTAATGATGATTTAAAATTCCCAAGTTTTTATATATTATTTGTATCTTAAATACCAAAGGCTTCTAAATACGTTATAGTCGTATTGTCAATCTATTATTAATCGTATTTTTATTCCTTTATAGTAGACCATTCTACCCGTTATAGAAAACAAGAAATTTTGACTTACGTGACTATTCCACTGCTACACCATATCAAATATTTTGGCTTGCGTGTTAATAAATTTAAGACAAGAACATACTAGCAACACATTGTAATGAAAAAAACATAACAAAACACAAAACGATCACATTCATTCAACATCTACACTGACCGGCAAAAAAACCGGCCCCCCTGAAAAAATTCGCAAAACCACTTTACAATTATTAATTTAACTAGTGATTGTTACTTTATTAAAGAATCATTCACTATTGACACATGATGTACAAATTAGCACAAAAAAGAAGACAATTAAACGCAGAATTAAATTTAATTTAACAAAATAACGGAAACAAACCAAGCACGATATTTTCTTGAAAAAAACAATAAAGGAGGCTGTTGTTGTAAATAGTGTTTTTCATCATTTGATTATAAGTTTGGCAATTAATAAACGTTTTTACGCGAAAATAAAATAAAACTCTTACAGACGTCTTTCAAAGTGTCGCTCTGTTTCTGTTATTTTGTTAAATTAAATTTAATTCTGCGTTTAATTGGCTTCTTTTTTTTGCTAATTTATACCTTATATGTCAATAGTGAATGGTTCTTTAACAAAATAACGATCACTAGTTAAATTAATAATTTTTAAAGCTTCGTTCTGCGAAATTTTTCAGGGTGGTCGATGTTTTTTTGCCGGTTAGTGTACTATGGCTAAATTGTTATAAAATGTGTTATAATTTTATTTGATTCGTTTTTTTATATATAATTTATTCAGTCCATCGTATTTTTTTACGTATTGCTAAAGGACCTTCATAAATATTGTTTAATCATTTTCATTTAAGTCTGATGCCGCCGTTGTCGTGATGTTCGGGAATTGATTGACTATTATTTCCTGATATACTTCCTTTCTATACGAAGTTACAAAATTCCATCGGAATTTTTGACAAATTTTAAATTTTTTATTTCGCTCTAATTAACTTTCCTACCTTTCCTATTCAAAGAAAAATTGATTTCCATGTTTTCGGTCAATTCTTACCTATATCAGAAGACATTGTGCATTTGTTGTGTTCAATTTGTACCTAAATTAGTAGGAGTATCAGATTATCAACATCGACTGAAATCGCATAGCTTCACAGCTTGCTTGCATTTCACTTAGTTTTGAGATACGGCAGTCTTGTAAGTTTTTAGTTGCATAAGTACCTACATTTCTTAGATTTTCCCGGTAACACAAAATTATTCTTGACGTTCTAACAAAAGTTTTTGCAATATACATTTACAATACACGTAAACCTTTCTCCACCCTGTAAAAGATCCGCTGCAACTACAAGGGATTAATAGTTATTTACGTGGCAAGCTTAGTAAATTAGCCTTTACGGGCGAGCCGGAATGTTTGCAGGGCGAGCGACGTAGGAGCGAGTCCTGTAATCCGGTGAGCCCCAGTAAAGGCTAGTTGCAAGCGAGCCGCGTACAACGTTTTACTTCCTCTTGCTGAAAATCCTGAAAATGAACAACTTTGGGATTTCTAGAAATTTTACTTGAAATTACAGTCATAGAAATTATAGTCATTTTCCATAGTTTGCTCCGTTAACTATGGAAAATTGAATTGTTTGAAAATAACGCGACTGTCAATTTGTAAATTCGATTAATAATTTAAATGGTTTAATTTTGTTTCTGAGCTCTGTTAATTGTGGAATTCGATGAAGATGAAGAGTTTGAAGGTGATTTTAACGTTAGTATTAGCACAGTATTAGTGAGATTAAGAAAAAGGCCGACGCAGCAAATGTGTGTTTGATTCCGGTGCTGTCATGATAACGTTTTACAGGCAAGGTGCCTGTAAAGCTGCCACGGTAACGCTTTACAGGCAGGGTGCGTGTAAAGGCTAATTTTCCGAGTTAGTTCAGACGACAGTAAACGAGCTTTAACAAGACAAGAGGAAGTAAAATAAGTATTATATCCGTCCAGTGGAATTTACATTCGTTACATATGGATACTGTAGATGTATTATTAGTTCATAAATTTTATTGTTTGGTGATATGTACGTATAAAGGCAAGAATAGACAATAGAGGCAATTCTCTTTCAAAGTGTGTTAAAATTTAAAGGTTGTTAAAAATATTTTTTATGTTGAGTACTTATTATAATGAAGCTAGTTCCTATAATATAATAGGTAAAATAATCAACGATATAAATAGTAACAATCTCTTAAAAAAAATAACCAAAATGACAATTTATTAATAAAAAATCTTATGTAATAAGGTGTTTACGCTCGTATCTTTTAATTTTTAAAGTGCAACTACAAACTTCGTCACGTATCTATATTCAAATTGTTTTTAATTCGATATTTACACCTTACCTGATTGCTAAATTTATTGCAACTTAAAATTCAGAATACAAAATATTTAGTTTTAATAAAAGAAAATACTTCCCGATGAATTTTACCTTGCGATCAATTGACGCTGCGATCAGTTGTTTGCGACCACTTGTCGTAGAATCATATTTTGTTCACAAGTTGCCTTATCTTGTCTTATTAACCTTGACATGTTATTTGAATAAGTTCGAAAACAGATTAATTGGTTTGTATCCGGGTTCTCTTAATTTTTTTCCACAGCCTATTTTTTTGTCTCAACATTATTAACGTGGAGTTTTTGATACAGGGTTTCTTCGGATTCCAGCGATGATATGTCACATATGAATTTTTGGAGATATAATTCTGAATGATACTGGAAAAAATGGTCCACTGAGAATCAATCGAACGGATAGCTAAGGCTTGTTCCTAGTTAACAGACGCTAGTTCTTGATCTAGGTTGGAATAATTAATTGATAACTTTTTATGATTGGGAATTGTGTGAGGTATTGATACGACCGAGTCCGGAATGTCATCTCTAAGCCAAGTTTCTGAAATAAGGATGCAAGAGGGAGCAGAGTTTTGACAACGCAATGTGAGATCACAAAATTTGGAAGTTAAGGAACAGATATTAGTGTAGGAAAAAAAAATCCGTAAATGTTAGATTTAAGCCTGATTTTTTGGAGAGTAGTTATGATTTGTGGGATTCCTCGAATGTACTTGATTGTCAGACCGGTTTCGCCAACTTCAATACGTCGTTTCAATACATTTCTCACTTTATTGAGATAAGCCATTTGTGCTGGAGTTTTGTCGTCGGTAATTCGTATATTCTTGACAATTGGAGCAGTATTTGAGGATTTATTTTTTAGAATTTTACGAGCAGAAGCCCCCAATCTGATAGTGTCAAGGGGTATAATGTCGGGTTGTATTACATTCAAAATCGTTATAACCTGCGTTTTGTCATGATCAGGGCCTGCTGATTCGGGTACTTTACAGTACGAAAAGAGTTCGCCGATCTTCGGCTTCATCGTTGACATAAGTATGGATATTGGCGGTCTGAAAAGGCATGGGGGCTGGAGATCCAGCTCTATAACGGAAATAAGCAGTTCAAAATAATATTTACTCAAAAAAAAAGTACAATATGAATCAATTGTTACTATGTTTTATGTAACTATAAGTACGACAAATACAACTTAAACTATATGTATCATAAAAAGGCATACACAAAAAAAGCTAAAATGATCAGTCCATTTCTAATTTCTTAAAATTGCCAGAAAGTCCAAACATTTCGTCATTTTTAGGCCTTTGAGGTTTCAAATCGTCATTTATACGAAGTTTATCCAGTTGGGTAAAATAATCTTCACTCTCTTTAAATTTTTGACTGCTGAGGAAATTTTGTCAAAGATGTTTGCAGATTCTGTTTAAGTCGTCTCAAATCATCAACAATTTCCTCAGATACTGAAGGTCTTCCACGAGATTTCCCTTTGTTGACACTGCCAGTTCGAACAAATCTTTTGATTACATCTCTAACAACGTTTGTTGAATTATTAAATCACGGTATTTGTCCAGATATTCTTGCTTACAAGCGGTTATAGAATACACATTGCGATAACAAAACATAACAATGAAAGGCTCTTATTCAACACAATAAACCATTTTCACAGTCTTCGCTTCCTAGCACAAAAACAAAATTTTCGTGCGCAACCACCAAGAGTTTTGAAAACGACTGTTTTGTTATTTTGAGCTTGGATCAACGAGAATTACTGTAATTCATACTTCAAAAACGTTAAAACAATAAAAACGACGACTTTAAATGACAGACAAATGAGATTAATGGCAAGTGACAACTATGCTCTTAGAATCATTTATAAAAGCCCTGTATAATAATATGTTCTACTAACCCATCACTTCAGGAAAGTGTGGTTGTTTCATCATCCATTGTCTAATTTTTCTAACATCTTGACTAAACGAATCCATAGAAGAATAATTTAACAGTTTCACTACGGTTTCCAAAAACTGTCATCCAGTTCTAGCAAGGGTGTACATTCCATTTTTGTGAATATTTCTTTCTTTTTCAGTACGCTTGTTACTGAAACTAACCAAACGCGGTAACACGTGAATGCAAAATAGGGAATTTTAGCACAATGAACTTGTTTTACTTACAAATGTAATAAACATCCACGGCGATTTAGTATTTTACCTTTTTTTTCTTATATGTACATAGTTTTCTATTCACAACAAGAAAGTGAAAACTTGTTTAAAATGGTCAATTTGTAGGCAAGCGTGGGAGACAAAATTGACCAATTGAAACATGTTTTCAGTCTTTTGTTGTGAAAAGTATGAATATTAAGAAGAAAAAGTGAAATCATAATATTGATAAGGTAAGACTGATTTTGGCACTTTTGACATTTTACACCATTTTTCAACTACATATTTCCGAAAATTAGTTGAAGACATTTTCTTGTACATTTCGATATCCACAAGTCATTTTAGGCTGCGTTTCTTCAAAAATTCCTACCATTTTTCGAAAATCCCCAATTGAAATACACCTATTTTAAAGATTTGCGCTTTTTTTGACTTTCTTCACATCCTAGGTTCCATTATAAATTGCCACTCCCACTCGACAGAAGAAAATAATTAGCCCCGCCCACCCACCCTGTCGCCTTTTCAGTGATTGATTTCAGCTGATTTAAATGAAATGAGTGATCTTATCCTGAACAGAAATAAAATTAGTCGTTAGAATGAGAAGACGGGTGGGCGGGGCTAATATTGTTAAGATAAAACTGATTTTGGCAAATGACATATCCTCTAAGAAAATAGAGGGTGGGTGGGCGGGGCTAGCATTCATGTGATAAGACTGATTTTGGCACTTGACATTTTCCACCATTTTTCAACATTTCTGAAAATTAATTGAAGACATTTTCTTGTAGTTTTCGATATCGAGAAGTCATTTTCGGCTTCGTTCCTTCGAAAATTCCTAGCGTTTTTCAAAAATTGCCAATTGAAATTCAGCTATTTTATTGGTCCTTTGTTTTACTTTTTTCACATCCTAAATTCTATTATTAATTTCCACTCCCACTCGACAAAAGAAAATAATTAGCCCCGCCCACCCACCCTGTCTCCTTTTTAGTGATTGATTTCATCTGATCTGAATGAAATGAATGTGATTTTATCCTGAATAGAATTAAAATTAGTCGTTAGAATGAGAAGATAAGACTGATTTTGGCAAATGACATATCCCCTAAGAAAATAGAGGGTGGGCGGGCGGGGCTAGTATTGATAAGATAGGACTGATTTTGCACTTTTGACAATTTCCGAAAATTAGAGAAGTCATTTTCGGCTTCGTTTCTTCGGAAATTGCTACCGTTTTTCCAAATGTAACCCTCAGATAACAAATAAAATAAACGTCAAAAGAACGAAATGAGACTTGTACATTTTTTTGGTTTTTTGTATGAAAAAATGATATTAATATTATGGTATATCATACATCAAACTGCAGTTTTTTTCATTTTCTAGACCGCAGAGACCAGTTCAATCAATTAAAAAACTATGGCTGACAAATATCTTAGAGTTTTCAGTTTTTCAGAATCGCCATTAGGTTCGGCAGAATGTATACAGGCTGATTCATACAAAAAGGTTGAGCAAAAATTCTATAGCGCGCTCTGCAAGTCAAAATACTCCAATAAATTGTTCGAAATGTCTTCCATAGGTTTCGATCACAATCATTTGTGCTTATGGTCACTTATTGCAGACGATTTTTTCAACATTTCGGTAAATTTTAGTCCCGTTTGACCTTTTGGCAATATATTCTTTTTCCGTTAAACGAGCCATTATTATGCGACTTTGATAGAAATATAGACAAATAAAAAACATATTTGTCTAAAAGTCACAAACTACCGGATTACATACAGCCAAAAATTATTGTTGATTTTATTAAACCAACAAAAACTAACAAAAGCAATTCTCTTTGACAGATTTTTGTTTTAATTTTTAGATACTAGATGCAAAAAAATAGACACTTCTTGATACTTTGGCCAATAAAACAACTGATAACAAGTTTTTATTTAAGTATTTTTTAATGAATCTTTTAAAATAAATATTTCAAATGTGTTTCGTCTAAATTATTTTTTATGGTCCACGAAGTTAACAGATCCAAATTGTGATGCAAGATTTTACAATCTCGAAGGGTACTAATAGATAACAAAACTTTGAGATCATCGGCGTACAGTAGCTTTTGACAAGTTAAAGACGATTGACGAATAGCAAAGAAAGCAAGGGGCCAAGATTCGACCCTTGCGGGATACCAGACGTAGTACACAAGTTATTACGGGCGTGTGGCGTCAAATTTAACGTTACGGCAGTTAACAGGAGCACAACAAAAGTGGCGTTCTAGCAAAAGCGGAGTTTGGGGCTACCGGTCGGGGCTGTTCTCCCCCCTCGACGGTGATTCTATCTATCGCAAGTCTACCGACACAGCACATCCCCATGCCATTTGTTCCAGAAGATCCACATCATCCAGCCTTATCCATGTTGATCAAAATGTTATCTCATCCTGGGGGTTCTACCTTTCCATCTACTTTAATAAAACCTTCAACTTTCGTAGAGTTAATCTTATTTTATTATATTATGATGATCTCATCAAAACTGATTGGACTTTTTTAAATAAGTTTGATGATGTTAATCAAACACTTGATGCATTTTACATCAGACTGTTTAATATTTTCGAACCTTACCACAAGTCGTATAAATCTTGATATCCTCCCTGGTTTACGCCTAATATAATCTCACACATAAAAAATAAAAACTAGGAGTATTACAGAGAAAAATCGCTCGCAACTAATAGTATTGTATTTCTTGATAACTTTAAGCGACTTCGTGCTATTTGCAAATCTGAAATAGGTGAAGCTTATAATTTATATTTGCATAACGTTGAAATGTTTGTTCAGCGTAATCCTAAGGAAGTTTTTAAATTTATTCATATGAAACAAAGTACGACCAGAATTCCTGGTAAAATGCACGATGAGGATATAGCATATATGAATCGACTGAAGATATTGTTAATGCCTTTGCAAGAGTCTTTTCTGATATAGGTAAACCGACCTTTATCAGACCTATCAGTTAATGATATTCATAGTAACCTACCAAGTTTTAAACGTATACCCGTCTCCGAAGAAGAACTTCTTAAAATAATGTCAACCTCCCCATCAAAAACACTGCAGGTGAAGATCAAATTCCAAGTTTTCTTATTCATGTCTAGTATCATTTGCGTTAGTTAAACCTTTAGTTCTGATCATTCATAAAGGGATATCCACTTCTACTTTTCCAGTTAGGTGGAAATGAGCTAGGATAATTCCGATCCACAAGAAAAATGAACAGTCGCAATTGAAAATTTACCGTCCAATCGCAATATTGTCCAACTTTGCTAAGATCCTTGAGCAAATTATATATAAATCAATTTCTCCTTATCAACATGGGTTTATATCTGGAAGATCAACACTTACCAAGCTTGTTACAATTACTCAATTTATTTGTGCAGAATTGGAAAATAACGGCCAAGTTGATGTGGTTTACACCGACTTTTCAAGCGCCTTCGATACTATGGATGATCAAATTCTTTTAGATAAACTTAGTTCCTTCGGTTTTGCTCAATCATTTCTGGCCCTTATAATGTCATATTTATCAGATCGAATTAATTATGTCTCCTACAATGGTTATAAGTCACAAGAATATGTCTCAACATCAGGCGTGCCTCAGGGGTCTAATCTTGGACCACTGTTGTGCACTTGCCTATGCTGATGATTTGAAGATTTAGTCTAGAATTTCATGTGTGAATGATGTTAATTATCTGCAATACAACTTGAATAAGATTGTACTTTGGAGTCTTCGTAATAAGCGAAAATTAAATATTGACAAAATGTCGTATAGTTTCGTACACTCGTAAAAAACATAGTGTTCCTTCTTCTTATAAAATCAATGACGTACCTACCATTATCCAAAGAAACTATCATTAAAGACCTTGGAGTACTATTTGACACTAATATGACATTCGTAAATCATATTGAGAGTATTCAGTGACATCGTTAATTCGTTAATATACTTGAAGTAATGTACTTGGGTTATACTTCAAGTACATTAGGAAAGTACTTGAGACTTGAAGTACTTTTAGTAAAAGCAAGTACTTGGTACTTTACTTGAACACTATTTCAAGAAGTACTTTGTACTTGGTACTTCAAGTACTTTTGTTGAGTAGAGAAGGCATTTTGAACAGTACTTACGCTAGTTACATTTATTTAATTGTTCAATTTCCTTATTACATTTCTTTGAAATAATATGTTGGTGTTTTTTTAATATTTCATTTGTGAATTTTGACTGACGTCTTTCAGAAACAGTGACAACTAACTAGTAAGGATATTCTAAAAACGCATGTGTTTATTTTGGAAACTATGTATGTTGTGTTGCAGTGAAAATTAGTCAGTGTCCCGTTATTATAATACTCACCCTGTACAAAAAAACTTGGTCGGAAGTTATTTATACAGAACTTCTCTCACCCAATTCACACATTATAAAAGTTGTATCGTCTACGCTACGTATAAGACTAGTTCACCATTTGGAAAAGTACTGTGAACGTCATCAATATAAATGAGGAAAAGGATAGATCCAAGGACCGACCCTTGAAGGACACATTTCGAACTATTTATTTATTTATTAAAAAAGTATATTTAATACACATCTAACAAACCCCATTAAAATAAAAGCAGTTGAACCAATTCTAATACAAAAAGACATATACAAAAATAAACCCAAATGATCAGTCAATTTCTAATTTCTTAAAATTACCAGAAAGTCCAAACATTTCATCATTTATAAGCCTCCGAGGTTTCAAATCATCATTTATACGAAGTTTATCTAGTTGGGTAAAATAATCTTCACTCTCTTTAAATTTTTGATACAGCATTTCTGGAAATAAATTTGTCGTAAGCAGACTAACAAAAAACTTAAAATAAGACTCTTACCTTGCAATACTTCCAAAGATTTTTCGCTGCCTCCATAATCTGCTGGAATAATTTCTTTTCCAAACTTTTCAGTTAAAATATGCGAATCTTCGCAAAAGTGTATCTGAAATTTACAATATTATTATTACTGACATTTTGAAAATACCAAAACTGCTAACCCTTTCTATTAGTTTAGGTTTAAGAAGGCTCTTAAAAGCATTAAAAAGCTTTTCTGCGTAAGGTGGAGCATTGATGATGTAAACAGCTTTCAGTCGTTGCGAAAAAACTTGCTGTAACACAAAAACTGGACAGAACGAATACGTGATCTAATATTTTACCGTGTATATAACATTCAGTGCTTTATAGAGCACCATGGGTGTGACCTTGAGAATCGACCGGAGAGGCGTATTTTTACCATCCAGTATAAACACATCCCCATAGGTAATATCTTCAGTCATACGAATTTCTTGTATATTCACCAGCAGACGAATACCATGGACAGGCTCAAAATTTTCTGTTAAATGTGGATCACGCACTTTATAGAAAAGAATTCTGTACATTTCATTCGTCAGCTTTGGAAGAGGAATAAAATAGCTAAAATGAAGTATTATAAATATTAATGCAGTAAGCTTTACAATTATTTGTTACATGGATGCTTTTACAGTTTCCATGTATGAGAGTTTCGGATGAATATTATCAAATATTTCTGGCAATTGAGACCTTACGGTGTAGTAATTTTCTATTTTTTCTTTGCTTTTTTCGACACTTCCTTTATTTAATATGAGAAAATTTTTGATTTTCTTGTCGACTGCAAAAAATTGTTTCAGTTTTATTACAAACAGAGTAAACAAGTTTCCTTATAGGGTTTTGAAAGTAAAAAATATTACCAAAATCCGGTCAATAAAAATCACAATAATCCACACTTTTATATAGAAGCCCCACGAAAAAATTAAGTTCGAAAGAGTCACAAAATGCAGATACTGACCCATCACTTCTGGAAACTGCGGTTGCTTCTTTATCCATTCTTTAATTTTTCCAACATCTTCATTAAACGACTCTATCGAGGAATAATTCAACAATTTCACAACTTGTCTCAAAACATCGTTATCTGCTTCTAGCAAGCACGTAGATCCCATATTTAGGAATACTTTCCTCTTCTTTGATACGCGTGAAACTGAATTAGATTGTACGAATTTAATGTTGTTAATTAATTGAAAGGCCACGCAAAGTGCGTAAACGCGAAATTAGGAAACTGTTTTCGCCTTGAGCTTGCGTATAACTCTTATTAATTATGAATAAAATAATTTAATAATTGGGTCAGTAACAGCAAGGAGTTGAAAAAAACCATAATAGTTAGAATAACAACGATTTTCCCAATCTGTTACTATTTTAACGTCATACCACTGCATTAAGATGTATGTGTTAAAAAAAAATAATAATCGAGACCGGCCACGGGAAAAGAAAAAATTTGGCCTGACTTGTACCACCTATTGCATACAGTTGTTTTGTCAAAATTTTGAAACTTTAAGCACTACATTTAAGTATCAAAACAAAATGAAACAAGTTATACATGTGATGTGGAATGAATTATGGCTAAACTCACGTCTATTTACAAATTTCCTGAAAATTCTAACGCAAATGACGTTTCGTTGTCGCCAAGTTTACTAATCTTTCACCGTCCATCCCTGACATTGGGTTCCACTACTACGATCTAGTAGGTCTTGTTTATAAGCACCCAAATGCGGGCGTAAGTTGGCCTTTATCGCACAAATCTCTCATAAATTGCTAAGCAACAATTGATTGTTCATTTACACTAATCAATTAATTATCAAGTCTCGATATTTAACATTTTTTTTTAAACGAATTATCAAATAATCAACGTGGTATCCAATATCCATAACAACATCAAAATAATAGCCAGCTATGTATTAAAGTTCGCATCGACATAATTCACACAATCTAGCCGAAAATACTCAATATTTCGTTAAAAATAATTTAGAAACTAAAATAGAATAAAACGTTGTATGTATTACGTGTATAATTGGCGATTGTGGCACTAGGGAAATTAAAAGCCTTCCTTCGTCGGGCGTTAAAGATTCCCTCGTGCCACAATCTGCCTGATTATGCCCTTAATGCATAAATAACACAGATCCAATTAATCCAGTTACAAAAATTGGGTTATAGTGGTGTAAACAAACAAAGTTATTGAAAATAAATATGTACAAAATGATAAATTAAATATAGTCTTTATAAACAAAGTTGATATCCAATCTTTATTTAATAAATAATAATAACGAAAAATGAAATAAACAATATCAATTATCTTTCAGAATAGTTGCCAAAAACCAAATACAAGCATTAATCTCTCTGTAGCACTGTTGCATTGGTTTCTAATTTTGGTTTTTAGTTCTTCAATAGTCTAAACAGGTTCCTTAAAGGCAGTATTCTTCAAGTAAGGAAAGAGGTAATAATCACAATTAAAACAGCGCAATTCCGTCCTCTTTCGGCATACCGCCCGCGTCCGATCCACTTTCAGCGTCACCACCTCCCCAGCACCCGAAGCAGGTTCGTCTATTGAGAAACTGCCACCACCGAGGTCAAAGGACGCCCTTGACCGCATTGTTTTTCTTTTCCTTTAGTTGCTGTTTTATCCGATAATTTTTTATCTTATCCGTTATAGTTAGCCTGATAGAAAATAAAGACCGTTCATTTTTAAATCTTAACCGGATTATTATTTATTTCTTGTCGCGGCCGCTCACGAGGTTCTGGAGATCCGTTTCTCCGGCTTAGGATACCCCAGGCGCCCGAGCAACCGTCCCCTTATCAGGCGCCATTGTCCTGGCGTGAATAAAGGTAAATTTGTTAACTTTCCAGTCATACATTTTATTTCAGGTAGGGATTGACGATGCTTTAAGATCGAACGAGCTGCTGATGTTAAATGTCGATGATACCCAAGGTTTAAATTCAACAAATTAGGTATCCATTAACAATACTAAAACAAGAGAAACAGAGCATTTACTATTGTCTGTAAAGAAGATGTAGTGTAATTTAAAAAAAATAGGGCAAGGCGGTTGAAATTTATGCGCTACGGGTGGACCAGTGGCTCGCAACCGATGTTACGCAACACGAAGAAAATTAAAGTATAGTGAACCAAGAGTTATAAGGTTATGTGGCCATCATAAAATCATCCCATTGTGTCGAAGTTAAGTTGTTTACAATAGAAAAGGTTTTAGGGTCGTAAATAACGTGTCCACTGCAGCTCGACCGGCTCTTGTGGTTTCGTTCAGGGGCGGCTTTCACTAAATATGAAAATCCACCACTCCACTATTTCTTTACTACCTGCAGCCGCTGAGGGTTCCGAAATAACCACTCGCTTTGAAAGCCGGCCCTGTTAAATATGAGCAAGAAATGTTTAGAAGATGATTTATTGCCAACCGGTAAGCTTAGTGCGAACCACACAATGGGGGTATTTATTTGCGATCAACTACTTTTATGATGGCCATATAACCTTATAGGTCTTGGTTCACTATAGAAACGTTTCTGTTGTATACAATGAAATTTTACAAGGTCATTACGAGGGGTTGGCTAAGCTGTTCACTCACTGAGTGTCCCACTGCCTTGGCATGCGCCGCTATTGTTCAACCAGAAGGACAGCTAAGAACGGCTCGGGTTACTGGTATTCCATTTGTCCGGTTTTCAAACTACAATTTATGGTGGGTATGAACCGCTGTGAAGTTATAGTGCTGCAAATGCTGGTTCGTTTTTATGACTGCATCCTACTGTGAAGGAGTTAAGTGTTCCACAATAGGCCTGTGCCGCAAGTAATCCAGCGGTCATAAACCATCAAGGGACCAACTGTCTGCACTACACAGGGCCGTATGCGTCCGTAAACCTTTAAGATGATTTATGGCACGGCTATTTACATATTCAATAGAGTTCATAATATTTGCGGTAGTTGAGATTACAGTACCATAAAAACGAAGTCAGAGTTGGACCACTATAACTGGCTTATCCATCATAAAATTTTATTGTATACAACAGGAACGTTGTCACTGTATGAGAAAACTAACGTTAACTGAACGTCAGTTGATGATTTTAAAATCCATATCCACGACATAATAATAATAACATTTTAAATAATTTTCAAGTGTCGGTCTCCCTGAAAATAAAACTATTTCTGTAAATTATTAAAAATGATGCACAATTGGAAAGAGAGAAGCGAGTAAGGCAAGGATGCACCGGGCGCACTTCAGACGGGTAAATAGGATGAATAAATTTCGACCGCCCAGCGTTATTTATAAACAACGACATTATAGCAAAACGCATCTGTGCGTGATGTTCGACGTCCCGCATGCTGATGAATGCGCCAAGGTCATCAAAAAAGGTTATGAGTGCAAACAATTTATTTACAGCACATTATCAACAAGAATACATTACAACGGAAGAATGTCACGTAGACATTTGTTTGATTTGAATGAGTTTATCGCCCCAAAACAGATGACTAAAATTATTCATAAGCCTCCATTGAAAAAAATATTCTGAATGTTATAATAATTCTTACCTTGTCATTATTTTATTGTTATAAAGACGAGCGTATTCTCACATTTTCCAGAAAATGGGGTGGCTCGTTCTTAATTTTATCAATAATAAATTGATTGATTCAATTTTTTTGAGTCACTCCTTTAAGCAAATCTAAAAAATATGAATGCAATGATTAAAAGTCTGTTCATATTTTGCACATTCGCAAAAGAATTTATTCTGCAAAATTTTGAGATGCCGTAATTAATTTTTTGGGGTTGATAAACAGATACATTTGTATTAAAAAGTCACCATGCTTACAATATCTTCAAAACGTCAAGATTTCAAAGTATTCAGTTTTGCATTTCTTGATTTAATCAATAAAATAAATTGACTCAGTCATTAATTTTTTCACACACTCCGTATAAGTATATCTAAAAAATATTTATGCAGTGATAAATCACAATTATAGACTCATCATACTTTCCACAATGCACATTTAAGATAGTATTTTTTCGGAAAAATTTTGGGGTGGCGTGATCAATTTTTTAGGGGGAGATGAGTAAATATATTTTGATCAAAAATTTACCATGCCTATGATAACTTTAAGCCATGTCCAGGATTTCAAAGCACTCGGTTTTGTAGTTCCTGATTAAATCAATAAAATTATTTCACGCATTCATTAATTTTTTTGAGTCACCCTGTATATGCAAATCCAAAAAATATGAATGGAATGATAAATCACAAGTACAGACTCATCATATTTTCTACATTTTAGAAACTTTTCAGGTGATGTTATCAATTTTTTGGAGGGGACAAGAAAATATATTTTGAGTAAAAACTTATCATGCTTATCATAACTGTAAACCATCTGCAAGATTCCAAAGCATTCGTTTTTGCGGTTTCCAAATTAAATGTCAATATGTTGTTTCCTAATTTTGGTTTTTTTCCAAAAATCTGGACGTTTCGAGCAAAATCTCAATTCGGAGTCATAAACCACATGTGTACAACTATATGTGTACAACTATATTGATACAATTTAAAACCCATTTACTATGTACAATTTTGAAGTGGCGTCATCGCATTAGTGGTGGGGATGATTAGACAAAATTTGGTTAGCGTTTTGCCATCTACATGATATACCAAATATAAATACAAAATTTGACAACAATCGGCCCAGTACTTTCGGAGATTATCTGTCTACTAAAAATCCGGGACGGCAGACAAACGGACAGACGGACAGACAGACGGAAACGGGAGACCTATTTCTTCGTCCTCTAGGAGTCATGATAGGTCGAGAAAATGCAAAAGTAGAGAGTCGGCCGACGGACTCGATTACAATTCTTCCTTTGCTTACGCTCGGGAAGTAAAACGGTCAAAACAAATCCTAATTCATAAATCCACGTTCCAAAGAGGCCCCGCAAAAATAATTCCAAATGTTAGACAATGTGAGTATTTAGATATTTGAAAAATAAAAAAAGGTGAGGGCTTAAGCCCGGAATTTAGGCAGTTAAAATTTTCATAATAGGCGCCTAAAATCGTTCTTCAAGCTACTGAAAATAGTCCCTTAAAACCCGAATTAACATTTTTAGGCAACAAAATTTTCTGGTCTATGTTGTATATTTTATTTGTTAATATTGCATACTAGATGTTCCTTTAAACTTTTCGTAGTAAAACTTTGTCTGTTCAGGCCTTTTGAGTACTTAAGTTGTACCTCGTATTTGTATGTCGTCTTGGACTGGTAGAATTTGCATTTTATTACTGCACCAACATCCGGTCGCAGACACTGCCCATTCAATATCATATTGCAACAGGAACCTCCGACTGCTGAGGAAATTTTGTCAAAGATGTTTGCAGATTCTGCTCAAGTCGTCTCAAATCGTCAACAACCCAGGCAACATGATGTCGTCTTTTTCACGTCAATAAATGGTCATCATTTACGTCATAGTGACCAAAGATTTCACGTGATATTGACATACCAATGACGGTCAAATGTCTCGTCTAGATGACGTCATTTTCTCACGAACTATTGACGTGATGTACTGACGTCTTAGAGTCGTCATTTTGTAACGAATTATTGACGTGATTTACTGACGTCCTAGAGACGGCATTTATTGTCCATTTTAAGACGTTTTTTATATTTTGATTTTTAGAAAAAAATATGCAATAAATAAAACGCTGAAATAATTTTATTTTTTTATATTGTTTAGCTTAAATAAAATATTATAATTCGTTATAATCACCAAGTAAAGCCCCAAACAAAGTATATATTAATTAAAGTTAAAACAAATTAGTGTAAAATTACAAATTAGTTAAATTTACTACAATTTTGTACAACCAACAATGAACTTCAAAAGACAAATAAAAAATATGTCAATTAAACAAATTAAAGATAAACCACTCCTAAGAACATAAACAAATCTACTAACAGGTAATTACGAGTATAATTAGTATAAACAAAAAAAAGGATATTGTACAATATATAATCAAAAATAAACGTTGCAATAAAATATGCTATTTAAAGAAAAATCAGTTTTAAAAACACAAAGAAATCTATTTAGTTACAAAGAATATTTTCATTAGTAGTTGCACACATGTTTCAGTAGCATTTCTTGGGCTTACCCCAGAAGTTCAGATCATCAATAGTACTTACAAAATAATACTTCCAGAGTAAACAAGTTTTCAGAAATAATTATTTTATTAGAAATTATTAGAATGAAAAAACTTGTCTTTGGTGTATTTCTAATTAAGCCGTTGTATTTTTTGCTCTAAATATAATCAAGCATTATGAAGGCCACTTTTTAAAGAATACGACGACCCACATCTAATTGATCATATAATCTATAAAAAATGACGAAGAGAGGACGGCCTTTTGACGTCATTAATTGACGTCAGAAGTAAGTCATAAAAATCTCGTCATTTTCACGTGATTTTTTGGGCGAATGACGTCCCCGACGAGTTATGACCAAAAATTGACGTGAATTAGACGACAGTCTGCTGCTTGGGAATTTCCTCAGATACTGTAGGTCTTCTACGAGATTTCCCTTTGTTGACACTGCCAGTTCGAACAAATCTGTTGATTAGATCTCTAATGTGAGCCTCTAACGACGTTTTTTGAATTATTAAATCACGGTATTTGGCAAGAGATTCTTGCTTACAAGCGGTTACAGAATACACTACGTTTGCGAATACCCATGGCGATAACAAGATATAACAGGATAACCCATTTCCAAAAAGACTGTTTTGTTGTTTTTAGCTTGGATCAATGAGAACTACCATGATTCACACTTGAAAAACGTTAAAACAATAAAAACGACGACTTTAAAGTCGTCGATTTAAATGACAGACAAGTGACATTAATGGCAAGTGACAACTGCGCTCTTAGAATCATTTATAAAAGCCCTGTATAAACTTATAATAATATGGTCTACTAACCCATCACTTCAGGAAAATGCGGTTGTTTCATCATCCATTGCCTAATTTTTCTAACGTCTTCACTAAACGAATCCATAGAAGAATAATTTAACAGTTCCACTACGGTTTCCAAAACACTGTCATCCAGTTTTAGCAAGGGTGTAGATTCCATTTTTGTGAATATTTCTTTCTTTTTCAGTTCGCTTGTTACTGAAACTAACCAAACGAGGTAACACGTGAATGCAAAATAAAAATTTTTAGCACAATCAACTTGTTTTACTTACAAATGTAATAAACATCCACGGCGAATAATCCATAAGCGTGCTGGCCTTGGGCTGGAAATTGTAGGGTCGGGAATTTACGTTGACGGCTATTGTTCTAAAAATGTGCCTTAAAGCCTATTGCCACCCTTGGAGTAGATTTGCATGTATGGGGAAACCAAAGATCGCCGATAAATGGCCAAAGCTACTAAACCAGTGAAGAAGTACCTAAGGCACGCCTGTGATATTTTTCTTTTTATTGGCGAGAACGTGATATCACTTTTCCAGTCTGCCCCAGACAAGTAAACAAGTTTACTTGTCTTATTGTTGACTGGGTCGTGGTTAGGTATTCATGACAGAGGACCCACACTGAGAGGTTTAATATAACTTGTGTAATTTAAGTTTTCAAGATTAGTTATCATTACAAATGTAACTCTCAGATAACAAATAAAACAAACGTTAAAAGAACGAAATGAGACTTTTATATAGTGTATAATTCTGAGGTAGAATTGCGATATGGGTAAAAAGCCAATGAACCTTAAGACTATTTTATCGAAAACAGACCGATTAACTCATTTATACAAAACTACATAGAAATTTACAAGATGCGAGTGGTTCTAAACCAGTGGTAATATTAAATGTAATAATGTATTGTGTCCCCGTTTCTTGTTGTTCCTTTTGTACTGCTGCCGCTAGCTTCGTAACGCTATGGAAGTGCTGTTTTTTCGCGTTCTAAATTCGCTCCGATCGATCTTGACCTTGTTACGTGAATGCATCATACGAAGTTGAAATTAAAAAGTGATTAATTTAAAGAGCGGATTCTGGGCAAATGCTTTTTCATTTTGGTTGCAGGCAAACGCATGAAAGTTGTATATAAATGTGTATCTGAGAAAATAATTTATCTGAACCCTACTTGTTTTTGCCTATTTTTGATCATGAGCACCTTTTTTTACTTTTTTCGAACTATTTTACATTTTTCTGCCTATTTTGTTTAAAGTCTGAATTTTCTATACCCCTAAGCACATGTTTTTTTTGGTAAAAGGGTCGGGGGAATTCCATCAGCAATTCAATAACCCAAATCTATTTTTCTGCGTATACCATCAAAGAACAAATTTTATTGTACAGCTAATTACATAGGTAGGTTTTAAAATAATTAAAACAGCCACTGTGGAAAAATGGTAGACTTGTGAAATTAATTCCATAAATTCGTATAATAATATATCAATTTTTGAGAAATAAATAAATAAATAAAATGTTCATGTTCTTCAACATGAAAATATTGACATGCACAAAACAATATCTTATTAACGATACCAGGCGAACGAACTTCAATTTCTGAGGAAGAATGAGGACCATAAGAAAAGTTTTAACTATGAATTATGCAGTGCATTTGTTACGGCAAACATATCGTTGAAGAAACTTAACAAAATATTGCGCTTATTTTTGGAGAGAAACTGCAACCTGATGAACCCTGGGGCACACCTGATGATTGTAAGTAATTAGTAGATTCACAGTTATTATAGACAACACTCAACTTTCTGTCATGTAAGTACGAAGTAAATAAAGATAAGAGAGAAGTAGAAAAACCAAATTGATATAGTTTACACAGAAGATTAATGTGATTTATGCGGTAAAATGCTTTTGATATATTGGTGTAAATTACATCGACCTGTAAATTATTATCCAAACAATTTGATAAATACTGTGTGATGCAAGTGAGGTTACTGATTGTTGAACGGGCACGGATAAAGCCATGCTGTTTGACTCACAATATGTTTTTTACGCAAGGATATATGGAACTGTAACTTACACTTTCAAAAATTTTTGCAACATTTGACAGTAGCGAGATAAGTCTGTAATTACGTATATTCGATGATTCACCCGATTTAAGAACTGGACAAATTCTTGCAAGTTTCTAAACATCCGGAAATGTACTAGTTTGAATACATTTGTTGAGAATAAGGGTGTGCATTGGAGCAGTCACTAATAAGAAATGCAGGAACACAGTCCAGGCCAGCACTTATGTTGGGTTTTAATTTTTTTATAGCTGAGTTAACTTCTTCATCAGATATAGTAGTAAGATTTATAGATGACCAATCAGTTGATATTGCAAAAGGATCAGCAGTAGGAATAGACGATGAAATGAAAACGCTGGAGACGAAGTTTTTGAATGCTTCGACAATTTGTTTGGGGGTCGACAGATCTGTTTCATGAAACTACATTCCACAGGGAATTCGTGTTCGCCCTTTTTTGTCATGAAAGAATTTCCACAATTCCTTAGGATTATGTCTTAAAGAAGACTGCACCTGATTCAGATAAGATTTATAATCTCTATTAACCAAAACTTTAACATTTCTACGAATGTTAGAGAACTCATAATAATGTAATTTAATGTTAAAGAAAGAGAGACAAGAGAGCGGACTACACCTGTTCACACAGTAAATTTTGTTAAGAAAATAGGAATTTTGTAATTAGGCTTTGCCCCTTGCTCTGCCAACGAATGAAAACTTCATTGCTATTTAGATCAGGGCAGGAATGGGTAACGCTTAATCTTTGGCTTTAATTTTTTCTTAATCTACATACTATTCCTTGAATAACACGATACTCAAAAAATGTCTGACATGGTAATTTCTTGTAGAAAAATAATAAGAATTTTGCATTTAAATTCCGCTCCTTTGGCTCTCGACGATTGAAAAAAAAAAACGTCACAATTGAGACAGGGTGGGTGGGCGGGGCTTATATTTTGACTGTTTTCTTAGTATAAGTAGTCGTCTTTTCAGAAGAAGAAACTTAAAACATGTTTAAAATGGTAAATTATTGTAGACAAACATTCATCACATTTGAGAATTGAGATCAGGGCGGCTATGAATGGGGCTTAATCTTTGGCTTTATTTTTTTCTTAATATACACGGTCTTATTCTTTGAACAGCACGATATTCAAAAACATGTTTTTAATTTCTCGTAGAGAAATAAGGATTTTGCAGTTAAGCTCCGCCCCTTGGCTCACGACGAATAAAAAAATCATCACAATTGAGATAGGGTGGATGGGCGGGGCTACATTTTGCCTCTTTTTTCTTGGTATGTGTGGACTTATTTCGACAACAAGAAACTTAAAACATGTCTAAAATGGTAAATTTTTGTAGTAATCAACTTAAATCCCCCACTTTTCTGCTACAACCCCTTTAAATACGGTAAAACGGCAAAAGTTGAACATCAACGTTACTATCAACGGCAATTTGGCAAAAGCAACGTCAGCGTGAACTTCAACGTCAAGAGTAAGTTTATAAATTCTACTGCTAACGTCGTCATCAAAAAAAGATGTTCATGGAATAGTTCCAAATCTGACATAAATCAACGATGAATTTTCTGTGGAGGACATAATTTTGGAAATTTTACGACTGAGGCGCCACTTGGAAGTCGCCAGTATTTCTTCCCAAGAAGCGGTTCAGTAGACTACATTGGACATTTTCAGATTTATCGTAAAATGGGGTTATTCTGAGTCTGTTCCGACTCCAGCGCTAGAGGTCCACAATGAGCGCATCAATTAATAATAATAATATATTTATTCCCAACAGGTAGTACACCCAATTACAGGGAAACAGCAAAATATACCCTAAAACTACCAAATTAAGAAACAAAACAATCATTCACACAAAGCATCAAACTAAACTAAAAATTCCAACACTATTCTAACGAATACTCCAACAAACACTTTTTTATTTTTGAAATGAATCGGCATGTAGATCACAGCTTCCAGATATTTTGTTATATAATTCGCACATGATGTTAATTGGCGATTTAACTGACGCATTAGTTCTATTCCTTTGACACTAAAACATGGGGATTGCCTTGAGTTATTTCTTGGTTCAAGGAAGTTCAGCTTACTAAGTAGGTAATTGCAATCGATATTGTTATTAACTAAACTGAACAAAAACTTGAATGCGATAATCCTTCTACGTGATGCAAGAGACAAGAAGTCGAACCTAGATAATAATAGGGACTAATCTATACCTCGAACAGGATAGACACCATCAACTCGATATTAAAGAAATTTAAAAAATGTCCTTTGTAGCGATTCTAAGTGCTGAATATGTACCTGATATATAGGCGACCAAACTAAGGCAATATAGTCAACTTTTGACCTCACTAATGAAAAGAAAGGGGTACGTAAAGTTCCAATTTCGGAAAACTGTCTGCAGTTCCTATAAATATACCCATAATTTTTGAAAGCCTTAGCAACAATATCGTAAATGTGTCAACAATCAATTTGGGACAATTGATTTCTGTGTTGTTATAATTCATTGTACCTGGAATTCTAGAACTACCTCTTTTACTTTGAACAAATGGCCAAAATTTTTTAGAAAGAGATATTTCAATGTTCCTCAAATAACTCATGTAGCTTTGATTAATAAGATTGTTAGTATTTCTTCGATATTCCTCATACACATGACGATAATAGGAAGACTTATATTTTTATAATTTTTGAACGCTGAAGATTTTTTACGTAGATGAAACAATATCACTCCGTTGAAGCAAGAAGTATAACGCCTGTGACGTCTACCTATATAATTATGAGTTGGAACTGTTTCCTTAAAAGCATTATTTAAAATAAGAGTTTTTCTAGTATGTGTGTCGATGAACGGTGACTCATCGACAGCCGAGCGGCGGGCGCATAAAGACAAGTCTGGAGCCGGTCACCGGAAGTCTCGAAACGGAGTCGCGATGGATGTTCGTGAAAAATCTCGATCGGAGAAGTATGGGTTTAAATAGAGGCGACCGTCGGGAATGGATTATTCAACCAGTGGAGACAGTCAAGAGCGTCCAGTGAAATTCACCGGAATAATTTCTGTACATAGTCGTTGCAATAGTGAGTTGTGTAAATACCAGTTATTAAGAAATAAATTGTTGAGTTTTTATCTACGTCCGATTAATTATTCGCCCGTCAAACATAACAATATCATAAAGTTCAAAGCAAACAGTATTGACATCGTTTATGATAGTAAGATATGACCAGTCAGTCGAAAGTAATAAACTGTAAAAATGTTGAAAATTAGCTTTCTTGAAGTTAAAACTTTTGGCTTGATCATTTACATCAAAATGAGAAAGTTTCGTGTAGTTAAATGTAAAACTAATTAAAAGCGCAGGATCATAAGAGTCTTCCGGAACAAGAGAATGGTCAGAATTCTCAACTAAACAATATTTGTTGGAAGACACGAGGTCTAAAATACTCCCATGGTTGTTAGGTATGCGTTTTTGGCGTTCAATTGAAAAACAGAGGAAAGTAAATTTTGATAACGTCATAGAATATTTTGCCGAAGTAAAGACCCGTAAGCACGTTTAGCATTTGTTGTTTTATTATATGGGGGTGTGTGCTCAATAGAAAACCGCCCTGGGTGCTAAACCACGCTACGCCGCCACTGGTACACTGTTGCGTGTATAGGTATGACAAATACAACTTAAACTACATAAGTGTATAATAAAAAGACATATATAAAAAGGCTAAAATAATCAGTCAATTTCTAATTTCTTAAAATTGCCACAAAGTCCAAACATTTCATCATTTTTAAGTCGTTTAGGTTTCAAATCGTTATTTAAACGAAGTTTATCCAGTTGGGTGAAATAATCTTCACGCTCTTTAAATTTTTGATAAAGCATTTCTGTAAATTAATTTATCGTAAACAAAAAACCAAAAGTACCCTTTTACCTTGCAGTTCTTCTAGAGATTTTGCTTTGCCTCCACAATCCACTGGAAGAATTTCTTTCCCGATTTTTTCCATTAAAACATCGGAATTTTCACAAAAGTGTATCTAAAATCTACAGTCATGATGACTGACATTTTGAAAATATAAAAAACTACTCACTCGTTCCATTAGTTTGGGTTTTAGAATGTTCTTAAGAAGAAGAACAATCTTTTCTGTATAAAGGGGAGCATTGAGAACGTAAACAGCTTTCAGTCGATTTGAGAAAACTTTCTGCAACAAAAACTGGAGAAAACGGAAGGTTGGGTTAATATTTTACCTTATATATCACAACCAACGATTTATAAAGGAGCATCGGGGTTAACTTGAGCATCCACCGTAGAGGTATATTTTTACAGTCAAATATAAACACGTCCCCATAAGTGATGTCTTCCATCATACGAATTTCTTGTATGTTCACCAACAGACGAATACCATCAACAGGCTCTACATTTTCAGCTGACTGTGGATCGCGCATTTTACAGAAAAATACTCTGTGTAGTTTTTGTGTCAGCTTTGGAAGAGGAACAAAGTAACTAAAACGGGTTTTCGTAAACATTACGCAGAAACTTTTACAATGTTTTTTTACATCGACGCCTTAACATTTTCTTTATAGGAGAATTTCGGATGAATATTGTCAAATATTTCTGGCAACAGAGACCTTAGGCTGTAATAGTTTTCGATTTTTTCCTTGCTTTTTTCCACGCTTCCTTTATTTAATATGAGAAAGTTTTTGATTTTCTTGTCAGCTACAAGACAACAAAAGACAATAGGATTTGCTCAAAAATTGAGTTTTTCACTTTTGTAGCTGCCTCTAGTTCACTTTTATACTTTTAACAAAAATGTTCAAAACAAATTATAATTTATAAAGGTAACAAAACATATCTAAAAATGGTTACATAACAAAAAAAATTCAAAATTCCAACATTGTTTATTAATGTTTAGACGATTAAAAGACGAAATAAACTCAAACTGCTAAAGATTTAAAAACTCACGAAAAGTTGTGGACTTGACCGTTTTGCCTAAAATGGCACTGCTAAGTTTAACTCAAAGTTGTATATAAGTACTTAAAATACTATGGTCTACTAACCCATCACTTCTGGAAAATGCGGTTGTTTTATCATCCATTGTCTAATTTTCCTAGCATCTTCACTGAACAAATCCATAGAAGAATAATTTAACAGTTTCACTACAATTTCCAAAACATTGTCATCTAGTTCTAGTAGGGGCGTAGATTCCATTTTTGTAACTATGTACTTTTTTACTTCCCGAGCGTAAGCAAAGGAAGTATTGTAATCGAGTCCGTCGGCCGACTCTCTACTTTTACATTTTCTCGATCTTTCATGACCCCTAGAAGACGAAGAAATAGGTCTCCCATTTCCGTCTGTCTGTCCGTCTGTCCGTCTGTCCGTCTGTCCGTCCGTCTGTCCGTCTGTCCGTCCGTCTGTCCGTCCGTCTGTCCGTCTGTTGTCCCGGATTTTTATTAGACAGATAATCTCCGAAAGTACTCGACCGATTGTTGTGAAATTTTGTACTTATATTAAGAATATCATGTAGATGGTAAAACGCTAACCAAAATTTGTCTAATCATCCCCACCACTAATGCGATGACGTCACTTCAAAATTGTACATAGTAAATGGGTTTTCAATTGTATAAAATAACATAGTCCTACACATGTAGTTTACAACTCCGAATCGACTTTTCACCCGAAACGTCCAGATTTTTGGAAAAAAAATCAAAATTATAAAACAACATTTTGAAATTTAATTTTTAATCTGCTAACCAGAATGCTTTGAAATGTTGCAGATGTTTTAAGGCTATAAAGAGCATCATAAATCTTTAGTCAAAAAATATTTGCTTACCCCCTCCAAAAACTTGATGACGTCAGCTCAAAAGTTTGTGGAATAAATCATATCTAAAATGTACAAAATATGATGAGTCTGTACTTGTGATCTATCACTCCATTCATATTTTTTGGATTTGCATATACAGGGTGACTCAAAAAAATTAATGAATGCGTAAATTTATTTTACTGATTTACTCAGAAACTACAAAACCGAATGCTTTGAAATCTTGCAGATGTTTTAAGGTTCTAAAGAGCATAATAAATGTTTAGTCAAAATATATTTGCTTATCCCCTCCAAAAAATTGATGACGTCAGCTCGAAAGTTTGCCGAATAAATCCTATCTAAACTGTAAAAATATGATGAGTCTGTACTTGTAATTTATCACTCCATTCATATTTTTTGGATTTGCATATACAGGGTGACTCAAAAAAATTAATGAATGCGTAAATATATTTTATTGATTTAATCAGGAACTACAAAACCGAATGCTCTGAAATCTTGCAGATGTTTTAAGGTCATAAAGAGCATAATAAATGTCTAGTCAAAATATATTTGCTTATCCCCTCCAAAAACTTGATGACGTCAGCTCGAAAGTTTGCCGAATAAATCATATCTAAAATGTACAAAATATGATGAGTCTGTACTTGTCATTTATCACTCCATTTATATTTTTTGGATTTGCATATACAGAGTGACTCAAAAAAATTAATGAATGCGTAAATATATTTTATTGATTTAATCAGGAACTACAAAACCGAATTCTTTGAAATCCACTGCGAAAAAAAAACATAATAGGCATGCAGTCGTCACGTTTCCGACAGCGAGGGAAGTACTGTCTAAACTCTTTAGACCAATTTTTTCTTTTCAGTAGAACGTTTGTTACTAAAGCTAACCAAGGGACCACACTTAACACGTGAATGCAAAATAGGAACTGTTATGCACATTGAACTTGTTTATTAAATTTATAATTATTACGTACAAAGGGGCACAGCCAGCACTCAGACACGACGAGTAAGCAATTTATAAGCGTCCTGGTCTTGAGCTGCACACAGCAAGGTGGGGATTTATCTAGTTCGTTTGCCTTAAAGCTTACTGCCATCGTTGCAACAGATATACAAGTACCTGTGAGAAAACAAAAACCGCTAAGAGAACACCAAAGTATTAAGTAAGGAAATAAGTAACTAAAGCACACTGTGCTAATTATATTTTTATTGCTGAAAAACTCAAAAAATTTCGCTTACCCAATCTGCCAGACAAATAATGAGAATGACCTCGTTTAATTACGTTGACTTGTGCTCCAGGGAAATAAATAAGTGCACTTGTTTTGCTTGCGGTCACTCGCATACGCGACGTTATCAGATTACTTGCTTTGTGATCTTTTATGCGTTTTTTCACTTCGCGTTCATAATCGTGCTTGTTATGAAGCAGCCACATTGCGCGCTTTAGTAGAACCGGGGTATCGGGTTTTCAAGAATGGTAATCATTACAAATGTAACGGTCAAATAAAAAGAACATGGTTTTACTGCACCTGTGGAGATCTGCAGCAACCGGACAAGTTATTTGTAATTAGAAAAAATATATACAAAAAATCAACCAAAATAATCAGTCAATATCTAATTTCCTAAAATTACCAGCAAGTCCAAACATTTCATCATGTTTAAGCCTCTGACGTTTCAGATCGTCGTTTATACGAAGTTCGTCTAGCTGGGTAAAATAATCTTCACGTTCTTTAAATTTTTGATAAAGCATTTCTAGAAATAAATTTACCGATAGCAGGCCAAATAAAAACCAAAAATATTCTTACCTTGTAGTTCTTCTAGAGACTTTTCTTCGCCTCCATAATCCACTGGCAGAATTTCTTTTCCAATTTTTTCAATTAAAACATCCGAATTTTCACAAAAGTGTATCTGAAAGTTGCTACGTATTATAATTTTTGACACTTTGAAAATACCAAAAATGGCTAACCCGTTCTATTAGCTTAGGTTTAAGAACGCCCTTAAGAAGAATAAAAAACTTTTCTACATATGGAGGAATATTGATGACGTAAACAGCTTTCAGTCGGCTGGAGAAAACTTGCTGTAACATAAAAACTCCACAAAGCGAATACGTGATTTCATATTTTACCTTGTATATAGCAATCAGTGCTTTGTAAATTACCATGGGTGTGACCTTGAGAATGGGTCGAAAAGGTGTATTTTTACCATCAAGTATAAACACATCTCCATAGGTAACATCTTCAATCATACGAATTTCTTGTATATTCACCAGCAGACGAATACCATGGACAGGTTCAAAAGTTTCTGTTAAATGTGGATCACGCACTTTATAGAAAAAGACTCTGTACATTTCTTTCGTCAGCTTTGGAAGAGGAACGAAATATCTAAAATGAACTATGATAAATATTAATGCAATAACCTTTACAATTATTTGTTACATGGATGCTTTTACAGTTTCCATAAAGGAGAGTTTCGGATGAATATTATCAAATATTTCTGGCAAGTGGGACCTTATGGTGTAATAGTTTTCTATTTTTTCTTTGCTTTTTTCAACACTTCCTTTATTTAGTATGAGAAAATTTTTGATTTTCTCGTCAGCTGTAAAACATTAAGAAAAATTAAAATACCTATAATTAGTTTTATTACAAGAAGAGTAAACAAATCTTCTCCTAGAGTTTTTTATCAGTATAGACCTATGTTAATTTTTCAGATAAACCTAATATAACATTTAAATATAAGCATCACACTCTAACTTCTTAGAAAGAATTTTCTGCAATAATTATTAACAATATTGGTACTAGTTAGCTGTTACTTAAAATTGTACATGCACATGTGATCTACTGACCTGTCACTTCTGGAAAATGCTGTTGCTTCTTGATCCATTCTTTAATTTTTCCGACATCTTCATTAAACAAATCTATAGAAGAATAATTCAATAATTTTACAACGCGTTCCAAAACATTGTCGTCTACTTCTAAAAAGCGTGTAAATCCCATTTTCAAGAACACTTTCTTCTTCTTTGGGGCGTGTGTGACTAAAGTAGATCCAGTGTTGTCAGGTATCTTGAGGAGATTCCTCGGACCTTTTCGGTATATTCCGTAAAAAAAATATCAATAAAAATAATAATCATAGTTAATTCATTAATTTTAAAATATGTTATTGAAATTTTAAATTATAACCACGAAATCAAAACTGGAATACATGTTACTTTATACCGTCGTAAAAGTTGATCAATGAGACCTGTTTATTTGAAATTGCGCTTATTATTGTGTGATGAAATATTGCAATACTGGACTTACCTAATTGTGTCTTTCACACTTGTTATGTTTATTTCTTTATCACAAGAGTTGTTGGAAGCAAATTGACCCCCTTTCTTACCATCTTTTGAACCCTTTCAAATTTTCCTATTATTTACTAATTTATGTACTTAAGCTTAAATAGACACACATTCCAAGTTTTGATAACTTACTTGTATTCGTGATTACCGAAATTAAATTATGGCGACCACCAAACGCAAATGTAGAAACGTTTAATATAATTTAGTTACATAAATTATTATTTAAGATTTTGCTCAAATACCAGGTACTCAGGTAAGTATATGGATAATTTTGTTCGAATTGCCGTAAAAAGTATTAGGTAGTCAGGTACAGTTAACCGAACTGCGGTACATTTTCGTTCGGGGTTAGGGGGCAGGGCACAACTGCGCCAGTAGTACCTGTATAATCTTGGTAATTATAAATAATTATAAATATAAAAATAAATTCTGTGCATTAAAATGAAAAACAATATATTGCAAAAGATGTACTTCGTAGACATATGTTTATAGAATCTAAAATTGTTCGATTCAAAAATAATGAAATTTCAAGGTATAATTTTGTGAAATGTGTCAGCTACAAGTTTGCTAATATCATGTCATAATTGTAGATAATAAGATAATATTTACATAGTTATATTTTAGGTTAGTTTACGGTGATTTTATTTAAGATTTTCAGAAATTATATCACTTGGAATAAATAAAGCTAGAATCGCTTTAACTTAGTGATTATACAAATCTATCTAAGTATGTGATCTACGGGTCGTTTTTCATTAAATATTTAAAAAAGAACGAAAAGTAAAGAAAATGAAGTTATGTTATTTACTAAATTTTTATTCAGTTCTTGAAACCCCCACTTACCCCAGTTCGCTCAGAGATTATAAGTTCGGCTTCGGATTTTAGGTCGTTCAAAAATGAATGAAAGGAGACATTTTTAAGTCCAAAAAGTGAAGAATTAGGTTATAAAAATCTTAGTTTAGGTTAAAAACCTGGAGGAAAAATCATTTGCTCAACGAAAAAGCAAAAAACATTATAGAAACAAATATTTTGTGTAACAAACAAAAAAATGATTAAATAAATAAACGATCTATAATTACGTCCACTAATTCTAAATTAACGCAAAAAAATGGTGATCAAATTAAAGCAAGTCGCAGTTAACAAAAAATAAAATATTAATTAAGGTATATAAAATGAGTTACAAAAGCAAACTACATATTTCTCTAAATTTTTGATTGTAAATTTACACCTTTGATCTCTTAAAATATTTTCAAGTTTTGAAAACGTGCGTTCCACATCACAAGAAGTGATGGGTAAAAAATTAAATATTGAACAATCTACGTTTTCATTTATGCATGTATTGTTGGTAGCATTTCCATTACCGCAAATTACGTTATTTACTGAACATATAAAATCGTATGCTGGATTCTTTTTTAACAGAGAATATAATTTTTGGAACGCCATTTCCCCCACCTTTCCTGGTGTGTTTTTTAAAGATGTATACACTTTTTCCACAATTTCCATACTTTGGTTTAATTTTAAATCCATAGTTTTTAATTGTTGTATTCCATCAGCAATAATTTTAAAGTAAATTTTAATGTACAAGAGTTCATTTTTAACGTTTGCTTTATTCAGGAATTCTTGAGTTTTTTTAATGCTTTGTGCATCTGTGGCTTCAGATGACATCCTAAAAATATTCAATATAAGAATGATAGTAAAAAAACCATTATATATTTACTGACTTGTTTTAAAACATCAAAGTGTTCTGCATAAAACAATGCTGCTTGAATCCAAGTGCCCCACCTGGTTCAGGTGGGAGAGGTGTATTTGGTAAACTGTTTTTATAAAACTCTACTCTTATTGGTGCTTTTAAAAAGATTTCCTTAACATTGCTAATTATCCCATTGACATCTGGATAATTCAGTCTAATTGTTTCAGACACGTAATGTAACCCATGTGCCATACATGTTAAGTGTGTTATATTTTCATAAAACACTTTCAAATTAGTACCAGTTTAGATCATGTATGAAGCACCATCTGATACAAACCATTTAACTTTTTTGTGTTCAGTTCCTTTTGGCCAGAATAAAACTACAAATTAACAATTAAATAAATTATAAAAATTTCAATGCTTAAAATTATCAATAGCACACCCAATGATTCGTTTATAAATGTCGAGATTGTGTTGCTATTAGTTTTATCAAGCTGCTTCAAAGCTAGAAGAAATGGACGGCCAGCTTCTTCAAAAGATAATTTTCCAATTACTAAATGGGCTATGTATCTTCCTAATCTGTCCGTCGTCTCATCAACGCTAATCCATATATTATTATTGCCAATAGAATTTCTAATTTCTTTAATTACCTGTAAATTATAAAATTTATGTTAAAAAGTTTTTAAATAAAAATTCTAGTGCTCACCCTATCGTAGTCTTTTGGTAAATATTTTTTTCTCAGAGGGCTTTCTGAGGGTAAAAACTTCCTGCATATTTATGCATAAAATTTTTAAACTCAGGACAACTAACTTTATTCCATGGAATATTTGCTGCGGTAAATGCCCTACATAAATCGGTGCAAAATTCCGTAAAATCATTGTCGGAACTAATGTTTAATAAAGTCTGTTTACTGGATTTATTCTTGTTCTTTTTATGTGCATCGCCACCGCAGTGTTGTTCAAAGTGTGATTTTTTTTCGCACTTAAACTAGGAAACAAAAATGTGAACATAATTCAAGCTTCAGTATTTTAAGTGTTTACTTACAACTTTTCCACACACTTTGCAGAATAACTCATTGTCTTTGGTTGAAGAAGGAAATTGAAAATTAGTGTCTAAATTATTCCCTAACCACAATTTGATTTTATCTTTCATGGATGATTTTACCTTAGGCATTTTGAGGATCACCAACACGCAAAGACACTCACTGTCACTAACAATAAACTTCTAAAATAAAATGCTTTTTCAGAGATTCACCTCCTTCCAGCTATAATCTAAATGAAATATAATCCAGCGTTGTAAGTTGGCGACACCAATCCGTACCATTTAAACTCAAGGGCGTTGTTTACAACCCATTTTTAAACAATCTGCCTGCCAAAACAATGAATCCACGGAAAATATCTATTGTGCAAGCACGTCCGCTTCGTTGCTCGTGGAATCCTATTTTAAGCCTTTTAAAATTTACAATTAGGTCGTTTAATTAACATTTTGGGTCCCTTACGGTAAATTAGGCATTTTAGGTAGTAATAAATGGGCGTTAAATAAACAGAAGGGCCATAAGGTAAATAAAAGGGCCAAGGTTCTAGCAAGCACACCTCTAAAAGAGGGGCTATGTAGGTGCGGGGCTGAGATTACCCCATGTTGAAGAATGAGATACCTTAAACGGCTATATAGAAAAGATCTTAAAACTGTAGTGTGTAGAAATGTAAAAAGATTGTTTTTTTCTTTTACTATTATTTTATTGACCAAAAGTATTATAAAACCAACGTATGACACCATTAAAAAAATAAGTAGACGAACTAGCTGCACACAAGTGCTACACAAAATATACACTAAAATAAATATCAATCAATTTCTAATTTCTTAAAATTACCAGACAGTCCAAACATTTCATCATTTTTAAGCTTTTGAGGTTTCAAATCATCATTTATGCGAAGTGTATCTAGTTGGGTAAAATAATCTTCACTATCATTAAATTTTTGATAAAGCATTTCTAGAAATTAATTTACGGTAAACAGACCTACAAAAAACCAAAAGCACTCTTACCTTGCAGTTCTTTTAGAGACTTTTCTTCGCCTCCATAATCTACGGGCAGAACTTCTTTTCCGATTTTTTCAAATAAAATATCCGAATTTTCACAAATATGTATCTGAAATTTATAATTAATATTTCTGACACTTTGAAAGCACCAAAAACTACTAACTCGTTCCATTAGTTTAGGAATTAGGATGCTCTTAAGAATATCAATAAGCTTTTCTGTATAAGGGGGAGCATTGATAATGTAAACAGCTTTTAGTCGATTTGAGAAAACTTGCTGCAACAGAAACTGCAGAAAAGGAAAGTGTAGTCCAAACATTTTACCTTGTATATAACAGTCAACATTTTATAAAGGATCATCGGTGTTGCCTTGAGCATAAATCGTAGAGTCACATCTTTACCATCAAATACAAACATATCTCCGTAAGTAACATCTTCGATCATACGAATTTCTTGTATGTTCACCACCAAACGAACAAAATTGATCATCTCTACATTTTCAGCTAAATGTATATCACGTGTTTTATAAAAACAGACTCTGTAATGTTCCTTTGTTAGCTTTGGGAGAGGAACATAGAAGCTAAAATTCATTATCATAAATATTAACGCGGTAGTTTTTACAATGATTTGTTACACCGATGCCTTGACATTTTCCATGTAAGAGAGTTTCGGATGAATTTTATCAAATACTTCGGGCAATTGAGATCTTACAGCATAATAGTTTTCTATTTTTTCCTTGCTTTTTTCGACGCTGCCTTTGTTTAAAATGAGAAAGTTTTCGATTTTCTTGTCAGCTGCAAAACATCAAAACAAATGACAATACGTTATCTACTACTAATATTTTGCTTAATATCCATCTATAGCTCTTTTATTTTAGATTTTTTTAGCTTCTTTTGATAGTTTTGTAAAAAAAAAATTCATAAAGAAAACAGAACAAATTTTTTGAAAGCCACTTTGATAAAGTCGGTCGGGTTTGAAATAATTATCAAGATACATATTTCGATATTCAGAAAATAAGAACATCGATTTATAAACGAAATTACCCCATTTTAGTATGTAAACTAAATTAGTTGTTATCATAGACCAAGTATGACTTAAGTCAACATCACAACTATAACTAAGTAAGTATATTTAAGTTCAAAACGGTAAAGGTGTTGTATATCTACTAACCCATCACTTCTGGAAGATGCGGTTGTTTCTTAATCCATTTTTTAATTTTTCTAACATCTTCATTAAACGAATCCATAGAAGAATAATTCAACAATTTGACAACGAGTCCTAAAACATCCTCATCGACTTCTAGTAAGTCTGTAGATCCCATTTTTAGGAACACTGGTCTCTTCTTGGGTCTGTGTCTTACTGAATTAAACTAAGCTACGTTGATATTGTTAGTTTATTGAGAGGGCATTCAAAATGCTCGAATGTATAATTAGGAAACTTTACGCACATTCACCTTGTTGCCTATTTTTATTAATTACTACGTTCAGTGTTAAGGTCGAGAAATAGATAAAGTTCGGAAAGAAATATATCATGCGCTTTTTATGAAGCTGTCAATGCCTGACCTTCCAAAATCAGTTGTTCTTTTACGGGTAATTTTCATACTAAATATACTAAGAATTATTAGAAAAGGACAACAAATATAGTGCACACGTGGACTGAGAAGGACTCATCCTTAGAAAAGTTGGCGAAAACGATTATTTATTTCACAGTAGTACAAATTTACACGACTGCATTCTGGGCTCTATAAAAACTAGTAGGCTGTAGTTCCTATTTAAACGACCACGTGTTCCTAGAGATTTCGCGGTTATTCTGGAGTGCCCATCATGACTTCAGCTTCTATTAGAACGCTGCCGTCATCGATGATGAGTCACCGGTCACCGCCGTTATTCAAACAACTAATTCAACAAATCTAATAAAATCAAATTTTTGGTAAAGTATTTCTGGAAATGAATATACCTACCGGAAGCAGACCAACAAAACACCGAAAGTACTCTTACCTTGCCGTTCTTTTAGAAACTTTTCTTCGTTTCCATAATGTACTGGCAGAATTTCTTCTCCGATTTTGTCAATTAAAAATTGTATAGTACATGTATTACATCCCATTTTAGGAACACTGTTCTCTTCTGTGGTCCGTGTTTTACTGAATTACACTATTAAAAATTTTTGTGAAATAGTTGTCGTTTTTCCTCATTTGTTATGTTTAATCTTTTTTTCTCGAACATTCATCACTAACTGACACTACTTTTCCACTTTTCATTTAATTTTTCCATTTCAGACCGCTGAAAGCCTAATATGGTAGTTTTTGGAACGTGATAACACTGATATGATAACATATATGAAATTCTGTGTTTTGTTTTTTTTTTAACTATACGTGATGCAATTTTTTAACTATGTTTTCAGTAATTAGCACTCGAAAATCTATCAGATTCATTTATTTATTTTTTTAAAGACAGGCTTTCTATCGTGTTACTAATTTACTCATTCGAAGCCACGCAAAATGCATGAATATGAAATTATGAATTTTTAGATGAATTGATCTTGTTTTCTGTCACTTTTAATTAGATACAAATGTTTATAACTGAATCGTAAGGTCAGTAAATAAAAAAGTTTAGCAAAAAATCTACAATAAACAATAAAGCTTTTCTTGACCAGCTATGATTAAAAAAAAGTGCACATCTTTATTTTAAAATAATTAATCAAACACTATTTCACTTTTTATTGCGTATGCTGTAGACGGAACTATCAACGGATGACGTACGACGAGAAATTTCCGGTTAGATTATTGTAATAAATAACAGAGTGAGCATTAAATGCTCTGAATATTTTGGCCACATCTGACTACGCCAAGTCAAGCCAAAAGTTTTATACATTCCAAATTAGAAAATCAAAATTAAGTGGTCTCACACTAAATATGCTCTTTGGTGGAGGACTGTGGCGTCGAATACGATTCATTTTCGTTCAAACAATTGAATTGCCCTTCTGTGAAATTAGAAACAACAATTTAAGTACAGTTACTAATGGCGCTGGATCCTTTTAAAAATGACCTACACTGTCCTGCATTCCAATTTCCCTATCACTACGAAGCCGAAAGTTATTTCATTATTTCGTCTAAGTTTTGCGTGCCATAGCGACAGTTTGTAAAGAAAATAACAAACAAAAATGAAAAATACACAATTTAGCACACAATTGTCTCTTTTAAAAACAACACGATTAGCAAATAATTAGTTGACCCAAAGACACATATATTTTTGACCCAGACCAAACCACCTTTGACATCAGTCAATGATTTATCGTGACCCTGTATGATAAGTTGTTATAAATGCAAAACTTTAATAACCAATTTAAAAAAGTTTTACTCACAACTGATCATTCCATCAAACGTTTCTACACTCTAAGTAGTACTCTTACGGATTTGTGTACGAACAATCATTCGGAACTCAACACCCAGTGGTTAAATATGACAATCCATCCATAGAAGAGACACACTGCTTATTAAAAATTAAGTAGGTTTAAAAAAACCGGCATAATAAAATATATCCAGTTTTTTTTTTAAATTACTCCCTCTGTCCCAAACCAAGTGTCCGCCTTCCCAAAAAGTATGGACACTTACTTGCTAGCAAATTATAACCTCCCAAAATGTATATTGTTGTAGTATATATAGGTATTATATATTACGTGCCTGTTTGAATGATTTTCATAGCAACCACTAACTATAAATAATTGCTTTCACAAAAAAATAGAACTTGAAATGTCTTCAAAAATGATTCAGAATGTTTTGAACTTACGTCACCTGAAATAAGTGCACAAGCAGCTGCTGCCTGCAATAATCTCTTGCCTCAAAAACACAAAAAGAGATATGAAATGATTTATCAGAAGTTCATGAACTGGCGAACCGAAAACAAAGTTACATCATTTTTAGAGACCATTCTCATTGCTTATTTTGGTAAAATCAATGCTGAAATCAAGTCATCTTCATTGTGGGTTAGCTATATGGTCCGAAGTACGCTAAGTCTGAAGCGTACCATAACTATCGCTACTGAAAACTTCAAGCATTTCTTAAAAGCGAATTTTCTTACAATAGTAGAAGTAAACAAGTTTTTGTAATAAGTAGTTTATTTTTAATACCTAGTTTTATATATAGTTTCTATATTTTCTGTGGTTTTTATTCTTTCGATGTATCGATGTGTCTCTTAAAAAAATATATTGCAATATTATCAGTCTTAAATATAGAAAATATTTGACAAAAAAAAAGAAAGAGAATAAACAACATAATAATATGCACTAATAAAATACAGGTGTTCTACATGGAAAAAAAATGAAATATCGATATTTAAAGATTATAAAAACATAATAACATGCAATAATGAAATACAGGATGTGTTGGTTGGAAAAACTGAAATATCATAATTTACTCGTATAAAATAAACACTCTGTTCTTTATCAGTCCCCAAAATACTGTATACCGCAGATTTAAACAAATATTATTTTTTGTGATAACTTTCACTGAAAGAAAATTATAAGAAAAGAAAGACAGAAAACATTTTGCTACGACATGTTAATTTTTAATTTTTTTAATATGTAGGTTAGTGAGAAGATTAGTGATGAAGTGGGCCAGAATTGCATGATAAATTTTGATTTAGTAATAGTTTAGTAGTATAACTGATTAAGTTTTTTTTTGGTATTATTTTTTTTAAGAATATTATTAAAAACTGGAATAACCTGTCAATGCCGCAATAGAATAAAAATTGTGGTTATAAAGCCTAAGAATAGGTAAATTAGAATTTCTAAAAATATATAGAGTAAGTGTTTATTTTTTTAACCTACGGGCTTAAAAGATTCTTGACATTACAATATTTTTTCTAATTAACACAAACAAAATAAATACATTTTGTAAACCAAGTAACTCTTTTTTTTTCCTTTACCCCATCCCCCCTTGCCCCAGCCTTACTCTTGTCCTCTCCACTTCTTTCATCCATTCCACCCGTCTTCCGTCTTCATTCAATATCTCTGTCACACTCTCCTCTCTTTCTTTGCTCTAGTCACAGTCATGCAGCAAGTGCTCTATCGTCTCTCGCCCTTCTCCACACATCCTACACATTCTCTCACCTTCGCTTACCCAAAACTTATTATTTCTTTCTTCATTTCCACACCTAAATCTAGCAATTATTTTTTTTTCTTTCGCGCTTTCTCTGTGTAGGTACTTTGGTACTGTTTCTGTTATTATCTTTCTATAGTCTGCATTGTACCTAGATTTACTTACACTCGTTATTCTCTCTTTTTTATCTATGTCTCTGTCACGGATACACAACTCTTCTCTCATACTCACCCCCATTTTTCTCTTTCTCTCTATTTCCATCCATGCGTATCCTAGTCTTTCATAATATCGTTGTCTACCCTTGTGATGTTCTTTCCCTGCTTCTTTTTTTTTCCTTCCAGCATTCATACAATATCCTAGATTCCTTTCTTTCTTTCAACCTTCCATCATACTTTAGAGCTCTTTTCCCAGTGTATACTCTTAATTTCTCTCGTTTACATTCTTCTCTTACTATATAGTTTGGCGTCTCTTTCCGTAGCCCTAACATCCACCTCAAATATTTTTCTTGTACTGCTTCCATCTCTGCATATTCCTTCCATCCCCATATCTTCACTCCATACATTAATACAATCTTAACTAAACTATCAAACATTTTCATCCTTCTTCTTACGTCATGTTCAAATATTCTCTCACCTATACTTCACACCATTCCCATTATCTGCATTGCTTTGACCCTTCTTTCTCTTATGTGTGCTTTTACCGTGTTAGTTGTTGTAAACTTAAATCCTAAATATTTAAACTCCTTTACTGTGTCTATGATTCGATCTTCCCAACGCCACACTTTTTCCTCCCCTTTTCTCCCTTTTTTTCTAAACACGATAATTTTCGTTTATTCTACATTTACTTCCAGTTTCTTTCTTTTAAAGTATCTTTGTAGATTTTTTTTCATCTCATTCATTCCACATTCATCCTTCGCCAATATTACCAAATCATCTACAAATGCCAAACACCGTACCTTTTCTCTCCCCACCACAATTCCTCCCGCTTGTACTCCTCTAAACATTTCCTCAATATCGCTTATGTAACAAACAAACAGACTGGGACTTAATGGGCATCCCTGTCTCAATCCTTTCGTCGTCCAAAACATTTCACTATCTATTCCTCCCACTCTCACACTGGTCACTGTCTCTCTATAAATCTCTCTTGCTGCTACAATTAAGTTTTCACTCAGTCTTCTTCTCTTCATGCATTCTCACAAACACTCTCTGTCCACCGTATCAAACACGGCTTTTAGGTCTACAAACAGTGCATATACCCGACCTTCTTTCTTTAGCAACTCTTTTTCTATTAGATGATGCAGGATATATACATTGTCCATAGCCCCTCTACCTCCTCTAAATTCCGCTTGACTTTCCGATAATAAACTCTTTTCGTTCATCTCTGTCACCAAACTTTCATTTAACACCATTGCGTACAGTTTATATGCCGTATTTAGGAGAGTTATTCCTCGATAATTCTCTACTTTTTCTTTACTACCCTTTTTATGAATGGGGCATATTTGCCCTATTCTCCATTCCCTGGGAAAACCTTTACCCGTCCACACATCATTCATTAATTCACTCAATCTTTCCATCATCCCATCCGTCCCAAATATCCACACTTCGTTTACCAACCCATCCCTCCCCGATGCTTTTCCTCTTTTCAGTCTTCCTACTTGTTTTCTTACTTCCTCTACTCGAATCTCAGCCTCCCTTTCTCTACCACCAATCCCGGTTTTACTATCTTGCACTACAATCCTCTCTTCCTTTCCATTCAACAGTTCCATAAAATGTTTCTTCCACTGTATTATAGGTATGTCTTCACTAATCGTGATTTTGTTGTTCCGTTCTTTATTTATATACTGCCATGCCTCTTGCTTAGTTCTTATGGCTTTAATTTTTTCTTCTTCTTCTTGCGGTATCTCTTCTTTCTTTTCTTTGCATCGTTTTCTATAATTATTTTTGCTTGCCAGTACTCTTTTTTTATACCTTTCCCCTTTTTCCACTTTCGTAAACATTTCCTTGCTTCTGTTATTAAATCTCTGCCTCTGCTATCCCACCATCTGTTTGTCTTTTCTAAATTTCTCGTTATAATTTCTTTTCTTATGGCTACTTTTTCAATTTCACTTTTTAATTCTTCCGTTTTCTTTTCAGTTCCTTTTTTTTAAATTCCACTTCCAACATTTTTTTTTATAATGCTCAATTCCTTTTTCATTCCATACCCATATCTTCTTCTCCTTTTCCTACTTCATTTCTTAAGCATCCGCTTCCTCTACTTATGCCCCTCACTTTTACTTCTAGTGGCATGTGATCGGAGTCCACTCTTTCTCCTATCTTGAATGTTTCTACCTCTTCTTCTGCTACTCCGTTTACTATTACGTAGTCTATTACCGATTCCCCTCTTTTACCTATCCAGGTAAATTCCCCCTCCTCGTCCCTTTCCGTCACCCCATTCAAGACTTCCCAACATCTTTCTTCAATTAATTCCCATAGCAATTTTCCTTCTTTGTTTTCTACTTTATCTTTCGATTTTCGTGTGTTTTCCCCCCCTTCTTCCCTGCTTTTGTTCCCTATTCTGGCATTAAAGTCCCCTCCTAACAGCAGAAATTCTTCTTCGGACTCTTCGATTTTTTCTTGTATTTCTTATTTCGTGTTTCTCATTCCTCTACTATATATTGTGCAGATTCTCCATCTTTTTTTATTTACTTCCAACTATGCCTTCCATTTCTATTGCCCCCTCTTCTATTTCTTTTATACCAAACATTCAATTTCTTTGTCAAGTCATCGATGTATATTTTAAAGAAAAGTGGACCCAACACCGAGCCTTGTGAGACTCCTGATGTCTGTTTAAAGAAGGACGACTGATAACCCTGATATTGTACGGCGCCTATGGACCGTCGAGAGCTTTCTAGGTTGTACGGAAATGACGCGACCGAGCGGCGTTCGAAAAGCCTAGAAGCGGAAATGGCGATAGATATTCGAGAAAGACCTCGATCGCAGAAGTATGGGTTTAAATAGAGGCCAGTTTCGGGAATGATTATTATTATTGAGTCGAGTCGAGTCCAACGAGTGTGGAGAAAACCCAGTGAAGTTGCGCAGGATTTATTTTTGACATAATGGTTAGTCATGTAAATTCGAGTTAGTAAGAACTAAATTGTTGAGTTTACCCACGTCGATTTTAATCGCCCGTTCAACGTAACAATATTTATTTAGAATTATGTTAATGTCAAGAGCAATTCACTTACAAGAAAAATAAGCAGTTTAAGATACTTATCCACGGAAAAAATAATCAACTGTTACACAATTTGTATTTATTTATTTAGTTATTGAGCAAAAGTATTATTAACCTATGTACAACACCATTTAAAATATATGTGATTGAACTAAATGTATAAAAAAATAAATCAAAATAATCAGTCAATTTCTAGTTTCTTAAAATTTCCAGAAAGTCCAAACATTTCATCATTTTCAAGCTCCTGTGGTTTCAAATCTTCATTTATACGAAGTTTATCTAGTTGGGTAAAATAATCTTCACGTTCTTGAAATTTTTGATAAAGCATTTCTGGAAATGTATATACCGTAAACAGGCAAACAAAAAACCGTAAATAGTTCTTACCTTGCAGTTCTTTTAAAGACTTTTCTTCGCCTCCATAATCTACTGGCAGAACTTCTTTTCCGATTTTTTCAATTAAAACATAAGAATTTTCGCAAACGTGTATCTGAAAATTACAAACATAAGGGTTGATACTTTAAAAATACCAACATTTCTGACTCGTGTTAGCAATTTAGGGCTTAGAACGCTCTTAAGGACAGCAATAACCTTTTCTATATAAGAGGGAGCATTGACTACATAAACAGCTTTCATTCGGTTTGAGAATACTTGCTGTAATACAGAAATTCTGCATAAAGAATGTGGGGTGTTATATTTTACCTTGTATACAACAACCATCGCCTTATAAACGAACATCGGCGTCACCTTGAGTACCCACCGTAGAGGTACATTTTTACCATCAAATATGAACACATCCCCATGGGTAATATCTTCGATCATGCGAATTTCTTGTATATTCACCAACAGACGAATACCATCGACAGGATCAACATCTTCAGCTATATGTGGATCAATTATTTTACAGACACCGACTCTGTACAGTTCTTTCGTCAGCTTGGGGAGAGGAACAAAGTAACTAAAATGGATTACCATTAATCCTACGGAGTCATTTTTACAATAATTTGTAACCCAGCCGCCTTAAGATTTTCCATGTAAGAGAGTTTTGGATGAATATTATCAAATATTTCTGGCAACAGGGACCTTACTTTGTAATAGTTTTCTATTTTTTCTTTGCTTTTTTCGACGCTTCCTTTGTTTAGTATGAGAAAATTTTGGATTTTTTTGTCAGCTGCAAATCATTAAAAAAATGACATTACGGTGTGTTTTAAAAATTCGTTGTTTGATGAGTTATTTACTACTGAGGCTTTATTTTTCAGGCCTTTCTAGCTTTTTTATTTAATTTAGCTGAACGAGTTTAGCACGTTTTAGCCTTGACACCAGTGTACCCAAATAGTTTCTTTATACAGTTGTGCATTGCCTTGCGCCAAAAGTAAATATATTCATAAAAAAAACTGTTGGGTACCAGTGTTGGGCAGTATCTAGATACTTGTATCTAAATAAAGTTTCTAGATACATTTCTGGGTATCTAGTATCTGTATCTAGATACAAAATTAATGGCGCAGATACAGATACATTTTTTTGTTTCACTTTTTTTTCAGTAGTTATTAGTTGAGTTATACTAGTAGTAATTTTTGATACTTCATGTTGGTGATTTTGGTCACATAAACAAAAATAGAGGTAAAGGTCCAGTAATAGTGTTCTGTCAAGGAAATTTTCATATTTTAAATACCATTTCCTACTTTGTAGTCTTCAGTACTTATACATCTTTAAATATAATCCTGAGGGGTAATAAATCTAAGCCATGGTAAGATGGTATTTTAAAAACCATAAACCACAATTCACTATTCACTGCGTTTTATGATTGTCGGGGCAATGCATTTTATCTGTGTACCTGAGCAACCCGGGTCCGGTAGGCCCGCTAGTTGTATTTGTGTTATTAAATAAGAGTAATTTTGATAGTAAAAATATTTGTTTAAGGCATGTTATTATTTTTAGAAAATAATAATTCCGTGTTACATAATGATTAATTTTTTCAATTAGCACAAATTAGTTTTGTAATCGACTAATCGAATGTTCAGTACATATATTTCTCTGGCATAAATCGCATATTTGTTACTGTTTTATATCTTTATTTTTCAGACAAATGTAGCATCTTTTCCGGTTACCACATGTGTCATTTCTTCACTTTTTCATTGTTGGACCTAACGCGAGGTGGGCTTGGCAGGTCCGTTTTGCCCTAGAATGTGCCGATTATGTTTAAGTGTCTGGGTAATAAAATTAATATTTTTACAACCCTCGGTAGAATAATTTATCGTGATATATTCTCGAAAATCGTGAAACGAGATTAAAATAAAATGAGTTTCAACAAAAATCTGAAAATTTAAAGTTGCACTCTGGTGATTCCGGCCTGCCAGGCAGCCTTTGATCCTATAAGGGGTTTAAATACCTTTCTAAGAAATTGTACTTATTTTGCCTTAAACGGAACCAGCAATTCTTCCTAAAATGTGTATACCTGCCGCACCGGGATAGACGATTACCGGACATGGTCATAAAACATCGTAAGCGGATATTGAAGAATAATAATTTATGACAGTTTGCCGACAACAGACCTTCAGCACAGAATAATCATTTCCCCTATTCTTTTGAAACATTAATTTTAATGCTGGAGATAATTATTAGATATACTGCACAATTTGCGACACATCAGACAGCGAAGCGATGGAATATTTGCAGGAAAAAAGAAAAGATTTTTCAGTCTTGAATAACTATGCTACAGTAAAATGTTTATTTTTTAAATTCAATACCACAATCCGTTCTTATGCACTTGTGGAACGGGTGTTTAGTAGCGGAAACCAAATTCTGACACCAAGAAGAAATAATTTAGGTGACAATACGTTCGAAATGTTGTTAATTTTAAAAAATTTATTAAACAATATATAAAAAAATATATAAACATGTTTTCAGTTATTTTATTCGCTAAAGCTTCAAAAACTATCTGTTTTCTTGCATCTGTTATCTAGATAAATTTTGAAAAAATCGAAAACAATCTGTATCTAGAAACTTTTATCTTCCATATATCTATATCTGTATCTAGATATTTTTAAAAGTATCTGTCCCCAACACTGGTAAGGACAAATTTTAACAAACCCATTTTGACAAAGTCGGAAATTCGAATCATCTACAAAATACAGGTATTTTGATATCCAGAAAAAAAATAACCACGACTTCCAAACGGAGTCACCCCATTTTAGTAAGTAAGTAAAACTAAGTCAGTTCATTCCGCAGATCGAATATGACTTGAATTATAATAATAATACTATGGTCTACTAACCCATCACTTCTGGAAAATGCGGTTGTTTCTTAATCCATTCTTTAACTTTTCTAACATCTTCATTAAACGAATCAATAGAAGAATAATTCAACAATTTCACAACGAGTTCTAAAACATCTTTATCTACTTCTAATAAGTGTGTATTAGATCCCATTTCTAGGAACACTGTTCTCTTCTTTGGTCCGTGTCTTACTGGATTAAATTAGACTAAAGCTGATATTATTAATTTCTTGATGAGAGGCCACGCAAAATGAGTGAATGTAAAATTAACAAACTTTACGCGCATGACCTTCTTTCCTATAATTCTTAATTAGATACAAATGTTATAGTTATTGATTGTTTATGTTAGTATAAATAAATAAAATATACATTGGACCTAGTTGATATTACACAACTCTGCAAAAATTTAAATGCTAAAAACCTGTTATGCATTTTTTTGTGTATTCCTAATTGCGAATTGTTTAACTTTTTTTGGCAATCAAGTGTATTATAAAAAATACATAAACTAAAATTTAAGAAATGCACATTAATGAATGTGAAATTAGGAAACTTTAGATGTATTGACCTTGTTATCTATCATTCTTAATTAGATACAAATGTTATAACTGAGTCAGTAAATAGATAAAATTCGGAAAAATCTAAAATGCTTACAAGCGATAGGTACAGATTCTCTTGTCGAGCTATCATTTTTAAGTCATTCCACCATATAGAGTGCACTACCATTTATATATATATACTATTTCACTTTTTATCACGTAGGTACGTCATAAAGTACCTACTAAGAATACTAAGAATTAGTAAAAAACAATAATTGTGCACATTTGGTGCAGTGAGAAGGATACATCCTTAATGAGGTCGGCGAAATATCGATTTCCTTTCAGTTGTCTAGTATAAACAATTCTAAAAATATGAGGGCGGTGATAAATCACAAGTGTAGTATCGACTCATTATATCTGAGAGATTTTCGATAGGATTTATACGGCAAAATTTTGCGATGAGGTCATCATTTGGGGAGGATAAACAGACATATTTTGATTAAAAGTTTACCATACTTACGATAACCTTAAAACGTCTGTAAGATTTAAAAGGATTTTGTTTTACAGAATCAAATTAAATTGCAAATTTTGTTATACAATTTTCAGGTTTTTTTTCCAATAATCTAGATTCTTAGGTAAAAATTCTACACAGACTCGTACACTTCACGTGTTATGTTATTTTATACAATTTAAAACCCAATTACTATGTACAATTTTGAGATAATGTCATCTTTATTTGTTAATTTAATCATGCTGTTACTTGTCCATTCATTATTTTTGTATTTTTGGCGCGTTTATTGGAATTTGTTAGATGTTTTTTAAAGTGGATATATGAATCCATATACCACCCGTTTTAAATCGGACCATGACGTTTGTATGCCTCCTTCTAATCACTTGTAATACACTATTTTCTTTTCTTCTGTGCTTTCATCTTCAAAGGAAAAAGGTATAAAACATTGTTAAAAGAAATTAATTTTTGGTTTGTCTTACATTGGACCGATCCAAAGTAGGAAACTGAGCACAGGTCCAAAGTAAGCAACTTGTTCTTCAATATTTTAATCTCAACTTATTTTTGCATTATTCTTCCAAGACAAAAGGTAAATAGCAAATTCAAAAGTTACAGATCTTGGCTCCTATTTTCCACAGTAAGCTAATGTATCTAATATTGTTCAAGTCAGAACCCAAAAGGTGAAGTTGCAAGTTCTACTTACGGAAAAAACCATCAAGGTGCTATATCACTTATCTTGTGTTGTTTTACGTGTCTTTAGACTTTCAACTAGTATTGTGTTTTTAAAATATTTTAGGGCATTTAAATATGACCGTTTTACATAAAATTGTATAGTTTTTTAAATAAATCTTAAAAAAAAAACAAATAAATGAACAATACTCAGTATTACACAATATGTACTTATTTTGTTATAAGTTTATCAAAGAAAGTCTATTATTAACCCATGTACAGTTATGACCATTATAAAAATAATTAGTTGAACTTAATGTATCGCAATAACGCATATACAAAAAAAAACAAAATAATCAGTCAGTTTCTAATTTCTTCAGTTGGGTAAAATAATTTTCACGTTCTTTAAATTTATGAAAAAGCATATCAGGAAATCAATTATTTATCCTAAGCAGATTAACCAAAAACGAAAAGTACTCTTACCTTGCAGTTCTTTTAGAGACTTTTCTTCACCTCCATAATCCTCCGGCAGAATTTCTTTTCTGAATTTTTCAATTAAATCATCCGAATTTTCGCAAAAGTGTATCTGAAAGTTACTATTATAATTTTTAACACTTCGAAAATACCAAAAATTTCTAACTCGTGTTATTAGTTTAGGTTTTAGAACATCCCCATAGGTAATATTTTCGATCATACGAATTTCTTGTATATTCACCAATAAACGAATTCCATCGACAGGATCAACACTTTCAGCTATAAGTGGATCACATATTTTATACAAACCTACTCTGTACAGTTGTTTTGTCAGCTTTGGGAAAGGAACAAAATAACTAAAACTGGTTATATAAATTTTACACAGTAATTTTTAGAATAATTTGTTACGCAGCCGCTTTAACATTTTCCATGTAAGAAAGTTTCGGATGAATATTATCAGATATTTCTGGCAACCGAGAGCTTACGTTATAATAGTTTTCTATTTTTTCTTTGCTTTTTTCGACGCTTCCTTTGTTTAATATTAGAAAATTTAGGATTTTCTTTTCAGCTGCAAATAATAAAAATTTTGTTTGACGAGTTATTTACTACTGAGGCTTTATTTTTATCTTTAGCTGTTTTATTTAATTTAGCCGAACGAGTTTCGTACATTTTTAGTTTTAGCATCAATGTACCCAAAGAGTTTCTTTTTGCAATTTTGTATTGTCTTTCGGCAAAAGTAAATAATGTTCATTAAAAACCGGTGGGGACAAAATTTAATAAAGTCGGAAGTTCACGAGAGTGGTAAAATATAAAATTCAGAATTCAAGGACTAAGTTAATGCCTGCCGTAGAACGAATATGACTTAAGTCAACATAAACAAGCTAAAAAATAAAACATCACAAATATAATTAACTATTTAAGTTCAAAACGATAATGGTTTTACTCACAGTTGTATGCTAACCCATCACCTCTGGAAAGTGTGGTTGTTTCTTAGCCCATTCTTTAACTTTTCTAACATCTTCGTTAAACGAATCCATAGAAGAATAATTCAACAATTTCACAACGAGTTCTAAAACACCCTCATCTACTTCTAGTAAGTGTGCAGATCCCATTTTTAAGAACAGTGTTGTCTTGTTTGCTTCATGTCTTACTGAATTTAATTAGGCTAACTTGATATTGTTAATTTATTGACAGACCATGCAAAATGCGCGAAAGTGCAGTTATGAAACTTGACGCGCATTGACCTTGTTGCTTATTTTTGTTCATTACAAAGCTGAATGTTAAGGTCAGTAAATAAATTAGATTCGGAAAAAATCTATAGTGTTTACAAATGATAAAGATTTTCTTAGCTAGTTATCAAATCCTGATGTCGAAGTTTCAGTGGGTTTTTGTCTTCTAGACCCTGATTTAGTTCAGCGTCTGCGCCTTTTTTGTGGTTGTTCTGGATCATTTTGGCATCGGTCTTATTCGGTTAATGGTTTATTAGTTGTGGAAAAATATCTAATTTGTTATGCAAATTTTAACGAAGATTGGAATCGCTGATTGTGTAAAATCTACGTCTTTGCGATCGTGTTACCTAAAACCGGAAGATTGGAAGACAACAATGTATAAAATAATCAACTATTAGATGGTTTGTATTCATTTTATTGAACAAAATTATTATTAATCCATGTATAAAAGTATTAAAAAATACAAGCAGTTGAACTAGGTAAGTCATAAAAAGGTACATTTCAAAAATACACTAAATAATAATAATCAATCAATTTCTAATTTCTTAAAATTGCCAGGAAATCCAAACATTGTATCATTTTTAACTCTTTGAGGTTTCAAAGCCTGATCTATACGAAGCCTGTCTAGTTGTGTAAAATAATCCTCACGCTGTTTAAATTTTTCATGAAGCATTTCTGTAAATTAATTTATCGTAAGCAGTCAAACAAAAAATCAAAGTATTGTACCTTGCAATTCTTCAAGAGATTTTTCTTTGCCTCCATAACATATCGGAAGAACATCTTTTCCGATCTTTTCAAATAAAACATCCGAATTGCCACAAAAGTGTATCTGAAATTTACAATTATAATTTTTGGTGCTGCGAAAATACCAAAAATTACTAACTCGAGCCAATAGTTTAGGCTTTAGAATGCTCTTAAGAACAGCAACGAGTTTCTCTGTATAAGGGGGAGCGTTGATAATGTAGACAGCTTTGAGTCGATTTGAGAAAACTTGCTGCAATAGAAACTACAGAAGACGAAAATGTAGAGTTTAATATTTTACCTTGTATATAACAATCAGGGTCCTATAAATGATCATCGGTGTTGCCTTGAGCATCAATCGTAGAGTTGTATCTTTACCATCGAATATAAACACGTCTCCATAGGTAACATCTTCGGCCATACGAATTTCTTGGATATTCACCAACAAACGAACAAAATTGACATTATCAACTTTTTCAGCTAACTGTGCATCACGTATTTTATAGAAAAAGACTCTGTAATGTTCCTTTGTTAGCTTTGGAAGAGGAACGAAGAAGCTAAAACAGGTTGTCATAAACATTAAGGTGGTAATTTTTACAATGATTTGTTACACCGATGCCTTGACATTTTCCATATAAGAGAGTTTCGGATGAATATTATCAAATATTTCAGGTAATCGAGATCTTACAGTATAATAATTTTCTATTTTTTCCTTGCTTTTTTCAACGCTTCCTTTGTTTAATATGAGAAAATTTTGGATTTTCTTGTGAGCTGAAAAACATCAATCAAATAGTGGCTTTTCAGTTTTGTATTGCTTTATATATTATATATATTTTTATAAAATTAAAAAAAAAAGTCTAAATTTCGACATAATTTCAAATAGAATTTTAATAAAATATCTTGTATTTTTATATACTTCTAATACTATGGTCTACTAACCCATAACTTCTGGAAAATGCGGTTGTTTCATAATCCATTCTTTAACTTTTCTGACATCTTCATTAAACGAATCTATAGAAGAATAATTCAACAACTTCACTATCAGTTCTAAAACATCCTCATCGACTTCTAGTAAGTGTCTAGATCCCATTTTTTGAAACACTGCTCTCTTCTTAGGTCTGTGTCTTACTGAATAATTAGATCGAATATTGATGTTGTTAATCAACTGATAGGTCACACAAAACCCGTAAATGTGAAATTAGGGCCACTTTATACGCACTAACCTTGTTTTCCATAATTATTAATTACAAATGTTACATATAACTGAATGTTAAGGTCAGTAAATAAATAAGATTTGGAAAAAATCTATAATGCTTACAACTGATAAAGATTTTCTTAGTCATGTTCGAGGAAGAAAGTGTACATTTTGATTTTAAAATAATTATTAATCAATATTATCTATTATTGGAGGAACTATTAACGTCTGACCTTTTAAAATCAGTTGCTTTTATTGAGATGATTTTCATAAGTACTAAAACTAACAAGAATTAGTCAAAATAGACAATACGTTGTACATATCTGATACAGTGGAAAGGACTATTCATAGGAACAAGACTTTCGCTTAGTTATTTTAGTATTTTGAAGTTAATAATATGGCAATTCTGATACAACACCCTCAAAAACAAGTAACATTTTTTTAATAATACTTATTTGCGATTTGTGTCTGGAATCGTAAATCGTTGTCAGATCTGATATACCTTCTGTTTTTTTTTGGGACAAAAATATAGTAAGGAATATTTTTCTCTTTTTAGCTTAAGTTGGTAGGTATACATAAATACGTCTTTTCATGTTATCAAACACATTTTGTAATGTAGCAGGAAAAATGCGAGCACATTTGTGTCTTTCAGTTCTTCTATGGTGTATACCGTTTGTATTCACTTTGTGAGCATTTTATTGAACGTATCGATATAGTAATGCGAGACCCGCCACGAAAAAGAAAAAAAAAGAGTGCGTCGACCCAGGGAACCACAGAACGCGGCGAAGTCATTAGCTTTCTCTTAAAAAATAATAAAACCGAAAATATGTTGCATTTGTATTTTTTGACAAAATGATGATTACTAGAGAGATGCAAAAATAGTTCAAGGACGCGGTTATAAGTCCCACTCCTCATTATCATTGCCCCTCCAGTGTGGCGCGGCGAAATGCAAGATTTAACATATATATCATGCACCGACGTGCGAAGCGAAGCAATAACAGCGGACGCTGCTGACGGAAAGTGGTGGGAGGCGCCTGGCCTAAAACTGCATCTCCTTGATGATTACTGATGATGATTGGGTTAATTAAAGTAAATATCCATGTATTGTCAATTATTGTTTATTATAAAATATACTTTTTTTTATTTATTTGTCATATACAAATATCATAATTAATTATCATAATCTATCTATATAAATAAAAATGAATCGCCGAAATGCATGTACCCGCATAACTTCAGAACGACTGCACCAAATTGGATGGTTCTTTTTTTATGTGTTCCTTATTGTGAGGACAAGGTTTTTATATAAGAAAATTTATAAAAAAAAAACGAACAGCTAAAAAATAAAAAAAAAATAAAAATTTTGTATGGGAATCGCCACTTCGAATCAATTTCAATAGTTGGCGTTCCTGACGGACCTGTCGTCTAACTGACGTGTCATACAAAACTATTTCTTCCGTGCGATTGTGAAAAGTATATTGCATTTCAAATCGTTCTTTGTGTTTTCGTAAAAAAAAACGTCGTTTATTTTAGAAAAGTCTTGGTTAAAGTGAATTTAGTTACACATTGCGAAAGTTTCTTGTTAATTTTGATCTGCCATTATATATTCACTTTGTTGGTTTCGACAAAACCTCAACCTTTACCGTTATTCGAGGATTTAATTTGAAGTTTTCAATATTTTAAAATTCTCAAGACAAAATTTACAGATTTGATTGACTGTGAAAATAATTCTGTGTCGTTTTATGAAGTTCATTACAATGCCGAGAAGACGACAAGCTGACAGGTCCACGAAGTCAATCCGCAATGATTTACTTCATGGGTAATTCGGATACGGAAGTTGATCAGCGTTGTGCTCATAATCAACATAATAGTCAAACATTGAAACGAGACATTGGATGGTATGAATAAAACTGAGTAGATACTCATATTCGAAGTACGAAGTACCTACTTCATTATTACTCTTATATACCTGAGCATCTACTCTATGTACTGTGTACCTACTTGTAAACATTGTATCTCCCCGGACACAAATTGAACATCTACGCGTTTTGTGAGCATTTAATCTAAAAATGAGCATCGGCGTGGCAAATGACTATTTGTCCTTATAAATAATAAATAAAATGTAATATATTTTTGTTTCCTTAAGAATATAAAGTTAACAAAGTTAGTTGAGTTACAAAATTCTCTTTTGCTCCACGTTGGCCACCAACGAGCGATTTTCATGATTTTTGTAAAATTTTGCTGGTTTTGAATTTCAATTTTCTGTCCTCGATAGTTGATGTTCAGCAAGAACCACGGGAAGGTCTGGAGCAGATCTCGCTAGGAAAGGAGAGGGCTAGGATTTATTAATGAGGGATAGAACGTTATACAGTACAATACAACGGAAATACAATACAGGTACCTACAACCTAACTACAATACAGAATACAATACAATACAGATACAATTCAAATACAATACAACTGCAAAGTTAGTACCCAATACACCACCGGAAGAAATTGCACCAAAAATTGAGAATGTTGCAAAATGAAAACCCAAGCAAGCACACCGATGGAACTCGGAACGAAATCTATTCGTCGCAGCACTCACACGCCCAAGGGAGAACGCAGACGCATAAATCCAAGGTCGTCTTACCTCATTCTCAAAGAGCGATGCAACCCAGCGTCTAAGGGCCAACAGAACCCCCCCAGGCCGAAGCGTCTGACGACATGGAGAATTCAGACTTGGAACCAAAGAATGCACTGTTGCAAATATCCACTTTCCTTCGTGTTCATAGCACTTAACACAAAACATTTTCGCTAATATTTATTAACAATAAATTAGAAATTCGCCAACACGTACTACTTTTAACCCAAAACGGAGCTCCAGTGTTGCTGCTACCAGACCGGAATCAAAACTGAACAGAAAGGATCGAAAATGTGACCTTTTATCAGGTATCTCACGTGACAGTGACATCATCGTACGTCACGATGAGATTGCAAAAATTATTTTTCATATTTTAGATCAGATATTGTACATTTTCGGGGTTAATTTAACAATGTTTAAACAAACTAATTTGTTTTTGCTAACCTCGTGTTCTTAAAAAAATGGATTTCAGTTTAATTATCATATATTGATAGTTATCATATTTGAACATTATGAATTGTGTTAATTATGTTTAAATTTTGTTTAATTATGTTTAAATTTTACTTAATTATATCGCGAAAATGTATAGCTTTGACCCACCAACTTCAAAAATTTTTCCAAAATTTAAACAGTGTCGAATAAACGAATCATGGAATCCGATAAATTGAAACTGAAGTCGTACTTACCTTGTTTTCGGTCCTTTTCGGAAAAATATCCATTTTCGTTCGTGTTCACAGCACTAACACAACATATTTTCAGTAATATGTATTAATAATAAACTAGAAATTCACTAAAACGTTCCACTTTTACGCCAAAATGAAGTGACGATCTTGCCGCCATCAAACAGAAATTAATACTGAACACAAAGGACCGCAAAACCTGACCTTTATACAGGTAGCTCACGTGACATTGACGTCATCGTACGTCACGATGAGACTGTAAAAGTTATTTTTGATATTTTGGCCGGGAAAATGCACATTTTCAGGGATAATTTAACATTGTTTAAACAAATTGAATTGTTTTTAATAAATTCGGGTTTGTAGGAAAGCGAGTTTCGGTTTAATTATCGTATATTGATGCTCATGATATTTAAATATTATAAATGATATTAATTATGTTTAAAATTGATTTATCTATATCGTGAAAATGTATAGCTTTGATCAACCAATTTCAATCGTTCCGAAAGTCTTCCCACAATTTAAACATTGTCGAGTAAACGAATCACCGAACTCAATAAATTAAAACTGAAATCGTACTTACCCTGTTTTCTGTTCTTTTCGGAAAAATATCCATTTTCGTTCGTGTTCACAGCACTAACACAACATATTTTCCGCAATATTTATTAATAATAAAGTAGAAATTCGCTAAAACGCCCCACTTTTACGCCAAAACGACGCGACGATCTTGCCGCCATCAAACAGAAATTAATACTGAACACAAAGGACCGCGAAACGTGACCTTCGGACAGGTAGCTCAGGTGACAGTGACGGCATCGTACGTCACGATGAGATTGCAAAAATAATTTTTCATATTTTGACCGGGAAAATGCATATTTTCGGGGATAATTTAACAATGTTTAAACAAATTGATTTGTTTTTAATAATTTCGCTCCTTTAGGACAACGAGTTTCGGTTTAATTATCATATATATTTATGCTTATCATATTTAAACATTACAAGTGATATTAATTACCCAATACTAACTTATATTTTGGTGACTCGATTTTTGCCTTGATGGTTGAGTACTGTCACTGTTTTCCGTTTTTGTTGTATCAAGATGCTACTTGAGCATCAACTCTTACCTACTGAAGTATTGGCATCATCTAGAAAAACTAGAAATATTTTGATTTGATATTCGAGTAGACGGTACTTCGTATTTCGAGTATGAGCATCTACTGAGTTTTATCTATATCAACCATTGTCAAAAAATTGATCAAACGTTGTTTCGACACAACTTCCTTCGCACCAAAAGTATAATGAAACATATTCAGCATTTTCAAGTTGAGTCTTTTCTTCACACAATTTTGTGATTACCTAATTAACATTTAGGATCAACATGTATACCACCTTGGATTGGTGCAGTGTAATACTACAAATAACTGTATTGTATTCCCAAAATTATCTGCGAAAATCGAGTGAGCCATTCCATCAATTTTTTGGGGGGAATAAATAAATATTCTTAACAATTTACCATGCTTACAATAACTTTAAAACGTCTGCAAGATCTCAAAGTATTCATTTCTGCAACTCTTGAGTTATTCACTAAATTGACTGATCCAAATATTTTTTTGAGTCACTGTAAAAGCAAATCTAAAAAATATGAATGCAATGATAAATTACGAAAATATACTGATGATATTTTGCACATAAGATTTCTTCGGCAAAATCTTGAGATGACGTCATCAAGTCTTTGGGCTTGATATATTTTGATTAAAAACGTACCATGTCAAACAGTAACTTCAAAACGTCTGCAATATTTCAAAATTCAGTTTTGCAATTCTTGATTCAATCAATAAAATAAATTGACTCAGTGATTAATTTTTTTGAGACACTCCCTATAAGCAAAACTAAAAAATGTGAATGGAATGATAAATCGCAAGTATAGTCTCATCCTATTTTGGACATTTTAAAAAGGATTCATTTGGCAAAATTTTGACGTCATCAATTTTTTGGAGAAAGTAAATATTATTTTGAATAAAAATTTATTATGCTGATCATATGTTCAAAACAACTACAAGATTTCAAAGCATTCAGTTTTTCAGATTCAAAATTAAATTGTAGGTGAAACGAAGTTCACGGGGTCAGCTAGTATTGTATAAAAAAATTAAAGTACAATGTGTAATTTACCAACTAAAGTAACAAGTAAATATTTATATATGTTGGAGCAGTATTTATAATTTATTCGATTTAAAATACAAATTATTGTTCAATCATAGCGTTATCGCCTTCGGTATCTTTATCCCTATCATTTAATACAGTTATTAGTGGCCTATGTTGACTAAAATGAGGGATATAAGTATTAGTTCTTAAATGAGTAATAAAACGTGTGAAAACGGCATCCATTGTTGTGCCTAATTTAGTCGCTGGAACAGTCAAACGAACACATTTTATTAAGTAGTTGTAACATCGACCGTAGTGCCCTCTCGATCATGCCTTCGCTACTCTCGCGCTTACACTCCACTCGGCCCAACCTCGCTCGAATCGCTGGTTACTAATGCTATAGAGTTATCTGTGCATCACTTCTACATTCTGAGGGTCGTTGTGGTCTAGATACTCTTTGAATTTTGGCAGTGGGTGTCGGTTGTGTTTTCTTAGAGCATCCTGGGGGTCCTAAGAGACGGAATGAGTAGCACTCTCTGAGGTGTTTCATGTACATACTGTTTGATAGTTTATTTCTCTCTCTCTCTCTCTCTTTCTATAGCGCGGCGTTACATGCCGATGTTCCGATTCAGTTCAAACCGGTCTCGATGTCCTCGACACCGACACCAAGTTCAAGCTCGTAGCTCGTAGCTCGAACTCGACATCCTATTTCGGCGCGCGTCGTGTACGTGGTTTATAATATGAAAAGAAAGGAGTTAAAACGCCAAATAGAACGTGTGGCATGACTTGTTTCCCTTATACACTCGTTTTGTCAAAATTTTGAAGCTTTAGCCGCTACATTTAAGTGTCTAAACGAAATGAAATAAGTTAGAGATGTGATCTGGATTTGAACATATTATAACTTTTTACCATAACGAATTGTGGCTAAACCTACGTCTATAAAAAAATAGTTACAAATTTCTTGAAAATTTTAACACAAATGAGGTTCCATTGTTGCCAAGTTTACCAACATTCCATCATCACTCCCTGCCACTGGGTTCCACTACTACGATCTAGTAATTTAATCACATAGATCCAATTAATCTAGTTACAAAAATTAGGTTATATTGGCGTAAACGAACAAAGTTATTGGAAATACCTAAACATGTATAAATTGATAAATTGTCTTATCCAGTCTTTGTAAACAAAGTCATGCAAATAACACATTGTTGATACCTAATCTTTATTTAATAAATAATAACGGAAAATGAAACAAACAATAACAATTATTTTTCCAAAACAGTTACTGAAAGTAATAGTCGATGGTGATGATGATTTACAGGTCATCATGCAGTCATGCAAATAACACATTGTTGATACCTAATCTTTATTTAATAAATAATAACGGAAAATGAAACAAACAATAACAATTATTTTTCCAAAACAGTTACTGAAAGTAATAGTCGATGGTGATGATGATTTACAGGTACACTGCATTCCGTCTCTTCGTGTTACCAAAAATATGCAGATATTTTACACTGTTGCATTGGTTTTTAACTTTGATTATTAGTTCTTCAATAAATTAATACAGCGGCCCATCCAAGTAGAGAACTTCGTGCTCGTAAAGGAAGAGGTTATAATCCAAAGACGTGACGTCAGGTGACTAAATTTGAGTTCTATGCGGGTATAGACTAAGGTCTTGTCTTAAAATTCTCTGACCAGTTGGAAATACAGATCTGTTTCCAGTGATAATTGGGAGCCATTTTCTACATAAAATTTGCAATAATTTAGTGACGCTGTTTATTACTACAGTTTTCTAGATTTTTTATTGACAAATTTCGCGTTCTGTCCGATAATATATAGCTATATTAAGGAACTAAAGTGTATGAACTATATCATGAAAAATTATATATAAAAAAGTAAAAAATCTCAGTCAATTTCTAATTTCTTAAAATTGCCAGAAAGTCCAAACATTTCATCACTTTTAAGCCGTCGAGGTCTCAAATCTTCATTTATACGAAGTTTATCCAGCTGGGTAAAATAATCTTTATGTTCTTCAAATTTCTGATAAAGCATTTCTGTAAATTAATTCAGTGCAAGCTGGTTAACAAAAAACCAAAAGTACTCTTACCTTGGAGTTCTTCTAGAGATTTTTCTTTGCCTCCACAATCCACTGGCAGAATTTCTTTTCCGATTTTTTCCATTAGAACATCCGAATTTTCACAAAAGTGTATCTGAAATCTATAGTTATAATTTTTGATACTTGAGAAAACTTGCTGCAACAAATACTGCAGAAAACGAAAGGTTACTTTAATATTTTACCTTATAAACAACAATCAACGCCTTATAAATCATCACCATAGAGGTACAATTTTACCATCAAATATAAACACGTCCCCATAAGTAACGTCTTGGAACATACGAATTTCTTGTATGTTCACCAACAGACGAATACCATCAACAGGCTCTACATTTTCAGCTGAATGTACATCACGCATTTTACAGAAAAAGACTGTACAGTTCTTTAGTCAGCTTTGGAAGAGGAACAAAGTAACTAAAACCGGTTCTCGTAATTATTACGCTGTAACTGTTACAATATTTTTTACGCCGATGCCTTAACATTTTCTTTGTAGGAGAATTTCGGGTGAATATTGTCAAATACTTCTGGCAGCAGAGACCTTAGGTTATAATAGTTTTCAATTTTTGCCTTGCTTTTTTCCACGCTTCCTTTATTTAATATGAGGAAGTTTTCGATTTTCTTGTCAGCTGCAAGACATCAAAAGACAATAGGATCTGAAGCGAGTTTTTCACTGTCAAGGTATTTATTTTGTGGTTGCCTCTAGTTCTTTTATTTTATCTAAGCGGGTCTGTCATGTAACTTCTGTTTTAATTAACTCTTATACTTTTATGCAAAACAATCAACATACCAACAAAAAAATAGTCAGAACAAATCATTCGTGAGGGCTCAATTACGAGACAATCAAAATTTTTATTTAAAGTTTTGTTTACTGGTAAAGACACATGTACCAATAACGGGTGTGTAAACAGACATAACTCACATTACTATGCCCAGCAAAATCCCATTGGTATCAGGAAAAGCACTTCCAAAAAGATTTCAAAGTTAATGCTTGGTGTGGAATTGTTGGCAACTAAGTAATTGGTCCACATTTTTTGAAAGAAATTTAGGCGGACCTATTTTTTGTCAGCATAGATAATTTGTCATTGTGACAGATTCACAAATCATTGCGACATTATTTAAAAAGAAAATGCGTAAAATAGTTTTACTGCAACAAAAAATTGCAATAAGAAGATGTTTTTTGCAGTTTCGAAAAGACAGGCCCGATCTTTCTTTCGAAGAAGTAACTATGATGGTTTCGAACATATTTTCTGTAATGTAAAAATGCGCTGCAAAATATTTTTTAATTTTTTTTTCTCATAGGTGGGAACATCAACTGTGGCGAAAATTTTATCAACAGGGGACTAAAATTTAAAAACATCACTATCTGGCAAGCGAAAACCAACGGATTTATTTACAAATTATATGTTTCGGAAAGACCTGCAACGACAAATTTGGCAACTTAATGAAAACGAATATTTCACAGTAGATACTCTTTTGGCATATTCTAGGGAACAGTTGGAATTTAAAGGGGGGCGAACCACATTATACAAAATTCTTAAGTCAATGGGTTATGAACACAGGGAAGTAAATGGTCGCAAAATTCTATGTGTACAAAAACATGTCGTTGCAGCCAAAATTACTTTTTTGAGAACATATTTACAGTTTCTACATTCTTGTGAAAATTTGACTTTTCGTGTATTTAGATAAAACATAAATCTATCAAAATGGTTCGTCCATTCGTCGCTGGGTGCACGATACTGATCTAAAAAGCAATCCCGTCAAAATTAAAAGTGAAGGTACGAGGTTTACTATTCTCCACGCGGGTTGTTCAACGGGGTTCTTGGATGGTTGTAACAATTTTTTAAATTCAAAAAATAACGATAGAGACTATCATAACACGATGGACGGGACAATTTTTCAAAATTGGGTGGTTAATCAGCTCATTCCTGCTTTGGCAAAGTTGAACCAAAAATGTGTGGTGGTTTTAGACAATGCACCGTATCATTTGGTTCAATTGGTTAGACCACCCACTTTTTCTAGTAAAAAATGTGAAATGCAGGAATGGCTTTTTAAACATAGTGTTGAATTTGACAAAAAATCTTCGAAGAAACAGTGGTGGGATTTAATTAAACGCTTCAGAAATAATAGAAAAAAAAAAGATATTTGGTAGACGAGACATTAAGAGAAAGTGGCCATGTAGTTCTTAGATTACCTCCGTACCATTGTCAATATAATCCAATTGAAATGGCGTGGGGATTTTGTAAGAACTATTACAACAAGCATATACATTCTCAACCTTCATTAAAAAATAGGGTGGTGAATTTATGGCTTGAGGCGCTTTCTAAATGCACTCCAAGCATGTGGCAAAATTTTTGCAAACATTGTGAAAAACTTATTTTGGCAGATTGGGAAAAAATATGGGAAATCTTTCGTACGAATCTATTATACCTCCTTTCATTATTTCGCTAGGTGAATCTGATTCAGAATCTGAATTTGAAAATGACGGTGATGATACAGATTTTCATAGCGAAATAATGAAAATGGAGTGAATTGTAGCTTGTCGGGGGGTGATATTTTTAGGCATCTTTCGTTTTAAATTTACCAAGGTAGTATGTGAAAAACTACCTGACGTACAACAAAATAAGTATGATTTTAGTTAGATCATCCACGTTGTTACTTTGCACCAAATTTTAAGCATTTTCTTTTTTTTTGTAACTCTTCATGGACCTGGAGAAGGCGTATAGTAACGTTTTTATTAATAATCTTTTGGAAGTACTTAGTAAAAACAAATGAAAGATGAAATGATAAATGTGGCATGCGACAATAGTCGTAAATTCCCATTCATATAAAAACAATGTTTAAGTGAAATTTTAGTGGTTGTTCCTTACATATGAAATAAAAAATAAAGTTTTATGCTTTCTAAGAAATGGATACCGTTAACTTGGTCATTGCTACTGAAAACTGAAAGTATCGCCAACAATGTTTATATTTCTGGCATATTTTTTAACCTTTAATTTAATAAAACATAACCTAACGAAAAAAGTTCAGGGAATTTTTATTCTTCTGCATCGAATACCAACAAACTCCCTAGATTTTCATGGCCAACCCTACTATATAAAGATCGTGAACGGATAATACTACTAGAGAAGCAGAGTACGGAACCCTCATCTAACACCATTAGATTTTCTTTGAGGGAAGATGGAAAGTGACGTTTATAGTGTCCCAATCGAAAATAAACCACTTACGTAAAAGGATAATAGCGTTGTACAGATCTATAACTCCCGACATGTTAGATAGAGTTCGTAGAAATTTTGAACGTATAGGACTTTGCGAAGATAATGGAGGCAAAAAATTAAATTGGACGAAGTCGTCTTTGTGGTGTATAATATGTTGCCTATGCAAAAATTGTCAGACGTGAACCGATAAAATGAACACCTTGTACTTATAATAATATGGACTACTAACCCATCACTTCTGGAAAATGCGGTTGTTTCATCATCCATTGTCTAATTTTTCTAACATCCTCACTAAACGAATCCATAGAAGAATAATCTAACAGTTTCACTACAGTTTCCAAAACACTGTCATCCATTTCTAGCAAGCGTGTAGATACCATTGGTGAATACTTCTGTCCTTTTCAGTACGCTTATTACTGACACTAATCAAGAGATGTAACACCTGAATGCAAAATAGGCAATTTTATAAACACTGAACTTGTTTTTTAAACTTACTACTTGCAGTTCTAATAAATAACTAAAAAGGCGAATAATCTATAAGCGTGCGGGCCTTGAGATGCAGACAGCAAGGTCGGGAATTTAGGTTAACGATTCCTGTTTTAAAAATTTGCCACAAAGCTTACCGCCACCTTTGCAATAGATTTGCATGTATGGGGAACCCAAAGATCACCGATATTTTTATTGGCGAGAAAGTGATATCGCTTTTCCAGTCTGCCCAAGACAAGTAAACAAGTTTACTTGTTTTATTGTTGACTAGGTCGTGGCTAGATAATATGTTGGTTATTTAATAATGTGCCTATTAATAAGTATTTTTCTATCTCGCGTTCATGACCGAGGACTTACATTGAAAGCTCTAATACACTGACCAGCAAAAAACGGCCACCCTGAAAATTTTTGCAAAACCACTTTAAAAATTATTAATTTAACTAGTGATCGTTATTTTATTAAAGAACCATTCACTGTTGACACACATGTTGTAGATATATAGCACGACAAGTAGGAATATCTCAATTTTCCGTTTCAAAAATTTTGAGAGCGAATAAGTTACCAAGTGACGTTAGTACAAGATCTAAAAGAAGATGATTTCCTAGAAGAGTACAATGATTGCAATTTTATGCAACATCAACTAGACTTGGACAACAATTTTTTATTCAAAGTTTTGTTCAGCGATAAAGCAAGATTTCGCAATAACAGGGTTGTTAATTGGCACACAACTGTCACTATTACTCCCAAAATAACCCACACTGGATCAGAAGAGCTCAATTTCAAAATGTTTATTATAATACTCACCCTGTATATGCGCATATTGACATGTTTTTTTTCCGAATATAATTTCGAGCTTTACTCATGACTATAAGTTTCGTGTAGAGGTGTGCGATAATTACTTACATCAGTTTAATTATTTTGTAACTTTATAGTAAGCGCATTATGAATAAATTAATAGAAAACATAGAAACATATTAGAGATTGAAAGGTAGTTAAATGTTCTTGTAGTCTCTTTGGAGACTCTAAAATTATTTGCTCATCGCGTCTCAAGTCGTTTCAAAACGTCAAAATTTGCGGTTGATTATGAAAAAGGGAATGGTTTAAGGGCAGACTTAAACTCTTCCCAATGTTTTTTTTTGTTATTATTTTTAACAAAAGTAATATAAAACCCATAACAAAACACCATCAAAAATATAAGTAGTTGAACTAGTTGCATGCACGGTCTACACAAAATACAAACTAATACAATCAATCGATTTCTAATTTCTTAAAATTACCAGAAGGTCCAAACATTTCATCATTTTTTAACCTTTGAGGTTTTAAATCGTCATTTATACGAAGTGTATCTAGTCGTGTAAAATAATCATCATAGTCATTAAATTTTTGATAAAGCATTTCTGGAAATCAATTTACGGTAAACAAACCAACAAAAAATCAAAAGTACCCTTACCTTGCAGTTCTTTTAGAGACTTTCCTTCGCCTCCATAATCTACCGGCAGAATTTCTTTTCCGATTTTTTCAACTAAAACATCCGAATTTTCACAAAAGTGTATCTGAAATTTATAATTATTATTTCTGACACTTTGAAAGCACCAAAAATTACTAACTCGTTTCATTAGTTTAGGCTTTAGAATGCTCTTAAGAACAGCAACGAGTTTCTCTGTATAAGAAGGAGCATTGATAATATAAACAGCTTTTAGTCGATTTGAGAAAACTTGCTGCAATAAGAACTACAGAAAACGAAAACGAAGTTTAATATTTTTCCGGAAATCGTCATTGAAACAGCATTTCCTTGCGACATTAGGCGCAGGAAAATTGGATTTCCCTGACTAGTACTGTAAAAACTACAAAAATGACGCAAAATAATTAGTTATTTAAACAAGAAAAATTTATTCAAAATTTCGTAAATTACACTATTTACAGATATTAACATTAATTGTAGAATTCGATATATTTGCAATGTTAATTCCAGACAGAGATTTATGATCAAGTTTAACCTTTTTATCAAAAATTTCAGTCGAGATTTCGGTGCAACAGATTTCAGATGAATCACTACTTGTAGAGGGACACGTCTCGATATTAGTGAAGGGTCTTTTTTTCGGACCACCTTGTATTTTATTAGCTATATCTAATTTATTTTCGATGGACTCTTCTATGTATCCTTCTGCTACTGAACTGCTTTGCCATCCTCCATGCCTTTTTAAGTTGGTAATATCTCCTCCTGCGTCTACTAGTAAAGTCGCGGAACTGCGCCGCATACAATGTCCTGTGTATTCCAGAGGTGTTGGTAGACCAAGGTAGGTAGCAATTTGAGAAGGAAATTTACCAAATGAATGCAAGCCCACTGGTTGGACCGTACATTTCCCTTTCTTGTAATTTAAAAATAAGCGCTTGTGTGGAGTACTAGGCGGACGTAATTCCAAATAACGTCTGTATGTAGCAAGATTTCTTTCATCAACAACTACAAAGCGTCGAGGTTTTTTTGTTTTAGAATCAGGAATGTGTACTATTAGCACGTTATTTTGATCTTCAATGTCGTCAACTAACATCCTTGATAATTCGTCGCATCGACAGGCTCCAGACACCCCAAAAATAAGCGCCACCTGAAATTACCAAATTTAATAAAACTTAAATATGTAATCATTGTAATAACTTACTTTCATTAATAAAAATTCCTTGTCGGGAGCTTCAAGCAGAAATTTATCTATCTGGTCCCGAGACAAACATTTCGATTTTTTTGGTTGGTAACCAGTCGATTTTCGTTTTAGGTAAGCAGTTACCTTACAAAACTTGCTGATATCCAAATTTTCCTTCAACAAAAGCACGGCTTTCAACATAAGCAAAATAAGCCAGAAATACGTCTTCCGTTAGCGAAGTAACATTTTTAAGCCTGCGCCAATCTTCAAAGATTTGGAACTGCTTTTCATACCGCTCCTTAGATTTCGACGGTAACAATTCTTCTGTAGCAGCAGCGGCTGCTTTGCTTAGGTCAAAAGGAACATCCTCACCAGTGTTTTCGCTTGTATTCATAATTAATTAATGAAATAAACACACAGCTCTGACGTACGCACAAAATTTTATAATTGTTTTGTTTGTAACCATCGTTTTCAAGAAATTGACAAACTAGATTTTTGCGCAATTAATTAAAAAACTTGTTGGAAAATCTCGATTTTTAGCGATTTATTGCGATTTCCGAAAAAATTTAATACAAAACTCGTCAGTAAAATGTGTTATTTGACTCGGAGCTTTAAAATACTCGGCACAAAGTGCCTCGTATTTCAACATAACTCCTCTTCAGTAATGAGACATTTTCCTGACTTTTATGTAAATATCTATTACCTTGTATATAACAATCATCGCATTATAAATGAGTACCGGTGTTACCTTGAGCATCAATCGCAGAGTTGAATTTTTACCATCAAATACATACACGTCTCCATACGTAACATCTTCGATCATTTGAAGTTCTTTTACGTTTATCACCAAACGAAGAATGTTGACAACCTCAACATTTTCAGCTACATGTATATCACGTGTTTTATAGAAAAAGACTCTGTAATGTTCTTTTGTCAGCTTTGGAAGAGGAACATAGAAGCTAAAATTGATCATCATAAATATTAACATGGTAATTTTTACAATGATTTATTACATCGACGCCTTGACTTTTTCCATGTAAGGCAGTTTCGGATGAATATTATCAAATATTTCGGGTAACAGAGATCTTACGTTGTAATAATTTTCTATTTTTTCTTTGCTTTTTTCAACACTTCCTTTGTTTAAGATGAGAAAGTTTTCGATTTTTTGTCAGCTGAAAACATCAAAAGAAAGCATGTTTGACACATTTTTGGTTTTAGTTAGATAGTTTTTTTTACAGTTTTGTTTTGCCTTGAGGCAAAAGTAAAAAATGTCAAAAAACGGCCAGGACAAATTTTTATAATTCCACTCTGGAAAAATTTGAAACAGTTTTAGAGGGACGATTTACAAACTAAACCATTGTATAGCTATACTTATAATTCTATGGTCCACTAACCCATCATTTCTGGAAAATGCGGCTGTTTCTTAATCCATTCTTGAATTTTTCTCACATCTTCATTAAACGAATCTATCGAAGAATAATTCAACAATTTCACAACGAGTTCTAAAACATTCTCATCCACTTTTAATAAGTGTGTATTACATTCCATTTTTAAGAACACTGCTTTCTTCTTGGTTCCGGATCTTACTGAATTAAATTAAGCCAAGCTGATAATATTAATTTATTACAAGGTCATTCAAAATGCGCGAATATGCAGTTAAGAAACTTTACGCGCATTGACCTTGCTTCTTATTTTTATTCATCACTAAGCTGAGTGTTAAGATCAGTAAATAGATATAATTCAGAAAAAAAACTATAAAATTGTTACTGCATGTTTCATCACGTCTCTAAGTTGTTCTTTTTTGGATCATTTTCAAAAGTACTTCTTATTTCTAAAACAAGATTATAATTTTTAATAAATTGTTCCAAAAACAACACACAAAAACGCTGAGGTTCATATAAATTATCATAGCAGCATTAGTGTTTTTATTTAAATTGTTAAATAATGTAATCGATTGTAGTGAGTTGCTCGGTTGTTTAAATTTTTATGTTCCCAGGTTTAGCTGTAGAACGGCAGTCACGTTATATTGCAACACACCTAAAACGAACCGTGGTAGAAAAGATCCCATTTATATTGTGAACTATTATTTGAACAAATTTGAGAAAAATAATCCGGCAGATATTTTTAGCTTCAAATTATCTCACTTCAAGCGTAGTCTAACTGAAAAATTTAATTAAATTAATTTGTTAATTAGGTAGAGATATATAAGACCAGAATGTGATTGTTATGTTTTTATGTTTAAGTTAATTTAGTTGAAATTATTTCTTTTGTTAATTTAAGCGTTTTTGGTTTCTTCTTTTTTTTTGTATTGTCCAGTAATTGTTTCTGTTGGGCAATAAATTTATTTATTATTTTTATTATTATTATTAAAAATTACTTCAAAAGCACACAGAAATTAATTCCCCTGATAGTCCAAAATTACGTCCAAAGGAAAGGACTTAGGAACTCTCAAAAGACATAAAGACATGAGAAAAATAGAGTCACGTAAACTGAGCGAAATGAGTGTCCAAAATCTAAAGATAGGGGCACGTGGAAAAATAAGAAATCTTTTTAGGAATTATTGTTAAATTAAAGTATAGTAATACAACAATGTATTTTATAGTAGTCTTAATTTACACGACTAACTACACAGCGAAAAATTCGGTCCAATAATCAGTTCACAATCTGGGCGACTTGACTCGGATGGTGGGCTCGATAAAAACTAGACTAGTCGTTCCCGGATGTAGTCCCTATTTAAATAGCCACGCGCTCCTTTCTGGAGATTTCGCGATCGGGGTTGTTCTGGAATGTCCATCGCGACTTCAGCTTCTATATGAACGCCGCCGTCATCGATGATGAGTCATCGGTCTACGCCGTACATACTAGAAAAAGTTTATATAAATTGTATACTTAATTAAACAAATCTAAAAAGCGAACAAACAAAAGAAATTTAAGAAATCCCTAAAAAAGCGGATTTGTATTTAGAAAAACCCTTTTCTACAGAAACTTTTCTTGTATTAATTGTACAAGAGGTGGATGAGTTTTAATAGGAATTAATCCTTCCTTTACTTCATGTCAGCTCGACATTTCTAATTTAGGTTTCGATTCCGTGGCAATGAGTGGTCAAAATTAACTCTTGCTTCCAAAATTGGTGTGGTTGCATATGTACCTCCTAGTCCAAAAACATGTGTGGAAGACATTGATGTATGTTTTGAACACTTAATACCTCTTTGCTTAACTCTCGAAGGGGACGTAGTCATCCCAGGTGATTTTAATATTCCGGCATACCCAGACTCCTTAATGGATCAAATAGGTAGTGATGGAAGGTTAAAGCTCGTTTTGAATTTCTTAGAGATGAGTGGCTATCGTCAATATAACTTCGTACGGAATTCTAATTTGCAACTATTAGATTTAATTTTGTCTAACATTGAATGCAGAGTAACAAAAGCTACTGATGTTTTACTTGATGAAGATCATCATCATCCCAGTCTTGAGATATTTATAACACACAAATTATCATCTAAAGAAAAAAAAATATGTAACGACAACTTTAGATCTTACAGTTTTCGACAAGTAGACTTTGTCCTCTTATATGACATGTTGTTAAACGTTGATTGGTCGTTTCTAAAAGATCTTACGGACTCTAATAAGGCAACATTGCAGTTATATTTTCCACTAGATAAAATCTTTCAAGTTTGTCTTCCTATGACAAAGCGTTTCAATAAAAGACAATATATATAAAACAAATGCTAAAGCTAAAATGGAAACTTTGGTTGAAATATCTTTGGTTTAAGAATTCTACGGTATACTCCAAATTCAAGATTTTAAACAAAAAATGCATCTAGTGTACATTTAGAAAAACTGAAAGTAATATATAGTCTGATCCAACACAATTCTGGTCCTTTGTTCACAGGTTGAGATCTCAAAATGTTATACCAGGAGTGATGACTTATGATTCAAAAGAGTTAAATGATCCGTTATCTATTGTCAACTCTTTCGCAAAGTTTTTTAAACAGCAATATATTCAATCTCAAGCTCCTGCTGTGCCAGACTGTATTCCAGCTTTTATTCTGAGACATTGCGCTAATATTTTCAAATCTTCACTCATGCTTATTTTTAACATGAGGGTCTCAACTCTGGTGTGTACACCTCACTGTGGAAACAGTCCAATATATAAAAAGAGGGATAAAAAACAAATTGAAAATTATCGTCCTATCGCTTTTTTGTGCAATTTTTCCAAGGTGTTCGAGATCTTGCTACACAAGAGTATTATGCGTCATGTTCAGTCTTACATCTCACCACTGCAACATGGTTTTGTTAAGGGTCGTTCCACTAAAACCAACTTGTGTTTGTTTACACAATTTTTATCAGACACAATTGACACCGGCCACCAGGTAGATACAGTGTACACCGATTTTTCAAGAGCATTCGATAGGATTGATCATTTCAAGTTAATTAACAAATTAAATTCTTTTGGTTTATGCGATCGTCTATTAGACTTGATGAAGTCGTATATTTTTGGTAGAACGCAGTTTGTGATCTGTAAAGGATTTAAATCAGTTGAAATAAATACAACATCAGGCGTTCCTCAAGGATCAGTTCTTGGACCTCTTTTGTTTATCCTTTTTATTAATGACATAACATCATTAGAAAGTCGTTGTTTACTATATGCCGACGACTTAAAAATATTTAGAGTAATAAGAAGCGTGGACGACTGTCTCAAATTGCAAAATGACCTACACAGGTTATTAGTTTGGTGTTTGGGAATCGGTCTTTTATTGAATATCGGTAAGTGTGGCGTGATAACATTTTCTTTGAAGCATATACTCCTCTTATTTGATTACATGATTGACGATGTAGTATTACAGCGATAATTTGACGTTGTCAAGGATTTAGGAGTGATATTTGACAAGAAATTGTCATTCAACAATCATGTAGAAACCATGATCATGTCAGCTTCGAAATCTCTCGGCTTTGTCTTACGCAGTGGTCGCAATTTTCGTAGCAGTGAAACATTATCAACATTGTATTTCGCGTTTGTGAGAACTAAATTAGAGTATGCGTGTAATATATGGGCCCCAGGATATATAATATATGTTAACATGATAGAAAAAGTTCAAAGAAAATTTTTACATTATAAGAAATTTGGTTTCTACCCTCCAAGAGGCTTTCCTGAAGAAGAATTCTTACAAACCTTTTCCATTAATAGTCTACAGGAAAGACGTTTATATTTTTCGTTCATATTCTTATACAAAATTGTCTCTGGAAATATCGATTGCCAAGATTTATTGAAATGTATAAATTTGTTAGTTCCAAGGGTAAATGCTCGTAGATATGGCACATTTTACATTTTTGCAGCTCGCACTAATGTGCGTAAATTTTCTCCAATTTATACTATTTGCGAAAATTACAACAGAAACCAAAATATGTTCGACATCTTTAATACCACTTCAAAAAAAATTAAAAATGTATGCTTGTTACAGGCTGAATGATGGTGTTAAATTTAAGTTAGTTTTAATGTTAAATACATACATGTGTTCGTAAAAAAATCGGTGGGGACAAATTTTAATAAACCCAATTTGATAAAGTCGGAAATTCGAATCACTTATAAAGTATATTTAGAAATTCAGAAAAAAATAACTACGTTTTCCAAACGGAGTCACCCCATTTTAGTAAGTAAATAAAACTAATAAGTCAGTTCTTCCCGCAGACCGAATATGACTTGAATTATAATAATAATAGTATGGTCTACTAAGCCAACACTTCTGGAAAATGCGGTTGTTTCTTAATCCATTCTTTAACTTAATTATTCTTCATTAAACGAATCAATAGAAGAATAATTCAACAGTTTCACAACGAGTTCTAAAACATCTTTATCTACTTCTAATAAGTGTTTAATCACATTTCTAGGAACACTGTTTCTTCTTTGGTCCGTGTCTTACTGGATTAAATTAGACCAAAGATGATGTTATTAATTTCTTGACGAGAGGCCACGCAAAATGCGTGAATGTAAAATTAACAAATTTTACTCGCATGACCTTCTTTCCTATAATTCTTAATTAGATACAAATGTTATAGTTAGTGATTGTTTATGTTAGTATAAATAAATAAAATATACATTGGACCTAGTTGATATTACACAACTGTGCAAAAATTTAAATGTTAAAAACCTGTTATGCATTTTTTATGTACTCCTAATTGCGAATTTTTGAACTTTTTTTAGCAATCAAGTGTATTTAAAAAAAATACATAAACTAAAATTTAAGAAATGCACGATAATGAATGTGAAACTTTAGATGTGTTGACCTTGTTTTCTATCATTTTTAATTAGATAGAAATGTTATAGCTGAGTCAGTAAATACGTAAGATTCGGAAAAATCTAAAATGCGATAGAGATTTTCTTGTCGAGCTATAATTTTTAAGTCATTCCACCATATTGAGTGCACTACTATTTATGAATTAGCAAAAAACAATAATTGTGCACATTTGGTGCAGTGAGAAGGATACATCCTTAGGGAGGTTGGCGAAAGAACAAATAGAAAACATGAAATATCGATATTCGAAGATTCTAATAATGAAATAAAAAACATAATAATATGCACTAATGAAATACAGGATGTCGTGGTTTGAAAAACTGAAATATCATTATTTGAAGATTCTAATAAATAAATAATGTTTTATAAACACTCTGTATAAATAAGGCTCAACTTTACTTTTAATACACCAAAGTGCGAACCATTCTTTATCTCCCCCCAGATATAGTACTTCAAATTTAAAAAATTATTGTGTTTTTTTTGTGAAAATTTTCCCTGAAAAAAAATTGAACGCGTCTAGGTATCCAGTGGCTCATATACCTACTGTTCACATATTGAATTAAAAAAAATAATAGTAACAAGTGGTCACTCAACTGACCACAGCGTCCTCGTTTCACGTATTCTGATAAAACTGAATTCGATACGCTGTTTTTTTTACGATTCTGAGAATAATAAAAAAGCAAACGGTGAGTTGCTTTGGCTATTATATTAGTAAGCATTCTGTTCTTCACACAGTAGAGTGAAAACTTAGTAGGTGCCGACTAGACATCAAAATTTAAATGTGACAGTTTTAGTTCCATATATTTGATGAAGGTAAGTCACTTTTGTAAATTTTTTTGTAACTCTGATATAAACAATATATTACCTAAAATTACATTTTTATGATTCTAAAACTACAACAATTTCAAAAAATCAGCAATATTAAACATTCAGTTTTGCGCAAAGAAGATATTGAAAAAATACGTATATCTGAAACCTGGATTTTATTGCAGTAAAATGGATGCGTTGCGTGAACGACTAAAAACGTTTGTAATTTGGAAAATTTAACATCCGATGATGTTTTTGATCTATTAGATGGTATTACTGATAATCAAGCAATAGACTCTGACAACAGTGGTGATACTGAAGTCGAAGACGGTATGGTCATCCACACTTCGTTCTCTGAAAGCACTTGTAATGGTTAGGGCTACAAGATACGCATCTCCATCCAGTTCGACATCGTCTACGGAGAAACGATTGGAAAATACTACTAATACAATAGATTTTGAGGATAGTGATGACACATTATTTGATCCCACGTACAATGTTGAACCTTCTACTACGTCAAAAGATGCAGAAATTTCTTCACATGAAAATGAATATGATCAAAATGAAAATGATATAAATGAAAACAGAAATGTGTTAGCTGGAAAGTTTCATTATTCATTCAAAAAAACTCGTTGTCAAACCAAACATTACATGGAATCAAATTATAGGGAACCGTTTGGATCATCCTTTCAAACAAAAATCGACGATCCTTTGAGTATTTTCAAGGAACATTTGGATAATGACGTATTGCAACAAATAGTACTCGAATCAAACAAATACGCATCTCAAAACTGGAATCAGCTCAATCTCACCATTGAAGAACTACAGGCGTTTTTTGGAATACTTATTTTTACGGGTTTCCATGAACTGCCAAGTATTAAGTTGTACTGGTCTTCACATCGTAATTTCCGTGTTGAAAGAATTGCAAATATAATTACACAAAAAAGATTTTTTAAAAATTGTACGATTTTTACATTTGAATGACAATCTAAAAATGACTACTAATAGAGGTGATCCGAACTTTGATAGACTTTACAAATTGAGGCCATTGATAAAACGTATAAATGAAACATTTCAGAGATTATTTGGACCATCAAGAAATCTGGCAGTAGACGAAAGCATGGTAGCTTATAAAGGCAGATCGGTTTTGAAACAATATGACGATGAAACCCATAAAAAGGGGTTTCAAAGTTTGGGTTTTGGCAGATTCATCCACTGGTTATATGCTAAGTTTTAAAATATACGAAGGAAAAGTAAAGAAGAAACAAAGTGGAACACCTGGAAAAAGAACTGTCCTAGATCTTGTACAGAACTACTATAATAAAGGCTATTGTGTGCATTTTGACAATTTCTTTAGTACATTTAATCTGTTGTCAAGTTTATTGGAAAATAACACATACAGCTGTGGAACTTTTAGAGAAAATAGGCAACATTACCCTAAGAAATTTTTGAAAAAAGATAAAAATATGAAGGTGGGTGATAGTGACTTGCTACTTCGGGGGATATTTCAGTTTGTAAATGGAAATATAGAGGAAAGAAATCAGTAATTATTGTCAGTTCTTTACATGATCCAGCTGTTTTGACAACTGTGTCTAGAACAAATAAAGAAGGTAAAAAAGATACCGTAAATTGTCCACAACCAATTCGAGACTACAATCAGTATATGGGGGGAGTCGACAAATTTGTCCAAACCTTGTCATACTACAATGTCTCATGGAAGAGCCGCCGTTGGTGGATGAGAATATTTTACTACTTACTAGATGCAGTGATTGTGAACAGTTTTATCTGTTTGAAACTGACAAATCCAGAAAGAAAGGAATGAGTCAACTTTCCTCTCGAAGTGCTTTAGCTAATAAAAGACTACAGTTCTCGACAAAAACAAGGACCTAAAGACAACTCGGTGAGGCTTGTAAACGTAGGAGTCCATTTGCCTATAAAAGGAACTGTCCGAAGATGTGCTGGGTGTAGCACAAGAGCAAAACCGGTACCTTCGACAACATCATGCCAAGAATGTGGTGTCGCATTATGTATAGAATGTTTTATTCCATTTCATAAACAAATTTTAAGTTAGTTATAGACTTATATACTTAATTTTTAAACCATTTTCCTAGTTAAAATAAATAAAATATGATGTTACTCTGATGTGGTCAAATTTTTAACCACAGCTCAGAGACACTTTTCTCCTACAAAAAGGTTCAGTAAGTTTTGTAAAAAAATATTTTTTTTATTATTTTTTTAGTGACTTATACACTTTACTGACATGATATAAATTATAACAAAAAAACCATGGCCATTCGGCCGGTGGACTCGATTAGCTTACGCTCGGGAAGTAAAAACTACGTTGTCTGTTACTTCTGAAAAATAGAACACTATGTGTGAGTTAAAATAATATGAGAGTATAGTCCTCAAAGAACGGCACAACTTCCCTCTTTAAATTTTTTCTATTTCTGATAATTAATTAGTGACGCACCCTGTAGAAATACAGGGTGAGTCACTAAGAAAAAATATGAGGGTGGTGATAAATCGCAAGTATAGTATCGACTCATCATATCTGGCACATTTTCGATAGAATTTATTCGGCAAAATTTTGCGATGACGTCATCATTTGGGGAGGATAAACAGATATGTTTTGATTAAAAATTTACCATACTTACGATAACGTTAATACGTCTGCAAGATTTAAAAGGATTTTGTTTTACAGAATCAAATTAAATTGCAAAATGTTATACAATTTTCAGTTTGTTTTCCAAAAATCTCGATCCTACACAGACAATTTTGAGATAATGTCATCTTTACCTGTTAATTTAAACATGCTCTTACATGTCCTTTCATTATATTTTTATCATTGGCGCGTTTATTGGAATTTGTTAGATGTTTTTTGAAAGTGGATTTAGGAATCCCAAATTGTCGAGCAAATCCTATACCACCCATTTTAAATGGGACCATGACGTTTGCTAGGTCTCCTTCTACTCACTTGTAATACACTCTTTTCTTTTCTTCTGTACTTTCATCTTCAAAGGAAAAAGGTATGAAAGCATTGTTAAAAGAAATTAATTTTTCGTTTGTCTTACATTGGACCGGTCCAAAGTAGGAAACTGAGCACAAGTTCAAATAAAACGACTTGTTCTTCAATATTTTAATCTCAACTTATTTTTGCATTATTCTTCCAAGACAAAATAAATAGCAAATTCAAAAGTTACAGATCTCGGCGCCTATTTTCCTGAATAAGCTAATATATCTACTATTGTTCAAGTCAGGTCCGAAAGGTGAAGTTGCAAGTTCTACTTGCGGAAAAAACCTGGTGGACAATCAAGGTGCTATCACTTATCTTGTATTGTTTTATGCGTTTTTAGACTTTCAACTAGTGTGTCTTTAAAATTTTTTAGTGCATTTAAATATGACCGTTTTATATAAAATTGTATAGTTATTTAAATAGATCTGAAAAAAGAACAAACAAATAAACAATACTCAAGTATTATACAATCTGTATTTAATTTGTAATAGTTTTATCAACAAAAAGTTGAACTTAATGTATCGCAATAACGCATATACTTACAAAAAAAAACTAATAATAATCAGTCAATTTCTAATTTCTTAAAATTACCAGAAAGTCCAAACATTTCATTATTTTTAAGCCTCTGAGGTTTCAAATCGTCATTTATAGGAAGTTTATCCAGTTGGGTAAAATAATCTTCAGGTTCTTTAAATTTATGAAAAAGCGTATCTGCAAATTAATTATTTATCGTAACCAGATCAACCAGAAACCAAAAGTACTCTTACTTTGCAGTTCTTTTAGAGACATTTCTTCACCACCATAATCCTCCGACAGAATTTCTTTTCCGATTTTTTCAATTAAATCATCCGAATTTTCGCAAAAGTGTATCTGAAAGTTACTATTTTACTTTTTGACACTTCGAAAATACCAAAAATTTCTAACTCGTGTGTTATTAGTTTAGGTTTTAGAACGCTCTTAAGGAAATCAACCAACTTTTCTACATAATAGGGAGCATTGATCAGGTAAACGGCTTTCAGTCGGTTTGAGAAAACTTGCTGTAACACAAAAATTCTACATAAAGAATGTGGGGTTTTATATTGCACCTTGTATATAACCACCATCGCTTCGTAAAGCACCATCGGTGTCACCTTGAGTATCCACGTTAGAGGTACATTTTTACCATCAAATATGAACACGTCCCCATAGATAATATCTTCCATCATACGAATTTCTTGTATGTTCACTAATAAACGGATACCATCGACAGGATCAACATTTTCAGCTATATGTGGATCACGTATTTTATAAAAACCGACTCTGTACAGTTGTTTTGTCAGCTTTGAGAGAGGAACAAAATAACTAAAAGGAGTTATATCAATTTTACGCAGTAATTTTTACAATGATTTGTTACGCAGCCGCTTTAACATTTTCCATATAAAAGAGTTTCAGATGAATATTGTCAAATATTTCTGGCAACCGAGACCTTACGTTGTAATAGTTTTCTATTTTTTCCTTGCTTTTTTCGACGCTTCCTTTGTTTAATATGAGAAAATTTTGGATTTTCTTCTCAGCTGCAAAAAATAAAAAAGTGACAATACGATCTGTTTTTTCCGTTTTTCGTGAAAGAGTTTGATGAGTTATTTACTACTGAAGATTTACTTTTAGGCGTCTTTAGCCGAACGAGTTTTGCACATTTTTAGTTTTAATATCAGTATACCCAAATAGTTTCTTTCTGCAGTTTTGTATTGCCTTTCGGCAAAAGTAAATAATGTTCATAAAAAACCGGTGGGGACAAATTTTAATAAAGTCGGAAGTTCAAGGGAGTGGTAAAATATAAAATTCAGAATTCAAGAACTAAGTTAGTCCCTCCCGTAGAGCGATATGACTTAAGTCAACATAAACAAGCTATAAACTAAAACATCACAAATATAATTAACTATTTAAGTTCAAAGCGGTAATGGTTTTAGTTGCAGTTGTATACTAACCCATCACCTCTGGAAAGTGTGGTTGTTTCTTAATCCATTCTTTCACTTTTCTAACATCTTCATTAAACGAATCCATAGAAGAATAATTCAACAATTTCACAACGAGTTCTAAAACACACTCATCTACTTCTAGTAAGTGTGCAGATTCCATTTTTAAGAACACTCCTTTTTTGTTTGGTTCATGTCTTACTGAATTTAATTAGGCTAACTTGATATTGTTAATTTATTCAAAGACCATGCAAAATGCGCGAAAGTGCAGTTATCAAACTTGACGCGCATTGACCTTGTTGCTTAGTTTTGCTCATAACAAAGCTAAATATTAAGGTAAGTAAATAAATAAGACTCGGAAAAAATCTATAATGCTTACAAATGATTAAATAGTTATAATTTTTAAGTTATGGGTAATGTCACTGTATTAAAGCATATAAGGAATGTTCGAGAAAGAAAATACACATTTTTATGGTAAATAAATAGTAACAGAATCTCCTTGACAACAAAGTCACAGCCGGATAAATTTTTATCTATGAATTAATTAATTAATGATAAATTATTGTTTTTTTATTTTTTCAGGAAACATAAAAGTTTGTATGTACTACGACATAACTTGATGTTTATGTACCAAGTGGTACATAAATAACTATTAAGATATAGAACTGCAAATTGTAGCAAAACTAATCAATAAACGAATAAACAAAACTAATCATCAAGGCAAAACTTAACAAAAAGAATTATTGAAAAAGAACACATTGTTGCAATACCTATAAACATGCGGCAGCGGCTTCATGGTGTCTACAACCACTTCATCGTCACTAACATCGACCTTTCCTTCTTCAACCAAAATCTTCTTTTTTGATTTTCTTTCTTGCCGTTTCTTCTACTTTGCTTTTCAATTCATTAATGTTTAGCGTGGAATTTATATGTCTATTCTTCTTCTTGAGAACATAAAGGCTTGAGGCACAAACGCGCCTATGGCATTCATACAGCATATCATAGTGAAGTGCGGTCCTCGTTCAGCACCAGATACCGCTTCAACTTTGTTTCGTCAGTAACAAGCGTACTGAAAGGGAAAGAAATGTTATGGTGAAACTGTCAAATTATTCTCCTATGGATGAAATACAGCCTTCATTCCGCTTTCAGCAAATTTTTCCAAGTCTATCTTTCTTCAAAATTCACCAGAAATTCGTACAGCGATTTGCGTTGGGGAAAAATCGTGGATCGTGGATGATAGCACGACCGAAGGAATCTCACGACTCGACTGAATTTTGTTTCCTGCGCTTGCGTTTTTACAGGAATTTTGGCCCATTTATTTTGTCTCCCGTGATAAAAGAGCGCAATAAAGCGATCTAATGCTTTCCCGAGTATTTGCCTTGGACGGTATTTCCCGATTTTGTAAAGTCTAGTTTCGTCCAGCATAGGGTTTCTTCTCCGACAGATTTAAGCGTTATTCGGTTCCCATGTCGCCATCTCTGTTAGTAAAGCGAGTGTCTTTTGGTCTGTTTTTCTTGAGATTTCTGCGTCTGGGTTTCGGCCACGACTGCTTTAGTTTGGGTACGAATTTTAAAGAAAATAATTGTGATTGACGGTTTTTATGGATGTACGGTTCTGCGCATGTTGTTTGCAATGTCTGACAAGCGCAATGATATTGAATATTTGCGAATTTGCGAAAGAGATCTGTGTCCTTGGAATTGCGTTAACCTATGTTCTATGAAATTTTAGAATAGGTACTGCGTTTAATTAAAACGCGTTTTGCACTTGTTATACTAATATCTTAACCAGAAGATTTGCTTTCTCTGAACCAGCTATTGAACTCTAGCAAATTTTACCATTGGTTTTTATAGTATTGTTCATATGTTTTCTACACATTCATTTTGTGGACATTTTATTGAAAAAAACTAACAAAACTATTGTTAAACACTGTTAAAAAAAGTAATTAAACTATGTGTGTCATAAAAGGGTATGTCCAAATAATAGACTAATTAATAATCAATCAATTTCCAAGTTCTTAAAATTGCCAGGTAATCCATACATTTCATCATTTTTCAGAGTCTGAGGTTTCAAAGCTCGATTTATACGAAGTTTGTCCAGTTGAGTAAAATAATCTTCACGCTCCTTAAATTTTTGATGAAGCTTTTCTGCAAAATAATTTATGATAACCAAGCTAACAAATAAACAAAAGCACTCTTACCCTGCAATTCTTCTAGAGAATTTTCTTTGCCTCCATAATCTATTGGAAGAACTTCACTCCCGATTTTTTCTACTAAAACATCCGAATTTTCACAAAAGTATATCTGGAATTTACAATTATTATAATTTTTGACACTTGAAAAACACGAAAAATTACTCACACGTTCCATTAGTTTAGGTTTTAGAATACTCTTAAGAATAGCGAGAAGCTTTTCTGTAAAGGAGGGGGCATTGATAAGGTAAACAGCTTTTAGTCGATTTGAGAACACTTGCTGAAACAAAAAAACAAAAACTACAGAAAACAAAAGTGTAGCTTAAAATTTTACCTTGTATATAACAATCAACGCCTTATAAATCATGACCGGTGTGGCTTTGAGCATGAATCGTAGAGTTGAATGTTTACCATCAAATATAAAGACGTCTCCATAGGTGACATCTTCGATCATACGAATTTCTTGTATGTTGAACAACAAATGAATAAAGTGGACCATTTCTACATTTTCAGCTAAGTGTATATCACGCATTTTGTAGATAAAGACTCGGTAATGTTCTTGTGTTAGTTTTGGAAGAGGAACAAAGAAACTAAAACGGGTTGTCATAAATATAAACGCGGTAATTTTTACAACGATTTGTTACACCGATTCCTTGACTTTTTCCATGTAAGGGAGTTTCGGATGAATATTATCAAATATTTCTGGCAACCGAGACCTTACGTTGTAATAGTTTTCTATTTTTTCTTTGCTTCTTTCCACGCTTCCTTTGTTTAGTATGAGAAAATTTTGGATTTTTTTGTCTGCTGCAAATCATTAAAAGGAATGACATTACGGCCTGTTTTAAAAAATTCGTCAAAGAGTTTGAAGAGTCATTTACTACTGAAGCTATACTTTTTAGGCGTCTCTAGCTCTTTTATTCAATTTAGCTGAACGGGTTTGGCACATTTTAGACTTAACACCAGTGTACGCAAATAGTCTCTTTATATAGTTTTGTAATGCCTTGCAACAAAAGTAAATATGTTCAGAAAAAAAAACTGGTGAGGACAAATTTTAATAAACCCATTTCGATAAAGTTGGAAATTCGAGTCATTTACAAAATACAGGTATTTAGATATTCAGAAAAAAATAACTACGAGTTCCAAACGGAGTCACCCTATTTTAGTAAGTATGTAAAACTAAGTTAGTTCTTCCCGCAGATCAAATATGACTTGAATAATAATAATAATAATCCTATGGTCTACTAACCCATTACTTCTGGAAAATGCGGTTGTTTCTTAATCCATTCTCTAACTTTTCTAACATCTTCATTATACGAATCTGTAGAAGAATAATTCAACAATTTCACAACGAGTTCTAAAACATCTTTATCTACTTCTAAAAAGTGTGTATTAGATTTCATTTCTATGAACACTGCTCTCTTCTTTGGTCCGTGTCTTACTGAATTAAATTAGACCAAAGCTGATATTAATTTCTTGATGAGAGGCCACGCAAAATGCGTGAATGTAAAATTAACACACTTTACGCACATGACCTTCTTTCCTATAATTCTTAATTAGATACAAATGTTGTAGTTATTGATTGTTTATGTTAGTATAAATAAATAAAATATACATTATATCTAGTTGATATTACACAACTCTGCAAAAATTTAAATGTTAAAAGCCTGTTTTTTATGCATTCCTAATTGCGAATAAGAACCTTTTTTTGGCAATCACGTAAAGTTTATTTGAAAAAAATACATAAACTAAAATTTAAGAAATGCACGATAATGAATGTGACATTAGGAAACTTTAGAATTGTTGACCTTTTTTCTATCATTCTTAATTAGATACAAATGTTATAGCTGAGTCAGTAAATACATAAGATTCGGAAAAATCTAAAATGGTTACAAATAATACAGATTTTCTTGTCGAGCTATCATTTTTAAATCACCATATTGAGTGCACTACTATTTATATACTTATATACTATTTCACTTTTTATTAGGTACATCATAAGTGCCTACTAAAAATACTAAGAATTAGTAAAAAACAATAATTGTGCACATTTGGTGCAGTGAAAAGGATAGGTACATCCTTAGGGAGGTTGGCGAAATAACAAATAGAAAACATCAAATATCGATATGCAAAGATTCTAATAATGAAATAAAAAACATAATAATATGCACTAATGAAATACAGGATGTCGTGATTGGAAAAACCGAAATATCAATATTTGAAGATTCTAATAAATAAATAATGTTTTATAAACACTCTGTATAAATAATACTCAACTTTACTTTTAATACTTGTACTTCAAATTTAAAAAATTATTGTGTTTTTTTTTGTGAAAACTTTCCCTGAAAAAAAGTTCCAAGAAAATTGGAATAACCTGTCAACGTCGCAATCGAAGAAAAATTGTGGTTATAAAGCTTAAGAAGAGATGAATTAAAATGTTTAAAAATATATAGGATATTCCAATTGATAAAAAGTGGCCATTCGTCCGGTGGACTCGATTAGCTTACTTACTTACGCTCGCGAAGTAAAAACTACGTTGTCTGTTACTCCTGAAAAATAGAACACTGTGTGTGAGTTAAAATAATTTGGGTGTATGGTCCTCAAAGAACGCCACCAACTTCCTCTTTAAATTTTTTCTATTTCTGATAATTAATTAGTTACGCACACTGTAGAAACATATATACAGGGTCACTAAGCGGACGTGTGCAAGATTTCAATGCATTCGATTTTGCAGTTCGTGATTTAATCCATAAAATAAAATGACTCATTCATTAATTTTCTTTCAGTTGTTAAGTATAAGCAGTTCTAAAAATATGAGGGCGGTGATAAACCACAAGTATAGTATCGACTCATCATATCTGGCAAATTTTGCGATAGGATTTATTAGGCAAAATTTTTCGATGACGTCATCATTTGGGGAGGATAAACAGATATATTTTGATTAACTAAAAATTTACCATGCTTACGATAACTTTAAAACGTCTGCAATATTTAAAAGCATTTGGTTTTACAGAATCAAATTAAATTGCAAAATGTTACAAAATTTTCAGGTTTTTTTTCCAAAAACCTAGATTCTTAGGTAAACATTCTACACAGACTCGTACACTTCACGTGTTATGTTATTTTATACAATTTCTAACCCAATTACTAAGTACAATTTTGAGATAATGTCATCTTTACTTGTTCATTTAAACATGCTCTTACATGTTCTTTCATTATCTTTTTATCATTGGCGCGTTTATTGGAATTTGTTAGATGTTTTTTGAAAGTGGATTTAGGAATCCCAAATTGTCGAGCAAATCTTATACCACCCATTTTAAATGGGACCATGACGTTTGCTAGGTCTCCTTCTACTCACTTGTAATACACTCTTTTCTTTTCTTCTGTACTTTCATCTTCAAAGGAAAAAGGTAGGAAAGCATTGTTAAAAGAAATTAATTTTTCGTTTGTCTTACATTGGACCGGTCCAAAGTAGGAAACTGAGCACAAGTTCAAATAAAACGACTTGTTCTTCAATATTTTAATCTCAACTTATTTTTGCATTATCCTTCCAAGACAAAATAAATAGCAAATTCAAAAGTTACAGATCTCGGCTCCTATTTTCCTGAATAAGCTAATATATCTACTATTGTTCAAGTCAGGTCCGAAAGGTGAAGTTGCAAGTTCTACTTGCGGAAAAAACCTGGTGGACAATCAAGGTGCTATCACTTACCTTGTACTGTTTTATGCGTTTTTAGACTTTCAACTAGTGTGTCTTTAAAATATTTTAGTGCATTTAAATATGATCGTTTTATATAAAATTGTATAGTTATTTAAATAGATCTGAAAAAAGAACAAACAAATAAACAATACTCAAGTATTATACAATCTGTATTTATTTTGTAATAATTTTATCAACAAAAGGTTGAACTTAGTGTATCGCAATAACGCATATACTTACAAAAAAAAACTAATAATCAGTCAATTTCTAATTTCTTAAAATTACCAGAAAGTCCAAACATTTCATTATTTTTAAGCCTCTGAGGTTTCAAATCGTCATTTATACGAAGTTTATCCAGTTGGATAAAATAATCTTCACGTTCTTTAAATTTATGAAAAAGTATATCTGCAAATTAATTATTTATCGTAACCAGATCAACCAGAAACCAAAAGTACTCTTACCTTGCAGTTCTTTTAGAGACTTTTCTTCACCTCCATAATCCTCTGGCAGAATTTCTTTTCCGATTTTTTCAACTAAATCATCCGAATTTTCGCAAAAGTGTATCTGAAAGTTACTATTATAATTTTTGACACTTCGAAAATACCAAAAATTTCTAACTCGTGTTATTAGTTTAGGCTTCAGAGCGCTCTTAAGGAAATCAACAAACTTTTCTACATAATAGGGAGCATTGATCAGGTAAACGGCTTTCAGTCGGTTTGAGAAAACTTGCTGTAACACAAAAATTCTACATAAAGAATGTGGGGTTTTATATTTCACCTTGTATATAACCACCATCGCTTTGTAAAGCACCATCGGTGTCACCTTGAGTATCCACGTTAGAGGTACATTTTTACCATCAAATATGAACACGTCCCCATAGGTAATATCTTCCATCATACGAATTTCTTGTATGTTCACTAATAAACGGATACCATCGACAGGATCAACATTTTCAGCTATATGTGGATCACGTATTTTATAAAAACCGACTCTGTACAGTTGTTTTGTCAGCTTTGGGAGAGGAACAAAGTAACTAAAACGGCTTATATAAATTTTACGCAGTAATTTTTACAATAATTTGTTACGCAGCCGCTTTAACATTTTCCATGTAAGAGAGTTTCGGATGAATATTATCAAATATTTCTGGCAACTGAGATCTTATGTTGTAATAGTTTTCTATTTTTTCCTTGCTTTTTTCGACGCTTCCTTTGTTTAAGATGAGAAAATTTTGGATTTTCTTCTCAGCTGCAAATAATAAAAAAGTGACAATATGATCTGTTTTTTCCGTTTTTCGTGAAAGAGTTTGATGAGTTATGTACTACTGAAGATTTACTTTTAGGCGTCTTTAGCCGAACGAGTTTTGCACATTTTTAGTTGTAACATCAGTATAGCCAAATAGTTTCTTTCTGCAGTTTTGTATTGCCTTTCGGCAAAAGTAAATAATGTTCATAAAAAACCGGTGGGGACAAATTTTAATAAAGCCGGAAGTTCAAGGGAGTGGTAAAATATAAAATTCAGAATTCAAGAACTAAGTTAGTCCCTCCCGTAGACCGATATGACTTAAGTCAACATAAACAAGCTATAAACTAAAACATCACAAATATAATTAACTATTTAAGTTCAAAGCGGTAATGGTTTTAGTTGCAGTTGTATACTAACCCATCACCTCTGGAAAGTGTGGTTGTTTCTTAATCCATTCTTTCACTTTTCTAACATCTTCATTAAACGAATCCATAGAAGAATAATTCAACAATTTCACAACGAGTTCTAAAACACCCTCATCTACTTCTAGTAAGTGTGCAGATTCCATTTTTAAAAACACTGCTGTCTTGTTTGGTCCATGTCTTACTGAATTTAATTAGGCTAACTTGATATTGTTAATTTATTCAAAGACCATGCAAAATGCGCGAAAGTGCAGTTATCAAACTTGACGCGCATTGACCTTGTTGCTTATTTTTGCTCATAACAAAGCTAAATATTAAGGTCAGTAAATAAATAAGACTCGGAAAAAATCTATAATGCTTGCAAATGATTAAATAGTTATAATTTTTAAGTTATGGGTAATGTCACTGTATTAAAGCATATAAGGAATGTTCGAGAAAGAAAATACACATTTTTATGGTAAATAAATAGTAACAGAATCTCCTTGACAACAAAGTCACGGCCGGATAAATTTTTATCTATGAATTAATTAATTAATGATAAATTATTGTTTTTTTATTTTCTCAGGAAACATAAAAGTTTGTATGTACTACGACATAACTTGATGTTTATGTACCAAGTGGTACATAAATAACTATTAAGATATAGAACTGCAAATTGTAGCAAAACTAATCAATAAACGAATAAACAAAACTAATCATCAAGGCAAAACTTAACAAAAAGAATTATTGAAAAAGAACACATTGTTGCAATACCTATAAACATGCGGCAGCGGCTTCATGGTGTCTACAACCACTTCATCGTCACTAACATCGACCTTTCCTTCTTCAACCAAAATCTTCTTTTTTGATTTTCTTTCTTGCCGTTTCTTCTACTTTGCTTTTCAATTCATCAATGTTTAGCGTGGAATTTATATGTCTATTCTTCTTCTTGAGAACATAAAGGCTTGAGGCACAAACGCGCCTATGGCATTCATACAGCATACCATAGTGAAATGCGGTCCTCGTTCAGCACCAGATACCGCTTCAACTTTGTTTCGTCAGTAACAAGCGTACTGAAAGGGAAAGAAATGTTATGGTGAAACTGTCAAATTATTCTCCTATGGATGAAATACAGCCTTCATTCCGATTTCAGCAAATTTTTCCAAGTCCATCTTTCTTCAAAATTCACCAGAAATTCGTACAGCGATTTGCGTTGGGGAAAAATCGTAGATCATACTGATAGCACGACCGAAGGAATCTCAAGACTCGACTGAATTTTGCTTCCTGCGCTTGCGTTTTTACAGGAATTTTGGCCCATTTATTTTGTCTCCCGTGATAAAAGAGCGCAATAAAGCGATCTAATGCTTTCCCGAGTATTTGCCTTGGACGGTCTATCCCGATTTTGTAAAGTCTAGTTTCGTCCAGCATAGGGTTTCTTCTCCGACAGATTTAAGCGTTATTCGGTTCCCATGTCGTCATCTCTATTAGTAAAGCGAGTGTCTTTTGGTCTGTTTTTCTTGAGATTTCTGCGTCTGGGTTTCGGCCACTACTGCTTTAGTTTGGGTACGAATTTTAAAGAAAATAATTGTGATTGACGGTTTTTATGGATGTACGGTTCTGCGCATGTTGTTTGCAATGTCTGACAAGCGCAATGATATTGAATATTTGCGAATTTGCGAAAGAGATCTGTGTCCTTGGAATTGCGTTAACCTATGTTCTATGAAATTTTAGAATAGGTACTGCGTTTAATTAAAACGCGTTTTGCACTTGATATACTAGTATCTTAACCAGAAGATTTGCTCTCTCTGAACCAGCTATTGAACTCTAGCAAATTTTAACATTGGTTTTTATAGTATTGTTCATATGTTTTCTACACATTCATTTTGTGGACATTTTATTGAAAAAAACTAACAAAATTATTGTTAAACACCGTTAAAAAAATAATTAAACTATGTGTGTCATAAAAGGGTATGTTCAAATAATAGACTAAATAATAATCAATCAATTTCCAAGTTCTTAAAATTGCCAGGTAATCCATACATTTCATCATTTTTCAGAGTCTGAGGTTTCAAAGCTTGATTTATACGAAGTTTGTCCAGTTGAGTAAAATAATCTTCACGCTCCTTAAATTTTTGATGAAGCTTTTCTGCAAATGAATTTATGATAACCAAGCTAACAAAAAAAAGAAAAACACTTTTACCGTGCAATTCTTCTAGAGAATTTTCTTTGCCTCCATAATCTATTGGCAGAACTTCACTCCCGATTTTTTCAACTAAAACATCCAAATTTTCACAAAAGTGTATCTGGAATTTACAATTATTATAATTTTTGAAACTTGAAAACACGAAAAATTACTCACTCGTTCCATTAGTTTAGGTTGTAGAATACTCTTAAGAATAGAAAGAAGCTTTTCTGTAAATGAGGGGGCATTGATAAGGTAAACAGCTTTTAGTCGATTTGAGAATACTTGCTGCAACAAAAACTATAGAAAACAGAAGTGTAACTAAATATTTTACCTTGTATATAACAATCAACGCCTTATAAATCATCACCGGTGTTGCCTTGAGCATGAATCGTAGAGTTGAATGTTTACCATCAAATATAAACACGTCTCCATAGGTGACATCTTCGATCATACGAATTTCTTGTATGTTGAACACCAAATGAATAAAGTGGACCATTTCTACATTTTCAGCTGAGTGTATATCACGCATTTTGTAGATACAGACTCGGTAATGTTCTTTTGTTAGTTTTGGAAGAGGAACAAAGAAACTAAAACGGGTTGTCATAAATATAAACGCGGTAATTTTTACAATGATTTGTTACACCGATTCCTTGACTTTTTCCATGTAAGGGAGTTTCGGATGAATATTATCAAATATTTCTGGCAACCGAGACCTTACGTTGTAATAGTTTTCTATTTTTTCCTTGCTTCTTTCGACGCTTCCTTTGTTTAATATGAGAAAGTTTTGGATTTTTTTGTCTGCTGCAAATCATTAAAAGAAAAAAAAAAGTTTTGTTTAAAAAAATTCGCCGACAAGTTTGATGAACAAGTATGGCACATTTTAATCTTTACCATAAGTGTACTCACGTACCAAGTTTATTTTCACTGTTTTATATGAGTTGCGTTAAGCAAAAATTAAAAATGTTCTTAAAAACTCTTTTTTTTTTAATGAGAAATTCCAATTATTGATAAAATACAGGTATTTAGATATTTAAATTATAAAAACGACAATTTACAAACGGAATTACTACATAATTGATCTATTTAAGTTCAAAGCGGTAACGGTTTTGACTCACAGTTTTATAGTGATATTATGGCTTATGGTCTACTAACCCATCATTTCTGGAAAATGCGGTTGTTTCTTAATCCATTCTTTAATCTTTCTAACATCTTCATTAAACGAATCAATAGAAGAATAATTCAACAGTTTCACAACGAGTCCTAGAACATCTTCACCTACTTCTAGTATGTGTGTATTAGATCCCATTTTCAGGAAAGCTGCTCTCGTCTTTGGCGCGTCTCTAACTGCATTAAATTAGTAAAGTTGATATTACATAGGTCTGCAAAATCGCAAAATGTATATGTTAGGAACCTGTTATACATGTTGGCTGCATTCCTAATTACGAATATGAATTTCTTTTTTTAGCTTTTACGTAATGTTTAACTTGTTTAACATAACAATACGAGGAAGTAAAATTTAAGAAATGCACAATATTAAACAAATTGACATTTATGTTGCATTTGAATTTTTTATCTATTAACAAAGATATTTGTGTCCATTTATTAAAAATCTTTGTGAAATCGTTATGATTTCTCCTCAAAAGTAATGTTTAACGTTTAACGTTTTTCTCCTGAAGATCCTGTGGCGCATGACATTAGGACTTTAATCTGACACTACTTCTTCATTTCTCACTTGCTCAATAATGGCCACTATGCTGTGTATTTCAGTTGTATCATTCCATTTCAAAACGTTAAAAGCCTATTGTCATATTTTTCAGAACGTAATAACAATTATATTTAATAGAGTTGAGCGTAAGCTAAGAATGAGGTATCGTTTCCGTCTGTCTGTCTGTCTGTCTGTCCGACGTCTATGTTGATTTTTGTTGGACAGATAATCTTCACAACTACCGATTGTTCTCAAATTTTACAGCTTTATTATGAATATTATCTAAATGGTAAAACGCTAACTAATATTTTGTCTAATCATCCCCACCAACAATGTAATGACGTCACCTCAAAATTATGCGTAAAAAATGGGTTTTCGATCACATACAATAACATACTCCTACACCTGTAGTTTATGAATCTATGTTGAGATTTACCCGAGATATCAAGATTATTGTGAAGGGCTTATTTCATTTTTCCGAAAAATTGGAAATGCAAACTGTTAAAATTTGTATTACACTGCACGTAATATCAAAATTTTCGCAATTTTTACTTCCCGAGCGTAAGCAAAGGAAGTATTTTAATCGAGTCCGTCGGCCGACTCTCTACTTTTACCTTTTCTCGATCTTTCATGACTCCTAGAATACGAAGAAATAGGTCTCCCATTTCCGTCTGTCTGTCCGTCTGTCCGTCCGTTTGTCCGTCTGTCCGTCTGTCCGTCTGCCGTCCCGGATTTTTATTAGACAGATAATCTCCGAAAGTACTGAACCTATTATTGTGAAATTTTGTACTTATATTAGGAATATTATGTAGATGGTAAAACGCTAACCAAAATTTGTCTAATCATCCCCACCACTAATGCGATGACGTCACTTCAAAATTGTACATAGTAAATGGGTCTTAAATTGTATAAAATAACATAGTCCTACACATGTAGTTTACGACTCCGAATTCAGTTTTTACCCGAAACGTCCAGATTTTTGGAAAAAAAATCAAAATCATAAAACAACATTTTGCAATTTAATTTTGAATCTGCTAACCCGAATGTTTTAAAATGTTGCAGATGTTTTAAGGCTCTAAAGAGCATCATAAATCTTTAGTCAAAATATATTTGGTTATCCCCTCCAAAAACTTGATGACGTCAGCTCAAAAGTTTGCCGAATAAATCCTATCTAAAATGTACAAAATATGATGAGTATGTACTTGTGATTTATCATTCCATTCAAATTTTTTCGATTTGCATATACAGAGTGACTCAAAAAATTAATGAATGCGTGAATTTATTTTATTGAGTTAATCAGGAACTACAAAACCGAATGCTTTGAAACATAGGAGATGTATTAAAGTTATCATAAGCACGTTAACTTTTTTATCAAAATGTATTTGCTAATCCCCCCTCAAAAAATTTGATGACGTCAGCTCGAAAGTTTGCCGAATAAATCCTATCTAAAGCGTAAAAATATGATGAGTCTGTACTTGTGATTTATCACTTCATTCATATTTTTTAGATTTTCTTAAGAGGTGGCTCAAAAAATTTAATGAAGTCAATTTATTTTATTGATTAAATTAAAGGCAACACTTATTATTAGTATTACATTGGACCAACCCAATTTGGTAGACATAGAATTTTTTAAAGTAAAAACTCGGTTGAAACATAAGGGTAGCACGCTTATTTACATCGACTTTAACATTACAGACGTGTGCGCTGTCTAGGTTCCGCGAATGTGGAATAGACATGTTTATAATCAACCAATTGTGAATTCCACCGTCAAAAATTAAAATAAAACTCAATATTTTATATAATAAGCGGAAGTCGAAGCAATAAAACCGATGGTCGTTTTGTTTACAGTTTCTCTGTTTGACTCTCACGTATGCTGTTACGCTTGTCATCTTAAATTAAGAATGTTTATACATAAACGATTTTCAGTTGCCTCTCATATTACTAGACAGCGGATTTCTGTCGGGCTACGTCTCGATTATAGGTGGGGACGCGCTAGATCGCCGGGACTCAATAGCGGGTGATAGCTAATCACTGAATTTAATCGGTACTAATTCCATAAATACAATTAACGATTTATTAATCAAACGGCTAAATAAATGAGAACGGGAATTAACAGCAGAGTGCAACGAAACAGCGTTATTCTAATCTCAAATAAACGAAGTGCAGTCCGTAACCGCAATGAATTCGCATCCCGCACGAGCCGTACCGAGTTTGGCCTTGCCTAGCCCGACAGAAATCCGCTCTCTACATATTACACACCGTATACGTGAGTAAATTGTTTCGTTATTTTATTGATTATAACAAATCAATATTCAAAACGACCCAATTCATTTTCCCGAAAATTTGGGAATACAATAATTTTATTCTTAGTATTACACTACATCTATCCCAACTGATATACGTGTCCTTGCAAAAATGTTGATGACGTCATAGCAATTTTTTTTTAAATTCCCACTACAAAAATGTAATGAGAAAAAAATACAATAGGCATGCAGTCGTCAAGTTTCCGACAGCGAGGGAAGTACTGTCTAAACTCTTTAGACCATTTTTTTTTTGTTAGAACGAAATTTAATTTTACTTCCCAAGCGTAAGCATTCTCTACTTTTGGATTTTTTCGACCTTTCATGACCCCTAGAAGACGAAGAAATAGGTCTACCGTTTCCGTCTGTCTGTACGTCTGTCCGTCTGTCTGCCGCCCTGGATTTTTATTAGACAGATAATCTCCGAATCTACTGAAGCAATTGTTGTCAAATTTTATATTTATATTAGGTAGATGGTAAAACACTAACGAAAATTTGTCTAATCATCCCCACCACTAATGTGATGACGTCACTTCAAAATTGTACATACTAATTGGGTTTTAAATTATATCAAATAGTCTTACGCATGTAGTTTATGACTCCGAATTGAGATTTTACCCGAAACGTCCAGATTTTTACAAAAAAAAATCAAAATTAGGAAACAACATTTTGACATTTAATTTGGAATCTACAAAACCGAATGTTTTCAAATCTTGGAGATGGTTTACAGTTATGATAAGCATGATAAAATTCTAATCACAATAAATTTACTTATCCCCTCCAAAAAATTGATGACGTCCGCTCAAAAATTTGCCGAATAAATCCTGTCTAAAATGTACAAAATATGATGAGTCTGTACTTGTGATTTATCATTCCATTCATATTTTTTGGATTTGTATATACAAGGTGACTCAAAAAAATTAATGAATGCGTAAATTTATTTTATTGATTTAATCAGGAAATACAAAACCAAATGCTTTGAAATCTTGGAGATGTTATAAAGTTGTTATAGGCATGGTAAATTTTTGATCAAAATATTTTTGCTCATCCCCCCTAAAAAACTGATCACGCCACCCCAAAATATTTCTTAAATGTGCATTTGGCAAAGTATGATGAGTCTGTAATTGTGATTTATCACTGCATAAATATTTTTTAGATTTGCTTATACGGGGTGCGTGAAAAAAATTAATGACTGAGTCAATTTATTTTTGAACGAATGTAGGTGATTGATTTTGGTTTTTAATATTTTATCTTATTTATTTATTTTGTCTAGCTTTTGCACGCTAGACGTGACAATTTGTAAACAAAATAACAAACAAAAATGAAAAATACATAACTTAGCAGCATTGTCTGTGTTAAAAACAACACAAATAGCAAGTAATAAGTTGACCCAAAAAGAGAGATATTCTTGACTCAGGGCAAACCGCCTTTGACGCCAGTCAGTGATTTATCGTGACCTGATAAAATAAAATAATGCAATACTTTAATAACCAATTTAAAAACGTTTATCACGTTACTGTTCTAAAATAAAACATGTGTCGTCAGTGTAAATTAAAAATTCCACTAAACTTTTCTACACTATAAGTGGTACGCTATAATGTAAGGAGAATCACTTTAAAGACCACCCAAAACCCAGTGGTTGAATACGAAAATTCGTCTGTAGAAAGGTCACAATTAGTTAAAGCAGAGTACGTACTTAACATGCTTTATATAGATTGCATCTATGCATCTATGTTTAATTCAATCTCAAATTACAAAATAAATTGGTCGGAGTTTATTGCGACAGAATTTCTCTCCCCTTGAAAAAAACAAATCCAGGTTTTTCTAAAAATTATTCCCTCCAACCCAAATTAAATGTCCGATTTGGAAATCAAATTTGTTTTAAAATACCTAAGTGTCCGCTTTCTAAAAAAATATGTACACTCACTTGCACGCAAATTCTAATGTCACTACAATATACATATATGTATCTATACACATATACGTAAAATTTTCCTTCGAAAATGACAATAACACTGCTGAAAAAGCACTACTTTAGAAAGCAACAGTTCATTTCGTATTGGCTTCGCATTTATCGCTGTCGTTCGCTGGAATCGCTGCCTTCGTCATATCTCTCCTCACCACCCTTGATAACTCAACAATGAGTCAATGCAGTGACCAAGACAGCAGCACAGATTGGCTGCCTACGTGGCCGCATTAAGCAATGTTTAAATTATTTTGTGCGACCCCATCAATATTCAAAATAATAGCAAGAAATTCGGTAAAAAACTCCAGAAATGTTATTTTTCAAGCCGTTTCTTGTATTTTCTAGCAGTTCCGGCCCGAAAATACCAAGGAAACTATCAAATTTTAGATATAAATCTTTTTTTATGAGTTCCGATGAAGCTTTCTTGCAAATTAATATATGATAATTATTGTTATTACCAATTAATATGCGAAATTGTGAAAATGTGTGTGAGGGAAATAAATACAAAAATACATGCAATAAAAGTAAGGAGTATTTGTCCATATACATTTTTGCTTTCGGTCAAAATTTTACGTTGATGGCATCTAAAAGTTCATTTTGGACAGTTTTAGACGTTCCTTTAAACACCGTTGCTTCTTTCAAATGATCTTATAAAGCAGGGTCCAATTCAGCCGTAAAATTAATCAGACCTCGAAATATACGTGGATTTTTTTGACAACCGCACACACAAGGATATTTATCATGCCTGTTACGTCTATAAAAATATCTATGAAAGTCTCTCGTTTTGCTATGAACACTTTTTTTATTAATAAATCTGGGGTGGTTCTGCAATTTCACTCGCTCAGAATGAAAACTAAAACCCGCAGTTGAGTTACTACTGCTGAGCACTGTCGGAAGTGGACCCAATTCCATTCAAATATCGCACATGCACGTACGGTTTCCATGGCAAAGGTGTAAACAAACGTCTAAATCAGTCATGATTCAGTCTCTGTCTTCGGCTTTTATCAGAACTTCATTGGCAACATATCATGTATCCAAGACACAACATCTTTAGATGTAAGTGGATGTAATACATTTCATACAAATTAGTTTTGATAATTATGACACAAATTTCCGGTTAATTTTTTAAAGATTGAAAATTACGATTTTGCTATGTGCAGTGTGTTTGTAGACGTTGTAACTTAGGAAGGCACGTGCCCTTTTGTCCTCTGGCACCAGCCGCCCCCGATAAAAAGTGAAGCAATTTTTGATTCATTATTTTAAAATAAAAATATGACTTTTAAGCTTTAATACGGTGAAATGAATTAAAAATTATGATTAGACAAGAAAATCTTCATCGTTTGTAAACATTACTGATTTCTTTCCGAATTTCATCTATTTATACTAACATAAACAATATAATAACTATAACATTTGTATCTAATTAAGATTTATAGGAAACAAGGTCATGTGCGTAAAGTTTGCTAATTTCACATTCACGCATTTTGCGTGGCCTCTCAAGAAATTAATAATATCAGCTTTGGTCTAATTTAATTCAGTAAGACACGGACCAAAGAAGAGAGTAGTGTTCCTAAAAATGGGATCTAATACACACTTACTAGAAGTAGATAAAGATGTTTTAGAACTCGTTGTGAAATTATTGAATTGTTCTTCTATAGATTCGTTTAATGAAAAAGTTAAAGAATGGATTAAGAAACAATCGGATTTTCCAGAAGTGATGGGTTAGTAGACCATAGTATAAGTATAATTCTACAACTGTGAGTCAAAACCATTACCACTTTGAACTTAATGGTTAATTATAGTTGGGATGTCGACTTAAGTCATATTCGATCTACGGGAGGAACTGACTTAGTTACTAAAATAGGGAAATTCCGTTTGTAAATGGTAGTTATTATTTTCAAAGTGGGTTTATTAAAATTTGTCCTCACCGGTTTCTTTTCCAAAATACTTATTTTCAATTTTTGCCTAAAAATTTTTGCGTAAAAATAAAACCTCAACAGTTAGTAAACATTTTTTCTATTGTATATTTTGCAGCTGACAACAAAATCAAAAACTTTATCATATTAAATAAAGGAAGCGTTGAAAAAAGCAAGGAAAAAAATTGAAAACTATTACACCGTAAGATCTCGGTTGCCAGAAATTTTTGATAATATTCATCCGAAACTCCCTTACATGGAAAGTGTCAAGGCGTCGGTGTAACAAATCATTGTAAAAATTACCACGTTAATGTTTATGACAACCCGTTTTAGCTTCCTTGTTCCTCTTCCAAAACTAACAAAAGAACATTACCGAGTTTTTTTCTATAAAATACGTGATGTACATTTAGCTGAAAATGTAGAGGTTGTCCATTTTCTTCGTTTGTTGTGGAACATACAACAAATTCGTCTGATCGAAGATGTCACCTACGGAGATATGTTTGTATTTGATGGTAAAGATACAACATTACGATTTATGCTCAAGGCAACACCGATGATTCTTTATAAAATGATGGTTGTTATATACAAGGTAAAATATTTGGTAAAACTACGTTTTCGTTTCCTGTAGTTCTTGTTGCAGCAAGTGTTCTCAAATCGACTAAAAGCTGTTTACATTATCAATGCCCCTCCCTTTACAGAAAAGCTTCTTGCTATTCTTAGGAGTGTTCTAAAACCTAAACTCATAGAACGAGTGAGTAATTTTTTTTTCGAGGTGTCAAAAATTATAATAATTGTAGGTAAATTTCAGATACACTTTTGTGAAAATTTGGGTGTTTTAGTTGAAAAAATCGGGAGTGAAGTTCTTCCTATGGGTTATGGAGGCAAAGAAAATTCTCTAGAAGAATTGCAGGGTAAGAGTGCTTTTGTCTTTTTGTTAGCTTGGCTATCATAAATTAATTTGCAGAAAAGCTTCATCAAAAATTTAGGAGCGTGAAGATTATTTTACTCAACTGGACAAAATTCGTATACATCAAGCTTTGAAACCTCAGACTCTGAAAAATGATGAAATGTATGGATTACCTGGCAATTTTAAGAACTTGGAAATTGACTGATTATTATTATTATTTAGTCTATTCTTTGAATGTACCCTTTTACGACACACATAGTTCAAAGTTTTAATAGTGTTTAACAATTCGTTTTTTAGTTTTGTTCACTAAATTCCCAAAAAATGAATACAAACGATGTTGAAAACATATGAACAATGCTATAAAAACCAGTAGTGGTATTATTTTATTTTTTTGCCTTACAGGCTTAATAAGATTCCTAGTAGGGGTACAAATTAACTTAATCTACTTACATAATACAAATAAATCATAAAATAAATCAAATAAATATTCGAGTTTTATATAATAATAATCGTTCTATTCTTTCAGCTTGCCCACACCTTGCCTTAGTTCCCTTATCTTCCGTACTTCTTTCATCCAGTCCAGTCCTATTCCATCCTCGTTTAGCACTTCTTCTCTGCTTTGCTCAGATTCTCTCAGTCCTTCACATCCTTCCAGTATATGCTTTATTATTTCTCCCTCTCTCCAACATATCCTACACCTTCTGTCAGTTTTATCCATCCAAAAATTATTCTCTTTCTCTTCATTTCCACACCTAAATCTCGCCATCATTCTATTGTCCTTTATACTCTCTCTCTGTGTGTGTATGTGTGTACTTTGGTACTTCATCCTAGACTCCGATATTCTCGATCTGCGTTCTTGCTTAACTATATCCTTGTCTTTTATACTCTGTTCTTTCATACTCTTTCCCATTTCTCTCATTCTCTCTATTTCTTCAAATGCACATACTTTTCCTTCATAATACTTGTCTCTCTAGTTCCAAACATGTTTTGTCGTTTCCTTTCTTATTTCTTTCCAACATTCTTCCAATATTTTACAATCACACCTCTCACTAAACTTCTGTTTAAATCCAACCGCCCTTTTACCCGTTTCCACTGTCATTTTCTCCCTTTTTGTTTCTTCTCTCACTATATACTCCGGGGAATAATTTTCCAATCCCAATGTCAATTTTAAGTATTTTTCTTGCATTCTCTCTTTCTTCCCAAATACCACCATTTTTGTTTTTTCCACATTTACTTCCACTTCCTTTTTTTTGTACGTACTTCTCGAAACTTTTAATCATTGTTTCCATTTCTTCTCTTTTCTTTGCCACAATCACCAAATCATCTGCTTACGCCAGCGACCACACTTTCTCTTTGCCCATTACCACCCCTCCTGTCTGTGCTTTTCTGAACATTTCATCTATCTCTCCTAGCTAAGCTGCAAAAAATGCGGGGCTGAGCGTACATCCCTGTCTCACTCCTCTATTTGTATAAAAACTTTCGCTCTCTATTCCATTCACTCTCCTTACTTACTGTTTCTTCATATATTTCATCCATTTTTGTTACCAGGTACGCAGCTATTCCCTTTCTCCTCAAATACTCCCACAGTTTCTCTCTATTCAAGCTATCAAACGCTGCTTTGAAATCTATGAACAATGCGTACATTCGTGCACCATCTTTCCTTATTTCTCTTCCCACTAAATGCCGCTGGATGTACCCATTGTCCATAGTACCTCTGTTTTTTCTAAACCCTGCCTGACCGTCTGGTAACATACCCCTTGCTTCCACCTCTTTTCGTAACCTCTCATCTAGTATCATTGCGTATGTCTTGGACGCCTTATTGAGCAAGGTGATCCCTCGGTAGTTCTTCACATCACTTTTTTGCCCCTTTTTAAATTATGGGATTATTATACCTTCTCTCCACTGCCGAGGAAAGCCTTTTCCCTTCCAAACTCCCTCTACACTTCCCATCTCCTTTCTTTCACTCCTTCTGTCCCGAAAATCCTTGCTTCGTTCTAGATTCCATCCCCTCCTGGTGTCTTTCCTCTTTTCAATCTTTCAGTCTGTCTTCCTATTTCATCTTTTGTTATTTCCGAACCCCTCCACATTTCTTCCGTCGTTGTGATTCCTTTATTTGTTTTGTAGAATTTTTCCTCACAACCTCCCAATAATTCCATAAAGTGTCTGTTCCATTCATGTATTTTGATTTTCCTACTGACTTCAGTCTTCCTTCTTCGTTCCTTGTTTATATGTATATCTCCATACTTCTTCTGTTTTCAGGGATTTTATTGTCTTCTCTTCTTCTTCTCATTTTTCTCTTTTTCTTAATTCACATTTTTTCCTATAATTCTCTCTTGCTTTTAAGTACCCTTCTTTTCTTCCCCTGTTATTCTTCCATTTTGTTAATTTTTCCCTTGCCATATGTATATCTTTCTTTTTTCCGCAGCTTCTACAATTACGTTGATCAGTTCTGCTATCATAGCTTCTATATCTTCTTCTACTTCGAATTTCTTTTTTTTCTAGTCTACTTCGTTATCTTTGAATTCCCTCTTCATCCCAGATTCTTTTTTGTTACTTTTCTTTCGTTTTTTCTCTCTTGTTTTTCGTACTCTTGCTTTTTTCCTTTGATTTTTATTTCTGGTGGCATGTGGTCTGATTATGCCTTTTCCTCCAATTTGAAATTTTCCATTTCTTCCCACGCCTCGTCGTTGACAATCCCATAGTCTATAATTGATTCTCCCCTAGCCCCTACGTATGTCCATTCCCCTTCTTCATTTCCTTCCTTGTTTCCATTCATAATTTCCCATCCCATTTCTTCTATTATCTTCCACAATATTTTCCCTTCTTTGTTATTTGCTTTGTCTTGTGATCTTCTTTTCTCTCCTTTTCCTTTATCTATTATTCTTGTCCCCTTATCGCCCAGTGTTGCGTTAAAATCCCCTCCTATAAGTATTTTTTCATCTCCTTTTTCTTTTGTTTCCTTTTCTATGTTTATCTTGTTTTCCTCCATTTTCTTGCTATAAACGCTTATTATTCTCCATCGATTGTTATCCAGCTGTATTACTTTCTTCATTAGTCCATTTTTATTATTACTTCCCTTTTCCAATTCTTGCATTTCTTTTCGAATTCCCAATACTCTTCTCCGCTTGCTCTCTCCTCTTTCTTTTCCTTTGTCGCCCCCTGACACTCCGACACATATTCTTGTGGTAGTGTTACTTCAAATTTCTCCCAGTTTTCTCTTTGTACCCATGTCTATACTAGCCGTACCACATCAAATTTTCCCACGTAGTCCCAGAACTCCTTTTCCTTTTTTCGCAACCCTTGGACATTCCAAAACAGTACCTTCACCTATTTTTCTCCTAATTTTGTGCCATCTTCCCTTTTTCCGATTTCCCTAACTGCATTGTCTTCCTTTTCTTTCGGCTCTTTATTAAAAACTTTCTATCTTCTTGAGTCTGCCCTCTTCTTCATTCCAGTCAAAATTTCTGCCATCTACAGTTAACTTTTTACGAAGATTATCTGTCTAAGAAAAATCAACACAGACGTCGGACAGTCAGACAGACAGACGGAAACAATACTTCCTTAGCTTACGCTCAGCATTAAATATAATTATGTTATTACGTTCTGAAAAATATTACACTGCATAGTGACCATTATCGAGCAAGCCAAAATGAAGAAGTAGTGTCAGAAGTCCTAATATCATGCGGTACAGGATGTTCAGTAGAACTTTTCTAAGTCTAGTCTTCATCCCGATTCAGCAAATTTTTCCAAATACAGCGTTCTTCAAAATTCAGCAGAAATCCGGACAGCGATTCGCTCTGAGAAAAATCGTAGATCACACTGTTCGCACGACCGAAGACATCTCAAAACGTGACTGAATTTTGCTTCCTGCGCTTCCGTTTTTATAGGGATTTTAGCCCATTTATTTTGTCTCCCGTGACATTAGAGCGTAATAAAAAGATCTAATGCTTTCCCGGGTAGACGCCAGTTTGCCTTATTCGGTCCCATGTCGTTATCTCTGTTAGTAAAGGGGGCGTTCTTTGGTCCGTTTTTTCTTGAGATTTATGCGTCTGATTTCGCCTGCTACTGTTTTAGTTTGGGTACGAATTTTAATGAAAATAATTGAGATTAACGGTTTTTATGGATCTACGGTTCTGCGCATATTGTTCGCAATGTCTAACAAGCGCAATGATATTGGATATTTGCGAATTTGCGAATTTTATTCATACGTTTTGAGTTTGATGGTCGACTGTGATTATCTGTTGGACTGGTACTATATGGAGATTTAGACGTACGTAGTAGGTAATTAAGATTTGCAAATTTGCCAATTTCAGGAAGCGTTGCGAAGCCACGTGGTCCCAAACCTGGTTCACAATAGGCCCTGGCTACAATTTTTACTAGTGGTCCATGACGATTGTGGTCAACCATCACAGCGCTGAGACGAATTTCACTTGAATAGCAAAAAAATCCTAACTAATATCAAGTAATAGTAATATTAATACTATAATGAATTTAATTAAAAAATAGGTAAGTATTGATTTATCTTTTTTTAATCCATTCTCCTAATATGTTGCGAATTGTTCCTAGCGTTGCAAAAATTGTTATCAAAGAGACTTGTGTACTTGAAATTGTGTTTACCTATGTTCTATGAAATTTTACAATAGGTACTGCTTTTAATTAAAACGCGTTTTGCACTTGTTATATTAATAGCTTTACCACAAGATTTGCTTTCTCTTAACCAGCTATCGAACTCTAGTGGTTTTTATAGCATCGTTCATATGTTTTGAACACCATTTGTGGGTATTTTATTGAAAAAAACTAACAAAAGTATTATTATTACACACTGTTAAAAAAAGTAGTTGAACTATGTGTATCAGAAAAGGATATATTCAAAGAATAGACTAAATAATAATAATCAGTCAATTTCCAATTTCTTAAAATTGCCAGGTAATCCATATGTTCCATCATTTTTTAAAGTCTGAGGTTTCAAAGCTTGATTTATACGAAGTTTGTCCAGTTGAGTAAAATAATCTTCACGCTCCTTAAATTTTTGATGTAGCTTTTCTGCAAATGAATTTATGATAACCAAGCTTACAAAAAAACAAAAGCACTTTTACCCTGCAATTCTTCTAGAGAATTTTCTTTGCCTCCATAATCTATTGGAAGAACTTCACTCCCGATTTTTTCAACTAAAACATCCGAATTTTCACAAAAGTGTATCTGGAATTTACAATCATTATAATTTTTGACACTTCGAAATACGAAAAATTACTCACTCGTTCCATTAGTTTAGGTTTTAGAATACTCTTAAGAATAGAAAGAAGCTTTTCTGTAAAGGAGGGGGCATTGATAAGGTAAACAGCATCGTCTTATAAAGCATCAATACTCTTTTTGCACTCATGATCTTTTTTGATGGCTTTCGTGCATTCACCAGGGTGCGGGAGTTCGAACTTCCCGCACACGTGCATTTTAACTTCCCGTTGCCATGGTAACTTTAAAATACTCGCGTAGTGTCAACATTGTGATGTGTTGACGGCGCCATTGTTTATAAATAACTCACAGTTAATTTCTTCAGTTTAAAGGTTTATTCGTTGCAAAAAATATTGTACACAACACGTTCGTGAGCCTGCTTCCCGCATTCACGCAAATGCGGCACTCCCTTCGGTCGTGCCGCAAACAAGCGTTCATGCGGGAAGCAGGCTATCCCGAACTAGTTGTGTAAATTACTATTATAATGATTTGTTACACCGACGCCTTGACGTTTTCCATGTAGGGGAGTTTCGGATGAACATTATCAAATATTTCTGGCAATCGAGACCTTATGTTGTAATAGTTTTCTATTTTTTCCTTGCTTCTTTCAACGCTCCCTTTGTTTAATATGAGAAAGTTTTCGATTTTCTTGTCAGCTGAAAAAATTCGTTGGTATCTTCGATAAGTTGTTTACTGCTGAGATTTTACTTAATATTTTATTTTAGATTGATGTTGGGGACGTTTTTAGCTTTAATCAAATAGTTTCTTTTGATAGTTTTGTGAAAAATCAAGATCACAACTATAACTAACTATTAAGTTCAAAGCGGTAATGGTTTTGACTCACAGTTATATACTTATAATACTACGCTCTACTAACCCATCACTTCAGGAAAATGAGGTTGTTTTTTAATCCATTCTTTAATTTTTCTAACATCTTCATTAAACGAGTTCTAAAACACCCTCATCTACTTCTAGTAAATCTGTATTAGCGCCCATTTTTAGAAACACTGCTCTCTTCTTTCATCTATGTCTTACTGAAATAAATTAGACTGATTAGACTGATATTATTAATTGCTTGATTAAGGCAAAATGCGTGAATTTGAAATTAGCAAACTTTAAGCGCATGACCTTGTTTTCTTGTCTAGCTGTCGTTTTTAAATCATTCCACTGTATTAAAGCAGAAAAGTGCACATTTTTATTTTAAAATAATTCTAATCAAATATTGCTTCACTTTTTATCACCTATGTTGTAGCAGAAGGAACTATCAGCTTCTGACCATTCAAAATCAGTTGCTTTTTAAGTTAAAAAGTTATTAAAGGAAAATTAAAATTATTAACAAAAAACAAGTGACGTTCGAGATACAGACAACATCAACTGTTTGTTCTTTTGAAAAAAAAAAATCATTCGTAGTTGCGACTAAAGCGGGTTGAAAAAAGAGATTGTTGTTATTACACGGAAAGTTTTACACACTTCAAATTAGAAAATCATTAATTAACTGATCTTACGCTAATTGTACTCTTCGGAGGACGACAAATGTAGGTTGCCTACGTTATTGATTGATTTTTCTTTTCAAATGCGGTTTCGCGTCAGTTTTTATCAAAATTTATGGCTATTTCATGAATATTCTACATTATAATGCGTAAATGACCACATCTCATTCCAAATGAATGACAGGGTCCTCCAATTTTTTATAATTAAAACATTCATCAACAAAATATTTACAAAACAAAACTTCGCAAAGATTTATAAAACAAAAGATCTGGTGTGAAATAAACTTGTCCAAATAAAAACATTATGTGAGGTTAAAACTGTAGAGCATGAAATTTACGTTCAATCAAAAATTACACAACAAAGAAAATTACTGAAGTTAAAATTGTGAGATAGGGAAATATCGTACGAGGTGAAAAATTGCAAAGTTAACAAAATGCACAAAGAGTTTACGTTATGTTAAATTATATCATGATCCAAGAGATTGGCTACTTCAAAAAAACTATTTACTTTGAGAGTTTAGAATACCGCCAACTGGTTACCCCAACAAAACACAGAATAAATAAACACAAAATTATCCAGTCATCGTTGCGAGGAAAAAGCGTCTCGATGATGTAAATTTTAACGGTGCGAGGAAACGCCTCGATGATGTAAATTTTAACGTTGCGAGGAAATACCTCGATGGTGAAAATTTTTAACGTTGCGAGGAAAAAGCGTCTCGGTGATGTAATCAATCTTTAGCGTTGTGAGATGCCTCAGTGATGTAATCATGATAACGATGATAATAACGATGAAAACCGCCTAAGGGAAGAAATTATTTTAATCCCCCGTCAGTTCGCGGTATGAATTAGTTTAACTGCCGTAAATGAACTATTAGCAATCTTGTGTGAAGAATTAAGAAGTGTTATAATTAACACTTGCGTATATGAATCCAGAAACTTAATCGTAATTAAAACAAAGGTGTTATCCTGACTAAGTGAATTTCATGAAATCTTCTAGCAAGTGGTTTATTTAAATAATCCTAATTGTTACATTGTGTTAGCACTAGCTGACGATTAACTCCTAGCCTGAACTGTGAATTTACAACAATAAAACAAATTTACGCCAAGCAGTCCGCGTTGGTCCCGAAAATTAACACTTTCGCCTCAAGGGTGGACCGTTACACATGGTGGAAATATATTATACAATATAACTAGTGCCAGATTCTAACAATCCGAATTACAAACCTTTTCTTTTCGAATGTTTATCACTGTCTACCCCGCTCTTACCTTAGGGTTTCTTTTGGAACAGACAAAATATAAGAAATTCGTTGGTGTCCGCAATCAGTACCGCAACGTTAACGAAAAACAATCACCTTTCTAAAAAAAAACACTGATCACTTTAAACTGTTTACTTAAAAAATATATAAGAATAATCAACCGTTACAACATTTGTATTTTTAGCAGACTTGAAGGCTTCAGTAAGGTTATTCATTAGTGAAATTAGGCGGACGTTTCTCAATGAAGGCAGTCATTCCTTCTTTGCGATCCTTGGTAGCGAAAGTACCGTGGAAGAGCTTTTTCTCAAAATGAAGACCCTCGGCTAAAGTCGTTTCGTATGCAGTATTGACGGATTCCTTGCACAAACGGTTAATTAAATGCGAATTCTTGGAAATCTTTTCGCCCAATTTAACAGCTTCCTCTAGGAGTTTGTCCACCGGGAAGACCTTGCTCACAAGACCCATTTTCTCTGCTTCTTGGGCTGGCACTTGTCCTCCTAACAACACAATGTAATAAAAATAAAATTTTCCAGGAAAAAATATTACCTGTGAGAACGATTTCCATGGCTTTTGATTTTCCAACATATCTTGGCAGTCGCTGGGTGCCGCCAGCTCCCGGAATGGTCCCGATCAGAATTTCCGGTTGGCCAAACTTGGCGTTCTCTCCGGCGTAGATGATGTCGCACATCATGGCCAATTCGCAACCTCCACCCAACTGTATAAAACGCAAGAATAGACACATATTGACTAGAAATGTACTGTATTTACAGCGTATCCATTCACAGCGGCGATGATTGGTTTCGGGGACTCGCTGATACGGCTCCAGTGGGACAAGAAGTTACCAGTAACAACTTGGGCATAGGTTTGATTTTGCATTTCTTTGATATCAGCTCCAGCAGCGAATGCCTTTTCACTTCCGGTGATGATTATGGCACCTATATTTTTGTCTGTCTCGAACCCGTCCAAAGCTTGAGCCACTTCACGGATGAGGCCATCACAAAGAGCGTTGAGGGCCTTGGGTCTGTGGAGGGTTATGACACCTACGGTGCTTTGGGCCCCCGCGGTGTGGGTTTTTATGTACTCGAAGTCGGTTTTGTTGGCTGAAAAAGTGTATTATAAAAATACATTCGAATTGATGACGAAAATAGATTTAGAATTTAAACTGTATTAAGTACTAAGTTTATACAAAAAAGTGAAAAGTACAAGTTCGGTGTCTAACCTTTACACAGAATAGCTTGTGTAGTTGAAAATAATTCTAAATTGATTGTACTTTGTTCTACGTGAAAAAACATTCCAAGGTTTTAAAAACTGATACCATTTTTTAATTAATCATCCGCATAAACAAAACTTTTCTGATAAAAAAAGTAACACCATGTCCAAAGTACAAAACGTAGAGTCGCACTCCGGTGACACTGGCAAATTAAATAAAAGATTTTGTACGATTTTTAGAACATTTGAAATCTTAGTGGCATTAACTTGGAACAATATTTTTTTAATGACCTGGACATTCAGGCAACACGTTAGTAGTTATATAGTGGGGGTTCTAGACCAGGTCAAATGAGGTCAAACTGGTCCAGCTCCCCCATTACTTTTCATCGAGCGGTCATTGACCTTTCATTTGTTGTCGAGCTTGTCGGTGCACGTGGCTGACCTTGCCAGCTGGTCCAGCTCCCCCATTACTTTTCATCGGGCGATCATTGACCTAGTCGTTGCTCGACCTTGGTCGTTTATTGCCCTCGTTCATCTCGAGATCTATCCCCTCTTTTCGTTTAGGTCGGGGAGGGATCTCGGACGCAATCTCGCATCCCCACTTCCGTTTTATACTTGTATAAAAGTCGATGGATTCGTGTGTAAGAATTAATTAGTTTTTTGAATTCAATTATTTAACACTTAGAAATGTCATCTTTCATTTCTACCTTGAATAAAGAGTCTCACTTGCAAGCTTTTGTGAGTGCGAAAACTTTAGAAGAAAATAAAAAATTTTTAACAAAAAATTTTAGTAAACTGTCTACAAAGTACGGTGACAAGATATTTGTGCAACTTGAAGAGTCTAGAACGATACTTCCACAGAGATTTACCGAAAAATTCACCGACTCAGTGATCAGCGATCTGAACCAGAAGATCGTGAACGGCTTGAAATTGTACTTGGTAAATAGAGGTCCGATCGGTCGAACCATCAATATCGAATTTATCGAAGAATGAAGAAGGCATTGGTTCATGTGGAAAACAAATCAAGTGCAGTTAGACTGCTTCATCGTAGATTAGAATTACATTTAAAACGAATTAGTTATTTAAAAGAAGCAATTAAAATGTATGAAATAAGGACTAAATTGAACAATCTTAAGTTGTAATAGAAATTATAATAAATATTATTTAATTCGTTCGGTGTATTATTTTCCCCAGTCTCATGTAAAAAATATTTGATTGCAAACCGTCATGAATAACAGACGTGTTTGTTTCGACAAAGTTCCGGTTATTTTCTTAATAAATGATAAAGAAAGCCGAATTAATACTTGGTTATACGATGTTAAAAGATTTCAAATGAATGTGGAACGTTTCGAATTGCAAATAAAGCCCTTAATCGAAAAAATGATGGAGGAGAAACGAAAATTTAGAGAAACAATCGAAAAATTGGATTCAGAATTGAAAATTATTCAGCAAAGAAAATAGTTAAATAGCTGTGCACATTGCAGTTAAACCACTGCGTCCTGAATTAGATTTAAATTTAAAACTTATTAGTTGCTTAAAATGTATAAAGTACGAACTTGTTTGTGTAATCTTAAGTTGTAATTAAAATTATAATAAATATTGTTTATTTCGTTTGGTGTATTATTTTCCCCAGTCTCATATAAAATTATTTAATTGCGAATAACCGCAACGAATAAAAGCCGTGTTTGTTCCGACAAAATTCCAGTTATTTTCTTTAAATAAATGTTCATCAGCAACTTTCCGCCGATTTAAGTTTCTTTGCACTCGAAATCTCGTACGTTACAATCAGTTCAACGTAAAAATAATTATGCAAAACAACGTCCGTGATTATTAGAATAAAATGTCGGAAGGCGAGTGTGTGTTGTTTAAAATTAAAAAATGTTTGCTTACGACATTGAAAACAGGCAATTAAATTATCCGTTGTCCCTCGAAAACATTCATATACACGCACACATCACAGAAGTCACCATTTAGTGCAACAAAACCACCTTTTTCCCAAATCTTTCACGGTAAAATTCATAAACCGAAACACGCCGCCCGTCATTATTACAACACAGAATTAAATAACGCGATGCTGTTTCAGCAAATTCTTACGGAACTGGACGCTTTTTCTCAATAGACAGGGACGTATTCGGAAATATTAGAAAAAAGAATTATCGCTTGAGGGTGCCAAAGGGCAGAAAGTTTGTTAAAAAAAAAAAGTAAAAATGCATCCCTATAAACTAATGACACATTTGTGTAAAAATAAATGTGGGTTAGAGGTGCAATAATTGTTTAAATATAAAAAAAAAATGTTTTACTCGAAGACGGTAAGAGATATGAGGTTCGTGCAAAGAACAAAAAAGTTCCTAAAATACGAAACACATGCACCTGTGTCGATGGTTTTTAGTTTGAGTTTAGCATTTCGGAGAAAAGGGCAAAAGTTTGTGGTGACCAAACGGAATTAGTTAAAAATTTGTTTTTTGTGTCAAATTATTTTCGGATGAATAATCGATAGGCCCATATAATTAAATATGTGAAAATTTGAGTTTGGGGCGCAACAATTTTTGTCAAAAAAGGTTGTCAAAATTCGAAAAAAAGTTTTCCTTGAGCAGTAGGAAAGTAAATTAGAAGTTTTGGTGAAAAAAAAAATTTAAAAAATTCAAAGAATCCAAAGAAAAATTAAAACAAAAAAAATCTCAAAAAAAAAATCCAAATTTTGAAAAGTTTGTTTTTCCACAAAATCAAATGCATATTCATGAAGTACTATCTAATCGTGTGTAAAAATGATTATGACTCATAGGTGTATCTACCGTTTAAATAGAAAAAATTTTTGTTACTCGAAAATGGTAAGAGATAGGAGGTTCGTGTATAGAGCAAAAAAGATTGACAAAAACAAATAATATCGACAGCCGTCGACGGTTTTTCGCTAACTTTTGACATGACTGTGAAAAGGGCAAAAGTTTGTGGCGCCCAAACGGTAAAACTTAAAAAATATATTTTTGTACCAAAATATTTCTGAGTGAACAGTCTATAGGTCCACTTAGCAAAATAAATATTTTTTGCTACCGTTTAGTAGTAATAACGAAAAAACGTCATAGTTCGTAAGCGGTAAGAGGTAGCATGTCGGCTCAGGGGAACGGGGAAATGCTAAAAAAATTAAGGCATATGTTGAACAAAAAAAATTTTGAAAAAAGTTGAAAATAAGGGAGAAAAGGGCAAAAGTTTCTAGTGTCCAAATGGTAAGAAATAGAATATCGGTTGCATACATCAAAACCTTCTTCTGGAACGAACGCATAAGTTTGTTCAAAAAAATCGATTCTGTCCACGTCAACCTTGATACAGGAGCCATTTTTAGTTTTTTCGAGGTCGCTACGTAAAACTTTTTTCAGGTCGAAAAAAAGACCATCGAAAAAGGATTCGAATAAGCCCAACATGCAACACTTAAAAAAAAAAAAAAAAAAAAAAAAAAAAAAAGCGAAATAGGTTATTCTTTATATTTATTGTTATATGACTACTACCATCACAACTAAATATACTAAGACAGTAAAAAAAAAAATTCCAGTTAACCAAAAACCGCTTTTTGTTGAATTTTATATGAAAACAACAAAAGATCATTAAAAAAAAAAAACGAAAACCTATAAACAGCCATCAAAAATCAATAAAAAAATCAATAAAAAAAAAAGAAAAACATCAAAAACAAATAAAAAACCAAAAAACTATCAAAAACCAACAAAAAACCATCAAAAAGCACTATTAAAAAAAAGATATATATATATATATTGATACTTCTACTACTTCTAAATTTGTATATGTTAGCCTATGCTGTGGTGGTGGATCATGATGAGTCATATCGTGCTGCTGGACAAATAATTTAAAACGTATTAAATAACTTGTTGTTGTATTAAATCGTAGTTGCTAAATCTTTCTGAATTAGTGAAACTCTTGCATTTTCGATAAGAGAAAAACAACTGAATCGTCAACTTGAAATAAAAATTAGAGAGGGAAAAAGAGTAAAAGAAGGGATTAATTTCGTATATAAATTCAAGACTATATGAAAGATGTGATTATAACTGATTAACTAGTATCAAGAGAATTAACCAATAGATATCTAGGGACATGGGTAAGGTTATATTTTTATTACAGTATGTAAATTTCATATATTTTTTTTGTTTTGTTTAGAGGATTTTATAGTTTGCCCATACGATAGGAGCCATCGAATGCTAGAGGGGAGACTCCAGAGGCATATATTTAGGTGTCATAGGGAGGCTTGGGAAAGGGAGCGACAGCTCCGCGAAGCTGCACTTCCCAAAGCATCACCACCGATACCATCTCAACCATCAAAATGGTTCAATTCTGAACCCCCAAAAGTAACATCACTCGAAAATTGGGACGACGACGCCAGTGGGACGTACGTTCCATCGTTGAAGGATGACTTGATGCTCGACAAGACATCAATAAATTTTTATAACGCTGTGTTCGGCAAAAATAAACAAAAATAATTTTTTGTTTTTGTCTGTCTCTACTCGTTAATTTGTACCACCCTACCAGAACTTACCATCTCTACAAGCTACCTCTCTAAATACTAACAGCGATACCATTCCCAAGGAGAACATGGACTTTTGTTTAAGAAATGCTCGTGTATGGTTTGTCACAATATTCCTGATATTATCGATACATCGATCCCACTACAGTATAAACAAGAATTTGTCTTAAGAAACAAAAGCCGCTGCAAGTCACCTAATTACACCATTATTGACGATTATAGTGGTTCCAAAAATTTTAGCGAAAATGCTACAGGATATTGTTTGGCAAAACCATTGATTTGGATATATACTGCCCAACATGCAACACTTAAAAAAAAAAAAAAAAAACAAGCGAAATAAAATACTTATATTATTTATTGATATATAAATATTACTATTACAATACAAGCACCACTATCACTACTAATTCTACTACTAAAACATTTCAACACTTTTAACGCTACTAACACTACTACTGACACTATGAGATTATATACATTTTATTTTTACATATAGTTTCTTTAATTTGTCGGATTTTTGAATACTTTTTTTCATTTCGTTTTCTGCACCCCGCAATTCACTTTGTTCTTCCACTAACTGTCTTTGGAGAGTTGCAATTTGATTTGCTAATTTTTTAATGTTTTTTTTGCACTTTTTTTGTTTTTGCACTAGTTCCCTTTGTCGCGTATTATGTCTGTCCTGCGCTGCCCTACACTTCCACTTAAAATTATACAATAATGTAGATGCATTGTCTTCGTCTTCGAATTCATCACCCGAATCATCAGGTGCAGCAGGATGAGGTGTATCAGGGGCAGGTGTTGGTTGAGACGTCGGTGGTGATGGTGATTTGCGGACCGGTTGTTGCTGCTCCTCCTGCTGCTGTTGCTGCTGCTCCTGCTCCTGCTCCTGCTGCTCTTGCTGCTCTCTCTGCCTCTGTTCGTCTTCCTCCGTAACTCCGTAAACATTACGAAGGAAAGACAAGCTTTTTCCATGCGCCTCTAACCCCTCAAACAGTGAGGGCGTCATAGAGACGCACGGCTCCTCCAGCCCTGATATATCTAGCTGGGAAGGTGTCTGGGAGTCTTCCACAGCGGAAGTGGAGGCGTCCTCACTTTTTGTTTTTAGTTTTTCAATTTCTTCCTCAGGTAGATCTGCAAGTCTACGCAGTTTGGGCAAAGGCGGCTGAAAATAAAATAAATACTTATAAACATTTCTACATTTTATGAATATAAAAACATTTTTTTTTTAAATTAATCAAAAATAAAAAACCTACCTGTATCACTACATCCTGGAGGATGTTAATTTTTGGTTTCTTGAGACTCAAGGAATACTTCATTTTTTTTTTTTTCAACAATTAGCACTTAACACTAACAGACACAGAATTAAGACAAACAATTACGAGTTCCTATGCAAAATATATAGGAAAAATAATGCAGAATATGCAGAAAATAAATGGCGAAGAAGGGTGAAATGTCAAATCAGCAGTTTTACATGTCCATATATGGTCATTTAAAGATTGATTGCAATGAAGTAGGAGGGTGAAATGTCAAATCAGCAGTTTTTTCATGTCCATATATGGTCATTTAATAATTTATTGCAATTCAGCAATTCTTCAAACTATTTCCGTGTGAATTGCAATTCAGCAATTTTTTGATATTTGGTATATAAAAGTAACTTTTGTAAGCATGTGAGTACAGTTCACACATCAGATATGTTCTCATTAAAAAACACAAGTTTCATTTCTCGCAATCTTGATATATCTTCACTGAATGAAGAAAAACGTCGTATCATTCAAACAGTTGAAAGTTTGTTACATCAAAAATTTCGGTCGTCCAGAACTTTCATGGCTGGGGGATGTGCAGCGTTTCTCTTAGGTCGGACGTCTTCTTATACAGACATCGATATTTACGTCGAAGCAGATGAAAATACACAAAAATGGGCTAAGGATAACTGCGCAGACAATCACATGTCTAAATATGACTATCTTTATCAGTCCAAGTGGCCCTGCTGCTATTTGAAGTTTGATGGATTTATATTTAATATTATTTTTGTTGAACCTCGTCTTCAATTTTCGTTGGAAGCCAGAATTCTATGTATCCTTAAATCGTTCGACTTAACCGCGTGCAAAGTGGCAATACACTTTTCAAGTGGAATAAATCCTGTTCTTGTAGAATGGAAATTAACTGACCTGAACTTCGATAATGTCAAGAAAAAGGATCGCATCATTAAGTATAAGAAAAGAATTGAGAAAAATGAAAAGGAACAACGATTCGATCCCAACAGTTTGTCTATGTTGGCCTATACCGTCGTGGTAGATCATGATGACTCATATCGTGCTGCTGGACAAATACTTTGAAAGATATTTATATAACTTAATATTGTTATGCTGAATCATTGTAGTGTTGATTCCGTTAGATAAATATGTAAGAGGATATTAAATAAAACTCACAAACGTAACTAATTGTTTTATTGAACCAATATGTTTATACATTTTCAAACATTTATTGAACTATTGCATTTGCTACAGTGAGTGAAACAAATTAGTACTAAATAAAGAAACACACACACGCACAATTATTTTTGTGTGTCTTGACATGTTTCCGTTTGCCGCCTTCGAAACGATGATATATTTTTTTTAATATTTTCTGAATACGTCTCTGGCAGCGTGCGAGATCCAATGCATCGCAAGCTTTTTCGCTCTCCGTCATCTAACACCTTATTGTAATAATTTCGAAGGAATGCGGACATGTTTACGTTATTGTGGATTAATTCTGGGCGTAATTCAACGATTTCGAAACGAAATTGATATATGGCAACGATTTCATTATTTTGTACATTAATTACTGCATGTTTTTTTTATATATATATATATATAAAATCTGGTGTGGATACAAAAGTTGAATATCCGAATTTAATTGGGTCGTATTTATTTATGTTAATTTTCAATCCCAAAATTTCATACAACGCCCAACCGGAATCCTTTTCTGCAAATTTCTCTAATTTTTTCATGATTTTATCAATGACGTTTTCTTCGTACCATTCTTTTAAATTTGTGTTTTGATCAATGTGTTATTTTTTGTTGAAAATGTTTTAATGTCTGTTTCACTAGAGTGCGGTTGAATAAAATTTGCCGAAAAAATTACATTTACCTTAAGCATTGAGTTTTTCACTTCTTTTTTAATTCTAAACATAAAGCATTTAAAAGATTGTTGAAAAAAAAAAACTGAAGAGGATCTTTAACATGGTGGTTACTTATAAATCCTGTACGAATTCGTTGTTGAAAGCAGGATTCGACATCTTGCCATGTTACATTAGTCACCGATTTAAATTTGTTGGTTTTAATATAGCCTTCACCAGTTTTTATAGATAATAATTGTTTTTTCTTATTTAAAAGCTTTAGGTGATAAAATTTCAAATACGTCAAGCTTGTTCCTAAGGAATTTGCGTTTTCCAATATATTTTCTCAGGGGATTTTACATTTGAGTGCTTTTCTAATTATTATTATACTGTTATAACTAAAAAAATGTTTAGTTTCTTTGATTGTTTTGATTTTACTTAAGTATTCATGAATTAGCTTAAGAGAGTTTTTACATATAACCCTCACTGATTCTTGTGATTTCATTTTTTGTCGTGAAACTTGCTCACCACAGCAGAAAAAAAAAAAAAAAAGAACACTACTATGACCCGTTGACTAGTTTTTTGTTTATATAATATTTATGATATAGAACTTAAAAATAAGAAAGATGAAAATAACGGTAAGATTATGCTAGAATTTGTGGGTCTCAGATCTAAAATGTACGCATCTAGAACTGCAAGTTATGATTTCAATAAAAAATTAGTTAAGAAATCCAAAGGTAGTACAAAAGCATCACTTAAAACAATAACGTTTGAAAATTACAAAGATTGTTTATTTAATAATCGAAGTTACGAAAAATCCCAAAGACTCATCAAGTCCAAACATCATACTGTTTACACAGTAAAACAAGAAAAAGTAGTTCTCAGCCCCAATGATGACAAAAGAATTGTCATAAGATTCGCAACGGATACGAAACCTTGGGGATATCATATTTCGCACGTAATTTAAAAAAAGTGGGAATTGTCATATATAAGCAATTAAATTTCACTGATGTTGGTTATTTTATGATTACAACAATGTCTGACTTGAGACAATTTGTTGATTTACAAGCATTTTGTGCATCCGAAAGCGTGTACAAAACATATCTTAAAGCCGCTGCGAGTGATCGAACGAAATTAAATTTATTCCTTCATCTCATCGATAAAAAAGATTTTATTGTACCGGACGAAGTGTTTAAATGGATTGCCGAAAGTGAAAGTGACTTTTATACACTTGACATTTGTATTCTGCTACAAAGAAAGCAATGTGTCGATGGTTACATTGATGCATTTCTACGTGTATGCGAAAGAGACCAAATTGAAAATTTAAATTATGCTGCTTTGGAGTTTTTGATGACCACCAACTATTTGGACAATACTCTAACGTATAAATGTTTTATTTATAAATTATTGAGTGATAATCGCTGGCAGAATCTTGGAGATATATTCTATCCTGTTGAGAATATCCGGAAAAATTATCGAAGGATCGACCAGTGCGTGGATGAATTTATGTGTCGGGCTGCGTATTTGGCAAACCATAAAGCGCTCAGTACTTTCTATGAGTCTTTAGAAATAATAAATTACGATTCTTTCGCATTTCAACCTTCTCAAAATCAGGAGCACCGAAGAATTTTCAACTGGATCAAAAAGAACATTGTCAAAGGAGAAGCCAATCCTGAAATACCATTAGGATGGACAGAGGGACCGGATTCAACAAAATGGCCCTCGATTAAGTTAGATGATTATAAGAAAACTTTACATGTAATTTCTGGTAACCATGAATAAAATACACAAAAATGGGTTATATGTAGTTTTATTTACCCCCAAACATAATACAATAACAGATGAAATTATTTACATCACTCTGACGACATCTTGTGCAGGGATGTATTTTTCATTTCATCCTTATCGAAGTTCGCTGGTTTGTTTGGATAAGAACGATGTCTGGAATTCTTTAAACATATCATAGACAATTGCATACCGATTATTTGTGAAATCAACATTCATGTTTTTGTAGGGATACATGGTATCATTAAGGTACAATTTTACATCTCTCAGATTACAATGATCATATTGACTGTAGTTTTTCTTCAATTGATTTTTTCTTCCCTGTTGTAATGCAAAAATTATGTACTGTGATTTTTTTAAGAAAGCCTTAACAAAAATGGAAGGAAAAAAGCAAGGGTGGGGATTAATATGGTGTATAAATTAAAGATCACACACACACAAGAACGAATTAATAAGTTTCTTGCAAGTACATAAGTTAATACTTAACAGCAGAAATGGGTAAGCTTATACATTTTTGTTGTAGTATGTAAAGTTTTAAAAATTTTTTTTTTCTGTGTAGAAAAATTTATCATTTGTCCTTATGATCCTAGCCACAGGCTGTTAGAGAAGAGGTTGAGAAAACATATTTTCAACTGTCATCGGGATGCCTGGGAGAGGGAGCGAAAACTCTGGGAGGCTGAACTTCCCCTATGGATATTTACTTCGATAGGAGCAATTATTTTTGTAATCGTATTTTGTGTGTTCCTTTATTTAGGATTAATTTGTTTCAGTTATTTTAGCAAATAAAATACTCCAACAAATGTATGATTCAATAAAACAATTAGCTACTTTTGATTGTTTTATTTAATATCCTTCACCATGTTAATCTACAACAAATGTATGATTCGATAAAACAACTAGCTACTTTTGATTGTTTTATTTAATATACTTACTTCAACATGTTAATCTAAGAGCATCAACGCTACAATTCAATACAATATACTCCACGGGTCATAGTAGTGTTCTTTTTTTTTTTTTTTCTGCTGTGGTGAGCAAGTTTCACGACAAAAAATGAAATCACAAGAATCAGTGAGGGTTATATGTAAAAACTCTCTTAAGCTAATTCATGAATACTTAAGTAAAATCAAAACAATCAAAGAAACTAAACATTTTTTTAGTTATAACAGTATAATAATAATTAGAAAAGCACTCAAATGTAAAATCCCCTGAGAAAATATATTGGAAAACGCAAATTCCTTAGGAACAAGCTTGACGTATTTGAAATTTTATCACCTAAAGCTTTTAAATAAGAAAAAACAATTATTATCTATAAAAACTGGTGAAGGCTATATTAAAACCAACAAATTTAAATCGGTGACTAATGTAACATGGCAAGATGTCGAATCCTGCTTTCAACAACGAATTCGTACAGGATTTATAAGTAACCACCATGTTAAAGATCCTCTTCAGTTTTTTTTTCAACAATCTTTTAAATGCTTTATGTTTAGAATTAAAAAAGAAGTGAAAAACTCAATGCTTAAGGTAAATGTAATTTTTTCGGCAAATTTTATTCAACCGCACTCTAGTGAAACAGACATTAAAACATTTTCAACAAAAAATAACACATTGATCAAAACACAAATTTAAAAGAATGGTACGAAGAAAACGTCATTGATAAAATCATGAAAAAATTAGAGAAATTTGCAGAAAAGGATTCCGGTTGGGCGTTGTATGAAATTTTGGGATTGAAAATTAACATAAATAAATACGACCCAATTAAATTCGGATATTCAACTTTTGTATCCACACCAGATTTTATATATATATATATATAAAAAAAAACATGCAGTAATTAATGTACAAAATAATGAAATCGTTGCCATATATCAATTTCGTTTCGAAATCGTTGAATTACGCCCAGAATTAATCCACAATAACGTAAACATGTCCGCATTCCTTCGAAATTATTACAATAAGGTGTTAGATGACGGAGAGCGAAAAAGCTTGCGATGCATTGGATCTCGCACGCTGCCAGAGACGTATTCAGAAAATATTAAAAAAAATATATCATCGTTTCGAAGGCGGCAAACGGAAACATGTCAAGACACACAAAAATAATTGTGCGTGTGTGTGTTTCTTTATTTAGTACTAATTTGTTTCACTCACTGTAGCAAATGCAATAGTTCAATAAATGTTTGAAAATGTATAAACATATTGGTTCAATAAAACAATTAGTTACGTTTGTGAGTTTTATTTAATATCCTCTTACATATTTATCTAACGGAATCAACACTACAATGATTCAGCATAACAATATTAAGTTATATAAATATCTTTCAAAGTATTTGTCCAGCAGCACGATATGAGTCATCATGATCTACCACGACGGTATAGGCCAACATAGACAAACTGTTGGGATCGAATCGTTGTTCCTTTTCATTTTTCTCAATTCTTTTCTTATACTTAATGATGCGATCCTTTTTCTTGACATTATCGAAGTTCAGGTCAGTTAATTTCCATTCTACAAGAACAGGATTTATTCCACTTGAAAAGTGTATTGCCACTTTGCACGCGGTTAAGTCGAACGATTTAAGGATACATAGAATTCTGGCTTCCAACGAAAATTGAAGACGAGGTTCAACAAAAATAATATTAAATATAAATCCATCAAACTTCAAATAGCAGCAGGGCCACTTGGACTGATAAAGATAGTCATATTTAGACATGTGATTGTCTGCGCAGTTATCCTTAGACCATTTTTGTGTATTTTCATCTGCTTCGACGTAAATATCGATGTCTGTATAAGAAGACGTCCGACCTAAGAGAAACGCTGCACATCCCCCAGCCATGAAAGTTCTGGACGACCGAAATTTTTGATGTAACAAACTTTCAACTGTTTGAATGATACGACGTTTTTCTTCATTCAGTGAAGATATATCAAGATTGCGAGAAATGAAACTTGTGTTTTTTAATGAGAACATATCTGATGTGTGAACTGTACTCACATGCTTACAAAAGTTACTTTTATATACCAAATATCAAAAAATTGCTGAATTGCAATTCACACGGAAATAGTTTGAAGAATTGCTGAATTGCAATAAATTATTAAATGACCATATATGGACATGAAAAAACTGCTGATTTGACATTTCACCCTCCTACTTCATTGCAATCAATCTTTAAATGACCATATATGGACATGTAAAACTGCTGATTTGACATTTCACCCTTCTTCGCCATTTATTTTCTGCATATTCTGCATTATTTTTCCTATATATTTTGCATAGGAACTCGTAATTGTTTGTCTTAATTCTGTGTCTGTTAGTGTTAAGTGCTAATTGTTGAAAAAAAAAAAAAATGAAGTATTCCTTGAGTCTCAAGAAACCAAAAATTAACATCCTCCAGGATGTAGTGATACAGGTAGGTTTTTTATTTTTGATTAATTTAAAAAAAAAATGTTTTTATATTCATAAAATGTAGAAATGTTTATAAGTATTTATTTTATTTTCAGCCGCCTTTGCCCAAACTGCGTAGACTTGCAGATCTACCTGAGGAAGAAATTGAAAAACTAAAAACAAAAAGTGAGGACGCCTCCACTTCCGCTGTGGAAGACTCCCAGACACCTTCCCAGCTAGATATATCAGGGCTGGAGGAGCCGTGCGTCTCTATGACGCCCTCACTGTTTGAGGGGTTAGAGGCGCACGGAAAAAGCTTGTCTTTCCTTCGTAATGTTTACGGAGTTACGGAGGAAGACGAACAGAGGCAGAGAGAGCAGCAAGAGCAGCAGGAGCAGGAGCAGGAGCAGCAGCAACAGCAGCAGGAGGAGCAGCAACAACCGGTCCGCAAATCACCATCACCACCGACGTCTCAACCAACACCTGCCCCTGATACACCTCATCCTGCTGCACCTGATGATTCGGGTGATGAATTCGAAGACGAAGACAATGCATCTACATTATTGTATAATTTTAAGTGGAAGTGTAGGGCAGCGCAGGACAGACATAATACGCGACAAAGGGAACTAGTGCAAAAACAAAAAAAGTGCAAAAAAAACATTAAAAAATTAGCAAATCAAATTGCAACTCTCCAAAGACAGTTAGTGGAAGAACAAAGTGAATTGCGGGGTGCAGAAAACGAAATGAAAAAAAGTATTCAAAAATCCGACAAATTAAAGAAACTATATGTAAAAATAAAATGTATATAATCTCATAGTGTCAGTAGTAGTGTTAGTAGCGTTAAAAGTGTTGAAATGTTTTAGTAGTAGAATTAGTAGTGATAGTGGTGCTTGTATTGTAATAGTAATATTTATATATCAATAAATAATATAAGTATTTTATTTCGCTTGTTTTTTTTTTTTTTTTTTAAGTGTTGCATGTTGGGCAGTATATATCCAAATCAATGGTTTTGCCAAACAATATCCTGTAGCATTTTCGCTAAAATTTTTGGAACCACTATAATCGTCAATAATGGTGTAATTAGGTGACTTGCAGCGGCTTTTGTTTCTTAAGACAAATTCTTGTTTATACTGTAGTGGGATCGATGTATCGATAATATCAGGAATATTGTGACAAACCATACACGAGCATTTCTTAAACAAAAGTCCATGTTCTCCTTGGGAATGGTATCGCTGTTAGTATTTAGAGAGGTAGCTTGTAGAGATGGTAAGTTCTGGTAGGGTGGTACAAATTAACGAGTAGAGACAGACAAAAACAAAAAATTATTTTTGTTTATTTTTGCCGAACACAGCGTTATAAAAATTTATTGATGTCTTGTCGAGCATCAAGTCATCCTTCAACGATGGAACGTACGTCCCACTGGCGTCGTCGTCCCAATTTTCGAGTGATGTTACTTTTGGGGGTTCAGAATTGAACCATTTTGATGGTTGAGATGGTATCGGTGGTGATGCTTTGGGAAGTGCAGCTTCGCGGAGCTGTCGCTCCCTTTCCCAAGCCTCCCTATGACACCTAAATATATGCCTCTGGAGTCTCCCCTCTAGCATTCGATGGCTCCTATCGTATGGGCAAACTATAAAATCCTCTAAACAAAACAAAAAAAATATATGAAATTTACATACTGTAATAAAAATATAACCTTACCCATGTCCCTAGATATCTATTGGTTAATTCTCTTGATACTAGTTAATCAGTTATAATCACATCTTTCATATAGTCTTGAATTTATATACGAAATTAATCCCTTCTTTTACTCTTTTTCCCTCTCTAATTTTTATTTCAAGTTGACGATTCAGTTGTTTTTCTCTTATCGAAAATGCAAGAGTTTCACTAATTCAGAAAGATTTAGCAACTACGATTTAATACAACAACAAGTTATTTAATACGTTTTAAATTATTTGTCCAGCAGCACGATATGACTCATCATGATCCACCACCACAGCATAGGCTAACATATACAAATTTAGAAGTAGTAGAAGTATCAATATATATATATATATCTTTTTTTTAATAGTGCTTTTTGATGGTTTTTTGTTGGTTTTTGATAGTTTTTTGGTTTTTTATTTGTTTTTGATGTTTTTCTTTTTTTTTTATTGATTTTTTTATTGATTTTTGATGGCTGTTTATAGGTTTTCGTTTTTTTTTTTTAATGATCTTTTGTTGTTTTCATATAAAATTCAACAAAAAGCGGTTTTTGGTTAACTGGAATTTTTTTTTTTACTGTCTTAGTATATTTAGTTGTGATGGTAGTAGTCATATAACAATAAATATAAAGAATAACCTATTTCGCTTTTTTTTTTTTTTTTTTTTTTTTTTTTTTAAGTGTTGCATGTTGGGCTTATTCGAATCCTTTTTCGATGGTCTTTTTTTCGACCTGAAAAAAGTTTTACGTAGCGACCTCGAAAAAACTAAAAATGGCTCCTGTATCAAGGTTGACGTGGACAGAATCGATTTTTTTGAACAAACTTATGCGTTCGTTCCAGAAGAAGGTTTTGATGTATGCAACCGATATTCTATTTCTTACCATTTGGACACTAGAAACTTTTGCCCTTTTCTCCCTTATTTTCAACTTTTTTCAAAATTTTTTTTGTTCAACATATGCCTTAATTTTTTTAGCATTTCCCCGTTCCCCTGAGCCGACATGCTACCTCTTACCGCTTACGAACTATGACGTTTTTTCGTTATTACTACTAAACGGTAGCAAAAAATATTTATTTTGCTAAGTGGACCTATAGACTGTTCACTCAGAAATATTTTGGTACAAAAATATATTTTTTAAGTTTTACCGTTTGGGCGCCACAAACTTTTGCCCTTTTCACAGTCATGTCAAAAGTTAGCGAAAAACCGTCGACGGCTGTCGATATTATTTGTTTTTGTCAATCTTTTTTGCTCTATACACGAACCTCCTATCTCTTACCATTTTCGAGTAACAAAAATTTTTTCTATTTAAACGGTAGATACACCTATGAGTCATAATCATTTTTACACACGATTAGATAGTACTTCATGAATATGCATTTGATTTTGTGGAAAAACAAACTTTTCAAAATTTGGATTTTTTTTTTGAGATTTTTTTTGTTTTAATTTTTCTTTGGATTCTTTGAATTTTTTAAATTTTTTTTTTCACCAAAACTTCTAATTTACTTTCCTACTGCTCAAGGAAAACTTTTTTTCGAATTTTGACAACCTTTTTTGACAAAAATTGTTGCGCCCCAAACTCAAATTTTCACATATTTAATTATATGGGCCTATCGATTATTCATCCGAAAATAATTTGACACAAAAAACAAATTTTTAACTAATTCCGTTTGGTCACCACAAACTTTTGCCCTTTTCTCCGAAATGCTAAACTCAAACTAAAAACCATCGACACAGGTGCATGTGTTTCGTATTTTAGGAACTTTTTTGTTCTTTGCACGAACCTCATATCTCTTACCGTCTTCGAGTAAAACATTTTTTTTTATATTTAAACAATTATTGCACCTCTAACCCACATTTATTTTTACACAAATGTGTCATTAGTTTATAGGGATGCATTTTTACTTTTTTTTTTAACAAACTTTCTGCCCTTTGGCACCCTCAAGCGATAATTCTTTTTTCTAATATTTCCGAATACGTCCCTGTCTATTGAGAAAAAGCGTCCAGTTCCGTAAGAATTTGCTGAAACAGCATCGCGTTATTTAATTCTGTGTTGTAATAATGACGGGCGGCGTGTTTCGGTTTATGAATTTTACCGTGAAAGATTTGGGAAAAAGGTGGTTTTGTTGCACTAAATGGTGACTTCTGTGATGTGTGCGTGTATATGAATGTTTTCGAGGGACAACGGATAATTTAATTGCCTGTTTTCAATGTCGTAAGCAAACATTTTTTAATTTTAAACAACACACACTCGCCTTCCGACATTTTATTCTAATAATCACGGACGTTGTTTTGCATAATTATTTTTACGTTGAACTGATTGTAACGTACGAGATTTCGAGTGCAAAGAAACTTAAATCGGCGGAAAGTTGCTGATGAACATTTATTTAAAGAAAATAACTGGAATTTTGTCGGAACAAACACGGCTTTTATTCGTTGCGGTTATTCGCAATTAAATAATTTTATATGAGACTGGGGAAAATAATACACCAAACGAAATAAACAATATTTATTATAATTTTAATTACAACTTAAGATTACACAAACAAGTTCGTACTTTATACATTTTAAGCAACTAATAAGTTTTAAATTTAAATCTAATTCAGGACGCAGTGGTTTAACTGCAATGTGCACAGCTATTTAACTATTTTCTTTGCTGAATAATTTTCAATTCTGAATCCAATTTTTCGATTGTTTCTCTAAATTTTCGTTTCTCCTCCATCATTTTTTCGATTAAGGGCTTTATTTGCAATTCGAAACGTTCCACATTCATTTGAAATCTTTTAACATCGTATAACCAAGTATTAATTCGGCTTTCTTTATCATTTATTAAGAAAATAACCGGAACTTTGTCGAAACAAACACGTCTGTTATTCATGACGGTTTGCAATCAAATATTTTTTACATGAGACTGGGGAAAATAATACACCGAACGAATTAAATAATATTTATTATAATTTCTATTACAACTTAAGATTGTTCAATTTAGTCCTTATTTCATACATTTTAATTGCTTCTTTTAAATAACTAATTCGTTTTAAATGTAATTCTAATCTACGATGAAGCAGTCTAACTGCACTTGATTTGTTTTCCACATGAACCAATGCCTTCTTCATTCTTCGATAAATTCGATATTGATGGTTCGACCGATCGGACCTCTATTTACCAAGTACAATTTCAAGCCGTTCACGATCTTCTGGTTCAGATCGCTGATCACTGAGTCGGTGAATTTTTCGGTAAATCTCTGTGGAAGTATCGTTCTAGACTCTTCAAGTTGCACAAATATCTTGTCACCGTACTTTGTAGACAGTTTACTAAAATTTTTTGTTAAAAATTTTTTATTTTCTTCTAAAGTTTTCGCACTCACAAAAGCTTGCAAGTGAGACTCTTTATTCAAGGTAGAAATGAAAGATGACATTTCTAAGTGTTAAATAATTGAATTCAAAAAACTAATTAATTCTTACACACGAATCCATCGACTTTTATACAAGTATAAAACGGAAGTGGGGATGCGAGATTGCGTCCGAGATCCCTCCCCGACCTAAACGAAAAGAGGGGATAGATCTCGAGATGAACGAGGGCAATAAACGACCAAGGTCGAGCAACGACTAGGTCAATGATCGCCCGATGAAAAGTAATGGGGGAGCTGGACCAGCTGGCAAGGTCAGCCACGTGCACCGACAAGCTCGACAACAAATGAAAGGTCAATGACCGCTCGATGAAAAGTAATGGGGGAGCTGGACCAGTTTGACCTCATTTGACCTGGTCTAGAACCCCCACTATATAACTACTCACGTTTCACTGCGGACGTAAACGTCACGGGTAAAGTATATTTATTACATACAGGATGTTACTGAAATGCACGTAAAAGAAAATTGAGTGTTCTGTGAATTCTAAGGATTGAAACAAACCTTGGGTTTATGGTCAAAATTATACAAAGGAAAATTGATCTCTTATCTGTCCCCTATAAGTACAAGAAAGTGTTACGATGATCGGTAATTGATGAAAATTGGGTAAAACTCAACAATTTATTTATCAGTAGTACTAATTTACACAACTAAGTATACAGCGATTATGTACAGAATAATTCCGACTCGAGGGGAATGAATTTAACTAGACTCTATTTTTCCCACTCTACTCGTTGACTGAGACTGCCTCGTTCCCGAAGGTGGCCTCTATTTAAACCCATACATTCCTCTGGATGGTTCGCGAACGCAGCTTCGAGGATTTTCTGGACTCCGCACTTTATGCGCACTAACGGAGCGCCACACACTAGAACGGACTACAATCATCACCAGAAAAATATTTAAAAAATTCTAAGGCACTTATTTTTTGATCTACTGGTCTTTAAAGACGGCATTTACAAAGAATATCAATAAAAAATCTATGCATTTGATGTTCTTTAAAGTTACCTTAAGCCATACGTATTATCACAAAAAAAAACAAGATTACTCACTGAGAACAACTACAGATGAGGCTAAAACAATATCTTTTGGCAAAACGTTTCATTCATCAAACACTCTGTTAGTTATGAAGCTCTGTCTTACAGTGGTGCGAAATTTGTCTTTGAGCAGTTTAAGTGGATGAAGAAGTGAAAGATCGTTGCTCAACGCCTGGTATACAGTTATAAGGTCGCCCCTTTTACGTCTTTCAGTTACCTCCGGAAAATTAAAATCTCCGAAAATGTAAACTTTATCATATTACCTTCTAGTTATATCAATATCTGATCTTTAAAAATAAAGAATCTATAGGGTCCTTAAAATCCTTGAAATTAGCTGTAGACCAACAGTGGCAACACTGCAAGGTAATGATCTACTTTCCTTTGTCGGGGTGCTTTACCATGGTAATGATATTGAACAAACAATAGAAACAGAATAACGAAATGGCTATATAGAAATTTTAAAAATCGTTGGATCGGGCGAAGGGTACCACAGCATTGGCCGGCTAGTTCGTCAGACTTATTAAACCCGTTAGATTTTTTCTTCTGGGGTACTATGAAGGTTAGAGTGTATGAGTATGACACTCTACCAGTAAATGAGGAAGCCTGTAGCAACTGTGGAAATATTGGAAAATGTGCAACAGAGTAATCGAAGATGTACAGCTTGAATAAATAACCAGGGTTGTAATTTAGAACATTTGTTGTAATTATTAATGTACCGACTTAATCTTAATTGTTTTCTAGTTCCACTATATTCCTATTGTTTGTTTTATCGTATTAAAAGTCATTTTGATATTTGTTAAATGTTGAAACAATTACCTATTATTATCAGCTTTCGAAAATTCAATGTTAAAACATTCCAACAGCGATGTCACATTTCCGTATATTGAAAGCTTTATAAACCTAGGATTAATACAAATAGAATTTTTTACATGATTTTCCTTTATTCACTATAATGTGCGCCATTGTTTGGTGCCGCGTTAGTGCGCCATTTTTGATACACGGTGTATACAATAGAGGGGAGTGGTATTTTAATCACGGGTAACTAGAGCACAAATTTAAAAGACTAACCACTATAATGGATGCTATTATGTGACAGATAAATCTAGTGCAATGTTACAATAGCTATTTGTGCAATAAGATAGGAAAAGTGACATTTTTCCACATTCTAGACATGAGATTTTTGATGGAGACGAAGTCGAGATCAAAAACATGTCGTGAATGTGGAAAAACACTTTTCCTATCAAATTGCACACAAGATTTTGTAAAATTAGGTGAAAAAACTCTTCATTATAAATTTAATTGAATGATAAAGTATCAAGTCCCTTTTAATGCAATAAATTTGTTGTTATGGAAAATACAAACAAACAACGCAACATTTTGCAATTTTTCAACGTTTGAAGTGTTTTGGGTGTTTCTTGAGGTAAAAATGTTGGAAGATGATGTTGCATCAGTATCTTTTGATGTTGAAGAGTCAGCCAAACTGGCACGCAATTCACTATTGCCCGAGAAATCAAAGAAAAAATATAAAAAGGCGTACACGGAGAAATGGTGTTTGATATTGTTTTGTTTTATTTTTCCACTCTAGTTAGGAAAAATTTCACTTTTCCAAATGTGGAAAACTAGAACAATTAACAACCGAATTTTATAAATTTATTTAATACGTCTGTGGTGAAGGGGTGGTAATAACAATTTTTACTTGATGTGGAAAAAAGCCATACATGAAAAACAACAATAAAAAATTTGCATGCAAAAAACATGTGATTAAATGTGTAAAATACTGTCACTGTTTGTATTTCATTTAAAAACGAAAACACAGTAAACGATAAAGAAGGTGCTGATTTATGACAACCTAATTTTATGGCTTGTTTTTCTATCGCTATCACCTATCAATGGAACTCAACGAAAACTATTCCTATGCAAATTTAAGCTATTCAAAGACAAAGCTTGGCCTCGAGTCATACTGATTTGGAATACAAATTAAGGATGATACTGAGCGGGAAATCGAAGAGTGCAATTTTTTGCTGAGCAAAGGTACATGCGTGTTATCGGCCAAAGGTCGGGAGCTGTGAATAAATACACGAACACGTTTATAGAATATGCTGTTTCATGATATCAGTATTTGTTTGTTAGCTTTTATTTACAGATCTATAGAAGTAAACATGTTTAAAAGATATACCGGGTGGATTAACTCTCCGCTACAATCTTAACAATCAACTGGTGTGTCTGGGGAAAAATAGTAAAAAAATTCCTTCTTACACTTTGGCAGAGTTATAATGATTTTAAAATTGGTCCTTTTGCTCCGTTTAACAACTACACAGTCATTATTACAATAACTAGTAATAAAACTTTTAGTTAATATTTCTCGCGCCAATGATGATGTTTAATTACCATTTCAGTTAGAATCAGAAGAGTTATTATCCATTCACGATCTTTATATAGTAAAGTAGGCTTTGATATTTTTTCTTTAAGTTGGATAAACTGATTTGATGATTTAGTTTTCTGTCTGTCAGTAGTCTGATTGACATTTGCTTTGAGTTGGATTGCCACTTTTCTACTTCATTTATTAGATCAGAATTATTAGACGTAATTTACTCTTTTGGCATATTCTAGGGAACAGTTGGAATTTAAAAAGGGGGGGCGAACCACATTATACAAAATTCTTAAGTCAATGGGTTATAAGCACAGGGAAGTAAATGGTCGCAAAATTCTATGTGTACAAAAACATGTCGTTGCAGCCAAAATTACTTTTTTGAGAACATATTTACAGTTTCTAAATTCTTGTGAAAATTTGACTTGTATTTAGATGAAACATGGATCTATCAAAATGGTTCGTCCATTCGTCGCTGGGTGCACGATACTGATCTAAAAAACAATCCCACCAAAATTAAAAGTGAGGATCAAGGTTTACTATTCTCCACGCGGGTTGTTCAACGGGGTTCTAGGATGGTTGTAATATTTTTTTAAATTAAAAAGATAATGATAGAGACTATCATAAAACGATGGACAATTTTTCAAAATTGGGTGGTTACTCAACTCATTCCTGCTTTGGCAAAGTTGAATCAAAAACGTGTGGTGGTTTTAGAGAATGCACCGTATCATTCGGTTCAGTTGGATAAATCACGTAGACGAGACATTAAGAGAAAGTGGCCATGAAGTTCTTAGATTACCTCCGTACCATTGTCAATATAATCCAATTGAAATGGTGTGGGGATTTTGTAAGAACTATTACAACAAGCAGATAAATTCTCAACCTTCATTAAAAAATAGGGTGGAGAATTTATGACTTGAGGCGCTTTCTAAATGTACTCCAAGCATGAGGCAAAATTTTTGTAAACATTGTGAAAAACTTATTTTGGCAGATTGGGAAAAAAATATGGGAAATCTTTCGTACGAATCTATACCTCCTTTCATTATTTCGCTAGGTGAATCTGATTCAGAATCTAAATTTGAAAATGACGGTTAATATGATACAGATTTTCTTAGCGAAATAATGGAAATGGAGTATGAATTGTAGCTTGTCGGGGGGTGATATTTTTACGCATCTTTCGTTCTAAATTTATCAAGGTAGCATGTGAAAAACTACCTGACGTACAACAAAATAAGTTTAATTTTAGTTAGATCATCCACGTTGTTACTTTGCACCAAATTTTAAGCATTTTCATTTTTTTTTGTAACTCTTCATGGACCTGGAGAAGGCGTATAGTAACGTTCTTATTAATAAGCGTTTGGAAGTACTTAGTAAAAGCAAATAAAGAGCACTTACGTAAGCATTAGTAATAGCTATATAGATAAATCATTCAATTTAAGGCCGGAAAAATATTTCAGAAGAGCTAAACCCATCAACGCACTAGTTGTTGTCTTTTTGTTGAAATTAATTATTTTATACATCTAGTAGTTAGTATGTTTGTGGGTGAGTGAGAGGACCAGGCAGAAATGAGAAATAAAATAATGGCGGTGTAGTCTTGATATTGAAGGTATTGAAAGAAAAGTCTGTGAGGGTCCGTCATTTTAATATTAGTATGTAAATTGTCAGGAATGTTTCTTTAGTAACAAGCGCCTTTTTTTGTTCAATAAAGAAACCCAAAGAAAACATTGTCTGACTTGAAATAGTAAGAAAGCTTAACAGGTTATGGGCCCAGAGACGCTGGACAAGTCAGATAAGCAATAAATGTCAGTTAAATCAGTTCAGCCTCTGTTATTGTTGTCAAGTCTTGAGTGTCAGAAACGTTGTCGAACTCAGCAGAGTGTAGTCCAGTAGGAAACAACCAAGTCGCCTTCAGTCGAGACCTGCTCAGCAAAACCATCATTTGTCAGCAGCATAACGTAAAAACGTCATTGCAAAATGGACACAACAAAGTCGAATATTGAAATGTTGTCGGAAGATCAAAATGGTGAAGTAGATTATGAAGCCTCGCGTTTTAAAATTATTTTAATTTTAAAGTCGAAGAAATGTTTTGATTGTGTAATTGGTGCAGAGCCAAAACCATCCGATGATCCAAACCAAAAATAAGTAAAAGAGTGGTTAGATAAAGACGTAGAGGCTCAGACAATTATTGGCTTAAATGTTAGTAAGAAAATTGCGAAACACATCATGTGTTGTAAAACGTCGCAACAAATGTTCGAAAAGTTAGAGAATTTGTATGGCAAAAAGTCAGATTATGAAATTGAAGGTCTGCAGCGAAAATTTTTCGGCTTTTTGTTTGACAGCACAAAATCAGCTATTGAAAACTGCAATGAGATACAACAACTAGCTCAAGATCTCAGTGCACAGGATGGAAACGACTCTGAACAGTGGGCAATGACTCGAATGCTCACCATATTGCCACAACGTCTCTACCATTTTCGCACATCATGGGACAATGTCACTGGAAATCAGACAACCATCTCAAACCTGATTGAGAAGTTGAGATTAGAAGAGGACAGAATTAAAGCAGCTGAAGGATCAAGTGAACCTACAAGCAACAACGCACTCGTGATGCAGCACAAGAAGAGAAGCCAACAAGACAATCAAAAACTAAACAAGCAAGGTGGAAGTGCTACCAGCATTTGTTTCAAATGTGGACAGAAGGGACACATAAAGAAGTACTGCAGAAACAAACCTTGTGGAAAGTATTTGGTCTACTGTAAAGAAAATTACCCCTGTCATCTCTGTGGTCAAATAGGTCATTTTGCCAAGGAGTGCCCTAAGAAGAATGATGACAAATTGGATAATGAGAGGTCGGAAAGGAATGAGAGAAGATTCGGAGGTCGTTCGAACAAACTTTATGTAGCCGTCGGTTTGTCGAGTACTGAGCTGCCAAAACAACAACGAGTAGAAGATGTCAATGCTAACTGGTACCAAGACAGTGGAGCCACTCAACATATGACTTTCAACAAAAGCTGGTTTGTGAATTTAAGACAACTGAAGCAACCTGTAACAGTCATTATGGGAGACTCAAATCAACTCAAGGCCTCAGCGGTTGGAGACATAGAACTTGAAGCCTACAATGGTAACAACTGGAGACTAGTCATTCTGGAAGACGTGCTCTATGTACCAGGTTTGAACTTTAACTTGATTTCACTCAGTCAAGTGATGGACAGAGGACACATTGAGACGTGCAACAAAGATGTATCAATTATCAAGTCAAGTGACAACCAAACTGTTCTTACCATGGCTCAACGAGAAGGAAATTTGTATAGAGTGATGCTCCGACTACCCAGTATGAACACCAGCCTAATCGCAACTTTAATTGTCACATGGCATGAGAGACTTGCACATCAGAACCTGAAATACATCAAGGACATCCTAGACAGGAATAACATCAAGTACATAGATGACTGGAACAATCGAGTCTGTGAAGGATGCATTTATGGGAAAGAACATCGAATTTCACATCCCAAAAATGAGAAGGTAGCAGCTCAATCATTGGATCTAGTTCATGTAGATGATCTTGGGGAAATGAATGTCACGTCGATCGGAGGAGCGAAGTATTTCCTGATCTTTAAAGATGATTATTCGCACTTTCGAACCGTTTACTATCTGAAGTCGAAAGATGAAGCTCCAGACAAGCTGAAGATATTTCTGACACAAGTAGAAAATCAATTTGGAAGGAAGGTGAAAGAACTGAGGTCGGATCATGGAACTAAAATAAAGAACAAAACCACATGTCAACTTTTGGAGGAGCGAGGAATCAGGCATACGTTTTCAAACGTTCACACACCACAACAGAATGGCAGAGTTGAAAGGGAAATGCGAACCGTGGTGGAATCTGCGAGGTCGGTCATACATGCGCGAAATTTGAAAGAAAATCTATGGACAGAAGCTGTCAACTACGTCGTGTTCACCTTGAATCAGACTGGCACCAGCTCAGTCAACGCCAAGAGTCCAGCAGACTTATGGTTCGGTCGTCGTATTGATATCAACAAACTGAGGAGTTTCGGATGTGACTGCTACGTTCTGAAAACTGATCATAGAAGGAAGAAACTCGACAAAAAGTCTAGGAAGGGAATCCTTGTTGGATATGACACCGAGTCATCAAGCTATCGAATATACATACCTGGAGAAAGAGAAGTCATTTGCTCTGACAATGTGATTTTTGATGAAGAGGAAACGAGATACCGAGACATTATAGGAAGTGTGCCAATAATATCTGAAAAGACTGATCTAGGTCATGAAGATGAAGAATGCGAGTCTGATACAAGTCTGAAGCATGAAGATCAAGAACAAGAAAATCTTGAAGGCAAAATTACTGAAGATGAAGATGAAGAGACAACACCTCAGCCAAGGCGAGGACTTCGTGATCGATCAGCGATAACAATGCCACATCGACTGAAAGATTATGTACTCGACGGTCTCACACTGAACAGAAGTGCAAGTGTAGCTTTGATAGGAGAAATCCAGGATATCACTGTCAATGAGGCACTGAAGGATGATAGATGGAAACGTGCGATGCAAGAAGAACTTAATTCTTTGACACAAATGAAAACTTGGAGACTTGTGAAATGCCCCGAAGGAGTTCAACCGTTGACATGCAGATGGGTGTTACGTGAGAAGGCAGATGGAAGATTGAAAGCACGTTTGGTAGCACGCGGTTTTGAACAAGAAGAAGGGATTGATTATACGGAAACGTTCAGTCCAGTAGCTCGTCATACTTCAATTCGTCTTATGCTGAGTCATGCAGCTACCCAGAAGATGAAACTTGTTCCGTTTGAAGTCAAGACAGCTTTCCTATATGGTAACCTGGAGGAGGAAATTTACATGCATCAACCGGAAGGATTTGAAGATGGCACCAACTATGTCTGCAAATTACAGAAAGGATTATATGGACTGAAACAGGCTCCGAGGAACTGGCATGATACGATTTCAAAATTTCTTGAGAGGAAAATAGGATTAATGAACACCGATGATGATCCCTGTTTGTATTACAATAAGGATAAGACTATCCTAATAACTTTGTTCGTCGACGACGGACTTATCGCTGGCTATGATGAAAAGGAAATCTACAAGATACTCGACATCATCAACTCAAAATTCGAAATCACATACAGCCGTCAAGTTCAAAACAAGGTCGCATACCTCGGAATGGAAATTCACATTGACAAAGAAGGCATCTTTGTAGGTCAACCAAAGTATACAGAGAAGATCATTCGACGCTTTAAATTCGATACGTGCAATGCAAAGTCAACTCTTATTGAGAAAGGCATGGTAATAGGAGAAGAGGACAAGATGAACGATCAACCCATATCGCCATCTATTCCATACAGAGAAGCGATTGGAAGCCTGTGTACCTGGCCATAATTTCTCGACCGGATATCAGTTTTGCTGTTAACTTTCTAAGTCGTTTTAACGGAAAGGCAATGATGAGTCACTGGCGAATGGTAAAAAGGATTTTTCAATATCTCAAAGGAACACCAAATCATGGTATTTTTTTTGGCGGAAGCGACACACTCGTTGCTTACTCGGATTCCGACTATGGTGGAGATCCTGAGACTAAACATTCAACTACGGGAGTACTTGTGATGAGAGGAGGACCAATCGTTTGGTACACACAGAAACAACGTTTGGTAGCAACATCCACTGCTGAAGCACAGTACCGAGTAGCCGTGTCTGCAATTGACGATGTTTGCTGGATCAAAAGGATTTGTCTGGAATTTGAAATTGTAAAGGAAGATAAACCCATCGAATTACTTATCGATAATCAAGCGGCAATTCATATGATGTACAACGCTCATGAAGGTAAAACTACAAAAGGAAAGAAGCATATAGAAATCCCACGGAGGTTCATTCAAGAACATGTTGACAGGACCGTCACATTCAAACATGTTGATAGTGGTAACCAACTTGCTGATATATTTACAAAAATGGCGGTGTAGTCTTGATATTGACGGCATTGAAAGAAAAGTCTGTGAGGGTCCGTCATTTTAATATTAGTATGTAAATTGTCAGGAATGTTTCTTTAGTTACAAGGCGCCTTTTTTTGTTCAGTAAAGAAACCCAAAGAAAACATTGTCTGACTTGAAATAGTAAGAAAGCTTAACACTTTTACCAACCCTTTTAGTAATCTTAAAAAAAGTGAAAAAAGAAGTTGGAAGATATGGAAATAGCCTGTTCACAAAGGTCGAAATTTCCAATTCTAGGAAGAGTGGGCGAGCAGAACGAACTGATGATTGAGAATTAAAGATAAGATGCTAAATGTAGCATGCGGCAATAGTCGTATGTAGAACCCCCATTCATATAAAAACAACGTTTAAGTGAAATTTTAGTGTTTGTTCCTTACATATGAAATAAACACTTACAAAAAGCCGAATAACTGTTTTAAATAGCGTAATGTTTTATGCTTTCTAAGAAATGGATACCGTTAACTTGGTCATCGCTACTGAAAACTGAAAGTATCGGCAACAATGTTTATATTTCTGGCATATTTTTTAACCTTTAATTTAATAAAACACAACCTAACGAAAAAAGTTCAGGGAATTTTTATTCTTCTGCATCAAATACCAACAAACTCACTAGATTTTCATGGCCAACCCTACTATATAAGATCGTGCACGGATGGGACCAAGTTTTTTTTTCGAAAATTTAAAACTATCTTGAAGTTCTAGGTATTCCTGTTTGGAAAGAATTTGAAAGTGCTTTGGAGCCTCTAGTGTCTTTTCTTATAATAATTTAATTCCATTTTCTAGAGGATACGTCATTTGCTTAAATCAGTCTTACATTAACAGGTACTAGCCCCACCCACCCGCCCTCTTTTTTCTTAGAGGGTATCTCATTTGCCAAAATTAGTCGTATCCTAGGAAGTACTAGCCCCGCCCACCCACCCTCTCTGTTCTTAGGGGATATGTCATTTGCCAAAATCAGTCTTATCCTATCTAGTAGCTGCTAAGAAATAACTGATTTTGGCAAATGTCATACACTCTAAGAAAAGAGAGGGTGGGTGGGTGGGGCTAGTACGCACTAAAATAAGACCGATTTTGGCAAATGAGAGATACCTTGTAAAAAAAGAGAGGGTGGGTGGGTGGGGCTAGTAGCTGCCAAGATAAAACTGATTTTGGCAAATGACATACTCTCTAAGAAAAGAGAGGGTGGGTGGGCGGGGCTAGTAGTTGATAAGATAAAACTGATTTTAGCAGGTACTAGCCCCCCCCCATTCGCTCTCTACTTTCTTAGAGAGATCTCATTTGCCAAAATCAGTCGTATCCTAGGAAGTACTAGTCCCGCCCACCCACCCTCTCTTTTCTTACAGGGCATGTCATTTGCCAAAATCAGTCTTATCCTATCTAGTAGCTGCTAAGACCATTATTTTTTTGCGACTTCCGAAACTTCAGTATATAACGTACTGAAGAGTTAATCCGCCATTTTCCAGACACCCGGTATAAGAATGTTGCATATTTTGAACAACTGTCGTTTAATAACAATAAAAAAAAATAATAATGATTCAAAATGTTAATTTGTCAATTAACCCTAAACTGAGTCTCGACGAGACATTTCCATTCCGAACTAATACAGCTGAAGGTCAAACTCTGTCGTTGATGTTTTAAAGAATTTTTTTTCACTTAAACGTGAAAAAAACAAAAAAGTCAATAATATTCAGACAATAGTGTGAGGCGCGCTCTATCGACATGTTTGAACATTTTTGTGGAAATTTTAATATCACCAATCACCATCAACTAAAAAATAGCATAATTTTCAAGTTGGCATTACAATTTTATTATCGAATTATTTAACAGTCTGTTGTTGCTATTGCATTCCATAACCTTGAACTTAATACATTGAATTAATTACAATTTTTTAAATTCCTACTTCCACCTATTTTTATATTTCACGACTAATTACTAAAACTATTTCCACAAGCTATAGGTGTGTAATTTTTCACAAAAACGCACCCAAAAAATTAAAACTTTTCTTTGGCTAGGACATCTAATAACATAACCTCAAAAATACTCACCAGCGGCAGCACTGTAAAACTTCACACTATTATTCAGCAAAACCTTATTAGAAATTTGGTTTGCCGAAATTTTGGAAAACACAAATCGGGCTAAACTTTTCGCCGCCATCGCAACCAACACAGTGAGGACAGGCCGATAAGAATTCGCTAAACCGGTTCAAAGTCTTGTGTATCAGTAATCAACAAACTAGTTGGTCTGAGTATTACTCCCCACTACCATTCAAACCGTCTTAGCACCTACTCATCTGGTCTACTATAGCTAAATATACCAACTCATGGCAAAGCAATAAACACACTTTGTTAAATAATCGTATTTATTGTTTATATAAAGTTTAAAAAGTACAGTAAGATAAAGGGTATAGTTACATCATATCAGACAGATCTAATCTATTGTGATACACAGAAACAACACATGATGCTTATTTTTCGCCTGACAACAAAAATTTAATTTTTATGTTACAGCTAGCCACTGGGACAATATAGACCTCAAAACATTCATATACCCTGTATCTCAACTTCGCCTAGGGGGTCTTCTGCACCCCCTTCCGCGTTCCCTATGTCTTCTTCCACGAATAGTACATTTCCAGGGGCTTATTCACCTTCCAGTACTTATCATTAACCTGCCCCAGCGTCTGGTTCCCGTTCAACTGCACGTACTGCCCCGTCGTCGGCGAGATATATATACAAAAATTAAGCAAACTATGGGTGGTTGGCAGCTGCGAGTCCAGATCCAACGTCAACCTCATCGCCAGGTACTTGTGCAAGTGATCGACCGTGGCATTCGCCGTGGTTTTGATGTACCTAATCGAGTTCTCCTTCAGCGCTTTCACCAAAGGGTTGTCACCGGACATCTCTGTGGGGTGCGGTTTGAACACCAGCTCGATTTCGTTGAGGGTCATGGGTTCGGAAGGACCTTCCCCTTCTGTGTCCGTTTGCTCGGTGCGTTCGCTCGACTCGCTTTCTTCGCTCCTTTCGGAGGTTAGGGTGCTTTTGGGCCGCTTTATGGACTTGCTGATGGAGCTCACGTTGGACGAGACGGGACTCGGGGGCTGTGAGGGGGTGCTGCGGCCCGAAGGGGCCGGGCTACTGACGCTGTTGACGGCCCCGGAGGCGGGCGGGTTAGAGGGGTTGCTGGAGGCGGTTGTACTGTTGGCCGGGTTGGAGGCGTTCTGCAAAAGATACATTACCGTTATAACTGGTTTATACTTGAAAAGGAGTAGTAGGAAGTGGTGATGTAAGGGGAATACAGGCAGTGTCTTATAATAATATAGGATCAGGTCAGGTCAGGTCAGGTCGGGTCAGGTCAAGTCGGGTCACTTCAGGTCAAGTAGAAATTTCGCCAGGAAATATTAAATTCTTCTTTTAATTCCTTTTGTTGTTAATTTTGTTTCCCTTAGATAAAAAAAATCAATCTTTCATGTAATTACTAACTAGTTCTGAATTTGCTGTGAAGCAAATTTAATTTGGCGTATAGAAGATTAATTTTATCATTTAGTACCATATGGACTTTTTTTCCGATTATATGGTATTACGAATTTACCATGGTGATTTTGTGTTAACAGGTTTATTATCTTTATTACATTCGAACGTAACGTAAGTCAATGGTAAGAATTATATTTTGAAATTTTCCAGTTATTAATATTTAATACAACGTGGGTTACTTAATTTTAGATCCCTCTAAAAAAAATACAGGGCGGGGGGCGGGTTTAGTACTTGAGGGCGCGAGGGCGGGGCTAGTACTTGCTAAGATAAGACTGATTTTAGCAAAGAACATATCCTCTAAGAAAATGTAATTAAATTATTACGAGAAAAGACATTAGTAGAGGTTCCAGAAATACCTAGAACCTCATGATTGTTTTAAAATTTTCAAAAAAAAAACGGGGTCCCAAAATTAACTCAAAAACAGGTCAGGTCAGAATTTTCCAAAAATAGAACACCAAAGTCCCCCAAAACTGTTTTAAATAATTTACAAAAAAAAATCTCCATTCGTAAAAAATAAAACACTAAAAGATCAAAAGATTTTTTCAAGTTCATCCAGCAACAAAACACTGAGAACATTTTAAATTTAAACGTAGGGTTTTGAAAAGTGACAATTTTTGATACGTCAAAGATTTGTACCTTCCCGTTATATCACACCAAACTCGGTCTTATTTTAGAAGGTTTTTTCCTAGAGGATATCTCATTTGCCAAAATCACTTTCATCTCGGCAAGTATTAGCCCCGCCCACCCGCCCTCTCTTTCCTTAGAAGGTATTTCATTTACCAAAATAACTCTTATTTTAGCAAGTACCAGCCCCGCCCACACACCCTATCTTTTCTTAGAGGGTACCTCATTTTCAAAAATCACATTTATCTTAGCAGGTATTTGCCCCACCCACCCGCCCTCACTTTTCTTAGAGGATATCTCATTTGCCAAAATCAGTCTTATCTTGGCAGCTCCTAGCCCCGCCCACCCACCCTCGCTTTTCTTAGAAGGTATGTCATTGCCAAAATCAGTTTTATCTTAATAAGTACTGATGACTAACTTTTACAAAAAATGATCAAAATATCAAAATACCACCTGCTAAGATAAGACTGATTTTAGCAAAGGATCTAGCCCCTAAGAAAATTTAATTAAATTATTATAAGAAAAGACACTAGAAGATTTTTTCAAGTTCATCTAGCAACAAAACAACAGATTCCTTAAAATTTAACCGAAAATAAATAATAACTATTATTATTATTAGAGGTAGAAAAAAGTTCAAGACCAAAGTTATACAGCTTTTTTGTGGAAATCCTATCTATTTTAACACACTCTGATTGGCTTCCTTCATAACTATAGTTTATTTTTGAAATTCCGATGCGACGTTGCCACGTTATCCCCATTTTCTAGAATTTTTTAGCAAATTATACTTCATATAAATGGGTTATTTTTATAAATTGTGTTGTAACATTTTATAGAATGATAAACAGAGAATGCCCTTTTTTGTGACACCCATTAAATACAAATTTTATTATACAGAGTGTTTATAAAAAAATAAAACACCTGTGTTTCGTTGCTGTATCTCACTTGAATTTTTTGTTCTCTTACTTTCAATATATCGGTGTGTCTGTTAAAAAGGTGAAACTATCAATTTTAGACATACAAAATACTTAACAAAAAAAAAAGTAAGATGCAGTAATAGGGTGTTCTATTTGAAAAAACTAAAATATGTACTGATATTTGAAAATTGTAATATTTTCAATTTAATTTACACCTCAACAAAGTATGTACTTTGTTAATGTTTCTAGAAAATATTGTAACACAGATTTTAAAAGGAACACTATTGCAAAAATATTCAAGAAAGTTGGAATAACGTGGCAACGTCACATCGAAATTTTAAAAAAGAAGCCAATAAGAAAATGTAAAAATATATAGGTGCTCTATTAAAAAAAAAAAAACATTATTTTAATGTACACTACTTTTATCTCAAAGAACATTAATAGCAAGTATTTATTCGAATATTTTTTATTAATCAGACAAATTTTACTTAGCGTTTCACCATTGACACGATATTCCTAAAACACTTATAAAATTTGACATCAATCGGACCGGTAGTTTTGGAGATTACTTGTATAATAAAATTGACACAGACAAGAGACGACAGACAAACATAAAATCGGATGGGGACCTACTTTTTCATTCTCTAGGAGTCATGAAACGTCGAGAAAACAAAGCAGCCGTTCACCGGATGGACTCTATTACAATACTTTCCTAGCTTTGGCCTGTTTTATCTTGGAAATAGTTTATTCTAGTCAGTGTTCAATTTATTTTGATTTAAATTGCATTTAAAAAAGTTACATTGTTACGTTGAACGGTGGGTAAAACTCAACAATTTATTTCTCAATAACTCGAATTTACACGACTTATTACAGAGCGAATATGTACAAAATAATTTCCGGCGCAACTTAGCTGCACTCTCGAGGACTAAATCGACTAAATAATAATCATCGTTCCCGACGGTGGCCTCTAAACCTATACGTTCCTCTCGACGATTCGAGAACGCCGCTTCGAGGGTTTTCTGGGTTCCCATCGCGACTTCCGCTTCCAGGCTTTTCGTCAGCGAACGCCGCGCCGCCCGGCCGATGAGTCATCCGCCATACAGTCAACTAAAGTGTAAAATTTTCATAGTTTGTGCGAATTTAAAGCAATCGTTAACCGTTAATATTTTCATGTTTGCAGTCCACTTTTTATTTTTATTTTCGTAATTTTTAAATTTTGGTGTCAACAGGTCAATTAATGTTTTTAATTACGCCCTTTTTGAGTTTCTGTACACATTTGTGACGTCATTCTTATTGGAGCTACCATTATTTTCAACAGTTCTTGAGACGACTACATTTTTACGTTCCAAACAAATGGTTGACACATTTCAAAGAAAAGGTGTACCATGTGATATAAAAAACCTAGTATGCCATGAAATTTTTAAAATAATGACAGGAGCAGTTGGTGTTGCCAACGTAATTCTTTTGACATTAAATTTCAAATGTTACTTAAAATTTTAATAACATCGCTATTTTACAATTTAGTAAATGTGTCTTTAAATCGTTCATACTGTTATATTTTCTACAGTATTTAATTCTTACCTTTCTTATTATTTGTGCAGTTTTATTTTTTGTTGTATATATTTGCTTTTCTTTAAAAGTTAAATAACCCAAGCTTATTTTTTACGTTCGTTTATTATTTCAACAGGAAATATTTGTTTTTACTTTAATTAAATTATAATAATTGTTATAATGAAGTAAACCAGTGAGTCACAAAAGAAAACGGAAACCATACAGAACAAAACATCTTGGAAAAATCTAAATTACATAGTAAATAATATTTTAACTAGTTTCAACCTGCTTTATGATAAAAAAAATTGACACACTGTAGTCGTACTTTGAAACCAAATTTAGTTAAAGTAACGTTGATCACGAAATAATAAATTTGGAAAAAAGTGAAATCACAAAAATATGAACTTTATTTTTAAATTCTAATTTATTAAACATCACATATTTTTTTCTTACAAGTAAATGAAACAAAAATGTTCACTTTTCTCTAACAATTTCGATATTTCATTATTTATCGCCTGCGAAAAATTCGTAATATAATTTAGCAATCAAATCTTTGCGCCAAATTCGTAGTAAATCAAGACATATGACGTAAAAGTTTGTTTGCCCTAACTCAGTCTTATATATCTCAAATACATAAACATAAATTGCATCTCTATTAATCTCTGCATCTTTTATAAAAATTCATATACCACAAACTCACAACCTAAGATAAATCAAACATTATTGCATGATATTATCACCTCAACAGAATAGTCTTAACTCTATTAGGAAAGATATCACATTTTGAACAACACATTTTATCAAAAATACTTATCTAAAATAAAAGTACCAAAAATAAATTAATGGTGCATACTTCACCACTCACATTCCATGACCCACATCATTCCTACTTACTGAACTCTCATTGTGGGCAGCCACTGAATTCTCCCCCTGTGTCTCATTATTCCTTTCCACGTCATTATTCTTCCTCGACCTGTTCGGCCTATTCTGTGACTGAATCTTAATACCCTCAGTTATAGAATTAACCAAAGCGGCCTGTGAGTGGCTCTTATTCAGCTTCGCCAACACGCGCTCCTGGTGCGCTTCGTACTCATCTCTACTAGGATAAATCTTCGAGATGAGCAAATCGAAATTGGGGTCCGGCCGCAGCGACCGCTTCGATACCAGTTTTTTTCGACACGTGGGGCACTCTTTGTTTCCGGACCTCAGAGCTGTGATGATGCAGTCTGAGCAAAACCTGTGGAGGCATTCTTTTGTGGTCATGGTTTTCTTCAGCATGTCGAGGCAGATGGGGCACATGAGTTCGCTGTGGAGGCTTCGGGGGGAAACCGCGATTTCTGTGTTGTCCGTTATGGCGTCCTGGGGGGTTCTGTGAAGCTCGTACAAGGAGAGCTCCCAGGTTTTGTTGAGCCCGATTTGTTCCGACGTCGTCATTGTGGAGGTTAGCAAACACTGTTTTAGCGGGTTTTGTTTGTTTTATGTGTGCTGGGACGTCTGGAATTGTGTTGGAAATGTTTGTTTATGTCTGTTGTCACACACAGCGAGAAACCTGAAACACGCAACTGTCAATGTCAAGTGTCACTAGTCACTAGTGTCAATAAATACCAACATAAAAAGGAACCGGTGAGATAATTTCGAATTTTGAGAGAACAGCGAGCAGTAAATTAGTAATGGGTCTCTTGAGAGGTGATTTGCTTAAACTCACCGTTAATTAAAAATAAGCGAACAACAAATAGTAATGTTCAAGATGAGTAACGCCAGCTTAAGCTCAGTTTATTATTTGTAGCTGCATACGCAAGCGCATCGTATCCACGTCCGTATCGGGTATCGGTATTAAACACAGAATGTACAGTCACCACTAAAATTCCTATTGTACCCATAGTTTCTAGACTCCGTACATAAGATTTATTTTGCTGCAAAATTTTTGAAGAGGACGAACAAAATAATTTTGATTGGTGATTTACGTTGTGTATCCAAGTGCAGCTCTAAATTTAGCTTTATTTATTTATGTTGACAACCAATGTCACCAGGTCACCACCGAAAATCACTAAACAGATATCTTAAACTGTCAAAAGTCTGAGGTTATGTCATAGGTCAGTTTTCAGAAATCGGGGAACAGAGTTTCTCACGATCTGAATAACAATGAACCCCTAACACCCATTAACAGTAATGGCGAATGTAAGTACTTGAAATTCCTTTTCCGTTTTCTCCTTTAATTTTCGTTTAATTTAAGGGAAATAAATGGCCTCTACCAAATTCACAACTAGTCAAATTGAAAAATTCAACGATAGGATAGAAAACTGCCTTAATGATTCACCCTGCAGATGTGTCTTTGAGTTCTACCTCACCAACATAATTAAAAAGGATAATTTAGTGTACACCTTGAAGTTATGGATGAAGGCCAATGAAAGTTCTTCCTTTGATGATGACATGTTTGATTATATTGATAATGTAGATGGCTTTAATGAGAATCCGTTGCTTACTTTATCAGAGTCCCATCAGAAGTTTGCTTATGTAAAAAGTGAATGTTGTAGGTTGTTTAACAAATCTGATATTCATCGGAGATTTATATATTATTTAGTTGAAAGGCATAAGCAATAATGTATTGTTATTGATTGATACTCGTGCACTCTGTGGCTATTTTGATAACACTGTACTTATTAGTAGTGTATGTTTTTGAATTACAATGAAAATGTTTGTTTAAATAAAATTATTTTTTCTTTTTTTTTATTTTAATGCTATATTATTTGTAGCAGATAGATGACGTCACATTTAGAAGGAAATTACATGAGAAATATTGCTATTGTTTTATCAGAAATTTGGTCTCGACATCACAATTAAAAATAAGTTCTTGAGTAGTGTACACACAATACACCAGAGTAGTGCTAATAGTAGATCTTGTCCACACAATAGTTATAATAAACAAACAAACAAACCAATAAATAAATAATTAACTCTAAATTGAAATGGATAATATGTTTACAAAAATCTATAAGATCTATTTTGATTTTGTACTATACAATGGGGATATTTGATACTACTCTTATAAAACTCCTGAATAATTATGTCGTTGTAGAAAGAGTTTTCTACTTCTTAATCGTATCCCTTTCAACTTTGAAGTGTAAATTTGGCGAGTAAAGTTGAGTTTGAGTGTGTCTGGGTCTTATTTTTAATTCCTTTCCACGCCATACATATTCCTTGTTTAGGTAGTTTCCTTATTTCGACACAATTTTGCCATTTTTGTCTTGATCTTCTTTTCTTTCCGTGTCTTTTATTTTTTATTTTATGTCTCCTACTTACTTAAATTGTCCCGCCTTAAAATGACATGAGAAAAAAAAAAATCGAAAGCACGCGAAAAATTCAAAATTTATGGAGGACACAAAATCATTTATTCCTCCACTGACAAAAAAAAAGAAAACAAAGCTGCGACTAAGTTGTGCCTGTTGAAGACACCGCTTAATGCTCAGCTACAAAAAAAAAAATTGAATGACTGATGAAATCAAATTAAATGTTCTGAATAAAATAAAATATTAATTCAGGTACTTAAAATCAGTTACAAAAGCAAACTATATATTTCTCTAAATTTTCGATTGTAAAGTTACACCTTTGATCGCTTAAAACACTTTTAAGTTTTGAAAACGTGCGTTCCACATCACAAGAAGTGATGGGTGCAAAATTAAATATTGAACAATCTACGTTTTCATTTATGTATGTATTGCTGGAAGCATTTCGATTACCGCAAATTACCTACGTTATTTAGGTACTGAACATATAAAATCGTATCCTGGATTCTTTTTTAATAGAGAACATACTTTTTGGAACGCCATTTCCCCCACCTTTCCTGGTGTGTTTTTAAAGATGTATACACTTTTTCCACAATCTCCATACTTTGGTTTAATTTTAAACCTATAGTTTCTAATTGTTCTATTGCATCAGCAATAATTTTAAAGTGAGTTTTAATGTACAAGAGTTAATTTTTAACGTTTGCTTTATTGAGGAATTCTTGAGCTTTTTTAATGTTTTGTGCATCTGTGGCTTCAAATGACATTACAACCCGAGGGGTAAACCGCAGAGGAAATCAACTGTACACGCTAGAGGAAATCAAAGGAAATCACAGGAAATCAAAAAGGGAATCAGAGGAAATCAAAGGATATCAAAAGGAAATCAAGAGGAAATCAACGAGAAATCAAGAGGAAATCAATGAGAAATTAACGAGAAATCAACAAGAAAACAAAGGAAATCCAAAATGATCATAGCAAATCCAGTTAAATTAGATATTTTCTAGAACTAATAAACGTAACATGTACGACATAAGTCATAGCATTCATCATAAGAAACAAAATATCAATTTAATCTTAAAAGTGGAGATTAAATAACCTTTTAAGGGCATAATGATAGAAAATTCCAGCATATACTTATTAATTATTGACAGCATAAAGTGCAGTTCCGATGAAAAATGATAGATAATATTGCTTTATACCTACAAACCAAATTTATAATTTCACCCCAAATTAGTTTTTAAAAATTGAGTTTGTGATATGAGGTAACAAATTCATTAAGTTCAGGTCGTGCAAAAATCTTACTGATGATATGTTCTTACCTTGGAAGTTTAGCTCTCAAACTTATTGTGAGAGTATGTTTAGAAGCCTTAGATCAATGACCTCAACTTTTAGCACAATTATTAATTTTAGTATAAAAGATATGTTGCATCGAAGTGACAGACTGCAAACTATAAACAACATTAAAAACGATTTGGATAAAAAATTCGTTTTTCCTAGAGAAATCAGGAAAAAAAGTTCAATCACAGAGAGAGATTTTGTGAAAAATGATGACTTAGGAAACGTTTCAGATAAAGATATACAAAACACCGTAGAATCAGCTTTACGGGATTGTCTGCGTGTCACTGAAGATTTAGGAATGGAAGTGATAGATTTCAGCTATGTATTTTTGCCTCCGTGTAAAGACAATGAATGCAATGACGAAGTTGAAAATGAAATGTTTAGTGAAGAACAGTGCGATCACATTGAAAATTACAACAATTCTCAAATAGCCATGAAACGTAACTGTTTTCAAAGTTTGGAAAAGGATCCAGTTAACCAAGATGAAGATTTACTGAATGATCTTTGCACAATTTCGTACGAATCTAAGAAATTTGACATACACTTTAGAAGTTTTGATAGTGACGATATTTTTGTTGAGAAAGGTGATCTAGTCAGAATACGTTTAGATAATACAACAAAAGTTATAAAAAAGTCTTCACTTTGATGGCTGTTAGACAATGAAAAGGATCGCGTCAGTGTGGATCGTGTCAAAAGATTTATTCAAAATAAGAAATGTAATAGTAGTAGAGTTAACTCAGAAACAGATACCTGCCTTCAACATAAAGATATATCTCAAATTCAAAAACCAGTCCAAATTGGAAAACAAAAAAGACGCTGTAATATATCAAGTGACTCATTTGATTTAGACAACTCAAGTAGTATCGAATATGATGACAGCACGGACACCGAAAGTTTGAATTCTTCCAATTATTCTGATGATTTGAATCCTCGTTTGAATCTCAAGGCTGAAAATAGTAAAACTGATCGTTCTAAACCAGACTTAAATATAGACGATTATATTATAGTAACTCAAAAACAAAACAAAAAATGTTACATTGGTAAAGTGTTATCACTTTACCCTATTTTTTGTGATTTTTTGAAAAGGAATCCAAAAATTCCGGATGCTTTTATGTTTCCGGACATTAAAGATCAGGGGGAGATCCAAGAAAATGAATATATAATGAAACTACCTCCACCTCAGGTACTCAGAAGAGGCAGTTTAGTTTTTGAAAAAAAATTATTGAAAAAATATTTGATTTAATTCCAGTTTTTTTTAAGCGATGTGATTAAAATTTGTGATAATGTAACCTCAACCTGGGTCGAGATTTGTACAAGTATATATCGTAGAGAATACTAAAGTAAGAAACTGTGCAAAATTCTAGGTGCCCATGAACACTTTTAACGGGGATAATTACCTCTGAAAACTCTTTATTGTGCAAAAAAAAATTCTTACGTGTTAAATTTAGCATTTCAAAAGTTTTTTTCTAATATGCTTCATTTGAAAGTTGTGAACAAAAAATTAAAAGTGTTATCATCTGTATTTATGGGTACCTAGCTAGAATTTAACACAGTTTTTTACTTCAACATCATCTACAATATACAGGTGCCGCATCCAAGTCTGGATATAGGGAATTAACATGGAAATTGGTTTTTATTTTATAATATCTCCCCAGATCACTTTAAAGCTATTATTGAGTGATGCCTTTGTGGAGGTCGAAGAGGGCTATCGGCCAGTATTTTTTTCAAATCGTTGCATCGCGCTCATTCACTGTAAAAAGGTTTTAAAAATCGTATTTTGAAATTCGCGCCCGATCCGAATTGTCGCGAAGTGTTCCGTCGTAGTGTCGAAGTTCGGCGATCGCGTCTTTTCATTACCCATGCAAAATTCAAATGTCAAAGTGAAATTAGAAATTATTCTCATCAGAAATCAACGAACAAGTCAAACTGAATTATTGTATCCAGTGTGATGATTATTGTACGACAAATTAAACGGAATAAATGCACAAATTGATCCATTCATTCGTCATAGTGCGCGACCCCGTCAAACGAGCCATCTCGAACTACAATCAGACCGTATCCAAAAAGCCCAAGATGAAGACTTCGAGCAGCTGGTTTTCCTCAAAACCCCATCAAAGCCCATCGGCAGCATTGTGACATTTTCTGGGAGCCCTCGAGCTAGGAATGTACTCGGGCTGCCTCACTCAGTAATCACTGAACGACTCAAATTGAATTATTTTATCCAATATGACGATTATTACAGAGATAAACCTAATAGAATGATTTTGGACTATTTGGTATTCATTAATTACCTCTGTGAACATATGAGCCAGTCATTGTTACCTTATGAGTCATTGATAAGTAAAAACTGCTGACGTAACTAAAACTATCCTTGACCTTATGTAGTTTTAATTTCGTAAAGTCAAAAGCAAAATTTCAAAATATAATTTATTAAAAAATTAATAATAATATATAATATAATTTATTAAACTTTGAGTGATTTAAACGAACTAATTTGTACACACCAGACATTTTTAATTTCAAAATTAAAATAGACCATAAGGTTTTCTGACTGAATGTGCAAAAAATCTAGAATATTGCATATGTCCACTTTTAACACAAACATTTGACCCAAGAAAGTGTAAAATTCGAACGTATACTTACTCTAAAAGACATCTAAAACCTAGATTTTAGAGTAGCGTTCTTTTTGTAAGTAAAATCAAATTTTTTTTCTTAAACATTTCAGTTTGTTGCTTAGCAGCACAATACATTTTATTTATTTATTTTTTTCGTCTAAAGGGAAAGCACTTCAGCTTACCTAGTCACCGTACGTTAGTAAACACTTGGTAAAAAAAGGTTTAAATTCAACATCATTATCGGCAAAACAAAAAAGTCAAGTTAAAAAAAAGTTAACAATCGCCCTGTAGTGCATTATGTAAACAAATTTTGAGGAAATCATAGGATATCACAGGAAATCAAGAGGAAATCACAGGAAATCAAAGGAAATCACAGGAAATCAAAAGAAATCGGGGGAAATCAACAGGAAATCATTGTCAAAACGAAATCAATTGTACACTTGATGGTCGGCGGTTTACCCCTCGTTACAACCTAAAAATATTCAATATAAGAATGATAGTAAAAAAACCATTATATATTTACTGACTTGTTTTAAATCATCAAAGTGTTCTGCATAAAACAATGTTGCTTGAATCCAAGTGCCCCACTTGGTTAATAGAGCTTCAGGTGGGAGAGGTGTATTTGGTAAACTGTTTTTATAAAACTCTACACTTATTGGTGCTTTTAAAAAGACTTTCTTAACATTGCTAACTATCCCATTGACATCTGGATAATTCAGGCTGATTGTTTCAGACAATAAATGTAACCCATGTGCCATACATGTTGAGTGTGTTATATTTTCATAAAACACCTTCAAATTAGTATCAGTTTTGATCATGTATGAAGCACAATCTGATACAAACCATTTAACTTTTTTGTGTTCAGTTCCTTTTGGCCACAATAAAGCTATAAATTAACAATTGAATAAATTATAATAATTTCAATGCTTAAAATTATCATCAGTAGCACACCCAAGGATTGGTTTATAAATCTTGAGATTGTGTTGCTATTACTTAGTTTTATCAAGCTGCTTCAAAGCTAGTAGAAATGGACGGCCAGCTTCTTCAGAAGATAACTTTCCAATTACTAAATGGGCTATGTATCTTCCTAATCTCTCCGTCGTCTCATCGACGCTAATCCATATATCATTATTGCCAATAGAATTCCTAATTTCTTTAATTACCTGTAAATTATAAAATTTATGTTAAAAAATTTTTAAATAAAAATTATAGTGCTTACCATATCGTAATCTTTTGGTAAAAATTTTTTTCTCAGAGTGCTTTCTGAAGGTAAATGCCTTCCTGTATATTTATGCATAAAATTTTTAAACTCAGGACAACTAACTTTATTCCATGGAATATTTGCTGTGGTCAATGCCCTACATAAATCGGTGCAAAATTGCGTAAAATCATTGTCGGAACTAATGTTTAATAAAGTCTGTTTACTGGATTTATTCTCGTTCTTTTTATGTGCATCGCCACTGCAGTGTTGTTCAAAGTGTGATTTTTTTTCGCACTTAAACTAGGAAACAAAAATGTGAACATAATTCAAGCTTCAGTATTTTAAATGTTTACTTACAACTTTTCCACACACTTTGCAGAATAACTCATTGTCTTTGGTTGAAGAAGGAAATTGAAAATTAGTGTCCAAATTATTCCCTAACCATAATGTGATTTTATCTTTCAGCCCCAGCACATTCACTAACACGCAAAGACACTCAGTATCACTAACAATAAACTTCTAAAAGAAAATGCTTTTTCAGAGATTCACCTTCTTCCGGTTATAATCTAAATGAAATGCAGGCCAGCGTTTTCAGTTGGTGACACCAACCCGTACCATTAAACTCAAAGGCGTTGTTTACAACCCATTTTTAAACAATCTGCCAACTGCCGGCCAAAGCAATGAATTCACGGAAAATCTCTATAATGCAAGCACGTCCGCTCCGTTGGTCGTGGAATCCTATTTTAAGCCTTTTAAAATTTACAATTTGGTCGTTTAACACTTTAGGTCTCTAACGGTAAATTAGGCATTTTAGGTACAAGGTGTTTTGTGTTATCAACCCTGATATAAACAACCTAGCAGAAAGAGCCAGAACTTGTTTTGTGGTGTCAAAACTCAAAATATCATCATTTTGATGATTATTGCATGTGCGTGTTGTGTTGTTCCTGTGGTCATTTGCATTAAAATCACTACAAATGCCGTCGTGTTACATTCAGAATTGCAAAAGTAATTCCCGAAACGGATTTTCTTTGGTTGGAATTCAACAAAAAAATAGATATTCATACATTATGAAAACGTTTTTGCTGTGTTGTGTATCAAATTTTTATTTTACACAATTTTTAATTTAAAAGAGGCGCCATTTTTCGTTTAAATTTTAAGTTGGCAGCATTATTGGGACCAGTTAGTGACTCTATGACGGTACTATGTGAAATCTAGAGGCTATAGCGACCGTGGCACCAGAGCGCTATAAGAGTGTGGCGATCGAACTATGTCAATTTCAGTCTAGAACAGAACAAAAATACCCATAGTACGAGCCGAGTTTGGGGCTCCTGGTCGTGGCTGTTCTTCCACCGCGACGGTGATTTTATTCTATAGACAAGCCCCTGCCACCCAGCAGCCCCCTATGACCAAGAAACGTGTCGCGCGGAAACAGGCCGTTACGGTAGCAAACTCGTGGTTGGGCCTCGACTATTGGGGCAAGTCGACAGCGTCACGTCATCTCGACCGTCTCTGACTTTTAGGCAAGACCTGCATATTTTGTGCAGATGGCGCGACCGCCAGCTCGACAAAGAACCACGCACTCCACTTCCGCTACGTCTTTATGTGTTATTTTACCTCAATTCCATTTAAATGTCAAAGTTTCAAAGAGCAATAAACAAAATTTAAATTCGCCATACACTGTCGTGATATTTTTAAACAGCAAACGATTCTTATCTGAAATTAAGATTGGACATCAGACAAATATGATGAAAACATTAATCAACAAAATATTTAGACAACAAAAATTAGCAAACATTTATAAAACAAAAAAGATCTGGTGTGAAGTAAAACTTGTGCAGACAAAAAAAACTACATGAGGTTAGAAACTGCACAGCATGAATACTTACGTTCAATTTAAATTATACAGCAAAGAACATTACTGAGGCTAAAATTGTGAAATAGAGAAATATTGTAAAGCTATCAAAATCATATGAGGTTAATTTTTTATGTCCATTCGAGTTATTGTTTAATTTTCAAAAGTAAAATTATTCTGCTGCAATGTGGGCCATCGTTTTACATTCCCACAAACAAACACAAAAAAAAAACATAGCAGGCAATCTGGAGGTTCAAAATGGCGTCGGACGAATGCGTCGTTCAAAAAAATGTGTCAAAATTATGTCTCCCAGAAATGTGATCAATCCTGTGCAAATAATGGTCTAACTCAAAGGAATAAAATGCATGTCCTGCGTGAGCCACAATGTTGTTATTGTTGTTAATTTGTTCAATGAGATTTTACAGTTCAAACATGTGCTCGGTTTGAAAATACGCTTTCAACATGGCCGGTGCCAGAACAAAGAATTTATCTGTGTTAAATTATGCCACACTTTATCAACGATTCAAACAAAGAATTTATTATATGTTAAATGATGTCTTGATCCAAGTGATTAGTTACTTAAAACCATTAGCTTTGAGAGTTTATATCGTGGACTGTCCTCAGCTTATCCCAAACAAAACATATGATAAACAAACAACACAAAATGTATCCAGCGTTGAGAGAGAATATATCTCGGTGGTGTGATGATGATAACGATGATCATAACAATGATAACTGTGCAAAGGCAAAAATTTATAATCCCCCGTACCTCAGTCTACGATATTATGAATTCTACCGTACTTTCCACGGTCTTTTCCCAGAGTAGGTCAACGTTAGATTGATTTAGCTTGTGTGAAGAATTAGGAAGTGTTATAATGTAACACTTAAGTATAAGCATCCAGAAACTTATTCACAATTCATAAACAAAGAATGTGTCCTGACTAAGGGAATTTCATGCAATTCTCCTAACAAGAGCCATATCTAATCAAACTCCTGACCGTTAAATTATGTTAGAACCAGTTAACGATTAAACTCCTGACAAGAACTGTGAATTTACAAATAATAAAACAAATTTATACACTTGTTAGCGTCGGTCGAAAATTCTCCTGTTTCCGCTTGAAAAAATGGCAAGACCTAGCACACGTGTTGGGGAAACTGTGTCGTCGTCGTCGTTACGAGTAATTTTGGTTAAACAAAGACTTTCTCCATTTTAGTAACTACTAAACCAATTAACTTAACCTAAACCTAGCTAACTCACTACGTGGTTTTCACTCACAACAACAAATCAAGAGAGACCTTTTCCCCACCCTCTACCAAGCAAGCACCCCTCTCTCACTACCAACCCTTTTAACTAAAATTCAGAACTACAACTACCAGAAAAAGAACTAAATGTGCACATGCTTTGCCTATGTTTAAGGATTTTCTTGATTGTTTTTTTTCAAATTCAAATTATTCAAATGCGATTCCGTGCCGCTATTAATTTCTTTCAGCGCGAAATTTTAATTCAAATTCGATCACCACATTTCTTTTCTATTTTTCTTAAAAATCTGATGTCAACTTCATGAATACATCTTTTCGTTTTTTCTATCGTTGTGCATAATGATCCATATTTCCTACTATAGGTACATTAAAACTGTATCCGCTTTCTACTTCATCACATATTTTTATTTTTATTTGTTTTAGTATTTCCTTTTTGCATAAGAATTTTATTCCCATCTTGGTAAACATTTTTCTTGTTTCCTTCACTCTCACTTATTTCTTGATCTATTTTTCCATTGCTTTGTACTTATTACTGTTCCCAAGTATTATTTGCAAACTTGTCCTTGTTCTATTAATTTTCATTGGAATTTTATGTTACACATTTTAATACACATCCCTGTTTCGCTCCCATCTTTGTTTTAAATTCTTTTGATTGTTCTGTTTTTATTATTTGTGTTGTCCTTGTACATTTTTTTTATAATTTTTTATTGTCCCTTCATTTATTTGTCTTTTTTCTAAGGATTTCCATGTCTTCTCTTCTTCCCCGGTCAAATCATGGGGTCAAATACTTTTTCCAAGTCTAGACAACAAACATCTATTCCTTTCTTCTTGTAATATAAATTTTTTGCTGGCTTGCCTGACCACAAATGTTAGGTCTTGTGTACTTCTTCCCCTTTTGAATCCACATTGAGTGTCTTCTGCACTCGTTTCAATCGTCCCTTTTACTTTTCTTTTTATTATTCTTGCTAACATTTTTCCGAGGATGCTTGATAATAATTATTGCAATCTCTATTCTACCATTTTTTTTATGTTACTACTTAATATTATCGCCGACTTCCAATCTTTTGTTATCTTTATTTCCTGTATTATCTCATTCATTAACTTGTTTGATTGTTCTCTTCATTTTTCTCCTATGTAATTTTATGTTTCCTCTTTATTTAGACCATCTTCCTTTAATTCCTGGAAATGTTATTGTTATTGCTATCTGTCCATATTTCCTCTTCATCTGTGACTATGTTTCCATTTTTGTCTTTTACGTTAGCCATATTGTGTTCCTGCTTTTATTTTAGCTAGTTAAATAGAGCTGTCAGCTTTTAGAATGTTGACGTTCGGACAAATAACAATAACATCCATAATATTATTCATTACTTGGTCTTAGTACCCGTAATGATAGAAGTTTTGCCTGAATGCCGGTTATTTCTGGTTTCCGGGTCAGTGATGGATCTTAAATATTAATAATAATCTGTGACGATTGAATGTTTTTCCGCATGACTTTTTTTCTTTTTCTGTTTAATTGCCTCTTAAGTGGGATCTATAAACTTGATGTTGACGTTGAAGTTCTCGTTGCGAAATTGCCGTTGATAGTACCTTTGATGTTAAACTTTTGCTGTATTTAAAGCGGCTGTAGAAGAAAAGTAAAGGATTTAAGTTGATTATTAAAAAAAAAATAACATTTTAGACATGTTTCAAGTTTCTTGTTATCGAAATAAGTCTACACATATTAAGAAAAAAAGGCAAAATGAAATCGGCTCCGCCCACTAGTTCGGCACGAATCCAGGATTCTCATTGGCTGCAGTGCTTTCGTAGTTTTGATCCGGTAACAGTATATTAAGACAAAAGAAGCAAAATACAAGCCCCGCCCACCCACCCTGTTTCAATTCTGATGATTTTTTTTTATTCGTCGGGTAGCCGAGAGGCGAAGCTTAATTGTAAAATCCTTATTTTTCTACGAGAAATTCTCATATGAAATATGTTCTTAAGTAATCGTGTTATATAAAGAAAACTAAATGTATTGTATTAATTAAAAAAGAAAACCAAAAGAGAAGCCCCACCCATCCGTCTTGATCTCAATCGTGATGAATTTTTCATTCGTTGTCAGACCGAGGGGCGGAGCTTAATTACAAAATCAATACTTTCCTACAAAAATTTAAAGTGAAAAGAAGAGTACACTACACATATTAAGAAAAACATTTCGTGGAATTCGTGCTGTCAACCAGAAAAGTGTCCCCCGTACTTCAGGGGATTTTCCTTCAGGTTGGCAACACTGCACACTACCGCAATTTGATTGGTTGAAAACCCAACGTCAACGGCAACGCCAACGAATGATATAAACGACGCATAACTTCGTTGCATATTTATCTTACAACGCCAACAGCAACGGCGAACAGCAACGTCAGCGGCAAGTTTATAAATCGACCTTTAATTTTAAATGTCCTTTATTGTTTTTGTGCCATTCTTACGAAAGAACAGAGATTTGTTACTGCCGCCCTACGTTCAGTTTCTTGAGATATTTTTCTCAAGATATTGACTTTTTATCTCAACTTTTCCATGTTGGTGTAGATAATTTTTTTATTCTGGAAAGTACTAATCTTTTTGATATTAGTCATTTAATGTTGTTATCATGTTTTAAATGTTCACGTTTTAGAACTTGAACCTTGGTAAGTCACGCACGCGTGTCTGTACCTTGACTTATGTTGATTTTAAGATTTTTTCTACTTTTCAGTGATGGACAGGTGGTAGGTTAAAATATTTCCATATTTTCTATTGTGTAAGCTGTTGTAAAGGAAATGCACGTATGCATGTTACTATGCATTTGATTGATGATTATAGAAAAATACGAAAAGTGAAAAATAACCTTCCTCTTGAAACTGGTAATTCCATTTTAGAAATTATTTCGGTGTACCAATTTTTTTGTGAAATACATTGTGATAAAGCATTGTAATATTGTATACTTATAAAATTTTACAATCTAAAAGATAAAAGACTTATGATAGATTTGAATAGTGGAAACTCTTTAGTTAGAAAACGAACTATCAGAAATTGGGTAGTTATTATTTAACCAAAAGTAGTAGGTCTTTTTTAAAACTGAGTTAAGTAAGTAGACATGGAGAAGTTGAGAATATTTTGAATATGCATACAAGTTGAAAATAAAAATTTTGCAAACACAATTAACTCTAATAATAGTCTTTATTTTTTTGCACCGATTTTTTTAATTTCTGATCTCGTGACGTAACGTGACTTGCGAAAAAGGAAACAATGCACAATTCAGTTATGTTAAAATGCCAGGCATACAATTAGAGGGGGTATAGAATGATAATCGCAAACACTATTTGACTTGCTGCTTAAATTAGTTATATTTATCGTTATCCTTTTTTTATATTTGTTATGTTTTTCAGTGCGTGTGTTAATCTATTTTTGGTTACACTACAAATAAGACAATTTTTTTTTAATGATGCAGACGTTTTTATGCAAACACTGTTAAAAATAAGCGTTTTGACGTCTGTCAAGAAACGCTAAAAGTGGCATTTTATGCCACTGGTGTTAAATTGAATTACTACCATACAAAATCGCGAAGGCGCATCCGCAGAGGATCGTAAAACACACCTTCTTATTACTTAGGTAAAGTCACGGGAGACGATAAAAGTTTTATAAAAGAGGAAGCGTTTGAAGCAAATTTCAGTTAAGTCTCGAGGTGCCTTCGGTCGTTCTGTAACTGTTAACTGCTAAAATCTTCCAACTTGAATCGCTGCCCGAATTTCTGCTGAATTTTTAAGAAAGCTGGACTGCGAAAAGTTTGCTGAAATCCGGAGGAAGGCCGAACTTAGAAAAATTTTCATGTTGTGTCTGTGTTTCTTCGATATCCGCCGGAATCTTAGTTTTAATTGTTTTTATCACTATTTTTTAGTAGCAATTAGCTAGCGTACAAATACTTAGTCGCATGATCATTTATTTTGTTAAAATTTTATTTAGATTTTTACTTTGTATGACACAAAATGATCGTTGTAAAATGTTCAGTTATATGAAAACAAACAAGGTATAATTATAAACAATGATGCAAAGTTTCTTCATAAATTATTCAACATACCCATTTTTATATAAATGAAAATTCGTTATTCCAAGGAAACCTCGTTTTCTTTAGTGATACGCAACCATGACACTCGATAACAGCCAAATCAAACTTATTTTCAAAAACCAAACGATTTTCTTGACCGGGGCGACAGGGTTTCTGGGCAAAGTCATGATCGCAAAACTGCTAACAGACTGTGAAGGAATTAAAAAGATCTATATGCTGCTACGATCCAAAAAAGGGAAAAACACTGAGCAACGCTTTGAAGAAATTTTTGAGCAGCCTGTGAGTATTGATAGTTTTTTTAAAATCTTCTATATTCCGTTCAGTGTTTTGAGTTGTTAAAATCCAAAACTAGCAACTGGAAGGAGAAAGTTTCGCTAGTTGAAGGGGACTGTGAGGAACCTTTCTTAGGAATAAGCGACGATAATTTGAAAATTTTGAAGAATGAAGTTAATTTTGTTATACATCTTGCGGCGAATGTAAGGTTTGATCAGAGCTTGAAAAAGGCTATTAGTAATGTTAAATCTACTGCAGATCTTTTGGAATTGAGTAAGGGCATAGTTAATTTAAAGGTAGCATGTTTTACATATATTTTCGAAAAATGTAACTTTTGAGTTTCAAGTGTTTCGTTCTTGTATCGACAGCCTATTCCAATTCTATACATTCTCACATTAAGGAAGAGATGTATGATCCACCCATACAGCCTGAACTTCTATTCAGTATGGTGAATGGTCTAGATGAGAATATTTTGACAAATCTTACTCCTGCGTAAGTCCGTTTCTGCTTCCGTTTTTAAAAGATTTTTCGATTCCACTTATAAATGCTTTTTTTAAGATTATTAAGGAAATGGCCGAACACTTATGTGTATAGCAAATGCATTTCTGAACATTTAATGAAAAGTGCAGCTAAAGATTTTCCAGCCACTATAGTTAGGCCATCAATTGGTAAGCAACTTTCCAACATTGAAGTAACCAAATCTTATTTGCCATTATAGTGATGAATTCACTTAAAGAACCACTACCAGGATGGATTGACAATATCTACGGTCCCATTGGAATAGCGATCGGAGCAGGTCTTGGTATCATTAGAACCTTCCATGGCAACCATGACATTGTGGCACATCTCGTACCAGTGGATTACGTTTGTAATTGTATTTTAGCTGCTACGTGGAAAACTGCAAAAGAAAAAAAATCGGTTACTACAGTTTATAATTATATCGGGTTTAAAAGGAATCATCTTAACTGGGGTAAATATATGTAGTTTATACTTATGCTTGCTAGGTCAGAGAAATTTTATTTTAGGACAGTTTTGCAACCATTTGAATTCACAGTACTGGAAAATACCCTTGGAAAATTTAATTTGGTACAACGTTTTCAATATCAGGGGAAAACTGCACAACCAGATTTGCACGATCTTGTTGCACACGATTCCAGCATACTTTATTGATGCTGTTCTCTATTGTATAGGAAAACCAGTCATGTAAATTTTTTTAAAATAACCTTCTCAATTCTTAATTTAACGTGTAATTTTAGTGCTGTCAAAGCCTACGCAAAAATCGATAAAGTTCTCTCGCTTATTTCGTATTTTTCTACCAACAATTTTGATTTTGATGAAGCTAACGTACAAGATTTGTGGACGGAGATGAGCGACGACGACAAAACGTTGTTCAATTTCTCAATGGAAGACTTGCAGTGGAAAAAGTATCTTTACAATTGTGCTATAGGATTCAAGCGCTACATCACGAAGGAACCACCTGTCTCCAGCACAAAAACATATGTAAAATTATTCACCGTTACCATAGCCCATTATTTAATTATTGCAATGTTCTGCTATTTGTTGTATAAATTTGTAACGTTTCTTTTTTGATCCCCAATGGTAAAAGAGATAAAATGTTTGCAAGAATAGCGATACTATACTCGCTTTAGTTTTAGTACTATATATAGGGCTAGGTTAGATTTTAGGACTGAAAATACGATGATCGGTGATTAAAATCGGCGTGGGTAAAACTCAACAATTTATTTCTTAGTAATTCAGATTTACACGACTAATTACACGGCGATTAAGTACAAAATAATTCCGGAGCAACTTGACTAAACGGGTTGAATAAAAATCGTTCCTGAAGGTGGCCTCTATTTAAAACCGTACCTTCTGGAAGTTTCGCAGTCGAGGCCTTACAGAGCCGGAGCATTACACAGAAGCCATGACTGTAAATTGATGCAAGCCGCTTCCGGCAGAAAAGGCGGTCTTTTCTTTATCTTCTGGATGAATACCAACTTGCCAGTAGCCGATTTTTAGGTCTAACGTGGAAAACCAGGCGGATCCTGATAATGTTGTGAACGTGTCATCAATTTGTGGAAGCGGGTAGCTGTTTGACTCCTCTATGACGCCTTCGTCCAACATTTTTCGTACTAGTTCTTCGGATTTCTCTTGTTTTGCCAAAGGTAGTCTTCGTGGAGCTTGACGGATCGGTTGTGCGTCTCCAGTGTTTATGCGATGTTGCACTATGTTTGTACGCCCAGAGGACAGTTCAGATGCGAACATTCCACTGTGTTTCTGTTTCCGTTATGATGAATTATCTTCGTGACTGATTCACAGCCAGCAAGAACCTCGCCACTCTTGATGTTCCTGGATTTGGGAAAAACATTTTCGACACGTACAGGTATGTCATTTTCGGTACTGATTAAAGCACTAGCAATCATGAGATTCTTCTTGGGGGTGTGTAGCGGTTGAATAATGCCGAGGGCAAATCCGGGCTCGATTTCTGCTCTAACTGGAACAATCGTCTCTGTATTCCCTTTGACTTTAACATTCTGGCACGCGATCAGTCTTACAGGCTTGGATTCAATACTGCGTTGATTCAGGACAAACTCTTTATTGCCAAGATGTAGCACTTTCTCCACTGGAGAACCGTGAATCTATGGCGGCTAATCAAATCCATTCCCAAAATGAAGTCATCTTCGATGCCAGCCACGAGAGCGCGATGTCTTATCTTCAGCTGACCAATGTAGATTTCTACTTCTGCCTGGCCCATGATTGGTGTTGACTCTCCAGTGACTGTCTTCAATCTGATTGTTTCGGATGAAGTCGCTAGGTCTTTAGCTCTCAGGAGTCCTCGACATATATATAATTGATACCTCAGCGCCAGTATCGATCGTGATTACTGCGGGAATTCCATTAATCTTTCCCGGTATAGTTGGATTACTGCCTCTGACGAAACTTCCTATCATCACTTTCTTGGGGGCCTTATTCATACCAGCCAGCACATCCCCCAAAGTACTGGCTGTTTTTAGTATTCCTGTAGATTTCTTTGAGGAGATCTCTGTCGTGTGCTTTTCCTCGGAGCTGGTGATCGAGCACGACAATCGCGTTTCTCTTCCAAGACACACCATTCTCTAATCCTTGAGCTAGCCCATCTATTATGCGTTGCGAGAATTTTTCCAACAACTTTTCTACCTTGTCGTTTTCTTCTGTTTCTAATTCTGCCACTCTGACCTTGTGCCAGGTTCTTGAAGAATTGTACGCCCCCTCCGATGATGTCTGGTACCTTGATAGTTGTAGAACTTTGTTAACTTCACCGTCGCGAATGCCATTTACGAAGGTTTCTATCGCAAGCGTCTCCTGAAAAGTTGGTGGTGCGTTGGTGTATGCAAGACGTACCAGTCTCTTGATATCTGCTTCAAATTCCTGAAGGGACTCTCCAACTTTCTGGGTTCTTGTCTTCACTTGAAATTTGTCTCAGATGTTCATCCCCAAATCGAGGTTCTAGGGCAGCAGTTAGGGCACTTGTATCTGTTTCTATCTTCTTCTGATAGAGTTTGCAGTATCTCCAGCGCTGCACCTCGCAAAGCTATTACTAAGGCTTTAGCTTTCTCAAACTGCTTTTTGTACGATGACCAAGCTATCTGACCATCGTGGGTAGGTGGTTGAATCGTTCTAGGGGCCGACGTCACATAACACGAACCAGTGATTAGGTACTGTATTTTTCATTGTCTTTTCAAATGTCTTCATTCGATCTTCTATAGTTTCCATTCGATCTTCCATGTTGTTTTCTATTGCAATCAGATTTGTTTATACGTCTTTCATTTCTTTTCTTATTTCTTCTATCTCATTCTTGTTTGCTTCCACTTCCTTTTGGAATTTTTCACTTAGGCTGGTGAGTATGTCATCTTTTTGCTTGTCTATTTTTGCGTCCATTATTTCCATTTTTCCGTTCACTTTTTCTATTGTTGCCTTCATTTTCTCATCCCTTGCATCCATTTTTTGGTTCATTTCTTCCATGCTTGGACCCATTCTTTCCAATTTTGTGTCCATTTTCTCGTCCATTTCTTTGTTTCTTGCGTCCATTTTCCGTCTCAAGCATAGCCATCATCTGCTTGTTCGTCCATTTTCGCGGCTTGAGCTCTAGTCTCGATAGGCATAAATTCGTCAGGGTTCTTGTCCGATCTGCCCGGATATCGCCGTAATAAAACCGGTTATTAATTTCAGATCTCACTTCCGACACCAGTGTTGTGGTTGACGGGCGAATAATTAATCGGGCGTAGGTAAAACTCAACAATTTATTTCTTTAACTCGAATTACACTACTAACTATAACAACGATAACTTCGCAACTTAAATGCATTCGCTCATTCGACTCTTGACTGAATTATGAATGAATAATTCCTGAGGGTGGCGTATATTTAAATCCGTATTTCGGCGATCCAGCTCTTTCTCGAATTGGGTATTCGCGATTTCCGCTTCCAGGCTTTTCGAGCGCCGCTTCGAGACTTCTTCTAGACCCGTCTCGACAACCGCTTGCATCGGCGCGTCCGTTGAGTCAGACTTCATACGAGAAGCAACGCGTACATACTAGAATACGCATAGGCGTCGTACCGGGGCGGCATATGGGCTTATTTCGTAACAGTATGAATTTCTTAAAAAACATTTGGAGATATTAATTGAGAAAGAGGTGAAAGTGAACTAAAATCTATTTAAAATGTGAAAACAATAAATGTATCCAATATCTTGTACAATACAAGACGAAGTTTCCACGCCAAGATAAAAAAAAATGCTACAGAGGTTACTAATCTTGTGAAAAGAATCGATGCCATGAAAAACGAAAGAGAAGTTAAAATGAGGTCGATTAGTGCTAAATACGACATTTTATCACAACGAGGTTTCGATGAAACAATAAATAAAACAGATGCAGAGACAAATACAACTTCGATGGCGTTCTTGAAAAATCTGTGCAGTTAAGCAAAAATAATATTAGAAAAATCATTGACACAATGTTTACAATGAACACTTAAATGATTTTTATGCATCAGTAAATTTGATCACAGAACAGGTGTAAGACATGACAGTTTCTAAGAAAAATTTTACACTGGTTCGAACCAGGTACATTTTATAGGCCCAGATATACAAATAAAGAATGAGATATATAAAAGGACGCCTGGAATTTATAAACGTACAGGTATTTAAAAATAAGACTACTCATATATATAAAAAGATGTGAGAAAACAAATGCGCATCGAAGAAATTTCACTGAAAATCATGGAATGGATTCGATGAGTACAAGAATTTTATAGAACCAGTGGGGTTTCTAGCACAGGTCAAATGAGGTCAAACTGAGCCAGGAGCCCCACTATATAACTACTTGTAAATTCTGTATTGTTATTAGGTATATTTTGTCACCTACAAATAAGACATTTTTCTATGGTATAATAATTTCAGCTTTTTCAAGATGATCTTATCAAAGCACAATTTTAAAGGTGTTTTTTCTGCCAGGACTATTTAACTATGAATCTTACTTGTCGTTCATTATTCTATCTTCAACTAACCTTTCATTTTGAGCACGAAATCCAACGGATCTTTAATTAACAAAACCCACATAACTAAATCGCAGAGGGTCCAAAAACACCAGTAACCCTTCTTGTTTTATCCATATTTTTCTCATTTTTGTTTATTTTATGGCTAATTTTGCCAATATTACATTTAGTAAAATCGTTTAATTTTTAATAATACTGTTACAATACGGTGCCCCGGCACGACGCCCATGGGTTTTCTAGTATGTGCGGCGATGATGGGTGACTCAACGTCGGTGACGGCGGCTGAACGGCGTTCCCTAAAGAAAGGCCTGGAAGCGGAAGTCGCGATGGGTGCCCAGAATAAGCCTAGGAGCGGTGACGGCGACCGTTCGCGTAGCTCTTTAAATGGCAACCACCGTCGGGAACAGTCAATGAAGTCCAGACAATGGGAGGAGTTGTACATAATCGCTACATAGTTAGTCGTGTAGTTTTGTTAGCTATGAAATAAACTGGTGAGTTTTACCCACGCCGATTTTAAATACCAATCCAACGTAACAATACTACATTTTACGATTAAGAAGAAAAATTAAAAATAAATACAACCTCCATTCAACAAAAATGTTACTCCTATCATATTTTTGTGCATTTAAAAATGATACCTAATTATTACTAATATTAATCTCATGAGAATACATATAACGTATTTGCATGAGATTAGATTTGTACAGTAGGTATGACGCAAAATTATCATTACAAAATGTTACTTTACAATGAAATAAACGAGGTATAATTAAGGACGACGACGGAAAAATTCTCCATAGTCATTCATAAATTATTATTCAACACATCCATCCTTCATAAATAAAAATTACGGACTTTAAGAAAACTTTGTTCTCTTCAGTAAGTCGCAACCATGACACTCTACAACAGCCAAATCAAACTTATTTTCAAAAACCAAACGATTTTCTTGACCGGGGCAACAGGGTTTCTTGGCAAAGTCATGATCGCGAAATTGCTAACAGACTGTGAAGATATTAAAAAGGTCTACATGCTGCTACGATCCAAAAAAGGGAAGAACACTGAGCAACGCTTTGAAGAAATTTTTGAGCAGCCTGTGAGTATTCACAGTTTTCTTTAAATTTTGTATATTCCATTAAGTGTTTTGAGTTGTTAAAATCCAAAAGTAAAAACTGGAGAGAAAAAGTTTCGCTTGTTGAAGGGGACTGTGAAGAACCTTTCTTAGGAATAAGCGACGATAATTTGAAAATTTTGAAAAATGAAGTTAATTTTGTTATCCATCTTGCAGCGAATGTAAGGTTTGATCAGAGTCTGAAAAAGGCTTCTAACAATGTTAAATCTACTGCAGATCTTTTGGAACTGAGTAAGGACATAGTTAATTTAAAGGTAGCATGCTTTTACATATATTTTCGAAAAATGTAACTTTTGAGTTTCAAGTGTTTCGTTCTTGTATCGACAGCTTATTCCAATTGTATAAATTCTCACATTAAGGAAGAGATATATGATCCGCCCATCCAGCCCGAGCTTTTATTTAGTATGGTAAATGGCCTAGAAGAGAGTGTTTTGACAATTTTAACTCCCGCGTAAGTCTGCCTTTATTTTAAAACAATTTCTTGATCCTTTTCACATTTTTTTAAGGTTATTAAAAAAATGGCCGAACACTTATGTGTACAGCAAATGCATATCTGAACATTTATTGAAAAATGCAGTGAAATATTTTCCAGTAACTATAGTTAGGCCATCGATTGGTAAATGACTTGCTAATATTAGGTAAAATAACTAAATCTTAACTGCCATTATAGTTCTGAATTCAATTGAAGAACCAGTACCTGGGTGGGTTGACAACATCTATGGACCCATTGCCTTAGTGATTGGAGGAGCTCTTGGTTACATTAGAACTATCCATGCCTACAATGACATTTTAACATATCTGGTACCAGTGGATTACGTTTGTAATTGTATTTTAGCTGCTACGTGGAAAACCGCAAAAGAAAGGAAGTCTAACGTTACAGTGTTTAATTACATTGGATTTAAAAGGAAACAGCTTACCTGGGGTATATTATTCGTTTTATACTTACTAATGTTTGGCAGAACTGACAAATTTTATTTTAGGAGAGTTCTATTCCTACATGAGTTCATGGTACTGGAAAATACCCTTCCAAAACTTAATTTGGTACAGCGTTTTCAAATTCAGGGGAAAACTGTGTAACCAGATTTCGACGTTCTTGTTGCACACGATTCCAGCATACCTTATTGATGCTGTTCTGTACTGTATGGGAAAACCAACCACGTAAATCTTTCTAAAATAATCTACTTAATTCTTAATCTTAACTTATATTTTAGTGCTGTCAAAGCGTACGCAAAAATCGATAAAGCTCTTAAGCTTACATCGTATTTTACTACCCACAATTTAAATTTTGATGAAGATAACGTACAACATTTGTGGACGGAGATGAGCGATGACGACAAAACGTTGTTCAATTTCTCAATGGAAAATTTACAGTGGAAAAATTATCTTTACGTGTGTCTTCTAGGATTTAAGCTCTACATCACAAAGGAACCAGTTGTCGCCAGCACAGAAACATACGTAAAATTATACGCTGTGACGATAGCCCATTATTTAATTGTTGCAATGTTCTGTTATTTATTGTATACATTTTTAACGATTTTTTTAAATTCCTTCTGGTAAAAGCGATAAAATGTTTGCAAGAATAACGATAGTACCTATACTGATTTTAGTTGTAGGGTTATATAGTGTTAGTGAATGTGGTGATTTTCAATATATCATTAATTATATTATTAGAACCAAAAATAAATCTACATTACTATACCGTTTTTGGGGGCAATGCATAAATTAGTGTTTTTTTTAATGGAACAGCCTATATGTTTTTATCTATTGTAATTGGCTTATTTTTTAGATTTAGATGCATTTTTTATTTTTGAAGTTCTAATGGGTCGTTGCCAACTCCTTTATTTTAATTATCTTTAAATTTGTAACGATACAAATATATGTGTATGAATTATCCATAGGGGGCTTTGTAGCACGAGCGGAATTTGGGGCTCCTGGTCGTGGCTCTTCTCCTACCGACGACGGTGGTTCTATTCTATCGCAAGCACTGCCGCCCAGTACCCCTCTATCACGAAGAAACGTGCCTGTACGAGCAGGCCGTTACGGTCGCAAACTCGTGGTTAGGTCTCGGGACAAGCCGACAGTCATCCCGACCGCCCCTGATTTCTACGCTAGACCTGCATCCTTTGTGCAGATGACGCGACCGCCAGCTCGACCAGGAACCGCGCACTCTGTTTCCGCCACGTGTTCACTTTCTATAACGCTGATATTAACGACAACTGAACAAGTGTTAAAGTTTCAAAAAGAGCAATTAACATCATTTAAATTCGCCATACACTCTCGTGAAATTTTAAGCAGCAAAGAATTTTTATCTGAGATTAAGACACTTTATATGATGGAAGCATTAATCAATAAAATATTTATATGGTCAAAAAACTAGCAAAGATTTATAAAAATAAAAAGATCTGGTGTGAAATAAAACTTGTGCAGATAAAAAGTTACGTGAGATTAGGAACTGCAGAGCATGAAGATTTACGTTCAATTTAAATTATACAGCAAGGAAAATTACTGAGGCTAAAAGTGCGAGATAGAAAAGATTGTATGAGGTGAAAAATTGCTAACGCTAACAAATTTACATGAGATTAATATTTGGTGTCCATTCGAGCTATTGGTTAAATTTTAAAAAGTGAATTTATTCAGCTTCAGTGTGGACCCTCGTTTTACATTCCCCCAAACACCCACAATGTTGTTAACTTGTTCAATGAGAATTTACAGTTCAAACATGTGCTCGGTTTGAAAACACTTTTTTAACATGGCCGCTACCAGATGTTAAATTATGCCACACTTTATGAACGATTCAAACAAAGAGTTTACATTATGTTAAATTATGCCACACTTTATCAACGATTCAAACAAAGCATTTACATTATGTTAATTTATGCCTTGATCCAAGTGACTGGTTACTTAAATCGCAATCTTGTGTGTGGAATTAAGAAGTGTTATAATGTAACACTTAAGTATAAGCATCCAGAAGCCTTATTCATAATTTGTGTATTTCATGAAATCTCCTAGCAAGTGCTCTATCTGAACAAATCTAATGTCTGTTAAATTGTGTTAGAATCAGTTAACGATTAAAATCCTAACATGAGCTGTGAATTTACAAACAATAAAATAAATTTACAACACGTGTTAGCGTCGGTCGAAAATTCGCATATTTCTGCTTCGAAAGCCGCAAGAATTAGGTAAATAAGCGGATTGGGGAAACTGTGGCGTTGTCGTCGTTACGATTAATTTTCGTTAAACAAAGGCTCTCCCTTTTTTATTAACTACAAAACCAACTAAACTTAACCTAACTTACAAACCAAAAGTGACGCCACCGAACAGAGGGACGCATCTACCAAACCAGCCAACTTCTACCAACCCTCTCACTAAAATTCCCTAGCAGAAGTACCAGCTACCAGAAAGAACTAAATGGGCACATGGTTGCCTATGCAGTTTTTACTCTCGTTTCCAAATTTACATTTGTTAAGATATAAAGACATAAGTTTGACCATTTTGTCCATCTCGCGGAATATCTAGAAGGGAAGTATGGGTTTAAATCTAGTTTTTGACAAGTCGGTTTTAGCCAGCTAAGTTTAGATCATAAATGTCGTTCTTTCAATCTGGCACTGCATTCGTATGTCAAGTAAAAAAAGTAACTTTTCTAAGTAGACCAGAATACTAGATTTGTAAATTCTATACTATATTACGTTACATACAAGGTTACATTCTATAAAAATGAATGAGTTATTATTAAGAACGAGGACAAAAGGTTTCTTTAAACACATTCATAAATTATTCAGCATATCCATCGTTAATAAATGAAATTTTTTTGCGTATTTCAAGAAAAGCACATTCTCTTTAGTAAGTCGCAACCATGACACCCGACAACAGCCAAATCAAACATATTTCAAAAACCAAACGATTTTCGTGACCGGGGGAACAGGGTTTTTGGGCAAAGTGATGATCGGAAAACTGCTAACAGATTGTGAAGATATTAAAAAGATTTACTTGCTGCTACGATCCAAAAAAGGGAAGAACACTGAGCAACGCTTTGACGAAATTTTTGAGCAGCCTGTGAGTATTGACAGTTTTCTTAAAATTTTGTACATTCTGTTCAGTGTTTTGAGTTCTTAAAATTAAAAACTAGCAACTGGAAGGAAAAAGTTTCGCTGGTTGAAGGGGACTGTGAAGAACCTTTCTTAGGAATAACCGATAATTTGAAAATTTAAAAAAATGAAGTTAATTTTGTTATACATCTTGCGGCGAATGTAAGGTTTGATCAGAGCTTGAAAAAGGCTGCTAGTAATGTTAAATCTACTGCAGATCTTTTGGAATTGAGTAAGGGTATAGTTAATTTAAAGGTAGCATGTTTTACATATATTTTCGAAAAATGTAACTTTTGAGTTTCAAGTGTTTCGTTCTTGTATCGACAGCCTATTCCAATTCTATACATTCTCACATTAAGGAAGAGATGTATGATCCGCCCGTACAGCCTGAATTTCTATTCAGTATGGTGAATGATCTAGATGAGAGTGTTTTCACAAATGTTACTCCTGCGTAAGTCCGTTTTACGTAACATTAAAAAATTTCTCCTTCCGTTTTTAAAGGATTTTTCGACTCCACTTATAAATGCCTTTTTTTAAGATGATTAAATAAATGGCCGAACACTTATGTGTATACCAAATGCATTTCTGAACATTTAATGAAAAGTGCAGCTAAACATTTTCCAGCCACTATAGTTAGGCCATCAATTGGTAAGCAACTTTCCAACATTGAAGTAACCAAATCTTATTTGCCATTCTAGTGATGAATTCACTTAAAGAACCACTGCCAGGATGGATTGACAATATCTACGGTCCCATTAGGATAGTGATAGGAGCAGGTCTTGGTATCATTAGAACCTTCCATGGCAACCATGACATTGTGGTACATCTCGTACCAGTGGATTACGTTTGTAATTGTATTTTAGCTGCTACGTGGAAAACCGCAAAGGAAAAAAAACTGACATTACAGTTTTTAATTACATCGGGTTTAAAAGGAATCAGCTTAACTGTGATAAATATATGTAGTTTATACTTATGTTTGCTAGATAAGAGAAATTTTATTTTACGACAGTTTTGCTACCGTTTGAATTCACTGGAAAATAGCCTTGGAAAATTTAATTTGGTACAACGTTTTCAATTTCAGGGGAAAACGGTACAACCAGATTTGTATGATCTTGTTTCACACGATTCCAGCATACCTTATGGATGCTGTTCTCTATTGTATAGGAAAACCAACCATGTAAAAATTTTTTTGAAATAACCTACTCAATTCTTAATTTAACGTGTAATTTTAGTGCTGTTAAAGCCTACACAAAAATCGATAAAGTTCTTACGCTTATCTCGTATTTTACTACCCACAATTTTGATTTTGATGAAGATAACGTACAAGATTTGTGGACGGACATGAGCGACGACGACAAAAGGTTGTTCAATTTCTCAATGGAAGACTTACAGTGGAAAAAGTATCTTTACAATTGTGCTATAGGATTCAAGGTCTACATTACGAAGGAACCACCTGTCTCCAGCACAAAAACATATGTAAAATTATTCACCGTTACCATAGCCCATTATTTAATTATTGTAATGTTCTGCTATTTGTTGTATAAATTTGTAACGTTTTTTTTTATCCCCACTGGTAAAAGAGATAAAATGTTTGCAAGAATAGCGATACTATACTCGCTTTAGTTTTAGTACTATATACAGGGCTAGGTTAGATCTTAGGACTGAAAATACATATATTGTTACGATGATCGGTGATTAAAATCGGCGTGGGCAAAACTCAACAATTTATTTTTTAGTAATTACACAGCAATTAAGTACAAAAGAATTGCGGAGTAACTTGGTTGGACTCTGTTTTGACTAAACTGCCTGAATAATAGTCGTTCTTTCTGGATTGCCCATCGCGACTTCCGCTTGCAGGCTTTTCTATGGCGAACGCCGCCCGGCCGCCGTCATCGACGATGAGTCATCATCGCCGTACATACTAGAACCCATAGGCGTCGTACCAGGGCGCCCAATGATTTTTTTTTGTAACAATATAAATAAATGCGACCCATTTCAAATTGGTTTTTCAATTTTTCTATTCACACCAAACTTTATAAAAAGTATGCAACAATAAATGTACAAAAAGTATGATGGATGTTGTTTTCTTTGACAAATGACATGACAAATATTTCCATGGCCAACTCTAATCTGAAAACTTTTTGATCACGCGTTAGAAAGATCTTAAACTGTCAACATGCCAGTTCCGGTAAAATATGAGTATCCAGAATTGGAGGTGAAAGAGATAATCTGACTTATGCATGTATATATTACTAGTATATAGATCATATAAGGTGTTATCACAAGACAAAACTTGTAAAAAATATGCAAAAAAAGTTTTTATGAATTCGAAAATATATCTGATATGATTGACCTAAAAAAGAAATTGATTGAGAAAATAAAACAGTTACAAAGGAAATTAGACCTAATTAAAGAAACTCAAAGAAATGAAGGAAAAAAGTATGAATCTGTTAAAAAACATTTTGAGATATTAATTGAGAAAGGGGTGAAAGTGAACTAAAAATTATTCAAAATGTGAAAAAATATCTTGACAGTACGCCTACAAAGCGAAAGATGGAAAATACAATTTTGGCTCCTGTCGAGAGACAAAAAAATGTATTAGTACAATACATGACGAAGTTTCCACGCCAAGACAAAAAATAATTGCTACAGAGGTTACTAATCTTGTGAAAAAAATCGATGCAATCAAAAACGAAAGAGAAGATAAAATGAGGTCGATTAGTGCTAAATGCGACATTTTATCACAAGGAGGTTTTGATGAAACAATAAATAAAACAGATGCAAAAATTTCACTGAAAATGATCGAATGGCTTCGATGAATACGAAAATTTTATAGGACCAGTGGGGTTTCTAGCACAGGTCAAATGAGGTCAAACTGAGCCAGCATATATATATATATATATATATATATATATGTTCATAAAGTGGGCTTTTCCGCACATTTTTCGAGTAAATTTCAGTCAGTTTGGCATATTTTGTGCACTTTCGCACTGGTGCCAAACTACCACCGCACCCGGTCGGCAGTTCGGCACGTGATTTGGCAACATGGTATAGGATCGACAAACATGCAACAGAAAATCATTAATTGAAAGCAGAATTTCTTCTTTCCACAGGTAGATGGCAATATGAGAATATTTATCATAAGCAAAATCGGAAAATAGTGAATAATGCCAAAGTTCGGCGACCAATTCAAGCAGTAATTCAAATTTTTAACAAACAATTCTAGTACTGGGAACCAAAGGCATTATTAACTATTTAAATTTTCGTATTTTGGTGACTGACAGCTATTTTCTTGTGTGCCAAACTGCCTGTTGCATGCATACGGTGCGCATTTAACAGGCAGTTTCGCATGATTTTTATTTTTTCCTAAAATATTTCATCGTTAAAAAAAGGTATTTTTAACAACAAAAGACTTTATATTACGCGTAAGAATATTCTGAGCAAACTAAGTGTAAGTATTATGCAGTATATGTTTTGTTATTTAAAAAAAAGTATATTTCTACATTATGAATTGTGTCTGGACATGTTAAGTGGGTGCTGATGTCCTAACAGACCTACTCAGTCGGAAATTCACATCATTAGCAAACAGAAGTGGTTAAGGAAGTAAAAACAAAATTAAGTTTCGCTACTTTCGCATTTAGCTTAAGTTGCAATGGATTTACGTATTTATTGGACAAACTATTTAGAGGTTTTTAATGGTGTAATGGTCCAATTCAAGCGAAAACTTAAAATTTCAGCAAAAGTGATATACTTAGAAATTAAAAACGTCATTAATTTTCAAAATTTTCTCATTTTGCTGACTATGACATTTTATAAATTTTAGCGTGTGTGTCAAACTGTTGCTGCTTCGTACAGTACGCATAATGCAGTACTTACTTAATTTTTTCGAAAACAAGCAACTTCTGCAGTAAATAATGTATCTGAACGTAATAATCGGTTTATTAATGTTTCAAAAGCCTAATTCAAACTGCAATTTACATCTTAAACAAACAGGAGATACTAGGGAAGTAAGGGTGTAATTAATTGTAATAATTTTCGTATTTTGATGACCTTGACAGATATCTTGGGTGCCAAACTGCCTGTTGCATGCATTCGGTACTCATTTAACGGGCAGTTTCGCATGATTTTTTTTTTTCCTAAAATATTTCATCTCTAAAAAAAGGGATTTTAACAACAAAAGATTTTATATTACGCGTAAGAATATTCTGAGCAAGCTAAGTGTAAGTATTATGCAGTATATGTTTTGTTATTTAAAAAAAAGTATATTTCTACATTATGAATTGTGTCTGGACATGTTAAGTGGGTGCTGATGTCCTAACAGACCTACTCAGTCGGAAATTCACATCATTAGCAAACAGAAGTGGTTAAGGAAGTAAAAACAAAATTAAGTTTCGCTACTTTCGCATTTAGCTTAAGTTGCAATGGATTTACGTATTTATTGGACAAACTATTTAGAGGTTTTTAATGGTGTAATGGTCCAATTCAAGCGAAAACTTAAAATTTCAGCAAAAGTGATATACTTAGAAATTAAAAACGTCATTAATTGTCAAAATTTTCTCATTTTGCTGACTATGACATTTTATAAATTTTAGCGTGTGTGTCAAACTGTTGCTGCTTGCGTACAGTACGCATAATGCAGTACTTACTTAATTTTTTCGAAAACAAGCAACTTCTGCAGTAAATTATGTATCTAAACGTAATAATCGGTTTATTAATGTTTCAAAAGCCTAATACAAACTGCAATTTACATCTTAAACAAACAGGAGATACTAGGGAAGTCAGGGTCTAATTAATTGTAATAATTTTCGTATTTTGATGACCTTGACAGGTATCTTTGGTGCCAAACTGCCTGTTGCATGCATACGGTACGCATTTAACAGGCAGTTTCGCATGATTTTTATTTTTTCCTAAAATATTTCATCTCTAAAAAAAGGGATTTTAACAACAAAAGACTTTATATTACGCGTAAGAATATTCTGAGCAAGCTAAGTGTAAGTATTATGCAGTATATGTTTTGTTATTTAAAAAAAAGTATATTTCTACATTATGAATTGTGTCTGGACATGTTAAGTGGGTGCTGATGTCCTAACAGACCTACTCAGTCGGAAATTCACATCATTAGCAAAGAGAAGTGGTTAAGGTAGTAAAAACAAAATTAAGTTTCGCCACTTTCGCATTTAGCTTAAGTTGCCATGGATTTACGTATTTATTGGACAAATAATTAGAGGTTTTTAATGGTGGAATGGTCCAATTCAAGCGAAAACTTAAAATTTCAGCAAAAGTGATATACCTAGAATTTAAAAACGTCATTAATTGTCAAAATTTTCTCATTTTGCTGACTATGACATTTTATAAATTTTAGCGTGTGTGTCAAACTGTTGCTGCTTGCGTACAGTACGCATAATGCAGTACTTACTTAATTTTTTCGAAAACAAGCAACTTCTGCAGTAAATAATGTATCTGAACGTAATAATCGGTTTATTAATGTTTCAAAAGCCTAATACAAACTGCAATTTACATCTTAAACAAACAGGAGATACTAGGGAAGTAAGGGTGTTATTAATTATAATAATTTTCGTATTTTGATGACCTTGACAGGTATCTTTGGTGCCAAACTGCCTGTTGCATGCATACGGTACGCATTTAACAGGCAGTTTCGCATGATTTTTATTTTTTCCTAAAATATTTCATCTCTAAAAAAAGGGATTTTAACAACAAAAGACTTTATATTACGCGTAAGAATATTCTGAGCAAGCTAAGTGTAAGTATTATGCAGTATATGTTTTGTTATTTAAAAAAAAGTCTATTTCTACATTATGAATTGTGTCTGGACATGTTAAGTGGGTGCTGATGTCCTAACAGACCTACTCAGTCGGAAATTCACATCATTAGCAAAGAGAAGTGGTTAAGGTAGTAAAAACAAAATTAAGTTTCGCCACTTTCGCATTTAGCTTAAGTTGCCATGGATTTACGTATTTATTGGACAAATAATTAGAGGTTTTTAATGGTGGAATGGTCCAATTCAAGCGAAAACTTAAAATTTCAGCAAAAGTGATATACCTAGAATTTAAAAACGTTTAATTGTCAAAATTTTCTCATTTTGCTGACTATGACATTTTATAAATTTTAGCGTGTGTGTCAAACTGTTGCTGCTTGCGTACAGTACGCATAATGCAGTACTTACTTAATTTTTTCGAAAACAAGCAACTTCTGCAGTAAATAATGTATCTAAACGTAAAAATCGGTTTATTAATGTTTCAAAAGCCTAATACAAACTGCAATTTACATCTTAAACAAACAGGAGATACTAGGGAAGTCAGGGTCTAATTAATTGTAATAATTTTCGTATTTTGATGACCTTGACAGGTATCTTTGGTGCCAAACTGCCTGTTGCATGCATACGGTACGCATTTAACAGGCAGTTTCGCATGATTTTTATTTTTTCCTAAAATATTTCATCTCTAAAAAAAGGGATTTTAACAACAAAAGACTTTATATTACGCGTAAGAATATTCTGAGCAAGCTAAGTGTAAGTATTATGCAGTATATGTTTTGTTATTTAAAAAAAAGTATATTTCTACATTATGAATTGTGTCTGGACATGTTAAGTGGGTGGTGATGTCCTAACAGACCTACTCAGTCGGAAATTCACATCATTAGCAAACAGAAGTGGTTAAGGAAGTAAAAACAAAATTAAGTTTCGCTACTTTCGCATTTAGCTTACGTTGCAATGGATTTACGTATTTATTGGACAAACTATTTAGAGGTTTTTAATGGTGTAATGGTCCAATTCAAGCGAAAACTTAAAATTTCAGCAAAAGTGATATACTTAGAAATTAAAAACGTCATTAATTGTCAAAATTTTCTCATTTTGCTGACTATGACATTTTATAAATTTTAGCGTGTGTGTCAAACTGTTGCTGCTTGCGTACAGTACGCATAATGCAGTACTTACTTAATTTTTTCGAAAACAAGCAACTTCTGCAGTAAATAATGTATCTGAACGTAATAATCGGTTTATTAATGTTTCAAAAGCCTAATACAAACTGCAATTTACATCTTAAACAAACCGGAGATACTAGGGAAGTAAGGGTGTAATTAATTGTAATAATTTTCGTATTTTGATGACCTTGACAGGTATCTTTGGTGCCAAACTGCCTGTTGCATGCATACGGTACGCATTTAACAGGCAGTTTCGCATGATTTTTATTTTTTCCTAAAATATTTCATCTCTAAAAAAAGGGATTTTAACAACAAAAGACTTTATATTACGCGTAAGAATATTCTGAGCAAGCTAAGTGTAAGTATTATGCAGTATATGTTTTGTTATTTAAAAAAAAGTATATTTCTACATTATGAATTGTGTCTGGACATGTTAAGTGGGTGCTGATGTCCTAACAGACCTACTCAGTCGGAAATTCACATCATTAGCAAAGAGAAGTGGTTAAGGTAGTAAAAACAAAATTAAGTTTCGCCACTTTCGCATTTAGCTTAAGTTGCCATGGATTTACGTATTTATTGGACAAACTAATTAGAGGTTTTTAATGGTGGAATGGTCCCATTCAAGCGAAAACTTAAAATTTCAGCAAAAGTGATATACTTAGAAATTAAAAACGTCATTAATTGTCAAAATTTTCTCATTTTGCTGACTATGACATTTTATAAATTTTAGCGTGTGTGTCAAACTGTTGCTGCTTACGTACAGTACGCATAATGCAGTACTTACTTAATTTTTTCGAAAACAAGCAACTTCTGCAGTAAATAATGTATCTGAACGTAATAATCGGTTTATTAATGTTTCAAAAGCCTAATACAAACTGCAATTTACATCTTAAACAAATAGGAGATACTAGGGGAGTCAGGGTCTAATTAATTGTAATAATTTTCATATTTTGATGACCTTGACAGGTATCTTTGGTGCCAAACTGCCTGTTGCATGCATACGGTACGCATTTAACAGGCAGTTTCGCATGATTTTTATTTTTTCCTAAAATATTTCATCTCTAAAAAAAGGGATTTTAACAACAAAAGACTTTATATTACGCGTAAGAATATTCTGAGCAAGCTAAGTGTAAGTATTATGCAGTATATGTTTTGTTATTTAAAAAAAAATTATATTTCTACATTATGAATTGTGTCTGGACATGTTAAGTGGGTGCTGATGTCCTAACAGACCTACTCAGTCGGAAATTCACATCATTAGCAAAGAGAAGTGGTTAAGGTAGTAAAAACAAAATTAAGTTTCGCCACTTTCGCATTTAGCTTAAGTTGCCATGGATTTACGTATTTATTGGACAAATAATTAGAGGTTTTTAATGGTGGAATGGTCCAATTCAAGCGAAAACTTAAAATTTCAGCAAAAGTGATATACCTAGAATTTAAAAACGTCATTAATTGTCAAAATTTTCTCATTTTGCTGACTATGACATTTTATAAATTTTAGCGTGTGTGTCAAACTGTTGCTGCTTGCGTACAGTACGCATAATGCAGTACTTACTTAATTTTTTCGAAAACAAGCAACTTCTGCAGTAAATAATGTATCTGAACGTAATAATCGGTTTATTAATGTTTCAAAAGCCTAATACAAACTGCAATTTACATCTCAAACAAACAGGAGATACTAGGGAAGTAAGGGTGTAATTAATTATAATAATTTTCGTATTTTGATGACCTTGACAGGTATCTTTGGTGCCAAACTGCCTGTTGCATGCATACGGTACGCATTTAACAGGCAGTTTCGCTTGATTTTTATTTTTTCCTAAAATATTTCATCTCTAAAAAAAGGGATTTTAACAACAAAAGACTTTATATTACGCGTAAGAATATTCTGAGCAAGCTAAGTGTAAGTATTATGCAGTATATGTTTTGTTATTTAAAAAAAGTATATTTCTACATTATGAATTGTGTCTGGACATGTTAAGTGGGTGCTGATGTCCTAACAGACCTACTCAGTCGGAAATTCACATCATTAGCAAACAGAAGTGGTTAAGGAAGTAAAAACAAAATTAAGTTTCGCTACTTTCGCATTTAGCTTAAGTTGCAATGGATTTACGTATTTATTGGACAAACTATTTAGAGGTTTTTAATGGTGTAATGGTCCAATTCAAGCGAAAACTTAAAATTTCAGCAAAAGTGATATACTTAGAAATTAAAAACGTCATTAATTGTCAAAATTTTCTCATTTTGCTGACTATGACATTTTATAAATTTTAGCGTGTGTGTCAAACTGTTGCTGCTTGCGTACAGTACGCATAATGCAGTACTTACTTAATTTTTTCGAAAACAAGCAACTTCTGCAGTAAATTATGTATCTAAACGTAATAATCGATTTATTAATGTTTCAAAAGCCTAATACAAACTGCAATTTACATCTTAAACAAACAGGAGATACTAGGGAAGTCAGGGTCTAATTAATTGTAATAATTTTCGTATTTTGATGACCTTGACAGGTATCTTTGGTGCCAAACTGCCTGTTGCATGCATACGGTACGCATTTAACAGGCAGTTTCGCATGATTTTTATTTTTTCCTAAAATATTTCATCTCTAAAAAAAGGGATTTTAACAACAAAAGACTTTATATTACGCGTAAGAATATTCTGAGCAAGCTAAGTGTAAGTATTATGCAGTATATGTTTTGTTATTTAAAAAAAAGTATATTTCTACATTATGAATTGTGTCTGGACATGTTAAGTGGGTGCTGATGTCCTAACAGACCTACTCAGTCGGAAATTCACATCATTAGCAAAGAGAAGTGGTTAAGGTAGTAAAAACAAAATTAAGTTTCGCCACTTTCGCATTTAGCTTAAGTTGCCATGGATTTACGTATTTATTGGACAAATAATTAGAGGTTTTTAATGGTGGAATGGTCCAATTCAAGCGAAAACTTAAAATTTCAGCAAAAGTGATATACCTAGAATTTAAAAACGTCATTAATTGTCAAAATTTTCTCATTTTGCTGACTATGACATTTTATAAATATTAGCGTGTGTGTCAAACTGTTGCTGCTTGCGTACAGTACGCATAATGCAGTACTTACTTAATTTTTTCGAAAACAAGCAACTTCTGCAGTAAATAATGTATCTGAACGTAATAATCGGTTTATTAATGTTTCAAAAGCCTAATACAAACTGCAATTTACATCTTAAACAAACAGGAGATACTAGGGAAGTAAGGGTGTTATTAATTATAATAATTTTCGTATTTTGATGACCTTGACAGGTATCTTTGGTGCCAAACTGCCTGTTGCATGCATACGGTACGCATTTAACAGGCAGTTTCGCATGATTTTTATTTTTTCCTAAAATATTTCATCTCTAAAAAAAGGGATTTTAACAACAAAAGACTTTATATTACGCGTAAGAATATTCTGAGCAAGCTAAGTGTAAGTATTATGCAGTATATGTTTTGTTATTTAAAAAAAAGTCTATTTCTACATTATGAATTGTGTCTGGACATGTTAAGTGGGTGCTGATGTCCTAACAGACCTACTCAGTCGGAAATTCACATCATTAGCAAAGAGAAGTGGTTAAGGTAGTAAAAACAAAATTAAGTTTCGCCACTTTCGCATTTAGCTTAAGTTGCCATGGATTTACGTATTTATTGACCAAATAATTAGAGGTTTTTAATGGTGGAATGGTCCAATTCAAGCGAAAACTTAAAATTTCAGCAAAAGTGATATACCTAGAATTTAAAAACGTCATTAATTGTCAAAATTTTCTCATTTTGCTGACTATGACATTTTATAAATTTTAGCGTGTGTGTCAAACTGTTGCTGCTTGCGTACAGTACGCATAATGCAGTACTTACTTAATTTTTTCGAAAACAAGCAACTTCTGCAGTAAATAATGTATCTAAACGTAAAAATCGGTTTATTAATGTTTCAAAAGCCTAATACAAACTGCAATTTACATCTTAAACAAACAGGAGATACTAGGGAAGTCAGGGTCTAATTAATTGTAATAATTTTCGTATTTTGATGACCTTGACAGGTATCTTTGGTGCCAAACTGCCTGTTGCATGCATACGGTACGCATTTAACAGGCAGTTTCGCATGATTTTTATTTTTTCCTAAAATATTTCATCTCTAAAAAAAGGGATTTTAACAACAAAAGACTTTATATTACGCGTAAGAATATTCTGAGCAAGCTAAGTGTAAGTATTATGCAGTATATGTTTTGTTATTTAAAAAAAAGTATATTTCTACATTATGAATTGTGTCTGGACATGTTAAGTGGGTGGTGATGTCCTAACAGACCTACTCAGTCGGAAATTCACATCATTAGCAAACAGAAGTGGTTAAGGAAGTAAAAACAAAATTAAGTTTCGCTACTTTCGCATTTAGCTTACGTTGCAATGGATTTACGTATTTATTGGACAAACTATTTAGAGGTTTTTAATGGTGTAATGGTCCAATTCAAGCGAAAACTTAAAATTTCAGCAAAAGTGATATACTTAGAAATTAAAAACGTCATTAATTGTCAAAATTTTCTCATTTTGCTGACTATGACATTTTATAAATTTTAGCGTGTGTGTCAAACTGTTGCTGCTTGCGTACAGTACGCATAATGCAGTACTTACTTAATTTTTTCGAAAACAAGCAACTTCTGCAGTAAATAATGTATCTGAACGTAATAATCGGTTTATTAATGTTTCAAAAGCCTAATACAAACTGCAATTTACATCTTAAACAAACCGGAGATACTAGGGAAGTAAGGGTGTAATTAATTGTAATAATTTTCGTATTTTGATGACCTTGACAGGTATCTTTGGTGCCAAACTGCCTGTTGCATGCATACGGTACGCATTTAACAGGCAGTTTCGCATGATTTTTATTTTTTCCTAAAATATTTCATCTCTAAAAAAAGGGATTTTAACAACAAAAGACTTTATATTACGCGTAAGAATATTCTGAGCAAGCTAAGTGTAAGTATTATGCAGTATATGTTTTGTTATTTAAAAAAAAGTATATTTCTACATTATGAATTGTGTCTGGACATGTTAAGTGGGTGGTGATGTCCTAACAGACCTACTCAGTCGGAAATTCACATCATTAGCAAACAGAAGTGGTTAAGGAAGTAAAAACAAAATTAAGTTTCGCTACTTTCGCATTTAGCTTACGTTGCAATGGATTTACGTATTTATTGGACAAACTATTTAGAGGTTTTTAATGGTGTAATGGTCCAATTCAAGCGAAAACTTAAAATTTCAGCAAAAGTGATATACTTAGAAATTAAAAACGTCATTAATTGTCAAAATTTTCTCATTTTGCTGACTATGACATTTTATAAATTTTAGCGTGTGTGTCAAACTGTTGCTGCTTACGTACAGTACGCATAATGCAGTACTTACTTAATTTTTTCGAAAACAAGCAACTTCTGCAGTAAATAATGTATCTGAACGTAATAATCGGTTTATTAATGTTTCAAAAGCCTAATACAAACTGCAATTTACATCTTAAACAAATAGGAGATACTAGGGGAGTCAGGGTCTAATTAATTGTAATAATTTTCATATTTTGATGACCTTGACAGGTATCTTTGGTGCCAAACTGCCTGTTGCATGCATACGGTACGCATTTAACAGGCAGTTTCGCATGATTTTTATTTTTTCCTAAAATATTTCATCTCTAAAAAAAGGGATTTTAACAACAAAAGACTTTATATTACGCGTAAGAATATTCTGAGCAAGCTAAGTGTAAGTATTATGCAGTATATGTTTTGTTATTTAAAAAAAAATTATATTTCTACATTATGAATTGTGTCTGGACATGTTAAGTGGGTGCTGATGTCCTAACAGACCTACTCAGTCGGAAATTCACATCATTAGCAAAGAGAAGTGGTTAAGGTAGTAAAAACAAAATTAAGTTTCGCCACTTTCGCATTTAGCTTAAGTTGCCATGGATTTACGTATTTATTGGACAAATAATTAGAGGTTTTTAATGGTGGAATGGTCCAATTCAAGCGAAAACTTAAAATTTCAGCAAAAGTGATATACCTAGAATTTAAAAACGTCATTAATTGTCAAAATTTTCTCATTTTGCTGACTATGACATTTTATAAATTTTAGCGTGTGTGTCAAACTGTTGCTGCTTGCGTACAGTACGCATAATGCAGTACTTACTTAATTTTTTCGAAAACAAGCAACTTCTGCAGTAAATAATGTATCTGAACGTAATAATCGGTTTATTAATGTTTCAAAAGCCTAATACAAACTGCAATTTACATCTCAAACAAACAGGAGATACTAGGGAAGTAAGGGTGTAATTAATTATAATAATTTTCGTATTTTGATGACCTTGACAGGTATCTTTGGTGCCAAACTGCCTGTTGCATGCATACGGTACGCATTTAACAGGCAGTTTCGCTTGATTTTTATTTTTTCCTAAAATATTTCATCTCTAAAAAAAGGGATTTTAACAACAAAAGACTTTATATTACGCGTAAGAATATTCTGAGCAAGCTAAGTGTAAGTATTATGCAGTATATGTTTTGTTATTTAAAAAAAGTATATTTCTACATTATGAATTGTGTCTGGACATGTTAAGTGGGTGCTGATGTCCTAACAGACCTACTCAGTCGGAAATTCACATCATTAGCAAACAGAAGTGGTTAAGGAAGTAAAAACAAAATTAAGTTTCGCTACTTTCGCATTTAGCTTAAGTTGCAATGGATTTACGTATTTATTGGACAAACTATTTAGAGGTTTTTAATGGTGTAATGGTCCAATTCAAGCGAAAACTTAAAATTTCAGCAAAAGTGATATACTTAGAAATTAAAAACGTCATTAATTGTCAAAATTTTCTCATTTTGCTGACTATGACATTTTATAAATTTTAGCGTGTGTGTCAAACTGTTGCTGCTTGCGTACAGTACGCATAATGCAGTACTTACTTAATTTTTTCGAAAACAAGCAACTTCTGCAGTAAATTATGTATCTAAACGTAATAATCGATTTATTAATGTTTCAAAAGCCTAATACAAACTGCAATTTACATCTTAAACAAACAGGAGATACTAGGGAAGTCAGGGTCTAATTAATTGTAATAATTTTCGTATTTTGATGACCTTGACAGGTATCTTTGGTGCCAAACTGCCTGTTGCATGCATACGGTACGCATTTAACAGGCAGTTTCGCATGATTTTTATTTTTTCCTAAAATATTTCATCTCTAAAAAAAGGGATTTTAACAACAAAAGACTTTATATTACGCGTAAGAATATTCTGAGCAAGCTAAGTGTAAGTATTATGCAGTATATGTTTTGTTATTTAAAAAAAAGTATATTTCTACATTATGAATTGTGTCTGGACATGTTAAGTGGGTGCTGATGTCCTAACAGACCTACTCAGTCGGAAATTCACATCATTAGCAAAGAGAAGTGGTTAAGGTAGTAAAAACAAAATTAAGTTTCGCCACTTTCGCATTTAGCTTAAGTTGCCATGGATTTACGTATTTATTGGACAAATAATTAGAGGTTTTTAATGGTGGAATGGTCCAATTCAAGCGAAAACTTAAAATTTCAGCAAAAGTGATATACCTAGAATTTAAAAACGTCATTAATTGTCAAAATTTTCTCATTTTGCTGACTATGACATTTTATAAATATTAGCGTGTGTGTCAAACTGTTGCTGCTTGCGTACAGTACGCATAATGCAGTACTTACTTAATTTTTTCGAAAACAAGCAACTTCTGCAGTAAATAATGTATCTGAACGTAATAATCGGTTTATTAATGTTTCAAAAGCCTAATACAAACTGCAATTTACATCTTAAACAAACAGGAGATACTAGGGAAGTAAGGGTGTTATTAATTATAATAATTTTCGTATTTTGATGACCTTGACAGGTATCTTTGGTGCCAAACTGCCTGTTGCATGCATACGGTACGCATTTAACAGGCAGTTTCGCATGATTTTTATTTTTTCCTAAAATATTTCATCTCTAAAAAAAGGGATTTTAACAACAAAAGACTTTATATTACGCGTAAGAATATTCTGAGCAAGCTAAGTGTAAGTATTATGCAGTATATGTTTTGTTATTTAAAAAAAAGTCTATTTCTACATTATGAATTGTGTCTGGACATGTTAAGTGGGTGCTGATGTCCTAACAGACCTACTCAGTCGGAAATTCACATCATTAGCAAAGAGAAGTGGTTAAGGTAGTAAAAACAAAATTAAGTTTCGCCACTTTCGCATTTAGCTTAAGTTGCCATGGATTTACGTATTTATTGACCAAATAATTAGAGGTTTTTAATGGTGGAATGGTCCAATTCAAGCGAAAACTTAAAATTTCAGCAAAAGTGATATACCTAGAATTTAAAAACGTCATTAATTGTCAAAATTTTCTCATTTTGCTGACTATGACATTTTATAAATTTTAGCGTGTGTGTCAAACTGTTGCTGCTTGCGTACAGTACGCATAATGCAGTACTTACTTAATTTTTTCGAAAACAAGCAACTTCTGCAGTAAATAATGTATCTAAACGTAAAAATCGGTTTATTAATGTTTCAAAAGCCTAATACAAACTGCAATTTACATCTTAAACAAACAGGAGATACTAGGGAAGTCAGGGTCTAATTAATTGTAATAATTTTCGTATTTTGATGACCTTGACAGGTATCTTTGGTGCCAAACTGCCTGTTGCATGCATACGGTACGCATTTAACAGGCAGTTTCGCATGATTTTTATTTTTTCCTAAAATATTTCATCTCTAAAAAAAGGGATTTTAACAACAAAAGACTTTATATTACGCGTAAGAATATTCTGAGCAAGCTAAGTGTAAGTATTATGCAGTATATGTTTTGTTATTTAAAAAAAAGTATATTTCTACATTATGAATTGTGTCTGGACATGTTAAGTGGGTGGTGATGTCCTAACAGACCTACTCAGTCGGAAATTCACATCATTAGCAAACAGAAGTGGTTAAGGAAGTAAAAACAAAATTAAGTTTCGCTACTTTCGCATTTAGCTTACGTTGCAATGGATTTACGTATTTATTGGACAAACTATTTAGAGGTTTTTAATGGTGTAATGGTCCAATTCAAGCGAAAACTTAAAATTTCAGCAAAAGTGATATACTTAGAAATTAAAAACGTCATTAATTGTCAAAATTTTCTCATTTTGCTGACTATGACATTTTATAAATTTTAGCGTGTGTGTCAAACTGTTGCTGCTTGCGTACAGTACGCATAATGCAGTACTTACTTAATTTTTTCGAAAACAAGCAACTTCTGCAGTAAATAATGTATCTGAACGTAAATAATCGGTTTATTAATGTTTCAAAAGCCTAATACAAACTGCAATTTACATCTTAAACAAACCGGAGATACTAGGGAAGTAAGGGTGTAATTAATTGTAATAATTTTCGTATTTTGATGACCTTGACAGGTATCTTTGGTGCCAAACTGCCTGTTGCATGCATACGGTACGCATTTAACAGGCAGTTTCGCATGATTTTTATTTTTTCCTAAAATATTTCATCTCTAAAAAAAGGGATTTTAACAACAAAAGACTTTATATTACGCGTAAGAATATTCTGAGCAAGCTAAGTGTAAGTATTATGCAGTATATGTTTTGTTATTTAAAAAAAAGTATATTTCTACATTATGAATTGTGTCTGGACATGTTAAGTGGGTGCTGATGTCCTAACAGACCTACTCAGTCGGAAATTCACATCATTAGCAAAGAGAAGTGGTTAAGGTAGTAAAAACAAAATTAAGTTTCGCCACTTTCGCATTTAGCTTAAGTTGCCATGGATTTACGTATTTATTGGACAAACTAATTAGAGGTTTTTAATGGTGGAATGGTCCCATTCAAGCGAAAACTTAAAATTTCAGCAAAAGTGATATACTTAGAAATTAAAAACGTCATTAATTGTCAAAATTTTCTCATTTTGCTGACTATGACATTTTATAAATTTTAGCGTGTGTGTCAAACTGTTGCTGCTTACGTACAGTACGCATAATGCAGTACTTACTTAATTTTTTCGAAAACAAGCAACTTCTGCAGTAAATAATGTATCTGAACGTAATAATCGGTTTATTAATGTTTCAAAAGCCTAATACAAACTGCAATTTACATCTTAAACAAACAGGAGATACTAGGGAAGTAAGGGTGTAATTAATTATAATAATTTTCGTATTTTGATGACCTTGACAGGTATCTTTGGTGCCAAACTGCCTGTTGCATGCATACGGTACGCATTTAACAGGCAGTTTCGCTTGATTTTTATTTTTTCCTAAAATATTTCATCTCTAAAAAAAGGGATTTTAACAACAAAAGACTTTATATTACGCGTAAGAATATTCTGAGCAAGCTAAGTGTAAGTATTATGCAGTATATGTTTTGTTATTTAAAAAAAAGTATATTTCTACATTATGAATTGTGTCTGGACATGTTAAGTGGGTGCTGATGTCCTAACAGACCTACTCAGTCGGAAATTCACATCATTAGCAAACAGAAGTGGTTAAGGAAGTAAAAACAAAATTAAGTTTCGCTACTTTCGCATTTAGCTTAAGTTGCAATGGATTTACGTATTTATTGGACAAACTATTTAGAGGTTTTTAATGGTGTAATGGTCCAATTCAAGCGAAAACTTAAAATTTCAGCAAAAGTGATATACTTCGAAATTAAAAACGTCATTAATTGTCAAAATTTTCTCATTTTGCTGACTATGACATTTTATAAATTTTAGCGTGTGTGTCAAACTGTTGCTGCTTGCGTACAGTACGCATAATGCAGTACTTACTTAATTTTTTCGAAAACAAGCAACTTCTGCAGTAAATTATGTATCTAAACGTAATAATCGGTTTATTAATGTTTCAAAAGCCTAATACAAACTGCAATTTACATCTTAAACAAACAGGAGATACTAGGGAAGTCAGGGTCTAATTAATTGTAATAATTTTCGTATTTTGATGACCTTGACAGGTATCTTTGGTGCCAAACTGCCTGTTGCATGCATACGGTACGCATTTAACAGGCAGTTTCGCATGATTTTTATTTTTTCCTAAAATATTTCATCTCTAAAAAAAGGGATTTTAACAACAAAAGACTTTATATTACGCGTAAGAATATTCTGAGCAAGCTAAGTGTAAGTATTATGCAGTATATGTTTTGTTATTTAAAAAAAAGTCTATTTCTACATTATGAATTGTGTCTGGACATGTTAAGTGGGTGCTGATGTCCTAACAGACCTACTCAGTCGGAAATTCACATCATTAGCAAAGAGAAGTGGTTAAGGTAGTAAAAACAAAATTAAGTTTCGCCACTTTCGCATTTAGCTTAAGTTGCCATGGATTTACGTATTTATTGGACAAATAATTAGAGGTTTTTAATGGTGGAATGGTCCAATTCAAGCGAAAACTTAAAATTTCAGCAAAAGTGATATACCTAGAATTTAAAAACGTCATTAATTGTCAAAATTTTCTCATTTTGCTGACTATGACATTTTATAAATTTTAGCGTGTGTGTCAAACTGTTGCTGCTTGCGTACAGTACGCATAATGCAGTACTTACTTAATTTTTTCGAAAACAAGCAACTTCTGCAGTAAATAATGTATCTGAACGTAATAATCGGTTTATTAATGTTTCAAAAGCCTAATACAAACTGCAATTTACATCTTAAACAAACAGGAGATACTAGGGAAGTAAGGGTGTTATTAATTATAATAATTTTCGTATTTTGATGACCTTGACAGGTATCTTTGGTGCCAAACTGCCTGTTGCATGCATACGGTACGCATTTAACAGGCAGTTTCGCATGATTTTTATTTTTTCCTAAAATATTTCATCTCTAAAAAAAGGGATTTTAACAAGAAAAGACTTTATATTACGCGTAAGAATATTCTGAGCAAGCTAAGTGTAAGTATTATGCAGTATAAGTTTTGTTATTTAAAAAAAAGTATATTTCTACATTATGAATTGTGTCTGGACATGTTAAGTGGGTGCTGATGTCCTAACAGACCTACTCAGTCGGAAATTCACATCATTAGCAAACAGAAGTGGTTAAGGAAGTAAAAACAAAATTAAGTTTCGCTACTTTCGCATTTAGCTTAAGTTGCAATGGATTTACGTATTTATTGGACAAACTATTTAGAGGTTTTTAATGGTGTAATGGTCCAATTCAAGCGAAAACTTAAAATTTCAGCAAAAGTGATATACTTAGAAATTAAAAACGTCATTAATTGTCAAAATTTTCTCATTTTGCTGACTATGACATTTTATAAATTTTAGCGTGTGTGTCAAACTGTTGCTGCTTGCGTACAGTACGCATAATGCAGTACTTACTTAATTTTTTCGAAAACAAGCAACTTCTGCAGTAAATAATGTATCTGAACGTAATAATCGGTTTATTAATGTTTCAAAAGCCTAATACAAACTGCAATTTACATCTTAAACAAACAGGAGATACTAGGGAAGTAAGGGTGTAATTAATTGTAATAATTTTCGTATTTTGATGACCTTGAGAGGTATCTTTGGTGCCAAACTGCCTGTTGCATGCATACGGTACGCATTTAACAGGCAGTTTCGCATGATTTTTATTTTTTCCTAAAATATTTCATCTCTAAAAAAAGGGAGTTTTAACAACAAAAACTTCTGAGCAAGCTAAGTGTAAGTATTATGCAGTATATGTTTTGTTATTTAAAAAAAAGTATATTTCTACATTATGAATTGTGTCTGGACATGTTAAGTGGGTGCTGATGTCCTAACAGACCTACTCAGTCGGAAATTCACATCATTAGCAAACAGAAGTGGTTAAGGAAGTAAAAACAAAATTAAGTTTCACTACTTTCGCATTTAGTTTGAAGTTGCCATGGATTTACGGATTTATTGGACAAACTAATTAGAGGTTTTTAATGGTGTAATGGTCCAATTCAAGCGAAAACTTAAAATTTCAGCAAAAGTGATATACTTAGGAATTAAAAACGTCATTAATTGTCATAATTTTCTCATTTTGCACACTATGACATTTTGATAAATTTTAACGTGTGTGTCAAACTGTTGCCGCTTGCGTACAGTACGCATTATGCAGTACATACTTAATTTTTTCGAAAACAAGCAACTCTTCTGCAGTAAATAATGTATTTGAACGTAATAATCGGTTTATTAATGTTTCAATAGCCTAATACAAACTGTAATTTACATTTTAAACAAACAGGAGATACTAGGGAAGTAAGGGTGTAATTAATTGTAATAATTTTCTTATTTTTATGACCTTGACAGGTATGTTGGGTGCCAAACTGCCTGTTTCATGCATACGGCACGCATTTAACAGGCAGTTTCGCATGATTTTTATTTTTTCCTAAAATATTTCATGGTTAAAAAGAGGGATTTTTGACAACAAAGACCCTATATTACGCGTAAGAATATTCTGAGCAAGTTAAGTGTAAGTATTATGCAGTATATGTTTTGTTATTAAAAAAATATATATTTCTACTTTATGAATTGTGTCTGGACATGTTAAGTGGGTGCTGATGTCCTAACAGACCCACTCAGTCGGAAATTAACATCTTTAGCAAACAGAAGTGATTAGGGAAGTAAAAACAAAATTAAGTTTCACCACTTTCGCATTTTGCTTAAGTTGCCAGGGATTTACGTATTTATTGGACAAAGTAATTAGAGGTTTTTAATGGTGTAATGGTCCAATTCAAACGAAAACAAAAAATTTCAGCAAAAATGATATACTTAGGAATTAACAACTTCATTAATTGTCATAATTTTCTCATTTTGCTGACTATGACATTTTGATAAATTTTAACGTGTGTGTCAAACTGTTGCCGCTTGCGTACAGTACGCATTATGCAGTACATACTTAATTTTTTCGAAAACAAGCAACTTCTGCAGTAAATTATGTATCTGAACGTAATAATCGGTTTATTAATGTTTCTGTGAATACTACTGTGAATACATTGGAATTGGCCAAAACTAATTGAGGAGAATAAACTTGTCTAGCTTTATTGAAACGTCTTCTTGCGACGACAATCAGAGACTTACTTCGACTACATTCCAACGACATAAAACAAAGAGTAGGGAGCGAGACACCTGCATCCGCTTTGCAGCGTCTGACGTCATTCGTCTCCCAACAAAAACAAGCAAACTTTAAATTCACAAATAAAAATACTTATTCTAACAGTTTCAAAAGCCTAATACAAACTGCAATTTACATCTTAAACAAACAGGAGATACTAGGGAAGTAAGGGTGTAGTTGATTGTAATAATTTTCGTACTTTGATGACCGACCTTGACAGGTATCTTTGGTGCCAAACTGCCTGTTGCATGCATACGGTACGCATTTAACAGGCAGTTTCGCATGATTTTTATTTTTTCCTAAAATATTACATCTCTAAAAAAAGGGATTTTTAACAACAAAAGACTTTATATTACTCGTAAAAATATTCTGAGCAAGTTAAGTGTAAGTATTATGCTGTATATGTATTGTTATTAAAAAAAAAAGAAAATTTCTGCATTATGAATTGTGTCTGGACATGTTAAATGGATGCTGATGTCCTAACAGACCCACTCAGTCGGAAATTGACATCTTTTGCAAACAGAAGTGGTTAGGGAATTAAAAACAAAATTAAGTTTCACTACTTTCGCATTTTGCTTAAGTTGCCAGGGATTTACGTATTTCTTGGACAAACTAATTAGAGGTTTTTAATGGTGTAAAAGTCCAATTCAAGCGAAAACTTAAAATTTCAGCAAAAGTGATATACTTAGAAATTAAAAACGTCATTAATTGTCAAAATTTTCTCATTTTGCTGACTGTGACATTTTGATAAATTTTAGCGTGTGTGTCAAACTGTTGCTGCTTCGTACAGTACGCATAATGCAGTACTTACTTAATTTCTTCGAAAACAAGCAACTTCTGCAGTAAATAATGTATCTGAACGTAAAAATCGATTTATTAATGTTTCAATAACCTAATACAAACTGGAGTGTACATCTTAAACAAACAGGAGATACTAGGGAAGTAAGGGTGTAATTACTTGTAATAATTTTCGCATTTTAATGACCTTGACAGGTATCTTGGGTGCCAAACTGCCTATTGCATGCATACGGTACGCATTTAACAGGCAGTTTCGCATGATTTTTATTTTTTCCTAAAATATTTCATCGTTAAAAAAAGGGATTTTTAACAACAAAAGACTCTATATTACGCGTAAGAATATTCTGAGCAAACTAAGTGTAAGTATTTTGCAGTATATGTTTTTTTATTAAAAAAAAAAAGAATATTTCTGCATTATGAATTGTGTCTGGACATCTTAAATGGATGCTGATGTCCTAACAGAACCACTCAGTCGGAAATTGACATCTTTAGCAAACAGAAGTGGTTAGGGAAGTAAAAACAAACTTGAGTTTCACTACTTTCTCATTTTGCTTAAGTTGCCAGGGATTTACGGATTTATTGGACAAACTAATTAGAGGTTTTTAATGGTGTAAAAGTCCAATTCAAGCGAAAACTTAAAATTTCAGCAAAAGTGATTTACTTAGAAATTAAAAACGTCATTAATTGTCATAATTTTCTCATTTGAATAAAATAAAATAAAATAAAAAAGAATTTTGCTGACTGTGACATTTTGATAAATTTTAGCGTCTGTGTCAAACTGTTGCTGCTTGCGTACGTACGCATAATGCAGTACTTACTTAATTTTTTCGAAAACAAGCAACTTCTGCAGTAAGTAATGTATTTGAACGTAATAATCGGTTTATTAATATTTCAATAGCCTAATACAAACTGTAATTTACATCTTAAACAAACAGGAGATACTAGAGAAGTAAAGGTGTAATTAATTGTAATAATTTTCGGATTTTGATGACCTTGACAGGTATCTTTGGTGCCAAACTGCCTGTTGCATGCATACGGTACGCATTTAACAGGCAGTTTCGCATGATTTTCATTTTTTCCTAAAATATTTCATCTCTAAAAAAAGGGATTTTTAACAACAAAAGAGTTTATATTACGCGTAAGAATATTCTGAACAAGCTAAGTGTAAGTAATATGCAGTATATGTTTTGTTATTAAAAATAAAGTATATTTCTACATTATGAATTGTGTCTGGATATGTTAAGTGGGTGCTGATGTCCTAACAGACCTACTCAGTCGGAAATTGACATCTTTAGCAAACAGAAGTGATTAGGGAAGTAAAAACAAAATTAAGTTTCACTACTTCAGCATTTTGCTTAAGTTGCTAGGGATTTACGTATTTGTAGGACAAATTAATTAGAGGTTTTTAATGGTGTAATTGTCCAATTCAAGCGAAAATTTAAAATTTCAGCAAGAGTGACATACTTGGAATCTAAAAACGTCATTAATTGTCATAATTTTCGCATTTTGCTGACTATGATATTTTGATAGGTTTTAACGTGTGTGTCAAAAATGGTTAGAATATTGCTGCTTGCGTGCAGTACGCAATATGCAGTACTTACTTAATTTTTTCGAAAACAAGCAACTTCTGCAGTAAATAATGTATCTGAACGAAATAATCGGTTTATTAATGTTTCAAAAGCCTAATACAAACTGGAGTTTACATCTTAAACAAACAGGAGATACTAGGGAAGTAAGGGTGTAATTAATTGTAATTATTTTCGTATTTTGATGACCTTGACAGGTATTTTGGGTGCCAAACTGCCTGTTGCATGCATACGGTACGCATTTAACAGGCAGTTTCGCATGATTTTTATATTTTCCTAAAATAATTCATCTTTAAAAAAAGGGATTTTTAACAACAAAAGACTTTATATTACGCGTGAGAATATTCTGAGCAAGCTAAGTGTAAGTGTTATGCAGTCTATGTTTTGTTATTAAAAAAAAAGAATATTTCTACATTATGAATTGTGTCTGGACATGTTAAGTGGGTGCTGATGTCCTAACAGACCCACTCAGTCGGAAATTGACATCTTTAGCAAACAGAAGTGGTTTGGGAAGTAAAAACAAAATTAAGTTTCACCACTTTCGCATTTTGCTTAAGTTGCCAGGGATTTACGTATTTATTGGACAAACTAATTAGAGGTTTTTAATGGTGTAATGGTCCAATTCAAACGAAAACAAAAAATTTCAGCAAAAGTGATATACTTGGAAATTAAAAACGTCATTTATTGTCAGAATTTTCGCATTTTGCTGACCATGATATTTTGATAGATTTTAACGTGTGTGTCAAACTGTTGCCGCTTGCGTACCATACGCATACTGCAGTACTTACTTAATTTTTTCGAAAACAAGCAACTTCTGCAGTAAGTAATGTATTTGAACGTAATAATCTGTTTATTAATGTTTCAATAGCCTAATACAAACTGTAATTTACATCTTAAACAAACAGGAGATACTAGGGAAGTAAGGCTAAAATTAATTGTAATAATTTTCGTATTTTGATGACCTTGACAGTTATCTTGGGTGCCAAACTGCCTGTTGCATGCATACGGTACGCATTTAACAGGCAGTTTCGCATGATTTTTATTTTTTCCTAAAATATTTCATCGTTAAAAAAAGGAATTTTTAACAACAAAAGACTTTATATTACGCGGAAGAATATTCTGAGCAAGCTAAGTGTAAGTATTATGCTGTATATGTTTTGTTATTAATAAAATAGTATATTTCTACATTATGAATTGTGTCTGGACATGTTAAGTGGGTGCTGATGTCCTAACAAACCCACTCAGTCGGAAATTGACATCTTTAGCAAACAGAAGTGATTAGGGAAGTAAAAACAAAATTAAGTTTCATTACTTTCGCATTTTGCTTAAGTTGCCAGGGATTTACGTATTTATTGGACAAACTAATTAGAGGTTTTTAATGGTGTAAAAGTCCAATTCAAGCGAAAACTTAAAATTTCAGCAAAAGTGATATACTTAGAAATTAAAAACGTCATTAATTGTCATAATTTTCTCATTTTGCTGACTATGACATTTTGATAAATTTTAGCGTGTGTGTCAAACTGTTGCTGCTTGCGTACAGTACGCATAATGCAGTACTTACTGAATTTTTTCGAAAACAAGCAACTTCTGCAGTAAGTAATATATTTGAACGTAATAATCGGTTTATTAATGTTTCAATAGCCTAATACAAACTGTAATTTACATCTTAAACAAACAGGAGATACTAGGGAAGTTAGGGTGTAATTAATTGGAATAATTTTCGTATTTTGATTACGTTGACAGGTATCTTTGGTGCTAAACTGCCTGTTGCATGCATACGGTACGTATTTAACATGCAGTTTCGCATGTTTTTTTTTCCTATAATATTTCATCATCAAAAAAAAGGGATTTTTAACAACAAAAGGCTTCATATTACGCATAAGAATATTCTGAGCAAGTTAAATGTAAGTAGTCTGCAGTATGTGTTTAAAAAAAAAAGAATATTTCCACTTTATGAATTGTGTCTGGACATGTTAAGTGGGTGCTGATGTCCTAACAGATCCACTCAGTCGGAAATTGACATCTTTAGCAAACAGAAGTGATTAGGGAAGTAAAAACAAAATTAAGTTTCACTACTTTAGCATTTTGCTTAAATTGCCAGGGATTTACGTATTTATTGGACAAACTAATTAGAGGTTTTTAATGGTGTAATGGACCAATTCAAGCGAAAATTTAAAATTTCAGCAAGAGTGGCATACTTGGAAACTAAAAACGTCATTAATTGTCATAATTTTCGCATTTTGCTGACACTGTCAGGTAAATAAGTTTGTGCCAAAATGCCTGTTGCATGCATACGGTACGTATTTAACAGGCAGTTTCGCATGATTTGTATTTTTCCAAAAACTGTAAATCTAAAAAAAGCGGTTTTCTCTACTTTTACGTTTTCTCTACCTTCCGTGACACCTACAGTACGAAGGTGTCCCGTTTCTGTCTGTCTGGCCGTCTGTCTGTACATCTGTCTGCGGTCCCGGATTTTTATGAATTATGATACAGATAATCTACGAGCCACCGATTGTTGTCAAATTTTGTATTTATATTAGGAATATCTTGTAGGTAATATTAATTCCCGCTTGAATTGGGCTATTGGAACATCGAAAACCATTAGCACACCCAGATACAATCTATCCCATAGAAATTCCTAGTTTTTTAAGCAAATACAGTATAATCAGCGTGCTTAGAATATTCTTATGAGTAACATAGAGTGTTTTGTTCTTAAAAATCACTTCCTTTTTGATTTAAAATTTTGGGGGAAAATAAATGTCATGCGAAACTCCCTGTTAAATGCGTACCGAACGCATACAATAGGTAGTTTGGCACACACTTTAGTCCCGGTCACTGTTAGCAAAATGCGAAATAAAGACAACAAATAATGCCTTTACTTCCCTAGTATTTTCTATTTGTTAAAGGTTTCAATTTCCGCTTGACTTGGGCTATTGGAACATCTAAAACCACTTTGAATTTCCAGATACAAACAATTGTGTCGAAATGTTTTATTTTTTAAAAAAGTAATTCTAGGGGTGACGTACTTAGAATATTCTTATACGTAACACAAATCCTTTTGTTTTTTGGATTTACAATTTTGTTGAAACTTACCGCAAACTTTATTAATTATAACATTTTAAATATAAATGCCAAAGTGCCTTTTAAATATAATTAAATTTTGTTTGGCCATCTATCGTCGAGGGGCTGAACTATGCCGTATTTTCCTTATGTGCGAAACTGACTAATTTATGCGTTTGATCTACTACAGTGTTGCCATAGTGTGCCGACCGTGCCAAAGTTCCGGGATTATATACATATATATATATATTAGGGTGATTCAAAAAAAAAAAATAATTTTTTTTTCGTGCAAAGAGGTTCAAAAGTTTCTTTTCAACGTAAAAAAATACCAGTTAAAATTTGAGCTCTTAATATTAATATTAAGACCGTCCGCATCGCGTTTTTCTATTTCCCACAAGAATAACATGGGAAAATTTTTGTTTGCACCTTCTGATTTTTATTGCTAGCCCGTCGTGTGTCGTGAAAAAAATTCAATCACATATTTTTATAGAGAATTGAATGCTCTACAAAAAGTGTCTCCTATGATTGTGCGAGAAACCTGATAGTTGAAGAGTTATTTTAGGCTAAAGTTAAATTTATCTAAATTTTGACGTTTTTCATGCATTACAATAAATTTGATGGTCTTATTGGAATAAATCACCACAAAAATTTATACACATTTTAAATTTAGTTTTTTAAACAGTAATTGTTTATAATTTTATGCTATAATAAGGCCAGTAAAACTCTTTCCGAACATTTTCAGCATCAGTGGGTTAAAAAATCATAGTCAGGTTTCTCGCAAAATCATAGGAGACACTTTTTGTAGAGCGTTCAATTCTCTATAAAAATATGTGATTGAATTTTTTTCACGACACACGACGGGCTAGCAATAAAAATCAGAAGGTGCAAACAAAAATTTTCCCATGTTATTCTTATGGGAAATAGAAAAACGCGATGCGGACGGTCTTAATATTAATATTAAGAGCTCAACTTTTAACTGGTATTTTTTTACGTTGAAAAGAAACTTTTGAACCTCTTTGACACGAAAAAAAAAATTATTTTTTTTTTTTGAATCACCCTAATATATATATACAGGGTGACTGCGAAATAAGTGCAAATATTTTAACCACGGCATCCCCCACCCTAGTAGAGCCGAAATATAGAAAAAAGAAATTAAAAATCGAATGGGGCAAAACCCCCATGAACCACCCTCGATACGAAGGCACTGAGCCACCTTGTAAACAGAGTTGGAAAAACGTTTGAATAAAAACGACCTAAACACTTTCAGTTTCAATTAAAAGTAAAACCGACTTTTTGCTGCTTATCATTCGTTCATTCATTTACTCATTCATCGTTAAAGGTCAGTGTGAAAGTTTTTTGGTAATTTTGATTCTGACGGATGTTTGGTCCTTGTCACAACGATTTTACGTTGTTTATTGGAACAGAAATAAGAGCAACTTAGAATGCTACTACCTTTTTACAAGAAATGTTGAAAATGTTGTCCTTGACTAGCAATACAGGCGTCAGAGCGTCGCAAGAGGTTTGTTGATAGGTAAAAAAACACCGGAGTAGCGGGTGTCACTTTCACTTGTTGAAGCTCTTCGATAATTTCTGGACACTGTTGATTTCCACAAACGAACTGTTTCATCCAACTGATACACATTTATCGAAAACCGTCTCTTGAAATCGTACTTGTTGACGACTACGTGGAGTTCCATCGGACAAAAAGTGAGTTACACAAGGTGGACAATCAGCGGGCTCCAAACCCTGTACTTTGTCAACATGGTATGGATGTGGCCGTATTCTTTTAATGTAGGATGCACTACAAGCTGTGAAAATCCAACTTCTTCTTTCTGTCCTATCACGGCCATGATCGTGAGTTTGAGGTTGAAGGTACCATGATCTCGGAGATGCTGTACCACTGATGCACCCATTACCATATCGACACAATCTGCATGGGAAAACTGCACCATAAACCGATTTCACCGACCGCTCGATGCTAACTGGCCCTTTTCGTGTTTTTCACGTTGCGATTAAAAAAGTGCCTGATAAAGTAACTTTTTTGGTTCTTTAACCGACTCGCTCTGTTCCATTCATTGTAGTAATTATGTAGGTCACAAAACAGTCCAGCGGCGCGTACAACAATTTACATTGAATTTCAAATAATTTTTTCTAGACACTGCTACTACTTAGGACCGTGAATTTTACCCAGTGACATAATCATATTGTGAGCTATTCCCCATTTTTTTTTTTGCCTGTATTTCGCAGTCACCTTGTATATATGTTGTCACCTACAAATAAGACACATATTTTTTTGTATGACATCAGCGCCTGTAGACATTTTTCTATGGTATAATAATTTCAGCTTTTTCAAGATGATTTTTTCAAAACACATTTTTAAAGGAGGTGTTTTTTCTGCCAGGAGTATTCACCTACGAAATCCAACGGATCTTTAATTAACAAAATCCACATAACTAAATCGCAGAGGCTCCAAAAACACCCGTAACCCTTCTTGTTTTGTCCCTATTTTTCTTATTCTTGTTTATTTTATGGCTAATTTTGCCAATATTACATTTAGTAAAATCGTTTAATTTTTAATAATACTGTTACGATACCCATGGGTTTTCTAGTATGGGTGACTCATCGTCGGTGACGGCGGCCGGACGGCGTTCCCTAAAGAAAGGCCTGGAAGCGGAAGTCGCGATGGGTGCCCAGAATAAGCTTAGGAGCGGTGACGGCGACTGTTCGCGTGACTCCTTAAATGGCAACCACCGTCGGGAACAATATACGAAGTCCAGACAATGGGAGGAGTACAGTGGTACACAATCGATATATAGTTAGTCGTGTAGTTTTGTTCGCTGTGAAGTAATTTGTTGAGTTTTACCCACGCCGATTTTAAATACCAATCCAACGTAACAATACTACATTATCAGAGTGATATAACTACCCTAATGATACTCATTTTTAAATGCACAAAAATGTTACTCCTATCATATTTTTGTGCATTTAAAAATGATATCTAATTATTACTAATATTAATCTCATGAGAATACATACAGGGACATTTTTTTTAACTCTGAACATACACCATAAAGTCCCTATGTTCAATCTGAAAAAAAAACACTTCAATGTATTGGAAGTATACATCAAACCTACGTGATAATTAAAAAAAAAGATTTAAAGTTGTCAACTTGTCAAAATATAATTTCAAAATTTGAGTAGAAAAACAATGTTTTATACGACAGAAGAGAAAGTACAAATTTTAACTTGGTACCGTAGCCATTCAAGCATTAGAGTTGTACGAGATCTTTTCTCAGTCAATTATCCCGATAGACCAATTGTGTCAATTAGAACAATTCATAACATTATTGCAAAATTTAACATCCACGGATGCGTCGAATATAAACATCACAGGAGAAACAGATCAAATTATGTCCTAACTGAAGAAGTACAATTGAATATCTTATGTTATGCCGAAGAGAATCCGATGTCTTCGCTAACCATAACAAGCAACTATTACTTTGGAATTTCCCGGTCTTCAATTCGCAGAGTTTTAAAAAAGTTTAAATACAAACCCTATAAATTCATAAATCATCAACAACTAAGTCCAGAAGATAAAATTAAAAGAACGGATTTTTGCGAAACACTATTTAATTTAATAAACAATAATGAAAATATTTTAAAAAACATCGTATTTACAGATGAAGCATCATTTTCATTAGATGGTGAAGTCAATTCCCAAAATTATCGGTTAGTCTTATTGATTCCTTTACCCCTTCATATCCTTTTCCTTTCTTTACAGATATTGGTCAAATACTAATCCCCGTCTGCAAAATTTGACAAGAACACAATATAACCGTAGGGTTAATGTGTAGGTAGGAATTATAAACCAAACCATAATTGGTCCATTTTTTATTGAAGGAAATTTGAATGCTAATTCCCTTTAAGACTGCTTCGTAACCACATAGTGCCCCAAATTCAAAACTTAAATATTAATGATGTTTGGTTTCAAATGGATGGAGCTCCCCCACACTCAACTGCAATAATAAGTCGTTATTTTAACGAAATTTTTGCAGAACGGTGGATAGGAAGATTTGGGCCGATTGCCTGGCCACCAAGGTCGCCAGATTTGTCTCCGAATGAATTTTTCCTTTGGTGGGACATTCTAGTATAATGGCAACTTGCTAAATTTGGCCAAAATATTACATCGTCGTTATTATGGTGTTCCCATATATTGTTATGTATTGACCGCGTCACCTCTAGTACGGCCAATGAATTGTGCTGAAACGCCGGCCGGAGATATAGGCCATCAAACCAAAATTTTATCTTCAAACTTTACCTTCGACTTAAATTTTACTTGTAATTTCTTCTATATTGTTTGTATAAAATCCATCGTTACCTTCCATCTCTGAATGGGCAAACGTAAAATATTTTTCATCGCCCAGCACAACCACACGGTTGTCCAGAAAATGATGAATTCTCAATAGCCGGCAACATCTAAGAATTCTCTCTAACTGCGATGCTGTATGTTTTGAACATTTAGCTCTTTTGCTGTATTTTAAGTTGTTTTGCCTATTTCTCTAGAAACTATTATATAGGAACTTTAAACAATCGAGCCAATCTTCTTGTTGATGTTCCAGGCTCTTGTCTTTCTTCTTAATCTTTCTAAACTTATTGTGATGTTGCTACCTCACAGTCTTTAATTGTTCTGTATATAGTTGCGCGTGTAATATATTTGGTCCAAAATATATTCACAATTTCACTTTTAGATACTTGGGTAACTAACTGGTATATGGCTCTTTGCAACTCTATTTTGTATGACATTGTTTAAGCGTTAATTGATATAAATCTATGACATAAATTGTATAAAATGGGAAATAAGAAAGTTTGTTTGGTTACGCTGTTGCAAATGTAACTTGATTCGATTGCATTTTAAGTTAAAAAAAAGATAGGAGTATATGTAAATTTTTCTCAAAACTCTTTTACGTACTAGCGGTAAAAGTGACATAGAATTGGAAAATCTTAGTAAAAGTAAAGACGACTACAGTTAAGACTAATCTAGTTGAGTGCATGTATTTAGGGAAATTTTAGTTGTATTGATAAATTAAATTCTTAAATGGAAATAACGATATAGATGTGAAAATTCAAGAAAAAAAATTAGAATTTGAAAATATACATGATTTTAATCTTTCGAATGGCACTACATACCTTATTTATAAACTGTTGACACATGATGTACAAATTCACAAAAAAAAGAAGACAAATAAACCCAAAATTTAATTTAATTTAACAAAATAACAGAAACAGACCAACTAGGATATTTTCTTAATTAAAATAATAAAGGAGGCTGTTGTTGTAAACAGTGTTTTTCATCATTTGATTATAAGTTTGGCAGTTAATAAACGTTTTCACGCGAAAATAATGCCGTTAACTCTTATAGACGCCTCCCAAATTGTCGCTCTGTTTCTGTTATTTTGTAAAATTAAATTTAATTCTGCGTTTATTTGTCTTCTTTTTTGTTGCTAATTTATACATCATGTGTCAACAGTGAATGGTTCTTTAATAAAATAACGATCACTAGTTAAATTAATAATTTCTAAAGTTTGGTTTTGCGAAATTTTACAGCGTGGCAGGTTTTTTGCCGGTCAGTGTATATAGGTACATTAAAATACAGTTATAAAAGGTAACAAAACAATATTTTTCATAATTAACAATGCATATTAAGACCATTAGGTGATTAATTATTGTAAGAATTAGTTCGGTTTGGGCAAAGGTGGAGATACCACAACGACCGTAGCAACGAATCTTAACCAATTAAAAACTCAAGTAAATTTGCTGCTGCTGCTTTTATATGCTTTCTTATGAAATTATTTTTGTTTTATGCCTAGTATCCCGCAAACGCTTTCGAGCACGCCACTGGAACAACCAGTTTCTCGGAGGACCTGGAAGAACCATTTATGACCCTAGTAGAAAGCGCGGTACCAGGCATTTTTTCAATCAATCTTTCCTCCTCTCATTCTACCTCTATGGTGCGCACCTACTTTAGACATAATGTACTGTCTCTTTATATGTGTCTGAAATTTTTCTGCTACTTGTACTTTAAATGAATGTCAACTATCAATCATTTTTATAAGTTGCTTCAAGGTGACTAAAATTTGACATGATAATTTTTTGTGTAAAGAACTCAGCAAGTTCTTTCGACTCAATTTGAGTATTTTAAGCTCCCGTATGAAAGATTGCTTTGGGGTACTTGTTAAGAGCAGCTTAAAAAAGACTGGTTTTTTGGCAATATCACTTCTCGTATAGATAAAAACTAAACATCAAGTTTCGATTTGGTTATAATACAGAGTCATCAAAATGGATTGAGAGAGTTGGTAAACCTGAACTAGAATAATTTGGTTTATTAAGTTGTATAAAAATATTAGCTGTCAGATTTGAAGTTTCAAGTTTCAAATTTCAAAACTCAGTGGCGTCTTTTTCCGACTTTTTTTTTGGTAAAAACATTAGTTGTCAAATTTGAAGTTTCTAATTTTTGTCACGCCACTGAATTCATTGCCATATAACTTTAAACAAATCTGTCATAAGGTTGACAAACTTCACGACAAAAACAGGGGGTACCAACTCTCTCAATCAATTTTGATGACCCTGTATTTTTAAGGCCCAGTCTTCAAGGTTGTTTTGGGGGTAGCTTTTAACGGTTTCTCCAAACGGATTGAAAATTTGCATCAACAATCTTCGTATTAATAAATAAGCAAATCTCGAGTTTTGACTTGATTGAAGTATTTTTTACCCCCAGTCTGCAAGTCTGTCTGGGGGTAGTTTTTAAGGGTCTTTGCGAACGTATTAAAATATTGTGCCAACAATATTCGTATTGAGAAATAAGCAAATGTCGAGTTTTGACTTGATTGGAGTATTTTTAATCCCCAGCCTGCAAGGTTGTTTTGGGGGTGATTCTTGAGGGTTTCTTCAAATAGGCTGAGATTTCGTATCGATAATCCCCATATTGATAAACTAGCGAATATAAAATTTTGACTTGATTGGAGCACTTTTAACCCCCAGTCTGCAAGGTTGTTTTGGGGGTGATTTTTAAGGGTTTCTCCGAACGGCTTGAAATTTTGTATCAACAATCTTTGTATTGAGAAATAAGCGACTGTCGAGTTTTGACTTGATTGAAGCATTTTTAATGCCCAGTCTGGAAGGTTGTTTTGGGGGTGATTTTTGAGGGTTTTTTCGAATAGGCTGAAATTTTGTATCGATAATAATCCTCGTATTAAGAAACTAGCGAATATAAAATTTTGACTTGATTGGAGTATTTTTAAGCCCCAGTCTGCAAGGTTGTTTTGGGGGTGGTTTTTAAGGGTTTCTCCGAACGGGTTGAAATTTTGTACCAACAATCGTATTGGGAAATAAGCAAATGTCGAATTTCGACTTGATTGCAGCATTTTTAACCCCCAGTCTGCAAGATAAACTGTGGTCTGCAAATTAGACAGCCCCATAGGCTGGCTTATTGCCTGGAATGTGAAGGTGGTCATTTCGAATATTTGTTAAAATAAGTAATAATTCTTGTTTGTTTTTTTCTGTTACCTGTTTAATAAATTTCACAATACATAATTAATTTATTCTTTACCTAAATTCGCTTGAAGAAAAATTGACCCAAAAGAACGTACCAACACTTCGAGTGCTTGCATGCCGATAGTCCCAATTTAATATTTGCATTTTTTCTTCTATTGTATGCATTTTTCATATTTCCAAATCATATTTTGACAAGTTGAGTTTAAATTATTTTTTAATTGTCACGTAGGTTAGATGTAATATTGGCTGTATACTTCCAATACATTGATGTGTTTGTTTTTCAGATTGAACATAGGGACTTATGGCTATGTTCAGAGTTAAAAAAATGTCCCTTATAATGTATTTGCATGAGATTAGATTTGTACAGTCGGTATGACGCAAAATTACCTTTACAAAATGTTGTTCTGTCATAAAATAAGCGAGGTATAATTAAGGACGACGGAAAAATTCTCCATTGTCATTCATAAATTATTCAACACATCCATCCTTAATAAATAAAAATTACGGACTTTAAGGGAACCTTGTTCAATTCAGTAAGTCGCAACCATGACACACTACAACAGCCAAATCAAACTTATTTTCAAAAACCAAACGATTTTCTTGACCGGGGCAACAGGGTTTCTTGGCAAAGTCATGATCGCGAAACTGCTAACAGACTGTGAAGATATTAAAAAGATCTATATGCTGCTGAGACCCAAAAAAAGCAAGAATACTGAGCAACGCTTTGAAGAAATTTTTGAGCAGCCTGTGAGTATTGCGAGTTTTCTTTAAATTTTCTATATTCTGTTCAGTGTTTTGAGTTGTTAAAATCCAAAACTAGCAACTGGAAGGAAAAAGTTTCGCTTGTTGAAGGGGACTGTGAAGAACCTTTCTTAGGAATAAGCGACGATAATTTGAAAATTTTGAAGAATGAAGTTAATTTTGTTATGCATCTTGCAGCGAATGTAAGGTTTGATCAGAGTCTGAAAAAGGCTGCTAACAATATTAAATCTACTGCAGATCTTTTGGAACTAAGTAAGGACATAGTTAATTTAAAGGTAACGTGCTTTTACATATATTTTCGAAAAATGTAACTTTTGAGTTTCAGTGTTTCGTTCTTGTATCGACAGCTTATTCCAATTGTATAAATTCTCACATTAAGGAAGATATATATGATCCGCCCATCCAGCCCGAACTTTTATTCAGTATGGTAAATGGCCTAGAAGAGAGTGTTTTGACAAGTTTAACTCCCGCGTAAGTCTGCCTTTATTTTAAAACAATTTCTTGATCCTATTCACATTTTTTTAAGGTTATTAAAAAAATGGCCGAACACTTATGTGTACAGCAAATGCATTTCTGAACATTTATTGAAAAATGCAGTGAAACATTTTCCAGTAACTATAGTTAGGCCATCAATTGGTAAATGACTTTCTAATATTACGTAAAATAACCAAATCTTAACTGTCATTATAGTTCTGAATTCAATTGAAGAACCAGTACCTGGGTGGGTTGACAACATCTATGGACCCATTGGCTTAGTGATTGGAGGGGCTCTTGGTTACATTAGAACTCTCCATGCCTACAATGACATTATAACTTATCTGGTACCAGTGGATTACGTTTGTAATTGTATTTTAGCTGCTACATGGAAAACCGCAAAAGAAAGAAAGTCTAACGTTACAGTGTTTAATTACGTTGGATTTAAAAGGAAACAGCTTACCTGGGGTATATTATTCGTTTTATACTTACTCATTTTTGGCAGAATTGAAAAATTTTATTTCAGGAGAGTTCTGTTCCTATTTGAATTCATGGTACTGGAAAATACCCTTCCAAAACTTAATTTGGTACAGCGTTTTCAAATTCAGGGGAAAACTGTGTAACCAGATTTCGACGTTCTTGTTGCACACGATTCCAGCATACCTTATTGATGCTGTTCTGTACTGTATAGGAAAACCAACAACGTAAATTTTTCTAAAATAACCTACTTAATTCTTAATCTTAACTTATATTTTAGTACTGTCAAAGCCTACGCAAAAATCGATAAAATTCTCAGGCTTCTGTCGTATTTTTCTACCCACAATTTTAATTTTGATGAAGATAACGTACAACATTTGTTGGCGGAGATGAGCGATGACGACAAAACGTTGTTCAATTTCTCAATGGAAAATTTACAGTGGAAAAATTATCTTTACGTGTGTGTTCTAGGATTTAAGCTCTACATCACAAAGGAACCAGTTGTCGCCAACACAAAAACATACGTAAAATTATACGCTGTTACGATAGCCCATTATTTAATTGTTGCAATGTTCTGTTATTTATTGTATACATTTTTAACGATTTTTTTAAATTCCTTCTGGTAAAAGCGATAAAATGTTTGCAAGAATAAAGATAGTACCTATACTGATTTTAGTTGTAGTGTTATATATAGTGTTAGTGAATGTGGTGATTTTCAATATATCATTAATTATATTATTAGAACCAAAAATAAATCTACTTCACTATACCGTTTTTGGGGGCAATACATAAATTAGTGTTTTTTTTAATGGAACAGCCTATATGTTTTTATCTATTGTAATTGGCTTATTTTTAAGATTTTGATGCATTTTTTATTTTTGAAGTTCTAATGGGACGTTGCCAACTTCTTTATTTTAATTATCTTTAAATTTGTAACGATACAAATATATGTGTATGAATTATCCATAGGGGGCGTTGTAGCACGAGCGGAATTTGGGGCTCCTGGTCGCAAGCACTGCCGCCCAGTACCCCTCTATCACGAATAAACGTGCCTGTACGAGCAGGCCGTTACGGTCACAAACTAGTGGTTGGGTCTCGGCTATTGGGACAAGCCGAGAAGCCGACAGCGTCACGTCATCCCGACCGCCCCTGGCTTCTACGCTACGCCTGCATCCTTTGTGCAGATGACGCGACCGCCAGCTCGACAAGGAACCGCGCACTCTGCTTCCGCCACGTGTTCACTTTCTATAACGCTGATATTAACGACAACTGAACATGTGTTAAAGTTTCAAAAAGAGCAATTAACATCATTTAAATTCGCCATACACTCTCGTGAAATTTTAAGCAGCAAAGAATTTTTATCTGAGATTAAGACACTTTATATGATGGAAGCATTAATCAATAAAATATTTATATGGTCAAAAAACAAGCAAAGATTTATAAAAACAAAAATATCTGGTGTGAAATAAAACTTGTGCAGATAAAAAGTTACGTGAGATTAGGAACTGCAGAGCTTGAAAATTTACGTTCAATTTAAATTATACAGCAAGGAAAATTACTGAGGCTAAAAGTGCGAGATAGAAAAGATTGTATGAGGTGAAAAATTGCTAACGCTAACCAGGGGCGGCTTGTCCTATGAGGCAGGTGAGGCAGTGCCTCACCAATGAATTTTAAGCCTTATTAGGATTTTTATTATTTTATACGGACACATTTCGGCCAATAATTTGTGTCTTTTTTCTAAAATTTTAAAAATAAATATAGAAAATGATATTCTTATTTTTATCTCGGTAGGTACTCGTTGCTCCCTTAATTAAACAGCGCGCTTAAACACTCGGCACAACATGTATTTTGTGACGCGAATGAGGCAGACTGGAAGCTTGCCTCTACAGCATATATAGAAATCATGTCGTTAATAGGCAAGCAACCTGCAATACACTCATAAGCGGTATGAGTTGAAAAAAGACAAAATTGAGGCTAGCCTCATTTCCGTGCTTGCAAAAGAGATGGACAACAATATTTACGCGCCTAGAACGTGCGATTACAATGCAGTCTGCATTGGCAGAAATATTCAAAATTAGGCCGTTGATTGTTTTGCCATAAATCTGTGTGTGTATAAATTGATTCAAAATTTCGGTAACAGAATTTTGTCTTAAAAGTGCCTACGTTTGCGTGGGTCGCGTTACTGCTTTGTGCTTGTCATAATTTGATTTCGGTAATCGTTATTTAAGATTACGAGTAAATCGGAATTTTTCTCTACTAACGTTAAAATGACAATGGCAGTTCTGTTTTTTCTACTTTCACGTATGATGATAAATTGTATGTAGTTAAGGAATTAAAACCGCCGGTTCCTGATTTGAGTAAATCGTTAATTGATCCATAAAAAAAATTTAAAATAAATCCGTATTTATATTTTATATTTTTTTCATTTTGTTTTTTGTTATAAATCAAATTAGCTTTATTTTATGTTGTATTTGATCTTTTTCGATATGTTTTCTTTAAAGTTTATTTTAATTTTGTTTTTTGTTAGAAGTTATATTTGTTTTTTCTGACCACGCTTTCCTTTCCTTTTGTCCTGTCATTCTCATCCTTTCCTTGCAAGACCTCCTTACACCTTCACGTTGGTTCTTTGTGGACAGTTAAATGAGTTTACAAATTTCTTTATTTGACTAAATAGAAAATATTTAAGTAATTTTGATTTATTTATATTTTAGAGCGTTTTGTGCTTTGCCTCATCAATTTTTCAAGTCATGAGCCGCCCCTGACGCTAACAAATTTACATGAGATTAATATTTGGTGTCCATTCGAGCTATTGGTTACATTTTAAAAAGTGAATTTATTCAGCTGCACTGTGGACCATCGTTTTACATTCCCCCAAACACCCACAATGTTGTTAACTTGTTCAATGAGATTTTCAGTTCAAACATGTGCTCGGTTTGAAAACACTTTTTGAACATGGCCGCTACCAGATGTTAAATTATGCCACACTTTATGAACGATTCAAACAAAGAGTTTACATTATGTTAAATTATGCCACACTTTATCAACGATTCAAACAAAGCATTTACATTATGTTAATTTATGCCTTGATCCAAGTGACTGGTTACTTAAAACCATTAGCTTTGAGAGTTTATATCGTGAACTGCCCCAGCTTATCCCAAACAAAACACACGATAAATAAACACAAAATGCAACAGGCGTTGTGAGAAAAGCTTCTCGGTGATGTAATTTTCCACCTTGCGAGAAAATGTCTCGGTGATGTAATGATGATATGATGATAATAACTGCTTAAGGGGAGAGATTTTTAATCCCCTCGTACCTCAGTTCACGATAGTATGAATTCTACCGCACTTTCCACGGTATTTGTTTTTAGAGTGGGGTAATCTAACATTGATTTAACTGCCGTAAATGAACTATTAGCAATCTTGTGTGTGGAATTAAGAAGTGTTATAATGTAACACTTAAGTATAAGCATCCAGAAACCTTATTCATAATTTGTGTATTTCATGAAATCTCCTAGCAAGTGCTCTATCTGAACAAATCTAATGTCTGTTAAATTGTGTTAGAATCAGTTAACGATTAAAATCCTAACATGAGCTGTGAATTTACAAACAATAAAATAAACTTACAACACGTGTTAGCGTCGGTCGAAAATTCGTATATTTCCGCTTCGAAAGCCGCAAGAATTAGGTAACTACGCGGATTGGGGAAACTATGGCGTCGTCGTCGTTACGATTAATTTTCGTTAAACAAAGGCTCTCCCTTTTTTATTAACTACAAAACCAACTAAACTTAACTTAACTTACAAACCAAAAGTGACGCCACCGAACAGAGTGACTCATCTACCAAACCAGCCAACTTCTACCAAGCCTCTCACTAAAATAATTCTCTAGCAGAAGTAGCAGCTACCAGAAAGAACTAAATGGGCACGTGGTTGCCTATGCAGTTTTTACTCTCGTTTCCAAATTTACATTTGTTAAGATATAAAGACATAAGTTTGACCATTTTGTCTATCTCGCGGAATATCTAGAAGGGAAGTATGGGTTTAAATCTAGTTTTTGACAAGTCGGTTTTAGCCAGCTAAGTTTAGATCATAAATGTCATTCTTTCAATTTGGCACTGCATTCGTATGTCAAGTAAAAAAGTAACTTTTCTAAGTAGACCAGAATACTAGATTTGTAAAGTCTGTATGATGCAAAATTATCGTTCTTATACTATATTACATTACATACAAGGTTACATTCTATAGAAATGAACGAGTTATTATTAAGAACGAGGACAAAAGGTTTCTTTAAACACATTCATAAATTATTCAGCATATTCATCGTTAATAAATGAAAATTTTTTGCGTATTTCAAGAAAACCACATTCTCTTCAGTAAGTCGCAACCATGACACCCGACAACAGCCAAATCAAACATATTTTCAAAAACCAAACGATTTTCTTGACTGGGGGAACAGGGTTTTTGGGCAAAGTCATGATTGCAAAACTATTAAGAGACTGTGAAGATATTAAAAAGATTTACTTGCTGCTACGGTCCAAAAAAGGGAAGACCACTGAGCAACGCTTTGACGAAATTTTTGAGCAGCCTGTGAGTATTGACAGTTTTCTTAAAATATTGTACATTCTGTTCAATGTTTTGAGTTCTTAAAATTAAAAACTTGCAACTGGAAGGAAAAAGTTTCGCTGGTTGAAGGGGACTGTGAAGAACCTTTCTTAGGAATAAGCGAAGATAATTTGAAAATTTTGAAGAATGAAGTTAATTTTGTTATCCATCTTGCGGCGAATGTAAGGTTTGATCAGAGCCTGAAAAAAGCTGCTAACAATGTTAAATGTGTTGCAGATCTTTTGGAATTGAGTAAGGACAGTGTTAATTTAAAGGTAGCGTGTTTTTATATATATTTTCGAAAAATGTAACTTTTGAGTTTCAAGTGTTTCGTTCTTGTATCGACAGCTTATTCCAATTCTATAAATTTTCACATTAAGGAAGAGATATACGATCCCCCCATGGAGCCCGAACTTTTATTCAGTATGGTGAATGTTTTAGAAGAGACTGTTTTGACAAATCTTACTCCTGCGTAAGTATTTTATTTAATTTAAAGGTTTTCTCCATTCTATTTAGGTACCAATGCTTCTTTTTCTAGATTATTAGAGAAATGGCCGAACACTTGAATTGCTAACTGCAGAAAGGGGACATGTCCCATTTTTTACCACAATAACATTCGTACATAATCGTGTTCTAGAGGTCTAAACACATCTTTACTGCAAAAACGGGCCATGTTTAATGATTTAGCTCGGGGCTACAAGCGGATGAAATTTACGGTTACAGCAGAAAAGGGATATGTCCAGGAGATATCGACTTTCTGCAGTAAACACCGTGGTCTCAACGTCTTGCGTTATTCTTATCCAACACGACACTCAAAAACATGTCTTACATGGTAATTTCTTGTAGAGAAGTAAGAATTTTGCAATTAAGTTACGCCCTCTTGGCTCACGACGAATAAAAAAATCATCACAATTGAGATAGGGTGGGTGGGCGGGGCTTATATTTTGCCCTTTGTTCTTAATCTCCGCAGTCATCTTTTCACAACAAAAATTTAAAACATGTTTAAAATGGTAAATTTTTGTAGGGAAATATAGATTTTTCAGTGACGCTTCACTCTTCGGCCTGGAAATGAATGAAAAATTCATCATTAAACTAGGCCCCACCCACACCTGCCGCGAACTCAATAGTGGTGAAATTTTCATTTGTTGCCAGACTGGGGGGCGGAGCATAATTGCAAAATTCGTAGTTCCTACAAAAATTTACCGTTTTAAACATGTTTTAAATTTGTGTTGTGAGAAGATGACTACGTGTATTAAGTGCAAAATTAGTATAATAACTAGCCATCAGCCAGAAGAAAATGACGGATATAACAAACACTTTACGATTTATCCCAGACGCTTATAACGCATTTTGGCAGGAGATTGCTACTTGGCCAACTGTAGAACAGGAGCGCGATAATGATTAAGTTTTTTAGTCAGATATACATATAACATGTTTGTGTAAAATTATAACTGAAATAAAGCTGTTTTTTGTGTTTTTTTTTTACCTTTTTTTTCATTTTACTGCAAAAAGGGGATATGTCCAATTGTCAAATTTGACAGCCAAATTGACCCAAAAAAGAAAACATGCATTTAACCAACACTCGTTGATAACTGAGAACATAGAGAACCGACAATTGAAAACGGGGATCGGAAACAAGTAGTTGTAAAAATCTGAGACGTTTTATTCATTTCCTCAACATTTTGAAAAATGTGATATATCCCCTTTCTGCAGTTAGCAATTCACTTATGTTTACAGCAAATGCATATCTGAACATTTAATGAAAAATGCAGCGAAACATTTTCCAGCAACTATAGTTAGGCCATCAATTGGTATATGACACTCCAACTTAAACTTAGAAAAATCTTAATCGCCATTGTAGTGATGAATTCAGCTAAAGAACCACTACCAGGGTGGATTGACAATATCTACGGTCCCATTGGCTTAGTGATATGAGCAGCTCTTGGTATAATTAGAACCTTCCATGCAGACAATGACGTTCTGGCACATCTCGTACCAGTAGATTACGTTTGTAATTGTATTTTAGCTGCTACGTGGAAAACTGCAAAAGAGAAAAAAACTAACATTACAGTTTTTAATTACATCGGGATTAAAAGGAAGCAGCTGTGCTGGAGTATATCCCAGTAAACACAGTTACGTCGTAGCGATGTTAATGATACTTAACTCTGTCTACGATCTTGTTAGCTGTTACATCCCAAATTGCGTACATTTGCTTTCCCTGTGCTATGTAATGTAATCAACAGTGACCCATGCTTGTAACATACTGGTGACATCCACATCGTTTCAGACTAGAGACGTGCTCGCTGGTACATCATCATAACGTTGTGTTAGTATGTCGCTAGATTCTCTATATTTTGATGTATCTGTTACGTTTTATTTTAAACGCCAATATAACGTATTAAATGGGCATAGACGTTACGTATATATCGCAACATCGTAAACATATGACTCTCAGTATATTTTATTAACATGATCTATGCGATATGAATAGGCATTTCAAAAAGTCTAGTTACCATTTAGGGATATGGATATGGAGAGTAAAATTTAGAGCTTACGGTAAATTATTATTTTATTCAATGTTTGAAAAAATATAATATGTAATAAGTAATAAAATACAAAAATTAATATAAATTCATAATATAAATAAATAAATATATATATGATTTCCTAATTCGAAAATAATACAATATAATTTACACTTAAAAAAAGACACAGAAACTATAAACTGTCGTTGTTTTTTCTTTCTTCAGGCGTTGACTAGAATGCCGTAGCCACTCTGAGCAGCGTTGTTCTACTTCTTTTTCTATTGCGGAATGGGTCTTCATTGTATTTTCTTCAAATATAAAATTGTAATAACTATATTTATTGCAAAAAAAATACCTTTCATGATATTCATTGTTTTTGTCCCAGCCATTTTGGAATTTTCCTACCGAACAAACAAGCTACAGCAAATTCGCTGAATTTTTTTTTTTTAATACACGCCCCACATTGTTCTTTTTCCCATTACCACCTATCTGGGACAATAGCAGTTCCTGAAATAAGAAAAGAAGAAAATATTTTTATGTGTATATATCGAGTGACTCTGAAATAAGTTCGGAAAATAACATCACGAAGTAGAGAAAATTTTAAGTAATTTCTTTTATCTAGTCCTAATTCAGGGGAAAAAATATCAAGATCTACACCTCATTCAGTGCCATTTGTTTTCATCTAAGCAACACACAGCAAAAACAAAGAAAACATTTAGTCACAATGGAAACTGAATAAATCATTGCCGCATCATTTACATTTAACAAGATGTTCCGTATTTGTTTTTTGAAACTGGAGCAGCAATTTAATTACTTTGAATCCGTGTGACAATTAAAGAATTTTTTTTCCGGATCTATTTGGAAGTCACCGCGTATGTATAACATACAGGGTGCTTCACTATAAGACTTTTCTGCAACCCACTATGTATGTAACGTGTTAAGCGAAATGTGTCATGTTTAGTAGGTTCGTAAAAAGTGTTATAGTATTACAGGTATCTACCTGTATATAATATCCAAAATTATGTTATATGTAAGTACACATAAATTTATTGTATTTTTTTAACTTACAAAGAAACCTGCTTGTTGTAGTAGGCAGAGATAATCTTCTAATTCCTCAAAATTTGTTTACCTGTGGTCTGGGCGGCATATCTTCTATCACTGTTTTCTTTTTGATTTGCCACATTTGATGACGTTTTCATATTGGAGATATGTTCACTCGTTTCCTTTAGAATTTGTTTTATTTCGCACATATTTTTTGTATTTGTTTCAACTCTAGAGAAAAATTATGTTCATTAGCACCTAGTTCATTAAAAATTGCAGTAACATACCTTTGCAACATGTTATGGCAAACCGTAAGTTCTTCAAAATCAGCGGGAGTATCTTCAGTAAGTAATAGTGGTATTTCCAGCTTATCTGAAAAAACTGTTGTTGTTATTTACGTACAGTTATCAAAAACAACAGAAGCATGTAAAAATTAAAATGACTACTTCATTAGAATTATATTAACTTACCTAGTGTAAATACAACCCACACTGAATGGCACAATTTTCACAAAACTGCATTAAAAATGAAGTGAGTTACGGATTCACGAGAAAGGTTCGGTGGTTGTGAACCAAATGGCCAAATGGAATTCGACAGCTTCACTGTGAGTCTGAAGTGCAATAACCATAAATACGGAAAAAAGGGATCGTCCGACTCATAGACAAACCAAACCAACAAAGGTCCGACTGCACCCCCCAAACATCTGGTGGATAGTAAATGCAGAAGTTGAGCGTTATTTTTTCATTAGATGAAATAAATTTAATAAAATCAAAATTAACCACTCTCTAATTTTTTTGCTACCCATCATCGCTTTATAAACGTCTTTATAAAATCAAAATTCGACGAATGAACTCTCCAAAACCTTGTCCCGTTTCAGGGACAATGGGAAAAGAATTTGTATGGCTTTGTTTGTGTCGTTGGGTCTTCCCTATATTACCCCAGATGTTTAAGGTGACCAGACGTTCCGATTTGATCGGAACTGTACCGATTTCAATACTCTAATTCCGATTGTAAATTTCGTCCAATAAATGTTTAAATAAATAAATTAAAACATTTGTTCCGTGAATGTTCCGATTTCTATAAATCTGATAAGAATAAAGATAAATCCTCGGATAAATCACTAATAGTAATTTTATTTTGTGAAAAATTGGGAACAAAACTTGTATCGATACGGTTGTCAGCACTGTTTTAAATGTCAGCTAATGTCAGTACTGTTAGTATATTACAACTAAAAATTTTCAAAGCAATTATATATCAGATTACGATGGAAATGGAATCTAATGTTCCGATTTCGGACTTTTGAAATCTGGTCACCTTACAGATGTTCTATTTATAATTTGCCAAGCAGGTACTTACAAAATAACATTTCAAGTGAACAAGTTTACAGAAATAATTCTTAGAAATTATTACAATGAAAAAAACTTGTCTTTGGTGTATTTCTAATAAAGCCGTTGTATTTTTCGCTCTGAATATAATTATTAAATAAGCATTACGAACTCACTGACGAAAGTCACTTTTTAAAGAATACGACGACCCCCATCTAATTGACCATATAATCCTTAACAATAAATTTCAAATAATAACATAGTGGTTTTTTTAAATTTTGATAAGGTGTTGTAAAACTATTTCTGTTTCTGTCTTCATTCCAGATGCTGTATTTACGTGGGCAAAGGATGCCGTACGTGGGATTTTAGGGGCGGAAACGTATACCTGCTTAAATACTGTAAATACAGTGGTGTCGAACGAAAACAAAAACAGAAACATACCCGATGTATTGGTTATTATTAGAGAGCGGATTTTATGAAATTTGCATATCCGTTATTTTTTGTATATAACTCTTGATATTCAATATGTGAACGAATCATGATAATTAAAAATGAATACAGCTATAAAAAATTGCATATTTGCATACATTTGCCTTCTGCTGCATATTTCACGTAACGGGTGCATATTTTGCATTTTTATCAATTTTTGTGTTACTTTGAAAAAAAAACTGCAATTCGATCGGCATTTTTCTAGAAAGACGAAATTTCATGAATCATATTGCAAATATTGTCCTGAGCTTCAAATAACTGGGCAAGGTTTGGGTTTTATGGTAGTTTGGAGGAACCACTGGGTGTTAAGCCATCCTTCCAGGTAAATTCGGGTCCTAATTACTTTTGGAAATGCCGTTCATTTCAATATTTTTGTTCCTTACTTAAGTGTATTAATGGTATGTTTTATGGTGGTCGAAGGGACGTTATCCTATTATTTTTCATCGTGAGTTTGCATTTAAGTATTTAAAGCGATAGAGATGTGTGCCAATATGTAGATAACTCAAATTAATTTATGAATTAAACTTTTTCCTGAACTTATTCTTCAAGAAGAAACTGTGTTTTGTTGTGCCTGCTCTAATCCGATAAGTATTTTTACATCTGTGGACGCAGTACGCAGTTTTTCTATTTACAAATACATACTTTAGAATCACCGGAAAAATTTTTGTTAGAATATTTCGAAAAATATTTAAAAATAAATTGTTACCAAAATAGTAATTAAATAGTCGATTACTACTATTTTTTAATTCGTTCTGTTTACCTATATTTATTTTTTAGTATAAGAATATTATCTTAAAAAATGTCATTTATTTGTCAGTGAGATCTAATTAAACACTTTGCAATGTGATTTATGTATTTTTTGTAATAAAAGGTTTTTGCAATTTGTAAATAAATTTAGTTCGGTTATTACGCTTTTTTTATTTTTGGAGTATATGCAACTGCATATCTCTGCATATATTAAGAAAGTTATTGCTTATTTGCATAAATTTGATGCATGTCATATGATCATATTTCGCAAAATTTTGCTGCATATTTTCCGCTCTCTAGTTATTATACATACACTCTATTACCGACATTAAAAAAAGTCTACACTATTTCGTCAATCTGCTGCTTTATTATCAGTTTTCATTTAGCTACATATTGGATATGAAATTAAGTGAATTTTTTGAATAAATAATAATTTAAAGATCAACCACGAAAATACTCAATTATAATTATACATTATACATTACCAGTTTATTTTAGAGCCCAAGAGTACATTGGAAAAATCTAAACTTTTGAAAATTTAATGTTAAACAGATATACCTATAACTGAGTGCGAAAGTCAATACACAAAACTCGATGATCAATTATTGTTTCAAATTATTATTTATTTTCCTTACGATCAAAGTGAAGAAATTATTGAATTCATTTTTATTTAAGAACGATATCGCTGACCTTGAAATAGATTAGTTTTTAATTTCGATTTTTTTCTTTGTGTTCCTTTTGTTGCCGATCAACATATTTTGCATTAGAATTAATAAAATGATGAAATATATCATTTTATTTTTCGAGCTCATTTCAAAATTCTGTATATGTATAATTGTTCCCTTTTGGCAGTGACGCATAGACAGAGGTTAAAAAATAATGTCTCATTACTAGTCTTAATTGGTATTACCTGTTAGATGGGACATTTTTTAATTCTGATCATAAACTATGTGCATTAAGTCTCTTCTTCTGTTTTATAAAGCGCGTATAAATGGACGTATAAAAATAAAATTATAAATACATGTAATTACAGGAAATATAATATGAAAAAAAAGTGCAAGATTTAAGACAGGGAAGAAATTTCTTTTTTTAAGACTCAGCATCTTTTGTTTATGAATATACTATTTACTTGCAACACAAACATAAATAATAAATATAAAATAGAGCTATATAATACTCGATATGTATGTTTTTAAATGTTTTTTGCTGTTGGCCTGTCAGAAACGTGAATTTTCGATTTAACATGCCATTTTATAAAATGAACTGAAAAACACTTTACATAATTAACTAATAACAATAAAACATTCCGAAGCATATATATATATATATATTAATCAGATATCTAGTAACTATAGTTAACATTACTTATTGGTTACATAACCGTAGTACTCCATTGTGATGTTACAAGGCTTACCTGGCAACTATATCGCTGCGACACAATAATGAGATATCTAGTAAATGCAGTTAACATTAGGTGTTAGTTACATAACAGGGGTACCACAGTGTGATGTTTAAATGCTTATGTGCAAGCTATATCGCTGCGACATAATAATGAAATATCTAGTAGATGTAGTCAACATTACGTGTTGGTTACATAGCATGAGTACTCCATTGTGATGTTATATAGCTTACGTTCCAGGTATATCGTTAGGACATAATCATGCGATGTACTTATTGTTCTTTTGTGAGTACGTACCTGTCACGTCAACATCACAACTGTATTTACTGGGATATAGATAAACCTATACTTGGTTAGATATGAGCAATTCTGTTTCAGGAGAGTTTTATTACATCATGAATTCGTGGTACTGGAGGATACCCTGCGAGAAATTAATTTGGTACAGGTACTTCAAAGTGAGGGGAAAGCTGTGTAACAAAATTTACACGTTTTTTTTGCACACGGTTCCAGCATACCTTATTGATGCTGTTCTCTATTGTACAGGAAAACCAACCAAGTAAATTTCTCTAAAATAACCCGCTTAATTTTTAACCTTACGCGTAATTTTAGTGCTGTCAAAGCCTACGCAAAAATCGATAAAGTTCTCATGCTTATATCGTATTTTTCTACCCAGAATTTTGATTTTGATGAAGATAACGTACAAGATTTGTGGACGGGGATGAGCGAAGACGACAAAACGTTGTTCAATTTCTCAATGGAAGATTTACAGTGGAAAAAGTATCTCGATATGTGTGCTCTAGGATTCAGGAAGTACATTTTAAAGGAACCACCTGTCGTCAGTACAAAAACATATGTAAAATTATTCACTGTTACGATAGCTCATTATTTAGTTGTTGCAATGTTCTACTATTTATTGTATAAATTTGTAACGTTTTCTTTATATTCCTTCTGGTAAAAGCGGTAAAAGGGTAGAGCTAGTATACTGGTTTTAGTTTTGGGGCTATATTACGTTAGCAGAAGCATATTTTAGTTTTGAAATTTATTATACAACTAGAAACTAACTCTTGAATGTTTTTCTCTTATTACTGAGTAGCAAAAGCAACATTGTATGTGAAGCGATCATTTTGTAAATAAAAGAAATGTATGCACGTATTTTACAGTTGTTTACTTACTTGATGACTACGCAAAACGAAATGTTAACGCGAGTGAGCATCAAATTTACATCTTAATAATAAAGTATCACTTTATTACCAACAATGGGGGAATAAAGTACCATTTTATTCCCCATGTTCGGTATATTAAGACCCACCACTGACCCGGAAATAACCGGCATTCAGGCAAGACTTCTATCATTACGGGTACTAAGACCAAGTAATGATATGCATTGATTAGATTAACAAAACAACTTTCGAGATTCTAGAATTACAGCATAAATTTTTTTAAGATTCAACATGGATTTCATTTCTAGCGATAATTGTAGATATTTTGAAATCTTGGTGTCGTATGTTTGAATAATGTTGTTTGTGTTAGGAATAGCAATGTCAATGAGAATGGCTTCGTTCGTGTGTTTTTTGATAAGTATGATGTCTGGTCTGTTAGCTGTAATGTTTAAGTCTGTAAGTATTGTGCGATCCCAGTATAATTTGTATTTGTTATTTTCAAGGAATGGAGATGGAATGTAAGTGTAATAGGGTGTCGTATCTTCGATTAAGTTCATAAGTGTTGCTAATTCTTTGTGAATGATTTTGGCTGCGTTGTCGTGTCTAGCTTTGTAATCAGTTTGTGCTAGGATGCTGCAAGAAGAGATTATGTGCTGGATCGTTTCAGGTTTTGCTTTGCAGAGGCGACAGCAGTCGTTTCTTATATTCGGATGATGCATTTTCTGTAATTCTTGGTATTGATTACTGGGTCTTGAATAGCAAACACAAATCCTTCTGTTTCGGCATACAAACTTGATTTTTTTAACCAAATCAATGACATCTTCTTATTGACATGATTTTCTTCTAAGTCTTTGTAGAATTTTCCATGTAGTTGTTTTTGTTTTAGCACACTTATTATTTTATCTATTGTGTGGGGGGTGTGGATTTCTTCGGTGTTCGACAGATTTAAGGGTGTGTGGTTCAAATCTGCTCTTGTGATGGTGCGAAACATTTCATTTCTTTCCGCTCGTTTCAAGAAATACTTCTTCAAATCTGAGATTTGTCTCTGATATAAGTTTTCTAAGTTCTGGAAACCCCTTCCTCCATTCTGCCTTGGTAATGAGAATCTTTCAATCGACGATTTTGGATGATGCCTTCTATACTGTGTGAAGATTTTCCTTGTTGCGATGTTTAAATTTTCAAGATCAGTTTTGGACCATTTAATGACTCCGAAAGAATATGTTAACAGTGGAACGTAGAATGTATTTACTGCTTTCATTAAATTTTTTCCATTTAACTGTGTCTTCAATATTAATTTTAATCTCGCTACGTATTGATCTTTCAACTGTGTTTTCGTTTTGGTATGATTGATGTGGGAGGATTGACAGAAACCCAGATATTTGTATGTATCGTTTCGTTCTTGGGCTTCAATTATTTCCTTATTCTGGGTTATATGTGGTACTTGGTGAAACACGCCTTTTCTGATTGCTTGGGTCTTACATTTCTCAATACCAAAGGACATACCAATATAACCGGAAAATTGTTCAGTCAGATTTAATAGGTTTGTTAACTGATTTTGTGTACTTGCATATATTTTTATGTCATCCATATACAGCAAGTGACTTATTCTGTTTTCTCTTTGTTTGTTAATTCTTATATTGAACCCATAATTGCAGCTGTTCAGGATATCGGAGAGGGGATTTATTGCTAAGCAGAACCATAAGGGGCTAAGAGAATCGCCTTGAAAAATTCCTCTTCGGCTCATTATTGGGTCTGGCTGAATTGTTTGTTCATTTAAGGTTATTTGGAGGGTGGTCTTCCAAAATTCCATGGAACATTTGAGAAAAGTTCAGATTTTAGTATCAATTTTGTATAATTCCAGAATTTTGCATAGCCAGGAATGAGGGACAGAATCGTAAGCTTTCTTATAATCAATAAAAGCAGTATATATGTTTCGGTTTTCTTTTCTAGCTTGTTCACAGATGATGGAATCTATGATTAATTGCTCTTTGCAACCAAAGGATCCTTTAATACATCCTTTCTGTTCTTCATTAATGATGTTAGAGTTAAAACAGTGTTGATAGATTTTTTGTGTAATGCATGAGGTTAATATTTTATAGATTGTCGGTAAACATGTGATAGGTTTGTATTTTGATGGATTCTTTGTGTCGTTATCTTTAGGTTTTAAGTATGTTACACCATGACTTAAGAATGTTGGAAAGGAGGATGGGTCAAGAAGGAACTGATTTAAGTGATGTAGTAAATGAATATGTACCCAATTTAATTTTTTTATCCAAAAATTATGGATTTTGTCTGGTCCTGGTGATTTCCAGTTGTGTGTCTTATTGATGGTATTTATTAATTCGACAAATGTTACCTGATGATCATTCATTGGTGTAACTGTGGATAGTTTATGGGATATATGAGGAATCCATTTGGCAGATTGGTTAAATTCAAATTCTTGAGACCAAAGTTTTGACCAAAATGTTGTTACATCTTGTGAACTTGGAAGTTCACCGGATAGTTGAGTTTTGCTTGAATTAGTTAAATGTTGATAGAATAGTTTTTCGTTGTTTAAAAATTTAGTGTTATGAATTTTTCTGAGATGTGATTGTTTGTATCTTTTAAGTCGTTTGCTATATAAGGAAAGTCTTTGTAATAGGGTATCTTTAATTTGGGATAATGTTATGTTGTACTCATTGTAATCAGTTTGATGAAAATTATTGTTGGTCAGTATCGAATGCATACATGTCATGATATGTGGTGTTTTAACTCCTCTAAGGTACTGTGTTATTTGACCTAGTTGTTTTCTAATGTTATTAATTTTATCATTTAACCGTGTTTCCCAATGAGGGGTCGAAGGTATATTATTGGTGTTTGTATTTATTATGTTATCTTTACATGTGTTAATTTGAATACAAGTTAAAGCTGCACAGTAGATAATTGTATGAAGTTTTTCAAAAGAGATCGAGTTTGTGAGATATTTTGGTAAAATGAAGGAGTTCATTATTTCTACAATTGCTAGAAACTTTTTAGAATAACACTGGCGAGGAAGTGAATGTCTATCATTTGGTTTCAATTTGGAACATGTTTCGAAAGTTAATTTAAATTGGTCTTCAATTTCATTTTGGAAATTAATGTGAAATTTAAAATTGTTGTTTACAGTTTTGATTAATGTGTCTTCGTTGTTGTAGTACGTGTTTTGTAGATTATTTATCTGTGATGTTAATTTCGTTTTGGATTGTTCTTGATAAATTGTTAAGTGATTTGTCAGTGAATGTCTGGGATCTGTTTGATAGTGTGTTTGTAATTTGTGTTATGGTTGTGATCTTATTTTGAGGTGTTTTGTTTAATAAATCTTTAGTAAATGTGTCAGTCGGTGTCTCTGGTGTATTTGATAGACTAATGTTACTATTTTGTGGTATAATTGTTATCTTATTTTGAGATGTTGTTTTTGACAAATTGGTGACAGATGTGTCAGTCAGTAATGTATTTGGTGGTGTGTTGTTGATATCTTCAGGAAGTTTGGAAACTTCATTTTTTAATTGTTCTAGAGTAAGTTGAGGTATGTAGTTATTTTTAACTACAGCTCTACGTTGATCTGCTAAATTTTGAATAGTAACTGGAAAATTTGGGTACTCACGGCTTCGTGTAGAGCTGTACGATAATTACGATATTATTATTATAATTCTTATTTTATCACTATTTTATTATTGTAAAGACGTGCGTATTCTCAGATTTTCGGGAAAATGAGAGACTGATTAATTTCATTAAATTCTTGGTGATTAGACAAATTTTGGACAAACGGAGGACATACAGACAGACAGAGAGACGGAAACAGGGGATCCGTTTTGTCCTATTTTAGGGGTTATGACACATCGAAAAAATATGAAAGCAGCCAATCGGCCGACGAACTCGATTTTAATACTTCCTTAGCTACGCTCGGGAAGTTTTTAAAAATAAATAATAGTTTAAAAAACTAAAAAAACACGCTTTTATTGCTAATCGAACTAAAAACTAGAAAATAATTTTTAATGGCAGAGTTTAATATTACAGTAGTAGAAGATCAAACAATCAATCATAATAAATCACCTCAAATTAAAATTATAATAAAATTTAAGTTATTAACAGAATAATTCAATTCAGAGTAAAAAGCGCGTGGGGTGCTTGATATTTTAAATATTACAATCATTCTATTGGCAACTATCTATGAGAGGATAGTTATGAACCGCAGTAAAATGCACCCCACGCTTTTTACTCTGAATTGAATTATTCTGTTAATAACTTAAATTTTATTATAATTTTAATTTGAGGTGATTTATTATGATTGATTGTTTGATCTTCTACTACTGTAATATTAAACTCTGCCATTAAAAATTATTTTCTAGTTTTTAGTTCGATTAGCAATAAAAGCGTGTTTTTTTAGTTTTTTAAACTATTATTTATTTTTCATTTTTTAGTCTGCGACAAATTCATAAATTGGGGAATTAATTACTTATTTAGATTTTTCTAGAAAGAACCACTCAGTGGTCTCCGTAGGATCGAGGATCCTGGCGGTTCTAATAAGGATAATGGGAAACTGTTATCAAATTATTGCATTGTCATCGATCCTTGAGACGTGTGCAAAGTTTCAAGATGATCAGACTTTTAGAAACCGATGAAAATTAAGCTCAGATTCCGTTACATACATACATACAACCCAAGCTAATAAAAGCGTGATAATGAAGAGCGTGGTAACAATATCTAACAAAAATGCACATTTACCGTCGCATTAACATTATGTTTTTACGTAAATGCATATAAAATACCTGCATACATACAATGGCAAATATGAAAAATCAACTTGACCTGTTTGCCCTTGCCATTCAATGATAAGCGAAAAACAATAACGAGCTAATTTTCAATTTTCTAATTTTTAAAAATAACAAAAAGGTGGTCAATTTAAGCCGATGTACAACAAAAATCTAAAATTTAATTTCATCTTTTAGTTTTATAGGTAATAAGAATTTATTTAAAAACGTTTGATAATTAAATAGCAAGACCCACTAATTAAATTTTACTACACCAAGGGTCATACTTAGTTTATCTATTACTACTCATATATCGAAAAATACACTATTCAAACTCTTGCTTAGTTAAAAATTTTAAAAATAAAATATGTTTGTAAATTCTAATCACATATTCATTCAAAGAAATACTTCGCATAAATCTAATCCAGGTTATTGTAACTTTTTACTGGCGTTGTTAATTCTTTCAAGAAGTTCTTTCCAGACGACAGTCAATATAGCGGTTTCGAGTTTGTATAGCTTACCTAATATTTTTTTCGCTCCCATCTTGCAGTCGTTTTTTTCTAAATTATCATTAATAAAATAGATTCTAATATGGTTACAATTAAGCTATAACTTGTTTTTAACGCGTGAACAGCGTCGTATCGACTAGACCATCTAGTTTGACTCAAACTTTTAACTGAAAGTGGCAGTTTTGCATGTTGATTTAACAAATTCCACTGGTGAGGTGAAGTCGAAAAAAACACGTACAGTTGTATAACCCCAAAATAGTTGATTACATCGGGTACGACACTTGCAGCTTCGACTCCTACCAAATTTAAAGAGTGAGCTGCACATGGTACATAATCCGCGAACTTGTTAATTTCCTTAGGCTCTTCAGACCCAGGTCAATGTGAGAGTAATTTCAAAATTAATTTTGGTGATTTTGTGACCTTTTTTACTTAAAGAAAGTTTTCATCTATCTACTTAGACAAAATTTTTGATATTTTTTCCAAAAATTGTGGTATCGTATTTGATATTTTGGGTCTATGTTTATACAAAAATTATACATCAAAAAAAAATTTATTGATGAAATTTCAGAAAACAATTTTTTTTCAAGACTACAACATAAGTAAATGTCACAAGATTTACATTTGGCGAAAGTGTCATCAATATATTTCTGAAAATATACTGAAGGGTCTTTGATTTCATCGTCGTAGTCTACAGTCTACATTTTTTGGAAGAGGGCGGAATCAAACGAGCTAATGGTTCATCATCTGAAGAGTTGAACTCATCGTCAGGCTGAAGAATATCTTCTTGTCGTTCATTTTTTTCATAAATCAGATTCTCCACAAAGTCATCTTGATCCAATGGATCAAGTAGATTATCATCTACATCAGATTGATCAAGATCTAAGTCATCAGCAAGCTGCTGCAGTTCGCTTGCGGTCAAAGGTCCTATAACAATAAGAATTTTGCTGATCAGAAGCACTTGGCAAAATCTCAAAAAAAAATCAAAATGTACCTACGACTACAGACCCGAAGTATTGTCACTGATACTTCTAGAAATGTAGCATCCCCAGAGTAAATTGCAGGAAAGTTAATCACAATTGCACATTTACTTAGTTAACTAACATCATAACAATCATTTGGACATGTAAAAACATGCAAATATTGTTTACTTACATTTTTTATCGATAAATGGCATCCTAACCTTCCTCACTACGATGCACTCACTGATAAACTTTCAGTAAATGACGTTTGTCCGGTAAAAAAACAAGTTAAAATAAATGTGCGAATGCTCCATAAGAGTATCACCTACGATACGTGCGGACTCTGCTGAGATCTGATGATTAAGGGGACTAGCTAGACGAGGTATAACATTTTTTTGGCTTTTTGTATGAAAAAATGATATTAATATAGATGTATCATATATCAAACTGCAGCTTTTTTCATATTCTAGAGCACAGAGACCAGTTCAATCAACTAAAAAAATATGGCTGAGAAATATCGTAAAAAAAGCACCATTGTATGTTTTCTTTTCAAGTTTTTTGAGTCACAACCATCATAGAATCGCTTGAAAATTCGCACATGGATAAAACATCACTTTTTACAGGGCGCAGAGTCATTAAATGTTTGTTAGTGGTACAATTTGTTTAAATAATAATGTGTTTATTAAAATCAAAATATACCACAAATTAATGCAAAATACGTCGAATAATTTTAACAGGAATATCAGAGGAAAATTAATGATCTATTGGTTAGCAGAGTTTTTAACAAAAACTAACCATTACTGAAAAAAATGGGTATCAATTCGACAGAATTTGAGCAGTTAGTTCAGTACTTTGCCGATAGGAGCGCCACTAAAATTTACGGAAGCGACTTTCCAGGTAAAACCCTTATCGCCTGCTCTACCATAAACTGATTGTTAGAGTTCTGGGCTGATTTTTCTAATTTATGGCAAGGAACTCAGTTTTATAAAAAGACGCCAGGACCGGCCGTAGTAATCTATCGTTAAGGAAATTAACTTTTACGCAATGAGGTACTATTATAAAACCGAATTAAAACTGGGGAACTATAATATTTTTACTCCACTCAGGATCCTGAATTCAGTACACATGATTACTAAAAATTCATTGTAATATTATTGTTAATATATATTTTGCTTTGTTAATTAATAAAACTAATAAACATATTTATAATAATAATAAAAAATATACAAAATACAGCTTTTGTTTAACACGTATAAGTAGCTAAGTGTATCTACTACTTATCCCAGAAAGGAGGTGTTTTTAAAAAGCCCCACGCCCAGTATCATTTTCAAAATATATTTATAATAAAAATATCCAAGTCTTGGTGATGAAAAATGTAGTCCTAATAAATTATTAAACTACATAAAAATTTTTTAAAAAAATCTCTCACAAACGCAGGTTCCTCTTTCTTCTTGAATCAATTATTTCGGGCAATAATGCGCCAAAGTAAAATCTGCCAAGTTTTTACATATATTTCTTCGTCTTTATAAATTTTTTCTATATTTAAATCCTTTGGGTGTCAAATAAACTTGTGAAATACCCGTAACAAGCATTTGTCCCTGGACTTGAAAGTAGTAATCATGATTTTTTTTTAGTTTCAATTCTCTGTCTGTCAATGTACAAAATTTGATTTTTTTTTCTAACCGCTTCTTCGGGAGACAAATCTTGCGATTTTGAAGGGCATTTAATTTCGACTAATGCACTCCTATCCTCTAGAACCCTGTCTGGACTAGCAGCCAAGTAAGGAAATTGTTTTGAAATAAACAAGCCACACCGTTCAGTTTTTATATTTTTATTTTAATTTCAAAACACTTGACAGCTTTTTCCTCACTTTGCTGTCCATAGTATGTATGACTATTACCTCTAAATGTACTGTACAACAGAGACTCCACAGTTTTAGCTATTGCTGTAGTCGGTCTAAGTTTGTAAATACGTCCAAAATTTGAAGCCGTAACCGTAATTTCTCTTTCTTTTGCCCAAATGTGCCTGTTGCCTAGTGCCTATTTCAATTTGGTCTAAATTCAAAGATAATTTTCTCAAAAAAACCTCTTTGGCTGTCACAAATGTTTCTACATCCATGACAGGATTTTCTAAAAAATATTTAAACCATAATCGCAGTCGGGACCAGCATACGTACATTTTTTTACGACATATTTTTTTTACGAATACTTTGTCTAAGACGAGCTTGTTTTATAGACGAATAATATTTTTTTGTTATTAAACCAAGACCGTTTTAATCACAATATATTTACTTATCCCCTCTAAAAAATTGATGACGTCACCTCAAAATTTTGCTGAATAAATCCTATCTAAATTGTATAAAATATGATGAGTCTCTTGTGATTTATCATTCCATTCATGTTTTTTGGATTTGCATATACAGGATGACCCCAAAAATTAATGAATGCGCAAATTTATTTTATTGATTTAATCAGGAACTACAAAACCGAATGCTTTGAAATCTAATGCGAAAAAGAACATAATAGGCATGCAGTCGTCACGTTTCCGATAGCGAGGGAAGTACTGTCAAAACTCTTTAGACCAATTTTTTTGATTTTCCCATTTTTCCGTTTCTCAATTTTTCAATGTTTCAGTTTGGGATTTTTTTCACTGTTTCGATTCTTTAATTTTCCTTCCGTTTTTAGGTTTTTCAATAGTTCAGCTTTGGAATTTTGCAATATTTCGTTTCTTCAATTTTTCAAATTTTTGATATTGTGTTTTCTCGGTTTTTAAATTTTTCGATATTTTAAATTTTCAGTTTTTAAAGTTTTAGGTTTTTAGATTTCTCACTATCTCAACTTTTCGATTTTTCAGTTCCATGATTTTTCAATTTGCCGAATTTTTAAATTTTAGATTTTTTGTTCTCGATCATTCAATTTCTGAGTTTTCGGGCTTAGATTTTTTTTGTTGTTCAATTCTTGGATTTTTAAAATTTTTGTTTTTTAAATTTTCGTATTTATCAACTTACTGGGATTTCAGTGTTTTGATTTTTTGATTGTTCAATTTCTCAATTTTTTAATTTTTAGTTTTTGATACGATTTTTTTTCAAAAATTTTCAGTTTTTCAATTTATTAACTTTACGATATTTCAGTTTTACGATTTTTAAATTTTTTTATTTTTCAGTTTTCAATTTTTGACGTTTCAAAATTTTTCGATTTTTCAATTTTTCGATTAACTGATTTTTTGATTTTCCCATTTCTCTATTTCTTGATTTTTCAATTCTTTCTTCAATTGTGATTTTTCAATTTTTCGATTTCTGGATTTTTCAATGTTTCAGTTTTGGATTTTTTCACTTTTCCGATTCTTCAGTTTTCTTTCCATTTTTCAGTTTTTCAAGATTTCAGTTTTGAATTTTTTCACTTTTTCGATTTTTCAGTTTTCCTTCCATTTTTCAGTTTTTCAGTATTTCAGTTCTGAGATTTTGCAATGTTTCGGTTCTTCAATTTTTTTGATAAAATTCAGACATCACGCTATATCTTTAAATTTATCGTTAAATATATCACTTACGATTTGTTTAGCCTCATCCTTAATCATGTTTTCATTGACTGTATCGGTGACGGTGGTATGAAGTTGCATGAAGTTCCAGCAGAATTTTTTACACTTTTCAAAATAACTTCATTTTCACGAGTTGAGTTATTTGAAGTGGTAGTAGAAGGTTGAGGTGTAAAAAAACTTGTGACTTTTCGACATTTTGCTAGTTCCTGTTCATGTTGAAGCTTAAGTTTTCTCTTTTGGCTTCCACTGAGATATTTGCGCTCAGACATTTTATTTAATTAAATATCTAATGAATAAGTTGTATTATTAACATTTAACAAAACGAAAATAATTATTTAAATATCTTAAACACTGTTGATTCCAAAAATGATAATATATAATTCGATGCAAACTGAATTATGGAATTTTTAATTTTTAACACACTGTAAAATTCGAAAAACAGTACACTTTTAAGCTACTGAACGAACAGAAAAGAATGGGGGAGTGAAAACAAAACGTTTTGTAAAACACTGTACCCATCTGCGCCGCGAACTCCTTATGGTATCCCAGATGTAGGTGGCTGCCATAAATTAACGGAAAGGGCGGAAGTGACCAGAGTTGCAAACGGTCAGCCGAAGACGAAATTGTATTTTTGTAAGAACCAAATTAGAAACAATAAAAACAAGCATCCCTATAGATCCGAGAAAATTTGAAACTACCAAATACCATTACTGTACGTCCTTAGATTATCCTCGAGAAGAAAAACAACTTGAAAGTGTTTTTGTTGATACATCGGAAGAATGTCACGTAGAAATTAGCTTGATCTGAATCAGTTCGTCCCCTCAAAACAGAGAATCAAAACAATTAACTAGTAAACTACAATCGAGAAAATGTTCTGAATACCATTATTATAATTCTTATTAAATAAATATGTATGTATTTTCACATTTTCGGGAAAATGGGGTGAATCATTCTTAATTTGTTCAATAAAGAATTTGAATGCTATGATGAATCACAAGTAAAAACTCATCATATTTGCACATTTCGGGTAGAATTTATTCGACAAAATTTTGAGACAACGTCATCAATTTTTTGGGGGAAATAAACAGATTTATTTTGATTAACAATTTACCATGCTTACAATGACTTTAAAACGTCTGCAAAATTTTAAAGTATTCAGTATATTTTGATTTACAGAACTAGTAATTAAAACGGTAAATTATCGCTAGTCTTGCAAATATTTATTCATTTTAGTAGAAGAAATTAAAAAAAAACATAAAAAATTTATATATCAAATAATAGAAAATTGCGATAACTAAATAATGGGCTATCATAAACGTGAATAATTTTACATATGTTCTTGTGCTGGCGATAGGTGGGTCCTTTGTGATGTAGCGCCTGAATCCTAGACCACACGTCTCAAAATAATTTTTCCACTGTAACTTTTCCATTGAGAAATTGAACAACATTTTATCGTCTTCACTCATCTCCGTCCACAAATCTTGTACGTTATCCTCATCAAAATCAAAATTGTGGGTAGAAAAATACGATATAAGCTTGAGAACTTTATCGATTTTTGCGTAAGCCTTGACAGCCCTAAAATTACACGTAATATCCGTAATTATTAATTAAGTAGATTATTTAAAAAAATTTACATGGTTGGTTTTCCTATACAATACAGAAATGCATCAATAAGGTATGCTGGAATCGTATGCAACAAAAACGTGTGAATCTGGTTAGACAGTTTTCCACTGTTTTTGGCACCACTATACCAAATTAAATCCTGGAGGGGCATTCTCCAGTACAATGAGATCATGTAGGACGAAAATTGTCCTGAAATCAAATTTCTCATATCTACAAAATTTAAGTATGGGTGTCTAATTAAATATCTGGTCAAGACGGCTGAGTCCCATTTTATTGTTTTTACTTCCCGACCGTAAGCTAAGCTAAAGAAGTATGGTAATGGAGTGGTCCTAGAGCACGAAATTGGGTCCCCGGTTTCCGTCTGTTTGTATGTCTGCCTGTCCGTTGTCTGTGTCGTATATAATGAACATCATGTAAGATTTTAAATTGTATAAATACCATTAATATTTGTTACAATTGCTATTACAAAACAAAAGCTGGCGACATAACACTCTTGACCCGATTTTTATTTAGGCACCCGATATAATCTTAATATACCCCAGTTAATCTGTTTCCTTTTAAACCCAATGTAATTAAAAACTGTAGTATTAGATTTTTTTTCTTTTGCGGTTTTCCACGTAGCTGCTAAAATACAATTACAAACGTAATCCACTGGTACGACATGTGCCGACACCTTATCATCTCCATGCAAAGTTCTAATTATACCAAGAGCTACTCCTATCGATAAGCCAATGGGCCCATATATGTTGTCAATCCACCCTGGTTCTGGTTCTTTAACTGAATTCATCACTATAACATCAATTAAGATCTGGTTACTATTTTAATAGGCGAACGTCATTTACCAACTGATGGCCGAACTATAGTAGCTGGAAAATGTTTGGCTGCATTTTTCATTAAATATTCAGAAATGCATTTGCTGTAGACATAAGTGTTCGGCCATTTTTTTAATAATAATCTTCAAAAAAATTGCATTTGTAAATACAAGCGAACAATTATTTCAAAACACAAACAGGAAACGTACGCAACCTTTAAATTCACGACTGAAAGACACTTACGCGGGAGTTAAATTTGTCAAAACACTCTCATCTAGACCATTTGCCATACTGAATAAAAGCTCGGGCTGGATGGGCGGATCATATATCTCTTCCTTAATGTGAGAATTTATACAATTGGAATAAGCTGTCGATACAAGAACGAAACACTTGAAACTCAAAAATTACACTTTTCAAAAATATATGTAAAAGCACGCTACCTTTAAATTAGCTATGCCTTTACTCAATTCCAAAAGATCTGCAGTACATTTAACATTGTTAGCAGCTTTTTTCAGGCTCTGATCAAACCTTACATTCGCCGCAAGATGGATAACAAAATTAACCTCATTTTTTAACATTTTCAAATTATCGTCGCTTATTCCTAACAAGGGTTCTTCACAGTCACCTTCAACCAGCGAAACTTTTTCCTTCCAGTTGCTACTTTTGGATTTTAAGAACTCGAAACACTGAACAGAATATACAAAATTTAATGAAAACTGTTAATACTCACAGGCTGCTCAAAAATTTCTTCAAAGCGTTGCTCACTGTTCTTCCCTTTTTTGGACCGTAGCAGCATGTAGATCTTTTTAATGTCTTCACAGTCTGTTAGTAATTTTGCAATCATGACTTTGCCTACAAACCCTGTTGCCCCAGTCAAGAAAATCGTTTGGTTTTTAAAAGCAAGTTTGATTTGACTGTTGTCGGGTGTCATGGTTGCGTCTTACTGAAGACAACGAGGAGTACGTAAGGTATTCTCTTTTTTTTATAATGGATGGCATGCTGAATAATTTATTAATGTATGTAGAAAACCTTTTGTCGTTGTTTGGAATAAAATTAAAATAAAGATAATTAGTGTTGTATGAAATAGCTGTTATACTGTGAACGAAAGTTCTCTCCGTATATCAAATCATGCTATCAATTTTATGGATAGTTTTGGATTTGTGGATTGATAAACAAAAATATCATCTTTGTAGTAATAATAAAATTGTTGTACTATTTATAATTTTTAACTAGTAATATCTCAGTTTTTTTCTACATAGACAACAGTGTATTGTATTTGTGCACCTTGCTCTATTTTCACTAGAAATTAACACTTTATTGTTTTTCTATTATTATTGAGTATCTAGAGCAAACAGGTCAAGATTTTTCCGTATCTCCTATTGTATGTGAAACGATCATTTTGTAAATAAAAAGAATATATATCCTTTACCAGTGGCGGCTCGTTAGGGGAGGCAGTTTATACTGAGCGCCCCCATACACCAAATTTAAAAAGCAATATAAATATGTACTGACTCGTTTGCACATTTTAAAAAAATATATCGGTTACGTTATGGTCTGCGCCCCTTTTGGCGCTGCGCCCCCCGCATTGCAGAGTCTGCGGGGGTGCTATTTACGCCACTGTTGTTAACCAACTCTTTTTCATCACTGAATTAAGGATGGATCCAAGTGTCGTTCGTTTACTAAAGATTGGTATAATAAATGTGAATGGTTAACTGGTAGTATTTATAATAATAAGTTGTTTTGTTGGTTTTGTATTCTTTTTGGTAAAGTTAACGCCGAAGATCAAAACTGGGTAAAAAATGGATTTTCTGACTTAAAAAATTTGTCAAGAGCTATTAGTCGCCACTCTTGCTCAGCAGAACACATTTCCGCGCATGTAAAATATCAGATGTTAGGCAAATCAAACAATATTGTTAATATGCTCGATAATGTGCCGGAACAGTCTAGTTCCCTCAACAATAGTCAACGCACTGATTTAGATCTATCTGCTGTAAATAGTGTTCTGGAATCAATTAAAGCTGATCCTGCTGTTCCTGAGTTTAAATTGCAGAGACTAGGAAGATTTTTGCCCCACAATTCAAAAACCAGACCTATCAAGGTCACTTTTGGTGATGAGTCTGATGTTCATAAGTTTATCCGTGAAGCCAAGAAGCTCAACGGTAATCCAAGTTTCGGTGCTATTTCTTTATCTTTTGACCGTACTGCGAAACAAATTGAAGCGTATAAACAGCTTAAACAGCAACTCGATGCTAGGATTGCAACTGGTGAAAAGGATCTGAAAATACGATATGTGAAGGGTTCACCGAAAATTGTTTCTTTAAACTGAAGAATACACCCAGTAACAACAAACTTAATACACTTCGCTGCTTCTATCAGAATGTGAGAGGACTACGATCTAAAGTTAGTGATTTCTATAATTCTATTTGTTCACAGAATGATTTTGATGTAATAGTGTTAAGTGAAACATGGCTTACTAGCGACATTGTCAATAGTGAATTATTTCCCTCTTATTTCACTGTTTTTCGAAAAGATAGAAATTTTCGAGTGTTAGCAGTTTCACGCGGTGGAGGTGTTTTAATTGCTGTTCGAGCATGTTTTAAAACACTATCATTAGATCTATCAGCTATTTATGAAAATATTCCCAATGTTGATGTTGTAGGTGTCAAACTGCTGCTCAAGGGTCAGAGCCTAATTATTCTTTCAGTGTACATGCCACCGCAAACGTCATTTCAGGAGTTTGATTTATTTCTTGACACTTTAAATGCTATTGAAGATTTTAAATTCTGTAAGTTGCTTATATTAGGGGACTTTAACGTGCCTGATTTTTCACTAGGCATTTCAAATCAATTCACGGCTTCTCTTAACAACTTTTTACAATTTAATATTCTATCACAGTTCAACACAATACAAAATACGCGGCAACGCATCTTGGACTTAGTTCTGTCTAACTTGAAATGCCAGGTTGATAGTGCAGATTTTGATCTTGTTGATGCCGACGATCATCACCCTTCTTTATCCATACTTACGGTTTTAGAGACTCCATTACGTGAATTTCCATTAAATGATATGACTAATCAATTCAACTTCAAAAAAGCTGACTTTCGATTGCTATATGATTTGCTTGGGTCAACCAATTGGGACTTTTTAGAGGCTAACATTGATGTTGATAAAGCATGCTCACTTTTCTATGATAAGCTTCATGAAATTTTTCTTCTTACTGTTCCAAAATCGGTGCCCAAACGTAATAGTCACTCCTGGCCTCCCTGGTTCAATCAGGAAATAATTGCAACTATTAAGGCAAAGGATGCTTGTCACAGGCTGTATAGAAAACGCAACACTGATTATTATTTACAGGAATTTATTTAAATTGTATCGTTCTCGGTGTAAGCATCTTATTAAGGCGTCGTACAAAGAATATATTCACAGAATTGAGAACAATATCTCAACGGACCCTAAATCGTTTTGGGCATTTGTTCAATCTAAAAAGGGGGGTACTAGGATTCCTGGGGTGATGCATTTTAATGATTCACAACTTACTTCACCAGAGGAAATTGTAAACGCGTTTGGTGAGTACTTTAATAGTGTATACATTGCCTCCAATGATGATCTATGTCCCTCTTTTGCCTCTGACAAGTCGAGTCAACTATTTGTCTCTATTGATTCTCTAACTGAAAATGATGTTTTTCTAGCCTTGAAAAAGTCAAAGAATTCTTGTACTGCTGGGTTGGATGCCATTCCTAGTTTCCTCCTGAGTGACTGTGCATGTATCTTTGCCCATCCCTTGCTAAAAATCTTTAATCTCATATTAAAGCAATGTAAAATGCCTGATTGTTGGAAAAAGACTTGTATCTGCCCGGTATTCAAAGCAGGTGATGTCTCTGATATTGATAAGTATAGACCCATTAGTTTGTTATGTAATTTTGCAAAAACATTTGAGACTGTTCTGTATAAATACATTTATTCTGCTGTCAAATCTCATATAACTGAATATCAACATGGTTTTTTTCAGGGTAGATCTACGATTACAAACCTGGCGTGTTTCTCTCAATATGTTTCTGTTTGTCTTGATAATAGGGGTCAAGTTGACACTATTTACACGGATTTTCGTAAAGCATTTGACCAAATTGATCATTATGTCTTGATTGCTAAATTACAACAGTTTGGATTTTCCACTCCTCTGATCAACTTTTTCCGTTCATATCTAACGAACAGAGTCCAAGTCGTTAAATATCGTAACTTTTATTCACAACCATTTTCTCCTACCTCTGGTGTGCCGCAAGGGTCGAACTTAGGTCCATTATTGTTTCTTCTGTTTGTTAATGATATTGTGGATGGTCTATCATGCGAGAAACTTTTATATGCGGATGACCTCAAGTTGTTTATGGACATTAAAAATATTAACGATAGCGTGACTCTTCAAGCTAATATTCAGATTATTTTGCAATGGTGTATTCGTAATCGTTTATCTCTTAACCAAGACAAATGTTTCATTGTGTCCTATACAAGAAAACTTAATCCTAGTATATTTCCTTACACCATAGCCAATACTGAGTTACATCGTTGTGACAATTTTAAAGATTTTGGCATTACGTTTGATTCTAAATTCCATTTTGTGAAACATATAGATGATGTAATAGCAAATTCTTTTAGGATGTATGGTTTTGTTTACAGAAATTGTAGCGAGTTCTCAAATATAAGAACTTTATGTAATTTATATTTTGCGCTTATTAGATCTAGATTGAAATATGGTGCTATAATTTGGTATCCCTTATATGATGTGCATGTTAAAAATATCGAAGCTGTTCAGCGTAAATTTCTCAAATTTTTATGTTATTGTGTAGATAAAGTTTATCCTGAAAGGGGGTGTGATCATGCTGCACTTCTGAGTAGGTTTGAATTTCTAGCTCTCCAGGATCGGCGCAATATTATTGTCATTAAATTTGTTTTTAATTTATTTAACAACAAAATAGATTGTCCGAGCCTTCTGGATAAATTTAACTTGGTCGTACCTCGTATTAATTCACGCCAATCTCAAATTTTTTATAGTCCACCATATAAGACAAACGTATTACGTAAATCTCCAGTAGTTGTTATGTGTAATAAGTTTAATGAAATATCGACTCATTGCGATATACATTACGATTCGCTATCGGTTATAATCAAATCCTTTTTTTGTATTAGTAAGTAGTAAGATTTATAGTTTGTAGTTTTGTGGGAGCTCTTATTATTAATAATGCCTTATGTTATACTTAAGTTCACTGACTTTGGAATTGTATATTATTTATTTACTGTTTGCGGTTGATTTGAGCCTAAGTTTTAGTTTTCCTTGTTATTGGGTGTAAACCTGTTAGGAATAAAGCCTTATTATTATTATTATTATTATTACAATGCCAGGAAAATTGAAATAGGAAATTATAATCAAAAAGTTACCGAAAATCGTGAGATCTTGAAATGTTTAACAAATATTGTATTGTATTTAGCGTTACAGGAATTGCCTTTCAGAGGATATACTAATGGGATTTCAAAAAGAGGAAACACACTTTAATACAATTTTTGGAAACCTTACGATAATCTTGAACCACCAACAAAAAGAGCTAGATTTTATGATGAACCAAAAACTATTTATAAAGAAAAATTTGATCAAATATTACAAATTATTATTGATCAGATAAAAGTAAGGTTCCTAGAGATTGAAAATTTACAGTTTTTTGAGTTGCTAAATTTTGAAAAATTTCAAACTTTTGCGAAAGGTTTTCCCATTCAATTAATTGGTAATCTTTGTGAACTTTATGTTAGGAAACATAGATGGAGCGCGTGTTCGGCGGTAGTCTGCGCGACTGCGCCAGCAATGACGTAGCTATGACGAAGATGAACGTCACACTAATGGCTGGTCGGTTGTCCGCGCGCGTGTGTCTAAGTTCACTGTAATGTATATTTACTTGTGTTTGTATAATAAATGTGTTAACAGTTGTTCGTGTTTTCGTTCCACGTGCCTCATATAACTAACACTTTACGACGTTTTTGAGAAGAGTAAATTAGAAAGTCAGCTGCGTGCTGTTTATGATGATCCATCTATTCTAGGAGATTGTGCATCCTTGATAGAAACGTCAAATTTTATAGTAGTTAATGATCTTCATACATGTATAAGCGAAATGTATAAACTTTTATGTATTATTGTTACAATTCCTGTAACATCTGCCTTCAGTTGAGCGAAGTTTTTCTGCCTTAAAACGTTTAAAAACGTACACACGCAATACAGTTAGTCAGGATCGTTTGCAAGATTTAGCAATAATTTCAATAGAAAAAGACTTTGCTTCTAAAAAGGAAAGAGGGATTCCATTAAAATAGAGAGTCTCTTAAATAAATACATAATAATTTTATGATCCTTAATAATTGAGTGTTTGGTATCGCAAGACTTGCGGGGACAATCTATGGTCAGGTAAGTTTTAAAAGCAATTCTCAATGCATAAAATTATTATCTTAGCCTCTGTATTTGTAATGATAGTAAGTCTTGTCTGAATGCCGGTCTTTTCCGGGTCAGTGGTGGGTCTTAAATATGATTAAAATATGCAACAAATTTCACAGTTTTCGACACCAATTTTTATATGTATTGTGGTTGGTAGATATTTATACAAAATTTCTGAATATTATTATTGAACAGTTATTTTCGAAGAGATGTATTTTTAACGATGACGTTGAGTAGAGCTAAATTATTTGATCGGTATATATCGTCAATCCTAATCAAAGTGCATAAAAATATTATTTCTCAAACGTTTAATTTTTGCGTTGAATTTGTGCAGTGAAACTGGAAACAGCAAGGTACATTCTTAATAATGCACAAATTTATAAAAATAATCATACAACAGTGGCGTCCTCGAAAAAAAAAATCACGAGCCGCCACTGTCCTTTACATATTTTACAGTTAAATATTTACTTACTTGATTACTACGGAAAATGTTATGTTCTATGATAAGGTAATTTATTTACATCCTAATAATAACGAAAATATATATTTTTTTAATTTAAAAGAATCTTGTTTTAAATATTTCATTGCCAATACCTTATCCTTCAGTTCTAGAGTGAACATATTTCAAAAATTGATCGAAGATTACTTCGACTTCGAAAGTTCAGTTTGGATAAATGCAGTATAATACTAATAATAATAGTATTGTATTCTCAAATTTTTTGGAAAATGAAGTGAGTCCGCTTGAATTGGCCAGACTTTTTTATTGCTCTTCTGCTTATTACATAAAACATTGCCTTTTATTTTGATTTTCAATGTTCCAGTTCATATTTGGTTAATTATAACTTGTCTAGGTCTAGGGGTCATGAAACGTCGAGAAAATATGTTCAAAGTAACAAATTACCCCATGGATTCCATTACTATACGTCCTTAGCTTACGCTGGAAAAGTAAAACAACTTGAAGTGTTTATGACTCGTTCTTAATTTGATCAAGAATAAATTAGAGAGTTATTGTGCTCCCGGTGGTTTCAACCCGTCAACCTCGGAACTGTCGAGCAGACAGTCTACCACTAAGCTAAACCTGCAATATGATCGTCACGTTCTATCTGGGTAAAGAACGTTTAAAGGTTTAAACAATTAAAAAGAATAGTACTATTAAACAAAATCAAGATATATTCGTAAACCAAAACTATAGGAGCATATTATATCAAATAAAATCGGTAATGTTAATTATGCAACATAATGAGCGGAAGTCAAATAATTGTGGTTGGAAATGATTATCCAAATTTTGTTTAGCGTTGTACCATCTACACGATACTCATAATACATATAGAATTTGACAAGAGCTCTAATTTGAATTTTTTGTACGTCTGTGTGATAATAACCTTTTTTATAGTAACAATAAAATTGTTATAATAAGTATATTAGGAGTAGTATATATTATTTATTAGAGCATCTTAACTCTGTTTTACTCTCTAATCATGAGATTTTACTAATGAAATTTTAATTTTAGTGGATTACGTTTGTAATTATATTTTCATACAATATCTTATATTTAATTAGTAATTGCTTAATCTTTAATTGCGTGATTATTTTACAGAAATTTTACAATTAAAACTGAAATTAGATTTTAGATTTTTGTTGTATGTAAATTAACCCTTTCTTTTTTTTAAAACCCTAGAAAACTAGAAGTTAAGTCTTTATTGTGTTTCGCTTATCATTGCAAGAGCAAAAAGTTCAAAATTTTCCATATTTTCCATTGTATGTAAAGCGATAGTTTTTATAAATAAAAGGAAATGCGTGTATGTATGCAGGTATTTTATGTGCATTTACATGAAAACGTAATGTTAATACGAGAGTAACTAACAAAAATTTCGTTTTTAATAACGACGAAATGTGGCTTTTTTTAGATATTGTTACTCTTTCGTGTATTGTATATTAATTTAAAAACAAGCGTAGCTAAGGAGGTATTGTAAAGGACTCAATCGGGCGACTGGCCGCTTTCATATTTTTTCGATGTGTCATAAGTAGAGAGCGGATTTATAAGCACAAAAAAATTAAGAATAAGCGCTTAAATAAGCACATTTTCAATAAAAAAGTTTTATTTTAAGCAAAAAAGCATTAAAAACATAATCATATTACAAATCAAAGAATACTTCTTAGAACTTTGGATAAAATATTATTGCAATAATCCTAGACTGTTAGTTATATGAGGCACGTGGAGCGAAAACACGAACAACAGTTAACACATTTATTCCTATACAAACACAAGTAAATATACATTACAGTGAACTTAGACACACGCGCGCGGACAACCGACCAGCCATTAGTGTGACGTTCGTCTTCGTCATGCCTACGTCATCGCTGGCGCAGTTGCGCAGACTACCGCAGAACACGCACTCCATCTATGTTTCCTAACATAGACTTTATATTTTACACACGTATTTCAGTTTTCTTTAAAACAATTTATGATTGTAATATGTTCCAAGTTGTCCACTGTAAAATTTTTTCGCCGATCATTTAAAATGTGTTTAAAATTGGAAAATGTGCGTTCAACATCCATCCACACACCAACTAATGTTGAATCTAACTCCAAATTTTCGACCTTCTGGCCTTTTAAAACACGAGTAACGTCGGATAGAACACCGAAACCTGCATTTTTATTTAACACTTGGTCAAGTTTTTGAGATACTCTAGTACCAATATCACCTTTTACTGCGATTGCTTGTTGTTTAAATTCTTTCACTAAGTTTATGACATCTACCAACAACATGTTGGGTTTTTCTAACTTTTCTATTACCTCACATACGAATTGATAATTGCTTCTTAGAAGAGCTAGATCTTGTCGCAAATCTTTGTTTTCCAAAATATTTATGTAATCTTTAATCGACTGAGAAGAATCTTCGCTAAATTCTGTAACTACGGCATTTGAACAAAATATGCATTAAAACTTATATTCGTCGAAAAAAGCATTAAATAAGCATATAAGTTTTAATATGCATAAAATTGAAAAAAAAGCAAATAAGCATAAAAAAAAATGTGTCAAATGACTCCAAATTGTATCATAGTTACAGATATAAACAAGTTTTGAAGTGCTTACATTTTGCACAAAAAACATTAAACATAGAAATCCGCTCTCTAGTCATAAGCGGAAGAGTACTAAACAATGGGTGTTCTGTTTTCGTTCGTCGGCCTGTCGAAAATTTGACTAATCAGCCCATCAACAATTTGATGACATTTGCTATGAAATAATACACACCTATACTTGTGGTTTAATCTTATCTAGTTTTTGTTTATTATTGCTATATTTGTTTGTTGTTTAATCCGCATTGTTATAATATTCCGAAAATTTTGATCGATTGAGGCTTATTAATAGTTTTAGTCCTTTGTTTTGAGGCGACCTCATTCACTCATTCAAATCAAACAAATTTCTACATGGCATTCGTTCGATATATAAACATAAACACTTCAAGTTACGCATGTTCTTGAGAGGCCACTTTTCCCGTTATTCATCCGCTGTAAATATATTTTACATTGTACGTACTTACAAGTGCGCCATCTGGTCAGGATGCTCCTTTTAGCCTATATGTAAAAAAAAAAATGTAATTTTGGGCGCTTCTTGACATGTATGACCTAGAGCTTGGAGTTGGTAAAGTGTCGAAAGTCACAAGTTTTTTTTCACCTCACCCTTCTACTTTCTGCTTTTGTTCTACATATATTAAAGTACTGAATGGATCAATGTTTATAAAACCCCAGAAACTATTTATTGTAAATGGTTTTGCTAATTTTTACTTCCCGAGCGTAAGCAAAGGAAGTATTGTAATCGAGTCCGTCGGCCGACTCTCTACTTTTACGTTTTCTCGATCTTTCATGACCCCTAGATGACGAAGAAATAGGTCTCCCATTTCCGTCTGTCTGTCCGTCTGTCCGTCCGTCTGTCCGTCCGTCTGTCCGTCTGTCCGTCTGCCGTCCCGGATTTTTATTAGACAGATAATCTCCGAAAGTACTCGACCGATTGTTGTGAAATTTTGTACTTATATTAAGAATATCATGTAGATGGTAAAACGCTAACCAAAATTTGTCTAATCATCCCCACCACTAATGCGATGACGTCACTTCAAAATTGTACATAGTAAATGGGTTTTCAATTGTATAAAATAACATAGTCCTACACATGTAGTTTACAACTCTGAATCGACTTTACACCCGAAACGTCCAGATTTTTGGAAAAAAAATCAAAATTATAAAACAACATTTTGAAATTTAATTTTTAATCTGCTAACCAGAATGCTTTGAAATGTTGCAGATATTTTAAGGCTATAAAGAGCATCATAAATCTTTAGTCAAAAAATATTTGCTTATCCCCTCCAAAAACTTGATGACGTCAGCTCAAAAGTTTGTGGAATAAATCATATCTAAAATGTACAAAATATGGTGAGTCTGTACTTGTGATCTATCACTCCATTCGTATTTTTTGGATTTGCATATACAGGGTGACTCAAAAAAATTAATGAATGCGTAAATATATTTTATTGATTTAATCAGGAACTACAAAACGGAATGCTCTGACATCTTGCAGATGTTTTAAGGTTATAAAGAGCATAATGTTTAGTCAAAATATATTTGCTTATCCCCTCCAAAAACTTGATGACGTCAGCTCGAAAGTTTGCCGAATAAATCATATCTAAAATGTACAAAATATGATGAGCCTGTACTTGTCATTTATCACTCCATTCATATTTTTTGGATTTGCACATACAGAGTGACTCAAAAAAATTAATGAATGCGTAAATATATTTTATTGATTTAGTCAGGAACTACAAAACGGAATGCTCTGACATCTTGCAGATGTTTTAAGGTTATAAAGAGCATAATAAATGTTTAGTCAAAATATATTTGCTTATCCCCTCCAAAAACTTGATGACGTCAGCTCGAAAGTTTGCCGAATAAATCATATCTAAAATGTACAAAATATGATGAGCCTGTACTTGTCATTTATCACTCCATTCATATTTTTTGGATTTGCATATACAGAGTGACTCAAAAAAATTAATGAATGCGTAAATATATTTTATTGATTTAATCAGGAACTACAAAATATATTTGGTTATCTTCTACAAAAAACTGATGACGTCAGCTTAAAAGTTTGCCGGATAAATCGTATCTAAAATGTACAAAATATGATGCGTCTGTACTTGTGATTTATCATTCCATTCATATTTTTGGATTTGCATATGCAGGGTGACTCAAAAAAATTAATGAAAGCGTGAATTTATTTTATCGATTTAATCAGGAATTACAAAACCGAATGCTTTGAAACCTTGGGACTATTTTAAAGTTATTATAAGCATGGTAAACTTTTGTTCAAAATGTATTTGTTCATCCCTCCTAAAAAAATTGATGACGTAACCCTTAAATTTTGCTGAATAAATCCTATCTAAAATGCAAAAAATATGATGAGTTTGTACTTGTGATTTATCATTCCATTCATATTTTTTAGATTTTCTTAAGAGGTGGTTCAAAAAAATTAATGAAGTCAATTTATTTTATTGATTGAATTAAAGGCAACACTTATTATTAGTATTACACCCCAACCAACCCAATTTGGTAGACACAAAATTTGTTAAAGGAAAAACTCGGTTGAAACATAAGGGTAGCGCGCTTATTTACATCGACTTTAACATTACAGACCTGCATTTGTTTTATGCGCTCACTTGGTTCCGCGAATGTGAAATAGACATGTTTATAATCAACCAATTGTGAATTTCACCGTCAAGAATTAAAATAAAACCCAATGTTTTATATAATAAGCCGAAGTCGAAGCAATAAAACCGATGGTCGTTTTGTTTACAGTTTCTCTGTTTGACTCTCACGTATGCTGTTACGCCTGTCATCTTAAATTAAGAATGTTTATACGTACACGATTTTCAGTTGCCTCTGATACGTATACGTGAGTAAATTGTTTCGTTATTTTATTGATTATTACAAATCAATATTCAAAACGACCCAATTCATTTTCCCGAAAATTTGAGAATATAATAATTTTATTCTTAGTATTACACTACATCTATCCCAACTGATATACGTGTCCTTGCAAAAATGTTGATGACGTCATCGCATTTTTTTTTAAATTCCCACTACAAAAATGTAATAAGAAAAAAAACACAATAGGCATGCAGTCGTCAAGTTTCCGACAGCGAGGGAAGTACTGTCTAAACTCTTTAGACCAATTTTTGTTATTTATGCATAGGTATACTGTTATATGTATAATCTTTAATTTTCTTCCCAGTCTTAACAACTGTGTAGATTAGGTTAATTTTTGTGTCCTATCACTGGATATGTGTCTGTCTATTTGACAATAAATCATTTATTTATTCAATATTTTCGGGACTATATAGAAAGTTAATCCAACCCCAAGCAGTCCCTTGCTTTTCCAGGAAAATATGTTAAATACACCAAGCCCTTCTACAACTCTCTTTTCGAGTTCTCTTCCTATATCAATTAGTTCGTGTTCGGTTTTTGTAAAGTGAACTTTAAAGGTATAATAGTGTTTTAAAAATTGTTTAATAGTGTTTTCTGCCATTTTTAAAATACCCAAGGTCAAACCGTCTTTAAAAACAAGTTAAAAGAATAAACGAAAAACAAAGACGTTTTTCAAATGGAAAACGGTGAATTGTTTTGTGAAATCTGTGAAAAAATTGTAAGTATAAATTATGAATGTTGCACAATTCAGATGTGAAAACTAGTTGTGAAATTAATTCCATAAATTCGCATCATAAAAAACATCTATTTTATTTATTTAGTTATTTTACATTGTACTTGTGTAGGTGATTAATAGAATTAGAATAGGTATTGGGATTCAGATACTTGCATAGCTGTAGATGAAACCACAAATTCTAATGCGCAATACGTTGCAAACATTGTAGTGGGAAAATTATCTGGTAGACCACAGTTACTTCTTTCGGAAATATTGGAAAAAACCAATAATATAACAATGGAACGTTTTATCAATGAGTATTAGTGTGTTAGTGTGTTAGAGTGTTAGATAATTCTATTACTTATTAAAAAAAGTTGCATTAATATTGTTCCACAATTAAAGCAAATTTGTAATATTGCTATGTGGTAAGGTTACCTAATCTGATGTAAACTGAACTTAAATTTGGTCTGTGACCCAATTTCTGAAATGATAATTTTATTTCAAATATAATAATACAGGTATATTATGGCCAACGGAAATCAAATAAGAAAAACTAAAACTGCTACTAACGGATGGCGCTGCATACATGACTAAATGTGACAAACATCTGGAAATATTTTATCCCAACTTAATCCATGTAACAATATGTTTGGCCCACACCTTAAGTTTAGTAGCGTAAAGAAAGTATTTCTTAAAGCTCATTTGAGGATCCAAGCTTTCGGTAAAGTTCAAATTCTGGATTGCTCATTGCCTCCAGAACCTGTTCTGACAAGACGGGGTTCATGGACTGAAGCGGTAATATATTATTGCGATCATTTTGACGATATAAAAAAGGTTCGTTTAGTGGTATTCATAATTTTGTTGTGTAATTTTAAATTAAATGAAACATTTTAGGTTATTATGAAAATTGACTGTGTGCCGAAATGCATCGCCAATGCTTAATACTATTTCCAACAGAAGCATCTCAAACATAATTTGGGAGAGTAGGTGAAGTGGCACTTAAAAATTTTGCAACTTCCTAAAACCAAATTTTTATAACGAACTTTTTTAGCAAATAAGAAAAACCACACACTTTCATGAGGAGGTAGCCGTGCTCAAAAAATGTATTAAATGCTTCTTCGGAAATACTAAAGATTTTCAGCTGAATAACCAGCTGAACAATTCTTCAAAAATGCAGTAAGTTTAGAAAATCTTACTAATGTCAGCATCGTTTTAATGAGAAGTATACACATATTTTAACTTGGAATATATACAACATAATGAGAATGACTTTGAATTTTTCGACTGAAATACGTCAGCAAAACCTGCTGTGTAACTATTTCCGCATTATTCTTTCGCCTTAAATATATCAAGCAATCATGACGACGCTTTTAAGTACACGGGAATTAGATTTGTACAGTCTAGTCTGTATAACTCGACATAATTTATCGTTGCAAAACGTTACATTGTATGAAAATAAACGAGTTATAATTAAGAAAAAACGACAAAAGGTTCCTTTATATTCAATCATAAATTATTCACCATATCCGTTTTTTAAAAAGAGAATTTCGTACACTTTAAGAACACATCGCTCTCTTTAGTAGGACGCAACCATGACACACGAGAACAGCCAAATCAAACTTGTTTTCAAAAACCAAACGATTTTCTTGACTGGGGCAACGGGGTTTCTGGGCAAAGTCATGATCGCAAAACTACTAACAGACTGTGAAGATATTAAGAGGATCTACATGCTGCTACGACCCAAAAAAGGGAAGAACAGTGAGCAACGCTTTGAAGAAATTTTTGAGCAGCCTGTGAGTATTCACAGTTTTGTTTAAATTTTGTATATTCCATTCAGTGTTTTGAGTTGTTAAAATCCAAAACTAGCAACTGGAAGGAAAAAGTTTCGCTAATTGAAGGGGACTGTGAGGAACCTTTCTTAGGAATAAGCGACGATAATTTGAAAATTTTGAAGAATGAAGTTAATTTTGTTATCCATCTTGCAGCGAATGTAAGGTTTGATCAGAGTCTGAAAAAGGCTGCTAACAATGTTAAATCTACTGCAGATCTTCTGGAATTGAGTAAGGACATAGTTAATTTAAAGGTAACGTGCTTTTACATATATTTTCGAAAAATGTAACTTTTCAGTTTCTAGTGTTTCGTTCTTGTATCGACAGCTTATTCCAATTGTATATATTCTCACATTAAGGAAGAAATATACGATCCGCCCATACAGCCCGAACTTTTGTTCAGTATGGTGAATGGTCTAGATGAGAGTGTTTTGACAAATTTAACACCCGCGTAAGTGCTTGTTAGTCCTTGATTTAAAGGTTACGTACGTTACATTAAGAAGTCTAATTTTGTTTTGAATCCATTTTTCGCTTCTATTTATAAATTCAATTTTTTTTTTTGAAGATTATTACGAAAGAAATGGGCGAACACTTACGTATACAGCAAATGCATTTCTGAACATTTAATGAAAGGTGCAGCGAAAAATTTTCCAACCACTATAGTTAGGCCATCAATTGGTAAATGACGTTCCCGTATTAAAACACTAACCAAATTTTAAATGATGTTATAGTGATGAATTCAGTTAAAGAACCAGAAGTAGGGTGGATTGACAACATCTATGGGCCTATTGGCTTGGTGATAGGTGCAGCTCTTGGTATAATCAGAACTATCTACAGCGACAATAACGTGTTAGCACATGTCGTACCAGTGGATTACGTTTGTAACTGTATTTTAGCTGCTACGTGGAAAACCTCAATAGAAAAAAAATCGGTTACTAAAGTTTTTAATTACATTGGGTTTAAAAGAAGACAGCTCAACTGGGGTATATATAGTTGATACTTAAACTTGGTAGCTATAAACAATTTTATTTCAGGGCAGTTTTCTTCCTGCATGAATTCGTTGTACTGGAAAGTGCCCTCTCAGAAATTAATTTGGTACAGAGTCGCCAAAAACCACGGCAAACTATATCACCAGATATACACTTTTTTGTTGCACACAATTCCAGCGTACCTTATTGATGCTGTTTTGTACTGTATAGGAAAGCCAACCATGTAAATTATTCTAAAATTACCTCCTTAAACCCCAATCTTACGTGTAATTTTAGTGCTGTGAAAACCTACGCAAAAATCGATAAAGTTCTCATGCTTATATCATATTTTACTACTCACAATTTTGATTTTGATGAAGATAACGTACAAGATTTGTGGACGGAGATGAGCGATGACGACAAAACGTTGTTCAATTTCTCAATGGAAGACTTACATTGGGAAAAGTATTTTTACAACTGTGCTCTAGGATTCAAGCTTTACATTACAAAGGAACCGCCTGTCGCCAGCACAAAAACATATGTAAAAGTATTCACTTTTATGGTAGCCCATTATTTAATTGTTGCAATTTTCTATTATTTGTTATATAAATTTATTAGGGTTTTTTTAAATTTCCTCTGGTAAAATCAATAAATATTTGCAAGAATGGCTGTAGTTTATTCATTTTAATTTTAGTGATACATACAAGGTGAGTGAATATTTAAACTATAAATGTCTAATTAAGGTGTGTTAAGGTATCTAGACTATGCAACCAACTTTTCTCTCGTATATTTTATTTGTTAAAACTGAGAAAGTGTACCTTTGTTGTGAGTTTTGTTAGCCCATTTAGTAAAATTGGTGTACTTTAATGTTAAATTATTTGTTTATCAGTGCATATTTCTCTGCTTTGCTCTCTAATCATGAGATTTTACTAAATACTTCTTACTTTAATTAATAGTTAAGTGAAATTAATTTGTAGTTTTTACATACAATTGCGTTGTATGTAAATTTATGTTATTGTTAATTTGTTATCATGAATTGCAAGAGCATACAGGTCAGGATTTTTCCACACTTTCATTGTTTAATAAAAGAAAATGCATTGTGCATGCAGGTAGTTATTAGAGCTGTCTGTAGTAGTTGTTACACTGTGATTGGAAGTTCTACTCTCCATGTCGTATCATGTTAACCCGTAAACGATAAGAAAACAACAAATTATTTTACATTGGAATTCCAATAGCCCTTAAGACAAATTGATAGCATGATTTAACATATGGGGAACAGAATTTGTTAAACCCACAGTAACTGAAAGACCCATTAAATATTTTCTTATTTTCGACCGATGTTTCAACATAACCAGAGAACATAGAGAAGCGTCATAGTTTAAATTAAATGACGGTTGAGGACTCCTCGACTTTTGTTGGCAAAATATCATAATATTTTTAACGACGCGTTTTACTTTGGACAAATTGACACTAGATTTACCAGAGTATTACAAGCTGCTTACTGTTTCCTTCACTTTAATTCAGATCACACGAATTACAAAGGGACTTTTCAGTTTACCCCTATTTATTATTCAATTTTTTGGATTTTTTTCAATTTTTCTATTTCTCGGTTTTCAGTTTTTCTCTTCAATTTTACGATTTTTCAATTGTTAACTTCCATAAACTCTTTATTTGTCGATTTTTCAATTAATTGATTTTTCAGGTTTTTTGGTTTTTCAATTTTTCTATTTTTTCAGGTTTCGATTTTGCAACTTCACTTTTTTGATTTTTCGATTTCTCAATCTTTCAATTTTTTAATTTCTCAGTTTTTGGACATTTCAGTTTTGGGATTTTTCAGTTTACTTGTTATTCAATTTTTCGATCTTACGATTTTGCCGGTTTTTGATTTTTCAATTTTTCGATTCTTTTAAGATTTCGATATTTCGACTTCACTTTTTTGATTCTCAATTTTTCGATTCTTTAGATTCTCAGTTTTGGGATTTTTCAATTTTTCGATTCGTCAGTTTTTCTTTCATTTTTCAGTTTTTCGATATTTCAGTTTTGGGATTTTTCAATATTTCTGTTCTTCGACTTTTCCAATTTTGACTTCTGAATTTTTCGATGTGTCGACTTTTTACTTTTTCGATTTTTAAATTTTAGATTTCTCAGTTTTTTGGTATTTTAATTTTTCAATATTTAAAATTTTTGATTTTTCGGTTTCTAGATTTTTCATTTCATTTGTTCCATATTTCAATTTTTCAGATATTTCGATTTCTTAATCTTTCGATTTTTCGAATTCCCGGTTTTAGATTTTCTGTTTTTCAATTGTCGTTTTTTCAATTTTTCGATTTTTAAACTTTAGATTTTTCAGTTTTTTGATATTTTAATTTTTCAATATTTAAAATTGTAGATTTTCCGATTTCGCGATTTTTCATTTCAGTTCTTCGATATTTCAATTTTTCAAGTTTTCGAATTTTTCAAATGTTTTGATTTCTTAATCTATCGATTTTTCGTCTTCCCGGTTTTAGATTTTCTGTTTTTCAATTGTCGTTTTTTCAAATTTTCGATTTTTCAATTTTTCAAATTTGACATTTATAAACTGTCAAATTTTTCGATTTTTCAATTAATCGATGTTTTGATTTTCCCATTTCTTGACTTTCGAGGGTTTCGACTTTCCTGTTCTTCAATTTTTTAGTTTTTCGATTTTTCAGGTTTTTGATTTTTCATTTTTTAGTTTTTTAAGGTTTCGATTTTTCGAGGTCACTTTTTGGAATTCACGCTTGCTCAATTTTTCAACTTTTTAGGTTCTCCGTTTTTTGGATATTTCAGTTTTCGGATTTTCCTGGTTTTTCATTTTTCAGTTTTTCTTTCATTTTTCAGTTTTTCGATATTTCAATTTTGGGATTTTTCAATATTTCGATTCTGCGACTTTTCGATTTTTGGCTTCTGGAGTTTTCGATGTGCCGATTTTTTTACTTTTTCGTTTGCTTAATCTTTCGATTTTTCGACTTCCCGGTTGTAGATTTTTCTGTTTTCAATTGTCGTTTTAAATTTTTCGATTTTTGAATATTTTGACTTCCCGATTTAGTTTCCCATTTTTAGTTTTTCTTTCATTTTTCAGTTTTTCGATATTTCAGTTTTAGGATTTTTCAATATTTCGATTCTTCGACTTTTCGATTTTTGACTCCTGGATTATTCTATGTGTCAATTTTTTTACTTATTCGATTTTTCAATTTTTCGTTTTTTAAATTTTAGATGTTTTTTTAAATTTTAGATTTTTCGATTTCTCGATTTTTCATTTCAGTTCTTCGATATTTCCTTTCTTTACAAGTTTTCGAATTTTTCAAATGTTTCAATTTTTTAATTTTTTGATTTTTCGACTTCACGGTTTTAGATTTTCTGTTTTTCAATTGTCATTTTGTCAAATTTTCAATTTTTTTTACTTTTTCAAATTTGACTTTTATAAACTCTCAATTTTTCGATTTTTCAATTAATCGATACATATTTTGATTTTCCCATTTCTTGACCTCCGAGTGTTTCGATTATCCTGTTATTCAATTTTTAAAATTTTTGATTTTTCAGGTTTTTGATTTTTCAATTTTTCGATTTTTTTAAGGTTTCTATTTTTCGACTTCACTTTTTTGATTTTTCGATTTTTCAGTTTTTATATATTTCAGTTTTAGGATTTTGCAATATTTCAATTCTTCGGCTTTTCTATTTTTGACTTCTGGATTTTTCGATGTGTCCACCTTTTTACTTTTTCGATTTTTCAATTTTTGGATTTTTAAATTTTAGATTTTTCAATCTTTTGATATTTTAATTTTTCAGTATTTCTTAATCTTTCGATTTATCGAGATGTGATTGTTCAGGTTTTCGATTTATAAGTTTTTCAATTTTTCGTTTTCTGATTTTTCCGCTTTTCCAGTTTTTCAACTTTTAACTTTTTGTTTGTCGATTTTTCTATTTTTCGATTTTTCGACTTCATCACTTTTCAATTTCTCGTTCTTTTGGTCTTTCAATCTCTCAATTTTTCAATTTTTCGAATTTTGAAGTTTTTTGATTTCTTGATTTATCGAGATTTGGATGTTTCGACATTTTGATTGTCAATTTGTCAATTTATAAATTGTTCAATGTTTAACTTTTCGATTTTTCGATTTTGGCCTATTTCGGTTTCTAAGTTGTTCGACTTTTCGACTGATCTTTTGATTTTTCGATTTCTCGGTTTTTCGATGTTTCGATTTTTCAGTTATCCGATTTTTTAAATTTAGGAGTTTCGATTTCTCGATTTTTCGTTGTTCGGTTTTTAAATTCTACATATTTGAATTTTACATTTTTTCGATTTTTCGATTTTTCCGTGTTTCGTTTTCACATTTTTTGATTTCTCCATTTTTCAATTCCTCGATTTTTAATTTATCACTTTTTTAGGTTTCAATGTTACAAATTTTCGATTTTACAATTTCTATCTTTTTCTCAATTGTTCCCTTTTTTAATTGCAGTTTTCGTTATCCAATTTTCAGTTTGCCAATTTTTTCAATTTTTTGATGTTTCAAGTTTGGTTTTTCAATTTTCGATTTTCAATTTTTCATTTCTTCAATTTTTCCATTTTTAATTTTTTTTTTTCAAATTTAGAATTTTTAAATTCGCCGATTTTTAATTTTTCACTTTTTTTCAAATAATTATTCGGGTTTTTATTATTCATTATTTTATTATTCAATTCTTGACTTTCCATTATCCGATTTTTCAGGTTCTGTATTTTTCAATTCTTCGATTTTTCAACTGTTCCGCTTTTTCGATGTTACAATTTTTTAATATTTCCGTGTTTCGTTTTTACAATTATTTAACTTTTTAGTTTTCCGGTTTTCACCTTAAAATTTTTGGATTTTGATTTTTTAATTTTTCACTTTCTCGATTTTTAATTAATCAGGGTTTTCAGGTTTCAATGTTTTAATTTTCCGATTTTTCCAATTCAATTTCTCAATTTTTTCATTTCAAGTTTCATTTTTCAATTTTTGATTATCATTTTTTCGGTTTTTTCAATTTTTTTTTATTTTTTCGATTCTTCGACTTCTCAGTTTTTAAATTTTTTGATTTTTCAATTTTGTAATTTTTAGACGTTTCAATGTTACAATTTTATGATTTTTTATATTTTAAAATTTTTCAAAATTTCGGTTTGAATAAATTTGTCCTTGTGTTGAAGAATTAAAAAATGAAAAATCGAGCAAATAAACAACTAAAAATTGAGAATTTGAAAAATTTTATACCGAAAAACTGAAAAATTGTTTCTTTTTGTTGATTTTTTCAATTTCTCGATTTTTAATTGTTTTGTTTTTTGATGTTTCAGTGTTACAATTTTTCGGTTTTTCAAAACTTCAGTTTGAATAAATTTGTCCTTTTGTTGAACAATTAAAAAAAGAAAAATCGAGAATTTTAAAAATTCTTTGGTTTTGTCTCTCTATTTTTATCAGCAAAAACATGAGGACAGAGGGTACCAATCATTGAGAGAGGCATTCCAGTTCAGAGTAAGAAAATAAACTTGTACGTTGTCGCTGTTATACATATCAAAATCTATTAATTTAACCAGAAGAAATTAAAAAAAAACATAACAAATTTATATAACAAATAATAGAAAATTGCGATAACTAGATAATGAGCTATCATAAAAGTGAACAATTTTACGTATGTTTTTGTACTGACGATAGCTGGATCTTTTGTGATGTAGCGCCTGAATCCTACAACACAGGTGTAAAAATAATTTTTCCACTGTAACTTTTCCATTGAGAAATTAAAAAACATTTTGTCGTCTTCGTTCATTTCCGTCCACAAATCTTGCACGTTATGTTCATCAAAATCAAAATTCTTGGTAGAAAAATACGACAGAAGGTTAAGAACTTTATCGATTTTGGCGTAGGCCTTGACAGCACTAAAATTACACATAAAATTGAGAATTAAGTAGGTTACTTAAAAAAAATTACATGGTTGGTTTTCCTATACAATACAGAAAGGCATCAATAAGGTATGCTGGAATCGTGTGCAACAGGAACGTGTGAATCTGGTTATACAGTTTTCCGTGGTGTTTGCCATCACTATACCAAATTAAATCCTGGGGGGGCATTCTCCAGTACAAAGAATTCATGTAGGAACCAAACTGTCCTAAAATAAAATGTCTAATTTGTGCAAAATATAGGTAGCCGGTGTCTAATTAAAAATTTGGTCTAAAGGGCTGCGTCCTATTTTATTGTTTTAGCTAAGAAAGTATTGTAATCGAGTTCACTGGATGACTTTCATATGTTCTCGAAGTGTCGGGACCCCAAGAGAACGACAAAATGGGTCTCACATTTCTGTCTGTCTATCAGTCTGTCTGTCTGTCTGTCTGCCACTGTGTCAATTATTGTTAGACGGATAACTCCGAAACTACGGGACCGATTGTTGTGAAATTTTATACGTACATTATGAATATCATGCAATCTAAGCACTCTTACCAACAATGTGATGGCATCACCTAAAAATTAGTTAACATAGTAGGTGAGTTTCAATGTGTATAAAATAACATAGTCCCGCATGTGTTCCCTCTATGTTGAATTTTTACCCAAAACCGAATTTTTTGAAATCTTGCCAACGTTTTAAATTTATCGTGAGCATGGTAAATTTTTTGATCAAAATATATTTGTCTGTCCGAATAAATCCATTTTTTTAGAATTTCCTCTACAACACAAAAGCTTAAAACTTTTGACCAGATTTTTATTTACGCACCCAATATACATATACCCCATTTAAGCTGCTTCCTTTGAAATCCAATGTAATTAAAAACTTTAGTATTAGATTTTCTTTCTTTTGTGGTTTTCCACGCAGCTGCTAAAATACAATTACAAACGTAATCCACTGGTACGACATGTGCCGACACCTTATCATCTCCATGCAAAGTTCTAATGATACCAAGAGCTACTCCTATCACTAAACCAATGGGCCCATATATGTTGTCAATCCACCCTGATTCTGGTTCTCTTACTGAATTCATCACTATAATATCAATTAAGATTTGGTTACTACTTTAACACACGAACGTCATTTACCAATTGATGGCCGAACTATAGCAGCTGGAAAATGTTTGGTTGCATTTTTCATTAAATATTCAGAAATGCATTTGCTGTAGACGTAAGTGTTCGCCCATTTCTTTGATAATAATCTAAAAAAAAGTTGCATTTGTAAATAGAAGGCAAAACTTGTTTCAAAACGAAAACAGGAAACCTAAGCAACCTTTAAATTAACGACTGAAAGACACTTACGCGGGAGTTAAATTTGTCAAAACACTCTCGTCTAGGCCATTTACCATACTCAACAAAAGTTCGGGCTGTATGGGCGGATCGTATATCTCTTCCTTAATGTGAGAATGTATGGAATTGGAATAAGCTGTCGATACAAGAACGAAACACTTGAAACTCAAAAGTTACATTTTTCAAAAATATCTGTAAAAGCATGCTACCTTTAAATTAACTATGTCCTTACTCAATTCCAAAAGATCTGCAGTACATTTAACATTGTTAGCAGCTTTTTTCAGGCTCTGATCAAACCTTACATTTGCCGCAAGATGGATAATAAAATTAACTTCATTCTTCAAAATTTTCAAATTATCGTCGCTTATTCCTAAGAAAGGTTGCTCACAATCCCCTTCAACCACCGAAACTTTTTCCTTCCAGTTGCTAGTTTTTGATTTTAAGAACTCAAAACACTGAACAGAATGTACAGAATTTTCAGAAAACTGTCAATACTCACAGGTTGCTCAAAAATTTCTTCAAAGCGTTGCTCACTGTTCTTCCCTTTTTTGGATCGTAGCAGAATGTAGATCTTTTTAATATCTTCACAGTCTCTCAATAGTTTAGCGATCATGACTTTGCCCAGAAATCCTGTTGCCCCGGTCAAAAAAATCGTTTGATTTTTGAAAACAAGTTTGATTTGGCTGTTGTCGGGTGTCATGGTTGCGTCGTACTAGAAAGCGAGGTGTTCTTAAAGTGCGTACGGAAGTCCCTTTTATGAATAACGGATACGCTGAATAATTTATGAACGAATGTCAGGAAACGTTTTGTCATTTTTCTTAATTAGAACTCATTTATTGTGATACAATGTAACGTTTTACAACGATAATTTTGTGTCATACAGACTGTACAAATCTAATATTGTTGCTTTTTTCGATTTATATACGACTATAATATTAGTTAAAAAATAATACAATATTTTTATGGAATCTATACGTATATTATAAAGCTGAAGAGTTTGTTTGGGTGAATGCGCTAATCTCAGACATTACTGGTTCGAATTCAAAAAATCTTTTTGTGTTGGATAGTCCATTTATTGTATCCACATATAGGCAATATAACATCACGCTACGATCAAGAGGAGCGAAGTAGCAATGAAAATTTCGGAAAAACGAGAAAATTATTCGTCCTTTGACAGCTTCCGTGCTTACGTTGCTTAAACGGTTAAAGTTACGTAAAAATCATGTATGATCAGTGTTGGGGAGAGATACTTTTAAAAGTATCTATATACAGATACAGATATATGGAAGATAAAAGTATCTATATAGATACAGATTGTTTTCGATTTTTTCGAAATGTATCTAGATACAGATACAAGATACTTTTTGAAGCTTTGGCGAATAAAATAACTGAAAACATGTTTATGTATTTTTTTATGTATTGTTTAATGAATTTTTTAAAATTAACAACATTTCGAACGTATTGTCACCTAAATTATTCCTTCTTGGTGTCAGAATTTGGTTTCCGCTACTAAACACCCGTTCCAAAGGTGCAGAAGAGGGGATTGTGGTATTAAATTTAAAAAATAAACATTTTACTGTAGCATAGTTATTAAAGACTGAAAAATCTTTTCTTTTTTGCTGCAAATATTTATTACGTACGCTTAAAAAGAATTTTTTTTTGTTTTTATTCCCATACTACAGTGTCCAAATTGTGTTTGAGTATATCTAATAATTATCTCCAGCATTAAAATTAATGTTTCAAAAGAATACGGGAAATGATTATTCTGTGCTGAAGGTGTGTTGTCGGCAACCTGTCATAAATTATTATTCTTCAATACCGGCTTACGATGTTTTTATGGCCATGTTCGGTAATCGTCTATCCCGGTGCGTTAGGTATATACATTTTAGGAAGAATTGCTGGTTCCGTTTAAGGCAAAATAAGTACAATTTCTTAGAAAGGTGGTATTTAAACCCCTTATAGGATCAAAGGCTGCCTGGCAGGCCGGAATCACCAGAGTGCAACTTTAAATTTTCAGATTTTTGTTGAAACTCATTTTATTTTAATCTCGTTTCACGATTTCTGAGAATATATTACGAAAAATTATTCTACCGAGGGTTGTAAAAATATCAATTTTATTGCCCAAGATTTACACTTAAACATAATCGGCACATTCTAGGGCAAAACGGACCTGCCAAGCCCGCCTCGCGTTAGGTCCAACAATGAAAAAGTCAAGAAATAACACATGTGGCAAAAGAAAAAGATGCTACATTTGTCTGAAAAATAAAGGTATAAAACAGTAACAAATATGCGATTTATGCGAGAGAAATGTATGTATTGAACATTCGATTAGTCGATTACAAAACTAATTTGTGCTAATTGAAAAAATTAATCATTATGTAACACGCAATTATTATTTTCTAAAAAGAATAACATACTTTAAACAAATATTTTTACTATTAAAATTACTCTTATTTAATAACACAAATACAACCAGCGGGCCTACCGGACCCGGGTTGCCCAGATACACAGATAAAATGCATTGCCCCGATAAGCGTAAAACGCAGTGAATAGTGAATTGTGGTTTATAGTTTTTAAAATACCATCTTACCATGGCTTAGATTTATTACCCCTCAGGATTATATTTAAAGATGTACAAGTACTGAAGGCTACAATGTAGGAAATGATGGTATTTAAAATATGAAAATTTCCCTGACAGAACACTATTAGTGGACCTCTTACCTCTATTTTTGTTTATGTGATCAAAATCACCAACATAAAGTATCAAAAATTACTACTAGTATAACTCAACTAATAACTACTGAAAAAAAAGTGAAATAAAAAATGTATCTGTATCTGCGCCATTAATTTTGTATCTACGAGTAGATACATATATTTTGTGCTTAATCTAGTATCTAGATACAGATACTAGATACCCAAAAATGTATCTAGATACTTTTTTTTGATACAAGTATCTAGATACTGCCCAACACTGTGTATGATGAAATTGTTCCCCTCTAAAAGTTCTAAAGAAAAGACCGCCACAGCATATGTCTATCTTTTAAAGTCGACTCAGTATAACCTTTTTTATGGTAATGAAATTTGTTCTAAAATAATGATGCTTTATGTATAAAATTCTCGCGTCACAGCCTTTGCAATCGAACTCCTCCGAAACGGGTTGACCGATTTATATGAAATTTTGTATGTATATTCGGTAGGTCTGAGAATAGGTTGTAAACTATTTTTTATCCCCTAAGTGATAAGGGTGGCCCACCCTAAAAAATTTTTGTTTATTTTTTGGACAATTTTTTTTTTAAGATTTGGCATCAAAAAATAGATATAACCCTAAATTTTCACCTTTCTACCACCAACCCCCATTTTTTAACCTTCTATATAATAAAAATCAATTGCTGTTCCTGTTAGTCTCGCTAAAACTCAAAAACGGCTTGACCGATTTGAAGTATTTTTTATATTACGGGGATGGTTTATAAATAAAAAAATAGGGAAAACTTAAACGAACAGCTAAAAATAAAAAAAAATCAAAAAATTTTGTATGGGAATCGCCACTTCGAATTAATTTCAATAGTTGGCGTTCCTGACGGACCTGTCGTCTAACTGACGTGTCATACAAAACTATTTCTTCCGTGCGATTGTGAAAAGTATATTGCATTTCAAATCGTTCTTTGTTTTTTCGTAAAAAAAAAACGTCGTTTATTTTAAGAACAGTCTTGGTTAAAGTGAATTTAGTTACACATTGCGAAAGTTTCTTATTAATTTTGATCTGCCATTCTATTTACCTATATTCACTTTGTTGGTTTCGACAAAACCTCAAACTTTACCGTTATTCGAGGATTTAATTTGAAGTTTTCAATATTTTAAAATTCTCAAGACAAAATTTACAGATTTGATTGACTGCGAAAATAATTCTGTGTCGTTTTATGAAGTTCATTACAATGCCGAGAAGACGACAAGCTGACATAGGTCCACGAAGTCTATCAAATGTGCAACGAACTACATCAGGTGCAAACCGCAATGATTTATTTCATGGATAATTCGGATATGGTTGATCAGCGTTGTGCTCATAATCGACATAATCAAACATTGAAGCGAGACATTGGGTGGTATGAATAAAACTTAGTAGATACTCATATTCGAAGTACGAAGGACCTAGTTCATTATTACTCTTATATACCTGAGCATCTACTCTATGTAGTGAGTACCTACTTAGAAACACTGTATGTCCCTGGACACAAATTGAACATCTACGCGTTTTGCGAGCATTTAATCTAAAAATGAGCATCGGCGTGGCAAATTACTGAGCTGTCTGTAAAGCAGCTTAGAAAACGAGTAGAATCGTTGTAAGTGTGAATTTTGACTAAATATGGCGACTTTCATGAACGTGGAACGTCGTCAAAAGATGCATTCGGTTTGAAAAACACATTAGGAGCGGGAATATCGAAAACTTTTCAGGTAGTTAACTTTTATTTATGCATAGATTGTGCAGTGCGTTTTTTCTAACACTGGCCATAGAGATTCCCATCTCAAGGTGTCTACACCATACTAACTTATATTTTGGTGGCTCGATTTTTGCCTTGATGGTTGAACACTGTCACTGTTTTCCTTTTTTGTTGTATCGAGATGCTACTTGAGCATCAACTGTTACCTACTGAAGTATTAGCATCATCTAGAAAAACTAAAAATATTTTGATTTGATATTCGAGTAGATACTTCGTATTTCGAGCATCTACCGAATTTTATTTATATCAAAAAAAAAATTGATCGAACGTTGTTTCGACAGAACTTCCTTCGCACCAAAAGTATAATGAAACATATTCAGCATTTTCGAGTTGAGTATTTTCTTCACACAATTTTGTGATGAAAATACATTTACAACATTTACGATCAACACGTATACCACCTTGGATTGGTGCAGTGTAATACTAAAAATAACTGTATTGTATTCCCAAAATTATCTGCGAAAATCGAGTGAACCATTCCATCAATTTTTTGGGGGGAATAAATATATATTCTTAACAATTTACCATGCTTACAATAACTTTAAAACGTCTGCAAGATCTCAAAGTATTCATTTCGGCAACTCTTGAGTTATTCACTAAAATAAATTGACTGATTCAAATATTTTTTTGAGTCACTGTAAAAGCAAATCCAAAAAATATGAATGCAACGATAAATTACGAAAATATACTGATGATATTTTGCACATTTTAGATTTATTCGGGAAAATCTTGAGATGACGTCATCAAGTTTTTGCGCTTGATATACAGATATATTTTCATTAACAACCTACCATGTCAAACAGTAACTTCAATATCGTCTGCAATATTTCAAAATTCAGTTTTGCAATTCTTGATTCAATCAATAAAATAAATTGACTCAGTGATTATTTTTTTTGAGACACCCCCTATAAGCAAAACTAAAAAATATGCATGGAATGATAAATCACAAGTATAGTCTCATCCTATTTTGGACATTTTAGATAGGATTCATTTGGCAAAATTTTGGGCTGACGTCATCAAATTTTTGGAGGGGATAAGTAAATATATTTTGAATAAAAATTTATTATGCCTATCATATGTTTAAAACATATCTAAGATTTCAAAGCATTCGGTTTTGCAGATTCAAAATTAAATTGTAGGTGAAACGAAGTTCACGGGGTCAGCTAGTTAAAAATAAAGTTATTAGTTTTGTTTGTAGTAGTTGTTACACTGTGATTGGAAGTTATTATGTCGAATCATGTTATCGATTTGTCTTAAAGGCAGTCTCTATTCATTGCATCTTTAACACTAGATTTTGTAGTGGTCCCTTGTTTGGCAATTTTTTTTGTTGAGAGACTGACCAAACAAAAACAATTAGGAATAACTTGCAAATTTTTAAATTACGGCAATAAATCTTCTTAAGCACCACCTCTTTTTTTGTTCAAGTTCAATTTTGCGATGAATTTGCAGTTTACAGTTTACTTCTCGTGCACAAGCAATACTTCTTCTTAGGCAAAGTAGTTCACATTGGAATTCCAAAACCTTGTGATTTGACATATGAGGAACAGAACTTCTAATCCATAACAACTATAGTCAATTCTAATAATCCTTATCCACTTTCACTCTGTAAGGTGTCAGATTACAGGTTTTTGTTTAGTGTTGTAAAGTTATTTTGCAGATCTATTTATTAACATAAATTACACAGTAACCTACAGTAATTGAAGAACCCATTATTTAATTGCTGCAATTTTATATTATTTGTAATATAAATTTCTAAGTTTTTTTTTTTAATTTCCTCTGGTAAAATTAATTAATATTTGCAAGGATGGCGATAGTTTATTCAATTTAATTTTAGTGATACATGCCGGGTGATTGAGTAAGGTGCTACTCAATTCCTCATTAACAGTGTTGGGCAGTATCTAGACACTTGTATCTAAATAAAGTATCTAGATGCATTTTTGGGTATCTAGTATCGAATCTAAGTACAAAATATCTGTATCTAGATACAAAATTAATGCCGCAGATACAGATACATTTTTTTATTTCACTTTTTTTTCAGTAGTTATTAGTTGAGTTATACTAGTAGTAATTTTTGATACTTCATGGTGGTGATTTTGGTCACATAAACAAAAATAGAGGTAAGAGGTCCACTTATAGTGTTCTGTCACAGAAATTTTCATATTTTAAATACCATCATTTCCTACATTGTAGCCTTCAGTACTTATACATCTTTAAATATACCTAATCCTGAGGGGTAATAAATCTAAGCCATGGTAAGATGATATTTTAAAAACCATAAACCACAATTCACTATTCACTGCGTTTTACGCTTATCGGGGCAATGCATTTTATCTGTGTACCAGAGCAACCCGGGTCCGGTAGGCCCGCTGGTTGTATTTGTGTTATTAAAAAAGAGTAATTGTAATAGTAAAAATATTTGTTTAAGGTATGTTATTATTTTTAGAAAATAATAATTGCGTGTTACATAATGATTAATTTTTTCAATTAGCACAAATTAGTTCTGTAATCGACTAATCGAATGTTCAATACATACATTTCTCTCGCATAAATCGCATATTTGTTACTGTTTTATACCTTTATTTTTCAGACAAATGTAGCCTCTTTTCCTGTTGCCACATGTGTCATTTCTTCAATTTTTCATTGTTGGACCTAACGCGAGGCGGGCTTGGCAGGTCCGTTTTGCCCTAGAATGTGCCAATTATGTTTAAGTGTAATTATCTTGGGCAATAAAATTAATATTTTTACAACCCTCGGTAGAATAATTTATCGTGATATTTTCTCAGAAATCGTGAAACGAAATTAAAATAAAATGAGTTTCAACAAAAATCTAAAAATTTAAAGTTGCACTCTGGTGATTCCGGCCTGCCAGGCAGCCTTTGATCCTATAAAGAGTTTAAATACCTTTCTAAGAAACTGTACTTATTTTGCCTTAAACGGAACCAGCAATTCTTCCTAAAATGTATATACCTGCCGCACCGGGATAGACGATTACCGGACATGGTCATAAAAACATCGTAAGTCGATATTGAAGAATAATAATTTATGACAGGTTGCCGACAACAGACCTTCAGCACAGAATAATCATTTCCGGTATTCTTTTGAAATATTAATTTTAATGCTGGAGATAATTATTAGATATACTCAAACACAATTTGGACACTGTAGTATGGGAATAAAAACAAAAAAAATTCTTTGTAAGCGTACGTAATAAATATTGCACAATTTGCGACACATCAAATAGTGAAGCGATGGCCTATTTGCAGGAAAAAAGAAAAGATTTTTCAGTCTATAATAACTATGCTACAGTAAAATGTTTATTTTTTAAATTTAATACCACAATCCCTTCTTCTGCACCTTTGGAACGGGTGTTTAGTAGCGAAAACCAACTTCTGACACCAAGAAGAAATAATTTAGGTGACAATACGTTCGAAATGTTGTTAATTTTAAAAAAATCATTAAACAATACATAAAAAAATACATAAACATGTTTACAGTTATTTTATTCGCTAAAGCTTCAAAAAGTATCTGTTTTCTTGTATCTGTATCTAGATACATTTCGAAAAAATCGAAAACAATCTGTATCTAGATACTGTTATCTTCCATATATCTATATCTGAATCTACAATCTAGATACTTTTAAAAGTATCTGTCCCCAACACTGGTAGTTACATATGATATGTGCCAAAATATAAAAAAAAGAAGTACGCCTACCCTATTTGGTTTACCCCACAACTTATCAGTAAAATTCGTTTAAAAAATAAGACAAGGAAAAAATACTTGAAGTATGGAAATCCTGCTGATGAGTTGATTTTTAAAGAACTAAGGCGTGAAATTAAGCGAGAGACATTAGCGGCTCACAAAAAATTTGTTGATGAGGCTGAAAATCGAATTAACACTGATCCAACTAAATTTTGGCAATATATACGGTATAAAAGACGCGGCACCGGCATTCCAGCTTGTATGACCTTGGATGATACTACTATATCAGGACTAGAAAATATAGTTAATGCCTTTGCCCGATTTTATGAATCTATATATATTCCAACTTCGACCTGCAGGGTGGATGAATTCGAATCTGATCATATGGGGTTCTGTGTGAGTTTGCACAAGACTGACGAAAATAAAGTACTAGCGGTTCTTAATAAACTTAAATCTAACAATGTTCAGGGTCCTGACGGCATACCGGCGTTTGTTATCAAGGATTGTGCATCTGTTTTAGCTGAACCATTATCAATTCTTTTTAATTTAAGTATTTCTACTGAAACGTATCCAGATCAATTCAAGGTTTCTAAGATAATTCCAGTTTATAAGGGCAAGAGTCGTAGTGCTGTTGAAAACTATCGACCTGTTTCAATCATAAATAACTTTAGTAAAGTTTTTGAAGCAATTATTTACAATCAGTTATATCCTCAAGTATCACATTCCATTTCACAGCATCAACATGGGTTCATCCAAGGTCGGTCTACGACTACAAATCTTTTTGATATCACAGGCTTTATTGCAAATTCCATTGACAACGAGTTACAAACTGATGTTATATATCTTGATTTCAGTCGGGCTTTTGATAGGCTGGACCATGGTGTTTTGATTAAAAAGTTATATTCGCGTGGTTTTACACCTAATTTGATTCACTTGTTTGCCTCGTATCTGCAAAGTAGGAAACAATATGTTCATTGTTTTGGACATAATTCTGGCTGTATAAATGTTACATCAGGTGTGCCGCAGGGTTCTGTCCTAGGCCCTCTTCTTTTCTTACTGTTTATTGATGACATAACTGCTGAGTTGAATGTAAGCTATTCTCTTTATGCAGACGATGTTAAAATATTTAACAAAATTGCTACAGTAGAAGACTGCATTAAACTCCAGTTAAATCTGAATAAAAATACAACATGGTGTGATTTGAATAAGCTAGTTTTAAATAAAGAGAAGTGTCGTGCGATGTCATATTCTTTGAAAAAGAAGATACTTCTTTTTAACTATGCGTTAGATGCAATTATATTGAGCAGACCGGAAACAATTTCTGACCTTGGTGTTATTTTTGATCCCAAATTGTCATTTGCAAGCCACATTAATAAACTTATCTCTGATTGCATGAAAACGATGGGTTTTATAATAAGAAATGCTAGAGATTTTCAAAATGCTCACACCATCACACGCCTTTTTAAATCCTTTTTGGAAAGCAAATTATATTATGCATGTTTAATCTGGTGCCCCCATCATAACATTTATGTCATTAATTTGGAACGTATCATCCGCAAATTTTTGAAGTATTTGTCTTATCGGGAAGACGGAGTGTATCCTCCAATTGGTATGCCTCAGCAGGATTTATTAAATAGATATAATTTTACCAGCTTTTTGAATACGTGTAAAAAATTTTACATGGTTTTTCTATTTAAACTTCTTAATAATGGTGTAGATTGTCCCATCATATTATCACAAATTACATTTAATGTGAGTTCGCGCAGTGTCCTGTCCCGTTATTATGATCTGTTTTATTTGCCAGTTCCAAGAACGGATATTGCTAAGTTTTCCCCGATGTTTACCATGTGCAGAATCGGTAATGTGTTCCATCGTGAAGTAGATCTCTTTTCATCATCGCTTAGAGAAGTACGTGGTTTTGATTACAGTAAACTTTAGGATACTTTGGTTAGACTATAAAATATTCTATAATTGGGGTCTGACCCTGTAGAATATTCACTTAATAATAATATTATTAATATTAATAATAATAATAATAATAATAATATCAGAGACAAATCTCAGATTTGAAGAAGTATTTCTTGAAACGAGCGGAAAGAAATGAAATGTTTCGCACCATCACAAGAGCAGATTTGAACCACACACCCTTAAATCTGTCGAACACCGAAGAAATCCACACCCCCCAAACAATAGATAAAATAATAAGTGGGCTAAAACAAAAACAACTGCATGGAAAATTCTACAAAGACTTAGAAGAAAATCATGTCAATAAGAAGATGTCATTGATTTGGTTAAAAAAATCAAGTTTGTATGCCGAAACAGAAGGATTTGTGTTTGCTATTCAAGACCAAGTAATCAATACCAAGAATTATAGAAAATACATCATCAAAGATCCGAACATAAAAAACGACTGCTGTCGCCTATGCAAAGCAAAACCTGAAACGATCCAGCACATAATCTCTTCTTGCAGCATCCTAGCACAAACTGATTACAAAGCTAGACACGACAACGCAGCCAAAATCATTCACAAAGAATTAGCAACACTTATGAACTTAATCGAAGATACGACACCATATTACACTTACATTCCGTCTCCATTCCTTGAAAATAACAAATACAAATTATACTGGGATCGCACAATACTTACAGACTTAAACATTACAGCTAACAGACCAGACATCATACTTATCAAAAAACACACGAACGAAGCCATTCTCATTGACATTGCTATTCCTAACACAAACAACATTATTCAAACATACGACACCAAGATTTCAAAATATCTACAATTATCGATAGAAATGAAATCCATGTTGAATCTTAAAAAAATTTCAATTCTACCCCTAGTTATCTCTAATGTAGGTGTAGTTCCAAATAGCTTAGTTGAGAATTTAAAGTCTTTGCATTTGAATGATTCAATAATTGTCAAAATTCAAAAAGCTGTTTTGTTAGGAACATGTCATATTGTTCGTAAGTTTCTTGAACAGTCTGATCATGTCAGTCAGATTAGATTAGCACCAGTAGGTCAGAGTAGTGTAGGTCACTTTTCATGTGATGCGCGGATAAATGGTCGGTAGTTACGCTGGACTTTTGGGGATGGGGTGAGATTAGAGAATAATAGCAGACTAATTTGTATGCTGTAATTCTAGAATCTCGAAAGTTGTTCTGTTAATCTAATCAATGCATATCATTACTTGGTCTTAGTACCCGTAATGATAGAAGTCTTGCCTGAATGCCGGTCATTTCCGGGTCAGTGGTGGGTCTTAATAATAAAAAAAAAAAAAAAAAAAAAAAAAAAAAAAAAAAAAAAAAAGAGTGACCTTTGGTTGTTCGTAAATTTCTTAACAAGGCGGAATCTTTGGATAAAACTCGATTCAATACCTTTATTTGACTCAAAAGGACTCATAATAGTGCAAGGTACTGTATTTACTATTAAAACCACCCATTTAACTCGATATTTGCACTTAATTTCCTTTTTTCATAATCAACTGTCAACGCTGACATTTCCAACTAAAAAATGAGTCTAAACCAAATTGTTTCGCCTACAACGGAGAATGTTCAACTCGAAATCCGACGAACACCTATTACTGCAGTCTCCGAAGAGGTCGATGGAGCAAGTGGCATCACCTCGGGAAATACTACCACAAGGACAATTAACAACGTATTAGTCTCTAATGTTTCTCAGACAAATCAGCCTCAGACCATTAGAAGACGAGAAGAACCGAAAAAGCGTAAAAAATGGTCTCTAGACATGAATTTACATATTATGCGCTTATATTATAAAATTACAAACAATGAAACTGATGTAAGTAATTATCGTACAGCTCTACACGAAGCCTTCAGCCGTGAGTACCCAAATTTTCCAGTTACCATTCAAAATTTAGCAGATCAACGTAGAGCAATAGTTAAAAATAACTACATACCTCAACTTACTCTAGAACAATTAAAAAATGAACTTTCTAAAACCATTAATCCACTTCCTGAAGATATCAACAACACAGTACCAAATACATTACTGACTGACACATCTGTCACCAATTTGTCAAAAACAACATCTCAAAATAAGATCCCAATTATACCACAAAATAGTAACAGTAGTATATCAAATACACCAGAGACACGAACTGACAGATTTACTAAAGATTTATTAAACAAAACACCTCAAAATAAGATCACAACCATAACACAAATTACCAACACATTAACTGACAAATCACTTAACAATTTATCAAGAACAATCCAAAACCAAATTAACATCACAGATAATCTACAAAACACGTACTACAACACAGAAGACACATTAATCAAAACTGTAAACAAAAATTTTAAATTTCACATTAATTTCCAAAATGAAATTGAAGACCAATTTAAATTAACTTTCGAAACATGTTCTAAATTAAAACCAAATGATAGACAATCACTTCCCCGCCAGTGTTATTCTAAAAAGTTTCTGGCAATTGTAGAAATAATGAACTCCTTCATTTTACCAAAATATCTCACAAACTCGATCTCTTTTGAAAAACTTCATACAATTATCTACTGTGCAGCTTTAACTTGTATTCAAATTAACACATGTAAAGATAACATAATAAATACAAACAACAATCGTATACCCTCCACCCCTCATTGGGAAACACGGTTAAATTATAAAATTAATAACATTAGAAGACAACTGGGTCAAATAACACAGTACCTTAGAGGAGTTAAAACACCACACATCATGACATGTATGCATTCGATACTGACCAACAATAATTTTCATCAAACTGATTACAATGAGTACAACACAACACTATCCGAAATTAAAGATACACTATTACAAAAGCTTTCCTTATATAGCAAAAGACTTAAAAGATACAAACAATCACATCTCAGAAAAATTCATAACACAAAATTTTTAAACAACGAAAAACTATTCTATCAACATTTAACTAATTCAAGCAAAACTCAATTATCCGGTGAACTACCAAGTTCACAAGATGTAACAACATTTTGGTCAAAACTTTGGTCTCAAGAATTTGAATTTAACCAATCTGCCAAATGGATTCCTCATATACATAATAAACTATCCACAATTACACCAATGAATGATCATCAGATAACACTTGCCGAATTAATAAATACTATCAATAAGACACACAACTGGAAATCACCAGGACCAGACAAAATTCATAATTTTTGGATAAAAAAATTAAATTGTGTACATATTCATTTACTACATCACTTAAATCAGTTCCTTCTTGACCCATCCTCCTTTCCAACATTCTTATGTCATGGTGTAACACACCTAAAACCTAAAGATAACGACACAAAAAATCCATCAAAATACAGACCTATCACATGTTTACCGACAATCTATAAAATATTAACCTCATGCATTACACAAAAAATTTATCAACACTGTTTTAACTCTGACATCATTAATGAAGAACAGAAAGGATGTATTAAAGGATCCTTTGGCTGCAAAGAGCAATTAATCATAGATTCCATCATCTGTGAACAAGCTAGAAAAGAAAACCGAAACATATATACTGCTTTTATTGATTATAAGAAAGCTTACGATTCTGTCCCTCATTCCTGGCTATGCAAAATTCTGGAATTATACAAGATTGATACTAAAATCTGCACTTTTCTCAAATGTTCCATGGAATTTTGGAAGACCACACTCCAAATAACCTTAAATGAACAAACAATTCAGTCAGACCCAATAATGATCCGAAGAGGAATTTTTCAAGGCGATTCTCTTAGCCCGTTATGGTTCTGCTTAGCAATAAATCCCCTCTCCGATATCCTGAACAGCTGTAATTATGGGTTCAATATAAGAATTAACAAACAAAGAGAAAACAGAATAAGTCACTTGCTGTATATGGATGACATAAAAATATATGCAAGTACACAAAATCAGTTAACAAACCTATTAAATCTGACTGAACAATTTTCCGGTGATATTGGTATGTCCTTTGGTATTGAGAAATGTAAGACCCAAGCAATCAGAAAAGGCGTGTTTCACCAAGTACCACATATAACACAGAATAAGGAAATAATTGAAGCCCAAGAACGAAACGATACATACAAATATCTGGGTTTCTGTCAATCCTCCCACATCAATCATACCAAAACGAAAACACAGTTGAAAGATCAATACGTAGCAAGATTAAAATTAATATTGAAGACACAGTTAAATGGAAAAAATTTAATGAAAGCAGTAAATACATTCTGCGTTCCACTGCTAACATATTCTTTTGGAGTCATTAAATGGTCCAAAACTGATCTTGAAAATTTAAACATCGCAACAAGGAAAATCTTCACACAGTATAGAAGGCATCACCCAAAATCGTCGATTGAAAGATTCTCATTACCAAGACAGAATGGAGGAAGGGGTTTCCAGAACTTAGAAAACTTATATCAGATACAAATTTCAGATTTGAAGAAGTATTTCTTGAAACGAGCGGAAAGAAATGAAATGTTTCGCACCATCACAAGAGCAGATTTGAACCACACACCCTTAAATCTGTCGAACACCGAAGAAATCCACACCCCCCACACAATAGATAAAATAATAAGTGGGCTAAAACAAAAACAACTACATGGAAAATTCTACAAAGACTTAGAAGAAAATCATGTCAATAAGAAGATGTCATTGATTTGGTTAAAAAAATCAAGTTTGTATGCCGAAACAGAAGGATTTGTGTTTGCTATTCAAGACCAAGTAATCAATACCAAGAATTATAGAAAATACATCATCAAAGATCCGAACATAAAAAACGACTGTTGTCGCCTATGCAAAGCAAAACCTGAAACGATCCAGCACATAATCTCTTCTTGCAGCATCCTAGCACAAACTGATTACAAAGCTAGACACGACAACGCAGCCAAAATCATTCACAAAGAATTAGCAACACTTATGAACTTAATCGAAGATACGACACCCTATTACACTTATATTCCGTCTCCATTCCTTGAAAATAACAAATACAAATTATACTGGGATCGCACAATACTTACAGACTTAAACATTACAGCTAACAGACCAGACATCATACTTATCAAAAAACACACGAACGAAGCCATTCTTATTGACATTGCTATTCCTAACACAAACAATATTATTCAAACATACGACACCAAGATTTCAAAATATCTACAATTATCGATAGAAATGAAATCCATGTTGAATCTTAAAAAAATTTCAATTCTACCCCTAGTTATCTCTAATGTAGGTGTAGTTCCAAATAGCTTAGTTGAGAATTTAAAGTCTTTGCATTTGAATGATTCAATAATTGTCAAAATTCAAAAAGCTGTTTTGTTAGGAACATGTCATATTGTTCGTAAGTTTCTTGAACAGTCTGATCATGTCAGTCAGATTAGATTAGCACCAGTAGGTCCGAGTAGTGTAGGTCACTTTTCATGTGATGCGCGGATAAATGATCGGTAGTTACGCTGGACTTTTGGGGATGGGGTGAGATTAGAGAATAATAGCAGACTAATTTGTATGCTGTAATTCTAGAATCTCGAAAGTTGTTCTGTTAATCTAATCAATTCATATCATTACTTGGTCTTAGTACCCGTAATGATAGAAGTCTTGCCTGAATGCCGGTCATTTCCGGGTCAGTGGTGGGTCTTAATAACATGGAAAATTCTACAAAGACTTAGAAGAAACTCATGTCAATAAGAAGATGTCATTGATTTGGTTAAAAAAATCAAGTTTGTATGCCGAAACAGAAGGATTTGTGTTTGCTATACAAGACCAAGTAATCAATACCAAGAATTATAGAAAATACATCATCAAAGATCCGAACATAAGAAACGACTGCTGTCGCCTCTGCAAAGCAAAACCTGAAACGATCAAGCACATAATCTCTTCCTGCAGCATCCTAGCACAAACTGATTACAAAGCTAGACACGACAACGCAGCCAGAATCATTCATAAAGAATTATCAACACTCATGAACTTAATCGAAGATACGACACCCTATTACACTTACATTCCATCTCCGTTCCTTGAAAATAACAAATACAAATTATACTGGGATCGCACAATACTTACAGACTTAAACATTACAGCTAACAGACCAGACATCGTACTTATCAAAAAACACACGAACGAAGCCATTCTCATTAACGTTGCTATTCCTAACACAAACAACATTATTCAAACATACGACACCAAGATTTCAAAATATCTACAATTATCGATAGAAATGAAATCCATGTTGAATCTTAAGAAAATTTCAATTCTACCACTAGTTATCTCTAATGTAGGTGTAGTTCCAAATAGCTTAGTTGAGAATTTAAAGTCTTTGCATTTGAATGATTCAATAATAATTATCAAAATTCAAAAAGCTGTTTTGTTAGGAACATGTCATATTGTTCGTAAGTTTCTTGAACAGTCTGATCATGTCAGTCAGATTAGATTAGCACCAGTAGGTCAGAGTAGTTTAGGTCACTTTTCATGTGATGCGCGGATAAATGATCGGTAGTTACGCTAGACTTTTGGGGATGGGGTGAGATTAGAGAATAATAGCAGACTAATTTGTATGCTGTAATTCTAGAATCTTGAAAGTTGTTTTGTTAACCTAATCAATGCATATCATTACTTGGTCTTACTACCCGTAATGATAGAAGTCTTGCCTGAATGCCGGTTATTTCCGGGTCAGTGGTGGGTCTTAATAATAATAATAATAATATGACGAATAGAACTTCTAATCTATAACAACTATAGTCAATTCTAATAATCTTTATCCACTTTTACTCTGTAAGGTGTCAGATTACAGGTTTTTGTTTAGTATTGTAAAGTTATTTTTTACCGCATAAGTGCGGTAAAGAAATCTATTACCGCACTAATGCAGTAAAGAGAGATTTTTAGAAAAGAAAGTTGCAAAACTATTTATTAACATAAATTACACCAGTAACCCACGGTAATTGAAGAACCCATTATTTTCTTATTTTCGACCGATGGCACACTGTTAAGGTAACCCATTATTGAATCAATTTTCTATTCTTTGTTATATAAATTTATAAGCTTTTTTTCAATTTCCTCTGGTAAAATCAATAAATATTTGCAAGGATGGCGATAGTTTATTCATTTTAGTGATACATGCAGGGTAAGTAAATAAGGTGCTCCTCAGTTCTTCATTAATTATTAGAACAAAAAAAAAGTAGTAACCATAGTTAAAAACAAAGCAGTCAGCCGTGACACGTAAGCGGTCAGAAATGAAGCCATTTCTGACTTGTGAGGCGCCACTGTCGATTTAAACTACAAATGTCAAATTAAAGTGTCTAGAGTATTCAACCAATTTTTCTATCGTACTTATATTTTATTTGTTTAAAAAAACTGAGAAAATGTATTTTTGGTGTGACTTTTTTAGCCAATTTAATGAAATTGTTGTGTATTATTAAATTATTAATTAGTGCATCTTTCTTTGTTTTGCTCTCTAATCATGAGATTTTACTATAGAAATCTTACTTTAATTCATAGGTGAAATTAATTTGTAAGTTTTTACATACACGTGTTAGTATGAATTTAAAAAATTACAACTATAAATTGGCTTGTCATTGTTATTGTGAATTGCAAGAGCAAACAGGTCAGGATTTTTCCGGACTTCCCATTGTTTATTAAACAAAATGCATCGTGCATGCATGTATTTTGTATTTACTTCATAACTTCAGAAAACGATGTTAATGAGCTAGTAATTTATGCAGTTTATAACGTCCTAATAATGAATGAATGTATTTTTTAAAGAAGGTTTTGGTTTAAAGTGAAGTGAAGTCAGATCTAGCAAATGAAAAAAAGAAAGAAGAATAAGTGTTACTTCAAAAATTATAAAAGCAGGAATTATGAGTAAAAGAGTAAGAAAAGAAAACATGCTTAGTAAAATTAAAAAATTAAGCTGCGAACACAATAATAATAATGCAGAAAAAAAACTAAAAATGAGAACAACAGCAAAGGTGTCACTATGCAACAAAATTAATACAAGGTTACTTCGATAAAAAGTCCATGCTTGTTGTACGAAAAATTACAAAATTTTACTTTGCGAAATTTAACTTTTTACTAATTATCTGTGAACTCGACTGCATTTAAGATTGTAATGATGAAACCGCCCATGCTATAAAGTATATTGGGTTGCCTACTTAGTCTCCGAAAATAATAATTACCGTTAGAAATAAAACGGCACATTAAAATGAAGGCCTGCCCCAAATACACATTTTATTTTGTACACTCGCTACAGGCACCGACACCAGCAGAGAGGGTAATGAAAATGATTTCAAAAATATGTAAGATACAGGGACTTTTTTAGGTTCGAATCAAATATACGCACCTAGGGTGACAATGTCTGTTATTGTTATTAACAGCCTTAGGAATTTATCCAGAGAAACCTTGCAAAAATTTTACCAAAAAATACGCAACTTTCGGCAACTGCAGACGTTATTGGCGCATTTTTAAATACAGTGATAAATGTATTAAACATAATAAAAATATTTACAATTTTTTTAATCACAGGAACCCAGGATTTTTTGCTACAACTGAATCGAATTTTCCGAGCACTACTTTTCCAATTTCGCCGCCAACATTTTTACACACGTCTTCAAAATGATTAATTAAATTTACAGGCTCACATAGAGGTAAATTGTGTTGTTCTAAATTTACAATTATTTTTGACACAAAACTAAAATTTGCTTTTATGAATGTCAATTGATATTTATTTCAGTTCTCTAGAAACAATAATTTTCTTACTCATTTGTAAAGCACAACACAGTTTTATGTTTTCAAAGTGATCCGCGTAAAAAGTAGCCGCCTCCAACCATGGACCCCATCGGGTCACAACTGGTTCAGGAGGGAGTGGTACATTGGGCAATTTTTAACTTTACTAATAAACTCGTTTAGAAGTGGAAACATTTTTTTGATGAAATCCGAAACAAAAAAAAACAAAAACACAATTATATCTATAATAATAGAAACATTTTAATATTTTTCCAAGAAAATTTTAGTAAGGGGATTAGTTTAATTACATGGATATAGTAAAGTACCTTTTTCCGGTCCTAAACTTTAATTAACAATGAAAATTTTAAAACTATCATTAAAATAACGACCTCGAGGGTCAGATAAGCGGATTTAGGTTTAAGGTGCTTGAGAATTAAACGGGAAAACCTTGTCGAATCACAGTGGTCAGAAAAAAAATAGCCAAATAACGAAAATAATAATTAATGTAAAATATGCAAGAAATACGGGATATGCACTTTTCATAAAATCCCAGGTCTAGTTATTATTAATTACATTAAACATTGTTTCACTATACAGCCCGTATTGTTAAATTTTAGATATCAGTTAATAAACTGAATACTTTCTTTTTCTTTTGACAATTTGAAAAACTGAATGTCACTTTCAACATTTTTTTTTTAAACAAGAACTCCACTTGCAAAGTATGACCGGTTGCACAACATACAATATTTCGCCATTTCATTATGTTATGAAAACACACTTGATATGAAATGGATTAACGATTGCTCCAAAAATATGAATGAATTGATAAAGTAAGGTTGTATTAGTGGGTGTTTCCAACTGAAAATTTTCCGACCAATACATATTATTTCAACAAGGACACGTATGTCAATTCCGACACGTGTAGTATAATACTAATAATAAAATACAAAAAAAAAAACAAAAACAAAACAAAACATATGGACCCGATTACAATACGTCCTTATCTTAAGTTCGGGAAGTAAAAATAAAGAAACCATAAAGGAATTACACAATCGATGATGCAATGCGTCCTTAAATTTGATTTAATCTGGTCCATTGTAGCAATAGGTATTTAATCTACTTAATCCACCTAATCGTTTGATCTTGGAATTTTCACTTATATACTGGGCATAGTAGTAGAAATTTCAGTCATTCAGGACGTATAGCAGTTTACAGTTTGTCAAAGAAAGGTAAGTAAAAACTTGCAGAATTCCAGACCATCAAGCTATGTACCTAATACAATTCGGTACTAGTGACTTCTTAGTTCGCCTTAATTTTAACTCTCCGCTTTTAACTCTGTGATAATGTACTGTTTTCTACATTCGAATACCTAAAATATTGTTGCTTTTTTTAATTCTAGATGGGATCACGAAAATGGACAAAAGACGAGCTGGGTAAATTTGCCGAGAAAATTGAATTTTGTTTAAAAGATGAAGAATGTAGAGAGATATTGAAAGCATTCTTAGAAAAGAGGGGGAATCCAAATTTGGAAAAAGTCTGGAAAATATGGAACGCGGTCGACATTATTTTGAAAGCTACGACCGTTAATAAACCTGCGAAAGTTAATAAACCTACGACAGTTGATGAATCTACCCAGGATTTAATCGACGAGACGAATATAAAGTCCAATCCAAATAACGCAGACAATCTAGAACATATTCAACAGCAATGTTGCCAAATACTTGACGGGCAACTTGGTACAGACTTTTCAACATACCTGTCTACATATCACCAACTTTGAAACTTCACAAATTCCAAAAAGTCTGGTTATAGATTATGCTAGTATGTAATTCTACCAGAAAAATAAAATAAAATGAATAAAAACTTTTACATGCGTTTTTCCTGCGTAAGCACGAATCACACCTTACTAAGCAAAATATGACAAAAGCAAATTCACTCGTTCCTATTAAGTCATCGAATATGCGAGACCCTCTACTATTGTTGTGTTCTTTCAACGCGGTTACATTTCTAAGTTTTGGCTGGGATTTAACCAACTACAACATTTCTTCGAATTATTATGTATCAAGTATCGCTGTGTACGGAAATCGTGCTTTTTTGGCCCTCCCACGAAGTTCTTGCTACAACAACAACACAAATCCAACACTGGTGGAAGCTTCATGGTACAACGAACAACCAGTTTTCTTCGGGTATGTACGATTGCAGAGCGACACGATTTACAACGCTTTCCCGCAGAAGAACACCGTTTTTCCTGGAGTCACAAACGTGGAAAAACTGTGAACACCTCCAGGACGTGATTTCTGTAGACATGGAGCCGATGAGACCCAGACTGTGGGTTCTGGACAAGGGCAGCATCGAGTGCCCCGCCAAAATCGTAATTTATAATTTATTCCAAAGGGTTAATTATTCCCTGGATGCACCTGAAGAGACTGGGAGAAAATTCAGCTGCCTTGTAGTGGATAATAGTCCTAAATTAAATGGAGCTAGAGGCTACATAAGTTTCGATGGGTTGTCAGACTTGTTGGTTTTTTCCATAAACGAGTTTAAATGGTGGAGGATTCGTTTGGAACCACAAGACAGTATTTTGTCGGTTTCCACAAAATTTATCGCTTTTTCGAGGAAGGAGGATGTTTTATACGTCACGGGAGGCGAGGAGAGGGGAATTTTTTCGCTCGATTTGGCTCTATTAAGACAAGAATTTGCAGACGTGAGTGAATCTAATTAAAATTTATGTTATTATTATTTAATATTTTTTAATTGTTTTTGTATTGCAGGACGTGGAGAGTGTTAATGTTACTTTTCTTGGGGAAAAGTTGGGGGCGTCCAGTGCTTTAGTTGCAGATTTTAAAGATGGGCTTAGTTATTATATCCCACGTGATTTTGTGGTGGTTCGGTGGAATACAAGGTAAGAAAATTGAAAAAAAAAAAAGTTGCGATGGCCGGGAATCGAACCCGGATCAACTGCTTGGAAGGCAACTATGCTGACCATTACACCACCATCGCACTTGATTTGGGTGACTCAGTTTGCGCGACATAGGGGTACTAGCTTTGTAACGAAAGAATATTTTAAATACTAAAATGAATTTGGTTTTTTAAAAACTGAAATCTTCGCTTTTGAAATACTTTCTATTAATTAAATCATATATATCGTTTTATAAAAATATTTAAATATGTTATCCTCGTACGGTTCTACAACAAAGCAATATCACTTTTTAGCAATTTTTATACATTTACCATTATTTTTACTTTTATCGATCCTACATGTATTTTGTGTTGTCTAATAGTGAATACTGTTGAGATTTTTTTTCATAATATAGGATGTTCCAACCGTGAATTATTTACCAGAAAAATTCGCCGTCTCGTGTAGAATTCGTTTTATTTTAAGTGAACCAGCTGCATATATTTTTCTTATTAAAAAAGATCTTTTGATCAATAAATAACTGGCACGCAAATTCTCAACTCGCTGATGTATATAGCGATTTGGAACTCTGCACACAATTTTACAATATTTTATTTTTATCGTTCAAATGGCCACCTAAAACCCTGATATCAAAAGAAAACCACCTTAGAGACAAGTCTGAAAATATGATAAAATACATGGGGCTCATTTGAAGAACAAGAGAAAACATGTACATACCTACCTATATTAAGACAACATTACTAAATTACTCCATAACATATCTGATTTAAAATATACATTAAATGTCCAAAATAAATGGTTTAAAATAGAAGATGTTTATAAAAAAATCGTACATCAAGTTGACTCTGAAAATGTCCTGATTTGTTGTGATGATTAATGATTACGCACTCTGCCATACTCGTATTTGTAATATAATTTGAGTTTAGGTAGGCAACCAATAATTCCAATCGAATGCCTCTGCTGCCTATCTTAAAGAAACAGCAAATTCTTATTTCTGTATAATTTGATTTTATTTCATTTATTACATAGGCCAGGACCGATAATTTTTGAGAACAAAAAAATTTAGAACAGAATGATACCCATTGGAAAAGGAAGAAAATATAACAAAAATAAAATCTAATCTGAGGTCGGGAAGTGGAAGAGGGTAGAAAACGGTTTATCACGATTTCCGGCAAAACTACAAGTCCTATCGAAACAAGTTAAATAACACCTCACAATTTATGCGAAAAGTGCAAATAACCGAGCTTTGGTTTTTTATTTTTATCTCCCACAATAAAGTTTTTTTTTCACGAAATTTGGTGAAAACTTACCTATTTATGTCCCAAACTCACTATAATTTTTTTATTCAAAATATTTATTTTTCTCCCTTATTTTGAAAAACCACCCTAATTTTTAATCGAAAATTCTCACGTCAAAATGTTTGCTTTTTTAAAAAAATCGTTGTGCTTTTTGTTCGTTGAAATCTCCACTTTATGATGGTGTAAAAAAAAGTATACTTTACTATGGCAAATTTTTACAGAAAATCCAAAAAAACGAAAAAACTCGAATTCGAATTTTTTTTTTAATCATCTAAAATTTTGAGGTATTTATTAAAACTTACACTTTAATTACTCGAAAAAAGTAAGATTCCATGTTACATTGATAAACTAAAAAATTGAAAATCCATTAAACAAACGCCTTCTGTTGGTGGGAGATTTGTCAATATGAAATATGATTTAATTCTTGCCAATTGATTTTCGAAATCTTAATTGATTTAGTGTTATATTGTCATTTTTACATTTATAAATACGTATATTTGATTAATTATAATCCATTTTTTGCGATATTTTCTTTGTTTGCATGTATTTTATAAAAAATATTGGTCAAATTTGACAAATATTTATCGTCTAACTAGTAGACCCAGCAAACGTTATTTTGCCATATAAATTATTTCTAGTGAATATTTTAGTAGTTAAATAAAAAATTAAATTAAAATAAATAAATAAATTATAATTAAATTAAATTATAAATTATACATAAAAATTTATCGTACGGCAATACGTACGGATTATATTCAACAGCCATCTTGAACCCTATTGCGTAGGTATCTGTGGATGAAAGTAAAGATATGAATATCGTTACTACAAAATGGGGGTTGATGGTAGAAGGGTGAAAATTTAGGGTTATATGTATTTTTTGAAGCCAAATCTTAAAAAAATAAAAATAAAAAATTTTGGCCGAAAAATAAAATTTTGGGTGAGCCACCCTTATCACCTAGGGGTATAAAAAATAGTTTACGACCTATTCTCAGACCTACCGAATATAGACAGAAAATTTCATGAAAATCGGTCAAACCGTTTCGGAGGAGTTTGGTTACACGCACTGTGACACGAATTTTATATATTTAGTCCAGTCAAATTAGCGATCAACCTCGGAATGAGAGATAATAAGCTGAATTTTCGTATATACCTTCATTTTAGCGTTCTAAAAGTTGTCTCAAAAGTCTCATAAAATCTCGTGTCTGCGTCGTAAGTTATTCAAGGTCAAAGGTGAAGAAAAACAGTTTTTTGTGATTATCTCGGTTTCTATTGCTCCAATGATGTTAACATTTATTATCATAATTGTAGAGCACAAAATTTGGGACAAATTTTATTTGAAACATTTTTTTATGCGCTCAATCGTTTTTGAGATAGAGGGCAGTGAGCGCGCAGCGCTCATCCATACGTACTGTATTGCAATCTACCGTGAATATCTGTGAATACTACCTTTAATTTTGAATAATTTGTATTATTTATCAGTTAATACATTGCATTTAATAACATTTTACATATTTTCAATACAATGATACTTACCTACTTTGTGGAATTAAAAACTCTTTAAATGAAATACTTATTGTATGTATATCTTAATTTAGTGAAAGTAGATTTTAAGTAGAAAAATAATTAAGTACTTTATCTTTCAAATGTGTAAGTTTTTATATATTAGATAATATATTATACTTGTTATATTATTATATATCTAAAAGTTATATTAATTTTTTCAAAGTAAAAATTTAAGGAAGTAAAACGAGTTAATGTATTTTAATTTTATCTTTGTTCAGTACCTGTACATTTCTTACGATTGAAATTAAATTGCAGTGAAAATCTAGAAATCTTTAATAATTTAAAGAACAAAAGTATTAATTTTCTTCTTCTTCACCGTCATCTTCTGGATGTTCGGGAATTTCTGTTTCATCGTTATCATCTTCGGTGCCCTAAATCGTTGTTTCCAGACCTTCCAGTTATAATCATGATAGAAAAATAAGTATTTAAAACCTTACGCATTTTAAGGATATAAATAAATTGAGATTTACAATAAATATTTCATTAAAAGCGTTTTTAATTACACAAGGTAGGTAAGTATTATTCAATGAATATGTTGAAATTATGTAAAATGTTTAAATACAATGTATTAATTGATAAATAATACAAATTTTTCAAAATTCAAGGTAGCGTTCATAGATATTCACGGTTGATTGCATTACAGTACGTATGGATGAGCGCTGCGCGCTCACTGCTCTCTATCTCAAAAACGATTGAGCGCATGAAAAAATGTTTCAAATAAAATTTGTCCCAAATTTTGTGCTCTACAATTATGATAATGAATGTTAACATCACTGGAGCAATAGAAACCGAGATAATCGCAAAAAACTGTTTTTCTTCATCTTTGGCCTTGAATAACTTACGACGCAGACACGAGATTTTATGAGACTTTTGACACAACTTTTAAAACGCCAAAATTAAGGTTTATACAAAAATTCAGCTTATTATCTCTCATTCCGAGATTGATCCCTTTTTTATCCTAAAATGACTGGACTAATTAGAAGACAATGAATTTACGATGTTTTTCTTTCCTTTTCCGGCAAACCCAGATGTTGTATCGCAACCAGAAAAACAATACAGAAATGCAACGATATTTTTGAAAGATTCATATTTGAAACTATTGGACGTGAAAAATAGATCTTTTACATTTCCAGAACCTGGTTTGAGAAAATAAATGTCAATTATTTGAATTCAATTGATTCAAAAGGACCAAAAGATCAATATCTTGACCCACAACTATGACAGTTTTATTAGTATCTCTGGCAGTTTCTATTGAGATCTTAATTATGCCAGCATCAGTCTCTTCTTCTGCTTGTTCAGGTAGGTACAGGAAAATCCTTGTGACTGTAGATTCCAAAAATGTCTTTTAAATAAGTCAATTTGTCACGATTCTCTTCAAGTAGCTCAGCCTGAACGTGTTATAAACGATGTTGTTCATTCTTCTGGTGGGCTAAAATTTTCCGTAAACCATTCAGGTATATAAGTTATCTTAAAATAGCAATAAATAGGCACCTATGCATATAATTTAAAAATTATCCTTCAACTTAACAAAATATTGTAGATGTCTTATAAAGTATTAAGTTTATTAACTTATTTGGTTGTTAATTATATTAGTATATTTCGATTTGCAATTTTCTAATTTATCAATGTAGCATGGAATCTTACGTTTTTCGAGTAATTAACGTGTACATTTTTATAAATAGCACCAAATTTTACATAATAATTACAAAACAAATTTTTGAAGTCGAGTTTTCTCGTTTTTTTTTGCATTTTCTGCGAAAATTTGCCATAGTAATGTATTTTTTTTTACACCATCAGAAAGTAGAGATTTCATCGAACAAAAAGCACACCGATTTTTTAAAAAAGCAAATATTTTGACGTTTGAATTTTCGATTGAAAATTAGGGTGGTTTTTCGATATTAAATCAAAATAAGGGAAGAAAATAAATATTTTGAATAAAAAAAAATACAGTGAGTTTGGGACATAAATACGTAAATTTTCACCAAATTTCGTGAATTTTTTTTTGTGGGACATAATAAAAAATCAAAAACTCGGTTATTTGCATTTTCCGCAAAATTTTGAGGTTATGTAAAGAAAGTGTACATACAAAAGTTGTAGATCTTTTTATTACCTACAACTTTGCTACCCAACTTTTTGCGATAGGACTTGTAGTTTTGCCGGAAATCGTGATAAACCGTTTTCTACGCTTAAAAGCTCACCCTCTAACCCTCTACACCTTCCCGACCTCAGATCACCCGCAAATTATTTTTCCTTTTATTTTTGTTATATTTTCTTCCTTTTCTAATTGGTATCATCCTGTTCTAATTTTTTTTCACTTTTTACCATTTTCAAAGGCTTCGGCACTGGCCTATACAAGGCAAGCATTCATGATACCTCCCTTAACAATTGAATAGTTGAATATAAAGTTCCACTAAACAGTTGGACTAGTTGTTGTGGAATAAATAGACTTATTACAGACTGTAGGGGAAAACGCCATAGAGTGGGTTTTTGAATACGTATTAACAATACTAAAGAAAACGAACAAACTAAGTAAATCAACTATTTTACTGAAATTTCGTTACTCGTTTACGTGATACCTACTTCTACATGTTTCAACAATCTTATAAAAATAAACATCTATGTATATAACAAAGCAAAATACCACAATAACAATCGGTGTTATCGATTAAGTCGATTTATAAACTTGCCGCTGACGTTGACGTTGTCGCAGCGAAGTTGCGCGTCGTTTATATCATCCGTTGATGTAACCGTTGAAAGTTGGCACACCGTTGGGGTGACGTTCGACTATCTTTTCACAACAAAAAACTTAAAACATGTTTAAAATGATGAATTTGTATAGGGAAATATCGATTTTGCAGTTATTCCTATATTCCGCCCCTCGGTCTGACAACGAATGAAAAATTCATCACGGTTGAGATCCAGACAGATAGGTGGAGCCTCTCTTTTGGTTCTCCTTTTTAATTAATAAAATACATTTAGTTTTCTTTATATAACACGATTACTTAAGAACATATTTCATATAGTAATTTCTGGTAGAAAAATAAGGATTTTACAATTAAGCTTCGCCCCTCGGCTCACGACGAATAAACAAAATCATCAGAATTGAGACAGGGCGGGTGGGCGGGGCTTATATTTTCCCTTATACAAATTTTCCATTTTAAACATTGCGACGAAATTCCGGATGGGACGGGACGGGCGGTCCGGTGACGGTCCGGAATCTCGCCGATAACGTATGGGGTGGCAGCGTACTTGAGTGCCAAGCTTTGGGTCGACTAGTATCGCTGATATCAGAAACACGTCTGGTCGACCAAGCTTATGCGGCTACCTTCACGCCGCCGGGGGTGGCGCCTTCGGTCAGGAGCGACGGTCGCTCGGGCGCCAGCTCCCTCTCCGGGGGAGGGAGCGCCGGGGTGCTCTAAAGCCGGAGACACGGAATTCAGGTGATGAGCCGCCGCGAAAACTCGAAAATAAGAAATAAAACGGCGAGGATGTGTTATAACAAAAATAGGGTTTATTCCCTGCCACCAGCTACACGTTCTAAAATAATAAAACTTACGGCTAAACAACTTAAATAACTACAGACAAATAAATAAAAATAATTAAATGCCCGGCACGGTCGTTCCTCCTGGGCGGCGACTTCCTTCAGGCCGGGCTCCTCGTGGCTCTGGGGGCGGCGACCTTGAACCTGGAAATCGCGCGAAGACGGTACGGCGACCCGGGAGGGGAGCGCGGTGACGGTAACGACGCGTGCACGACGGTGTCGACTTTCGACGGTGACAAAAAAAACGCGGTGACGGTGACACGGTTTTTCGCTCGGGGGTGGCGATTCCAAAACCGGTACAAAACAGGCAGACGACCCAAAAAGGTACTTACGGTGGGTCGGAGGGTCGAACTGCTCACTTGGTCACACTTCTCCAAAAACTTCACCAGGACAGCAGCCACAGCACTTCCGCACTCTCTGGAGTTGCAGGCAAGAGTCCTTCTTCTTCCGCCGCGGCGGCGCGGCGATCGCCAATTTACCCCCGGCTCTCGCGGTACGCGGCACGGTTTCCGGCCCGCGAAAATTCGCTTCGTTACAACATGTTTTAAGTTTGTTGTTGTGAAAAGAAGTTCACATACATATATTAAAACAAAAAGGAAAAATGTAAGCCCACCCACCCGCCCAATGTCAATTGTGATGATTTTTTTTATTCGCCGAAAAGCAAGGGGGCGAAGCTTAACTGCAAAAGACTTATTTATTCACAAAAAATTAAATACATGTTTTTGAATATCGTGTTGTTCAAAGAATACTATGTATATTAAGAAAAAATGCCAAAATATAAACCCCGCCCACCCACCCCATCACAATTGTGATGAGGTTTTTAATTCTTAGAAATTTAAAACACGTTTAAAATGGTAAATTTATGCAAGGAAATATGGATTTTGTAATTAGACTCCGCCCCTAGGTCTGACAACGAATCAAAATTTCATTACTATTTAGACCAGGACAGGTATGGGTAGGGCTTAATATTTGGCTTTTTTTCTTAATATACGAGTACATAGTATTTCTTAATAACACGAGACACAAAAACATGTCGTATGTGGTAGTTTCTTGTAGAGAAATAATAAGGATCTTGCAATTAAATTCCGCTCCTTTGGTTCTCGACGATTAAAAAAAAATCATCACAATTGAGATAGGGCGGGTGGGCGGAACATAAATATAAATTTTGCCTTTTTTCTTAACATACGTAGTTGTCTTTTCAGAACAAGAATCTTAAAACATGTTTAAAATGGTAAATTCTTGTAGACAAATATGGATCTTGCAATTAAGTTTCGCCCCTAACAACGAATGAAAAATTCATCACAATTGATAATTGAGATCGGGGCGGGTATGGGTGGGGCTAATCTTTGGCTTTATTTTTTTCTTAGTATACATAATATTCTTTGATTGAACAATGATACTCAAAAACATGTTTTTAATTTCTCGTAGAGAAACAAGAATTTTGCAGTAAGCTCCGCCCTCTTGGCTCACGACGAATAAAAAAATCATCACAATTGTGATAGGGAGGGTGGGCGGGGCTACATTTTGCAGACTTATTTCGATAACAAGAAACATAAAACATGTCTAAAATGTTAAATTTTTGTAGTAATCAACTTAGATCCTCCATTTTTCTTCTACAACTCCTTTCTCCGTTTGTCTCAGTAATACTTTGATGTTCAAAAACCAGTAATACCGAATCCTCGAAAAAAAATCCTCTAGTATGGAGAAATTTAATTTTAAAATAGTGATGTTGGCATTGCAACTGAGAGCATATACCGTAACCGCATGATTTTCAAATTGGATAATATCTAGTGGTGGACAAAATACATTAGGACACTTTTTTTAGCAGTGTACCTAACTTTCAAATTTTTCTTGACGGTTAAATGCCATTTTCAATTAATACCTGTCCACTTGAGTGCAATTTACGCAACAAATTTTTTTTAAGAGGTGTTCCACTTTATTTTGGCCACCAGTGTAAGGGAAGTCTCTGGAAACAAAAAATGCGAAAGAAGTAGGACATTTACATAAAAATTGGTTAAACTACGAACTACGTCCTTCAGAGATTGTTTTCAGAGCCTTCCCATATGTCAAATGAAGAAAAAAATATATGGTGCAATCAATACTACTCTGAAAACAATTTTCTTGTTTGAAATATCGTCAAAATAAGGTATAGAGAAACACTTCAAAGTTAAGAATTACAGTTAATCCATGGCGTACCCCCATGAATTATTCATATAATTACAAAGTACTATGACTAATATTTGTTGGACTTTGAAGAAAAAATAAATAAAATGCTAACGTCTTTGATATACAGAATGTCTCAGCTAAAACTATACGAACGGATAGAGACATTGAAATTCTGTAAACGCCATTGTTTCTGGTAAACCAATAAATTTTTAAAGTACTAACTGCTAACTTACGAGAGTTCGAACATACGCTAAAATACCTTTGAAACGTATCTTATAAAATAAAATGTAAGTGCTTTATTTCAACAAGTTTCAATTTTTTAATGTTTAATAAATATCTTAGTTTGTGTGTCTACAATAAATCTAACATTTATTTGACGAGAGCTGACAACGTGGAAGTGTCATTTATACAAAATATTATGGATTAATAAAACACAAGCGTTTTTCGTGCTTTTCTACGAATAAAGCAAAGCCAACTTGATGACTATTCCCAGTGCCGAAACTAGCTATAGGCCAAGTAGGCCCTTGCCTAAGGGCGCCAAATTCGTCCAAAAATTATGTTGTATAGTCTTGGAAATTTCATTCTACTCTATAAAATTTTATTGGCAATAACGAAATGGACAGTAGTACAATAGTAAGAGATATTTACAACTTAAGTTGTCGCTTGCCGATAATCCCTAGATGTTAGAAACCAGAATAATCCAGGTCCGGGCAGGAACCATCGTTACTCATGAACAGAAATGACCATTATTTTATGAATACAACTACCTGGCAAATGTTTATGTTTATGTTTATGTTTATGTTTACTTTATTTACGGAAAACTCCATTTTAAAAATATATATATATATATATATATATATATATATATAAACAAGGTAAACTAACAAAAGTAAATAATCATTTCCTACCATTACTACAAATACAAAATGATATAAAGAAGTAATAAAATCTATCAAACTGAATATAACAAAAAAGTTAAGCTAAAATAAAATAAAATTTTAACTTATTATAATATAATGAAATCTGAGACCTAAACCAAGCTTTCGACAATTCAAAAACAGAAATTTCAGATCGATTTGAATATTCGTTAGCAGCTTTCATCATTCTTTTCAGCGGATGGTAATGGGCTAGAGTTGTACTTGACGTTGGAACCCTAAAAATGTTTTTACTGCGTGTTATCCGGCTACTTATTACAGGCAACAAGAAGGATAATTTTCCTAACAAATATGGTTGATCAATATGCCCATTGATAATGCCGTGAAGAAAGCAGGCATCAGCAATCAATCTTCGTCTAAATAATGACTGAATATCTAACATGTTCATTATCCAGTTGTAACTACCCTTAACATGTCGATGCCCAGATTTGAATTCCATAGTGCGAAGAAATTTTTTTTGGACTTTTTCTAACCTTTCAGAGTCTACCTTATAAATCGGGGACCATACAGGAGAACAATAATCAAAATTCGACCGAACGAGTGAACAATAAAGAGATTTCAATGCTGAGGGTGAAAGATCGCTAGAATGACGCCAAATAAATTCCCACATGTTTAAAGCTTTTTTAATAACAACATAGTAATGAGTTTTAAACGAAAGGGACGTGTCAAATGTTCTCAGACAAATTCGAGTGAAATGGTGTGAGTCATAAATATTTCTTACCATTGTACTACTGTCCGTCTCGTTATCGTCAATAAAATTTTATAGGGTAGAATGAAATTTCCAAAACTATACCAAGCATTATGCCATATTAATCTTTTTTTATTTTGAACGGAAACTCAGAAAGATGTAACCGGCCCGACAGGTTATTTAATGTTGATTTTATTTTGAACTTATATGATATTTATACATATTATATACCTATATGTATAATCTTGATTTTTTTTCTTTTTTTTATATTTTTAGTATCTGTTTTTCGTACTTATTAAAAAATATAAATAAAACTGTTCTGTAAAATTGCATCTTTATGTGTAGAGGAGGGGTGCCTAACGCAAGGTTCGCCTGTACCTAAATATTCTTTGGTTTCGGCATTGACTATTCCAACTGAACACCCGTTAATTATCTATACTATATATACAGTTGAGAGAGCACAATCTGACAACGTCTGTATTTGGCGGTATATCATATACCTAATATATATAACGGTATATTTGGCCCCTCCTGACCGCAACTGTCGAACTGAACAAGGAACACATTGGTGTTGCCAACATCATTATTTTAAAAATAAAATTCTTAGTCTACTAGATGACATTTTTCCACCATATGGCAATTTTTAATCATGATGAGTGATGATGAGTGATTGTCTGTTATCATCGATGTTCTTTCCATATTTAAATAAGTTTATGTAATTTTCCAGTTTTTCCCATAATACCAAATTGTTAACTCTATTAACGTAATTAAGTATAGATCAGGTTTGTAAAAGTAGCATGCTAAATATTTCGTGTTTTATGTATTGATGTAAAAATAGGTCCCCCCTTTCCGTCTGTCCGTCGTCTGACGTCTGTCTATTTGTCGTCTGTGTGAACTCCGAAACTACTGGATCGATTGTCGTCAAATTTTATATGAATTTTAGAAGTGTCGTATGGATGATAAAAGCCTAACCAAAATTTCTCTAATCATCCTTACGAACAATTTGGTAAGGTCCGCTCATTATTTTGCTTAATTAAGGTTCTCTAAATTTTATACAATAAACTATATTCTTGTATTTGCTGTTTCTTAATGTTGCATGATTTTTATCTCAATTACTTTACAAAAAAAAAATGTGTGCGATATTTTCCATGTAGTGAATGTAACTGATATTTTGCTCATGCGACAAATGCGTGATGTTTTAGTGGGTAAACTGTTTTTATTTATGGGGGTTATCATAAAATAAATAGAATTTTGCAAAATCAGTTTTTAATTAATCGAATTTAAAGGCGAGGGAAATTCTGTCTAGACCATTTTTTTTCTAAAAAGTACTGACAATCACTGATTCTGAATCAAAATTGAAAAATGTCCCGTTGACAAACCAATGTTATATGCAACTTTAGGTTTCGTAGTAAATGTCACAGTCACTAATAAGTGGCAAAATGAAAATTTGTGCGGGTGTTGGTCACTCGCGCGCGGCAGTCTGTATGCAAACAGGGGATTAAAATGGTTATTTGTACCTAGCTGATAAGAAGGAATCGGCACAGTTCTTTTATGCTTCTACATTACAGTTCCATGAGTTCCACTTAAGTCTGACAGCACAGGAAGAATCGGTAAAAATTTAAGAACAATAAAAATACCTAGGACCATTTGCAGATTTCTGTCCCTTTCCAGTTCGATCAAAATTTTACATCTACTACATTACAAGCTACTTTGAGAGTTAATGAGAAAACATATGAGTGATAATATCGAACTACAATACCAAACACTAAAAAAAAACGTTAATTTATTTTGGCGAAACTCGTGAAAAGTTTTTTGAATTGACGTTATCAATTTGGTATATTGTGCTATTAAAACTTTTATTTTGTAGGCAACCGCCCCAAGCCGAATACTACAACGTTTTAGCCCAATCGTACGACCTTCTACCCTACGTATCCCAACTCTACACCGGTCCGCAAAACGGAATTTGGGCCATCGCCAACCCCGGTCATCCCACTCAGTGCCCGACCGAGTCACCCCATCTAGAGAAACGCCTCGTCAAACTACTCAAATACAACATGTTCACTTAATGCAACTTTATTCTTTCAACATAAAATTACATTCTCTATTTACACAGTTTCATTACGTAGGCAGAGTACTCTTGGGGTTGACGCAACCACCTAACAAAGTGATTCTCTGCGAAGCTCCACACCCTACAGTGTTCTGGATAAAATCAGGGAAATTACTTTCGAGAATCCTCATCCTTTCGCGTTTGAGATCAGGTAAGGCTTGAGTGGAGAGGTAGCACTTCTTGGATTTGTAGACCAGTACTGGAAGACCGGGGGCGAGAGGAGTGGTAGCGTCCCATCGGTAGACTTCTGGTTTGCCTTCGTACCTGAAGAAGATGGCGGTACCGAGATCAGTACCCAGGATGATGATTTTCCCGTCTTTGGTACCACTGTCGATGATTCTTCCAGCGGTGCAACCAGCTCGGAGGTAGTCGGTTCGGATGGAGAAAACTTTGGGAGAGGAGAGGTAAGTGAAGACGATGAAGTTGTTGCCGCAGCCCTTCTGGATTAATGCGATATAGAGGACGTCGCGTTTGCCGTTTCCTACGACAGCTTTAGGAAGTACGACTCTGTAGCCCCTGTTTCCAGCGACGTCGAACACTAGAATTGATCTAGTAGCTGCATCGCTGACGTAAGCGTAAGGGCGTCCATCAGGGGCGTACTCCACGGCTATGTACTGGAGACGTGACGCTTGGGCCACCAGACCGGATAAGTCAAGGGTCTTGACGAGTTTTCCCGTTCTGAGACTCACAGCGATGACTTTAGGCGGACACCTCCTGATTGGTGTTTCCAAAGTGTTGACCACGCCCACGTCCAAAACCCAGAGGATCTCATTGGAATCTGCGACAATGTCGACGACTGATTGGAGGGCGTTGCAGTTACCTTCTTCCTGCGTTGACCAACAAGGGAACGGGGTTAAAGTAGCTTCGCAACCCTTATGTTTCAGAGAAAGTTTAGCTAGAGTAGCTGGAACTCCGGCTTTGTATCGTGGTAAGGCTATGATGACGTCGTCTTTGTAAATTTGGGCGCGGGTGGCTATGGCGTTCTTCTGGATGAAGCGACCTGATGTCTTGTAAATTGATTTGGTAGCTGGATTTGGCCACTCGAAGTTGCCTCCCGTCCATTCCACTGGACGCGAAATTTCACGGTCACAGGTGGCGCTGATTGCCACTATAGTCAAGGAAAAAATGAAGGCCTTTGGTATCATCTGTAAAATAAAAAAATAAATACACGAAGATTTATTTTGTGGTGTGTACTTTCGGTCAAGTTGGAGAAAAATGATGACGGCTTTGGGTCCAGGTTGTCTTTTATGCGATGTGTAGAGGTCGCTATAAACGTGATTCCTCAGAGGTGATTGACATGTCACGGTCAACTCTGAATCAACAATTTTCGCAACCAGGGTCATCACATTAAACAAATATTGTGGACATGACCATAAACCAAACATTTACACAATCAAATATAAATTGAAGCTCTGAAGACATCTTCATTCAGTTGTTCGGCCTCTTCTAAGTATACAGGTAGTACGATCAGTTCGTCCCAAACCGTTGACAATATCTTCAAATTTCAGACCATGTGGGCCCCTCTGACTTTCGTTTTCCTCGCCGCCTTCATCACGGGTACTTCCAGTGACTGCAACAGAAATCTCATTCCAGATTTGAGTTACAAACTCAGTGGTACCAACCTCGCCTTTCCGTGCGAAGCCACTAAAAACATCTACCTCCAGACTGGTCGCTACGTACCCAAGAATGTGATCGGTACCAAAATCCAGATCTTTAAAGACGACGCAATTGTAGCCCTGCCTCGATTCAAGCACGGAGTCCCTTTCACCTTAGCTAAATTTTCTCTAAAAGGTCGCGGATGTCACGCAACCCTTCAACCTTTCCCTTGCTGGGCTATTCAAGAAGAAGGCAACTGCGATGCTCTCCAGAACGTCGTTGACATCTTCCTAGACCCTCTGGACCTCCTCTGGGTCCTGGATTTGGGAATTACGAACACGCTGGAACAACCGGTCAGACGTTGCCCTCCGAAAATCATAGGTGTGAACGCCGCCAACGGCCAAGTTATCAAAAACGTGGACTTGTCACCTTTCATGGCCCCCGAAAGTCGCTTCCAGTCCATGATCGTTGACTACGACAAGGATGGTAACGCTTTCGTGTACGCCAGTGACGCTGGAGCTGGAGGAATACTGGTTTATGATGTTTTCGGCGGGAAAGGGTACCGGGTGGTACTACCACCTGCCGTGAGCGCCGGTGGTGCTAAAGACGTCTTGTACTTAGCGCTAGCGCGAAAATCATGCGGTAACGTTTTATATTTCACGTACTTGTCATCCCCCAGGCTGTTCAGTATCAAAGTTTGCTACCTACAGAACGGACAAGCTAATGGTGCTATTGTCGACGTTGGCGCTAAGCCTCCGGGTACTAAGATCGTTCTTTTGGGCACTGATAACGGTGCAGCTATTTTCTTTAGATACAAGGGAGAGTCGGATATTTACATATGGAACACCGATACGGCTTTCAGACCTGAGAACTTTTTGTTGGTACAGAAAGGTGGTGACTGTAGATTGGCTACACAGGTGGTACCGGGGTACAAGAAGCTCATGTGGGCTATTGAGAGTAACTTTCATGATTATATTTGCAATACTGTTGGGTGTTTGGGGGCGTCTATGGCTGTACATCCCCTTATCAAAACTTGCGATTGACGATAAATGGAAAGTACTGTGATTGTTGCAATATATTGTTGACTATTTGTTTGTGTTTTATTAAATTCCTTGATACGTTTAAGTTGTTTCGATACGGTAAAAAGTAATGAAAGAACAGAGGTACTAATATTAACTAAAAGAAAGTAAGTATCTGTTTAAGTACTGCCTAATTATGGATACAAGTGTTGGCTTTCTCTAAAGTAATGATGGATATGAAACTATGAATGGTTTCGTTGAAGAAATAATGCTCTGATAAAGTAACAAAAAGTGGCAAAGGAGTGCTAGTACTACGTAAAATTTTGGTTGTAGAGAAAATTTGATTAACATGATTACTTCACTGTGTTTGTTGATTACTTAGGCAAGTTACAATGTCCTGAAGTAATTTGTTAATTGCTGGAAGTAAACGTATTAAAATGCCTCAAATTTGTTGTATTGTAGATATTTATTTATTTATTTTCGTAATAGCAGTTAACAAACCATTTGTAACTGGAACCAATAAAAAATCCTTATAATTACTTAATTAATAAAGATATCATTTACAACATTCTTTCTAATTTTTATGGCTGACATATGATATCTCATTAAAACACTTACTTAATTGCTATCGAGTGTCATGTATGTATAATGTCATAATTTGAACAGGAAATTTAAAAAAAAATCTGAAAGTGTTTATTGACTGGTAAGGGAAAATAGGTGTAGGTACGGAGTTATTTACCAGTTTTAAAGGTAAATATCAGTAGATTTTTTATTAAAATGTTAATATTAATAAGTTTAGAATAATGTTTCTCAAAATATTTTGATACTAAATATTTCAAAAAACCGTGTAGGTGGCGTTTTTTTTTGAAACTAGAAACTAATTTTCATTGAATTGGAGGCAAAATTTATTCAAGTCCTAGGGAAAATTAAAATACCTATATGTTGTTTCATTTATAAATCGTTGTTGTCAACGACGGGACACTTATTTAAAGACTCACCAATACTACAACTTACTATGAAAATAGACGTTACCTTACTTGTTAGGTTCAGAAAACAAGTTTCATTATTTTTTGGTACTGTGTAAATAAGTGGCAAAGGTTAAAGTGTCAATTTCTAGGAATATTTATTTTGTCGTCGATATAATAAATCACCAGGAAACGACTTTTTTAAATCTTAATTTAATACTTGTGGCTGAATTTTCCTAATGCTAAAAGGGATATCTATTTAAATTTTATTTAACCTTAAGGTATCCCTTGGTACCGTATACTTCCTGACCTTAAGTTAACTATTACAGGAGACGAATGGCTACTTTCATGTTTTTCAGTGTTTCATTATACCTAGAGTACGAAAAAGTAGGTCTAAGCTTTCCGGCTTTCTGTCGTCTGTCTACCGTCTGTGTCGATTTTTATTAGACAGATCATCTCCGAAACTACTGGACCGATTATTGTCAAATTTTATATGTATATTAGGAACATCGTGTAGATCGTAAAACGCTAACCAAACTTTGACTAATCATCCACACCAGTAATTTGATGACGTCATCTCAAAATTTGTCTTAATACATCCCATATAAAATTTATCAAATAACATGTTCCTGTACCTCTGGTTTATGAATTTACTTTGGTTTTATTTGTTACTACTATAATTATTATTATGCAATATTTCTCGTAGTAAAGCTGGTCTTTAAATACATAATACCAACCATACGAAATATGTATAAGCCGGAGTTCGATCTCGATATATCTATTTTTCCCTTACTCTGTGACTTGTTTACCTGTATTTTAGAGGGTACAAATAACCATGAAAATTTTTCTGTATTCAATTATTTTTTGCATTCAAAAAATTGGGCAAGTTACCAAAGAAACAACCGTAAACTATGATCGTCGCCAGTTTTTTTCTAATTTAGTTTTATAATATGATTCATTTATTTAAATGTACAAAATATCAACAAGATTAAACATTCAGATACTATTTTCTATCTGTCAACCCTTTTTCTTCTCAACCCACTCTTCTTTTTTTAATCAAAACTAAGTTCCGTTACAGTTTCCATTTATTTTCACAAATGAACAAATAAATTGTAATCACACAAATAGTGGATAAGTGTAATTCATTACTTTTCCGCCGTAACTGAAATTAAATATGACAATTACTTTAAAAATTATATTTATTATGACAAAGTTATATTTTCGTTAAATTTATCTAATTAGAATTGAAATAATTTTGACACTTAAAAATACATTTTGACAGAAATAAGAAGGTCAAGAGCTGAGGTAAAGTAATAATTACTTTGCAAAATTTTAAAATGACGTCATCCAGTTTTTAAAAGGGATGAACAGATAAATTCCAACTAGCGATTAAATTAAAAAATGGATGGCTTATCACAGGAACGGAACCATAGCATTTTGCACATTTTAAGAGGAATTCCAAAATTTTGAAACCACATCAAATATTTAAGTTGCGGAGATTACTTACCTAATGAGGACATATGTATAACAAATAGACAAAATCAGAGACCTACTATTTTATATTCTAGGAGCTACGAAACGTCGAAAATACCTAAAATGCACGCACCGGATGTAAATTTTAATTATTCTTCAGTTGTTGAAAATGTCGTTGTGTGTTAATATTGATTTGTGTTTTAAATGCAGAATCCATAAACATGATTGACACAAACACTAGTTTATAATCATCTAGATCTTATTAAGCGTGATTGTTTTATAAATTAAACAACAGTTCCATAAATGGCTAAAGTAGTTCTAATTGTATCCTATTAACGTCTTATCAGCAAAAGGGTGTGGTTTAATAGCAACAATAAAAAAAGACGTACGAAAAACATAAAACAGGAAAATTAAAATTAACTAACGTTTTCCAATATATTATAATACAACATTTGGAATTCGTAATTTCAAAATGAAAAAGTGGTGTGTTTGTGAAAGGATGAATACAATTACTTACGTTCGATTATTGCATTGATTTTCCTAGATGTGACATAGGTGTGTTTCTCGATTACATAATTATTCGTGAAGAAAAGTGAGTGGTCTGAAAAATCGCTTCGTCACAGAAACATAAAGGAAAATTTTCGATTTTACTTCCCGAGCGTAAGCTAAGAAAGTATTGTAGTCGAGTCCATCGGGCGACTTGGTACTTTCATATTTTTTCGCCGATTCATGACCCCTCAACAAGTCACATTAACTAAATGTGAAATTACAACTTTGAAAATCAACTTTTTTTTATTTTTCGGAAAAGCTGGATTTGATGTACTATACTTTATGGGTGAGGGAAGTTACATCTAAATAATCTTCGGAGCAATTTTTTTTGAGCGATAGTAATGATAAAACATTAACTCACAATAAGTAAAGTGATATTTACGGATACGTGTTTGAAGACAATTACTTGTGGTAGATTCTACTCAACGTTAAAAACCGCAACTAATCCTTATTTCAGTTGATTTGACTCGCGAAGGTCACGTAATTGCTAAAATTTATTTATGATGGGCGTGAAGAAACAGAAAAAGTTTGGGTTTTTGCTTTCGTGTGTACCTTTAGTAGTTGACAAATACTCGTCAGAAAAATCTACACATATTTTTATTTATAGTTCTGTCTTTAAAATAAGTATAAAATTAGCCGAGCTCAGACAGATAGACGGAAACGCGAAAGCTGCTCTTTCGTATGTGTACATGTAGAGCATTGTTTTAAATACTATACTATTGTGGTGCTTAAAGCAACTTTTTAATATTTTTCTTAATTTAGTAATACTTACACGTAAAAAGTTAAAAAAGTTAAATTATTTAAAAAAATAATTGTATTGTCTTAAAAAAATTTCTATGTATAGTGAAATTAATATACAATTTCAGAGAAGACATACGGATCCAATTCCAAGGATGACTCGATTATAAGTTACGTTTACAACCCAATGATTATTCTCTTAACCGTCTAACAATAAATTAACATTTGCATAAATGTCTCATATTTACATTCCACGCAACCAACAAGCTCGCAAGCGCTAATTTATTGCACTTTTAGGTAATAAAATGCAGAACAGTACAACCCGCGAGTCCGGCACTAATGACCACAATTATGTCAAAGATCAAGACTTGGAGCAAATTTTCATAATTTACGCGTTTCGTAACCGCTGATCCCATCCGGAAGCTTTCCATTTCTTAAAATTACCACTGGATTCGGGAAATAATAAATATATCGTGTAGAAAGTGCACCAGCATACATTCAACATGCCCAACATGTCCCCGTAAACGGATAGCTCATTATAAAAGTTTCGAAACGCACAAGTGAAAAGTTACTCTAGTTATCATGCACCGAGCCCATTAAAGTCGCACAGTGATAAAATTACAAAAATCTAATCTTTTGAAAGTAAAGTCGTCTCGTGTATCACTAAACGGGAAACTTCGCGCTCGGTTGACCGAAAGAATTGTTGTCGGTCAAGAGTTTTAGACAGGCGACGTGAATGTAAAGGTCGGGAAGCATCACATGTCGGCCATCAAGAATTTTCCATAAGTGTCGTAAATTCTATACAATGGGCTATTAAAAAATTTGTTGTACTTTTTATTTGAATAAAATTTCCCCTGCATTTCCTGAATGAATGGTAACTGCCTCATTCATATTTGTTATCGTCATGGTTATAAGAATATTAGTGGAGGAGCATTATTGAAATACTTGTTGCTATGAGTTAATAATGAGCACTAATCTGCAATCTAAAGTAATCATTATTAATATCTATCTACCGAATTTTGTAAATTTCATGTTACACTTTTAAACAATTAAAATCTCGAGGAAGGACTACACCGAGTCCCATACGTCGGTAAATATTTAGTTAGTGAAATAAAAATGCATTAATCTTTTGAAAACCACATTTATGAAATATCTCAATCGTTAATATCTACCAACTCTACGTTATCTCACTTACCTGCCGGCCGTAGAAAAAGTATGGTATGCATAACTCGTTTTTTAAACACTAGCTCCGTTGGTATTTAAAAAACTCGTGACTTTATAACATTTGTTGGATAATACACTGTTTCCTACCAATAACAGCACGCTTTTGCGTTCTCGTTTAAGAATTCGTATTGCTTCTAGAAAAATCAAGAAACTTGCATGAAAAAAAAAAAATACACGAAGTTTTGCAACTGGAGAAGTCAGAAAAAAGTCAAAATTGTGACGTTAATATTTACTTACATATAGCAAAAATATGTAGTATTAAAAGTATGTAATGTATCAAGGAATTAAATACCTGTTGTTTGCTACCTGCCTTTTTATGAAGCGAAAGTTAAATTCACAGTTTCTAAATCATTTGGATCTACTTTTTAAAATTATAGTTTTCTCAGGGAAAACAAGATTCATACTATTAGCAGGGGCGGCTTGCCCTATAAGGCAGGTGAGGCAATGCCTCAGCAATGAATTTGTGCCGTGTTATTATTTATTTATACTGTTTCTGGCCAACAGAATGTTTTTGTTCTAATATTTTAAAAATAAACGTGTAGATGGATATTAGCTGTTTCGAAAAATTCAGAACAATCCAGAAGAATGCAGGGATCTGATACGATCTGGGAAAATTTGAAAGAATCTGAAACGATATGTAGGTGAAAAATTCTTCAAATTCTTTAAATTTTGTATACGACTCTTCTTTTCGAATTATTTGGATTTTTTCTGATTCTCCCTTTCGCATTTTTCGGATTCTTTCAAACTTTTTCAGATTCCCTTGAACTTTTCAGATTCTTCCAAAGATACTCATTAGAAATCCTCAAGATTCTTTAAAATTTTTTAGTTCTGTTCAGATTGTTTCAGATCCTTACAAATCCTTTCAGATTCCTGGAGACTCTTTTAGACATTTTTAGAAGAAGCTTGAAGAATCCGAACAATTTTGCAGAACTTTGAAGCAATGTGGAAAAATTTGAAACCAGGTATTAGTATTATTATTAAAATCCATAGAATCCTAGAGAGTCTGAGGAAATCTAACAGAATTTGGGAGATTCGTAAAGAAATTGAAGGAATTTGAAGCAATTTGAAAGAATTTGAGGGAACCTGTGAGAAACTGAGAGAATTTTGAAGAATTTCGAAAAATCAAATAGAATAAAAAAAACTGGAGGAATAGAACTGACAAATTTGAAAGAATTTTGAGGATTACTGATGGTCTTTGATAGAATCTTAAAAAAATTGATTGGAAACAAACCGGAAGCATCGAAAAGCATTCGGCATAATCAGAACGATTAAAAAAAATCGAAAAAATCTGAAAGAGAGAATCAGAAAAAAATGAAAGAATCTGAATGCATTTGAAAGAATCTGAAGGAATTTGAGGGAGTTTGAGAGATTCCGAAGTTATTTGAAGGAATCTAAGGAAACCTGTGAGAATCTCAAAGAATCTAGAAAAATCTGGAAGAATTTGGAAAAGTCTGCAGGAATCTGAAAGTATCTGCACGGTTTTAAAACGACCTGAATAGAATTGAAAAATTTTTAAAAATCGCGAAGATTCCTGACGGTGTCTTTGAAAGAATCTCAAAAAATTCGAAAGAATGTGAAACAATCCCAAACAATCCGAAAAGAAGAATCTTAAAAATAAATAATAGTTTAAAAAACTAAAAAAACACGCTTTTATTGCTAATCGAACTAAAAACTAGAAAATAATTTTTAATGACAGAGTTTAATATTACAGTAGTAGAAGATCGATCAAACAATCAATCATAATAAATCACCTCAAATTAAAATTATAATAAAATTTAAGTTATTAACAGAATAATTCAATTCAGAGTAAAAAGCGTGGGGTGCTTGATATTTTAAATATTACAATCATTCTATTGGCAACTATCTATGAGAGGATAGTTATGAACCGCAGTAAAATGCACCCCACGCTTTTTACTCTGAATTGAATTATTCTGTTAATAACTTAAATTTTATTATAATTTTAATTTGAGGTGATTTATTATGATTGATTGTTTGATCGATCTTCTACTACTGTAATATTAAACTCTGTCATTAAAAATTATTTTCTAGTTTTTAGTTCGATTAGCAATAAAAGCGTGTTTTTTTAGTTTTTTAAACTATTATTTATTTTTCATTTTTTAGTCTGCGACAAATTCATAAATTGGGGAATTAATTACTTATTTAGATTTTTCTAGAAAGAACCACTCAGTGGTTTCCGTATGATCGATCAACGGGAATTAGTTCGAAATCAATCGCCCTCACGGACCAACGGGACACAATTCATCATTGTGGTTAGTTTTACCCCCCAAATAGTTAATTTTCCTCCATGTTTGTATTTCTGAATCAAAATTTGTTATCTTTATTTAAGTTGGTGAGAATTCATGATTAGATATGTTTTAATTATAATTAATTCCTTCTTTACCGACTGTAAAACCAAAGCTATGCAGAAATTGTCCTTGAAACAGAAATAATCGGTATAGATCGGTATAATCGACACGGAGAGAGATAACCGTGGTATATACTGACACAGTTAAGATGCGATCAGCCATTTTTGCACACGTTTAGTTAATTAAAAGTCCGTTCTTGTTTTTTTCATTTAATATCCGTTATTTGTATTTTAATCAAGACTATAATTACAACGAAGAGTAAACCAGATACTACAGGCATGCGCAGATCGCGCGCTAGCTTTATCTCTTTTACTCCACTACACAGGATCCATAAAAGAATTTATAAATCCTGGCGGTCCTAATAAGGATAATGGGAAACTGTTATCAAATTATTGCATTGTCATCGATCCTTGAGACGTGTGCAAAGTTTCAAGATGATCAGACTTTTAGAAACCGATGAAAATTAAGCTCAAAGATTCCGTTACATACAACCCAAGCTAATAAAAGCGTGATAAAAAGGGAAGAATTTGGAAGATTCTGAGGGAATCCAAGAAAATCTGAGGGAATATGATACTAAGAATCGGAAAGAATTGGAATGCATTTGAAAGAATCTGAAGGAATTTGAGGGAATCTGAGAGATCACGAAGTTATTTGAAGGAATCTGAGGAAACCTGTGAGAATCTCGAAGAATCTAGAAAAAACTGGAAGAATTTGGAAAAGTCTGCAGGTATCTGAAAGTATCTGCACGATTTCAAAACGATCTGAATAAAATTCAAAAATTTGAAAAAATCGTGAGGAATCCTGACGGTGTCTTTGAAAGAATCTGAAAAAATCTGAAACAATGTGAAACAATCCGGAAAGAAGAATCTTAAAAAAAAGGAAAGAATCTGGAAAAATCTGAGGGAATCCAAGAAATTCTGAGGGAATATGATACTAAGAATCGGAAAAAATTGGAATGCATTTGAAAGAATCTGAAGGAATTTGAGGGAATTTGAGAGATTCCGAAATTATTTGAAGGAATCTGAGGAAACTTGTGAGAATCTCGAAGAATCTAGAAAAATCTTGAAGAATTTGGAAAAGTCTGTAGGGATCTGAAAGTATCTGCACGGTTTTGAAACGACATGAATAGAATTCAAAAATTTGAAAAAGTCGCGAGGATTCCTGACGGTGTCTTTGAAAGAATCTAAAAAAAATCGAAAGAATGTGAAACAATCCCAAACAATCCCAAAAGAAGAATCTTAAAAAAAAGGGAAGAATCTGGATGAATCTGAGGGAATCCAAGAAAATCTGAGGGAATATGATACTAGGAATCAGAAAGAATTGGAATGCATTTGAAAGAATCTGAAGGAATTTGAGAGATTCCGAAATTATTTGAAGGAATCTGAGGAAACCTGTGAGCATCTCGAAGAATCTAGAAAAATCTGGAAGGATTTGGAAAAGTCTGTAGGGATCTGAAAGTATCTGCACGGTTTTAAAACAACCTGAATAGAATTCAAAAATTTGAAAGAACCGTAAGGATTCCTGACGGTGTCTTTGAAAGAATCTGAAACAATTCGAAAGAATGTGAAACAATCGGAAACAATCCGAAAAGAAGAATCTTAAAAAAAGGAAAGAATCTGGAAGAATCTGAGGGAATCCAAGAAAATCTGAGGGAATATGATACTAAGAATCGGAAAGAATTGGAATGCATTTGAAAAATCTGAAGGAATTTGAGCGAATTTGAGAGATTTCAAAATTATTTGAAGGAATCTGAGGAAACTTGTGAGAATCTCGATGAATCTAGAAAAATCTTGAAGAATTTGGAAAAGTCTGTAGGGATCTGAAAGTGTCGGCACGGTTTTGAAACGACATGAATAGAATTCAAAAATTTGAAAAAGTCGCGAGGATTCCTGACGATGTCTTTGAAAGAATCTAAAAAAATTCGAAAGAATGTGAAACAATCCCAAACAATCCCAAAAGAAGCATCTTAAAAAAAAGAGAAGAATCTGGATGAATCTTAGGGAATCCAAGAAAATCAGAGGGAATATGATACAATGAATCGGAAAGAATTGGAATGCATTTGAAAGAATCTGAAAGAATTTGAGAGATTCTGAAATTATTTGAAGGAATCTGAGGAAACCTGTGAGAATCTGGAAGAATCTAGAAAAATCTGGAAGAATTTGGAAAAGTCTGTAGGGATCCGAAAGTATCTGCACGGTTTTAAAACAACCTGAATAGAATTCAAAAATTTGAAAGAACCGTAAGGATTCCTGACGGTGTCTTTGAAAGAATCTGAAACAATTCGAAAGAATGTGAAACAATCGGAAACAATCCGAAAAGAAGAATCTTAAAAAAAGGAAAGAATCTGGAAGAATCTGAGGGAATCCAAGAAAATCTGAGGGAATATGATACTAAGAATCGGAAAGAATTGGAATGCATTTGAAAAATCTGAAGGAATTTGAGCGAATTTGAGAGATTTCAAAATTATTTGAAGGAATCTGAGGAAACTTGTGAGAATCTCGATGAATCTAGAAAAATCTTGAAGAATTTGGAAAAGTCTGTAGGGATCTGAAAGTGTCGGCACGGTTTTGAAACGACATGAATAGAATTCAAAAATTTGAAAAAGTCGCGAGGATTCCTGACGATGTCTTTGAAAGAATCTAAAAAAATTCGAAAGAATGTGAAACAATCCCAAACAATCCCAAAAGAAGCATCTTAAAAAAAAGAGAAGAATCTGGATAAATCTTAGGGAATCCAAGAAAATCAGAGGGAATATGATACAATGAATCGGAAAGAATTGGAATGCATTTGAAAGAATCTGAAAGAATTTGAGAGATTCTGAAATTATTTGAAGGAATCTGAGGAAACCTGTGAGAATCTGGAAGAATCTAGAAAAATCTGGAAGAATTTGGAAAAGTCTGTAGGGATCCGAAAGTATCTGCACGGTTTTAAAACAACCTGAATAGAATTCAAAAATTTGAAAGATACGTAAGGATTCTTGACGGTGTCTTTGAAAGAATCTGAAACAATTCGAAAGAATGTGAAACAATCGGAAACAATCCGAAAAGAAGAATCTTAAAAAAAGGAAAGAATCTGAAAAAATCTGAGGGAATCCAAGAAAATCTGAGGGAATATGAAACTAAGAATCGGAAAGAATTGGAATGCATTTGAAAAATCTGAAGGAATTTGAGCTAATTTGAGAGATTTCGAAATTATTTGAAGGAATCTGAGGAAACTTGTGAGAATCTCGAAGAATCTAGAAAAATCTTGAAGAATTTGGAAAAGTCTGTAGTGATCTGAAAGTATCGGCACGGTTTTGAAACGACATGAATAGAATTCAAAAATTTGAAAAAGTCGCGAGGATTCCTGACGGTGTCTTTGAAAGAATCTAAAAAAATTCGAAAGAATGTGAAACAATCCCAAACAATCCCAAAAGAAGAATCTTAAAAAAAAGGGAAGAATCTGGATGAATCTGAGGGAATCCAAGAAAATCTGAGGGAATATGATACTAGGAATCGGAAAGAATTGGAATGAATTTGAAAGAATCTGAAAGAATTTGAGGGAATTTGAGAGATTCCGAAATTATTTGAAGGAATCTGAGGAAACCTGTGAGAATCTCGAAGAATCTAGAAAAATGTGGAAGAATTTGGTATAGTCTGCAGGGATCTGAAAGTATCTGCACGGTTTTAAAACGACCCGAATAGAATTCAAAAATTTGAAAAAATTGCGAGGATTCCTGACGGTGTCTTGGAAGAATCTGAAAAAATCCGAAAGAATGTGAAACAATCCGGAAAGAAGAATCTTAAAAAAAAGGAAACAATCTGTAAGAATCTGAAGGAATCCAAGAAAATCTCAGGGAATATCATACTAAGAATCGGAAAGAATTGGAATGCATTTGAAAGAATCTGAAGGAATTTGAGGCAATTTGAGAGATTCCGAAGTTATTTGAAGGAATCTGAGGAAACCTGTGAGAATCTCGAAGAATCTAGAAAAATCTGGAAGAATTTGGAAAAGTCTGCAGGGATCTGAAAGTATCTGCGCGGTTTTAAAACGACCTGAATAGAATTCAAAAATTTGAAAAAATCGTGAGGATTCCTGACGGTGTTTATGAAAGAATCTGAAAAAATTGGAAAGAATGTGAAACAATTCGAAACGATCCGAAAAGAAGAATCTTATAGAAAAGAAAAGAACCTGGAAGAATCTGAGGGAATCCAAGAAAATCTGAGGGAATATAATACTAAGAATCGGAAAGAATTGGAAAAAATCAGACGGGATCGGAAGGAATCTCAAAAAATCTGGAAGAATCTGGAACAGTCTGCAGGGATCTGAAAGGATCCAAAGTGATCTTGAAAAATTCTAAGGAAATCTGAAGGAACGTTCAGGGATATTGAGAGAACATATATTTTTCCAATCTGAAGGAATTAAACCTGAAGTAAATGAGCGACGGAAGAGAATACTCGGAGGCTTAGCCAGAAAATCTGCACATATTTTCAGTAAATTTACATATAACAGTAATCCGGACCCGGACATTTTCGGTCCTTTAACTTATTTAGTTTCCGCAGAATAATGTTTTCCGAGAAGTCTATTAAAGCAAGAAAATCAGAACAGGCCGTAAAGGTAAAAACCTTGGAAAAATGATCAGCTAACATATTGGCAACAGCCTGAAGTTATCAAGAAGATGACCATTCTCGTCCCATATCCCAGATATTTTAAATGGGCCCGTTAATCATCCATTGCAAGGTCCTGATCATCTTGTGAAGATTGGCCATTTTTTTCCAGCTATTTTATTTTATTACAACTAGGTGTAATTTTTGATTTCATTTTTCTTCCCTAAGATAGCGCATACATATACAGCGTCGTCATAAAATACTGTAATAAACTCACCTATGCAAAACAACTGAAAATTTTCTCGTGTCACCAATCACCAAAATGATTTGAACTCTTTTGAAATGTCACGAACGTCAAAACAAATCTGTCAAATGTATCAAAATTTGAAATGACAGGTTTGCGGTTTAACTTCATTTTAAATAGACACGAAAATACGCCAGACAATTCCATGATCTAGTTATAAAATGCAAAGTTGTTAATTAAAGACTAAAAAATATTTTCCATTATTCATGTTGATTTCGTTTTGACCACTTTTTGCGAGCAAAGGAAACGTAAATAAAAAAAAATGTGAATTACGACATAACATACGTTAAAATATTGTAATAATTTATAAATATTCTATATTAATGCTTTAAGTGTACAGAATTTGCATTTTAATAATTATTATGCACTGATAACAATGTGTTTTTCAGCAAATACCATGAACGAATAAAAGTCATTAGACATGCGTGTGAAAATAATTAATGAAATCGTTGAAATTGAATAAAGGTGACATAGAAGTATCGCACGTAATCAAGTTTTCTAGAAATTTGGTCTTCTGTTTTATATACTGTCCCCGTCGAAATAATTTCTGGTAAATTTGCGTCATAGAATAGCAGATGCTATGGTTGTCGTCCTTGATTATACGTCTTAATGACCACTAATTCTTTGGCATTTAAGAAGACACCTCATTAATGATGCTACTTTCGTTTGTTGATATAAACTTCTTCAGTCGAAAAGTACTTTATTTATGTAATTAAATGCAACTGTGGAATTTACGCGAATCAATAAAACTGGAAAATTAACGTGATATCAACGACGATTTGGTTACATTGAATCATACAGGGACTTAAAAAGCAGTATTTAAGCACTTGAAACATTTTATGTAAAAAGATAAAACCCATGGTTATACATGTAGTCAAAATAAAAAACACACATAAGCATTTATCTAGCGAACTAATAGGTACATACAGTGATGCAAAATACAATGAAAAGCAGAAGTGAAAGAAAAAAAATGTATGTGTTATATTCAAAGCAAATAACAATAAAAAATTGGTATATCGAAAAACTCACTACAAATATATGCATACCCTGTCTGCTTAACTCCACTACTCTGTATTTTCTGAATGAACAAATTTTGATAAGTTGATAATTAAAACAGCACCTAATTAAAAGGACAGACCGACCTTTATTAACGCAGGCAAAATTTTATTAATTGAGAGAATTTTATTTTACCGCGGAAATTGCTAAAATATGCAAAAATTACAAAAAATGATAAAATGTGCAAAATATGCGTGCTATATGCATGCTAGATAGTGTATAATCCGAATTACATTGTCGCATTAACGCAGAAATGTTAAATTACATCATCCATTTTCTAATCAATGAACTTTTTTTTCAAAATAAACTAATTCATAGAAAAAGTTGTATATGTCACACCTAGACTAAGGCATTATTCTCGTACTCATGTAATCATTACGCAGCTCGATTAGCGCTTTATTTTTGCATCTAAGTATGTTATCATAAAACAAATATCGCAAAATCTAATTTTATAATTTTTCAAAGAAGCGGGATTTGTAAGACTTATACATCAGGCGCGAGGGAAGTTCTGTCCAAATAAACTTCAACCAATTTTTTTCTCCTGGTGACAATTCTGTACTTGGAGGCCAGTCTTTAATCACATAATGTGCAAATCGATCATAGCTATCTCAGTGACATAAAAACGTGGATATTTAGTATATTCATCTCGCAAGCCAACTAAGTAAGTAAAAGTTTTATCACTTTCAGATCTCCACATAAGGTGCCATATTGAATGTAGGTGAGCAATTTCTCCATATTTGCGTACGCCTCTTTTATATGTATCGCATGGGCAATTGGAGTAATAGTAAAATATTGTCATTGTGCAAAAGCACAACTTCCAAACTTAATTTGGAAAAATCTATGGAAAGTTTCCAGCCATTATACTTATTTTACCTTTTTTCTTTCTTTCTTAATTTGCGCAGTCAACAAGAACTTACATGTTTGAAATGATACATTTTTGTGGAGAAATATGGCTTTTGACATATTAAGCTCCACCTCTCGATCTGACAACGAATGAAAAATTCGTCACAACTGAGATAGGCCTGCGGGGTGGGGCTTAATCATTGGGTTCTGTGGAGTTTTAAAATTCAAATGTCAACCTTGACGATAATTAGCAAACTGACATTACTGCTCCGTTACCAACATCGGACGAATTAGGTTTTCTCGACGTTTTATGACATCTCCAGTACGAAAAAATTGATCTCCCGTTTCAGTCTGTTGGTCTGTGTGTCTGTCTCTGTGCTAATTTTTATTAGACATATAATCTAAGAAACTACTGGACCGGTCACTGTCAAATTTTGTGTGTTCATTACGAATATCATGTAGATGATAAAACCATAACCAAAATTTTGATAATCATCTGTACCACCAATTGATTGACGTCGTGTTTAAAATTTGCAAATGATTTTTTTTACATATAGATTTTTGAAAAAAATAAAATATATAACAACATTGTGCCGTTAAACTTTGCAACTGCCTTTACTTTAGCATTACATTATTTTATTGTATTTTTTTGTTTAATTTTTTTATTTTAACTTATAAGGACTATCAACAAAAATTCGCAAAATCAAATCTTATATAGAATTGTTGGTTGTAGAATGTTTAATATATTTTTTTTATAATTTCTTTTTTTAGAATATTTTTTTAATCTTATAATTTTGTGAAAAAGCTGGATTTCTTCAAGAGCGAGGAAAGTTCTGTCGAAATGGCCTTCGACCAATTTTTTACATAATGCACATAGTTTTCTTTAAACAACACTACTACTTAAGAACATGTTTCAGAAGGTAATTTCTTGCAGAAAAATGAATATTTTGCAAATAAGCTCCGCCCCCCGGCTCACGACGAATAAGAAATAATCATCACAATTGAGATAGGGCGGGTGTGCGGGGCTTACATTTTGCCTTTTTTTTTTCGTAATATGTGCAGTCATTTGTTCACAACAAGAAACTTAAAACATGTTTAAAATTCATCATGACTGAGATAGGGGCGGGTGGGTGGGGCTTAATCATTCCTTCCTTTTTTCTGGTATATGTATATAGTTATCTTTCAAAAGCACGAGGCGAGGAAATAATTCTCGTATGTCGAGTTTTAAAATTCAAATGTCAATCTTGATGACAATTAGCAAACTGACAACCTAAGAAAGATAAAATTACTGTTCCGTTAACAACATAATTTTTTACTTCCTGAGGAAATATAGTTGATACATACATTCCGACGAATCGTTGCTTTCAGGTTTTCTCGACGAATCGTTGCTTTCAGGTTTTCTCGACGTTTTATGACCCCTAAAGTACGAAAAAATTGGTCTCCCGTTTCCATCTGTTCGTCTTTCTGCGTCGTCTGCATCAATTTTTATTGGACGATAATCTCCGAAACTACCGAACCGATTGTTGTCAAATTTTGTGTCTAAATCAGGAGTATCGTTTAGATGATTAAACGCTAACCAAAATTCGGCTAATCATCAACACCACCAATAAGATGACGTCAACTCTAAAATTCACAACACTATTTTTTAAAATTGTATAAAATAAGATTCTTTTGAACTTGTGGTGTATGAGCCCATGTTGAGTTTTCACCCAAGAAATCCAGATTTTTGGGAAAAAACTAAACCATATAACATTTTGCAATTTAATTTTGAAACTGCAAACCAAATGCTCTCAAACCTTTTAAGGTTATCGTAATCAATTAATCATGGTAAAAAATTGTTGACGTAATCTCAAAATTTTTGCCGAATAAATCCTCTCTGAAATATTCAAAATATTATGGTCTTATCCTTATGATTTATCAATGCACTCATAAAATAGGAAGTGGGTGGGCAGGGCTAGTACTTGGTAAGCTAAGACTGATTTTGACACTATTAAACTTGTAACAAAGGTTTAGCAATTTAAACCGTTGTCATTGCAATTTGCAATTTAACACTTTTAAATTTCACAAGATTTAAAAGATTAATATAGGCAAAAGCAGTTTTATCTTAACAAATACTAGGCCCGCCTACCTGCCTTCTATTTGCCCAAGGGAAATGTCATTTATCAAAATCAGTTTTATCTTATAAGTACTAGCCCTGCCCACCTACCCCTATTTTTTCAGAGATATGTCATTTGCCAAAATAAGACTTATCCTAGCAAGTACTAGCAAGTACTACCCTCAGAGAAAATAAAGGGCGGGTGGGTGGGGCTAGTACTTGGTAAGATAACACTGATTTTGGCAAATGACATATCCTCTGGGAAAAGAGAGGGCGGGTGGGCGGGGCTAGTTCTTGGTAAGATAAGACTGATTTTGGCAAATGACATATCCTCTAAAAAAATAGGGGTGGGTGGGCGGGGATAGTACTTGTTAAGATAAAACTGATTTTGACAAATGACATACATATCCTCTGGGAAAAAAGGGGCCGGGTGGGCGTTCCTAGTATTTAAGATAAAATTGATTTTGGCCCTATTAATCTTGTAAAACTTATGAAATTTAAAGGTGTTAAATAGCAAACTTTCATAGTAACGAGTTAAATTGCTAAATCTTATTTACAGGTTTAATAGAGTCAAAATCAGTATTATCTAAGCAAGTTCTAGCCCCGCCCACCCACCCTTATTTTCTGAGGATATGTCATTTGCCAAAATAAGACTTATCTTAGCAAGTACTAGTAAGTACTACCTTCTGAGAAAATAAAGGGCGGATGGCAGGGGTAGTACTTGCTAACATAAGTCTTATTTTGGCAAATGACATATCCTTTGAAAAAATAGGGGTGGTTGGGCGGGGCTAGTACTTGTTAAGATAAAACTGATTTTGACAAATGACATACATATCCTCTGGGAAAATAGGGGCCGGGTGGGCGTTCCTAGTATTTGTTAAGATAAAATTGATTTTGGCCCTATTAATCTTGTAAAACTTATGAAATTTAAAGGTGTTAAATAGCAAATTTTCATAGTAACGAGTTAAATTGCTAAATCTTATTTACAGGTTTAATAGAGTCAAAATCAGTATTATCTAAGTAAGTTCTAGCCCCGCCCACCCACCCTTATTTTCTGAGGATATGTCATTTGCCAAAATAAGACTTATCTTAGCAAGTACTAGTAAGTACTACCTTCTGAGAAAATAAAGGGCGGGTGGCAGGGGTGGTACTTGCTAACATAAGTCTTATTTTGGCAAATGACATATCCTCTGAAAAAATAGGGGGCGGGTGGGCGGGGCTAGTATTTGGTAAGATAAGACTGATTTTGGCAAATGGCATCCTCTGGAAAAATAGGGGTGGGTGGGCGGGGCTAGTACTTAGTAAGTTAAACTGATTTTGACAAATGACATACATATCCTCTGGGAAAATAGGGGGCGGGTAGGCGGGCCTAGTAATTGTTAAGATAAAACTGATTTTGCCTCTATTAATCATCTAAAAACTTGTGAAATTTAAAGGTGTTAAATTGCAAATTTCAATAGCAACGGGTTAAATTGCTAAATCTTTGTTACAAGTTTAATAGGGTCAAAATCAGTCTTATATTACCCAGTGCTAGCCCCGCCAACCCACCCCCTATTTTCTCAGAGTTTATGTCATTTTCCAAAATAAGTCTTATCTTAGCAAGTAATAGAATTCTTGTACAGAGTGAATAAAAAAAATTAATGAATGAGGCAATTTATTTTATTGATTAATGCAAGAACGACTTACTTCATTTTTCCGAAAAAATCACAAATGCGATAGGGTGGGTGGGCGGGGCTTATATTTTGCCGTTTTGTTTTCTTAATATGTGCAGTCATCTTTTCAGAACAAGAAACTTAAAATGAGAATTATTTATACAGGTGACTCAAAAAATGAACGAATTAAATCAAAAACGTCTCATTCCATTTTGCGAAAAAAATGAGAATACAGCACTGTTATTATTATTATTACGCTGCATTTATTCAAATTTTTTGATAGCCCTTATGAGGGTTATAAAAAAAATAAATTAAAAATAAAATTCGCAAAATCAAATCTTATAATTTTTCGAAAAAACTGGATTTTTTGTATTGTACTTCAGAAACGAGAGAAGTTCTGTCCACCAATTTTTTACGTAATACATATTGTTTTCTTTGAACAAGACTATTGCTGAAGAACACGTGCCACGTAGTAATTTCTTGTAGAAAGAGGGGGATGTTTTTAAATAAGCTCCGCCCCCCCTCTGCTCACGATGAATAAGAAAAAAATTTCACCATTGAGATAGGGTGGGTGGGCGGGGCTTATATTTTGCCGTTTTTTTCCTTAATATGTGTAGTCATGTTTTCACAACAAGAAACGAAAAATGAGAATTATTTATACAGGTGACTCAAAAAAATTTACGAATTAAATAAAAAACGACTCATTCCATTTTGCCGAGAAAGTGAGAATACAGCACTGTTATTTTTAGTGTTACGCTGCATTTATTCAATTTTTTTTGATAACTCTTGTAAAGGTTATAAAAAAAATAAACATAAAATTCGTAAAATCAAATCTTATCATTTTTCGAAAAAACTGGATTTTTTTGTATTGTACTTCAGGAGCGAGAGAAGTTCTGTCGATCAATTTTTTACGTAATACATATTGTTTTCTTTGAACAAGACTATTGCTGAAAAACATGTGCCACGTAGTAATTTCTTGTAGAAAGAGGGGGATGTTTTTAAATAAGCTCCGCCCCCCTCTGCTCACGATGAATAAGAAAAAAATTTCACAATTGAGATAGGGTGGGTGGGCGGCATGATACAATAAATACTAGGTATGATATTGCGCACGTACGGAGTGGGGGAGTGACGTCACTCGGTGAGTAAACACAGGCATTTCGCGTGTATTCTGCGACTTTTTTCTGTATTCCACGTATTTTTTAAGAAGGTTTAATGGCTATACGTTATGTTTTAATAATTTTATAAAGTCACAACGATGCGTTGTGGCGTTTTTGGGTGTAATAGCGATAAACTATCAAGACATTTTCAAAAAGACATACAATTTTATTCATTTCCAAGGGACAAGTATGGGTTATTTATTGTTGTCGGTCGGACTCTTTTATAGTAAAAAATGCAAGAGTGTGTTCACAACATTTTAGTGAAGACGATTTCGAACGAAATTTGCAACACGAACTTCTGAATTATCTTCCTAAAAAAGGAAAAAAAACTAAAGTCTGGAAATCAGCCAAGTTAGTTAAAGAAATTTGTTCTAGGGATAAAATCACAGAAATTAAGAAAGTTATTTTACTTGAATATTGCTATAAATCAAACAAATTCAATTACAAAAAATGTTTTCAAAGAACATCTTATAGGACTCTTTCTTAGCAAATATTTAATATTTTCATTTATTTTATAGCACTGAAACCAATAACGCAAGTGCTGCTTTGGATGATAAAACAGAATCTACAAGTAAATCTGTTGGGTATATTAAACATTATTTATTGTATTTACTCAAGGAAAGTGCTTTTTTTTGAAGAATAACTTTTATGTTTGCAGATTTTTTTTTGCATGATGCATATTTCTTTCTCAAGGGAAACGATTATTTGAAGACGTAGTATATCCAATATTTAATTATGTTTTTTTACATAGTACAAATACAGATCAAGATATACAGAGAGAAGATCTAGAAGCAAAAATTGCTTATTTTAAAAACAAAACGACGAACTTGTTTTCATAGCTTGACGAAAATCAAGCTATGAAAACAATTTTCACTCCAAGAAAAATTGTTAATTAACATGTAGATTACAGTTCAATAGTACAATGTATTTATTTTTAGTGGTTACTTTTTCTTGTACTCAGTTTTTGAAAGTTTAGAACAAAATTTCTAAAGTAGATTTCTGTTTAAGATAATTATGTTTAAGATAATTATGTTCACGTTAAATGTGCACAATTACCATAACAACGAGTCTGTTCATGATAATCAATAATAAAAACCTAAAAAATCAAAAAATGGATAATTCTGAAGATCTTGGCATTTGCAGATAACCTGTGCGCTACTAACCAGAAAAATAGCACTTTTTTTATAATTATCTCCAAATTAAAGCCGCACTTTTTTATTGAGTACACGAAAAATAATATTAAACGCGAAATTTTAATTTGTTACACACAATAGAAATACGTATCAAACTCCGTTAAATTCGTTTTTACAATTTAATTCAGGTAATTGACGTAAATTTAGTTTTCAGGTTGTTTAATGCAGCATTATAATTATTATATTATAATATAGAGGTTGTACAACACATTTTTTTAAATACATAACGAATTATAACAATAAAATTAAAAAATATTAGCGATTCTTCGTGCTTTTATGCTGAAATTCCACTAGTTCTACTCACCGAGTGACGTCACTGCGCGAACTGGTTTAATTTTGAGCCGCACGAGTATCATACCTAAAGAATTATTATATCATGGGTGGGCGGGGCTTATATTTTGCCGTTTTTTTCCATAATATGTGCAGTCATGTTTTCACAACAAGAAATGAAAAATGCGAATTATTTATAAGGTGACTCAAAAAAAATTACGAATTAAATAAAAAACGACTCATTCCATTTTGCCGAAAAAGTGAGAATACAGCACTGTTATTATTAGTGTTACGCTGCATTTACTCAATTTTTTTTTGATAACTCTTATAAAGGTTATAAAAAAATAAACATAAAATTCGTAAAATCAAATCTTATAATTTTTCGAAAAAACTGGATTTTTTTATATTGTACTTCAGAAACGAGAGAAGTTCTGTCCCCCAATTTTTTTAACATGGAGAATTGGTTTCTATTTTCTAATATCTCCCCAGATCACTTTAAAGCGATGCATTTGTGGAGGCAAAACGGGAGCTATCGGCCAGTTTTTTTTTCAAATCGTTGAGTCACGATCATTTTCTGTGAAAAGGGTTTAAAAATCGTATTTTGAAATTAACACACGGTCCGATTTGTCAGTTCGACGATCGTGTTCTTAAATTAGCTATGAAAAATCGAAATGTCAAAGGGACTTGTCCACGATGCTGTTGATGGAGGTGTTGAGAAAGGCGAGCTGCTCGAAGGGCTTCATCTCGGGTTTCTTGGATACACCTAGGTGTAGTCGGAGATGTCGTGCGATTGCGACTTCGTGGAGGGATTCATGTGCATCTAGCACCAATAAATGGACCAACTTGTGCATTTATTCCATTTAATTGGTCCTACAATAATCATCTGTGAGATCTGAGTGAGAATCGACGAATACCAATTCCCGACGCTCCTGAGTTTTAGTAAATACAGAAACCGCACATTCAAGTTAGTACAAAACACATCATAAAAGACCACAGTCACTCTCAATAAACATTCAGAACGTACATACGCTGAATAATTTAACTCTGCCTGTTACATAAGGACGAGTGTGGCAACACACTTAACTTTTTTCCGAAAACCGCTGCCCACTGACTAGCTCGTGAGTGCAAAGAACCAGACGGCAATTTTTGAAAAATCCGGAAAAGTTCGGCACGCTTCAATGTCGATTTGGCAAGAACCGAAGCGGATATCGTCCGGTCTCCGGTGTTAAGGTCGTCCTGCTGAAGAGAGAGTATTGTCCTGCGGGTGTGACATGCATTTGGGGGCTCGCCGAGGCCGCACAAGGAGGGGATCAGCGAAAGTAATCCAGAACTTAAGATATGCCGGCGTTTATTATTACCAAATAGTAGTGTGTGGTTGCGTGAACCACGCAACGGTAGTGCGTGCATTCACACGAGTGCTGAGACAACGAGAACTGTGAGATTTTTGACAAGTTTCGGCAAATTTCGTGGGAAGGTGAGTCGTAACATTCTCGAAAATGCGACTTTATTGTAATTATAGAGATGTGCTTGGAAGAGTAATTTGGATTTGAATTTGCCGCCGAAACTACGGTGGTTTGACTACGATTAATTGTATTTACTAGATCTACTATTTTCAAATTTTGATTACAAAGAAAATTCATTTTGTGCTCAGAATTAATTATTTTAATAATCCGTTCTCCGATTCACGTTTACATATCACTGTATAAAGCCTATAATTAGTGGATTCTATATGCAGGCCATTTCTGAAGTCGTTATTAGTATTAAAATTGTATTTTTGTTGATTTCAAGTTGATTGTAAACGGTAAATTTTCCAAAATTTGTTCCAGATTTATTTCACATTTTGTTTTAGAAATAATAAATTACGTATCACCGGCTTTTTTATCTTTTTTGGGTGTTCTGTGATTTTTGGAATACATTATTTATAACCATCTTTGTCTCTGAAATCTAAATTTTTGAACCCTGATTGTAAATTAAGCAGCTTATAAGTACCACATCGTGTAACTCAGAGATAAATCATGATCAGAAACATATCTTTTTTGTCAAAAATAATTTCAGAATATGTAACACGTTTTATGCACATATTTTAGAAAGAAAATAATACGATGTTTAAAATTACACCAAAAGTCCAAAAATTACTCTTTTAGCGGCGATACGAGTATAATTCTGATCCATGAAACATAATAATCGTTTATGAATTAGGGGCATAATTAGGAGCTTATAACACGAGGGAATGTTTAAAGCCCGACGAAGGCGGGCTTTTAATTTCCCAAGGGCCATAATCGACAATTATGTCCGTGATACAAATAACGTTTTATTCTATTATAGTTTCTAAAATATTTTTAAAGAAATATTGAGTATTTCCGGGAATGATTTGATGAAATATGATTTTCCTCAACTCTAATAAAAATGTTGAATATCCAAGCTTGTTTAAATAATTAATTGCCTTAATTTAAATGATTAATTAATAGTTGCTTCGCAATTTTTGATTGATCTGTGCCATAAAGGCCAATTTATACCCGCATATGGGTGCTTATAAACAAGATTATGATTCTATAATAGTATCAATTTGTTCATAGACCTTATGAAAACTTAGTTTAGCCTTTTCAGAGATAAACCCATCTAAATTAATTTTTTGTTTAAGCAATGAAAAAAATGTCTTAGCTTTTGTGATTATGTTTACCTTGATGGTTTCGTTTTTGTTCGTAGGTCCTGGTTTGTGGCTGTATAGAACTGGAAAGTTCTCAAACTAAGTAATGGAAAAAATATTAAATATATAGATTAAAATGATTTTATTGTAACATTACCATAGAAGCTACGAAACTTAAACAACAATAGTAAAATGGAAACAAAAGATATTGAAACGAATTATAGATAAAAAAATTGGTCTAAACGTATTTAGACGGAACTTCCCTCTCATCTCAAGCTAAACTTATTCAAACTCAATGTCTTAAAAAAAAGTCGACGAGGATGGGATTGGAACTCACGCTCCTAGAGCTCAAGTTGCTTAGTTTCAACGCTTTTATTAATTGGTTGACGACTCACTACGTACTCGAGATGTCGGTTACGTAAAGTACTTGGCAAATATTGCACAAACGTTTTTGTGAAGTAATAGTCAGAAAAAATCAACGCGGATTCATAAATCACAAGTAGAATGTGTTTCCGTCCGTCTGTTTGTCTGTCTGTCTGTCTGTCTGTCTGTACCCATTTAAGTAATCTCCGAAACTATTGGACCGATTGTTGTCAAATTTTGTACGTATATTAGGAATATCATGTAGATGGTTAAATAGTAACTAAAATTTTGTTAATCGTCCACACCACCAATGGGATGACGTCATCTCCAAAATTTATAATAAAAAGTTTTTTAAATTTCACAAAATTAGATACTCCTGCACTTGTGATGTGTGAATCCGTGTCGAATTTTCACCCTAGACATACAGAATTTTTGGAAAAAATTTAAAACTGAATAAAATATTTTGCAATATAACTATAAAACTACAAAACCGAATGCTTCGAAATCTCGTAAATATTTTAAGGTTATCGTAATCATGATAAATCGTTAAGCAAAATTTATTCGTTTATCCCCTCCCAAAAACTTGATGACGTCATTTCAAAATTTTGCCTTATCCAAAAATTGAGGGCAATCATTGAAAATTCCAGAACAATCTTGGTTTCTTGAATACGGAGATCAAATCAAATCAGGTCCGGTCAGGTGAGGTAGGGTCAGGTCAGGTCAGCTCAGGGCAGGTTACCGCGATTCCTGAAAAACTACAAGTCTGTAATTTTTCGATTTCCCAATTATCTACTTTTTTGATTTGCAATTTTTGGATTTGTCAATTTTTAATTTTTCGTTTTGTCAATTTGCTGGATCCTTCGATTTTCAGACTTTTCAGTTTTGATTTTCAAGTTTTCGGTTTCAGAAGTTTTGATTTTTCATTTTAATTTTTCCATTTACAATTTTACTTTACAACTATCCGGTTTTTCAATTTTTTTAATTTGACTATTGATTTTTCGACTACCCAAATTTTCAATTTTTCAGTGCATACTTGGTTTGGCAATTTCTCGATTTGTCAATTTTTCGATTTCTCAATAACCTATTTGATTTTTGAATTTCTCGGTTTTTGAGTTTCTTGATTTTTCAATTTTACGGCTTTTCAATTTCGTAATATTTCATTCTTAGTTTCTCAATTTTTATGTTTTCGATTGTTTTTCTCAATTTTCCATTTTTTCGATTTCTCAATTTTACAGTTTACCCAATTTTTCAGTTTTTCATTCCACTTTGGAATATTCTATTAATTTTTCAACTATTTGGTTTTTCGATTTTTGTTTTTTTTTGACATTTCAGTTTTGGTTTTCAAGTTTTCGGTTCTAGAGTTTTTAACAACTATTCGTTTTTTCAAATTTTTTAATTTTTCAATATTCCCATTTTTATTGGCTCAATTTTTAATTTTTTAATGTTTCGATGTCTCAGTTATTAATTTTTCAATTCCCCAAATTTTCAGTTTTTCAAATTTCGAAAGATTTTTGATAAGAAAGTTAGGTCAGGTCAGGCCAGTGCGATTCTAAAAATCTGTAGTTCTTTCGATTTTTCAGTTTGTTGATTTTTCGAATTAACGATTTCATTTTTTTGATTTCCCAATATTTCGATTTTTAATTTCTCAAATTTCAATTTTTTGCTATTTTGATTTGTCAATTTTTAATTTTTCTTCAATTTATTTTTCGATTGTTCACTTTAGATTTTTTAATATCTCGACCATTAAAGTTTCATCTATTCCTAAATTTATTTTATTATTAATTTATCCTTTGTCAATTTTTGGATTCTTCAATTTTTAAACTTATCAGTTTTGGTTTCTAAGTTTTCCGTTTTAGAATTTTTCATTTTTCAGATTTTTAAATTTTTCAATATTCCCATTTTTAATATTTTTCGATGTTTCAATTAATGATTTTCAATTGCCCAAATTTTCAAATTTTCATACTTGGTTTCGCAATTTCACGATTTTCCAATTTTTCGATTTTACAAGTCTGTAATTTTCCGATGTCTCAATAACTTACCTGATTTTTCAATTCATTGATTTCTCAATATTTCTATTTTTGGTTTCTCAATTATTAATTTTTCAATTTTTAGATTTCTCAATTTTACAGTTGACCCAAATTTTCAGTTTTCCAATACTTGATTTTTCAATTTCTCGATTTTTCGATTTTTGATTTCTCGACTACTAATTTTTCGATTCTTCGATTTTTCAATTTTTCGATTCTTCAATTTTTAGCCTTTTCAGTTTTGATTTTCAAGTTTTCGGTTTTAGAAAACTTTGATTTTTAATTTTTTCAATTTCTCAATATTTCCATTTTAATTACCGCAACTTTTAATTTTATAATTTTCGATGTTTCAATTATTGATTTTCTACTTGCCCAAATTTTCAGTTTTTCAATACAATTTCGCAATTTCTCGATTTTCCGATTTTACGATTTTTCACTTTTTTGATTTCTCATGTGTAGGTTTAATTTTTCGATTTTTGGATTTCTCAATTTTATAGTTTAGCCAAATTTTCAGTTTGCCAATACTTGATTTTTCAATTTCACGATTTTTCTATTACTTGATTTATGAATTTTGCGATTTTCCACTTTGGAATATTCGATTTTTTGATGTCACGACTATTAATCTTTCAACTATTCAATTTTTCAATTCTTCGATTTTTTAATTTATCGATTTATTCAAATTCTGGATTTTTCCATTATTAGACTTTTCAGTTCGGATTTTCAAATTTTCGGTTTTAGAGTATTTAATTTTTCATTTTTTCAATTTTTCTATTTCCAATTTTACGATTTTACAACTATTCGTTTTTTCAAAATTTTCAGTTTCCCAATATTAATTTTCTAAGTTTTCGATGTGTCAATTATTGATTTTTCAATTGCCCAAATTTTCAGTTTTTCAATACATCCTTATTTGATTTCAATTTCTTAATTTTACGGTTTTTTCGACTTCTCAGTTTCACAGTTTACCCAATTTTTGATTTTTCAATTTCTTATTTTTTTCGACTTTGGAATATTCGTTTTTTTAATTTATCGATTTGTCAATTTTTAGTTTCTTCAATTTTTTGACTTCTTTTGATTTCGAGACTTCAAATTTTTAATTTTTTGAATTTTTTCATTTCCAATTACACGTTTTTACAACTTTCGGTTTTTTCAAATTTTTCGATGTTTCAATTATTTGCAATTAATTATTAATATAAAATAATTATTATTATTAGTTTGCAATTATCCAAATTTTCTATTTTTCAATAGATACTTGATTTCGTATTTTCTCAATTTTTCGATTTTTCGATTTTACAAGTAAATAATATTTCCACTTTTAATTTCTCAAATTTTAATTTTTCGATTTTCCAGTTTAGAATATTCGATTTCTAATTTCTCGACTATTAATTTTTCAACTACTCGATTTTTCGGTTTTCCAATTTTTTTTACTTTATCAACGTGTCAATTTTTGGGTTATTCAATTTAAAGTCTTTTTAATGACTCATAAAAATTAATAAAAGAGTCAATTTATTTTTTTTATTAAATCGGGAACGATTCACTCCGTTTTTCCGAAAATTTGGGAAAAGAATACTGTTATCATTACTATTACATTGGAGCTATCCAAAGCGACATACGTATCTTTGCAAAAATTTTGTTAAGGGAAAACTCATTTATATATACTTTGCACATCTTTATTTTAACTTATAAGGGTTCTTAAAAAAAAAAAAATTCCCATAAACAAGTATATATAATTTTTCGAAAAAAGTGGATTTCTTTTATTGTAAGTCAGGGGCTAGGGAAGTTCTGTCGAAATAACCTTCGACCAATTTTTTTAAGTAAGTAATCAAGGATTTGTTTTTAAACATAGTGTGAAAAACAGCTCCATCACCAAAAATTTGTTGTTTTATCAGAATAAGTGAATATAGAATATATAAATAAATAATTTCAGAAAATATAATATACAGGGTGAATCATTACGTGCGCGATATCTTATTAGATATTAGAAATAGAACAGTTCTATGTTTAAGGCGTAACACACAACTTTGTTTTTTCAAATTGAACACCTATATATTTTTACATATTCTAATTGATCTCCTTTTAGGTCTTTTAACCAAATAAATTTATTTTAGAAATTCCACTGCTATGTTACCATTTTTTTTATAGCACCCTGTGTATTATATGTTTCTAAATATAATATTGTCCTATTCTCTGTCTGATCTTTTAAATTTCTGGTCACGCGAAATCGAAACGGCTGACATAAGCGCCATGGCCAACTAGAGCAGAAATTTGGAAAAATCACCCGATACTTTTTAGATTTAAAATTTATTATGTATACATTTTCTTGGTTTTGGTCAGTTTTGTTGAATTGTAGTAAATTTGTGTTTTTTGAAATACTACATATTTCGTAATGATGTGTTCTAACGGCATGAAAGTGAAGACTGTTTAGTCTTTAAAAAAAATCAACTAAACGAAAATAATTTTCAAATACCTTAGTTTTTCTTCGAATTATGAAAATGAGTGATTTTCTTATCATTCAAAAAACCCAATACAAAAAAAAAGAAATCGTTAAAAAGTCGGAAATTGGTTAAGATTCGGTCGACCATTGCGCAATGGATTTAGGTACATTTTTACAATTATATGTATTTCGAGCAAAGCCCTCCAGCGCTTTCTTTGACATTATATAGTAATGCAACTGCCTTGTTTATTTCTAAATTAATTTTTGCAACACAGTATAGGTCGTTGCAAATATAGCTGCAATACTTAGTTTTGGAGATAATATATCGCGGTTAATATTTGCGTAATGGCAAATTTATATTGGGCGAATCAAGGACAACTCTATAATATGATGTAATAAATGATAATACAACACACAAAACGTCAAATTTAAAATTGGCAATTTCTATTATTTCTATATTTAAAGATAGGATTGTTGAAAGTTAGAGTTTGTTTTTTTAGTACTTTTCTATTCAACATTATAACTGTAATTGTCATATAGTAGTATGTCTACACCTTCTGAAACCCGTCTCATTTTACACATCGTGAAACGAGTATTTTCGTTGTTCACTGAGCCACGTTTTGAAAATTTGGTATATTTCCGTTCGTTTTCAATGTCAGACCAGCGCCTAAAAAGTGTGGTGAATCAGGCCTCAAAACCATTTTGCGGTCTAATGCTTACACTCTACATCATCGCAAAATAACAAAAATCTCAAATTTGGAATATTTGCATTTTCCGCCGAAGATTTCAAGGTCCTTATCAATTAATTACGCAACTTTGAAAAAAATCGACCAATTTTAATGAAGCCGTGAATTGTTCTGTTTTGTTCACATAATCTGCTCGTAATAACCCGATTGCTAAATTTGAAAGTCATTACAACGCACATGACCCAGTTTGTTAGTTATTTTTCCTCTTTTTCGAATATTATCGTTAAAAAATAGAAGACGGGACTGACGAAATTGGCATTTTTTGTTTCATTAATGAGCCATCGTTTCCGTGAATCTTAATTATTATTATTATGGTGTTAATTCTCGTAATTAATTAAATGTATCTATAAGTTCAAACGTTTGGAAAATTAATGTGGTTTACACCATGAAGGTTTCGGTTTACGATATGCATAAGCGAATTACATAATATCATAGTTAATTTTTTAGCATGTGTGTGAAATTATGCAAAAATTCGTGGTGGTGTAAGATGACTTTTAAACTTTTTAAAAATTTTGTTTCTGGGACGGGACGTGGTCGTAGACGCATTTTTTAACTGATTGCTTTCATTTTATGAATGACCGCTAATTAAACAGTCGGTACTGGGTCACAGTTTTTAAAACAAATTAAGTGAAAATAGAGGTGGAATTACTTCTAGAGCGCTAATTATCCACTAATTCGTGTCTTTAAGACAGGATTTAACGTAATCAGAGCAATTACAATCGCAATAATAATCAGACAAATGATTCTAAGTGTTTATTTGCAATGTCATGTCAGGTAGTCAGGTTCATAAATGTCAGCAAAAACGTGATCTAATTTCACGGATAAGTTATTGTTAGAACAGAGATGCCATATTTTGCCTGTGGTATCGCCAAATATTGTTACGTTCGTTCGTGATTTATTCTCAAAAGAGAAAATAATAATAGCCCAAAATAGGAACAATATTGTTGTGAAATAATAAAGGGGTATGCAAATGTTCTCTATGTTGTTGTGGGAAGTGATAAATCTGGCAAGAATGCGCGGGAACAAGTGCATTAAATAATCTGCATTTTGCGTGCAGGTGGTCTATTAATATTTGGGTTCAAATTTGTTCAAGTATCGTGATGAATGATTTCGTGTTTAGAATCCTTGTAGCTACTAGTTTTTTCTACAGATGTAAAATTAAAATTAGAGATTTGAATAAATGGTAGTTAATGAGGGACACTAATGAAACCATATCAATTGGTATGGGAACACTAATAAATTAAGTGAACTATACCTCATTTATTTTGATAAACTGTCTAAAATTTTCACAATGGCGATTTAGATTTTTCTAATGTCCGTGGGAAGTGATTTAAACGGAGATTAATACATTTTCAGATGCAATTTTTCCATTATTAATAGACATTTTCTATGAAATTTTAAATATAGATTGTCCACGACTTTCAACATATAACACAGAAGCAGTTTTTTAAGTAGTTTTCAATCATCATTCTTTTTAAAATTCTGGTGAAATTTCCCATCACGTTTTTTAAAAACCAATATCTCAATTATTTATGGGAATTTTGGAACGCAGTTTTTACCACTGTTTTCAGCTTACAAAAGTCTATACCTTACGTGAAAACATTGCTGATTTCTTTTGTTGATTTTGTAATTTACGTTTGGTTAATTATAACTCGTCTAGTTCTAGCGAAGGCTCGGCTAACGCTCAATAAGTAAAAATGGTCTGTCAGCAATAATAACAACTTGAAGTGTTTATGTTTATACATCGGAAGAATCTCAGGTAGAAATTAGTTTGATTTGAGGAAGTTTGTCGCCTCAACATAAAGGATTAAAATTATTAATTAAGCCATAATAGAAAAAATGTTTTGAATATGATTATTATAATTCTTATTTAATCATTATTAAATAAAATAGTGCGTATTTTCATATTTTCAATGATCATCATATTTTACACACTTTGGATACGATTTATTCGGTAAAATTTTAATTTGACGTTATCAATTTTTTTTATTAAGAATTTACCGTGTTTAGAGAAACTTTAAACCCTCTGCAAAATTTGAAAACATTCGGTTTTGCAAAAATCTAGATGCCTTGGGTAAAAAGTCAACATCTGGCTAACAAAAATACAGGCAGACAGACAGATGGAAACCGAGAAAACATGAAAGTAACCAGTCGTCGACAATGCTTCTGTAAGCTGAAAACAGTGGTGAAAACTGCATTACGAAATTTCCATACATAATAGAGGTATTGATTTTTAAAGATACCTGACGGAGAATTTCACCAAAATGCTAAGATGATGAGGATAAATTGTTAAGAAAATTGCTCTTGAGTTATATAGCGGAAGGTGTGGACAGAACACTAGAAGTGTTAATAACGGAGATATATCACATTCTGTAAATATATAAGGAAATCCATTTAAGTAACACCAGTAGTTCAAGATTTCAGAGTTTGAATCGGTCCAAGCTTTTTAACTTTTTGTTTACTGCACTGAATTTAGTAATTTATGACTTTAGGAAAAAGTAATGCTTCTAATAGGAATAAACGTACAGGGGGTGAAAACCAGGGTTTTTGCATTATTTACATATGGTGTGTTTCATTATCACGCACTATTATATAATAATTCCCCGGACTTCGTTTTTCCTCATAGCGTGTGCTTAATGAGACAATTATATTATCAATATAAATCTCTGCTACAGCGTATTTTCCCCTTCACCTGGTGCATAAACCTACGGATTAGATTCCGATGAGTTCATACATATTGATAGTTGTTTTAATAGTGTACTTAATTTATCATCTCTCTGCTTTCCTGGAATACTAGAACTGAGCGGTAATTAAAAACTAAAATTTTAAATATTGACACTGAAGGTTTTATATTATATTTTGCCTTTTTTCTCTTAATATACATAGCCGTGTTTTCACAACACGAAACTTAAAACATGGTTAAAATGGTACATTTTTGCAAGGAAATATGAATTTTGACACAAATTTTCCATTTTAAACATATGTTAAGTCTCATGTTGAAAAAAGTCTACACATATTAAAACAAAAAGGCAAAATCTAAGCCCGCCCACCCGCCCTGTCTCAATTGTGATTATTTTTACTTCCCGAGCGTAAGCAAAGGAAGTATTGTAATCGAGTCCGTCGGCCGACTCTCTACTTTTACGTTTTCTCGATCTTTCATGACCCCTAGAAGACGAAGAAATAGGTCTCCCATTTCCGTCTGTCTGTCCGTCTGTCCGTCCGTCTGTCCGTCCGTCTGTCCGTCTGTCCGTCTGTCCGTCTGTCCGTCTGTCCGTCTGCCGTCCCGGATTTTTATTAGACAGATAATCTCCGAAAGTACTCGACCGATTGTTGTGAAATTTTGTACTTATATTAAGAATATCATGTAGATGGTAAAACGCTAACCAAAATTTGTCTAATCATCCCCACCACTAATGCGATGACGTCACTTCAAAATTGTACATAGTAAATGGGTTTTCAATTGTATAAAATAACATAGTCCTACACATGTAGTTTACAATTCCGAATCGACTTTTCACCCGAAACGTCCAGATTTTTGGAAAAAAAATCAAAATTATAAAACAACATTTTGAAATTTAATTTTTAATCTGCTAACCAGAATGCTTTGAAATGTTGCAGATGTTTTAAGGCTATAAAGAGCATCATAAATCTTTAGTCAAAAAATATTTGCTTATCCCCTCCAAACACTTGATGACGTCAGCTCAAAAGTTTGTGGAATAAATCATATCTAAAATGTACAAAATATGATGAGTCTGTACTTGTGATCTATCACTCCATTCATATTTTTTGGATTTGCATATACAGGGTGATTCAAAAAAATAAATGAATGCGTAAATTTATTTTACTGATTTACTCAGAAACTACAAAACCGAATGCTCTGAAATCTCGCAAATGTTTTAAGGTCATAAAGAGCATAATAAATGTTTAGTCAAAATATATTTGCTTATCCCCTCCAAAAACTTGATAACGTCAGCTCGAAAGTTTGCCGAATAAATCATATCTAAAATGTACAAAATATGATCAGCCTGTACTTGTGATCTATCACTCCATTCATATTTTTTGGATTTGCATATACAGGGTGATTCAAAAAAATAAATGAAAGCGTAAATTTATTTTACTGATTTACTCAGGAACTACAAAACCGAATGCTTCGAAATCTTGAAGATATTTTAAAATTATCATAAGCATGGTAAATTTTTGATCAAAATGTATTTGGTCGTCCCCCCTAAAAAATTTATGACGTCACCACAAAATTTTGCTGAATAAATCCTATCTAAAATGTACAAAATATGGTGAGTCTCTTCTTGTGATTTATCATTCCATTCAAATTTTTTCGATTTGCATATACAGGATGACTCAAAAAAATTAATGAATGCGTAAATTTATTTTATTGATTTAATCAGGGACTACAAAACCGAATGCTTTGAAATCTTCCAGATGTTTTAAGGTTATAAAGAGCATAATAAATTTTTAGTCAAAATATATTTGGTTATCTTCTACAAAAAACTGATGACGTCAGCTCAAAAGTTTGCCGAATAAATCGTATCTAAAATGTACAAAATATGATGAGTCTGTACTTGTGATTTATCATTCCATTCATATTTTTGGATTTGCATATGCAGGGTGACTCAAAAAAATTAATGAATGCGTGAATTTATTTTATCGATTTAATCAGGAATTACAAAACCGAATGCTTTGAAATCTTGGGAATATTTTAAAGTTATTATAAGCATGGTAAACTTTTGTTCAAAATGTATTTGTTCATCCCTCCTAAAAAAATTGATGACGTCACCCTTAAATTTTGCTGAATAAATCCTATCTAAAATGCAAAAAATATGATGAGTTTTTACTTGTGATTTTTTAGATTTTCTTAAGAGGTGGTTCAAAAAAATTAATGAAGTCAATTTATTTTATTGATTAAATTAAAGGCAACATTTATTATTAGTATTACACCCCAACCAACCCAATTTGGTAGACACAAAATTTGTTAAAGGAAAAAGTCGGTTGAAACATAAGGGTAGCACGCTTATTTACATCGACTTTAACATTACAGACCTGCATTTGTTTTATGCGCTCACTTGGTTCCGCGAATGTGGAATAGACATGTTTATAATCAACCAATTGTGAATTTCACCGTCAAGAATTAAAATAAAACCCAATGTTTTATATAATAAGCGGAAGTCGAAGCAATAAAAGCGATGGTCGTTTTGTTTACAGTTTCTCTGTTTGACTCTCACGTATGCTGTTACGCTTGTCATCTTAAATTAAGAATGTTTATACATAAACGATTTTCAGTTGCCTCTCATATTACTAGACAGCGGATTTCTGTCGGGCTACGTCACGATTATAGGGGGGGACGTGCTGGATCGCCGGGTGATAGATAATCACTGAATTTAATCGGTACTAATTCCATAAATATAATTAACGATTTATTAATCAAACGGCTAAGTAAATGAGAATGGGAATTAAAAGCAGAGTGCAACGAAACAGCGTTATTCTAATCTCAAATAAACGAAGTGCAGTCCGCAACCGCAATGAATTCGCATCCCGTACGAGCCGTACCGAGTTTGGCCTTGCCTAGCCCGACGAAATCCGTTCTCTAGATATTACTCTACAAAAATGTAATGAGAAAAAAAAACACAATAGGCATGCAGTCGTCAAGTTTCCGACAGCGAGGGAAGTACTGTCTAAACTCTTTAGACCAATTTTTTTTATTCGCCGTTAACCAAGAGGGCGGAGCTTAACTGCAAAATACTTATTTCTTTACAAGAAATTAAAAACATGTTTTTGAGCATCGTAACGTTCAAAGAATACTATGTATATTAAGAAAAAAAAGGAAAAATATCAACCCCACCCACCCACCCCATCTCAATTGTGATTATTTTTTTATTCTTAGACACTCAAAACACTTTTAAAATGATAAATTTTTATATCGAAATATGGATTTTGCAATTAGGCTCCGCCTCTAGATCTACCAGCGAATGAAAACTTCATTAATATTTAGTTCGGGACAGGTATGGGCGGGGCTTAATCTTTGGCTTTCATGTTTTCTTAATCTACGTACATAGTATTCTTTGAACAACACAATACTCAAAAACATGTCTTACACGGTACTTCCTTGTAGAGAATTAATAACGATTTTGCAGTTAAATTTCCCCCCTTTGGCTCTCGACGATTAAAAAAAATCATCAGAATTGAGAGAGGGTGGGTGGGCGGGGCTTATATTTTGCCTTTTTTCTTAATATACATGGCCATCTGTTCACAACAAGAAACTTAGAACATGGTTAAGATGGTACATTCTTGTGAGGAAATATGGATTTTGTAATTATGACGCGGAGCTTAATTGTAAAATCGATATTTCTTTATACAAATTTTCCATTTTAAACATGTTTTAAGTTTCTCGTTATAAAAAGATCTCTACACCTATTAAAACAAAAAAGCAAAATATAGGCCCGCCCACCCACCCTATCTCAATTCTGATGATTTTTTTTAATCGTCGAGAGCCAAGAGGGCGGAGCTTAACTGCAAAATACTTATTTCATTACGAGAAATTAACAACATGTTTTTGGGTATCGTATTGTTCAAAGAATACTACGTATATTAAGAAGAAAAAAGGCAAAATATCTACCCCGCCCACCCACCCCATCCCAATTGTTTATTATATTATACTATTTTTTTATTCTTAGACACTGAAAACACTTTTAAAATGTTTTTTTTTATATTTTGCACAATGCACATACAGTATTGAGAAATTTCCGCACAAAAATAATTTTTTCAAAAGCCAAAGACTGAATTCTGAGATTAATTTTAGGTAATCTTCTATTCCGGGTTCTGAAAACGTCGTTTCGCAGTTTTGCCTTTATTTTCTTAATATACATAGCCATCTTTTCACAACAAGAAACTTAAAACATGGTTAAAACGGTACATTTTTGCAAGGAAATGTGGATTTTGCAATTTTTGGCAGCCCTTAATTGCAAAATCGATATTTCCTTGTAAATTTTCCATTTTAAACATGTTTTAAGTTTCATGTTGTGAAAAGAAGTCTACACATATTAAAATAAAAAAGCAAAATCTAAGCCCGCCCACCCGCTCTATCTCAATTCTGATGATTTCTTTTTTATTCTTAGAAACCTAAAACACGTTTAAAATGGTAAATTTTTGTAAAGAAATATGGATTTTGCAATTAAGCCCCGCCCCTCGATCTGACAACGAATGAAAAACTCATCACAATTGAGAAGTGATATCAGGGCGGGTATGGGTGGGGCCTAATCTTTGGCTTTAATTGTTTTTTAATATACATAGTATTCTTTGAACAACACGATGTTTAAAAGCATGTTTTTAATTTCTCGTAGAGAAATAAGGATTATGCAGTTAAGCTCCACCTTCTTGGCTCACGACGAATAAAAAAAAATTGGTCTAAAGAGTTTAGACAGTACTTCCCTCGCTGTCGGAAACTTGACGACTGCATGCCTATTGTGTTTTTTTTCTCATTACATTTTTGTAGTGGGAATTTAAAAAAAAATTGCGATGACGTCATCAACATTTTTGCAAGGACACGTATATCAGTTGGGATAGATGTAGTGTAATACTAAGAATAAAATTATTATATTCTCAAATTTTCGGGAAAATGAATTGGGTCGTTTTGAATATTGATTTGTAATAATCAATAAAATAACGAAATAATTTACTCACGTATACATATCAGAGGCAACTGAAAATCGTGTATGTATAAACATTCTTAATTTAAGATGACAGGCGTAACAGCATACGTGAGAGTCAAACAGAGAAACTGTAAACAACACGACCATCGGTTTTATTGCTTCGACTTCCGCTTATTATATAAAACATTGGGTTTTATTTTAATTCTTGACGGTGAAATTCACAATTGGTTGATTATAAACATGTCTATTTCGCATTCGCGGAACCAAGTGACCGCATAAAACAAATGCAGGTCTGTAATGTTAAAGTCGATGTAAATAAGCGTGCTACCCTTATGTTTCAACCGAGTTTTTCCTTTAACAAATTTTGTGTCTACCAAATTGGGTTGGTTGGGGTGTAATACTAATAATAAGTGTTGCCTTTAATTTAATCAATAAAATAAATTGACTTCATTAATTTTTTTGAACCACCTCTTAAGAAAATCTAAAAAATATGAATGGAATGATAAATCACAAGTACAAACTCATCATATTTTTTGCATTTTAGATAGGATTTATTCAGCAAAATTTAAGGGTGACGTCATCAATTTTTTTAGGAGGGATGAACAAATACATTTTGAACAAAAGTTTACCATGCTTATAATAACTTTAAAATATTCCCAAGATTTCAAAGCATTCGGTTTTCTAATTGATGATTGAATCGATAAAATAAATTCACGCCTTCATTAATTTTTTTGAGTCACCCTGCATATGCAAATCCAAAAATATGAATGGAATGATAAATCACAAGTACAGACTCATCATATTTTGTACATTTTAGATACGATTTATTCGGCAAACTTTTGAGCTGACGTTATCAAGTTTTTGGAGGGGATAAGCAAATATTTTTTGAGTAAAAATTTATTATGCTCTTTATAGCCTTAAAACATCTGCAACATTTCAAAGCATTCTGGTTAGCAGATTAAAAATTAAATTTCAAAATGTTGTTTTATAATTTTGATTTTTTTTCCAAAAATCTGGACGTTTCGGGTGAAAAGTCGATTCAGAGTTGTAAACTACATGTGTAGGACTATGTTATTTTATACAATTGAAAACCCATTTACTATGTACAATTTTGAAGTGACGTCATCGCATTAGTGGTGGGGATGATTAGACAAATTTTGGTTAGCGTTTTACCATCTACATGATATTCTTAATATAAGTACAAAATTTCACAACAATCGGTGGAGTACTTTCGGAGATTATCTGTCTAATAAAAATCCGGGACAACAGACGGACAGACGGACGGACAGACCGACGGACAGACGGACGGACAGACGGACAGACAGACGGAAATGAGAGACCTATTTCTTCGTCTTCTAGGGGTCATGAAAGATCGAGAAAACGTAAAAGTAGAGAGTCAGCCGACGGACTCGATTACAATACTTCCTTTGCTTACGCTCGGGAAGTAAAAATCATCTGAACTTAGATAAGGCGAGTGGGCGGGGCTACATTTGGCCTTTTTTTATTGATATACTTATTTCGACAACAAGAAACTGAAAACATGTCTAAAATGGAAAGTTTTCGTAGTAAACGGCAAAAGTTGAACATCAAAGTTACTATCAACGACAACTTGGCAACGACAATTTTCAGCTCTAAAAACAACGTCAGCGTGAACAGCAACTGCAACGGGAAGTTCAACGTCAACACCAAGTTTATAAATCCCACTTAAAATTTCTTAATGTTTCTATTTCTCAATTTTTCAATTTTACGATTTTTCCGTTTTTTAATTATTTTTCAATTCTTATAATTTCTGGAATTCAAAATTTTCCATTTTTCAATTTTTAGATATTTTGATTTTTCGTTGTTGTCAATTTTGCGATTTTTCGTCTGTCAACTTTAAATTTTTCGATTGTCTATTTTTCGAAATTCAGTTCTTGAACTTTTCGGTGTTTCATTGCTGCAATTGTTAGATTTTTCAAATTTTTGAATTATTTTTCGGATTAAATTTTCCCGATTTCAAATTTTTCGAATTTTCATTTTTTAATCGTAGAACGATTGCAAGATTTCACAGCATGTACTTTCAAAATTAATAAATTGGAAAATGTCGTTACACATTTAGAAAACATCAAAACAAAATAAACGGATTAACGCTCAAATGACTAGAAAATATAAGGTCAAAGTCTAGGTCAAAAAAAAAGCCCAATAAATCCTGCTTTGAAAAATCATAAAAAAAATTGCAATTTTTGTTTTCTGATAACCCCTATAAAGTAAAAACCAGTGGCTTAAGTAACACTCCAGTAGATTTTTGACTTGAATTTTTCACTTCTTAAATTTTTTATTTTTTTATTAATTTTTTGATTTGCAATTTTTATAATTTTCAATTAAAAATGTTTCGATTTTTCAACATTTGAATTTTAAATTTTCCAGCATTTGAATTTTTTAATTTTTGAGATGTTCGAATTTTTCGGTTGGCAATTTTACGAGTTTTCAGTTTTTAAGATTTCGAGTTGTAGAGTTTTCAATTTTTTGATGTTGCAGTTTTTCCATTGGCAATTTTTAATTTCAGTTTTTTGTTTTCTTTATTTTTTTAATTTTTCGGTTTCTCATTGCTGTGATTTTATCATTTCTGTTTTCAGTGTAAAATGTTTCAATTTTTGGATTTTTCAATTTACCGGTCTTCAATTATGTTATTCGACTTTCAAATTTTTTAATTTTTCGATCTTTCAATTTTAGATTTTTCTGTTTATATTCAACTGCAAACGTGTAAAATCAAAAAATCAAAAATGAAAAACGATAAAGTATTTAAAATGAAAGCATTGACAAATCAAAAAATTGGGAATCAAGAACTTAAAAAATTGTAGAAACGATGAATTGAAAAATCAAAAAATTAAAAATCAAAAAAGTGTAAAATCGAAAAAACGAAATATTGTAAAATCAAAATACTGAAAATTAAAGATATCAGAAAGTCGGATAATTAAGAAATCCAAAAAGTCCAAAATGGAAAAGCTTAAAAATTGGAACATCGAGCAACTGAAAAATCAAAAATTAAAAATTTGAAAAATTGAATAAACGAAAAATTATAAAATTGAAACATGGAAAAACAAAGAAAATGAAAAAACGAAAAAATGTGTTATAAAATTGAGAAAAAGCACTTGAAAAATTGAGTAAATGAAAAATTGAAAAATCGAAAAATTGTAAAATCGAAAAATCGTGATATCAAAAATTGTAAAATCGAAGAAAAAGGAAAAACGAAAAACGAAAAATTGTGATATAAGAACATTGGTCTAGGTAAATCAATCCAGAATTTTCTAAAAATTATAAGATTTGATTTTGGGAATTTTATATTTTGATGATAACCGTTATAAACTGCTTTTGCATAAAATTACAAAATACATGCTTTTGGGATAATCCACTTCCTGAAGATTTTGAATTAACGTAGCATGGTAACACTAATTAATTATTGAGAAATTAAAGTCAAAATATTTAAGAGATCTATGTTTTTATTTTTTATGAAAATAAAATTTAAGAAGTACTGTAACCGCATTTGATATACACCTGTTAAAACCTTTATGACTTAAGCGGCTTAAGCCAAAGCACTCTTATGAGTCACACTGGCTATTGTAAGCTTTGTAAACCCGAACCGCAAGATTATTACTGTCCATTGTTGGCATAATGTAGCTGTGGACTGAGTTAAGTAATACAATAGCCTGTTTGACTTATAAGATTAGTTTGACTTAAGCCGCTTAAGTCATACAATTTTTAACAGGTGTATGTCAAATGAGGTTACTTTATGTATTGTGTATTTCATTTAAAGTTTATGAGGGTTATGTTACTATATTAAATGTTCGGGACTATCAACACGTTCTTTTTCAAATTAGCCCATTGAAATGTATTTTTTAGAATTTTTGAGAATTTTTAGACTACTTTACAAAAATTTTAGTTTTTCAATATGACTTTTTGACCGTTTTTCGAGCATCGTCAGAAAATTGCCTAAATATATTTTTTTGTAGATTTCGACTTATGAAATTGTTTTCGGCGTCATTTCTTCTTCCTACCGGAAGGAGTTCCAATAAAAACAAATATTTGTGACACAAAGGTTTTTTGCAACAATTTTTTGATGTATGCATAGGGTGATTCTCAATATATGCGAAAAACTTTAAACAGCGTCTTCCTGAAAATAAGGTGAAAAGTTGGTATCAATCATCTTGATATATTTGCATGATTATGTAAAAAAGAACAATAGCATTTAAAAAATGACAGTTGCACCATTTTTTAAGACGGAAGTTTTGAACTTTGTGGCCAGCGTTTTGGTCATCTACTAACAAGATGACGAAATTTGCAATTTATGTACGTTTCAAATGAAACACTTACAATTTTATAACATTTTCGAACCTGCCTCTATACAAGCTTTCTTTTGATCGATGCTAAAATGCTGACGCTGAATTTCTGTTATAAAGAATAGAAATCTATAAAATATTTATTAGAGAATAGGGTTTTAAAAAAATGCAACTTTGGTGTATAAACTTTAACTGTAGTGATTTTTTTTTCTTATTACATAATTATTAATTTTTAAACTGGTCTAAAAAAAAATTAGAGCAATCTGAAAAAATTAAAACATGAGTAGTTAACTTAGTTGTCATATATTGGTTGTTAAAAATTGTTTCTTATTTAGAACCTCTAATAAAAAAAAAAAAAAATTACTTTACCTTCAGATTTAGTTAACGTTTCTATCGTTTGCTGTCAACGGTAATGATTTTTCTCCAGCCGTCTTAAAACATGACACTTTTAATGACAATTTCAACACTAACAGTAGACGTTTTTGCAATTAGGAAAAAAAACTTGCGTTACTAAGGCAACATTCACTTTTTATCCTAGGATTCGCTACGCTACGCCTCGCAAATTCAAAATTTTGCTCGCCAAAAAAACACCACTTTTTATCCTAATAAAACAATATACTATTTTTAAGAATCTCCTTAAAACAGTTCATAGTAATAACTTTATTTTCCACAATTAAGTTCTATCCTTTATAAATTTTAAATGAATATACTTACAATTTTTCGGAATTACAAAAGTAAAATTTTTGAAAACACGCGTCTTTTTGTCTGCCATTTACCATATAGTAGTAGATAAATTTGGTAGGAAGTTTCGACATTTTAGCTAATCTGCAGGTCATGCAGTGTCTGAACTCTTATACGGAAATATGCTTCGTCCGTGAAAATTGCTATGTCAAGTACCTACTTCGTTATGGTTAAGAACCTCCAGAAGCCAGGCATAGTAACCGACTCTTCTTGGGAAGTTTTTCAATAAATTTTTTAGGCAGAAATTTGACATTTTTTTATTATAAGTTGCTAAAATAAAAAAATCTCTTGGTGAAAAAAAAATTATTTAATTATTTAATCAGTTTTAAAAAGAGGATTGGCTAACATTTTCTGCAAAAAAAAAACGAAAAAATACAATAGAGGCAAAAGCGGTGGGCGGAATAATTCAAACCAAATTTGTATGATAACCGACGTCTGTTGACACCAAATTACACGTGGGAAGTGTGTGAATATAATCTAAGATACTGCTTTTGTTTCAAACAATTGTTCCATGACCACTCTCATTTCTACGTTTTTTTTCATACGTGTCAAGAATACGAACTAGACACAACGTAGGTAATTGGACATATTTTCAATATTTCCATATTACCGTTCCTGAAGATTTTCTCGGATTTTTTTTAATTAAGTATAATGCGACTATTTTTATTGCTTATGAAGAAAAATTGGAATTTTTAAAATTATCTGCGATGAAATAAATTATTACCACATGTAAATGAACGTAACTAATCCTCACGATTTGTCGAAATCGGTTAGGTCCCTCAAGAAGTTGGTAACATCAAAATATCAAGTGAATGGTAACAAAGTTAAGACAATCGCGATAAATAGAGCCAAGGTAAAGAGGTGGGTTACCGTTAGGGCAGGGCAGACAGATATGCGGAAAAATTGTTGCATCAGTGGAAATGTGAGTAGATGCAATTTGCAGTAAAATATAAAAACAATAATTCTTTTATTGTCGATGTAAACAAGACAGGTAACATGCACAAAGTGCGCAATAAATCTTTCAGAACATATTTATTTTAAAAGCGTTGTTTAGAAGTTTTCTAAATTTAAAAAATGCTTTCTTCTTTGGTCGATAACGACAGTTATTCAAATTTCGTATTAAATGCGTAAAATCACCGATTTCGACTACGAATACAAATAACGGTGTTTCTACAGCCTTGTTACTGATTTATTGAAGTAGATTGTGGAAAAAAAGCAAATAACATTAATTGGCAACGATACACACATTTTTTATATCAGAATGAATAAAGTAGAACAGGTCTCCAGTTTAAATGCAAAAAATCTTGAACGGAGTGTTTCAGAAATACACTGGGCATTGCTTTAAAAGAAGCCCAGTGGAAAATTGATACAAAACGAATTTCCACCTTACTAAACTGGAGCATCTATTGTCAGGAAGTGAAGCTGGTTTGATGTTAGTTAAATTTGAATACTCGCTCCGACGTTACATTTATGTAATTATCAACGAAAAAATCTTTAAATTAAGCCGTACCAATCCAGTTTTGATGCATATGAACATTATTCGGTCACCATGTACGTACATTTATAAAAATTTGCAACATCCAGACTGCTAATAAGTTCCAGTTATTTATTATTTCATTATTAATAAATTCTGATGTGTCCGCCTTATTGTTATCTATGAAAAAAATTAACTAGTTCATTTTGACCATAGAATGCGAGCAATCAATTCCGTAACGTCCTTGGGTGGGTGAGCGAAAGAGTGCGTAACCACACCCTCCCTTCAGCTTAATTGGAAAAATTACCACATCTAAATGAACTAAGTGGGTCGTTGCAGTTAGCCGAAAAAGAAAGTAGAAAACTAAATCACTCTAATGCATAGTAATAAAACCGACTAATTAACATGGTTATCCAAGATTTGAGGATTTTCAAAAATATGACTTGGTTCCTACTCGGTTTTAATAACAGTTATGTAATTAAAACAAAAAAGAAAAAGTAACTTAATTAATGTGTAGACGTACCTATTTAGATGATATACGACCCAGGTTTTTTAAATAACATTTATCTAATCGTCAGTGATATCGCTTTCATTCGTTGGCAGTTAGTAAACAAAGAAACTACGGTCCAGCTTTTTAACGTAATCCAGTTATTACAGCATGTTAGGAAATAAATGTATATATCCAACGCTAAACACTGTTGTTACAGTTCGTTGCATTTAAATTATTGTATTGTTGTTAACTTTGTAGTTAGGTTGTGTGCTGATTATTAAGTTTTGGTCAGTCGAGCGTCTCGACATTCCTTCTTATTGTTAATTGTAACGTCTAGCAAATTTGATGGACTATCAATTATAGGTTTTTTTGTATTTCCTGTAGCACGAGTAAAAGTGTTTTGTATATATAATTTACTAAAAGTGAATATTTTGTGGTCATTGTCACAGTTTTGTGACAACTAGTGTTTTCTTTGGTAATTGGGGAAATTCATTTTTATTAAAAACCTACCAGATCTCTTACAATGTAGTGCTGTTAGCTGTAACAAATAATACAAAAAACCCAATCTCTCTTGGCTAACATTGTGTTTACTTGTTGTTGTTCTAGAAGATGCGAACGTAGCTCACGAAACGGGTTGACATTTCTTATGTATTTTCATCCATTTTCTGTTTTCTCATACGCCTATGCTATCATAAATAACCTCATTTTGAAAAACGCAGCATTTCTATCATTATCGAAAAAAGCTTATGTTTGTCCAATTTTCAAATAACAAAAAAATGACATTTCCAGTTATAGAGGAATTTTTTTGTTATGTAATTTCGTGAAAATTTTGGAGGAGTATTATACATACAGTGAGATCTACAATTCGATTAACATGGCTTCAAGCAGACAAAAATCCACGATTACAAACTTAGCGGTTTTCTCTCAATATCGTATGTATCCGAAATCATTGATTTTACTTGGGCTTTTCCGAATCATTAAATCGTTCTTCTCTTATCTAGACAATAGAGTGTGTATGGTCAAATATCAAAACTTCACCTTCAATTCCTTTACTTAATCCTCAGGAGTCCCACAGGGTTCGAACTTGGGCCCGTTAATGTTTCTGTATTTTATCAATGATCTTATGCAGAAAGTTAATGTTTGCGGATGATCTGAAATTATTATATTGAAATCAACTATGTTAAAAGTTGCATTGTGTATTATCTCTATGTATTCTTGGTGCATACGTCAACACTTATTACTTAACATTCTGAAACGTAAAGTGTTGTCTTTTTCATGCAAACTATTCTTATTCAGATCTGATGACAACATCAGCGGCTCTCCCATTGATAGATAATAGGGTAGGCAGCTTTAAGGATCTAGGGAGAATTTTTTATAGTAGGCTAATTTTTGTTATCCATAGAACAGAAATTATCTCGAAAAGTATATGGATTTATCTATCGTAACCGCAGGGATTTTTCCAGCCAAGGTAACCTGAAGATATTACTTTGTTCCTTTGTTCGTTCCAAATTGGAATGTGGTCGTGATTTGGTACTCGATTTAGGACATGTAAGAACCTGGAAATTGTCCATTCCTCAAACTCCTGGCTCTTGTCCAAGATGGTTTTTAGGCACCCCGAGATTTTGACCATGGTGTACTGTTGTCCAGATTTAACCTCACGTCACTTAGTATTTGACATAACATAATAATTCCCCGAATTATTGTCTACATTAAATTTTTTCCTTTCAAGATGTGGTCAATATTTATTACTTCATGTCATCTTACTTTATTATTCTAACTATAACAGTCTCAGTATGCGGTGTGTGGATGAGCAAATAATTTTATGTTTTTTTGAACAATGTTTCCTGTAATTGGCTTCTTTACGTGATGGTATCAATAAAACGTTATTATTGTTGCTATTGTTATCTTTTGACGTAACATTGCTCATTCCATTCTCATTTTTTTCTCCCTCCACTTCTTATACTAATTTCTACCTTCATTTCTGCATCTTTTATCAGTTGTTCTAATTCATTTCACTTTGCTTGCGCATTAGTTTCAATGAAAATGTGCGTTCTTAACTTCTCTTCATATGCTCCACTATCCCTTTCATTCCATATTATTCTAACATATTTTCCCGCTTTCTCCTCCTCTTTTTCCTGCTTTTTGTCATATTCTTCTATTTCAACCTTTAGTGGCATACGTTCGGAGTCTATCATTTCTCCAACTTTGAACTGCAAAATTTCTTCCCATGCTTTTTCATTCATTATTAAATAATCTACTATCGACTGTTCTCTCGGTCCTACATAGGTTCATTTACCTTCATCATCGCCAGTTTTATTTCCAATCAACATGTACCATCCTCTCTCTTCAAGTGACTTTCTTTCCTTATTTTCATTTTTATCTTTGGATCTTCTTTTTCATCTTCAATATTGCCGATTCTTGCATTGAAATCTCCACCTACAATTACATAGTCGTCATCATACTTTGTCCTTTATTTTTCTTTCATTGTTGTCATGTTATTACCACATACCGTTCAGATGTTCCGTTATAATGTTCCATATCATTCATTCTTCTTCACTGTAGTTCATCTTTAATTCTTTCCTTTTTTGTTTTACCCATATTATCATTCCTCTTTTATCTCTTCCTTTCTTCTTTTCTCTTTTTTTTCCCTGACATACATACAAATCAAAATTCGCTACATGGTCTCAAAAGTCATCTCCTTTATTCTTAATCTGGCGACATTCCCAAAAAGGATTTTCGTTTTCTTCCCATTCATTCTGCTGTTCATTTTATTTCTTGTTATCACCCCCTTGGCCCTTCTGCGAAATTGTTTTAACGTATTCATTGTTTTCTTCTTTTTTGTTCTGATTCTTATTATTCTTACTTCGTCTGTTCATCTTTTTTATATCGTTTTCGAATTTTCGGTTTCATTTTGCTTTCCTTTCCTTCGCTAATTTTTTTACCCTTTATCACTATGAAATGGGATATACATATTTCTGCCTACTTTAGCTTTTTTTTCCTTCTGGCTCATGTCCCATTGGTGATGTTACAGGGTGTCCCACGTAACACTCTCGGACGCAATAACTCAGGCATTTTTGAACGGCTTGTTGTGAAATTTAAATGTAGGTATTTCGATAGGTGAGGATTAATATGAACCGGTGAGAATAATCATTATCTTGAAAAAGTAAATTTTCCATGCCTTAATTTAATTTTGAATTAATTGAGTTTTACATCACTTGATTAAATATGAAAAACAAATACTGTATGCAAAAATTCATCCCCGAAATACGTAAGGTTAGACAAAAAACGATAAATTATTGCGCAAATTATTCCAAATATTGTTAAAGTATAGGTAGCTATGAAACAAGCCTTATTTTTATCAATTTTAAAAAAATAATAATTTTCTGTTGCTCCACTACAACCTTTTCGAAGGTGCAATATTGCTTTAGGTTCGGGAATTAATTCTAACTTGCTAGGTGTATTTAACACCTTGTTCTTTTCACTCGTTTTAGGTCTTGTACACTTCTCGTATCTTCAAATATGTTTAGTATTCTCTGTACTTTGAATTTGGTAAATTCGTCATCGGGATACCGTTCGATAAGAGTCCTGGATGTTTCATCTAGATCTGTACGGCATTCTCCGTAGGCTAAAATGATTTCTGTTATCATAATTAAAGAAAAGCGAACCATTTTCAATAACTTGGCACTTTGTCAGATTTTGACAAAAATGTCAGGGATGTACAAAATTGAACTCGACGACGTAGGAAATTGTTTTGCACCGACAGAACTATTTATTAAATTAAAAAAAAAAATTTTTGTGTTTTCATTAACGTAATTCTTTTAAACAAAAACAGTGATTTTTTACTTGCTTAAAGTTATAACGTAATTTTGCATAATTTTTAACAACAAGAAGCTGTATTAAAATTCGTTTTTTGTACGATAAAATAGTTTGTTTGTTATCAGCCACATCTTTACCTGTTATACCTGTCTTAAATCTCATGAAAATCCCTTCAAAAATGTCTGAGTTATTGCGCCCGAAAGTGTTTTCTGGGACACCCGGTATTTTCTTCCTTTCCTTGGTTTTTTCTTTTTATTTGTAATTATAATTCTTCTAATCTTCATTAATGTATATTAGCGTTCAGTTTAGCTTCTTTAAAATATTTCCATTCCCTTATTCCAGCCTTTTAATTCGACAAGAATTAATCTTAGTGTATTTCTACTTTTATCCCCGTTTCTTCTTATTTCAATAATTTCCTCCTATATATTCATCTATACTTTTATTTTACCCAAAACTTCCTCCTTTTAATTTGCCTTCCATTCTCCTTTGTTTATCGTTGTATCTTCCGTATTACTATATTCTTCTTTCTTATCTCTATTTTGAACATTTATATTTTCTCCTCTTACAGGTGTTTTTTTTAATTGAAGTCTTGACTTTTCTTTCCTTACCTTCCTGTTTTTTCGCATAATTTCTTTTATTTCCCTCGTCACATGATCTAATTTTTGCTCTATTCTGGTACACATTTCTATTCTCCATTTCCTCCAGTTTGGCCACAATCTTATTCGTTGACATGTTGAAATTTCCTTAATACGCTCCTGCTTCTTTATGACTTGCGAAAATCATCAGTAGTCAACTTTTAGATGTTTTGGTTATTTTGTTCGTATGTACTCACTTTAATTTCGTTTTCTAATTTTCTTCTAAATTTTTGATGAACAGTAACTTCTTTTTCACTATGTTTATGAACCTTGACCGTTTTGGCACAAGCAAAGTGTGGAAAAGGTATTTTTTGTTAGATTTAAGGATTTTCAGATTGTCTTCCTTTCCCTTCGCATTTTTTTATATGCAAACTCGTACTTTGGTCGAGGTTTTTTAGGTAAAATATCGTTGCAGACGGCCTCAATTAGTTGAAAGCTGCACATTCTCTTAATGTAGTGTCAGAATCAGAACCCATAACTTAACATCAATTGGAAAAACAATCTCAAAATATTCAGAACGATTACATTGTGAAATGTTACATGACATAAGTTGCGCCCTAGCGTTGCAACAACATCGTAAATACATTTGTAGGAAGTGTCATAGCAGTTACTTTTGTGTGCGTATGTGTGTTTTTTTTTAAACTACTGGCATTGAGTTCCTCCTCTGAAGTTTGGATAGAAATATAGCCAACTATTGCATAAACAACACTTAGTTGGTATTTTCTATAAATTTTTAGTTGGTTTAAATTTTAACTTTTTTTTTGAAGGAAAACAAATTCGAGAAACCATGTTAGATTATTTTTAATATTTTATATCCATACATATACATAACCGTAATACTGTTATATTTTCTTAATGGCACTTGTTTCGACAGTGAAATTCAAATAAAAGTTCTAGCTGAAATGTAGTACCTACCTAATAAAATTTGTAATTTCCGCAGAAGTTGAAACAGCAGTGATAGTTTCAGGCAAGAATAAACCTACACACTTAGTAATAATTCAAATTAGGTTAAATTGTACAAAGTACCTACCCATTTTCACAAACTAGAATTTAATCAGGTCGTGTTGATATACACCTCGTTCTGCACTATCACGATTTAATGATGAACTTAAATTTTGAATAATCCATTAATATTATTTGTTGGAAGATGGCAAAACCATTCAAGAACAATGATGCAGCATGATCGCGAGCAAACAAAAGAACTAAAGGTCACAAATCGATCATCACCTTTTACTTAGCTTTTAACTGATGCAGTTTCAATTTCAAAAAGATATATTTTTGAACAGTACACTGGAGTTTAGCTTTTTAAATATATTTTATCCATAATTTCAAACAACTATTTTAGTATTTTATATCAACCAGTGCTTGGAAAAGTAATGAGTAGGTAACTGTAATGTATCCCTTGAATTTTACTCAAGCTGTTGAATTTATGGGCGAAAGTACAGGTGAAAGAGACATTCTGAATTTAGTTTATAAATATACTAACGATGTACAAGGTGTTTGTTCAATGTTAAGTGATATTGTGTCCTCATTGACTTATAGTAGTATCAAAAATCGTTGCAAAAGAGTATGTATAAGACTGAAAAAAGCTTATGACAGATTCTTAAACGAAAATGTTACTGATTCGTCATCGTTTCTTGATGATGAATCACACCCAATTTAAAATTTAAGATGGACCAAGAGGATATTATGCAAGAATTATTTATCTCATCTGTGCTTTATACAAATATTTGCTCCCTTTTAACTAAATTTAATGATTTTGTTTCTTTGGTCTGCGTAAACTGTCCAAATTTTATCCTAATTTCTGAAACTTGGTTAAATAAGGACTAGCCTGATTCTATCGTAGCGTTACAGGATTATGAACTCTATTGATCTGATCGAAAGGGTGAGAGAGGAGGAAGAGTGTGTATGTCTGCTTCTCGTAAGATAACTTCGATTTACAATATTTCAGTTACTGATGTTTCTATTGATGACATCGAAACTCTTTTTTTTTTGAAGATATCACGTGCTTCTTTCATCCTTGTTATTGGATGTATATAACGTCCATCATCTTCAAACCTTGGTAGTGATTCACTTTTGAACGATGCACTTTCTAAATTATCAGACCAATATCCAAACTTTGTGGTTTTTGGAGATTTCAATTTGCCACATTTGTCTTGGCCAGCTACCTTTTCAAATACACCCACTACTTCAGAACAGTTTCAGAAAAATTTGATCCTAACATCCAAATTAACCCAGCTAGTTGATGAACCTACAAGGTTTCGACTACATTAACAGCCGTCTTTACTTGATCTAATTATCGTCTCAGATTCAAGTTTAATTTCCAAAATTAAATACGGCTCTTCGATTGGTAAATCCGATCATGTTACTATAACAGCTGACTTTCAGATTTATTACAACAAAACTAAAAAGATCTCCACTAGAAGTAAACTTGTGGTGAACTTCACTGCTGTGAACAATGAGCTTGGTAAAATAAATTGGGATGTTGTTTTAGTAGACTCCTCTGTTAATGATAAATGGTTAGGGTTTAAGACCCTCATTAAAAAGGTTGTTTCAAAACAGAGTTTAGAATACAAGGTCACAAAATCTGCAACTAAGCCATGGATAAATTCACGCATTCTAAAAATGATCAAAGAAAAAAGACGGTTATAGAAAACTTTTAAAACAACACATGACCCCTCAGATTATATTACCCATAGGGCATTTTCTAATAAATTGCCGACTATAATAGATGAAACTAAAGCGAAGTTTCAACGAGGTTTAGCTGAATCCAAGGACCCTAGGCGATTATATAAATATATCAGATCCAAATTTACAGGTTTTATTACTCGAGCTCAATTACAAAATGCAAATGGGGACTTAATAACTGACCACGCGGTTATAGCAGATATGTTTGCAGCGACCTTTTGTAATAACTATACAAAGGAAATATTTACTAATTTCCCAACTCTTACTAGGCCACCTTATAGGGATCAGTTAAATGAAATTCAATTTTCTGAAGTAAGTCTTAGGAAAATAATTACAACAATGAAAAAGACCACTTCTCCTGGACCTGATGGTATTTCCCCTACTATTTTGAAAGAATGTTGCGATTTTTTAGCCAAACCTCCAAGCATAATAAAGACTGCTTCCTTTACGTTTAGAGTATTGCCTGATGATTGGAAATTGGCGATTGTTAAGCCTATTTACAAGAAAGATAACAAATTTCTACCTACAAACTATCGTCCAATCAGTTTGACGTCACTAGTGGTAAAAATAATGGAAGCAATTATATGTGAAAACCTTCGTCAATTTCTTCTAACGCATAATATAATTCCAGCTGAGCAACATGGCTTCGTGAGGGGTAAAACTGTGAATACCAATTCATTATGTTGTATTAATGATTCGACAAAATATCTTGACGATGGAAGTTTTGTTGATGTCATCAATTTTTTTTTTGCGAAGGCCTTCGATAGGGTGCCTAAACAAACGCTTACTGCTCAAGTTATCGCATTACGGTACTTCAGTGGATTGACTCATTTTTGACAAATCGTTTTTTCAAAGTAAAAATTGCGGAAACATTGAGTGGGAGCCAACAAGTATTAAGTGGGGTCCCTCAGGCTTCCGTTCTGGGTTCTGTTTTATTTTTAATATATTCCGCGGATTTAAAGAATGAAATTTCGTCTCCGATCTCATTTTACGCCGATGATATTAAAATTTGTAGTAATAACTATGGAGTGTTATCGAATGATATAGAGAAAGTAATTTTATGGACTACAAAGTGGTTAATGCCTTTAAACTTGAATAAGTGTGTTGTTTTACATGTAGGACAAAACAACCCAATGCTTGATTACTCCATAAATGGGGTGCCTCTAGTTAAAGTAGATTCTGTGTCAGATTTAAGTATAACTGTTACATCTGACCTCTCTTGGTCTTCTCATATGACTAAGGTGGTAAAAAGAGCGAACAGAATAGGATATTTAATTACTAAGGCTTTCGAAAAGGCTAGTATGTTGACTGTCGTAAAACTTTATGCCTACTGGCGGTATCAGCCCTATATTGGAGTTTGGTAACTCTATATGGTACCCTGTGCTGACTGGAGACATTGATTAAATACATATAGATAGACCCATGCTATTGTTTGGAGCGAACAGGCCAACGGCCGGCGAACAAGAGATGGCGCACCAACAGTCGGCCGTCAAACGCCGGCGAAAAGCTTGGACACCAATCGCGCGCGTAGATAACCCAAATCGCAGCAACAATACATTTAATAAAGCTACCACTCGACAGAGGGCGACGAAAACAATGTGTAAAAATCTCTTAGTAACCATTTATATAATTTGCAACGTTGCCAGATGAGCCTAGCACAACTTTGCCGTTATTTCTAGTCGATTAGATTTTATTTCGTTTAAAAGTTTCTGGTGAATAAATGGAATTATTATAATGAATAAACAATACAAACAAATTATTACTTGTTATTTTAAATACTTGTTAGTGTTGATGAAAACATAAATGGTAATTAAAGTTATTCTAAATACGGTCCGGTCCGGTAGCTCAAATTTTACAGTACGAGTGATATGTTTCAGGACGAGTAGGTAGCCGAGTTTTTAATTTCGAAACGAGTACTGCGAAAAGAGTTACCGGACGTATGTTGTTATGTATTTTATTTCATACTGTCAACATACTTTTTTATTCGATAATATTATTATTATTTTGAGAAAAAATCCAAATCGAGTCACTTTTTCTGACATCATTAGCAACCGCTCTTTGGTAAATGTTTTAATTTGTTTATTCGTGCAAATCAGCATCATATGTTTAAACACATAGTACTTATAACACTTTACAGGACTTATTGTTTTGTATAATCCGACTCGATGGACGAATGTTTTGTGCAATCCGTCTCGAAGGACCAATGTTTGTGCAACTCGGCTCGTCCTACCAGTATTTTTTGTAATCTGGTTGATACGACAATGTGATACCGAATTGTACTTTGATATTGCTCCAAGGACCTTTGTTTTCTTGCGTGCGAGATAATAGACAGCGTTTGGTTTCGATGTTTAATACAGGACGGTTACAGAAATACTAAATTTACATTTGTATTTACAATAACAGGTAAAGCAAAAGAGACCCAAAAGGGTCAGTGGCCGCTTCCGGAAATGGAACACTTGTCCTTTTTGGCTCAATTTTATCGGACTTGTCCGTTTTTTTGATTTTACCGGAATCGTTCGATCCAGTAAAACGTCAAACTTGACATAGTATAAAGTAAAATAAATAAATTTTATTCAATTTTGACATGTAAACAAACGTTTATTTTGCCGTCAGTAGGCCACTAAAGCTTTGGTTTATCCGGTAGCACCATAAAATTTTTAAACCGCTAGCGAAATAAAATTTTTATTTTGCTGTTTTAAAACCATGGTTACCATTTCTGTAATTTCTCCAATGCCTTGCTGCTCTTTCCATCTAAGGAACTTTTGATACACTTTCTGATTTGCTCTTTTTTGGGAGCAAGTTTTGCCGTTGGAATCTTGCATGATTTTGCAATTTTTCGATAATTTTAGTTTGCTTAAAATAAACAAACACCGTCGCCAGAGTCACATACTACACACACACACCTGATATTGTAACCTAAATTCTACGCATATAAAACTTTTATTTGGTCGCTGTCAATTCTGACGTTTCTCGAATGTGAACTTTGAATCACCAATTTTTTCACAATTTGGGACTTGGGGTTGTCAAAATTGAATAAAAGTTTGTATTACACTCGCGGTTAAAATGAATGTGTAACTCGTGGTCTTAAGGCGCTCGCGGCATACGCCGCTCTCGCCTTAAACTGGCCGCTCATTAAACATTCACTTTAACCGCTTGTATAATAAATAACTATTATGATGTAAATACAATTGAGTATATCGATAATTCGCTACTGAAAATTTATTGAAATATAATTTGTGTTAAAAAAAGATTTTTGTGGTTTTATGGTTTATTAACATAATTTACTTATTTGAAATTAAATATTTTTAATATATAGCACAAGTTCTTGATATTCTTTATTTTTATTCCAAGTAATAATTGTGTTTCCTTTAGTTTTAATCAAGAAAATTTTTCGGTTATTATCTAACATACTTTTGTACATTAAGAAACTCCATTCCACGTCACAGGACGTTACAGGACAATATTTAAATAAATAAAGAAGTCGTTTTATGTGTTTTAAAATTCACTCTGATTTCCGGACTTTAGACTTTTTGGTGTTTCACTTCGGCACAAGAACTAGTCGTATCTCAAAGAAAACAAACAGTGGAATATACCGTATTGTACCTATATTTCATAGTAAAAATGTCTAAATTTTTTTATGAAGAGACAGACTGTTCTAGGAAACTTTACTAAATCTTTTCATTTACGAGCTATTGAAAGTCCGCCGGTCTCACTGATACTTCTTACTTGGCTCCTACGAATGAAGCGAAAAATGCACAGATTGAAAATATAGTAAATGGGGTAGTATGTATGCGTGATATGTCGTTAGACATTAGGTATTTTGCAAATAAAATTTATTTCATTGAAAACAGAAACAATAAAAAACATATCTGTACAAGTTTGGAATCGATATGGCCAGTTGTTTAGAATATGCAAATATGCTTTTGTTCGTATTTACAATTATTACGAAACAGGTTATCAAATAATCTATTTTCACATGGCGAGACTTTCAAGCGGCCGAAGAATTAAAAACCATAAATTTTCATTGAAGAAACAAACTCTTCCAAGAAAATTACCAAATCTTTTAGTTTACGCACTATTGGACGAGCACTCCTTAAAACGGTCAGTATACCTAATCGCATTATTCCATTGATACCTACCTACCGAAAACGTTGCCAGATGAGGCTAACACAAATTTGCGGATATTTCTCGTCAACCAGATATTATTTCATTTAGAAGTTTCTGGTAAATAAATGGGATTATTGTAATGAACATATAAAACAAATAAATTGTGATTATTATTTGTTGTTTTAACCCATTAGACGCTTATAGGCTTATAAGCATACTTTTGTTGAAAAATCGGTAATAAATTCAGTGAAACATCTTTGTGCCTTAATTCCTATTGGTAAACTGGGATTTTGAATAGAGGTCGCAGGAAAATTTTGTATGGTTTTATGGTTTATTTACATAATTTTCTTATTTACAATGAATGTTTTTGATATATAATACAAGTTCTTGATATTATTTATTTTAATTACATTTAATAAACCATAAAACCACAAAAATCTTTTTTTAACACAAATTATATTTCAATAAATTTTCAGTAGCGAATTATTATCGATACACTTAATTGTATTTACATCATAAAATTTATTTCTTTTACTTCATACTATGTCAAGTTTGACGTTTTACTGGATCGAACTATTCCGGTAAAATAAAAAAAACGGACAAGTCCGATAAAATTGAGCCAAAAACACGGAGATAGAAAAGACACTCTTCTACCTCCGTGGCCAAAAAGGACAAGTCTTCCATTTCCGGAAGCGGCCACTGACCCTTTTGGGTCTCTTTTGCTTTACCTGTTATTGTAAATACAAATGTAAATTTAGTACTTCTGTAACCGTCCTGTATTAAACATCGAAACCGAACGCTGTCTATTATCTCGCACGCAAGAAAACAAAGGTCCTTGGAGCAATATCAAAGTACAATTCGGTATCACATTGTCGTATCAACCAGATTACAAAAAATACTGGTAGGACGAGCCGAGTTGCACAAACATTGGTCCTTCGAGACGGATTGCACAAAACATTCGTCCATCGAGTCGGATTATACAAAACAATAAGTCCTGTAAAGTGTTATAAGTACTATGTGTTTAAACATATGATGCTGATTTGCACGAATAAACAAATTAAAACATTTACCAAAGAGCGGTTGCTAACGATGTCAGAAAAAGTGACTCGATTTGGGTTTTTTCTCAAAATAATAATAATATTATCGAATAAAAAAGTATGTTGACAGTATGAAATAAAATACATAACAACATACGTCCGGTAACTCTTTTCGCAGTACTCGTTTCGAAATTAAAGATTCGGCTACCTACTCGTCCTGAAACATATTACTCGTACTGTAAAATTTGAGCTACCGGACCGGACCGTATTTAGAATAACTTTAATTACCATTTATGTTTTCATCAACACTAACAAATATTTAAAATAACAAGTAATAATTTGTTTGTATTGTTTATTCATTATAATAATTCCATTTATTCACCAGAAACTTTTAAACGAAATAAAATCTAATCGACTAGAAATAACGGCAAAGTTGTGCTAGGCTCATCTGGCAACGTTGCAAATTATATAAATGGTTACTATGAGATTTTTACACATTGTTTTCGTCGCCCTCTGTCGAGTGGTAGCTTTATTAAATGTATTGTTGCTGCGATTTGGGTTATCTACGCGCGCGATTGGTGTCCAAGCTTTTCGCCGGCGTTTGACGGCCGACTGTTGGTGCGCCATCTCTTGTTCGCCGGCCGTTGGCCTGTTTGCTCCAAACAATAGCATGGGTCTATCTATATGTATTTAATCAATGCTGGAGATAAAAACCTTTTAGAAGGCGTTCAACGGCGTATTACACGTATACCTTTTGGTATTAGGCGACCCTCTTATGAGCAAAGACTTTCATTGATAAATTTACCAACAGTTGCATACCGCCAGCTCAGAGGTGATATTATAACTACATTTTTAGCAGTAACTAACATTGGATCTCCTATTAACCATATTTATGTTTTAAATGTTGGAACAAAAACGCACACTGTTATAAGCTAAAGAAAGAGTACTTCCGATCCTTAACTCGACAATATTTTTTGTCTAATGGAGTTTTCAATGTTTGGAATTCTCTACCCGATTATATCATTAAGAGCTCGTCTCATTTAAGTTTCAAAATGAATTTTGATAAGTATATGGGTGACGACGATAAATGAATCTCTAGCCATTGATTAAACTTCATATTGGATCACTAATAATGACTGTTGTACGCGGGCATAACAGGGATTTCACTCTGCCCGATCGAACTATGATAATAATAATAAGCTCTTCATCATTTTAAGGGTTAGCTAAAGCATATTATTCCAGCATAACCCGTTAAAATTGTGATGAGTATGAGATTATCTGGTTTTCGCTATTTCTGGATCAATTTTAAATTTTCAAAAAGTTACATTAGTAGAAATTGTCTTAAAAGATTCATTGCGCTTTACAGAAATAAAATAGTACGACTGGGCTACTTTTTTTCTAAATCATTACGTAGAGAGCGGATTTATAAGCACAAAAAAATTAAGAATAAGCGCTTAAATAAGCACAACATTTTCAATAAAAAAGTTTTATTTTAAGCAAAAAAGCATTAAAAACATAATCATATTACAAATCAAAAAACACTCCTTAGAACTTTGGATAAAATATTATTACAATAATCCTAGATTTTATATTTTACACACGTATTCCAGTTTTCTTTAAAACTATTTATGATTGTAATATGTTCCAAGTTATCCACTGTAAAATTTTTTCGCCGATCATTTAAAGTGTGTTTAAAATTGGAGAATGTGCGTTCAACATCCACACTCGTTGTTGGCGCAAATTTGAATTTTGCAACTAATGTTGAATCTAACTCCAAATTTTCCACCTTCTGGCCTTGTAAAACACGAGCAACGTCGGAAAGAACACCGAAACCTGCATTTTTATTTAACACTTCGTCAAGTTTTTGAGATACTCTAGTACCAATATCACCCCTTACTGTGTTTGCTTGTTGTTTAAATTCTTTCACTAAGTTTATGGCATCTACCAACAACATGTTGGGTTTTTCTAACTTTTCTATTACCTCATATACGAATTGATAATTGCTTCTTAAAAAAGCTAGATCTTGTCGCAAATCTTTGTTTTCCAAAATATTTATGCAATCTTTAATGGATTGAGAAGAATCTTCGCTAAACTCCGTAACTACTTCCTCAAATTCTTTGATATATTTGTCATAAATCATAATAAAATGTGGCCTGTAACCATGTTCCCCACCTCGTTATAATCGCCTTTGGGGGCAATGGTATGTTAGGAAATTTTTCCTTAAAATGTTGCACTCTTAGTGGGGCTTTAACAAAAATCTTTTTACCATTTGCCACTAATTTATTAACAGTAGGAAACTGCAAACGTATTCCTTCAGCCACTCTGTTTAAACCGTGGGCAATGCAAGTAGAGTGAATTAAATTGGGGTACAATATTTTTAGATTATTCCCTGCTTTCAACATATAACAAGCTGCATCCGAGATCATCAATAAAATTTTATTCGCCGGTACGGCATTTGGCAAAAATAGTGACGTAAGACTGTCATTTACAAATCTGGTAATCGTAATGCCATTTGTTTTATCTAACATTTTCAAACTTATTACATACTCTCGACTAGGGAAATTTTCATTTAAGATTCCAACAATTAAACTTGCCACGTATCTTCCACAACTATCGGTTGTTTCATCGACAGCGAACCATAAATAATTATCTCCAATGCGATGTTTAATTTTCTTGTAAACTTGCTGAAACACTGGGCCTACATAATTTTTTCGGAGAGTACTTTCAACCGGAATATGTCGATTGCAATGTTTTTCAAGGAATTCTCGAAGAGGGCCTTTCTCCAATTTTTTTTAAAGGTATATTGGACTGGATCATCATTTTACATAAATCGAAATTAAACTGAAACTGCTCATCTTTTGTGGAAGTAGATGCAACAGATTCATGTATGGTCTGCTGTTTAATTTTAGAAACTTCAAACATTTTCTTCCTTTCTACATGAAGAGTCGTTCTGACATGTTGCGTCACGTTATATTTTTTATCACTTTGAATCTAAAAAATTGTACATATACAGGATTAACAAAGGAAAATAGATAAAAAAAAAAAATAGTGGGCTTACGGTTTTCACACAAGCTCGGCAGAATATTTTGTTGTTTTCTAATTTTAATTCTGGAAAATCCCTTATCCACTCATCCGGCATCGATTTTACTTTCGGCATTCTTTTAAAATATTAGTAATATTACCAAAAAGAACTCAACATGCAACAAGGGAGAACCACGTATAACACTGTACTACGACAGATGCGATAGACTGATGGTTGTGAAATAAACGGTTCATTTACTTAAAAGTTTCCATTAGAAAAATTTTAAGGTAGGTAATTGGGTACAATAATCCTTTTTTCTAGAAAATCTTCAACGGTCTTGCCGCAAAATGCCGAAAAAGAACATCTGGTTAAAAGCTTTAATTCATTATCAACGGAAGTAAGGACTTAAAGTAATAAAATCTATGGAGTATTTTTCCAATCCTATAATAAAATTTTATTACCCAAACGACCGGAACCTATTCACAGAAAGGGTCTTGAGTAAGTGTACTTCAATGGTCAAGCCCAGGTAAAATGCATACGCCACGATACAGCTAACTAACAAGTATTTGTCATCCCGACAAGACCGGCATTTGAACAAAATGTGCATTAAAACGCATATTCGTCGAAAAAAGCATTAAATAAGCATATAAGTTTTAATATGCATAAAATTGAAAAAAAAGCAAATAAGCATAAAAAAAATGTGTCAAGTGACTCCAAATTGTATCATAGTTACAGATATAAAAAAGTTTTGAAGTGCTTACATTTTTCACAAAAAGCATTAAACCTAGAAATCCGCTCTCTAATCATTAGATTTGTTTGATGGTACTTCAGGCGTGAGGGAAGTTGTGTCTAGTAACATAAGACCAATTTAATTAACACTATGTCATCCCTATCAGTCTTCTTCTTGAAATTCTTTAGAATACTAAAAATTGAAAAAGATAATAATTAATTGATGAATGGATTTTCGAAACCACTGACTGACTTTAAAAATGTTATACTAAGTATGTATTGTTTTCAAGACATAAATAAAAACATTCGACGTTTGTAAAGTGCGTAACCCATTATTTTGACATCATTAAGAAAGCGGAGAAATTACGAGCAATTTGACATTTCGCAGCACAATTTACCCACATTTGCTGAAAACGCTCAACAATTAGACATTAAAAGTGGCATTTAACCCAGTGCAACAGGTGCACAAAAAAACGATGACCGTAACTGCTTTACCAATCTTTACGAAGACGTCTAAAATTACAGGCTATTTTTTGCCTTTCCAAATCCTTTCGTGCACATATCTCGCTGATTCATTGTTTGTGCATTTAGCAGACAAAATGTTTACCTTTATCTGATTCCGAGACCTAAATAAGGTCATGTGGTCCCAATAAATAATAATAGGTTCTAAAAACCTATTCTTCTGTATCGCGTGGAAAGTGAACTCAAGGCTACCACAGCCGTGACAACTGCAAGATGCAGACTGGCATTCCTGACGCACTTTTGCAATGGGAGGAAAGTGAGGCTAATTAGGTTTGTGGTCGCTGCATAAATCAGCATAAAAATGCATCAAGAAGTCAACTCTGGAAGAAAAACCGTTGCACGTTGTGAATTCATTGTTGTTGGTTGACATTGAATTGTGATTAAATGTAGCACGCGACTGGAGCTAGAATGATTGCTACATTTTTATTGTCGGAATTGGCTGGAGGCGACGGTAAAATTTGCCAATGTTTTACGTCAACTTGTAGGAACTGTTTTTTTTACATAATTGCTAGTTTCAGATTTTATCTGTCCCCTTTATCGAATTACGGTGCTAAACGTACGTATTATGTGGTCTAGATTTAATAAAACCAAGTACATATTATATCTACATACCTACTTGTCAATATATTGATTTCCATGTTACTGTTGTATGCATTTTAGCCAGAACTGGTAAAATATTTGTCTTCTTGGTGAAGTTTCAGAGCAGGTATGTGGGATGGTGGGTACTCGTTTCGGATGTTGCGCAAGCTACATGATGACAGCTAAAAATTTTCACTAAATTGGAAAGCAAAATAAAATATGTTACATATTTATAATATATAACTTCAGATATTTATGAATATGAACTACTAAATTAAATCAAAATTTATTACAGTATGCTAGCAAGGTGGCAATATTTTTATCTGTGGCTGTTTAATTAAAAAATATATATATATATATTAGAAAAGTCAGATAGACAATAAAAAGAAACTGTAGTCGAAATAACATAATAATGTAAATTAGAGGAAATACGAGAAAATAGAATGAGACTTGCAAATACAGGGTCATCATAAAATACTGTAGTTAACTCGCCTATGAAAAACAACTGAAATGACACGAACGTCAAAACAAATCTGTTAATTGCGTCAAAAATTGAAATGCCAGGTTAACGGTCTAATTTCATTTTAAATAGACACGAAAATACGCCAGAGCATAAGGGGCCGCAGTGTTATCGAGCATCTGTGAACGCTACAGCAGTAGGGGAAAGGTGCCTAAAATGATCCCCTTAAAGGAGAAATTCTTTAAAAAATACAAATTATTATTATTCATGTAAAACTGTAGCATTATTTGTAAGAACATTGATTTATTTAGGTAACAGTATAAGCCAATTGGTGATTCGATAATTATAAAAAAGTTATTAACGTTTTTCCAGGACCTTTCAAAAGAATCATTTTAGGCATCCCCATAGGTAAAATGATCCCTCGGCATGGGCATAATGATCCCTTTGAATTTTGACCATAAGGGGACAGCATCAACAAGAAAAATCAAATCATGACATAACTGATAAATATTTCAAAAATTAACAAAAAAATAAATTCTTAAAAAAAATAAACAAAAAAAGTTTGAAAAGCACCGAAAATACGGGGTGTATAATCTCTGGAAGAGTTTCAGACAATACTTTAGTCATCAGTACGTGCTAAGATAAGACTAATTTTGCCAAATGGGATACCCTCCAAGAAAAGAGAGGGCGGGTGGGCGGGCCTACTACCTGCTAAGATAAAACTGAATTTGGCAAATGATATACCCTCTAAGAAAAGAGAGGGTGGGTGGGTGGGACTAGTAACTGCTAAGATAAAACTGAATTTGGCAAATGACATATACTCTAAGAAAAAAGAGGGTGGGTGGGTGGGGTTAGTAAGTGCTAAGATAAGACTGAATTTGGCAAATGATATAGCCTTTAAGAAAAGAGAGGGCGGGTGGGCGGGTCGACTAACTGCTAAGATAAAACTGAATTTGGCAAATGATATACCCTCTAAGAAAAGAGAGGGTGGGTGGGTGGGGCTAATACTTGCTAATATAAAGCTGATTTTGAGATACCCTTTAAGAAAAGTGACGGCGGGTGACTGGGATTAGTACCTCTTAAGACTGAGAATTTCCCAAAAATAGAACACGAAAATCCCTAAAATTTTTTTAAATTATTTAAATTTCCCCGTCTTAAGAGATACTAGCTCCACCCACCCTCCCTCTCCTCTCTTAGAGGGTATTTCATTTGCGAAAATCAGTTTTATTTTAGCAGGTAGTAGGTGGGTGGGGCTAGTAACTGCTAAGATAAAACTGATATTGGCAAATGGTATTCCCTCAAAGAAAATAAAGAGTAGGTGGGCGGGGTTAGAGGATATGTTATCTGCAAAAATCAGTCTTATCTTAGCAGGTACTAGCCCCGCCTACCCACCCTCTCTTTTCTTAGAGGGTATATGATTTGCAAAAATCAGTCTTATCTTAGCAGGTACTAGCCCCGCCCAATGATCCGGGATCATTTTGCCTCAAGAAAAAGGGATCATTTCGCCTTAGGTAGCATATCCGCATTCAAAAATTGTAAACTAACCTTCAATTTTTATATGCGGTAAAAAGATCATAACTAACCTACGACTGAAATGTATCTAATTCTGTCAAAACAACTACCACCGCTATAAGACCTTTCAAATGGAAGTAGTGGACTTTTAAAATATATCTTAGCTTAGATCAGAGGTGCTTATTTTACATATTTTGGCACAAAACTGTGCAGAATACACAGAACGCCATCAAACTTTCAGAAGTTACTAATTACAGAGCGCTTAATCAAATGACAGTTATGTTTGGTAGATGGAGCCACAAATTTTCTTACAATTGATGGGGATCATTTGACCTGAGGGGATCATTTTAGGCACTTTTCCCCTACATTTGACCTTCAAAAATTGTAAATTATCAGAAAAGCGTTGTCATGAATTACACCTTGGAAAGTCGATTAGAGTTGAACAGAATAAATCATCTCGTCTGTTTTGCAAAGAATCAATAATTTTTCAAATAATGAAATCCTATTGGAAAACTAGATAGTTTAAAAAAAATAAATAAAAACTGTAGTTTTAACAGAACAAAAAAGAAACAATCATCACGAAGAAAACAAGAGCAGTAACAATGTAGAAGAAATTAAGTCGGAAAACAAAGATGATTCTTTAGATTAAGGTTGTCATTACAATTCAGAAGTGGTAAATTTAAAAATGACAATTTAAAATTAAAAACTTTATCTGACAAATTGATTCAAGTTCATTATTTTATAGGAAAGTCGACACTGACTTGGCACTTTTAAAATTGCGAGCACTTTAAAGCAATAAATGCTTAAAAATTAATTGGCGACAAAATTATACACTGAAAAAATGAAGCTTGGCGGAAGTACTCAAACTCTGCAACCAGTTTGTTTCACAGTCTATAGGTTGAGAAGATTAAAAAAATTGTCTTCATTAAAAATAAAAATGTGCTTGAACAACTTTGTAAGCATTAAGCAAGAATTTTTAAAACTAAATATCAACTCTAAAATACTTAATACTTCTAGGTATTAAGCAACAAAAAACACCATCAAAGGCAGCCCCGGATTTTTGAAGGTTTGTCTTTGATAGAATTTTCAGATTACCGCCAATTTGAAAAAAAAATCATATTTATGGAGTGCCATATTGCGTAGCAGGAAAAGCGTATAAGGAGGCGTCCTAGTTAATATAATTTCTTGTTGATTGGTTAAGTAATTTCTGCTTAAGTTATCTAGCTTTATCACTTGCAATCTGTAATGCAGTAATTAATTACCTCTAATAAGAAAAATTAGGTTCATGTTATTCTAAAGTACAATAAATCAAATCCAGGTTTTTCGAAAAAATGCAGATAATAACAATCACAGTGTAAAAAAGATGTTATTTCATGCACTTAATTATTTGAGCCATCGACTGCTTCCTGAACGTATCTCTTATCTTAGTATAAAATGTCGTTACACAATTTCGATTTTATTTTTGTAAAAGTCTGGATGCCTAGCGTAAAAACTCAAGGCGGATTCATAAACCACAAGTACAGAAATATGCTAGATCTATATATATATGTCTACATAACATATAAAATTTGACAAAGAATCGCTTCGGTCTAATAAAAATCGCCACAGACGACAAACGGTAGACAGACAGATAGACAGACGGAAATGGTAGATCGATTTTCGTATTCTAGGGGTCATGAAACGTCGAGAAAACATGATATAAAAATAAAATGTAGGCTATTCAGCGACTAGTCGGAGTTTTATTTGTCGAACGTGCAAAATTTGCTTTATCGCACTGAAGAAAGGTTAAATAAAATTTGACGGGAAAACTTCACCATTTCTAGAATTAGCCCAAATAAGATGAACGTTTTCGTTATTTATTTTGTTGAAATGAATCTATTTTTGTGGGCAAGACATATACGAATATGTAATATTAATTATAATTCACTTGAAACAGTAATCGTTACACTCCAATTTTCACAAATTATTGCTTTATGTGAGTGTTGCAAATACACGAACTAGATTAAACATCAATCAATTATCATTTCCAAGTTAATCAATACCGAGTGTCTGGAGAATGGTGGATGAACTCTCTGCTGCGGTCTTAACAATAAACTACCTCATTTGCCAAAATCAGTTTTATCTTAGCAGGTACTAGCCCCGCCCACTTACCCACTCTTTTCTTAGAGGGTATGTCATTTGGGAAAATCAGTCTTATTTTAGCAGCTACTAGTCCCCTGGTTGTTATGGTTCTTGTCCTAAAAAAATAAAAGGTGAATTCAGTCATCATCGTTACTACGAAATCAGAAAGTAAGCCGGAGATATTCACGCATTAGGTGCGTGCAATGTTGCCAATTTTACTTTTATAAAACTGCGTCTTTTTCGTAATATACAGCAAAATGAATTTTTTATTATTTTTTTGGCACTCCCGAAACCCCCACACATAACGTTTTCCAGACACCCGGTAAGAGGAGGGGTGTTAATCTTAAAATTGCTAAGTGAATTGAAGTATATGTATAAAACTAAAAAAGTAAACTTTGTTTTGCTAAAATTGTAAAACATCAACACTATATAAATAACAAACAAAAACAAGGCAAGCTCATGAACTGCAAGTACAGGAGTATGTTATTTTATAAAATTTATATGGCATGTACTAAATCTTGAGATGACGGCATTAGATTATTGACGGGGATGATTAGACAAATTATGGTCAGCGTTTTAGTACCTACAAGATGTTCCTAACATACCTGTAAAATTTAACAACAATCGGTCCGGTAATTTCAGAGATTATCTATCTAATAAAAATCTATGCACACAATAGACGACGGACGACAGACAGACAGACAACCGACATTTGTCGGATGGACCTATTCACATACAATACTTCCTTAGCTTCCTCTCGGTAGTTGAGTTTTTACCCCAGACGTTCAGATTTTTGGAAAAAAAAAACAAAATTATATAACTACATTGTGCAATTGAACTTTGAAACCACGAAATCGATAGCTCTGAAATCTCGCAAACGTTTTATAGTTATCATATTTTTTACAATTACTTATACAGGGTGACTAAAAAAAATGTGGGGATGCGGTTGTTATATTACTAATATTGCATAAATTGATATATTGTGTCACTGCTAAAATGTTGATGACACACACAGCGTATCTTTATTTTAACTTATAGGAATTAAATTTTGTCAATTTGATTTTTTTGTGATATGAAAAAATTATATTTGCAAAATTTAATTTTATAATTTTTCGAAGACTGGGAACTTTTGTGTAAATAACATATTTTAATAATGTAGCCTACGCTCGCTAAATAAAAATTAGGATTGTATTTTTATGGAAATTCTTGTAGAGTTTGTTTTTCTGAATTCATTAATATGTCATACTTTAGTCACCTATACTGCGACACTGCCTTTGATTAGAACGCATTATGTTACGAAAACACAGTCTATCGATTTATTTATATTTGGTCTGGAACGGAGTGTCAGTTCGCACTTCTCCCACGATGATAGGAAACGGACACTCGATTAATAATTGCACCGAAAATATGAAAGGTTTGATAGAGCGTAAGGCCATGCCTGTGTTTCTAGTGAGTTTTCCAATTGAAAAATATTCCGATCAACATTTCAGCAAGTACACGTATTAATAATTAAAAACTGGGGTGTCAGGCTATATGACTATAGAAGGAGAAGGTTTCAAGAATCAAACAAAAGGTGGATTCATAAGCACAAGTACAGGAGTGAGTTTTTAACCTTAGCATTAAGATTTTTGGGAAAAAATCTTAATGCTATTTTTATTTCAAGTATTTCAAAATTGTATAACAATATTTTACAATGTATAACTTTGAAATTACAAAAAACGAATGCTGTGAAATCGTGCAAATATTTAAAAATTACTCGAAACATGATAAATCGTTAATCAAAATTTGTCCGTCATCTTACATTTTTGCCGAATTTCTCCGAATATATGAGTGTTTGTAGTAACTACTGAGATAAAACTGATTTTGGTAAACGACATACCCTCTAAGAGAAGAGAGAGTGGGTGGGCGGGCTTAGTACCTGCTAAGGCAAAGCTGATTTTAGCAAATGAGACCAGCAAAAATCGATTAAAAAGTTAAAAATGTTTGACGTATCAAAAATTGTCAAAGTTTTCAAAACCCTACGTTTACAATGTTCGCAGTCAGTTTTAGATTCTCTGGTGTTTTATTTCCGGATAAATTTAAAGAAATCTGGTGTTTTGTCGCTAGATGAACTTGAAGAAATCTTTTGAGCTTTTGGTGTTTTATCTCATTTACCAAAATCAGCCTTGACTTAGGAGGTACTAACCCCGCCCACCCACCCGTTCTTTTCTTAGAAGGTATCTCATTAGTAAAAATCAGTCTTATCTTAGCAGGTACTACTGAGAAAATAGGGGGTGGGTGGGCGGGCCTAGTACTTGTTAAGATAAAACTAATTTTCTCGTAAAGACTTGGGAAATTTAGAGGTGTTAAATTGCAAACTTCCATAGTAACGAGTTAAATACCTAAATCTACCTAAAATTTTTTCTAAATTTTTTTGGGGCTTTCTTTGTCATTTTTCGACGAAGATAATTTCATTGTTCAAATTTTAATCAACTATATATATATAATGCTCTACTACGTCTACGACATCCCTTCCAAGAAAATAGAGGGTGGGTGGACGGGGCTAGTACTTGATAAGATAAAACTGATTTTGGTAAATGACATATTCTTTAAGAAAATAAAGGGTGGGTGGGCGGGGCTACAACTTGCTGAGATAGAACTTAACAATATTAGATTTTTTCAAACTACTTCAAAAATAAAACAAAAAAAGTCCCTAATTTTCTTTCAAACCACTTCAAAGACAAGACAAGAGATCTGCGAAATTCTTTCAAACTACTTCAAATAGACAACAAAGGGGTCCTTGAAATTCTTTCAAACTACTTCAAAAACAAAATACAAGGGGTCCTCGAGATTCTTTGAAAGTACTTCAAAAACAAGACGAGGGATCTTTGAGATTCTTTCAAACACGTAAATAAAGACGAGAAAAGGCGATATTTGAAGAAAATAGGATTCGACAAATAAAACCCATCACAGACAACTGAAAAATAGTAAAAGAAGTGTAACATGGTGCCAGTGCTAAAAATTCATACTCAAAAACAGTTAAAATAGTGATATCAATTATTATTTATTACTCAGTTTTTCTGCTAGTAGCTGTCGTAATCATATTAAGATTTTAACTCAGTTCTTAAAATATAAAAAAGAATTTTGTTACAAATTAAAAAAACTGGATCACTCGATTTAAAATTTTCAATGTCAGTCTTATATATCTTTTCCGTAGCACTTACAGTGTCGAGCAATTCTTTTCCTAGTTAGTCAACACAAAAGAATAAAAGTTCTTCCACGTTTATTTATAAAATTGCGTTTTCAATAACACTTTATTGTGTCCATGACTGCCAATAAATGCAATCATTTTATTTCCGGTGTAGTATCGTAAAAATATTTACAACTGAAGAAAAACTGGTTCCATTTTTAACTACCATAGCTGGACATAATTTTATTACTACTTAATCATCTGTCTGAATGACTTTGATGCAAGTGTAAACAACAATCAGTGAATTAACTTTTTTTGAATTAATAAACTTATTTTTTTTATCAGACAAATTATTACCCTGGTTGTCTTAATAAATAACGCAAATCGTTCCAGTAACCTCAAATTTGTTTGTTCAGCACAATTACCACACGATCTTGCACTTTCAGCGAGGCAATCCCACCAAATTCCAAAAAATCGGATGTCCGTGATTCACCGCACAGATAGGACCATGGATTTACCATTCCCAAATTTTTTGGTAGCACTTTCCTGCCACCCATCAATTACCAATTAGACACGCACTTAACTCCACATCACAAGCTACACATTTAATTCAATTACCACGCTAGTTAACCACTCATCAGCATTTTTCAACGACATAATCATTGTTTTAGAGTCAATGTCATTTTAGAAACATTTACACGCTACCAGTCCACATTAGTTCGTGCTTTTTACAAGCACATCCACTTGTTCCATTAATTAACCAGCAATCACCCACAATAAATAAAAAATCGGTTCCACAAAAATGTTAAAAATCCAACAGCTGCAAAATTGCGAAATGAGATGTCAGCTTGATAAATGCAAATGCGGAGGATTGTCAAGGTTAATTAAAAGTGTCCGTTTTTCCCTTGTGGAAAAAATCAGGACCGTGTTAGTTTTTTCGATCGAATTACGAAATTGAAACACTTTCAGTTCTCGAGTGCAGTTAATGACCTCCATTCTGTTATATAACGTGATGGTGTGTAAAACAGAAATCGTGGAAAAGCGCATGAATAATGAGTGGTTTATTTATAGATTAATAATAATTATTGAACTTGAATTGTGTGACATTTAATATGTGGTATAAATTTAACACTTTTTGTGATTTCGGAAGTGAATAAAAACACGAATACTTGTCTGGGAGTTGGGTAATTGTTATTTAACACTGGAAGCGATAAAAATTCTGTAATATTTATTAAAGCGCCGACGAGAGTTATTCGTGCTTCAAGTTTAAGCACGATCAAGGATTAATAAATAATTGTTTGATTATTGTATAATTGGAGAATTATGGTTATTGTGAGGAGTGTAACGATTTGAGATCATTGGGAACACCCAGTCCGTGCCTTTTTCGATTTTTCTCGGATAGACGTTTTAGTGTAATTGTTGTGTCATTTATTACCTTTTATTTACACCTATATTTTTCTTGTACCATAAAAACTCGCTGAACTACTTTTGATCCGCATACTTTAATTAATTTTGCAATATCATACGTCTTAAAGCTCCGTCTAACGACTGTCGGTAATAGTTAACAATTATTTATTGCAGACTGGGGACAATAGTGACACTAAAATATGCACATTGATTGGCGCATTTATACGATTTCAGTTTTCTTTTGCAGTAAAACTGTTTTTGTTATGTAGTTACGTTTAAATCGTAAACCCGTAATTATTTCTAATTTGTCCATTCACATATTAAAGTGACCTCTACGTGGAATAAATTACTATTTTATTTTCAAGATTTTTATAATCAGTAGCTGTCAAGCACAAAATGCAAGATATATTGTCTGCTTTTCGTTCTTAAAATACTCTTACATTGTTTATTGGTGGTTGCTTTGGAAAATATAACTAAACGCTAAAGTTGACATTTTTTAAAAAACTTCACTTTCTAAAAGCCTTGCACTTTTCAATAATATGTAGATGTAAGTATCAGCTGCATGATAGATTTTAATTTGCGGAACTTCTCTACATAGTGGGTGGAGATACGAACAGTAATTATAACATATTTACGCAACTGTTATTTATAGGTTCACCGTTGCTAATGAACACAAACGTGCTATTATATTTTTAACAAAAATACATCTGTTTATTGCTGTCATTTTGTTTTACTCAAGGGAAAATTAAGAGTTTTTATAACGCTTATTAACTGAAGCGCATGCCAGAATTACGCTTTGGGCGCATGCGCACATAAAATGTCACTAGTATTTAGGAATGAAGTATAGGTATTGTCATTTACAATGAATTAGTTGTTGAGTAGTGACAGTGCTTTAAATTAGTGTGCCTTATATTTATGGATCTTTAAAAATTAAATAAGTCTGCAATATAGAAATCGTAAGTGCTATCATAACATTACATTACGTGTTTTATACGAAAACATCTTCTTAAATTATAATAATATAAATATTGTTATGATCTTATGACTTTAGTATTTGATTGAATTTTTCGACATTTATTAAAAAAAAAGAACCACAAATATTTTGTGTTGACAAGTTACTTTTGGAGTAATCAAAATCATAATGGTTATTAGAAGGATCATTTCATTACAGTTCCCTCAAGCGAATTTTTCTTTCTTTCGAAAGTGAAATAAAACAAGAATACGTCACTACATGGAAATTGTCTGTAACAACAATAAGAAAATATTTGATTTATGATAACTGTTATAGTTTGAATTATTAAACAATTTTAACAATTCTTCAATAAGTTCTGGAGTTCGCTTCCACAGATCCATTTTCATGGAAATTTTTTAAAATTTGTCGAAACTGCCTATATCCTACGACAAAGTCAGGGAATTATCGAAACTCTTGCATACATAATATTGCCAAATTCCATCTTTTTAATGAGTGTATTTATGTTGGAGTGAACTTACCCCGAAAATAATTACCCCGTTGTAAATAAACAGCAAATAATAATTCCAAGGCATTATCTATCTACAAATTTCTCGAATCACTACTGCAAACTGCATTTATTCATTCTTTAACCCTTGTTTATGATTAGTTTATGAAATTACCCCATACCCATATGAAAATTTTGTACACCGAAATTGGCCAGTGAATTACACTTAGTTTCTTTAGGGAAACACCGAAAAATTAAAAAAATATTAAAGGTTACTTTATCTTCCACTAATTGGATGTTTTGCATTACTTGCGTTTGTAACAGTGATGTCATCAGGCATTTCTTTGAGAAGCTTATAATTCCATAAATGAATAACTTGTAACTACTTTTACGTAGTAGAAATACCCATTTGTCACGCTGCAATAAAAGAATGAATTCATTACCTTAATTGTGAAATTGCAAAAACTGGTAATATTCCAAATGTGACTAAAAATGAAACTGATGATGTGATTCAAAAATATTATTCATTTATTAAATAAAGTTTTATTACAAAGATTTGCAGCGGATTTGAGGCTAAAAATTTGGTCGAAATTATTTGGACACAACCTCGAAGCATTTTCGAGTTGAGTTTTTTTTTACACAATTTGTGATGATTAGTGCAGTGTAATACTCAAAATAACAGTATTGTATATATTTCCAAACTTTTCTAGGAAAATGAAGCGAGCCAGATTTAACCAATAAAATAAATTGTCTCATTCATTAATTTTTTTTTCACCTGCTCTTTAAGCAAATCTAAAAAATATGAATACAATGACATTGGATTATTGGACCAAGTCGACGGCGTAACGTCATCTCAACCGCCCCTGAATTCTATTCTAATCTGTATCTTTTGTGCAGATGGAACGATAAATCCCGCCAGCTCGACTAGGAACCGCGCACTCCGCTTCAACCACGTTTTTCTGTGTTATTTAATTTTAATTCTGTTTATATGTTCAATTCTTATTACTCTGATATTAAACTACAACTGAACAAGTGTCAAAGTTTCAAAAAGAGCACTAAACAACATTTTAAATTCGCCATACCATCTTGTGAATTTTTAAACAACAAATAATTCTTATTTGAGATTAAGATTCAACATCAGATAATTTATATGAAGGAAACATTCACCAACAAAATATTTACAAAACAAAAACTAGCAAAGATTTTTAAAAAACAAAAGATCTGGTGTGAAATAAAACTTGTGCAAATAAAAATATTACGTGAGGTGAGAAACCGCAAAGCATGAAAATTTATTTTCAATTTAAATTATATCTACTACAAAGAAAATTACTGAAGTCAAAATTGTGAAATAGAGAAAAAATTGTATGAGATGAAAAATTGCAAAGGTACCAAGTTTACATGAGTTTAATATTTGACACACTTTATCAACGATTCAAACAAGGAATTTATATGATGTTGCATTATGCCCTGATCCAAGTGATTAATTACTTAAAACAATTTGTTTTGAGAGTTTATATTGTGGACTGTTTCCCCAAACAAAACACATGATAAATAAACACAAAATGTATCAGGCGTTACGAGGAAAGCTCCTCGATGATGTAATTATTCACATTGAGAGGGAAATGCGTCTCGGTGATATGATGATGATAACGATGATAACTGTCTAAGGAGAGAAATCTTTACTCCCCCCTGTCAGTCCACGATATTATGAACTTTATAGCCTTTTTCCACAATGGGGCAACGTTAGGTTAATTTAACTGCCGTAAATGAACTATTAATCTCCTAGTAAGTGTTTATCTAAACAACTCTAATATCTGTTAAATTGTGTTAGAACCAGTTAACGATAAAAATCCTAACGTGATCTGTGAACTGTGGCATCATCGTCGTTACGATTAATTGTCGTTAAACAAACTAACTTTTTTTAACCTATTCACCGCGTCTTTTCACCATGCTTTCACACAGAGAACCAAACCAACAATGACGCTTTCACCTCTCTACCATTCCGCCCTCTTCTAACAACCCTCTAACTAAAATTCCAAGCAGAAAACTACCCACTACCCAAAAGCGTTAACGTGCACATGGTTACCTATGTTTAACACTTTTTTTGATTGCATTTTTTTTCTTTTAAATTCAAATTAATCAAATGCGATTTCGCGCCGCTGTTAATTTTTTTCAGCGCGAAATTTTAATTCAAATTCGGTCACCACAATGTATTTAAAAAATGTGTTGTACAACCTCTATATTATAATATAACAGTTTTCATACTTTTCTTACGTTTTCACAAGTGCTACATTTGCAGTGGCTTCTATAGGTTATTTGAAAATGCCAAGATCTTCAGAATTATCCATGTTTTGCTTTTTTACGTTGTTGTTTGATTATCATGAACGGACTTGTTGTTATGGTAATTGTCTAATTGTGTATCCTGAATCGAAATCTACTTTAGAAATTCTCTTTTAAATGTTCAAAAATCGAGTACACAAAAAAGTAACATCTCGACACATAAGAAAAGTGTGTTTTCCACATTCCAACAGCATTTTCTTGGTTGCATTATTTTCCGTAGTTAAAGAAGAAAGACATTTTACCGCTTAACAAAATCTATCCTATGTTGTTTATAGGGCTATCTGGAGTATCATCTTCTTCAACGTTAGCTTCTTCTGACATTGAATCTTCATTTCTTCCAAAAATAAAATTTCTCAACCTGTATCTAAGATCTAAAGCATCAGGATGGTCATATAATGCTCCTTTGGACCTCATTTGTCCAAAAAAATGCTCTAAAACATTTTGGTTTAGTCTGTATGTTAAAATGTTGGAGTAATTAAGTGCAAAATTGTCTTTCAAGTCATTAAATAACAGTTTAAGAGCATTATTGGCCTGAATAATTGCTTGAAACGGCATCAAAAACGGTTTTCCTTTAACTCTCATCGTACACATAGTGTCTGACATTGTATCTAAATTTTTTTCTTACACCAAGGTTTCTTTCCATCGACAGCCAAATTTCCATATAATCCTCTATTACCGCCCTCCAAATTGGAAACGATACTACATACATAAAATCCTGCATCTTCTATAAATTTAATAACTTCATATACCTAATATTTCTTGCGTTATCTTCTGATTGAAGTTAAAATATAATATATCAGGAAGTCTGGAACATACCTGGAATTTTTTTTATTTTTTTAATCCATTTTTTTTAAGTAGTCGATAGAGTCGTGGTCCTGCAGAATGTAAAACAGCTGCCTGTGAAATTTCTGTTACTCTCCAGACTGGTCGTATGTGAGGATTTTGGAGTTTTGTCTTGGAGTGAAAATTGTTTTTATATCGAACCTTCGCAAGAAACATGTGCTTAAGGGTATAGAAACTTCAAATTTTAGAAGTAAAATAGGTAGAAAAAATGCGAAAAAGGCACTCATGATCAAAAATAGACAAATAGGCATAAACAAGTAGGGCTCAAATTAAAATAAAGATTTTACCAGATACACATTTATATATAACTTTCATTTGCCTACAGTCAAAATGAAAGGGCCCTTAGAATCCGCTCTTTACTTATAAATGACACAACAGATATAAAATTATTTCAACAAATATAGTCAACAGAATTACAACAAAAACACTGACTACCAACCAGATTTACAGACTACTTTGGCTAAAACAGAACACACATTAGTTTGCATTAAATTGAAATTTATGCATTAGTGGTAGTGTACATACAAGTGCGTAATTGCAAGTCACAAGCTACGTCACTGATAAGTGATAACAGCTTACATGATCAGTAAAATTTTTCCTACTTTCTCTGTCACTAAAATAAATTACTTAGCTTGACTCTAGGTAAATAAAAATCCAAATAAATTACATTCTGTCACAGATAATCTTTTAGTATTTAGATTAATTACTAAAATCGTGATATAAATATTCACGAGTTTTAATAAAATACATGTACATACTACACGCCTACAGGCAGCCTTTCAAAATTACTGCTGATACTAAGATGTTTATGGATTTATTCGAACACCTGAATAAAAATTTTTTCTTAGCTTAAGCTTGGGAAGTAAAAACAAGCTGACACCTGATTTCTTGAAAGGTGCATGTTGTTGGGTGAAAACAAAATAAAAAGTATTAAGGATTATGCATATGTTAAATAAGTTCTTAAACTTGTTAACTACACGGTTACATTGCAGCTTGTCAAATTATAATCTCGTAATTTTTAAGGTATTGTAAGGTTTCACATTGAAAAGTAGCTTGGTGAATTTTTATTTTGGTATATATTTATATTTTTATAGTGAACATTTAACATGTTTAACACCGAGTTCCTTAATGTAAAATATTTTGAAACACCTCCATCAACAATGTTATTGATCAAGTTAAAAATGGTTTACCTATCTAATTTTTCTAAAACTTGGGAACGGAATGTTACTTTGTATTTATGAAGTAGTTATGAAGTTCATTAAAAAAACATGCATAGTCACCTTTATCAATTTATCTAACAAACTGAGCTTGTTCAATCGTGCTTCAAGGACGAGGGAAGCTCTGCCAATATAATTTTCGTAGGTATGTACTTAAAAAAAATTTAATTTTTAACGGAAATTCTGTTCTAAATAAAATTGACGTTTTTTTACAAATTTTATTGTAAAGAAAAAATAGTCATTCACATCAAACAAAATTTTTAAAATTAATTGACAAAATCTAGATCGTACAAAAAGTAAATGAACTTGTCAAACCATTATTGCATAATTTTATTTTATTTTTTAATTTTTATTATCAAATATATTCACTTCCGTATGAACACAAACATTCCAGTGTTTTTTGCACTGATCAATCACTGTTTTTTTGTGGGATTTTTTATGTTAAGAATAAACTCTAGAAGCACAAACCGTTTATAAAACATTAAAACTTTAAAATATTTATTACAAAATAATGGTATTTTGGCAAGGTCGTGGTCAATAATTGTAAACAATATAATTTTTTCACTCGAAATCAATGGCATAATACAATGCAAGCGTGAAATTACATCCTCTAAAAACAAAAAATAGACAACCAGTAAAACACTTAGTCGGTTTGGTGCCGGAGTTTCACGGCATCGTTCAAGTGCGATGGTGGTGTAATGGTCAGCATAGTTGCCTTCCAAGCAGTTGATCCGGGTTCGATTCCCGGCCATCGCAACTTTTTTTTAATGCTTTTTGTACTAAAATCTTGTTTTTTTCAGGAAAGCAAAATGTGGCCACTTCTAGCACTCTTCCTCGCACTTCTATCACCAACAGTCCTGTCCCTAGAATTAGAAGTTTTAAACGAATGGAACTTGTTGGACCTCAATATTCCGTACGATTACGGTTTAATCAACAATTTTAGGTACGCCGACAATGCGAAACCATGAAGAATTTTGATTGAGTATCGATTGCAGGCCCGAGACTAACGTGTTCACTGGACTTGAGATAACTAATGACAGGATATTTTTGTCTATTCCACGGTTATGGTCAGGCGTCGCTGCCACTCTGACCGTGATTCCTCGGCATACGCCTCCTGGTTCCAGTCCGCGCCTGGAGGCGTATCCTAGCTGGGATTTCCATAAGCTGGGGAAGGGGCAGAATGACAGCTGCGATGGGCTCACTTCCGTGTACCGAATGAGGCAGGATTCTTGCAACAGGTTATGGGTGAGTTTTTATCTTGTGTGTGGATTAATTTGTGTTTCTGGAATTTCTTTAATGTTTATTTTCTTTGAAATGTATTTATTAAAAATAGATAATAGATCAAACAAATTTTGTGTCAGATCTCACAAATAACTTACATTTGTAAAAATATACAGGCTTTTTCATAAAAAAAAATCAACTTTGATATATAACCTTGAAATGGAACAACATCTTCTATAGATTACACTGCGTCAAATTATTTTTTAATAATTTTAGACACATGTGCAACGTTTTGCGACGTTGGGACAGCCTATGTCGCTATTCTCTATCGCTCTATATTTTGACATGATGACACAAATGAAGTGTTAGTTATTTTTAGAAATTTGTTTTTTAAGATTTAGAAACTTTTTAAAGTTCTTACAAGTTGTAAAATAAACTACCGAAGTGATTGTTGTGAAATTTTATAAATATTTTAGGAATCTCATATTGACGGCAAAACGCGATGCCAAATTTGTCTGGTCATATCTACCAACAATATAATAAAATATTATACTTCTGTATTTGTGATTTATAAATCCCCCTTGATTTTTTTCAATATTGCACTGCTAATTTTCTGTTCTGTCTAAATAATTTTAAGACCACTTTTTCTTTATTATGTATTTTTTATACCTAGTCGACAGTTTTGTACTATCTAGATCTTATTTGTATTTAACACTAAAAAACAAAATCATCAAGATTTCCTCACAACATTTTTTATTAAACTTAAATTATTGTTTAAAAAAAATATAGCTCTAATTATACACACAACTCAGTTTTTTTAATAGAGCACTCTATACACAGGGTGATGAAAAAATGATTTATAATCTGGATGGTACGTTGCTAAGAAGGCTCTGAAGAACTCAAAAAACATGGCCAAAAAGTCCATGAACAAAATTTTTGAAAATATTAAACTTCAAATTTGAAGAATAAACTTCGAAATTCTGATATCTTTTAATACTTTAATTGACAGTCTAAAATTCCGATAAAAATCATCAAAAATGACAATACAAGGGTTACTAGAAAAGTCAAACACGTTATTTTTTAAATTAATTAAACCAAATTTTAATGTAGAGTGTGTTTTGAAAGTGGATATTTCACTTTTTTCAAATAGAAAACCCTGTATTTTATTAGTTTTTTTTTGTTTTCTTTTTTCAATATCAACTTAAGAAAGTTAAAATATCGAAAAATTGAGAAATCGGAGTATAAAACGGTCGAAAAATTGAAAAACCTGAAGTTTAAAAAACGAAAAATAGAATATTCAAAAAGTAAAAAGCCGAGAAATCGAAAAATCCAAAACTAGAAAAATCGAAAAGTCGAAATACTAAAAAATCCTCAAACTGAAATATCGAAAATTTGAAAAATGGAAAAAAAATTGAAGAATCGGAAAACTAAAAAATCACAAAATCGAACGAAATATCCATAAATTGGGAAACTTAAAATATTGAAAAATTGGGAAATCGAAAAGTCAAAAAAACAAAGTCAAAAAATCGCAAGCTTAAAAAATCGAAAAATTGAAAAATCAAAAACCTGAAAAATCGAAAATTCGAAGAACTGAAGTAAGTACTAAAAATTGAAACTTTGGGAAGTCGAGAAATGGGAAAATCAAAAAATAGATTAATTGCGAAATCGGAAAACTGAAAATTCAGAAACGTCAAAATTTGAAAAATTAAAAAATACTGAAGAATTAAAAAACAGAAAAATCTGAAATTTAAAACATTGAAAAACTAAAATATCGGAGGAGTCGATAAACCGAGAGACTGAACAATCAAAACATCGAACCATCTGCATTTCGATAAAACGAGATGTCAAAAAATTGAAAAATCGAAAATTTAAAAATTCTGGAATTGGAAAAATTATTGAAAAATCTGAAGTTTAAAAAACGGAAAAATGAAAATCCAAAAATAAAAAATCGAAAAATCGAAAAATCCAGAAGTCGAAAAATCGAAAAGTCAAGGAATCAAAACATTGGAGAATCCCAAAACTGAAAGAAATATCCAAAGATTGAGAAAAAAAGTCAAAAATCGATTAACTGAGAAATCGGAAAACAACATTTAGCAAGGTCAGAATTTGAAAAATTGAAAAACAGAAATACTGAGGAATTGAAAAATCAAAAAACGAGAAATCGAAAAATCTAAAATTTAAAACATTGAACAATTAAAATATCGCAAAAAATTAAAAAAAAATTCGAAAATCTAAATTTTAAAAATCGGATAACTGAGAAATTGAAACATCAAAAATTTGGAAAATGGAAAAATTGAAAAACCCAAAAGTAAAAAATCGAAAAACCGAGAAATCCAAAGATCGAAACATCGGAAAATTCAAAAAGTGAAACATCCAGAAATCTAAAAATCATAGGATAAAGAAATTGAGGAGTTGAATCATCTGAATTCGATAAACCGAGAAATCAAAAAATTGAAAAATGGAAATATTTTAAAAAAGAAAAGTTAGAAAAATCGAAAATTTAAAAATCCGGACAATTGAAAAATTGAAATATAGAAGAACTGAAAACTCCAGAAATCGTAAAACCTAGAATTTTAACAATTGAAACATTAAAACATCGAAAAATTGAGAAAACGAAGTAGGTATAAAACAGTCGAAAAATTGAAAATTATAAGGCTTAATGAAAAACTAAAAATCCAAAAAGTAAAAAATCCAAAAATTCAAAAATCCAGAAATTAAAAAATTCGAGAGCCTAAAAACCAAAAAGTCGAACAGAAAAATCTGAAATTTAAAACATTGAAAAATTAAAATATCGTAAAATTGAAAAATGAAGAAATCGAAACATCAAAAAAAAAAAAATAAACGTTCGAAAATCTACGATTTTAAATCGAAAAACTGAAAAATCAACAAATCGAGAAATCGAAACTCGAAAATTAAAAAAAATTGGAAAATTGAAAACTCGGATAATTCAAAAATCAAAACATTGAAAAAGCGAAAAATCGGAACATCGAAAAATTCAAAAACTGAGACATCGAGAAATCGAAAAATAAAAAGATCGAAAAACCGAGGAATCGATAAATCGAGAGACTGAAATCGAAATATAAAACAGTCGGAAAATTGAAAATTATAAGGCTTAATGAAAAACTAAAAATCCAAAAAGTGAAAAACCCAAAAATTCAAAAATCTGAAATTTAAAACATTGAAAAATTAAAATATCATAAAATTGAAAAATGAAGAAATCGAAACATCAAAAAATAAAAAAAAATAAACATACGAAAATCTACGATTTTAAATCGAAAAACTGAAAAATCAACAAATCGAGAAATCGAAACTCGAAAATTAAAAAAAATTGGAAAATTGAAAACTCGGATAATTCAAAAATCAAAACATCGAAAAATTCAAAAACTGAGACATCGAGAAATCGAAAAATCAAAAGATCGAGAAACCGAGGAATCGATAAATCGAGAGACTGAAATCGAAATATAAAACAGACGGAAAATTGAAAAATCTTAAGTTTAAAAAACGGAAAACTGAAAATCCAAAAATAAAAATTGAGAAATCGAAAACCAAAAAAAGCAAAGTCGAATAATCGAAGAATTGAAGAAATGAAAAATCGAAACTTCGAGAAGTCGAGAAATAGTAAAATCAAAAATCGATTAACTGAGAAATCGGAAAACTGAACATTAATGCAAGGTCAAAATTTGAAAATTGAAAAACAGAAATACTGAAGAACTGGAAAATTAAAAAACGAGAAATCGAAAAATCTAAAATTTAAAACATTGAACAATTAAAATATCGCAGAAAATAAAAAAAAAATCGAAAATCTGAAATTTAAAAATTGAAAAAATGAAAAATCGACATATCGAGAAATCGAAACTCCAGAATTTAAAAAAGTGAAAAATTTAAAAATCGGATAACTGAAAAATCGAAACATCAAAAATTTGGAAAATGGAAAAATTGAAAACCGAGAAATCCAAAGATCGAAACATCGAAAAATTCAAAAACTGAGACATCCAGAAATCTAAAAATCATAGGATTGAGAAATGGAGGGGTTGAAACATCTGAATTCGAATAATCAAGAAATCAAAAAATTGAAAAATCGAAATATTTTAAAAAAGGAAAATTCGAAAAATCGAAAATTAAAAAATCTGGACAATTGAAAAAATGAAATATAGAAGAACTGAAAACTCGAGAAATCGTAAAACCTAGAATTTTAACAATTGGAATATTAAAACATCGAAAAATGGAGAAATCGAAGTATAAAACAGTCGAAAAATTGAAAATTATAAGGTTTAATGAAAAACTAAAAATCCAGAAAGCAAAAAATCCAGAAATTAAAAAATTCGGGAGCCTAAAAATCGAAAAGTCGAAAAATCAAAATATTGAAAAAATCCCAAAAAATTGAAAAAGCGAGAAATCGAAAAACTAAAAAAGTAAAAAAATCGGAAGGTTAAAAAATTGAAACTTTGGGAAGTCGAGAATCGGGAAAATAAAGAAAAAGTTTGGTTCAGAAGTCGGGAAGCTAAAAATTTAGAAACATTAAAATTTGAAAAATGTCTAAAATTGAAGAGGACAAAAATTGAGAAATCGTATCATTGAAACACTGGAAAATTGAGAAATCGAAAAATAAAAAAATCGAGAAACTTAAAATTTGAAGAATGAAAAAATTGAAAAGGTCCAAAATTGAAATATTGACAAATCGAGACATCGAAAAGTCTTAAAAACTTAAACACGGATTCATAAACCGTAGACAGAGGGTATAAAATTTAAAATACTTCAACTAATGTAAAATTGGAAATTACATCATTTCATTGTTGGTGATCGTTTTACCATTTGATAATACAATTTGAAATATAAATTTTGTCATTCGGGAACATTATGTATTAAATCGTTAAAATATTCAAGAACTTTGTTCATATATTATAAATAAATCGTTTAGAGTCGATATCGGCCTGAGTGCGCTCTGGTCTGTAGATCAAACAAGTTCTCAGGCGACATAATAGTCACTCGGTTTTTCACTGACTGGAACGATTTAATTCAGTTCAGGAATATCTCAGAGCAATATTTTTTGTCGTTTTGACGGATATACAAATTTTTGGATGTCTCTATCTCTAAAAGTCTGTAATTTTTTATTTTTGACCAGATTTTTTTTTAATCTTTGATAAGTTCACACGGACACTATATAGATTTTTAATGTTTGAATAATGCTCTGTTATGGAAACGGTTCCAATCAAAGTAAACTAATATACCGAGATTTTCAGAAAATTACAATTTCTGTTGGAGTAAACCTTTTGAACAATGCGGATTTTCACCGAAGATTCCGAAAATCATATATTTAATAGAACGTTTAATCACGACTACAAATAGAGTTAGAGTTCGCTTTTTCAAAACCAAAACTATATATGCACTTATTATTATAAATTATACACAAAAAGTAAAACATCTACTGTTTCAGGTTTTGGATGCCGGCGTCAACTTATCCCTTGAAGATTTCCAGCGAATTTGTCCACCAAAACTGGTGGTTTTTGATTTAGCCACCGACCAAGTTGTCAGAACTGTCGTTTTCCCTCGGCAAGTACTTAGGCCCAATTCGCTTCTAGCTAACCTCATTATAGACGAAACAGCACAAGGGACCTGCGATAGCGCTTTTGTGTACATGGCAGATACCGCAGCTCCAGGTAGTATAACCATAATAACAAATATTTGTCCTTGTACTAAAATAAATATACTTTGAGTTTAAATTATGATACGACGAAACTCCAAACTGTATTTATATAATGACGAAATATATATAGGTAAACATAGTGTCGGTCAATAATATAGATGTATTCAGGAATGGTGGTGTATGATGGAGCCCGAGACACCGCATGGCGTATAATGCACCCTACCATGTTCCCTGACCCCGATTTCTCCGACTATACCATTGCTGGGGAAAGATTCACCCTCATGGATGGAGTAGTGGGTTTAGCCTTTTCCCCGAAATTATCCACTGTGTACTTCCAACCATTAGCGACCGACAGGTTTGTATAACTGGTTGCCTATACTCGTTTTAACACAAACCTTTCAGACTCTTCAGCATACCAGCTTCTGCTTTGCGCAAGGGACCTCCTTCCCAAGACGAAGAACTGCCTATTACCCTTGTTGGTAAAAAAGCATCGCAAGGTTTAGGTCTAGCTCTGGACCCAAAAGACGACACGATCTACTTCAGTCCGGTCAGAGAAACTTCAGTTGCCGCTTGGAATCCAGTGACCAATCAACAAAAGTATGTTGATTTTTCTAAATTGTAAAAGACTGATTGTTTATTTTTAACAGATTGATCGCCTACGACCAAGACAAGCTTCAGTTTGCCGCAGAACTAAGATGGCGCGAGCAGGACAATTCTGTTTGGTTGCTAAGCACCAGGTTCCAGAAGTTCTTCAGAAGGACACTCAATCCCCAAGATGTCAATCTGAGGATAATTCGTATCAGTACCACGCCTAGTTTGCAAACGGGATTAACCAACAATTTATATTTTTAAGTAAAACTCTGCAATCACTACACTTTGATGACTAAATTTCTAAATTATTATTGATAGACAGATATATATTTATTTTTTTATTCTAGCTATGTACATGCACTGTAAATTTACCCATATCTTGACTGGTCATAGGAGTGTATATAAATGTAAATAAAATAAATTTGTGGAAAAGCCATTAAGTTTTATTGGTGTTTATTGTTTGAATAGAGTTGGCAAGTATTATTTAGTCATGTAACTGTGTACGAAAAGCATACTTGGGAAATCCTGCTTATTTAATTCTAGTAAATTCGTATTCATACGCTGTAAAGGATTACGTTTAATCCTCGACAAGCAATAATATTTACATGATAAAAGTGAAGATTTTTGTAAAGGTGACAGAGATTATCTCTATAAATACGATCTAAAAACCCACTAAAAGCAGTAGTTATTGGTGTGTTACAATCAGACGCTTTTGAGATGTTTGCTCGTGGTAAGTAGATTTTTGTGAAAGTATCTAATAATTATTTTCTAAAGTGGTAAAATCATAATACATTTACCTTTGTGTCCGAATTTGTTGAAATATGTTGATATTTTTTCAAGTTTTTAATGTGGTAATCCTTGTTTTTAAAATTTTTCGTAAGAAATTGTCCCATAGTTATTATATTTACTGAAATAAGAAACCAATATATTTATTTGGAGTGGAGATCATTGTAAAAGTTACACATAAACCAAGATTAGACTTAGATATTGTTTTCTTTTGTCATTACTAAATTTGTGATTTACACAGCCTCGCACAATAATATATTACAAGGTTCTACATAATGCCCTAATTTATTTCATCACTGACTTTGCTACCAACAGAATAATAAAAAGACGTCGAAGGACGCCGTGCTCCTTTTGGAAGAGAACCGTAGATTTCTCCTCTAAAATGTAGTTGTGGAATGTCATAACCATATTTTTTCATTAGAATCTAAATGAAGCGCAATACTCAAAATCCGGGAGAATATTGGCCAATACTATTTTTGACCTTGAATAGACACTTGATAATAAAATATATTTTTTCTTCTCAAGTTGTAAATGTCGTAACTTAAAAATTAACTTTCCACTTGAGAATCAAAATATTTTTTCCTCGACCTGGACAAAACCTTTATTGAACAGTTGAGTGGTATTCTATTTTCTCTATTGTTCCTTGCATTCTTTGTCAGGCAGGCAATAAGTTCAAAAACTTTTTATTCCAGTTTAATTTCTAAAATATTTTTAAGCTCGAGTCGTCTCCAATCATTAAAAACTTCCTCAGATACTAAAGGTCTTCCAGGAGATTTTCTTTTGTTGGCACTGCCAGTTTGAACAAATAAATTGACTCATTCATTCAATTCATCGTTTCAATTTTTTTTACAATATTAGGAGAAAAATCAGCAATCACATTTAATATTCTTTCTTAGAGTTCTTCGATTTTTTACATAACTACACAGAAAAAAGTCAAGTGGGGTTAAATCGAGTGACCTAGCTGCCTACTCAACTGCTCCCCTTCGTCCTGTTTTTATTTACTATTATAAACACAAATTTGATAAAATTATTTTATTTGTCATTCAAAAGCATACACTTTGAAACCTTGTCAGCAGTCGCCAAATCTTTAATTCATGTCTTTCACACCTCGGACGGACATTCGAAATGAACCACATGGAAACCCTATAATTGTTGAAAGGCAAAAGGTAAACAAAATTAGGTCTGACTTACGGTGTTGCCCGTATCAGTATTATGAGTTCCCGTTATCCTTATAAAAACTACAGCTCTCTCTTTAAAAAGAAGATTCTGCCAAGATCTACAATCTTTGTTTCGTAGATCGACCGCAATTTCCCAGTTTGAATTATTTACAGAAGTTTCAACCAAATATCTATAGTGCCTGCCATCTCCATCCCATAATAAAAGTTTCATTGTTGAAATCATGTAAGGTTGAGCTACGAATTGGTAATATTAACAACAAGAAGTAAAGATTTCGCTGAGGTACCCAGTTGTATGGTAAGATTTCCTTTGTCAAAAAAATGATAGGAAAAGCCTTTGTTCCCATCGTAGTCACGTGCATTACCATCCAGCAACGCGGAAGGATTCTCACTTTAAAAACTGACACATCTAGAATTATACTGCCTACATTCTTTCACTTACCCTTTAATCACAACCGCTTTCTTATCTAAAGTTGCAACGTTATAATTTGGGCAGATAATGCCATTTGTGGTTGTAGGGACGTCATTTTTGAAATACGCTTCAAAAGATATGATGTGAAACCCCTGATTAATAGAAAGTTAAATGACATAAATGTGGTTTAGGGTCTTACATTATTAGCGGTGTTATGTGTTCCCCCGATTTTTATGTACTTAACCACTTGCTGATTAAAAAACAAAACCTGGTCAGAACGACAACTAATAAGACTGTAGTCGATAACTCTTTTCCAGTTCTTTTGATCAAGCGAAACCGAAATGTAATAAGAATAGTACCTACAACGGTTTTTATTTAAAGTATAAGTGATATTTTTGTACCTACCGTTGATCGCCATCCCATAGTCGCATTTTAAAGTGATTTACAAAAGATGGAGCACCAAGCTTCACAATAATCGCACTTTTACCGTCTATATAGTGGGACGTAAACTTGCTCTCTACGTTTCCACCGCCCATCAACAACCAAGATGAATTTGATCCAGAAATCACTTCAGCTTTGTGTTGTACAGTCGCTAAATTTTCGTCCAAAACTTAAAACTCCCACTTTACTTATTTTGTCTGAATTTGGAGAAACATTCTTACGATAGAACCCTCTAGAGGTAGAAAGTTTTGTTTTGACTCCAACGATTTCGGCAATTGCCTGTAACAATTTTTCGCAATCGAATAATCTCGAAGGCCAGACTGTAGAGACGATGTCCACGACAGTCATCCAAGATAAACGAACACACTGTATAACTAAATCATCAACGTCGTTGTTGATTTTGCACCACTTAGCCACGCCTTTGAAAATTTCGATTTCGGGAGCAAAAAAAGTACTGCGTTCTAAAAGTTTAATCATCGATTTCTGCAACAAAAGTTTAATGTGTGTAAAATTGACACTACTCCGGTTTTACTTGGGACAGGTCGGTGAAACAGTCACCAGCAACGACTTCTAATGCATTAAGTTCCATGAAAGAATGGCAAGTTTGGAGAAGTTCTTCTAAATCGTAAATATTGGCAGTGTTGAAGACGGTGCAAATATTTTCCAAATTTAAAAGAGGTTTTATTTGTTTGATGAGGGCAGTCTGGAGGTCTGCGAATGAATACTGGTGGGCGAGTCCTAGCATCTGGAGGGTTGTTTCAACATCGGACAAAACATTGATGGTACCTGAAATTTCGAAATGAATGTGGTTCTGTTGTAAAAAATGGTGATCCACCTGTATAAATGTATTTCAACAGACTACGTAAAGCATCCAGAGACGCACCGGTTATGGTTATTTCGGTCTAAAATTTTTGTGTAAATATAATTTTGCAAGAACCTGTTAAATCTTGTACCTGTTTTGTGTTTTGCGGATCTTCGTATAGTAGAGACTCGAAGTATTCGCTCCTCACGGCCAGAATCACCTACAGTGTGATATTTTTTTGATAACTGTCTAATCAAGCAATTGGAAACTAACCTTGTGAGCATATATTTTTTCGCCATCAACGAGCAAAGCAATATCGGAAAATTTCTGGTTGAGGTAGAGTGATGCGACATCTCCGAGCAACTTGGTGGTGTCTGTAATAGTCACAGTTTCGCCAATTTTCACCATTTTCTTTAGATTTAGCACCGCTTAAATGCCTTTAAGTGACGGTAAAACTACTGCAGGTAAAAATTTTCTTTTGCTTTATATAGGTAATGTAAAATGATAACGAAAGGAAGCGTAACCGCTTCGGTTAGAAGGCCGATCTCTATGCACAAAAAAATTTAAAATGATACTGAATGAAAAAAAAAGATACTACAAACAGTGTCAAGTTCAGCATCAAAAGAAATGGGTACTGAAATTCCTTCCATCATTATTTATTATCGGACACTTCCCTCTGTCTAAACGGAGATTAAAATCCTGGACGTTTTTAAAGAAATAAATATCTGTTCTTCACCAGGAACAGGAACTTCTTTAAGTGATTATTTTACATTAGTGGAAATATTCGCAGTGCTTATTAAGCTGATAAAGCTTATGCTTAAACTTGGAAAACATATACATATTTTTGGTCTTAGTTGCTTACAACTTTATAATATCTGTTGCGTCACAGAAGACTCAAAACGTTTAACCAAATATGTACAAAATTTCATAAGATTTAGCAATAAATAGCACTCATATAACCTATTTAAAAATTCATTACTGCTTAAAATTAACTTGGTGTCACAATTATGGTTTCTAATTGTATTCCAAATTGCGTTTGTTTTCAAATTCCAAAATACAGTACAAAAATTGTACTTCTTTATAACAATAAATCGTTAATAAATTTTGAGTATTTATATACATTTAAAAAATGCAAAATTATAAAAATATTTTTAAACATCGACAGATATTTGCCTGACAATCCGCCCTCTGCTTACGATAGATAATTTTCTATTTGTTAAAAACATGTTTGTATTCTTTTATTTCACGATATAGTCGGTTCATAAAATGATAGAAACAAAATACCACTTCCGCCAGTATATGCTTACATTTCTCTAAACAAAAAATGTGTTCGAAAAAAAATGTTGTGTGCACGATGACTTTCGGTTACTTCTTTTAGATAAGTAATTCATGTTTTTATATCATGTATGCGGTCAGAAAGTCCACGTCAGTCCTGAGGGTTACTAATAAATAATATAATTAATTAGCAAAAAAAAACTGGATGAACGCCAAATCTTGATCCAATATTTCGTAGAAAATCGTGCAGGTAGTTAGATTGGGTGAATTCGTGAGGCAACGACCGATGAACCCATCATCAGAGCAGGTAAATAGATCACCCAGCGCTAATTCGCCGGCACCTCAGGATATCCAGTCCTTAGTTTTAAGAATTTTAATCGCTAAGAATAGACTGAGCTCCACTTTTAAATGGTACAGTTAGTCACGATTTCAATTTAAATTGACCTGAAGTTACTAAGTTAGTCTGGCAAATTTTTATATTTTCAATAATTATAAAATTATTAGTACTGTCCCCACTGCATATCAGGCTTCTTTATATTTATTTTAACATTACATGTATACTTATTATATCTTTATTTTATCTTATAAGGGTTAGTATAAAAAATAAAATTTGCTAAATCAAATTTTATAATTTTTTTGGATATCACAATTTATCGTTTCTCCCTTTTCTTCAATTTTACATTTTTTTTTTATATTACAATGTTTCGTTTTTCATTTTTTTTTTCATTTCTCAATTTTCCAATTTTTAAATTTTTTAGTTTAGCAAATTTTTGGACTTCTCCATTATCCGATTTTCCGATTTCTCTAATGATCAATGTTTCGATTTTACGACATTTCGTTTTTTCGAATTTGAACTTTTTCAATTTTGGGTTCTCCAGCTTTTGATTGTTCAATTTTTCTTCTCTTTGTTTTAACTTCTAAAGGTTATAATAAAAATGAAATTCGCAAAATCAAATTTTATGATCTTTTGAATATCACAATGATACGTTTTTCTCTTTTCTTCGATGTTACAATTTTTTTTATATTACAATTTTTCGTTTTTCTTTTTCTTTCATTTCTCAAATTTGCAATTTTTCGGTGTTACAATTTTTCATTTTTAGATTTTTCAGTTTTTCAATTTTTAAATTTTCGTTCTCCTAATTTTACAAGTTCTGGATTTTTGTTTTTCATTTTCTCGATTTTTTATTTTTCATTTTCTCGATGTTTATTTTTCATTTCCCCCATTTTTTAATTTTAATTTTCCCGATTTTATGTCACAATTCTTGTTTTTTTATTTCCCTTATTTTTTCAATGTTTCTTTGGATTTTTTAATTTTTCTTCTATTCAGTTCTTCAAATTTTCGTCCTTTGATTTTTCAATTTTTTATTTTTTAAATATTTCAGTTTAGCAATTTTTGGATTTCTCCATTATCCGATTTTCCGATTTCTTTAATGATCAATGTTTCGATTTTACAATATTTCGTTTTTTCGATTTTGAGCTTTTTCAATTTTGAGTTCTCCAGTTTTTGATTGTTCAATTTTACTTCTCTTTATTTTAACTTCTAGAGGCTATAATAAAAATAAAATTCGCAAAATCAAATTTTATGATCTTTTGGATATTGCAATTATGCGTTTTTCTCTTTTCTTCGATTTTACAATTTTTTTTATACTACAATTTTTCGTTTTTCTTTTTCTTTCATTTCTCAAATTTGCAATTTTTCGGTGTTACAATTTTTCATTTTTAGATTTTTCAGTTTTTCAATTTTTAAATTTTCGTTCTCCTAATTTTACAAGTTCTGGATTTTTGTTTTTCATTTTCTCGATTTTTTATTTTTCATTTTCTCGATGTTTATTTTTCATTTCCCCCATTTTTTAATTTTAATTTTCCCGATTTTATGTCACAATTCTTGTTTTTTTATTTCCCTTATTTTTTCAATGTTTCTTTGGATTTTTTAATTTTTCTTCTATTCAGTTCTTCAAATTTTCGTCCTTTGATTTTTCAATTTTTTATTTTTTAAATATTTCAGTTTAGCAATTTTTGGATTTCTCCATTATCCGATTTTCCGATTTCTTTAATGATCAATGTTTCGATTTTACAATATTTCGTTTTTTCGATTTTGAGCTTTTTCAATTTTGAGTTCTCCAGTTTTTGATTGTTCAATTTTACTTCTCTTTATTTTAACTTCTAGAGGCTATAATAAAAATAAAATTCGCAAAATCAAATTTTATGATCTTTTGGATATTGCAATTATGCGTTTTTCTCTTTTCTTCGATTTTACAATTTTTTTTATACTACAATTTTTCGTTTTTCTTTTTCTTTCATTTCTCAAATTTGCATTTTTTCGGTGTTAGAATTTTTCATTTTTAGAATTTTCAGTTTTTCAATTTTTAAATTTTCGTTCTCCTAATTTTACAAGTTCTAGATTTTTGTTTTTCATTTTCTCGATTTTTTATTTTTCATTTTCTCGATGTTTATTTTTCATTTCCCCCATTTTTTAATTTTAATTTTCCCGATTTTATGTCACAATTCTTGTTTTTTTTATTTCCCTTATTTTTTCAATGTTTCTTTGGATTTTTTAATTTTTCTTCTATTCAGTTCTTCAAATTTTCGTCCTTTGATTTTTCAATTATTTAATTTTTAAATCTTTCAGTTTAGCAATTTTTGGATTTCTCCATTATCCGATTTTCCGATTTCTTTAATTTTCAAGGTTTTGATTTTACAATATTTCATTTTGCCGATTTTGAATCTATTTCGGTTTTACGTTTTCCAATGTTTGACCTTTCATTTTTTTAATTTTTTGTTTCTTCAATTTTTCAGGTTCTTGATTTCCAATTTTTAGATTTTTGAAAGTTTTCGTTTTATACTTTTTCGTTTCTTAATTTTTGATTTTTCAATTTTATAATTTTGCAAAAGTAAATACATTAAAAAACTAAAAATCGAGAAACTTACAAATCGAAAAAATTAATGAATCCTAGAATTGTAAAGAAGAAAAAACACATCGAATAAAAAAAATTGAAAAATCCAAAAATTGTAAGTTGAAAAATCATGGTGTCAATCATCAGAATTGAAACGTGGAAAAACTAATTATTGAAAAACAGAAATATTGAAAAATTAAAAATCGAAAAATTAAAAAATGGAATAAATGAAAAAGTTTGGAAATCCAATAACTGAAAAATGAAAAAAATTTAAAATCATACCTTGGTTTTATGTACATACTATTTAAAATAAAAACTAGAAAAATTGAAAATCGAAAATTTGAAGAAATGAAAAATTGAAAAAATTAAAATTAAAAAAAAAATTTTAATCAAAACATTGAAAAATCGAATACGTACTTGAAAAAATCAAGAAAATAAAAATCGAAACGAAAGATTTCAAATCGAAAAATTGAAAACTGGAGAAACTCAAATCGAAAAATTGCAAAACCAAAGAAAAATGAAAATTGTAAAAGTTGACAAATTGCAAACTTAAACTTGAAAACTCAAAAATTGAACAACCCTAAAATTCAAGTCAATACAGCTGCAAGAGTGTCATTTACGTCACTGGTTTTAACTTTATAGAAGTTAATAGAACACAAAAATAGCAAAAAATTTTTTAAAAATTAAAAATTCAAAAATTCCGGAAACAAATCGAAAAATTGCAAAACCAAAAAAAAAGAAAAATACAAAAGTTGGAAAATTGAAAAACTAAAAAATTAAACTTGAAATCTCAAAAATTGCAAATCGAAAAACTGGCGAAACAAAGAAAAAAATAAAAAATTGAAGAACTGAAATATTCAAGTCAAAAAGGCTGCGGGAACTGTTATTTACGCCATTTCAGTTCATAGAGGTTATCAGAAAACAAAAATTACAAAAAATTTTTAGGAGTATTATTTTTCAAAAAAGCGGGATTCTCGTAAAATTTCAGCTGCAAACAATCTGTTGTCATTACATTTTAATTCTGCGAGTCGGTATAATATCAAAAGAAATGTCATAAGTCCCGGTAATAATGAAACATATAATTATCCGAACACAAAAAGCTAATTACAACTTTTTACAGCGCGATAACCACAATTTTTTTACCTTTAACCTACATTCTTCATCTACACATTTTCACGTTCTTGTGGTTTTTCCCAAGATATAGTTAACAAGCGTAGTCGTGATTTCTCCAGCGTCGGTAATTTATGAAAAACATTATTATTTAAAAATGGAAAATGTAATTTTCTGGTAATCACTGCGATACATCCCAACAAAGTGACGCATTAAATTATTAACAAACACGAAATTCCTTGTAAATATTGTTTGTGGAGAGATTATAAAACAACAACTATACGTGATAAGTTCCACCTCTGAAATGGGTTTGTGGGTTTGACGCTCGGTATTTGACGGTCAATATATTATAAAATGATTTAATTACCGACTTCGGTATAAGCGTCTGTGACTTCTAAGAATATTTTTATGTAATTGTTTTAGAATTTAAAAGCGTGCTGCAACGTTCGTGACCGATAAATTTCCCGCAGATAAATATCTGTTTATTGTTTTGGTTTTGTTGTTTATGTAGTTGACTTTTCCTGTGAATTAAAACATTAACAAAGATTTAAATTGTGTCGGTTTGAGATAAGCAGATCGAAATGGATTCGTTCGATTTAATTATAATAACTCTTACTGAAAACGAATGTATTTTACCATTTATTAAACAATTTCCGGTAATTGCGTATTTTTAGTAGCGCGACTTCACTGACGTACAAGTCAAATATTCTAACTGAAAGTGGCCACTACACGTGTGTCCATTACATGAAAAAAAATTGAGTACTTTTAAAAAGTGGCACGTCGTGGTGGAAGTCAATTTAATTTACGTCATGCGTGACCCGCACCTTCATTTTATTCACTTAAAGTATACTTAGATAGATAGATTTTAGCTATTTAATTGACTATTTAAAAATAAAAAAAAAAAAAATCGATGGATGAAAACTGGAAAATCGAAAAACCGAGAAATCGAAAAATCAAAAGATCAAGAAATCGTGGAGTCTAAAAGTCAAACAATTGAAAAACCGAAATAGGCCAAAATCGGAAAGTTAAAAATTAAACAATTTATAAATTAAGAAAATGACAATCAAAATATCGAAAAATCCAAATCTCGATAAAACTTAAAAATTCGAAAAATTGAAAAATTGAGAGATTGAAAGATCAAAAGAACGGGAAATCGAAAAATCGAAAAATAGAGAAATCGACAAACGAAAAGTTAAAAGTTGAAAAATTGGAAAAGCGGAAAAATTAAAAAACCAAAAAATGGAAAACTGGAAAAACTGAGAAACCGAAATAGGCCACAATAGAAGATTGAAAAACTGATAAATCGAAAACCTGAACAATCAAATTTCGATAAATCGGGAATGAAAAACTAACAAATCGAAAAATTGAAAAACAGAACATATAAAACCAGGAAGTCGAAAAATCGAAAGATTAAGAGATATTGAAAAATTAAAATATCAAAACACCGACACATCGAAAAATCCAGAAGTCAAAAATAAAAAAGCCGAAGAAATGAAATATTGAAAAATCCTAAAACTGAAATATCTAAAAACTGAAAAATCGAAAAATCAAAAAAGTGAAGTTGAAAAATAGAAACCTTAAAAAATTGAAAAATTGAAAAATTAAAAACCTGAAAAATCAAAAAACTAAAGAACTGAAGAACAGGAAAATCGAAACAAGGTCAAGAAATGGGAAAATCAAAACATCGATTGATTGAAAAATCGAAAAATTGAGAGTTAATAAAAGTCAAATTTGAAAAATTAAGAAATCGAAAATTTGACACAATGACAATTGAAAAACAGAAAATCTAAAACCGGGAAGTCGAATAATCGATAGATTAAGAAGTCAAAACATTTGAAAAATTCGAAAACTTGAAAAACTGAAATATCGAAGAACTGAAATGAAAAACTGAAAAATCGAAAAATCAAAAAAGTGAAGTAGAAAAATAGAAACCTTTAAACATCAAAAAATTGAAAAATCGAAAACCTGAAAATCAAAAACTTAAAGAATTGAAGAACAGGAGAATTGAAACACTCCAAGGTCAAGAAATGGGAAAATAAAAACATGTATTAATTGAAAAAACGAAAAATTGAGAGTTTATAAAAGTCAAATTTGAAAAATTAAAAAATCGAAAATTTCACAAAATGACAATTGAAAAACAGAAAATCTAAAACCGGGAAGTCGAAAAATCAAAAGATTAAGAAATAGGAACATTTGAAAAATTCGAAAACTTGGAAAAAATTGAAATATCGAAGAACTGAAATGAAAAATCGAGAAACCGAAAAATCTAAAATTTTAACAATTAAAAAATCTAAAATTTAAAAATCGAAAAATTGAAAAATCGGAAAGTCGAAGAATCCAAATATTGAAAAATCCCAAAACTGAAATACCGAAAAACTGAAAAATGAAAGGAAAACTAAAAATGGAAAACTAAATCAGGAAATCAAAACATTGAAAAATCGAAAAATTTAAAACAACAATTGAAAACAGGAAATCTAAAACCGGGAAATCGAAAAATCGAAAGATTAAGCAATCGGAAAATTGAAAAATCGAAAAAGTAAAAAAATTGATACATTGACAACTCCGGAAGCCAAAAATCAAAAAGTCGAAGAATCGAAATATTGAATAATCTCAAAACTGAAAAATTAAAGAAAAACTAAAAAATGGAAAACCTGAAAAATCCGAAAACTGAATTATCCAAAAACTGAGAACCTAAAAAGTCGAAAAATTGAGCAATCGAAAAATCCAAAAAGTGAAGTCGAAAAATCGAAACCTTAAAAAAACTAAAAAATGAAAAATCAAAAACCTGAAAAATCGAAAAATTAAAGAATTGAAGAACAGGAATATGGAAACCCTCGAAAGTCAAGAAATGGGAGAATCAAAACGTCGATTAATTGAAAAATCGAAAAACTGACAGTTTATAAATCTCAAATTTGAAAAATTGAAAAATCGAAAATTTGATAAACGACAATCGAAAATCAGAAAATCTAAAACCGGGAAGACGAAAAACCGATAGACTAAGAAGTGAAAACATTTGAAACATATCGAAGAACTGAAATGAAAAATCGAGAAATCGGAAAATCTAAAATTTTACATATTTAAAAATTAAAATATCAAAACACTGAAAAATCTAAAATTTAAAAATCGAAAAATTAAAAAAGCGACGATTGAAAAACAGAAAACCTAAAACCGGGAAGTCGAAAAATCGAAAGATTAAGAAATTGAAACATTTGAAAAATTGAAATATGGAAGAGCTGAAATGAAAAATCGAGAAATCGAAAAATCTAAAATTTTAAATACTGAAACATTAAAATACCAAAAAATTGAGAAATCTAAAATTTAAAAATCGAAAAAGTAAAAAGTCGACACATTGAAAAATCCAGAAGTCAAAACTGGAAAAGTCGAAGAACAGAAATATTGAAAAATCCCAAAACCGAAAGATCGAAAAATTGAAAAATGGAAGAAAAACTAACGAATCGAAAAACTGAAAAATCCCAAAATACTGAAATATCCAAAAACTGAGAATCTAAAGAACCGAAAAATTGGAAATCGAAAAATCAAAAAAGTGAAGTCGAAATATCGAAACCTTAAAAAAATCGAAAAATTGAAAAATCAAATCCTGCAAAATCGTAAGATCGAAAAATAATAAGTAAATTGAAAAATCCGAAAACTGAAATGTCCAAAAACTGAGAAAAAAAAATCGAAACTTGAAAAAATAGAAAAATTGAAAAACCAAAAAACCTGAAAAATCAATTAATTGAAAAATCGACAAATAAAGAGTTCATAAAAGCCAAAAATTAAACAATCGTAAAATTGAAGAGAAAAACTGAAAACCGAGAAATTGTAAAATCCAAAAATTGCCTTAAGTGTAAGGTTTTAAGATTTAGTCGCAAATTGTGTTCTGAAAATTATAATTATGCATTGTCTTTTGGTGTTCTTGAAAGTGTTACCAGTTTTTGTGACTTAGGCATTATTATTGATAGTCAACTTTCTTTTACTTTTCATATAAATAATATTGTTTCTAAAGCAAATAAAATATTAGGATTAGTAAAAAAATCTGTAGTAAGTTCTCAAATCTTAGATCTTTTATTGTTTAGTTTTCATCTTTTGTAAGGTCGATCCTCGAATACGGAGTTACTACATGGTCTCCTTATTATAAGGTGCAGTCAAAGAATTGAAAAAATTTAAAAAAAATCATCTAATATCTATGCTATAAATTCAATATATTTTTCATTGACTATAATTATAATATGATAATAAGTTATTTTGGGCTTGCATTACTTTCTAAGAGAAGAATAATGTTTGATATGTTCATCATCATCATTATATAGGTATAGCAAATTTATTAGTTGGTACTTTATCTGCAAACTTTGTATCTAAAATTAAAAACTTATCGGAGCTCAAAATCAACTACTAGGTAACTATGTTTGTACACTTTAGAAAAATAAAATATAAAAAGAGTTACATGTGAGATACGTATTGTGTGTTGCACTGAAATTTGATCAGGGTCCCGTTTTTATAATACTCACCCTGTATGTGCACATATAATTCCGAGCTTTATTTATAAGACGAAGCCGAGATAATTTGAGTTTATACTCCTTTTAATGTATTGTCATATAAATTTAGTTTTTCATAATCTGCATAACCCGACAACCTGTGACGACAAGTCGATGGTGATAAGATTTATTGCAAAGTAACTTTTAAACTGTATTTAAAAGTACAACACGTATTAACGTCATGAAGTTAATAAATTAAAATATGGTGGTAATAAATTTCAACCTTAGATAGTCTTACTTACACATTGAATTTAAAGTCAATGAAATACGCTTTAAAAATCCAAAAAATGAAAAAAGCAACAAATTTCGTTCCATGTGACGCACGTGAGTAAATACTTTTCCTCGACTCGTGAAAATGCACTACTCGGCTAAACGCCTCGTGTATTCTGTTCAGTGGTAGAAAAAATTCATGCGCATTTATGTGCACTGTTATATAAATAACTATAATCCTACACTATGGTACAGCTAAACTGATGATTAATATAATTATATTCACATTTGTGATCACGAATTTACAAAATCGAGTTTTTTATGTATTTTGAATTCCCTCGGGGACTTTTTTTATTAATACATTGGTGATTGATTTGTCACAAAAAAAGGTTTTCATAAACTATGCATGTCTAGAATTTTACAACAATTTTTCTTTTTTATGTCTATGTATTACGTTTTAACTTTTTTGGAAAATACGGATCTTAAAATGGACTAAATTTGTATTGCATATTATTATGCAAAGTTAAAAGGCTACATATTTAGTTCAAAATAGTAATAGTGTTAGAAAAATTACGTAAGTAATTATACGAGTTGTAAGGACACGAAACACGACATTAAGATAAGACAACAAAGTTAAAAAAATAATAATTCGTGTTTATTATACAGGGTCGTTAGAATGTATGGAAACGTGTAAATATCTTGAGAATTAATTGTAGAAATCAACTGAAATTATGTATATGGGTACAAGAAGTTGTGCTCTAATTCATTGTGAAAAATTTTTTTCTTATACCCCTATGCCTAATTTCAGCCATGCATTCTAGCGGCCCCATATTATAAATGTATAGTAATCTATAGACCTCTTTTTATACAAAACAAAATAATATTTCAATACAATTCAATCGTCGCATATTTTTTTCGGTGAGGTGTCGAAATTTAATGTATATGGATACTTAGTGAGATAATATAATTTCAAATATACGAATCTATCACTGTCATAAATAGTTCGACAATAATAATGTGCGAATACGTTAACCTACTTTGAGCTCCTATTAATACTTCTGGCCATTGTGTATCTTTATTGCTAGTAGTTGTTGCGGTTTTAACCAGAAAAAAAATCATGTAATAATGAAAAAAAAAAAAGAACTAGAAAATTAACACTGAACGTTGTGTAAAGTTTGGTTTGTGAGACAAAGTATATAATTTTAAAACACACGACCTTAATTATTAGTTAATTAAAATTTGGCACTTTACCTATTCAGATAAACAGTTTTTTTCGTAGTTGTGGTTTGCATTAATTAGTGCATTTATTAGATTTTATTTTATCTGTAAACCACTGAATTATCATCTTCCGGTTATTTATAGCTACAGAAAGCAATATTTTGTTTTTTTTTTAAGACGAGTACTATGACCTCATTTTCCCAGCATAAGAATGTTACTTATTCAATTAATGAAATTTGTATAGAATGGCGCTCAAGAAGACTAAGATAGATATAGGAAAGTAGTACAATAGATAGCGAAAATAAAGCGTCATTATTTAACTTAAGTAGGTATTATTATACTAAGTATATACTAGTGTTTACAGTTTGAATTTTTAGCGTGGTCATGCCACGTTAAAATTGTTTCCTTAAAAAAATTATTTTCAAAAATAATCCGTGAAAATTATTTTTCAGTCGTTTAAACTATTTAAATTTGATTTTTGGGTTTTTATTAAGAGCGGATATGTTACAATAAACAATTTTGTCTGTGTGACGTCTGTAACTTGTTTGTCTGTTGATAATTTTGAAAATTGTTGCGGAATTTTTGATATAAATCCTTTAATACCATGTGCATATTTCTAAACGCTAACGAAAATAATAAAATTTTAACTTTTTTATGCGATTCCTTGAATACTAGAATATAATGACTTGTTTTAAATATATCATATATTTTTTAAATGAAACATCCTATACATTTTTACATATTCTCACTGACTTCTTACTAAGATGAATAAAAAATCGCAATATCTATCAACTTTAAATATAGAAAATACTTAACAAAAAAGAAAGAGAACAAAAAAAAACTAGACTAAGATGGGGTAATAAAATATCGTGTCAATTTTGCAATTTTTCGACTTTTCAATTTTTCATTTCCCCAATTTTTCAAGTTCTTGATTCTTAATTTTCATTTTGTCGACTTTTTAATTTTCATTTTCAAGATTTTTTATCACAGTTTTTCGTTTTCTCATTTCCTTTACTTCTTCAATGTTTTCTTCGACTTTATCATTTTTCGTTTATTCAGTTCTATAAATTTTTCAATTTTTCGTTTCTTCTATTTTTCGATATTGCAGTTTTTCATTGTTCGATTTTTCAGTTTCTCTATTTTTAATTTTTAGATTTTTCAAATTTTTGTTTCCTCAGTTTTTCAAGTTCTTGACTAACATTTTTCATTTTCCTGATTGTATGTACATATCATAATTTTTCATTTTTTTTTTCTTTTATTTTTTCAATGTTTCTTTCGATTTTACAATTTTTCAGTTTTTGTTTGTTCAATTTTCGATTTAGAATTTTTTATTTTGTAATTTTTCGTCTTCAATTTTTCATTTTCCAAATTTTTCATTTCTCCAATTTTTCAAGTTCTTGATTCTTAATTTTCATTTTGTCGACTTTTTAATTTTCATTTTCAAGATTTTATATCACAGTTTTTCGTTTTCTCATTTCCTTTACTTCTTCAATGTTTTCTTCGACTTTATCATTTTTCGTTTATTCAGTTCTATAAATTTTTCAATTTTTCGTTTCTTCTATTTTTCGATATTACTGTTTTTCATTGTTTGATTTTTCAGTTTCTTTATTTTTAATTTTTAGATTTTTCAAATTTTCGTTTCCTCAGTTTTTCAAGTTCTTGACTATCATTTTTCATTTTCCTGATTGTATGTATATCATAAGCTTTCGTTTTTTCATTTCTTTTATTTTTTCAATGTTCCTTTCGATTTCATAATTTTACGTTTTCGCAACTTTAATTTTTCTCGCTTTACAATTTCTTGACTTCCAAATTTTTCAGTTTTTGTTTGTTCAATTTTCGATTTAGAATTTTTCAATTTTATAATTTTTCGACTTTTCAATTTTTCATTTCCCCAATTTTTCAAGTTCTTAATTCTTAATTTTCATATTCTCGACTTTTTGATTTTAATTTTCAAGATTTTATATCACAGTTTTTCGTTTTCTCATTACCTTAACTTCTTCAATGTTAGATAATAATAATAATAATAATAATAGTTTATTTACGGAATATACCATTACAAATCATAACAATAGTTACACTTTACATATTTAAAGCATTCTTCAGCTCCCTCTTAAAAACATTAATTGACACACCACAAAAGTTCAGATCATTAAACTCCATCGCCAGTTTAGCCATGCGGCATAACGGAGATTTTTGAGCATATAGTGTGCGATGGAAAGGCACTTGGAGCAAATGAGAACCTCTTGTGGCGCGATTAGGTACATGTAAAGAAAACATATTAAGAATGTCTGAACAATTTACACGGTTATTTAACACATTAAAAACAAAGCACAAATCAAAGTAATGGCGACGACTTATTAAGAAACTAAACCCGAAATATTTAACTATGAGTTCGTAATTATTCTTATCAAATATAACATTTAGTTTAAAACATAAAAATTTAATGAACTTTCTTTGAATTTTTTCAAGTCTAGACATATAGAGCTGATAGTAAGGTGACCAAATTATACAGCAGTACTCTAATAATGAGCGAACATATGAATTATATAAAATGCAAAAGACACGAAGGCTAGTAAACTCCTGACATTGTCTTAGAACAAATCCCAAGGTTTTATTAATTTTATTGACAATTTTATCAACATGTAGAGTAAAGGCTAATTTTGGATCAAACATTACACCCAAGTCACAAAAATATGCTACTTGTTCTACAACTACATCCGAAATTTTATAGTTGAATTCAGGTACTTTAACAATTTTTTTAGAGAATCTCATAGATTTACATTTGTGTATGTTAAGCTTAAGACTATTATCTGAACACCACATTTTAAACTTATCTAGGTCATTTTGAAGTAAAATACAATCAAAGGGAGAATTGATAGCTCGAAACAATTTCAAGTCATCAGCGTATAATAGAAAAAGACTGTTTTGAAATACATATTTTACATCGTTGACATATAATAAGAACAGAATAGGTCCCAAGTGGGAACCTTGCGGAACACCAGAACATGCATCAATTGATTTAGATAATATGCCATTAAATTCAACGTGCGACTTACGATTTGTTAAGTAGCATTCTATCCAGCCAAGCAAAGGATCAAATATCCCAAAATGTTTTAATTTATTCAGCAAATGTTTAATGTTGACTGAATCGAATGCTTTGCTAATATCAGTAAAAATACAATCAACTTCCGATCCCAGTTCATTCATATTAGTAACAAATTCCGTGAAAAGAAATAAATTGGTGGTAGTTGATCTCCCACTGAAAAAACCATGTTGCTCAGTAATAATAGTTTCTTTCACACTGTTTTCTTCGACTTTATCATTTTTCGTTTATTCAATTCTATAAATTTTTCAATTTTTCGTTTCTTCTATTATTCGATATTACAGTTTTTCATTGTTCGATTTTTCAGTCTCTCTATTTTTAATTTTTAGATTTTTCAAATTTTGGTTTCCTCAGTTTTTCAAGTTCATTTTTCATTTTCCTGATTGTATATCATATTCATAATTTTTCGTTTTTTCATTTCTTTTATTTTTTCAATGTTTCTTTCGATTTTAGAATTTTACGTTTTCGCAACTTTAATTTTTTTAATTTTTCAATTTCTTGACTTCCAAATTTTACAATTTTTCCATAATACAATTTTTCATTTTTCAATTTTTCAGTTTCTCAATTTTTAATTTTCGATCTTTCAATTTTCCTTTTTTGAAGATGAAGTTTTTGATTTTTATTTTTCATTTTATTGATTTTTTAGTTTTCACTTTTCCGATTTCATATCACCGTTTTTCGTTTTTTCATTTCTTTTATTTTTTCAATGTTACATTCGATATATTTTATAATTTTTCGTTTATTCAATTCTTCAACTTCTCAATCTTTGATTTTTCAATTCCTCGATTTTCCAATTTTTCCATTTTTTTCTTTAATTGTCAATATTTGGATTTTAGAATATTTTGTCTTTTCGCATTTGCAGTTGTTCGATTTTTAAGTTTATCAAATTTTCAATTTTTACATTATTCAATTTTTTGTCTGTTCAATTCTCCAAGGTCCTGATTTACAATTTTTCGATTTTTCAAAATTTTCATTTTACAATTTTTCGATTCGAAATTTCATGTGTTTTCAAATCAAAAAAATTGCAAAATTGCAAAATTGTAAAATGAAGTTAGTTATTTAATATGATTTTTTTTTTTGAAGAATTTTTTCGAATTTTTTTGGAAAATATCGAGGTTTACTTTTTGGTTATTCCACGAAGCCTAACTAAAGTTACATCAGATTTGGAATCTATGAATATTTCTCTATAAATTTAATCTTTTTCTCTTATTTTTTTTTCTGAAATTTTTTTTTCGAAAATTATTTGTCCATGTTTCTACATTATTTGAAGCGACAGAGTAAAAGTAACTTCAAATCCGTAATCTACGAAAATTTTGCTGCAAACTTATCCTTTTTTCCTAAAGAAAAAAACTCGTTTTAACTTTTTTTCTGAACATTTTCGAAAATTTGGCCATTTTTACCATTATGTGAATAAATTAACGAAACGTTGGTTCAAATTTGTAATCTATGAAAAACTCTCAATGAACTCGTCCTTTGATCCATTGTAATTTTCATTTTAATTTTAATATTGATTGGAAAATTATTGGAAAATTTTGGACAAATTCTTGTTTTTGTTGGTTCTTTGAGGAAACAGAGTCAAAGTTTCTATACTTCGCTTTTGTAATTTACGAAAACTTCTCCATAAAATTTAGGACCTTGTTCGTTTTCGAAGAGAGCTCGTTTTAACTTATGGAGAACCTTCGAAAATTATTTATTATTTGTCTGGATTATTCGAAGAGATTGAGCAAAAATGACTCCAGATTTCTGATTAATTGAGAATTTTCACTAAGACAGCTTTTTGTTCACTCGAGTCGAGCACCTTTTGAAAATTTTTCAATTTTTTTGATTTGAAAACAGATGAAATTTCAAATCGAAAAATTGAAAACACATGAAATTGCAAATCGAAACATTTGAAAATCTAAAATTCTAAACATCCAATAGTTCTAAAATTGGAAAAACGCGGAAAAACGCCGCGAAAACTAAAAACTTAAAACTCGAAAAAATTGATGGACCGAAACATTGGAAAGAAGAATAAACAAATTGAAAAATGGAGAATCCAAAAAATTCGAAAAATTATAGAATCGTCAGAACTGAAAAGTCGAAAAACTGTAACATTGAAAGACCGAAAAATTGAAAGCAAAATTAAAAATCGAAAAATTGAAAAATCGAATAAATGAAAAAGGTTTAAAATCAAATAATTGAAAGATGGAAAAATTCTAAAATCGTAAAATTAAAGGGAACATTTTTAAAATTTTAATTATTAGTTATTATATACATATTTAAAATGAAAACTAGGAAAATTTCAACTCAAAAATTGAAAAATCGACAAACTGAAGAATCTAAAATCGAAAAAACGAAAAAGAAGTTGAAAAATCAACAAGTTAAAAACCAAACATTGCAAATCGAAAAATTAAAGAAAATTAGAACACTGAAAAACCGAAAAATTGAAAGATTCATAAGCTGGAAAATCGGAAAACTGAAAAATTTAAAAATGAAAACTAGAAAAGATGCATAGGTATAGTAAAATTAAAGAAACAAAAAAAAAATTGGAATTAAAAAAAACAAAATCGAGACATTGAAAAATCGAACAACTGTAAAACTAAAGAAAATAAACTTGGTTGTTTAAAGTTGTTACAGACTGAAGAAAAACTGAAAAATTTGGAAATCGGGAAACTGAAAAATCTAAAATTGAAAAAACCAAAAAGAAGTTGAAACAAATTAAAGACTAAAAATTGTAAACCGAAAAATTGAAAAATTTCACGTTTAGAAAATTAGAACACTTGAAAACCGAAAAATTGAAAGATTCATAAGCTGGAAAATCGGAAAACTGAAAAATTTAAAAATGAAATCTCGAAGAGATGTATAGGTATAGTAAAATTGGAGAAACCAAAAAAAATTGAAATTTAAAAAAACAAAATCAAAACATTGAAAAATCGAAAAACTGTAAAACTAAGGTAAATAAACTTGGTTGTTTAAAGTTGTTAAAGATTGAAGAAAAATGGAAAAATTTGGAAATCGGGAAACTGAAAAATCCAAAATTGAAAAAACGAAAAAGAAGTTGAAAAATCAACAAATTAAAAACCAAAAATTGCAAAACGAAAAAATTAAAAATTTCACGTTTAGAAAATTAGAACGCTGAAAAACCGAAAAATTGAAAGATTCATAAGCTGGAAAATCGGAAAACTGAAAAATTTAAAAATGAAAACTCGAAGAGATGTATAGGTATATTAAAATTGGAGAAACTAAAAAAAATTGAAATTAAAAAAAAAACAAAATCAAAACATTGAAAAATCGAAAAACTGTAAAATTAAAGAAAATAAACTTGGTAATTTAAAGTTTGTAAAGATTGAAGAAAAACTGAAAAATTTGGAAATCGGGAAAAAGAAAAATCTAAAATTGAAACAACGAAAAAGAAGTTGAAAAATCAACGAATTAAAACCCAAAAATTGTGATAAGAAAAATTGAAAAACTTCACGTTTAGAAAATTAGAAGACTGAAAAACCGAAAAATTTAAAGATTCATAAGCTGGAAAATCGGAAAACTGAAAAATTTAAAAGTGAAAACTCGAAGAGATATATAAGTATAGTTAAATTGAAGAAATAAAAAAAAATTGATATTAAAAAAAAACAAAATCGAAACATTGAAAAATCGAAAAACTGTAAAACTAAAGAAAATAAACTTGGTTGTTTAAAGTTGTTCAAGATTGAAGAAAAACTGAAAAATTTGGAAATTGGGAAACTGAAAAATCTAAAATTAAAAAAACGAAAAAGAAGTTGAAAAATCAATAAATTAAAAACCAAAAACTGCAAATCGAAAAATTGAAAAATTTCACGTTTAGAAAATTAGAACACTGAAAACCGAAAAATTGAAAGATTCATAAGCTGGGAAATCGGAAAACTGAAAAATTTAAAAATGAAAACTCGAAGAGATGTATAGGTATAGTGAAATTGAAGAAACAAAAAAAAATGTATTTAAAAAAAAACCAAAATCGAAACATTGAAAAATCGAAAAACTGTAAAACTAAAGAAAATAAACTTGGTAGTTTAAAGTTTGTAAAGATTGAAGAAAAACTGAAAGATTTGGAAATCGGGAAACTGAAAAATCCCAAACTGAAAAAACGAAAAAGAAGTTGAAAAATCAACAAATTAAAAACCAAAAATTGCAATTCGAAAAATTGAAAAATTTCACGTTTAGAAAATTAGAGCACTGAAACACCGAAAAATTGAAAGATTCATAAGCTGGAAAACCGGAAAACTGAATAATTTAAAATGGAAAACTCGAAGAGATGTATAGGTATAGTAAAATTGAAGAAACAAAAAAAATTGGAATTTAAAAAAAAACAAAATCGATACATTGAAAAATCAAAAAACTGTAAAACTAAAGTAAATAAACTTGGTTGTTTAAAGTTGTTAAAGATTGAAGAAAAACTGAAAAATTTGGAAATCGGGAAACTGAAAAATCTAAAATTGAAAAAACGAAAAAGAAGTTGACAAATCAACAAATTAAAAACCAAAAATTGCAAATCGAAAAGTTAAAAGAATTCAAGTTTAGAAAATTAGAACACTGAAAAACCGAAAAATTGAAAGATTTATAAGCTGGAAAATCGGAAAACTGAAAAATTTAAAAATGAAAACTCGAAGAGATGTATAGGTATCGTAAAACTGGAGAAACCAAAAAAAATGAAATTTAAAAAAAACAAAATCGAAATATTGAAAAATCGAAAAACTGTAAAACTAAAGAAAATAAACTTGGTTGTTTAAAGTTGTTAAAGATTGAAGAGAAATTGAAAAATTTGGAAATCGGGAAACTGAAAAATCTAAAATTGAAACAATAAAAAAGAAGTTGAAAAATCAACAAATTAAAAACCAAAAATTGCAAAATTTCACGTTTAGAAAATTAGAACACTGAAAAACCGAAAAATTGAAAGATTCATAAGCTGGAAAATCGGAAAACTGAAAAATTTAAAAGTGAAAAGTCGAAGAGATGTATAGATATAGTAAAATTGAAGAAACAAAAAAAATTGTAATTAAAAAAAACAAAATCCAAATATTGAAAAATCGAAAAACTGTAAAACTAAAGAAAATAAACTTGGTAGTTTAAAGTTGTTAGAGACTGAAGAAAAACTGAAAAATTTGGAAATCGGGAAACTGAAAAATCTAAAATTGAAAAAACGAAAAAGAAGTTGAAAAATCAACAAATTAAAAACCAAAAATTGCAAACCGAAATATTCAAAAATTTCACGTTTGGAAAAACCGAAAAATTGAAAGATTCATAAGCTGGAAAATCGGAAAACTGAAAAATTTAAAAATGAAAACTCGAAGAGATGTATAGGTATAGTGAAATTGAAAAAACAAAAAAAATGTAATTAAAAAAAAACAAAATCGAAACATTGAAAAGTCCAAAAAAGTGATACTAAAGTAAATACCTAAACTTGGTTGTTTAAAGTTGTTAAAGATTGTAGAGAAATTGAAAAATTTGGAAATCGGGAAACTGAAAAATCTAAAATTGAAAAAACGAATAAGAAGTTGAAAAATTAACAAATTAAAAACCAAAAATTGCAAATCGAAACATTGAAAAATTTCACGTTTAGAAAATTAGAACACTGAAAAACCGAAAAATTGAAAGATTCATAAGCTGGAAAATCGGAAAACTGTAAAATTTAAAAATGAAAACTCGAAGAGATGTATAGGTATAGTTAAATTGAAGAAACAAAAAAAAATGTAATAAAAAAAACAAAATCCAAACATTGAAAAATCGAAAAACTGCAAAACTAAAGAAACTAAACCTAGTTGTTAAGGATTGCAAAAAATTGAAAAATTTTGAAAACTGAAAAACATAAGACAAAGAAATTAAAAGTTGAAGAACTGAAAAATTCAAGTCAAGTATGGTTTACACTACAGGTTTTTACTTTATAGAAGTTATTTGAAAACAAAAATCGCAAAACATTTTTGTGAATTTTGAAACAATCAGATTTTATTGAGCTGCACTTCGGGGGCGAGGGAAGTTCTGTCGGAATGACTTTCGAGCATTTTTTTTTTAAATGTAGCCACTTCCGTTACATACAGGTACTCTTATTATGTACTTAAAAAAAACATGAGTTGTTGTGTAAAAATTCGGGGATTTTTTAAAGGTTTCGTTCACATCACGAAAACTTTAAAAAGACAAAACTACTGTAATAAACTAATTATTACCGTATAAATCGTAATAATAATAATTTAATCCGTAGTTTCCAATTACTATTACATTAATTTGAAAAAGATGATGATTTGCAAAATGGTAATTGTAAATTACAAGTACTCATCTCAACGCATCACCGCTTAAAACCCCTCAAACGTCAATCGCACGTGTATTTTCCCACGTGACATCACGCTCTAGTGCCCCAATAATCACCACTAGAAACTGCAAGTTCACCATTCCACAAATCGGCGCCGAAATCTTCTTCCTCCTCCACTCCAACCTTTGACCCAGCACCACACGCGCACCAAACCAGTCCCAGTTCTCTTCGTCTTCAATTGGTGGAAGCGCCGTGACACTCGAAATTACTCATTTGACGTCCGTATATATTTTTTACAATGTGCTAGCTCAAGTGCCAGTGTTGGTGCAATCTTCACAGTGTAAATACCGCAAGAAGTCGAAACACGCGTCCGAGACGATGGCTAAAGGCAAGTCAATACTAAACATTTTATTTTTCTGGTCGCTGGAAATCCGACCGCACACCGCAGGTCCAGAAAGTTGAGAGTCGTAAAGGCTTGTAACGGTGTTCTTAAAGTCGGTGATGCAACTACTAGAATTAAAGAGGAAAATAAGATTTTAATTTGTAGTAAACAGCTTGATGGAGGAAAAATGAGGTTTTTATGTGCCTCCTAGTGATAACGCTTTGACTGATGATTAGTTTGAATTAAAAAGCGATTTCGCTGGGTCTTGTCGACGTGCGTTTTTTAATTTGGCTTATTTAAATTTCTATGTCATTATCTGTGTCAGTGCCAATGCCGCTTTTGTTTAAATATTTGCGTATATGCAAATTGACGCGGCAGGAAATTATTGTTCATGTTTGAACAATGAACATGTGAACGATAAATTTTGAATATCTATTTAAATTTAGTGTGAGATGTGCTGGCGGTTTTGTTTTGTTTTTATTTTTTTTTATTATTTTGATTAACTTCTGAGATCATTATATGTAAATTTATTGCTAGAAGCACGTAAATAGGATACTCGTATCATCGTATTTCACGATTTTGCAATAACTTATAATCAAACGCTAATTATAAATTTTGTCTGTATTTTTCCGAGATTGTAAAATTTCGAGTTTTTGTATAATTTTAGTATGAAGATAAATTTAAATGAATGTCACAAATAGTGTAAAAAAGTGAATTAAACATAAGATTCGTTCTAGTGAGTTTCAGATAAGCTGTTTGCGTTGATATAAATTTTAATGAGATGTTATGATCTATAATTAAGTTATATCACAGTGGAATTTCCTGAAAATCCAGAAATAATGTGGTCAAAGACATTGTGACAGATTGTTATTATGGGTTTAGGTAAACAATTAAATACCACCGGTGGGAATTTTATAGAAACTTAGATTTTTTTTTAAAGTACCCAACTTTGTCAATATGCAAAATGACATTTAAAAGCGACTAAATCTAATTATTTTTGCATATGTTGCATATTTTTACATATTTTATTTATATATCGATTTTTGCATTAATTAAAAAAAAACTTACTTAAATTAATACTTTCCGAAACAATATTCAGTGTATTCGTGTCCAATTTAATCCTGGAAAAAAGCAAAATTTCTGGCACAAATATAGTATAATAGTTTTTGTATTATTTGGTAATAAAACTCGAAAAAGCTGGCTTTCACCAAGCTTTTCTATGTTTTTTTTCTAGAATTTGTAAAATTAACATAAATTATCACATGTGCTTGTGTGTATTTTTTTTTTGTAATCCTAAATTTTTTCTTAATTTATGCTAGCAGATAAAATTTAGTTTGTTTTTATTTGGAATAAACCCGCACCGGTATCAGCCAACATTGTGACCGAAGTTCTGTGGAAGCAATGGCCCGTAAATAAGTTAGGATTATCTAAATTTAAATAATTAACAATTATTTGGGGCAAACATCTAAATGTGTATAAACTATAAACTAATGACTTGATTGTGACATTTTCCTTTTCTCAATGTTGCATATTTTTATAAATTCCTGTAAGTCCACTGCATCATCACTGACCACTTTAAAAGTTCTTGGTCTGTGAGTTTTGTTGTCTGGAATTTTGACGATTAAAACTTTGTAGCTTATAAAGTTCATTGTGATGACAAGCCCTAGAAATGCCGAGGATTGAAGCAACCTCGATTAATGTCAAGGCTTAGAGTAAACTGTTCAAAACATAACCAATTGATTACTTTTATCATTAGAATTTATTAAATTATCGTTCAGTGCTCTAGATAGACCAAAAGTTTGTGGATTTCATAATCAAAATGCTAGCAAAACATTTTTAAATACCTTGTAACGTCCAATTTTAGATTTTCCACAATAAAATTAAATTTTGAAATTCTAAGAATCATTAAGTTGAATGTCTGGAGAAAATGGGTAATTACGTCAAATGGGTAAATATTCACTAATTACATCCGCTGACGTTGAACGAAAATTTTCAAATTATAGCTATATGGCCACACTTGGATAGAAATAATTGAGACATGTATAGTTTGTAGAATAAAATATGTATCTTAATATTTGCAGATATGTATGCATTTAATATGTATTACTATGTGCATAAGATTACTAAAATATATTTTGTGAATAACTACATTTTAGTTGTAAATATTTAGATTCCATTACACATTTGTAAATATATTTTGCTCAAAATCTGTGCCTACAAATTCAAAAATGTTAATGGATCAAGTTAAGATTTCAAACTTTTAAAATTTTTCAACTGTTAAAACTGTAAAACATAACTGTAATGAAAAACAGAAAAACCGTCAAAGAGTATAAAGAAAATAATGTAAATTACTTCGTTGTTAAATGTGTATGATATAATTTTGTATTTATATTTGTCAAATTATTTACAATTATTTTCTGTCTATGTTTTATTATTTTATCTGAGAAGTCTCGATAAGTTCAACGTACAACTAAAACGGTAATAAATGTACGATACCTACGACATAAACCGGTTTTGTATACCAGTTTTAGAACAAAATGCATATTTTCCAGCAATATCCAACATAATTTGTGTTATTAAAAGAGAAGCAAATAAATTTCGAAAAAAGTAATAAAAGTAGCAATTGCTAACTATTCATAGTTGTTGTTTTAATGAATGTCAAAGTTGGCAGTGATTGCATTTTTTAGTGTTTCTGCGATTTTTCCAGCGTCAAATTAAGATATGTACAATAAACTTTTATCGTTGTGTGTGTACAGTTGCGAGCACAGAATCTTGGGCAGGGTTTTTCTGTCACTGAAAAAATTGGATATAGTTTAGGCTTTATTGTCATCATGACTGACGTGTAGGTGTCAAAGTCAGTTTCACAAATTATGTCAGTGAAATGACATTACTGCACTTACTGTATATCTGAAAAAGTAGAAAAAAATTTGGGGAATTACTGTAGGTATTCAAAATTAATTTTAATACGAACGCAGTGATAAAATTACTATTGGAAAAAAAGTTTCAATTTACAAATGTCATCATTAGGATCACAACAACTGAAAAATTTCCCTTTTTTTACATTTTCTTAGAAATTTTGTTGCTTTTTTTATCAGTCATTTTTTTTTCGTTTTTTTTTTGTTGCACATTTTTGTAATTTTTCTTGTAATTTTGGGTAATTCTTTGTTGTTTTTTTTCACTTTTATTTATGCTGTCATTTACCGTTTCTTTCCTCGCTCTTTGTCGCTATTTTTGTTCCTTGTTTTTTGGTCACATTTTTGTCGCGTTTCGTTGACTTTATTTTGAACACTTTTTGGTGCTTTTTCCTGTCACATTTTTTTGCCAATTTTTGTCCTAGATTTTCTCGGCCTTTCTTTCAATCTTTCCTTTTTGTAGAATTGTTTCCAGTTTGTTTTTTGTAGTTTTTCTTCCTTTTTGTCGTTGTTGTGTCGCTTTTTTATAGCCATTTTTCCATTTTTCTTTGTCGTTTTTGGCATTATTTTTTTAGTTTTTTGTCGTTTTTTGTTGCTTTATTATATCGCATTTTTTGTAACATTTTTGTAGTTTTTTTTTAAGTTTATTTGATCAGATTTTCTTTTACCGTTTCTTTTGTCACTTTTTTGGGGCCATTTAATTCTTTTTGTTTATATCTTTAGTTGCGACTTCTTGTGTTTCTGTGTAGGTTTTATCGTTGTTATTGCCTTTATTTTTTTCACTTTTTTGTTGATTTATTTTGTAATTTTTTTTTTGCCACTTTCTGTTCTTTTGTAGTTTTTTTCTCCTTCTTTTGTCTTTTGTTTCTTGGCTTTTTTACATCAATTTTTCAGTTCTTTTTGTTGTTACATTTTTTTCTTTGTAGTTTTTGTCGTTATTTTTGTTTTTAATGGCGTTTTTTGTTGCTTTATTTTGACGCGTTTTTGGCCACTTTTCGGTTGTCTTTTGTTCTCCCCTTTTTATTGTTTTCTAGTCGGCCCTTCTTTACCGTTTGTCTCTCCCCGTACTTTGTAACCATTTTTTCCCTTTTTTGCTTATGTTTTTTGCCGACACTTCTTATGTTTTGTGTAGTTTTTTGTCGTTTTTATTGTCTTGATTTGTCACTTTTTTGTTGCTTGTTTTGTCATATTTTTTTGGTCAGTTTTTTTTACTCTTCATTTACCACCCGTTCTTTTGTTGTTTCTTTTGTCGTTTTTGGTTGTTCTTTTCTGCATTTCTTTTGCCTCTTTTGTGGTATTTTTTGTCGCTTCATTTTGTAGAATTGTTTTCCGTTTTTTTGTGTTTTTTGTAGTTTTTCTTCCTTTTTGTCGTTGTTGTGTCGCTTTTTTATAGCCATTTTTCCATTGTTCTTAGTCGTTTTTGGCATTATTTTTTTAGTTTTTTGTTGCTTTACTATATCGCTTTTTTTGTCACATAGTTGTCGTCTTTTTTAGTTTATTTGGTCGGATTGTCTTTTATGTTTCTTTTGTCATTTTGTTTTGTTTATATTTTTAGTTGCGACTTCTTGTGTTTCTGTGTAGTTTTTGTCGTTCTTCTTGTCTTTATTTTTTCACTTTTTGTTGATTTATTTTGTATTTTTTTGTCACTTTCTGTTCTTTTGTAGTTTTTTTCTACTTCTTTTGTCGTTGTTTTCCTAGTTTTTTTACATCAATTTTTCAGTTCTTTTTGTTGTTGCATTTTCGTCTCTTACGGTTTTTTTCTTTGTCGTTTTTTCATTATTATTTTGTTATTTTTGTTTTTTATGACGTTTTTGTTGCTTTATTTTGACGCGTTTTTTGACACTTTTCTGTCGTCTTTATTTCCCGCCTTTTTTTGTTTTCTTGTCGGCCTTTTTCTATCGTTTCTTTTGTCCCGTTCTTTGTAGCCATATTTTTCCTTTTTGGTTATGTTTTTTCCGACACTTCTTGTGTTTTGTGTAGTTTTTTGTCGTTTTTATTGTCTTGATTTTTGTCACTTTTTTGTTGCTTGTTTTGTCAGTTTTTTTACTCTTCTTTTACCACCCGTTCTTTTGTTGTTTCTTTTGTCGTTTTTGGCTGTTCTTTTCTGCATTTCTTTTGCTTTTTTTGTGGTCTTTCTTGTCACCTCTTTTTTGTAGAATTCTTTTCCGTTTTTGTGTGTTTTTTGTAGTTTTTCTCCCTTTTTGTCGTTGTTGTGTCGCTTTTTTATAGCCATTTTTCCATTGTTCTTAGTCGTTTCTGGCATTATTTTTTTAGTTTTTTGTTGCTTTATTATATCGCATTTTTTGTTACATTGTTGTCGTCTTTCTTAGTTTATTTGACGAGATTTTCTTTTACTGTTTCTTTTGTCACTTTTCTTTTTGTTTATATTTTTAGTTGCCACTTCTTGTATTTCTGTGTAGTTTTTGTCGTTGTTATTGTCTTTATTTTTTTCACTTTTTTGTTGATTTATTTTGTATTTTTTTTGCCACTTTCTGTTCTTTTGTAGTTTTTTTTTCTTCTTTTGTCGTTGTTTTTTTAGTCTTTTTACATCAATTTTTCAGTTCTTTTTCTTGTTGGATTTTCATCTCTTATGGTTTTTTTCTTTGTCGTTTTTGTCGTTATTTTTGTTATTTTTGTTTTTTATGGCGTTTTTTGTTGCTTTATTTTGACGCGTTTTTTGACACTTTTCTGTCGTCTTTATTTCCCGCCTTTTTTTTTTGTTTTCTAGTTGGCCTTTTTCTACCGTTTCTTTTGCTTCGATCTTTGTAGCCATTTTTTCCCTTTTTTGGTTATGTTTTTGCCGACACTTCTTGTGTTTTGTGTAGTTTTTTGGTTTTTATTGTCTTGATTTTTGTCACTTTTTTGTTGCTTGTTTTGTCATATTTTTTTGGTCAGTTTTTTTACTCATCTTTTACCGCCGGTTCTTTTGTTACTTTTTTTTTGTCGCTTTTAGTAGTTCTTTTCTGCCTTTCTTTCGCCTTTTTTGTGATCTCTGTCTCTAGTGTCTTTGTCGCTGTATTACAGTTTTCTTGCTGTCTTTTTTGGTGTTTTATTGCCTTTTTGAGTATCTTAGAAATGAGAACGAAACTAACTTTTGGAGGTTGAAATCTATAAAAAAATGTCGTTTCGAACTACTGAAAAATTGTGTTTTTGAAAGTTTTCTACAAATTCCCGAAAAATTCTAAGTTATAGACTTCGACGTGCTGGTTCTAAAATATAGCTGGTTTATGGTCACAGGGCAAGATTTTAGAAACATTCAGTATGAAAATAACTTATTCAAAAAATCAAAAATTGGGGCCTAAACTAACTTCTGAGGTTGAAATCTATAAGAAAATGTATTTAATAAGTTTGGAAAATGGTAAAAATTGGCCGATATTTCGAAGGTTGGAACACCTTTTCTCTTAAAAAAGTTGCCAAAAAATTCGCGAAAAATTCTGGTTTATAGATTTCACTGCTGATTCTAAAATTTTTTTATGGTCATGGGCGCCGTAGCAAGATTTTTAGAAATATTCGATGTGAAAAACCAATTATTTAAAAAATGCCCACAATTGCAATATATCAATGGCCGTTTCTCGAAAAATGATACCGAAACTAACTTTAATTTGAGATCTATAAGAAAATGTATTAAAAAAATTGCCAAAAATTCCCACAAAATTCTGGGATATAAAGTTCGACGTGCTGATTCCAAAAATTCAACGTGTTTCTGATCCCGGGGAAGATTCTAGAAATATTCAGTTTGAAAATCATTTTTTTTTATTAAAAAAATTGCAATATTTCAGTGAGCGATTCCGTAGGAGGTCATATAACTACTTAAACAAATACGTTTTCAAGTTTTTCCAATATCATTTTAATTGCAGAAAAAAAAATGTATAGTGCATGTCTATTACTACTAATTTGGTCTATATCAAGTGTATAATAGTAGAATACTATTACACGCTTGATATGGTATCATACGTACTAAGTTTGACGTTTTATATTTATAAACCAGTAATTAACACAGTCGTAAAAAAGAGCTGATATAACAAGTTCAACAGACAACGGACTGAAAAATTATCAAACAGTACATGAGTCATGTACGAACGTGGACATAAAAATGATACCTTTATAGCGACGGTAATTGATAAGCTGATTATAAAAGAAAGTACTTCAAGTTGGCGTTGAAATTTGTTACATTTTGCCGCCTCGTTGTGATGATAAAATTAAATTGTCTTGTAGGAATACGTCTAAAGCATGCCATACTCAGACAACATAGCAGTGACAAGCTCTAAAAATTTGCTACGTACACATTTAATAAACGTTCACTTTCATTTTTTTAGTCTTCAGCGATTAGCAATACTTTGTTGTGTTAAATAATTATTACTGAAAAAAAAAAAACGATATAAACAGCATCTACATATGCAGTCTTGGAACGCGGTTTAAGGCGTGATTGCTTTGTAATCACTAATCATATTTGTAAATGAAACGATTTTTTCCAAGCGCCTGGGAAAGGCGATGGTTACATAGTAGGTGGATGCGGAAGCAAAAATTTTTATTTGTTCTAATATATGATTAAACTAATGTCTTAAGAAGTATTGTAATTTAACTGTGGCATTCTTGCAGTCGCAATGTGTAAGCTAATTTTTTTAAATACGATACTGCATCACTTGTATTCAGTCAGAATAATAATAATTTATTGTAGGTTATTATAATTAGCGTCGGTACATCGTTAATAATAAATAAGAAAAGTAGTGAACCTAAATTTCTTCCTTGAGTTACTTCAGAGAGAGTTCTACTTGTATACTAAATACACTAGACATATTTATAATGAATACAAATTTTTCCAACTGGAATACATTTTCGCATGTCAACAAACCTCGTGAAAAATGTTACCATATCATTTCGCTAAACTGATAGTCTTCGTCGGAATTGCACTTGCGTGAATATGTGCAAAATATTTCCATTAAGATAACGTAAAAATTACTTTTGTTCTTGAAAATATATATTTTGCGCATGAACATTCCTGAAAACTATGAATATGAAAAATTCTTTAGAAATAGTTATGTCAAAACAAATGGAAACTTGAAAATTTATGGGTCTGTTTTCTATTTCATGTTACAAATAATTTTCGTGACATAAATAAATTAACAAATAGCGGAGATTACAGTGTATTAGAGTCAAATGTCACAGTATCAACTTTATTTATTTAATTCAAATTGGGATAAGTTCTTCATGGATTTGCCCCATTATTATTAAAAGTCTTAATACGTATATGGAAAGGTGAAGGAGTTGTTGTATTATGTAAGATCGTTTTACAACTTTTGTGATAAATTTGACGTCTACGTCATTAGTTTTTCCTTGCTGGAAGGTTGATTTGACATTCGAAATAATAAGTATTATTTATTAAACGTACTGATAAACTGTAAATCTGTAATACATAGTTAAGACGATGAAAAGAGGAAACTCTATTAACAACACATGTTTTTAAACTAAGTATTTCGACTTTTTCGAAAATTTACACGAACCCAGTACGACATTTATTACTCACGGAATATGTAAAACTGTTGGCTAAGGTTAATGACGGCATTTTAAAATAGTTCTGATAAGAATCTACAAGTAATTAAATATCTATGAAAACAACCAGTGGCGAAAAACCCACAGAAAGTTCACTGCACGAAGACATTTGTTTTAATAAGAGAGTACCGTTAAAAAGTTCCTCTGGTACTTAAAGTGGGAAAATGACATCAACCACAATGTTTAAACAGTGCGTAATAATCTGAATTCACCCGAGAGAATCATGGGTCTAGTAACAAGCAACCAGAAAAATTAACCAAGAGGAACAAAAATTAAGAAACTGTAAAAATTAATTATTAGTAGGTGGTATTTATTTTCAAAGAATGTACTTTTGTTGTTATTGTTTGATATTACTTAATGCAGTTCAGAGCAGAAGTTGATAATAATAATTTAGGCTAAAACCAAAAAAAAGAACCTTAAATTGAGTTTTTAGATTAAATTACAAAAATGTCAAGTAGTCGAAGAAACAATTAGAAGTAAAAATTGGGATAACCTTTTTATTTTACTCTCCATCTTTTGACATCTGTCAATTTGTAAAAGTTATGACGTCATTAATAATTTTTTAAATAGGAAGGTAAAATTTCGATTGCATTATTTGATAAAGTTATTTTTCTACATATGAAAATGTAGCTTGATGTAGGGGTTGCATAACAAAAAATTGAGAAAATTAATAACAAAGGAAATAAACATGATATGAACATGAAACAAAATGAACTCCAAATAACTAAAAATTAAAACAAAAATCTGTCAGAGATTCGATTTTGTCACCTTCTTAAGTTGGTTTAATAACATAAAGAATACTTTTTGCGCCAGTTTTTGGGATATACAGAAACGAATGACGAAAGGATGTTACAGAACATATTTGTAATTAAAAACAACAACATCAACACAATAATTTTTTTTTCGTCGTAATGAATTAGTTTAGTGATAGGCGGCACGTATCCATGACCTATTTCGATTTTATAATCATTTATAGAAACCCTGTACAACGGCATCAAAAACTGTGAAAAACTTGTGACGTTACTCCACTTACCATATTTTTAACATAATCACATGATGAATCTGATAAATAAATACTGTTGGAAAGTGGATAATCATCACAATTGCTTTATGAAAGTGAAGAAATGAGTGGAGATGCGAATGAAGATGTCATTTCTTTGAAGAAGTGATTACTTTGAGCTGAATGATTAGGAATGAATGAGTCAGGATGAGGTTTTTCCAATGTTTATGTACCTACAATATGATTTTCTATTTGATTTGAGGTAAGACCAAGTAATTACACAACCATTTCATGTTCTGTATTTTCCATAAATTGTTGAAATCAGTTCCGAAGAAACGTCCCAGATTATTTCTATTACCTCAGTATAGGTGCCCCTGTAGTTGAAAATTCTTCTACAAGGTGATTCTTAAATTCATCAGTATATTTTAACCGCAAATAGATCTCATTAAATGTAAACATTTTTCTATGTGGCATTTTGCCGAAATTTGTAGGGAACAAAAATCCCTATTCCATCCTCAACGAGTCATTTGCCAAATTTAATTTAGCGAAAAATAGGGTTTAAGAATTGCGCTTAATTTTGAAGTTAATTTTTTCGAAAACTACACATTTTGCACATTTCAGTTTTTCATGGATTCCAGGCGAAATTGAAGATTATTAAAACCAAAAGTTTTCTACAGCCGCTATCTTTGTGTTCTAAAAAAAAAGACTGTTAGTGACTTTCTCTAGCGATTTACTTGACGATGCTAGTAGTCGTTGAAACAACGAGTTTTATTTATACATAGAATATAGAAAAAATTTTGATGAATTTAAGAATCAGCCTGTATATCGTCCAGTGTGATTTAACTCCATTTCGAAAACACACGATTATTTTGACGCAGGATTTTAACAAGAATAAAATGCCATAATCGTTATCAACCTCGCAGTAAAAAAATCCACTATTTTCAAATTCAGTCGGCATATATTAAAAAATGAATAATAGAATTTCTTGGAAAACTGTTAGCAACATGAGATAAAAGATAAATTTATTTTGAGTGAACAAGACATTTGGCCTACATATTTTTTACGTAATCCTAAGAAAATTAAGCATTCCTTTTCGAAATTTCCTATGCATGCACATACAATCGCGGTTTTAATCCTCATTCATTCTTTATTCCACTTGTCATTCGAACCGAGGTCATAGAGGATATGGATTAGCCGGAAAATAAAAAATCATGTGGTTTTTGGCGAAATACCCATGACCCTCATAAGAAAACCAATAAAAAAATATTAGCTGTTTTTTGGGTCGTAGAAATGACAAACATACAATTTAGGCAAATTTTCCGCTGGATTAAAACCATGGTAGTTGTATCGATACTCGGAAACTATATTAGTAACCTGATAAAAGTAAAGGTAACAATATAATCTTTTCTCGAGTAAGAGACAACGAAGCACTTAGATGTATTAATCGAGAGATGATTAATTACACTTTCCCCAGTAAATTAGACGATTTAAATCTAATCGCATCAACTAGATCGTTAATAAACAATATGAACAGCAAGGGCCCCAGATTAAACCTTTGCGGCACACCGGATCTTAGGGTCAAAGGCTGAGACATAAAGTTACGGAATTTCACGATCAACTCTCTGTTAAAGAGATACGATTTAATAAGAGTTAAAAGCGGCTTGGAAAAGCCAAAGTCGTGGAGTTTTTTGAGAAGCAGAAAACAATCGTCGAGGGGTAAACCGCCGACCATCAAGTGTACAATTGATTTCTTTTTGACAATGATTTCCTGTTGATTTCCTCCGGTTTCTTTTGATTTCCTCTGATTTCCTTTGATTTCCTGTGATTTCCTTTGATTTCCTCAAAATTTTTTTACATAATGTACTACAGGGCGATTGTTAACTTTTTTTTGACTTGACTTTTTTGTTTTGCCGATAATGATGTTGAATTTAAACCTTTTTTTACCAAGTGTTTACTAACGTACGGTGACTAGGTAAGCTGAAGTGCTTTCCCTTTAGACGAAAAAAATAAATAAATAAAATGTATTGTGCTGCTAAGCAACAAACTGAAATGTTTAAGAAAAAAAAATCTGATTTTACTTACAAAAAGAACGCTACTCTGAAATCGAGGTTTTAGATGTCTAAATCAATAGAGTAAGTATACGTTCGAATTTTACACTTTCTTGGGTCAAACGTTTGTTCTAAAAGTGGACATATGCAATATTCTAGATTTTTTGCACATTCAGTCAGAAAACCTTATGGTCTATTTTAATTTTGAAATTAAAAATGTCTGGTGTGTACAAATTAGTTCGTTTAAATCACTCAAAGATTTAATAAATTATATTCTATTTTCAGAGGTAATTTTCCCCTTTAAGAGTATTCATGGGCACCTAGAATTTTGCACAGTTTCTTATTTTAGTATTCTCTACGATATATACTTCTACAAATCTCGACCCAGGTTGAGGTTACATTATCACAAATTTTAATCACATCACTTAAAAAAAAACTAGAATTAAATCAAATATTTTTTCAATAAATTTTTTTCAAAAACTAAACTGACTGTTCTGAGTACCTGAGGTGGAGGTAGTTTCATTATACATTCATTTTCTTGGATCTCCCCCTGATCTTTAATGTCCGGAAACATAAATGCATCCGGAATTTTTGGATTCCTTTTCAAAAAATCACAAAAAATAGGGTTAAGTGATAACACTTTACCAATGTAACATTTTTTGTTTTGTTTTTGAGTTGTTAATTGTACTATAATATAATCGTCTATGTTTAAGTCTGGTTTAGAACGATCAGTCTTACTAATTTCAGCCTTGAGATTCAAACGAGGATTCAAATCATCAGAATAATTGGAAGAATTCAAACTTTCGGTGTCCGTGCTGTCATTATATTCGATACTACTTGGGTTGTCTAAATCAGATGAGTCACTTGATATATTATAGCGTCTTTTTTGTTTTCCAATTTGGACTGGTTTTTGAATTTGAGATACATCTTTATGTTGAAGTCAGGTATCTGTTTCTAAGTTAACTCTACTACTATTACATTTCTTATTTTGGATAGATCTTTTGAAACGATCCACAGTGACGCGATCCTTTTCATTGTCTAACAGCCAGCAAAGTGAAGACTTTTTTATAACTTTTGTTGTATTATCTAAGCGTATTCTGACTAGATCACCTTTCTCAACAAAAATATCGTCACTATCAAAACTTCTAAAGTGTATGTCTCTGTCAAATTTCTTAGATTCGTACGAAATTGTGCAAAGATCATTCAGTAAATCTTCATCTTGGTCAACTGGATCGTTTTCCAAACTATGAAAACAGTTACGTTTCATGGCTATTTGAGAATTGTTGTAATTTTCAATGTGATCGCACTGTTCTTCACTAAACATTTCATCTTCAACTTCGTCATTGCATTCATTGTCTTAACACGGAGTCAAAAATACATAGTTGAAATCTATCACTTTCATTCCTAAATCTTCAGTGTCACGCAGACAATCCCGTAAAGCTGATTCTACGGTGCTTTGTATATCTTTATCTGAAATGTCTCCTAAGTCATCATTTTTCACAAAATCTCTCTTCATGATTGAACTTTTTTTCCTGATTTCTCTAGGAAAAACGAATTTTTTTATCCAAATCGTTTTTAATGTTGCTTATAGTTTGCAGTCTGTCACTTCGATGCAACATATCTCTTATACTAAAATTAACAATTGTGCTAAAAGTTGAGGTCATTGATCTAAGGCTTCGAAACATACTCTCACAAGTTTGAGAGCTAAACTTCCAAGGCAAGAACATATCAGTAAGATTTTTGCACGACCTGAACTTAATGAATTTGGTACCTCATATCATAAACTCAATTTTTAAAAACTAATTTGGGGTAAAATTATACATTCGGTTTGTAGGTATAAAGCAATATAATGTATCATTTCTCATCGGAACTGCATTTCATTAACTACAACTTTAATATTTGTCAAGCTGAAATATCATGCTGTCATTTAATGATATTATACTGGAATTTTCTATCATTATGCCCTTAAAAGGTTATTTAATCTCCGCTTTTAAGATTAAATTAATATTTTCTTTCCTATGATGAATGCTATGACTTATGTCGTACATGTTACGTTTATTAGTTCTAGAAAATATCTAGTTTAACTGGATTTGCTATGATGATTCTGGATTTCCTTTGTTTTCTTGTTGATTTCTCGTTAATTTCTCAATGGTTTCCTCTTGATTTCTCGTTGATTTCCTCTTGATTTCCTTTCGATTTCCTTTGATTTCGTTTGATTTCCTCTAGCATGTACAATTGATTTCCTCTGCGGTTTACCCCTCGACAATCGTTATGAACGAAGACTTTGGTAATGTCTGTATACGACATTTAGCTGATTTAGGTGATTTATAGCCTCACCAACGTATTGACAGAAAGAAACTAAGTTAGTGACAGTTAATTTTTTTTCTACAAATCCGTGCTGAAATGCCGTTAGGTAATTTTTGATGCTAGAATATGTCCTTACATAAGAAATACTTTCAAAGATTTTGACGAAATTACACAGTAAACATATAGGTCTGTAGTTTTATATCACAGAATACAATATAGACTTTTCTTAAAAATTGGTGTTACCGTTGCCTTTTTCCATTTCTCAGGAAAAGAAGATGTTCTCAAAATTAGGTTAAATAAATAATGCAGCGGTTTGACTAATACATAAGTGCAGTCTTTCAGTATAAAACTAGGTATTGGGTCGGTACTTATAGTGAGAGACTGTTTAGATCGTTTCAAAGTTAGCAAAATACTTGGATCGTTAGGTTATGTTTTATTAAATTAAAGGTTAAAAAATATATCAGAAATATAAACATTGTTGCTGATACTTTCAGTTTTCAGTAGCAATGACCAAGTTAACGGTATCCATTTCTTAGAAAGCATAAAACTTTACGCTATTTAAAACAATTATTCGGCTTTTTGTAAGTGTTTATTTCATATGTAAGAAACAAACACTAAAATTTCACGCAAAATGGATGATCGAACTAAAATTATACTTATTTTGTTGTACGTCAGGTAGTTTTTCACATACTACCTTGGTAAATTTAGAATGAAAGATGCGTAAAAATATCACCCCCCGACAAGCTACAATTCACTCAATTTCCATTATTTCGCTATGAAAATCTGTATCATCACTAGAGTGCGAATTTTTAGCATTTTGCTATTTCATTAATATTGCATGGAAAACATAGATCTCTCGGATTTTTGCATTTTGGAATAAATGTAAACGTCTGACGTTAATTTTACTTTGCTTATTTTGCTTAAAAGTCTGGTTAGTGCATATTTTTAATATTTAATGCTTTTTTTTAATTATTTTGCTTATAAATGCTTTTTTTAGGTTATTTCAGTAATAAATACTTATTTTATTTTGGTTACAAATTCTTTTTCTATGGAACAAATACGCCTCGCTATTCTCGGTAAAATTGCACTTCCGCCCAAACTGATTCCTAGAAACTCGCAAGACAAATGCATTGTGTTATTCACTAATTTGTGGCAGTTTCGTACAAGCGGTCTTATAAGCAATAAGTTTAGTCCTTGTTTTTTACTTTAAAATGCCAAAAGTTAAAGATAAATCATTGCCGAACCAATGGATTAAAGACTATCTTGAGTTATTCATTGAAAATAATATATATTTATATATATATATATTTTGTAGAGCCTGTGCTAAAAAGGTGAGTTTATTTTTATTCACGTTAGGCGACTTCACATAACGAGTTAAAATTTTTAGATTTCAAACGACAAAAAGTTTAATGTGTTACAACACGTAAAGACAGCGTCGCACCAAAAGAACATAAAACATAGGTCAACCCAGTTGACATTCCACGAAGCTATTTCTTTCTCTTCAAACGATTCCAACACATTTGCATTTGATTTGTGTAATGCGCTAATATCGGCCAATATTCCCTTCAGAAAGCTTGATAATTTTTTATTTAGATCATTTTTGGAAAAATATTGTAAGAAAACGGTGCCCAGCGAAAGCTTAATCAGAAAAAGATATTTAGATGAAGTCTACCAAAACGTAATAGGCAAGATAAGAAAAAATATCGGCAACAATTTTATTTGGTTCACTGTGGATGAGTCGACCGATGCTGGTGGTAGATATATCGCAAATCTACTGGTTGGAGTGTTGAACAATAATGAATCTTCGGAGCCGTATTTAATAGCCTCCCGACAATTAGAAAAAACAAATAATAACACAATTGCCCGCTTTGTCCAAGAAGGTTTAAGTGATTTTTTTCTACCAAATCGCGTTCCAAGTGAAAAAATTGTATTAATGCTGTCAGATGCAGCAACCTATATGGTAAAAGCATCCAATGTTCTTAAAGTATTCTATGAAAATTTGATACACTGTACTTGCTTGGCACATGGGCTTTCTCGTGTGGCTGAAACTGTTAGATTACAGTTTCCTGTCGTCAATGACTTGATTAAAAACGGTAAAAAAATATTTGTAAAATTACCCCTCCGAATTCAGGCGTTTCGAGAACAAGTGCCAAATGTATCTTTACCACCACAGCCAGTGTTAACTCGCTGGGGGACTTGGTTGGAGGCTGCGTTGTATTATGCAGATTATTTTCATAAATTTAAAGCTTTTGTTACTGATTTGGACGAGGCTTCTGCACAATCTATTAAAGAATGTCAGCGTATTTTAAACGATAAACAAGTTTTTCAAAATTTGACTTTCATAAAATGCCATTATTCTTATATTCCACAATTCCTAACAAAACTGGAAACTAGAGATTTATCTTTGACAGAATCTGTCAAAATCATAGACGAATTTAAAACGTTAATTCAAAATGTGCCTGGAAATGTTGGTGTCACAGTAAATAAAAAATTAGAAGAAGTGCTGGAAAAGAACAGTGGATTCAAAATACTATTCGACATATCTAAAACTTTTTGAAGGATTAAACTCCCGTATAAGCGATTTAGCGGTTCCTGTACATATTTTCAAGAACGCTCCTATAACTTCGGTGGATGTGGAAAGAAGCTTCTCTCTTCACAAAATGATATTTTCATATAGAAGGCAAAATTATAGTTTGGAAAATTTAGAAAAATATGTTATTGTAAATTACTTTGCCAAAATGACTTACGCTGATAAAAACTAGATTAACTGTGCAGACATGTATATTATGTTGTTTAATACATTTTTTTGTGCTTAAAGTGCTTATTTCCTCTGTTTAAGTGCTTATTTTTACTATTTTTAAGGCTGTTTATAAGCGCCTATTTTGAAATAATAAGTGCATTTTTTTCCGCACTCTAATCATCACCGTCATTTTCAAATTCAGATTCTGAATCAGATTCACCTAGCGAAATAATGAAAGGAGGTATAGATTCGTACGAAATATTTTCCCAATATGCCAAAATAGGTTTTTCACAATGTTTACAAAAATTTTGCCACATGCTTGAAGTACATTTCGAAAGCGCCTCAAGCCATAAATTCTCCACCCTATTTTTTAATGGAGGTTGAGAATTTATATGCTTGTTGTAATAGTTCTTACAAAATCCCCACGCCATTTCAATTGGATTATATTGACAATGGCACGGAGGTAATCTAAGAACTTCATGACCACTTTCTCTTAATGCCTCGTCTACCAAATATATTTTTTTTCTATTGTTTCTGAAGGGTTTAATTAAATCCCACAACTGTTTCTTCGAAAATTCTTTGTCAAATTCAACACTATGTTTAAAGAGCCATTCCTGCATTTCACATTTTTTACTAGAAAAAGTGGGTGGTTTATCCAACTGAACCGAATAATAATTATCTAAAACCACCACACATTTTTGGTTCAACTTTGCCAAAGAAGGAATGAGCTGCTTAACCACCTAATTTTGAAAAATTGTCCCGTCCATCGTTTTATGATAGTCTCTAGCGTTATTTTTTGAATTAAAAAAATTGTTACAACTATTCAAGAACCCCGTTGAACAACCCGCGTGGAGAATAGTAAACCTTGATCCCTTAATTTTAATTTTGGTGGGATTGCTTTTTAGATCAGTATCGTGCACCCAGCGACGAATGGACGAACCATTTTGATAGATCCAAGTTTCATGCAAATACACAAAAGTCAAATTTTCACAAGAATTTAGAAACTGTAAATATGTTCTCAAAAAAGTAATTTTGGCTGCAACGACATGTTTTCATTCACATAAAGATCATGAAGGGATAATAAAAGTTCCATTACTAAACCAAGGTGGAAATTTGTGATGTGGATGCATGAATTTCAGGGTAGGCACTGAGGCATCAAATTTTTGGTACAATATGTCATAGAATGCGGTAACAGCGACATTGACATCATTTGTTCTGTTTAATATCGACCAGTCTACAGTTAATAATGATTCGTATAATTTAATAAAGTTTGCTTTTTTAAAATTATATTGTCTTGACTCAGTATTTAAATGGAACTTATTTTTATTTTTAGGTACTTTATCAGCCTAATTCCAATTCTAATGCTGGGTGGTCTTCAACTAAGGGATTTATTGACTTTTGATAAAATTTTTGTTAGATAATGAAATTTTTACACAAATTATGTTGATAGTTGATAATGCTCTTATAATGGATGTTAGATCAACTTGAGTGCAAGTGATGAATTTTTTACAGCCAACAACACACCACCTCCTCTTCAAAAATTAAGTAAATTGTAGTTTCTATCGTTTCTGAAGACAACGTAGTGGGAAGGAAAAATTTTGCTGTTTGAGATATTGTCGGTTAGCCAAGTCTCAATTAAAGCTATGAAGTCAAAATCACAACTAGAAATATTGCTGTATAAAGAATTAGTTTTTGTTTTCAAACCGCGTACATTTTGGTAATTGGGTGTATTAATCAGTTTAAATTAACTATAATTGGAGTGCCAGTTTGGGTACCTAATAATGTTAACATGATAAGACTGTTCTAGAAATAGACAAACAAAAGGTGTTCCTAAATTTGGTGAATTATTACGTTTGAAACTGTAGCAACACTACTAAATGTCTGAAATATTTCTGCTCTGCTTAGCATTATTTTCTGCAGTTTTGTATCAGAATTTGTGATTGTTTTGTTTCTTAGGGTTATTGTGATCTCCACTGTCACTCAAGATGGGTAGACAGCAACCAGACATATATTATACACCTTCTACAAAAAAGTGCTTAGTCACAAAAACTACCTTATCTTGAAACCGACACGACTGACTTAACAAATCGAAAAGCTTGACGAGATTTATTGGTCGCTTAAGGTTAATGTAAGGATTTTCCGTACAAATGGTTGACGTTTTTGCGGTTTATAATTTTTAATAAGCAGTTTTGTATTTGTGAGACAGCTTCGTATGGAATGCAGTCTTGTAGAAAAATCTTGCTGCCTCCGAATTTTAATATAAAATAATACCAATATCTCATACGAAAGTGTTCAGTCTAACAAAATTTCCCATTCAACAACAAAAAATAATTATCTTATAAAATGACGACAATGTACATATAGGAATGAACAAAGACTCACTTTTTGTTTAGAATAAAATTATGGTTGTAGTGGTTACAGTCTTGACATACTAATTCTAAAAGGAGAAAAAATAAAGAAATGACTCACAAGATCAGTAAATACTGTTTGCAAATATTCCTTATTTAAAAATCGAGAATAAATTCTTTGGATAGCACTTTCGGCAGAACATAAAATTTCCGTATACGTCAAACACTAAGTGAAATTTTAACTTTTTCATTGGAAAGAATGTCTCCGAGTTAATACCCTCTGGGACGTATTACGCATTTTTGATCGACTCACCTACAACCACTGGGTTTTGCCGACTAAACATTTAATTAGAATTACATTAACTAACCAGACGACACAGAATGCGAAACTTTTACTCGAGATATTTGTCTAATTTATGGGACTTCCGTTTCTTCGCTGTAACGTACTTTATGAGTTCACAACCTCGTTACACAACCTCAAAAAGTATAACATCCCAATTACCTATCGAATTAAACTGAAAAACTTTTTACATTGAAAATAGCGTCCACATGAATCGGTTGTTTCATCGACATGAAAATAAATTAGATTATCGCCTATAACTAAATAAATAAAACAACAACTCTATGACAATTTGTATAAGATTCATATATCGACTTGTCAACTGCTTTAGATGCACTTCCGCCTCACTTCGTCTAGCCTCGACAAAATTCCCCGATAACCACTCATCCAAGCCAAATTCTAGCTCATTACGGCAACATCAAAATCCACTTAAATTAAACCCATACCACCGATAATTACCCATCACCGAAAACCTTCATTATCCACAATAAAAGAGCCAACCGTACGAAACCTGTCCATTATCCAATTCACACACGAGGGATTTCCGATCATCCGTGCGGTCGTCCCACATGACCGTGTAATCAATTTTCTCCGTGATCAAACAATCAAACAATTTTTTATGTTGCTGGCCCGAAATGGTTGGTATTAAGTGTAAACGGAAAATTGCATTTATATCGGTTATCGAGTTTGCTCACAGTTGCAGGAGATTTATTGTGCCACCGGAGAAATTACAGGATTGAGTAAGTTCTTCGCGTGCTGGAGAGGTCGGCAGGTTTCGCTAGACCATGACGTAAGGACGCATCGCAAACTTGACATTGCCATTGTTGATGTTAGAAAATGACGTTAAGTCATGGGCAGTGGGTGTTTGTTTTTGCGTAATGATGAAGGTTGTAGCGCCAGAGGTTCATTCAGTAAATACCAGTTTAATTTTTTTTAAGAGTTACATATAAAGTGACAATTGTCAAATTTCTATAATTATTATACTAAAGTGGATTTTTTTAATTAGCACCTTAGTTTTTTCAAGTAGGAAGCTACGTTTTATTAAAATTTAGAAGTGTTAATATTAAAAAGAAAAACAGCGTATTTAACATAGGTAAGTCAAACCTCTTCACTTTCATTATCTTCTAAAATATGTTTGTCTCTAATTAAGTCCCCGATTTAGACGGTTAAAATTTTGATAATCATACTCACTTCCGTGATAGAATTGAAAAAAATGCTCATTGCCAGCGCCTGAAAGGTACTTTAATAAACTTCCCGAACGTAAGCTAAGGAAGTGTTATGGGTCCTCTAGATTACGAAAAATAGATCTTCGGTTTCCGTCTGTCTGTCTGTCTGCCGTCTAAGCGATTTTTTATTAGACAGGTAATCTCCGAAACTACTAGACCGATTGTTGTCAAATTTTATATGTGTAAGATACAAATATCATGTAGATGGTAAAACGGTAACCAAAATTTGGATAAATGCTCCACCAACAATGCGATGACGTCATCTCCAAAATTTACATTAGTAAATGTCATATCAATAAATGTAATAAGGTAATCCTTCAGATTTTTTAACAATGAAACTTCAAAACCGAATGCTCTGAAATCTTGCAAGCGTTTTAAGTTTATCGTAATCTTGGTAAATCTTTAATCAAAATTGATTCGTTTATCCCCAATTAAAAAAAATCATGTCGTCACTTGAAACAAAGGCGTAATATGCTTTTTTACCTTTAGTTTAACATTACACACATATCTTTATTTTCATTTATAAGGGGTATCATAAAAAAGTAAAATTCGCAAAACCAAATGTTATCATTTTTGCGAAAAATCTGGCATTATTTACCTTCGACCAATTTTTCGATATTACAATTTTTTTTTATTTTCTTAATTTTTTCAATTTTTCCGTTTTTCACTCAGTTTCATAAGTTTTCGTTTTCTCAACTTTAGTTTTTTCACTTTTTCAATTTATCGACTACCAAATTTTTCAGTTTTGCAATTTTTCGATATTACAGTTTTTCATTGTTCGATTTTTCAGTTTCTCAATTTTAAATTTTACGATTTTTCATATTTTCGTTCCCTCAATTTTTCAAGTTTTTTATTTTCATTTTTCAAATTTTCAATTTTTGGTTTTCTCAACGATCCAATTTTCCGATTTTTACTTCCCGAGCGTAAGCGATTACAAGTCCATCGGCTGACTCTCTACTTTTACGTTTCCTCGACCTTTCATGACCCCTAGAGCACGAAGAAATAGGTCTTCCGTTTCCGTATGTCTGTCTGTCTGTCTGTCTGTCTGTCTGTCTGTATCCATTTTTATTAGATAATTATATAATCTCCGAATCTACTGGATCGATTGTTGTCACATTTTGCATCTATATTAGGAATATCATGTAGATGGTTAAACGCTAACTAAAATTTGGATAATCATTGCCACCACTAATGGGGTGACGTCATCCCAAAAATTTATAATAAAAAGGTTTTTTAAATATATAGAATAATATACTCTTGCACTTGTCGAAGTCGAAAAAGTGAGAAATTCAAAAATTAAAAATCTAAATGAAAAAGTTTTAAGATCCAATAATTAAAAAATGGAAAATTTCTAAAATCATGAAACTGAAGAAGTGAATCGTTTTTAAAATTATAATTGCCATTACATATGTATTTCAAATGAAAACAAGAAAAGTTGCAAATCAGAAATTGAATAAACGAAAAATTTAAACATAGAAACTGAAACATCTTAAATTGAAAAAAAATCTAAAATTGAAAAATAGAAAAATTGAAGAAACAAGACAAAACGAAAAATTAAAGAATTTAAAAATTCAAGTCAAAAAAGGTGCGAAAATGTTATTCTTGGTTTCTTTTTCTTAATATACATATACCTATTTTCAACAACTATACACCATTTGATATTTTAAGTATTTCATTGTTGAAAGAAGACTTTGTATATGTACTAAGAAAATAAAAGGATAAGCCCCACCCACCCGCCCCATGTCAATTGTGATTAATCGTTTTATTCGTCGTCAGGCGGGGATTTATTTCAAAATCACAGATTCGGTTAGAGAGATTGAGAGAAAACATTAAATACTTATTAGAAATTTAGTGCCGAAAATTCTGAATTCTTTTATGGAAACGTGCTTTAAAAAATATTTTGGAAAAATTGCGATAGTTATTCTTAACATCTGATTTAAAATATTAAATTTTCGAAATTGAGCTTTCAAAATTATTTCCAAAAATTTTCATACTTGTTGAGTCAAGACATGAAATTTTTTTGAAAATTAAAATTTTCATGCAGTGAAAAATTAATAATAATAATTAGATTTACGATTTTTGGATTTCAAAATAATAATATTAATAGTATTACGAGCAGGCACTATAATGAAGAGGGGGTGGGTGGGCGGGGCTATTGCGTGCTTATAAAAGACTCTGTAAGGAAATGTTAAACTTAGCCCCGCCCACCCGCCCGTTTTTTTTCTTCTGAAATAAGAAATGCATTTTTATAGCAAATAATATAACAAAAAAATACGATTATTGTTCTTTCTTCTCTTTTTAACAGCCAAGGTTTTATTAGTTTCTTGCCACTTTACAAAAGAACATTAATTAACTCCGTCTACTTACCCCACCTTCATTTTAGTGATTCATAGTATCTGAATGAAAGGTGGATTTTATATAGAAAATTGTTAAAATGAGAATAGGGTGGATGGGTGGGGCTAGTATCTACTAAGATAAGACTGATTTTGGCAAATAACACTCTTTTAAAAAATATAGGGCGGGTGGGCGGGTCTATCACTTACCAAGTTAAAACTGAACAATATTTAGAGTAATCATTGGAATGAAGAGGGGGTGGGTGGGCGGGGCTACTGCTTGCTTCTAAAAGACTCTGTAAGATTAAGTTAAACTTAGCCCCGCCCACCCAACCGTTCTTTTTTCTTCTGAAATTAGAAATGCATTTTTATAGCAAATAGTATAACAAAAAATACGATTATTGTTCTTTCTTCTTTTTTTTAACAGTTCAGGTTTTATTAGTTTCTTGCCACTTTACAAAAGAACATATAATTAACTCCGTCTACTTACCCCACCTTCATTTTAGTGATTCTGAGTGAGTATCTGAATGATAGGTGGATTTTATACTGATGAACAGAAATAAAATCGTTAAAATGAGAATATGGCGGATGGGTGGGGCTAGTACCTACTAAGATAAGGCTGATTTTGGCAAATAACATTCTCTTAAAAAATATAGGGCGGGTGGGCGGGGCTATCACTTGCCAAGTTAAAACTGAACAATATTTAGAGTAATCATTGGAATGAAGAGGGGGTGGGTGGGCGGGGAAACTGCTTGCTTATAAAAGACTCTGTAAGAATAATTTAAACTTAGCCCCGCCCACCCACCCGTTCTTTTTTTCTTCTGAAATTAGAAATGCATTTTTATAGCAAATTATATAACAAAAAATACGGTTATTGTTCTTTCTTCTCTTTTTTAACAGCCCAGGTTTTGTTAGCTTCTTGCTACTTTACAGAAGAACATATAATTAACTCCGCCCACTTATCCCTTTCTTCATTTTAGTGATTCATTGTCTGAATGATAGGTGGATTTTATACTGATAAACAGAAATAAAACCGTTAAAATGAGAATTGGGCGGACGGGTGGGACTAGTACCTAATAAAATAAGACTAATTTTGGCAAATAACACCCTGCTAAAAAATATAGATAAGATAAAACTGACAATATTTAGGGTAGTCGTTGGAATGAAGAGGGGGTGGGTGGGCGGGGCAACTGCTTGCTTATAAAAGACTCTGTAAGAATAATTTAAACTTAGCCCCGCCCACCCGCCCGTTTTTTTTCTTCTGAAATAAGAAATGCATTTTTATAGCAAATAGTATAACAAAAAATACGATTATTGTTCTTTCTTCTCTTTTTTAACAGCCCAGGTTTTATTAGTTTCTTGCCACTTTACAGAAGAACATATAATTAACTCCGCCCACTTATCCCGGCTTGATTTTAGTGATCCATTGTCTGAATGAAAGGCTGATTTTCTAATGATAAACAGAAATAAAATCGTTAAAATGAGAATAGAGCGGACGGGTGGGAGTAGTACCTGCTAAAATAAGACTAATTTTGGCAAATATTTAACACCCTGCTAAAAATATAGGGCTTGTGGGCGAAGCTATCATTGCCAAGATAAGACTGACAATATTTAGAGTAGTCGTTGGAATGAAGAGGGGGTGGGTGGGCGGGGCAACTGTTTGCTTATAAAAGACTCTGTAAGAATATGTTAAACTTAGCCCCGGCCACCCATCCGTTCTTTTTTTCTTCTGAAATAAGAAATGCATTTTTATAGCAAATAGTATAAAAATATGCTGGTTTTAGCTTTATAGAGGTTATAACAAAACAAAAATCGTAAAAATCTTTTCTAATTTTTCGAAAAATGGGTCAGGAAAGTTCTGTCGAAATAGTCTTGGACCAATTTTTTTCTTACGGTAATACACACAAACTGTACTGATTCTGAAGCCAATTTTTATTATAATAATTTATTTAACAATAGATTTCTTTGCTAATTGCACCAAACGTGTTTTGAAATTTTTGACAGGTGGTGCTTTTTTATTGCTGAGAATTTTGAACTGACCTCTTTTTCTTAAAGACTAAAGTATACCGTATGTAGAAGCCGAAAAATGGGAGCCTGCTTTTTTGTATGCTACGTGCTGTAAAATGTAAAGAAAAAATGACATTTGACAAATTGAAAGTAACATATACTAAATTAATAAAAAAAAAAATTGAAAGAATGGAACCATGTAACACTTTCGTCCTACTTCTAACTAATAAGCATTTTAGATATTTTTGAAGTTTAGAAAGTATTCAGGGGGAAATTGGATTATCTAAACATGGCATATAGGTATGTAAATAACATCGTGAACTCAGCCCATATCGCATACTGTCATACATTCATGTGTTAATTCACGTTTATTACGGTAGAACGGGTTTCAGGTGAAGCGTAGTTTAACGTATTTACTTACAAGTGTAAATTACCTTCAATTATATTTTCAGGAATTCCAAGAATGACTATAAAAGCAGAGCAAATTCCAAATCAGCAGGAGTTTGTTTCAAAGTAAAACTAAGACAGACAATGTAGAATTTAGTCAAATTAAGTATATGAATCATGTTTCTTGTAATCTAAAATAATTATTACAATTATTATCTCCTCTTTCCAAGGTTTTGCCTCCTTTTATGTTTTTATTATAATTTTTTATTTTCGGGGTTTAGGGCAATACTGGTGGAATTTTGCTCTTGAAGTTTCGTTAATTAAAGCGTAGTTAACAGTGCTACAGATCAAAATATTCCTGAAAAACCATCTAGTTCTAGAAGTGCTATAAGTGTACTGACGAGAAGTTTCACGCCTAAAAAATTCAGGGCACAACCAAAAATACAATTTCAAAACCATCTTTGACATGTACATATTTCATATCGTTTAAAAAAAATTGGTCGAAAGTTGTTTCGACAGAACGTCTCTCCCTCCTGAAGTAGAGTAAAACATATCCATCCACATTTCTGTGTCATCTACCTGCGATGGGTACCTGTACCTCTTTAGATTAGTACCTAATAGATTCATCCGCATTCGTGCTACCGTGTTGACCAGTTCATGTTTTCGCCTGTTATTGTTTGCGTTTTAAAAAAATAAATTAAAAAACCACCGCTTTCTGAAGTGTGTATGTTACGCTACTGACTGACCGTCCGTTGTCAGATTCTGATGATTCACCATTTTGCTTACGCTAAATAAAAACCCTAAAAGTAATACTGATGAGTGATCACCGATACGATCAAAGTTAATTCAGAGGAAGTTGTTAAAAGGGGAAAACTCAAAACAAATTGTCTCACTACATTAGAGCATATCGGAAAAATTAAATCGTTTAAAAAACTACAACTATAATTCTTATCAAATAGATTAGAAAATCACATGAAATGTTATGTAGACCGTTGTAGAGGTCAATGCATAAAGGACAAGTGAAGACATTTAAAAACTCGCAACACAAAAGGACGTTGGTTTAAAAATTCCCTGAAATTTAAATCATACGAATTATTCAAAGATGAATTTCCACAGAATATCTTGCCTCTAAATAAAATTCCAAAAATGGATATACGTATATTATAATAATTTTCATTAGTGAATTCAGTTACTCTTTTATTTTAAGTGATAGTTGTACAAGAAAAACTTAAAAAATCATTAATATTGAAATAAAAAAAGTGTTCAAAACAAATACTAAAAACATGCAAACAAAGAATTGAGGAAGATATTTACGAAAAAGTTACCGTGAAGGAATGTCTAAAAAAACCGAAAGATAAAAATCATCGTGGCAGATTTATGCAAATGTGTTTCAATCTTGTACCCACAAATGCCCAGAGCTTTCACTCTTTAGAGTAATGGACATTTAATTGCACACTTAAAGATTCATCTAGAAATATTACCATGTGTGGTTTATTACGCAAAAGTACAGAGAAAAAAAATTGGTTCAAGATTTGCAATGAACAGAAACAGTTTGTTATAAAATGTTAGGTTATGTTTCTGCATGTTTATAACAGACATGTTGCTTGTGTCAAATGAAATTCCAACGCCAACTCTGAGTGATTTTTCAATTGAACACCCCCACAACAACTCTTTCGGAAAATTATAAAATTTGATTTTGCGAATTTATATATACAGGGTGTTCAACGCAACCATACATGATTAAATGCACATGTCTTAGTTCGAGAAAAATAATTAAAAAATTCTTTACTTCAATTTGAGATTTGCCACACAATAGCATCGTGATTGATGACATTGACTCTCAATTCTTTATTATCAAACATGACCTGACCCGACTTGACCCTCAATGTTTTGTTATTAAACAATAATTATACAGTATTTAATCATAAGCAGTTTTAATTTTTTTTAAGTTTTTATAAAACTTTATGTTTCATTGTCTATGTTATCAGGTTATCACTTAAGATACTTGACTTTGTACTTAGTTAGATACCATGCTGTGTCTAGAATTTATCAATATTTTTAGAAATCAAAAATATAAAACAAAAATATATTATACAATAAATCATTGATATCATTCTGAACGTTTTTGTTAATAACCACTAAAGTACTCAAAACGTGAATATCCACCGAAATCCCGAAATCGAAACTTTCGCCTATAATTTTCCTACGCGTCAGCTACAAAAGGAGTCCAAGTTTAAAACTAGAACTCTATTTTATTTTCTCATTAGCACAACCTCATTGGTCAACTCATTAATCCTTAATGACTAGTTACCACAATCTCCAAACCAAACTTAAGCGATTCTCTCTGGTCCGTCATGTCAGTACCCAATTCTCTTCTGTCAAAACCACACCATTACCAAAACCCATCGATCACCCAAATCCCCCCCACCCAACACACGATTCCCCGAACCCACCCATCTCACGTTGCGCCGACCCACCCCACACTTGACATTGCCCATCACTCGGCGCTTTCTCACCCAAGGCCTCGCTCATCTGTCACGCGAGCTTCCGTTCGAATGGTGCGTGGATAGGGGAGTTATATAAGAATTGAAAGTGTCAGAAATTTGAGCAAATCGGTTCAGTGTGTTGCTGCACCGACAATCGGAGCCAGCGGTGCGAGAGTTCGTGGTAGAATGAGAATGGTGGTGGCGATGGGAAGATGGTAGGCACGTGGGTCGGGGTCCTGTTGGTCCTGGTAGCGGCAGGACGAGCTTCCTACAAGCAGCCGTACTCGTATCAGTTCGTTCGCAGAGATTACGAGCAGAGATTTATCGAGGATGAAGGTAATTTCGGGTTTGGGTTGATGGAGATGGAGATGATAAGGTGATGGGTTTGTCTGGGGTTTTGATTGGAGAGGTATTGTTCGGCTGGTTACAGAATCGTTGGATTGGATGGAGCGGTATTGACGAAACTGATCGTGCGTGCACTTTCTCTGATTAGAATTAGATTAGATAAAGCGGATAATTGTTTTGTAATTGTAGGTGTACTTGAAAGTACTCGGTGGTGCGTTTTGATTTGTTTTTACTGAAAATAGGAATTTGTTGCATTTTTTGTTGAGTAACAGTTTTTCATGAGGAAGTTTTTGTTTTAATTAACTTGTTCATGTACGCAAAGTAGTAATTAGTTAATTATTTGTTTTAGTTGCCGTTTTACTATAAAGTACAGTTTTGTTGTTTTCCTCTTTTTTATATATTTTTTTTGTTGTTGTTTCGTAACTAAAAGTCATGGCACATTTTTCTACATTTTAAGTAGTTTTAGAAAATGTCTATTTTGTAATAAAATAATCCAAAACTATAAAACCATCTCACAATCAGAGCAGTGAGGTATGTAATTTTATGTGTGAAATTTTCCTTTTGCGGCTATAAAATTAAATTGCCGTATATAAACAATGTAAACGAAGATCCTTAAAAAATGTTTCCCAATATATAGTAACAGTTTCAAGTTCAAGTGGTTCTGTGTGAAGCAATGTGAATACAGTTGGCAGGAAAGAATTTAGAATTAATTTTATGATGAAAATGTAAATCAAAAAATGATGAAAACATTCTCACCCTTGATTGAATGTCACACCGCTTTTTTTTGAAATGTAACTATTTTTTAAGTCACTCAATTTATTCTTCTTGTACTTATTTCTGTGTTAGCTATTGGACAAATTATTTCTATATAATTACAAATGTGTCTGATAATTCCGCAACAGACAGGCGCACAGACAAACACACGAACACTCTACACATTCTACGATTTAGGAAACACGAAAACGAATATTTGTGTCAAAATTATCTTACAATAATGGGGGAAGAAGTAAAAATATGCAATTAAAAGGTGACATTTTTCACCACGTTCTGCACTATATAATTTACGAATAAATTTTCACGACTGTTTAGTGATTTGTTACGACTTAAGTATTTAAAAGCGAATCATTATCTGAAATTGTACTTCGACGCACGAGAAAGAAATTTCTAACGAGGCGTGGCCGAGTTAAACAATCATTCGAGGGCGCCAGAATTATTTAACCATAATTTGTTTGTTTATGTTTCATATTTAAATCTAAGAAATACAAAACGAATTACTTCACTAAGACATGTTATCGGTAGTAAATCGATATAAATCAGTCAAATAACGAAGCAGTATCAAAAAAAATCGATTTAGTCATCTCTTAGGCGAAAGTTTGAATACGTAATACATACAACATAAATTTCTAAAAAACTATTTCACACTTAATAAAGTATTGTAAAAGTAATTCACTGGATTCGTCTGGTGGATCACTTGACATAGTTGGCGAAATATGTATCTGTGAAACATTTTTGTGATTTTCTAAAATTTTTCCTAGTATACGTATAAAATTTGACAACAATTGGTCCAATAGTTTCGGAGATTATCTGTTTAATTAAACTGGACATACAGACAGACTGATAAAAACGTGCGTACTCTATGGGTCACGAAACGTCGAGAAAACATGAAAGTAGCCTTAGCGTACAATCGAGAAGTAAAAATTTTACTTTTTCGGATAGTCTGGCTGTGTAGATTTTTATTAAACAGGTAATCTCCGAAACTACTGAATTGATTGTTTTCAAGTTTAACATGTATGTTAGGAATCTTAGATGATAAAACGAAAAACGCTAACCAAAATTTGTTTAGTCATTACAATAGTAAATGTTATTTATCTTGCAAACGTTTTAAGATTATCGTAGGCAGAGCTGGCAGCGAGATCTTCAAGTGAATAATGGATATTGCGTAGGGATTTATGACAACGATGCTTTATCATTTGAAATTTATTGAATTCTAAATATTTGGCCTTCAACTTTAGATTTAGTAGCACACTATTTATGCAAATAATAACATTTTAACAAAGGAAAGAATTTAAAAATCGAGAGAATAGATTTTATTTAGAGATCTGTTTTGCAAAATTCTATTCAAAAAATTTTTGACGTATGTATATTTAGAGCTTTATAAAATTAGATGATTTTTTAAATTTACTTACAATATTTTCTAAATTTGATTGGTTTAATTTTTTTTAATCCCTGAGGAAGTATAGCAATCGTGTCCATCAAACGAATGGCCACTTTTAGTTTTCTCGACGTTTCATAACCCCTAAAGTACGGAAAAGTCGTCTCGCGTTTCCATCCGTCTATCTGTCTCTCTCTGTGTGTCTGTCTGCCTGTCTGGTGTCTGTACACATTTTTATTAGACACATGTTCTCCGAAACTGCTGGATCGATTGTTGTCAAATTTTGTATGTATATTAGAAATATCATGTAGATGGTTAAATGCTAATCAAAATTTTGCTAATCATCCCCTCCAACAATTGCATGACATCACTTCAAAGAATTCTATGTTTATTTGATTTAACTGTTATACAACAATGTAGTCCTTTAAGTGTGGTGTACGAAACCGCTTTGAGTTTTTCCCTAACCATCCAAATTTTTGCAAAATCATAGTGCACGGTATAGTAACAGTTAGCATAAGGCGAACCGGACTTCGTCGATTCCAAACTTGGTATTCCGTTTTTATCTTTTTTTTTTCCTCTTTGTCTATTTGGCATTGTGTATTATCTATGAATATGACGTCATAACAATTTTTTTATTGATGAAATTCATCCATTTTCCCGAAAAGGTGAGAATACGACCCTCTTTATTTAAAAACGTAAAGCCTTCTCGGGGGTCCCAACTGTCTTTTTAACAATATAAATCCTTCTCGGGGGCCTCAAATGTCTTTTTTTAATGTGACACCTTCTTGGGGGTCCCAACTGTTTTTTTTTAATGTGAAATGTTCTCGGGAGGCCCAACTGTTTTTTTTTAATGTAAAACCTTCTCTGTGACCCCAAATGAATTTTTTTTAAGAATGTGAAACCTTTTCGGGGGCCCAGTTGTCTTTTTTAAAAATGTAAAATGTTCTCGGCGGTCCCAACTGTCTTTTTAAGAATGTAAAACCTTCTCGAGGGTCCCAACTGTTTTTTTTTTAATGTAAAACCTTCTTGAGGGCGCCAAGTGTCTTTGTCAAGAATGTGAAACCTTCTCGGGTGTCCCAACTGTCTTTTTTAAAAATGTAAAACGTTCTCGGGACCACCAAATGTTTTTTTTTTAATCTAAAACCTTCTCGGGCGCTTCAAATGTCTCTTTTTTAATGTGAAACCTTCTCCGGGGTCCCACCTGTCTTTTCAAAAATGTAAAACCTTCTCTGGGGTCCCAAAGGTATTTCTTTAAGAATGTGAAACCATCTCAAGGGACCTAATTTTTTTTAATGTAAAATCTCCTCGGGGGCGCCAGATGTTTTTTAGCATATCAAATCTTCTCGGCGGTCCCAACTGTCTTTTTAAGAATGTAAAACCTTCTCGGGGGCGCCAAATGTCTTTGTCAAGAATGCGAAACCTTCTCAGGTGTCCCAACTGTATTTTTTAAAAATGTAAAACGTTCTCAGGACCACCAAATTTTTTTTTTTAATGTAAAACTTTCTCGGGCGCTTCAAATGTCTCTTTTTTAATGTGAAACCTTCTCCGGGGTCCCAACTGTCTTTTCAAAAATGTAAAACCTTCTCTGGAGTCCCAAACGTATTTCTTTAAGAATGTGAAACCATCTCAAGGGACCTACTTTTTTTTAATGTAAAATCTCCTCGGGGGCGCCAGATGTTTTTCAGCATATCAAATCTTCGCGGAGGTCCCAACTGTTTTTTTTAAATGTAAAACTTTCTCAGGGTCTCAAATGTCTCTTTTTAATGTAAAACCTTCTCGGCGGTCTCAACTGCCTTTTTAAAAATTTAAAATCTTGTCGGGGGTCCGAACTGTTTTTTATGTAGAACCTTCTCGGGGGTGCCAAATGTCTTTGTCAAGAATGTGAAACCTTCTCGGGGGTCCCAACTGCTTTTTTAAGTATGTAAAACCTTCTCGGGGGGGCACTTGCTTCTTTTAAAAATGTAAAACCTTCTGGGGGGTGTTAAATGTGTTTTTAATGTGAAACCTTCTCGGGGGTCCCAACTGTCTTTTCAGAACTGTACTTAAAACCTTCTCGGGGGCATCAAAAGTCTTTTTTTTTAATGTGAAACCTTCTCGGAGGTCCCAACTGTTTTTGTTTAAATGTGAAACCTTCTCGGGAGACCCAACTGTTTCTTTTTTAATGTAAAACCTTCTCGGGGGCGCCAAGTGTGTTTTTTAAGAATGTGAAACCTTCTCGGGGGTTACAACTGTCTTTTTTAAAAATGTAAACATTCTCGGGGGCTTCAAATCTCCATTTTTTCAATGTGAAACCTTCTTGGGGGCCTCAAATGTCTTCTTTTTGATGTGAAACTTTCTCGGGGGTCCCAATTGTATTTTTCTTAATGTGAAACCTTCTCGGGGGTCTCAACTGTCATTTTTAAAAATGTAAAACCTTCTCGGAGCGCCAAATGTCTTTTTTAAGAATGTGGAACCTGCTCAGGTTTCCCAATTGTTTTTTTTAATGTAAAATCTCCTCGGGGGCGCCAAATGTTTTTTAGCATGTCAAATCTTCGCGGAGGTCCCAACTGTTTTTTTTTTTAATGTAAAACTTTCTCAGGGTCTCAAATGTCTTTTTTTAATATAAAACCTTCTCGGCGGTCCCAACTGCCTTTTTAAAAATTTAAAACCTTTGTCGGGGGCCCGAACTGTTTTTTTTTATGTAAAATCTTCTCGGGGGTCCCAACTGTCTTTTTTAAGAATGTAAAACCTTTTCGGGGGGCCACTTGTCTTTTTTAAAAATGTAAAACCTTCTGGGGGGTTTCAAATATGTTTTTTTTAATCTGAAACCTTCTCGGGGGTCCCAACTGTCTTTTCAAAAATGTAAAACCTTCTAGGGGGCCTCAAAAGTCTTTTTTTTAATGTGAAACCTTCTCGGAGGTCCCAACTGTTTTTGTTTAAATGTGAAACCTTCTCGGGGGACCCAACTGTTCTTTTTTAATGTAAAACCTTCTCAGGGGCGCCAAATGTGTTTTTTAAGAATGTGAAACCTTCTTGGTGGTCTCAGCTGTCTCTTTTAAAAATGTAAAACCTTCTCGGGGCTTCAAATCTCTATTTTTTCAATGTGAACCCTTCTCGGGGCCCCAAATGTCTTTTTTAAGAATGTGAAACCTTCTCGGGGCCCCAAATGTCTTTTTTATGAGTCTGAAACATTCTCGTGGGTCCCAACTGACCTTTTTTAAAGAAGACGAAACATTCTCGGGGGCCACAAGTGCCTTTTTTTTAAGAATATTAAATCTTCTCGGGACTCCAAATTGTCTTTTTCTAAGAAGGTGAAACCTTCTTTTTTCTGTTACACTGTGACTGTACTTACTTCAGAATCGAGGGAAGTTTTGTCGAATTAATTTTCGACCAATTTTTTTAATGTGCATTGTGTCATTTTTACATTCGTTACATTTACTTAATTATTTATTACTTCGTTTGAAAAAAACACTTAACATTTTTTTAGTGGGATAAAGGTATTTTCACGCACAAATGTTATTATTCTCTACAACTTTTGTATTTAATATGCTGCTCTAAAATAAGTAACTACAGAAGCCAATATTTTGAAATTTCTTTGATTTGACACCATTAGCTTAAAAACAAATGTACCAAATATAAATATTTACTTCATTTAATTAATTTAAGTGTTTTACACTAAATGTTTTTGTCAGTTTTCGAAATAACAAATCTAAAGATATTTATGGATTTACATCGCAACAATTTGGTTTTCGTAAAGACTTCTCTGCTTCTAAATATGGGGTTTCTCAAGGGTCCGTTTTAGGATCAATACTGTTTCTGTTATATATAAACGATCTTCTCGACTTCCTTACAAAAAGGTATTTTCACGTACAAATGTGAAATGTGATACTGGCCAAATTGGATAAAAACAATATGGGTGCGAGAAAAATGCATTAGCCCACGTATAGTGTACCGAACTTTTTCTACGGACATTTTTTTTCTAAAAAAGATTTTTGTTTGTATGTGTTAACAAATGAGTGAGGTAATACGACATTTTTATGTTAATATGGTAATGCAACTCTTTACATAACTCCACTTTGGAGATAAATTAAATTTGCAATTCCTAATTCGTAAATCCCGAAACAATTATTTTTAGCTATTTTCGTAGTTTGAATAATAGTTGTTTCAATTTTTACCAATGTGTCGTTAGAGTAAATCAAAACATTTTCACTGTTTCTGATTTCCAGTTTAGCCAAAACAGGACAAGTTTGATTGCTGTGATCACCGACTTTTTCTAAGCATCATAAAACAACACAAATAGTTAAAAACAAAATTTACGATTTTAAATATTAGCTTGTCAACAAACAAATGTGCAAGTAATAAAATTTCCAATTAGTGACAATCGATAATAATTCATTTTCATGTACGTATATTTCTTATGATTTCATAATTAGAATATTAATTGTAATTGTGTTTTAATTATCGTTAATCATCGTATTTTATTACCGCATTTACAATGATAATGTTTGCATAATTCATTAACAACCTACACAACAACGTGTCGTCCGTCCTACTGCAACCAGATGATGGTTTATGCATTGTTTATTTACAACTAGTGAATGCATTATTATTAATATTTAGCATGAATTATCACATTCTTTTCTTCCCAGTTCCTAGAAGTTTTTCTCAGATACCTTGAACTAGTAGCGTGGTCTTCAACTGCACCTGGTAAAAGTTATCAATTAGTAATTACGTTAGTGTCGGAAATAAGTAAAGCTTTCAGTGAAAGTAAAAATGTCTAGAAACTGTTACACATGCAAAATATTTTGTTTGAAATTTTAGTAATTTTTCACAGTTAACGCTAACATGAGGAAGCTATTACTCTTATAACTTATAATTATAAGTTTTAGGCGATAACGTGTCAAACTATTTATATCAATTTTTCACGTAAATATACATATTTAATTGTAGCAACTGACAAAAAAGCGATGACGCACGCCACTAATTTATTTCTCCAAAAAGTAGCACCTCTTCAAATTAACACTTCAACCACATAATCAAAATATTTTTCCTATTGATAAAAACCGCCTGAATATGGGTTGTTGTACCCGAATGGTTCCACTTAGTTAATTATTTCGACACACGAAGAAGCAAAAAGAAAAAAGCTCGACTTTTAACGTACTTCTCATTTCATTTGATTTCATACTTCAACTGCTTGGATTTCGTTCAGTAATAACAAATTAAATACGTATTACGTATCTTTTAATACTTAATACATAATCGTGGTACAAAAAAATTTAGGTACCTAAAGAGAAAGAATGAACGCTGATCTGGGTTAAACCTACGAATAGCGCTCTAGAATTCAACCCAAAATAATTAAGTGTAAATTCGTTTATGTAACGTGGAAAAAGCGATCTCTGCATTGGAAAAAAACACAGAGGCAAATAGAGTTATGTAATGTTGGATTACTGGTGATTACTGAATTAGACATGTGCTAGACAGGAGTATAAAGACTATTGAGGTCATTTCCAGCTCATTCAACAAACGGAAGCATTATAAATAAATGAATTAATTTGTTGACAATTAATGACATGGCAATTATTCGCGGTTTTTAAACAACTCATTTCGAGTTTGTTTATGAACCTGCTTTTATGTTGTGTGCTTCAACAAAAGCTGTTCTATTTACCTAATGCTTCGGATAGCTTTTTGTGCACAGTCATAATTTTATGAATAAGGTTTTGCAATGTCAGAGGTGGTTGTAACAGGTTTCTAAGCGGGGTCCTCTAAAGAATGTCCAAAGACGTCATTAACACTTAATTTAGATACTAATCTGTAAAAAAAATCTAAAATTAACGTGTTCTGTTCAGAATTGTGACAGTGTTCTGAAAGTGGAGTTGAGTTTACTAATATTTATATTTTGCGTGTATTGGATCGTGTCAACGATAAATAATTATGCTCAAATGAATGTTTACAAATTTGTGTACGAAATGTTTTAATGTTTTAGAAAGCTGGATATTAATTTATTTGGAATGTCGTCTATATTATAGTCCTCCATTTGAACGGATCTATGTTTGATATGCTTGAGATCACATGGCTCGTTAAAGAGACAAAAGTAATGTAAATAGAGAATGAACATATTTGTAACAGTATGGAAAATGACAAAATTTTGCTATTCTTGACATTTCCATTTATTTACAAGATCTGCTTTAACTGCAATTTATTATTTTCAAGTATTTTTATTATGATCAAGTTGCATAATTTACATTTTGAAGTCACAACTTTGAAACTTTAGTTCTGCTGGTTAGTTAAAGTTAACACCATCAACCAGAAAAAATCGCTGGCAGTTGTCAAAAATTCGGAGCAAACAACATTTATAAGTTTATTACTTTTCCAACATTCCACATCAACTGTCGTTAAAAAGTTATATGGGTCAAACTTTTTCTCTTTTTTTTAAACGCTTTGTATTTGTTTACTCCTTATATAATCAGTTATAATTTCTCTGATTTAATTTCAACAACTGTTCACGTTTTAGTTTCAGATTTTTTATTATTATTTTTTAGTTTATATTCTGCGTGCTTTTTACGTGACAGTTTGTGTCATTTAGCGTCTCGACTGATGTTAAAGGGAAGTATACCGGGTGTCATTTGCCAAAATCAGTTTTGTCATGGTTATTGTCCTAAAAAAAAGGTGGATTTCGGTCACCATCATTACTAAGAAATCAGCAAGTACGCGCTCATTATAATATATATATTTTTTTTATTATTTCTTTGGGACTCTCGAAACCCCCGTACATAATGTACTGAAGAGTTAATCCGCCTTTTTCCACATACCCAGTACAATTGAAAAGCAAAAAAAAGCTCTCCTTTATACTACTACAAACTCCTTTAGATTTAGAAAAAAGTTGATGTTATTTCAAATCTAAAGATATTTGTGGATTTATATCACAACAGTTTGGTTTTCGTAAAGACTTCTCTACTTCTACTTATGGGGTTCCTCAAGGTTCCGCTTTAGGACCAATACTATTATATATATAAACGATTTTCTCGACTTCCTTACAACCAACAGCTGATACAACTTTACTCCGATGATACTTGTATCGGTACAACAAGATTGACGCTAACCTTGCCTACAGCGCCATTAAAAACAACAAGGAAAGCCGAAGACTGCTTAAGGACAAGAGGCATATTTTTTTTTAATGCAAATAGAAGTAGAAGGTGATGTTTATGTTCGTGCCGCCGTTTCAATCTTGACTTTTGACCACTGTTCATTGTTTCCGGAACCATGTCTTTATTTGGTGCAAATCCGGTTGCTAATATTGTCGCCGAAGTCCTGCGGAAAGAATGCCCCGTAAATAAATTAGGATTATCTAAATTTAAATAACTAGCAATTACTTAGGGCAAAACAAACAGCTTGTGTACGAAAAAAGTTCCATTTGTACAACCTTGGGTATCGATATTTAGTGTTGATGATTTGCATTTAGCTCTTATTTTTCGCCAAAAATTTCGTAAAGTATTCATTACATTTTGTGACGTTTCTCATAAACAGTTTGTTAGAGTAAATTTCTATGCTTTAATTACTCTTCCATGTCCGTTCTTGTGTAACTTGTTTTTTGTCTCCTACATTTTTCACTATAAAATTTCGTTACAAAGTATTATTTTAATTTAATTTCAAAACAACTAAAAATGAACTACACAGTAACGTATAGAAATACCATCAAAATATAATAACATAGTACCACCTATTAAGTTTTTTTTTATAAAAAATATCATCCTTTGTTGTTGAAGCTACAGTTTCACTTTAAAAAATTATTATGCATTAAAAATTTACCAAAACTTAAATACCCGTATCAAATTTCAGTAATACAGCTTGAACTGTGTCAACGTTAAAAAAATGCAAATTCCCCTAGATCGTGTTTAAGTGTGATATTTTTTTAATCAACATGATAAACTGTTCATACTTTTATTTTCACTCAGGATGCTGGTAAAATTTCGAAACATAATTACTGTACGTGTATATCCTCCATAGTAAAATCGGTACCCCAGACTTGTTTTAAATAATAATTGTAACCAAAACTCGCAATCAAAAATTTTTCTTTCTAACAGTGTAAATACTAGTGATTTTCTGGCACTCTACCAGTGGTTGGTCATGTAGGTAGTTATTTTTAGGTATAAGAACTACTTACATAACTATATTTAAATTCAAGCACTGTATGCACATAAATTACAACAATTTCCAGAATCATGAAAAAACTCTCTGTATAATTTGTAAATACTACATGTTATAAAGGAAAGAAAAAGCATTAGATTTCTAGAAAAGTACCTACATCTTTATTAGATCGATGTGAACATTGTGCCACCATGTGTTTCGCTAAAAGTTACTTTTGAAAGTATGACACACAAATTTTTTCAGAGGCCTAACATTCGACTGGCCAGTTAGATACCAGTTTTAATAATAATAATAATAATAATAATAATAGTTTATTTACGGGAACCCCCATGACATTACAGAAAAACAAAAATATAAGAATAATACAAAATAATTATACTAATGTATATGTGGACAAAGCTCAGTTTTTTATCAAAAATTACCCCTAAGTCGCGTATCTCCGACACTGCCTTTACAGACGTTTTATTAATTTGATAACAGAAATCAGTGTAAGCTGTTATTCGATAAAAAGATATTTTAAAACATTTATCTGTGTTAACGTCACGGTGTATAATAAGTTAGGTGTTACGACGAAGCGCACTCACCGTGCATCGACTTGACGCCGGTTTAGTCACGATGAGCGGTCGAGAGAGACAGACAGCGGCGGCCTGTAACCTCTCACTTAGATCTGTTTAGCAGCGTTTGGCGGGCTTTTTCCCTCTCTCGGTGTGACAGATTTTGCTAAGTTTTCTCTGCGATTTCTTACTTGTTTTTTGATTTATCAATAAAAATGGGTAGAAAATGTGTTGTGCCTAATTGTTCTAGCGGATACAATGGTAATCCCGAAAAAGTGTCGGTGTTTCGGGTACCTAAAGACAGATTACTGGAATGGCACTTTTATTGCAGTAGTGAACTGCTGCTTTTGAACAACACTTTGCACTAAAAAATACTGGTCGTCGCTATAGTAATAGTCGGCATTTTATGTTGAATTTTATTTTTACTTAAAACAATTACTCCCTTTTTATCGGTTATGTGTTATGTTTTAACATTCAAGAAACAGAATTTATGTTTATTTTCAGAGGGTTTTTGAATGCGATATGTATTTTTTCTTTATTCCACATAAACTATATTTTTTGCAGAGATTTTTCGGCACAATTCGACAACAGGTTGTGCCAATGGACATCCTTATCTATAACTCTTTGCAGCTATACCGAATGTTATCGGTTTATAAATTATTAAAACCTCCGAAATTTGGTAATTGCACACAGATGCAGGAAAATAGTAACGCAAATCATTCGTTATCATTTAATGACTCCAAAAATATTTTTGAAACAAATACCAGAATGCGGGAAAAATCATGTTGAGAAAATAAAAAGGAAAATTGAATATATTTTAGATACAGATTCACCGATTAACGAAATAGACGAACAACTATTTGAAGATGTCACTACAACTAAAATTGTTGACAACATCATTTATTACTTAGCTGGATTTGTCGCAAAAAAAATTGTACAATACTTCAAAATGTAATATTTGCCGTGAACAGTTATATAACAAAGAAGATCCATGTTCTAGTACATCTGAATTTACTAGTACAAAACCCAGGGGGTGGTTAAACCATCCAGATTTGTTAATGTTTAATATGTTCCGATGGGTGGAAGGGATACTTATGAAATATATCGATTTTGTGGATGTAATCGATGCAACAATTGAAGAGCTATTCGCAACAAAAATTTTATGACTATTTACTTTATTTTTTCTTGTGAAGAGCATAGAATGGAAATATTTTCAAAGGCAATATATTTTTACACAATTATGCGAATTAAACAATTTTATAAACAGGAACAAGAGAAAACAACCAAGGCATGTGCAGAAAAAAGAAAAGAGTCTCGATTACAGACTACGTAATAATGGTAAATTTTTATTTCTCAAACAGTAAAGCAGATAATGGTTAATGGATATTTTTTGGTTGTCTTGTGAAACGAACAGAAGTGAGTGAAACTAATATAATATGTGAAGGCGAAAAGAACTCTCTTTAACAACGAGTTCACATTCATCTTTTTAAATAAATTATTATTTGAAAAATGTTTAAAGTTTTTATTTTAATACAACGGATAATTAATTTTGATGATTTTTGGACCTAAATGGCTTTAATTCCGACAAATACTTCTCCCGTCTCTTTCCCGTCAGTGCGATTAAATGACGGCCGCCCTCTTCTGTTTCTCTCGCTCCAAATCTGTGACTAGTTGGGGACACGTTTCACGCGCTCGTCGGAACACCTAACTTATTATACACCGTGGTTAACGTTCATATCATTCCATACACACCAATTATATATTCGATTCAAATCACTTTGAAGAAGGGCACAATCCAGAGCTGACGATATCTCTCGAAATAATTTTAAGTCGTCTGCAAATAAGAGTATTTTTGAAAAATATGCCCAAAGGTAAATGTCGTTAATGAAGAGATTAAATAATAAGGGCCCACAATGGGTTCCTTGAGGGACACCTGATTTCACAGAAATGGTGTTTGAAGACGACCTTCCAATTCTAACAACTTGAGACCTATTTGATATGAAACTTTCAATCCACTGGACAAACATCTCATCAAAATTCATACCTCTTAGTTTGTGTACTAAGATTTTGTGGTTAACCCTATCAAAGGCTTTCGTCAAGTCTCCATAAATTTTCAATTAAAAAATTTTGGCACAAAAGCAAGTTTGTGGTGGTGGGACGACCTTGACAAAATCCGTGTTGAACATCACTTATTATGTGCTTAGTTGCCATTTTTAACTGTGTGGAAATTAAATGATCAAAAGTCTTAGGCAAAACCGATTGTATACAAATATTTCTGTAGTTTGAAATCAATTCTTTATCGCCAGATTTGTGTATTGGAACAAGGTGACTGTTTTTCCATAGCTCGGGAAATTTTCGAGAATGCAGAGATAAATTGAATAAATAAGTTATCGGTTTGGTTATGCTAAAAACACATGGAATTAGAAACTCCGACGGATTAGGTCAGGACCACTACTGGCCGAATTTTTTAAACTTAAAATACTGTTAAATACTTCTTCTTCGGTAAACCCATGAAAAGCAAAGGAGACTTCACCTGAAACACCTATTCTGTTAAAATGCATATTGTCTGAAGGGTCACTATACACCCCTTGAAAGAACTGAGCAAATAAATTAGCTATTGATTCTGGCCCAACGGCTTCTTCACCATCAAATTTCATGCGACTTGGATATCCCAGATTCTTGTTTTGACTCTTCCAGAACTTTCAAAAAGATTTAGAAGGATCGGAGTGTATTTCGTCCTCAACTTCCGCGAGATATTTCTGATAACATTTATTTGATTTGTTTTTACATAAAGCTCTAATTCTAGAAAACTCCATGTATTCCTTGTTTTCACCAGTTATTTTGTATTGTAAATGGAGCTTTTTCTTTAAACGGGTTAATTTTTTTAGTTCGCTAGAAAACCATTTTTGAAACTGAGATGTTCGAAATTTTTTTTTATGTACTAAATTATTGATTACGTCATAAATTAAATCATAGAATGTGAGAATTGCCTGGTTAATATCTTTGTCTAAGAAAATTTCCTTCCAATTGATTTGGCACAATCGATAGTTAATTTTTTCATAATCAGCATTTTTAAAATTATAATATACCTCTTCATATTTTAAACGTCGCTGATCCAAGTTACAAGTAACCTCAAATTCATAACTTGAGTGAAAAACTACCCACATACATTTTGAATCTAAACTATCCTCCTCCTCGCTTGTTGCACTTCCTTCATTCACTCTATTTTCCTTCCATCTTCTCTCAATAGTTCTTCTCTGCTTTTCTTTCTTTCTTATATTTCATCACACTCTTTCATTATATGTTCTATTGTTCCTCTCTTCTCGACACATTCTACATATTCTCTCTCCCTCACTCATCCAAAATTGACTTTCGTTCCTGCGCCTAAATAGACCTATGATTACTCGTTCTGTCTTCTTTTTGGTTGTTAGGTACTGTGGCTCTTCTTCTCCTATTATCCTTAAATTAATATCTATCATTATACCTAGAGTTTCTTATCTCACCTCATCCTTCCCTTCTGCGTATCAAAATCTTCTCTACAGAACTCTTGCCATATATTTTCCTGCTTTATCCTCCCCTCTTTGCTGTTTTCTGTAATATTCTTCTATTTTAACTTCCAGTGGATTATGTTTAGAATCTATCCTTTCTCCCACCTTCAACTGCGAAAGTTCCCATGATTTTTCATTCACTATTGGATAATCTATTACGGATTTTCTCCTCGGTCCCACATAGGTTAATTCGCCTTCGTTGTCAATTTTATTTTCATTCAAGATCTCCCATCTTCGAATAACTCCAACAGTTGCTTTAATCCTTTATTTCCATTTTATATAGGCATTTCCATTTTCTTTATCCATCATCTTCTGTATTGCCTATTTTTACATTGAAATCTCCGTCTATAATTACATAGATGTCATCATTTATTTCTAATTGGTTTCTTCTTTCACTGTTATCATGTTTTTATTATATACCGTTCTGATGGTTCTTAACATTAATTCATCTTCTTCGCTGCAGTTCATCTTGAATTCTTTAAATTCCCATGACATTTTCCCTTTCATCTTTTCACATTCTTACACATCTATCCCTGTTTCTACTAAACCTATAATATCAAAATTGGTTACATACTCCCAAAATTCATCTCCTTTTTCTTCAGTCCAGCGACATTCCAAAAAAGGATGTTCATTTTTTTCCGTTTTCATTGTTTTCTTCTTTTTCCTTATTCTTGTTCCTCTTAATTTGTCTGTTCATCTTTTTTATGTCTTTTACCATATTTATATCTAAGGTCGTTTTCGAATTTTCCTTTTCATTTGCCTCTCCATCCTCTGTTAGTTTTTTGTTCCAATATCGCCATAATAGGATATGTTTCTGGTTATCTTTAGCTTTTCTTTTCCTTCTTCCTCTTAGTTTCCATCTTTACATCATGTTTTTTGTCTACTTTCATGTACTTCACAAGTTTCTTACGCTTTTCCTGTAAGTCTTTGCTATAGTTATCATTAATGTGTATTCTTGTTCCTTTAGCTTTTTTACCGCTTAAAACATTTCTATTTTCCATCTTATTACATTTCTACTTTCATTCCCTATTCTTCTTGTTTCTTTTTTTTTCTTCCATTCTTGTTTGTCTCTTCTTGTATTCCATGTACTACTATATTCTTCTTTCTTGTCTCTCTTTCGCGCATTTCTATTTTCTCCTTTTGCAGGTTTACTTTTTCTTGATGTCTTGAGTTTCTTTCCATTATCTTCCTGTTTTCTTGTATGTATAATTTTATACATTCTTCACACTTGTTCACTTAGCTGTCCAGGTCGGACTCCAATAAAGTTGGTAATTAATACTGTATACAGGGTTATGATAAAAAAATGCAAAAACACGTCAACCTTTTTATTTTACTCACCATCTTTTGACATATATCAAAAGAATTTTGCGTCAAATTTGTAAAAATTATGACGTCATCAACCTTTCTTTTAAATAGAAAGGTATAACTTTGTTTGCATTATTTGATAAAGCTTATTTTTTCTGCATATGAGAATGTAGTTTGATATAGGGGTTCCATAACAAAAAAATTAAGAAACTTAATAACAAACAAAATATTAAAAAAAATTAAATAAACAGAACAATACGTTGGAGTAAAAATTTATGCTATAGAGTCCCTAGTCTGGGGACTTATACGAGTCATTTCATGACGAATACGTGTTTCAAGTCGTCTAAATTATCGGGTCTGTTCATGTAAACACGATTTTTTAAATGTCCTCATACAAAAAAATCAAAGGGTGTCAAATCTGTAGACCTAGGTGGCCATCGTATTGGTCCACGCCTTCTAGTCCACCTTCCATCAAATTGATTTTCCAAAAAAAACCCTTATATTTACGCCATAATGTGGTGGTGCCCCATCCTATTGGAACCAAATCATGAAGAAAACTAAGCTTTATCAAATAATCCGATCAAAATTATAGCGTTTCATTTAAAAAATCAATGATGACGTCATAACTTTTACAAATTTGACATGTCTATGTCAAATAAGCGTAAAATGACAGGCTTCACATGTTTTTGCATTTTTTTCAAAAATAAATGCTGCGCTTTTTATGAATTTTGTGCATTATTTATCATAACCCTGTATAACTAAATGAAAAAATTATATCATATAGCATTATAATTTATAGGCTGTACTAAAGTAAATATCTTGTTTTGAAATAAACAAGTGTAAAAAATAATCGTGGGTCCGGAACTTTTTAACTACAATAAAATTTAAATCACCGTTTAATTCCATGTTGGTTCTCCTTCGCTTACTTCACAACATTGAAAGAAACTCATTCATAAAATTCCAACCACATAATTAATGATAATTACTCTCAAATATCTGGTGCACCTCTGTACACATCCTTATTACTTAATATGTTCAAACGTTATGTATTGTAACACTATTCAAAATATTTCCACTCCAAAAATCACAACGAAGATTCCTATACTGAATGAAAGGTCACACTAAAAAACTGTTAAAATATTCTGAACACCTGTAGTCAAAACACCATTACAATGCAACTTCGGCAATGTTTTCGCTTCACTTATCGTCCTTCCCGGAAATCTCCAGATGTTACTCTTAATCGTCGTGACTCTGCGAGCCATTGTTGCTAACAAATCTAATTATCCGCCGTCTGCCTCTCATTACAACCCAATTCAATACACAAGTTCAAATTTCGTAGAGGCCAAGGTGACCACTCGTTCGTGACCTTTCTGACACACATTCACGTCATACTCACTTTTATTTTTCTTCCTTTCAGCGGACAGATGGTTATGCATGATTTTTGGGCTATGCGTGATTGACGTAGGAATCTCCCAGAAGCCAGATTTGGGACTTGTGTACCAGTGGACGCAACTAGAGTTCGATTACCCGAATGCCAAAGCAAGACAAGACGATATTGATAGTGGAAATTTTGACCCGACGTCCGCTGCTCCCATAGATGTAGATGTACACTACTCTTGTATGTTTTTTCTGTTGTTTTTTTTTTTTGTAAGAAGGAAGGTTGAGTTTTGTTTTTTTAGATGCTCCGAATAAGAAGAATCGGGTTTTTGTCACTATTCCAAGGTTTCAAGAGGGAGTTCCGGTGACACTTGGTGTCGTTACTGACAAAAAACTTAACAACAATCCGATTATTCAGCCGTTTCCATCGTGGGAATGGCACACGAATCCAAAGCGGTGCAAGAGGGATCGGCTGGTTTCAGTTTTTCGTGTTATGGTAAGTGAAAGCAAAGGAAAAAACGTGTATAAATTTATTAGATACTTAGGGGTCAATTCCAAGTTGGTGGCGCAAGTCACTGGTGCAGCGCAACTTTATAATGCTAATTTGGGTATCAAATGCTGGTTGCTAGGGGTGACGGAATAAACAACCGCAATTTTTCGAGATAAATTGCGCCAACTTGCACTGCCTACTAGAGGTGCCGCAACTCCATGGTGCAAATTTCAATGGAAAATTCGACAAAACTGCGTTTGTTGATTCCGTCACCCCTATCAAATGCTGGTTGCTAGGGGTGACGGAATCAACAAACGCAGTTTTGTCGAACTTTCCATTGAAATTTGCACCATGGAGTTGCGGCACCTCTAGTAGGCAGTGCAAGTTGGCGCAATTTATCTCGAAAAATTGCGCTTGTTTATTCCGTCACCCCTAGCAACCAGCATTTGATACCCAAATTAGCATTATAAAGTTGCGCTGCACCAGTGACTTGCGCCACCAACTTGGAATTGGCCCCTTAGTCACTATTTATGCGTAGATGTCTGTAATTTCAATTTTGTGGCTTACCACAAACTATGGACTTTAACACAGTCAACAAGTTAATATTTTTATTTCCACATAAATACTATTAAAAAAATCAAATGAAAAGCTTTTTGGTGAACATCTCATGGAGGGTAGAATTTCGATATTTTATTTTTTTTTTAACTGTAATTCTACGGTGTACAACCATCTGACTTAAAAAATACTTATCTTTTGGTTACCCTCTGAAAATGTTTCTTCGATGAAATTGAAGCCTGATATTTTAAAAGTTTTTTTTTTTTTTTTAAATTAACTGTCAACTATCTTTTTCGCCATGCCAAGCGAGTTACCATGAGAACCTGGAGACTTGTTGGATCTACAGACCAGAGCGCACTCAGGCCAATATCGACTTTAAGCGAATTATATATAAGCTGACTTTCGTTAGAGCTGATCTGATATTCATCTACTAGGAAGAACTAAACCGTTTCGACCATCTGGTCGGACTTTACAAGGAATAAGTGAACAAAGTTCTTGAATGTTTTAACGATTTAATACATAATGTTCCCGAATCACAAAATTTACAGTTTAGATTGTATTATCAAATGGTAAAACGCTCACCAAAATTTGTTACCAACAATGAAATGACAAAATTTTACAATAGTAGATATAATTTAATTTAAATTTTATATCCTCCGTTTACGGTTTATGAATCCGTGTTGAGTTTTTACCTTAGATGTCAATTTATAGTTATTGGAAGCATGTTAAATCGTTATATAGTCAAAATTTATCCGTTCATGTCCCCCAGGAATTGATGAAGTCATCTTACAATTTTGTTGAATAAATGTTATTTAAATGTTAAAAAATAGCATTGACCTGAACTTGTGATTTATAAATACGCTATTGAGATTTTTCGGCTTTTGGATTTCTAGATTTTTCAACCTTAGATGTCTCAATTTTTAAATTTAAATTTTGGGCTTTTTCAATTTTTTCATTCTTCAAATTTTCGATTTCTAGATTTTTTATGTTTTGATTTGTCAATTTTCCGATGTTTCAATGATAGGACCTCTCAAATTTTATCCTCTTCAATTTTAGAAATTTTTAAAATTTTGACGTTTCTAAATTTTCAGCTTTCCGATTTCTGAACTAACGTTTTTTTTTTATTTTCCCAATTCTCGACTTCCCAAAGTTTCGATTTTTTAAGCTTCCGATTTTTTGACTTTGCGTTTTTAGTTTCTCCAATTTATTAATTTCTCAATTTTTTTAATATTTCTATTAGTTTTGGGATCTTTTGATATTTCAATTTTTCGACTTTTCGAGTTTTGGACTGACTTTTTTGATTTCTGGATTTTCTCCTTTTTGGGTTTCAATTTTTCGATGTTTTAATTTTTCAATTGTTAAAATTCTAGGTTTTTCCAATTCTCGAGCTTTCAGTTCTTCTATATTTCAATTTTTCAGTTGACCGGATTTTGAAATTTTTGGTTTTTACAATATTTCTTGTTTAAAATTTTTCGATTTTTCAATTTTTTCATTTCTCGATTGGTTGAATTCAGATGTTTCCACATTTTGATTGTTCAATTTCTTGATTCATCCATTTTTCGATTTTTAACTTTTCTTCTCAGCTTTCGACTCCTCAATTTCTCAATCCTGTGATTTTTAGATTTCTCGATGTCTCATTTTTTTAATTGTTCGATGTTTCGATTGTTGAAATTTTCGGTTTTTCGATTTTTTACTTTTGGGCTTTTCAATTTTTCGATTTCCCAATTTTTTGATGTTTCGATTTTTCAATTATCCGGTTATTATATTTTTCACTTTTTTAATTTCTGGAGTTTAGACTTCTCGATTAGTCGATTTTTCATTTTTTCGATTTTTAAAATTTAGATTTTCGAATTTTTTTTTATTTTTTGAGATATTTTAGTTGTTCAATGTTTTAAATTTTAGATTTTTCGGTTTCTCGATTTTTTGATTATTCAGTTTTTCAGTATTTCTCTTTTTCAAGTTTTCAAGTTTTGACCGATTTCTCAGTTAATCTATTTTTGATTTTCCCATTTTTCGACTTCTCGAACTTTCGATTTTTCAGTTCTTCAATTCTTCGATTTTTCGAATTTTCGACTTTGCTTTTTTTATTTTTCGATTACTCAATTTTCTAGTGTTTCAATAATACAATTTCTCAATTTTTGTCCTCTTCAATTTTAGAAATTTTTCAAATTTTGACGATTCTAAATCTGCAGGTTTCCGATTTCTGAACTAATGTTTTTCTTTATTTTCCCAATTCTCGACTTCCCAAAGTTTCGATTTTTTAATCTTCCGATTTTTCGATTTTGCTTTTTAGTTTTTCGATTTCTCACTTTTTCGATTTTTCGACTTTTCGATTTTTGGATTTTCAATTTATCGTTAAATTTTATATTTTTCACTTTTTGGATTGTTTTATACTTCGATTTCCCAATTTTTCGTTGTATTAACTTTTCAATTGTTAAAATTCTAGATTTTTCGATTTCTCGAGTTTTCAATTCTTCTACATTTCAATTTTTCAATTGTCTGGATTTTTAAATTTTCGATTTTTTTCTATTTTTCTTTTTTAAAATTTTTCGATTTTTCAATTTTTTGTTTTCTCGATTTGTCGAATTCAGATATATAACCTTTTGATCGTTCAATTTCTCGATTCATCAATTTTTCGATTTTTAACTTTTCCTCTCTTTTCGATTCTTCAGTTTCTCGATCCTATAATTTTTCGATTTCTCGATGTCTCAGTTTTTGAACTTTTCGATGTTTCGATTTTTGGAATTCTCGGTTTTTCGGTTTTCTACTTTTGGGCTCTTCAGTTTTTCGATTTTCCAATTTTTTGATGTTTCAGTTTTCCGGTTGTCCGATTTTTAAATTTTTCGCTTTTTTAAATTCTGGAGTTTCGATTTTTTTTTAATTTTTGCGATATTTTAATTGTTCAATGTTTTAAATTTTAGATTTTTCGATTTCTCGATTTTTTGATTTTTCTGTTCTTCAGTATTTCTGTTTCTCAGAATTTCAAATTTTGACCTTGCTAAATATTCAGTTTTCCGATTTCTCAGTTAATCTATTTTTTCTCCCAATTTCGATTTTTCACTTCTTCAATACTTTGTTTTTTCGATATTTCGACTTTGCTTTTTTGGTTTTTCTCAATTTTCCATTTTTTTAATTTCTCAATCTTTGGATATTTTTTTCAGTTTTGGGATTCTCCAATGTTTTTGATTTCTTGACTTTTCAATTTTTCGACTGTTACATATTTCGATTTCTCAAATTTTTAAATTTTTGGATATTTTAATTTTGCACTTTTTGAAATTCTAGATTTTTCAATTTCTCGAGTTTTCAGTTCTTCTCTTTTTTTGATTTTTCAAGTTTTCGAATTTTTAAATTTTAATCTCGATTTATCGAGATGCGGATGGTTCGATGTTTTGAATGTTCAGCCTCACGAGTTATCAATTTTTCCATTTTTAACTTTTCGATTTCTCAAAAATTTTGGCCTTTTTCGGATTTTCAACTTTTCGACTCCTCGATTTCTCGATTTTTTGATTATTCGATTTCTTGATATCTCAATTTTTGAATTTTTTAATATTTCGATTTTTCGGTTTGTCATTTTTTTGATTTTTTACTTTTCGGCTTTTCGATTTTTCTGTTTTGATTTTGAATTATGCGATTTTTCAATTTTTCAGTTTTTTAATTTCTTTCAGTTTAGGAATTCTCCAATGTTTTGATTCCTTGACCTTTCGATTTTTCGACTTCTCGATTTTTTATTTTTTGGATTTTCAGTTTTTCGTTTTTTAAGCTTTAGATTTTTTAATTTTTCGACTGTTTTATATTTCGATTTCTCAAATTTTCAACTTTTCGATATTTTAATATTGCATTTTTTAAAATTCTAGATTTTTCAATTTCGCGAGTTTTCAGTTCTTCTCTATTTAATTTTTCAAGTTTCCGAATTTTTAAATTTTCGATTTTTCAATTTTTTGAGATCTTGATTTATCGAGATGCGGATGGTTCGATGTTTTGATTGTTCAGTCTCTCGATTTATCAATTTTTCCATTTTTAACTTTTCGATTTTTCAAAAATTTTGGCCTCTTTCGGATTTTCAATTTTTCAACTCCTCGATTTCTCGATTTTTTATTATTCGATGTCTTGATGTCTCAATTTTTGAATTTTTAGATGTTTCGATTTTTCGATTATTCAGATTCTTGATTTTTTACTTTTCGGTTTTTCGATTTTTCGATGTTTTGATTTTTGAGTTATTCGATTTTTCAATTTTCCAATTTTTTAAAGTTTCGAATTTCGATTTTTCGATTTGTTGAATTTTCACCTTTTCGATTTTTAAATTTTAGATTTTCGAATTTTTATTCTTTTGATTTTTTGATGTTTCCATTTCTCCATTTTCAATTTTACGATATTTTAATTTTTCAATGCTTATATTCACAGATTTTTCGATTTTTTAAGTTTGCGATTTTTCGACTTTCCTTTTTTGATTTTTCCATTTCCCAATTTTTCAATATTTTAATTTCCCAATTTATGGATATTTCGTTCAATTTTGTGCTTTTTCAGTTTTTCGATTCTTCAATTTTTCTTCTATTTTTCAATTTGTCGATATTTCAGGTTTGGGATTTTTTAGTATTTCGACTTTTCGATTTTTCGAGTTCTGGATATTTCGATTTCTCGACTAATTACTTTTTGGATTTGCAATTTTTCGTTTTTCAGGTTTTTTCGACCGTTTTATACTTAGATTTCTCAATTTTTCAACTTTTCGATTTTTAAAATTTTAGGTTTATCGATTTCTCGAGTTTTCAGATCTTCTATATTTAAATTATTAATTTTTCGGAATTTTTAAATTTTCGCTTTTCCGATTTTGCGATGTTTGGATTTTTCAATTATCCGATTGTTCAGTTGACGATTAAAGAATCACTTCAGTTGCATGTCAAAATCGAGTGAAACATGTGAGAAGTGATATTATGTTTCTAAATAAAAGCATCTAACTAATAATTCTTTCCTGCTGAAATTCTAAACGCGTAGAGTCGACATTGGCCTGAGCGCGGAGCGGTCTGTGGGTCAAACAAGTTCTCAGGCGACGAGGGGGGGAAAAATCACGCAACCCAAAAAACGCGCCGATTTCACTTTTTTTTTAACTTTTCATAAAAGTGTTAAATGTTGACAAAATCCACAAGAGTTACTTTTAGGTTATTTTGCATAGTTTTTCATTTCTTTGATAAATTAATTATGGTAGAAAAATGTTATAGAAAATTAGGCAGAATATAGAAATTATAAATATTGTATATGTTGGTCATAGTCATGTTTCTCAAATCTTTAAGCACAGCAAATATTTTTAGTACAATTTTTTTTTTTTATTATTTATTTAAGGTGACGGCATTAACTTTTTGTTGAGAGTATAGATAGCGTTTTGGGATATTTTATATATTCAGTAGTAAAAAAAATAAAAGTGTAACAAATATTTTCTAAACCTAAGTTTTAGCAAAATTTCGAATAGGTTCATTTTTCAGTTTTTTGGGATCGTTATAAAGTAATTTCATACTAATGCATGTGATAGTTTCAAAAATTATTCGTCAAATAATATACAGGGTGAATTACTAAGCGCTCCTCGATATCTATTAAAAATGTTTAAAAATGTCAAATACCAAAGTTTATTATATCGTCTATGAGATTCATACCCTAAAATTATTTCCAACTATACATGCAGAGTGTTCTATTATTAAGGTGTGAGACACAATTTAGTTTTTTCAAGTAGAATACCCTGTATATTTTTACATATTCTGATTGACCTCTTCTTAGGTTTTAAACCTATTTTTAATATCCTGATGCAACGTTGCCACGTTAGGCCAATTTGCTTGAAATTTTTGGCAATAGAATTGTTCAAAAAGTGTCACAATTTTTCTATTTTCTTATTTCAAGTTGACAGTTCTTGCGATTTTTTACTTTTTTGAGAGACAACTATTTGAAAAAACTGAAATATCGATAGTCGAAAATTGTAATGTTTTGGATTTTTTATAAACACTCTGTGTATTAAAATATGATTTCATCACAAATTATAAAATATTGCAACACAGATCTTAAAATATTAGTACGATTTTTTTTGTGAACTCCTGCACTGACTCTTGCAAAAATTCAACAAAAATAGAATAACGTGGCAACGTCGCATCGGAATTTCAAGATTAAACTTTGGTTATAAAGCTTATTTATAGGGTGTTAAAAAAACACAACTAACCTCTTTATGATCAATCAATTATAACATCGGAAATTCTCCCTCACTGTAAAATTCCATCACTTTCAGATAGACGAATGCCAGCGCTTATGGGTTTTGGACACAGGACGAGTACTCAGCGAACAAACGTGCCCACCACAAATCCTTGCCTTCGACCTCCAAACGGTACTCTTCTGCGAAAATCTCAAACCACAACTAACCCAAAATTTTTCCAGAACATGCTAATCCACAGATACGAGATACCAGAGGACTTAATAGAGGTCAACAGATCCATTTTAGTAACTCCAGTCGTCGATGTCAGAGACGCTCATGGAAAATGCAAAGACACCTTCGTCTACGTAGCAGACTGCCAAGCTTATTCTATCATAGTCTACGACGTCCAGCGCAACGAAGCCTGGAAAGCTACGCACAAATCCATGTATCCATACCCGAGTTACGGTACTTACAGTATTCTAGGTACGTTCTATTTTACTAGTGTTGTGACAATTAAGTACTAAAGAAAAATACAGGTGATAGTTTCGACCTGATGGATGGTGTTTTGGGAATGGCTTTAGAACCGTATAAGCCAGGCCAAGACAGGAAGCTATTCTACCACGCCATGTCTAGTCCTACAGAGAACTGGGTCTACAGTGCATTTCTGAGAAATCGTTCCAGGTTTATCCACAATCCAGAATCATCGCCAGAGGTCTTCCACGTAAGAGAATCCCCTCGTCTTATGTTCCCTTCTCTGATCTTCTACTTTTCCAGACTTACGTTGGAGAGCGAACCACTCAAGCCGCAGCCGAAGCCATAGACAAAGACGGAATCATGTATTTCGGTCTCATGAGTGACGTCACTTTCAACTGCTGGAACACTCGCACAGAATACGGTCGTAAAAACACAGAAGCCATTTCGCGAAATCGCCAGACTCTGCAATTCGCTAGTGGAGTTAAAGTAAGTGCGTTTTTTGGTAGGCACAGTTGGTAATGTTGTTTTTCAGGTGGTCACAAATAGTAAAGCGTCGCAAGAAGTTTGGGTGATGACGTCACGGTTCCAGAAAGTTGCCACTGAGTCTCTTTCGCAGTCGGAGGTGAATTTCAGGATTCAGGCTGGAAGGACGGAGGATTTGGTATCAGGGACAATTTGTAAGAGTGGTCAACACAGCCATAGCAGACCGTCTGGGAGCGGTGGAGGTTATGGGTTGGTTAAGCCTCCGACGAATAGGTATGGGTCAACCAACACAAATCAGAAGAAATGAGGTGCCTAAGCTTTAAAGAGTTGTATTATTTATTTTGTAATTATTAGTATATGTAGTATTCACAAAATGTTGATTAATAAAGTTAAGTTTTAAGATTTTTTGAAGATATTGTGTGAATGTGAAAATAGCCTTTTAGACTTCCTGAACAGTTGCAGATATAAGAATTAATACCGAAACAGAAAATAGACTAAGTCCCTTGCTTTAAAATGGATATGCGATATGATATAAAAATAAATGCAAGTCTTGACTGAATGCCGGACATTTCCTAGTCAGTGGCGGGCTTAATATATTTATTGTAAAGTTAACTATCGTATAGTTTTAATACGGTCAAAGCGAAAAAAATAAATAAAATATAATACTATAAAAATTAGTAGCTAGCGTTACTCACGAGAAACCCCACGCCTAAAAAATACAAGACGCAACCAGAAATACAATTTCAAACATATTTAACATTTCATATATAGTATGTATAGTGTGTTTAAACGACGAAAAGATTAATGTGAGTTTGATATAGAGCAAGTCCTTCACAATTGTGTAGAGAACATTATCCGTATAGGAGACTCCCTGACGAACCCTTTTTTTTTAATTTGTTTGTTATACTTATTAACCTAGTAAATAACGTTTACTTCCAAATTATCAAAATCAAACAGCTAGCTATACATAGTGTTATTTAAATGCACGTACAAAAAATTGGGAGTGTTTCGTGAACTCTAAGGACTGAAACAAACCTTGGTTTCATAGTGCATAACTAATTTTGATGAAATTTTCAATAAACTTGTATTTAACTTAAAACAGAAATGATGGTAAATATCAACGACTGTCATGAAATTCTACTGTTGGTTGCGTTTTGAATTTTTCAGGCGTGGAGCTTCTTGTGAATAATCCTGTATAAAAAGATATTAGACGAAAAATTAAAAATTTAGTACTTCAAACTATCTAAAAGAATGTAAAATTGAAGCTGTAAGAACTAAGAACAATAAACCCTACAAATCAAATAAGAAAACTGAAAAATTGCGAACTGCCGAAGAATAAATACCTAGAATAGAAATAGAAATAAAGAACCAGAAGTACAGGAAATTGGAGATTTCTCAAAAATTAATGAGAAGCAAAAACAGAGATAAAACAGAGATATAATAACAATAATATAACCACAAGATTGCTGTTCAAAGTATTTAAAAAACTGCTGGTAGAAGTTATAAAAAAAAATAAAAAATTCGTCGGAAGTTGTTTCGACAGAAGTTCCCTCGCAAATGCAATAATTTCAAAAGTATGCAGTAGATTTTATTGAACGATAGAAAAAAGCAAAATAAGAATCAGAAACGATACTGGAAAACAAAACTCAGGCGGCTTGGCTGCAAGTCATAAATTAGTGGTACACCCGAAAGTGATCAATTTTTCATTTTGCACAATCTCGAGATCATATGTGTCAACAAACGGCCAGTCGAAGACGAAATCGTATTTTTCTAATAACCAATTTAAAAACAAATAAATTTTATTTACCGTTACATTTAGGCCAGAAGGTGTCCCTTAACTTCGGAGCCTGATGGTCCCGCATCACAAGTGTATCCGTATAAACCGTCTCTGCACAAGTACGGACATTACAAAATATATTTACAGCACATTATCGACGGGAATAGTGCCATCTGAGCGATAGTAGTAGTGTTTAAAATGTTCATTCAATGGGGTGGCTCGTTCTTAATTTGATCAACAATAAATTGACTGAACCATTAATTTTTTGAGTCACCCTGTATAAGCAATTCTAAAAAATATGAATGCAATGGTAAATTGCAAGTATAGTTTGATCAATGATCATATATAAAAGTTACCATGCTTACAACAACTTCAAAACGTCTGCAAGATTCCAAAAGTATTCAGTTTTGCAATTCTTGATTTAATCAATAAAGTAAATTGATTCAGTCATTAATTTTTTGAGACACCCCGTATAAGCAAATCTGAACAAAACTAATGCAGTGATAAGTGACAAGTATAGACTCATCATACTTTGCAAGATAGGATTTCTTCGGCAAAATTTTGAGGTGACGTCATCAATTTTTTGGAAGGGATAAGTAAATTGATCATGCTTATCATAACTTTAAAATATCTGCAGAATTTCAAAGCATTCGGTTGTGTAGATTCAAAATTAATTTGCAAAATGTTGTTTTATAATTTTGAGGGTTTTTTTTTTGCAAAAATTTGGCGGTTCTGGGTAAAAACTCAACTACGTGTGTAGGACTATGTTATTTCATACAATTTAAACCCCATTTACTATGTACCTACAGTTTTGATGTGACATCATCACATTATTGGTGGACAAATTTTGGTTAGCGTTTTACCAGCTACATGATATTCGTAATTCAAAATTTGACAACAACTAGCCCAGTACGTTCGGAAATTATCTGTCTAATAAAAATCCGTAACGGCAGACAGACGGACAGACAGATGGACAGATAGACAGACGGAAACAGGCGACTTATGAAGGACAGACAGACCGTCGGAAACAGGCGACCTATTTCTTCGTACTGTGGGTGTCATGAAAGGTTGAGAAAACATAAAAGTAGAGAGTCGGCCAATGGACTCGATTGCATTATTTCCTTCGCTTACACTCGGGAAGTAAAAATACAGAGAAATAAAGTACGAATTGGGGCAGCAGGGTCACCGATCGGACTAACAGTGGAAGAAAACAAAATGGTGCGCAAATCCTTACAAAATGGAAAGTTGCCCGGGCCAGGAAGTATTCCAGAAAACTTCTGAAGCATGGAACTGAAAATTTATTCTGAGACATTAGATTGCATTTCAGAAATGTATCAATACAAATGAAATCCGCAGGAATTGAAAATATATTACTTTAACACTATAGGTATACAAGAAGGGCAAGCAGATGTGACTATCGACGAATAACTGGGACCAATTCCATGAATTGAATTTCTGGAAAAGTTTTAAATATAATATACTTACGTGATAAAAATAGTAAGAACAAGTAGGTAGTGGATGATATATACAGTTATACTAAAACATTCACGTATTATTTGTGGATTTAACCTTGTCCCCTAACAGGACTTTGACAAACATTAAAAAAACAACATTAAAGTAAAAATAATAAAGCTATCATAACACTGTATAACCAATACGTATTGAAAATTAAAACAAGAAAACAAATAACACGAGAATTCATCGTAACAAAAGTTCGTAAACAAGAACGTTGCTTATCCCTAACTCTATTAGATGGATTATGTATACGTTAAAATGTATAGACATAGAGACAAAGACGTACAGGGACCTTAGGTTGACAGATTGGGCTTTATACAGGGTTTCTATAAATGATTATAGGGTCGCAGTAGGTCATGTAAACGTGCCGCCTCTCCGATTTAATTTTACGGAGATCCGTACTAAATGCCCAAGGACGCATGACAAAGATCACACATGGACCACACACATGTGTATAACTGGTTGCCTAAACGGTTCACGTTTTTAAAAAATAAAACTAATTCATTACGATAAAAAGAAACAAATTTATTGCAGTTAAACACAACAGTAAATGTTGAAATTGTTCAGAATTCTGTTGAAGGCACATGTTCACTCTCTTTTTAATTTCAAAAATGTTCTGTAACATCCTTTCGTCAATACTTTGGACCTGTTGTTCAATTGTTCAATTCTGCTCAAGTCGTCTCAAATCATCAACAACTGTCCCAGATGACGTCTTCCACGAGATTTATTTTTGTTGACACTGCCAGTTCGAATAAATCTGTTGATTACATGTCTAATGTGAGCCTCTAACGATATTTCTTGAATTATTAAATCACGGTATTTGGCCAGATATTCTTGCTTACAAGCTGTTATAGATACACCCACTCTTCGTTTACGAAATCCTATTGCGATAACAAAACATAACGATGAAAGTGTCTTGTTCAACAGACTAAACCATTTTCATAGTCTTCGCTTCGTGGCACAAACACAAAATTTTCGTACGCAACCACCAAGAGTTCTGAAAATGACTGTTTTGTTGTTTTGAGCTTCGATCGACAAGAATTACTGTAATTCGCCCTTGAAAAACAATAAAACAATAAAACGACGACTCTAAATGTCAGGTTACAAATGACATTAGACATTAATGTGACAAGTGAGAACTGTCATAATGATGCATAATCACGGGCATAATTTCAGCGAGGCGGGATTTTTGAAATCCATGGCCAACTACGCCCTTAGAATCATTTATAAAAGCCTGTACAATGAAGAACTGGAAGACGGATTGGGAACCTGTACAATCGATACCAACAGAATATAAATCGACAGAAGACATAGAGAAGACTTTGACCACTATCAATGACTCTCTCTAATGTCAGCTTATGAGAAAAGTTCCCCCCTGAGGAAAGAAGGCCTGGGCAAAGGTAGAACCGGATTTTTGCTGCAGACTATGTTTCTAGGCAGCACAAGGACTACCTCTCATTCCAAAAGGGATGTAGCTGGTAGTCAACCTTTCCTGAAGGACTGGGCGCTGGTGGCAAAGGTAGTCACGGACGCAAGACTGGAGTGGGCAGTTGACGGCTTTTCCCCATATAAATCTTCGGGAGTGGAGGGTATCTATCCTGTCTTGCTGTAAAGAGAAATGAGCAGATTAGTCCCTATCTTGGTGCCAATGCTTCGGGCGTGTGTGGCTTTCAGCTACATACCGAATGCATGGCGAAAAGTAAAGGTTATTTATACCTAAACCAGGACGACAAGATTACACTTACGATAAATCCTATAGACCAATTAGCTTAACATCATTTTGCTGAAAACCCTAGAAAGATTAAGCAAAAAAGAGATTCGGGAAACCACTTTAAAGAAGCAACCTCTACATCCGAACCAACATGCTTACATCCCAGGAAGATTCACAGTTGTAAACCGTATAGAATGGGCCATGGAGAACAAACTCTCCACCTTAGGGATGTTCTTGGATATTTAAGGAGGAGCATCCGATAAAACGACCTTTAAAAGCATAGGACTTGCCTTAGAAGAGCACGACGTGAACTCCACCCTGAGTAGGTGGGTGACCGGTATGCCGAGGAATAGGGAAGTTCTGATTAATACAGGTGGCATTGAGATCGAGACTGCAGTAGACAGGGGATATCCCCAGAGAGGAGTACTTTGTTCTGCACTGTTCGTTGATAGTCTGATACGATGCCTCAATAATCTTGGGTACTACACAATTAGATACGCAGATGATATAGTCATTTTGCTAACAGGAAAAATCGCAGACACATTATGTGAAATAATGCAAGCTGCAGTAACAATAGTCGAAGAATGGTGTAGCAAACACACCCTCTCCGTAAATGGAGACAAAACGAAACCAATCCAGTTGACTAGGAGAAGGAAAATAGACACACTACAAATGGGAGTTGTATTGGACTGGCGACTGAACTGGAAGAAGCATGTTGATGATAAGGTGCAAAAAGCACGCTCGGCTTTTTGGTAATGTCGTAGGATGGTGGAAAGGTCCTGGGATTTAAACCCCAAGATCGTTCTCTGGATCTACACTGCAATAGTCAGACCGATGCTGTGCTAGAGGGCTTCGGTTTGGTGGCCCAGAGCCAAACAGAAAGCAACAGCCCTGCAACTTGAACACGTTCAGAGAATGGCGTGTCTCAGTGTTACAGCAGCAATGAGAACTACTTCCATAGGGGCTCTGGAGACACTTCTATGCTTAGCACCTCTTAACCTTAACATAGACGAAGCGGCAATGAGGAAGTCTCTAAGACTTGACTCCTTGGGAGTATGGAACAAACAAGGCCGGATAACGAAGCACACTCGTATCTTTACGAAGGCGTTCAACAGAATACCCTTGTTAAGATTGGGTTGTGACCGAATGGGCACAAAATTAATATATGAGAAGACATATAGAATATTAATTAATTCAGAAGAAAAAGCCGACATCGATATCTATGTCGATGGTGCCAAAACAGATAGTGGTTCAGGAGCCGGGATCTACTCCGAACAACTGAACGCACAAATCAGTGTACCTCTCGGCATCCACACGTCTGTTTTACAAACGGAACTGATAGGAATAATGCTGGGAGCTAGAATCATTGCATCACGTGAAATCGACAACAAATCAGTACGCATACTTACTGACAGCAAGTCTGCACTACTAGCCGTCAACAGCTGCATGGTTCAATCCGCGCTGATTTGGGAGTGGAGACAAACGCTAAGGTATGTAACGCAGATGAATATTGTACAACTTTGCTGGATCAAAGGACATAGTGATAACGAAGGAAACAAGAGGGCAGACGAGATGGCGAAGCCCTTCGGCAATCACGCCTTCTGTCGCTCCCTCGAATCAACTCGTAAAGCAATAAACCCATATAGGGGAAAGGTGCCTAAAATGATCCCCTTAAGGGAAAATGACCCAAAAAATACAGTTATTCATTCTTTTCATAAAATTTCACTAGGACTTATAAATTTGACTATTTAACTACCTACTGGCTGAATTTAAACTAAAAAGAATAATTGTTTGTATTTTTAATTGATGTTTTAAAAACATCCTACCAAAGGATCATTTTAGGAAAGCATGTGGCTAAAATGATCCCCAGCTGCGCCTAAAATGACCCCCTATATAATTGTAAATTCATGAACAATATGTGAGGAGAGTTTTTAAAAAATATGGTAACTTATAAATTTTATTCAAAAATAAACAAAAATTAAACTTTATATTCCTTAAACACAAAGTCTGAAGGAAAACAGTCTTTTAAGTAAAATTAAATGGCATTCTCATACAAATACAAATACTGCAGGTAAAAAATAATAATAATAAATTAACAAAAAGGGTTTTTAAAACTTTAAATCTCTTCTCACGTCGTCGAAGTGATTCTTCTGGCAGATATCGCAGGTAAATTCCTCCACATCATTACTGCCAATCCCAGCACATTCATTATGTCCCCATTTTAAACTAACACAACACCGTATCCACCCTTCGCCTCTATTATTATGCGAAAATTTTTCGTTACAAAACAGACACTCTATTTCACCTTCGTCGGACGATGATTCCGACATTTGGTAGCTAATGTGATTAGCTCTTCCAAGACTTTTGATTTCTTTTCCTTTTCTTGCTCTCTGTGAGGATTGTGCTTGCTTTCCTTTCTGTGCAGGTAAAAACGGTACGTTTGCTACTCAGAAATTTTTCCCCGCTTAAAGCAAACACATTTTTTCCTTTAGCTTTACTTTTTTAAGACACATAAGTGGCACCCCAAATTGTTTATGTGCTGTTTTGCAAGGCATACCTTTCGAAACAGCACCTAATGCCTCTACCATCGATTCCTGATTCCAGCTTTAACGTAACGAGTTGTTTTTCTTTTGCATGGAACCATTTAACAATACCTAAAGATGGAAAAAAGCACACAATTTTGTATATCTAATAAATTTCCATATGGCCAAAATGATCCCGGGATCATTTTAGCTCACGAAGAAGGGATCATTTTAGCCGAAACAGCAACATCACGTTTGCAAGTTGAAACTATACCTTACATTTTTATAAATCGCGACAAAACAATCTTAACTTATCGTCGAATTGTGACTAACTCGACAGAAAAAACAACCATCACAGTAAACCTTTCCGAACAAAAGTAACTCAACTTTGAAAAACACCTTACCTTAGATTAGACACGGCACATTTAATAATTATTTTCCCACAACGCGTAGGACACTACCAGTCTCATAGAACTTCCAACAATGGCGAAAAACAATGTGTGGAAACGATTTTCACCCATATTAAACAGATGGCGTTAGTTGTGTTCTCAAAAACAATGGGGATCATTTCACCCTGAAGGATCATTTTAGGCACCTATCCCCTACGCTATGAGCAAATATGGCCTACGTTGAGCATCTATCGGCAGAGTAGAGCTTGTATAGCCACACCATACCGGAAGTTGACGAAGTTTTATCTCTCACTTTCAAGGAACAAATTGCGCTAAACTGGTAGAGTTCCTTACCAGACATTACCAGTTTAACAAACATCTAGATACGATAGGAGTGGTAACAGACCCAATCTGTCGTTGATGCAATGAAGAAGAGGAAACAGCTGAGTGCCCAATGCTAGCCTCCTACAGGAAATCCATACTAGGGGACATCTAGTCTAGGATGGCAAAAATCCGAATTTCCACCCTCTGCATTACTGAAGTACATTCAAGCAGTTGGGTGGTTTGATGAATAGAGGGGCGGGAAAACACCCTGATATGGATTTGGGGAAGGTACAAGGGGCCCAAAGGAGAGGCCTAAGTGTCGGCTGGCTACGGTCAACCCCCATAAAATTTTGAATCCAGAATCCAGAATCCAGTGTTATGGAGCAATAACATTACATAAGTGTAACAGTATTATATAACACTGTGATCGTGACATTATGTTGCACTTATATAAAAAAAAATATAACAAAATTTGTTATAGTTGGATTCATGTATCTTTTTACACACGTGACCAAAGTATCATACAAGCTCAGACAGCATCTGCCATAGGAATCTTTGTTTTAAGGATTATAAAAACGAAGAGTCAGACAAATAATATGTCTACCGAAATGAGTTCAAATAATGCTCTACGTCAGTTATTCTCTTCCACAAAGTTCCTTGAATTAGAAAAAGATAAAATACATAATAAATGCGTCCACATAGTGCGACAGCCACTAATATAGTCAATCTAATGACTGTTAATAATAATTCATCGATTTTTCATCAAAAGTCACTGTCATTTTTGGTTTTACTCAGAGTGGTTAATCGCAGTTTTTCGTTGTTCTATTCAAGTTTTCTATTCAGTTCTTCGTAAAGTTCGTTGGTTGTTAGTATTCTTGTTTCGTTGTCCTATTTTATGTTTTGTTATCTTATTTCTTGTTCGTGTTTGGTTACAAAATGCCGGGCAAACCTTTGGGTTCCCGTGCCCAGGACATGGTGTCCAACTTTATAGAGCTCTCGAGAAGGAAAACGGTGGTCTTTTAATCTCATTAAATGCTACAGAACAAGTAAGAAAAGACAACTCGAAGGTTCATAGTTAGTAATTTCGCTGAAATTTTTAGCGATATGCAGATGCTACATGCGTTACTCGCCGAACGGTTTCGAAGATTAAAACTCGAAAAAAAGACTGGGTCCAATCAGAAAACACCGAAAGCAAAAGACCTGCTTGAGCCTATACATTTGTGTCATGTTGACGTTGTGAACATTGTCATCTTTTTGACTAATTACTACAAATTATTAAAATATTAGTTCGGACATTAGCTTTTGGTCACGTGTGTAAAAAGATACATGAATCCAACTATACTATTATATAACACCGTTATAGTATAATTGTAGTACATAAGTATAACAGTATTATATAACACTGATCGTAACGTTATGTTGAATGAAAGTTATAAAAAAATATTATTATACTACATAACGTTATGTTAATAATAGTGTAAAAGTGGTAATTTGATACCACTATAATCATTGTTTAGATCCAAAATAGTTTTTTATTGTCTGTTTCTTTGGGACATGTGGACACCAAAAAAGATAGATATGTTCTATGTCATAGAACACAAAAGAACACAAAATCTACTTTCTTCATATAGAATCCGAAACGCGTGTTGCATCACACAATAATAGTATATTAAAGAACGAGTTTCATAAGGCAAATATTGAGGCACGAATCCAAGTTTATAGAACGAGCGGCGAAAACGCGACTTATATAAAGGATGAGTGCCACAATGGCCGGGCACGTTTTTTCGCAAAATTTAATTCAAATTTGCGTTTTTTTTTAAATCTGAGCAATTTTGTCGTGGTTGGTGATGGGTCGGTCTGATACTAACCACGAAATATTTGAGGTTCGAATTTTCACAACAACAACTGTAATTCGAATCAATTCGAGTTTTTGTAAGTTAAAATTGGTTAAAATGTCTTGTGAAGAAGTTAGTGAAGTCCTTACACCTCCGGAAATACGGGAAATTTTTATTTGACATTTGCCACTGACATTCACTTGACATTTCTCGTCATGGCTACCAATTTTACCGATCTAAATTACACCAGATCTATTAAAGAATGCCTTTCCGCTATTAACGAACTGCTGTGCTCTATTAGTTCTATTAGAAAACCAAAAAACGTGCGCGGTAGAAAAATATTTTAAACTGAGCAAGTAGTTTTCTTAATATAGACGTGAAATATAAAAAACGATTAATATTACCCTCGTCCATTATATGTTTTCACTTAGATTATTATCTGAAACAGAAAATAAAAAACAATGAAAAATTAATTAAAAATTCGGTACTTTAGACTATCTAAAAGGATGTAAAATTGAAGTTGCTTAATAAGGTGTAAGTGAGAACAATAAACCTTACTGGTGATATAAAGAATAAAAAGAAGTTATACAAGAAAAATTTAAACTCTATTTAAGAAGAATAAGTGCCTGAAATAGAAACAGAAATAATAAGGGACCTGAATTGCAAAAAAATGGGGTTTTCTCAAAAATTTAATGAGAAACAAAAACAGAGATAAAATAGAAATATAATAACAATAATATAACCACAAGATTAGTATTCAAAGTATTTAAAAAAACTGTTGGTTGAAGACAGAAAAAAATACAGAGAAATAAAGTACCAATTAGAGTAGCAGGGCCACCGATCGGACTGACCGTGCAAGAAATCAAAAAGTTTTAAAAAATAGACCTGATAAAGAATACCAAGAATAAGTAGGCTTCCCCACGGGGACATGTATAATATACGAAGATATTTATTTATTATTTGTGGATTTAAAAAAACATACGACAGGAACAAGATTTTGGCAAAGACTAGAAAAAACAACGTTAACGTAGAAATAATAAAGTTGTCATAACACTGAATAACCAACACAACGAAAATTAAAACAAGAAAACTAATAACACTAGAATTCGTTGAAGTTCTTAAATAAACAAGAACTTTGCCTATCCCAAATTCTGTTCAAAATATATCTCGAAACTAAACACCTGGAAACAAAAATGTAAAATAATGAAAATAACTTTAATTCCTTTTATTTTCTAATTAATTATTAGCATACAAATTTTCTAGTCTTTTGTACTTTATCATTAGTTCAAATTCTTTAGTTCTAAGTTTTAATGTTTAATAAATAGATTTTGTTTTGTTGTTAATTTTAAAAGTATTCATTTTTTTTAAATATTCGCTGGGCCACTGGTGATGTTTCCATTAGTGGAATGTTCCGTAGAGTTCGTTGAAAACCATAGTAACAAATGTGTAAACTCGCATTTTTATTGGTCCATTTTTTACAAATGGTAAGCGAATAGAATAGTCGTGTTTATGCAACCCAAAATACATTCTTACAAGATACTTCCCGAAATATTTGCATATCTTTTTTTGTAATCAAGGTTATCCAATTCCGGGAACCGTCAAATTGACTTCAGCTCTCAAAAAACCGGCATGATATCGATATTTGCTGTTGTTTTTATGTATTAAAATTTATTTATTTGAAAGTTTAATTTGCTATTTTAGTAATGACAATTATTTTTGACATATCTGACCAAATTGGTTAACTACTTAAATATAGAGGATGTCATGAACGTCGTGAACACAATTTTGCTTTCTACGTGGGCTTGAATTAACACCATGATATGATATGACAACATCCCGTAAATCTTTGAATCTTTTTGAAGTTTTTTTTTTTGTTAAACACTTCAGTTCAGGATTAATCAAATCCATAAATCCATTGATTTAAAATTTTTCACAATACAATTCTAATCCATTAATTTGATTACCAACGCAGGTACTAAAGTTTATTTTTAGCCAAAGCCACCTGTCTTTGATAAACTTCACAACAGACAACAGCAATCAAATCTCCAATTGTTTATATTTTAAAATCGCTTTATCGGGGTCCTTATTCATTTTATAGTAAACAGGTGCGTTATGACTTATGACCCTGTGGCTCTTGATGCTCATTATCTCCATATTTTGCACATGACAGAAACCTTTCATTGCAGGTGTCAGTATAATGATGACCAAAACCTCTCACTTAAAGCATGTGACAGTGTTTACGTGTCCATGTACCTACTTGACTTTCAAACGATTTCACAAAAATAATATCTAAGTAATTCTCCAATTTTTGACAATTTTGTTTTTTAAGCTCTTCTGTTATTTCTTTATGCAGACCTAAAGACATAATTATTAATTATTTAACAGTTGTTTCTAAGATTCGTCCGTTGTACAAGAGCATTATAATATAGATTAAACAAAGACAAATAGTACATATTCGTGAAATGTTTAGTGTTTAGTTAATAATTTAAAGCTATTTATTTGATTACGTCTATAGTCTGTCTGTGTCGATTAGACAGATAATCTCCGAAACTACCGGACCAACTGTTACCAAATTATATATGTATTCTAGGAATATCTTGTAGATGGTAAAATGCTAACCAGAATTTGTCTGGTCATCCCCACCGACAATTTGATGACGTAATCTCAAAATTGTGCAAGGTAAATGCTATTTATAAATTTTATAAAGTAACGTACATACTTGGTCAAGGGTCAAATTTAGGGCTTTTGTTATTTTTATTGATTATTAACGACGTTACTAACGAAGTTCTCTGTAGTAGACTTCTTTTTGCCCACGATTTTAAAACGTACATAAAACTAATAACACCATTGAAGAACGAAATTTATTTAAACAAGAATATTTTTGAATATTGTTATGTAACTGATGAATTTAGATTTTTGCACGAATGAACAATTTTAACGATTTAAGAGTCTACAAATTTTTATTTAATGGAAATATTTTTAACTTTGTTGCCAAATCCTTAAGCTTATGTGATTTTATATGTAGAAACTGTGACGAATGAACTAGAATTAATTCCAGAAGAAGTTTTACAGTTTATGCACCAACATGTGGATCTTATGTGTTAGTGAAAGTTTTTACATAAAACATGTGCAATTCGTTTAATATCATTTCTAATAATAATAATTGATTATTACAGTTAAAAATTTATGATACGAAATCACGAAGAAATAACTTAGAACAGTCAGTAATTTATTAAATACAGGTGTCTGTTTTTGCTAAAAATGTTTTCTTTAAAAAAGTAAAAGTATTGTTTTGCTTGTACATGTATTTACAAGTGAGTTCCTATTTGTTCACTTTTTAATTCGCCGTATTTGGATATTCGTTTTGGAAATCAAAATTGTTATTATTATTTTTCCTTTCTTACATAATTTATTAGCATACTTCGCTCTAAACGATGAATTGATAACTTTCCCCTGGAATAGGCTTTGACTTAATTCGAAATTTCGACAAAAAGCGTAACCTAAAAATCAAGCTGACCACTATTCAAAACCAACTCGACTTCGGTCTCTGCTGTGGCGAAGGTGTGGTCAATAAAACAAGAATAATAAAAACTACTTCAGCCCATGACTAAAAAACCCGAGATAATTGAGATACATAACTAAAAAATCGCGTTTTATTTTTAATACTAATCAATTAAAATCCGACTTATCTTGGACATCTACAGTATTGTGTTTTCGTGTGTAAAATCTACTAAATCTTAATATAACCCTGACCGAAGTTTACCGAGTTTGATAGAAATATGTACACTTAAATTGATCCCAAGATTAGATACTATAAATTGTGTATGTTTTTGGCAAACATTTTCAAACTGATTAAACCAACAATACTGATAAAAATGACAGTTCCAGCGCTCTCATCGAGATGTTCCACTACAAATCTTTTTTGCTAAAATATTTATACTTCAGCGAAAATAAAGTCGAACATTTTTTTAATCATTTTATTTGCTATTTCTTACTACATAGACTATACACAGCTTTAATAGAATTTAGCATACTTATACAGATTTAATTACTACTACTTTTGCTACTTTAACCTACAGAGAAGGTACAAAGAGCATAGCGGTTGTCATATTAGAGTCCTTGCAGTTGAAAATCTTGTGGCCAGTGTAACAAAATAGATGCTAAAATCTCCAATAACAAATAATCTTCAATAGATTTTTCGAGGAACCTTTAATTTAAAGTACCTTTTCCTTAGTGACGGTCACGAAGTTATTCTCAAGAAACCTACAACCCACAATCAGCAACCCTCCCACACAAACATCCAACTTACCAATTCTTCTTAGCTTTCGAAGAGTTACTCACAACTTGGGCGACGAGGAGCGAAAGCAGCACAAGTTGAGCTGCGTTGAAAATGGAACCAGATTTCAACCCTGGAATGTAGTTAACGTCTGTCCTGAAAGAAGTGGCCATTCTTCTTTCTTCTGGAATTGATTGTCTCTTATCGGTGCGTGCGAAGTTGTTGTTTTCATCTTTGGAAGACAAAGTTAAAATGCGACGAGTTGCATCGCTGCTGCGACGATCGTCTTCGCGGGTGAGACGCCTTTCCAAGACACGGATGTCCCGTAAATCTGAAACACGATCGGAGGAAAGCGAGCGAACTTCACGTCGTCTGTCAGAGTCGACGGGAGTTGATCGGTCTCGTTTTTCAGTTAAAACTCGGCCGGAGTCTCGGGATCTATCGAGCGAAGCGAGCTTTCGGTCCAGAGAAGTGGATCGAATTTGTCTTCGAATTTGTGCTGTTCTATCACCAAGTTGACGAGACATTCTTTCATTTTCTCGTCTTTCGTTGGAAACCCGACGTTCAATATCGTCAACGGTTCTTGATCTTTGTTGACGCCTGTCGGTCAGTTGACGGAAACTTTGGTCATTTTCTCGTCTAGAAGTTGATCGAACTTCACGCCTTCTGTCGTCGGGAGAGGTAGAGAATTGGCGAGATCGGAGCATGTTTCTAGACCTGTCAACTTCTCGTCTTTCCAGTTGACGGTGTTCTCGAGATTCTTCTCGTGAAAGTAAGGATCGTCGGTCCAGAGAAATTGCACGAACTTCTCGTCTTCTATCGTTGTCAAGTTGACGAGACATTCTTTCATTTTCTCGTCTTTCGTTGGAAACCCGACGATCAATATTGTCAACGGTTCTAGATCTTTCTTGACGCCTGTCGTCCAGTTGACGAGAACTTTGGTCATTTTCTCGTCTCGAAATTGATCGAACTTCACGCCTTCTGTCGTCGGGAGAGCTAGAGAACTGGCGAGATCGAAGCATGTTTCTAGATCTGTCAACTTCTTGCCTTTCCAGTTGACGGTGTTCTCGAGATTCTTCTCGTGAAAGTGAGGCTCGTCGGTCCGGAGAAATTGCACGAACTTCTCGTCTTCTATCGTTGTCAAGTTGACGAGACATTCTTTCATTTTCTCGTCTTTCGTTGGAAACCCGACGATCAATATTGTCAACGGTTCTAGATCTTTCTTGACGCCTGTCGTCCAGTTGACGAGAACTTTGGTCATTTTCTCGTCTCGAAATTGATCGAACTTCACGCCTTCTGTCGTTGGGAGAGCTAGAGAATTGACGAGATCGCAACATGTTTCTAGACCTGTCAACTTCTCGCCTTTCCTGTTGACGGTGTTCTCGAGATTCTTCTCGGGAAAGTGAGGCTCGTCGGTCCAGAGAAACTGCACGAACTTCTCGTCTTTTATCGTTGTCAAGTTGACGCGACATTCTTTCATTTTCGCGTCTTTCGTTGGAAACCCGACGTTCAATATTATCAACGATTCTAGATCTTTCTTGACGCCTGTCGTCCAGTTGACGGGAACTTTGGTCATTTTCTCGTCTAGAAGTTGAGCGAATCTCACGCCTTCTGTCGTCTGGAGAGCTAGAGAACTGGCGAGATCGAAGCATGTTTCTAGATCTGTCAACTTCTTGCCTTTCCAGTTGACGGTGTTCTCGAGATTCTTCTCGTGAAAGTGAGGCTCGTCGGTCCAGAGAAATTGCACGAACTTCTCGTCTTCTGTCGTTGTCAAGTTGACGCGACAATTTTTCATTTTCGCGTCTTTCGTTGGAAAGTCGACGTTCAATATTGTCAACGGTTCTAGATGTTTCTTGACGCCTGTCGTCTAGTTGACGAGAACTTTGGTCATTTTCTCGTCTAGAAGTTGATCGAACTTCACGCCTTCTGTCGTCGGGAGAGGTAGAGAATTGGCGAGATCGAAGCATGTTTCTAGACCTATCAACTTCTCGTCTTTCCAGTTGACGGTGTTCTCGAGATTCTTCTCGTGAAAGTGAGGCTCGTCGGTCCAGAGAAATTGCACGAACTTCTCGTCTTCTGTCGTCAAGTTGACGCGACATTTTTTCATTTTCGCGTCTTTCGTTGGAAACCCGACGTTCAATATTGTCAACAGTTCTTGATCTTTCTTGACGCCGGTCGTTCAGTTGACGAGAATTTTGGTCATTTTCTCGTGGAGAAGTTGATCGAACTTCGCGCCTCCTGTCACTGACTGAGTCTGAAACGCGCTCGTTGTCGACGAATCTTGATCTGTCTGAGCCAACGGATCGAACGTCTCGCCTGGTTAGTTGACGAGATTCTCGATCATTTTCTCGAACTTCTCGTCGCTCCGTCGCAACGCGCCTGTTAAGTTGACGATTTTCTCGATCGTTTTGAGTGGTAGCAAGTTGACGCCTGGAATAGGTGTTGTCGGATGACGATGATCTAACTTCTCGTCTGCTAAGTTGTCGAGATTCTTTATCTTCTCGTCGTTCTACTAGAACCCGTCTGTTGACTTGGCGAGATTCACGATCACTGTCAGTGTCTCGTTCAACGTTCCGGGCTGACCTGATTCGTCGACCCGAGTCGTTTCTTCGGTCTTCCAGTGATCTGATTTCTCGTTCGTTGTTTCTGGTAGTGGAAGCACGCCGATCATTCTCTTCAATTCTGGTTTCTCTTCTTTGTTCAAAGTTGTTTCTAAAGTCTCTTTCGTCTTCTCGGACATCAGAAACACGGCGATCATTTTCCCCGGAAAGGCGGTCTCGGATTTGACGAAAATCGTTCACCCGAAGTCGGTTGGATCTTGATGGAATTGAACGAATTTCTCGTCGTCTGTCAGTCACACCATCGACTCTCATCCGGTCGAAGGAAATGACCCGAGCGTCTCGTCTTTCACTAGAAACTCGCCTGTCAATCGAGTTGCTAAGACGAGACTCCCTGTCATTCTCCTTCCCAGACGAGAACCTCTGGTTTCGTATCACCCTGTCGTCTCCTTGACGAGAATTCTCTTGAGGGAGCAGTCTGAAAAGTCTATTATTCGAGGTATTGTCGCGAACGTCTCTTCTTTCGTCCGACGTTGCGTAAGATCGTTGCCAAGTGCTTCCAAAAAAATTTCGGTCGTTGACGTCATTTTTGCGAACGCCGGTTTGGCGTTCCCGTATGGAGTTTCGGTTCGTTTCGAGAAAGCCATGAGTCGAAGTTAAACATAATAGGAATAGTAGCAGAGCTGAATAACCCGTCGTTTTCAACTGTTTCATGTTGGAAGAAAACAAAACACTATTTTTCGTTGCACTGGTGACGTGTATAGTTAGTTCAGTTTTTAAAAGATGCTTTTAGTAACGAATGCTTTGACTTTCTGAGGAGACAACGGAGCTGGAGAGCTTTTATACTGTTTTAGGGGGGTGGTTATTTCACGCTGGGATGAACTCGTTTGAAACCAATCAGGTGGTGGCGGATCGTATTGCTATAATTCAATTTCGACCCAATTTGTTTGATGCAACGAGCTACACTGTTACGAACGGGAGAGGTTTGAAGAGAATTATAAAGTATATTAATGAGTGTTGGATCAAGAATTTTTCCAATTATTTAATATTGAAAATATTTAGTCATTAGGGGCAATTCTGAATCAAAGTTGTTAAATTTAAAGGGTGTTAAATTGCAAATTTCCATAGTAACGAGTTAAATTCGTAAATCTTTAATTGTTTCTTTTTTAACAACCTTTAAATTTTAACAGGTTTGATTCAGAATTGGGCCTATAAACTACAAATGATCCAATGTATAGACAAAAAATTATTTCACCTTTACTTGTAGAAATTAACAAATGTTGAGCTTTTTTTGTAACTCAAAAAAATACTAGAACTTTGAGATTATGAAATATGAAGGTATTTCACTAATTACATTGCATATTTAAGATTGTTTTGCATATTTTTACAAATCCTTGCATGTTTCAGTTTTTGAAAAATTAAAATTAATAAACATAAATTTCTAGTAAAATTTTGGAAAGTACAAAAATATAACTTATGTTATTAGAAAGAAATTTTTCGAAACTTTAGGAGTTACTAGATAATTTGAGCAATTTTAGCATTCTTCTAACAAAAATCTATTCTAATTTAATAAAAATTTTAAGCTTTACCTCAGAGCTTTCCTAATATTATCTAACACAACATTTGGAAATTTGATGCTTATTTAATCAATGCAAAGTTGTATCTAATTTTTGTGCAATTTTAGGAACATGGTTACATAATGGGTGCGTAGCAGAATTAACAGTAGTTCATTATAAAAAATAAAAAAAACATAAATTGATATTATAAAGGACTTCAAATTTTGAAATTGACAAATTTAGATTGCTTAGGCGAATTTTCAGATTGTATTTGTTGTAAATACATCTTACTTCAAACCTTTTTTGTGTTTTTACTTCTCGTGTGTAAGATAAAGAAGATAAAATACGAAAAAATACATCTTCAGTTTCCGTTGGTCTGTCTGTTTGTTTGTCTATCTGTCCGTCTGGACAGGAAGATTATGAAAACTAAAAATTTATTTCAATGAGCTATTTTGGAAAAATGCTAGGAGTTTTGGAAGAAATTAAGCAGAAAATAACTTCTATTGAATTCTGTCTTTATGTACTTAATATGTGTAGGATTATTTCACAACATGAAACCTAAAACATGTTTAAAATGGAAAATTTATATACTTAAAGAATTATCGATTTTGCAAAAATATACCATTTTAGCCAAGTTTCTTGTTGTGAAAAGATGACAATGTACATTAAGAAGAAAAACAAAAACAAAAGCCCCGCCCACCCGCCTTATCTCAATTTTGTAATTCCAAATTGATATTTCACTATACAATTTATCGTTTTAAACACTTTTTAACTTTCTTATTGTGAAAAGATGACTACACATATTAAGAAAAAAAGGCAAACAGTAAGCCCCGCCCACCCGCCCTATCTCAATTCTGATGATTTTTTTATTCGTCGTGACCCACGGAGGAGGAGCTTAATTGCAACATCCTTATTTCTCTACATGAAATAAAAAACATGCTTTTGAGCATGGTGTTGTTCAACGAATACCATGTATGTTATAAATAGTAATGAAGTTACAAGTCACAATTGAGATAGGGCGGGTGGGCGGGCTTACTTTTTGCCTTTTCCCTTTTTGCTTTAATATATGTAGAATTCTTTTGACAACATGAACTTAAAGCATGTTTAAAATGGAAAATTTGTATAAAGAATTGTCGATTTTGCAATTAGGCTCCGCCCCATAATTGCAAAATCCATATTTCCTTGCAAAAATATACCATTTTAAAATGTTTTAAGTTTCTCTTGTGAAATGATGACTATGTACATAAAGAAAAAAAAAAGGCAAAATATAAGCCCCGCCCACCCGCCCTATCTCAATTCTGATGATTTTTTTATTCGTCGTGACTCAAGAAGGTGGAGCTTAATTGCAAAATCCTTATTTCTCTACAAGAAATAACAAATATGCTTTTGAGCATCGTGTCATTCAAAAAATCTGTGTATATTAAGAAAAAATTAAAGGCAAAGATTAAGCCCCACCCATACCTGCTCTGATCTAAATAATAACGAAGTTTTCATTCGTTGGTAGACCTAGGGACGGAGCCTAATTGCAAAATCCATATTTTTTTTACAAAAATTTACCATTTTAAACGCGTTTTAAGTTTCTAAAAATAAAAAAAAATCATCACAATAGAGAGAGGGTGAGTGGGCGGGGTTTATCTTTTGACTTGTTGACTTAATATACATAGTATTCTTTGAACAACACGATATTCAAAAACATGTTTTTAATTTCTTGTAAAGAAATAAGTATTGTGCAGTTAAACTCCGCCCTCTTGGCTCACAGCGAACAAAAAAAAATCATCACAATTGAGACAGAGCGGGTGGGTGGGCTTACATTCTGCTTTTTGTTTTAATATATGTAGAATTCTTTTCACAACATGAAACTTAAAACATGTTTAAAATGGAAAATTTGTATAAAGAATTATCAATTTTGCAATTAGGCTCCGCCCCATTATTGCAAAATCCATATTTCTTTACAAAAATGTACCATTTTAAACGCGTTTTAAGTATCTAAAAATAAAAAAAATCATTACAATAGAGAGAGGGTCGGTGGGCGGGCTTACATTTTGCCTTTTTGTTTTAAGTAATTCAATGGTCGAAATATTTTTATTAAAAATTGAACTTTTGAAAAAGTTGTCTAGAAGTCCACAAAAAAGTCTGGGACATGTAGATCTCTGCGCACTATTTCGAAAAATACAGGGTGTTTATGGCAATCTATCTTTATACAATTTTCAAAAGTCAAAATTTTTATAAAAAATTGAACTTTTTTTACAAGTAGTTATTCGATTTGACAATTTTTTTGTTAATTTCATAGGGCGATTCTGAAAAAATGGTAAGAATTTTTGAAGAAACGACGCCAAAAATAACTTCCAGAGGTTAAAATCTATCCACAAAAAATTCAGCAATGTAGATCTCGACGTGTTGATTGGAAAAATATAGCGTGTTTATGGGCCACCACTTTAGAACTATTCGGTTTGAAAATCAACTGTTTTCAAAAATCGTTAAAATTGTCAGCGGTTCTGGAAAAATCGTAGCAGGTTTGGAAGAAATGGGGCCGAATGTAGACGAAATTCACAGAAATATCACTTTTGGCAATTCTGAAGGTGCTTCAAAGAAGGTCGAAATTTTCATAGATAAGTGAAAAATTGAGTGATAATGAAGATTACAGTAAAGTCGTGTCCGCCTATATTTAATAAAAATCAAATAATAATTATCATAATGACAACTACTCACCCAAAATAATATTCCCCTCTATTTGGAGGGGACAAAATAAGTCAAATTTCATTTTTTTCACACCAGTGCCGTCACTGATGCTTGCTATCTGAACGTGCTAATAGTCAAATTTTTCTAAGTATAAACATAAACAGTCGAAGTTAAGCGTGTACTGAGAAATTGAGAGTAGATTTTTCCCGTTGATTATCTGCTTTAAATATATTTCATATATAGTACCTGTGCGGATACTCTACTTTATTTAATTTTATTTTTATTCCGCTCCTAGTTTCAACCAAACGTCGTCAACAACCATTACTACTAAATTATTTATGTTGCTTGAAAAATAGTCAATATTTTTAGGGTGTTAAATATTGGACACTTTCTTTGTGAAAAATCGTATTCAGTGAAGTAAGTTTGTAAAGACAAGCGAGGACATTTTACGCTGAATTGTATTAGTTAAAAAAAACTAAGAAAAGTTATCTCATAATTCAAATATAAAATGGTTCCGTGATAATTACAAAGTGATAAGCTGATAAGTACCAAATGTTTGATTTGCTAACAACGCTAAAAAGTGCTATACATACTAATATAATATGTCATAATAAAATTTTTCGACCAAGGAAATATAGACGATTACGTTCTAAGAGTTGCTACAAGAAATACATCATTTAAATGCTCCAGTTAAAAAATTGAAAAATTGAGCACTTTCAAAAGTACCGATAGTATTGAGTCTATTTATATAATTGGTTCAAATTTACAAAAGAAAAACAAATCGGGGACGGCAGACAGACCCAGAGACAGATGGACAGATAGACAGAAGAACAGACAGAAAACAGACAAACAGACGGAAATGGGAGACCTATTTCTTCGCATTCTAGGGATCATGAAATGTAGAAAAAAGTAAAGCGCTTACGCTCAGGAAGTAAAAACAGGCAACTTCACATTTTCTGTTAATATATCCAACCCTAAATCTAATAATAAACTAGAACTACTTATCGGCTGTTCCTTAAGAGGAGTGTAAAATCTGTTTGTAAACCTATAAATTAACAGATTTATTACAATCAATGCCCACGTTTAAAAGCACAAAGCTATTTTTTTTTTCAAAAATTTAAATATTGATGATTCGAGAAATCTGATATTTTTCAAAAAATTTTTATTATCATAATATAAATAAAATTACCACTACTGAACTAAAGTCTCTTAATATAAAAAAATGCCACTATTCTATTCTTTTTTTACAGATACATCAACTACAGAATTTTCATATAATTCGTTCAAGTTTTAAAAATAACCTGAATTCCCTTAATAGGTCATTAAATCAGAGTAAAAACTTTGTATTGCAAATTTTCTTTGAACAACCATAAAAATTTTCGTCCCATTTGTTGTTTATAAAATCATTTGCAATAATTATCTGTACCATAATTGCCATATTTCATCGATTTCACAAAATTGCACCACACCTACCGGAATTTATTTTCCAGTGTATCGCAACCACCTCATACAAGCCCTGAAAACGTGCAGAGTGTGCCACAGCTGATAAGACCTGTTTATTATTAAACCCAAAGTGTCTCATCTGTTCCATTCGCAATCTATTAAAGCTTTTAAGGGGTGCGTAGGAGTGACAATTTGCCACTACATCAAACAAATTTATATAAAATCCATTTATTAAAAAAGTACAAAAACAATAAATTAACCTTAAAACTAGAAAAAACCGCTCACGCCGAAGGCAAATCGTCCACATGAATTTTAATAAACTCTTTGTAAAAACCAGTTTTGGTGAAAATCGCAGGAACACTGTCATCCAAACAAGTCGAAGGCAGCCATGAAAGCAGACCAATTAGTCGACCGTCTTGGACTAGAGGACTTCCACCGTCTAATATACAGGGTGATGCCGTTCCTGTGACGCAGACGTGCATGTTTTCGTTTATGGGTAGATTGTTACCATATACAGAGTGCATTGTTTTGTGGCAATCTAGAAAAAAACAAACGTCAATTTGTACAGTCGATTAAAAATTAGTTGAGTTTACCATCGAATGGTACTATCGTCATGTTGCCTGTCTGCAGTTGTGAAGTAATACTGCTACTATCTTCTGTGCCCCAGCCAGCGAAAAGGGTCATTTCGTCTAGAGCATAGCACGGAACTTTTGACACTGGAAGAGGTTGCACGAACTCGTTAAATTCGAACGGTTCAGTCATCTTCAGCAACGCGATGTCGTTGGTGATGTCATTACTGAAAAGAATAGTCAAAACGTGTCAAAACTATACACCGGGTGTTACTCACCTATAGCTTGGGTGTTTTACCACACTGTACAAATCGATGTTTCTAATTTGTACAGCTGTGTTGTTCGTGTCCGTTAAGTTCAAAGCACCGGCAACAACCCTTGATACTATGAGTGAAACTCCGGCGCAATGGGCCGCCGTTATGACCCATTGTGGGCTAAGAATGGTCCCTCCACATCTGTGGTGTTCGCCGTTGATTCCCGACTGGATGGACACTAAGTAAGGGTAACGATGGACCAAGACGTCATCTCCGTTGATGACATCTACCGATCTAGGGTAGCCTAAAATTTCGGTTTTATTTTTGAAAAATTTCAAATTTTGTGTACTTACCGCTGCAGGTGTTGAAGAACAGGAAGATTGTTGCTACAATTAGTGATTTCATTTTGATTCTGATTTGGTGGATCAAGAAGATGCGTTTTTATATAGTGATTGGAGGTCTGTGCGTCACTAATTGGTTTGTACTTAAATGAGATAAATTAGGGTACTTGAAGATTGTTTATGTAATATGTTTAGTGTTTATTTTTGTAGACGGTTTTTGTATATTTTCTAATTCGTGTGATAAGAGATGACTGTTTAGCTTTTGGAGTGTCTTTTTTTGTGGTGGTTTATGGATTGGTGGTTTGCTGCAGGTCGTGAGTACTTGTTAAAAACAGATGATGTACTGGTTTTATCTAATCGGGGATCTTAAGTGCTTAGTGCAAATGTACTGATTTGGACTTAAGTCGATACGTAACATTGCCAAAATTGTGACATAACATGTGTAAAAATAGTTGATAGATTGCCGATAAAAGTCAATACCATAGATCAGCGATTCTCAACCTTTTAGTCTTCACGACCCATTTACCAATAACAGTTTTTATCGCGCCCCCCCTCAAAAATTTGTTCAAAAATTTTGGGAGCAAAAAGCATGAAACCTAATAAACTTAAACGCCACTTGGAAACGCTTTATAGTGAATTTGTTATTAAACCTCGACAAATTTTCGAATTAAAATTGAAATCATTTGAAAAGCAAAAAAAATCTTTGTAAACGAAAAAGCTTTACTTGGATCGTACAAAGTTTCATATCGCGATATGTAAAAAGCCGTATACCACTGGCGAAGAACTTATTCTACCACCTGCAACTGAAATTGTAGAAACTATGTTTGGAGATAATTTTACCAAACAATTAAAGTTTGTACCTCTATCAAATGACACTGTTGCGCGTCGAATTGGTGATATAGCTAACGATGTACAGCATCAGCTTTTTGAGAAATTGCATGATAAATTATTTTCAATTCAGCTTGATTAGGCAACAGATAACATTAAAGATGCTCATTTAATCGCCCATGTTCGATTTTGTGCTGGTGCTCAGCAGTAGAAGAACTGCTTTTCTGAAAACCAACAGAACTCAAAGCAACAGCACTTACATTATTTGCTACTTTAAATGATTTTCTAAACCAAGGAAACATAGAATGGAAAAATTGCGTCGGAATATGCACCGATGGTGCTCGTGCAATGTCTGGAAATTTCCAAAGTACCTATGCAAATACTTGTGAAACAAAAATCTCCACAGTGGATGTGGACGCATTGCATGATCCATAGAGAAGCTTTGGCTTCCAAGGAAATGAGTCCTGGTTTAAATATTGTACTAACGACGGTTCTGACAGCAGTAAATTATATAAAAATGAGATCCTTAAAAACCAGAATATTTTCTGAACTTTACAAAGACATGGGTGCGGTACACTCATCGCTATTTTTTTATTGCGGGATAAGATGGTTATCACGTGGTAGATTTTCGCAACGTGTTTATGAATTAAGAGAGGAAATCGCCATTGATTTAGTAGAGGAACACAGACCGGAAGTCGAGAAGTTTCGAGATTATTAATTTGTTATGAAATTGAGCTACTTGGTCGATATTTTGGAGAAATTAAATATTTTGAATCTTCAACTCCAAAGAGCACACATACATATGTTGGATACTAGTGATAAAGTGACTGCTTTTTGTAGAAAATTGGAATTGTGGAACAGAAATGTAAAGCAAAAAACCTAGAAATGTTTCCAAACGTGGATGAATGTGTTAAAACTTACAAGGTTGAAGAAAAACTCATCTGAAAGTTGTTTTTGTAACCATTTAAAATCATCTAGCCATGCTGGTAAAGAATTTTACAAAGTATTTTTTTGCTGATGAGAATTTGCTAGCAGGTTACGATTGGGTTAGGAATCCATTTCAAAACACTCCTGACAGCCTTTCAACTGCTGCAGAAGAAATGTTCATAGACTTCCCGGCAAGCGGCGAAATCAAAAGATAATTTATTAACAAACCACTCTTCGAATTTTGGGCAAGCTTGGATAATGAGTTCTCTGCGCTGAAAACAAGAGCGCTACGTTTACTATTACCATTTTCAACATCCTACGTTTGTGAAGCTGGATTTTCTACGATGGCTGCATTGAAGACAAAATATAGATCTCGGTTGAATGTAGAGAAAGAACTTAGAGTGTCAATCTCAAATTTTTGTTGCGGCTAAACAGGCTCAAGGGAGTCACTAATGATTTTCATTATTGCTGCATTTTTATTTAATTATTCAGACTGAATTTTATTTACTTTTTTAACAATATATTTAATTTTTTGTAGTCATATATTTATTATTTTTTTAAATATACTTTATTTTTTTCTAAAAAATATATTTTCTTATTTCCTCGCGCCCCCCTCTAATGTTGTCGCGCCCCCCTAGGGGGGCGCGCCCCACAGATTGAGAATCGCAGCCATAGATCAATACTTATGTCAATCATCCTGAATTTAAGGCATCAAATGTCATACATTTTTACACAAGGTAATGGTATATGGCATCTGAGGACTCATTAATTCACTGTGTAGTGTTATTACTTATTATCAATTAACCGGGTATTGATAAACTGAACCTAGTGACACAGTTTGCGATAGTACATTCAGTTCAGATGTACCTCTCATTCGTTCAATAAACATCAAGAATTGTCAATATTTACCCACTATAGTGTTTTGTCAATAAAAGTAAGATAAATGTACCAGGACAACTGAACTAAACGAATATTAAAACGGATTGAGTATGTGGTCTCTGTTTATATTTTTAGCAAACGTATAGAGTGTACAAAACTACCATACATTTTTAAAGTTACCACCCAGCAACCATTTGACATGTTCAGTAATATCTGAGCTGATTATTGTCCATTTCTATTTAAAATCAGTTCTTGAGATTGTCCAAATTGTTGAATTCTGTTAATGTAGATCTTCTGTTAAAGGATCCACGTCGCCCTATCCACCTTCCCTCGAAAATATTGTCAATAATACTATATTAAAATGCGGAGGTACACTATCGACTATCTACTGCTCCGTTTAAAGTAAAGGTAGCTTTATCAGAAAGAAGAAAGTATTATCAGAAAACTGAGCGTCATTTTGAAAAATAAAATTGACCCGTTGGGAGATTTTTGAAGAAAATGTTAATTAACGGAATTATGAGTTTCCTGAGAAACTTTATCAACAGTCTGTATAGATTTTACTAGGTAAACATTCTGAATGGAGAATATTTTCGAATATTTTTAAACTTCGTAAGTATTTTTTAATTTTTGGCTCTTTTCCGTCTTTTTTTGTGCCGTTTTTGTGTCGCTTCTAATTTTACCTGCCTTTTTGACCTTTTTTGTATCGCCCTTTTTTATACAGTTTTTGTTGTCATTGTTTTGGCGTCTTCTTTTCCGTCTTTTTCCCTACAAAATGGAAAGAATGTAATAAGATGTGTTCTATCTTGAAGTCCGATGATGCATCTAAATCAGTCTTATCTTAACAAGTACTAGCCCCGCCCACCCGCCCTTTAATTTTCTTAGAAGATATGTCATTTTTCAAAATCAGTGTCATTCTGGCAAGGACTAGATTAGCCCACCCACCCTTCATTTTCTTAGAGGAGACGCCATTTGGCAATATCAGTTTTGTCTTAGCAAGTACTAGCTCCGCCCACCCCTCCTGTATTTTCTTAGAGAGTAGGTCATTTCCCAAAATCAGTCTTATTTTAGCAAATACTAGTATTGTTTAATACATTAATATTATGCTAAAGTAATGCACGAAATTCCCATCCTCTTTTGACATTTACGTCAAATTTGTAAAAGTTATGATGTCATCAATGATTTTTATAAATAGGAAGGTATAATTTATTTTGATTGCACTATTTGATAAAGCTTATTTTCTACATATCAAAATGTCGCTTGATGCATTGGTTGCATAACAAAAAACTTGATCGAAGGTTATTTCGACACGACTTCCCTCGCCGCTGAAGTAGAGTGCAACAAATCCAGTTACTTTGAAAATAAAAAAAAAAGATTTTCCGAACATTTATTGATATTATTGGTGATAACTTCCATACGTTAAAACAAATATAATAGGTAAGAATACCAGTAATAGTGTAACAAGCAAATGACATCGGATAAATGAGTTTTGACATTCTATATTTTTTTTTGTCTAAGATCCTCAACTTTTTTTTAATGATGCTCTATACATTTTTTTTCTTCAGATTTTTGTAGAACTTAATGTTCTGAATTCATTAATGTATTATACTTTAATTACCAATACCATGCTCCTTCACATTCGAGCGCATTATTTTACGAAAACACACTTGTTTATATTTCGTCTGGATTGACCAAGACTGGAAACGGATTAACAATTGCTCCAAAACGTGAATGGGTTGATAAAGGTAGAGTCTATAATAGGTGCAATTCTGTAAACATTTGTAAAAATTTAAAGGGTGTTAAATTGCAAATTTCCACAGTAAGGAGTTAAATTCGTAAATCTGATTGGCTGTTTATTTTTACCGACTTTTAATTTTAACACATTTTGATATACAATTGGGCGTATTATGCCTGTATAGGCGATTTTCCCATTTGAAAATGCTTTGATCATCTTTATTTCAGCAAGAACACGTATGTCTATTCCGGCATGCAGTAACATTAATTATAAAACACTGAAGTGTACCATTCTTGAGCTCTGATCGATAAAAAAAAAGTAATAGATAATAGCAGTAATAATAACATAAAAAGCAAAAAATTCTATGCGATATTTGAACTCCGTAAACCGTTTTCGCGGTACATGTTTGAAACCCAATACTCGACGTGATGGGCAATGTACCAACCTTCCAAAGTTCCAAGCACTCCGCCTATACTAGTATAAACAGTTGCGATGTAATTTAGATTTTTTTGAGAAAATTTGGACGCTCTGGAGAAAATCTGAAGACGGATTCATAAAGAACAAGTAGAGGAACACATTATTTTATAAACTTTAAACTCTACTTACTATGAAAATTTTTGTGGGGTTGTAATCACATTGTTGGTGCGGATGATTAGAAAAATTTTGCTTAGTGTTTTACCATATACATGATAGTCCTAATATATGTACAAAATTTGGCAATAATCGGTTCAGTAGTTTCGGAGATTACGTGTCTAATAAAAATGGATAGACACCAGACGACAGATAGACAGATGGAATGAGAAATTACTTTTTTCGTGCTCTAGGGGTCATGAAACGTCGAGAAAATGTGAATGTAGCAATGCGTCAGTTGGACTCGATTACTATATTTCCTTAGCTTACGCTCAGGAAGTAAAAATTGAGAAAATTAATAACAAACAAAGCAAACTTGATTTTAATGATAAATATTAAATAAACAGAACAATAAAAATGTGGAGTAAAAATGTATGCCATAGAAATTGTTCAAACTGTTTCGGAGACGACGAAATTTTCATAACTCTGGCGACTTATACGAGTCGTTTCATGACGAATTCGTGCTCTCAAGTCGTCTAAATTATCGGGTCTGTTCATGTAAACACGACTTTTCAAATGTCCCCATAAAAAAATAAGGGTGTCAGATCCGGAGATCTAGGTGGACATAGGTGGTCCACGTCTTCCAATTCGTATTCCATCAAACTGATTATCCAAAAAAACCCTTATATTTGTCCCACCCTGTTCGAACCAAATCCTGCAATCTAAATTTTGTGGATTATCTGGATCAGGAAACGTAGCAGTTAGATCCGGAAGCACTGCGGCTCTAAGATGATCTAAATATCGATCTGCTGGTAATTTCCGTAAAAAAAGTAGAGGCCAATAAATTCTCTGTTTATTATTCTCGACCAAAAATTAATTCCTTGGGGACGTTGAGTGTGTGCACCTTGAACCCTGCGAGGTTGTTCTTGAGCCCACTCGAGACAACTGTGTCGATTTACGCTACCATTGAAATAAAATATTGCTTCATCGGAAAATACGACAGTATTAAAAAAATTGGTATTATCATCACAATATCTCATCAAGCTTTCACAAAATTGCAATCGTCTGTCAGGATTATCTTCTAATCGTTTATGGATTATTTGCACTTTATAAGGTTGCAGTTTCTCTTTTTTTAAAAACTTTACCACAAACGACACAAATGTAAAGCTATACCTACATGGGAGTTGTGTTCCAATGATAATGGTCTTCCACATCTTGTAATATCTCTCACATTTCCTGTTTGATTAAATTTTGCAACAATTCCACTAATTGTGCCTCTAACGATTGGAGGTTGTTCAAAATGTACTTCGCTGAACAAAGGATACATTTCTTCGTGGCTTCGAAGCCTATCGCCGTAACCTACCATCATTAGGGTTTCTATACGTTCTTTTTCTGTTAACCCAGCCATTATTATGATTTTGACAGGAGTATAGACAAACAAAAACATATTTCTTTACAAATTACAAACTACCGGATTATATACAGCCAAAAAATATTATTTATTTTATTAGGCCAACTTAAGAAATTGACAAAAACGATTTGCTTTGGATTTAACTTTGTTTCATGTTCATATCATGTTTATTTCGTTTGTTATTTATTTTCTCCATTTTTTTGTTATGCAATCCTACATCACCCTACATTTTCATATGAGGAAAAATAAGCTTTATCAAATAATCCGATCAAAATCATAGCGTCTCCTTTAAAAAAATCATTGATGACGTCATAACTTTTACAAATTTGACGTAAAATTTTGTTGACATATGTTAAATGAAGGAGAGTAAAATGAAAGGTTTGACGTATTTTTGCATTTTTTTTTTCAAAAACAAATGCTGTACTTTTTATGAATTTTGTGCATTATTTTATCGTAACCCTGTAAACCCCCATTGTAGCGGAGATTCTCAGGCGATCCGCTTGTACCCTTTCGAGGGCGCCACCGTCATCAGCAACGGTACTATTCCACCCCCTCACTACGCAGGCACTCCCACGCATCTCAGCCCTGACTACCTATATAAGGGCCGATGATGGGAGCCACCCCTTAGGCGTAAATGAAAGCTCGACTGAACTTGGTAGCACAGCACCTCTGTGTCTACCCAAGAAGCACGAATCGGGTGAAAGGGACAAAGTTGAGGTACCCGAGCAGAAGAAAGGGGGGGTTTTGGGGTGGTAAGCAATTTATTGCAATCCCCCATTACCCCGTGTCGAGAACAAATACGGTGGTCTGCCCATGGCATTTTCCCTCCCAGACAAAAAAAATCAGGCAGATGGAAGCGCACTTCATTGTCCACCATCTCCTCCACCTTAAGGGCTGCACTGTCTAGGTCCCCTTCTTGTCATCACAAGGCTGCACTATTTAGGTCCTCTGCACCGCATACATGGAAGCGCACTTCATTGTCCACCATCTCCTCCACCTTAAGGGCTCCATTGTCTAGGTCCCCTACACCACATGAGCATTCACAGTCGCACTGTTGGAGGTCCGCATCGCCGACGTCTTCACCAGGGTGGCACTGTTGTAGGTCCCTGTGCGATATACACCGCCGCCATCATTCCTGACGAGGTTGTCACCTCCTTCAAGAACCCACTCCCAGATATAACTCTTGACTTGTAATATTATTATTTGTAAACAATAAAAACCGTTGCCTAGTAGCCGCTACACCACTAATTTTTCAATAAAAAAAAATATGTTCAAACATTTTTTTTTTCTGAGCCTTTTATTAGCAATAGATGTTAACTATGAACAATCGTCATTTTCGTCGATATTTGATACCTACATTTGTTTACTTATTTATGGAAGATAATGAAAGAAGGTAAATAGAAGGATGTATTTACAAACATCGTCAACTTTTTAATATATCAGAAATTTTATGAAAATATGCAGACGGTATTTAAGGGATGCGAATAACGCATTGACTTGTTTGATTGTATGACCTTAGGGGCGAGGAAAATTCTGCCGAAATAACCTTTGACCAATTGTGAACACCCAATATCTTCTTGCGACACACATTTGTTCCTAAATTTGTTAATTACGAGGTTGGCAACGGTGTTTCGTGGCCTCTCCTACATCTAAACAAGTCATAATTACCCAAATGTGAATTACAAGATCGAAAATCAAAATAAAATGCAATGTTTTATTTAATAAGCGGAAGTCGAAGCTATAAAAAACTCTCTGGATCAGCGCATTGTGATCCGGTTATTGCAATTCGTAGAAAATGTCGTTTAGTTTAGTTTCTCTGTTTCATTTTGACGTGTATAATCTCCACAAGCGTTATCGCTATTAGTCTTATACATATTACGAGTACTTACAAATGCTTTTCAGTTCAGTTGCACCTCTGATACTACACATGGCGGATGTGATTAAACTGTTTCGCCATTTTATTGATTCAATCAAGATTTAAGAACGATTCACTTTTGCCGAAAATTTGGGAATACAGTACTGCTATTATTATTAGTATTACATTGCATCTATTCAAAATGTGTCCTTGCAAAAATGTTGATGACGTCATCACAAAATTTTTATTTAGACTGCATAGTTTTAATACAAACCATTCGAAACTGGCTCCATATGGTTTTTTGAGTTCTTTATAATACTTGATTATTGAAACTTTTTTTCGCAACTTCAATACAGTCCTTGTCGGTTCCATTCCTCTGGTTAATAGGTACTCAATTATGCCGGTGGCCTTTTGGTATTTCAGATTCCGAATATTTGAAATGTCAAAATAACAGGGAGGGAAATATATCAATACCTGTAGAGCGTTCTTACCAATTTTAAATAAACATTTAGTGGACATATAAAAAAAATAGATAATAATAACTGATTTTCATTTTCAGTTAAATAGAATTTCCTGAAATCTGGGAGTAGTCTACATGAAAGGCATTAATTTCTCAGATAATTTAATTAACAATCAGATAAGTTTTTGACCGTCTCAAACATTATCTACTCTTGAAAATAAATCAAAATAAAGGAAAATACAGTTTCAACAAATCTAAAAGATCAATAATTTTTCATCACCAAACATAGAAAATGTTTGCAATAATAGGTAGTGAAGACACACTTTCTCTTAAATAAGGCTATAAGAAGACGTCAGATGGTGTGAAATCTGGAGATCTTGCAGGTCAATTAATATTCAAAGTGCGACCTCGAATTAATCTTTCCAATAGTGAGCATGTAAGTACTTTAGTGAGATGGTAGTGTGGCGACCTATAACCTATAACTTCATTTTGATGTGTTATTTTCGTTGTAATCTTAATTTCCCAAATTGATCGGCTGAAATCAAAAATACAATTCATTTTTGCATATTACTGGTGAAAAAACTGGTCGAAGGTTATTTCAACAGAACTTTTCTCATGTGATGATGCAATTTGGATTATTTTTGTTGGATACCTAGAGTAAAGATCAAAGCGGATTCATAAAGTACAAGTATAAAATATGTTATTTTATAAAATTTAAATGGCGTTTAATAAAAAAAAAATCAGGGGGCGTCATCAAATTATTATTGGCGGGCATGACTAGCTAAATTTTGGTTAACGTTTTATCATCTAAACGATATTCCTCATATACAGGGTGCTAAAAGTAAAGAAAAGTTCAGGTAAAAGTTTTGTCAGATATACAAATTATTGAAATTTGAGTCCAAATTGGTTGTACGCCTCTGATAAAAGATCATTGTTTAACAATAATAAAATGTAGACTAATAAAATTGACGTTCGTCAAATAAAAAACTTCCTATTAATTACACTAAGTGTTATGTTATATTATTAAAAATAAAGGAATACAATTTGATTCTGATTTATGATATTTTTTACAATTAAAAATTTGTCCATAGTTATCAGCCCGAGAAATTAAATTCTGAATCGGGATCTGATTCCTCCAGATTTATAATCAGAAGTTCCGATTGGTTTTCTACTTCAAAACAAAACAACTGTCTTTAAAAAAACTAATTTGAAGAAAATATCGAATTAGGAAGTAAAATTAAAAACAGGCAAAACCAGAGGAAACTGAAAATAATACTAGAATTTTAAAAGATCACGTGAAAATTACGCACTTTTACAACTCCATCTGTTCGGTAAAAGGAGTAGGTATAGCCATCCTCCAATATTTTCGTGAAAGGTCAAAATTTTGCACCTCGGAGCATAAGTATTATATTATAAGTATTATTAGTGAATATGTATTTGGTGAAATTTTTAACTACTTCACATCAGTTACTTATTATACATCAAGGGAATAAACTGCCATATTAATCCCTCGACTGAAGCCTCGGGATTAAAAAACTTTATTCCAGAGATGCATACAAAACTTTCATCTCAACCGGTTAAATTAACAATAAATTAAAAACGAAAATGATGAGTGCGCATTTAAATAAAGTGGGCTGACACTTATCAAAGAAACGAGTTTGTTGTGTGTCAAAAAAAAACACTCGAAATATCCATCTCCCACCTGTAGTTAATTTTGCCAATAAAATAATTCAAAAATGGAGAAAATAAACATTGGAGAAGAGTTTGATATACCTTTGATGTTTGAGCGCGTTATACTACATAATTAATTAACAACAGAAGCAAAACTTGAAAAAGCATAATTTCCTAAATAAATCCTTTTTGTTAAATAAGATATGAAACATTCTGTTAGTAACCGCAATGACTTTAGCAAAAGTTTCGCGACTAATTAAGAGTAACATAAACGGTATAAATGTTAAAGTATCAATCAATACAACACCAATTAAGTGCGTAACCGCCTATAGCAGATTTTAATGAATGAAAACTTCAAATCAGAACAGCAACAAAAAAAGAAAAAGAAACTACAAATTGCGATAAAAATAAACTTTCCTGGTCAAGCTACGAGAAAACGTTTATCTGTAATCACCAGACACACAATAGACAAATTCTAACAAAAACAAATAAATTTACTATGGTCGCATGAAACGCATGACTGGCTCGCAGTACTCGAAGAGTACCGGATACCCATCAGCAAGCAAAAACGGTGACAATATGCCCAACAAGCCGTACCATCACATCAAACACGAAAAAAAAAACACTAAGTTCTGTGACTCCTCGTTCGCTAATATTATTAAAAAAAAAAAAGAAAAAATGTCTGACAGCCGCAAATCTTGGTTTTAGGTAGGCAGTGGTTAACGTTCAACAAGTCTTTAAATTAAAAGTTAAAAGTCGTACGGACTGGGCGGGTTATGGACGACTAAACACAATTCAGCGTTTGGTTATTAAAATGTTTTTTATTGTTTAAATGTTGACAGTAATCGCACAGGAAGTGATTTTGAGTCGTGTATCAAGTATTTACTTAAAGAAAAGCTTATCTAATAGTAGTGAATTTTGACACCTGCAGTTGTCTGCAGTTATTTTTCGATACAAGACAATAAGTACCGTAATTTTTACTTTTTTTTCAATTTGTGGTACGTGGCCCCACAAAAACTAGGATTTATTATTCTTTTGATTTATGCTCTAATTTTTCTCTTTTGTTGTGTCCGAATCATTCAACCACAACACCAAAATTAAAAGAATGCTTAATAAATCACATCTGGGGAGACGTTTTTTAATGTAGTGATTAGGTATTACTTAACCCTAAAATGGCGAAAAATCTTAATGTTTTTTTCTCATCTTAAATTTTTAATTTCGGTGTTTTTCATTCCACATGTAAATCTGTTGACACCCTTTCTTTTGAAACACAATAAATACCTAATCTTGATTAAAAAATTAAAATACACAACTAGTTATATAGTGCGGATTCTGCATGCCTTTGACCTCAGTTGACCTCAGCAGAACCCCCACTATATAATAAGTAATAACATTAATAACCATTTACGCAATTTCAACTAAATATTTTCGGCTGGACGTCATCAAACAAACTGTAAAAGTAATCACAACGATTCATAAAATAAATTAGAAATCATTCTTAGCATTTTTCTAGATTCCTGATAAATCTATTACATAATTTCTCAAAAAATTTAATTAGTAATTACGAACAGATTAGAAAATTGTCAATTATGAAAATTTCAAATTTATATGCTTAAAAACGTAACAATGACTTCATGATATTTCTTTTAACTGCTGCTAGGAATCTAGAAATAAAATTGTCGGATAAACTCATAATTTATTTTACAGGTTGTAAGATTTGATTTCTTACAGTTTAATTTATTAATAAAGTTGACCGCAAATAAAATGGCTACCTGAGTGAACTAATCCACAAATCAAAATGATTTGGACACGAGTTTCCTATATTACTGATATTTTTTTTAGTTATCTATTGATCGCTTCTAAGATAACGAACTGAGAGTGAAACTATGAAAACCGATAATTCAGAAGTGGCTCCTAGAATTTTGAGACAACTGTAAACACAGTACTCAGCCATTAAGAACTTGTAAACATTTTAAAGATATGGGTAGGGGAATTACGTCTTTGATGGCATACCGGCTATGATGGCACAGCATGTTTTTTTTAAATACTATTGAGTCTTGATTCCATCTAGTAAGTGGTAGGTGTAGCCAATATAATGGAAGTGTGCGTCCGTAATGTTAATTGTCGATAAAATCATTTATGTAAAAAATTATATCGTAATGTGCAAAAAGGTGAGTGAAAAGATTTTATTTTACTTTAGTTTCTCGGGTTTTAAAATAAATTGGTTAGAAATATCAAGCAATGTGTTATAATTTATTTAGTAGGAAAGATCAGAGCTTCACTTTTGTGATACCAATAATTTTATATTGTAAGAGGTTAAACGTTTGCAAACGTTTTTTCGATGGTTCGTTTTTGTGGGAAAGATGGCACACTGATGTGCCATCATACCCATATAAAGTACTCGCGAATGAAATTTACTTACTTTTAAGCTTTTTCAAATATTTTTCTTGCTTCAGCTTTGTACGTATCTACAATGAAAGTAAAAGATGAAAAAAACGTAAATCGACAGCAGTGGTCGGAAATAAATATGAAACAAGCGATTAATGCAATTAAGTCAAAACAAATGGGATGGCTTTTGGCTTCCCGAACGTATAACGTCCCAAAACGTACACTCAGAAGACGAGTTGCTCAAACAACCAAAGTAGTAAAAGGTCACGACAAAGGATATTTAGGAGGACGTACAGCAACTTTTTCTGGAGATGTAGAAAAATCTTTAGTTACCCACATAAAAACTTTAGAAAGCAGATATTTTGGTTTGACGCCGGAAGTTGTACGAAAGTTAGCATTTCAGCTAGCTGAAAAATTAAATATAAAACATTATTTCAATACTGAAAAAAAAAATGGCTGGATGGGATTGGTTTTACAACTTTTTAAAACGAAACCCATCTATAAGCTTGCGAAAACCTGAAGCAACTTCTCTTGCGCGTGCTCAAGCTTTTAACAAAACCAATATTTCAAAATATTTCGAAAAATTAAAGACAGTTATGGACACATACAATTTTCAACCGCAAAATATCTACAACATGGACGAATCGGGATTCTCAACAGTCCAAAATCAGACCAAACGAATTGTCGCCACAAAAGGGCGAAAACAAGTTGGTACATTGAGTAGTGCCGAAAGAGGTCAACACTTTACAGCAGTGTGCTGCATGAACGCAATTGGACAATATGTTCCACCTACTTTAATATTTCCGCGAAAAAATATGAAGAAAGAATTGACTGATAAAGCACCAACCGGTTGCGTGGGTTTACCGTCCGAAAGTGGATGGATGACTGGGGAGCACTTTTTAACGTGGCTAAAACACTTTGTGAAGTATTCTAAGCCAAATTCATCAGATAATAAAGTGTTGTTAATTCTGGATGGGCACAGTAGCCACAAGCATTTGTCTGCTTTAGAATATGCAAAAGAGAATAATATTGTATTGTTTTGTCTACCTCCACATTGTACACATAGAGTTCAACCTTTAGATGTAACATTCTTTGGACCTCTAACAACTTATTATAACTCTGAAGTCACCAAATGGTTCCGTTCACATCCTGGGCGAACAATTACTCATTATCAAGTGGGAGAGTTATTCAAAGAAGCGCACGTAAAATCTGCAACTGTTTCTAATGCTACAAAGGGCTTCGCGGCAACTGGAATCTTCCCATTCAATGAAGATGTCTTTCCCGAATGGATATTCATTCCTTCAGAAACAACGAACAATGAAATTAATAGCAATAATAGCCTTGAGCCTGTTGAATTCATGGAATCTATTCCATCAAATAGTGAACCAATTTCATCGAAAACAGCAAGTGCCGAACCCATGCCATCAACTTCGTCAACACAAAATAGCACTGTAAATTATTTTGACGAAATTCACTTAAAGGACAAGACAGTCAATGATAACTTGAGTTATGAAAAATAAGAGGCCTTTACAACAGATCAACAGGTGTCCCAAACAACGGCAATTTTAAATGAAATATCTCCAATACCAAAAGCTGAAAAACGAACTTGTAAAAATAGGAAAAAAGGTACGTCTGGAATCTTAAACAACACTCCTGAAATTGAAATTATCAAAGATAAGGAACGAGCAAAAAAAACAGTAGAAAGTAGAAAAAGAGCTCGCCTTTCAAAAAGGGTTCTAGTGGAACTTCAAGAAGCAGATAGCGAGGCGGAATACGAGTCTGACGACGATGAAGATGCTTCTTGTATTTATTGTAATTCTTTATTTTCACACTCCAAAAAAGGGGAGCTATGGACAAGGTGTCAAAAATGTTTAAAGTGGGCCCATAACGAGTGTGGTGGAGTAGACAAAAAATGTAAAATATATATTTGCGAAATATGCAACTGAGTAAGTCTCGGCACATTAAAATACTTGTAGTACGTAGAATTAATAAATAAATGTATAATATCAAGTGTAAATGTGTTTCAAAATGGTCGTGTGCCATCTTATCCAAAGCGAGTGTGCCATCATATCGAAGTTCAGCCTATGATGGCACATACGACCGTGTTATATATAAAAATTAATTTGTTTATGAAATTTTGTTTCAAGTGCATGTATATTTTTAAAATGAAGCACTAACACTATGAAGTTTAGATTTTCATACAAGTGCAAAATTATATGTCACAGTTTCCAAAAATAATGACCATTTAATAAAAAGTATGCCATCATAGACGCAGTTCCCCTATTAATTGTCCTTAAATTAATAATTAAAAGATTGGTCTAATATATTAGACAGATCTTCTAAATTAAAAGTACGGCTAGCAAAATTCACAAACTTTCTATAATAATTTGTCCACATTGCAGATATACAGTTTTAAAATTCTAAATATCAAAGGCTATAAATAAAAGCAGATTCATGAACTACAAGTACAGAAGTATGTTAATTTGTCAAATTTAAGTAACAACTAAAAATCAATCAAAATTTGGAGTTGATTTCATCAGATTCTTAGTGATTTAGTGCTTTAGATTTTATTATTTGATAGCAAACAATTTTAAATATTTCTTCTAATAATGCAAGTGAAACTAAAACTAGTTAGTTAATTTGATTTTCTGCATTCCTCTTTTTATAAAACCTCATAATCAAGATATTCAGTTTCTTGCCGCAATCTTTAGCATGTTTTTACTATCTACAAGGACATAAATTGTTACCAACTAACACCACTAATCACATGAAAAATGTTAATATATAGAAGAAAATATTGATCGGTTTACAATAAATGTTTTCGCTCACATTTTTAACAGGAAAAGTGCGATTAATGTTTTAACAAGTTAATTTAAAGAAGGCCTTCGAAATGATTGTATTTTACTGCCAAGTATGTTTTTATTGAAAAGCGTTCCTTGTACAAAACTTTTTTGTGTCTAATCACAATAATAAGTACTCTTGAATATCAATTAGTACTTTTTAGTTTTCAAATTTTGATGAAGACAAAACCCATATTATATACACTGGTAGATGGCCGAACTTTCAACCCTAACTTTTGAACTAGTTAAATACTTAGCAAAATTCTAGATGGTTCAGTTTTCGGCAAATGAACACAGGCAACGACACAGGAGAAATACACAACTTTTTTAAATGAAACACTATATATCTTTACATAGTTTGATTGACCTCTTAGGCTTTACAACAACGGTTTATTTACAAAATTACGACGTTGCTACGTTATTCCAATTTCTTTGAATTTTTTTGGAAATGGGAGGGTTTACAAAAAATCACAGTAGGGTTATTTTTTAAATCTGTGTTACAACATCTTGTAAAGAGATAAAAAAGTACGCGATCTGTTGCGGTATAAATGAGATTAAGCCTTCATATGTACAAAGTGTTTATAAAAATGTTTTAACTATTACAATTTTCAAATGTCAATATTTCAGTTTTTTCAAATACCAGATCTTATATTCTTATTTTATTTTTTATTCTCTTTTTTTTGTAGAGCAGATATTTTTTATATTTAAAGTTGCTAGTTTCTGCGGTTTTTTATTTTTTAAAGGACATATCGCCATATTAGAGAATGAGAACACAAAAAATAGAGTAAGATACAATAATAAAATACGGGCTGCTCCACTTGAAAATACCGAAATATCGATATTTGAAAATAATAAAGTTTCAAATTTTTTATAAACACTTTGTGTATTAAAATTTTATTTAGTTGATACCACAACACAAAATATTGTAAGACAAACTTTAAAAAGAAGCCTATTGTGATTTGTTTGTGAACGCTTTCATTGCCAAAAAATTTCAAGAAAATTGGAATAACGTGGTAACGTCGCATTGTAATTTCAAAAGTAAACAGTGAATGTAAAGGCTAAAACAAGGTCAGTCAAAACATGTAAAGACATGGTGTGTTTTATTTAAAAAAACTAAGTTGTGTGTTGCGCCTTAAAAATAAAACACTCTGTATCGTTAAAAATAATTTTAGCGTATATTTCTTAAAGAACCGTACAACTTTGGTCTCTCAACCTGTAGATCTGTTCACAAAAAATATACAATTTCCCAAGAGAAATACAGAAAAATTTGTAATAAGCTTGCGGCAGTAATAACTTTATGAACAGGGCATAAGTGATTTAAAAAAATTACTGGAAAATTTATCATATTTAGTAAAATTGACAAACAGTAACAAGAATTGAATGATTGTGAAAGTTTATGATCAACAAGCTTAATCAGAAAATGAAGAAACTTATATTAATCAAGAAAACAATGGCATGAATAACAACTTAAATGATGAAGCAGATGATATAGAACAAGGAGGGAGACCCAAAAATATCAACACCATCGTAATAGGCATCAAAAGAAGAAAAAAATAAAATAGTAATAACCATAATAGATTATAAAATTATAAACATAATTGGTTGTTTGACATTCGAGAATAATATGGATTGTTTTTTGATAAAATGAAAAATGATTATTTCCTATAAATTCTACAATGCTCATCAATATTTATTATTCCATAAAGTAATCTGAGTGTAAGCTTCAGTTAAAATATAAAACTTACTTTAAAAAATCGAAAGTAGGCAGCACTATAGTAATAACACCGGAGTATCATACAGATAACGCATTGTGAGGTTATGTTTCACAGTTGGGACAAAGATATTGAATAAGTATACAGACTGATTTCCAAAAGTGTGCAATAAAAAATGGGGAATAGCTCATGCTAAGATTTATTGCAATGTGTAAAGTTCACTAAGTGGTAGCAATGTCTAGAAAAAAATATTTCACATTAAATGTAAATTGTTACACGCCACTGGTAGTGTTTCTTGACTACTATTCAATTAATGGCACAGAACGAGTAGGATTAATAACCAAAAAAGCGGAGCACTGATAAGCAACACGCAAAAACACAATAAGGGCCAGTCATGTATCAGTTGGTTGCCGTCGTGTGTTCGGTTAACGTGTCGACATGGTAATGTTTTATGGTGTGATTGATTGAAACGCCAGGTTGGTCCGCAAATTGCCGATTGAACGCTTTAGAAATCGCGCAATTCCGAGTGGGCGAACATTTAAATAAGTGGTACAGCATCTCCGAGATCATGATACCGAAAAGCTGAAGAACAAATTTTGGAACGCGTCGAAGAAAGGCCCGATTCAGCACTCGCCAACTTGCAGCTAAAGTTCGAGTTTCACAGTTTGTGGTGCATCGTACATTAAAAGAACAAGACCCATATCCATACCACGTTCAAAAAGTGCAAGCTTTGGAGCCCGCTGATTGTCCACGTCATATAATTTACTGCGAGTGGTTGTTACGACAACGTCGTAAACACTCTAACTTTTGAAATTGTTTGCATGGTTTTTAGTGGAAAGTTTTTCCACATCCTGTTGAAAAAGTGGATCAATGGCATCGCATCAAGGGGAGAGTTGATGAGAGTTTTACCCCATTCGACTTTTAGTTTGTTTTTTCTATATTTCTACATTACCTACTGCAGTACATGATGCCATGGTTATAATTATTCCATATATTTTGAAATTATTTGTAGATAGAGTATGCCATACAGCTTCCACATCTCTACATTACAGTTTTAATCAGGGGCAGCTGGTGCTAAAATTACAACGTCTACAAATACAATGGACATTGGAAATAGTAATTTTCAATATTTAAAAAATTATCCAAAAATTTGTGTCATAATTATCAAAACTAATTTTTTTATCACGCTCCATTTGTAGAAAATGTATCAAAACTGACATCTAAAGATGTTGTGTACTGGATATGTGATACGTTGCTGAAGTGCTGATAAAAGCGGAGACCAAATCATGCCTCATTTAGACGTTTTGTTTACACCGTTACCATGGAAACCGTGCGTCTATTCGCTGTATTCAGCTGGATTAACAAAAACTTCAAATTGGAAGATAAAAACACGTTTTATTTTTTATTAATGCAATAAATGTTCGAAATGCTGACCCATGTTTCTCTCACATGCGTCAATCCTATTCCAGAAGGATGTTTTAACACGCATTAAGGCTCTACCACACCTCTCGGGAGTAATATTTTGTTCTAAATGATCGATACTATTTATTTGGGTATTGTAGACCATTTCTTTTATAAAAACGAGGATCTAAATTGTGTTTGTATCTTAAAAAATGACACAGTAGTAATCTTTTTGGGTAGTCAGTGGATTTTATTTATTGTACCAAAGTCAGGTGTTAGGGATGAAATTTATTTGCGCAAAGTATTCGTCGCATTGACGTCTTACTAACGCCAACAGTTGCTGTAATTGTTCTTTGACTGAAATGGGGTTTTCCGTCAACCATTTCTAGAACTGGTACTTCATTTTCAACACTTTACTTTCAGAAACTTCTATGTCTTTTAAACATGGTATCTGTAGGGGCTCTTCTTTAAGGAAACATTGTAAATAAATACGGGCTGCTTTTTTTGGCATTCACCGTAAATTAACACCATAGCTACGCCTTCATCATTCGAATACATTTTCTTTCGAAATACGTATGACAGAAATTGGCAAATTTTAAACTTCCCGTCAAAGTTTGAAGTTCACATTGCTATGGGTCAACACTTCGAACATTTACTGCATTAGTAAAAAATAAAACGTGTTTTTATCTTCGATTTGAAGTTTTTGTCAAAACTTTTGACAAATGTTAAGGCTGTACGGCACCGCGAGAAAATTTCATCTCCGGGAAATATGTAACTTGTAAAACAACTCATGCTACCACGTTATGACAGCTGCCACTAAGGGTTAAAATTGTTCGCTTCGATCACAATAGTTTTATTACTCCTGTTGTCAGCTGGGAAAGGGTATTTCTCGGCTTGCAAGTAGAGCAGAGTACTCAACTAAAATATTTATCTACTACGAAAGAAAACACTATTTCTCAGTTACGCTCGGGAAGTAAAAACGCAAAAACACGTCGATTGGTATATAAAAATTGCCATTTTGTAACATTAATTTCAAAATTTTTGAGCTTTATTTGACAGATGTATGGCGTCATCCATAATTTTTTTAAATAGCACCTCCTATTTTTTCTTAGCATAAAGTGATAGTCCCTTGAAAAGAAATTTTTGATATGTGAAAGTACTATGCCGAATGTTATCAAATTTTGTATTTATATTAGGAATATCATGAAGATGGTAAAACGCTAACCAAAATTTGTGCTTAAATGGGTTTTAAATTGTGTGAAATAACATAGACCTGCACACGTAGTTTATAACTCCTAATGAGTTTTTACCCGAAACGTCCAGATTTTTGGAAGAAAAATCTTCATTATGCAATTTAATTTTGAATCAAAATATATTTACTTATCCCCTCCAAAAAATTGATGACGTCAGCTCAAAATTTTGCCAGATATATCCTGTCTAAAATGTGCAAACTATGATCAGTCTGTACTTGTAATTTATCATTGCATTGATATTTTTTAGATTTGCTTATACAAGTGACTCAAAAAAAATTGATGAATCAATGAATTTATTTTATTAAGTAAATCAAGAATTGCAAAACTGAATACTCTGAAATCTTGCAGACGTTTTAAAGTTATTGTAAGCATGATAAATTGTTAATCAAAATATATCTCTTTATTCCCCCAAAAAATTGATAACGTTATCTCAACATTTTCCTCAATAAATTCTATCCAGAATGTGCAAAATATGAATTTTTACTTGTGATTTATCACTGCATTAATATTTTTTAGACTGGGTTATACAGGTGGCTCAGAAAAATTAATGAATGAATCAATTTATTTTATTAATTAAATCAGAAATGGCAAACTCCATTTTCCCAGAATTTTGGAATACAATACCATTATTTTTAGTATTACACTGCACTAGTGTCGATATGCATGTCCTTGCAAAAATGATGACGACGTCATCACAAAATTGTGTAAAGAAAAGACTCGACACGAAAATGCTGGATATGTTTCAATGCAGTACTTCAGGAGCTAGGGAAGTTCTGTCGAAACAAGTTTCAACCAGTTTTTTGCTCTGGTTTAGATCTCGATTTGATCAAAAATTTTCATTTTGAATTTTGTTTGTGAAGTCTGGGTAAGTAGTTTCTGTACTTCGTTATTTAATATTTCAAGAATGGGTAGTCCCATTAGTTCTGTTATTTGAAAAGCTTTTTTTTGGAAATTTTAAAAGCAGATATTTTAAACGGTCCTGCTCACATTTTTGGTGATCATTCCAGTTGCGCCACATACTTTTATCGTGTCCAAAATTTCGACAAACTGAAAATCCAATAGAAGATTCCAACTTTTCGAATAGTGATTTATATTCTCCTTTTGTGGCAGCGTTAAGAAGTGTAGCAAATTATACATACTGTTAACGATTTATTAAATTTATTAAACTGCCCCATTCACTCCAATGGGGTACTGACAACGAAGAAGTGGCAAGAGAAAAATTTTTACAATCTATAGGGTTGATTGTAAAATCATGTGGTTTTTTTGTTGACAGAAAAAACAATTTGGGGGCGTCTCCAGATGGTTTAATTGGAGAAGACTATAATAGAGATGAAATGCCCTTTTAATGCCAGAAAAGAAAATATAAAAGTAGCTATAGAAAACAAAATTATTAAATATTTAAAGTTAGACCCAAAAGATTAAAAATAAAATTTTGTTGAAAGAAAACGATATTTATATGTTTCAAGTCCAAGGGCAACTACATATAAGGCATCGTCAAAAATGTTATTTTATGGTGGATACAGAATGTGATCTACAATACTGAATAATTGAAAAAATGGTATCTCACTTAGAACAGTTTTACTTATATGCAATGTTACCCGAAATACTTGATTCCGGATGTGGTCGCTATTTGCCTGTACGAAGTAAATATATTAAAAAAAAGTTACCTAAAATTGAATAAATTCAAAAGTGGTGTTTAAAGCCAAAGCCTTTCATATCTTCAATTTCTTGAAACAAAAATCTCACTGTCGGGCGACTCTAGCCAGCGCACTAATCCGCTTAACCCCCCTGTGTGGAGGATGGGACAAAACTTTATAGGGTAATAAATCATTTTTTGTGGCCGGTTGGATGTATTGTTGATTGCCTATTTTCTAAAATTCTTTGATTTCGTTTTTTTCAATTATTACAAAACTTTGGGCAAATAACAACTGATTAAAGTTATATTCCAGTAATGTTTTTATTTATCTATCGATTGGTGATAAAATTCCTTAGAAAAAAATATGTTATAACGCCCAAAAAGGTAATCAAAGTTTCGATAAAATAATTTTTTTTCTAATAACCTGATACATTAATTGTCATAATAAAATTATTCTGCTATACATTTATACACTGGCTATTCTAAAAAAAAATCAGCATCGCTTCAAATTCAATATTGTTCGAATGAAAAGTCATTAAAGTTTGCATGTATTTGGTATAGGGCTTGATACTGGGGACGTACAGCCTTAAGGTTACTATGTTTAACGATCCAATTGTAATTATAATAATATCCAAGATAGTGGTGAAAATGTATTTTGGATTGCGTTTCAAATTTATTCACGCTCTTTATTACTCGTGGACCACCTGTATAATATTCTTTCCCTCATGGTCCAGACGGTTGGTATACCAGTTACTTCCACACCAACTGTGATCAGCGTTGCCACCTCGTGTTCATTATTCCCATAGAAAATTCTAAAATACTAAATTAGTTGTGTTGATTTGATGGAACAAATTAATTTCCATGTAAATAATCGGTTCTTAACTACTGATACAAAAACATATTCTGTGTATTCACACTAAGAACATACTTTTTGCGGTATTCATTTGTGCATAACATGATGAATGTTGGCAATTTTATACATCAATTGGTAGATTTATTTAATTAATACAACACTGAAAAAGTGAAATCAACTAATGTGCATGAATTGTAGAAGAATGATCTGGAGACTTTTGTTTGTGTGTTACGTAACTGGGTTTCAACCTGTGGAATATACGAACCATTAACAATATTAATAGTAACAATAGTATGTATATATTTTTATTTTGAGACTTAGTTTTGGCCAGGGAGATTATTTAACTTTCGAACTTGTCGAAGTGTCTTTTATCATCAGCTGAGGTAGTTCCGAAGTGTGACATGATATTTTAATTTGGGTTTGAGCAGCTTGTGTGTATTTTTTTATAATTCACGTATGTAGATCTACGAAAAGGTGATTGGTCAAGGAATATCCCCTCTAGTCAGAAGGGTACCACTTGTCTACGAAATTGTGTTAAGAAGTTTAGTTATTGTTTCGATTTTGAAGTGGTCAGTCGGAGAATTCAGACCACGAGTTGTCTTTTTAACACTCTTGGATTTTTTGTGTGTTTTTCTGATCCTAGTGTTTTACTGTGTTGTCTCTTTGAGTGGATTATTGTTATCTTTTTGTGAGTGAACTTTTGACACAAACCCTGTTTTAAAACAACAATTCTGACTGGTGCCAACGCCATTTAGAACTTTTTCCAAAAAGGTAACAGCAATATTATATTTTATTATTTATTAATATATATTTTTTTCATTTTCGAGCATAAGCTAAGGAAGTATTGTAATCGAGTCAGTCGAGTAATCTTCGACCAATAATTTTTAACACGGGTAGGTAAACATAATTTTGTCAAGTTCGCACTGCATGCTTGTTTGCATGGCTAGTGCGCCACTGGAATTCGATATTTGAATATTTCTTTGCGGTGAGAGTTATGTATCACCGGTTCCAGACTAAACCACCGAATTCTAATGATTATTATTAGTTGGTGTTTCGCCATGTATCCACCAATCTTAAACTGTAATGTCCTAATGTCAAAAAGACAGACAACGAGATTCAAACATCTAACAATATTCAGAGAAAATTGTCACATTTTTCGCCAAAGACTCATCTCTGTTAGCCTTCCAAATCCATGACTAATCCCAATTTTGACAAAGGTGCGGCTATTCAATCTATTGCTTCCGAATCAGTTCGCATTATGTTAATGCGTTTCGTAACTAGAACACACGTAGAGCCGAATTATTGAATAATACCACTTGGTAATGAGTTCCTATTACTGCCCCGCACAACTACAGACAAAAAAATCCCCTTCTACATAACCGCCAATTAACATGCACACACTTTTATTAGTAGAAAGCAGCTTTTTCTGGTAATATGCACACTTCCTAACATTATTAATTTGCAGATGGTCTGTGCGGATGGGCCAGACCTTGTACCACTTGATTCAGTTTCCTGCAACCGATCTGATATAATCCTGCGTACAGTGATTGGAATAATCAATCAAGCTGAAGAAAACGCATGAAAAACATTGGCGGTGTTGAACTAGAGTGAATAGCTTTCACAGTCGTTACCGATCAGGCGTGCTATAAACATAACGAGATCGATATTTTATTTTTGTGTTGTTTTCTTGGATGGTGCTTTTTATTTTGACGTAATGCTGCCGAAACAGGATGTGGAGATTTAATGTAAGTGAGCTTTTTACCACACGAATGCCCGAAAAGACTTTTTTGTGTATTTTATTTTTAATATTATTATTTTTTAATTAAGAAAAAATACAGCGTCGCAAAATGTTGTGTCTAAAAATAAAACAAAAATATTGGTGTGAATAACTTTAAAGTTATTTATTCTATCTATCGTAACTTTTGCAATATAAGTTTTTTTGTGTAGTGGTTGCAATTACTCAAGACGATTGTGGCAATGCAGAAGCTTACACTATTATAATAAATTAAGTTTAGCAGAACTAAATTACTTAAAACATTAATCGTTTTCTAAAAAACAAAAATCGATCAGAACCACCAGGATGTAGTACATTATACGGTGCCATAAGCATGATCTCACTGACCAAATCCGCCCCAGATCGATTAAAGAAACCGAAATAAGGTGAATTGAAAAAACTGTTACCGAATTTTTGTGTACGTTGAAAATATTGACATTTAGAAACACTTGGTGTGAGTGGCAGTAAAATACATTTGATTGAACTTACTGCATAAAGTTGACACTAGACCAGGATGTGTCAAATATCTAAGGCTTTTTTAGGCAAAACTTCCCTCGCCTACTGAAATAAAATATGTCTAGTGTTTTCGAAAAATTATAAAATTTGACTTTGCGATATTTATTTATTCTTTTGAGTCACCCTGTATAAGCAGTTATAAAAAATATTATAACCACCAGTGCACACTCGTAACATTTTGCACCTTTCAGATAGAATTTATTAGCCAAAATTTTGAAATTTACCATGCTAACGATTACCTTAAAACGTTTAGAAGATTTCACAACAATCGGTTTTGAGGTTTCAAAATTAGATTATTGTTATCGAATTTTGAAATCTTTTTCCAAAAATCTGAGTGTCTAGGGTAGAACATCAAGTCGGATTCATAAACTACAAGTTGAGGAGTAACTTATTTATAAAATTTAAATGGCATTTACTACTAAATTTTTAAGTGACGTCATCACTTTATTGGTGGGTATAATCAGACAAATTTTGGGTAGTGTTTTATCATCTATGCAATATTTCTAACATTTAATCTACATATAAAATTTGACAACAATCGATCTTGTAGTTCCGGAGATTATTTGTGTAATGAAAGACAGACAGACAGACAGTCGAAATCGAGAAGCCTATTTTTTATACTTTAACGGTCATGAAACGTCGAGAAAATATGAAAATAGTGGTCCTTCGGATGGAGTCACGAGTATAGTGTATTCAAAAATAGCTTAAAATATACAGATGGTCGGGATAACACCAGGATATGTAAAAACATTTTAAGTTCTACAAGATGTCTTCATGATCTGGCATTTACCATAGAAAAACGTGTCTCAGCCCAGCAGAACTTAGTTATGTCAATTTTTGTCGAAACAACCGGAAATATTGTTGTGAAATTTTAAATAAACGATAAAATGTTAACCAAAATTTGTCTCATCATCCCAACCATTTGTTGATATGGTTTATGGATGTTTCATTATATGCATAAAAGTTTTCGCAGAAGACATCAAAATTTTATAACATTTTGTGACAGTATACGACTGTAAAAAATTAGTCCAAAGTAATTTCGGCAGGACTTCCCTCTCCCCCGATATGCAGTGCCACAAATCCCGCTTCTTTGAAAATTAAAGAACTTAATTTTGCGAATTTGTATTCGTGATAACCTCTATACATTAAAATAAAAATAGATTAGATTCCACTAACCGCCTAAGAAGGTAAATAACATCATATAAATTCGTTTTGATACCTTATAATTTTTTTTTGTCTCTTTACCACATATCGCTTATAAGGACACACTATACATTTTTTAGAGATCTTGTAGAGCTTGTTTTTTTGAATTTATTAATGTATCATACTTTAATCACCCATACGTGTATGTTATTTTATTAAATTTAGATGACGTTTACAAAAAAATTTCGGAGACATTATCAAACTGTTGGTGGGGATAACTAATCGCATTTTGATTAATGCTTTAGCATCTACATGATATTCGCAATATACATACAAAATTTGACAACAGTCAGTCCAATAGTTTCGGAAATCATCTATCCAATGAAAATCGACACAGACGACAAACTACAGACAGACGGAAACGCTTACGCTCGGGAGGCAAAAATATTGTTAGGAGATAAACCCATACCCGCCCCGATACGACACCTACGGGTTTTCTAGTATGTGCGGCGATGATGGGTGACTCATCATCGGTGACGGCGACCGGGAGGCGTTAGCTAGAGAAAAGCCCGGAAGCGGAAGTCGCGAAGTGTATTCAACTTTGATGTATGACTTTTGAACAGATCAAAATTTTGTCAATGACTAGAACGCTGAAACACTTTTCATATATGAAAAATCTAATGCAGTAATCTGTGTTAACGTTATCTGTATGCTAAAAATCATAGTTAATAGGGTTTCTCGTATCTCATTCATTATTATTAGGGACAGAAAAAAGTCAGAGACTAAAGTTGTACAGCTCTTTGAATAATACAGATATTCAAATTATTTTCGATTATATAGTGTTTTGTTTTCGATAGTTAAATAGAATACACCATACACTTTTATATATTTTTTGATAGCCTCTTTCTGTTTCCGAATACTTTATGGAGAGATAAATAGAAGTACGTACTTTGTTACGTTATTAATTAAATAAAATTTTAATATACAGAGTGCTTATAAAAATATTAAAACTCTCTAATTTTTAAATGTCGATATTCCAGTTTGTTCAACTAGAACATTTTGTATTTTATTACTGCATCTCATCCTATTTTGGAAGAGAACAAAAGACAGAATCAGATATGGTAATAAAATACAGGGTGTACTATTTGAAGAAACTAAAATCGCAGTATTTGTAGATTGTCTCGACATAATATCGAGAATCAGGTTTTAAAAATGACCTTAATGTGATTTTTTGTGAACCATTCCTTTGTTAAACAATTTCAAAAAAATTGTAATAATTTGGCAACGTTGAATCGAAATTTCAAAAATGAACAGTAGTTATAAAGATTAAGAATGTGTCAATCACAAAGTATATATAGGGTATTCCATTAGAAAAATTAAATTGTGGGTTAATTTTAGTATATATTCATCAAATAACAACTTTGGTCTTAGCCTATTTTTTCTGTTTCTAATCATTAATATACCTATTGTAAGTATTGCAACTATATTTTGAAAAAAATAGTTCAAAACTATTAGTTAAATACATAGAAAATAAACTAACCAAAAAGAAATCTATACAATAAAATTTGATACGTATGCTATTGGTTTCACTTGAAACTAGGATAATTTTTTTAACTTTACATAAAAAGATTCTTACTTCTTGACTTCGCTAACTAGAAAGTTAAAAAAAAATAGTTCCTTTTAAAACCGTTTACCATAAAATAATAAACCTCTATTTACACAACCGGTATACAAGTTTTGCATTTAACTACCACAACCCACAACTTTTTTAATAGTCTAGGAGAGTGTGTGAACCCCTGAAAATAATAAAAATGTTCTACTAAATTTCCTTACTTTTGCATTGTTACCTAAATATGTCTATGTAATATAATTATAACAATATTGTAACGAATGAAGTTTACTTAACAAACGTGACTTCAAAAGCACTGCAGAAAATGTAATAATTACATCTTAAGACCATTACACAGGAAATTATTTAAATATGATAACGTTAATATTTTTTGTTTCAAAATACATATACGCAAAATTAGTAGAAAACAAAAAAAAACTTACAGTTATATTCCAAATACTCTTCGATTCCGGTATTATTATGACTCATCAAAACTTGATTAGGAAAAATAGTTTTTATTAAAAATAAAAAATATATTACTAAGCAATAATTATATTACTTAACACAAAAATTATGAGTCTCTTTGTAAAAGAACGGTGAACTTTAACACGAAAAGATCTTTATAAACTTAAATTAAACAATCAGTTTGGATTAATTCGTTCCGTGACAAATGTCTGAAATGAAACAATTTTGTAAACAAATGCAGGATGATTTCGAAATGTGTGCAACAAAAAAAATGGGAAATGTCTCACAATAAGATTAATTGCACTGCGTAAAGTTCACGTTCCCAAGAGGTAGCAATGTCTAGAAAAAAGTATTTGAAATTAAATATAAATTGTTATTCACTCCACCGGTAGTGTTTCCTAACCTACTATTCAATGAATGGCACAGAACGCCTAGGATTAAGAACCGAAAAAGCGGAGCACTGATAAGCACGAAAGAATAACGCAAGCTGAAGAACAAATTTTGGAAGGAGAGCCCGACATCAGCACTGGCCGACTTGCAGCTGAAGTTAAAGTTTCACAGTTTGTAGTGCATCATACACTAAAAGAGCAAGACCCACATCCATACCACGTTCAAAAAGTGTAAGCTATGCAGCCCGCTGATTTTCCACGTCGTGTAATTTACTGCGAATGGTTGTTACAGCAATGCAGTGAACGCCCTAAAGTTTTAAATTGCATTATCTTTACGGATGAAGCAGGATTCACTCGCAATGCTGTTTTCAACAGCCATAACACTCACATTTGGTCCGATGAAAATCCACACGTTCGTCAGGAAGTGCGGTTTGAACAACGGTTTTCCATAAATGTGTGGACCGGTATCGTAAATGAGCGCCTAGTTGGATTTTATGTTTTACCAAACAGACTAAACGCGGCACAGTGCCTCGGGTTTTTAAACAGTGTGTTGTTGCATGATGGGGCACCACCACATTTTGCTAGGCCAGTAACTGAATAGTTAAATAACTATTTTCCTAACTAATGGGTCGGTAGAAACGGCGCAGTAACTTGGCCTCCGCGTTCACCCGATCTCAATCCGTGTGATTCGAAATCACCCTGTATATTATTTTAAACTCTGACTAATTTTGTAGTTAAAAAAGGATCTGTGAAACCTTAAGTTTCGTAGTATCGACAATTTTTTTTTTTACTTAAATGTACCCTGAGTGAAAGATGTTTCGTCTATTCGAGCTGTTGGATTTATTTCACTTCCAGAACAAATTAAAATAGCGCAATCTAAATTGGACTTACATGACTTGAATGTTAACGATTTGCGTAAGCTGTAATTTGAACCGCCTCTTAAACACTAATTATTATATCATAATATCTTTTAATTAAGTCGTTAGGTCTTTTCACACCACTGAAATGTTGACAGTTGACAGCAATGCTTCCTGTGGTCTGAAATTTGAGCTTTAAACACAAATTAAAATAACGTCACAGTTCACCGATAATTACTACACAAAAACTTCATTAAAATTATTTTCTTATAAAAAATTTTATAAAACAAATACGAGGGCCACTAAATATATTTTCTACCTATGACTATGAAACAAAAGACATACGATTTTGGTGATAATTTTATTTTTTAATATAATCACCCCCTACATCAATGCACTTGCACCATTTACTCTCCAATGAATGTATGCTCTTGAAAAAAATATTTCTGCCTGATTGTCGAAAAAATGGTAAACTGCTTCTTTTTGGTACATACCCTCAATAATGTTTGTAGTTTTATGAATTTTATTCAATATAATTGTGTGAAAAACGCCTCAAACAAATTACGGGATCTTGTATTTTCCAATGTCCATTGTCGGGTTGAACATGATTGCAGTCCTGTGGTTGCGAAAGACACCCATCACCCGGCTCTTTCGATTTTGATTGACTTCACTGTTGACAACTTTGGTAACTTCCCTTCCACTAGACCAAATGGTATAAAACTATACAATTTTAAGGGAGCTCATTATCCTTCTTTATATCAGGAATTATTAAATACTTACAGATTGGTCCTTTCTAAATAATTGTGTTGATGTCGATAGTATGGTAGATCAATTTTATAACGCTCTATATCATATTTTTGATAAGCATATCCCAATTTATCCAAATAAATTGAATAAGATGCAGTTTCCGCCATGGTTCAATTCTGTGATTATCAATAACATTAAATTAAAAGGTATAATATGATTCATTTATTTAAATGTACAAAACATCAACAAAATTAAACATTCAGATACTATTTTCTATCTGTGAACCTTTTTTCTTTATCAGCCCACTCTTCTTTTTTAATCAAAACTAAGTTCCGTTACAAACTCCCCTTCTAAACAACACAAACGGCCCTCCGGTGTTGTTTAGGATGAAACATTCTTTTTAGGACGACCCCTCCTCCGTTTAGGTATTAAGAGCGTTAATGTATCACTTCCAGTCCCTTGAACAAACGGGCTGAAGTCCGCGGTGATAGCGTCCAATTCTTTCTGGAGGATTTGTACAGCTTCCTAACTCATAGATTGTAGGAGAAGCAATTCGCAAGATCATATAAGGACCATCCCTTTAGGGGCAAGCTTTAAAGAGAATCCACTTTTGGAGCTACTGAGAGTATGAGATTTCAGAAGAACCTTCTCACCCTTTTTGAATACAGCTGGTTGTCGTCTGGAATCTAGGCGGGTTTTCTGGACATCTTGTTTCTTGCAATTTCTATCCATTACCTCAGACAGAGTTGTAGCTAGCTTCTTTAAGTAAGGAGTTATTCTTGGTATGAAATTTTCTGCATCAATCACTTTGCGTAGATCATATACAGGATCATAAGGAGCTCGTATCTCCCTACCAAATGTGAGAAACGAAGGACTATATCCCGTAGAGTCGCAAAATGTAGAATTTATGGCGAATCGAATGCTGCTCAGGTGATGATCCCATTCTGAATGATGATTTTGAACGAAAATGGCTAACTGAGTCTTCAATTCGCGGTTCTTCCGTTCAACAGGGTTACTCTCTGAATGATACAAAGGAATGAACGGAGTTGTGATACCAAAACAATAAGTAATTTGCTGCATTACATCACTGATAAATTGTACGCTATTATCAGAAATCATTTTCCTCGGAGTTCCAAACCGCAGGAATATTTCTTCGATGAGAATTTTTGCACAAGATTCAGAGTCAGCTTTTACTAATGGGAAAAGTTCTACCCAATTTGAAGCAACATCCTCAATTATTAGGATCCATCCATTCCCCTGGGAGTTGCCAGTAGAGGGCCAAATAGATCTACAGCCACAACTTCGAATCTCTGGGAAGGGGCTGGGGTTTGAATAAGTTGGCCCGCAGATTGACGATTCTCTGGTTTATATCTCTGGCATTCCATACAACCTTTTACATGGCGAGCAATATATTTTCTCATATCTGTGAAGTAAAATTTTGAAGAGATCTTTTGGAGAGTTCTTTCGATGCCGTAATCGAATTATGGTATTGGGCCAAAACATCTTCACGCAATTCTTTGGGAATCACTAACTGGGGATCTTTAGAGTCGACATATGAGTTGAAACGGAAAAGAACACTATTGTTCATCACGTATCCCCTCCCAGACCATCTACACATCGCTAACGGATCTTCACCTTCGAAAGATAATATAATAATCTTGATCTCATCATCTTCCATTTGTTTCTGTCGCATAGATTTAGCTTCGTATGACGGTAGATCAACACTAACGAAGTAGCTCTGTACTTTTTCTTCTTCATCCGAGCAAAAAGGTCGAGACAACAGATCAACTACTACGTTGATTTTACCAGGAGTATATACAACGTCCATATTCATGCCTTGAAGGCGGAGTGCCCAACGAGCCAAACGACCCGAAGGCGATTTTAAAGTTAGCAACCACCGTAATGGTTGATGATCCGACGCTATAACCACTTTCGCACCTTCTAGATGTCGAAATTTTTCTACAGCCCATACTACGGCGGGCGCCTCTCTTTCGGTAGTTGAATAATTGTATCGGATGTTCGTCGTATTTCTCCCCCTGGAGTAGAACTGCACCCAAGCCGTAACAACTTGCATCTGGTCTAAGGGTATACGGCTTGGTCTGGTCGGCTTGAGCAAGGACTGGAGCGGTAATCAATCTTTCTTTTAACGTCTCGAAGGCTCTTAATTCGGCTTTACCAAACTGGAAAGACGCATATTTCTTAAGAAGATTAGTTAAGGGACGTGCAATTTCGGAAAACTTTGAAACAAACTTGCGATACCAACTACATGTCTGAATGAAACTTTGCAGCTGTTTGCTATTGCTTGGAGGTCTCAACAGTTTGAAAGCAGCTATTTTGTCAGGGTTAGTTTTAATTCCATCACTGGTCAGTATATGTCCGAGAAATTTGACTGAGTCACAGAAGAACGAGCACTTCTCACGTCTAGCATGAAGACCAAAAAGTTTTAAACGCGAAAACACTGTTTGTAAGTCTATTATGTGCTTCTCGAAAGTTTCTGAAAGTACCAAGTTGTCGTCTATATATACGAACACTGCAGTGTCATTCAAACCAGATCTAAATCTGTCCATCAATCGAACGAATGTAGCGAGCGCGTTTTTCAACCCGAAAGGCATTCGATTGAATTTAAACGTCCCAAATGGAGTCACAAAGCAAGTTTTGTCACGATCTTCTTCAGCAACAGGAACTTGCCAGTAACCTGCTTGTAAATCAATTGTAGACATAAATGGTGTATGTTTACCGTTACTAAGTTTAGCTTACGATAATCTATGCAAAGACGATAGCTGTCTCCTTTTGGAGTTAAAACCGCAGGGCTGGACCATGGTGACTCGCACTCTTCTATAATTCCTTGTGTTACTAATCGATTCAATTCTTCACGCAGGAATTGCTTCTTTGGTCCGTTTGGCGGGTACAGTGGTACGGAGATTGGTACAGCATTTTGTGTGTTAACTCGATGCGTAGCAAATGTAGTTTCTCCCCCTTGTTCGAAGATGGTGCTATTCTTCTGAAGTAGGGTGTTTATTTCATCTTTTGCCGTGTCTTTAATCTTCTGAGCTTCATTTTGGCGTAGGGTTATGGGATTAATGTTTACGGAGTTTGTTTTAATTCCATATTTGAAAGTATGTTCTGGTTTATCTCGAAAAAACCAACACTCGTTTTGGAAATCTATACCAATGTTAGCCTTCTTCAAGAATTCCCGCCCTAAGAGCGTATGGTTCTGGGTTAAATACGGCATTATAAAAAAAATGGTCTAAAGAGTTTAGACAGTACTTCCCTCGCTGTCCGAAACTTGACGACTGCATGCCTATTGTGTTTTTTTTCTCATTACATTTTTGTAGTGGGAATTTAAAAAAAAATTGCGATGACGTCATCAACATTTTTGCAAGGACACGTATATCAGTTGGGATAGATGTAGTGTAATACTAAGAATAAAATTATTATATTCTCAAATTTTCGGGAAAATGAATTGGGTCGTTTTGAATATTGATTTGTAATAATCAATAAAATAACGAAACAATTTGCTCACGTATACGTATCAGAGGCAACTGAAAATCGTGTATGTATAAACATTCTTAATTTAAGATGACAGGCGTAACAGCATACGTGAGAGTCAAACAGAGAAACTGTAAACAAAACGACCATCGGTTTTATTGCTTCGACTTCTGCTTATTATATAAAACATTGGGTTTTATTTTAATTCTTGACGGTGAAATTCACAATTGGTTGATTATAAACATGTCTATTTCACATTCGCGGAACCAAGTGAGCGCATAAAACAAATGCAGGTCTGTAATGTTAAAGTCGATGTAAATAAGCGTGCTACCCTTATGTTTCAACCGAGTTTTTCCTTTAACAAATTTTGTGTCTACCAAATTGGGTTGGTTGGGGTGTAATACTAATAAGAAGTGTTGCCTTTAATTTAATCAATAAAATAAATTGACTTCATTAATTTTTTTGAACCACCTCTTAAGAAAATCTAAAAAATATGAATGGAATGATAAATCACAAGTACAAACTCATCATATTTTTTGCATTTTAGATAGGATTTATTCAGCAAAATTTAAGGGTGACGTCATCAATTTTTTTAGGAGGGATGAACAAATACATTTTGAACAAAAGCTTACCATGCTTATAATAACTTTAAAATATTCCCAAGATTTCAAAGCATTCGGTTTTGTAATTCCTGATTAAATCGATAAAATAAATTCACGCCTTCATTAATTTTTTTGAGTCACAAGTACAGACTCATCATATTTTGTACATTTTAGATACGATTTATTCGGCAAACTTTTGAGCTGACGTCATCAGTTTTTTGTAGAAGATAACCAAATATAATTCGACTAAAAATTTATTATGCTCTTTATAACCTTAAAACATCTGCAAGATTTCAAAGCATTCGGTTTTGTAGTTCCTGATTAAATCAATAAAATAAATTTACGCATTCATAAATTTTTTTGAGTCACCCTGTATATGCAAGTCGAAAAAATTTGAATGGAATGATAAATCACAAGAAGAGACTCACCATATTTTGTACATTTTAGATAGGATTTATTCAGCAAAATTTTGTGGTGACGTCATAAATTTTTTAGGGGGGACGACCAAATACATTTTGATCAAAAATTTACCATGCTTATGATAATTTTAACATATCTTCAAGATTTCGAAACATTCGGTTTTGTAGTTCCTGAGTAAATCACTAAAATAAATTTACGCTTTCATTTATTTTCTTGAATCACCCTGTATATGCAAATCCAAAAAATTGAATGGAGTGATAGATCACAAGTACAGACTGATCATATTTTGTACATTTTAGATATGATTTATTCGGCAAATTTTCGAGCTGACGTCATCAAGTTTTTGGAGGGGATAAGCAAATATATTTTGACTAAACATTTATTATGCTCTTTATAACCTTAAAACATCTGCAAGATGTCAGAGCATTCCGTTTTGTAGTTCCTGATTAAATCAATAAAATATATTTACGCATTCATTAATTTTTTTGAGTCACTCTGTATATGCAAATCCAAAAAATATGAATGGAGTGATAAATGACAAGTACAGGCTCATCATATTTTGTACATTTTAGATATGATTTATTCGGCAAACTTTCGAGCTGACGTCATCAAGTTTTTGGAGGGGATAAGCAAATATATTTTGACTAAACATTTATTATGCTCTTTATGACCGTAAAACATCTGCAAGATTTCAGAGCATTCGGTTTTGTAGTTCCTGATTAAATCAATAAAATATATTTACGCATTCACTAATTTTTTTGAGTCACCCTGTATATGCAAATCCAAAAAATATGAATGGAGTGGTAGATCACAAGTACAGGCTCATCATATTTTGTACATTTTAGATATGATTTATTCCACAAACTTTTGAGCTGACGTCATCAAGTTTTTGGAGGGGATAAGCAAATATTTTTTGACTTAAGATTTATGATGCTCTTTATAGCCTTAAAACATCTGCAACATTTCAAAGCATTCTGGTTAGCAGATTAAAAATTAAATTTCAAAATGTTGTTTTATAATTTTGATTTTTTTTCCAAAAATCTGGACGTTTCGGGTGAAAAGTCGATTCAGAGTTGTAAACTACATGTGTAGGACTATGTTATTTTATACAATTGAAAACCCATTTACTATGTACAATTTTGAAGTGACGTCATCGCATTAGTGGTGGGGATGATTAGACAAATTTTGGTTAGCGTTTTACCATCTACATGATATTCTTAATATAAGTACAAAATTTCACAACAATCGGTCGAGTACTTTCGGAGATTATCTGTCTAATAAAAATCCGGGACGGCAGACGGACAGACGGACGGACAGAGGGACGGACAGATGGACAGACGGACAGACGGACAGACGGACAGACAGACGGAAATGGGAGACCTATTTCTTCGTCTTCTAGGGGTCATGAAAGATCGAGAAAACGTAAAAGTAGAGAGTCGGCCGACGGACTCGATTACAATACTTCCTTTGCTTACGCTCGGGAAGTAAAAACTAGTTGGAGTTATTGTGTCTTTTATCTTAACGTCTACATTTGTTACCAGTAGTGTTTTATCTCTAGGAATTCCGTCAGCTATTGTTACCACTGCATCCATTGTTTCAAACTTAACACCCTTATCTTGTAACACCTTATAGAGGGTGTGACCAGCTATGTTCCATTTTGATCCTGAATCGGCGACTCCAATTCCTTTTGCACCTTTCACTTCTAAGGGTAGCGTTGGAGCGTCACAGCTTGATTCATTTTATTTTTTATTTTTTTTATTTTTTTTATTTTATTTTATTAATTACGTCCCCCAACAGGCACTGAGGCCCAATTACAGGGGAACGGGACATACACGTTACACCCAGAGCCATGGCGGGAATCGAACCCACGACCCAAGGTGTAGCGGGCAAGCATGATGCTAACTAGCCCACCCCGGGTCCTCAAAGATAGCCGTGAGAATTTAAAGAAGTTAGTTTTGACGTCTGCTTTTTCTTCGCATTTCGGGCAGTTCCATCTGTAGTAGCCAGGAGTACCACAGCCATAACAATCAGGTTTTGATCTTGCTGATGTTGACTTTGACAGTTCTTTATCATCGTTTTCTTTTTCCAGTTGGCGACACTCATTGTTTAAGTGACCAATTTTTTTACAATGTTCATAACGAGGTCGTAACTTTGTTCTTTGCAGTCCGTCCTGGTTCCTGTTTCTTTCTTGTTTGCGAAACGCGGATTCACGAAACGATTGTTCTATTTCGCGGGCACAATTAAGCAAATCTTTGAAAGAGTTTATTTCACTACGCGTAAGTCTCTTTCGAATCTTCAGACCATATCCAGCTGCATTTCTTCTGCGACACTATATGGCAATTGTGCGATTAAAGCTCGAAATTTCGCAACGAAGATATCAGTGGCTTCGTGTTGTGTTTGCTCACGAGCAAAGAGTTCTCGGAAGACTGCATGAGGGGGTAATTTCTTCAAATACACTTCTCTGAGGATATTTACTGCACTCTGCCAGTCTTTCGTCGACGGTTTGATTCCTTGCCACCAAGTAGCAGCGCTAGACTCGAGCAACATTGAAAGACCACGCAGTGCATTTTCGTCACTGATATTGGTGCAGTCTTTATATGTTATGATGTTGTCTAGAAAAGCTTCTACATCGGCGTCATCTGACCCATTAAATCTGGCACTACATTTAGCAAAACTATCTGCAGATCGAGTGTAAGAAGTTGGTGATACGCTTCGTCGTGCCTCGGACTGTTGTGTAGTTGCAGCTTGCTCCTTAATTGTCGATAGTAGTTGCTTAAATTGGTCAGCCGATAGAGTAACTGAAGCTGGAATATTAAGTTTCGGCGGCATCATGGAATTTTGCACACAATTAACCGCTAATGTACAATGGGGTGCTTCGAGCCCCACGTTGGGCGGCAATTATAATATGATTCATTTATTTAAATGTACAAAACATCAACAAAATTAAATATTCAGATACTATTTTCAATCTTTATTATTATTATTATTATTATTAAGGACTCGATCGGGCAGAGGATATGCCTGTTATGCCCGCGACAAATTGAGTAGTGGCTTTATCTTCAGTATAACTTAGAGATTTTTTGTCGCACAATATGTATCATATTTCGATTTAAAACTTACAACAGATGAAGCTAGCACTATATCCTTGGGTAACGCGTTCCAACTGTCGAACACCCTATTCGTTAAAAATTTTTGGCGAGCTAAAGTGCAAAACTTCAACTTACGCAACTTTAGGGGATGCCCTCTGGTGCGGTCTGAGGTATTGAGAGGGAAGAGATGCCTCATTGGGAAAAAACTATTACTCAAGGCCTGATAAGTAATGATTAGATCACCTCGTTTGCGCCTCTCTGAAAGAGGGCAGAAATGCATTAGTCTAAGCCGTTCGCAGTAAGGAGGCCGATTTATGCCGAACGGAAATCTGGTTGGTCGACGCTGAATGGATTCCAAGCACAGAATGTCTTTTTGAAGTATGGGAGACCAGACACCATTAGCAAACTCTAGCAAAGGCCGCACATATGTTTTGAAAAGTTTAGAAAAGACTAATGGACTAGCTTTGGAAAATGTTTTAGTCAGAAGAAAGAGCATTTTATTTGCTTTACTCGCAACTCGCTGGACGTGCTCAGTCCATCACAAATTGGAGGTGACAACAACACCCAAATCAACGTGCGAATCTGTACATGAAAGAAGTAAGTAGTCAACGAAATAAACATGTTTGAGGTTATTATTCCCAAGGTGTAGGATTATGCACTTGTCTAAATTCAAAGGTAACAACCAATCATGACTCCAGTCATATATTGCTCGAAGATCTCGTTCTAAATCCCTATAATTCGCACTACTGCTGTAAAGCTTGATGTCATCTGCGAACATGGCGAAAGGCGAGGTTACGATGTTTTTGATATCGGCAGTATAAGCGACAAAGAGTAGCGGGCCAAACACCGAGCCCTGGGGCACCCCACTCACAACATCGACAGATCTACTAAGTCCATCACTGACTTTGACTCGAAATGTTCTATCGCTCAGAAAAGAATCTATCCACCCAAGAAGTTTTCCTCGTATATCAAGATATTGCAATTTGTGAAGAAGCCTGCGTTTCGGAACCTTGTCAAAAGCTTTTGAAAAATCGAGATATAAAATATCTACGGGGCGACCCAGATCGATATCCCTAGTCCAGTCTAACAAACAGCACAAAATATTCGATTGGACAGATTTCCCAGGTAAGAAGCCATGCTGTTCGGGTGGAATTAGATTGTAATTTATAAGAAACTTGACTAAATGGTCGTAGATAATGGATTCCATGACCTTGACCACGAGCGATGTCAAACTCACTGGCCTATAGTTTGATGCATCAAACTTATCACCCTTGTTCTTGTAAATTGGTTTGACAAACGCGGTTTTCCAGTCGGAGGGAAGTCTAGATTGCATGGATGATTGCGCCATTAGAATAGAAAGCGGAGTGGAAAGAGAGGCTGCACAGTTCTTTAAAACGCAGGCGGAAATAAGATCAGGACCTGGAGATTTAGTAAGTTTCAATTTTCTGAGCTTCTCTGACACCGCGTCCGCAGAGAATTTTATATCAGTGATACTATTCGAATTACAAACGCTAGATAAATTAGGCATCCCAGAAAGAGGTTCCACAGTAAACACTTTGGCAAAGGAATCGGCAAATATATCAGCAACGGTGTAACTGTTCTCATTAACCATGCCTGCCGCATCTTTAACCTTAACTGTTTTAACTGGACCTGATAAAGTAGTGCGAATATACTTAAAAAGAGTTTTGGTGTCCTTATTCTTTGCAATACGCTTCTCATAATCAAGTCTAGCCTCTCTGATGACAGTCGAAAGATGGTTAGAAAAAGCCCTGTGAGCATTGTAACTCGTTTCGGTGTCTGTTCGTTTAAAAGCTCGCCTAAGTGCTGTCTTTTTGCGTACTAGGTTTAAAATTCTCCCGTTAATCCATGGTTTTGATAAAGATCTTTTAAACGTGGAACTAGTGGTGTACTGTGTGACAGTATCAGATAGTGTTGCTTTAAAGCAATCCCAATTGTTACTTATGGACAAATCCGAAAGAAGACAATTCCAATCTAGCTTCCCTAAGTGCTTATTCAGGGCTTCAAAATCTATCACCTTCCGTTCAAGCGTGATAGTTCTCCTTCGACGTGTGTAACAAACTTGTAAACACCGCCACCCCTTCCAACCCGATCCTATCGAAAAATGGTATATCCATCGAGAGATATTAACGCATCAGTTATAAAAGAAGTCAACCATGTTTCGGACACCATTATAATCGTTGGTTTATATGTGTCAACAAAAGCACAAAAATCGTCAAACTTTGCCATCGAAGATGCCACATTAGTGTAGGCAACAGTGCTGACAAAGTAATCGGACAAAGATTTATTATCCATGAGAGGATTAAAATTGGGCATGTAGAGAAAAAGAAAAAGAGAAAAAGATGCAAAGAGAAAAAAAAAGAAAAAAGCTTTGATGCTATTTATCAAGTGCGTTTATTTGTCAATACCAACCGATTCGTCTTCCAAAGCTGACAAATCGGGAACCAGATCGTCCCCATTTTTCTCTTTTGCCATTGCTTTTTTAATTTTTCTCTGCACCTTCTTACACCTATTTTTATGCTTTTTTTATGAATGATAGGATAAACGTCGTACAATAAAGTGAGCACCCCGTTAACATCTTTTGTATATGAACGCGTTAGTTTTAAAATGTCACCATCACCTACTGCTTTGTCCATGAACTCCACGACTTTGTCAAAGCTCAATGGGTACTGATCCGTGTTATCAATTAAATTTTTAGCTGGGGCAAGTAGCTCAGAAGTAGGAGTTAGACTTTCACAAGAGTTGCTAGGTCTAATTTTTTTTGGTCTACGATCATCATCAGCAGGAGTACCTCTAGTAAGATCTGTCAACCTTTTTTTAATCAGCCCACTCTTCTTTTTTTAATCAAAAAATAAGTTCCGTTACACGTTTCTTTAAATTCTCCAGAAGACATCGTCAACGCATTTGCCACATTTTTCCAGTCCTCCCATGTTTCCTTTCAGAATTCAACAGATTTTCCAGTGCTTTCGTCTGATTATCTTTATTTATATTCAGCATTACTTAGAATGACATTTTAATTGCTCTGAATAAAATCAAAAATTCTTTCACTGCTGGGCCTGACCAAATCCCAGGTTTTGTGATACACGATTGTAAAAATATTGTTGTTCAACCTTTATTAGCAATTTTTAATGTTGCCCTTACTACTGGTGCATTCCCAAAAACGTGGAAGGCTTCGAAAGTCACGCCAATCTTCAAATCGGGTAATAATGCTGAAATAGATAAATATCGTCCTGTATCAATAATAAATAACCTTTGAAAAGTTTCTAAAATCGTTCTGTAGGTATTCATTTATCTATCCTCATGTCCGAAAATATATCTCTCCGCAGCAGCATGGATTTGTTGATAGGCGCTCAACAATAACCAATTTAGCTTGTTTTTCCCAATTTCTGACAGAAGCTATTGATAATGGGTCCCAAGTAGACGTGATTTATACAGATTTTGCTAAAGCTTTTGATCGTCTTGATCACTTAATGTTATTATCTAAACTTCGGTTATGGTCTCTGCGGCAATATTTTCAATTTACTTCGCTCATATATAACCAGCACATCGCGATATGTTTTTTATAATGGTCACTCTTCTCAGATTTACGATGTCACATCAGGAGTTCCACAAGGAGCTAATCTTGGTCCGCTACTTTTCATTTTATTTGTGAACGATTTGCTTACCATTTTCAAGAGTCAATCATTAATATACGTGGACGATGTGACATTATAATCAGGCAATGTAAATAAAAAAAAAATGTAATAATCCAAATTAACTAAAATTTTCGGTGCAAGGTTAGAATAAATGGCACTATTTGACATATTAACGACAACGGTGTCAATGGTTTTTGTCGTGGCTAGGTAGATAATATTTCTAGTTGCCCTCGTCAGTAAATATTTCGTGTTGGTCTATATTTCTAATTACTTTCTTTTTTTTTCAGATTATGTGTTCCAGTATTGATTTTGTGCTTCCATTCTGACACCAGTGCCCAAATGGCGGTCAGTTGGTTTGATAACTGGAGCCCTCCTCCCAACGTATTTCCAGACCACCACCCATTCCATGCTCCACTTGGTAATCAAAGCTACAACCATCAAAGAACCGGTAAGCTAATCTATGAAGGATAATCTCACGTAATACTTCGTTTACGATCAAGGTGAAAAAAATCCCTGCAATGTTTTTCTTAACCAGAGAAAGGCGAATGCATAATAAGTTTTTTATGCACCAACACGCTACAATTAAAGAAAACAAACAGATTATGTGTGATCACATTTACACATTAATTACAATCTATTCTGGGGCGTTTTTATTGAATGGTATCGAAGGAGTCTAATTGAGTTTTTGCAGGAAACGTAATTACATGGTTGGGGGGAAAGCGGTGGAACTGATCGTTTACTTTATTGCATAAATTTTCGGAGGTATTGCGTAAGGTTTTATTATAAGTAATTAAAAGTAAAAGAATGAAACGTAAAAAGTGAGCGTAAATGACTCGACCAAGTTGTAGAAGAAGCATTACGGGCTTTGGGTCTGCAGGAATGTTAAAGTTTTGCAACATCTTGTATTTCATAATTATTGAACGTTCCGCAAAAAATAAAGTTATTTAAACTCATTTAAATTCTTGTCTTTACGACTTAAGTTGTTTAGCGCCAAAGTACCCTTTAGTTACTTATCTAGATCATTTGACTGAACTGGTTAATGATAATTTACATACATCCTTCGAGCTGTTAATTACTGCACGATAAAACGTGCAAATTGGAATATTATTGTAATTAATATCATTTAACACCTCAAAAATGAAACTTAAATAGTGTTGAAAGAGACAAAACAACTAATATTCAAGCCTAAAAGCGCCCTTTCCATGTCGCAAAATTATAAGTAAGATTAACGCATTAGAGTACGAAAAAATAGGTCTTCCATTTCCGTCTATCTATCTGTCTGCCTGTTGCCTGTCCGAATTTTTATTAGACAGATAATCTCCAAAACTACTAAACCGATTGTTTTCAAATTCTATATGTAGATTGAATTTGAATAAAATCCCCACCATCAATAAGATGAAGTCATCTACAAAATTTGAATTAGCAAATATTATTTCAATTTTATAAAATAAGATCATTCTTCAGATGTGATTTATGAATCCGTGTTCAGTTTTTACCCTAGATATCGAAATTTTTGGAAAAAAAATCAAAATTATATAACAACATTTTGCAATTTAACTTTTCCTAAGGTTAATCCCCTTCTGAAAAATTGATGACGTCATTTCCATTTCTTGATTTTTCTTGACAATTTTTCAATATTGCAATTTTTCTTTTTTCGATTTTTCAGTTTCTCAATATTTGATTTTTCGATTTTTCAATTCGACGTTTCCCCAAATTTTTGTTTTTTAATTTTCATTTTTCCGATTTTATAACATAACTTTTCGTTTTTTCATTCCCTTTATTTCTTCCATCTTACTTTTGATTTTCTAATTTTTAGTTTACTTAGTTCTTCAAATTTTCAATCTTTGATTTTTCAATTCCTCGATCTTTCAATTTTCCAAATTTCTCAATTTTGTAATTTTTGTATTTATCCGATTTTACGTTTTCTTTAAGTTTCCGTATTTGATTTTACAATATTTCGTTTTTCTCAACTTTTGATATTTCTATTTTTCAATTTTTCGTTTCTTCAATTTTTCAAGTTCTTGACTTCCACTTTTTAGATTTTTCAAAGCTTTCGGTTCATTCTTTTTCGTTTTTCATTTATAATATTTCATTTTTTGCAATTTTGCAGTTTTTACACTTTTTTTATCCGAAAAACTGAAGAAACGAAAAATTTCAAAATCGAAAACGTGGAAAATCGAAACATTGCAAATCGAAAAATGAAACGAAAAGTAAAAATTGAGAATTTTATAAATAAAAAAAGAAAAACGAATCGAATCGGCAAATTATGGAATCATCAAAATTGTAATTTCGAAAAATTGTAATATTGAAAGATTAAAAAATTGAAACTCGAAAAACTGAAAAATCGAATAAGTGAGAAATTTTAAAATCCGATAATTAAAAAATGGGAGAAATTCTAAAATCGTGACAACTGAAAAAGTGAAAAATGTTAAAAATTATAATTAGTATTAGATACATATTTAAAATGAAACCTAGAAGAATTGAAAAGCAAAAATTGAAGGATTTAAGAAAAATCTAAAATGGAAAAAAAGAAAAATTGAAAAATCTAAAAGTTGGAAAATCGAAAAATTAAAAGCCAAAAAATTTTACATTGAAAAAAAGAAAAAATGGAAAATTAGATCAATGAAAAATGGAGCAACTGATAAAATAAAGAAAATAAAAACGAAATGAAAAATTGAAAAATATATAAACTGTAAAATTAAATATTGAAAACTACAAATCGAAAAATTGTTAATTTACAAACATCCAAAAATTGGAAAATGGGAAAACTGAAAAATTTAAAAATGAAAACTCGAATATATGCATATCGTAAAATTAAAGAAATAAAGAAAATGAAAAATCTAAAAATTGAGGAAACGAAAAATTGTAAACCGAAAATTTGAAGGAACGAAAAATTGAAATATTCAAAATTGAAAAATTGCTAAATCTACAAACTAAAAAAACAAAAAAATGAAAAATTGAAAAATCGCAAATCGAGAAATTGGAGAGACGAACAAAAAAGAAAAATCGGACGATTGAAGAAACAAAAAATTGATAATATTGAAATTGAAATAAATTAGAAAATCGAAACACTCAAAAATCGAAAAATTTGTAAAAAAAGCAAATCAAAAACCAAAACGAAAAATTGGAAATCAAAAATTTAAAGAAATAAAAATTAAAGAATCCAAATATTAAAAAAATTAAAATCGAAACATCTAACAGTTGGAAAATCGGAAAACTAAAAATTTTTTAAATGAAAGCTCGAAGAGATATATATCGTAAAAAAATAAGAAAAATGAAAAAAGTATAAAATCGAAATATTGAAAGATCGAAAAATTGTAAAAATACAGAAACTAAAAAACCCGAACTAAAAATTGCAAATCGAAAACTCGAAGAAATGAAAAATTAAAGAATTCAAAAATTAAAAAATTAAAAACTAAAAAATCGCGAAATCAATAAACTGAAGAAACAAAAAACCGACAAATCAAGATATTTAAGAAACGAAAATTAAAAACATTAAAAATGAAAAGAAAAAAATTATAAAATCGAAATATTGAATAATCGAATAAATAAAAAATAAAGATGCATAAAAATTAAAAATTAAAAATTAAAAACTCGAGAAACTCAAATAAAAAAATTGCGTGAAAAATTTCATATTGAAAATAGGAAAATTTCGAAAATGAGAACAATGAAATACTGATGAAATTAAAAAATAAAGAAAATGAAAAACCGTCACGAAAAATTGCATATCGAAAAATTGAAGAAATGAAAAACGGAAAAATCTAAAAATTGAAAAATTGAATCATAAATAAATAAAAAAAAATTGCAAATTTTACAACCTGAAACATCCAAAAGTTGGGAAATCGGAAAACTGAAAAATTTGAAAATGAAAATTCGAAGATATACATATCGTAAAATCGAAAAAACAAAAGACTGAAGAAACGAAAAATTGAAAACATTGAAATTGAAAAAAAAATTACAAATCGCAACATTGAAAAATCCAAAAAAAGCAAATAAAAAACCAAAACGTAAAATTGTAAATCGAAAATTTAAAGAGATAAAGAATTAAAGAATCCAAAAATTAAAATTGAAACAATTAAAAGTTTGAAAATCTGAAAACTGAAAATTTTTAAAATGAAAACTCGAAGACTTTCATATCGTAAAAAAATCGGAAAAATTAAAAAATTATTAAGAAGAATTGGAAATTAAAGAAAATAAAACATCGAAACAAAAAAATTGAAGAAATGAAAAATTGAAAAATCTAAAAACTGAAAAATTGAGTTATAAATAAATAAATAAATAATTAAATTAAATGTAAATACTGACAACTCGTGAAATTGCAAATTTACAAACTGAAACATCCAAAAGTTGGGAAAAATTTTAAAATGAAAACTCGAAGATATACATATCGTAAAATCGAAGAAACAAAAAAATGATAAATCAAGAAACTGAAGAAACGAACATTATAAAAATTAAAAATGAAGAAACAAAAAAGTAAAAATCGAAACATTGAAAAATGAAATAATTAAAAAAATGAAGAACATGAAAAACTAAAACGAAAACCTGCATATCGAGAAGCTCAAATCAAAAAATTGCAATATCTAAAAATTGGAAAATTTCACATCGAAAAATTTGGAAATTAGAACAATGAAAAACCGAAGAATTAAAAATTAATAAAATAAAAAACCAACACGAAAAATTGCATATCCAAAAATTGAAGTAATGAAAAATTGAAAAATCTAAAACTGAAAGATTAAATTATAAATAAATAAATAATTGAATTAAATGTAATACTGAAAACTCATGAAATTGCAAATCAAAAAAAATTGCAAATTTACAAACTGAAGCATGCAAAAGTTGGGAAATTGGAAAACTGAAATATTTTAAAATGAAAACTCGAAGATATACATATCGTAAAATCTAAAAAACAAAAAAAAGGAAAAATCGGAAGTCTGAAGAAACAAAAAATTGAAAATATTGAAATTGAAAAAAAATTAGAAATCGAAAAATTTGTAAAAATAAAGCAAATAGAAAACCGAAACGAAAAATTGCAAATCGAAAATTTAAAGAAATGAAAAATTAAAGAATCCAAAAATTAAAAAATAAAAATTGAAACATCTAAAAGTTGGAAAATCGGAAAATTGAAAATTTTTAAAATGGAAGCTCGAAGGGATAGATATCAGAAAAAAATTGGAAAAATTAAAAAATTATAAAATCGAAATATTGAAAAATCGTAAAATTGTAAAAATAAAGAAAATAAAAATCCAAACCAAAAATTGCAATGCATTGAAGCAACGAAAAATTAAAGAATCCAAAAATTGAAAAATTAAAAACTGAAAACTCGAGAAATTTTAATCGAAAAATTGCGAAATCCACAAACTGTAGAAACAAAAAAATTATAAGTCAGAAATTGAAGAAACGTCAATTATAAAAATTAAAAATGAAAAAACAAAGAATAAAAAATAAAGAAAATAAACAACCGAAACTCAAAATTGCATATCCAAAAATAGAAAAAATGAAAAATGAAAAATTGAACAATCCAAAAACTGAAAAATTGGATTATAATTAAATAAATAATTAAATTTATAATGTAAATACTGAAAATTCGTGAAATTGCAAATCGAAAAAACTGCAAATTTATGAATCATCCAAAATTTGGAAAATCGGAAAGCAGAAAAATTTTAAGCTGGAATAGATACAAAATTGTAAGAATTAAAAAATTATAAAATCGAAATACTGAAAAATCGAAAATTTGTAAAAATAAAGAAAATAAAAAACCAAAACCAAAAATTGCAAATTGAGAACTCGAAGAAACGAAAAATGAAAGAGTCCAAAAATTGAAAAAACAAAAAATTATAAAAACATGAAATGCCGAAAGGAAAAACTGCAAATCGAAAAATTGGGAAATAAAAATTAAAAACTTGAGAAGCTCAAATCAAAAAATAGCAAAATATGAAAATTGAAACATTTAAAATTTGGATATTTGAAAAACTGAAAAAAAAAATGACAAATTGAAGAATTAAAAAATTCACGCTACAGGTTTTTACTTTATAGAGCAAAACAAAAATCGCAAAAAAATTCATAAGTTTTCAACGAAGCGGCGAGGAAAGTTCTGTCCAAACAACCTTTGGCCATTTTTTTTATTTTAATGATGTTTAAATTAGGTATATGATTTCCTACACCAGGGCAAGATTCCGTTAACTATTCTGTTGCTCTCCATTTAAAGATAAGTTTTGTAATCTTCTAAGAATTTTTGTGAGACATCCGCTATATGTGAACATTTAACTTTTGTCTGAATAGAAAGTCAAACGGAATTAACGACAGTGACAACCAAATGAATATTTATCCCAGAGGTATCGATTTTCAGTTGATTACAAAACCAACAAAAAATAAATACTTTAATATTGACGAATACCACCGGTAGCAACCAATTTAAATAACCTCCGCAAAAAATTGCAAATCTAGAACATAAATCACGAAAATTGCGTTAGGAACTAACGATAAATTCATTAATGACGCTCACAGCACCTTTTACTTCCAATTTGTGATAATTGTGAATAATGTTTTTATGAAAATCGTGACACGAAAAGAAAATGGTGCAACTCACGGTTTTATTTCTAATTAAAAAAATTAGTTCTACTGTGGGTCTTGCAACTTTTAAACACTTAACTAAATAGCTTAAAATATTCTAAAATATAGAAAAAATATCGACAACATGCAAGCGAATTTCTGTTTTGTTTGTTTAAATTAGAAGGAAACTTAATATTCATTAAAATGAGTGAACCACATTGTAATTTGCTCCGGTAACAAAAAATTTACAGTTATATGCAAGTAAAAGTCTTCTCACGTAATCTGAATAAAAACTGGAACAAAACGATTTAACCTTCGCTGCTTTGTTTACACTGAGTAATTCACTGTGACCACGTTTTAAAAGCTCCAAGTTTGACCACTGAGCTTCAATAATTGCAAATTTCTACATTCTGTGATTTATCCACCTGCTGATTTCAGACAGAATAAATAACCAAATGGCTGACTTACCGTCGGTTATAGAGTTATAATAGTTATTGTTCAGAATTAAATAACACATGTTACACAGGAACAAAATCGTAACTTTCACATTTTTAAAATTTTACGTTAAAAATTATTTCAAAATTTACTTTCACATTGATCGAGTTTTTTTTGTGCTCATAAATTAACTCAGTCAATAAATATTACATGTTATGCATTTGATTAACTTGGAAAAAATGGTACAAAAAAGCGGTGAGCGATGACGTGACTAGTTTTTCTAATTAATAAGTAGCAGGAATTACGTTATTATGCAGTTATGTAACTGAAATAGTTTGCAGATTTTTGACCTGATTATTAAGGAGTTTCAAGTGCAAGGACAATGAAAGAGAAATAACTAGTGTTGCAAGAAATTTGCAGACACAAAGGTGAAAATACATTAAAGGATGTTTTTTTTTAGTGGATAAATATGGTCCCATCTCCAACCTCTTGCCGTTCTTCCTCCAACTGGGCCTACTCGACGTTCCCAATAACTACGAGCCCGCCGAACGCACAGGCCCCTTTGTGACATGGTACCAATGGAAAATGATGGATTTTCAATATGAGACACCTGAAGATCGAGAGTTCGCCTTATCAAACGGAGATTTCATTCCTGAAAATAATCTTCCACTGGGAGTGGAAGTCTATAAGGACCGCCTTTTCATCACCATGCCCAAGTGGAAGCCTGGAGTTCCCGCTACTTTAGCTGTTTTGCCAAAAACACCCAAAGAACTTACACCAAAGCTGGTACCATACCCCAATTGGGATTACCATAACACAAGTAAGAAATTAGCACATCTGAATTATTAATATTTGCTGTCATAATATTATACTGTGTCTTCGGATAATCTTAAGATAAAGCCTACAAATGGAGCAGTTTTGGCTGATATTCTATTCAAATTTTTTCGTAAAATTATTTCAGACTTTTGATATGGGACTAGCGAATCAAGCGATGTGGAAAATATTTGAAATTAGTCTAGGAAAAAATTGTTACTAATTTTTTTATATAAAACCATACAATGGGAAAAAAACTTTCTAGCAGATGGTCGTCATTTACTAAAATTGTTAAACAATGTTTGTTATAATTTTTTTTTATTTCAATACTATAAGGTGTTACTCCTCCTACAAAATACTGTAACCCGGTCTAGCCAGTAAAAAAGGGTTTGTTTACAGTTGTTAAATCTGTACAAATTTTGTTTTTAATGTTTTGTTCTAAAATAATTAGGGGAGCAAATATGTTCAAATTTCTGCTTTTGCATGTAAAGTCCCTATGTTCAGAAAACGATTCTACACCCGGTATAGTATATACACAACCACAAAAAAAGTGTTCTCCTTGAGTTATTTTGTGTTATAAATTTTCAGCAACTTCCCGAGCGTAAGCTAAGGAAGTATAGTAATCGAGTCCATTGGAGGACCCGCTACTTCCATGTTTTCTCGACGTTTCATGATCCCTAGAGAACGAAAAAATAACTTCTGTTTCCCTCTGTCTGCCTGTCTATCTGTCTGCTTTCTGTCCGGATTTTTATTAAACAGATAATCTCCAAAACTACCAGATCGATTGTTGTCAAATTCTGTATCTATGTTAGGCATATCATGTAGATGGTAAAATGCTAACCAAAACTGTTTTTTAATTTTTCCACTTTTCAGTTTTTCGATTTTTTAATTTCCAATTTTTGACGTTTCTAAATTTTTAGTTTTTGGATGACTCAATTTTTCAATATTTCAGTTTTGGGATTTTAAAATTTGTCCATTCTTCAATTTCTCAATTCTTCAAATTTTCGATACCTCGATGTCTTGATTTTTTTAATTCTCAATTTTCCGATGATTTGGTTTTACGTTTTTCCAATTGTTCCACTTTTCAATTTTTCGATTTTTAATTTTCAATATTTGACGTCTCTAAATTTTCAATTTTTCGGTTTCTCAATTTTTCGATTAATTGATATTTTTAATTTCTTCTCACTTTCTCGACTTTTCAATGTTCCGATTTTTCAGTTTTTCAATTGTTCAAATTTTCGATTTTTCAGTTAATTGATTTTTCAGATTTTTGATTTTTTCAATTTTTAAATTTTCTGATGTTTTAGTATTACGATTTTTCAATTTTTCTATTTTTAAGTTTCTCAATTTTCTTATCTTTCAATTTTAGGCGTTTCTAAATTTTCAATTTTTCGATTACTCAATTTTTCGATATTTCAATTTTAGGATTTTTCTCTTTTTTTTATTCTTCAATTTTTCGATTTCTCATTTTCTCAATTTTTGTTTTTCAATTTTTGACCTTTCCAAATTTTCAATTTTTCGAAATCTCTATTTCTTGATTAATTGAATTTTTTTTTGATTTCTCGACTTTTCAGTGTTTCGATTTTTCAGGTTTTCGATTTTTCGATTAATTGATATATATTTTGTTTTTTTTCTCAATTTTCCGACTTTTCAATGCTCCGATTTTTCAGTTTTTTAATTGTTTAATTTTTAGATTTTTCAGTTTTTTTGATTTTTCAATTACATATTTTTCGACTTTTCGATTCCTTGATTTCTTGGTTTTTCGATTCCTAAATTTTCCGATGTTTTGGTATTACAAATTTTTAATTTTTCCAGTCTAAATTTTTCTATTCTTAAAATTTTTTTGTTTTTCAATTCTTGATGTTTCTAAATGTTCAGTTTTTCGATTACTCAATTTTTCAATATTTCAGTGTTGGAATTTTTCAATTTTTTGATTATTCAATCTTTTGATATTTCAATGTTGGAATGTTTTCATTTTTCCATTCTTCAATTTTCTCGATTCTTGAAATTTTCTATACCTCGATTTCTTGATTTTTCGATTTTTCAATTTTCCCATGTTTTAATTACGATTTTTCAATTTTTCGATTGCAATTTTTTATTTTTCAGTTTTTGGGGTTTCTAAATTTTCATTTTTTCGATTACTCAATTTTTCGATATTTCAGTTTTAGGGTTTTTCTCTTTTTTTATTCTTCAATTTTTCGATTTCTTATTTTCTATATTATTAGTTTTTCAGTTCCTCGATTTTCAATTTTTCCATTATTCAAATTTTCGATTCTCCAATTTCTCGATTCTTTAAATTTTCGACTTCCCGATTTCTTGATTTTTCGATTTCTCAATTTTTCCATTAATTGATTTTTTAATTTGTTTTCGATATCTCAACTTTTCAAGGTTCCGATTTTTCAGTTTTTCAGTTCTTCAATTTTTCAAGTTTTTGACTTTTCGATTTGTCGATTTTCAATTTTTCAATATTTCTGTCTTGAGATTTTTTTATTCTTCAATTCCTCCATTCTTAAAATCTTCGATGCCTAGATGTCTTGATTTTTCCAATTTTTCAACGTTTCAGAATTTTGATTTTTTATAAATTCAATTTGACGGTTCAGATTTTTTTGATTTCTCTATTTCTTGATTAATCGAATTTTTATTTTTTCCCGACTTCTTGACTTTTCAATGTTTCGATTTTTCAGTATGTCGGTTCAATTTTTGCGATTTTTCAGGTTATTGATTTTTCAATTTTTCGAATCTTCAGTTTCTCGATTCTTCAAATTTTAGATTTCCTCAATTTCTAGATTTTTCGATTTCTCAATTTTCCGATGTTTTAATATTACAATTTTTTAATTTTTCCAGTCTTCAATTTTCTATTTCTAAAATTTTTTTGTTCTTTCAATTTTTGGTGTTTCTAAGTTTTCAATTTTTCGATTACTCGGTTTTTAGATGTTTCAGTTTTGGGATTTTTCTCTTTTTTTATTGTTCAGCTTTTCAATTTTTCGATTACTTATTTTTGGACGTTCTAGTTTGCCAATTTTTCGATTCTTCAATTTCTGGATTATTCAGTTTCGCCTCCTCGATTTCTTGACTTTTCGATTCCGCAGTTTTCCGATATTTTAGTTTCAAACTTTTCAAATTTTTCGACTTTTCAATTTTTCAATTTTGCATTTTTCCATTTTTGGCGTTTCTAAATTGTCATTTTTTTGATTTCTCGATTTTCGATTGTTTTGAATTTTTGATTTTTTTGATTCTTCAGTTTCTCATTCTTAAAATTTTCAATGTCTAGATATCTCGATTTTTCAACTTTTCAAATTTTCTGATATTTTAGTTTTACGTTTTTCCAATTTTTCAATTTTTCAATTTTTAGATTTTTTAAAATTTCAGTTTTTGACTTTTCAAAATTGTAGGATTTCTCCATTTCTTAATTAATCGAATTTATTTTTTTTTTTTAATTTCTGGACTTCGTAATGTTTTGGTTTTTCAGTTTTTCAATTTTTCGATTTTGCAAATTTTCGACTTTCGAGTTTTCCATTTTTCGTTTTTCAATTTTTGATTAGTTAATTTTTCGATGTTTTAGTATTACGATTTTTCAATTTTTCTATTTTTAAAATTGTCAATTTTTGGATTATGCAATTTTTCAATATTTCAGCGAGAGGATTTTGCAGTTTTTCGTTCAATAAACGAAAAACTGCAAAATATTATATTATATTATATTTCGATATTTTGATGTTGGAATTTTTACATTTTTCCATCCTTTAATCTCTCGATTCTTCAAATTTTCAATGCCTCGATTTCTGGATTTTTCTATTTCTCAATGTTTTAGTTTTAGGTTTTTGCAATTTTTCCACTTTTCAATTTTTCGATTTTTAATTTTCAATTTTTGACGTTTCTAATTTTTCAATTTTTGGATTGCTCAATTTGTCAATATTTCAGTGTTAGGATTTTACACTTTTTCGATTACTGAGTTTCTCAATATTTCAGTGTTGGGATTTTAATATTATTAAATTTTTCGATAATTCAGTACTAGGATTTTTCAATTTTTCCATTCTTCAATTTCTCGATTCTTCAAATTTTCGATGCCTTGATGTTTTATTTTTACGTTTTCAAAGTTTTCCACTTTTCAATTTTTGACGATTGCAAATTTTCAATTTTTCGATTTATCAATTTCTTGTTTAATCGATTTTTTATTTTTTTATCGATTTTTCGACTTTTCAAGTTTCGATTTTTCAGTTTTTCAATTCTTCAATTTTTTGATATTTGACATTTTTGATTTTTCAATTTTTCGATTTTTCAAATTTTCCGATGTTTTAGTATTAAAATTTTTCAAATTTTCTATTCTTAATTTCTTTTTCTTTTTCAATTTTTGATGTTTCTAAATTTTCAGTTTTTCGATTATTCAATTTTTTAATATTGCAGAGTTGGGATTTTTCAATTTTTCGATTACTCAATTCGATATTTTAGAGTTGCTATTTCTCAATTTTTCCAGTCTTCAATTTCTCGATTTCTCAATTTTCCGATGTTTTAGGTTTGTTTTTCCATTTTTTTCAATCTTCAGTTTTTCAATTTCTTGATTAATTCATTTTATGACTTTCTTTCAATTTCTCGACTTTTCAATGTTTTAGTAGGTATTACAATTTTTGAATTTTTCGCTTCTCTAAATTTTTAATTCCTCGATCTCTTAATTTTTCGATTTCTCAATTTTCCGATGTTTTAGGATTACAATTTTTCTATTCTTCAGTTTTTCTATTTTAAAACTGTTTTTTTTTTCAATTTTTGACGTTTCTAAATTTTCAATTTTTCGATTACTCGATTTACCAATATTTCAGTGTTGGGATTTTTCAATTTTTCTATTCTTTAATTTCTCAATTTCTCAATTTTCCGATGTTTTAGGTCTACGTTTCCCAAGTTTTCCAATTTCTTGATTAATTATTTTTTTTTGATTTCTCGACTTTTTAATGTTTTGATTTTTAGGTTTTTCAGTTGTTCAATTTTTCGATATTTCAGTCTTGGCATTTTCCAATATTTTCGATTCTTGAATTTACCGGTTCTTTAAATTTTCGATTCCTTGATTTTTCAATTTATCAATTTTTCGGTGTTTTAGTTTTACTTTTTTCAATTTTTATATTTTTAAAATTAATTTTTTTTTTATTTTTCAATTTTTCTATTTTTGAAGCCACATATCAGTTTTACCCGTTTAATCTCACCAAATGGTATTTCCAAGATTACGCTGCTCGTTGAGGAAAATCCAAGTTTGCTGAAAATTAGAATTCTTCAACGTTTTGGATACAAATACACAACGTAAAATTTTATGTTGTGCTCTTTTATACTGGACGTAATTTGAGAATTGCATATGGGTATGTATAAGATAGTTCATAATCCTGAGCTTCCCGTATTAAATATATAATTGATTGTTGGAGAAATTAATAATCTTTGTATTTCAAGGATAATGAAAAATTGCACTTTTCCATTGTTAGATTCTTATGCCCAACCTTTCGAGACAATTTCCGCAATCTCAAGGCTACAATGTAATTCATAGAATTAAGGATATATAATTATAACAGTATTTTCTTTTTACGTAAAAACTTGAAAAACGTATTCTGGATTCCGAGAATTAAATTGTAGCCTTGAAAAAGAGAAACATTTCTTCGAAACATCGTCAATAAACATCTATAATTATAAAAATGTTTAATTCCTCATTATCAGTGAATAAATAATACCAAAAGAAGATTTGAAAAACACGCACAATTAATTACCTAATCTTGTAAGAAAATAAATTGTAAGTATTAACACAAAATGATATATCTCTAAACTAACTAAAAATTCGGACCCACCTTTATACACGCAATTAAACTTTGTTATATTATAGTATTTTAAAAAATAAAAACCGCATGTACAAAATCCTAAGCAATAAAATTAAAACAACAAAAAAAAGATATATGGGTGGACGCCAAAAAAAAATTTTTTTTTTCAAAGAATCTTTTAAATTAACCTCACCTTTAGTGACCCTAGTGGTTACTAAAGACGTAGTTTTCATTTTAATGTTTTTGTAAATCCAGTACTTCGTTTGGTGACTTGTTGGAGGGGAATATTTTGCTAAATATTTATTACATCACTAAATATCTGATAACTCTTTACCAAAAATAATGGTGTCGAAGATTTCAGTGTTAAATCATCAGCTCTCTAATTTTGAGCGATGTCGTAAATTTTTTTACAGATTTTGAAAGTTAACGTCCAGTTTTTTACAACTTCGTTGCAGGTTGCACATTATCAGTATAACATATGACAGTTTCTATCCAAATATCTCGTCCGAATTACTCGTAATTATACTGGTTTTGGTGACAGTACAAGTCGAAGCTCTATTTCTTCAACTAAATATGTAATATGTCATTCGCGATCTTTCTGGTCGAGTATGTTTTTTTAGTTTAAAAACGGGTTTAAAAATGAGGTTATGAATGAATTCACCCATTCAATGTGATAAATGTAGAAGCTGGGCTGCCAAAATTAGATTTTTTGTATCGGATTATATAATTTATTGCTAATATACGTAGACAATAGACACAAGATATCCAAAGCATGGATAAATAAAGCAAACAATTAAAATTTTTAGAGTTAGTAATTTGAAAATTTGCTTCTTCCAATTTCACCATAAATTTCGACCCTCAATGTGGCTCCAACTACGTGTATTTTGACCATAGGGAGAAACAAGTGTTGCATTTAAAAATTCAACTGAGTTTGGTTTGAAAATTGTATCAATCACGCTTTCAACACTCTAAAAGATCATGTTGCAAATGTTACAATATTGTATATTTTCTTACATAAGGACAGGAGAAATTAATGACAGATGACAGACAGATGGGGTCATGAAATGTCGAGAAAGCATAAAAGTAGCCAGTCGTCAGATGGACTTTACTTTACAATACTTCCTTAGCTTTCGCTCGGGAAGAAAAAGATTATAGAAAACAATTAAACCACTGGGAAGATATTTCGTTGTTTAAATGGACACAACATTGTTAATTTTTGGTCATTTCATTCCGAGGATCAGGTTGATCTACAAAAGTACTATTTCCCATCCAAAATTTGTCCCTAATAAATTTATTAAATACAGATTCATTTTTGTCCAAAAAATGTGTATAGTTTATAACATGATCTCAACAAGTTCTTGTTTCGATTTCAAAATTTTTTGTAATCACGCCCTTGTCCGCTTTACTCTAGCTAATTGGCTATGGGATTATGAACAATCGCACAGAGGAGGCGGAGAACTCTAATATCCATCGCTACACTCCTAATTCATTATGTTACTTAAGAATTAATTTCTCCTGTTCTTATGTAAGGAAAAGTACCAAATCTACTAAAACCTGCTAAAATAAGACCGATTTTGGCAAATGAGATCCCTGTAAGAAAATAGAGAGTGGATGGGCGAGGTTAGTACGTGCTAAAATAAGATCGATTTTAGCAAATGGCATACCCCCTAAGAAAATAGGGAGTGGGTGGGCGGGGCTAGCACCAGCTAAACTAAGACCGATTTTGGCAAATGACATACCCTCTAAGAAAACAGAGGGTGGGTGGGCGGGGCTAGTACCTTTTAAGACTGAATTATGTAAATTAAATATTCTGCAAGAAATTAGAGGGCGGGCGGCTGGAGCTAGTACCTGGTAAGATAAGACTGATTTTAGCAAATGCCGTATCCTCTAAGAAATTTAATTACATTATTGTAAGAAAAAACACTAAAGGCTCCAAAGCACTTTCAAATTCTTTCCAAACAGGAATACCTAGAACCTCAAAATTGTTTTAAATTTTTCAAAAAAAGACGGTTTCCCAAAATCAATTCAATGACTGTCTCTCGAATTAAAAAAAAAACACTTCGGCACTCAAGACATTTCCAAAATTCATAAAAAATAAAACACTCAAAGCTCAAAAGATTTTTTCAAATTCAACCAGCACCGGATTCCTTTAAATTTATCCGAAAATAAAACATCAAAGTTCTAAAATTATAACTACGAACATTTAAAATAGGGTTTTGAAAACTTTGACAATTTTTGATACCTCAAACATTTTTAACTGCTTACTCGATTTTTGCTGATTCGTACATTCGCTTTATATCAGGCAAACATTGTACTTAGAGTCCATTAGGAGATCTACATCACAGAACTGTTTACATTGTGTTAAATGAGTACCATTGATGTTGTAATAAAATTCATTTAATTTTGATATTCTATCAAATTTCATTATTTTACATTTAACCCTATTAACTTATTAACACTATCAAAATAAGTGATTTAGATTTTGCTGCAAACGAAGGCAGTCCATGAAAGACTTTATTTCACTTACAATCAAGAGATTGCAACATCATTGAACAACTAAACAAAAAATAGAAGACCCAAATTTGACCCTTGCATAACACCACTATTGGCATGAAAAAAATTAGATCTGAAACCATTGCATTCAACATAGTGAGCTCTGTTTGCAATAACGGATTTCAATAACAAAATTAGCTCATCACAAATTCCAAAAGTTCTAAGTCAAAGCAGAACACTTTCTTTCCCTGGTGTAACTTTCAAATCTGTATTGACGTTTAAATATTAAAAACATAAAAAAATCGAGTGAACAGTTAAAAATATTTGACGTATAAAAAATTGACAAAGTTTTCACGTTTAAAATGTTCGCAGTTAATTTTAGGTCCCCTATATATTTTTTTTAATTCGAAAGACTCTTGGGTCCCATGGTGTATTATTTTGGGAGCCCTTGGATAATTTTTTGTAAATTATTTAAAACAATTCTGGGGGACTTCGGTGTTCTATTTTTGGAAAATTCTGACCTGGCCTGTTTTTGAGTTAAATTTGAGACCCCGTTTTTCTTTTTGAAAAATTTAAAACAATCTTAGTACTAGCCCTCTAAGAAAATAAAGCGGATGGGTGGGGCTAGTGCTTGCCAAGATACGGCTGAATTTGGCAAATGATATACCCTCTAAAAAAGTAGAGGGCGGGTGGGTGGGGCTAGTACTAGCTAAGATAAAACTGATATTGCCAAATGGTATACCTTCGAAGAAAATAAAGGGTGGGTGGGCGGGGCAAATACTTGCCAAGATCAGACTGATTTTGCCAAAAGATATAGGATACTAGTCTCAGCCGCCCGCCCTCTATTTTCTTAGAGAATATGTCGTTTGCCAAAATTAGTCTTATATTAGTAGGTACTAGGACCGCCCACCCACCCTCTCTTTTCTTAGAGGGTATGTCATTTGCAAAAATCGGTCTTATTTTAGCCGCTACTAGAAACTGAAACTAAAATTAATAAATTAATTATATGGACAAGACAAGAATTTTGAACACCTTCTGTAGTGTTTAGTTATACCTTCGTAGAAAATAAAAGGTGGGTGGGCGAGACCAATACTTGCCAAGATGAGACTGATTTTGCCAAATGATATACCCTGCACTTTTCATTTTCTTAGAAAGTGCGTCAGTTGGCAAAATCAGTCTTATCTTAGTTAGTATCAGCCCCGCCCACTCGCCCTTCATTTTCTTAGAGAGTAGGTCATTTGCCAAAATCAGCCTTATCTTAGCAGGTGCTAGCCATCCACCCTCTCTTTTCTTAGACGGTATCTCATTTACCAAAATCAGTCTTATCTTAGCAGGTGCTAGCCCCGCCCACCCGCCCTCTATATTCTTAGAGTGTATCTCATTTGCCAAAGTCAATCTTATTTTAGCAGCTACTTTAATTACATCAATCTTCAAAAAATCATTTGATATTACTAGGTCCAAAATTCTATTGTGCGAATTGACTATGGTATTATGTTGACGAGAACTGTTAAGCTGTAAAAATGCATCGAAGACATTGAAAAGAGTACTTTTTCTATACAAAACACAGTCTTCCAATTCGGAAATATTAAAATTCCCCGCTAATAAGACTAGTTGTTTAAATTCTACAGCATATTCTAAAAATTCGAAAAACTCAACATAGTCGGTATTCGGTAGGTGTACATGAAAGAGGTATATAAACGGTGAAGATAAAAACTTGAAATTTGTGCAAAATAAAAAATGGGGAACAAGACAATAAAATTTATTGCACTGTGTAAAGGTCACGTTCCTAAATATTTCTGGTAGTATTTCTTGATCGTAACTACTATTCAATGAATGGCACAGAATAACTTGGATTAAGAACCAAAAAAATGGTGTACTGATAAGCAACGTCCAAAAGCACGATAAGGGCCAGTCATGTATCAGTTGGTTGCCGCCGTCTGTTCGGTTAACGTTTTTCGGAAAGGTAAATTTTTCCGATTCAGAGCGTGTCGACAAGGTAATGCTTTATGGATCAGTGGTGCAGCATCTCCAAGATCATGGTACCTTCAACCCTCAAACTTACGATCGTAGCCGTGATAGGACCGAAAGATACTTCAAGCTGAAGAACAAATTTTGGAATTCGTCGAAGAAGAGCCCGACATCAGCACTCATCGACTTGCCACTAAAGTTGGAGTTTTACAGTTTGTAGTGCAAAATATATTAATTATGAAAGAACATGACCTACATCCATACCACGTCAAAAAGTGAAAGCTCTGGAGCCCATTGATTTCCACGTCGTGCATTCTGTTTACGGATCAAGTAGGATTCACTCGCAATGCTGTTTTCAACAGCCACAACACTCACATTTGGTCTTATGAAAATTCACACATTCACACAATGTCCAAAAACTATCGAAGAGTTTCAAGATTGAAAGTCACAGCCACTGTAGTCATTTTACCTATTCGTGCAAACATGTTGCTACCTGCTTAATCCTGTATTACTAGTCAAGGACAACATTTATTGTAAAAAGGTAGTAGCATTCTAAGATGGATCAGTGGCATCGCATCGAAGGTGGTGCATGGGGTTTTGCCCATTACTATGTTACGTGATACTGTCGTCACAATGATTACATATATTTCGAAATCATCCTGTATATGTCCACATTCCTAATATTTTCACAGCTGGTACATTTATGTTCTCAACGGTCATATCAAATGAATCTTTTGGAGCTTACACCTCCTCTAGGTTCCTGAAGGAATGAGAAAACCCATTCGTGTTATACGAGCAATTTTGCTTTCAATAGGTACATAGAGTCACGCTATAATGAAAATGATTCAAGTGAAAATTTTATATTAACATACGTGTTGTAAACGTGTCATTAAACATTCTCTAACGTTTCAGTTTCCTGCCAAGGCCTGACATCAGTATTTCGCGTTCAAGCCGACACTTGCGGCCGCTTATGGGTCCTCGACTCCGGCCTAATCAACGTCACCATCAAACCCAAGCAAGCATGCCCTCCCCAAATATTCATCTTCGACCTCTCCACCAACAAACTCATCCTCCGTTACGAGCTTCCCGAAGAATTCATCAAACAAGACGGCCTCTACTCCAACATAGCCGTAGACATCCGCGACAACGACTGCGTCAACGTCCATGCCTACCTAACAGACGTGTGGAGGTACGGTTTGGTGGTGTTCAGCTTGGAGAAACGAAGAAGTTGGCGAATCACTGACCACCTCTTCTACCCAGAACCGTTAGCAGCAGCTTACAACGTCCACGGTCTTGAATTCGAATGGGTCGACGGAGTCTTCGGGTTGTCTCTAAGTCCCTATAACCGCAAAGCACAAGACAGGATCCTCTACTTTCACCCAATGTCCAGCTTCAGAGAATTCTACGTGAAGACGTCGGTAGTGTGTAACGAGACCGGATGGAGCGATGTTAAAGACGCCTTTAAGGTTATGGGTCAAAGTAGGGGAAGGTTCGGGCATGTTTCTGCGTCTGCTATGGACAGGAATGCAATAATGTTTTTCAATATGGTGACGAGGGATTCAATTGGGTGCTGGGACTCGAGGAAGCCGTATAAGAGGGATAATATAGGTGTGGTTGCCAAGAGTACGAAGAGCTTGGTTTTCCCCAATGACTTGAAGATTGATAATGAGGAGAGACAGAGTGTGTGGATTTTGTCCAATCGATTGCCATTTTTTCTGTACAGAGAACTGAACAAGAAAGAGTATAATTTTAGGATAATGTCGGCCTACACCGACGAAGCCATAAAGGGGACGATTTGTGATCCAGAAGTCAAGCGGTTTGATAGTTTCAGGAGTTATCCGGATGGGGATGATTGTTATTAAAGATTGTAATTAGCACTATATATTAAATTATTACTAAAATAAAGTTATTTTCTAAGTTTGTGTTAGTTTACGTCGAATTTTGGTTCATGACGGGTATTCAGTTGAAAACGTCATCACGTTGGCACTGTTTTTTTTAAGTTTTTGAGTGTCGTTGAGTCGTTGCTTATTTTATTTTATTGATTGGTGTCACAGTTTATGCACAAAATATTTAACTATAAACTATGAACACATTTAAATGAGGCATAATTGTTGTTGAGTGTTTCTTCAAGGTGAAACTACGTAATTTTAAATATTCAAAGAAATGCATTTTCGAATCTGAATAAAACCACGAATAAAATTTCCTCAGATAAGTAATAAGCGATTATAAAATCATAAATATCATAGTTTAATAAATCTTGACTAAAATTGCGAATCCATGTTGATAAGAACATTCTCAAAGTATGAAATGGTTATTTAGATCTAATAAATAAATAAATAAATATTACAGGACAATTTACAATTAAATAAATAAACAGAATATAATATAATAGACTATATAATAATGCGAAATACATTATGACATTGTATACCTTATAATAAACTACATAACATAGATCGATCTAAGTGCGCAAATCATTTCACGGGGTGATGATGTGTTTATATCACACAGGTGAGATATAGAATTGAAACGAGAAGCCATATTAAACACGGGAGATTTAATAAGTATATTTGTATTGGGTTTGCGTAAATAAAACGTTAAGGTTTGTCTGGAATTTAATCGAGGAATCAAGATATTGAAGAGGGACAATAAGTGATTGCAATCAATTTTGTTCCGAAATATAGAGTACAAGAATTTTAGACTATAATGTATCCGCTTAAATTCTAATGAGTCGACATTCAGAGTCTCTAATAATACACTATGACTAAAAGCCCTGCCGGGATAAACATCAAATATTCTGAAATATAAAAACTTAAGAAATCTTCTCTGAATGTTTTCCAACCTAATCTTGTAACAAAAATAATAGGGAAACCATACTACACTGCCATATCCCAATCTAGACCTAACGTAAGAGTAATACAGAGTTTTTAATACTTATGGGTTTTTAAAGGTAGAACTGGTGTTCCTGATTATAAATCCCAAACACTTGATTGACACATTTATGATACTGCTTACATGATCGTTAAAATTAAGTTAGTTATCAAAAATTATACCAAGGTCTTTTATTGTTGAAGTTCTATTAAGTGGAAGAAAGTTACAGTTGTACGCATATAATATGGGATATTTTTTCTTTGAATATGACATTATTTTGCATTTAGAATAGTTGAAAGGGAGTTTATTTACCTCACACCAAGCATGTATTTCATTGACACTGTTCTGCAGATGACGGCAATCCTCCTGTGCATAGATCCTAGAGCTTTCCACAATCACTTATATTAACAATATCATTGATAAAAAGTAAGAATAATAACGGTCCTAGGTTGGAGCCCTGAGGAACCCCCGATGTCGATATGTAGGACGGTGATTTGAATCCATTATAGGTCACATATTGAGATCTACTGTTTAAATAAGACTTAAAAATATTCACTAAGGGACAGTTAAATCCAAATAAAACAAGTTTATTTAAAATAATAGTGTAATCAATTTTGTTGAACGCCTTCGAAAAATCCATATACCTAAATAACGTCCACTTGCTCCTGATCATCAAGGACATCAGCAATATATTGTGTAAAACAAGTAAGATTAGAGACAGTAGAACGTTGCTCCATGAATCCGTGTTGAAAACTAGAGATATAAAGACGACAAGAAGTATATATATGTGAGTAAATAGTCATGTCGAAGACTTTAGAAAAATTAGAGAGCACAGAAATTGGTCTATAATTAGTAAATAAAGATGCATCGCCACCTTTTGGGACAGGACATACATGTGCAATTTTCCATACCTCTGGAAAGGTAGAAGTCGAAAGAGATAAATTAAATAATATCTTCAGTGGTTGAACTAGCAAAGTAAGTAAGTAAGTAAGTAAGTAAGTAAGTAAGTAAGTAAGTAAGTAAGTAAGTAATCTTTATTGTGCCAAAAAAACAAAAGTTTTCACACTCGTCAAAACACAAAAAAAAAATCCAAAAGAATAGAAATATATTGTGTACAAAATACCTACATAATATACAACATACTTATACGTTATGTACAAAAATTTACAAAATGCTAAAAAATATAATCTAAGTATTCGTTGAAACTGTAAAAGCTATTGCTAATTAAAAAGACTTAACTAACTTTAGACATTGACTGGGTGGAAGATTACGGTAACTATTAGGCAATTTATTAAAAAATATTATGCAGAAATAGTTTGTGGCATTTCTACAACGAGAAATCCTAAATTTTTCAACTGAGAGATTAGTGGTCCTTGTATTATACTCATGAAAAGAATTTAATGAAGTAAATGAGTTAATGTTGTGTATTACATATTTAAGGCAATAATAAATATACATATAGACAAGGTAAAGTCAAAATGTTTAAAGATTTAAAGTAGGACCTGCAATCATCTCGATATCCAATACTAGCAAGAACTCGTACTGCTCTCCGTTGAAGCCTAAAAAGATTGTTAAATGAGGAACAATGCAATAATATTTTTTTCCAATTTTAATCGTTAAAATTATGTTTTAATCATTGTTTAGTAACCATGAAATTTGGTCTTCGTTCATACTGTGATCAAAAAATTTTAATCATAAGTGATGTAAAAACTTTGATCATTGGTCAAAAGTATCGTATTCTTTACGATATATTTCTTTAAATTTTGTAGTCAGCAACTATCCAGCTGCAAACTGGGCTTCTTCTTCAACATCTGGAGGCGTTGTATCCATTTCTTCTACCAGTTCTTCCATACTTTCAACTCAAAAACACCACGTAAACGGAATCAGACCATTCGAGTAAAATTGTTGATTTATTTGTCGCCGTCACTATAGATATTAAATTTATCTCCGGCAACTATGTGCATTCGACGATCTTTGATATGAACGAAACTTTTAAAAATTGTTGTTTTTTTATTTTACTTTTAAAATTGTTGTTTTTTATTTTAACTTTCAAAATTGGAAAAAATGGTATAGGGGAACGAGGGGCTTGTTGTAACAGGGGTAAGTTGTAACACTAAATTTTTTCCCAGAATTTAAACTCTTTAACGTCAGGTTTTTTACTGAATTTAATTTTTGCACCATAAGACATCATGTCATCACAACCACTGTTCCTCCAGCCAACGCAGTGAGTGGATGTGTGCACGTGCTTCGTTTTGGCCAAGTAATGTAAAATATTGCTTTAGTAAAATTTGGTTTTTCGTATCAGTTATTAATTAATTTAAAACGTTTAGTTTTGCATGTAGCTAAAAAATTACTCAACTTTAATACTCCTTACACATTTTGACGCTAAGCCACATAATTTTGTCGAAATGTAATTAAATGTAGAAAATTGTACTACGGGGCATGTTGTAACAATACGCTTGGGGCAAGTTGTAACATGTTACAACTTATCCCAAATTCACTTCTACAAATTTCTTACCTAGCTTACGAAAAGCGAGCCAAAATTTTGACCTATGCCATATATTGCTTTCCAGATATATTAAGAAAAAGGAAGACAAAACTCAAATCTTTAATGTTGACTCTTCTTCTAAAAGTTTAGTTCAGTTTTACTGAAAAAAAATTGTATATAATGAAGTGTTGTGTTGATTTTTGAAAAATAAAGTCTAAATATGTATCAACATCAGCTTTATTTTTACTGGTACTACCTGTCTCATGGCTGTTACAACTAGCCCCAACCACGGGGCAAGTTGTAACACTGCACTTTTTTTAAGAAAATGCCTGGTGTGAAGTGAAGATGAAAAATTTTGACCTTTTGCCTGTTCAGTCCAATAGGGGAATAGTTAGACTACCGATAGATACTTTTATAATGGTCAAACAGCTAATAGATACCAAATTATATTCGTTTTCCTAAAAACTGTTACAACAAGCCCCTCGTTCCCCTACTTACTTCACGCGTGAGGGAACTGAATGTTAATCACTCGTGGACCTTACCTCACTCGCCTACAGCTCGTGAGTTAATTGGATCCACCTGTGATTAAAATTCTGAATCGCTCACTGGCTGAGTAATATATGTACTATTAAAAATTAAATGAAACATCTTCCGGCTTTTATTATCTAAACTATTATTCTTGGTATTCTATTTTCAGGTAAACTTAGTTGGTAGTGAAAATTTAAACTCTCCAACTCATGTAACCGTTGACAAAAATGTCTCAAAAAATGCATTTTGGGCAAAAATGCAAAACTGTTTAAAATGTGAGTTTCCAACATACTTAATTAACATAATGAGTCTTTGTGGATTTGATAATTCAATTGCAATAACCCAAATTGAAATGTCAGATATTCATGATATGGAAAAGCTTGCACGGTCAGACATGCAGTCCATTATTGAAGAAAATTCTTGTATGTCTGACTTTTACGGCATATATCAGCATAGTAAGGACAAGTTCAAAATACTTCCGGGCCATGTGAAAATAATTTTTTCAATGAAGAACTACCTGCTATCCAACCCTAAAGAAGATTTTTCCAGATGTATCCCTAATGACAAGAGTGAGAAAGCACCAAGGAAGGTATACACTACAAGTCAAATTTTGTCTGAGAAAACAACTGAGGAGACAATTGATGAAAAAGAAAGAATTGTAAAACAAATTCATACTTGGGTCACAAACACATTGAAGAGCGATAAGAATAACACCATGCAGAAAATACAAGAACTTCTTTCATTATCCTCTTTGGATATTGTACTTGAGGGAAATAATGCAAAAATTAAATGCGATATGTGCAAAAATCGAAGTAAAAATGGAAGTTTTGTCACGATAGTAAGCTCACTGTTGAAAAATGGAAGGAGTAGGATTATTTCTAATTTCGTGCGGCATGTAACACTACATCATATTGAGATGAATAACAGTAATAAAAGTGGGGATAAAAACAAGCTGATAGAAAATAAAAAAGAAGAAAAGAAGCAGATTTCAATTTTGCAACATATCGTTGTTAAATCTACAAATAAGCCATGTACTATTACCCGTGTTCCAGAAGAAGAAACCTTTGAACGAACTTCACCTTTCAAAATAGATAACAACTCATTTATGTCGTCTTGTGAAACATCATTAATATCTCCTTCATCGTGTTCATCTACGTTCGAAACACTGTCTTCGGTCAATGAAGATCCGAATGGTGTTAAAGACAACGAAACTACTTGTAATAGCCTAGCCAATAACCTGCATAAGAATAATATTAATAATAATAATGTAATAATGAAAGTTACAAATTTAAACGAGACTGATGACGATGATGAACCTTTGAAAAAGTATGCTCGCAATAACAGTGACGACTGTATTCCTCAGTAATCGGGGGAAGGGCAAATTGCACTGAACTAAGTAGGATTGTTCAGTGCAATAAATATGCAATCCTACATGTTCCTTTTAACAATGGCATCACGCAAAAATGGAAAGCTCCAAAGTATTCTCGTAGAGAAAGAAGAGCGCGAGTGTTAGAAAAAGCTGCTCAAAACTATCAAACATTAGATTCCTTTGGGATAATTGTACATAAAATCGAAAATAAAATGGGTATGCTTTTAAAGGAAAATTATAATTTGCGTGGAACGTGTTACTGTTAATAAAAGTAGAGCTCACAACCAAGAAAAAGAGTCCAGTTCAACGTCAACATTTTTGAAACTCTTGAAAAAATCTGCAGAGAGACAGTCTCATTGCAAAAGTAACCGCTATGAAAATTCTCTAAAACTTTTTTCCACATATTTGTTTATAATTGCTAGACGATCTGCTTATCAAACGTTATCAGCCAATTTGCCTCTTCCATCTGTACCAACTGTCTTAAGATCAATTCGAGACAGTGATAATTTTGTCTTAGAGGGTGAAGTAAGGTTACAAAAACTAAGCGAATACTTGACAAAATATAAGCTGCCTCGAGTGTTGTGGATGAGTGAAGATGCTACTGGAGTTACAGGAAGAATTCAGTTTGAACCTACCACCAACCAAGTGGTTGGATTTGTTTCTCCTTTGGCAGAAAATGGATTTCCTGTTATTAAAAATTTTCCAGCCTTAGATGCGGCAACTATAAAAAGTTATTTTGACAATGAAAAGGTTTCAAGATTTTTATATGTTATTATGATGCAGCCCTTACAAGAAAAGACCCCACCATATTGTTTATGTCTGTATGGAACAGACAATAAATTTACCAGTAAAGACGCAATGCAGAGATGGAACTTTCTTTTGCAAGAAGCTGCAAAATATGATATTACAATCTTGGGTGCATCTAGTGATGGTGACACACGACTTCTGAAGACGATGTTGTATCAAATGAAAATGGGCGAGCATTGTGATGAGTTTTGTAAATATTTGGCATGCCCTTTGCTTCAAGCTGGTGGTGTGTGTGTTCAAGATATCATCCACATTGCTACTAAATTGAGAAATCGCCTATTGAAAACCAGTGCTAAAAGATTTGACAAGAAGAAAGAGCAAAAAATGATATTAGAACAGAACGAAATTACTGTTGAAGATTTGTTCAGTCTAGTAGAAGATTTCCCTAAATCTAAACATCTGCTTAGCAAGTCAGATTTAGATGTTAGAGACAAGATGAATTATAAGAGTGTAGAAAAGATCATTACATCCAATATAATTAATTTATTAAAGGAACGTTATGCTCAGGCTACAGCCTAATATCTCGAAATGATTCAGAATTGTGTAACTTCATATATCAGTAAAGACCTAACCCCGATGGAAAGAATTTTCAAAATATGGGTAGCCGTTTTTTTCTTTCGAGTATGGAGGTCATATATTAAAAAATCGCCTAATCTGAAAATGGACGTTTTCGTAAGTTCGAATGCATACTCATGTATAGAAATTAATGCTCATGCAATTGTAAGTCTGACTCGAATCCTCAAACAAAACAACACGCCATCAGCATATTTCATTCCAGTTTTATATAGTAGCCAAACTTGTGAAAATTTTTTCCGTATAATGAGATCAATGACGTCAACACATTGTACAATGGTAAACTTCAGCATTTTGGAAATATTGCATAGGCTAAAGAGATTACAAGTTCAAAATGAGATCATGAATTCTGAAGATGAATTGCATGGTTTTCATTTTCCCTCGAAAAAACATGTAGAATACAACGAAACAGCGCCTTTGCCGAATGACTCAGAAATTATCGCAGTAATTGAAAACACGAAACAGCAAGTGGCAACCATTTTCAAGGACTTGAATATTGTTGTAATAGAGAATGATTTTTTATCACAAATTCGGCGTGTTGAAACTCTAGAAAAAAAAAACTAGGACTAGACATGACAGTAATGAAAGTGATATTAGTGATTTTGATACCGAAACGGAACAGACTGATTTTGAAGAGAATCCTTAGAACGACCCGAATGGGGTAGAAGAAATCTCCGAAGTGACTCTAGACAATTCAACAGTTACTGTGCAAGATGGCAATAAAACTGTTGAAATAAAAAAGAGTACTTATTGTTGGTTACTGCAAAACTCCAATTGCCATCAAAGCACTGATAGGTTACGAAGAATTATCGGAAAATAAAATTCTCGTTTGTATTTTGTTAAGAGTTTTTATATTATTTTTGTTCTTTGTTTAAAGAATTCAAGGTTTTTTTGGTACTAATATTTATATGAATATTTTATTGTTTATGTTTGATTGTTTTTCTTTAGTATATATATATTTTTTTTAATTCGTCTCTTGCGTATTATTCTTTAACTGTAATCCAGGTCTAGAAATTATACTGCAAGAAAAAATAAAAACTGGGTATAATGGACCTTGGAGTTAACACAAAGTTAACCCTCAGGATAACCCAAAATCCAACCAACTCATTGCTATAAAATAATATTAAGCTGTGAACTCGCTTGGACCGGCAGAAATTTATTTGAATGCAACATGAATTCCATGAATTCATTTGAATTCAACGTGAATTCGTGTGAACTCGCCATGAAGTCATGTGAATTCGCCATGAATTCATGTGAATTGGGTTTGAATTCATTTGAGTTTCCGAATCATGATTTTTTTTCTGAATTCTTCTTACGAATTTATGAAATCTGAATTTGGTGTATACAAATTTTAGAAGTGATTAACCCCTCGTCTTCACCACATCGATGACAGGAGATTTTGCTCTTGCAGGACTTAGATGAATGATTGTAACCGTTGCAGTTAAAACACCGCGGAGCTTTAAGAGCATAAAAGATTGAGCAGGGATCTAATCCAATAAGGCAATGACCAATATTTAGAACTTTTTTGTAAGAAGAAAGATCAAGTTCAATTAATGCTTGGAAGATTTTTACATTTTTCTTAGTCGGATAGATTTTTAAAAGCTTACATTCAGAACTTTCGTCAAAAATGAACTCGTTTTGATTTTTAAGATAGGTCAGGGTTGGGCACTATTTGAACTACTTGTAATTGAAATACAGTATTTGAAATACAATTGTATTTTGTAATTTGTATTTCAAATACATGACACAATTGTATTTTGTATTTTGTATTTCAAATACATTTTAACTTGTATTTTTGTATTTTCAATTACTTGAAATACATTTTATCAAACTACGGCGCGCTCATTACAACAATTTTGCGATCGTGTTAATTCGTATATGTTCGTGTACTTCGAGAAGTGACAGGATATTCTACGGTTGTAACAGAGAACATAGAGAAGCGCCATAGTTGAAATTAAATGACGGTTGAGGACTTCGCAATTTATGTTGGCAGCAGTGTTTGGTTCTAACTAGGAATAAAATTAACTAGAAGAAATGTCATAATATTTTTAACGACGCGTTTTACTTTCGACAAATTGACACTAGATGGACATGGAATGTAACATACAGGACCAACTTATAAAGATAGTGAAAGAATTCTGACAGTTAACTTTAAAATTTTTAGGAACGAGCTTCTATCAAAATTTTATTTTTGCCACTGTCCTGAACATATTTTGTATTTTTAAAAGTATGTATTTGAAATACTATTTTGTATTTTGTATTTCAACTACAAGACATAAATGTATTTTGTAATTTGTATTTCAAATACATTAAATTGAAGTATTTGGTATTTTGTATTTCAATTACAGTGGAAAGTGTATTTTGCCCAACCCTGAGATAGGTTAGTAGATTGTCCTCTTGGATGTTCTCTGAGAAGCCTGAAATTCTAATTTTAAGACGCAATGATTTAGTTGCTTGAATGTCATAATCATTAGACAGCTTATCCTTTGCAATTTCTTTAAGCTTACCAATATTATCGCAACCAAGTAATATACCACCGTCTTTCATATTTTTGACTTTACCAATATTTAAAGAAGATGCTAATGGATTGACGCTAGTGATAATATCAACTTTAGTTTTAGAGATGGACTGATTCTTATCGTATAGTTTAACAATGATTGTACTTTGTGAATTTTTTACTAGAGTCTGTGCATATGAAGTTTTGGCATTTATTTCATCTTGACTCAATTCCTTCCCTAAAAGATTACGCGTTTACAAATTTTTCTGTAGATAATATCTGAATTTCTGTAGTTAGTTCTCCAATTTGATCAGCTAGAGGTTTGGTGTGAGTTTTAATAACATCTTCAATTAAACGCTTAAATTCTGCAACAGGCAGATTAACATTCTGAGAAAATGGTATGGCAGACTGATAAACAGCGCCAAGAGGCTTAGAAGTCTTACTTATTTCACAAAAACTGCAACTTCACGATGAAAATTTTCCGTCCTGTTGTAATTTATCGAATGACTCATCATCTACACCTACACACGTTAAATGATAATTCGAATAACAACTTCTGGTGCAAGCAATATAAGCCTCATACCGACTAATTGTGCGGTTACATTTGCCGCATTTAATAGCCATTCTCAAGTTAGTTTTATTCAATGATAAAAAAAGTAAAGAACAGAGCCAGAAATACACTGCCCCCCCTAGAGGGGAACACTTCTTTATCGTTCGATTAAGAACTTTAACAAAAAAGAGTGCAGAAAAATCGCAAGTAAAAAGTAAATAAAACCTCTGAACCCGAAACAGAGGTTATGGTAACAAATAATATTAAAAACTAATGATAAAGCAAATCTAGAAATAAAGGCACTCTTCTGGAGTTTTCGGTACCTTATAGTCCACAACCAAAACAAAAAGCACAAAAGCAGAATTTAGTAAAGACATAACTCTAAAACCAGTAGACTGATTGTTGTCAAAGTGTCGTGTAAACAACGAAACGCTAACGAAAATTTGTTGATCACCAATAATCACCTCAAAATTTTGCCTGGTAAATCTATTTAAATTTTATGAAAAAACATATACCTCTGTACTTTTGGTTTATGAATGAGTGATATGAATTTGACATAAAATATGTTAGCGACACACCAAATTAAAATTTTATTCTCAGTAACGACCGTCCATTTAAAGGATCCCGTTTTTATCACCATACCCAAATGAAAAGGTGGATTTCCCTCCATATAATTAGATATAATTTTGTTAAAAAAGTTTCAAAAAATTGCACCACAACAGGTAGCGTATCCCAATGCAAATCAACGCAGAGCAGGTAACAAATGTTCAAGAAAGCATAATTTCTATAGAAGACAACAACCTGCTGTACACTATGTATGTCTGTGACCTTCACTTAGGTACAAAACTGTAACTTGAACTCTATGAAACATGCTTTCGTTCAATGTTGGGGCTTACCAGAAAATTAGCAGTTGAAATTCCATGGTAGCATATATTATTCTTGTGTGTATTTCCCGAAAGGGAGTGTAGGGGAGAGTTTGTACTCTCGGTTCAGACAAAACAAATGTATTTTTGGCCAGACGACAACAAAAAACAATACCCAAAATAAATTGTGCAGCAAATAATAATGAATACATTGTGCAGTTGTGCGGCTGACCCTAATAATAGGGAATTGTGACATGCAAACTACTTATTACATCGGTGTTATCGGTTTTCCCCTACATGAGAATTTCATCTTCTTGAACCAGTTAGTAGCATATATAACTAATAAGTCTTGTAATAATGGTTAGTTTACGCAAGAATCTTCAAGATGTGGAGTCAAATCGCTGTCCTTTGTTCGTTTTTACTTTATACGGTGTACTCGCAAAATACAGATGATTGTGTATGTGTACAATATTATCAATGCAGTGTCAATGGTACAGTAATTACTGATGGAGATGGACTACTTGGTGAAAGGTTAGTGGTTTTATGCACTTTTCTTTGTATTTAAAAGTATAGTTGTTGTTTCGCAGTTTAGTGGTAAACAGTGATTATTATTCTTTCAATGCATCCTTTAGAAGAAATCGATTTGTTGTGTTAATTGTTTTGATTACCTAATTAATATTAAAATCACAGTCAATACTAATTAAATTATTTTATCAATTTCTAGGTATATTTCGTAAATTTTTGACTTTAATTGCTTCTAATTTGTTTCTCATTAATAATAATCTTTATTTTAACGCAGTAATGATACAGTACCTACGTTTAACACGACTGGCCATTTTATGTTTTTGGAATTTATTAATCTGATATTTCAAGACATTTGCATTAAAAAAATTAAAGTGGCGTAGCAATCTACTCTAAATTTGATAAATGTATTGTAGTTTTAACGCACATTAAAATAACATTAAAATCGTTTCTGATACCACTAATTAAGACTTAACAAAAACAAAGTGAAATGTGTACGTGTAAGTATCTACAATCAATTTCAGATATCAGCAAATAAAAAACTAAACTTTTTTATCTCCAAATTCTGAGTTTTCACTTTTGAATGCGCAAAAGTTGATACAATTATTGGAAATATCTGCACACAACTGGTACTTTTCATTATTTCAGTCCAAATAATAGTAGAAGCTAGTGAAGCAGTTTGAAAAATTTCTAGTAATTATAGTTACTTTAATTTAGGTTAGGCACAATAATAATAATAATAATAATTGTTGTGTATTTAACAGTTTAGATATTTTTAATATTATTCTTTATTTCATTGAAATGTCATAATTGAAAATTATTCTAAAACAATAACAATAATGTGTTTGTTTTTCAAAATTGTAACTTGATTAATGTATATAACAGTCTTGCCTCCCTAATTTCATAGTTCAATCAGTAGAATACTTAGATTACAAATTTAACCGCTGAACTGGTTTCTTAATTCTAGTAGATCGACGTATCGCGGACTGTGCGCTTGTTTCTGGACCCATTAATTGTTGTTCAAGTTGATCATCTTTTTGAACAATAACTGGTAGTGACTCGACACCTGCCGGTACGATATGTTCTTCTGTTGACCTAATTTCATTCTCTTGAATGAGCTCTTGATTTAGTGTATTTTGTGTTGATTGAATCAGAATGTTGGTGTTTGGGGAATTCTTACAATCAACTTCTAGATCCAAGGTAGTGCCAAAACCTGTTTCAGTGTTGATATTCATTTTCTTCTCCACATTAGAGGAACAAAGTTGATTGTAATGACGCTTAATTACATAACCATCATCTAGTAGTTCTACTAAATAGTGTAGACTACCAATACATTTTGTAATTATTCCATACTTCCATTATCCATGTCTTGAATAATTTCTGGATTGAACTCTATTGCCCACTTGAAAATGCTTCTCGAAACTCGATTTGTTTTTCTTTTTTGATGATCAGATGGTCTCATAAAATCTAACTTGATTCATACATTTCTTTCAAAAAAAAGTTCAGAAGGTGTCTGTCTAGAAGATAACGGAGTAACTCGATACCGAGGAAGAACTTACAAAGTTTCGCGTGTAAATCACCGGGTGCATTCATCATGCATTTAAATTTTGTTTTTAATGTTTGACAGTATCGTTCTGCTTGACCATTTGTGGCTGAATGTTCTGGTGCAATCATCCGTTGTTTAATACCATTCCGTTCACAAAATGCTCTAAATTCATTTGATTTGGAGATGGTTGCATTGTCACTAACTAATATTTCTGGTAATCCATACCGGCTAAAGATTTGTCGTAAATGATACGTGGTGTTTGCTGATGTAGGAGAATTTTTAACCATAATTACTTCTGGCCATTTGTATTTGGTATGAACAAGAATTAGAAAATGATGGTTGCAAAATGGGCCTGCGTAATCCATGTATACACGTTGATAATTCTTTTCTGGTATTTCCCATTGATGAATCGATGCCTTTGTAGGATTCTTCTTAACATCGCAACAAGCTTGACAACTTTTAACCATATTTTCGATGTCACAATTGACAGTTTTCCAGTAGCAATAGTTTCTTGCCAGATATTTCATTTTAATCATTCCTAGGTGTGTTGAATGAAGTTCTTGCAGAATAATGTGTTGTAATTTTTTTGGAATTACCAGACGATGTCCTCTAAATATTATTCTATCGTGCAGTGAAAATTCTAGATCTCTTCTGGTTCCATTTAGAATTTCTTTCTTCATTTTACATCATTCTTGATGTGTTCTTGTTTCTTTTTCAATTTCATGAGCTGTGTGTAATATGAATACGTGTAAAATAGTATTTAACACGTATTCATCATCAGTTTGTTTTTCTTCTTTTGGTGATAATTTCAATGGACTTCTGGAGAAATAATCAACATTTACATGTTCACTGGATTTTCGACATTCGATGGAATAATTGAAACCGGATAAAAATTCTGCATACCTTAACATTCTGGTTGCAGATAAGGCTGGAAGTTGTTTTTGAGGATTGAAAATAATACTCAGTGGTTTATTATGCACAATTAGAATAAATTTCCTTCCATAAATATAATGAAAAAAACTTTTGAAACTCCAATAAATGGCTCTTACCTGTTTATCTAATTGACTATAACTACGTTCAGCTTTTGTGAACGACCTGGATGAAAAAGCAACTGGTTTTTCAGATCCATCTGGAAAACGATGTGACAAAACACCTGAAAATCCATACAGGCTGGCGTCTGTGGCATGTGTTATGTCTAAATCAGGTGTAAAAGACATGAGAACTCGTTCACTGGCTATTTCAGTTTTGGCTTTTTTGAACGCTGTTTCACATTCGATAGACCACTTAAAATTTGTGTCTTTTCTTAACAGACGGTTTAACGAATATAACATGATGGATGCACTGGGAATAAATTTTGCATAATGCATCACCATTCCAAGAAAACATTGAAGTTCTTCTAAAGAGTTCGGCCTTGGTGCTTCTATGATCGCTTTGATTTTGTCTTCAGATTTTCGAATCCTTTTTCTGAAATGACATGACCCAAATATTGAATTCTCTTTTTGAAAAATTTACATCTTTCTCGATTCAGATGCAGATTATATTTACGTAATCGTTCAAGAACTTTAATTAAACGAAATTTACATTTTTCAATTGAAGAACCTTGAACCATTATATCATCAAAATACGCTGTGGTACCTTCTAAATCGTGAACAATTTGATCGATGACTTTATGAAATTCATTTGGAGCTGTTGTGATACCAAAGAAGAGTCGTTTAGCTAAATAGGTACCTCGATAAGTTGAAATTGTTTGTATTCGTACACTTTCATCATCAACAGGAACATATAAATATGCTTTAAAGACGTCTAATGTGCAGAAATATTTACCATTTGTCATTTTATTGAAAATATCTTCTATTCTGAGAATAGGATAACGATTATCTTGGAAGTTGATTGTTGATAGTTACTTTGTAATCAGCACACAGTCTAATGACAGCATTCTTCTTCGGCACAATAACCAAAGGTGTTCCCCACTCGGAGTGATCAGTTTTCTTAATAATACCTCGATTTTCTAAGTCATCTAATTCCTGTTCAACTTTCTCTTGGAGGGCGTAAGGAGAACTCGACGAGGCTTTATAAAAATTTGTTGTGTATTAACTCGAAGAGATAAAGAGCATTGATAGTTTGGAATTTCACCAACTTTTGGTTGAAAAATGTCGCTGAATTGATTGAAAATTTCTGACATTGATGGTTGACAAGTAGAAATAGAATAAAAGTCATGAAGACTTATCTGTAGGTTTCGAATCCATCTTCTTCCCATAATGACTTTACCACAATCAGAAACGACAAATAAATCTCCCATGAACTTCTTCTTTTTATATGTAACAGGTATTCGTATGTAACCCAGAGGTTTAAATATTTGTTTTGTAAGTATAAGAACGAAATTGAATGTTTGTACTTCAAAGAGTCACTTTAAAATTCAACGCATCGAAGATTTTCTTTGAAATGATGCTGCCTGGACTGCCGGTATCACACTCAAATTTAACTGGTTTGGCAAGAATTTGTACTGTAATGAACATTCTTGGTTCATAAGCTGACGAAGAAGTATTGAAGTTGTCGATAATATCATTTATTTGAAATTCATCAACAGAGGAATTTGAACCGATGTCGCCGTTTTTGACAGTTTGTCGTTTTTTTGGAGTAAAGTAGAAATACATACCTACTTTATTTGTGGGTGAAGTTTTTCTTTGATGCGACAGTTGTCAGTTTGATGATTCTTTTTTCCACAATGTAAACACAATCCGGATAGACCCAATTCTTGTAAATTTCTGCTTCGACCTCTTATTTTTGAAGATTTTTGACGTGAAGATCTATTTTGATTATATTTTGATAAAACCAGTAAAACCAATTTTATGAACATTATTTGACGCATGTGATGAGTTGTTATAAACTTCTCGATTTTGAATTCTTGAAACTTCGATTGCCAATGCTGTTTCTAATGTTTTATCAAAGGAGACATTTACTAATTGAAGAATTCTTTATCTAATGCTGGCATCTTGTAGTCCTCGAATAAACTGAGCTCGTAGTAACATGTCGATCACAAATTTCGAACAAGTAAAACAAGGAGGTTCATTTACTTTACATTCCGTCTTGAATTCACAATTTTTAATTAATTTTTTTAATCCTGCAACGAATGTAGAAATTGATTCACCTGGTTGTTGAACTCTTAAAAAGAATTTATGTTATTCAGCTAAAACATTTTTCTTCGGTGCAAGATGATTTCTTAGAAAATCAATTAATTCTTGGTAGGTTCTTGTAGCTAGTAGTTCTGGAGAGGTCAAACTTGCAAGTAATTTGTAATCTCTGCTGCCCAAACAATTTATTAATACCATAACTTTGACATCACTAGTTTCTTTGTCGTTTTTATGCAAACCTCTTAATTTGAAAAAATTTTCGAGTCTTTGACTGTAACTCTCAAAATTTTCAACGCTTTCATCAAGTCCGTCGAAAGTTATAGCCTGGGTTTGCAAAAGTTCTTGTACACTTGCAGTCGATGTTCATTGTTTTTGTAATGTAGACACCAATCCACTAAGGGCCGTTACTAATGCTAATAAATCTTCCGCCATGTTTTTTTAATCAATTGTCGCCTAAAACTGTTGTGTATTTAACAGTTTTAGATATTTTTTATAACATTCTTTATTTCAACGAAATGTCATAATTGAAAATTATTCTAAAACATAAGAACAATAATGTCTTTGTTTTTCAACATTGTAACTTGATTAATATATATATATAACAATAATACTCTTACACGTTTAGCCCCAACACTCTTTAATTACAAGATCTATTCTACTGAAACACATTAATACACTTTTCTCTTCATTTAAAATTAGGTTATTTTTTCCACAATTTTATAACATTTCCAATACTGCCTCGTTCATGAAAACCTTTCATTCTTCCTTCAATTAACATGAATTCGCTATTGGTCTGCGTAGACAATCAAAGAATCTTTTTTACACTTTCTTCCATTTCATTGATGAAAACCGAAAAGATGAGTGGACCAATGATGGAGTCCTGAGATATACTACTAGATTATAAGTGTGTGGTCAATATTAAAAGAAACAATCAAATCATAATTCACTATGTCAAAAGCATCTGTTTATTAATGAAATCAACAAAATAGAAGGTTGCTGTTTCTGTTGTCTAGACCCATGGTACAAGAAGACATGACGTCACACAAAATGAGCAGTATCATACCATGTCTTCTTGTACTATGTCTAGACCCATGTTGAGAAGAAGAAAGTAATTTTTTGCACCAGATAGTATAATTCTATTACAAACAGTATTTTTAATTATTTTTAACAACACATAGGTACTTAATAGAGTAATGAGTCGTTAACAAGGTGCAATAATGAGTGAGAAATCTCCTACATAACATTAACTATGTTACTTATTATAAACAAATCATTTTAAATCCAACTAGAGTTTAATTCTTGTTAACATAACTAGAGAGCGGATTTATAAGCACAAAAAAATTAAGAAATTAAGAATAAGCGCTTAAATAAGCACAACATTTTGAATAAAAAAGTTTTATTTTAAGCAAAAAAGCATTAAAAACATAATCATATTAAAATCAAAGAACACTTCTTAGAACTTTGGATAAAATATTATTACAATAATCCTAGACTTTATATTTTACACACGTATTTCAGTTTTCTTTAAAACAATTTATGATTGTAATATGTTCCAAGTTGTCCACTGTAAAATTTTTTCGCCGAGCATTTAAAATGTGTTTAAAATTGGAGAATGTGCGTTCAACATCCACACTCGTTGTTGGCGCAAATTTGAATTTTGCAACTAATGTTGAATCTACCTCCAAATTTTCCACCTTCTGGCCTTATAAAACACGAGCAACGTCGGAAAGAACACCGAAACCTGCATTTTTATTTAACACTTCGTCAAGTTTTTGAGATACTCTAGTATCAATATCACCCCTTACTGCGTTTGCTTGTTGTTTAAATTCTTTCACTCAGTTTATGGCATCTACCAACAACATGTTGGGTTTTTCTAACTTTTCTATTACCTCACATACGAATTGATAATTGCTTCTTAGAAAAGGTAGATCTTGTCGGAAATCTTTGTTTTCCAAAATATTTATGCAATCTTTAATCGATTGAGAAGAATCTTCGCTAAACTTCCCAACTACTTCCTCAAATTCTTTGATATATTTGTCATAATAAAATGTGGCCAGTAACCATGTTCCCCACCTCGTTATAATCGGCTCTAGGGGCAATGGTATGTTTGGAAATTTTTCCTTAAAATGTTGCACTCTTAGTGGGGCTTTAACAGAAATCTTTTTACCATTTGCCACTAATTTATTAACAGTAGGAAACTGCAAACGTATTCCTTCAGCCACTCTGTTTAAACCGTGGGCAATGCAAGTAGAGTGAATTAAATTGGGGTATAATATTTTTAGATTATTCCCTGCTTTCAACATATAACGAGCTGCATCCGAGATCATCAATAAAATTTTATTGGTAAAAATAGTGACGTAAGACTGTTATTTACAAATCTGGTAATCGTATTTCCATTTATTTTATCTAACATTTTCAAACTTACTACATACCCTCGACTAGGGAAATTTTCATTTAAGATTCCAACAATTAAATTTGCTACATATCTTCCACAACAATCGGTTGTTTCATCGACAGCGAACCATAAATATTTATCTCCAATGCGATGTTTAATTTCGTTGTAAACTTGCTGAAACACTGGGCCTACATAATTTTTTCGGAGAGTACTTTCAACCGGAATATGTCGATTGCAGTGTTTTTCAAGGAATTCTTGAAGAGGGCCTTTCTCCATTTTTTTTTAAAGGTATATTGGATTGGATCATCATTTTACATAAATCGAAATTAAACTGAAACTGCTCATCTTTTGTGGAAGTAGATGCAACAGATTCATGTATGGTCTGCTGTTTAATTTTAGAAACTTCAAACATTTTCTTCCTTTCTACATGAAGAGTCGTTCTGACATGTTGCGTCACGTTATATTTTTTATCACTTTGAATCTAAAACAACGGACATATACAGGATAAATAAAGGAAAATAGATAAAAAAAAATTAGTGGGCTTACGGTTTTCACACAAGCTCTGCAGAATATTTTGTTGTTTTCTAATTTTAATTCTGGAAAATCCCTTATCCACTCATCCGGCGTCGATTTTACTTTCGGCATTCTTTTAAAATATTAGTAATATTACCAAAAAGAACTCAACATTTAACAAGGGAGAACCATATATAACACTACTACGACAGATGCGATAGACTGATGGTTGTGAAATAAACGGTTCATTTACTTAAAAGTTTCCATTAGAAAAATTTTAAGGTAGGTAGTTGGGTACAATAATCCTTTTTTCTAGAAAATCTTCAACGGTCTTGCCGCAAAATGCCGAAAAAGAACATCTGGTTAAAAGCCTTAATTCATTATCAGTGGAAGTAAGGATTTAAAGTCATAAAATCCATGGAGTATTTTTCCAATCCTATAATAAAATTTCATTACCCAAACGATCGGAACCTATTCACAGAAAGGGTCTTGAGTAAGTGTACTTCAATGGTCAAGTCTAGGTAAAGTGCATACGATACGATACGGCTGACTAAAAAGTATATGTCATCCCGACAAGGCCGGCATTTGAACAAAATATGCATTAAAACTCATATTCGTCGAAAAAAGCATTAAATAAGCATATAAGTTTTAATATGCATAAAATTGAAAAAAAAAACAAATAAGCATAAAAAAAATGTGTCAAATGACTCCAAATTGTATCATAGTTACAGATATAAAAAAGTTTTGAAGTGCTTACATTTTTCACAAAAAGCATTAAACCTAGAAATCCGCTCTCTAAACATAACATAACCTAGCTTTCTAAGTTCAGCTACAGATAAGTCCAAGTTATGTTGTGAAACTGTGAATTCACTTTATTGAATGAAGGATCGTGAGATTGCTCCATAACCATTTCGGACAGTAGCACACTTAATTATAACAGTTAATAGGTATAGGTATCTCTTTCGCAATCTATTAAGGAGACAAATTTTTTACAGACTTGGTGATTCATGCAACAACTGCAACTGTCAAGGCACCGACGTCTGCTGCCTCCTCCCCAAAAACGAAACCGTGGTCTCCCGTCAACCCGAAACCTTGCCAGCTTGTGGCTACAGCAACTCAAACGGCATCGGTAACTCCAACGCCGGAGACAGCACAACCTCCCTCGGCAACGAATCCGTCTTCGGAGAATTCCCATGGATGGTACAAATTTTCGAAGACTCAAAGTACCGATGTGGAGGTTCCTTGATCCACCCTTCCGTCGTCCTAACGGCTGCCCATTGCGTCAAGTTCTTCAACAACAGGACCTACACTGTACGAGCTGGGGAATGGGACACCTCAAGCACCAACGAAATTATGAAGCACGAAGATCGTGGCGTGTTCGCCATCAAGTCCCATGAAGGATTCAGAGACAAAATTTACTATAATGACGTCGCCTTGGTGTTTTTGTCCGAAGCTTTCAACCTTAAGCCACACATCAACGTCGCATGTTTAGCACCAGCAGAGGGTATTTCGACGAATACCAGATGTTTTACGATTGGTTGGGGAAAGCCTAAAATTGCTCCAAATCAGAATGATTCAACCATTTTGAAGAAAATTGATCTGCCTTTGATTGGGAGACCTGATTGTCAGAAAGCCTTGAGAACAACAAGGGTCGGACAGTATTTTAATCTCCACGAAAGTTTCATCTGTGCGGGAGGGGAGAAGGATAAAGATGCGTGTACTGGAGATGGGGGCGGTCCTTTGTTTTGCCCTATTGAAGGTCAAGAGAATAGGTTCCAGCAAGTGGGGATAGTGGCCTGGGGTATTGATTGTAATACGGAAGGAATTCCTGGAGTGTATGCAGATGTCTCGGTTTTGAGGAAATGGATTGATAAAGAGATGTCTTCTAGAAATTTGGAAACTAATATCTACCAGCCAAGTTAATTTTGAGACGATTCGCATAACTACTGGTTTTAGTCAACATTGAACATTTATGACCAGCGTCAGACGTTTCAGGCCCCAGACTTACGTAATTTAATTCGATTTAATTTAATTATGGTGATATCCTTTAATGATAATTTGTAAGTTTGATAACTGATATGAATCGATATTGAATGCAAACAGGTAATAAAATAATTCTTATTGTTTTAGGTACCTGTGCGTGTTAATATGGAAAATTTATTTCAATTGTTTCAAACGAATCATATTTCTTTCAATATCATAAGGTGTCACAAAATGAATAAAATTTTTGCTTCTTTCCAAGTTTTTCTCTGGCTCCCACTTTTTCTTTTCCTCGGTTATTTGCTTCGTTTATCTGTTTTATTAATATATTATCTTCTATACTTACTGCGTTCGTTGTTGTTCCTAAACGCTCTATTTCTAATTTTATTACGTCTATTTTTTCCTTTGATATTTATTTTTGATTTCTATCTATCTTTCGTTATCCATATTTATTTATTCACTCTCAAATGTTAAGTTTGGCATTGGGTCCTAAACAGTTAATTTGTTCTATCTGTTCCGTACATCTGCCTCTTTTTTTGACGTCGTGCGTCTTCTTTATATTACCAATTATCACTGACTTATCATTATCAATATCTGATCTTGAATTCCCTGGTTCTTCCCAAAGCTACTTTGTATTTCTTCCAATGTTTTTTCTAATCTTTATGAGCATCTCTTTTCTAGAATTCTATGACATCATCAACATTTTTGCAAAGACACGTATATGACTTTGGGTAGGTGCAGTGTACTACTAATGACAACAGTATTGTATTCCCAAATTTTCGGGAAAACGGAGTGAGCCGTTCCCGATTTAATCAATAAAATAAACTGACTCATTCATTAATTTTTATGAGACACAAGTAGACTCATCATATTTTGCACATTTTGGATAGGATTTATTCCACAAAATTTTGAGATGACGTCATCAAATTTTTGGGAAGGGAAAACGAATAAATTTTGCTTAACGATTTACAATGATTATGACAACCTTAAAATATTTACAAGATTTCAAGGCAACAGGTTTTGCAGTTTCAAAGTTATATTGCAAAATATTGTTATTCAGTTTTGAGTTTTTTCCAAAAATTCTGGATGTATATGGTGAAAATTCGACACTGTTTCACACACCACGCAGGAGTATTTTAATTTATAAAATTTAAAAAAGACTTTTTATTATAAATTTTGGAGATGACGTCATCCCATTGGTGGTGGGAGTGACTATCCACATTTTAGTTAGCGTTTAACCATCTACATGATATTTGTAATATACATACAAAATGTGACAACAATAGGTCCAGTAGGTTCGGAGATGACTTGTCTAACGAAAATCCGGGACGGCAGACGGACGGACAGACAGACAGACAAACAAACAGACAGACAGACGGAAACGAGAGACCACTTTTTTCGTACTGTAGAAGTCATGACACGTCGAGAAAATATGAAAGTGGAAATTCGGCCCGTGGACTTACGCTCGGAAGGTAAAAATCTGAACGTCTAAGGTGAAAACAAAAAGATTTTAACTGCGCAAAATTTTGAGGCGACGTCACCACATTGTTAGTGAGTAAGATTAAACAAATTTTGGTTGGCGTTTTCCCATCTGCACGATTTTCCGAAAATACAATACATATAAAACTTCTCTGTTAAGTTTCTCAATTTTTAATCTTTCGATTTTTCAATTTTTGTTTCTTCAGTTTTTCATATTCTTGATTTCCAGTTTTTGGATTTTTCAAAGTTTTCATATTATGCATTTTCATTTTTGATTTTTCAATTTTACAATTTTGTAAATTCTCCACTTTTTTGTTCCGAAAAGTTGAAAAATCGAAAAATTAAAAATCATAAAAGCAAAAAATTGGAAGAACTTGGAAAATCCAAAAACTGTAAAAACAAAAAAGTGGAAAAGCGCAGAACTGAAGGAACGAAAAACGGAAACATTAAAAAACCAAAAATCGGGAGACTCGAAAAATATTAATGATTCGCAAAACTGGGATGAAGAAAGAACGAATCGAATCGAAAATTGGAAAACTCAAAAATTGTAAAATCGAAAAATTATAGAACGTCAAAACTGTAAGTTCTAAACACTGTAAAAACATCGAAAAATTGAAAAATTAAATTTCAAGAAGCTAAAAAATTAAAATTCGAAAAATTGAGAAACCGAAAAATTCTACAATCGTAAAACTGAAAACTGAAAATTTTTAAAAATTATAATTATTATTACATATTTAAAATGATAACTAGAAAAACTACAAATCAGAAATTAGAAACGAAAAATTGAGAAATCGAAAAATTACAAAAGAAACAATTGAAAAATCCAAAAATTGAAAAATTTCTCATGAAAAATTGTAAAATCGGGACATTACAAAACAGAAAAATTTAAAAACCCAAACCAAAAATTGCAAATCTAAAAACTGAAATGAAAAACTGAAGAAATGAAAAGTTGAAAAATTAAAAAGTTGAAACATCCAAATTCTCGATTTTGTAGATTTTCAATTTTTCAGTTTTTCGTTTCTTCAATTTTTCAAGCCCTTGATTTCTAGTTTTCGGATTTTTCAAAGGCTTCTGAGCTTTTTCATTTTTGATTTTTCAATATTATTATTTTATAAAATCGGAACATTAAAAAATCGAAAAATTGTAAAAAAAAAAATTAAAAATCTTAGATCTAAAAGATCAGACAAATGAAAAATTTAAAAACTAAAAAAATCAACAGTTGCCAAATTGAAAAAAGTGGAAAATCGAAAAATTGCAAATCAAAGAAATGAAGAAACAAATAATTGAAACATTGAAAAACTAAAATTGAAAAATCAAATAAATGGAAAAGTTTTAAAATCCAATTACTGAAAAATGGAAAAACTCTAAAATCGACAAATTGAAGCAATAAATAAAATAAAAGACCCGAACAATTCGAATTGCAAATCGAAAATTTGAAGAAATGAAAAATTGAAGAATCGAAAAACTGAAAAATTAAAAATGGGAAAACTGAAAAGAGCAATAATCGAAAAATGGGAACATTCTAAAATCATACAATTGAAAGTGCCAAATAGTGAAAACTCGTGAAATAGAAAAAATGTAAAATCTAAAACTTGAAACATCCAAAAGTTGGAAAATCGAAAAACTTAAAAATTAAAAAATGGAAACTGAACTATTATTGTTTTACATAAAATTGAACAAGAAAGAAATGAAAAATTTGAAAACTTGCAAATCCAAAAATTGAGGAAACGAATAATTGAAAAAATCGAAAAACTGTAAAAAAAGATAATAAAAAACCGAAACGAAAAATTGCAAATCGAAAATTTGGAGAAATGAAAAATCAAAGAATCGAGAAATTGAAATACTAAAAACTGATAAAGTGAAAAGTCCAATAAATGAAATTGTTTTAAAATCCAATAATTGAAAAATGGAGAAATTCTAAAATCCTAAAATTAAAAAAGTAAAAAAAAATAATTATTATTATGATTATTACATATATAAAATAAAAACTAAAAATATTGAAAATCAAAAATTTAAAAATGAAAAATTGAATAATCATGAAACTGAAAAATCTAAAATTGGAAAAACTAAACATAAAAAATGTAAGATTTGAAAATCCGGAAAATTGTAAATCGAAAAATTCAAAAATGCAAAAATTGAAAATTTTCGTATTGAAAAAAGAAATTATAAAATCATTGAAAAACAGAAAAATTACAACAATAAAAAAATTTAAAATCCGAAACGAAAAATTGCAAATCGAAAATTTGTTTCTTTGGAAAATTATCTGATTTTGACATTTTATTTGTGATAACATCTATACATAAGACATGTATAGTGGATTATATTTTTTGCGAAAATTGTGATGTCCAGGGTAAAAAATTTAAAACGTGTTCATAAACCACAAGTACAGGAGTATATTTTCTTATAAAATTTAAATCGTCGGATGGACACTATTACAATACTTCCTTAGCTTACGCTCGAGTAATGTCTTTTATACAGAGCGACTATAAAATATCGTACGTCAAGAAATGTGTCACCGCATTTTTTATAAGAATTTGCTGCTTTTGTGATACAGGTTGGTATCGAGAAACTGAAAAATTAAGAATTGGAAAATATCTAAAAACTGAAAAATCGAATAAATGAAAAATAAGTATAATTAGAAACCTAAAATTCTAAAAAATTTCAAATTGAACTTGACAGTTTGTCACTAGTGTCAACTTACAAACAAAATGCACCGCCTACTAAATGTCAAACATTAATGAAAGCCCTTCATTTAATATTGCGCTTCCAGTGAAATACCTCATCTGCTTAGAACTAGTTTTAGACGACAAGTGTGTTTAAGACATTTTTTCTCAAAACGATTAAATTCATAATGGACATTTTATGAAAACCTTGTTTACATACTAATGAGGCTATTAGTAAACTGATACCTAATCTCCCCTGCCACTCGATTCATTTTGTATGCTAAACAAAATACCTGAACTAAATTAAGATAAATCAGTTTACCGCATCTGACAACTTTAATAATTTTTTCTATTTATTTTCATTTAATTTACAGCTATTGTCTATAATTTTCTTAATTTTATTTAAAACATTTTTGTGTAAATAGGGCAAACAATTTTTTCTGAAAACTTCTGGGGGTATATGTATATAAAAATAAAAATAAAATACTTACTTAAAAAACATAAGATAGATATAATATTTTTTCGTCTTCTTTTCTATAAATAAATTCGAAACTATATTTAAAGCCACAACGAAACAAAGCAACTCGTGTCTTCAGACACATTTAAGTCTGATTTATGTTTCATCATCATTCATCACAGAGCAGGTAAAAATTGTTCAAGAAAAGCATAGTTAGTGTTTTTTATACAGGACAACAACCTACTGGCACCACATAGAAACAATACACCATGTATATCTGTGACCTTCACTTACGTACAAAACTAAGTAACTTGAACTATATCAAAAATGCTTTCACTCATTGTTGGGGCTTACCAGTTACTTGTTTTACAAGAAATTAGCAATTGAAATTCCATGGACTCGTATGGTATTCTTGTGCGTATTTCCCAAAACATAGTGTAGAGGAGAGTTTATACTCCTAGTTTAAACAAAAAAAATGTCTTTTTGGCCGGATGAAACACCAAAATATATATCCAAAATAAGTTGTGCGGTAAATAATACATTGTGCATTTGTACGTTTGACACTAATGATAGGGATTGTGAAATTTAATCTACTACTTCGATGTTACTGGTTTTCCCCTACACGTGAGTCGTTCAAGTTTTATCTTCGTGAACCAGTTACCAGTATATATAAATAAGTCCTGTAATAATCGCTAGTTTACTCAAGGAATCTTCAAGATGTGGAGTCAAATCGCTGTCCTTTGTTCGGTTTTACTTTATACGGTGTATTCGCAAACTGCAGGTGATTGTGTTTGTGTACCATATTATCAATGCAGAGCCAATGGGACAGTCATTACCGATGGAGAAGGACTACTCGATGAAAGGTCAGTATTTCTGTGCATTTTTATTTGTACTTAAAAGTACTTGTTGTTTCACAATTTTGCGATAAACAATGATTAGGATTCTTTAAATAAAACATGATTACATCCTTTAGAAGAAATCACTTTGTTGTGTTGACTGTTTTGATGACTTAATATTAAAAGTCACGGCCATCAGTGCCCCACAGCTATTAAATTATTTTATGAATACCTAGGTGTATTTTGTAAATTTTTTGTTTTCATTTTTCACAATTTGTTTGTTTTATTGACAGCGCTCATGTTTTTTTTTTATTAAAAATTAAAAAAACACTATAGAAGGAAACGTTAACGAGTAGTCATTTAAAAAAAATATATACGTAAGTCATTCTATTGAAATCAATGGCATAGTAATCTAATCTAAATTTGATGACTCCTATATTACAGTTCGAACATATATTAAAATACTATTAAAATCGTTTCTAATACACTAATTTCTATTCTTTTGATTTTGAATGTGAAAAGGTTTATACAATATTTGAAATATCCTCACACCTGTAAATTTCATTATTCCAATCCAAATAATAGAAGATAGTAAAGAAAATCTGTCTTCAGTAATTATGTTCTTTAAAACATTTTTGTTATTTTTACGATAATTCTGAGAGATTCGTCATCACAAAAAGTGCAGAATTTGCTTTTAGAAAAAAAGCCTTTCATTTTACTCTCCATTTTTTGATATGTGTCAAAAAAATTTTACCTCAAATTTGTAAAAGTTACGACGTCATCAGTGATTTTTTTATATGAGACGCTGTAATTTTGATCAAATTATTTGATAAAGCTTATTTTTCTACATATCATAACGTAGCTTGATGTAGTGGTTGCATAACAAAAAAATGGAGAAAATTAATAACAAAGGAAATAAACATGATATGAACAGGAAACAAAATGAAATCCAAATAACTACAAATTAAAACAAAAATTTGTGGAAGAGAATCGCTTTTGTTAGTTTCTTAAGTTGGTTTAATAAAATAAAGAATACTTTTTGGCTGTATGTAATCTGGTAGTTTGTGGCTTGTAAACAAATATAGTAGGGTTGGCCATGAAAATATAGTGAGTTTGTTGGTATTCGATGCAGAAGAATAAAAATTCCCTGAACTTTTTTACTTAAATGGTACCGTAAATAGACACAATTGTCCTTATTGGGCAGGAGAACAACCTCATTGGGTTCAAGCGGCACACACCCAACGTCCCCAAAAATTAATGTTTTGGTTGCGAATAATAAACACAAGATTCATTGGCCTCTACCTTTTTCACGGAAATTTAATAGCAGATCGGTATTTAGATCATCTACAAAATTTAAATCGCAGGATTTGGTTCCAACAGGATGGAGCACCACCACCCCAGGCAACATGATGTCGTCTTTTTCACGTGAATAAATGGTCATCAATTATGTCATAATGACCAAAGATTTCACGTGATATTGACGTACCAATGACGGTCAAATGTCTCGTCCAGATGACGTCATTTTCTAACGAACTATTGACGTGATGTACTGACGTCTTAGAGACGGCATTTATTGTCCATTTTAAGACGTTTTCTATATTTTGATTTTTAGAAAAAAATATGCAATAAATAAAACGCTGAAATAATTTTATATTTTTATATTGTTTCCCTTAAATAAAATATAATTCGTTATAATCACCAGGTAAACCCCAAAGCAAAATATATATTAATTAAAGTTAAAACAAATTGGTGTAAAAAAGTTCAATTTACTACAATTCTGTACAACCAACAATGAACTTCAATAAACAAATAAAAAAATATATGTCAATTAAACAAATTAAAGATAAACCACTCCTAAGAACACAAACAAATCTACATACAGGTAATTACGAGTATAATTAGTATAAACAAAAAAAAGGATAGTATACAATATATAATCAAAAATAAACGTTGCTATAAAATATGCTATTTAAAGAAAAATCAGTTTTAAAAACACAAAGAAATCTATTTAGTTACAAAGAATATTAAAAGAAAACTATAATAAAATATAAATCAGTGTTAAAAATACAAACAAATCTATTTACAAAAACTATTAAAAAAAAAAACCTGCAATAAAGGGAAAACACAATTGAATGGCATTCTGGAAGTTACTTGATTTAAAAATGCACTATAAAACTTTCTACTTGACTGTCCCCAACACACAAAAAAGTACCATTAAGAATTAATTCTGTTTTAACAATCACATTAATGTAGTATTACAGGCATTTATACCTGTATATAATATCCAATATTATGTTATATGTATATGTGAATTACTTGTATTTTTTTAACTTACAAAGAAATCTGCTTGTTCTAATAGGAAAAGATAATCTTGTAATTCGTCAAAATTTGTTTAGGTGTGGTCTTGGCGGCATAACTTCTATTTTAGTTTTCTTTTTCAGTTGTCAAATTTGATGATGTTTCCATGTTGGAGATTTTTTCACTCGTTTTCTTTAGCATTTCTTTCGTTTCGCACATGTGTTTTGTATTTGTTTCAAATCTAGAAAAAAATTATGTTCATTAGCATTAGTTCACAAAAAATTGCAGTAACATACCTTTGCAATATTTTATGGCGCCTCATTTTCAAAAACAATCACCGTAAGTTCTTCATAATCAGTGGGAGTATCTTCAGTAATTAATGGTGGTCTTTCCAGCTTATCTGAAAAAACTGCTTTTGTTATCTACGTACAGTTAACAAAAATAACAGAAACGCGTAAAAATTAAAATTATTATTTTATTAGATATTAATTTACCTAGTGTAAATAAGTACAACCCACACTAAATGGCAGAAATTTTCACAAAACTGCGTTAAAAATGAAGTGAGTAACGGATACACGAGAAAGGTTCGGTGGTTGAGAACCAACTGGAAATATTGGAATGCTTCATTGTGAAGTGCAATAACCATAAATACCGAAAAAAGGGGAAGTCCGAATGCACGCCTCAAACATCTGATGTATTGTATAGTAAATACGGAAGTTGAGCATTATTTTTTCATTAGATGAAATAAATTTAATAAAACTAAATTTTAAATCACTCTCTAATTTTTTTTTAACCATCATTACTTTATAAACGTCTTTATAAAATCAAAATTCGACCAAGGAATTCTTCAAAACCTTCTTCCGTTTTGGGAACAATGGACAAAGAATTTTTGTGACTTTGTTTGTGTCATAGGGTCTTTTCACTATTATACGCTCAACCCCGGATGTTCTATTTATAATGTGCCAAGCAGGTACTTACAAAATAACACTTCCAGAGTAAACAAGTTTTCAGAAATAATGATTTTATTAGAAATTATTAGAATGAAAAAATTTGTCTTTGGTGTATTTCTAATAAAGCCGTTGTATTTTTTGCTCTAAATATAATTAAGCATGATGAAGGCCACTTTTTTAAAGAATACGACGACCCACATCTAATTGATCATATAATCTATAAAAAATGACGAAGAAAAGACGGCCTTTTGACGTCATTAATTGACGTCAGAAGTAAGTCATAAAAATCTCGTCATTATCACGTGATTTTTTGGGCGAATGACGTCGCCGAAGAGTTATGACCAAAAATTGACGTGAATTAGACGACAGTCTGCTGCTTGGGACATTGTAGCGTAAATGTAAAGTTTTTTTTTTTTTGGATAAACAATTTGATGGAAGGTGGATTGGAAGGCGTGGACCAATAGAATGGCCACCTAGGGTTCCGGATCTGACACACCTTGATTGTTTTATGGGGACATTTAAAAAGTCGTGTACATGAACACCCCGATAATTTCTTAGACGATTTTAAGGTATGAATTCGTCATGAAATGACTCGTATAAATCTCCACAGTATGAATGAATGAGGAACAGCAGTTTGAACAATTTCTGTAGCATACATTTTTGTTCCAACGTATTGTTTTGTTTATTTAATATTAATCATTATAATCAAGTTTATTTTGTTTGATATTAATTTTCTCAATTTACATCAAATTACATATGCAGAAAAATAAGCTTTATCAAATAATGCAATAAATATTATACAGGTCATCATAAAATGCTGTAGTCAACCCACCAATGAATAACAAGTGAAATTTTTCTTGTGCCACTAATCACCAAAGTGATTTGAACTCTTTTGAAATGTCACGAACGTCAAAACAAATCTGTCAAATGTGTTATCGAGCATCTGTGAACGCTACTGCAATACATTTGACCTTCAAAAATTGTAAATTACCAGAAAAGCGTTTAAGGGCTTCGTCATGAATTACACCTTGGAAGTAGATTAGAGTTCAACATAATAAATCATCTGGTCTGTTCTGCAAAGAAACAATAATTTTTCAAATAATGAAATCCAAAATGTAAAGTTAAATTTGTCGAAACCAATGAACACGGTAATTAATTAAAAAATTACATTTTTGTAGGCACTTAGAAGGTAAAAATTGTGAAAAATCACGTAATGGACAATGACAGAGCAAGTCTTGTCACAATTAAGCAACAGTACCACTGTTTTAAAATGGCAATGAGTAGTTTTTGCATTATATAATTTTGCTAAAGTTGTGATCCCGCGAATGTTCAGTTTGTAGATTCTAAGGACTTGTCAAAACATTGTACAAATGTGATTTGTAACCGGTGCTTCTCTCTTGAAAAATCCCAACTGAAAGCCTTGATCTAGGTGAAAACCGCCATGTCCAAGCACTACCTTCAAATTTGCAATTTGTAGATATCTGTGTAAAAACAATGTCAAAGAAATTCTACTCAAAACACGCCCATATGGCCATCTTAACATCAAGATTTTTCAAAATTTCTATAATAAAAAAGATGAAAAAAACAATAAAATTTCAGGAGCATAGTGTTAAGAGTTCTGTAGATGATTACGAGACCTCTTAAAATAACAGAATGTTTAATGAAGATTTTTCACTTTCCTAGTAGTAATGTTAGAATTATTACTAAACAGTAAGTTGAAGTAAGTTTTAAATTAAGAGAATGCAACTACCACAGAAAGAAAACTGAAAGTTACTGAAGATAAAAAAACTTTATTGCGGTACCTACATACACCTTTTACATACAATTTTATTTATTGATCACATTCATTTACTTAGCACAAATGTAATGAAATGTAAAATGTTGATGTTGAAACTTTTGTCCATTTTCCCGTAAATACAAAGCCACTCTTCTTTTTTTATTTTCAAAAATGTCTTGCAACACTTCTTCATTGAGATTTTCGTTACAAAAATGTTTTATCCATTAGTTCTTCCAATGTGTGGACTCTGTTCTTATAAACGCTGTCCTTCATCCATCCAAATGTGTCGTTAAATCTGGCCACAATTCGACGTATGTGCGTCTTCAAAGATTCTTCTTGAATGACAACAGGATATTTCACCAGACATTCGTCTTTACACAAATCCACAGAGTACATCCAGTCTCCATCCTCATCTAACACCCCATTGCGGTAATAGGACATGATGATGAACGTGTTTTGCTCCAAAGAATAACCCATCCTAACCTAAAAAAGTTATTTGTAACACTGACCGGACCCATTCCTCGGTGTTCATTACCTGAGATTATTCCGCAATGATCTAAAGTTTTTGATAAAAATTGTGTTTTGAGACACGTTCGAACAAAGGGGAAGACAGCAAACGAAAACAACAAGACAAGTCAATTAACGCACAAAGTGTGGGAAAACGCACCAGTAATCAGTAAAAACGAAAAAATTATTAATATCCGACAGAATCTGATGAAGCGTTAGCGCCGAAACAGTGCATCCACCAATGTGGCGTTGAAAAACAAATAATAATACAATATTTTATGATGACCCTGTACCTTATTATTTAAAAAAATCACCGAAGGAGTCATAGCTTTTATAACTTTGACCTAAATTTTTTTTAGATATGTCAATGTGCATTTTTTTTTAACAAATGCTGCACTTTTTATGAATTTTGTGCCTTATTTTTATCATAACCCTGTATTTGCAAATAAAGTGTAAAACATTTTGGAGGCTTCTGAATATTTGTTCTTTTTTCTGCTAAATCTTACTCACACTATTGGATTCTTTCAAATTTGAGGTTCCGTGACAACTAAAAACACTGTATGTTTATTTTTTGTAGTTGTAACATACCCCAAAAATAATTTGTTATTCCAGAACATGGAACAAACATAATTTTGAGAATTTACCTCAGGTAGTTTTACACAAAAAGAACGCTTTATTTTTAAAAATTCGACCAATCAGATAATTTTTTTATGTCAAAATTCAAATCACTTAAAACGTTGTTGGTTTATTTTGGACTGTCAGAATTAATAGTAGGTATAGTTATTATAATTATGGGTGCTATCAAAAAACGCCTGAGTGTACTACACACTTCTTACATTCCTCACCATTCTAACCTCACATCGAGCCTCACATATTGTAATCTAATCTTCCAAAATGTTGGCGATTTCTTCAATGGATTTCTGATGGTCCAATACATAATTTTTCTCCTGAAAAAAGGCGTTAAACTGTCTCCACGCAGATTCCTTTGCTTTTTTTTATTTTCTGGAAGAGAATTGGTAATCGCTTCATCAATAGTTTGAAAATGATTACATATTACATACTGTTACGATGTTCGGTGAATTAAATAGTCGCAGGTAAAACTTAACAATTTATTTGTTAATAGCTCGAATTACACGACTAACTATTACAACAATTATGTACAGAATAACTCCGTGATTCACTCGACTTGCTGACTTAACATTCGCTGGACTCGTAGTTCGACTGAATAATGTCCGCTCCCGACGGTGGTCTCTATTTAGACTCGTATTCCCTTCTCGATGTTTCCCAATCGAGGTATTTCTGGAATCCATCGCGACTTCCGTTTCTAGGCCTTTTTTTAGCGAACGCCGCTTCGAGCGTTTTTCTGGACGCCGCATTCGAGACTTCCGGTAATCCGCTCGAGGCTTGTTTTTGTGCGAGCGCCGAGGGGTAAACCGCAGAGGAAATCAATTGTACACGCTAGAGGATATCAAAGGAAAACACAGGAAATATAAAAGGGAATCAGAAGAAATCAAAGGAAATCACAGGAAATCACAGGGAATCAAAGGAAATCAAAGGAAATCAAAGGAAATCAAAGGAAATCAAAGGAAATCAAAAGGAAATCAAGAGGAAATCAACGAGAAATCAAGAGGAAATCAATGAGAAATTAACGAGAAATCAACAAGAAAACAAAGGAAATCCAAAATCATCATAGCAAATCCAGTTAAACTAGATATTTTCTAGAACTAATAAACGTAACATGTACGACATAAGTCATAGCATTCATCATAAGAAAGAAAATATCAATTTAATCTTAAAAGTGGAGAATAAATAACCTTTTAAGGGCATAATTATAGAAAATTTCAGCATATATTAATAATTGACAGCATGATATTTCAACTTGACAAATATTAAAGTTGTAGTTAATGAAGTGCAGTTCCGATGAGAAATGATAGATTATATTTCTTTATACCTACAAACCAAATTTATAATTTCACCCCAAATTAGTTTTTAAAAATTGAGTTTATGATATGAGGTACCAAATTCATTAAGTTCGGGTCGTGCAAAAATCTTACTGATGATATGTTCATACCTTGGAAGTTTAGCTCTCAAACTTCTGGGAGTATGTTTAGAAGCCTTAAATCAATGACCTAAACTTTTAGCACAGTTGTTAATTTTAGTATAAGAGATATGTTGCATCGAAGTAACAGACTGCAAACTATAAACAACATTAAAAACGATTTGGATAAAAAATTCGTTTTTCCTAGAGAAATCAGGAAAAAAAGTTCAATCATGAAGAGAGATTTTGTGAAAAATGTGACTTAGGAAACGTTTCAGATAAAGATATATATACAAATCACCGTAGAATCAGCTTTACGGGATTGTCTGCGTGACACTGAAGATTTAGGAATGAAATGTAATAGATTTCAACTATGTATTTTTCCCTCCGTGTAAAGACAATGAATGCAATCACGAAGCTGAAGATGAAATGTTTAGTGAAGAACAATGCGATCACATTGAAAATTACAACAATTCTCAAATAGCCATGAAACGTAACTGTTTTCAAAGTTTGGAAAACGATCCAGTTGACCAAGATGAAGATTTACTGAATGATCTTTGCACAGTTTCGTACGAATCTAAGAAATTTGACAGAGACATACACCTCAGAAGTTTTGATAGTGACGATATTTTTGTTGAGAACAGTGATCTAGTCAGAATACGCTTAGATAATACAACAAAAGTTATAAAAAAGTCTTCGCTTTACTGGCTGTTAGACAATGAAAAGGATCGCGTCAGTGTGGATCGTCTCCAAAGATTTATTCAAAATAAGAAATGTGATAGTAGTAGAGTTAACTCAGAAACAGATACCTGCCTTCAACATAAAGATGTATCTCAAATTCAAAAACCAGACCAAATTGGAAAACAAAAAAGACGCTATAATATATCAAGTGACTCATCTGATCTAGACAACCCAAGTAGTATCGAATATGATGACAACACGGACACCAAAAGTTTGAATTCTTCCAATTATTCTGATGATTTGAATCCTCGTTTGAATCTCAAGGCTGAAAATAGTAAGACTCATCGTTCTAAACCAGACTTAAATATAGACGATTATATTATAGTACAATTAACAGCTCAAAAACAAAACAAAAAATGTTATATTGGTAAAGTGTTATCAGTTAACCCTATTTTTTGTGATTTTTTTAAAAGGAATCCAAAAATTCCGGATGCTTTTATGTTTCCGGACATTAAAGATCAGGGGCAGATCCAAGAAAATTGATATATAATGAAACTACCTCCACCTCAGGTACTCAGAAGAGGCAGTTTAGTTTTTGAATAAAAGTTATTGAAAAAATATTTGATTTAATTCTAGTTTTTTTTTTAAGTGATGTGATTAAAATTTGTGATAATGTAACCTCAACCTGGGTCGAGATTTGTAGAAGTATATATCGTAGAGAATACTAAAGTAAGAAACTGTGCAAAATTCTAGGTGCCCATGAACACTTTTAAAGGGGAAAATTACCTCTGAAAATTTATCAAGTGGGTTTATCCACTCCTTTATTGTGCAAAAAAAATTGTTACGTGTTAAATTTAGCATTTCAAAAGTTTTTTTCTAATATGCTTTATTTGAAAGTTGTGAACAAAAAATTAAAAGTGTTATCATCTGTATTTATGGGTAGCTAGAATTTAGTACAGTTTTTTACTTTAACATCATCTACAATATATACACAAATCTCGACCCAGGTTATGGGATAAGTATTTTTTAAGAAGTTGTTTTATTTTGTGATATTTTGATCCAACAGAAATGCTTTACTTTTATGTTTAGAGTTACCGTTTTTTTTAACATTTAATAAAATAAATGAAACTACTTGTTTTTTCTGTTTATGCTACCATAATAAATGAATAAACCCAATTTTTAAAAATTAATGACTTAAGTTATTATTGTAAGTTTGATTTAGTAGGTCAAACTTTAACATGATCTTGTATGCACAACACAGAGATAAACCTAATAGAATGATTTTGGACTATTTGGTATTCATTAATTACCTCTGTGAACGTATCAGCCAGTCGTTGTTGCCTTATGAGTCACTGATAAGTAAAAACTGCTGACGTAACTTAAAATATCCTTGGCCTTATGTACTTTTAATTTCGTAAAGTCAAAAGCAAAATTTCAAAATATAATTTATTAAAAAATTAATAATAATATATAATATAATTTATTAAATCTTTGAGTGATTTAAACGAACTAATTTGTACACAGCAGACATTTTTAATTTCAAAATTAAAATAGACTGAATGTGCAAAAAATCTAGAATATTGCATATGTTCACTTTTAGAACAAACATTTGACCCAAGAAAGTGTAAAATTCGAACGTATACTTACTCTATTGATTTAGACATCTGAAACCTCGATTTTAGAGTAGCGTTCTTTTTGTAAGTAAAATCAGATTTTTTTTCTTAAACATTTCAGTTTGTTGCTTAGCAGCACAATACATTTTATTTATTTATTTTTATCGTCTAAAGGGAAAGCACTTCAGCTTAGCTAGTCACCGTACGTTAGTAAACACTTGGTAAAAAAAGGTTTAAATTCAACATCATTATCGGCAAAACAAAAAAGTCAAGTTAAACAAAAGTTAACAATCGCCCTGTAGTACATTATGTAAACAAATTTTGAGGAAATCAAAAGGAAATCACAGGAAATCAAAGGAAATCATAGGAAATCAAAGGAAATCAGAGGAAATCAAAAGAAATCGGGGGAAATCAACAGGAAATCATTGTCAAAAGGAAATCAATTGTACACTTGATGGTCGGCGGTTTACCCCTCGGCGAGCGCTCTCTGGGTGACGTCATCCACGATGCGTCATTATCGCCGTAAATAATCGTTACTCTTTAAATCATTCAATTTTGGGAGTTTAATGTTACTATAGTGGTTCCGGCGAGAGATTGGGATATTTTGACAGTTGACATGTAAGTTTTCAGCAACCTAACACTATAAAATACACTGAAATTCCTACCCTGTCACTCACAGCTGGCTGTCACTGTCTCTGTTACAAATGTAAAACTACTGAAAGTTCCATTACTAAGGTTAGGCCACTTTTCTGACTCTCATCTTCAGTGCTTCTTTAAGGTACGTGTCCATTTGAGACGGCGCTTACGAAAAATAATTCCAAGATCAGCCCGTAAGGCCATGCTCGGGCCGGCCTTCAACTGGATAAGCGTATCGCTTGCCCAGGGTTTCTACCTGGTTTCTCCGAGTTTGTGAGCGACTCTAACAATACGAACACATTTCGAGTACGACAATAATCTCCCATAAGTCTGTTTTACGTATATTTTTTTGGTAATAACTTAATTTATTGCAATAATAGACCTCTGAAATTGGAAATGACAACTTAAGACTAAAGATGGTATAAAATCAAAACCAGAACTCTCGTGAGAGTTGCTCTCCAGGGGATACGTACTTACACTTATGTTTTGTAAAGCTTAAGATTAGAATGATTTTGAAATTTCAAATTTCGCGCGGATGGTACACTTTTCTTCGCGTAGATTTAGTGACCTTTCTGTCACTCAATCTCTCACCGTACGCAGTATAGTAGCTCTAGTGACTTCGCTTATAATGAGTGTATTTTTTGAAGTATTTGCTTCTGCTTCATCAATACAAGAAAAATCTTCTTACAAACTTTTTTGCTCAATGATTCGTCCATCTAGCCCCCCGGAACAGTAAAGGACTTCCATCTACCGTGACTCTTGGAAGTTAGTAGATCTCCACCGTCGTCAACTAAAAATGACGCTGAGGAGCGGCGGAAGCAATGTCCTGTGTATAGAGCAGAATCTGGTAACTGTAAGGCTCTCAGCTTAGGAAATTTAGAGAACGTATTTTTCCCAACGCTTGTACAGTGCATTTGTTACGCTTGTAATTAATAAAAAATCTGTTGTGTGGCACGTTCTTTGATCTTAGGTTTTTATACATCCTGTATAATTGTAAACAACGTGTGTTCTTGCTCTCGTCATCGACAACGGTAAATACTCTAGCCTTTTTGATTTTCGTATCTGGAATGTTAACAACAAGAACAGAACCACGACCTTCTATATGACCTACCGGCATATCAACTAATTAGGCAGTTCTACATACAACCTCCTGCGAAACCCATTATATATACATATTTAAACGCCAATCGCTCTTAAATATAGCAATTAATATACTTATTACTTTTTGCAATCTATTAAGACACATTTTTTACAGACTTGGTGATTCATGCCAAAACTGCAAATGCGATGGCATCGAGATTTGCTGCCTCCTCCCCAAGAACGACACCGTTGGCCCTCGCCAACCCGATAACTTGACATCTTGTGGCTACAGCAACCCCGATGGCATCGGTCGCGTGAGCGCCGAAGGCAGCGAATCCCTCTTCGGAGAATTTCCATGGATGGTACAACTGTACGAAGACGGAGCCTACCGATGCGGGGGCTCCTTGATCCACCCTTCCGTCGTCCTGACGGCTGCTCATTGCGTCAGGTTCTCCCACAACAGAACCTACACTGTACGGGCCGGCGAATATGACACCTCAGGTACCAACGAAATTATGAAGCACCAAGACCGTGACGTGTCCTCCATCAAGGCCCATGAAGGATTCAGAGAAAAAATTTACTACAATGACATCGCCTTGGTGTTTTTGAGCGAACCTTTGCAGCTTAAGCCACACATCAACCTCGCGTGTTTGGCACCATCAGGGGGTATTTCCACGAATACCAGATGCTACACGACTGGTTGGGGGAAGCCTAAATTTGCTCCAAATCAGAGTTCTTCGACCATTTTGAAGAAGGTTGATCTGCCTTTGATTGGGAGACCTGATTGTCAGAAAGCCTTGAGAAAGACAAGAGTGGGGCAGTATTTTAATCTTCACGAAAGCTTCATCTGTGCGGGAGGGGAGAAGGATAAAGATGCGTGTACTGGAGATGGGGGTGGTCCTTTGTTTTGCCCTATTGAGGATCAGGAGAATAGGTTCCAACAAATAGGGGTAGTGGCCTGGGGTATTGAATGTAATATGGAAGGGGTTCCTGGAGTGTATGCGGATGTTTCGGTTTTGAGGAAATGGATTGATAAAGAGATGTCTTCTAGAAATTATGAAACTAACGTGTACCAGCCCAGTTAATTTTGAGGCGGTTTATACAACTACTGGTTTTAGTCAGCCTTGAACATTTATGACCGGTGTCAGACGTTCCAGACCCCAGATTTACGTCATTTAATTGGATTTTATTTCATTATTGTGATATTGCTGTAATAATATGTATGTTTTTCGTGTACTCAATAGAAAAGTGCGTCTTTGTTTTATAGAAAATGATAAAGAAAAGTGATACTTCTCTTAGCAACACTTTTCCAGTTAGCAACCAACAAGCATTAATCTCTTCCGTTTCTATTGATTCTATTATTGTTTTAAGTACCTGTACGTGTTCATATGGTGTATTTATTTCAATTTTTTTGAAAAAAATCACATTTTAATTTCAAACAGTTGTAAACTGCTACAGATTTCAAATGTTAAGCAAACTCTTTAAATCAAATTTTTCTAAGATTATTCTTCAGTTTTTCAGTGTAGTAACCTGTCTGTGTTTCATATAGCTTGCTTTGTTTTTTTTTTTGTATTTCTAAAATAAATATCGAAAAAATGTGTAGGCACATGAAATAAATTTAGTTTTATTTATCGTCGTATTTCATTTTCGAGTCTTGAGTATTGACGTTAAACTCATTTCAAGCTGACTTTCGGTGAATTCCTTAGAAAGTTTGACCTCCTATTGTCCTGGAAACAAAATATCTTGAGTATTTTGATGGATTTTTATGAGAATTTTGGCGGTATCAAACAGACGATTTGAATATGGAGTGAAAAAGGAATTGAGCAATACATATAAAAAAAAATGGTTGAAGATTATTTCGACAGGACATCCCTCGCCCCTGAAGTACAGTTCAGCAAACCCTACTTCTTTGAAAAATTGTAAAATTTGATTGTACGAACTTTTGTTTCTGATAATCTCTATACATAAAGATAATGGTACCAGTAACAATGTAAGAAACTCAATGACACTTTACGTTTTTTTTCTTCCCCTTTAAATGTATTTTGGGACCACACAACAACAAACTTTGTTTTTTAATGACGTAATATATATATATTTTTTTAGAGATTCATATAGAGCTTAGTTTTCTGAATTCATTAATGTTTCATACTTTAAATACCCATACTCCGCCAGTGCCTGTGATTCGAACGCAAGATGTTACGAAAACACACTTGCTATGAAAATTTTGAAGTCACGTCATCAGGGAGACAGACGAACAGAAACGGGAAACTTATTTTTTCGTACTCAAGGGGTCGTGAAACTTCGAGAAAATATGAAAGTGTTCAGTCGCCGAACTGACTCTATTGCAGCAATAATTCCTTAGCTTACGCTTGATAAGTAAAAAGAAAAATAACAAAAAACAGAATAAGGGGCACTAATAAAATCCAAAATGTCCAATTTGAAAGAAATTATAATATTTTAATTTTTGAATAAATACTCTGTACGTTAAGGCTCAGTTGTATTCATTCCACAACAAAGCGCGTACCTTCATTTATATCCCCACAAAATATTGTAATACAAGTCTTTAAATAATCCTATTTCGAATTTTTTTATGAACCTCCCTCGTTGCCAAAAAATTTCAAGGAAGTTGAAATAACACATCAGAATTTCAAAAATTAACGTAGAAACTTCTAAGGTAGTCGATTTGAAAAATGAAGTTGTTGTTAGGTGTTAAAAACAGAACACTCTGTACAGTTTAAGTTAATTTTAGTATATGGTCCTTCAGTCTTTAACTTTTTGTTCTATTTTTAATAATGGCTAATAAAATTTTGAGAACTGCACGTTTAGTGACGCACCGTCTATAGTGTGTCCATTTACAAAAGAAAGTCAAAGGAATAAAAATTTTGGTTTGACAAAATACAAGTATTTCACCTACAAAACTTTTAAATTATGCAGATTTTTTAAGGTAAATCAATTGTGTGTGTTAGATGTCATAGGAAGGTCTAGATAATCTACACCTATATATATTTAAAAGATTTTAGAAAAATTTTGAGTATGACAGAATTTCCAGCAGATTAGAATTTAGACGTTCTACAAATTCCAACGATTTTTAGATTTTGGAGATCATAGAAGTTACAGGGATTCTAGAACTTCTCTAAATTTTGAAAGAAGTACATATTTTCAGCGTTTTAGAATTTTCTGAAATTTTTGTCGGATATTTCTAAAATTTTAGAGGTTCTTGAGATTTTAAACGTCTTAAATTTAAACAGTTAAAGGAATTCACAATTTGAAAATATCGAAAATTCTAAATATTATTCTCAAAATTTTAGAGTACATACCCTGAAACTTTTAGAATCTTGAAGACTTTCATATTCTAGAACCAGATTTTAGACATTTTGAAGATTTTTAGAAATTTTAAGATTATACAAATTTGACTAACCCTAGAATGTCTACAAGTCATAAACTTTTAAAAATTGTACATATTTTGGAGATTCTGCATTATTATACAGAGAGGTCGAAAAAGAAATTAGTCAAAGTTGGCCATGCACGACAAGCCGTTTGTCGTAATTTAAATTTTTTTATTAAATGTCAGATTGACAGTTTAGTATTAGAATGTATGATTGGCTGCTTCTATTGGAAAATTTTCCACAAATTCTTCAAAACAAGCCATATACGAATATTGCGATTCACCATTTTCCAATTTTGACCCATTTCTGAAGTAATACTCTAACAGAAAAAGCTTTAATTTCGTTTGATAACATTGCAAATTACTTTTGTTATTACTTATTTTAAACCAAGACAAACGTCTTTTCGTGCATGGCCAACTTTCACTAATTTATTTTTCAATCTTTCTGTATTTAGGAAAATTTATACGTTTTCAAGATTCTAAAAATATTGCGGCTTTCAAATGATTTTTTTTTTTCAGAAATTTAGATATTCAAGAGAGTCTAAAACGTTAAATGTTCGGGAGTTCTTAGAAATAAAAAAATAGGTCGAAGGTTATTTCAACAGAACTTCCCTCGCCCCTGAAATACAATAAAACAAATTCAACTTTTTCGAAAAATTATGAAATTTTTGCAAAGTCACATATCCCTTTGAATAGGTGCAGTGTAACACTAATGATAACAGTACCGCATTCCAAAATTTTCGGGAAAACGGAGTGAGCTGTTCCCGATTTAATCAATAAAATAATTACATTAATTTGTATGAGTCACCCTGTATAAGAAATTTAAAAACTTTTAATGCAATGATAATGCACAAGATCGTATTTTGCACATTTTGGAAAGAATTTATTCGGCAAAATTCTAATATGACGTCATCAATTTTTTCGGAGGGGATAAACGAATACATTTTGCTTAACAATTTAAAATGATTACGATAACCTTAAGATATTTATAAAATTCGATACGAATTCACACACCACAAGTGCAGGAGTATCGTATTTTATAAAATGTAAAAAACTTTTTATTATAAATTTTGGAGATGACGTCATCCTATTGGTGGTGGGGATGATTAGGCAAGTTTTAGTTAGCCTTTAACCATCTATATGTGGTATACGTAATATACATACATTTAGAGATTCTACAAATTTCGAAAAACCTGAATATGTTACAATCTTTGGCGATCTAGAGACCTTAGAACTTGACCAGTCCATTTATTATTATTATTATTATTCTGGTACCCATATTATATTCTAGATAATCTGCAAAGTTTCGCAGGTTCTAGATGCTGCAAAAAAAAGCTTCTAGAGATTTGAGTGTTTATAAATTAAAACGGATTGCCAAAGGTTATTTCGACAGAAGTTCCCACGCGCCTGAAGTACAATCGAACAAATACAACTTCGAAAAGTTATCAAATTTAACTTTGAGAATTTTATTTTCTTTTTATCATGACCCCTAAGATGTAAAATTATATATATCCGAGAATTGTTAAAGTGGAGGAAATTAAGTTAATTTGTTTCAGCCCGAAATTTTAATTCAAATCTGGTCACCACAATCTAAATGTTTTTACTTAAATTGTCACATTATTCACACTTCAAAACTTGTCATTTGAGATGTACAATAGTTCATTTATGGCAAATAAACTAATCTCAAGCGTTGACCCATTTTGAGAGAAAGGACCTGGAGAATTATCATGAGTTAAATTATTATAATCGTGCCCTCAAAATAGGAGGTGTATTTTTTAATCCTATTTACACCTTGAATTTGAACATTTATTCTCGAAAAATTCAAATCTGGTCCCCACACAATGCATAAAATTTATATTAATAAATTTATATTAATAAATTTTATAAAAAGTTAAAGTAGGTTAAAACAATGAAGTTATAATTAAAATAGTAAAAAAGAAAGATTATAAGATGCTGATACCAAGTCTAAAGTTCAAAATTTAAATACCATCACGTGCATTATGCATTTTCAAATATACAGGGTATTTGATTTGTAAGTTACATTTTTCAAATGTAATTTTCTAGAATGCTGTGGTCCTAAAGACAACGTCTATGGTATCCCAAACATCCATATAACAGCACTTTTTACCTTCAACCTCTGCAAATCTGACTTCAAAAAATGTACGTCATGCTTAGACAACCCATAATACACAAAAATATCGATACTGAAACATTAACCCACATTCATATCAACAGATTAAACCTTCAACAACCATGTAAATTGCTTAACCAAATGCATCTTCTCTGTTATCACTCCCCTTATTTATTATTTATTTGTCGATAAGGTACGTCCAAACAAAACTAACACGCAAAATCTAAATGCTCCGATATAATAAGTAATATCACACAAAGAAAACATATTAATAGTATTAAAACAACCAAAGGTTATCTCCAGTTCCACATTATTTAAGAGCTAAGAGAAAATTCTTGCCATTAATCAAAATGCCTCCAAGGTCAGAAACCGTAGCCGTTTCAACCCTCAAAATCAAACCGCCCCCAAATCGCAGTCCCGCCCAAAATGGCACCTTATGGTTGAAAGACAAGCACGAAACGGACGGAGCTGAGGGCTTATGGCGGGTCCACGACAAACTCTACGACTTAAGCAAGTTTCTCAAAAACCATCCAGGGGGGTCCGAATGGCTAGAACTCACGAAAGTAAGTTTGACTCGTACTCTGATCCGGTCATTTCTGAGCTTTTCTTAGGGAACTGACATAACCGAGGCGTTTGAGGTACACCACCTTACTAAGCTCCCCGAACAGCAACTAGAAAAACACTTCGTACGCAATGCCCGGTCCAAAAGGAACTCACCGTTTACTTTCAAAGATGACGGTTTTTACAGGACGCTGAAAGGAGAAGTTATGGAAGTTTTGAAGACTTTGCCCAAACAACCGGTTAACACTTCGGCTGTTTTCACGGATTTTCTTCTAGCTGGGACGTTTGTTTTTGCTATTATTGCAAACAGTTTTTGGAGCTATAAGATTGCAGTCCTGGGGGGTCTCTTCCTTGGGTGTTTGACGATTGCCGCCCACAATTATTTCCACAAGAAGGATAACTACAGGATGCTTTATTTTAACTTTTCCCTTATGCAGACAAGGTAAGTCGATGGGTTAATTTAATTGATAAATTATGTATAGTGTTGTGATACGATTATGTAAACAGCTGGTGAAGACAATGAATAGCTTTCCATAGATTGATTTAGTGATTCGGTTTAACAGATACTGCACGTGCTGGAATTAATTAGCGTAAAGGAACGGTAATTTGTCATAAATTAATACTAATTAATTCAATACGCTCCAGTTGGGTTTTTTACACAATTGCTCGTGACCAAAACATTATTTAACAGTCTAACTCTTGCATAACGGAAACATAATTTAACAAAAATATCTCTGTTTGCAATGAGTATAGATATTACATTTTTTTACTCTCAAAGTATTTGTTCACAGAACACTAACAATATAAGCACAATTTCCGATCCTTTATTCTACTCTTTGTGTTTTGTCCAAATTTTCTTTACATTCACACTTTTTTCCGACCCGAATTTGGCGTTTTGCTTATTTCGTTTTTCTTAAGTTTCTTTTGATTTCTCAATTTTTGCTAACGCTAACATCCACTTTTGCACCATTTTACTCCATACATATTCCTGTATTTGAAATCACAGTAGCCATATCAGTTGGTACGATAAATATAATTTCTCTGTTATGTAACGAGTAGTATCTATTTTATTGCCCATTATTTTGAATGAAATTAGCTAATTAAATGTTTTTATATCTTAGATTCATTCTTTAACACCAAATATTTTTATTTACTATTTCATAACACATGCTCAAGGCTAGTTAATAAGGTACTTATACACCCAATTGAACAACGTTTTTACGATATCGCTGCGGCGCCAATCTTCTAAAACAAAAATAAAACACGAAATTAATTCCGATAACACCAAAAATCAAAACAAAATAGTGGAAAATCACACTGCGGGTCAGTGACTATCAGTCGACAATTTGCACACGATTTGCTAAAAATGTCATATCTTTCTTCACAGAGAATGGAGGATCAGCCACGTGCTCAGCCACCATCTTCACACGAATACTATAGACGATATGGAAATTACCATGAATGAACCCATAATACCATTCCTCCCTCATGAAAAGCCCGCACTCGCTAAGTATGGGTACTACGTGCTCTTCCCCATATACTGGATTATTGCGTTCCATGTCAATTTTCTGAAAAGGGTTGTTTATATTATAAAGGGTGACACCCATCTAATCCAGTGGTACGACTGGGTACCATATACGCTACCGTTAGCGATGTATGTATTTGGCGATCAGTCACTGTTGGCCACTTTGTGGATGTGGACGGTCATCATTTTGGTTGGGAGTTTCCATTTCTCGGCAGTTGGATACAATGCTGCCCATCATCATCCGGATATTTTCCATGATGGGGATGCGCCAAGGTAGGTTGCCTGAATGTTATTACAGAAAAGATTTAAATTATTATTACAAGACGATCTTAAAAAAAATACAATACAAATGCATAATTTTTTATGGTATCAAGAAAGTATGCAACCTAAAGTACCGAGTGACTATTTATATTTGAAGCAAATTTTTGTGGTGGCAATTGTGAATTATTGGGATTCCTGCTACTAGATCAGTTCAAACGTGTTGATGGTTTGAGACGATGGCAGCTGTCATAAATGTGACTTTGACAATCAGGTTCAAAAAAAAAACTTTGAATGACTTGGAATAAAATCAATTCAACGTTCTGAATCTGACTAACGGGCCAATTTCAAGTTGGTTTACAATTAACTGCAAGCGCCGTTGCTATGGTGATCTCGTAGAACTCTTAATACAAACCATTATATTTTTGCGAGGTTACCATAGCAACGCAGCTTGCAATTAATTGCAAACCAACTTGAAATTGGCCCGTAAGTGAATTTCATGAAACCTCCTAGTAAATGTCTGTTACGTTGTGTTAGAACCAGTTAACGAATAAATTCTAACCTGATCGGTGAATTTACAAACAATAAAACAAATTTACAGCAGGTGCAGCGTCGGTCGAAAATTAGCACTTTTTCCGATTAGAAAGCCGCAAGAATTAGCTGCGCGGGTTGGGGAAAACTGAGCGCCATTGTTACGATTAATTTTCGTTAAACAGAGGCTTCCTCCCTTTTATTAACTACCAAACCAACTAATTTAATACCATGCCGCTATCTTGTCTACTCTACCACCCTCTAACTAAAACATCCCCTAACGAGCTACCAACTATCCACAAATCGCTAACGTGCACATGGTTGCCTATGTTTAACGATTTTTTTTATTGTTATTTTTCTCAAATTCAAATTATTCAAATGTGATTTCGCGCCGATGTTAATTAATTTCACCGCGAAAATTTGATTCAAATGCGGTCACCACAGTGTTTCGAATTTTTTACCTTGGAATTTTGTTTTCATATTATATTATTCCGAATACATGAAATGAAAAGAATTCATTGTGATTTCAAATTAATATGAATTTAATAATATTTAATGTAGTAATAATAATTGTTGTACCTTGAGATTGAACACTTTTTGAGTTATAGTGGACCTTGACATACGCTGCTTAGTTGCCACCGTTGATATGAAAACCATAATATATGAAGTACTAACGTGTTTATCTGTCAAATAAATAATCGTCTAACAGGACGGCAGAATTGTTTTTTAATTTTTCAGCACCAGCTCACCGAGTTGCTCGAACATTTTTCATTAAAGTTATTTAGAGTTATTTATTAGAGTTTTATAAACAAACTTGGTAATATTTCGTTATCTACGCAGTCTTAATTATAAGGAAGTTTCAAAAATATGAAAAAGATATTTCTGTGACAACACGAAAAGCGTAATGTGGTGTCCTGATTTGAATAATTAAATTTTTCGCTGAGAAAAAAATTTTTCAATAGCGTAGGCAATCACCCATATTTTAGTTTGTCTGCGAGAATAGCGTAAAAAATTTACCCTTAATTTGACTTCCTTTTTTGTGCGTCATTTCTTGTTTTGGTGTTGTGTAAATACGTTTAAAATTAAAATTTCGCGCTGAAAAGAAAACAACGGCTCGAAATCGCATTTGAAAAATTTGAATTGAAAAAAAAATGTAATGAAGAAAATCGTTAAACAAAGGCAACCATGTGCAACTTTAGCTCTTTTCTGATAGTTGTTAGCTCTCCTAGGGAATTTATTGCTTAGCGTCACTATTGTTTGTTGTGAGTGAGAGGACGCGATAAGGTCAGGTCAGGTCAGATCAGGTCAGGTCTTAAGTTTAGTTGGTTTAGTAGTTAAAAAAAGGGGGAAGCCTTTGGTTAACGAAAATTAATCGTTATCTACGACGACGTCACAGTTTCCAGCACAAGCGTAGCTAATTATTGTTGTTTTTCCAAGCGGAAATACGCGAATTTTCGAAGGACGCCAACGCGTGGTGTAAATTTGTTTTATTGCTTGTAAATTCACAGTTCATGTTAGGACTTTAGTCGTTAACTGGTTCTAACATGATTTAACAGTCATGGGATTGTTCAGATAAAGCACTTGCTACGAGATTTCATGCAATTCACGTAGTCAGGACTCACCCTAGATGTTTATCAAGTAATAAATAAGGTTTCTGGATGCTTACACTCAAGTGTTACATTATAACACTTCCTGATTCCTCACACAAGTTTGTTAATAGTTCATTTACGGCAGTTAAATCAACCTAACGTGGTCCCACTCTGAGAAAAGGATCGTGGAAAGTGCGGTAGAATTCATAATATCGTGGACTGAGAGACGGGGGGATTAAAATTTTTCCCCTTAGACAATTATCATCATCACATTACGGAGACAGATTTCTCGCAACGAGGGATGCAGCTTGTGTTTATTTATCATGTGTTTGTTTGGGATAAGGTAGGGACAGTCCACGATATAAACTCTCAAAGCTAAATGTTTTTTAACTAACCAGTCACTGGAATCAAGGCATAATTTCACATAATGTAAATTCTTTATGTGAATCGCTGATAAAGTGTGGCATAATTTAACATAATGTAAATTCTTTGTTTGAGTCGTTGATAAAATATGGCATAATTTAACATCAGGTAAATTCTTTGTGTGAATCGCTGATAAAGCGGGGCATAATTTAACGTCATGTAAATTCTTCATTTGAATCGTTGATAAAGTGTGGCATAATTTAATATCATGTCACATCACGCTGTGGTGTGTGCTGTGAGCTCGTCGTAATTGATTGGTTTTATAGTGGTTTTTCAGTGAAACTATTCTAAATTTTTGGTTCATTGTACAAGAATGAAAGGTCTGATCCTCTTGGGGGATTAGTGCATCCATAAGTTAAAGGGTTTGTGGTAAATTAGCGAAAATTGTCAGGTTTATTATCTGCAGTGACCTAGTAGTATATTTTAATCACTTGTTTTTACATTCTGCATAATAGATAGGCGCTGATTTGTGTTTTTCACTGCCTCCCTTGTGGAGGCGGTGTTTTCTTTATTTTTCTAGTTGTTGCTTTATATTTGGCTATTTGCAAATTATCACCTAATGGCGGTCAAGTGTCATAAATGTTTGCGTACAATCGGACGTACGGATAATTACATCTCCTGTAAAGATTGTTCCCATAATTATCACGTTTCATGCGCTGGTGTATCAGATACTGCATTTGATAATATGCAGGATGCAGGACTCCTTACTAGCTTTTGTTGTACATCTTGTAAATCGAAACCTGGTGTGATCTCTGGAGTTTGCATTAAATCTGGTAATACAGTTTCTTTGGATAGGCAAGGTTGGTACCTCTCCACTGACCAGTTTAGAGAATTAGTGGCAGGCATTGTTAAAAGTGAATTGCAGCCTTTCGTGGATAAAATTGATATTTTACAAACAGAAATTCGTAATCTATGCTTGGAGAATTCTCAACTACGCAATGAAGTCGTAAAATTAACCAAAGATTCACATTCTCGTCCAGTTACTGAAAATAATTTAACACCTATTGATGTGACCACTAAAACGTCTTATGCTGAGGCTATCGCTAAAAATTCTCAGCAAACTGTTATTATCAAACCAAAGGATAAGACTCAAACAGTTAACAAAACTAAGTCTGATATTATGACTAGCGTGGACCCTGTTGAATCTTCGGTTAACATTGGTAAAGTGAAGAACCTTAAAGATGGCTGTGTGCTACTAGGTTGTGATGATGTTAAGCGATTTACACAATTAGCGAAAAATAAACTTTCTTCTGCCTATGATATTCGCGAAATTAAAACGCTGCGTCCTCGAATTAGAATAGCTGGTTTATCTGATGATGTTGATAAAGACAGTGTTATAAATTATTTGACTAAACAGAATGAATTTATCTTTGATAACAGTAACGAATACAAGTTATTAAAATACTCTCCTGTAAAAAATAAGTCTGATCGCTTCCAAGCAGTTATCGAAGTAGATATTCCCACTTATAAAAAAGCGGTTAGCATTGGTCATTGCTTAATTGGTTTAAATAGCTGTTCAATTTTTTGTGGTATCGATATTTCCCGCTGTTTTAAGTGCAATGGTTTCAATCATTCGTCTAAATACTGCAAAAATAATTTATGTTGTCCTCGTTGTACTGATAAGCATGAGTTAAGTGAGTGTAAAGCAGAGACTCTTTGCTGTATTAATTGTAAAAACATAAAAGGTACTGGTACTTCTGAGCTTATTAATACCGATCATGCTGCATGGGACCGCGATAGTTGTCATGCATATAACACGGCCATCAACAAAATAAAACAAGATCTCTTTCGACTATCGGCATAGCAATCAACTTCCATATTATCCGAGGATGTACCTTTCTTCTTCACAACAAATCAGGATTTAAGTTCTTCCTGGGAAAGCTTAGCTTCACACATTAACATCAACGCTTCCCTGACTTCTTCTACACGATCAGTATCTGTATATTCTTCTTCTCATACTCGCTCTCCTAATATTCTAGTTTACTATCAAAATGCTAGAGGTTTAAATTCCAAACTGGTTGACTTACGTAATTCAATGATTTGTTGTGATTTTGATTTTGTCTGCATTACGGAGACTTGGCTTAGCTCTTCGATTTTTGACTCTGAATTTTGTCCAGATCATTTCCAAGTTATTAGATCTGATAGGAACTTTGAAAAAATGAATGTTTCAAAAGGGGGAGGCGTCCTGTTAGCTGCTACTTGTGAATATACAGTATCTCAGATAGATTTACAGTCTCGAGGATTTGGATCGTTGCAATTCACGGATTTAGTTTGTGTCAAATGTTCTGCAGCCAGTTTCATTATCTATATTTTCGTAATTTACATACAACCTAAAGCCAATGTCGAGGAATATGAATTGTTATTTCATTTAATCTCTGCCACAACTGAATTATATAATCAGCGAGTTCTCCTAATTGGGGATTTTAATATTTCTAATTATTATCAATACAGTTTATCTGGTTTTGTAACGGGTAATAGTCCTCTGTCATCTTTATATAACTTTTTGTATTTTTGTGATTACCGACAGTTTAACAATATCATCAATGCTAATGGGCGGTGTCTCGATTTAGTGATTTCAGGATTCCACTGTTTAGATGAAAAGGCTTCTGATTCTCTGGTTAATGAGGATCTTCATCACCCATCCCTTTTGATCACTATAAAGCGGCAGAAACCAAGACAGAAATCCATAAATAATAATAGATCTGCTCATAAACAGTGGAATTTTCGAAGAGCTGATTATCCTGGTTTATATAAATATTTGACAGATTCCAATTGGGAGTTCCTTAATAACATTAATGATGTCAATCAGGCTTGCTCTCTTTTTTATGATCAGATTAACATGGCACTTGAATTGCATGTTCCGAAAACCCATCGCTTACGGAAATCATCTTTTCCTCCTTGGTTCACGGCTGCAATCATCAGCAATTTAAAACTTAAATGGAGGCTGCTTCGTAATTTCAGATTAAGGAAAAGTGTGGGAACATATAGTCGTTTTAAAAGAGTTAGATCTGAACTTAAACGGGATATAAAAGCTGCTTTTGTCAACTACACATCTAATCTTGAAGCTAAAATCAAGTTTGAACCTCGCAGGTTTTGGTCTTACGTTAATAATTTAAATAGTTCTAATGCCATTCCTTCGCAGATGATGTACTCTGATAAGTTATTAACAAAACCTGTTGACATCGTTAATGCCTTTGCAGAACATTTTTCTAGCAACTATAATACTTGTAATATTGATAATATTGATAATTTTCTTGACGGAGCTTCAAACACAAGTTTCAACTTAACATCTATTTCTGAATCCGAGGTCCTTTGTGCTCTTAAGCAAATAAAAGCGAATAATACATCGGGTCATGACAATATTCCTGCTTTCTTATTGTCAGATTGTGCAGCTGTGTTGGCTTATCCTCTTTCCATATTATTTAATCTAATCTTAAAGACGTGCACTTTCCCTGATGTATGGAAATTGTCCATAATTTCTCCCGTATTTAAATGTGGCGAACGAACTGCTGTGGAAAATTACAGACCTATATCTTTGATATGTAACTTCGCCAAGATCTTTGAAACGGTGTTGCATAAATCTTTCTTTTTCAATATTCGCAGTTTAATTAGTGATTCTCAGCATGGATTTGTCATTGGCCGGTCTACTGTTACAAATTTGTGTGCTTTTACGCAGTTTGCAGCTGACCAACTTGATGCAAAACTTCAGGTTGATGTAGTTTACACCGATTATTCTAAAGCTTTTGACAAACTTAATCATAATATCCTGTTAGCAAAATTGTGTAACTTTGGCTTTTCTGATTCTCTCATTAAGCTAATTGGTTCTTATTTGTGTAGTAGATTACAGCGTTTCAAATATCAAGGTCATGAGTCGATAATTACTGTTGTACCCTCTGGTGTGCCTCAAGGCTCAGTATTGGGACCTCTGTTGTTTGTCATATACATCAATGATATCGTTAAGAACATTAAGTCAAATGTTTTAATTTATGCTGATGACTTAAAAATTTACAGACAAATTACATCAGTTGAAGATTGTATTATTTTGCAGAATGATCTTGATATTTTTCTAAGCTATAGTTCTTCCCATTTCCTTCCTGTAAATTACAGTAAATGCAAAATCTTGTCCATCACTAATAAAAGCATGCAAATAATGTTTAATTATAGCTTAAGCAATTCACTTATAACCAGAGTGGAGACACATTATGATTTAGGAGTCTTCTTTAATTCCAAATTGACATTTGAGAATCATATTAGCAACATGTGTTCAAAAGCCCTAAAGTCACTAGGCTTTATTATTAGATGCAGCAGGAATTTTAAGGACATTGGTTGCATGCGAGTTTTATATTTTGCTTATGTTCGATCGAAGCTGGAGTATGCTAGTATAGTATGGTCACCGTTTACACAATGTCATATCCAGGCAGTGGAAAAAGTTCAGCGTCGTTTTCTAAAATACTTGGCATATAGGGAGGATGGTGTTTACCCAGCCAGAGGATCTCCTCATTCGGCACTTCTTTCAAGATTTGAGTTGGAGGATCTGAATACAAGACGAATAAAGGCTTTGTTAATCTTTCTTAAAAAGTTAATAAATTTTGATATTGACTGTTCTGATCTTCTCAGCAAATTATCGTTCTTCGTTCCTAGATCGTCTGCTCGTTCTCACCCCTGTTTTTATCTGCGAACACCTCGTCTTAATATAGAAAAATACTCTCCTATTTATGAGATGTGTAATCAATATAACCTACTTCAGAATTCCTTTGATATATTTAGATAAAAATAATAATATTTCTCCTCTTTCTGGCTCTCCCATTTCTCTTTCTACCTGTCCCTTTGTTTTTCTGCATACAATAGATAAATTTAATATTATACCTGCGTTTGAATTGCTTAACTATTCTTATCTGAGTAAAGCAGTAATTAATTAGCTGTTGATTATGTTTGCAATTTTATTGTTGGTCTGTAATTGGGTTCACACCTGTTGGCCAACATAACCAATAATAATAATATTAATAATAATAATAATGTCAATTTTTTCTTTGAATCGATATTAACGTGTGGAAAATATTAGCTCCATGTAATTTTGTTAGCTTTGCAATTCTTCTCATAATTTTAGCCTCAGTAATTTTCTTCGCTGTATAATTTAAATTGAATGTAAATTTTCATGCTCTGCAGTTCCTAACCTCACGTAATTTTTTTGTCTGCATAAATCTGATTTCACACCATACTTTTTTTGGTTTTTATAAATCTTTGCTAGTTTTTTGACCTCGTAAATATTTTGTTGATGAATGTTTTCATCATATAAATTGCCTGAGGTCCAATCTTAATCTCAGACAAGAATTCTTTGCTGTTTAAAAATTCGCGAGAGTGTATGGCGAGTTTAAATGTTGTTTATTGCTCTTTTGAAACTTAAACACTTATTCGGTTGTAGGTTAATATCAGAGTTATAGAAAGTGAACATTTAAAAGAGAATTGGGGTAAACTACACAGAAACACGTGGCAGAAGCGAAGGGCGCGGTTCCTAGTCGGGCTGGCAGCCAAGATTTATAACCACGAGATTGCCACCGTAACGGACTGTTAGCGCGGCACGTTTCTTCGTTAGATAGAGGGGTACTGGGCGGCATGTACTTGCCGATAGAATAAAATCACCGTCGTGGTGGGAGAACAGCCGCAACCTGGAGCCCCAAACTCGGCTCATGCTACAACACCACCTGTGGGTATTTGCTATGTTCTGAAATGAAAATGATATAGTTCGATTGCCACACTCTTATAACGACCTGGGTGCCTCCTCAACTATGGAGTCATAGGCATTCACAAGGAGGCGCTCTGCATGGAGTTTTATTAAAATTTAGTTCTCTTATTGACTGCCATAATTTTAATTCGCCTCCACACGTCTGTGATAACTTGAGTATTTGCATTCAGTTACTTTAATTCAGATTTTTTTTGTTTTTATAAAATTCATTCCAAGTTAGATAAGTTTTTTTTTGTAGCTGAGAACTAAGAGATCTTCAACCTGCGCAACTTAGTCACCGCTTTTTTTTTTCTTTTTTTTTTGTCTGTGGAGGAATAAACGTTTTGTGTCCTCCATATATTTTGTATTTTACTTATCGGTACTTTTCCAACCTTGGGGTCCATCACTTGCATCTGAACGCATTCCGCAATTGTTTAAAATGAATCGCATTCGACACTAGTGTAATTAATGAAAGGCCAGTTAATTAGCGATTTTCCAGTTTAAAATGTTGTGAAACTTTGTAGAATTCATCAATAAGTATGTGTTTTTTTTGTTTTATTGTACGCATTGTTTTAATACAATTTAACTAAAATAATCCCGTAAAAACACTATTCAGGCTTAACACATTTTGTTAAATATATCTAAAATCTAAATGTCTTTACTTAAGCTATCACATTATTCACACTTCAAAACTTCTCATTTGAGATTTATAATATAATAGTTCTTTTACTGCAAATAAACTACATAATTTCAAGGGTTGACCTATTTTGAGAGAAAGGACCTGGAGAATTATCATGAGTTAAATTATTATAATCGTTCCCTCAAAATAGCAGGTGCATTTTTTTAATCCTAATTATTTTCCCACACCTTGAATTTGAACATTTATTCTCGAATTATTACTATGATTTTGACAGCATTTAGTATGTACCTTGTTGTGTTTACTTCATATGTGTTTTGTGCTTTGTTTTATGTGTTACTGGAATTTATTGAGTCCACGACGATGTAGTATTGATGAATTAATTTTGGTTTTATCATTAATTTGAATTAATGCATAATTTGACCTCATTTTTCATTGAGTGTAACATAATTAAATTTTACTTGTTTCATTTCTTGTAATGTTGCTACTCAGTTTGCTATAGTCAAAATGTAGGAGATTTTAACTTTTACCCAAATTAACGCACAGGTTGCGTGACAGAAGCGGAATAACGGGACCACACACTCAGGCTTAGAATTTTTCTCTTTAACATTGTTCACGTGAATATTTATCTGCAAAGCCGGATTTCTCCGGTTTCAGTGAATCAGACCGTCTAGCTGGCTGCCGCCTTTGCGAGGAATGCGAGTGTTTAAACGCACATCGCTTGCTCTAGCCGTGGTTAGGGCAAACAGACCTTTACGAGATGACGCCCTTCGTACCGCTGTCACTATACGTTACCATGCTTTTCACTCATCGTTGTTTTTTCCTGTTTGATTGTTCATATTTAAATTTATTTCAAAGTATTAGTGTATTACCAACCACTTACTTTAATAACGATTTTTCTTTTTTTCTTTACGTGTTTAAATATTTGATGTTCAAAATTTGTATCAATTTGTAAGTTCCGTACAGCCTGGTTCAACAACTTTTCTCTCTCCAGAACAGAGGAATAAACTATTTTAGCTTACACTTAGGAAATAAAAATTCTCTAAAAGCGATTCACTGTTATTATTATTATATATTTTTGCTTTTCTCAAAACAACTGTCTGATATATTTGTATTTTCTTGATTAAAATGCTTGAAAATTCTTTAAGTAACAACTGGAAAGAGAAAATTAAAATTAGATGTTTTTTAAGATATTTTTGAAAGAAAAACTCCCCAGGGTGGTGATACACAGCGACAGCGGCTCAAAGGCTATTTTCTCATTAATGTCTGTTTGCATTAATCACAGCTACAACACCCTACGTGCGATTAAACACTCCCATTCCTGTGTCTTACCTCCATCCTAGCAAAGCAAGTAACTAGACGACCTGATTCACTGACGGTGAAAATCTGGCATTACAGATAAACATTCATATGAACAATGACAAGGCGAGAAAAACTCTCAATTTGAGTTTGTGGTTTCGTCACTCCGGCTCCTATTAAGTTCAAATTTCCTGAATTTTGACGATAACACAATAAATATTGTGATTAAGTACAAGGGAAGAAACAAGCAAACTCCAAATATGCTACATTCTATCAATAATTTTAAACAACAAAAAATAAATTATGTATTAATTCCAGTTATCGATTAAATCAAAATAAGTTCACAAAGACCACATCGTGGACAGAATTCCACTTTTTAATATGAGTCCATGATGATAATTTTCAAGGCCATTTTTTCCAAATGGATCAAGGAATAAGATTAGTTTACTTTAAATGCTATAATTGTGTGGAACGAGAACTGAGAAGTTAATGACGTGTGAATAATATAACAATTTCAATAAAAACTTCCAGAATTTTAAATACATTGTCACTAAAAATTGGAACGGTTAAAAATCCTACCATGAACAGTGAATTTAAAAATTATTCCGGTAGAAGGGACTGTCAAAATTTAAGATTTCTGCTTAGAAAATCGTTAATAATACTTAATAATTACTTAATATATTAATGATACCTGTTGAGGAGGTTTAAACTTAACCTCTGGTAAAATAAACTCTGTGCTATGTTCTCTCCATTCCAATCCATAAACTACCAACCTAATAGTGTGTACGTTGTGTATAACATTTCAACGACTTCACTTTAGGATTAACAAAACATAACAAAATATCATCAGTGATGCCAACCACACAGCGTATGTTATGCTCTCTTCCAACTCCAGAACTTTCTATTGTACGATATTCCTTGCAGTGTTAAAGATGTTGCCTATAACCAAGTTTTAATCCGTTTTAATCTATAAACCTAAATAATTAGCAACAGTATTAGTTTTTAGCTTACTCGTTAAGTGAAAATTTTGGGTTACAATTTATTACTTCATGAAGAGACAAAAACACTCAATAAGTTACAATTGTAATTAAAACTTTTCTAATTTTCACTTTGTAGATCTGACAGTGACTACGATTGGGGCTTAAGCCAACTGGACGCCATAATGGATCGTGTAGACATCACAGGATCCCATTTCTTGGTCCTGACTAACTTCGGAGACCATGCCCTTCACCACATGTTCCCTACTTTGGACCATGGTACTCTGGAACTCCTGTATCCAACACTGAAGAAAGTTTGTGAACAATTCAAGGTCGATTTAAGAATGACATCGCAGTGGGAACTTCTCAAGGGGTCTTTCTTGCAGGTGACGAGGACTCAACCAAACCCCAATCCACCAGATTTACTTAAAAAATATTAAAAAATAAAACCGATGCATAGTCAAATAGAAACCACAGTGTATAATTGGTTGCATATAGTTCTCAAGGTTTTATCGTAGTTTGAAATTAATATATGGGTACGAACTACCAGCTACTTTATCATGATAAAACTAGGTTAATTAAGTCTGAATGATAATGATACAGCATTCTTTAAAAAATCTAAATGTGCGTAGTCGTAAATGATTGCCATTGTAAGCTGGTTGCCTGAGATTTTGTTGCTTTATCGATGTGTTGTACAATAAACAAAAAAAGTTGCTATCTTGTGTCTTAATTATCGCAAAACTTGTTTAAAGGTTGTTGTTCAAAGATAACCGTTCAGTTTAAAAGTGGATCGATATCGAGATCGATAAGTGCTGGCTCGTGTTCAAACTGACAGTAAGTTACACAGTTATTTACGATATTACCATTATAATTTACTAAACTGGTTATAATTGCATATTTATTACAAAAAAAGTAGTCTGAAATCTTTCCACAGTTATTAAAACTGGATAAATCAGGTAGTTTAAAGTTCGGACGTCGTCGTCCAGTTGTTACGTCTGTCACTGATATTACACCGAAAATAAAAAATACTTTAATAGATGCATTCTTGGACCGCTTCCAATAAATATTAATACAGATTTAATCAAGTGACAAAATTGTCGGACTCGATTTTAGCGGATGAGATTATGATCCAGCTTCAAAATGAAAATTAAAGAACCTGGAAAGAATCCTTGACTCACTCCACCCGCCAGAACCTGTTTAGGCAATTCCTTTCATAATAATTAATAACATATCAACATGCATTTAAACGCTTTCTCCAGCTTATTAAAAAATGAACTGGTTTCCCGTTATCGAATAATTATAGTGGATTGATTACCACCAAAAACCACAGTCGGTTGTTGCCTGCCTCCAATTTCAAACAGTGAGTGCGTTTGTCCATTGTGAGATTATTTTAACGTTAAAATAACGCGTGAGTGGGTACCAAAATATTGTTTCTAAGTGCGTAGAAGTATAGACTTTGATGCTAATATTACACATCAGGTTAGAATAATAAGCAGTTGTGGGTAACGGAAGTACAGCTAATTGGTTGATGGTCATGTTTAATTGACTTTGACAAGTATCTGTCTGCTTCAAATCATAATTGCGCTTAAAATATTTTTTTGGTGGTTATTTATAAAAATTCAAAGAAAAGTCGACTTTGTGCTGCGAGTTTGATGAAAGATAGCTATTGCGGAAAAGTTTCAACGAAAGAGATATTTTTATGTATCACTGTTTTTATTCTTTTGTTTGCTGTATATTTTTTGTTGCTTTATTTGTGTCGCAGTTTGTTTTTGTACAACCACAACGTAGTTTCTTTGATTTTCTCTTAAAGTATTCAAATTTGCAACTTTTCTCACAGTATAATTTACCTCACATTCCTTCTGAAGCGTCCTCGATATCTATCTTATACATGCTGTGTATTCAACCACTCGGTAAATTTAAACCATGTGAAATGTTACAATACAATTTTTTTTGTTTTGCTGTTATTAAAATGAGCAGTCATATTTTACTAAACAAATGTTTTAATTATTTTGTGAAGTCAGGTGTGTAGTCGCTTATTTAACTTTAACTTTTAGTTTAACTAATTAAACTTCAGATAACAAAAATATGATCCCAAGTGCAGAAATTACGCAATCATAAAAGTTAAAAGTAATAATAATAAATCGACGTGACTCACTTCACTTACACATACACTGAAGGCGCCCAAATTAGAACAGGGTTATTGGAAGTGTCACTGTCAGAATTCCAATCTGATAAAAGCTCTGCATTATTAGTCTATATTAAAAAAAACAATTCTTGTGTTGTATGTACGTCATTTATATTTTTTTCAATAGTAACCTTATTCTGTTTTCTTATTATTTACATTGTTCGTTGTGACCAGTTGTGGACACTCGGGACCTTTTGGGTAGGTACTTCCATTTGCAACACCATGAGTAAGACGAATATTTGTGATAATCCGGACAAGATTTATTATCCAAGGAAATTTATGTTGCGATGGAAATACCACGAGCTGTGAAGCAACGAGTGGTATTTCCTTAGAGCAACATAAATCGAGTTTGCTAATAAAAGTCTGAATTATAAAAATAGTCATCCTATGAATTGTATTTTCCAAGACTACTATGTAATAAAGTTCTGAAACAAACAAACAAGAAATTATATCAATTTATTAAATGTATAAAAAGTAAAGTTGTAAATAAGTACAATTTATTATGATACACAATACTTTGCGAATTTTGAGAAATTGGTTCCTAGATGATATTTTTGTTTTTGTTATTTAATAGATTTCATTATAGAACTCGAATTTTGGTGCCTCATTGTCTTTACAGCTTTTTGTTCACCAGTTCCAGATTTTATTAGCAGGTTACCTGTTGAGTTAAAAAATTATTATTCTTATTTCAGGTATTTCTTGCCTCAGTCTCGAGATGTCTATTCTACGTTGGTTGTTGTTGCTAAATATCTCATTTTTAATTTTATATGTCTCCTTTTTTGCCAACTATTCCATACTTCTGTCTCTTTTTTTATGTCGTGCTTTTTTATATTCCCAATTATCATTGTTTTTGACTTGTCAGTATTGGATCTTGAGTTCCTTGATTCTTTCTAAATCCACTCCCAGTCTTGTTTCCAGATTTTATTTTTCTGATACACTTGTTATGACTCTGTAATTATTTTCTATACCTTTTTACTTCTCGAGCGTAAGCAAAGGAAGTATTGTGTTCGAGTCCGTCGGCCGACTCTCTACTTTTACATTTTCTCAACCTTTCATGACCCTTAGAAGACGAAGAAATAGGTCTCCCGTTTCCGTCTGTCTGTCCGTCTGTCTGTCTGTTTGTCAGTCTGTCTGCCATCCCGGATTTTTATTAGACAGATAATCTCCGAAATTACTGGACCGATTGTTGTGAAGCTTTGTATTTATATTAGGAATATCATGTAGACGGTAAAACTCTAACCAAAATTTGCCTAATCATCCCCACCAATAATGTGATGACGTCTTTTCAAAATTGTACGTGCAGGAGTTTATGACTCCGAATTGAGTTTTTACTTGAAACGTCCAGGTTTTTTGAAAAAAAAAAATATGAAACAACAATATATTTACTTGTCCCTTCCAAAAAATTGATGACGTCATCTCAAAAGTTTGCCGAATAAGTTCTATCTAAAATGTGTAAAGTATGATGAGTCAATACTTGTGATTTATCATTCCATTCATATTTTTTTAGATTTGCATTTGTTGCAGACGTGCATTTGTTTTCTTGCGCTAACCAGGTTCTGTGAATGTAGTATAGACAAATTATAATCAACCAATTGTGAATTACACCATCAAAAATTAAAACAAAATCCAATGTTTATATAATAAGCGGAAGTCGAAGCAATAAAAAAGTCTGGGTGACCATCGGTATTGTTTATAGTTTCTCTGTTTGACTCTCACGTGTACAATCTCAACAAGTGTTATTGCTTGTTGTCTTAAATTAAAAATGCTTATACATAAATGATTTTGAGTCTCCTCTGCGAATACACGCGGCATACGTGAGTAAACTGTTTCGTTATTTTATTGATTATAAATGAATATTCAAGACGACCCAATTCATTTTCCCGAAAATTTGGGAATACAGTACTTTTGTTTTTAGTATTACACTACATCTATCCAAACTGATATACGTGTCCTTACAAAAATGTTGATGACGTCATCAGATTTTTTTTTAATTGTCCCGCTACAAAAATGTAATGAGAAAAAACATAATAGGCATGAAGTCGTCATGTTTCCGACAGCGAGGGAAGTACTGTCTAAACTCTTTAGACCAATTTTTTAATTTGTAATAGTTCTTCATTTTCTTTTTTATTTAAATATTTAATCATTTTCACAGTAATTTCACACTTCTTTGTTGTTTTTCCCCGATATTATCCTGATTTTATTCTTTTTTGTTTGTTCTACTTTTATTGGGATTTTCTTTAACTATGTCATCCCAGCTTCATCTTGTACTTCGTCAAAATGCTCTAGCCATCTTTGCATAATCTTCTACTTTTATTAGTTAAGTATTCCATTTTTATGTTTCTGTTGACTTGTTGTTAAATATTTCTTCTGTTTATTTTTCTTTTTCATTGCCACAACTTTTATTTATCGTTCTATTATCATTTATTTTCTTTACTCTGTTTTTCAAATTTTCCTATCGTTCTTCTGTATTTGGTTCCAGACAACATTCCACAATTGATCTTTCCATTCTTCTTCTGTGTGTAATTCTTCTCCTTCTTCTTCTTCTTCTTCTATTCCTAACTCTACTATCAAAATCTCCCATATTTATCATTCTGTTGTTTTGTGTTTCATCTATTTGTTCGTAGGGTCTTTCGTAGACTCCACGTAGCCATATAATTATATCTCTTTTGTCCTATCAACAATTCCACTGTCATTATTTTGTTGACTAATGTATCTAACTTCTATATTATCTTTTATATCTTCCTTTTTTGTTAATATGACCACTCCTGCTTCTGCGCTTCTTCTGCTTATTTATCAATGTTTTATCTGTTGCTTCTTCTCTTTTTTTGTTTCTGTCACCTAGATTATCTTTTAAAATTCCATTTGATAATTCTACTTTTTCCACATTTTTAAATCCCTCAGGTTCCAAATATCCTTGATCTTTGCTTTCATCATCTTTATGTACCTCCTCGTAGTGTTTTAAAATAGTACTTTTCTTTCCTGTAGAATTATATTTTCCTATTATTTTCCTTTTCTTCTTATCCATCTATGGTAATCCGTTGGTAACCATTTTTTGATATTTTTCCTGAATCTCTCTGGTTTCCTGCTATTTCATTTATTTTTTCTTTTATCTTGATTCCATCTGTCCTTAGTTCGTTGTTTTTACCTTTTGTTTATGTTGGCAGTATCTAGATAGTTCCATCTTACCTGTTTTTGGTTCTAATTTTTATGCTTCCTTCACTTGGATTTCCAGTTATACATTCTCAAAAATTTTCCATTATCTTCTTCGGATCGCTTATATTTTCTGTTTTTTTTTATTTCTGTTGTTTTCTTCCTTTACCGCTTTTTTGTGTTTTATGAAATTTCAGTTTTTTGTCTTTCGTCAATTCTATTGTCATTTTTCTTTTTCTCTTTTCGTGGGCTTCTATTAATTCACTTACTTTTTTTAAAAGCGTCTTCTGGTTCCATAAATTTAATTTGTATATTGTTTACTTAATTTAGTTCACGTTTGATTTCTGATGTGCACTTTGACCGAACGTATACATATTTAGAAATTCCTTTGTATATGCTCTGTGAATATTTTCAGCATTTTTTTGAGGACTACTCTAAAATTATTTTTAACTATACAGAATGTTTTGTTTTTAAGGCGTAACACTATTTTTTTTTAATGAAACACCCTATATCTTTACATATTTTGATTGACCTCCTCTTAGGCTTTACAACCACAGTTTATTTTTGAAATTATTATGCGACGTTGCCACGTTCCAATTTTGTTGAAATTTTTAGATAATCGAAGGGTTCATCACATTTTGTAGAGAAATAAAGAAAGGTACCCGCTTTGTTGTAGTATAAATGAGATTCAGTTTGCATAACAGAGTGTTTACAAAAATATTTTAATTATTACAATCTTCAAATATCGACGTTTCAGTTTTTTCAAATAGTAGTATGAATTTATTATTTGTCTTACAGGCTTAATAATATTCCCAGTATGGGTACAAATTAACTTAATCTACATAATACAGATAAATCAATAAAATAAATAAAATAAAATAAATATTCGAGTTTTATGTAATAATTGTTTTATTCTTTCTGCTTGCCCACCCCTTGCCATAGTTCCCTTATCTTTCGTACTTGTTTCATCCAGTCTAGTCCTCTTCCATCCTCGTTTAGCACTTCTTCCCTACTTTCCTCCAATTCTCTCAATCCTTCACATCATTCCAGCATATACTCTATTGTTTCTCCCTCTCTCCAACATATCCTACAACTTCTGTCAGGTTCATCCATCCAAAAATTATTCTCTTTCTCTTCATTTCCACACCTAAAGCTCGCCATCATTCTTTTCTCCTTTATATTCTCTCTCTGTGTGTACTTTGGTACTTCATCCTTTACTACTTTTCTATACTCTGCATTATATCTAGACTCCGATGTTCTCAATCTGCGTTCTTGCTTATCTATATCGTTATCTCTTACACTCAGTTCTTCTTTCATATCCCTTCCCATTTCTCTCATTCTCTCTATTTCTTCACATGCATATCCCTTTCCTTCATAATACTTGCCTCTTTCCTGTCAAACATGTTTTCCCCCTTCCTTTCTTATTTATTTCTAACATTCTTGCGATATTTTGCAATCACCTCTCTCACTAAACTTCTCTTCAAATCAAACCGCTTTTTTACCCGCTTCCACTCTCATTTTCTCCCTTTTTGTTTCTTCGCTCACTATATACTTCGGCGTATACTTTTCCAAACCTAATGTCCATTTCAAGTATTTTTCTTGCACTCTCTCTATTTCTTCATATTCCCTCCATCCCCAAATCTCAGCTCCGTACATAAATACACTTTTGATCAAACTATCAAACATCATCATTCTTCTCTTAAAATCATGTTCAAATTTTCTCTCTCCTATTCCCTATCACTTTGTTCGCTTTTCAGACCAGTTCTTGAATATGCGTTCTATCTGAGTTATTGCTCTTTATATATCCTAAGTACTGGAATTCTTTCACCTGTTCAGTGTTCTTCCCTCTCCATGCCCACTCTTCTTTCTTACTTTTTTCCCAAACACCACGATTTTTGTTTTTTCAACATTCACTTCCAATTCCTTTTTTTTACATACTTCTCGAAACTTTTAATCACTGTTTTCATTTCTTCTCTTTTCTTTGCCACAATCACCAAATTATCTGCGTACGCCAACGAGCACATTTTCTCTTTGCCCACTACCACCCCTCCTGTCTGTGCTTTTCTGAACATTTCATCTATATCTCCTAGATAAGCTGCAAACAATGCGGGGCTGAGGGGGCATACCTGTCTCACTCCTCTATTTGTATAAAAACTTTCGCTCTCTATTCCATTTACTCTCGCCTTACTTACTGTTTCTTCATATATTTCTTCCATCTACTCCCTTTCTCCTCAAATACTCCCACATTTTCTCTCTATTCACGCTATCAAACGCTGCTTTGAAATCTATGAACAATGCGTACATTCGTCCACCCTCTCTCCTTATTTCTCTTCCCAGTAAATGCCGCAGGATGTACACATTGTACATAGTACCTCTTCCTTTCCTAAACCCTTCCTGACCGTCTGGTAACATACCCCTTGCTTTCATCTCCTTTCGTAACCTCTCATCTGTATGATTGCGTATATCTTGTACGCCGTATTGAGCAAGGTGATCCCTGGGTAGTTCTTCACATCACTTTTTTGTCCCTTTTTAAATAATGAGATTATTATACCTTCTCTACACTGTCGAGGAAACCCTTTTCCCTTCTAAACTCCATCTACCACTTCCCATATCCTTTCTTTCACTCCTTCTGTCCCGAACATCCACGCTTCGTTCTGGATTCGATCCCCTCCTGGTGCCTTTCCTTTTTTCAGTCTTTCAATCCGTCTTCCTATTTCATCTTCTGTTATTTCCGAATACCTCTCCACATTTCTTCCGTCGTTGTGATTCCTTTATTTATTTTGCAGCATTTTTCCTCACAACCTCCCAATAATTCTATAAAGTGTCTTTTCCATTCATGTATTTTAATTTTCCTAGTGACTTCAGTCTTCCCTCTTCGTTCTTTGTTTATATATCTCCATACTTCTTCTTTTGTTTTTAGGGACTTTATTGTCTTCTCTTCTTCTTCTCGCTTTTCTCTTTTTCTTTCTTCCCATTTTTTCCTATAATTGTCTCTTGCTTTTAGGTACTCTTCTTTCTTTCCCTTGTTATTCTTCCATTTTCTTAAATTTTCCCTTGCTTTTCTCTTCAACTCACTACATTCTCCGTTCCATCCATTATTGCTCCCTTGCCATATGTATGTCTTCCTTTTTTCCGTAGCTTCTACAATTAGGTTGCTCAGTTCTGCTATCATAACTTCTATGTCTTCTTTCACTTCGAATTTCTTTTTTTTTAGTCTACTTCTGTATCTTTGAATTTCCTCTTCATCCCATATTCTTTTTCCTATTTCTTTTCTTTCGTTTCTTCTCTCATGTTTTTCGTAATCTTGCTCTTTTCCTTTGATTTTTATTTCTAGTGGTATATGGTCTGATTCTACCCTTTCCCCCACTTTGAAGCTCTCTATTTCTTCCCACTCCTCTTCGTTAACAATCCCATAGTTTATAATTGATTCTCCCTTAGCTCCTACGTACGTCCATTCTCCTTCTTCATCTCCTTCTTTGTTTCCATTCAAAATTTCCCATCCCATTTCTTCTCTTATCTGCCACAATATTTTCCCTTCTTTGTTATTTGCTTTATCTTTTGATCCTCTTTTCTCTCCCTTTTCTTTATTTATTATTCTTGTTCCCTTATCGCCCACAGTTTTTTCAAATGGAACACCGTATATTTTATTACTGCATCTTATTTATCATATTAGTGGTCTGTTTGTCTGTTTGATAAAACTAAAATAGGAGCTTTAGATTTTTTATAAACACTCTGTATATATATTTTTTTTAATTGCTAGCACAACAAAACGCTTATCTTTGTTTATTCTTCCACAAAATATTGCATAACAGAATTTAAAAAGAAGTTTCAATTTTTTTGTGAACCCTTCGAACGCAAAAAAAACTGATTGTAGAGGCTAAGAAAATGTCAGTCGAAATATGTAGGGTGTTTAATTGAAAAAAACTAAGTTGTGCTTTAAAAACAGAACATTCTTTCTGTATAGTTAAAAGTAATTTTAGAATATAGTCCTTAAAGAACCGTACAACTTTGATCTTTGACTTTTTTCTCTCTCCAATATAATTAATGAGATAATGAGACCCCCGTGCGCTGTATATCGAGTGATGTTTTAAATGTCTGCTCTAGTTGGCCCTGACGTGAATTTAAAAAATCACCCGGTATTAAGTAGTAGTGAATGCAAGCTGAACTAAACATGAACTCTTGGACTTAGTCTTATCTCTGAAAAATCTTTCGGCTTGCATGAAGTTCTTACATAAACGTGACGCATAAAATGCATACGAAAACTTGAACTTCGTTGTTTCTCCGAAAAATCTTTCGGCTTGCCTGAAGTTCTTACACAAAAGTGACGCATTAAATTCATACAGAAACAAAAGAAAATGCAAACAAAAGAGGTTTTTTTTACTAAAATTATTTGTTTAATTTGTTATGCAATCTGGTTCTTTCCAGATTGTAAGTTGAAGCCGTGGTATAGTCAGTATGTTTTAATTACTAACTAGTAAACAAACACACCATAATCTTTATTTGTATACATATCTGTAATTAAACAGACCATAAGATACATATGATACAGATCTATAATAAATATTAGAAGTTTTTGTAGCAAAAATCTAAAATTAGGAGAAAATTAGAAGTTTGTGAGACATGCGTTGCAAAAATGGCAGTGGACGATGTTGTTGGAAATTCTTCCCGGAATTCATTCCAAGCCGCTTGAATTGAGTACTCCCACACACCGTTTACCTTTCGTCCATTTCCAAAATACGACCTAATCATTCAATCAAAAATGTTTGCTGCTCTAATCGGAATGGCACTTAAATTAATACACAAAAGAACTTCTGAAAATCACTGTTTTTAATGTTAAAAAAGGGACGTTGTTAAATTCAGGACGAGATTGATTAATAAATTGACGCAAAGTTTTATAGTAATAATAGATTTAGCACGTTATCGTAACCTTCCCAGGTTCCGGTTTCAACTGTTTTAAATTTCTAAATTCATGATTCAATTTTAATTAATTCCGGAACGAGTCTACCACATTATCCGTCGTTGCCCCACGGTGATCACATTTTAATTCGATCAAAATCCTTGACAAACTTGTTTTGTAGGAACCCGCAGTTGTTTGTTGACGTTATCGTCTTTAAAAATTCCCCTACAAGGTACAAGGTGTTAGGTACAAGGTGTTCATGTGGTTTGTAAGTTTAATCGTGCAAGTGTATACAACGTATCCTAATATAAAATCTAGGTGAGTAGTAAAACATTTGGATTCTCCTCGACGATTTTGAAACGTGCGTGCGCTTGGCCAAAATAAATTTGGTGATTAATTGACACAAACATTTCCAATTTATTTTTATTTGCTTCTCGTGTACACATTTATAAAAAGACAGACTTAAGTTGAAGTAGGTTTGCATGGCTAGCCTACACTATTTCGGCTTTTCCGTAACGAAATTGGCACGAAGAATTTTAAAGGAAAATTCGAGTAAAACACTGGAGTAAATAATATTTACGAAATAGCTGTGAGGACGATAAACTTTATGAAAAAAATCAATTAGCGAATAATGAATAGTGCAAACTGTTTGGTTTTATTTAATTACAACTGTTGTTAAAACGGATAACGTTTGACTTTTTTTAACGTGAATAAAATTATATAAGCTTCTGGTTTTGTTTATTTGGAATTTACCATTCAGCGTTTACATTCGTAAACAAAATCAGTTTATAATAAATTCTTGACAATTTAATATGTTTTTACGAAATTTTGCTAAATAAACACCTTCGGCTATTTTGAATAAATAGAGCCGTGTCTGGTGAGGCTTTTAAAAAAGAAAAAATAAGTGACTCGATTTTCGGAAACATGAAAATATTTAAATAAAGACAACTGATTTCGGAGGTAATATTTTTTGTTTATATTTATTACTGATTTACATGAAACAAGTGGTAATAAAGAATGTTTAAGTAAACTTATTTAAACACCGAAAACTGCATACAATTTCCAGGGAAACACCATTTTAAAATAATTTTGTTGAAGGTCAATATACATACATATATCAGTCTTACCGTGTTTATAATCACAGGTATGTTTCGACGCACATATAAATAAGTACAATAAAGTCCACTCCAAGTTTTTTGCATAATAAAATAGACTAAATACATTTTGTCGAAAGTGTAACAGTAACGTGTATATAAAAATATAATTTTACAGCTTGGTTTAGAACTTTGGTCGGGTGGAAATTCGTTAGTGATACATTTGCACATAAATTTAAATAAACAAAACAAAGTCGTAAAGAATTAAAATTTGTTTTCAAAACTGTTCTTACATTTTCTTTATCTTCGTGTAGTTGTTTAAGCAATTCGAGACAAATTTGGGAGATTTTTCAATTTAGTGTGCTGTTGGAAACAAATCTTTCTATCCTTTGTTGAGATCCTGTCGTTAATATTGCAAAATAAAGTTTAAATAACATTTTTCTAAAAATTAATCATTTTCATACTGCAACTCTTGCAACTTAACAGTTACCTTCATTGTTCAGCAAGTTTTATGATCTAATTTTGTAAAAACATTGCGATGAAGAGTGTAACTTAGTACGCAGTTAAATATGCAAAACACGCATATGCAAATACTTAATATGAATGTCCAATAAAACAAATGACATTTTTAATTATTTGTTGCTAAAGTCCAGGCCTTGTAACGTTTATTTGCAATATAAGAAGTCAAGTCATAACTAAATTAAGTATGTAAAAAAATGCTGTTTACACAGTATTTGTATTTTTTTTGTTATAATTTTTATTAAACCAATTGATTAAATGTTTTTCAAAATTTTACATTAGAAATTATTGCTTGTAATACGGATTAAGTAAGAAAACTAATTTTTTTAAATAAAGTTTTGTACATGTACGTAGTAGCATCTGATGACACTAATATGATTTTTTCAACCGGAACTGGTTCCGGAAGAAAAAAGTTCATTAAACCTTCATGAATAAATCTTGCAATGGTATTATTATTTATCTTTTCCAAAGCTTTTCTGCCAATCAAATATGAAGTGTCACTTTTTTCACTGGTCAAAGTTCCAATTAACAAATTTGCGACGTAACGTCCACATGAATCGGTTGTTTCAGCGACATACTAAATTAGATAACTTGATGAATAGCCTGCTTTGCTTTTTGAAACACTTTGTCCACGTAGTTTTTTGGTACTCCCATCGGGACGTGACTTTATAGTACGCTTTTTAAGAAATAATAATAACAAGGTATTTAGTTAGCTAAAGCTACAATTTGTACATAGGAGCTTAATACTATTTAAGTAACTATACTATACATAAAATGAACACAAGAAGGCAATAATAAGGGATGAATGTATCCTAATAGTATATTAAAGAACGAGTTTCATAAGGCAAATATTGAGGCACGAATCCAAGTTTATAGAACGACCGACGAAGCCGCGAGTTATATAAAGGATGAGTGCCTCAATGGCCTTATGAACGAGTTATTTATACTATTTTTTCTACCGCACACGTTTTTTCCCAAAAATTTAATTGAAATTTGCATTTTTTTTAATCTGGGGACTTTTGTCGTGGTTGGTGATGGGTCGGTCTGACACTAACCACGAAATATTTGAGGTTCGAATTTTCATAACAACAATTGTAATTCGAACCAATTCGAGTTTTTGCAATTTAAAATTGGTTAAAATGTCTTGCGAAGAAGTTACGCGTCCGGAAACATGGGAAATTTTAAGTTTAGATTTGCCACTGACATTCACCTGACATTTCTCGTCATTGCTACCAATCTTACCGATCTAAATTACACCAGATCTATTAAAGAACGCCTTTCCGCTATTAACGAACTGCTGTGACGTCATTTGCGTGCGTTAATAGCTCTATTAGAAAATCAAAAAACGTGGGCGGTAGAAAAATATATATAAAATAAAGAAATAAAGAATTATATTGTAAATTATTACTAAAAATATTAATTAGTTTAAACAAAGTTTATAACTATTAATTTCCTCGAAGGATTTGTTGTATAGTAATTCCCTTACCTGAGACGCTTGAAATTGTTTAAAGTTGGTTGGTCTGGTAACGTGTTATATAGTCTCATGCCCTTGTAAAACAATGAATTTATTGAAGACTGTTTGGTTTTTGACGTTAGATACAAATTTCCTTTTTATCTCGTATTATAGCTATGTTTTGCCTTCATATTTTGATTTTTGTTGTTCAAATACTCAGGTCCCATATGATTAATTAATTTATGTACTAAAAATAAGGTCTGCAGTTTAATGATATCAGATACATCCAACCACTCCAAGACTCTCCTCATGTCAGATATTCTTGCAAGCTTTCCATGTCCGTTTGGCATAGGAGATACAAAATGGTCGGGCAATACATAAAATGTGGTAATACAATCGTTTGGTATATTGTTAAGGAACTAAACATCGACAGTTCATTCCTGATTCGTATTAAAAAATCCATTTTTTTTTGTCAATTTAATTAATGCTCTCTGAATTTCAACTCATCGTCTGTTTGTATTCCTAAATATTTAATTATTTTAACACGATTTATATTTTGGTTTCCTATTTTTACATGTCACGGATAATCTGTATAATTTTTGTTGCTTATGATCATATATTTTATTTAAATCTTCGCCTGACAGGAGGACTAAGGTATCATCTGCAAATAGATGGATAGTGCATTTGTCTACAGCGTTTATTATGTCATTAATTTACGATACGAATAATATTGGACCTAGAACGCTTCCTTGGGGGACCTCATATTTTACATCTACTGATTCAGAAAGAATATTATCACATTTTACTCTTTGTGTTCTGTTTGTCAAATAATTTTCTATCAATTTTATTACATTTCCGTTTATTTCTAATTTTTTTAACTTTTGCAATAAAATTTTTCTGTCTATTGTTTCGAAAGCTCTACTGAAATCTAAGAAAACTGCAACTGTGGTTCTGGTGTTTTCTATTTGTTCCTTCATATCTGCTATTATATTTTGTAGTGCTGTTTCACACTTGTGTTTTTTCCTAAAGCTATATTGATTTGCAACTAGAATTTTGTTGTTCTCGATAAATTCTAGTGACTGATTATACACTGCCATCTCAATTATTTTTTTAATTGTTGGTAAGATATTTATAGGTCTAAACTCATTATATTTGATTGTTCCTACTTTTCTTATAGGTACAATTGTTGATAATTTCAGTTTTTTTAGTATCACACATTCCAATAAAGATATGTTTACTATATTTAATAATGGTTCTGCAACTGCATCAAAGCAATTTTTTGTAATGTCTATACTAATATTATCCGGACTACCTGTGCTTTTTAAGGATGTAACAATATTTTTTAGTTCTCGCATGTCAAGTATTTTGAAGTTATTGATTTTGATATTGGACTCTTGAATTTCCCGTGTTTGTCTTGATTGCGGAATGCTATTGGATAGTTCATCAATGCTATTTACATAAAAATCATTTAACTTTTTTGCTATTATTTCTTTTTTATGTATTATATTTCCTGAAAAATTTATTTCACTTATGTCTGCATTACACTTACTTGATCCTAATAATGTTTTGAGAGTTTTCCACATTGTTTTTTAATTATATTTATTTCCATCTATCACAGTTTCCTAATATTCAGTCTTTTTTGGATTATCGGAACTGAGAAATGCTTTAGACAATTCGAAATTCACAAATATAGCAATGATAAAAATGTGGATACCTTACCCAAAAACGCGGACTGAGAATTTTCATCTAACATTAATTCGGGATACATTTTTATCGTGTCGTGGACACTTTTGGCATTTTAAGGAATATGCGTTTGCATAGAATCTGAGCTTTACTTATATCATTAGATCTATGCTTTATGACAGTCAGAAATTATACTGTGTAATTTTCAATGTGCAATAATTTTTTATAAGTTGCTCTTTTTTAATTCCATATAGATTTGATCGTTCAAAGTTGAATTGATCTCTGCCAGTCAGTTCAACATCGCTGTCTCGAGGTTCATCGGTGTGTAGTTTTCTCGTCCAATTTCGTTTCTTATTTTTATCATATTCTTCATCAGCAGTTAGTAATTGATAGCTTCTTTCTCGTAGTAATTATACATTTCCTCAGAGATACACGTCATAGATATCTACAACTTCACTCATGCATACACCGGGTGACTGATAATGATTGTGATTTTTTTTTGTCATGTTGGCGACATATTTAAAATTATACCTGATTGTCAAAATGAAATTTAGGACACCAAGTCATCTTCTCAGAGCGTTTGTGGTTGTGCCTGCTCCTGTCAAAGTTGACAACTGTAGACTGACATGTTAACATCGTTGCCAATAATTTAGAATTATCAACACAAAAAATTTGCTGAAGAAGAAGGTTGACCATACTGCTGTTATAAAAAAAACGGTCTTAAATCTCTCAAGATATTTAATGCTACAAATTTCAAAGCGAGTGATCGGTTTTTCAAGTATATTACTATCTAGCACTGATAAAGCGTCGTAAATTATATCTTAATCAGTGTAGACTTTGGCCTGCCACCTTAGCACCTTTATTGCGCAAAGTACTTCATCTATGTGTAGATGCGAAGAAAAAATGATACATTTTTAACTACAGAATAGTACTTTTAAATAAAAATGAATTCGTTTGCTGTTCCACAAAGTTATCATTGTCATTGATTTACATAACCTTAAAATGTATACGTGACTCTTCTCAAACGAAAATAACCGACATCGCCAATGCTAGAGTACTATAATTTAAAAAAGAAATAAATCCCAAAGCATACTTGGATAAGTTTTTTTCGATGATGTCGTATCTTTCGACGAACAGGAAAAATAAGACCTGTGAGGGTTAACCATCTAGGAAATTTTTCTACACTATATTTACCATATTTATTACATTCACTAAACAATTACTTCATTTATTACCCTTATTTACGGTATTTACGACAATTACTCCATTACGAATTATTTAATCCCTAATGTATGTATTGTTTACATAATATTTATGGTGTAATGGTATATGACAGATTATTTATAATACAATTTATCTTCTCATTTTTTAGTTTGATTAATTCACTACAAGAAGATTCACCCCAGACAGTACAGAAAAACATATATGTACTCTACTTTTTTTAAACAGAATACTCTATAGTAGTCCCGCAGCAACCTAACACTACAAAATGCGCTGAAACTCCTACGCTGTCGCTATCTCTGTTACAAATGTAAAACTACTGAAGTTCCATTATTGAGGTTGCCTTTTCTTCTTAAAATGTGTAGTCATCTTTTCACAACAAGACACTTAAAACATGTTTAAAATGGTAAATTTGTATAGGAAAATATCGATTTTGCCATTACGCTCCACCCCTCGGTCTGACAACCAATGAAAAATTCATCACTATTGAGATCGAGACGGATGGGTGGAGCTTCTCTTTTTGTTTTCTTTTTTAAAAAAGAAATTAAAAACATGTTTTAAAGTATCATATTGTTCAAAGAATACTATCTATATTAATATAAAAGGCAAAATATATACCCCATCCCACCTCAGTTGTGATGATTTTTTTATTCTTAGAAACTTAAAACACATTTAAAATGGTAAATTTTTGAAAGAAAATACGGATTTTGCAATTAAGCTCTGCCTCCCCTACACAGTATATCAATAAAATAAATTACGGCTGAAATTTCTTTGACAATTTTTACGATATTTCATTTTTCGCTTCTCAGTTTTTCGCTTTTTAAATCTTTAGATTTTCCAATGAAACAATTTTTGACGTTGCTGAATTTTTAGTTTTTCAATTTCCCAATTTCTGGATTAATGGATTTTTTGATTTTTCCTATTCCTCGATTTCTCGACATTTTAGTGTTTCGGTTTTTAGTTTTTCAATTCTTCAATTTGTCAGGTTTTTGATTTTTCGATTTTCCGAATTCGATTTCTCGATTTTTCAATTTTTCGAATTCTCAATTTTTTTATGCTTCAGTTTTGGAATTTCTCTATTTTTCCCTTCTTCAGTTTTTCTTCCATTTTTCGATTTTTTCATATATCAGTTTTAACATTTTTTTGGTGTTCCTATTTCTCACTTTTTAAAATTTTAGATTTTTTGATTTCACGATTTCTTGATTTTTCTATTTCTTAATTTTTCGAATTTTGAAATTTTCGATTTTTCAGTTTTTGATGGTTCATTTTCTCGATCTTTCGATTTTTCGACTTCGGTTCTAGATTTTTTGATTTTTAAAATGTTTGATTTTTGATTTCTGGAGATTTCGATGTTACGATTTTCTGATTGTTCAATTTCACGATTTTTCTATTGTGTCAATTTTCTGATTTTGCGGTTATCGACTTTTTATTTTTCAATTTTTCAATTTTTCAATTTTTAACTTTCGATTTTTCGATTTGTCCTTTTGCGATTTTTCAGTTTTTCGAAATTTTTAATTTTTAATTTTTCAAATTTTTAAATTTTTGACTTTCCAGACTTACGATATTTCGACTTTTTGCTTTTTCGACTTCCTGACTTTTTGATTCCTCGATTTCTCCTTTTGCGATTTTTGAGTTTTTCGAAATTTTTAATTTTTCCAATTTTTCAATTTTTGGCCCTCTAATAATAAGGTATTTAGTTAGCTAAAGCTACAATTTGTACATAGGAGCTTAATACTATTTAAGTAACTATACTATACATAAAGTGAACACAAGAAGGCAATAATAAGGGATGAATGTATCCTAAATATAAAGTAAACAAATAAAGAATTATATTGTAAAGTATTACTAAAAATATTAATTAGTTTAAACAAAGTTTATAACTATTAATTTCCGCGAAGGATTAATGTGGTAATACAAACGTTTTGTATATTGTTGAGGCTCCTCCTTACAGTCATTAAAATCTGCCGAAATACGGCAAAACGCCACTTGCAATATCATCCTTACTATAGCACTTGAAGACTTGTGCGACATATCTACTTGTTCGTGATACAAAAATCTTCATGGAAATAGTTTTTATATTGCATTAAAGGCTTTCGTTTTTTTAATAAAAAATAAAAACAGAAAAACTTATTTTTCTCTTTGAGCCAAAACTATAACGTATTTTGGCTTAAAAAAATCTGACAGTGTAGATAATATTATTGCTCACCTGGGGCCAATAATTATTTTTTCATTAAACTATCCATTTTTTAGTTATTGTTGATTAAAACAAGACCTAAAAAGGGCATTTTTTGTAAATGTAGGCAACCAAACATCTTCTTTCGTCAAGAACGAGCCAAGAAAGTGTATGATTTACGATAAGGGTTGGCCACTATTGAGAGATTAGACTATTAGATTATTTAAAACCCTTGTTGAGAAAGTATGCAAATGAGGTGACCGTAGTGTGTTCTACCTGAAGGTTGTGGAATCGTACAATTATGTAGGAGTATTATATTAATCTAATTTCAGAATAACAAATAAATAACCGAGTTTGGATTTTTTACAAAACTGCCTAACATGTTTCAACAGCTATAATTACTGCTGATCCCAAATGTGAGATAAATTAGACAAATTTTAAAATTATCAATCACTGAAAAAGAAAAGAATAGAACAACTTTTTCCAAAGCACACTATGAAGATTCGATTATATGTGACACTAATAATAATCGAATGTATGTGTTGAATTACTTAATATCTTTATACATATTACAGCCTCTTCTAAATTTAAACATTGACTGAGATAGAATACAATAAATATAATGATATCAAAATAAATAATGGATAATGGTCTGTAAATCATAAATTTTTTTTTTATTATAGGACGAAGCTGCTGATTTCGACTTCATCGTGAATCAATAATTTCTGGGAGCATGGCTTTTAAATAAAATTTTTCCAAATAATTTTCCATTTCTTTCTCCCAAAAATCGTCATTTCTTTCAATTAAAAAATATTGTAAATCAACCTCAGTATATATGATGAAATAACACCATTTTTATATTTTAGTACAATCGAGTCGTAAGTTTCATTGATGACACAAAATTTAATGGTACCGTCTTTTATGGCATCTTTAATTTTTTTATTTCGGGCAGAAAAAGCACACTTAATTTCTATAATTGTATCATTATTAATTACTCCGTCTGGAGACGCTCCCAAAATTTTTTTGCGTTATCTATGAATAAGCCGCATGGTAACACCTTTAAACCTGTCAAACACTCAAATTTAATTCTGGCTTGTTCCTCATGAACTATTCCGAACTGTATAGCGTCGGGTATTTGAATCTACAATTTCCTTAACTTTATTTGCAGTGTTCGTGGTATTTTTCATTTTGCAAATTTTTCCAAACTTGCTAGCTGTCAAACGAATTGATCTTTCTTTTTTCCAGTCATTACTAAGTCGCTGGCCACGAGTTGTTTTTTCAATTGTCACAACATTACACTGTGATAAGATTTTTAAAAAATCGGATTTTTTTTCTTCATACACTTTTGGAACCATATCTGGTATTGATGCTACATCATCTGATTCATGATAATTTTGAAATTTGTCTAACTTGGGATCAGCAGTAATTATAGCTGTTGAAACAAGTTAGGCAGTTTTGTAAAAAATCCAAACTCGGTTATTTATTTGTTATTCTGAAATTAGATTAATATAATACTCCTACATAATTGTACGATTCCACAACCTTCAGGTAGAACACACTACGGTCACCTCATTTGCATACTTTCTCAACAAGGGTTTTAAATCCGTCTAATCTCTCAAAGTGGCCAACCCCTATCGTAAATCATACACTTTCTTGGCTCGTTCTTGACGAAAGAAGATGTTTGGTTGCCTACATTTACAAAAAATGCCCTTTTTAGGTCTTGTTTTAATCAACAATAACTAAAAAATGGATAGTTTAACGAAAAAATAATTATTGGCCCCAGGTGAGCAATAATATTATCTACACTGTCAGATTTTTTTAAGCCAAAATACGTTATAGTTTTGGCTCAAAGAGAAAAATAAGTTTTTCTGTTTTTATTTTTTATTAAAAAAACGAAAGCCTTTAATGCAATATAAAAACTACTTCCATGAAGATTTTTGTATCACGAACAAGTAGATATGTCGCACAAGTCTTCAAGTGCTATAGTAAGGATGATATTGCAAGTGGCGTTTTGCCGTAATTCGGCAGATTTTAGTGACTGTAACGAGGAGCCTTAAGGAACTAAACATCGACAATTCATTCCTGATTCGTCTTAAAAAACCCATTTTTTTTGTCAATTTAATTAATGCTCTCTGAATTTCAACTGCACTGATAAAGCGTCGTAAATTATATCTTAATCAGTGTAGACTTTGGCCTGCCACCTTAGCACCTTTATTGCGCAAAGTACTTCATCTATGTGTAGATGCGGAGAAAAAATGATACATTTTTAACTACAGAATAGTACTTTCAAATAAAAATTAATTCGTTTGCTGTTCCACAAAGTTATCATTGTCATTGATTTACATAACCTCAAAATGTCTACGTGACTCTTCTCAAACGAAAATAACCGACAAAATGCGCTGAAACTCCTACGCTGTCGCTGTCTCTGTTACAAATGTAAAACTACTGCAGTTCCATTATTGAGGTTGCCTTTTTTTCTTAAAATGTGTAGTCATCTTTTCACAACAAGACACTTAAAACATGTTTAAAATGGTAAATTTGTATAGGAAAATATCGATTTTGCCATTACGCTCCACCCCTCGGTCTGACAACCAATGAAAAATTCATCACTATTGAGATCGAGACGGATGGGTGGGGCTTCACTTTTGGTTTTGTTTTTTAATTAATAAACTTTAATTTCGCTTTCTATAAACCGGGTCTTAGTTTTCTTTGTAACACGATTACTTAAGAACAATTTCACATGGTAATGTCTGGTAGAAAAGTAAGGATTTTACAATTAACCTCCGTCCCTCGGTCTACGACGAATAAAAAAAATCATCAGAATTGAGAGGACGGGTGGGCGGGGCTTATAGTTTGCCTTTTCTTTTATATACATAACCAACTTTTCAGAACAAAAAACTTAGAACATTGTTAAAATGATACATTTTTTTTGGATTTTGCAATTACGCGTTGCAGCCTAATTACAAAATCGATATTTCTTAATACAAATTTTCCATTTTGAACATGTTTTAAGTTTCATGTTGTGAAAATAAGTCTACACATATTGAAACAAACAGGCAAAATGTAGGCCCGCCCACCCGCCCTATCTCAATTCTGATGATTTTTTTTATTCACCGTGAACCAAAGGGGCGGAGCCAACTGTAAAATAGTTATTTCTTTACAAGAAATTAAAAACATGTTTTAAAGTATCATATTGTTCAAAGAATACTATGTATATTAATATAAAAGGCAAAATATAAACCCCGCCCACCCACCCCATCTCAATTGTGATGATTTTTTTATTCTTAGGAACTTAAAACACATTTAAAGTGGTAGCCGCCTCTAGGTCTTGCCAACGAATGAAAACTTCATTACTATTTAGATCAGGACGGGTAGGGGAGACCGGGGCTAGTTGGCGCACTTTTTACTTTAGATCTTTTATTTCCGTTTTGAAACCGTTTATGGAAGGTTTATCAGTGTTAGAAGAAAGGTGGAAGATCCAGCAACATTTAGACACTGCTAAACCACGTCTACATTTATGTAAAAATTTGTTTTGATTTTTTTTAAAACGCCTTGCAATTGCGCCAAATTACCCCATTGTCGGGGCAAGTAGGCGCATGTTAAGAGGCATGTTGGCATATGACTAAATTGATAGATAATTAAGTCACAGAAAATTTATTAATAGATAAAACAAAAACCAAGGTTTATTCTTTGGTAAAAAAAGCAAAAGCAGCAAAACACAAAATTTTTTCTAATTTACTGACTGAAAATGTCAATCTTCGTCAGATGTGCAATTATGGCACACATAATGATTATCACCATCGGTGCACTTTTCATGAACCCACATATGGCATTCAGTACACTGGATCCATTTCTCTTTTGAAGCGCTGTTAGAAAACCTATCTAAACATACAAGACAGAAAGTATCTTCTTCATCGGAATCAGTTTCCTCGTCAGCAACTATATGCTTCTTAGTGTTAACGCTTTTCATTTTTTTTTTTTTTGAAAGACATTTCTCTTTATTCCTTTTTCTTTGGCTCCACTATTGTTTTTTTTCCTTTTGTTTTTCTGCTCTTCTTCTAATGTGTCTTTAATTGGCGTATCTGTTAATATGGCTGTTACTCGTCTTTTTCTGCTAGTACTTTTTAGCTTTTCTGGTGCTGCTTTTGGTAGCGGTCGTATATTTTCTGGTGTAGGAGGTGGGGGGGGTATTCGATGGAGATCTGCGAGATGAGGGACCAGGTTGTGGCTCGCTAAAGTTTATTTCAGCTGGATCTTCTTCAATGGTCACGTTAGCTGGAACATCTTGAACATTTTCTGGGTTCGGTCTGTCTGTGACATATCCAGGCATATACTCTTCATCTTGAAACACATGCGCATTATATGGAAAAATTCCTGTTACTGCAAATCCGGCTTTTATGTTAGCAGGAGAAGCAGCAAGAGGCAAACAAGAGTTTACAATTTCAGGAATGTCATAAATAGTCATCGTATGGCCAGGGTGATTGGTCATCCATGCATCGCAAGAAGAATTCACATATTTCTTTAACGGCCCATAAACACTTCTGTCTAATGGTTGTAGTTTATGGCTACAGTGAGGTGGAAAGGATAAAACCGTGACTCCATTTTCTTTGCAATAATTTAAAGCATCTATGGACAGATGTGAGTCGTGGTTATCCAGTATAAGCAGGGAAGGCCTTTCCCTAGATGTTTTTGAATGTTTAACAAAATGTTTAACAAAAGCAAAAAAATGTTCGGCGTTCATCCAGCCTGACGGATTTGCACTTCCTGCACTGCTTGGTGGTGGTGCATTTCTTAAAAAGTGATCTCTAAAGTGTACTCGAGGGAAAATAAAAAAAGGTGGAATAGAATTTTCCGTAGCGGAAACTGCTAAAGCCAATGTCACTAACGTTCCTCGTTCAGCCGAGACAATCTTTCCAATTTGTTTATACCCACGCCGGCCAATCACTCTGTCCGGTTTTTGCACAGTCGTTATTCCCGTCTCGTCCATGTTCCATATATCCCCGGACTCAAGCTTAAGACGATCCAGCACTGTCTTTAAATTTTCGAAAAATCGGTTAACATTTGTTCTATTAAAATTTGAAGCTCTTGCCAAGCTGGTAGCCTCTGGTTTTCTTATGCTAAGCTCCACATTTCTTTTCAAATACCCGGAGAGCCAGTCTTCTCCTGCTAATTTATTTGTTTTCCAAGATTCAGGTATTTTTATTTTTAACGCAGTTGCATATTGGAAGGCAAACTGTCGAACTTCTTTTGGAGTGAGTCCATAATAAATATCCGACGCTTTTTGCAAGTATTTTTTCAAGTTATTTTCTTGTTCTAAACTGAACACCTGTAGAAGCAGAAGAGTGGGTAGGTATGTGTGTATGTATATGCCTACCTAGGTGTTTAAAAAATTTCTTACCTGTCTAACTTTTTTATAACCAGGCTGAAGAACGTGACCTAGTGTGGCTTGTTTGCAGTACCTTGTTAATGTTCTAGGAGGAATATCAAAGTCTTTTGCTACACTTCTAATTGATCGTTTCTCATTTTTGATTATTTTTACGGCTTGTGCTACAATATCCGGTGGAACATTTGCTAGTTGTGTCTTTCTTTTGTTGTTACGCATGTCTGCCAATCAAAGATGTTCACTTCAACAAGGTTTTTTAAACCTGACTATGTTTTAAACCTCCTGGGGTAACTTGGCTCAATGAGTCAACTAGCCCCTTAATGACTTAGCCAACTAACCCCTGGAGTATTTACTACATTGAAGACTAATTTACAGCAACAATTGAAAAATTATTGCATACTGTATCAATGTATCACATTGAGAACACTTTGAACTACTTACCTGATTAAAATTATTTAAACAAATACCGTTAGATCTTAAAATTTAGCAACTTTTCTAAGGAAGACGAAATTTACTCACTGACTACAAACACAAAGAAGTTGCTGTGTTTTCTAACTTACCGACTCTACGATGCTATAGAGTTTTATACAGTTGGAAGCAGATGTCAGCATGACACAGTGCAATTTTAAAAGAATTCTGTTACGATGTTTTTTAATTATTGCCACCGAGTCAACTTACCCCTGTAGCCAACTAGCCCCGGTCTCCCCTATGGGTAGGACTTAATCTTTGGCTTTAATTTTTTCTTAATATATGTACATAGTATTCTTTGAATAACACGATACTCAAAAACATGTTTTAATTTCTCGTAGAGACATAAGGATTTTGCAGTTAAGCTCCGCCGCCTTCTTGATTCACGACGAATAAAAAAAATTATACAATTGAAATAGGGCGGGTGGGCGGGGCTACATATTTCCTTTTTTTGTTAATATGTGTAAAAAAAGGAAGAAAAAATTAATAAATACAGAAAGAAATAAAGAAAGAAAAAGAGAACGAAAGCTATGGAAAATTTTCAAGTTATATCAAGTAGGATGGAAGAGGAATTTTAATTGGTTTATATATTACTTGCTTGTAAAAATGGCACCACGCTTTTTTGAAAACACAGTATATCAATAAAATAAATTACGGCTTAGAAATTTCTTTGGATAATTTTTACGATTTTTTAATTTTCCGCTTCTCAGTTTTTCGATTTTTAAATTTTTCGATTTTTCAAAGAAACAATTTTTGACGTTGCTGAATTTTTAGTTTTTCAATTCCCCAATTTCTGGGTTAAAGGATTTTTTGATTTTTCCTATTCCTCGATTTCTCGACTTTTCAGTGTTTCGATTTTTTAGTTTTTCAATTCTTCAATTTGTCAGGTTTTAGATTTTTCGATTTTCCGAATTCGATTTCTTGATTTTTCAATTTTTCGAATTCTCAATTTTTTTTATGCTTCAGTTTTGGAATTTTTCCCTTCTTCAGTTTTTCTTCCATTTTTCGATTTTTTCATATTTCAGTTTTTACATTTTTTTGGTGTTCCTATTTCTCAATTTTTAAAATTTTAGATTTTCTGATTTCGCGATTTCTTGATTTTTGTATTTCTTTATTTTTCGAATTTTGAAATTTTCGATATTTGTCACTTTTTTTATGGTATCATTTTCTCGATCTTTCGATTTTTCGACTTGGGTTTTAGATTGTTTCTTTTTTAAAATGTTTGATTTTTCGATTTCTCGATTTATCGAGATTTCGATGTTACGATTTTTTGAATGTTCAATTTCTCGATTTTTCTATTTTGTCAATTTTCTGATTATTCGGTTATAGATTTTTTGTTTTTAAATTTTTCACTTTTCGATTTGTCCTTTTTCAGTTTTTCGAAATTTTTGATTTTTAATTTTTCAAATTTTTAAATTTTTGACTTTCCAGACTTACGATTTTTCCATTTTCCCACTCTTCAGTTTTTCGATTTTTAAATTTTTCGATTTTTCAATGTGACTATTTTTGCCGTTTTTGAACATTTGAATTTCTCTCTGTTTAGATTAATCGATTTTTTTATTTTTAACATTTCTCGATTTCTCGACTTTTCAATGTTTCGTTTTTTCAATTTTTTAACTCTTCAATTTTTCGATTTTTTTGTTTCTCAAATTTTAATCTTTAATTTTCAGATTTTTTTGTTTTCGTTTCTCTATTTACTACTTATCAATTTTTCGATATTTTAATTTTTCAATTTTTCGATTTTTCAATTTTTCGATTTCTCGAAATACCAAAATTTTAATGTCCGATTTCTTAATTTTTCAATTTTTCGATTTTTCAATGCATCAATTTTTGACGTTTCTAAATTGTCAGTTTTTGAATTCCTCAATTTCTCAACTAATTGATTTTTTATTTTTCCCATTTCTCGGTTTCTCGACTTTTCAATGTTTCGATTTTTAGTTTTGCAACTGTTCAGTTTTTCGATTAAAAAAAAAATCATTACAATTGAGATAGGGCGGGTGGGCGGAGCTTATATGTTGTCTTTTTTCTTAATATACCTAGTCGTCTTTTCAGAACAAGAAACTTAAAACATTCATACAACAAAGATAAAATTCTTGTAGACAAATATGGATCTTGCAATTAGGCCCCGCCCCTCGAACTGACAACGAATGAAAAATTCATTACAATTGAGAATTGAGATCGGGGCAGGTATGAGTGGGGCCTAATCTTTGGCTTTATTTTTTTCTTAATATACACAGTATTATTTGAATAACACGATACTCAAAAACATGTTTTAATTTCTCGTAGGATTTTGCAGTTAAGCTCCGCCTTCTTGGTTCACGACGAATAAAAAAAATCATCACAATTGAGACAGGGCGGGTGGGCGGGGCTACATTTGGCCTTTTTTTTCTTAATATGTGTAAACTTATTTCGACAACAAGAAAAAAGTAATTCTCCACTTTTTTCTACAACCCCTTTAAATACCACAAAAGTTGACCATCGAAGTTACTATCAACGGCAACTTCAACGGTTCTAGAAGAAATGACATTAATTTTCTTTTTTTAATACAAGAGGGTATAATTTTTCAATACATTAAATAGTGCCCTTTTTTGTCTTTTCAATGATATATCACATGAAACGATGTTGTTTACTTGAATGTTTTAAAACGTCCTTAAAATAAAAAAAAAAGAAATTTAAAACGATTAAAAATCAAAGTTCAAGCCAAAATAAAATGATACAAAAACAACTTTAAATTAAATATTCAAATTGACGACCTTATACTTTTAAACAACATTCTGCTGCATGAAGTAGACCCTGACTTGTTACTACTTGTAACAGTTCTGAGTTAATCCTGTCACATTCTACCCTAATTATTTGCTCAAGGTCTTCTCTTAGAGGTTTTTGATACACCCTAGCTTATAAATAACCCCACAAAAAAATCGAGAGGTGTTAGATCTGGAGATCTCACAGGCCACCGATTTGCTTCATTTTTGCCAATCCATCTACGAGGAAATGTATCATTCAAATAATCTGTTATTATTCGCGCGTTGTGTGGTGGTGCACCATCTTTCTAAAAATACATTCTTTCTCTCACGACGAATGGAACATCTTCTAGTAAGTACTAATAACACAGGAAGTTCGTTTACAATATTTTTAAAGCTTCTTGATGAATACTGTTATACCGAGTCAGATATAATTGAAAAGAGAAAAAATACTCTCTTTTATTGTACTACAAACTGTACTATTTTAGGTCTAGAAAAAAAGTTTGTGTCATTTCCGAGGAAACTGCAGCTAATTCGATGCCAATGGTCTACTCATTTAATAGATTGTATTACATATATTGAACATACAAATTTCAAATTTTGATGTTTTAAAATATAATTGAGATATTTGAGTGGAACGGGTACGCTGGGACACCCGGTATGTTTGATAATTAATAAATACGTATGTAATTGTGTCAAAGTGAAATTATTTCTCCAAGTATTTATTTATTTTAATGTGACTAACACCCAATACGACAATTTTTTATTGCCTGACAGTATCTGACAGTAACTAGCTAATAAACCTCTTATTCTTGACTTTTTTAAGAACTGAATTAAGATAGAAACAAGGTAAAGTGGTTTTGGAAGCCTTTTTGAATTCTTTACAACTTTCCCTTTTACAACTTTGCTAAAGGAAAAACTATTGCGTTTATTTAAATTTACTGCAAAAGTCTTGTCAGAGTTAATTAAAATTTACGTTATGTTGTTGACAAGGTTTAAGTGTCGGTTTTAAACGGCGTATAAGTAATTAAAAATTATAATCCGCCAGAGTGATAAATATGTACACTAACTGACAAACACCTGAAACAAGTTAATGTAAATTTAAATGCGTTTCTATTGACGTCATGGAAATAGATCGATTTTGCTAATAGTTTTCGTAATCTTTTTAACAAAGGTGAGGCTGTTTTATTAGACAATTTCTGTTTTTCTCTAATTTAAAACTCTAATGTCTCCCTGAAGTTTATTATTCTGCCCTTACTTTCAACGCTAAAGACTGCTATATTAAGGCGGAGTTTGGGTGGGTGGGCGGGGCATCTTTCTTCGTGTGAATAATCCAATTCGCAGTCAGTTTCACACAAACGAATCTATTCTGATTATTATTTATTTTGGCAGATGAAAATTTTATTCTTTTTTTTAGAGCTGTAGGATGATATACTAATATGTTTAGGTTGGTAGCAAGGAATAATTTTGATTTTTTTTTGTTATGAATTATTCTGATTCGTTTAACATACCTAGATTGATCCTTTCATATTAGATAAGGATTAATTTATTGTACTATTGTATCGTTATTGTTTCATGATTGGATTGTTTTGGAAATATTGCGTCCGAAATTATCATAATGAATTTCAGCTTTTTATGAATGAGCTCATTATAATGTGTAAAAAAAGACAAGTTTGAGGATTAACTTAATTTGAAATGGTGTCATTGTGTCCATTGACTTTAATTTTAATTTGTAATTATTTCATTGTTGATCTTGACAATTCCATGTGAATTTTCCAAATCAGGTACAAACAAGTTTCGCCGTCTACAAAACCCGATTCAATTTACACAAAATAATAAAAACACACATATTTCTGGTTACAATCTCGTGGGAGGCCCGACCAGACGTGTCCTCCACATATTTTTTCCACGCTCTAAATCCCACAAAACCGTTGTCACATTCTCATCATAACAAAATAAAATTCGCTTTGATAAAAATAAAGTCGACCTTTCAGCGCTGATGAAGCACTTTCTAATTGTTTATAGTTGATTAAACGCACAAACGCACTTTGAAAAACATGAATAATAACTTGGTAAAAATAATTTCAGACTTGTGCAATCCTCTGTTCGTCTTGGATGATTCAATGCCATAATTTTAGAAGAAGATGACTGTGAAAGCGACGAAATTTAAATCTAGTCTGGGTATCAACTATCCGAGTCTACGAGATGACCCTTTAAGGACAGGCCTGCGATGGCTGGCGGGGAAAAGGGCCGACGATGGGGCGGAAGGGCTGTGGAGGATTCACGATAAGTTGTACGAGCTGACTGACTTTATCGAGAGGCATCCTGGAGGACCGGAGTGGTTGGAACTGACCAAGGTACTTTAAAAAAATAACAATAGTAAAAAATAAAAATGACGCTATGTTTTAGGGCACTGATATTACAGAGGCCTTCGAAACACATCATTTAACGGTAGCTCCGGAAAATATGCTCAACAAATTTTATATCAGGGATGCTAAGAGTCCCCGGAATTCACCCTTCACGTTTAAAAATGATGGCTTCTACAGAAAGTTGAAAACTAATATTACCAAAAAATTGGCGGAGATTCCAAAAAGACCAGCAGATCGCTCTAAAACGATTGCCGATTTGTTGGTTGCTAGTTATATAGGTTTAGCACTTTTAGCTGTGATTTGGAAGAGTTTCACTTGTGGGATGCTGTCTGGGATTTTCTTGAGTCTAACGTGTATTGCAGCACATAATTTTTTCCACCAAAAAGATAATATTAGGATGTATTATTTCAATTTTACGTTAATGGATTATTCGTAAGTATACATACACATTTTCCTTAAATAATTAAATTTATTAAGTTCGGAACAAATATTTTACGGTACACTTTAGCTAAGGCAGGCGGTTTATTTTTTTAATAAGATTAATGTACCGTAGTTATAATTAAAAAAAATATAATAAATGTGAAAAATCATTCGCACTGATTAATGCTATAGGAATGTACCTAATGAAGCCTCTAAATGTGTAATTTCGTTCAAGGTTTTAGTGTTACACAACACTAAAACCTGTAGTATGTTGGAGCAATATTAGAAAAATACCTGCGTAACGAAGAAAATTAGACCACAAAACTTTTTAAATATCTTGAATTTAAACCTTTTCTGTATAGGTGTAATTTTACTTACATAGGAATATTCTAAAAAATCTAAAACTATTCCTGCAAATTTTGCACATTTTGGCAATTTTCCTCGTGACAAATGTATGATAAACATATTTTCGTAATAATTTGGCAAAAGATGTAATCGCTGGTTTAACTAAGCATAAATGATTCAAGTTTTAATGGTGCAAGATGATTTTCGAGCATGACTTTCCACAAGAATCGACAACAACATATTTAGGTTTTTGTATGTTTCAGAAATTTTCAAAAATGTCGCAATGTACCCAAAAATCTCTCATTCTGCTTGTTTTTTGAAGTGTTGCTGAAAAAATCAAATTTATTTTTACGTTAATAAATACAGAAAGAAAGAAAGAGAGAACGAAAGCTATGAAAAACCTTTATAAAAGTTTATATATTACTTGCTTATAAAAATGGCACTATATTTTTTTGAAAACACAGTATGTCAATGATATAAATCCACCAGTGAAGACGACGGAAATTTATTTGACAATTTTTACTTTCCGAGCGTCTGCCTATCCGTCTGTCTGTCTGTCTGCCGTCTCATCTGTCCGGATTTTTATTATATCTCAGAAAATACTGAACCGACTGTTGTCAAACTTTGTATGTAGGTATGTTAAGAATATCAGGTAGGTGGTAAAACGCTAATCAAAATTTGTCTCTTCATCTCCACCAACAAGAATGACGTACGTGTTGAGTTTTACCTTTACCAGATTTTGGGGAAAAAAATCTAAATCGCATAACAAAATTTTACAATTTAACTTTAAAATTGCCAAATCGAATACTTTGAAGTCTTACAAAGGTCTTAAAGTTATCGGAAATATGGTAAATCGTTAATTGAAATTTATCTGGTAATCTCCTACAGGCATTATCCAATATTTTTTTAGTCTTCAATTTTCGATTCTTCTAATTTTGGATTTCCTGATTTATTCATTCTTCGATTTATCAATTCCCGATGTTTTCAGTTTTTCGATTTTTTCATTTTTCCGCTTGTCAGTTTTTCGATTAAATCTTTCGATTGTTCAATGAAACAATTTTTGAAGCTTCTGAATTTTTACTTTTGCAATTTCTGAATTTCTGGATTAATAGATTTTTGATTTTTCCTATTCCTCGACTTCAGTATTTCGATTTTCTAATTTTTCAATTCTTCAATTTTCCAGGTTTTTGATTTTTCGAATTTTCGAATTCGAGATCTCGATTTTTCCATTTTTCGAATTCTCAATTTTTGATGCTTCAGTTTTGGAATTTTTCTATTTTTCCCTTCTTCAGTTTTTCTTCCATTTTTCGATTTTTTGACATTTCAGTTTTGGGTTTTTTCAGCTTTTCTATTTTCCAATTTTTACATTTTTTGGTGTTTCTATTTCTCTATTTCTCAATTTTTAAAGTTTTAGATTTTTTGATTTCTCGATTTCTTGATTTTTCTGTTTCTTAATTTTTCGAATTTTGAAATTTTCGATTTTTCAGTTTTTTGATGGTTCATTTTCTCGATCTTTCGATTTTTCGACTTGGGTTTTAGATTTCTTGGTTGTTCAATTTCACGATTTTTCTGTTTGTCAATTTTCTGACTTTTCGGTTATCGATTTTTTATTTTTTAATTTTTCGAATTTTTAAATTCTTCACTTTCCAGTCTCACGATTTTTCCACTTTCCCACTCTTCAGTTTTTCGATTTTTCAATGTGACAATTTTTGGCGTTTTTGAACATTTGAATTTCTCATTGTTTAGATTAACCGATTTTTTTATTTTTTCCATTTCTCGATATCTCGACTTTCCTATTTCGCTTTTTCAGTTTTTCAACTCTTGAATTTTTGGATTTTTAAGGTTTTTCGATTTTTTTGTTTCTCAAATTTTTTACTTTCAGATCTTTTTTTGTGTTTGTCTCTCTATTTCTCAATTTTTTGATATTTTAATTTTTCATTTTTGAAAATTTTGTATATTCCGATTTTTCAATTTTTTATTTTTTAATTTTTGTATTTTTTGATTTTTCGTTTTTTCAATTTTTCGATTTCTCGATATATCCAGATTTTAATGTCCGATTTTTTAATTTATCAATTTCTCGATTTTTCAATGCATCAATTTTTGACGTTTCTAAATTTTCAGTTTTTCAATTTCTCAACTAATTGATTTTTTATTTTTCCCATTTCTCGATTTCTCGACTTTTCAATGTTGTGATTTTTAGTTTTTCAATTGTTCAATTTTTCAATTTTTCGAATTTTTGATTTTTCGATATTTTAAATTTTCGATTTTTCTACTTTGATTGTGTGACTTCAATTTCTCAAATTTTCAATTTTTCGATGCTTCAGTTTTGGGATTTTTCTATTTTTCCTTTTTTCAATTGTTCTTCAATTTTGAGATTTTTCGGTATTTCAGTTTTGGGTTGTTTTCAATTTTTCGATTCTTCCACTTTAATTTTTAATTTTCAGATTTTTTTGTTTCTCTATTTCTCAGTTTTTCGATATTTTAATTTTTTGGTTTTTAAAATGCTTGAAGTTTCGATACCTCGAGTTCAATGTGATTTTGGCCTATTTCGATTTCTAAGTTTTTGCTTTTTCGATTTTTCAACGTTTTGATTTTTCGATTTTTCGTTTTTACGATTTTTCAGTTTTTCGAACTTACGATTATTTTGTTTTAATTTTTTTTAAATTAGATAATTTTTCAAGTGTTGGATTTCCTAATTTTTCAACATTTCAATTTTGGGAACTTCTCAATTTCTGGTTTTTTCAGTTTTTCGAAATTTTTGATTGTTCGATTTTTAATTTTTTTGATTTTTTAAGGTATCAACTTTTGACGCTTCTAAAATTTCAGTTTTTCAGTTTCTCAATTTCTCGATTCTTCGATTTTTCGGTTTTTCAATTGTTCGATTTTTCAGATTTTTGATTATTCGATATTTTCAATTTTCAATTTTTGGACTCCGATTTTCCGACATCGATTTCTAAATTTTCAATTTTTCGATTTCCTAGTTTTTCGATGCTTTAGTTTTTCTTTCATTTTTCCATTATTCAATTTTGCCTCCATTTTTCAATGTTTCAGTTTTGGGTAGTATTTCGGTTCTTCAATTTTTTAATATTTCGACTTTTGATATTTTTGTTTCTCAAATTTTAATTTTTCGATTGTTCAGTTTTTCGATTTTTTGATGTTTCTATATATTTTTTCCTTTCTCAATTTTTCGATGGATTTTGATTTTTCAATTTTTAAAATTTTAGTTTTTTGGATTTCTCGCTTTTTCGGTTTTTCATTTCTTCTTCGGTAAGTATTTCTATTTTTTTTATTTTTTGCATTTTTAAATTTTAGGTTTTTCAGTTTTTTGATGGTTCTTTTTCTGGATCATTCGCCATTTCGATTTTCAGGTTTTAGGTTTTTCGGTTTTTAAAATGTTTAATTTTTCGATTTCTCGATTCATCGACATTTCCGTGTTTCGATTTTTTGATTATTTAATTTCTGGATTTTTCAATTTGTTAGTTTTTTGATTTTTGGGTTATCGACTTTTTTTATTGTTAAATTTTTGAATTTTCGAATTTTTAACTTTTCGATTTTTCGATTTTGGCCTAGTTTGATTTCTCGATTTTTTGCTTTTCCGATTTTTCAGTTTTTTAATTCTTCAATTTTTCGTTTTTTTATTTTTTGGATTTTGCAGGTTTTTTATTTTTCAAATGTTTCGACTTCGATTTCTCTATTTTTCGATTTTCCAATGTTTCAGTTTTGGGATTTTTCCATTTTCCTTCTTCAATTTTTCTTAGAGGTTTTCGATTTTTCTATATTTTAGTTTTGGATTTTCTCAGTGTTACGATTCTTCCATTTTCCGGTTTTCGACTTTTCGATTTTTTCGTTTCTCAAATTTTAACTTTTAGATTTTTCAATTTTTAGATTTTTTCATGTACCTATCTATTTTTCTATTTTTCGATTTCTCGATTTCCCAATTTTTCTATTATTTTATTTTTAGAATTTTTAATTTTATATTTTTTAATTTTCTGATCTTTCGATTTTTCGGTTTTTAAAATGTTTGATTTTTCGAATTTTCAAATTTTTGGTTTCTCGATTTTTCGAGATTTCGATGTTTCGATTTTTTGATTGTTCAGTTTCTCGTTTTTTCGATTTGTATTTTTTTTAATTTTTCGATTATTGACAACTTTTTTTTAATTTTTAAATTTTTAATTTTCGATTTTTCAATTTTTTGCTTTTTCGACTTCTGGACTTTTTGATTTTTTTCAATTTCTCGATTTCTTATTCGATATTTTTTGTAAATTTTTAATTTTCAATTTTTCGAATTTTAAAATTTTTGTTTTTCAGTTTTTCGATTTTATGATTTTTTAGTTGCAAGTTCTTGACATCTCGTTTTTTCGGTTTTTAAAAATTTTCTACAATTTTTGGATTTTCAGATACCTGGAATTTTCAAACTTTCAATTTCCCAATTTTTCAGTATTTCAAGTTTGTAAACTTTTCAGTTTCTGGATTTATCAATTTTTCGATTTTTTGCTGTTTCGATGGCTCGATCTTTGGATTTTTTGCCTTTTCGATTTTTAAATATGTCGGTTTTTTGATATTTAAAATGTTTTCTTTTCTCAATTTCTCGATTTATCGATATTCCGATGTTTCAATTTTTTGATTTCTCGATTTTTCAGTTTTTCTATTTTTCAATTCTTCAAAATTTCTGTTTCTTGCAATTTTTCGAATTTTCAAATTTTCAATTTTTCAGTTTTTTGATGTTTTGATGTCTCGGTCTTTCGATTTTTCGGCGTTTCGGTTTTAGATTTTTCGATTTTTAAAATTTTTAATTTTTTGATTTATCAAAATTTCGATATTTCGATCGTTTTATTATTTAATTTCTAGGTTTTTCGATTTTTGATTGCTTGACTTCTCATTTTTTCGACTTTTCAATTTTTCAATTTATCGATTTATCGATTTTTTTAAGTTTTTAACTTTTCGATAGATCAAAATTATCTATTCCGAATTCTCAATTTTTCGATTTTTCGATTTCTCCATTTTTCAGATTTTTAGCTTTTCAGCTTTTTGATTTTTCAACTTTCCAGTTTTTTCGATGTTTCGATTTTTCAGTTCGTTGATATTTCTATTTTTCAATTTTCCGTATTTTTTAATTCTTGCTTTCGATTTTTTTTCATTTTAAATTATTAAAATGCATCTTTTACCTCAATGAATATTCCCAGGGCCACTTCTTTCCCCACATACGTAAACCGTTAATAGATAGTCAATGGCCTGGCTAGTAGGCAAACTGGTTTCCATATAGAGAGGTTTTCTTCAGATCTCCTTCTTTAATATAATTGTCAACAATTTTCTCCATGGTTTTTAAGAAAAAGGAGGTAAGACTAATAGGCGGTATGATTTAACCTCTTTGGGAGGTCTTCTTTTCATTTTAGGGATCAACGCCACTCTGACGTCCCTCTGATTCGATATAAAAAAAGAGTTTGAACTTTTGGGGATAATGTTTTAAACGCAAATTTGATCATTTTGGTGAAATATTTGTAACTAAACAATTTTATTGCCCGAAGAAACGATTGTTGAGTTAATCGTGCCAATGCTAATAAGCAGACTTTATTTAAAGTTAATTTTCACTTAAAAATGGGGAAAAGCTAAATATATCCCGCAAGTAAATTGAAAATTGCGTCAAAAACAGAGGAATAATGAATTTTGAGAACTACACTTACACTATTTTTTATTTCCAGAGCGTAGATTAAGGAAGTATTGTAAACAGGGTCCGTGGCCTGGACGTTTCATAACCCTTAGAGTACAGTTTGAGCAACTTTTTAGACTAAAATGTCACTATTAGAAATATTTTTGCCTATTGAACCATTTTTAACTTCAGAGTTCTGTGCAGGTCTCGTCTGACCCATAAACACAAGATAAATCGATTTCGTCGAAAAAATTGATCGAGATTAATCGAAACTTTTATTGAACAAAACATCTGTTCAACGGTTTCATAAATCACTTCCCTGACATTATTTATGAATTTGTTGACAATTATATTTGAAAATTTCTGTTTGAACGCTTTAAATTTTCAAGTGTTTAAAGTGCTTGTTTATGTACTTACTACTCTCAAAGATTCCGGTAGTCAAAATGAAATTTAAAGACGCTCAAATATACATTACCTGTATTTGTGAACGTTTACTTATGAGCAATCATGTCATAAAAAGTAATTGCAAAGCTCATATGCACATCGTAAAGCTATTTTATACGACTGCATCATTTTAACGGTGTTGTTCTTGGTAAAATCTCGAGTTGCACTATCAAACATTACTGACGTAAAAAGCACATGTGGCCGTCTACAGAAAAAGCTTCAGAAGATTGGGGTATTTCCGGACAGCACTCACTTCTATTTTCAGTTTTCATTTCCAACCATACTCCGAAAACTTGAATGAAACTTATCAAAAAACCGAACAACTTGAAATAAATCGCTTTGTGGAAAACCCGAATGTTTGTAAACATCGCTTTCATTCCCACATTATTGTGTTCCAACTGTCAAGAAAACAAATGGTCAATTTAGAGCCGCCAGACCTCACATCCAGCGCTAAACACATAATATGTTAACAAATTACTGCCATACAGTGCCAAAAATCGTTACACATCTTATTTAACACGTTTTCTCAAATTTACCTACTCTTATCTGTCATCACGAACGCAATTTCCGCGGCCAAAAGCAAGTTCACGGTCAAGCTTTTGATAAATTTTAAATTTGCGTTTCGTGGAAACATTAACGCCTGTGTGCAGTGCAGAGGCACTAAATCACGCCGAGTACAAAGGTAAATCCTGGAATCTCCAACTGGAATAGCAAACACGCCGAAAATATCTCCGCGAAAGCGAAATTAGTTCATGTTTAAAATTATCTGAGCCGACACACCTGTTTTCGCTTACAGAGAGTGGAGGATCAGTCACGCACTCAGTCATCATTTGCATACCAATACCATAAACGATCTGGAAATTTCTGCGCTGGAGCCGTTCCTGCAATACTTACCGGGGAACAAGCACGGACTTCTGCGGTTCCTCCACATCGTCATTTCGCCGGGGGTCTATCTGTTTCTCTTCTTAGGTTCCTTCATCAGGAGGTAATTTGCCATAAAAGTCGTCGAAAATTGTTTAAAATTCGATCCCGCAGCATCATCTCGCTGTTTCTGAAAGAAAAGAAGTACTCCCCCGTCATTTTTCTAGCGTTCTCGGTTTTGGGACTTATGGTGGTGGTTTCTGGCGAGGTGATCTTCCCTTTGACGATGTTCGGGTTCATACAGTTTACCGGGAGCTTGCACTTTGGGGCTGTGGGATTGAACGCAGCCCATCACCATCCGGACATATTTCATGATGGGGACACTCCAAGGTAGGGATTTAAAAGGAAATGGGATCTGTGACTATTTCAAAATTTCTAGGCCGAAACACGAAATGGACTGGGGAATACATCAGCTGGACGCTGTGATGGACCGTAAAGACATAACAGGATCCCATTTTTTGGTCTTGACTAATTTTGGGGACCATGCTCTTCATCACCTCTTTCCGACCATCGATCACGGACTCTTGGAATACTTATATCCAACTTTTTTGAAGACTTGTGCCGATTTTGGGATCGAGTGGAAACTGAGTTCCCAGATTGAGTTAGTGAAAGGGCAATTTAGGCAGCTCATCAAGACTGATCCCAATGCGGAACCACCGAGACCTCTTAAGCCTTTCAAATCTTTGTGATTCTTTTTATTGTAGACTTTTTATATGTTGTAAAAAAGGGGAGAGAATAAAACTAGATATTCAATAGAATCTGTTTATATTACAATAAATAATAATTAACAATGACATCGAAATAAATACAGAAGTTGTAAACGGATATGTATGGAAGGAGAACGCAAAAGAACAATCGTAAACAAATACATAACGATATAACTTGTTTATTGGTGCCTTAAGCCATACATGTCACACATACAATACATTTTTGAGAACCTAATATAAAATTAAAGATGGCACTGAGAACTCGGAGACTGTAAGGGCTGTTGATGGAAGTACGTGTCTCTGTGTCCCTTAGAATTCCCCTATCTCGTATGCATAATGAACAACGGAATCATTCAAAATACAATCCTAAATTGTGAAAACAAAAAATAAAAAATAAAAGAAAAATGAATGTTGTAATAAATTAAAAAGCGGATTCGATCTTGTTCCGCGTAAAGTTCGTAAAATTTAACACAGCGCTTAAAAAATAAAATTTAGAAGTCGTTTTCAGGAGCCAGGTCGAATCGTGGTGGGAAGGTAAGTCCGTCAGCTAACTGGGGGCGCCGTGTCGGGGGCTGAAAGCAAAAACACCATCACCACCAATGCTTCCAAATCGCCAAAAACAAAAAATCAAAACGGGACAAGACATGACAATTATTAGGTGGACAAATACGCGTTTACAAATTAGATTTTTGGGGGAAATAAACACTTTAAAAAGTGCGTTGCTAAACACGAGGAGTTCTAATGCGGGGAACCCTCACTTACAAGAGTCGAGTTACTCCAACGCAATAGGCAAACGAGGTTTGTTTGCTCCCGGCTATAAGAGATATTCAGCATGAGAGAAATGATTCAACGGTCCCGGAATTGCGACGCGAGTCGCACTTTCGAGACGGAACTTTGACGATAATGAGTCGAACTTACCGCTGGGCTGCCTCCCCTGGCTGCGGATCCCCCACGTCCCTTCGCGCGGAATTTGGCAATAGCCTGCTCGGCGAGGTCGGCGCGTTCTTCGGCTTCCTCCAGCTCCTGCTGTGCCTTGCGGAATTTGGCCAAGTTCAATGCGGCGATCTCTTCAGCCTCTTCGATCTGCCTCTTGTAGGTCTTGATCTTCTGCTGCAACTTGTCGACGAGATCCTGCATGCGCTCGTGGTTCTTGCGGTCCTCCTCGGCCTGGAAGCTCAGTTCCTTGATGCGGCGCTCGGATTTCCTCAAGTTCTTCTGGGCGTCGGCGTGTCTCCTCTGTTCGCCGTCCAACTCGTTCTCCAACTCCCTCACGCGCTGTTCGAGTTTCTGGATGAGTTTCTTGCCTCCTTTGAGGGCGTTAGCCTCGGCTTCGTCGAGACGGACTTGCAAGTCCTTGATCTGGGTCTCGAGGGCTTTGCGGAGCTTCTCCTGGGTCTGGGCGTGGTCTTGCTCGGCGCGGAGCTCGTCGGCGAGGCGAGCGGCATCGACCATGGCCTTCTTGGCCTTCTCCTCGGAGTTCTTGGCCTCGTTGAGGAGCTCGTCGAGGTCGGAGTGGAGGGTCTGGAGTTCGGTCTCGAGTTTCCTCTTGGCGGCGGAGAGCGAAGAGTTCTGGGCTCCCAAGTCGTTGAGCTGTTCGTGAGCATCGCCGAGTTCCTGTTCGGCCTGGCGGCGGGCGCGGTCGGCTTGTTCGAGAAGAGTGCGGCTCTCTTCGAGCTCGTTCTGGAGGGCGTTGGCGCGACGTTCGGAGATGCCGAGCTGTTCGCGGGCTTCGTCACGGGCGCGCTGTTCCTCCTCGAGGGCGGTCTGGGTGTCCTTGAGCTGTTGCTGGTAGCGTTTGATGGTCTTCTGGGCCTCAGCGTTAGCCTAAACAAAAACCATGACCACTAGTTCCTAATCACCGAACGAAACACTCACCTTGTTGGCGTGGTCCAAAGCGATTTCGAGCTCGTTGATGTCGGCTTCCAACTTCTTCTTCATGCGGAGGGCCTCAGCCTTACCCTTGGCTTCGGCTTCCAGGGAAGCTTGCATGGAGTCGAGGGCGCGTTGGTGGTTCTTGCGGGTGTTTTCGAATTCCTCTTCCTTCTCTTGGATGCGGCGGTCGATTTCTTGGCGTACTTGAGACAGCTCGAGCTGGCTGCGCAAAACTTTGTTCTCTTCTTGTTCCAGAGCGGCTTCGGCTTCTTCCAGAGCGGCTTGGAGTTCGTCCTTTTCGGCTTCCAAGCGTTTCCTGGCCTTCTCGATTTCGTGGATGTTGCGGCCACCCTCACCGATTTGGTCGAGGAGATCCTTGACTTCATCGGCCAAGTTCTTGTTCTCGCGGCGGACGGCTTCGAGTTGCTCTTGTCCCTCTTCGTAGGCACCCTTGAGCCTGAACAATTCGGTGGAGTAGTTGCGGCATTCCTTCTGGCTGGCGTCGAGTTCGGCGGCCAAATCATCAACCTTGAGTTTCCATTCTCCAATGATCTTGTCGAATGCCTTCTGTTTCTTCTCGGCGGCGCTGGCGATGGCGTTAGCCCTGTCGACTTCGATTTGCAAATCTTCGACTTCGGTGGTCAACCTCTGTTTGGTCTTCTCCAGAGCTACAACCTTCTGGTTGAGGGACTCGATAGTCTCCTCGGCTTCGGCGAGACGGGCCTGGAGTTTCCTCTTGGCTTCCTCGAGTTCCTCGGAGCGGGCGATACCCTCGGATTCGTATTTCTGGCGCCAGAGTTGGGATTCGGCGTTGGCTTTGCTGAGTTGGCGCTGGATGTCGGCTTTAGCTTCGGCTTCTTCTTCAACTTGTTCACGGATGTTGTCCAAATCGTGCTCCAAGTTGCGGAATTTGCCGAGGAGGGTGGCGCGTTCGCGACCTTCTTCGTCGGCGAGCCTCTTGGTGTCTTCCAGTTGGGTGGTGAGGGAGACCTTGATCTTGCTGAGTTGAGAAACTTGAGATTCGGCTTCTTCGAGTTGGCGGAGGAGGTCAGAGTTTTCGATGGAGAGCTTCTTCTTGGCGGCATCGAAGTCGTTGAGGGTGCGGTTGGTTTCGTCGAGTTTGCCCTGGACGTCGTTGAGTTGCTGTTGCAACTGCTTGGACACTTTTTCGACGGCAGCCTAAAACAAGTGCTCGTAAAGCTCCACTCGAGATTAATAGAAACCACAAAAACGACACAGTACAGCTATACACATTTTTTTGTTACAGGGCGGAAGATTATGGTCACACTGAAAGAAGCTGCTGCATAGTTTAACGATTAGCTGAAATAAAGCGAATGCGCTTGTTCAACCCAGCAAAGTACCTTTTCGTTAGCCAAATGATCGACGGAGGCGCGGAGGTCGTTAAGTTCACCGAAGTATGCAGCCTTTTCTTTTTCAGCCCTAGGGGACGAAACAAAACGTGTAAAGTGACAAAACGAAACAAACAAAAAAGGTGTAGTGCAGGTGGGGGTCAAAAACTACAAAAGGTTCTCAGAACCCTTGTACCTTTTCGCGACCGATCACTTCCACCGCACTGCGAGTTTGCTGAAGCTCGGTAAAAATACTAGCTCGATCTCTTTCAGCCCTATAGTGACGAATTAATTTCTCTGCTCTTGCTGAAGCGAAAGCGGTACTTACTTGGCCTTAAGTTTGTTGAGTTGGTCGATCTGTTCACCCATTTCGGAGACGGCATCGTTGTGCTTCTTCCTGAGGTTGGCGAGAGTGCTTTCGTGTTGGATGTTCGATTCTTCCAAGTCCCTTCTTAGTTTGGCGAGTTCGGCTTCACGTTTCTTGTTGAGTTCGATCTGGGCAGAGGTAGCACCACCGGCTTCCTCCAAACGTTCGCCCAATTCTTCGAGTTCCCTGGCCAAATCGGCACGTTGTTTCTCGGCCTTGGCGCGGGCTTGACGTTCGGCTTCGACTTCCTCTTCGAGTTCCTCGATCCTGGCCTGGAGTTCCTTGATCTGTTTCTGGAGCTTACCGACAACGGATTGTTCGTCTTCGAGTTTGGCAGTGAGAGATGAGATTTCCTTGTCTTTGCGTTGGATGGTCTGTTCGAGTTCCTTCTTGTTGCGTTCGAGATCGGCTACGGCTTCCTGGGTGAGCTTGAGGTCGCCCTCAACCTTGCGTTTGGACTTCTCAACGTCACCGCGAAGTTTCTTCTCGCGTTCGAGAGAGTCCTCGAGTTCGTCGAGGGTCTGTTCGAGTTTCGCCTTGACTTTGTTCAAGTGGTTGACTTTGTCTTCGGCGGCTTGGAGTTCCTCGGCGACCTTTTGGTTGCTTTCTCCGGAGAGTTTCTTCTCCTTGTTGAGCTTGTTGATGAGTTCGTCCTGGTGGGCGATTTCATCGTTCAAGTTTCTGATCTGGTGGTCCTTGGTAGCCTTGTCTTGTTCGGCCTTCTGTACGTTGAGTTCGAGGTCTTCGATGTCTTTCTTGTATCCGGAGATTTCTTGTTCGAGTTTCTTCTTCTGTTGCATGAGTTGGTTGCGAGCATCCTCCTCTTGGCTGAGGCGGTCTTGGGTTTCCTAAATTAATTGGAGTATTTAATAACGGGTGGATAAACATCATTAGAGCCTGGCTCTAATCCAATAAAATGTTGTTCGCACTTTTTTCTTATTAAGAAATTTTGATAAATTGCTTCACCTACATGAGAAGTTGAACGTAAGCCAAAGAGTGCGAAAGCGAAGAAAGTAAACGGTTGCACGTCTATAGATAGGTATGAAAAGATTCTTTCATTTAAAGAATTTAATAAACTGGCAGATGTACAAAGATAAACTATTGATATCTAATAATAATTTGGTCGTAAAATAAACCTTTGCGAGGTATCCAAACAATTTACACCATCAAATGGAAGAACTATTTATATCGAAGTGGTCTTTTCTCACCAATTCCATAAACAAATAGACTCATATTTTCATATTTGAGAAAATAATCAAGTCCAGGAATAAATTCCAGACGGCATTACTTACGGATAATTGTGATTCTAGATCGCTCTTCTGGGCCGAAAGTTTGTTGGCTTTCTCTTGGATTTCGGAGAGGGATCCCTTTTCTCCCTCAAGACTGGAGAGAAGGTCAGTCTTTTCTGCCAAGAGTTTGGAGTAGAGTCCTTCCAATTCTTTCTTGGCTTTGGCTTCGCGTTCGTAGGCTTCTTGTGCCTTGGCAGCTTTTTCTTCCAGTTTCTGTAAAATCTCTTGCTTAGAAGGGCACGTATGGTCGATATCAACCATTGTTAAAATTCGTTAACTTCGTTCGATTCGCTCGGTCAAATGAAAATAACCAGAAGACACCCGCCCAGTTCAGGGTCTGCACCGCGCTGCGTCTCGACTAAGACTGGTGCAGTCAGTACAACTTTCATGTTTGTGGAAAAATAGAATGCGTAGGCACGAGATGATTCGATGAAAGATTAAAAAAAAGTACGCGATGTTTCATACGTTGACAGATTGAGGAGGGATAAATTCGTATAAATAGATCGTGAAATTTAGGACATCAGGTAAGTAGTCGTAAAATCCGATATTTATGATATGCGTAATATAAACACGGCTTAAATATGGCGAAACTTACCGCAATCTCATCCTCGATGCGGGTGACGTTGAGGAGAGGCTTGACTTTCTGCCACAACTTGTACCAGGGCCAGGTGCGGAGCTTGAGGTATTTGCGCAAGTTTCTCTGGCACACTTGGAGGGCCAAGCGTTGCTCCTGCAACTTCTTGAATTCCTTTCTGGACAAGTAACCACGGATCCAAGATTGCATCCAGGTGACGATCTTGCCAAGACGTTCGTCACGAAGTTCCTCCATCTGACCCAAGACACCGGCGCGGAAGAAGACCTATATACAACGCGACCATATTAGACGGGGCATGGACGCTCTGGAAGCGAAGCGTTTTCCCTTAACGGGCGTTTAGTGCGGAGCCGAAGCGCAACCAAGCAAATTACATGACGCCACGTCATCACGCGTCATTATTCCAAAAGCGAATTTATAACTTCAGTGTTAAAGCCACGAAAATATGCAAGTCTTGGAGGTTTGCGGTAAATCAAGCCAGCATTAGATGACAGAGAGTTATCTACTTCTACAATTTTGGCAGTGATACTTTTTTGAGCATAATTTACAAACAGCTGAAGCTTTTTTTTTTCTAGAAACGAACGTCCGATTTAAACTTTCGATCAAAGTTGCCAAGAAAACTTGAGTTTTCCGGATTACAAGTCAAGCTAAAGCGTCGATGATGGACAACGGAGGGTGTCCCAACATCTTACGAGTTTGATCTTTTGTCCGGAGCGATGCTGCAAATTATCGATTAGCAAATCTACGTTGAACTACTGTGTTATCGACTTTTTTACACGGCTGCCAGTATCTACTAGAAGCGTCCATATTTGTACATGTACGTATCGAACAAGTACCTTGGTTTTACCGAGACGGAACTGTTCAGCATCGAGGTTCACAGTCTCCAAAACAATTTGGCTGGCTTTCTCAGGGGTCATGTCATCTTTAATAGAACTTGCGGCCAGAATTTTGTATCTGTTTGATCGCAAGAACTATTAGTAGTGAACAAAACAAGTGCACAGTGGAGTTAGTGGGGTGTCTGTTGGTCCCAGTTTAGGGACACCCAGCTGAAAACCGGACGTCGGTCACTTTTTGACGCCGGACTAGGGAAAAAATACAAGACATAATAACAAAGGAAAACATGCCTTGGTGTGACCTAAACGGTAAAGGTCAGGGTCAAGACCGGTGGATTCAAGAACCAAACCGGCGGACTTCTTTGGATCAGACTCCTTATCGACGGCAGACGGGTTCAAGATTTTGTAACTAAAGAGTAAAGGGGTATTATTAAACAAGTAACAACGGGCGACGTGCATTTGTGACGTGACAGGGGTTAACATTTAACCCTTGCCTTGGTGTGTCCTATGCGGTAAGATTCTGGGTCTAGGCCGATCTCTTCGAGACATTTCGAGGCTGCGTTCTTGGGTTCACTTTCTGCTGCCATAGTGGCAGGTGCTAAGATCATGTAGCTACACCATAATACGAACATATTTAAATCTTTTTAGAGCACTAGAGGAATCTAACTTAAGCCACTTTGATGTTCGCTTTATTACTTACACAGCACCAAAGTGGTTTATTTGTACGAGTATTTTTAACTTAAAATCAAATAAACTCTTACCGAAGTTTGAAGTCGGGGTAAACCATCCTGTTGGGGAAACCTTTTCTGCAAATACGGATACCTTCAAGTACACCGTTGCAAGTCAGCTGGTGCATTACTAGATGGGAGTCAATGAGACCGGGTTGTTTCAACTCGTTGGGGATGATGCAACGGACGAAGTGAGGTTGGGTGGAACGCAGGGTGGTCATCAGGTTGTTCAATTGTTCCTAAAGAACCCCACAAGTCAGCAAAAATTCTTTAGCTGGCAGTTCATGTTAGTATTGTTACGTTAAGCTTTGGCGCAGTGCTTTATAATAATTAGCTTCTACTTGTAAATGTTATAAACGTCAATGTATCTCGTCACCATAACCAGGTTTGAGTGGAGGTGATTTAGTTTGACAAACGTGTTCGAGTAAAAGTCACCATTACGTATTCAATGGTTCGGATGAGATGTGGTTGTTCCTACGAAGACTTTTCGTGGATACAACAGTGATAGTCATGGGTGCAGGTAATGGGTCATACGGTGAATTAATCCAAATTTACTAACTAACAAAGTGATCTTGGTGGTGGTGAATCTAAAAACATTTACTCCGTCGTCGGAAAATGTCTTTTGTTTAAGTGACTAGAAATTTCATGGAGGTGCTGTTCAATTAAACGTACCTTGTAGGCTGAGGATACAGTAGCAAAACCACCTCCCTTCTTACCACGACCTATACAACAAAAAGACAAATAGCAACATCAAGCAAGAGCAACAACAATTAGCAACGGTTTTTTTTGTGTGTAAATGTTATCAGCTTCACAGTGACGACAATTACCCTGTATAAACTTGATACAGTCTGGAAGCCTGAACCTTTAGTTCTCTTGGCACCTAAATCAGATTGCAAAAGATTTAATTCAAGAGTATTTCGCTATTCTTTAAGAACGACGAAACATAAATGTGTTTACTGTGTATATGATACTATTGAAAGAGTGACTTTACCCTTGCCGCCACCAGCATCAGGACCGCCAGACTGTCCAGGATGGTCAGCGAAGATCTCGACGATGAGTGCGTTGGAGCCCTTCTTGTACAAATCGACGACGGTGTCGTTCAAGGGATCCTTATTCTTCTCAAGCCAGCCAGTGATGTTGTAGCCGACCTAAACTCCGCAATTAGATAAAAGCGAAATTCCCAGCGATCTACTCCTTACGTTGCCGGCATAATGGCCGATGGCGAAGTGAGCAGCCACTTGACCGGGCTTTGGTGGTTTGGGCTTCTGGTAGTTGGGAGATTTGCCCAAGTGGTTGGTGTTCAACTTGTCCTCAAAGGTCTTATCGGTGGCCTTGGGGAACATAGACTCTTCTTCAAGGATGGACAAGATACCCATAGGCTGTATATCGAATAATCTGTGTTAGCATTTCGTCGTGGAGACGTCGGAATAGGTATTTTATTTTACTTTACCTGGGAGTGCCGGTGCGAAATAAGCTACGCTAAGAACTGTGCATAGACTATTGTGTTTTTAGGAAAGGTTTTTTTGAGGGAAGAGGATACCTTTTCGATTAGGTCAATGCACGGTTGCAAATCCAGACCGAAGTCGATAAAGGTCCACGCTATCCCTTCCCTTTCGTACTCTTCTTGTTCTAATATGAACATATGATGATTGTAGAATTGTTGAAGTTTTTCGTTCGAGTAGTTTATGCACAGTTGATTGAAGCCATTATACTGCAAGTTAGTATAATAAAGAGAGCTACAACTACAGCACCTCGTCTTTAAAGGTTTTAAGATTAGAAGCTCTATTCGGACACCTACATGAAGCAGACGCGGACGATTTTAAGCTGTTCTAATAGATATATTTTTTGAGGGGATGCTGTTTTCATCGCCTCAGCAGTTCCTTTTACCTTTTCAATCAGTTCAATACAGGCTAACAAGTCCATGCCGAAATCAATGAAGGACCACTCAATACCTTCTCTTTGGTATTCTTCTTGTTCTAGTACGAACATGTGGTGGTTAAAGAATTGTTGCAACTTTTCATTAGTGAAGTTGATACAGAGCTGTTCGAAGCCGTTGAACTACACAAGTGTAACAAAACGAGACAAATCATTAGCCACACAACGTACTACACAGCAATTCACCAGTTATGTGGGTGGAATCGCAACAACACAACTACATAATACACATACATAAATAATCGACAAATACCGCTACATGTGGAACAATACTACACAAGAAGCAGACAATTCCGCTGCTGCTGATGCTGCTGCAGAGTGCTCGAACAACAGTGATCAAAGTACAACAAAACCCTACGATAATCCAAACCTCATTTGGTCGAACCGTCGCCTGAAATTACCTTTTCAATCAACTCAATACAGGCTAACAAATCCATGCCAAAATCAATAAAGGTCCATTGGATACCCTCAATTTTGTACTCTTCTTGCTCGAGTACGAACATGTGATGGTTAAAGAATTGTTGCAGTTTCTCATTGGTAAAGTTAATACACAGCTGTTCAAAACCGTTGTACTAGATGGAGGGAAAAAGGTACATTAACATAGTGGAACGACATTTCCGGGAACCCTCAAACCTACCACACCAAACGCAAAACTAAGCTTACCCTGCATGCAGACGTTAGGCTAAAGCTAGAGCTAAGCGAGTTAAGCTAACCTTTTCGATAAGTTCAATGCAAGCAAGCAAATCCATCCCGAAATCGATAAACGCCCAAGTGATTCCCTCACGGGTGTACTCCTCTTGTTCCAAAACGAACATGTGATGGTTAAAGAATTGCTGCAGCTTCTCGTTAGTAAAGTTAATGCAAAGCTGCTCAAAGCCGTTAAACTAGAATAAAAGTGAAAACAGAACTCGTCATCCAGTCCTGAAAGTGCTAGAGTGCTATAAAATATAAAGTGTGTGTTGTGATTCACCCTTCATCAAAATATGAGGTGTAATATCAGTGCTTTTTAACCAAGTTTTCTTTAAAACTTACGTCGAAGATTTCGAAACCGGCGATATCCAGTACACCAATGAAGTGCTGCCTCTTCTGTTTGGTATCCAGAGTTTCGTTACATTTCTTGACAAGGAACTTGAACAACCTGTCAAACATGGCCTTTGACATGGCACCAACGGAGTAGTTGACCTGGTTGACATTACGGCCCTGGGTGACGAACTCGGCACCGACCTTGATCCTGGGCTTGCACAAGGCGTTGTACAAAGCGGGAGCTTCAACACCCAACAATGTAGCGACGCGCTCACCTTCCTGCAACCTTCATTTTTGCAACGTTTCTTTCGCAAGAAAAACGAAGACTAACCGTAGTACCGTCGGGCTCGGCCTGCTCCTCACGACCCCTCTGTTTGAACTTCATGCAACCCATGTGCATTACGGCGGCTGTGATCTTGTAGATGTTATCCTTCTCTTCTTGGGTGAAACCCAAGACGTCGAAGGCTTGCTGTTTACATAAAAACACGTTAATTTTTAACGGTAGCGACGGTTTTGCGAAACGAATACTTTAACGTCACGTGCAGAGGGTTTTTCTTTGCGTTACTTACATCAGTCAGTTCTGATTCCTCTGCATCGTCGACGTTAGGAATCGTAACTTTACCCTGGGATACGTTGTTGTAGTCGTAAATGTTGTCGCTAAGCAAGCAGTTTTCTGTGGAACAAGCGAGGAGGTTAGCGGAAAGAAAATATTAGCTGCGCTTCAAGTTTAGGAGTTGCTGTGATTCGCCAGAAACGATAAATTTGCAGGTGCACGAAGCTTTTCCCAGAGTAATACAAGTTCGGTGAGCGGTTAACAAAGAGTCAATAAGAAAAATACACCTGTATGGGAACGAAACGTGTTTTTTACTACAAATTCCTTAGTTCCCACTACAGGTGTTTTTTCGTTCACACACAAGTCACACGACGAGGGTTGGCTTTAAGGTTAGGGACTTACGTCGGTGATTTGAAGTTCTTCAGCATCATCGACATTGGGAATAGTAGTTTTGCCTTGAGCGACGAAATAGTATTCGCTGATGTTGTTAGAAAGTAAACATTGTTCTGGGGGTTAAAGGATAAAAGTCAAAACAATACAAACATAGATGTGGTCGGACAAATTTGTCTCTATGTATTTGTCCGACCTCCTTGGGGTCTCTTAACCTTAGGGAACAAAGGAGCAAACTACGTCTCAACGAATTTGTCGCTCTTTTACTGGAGGTTTAAATACTACTACACATGCGGACAAAGTTTGTCTCAAATGAAACTTGTCCGATACAATCGGTGTCTCTAAAACCGACTTGTGAGTACGAAGAAAAACTGAAAAAGAGAAAAGCTCGTGGGGGCTTAAGAGCCTTCACCCACTTACATCTGTCAACGTCAATTCTTCAGCATCATCGACATTTGGAATAGTAATTTTGCCTTGAGACACGTAGTGATACTCGTAGATGTCGTTTGAAAGCAAGCAATTTTCTAAATTGGAGAATAAATTAGAACCACGAAGAGAACGTTTAAGAGATTTTGATATTTGAAATGATTAATTAATATCGCAAGTGGCTTTAAAATTTACCCTTAAGTCCTTTAACGGCACCAGACATGACTTGGTAGAAGATGTGGTAGGATCTTTCAAGAGGCTGTTGAGAGATGACACGGGCCTTCTCGAGCAGATCTGTAAACATGCAAACCATTTAGAACAACTTCAAAGTGTCAACGGCAAAACTTACAAGTTTCAATATCGGCACCGGCCAGTTTACCAGTGGGACCGAAGTGGATACGGATGAATTTACCCTAAACAATCCCATTTAGTTGTTAATTCTTTTCCTGTGCGACCGAACTTACGAAACGTGAAGAGTTGTCATTACGCACGGTCTTGGCGTTACCGAAGGCTTCAAGTACAGGGTTAGTTTGGACGACTTGATCCTCCAAGTTACCCTTCTTGGTCTGCTCTTCAGTTTTCTTTGTTGAGGCGCCGACAGTGGCGAAGTAGGCAATTACTTTCTTCGTGTTTTCTGTTTTTCCGGCACCAGACTCACCACTGGGGGTTGATTGAGGAATTAGTAACGAATAAAGGTAACTTTAGCGATAGTACTTACGTAATCAACATAGATTGATTCTCATGGTCTGGAAAAGAAAACGAGGCGTTAGTTGTGTCGTGGCAAGTCGTTTTTTATAACTTACTAGTCAACATGTTAACGTAGGCACCGTCAGAAATGGCGAAGATGTGGGGTGGCACTTCATTACGCCTCTTGCCACGGTACAACTTGGCACAACGGTTCGTGTAGACGGGGAAGCGCTTGTAGGGGTTGATAGCGACGCAGAAAAGACCAGAGTAAGTCTATAAAAACAACACGAACAATGAGATTTGTGAGGGACGCGCTCCGGGTTTTTAAACTTTCAGTTTTCAGAATGTCCTGGTACTGATACTGAGGAGGATTACACACGATACACTGAGATAGGTAGAAAATTAGCACTCCTGGTGCTAATCTACAGAGGGTTACACACAAAACTAGTTGGAGATAGTAAAAGGGGTATGAAAAATGGGGCTTAATTACAATAGATAGACCAAGCACGTTGTTGGTGCCGGTTGGTTGAGTCGGGTACGACTCCTGGGTGGGTACATAAGGGAGTTTAGACACATTGATAAGAGACCAAGCACGTTGTCGGTGCCGGTTGTTGTACAGAGGATCAAGATCTAATCTAAAAACCAAGTACGTAAGGTACTGGTTTGTGAAAACGATGGTCCAACGGTCCTGGGACGGTGTGTGCCGTGTTCCCCAGAGATGAAGGTTAGCACAAGACCTCGAAGGCCTCGACTTACATAAATAAGTTGGTTATAATATCTTTGCTTGAGATTATGCAATACGGAAGCGTCGTTGAGGTATGTCAAGTTGGACATATCCTCGCATTTTTCGTACTTGGGGGGGTTCACCTGAGTTACTTGTTCCTTCTTGAAATTCTTCTCCTGTACGCAAAGAAAAGAGCATTAAAACCGTCTCTCGACACTTACGTAAATAAGTTTCATGTAGTATCTCTGCCTCAAGTTGTGCAAGACGGCAGCTTCGTTCAGATAGGTCAAATCGGCCATATCTTCGACTTTTTCGTATTTCGGAGGGTTCACTTGGTGAACTTGATCCTTTTTGAATTGTTTCTCCTGTTCTCACAAAATAGTTTAATGTGTGATCGGTTTAGGGGAGTGTGAGTGTAGGGGGTGTGTGCAATAAGGGGACAAATTGTGCGTGAATTAATTTACCTCTCCACCGCCGACCGCAACGGTGACGAGATCACCTTTCGTTCCTCGGATTTCACCAAGTAAGAAACCCTCCTTGTCGTCCGGGACCCAGCAAGATTTTTTGGCATCATAGGGCTTAGTTTGGTCAATACGCTTCTGCTCAAGAGAAACGAACAAGTATGGGGTAGGATCGGGATCCTCCTTATCGGCTGCTGGCGGTTTAGGCATTGTTAATGGACGTTCCTGGGGCTATCGAGACACGTAATACAGCCCTAGAGCCTTCCTGTAACAAAAACGGAGTGAGAAGCGTTGCAAAGGGACAGAGGTCTGTGCGAAGTGGAACTCATTCACACCGAGGTAAAGGAAACACGTGTGCATTTTTACCGGACAGACTTCAACAAAGTTTTTTCTAAAACCACGCAAAATGTAAAATGGTAAATCGTTTGTTTCTAATTTCTAATTTTATGCAAAATGACTTTGAGGTCTGTCGGATGATAGTACGGAAAACGATTTTTATGGCATCGTTATTCAGACAATATAGTTTTAGAGGTGTAAGTAGTCTGCATTTGCGTCATTTTTGTCTCAACATTAACCCAACCTAACCCAAACTGGGTCCATATAGTATACTATAATTGTGTATTCACTGTTACAAGTTAACGTAACGCTAAAATAAAAATACTTGGCACAGATTTTTTTTTTGAAAACTTTCTGACAATTAATTTTATTTTAGAAAATAAAAAACGTATCTACCTTAGTTAAATGAAATATGAATTTGTCGATAACCACGAACTGCTCTGAAACGGGTGCAACGACGAACTAAATTTACATCACCCAAGTAACGCTATTTATACATTGTTGGCAACATTGCAAACACTGTTGTCAATATGTATGTTATTGCACTTATGCACGTGTGATCTCAATAATTTTGTTACAGTCTACATTTACAATTCAAAGTGCGGTAAAAAAATCTGCAAAACGGTTTGATCAAAAAGTTGCACGTTTGCAGTTGGCTGTGCATCTTTAAACTTGAATTGTACCTTTATTGAACTGTCACATGAAATTGACATTTAAAAAAAAAATTGAGTCCTTATAACCAATTGTAATTTAATAGTTATAAAGCCCACAGTGACATAATGTACCCATGATAATATAACAAGTGATGTTTTCAAAAGGTTGAAGTTTTTCTTTAATATTTAAGAAACTCAAATAAATAACAGAATATTTTCAAACAATTAAACTAAAATAAAATACAGTCAATGTTTTTGCTAGTTTCGGACTATTATCTATCAAGAGTTAATTAATTAAATTGAAACTGTTGTACTATAAAATCCAATCATATTTCCAAAATGCCACTTCATATTACAAAACTGAAACTATATCAACATTATTTAAAAATATATTGAAGACAATTCACTTAATGTACTATTTCCTTTTATTTTTTCTTCAATTCAAGTTCAAGCAAACAGTTTTTACAATTTAGAAACAATCTGTCAGAACAAAATGATAAATGTCCAAGGTGAAGGTGCCCATCGAAGTAGCCGAAACGTTTTGCGTTAAGTATTTTCAAGGTCACCAATAGAAATGCCTAACTTTAACTCGCGTCTCGGTATCTGTAGCAAATCGCACAGCTACGTAACAAAATTGTGTAAAGAGAAAAATTTATCAAATTATACACACTTCTACGCTGAATTTTTGACTACTGATCCACAAGCAAGCTAAAATTTTACTGAGAAGCGTTTTTATCGAGAAAACGACGTTCTAAAATCGTTCCAGAGAACCATTTGCTACACAGTTCTCCAAATGTCCTCAAATGTCATTAAAAGGTGTTCGAAAAAGTAAAGTTAGTTTATTTTTCGTATGCACCGTGGATCAAATAAAACGGAATCTTTTAGAGCGATGTAAAGGTAGCAATGGGTTTTTAAAGACTTGTCTTTGATAGAATTTTGGTCTTGCCAGATTACCGAAAATTTGAAAAGTTGAAAATCTTTCGGTAGAAGCACTGAACCGGGCCATTAATCTAATCACGTGGGCACATTCAACCAATCAAATTCTAAATCCACAGGTTAATCAAACATTCGTATTTAATTCGAATTAAACCGGCTCTTAGAGTCATGATAGAGTCCGAAAAAAAGTCAAAATAGTTCTAAATATCAACTTGATAGCTGATAATTCAATTCAATGTTCAGTATTTCGTACTTTAGGCCATTGTTTTTCATCAGTAGCAGCCTACTTCGGTGATTAAAAATCTTTGTTTGGTTTCAAAATGATCAAATTTGGAGTAATCCGTTTGCCGAAGTATTTTTATTCAGCTTTCGAAAAAAGAAAGTTTACGTAATACTATTTGGCACCAGATGTGTTGTCTGAAAATTAAATAGCACGAGGTGTTACTCGATATTCTTAATGTAATTTTAAAAATAGAATGGCGTGATGTTTATAAGTTCGTCAAAATGTTGGCGGGCCGAATTTTTGAAAATTCCAAATTGTTTGAATTTTGTGCAGTTCGTATTTTTACTAAAACAGAAAATGTGGTCTTGGCAAAAACGTGGTTCTAACACAACAGATACTGTTTGGAAACCGTCACTTTGAAAATTTGGCGTATTTTGTTTTTAAGGAAATATTCTGAACGAAATTTAGACCACTTTGACAATCAACAGAAGTGAAATGTTTTTTTTTTTTTGAAGTTATATAATAGTAAAAGAAACTGCTGTAAATGTTACATTTAAATATTGGCCCTTCGTGTTTGACTTCAGTGAAGCATTAAATATTTTGTTGATTGTCTTCGAAATCTTATCTAATTTGAAATAAGTAGTTAATGACGACCAAACAACTTTAAAATTACAAAAAGTCCGTTAGTTTCTATCCACGTCGAGGTAATCCAATCTTTCTCGGTTCATTCGAATTGATAAATTTTTCTCTTGTTTGTTTCCTCGTCCTCTTATCCAATTAAAGCTTTGTTTCTCCCCCTCCCCCGCGACCACCCGCCGATTCCTACAAACACCGTTCCGCCAAACAATTTTAAACTCCTAAGCCATGCTGGTGCTAAATATAGTCCGTTCCGAAAATAGTGTAAGAATTTGTGGCAAGCAAAATTAGCTCCAATACGAAAACGGGGCTCTGCCAAACATTGTTGGACAAGCCGGCACTGGTTGCGTAACACCTCAACAATCCCGAAATCGAAGAAACTCCATTCTTCCAAATTAACTCAAAGTCCGTTCGCGATTCCTCATCGCCCCAGTTCCAAAAATAGCCCGAGCACGCATCCATGTAAGGTGTGACAGATGAAAAATGCAACATGGCTGCCACATGTTCCACACGTGCTGCATGGCGATTTCGGTTATGTAACTGTTTGAGTCGGGCTTTTCGGCTAGGTTAGGGGACCGGCGGATTTAGGCTCGGGGATGACACCCAAGTGTCATACTAGCACAGGGTGGGCACAAACCACTGAAAGGGCTAATCCGGCACTGCACGCTAGTATGACACTAGGGCCAAGTCCGGAACTGCAACAACTGCAACAACACACGTTCACAATGCACAAAACCACTTCACACAGTCCGTAGTCCTAAGGGTAGCAACACACTAGGACGCTGTGGTTCACTTACGTTCGAAAGGCGTTCTGGACGAGGAAATGCTTCTGACACAAGATATAAATGTGGGCAACCAGATCCTGAAATGTGTCGAGCTCCCGGGTTGGTGCTTGCCCGCGACCAATCGCCAATCGCGTTACAAGCTGGTCAGTCTACCTTTTTAGGCACGGGGAGTCGGGATATGACAGCCAGATGGGCTAGAAATACTACTTGGCGGGACGAGGGGCCAGCTCTTTTTGGTAGGGGGAGGGGGCCCAGTGCGTTCACCCAGTGGGTCGCATTCGGCTACGAGCGCCCGCTTCATTCATTTCGGGACCAAGGAAAGGGGCTGGGGCGATGGGCACGTGCCCATTTCAAGGCCGCGTGCCGCTGCACAGAGCCGGCTTGTGCAAGCACATTTTGCGGTTGTAATTGACCGAATTGTCGATCTCCATTGATGGAGTCGCGACCTTTGCCAACGTTCGAGCCGGGAAGGGTTTTTCAAGCTGGGTCGTTAAATTTGAGCTCTTGTTTGTTGGAATGCTGGAAGTGGGTCTGTGGAGTTAATAGTGGCGGAAAATACTTTTTGTGTTATTTTTGGTCATAGGCGCCGAATTCTGGGAAGGACAGGGGGCTTATAATAGTCGTACAAACGGTTCTATTTTTAATTAAGGATTGTACGGCGACGGGATTATAGAATTGGTTCTTTTTTTGCTTTGATGTAATTGTCGGGTTTTATTCTAAATATAAGTCGCGACATTTTGCCGGCATAGAAGCGAGTTCATCGATTATTAAATTTATTTTAAGTGGACCGAAAGTCCGATTTCTGTTTCTATTATTACGGGAAATCTTTCACATATTATTTTTATTTCTATTGAAAGAACACACACAGAAATAAATGTGATGGACGAAAATACGAAACAAATTTCGGTTGTTCGCCCAGGAGAACAAAATAATTATCTCTTAAAATAATTTGTCTATAGAGAATTTGCCAAACATTCTTTAATAATGAGTCAAAGTACATTTACTTTTTTATTAACACTTAATAGCATCTCTGTACAAACTTTATTCAAAACGTTTAAAATTTAAATATTGGAATTTTACGTGTTTTATCCTATGATTTTTATTAGAAACACTCATAAATTCACGTCCTGACGGTAAGTGAACTAAAAAATATTAAAATTTGACATTTTGATTTTATGTTCAATTAAAACAAAAAATGTAGTCCTTAATTGACAGCTATTCTATTTTTAATACAATACTACAAATGAGAACAAATAACAGTGCTCTAGATTTTCTCATGCGTTAACTGAGGTTTCAGAATGGGGTGAAAGCTAAGTTTGATAATAAATTAAGTGGTGTATGAAAATGACATTTATACATTTTACAGATAAGTCTACTTTGCAAAATATGGGATGTCGCAATTTATCCGTTCCAGTCAGTTTAAAATTTAAGTTAAAAATGTAAGTATTTAAAAATATTAACCAAAAATGTTTGAATTTTACGCATCTCTAAGTAGTTGCCCTTGGTTCCTTAAATAGATTGCTTTGCATAGCTAAATATTTTCAAGAAAACTGGAACAACGTGGCAACCTCTCATGGGGTTTTCAAAAATAAACTATAATTACAAAGCCCACGCTAGATCAATGCGAAAATGTAATAATGTAAAAACATTCTGTATTTTTACTTCCTGAGCATAAGCAAAGGAAGTATCTACTTTTACGTTTTTTCGGTCTGTCTGTCTGTCCGTCTGTCCGTCTATCTGTCTGTCTGTCCGTCTGTCCGTCTATCTGTCTGTCTGCCGTCCCGGATTTTTACTTTGATATCATGAAGATGGTAAAACGCTAACCAAAATTTGTATAATCATCCCCACCAATAATCTGATGATGAGAAAAGTGAGGGAGGGTGGGCGTTACTAATACCTGCTAAGATAAGGCTGATTTTGGCAAATAACATACTCTCTAAGAAAAGAAACGCAGGGTGGGGGGGTAAGTATCTGCTAAGATAAGAGTGATTTTGGCAAATGAGATCCCTGTAAGAAAAAAGAGGGCGGTTGGGCGGGGCTAGTATTTGCTAAGGTAAGACTGATTTTAGCAAATGACGTATCGTCTAAAAAAATGAATTAAATTATTATATAAAAGGACACAAGAGGGTCCAAAGTACTTTCAATTTTTTTCCAAGCAGAAATACCTAGATTGTTTAAAATTTTTCAAAAAAAACGGGGTCTCAGTATTGACTCAAAAACAGGTCAGGTCAATTTTCCAAAAATAGAACACCAACAACGTTTCATGGCCCATAGAGTATGGAAAATTAGGTCTCGTGGTCAGTCTGTGTACCGTCTGTTCAGATTTTTATAAGGCAGATACTCTCCAAAACTACCGGACCCATTGTATTTAATATGTGTGTTAGGAATGTTAGAAATACCGTGTAGATTGTAAAACGGTAACCAAAATTTGCCCAAGCTCCCTATCAATGTCATGACATCTCAAAAATGTTTATTGAATACGAATTCGCAAAATCAATTTTTAGTTTTCAAAGAAGCACTGCACTTTGGGAGCGAGGGAAGTCCTGTCGAAATAACTTTCGGCCATTTTTTTTAGATTTATACGGGGTGTCTCAAACAAATTAACATTTTGTTCGATGGTGGTTGAATTAATAATTTTAGTCCAGTGTTTTGAGAAGACAAACTCATTCAAATCAAACTAATTTCTACGTGACATTCTTTCGATGTATAAACATAAATAAACACTTGAGCGTCAGATTGCTATTACCTAGTGTTGAAGGACAAGGGTTGTTAGAGATGGATTATTTTAAGTTCAACATGGTGAGTCATCAGAATCTGAGACGGACTGTCAGTCAGTAGCGTAACATGCACACTTCAGAGAGGGGTAATTTTTAAATTTATTTTTTTTAATCGCAAACAACACACAGAAACATAAATTTATGTGAACCGGTCATCAATTTTAGGGGTGTTGTAAACGGATAAATTTTTTTACAAAAATCTGGATACCTAGGGAAAAAATTCAACACGGATTTATAAACTACAAGTGGAGGAGTACCTTATTCTATAAAAAAACAAATTTTAGTTATCGTTTCACTAGCTACATAATATTCCAAATATATGTACATACAATATATAACAACAACGTGTCTAGTATTTAGTGAAATAAGTGACAACGTCGGATTGGAATTTCAAAAACAAAATATTTTTTTAAATTCTATAAAACAAGTCCAATAGAATAGCAAAAAATATATAAGGTCGTTCCAACCTAACAAAGTAATGTGTATTACCCTCAAAAATTTATATATAGTTAGTACTCAAAAAAGGTGATAGTAGACAATGAAACTAGTACATTATCGCTATCTTTTACCATAAGGAATTAAAAAAAATTGTTACGAATTTATACAACAAAAAACAGAAAACTGCAACAATTAAATAATGGGCTACCATAACACTGTATAATTTTACGTATGTTTTTTTCCTGACGATAGGTGGATCCTTTGTGAGGTAGCGCCTGAATCCTAGAGTACACGTGTAAAGATAATTTTTCCACTGTAAGTCTTCCATTGAGAAATTAAACAACTTTCTGTCCTCAGCGCTCATCTCCGTCCACAAATATCGTACGTTATCTTCATCAAAATCAAAATTGTGTGTACCAAAATACGACATAAGCATGAGAACTTTATCGATTTTTGCGTAGGCTTTGACAGCTCTAAAATGACACGAAAGATCTAGAATTAAGTAGTTATTTTAGAAAAATTTACTTGGTTGGTTTTCCTATACAATAGAGAACAGCATCAATAAGGTACGCTGGAATAGTGTGCAACAAGAACGTGAAAATTTGGTTGCCCAATTTTCCTCTCAATTTGAAAATCTGATACCAAATTAAGTTCTGGAAGGGCATTCTCCAGTAACATGAATTTATATAGGAATAAAACTGTCCTGAAACCAAATTTCTCATATCTTATCAAGTGTAGGTTTAAGGTATAGGTACCCCAATTAAGCTGCTTCCTGTTAAAACCGATATAATTAAAAACTGTAGTGTTAGATTTTTTTTCAGTTGCGGTTTTCCACGTAGCAGCTAAAATACAATTACAAACGTAATCCACTGGTACGACATGTCCCAACACGTTACTATCGCCATGCATAGTTCTAATGATACCAAGCATTGCTCCTATCACCACGCTAATGGGTCCATACGTGTTATCAATCCATCCTGGTACTGGTTCTTTGATTGAATTCATTACTACAAGGTCAATTAAGATTTGGTTGCTTCAATAATGGAAAGTTACTTACTAATTGATGGCCTAACTATAGTGGCTGGAAAGTGTTTCACTGCACTTTTCACTAAGTGTTCAGAGATGCATTTGGTGTACACGTAAGTGTTCGGCCATTTCTTTAATAACCTTGAAAAAATTTACTTTTAAATAAGATCGAAAATTGTTTTAAAACAGATATAGATTAACTTACGCGGGAGTAAGATTTGTCAAAATATTTTCGTCTAGTCCATTCACCATACTGAATAAAAGTTCGGGTTGCATGGGCGGATCGTATATCTCTTCCTTAATGTGAAAATTTATACAGTTGGAATAAGCTGTCGATACAAGAACGAAACACTTGAAACTCAAAAGTTACATTTTTCAGAATAATACCTAAAAAGCGTGCTACCTTTAAATCAACCATGTCTTTACTCAGTTCTAAAAGATCTACAGTAGATTTAACACTACTAGCAGCCTTCTTCAAACTCTGATCAAACCTTACATTCGCCGCAAGATGGATAACAAAATTAACTTCATTCTTCAAAATTTTCAAATTCTCCTTGCTTATTCCTAAGTAAGGTTCTTCGCAGTCTCCTGCAATGAACGAAATTTTTTCCTCCCATTTGCTAGTTTTGGATCTTAAAACCTCAAAACACTGAACAAAATAGACACAATTTAAAGAAAAGTGTCCATACTCACAGGCTGCAGAAAAATTTCTTTAAAACGTTGCTCAGTGGTCTTCCCTTTTTTGGATCGCAGAAGTATGTAGATCTTTTTAATATCGTCACAGTCTGTTAGCAGTTTTGCCATCATGACTTTACCCAGAAACCCTGTTGCTCCAGTCAAGAAAAGCGTCTGCTTTTTGAAAGTAAGTTTGATTTGGCTGTTGTCGAGCGTCATGGTTGCGTCTTATTGAAGAGAACGAGGTTTCCTTAAAATGAGGAATTTTAAGATTTCACAAATTTATTATCTTGGTAGCTCCTTTATTTGTTACACAAATTTATTGTCAGGAGAATAAGGCATAAAAACAATGTCAAATCATGCTACCAAGTAGTCTTAAGGATAATCTATATTTAGAAGAGGAGACAACATTTATTTTTAAAATAGTGTAATAAATCTCTCTATATTGTTCGAGTCTTCGATTTTGAACCTTCGGTTTTTATTGTTTTGAGTTCTCGCTTATGATTGACGCACTTATTGATTCACCATGTCACTCAGTGTTTTGATTCTGAGGGCTCGAAGGACCAGTGTCGCACTCGAAAGAAGAACAAAGTACGTCTTTACTCTTTGGTTTTATTTAGAAAACTGGGTGAGTCAGCACAGCCCTCCACGAAGTCGGCACCAGCCTACAAAGGGCGGCAAGAACAGACAGAAAACGCTGACCCCGAATAAACACTTCAGATTTATAACATCCCGGCTGCATTGAAGTTAGTCAAGTTCAAAATTAATATTAAAGATAAGAAAATTATAAAATAAAAAATAAAATGTTCATAATAACAACACTCTCGAATTATGGTATATGCGACCTACATGATAATCACTTATTATGACGGCCATTTTAGTTATGTAATCTTCAATATTATTTCACTAGGGGTGAAATGAAATTCATTGAAAGAATAAATTTATAAATTTTGAGTAGGAATATTTTATTCAAGTAAATTACAAGCAATAAAACGCAATTGGATATATTGCTACCGGCTGATGTGGTTAGCTGTGCCGTGTTTTTACTATCTCTTTGTAGTGATGTATTGTTCCTACAAGAATTATTTGCCATAATTTCTCCTAAAATTTTAGTGGCAACTTTTTTTATTTTCTTTTGATGTATCAATGTACCCCTTCGCCACTGACTTCAATTTCCAGCCTCCATGGCGCTGTACGGTTAACTGCCCATTCACAATGGACATAATGCATAACAAGTACATAAAGCTTACATCTATACTTATATAATAAAGCTGAAGCTTTTGTTTATTTGAACACGTTTATCTCAGAAACTACTGGTTCAAATTCAAAAAATCTTTTTGTGTTGGACAGTCTATGTATCATATCTACATATAGGCTATATAACATCACGCTACGATCATTAGGAGCGAAGTAGCAATGAAAAATTCGGAAAACGGGAAAATTATTCCTCCTTTGAGAGCTTCCGTTGCGTACGCTGCTTAAACGGTTAAAGTTACGTAAAAATCATGTATGACGAAATTGTTCCCCTCTAAAAGTTCTAGAGAAAAGTCCCCGACAGCATATGTCTATCTTTTAAAGTCGACTCAGTATAACCTTTTTTATGGTAGTGAAATTTGTTCTAAAATAATAATGCATTATGTGTAAAATTCTCGCGTCACAGTGTTTGTAACCGAATTTCTCCGAAATGGGTTGACCGATTTGTATGAAATTTTTTATGTATATTCGGTAGGTCTGAGAATAGGTTGTAAACTATTTTTTAAACCCCTAAGTGATAAGGGTGGCCCACCCTAAAAAATGTTGGTCTATTTTTTGGACAACACTTTTTATTTTTATTTTTTTAAGAATTGGCATCAAAAAATACACATAACCCTAAATTTTCACCTTTCTACCACCAACCCCCATTTTTTAATCGTCTATATAATAAAAATCAATTGCTGTTCCTGTTAGTCTCGCTAAGACTCAAAAACGGCTTACACGATTTGAAGAATTTTTTATATTACGGGGATGGTTTATAAATAAAAAAAATAAAGAAAAGTTAAAAGAACAGTTAAAAAATAAAAAAAATCTAAAAATTTTGTATGGGAATCGCCACTTCGAATTAATTTCAATAGTTGGCATTTCTGACGGACCTGTCGTCTAACTGACGTGTCATACAAAACTAATTCTTCCGTGCAATTGTGAAAAGTATATTGCATTTCAAATCGTTCTTTGTTTTTCGTCAAAAAAACGTCGTTTATTTTAAGAAAAGTCTTGGTTAAAGTGAATTTAATTAAACATTGCGAAAGTTTCTTATTAATTTTGATCTGCCATTCTATTTACCTATATTCACTTTGTTGGTTTCGACAAAACCTCAAACTTTACCGTTATTTGAGGATTTAATTTGAAGTTTTCAATATTTTAAAATTCTCAAGACAAAATTTACAGATTCTTCATTATTACTCTTATATACCTGAGCATCTACTCTATGTACTGAGTACCTACTTGGAAACATTGTATATCCCCGGACACAAATTGAACATCTACGCGTTTTGTGAGCATTTAATCTAAAAATGAGGATCGGCGTGGCAAATAGCTGAGCTGTCTGTAAAGCAGCTTAGAAAACGAGTAGGATCGTTGTAAGAGTGAATTTTAACTAAACATGGCGACTTTCATGAACGTGGAACGTCGTCAAAAGGTGCATTCAGTTTGAAAAACACATTAGGAGCATGAATATCGAAAACTTTTCAGGTAATTAACTCTTATTTATGCATAAATTGTGCAGTGCGTTTTTTATAACACTGGCCATAGAGATTCCCATCTCAAGGTGTCTACCCCATACTAACTTATATTTTGGTGACTCGATTTTTGCTTTGATGGTTGAACACTGTCACTGTTGTCCTTTTTTGTTGTATCGATATGCTATTTGAGCATCAGCTGTTACCTACTGAAGTATTAATATCATCTAGAAAAACTAGAAATATTTTGATTTGATATTCGAGTAGATACTTCGTATTTCGAGTATGAGCATCTATTGAGTTTTATTTATATCAACCATTGTCAAAAAATTGATCGAACGTTGTTTGACAGAGCTTCCTTCGCACCAAAAGTATAATGAAACATATTCAGCATTTTCGAGTTGAGTATTTTCTTCACACAATTTTGTGATGACCAAGATTTACGATCAATACGTATACCACCTTGGATTGGTGCAGTGTAATACTAAAAATAACTGTATTGTATTCCCAAAATTATCTGCGAAAATCGAGTGAGCCATTCCATCAATTTTTTGGGAGCAATAGATAAATATTCTTAACAATTTACCATGCTTACAATAACTTTAAAACGGCTGCAAGATCTCAAAGTATTCATTTTTGCAAATCTTGAGTTATTCACTAAAATAAATTGACTGATCCACATATTTTTTTGAGTCACTGTAAAAGCAAATCTAAAAAATATGAATGCAATGATAAATTACGAAAATATACTCATGATATTTTCCACATTTTAGATAGGATTTATTCGGCAAAATCTTGAGATGACGTCTTCAAGTTTTTGGGCTTGATAAACAGGATTCTACGACAACTGGTCGCAAACAATTGATCGCGCGACAATTGATCGCAAGCAACTCGTCGCAGCACAATTGGTCGCACGCAACAATTGATCGCGGCGACAATTGATCGCAGCGACAATTGATTGCACGTAAATTGATCGCAGCGACAATAGATCGTACGTAAATTTATCGCAGCGTCAATTGATCGCAATTATTTCTGAAAATTATTTTTACGCAACCCAAAATACGAATACCATGTACCACTTGATACTAACTGAATTTAAAATGAAATGCTTAATTCATGATTGCTTTGACTTTGGCAATGTCATTTTGACAATTCTGGAAAAGGAGGTTACGCGAGTGTCCATGGTGGTACCGCAGCCAATTGGAGATCTCCGCTGGCGCCGCTAATAAGTTTGTCAGGGCTTGCTTCGAGTGCCTCTTGATCTTTTGCAACCGATTAATGACGAGAACATTATTTCTAAAAATTCCTTTTACGATAGATATTTCTGTGACGTGTAAAACAGCTCTCAGATCTAAAAAAAAGGAAGAAATAATTGGTTCGCAGTTATCCATGAATGACCCTACTACGGGCTGCCAGCTGATTTTATTCTTCTCCGCACTTTGCATCCTACAAAAATTTACAACATGGGCTGGAGAAGCCCACCTACATCCGGCAGATTAGGCAAATCATTCTGAGTGAATAGTCGGCCGTCCGAGTGAAAACTTTTCAAACTTCCCAAGCTAAAAATTAGTCACGCCATTGCGAATAACCACTACTCAGTGGCGTCGTCATCCTGGTTGTTTGTACTTTTTAACGGTATTCACTGTTTGTATTACTTGTTACTCGTGATGTGTTGATTGATTTAAATATTTTAAATAATATTAATTAATAGAGAATATAAATCTGTTATGTGCGTTGTTTTATTCAACAAATTTTATTCCATGAGCCGCATCAAAAAAAAAAAAAACTGTACGTCACTGTCATCGGCAGTCTTATCTGGGTAATGAGGGGTACTGTTTATGACACTTTACCGGTTTGGCTCGAAACCATCATTTTAAGTCTGGCACTTCCTCCAGTATGAGTATATTCCTTTGCTCCATGGTCAAAACTAATCTTTTTACGATCTTGTTTACAGAAATGGCGTAAAAGTGGAGATTGGTATGTAGGTACTTAGCAAAGGGAACGAGATAAATTATTCATTCTGTCGTATCTACAAGCGCCTTATTAACAGTGTGAGCGTTCAAAAAAGTTCTGAATGAATAAACATCTTTGGTTTTATCATGGATTAAAGATAATGCAGAACTAATTTGTAGTGAGCAAAAAATTGTCTGCAAAGAATGCAATAAAGTTCAAGATTAATTGTTAATATATAAATTCAAATTTCTTTGCACCAAATTTATTAAAAACTATATATATTTCATTTTTTAAACTATCAAACGTAATGAAAATAATACTTTTTCCCTTAAAACTGTAACGAGAGTTTTATCACGATTTATCTATAACTTTTTAATTTGACAGTTGTAATAATTTTAAAAGCATTTTTTATTAAAGAAAAATGACGTCTAACACGTTTTGAAAGCTATTTTTTTCACTCGTTTAATTGACAAACTTTAAACTTGTGAGAAGAAAAGCTTGAATGACTTACTTGAGCGTCTAATCAATAAGACCAATAATCCAAATGAACATTACAGTAGCATACCGACGAGATGTATCAGCATTAAAAAAAATATTTTACAATACATATTTTCACTTTTTTGCACTTTGGTTTAGTCGGAAATGAGCCTAATAGTTACCGTTTTTATGGAACTCGTATGTATTTATTTTGACACTTTTTTTAGAAATAATGAAATTTTTGAGAATATAGCACATTAATTTATTTTCCTCATTCATAACAATTACTTATTTCTCTATAAACGCTATCATTTTCCGCCTGCGATCAATTGTCGCATGCGACCAGTTGTACTTGCGACGAATTGTGTTGCGATCAATTGTGACTGCGACTAGTTGTCGTTGCGACCAGTTGTCGCTGCGACCAATTGACGCTGCGATCAGTTGTTTGCGATCAATTGTCGCGCGACGAATTGTGCACGACGAATTGACGCGGTACCGATAAACAGATATATTTTGATTGAAAACCTACCATGTCAAACAGTAACTTCAAAACCTCTGCAATAATTCAAAATTCAGTTTTGCAATTCTTGATTCAATCAATATAATATATTGACTCAGTGATTAAAATTTTGAGACACCCCCTATAAGTAAAACTAAAAAATATGAATGGAATGATAAATCACAAGTATAGTCTCATCCTATTTTGGACATTTTAGATAGGATTCATTTGGCAAAATTTTGGGCTGACGTCATCAATTTTTTGGAGGGGATAAGTAAATATACATGTTTTGAATAAAAATTTATTATGCTTATCATATGTTTAAAACATCTGCAAGATTTCAAAGCATTCGATTTTGCAGATTCAAAATTAAATTTTAGGTGAAACGAAGTTCACGGGGTCAGCTAGTAAATACATAAAGTTGAAACGATGGAAAACGTGTACCCCTGTTCACAGTGGACGAACGTAATTCTTATGCTTATGAACGTTTTATGTAATCCTTGTGTGCGTACACAAAGTTGAAACAAGTTCAACTTTGTGCACGAATTATGTCAAAATTATGTTAAAATCTAGGGACTTTTGAATGCTGCTATTGAATTCCCTTTGACAGTTGGCACTTGGCACTTCACACCTTTGATTATATTATATAAATTATAATCAAAGCTTCACACTGCGAGTCTGTTCTGTACCGCGAGTTGTCAAGTTCGAATATCGTATGAAATTGTAGGTTAGATATTTTGATTGACTCAGTTTGAGGTTAGCCGTTTCTATGTTTAGCCAGGAGTTATTCCGTTCTGCGTTTGCGCAGTTTAACAATTCTTACAGAGTTCACTCTGTCCACTGTGAACGTAGATAAGCATAAGCCAGACACAGACCAAAAACGTAAATTATGTTATGCGCTCGTTCTTATTTCTTATGTCCATTGTGAATGGGCAGTAAGAGGTCTGTTCCAGAGTCTACAAGCATCGAAGTGGAAGAACGTCTGAAGCAATGCCCAGTGTTTAGGACCTGATAAATTAAAAAATGTAGCGATGTTTTTTGGCTTACTCCTAAACCTGCTTACATTTCCTGATTGTTTCCGCCATATCAAGTTCCTGTATGTCACCAACCGTTATAAAAATTCTCTGGAAATTTTGGTTTTGGTGTTCGGGATTTGTATATGGAAAACCAACCCTTCATGTTTAACATTTTCTAGGAGCAAGTTAGTGAGTTTTTTTTTCTGCAAGCTACAGCGATGCCAATTATTAAAGCAACATGGGAAAAATAAGAATTAAAATAATTTGAAAACATTTTAGGCATATCTTACCTGGTACCGCGTTAATTCGTCGCGTACAATTCGTCGCGCGACAATTGATCGCAGACAACTGATCGCAGCGTCAATTGGTGGCAGCGACAACTGGTGGCAGTTACAATTCATCGCAACACAATTCGCCGCAAGTACAACTGGTCGCATGGGACAATTGATCGCAAGCGAAAAATGATAGCGTTTATAGAGAGAATAAGTAATTGTTATGAATGAGGAAAATAAAATAAAGTGCTATATTCTCAAAAATTTCATTATTTCTAAAAAAGTGTCAAAATAAATATATACGAGTTCCATAAAAACGGTAACAATTAGGCTCATTTCCGACTAAACCAAAATGCAAAAAAGTGAAAATATTGTAAAATAATGTTTTTAATGTTGACACATATTTCGTCGGTATGCTACTGTAACGTTCATTTGGATTATTCGTCTTATTAATTAGACACTCAAGTAAGTAATTCATGCTTTTTTTCTCACAAGTTTAAAGTTTGTCAATTAAACTAGTGAAAAAAAATTGCTTTAATAGATAGAATATACTCATACTGGAAGAAGTGCCAAACTTAAAATGATGGTTTCGAGCCAAACCGGTAAAGTGTCATAAACAGTACCCCTGATTACCCAGATAATACTGCCGATGACAGTGACGTACAGTTTGTTTTTTTTTTTTGAAGCGGTTCATGGAATAAAAATTGTTGAATAAAACAACGCACATAACAGATTTATATTATCTTTTAATTAATATTATTTAAAATATTTAAATCAATCAATACATCACGAGTAACAAGTAATACAAACAGTGAATACCGTTAAAATGTAGAAACAACCAGGATGACGACGCCACTGAGTAGTGGTTATTCGCAATGGCGTGACTAATTTTTAGCTTGGGAAGTTTGAAAAGTTTATTCAGGGGCATTTCACTCGGAAGGCCGACTATTCACTCAGAATTATTTGCCTAATCTGCCGGATGTAGGTGGGTAGATGTAAACTGTGGCTTTAATCTTCTCCAGCCCATGTTGCAAATGTTTGTAAGATGCAAAGTGGGAAGAATAAAAAATCAGGTAGCAGCCCGTAGCAGGGTCATTCATGGACAACTGCGAACCAATTATTTCTTCTTTTTTTTTTAGATCTAAGAGCTGTTTTACACGTCACCGAAATATCTATCGTAAAAGGAATTTTTAGAAATAATTTTTTCGTGATTAATCGGTTGCAAAAGATCAAGAGGTAGTCGAAGCAAGCCCTGACAAACTTATTGTATTAACTTTTCCAGAATTGTCAAAATGACATTGCCAAACTCAAAGCAATCATGGATTAAGCATTTCATTTTAAATTCAGTTAGTATCAAGTGGTACACGGTATTCGTATTTTGGGTTGCGTAAAAATAATTTTCGGAAGTAATTTTCTCGTAACTAACCCTGTATATGTATTTTTTACACCCACATATGGTACAACTGAATTTTTCTTCAGTACAATACTAGTCACATAATAATAATTAAAAAGTAAGTTTTTAGTTGCGTAAGTACCTATATTTCTTAGATTTCCCGGTAGCACAAAATTATTCTTGACGCTCTAACAAAAGTTTTTGCAATGTATATTTACAATACACGTAAATCTTTCTCAAACCCTGTAAAAGATCCGTTGCAATTTACAAGGGATTAAAATAAGTATTATATCCGTCCAGTGGAATTTACATTCGCTGCATATGGATACTCTAGGACCCGATTTATAGAAAGCGATGTTAAAGTTAATTCGCGATTAACTTTTAACTGAGGTTCGTTGCCAGGCAACGCACATATTTTAACCAATCACGGGCTCACATTCCACATTTTAATTATGTGTTAAACTAATCGAGGATTAAATATTTAACTCGCTGTTCTATAAACCGGCCCTAGATGTATTATTAGTTCATAAATTTTATTGTTCGGTCATGTGTATAAAGACAAGAACAGACAATAGAGGCAATTCTGCATCAAAATGTGTTAAAACTTGAAGGTTGTTAAAAATATGATTTTTTAAATAATCGCATAATAAATCTAGTTAAGAACAATAAACACTTTTTTTTTATGTTGAGTACTTATTATAATGAAGCTAGTTCCTATAATATAATAGGTAAAATAAGCAACGACATAAATGGTAACAATCTCTTAAAAAAAATAACCAAAGTGACAATTTATTAACAAAAAATCTTATGTAACAAGGTGTTTAGGCTCGTATTTTTTAATTTTTAAAGTGCAACTACAAAATTCGTCACTTATCTATATTCAAATTGTTTTTAATTCGATATTTACACCTTACCTGATTGCTAAATTTATTGCAACTTAAAATTCAGAATACAAAATGTTTAGTTTTAATAAAAGAAAATACTTCCCGATGAATTTTACCTTGCGATCAATTGACGCTGCGATAAATTTACGTGCGATTAATTGTCGCTGCGATCAATTTACGTGCGATCAATTGTCGCCGCAATCAATTGTCGCGTGCGACCAATTGTGCTGCGACGAGTTGTTTGCGATCAGTTGTTTGCGACCAGTTGTCGTAGAATCCACTTCTACAGTGCCTCCCGGCTTCCATCGTCGAAGTTCCACGAGTACGACTAAAGTCCCGACAGGGTGTTTCGATTGCTGGCCCTTATAAAATCCCTAGGCCCTTGGACCAGAGTTGTAGTTGGCTCAAATAATCTTGGTGCCATTAATTCCAGATTTATGAACCATCTTTGAGCAAAATTGTACGGTTTAATTTTGTTGAGTAATGCTTAATGAATTATTATTATCAGTTACTATATCCATTGCGTCTATAAACAATGCTTCTATTATATGATGCCGTCCTTCTAAATTTTGTTTCTATTGCTTTGATGTTTAGAGGTTAGTGATTACATGCTTTAATTCCTTCGTTCAGTAGTGAGTTTGTTCCATTTTTTGTTGTGGGAACCTAATTTTGTTGAATGGTGCTTCGTTATCTCGCATTGTAGTGTACATAGTATTGTTTTCTAGTAGTTTTTTCCTTGATGTAAGCTGTGTATGCAAATATGTGACTGAGATGTGATGGTTTTTTATATAGGCTATGTTATAATTTGTGTAGAGATCTTTATGATAGTTGAAAGACTGCTGTCAGAACTCGATTTTCTAAAGTTTGAATTGGTTTTAGTTGGTTTTTCGGGGCGTGTGCCCTCATGTTAGGTTCATACATATCTGAGATGAGGCTCCACCAGATTGCAGTAATTTGGCGAAGCCAGTGACTATATATATTATATACAGTCACTGGCGAAGCATTTGTACAATCGCACGCAAATGTTTTGAGCCTATGGGCGGATCATTTTTGCCTATCGTCACCGAAGGAGGCGGTCCAAATCGTCCAAGGGCAGAATTTGTAGGTAGGCTCAAACTACAACGAAATTTACGTGTTGACCAAATTCTTACTCTGAATTAGTTTTAATGTTATAAATACCCTATCTAAAATGTTCAGAATATGATGAGTCTATACTTGCGATTTACCATCACATTTATATTTTTTGGATTTGTTTATACATACAGGGTGACTCAAAAAAAATAATGACTGAGTAAATTTATTTTATTGAAGAAATCAAGAATTGCAAAACTGAATACTTTGAAATCTTGTCAATTAGTTGGAACCTGAGCCCATTTTTTTTTGCAATATCTGTGATGTGCTATTAGTTTCCGTAAGTTATAAAATTAGAAAAAAAAACCTATTCTGCTCTAATAAAATCGAGAATATGCTCAAAATCACACTAATATTAGGTCTAATTGTGCCAACCATAGTTATAAAATTCATATTAAAATAAGTCACGGACATTTTTTGAAGTGTACTACATTTCAAAAAACAAAAAAAATGTTCAGTTTATAAACTTCATAATTTTGGTTTAAAGTTTATCAATCATGTTTGACGCTTTACTTTATCCGTTCCATTTGTTATCCTTTACTGCGGTCTCTCTTGAGTCGAGGTGTAACACCGGACCGAACGCTCTTCGACCGATAGGATAATTTATTACTTCCGACATCTTTTCGGTGACAAATTTAATCTTCGCATACTTCAGCGTAGTTAGTGAACTCGTTGTGACCACTAAAATATACAAAGAGTAAATTTTGAAATGGAACGAAAGTCGAAGAATACTTTCAAAGCTACGATCAAAATGTATTTCCTTATCTTCGCCAAAAAATGCATGACGTCATCGTAAAATTTGATATCATGAGTCTATACCTGTGATTTATCATTGCAGTAATATTTTTTAGATTTACTTATACAGCCTGTCTCAAAAAAAGGTCACTTCGATTTTCGATTTTTCGTTTTTTCGACCACCCATTTCATCGAATTAGATTTTTCAGTTTCAATTTTTCTATCAACTTCTCGATTTTATTACTTTCCAATTTTCTGATTTTTCAAATTTGCGGTATTTTGAATTTTCGAGTGTTTAGTTTTTCGTTTTTCAATTTTTTAATTTTTCGTTTTTTTGATTTTTCGATGTTTCGATTTTTTGATTTGCCATTCTTTCAATTTTCGATTTTTCGTCTTTCCATTTTTAGATTTTTGGATTTTTCTGTTTGTCAGTTTTTAGATTTTGCAATTTTTTTGCATTTTTCGATTTGGGATTTTTCAATTTTTCGGTTTTTTAATTTTTCGTATTTCGATTTTCGATTTTTCAGATTTGTGGATTTGTGTCCGTTTTTTCGATTTTTAGAATATTGATTAATCGAATTTTCGATTTTTGAGCATTTCGATTTTTAGATTATCATTTTTACGATTTTTCAAAATCTCGATATTCGAGTTTTCGATTTTCCATTTTTCAAATTTTCAATTTTTAATTTTGCTTTTTTCGATTGTTGCGTTTTAGGATTTTCCCTTCTTCAGCTTTTAGATTTCAATTTTGTTACTTTCCGATTTTCCACTTTTCGATTTTTTTATTTTTTTTCGATCGTCGTTTTTTCGATTTTCATTTTTCCGATTTTTTGATTTTTCAATTTTTAGGCCTTGCAATTTTTTTACTTTTCGTTTTTTCGAGTATTTGTTTCATCGAATTTTCGATTTTTCGAGTTTTCGATTTTCGATTTTTCGGTTTTTCCATTTTCCGATTTTCGATTTTTCGATTTTCCATTTTGAGATATTTTTCGATTTTTTTTGATTTTTCGATTTTTCTGTTCGCCAGTTTTGAGACTTTGCAATTTTTACTTTTCCACTTTTCTATTATTTTAGTTTCGGATTATTCGATTTTTGAATTTTCGTTTTTTTTCATTTTTCGATTTCCGATTGTTTAATTTTTCGATTTTTCGGTTTTTTAATTTGTCGATTCTCGATATTCCGATTTTAGATTTTTCGATTTTCCAATCTTCGATTTTTCAATTTCCAGTTTTCGATTTTCCACTTTTTGATTTTAAGATTTTTCGATTTTTCTGTTCGTCAGTTTTTAGGTTTTGCAATTTGTTTACTTTTCGATTTTTCGATTATTTTACTTTCCAATTTTTTGATTTTTGAATTGTCGACTTATAGAGTTTTCAATATTATGAATTTTCGGTTTTCCTATTTTTCGATTTTTGATTTTTCCATTTTTCGGTTTTTTGATTTTTCAATTCTCGGTTTTTCAATCTTGCAAATTTTCGATTTTTCAGATTTGTGAATTTCCAGTTTTTCGATCGACCTAAGTATTAGATTCATTGAATTTTCGATTTTTGGTTTTTCCATTTTTAAATTTTTGATTTTCCAGTTTTGTATTTTCAGATTTTCTGTTTTTCGCATATCTGATGTATTAAATCGATTTTTCGGCTTTTCGATTTTTCGATATTTGATTTTCGAATTTTCGATTGTTCAGTTTTCCATTTTTCAACTTTTAGACTTCAATTTTTTTACTTTTCGATTTTCCAAATTTTCGAGTTTCAAATTTCAGATGTTTGATTTTTCGATTTTCTTTTTAAATCTTTGAATTTTTCGGTTTTGATATTACGAATTTTTGATTTTTAATTTTTCCATTCTTCGGCTTTTCGACTTCAATTTTCTTTCTTTTAAATTTTTCGTTACTCTATTTTCCGCTTTTCAGAATTTTCGATTTTCAGTTTTCAGACTTTCGATCATTAAAATTTTGGATTTTTCAGTTTTATGATTTTTCGATTTTTAGAAAATTTGAGTAGTCGAATTTTCAATTTTTCAATTCATCGATTTTTCTATGTTCAATTTTTCAATTTAAATTTTGCGATTTTCAATTTGTCCATTGTCGATTTTTAGAATTTTCGGTTTTTCAGTTTTTCTATTCTCAACGGTTAGACTTCAATTTTTTTACTTCCCGATTTTTTGTTTTCGATTTTCCAATTTTCAGAATTTCCAAGTTTCTTTATTCAGATTTTCGATTTTCCACTTTTTCGATTTTAGATTTTTCGAATTTTTGTTTTTCTAATTTTTTGCTTTTTCGATTTTTCTGTTCGTTTCAATTTTTAGGCTTTGCAATTTTTTTCTACTTTATATATTTTGATTATTTTAATTTCCGATTTTTTTTATTTTTGTTTTTGATTTTTTTAATTTTCAATATTACAAATTTTTGACTTTTCGATTTTTGGTTTTCCCATTTTTCAATTTTCGATTTAGGTATTTGATTCATTGAATTTTCGATTTTTTGATTAGCCATTTTTAGATTTTCGATTTTTACGATTTGTATTTTTCGATTTTCTGTTTTTTGCATTAGTGAATTTCAGTTTTTCCGATTTTTGATTTTGCGCATATTTGATTAATCAAATTTTCGAAAAAGTTATCATGCTTACAAAAACTTCAAAACATCTACAATATTTCAAAGTATTCAGTTTTGCTATTCTGATTTCTTCAATAAAATAAATTGACTCAGTCATTAACTTTTTTGAGACACCCTGTATAACCAAATCTAAAAAATATTAATGCAGTGATAAATCACAAGTATAATCATATTTTATACATTTAAGATAGGATTTATTCTGCAAAATTTTGAGGGGACGTCATAAATTTTTTAGAGGGGATAAGCAAATATATTTTAATTAAAAATGTATTATGTTTATCATGACTTTAAAACATCTGCAAGATTTCAAATTATTCGATTTTGCAAATTTAAAATTAAATTGCAAAATATTGTTTTATAATTTTGATTTTTTTTCCAAAAATCTGGACGTTTCGGATAAAAACTCAACACGGAGTCATAAACTACATGTGTAGGACTATGTTATTGTATACAATTTAAAACCCATTTCCTATGCATAAATTTGAAGTGACGTCATCACCATTATTGGTGGGGATGGTTAGACAAATTTAATAAATTTGCGACATTTATGAAAAAAATATCAGTTAACAAAAATGGCACGTTTTTATTATTATGCCAGTTACATGTGACTCAACGACAATATCGTTTTTTTTAAGAGTATTTTATTTGAAAATGTGATGAAATTTTTTATACGGAACAATTGGTCGAAAGATGTTATAAAGCAAAATAATTCATGTCCGGACCATCGTTACTCACGAACGAAAGTGACCATTATTTTATGGGAACAACTACCAGCTAAATCTTCTCCGACAAATTCGAGAGAACTGGTGTGAGCCATAAATATTTCTTACCAAATGTAAATTTCGTTGTAGTTTGAGCCTACCTACAAATTCTGCCCTTGAAAGATTTGGACCGCTTTCTTCGGTGAGGGCAGGCAAAAACGATCCGCCCATAGGCTCAAAAGATTTGCGTGCGATTGTACTAGCGGCATGATTTTCTTTTTGATGTTTTCCAGATGTGTATTCCACGTTAGGGTCTTTTTCTTCGAATTTTAGGGATACTCCTTGATCGGTTGGATTGTTTTATCTTAATTGAAATTTTTCCTTATATGTATTTATTCTCACTGTTGACACAATTTGTAAGTCGAATATACACCACTATGGCTACCGATGGGATGTTAGAAAATGAAAAAAGTGGCAATCAACATTTGTTCCTAAAAGAATTAATGTCACTCGGTGGTCAGCTTGATTTCATTCTTTAAAACTACTCAATTTTAGCTACAAGAGATAAAACAAGAACTTCTTGAAATATCAACTGACAATGAATTTAAAGGGCTGTTCTAGCAAACAAATCCATAAGGGAGGCATAAGGTTGTTGTAAATTAGCAGATGGTAAAAAGAGACCATCAAAATAGAAAAAGGAACCTGGAGAGAAAAAATGAAAAAGCTGCCTTGCCTAGATCGATTAAAACTTTTTTTCAAAACGGTAAGTTCATTTTAATAAATACACGACAGTAGGACTTTTCAACAATTTTAAACGCTTTTATTTTAGTGTAGTAATAATGCGTGATAATGGATCCATGGCATTTTCCTTTTCAGGTAGTCATTATTATTATTATTGGTCGTAATTGAGTAGAGCTCTAGTGAGCTATATTACTTTCTAGAAATCTTCCCATCAAATTATTGCCACACATAAAGTTTGTCTATCTCTATCTCTATGTCTATCCAAGCAAATAGAAGTCCACTAACTCCATAAGCTTTCAGCTTCAGCAGAAACTGATTTAGAGGTATCTTGTCGAACGCTTTAGCAAAATCTAAGTAGATGACGTCGATACGTTTTAGACTGTCTGCAACTAAGGACCAACCATTAAGACAAGCGAGTAAATTTGATTCGACAGACCTACCCTTCATAACGCCAAATTGTTCCCTAGGAATGATTGCAAATTTGTTAAGGAAGTTATCTAAATATTCTACAATAATGGATTCCATAATTTTAACTATTGGCGATGTTAAATTTTTAGGTCTATAATTTTCAACATTAAGCCTATACTTCGATTTTTGTGAATAGGCGATTTTCCAGTCTTTTGGTAGTTCCAATAATTGAAATGATTGTTTCACTATAATGTACAAGAGAAATGATAACGAGTTCCTAAAAAGAGCAGGTAAAATGTATCAGGACGTGGACAAGAACAAGATTTTATATGGATTTTAACTTTTCACAAATCTTTTCACGTTTCAAAGCCTGGAGGCATTTATCGAGAACATTAGAAAGACATGGAAAGAGTTCTGGTCATTTGTTTTTCGTAAAAAAATATCTAGACCTAAAAAATAACTTACTAAAAGGGCACACGATAGACGCTGGTAATCAAGATGCAGTTGAACGCAAAAAAGACATGGACGGCGGTTTTGGAAAGAATAAGCGAGATAAATAATTAAATTTTTTTTAGCTCGTCAAAATTTAGCTTTAAGGGGAACTACTGAAAAGTTGTATGAATCAAATAATGAACATTTTTAATTTTCATAACACCCTATCAGAACACATTTGTCGAATTCGAAGTGCTCAACATCTCATGCCCCATTATCTTGGCCATAATATTCAAAATTAGTTAATTAATATAATTTCTGAAAAAATTAAAACTGTAGTTGATCTTCTAAAACAATCTAAATATTATTCTATAATTTAAGATTGTACACTTGATATTTCACACAAAGAATTGTTACTGTTACTTCCAGGTTTGTTTATATCATGCGTCCACAGAGCTTGCTAAAGTTAGAAAGCATTTTTTATGGATTTTACCGATTACTCATACGACTGGTCAAGGGTTAGCAACATATTTGCTAGATTTTTTAAAATCAATACATATAATACTGCACTGGATGATTTGAGAGGACAAAGATATAATACGAGTATAATGGAGCAAACATGAAATAATAAAATATAGGCCTCCAAAAAAAATTTTAGACATGAGTGCTCGTGCTTTTTATGTTCTTTGTGAGGCCCACGGTTTTAATTTAGTGGTAAATAATAATGCTAAAAGCTTATTGGAAATAACAATTTTTTTTAATTGTCTATTATTATTTATTTTATTCGACACAGCAATTGCAAAAATCAATGAAATATTCGAATTGTTGATAGAACACAATAATAATTTTTCATTTTTAAAAAATATATAAAACTGGAGGAAATCGGCAGTGCAAAAGAGCACAGTGTGTCAACTTACAACAGAAATGAACTTATAAGTAGAAATAGATTCGATGTAGATGGGGAAGATATATTCCATGAGTTAGAATTGTTGCCAATATTTTTTATAAATAAGGACATAACCCCACGTGACACTTTAAGTTATATACGAGTATATTCCACTAATTCACTATCCGTATTCCAAAATCTTTCAACATCTCGACATATAATTATATTTAACTCCTCTAGTGACAATAGCTGAAAGCGAAAAATCATTTTCTAAATTGAAATTAAAAAAATTGGTCTAAAGAGTTTAGACAGTACTTCCCTCGCTGTCGGAAACTTGACGACTGCATGCCTATTGTGTTTTTTTTCTCATTACATTTTTGTAGTGGGAATTTAAAAAAAAATTGCGATGACGTCATCAACATTTTTGCAAGGACACGTATATCAGTTGGGATAGATGTAGTGTAATACTAAGAATAAAATTATTATATTCTCAAATTTTCGGGAAAATGAATTGGGTCGTTTTGAATATTGATTTGTAATAATCAATAAAATAACGAAACAATTTACTCACGTATACCTACGTATCAGAGGCAACTGAAAATCGTGTATGTATAAACATTCTTAATTTAAGATGACAGGCGTAACAGCATACGTGAGAGTCAAACAGAGAAACTGTAAACAAAACGACCATCGGTTTTATTGCTTCGACTTCCGCTTATTATATAAAACATTGGGTTTTATTTTAATTCTTGACGGTGAAATTCATAATTGGTTGATTATAAACATGTCTATTTCACATTCGCGGAACCAAGTAAGCGCATAAAACAAATGCAGGTCTGTAATGTTAAAGTCGATGTAAATAAGCGTGCTACCCTTATGTTTCAACCGAGTTTTTCCTTTAACAAATTTTGTGTCTACCAAATTGGGTTGGTTGGGGTGTAATACTAATAATAAGTGTTGCCTTTAATTTAATCAATAAAATAAATTGACTTCATTAATTTTTTTGAACCACCTCTTAAGAAAATCTAAAAAATATGAATGGAATGATAAATCACAAGTACAAACTCATCATATTTTTTGCATTTTAGATAGGATTTATTCAGCAAAATTTAAGGGTGACGTCATCAATTTTTTTAGGAGGGATGAACAAATACATTTTGAACAAAAGTTTACCATCCTTATAATAACTTTAAAATATTCACAAGATTTCAAAGCATTCGGTTTTGTAATTCCTGATTAAATCGATAAAATAAATTCACGCCTTCATTAATTTTTTTGAGTCACCCTGCATATGCAAATCCAAAAATATGAATGGAATGATAAATCACAAGTACAGACTCATCATATTTTGTACATTTTAGATACGATTTATTCGGCAAACTTTTGAGCTGACGTCATCAGTTTTTTGTAGAAGATAACCAAATATATTTTGACTAAAAATTTATTATGCTCTTTATACCCTTAAAACATCTGCAAGATTTCAAAGCATTCGGTTTTGTAGTTCCTGATTAAATCAATAAAATAAATTTACGCATTCATTAATTTTTTTGAGTCACCCTGTATATGCAAATCGAAAAAATTTGAATGGAATGATAAATCACAAGAAGAGACTCACCATATTTTGTACATTTTAGATAGGATTTTTTCAGCAAAATTTTGTGGTGACATCATAAATTTTTTAGGGGGGATGACCAAATACGTTTTGATCAAAAATTTACCATGCTTATGATAATTTTAAAATATCTTCAAGATTTCGAAGCATTCGGTTTTGTAGTTCCTGAGTAAATCAGTAAAATAAATTTACGCTTTCATTTATTTTCTTGAATCACCCTGTATATGCAAATCAAAAAAATATGAATGGAGTGATAGATCACAAGTACAGACTGATCATATTTTGTACATTTTAGATATGATTTATTCGGCAAATTTTCGAGCTGACGTCATCAAGTTTTTGGAGGGGATAAGCAAATATATTTTGACTAAACATTTATTATGCTCTTTATAACCTTAAAACATCTGCAAGATGTCAGAGCATTCCGTTTTGTAGTTCCTGATTAAATCAATAAAATATATTTACGCATTCATTAATTTTTTTGAGTCACTCTGTATATGCAAATCCAAAAAATATGAATGGAGTGATAAATGACAAGTACAGGCTCACCATATTTTGTACATTTTAGATATGATTTATTCGGCAAACTTTCGAGCTGACGTCATCAAGTTTTTGGAGGGGATAAGCAAATATATTTTGACTAAACATTTATTATGCTCTTTATGACCTTAAAACATCTGCAAGATTTCAGAGCATTCGGTTCTGTAGTTCCTGATTAAATCAATAAAATATATTTACGCATTCATTAATTTTTTTGAACCACCTCTTAAGAAAATCTAAAAAATATGAATGGAATGATAAATCACAAGTACAAACTCATCATATTTTTTGCATTTTAGATAGGATTTATTCAGCAAAATTTAAGGGTGACGTCATCAATTTTTTTAGGAGGGATGAACAAATACATTTTGAACAAAAGTTTACCATCCTTATAATAACTTTAAAATATTCACAAGATTTCAAAGCATTCGGTTTTGTAATTCCTGATTAAATCGATAAAATAAATTCACGCCTTCATTAATTTTTTTGAGTCACCCTGCATACAAAAATATGAATGGAATGATAAATCACAAGTACAGACTCATCATATTTTGTACATTTTAGATACGATTTATTCGGCAAACTTTTGAGCTGACGTCATCAGTTTTTTGTAGAAGATAACCAAATATATTTTGACTAAAAATTTATTATGCTCTTTATACCCTTAAAACATCTGCAAGATTTCAAAGCATTCGGTTTTTTAGTTCCTGATTAAATCAATAAAATAAATTTACGCATTCATTAATTTTTTTGAGTCACCCTGTATATGCAAATCGAAAAAATTTGAATGGAATGATAAATCACAAGAAGAGACTCACCATATTTTGTACATTTTAGATAGGATTTTTTCAGCAAAATTTTGTGGTGACATCATAAATTTTTTAGGGGGGATGACCAAATACGTTTTGATCAAAAATTTACCATGCTTATGATAATTTTAAAATATCTTCAAGATTTCGAAGCATTCGGTTTTGTAGTTCCTGAGTAAATCAGTAAAATAAATTTACGCTTTCATTTATTTTCTTGAATCACCCTGTATATGCAAATCAAAAAAATATGAATGGAGTGATAGATCACAAGTACAGACTGATCATATTTTGTACATTTTAGATATGATTTATTCGGCAAATTTTCGAGCTGACGTCATCAAGTTTTTGGAGGGGATAAGCAAATATATTTTGACTAAACATTTATTATGCTCTTTATAACCTTAAAACATCTGCAAGATGTCAGAGCATTCCGTTTTGTAGTTCCTGATTAAATCAATAAAATATATTTACGCATTCATTAATTTTTTTGAGTCACTCTGTATATGCAAATCCAAAAAATATGAATGGAGTGATAAATGACAAGTACAGGCTCACCATATTTTGTACATTTTAGATATGATTTATTCGGCAAACTTTCGAGCTGACGTCATCAAGTTTTTGGAGGGGATAAGCAAATATATTTTGACTAAACATTTATTATGCTCTTTATGACCTTAAAACATCTGCAAGATTTCAGAGCATTCGGTTCTGTAGTTCCTGATTAAATCAATAAAATATATTTACGCATTCATTAATTTTTTTGAGTCACCCTGTATATGCAAATCCAAAAAATATGAATGGAGTGATAGATCACAAGTACAGGCTCATCATATTTTGTACATTTTAGACATGATTTATTCCACAAACTTTTGAGCTGACGTCATCAAGTTTTTGGAGGGGATAAGCAAATATTTTTTGACTAAAGATTTATGATGCTCTTTATAGCCTTAAAACATCTGCAACATTTCAAAGCATTCTGGTTAGCAGATTAAAAATTAAATTTCAAAATGTTGTTTTATAATTTTGATTTTTTTTCCAAAAATCTGTTCGTTTCGGGTGAAAAGTCGATTCAGAGTTGTAAACTACACGTGTAGGACTATGTTATTTTATACAATTGAAAACCCATTTACTATGTACAATTTTGAAGTGACGTCATCGCATTAGTGGTGGGGATGATTAGACAAATTTTGGTTAGCGTTTTACCATCTACATGATATTCTTAATATAAGTACAAAATTTCACAACAATCGGTCGAGTACTTTCGGAGATTATCTGTCTAATAAAATCCGGGACAACAGACGGACAGACGGACAGACGGACGGACAGACGGACAGACAGACGGAAATGGGAGACCTATTTCTTCGTCTTCTAGGGGTCATGAAAGATCGAGAAAACGTAAAAGTAGAGAGTCGGCCGACGGACTCGATTACGCAATACTTCCTTTGCTTACGCTCGGGAAGTAAAAATATATCTGCGGTCAAGATAAATTGATAAGCCTGGCCATTATTAGTCCTGAAAAAGAAATAGATTTTAAAATAGACGAAATACATAATAAAAAAATTTGCAATTCTAAAATTGAGAAAAACTGAGTTTGATATATAAAATAGCACAGGATAGTTTTCAGTTTAATCATTTTGACCTTTATGAAGTAAGTTTTTGTGATATTTTTTTTTTATAGAATAATTTATAACTTTTGTATTAAATTTGAACTATGTTATTACATTTGTTGTTTCTTATTATCTAAATGTAATTCTGTAAATTGTACAATTGTAATACGACGGTATCTCCTGACAGTCGTCGTTTGAACTTTCTAGCCATGTTCTTTATATAATAAATAAATCTGTTATTTGATTGCTGTAAATGCGATTGTATGGTTGTATTTGGTTGGTTAAATATCAGTTAGTGGCTATTTTATCACCCACTTGGTTCGTGATTTAAAAAAAAATACGTGATGGGACAATGAGAAACCCTAGAGCCGACTAGTAGAGGGTGACTATTTAAGAAACCATTATATTTGGATAATGCAAATATTTACACAAAGAAGTATGCTACACCTGGCCCACAGGTGTTTCATTTCAACTGATTCGTTAAATTTGCTTCAAAACAACTACCTGTAATAAACGGTTTATTCACTGAAGAATCTACAAAATAGTGTTTGTTTAGATATATCATTAAACAGGTTGCATCATTCAGTGAAAGTGGATATAATACACATTCTGTATTTCAACAAGTTACTTTGTTTAAATTTAATTTTGAACAGTATTGTTTCGTCATTCATTAAGTATAATACAAAATTTATAAAACAACAAGCTTTTCTAGTAGGTACGTAACAGTGAAGGTTTGAAAATTTCTTTCCACTGCGCAAAAATTTGCGATAATGTAGATACTGAATGAAGTTAGGCTAAAGTTATTTAGAAATAGTCAAGCCAATGGCGTCAGTTTATGAACTATGACTGACTATTTTAATTGTTGCACTGTGTATTTATCACATATAACAATATATAACACATTAAAAATCGATCACTTCATAAAGAAGTGATACCGGTTAGGTATAATGTATTTTTAAAGAATATCCTACTTGAGTACAACTAGTTGACTCTGTCTACCACCAAAATGCATTTTTTTCAAAAACCAAAGTATGTAAGGTATAACATAGTACACACCAATCAAATAAACAAATATTTCAGGTTTTTGCTGTCTGTTTACATAGTAATTTGTGCCCGAATTTTTGAAACACTCCAATCGGACGAAGAATATTTTCTCATTAAAAACCTACAATCAGGGATGGTGTTAGATGCTCGTGAGAAGTTTGTGACTCTTCAACCTGTTACTGGCAATAGTACACAACATTGGAAGCTGGAAGTTGCCAGAGGAGGCACCTATTACATTGTTAACAAGGCTAACGAGTAAGTTTGTTGCTTTAAGACATTTCCTGAGTTACTCTATCGACTTTGCAGCAAGGTGTTGGACCTGGATTACAATTATTCTCCAGCGAATACGTGGCTTGTGGTAAGCGAAAGACTTGGACCTTACCATATCAATTGTAAGATAAATAATGGAATTCCCACGACTACCATGAATATGGACGCTTGTCAGAAATGGCATATTCACTATAATGGGGTTTTTGTTAATGTTTGCAGCTATATTGCTATAACTATTAAAAACAGCAATTATAAGCCTGGTGTATACTTGGAAACTTGGGGTGTGTCTGGAAATGGTGACCAAAAGTTTAAACTTGATTATGTATGAGTTTATTATGTAAATGTTTTATTTCTACAAAAATCTTCAAAAGATTTAAATATACTGCAATTTAAATCTTTCATTTGCTTTCCAATCAACAGCTCCTGTTTCCAAATACACTCCAGATTTGTAAACTTCGTTTTTAATTTCCACAACGTAGTAATCACAAGCGTTAATAATGTAACTTCCATATTGGACAAACCATTTCTGACAGGCATGAATCGTCTTAGCAGCAGGTGTAATGGTGCCATTATTAAACCGACAATTTACATAATAATCGTCCATCTTATGACTTACAACCACCCAACTGTTCTTAATGGAATATCTGTAGTCTATGTCTAATACTTTTCTGAAATATAAGAAGTGTCAGCGTGAATTTTGTTAGCTTTTGAAAATAAGTTTTACTCTGTGCTTTTGTTGATGATGTAAAATGATCCATCTTTGGTAGGTTCTAATCGCCATTTCTGTGTACTAAAACCAGTGAACTCCTGTAATGTTATGAAGTCTTCGCTGGCATCTAGAACAAGTCCAGAATGTGGATTTCTAATAACGAAATAATCTTCTTTATTGTGTGAATAGGTTGTGGTTGACATAAATAGCAGTACATAAACAAGTTGCAAGTACCTATAATGTTAAAAATAAAAAAATATATTCAATTGATAATTGGAATGGTAAGTACCACATTTTTTAATCGACCACTCAATATTCTTACCACTTTTCAATAAACAACTTTACAAACAATACATTATTTTTAAATTGTTTGGAAATGGATTTGCGTTATCGAATTTTTAGACTTTAATTTACGAGTTTTTAATATGCAGGATATTTCCACAGATTTGATCGTCCTAAAATTTTATAATTAAGTGTTTATCTTTCGTCCTCGGGTGTCACATAAACACGCAAATTATGATTACTAATTTCATAAATTCCTGTTTCTTGAAGATAAATCCGAGTGGAAAAATTATCTAGGCAGTGGCGATATTTTCAAAATTAAGTGGCAGTTATGTTTAAATAAGTTTATCGAAGACGAAAGATAATGTTATGACAAAAACAAAGCAATTTTTAATGATAGAAGTTAACTTTGTTTTTAATTTTCAAATAATTTCTTGTTTTATTGTATTTAATGAAATTTTTTAGACAGTTTTTTCACATGGTGTAGTGTGGTACTCTTCGAGATAATTGACCCAGTTACAGGATAATTGTTAAAAAAAAAAATAAGAGAGTGTACAAACATAGAAACTTAAATAAGTTCACAAGTCTAAGTTATAAAAAAAACATTAAAAAATTCTTTGCGTAAATTTGACGTTTACTTACAAAAATAAAGTATCAATTTAGACAGACAGACTATTACACAAAAAAAGAAAAGAGAAACGAAAAAATCAAACATAATCAAGTACAAAACTTATGAAACTAGAAATTGTTATTCATCAAATTCAGCTTTTTCGAAAAATTATAAAATTTGAGAGCTTTTTAGTATGCACGGCAATGATGGGTGACTTATCGTGAAATACCTCGATCACGAAACCTCTAGAACGAGAGTATGGGTTTAAATAGAGGCCACAGGAACGATTATTATTATTCAATCAGCGAGTCGAGTCCAGTGAATGATTTCAATCAAGTTGCGCCGGAATTATTTTGTACATAATCGCTGTGTAATTAGTCGTGTAAATTTGAGTTACATACTAAGAAATAAATTGTTGAATTTACCCACGTTGATTTTAAATACCTGTCTAACATGACAATATGTATGTAAGGTTAAAGTACGTTCCAAATATATGTGGTGAAGTCATCAAAATTTATTCAGTTTTGAATTTTTGTCCAAAAATTCTGGATGTCTAGGGTGAAAATTCGACGCAGATTAACGCACCACAAGTGCCGGAGTATCTAATTTTACGAAATTTAAAAAAAACTTTTATTACAAATTTTGGAGATGACGTCATCCCATTGGTGGTGGGGATGATTAGCAAAGATGACTATTCTTAATATACATACAAAATGTGAGAACAATCGGTACTTTCGGAGATTACTTGTCTAATAATAATGGATACACCAGACAGACGGGAACGGAAGACCACTTTTTTCGTGCTCTAGAGGTCATGACACGTCGAGAAAATATGAAAGTGACAATTAGCTTACACTCGCGAAGTAATAAATATAAATTTGAATGAAAATATATATACAGGGTGAGTTACTAAGCGCGCGGTGCTCGATATCTCATTAATTATTGTTAGAGATAGAAAAAACACAGAACTTAGTTTTTTTAATGAAACATCCTGTATAATTTTACATGTTCTCATTAGCCTCTTCCTAGGTGTTATAACAGTAGTTTATTTTGGAATTCGGATACGACGTTGCCATGTTATTTAATTTTTTTTTTAATTTTTTGGCAATGGAAGGGTTCACAAAAAAGTCGTTTTGGGGTTATGTTTTACAATATTTTGTCGAAGAATAAATAACGGCACGCGCTTTGTTTTGATATCAATATTAAATAAAATTTTAATATACAGAGTGTTTAAAAAAATCTAAACTTGACAGTTTTCAAATATTTCGATTTTTTCAAATAGAGCCCTGTATTTTATTATTGTATCGTACTCAATTTTTTGTCCTCATTCTTCTAATGTGTCGATGTGTCTCTTAACAAAATAAAAAATGGCAGTAACTGTCAACTTAATGTATAGAAAATAATTAAGAAAAAGGAAAGAGAACTAAATATAGAATAAGATGTACTAATACAATATAGGGTGCTATATTTGAAAAAAAAAATTTGAAATATCGAGATTTGAAAATTGTAATAACACAAATGTAAAAAATAACCCTACTGCGATTTTTTTTGTGAACCCTTACTTTGCTAAAAAAATTCAAGGAAATTGGAATAACGTGTCAACGTTGCATCAATATTTCAAAAATAAACTTTAGTTGTAGAGCTTGAGAAGAGGCCCATCAAAATATGTAAAAATATATAGGATGTTTCATTAAAAAAAACGAAGTTTTCTGTTACGCTTTAAAACCAGAACACTGTGTATCGTAAAAATAATTCTAGAGTATAGTCCTCCAAGGACCGTACAAATTTTGGCCTTTTCGAATTTTGTGTGGTTAACAATCTACCAAAGCTCTTTTAAATCTCATCAAATCAGTGATCAATCAAAATGTTTAATCAAACAAAAGAAATTTGCCCACAAGAAATTTAAAATTTCCAACCTACAGTCCGATTATAATATTTTTGTAAATTTACGCAAAGCATGTAAAAAATCGGTTCTAAACGACAGAGAGCTTTACATTAAAAAAGTTGAAAATGATGTGGTAAATGATAGTAAAAGTTTCTGGCACTTTGTAAACGAAACCAAGAATGATAAACATACTATGCCTTCTTTACTTCATCTCGAGGACGTTCAAGCGGCAGAAGGTCAGGACATTGCTAACTTATTTGCAACGTTCTTTCAGTCAAATTATTCTAATCTCTCTGCTACTTCTGACTATGTACGAGAACCCCAGGGTTATTTATTAGATGTTAGCAATTTTGTTATTACGGTTGAAGATATTGTAAATAAAATCCGCACTTTAAATGATAAGACCAGTGCCGGGCCTGATAAAATCCCCGTAGTTTTTTTGAAAGCGTGTGCAGAATCGTTAGCGTATCCCCTTTATGTGATGTTTAATAAATCTATACAATTATTACAATTTCCTAAAGTCTGGAAACAGTCTTATGTATTTCCAATACACAAGGGTAACTCTAAATCAGATGTCAAGAATTACAGGGGTGTTTCTATTATTTCAGCTATACCAAAATTATTTGAAGCTATTATTTATGATAAATTGCAGAAAATTACAAAAAATTTTATAATGGAGGAACAGCATGGCTTCTGTAAGGGTAAATCTACTAGCTCCAACTTATACAAATTTGTTAACTTCGTAAGTACTGCGTTAGAAGATGGTAACGAAGTAGACACTATCTACACAGACCTAACCAAAGCGTTTGACAGAGTCAATATCAATATACTAGTATCTAAACTGCACGCAGCTGGTATCAGGGATCCTCTCTTATCATGGATAGCCTCATATTTATTAGAACGAGAACAAATTGTCAAGGTAAAGGGATTTTTTTCACAAAATATTAAAGTAACCTCAGGCGTCCCACAAGGGTCTCATTTGGGACCTTTACTTTTCAATATATATACAGGGTTAGTCACGAGAGAATTACTTCTGAAAATTATTTTTACGCAACCCAAAATACGAATACCATGTACCATTTGATACTAACTGAATTTAAAATGAAATGCTTAATCCATGATTGCTTTGAGTTTGACAATCTTATTTTGACAATTGTGGAAAAGGAGGTTACGCGAGTGTCCATGGTGGTACCGCATCCAGTCGGAAATCTCCTCCGGAGCCGCTAATAAATTTGTCAGTGTGCCTCTTGATCTTTTGGAACCGATTAATCACGAGAAAATTATTTCTAAAAATTCCTTTTACGGCATTTTATTCAAAGGTTACAACACAAACTCAAACAAGTAAGTAAATAATTTAACTACTAATCTGTTGAAAATGTTGGGCATTTTAGGGGGATGCTACGGCTTTTTTGTAAATGGATGGCCGAAGAAGTCCAGAGGTTGCAGATTTGCACTTCGAAGAGGCTCTAGGTGACGCAGAGATGGCGAATTAACACATGCACATTAGCGGCGGACAACATTGGTAGAGCACTTACGGCTTCAGTATAGCCCAGATTGATCTGACTGTATGTCGTCGATCCAATGGGGCTCTAGAGGCGAGTCAACGATGAAAAAAAAATGTTAAAAATTAATTAACGTCAAAGTGACACTGCCAAAGTCAAAGCAATCATGGATTAGGCATTTCATTTTAAATTCAGTTAGTATCAAATGGTACATGGTATTCGTATTTTGGGTTGCGTAAAAATAATTTTCAGAAGTAATTCTCTCGTGACTAACCCTGTATAAATGATCTTAAAGAGTTTATAGATAAGACGGGATTTCTGTTATACGCGGACGATCTAAAACTGTTTCGCGTTATCAGGACAGATACTGACTGCGCCTTACTACAGAAAGAGCTGGATGGATTTGTTGCCTGGTGTAAAATAAACGGTTTAGAAATTAACATAAGCAAATGTAAAATCTTAAGGTTTTCACGCAAAAAAATGCGCATGCTGTTTGACTATATCATTGAAGGTAATAAATTGGAGCATGTCGATGTTTTCTGTGATTTAGGTGTATATTTTGACAGGTCTCTAAGTTATTCACAGCATGTGGATGATGTTGTCAATAAATGTAATAAGCGTCTAGGTTTCATAACCAGAATTACTAAAGAGTTCTCTAATACGCGACCAATCATTATATTATATGTTAGTTTCATACGATCGTTGCTTGATTATGGGTCAGTCATATGGACACCTTATTATAAGACTGCTAAAAAGCGATTAGAACGCTTACAAATGAAAATAATAAAAACCCTAGCATTCAAATCTAACATAGATTACAACAACAGCGACTACGTAAAACTTTTAGAATATTTTGGTATACCTGCGATAGAAACGCGACACAAATATCTTGATATATGCTTTGCCTTTAATCTATTAAACAATCATATTGACTCCCCAGTATATTGGAACAATTTTATCTACACGTGCCAAGCTATTCGGTAAGACATAATGACTTATTCTATGTCTCAAATCATCGAACAAATTATGGGGTTCATTTTTCTATTAGCAGATTATGCAAACTATTAAATGAGTATCCCTGTCTTGACCTTTTTAATGTACCACCTAAATGTTTTAAAGCAAATGTGAAGTCCATCCTGAGCTGGTAAATTATTTGTAACTTATTTGTTTTTTGTTTTTTGTTTTTGACGAAGTAATGTATTGACTAAAGTGTACAATGTATATATAATGTCTGTATGTATGTATGTATTGTTCATCTCTTTTGACTTGTACAAGGATATAATTCCGTAAATATATGTATTATTATTATTATTATTAAATATACTAATGTTATGAAAAAAGTCTCTCTATTTATAGGTGTGTTATTTCGAAAAATTGATAGGTATATATTTTAATTATAATAAATAATAGTGTCCATCCGGCGAATGGGTAATTTCATGTTTTCTCCACAGCGTAGTATTTCCACGCTACATTTTATTCACGATTAATTTTTTGTTTTTGAAAATACAACTAAAAACACCCAACACAGGTGTTAGAATTTTATTCAAGTGATGGTATGTAACAAACTATTCATTATTTTAAAGTTTTCACGTTACCTTAATTCAATTTCGGAAAAAATGAAATGGTATGTATGCCAGAGATTTTGGAAAGTGTAAACAATGTTTGGAGTTTTTTGTTACTTTATTAAACAGAATCCAGTTATTCTTATATAAGAGAATTTTTTAAACTTCGAAAATTTGTTGCTTTTTTTGGAATTTTTGTACTTCTCAAGGTTAAGAAAATTTTGGAGCAGTACCAGAAGATCTTTTTTTAATTTTTGCAGATTTCGAACGTCACTTGTAACTTTAAAATTTTTGGAAAAATTAAAAATTTGGTTTGAGACTCAAAATTTTTGAGACATTTTTTTAAATTTGGAAATCTTATATTTTGCCTTTGTATATATTTCTCTACGAAAATTTACCATTTTATCATGTTTTTTGTTGTGGAAAGAAGATTACGAATATTAAGAAAGAAACAAAAGTCAAAAGATTAGCCCCGTCCACCCACCCCACCCCGATTGTGATAATTTTTTCATTCATCGTGAGCCAGAGCTTAATTGCAAAGTCCGTATTTCCTACAAAATTTTCCCATTATTGTTATGAAAAGAAAATTACGAATAAAAAAATCATCACAGTTGAGATTGGGCGGGTGGGCGGGGATTGCCTTTTGCCTTGTTTTTCTTACTGTACTGTCTTACTTTCTTTACGTAACCGAAGACCTAAAACTTGATCAAAGTAGTAATTTTTTGTAAGCAAATATGGGTTTTGCAATTACGTTCCGCTCCATGGACTGATAACGAATGAAAAATTCATCGGAATTGAGAGGAGGGCGAGTGGGCGGGGCTTATATTTTGGCTTTTTTTTAAATATATTTCTGTACAAAAAGTTACCATTTTTACCATGTTTCAAGTTTCTTGTTGTGGAAAGAGGATTACGAATATTAAGAAACAACAAAAGTCAAAAGATATAAGACCCGCCTACCCACCCCACCTCGATTGTGATGTTTTTTTTTATTCCTCAGAACAGCATAATCCTCAAATCCTCAGAGCATCAAAATCCTCAAATATTCAGTACACCAGAATCCTGAAATCCTCAGAACATTATAATCCTCATTTCCTCAGAACACCAGAATCCTCAAATCCTCAGAACAACATAATCCTCAAATCCTCAGAACACCAGAATCCTCAAATCCTCAGAACATCATAATCCTCAAATCCACAGAATACCGGAATCTTCGAATCGTCAGAACATCAAAATCCTCAAATCCCCAGAACATCATACTCCTCAAATCCTCAAAACACGATAACACTCAAATCCTCAGACCACCAGAATCCTCAAATCCTCAGAACAAACTAATACTCAAATCCACAGAACACCAGAATCCTCAAATCGTCAGAGCACCATAATCCTCAAATCCTCTGAACATCATAATCCTCAAATCCTCCGAAAACCAGAATCTTGAAATCATCAGAACATCATAATCCTCAAATCTTCAAAACAGAATAATGCACAATCCTCAGAACACCAGAATCCTCAAATCCTCAGAACACCAGAATCCTCAAATCATCAGAGCACCAGAATCTTCATATCCTCAGAACAGCAGAATCCTCAAATCCTCAGAACATCAAAATCCTCAGAACAACAGAATCCTCAATTCATCAGAACACCAGAATCTTCATATCCTCAGAACAGCAGAATCCTCAAATCCTCAGAACATCAAAATCGTCAGAACAACAGAATCCTCAAATCCTCAGAACAACATAATCCTTAAATCCTCAGAGCATAGAAATTCTCAAATCTGTAGAACACCAAAATCCTCAAATCCTCAGATCATCAACATCCTCAAATATTCAGTACACCAGAATCCTGAAATCCTCAGAACATCATAATCCTCAATTCCTCAGAACACCAGAATCCTCAAATCTTCAGAACAACATAGTCCTCAAATCCTCAGAACACCAGAATCCTCAAATCCTCAGAACATCATAATCCTCAAATCCACAGAATACCAGAATCCTCAAGTCCTCAGAAGATCAAAATCCTCAAATCCTCAGAACATCATACTCCTCAAATCCTCAAAACACAATAATACTCAAATCCTTAGAACACCAGAATCCTCAGATCCTCAGAACACAATAATACTCAAATCCTCAGAACACCAGAATCTTGAAATCATCAGAACATCATAATCCTCAAATCTTCAAAATAGAATAATGCACAAATCCTCAGAACACCAGAATCCTCAAATTCTCAGAACACCAAAATCCTCAAATCATCAGAACACCAGAATCTTAATATCCTCAGAACAGCAGAATCCTCAAATCCTTAGAACATCAAAATCGTCAGAACAACAGAAACCTCAAATCCTTAGAACAACATAATCTTTAAATCCTCAGAGCATAGAAATTCTCAAATCCGTAGAACACCAAAATCCTCAAATCATCAAAGCATCAACATCCTCAAATATTCAGTACACCAGAATCCTGAAATCTTCAGAAATTCATAATCCTGAATTCCTCAGAACACCAGAATCCTCAAATCCTCAGAACAACATAATCCTCAAATCCTCAGAACACCAGAATCCTCAAATCCTCAGAAGATCAAAATCCTCAAATCCTCAGAACATCATACTCCTCAAATCCTCAAAACACAATAATATTCAAATCCTCAGAACACCAGAATCTTGAAATCATCAGAACATCATAATCCTCAAATCTTCAAAACAGAATAATGCACAAATCCTCAGAACACCAGAATCCTCAAATCCTCAGAACACCAGAATCCTCAAATCATCAGAACACCAGAATCTTCATATCCTCAGAACAGCAGAATCCTCAAATCCTCAGAACATGAAAATCCTCAGAACAACAGAATCCTCAATTCATCAGAACACCAAAATCTTCATGTCCTCAGAACAGCAGAATCCTCAAATCCTCAGAACATCAAAATCGTCAGAACAACAGAATCCTCAAATCCTCAGAACAACATAATCCTTAAATCCTCAGAGCATAGAAATTCTCAAATCCGTAGAACACCAAAATCCTCAAATCCTCAGATCATCAACATCCTCAAATATTCAGTACACCAGAATCCTGAAATCCTCAGAACATCATAATCCTCAATTCCTCAGAACACCAGAATCCTCAAATCTTCAGAACAACATAATCCTCAAATCCTCAGAACACCAGAATCCTCAAATCCTCAGAACATCATAATCCTCAAATCCACAGAATACCAGAATCCTCAAATCCTCAGAAGATCAAAATCCTCAAATCCTCAGAACATCATACTCCTCAAATCCTCAAAACACAATAATACTCAAATCCTTAGAACACCAGAATCCTCAGATCCTCAGAACACAATAATACTCAAATCCTCAGAACACCAGAATCTTGAAATCATCAGAACATCATAATCCTCAAATCTTCAAAACAGAATAATGCACAAATCCTCAGAACACCAGAATCCTCAAATCCTCAGAACACCAGAATCCTCAAATCATCAGAACACCAGAATCTTCATATTCTCAGAACAGCAGAATCCTCAAATCCTCAGAACATGAAAATCCTCAGAACAACAGAATCCTCAAATCCTCAAAACAACATAATCCTTAAATCTTCAAAGCATAGAAATTGTCAAATCCTCAGAGCATCAAAATCCTCAATTCGTCAGAACACTAGAATCCTCAAATCCTCAGAACATCAAAATCCTCAGAATACCGGAATCCTCAAATCCTCAAACCCACCGGAGTCCTATTACCTTATTATAAAAAAAACACTAGAGTCTCCAAAGCACTTTCAAATTCTTTCCAATACTTAAATAGAACCTCAAAATTGTTTTAAATATTTAAAAAAAAAACTGGGTTCCAAAATTAACTCAAAAACAGCTCAGATCACTATGGGTACCCAAGAGCTTCCCGAATTAAATAAAAAACACTGCGGCACTCAAGACTTTTCAAATTCGTAAAAACTAAAACACTAAAAGCTCAATAGTAATTTACGCAACTAGTTCGGGATAGCCTGCTTCCCGCATGAACGCTTGTTTGAGGCACGACCGAAGGGAGTGCCGCATTTGCGTGAATGCGGGAAGCAGGCTCACGAACGTGTTGTGTACAATATTTTTTGCGACGAATAAACCTTTAAACTGAAGAGATTAACTGTGAGTTATTTATAAACAACGCCATTGACAGCGCCGTCAACACGTCACAATGTTGACACTACCCGAGTATTTTAAGGTTACCATGGCAACGGGAAGTTAAATGCACGTGTGCGGGAAGTTCGACCTCCCGCACTCTGGTGAATGCGCGAAAGCTATCAAAAAAGGTCATGAGTGCAAAAAAGGTTTTTTCAAGCTCATTCACCAACAAAACACAATATTCCTTTAAATTTATCTTATTTTAGCCGGTATTAGGCCCGCCCACCCACCCTTTCTTTTCTTAGAGTATATGTCATTTGCCAAAATCAGTTTTATGTTAGCAGCTGCTAGCCCCACCCACCCACCCTCTCTTTTCTTCGAGAGTATCTCATTTGCCAAAATCAGTCAAATCTTGTCAACTTAATTGCAAAATCCGTATTTCCCTACAAAAATTTATCATTTTGAAGTTGCTTTTAGTTTCTTGTTATGGAAATAAAATTACGCATACTTAAAAAAACGGCAAAATAGCAAAATATAACCCCGCTCATGAAAAAAAAAATCATCACATTTGAGATAGGGCGGGTGGGTGGGGCTTGTATTTGGTCTTGTTTTTCTTGCTGTAAAATGAAAAAGAAGTGTCGCGTTTCTGTCTGTCGTCTGTGTCGATATTTTTTAAACAGATAAGCCTGCGATCTCATCACAGTTAATATTTTATACCATATATGTACCATACAAAAGTAAATATCCTTGTGTATATTTTATTGAAATAATAAAAAAAAACTACATAAAAAAATATGAAACGTCTAGTAAGTTGGCATTATTACTCTTCCAGCGAACAAAACGAAACCTTTAACTTTTATATAATAAATAAAAGGGTGATTGGCATGGAAGTCCTTGGTGGGCGCATCCAATCCAAAATATTCCACTAAACCTAAAAACAAAACATACTTATTATTACAAAAAAACTAAAAAAAATTTAATTTACGAATATAAGTCGAAGCTGCTGCCTCGACTCCCTGCTCATTGACATCTATGAACGTCTTCTGGAGAGCATCGCTAATCACCAACTTGTTATCACTAATACCACTGAAATCCGCTTCTCCTTCGATGAAAGCTTTCTTTACACCCAACTAAAACCAAACTCTCTCAAAAACATCGTCAATCTATCACCCCATACCCACATTTTGCAAAACTTGTTTAAAATCCACCGTACTTTCAATTTTGAACTTAGGAACCGAGACGTTAACGTAAACTTTTTCAAAATTCTGCGGCTCAAACACTTTGTTTATCTGGCTTTCTAGTTTCTCCAAACCGTCAATTTCGTTCGGAAGAACAAACGTCATCGTGGCTTCTTCGTTCTCAAACGGCATTTCCAAAAACTTGGCATTTAGCTCAGCGTTTTCGAAATATTTATATTCGGTTAAAACTTCGTACATTGTGTCAACCTCAACGAATTTTCCTGCTTTCAAGTGGAACTTGTTTTTTCTAGTAGATGGAAGGAAAAATGGAGTCAGCCATCTTGCTTTAAAGTACAAGGCGTTAATGAGAACTGCAGCAGTCGCTTCACTTAGTGCATCTGAAGTTATTAAATCACGTATTTTGTTGTCAGTTTGTTCTTCGATCCATTTGTTTATAGTTTGAGCGGCTGCAGTACCGTTTTTAAAATTAATGTTTTCTAAATAAGAACTGAAGTAGTTGGTGGCGATTGTTTTGAATTCTTCTTTGATGGGAAAATTGTCTCGGATGTATACTTTGTTAGCAGTAGCTACTATATAATTTTCATTGTGTACTATAAAATCAGATAGAAGCTTTTTAAATTCTTCTTTAATCTTGGATTCTTCTGGTAGTTGTAAAGACTTTCTTAGTTCTGCCGCAGTTTCGTTTTTGGCGCCAGTTTCAACTAACGCAAAGATAACTTCTGCTGAGAAGGGACTGACGAGGAAGTTCTCTTCAGAGGATTTTAGCATTTCCTAAAATAATAAAAAATGCCGTGAAACTACCGATTTCTGAAAAAAAAAATCTTACTTGGTACAATTTTGCGCTGAATAAACTGTTGCTACGCAGAAGGACGTTTTCGGCATCTTCAGCAAAAACTGAGACCAACGTAACCAGCAAAATATAACAGTACTTCATTGTTGACGCATACACACAGACTAGTGAACTCGAAGACACTGTGACGACGGGTCGCCAACTGCACTGAAGACGCCTTCGGAACGAGTTTTGTATCTTAATATTCACACAATCAAAAAACACCTAACCGCTAATCGGTTATGGTGTCGTTGCGGGGAAATTTTACTGTTGGAGAGACAAAAATAATACATATATACCACGTAAAAACAGTCAGAGGTTTTCCAGTACTTCTTGCGTCTGTTGGGTTTTTAAGGATTTTAATAAAACGCAAAAGTTTGTATTTCTACTAACTGCGAAACAAAAGTAGTATTACCTAAGGTAATAATAATAAATTCTAATTAAGGAGAAAAAACAATGATTATTGATTGGACTGTTTTAACAACAACTTGGATAAATACCGGGTGATTGTTTCGAATTGGTTTACAGAACAAATTCAGCTGAAAAGTAAATATGTCGTACTTGGTATAATTTGTGGCTTGTAAGAGTTATAAAATTTTAATGAGTTATTTATTTTAATGAATAATAAAATATTAGAACAGACTAAAGAGGAAGGATTTTGTGGTAAGAGCTGACGTAAATGAGATGGTGAAAGAGCTCAATCTAAGCATAAATGAAACAATAGAAACATACAGCTATTACAGAAGAGACAAAAGAAATAACAGGTTTGATAGGGAATGTAAAGAATTGAAGAAAAATACAAGAAAAACGTTAAGCGATGGGACAAAAAAGGAAAGGCATTAAAGACGATTGTCTAAAAATAAGAAATACGTATCGAAAGAAACGCGATAAAAGAAAAAAGCAGAAGCAAAAGAAGGAAGAATACAGAATAGAAGCCATTAGAACAGAGCAAGAAATTTGAAACTACATTAATAAAGAAGGAACGAAAACAGGGGCGGATGTAACCTGCAAAACAAAACTGGATTCGGGCACCGGTGCTCTGGTACTAGCGCCTCTGGAAAATTCCCAAATTCCAAATGATTCCTCCGCCCCTTCCCGTGATGTCTTGCCTTTGAAGTAATGTAAAAGAAGATTTCTGCTCCCTGGTTCTTGAAATAGTTTAAAAGAATCTCGTGCACTTTTCTGTTTCGTTCCTGAAGTAATTTGAAAGAATTTCTGCAATCCTTTTGCTTGTTTTTGAACTAGCTTGAAAAAATCTCTGATAACCCTTTTGTTTTGTTTTTAAAGTAGTTTGAAAGAATCTCGGGGATACCTGTTGTCTGGTTTTTGAAGTAATTTGAAAAAATCTATCTTCTTTGTTTTGTTTTTGAAGGAGTTTGAAAGGCTGTAGGAGTTCTCTTGTGTCTGGTTTTTGAAGTAGCGTGAAAAAATCTCGGATATCCCTTTTGTTTTGATTTCGAAGTAATTTGAAACAATCTTGATGACCACTTGTGTTTTGCTTTTAAAGCTGTTTGAGAGAATCCCGCAGACCTGTGATATCTGGTTTCTGACGTAGTTTTAGAGAATCACGGATACCTCTTTTGTTTTGATTTTGAAGTAGTTTAAAAGATTCTCGGGGGCCCCAGGTGTCAGGATTTTTAACTAATTTGAAAGAATCTCTGCAACCTTTGTGTTTTCTTTTTGAAGTAGTTTGAAAGAATCTTGGGGTTTCCTGGTGCCTGTTTTTTAAAATACTTTGAAAGAATCTCGTGTATCTCTTTTGTTTTGTTTTGAAGTAGTTTGAAAGAATCTCGGGGACCCCTGATGTCTGGTTTTTGAAGTAATTTGAAAGAATCTCGGGAACCTTTGTGTTTTCTTTTTAATTTAAAAGAATCTTGGGGTTTCTTGGTGTCTGTTTTTAAAATAGTTTGAAAGAATCTCAAGGAACCCTGGAGTCTGACTTTTGAGGTAGCTTGAAAAAATCTTGGATACATCATCTTTTTGTTTTACAGTAGTTTGAAAGAATTTTGGGGACCCTTGGCACCTGATTATTGAAGTAGTTTGAAAAAATCTCTGATAACACTTTTGTTTTGTTTTTAAAGTATTTCAAAAGAATCTCGGGGACCCCTTTTGTCGGGTTTTTGAAGCAGTTTGAGAGACTCTCGGATACCTTTTATGTTTTATTTTTAAAGTAGTTTGAAAAAATCTCAGAGACCCCTGGTGTCTAGCTTTTGAAGTAGATTGAAAAAATCTCGGATACATTTTTTTTTTTTTTACAATAGTTGGAAAGAATCTTAGGGTTTCTTGGTGCCTGTTTTCAAAAATACTTTGAAAGAATCTGTTACATCTATTTTGTTTTCTTTTTGAAGCAGTTTGAAAGAATCTCAGGGAATCCTGGAGTCTGACTTTTGAGGTAGCTTGAAAAAATCTCGGATACATCATCTTTTTGTTTTACAGTAGTTTGAAAGAATTTTGGGGACCCTTGGCATCTGATTATTGAAGTAGTTTGAAAAAATCTCTGATAACACTTTTGTTTTGTTTTTAAAGTATTTTAAAAGAATCTCGGGGACCCCTGTTGTCGGGTTTTTGAAGTAGTTTGCGAGACTCTCGGATACCTTTTTTGTTTTCTTTTTGAAGTAGTTTGGAATAATCGCTGATAACCCTTTTGTTTTGTTTTTAAAGCAGTTTATAAGAATCTCGGGAGCCCTTGTTGCCTCCTTTTTGAAGTAGTTTGAGTTTATCTCGGATACCTCTTTTGTTTTGTTTTTGAAGTAGTTTGAAAGAATCTCGGGAACCTTTATGTTGTCTTTGTGAAGTAGTTCAAAAGAATCTTGGGGTTCTCTGATGCCTGATTTTTAAAATAGTTTGAAAGTATCTGGTACACTTTTTTTGTTTTGCTTTTGGAGTATTTTGGAATAATCTGGGAGACCATTTATGTTTTCTTTTTAAAGTAGTTTGAAAAATCTCCGATATCTTCTTTGTTTTGTTTTTGAAGTAGCTTAAAAGAATCTCGGGTACCCCTGGTGTTTGGTTTTCGAAGTAGCTTGAAAAAAATCTCAGATACTTCTTTTTTTTGCTTTTGTAGTAGTTTGAAACATTCTTGTGGACCTGTGGTATCTGGTTTTTGAAGTAGTTTGAAAGAATTTCGTGACCCCTGGTGTTTGGTTTTTGACGTAGCTTGAAAAAATCTCGGATACCACTTTTTTTTAGTTTTTGCAGTAGTTTGAAAGATTCTTGGGGACTTGCGGTATTGAAGTAGTTTGGAAGAATCTCAGATACATGTTTTGTGTTGTTTTTGAAGTAGTTTGAAAGGATTGCGAAAATTCCTTGTCCTGTTTATGAAATAGTTTGAAAGAATCTCTGATAACCCTTTTGTTTTGTTTTTAAAGTAGTTTATAAGAATCTCGGGGATCCCTGTTGTCCCGTTTTTGTAGTAAATAGTTTGAGAGAATCCCGGATACCTCTTTCGTTTTGTTTTTGAAGTAGTTTGAAAGAATCTCGGGAACCTTTAGGTCGTCTTTGTGAAGTAGTTCGAAAGAATCTTGGGGTTCTCTGATGCCTGTTTTTTAAAAATAATTACACTTGTTTTCTTTTGTTTTTGGAGTAGTTTGAAAGAATCTCGGGAACAATTGTTGTCTATTTTTTAAAGAAGTTTGAAAGAATCTCCGATATCTCTTTTGTTTTATTTTTGAAGTGGTTTAAAAGAATCTCGGGGACCTCTGATGTATGGTTTTTGTAGTAGATTGACAGAGTTTTGTAGACCTGTGGTATCGGGTTATTGAAGTAGTTTGAAGAAATCTCTGATAACCCTTTTGTTTTGTTTTTGAAGTAGCTAGAAATAATATTGCGGTTTCCTAGTCCCTGTTTTTTAAATAGTTTAAAAGAATCACGTACACCTCTTTTGTTTTGTTTTTGAAGTAGTTTGAAAGAATTTCGTGGACCCCTGGTGTTTGGTTTTTAAAGTAGCTTGAAAAAACCTCGGATACCATTTTTTTTTGTTTTTGTAGTAGTTTGAAAGATTATTGGGAACCTGCAGTATCTGGTTATTGAAGTAGTTTATAAGAATCTCGGGGACACCTGTTGTTTTGTTTTTGAAGTAGTTTGAGAGAATCTCGTATACCTCTTTTCTTTTGTTTTTGAAGTAGTTTGAAAGAATCTCGGGAACCTTTAATTTATCTTTGTAAAGTAGTTCGAAAGAATCTTGGGGTTCTCTGATGCCTGTTTTTAAAATTAGTTACACTTCTTTTGTTTTGTTTTTGGAGAAATTTGGTAGATTCCCGGAGACCATTTGTGTTTTTTTTAAGTAGTTTGAAAGAATCTCGGGGACACTTGTCTGTTTTTTGAAGTAGTTTGAAAGAATCTCCGATATCTATTTTGTTTGGTTTTTGAAGTGGTTTAAAAGAATCTCGGGGACCCCAAGTGTATGGTTTTTGAAGTAGCTTGAAAAAATCTCAGATACTTATTTTTTTTGCTTTTGTAGTAGTTTGAAAGATTCTTGTGGACCTGCGGTATTTGGTTATTGAAGTAGTTTGAAAGAATCTCTGATAATCCTTTTGTTTTGTTTTTAAAGTAATTAGACAGAATCTTGAGGTTTCCTAGTGTCTGTTTTTTAAAACAGTTTAAAAGAATCTCATACACCTCTTTTGTTTTGTTTTTGAAGTAGTTTGAAAGAATTTCGGAAATACCTCGTCTTGTTTATGAAATAGTTTGAAATAATGTCTGATAACATTTTTGTTTTGTTTTTAAAGTAGTTTGGAAAGATCTCGGGGACCCATGTCTTCTGTTTTTTGAAATAGTTTGAAAGAATATTGGGGACCGCATGTGTCTGGTTTTTGAAGTAGCTTGAAAGAATCTCCGATACCTCTCTTAATTTGTTTTTGAAGTAGTTTGAAAGAATTTCGTGGACCCCTGGTGTTTGATTTTTAAAGTAGCTTGAAAAAATCTCGGATACCACTTTTTTGTTTTTGCAGTAGCTTGAAAGAATTTTGGAGTTTCCTAGTGCCTGTTTTTTAAAATAGTTTAAAAGAATCTCGTACATCTTTTTTGCTTTGTTTTTGAAGTAGTTTGAAAGAATTTCGAAAATTCCTTGTCTTGTTTATGAAATAGTTTGAAATAATATCTGATAATATTTTTGCTTTGTTTTTAAAGTAGTTTGGAAGAATCTCGGGAACCCATGTTTTCTATTTTTTGAAGTAGTTTGAGGGAATCTCGGATACCACTTTGGTTTTGTTTTTAAAGTAGTTTTGAAGAATCTTGGGGACCTCAAGTGTCTGGTTTTTGAAGTGGCTTGAAGGAATCTTCGATACCTCTCTTGTTTTGTTTTTGAAGTGGTTTGAAAGTATTTCGTGGACCCCTAGTGTTTGGTTTTTGAAGTAGCTTGAAAAAATCTCTGATACCATTTTTTTTTGCAGTAGTTTGAAAGATTCTTGGGGACCTGCGGTATCTGGTTATTGAAGTAGTTTGAGAGAATCTCGGATACATCTTTTGTTTTGTTTTTGAAGTAGTTTGAAAGAATTTCGGAAATCCCTTGTCTTGTTTTTGAAGCAATTTGAAAGAATCTTGGGGTTTCCTAGTGCCTCTTTTTTTAAAATAATTTAAAAGAATTCCGTACACGTTTTTTGTTTTGTTTTTGAAGTAGTTTGAAAGAATCTCGGATACTACTTTGTTTTTGTTTTTAAAGTAGTTTGAAAATTCTTGGGGTCCTCAAGTGTCTGGTTTTTGAAGTATTTTCTAAGAATCTCGGAGATCCTCTGTTTTGTTTTTGAAGTAACTTGAAAGAATCTCGGTATTTTGTTTTTTTTAACTATGTAATAAGAAAGATTTTGAGAGCTTTCTCTCGGAGTGCCGTGATCAGGGGGGGGGCATGGAACTTGCTAAACTAATTTTGAGATCCGCTCCTGAAGAAAAGACAGCAGACATCAAGATTGAAAAATAGAGAAAACATTTTATGGAAATGCTAGAAACAGTCAAAATTAAAGCTCAATATGTCCAACCAAGAGGAAAGAAGGAATCAGTAGGGAAAAAATAACAAGACAGATATAGCGTCTGAGGGACGGAGTAGCAATTGAAACATATGGATGAGCAATGTTTGTGGCCTTCAAGGCAGCGTTCGATACTGTAGATAGGGAGAGAATGTGAACAATTATTAGTACCTATGGAAGAAATCTCTGCGGAAATGGAACGAAAGATAAGAATAGATACAATCATGTAAGGGAGTAAGACACGGCTGTCCACTAACCCCAGCCTGTTTGCTTCTTTTATAAGAGATATTGAAGAAATGTTCAGAAAAGCAGAACCGGGGTTTGTGGTGAGACGAGAAAAAGTGTGGTGTCTGGGGTATGTTGACGACCTGATAGTCATAGCAAAGGACGAAAAAAGAATGAAAAAAAATGATGAGTGGCTTGGGAAGATATATGAAGACGAAAAAAATCGTAGCTAATATATATATTTCATAAAAAAACTTATTTGAATAAATTTATTAATACGTAGGCATTGTCACTCGTCCAGCAAAAAGTATCACACCTCTAACTTTTATAAAATAAATAAACGGATGATCTGCGTGGAAACTTTTAGTAGGTTCAGCCCTTCCGCTATATGTCAGAAAACCTGAAAGTAATTTTGATTTATAATTAATCGTAAAACCAAAAATATTTATAATTATACGAATCTCAGTTGAAGCCGCAGCCTCCACCCCCTGCTCGCTAACATCTATGAACGTTTTTTGAAGAACGTCGCTAATCACCAGCGCTCGATCACTAATTCCACTAAAATCTGCCGCTCCATCTGTGAAAGCTTTCTTTACACCCAACTAAAATTAAACTGCCGTAAGAAATACGCAACGTATCAACCCATACCCACATTTTGCAATATTGTTTTAAAATCCACCGTACTTTCAATTTTGAACTTAGGAATTGAGACGTTAACAAAATAGTACTCAAAATTCTGTGGTTCAAAAACTTTGTTTATCTGATTCTCTAGTTTCTCCAAACCTTCTACTTCATTCGGCAAGACAAAAGTCATCGATACTTCCTTATCCCGAAAAGGTATCTCCAAGAACTTGGCATCCAGTTCAATATTGTCAAAATATTTGTACAGAGTTGCATCTTCGTTCATTATGTCCACTTCGACCGTTTTTCCTGCTTTGAGAAAAAAATTATTTTTGCTAGTGGCAGTGGCAAAAAACTGAGTCAACCATTTTGCTTGAAAATATATAGCGTTGACGAGAATTAAAGCAGTATTCGCACTCAGCATTTCTGGAGTGATTAAATCGCGTATTTTATTTTCAGTTTGTCGTTCGACCCATTCATTTATAATTTTAGACGCTTCAGTTTTCTTAGCGAAATCGATGTTTTCCGTAGCGGAGTTGAAGTAGTTGGTTGCAATTGCTCTGAATTCGTCTTTGATAGGAAAGTCCTTCTGAATGTATACCTTGTTCGCGGTAGATAAAGAATAAAATTGTTCGTGAGCTGCAAAATTAGAAAGCAGGTTTTTAAACCCTTCTTCAATTTTGTTGTGTTCGGGAAGTTGCAAGGAAATTCTGAGTTCTTCGGCGGTTTCATTTTTAGCGCCTAATTGGGCTAAAGCTAAGATAACTTGAGCAGAAAAAGGACTTACGAGAAAGTTCTCTTCCGTGAACCTTAGCATTTCCTGGAATTGTAAACGAAAAATGTTAGTGATTAACGATATTAAAGATTTATTATAAGTAGTTTAGTCGTACCTTGTATACGCTTGCACTAAATAAGCTGTTACTGTGCACAAATATATTTTCAATTTCTTGAGCCGAAATTGAAAATTGGGTAACCAATAAAATCCAGAAGCACCTCATGGTTGAAACGTCTACCCAAACTAGTCGAACTCAAGGCACTAATTATAATTAAATATGATAGGTTACTAGTTGCAGCGAAGAGACTTTCAAAAGTAAACAACTTTTAATAATAATTAAATATACATTAAGTATCGGTAATCGTTCGGGTACTCCAGTCAACATAATGAAAATTTAAATCACAATACCTTGTCTGTAAACTAAAGATTATTATTTATTTACGTAGAAATATTATTGACATTCTGGAAGTCTTATTTTGTAACGTAATCTCTGCAAGGTAAATTCAAATAAGACGAATGTATCTGCTGAGAAATTTACTTAGCAATCCTTTGCAACGTCATCAATGTTTTGGAAAGGGTAAACAAGTTTTTGGCGCGAAAATATGAATTTATGCGCATGCGCGTCTTCTGACTCCTGTTTTGCGCAGACTCGTGTTCCCTCGAAGTAGCCTACGGTGTCTGAAATTATTCCATCATGTATGCGCATGAATTCAAATTTGTTTACCAAAAAGTGAGCCAGAACCCGCACTACAGGTCCACTTTGATTAACGGTTTGCCATATTAACGATTTAGAACATGTAACAAATTTCATAACAATGTATTTTATGGTTTTGAAATGAACTGAAAAAGTTTGCTGTATAGAGTCAACGTGTAAAGGCAAAAGTAAATATGAGTTAATACAACCACAAGCATGAAAGCATATTATTTTGCACATGTCATTTAGAAAAATATCGTCGTCACATTTTTCTTATCGATAAACGGAGACACTTCGAGTAAATCGGTAAATTCGTACAGAGTAATCCTAACATTGGGCCACAACTTTAGAGTAAGAGATAGACAAACTAGGAGAGTGCACATGCAACAGATTTTTATATTTTTAAGGATATGAAACGTCTACAAAATATGAAATTAGCCATTTAAATATATCCTTATCTTATATATCACAAATATTATGTACCACGGCCAACAGAAAATAGAAAAAACTATGTACATTACACTGAGGGGGGATCATCTGGAAATCGAAAATTTTTCAGGAGTTATTAATTTTATATACTTATTAATGAAGTAAAATTTCGGCCTTTCAGGCCCCGCTCCCAATGTTTCCCGCTATGGTTCAACGGGTCCCATACGCCCCTGATAACGGGACTCCGAGATTCTTTAAAACTACTTCAAAAACCACACAAGGAATCATTAAGATTCTTTCGAACTAAGTACTTCAAAAACGAAACGCAAGTAATCCTCGAGATTCTTGCAAACTATTTCAAAAACAAAACAACAAGGGTTCCCGAGATCATTTAAACTACTTCAAAAACCAGACACAAGGCCTTTCCGAGATTCTTTCTACTTCGGAAACTATACACAAGGTGTCCCCGACATCCTTCCAAACTACTTTAAAAACCAAACACAAAAGATTTCCGAGTTTCTTCTTTCCAACTACTTCAAAAACAAAATACGTCGAGATTATTCTTTCAGATTATTTCAAAAACAAGAGAAGGGATCCTCAAGATTCTTTCGAACTACTTCAACAACAAAACAAAAGGAGTCCTCGAGATTCCTTCAAACTTACATCAAAAACAGGTACAAGATTATTTCAGATTACTTCAAAAACAAAACAAGGGATCCCAGAGAATCTTCCAAACTACTTTAAAAACAAAACAAGAGTCGTCTTCTACTTCGAAAACCAGGCGCAAAAGATGATCGAGATTCTTTCAAACTGCTTCAAAAACGAAACGCAAGTAGTCCTCCAGATTCTTTCAAATTACTTCCAAAACAAGACAATTGATCCCCGAGATTCTTCAAACTACCTTAAAAACCAGGCACAAGGGCTTTCCGAAATTCTTTCAAACTACTTCGGAAACCAGACACAAGGGGTCCCCGAGATTGTTCCAAACTACTTTAGAAACAAAACATAAAGCATCTCCGAGTTTTTTCTTTCGGACTACTTCAAAAACAAAATACAAAAGTCTTCAATATTCTTTCAGATTACTTCAAAAACCAGAGAAGGGATCATCAAGATTCTTTCGAATTACTTCAAAAACAAAACAAAGGGAATGCCCAATATTTCTTCAAGCAATTTAAAAAAAAAACAAAAATGATCCACGCGATATTTTCAAATTACTTAAAAAATAAAACAAAAAACTTACCCGAGATTCATTCAAACTACTTCAAACACAAAACAAAACAAACAGGATCATCAAGATTCTTGCAAACTACTTCAAAAACAAAACAAGGATCCCCGAGATCCTTCAAACTACTTCAAAAACCAAGCACAAGGCCTTTCCGAGATTCTTTCAAACTACTTCGGAAACCAGACACAAGGGGTCCCCGAGATTCTTCCAAGCTACTTTAAAAACCAAACATAAAGGTTTTCGGAGTTTCTTCTTTCCAACTACTTCAAAAACAAAATACAAATGATCGTCCAGATTATTCTTTCAGATTACTGCAAAAACAAGAGAAGGGATCATCAAGATTCTTTCGCACTACTTCAACAACAAAACAAATGGAGTTCCCGAAATTTCTACAAACCAATTAAAAAAAACACACAAAAGTAATCCGTGAGATTCTTTCACACTACTTAAAAGAAAAAGCAAATTCCTTCGAAGTATTTCAAAAACAAAACAAAACGAGTCCTCGAGATTCCTTCAAACTACTTCAAAAACCAGGTACAAGGGGCCCCGAGATTCTTTAAAACTACTTAAAAAAAATACAATAGTGATCTGTGAGTTTCTTTCACACTATTAAAAAAAAAACGCAAGTGGTCCTCGAAATGCATTCAGATTACTTCAAAAACAAGACCAGGGATCATCAAGATTCCTTCAAACTGCTTCAAAAACCAGGCACAAGAGATCCTCGAGATTATTTCAGATTACTTCAAAAACAAGACAAAGGATCCCAGAGAATCTTCCAAACTACTTTAAAAACAAAACAGAAGTGGTCTTCAAACTACTTCGAAAACCAGGCACAAAGGCTGCTCGAGATTCTTTCAAACTGCTTCAAAAACGGAACGCAAGTGGTCCTCCAGATTCTTTCAAATTACTTCAAAAACCAGACACAAGAGATCTCCGAGATTCTTTCTAACTACATAAAAAACAGAAGTGATCCCCGAGATACTTTCAAATTACTTCAAAAACAAGACGAGGGATCCCCGAGATCCCTCAAACTACCTTAAAAACCAGGCACAAGGGGTTTCCGAGATACTTTCAATTTACTTCAAAAACTAGATAAGAGATCCCCGAAATTCATTCAAACTACTTCAAACACAAAACAAACAGGATCCCCGAGATTCTTTCCAACTGCTTCAACAACAAAACAAGACGAGCCCTTGAGATTCCTTCAAACTACTTCAAAAACCAGGCACAAGAGTTCCCAAAGATTCTTTCAAACTACTTCAAAAATGGTAAATAAAAGTGATCCACGAAATACTTTCAAATTACTTCAAAAACAAGACAAGGGATCCCGAGATTCTTTCAAACTACTTCTAAAAAAAACACAAGGGATCCCCGAGATTCTTTCAAACTACTTTAAAAACAAAACGTAAATGGTCCTCGAGATTCTTTCAAATTACTTCAAAAACCAGGCACAAATGATCCCCAAGATTCTTTCAAACCACTTCAAAAAAAAACAAAAGTGATCCGCGAGATAATTTCAAATTACTTCAAAAACAAAACAAAAGTGGTCCCCGAGATTCTTTCAAACTACTTCAAAAACAAAACAAAACTTGTCCCCGAGATTCTTTCAAACTACTTCAATAACAAGACAAGGAATCCCCGAGATTCTTTCAAACTATTTCAAAAACAAAACAAAAGGTATACCTGATATTCATACAAACTACTTCAAAAAAGAAATACAAAAGTGTCCCCCAGATTCTTTGAAACTACTTCAAAAACAAGACATAAGTGGTCCTCGAGATTCTTTCAAATTACCTCAAAGTCAAAGCATTTTTCACTTACTTTTTTTGTACCTGTCACATAGATATGTAGTAATAAAAAATAGTGTACCTACATAAGTAACTCTGCTCAATAGAAAATAAATTTTAGCTGTAAAATGAATGGGTTTTATAATCCATCTCTTTCTGAGGATTTAATCGAAAGCTTTTTCTAAGTCAAGGAATCTTAAGAATATCTTATTTCCTTGACAATTTTTCTCTAGTATTATTTTCAGAGTAAATATGTGAATTTCTATACTCGTTCCTTTTATAAACCCGCTTTGTGATTATTGTTCTTGGATTTTCCACTATTACTCTTATTCTTTGATCCAAATTTTTTTTGTTTGTTTTAATTGTTACGCTTGTTGTGTTATTCGTCTATAGTTACTACATATTCATATTTATCTCCTTTTTTATTTACGTAATAGCATTACGAAGAATAGTCTTCAGTCCTTTGGGGTTTGTTCTTCTACCCACGTTTTATTTAGTATTTGTTTTAGTCCTTTTATAGCTTTTTCATATCTTACGTTTTTCTAGTGTTTATTTGCTCCTTTTAATTGCTTTTTTCAGGTTTTCGCCATGCTATCTTCTCAAAATCAACTGTTCCCTGCATTTCTTTTCTACTATCATCTTCTTCTAATTTCTTTCTCATTTACTACCAGGAAATCATCGCTACCAATTTCTGGCCCTGCTCTCACCTTCATCTCTACGATCTTATTTCTGCTACTAAAACGTATTGCTGATTATCGTATCTCGTAACACACAGTTTTGAGACGAACTAACAAGATAAATCAGAAACAAAAGAGGCCCCAAGACAGAACCTTGGCGTACTCCGGCAATAACTGTTTGGAAAAAGCAATAGCACAAGTAATAGAAAGCATAAATTGTTCCCTGCCACATAAACATGAAACTTCTCATGTGAAAGGCTTTTGCCAAACGTAACTTCTCTAAAATTAAAACTGTTTAGAATAGTGTTTTAATATATGTTTCTGTTTCCTTATAATGCATTCAAAAGCAAACTAAAATCAAAAATTGAAATAAATCGAGTAAGTTATTATTACAACCTTAGAGAAGAGACATTATGAGTTTAAGGATTCAACCTTTCTGATTGTTAAATATAAAAATTTGCTTTATTACTACTATTAATCTTCTAATTGGTGTAAATTATTTTTGGATGTCATAATTTTGCGTAGCCCATTTGTCCTTAAACACATTAAAATATTAACTTAAAAAAAATTTGTCGGATTATTAATACATTAGTGACAAGCTGAGGTAAATATCGGCGAGAACTGATTATTTTTTCGCTTAATTTTTACGAACTTCTAGACTGATGATTCATCTCGAAACAGCAGTAATTTTTAACAGTATCATTAATTTTAAAACAAATTACCTTAATTAAAAATGAATAGATTTAAACATAGCTGAATCTCTTCACAAACGTGTTAACAAAAATTCTCGAAATTTCTAATCCGCTAATTTGAACACGACCAGTGGCGTCGCCTCCTCTAACCCGACAATAACAAACAACCCCGAGAAAAAATATCAAAACAGGTGATAACAAGGCAATCCCAAAATAATCGATATTCGCTCCGATCTCCACCTGAACGCACAATAAATCCATCCATAAATCAGCTCCGAAGTCCAAAATTAAAATTATGACTGTGTTATGAGTGATCGCGTTAAATATTTTATCGCACACGTAAACTTGTGAATTATGATATACCCAAAAGACTCTTGGCGAGCTTTGTGCTTCGTCCACGCCGAAAGAATCGCGACGTTGTCACGTTGTCAGACGAACTAACCCACTCGAAAGCGCTCCAAAAATAAGCGCAGTTTTAAATCATTTATCACATAAACGAACTTCAGTGTAAATATTTACCTGTTATTAAATTTTTCGCAAACAAATAATAAAATACGTAATTTAGGCGATTAGGACGTCGTGGGGCCAGAAGAATGCGCCGAAAGCTGGCATAACGAATCCGATGTTGCTCATTTTCGAGCTTTGGAGATTATTCATGCTTTGTTTACCTTGAGGTGTGATTAATATCTAATTTATTACACGTTGCTTTTGCTTACGTTACTAAAGCAACTGTGAGGGAAAGTGTTGACTGTTTTGGCCCAGTCACAGGAACACGTCATGTGAAATAACTTTTGAATTTTTGGCGCGGATTTTAATATAGTTTTGACGGCTTACGCATAATGTTTGACGACGTGCTTAGACCGTTCTTTGTACAAGCTACTAAATCATGTTTATGGTCGGAATATGAGTATTGAATATTCCTTGGAGGTGAGCCAAGCCGTCCAGTAATTGTTAATGCAGTTTTTCATGTTGATTCGCTTGGAAATTGGCTCTTCCTGCCGTATAAATGGGTTTAGCTTCCGTGAATATAAACTGACACTGAAAATTTAGCCTGGATACGTTTTTAGAATAAGAAATTGAGAAAAGTTTTGCCTGCGACTATTATTATCAGACACATTAGAGCTTAGATGAAGTAATCCAAAAACTACGGTAAGCAATTTTTTCTACTTTCATGTGAAACATGAATAATTTCAGAATGTCCTTCATTTGTCAAGGCGACGCCACACCATGAAAATAATGTTATGAACAGATTTCTGCATATGTTTTTATTTTAGATTTTTTATAGCATGTGAACACCACCTAACTGCTCTGTCTCAGCATTTTGTTGCTAGCTTAAAAATAACACATTGTACCACAAGTCGGACGAAAAGTCCAATTTCATAAAACTCTTTTATTGCTCTAGCGTTGTAATAAATTTTTGGATGCTATTCAAACTTGACTTCGGTCTATATTTTATTTTTTTTGGCTTGTTACTTGTACTTGAATAGGGTCAGTTTGCTTCTATTTATATTTAATTGATAAAGATTCCAAATTATGTAAGTACTGAAGGCGTTAATATGGTCTTGAGAATCATAATTTAAAATAATTTTTATTTAATGCAACGATTATATAACGAAGGAAAGTTTTATCAAATGGTTTAATTATTTTTTCAATTCACTTGGTCTTCACTACATTAATTGCTTCAGAATCAGATGAAAATGAAAATCAGATTTTAAATTTTTAACAAAATTGACTGTCCTTCATGCTGAGGTTTAACTAAGTATAATTCTGTAATCGTAATATTTATGTTCTAGGTTAGATAGCTACCTGGATTTGAATTATTCGAGGACACTTTTCTTTTATATTGTCCTACTAGTTATTCCTCAGTCTATTTCTGATGTCTCCAAAAGGATACGAGTTTGTTCAGAAAGCAGCTAAACCTAGACAAATTTACAAAACTCTTCACACTAGGACATCTTTGTTCAACACCTCCTCTTTACTTATCTTATTAAGATCAAAGATAATCGTACTTATAATGCACACTATAAAATTCGCCGGTTTACTGTACATTTTGGAGAGTAAATAGTATATTAAAGAACGAGTTTCATAAGGCAAATATTGAGGCACGAATCCAAGTTTATAGAACGAGCGGCGAAGCCGCGAGTTATATAAAGGATGAGTGCCTCAATGGCCTTATGAACGAGTTATTTATACAATTTTTTCTACCGCACACGTTTTTTCCCAAAATTTAATTGAAATTTGCATTTTTTTTAATCTGGGGACTTTTGTCGTGGTTGGTAATGGGTTGATCTGACACTAACCACGAAATATTTGAGGTTCGAATTTTCACAACAACAACTGTAATTTGAATCAATTCGAGTTTTTGTAATTTAAAATTGGTTAAAATGTCTTGCGAAGAAGTTACGTGTCCGGAAACATGGGAAATTTCAAGTTTACATTTGCCACTGACATTCACCTGACATTTCTCGTCATGGCTACCAATCTTACCGATCTAAATTACACCAGATCTATTAAAGAACGCCTTTCCGCTATTAACGAACTGCTGTGACGTCATTTGCGTGCGTTAATAGCTCTATTAGAAAACCGAAAAACGTGGGCGGTAGAAAAATATAATTTTGCAACTACTTCAGTAAATAAAAGATTTTGTTTTTTATGATATTGTAGTGTCACGAAAGTATTCAACATGTGTTTTTAGAATAAAATAAATTAGCAAGCTTGACCATCTCCCAAAATTAAGGGTGGAAGGTGTAAATACACGACCTTATATGTGTGGCCACTTCAAAAACAATTTTTGCGAGTACTGATGTGTTTACATCGGGAAATTTTTCTCTAATAAAGTCGTTGAATTTTGGAAATCCATCAAATTTAAAGGCACCTTTAACATATAACCATAAATAAGTTTATGCAAAATAATATTGCGTAATTGTGACTAAATTACCAACTGTAGACGGATCACTTACCTGACCTAACTTGTCACTTTTTCTTAAAACTGGACAAATCCTAGCATGTTTCCACTTAATGGAAAATTTGTTGTCATTAAACAATAAAATTTGCTAAATCAGTTTTTATAATTAATTTAAGAAGCTAGATTTGCTTAAATTAGATGTGAAGGAAATACTGTTAAAATATATCTAGGCCAATTTTTCTTATTATCTTGCAATTATTCAGTTTTTATTTCGAGAAGACGCCAAATGTAGACTCGCGCTTGCGCTGCGATAGTGATTTATTGTCAGTTTTTTCTAGGTGTAGTTTATGAAAAAAGTGTGAATGATAAAAAAATTTAATACAGAAATTTACAGGTCTGATTGGTATTAAAACTTAAGTTAACTCACAGTTTAAAACTTGGAAGTTCTTAGTTAGAAACATTCAATATCCTCCAACAACTGTTTGTAGTCTTTTGCAGTCTAGTGAGTAAACAATCATTAGAACTGTTAACAAAATAATGGAACGTACCTTATTAGGAGAAAGTTGACCAGTAATTACAATACAAAGGACTATTCTTTTGTTAAAACGTAGCAGTAAGTTTTTGTTTTTTGGAATTTCAACTTTTTCCCAGTGCAACAAGTCGCTGGTCGTCTCTATAGTAGATATGGATGTGTAAAATTGCAACGTAACCTTTATCCGTGAAATCATGTATGGTTGATCTAAAACGAAAATGTTATTTTATTTTACAAATAATAGCAAACTTACTTAACCACAGCTCCACAGGGACTGAACCAGTAGGCTTGACCCTATGTTGATAAATAAGAAAAGTTTGAAAACAGTTTCTGTCTAGAGCACTGGGATAATCTTAACTTATCCCACTGAAATGAGTTAGTTTGATTGTTGTACAACTATTATTCCAAACACTAATAACAATATATTTCATTTATTTAAATCGATATTAATAAATCTGGACACTCCGGATAAAATTCTGTAGGTAGGTACTTATGTTTCACGTGGGTGAACCATTTGTTACCGTACTCGTGTGATCACAAAACTCAGTTTACCTATATCTCATTGCACGTAAATCTTACATTTAGGTACTTTTAACATGTAGCTACTTGTGTTTGTTCTGATACATACATATATTTTATCTCTTAAAAAGTGATAAAATACACTATGAAACTTTGTTTCACTAATCCACATACATAGTTTTACTAATAATTGAAAAACATTGATCGAAGTTTATTTCGATAGAACTTCCCTTGTCCTTGAAGTACAGTCCAATAATTTCCGATTTTTTGAAAAATTATAGCCTTTGATTTTGCGACTCTTGTTTTATAATCAGCTGTGTTAAGTACAAATTAGTGTTAAGGTGCTAATTTCAAGAAGGTGCAGCCCGCACAAATGCGAATAATATAAATTTGATTGATTTTGTCTTCTCAAAACAAAGGAGAGGACACATTTAATTATGTATTCCGTGTTCTTACATTTTCGAAGCAGTGTGCAGTGGGTCAAAATAAAAAAAAAACTGACCAAAAATCCATGTATGTTTTAATATTTACAAAATTTGGCGAAAATACATTTTAAAAATCACTGATCACGTATTAGTAGGCGGACTTAAATCAATAACAATGGCGGATCCAATATGGAATACTTTTCATTAAAAAAGTGTTTATTTTGAAGAAAAAATTAAATGAGCGCTATTTTCTTATTCGGCACTAAGTACAAATTTTAAGCTGAATGTACTCTAAATAGAATAGACGATTCAAATGGATTAATTAATTAGCCACACAAGGGTGTATGCAGCTTAGAAAATCGGTTATGAACGAAAGAATACATTTGCATTAAGCAGAATAATGATATTTGTGTGAGGAAATTTTTGCTAAAAAGTGTTTCGTAAATTTGAAGACATAGGTAATTATTTTAAATTAATATTTTTATGTTGCGATAGAATTTAGAACAAAATTTAAACTCTAAAATTTCGTAACAGAAATTAAATAAATCTTCTACGATTGCTGGAACTTCTCAAAAGTTTGAAGAGAAAAACGAAAATCTTTATTCAACCATTCAGATTTTATTTGTAAAATATAGTTTCCAATTTTGTAACTCCGTTTTCATATTTTTATTAATTTAGTATGTAAATTATAAGGGGTTTAAGGGGAAATTTGTAAAATACTTATTTTATTAGAATATTTTCCATGTCCAGCTGCTATAACACAATATTTTGAACTTACATAAATCTTAAACATTCCCGCCTGCAAAAAATGATATAATTATAATTTTCATAAAAACTTTATTAAGACTACGTTTTCTTATCTATATTTAAGAATTTTACAAATTTTATAAGTTATTTTTAATTCAAACTGAATGTTGATAAATAGATTGATGATAATACAGCCAAAGCAATATAACTGCAAATTATGTAAATTATAAAAGAGAATATTTTCATTGTGCACAAAAAGTGTCGGTTCATTCAAAAATTAAACAGCTGTGTAAAGATTTCCTGACACGGGTTGTCGTTTTGTTGTAGACTCTTGATTGTTTCGGACTGAAGTAGTCACAAACTATTAAAAAATATTTTCAACACGGCTACGGTTATCTGCAAATGCCTAATTTACCACAACTCAAGGAAACGGAATTTGATTCTTTGTCAAGAGGATAAATCATACTATTACGTGCACTCGTACTTGTTCCAAATATTAATTTACTTAAACGAAATATGAATTTTAAGAAAAAATTTAAGAGCTGCAGTTTTGAACTTTAGGTCAAGGTTTCCCTAGTTTGACTCACTGTGCAAAGAAGTGAACTGTTCGAGATTTTTGCAAAAAAAAGCTGCACTGAGAACTGAATCCTGGACCACTCATCTGCAGAGCTAGTGCATTACCACTCCGCCGACAGACATTTCGAATATTTGTCTAAAGAAAAAGACGGATTAAATAATAAACAAATATAATAACAATAATAATAAATAAAACCAAGGTAGATTCGTAAACCACAAATACAGGAGTACTTTAAAATATTGCATAAAATTTAGGCAATGTTAATTACGGAATATAATGAGCGGGCGTCATCAAATTGTTGGTGAAGATGATTAGCCAATTAGCGTTTTACCATCTAGATGATGTTCCTAACATACATCCAACATTTGACAACAATCAATCTAGTAGTTTTAGAGATTATCTGTCTGATGAAAATCGACACAGCGACAAACGAAAGAGAGACGACAGACAGACGAAAACGGGAGATAACTTTTTTCGTATTCGAGGGATTATGAAACGTCGAGAAAACATGACAGGAGCAAGTCGCCCGCTAAAATTGATGACAATGCTTCCTTAACTTACGCTTGGGGAAAAATGAAAATGTAAACATAACATTAGTTCAAATACAAATATCTTACCCGAATCCTATACAATATGTTTCGGAAGTTATCACGTTTGAAGAAGGGCAAACAACTTGGTTATGTATTGTAGGAACATTCCTGCTCATGTAAACTTGAAATTTACAAATTCTGGCTGAAGAATTCTACAAAGAGATTTATAGCATTTTATTTTTAAAATTATGAGTAGATCGTAAGATTATAGTTGGGCTGGATTTGAAGTTGCCGAGGTGTTAATTGTCAATTTCAAATTTTCCTATCTATACTATATAATCTACCAGTGTATTTTACTAATGTTACTCGAAATACAGAGTTCTATTACTGTAGCGTCCCGAGTAACACATAAATTTCATGGTATCTTTATACATAAAAGTAACGAAGAAAAGTTAAAAACAGCCCCATAACACGCATATAAGTTTCACTTTATACGTAAGTATAGTTTTTTGAACTCTTGCTTCACTTATGAAAAATAAATGACAATTTTTCGACAAAATTTGGATCTGACTTACTCTCTTTCATTTTTTAATTGGCAACGGGGCTTCGGATATTGGTTTTGTTTTTTTAACAATATATACCAGTTACTCGTTTACAAAAATGGCAATCGCTTATGAATAAAACAAATGCGTTTTTTTTTTTATAAATTTTTCTACATGAATACCAATTTTTCCCTCTCATTGACAACAGTAGAAATCGCTTTTATCTTAATTTTTTTTATTGTTATTTTTCCAAGCAAAGCTTTGCTTTAGCATCTAGACACATATTTTTGTCTTTCTATTTAAAGTATAATTATTTGCATTATATTAACTTAATTTATCTGTCTTTGGGTAATTATTTTCTAACATTTACCTTTAAAACTATTCGGATGTATCTAGCCTTCTGTTGTTCAAAATATAAATTTTGATTATATCTGCACATGTATCTACTGTAATCTATGACGCTATGCCAATTTTGTAGATCTGTGGAAATTTCAATGCTGTATTTGACCCACTTATTTCTGCGGATATGTACACATCAGCTGAAAAATTCACTAAGTAAACTTAGGGATAACGGTACCTACCCTATATTCATCGTTATGTGATTGAAGCATTTTACCCCAGCAAGATCTACAGTAATACCGTTTTTATCGTCCTCATTATGATAAGCACCATCTTCCTCGTTTCCAGTCTCTTCAAACAACATTGTGGTATTTAATCCAGAAATTACTTTAACATTATATTCTCCAGTTGCAAGATTTTTACTTTCAACTAAAAAAATATACAAGTCTATAGTTCTGACTTGTTTCTTACTTAATCAGTCTTCGTACTTACACTGTTCAACAATGTGTCGTTGCGTTTCTTTGGTACCGTTCCTTTCAATCGTTGCAAGTATATTCAGCACTTTTTCGTTTTCTATAACCTTTGATGGCCAAACAACAGTTAAAATTTCATTTAGCGTTAAGCAAGGAAACTGAACACATTCAATAACCAAGTTTTCCAAGTCTTCATTAATCTTGCACCAGTCGGCCGCTATCTTAAAGACATTGATTTCTTGAACAGGAAACGCATCTCTTTTCAACAAGTTGACCATAGATTTCTGAAATGAGGCATTATATGTTTAAGTGTACCCAGCTATTTTTGAAATTATGGATGTTACTTGTGTGAGAACGTTTAGAAAATCGTGTTCAAACGTTTGTGAAACATGTTCATCGATAAAAGTGTGACATATTTCTTTTAACTCGTCCATGTCATATGCATTGGCTATGTTTAGAAAGAAACAAACATTTGATAAATCCACAATGGAACCCATTTTTTCGTTTATAATTTGTACCAGTGTTTTTAACGAATATTCGTGTGCTAGCTTCAATATATCGGACACATAATTTTCATCTGATGATGCGATGACAACGGTTCCTGTCACAAATTCAACACGACAATGTATTCAAAATATTTAGTCAAAAGTTTGGCTAACTACCTGTATAAATGTAATACAGTATTGTTTCAAGAGCCTTTGAAGGCACATTGATTAATTCAATCTGGGCCTGAAAACAGTTTGTGGATGTTAATTTTTCATATAATTTACCTTACTTGTTTTGGGTCTTGCAGTAAAAGAGACTCAAAATATTTGCAACGAGCAGCGAGAACAATCTGAAAATTAAAATTTTATTCGCAAGTTAATTTTTGTGCAATGAGTTTAAAACTTACCTTGTGCGCATGGATTGTTTTATCGGATAAGATTAGCTGAATGTCGGAAAAAGTTTCCTTCAAGTAATAAGATGACATATCGTCGTAAATTTTCGAAGAATCTGTAATGATTAGTTTTTGTTGCGGTTCTTGTTCGTTTGCCATTTCGGTTGGTAGAAATCTAAAAATATTAAATAAGGAAATATTTTCGCAACGGCTGGAAGAAAGTGCTTAGAGCGATTGTAACGTGATTACTGATTAAACTGAAATGTTACCGTCATGCCTTTGGAATTACTTACGCTTATCTATCCATTTCTTAAATTACTGATAAATTGATAAAGACATATTTGAATCAGCTAGAACAAGTGATCTTTATTTGTCAACTGTTGTAATTAAGTACACGCCCTAACTTTAATCCGTCGTACTCTCTGTTTTAATTATTCCATTTTTTGATTTATTTTAATAATTAATACTTATGAGTAATTGAAGAGGAAAATAAGCGACGCCATTCTTTTTCACAATTCTGGTGTGTGAGTGCAATAGCCATGATAAGTAAGATAATAAATCACTTCAAAATATGTACTTTACCTAATTGTTTAAGTGAAACGTCGACACGATATTTTTTGACAATATGTTTAAAAAACCTCCTCGAAGCACTCTGATTGACTGATATGTTGAAAACCATTTTAGATATCAACGCAGGTTTCCAAGACCTTTCAAAAATATTGTTTCAATAGTCTTTTACATCTTTTTATTACAAAATGTTAACAATTCTTCATCTGTAGTTATGGTTTATTATTGAAAATCGGTGACTGGAAATGTTTTGTAAGCAGTTGTAAAAACCAAAAATGTATTACTAAAATAAAAGTAAATTTCAATTTCAACACAATTTTTACTTACTTACCATTTAATTAAGGTTGACGTTTTAAATTTTTTGGAAAGAATGAATATATTATTTTATGGATATATGGAACATAACCTTAAAATAATATTACTTATCAAAATTTTTAAGCAAATTGTGAAAACTTTTTTTTTTTTCATAATAAACCCTATACTTTAAAACATTAAAACATTAACAAAATTTCGTAATGACGTCATCAACTTTAAGTTAATTTTAAACGATTAATATTTGTGTTTTTGGTTAAGATGGGAACATATGTATTTAAAATTTTATGATAGCACATTACATGAACACAAATTTTGAAAACCAATTACGTAGCTGCCATTTTCTTATTGGTTTTTTAAGCGCGCTCATGTCAAAATTAACAACTGTGTCTGACATACTAACATTGCTGCCAATAATTCAGAACTGCCAACACAAAAATTTGCTTCTATCATCATTAATAGTCACTTGATCATTTTCAATCGTGATAGGTACACACAGCGTAACACTAGTAACCACACTGCTTCCATTGATGCTGAAATCCTGTTTTTTAAATATATTATTATAAAAATTAATTCTGGAAAAGTATTTTTTTATATATTAATGTCTGTGTCTTTAGAAATACATTCGTTCGCCATAAATAATATTATGTAAAATTCATATTACATTTTTTTGAAGGTAAGTTTTATGCGTAAGGTTAAAAATATCGATACTTTGTTAAGCATATATATAGAAATACAACACAAATTTCAAGCGAAGTAGTTATCAAAACCTTGAGATGACATCGTCAAATTTTTTGTGAGAATGAACAAAGAAAAGTTGGTTATCATTTTACCATTGACATAAGAAAACAAGAAGTTCGACACTAATTATTACATTAATCCCTTGGTTTACGGTGTCAGACAGACAAGTATATTGTAGTTCTATGTCCAAGGATTAGAGTTACCAAATTGTTAAATTCTTTAAAAAAAACTCTTAGGGTTCAAATGGTTATGTTGAAAGTGGATGAAAGAATTCACCAAAACATTATTTTCGATTTTCTTATTATGATCAATTATGTTTCTGGTTACTTACCTGGATCTGAATATATTTTCCCTTAGGATATTTTTATATTGTTCAGTTAATTATTGTACTTCAACCTGCTTCTGGTGTTTCCAAAAGAATGCCAGTATAAATGTTCACACAGCAACTAAACCGAAAGAATTTTACAAAACTCTTCTACAGTTGTGGCTTGCCAGCAACTCATAATTTTTGGAGTTAAATTGAAATGAAAAAGTGGATAATTTTAATTTCTTCAAAATTTTGGGACCACAGAACTGTTTTCTTGCTTATTTCACCATATTTTGTTTATTTCAGAAGTGAAAGAAATTTTGTTTAAATACGTCTAGGCCAATTTTTTACATCTCCTACTCAGGTTTTATTTCGACAGGACGGCAAAAGTAGACTCACACTTGCGCTACGATGGTGGTTTATTGTTAATTATTTCTAGGTGTAGTTTATGAAAAAATTGTTACAATGTTAAAAAAATTTAATACAAAAATTCACAGGTTTGATTGGTATTAAAACTTAACTTAACTCACAGTTTTGAACTTGGAAGTTCTTAGTTAGAAACGTTCAATATCCTCCAAAAACTGTTTGTAGTCGTTTGCAGTCTAGTGAGTAAACAATCATTAGAACTGTTAACAAAATGATGGAACTTACCTTATTAGGAGAGAGTTGACCACTAATTATGATACGACTGACTATTTTTTTGTTAAAACGTACCAGTAAGTTTTTGTCTTTTGGAAGTTCAACTTTTTCGCAGTGCAACCAGTCGCTGGACGTCTCTATAGTAGATATGGATTTGTAAAATTGCAACGTAACATTTATCAGTGAAATCATGTATGGTTGATCTAAAACGAAAATGTTATTCTATTTTACAAATAATAGCAAACTTACTTAAAAACAGATGCATCGTGAATGAACCAGGAGACCTGTCCCTATGTTGATAAATAAGAAAAGTTTGAAAACAGTTTCTGTCTACAGCACTGGGATTATCTTAACTTATCCCACTGAAATGAGTGAGTTTGATTGTTGTACAACTATTATTCCAAACACTAACAAATATACTTTTCATTAATTTAAATCGGTATAAATAAATCTGGACATTCCAGATAAAATTCTGTACCTAGGTACATTTCACGTGGGCAAACTATTTGTTACCGCACTCGTGTGACCACAAAACTCAGTTTACCTACATCACACTGTAAGTAAATCTTACATTTACTTTTAAAATGTAACTACTTCTGTTTGTTCTGATGGTAAGGTTACCTACATATATTTTATTTCTTAAAAAGTGATAAAAGAAACTATGAAACTTAATTCACTAGTCCACACACATAGTTTTGCCAATAATTGAAAAAAATTGATCGAAGATTATTTCAACAGAACTTTCCTTGTCCTTGAAGTAGAGTCCAACAATTGCCGATTCTTTGAAAAATTATATCATTTGATTTTGTGACTTTTCTTTTGTAATCTGCTCCATTCAGTAAAAATTAGAGCTAGAATAAGGTGCTAATTTCATGGCGGTGCAGCCCGCTCAAGTGGGAATAATATAAATTTTATTGATTTTGTCTCCTCAAAACAAAGAAGAGGACACATTTACTTATGCATTCTGTATTCTTACATTTTCGAAAAATGCACAGTAGGTCAAAATAAAAAAAACAGACCAAAAACGCATGTATGTTTTAATAATTACAAAATTTGGTGGAAACACATTTTAAAAGTCACTGATCTCGAATCAGTAGGCGGACTTTAATTAATAAAAATGGCGGATCCAATATGGAATACTTTTCATTAAAAGAGTGTTTATTTTGAAGAAAAAACTAAATGAGCGCTATTTTCTTATTCGGCACTAAGTACAAATTTTAAGCTGAATGCACTCTAAATAGAGTTGAGGATCCAAATGGCTTAATTAATTAGCCATACAAGGGTGTATGCAGCTTCGAAAATCGGTTATGAACGAAAGATTATATCTATTTGCAATAAACAGAATAATGATATTTGTGTGAGGAAATTTTTGCTAAAAAGTGTTTCGTAAATTTGAAGACATGGGTATTTAATTTTAAATTAATATTTTTATGTTGCGACAGAATTTAGAGGAAAATTTAAACTACAAAATTTCGTAACAGAAATTAATTAAAATTTCTACGATTGCTGGAACTTCTCAAAAGTTTGAAGAGTAAAACGAAAAAATGTATTCAACCTTTTAGCTTTTATTTGTAAAATATATGTAGATAGTTTCCAATTTTGTAACTCCGTTTTCGTATTTTTAGTAATTTAGCATGCAAATTATAAAGGACTTAAGGGGAAATTTGTAAAATATGTTCTTAAAATATTTTCTGTGTCCAACTGCTATAACACAATATTTTGAACTTAAATAAATCTGAAAAATTCCCGCCATCAAAAAATGATATAATTTTTTTTTTCTTATCTGTATTTACTTAACATAGAATATTCAGATAAGAATTTTACAACTTTTGTGAGTTAATTTTAATTCAAACTAGTTAATGTTTATAATTTGATTGATAATACACTCAAAGCAATAAAACTGCAGATGTTGTAAATTAAAAAAGAGAATATTTTTATTGTGCACAAAAAAAGTGCCGGTCCATTCAAAAATTAAACAGCTGTGTAAAGATTTCCTGAAGTAGTCACTATTAAAAAATTCTTTCAATACGGCTACGATTATCTCCAAATGTCTAATTTGCCACAACTCAAGGAATAGTATATTACATATCGAGGGTGGTAAGAAGCTAATTACGAACGAAGTTTATACACGAGCGAGCGTAGCGAGCGAGTGATGTAATATGAGTTCGTAATTAGCTTACCACCAGAGTTGTGTCATATACTTTTTCTACGATCTAGAATGAAGAATCACTTTCAGAAGAAATTTTTTTGGGAAAGCAAATATTTATAGTTGCTATGGAAACTATTCAAACAGGCACGTAATATATATATATACATATATATATTACGTGCCTGTTCATTCATTACATGCCAGTGGGTGTAACTATGGTTTTACTATGAGGCTAGACAATTCGTAATTCATGGATTACTATGTGGGAGTAGAAAAACGGAATATTATACTTTGTCAAGAGGATAAATCATACTATTACGTGCACCCGTACTTAGTCCAAGTATTTACTTTATAGAAATATGAATTTTAAAAAAATTTGAAGAGCTGCCATTTTGAACTTTTAGTCAAATTTTCCCTAATTTGACCCACTGTGCAAAAAGGTGAATTGTTGGGGATTTTTGTAAAAAAAAAGCTACACTGAGAACTGAATCCTGGATCTCTCATCCGCAAGGCTAGCCCATTACTACTCTGCCGACGGAAATTTTGTATACTTATCTGTCTAAAGATAACGAGAGATTAAACAATAAACAAATATAATAATAATACTTACATAAAACCAAGGTAGATTCGTAAACCACAAGTACAAAAGTATATTAAGGCATTTCATAAAATTTAGGTGGGGAAGATTAGCCAATTGGCGTTTTACCCCCTACATGATGTTTCTATCATACAACGAACATTTGAAAACAATCGATCTAGTGGTTTCAAAAATTATTTGTCTTATAAAAATCGAAACTGGCGATAGACGCCAGACAGACGACAGGTAGACGGAAACGGTAAATATTTTTTTTTTCGTGTTCGAGGGATTATGAAATGTCGAGAAAACATGACAGGAGCAAGTCGCTCGCTGAAATCGGTTACAATACTTCCTTAGCTTACGCTTGGGGGAAAAATGAAAATGTAAACATAGCATTAGTTCAAATACAAATATCTTACCAGACACTTATATACGTGTGGGAAGTTATCACGTTTGAAGAAGGGCAAACAATTTGGTTATGTATTTTAGGGACATTCCTGCTCATGTAAACTTGAAATTTACAAATTCTAGCTGAAGATTCCTACAAAGAGATTTATAGCATTTTATTTCTAAAATTATGAGTAGATAGCAAGATTATAGTTGGGCTGGATTTGAAGTTGCGAAGGTGTTAATTGTCAGTTTCTAATTTTCCTATCTATACTAGATAATCTACCAGTATGGTTTACTAATGTTACTCGAAATATAGAGTTCTATTACTGTAGCGTCCCGAGTAACACATAAATTTCATGGTATCTTTATACATAAAAGTAACGAAGAAAAGTTGAAAACAGCCGCATAACAGGCACACAAGTTTCACTTTTTACGTAAATATAGTTTTTTGAACTCTTGCTTCACTTATGAAAAATAAATGGCTATTTTTCAACAAAATTTGGATCTGGCTTACTCGCTTTCATTTTTTAGTTGGCAACGGGGCTTAGGATATTGGTTTTGTTTTTTTAACAATATATACCAGTTACTCGTTAACAAAAAAGGCAATCGCTTATGAATAAAACAAATGCGTTTTTTTTTTATAAATTTTTCTGCATGAATACCACTTTTTCCCTCGACTTGACAACAGTAGAAATCGCTTTTATCTTACTTTTTTTTTATTGTTATTTTCTCAAGCAAACCTTTGCTTTAGCATCTAGACACATACTTTTGTCTTTCTATTTAAAGTAAAATTATTTGCATTATATTAATTTAATTTATCTGTCTTTGGGTAATTATTTAACATTTACCTTTAAAACTATTCGGATGTATCTAGCTTTCTGTTGTTCAAAATATAAATTTTGATTATATTTGCATTTGTATCTACTGTAATCTATGACGTTATGCCACTTTTGTAGATCTGTGGAAATTTCAATGCTGTAACTGACCCATTTTCTGCAGATATTTACACATCAGCTGAAAAATTCATTAAATAAACTTAAGGGATAACGGTACCTACCTTATATTCATCGTTATGTGATTGAAGCATTTTACCCCAGCAAGATCTACAGTAATACCGTTTTTATCGTTCTCCATATGATAAGCATCATCTTCCTCATTTCCAGTGTCCTCAAACAGCATTGTGGTATTTAATCCAGAAATTACTTTAACATTATATTCTGCTGTAGCAAGATTTTTACTTTCAACTAAAAAAATATACAAGTCTCTTAATCAATCCTCGCACTTACACTTTTCAGAAACGTGTCTTTGTGTCTCTTTTGTACCGTTATTTTCAATAGTTGCAAGAACCTTTAGCAGTTTTTCGTTATCTACCACTTTAGACGGCCAAACAACATTTAAGATTTCGTTTCAGGTTAAGCAAGGAAACCGAACACATTCAATAACCAAGTTGTCCAAATCTTCATTAATCTTGCACCAGTTGGCCGCTATTTTAAAAACATCGATTTCTTGAACAGGAAACGCATCTCTTTTCAACAAGTTGACCATAGATTTCTGAAATGAGGTATTATGTGTTTAAGTGTACCCAGCTATTTTTGAAATTATGGATGTTACTTGTGTAAGAACGTTTAGAAAATCGTGTTCAAACGTTTGTGAAACATGTTCATCGATAAAAGTGTGACATATTTCTTTTAACTCGTCCATGTCATGTGCATTGGCTATGTTTAGAAAGAAACAAACATTTGATAAATCAACAATGGAACCCATTTTTTTGTTTATAATTTGTACCAGTGTTTTTAACGAATATACGTGTGCTAGCTTCAATATATCGGACACATAATTTTCATCTGGTGATGCGATGACAACGGTTCCTGCCACAAATTCAACACGACAATGTACTCAAAATAATTACTCAAAAGTTTGGCTAACTACCTGTATAAATGTAATACAGTATTGTTTCAAGAGCTTTTGAAGGCACATTGATTAATTCAATCTGGGCCTAAAAACAGTTTATGGATGTTAATTTTTTCATATAATTTGCCTTACTTCTTTTGGGTCTTGCAGTAAAAGAGACTCAAAATATTTGCAACGAGCAGCGAAAACAATCTGAAAATTAAAATTTTATTCGCAAGTTAATTTTTGTGCATGGTTTGTTTTATCGGATAAGATTAGTTGAATGTCGGAAAAAGTTTCCTTCAAGTAATAAGGTGACATATCGTCGTAAATTTTCGAAGAATCAGTAATGATTAGTTTTTGTTGCGGTTCTTCTTCGTTTGCCATTTTGGTTGGTAGAAATCTAAAAATATTAAATAAGGAAATATTTTCGCAACGGCTGGAAGAAAGTGCTTAGAGCGATTGCAACGTGATTACTTATTAAACTAAAATGTTACCGTCATGCCTTTGGAATTATTTACGCCTATCTATAGATTTCGTAAATTACTGATAAATTGATAAAGACATATTTGAATCAGCTGGAATAAGTGATCTTTATTTGTCAACTGTTGTAAAATCAAGCTAATTGAGTACACGCCCTAACTTTAATCCGTCGTATTCTTTGTTTTAATTATTCCATTTTTTAATTTATTTTAATACTTATGACCTATGAGTAATTGAAGAGAAAAATAAGCGACGCAATTGTTTTTCACAATTCTGGTGTGTGACTGTAATAGCCATGATAAGTAAGATAATAAATAACTTCAAAATATGTACTTTACCTAATTGTTTAAGTGAAACATCGACCCGATATTTTTTGACAATATGTTTAAAAACCTCCTCGAAGCACCCTAGTCCACTGATATGTTGAAAACAATTTTAGATATCAACGCAGGTTTCCAAGACCTTTCAAAAATATTGTTTCAATAGTGTTTTACATCATTCCATGACAAAATGTTAACAATTATTCGTCTGTAGTTATGGTTTATTGAAAATCGGTGATTGGAAAGGTTTTGTAAGCAGTTGTAAAAACTAAAAATTTATTACAAAAACAAAAGTAAGTTTCAATTTCAACACAACTTTTTACTTACCTACCATTTAATTAAGGTTCACGTTTTAAATTTTTTGGAAGGAATGAATACATTATTTTATGGATATATGTAACATGGCTATAAACATTAAAACAATGTTACTTATCAAAGTTTTTAACCAGTTTGTGAAAATGTATTTTTTTTTCATAAAAAACCATATTCTTTAAAACATGAAAATATTAACAAAATTTCCCAATGATTTCATCAACTTTCAGTTAATTGTAAACGACTAATATTTGTGTTTGTGGTTAAGATGACAACATATTTAAAATTTTATGATACCACATTACATGTACACAAATTTGGAAAACCAATTCCGTGACTACCATTTTCTTATTGGTTTTTTAAGCGAGCTCATGTCAAAATTGACAACTGTGTCTAACATACTAACATTGCTGCCAATAATTCAGAACTGCGAACACAAATATTTGTTTCTACTATTATCATTAATAGTCATTTGATCATTTTCAACTGTGATACACACAGCGTAACACTAATATAGTGGATTCATGTATCTTTTTGCCCACGTGACCAAAAGCTAACGTCCGAACTAAAAACTGTAACTTTGTAGTAATTAGTCAAAAAGATGACAATGTTCATAACGTCAACATAACACAAATGTCTTGTTTTCTCTTCAACTCTGCGTTTAAGGTCTTCAGAGTAATATGTTTTTCTTAAAGTATTTCATAGTTATTACAAAACTGTATTTTTTCGAGATTTAATCTTCGAAACCGTTTGGCGAGTTACGCAACTCGCTAAAAATTTGATACTATTAACCATGAACCTTCAAGTGGTTTTTCTTCACTTGTTCTAAAGCATTTAATGAGATTAAAGGACCACCGTTTTCTTTCTCAAGAGCAAAATACTCTATACGGTTCGACACCAATGTCCTGGGCACGAGAATTCAAAGGTTTGCCCGGCATGTTGTAGACTAAACACGAACAGGAAATAAGATAACAAAACAGAAAATAGATCAAAGAAACAAGAATACTAACAACCAACCAACTTTACGAAGAACTGAATAGAAAACTTGAATAGAACAACGAAAAACTGCGATTAACCACTCTGAGTAAAACCAAAAATGACAGTGAAGTTTGATGAAAAATCGATGAATTATTAATAGTCACTAGATTGACTAGATCAGTGCCTGTCGCACTATGTGGACGCATTTATTATGTATTTTGAGTTTTTCTAAACCAAGGAACTTTGTGGAAGAGAATAACAGGCGTAGACCATAATTTGGACTCATTGCGGTAGAATATTATTTGTCTGGCTTTTCGTTTTTATAATCTTTAAAACAAAGATTGCTATGATAGATGCTGTCTGAGCTTGTATCATACTTTGGTCACGTGTGTAAAAAGATACACGAATCCAACTATAACAGAGTGCATCCCCAATAGTTACTTTCATGTTTTTTAGTTTCATGAACTCTCGAGCATGAAAAGCAAATCTCCTGTTTCTGTCTGTCTGTCTATCGTGTATCATCTGTTCCACTTTTATTAGAAAATAATCTCCCAAAGTACAAGACCGATTCTTGTAAAATTTGGTGCATTTCAAGAATATCATGTAGGTGGTAAAATGCTAACGAAAATTTCTCTAATCTTTCCCACTAACAAATCAATAACGTCACCTCAAATTTTTCATTGTAGATATATTTGTTATTTAAATTTTATAAAATAGCGTACTACTATAATTGTGGTTTATGAATACGCCTTAAACTATTACCCTAAGCATCCAGATTTTGAAAAAAAAAAAACAATTTCCCTGCACTGTGAGTGCTATATATAATTTTTTCTAAAAAACGGGATTTGACTGATTGCACGTCACAAATGAGGGAAATTTGTCTGAAACCATTTTTATTTTGGGTGGTTGGTCATTTTTTTTACAGACGAACACATTAAAGGTTTGCTTACACATTTAGAAAACGTAATAGGTTAAAATTTCATATATTCAGAAAAGACATTAGAAGCTCGTATAAAATTATATTATTTTCTAAACTATTTGGTTTTTATTGTATGAACTAGTTCAGAATCAAATTAAAACCGCAAGCAGATATCAAATTTTAAATGTTTAATAAAATTAACTGTCCTTAATACTGAAATTCAACTAACACCAGCATATTCACAAATGAAAATCTGTAATCGTGATATTTATGTTCTAGGTTAGGTACCTACCTGGATTTGAATTATCCCTTAGGACAATTTCTTTTACATTATCCTTGCAATTATACGTCAGCCGATTTCTGTTGTTTACAAAATAATGCGAGTTTCTTCAGAAAGCAGCTAAATCTAGACCACGGTTGTAGAATAGATAGGTTGATTTACTAGCATACATTTGCATATCCCTGGTCGGCGACGCCAATTGCCGATGGCGTCGCCTGGTTTTTGGTGTTTTAGGGACACAGAACTCTATAGGCATCTGTCTATAACCGATGTAATTAATAAAAGAAATCGTACTTATCGACTCCGATCAAATGTCATTTACAAATTTTGCATTGTTCATAAAGCAATATAAACGAAAATCCCCAAAATAACTAGAATGATTTCCGCTCGATAAGGTAGAGGCGCTAGCTGTATATGTCCTTTCCATGGATATAGGGATCGAAAAGAAGCGTCGCCATCCCAAGCCATTAGTGTACAAACCTATCTATTCTACAACCGTGACCTAGACAAGTTTATAAAAGCCTTTCGTGACAACTAGGACGTCTTTCTTTATACGCCTCCTCTGATTTTAGGATTGTACCAAACCTGGTACTGTTTTTATTTAGGCGTCATCAGGAACTGCCATAACAGGCTTACATTTTGACTAGCATTTACTTATTTTATTAAGGTCAAGGATAATCCTATAATGTACACTATGAAATTCGCCGGCAATATAGTGTAAATTTTGGAGAGTAAAATATAATTTTGTAAATTTTTGTGGATTATGCTTGGACCTTAAAATGTTGTAGCTAAGCATCATGGTTGAAATTAAAGATAACATGTTTTATGGCTTCAGGAAAATTTATCTCTAATAAAGTCGTAGAATGTTGGAAATCCATCAAGTTTAAAGGCACCTTCAATATACATATTACCATAAATAAGTTTATGCAAAATAATATTGCGTAATTGTAGCTAAATTACGAACTGTAGGCCGATTACTTACCAAACCATCTTCATTGGGAGAGATATTTATGCACATACATATTTTCCTTAACTGCCGAAAATTTTGAGAAAATTTGGTTATATTGAAATTTTGCCATAGTTTAATACATATCTGACCTACCTGTCACTTTTTTTTAAAACTGGACAGATCCTAGCACCTTTTCACTTTAACGGAAAACTTGTTGTCAATAAAATTTGAGTAATACCTAAATGTTTGTAATTAATTTATTAAGCTGCATTTGTTTAATACAGAGGTGAAGGAAATTCAGCATAAACATGACTAGACCAATTTTTAGCACATTATCTTGCAACTGTTACTTCAGTTATTCAGTTTTTATTTCGACAAGACGGCAAATGTAGATTCAAACTTGCGGGACGATAGTGGTTTATTTACAATTTTTTCTAGGTGTAGTTTATGAAAAAAGGGTTAAAATGATAAAAAAAAAAATAATACAGAAATTTACAGATTTAATTGTTATTATAACTTAACTTAACCTAAAGTTTTGAACTTGGAAGTTCTTAATTACAAACATTCAATATCCTCCAAAAACTGTCTGTAGTCGTTTGCAGTCTAGTGAGTAAACAATCATTAGGACTGTTAACAAAATGATGGAACTCACCTTATTAGGAGAAAGTTGACCAATAATTTTTATAGCAGTAACTATTCTTTTGCTAAAACCTAGCAGTAAGTTTTTGTCTTTTGGAAGTTCAACTTTTTCCCGGTGCGACCAGTCGCTAAATGTCTCTATACTAGATATGGCTTTGTAAAATTGCAACGTAACCTTTATCCGTGAAATCATGTATGGTTGACCTAAAACGAAAATATTATTTTATTTTACAAATAATAGCAAACTTACTTAAACACAGATGCGTAGTGAATAAACCACGTGTCCCCCTATGTTGATAAATAAGAAAAGTTTGAAAACAGTTTCTGTCTACAGCACTGGGAAAATTTTAACTCAAATGAGTGAGTTTGATTGTTGTTCAACTATTATTCCATACACTAATAAAAATGTTTTTCATTTATTTAAATCGATATCAATAAATCTGGGCATTCCAGATAAAATTCTGTACCTAGGTACGTTTCATGTGGGCGAACTAAAATTTGTTTCCATACTCGTGTGAACACAAAACTTAGTTTACCTACATCACACTGTAAGTAAACTTTACATTTACTTTTAACATGTAACAACTTCTGGTTGTTTTGATGGTAAGGTTACCTAAACATATTTTATTTCTTAAAAAGTGATAAAAGAAACTGTGAAACTTAATTCACTAGTCCACATACATAGTTTTACCGATAATTGAAAAAAATTGGTCGAAGGTTATTTCGACAGAACTTCCCTTGTCCTTGAAGTACAGTCAAATAAATCCCGATTCCTTGAAAAATTATAGAATTTGATTTTCCGACTTTTGTTTTGTAATCAGCTCTGTTAATTAAGCAGCCCGCACAAATGCGAATAATATAAATTTGATTGATTTTGTTTTCTAAAAACAAAGAAAAGGACGACACATTTAATTATGTATTCTGTATTCTTACATTTTCGAAACAATACACAGTGGGTCAAAATAAAAAAATAAACTGACCAAAAATCCATGTATGTTTTAATATTCACAAAATTTGGTGGAAATACATTTTCAAAATCACTGATCACGAATTAGTAGGCGGACTTAAATTAATGAAAATAGCGGATCCAATATGGAATATTTTTCATTAAAAAAAGTGTTTATTTTGAAGAAAAAACTAAAAGAGCGCTATTTTCTTATTCGGCACTTAGTACAAATTTCAAGCTGAATTTAACCTAAATAGAGTTGAGGATCAAAATGGCTTATTTAATTAACCATACAAGGGCGTGCAGAATAATGAGATTTGTGTGAAGGAATTTTTGCTAAAAAGTGTCTCGTAAATTTGAAGACATAGGTATTTAATTTTAAATTAATATTTTTATGTTGCGACAGAATTTAGAACAAAATTTAAACTATAAAATTTCGTAACAGAAATTAATTTAAATCTTCTAGGATTGCTGGAACTTCTCGAAAGTTTAAAGAGAAAACCGAAAAATATTATTCAACCATTCAGCTTTTATTTGTAAAATATAGTTTCCAATTTTGTAACTCAGTTTCCATATTTTTAGTAATTTAGCATGTAAATTATAAGACGTTTAAGGGGAAATTTGTAAAATATTTTCTTAGAATATTTTCCATGTCCAGCTGCTATAACACAATATTTTGAACTTAAAAATAATTATTATTTTAATAAAAACTTTATTAAGACTACGTTTTCTTATCTATATTTAAGAATTTTACAAATTTTGTAAGTTATTTTTTATTCAAAGTGAATGTTGATAATTAGATTGATAATACAGCCAACACAATATAACTGCAAAATATGTAAATTATAAAAGAGAATATTTTCATTGTGCACAAACAAGTCCATTCAAAAATTAAACAGCTGTGTAAAGATTTCCTGACAAGGGTTATAGTTTTGTTGTAGAATTTTACAACTTTTGTGAGTTAATTTTAATTCAAACTAGTTAATGTTGATAATTTGATTGATAATACACTCAAAGCAATAAAACTGCAGATCTTGTAAATTAAAAAAGAGAATATTTTTATTGTGCACAAAAAAAAGTGCCTGCCCATTCAAAAATTAAACAGCTGTGTAAAGATTTCCTATTAAAAAATACTTTCAACACGGCTACGATTATCTGCAAATGTCTAATTTGCCACAACTCAAGGAAACGGAATATTATACTTTGTCAAGAGGATAAATCATACTATTACGTGCACTCGTACTTGTTCCAAATATTAATTTACTTAATCGAAATAGGAATTTAAAAAAAAATTAAGAGCTGCAGTTTTGAACTTTTAGTCAAGGTTTCCCTAGTTTGGTTCACTGTACAAAGACGTGAACTGTTCGAGATTTTTGCAAAAATAAGCTGCACTGAGAATTGAATGCTGGACCTCTGATCTGAAAGGCTAGCGCACTACCACTCCGCCGACGGAAATTTCGTATATTTGTCTAAAGAAAAAGAGGGATTAAGCAACAAACAAATATAATAATAATTATAAATAAAATCAAGGTAGATTCGTAAACCACAAGTTCAAGTACAAGGAGTACATTAAAGTATTTCATAATCTTAATTACGGAATATAATGAACGGGCGTTATCAAACGGCTTTGGTGGAGATGATTAGCCAATTAGCGCTTTACCACCTAGATGATGTTTCTAACAAACATCCAACATTTGATAACAATCAATCTAGTAGTTTTAGAGATTATCTGTCTTATGAAAATCGACACAGGGACAAACGACAGACAGACGACAGACAAACTGAAACGGGAGATAACTTTTTTCGTGTTCGAGGGATTATGTAACGTTGAGAAAACATGACAGGAGCAAGTTGCCCGCTGAAATCGATTACAATGCTTCCTTAACTTACGCTTGGGGGAAAAATGAAAATGTAAACATACTATTAGTTCAAAGGCATTTATCTTACCGGCACTCTATATACGTTTCGGGCGTTATCACGTTTGAAGAAGGGCAAACAATTTGTTTATGTATTGTAGGAACATTCCTGCTCATGTAAACTTGAAATTTACAAATTCTGGCTGAAGAGTACTGCAAAGAAATTTATAGCATTATCTTTTTAAATTGATGAGAAGATACTAGGATTTGAATCTTGGCGATGTGCTAATTGCCAATTTCTAATTTTTCTATCTATACTACGATCTACTAGCATATTTTACTAATATTACTCGAAATATGGAGTTCTATTACTGTAGCGTCTCGAGTAACACATACATTTCATGGTATCTTTATAGATAAAAGTAACGAAGAAAAGTTGAAAACAGCCCCATAACAGGCACACAAGTTTTAGTTTTTACGTAAATATAGTTTTTTGAACTCTTGCTTCTCTTTTGAAAAATAAATAGCAATTTTTCAACAAAATTTGGATCTGACTTACTCTCTTTCATTTTTTAGTTGGCAACAGAGCTTGGGATATTGGTTTTGTTTTTTAACAATATATACCTGTTACTCGTTAACAAAAACAGGCAATCGCTCATGAATAAAACAAATGCGTTTTCTTTATAAATTTTTTTACTCTTCTTGACAAGAGTAGAAATCACTTTTTTCTTACTTTTTATTTTTATTTTCTTAAGCAAAGCTTTGCCTTAGCATCTAGGTACATATTTCTGTCTTTCTATTTAAAGTAATAATATTTGCATTTACTTGAATTTAATTTATCTGCTTTTGGTTAATTATTTATTAACATTTACCTTTAAAACTATTCGGATGTATCTAGCTCTTTGTTTTTCAAAGTATAAATTTTGTTTATATTTGCAGTAGTATGTACTGTAATATATAACGTTATGCCACTTTTGTAGATCTGTGGAAATTTCAATGCTGTAACCGACCCACGATTCTCTGCAGATATTTACACATCAGCTAAAAAATTCACTAAGTAAACTTAGGAATAACGGTACCTACCCTATATTCATCGTTATGTGATTGAAGCATTTTACCCCAGCAAGATCTACAGTAATACCGTTTTTATCGTTCTCCATATGATAAGTACCATCTTTCTCGTTTTTAGTTTCTTCAAACAACATTGTGGTATGTAATCCAGAAATTACTTTAACGTTATATTCTGCTGTAGCAAGATTTTTACCTTCAACTAAAAAAAATATACAGTCTAGAATTCTGACTTGTTTCTTACTTAATCAGTCTTCGTACTTACACTGTTCAACAATGTGTCGTTGCGTTTCTTTGGTACCGTTCCTTTCAATCGTTGCAATAATATCCAGCACTTTTTCGTTATCTATAACTTTTGATGGCCAAACAACATTTATAATTTCATTTAGCGTTAAGCAAGGAAACCGAACACATTCAATAACCAAGTTGTCCAAGTCTTCGTTAATCTTGCACCAATTGGCCGCTATCTTAAAAACATCGATTTCTTGAACAGGAAACGCACCTCTTTTCAACAAGTTGACCATAGATTTCTGAAATGAGGCATCATATGTTCAAGTGTACCTAGCTATTTTAGAGATGTTACTTGTGTGAGAACGTTTAAAAAATCGTATTCAAACGTTTGTGAAACATGTTCATCGATAAAAGTATGACATTTTTCTTTTAACTCGTCCATGTCATGTGCATTGGCTATGTTTAGAAAGAAAGAAACATTTGATAAATCCACAATGGAACCCATTTTTTGGTTTATAAATTGTACCAGTGTTTTTAACGAATATTCTTGTGCTAGCTTCAATATATCGGACACATAATTTTCATCTGATGATGCGATGACAACGGTCCCTGCCACAAATTCAACACGACAATGTATTCAAAATATTTAGTCAAAAGTTTGGCTAACTACCTGTATAAATGTAATACAGTATTGTTTCAAGAGCCTTTGAAGGCACATTGATTAATTCAATCTGGGTCTGAAAACAGTTTATGGATGTTAATTTTTCCAAAAAATTTGCCTTACTTGTTTTGGGTCTTGCAGTAAAAGAGACTCAAAATATTTGCAACGAGCAGCGAGAACAATCTCAAAATTAAAATTTTATTCGGAACTTAATCTTTTTGAAAACGAGTGAATCCCCTACCTTGTGCGCATGGAGTGTTTTATCGGATAAGATTAGTTGAATGTCGGAAAAAGTTTCCTTCAAGTAATAAGATGACATAACGTCGTAAATTTTCGAAGAATCAGTAATGATTAGTTTTTGTTGCGGTTCTTCTTCGTTTGTCATTTTGGTTGATAGAAATCTAAAAATATTAAATAAGGACATATTTTCGCAACGGCTGGAAGAAAGTGCTTTGAGCGATTGTAACGTAATTACTGATTAAACTGAAATGTTACCGTTATGCTTTTGGAATTACTTACGCTTATCTATCGATTTCTTAAATTACTGATAAATTGATAAAGACATATTTGAATCAGCTAGAACAGGTGATCTTTAATTGTCAACTGTTGTAAAATCAACCTAATTGAATACACGCCCTAACTTTAATCCGTCGTATTCTGTGTTTTAATTATTCCATTTTTTAATTTAATATAATACTTATCACTTACGAGTTATTGAAGAGGAAAATAAGCGACGCCATTTTTTTCACAATTCTGGTGTGTGAGTGTAATAGCCATGATAAGTAAGATAATAAATAACTTCAAAATATGTACTTTACCTAATTGTTTAAGTGAAACGTCGACCCGATATTTTTTGACAATATGTTTAAAAAACCTCCTCGAAGCATTTTAAAAACAATTTTAGATATCAACGCAGGTTTCCAAGACCTTTTAAAAATATTGTTTCAATAGTCTTTTACATCATTCTACAACAAAATGTTAACAATTCTTCGTCTATAGTTATGGTTTATTATTGAAAATCGGTGACTGGAAATGTTTTGTAAGCAGTTGTAAAAACCAAAAATGTATTACTAAAATAAAAGTAAGTTTCAACTTCAACACAATTTTTACTTACCTACCATTTAATTAAGGTTGACGTTTTAAATTTTTTGGAAGAAATTAATATATTATTTTATGGATATATGTAACATGCCTATAAACGCTAAAACAATGTTACTTCTAAAATTTTTTAACCAGATTGTGAAAATGTAACACTTAACAACTTTAAAATATGAAAACATTAACAAAATTTCGCAGTTCATATCATCAAATCTTAGTTAATTGTAAACGACTAATATTTGTGTTTTTGGTTAAGATTACAACATATTTGAAATTTTATTATAGCACATTACATGGTCACAAAGTTTGGAAACCAATTCCGTAGCTGCCATTTTCTTATTGGATTTTTAAGCGCGCTCATGTCAAAATTGACAACTATGGCTGACATACTAATATTGCTGCCAATAATTCAGAACTGTCAACACAAAAATTTGCTTCTATCATCATAAATAGTCATTTGATCATTTTCAATTGTGATACACACAACAGAGTAACACTAATATAGTGGATTCATGTATCTTTTTACACACCTGACCAAAAGCTAACGTCCGAACTAATAACTGTAACTTTGTAGCATGGGCGCCGGCAGGGGGGTGCACCCCCTTGTACCCCTGGCTTAGTATAAAATACACACTTTAATTTAAATCCAAATTGCAATCTTCTAGGAAGTGGATAATAGTTTTTGAAATGGCTTCCGCCAGTGGCGGCTGGTGACCTTTTGAAATGGGGGGACACAATTTGACTGATGAGTTAAATATGAACATATAAAACAGGTTTTTATTACCAATTAATAGGCAAAATTGTGTGACGGAAATAAATACAAAAATACATTCAATAAAAATAAAAATAAAAAAACTCCAAATACCTTTTTGCCTTCGGTGTTCATGGCATCTAAAAGTTCATTTTGGACAGTTTTAGGCGTTCCTTTAAAAACCGTTGCTTCAATCAAATGATCTGATAAAGTCCAATTCAGCCATAAAATACTTTCGTCATGTTCACGTCAAACACTCCACAAAATTTTATGCATATTATCAATCGGCACAATATATGGCGATTTTTTTCGACCCTTGCGTTATGTGCCCGAATATTATTAATATAAGCGGTGTGTAGTTGTTTCCGAATGTCTGTATTACCGAGAAGATTATCCAAGAATATTTATCATACGTGTTCGCACCGAATGAAAATTAAAACCCTCGATAGTAACTCAATCCTCCAGAGCATGGTCGCAATGGGCTCACAATCCAGTTGTATCAGGCGCATATCAGGCGGCTACGACGTGTAGTTTCCATAGCAACGGTGTGAACAAAACATCTAAATCAGCCATGACTCGGTCCATTCAGTCTTTGTGCCTGGCTTTTGTCAGCATTTCATCAGAAATAACATATCATATATCCAAGACACATCTTTGGATGCAAGTGGAAGTAAGTTTTGATACATTTTATACAAGTGAAGCGCGATAAAAAAATTAGTTTTGATAATTTTGACACAAATTTCCGGATAATTTTTTAAATATTGAAAATTACTATTTTGCTATGTCCAGTGTGTTTGTAGATGTTGTAATTTTGGAGGGGCATGTGCCCTTGTGCCCCCCGGCACACCTGAAAAATGGATGCCTGATTCACCTCCTCAATTATTTTGCCCTTCAGAACATCAGAAGAAATTTCAATCAATTCATTTTGAATTTGATGCGATATATACAAAGAGTTTCTTGCTCCTGACTCTAAATGATTTTTAAAATTTCATCCCCAGATTCAATTCGAAAATGGAGCAAATATACTATATCCTATGAGTGTATGGGTGCACCTCCCTGCAAATAATCCTGCCGGCGCCCATGCTTTGTAGTAATTAGTCAAAAAGATGACATAACGTCGACATAACACAAATGTCTTGTTTTCTCTTCACCTCTGCGTTTAAGGTCTTCAGAGTAATATGTGTTTCTTAAAGTATTTCATGGTTATTACAAAACTGTATCTATGGGATTTCTTAAACCAACTGTTTTTACACATTTCATAAATTGTCCTGCGGGTTTCCGTTTTTATAGGCTCAGTAGGTTCTTTGTTTTCAGTGTTTTCCGTTTGGGCCTTGATTTTGTTGGACTAGGAAGCCCAGTCTTTCTTTTCGGGATTTAATCTTCGAAACCGTTTGGCGAGTTACGCAACTCACTTAAAATTTGAGCGAAACTATTAACCATGAACCTTCAAGTGGTTTTTCCTTACATGTTCTATACCATTTAAAGAGATTAAAGGACCACTGTTTTCTTTCTCAAGAGCAAAATTATCTATAAGGTTGGACACCATGTCCTGGGCACGAGAACTCAAAGGTTTGCCCGGCATGTTGTAGACTAAACACGAACAGAAAATAAGATAACAAAACAGAAAATAGGTCAAAGAAACAAGAATACTAACAACCAACGAACTTTACAAGGAACTGAATAGAAAACTTGAATAGAACAACGAAAAATTGCGATTAACCACTCTGAGTAAAACCAAAAATAACAGTGAAGTTTGATGAAAAATCGATAAATTACTAGATTGACTACATCAGTGCCTGTCGCACTATGTGGACGCACTTATTATGTATTTTATCTTTTTCTAATTCAAGGAACTTTGTGGAAGAGAATAACTGACGTAGACCATAATTTGGACTCATTTCGGTAGTCATATAATTTTTCTGCCTCTTCGTTTTTATAATCCTTAAAACAAAGATTCCTACGATAGATGCTGTCTGATACTTTGGTCACGTGTCTAAAAAGATACATGAATCCAACTATAACAGAATGCATCCCCAATAGTTACTTTCATGTTTTTTAGTTTCATGAACTCTCGAGCATGAAAAACAAATCTCCTGTTTCGGCCTGTCTGTCTATCGTGCATCATCTGTTCCACTTTTATTAGAAGATAATCTCCCAAAGTACAAGACCGATTCTTGTCAAATTTGGTACATTTCAAGAATATCGTGTAGGTGGTAAAATGCTAACGAAAATTTTTCTAATCTTTCCCACCAACATATCGATAACGTCACCTCAAATTTTTCATTGTCGATATATTTATTATTTAAATTTTATAAAATAGCGTACTACTACAATTGTGATTTATGAATGCGCGTTAAAGTATTGCCATAGGCATCCAGATTTTGAAAAAAAAAACAATTTCCTTGCACGGTGAGTGGTATATATAATTTTTTCTAAAAAACAGGATTTCACTGATTGCACGTCACAAGTGAGGGAAATTCGTCTGAAAGCATGAGACCAATTTTTTTTTTATTTTGGGGGGTGGTCATTTTTTTATTATTTACAGACGTACACTTTACAGCTTTAGTTGTACTTTTAGAAATCGTAATGGGTTAAAATTTCATATATTCAGAAAAGACATTAGAAGCTCGTATAAAATTATATTATTTTCCAAACTATTTGGTTTTTACTGTATGAACTGGTTCAGAATCAGATAAAAACCGCGAGCAGATATCAGATTTTAAATGTTTAATAAAATTAACTGTCCTTAATACTGAAATTCAACTAACACCAGTATATTCACAAATAAAATTATATAATCGTGATATTTATGTTCTAGGTTAGGTACGTGCCTGGATTTGAATTATCCCTTAGGACAATTTCTTTTATATTGTCCTTGCAATTATACGTCAGCCTATTTCTGTTGTTTCCAAAATAATGCGAGTTTCTTCAGAAAGCAGCTAAACCTAGACAAGTTTACAAAAAAAAGCCTTTCGTGACAACTAGGATCTCTTTCTTTATACACTTCCTCTGATTTTAGGATTTTACCAAATCTGATACTGTTTTTATTTAGGCATCATCAGCCGAAACAAGCTTACAGTTTGACTAGGATTTACTTATTTTATTAAGGTCAAAGATAATCCTATAATGTACACTATGACATTCCCTGGCAATATAGTGTAAATTTTGGAGAGTAAAATATAATTTTGTAAATTTTTGTGGATTATGCTTGGACCTTAAAATGTTGTGGCTAAGCATCATTGTTGAAATTAAAGATAACATGTTTTATGGCTTCAGTAAAATTTATCTCTAATAAAGTCGTAGAATTTAGGAAATCCATCAAGTTTAAAGGCACCTTCAATATACACATTACCATAAATAAGTTTATGCAAAATAATATTGCGTAATTGTAGCTAAATTACGAACTGTAGGCCGATTACTTACCAAACCATCTTCATTGGGAGAGATATTTATGCACATATATATTTTTCTTAACTACCGAAAATTTTGAGAAAATTTGGTTATATTGAAATTTTGCCATAGTTTAATAGATATCTGACCTACCTGTCACTTTTTCTTAAAACTGGGCAGATCCTAACACGTTTTCACTTTAACGGAAAACTTGTTGTCAATAAAATTTGAGTAATTCCTAAATGTTTGTAATTAATTTATTAAGCTGCATTTATTTAATACACAGGTGAAGGAAATTCCGCTTAAACATGACTAGACCAATCTTTAGCACATCATCTTGCAACTATTACTTCAGTTATTTAGTTTTTATTTCGACAAGACGGCAAATGTAGATTCAAACTTGCGCGACGATAGTGGTTTATTTTCAATTTTTTCCAGGTGTAGTTTATGAAAAAAGTGTTAGAATGATAAACAAATTTAATACAGAAATTTACATATTTAATTGTTATTATAACTTAACTTAACCTAAAGTTTTGAATTTGGAAGTTCTTAATTACAAACATTCAATATCCTCCAAAAACTGTTTGTAGTCGTTTGCAGTCTAGTGAGTAAACAATCATTAGAACTGTTAACAAAATGATGGAACTCACCTTATTAGGAGAAAGTTTACCAATAATTCTAATAAAAATTACTATTCTTTTGTTAAAACGGAGCAGTAAGTTTTGGTGTTTTGGAAGTTCAACTTCTTCCAAGTCCCCGTCGCTGGATATCCCTATACTTGATATAGATTTGTAAAATTGCAGCCTAACCTTTATCCGTGAAATCATGTATGGTTGATCTAAAACGAAAATGTTATTTTTTTTTTACAAATTATAGCAAACTTACTTAAAAACAGACGCGTAGTGAATGAACCAGGAGACGTCTCCCTATGTTGATAAATAAGAAAAATTTTAAAACAGTTTCTGTCTACAGCACTGGTATAATCTTAACTTATACCACTGAAATGAGTGCGTTTGATTTTTGTTCAACTATATTATTCCAAACACTAATAACAATATATTTCATTTATGTAATGTCCAGATTTATTAATATCGATTTAAATATTAATAAATCTGGACATTCCGGATAAAATTCTGTAGGTACTTAAGTTTCACGTGGGCGAACCATTTGTTACCGTACTCGTGTGATTACAAAACACAGTTTACCTATATCTCATTGCACGTAAATCTTTATTTCATTTAGGTACTTTTAACATGTAACTACTTGTGTTTGATGTGATGGTAAGGTCAATTACATATGTTTTATTTCTTAAAAAGTGATAAAATACATTATGGAACCATATTCACTGGTCCGAATACATAGTTTTACCAATAATGGAAAAAATTGATCGAAGTTTATTTCGACAGAACTTCCCTTGTTCTTGAAGTACAGTCCAACAATTTCCGATTCTCTGAAAAATTATAGCATTGGATTTTGCGACTTCTGTTTTATAATCAGCTCTGTAAAGTAAACATTAGTGCTAAGGTGCTAATTTCAAGTAGGTGCAGCCCGCACAAGTGCGAATAATGTAAATTTGATTGATTTTGTTTCCTCAAAACAAAGGAGAGGACACATTTAATTATGTAATCTGGGTTCTTACATTTTCAAAACAACGCACAGTGGGACAAAATAAAAAAAATGGCCAAAAATCCATGTATGTTTTAATATCTACAAAAGTCGGTGGAAATACATTTTAAAAATAATAGTTTAAAAAACTAAAAAAACACGCTTTTATTGCTAATCGAACTAAAAACTAGGAAATAATTTTTAATGACAGAGTTTAATATTACAGTAGTAGAAGATCAAACAATCAATCATAATAAATCACCTCAAATTAAAATTATAATAAAATTTAAGTTATTAACAGAATAATTCAATTCAGAGTAAAAAGCGTGGGGTGCTTGATATTTTAAATATTACAATCATTCTATTGGCAACTATCTATGAGAGGATAGTTATGAACCGCAGTAAAATGCACCCCACGCTTTTTACTCTGAATTGAATTATTCTGTTAAAAACTTAAATTTTATTATAATTTTAATTTGAGGTGATTTATTATGATTGATTGTTTGATCTTCTACTACTGTAATATTAAACTCTGTCATTAAAAATTATTTCCTAGTTTTTAGTTCGATTAGCAATAAAAGCGTGTTTTTTTAGTTTTTTAAACTATTATTTATTTTTCATTTTTTAGTCTGCGACAAATTCATAAATTGGGGAATTAATTACTTATTTAGATTTTTCTAGAAAGAACCACTCAGTGGTCTCCGTAGGATCGAGGATCCTGGCGGTCCTAATAAGGATAATGGGAAACTGTTATCAAATTATTGCATTGTCATCGATCCTTGAGACGTGTGCAAAGTTTCAAGATGATCAGACTTTTAGAAACCGATGAAAATTAAGCTCAAAGATTCCGTTACATACATACATAGATACAACCCAAGCTAATAAAAGCGTGATAAAAATCACTGATCACGAATTAGTAGGCGGACTTAATTTAATAAAAATGGCGGATCCAATATGGTACACTTTTCATTAAAAAAGTGTTTATTTTGAAGAAAAAACTAAATGAGCGCTATTTTCTTATTAGGCACTAAGTACAAATTTTAAGCTGAATGTACCCTAAATAGAATTGAGGATCCAAATGGCTTAATTAATTAACCATATAAGGGTGTATTCAGCTTCGAAAATCGGTTTGAACGAAAGATTATATTTGCATTAAGCAGAATAATGATTTTTGTGTGAGGAAATTTTTGCTAAAAAGTGTTTCGTAAATTTGAAGACATATGTATTTAATTTTAAATTAATATTTTTATGTTGCGACAGAATTTAGAACAAAATTTAAACTATAAAATTTCATAACAAGAAATTAATTAATTCTTCTACGATTGCTGGAGTTTCTCAAAAGTTTGAAGAGTAAAACGAAAAACTTTATTCAACCATTCAGCTTCCATTTGTAAAATATATATATGTAGATGGTTTCTAATTTCGTAACTCCGTTTTCATATTTTTAGTAATTTAGCATGCAAATTATAAAGGGTTTAAGGGGAAATTTGTAAAATATGTTTTTAGAATATTTTCCGTGTCCAACTGCTATAACACAATATTTTGAACTTAAATAAATCTGAAAAATTCCCGCCATCAAAAAATTATATCATCATTTTTTTTTCTTATCTATATTTACTTAACACAGAATATTCAGATAAGAATTTTACAACTTTTGTGAGTTAATTTTAATTCAAACTAGTTAATGTTGATGATTTAATTGATAATAAACTCAAAGCAATAACACTGCCAATGATGTAAATTAAAAAAGAGAATATTTTTATTGTGCACAAAAAAGTGTCGGTTCATTTAAAAATTAAACAGCTGTGTAAAGATTTCCTGACACGGGTTGTAGTTTTGTTGTAGACTTTTAATTGTTTCGGACTGAAGTAGTCACAAACTATTAAAAAATTCTTTCAACACGGCTACGATTATCTCCAAATGTCTAATTTGCCACAACTCAAGGAAACGGAATTTTATACATTGTCAAGAGGATAAATCATACTATTACGTGCACCCGTACTTAGTCCAAGTATTTACTTTATAGAAATATGAATTTAAAAAAAATTTGGAGAGCTGCAATTTTGAACTTTTAGTCAAATATTCCATAATTTGACCCACTGTGCTAAAAGTTGAATTGTTGGGGATTTTTGTAAAAAAAAAGCTACACTGAGAACTGAATCCTGGATCTCTCATCCGCAAGGCTAGTCCATTACTACTCTACCGACTGAAATTTTGTATACTTATCTGTCTAAAGATAACGAGAGATTAAACAATAAACAAATATAATAATAATACTTACATAAAACCAAGGTAGATTCGTAAACCACAAGTCCAAAAGTATATTAAGGCATTTCATAAAATTTAGGTGGGGAAGATTCGCCAATTGGCGTTTTACCACCTATATGATGTTTCTAACATACATCCAACATTTGAAAACAATCGATCTAGTGGTTTCAGAAATTATTTGTCTTGTAAAAATCGACACTGGCGATACACGCCAGACAGACGACAGACAGACGGAAACAGGATATAACATTTTTCGTGTAGGAGGGATTATGAAATATCGAGAAAACATGACAGGAGCAAGTCGCTCGCTGAAATCGGTTACATACTTCCTTAGCTTATGCTTGGGGGAAAAATGAAAATGTAAACATACTATTAGTTCAAATATAAATATCTTACCAGAAATCTATATCCGTTTCGGAAGTTATCACGTTTGAAGAGGGGCAAACAATTTGGTTATGTATCGTAGGAACATTCCTGCTCATGTAAACTTGAAATTTACCAATTCTGGCTAAAGAAGACTGCAAAAAAATATATAGCATTATATTTTTAAAGTGATGAGTAGAGAGTAGAATCATAGTTATCTTGGATTTGAAGCTTGGCGAGGTGATGGTCAATTTCTAATTTTTCTATCTATACTATAATCTACCAGTATATTTTACTAATGTTACTCGAAATATAGAGTTCTATTACTGTAGCGCCCCGAGTAACACATAAATTTCATGGTATCTTTATACATAAAAGTAACGAAGAAAAGTTAAAAACAGCCCTATAACACGCATATAAGTTTCACTTTATACGTAAGTATAGTTTTTTGAACTCTTGCTTCACTGATGAAAAATAAATGACGATTTTTCGACAAAATTTGGATCTGACTTTCTCGCTTTAATTTTTTAGTTGGCAACAGGGCTTCAGATATTGGTTTTGTTTTTTTAACAATGTATACCACAGTTACTCGTTAACAAAAAAGGCAATCGCTTATGAATAAAACAAATGCGTTTTTTTTATAAATTTTTCTACATGAATACCACTTTTTCCCTCTACTTGACAACAGTAGAAATCGCTTTTATTTTAATTTTTTTATTGTTATTTTTCCAAGCAAAGCTTTGCTTTAGCATCTAGACACATATTTTTGTCTTTCTATTTAAAGTAAAATTATTTGCATTATATTAATTTAATTTATCTGTCTTTGGGTAATTATTTTCTAACATTTACCTCTAAAACTATTCGGATGTATCTAGCCTTCTGTTGTTCAAAATATAAATTTTGATTATATTCGCACTTGTATCTACTGTAATCTATGACGTTATGCCACTTTTGTAGATCTGTGGAAATTTCAATGCTGTAACCGATCCACCAATTTCTGCGGATATATACACATCAGCTAAAAAATTCATTAAGTAAACTTAGGGATAACGGTACCTACCTTATATTCATCGTTATGTGATTGAAGCATTTTACCCCAGCAAGATCTACAGTAATACCGTTTTTATCGTCCTCATTATGATAAGCACCATCTTTGTCGTTTTTAGTTGCTTCAAACAACATTGTGGTATTTAATCCAGAAATTACTTTAACATTATATTTTGCTGTAGTAAGATTTTTACCTTCAACTAAAAAAATATAAAGTCTATAAGTATTTCTGACTTATCTCTTAATTAGTAGAAAACTTACACTGTTCAGAAACGTATCGTTGTGTTTCTTTTGTACCGTTATTTTCAATCGTTGTAAGAACCTTTAGCAGTTTTTCGTTATTTACCACTTTAGACGGCCAAACAACATTTAATATTTCGTTTCGAGTTAAGCAAGGAAACCGAACACATTCAATAACCAAGTTGTCCAAGTCTTCATTAATCTTGCACCAGTCGGACGCTATCTTAAAGACATCGATTTCTTGAACAGGAAACGCATCTCTTTTCAACAAGTTGATTTCTGAAACAAGGCATTATATGTTTATACCTAGTTCTTTTGGAGAAGTTACTTGTGTGAGAATCTTTAAAAAATCGTATTCAAACGTTTGTGAAACATGTTCATCGATAAAAGTGTGACATATTTCTCTTAACTCGTCCATGTCATGTGCATTGGCTATGTTTAGAAAGAAACAAACATTTGATAAATCGAAAATGGAGACCATTTTTTCGTTTATAGTTTGTACCAGTGTTTTTAACGAATATTCGTGTGCTAGCTTCAATATATCGTATACGTTTTCATCTAGTGATGCGATGACAACGGTTCCTACCACAAATTCAACACGACAATGTATTCAAAATATTTAGTCAAAAGTTTGGCTAACTACCTGTATAAATGTAGTACAGTATTGTTTCAAAAGCTTTTGAAGGCACATTGATTAATTCAATTTGGGTCTGAAAACAGTTTATGGATGTTAATTTTTTCATATAATTTGCCTTACTTGTTTTGGGTCTTGCAGTAAAAGAGACTCAAAATATTTGCAACGAGCAGCGAGAACAATCTGAAAATTAAAATTTTATTCGGAACTTAATCTTTTTGTAAACGAGTGAATCCCCTACCTTGTGCGCATGGAGTGTTTTATCGGATAAGATTAGTTGAATGTCGGAAAAAGTTTCCTTCAAGTAATAAGGTGACATATCTTCGTAAATTTTCGAAGAATCAGTAATGAAAAGTTTTTGTTGCGGTTCTTCTTCGTTTGCCATTTCGATTGGTGGAAATCTAAAAATATTAGATAAGGAAATATTTTCACTACTGCTGGAAGAAAGTGGTTAGAACGGTTGTAACGTGATCACTGATTAGAGTGAAATATTACCTTTATGGCTTTGGAATTACTTACGTTTATCTGTAGATTTTTTAAATTACTGATAAATTGATAAAGACATATTTGAATCAGCTAGAGAAAGTGATCTTTATGTGTCAACTATTGTAAAATTAACCTATTTGAGTACACGCCCTAACTTTAATCCGTAGTAATCTCTGTTTTAATTATTCCATTTTTCGATTTATTTTATAACTTAGAGTAATTGAAGAGGAAAATAAACGAAGCCATTTTTTTTCACAATTCTGCTTTGTGAGTGTAATAGCCATGATAAGTAAGCTAATAAATAAATGACTTCAAAGTATGTACTTTACCTAATTTTAAGTGAAACGTCGAGGCGATATTTTTTGACAATATGTCTAAAAAAACTCCTCGAAGCACCCTGGTATACTAATAATTTAAAAACAACTTTAGATATCAACGCAGGTTTCCAAGACCTTTCAAAAATATTGTTTTAATAGTCTTTTACATCTTTTTACAACAAAATGCTAGCAATTCTTCGTCTGTAGTTATGGTTTATTGAAAACTGGTGAGTGGAAATGTTTTGTAAGCAGTTGTAAAAACTAAAAATGTATTACTAAAATAAAAGTAAATTTCAATTTCAACACGGTTTTTTCTTACCTACCATTTAATTAATGTTGACGTTATAAATTTTTAGGAAGGGAGGAATATATTATTTTATGGATATATGTAACATGCCTATAAACGCTGAAACAATGTTACTTATCAAAATTTTTAACCAGGTTGTGAAAATGTATTTTTTTTTTCATAATAAACCATATTCTTTAAAACATGAAAACATTAACAAAATTTCGCAATGATGTCATCAACTTTCAGTTAATTGTAAACGACTAATATTTGTGTTTTTGGTTAAGATGACAACATATTTGAAATTTTATGATACCACATTACATGTACACAAATTTGGAAAACCAATTCCGTGGCTACCATTTTCTTATTGGTTTTTTAAGCGCGCTCAAAATTGACAACTGTGTAACTGTGTCTGACATACTAACAGAACTGCCAACACAAAAATTTGCTTCTATCATCATAAATAGTCATTTGATCATTTTCAATTGTGATACACACAGCGTAACACTAATATAGTGGATTCATGTCATATTTTTACACACGTGACCAAAAGCTAACGTCCGAACTAATAACTGTAACTTTGTAGTAATTAGTCAAAAGATGACATAACGTCAACATAACACAAATGTCTTGTTTTCTCTTCACCTCTGCGTTTAAGGTCTTCAGAGTAATATGTGTTTCTTAAAGTATTTCATAGTTATTACAAAACTGTATCTATGGGATTTCTTAAACCTACTGTTTTTACACATGTCATAAATTGTCCTGCGGATTTTCATTTTTATAGGCTCAGTAGGTTCTTTGTTTTCAGTGTTTTCCGTTTGGGCCTTGATTTTGTTGGACTGGGAAGTCCAGTCTTTCTTTTCGGGATTTAATCTTCGAAACCGTTTGGCGAGTTACGCAACTCACTTAAAATTTGAGCGAAACTATTAACTATGAACCTTCAAGTGGTTTTTCCTCACTTGTTCTATACCATTTAAAGAGATTAAAGGACCACCGTTTTCCTTCTCAAGAGCAAAATACTCTAAGATTGGACACCATGTCCTGGGCACGAGAACTCAAAGGTTTGCCCGGCATGTTGTAGACCAAACACGAACAAGAAATAAGATATCAAAACAGAAAATAGGCCAAAGAAACAAGAATACTTACAACCAACGAATTATTCGAAGAACTGAATAAAAAATTTGAACAGAACAACGAAAAACTGCGATTAACCACTCTGAGTATAACCAAAAATGACAGTGAAGTTTGATGAAAAATCGACGAATTATTAACAGTCACTAGATTGGCTACATCAGTGCCTGTCGCACTATGTGGACGCATTTATTATGTATTTTATCTTTTTCTAATTCAAGGAACCTTGTGGAAGAGAATAACTGACGCAGACCTTAATTTGGACTCATTTCGGTAGACATATTATTTGTCTGGCTCTTCGTTTTTATAATCCTTAAAACAAAGATTCCTATGGTAGATGCTGTCTGAGCTTGTATGATACTTTGGTCGCGTGTGTAAAAAGATACATGAATCCAACTATAACAGAGTGCATCCCCAATAGTTAGCTTCATGTTTTTTAATTTCTCTCATGAACTTTCGAGTATGAAAAACAAATCTCCTGTTTCCATCTGTCTGTCTATCGTCTATCATCTGTTCCACTTTGATTAGAAGATAATCTCCCAAAGTGCAAGACCGATTCTCAAATTTGGTACATTTCGAGAATGTCGTGTAGGTGGTAAAATGCTAACGAAAATCTCTAATCTTTCCCACCAACAAATCGATAACGTCACCTCAAAATTTTATTGTGGATATATTTATTATTTAAATTTTATAAAATAGCGTACTATTATAATTGTGGTTTATGAATGCACCTTAAATTATTGCCCTAGGCATCCAGATTTTGAAAAAAAAAATCAAACAACAGTTTATTATTGGCCATTTTTCCTTGCACTGGGTACACATAATTTTTTCTAAATAACTGGATTGAAATTTGTTTGAAACCATGAGACCAATTTTTGTATTATTTTGGGTGGTTGGTATTTTTTTTATTATTTACAGACGAACACTTTAAAGGTTTACTTATACTTTTAGAAAATGTAATAGGTTAAAATTTCATATATTCAGAAAAGACAATAGAAGCTTGTATAAAATTATATTATTTTCCAAACTATTTAGTTTTTACTGTATGAACTGGTTCAGAATCACATTAAAACCGCAAACAGATATCAGACTTCAAATGTTTAATAAAATTAACTGTCCTTAATACTGAAATTCAACTAACACCAGTACATTCACAAATGAAATTCTGTATCGTGATATTTCTATTCTAGGTTAGGTACCTACCTGAATTTAAATTATCCCTTAGGATAGTTTTCTTTTATGTTATCCTAGCAATTATACGTCAGCCTATTTCTGTTGTTTCCAAAATAATGCGAGCTTCTTCAGAAAGCAGCTAAATTTAGACATGTTTACAAAACCCTTTCGTCACAACTAGGACCGCTTCCTTTATACATCTCCTCTGTTTTTAGGATTTTACCAAACCTGATACTGTTTTTATTTAGGCATCATCAGCAACTGCCAAAACAGGCTTACATTTTGACTAGGACGGCGGCAATATAGTGTAAATTTTGGAGAATAAAATATAATTTTTTAAAGTTTTGTGGAATATGCTTGAAGCTTAAAATGTTATACTTAAGCATCATCGTTGAAGTTGAAGATACCATGTTTTATGGCTTCAGTACGTGTAGAATAAAACAAAACTCTCTATCTCTAATAAAGTCGTAGAATTTTGGAAATCCATCAAGTTTAATGGCACCTTCAGTATACATATTACCATAAATAAGTTTATGCAAAATAATATTGCGTAATTGTAGCTAAATTACGATCTGTAGACCGATTAGTTACCAAGGCAACTTCATTGGGAGACATATTTATGTACATAATTTTTCTTAACTGACGAAAATTTTGAGAAAATTTGGTTATATAGAAATTTAGCCATAGATTTTTACATATCTGACCTACCTGTCACTTGCGACGAAATTCCGGAGAGGGACGGATGGTCCGGTGACGGTCTGGAATCTCGCCGATAACGTATGGGGTGGCGGCGTACTTGGGTGCCAAGGTTTGGGTCGACTAGTATCGCTGATATGAGTAAAACGTCTGGTCGACCAAGCTTATGCGGCTAAGTTCACGCCGCCGGGGGTGGCGCCTTCGGTCAGGAGCGGCGGTCGCTCGGGCGCCAGCTCCCTCTCCGGGGGAGGGAGCGCCGGGGTGCTCTAAAGCCGGAGACACGGAATTCAGCTGATGAGCCGCCGCGAAAACTCGAGAATAAGAAATAAAACGGCAAGGAAATTTTAACAATAAATAGGGTTTATTCCATGCCACCAGCTACACGGTCTAAAATAATAAAACTTACGGCTAAATAACATAAATAACTACAAAACGGTTTTACAAACAAGATTAATTAAATGCCCGGCACGGTCGTTCCTCCTGGGCGGCGACTTCCCTCAGGACGGGCTCCTCTTGGCTCTGGGGGCGGCGAACTTGAGATCTGGAAATTTCCCCCCGGCTCTCGCGGTATGCGTCACGGTTTCCGGCCCGCGAAAATTCGCTTCGTTACACACTTTTTCGTAAAAATCGACAGATCCTAGCACGTTTCCACTTTAATGGAAATCTTGTTATCAATAAAATTTGAGTGCCTAATAAATTTTCGTAATTAATTTATTAAGCTGGATTTGTTTAATACAGAAGTGAAGGAAACTCCGTCTAAACATGACTAGACCAATTTTTAACACACTATCTTACAATAAAACTATTATTTCAGGTATTCAGTTTTTATTTCGACAAGACGACAAATGCAGACTCACACTTGCGCGACGATGGTGGTTTATTTTCAATTTTTTCTAGGTGTAGTTTAAGACAAAAGTGATAGAATGATAAAAAAATGTAATGCAGAAATTTACAGATTTGATTGTTTTTAAAACTTAACTTAACTCACAGTTTTGAACTTGGAAGTTCTTAGTTAGAAACATTCAATATTCTCCAAAAAGCCGTTAACTGTCTATTGAGTAAACAATCACTAGAACTGTTAATAAAATGATGGAACTTACCACATTACGAGAAAGTTGACCAATAATTCTAATACAATTGACTATTCTTTTGTTAAAACGGAGCAGTAAGTTTTTGTCTTTTGGAAGTTCAAGTTTTTCCCAGGGCGAGTTGTCTGTGGAAGTTTCTATACTAGATATGGATGTGTGAAATTGCAACGTAACTTTTATCCGTGAAATCATGTATGGTTGATCTAAAACGAAAATGTTATTTTATTTTACAAATAATAGCAAACTTACTTAAGTACAGATGCGTAGTGAATGAACCAGGAGACGTCTCCCTATGTTGATAAATAAGAAAAGTTTGAACACAGATTCTGTCTACAGCACTGGGATAATCTTAATTTATCCCACTGAAATGAGTGAGTTTGATTGTTGTGCAACTATTATTCCAAACACTAATGACAATATATTTTATTTATTTAAATCGATGTTAATAAATCTGGACATTCGACATTCCAGATAAAGTTCTGTACCTAGGTACGTTTCACGTGGGCGAACTATTTGTTACCGGACTCGTGTGATCACAAAACTCAGTTTACCTACATCACACTGTAAGTAAACCTTACATTTACTTTTACCATGTAACTACTTTTGTTCGTTCTGATAAAAAGTGACGAAAGAAACCGTGAAACCTAATTCACTAATCCACATACATAGTTTTTCCAATAATAATTGAAAAAAATTGGTCGAAGGTTATTTCGACACAACTTCCCTTGTCCTTGAAGTATAGTCCAACAATTTCCGATTCTTTGAAAAATTATAGCATTTGATTTTCCGACTTTTGTTTTGTAATCAGCTCTGTTAAGTAAAAACTAGTGCTAGGGCGCTAATTTCAAGGAGGTGCAGCCCGCACAAATGCAAATAATATAAATTTGATTGATTTTGTTTTCTCAAAACAGAGAAAAGGACAATTTAATTATGTATTCTGTATTCTTACATTTTCGAAACAATGCACAGTGGGCCAAAATAAAAAAAAAAACTGACAAAAAATCCATGTACCTATGTTTTAATATTTACAAAATTTGATGCAAACACATTTTAAAAATCACTGATCACGAATTAATAGGCGGACTTAAATTAATAAAAATGGCGGATACAATATGGAACACTTTTCATTAAAAAGTGTTTAAAAACTAAATGAGCGCTATTTTCTTATTCGGCACTAAGCACAAATTTTAAGCTGAATGTACTCTAAATAGAGTCGAGGATCCAAATGGCTTAATTAATTAACCATATAAGGGTGTATTCAGCTTCCAAAATCGGTTATGAACGAAAGATTATATGTATTTGCATTAGCAGAATAATGAGAATTGTGCGACTGCTAAAAAGTGTTTCGTAAATTTAAAGACATAGGTATTTAATTTTAAATTAATATTTTTATGTTGCGACAGAATTTAGAACAAAATTTAAACTATAAAATTACGTAACAGAAATTAATTTAAATCTTCTACGATTGCTGGAACTTCTCAAAAGTTTGAAGAGAAAAACGAAAAATTGAATATTTTCCTTCTCCAACGACTACAACACAATATTTTGAACTTAAATAAATCTTAAACATTCCCTCCAGCAAAAAATTATTATTTTAATAAAAACTTTATTAAAACTACGTTTTCTTATCTATATTTAAGAATTTTACAAATTTTGTAAGTTATTTATTATTCAAACTGAATGTTGATAATTAGATTGATAATATAGCCAAAGCTATATAACAGCAAATGATGTAAATTATAAAAGAGAATATCTTTATTGTGCACAAAAAATTGTCAGTCCATTAAAAAATTAAACAGCTATGTAAAGAATTCCTGACACGGGTTGTAGTTTTGTTTCGGACTGAAGTAGTCACAAACTATTAAAATATACTTTCAACACGACTACGATTATCTGCAAATGTCTAATTTGCCACAACTCAAGGAAACGTAATATTATACTCTGTCAAGAGGATAAATCACACTATTACGTGCACTCGTACTTGTTCCAAATATTAATTTACTTAATCGAAATATGAATTTAAAAAAAAAATTAAGAGCTGCAGTTTTGAACTTTTAGTCATGGTTTCACTAGTTTGACTCACTGTGCAAAGAAGTGAACTGTTCGAAATTTTTGCAAAAAAAAGCTGGACTGAGAACTGAATCCTGGACCTCTCATCTGCAAGGCTAGCGCATTACCACCCCGTCGACGGAAATTTCGTATATTTGTCTAAAGAAATAGACGGATTAAACAATAAACAAATATAATAACAATAATAACAAATAAAGCCAAGATAGATTTGTAAACCACAAGTACAAGAGTACATTAAAGTATTTCATAAAATTTAGGCAATGTTAATTATGGAATATAAAAAGCGGGCGTCATCAAATTGTTGGTGGAGATGATTAGCCAATTACCGTTTTACCATCTAGATGATGTTCTTAACATATATCCAACATTTGACAACAATCAATATAGTAGATTTAGAGATTATCTGTCTTATGAAAATCGACATAGGCGACAAACGACAGACAAACGACAGACAGACGGAAACGGGAGATAACTTTTTTCGTATTCGAGGGATTATGAAACGTCGAGAAAACATGACAGCGGCGAGTCGCCTGCTGAAATCGATTACAATACGTCCTTAACTTACGCTTGGGGAAAAATGAAAATGTAAACATACTATTAGTTCAAATACAAAAATCTTACCTGCATGTTATAACTGTTTCGGAAGTTATCACGTTTGAAGAAGGGCAAACAACTTGGTTATGTATCGTAGGAACATTCCTGCTCATGTAAACTTGAAATTTACAAATTCTGGCTGAAGAAGACTGCAAAAAAATGTATAGCATTATATTTTTAAAGTATTGAGTAGAGAGTAGAATCATAGTTATGTTGGATTTAAAGCTTGGCGAGGTGTTAATGGTCAATTTCTAATTTTGCTATCTATACTATAATCTACCAGTATATTTTACTAATGTTACTCGAAATATGGAGTTCTATTATTGTAGCGTCTCGAGTAACACATAAATTTCATAGTGTCTCTACACATAAAAGTAACGAAGAAAAGTTAAAAACAGCTCCCTAACACGCATACAAGTTTCATTTTTTACGTAAGTACAGTTTTGTGAACTCTTGCTTTACTTATGAAAAATAAATGACTATTTTTCGACAAAATTTGGATCTGACTTACCCGTTTTCATTTTTTAGTTGGCAACAGGGGTTGGGATATTGGTTTTGTTTTTTTAACAATATATACCAGTTACTCGTTAACAAAAAAAGGCAATCGCTTATGAATAAAACAAATGCGTTTTCTTTATAAATTTTTCTACATGAATACCATTTTTTTCCTCTTCTTGACAACAGTAGAAATCACTTTTTTCTTACTTTTTATTTTTATTTTCTCAAGCAAAGCTTTGCCTTAGCATTTAGGCACATATTTCTGTCTTTCTATTTAAAGTAAAAATATTTGCACTTACTTGAATTTAAATTATCTGTTTTTGGTTAATTATTTATTTAACATTTACCTCAAAAATTATTCGAATGTATCTAGCCTTCTGTTGTTCAAAATATAAATTTTGATTATATATGCATTCGTATATACTGTAATCTATAACGTTATGCCACTTTTGTAGATCTGTGGAAATTTCAATCCTGTAACCGACCCACGATTCTCTGCAGATATTTACACATCAGCTAAAAAATTCACTAAGTAAACTTAGGGATAACGTTACCTACCTTATATTCATCGTTATGTGATTGAAGCATTTTACCCCAGCAAGATCTACAGTAATACCGTCTTTATCGTCCTCATTATGATAAGCACCATCTTCCTCGTTTTCAGTCTCTTCAAACAACATTGTGGTATTTAATCCAGAAATTACTTTAACATTATATTCTCCAGTTGCAAGATTTTTTATTACAACTAAAAAAATATACAAGTCTACATTTCTGACTTGTCTCTTAATCAATCCTCGCACTTACACTTTTCAAAAACGTGTCGTTGTGTCTCTTTTGTACCGTTATTTTCAATCGTTGCAAGAACCTTTAGCAGTTTTTCGTTATCTACCACTTTAGACGGCCAAACAACATTCAAGATTTCGTTTCGGGTTAAGCAAGGAAACCGAATACATTCAATAACCAAGCTGTCCAAATCTTCATTAATCTTGCACCAGTTGGCCGCTATCTTAAAAATATCGATTTCTTGAACAGGAAACGCATCTCTTTTCAACAAGTTGACCATAGATTTCTGAAACGAGGAATTGTATGTTTAAGTGTTTCTAGCTATTTTATCCATGTTACTTGTGTGAGAACGTTTAGAAAATCGTGTTCAAACGTTTGTGAAACATGTTCATCGACAAAAGTGTGACATATTTCTTTTAACTTGTCAATGTCGTGTGCATTGGCAACGTTTAAAAGGAAACAAACATTGGATAAATCGACAATGGAAACCATTTTTTCGTTTATAGTCTGTACCAGTGTTTTTAACGAATATTCGTGTGCTAGCTTCAATATATCGGACACATAATTTTCATCTAGTGATGCAATGACAACGGTTCCTGCCACAAATTCAACACGACAATGTATTCAAAATATTTAGTCAAAAGTTTGGGTAACTACCTGTATATATATAATACAGTATTGTTTCAAGAGCCTTTGAAGGCACATTGATTAATTCAATCTGGGTCTGAAAACAGTTTATGGATGTTAATTTTTCATAAAATTTACCTTACTTGTTTTGGGTCTTGCAGTAAAAGAGACTCAAAATATTTGCAACGAGCAGCGAGAACAATCTGAAAATTAAAATTTTATTCGCAAGTTAATTTTTGTTCAAACGAGTGAAAAACCTACCTTGTGCGCATGGATTGTTTTATCGGATAAGATTAGCTGAATATCGGAAAAAGTTTCCTTCAAGTAGTAAGATGACATATCGTCGTAAATTTTCGAAGAATCTGTAATGATTAGTTTTTGTTGTGGTTCTTCTTCGTTTGCCATTTTGGTTGATAGAAATCTAAAAATAATAAATAAGGAAATATTTTCGCAACGGCTGGAAGAAAGTGCTTTGAGCGATTCTAACGTGATTACTAATTAAACTGAAATGTTACCGTTATGCCTTTGGAATTACTTACGCTTATCTATAGATTTCTTAAATTACTGATAAATTGATAAAGACATATTTGAATCAGCTAGAACAAGTGATCTTTATTTGTCAACTGTTGTAATTAAGTACACGCCCTAATTTTAATCCGTCGTACTCTGTGTTTTCATTATTCCATTTTTGATTTATTTTAATAATTAATACTTATGAGTAATTGAAGAGGAAAATAAGCGACGCCATTCTTTTTCACAATTCTGGCGTGTGAGTGTAATAGCCATGATAAGTAAGATAATAAATAACTTCAAAATATGTACCTACTTTACCTAATTGTTTAAGTGAAACGTCCACACGATATTTTTTGACAATATGTTTAAAAAACCTCCTCGAAGCACCCTGATCGACTGATATGTTGAAAACCATTTTAGATATCAACGCAGGTTTCCAACACCTTTCAAAAATATTGTTTCAATAGTGTTTTACATCATTCCTTAACAAAATGTTAACAATTATTCGTCTGTAGTTATGGTTTATTGAAAATCGGTGACTGGAAATGATTTGTAAGCAGTTGTAAAAACTAAAAATTTATTACTAAAATAAAAGTAAGTTTCAATTTCAACACAACTTTTTACTTTAAGTACCTACCATTTAATTAAGGTTCACGTTTTAAATTTTTTGGAAGGAATGATTATATTATTTTATGGATATTATGTAACATGCTTATAAACGCTAAAACAATGTTACTTATAAAAATTTTTAACCAGATTGTGAAAATGTATATTTTTTTATAATAAACCATATTCTTTAAAATATGAAAACATTAACAAAATTTCGCAATGATGTCATCAACTTTTAGTTAATTGCCCAAGCAGCAGACTGTCGTCTAATTCACGTTAATTTTTGGTCATAACTCGTCGGCGACGTCATTCGCCCAAAAAACCACGTGATAATGACGAGATTTTTATGACTTACTTCTGACGTCAATTAATGACGTCAAAAGGCCGTCCTTTCTTGGTCATTTTTTATAGATTATATGATCAATTACATGTAGGTCGTCGTATTCTTTAAAAACTGGCCTTCATAATGCTTAATTATATTTAGAGCAAAAAATACAACGGCTTTATCAGAAATACACCAAAGACAAGTTTTCTCATTCCAATAATTTCTAATAAAATAATTATTTCTGAAAATTTGGTTACTCTGGAAGTGTTATTATTTTGTAAGTACCTGCTTGGCAAATTATAAATAGAACATCTGAGGTTGAGCGTATAAAATAATGAAAAGACCCTACGACACAAACAAGGTCATAAAAATTCTTTGTCCATTGTCCCTAAAACGGTACGAGGTTTTGAAGAATTCCTTCGTCGAATTTTGATTTTATAAAGACGTTTATGAAGTGATGATGAAAAAATTAGAGAGTGATTAATATTTAGTTTTATTAAATTTATTTCATCTAATGAAAAAATAATGCTCAACTTCCGTATTTACCATACAATACATCAGATGTTTGTGGCGTGCATTCGGACTTTCCCTTTTTTCGGTATTTATGTTTATTGCACTTCACAGTGAAGCATTCCAATATTTTCAGTTGGTTCTCAACCACCGAAACTTTCTCGTGTATCCGTTACTCACTCCATTTTTAACGCAGTTTTGTGAAAATTATTGCCATTCAGTGTGGGTTGTACTTATTTACACTAGGTAAGTTAATATCTAATAAAGTAATCATTTTAATTTTTACGTATTTCTGTTATTTTTGATAACTGTACGTAGATAACAAAAGCAGTTTTTTCAGATAAGCTGGAAAGACCACCATTAATCACTGAAGATACTCCCACTGATTATGAAGAACTTACGGTGATTGTTTTTGAAAATGAGGCGCCATAAAATATTGAAAAGCTATGTTATTGCAATTTTTTATGAACTAATGCTAATTAACATAATTTTATTCTAGATTTGAAGCAAATACAAAACACATGTGCGAAACGAAAGAAACGGTAAAGGAACCGAGTGAAAAAATCTCCAACATGGAAACGTCATCAAATCTGACAACTGAAAAAGAAAAGAAAAATAGAAGTTATGCCGCCAAGACCACACCTAAACAAATTTTGACGAATTACAAGATTATCTTTGCCTATTAGAATAAGCAGATTTCTTTGTAAGTTAAAAAAATACAATGAATTCATATAGGTATATACATATATAACATAATATTGGATATTATATACACGTAGATGCCTGTAATACTACGATACTTTTTGGTAACTTACTATACATGGCATATTTCGCTTCATTGTAAAAAGTATTGACAACGAGATTTTCCTGATAGGCTATACGTTTTTGTCAATGCAACCATTTTACGATTATCCGTTAGATTCAAGTAAATTTACCATTTTTAAAATGCAGAATTTGTCTTCTGCTTTAAGCTGTAATTTCTTAAATTTAATAATAGCCAAATACTTGCTTTTGCCCATAGACGAAAAAATTATTTCATTTCCATTAATCCATGCACTCTAACGGGTTTTTCTTTTCAGTGTAATAAATTGAGGCAAACTTAAAAAACTTAGGTTATCAATATGGTTGTTAAAACAGAATTAATTCTTAACGGTACTTTTTTGTGTGTTGGGGACAGTCAACTCGTCGTGAATTAGATAGTTTTTCAGTGCATTTTCAAATCAAGTAACTTCAACAATGCGATTCAATTGTCTTTTCCCTTTATTCTAGATTTTTTTAAACATTTTTTGTAAATAGATTTGTTTGTGTTTTTAAGACTGATTTATAGTTTATTATAGTTTTCTTTTAATATTCTTTGTAACTAAATAGATTTCTTTGTGTTTTTAAAACTCATTTTTCTTTAAATAGCATATTTTATTGCAACGTTTATTTTTGATTATATATTGTATATTATCCTTTTTTTTTTGTTTATACTAATTATACTCGTAATTACCTGTATGTAGATTTGTTTGTGTTCTTAGGAGTGGTTTATATTTAATTTGTTTAATTGACTTATATTTTTTTATTTGTTAATTGAAGTTCATTGTTGGTTGTACAGAATTGTAGTAAATTTAATTTTTGTACACTAATTTGTTTTAACTTTAATTAATATATATTTTGTTTTGGGGTTTACCTGGTGATTATAACGAATTATAATATTTTATATAAGGTAAACAATATACAAATATAACATTATTTCAGCGTTTTATTTATTGCAATTTTTTTTTCTAAAAATCAAAATATAAAAAAACGTCTTAAAATGGACAATAAATGCCGTCTCTAAGACGTCAGTACATCACGTCAATAGTTCGTTACAAAATGACGACTCTAAGACGTCAGTACATCACGTCAATAGTTCGTTAGAAAATGACGTCATCTGGACGAGACATTTGACCGTCATTGGTACGTCAATATCACGTGAAATCTTTGGTCATTATGACGTAATTGATGACCAGTTATTCACGTGAAAAAGACGACATCATGTTGCCTGGGTATAAACGACTAATATTTGTGTTTTTGGTTAAGATGACAACATATTTGAAATTTTATGATACCACATTACATGTACACAAATTTGGAAAACCAATTCCGTGACTACCATTTTCTTATTGGTTTTTTAAGGGCACTCATGTCAAAATTGACAACTGTGTCCGACATACTAACATTGCTGCCAATAATTGAGAACTGCCAACACAAAAATTTGCTTCTATCATCATTAATATAGTCATTTGATCATTTTCAATTGTGATACACACAGCGTAATACTAATATAGTGGATTCATGTATCTTTTTATCACGTGACCAAAAGCTAACGTCCGAACTAAAAACTGTAACTTTGTAGTAATTAGTCAAAAAGATGACAATGGTCATAACGTCAACATAACACAAATGTCTTGTTTTCTCTTCAACTCTGCGTTTAAGGTCTTCAGAGTAATATGTTACAGTTTTGTAATAACTATGAAATACTTTAAGGGCCGGTTGCATAAACGCAAATCAAATTTAATCTCTGATTAAGAACAATTGTAACTATGATAATAACAATCGTTACTATGGAGTTAATCAGAGATTAAATTTGATTTGCGTTTATGCAACCGGCCCTTAAAGTATTTCATAGTTATTACAAAACTGTATTTTTTCGAGATTTAATCTTCGAAACCGTTTGGCGAGTTACGCAACTCGCTAAAAATTTGGAACTATTAACCATGAACCTTCAAGTGGTTTTTCCTCACTTGTTCTAGAGTATTTAAGGAGATTAAAGGACCACCGTTTTCTTTCTCAAGAGCAAAATACTCTATATGGTTGGACACCATGTCCTGGGCACGAGAAAGGTTTGCCCGGCATGTTGTAGACTAAACACGAACAGGAAATAAGATAACAAAACAGAAAATAGGTCAAAGAAACAAGAATACTAACAAGCAACGAACTTTACGAAGAACTGAATAGAAAACTTGAATAGAACAAAAAAAAAACTGCGATTAACCACTCTGAGTAAAACCAAAAATGACAGTGACGTTTGATGAAAAATCGATGAATTATTAACAGTCACTAGATTGACTACATCAGTGCCTGTCGCACTATGTGGACGCACTTATTATGTATTTTGAGTTTTTCTAAATCAAGGAACTTTGTGGAAGAGAATAACTGGCGTAGACCATACTTTGGACTCATTTCGGTAGAATATTATTTGTCTGCCTCTTCGTTTTTATAATCTTTAAAACAAAGATTGCTATGATAGATGCTGTCTGAGCTTGTATGATACTTTGGTCGCGTGTGTAAAAAGATATATGAATCCAACTATAACAGAGTGCATCCCCAATAGTTACTTTCATATTTTTTAGTTTCATGAATTCTCGAGCATGAAAAACAAATCTCCAGTTTCTGTCTATCTGTCTATCGTGTATCATCAGTTCCACTTTTATTACAAGATAATCTCCCTGAAAGTACAAGAACGATATATTGTTGTCAAATTTGGTACATTTCAAGAATATCGTGTAGGTGGTAAAATGATAATGAAAATTTCTCTAATCTTTCCCACTAACAAATCGATAACGTCACCTCAAATTTTTCATTGTAGATATATTTATTATTTAAATTTTATAAAATAGCGTACTACTATAATTGTGGTTTATGAATGCGCCTTAAACTATGGCCCTAGGCATCCAGATTTTGAAAAAAAAAATAATTTCCATGCACTGTGAGTGCTATATTTAATTTTTTCCAAAAAAACGGGATTTAACTGATTGCACGTCACAAGTGAGGGAAATTTGTCTGATACCATGAGAACAATTTTTTTATTATTTTGGGTGGTTTGTCATTTTTTTTATTATTTACAGACGAACACTTTAAAGGTTTACTTATACTTTTAGAAAATGAAATAGGTTAAAATTTCATATATTCAGAAAAGACATTAGAAGCTCGTATAAAATTATATTATTTTCCAAACTATTTGGTCTTTACTGTATGAACTGGTTCAGAATCAGATAAAAACCGCGAGCAGATATCAGATTTTAAAAGTTTAATAAAATTAACTGTCGTTAATACTGAAATTCAACTAACAGCAGTATATTCACAAATGAAATTATGTAATCGTGATATTTATGTTCAAGGTTAGGTACCTACCTGGATCTGAATTATCCCTTAGGATATTTTTTTTTATATTATCCTTGCAATTATACGTCAGCCTATTTCTGTTGTTTCCAAAATGATGCGAGTTTCTTCAGAAAGCAGCTAAACCTAGACAAGTTTACAAAAGCTTTTCGTGACAACTAGGACCTCTTTCTTTAGACACCTCCTCTGATTTTAGGATTTTACCAAATCTGAAACTGTTTTTATTTAGGCATCATCAGCCGAAACAGGCTTACATTTTGACTAGGATTTACTTATTTTATTAAGGTCAAAGATAATCCTTTAATGTACACTATGACATTCCCTGGCAATATAGTGTAAATTTTGGAGAGTAAAATATAATTTTCTAAATTCTTGTGGAATATCTTTGGTCCTTAAAATGTTGTTGCTAAGCATCATTGTTGAAATTAAAGATAACATGTTTTTTATGGCTTCAGTAAAATTTATCTCTAATAAAGTCGTAGAATTTTGGAAATCCATCAAGTTTAAAGGCACCTTCAATAGACGTATAAATAAGTTTATGCAAAATAATATTGCGTAATTGCTAAATTACGAACTGTAGGCCGATTACTTACCAAACCATTTTCATTGGGAGAGATATTTATGCACATACATATTTTTCTTAACTGCCGAAAATTTTGAGAAAATTTGGTTATATTGAAATTTTGCCATAGTTTAATACATATCTGACCTACCTGTCACTTTTTCTTAAAACTGGACAGATCCTAGCACGTTTTCACTTTAACGGAAAACTTCTTGTCAATAAAATTTGAGTAATACCTAAATGTTTGTAATTAATTTATTAAGCTGCATTTGTTTAACACAGAGGTGAAGGAAATTCCGCTGAAACATGACTAGACCAATTTTTAGCACATTATCTTACAACTATTACTTCAGTTATTCAGTTTTTATTTCGACAAGACGGCAAATGTAGATTCAAACTTGCGCGACGATAGTGGTTTATTTTCAATTTTTTCTAGATGTAGTTTATGAAAAAAATGTTAAAATGATAAAAAAAATAATACAGAAATTTACAGATTTAATTGTTATTATAACTTAACTTAACCTAAAGTTTTCAACTTGGAAGTTCTTAATTACAAACATTCAATATCCTCCAAAAACTGTTTGTAGTCGTTTGCAGTCTAGTGAGTAAACAATCATTAGAACTGTTAACAAAATGATGGAACTCACCTTATTAGGAGAAAGTTGACCAATAATTTTTATATCAGTAACTATTCTTTTGTTAAAACCTAGCAGTAAGTTTTTGTCTTTTGGAAGTTCAACTTTTACCCGATGCGACCAGTCGCTAAATGTCTCTATACTAGATATGGATTTGTAAAATTGCAATGTAACCTTTATCCGTGAAATCATGTATGGTTGACCTAAAACGAAAATATTATTTTATTTTACAAATAATAGCAAACTTACTTAAACACAGATGCGTAGTGAATAAACCACGTGTCCCCCTATGTTGATAAATAAGAAAAGTTTGAAAACAGTTTCTGTCTACAGCACTGGGAAAATTTTAACTCAAATGAGTGAGTTTGATTGTTGTTCAACTATTATTCCATACACTAATAAAAATGTTTTTCATTTATTTAAATCGATATTAATAAATCTGGACATTCCAGATAAAATTCTGTACCTAGGTACGTTTCATGTGGGCGAACTAAAATTTGTTTCCGTACTCGTGTGAACACAAAACTTAGTTTACCTACATCACACTGTAAGTAAACTTTACATTTACTTTTAACATGTAACAACTTCTGGTTGTTTTGATGGTAAGGTTACCTAAACATATTTTATTTCTTAAAAAGTGATAAAAGAAACTGTGAAACTTAGTTCACTAGTCCACATACATAGTTTTACCGATAATTGGAAAAAGTTGGTCGAAGGTTATTTCGACAGAACTTCCCTTGTCCTTGAAGTACAGTCAATTAAATCCCGATTCCTTGAAAAATTATAGAATTTGATTTTCCGACTTTTGTTTTGTAATCAGCTCTGTTAATTAAGCAGCCCGCACAAATGCGAATAATATAAATTTGATTGATTTTTGTTTTCTCAAAACAGAGAAAAGGACACATTTAGTTATGTATTCTGTATTCTTACATTTTCGAAACAATACACAGTGGGTCAAAATAAAAAATAAACTGAACAAAAATCCATGTATGTTTTAAAATTTACAAAATTTGGTGGAAATACATTTTCAAAATCACTGATCACGAATTAGTAGGCGGACTTAAATTAATGAAAATAGCGGATCCAATATGGAATATTTTTCATTAAAAAAGTATTTATTTTGAAGAAAAAACTAAATGAGCGCTATTTTCTTATTCGGCACTTAGTACAAATTTCAAGCTGAATATAACCTAAATAGAGTTGAGGATCAAAATGGCTTATTTAATTAACCATACAAGGGTGTGCAGTGTCGAAAATCGGGTATGAACGAAAGATTATATTTGGATTAAGCCGAATAATGAGATTTGTGTGAAGGAATTTTTGCTAAAAAGTGTCTCGTAAATTTGAAGGCATAGGTATTTAATTTTAAATTAATATTTTTATGTTGCGATAGAATTTAGAACAAAATTTAAACTATAAAATTTCGTAACAGAAATTAATTTAAATCTTCTAGGATTACTGGAACTTCTCGAAAGTTTAAAGAGAAAAACGAAAAACATTATTCAACCATTCAGCTTTTATTTGTAAAATATAGTTTCCAATTTTGTAACTCAGTTTCCATATTTTTAGTAATTTAGCATGTAAATTATAAGACGTTTAAGGGGAAATTTGTAAAATATTTTCTTAGAATATTTTCCATGTCCAGCTGCTATAACAAAATCTTTTGAACTTAAATATAATTATTATTTTAATAAAAACTTTATTAAGACTACGTTTTCTTATCTATATTTAAGAATTTTACAAATTTTGTAAGTTATTTTTTATTCAAAGTGAATGTTGATAATTAGATTGATAATACAGCCAACGCAATATAACTGCAAAATATGTAAATTATAAACGAGAATGTCTAATTTGCCACAACTCAAGGAAATGGAATATTATACTTTGTCAAGAGGATAAATCATACTATTACGTGCACTCGTACTTGTTCCAAATATTAATTTACTTAATCGAAATATGAATTAAAAAAAAAATAATTAAGAGCTGCAGTTTTGAACTTTTAGTCAAGGTTTCCCTAGTTTGGCTCACCGTACAAAGACGTGAACTATTCGAGATTTTTGCAAAAATAAGCTGCACTGAGAACTGAATGTTGGACCTCTGATCTGAAAGGCTAGCGCACTACCACTCCGCCGACGGAAATTTCGTATATTTGTCTAAAGAAAAAGAAGGATTAAACAATAAACAAATATAATAATAATAGTAAATAAAATCAAGGTAGATTCGTAAACCACAAGTTCAAGTACAAGGAGTACATTAAAGTATTTCATAAAATTTAGGTAATCTTAATTACGGAATATAATGAACGGACGTTATCAATCGGCTTTGGTGGAGATGATTAGCCAATTAGCGCTTTACCACCTAGATGATGTTTCTAACAAACATCCAACATTTGATAACAATCAATCTAGTAGTTTTAGAGATTATCTGTCTTATGAAAATCGACACAGGGACAAACGACAGACAGACGACAGACAAACTGAAACGGGAGATAACTTTTTTCGTGTTCGAGGGATTATGTAACGTTGAGAAAACATGACAGGAGCAAGTTGCCCGCTGAAATCGATTACAATGCTTACTTAGCTTACGCTTGGGAGAAAAATGAAAATGTAAACATACTATTAGTTCAAAGGGATTTATCTTACCGGCACTCTATATACGTTTCGGGCGTTATCACGTTTGAAGAAGGGTAAACAATTTCTTTATGTATTGTAGGAACATTCCTGCTCATGTAAACTTGAAATTTACAAATTCTGGCTGAAGAGTACTGCAAAGAAATTTATAGCATTATATTTTTAAATTGATGAGAAGATAGTAGGATTTGAATCTTGGCGATGTGCTATTTGCCAATTTCTAATTTTTCTATCTATACTATGATCTACTAGCATATTTTACTAATGTTACTCGAAATATGGAGTTCTATTACTATAGCGTCTCGAGTAACACATACATTTCATGGTATCTTTATTGATAAAAGTAACGAAGAAAAGTTGAAAACAGCCCCATAACAGGCACACAAGTTTCACTTTTTACGTAAATATAGTTTTTTGAACTCTTGCTTCACTTATGAAAAATAAATAGCTATTTTTCAAAAAAATTTGGATCTGACTTACACTCTTTCATTTTTTAGTTGGCAACAAAGCTTGGGATATTGGTTTTGTTTTTTTAACAATATATACCTGTTACTCGTTAACAAAAAAAGGCAATCGCTTATGAATAAAACAAATGCTTTTCCTTTATAAATTTTTCTACATGAATACCATTTTTTCCGCTTCTTGACAACAGTAGAAATCACTTTTTTCTTACTTTTTATTTTTATTTTCTCAAGCAAAGCTTTGCCTTAGCATTAGGGTACATATTTCTGTCTTTCTATTTAAAGTAAAAATATTTGCATTTACTTTAATTTAATTTATCTGTCCTTGGATAATTATTTATTAACATTTACCTTTAATACTATTCGGATGTATCTAGCTCTTTGTTTTTCAAAGTATAAATTTTGTTTATATATACAGTGTACTGTAATCTATAACGTTATGCCACTTTTGTAGATCTGTGGAAATTTCAATCCTGTACCCGACCCATCTATTTCTGCAGATATTTACACATCAGGTAAAAAATTCACTAAGTAAACTTAGGGATAACGTTACCTACCTTATATTCATCGTTATGTGATTGAAGAATTTTACCCCAGCAAGATCTACAGTAATACCGTTTTTATCGTTCTCCATATAAGTACCATCTTTCTCGTTTTTAGTTTCTTCAAACAACATTGTGGTATGTAATCCAGAAATTACTTTAACGTTATATTCTGCTGTAGCAAGATTTTTACCTTCAACTAAAAAAAATTTACAGTCTAGAATTCTGACTTGTTTCTTAATTAATCAGTCTTCGTACTTACACTGTTCAACGATGTGTGGTTGCGTTTCTTTGGTACCGTTCCTTTCAATCGTTGCAATAATATCCAGCACTTTTTCGTTATCTATAACTTTTGATGGCCAAACAACATTTATAATTTCATTTAGCGTTAAGCAAGGAAACCGAACACATTCAATAACCAAGTTGTCCAAGTCTTCGTTAATCTTGCACCAATTGGCCACTATCTTAAAAACATCGATTTCTTGAACAGGAAACGCACCTCTTTTCAACAAGTTGACCATAGATTTCTGAAATGAGGCATCATATGTTCAAGTGTACCTAGCTATTTTAGAGATGTTACTTGTGTGAGAACGTTTAAAAAATCGTATTCAAACGTTTTTGAAACATGTTCATCGATAAAAGTGTGACATTTTTCTTTTAACTCGTCCATGTCATGTGCATTGGCTATGTTTAGAAAGAAAGAAGCATTTGATAAATGCACAATGGAACCCATTTTTTGGTTTATAATTTGTACCAGTGTTTTTAACGAATATTCTTGTACTAGCTTCAATATATCGGACACATAATTTTCATCTGATGATGCGATGACAACGGTCCCTGCCACAAATTCAACACGACAATGTATTCAAAATATTTAGTCAAAAGTTTGGCTAACTACCTGTATAAATGTAATACAGTATTGTTTCAAGAGCCTTTGAAGGCACATTGATTAATTCAATCTGGGTCTGAAAACAGTTTATGGATGTTAATTTTTCCAAAAAATTTGCCTTACTTGTTTTGGGTCTTGCAGTAAAAGAGACTCAAAATATTTGCAACGAGCAGCGAGAACAATCTCAAAATTAAAATTTTATTCGGAACTTAATCTTTTTGAAAACGAGTGAATCCCTTACCTTGTGCGCATGGAGTGTTTTATCGGATAAGATTAGTTGAATGTCGGAAAAAGTTTCCTTCAAGTAATAAGATGACATAACGTCGTAAATTTTCGAAGAATCAGTAATGATTAGTTTTTGTTGCGGTTCTTCTTCGTTTGTCATTTTGGTTGGTAGAAATCTAAAAATATTAAATAAGGACATATTTTCGCAACGGCTGGAAGAAAGTGCTTTGAGCGATTGTAACGTAATTACTGATTAAACTGAAATGTTACCGTTATGCTTTTGGAATTACTTACGCTTATCTATCGATTTCTTAAATTACTGATAAATTGATAAAGACATATTTGAGTCAGCTAGAACAGGTGATCTTTAATTGTCAACTGTTGTAAAATCAACCTAATTGAATCACACCCTAACTTTAATCCGTCGTATTCTGTGTTTTAATTATTCAATTTTTTAATTTAATATAATACTTATGACTTACGAGTTATTGAAGAGGAAAATAAGCGACGCCATTTTTTTCACAATTCTGGTGTGTGAGTGTAATAGCCATGATAAGTAAGATAATAAATAACTTCAAAATATGTACTTTACCTAATTGTTTAAGTGAAACGTCGACCCGATATTTTTTGACAATATGTTTAAATAACCTCCCCGAGGCATTAAAAACAATGTTAGATATCAACGCAGGTTTCCAAGACCTTTTAAAAATATTGTTTCAATAGTCTTTTACATCTTTTTACAACAAAATGTTAACAATTCTTCGTCTATAGTTATGGTTTATTATTGAAAATCGGTGACTGGAAATATTTTGTAAGCAGTTGTAAAAACCAAAAATGTATTACTAAAATAAAAGTAAGTTTCAACTTCAACACAATTTTTACTTACCTTCCATTTAATTAAGGTTGACGTTTTAAATTTTTTGGAAGAAATGAATATATTATTTTATGGTAATATGTAACATGCTTATAAACGCTAAAACAATGTTACTTATAAAAATTTTTAACCAGATTGTAAAAATGTAACACTTAACAACTTTAAAACATGAAAACATTAACAAAATTTCGCAGCATCAAATTTTAGTTAATTGTAAACGACTAATATTTGTGTTTTTGGTTAAGATGACAACATATTTGAAATTTTATGATAGCACATTACATGGTCACAAAGTTTGGAAACCAATTCCGTAGCTGCCATTTTCTTATTGGATTTTTAAGCGTGCTCATGTCAAAATTGACAACTCTGACTGACTAATATTGCTGCCAATAATTCAGAACTACCAACACAAAAATTTGCTTCTATCATCATTAATAGTTATTTGATCATTTTCAACTGTGATTCACACAGCGTAACACTAAAATAGTTGGATTCATGTATCTTTTTACACACGTTACTAAAAGCTAACGTCCGAACTAATAACTGTCACTTTGTAGCAATTAGTCAAAAAGATGACAAAGTTCGTAAGGTCAACATGACAGAAATGACTTGTTTTCTCTTCAACTCTGCGTTTAAGTATTTCACATTTATTCATATTTTCATTATTATTACAAAACTGTATCTATGGGATTTCTTAAACCTACTATTTTTCCACATGTCATAAATTTTCCTGTGGATTTCCATTTTTATATACTCAGGCAGGTCCTTTGTTTTCCAATTGGGCCCTGCGTTTGTTGGACTGGGAAGCCCAGTCTTTCTATTCGAAACCGTTTGGCAAGTTACGTAACTCGCTAAAAATTTGAAACTACGAGTATTAACCATGAACCTTCATATACATACATACTCTATAAGGTTGGCAGTCTTGGGCAGTATCTAGATACTTGTATGTAAATAAAGTATTTAGATACATTTTTGGGTATCCAGTATCTATGTCTAGATAAAATAGAATTTAAGCACAAAATATCTGTATCTAAATACAAAATTAATGGCGCAGATACAGATACATTTTTTTATTTCACTTTTTTTTCTGTAGTTATTAGTTGAGTTATGCTAGTAAGTAATCCACTTATAATAGTGTTCTGTCACCGAAATTTTCATATTTTAAATACCATCATTTCCTACATTGTAGCCTTCAGTATTTATACATCTTTAAATATAATCCTGAGGGGTAATAATAATAATAATAATGTTTATTACACCCAACAGACCAAGGTCTACAAGGATAACATATAAACTCATTTACAATACATGAACAAATAATAACAAAGTAGGTAGGTACATAAACGAATAAAAGTATTCTACAACTAATCCAACACTACAACCGTATACATAGAGAACGTGCTTACTGTCCAAGGGCAGCTAAGCACAAACAACGAAAAGAGGTTATCTTGGCAATAAAAATATCGACTTTTGGTGCAATATTATCGTAACACCGACACATATTATTTAGAGGTGAGTACTGATGCTGATTAGTTCTACAGGCGGTGATTGAAAAAGTGTTAGGGTGACGAGAGTTCAATCGTGGTACGCGGAAATCTATCCTCCTAAGTAAACTACTACACTGGATATATCCGTGTATCAATTTAAACAAGAACATAATGTTGGCAAATATTCTCCTGTTATGAAGTGAATATAACTTAAAGTCTTTCAACAGATTCTCATTTGGATAAGATCTTGGAGGATAATAACCATGTATTACGAAATGTAAATGTTTACAAAATCTACGTTGAATGCGTTCAATTACATTAATATGAGTCTTATAGTAAGGGTCCCAAACTATTGAACAATATTCCAATTTCGATCTCACATAGGTATAATATAGAACTAACAAAGAGTCAACACTCGTAAATCCTACCGTATTTCTAAATATAAAACCAAGCATCTTTGTGGCGTGTACACATATATCCTGAATGTGGGGAACAAAAGTTAGACGGGAATCCATAATGACACCTAGATCTTTTATTTGATTAACCCTTTCTATTTCAGCGCCCTCCAATTCATACTTAAAATGAACGTTGTTAAGTAATCTCGAAAAAGTTATTGCTTTACATTTTTTTACATTAATTTTTAGCTTATTCTCAACACACGCTTTGCTAAAAGTGTTCAAATCCTCCTGCAGGAGTCGACAGTCTTCAACCGAGGAAACATAGTGAGTAATTTTCAAGTCATCGGCATATACATAGATGGGGCATTTAAATTTTGATAACACATCATTAAAATATAGCAGGAATAAAGTGGGACCAAGATTGGATCCCTGCGTAACCCCACTGGGAGTCGAATACATCTCAGAACGATAGCCCCGTAACTCGACAAACTGTACTCTATCAACTAAAATAGAAGAAAACAATTGAACTAAATTATCACAAACCCCAAAAGATTGTAACTTGTGTAGTAAAATGCGATGGTTAACAATATCAAAGGCTTTGGAAAGATCAGTATAAATCACATCCACCTGCACCATGGATTCTAACCCATTAGATATATATTGAACGAAATCACATAAACTAGTAGTGGTTGATTTATACTGAACGAAACCATGTTGACTAGGACTTAATCGACTAGATATATGACTATGTAAATTTTTAGCTAGAATGGACTCAAACAACTTAGCGAAATTAGAGATTAAAGCTATAGGTCTATAAAATTCAATATTATTTCTAGAGCCTGACTTGTGAACTGGAATAACTTTTGATATTTTCCATCTATTTGGAAAAGTGGCTTGAGTAATAATCAAATTAAATATATAACAAAGAGGTTCACATAAACAAACAATACAATCTTTCACTAAAAATGCTGGAATATTATCAGGACCCATTGTGAAATTTGATTTAAACTTTCTTGCTGCTTTGTAAATATCACCGTCATTAATCACAAAATTATGGAGGGTAGGCATATCACAGATGGTATCACCTATTTTTAAGCTATCACAGGCATTATCACGTAAATTCATATTATCACAGTCTCTATCACTAATAAAAACAGAACTAAAGAACTCTGCGAAGCTGTCAACAATTTGCTGGGGCGAGGTTAATTCCTTCTCTCTCAGGGACATAATTCCAGGCACGCTTGTACAATTTTTCTTTAAATTAATGTATGTCCATAAATTTCTTGGATTAGTTTTAATATCATTTTCCGCTGTATTAATAAAATTTCTGTAGGCTTTATTCACCTCTGTTCTGATACGTTTCCTTAATGAATTGACGCTAGCAAGATCTCTGTTGAACCCATTTTTTTTAAACCGTTTCCACAGACGGCGTTTTAGTTTTATGTCCTTAACAATTGATGCAGTGTACCATACAGGATATGTTGACAATTTCACTGTGCTTTTCGGAACAGAATAGTCTAACAATGCATCTAGTTCCTGGTGGAAAAGGTCACATGCCTCATTAACATCTTTCACAGATCGAATTTGTGACCAGTCTTTAGTAGCTATTGCATCATATAACTGTACATAATTGCCTTTTCGAAAATTATATTTCATCTTATCATTAGTATCTCCATATTTACCAAATTTCACTTCATGATTAGCCACTGATATATTGACATCTATATCTAAAGATGGATGGTGCTTATCTTCTGGGACTAGTGCGTTATCACAACGTTGAACATTACAAGTAAGATCACTAGACGTTAAGACTAAGTCTAATAAATGTAGGTTGGAGTTCATTATCAAATTACACTGCTTCAAATTATTAATATTCAAAAATTCATTTAACGGAATACATGTGCCTGTTAGCCGATCCAGCTCATCTTTTGCAGTAACCATTTTAACATATTGTGGAACATTGAAGTCACCCAAAATGAGAGTACATTTCGATAAAGTACATTTAGCCATTAAGTAATCATACACGTCATCGTACTGCTCACATGAAACTGCCGGAGGTATATACAGATTAATTATATTTAATTTATAATTATTAGGGAGAGACAATTGGACACCGACTAGATCAGCTTCAGGAATAGGAGATATTAGTGACAATTGCTTGGATACATAAGTTGCTCGGACTGCAATTAGAACCCCTCTGCCCCTACCTTTACTATTATTACTGTACACTACATAATTCGAGTTAAAGTATTCACTACTTAAAACGTCAGATTTTAACCACGTTTCAGTAACGGCTATAACATCATAGTCATTCGCTGCTACATTAGGGTAGAAGACATTAACCTTGGTGTTTAATCCCCTGACGTTTTGATAATTTATCATTAAGTTGTTTAAATTATTTTCTATTGGCTGTTGGGTATTTGCATGTTTTTTAAATTCTTTTTGGGGACGATTTTCGGAATTCCATTAACGTACTTCAAGAATATATTATCTTCACCCTTTTCTAGCCTGTTTTTAAATTCCGTGCGAATGACAAAATTGTAGTTTTGCTGGCGGGGTGTCAAGTCTCTGTTTAAGTATAAGTTGTCGCTACGCTTATATGTTCTTAGAGCATCTATAGCTTGATGAGGGTTTTCAAAAATTATCTTCACAGGACGTACTTTATCATTATCGAATTTACCCAACCGGATACAATTTTGAATATTGACAACATTGTTTTTGTTCTCTGGAATTACAATTTTTCGACAACGAAACATATCATCATTCTTTCGCTCACTTGAATTCATTTCAGAAGACTCTGGTAAGTTAAATAATACGAGATTGGCTGCACGATGATTTCTGTCCTCAATTTCCATCAATATATCATCATCTGATAGTTTTTCCACGGAGTCTTGATGAATGACCTTACCTTGAGAGTTTTTCAATTCATTCAGCTCGGATTTGACTCCAGCCAGTTCTTCTTTTAAATTGTTAATAGTTGCAACAATGTCACAATTTGCACAGTAGAAATGTATTTTTCGTGACTTGGACCGTATGCATTCAATTTCAGCTCTCGACAGATCTGCACATTCGGTATGGACAGCTCCACGACACAGGTCGCAGGTTACACAATCAGCCGATCTTGATACCTTCTTCTTACATATAACACACGTCATAGCTGTAGCACAATAAATTAAAATAACCAAATAAAGGTACTAAAGTATTAACTTTTGCGAAGCAATTTGCTGACCGTCGACTTCACTTGCTCACACTCGTAATAAATCTAAGCCATGGTAAGATGGCATTTTAAAAACCATAAACCACAATGCACTATTCACTGCGTTTTACTCTTATCGGGCCAATGCATTTTATCTGTGTACCTGAGCAACCCGGGACCGATAGGCCCGCTGGTTGTATTTGTGTTATTAAATAGTAATTTAGTAAAAATATTTGTTTAAGGTATGTTATTGTTTTTTATAAAAGATAATCTCCAAAATACATGACCGATTCAAATTTGGTACATTTCAAAAATATCATGAAGGTGGTAAAATGCTAACGAAAATTTCTCTAATCTTTCCCACCAACAAATCGATAACGTCACCTCAAATTTTTCATTGTAGATATATTTATTATTTAAATTTTATAAAATAGCATACTACTATAATTGTGGTTTATGAATACGCCTTAAACTATTGCCCTAGGCATCCAGATTTTGAAAAAAAAACAATTTCCCTGCACTGTGAGTGCTATATATAATTTTTTCTAAAAAACGGGATTTGACTGATTGCACGTCACAAGTGAGGGAAGTTTGTCTGAAACCATGAGACCAATTTTTTTTTTTATTTTAGGTGGTTGGTCATTTTTTTTTATTCCTTACAGACGAACACTTTAAAGGTTTACTTATACATTTAGAAAACGTAATAGGTTAAAATTTCATATATTCAGAAAAGACATTAGAAGCTCGTATAAAATTATATTATTTTCCAAACTATTTGGTTTTTACTGTGTGAACTGGTTTAGAATCAAATTAAAACCGCAAGCAGTTATCAGATTTTAAATGTTTAATACAATTAACTGTCCTTAATACTGAAATTCAGCTAACACCAGTATATTCACAAATGAAATTCTGTAATCGTGATATTTATGTTCTAGGTTAGGTACCTACCTGAATTTGAATTATCCCTTAGGACAATTTCTTTTATGTTATCCTTGCAATTATACGTCAGCCTATTTCTATTGTTTCCAAAATAATGCGAGTTTCTTCAGAAAGCAGCTAGACCTAGACAAGTTTATAAAAGCCTTTCGTGACAACTAGGACCTCTTTTTTTATACACCTCCTCTGATTTTAGGATTTTACCAAATCTGATACTGTTTTAATTTAGGCATCATCAGCCCAAACAGGCTTACATTTTGACTAGGATTTACTTATTTTATTAAGGTCAAAGATAATCCTATAATGTACTCTATGACATTCCCTGGCAATATAGTGTAAATTTTGGAGAGTAAAATATAATTTTGTAAATTTTTGTGGACCTTAAAATGTTGTAGCTAAACATCATTGTTGAAATTAAAGATAACATGTTTTATGGCTTCAGTAAAATTGATCTCTAATAAAGTCGTAGAATTTTGGAAATCCATCAAGTTTGAAGGCACCTTCAATATACATATTACCATAAATAAGTTTATGCAAAATAATATTGCATAATTGTAGCTAAATTACGAACTGTAGGCCGATTACTTACCAAACCATCTTCATTGGGAGAGATATTTATACACATACATATTTTTCTTAACTGCCGAAAATTTTGAGAAAATTTGGTTATATTGAAATTTTGCTATAGTTTAATACATATCTGACCTACCTGTCACTTTTTGTAAAACTGGACAGATCCTAGCTCGTTTTCACTTTAACGGAAAACTTGTTGTTAATAAAATTTGAGTAATACCTAAATGTTTGTAATTAATTTATTAAGCTGCATTTGTTTAATACAGAGGTGAAGGAAATTCAGCATAAACATGACTAGACCAATTTTTAGCACATTATCTTGCAACTATTACTTCAGTTATTCAGTTTTTATTTCGACAAGACGGCAAATGTAGATTCAAACTTGCGCGACGATAGTGGTTTATTTTCAATTTTTTCTAGGTGTAGTTTATGAAAAAAGTGATAACATGATAAAAAAAATAATACAGAAATTTATAGATTTAATTGTTATTATAACTTAACTTAACCTAAAGTTTTGAACTTGGAAGTTCTTAATTACAAACATTCAAGATCCTCCAAAAACTGTTTGTAGTCGTTTGCAGTCTAGTGAGTAAACAATCATTAGAACTGGTAACAAAATTATGGAACTCACCTCATTAGGAGAAAGTTGACCAATAATTCTCATATCAGTAACTATTCTTTTGTTAAAACGTAGCAGTAAGTTTTTATCTTTTGGAAGTTCAACTTTTTCCCGGTGCGACCAGTCGCTGGATGTCTCTATACTAGATATGGATTTGTAAAATTGCAACGTAACCTTTATCCGTGAAATCATGTATGGTTGATCTAAAATGAAAATGTTATTTTATTTTACAAATAATAGCAAACTTACTTAAGTACAGATGCGTAGTGAATGAACCAGGAGATGTGTCCCTATATTGATAAATAAGATAAGTTTGAAAACAGTTTCTGTCTAGAGCACTGGGATAATCTTAACTTATCCCACCGAAATGAGTGAGTTTCATTGTTGTACAACTATTATTCCAAACACTAATAACAATATATTTCATTTATTTAAATCGATATTAATAAATCTGGACACTCCGAATAAAATTCTGTAGGTACTTATGTTTCACGTGGGCGAACCATTTGTTACCCTACTCGTGTGATCACAAAACTCAGTTTACCCACATCACACTGTAAGTAAACCTTACATTTACTTTTAACATGTAACTACTTTTCGTTGTTCTGATGGTAAGGTTACCTACATACATTTTATTTCTTAAAAAGTGATAAAAGAAACTGTGAAACTTAATTCACTAGTCTACATACATAGTTTTACCAATAATTGAAAAAAATTGGTCGAACGTTTTTTCGACAGAACTTCCCTCGTGCTTCAAGTACAGTCTAACAAATCCCCATTCTTTGAAAAATTATAGCATTTGATTTTGCGACTTTTGTTTTGTAATCAGCTCTGTTAAGTAAAAATTAGTGTTAAGGTGCTAATTTCAAGGAGGTACAGCCCGCACAAATGCGAATAATATAAATTTGATTGATTTTGTCTCCTCAAAACAAAGGAGAGGACACATTTAATTATGTATTCTGTGTTCTTACATTTTCGAAACAACGTGGTTCAAAATAAAAAAAAATGGCCAAAAATCCATGTAGGTATGTTTTAATATTTACAAACTTTGGTGGAAACACATTTTAAAAATCATTAATCACGAATTAGTAGTCGGACTTAAATTAATAAAAATGGCGGATCCAATATGGAATACTTTTCATTAAAAAAGTGTTTATTTTGAAGAAAAATCTAAATGAGCGCTATTTTCTTATTCGGCACTAAGTACAAATTTTAAGCTGAATGTACTCTAAATAGAGTTGAGGATCCAAATGGCTTAATTAATTATCCACACGAGGGTGTACGCTGCTTCCAAAATCGGTTATGAAGGAAAGATTATATTTGCATTAAGCAGAATAATGAGATTTGTGTGATCGCTAAAAAGTGTTTCGTAAATTTGAAGACATAGGAATTTAATTTTAAATTAATATTTTTATGGTGCGACAGAATTTAGAACAAAATTTAAAGTATAAAGTTTCGTAACAGAAATTAATTAAATCTTTCATGATTGCTGGAACTTCTCAAAAGTTTGAAGAGTAAAACGAAAAACTTTATTCAACCATTCAGCTTTTATTTGTAAAGTATATGTAGATAGTTTCCAATTTTGTAACTCCGTTTCCGTATTACTAAATTCAAAAATTAAAGAGCTGTGTAAAGATTTCCTAATACGGGTTGTAGTTTTGTTGTAGACTTTTAATTGTTTCGGACTGAAGTAGTCACAAACTATTAAAAAATTCTTTCAACACGGCTACGATTTTTATCTGCAAATGTCTAATTTGCCACAACTCAAGGAAACGGAATATTATACTTTGTCAAGAGGATAAATCATACTATTACGTGCACTCGTAATTGTTCCAGATATTAATTTACCTAAACGAAATATGAATTTTAAGAAAAAATTTAAGAGCTGCAGTTTTTAACTTTTAGTTAAGGATTCCCTAGTTTGACTCACTGTGCAAAGAAGTGAACTGTTCGAGATTTTTGCAAAAAAAAAGTTGTACTGAAAACTGAATCCTGGACCTCTCATCTACAGGGTTAGTGCATTACCACTCCGCCGACGGAAATTCCGTATATTTGTCTAAAGAAAAAGACGGATTAAACAATAAACAAATATAATAACAATAATAATAAATAAAACTAAGGTGGATTCGTAAACCACAAGTACAGGAGTACATTAAAATATTTCATAAAATTTAGGCAATGTTAATTACGGAATATAATGAGCGGGCGTCATCAAATTGTTGGTGGAAATGATTAGCCAATTAGCGTTTTACCATCTAGAAGATGTTCCTAACATACATCCAACATTTGACAACAATCAATCTAGTAGTTTTAGAGATTATCTGTCTTATGAAAATCGACACAGACGACAAACGACAGACAGACGACAACGGGAGATAAGTTTTTTCGTATTCGAGGGATTATGAAACGTCGAGAAAACATGACAGGAGCGAGTCACCTGCTGAAATCGATTACAATGCTGCTCTCTTAACTTACGCTTGGGGAAAAATGAAAATGTAAACATACCATTAGTTCAAATACAAATATCTTACCCGTATCCTATAACTGTTTCGGAAGTTATCACGTTTGAAAAAGGGCAAACAATTTGGTTATGTATTGTAGGAACATTCCTGCTCATGTAAACTTGAAATTTACAAATTCTGGCTGAAGAATCCTACAAAGAGATTTATAGCATTTTATTTTTAAAATTATGAGTAGATAGTAGGATTATAGTTGGGCTGGATTTGAAGTTGCCGAGGTGTTAAAAGTAACGAAGAAAAGTTGAAAACAGCCCCATAACACGCATACAAGTTTCAGTTTTTACGTAAATATAGTTTTTTGAACTCTTGCTTCACTTATGAAAAATAAATGGCTATTTTTCGACAAAATTTGGATCTGACTTACTCGCTTTAATTTTTTAGTTGGCAACAGGGCTTCGGATATTGGTTTTGTTTTTTTAACAGTATACGAGCCCTAACAACTAAATGTTCGGACAAACTAACCGGAGCGTTCAAAAACCACTCTTTATGAATTAATTTTTAATTTTTATTATCAAATCACATAAAAATAGGAAGCTAAGATTTCAAAGAATAGTTTTTAATAAAAAAGTTGAATGTTCTACTTTACATAGAATTTTAATTCAAATATGACTTTAGATTTTTCGGAAAAAGTGAATACACTTTGGCAACTAACTATTCGGTCAAATAAATAAAAAAAATAATTTTCACTAAGTAGGCGGTGTGAATTGTTTGATTGTTAATAAATATCATTCTCCTCTTCCTGCTTTACCTAACTGTGTTGTAAGATTCATAGAAAAATATATATATTCTTTAACAAAATGGTTCATTACGTGCATTTATTGTAAAGAAGTATTGCCAAGGTAAAAAAATTCGGGAAATTAGTGAAGAACTGAATTTAGCAAAGTCCACTGTAGCGGATATAATCTCACATTATCGCGAAACTGGTGGACTAGACGTTAAAGGAAAAAGTTCAGGAAGACCGAAATTAGTTTCAGAAAGAAGTCAAAGGCTCCTTGTAAAACTTTGTAAAAAAAATCGATGAAACACATTGCGGGATATAACAGCACAATGGACGGATGAAATAGGGCATAAGCTCAAACGAGAATGTTGTAGGAAATGGATTCACAAGTCAGGATTAAGTTTTTATAAGGTAATTTTTAAGTTTTTGGTTTACATTTGTTCCACCGTGCCGTTACAGGCCAAAGAAAAACCTTTAATAACGGCAAATCAAAAGAAAAATAGGTACAACTGGGCAAAGTCTAAGCCGGCATGGACCAAGGAAGATTGGTCAAAGGTCATTTTTAGTGACGAGTCAAAATTTGATGTGTGCGGGAGATTTGCGGAGAAGAGTGATAAGATCAAAAAGTGAAGCGTTCAATAAAGACTGTTTAAAACAAACTGTAAAGTTTCCTGAAGGAATAATGGTGTGGGGATGCATGTCAGCTAAAGGGTTGGGGAATTATGAATTGGTGGAAACGACTATTAACGCCATGAAATACCAACAAATTTTAGAAAACAGTTTGTTGCCCTCTGTTGAAAAACTGTATCCGGACAAGGATTATATTTTTCAACAGGACGGTGCATCATGTCATACCGCAAAAAGTACTAAGAAATGGTTTGGGGATCATGATATAAGAGTCCTTTCATGGCCTGCGAACAGCCCTGACTTAAATGTCATTGAGACACTTTGGCACGACATAAAATCCGTTTTGCGCAACAACCCCCAACGAACACTCTTAGGTTTAAAAGCAAAAATCGACGAAGTTTGGGCAAGTTTAACTCCTGAATACTGCAGAAGTCTTGTAAGTACTATGCCTGCAAGAATATGCGCAGTAATCAAAGCAAAAGGAGATGTTACACCATACTAATTAAAAAACAATACTCATGTCCGAATATTTAGTTGCCAAGTTTATTCGTTCACATCAGCTTCTTGTTGTGCTATAATTTTGTTAAGTTAATAATATTACAATTTTTGTTCAGAATATTGCATTAAAGATACCTACTTATATATTATTCTAGTTTTGTTTTTGTAAAATATTATTTTTTTTCATTAAATTACATTTTTTGTATAAAAGAATACGTGTCCGAACATTTAGTTGTTAGGTCTCGTATACCAGTTACTCGTTAACAAAAAAAGGCAATCACTTATGAATAAAACAAATGCGTTTTCTTTATAAATTTTTCTACATGAATACCTTTTTTTTCCTCTTCTTGACAACAGTAGAAATCACTTTTTTCTTACTTTTTATTTTTATTTTCTCAAGCCAAGCTTTGCTTTGGCATCTAGGCACATATTTCTGTCTTTCTATTTAAAGCAAAAATACTTGCATTTATTTGAATTTAATTTATCTGTCTTTGGATGATAATTTATTAACATTTACCTTTAAAATTATTCGAATGTATCTAGCCTTCTGTTGTTCAAAATATAAATTTTGATTATATTTGCATTCGTACATACTATAATCTATGACGTTATGCCACTTTTGTAGATCTGTGGAAATTTCAATTTTGTAACCGACCCACGATTTTCTACAGATATTTACACATCAGCTAAAAAATTCACTAAGGAAACTTAGAAATAACGGTACCTTATATTCATCGTTATGTGATTGAAGCATTTTACCCCAGCAAGATCTACATTAATACCGTTTTTATTGTCCTCATTATGATAAGCACCATCTTCTCCGTTTTTAGTTTCTTCAAACAACATTGTGGTATTTAATCCAGAAATTACTTTAACATTATATTCTCCTGTAACAAGATTTTTAACTACAACTAAAAAAATATACAAGTCTACATTTCTGACTTTTCTCTTAATCAATCCTCGCACTTACACTTTTCAGAAACATGTCGTTGTGTCTCTTTTGTACCGTTATTTTCAATCGTTGAAAGAACATCTAGCAGTTTTTCGTTATCTACCACTTTAGACGGCCGAACAAGATTTAAGATTTCGTTTCGGGTTAAGCAAGGAAATCGAACACATTCAATAACCAAGTTGTCCAAGTCTCCATTAATCTTGCACCAGTTGGCCGCTATCTTAAAGACATCGATTTCCTCAACAGGAAACGCATCTCTTTTCAACATGTTGACCATAGATTTCTGAAACGAGGCATTATATGTTTAAGTGTACCTAGCTATTTTAGAAATGTTACTTGTGTGAGATCATTGAAAAAATTGTATTCATACGTTTGTGAAACATGTCTATCTATAAGAGTGTGACATATTTCTTTTAACTCGTCCATGTCATGTGCATTGGCTATGTTTAGAAAGAAACAAACATTTGATAAATCAACAATGGAGACCATTTCTTCGTTTATAGTCTGTACCAGTGTTTTTAACGAATATTCGTGTGCTAGCTTTAATATATGGGACACATAATTTTCATCTAGTGATGCGATGATAACGGTTCCTGTCACAAATTCAACACAACAATCAATGTATTCAAAATATTTAGTCCAAAGTTTGACTAACTACCTGTATAAATGTAATACAGTATTGTTTCAAGAGCTTTTGAAGAGGCATTCATTAATTCAATCTGGGTCTGAAAACAGTTTATGGATGTTAATTTTCCCAAAAAATTTGCCTTACTTGTTTTGGGTCTTGCAGTAAAAGAGACTCAAAATATTTGCAACGGGCAGCGAGAACAATCTGAAAATTAAAATTTTATTCACAAGTTAATTTTTGTGCAAACTAGTGAAAAACCTACCTTGTGCGCATGGATTGTTTTATCGGATAAGATTAGCTGAATATCGGAAAAAGTTTCCTTCAAGTAATACGGTGACATATCGTCGTAAATTTGAATCTGTAATGATTAGTTTTTGTTGCAGTTCTTCTTCGTTTGCCATTTCGGTTGGTAAAAATCTAAAAATATTTTCGCAACGGCTGGAAGAAAGTTCTTAGAGCGATTGTAACGTGATTACTGATTAAACTGAAATGTTACCGTCATGCCTTTGGAATTACTTACGCTTATCTATAGATTTCTTAAATTACTGATAAATTGATAAAGACACATTTGAATCAGCTAGAATAAGTGATCTTTATTTGTCAACTGTTGCAATTAAGTACACGCCTTAACTTTAATCCGTCGTACTCTTTGTTTTAATTATTCCATTTTTTGATTTATTTTAATACTTATGACTAATAATGAAGCATTTATCAAAATTTAATTCTAATCGATTGTGCTTACACCAATCGACCAGAGTGTAAATGTCGTTTTGCAATAAATGACAATCAGAAATAATAGTGATTTTATATTTTATAATCAATCTTTTAAGGTCGACTCAGTATAACCTTTTTTATGGTAAAGATTTTTTTTCTAAAATATTTAATCTAATATAAAATTCTGGTGTCACAGTGTTTGTAACCAATCTCCTCCGAAACGCCTTGACCGATTTTTATGAATTTTTTTGTGTATATTCGGTAGGTCTAGTAAACTATTTTTTAAACCCCTAAGTGATAAGGGTGACCCACCAAACTTTTTTTATTTTTTAGACATTTTTTATTTTTATTTTTTTAAGATTTGCCATCAAAAAATACATATAACCCTAAATTTTGACCCTTCTACCACCAACCCCCATTTTTTAATAACGATATGAGTATCTTTGCTTTCATCCACAGATGCGCAATAGGGTTGCAAGATGGCCATTGAATATAATCATTGTCGTACGATAAATTTTTATGTATTTATTTTAATTTAATTTTTTATTTAACTGTGTACCAAAATATTCACTAAATATGCCAAAACAACGTTTGGCGGATCGGCTAGTTTCTAATATTGCATATATTTTAATTATATTTCTTCAGGTAATTATTGTATTTTATTTTTTTAATTCAATGTTTCAGGTAGAATGATTTTAATAAAACGTTAGCGCTAATTGCAATCTACTCATTCTTTACTCATTATACTCGTATTGTTAAATATTTTTATTTCGCTGTTCATTAGGGGTCCCACAGTGTTGTAGAACACAGGCGATTGTTACGCCACTGGATGGATACGTTATTTTGTCACTTCTAAAAACCGAAATGGTATTGTAAAATCGGAAATGCTATATCAAAATTTTATTCCGATAAATCGCTGAGTAAAAACAGCTCCCCCTGGTGGACAAGGTCCACATTAAATTAAGTCTGCAACCAAACCAGAATCTAAGTAAACCTGTATTCTGCTACGGCATCATAGCTCGTTTAATGGCGATTTCTCGTTTCAACAGATTCTGTCTTTTCGAGAGTTATTTACCTCAGTCGTGAATTTTTTAGGATTATAAATGGTATCAAAAGAAAGCTGACACTTTTCCCCAGGGGACCTCCTATCTCAGAATGCAAATCACTTCAGCACTTCTTCAAAAAATGCATCAATGTACCGGTTAAATCTGGTGTAAAAATTGGTCAACTTTATAATTTTTTTTTGTAAAAACTGCGGACTAGATATGAATATAAATATGGAGGTCCCCTGGACTCAAGTTTGTTAATTCGAAATATAATTTTTTTAAAGCGATATATCTCGTATTTTTAAAATGCAACTCCGGAAACCACGACGATGTTTTCAATGTATTTAGTATAGGGCGAAACCGATCCAGACGCGAGCCTTAAGGTCATCAGCAAATAGTAGTTTTCTGCAGTTAAGAAGCCCAGGTAAATCATCAATAAATATGAGAAATAATAACGGACCCAAATTTGAGCCTTGTGGCACGCCAGAAGTTGGAACAACATATTTGGAACGTACACCCTGAAATTAAACAAATTGATAGCGGTTCCATAAATATGATTTGAATAACTCTAATAACGAAGTACTCATTCCAAATTTTTCCAGCTTTTATAACAAAATGCAATCATCAATGGAGTCAAATGCCTTGCTGAAGTCTGTAAAAATTGCATCAGTTTGTGTTTGTGTATCCATATTTTCAGGAAGGAATTGACAAAAAGTAACAAGATTGGTGATCGTTGATCGTCTTTCCATAAACCCATGCTGTGAAATAGAGATACTTATTCAATTTAATAGCATTATAGATGTACTTATGTAATATAGATTCGAAGACTTTTGATAAATTGGATAAGATGGAAATCGATCTATATGTTAACAGCCATGGTCGGATCACATTTTTTAAAGACTAGACCTATACGAGCCTGCTTCCAAATGTTGGGAAAGGTACTAGTTTTTAGAGAAAGATTGAATAACATATGAAGTGGTCTGACAAACACTGAGCGACAGTCTTCGACTACAAAACTTGGAATTTGGTGTACACCGGTTGTTAATTTGTTATTTAGCTTTAAGATTGCTCTTATTATAAGGTGCACACTCAAAGAATTGAAAAAATTCAAAAAAATTCATCCATGTTCTATACTATAAGGGCCGGTTTATAGAAAAGCGAATTAAATATTTAATCCTCGATTAATTTAACAGAGGATTAAAATGTGGAATATGAGCCCGTGATTGGTTAAAACATGCACGTTGCCTAGAAACGGACCTCAATTAAAAGTTAATCGCGAATTAACTTTAATTTCGCTTTCTATAAACCGGGTCTAAGTTTAATATATTTTTTAATTACTATAATTATAATATGATAATAAGTTATTTTGGGCTCACATTACTTTCCAAGAGAAGAATAATGTTTGATACTTTCAATTCCATATCATCGTACTTTATACGCATTTCAGTCGCCTGTTAGTCATCGCTAGACTGACACTTATCTATAATGAAATTGAGTTTGTGGGAATTTCTTATACCAGGTTTAAATCATCGATCCACAGGAAGATTTTAATTTAGTGTTGTAGTTCTTGTATGCTTTTTATTATTGTAATTGTTTTTTTTTTCACCATTAATAAATATCATCATCATCACCAAAAAAGCTTGATTTCATGCTTTCATTTTTTGCATTTTTTTCAAAAACAAATGTTGCACTTTTTATGAAATCTGTGCATTACTTTATCACAACCCGTATGTATTCAAATTATTTCCCACAGAATTTTAGTTTTTGCCGCTTTAAGTATCTGTTTCAAATATTATTCAAAACTATCGGCCATTTAAATTAATAGTGTTAAAAACTCGTCTATGGCGTAGCTTTAGACGCAGCGTTAAACGTATCAAAGAAGACAAACGTAATCAATTCCAGGGATGACTCGATTAGAAATTATGTTGATTGTCCCATAGAATACTAAACAGTGTCTATTATTAACGGGGCCTATTTCGACTCTTTTAGCCTAAAATCCGCTTTTTAAAATTAGTATAATTATGCTTCAGGAATCATGATAGATATCTTATCGATAAATTTTATTTTGTTATTGACTCATCTAAAACCAGGACGGTGACTAACACAAATTAAGATTATTTATTTATTTAAATCATAAGGTTTTACTAGCAGATGAAACTTTTATTGGGCAAATGCGAAACCTGTGGCGTTGAAAGAAAATGTGATGTTTCATTATCGACACAACTTGATCTTAAATTAGTTTTGGCTACATCTCGTTCGCAAGTATATAAACTGCACATTCTTATAATACTAAAAAGAGTTAATACTGAAATTTTAAATTAACTAATAGACAAGAAATATACAATTTTATTGTATTTTTAAGCCGAAACCTACATGTGCAAGGCCAAGACAGCTGCAAGGACCAAATTTGTGGACTTATAATAAGTGAAAATTAATTAAGTCCTTATCTCCACTTTCACAGATCACAGCTTTAATAATCGTTTTTGGCTCCCAGTTTTATGTCAGCTCCATTCCAAACCAATTTAGAAAACAAGCGTCCAAAATATGAGCATTAATGAGGATTTTGCACGACGTTACCTAAACACACCTTTTAAATAGCCACTCTACGTATCCTCTGTGCCAATAATGACATAATCAGGCCTCACCGCTAGGCGCCTCGCAATTATTCAACTCTTCATCCACGCAAATCCGACTCACGCTTTCAGTGCTAACAATAAGATAATAAACAACGTGATCAAAACCAGACCGCTAAACTCGTATGAATCCTAAAAAAGCACGTTGAATATCTTTCCGTCGCAATTCCAGGAGTGTAATAGACTCTTTACCGCACTTCCGCTCTCTCGCATGCCCTATTAACTCGTAAGCATCTCCATTTTTAAAAATAACACCAGCACGCGTCGGACTGGAAGCTCTTAAACGAGCCACCTGTAAGCCCACTTAACATCGAGTGTACTTGATCAAAGCTATGCCAACTAGATCGAGATACGTATGAATTATTGTCACCATAAATAACGTCCCCGAAGTGGACGCTTGTGGAACACCGGCGGGCCGCGCTAGTGACCAGCATTTGGCCGACACTTGTTTCGAGTGATCGAAAAATCTGTGCTAAAAATAGCGGGAACAATTTCGTTGTTGCCATGTTAACTCACGATTAAGTAATAAGCGCCTAGGGGGAATTTATTGGATAATTTAAAAAATCCGGCGTAATCACGTTTTTGTGCCATAGACCTGGCAATTGTACGAAAAAAATGATGGAACAAGTCCAAAGAAAAGGAATTTTGATGTGCAAGGTAGCGTTGTCTTGAAATAAAACGACTGTGGAATGAACGATGGTAATAATGCGAAAATAAAACTTAAAAAAAAATACAATGTAAGTTGTTTTATAGGTACACTGAGTTAATAAAATCTGTATCGTTATCTTCAAATTCAAAATGCAAATCAGACTGACATAAAGAAAATAATGAAAGGTTCATGGAAAGATTTCCCACAGTTTTTCCCAATCGGTCCAAATAAGTTTTTCACAATGGTTACAAAAATTTTGTCACATGCTTGGAGTACATTTAGGAAGCGCCTCAAACCATAAAATTCTTATAGGTCGAGAATTTATATGATTGTTATATATAATGTTTCTTACAAAATATTCATGGAAATGGATGTCTGCGTACCTGTGTCAGACAAAGACAGAAACATACCATTTCTACTACAATGAGTGTATAATCTGTCAGATACTACAAGGTTATACGATTGACGACAATGAAGCAGTTAATAAGGCAAACCCACAGTTGTCAACTGTGTTTGTATTGGTTTAATGTACAAGACATTGAGACGAATCCTTGATTTATGACGCTAGGATTGAGCCGGTAACCAGACGCACAAAAGGAATTATAAGATGCCATTCTTAAATTTAGTGAGGTCATATAACCTTGTAGGATCTGACAGACTATACCATCGCACGCAAAATATTGTCGGTACGCAGCAGTGAGAGTATTCGACTTCTCCGCCTCTTCTTTGCGGTTTCCACAATCCCATAAACACTTAGGTATAGTGAATAAAGTGGAGAAAGACTAAAATTTCCTAATTTATTACGGCTAGATTTTAGGTGGGAAGGTATTAACAGATCAATCTGATCCAGTGAGCAATCGAAAAAACGAACGAAAAGTATAAATTTGACATACAATAAAACATATGTTTGATTTTAAATTAAAAAAATACAAATTACCAGCAAAAAATGCGATTTTATCTAACTCGCGAGGTACATTATCAAGTTGGAGATTAACTCTACATATCTATATTTATTTTGATAAAAAATCAACATTTTACGACACCTGTTGGAAGTTTATTTTAGAAACAACAAAAATTAGGTTGCTCTAAAGTTTTGTACACACAGTTATTGAGATCATCATAACTCACTGATCAGAATTCATGTAGTATTTATTACATACAAATCAGCAATGTTGTTTTTTCTGCATTATGTAATAGGACAGAAATTTTAGTTTTGGTTTTTTGACAGAGAATTAAAAATAATTAGTGTGAACAGATTATTTGTCCTCCAAGAGCGGAGAATATTCTATCTAAATGACTTTAATATATTTTTTATTATACAGTGCCTTTTTTAACACGGACCATGCTAAAATTTTGGGTCGTGTTATTGAGTTTTCTAGCATGGATTTTCTAGTGAAATTTGAAACCGGCATTTTTTTTTTTATTGTAACCGAAAATACTGATATCAATATCTTCTCCAAAAAAATGTTAACCAGCGCCTTCTGGTGTACAATTGCTACACTACATAATCTACCTTCATAGCCCGAAATCGCCTGAAACTGGTAGTCAGCAACCAACCGCACAGCACACAGATCACAATTCAACAATTTAGTTTTAGAACAAGGTTTCTGGAGTTGTACACCTCAGTTGCGGATTTTTTAGGCTTATAAATGATATCACAAAAAAGCTGACACTTTTCTACTGGGCATACTCTAAACTCATGAACTTCTCCGTTTAAAGTCGGTTAAAAATTGATCAAGTTTATATTTTTTAATTAAAAACTACACACTAGACATGAATATAAATTAGAAGGTCCCTTAGACTCAATTTTATTAAATCGAAATATAATTTTTTTAAAGCGATGTCATCTCACATTTTTAAAATGCAACTTCCGGAACCAACAAACTTTTATACAAGGGAAAGGTTTCTGACTTTTTTTAATTATTACTATTAATAGTATTATTATATCATAATTAAACCGAAAACCGTTTTCCTACAAACATGAAGTTATTAAAAACAATTCAATTTGTTCACATATTGTTAAAATAACCCAAAAATGTGCACTTTCCCGGCCAAAATATGAAAAATAATTTTAGCAATCTCATCGTAACGTACCTGTGGCCTAAGTAGAGGTCGCGTTTTCGCAAATTTCTAATTTATTGCTACTAAATATAAGTGAAAATCTGCTGTATTAGTGGATATTTTTCCAAAAAGCTCGAAAATGGGGCAAATATGATTTGAGTTTTAATTTATCGAGGTCCGTGATTCGTACATCGTAAATCTCCAAATTTTTGGGAAATTTTGGAGGATGATGGAAGTTTTTAGCTGTGATTGTAATTTTTACTGCACTCGTCGCGGCGGTGTAAAAGTGGATTTTTTAAAATTATTGTTAATAATAATAATAATATAAATATATAAATTTCCTTTTTCTCCCGTAATATAACTAAGCACATATGTCCTGCCTTCATATTTTGAAATTTTTTTGTTCAAATTCTCAGGTCCCATATTATTAATTAATTTATGTACAAAAATAAGGTCTGCAGCTTAATGATATCAGATGTTGAAATGGGGGGATTTGATTGATGAGTTATAGTTGAAAATATGTATAAAACAGGCTATTATTACTAATTAATAGACGAAATTGTGTGACGGAAATAAATACAAAAATACATTCAAGAAAAATAAAAAAGTACTTGTCCAAATACCTTTGGTTTTAAATAATTACTGAGGAGACACGCAAATCAATTTATAATTTTTTTCACAACCGCACATCCACAAAAATTTACCATGCTAGTTATGTTTATTAAAATATCCAAGAAAGTCTCTCGTTTTATCATAAAAACTTTTTTTATTACTAAATCTCCCCTTAAATTTAGTAGTTAAAAAGTACGATTTTTTATTAAATATTCAACTGAATTCATTAGTTTTATCTCAAATCAAACAATTTCACTCGCGCAGAATGAAAATGGAATCCCTCAGCACTCAGTTTATCGTTTGTATTCCTAAATCTTAGCTTCACACGATTTAAATTTTGATTTCCTATTACTTACCGAGCGTAAGCGAAGGGCCACTTTTATGTTTTTTCGACGTTTCATGGCCCCTACAGTACGAAACAAGCAGTCTCCCGTTTCCGCCTGTCTGTCGGTGTGTCTGTCTGGTGTCTGTCTGGTGTCTGTCTGGTGTCTGTATCCATTTTTATTAGACACGTAATCTCCGCAACTGCTGGACCGAGTGTTCATCCCCACCAACAATTTGATGACGTCATTTCAATGAACGGTATTTTAAAATGACTTAAATATTACACAAAAATATACTCATATACTTGTAGTGTACGAATTCGCTTTCAGTTTTTTCGCTAAACGTTCGAATTTTCGCAAAAACATTTGCAAGTTATAATAACGTTTAATTCCCAACAGTGTTTGTACGTCTACGTATTATATAATAATGACAAAATAAGAATTATAATTTTCAGAACATTATTTTGTTCGATTGTGGTTGAATTAATAATTTTAGTCCTGTGTTTTGAGAAGACAAACTCATTCAAATCAAACTGATTTCTACGTGACATTCTTTCGATGTATAAACTTAAATAAGCACTTGAGTTTCAGATTGCTATTACCTGCTGCTGCAAGACAAGGGATGTTAGTTATGTCTCTGGTTTTTACTTCACAGCGGTTATCACAAAACGAAAATCGTAAAATCAAATTTTATAATTATTTTAAAGAGCTGGATTTGTCGGATTGTAGACATAGCCTTTGACCAATTTTTTATTGCTCAAATTAAGAACCTCATTTTCTAGAAAATTCTAATTATGATCAAATAAGAATTAATAATAATCATATTCAAAACACTTTGTTCCATTGTAGCTTAATTTTAGTCTTCTGTTTTGAGGAGATAACTCATTCAAATTAAACAAATTTCTACGTGACATTCTTTCGATGTACAAACATAAACAATCGAAGTTAAGCATATACACTGTCAATAATACACTCTTTTTCGTTGGTTATTTGCTTTAAATACATTTGATATTGTCTGTACAACATCAGCGGACGGCACCTCCTTGGAATTTGCACACAAATTTTCTATAATTTTTCAAAGAAATGAAACTTGCTGGATTGTACTTTAAGGGCGAGGGAAGTTCTATTTATCTAACCTTGGACCAATTTTTTTACATGTTGCAGATAATCTGTATAATTTTTATTGCTTATGAGTTATGATCATATATTTTGTTTTATCGATATTTAACTACTAACATTCCCTCATTTAATGTACCCAATATTTTATTTGAATTTTCGCCTGACAGAAGGAATAAAATCATCTGCAAATACATGGACAGTGCATTTGTCTACAGCGTTTATTATGTCATTAATGTATAAGTTGAATAATATTGGACCTAGAATTTTTCCTTGGAATAAAATTTTTCTGCAACTGTTTTTTATTTGTTCTTTCATATCTGCTACGACATTTGGTAGTGCTTTTTGGCAAATGTGATTTTTTCTAAAGCCAGATTGATTTGCAACTAGAATTTTGTTGTGATCGATAAATTCTACTAATTTTTTCAGTTGTTGGTAACATATTTATAGGTCTAAACTCGTTATGTTTGATAGTTCCTTGTACTTTTCTTATAGGCAGGCTACATTTATGGTGAAATTATTAAATAAAATTGGAAGAAACAAGTTTTCAAATCCTAACTCTAAAAATTTTGATTATTGCGCTGCATTTTTATGCTGACAAGCTTTGGATCTGCTTTACCTACATGTATTAAGAATAAATTGCGCCTACGGTCTTAAATAGAGTAGTAAAACATCAAACAAATTAGCAAAGAATAAAAATTAATTAACAGCGAAGTTTATCACACCATTCAGTAAAGAAAACTAACTTTGGCAACTGTCACATCCAATGATTAAATTCATAACCTCGTTTTTAAAGCCGTTTTTAAACAACTAAAAAACTGACAAATTGTATGATACAAAATTTATATGCCAATCAGAGGCGAGGCCAGCAGGGATGCTTACTGTCACCAATACTTTTTAATGTATAAGTATACTCAGGAGAGTTATTCAGAGAGTGCAAGATGTCACCGAAAAAACCTTGTGATCAGTAGACCATTACTAGTTATGGAAATATCTGCAGGAACCCAATCCACGACTACTCAGATGCTGCAGCAGAACAAAATCTTTTTTTTTTCGGGGATCCTTACAATGTTTCCAGTTGACATTATTAACCAAGAATAGATGAAAGTGGAACATTCGGAAATGGAATGTGATAGTGTGATTCTATTATTGAGTAGAGAGGGACCAAGGTGGATATATTTATACCTGAATCTTACTTAGTACACTGCACACCAACTACCAGAAAAAAAATCTCTATGGGGTTGCGGAACTAAATTTTACAGATTTTATGGACTACAGAAAATTTTCATAAATCGATAGAGAATTAAAACAAAATTGAAGATGGATTAGCTGCAAACTAGTAAAGAATAAGATAGCTACAGTGTCGAAAGACGACCGTGCAAGAATTTCGTTCTAGGAAAGACTAAGTAATATGGGAGCGATAAAAAGCTCTGTTGTGACAAGGTGAAAAAATTTCAAACTTCCTGGTAATATTAGTAAACACGATTTGGCTTTTCACTGCATTTCTCGCCTCCCACTATATTTCGTACCTTACGAATTTTTATCTTCCAAGGAACATTCGTGCCAAGAGGCTTAATTTTTCGAATGATTAACAATAAAAAAAAAAGAAAAACATATTCAGTTTTTCTAAAATGAGTTCATTCCTGCTCTTGCTTAAGCACTTCCCCCTCTAATAGTTGTTACAATAAGCCATTTTTTGCAATCCGAAACACGTGACACCCTTTCAGTAATAATTTCAGAGATCTTCCGCAGTCTACGGCCGACATCACCCAGCCCGCGCCGAAGTGCCAATTTTTCATCAAACCTCCATCCCAGTGAGTGATGTGTGTAATTGATGAAAACCAGATGTTTATTTGCTCGAACCCGTGTAGGAAATTTGTAATAATAATTTGATGTTAGTCATCCATGAGTTGGCTTGGCTTCCGCCCATCAAAACCGCACCAAAATTTACCTAAATAACGTAAATTGCATCGTTTTATTTTTACCTAAACATAAATAAAACAGCACAGTTACGAAAATAGCCGCGCTGAGTCAGTTGGCAACACTGCCGTCCCAATAACCCACCAGTTATGCGATTCCTATCGCTATCAATAGTCATTCAGGGTCGCCCGGTGTATATCGCCGATCATGAAACGATCATAATCATAACCGTACGCATGTTTACTACTGGCTGGATGAATCGAGAGAGCGGCTCCGAGCTTGAGCTTAAGCGGCTTAAGCCGGGTGCGCAAGCATTCCGAGCTTAATAAGGTGGTGGGCACAATAGCGTGTCTCTGTCTGGCGCTGGGAGGCGGCGATTGGCGGCTCTCTCGCTCGCTGACAATGAGAACGAGACCGGTTGACCCACTTCGAGCGGATCAGACAGAGACAATATCGGGCTTCGGGGACTTTCGGGCTTCACGGTCAGATTCGCTGGATTGTTGATCGATCTTAAATAGAGAGCTATTTTTGACGGCGGTTGAGGTTTTTGATGGAAGAGAGAGTGAAGTGGGGAGGGTGTGTCATTACGATTACGGACTGGGGAAACCGTAGACGGAAGGTTGATTTTGAGGAAACGTTTAATTGTAAAAATACTGTAAAATTTAGAACACTAACTTGTACAATGCCTAGTGGTAATTAAAAAAACTCATTTAGGTGTCAAGAGTGTGAAGAGATTTAAGTACTACAAGCCACGCTCAGGAGTGTGGATTTAGCCAAGTTTCAGTGTTATAGCGGTTTAAATTAATGGTGTCGGTATCACTTAGACTGCTAAGTGTGTCAAGTATCTTAAATAACATAAGCAGGGACAATTTCAGGTATTTGGTTACTTTAAAACAGCCACCCTTTTTAGTTTTTTTTTTATTATTATTTATTTAGAGTTAGTATTATCAAATCATTAAATAAATTTGTATAAACAAAGATTTATCACAAAACAAATAATGGCCATATATTGAATATTTTCAACACATACCAGTTGCCGGACTGCTTACATATTAAACGGCAGCAATTTTGCGTACGCTACAGAGGCAAGATTCGAATCTGCCTCTGTACGAATTATGGCAATACATTGTTTAATTATGGTAACACTACCCACTTACCAAGATAAGAACAAAAATATCTCTTGGTTTTGAAAAATAAAAAAAAGGACATTTTTATACCTAGGGAAACATCTCTCAACATCATACGATATTAAAGGACAATATTTAAAATTAGAAATTTCAGTGGATTTCATTTTTAAAAATTTTTGTACATTTTCAGCTTGTAATACTTTGCTGACAAGTTTAAGCTCTTGGTACATGGTATTTTTTTGGAAAATATCAAATACCATAATAACCTAAAATGTTTCATTTAATTTAGAGTTACACAAACAAATTATCAATATCAATCAACAAACCAAAATTATAGCAAAAGTATATTTCAATCCATGAACCTCATTTTGTCAGAACAGGTTCTGGAGGCAGTGACAATTCGGTAAGGCTTCCCGAAAGGGTTGGATCCTCAAATAAACTCTAAGAAATACTTTCTTTGCTTTGGAAATTAAACTATTGACATCTTCATATTGATTCCGGATAACTACAGCTTCTAAACTACAGCGTCAGTTACCACAAGTTCATCAAGTCTGTCACTTACTTTGATTTTTTCCGGGATGATTGTCATTAAAACTACGAACAGTGGATCTGGCACAGTTCCCATGTTTATAATACAAATGTACTATTTCGGTTAGTTCTTGGAGGTGTAGGCCATTTTAAAACTAAAGTTTTTGTAAAAAGTAACGACTGAAAACGTAAACTTACAACTAAATTCTTAGCTAGAGATCAGAACAACGAATTTAACTAATAAATTTAGTCAACAGTTAGTACAGACAGAATTAATGAAAATCGCTTTTAGAACCAGAATTGTCTAGTAACTTGGCACATTTCTTTTTATTTTTAGAGAAAACAAAACACTAAAAATAAAATTAATTTGTAAATTAGCCTGAAGACTATGCGAGAATAAACAATAAGTTGTGTTTGCGTGTTAAAAAAATTATAAATAATAAGTTATTAATGTTTTCAGGTGCTCAACAAACAACAAGGTTACAGCCACATATAACATCAAAATACTTGCTTTCAAATTTTTTAGACTTATGAACACATATAACGTTTTCTAGTTTTTTAAAACACTGAACCCGAAAAAGGGTGAAATACTTATTTATTTTGTTGTAGGAAACATACATTAGAGTCGTCTTCAAGGTTACATACGAATATTACGTAAACTTGAGTACCAATCTTGATATTTCAAAGTTTACTAAATTGATTGCTTTTTAAAGGTGAAAATTAGGATACCTAGCCAAAAAACAAAAATATATACCAAGGAACAGAGGAACGGATATTTGAAGGAGGTTCCCGATGAGGCTTACTGAATTATGAAGGTAATGTTACGTTGAGCGGTGATTAAAAATCGGCGTGGGTAAAACTCAACAATTTTATTTCTCAGTAACTCCAATTTACACGACAAATACAGCGATTCTGTACAGAATAATTCCGACTCGACTGGAATGGATTTGACTAGAATTCTCCCATTGTCTGGACTACACTACCCTGAACTCGACAGTGGTTCCCCATTTAAACAGCCGCGCGGTCCTTCTGGAAAGTCTCCGTCACCGCTTCTAGGCTTGTTCTGGAACACCCATCGCGACATCCGCTTCCAGTCTACACTAATAACTGTTCACTTATATTCTGATATACTAACTTACATACAATATTAATCTCAAGGAAAAAAGTAATTAATATTGTTTACAAAAATCACTTTTGAAACACCCGATATATTGCTGCGTGGATATAAATATAACTAATTTTATTAAACTGGCAGCATTATTAAAAAAAATACAACTTTGGATACCAACCAAATCGATCACAAATTCCCACCAGAGAGAAAATCAACCATTTCTTGAAGGTGTATTTTTTGGCACGGGTGTAGTAGTTAGACAGTAATTTAAGCATTACGAGTTTATTTCAATATTTTGCGTTACTGTAGGTGGTTGCAACGATGGGAAATGCTGGAGGTTATCCAATAAAGGTGTCACATCCGACAAAAACAGAAGTAAAAATATTTACTATTCACCAAAAAGATTGTTCGATACCTGAAATGAGAAAATCTTGAGAGATACACGGGACATTGTTTCGAACGTACAACTCGAAGCGCCATATACGTGATGGATTGATGAATCACCTCAATCTTACCTTGAAAAATGTGTAAAAGATTCTCTAGGAGAAAAAATAAAAGTGGTTAGAATGAAAATCTGTACACTGCAGCTACGATTTCCTTAGGTCTCAGCATATTTCAAAGGTTGTCTAGCATTCGAATATTTATCCTTGTAGAATTATAGAAGTTTTAGATCTGGCTTTATTCCGAAATTAGCTTTAATGAAAATTTAAAATTTTACTGTTAGTGTAAATATTAATAATAATTGAGTTTAAAACTTTTTATTAGGGTTTTTCAATTTGTGAATACAGACAGGATCTGAGACTTTATTATATCAACAATAAGTAAAATAAATACTTCCTACCTGTACGCACCGCACCGTTCCTAATCCTGCAATGATTCACTTAAAGCCCTGGGTACTTATGAAATAAAAAACTTCAGACTTTAGTTGTTAAAAATATCGTGTAGATGGTAAAACGCTAACCAAAGTGTATCTAATTATCCCCACCAACAATTTGATGATATCATTTCGAGATTAGATGTATCCCTACAGCTGCAGGTTATGAATCAATCTTGATTTTTTAACCTAGATATGCAGATTTTTAGAAAAAATTACAGTTTGACTTTGAAACCAAATTTTGCGGAATAAATCCTATCTAAAACGTGCAAAATATTATGAGTAAATGAAAGACTAGTATTTGAGACGTCGGCAAAGATGACATTTTTGTTTAAATTTCTGTTTCCTGTGTTCTTTTCTGAATAAAGAGTTTACGGTCTCTCCAAAATAGTGTTAAGAATTATTCAAGATGCAGTTTTTAGCGTAACCATCGGTGTAGGATAAGTCACTACTCATTAGAAAGAAAACAACCGACGAATTTTGCTCCAAAATTAGAAAAAAAATTGGGCTAAAGAGTTTAGACAGTACTTCGATTGCAAAAAACTTATTTACAGCACATTATAAACAGGAAAACATTACATCGGAAGAATGCCACGTAGACATTTGTTTGATTTGTGAGTTTATCGCCCCAAAACAGATGACTAAAATTATTCATAAGCCTCCATTGAACAAAATATTCTGAATGTTATTATTATAATTCTTACCTTATCATTATTTTATTGTTATAAAGACGAGCATATTCTCAAATTTTCCAGAAAATGGGGTGGCTCGTTCTTAATTTGATCAATAATAAATTGACTGATTCATTAATTTTTTTGTCACCTGTTTAATCAAACCTAAAAAATATGAATGCAATGATTAAAAGCCTGTTCATATTTTGCACATTTAAGATAGGATTTATTCGGCAAAATTTTCAGGTGACGTCATCAATTTCTTAGGAGAGGATGAGGAAATATATTTCGACTGAAAATTTTCCACGCCTATGATAACTGTAAAACATCTCCAATATTTCAAAGCATTCCGTTTTGCAGATTCCAAATTAAATGTCAAAATGTTGTTTCCTAATTTTAATCTGTTTCCAAAAATCTGGACGTTTCGGGTGAAATCTCAATTCGGAGTCATAAACTACATGTGTAAGACTATGTTATTTGATACAATTTAAAACCCTTTTACTATGTACAATTTTGAATTGACGTCATCGCATTAGTGGTGGGGATGATTAGACAAATTTTGGTTAGCATTTTACCATCTACATAATAAACCTAATATAAATACAAAATTTGACAAATATCGGCCCAGTACTTTCAGAGATTATCTGTCTAATTTTAAAAATCCGGGACGGCAGACAGACGGACAGACGGACATCCAGACGGAAACAGCAGACCTATTTCCGTCCTCTAGGGGTCATGATAGGTCGAGAAAATACAAAAGTAGAGAGTCGGCCGACGGACTCGATTACAATACTTCATTTGATTACGCTTACGCTAAGACAACAAATAGACAGGTGGAAAGGGAAGCCCTACTTTTTCATATAAACATAAACTTAGCCACTCATCAATGTATTGTAATTCGGGAGCTGTCTGAATAACGTTAAACATTTTCGCTTATAGGGGTTATCTAACTAAAGCAATAAAAATTTCCCAAAATCAAATTTTATAATTTTTTGGAAAAACGCTGGTTTTGTTGGATTGTACTTCAGGCGCGAGGTAAACTCTGTCTAAATAAATTGAGACCAATTTTATACTTATTTAGCACACAATTAAAATTTTCATTCTAAAAATAATAATCCACGTTTCTACTTCATTAGTTATTTTGTAAAAATTTTAGGGGCACGTTAACTTTTACGAGAATTTTATATTTCACAACTAATTTCCAAATAAAGTCAAAATATTGTAATTTTGTACTTTTTGTGCTAAAATTATGACTAGCAAGTGAATTATTTAATTTTGATTTTATTGTCAGTAATTTTTTTTAATAATCCTACAGCGGTCAAAATTATGCACCAAATCCCAAATAGACAGAGAAATTTAACTTTATTTTTTAAAAAATTTTAACAATTCCGGTCCAAATTAACTGGACTCTCTTAACTCAACTGGCTGAATAATAATAATCGTTCCCGATCGTGGTCTGTATTTAAATCCATACTTCTGCGATCGAGGTCTTTCTCGAATCGCGACTTCTGCTTTCAGGCTTTTCGAACGTCGCTTCGACACTTTCCTAGACGCCGCAATCGAGACTTCCGGTAACCGATCTCGGACTTCTCTTTATGTGACCGCCGCTCCGCCGTCTTGACTGATGATGATGACCCATCGTTTTCGTACATTCTAGAGAACCCATAGGCGTCGTACCGGGGCGGCGTATGGGTTTATTTCGTAACAATATAGTCCAACAAAACCGAGGGGTTAATCACTTCTAAATTTGTGTACACCAAATTCAGATTTCATGAATTCGTAAGAAGAATTCAGAAAAAAAATCATGATTCGGAAACTTAAATGAATTCAAACCAAATTCACATGAATTCATGGCGAATTCACATGACTTCATGGCAAGTTCACACGAATTCATGTTGCATTCAAATAAATTTCTGCCGAACCAAGCGAGTTCACAGCTTAATATTATTTTATAGCAATGAGTTGGTTGGATTTTGGGTTAACCTGAGGGTTAACTTTATGTTAACTCCAAGGTCCATTATAGCTAGTTTTTATTTTTTCTTGCAGTATAATTTCTGGATCTGGATTTTAGTTAAAGAATAATACGCAAGAGACGAATTAAAAAATATATATATACTAAAGAAAAACAATCAAACATGAACAATAAAATATTCATATAAATATTAGTACCAAAAAAAAACTTGGGTTCTTTAAACAAAAAAACAAAAATAATATAAAAAGTCTTAACAAAATACAAATGAGACTTTTATTTTCCAATAACTCTTCGTAAACTATCACTGCTTTGATGGCAATTGGAGTTTTGCAGTAACCAACAATAAGTACTCTTTTTTATTTCAACAGTTTTATTGCCATCTTGCACAGTAACTGTTGAATTGTCTAGAGTCACTTCGGAGATTTCTGCTACCCCATTCGAGTCGTTGTAAGGAGTCTCTTCAAAATCAGTCTCTTCCGTTTCGCTATCAAAATCACTAATATCACTTTCATTACTGTCATGTCTGGTCCTAGTTTTTTTTTCTAGAGTTTCAACACGCCGAATTTGTGATAAAAAAATCATTCTCTATTGCAACAATATTCAAGTCCTTGAAAATGGTTGCCACTTGCTGTTTCGCGTTTTCAATTACTGCGATAATTCCTGAGTCATTCGGCAAAGGCGCTGTTTCGTTGTATTCTACATGTTTTTCGAAGGAAAATGAAAACCATGCATTTCATCTTCAGAATTCATGATCTCATTTTGAACTTGTAATCTCTTTAGCCTATGCAATATTTCCAAAATGCTGAAGTTTACCATTGTACAAGGTGTTGACGTCATTGATCTCATTATACGGAAAAAAATTTCACAAGTTTGGCTACTATATAAAACTGGAATGAAATATGCTGATGGCATATTGTTTTGTTTGAGGATTCGAATCAGACTTACAATTGCATGAGCACTAATTTCTAAACATAAGTATGCATTCGAACTTACGAAAACGTCCATTTTCAGATTAGGCGATTTTTAATATATGACCTCCATACTCGAAAGAAAAAAACGGCTACCCATATTTTGAAAATTCTTTCCATCGGGGTTAGGTCATTACTGATATATGAAGTTACACAATTCTGAATCATTTCGAGGTAATAGGCTGTAGCCTGAGCATGACGTTCCTTTAATAAATTAATTATATTGGATGTAATGATCTTTTCTACACTCTTATAATTCATCTTGTCTCTAACATCTAAATCTGACTTGCTAAGCAGATGTTTAGATTTAGGCAAATCTTCTACTAGACTGAACAAATCTTCAACAGTAATTTCGTACTGTCCTAATATCATTTTTTGCTCTTTCGTCTTGTCAAATCTTTTAGCACTGGTTTTCAATAGGCGATTTCTCAATTTAGTAGCAATGTGGATGGTATCTTGAACACACACACCACCAGCTTGAAGCATAGGGCATGCCAAATATTTACAAAACTCATCACAATGCTCGCCCATTTTCATTTGATACAACATCGTCTTCAGAAGTCGTGTGTCACCATCACTAGATGCACCCAAGATTATAATATCATATTTTGCAGCTTCTTGCAAAAGAAAGTTCCATCTCTGCATTACGTCTTTACTGGTAAATTTATTGTCTGTTCCATAAAGACATAAACAATATGGTGGGGCCTTTTCTTGTAAGGGCTGCATCATAATACATATACCAATCTTGAAACCTTTTCATTATCAAAATAACTTTTTATAGTTGGCGCATCTACGGCTGGAAAATTTGTAATAACAAGAAATCCATTTTCTGCCAAAGAGAAACAAATCCAACCACTTGGTTGGTGGTAGGTTCAAACTGAAGTCTTCCTGTAACTCCAGTAGCATCTTCACTCATCCACAACACTCGAGGCAGCTTATATTTTGTCAAGTATTCGCTTAGTTTTTGTAACCTTACTTTACCCTCTAAGACAAAATTATCACTGTCTCGAATTGATCTTAAGACAGTTGGTACAGATGGAAGAGGCAAATTGGCTGATAACCTTTGATACGCAGATCGTCCAGCAATTATAAACAAATATGTGGAAAAAAGTTTTAGAGAATTTTCATAGCGGTTACTTTTGCAATGAAACTGTCTCTGCAGATTTTTTCAAGAGTTTCAAAAATGTTGACGTTGAACTGGACTCTTTTCTTGGTTGTGAGCTCTACTTTTATTTTTCATAAATGACGTAACCATAAAAGTATACCCATTTTATTTTCGATTTTATGTACAATTATCCCAAAGGAATCTAATGTTTGACAGTTTTGAGCAGCTTTTTCTAATACTCGCGCTCTTCTTTCTCTAAGAGAATACTTTGGATCTTTCCATTTTTGCGTGATGCCATTGTTAAAAGAAACATGTAGGATTGCATATTTATTTCACTGAACAATCCTACTTAGTTCAGTGCAATTTGCCCCCGATTGCTGAGGAATACAGTCGTCACTGTTTTTGCGAGCATACTTTTTCAAAGGTTCATCATCGTCATCAGTCTCGTTTAAATTTGTAACTTCCATTATTACATTATTATTATTATTATTTTTCTTGTGCAGGTTATTGGCTAGGCTATTACAAGCAGTTTCGTTCTCTTTAACACCATTCGGATCTTCATTGACCGAAGACAATGTTTCGGACGTGGATGAACACAATGAAGGAGATATTAATGATGTTTCACAAGACGACATAAATGAGTTGTTATCTATTTTGAAAGGTGAAGTTCGTTCAAAGGTTTCTTCTTCTGGAACACGGGTAATAATACATGGCTTATTTGTAGATTTAACAACGATATGTTGCAAAATTGAAATCTGCTTCTTTTCTTCTTTTTTATTTTCTATCAGCTTGTTTTTATCCCCACTTTTATTACTGTTATTCATCTCAATATGATGTAGTTTTACATGCCGCACAAAATTAGAAATAATCCAATGCCTTCCATTTTTCAACAGTGAGCTTGCTATCGTGACAAAACTTCCATTTTTACTTCGATTTTTGCACATACCGCATTTTATTTTTGCATTATTTCCTTCAAGTACTATATCCAAAGAAGTTAATGAAATAAGTTCTTGTATTTTCTGCATGGTGTTATTCTTATCGCTCTTCAATGTGTTTGTGACCCAAGTATGAATTTGTTTTACAATTCTTTCTTTTTCATCACTTGTCTCCTCAATTGTTTTTTTAGACAAAATTTGACTCGTAGTGGATACCTTCCTTGGTGCTTTCTCACTCTTCTCATTAGGGATACGTCTGGAAAAATCTTCTTTATGATTGGATAGCAGGTAGTTCTTCATTGAAAAAAATATTTTTACATGGCCGGGAAGTATTTTGAACTTGTCCTTACTATGCTGATATATGCCGTAAAAGTACAGACATAAAAGAATTTTCTCCAATAATGGACTGCATGTCTGACCGTGCAAACTTTTCTATATCGTGAATATCTGACATTTCAATTTGGGTTATTGCAATTGAATTATCAAATCCACAAAGACTCATTATGTTAATTAAGTATGTTGGAAACTCACGTTTTAAAGAGTTTTGCATTTTTACCCAAAATGCATTTTTTGAGACATTTTTGTCAACGGTTGCATGAGTTGGAGAGTTTAAATTTTCACTGCCAACTAAGTTTACCTGAAAATAAAATACCAAGAATAATACTTTAGATAATAAAAGCCGGAAGATGTTTCATTTAATTTTTAATAGTACATATATTACTCAGCCAGTGATCGATTCAGAATTTTAATCACAGGTGGATCCACTTAACTCACGAGCTGTAGGCGAGTGAGGTAAGGTCCATGAGTGATTAACATTCAGTTCCCTCACGCGTGAAGTAAGTTTACCATTTTTTCCAATTTTAAAAGTTAAAATAAAAAAACAACAAATTTTAAAATTAAAATAAAAAAACAACAATTTTTAAAAGTTTCGTTCATATCAAAGATCGTTGAATGCACATAGTTGCCGGAGATAAATTTAATATCCATAGTGACGGGCACAAATAAATCAACAATTTTTCTCGAATGGTCTGATTCCGTTTACCTGGTGTTTTTGAGTTGAAAGTATGGAAGAACTGGTAGAAGAAATGGATACAACGCCTCCAGATGTTGAAGAAGAAGCCCAGACTGCAGCTGGAAAGTTGCTGACTACAAAATTTGAAGAAAGATATCGTAAACAATACGATACTTTTGACCAATGATCAAAGTTTTTACCTCACTTATGATTAAAATTTTTTGATCACAGTATGAACGAAGACCAACTTTCATGGTTACTAAACAATGATTAAAACATAATTTTAACGATTGGAAAAAATTATTATCTGCATGCATGAACATAAAAACAAAAAATATATACTTACATTTCGACTTAAATCAAGATTCGGAACGTCACCCATTTTTTCTTTTCAGTTAAGGCATAAACGACAAGAAATCTCTGCAAATTAGGCCGGGAATAGCAGTGGTTGCTCCGATGATTGCACACTGCACCATGAGTTGGCGCGAAGAGACTTCATTGGTTTAGTCAAGGTTAACAAAACCGTGCAGATTTCAAATAGAATTCAATTAAATTTACAAGAATTCAAAAAGAGTTCACACGAATTCACAGAGAGTTCGCGCAAATTCACAGAGAATTCACGCGAATTAACATGAATTCAAGAATTTAGACGGAATTCATAAAAACATCAAGAAGTTCAAATGAGTTCCTATGATTTCAGAAATTTGCAAAGATTTCTGATGGAATTCACCTCAAGTGAACAGCAGAATTCACGAGTGATTAACCTCTCGAATTATTTAATTGTAGAAAAAATAAACAATAAAAATGTGCTTCAATGTTTTGTAGCCTAACCATCGATAAAAATAAACTCAAAATCGTAGAATTTTCAAAGTGTAAAACTATAAAATTAATTTAAATAGAAAAAAAGACCCGGCGCCTCCACCATATATGGCACTATAATATTATTTTGTGAAACTTTCTAAATCAAACAAATATCTATTCTAGAAAAAATATCACAATAAACAAAGCTAACACACATACATATTAGTCATAACACTTACTATTCTTTGTGACAGACGAGAAAATCTAAATTCAACTCACAATTTTTCAAAAAATAACGTTCCTGAACAATTTCAAAACAGACTATGCACATGTAATTTTTTGTAAAAATTTTCGCAAGCATTTTTTGACATTTAACAACAAGACGGAATGACGGCTGCAGAATTAACAAATATAAAATATTAACAAAAACTGTATAAAAGGCAGAAAACAGTATATAATATTCCAAAACATTTTCGAGTACCAGGGTGTCGTGAAATATTGATTTTTGATAAGTCGTATCAGCAGATACCCTTAGTATAATGTTAAATCATAATCAAGTTTTACGACTACCACAAATTTGGTCAAACATAAAATATCACTTAAACTATTCGAAAGAAAAATAACCACAGCACCAATCGCAAAAATTTTTCTTATGACGAATAGAGTTTTTTGTAAAAAAGAATGCTTTAGGAAAATTTATTGGTTATACGTCGGCTTTAATTCATGAAATATTATACACAAATCACTCGGAACGATATCAGGACACTTGGCGATTGTAAAAGCCTTTCATAAAATTAAAAATAGATTTTACTGGGGCGGTCTCCAAAAATATGCAGAAAAATGTGTAAAAGGTGCACGCATTGCCAAGCTCGAAAGGGAAAGTACAGTAAAAGGAAAATCGTTTAGTGCGTCATTTTTGCTTTACTAGAACATATATGTTAACAGACTATGAATTTTCGATTGGTTTTTATTAATACTGACTATATAACTTTTGTTCCAAATTCTAAAATTGACACTAATTAATTACTAAACCATAATGGTATTTTTCATAACCTATAACATTAAATATGCATTAAATTTTAAAACGTTTTAGATATATTTATTTTCTCTAATTTCTTGTTCCTCCATCATCTTCTTTTCTTGCATATAGTGATACATATCACAATTTGCCACAAACTCCATAACACTCTTCAAATTTTCCCCCTCCATGTTACCACCTTCTGTGTTAAAATCTGGCAACTTCTTTTCATTCTCGACCAAATTTTCTTCCGTTTTGTCTTCCTTTTTTAAAACCAGTTTAATAATTTCTTCCAAGACATTAACAAAACCAATTACTGAAAGACCTAGAAGAAACCCCAAAGAACCACCAACATCTGACAAGAAAATGTTCCAGTCGTAACTAATGACTTCTGTGAGATCTGTAACCAAGTCGGAAGCGAAATAAATGCTAATGGTGCTAGATGGTGACAAAATGGTGTCTGCATCTTTCCTGCTTTCAATCTGGTAGTAGTAGATCGAGTTATTACAAGCATTCACGCAGTTACATTTTTGCAAAATATCTTCTCTGGAATCATGACATCAGTTACCGATTTGACGTGTGTCTAGTTACTACCTCTTAAATTCTCCAAACAAATTGTTCACTGTGTTTATGGCTGATGAATTGATACACTCTGGATATTCATTTTCTAATTGTCTTAGCCAAGGAACTTTGCAGCCAGCTGCTTTGGCAGCGGCATTGTGAAGACACTTCTCTTCACACTGAAACAATGACTGACCAGTTTTGATCATCATTTTCACTTTAGTATACTTACTTTAGATTTACTATAGGCTGGATCATCTAAACAAGGATCGCTTGTCGTTGATATTTGGTTATAAGTTTGAACAGTTAAAGTTAGATGAACGATTTCTGCACTTTCTATGTATAAGTAATCTGTATTAATAGTAAGATCATCTTTGACGTTGTTTTGGTCGTGGATATGGATTTCGAACCCAGAGGTAGATTGACCGTTATCGTCTTTGGTTTTCTCTTTGGTTGTATGCTTGAGGTACAACCAGTATCCTGTGCTCACGGAAAAAGTGTCCGCTGTTTCCTTGGGAATGATGGTGTGGCAAAGACCGCGATCCGAGTAGTATGAACTAGTGAAGTTAATGTCTAAAAACGGGCGCATGAAAATCCATATTGTTATGTGTACCACTACACCAATAGGTACTTACTTTCGCCCAAACCAGAACCCTTATAACCATACAGTGGAATCGTCTCGTCGAGACTATAGGTTGTTTCATTCATAAATTCTTCAAGTGTATAACTATCAAACCGGAAAAACTTGAAAGTATCATAAGCTGCTAAGTCCCCAATTACGGATCTCAATCCATATAGCTAAAATTTACACACTTAGTACTTTAAACAACATATTTTAAGCTACCTACCGGAAACAAATGACTTTTGAACTTCGGTCGTCTGCAGACGGTCACTGCCGGGTATTTAATAGTATCGTTTCGTCTAAACTTATAGTACGACGTAATAGGTGGATGCATGATTTTATTAACACATTCTGAAAGCTAGAGACAATTTTATGTTGCGAGAATCCCGAAAACGATAATTTACCTGATAGAGCGTGATGCAGACGCACACAACCAAGAGAATTAATTTGACTAATTGTCGAGGGTCTGTTAAACACTCTTTGACTTTGACGAACGCCATCGCGGTTATCAGAAGGTAAAGTACATTTCAGACATTTGGATTCAAAATGACGCTCTATCTACTTTATCTCTGATTTATTGGATTAATCTTTTTGCATTGTAAATTATGTCTTGGCGTTTATTGACAACGCTAGAGCACACCTGGACGCATTTTGCTGAGCTTTTACGTGTGTTGTTAATACACTATTTTGCTATGTGTGGAAATTTACAGCTGCTTCAGTTCTGCGAAGGCTTTATTTAATTTCGTGTCGTAATTTTTTCTTGCATATCTAATTTCGTGTAAACAGTATCTAAAATTGATTCAATGAATTTTTCCATGTTTGTATTCATTTCTGGAAATACTTTTTCTCGCTACACTGACAATCAAAATCTTTAAAACTGTGAACACTTTGGTAATGATTTTCGTAAAAAAGCTCTATCGGCGCAGTTGCGACTTACCCATCTAGTATATGTATGTCTGGTCCAAATTAGTTTTTCTTGTTCGAGTTTCGTAAAACGTAACTAATATACGATTGTTTTAGTTTAAAAAAGTTAATGCAATGTTAAAGTATTATAATGAACGGAAGTTCATCGTTCTGACTTTAAAATTAAATGTTAATGAATGAATGAATCACTGAAATAAACACACATAAATAAAACTTGGATAAATTTGACGCTGATGTGACTTATAAAGAAAATAAATACGCATGACTAACAGGTTAATAAAAGAATGACTATGGAAAACTTGGTGGTATTATTCTTGTCGTTGATCTTATTGTTATAATTTTATATTTTTATACCAAAAAAAAAAAAATTAAATGCCCACATGAACAAGTTCTATCAATTTTTTACAAAGTAATGTAAAAACAAAGAATATATATGTAGATATACTTTCTCAAGTATATTATAAAATATTTAAAAATTGTTTGCTACTATAAAGTAGAGTCCACGAAATAGTGAACATTGTCTGTAAGTGTATATTGGAAGCCCCCAGTAAACTGCTGATGGTTTACATTGAAACATTTCAATCTCCATAAATCAAAAAATTTTAAAATTCGAAAAATTGAAAAATTGAAATACTGAAAAATCGAAAGATCAAAAGATCAAAAAATCGAAAAATTGAAATAAAAAAACGGAAAAGCGGAAGACTGATAAAGCGAAATAGCCAAAATAAAACATCGAAAAGTTATAAATTGAAAATCTGATAAATCGAGAAACTGAACAGTCAAAAACATCCAAATCTCGATAAATCGGGAAATCAAAACATTGAAAAATCGAAAAATTTTAAAAATGAAAAATCAACAATTTGAGAAAACGAAAAACAAAATTGAAAAACACAATCTAAAACCGGGAGGTCGAAAAATCGAAAGAGGAAGAAATCAAACATTTGAAAAATTCGAAAAATTGAAATATCGAAGAACTGAAATCCAGAAGTCAAAAATCGAAAAGTCGAAACTGAAATATCGAAAAACTGAAGAATGGAAAAACTGAGAAATCCTAAATCTGAATTGTCAAAATTCTGAGTATCTGAAAAGTTTAAAAATTGAGAAATCCAAAAATCAAAAAAGAAAAGTCAACAAATCGGAACCCTAATAAAATCGAAAAATTGAAAAATCAAAAACCTGATAAATTAAAAAATTGTATAATTGAAGAACAGGAAAATCTAAACAGTTGAAAGTGAAGAAATGGAAAAATCGAAACATCGATTAATTGAAAAATCGAAAAATCTCAAAAAATCAAAAAGTCAAAAACGTGAAGTTGAAAAATCAAAACTTTAAAAAATTGAAAAACTGAAAAATCAAAAACCTAAAAAATTGAAAATTTAAAAAATCAAAAAATTTAAAAATTCGAAAAATTGAAAAATCGAAATACTGAAAAACCGAAAGATCAAAAGATAGAGAAATCGAAAAGTCCCGAAATCGAAAAATCGAAAAATTGAGAAACCGAAATAGGCCAAAATCGAAAAAACCGAAAGTAAAAAGTTGCACAATTGGATAAAGCGAAATAGCCAGAATAAAACATCGACAAGTTGTAAATTGAAAAACTGATAAATCGAGAAACTGAACAATCAAAAACATCCAAATCTCGATAAATAAAATTGAAAAACAAAATCTAAAACCGAGAGAACGAAAAATCTAAAAAGGAAAAAATCAAACAATTGAAAAATTCGAAAGCTTGAAAAATTGAAATATCGAAGAACTGAAATGAAAAATCGAGAAATCGAAAAATCTAAAATTTTAAAAATTGAAAAATTAAAATATCTAAAAATTTAAAAATCTGAAATTTAAAAATCTAAAACGAAAAAGTAAAAAAATTGACACATCGAAAAATCCAGAAGTCAAAAATCGAAAAGTCGAAGAATCGAAATATTGAAAAATCCCAAAACTGAAATATCGAAAAACTGAAAATGAAAGAAAAACTGAAGAATGGAAAAACTGAAAAATCCTAAAACTGAATTTTCAAAATTATGAGTATCTGAAAAGTTTAAAAATTGAGATATCCAAAAATCAAAAAAGTCAAGTCGAAACACTAAAAAAATCGAAAAATTCGAAAATCAAAAATCTGATAAATTAAAAAATTGTAGAATGGAAGAATAGAAAAATCTAAACAGTCGGAAGTGAAGAAATGGAAAAATCGAAACATTGATTCATTGAAAAATCGAAAAATTGAAAAATTGCAAAATTGTAAAGTCGAAAAATTGAGTAGGTAACAAATAATCGGAAAAATCTCAAAACTAAAATTTCGAAAAATTGAAAAATGAAAGAAAACTAAAAAATCTCAAAACTGAACTACCTAAGAAATAAGAAATTAAAAAACTTAAAAATTGAGACATCAAAAAGTCAAAAACGTGAAGTTGAAAAATCAAAACTTTAAAAAATTGAAAAACTGAAAAATCAAAAACCTAAAAATTTGAAAAATCAAAAAATAAAAAAAATTTAAAAATTCGAATAATTGAAAAATTGAAATTCTGAAAAATCGAAAGACCAAAAGACAAAGAGTCGAAAAATCGAAAAATTGAGAAACCGAAATAGGCCAAAATCGAAAAAACGGAAAGTTAAAAGTTGCAGAATTGGAAAATCGAAAAATCTAAAAGCGGAAAAATAAAAAAACGGAAAAACGGAAAACTGATAAAGCGAAATAGCCAAAATAAAACATCGAAAAGTTGTAAATTGAAAAACTAATAAATCGAGAAACTGAACGATCAAAAACATCCAAATCTCGATAAATCGGAAAATCAAAACATTGAAAAATCGACAATTTGAAAAAACGGAAAATACAATTGAAAAACAAAATCTAAAACCCTGAGGTCGAAAAATCGAAAGAGGAAGAAATCAAACATTTGAAAAATTCGAAAGCTTGAAAAATTGAAATATCGAAGAACTGAAATGAAAAATCGAGAAATCGAAAAATCGAAAATTTTAAAAATTGAAAGATTAAAATATCTAAAAATTGAAAAATCTAAAATTTAAAAATCGAAAACGAAAAAGTAAAAAAAATCCAGAAGTCAAAAATCGAAAAGTCGAAGAATCGAAATATTGAAAAATCCCAAAACTGAAATATCGAAAAACTGGAAATGAAAGAAAAACTGAAGAATGGAAACACTGAGAAATCCTAAAACTGAATTGTCAAAATTCTAAGTATCTGAAAAGTTTAAAAATTGAGAAATCCAAAAATCAAAAAAGTGAAGTGGAAAAATCGAAATCCTAAAAAAATCGAAAAATTGAAAAATCAAAAACCTGATAAATTAAAAAATTGTAGAATTGAAGAACAGAAAAATCTAAACAGTCGAAAGTGAAGAAATGGAATAATCGAAACATCGATTAATTGAAAAATCGAAAAATTGAAAAATTGCGAAATTCTAAAGTCGAAAAATTGAGTAGGTAAGAAATAATCGGAAAAATCCCAAAACTAAAATTTCGAAAATTTGAAAAATGAAAGAAAAACTGAAAAATCTCAAAACTGAACTATCTAAAAACTAAGAAATTAAAAAACTTAAAAATTGAGAAATCAAAAAGTCAAAAACATGAAGTCGAAAAATCAAAACATTAAAAAATTGAAAAACTGAAAAATCAAAAACCTAAAAAATTGAAAAATTGAAAAATAAAGCAGTGAGAAATCGAAAAACTGAGATGTTATAAAAGTTAAATTTGAGAAATTACAAAAACTAAATATTTAAAAATCATAAAATTGAAGAGGAGAAATATTGAAAATCGTCAAATTGAAAAATTGAGAAATTGTAAAAACGAAAAATTGAATAATAAATAATCTGAAAAATGAAAAAACTCAAATTTCGAAATATTAAAAAATGAAACAAAAACTGAAGAATGGAAAAACTGAAAAAATCTCGCAACTGAAATATATAAAAACTGAGAAATTAAAAAACTGAAAAATTGAGGAATTAAAAAGTCAAATAAATGAAGTCGAAAAATCAAAACCTAAAAAATTGGATAATCAAAAACCTAACAAATTGAAAAATTGAAGAACTGAAGAAATGAAAAATCGAAAAACTGAAAGTTCATAATTAAAGTCAAATTTGAAAAATTGAAAAATCAAAATATTTTTAAATCGTAAAATTATAGAGAAAAATTGAAAAATTGAAAACCGAAAAATTGAAAAATTGTAAGATCGAAAAATTGAAAAACAATAAATAAGCTGAAAAATCCCGCAACTCAAATTTACAAAAATTGAAAAATGAAAGAAAAACTCAAAAATGGAAAAACTGAAAAATCTCAAAACTAAAATATATAAACATTGAGGAATTAAAAAATTAAAAAATCGAGAAATCAAAAAGTCAAAACGTGAAGTTGAAAAACAAAACTTTAAAAAATTGAAAAACTGAAAAATTAAAACTTTAAAAAATAGAAAAATTGAAAAATTAAAGTAATGAAAAATCGAAAAACTGAGATGTTATAAAAGTTAAATTTGAGAAATTGCAAAAAATAAATATTTAAAAATCATAAAATTCAAGAGGAGAAATAATGAAAAAATTGTAAAATCGAAATATTGAATAATAAATAAACTGAAAAATTCTAAAACTGAAATATCCAAAAACTAAGAATCTAACAATTTGAAAAATTGGGAAATCGAAAAATCAAAAAGTGAAGTCGAAAAATCCAAAACCCGGAAAAATGAAAAAATTAAAGAATTGAAGTACTGAAAAATCGAAACAGTTCCAAGACAAGAAATGGGAAAATCAAAACATCAATTTATTGAAAAATCGAAAAATTTAGAATTTAGAAAAGTCGAAAATTGAAAATTTGAAAAATCGAAATATTTGAAAATCGTAAAATTGAAGAGGAAAATTGAAAAATTGAGAAATTGTAAAATCGAAAAATTGAATAATAATAAATAATCTAAAGAATCCCAAAACTGAAATTTCGAAAAATTGAAAAATGAAACAATAACTGAAGAATGGAAAAAGTGAAAAAATCTTACAACTGAAATATATAAAACTGAGAAATTAAAAAACTGAAAAATTGTGAAATTAAGAAGTCAAAAAAGTGAAGTAGAAAAATCAAAACATAAAAAAAATTGAAAAATTGAATAATCAAAACCTAACAACTTGAAAAATTGAAGAATTGAAGAAATGAAAAATCGAAAAATTGAAAGTTTATAAAAGTCAAATTTGAAAAATTGCAAAATCCAAATCTTTAAAAATCGGAAAATTGACAATTTAGAAAAGTCAAAAATTGAAAAATTGAAAAATAGCAAATTTGAAAATCGTAAAATTAAAGAGAAAAATTGAAAACATTTGAAATTGAAACATTGGAAAATTGAAACATTGAAAATCGAAAAATTGAAAAATTGAGAAATTGTAAAATCGAAAAATTGAATAATAATAAATAAGTTGAAAAATCCCACAACTGAAATTTCCAAAAATTAAAAAAATGAAAGAAAAACTGAAGAATGGAAAAACTGAAAAATCTCAAAACTGAAAATATCTCAAAATTGAGAAATAAAAAATTGAAAAATCGAGAAATCAAAAAGTCAAAAAAGTGAAGTCGAAAAATCAAAACCTTAAAAAAGGGGAAAATTGAAAAATCAAAAACCTAAAACATTGAAAAATTTAAGAATTGGAGAAATGAAAAATCGAAAAACCGGGAAAAACGTAAAATTGAATTATTGAAAAATTGAGAAATTGTAAAATCGAAAAATTGATACATTGTAAAATAGAAAAATTGAATAACAAACTGAAAAATCCCAAAACTGAAACATCCAAAAACTGAGATATTAAAAAATTGAGAATTCTAGAAATCAAAAACCTGAAAAATTGAATACTTGAAAAACTGAAAAATCGAAACAGTTAAGAGGACAGCTGCAGACTAGTATAAAGCAATAAGTCAGGGTTAACCGAAGTTGACTGAAAGTCTGTTTTTTGAATATTTCATTAAATGATAATTGATAAATACCATTTTAGCATTTTACCATTGTACTTTTTTGGTAAAATGAAGAAAGTATAGAATTAATAATAAAACTCTTCATTATATCATTCATGAATTATGATTGATTAAGAGTTATTTATGAGGTTATGAAATTAGCTATACCACCCGTCGTGAGTCGCATTTTTTCACAGCTGTTTAATGACCAAGCAACATAAAAAAGTTGTATCTAGGTTTTGACCTATCGAAGTCAGATCTAAATTCGTTTGATTCCTCGAGTTTCTTCACGGACTTCTTTAAACGAAATAGTTGTCGGTGTATATTCACCGTAAAAGTAATGGAAAATTGTCTCAGTTTAAAAAAGGTAACGACAATGTTAAGGTTGCCATAATATATACAAGTTCATCGTACTGAATCTAAAATTAAATTTTAATGAATTAATGAATCACTAAAATAAACCGGCATAAATAAAACTTGGATAAACCATTTGGAAGTTGGCGTGAGTGATAAAAAGAAACAAATATGGATGACCAATATGAATAAATAAAAGAAATTATGGAGTGTACTTAAAAAAGAATGCTTTTGAAAAGTTTTGTTGTCTCATTATTCTCATCAATGATGTTATTTGAAAACGTTTATCCTACGTGTGGTCTCTAAAATTTTCTCTACGATCTTTTTTAATATGTATCTACTAGTAACTTAAAAATTGACCCATTGCCTATATTATAGAATCTCCAACTTTATGGTATATAGTGCGTCCACAAAGTCTGAAATTAAACATACAATATATACTCTCGACAATTTAGCTTTTGGGTATTCCTAAATATGTATAGTAGCTAACAAGAATTAAAACAAAGATAGTTGAAGAAAATTTTTATTCCATAAAACTTGTTGGTTCTTTTTAAAGTATTTCTACATTTCTAAGATCTACTTTGTTTTTCTAACATTGTGCATATATATACATATACATATATAGTTATTATTAAAAAACGAGATGTTTGTTTTTTAAAATTCTTCCATTATTTGCATTTCCAAAAATAAACATCTACAAAAATTCCTCATACCTACTTAAACATTCATTACGTACATCTTTTATTCTTGCTGCTATCAACATTTTTGGATTTCAAAATATTTTTGAAAGCGGAGCTCCCTCTACTGTAATTCGACTAGAAACGCCAATAAAAACCAGGACACGCACATTTCATACTTACAAACTTTATATAAGTACAACAACGATACAAGTATCGACAACTATATTCGTGACTTACTTATCTTACACTAAAAATAAATAAATAAAATCGGCAATTATACAATAATTACAAAATATCAACATCATTGGTAAAATCTTTACAAACTATATATGGCAACCAACGCTACAAGAACGATACTCATCACACTTTCAACCTTGAAACCTACATTCCTCTTCTCAATGGTAATTGTTTTGATCGTCGTACTATTTACCTCAAACGTAGAATCGCAAGCAGTCCTTCTAATCGCATCCGCGACCTTGGCTTTAAATATCCTAAAGTTGACCTCATTCTCATCCAAAAACTTATACATAAACGTGGGCAGCCGATCCGACAAAACCCACAAGACATCATTACTATCAACCTTAATATCATTGGGAAACACCATGGTGACATTATTCATAAAAACTCTCCCTTGCGAGTGCATAGTATACTCCGCATTCGTGGTCCTCCAACACGCCACAGCATTCAGATTCAACAAAGCGTAAAACAGAACTCCTGTGTTCTGGTCCAGGAAAGACGTCCCACTCTGGCTCTTAGGCCCTCTGCTCCCCAAATTTCTAAACTTGTGGAAGTTCTTATCGGAGACGTCTTCCCGCAGGTACTTGGTGCTCACGGCAAATTCGTGAGCGCTACTCATGGGGTGGAAGTACAACGTACTGTAACCTTCAGCGTCCGGCTTAGATAGCGCCATCCCGAAAATGCCGTCGTTCCAACGGAAATCGATCCCAGTAACGCTGAAATCGCACATCAAGGGGTCGATGTGGAAATAGTGGTGTTTGACCTTCCAGCTGGTGTTGTTCTTCCAGGAATAGACGACGATTGCAGGGTGGTCACCCAAGTCTCCCAAATAAGCAAAACTGTTGCTGCAGTTGTGGTCTTCTACCGCTATGTTAGCGAAGAAGCTGTCTTTGCTGGTCTGGTTTTCCGGTATTTGGTACTTTCGCATGAGGGTGTTGGTGGAGAGGTCGTAAATAAGAAGAGTGGTGGGTTGGTGGATTTTGGCTTCGCCGAGGATGTCTTCTTCGCCAGTGTCTAGCACCCAGAGTCTTCCACACTTGTCGGCACGCATTCTGAAGGGGGAGATGATTTCAGGGGAGCCCGAAAGGTTGTGGGCTTGCCAGTTGGGATAAGGGTGGAGTTTGGGGGAGTCCATGGGGTCTGAAAGAAAACAGAGGTAGTAACACTTAATTACACTTAAAAATTAACGTTTACCGCTTAGTTTGATGTAGCCGAGGGAGGCTGCAACCCCCTTGCGCCATCTTGGCACAGTTATGAATAAACGATCGTCGTGGACTTCCAAACCTAAAGGTAGATTATTTGCGGGAGTGAATTCGCCACTTTTTATTGCTTCTTGTCGAGCTTCTTCCGATGGGTAAGCAAAGTCTAATTGTTTCCATTGATAGGCTACTTCAAGGTTGTCCATGGCGAAGGTCACGCCGAAGAGGAGTGGTAATATGTATGCGGGCCCCATTATCTAGAAAATAAAAGTGCAATTACGTATGGATTTACTCTAACAAGTGTTGGTATTTGAAATAAGAAATAAATTTGAAATTCTTGCATAACTGGTGTACGTGGAACGTACTGAGTAGTTTATTAAAATGCAAATTGTTTCAATATTACAACTACGTGTTATTCACGATGATTAAAGTTGAATTTTTATGGAAAGGAATGCACAATATCAACATTACGAGTTTCTAGACTTACATAATTTACGAGAAAATCACGGAAACGCAGAAAGTAATTCCCGGATTTTCCTATTGCAGTAGCAGTAGGTAACTTCACTGATCAAAGATTTCCTTCATTTCTAACTATTAAAACACCTTTATTTATAATGAAAGATTCACCGATACGGCCACACCCTCGTTATCTTTTATTTCTTGATTGATACAAATACCACGAATCAATTTGCTGTTACATTTCCAATTTCCAGCTCGTCTGGCGTATTATAGCGCTGTTTATTATTGCTTGTCATTTATTCATTGTTTACTGCCTGTCCTAGTTCCATCATTACTAAAATTGATTTTGTGATCAATTATTGAGATACAAATTTCTTAGCTTGTGTTATTGTGTCTAAATGAAATGTTCATCTTCTGTGGAAGTAAAAGACCAAAACTTGTGGTGGAAATATTTCTGTGGAGGTTTAGTTTTGTGTAAAACCAAAGCTCTATTACTTCATTACTTTTTGCTTCCCAAGTGTAAGCTAAGGAATTATTGTAATCGATCTTTTCTCGACGTTTCATGCCTCTCTCTCAAATTTTGTATATATATTAGGAATGTCATGTTCACCGTCTATAGGTAAGAAACTAAAATTGACCAACGTGGTTATTAAGTTAGTTTTACATTTTCCTTATCATTATCTTTGCAGGAACATCCTGTATGATTCAGAAACATGTTCTCAAAAATATTTTAAAATATTAACATTTTTGCTATTTATTGTCATGATTATTACATCATCAGGCTCGTTATTCTGTCAAACGGCGAATAAATGGTGGATTTACACTCTACTAACATGGGAAATCGTGTCAGGGTAACCTAAACAAAGGTTTCTCATTTTATCAGAACGCTGATGGTTTTTTATTTCCGTATATAACGATTATGGGTCGATAATCATAAACAGTAATATCTATGTACACTCGCAATACTAAAAGCTCCTACATTTATGAGTGAGGAAATATTTCAACTTTTACCATTATCCGTTGTTTTTTGTTTAAAATCAACTGATAATAATAATATTCACTATTTCTTGAAATTGTAGTTTATAGTAATTTACTCGAAGACATTAAAGTGTATTATTATTTTAACAGTTTTATTTTAAATCAGTAAATGTTAGACATAACTACCTAAATTAAAAAATAGTCAACGTAAATCACAAAATAAAGCGGACGAAATTCGAACAAATGACCCTTACGTCAGCACTGAAATTAAGCAGAAATTTAAAGAATCATCCAATATAATAATTATCTAAATAATTTTAAGCACCTTGTTAAAACAATTCTAGAAAAAGACAAGCCCAGAAGAATATTTTTAAACAAATATTTATTAAATTTTACGATGACGTTATTAACCTTGAAGAGGGGATGCACAAATAACTTTTAATCGTTTTAATCCGTATCATATGGTGTAGAATCTAAAGAAATATAAATTTGTTTATACAAATTTTAGGTTCTGTAGTGTTTAACGTTTATGTTGTTGTACAATTTCTTGTCTGTCTGTCTGTCTGTCTGTCTGTCTGTCTGTCTGTTTGTCTGTTTGCCACCTGATAATTCCGGTTTATGAATTCGGCTTATGTTTTTCCGCTAGGCATCCAAATTTTCGCAAAAAAGTCTACACTAGTACACTACTGAGCATTCAGTATCGCATTTGCCAAGTTTACTACATAACTGGTTTTATCTATATTTGTTTTACTTTATAGAGGTTATCACAAAAGCTGCAAAATTTCGCACAATTAAATTGAATAACTTTTTAAAGAATTGGCATAATCTTCGATTATTTTTTTTACAGTGTGACTAGTATTACATTATCTATATTTTTTTTATTTTCTCAAAAACTTGAAAATGCAGTAATGTAGTGCCCGCCTATGTTTAATGATAATAAAATAGGAATAATCATAATAACAGCTACTTACCCAAAATAATATTCGTAATGTTTTGCCCGATTGTAGTATAATAAATAATAATTTTAATCGCCCTTTCTGTTTTGAAGAGAACTTGCTACGTGCTTAATAGACGCACTCTTCCAAATTTTCAAACATAATATCGAGGATAAACATATGCTGTGCGGACTGCGAAGAAACTGTATTTGCTCGAAGACACTTTAGGGGTGAGGTAATTCTGTACAATTATTAAAAATAAAAAAAAACTGGTCAACAGAACTTCCCTCGCTTCTGAACTACGGTCCAACAAATACTGCATCTCTGAAAAATTATAAAATTTGATTTTGCGGAATTTTGCTTTTTCGTGGTAACATCTATGGAGTAAAAACAATATGGAAAGTACTAGTCACACTCTAATAGAAAAAAAAAAGGGCAGTTGGTATCCCCGAGAAGGTTTCACATTAAAAAAAAAGATAGTTGGTGCCCCCGAGAAGGTTTCACATTCTTTAAAAAAAAGACATTTAGGGCTCCCGAGAAGGTCTCACATTATTAAAATAAGACAGTTGGGATCCCCGAGAAGATTTTACATTAAAAAAAAAAGTTGGGAGCCCCGAAAAGGTTTCACATTCTTAAAAAAAGACATTTAGGCCCCCCGAGAAGGTTTCACGTTATTAAATTAAGACAGTTGTTACCCCCAAGAAGGTTTTACATTAAGAATAAAAAAAAAAGTTGGGAGTCCCGGGAAGGTTTCACATTCTTACAAAAAAAAAATACACTGGGCACCCCCGAAATGGTTTTAAATTTTTAAAAATGACAGTTGGGACCCTCGAAAAGATTTCACATTAAAAAAAACAATTGGGCCCCCCGAGAAGGTTTTATCTTAAAAAAAAAGACAGTTGGGACCCCCGGGAAGGTTTTGGCTTATTTAAAAAAGGATAGTTGGTATCTACTCCCGAGAAGGTTTCACATTTTTAAAAAAAGGCAGTTGAGACACCCGAGGTTTTACATTTTTAAAAAAAGATAGTTGGTACCCCCGAGAAGGTTGGACATTCTTAAAAAAATTACATTTAGGGCCCCCGAGAAGGTTTCACATTATTAAAATAAGATAGTTGGGACCTTCGAGAAGGTTTTACATTAAAAAAAAAATTGGGAGCCCCGAGAAGGTTTCACATTCTTACAAAAAAAAGACATTTAGGGCCCCCGAGAAGATTTCGCATTTTTAAAATAAGACAGTTGGGACCCCCAAGAAGGTTTTACATAAAAAAAAAGTTGGGAGCCTCGAGAAGGTTTCACATTCTTACAAAAAAAAGTATACTGGGCACCCCCGAGAAGATTTCACATTAAAAAAAACAGTTGGGTCCAACGAAAAGGTTTTATTTAAAAAAAAAACAGTTGGGATTCCCGACAAGGTTTCACAATAAAAAAAAGACATTTGGGGTCCCCGAGAAGGTTTTGGCTGAAAAGGACAGTAGGTACCCCCGAGAAGGTTTCACATTATTAAAATAAGACAGTTGGGACCTCCGAGAAGGTTTCACATTCTTAAAAAAAAAAAATACATTTGGCGCCCCCGAGAAGATTTTACATTTTTTAAAATGACAGTTGGGACCCCTGAGAAGGTTTCACATTAAAAAAAACAATTTAGCCCCTTTGGAAGGTTTTATATTTTTAAAAAAGACCGTTGAGACCCCCGAAAAGATTTCACATTAAAAGAAAAGACTTTTGAAGCCCCCGAGAAGGTTTCGCGTTCTTTAACAAAGGACAGTTGGCACCCCTGAGAAGCTTTTACATTAAAAATAAGACATTTGGCGCCCTCGAGAAGGTTCCACATTTTTAAATAAAGAGGGGTGTATTCTCACCCTTTCGAGACAGTGCAGTGGGGTAATTTCATCAGAAAAAAATTTGTTATAACGTCATAAACATAGGTAATACACAATACAAGAGAAACAGAGAAAAAAATACGGAAGGCTATAAGTCTGGAATCGAACGCGCGACATCTGGTCCGCATTTCTGACTCGTAACCATTAGGCTAATGATAAGCTGTTATTATACCGTGCGTTATGTTTTTGAAAAAAATTGGATGGTTAGGAAAAACCAGCATTTAACCATCTACATGTGATTTCTACTATACTATGTACAAAATTCATAACAATTGATGCAGCAGTTTCGGAGATTACGTGTTAAAAAAAATGGATACAGACACCAGACGGAAACAAACAGACAGACAGACAGATGGACATAGGGAAACGGGATACTAATTTTTTCGTACACTAGGGGTCACGAAACGTCGAGAATATATAAAAGTGGCTATTCGTCCGATGGACTCGATTACTATACTTCCTTAGCTTACGCAGGGTAAATAAAAATACAAAGACCGAAGTTGTGCGGCGAAACCCCCATATTTTAAATAGCTGCCATCATTTTCCACAGTGCAGTTTTCTGTCATATTTATGGATTAATGGTAAATTTGTATAGGGAAAGATCGATTTTGCAATTACGCTCCGCCCCTCAGTCTGACAACCAATGAAGAATTCGCCACGATTGAGATCGAGACGAATGGGTGGGGCTTCTCTTTGGGTTTTCTTTTTTTAATTAATACATTTTGTATAACACGCTTACTTAAGAACATATTTCCCATGGTAATTTCTCGTAAAAAAATATCGATTTTACAGTTAAACTCCGCCCCTCCGCTTTCGACGAATAAAAAAATCATCAGAATTGAGATAGGGCGGGTGGGCGGGGCTTATATTTTGCCTTTTTTTTTTCTTAATATACGTAGCCATTTTTTCACAACAAGAAGCTTAAAACATGGTTAAAATGGTGGATTTTTGCAAGGAAATACGAATGTTGCATTTATAGGGAAAAATGGATATTTCCTTATACAAATTTTCCATTTTAAACATATTTTAAGTTTCATGTTGTGAAAAGAAGTCTACAATTATTAAAACAAAAAGGCAAAATGTAAGCCCGCCCACCCGCCCTATCTCAATTGTGATGATTTTTTCTTATTCGCCGTGAACCAAGTGGGCAGAGCTTAACTACAAAATACTTATTTCTTTACAACAAATTAAAAACATGTTTTTGAGTATAGTGTTGTTTTGCCCTTTTTTTCTCAATATACATGGCCATCTTTTCACAAGAAGAAGCTTAAAACATGGTTAAAATAGTAAATTTTTGCAAGGAAATATGGATTTTGCAATTATGAGGTGGAGCCTAATTGCAAAATCGATATTTCCTTATACAAATTTTCCATTTTAAACATGTTTTAAGTTTCATATGGTGAAAAAAATTCTACGGATATTAAAATAAAAAGGCAAAATGTAAGCCCGCCCACCCGCCCTATCTCAATTATGATGATTTTTTTATGCGCCGTGAATCAAGGGGGCGAAGGTTAATTGCAAAATACTTATTTGTTTACAAGTAATTAAAAACATTAAGGAAAAAAGACAAAATATAAACCCCACCCACCCACCCAATCACAATTGTAATGATTTTTTTAATTCTTAGACACTTAAACAAGTTTAAATTGATAAATTTTTGTAGAAAAATATGGATTCTGCAATTAGACTCCGCCCTTATTACTACATATTAAGATCGGGGCAGGTATGGGTGGGGCTTAATCTTTGACTTCAAATTTTTCTCTTCTCTATCTCTATCTCTATCTCTATCTCAATTGTAATGATTTTTTTAATTCTTAGACACTTAAACGCGTTTAAAATGATACATTTTTGTAGGAAAATATGGATTTTGCAGTTAGGCAACGAATGAAAACTTCATTACTGCATATTTAGATCAGGGGGATATGGGTGGTTTTTCGTTTCTCCTAAAGAAATATGGATTTTGCAGTTAAGCTCCGCCCTCTTGGCTTACCATGAATAAAAAAAATCATCAGAATTGAGTTAGGGTGGGTGGGCGGGGCTTATATTTTGGCTTTTTTTTCTTAATAATACACTTATTTCGACAACCAGAAACTTAAAACATGTCTAAAATGGTAAATTTTTGTAATAATTAACTTAAATTCGCCACGTTTCTTTTACAATCTCTTACTTTTTAAGGTACTTTATCATGTTTTAAGCAAACAGGCCAATCTTGATGTTGAAGTTTTTTATGGCTTTCTTGTAAAATAAACAAGTCAATTTTTGTTGTAAAGTTTTTTTAATGCGTTTTTTAACATTTTTAAGATTATTTTTTAAAAAGTTGTGGACTTCTAAAGATTTTGACCATGATTCCAGCGGATCCATATATTTATAAAAAAAACAAAATCAACGTCAAAATTGATCCTTTGGATAAAGAAAGAAAAATGTTGCCCGGTGGGAATCGAACCACACATCTTGCACGTGCCTTGACCACTAGGCTACAAAACGGCTTATTTTATAAATCCGTGTCGAGTTTTCAGCCTAGACATCCAGATTTTTGTAGGAGAAATCAAAATTGCGAACATTTTACGATTTTACTTTGAAATTATTTATTAAAAACACGAAAAGAATAAAAGTTTGTAGGATTTGGTATAGGCAACCCGTACTATGTATATTAAGAAAAAAAAGCAAAATATAACCCCCCCACCCCACCCACCCCATCTCATTTGTGATTAATTTTTTTTTTCTTAGATACCTAAAACACGTTTAAAAGGATAAATTTGTCTAACGAGATATGGATTTTGGAATTAGGCTCCGCCCCTAGGTCTGCCAACGAATGAAAACTTCATTACTATTGAGATCAAGGCAAGTTGAGCTTAATCTTTCGCTTTAATTTTTTCTTAATATACATAGTATTCTTTGAACAACACGATACTCAAAAACATATTTTTAATTTCTCGTAGGGAAATAAGAATTTTGCAGTTAAGCTCCGCCCACTTAGCTTACAACGAATAAAAAAAATCATCACAAATGAGTTAGGGCGGGTGGGCGGGGCTACATTTTTCTTTTTTTCTTAATATGTGTAGACTTATTTTGACAACAAGAAACTTAAAACATGTCTAAAATGGTAAACGACAATTTTCATCTCTAAAGCCAACGTCAGCGGAAACAGTAACTGCAACGAGAACTGTACAGAGTGTTCTATTTTTAAGGCGCAACAGACAACTTAGTTGTTTTAAATGAAATATCCTATATATTTTGTTGTGATTGATCTCTTGATTATTTATTTGTTACAATAAAATTGTAAGTTATTTTTGAAACTCCAATGTGACATTCCGAAAAAATCACAGTAAGGGTATTTTTAAAATCTGTGTTACAACAGATATTAATATTTGAGTTTTTTGAAATAGAATAACCTATTTTTTTAGTACTGCATCTTATTCTATTTTTTGGTCTCTTTTTTTGTAAACTGTTTTCTATATTTAAAGTTGAAAGTTAATGAGATGTTTTACTTTTTTAAGAGACATATTACAGGGTTTTGAAAAAAGTGAAATATCAATATTCAAAAATTTAAACTTTTTTATAAACATTCAGAATGTTAAAATCTGATTTAATTGATACCACAAAATTCAAAATTTCAAAAATAAACTGTACTTATAAAGAACAAATTTGGTTTATGATTTTTTCTCTGGCTTTAATAAAAAATGTTCTTTTACTAGATTCTGTAGAATCTAAAGATGTAATAATAATGAATCTTTTTATTGAATTCTATTTATAAACAGTATATAAAAATTAAGTGTAATTCTTTACATGAATAAAAAATAATAGATATATAACACATTGCACATTGTAAAGACTGAACTGTAACGATTTTAATTTCTGAATTTTTTTTCATAACCTGACATCAGATCTCTCGATTAATAAAGAATAAATAAACAATTTACAGACTATCATATTGTAAATGGCATACAGTTGTTATTAATTATGTCATTTATAACAAAAATATTTGCATCATTATTGATGTTTATGTATTACGCAAGTTTTTTTTCGGGTAAATTTAAGCGCTATTATTGGCGACAAAAGTTATTTCATTAGTTAGCCAAATGTGAGTGAACTAATTAAAATATGATTTATAGCTGACTCATTGAAAAATTATTGCATCGCTGACGCACATCGACGGGAATTTTTCTATCGTCTTCTAAAATTTTCAATAACCTTTACACCTTCATTTATTCATGAGGGAAATTCCGGTGTTCCTATGTAGGAAGTGGTTATCATGACTTCCACTTTATCACACAAGTTATTCCTGGTCTTTGTATGTAAAACGACTGAGTTATTTAAATTAGAATTATACGAGTATGCATCATTCATAATTGGAATTTCTAAGATAGAAAGGTTAATTAAATTCATTAAAAAAAAGAAAAACATTTTTCGGTCATAAATTACCCATCATGTGTCACACAACATTTGCTTCGATTCACAGACGGTTGGTACGATCTCGACGGGAAAATTTAAATGAAACGAAACCCAGTCTGCACGCCCACAATCAGTTCCGACCATGTCGCTAAATTATTTATGTTTGAAGAGGAAGACGTAGGTAGTAGGTGCGGAAAACCCCGACGTAAATTTGAAGAATTACTCAGCGCAAAACCGATGACTTTTGGGAAATACACTTCCAGTTTTTTCACGGTTACTTCAGGACAATACCACTGGTTTTATTCAAATCGTAGAAACAAGCAAAAATAAAAATGCACAACTCAAACTAAAGTGAACATTTAAGTTCTTCTTCACACCAACTTTTATTGAGTGAACTTCAAGTATGGTCACATATCATTGCCATTGACCCCATCACTGACCCGTACTTAATAATGAGATAAAAAATTTATGACTTGGAAGTGTGGTCAGAGTGCAACGAAAACCTACTTACTTAATTTCAATTACTTATTTTAAAAATAACACGATAATTTAACGTAAATTGGACTAACTGGAGTGGTGACTACTAGACCGTAAAACCCTGTTTTAAAAGCAAACGCTTTTTTTATACGACGCAAACGAAAAACAGAGACGTATTTTTCGACTGATAATGCAATGATATGATAACTGAAACCATCGTTACGTGTAAGTAACTAAAACCGCTATCATTTATATAAACATTTTACCACAATGTTTTCATCTGTGACACTATTAATCAATGTAATATTATAAACATTATGCCGTAAATGAGATCACAGATTCTGAAAAAGTGAAGTCATACGTAGTATGATACATAAGCTTCAGTTCAACATTGTGTGTTTTCTTTGGGCAAAATCAAACATGCCGCTTACCTCATGATAGATTTATTTGCTGAAAAACTCAGTTAAACATCAATGGATGTAACTGGTATACTTTAAGGCACTGAAACATCCGGCTTCAAATTAACTTCGATATTTTCACGATCTCCACTATTAAAATCTTTCGCTGTTTTACGAATGACACTTTAAAGTCGTCATATGTCTCCAGAATATCCGGAAGATTATTAATTAATTTGTTTCAATCATTAATAGTCACCTGGTATTAAATGCATCCATTATCTTTATCAAATTTAACTAACAACTTGAAATCTTAATGTTATTTTCTACGAAGAGAGCCGCAATTTCACGCTACCTGTGACCCCGAGCTGCAGATTGCGTGAAGAGGCGCAATTCCATCCGAACCTTGACGTTAATCAATCTCTATATTTGACTTTACATTATTGTTATTATTTTTTATTGCAGTCGCAGTCGTAGGAAAAATATTGTATGTAACACTCTCTAAATAAAAATATTATTTTGGCTTATCAGAATCGTGAAAGTATTACTCAATTAGTACAAAACAAAAGCGTCAAAGATTATCGCTTCGTAAGTACCACACACGAACAGCATTAAACCACTGGATAAATCATCGGTAACCATCACCTACGTCTTTCGTACGCTTATTTCATTTTTATATTTTAGTTTAGATTTTACCAAACTGTGCGATAATAGTTGCTTACTGTACAAACGAGATAAAGAGGTTATTACCAATCGATGTGAATTACACTCATTATTTTTTAACCGAAATTAGTGAGATAAGCATCAATAAAGTGTTCTTTGCACAATGATAAAGTACGATTTTCGAAAATAAGTGCTACTATATTTTAAAGACAATTTTGATGAAGAACCGGCTTGCAGAAATAACGGTGTTAACTAGCACAACCTTATAATTTTAAAGTTACTAACATTAAACGTAATTGTAAGTGAGCCTACCTACATACGTGTATTTTCCGACACGTAAAATTTTAGTACTGTAATGACGTTATCTCTCCTTGATGTAAGCGTGAAGTTATTGACAAGAGCTATTATTGAAATTAACATTCTTGACAATCAATGTTTACTACTTTATTAATTACTAGCACTAGCAATACGACACAAAAAACGGTCGAACGTTATTTCGACAGAACTTCGCTCTCACCCTTGAAGTATAGTCCAACAAATCCCGCCTCTGAAAAATATTTTTTTTTTGGTTTTTTGTTTTCTTATAACTTATAACCTCTATAAAGTTAAAACCAGTGGCGTAAATAACACTTCCGCGGCACTTAAAATATCGAAAAAGTGAGAAATCGAAATAACCCAAAATCGAAAAGTTAAAAATGGAAAACTGAAACATTTTAAACAAATCAGAAGTACGGACAATGTCAAAATATAGAAAACAGATAGCCAACCGGAAAAATCATAAATATCATTATTAAACAAAAACGTGCGTATTTTCCTTTTTTTTTATCGTCTTTGTTTGCAATTTTTCCATTTCTCCAGTGATTTTATGATTTTTCTTCTTTTAATGTGCACTTTTTCAATTTCTGGATTTTTAATTTTTTTTTTTTGATTAGCAGTTTTTGGTTTTCAATTTTTCTTTTTCAACTTTTACTAGATTTCTTCATTTTTAGTTTCTTCAATTTTTGATTTGCATTTTTTCTAGTTTCCATTTTAAACACTTATGTAACAATAATTTCAAAAATGTTTCATTTTTTCAATGTTACGATTTTAGAATTTTCCCAGTTTGAATGATTGAATTTTAAAACTTGTTCATTTATTCAACAGTTTTTTGATTTTTCAATTCTCCAGTTTTTCTATTCTTCAAATTTTCGAGTTGCAGTTTTACGTTTTGCTTTATTATTTTTTTATTTTTACAATTTTTTTATGTTTCAGTGGTCCAATCTTATAATTTTTTGGTTTCTCAATTCCAGATTTTCGTGTTTTTTTTGTTTCTTCTTTTTTACAGCATGCAACTCCTCTTTGAGTTTTAAATTTTAATTTTTTCAATTTTTCTATTTCCCAATTTTTGGATATTTCAATTTTTAGATTTTGCAATTTTTCTATTTACAGTTTCACGAGTTTACAATTTTTAGATGTTTTAATTTTTCACTTGTTCACTTTAGATTTTGCAGTTTCTCTCTTTCTAATTTTAAATATGTAATAATAATTATAGTTTTTGAAATTATTACTTTTTCAGTTTTACTTTTTTAGAACTTTTTTCGATTTTTCAATGTTTCCAGTTTTAATTTTTCAATTTGTCAATATTTAATTTTTCGATTTTTTTATGTGACAGCTTTTCGATTTTATAATTTTAACGATTCTATAATTTTTTCATTTTACAATTTTATTGCGATTTTCAATTTCTCGATTCGATTCGTTTTTCCTTCTTTCCAATTTTTCGACTCACATTTTTTCCGATTTTTAAGTTTCTCCATATTTTAGTTTTTTCCGATATTTTAGTTTTTTGATTTTTAACTCTCCGATTTTTCATTTCTTCATATCTTCGACTTGCAGTTTTTGGTTTTGGTTTTTTATTTTTTTATTTTTACTATTTTTCGAGATTTCAATGTTGCCGAATTTATAATTTTTTGTGTTTTCTCAATTTCAATTTTTTCAATTTTTCGTTTCTCCAATTATTCAAATTGCAATTTTTCAGTTTTTCATTTTTTTGTTTCTTCTTTTTTACACCATGCAACCCTTCGAATTTTATTTTTTAAAGTTTTAAGTTTTCCGATTTTCCAACTTTTGGATATTTCAATTTTTAGATTTTGCAATTTTTCGATTTGCAAATTTTCATTTCGGTTTATTATTTTCACTATTTTTTATTTTTTCATCTTTCAATGCTCTGATTTTAGAATTTTTCTTTTCTCCAAAGTGAAAATTTTCAATTTTTGGATTTTCTAATATTTCGATTTTTCAAGTTTTAGATGGTTTAATTTTCCGTTTTTCCAATTTTAGTTTTTGCAAATTCTCGATTTTTCAATTTTTCGTTTCTTTAGTTTTTGATTTGCAATCTTTCTAATTTTCATTTGAAATATGTAATAATGATTACAATTTTAAAAATTTTTCAATTTTTCAATTTTACTAAGAATTTTAGAACTTTTCCATTTTTCATTTGTGGATTTTAAAACTCTTTCATTTATCGGATTTTTCAATGTTTCTTTTTGTTTCTTCAGTTCTTTTACAATTTTTCGATTTTCCACTTTTTCGGTCTTGCATTTTTTTATTGTTCAGATTTTCGATTTTTTAGTTTTTCTGATCTTACAGTTTTTTGATTTTTAATTCCCCGATTTTTCATTTCTGCAAATTTTCGATTTGCAGTTTTTAATTCCGGTTTTTTATTTTTTCATTTTTACAATTTTTCGATATTTCAATGTTGCCGATTTTATAATTTTTTGTCTTTTCAATTTCAATTTTTTCAATTTTTCGATCTGCAATTTTTCAATTTTTCATTTTTTTATTTCTTTTTTACACCATGCAACTCTTCGAGTTTTCACTTTTAAATTTTTCAATTTTTCGATTTTCCAACTTTTGGATATTTCAATTTTTCGATTTGCAAATTTTCGTTTCGGTTTCTTATTTTCATTATTTTTTCAGTTTTTCAGTTTATCAATGTTCTGATTTTATGATTTTTCTTTTCTTCAATGTGAAATTTTTCAATTTTTCAATTTTACTCTTTCAATTAGTGGACTTTCCAATTCTGCGATTTTTTAATGTGACAACTTTTCGATTTTATAATTTTGACGATTCTATAATTTTTTCATTTTAAAATTTTTAGGTTTTTCAATTTCTTGATACGATTCGTTTTTCTTCCAGTTTTTCGATTCACATTTTTTCCGATTTTTAAGTTCCTCGATGTTTAGGTTTTAGTGTTTCAATTTTTAGTTTCTTCACTTCTTTTACAATTTTTCGATTTTCCACTATTTCGGTTTTGCATTTTTTGATGGTTCAGATTTTCGATTTTTTAGTTGTTTCCAATTTTTCAGTTTTTCGAGTTTTAATTCCCCGATTTTTCAGTTTTTCAATTTTTCAACTTTTCGAATAAAAAAAATGGAAAAACTGCAAAAATGTAAAATTAAAAAGTGAAAAATTAAAAAACGAAAGAATATAAAATGAGAAAAAAAAATGGAAATTAAGGACTTGAAAATTGAAGAAACGAAAAATTTAAAAATCGAAAGATTAACAACTGAGAAACTTAAAAATCGAAAAAACGAAATATGTATTGTCAAATTGAAATATTGAAAATTGAAAAAATTGGAAAATCATATAACTGGAAATCCAAAAATTGCAAAATTTAAGAATTGGAAAATCAAGGAAATGAAAAATCAGAGGGAAATTTTGGAAAATTTAATAAAGTAAAAATTATAGCATCGAAAAGGAAATGAAAAAACGAAAAACTGATATAAAATAGAGGAAATGATAATTAAAAAGACGGGAAAATAAAACATAAAAATCAAGAACTTGAAAAATTGAGGAACCCAAAAATTGAAAAATCCCAAAATTTGAAAAACTGTAATATGGAAAAAATGCAAAATTGAAAAATTGATAAAAGAAAAATCATGAAACAGAAACACTGAATAATAGAAAAACTGGAAAATGAAAGAAAATGAAAAAACAAAAAACCGTAAAATCGAAGAAAAAGGGCATACGAAAAATTGTGATATCAAAAAATTAGTCAAAGAGAATTGAATCGAGATTTTTAGAAAAATTATAAGATTTCATTTATCGACTTTGATTTTTTATGATAACCCTTATAAGTAAAAATAAAGATATGTATGTAATGTTTAAAGTACTTTAGTAAGTTAATTTTTTCGAGTCTTTTTGTACAAGTAATTCTAAAAAGTATGAGTGCATTGATAAACCACAAACATAGACGGATAATATTTTGCATAATTCAAAGAGGAATTTTTATTTGTGTAAAATTTTGATATGACATCTTAAATTTTTTGGAAAAGGAGGAATAATAAATTCTGATTAACGATTTACCATGATTACGATAACCTTAAAACGTTTGCAAGATTTCAGAGAATTCGGTTTTGTAATTTCCAAATTAAATTGCAAAACATTGTTATACAATTTTAACTATATTTCCAAAAATCTGGATGTATAGGGTGAAAACTCAACACGGATTCATACACCACAAGTGCAGGAATATCGTATTTTAAAAAACTGAAAACAAATTTGACAACAATCAGTCCAGTAGTTTCGGAGATTACGCGTCTAATAAAAATCTACAGAGACGCCAGACAAACAGACAGACAGACGGAAACGGGTTCGTGCTCGTACTCTAGGAAGTAAAAAGTTTTTAATTGGTATTAAAAGCGGCAGTATTTAAGATTAGTTAAAGTGAAGACCAGAAAATAGTGAACATTGACTTTCTGTTTTGAAAACACTTTTAAAAATTCACGGATTCCTGGTCTCTACTGTACAGTCAATTTCATAATCAGTACTTCAGCAGTCCAAATGACAATATAAACAATGTGAGACATCTATCATATCACTAAATTAATTAATAATAATGAATTTATAGTAGAATTAACTATTATACTTCAGAAGCGAGGGAAGTTCTGTTTGTAATATAAATAACTTTAGACTAATCGTAAATTGTCAATATTTTATCAAAAATAGTAATTACGGTTAATTTAGACCAGTGCTCATGTAGTTAATAAAACTTATTATTATTGTTATTAAAACAACCGCACTAAATTATTCCCTCGACTTTACCGCACGAGTGCGTTAACGTATTCTTACACATTAATTGGAGATTTTTAACGTTCAAACTGATGCATGTAATAATGTAGGTGTGGTTGCACCGTTTTGTAAAAATTTTGGTCACTTTTTTGGTTCTGATTACGTATGGTACTCTCACCAGTAGTACCGGTATTGAGTTTTTTTTTTATTAATAACCACTATGCAGAAATAAGAATGTAATAATGGTTCATAATTTTAAAATTACTGACATCGTCAACCGTAATTACAAGCCTCACTACCTATATACACACATTTTCCAAGACGGAAAGTGCTAAGATATTGCCATAACCGTGAAATTATCGCAATTGACCATTAGTACGACACAATCGGTCATTATCGGTTTATTAATTACCACTCACCAGCAGCACCACACAAGTCGACAAACCAACTGTACCAAATTATCGCCTAGTTCCCTCACACGCGATTGAACCTCACGCTCCACAATTCCCGGCAGTTCACCCGCAACGCACCACCTCCTAGCCCCAATACTCACCAAATAGCTCAGCCGATGGCACTTTTTCCCAACTTCGCACTGTTTTCTCTACGAGCACATGGCAAGGTGTGTCTTTCGACGAGTCCGCGGCACAACTGACCTTCGCCACTTCTTGCCCAACACTCCGAAGCAGTGAAAGTCAGCGCCGAAGAAATCCGCAACGCTACGTCAGAGGACTCCTCGCGTCGTCGGAATGCTCGCTCCACGTCACATCCTCGGAAGGACCGATCCGATAACATCGGACGTTGCTCACTTGTTTTCCAGTGCGAGCGCTAATTGGTCCAACGTGGACGCGATAGCATTGACACAATTGCCGCTTCCGAGACTGCACGACCTCCGCTCGATTCCGCTGGGTGCCGTCAAGGTGGTGCCAGCAATGGCACCGAGGGTGTTGGGATTTTTTCGATCACGATTTGGGTCACCGATGGGTTGATCTTGCTTGGTGCAGCGTGAGGGTACGCGATTTCAAGGCTTGCGGATAACGCGACTGTCTTCCTGGCTTTGGGCTAGGTTGCATCTCGGTGGCCTATATGTGCGTGGAACGTGGGTCAAGAACTACCTAAATGCATTTGAACCTTGAGGTTACCTTCTCTCGTGATCGAAATTTATTGGTTCGAGAAGAATGGGAACAAGACTGTTAGGAAAAAGTTAACTATATTGTTAAAAATGATAAGTGGGGCAAGTGTCGCGGTTGACAAGGTGGTCTTGATTACCTTTTGATAGTACGGTACCGACGAACAACCCTCGAAAGTAGTTGAACTCAAAGATGTCTATGATAATGTCTATTGACTGACTTAAGATATCGTATGGTAACATGGTACTGAAAGTACTAAGAGGAGCAAATTTAATTTAACTTTCCTCTAAAGTGTATTATAGTATGAAAAATTGGTTCTTTTTCATAGATTTCTTGGACACCTTGGCATTCACGGGTTGTCTGTCACTGCTTTAGAGGGCAACCTCTTTAAATCGGTGTTTCCAAGTGTACCTACCAATTTTCCAAATCTTACTCTTTTTTGCATTAAAGTAGCTTGGAATATAACAATAGAGCAACAACTATATTATTTTACAAAATTAACCTCTGAACTGGTTTCTTAATTCTAGTAGATCGACGTATCGCGGACTGTGCGCTTGTTTCTGGACCCATTAACTGTTGTTCAAGTTGATCATCTTTTTGAACAATAACTGGTAGTGACTCGACACCTGCCGGTACGATGTGTTCTTCTGTTGACCTAATTTCTTTCACTTGAATGAGCTCTTGATTTTGTGTGTTTTCTGTTGATTGAATCAGAATGTTGGTTTTTGGAGAATTCTTACAATCAACTTCTAGATTCAAGGTAGTGCCAAAACCTGTTTCAGTGTTGATATTCATTTTCTTCTCCACATTACAGGAACGAAGTTGATTGTAATGACCCTTAATTACATAACCATCGTCTAGTTCTACTGAATAGTGTAGAATCGAAACTCGATTTGATTTTCTTTTTTGCTGATTCAGTTGGTGTCATAAAATCTAACTTGGTTCGTACATTTCTTCCCAAAAACAGTTCAGGAGGTATGTGTCCAGAAGATAACGGAGTAATTCGATACCGCAGGAGGAACTTACAAAGTTTCGCGTGTAATCACCGGGTTCATTCATCATGTATTTAAATTTTGTTGTTAATGTTTGATAGTATCGTTCTGCTTGACCATTTGTGGCTGGATATCCTGGTGCAATCATCCGTTGTCTAATACCATTCCGTCCACAAAATGCTCTAGATTCATTTGATTTGAAGATGGTTGCATTGTCACTAACTAATATTTTTGGTAATCCATACAGGCTAAAGATTTCTCGTAAATGATACATGCTGTTTGCTAGTGTAGGAGAATTTTTAACCATAATCACTTCTGGCCATTTGGATTTGGCATCAACAAGAATTAGAAAATGATGGTTGTAAAATGGGCCTCTTTTCTGGCATTTCCCACTGATGAATCAATGCCTTTGTAGGATTTTTCTTAACATCGCAACAAGCTTGACAACTTTTAACCATATTTTCGATGTCAGAATCGATGCCTTTCCAGTAACAATAGTTTCTTGCTAGATATTTCATTTTAACCATTCCTAGGTGTCTTAAATGAAGTTCTTGTAGAGTAATGTGTTGTAATTTTGTTGGAATTACCACACAATGTTCTCTAAATATTATTCAATCGTGCTGTGAAAATTCTAGATCTCTTTTAGTTCCATTTAGAATTTCTTTCTTCATTTTACATAATTCTGGATCTGTTCTTGTTTCTTTTTCAATTTCATGAGCTGTGACTGTTTCCGTAATCTAATTAATTAAAATCGTATTTAACACGTATTCATCATCAATTTTTTCTTCTTCTTTTGGCGATAATTTCAATGGACTTCTGGAGAAATAATCAACATTTACATGGATTTTCGCCATTCGATGGAATAATTGAAACCGGATAAAAATTGTGCATATCTTAATATTCTGGTTGCAGATAAGGCTGGAAGTTGTTTTTGAGGATTTAAAATAATACTCAGTGGTTTATTATCCACAATTAGAATAAATTTCCTTTCATAAATATAACGAAAAAAATCTTTTGAAACTCCAATAGATGGTTGTTGCCTCTTTATCTAATTGCCTATAACTACGTTCAGCTTTTGTCAACGACCTGGATGCAAAAGCAACTGGTCTTTCAAATCCGTCTGGAAAACGCCTGAAAGTCCATACGGGCTGGCGTCTATGGCAAATTTTATGTCTAAATCAGGTGTAAAAAACATGAGAATTCGTTCACTGGCTATTTCAGCTTTGGCTTTTTTGAACGCTGCTTCACATTCGACAGATCATTTAAAATTTGTGTCTTTTCTTAACAGACGGTTCAATGGACTAACATGCTGGATACACTAGGAATAAATTTTGCATAATACATCACCATTCCAAGAAAACGTTGAAGTTCTTCTAAAGAGTTCGGTCTTGGTGCTTCTATGATCGCTTTGATTTTATCTTCAGATTTTTCGAGTCCTTTTTCTGAAATGACATGACCCAAATATTTTGATTTTGTGGGACTAACAGAAACATGGATACTAGAGAGAGACTGGAACAAACTGAAAGACGTGTTGACAAAGGAATTTCAGTGGAAATTGCAAGGGACAAAAAAAGAAAAAGGCAAGGGTAGAGCAAAAGGTGGAATCATAACAGGAGTGAAGAAAGATATAAAAGAAATAGAAGAGGGGGCAATAAAAATGGAAGGCATAGTTGAAAGAAAACTGACTGTAAATAAAAAAAGATGGGGAATCTGTACAATATATAGTAGAGGAATGAGAAACACGAAACAAGAAATACAAGAAAAAATCGAAGGGTCCGAAGAATTTCTACTGTTAGGAGGGGACTTTAATGCCAGAATAGGGAACAAAAGCAGGGAAGAAGACGGGGAACACACAAGAAAATCGAAAGATAAAGTAGAAAACAAAGACGGAAAATTGCTATGGGAATTAATTGAAGAAAGAGGTTGGGAAGTCTTGAATGGGGTGAAAGAAGGGGACGAGGAGGGGGAATTTACCTGGATAGGTAAAAGAGGGGAGTCGGTAATAGACTACATAATAGTAAACGGATTAGCAGAAGAAGAGGTAGAAACATTCAAGATAGGAGAAAGAGTGGACTCCGATCACATGCCACTAGAAGTAAAAATGAGGGGCATATGTAGAGGGAGCGGATGCTAAAGGAATGAAATAGGAAAAGAGAAGAAGATATGGGTATGGAATGAAAAAGGAATTGAGCATTATAAAAAAAAAATGTTGGAAGTGGAATTTACAGAAAAAGAAACTGAAAAGAAAATGGAAGAATTAAAAAGAGAAATTGAAAAAGCAGCCATAAGAAAAGAAATTGTAACGAGAAATTTAGAAAAGAGAAACAGATGGTGGGATAGCAGATGCGGAGATTTAAAAACAGAAGCAAGGAAATGTTTACGAAGGTGGAAAAACGGGAAAGGTATAAAAGAAGAGTACTGGCAAGCAAAAAATAATTATAGAAAACGATGCAAAGAAAAGAAAGAAGAGATACAGCAAGAAGAAGAAGAAAAAATTAAAGCCATAAGAACTGAGCAAGAGGCATGGCAATATATAAATAAAAAACGGAAGAACAAAATCACGAATAGTGAAGACATACCTATAATACAGTGGAAGAAACATTTTATGGAACTGTTGAATGGAAAGGAAGAGACAATTGTAGTGCAAGATAGTAAAACCGGGATTGGTGGTAGAGAAAGGGAGGCGGAGATTCGAGTAGACGAAGTAGGAAAACAAGTAGGAAGACTGAAAAGAGGAAAAGCACCGGGGAGGGATGGGTTGGTAAACGAAGTGTAGATATTTGGAACGCATGGGATGATTGAAAGATTGAGCGAGTTAATGAATGATGTGTGTACGGGTAAAGGTTTTCCCAGGGAATGGAGAGTAGGGCAAATATGCCTAATTCATAAAAAGGGTAGTAAAGAAAAAGTAGAGAATTATCGGGGAATAACTCTCCTAAATACGGCATATAAACTGTACGCAATGGTGTTAAATGAAAGGTTGGTGACAGAGATGAACGAAAAGTGTATATTACCGGAAAGTCAAGCGGGATTTAGAAGAGGTAGAGGGGCTATGGACAATGTATATATCCTGCATCATCTAATAGAAAAAGAGGTCGGGTATATGCACTGTTTGTAGACCTAAAAATCGCGTTTGACACGGTGGACAGAGAGTGTTTGTGGGAATGCATGGAGAGAAGAGGACTGAGTGAAAAGTTAATTGTAGCAGCAAGAGAGATTTATAGAGACAGTGACTAGTGAGAGTGGGAGGAATAGAAAGTGAAATGTTTTGGACGACGAAAAGATTGAGACAGGGATGCCCATTAAGTCCCAGTCTGTTTGCTTGTTACATAAGCGATATCGAGGAAATGTTTAGAGGAGTACAAGCGGGAGGAATTGTGGTGGGGAGGGAAAAGGTATGGTGTTCGGCATTTGCAGATGTTTCGGTAATATTGGCGAAGGATGAATGTGGAATGAATGAGATGAAAAAAAATCTGCAAAGATACTTTAAAAGAAAGAAACTGGAGGTAAATGTAGAAAAAACAAAAATGATGGTGTTTAGAAAAAAAGGGAGAAAAGGGGAGGAAAAAGTGTGGCGTTGGAAAGATCGAATCATAGACACAGTAAAGGAGTTTAAATATTTAGGATTTAAGTTTACAACAACTAACACGGTAAAAGCAGACATAAGAAAAAGAAGGGTCAAAGCAATGCAGATAATGGGAATGGTGTGGAGTATAGGCAGTACAAGAAAAATATTTGAGGAGGATGTTAGGGCTACGGAAAGAGACACCACGCTATATAGTAAGAGAAGAATGTAAACGAGAGAAATTAAGAGTATACACTGGGAAAAGAGCTGGAAAGTATGATGAAAGGTTGAAAGAAAAAGAGGAATGTAGAATATTATATGAATGCTGGAAGGAAACAAAAAAGGAAGCAGGGAAAGAACATCACAAGGGTAGACAAGGATATTATGAAAGACTAGGATATGCATGGATGGAAATAGAAAGAAAGAGAGAAATGAGGGTGAGTATGAGAGAAGAGTTGTGTATGCGTGACAGAGACATAGATAAACAAGAGAGAAAAGCGAGTGTAAGTAAATCTAGGTACAATGCGGACTATAGAAAGATAATAACAAAAACAATACCAAAGTACCTAGACAGAGAAAGCGCGAAAGAAAAAAAAATAATTGCGAGATTTAGGTGTGGAAATGAAGAAAGAAATAATAAGTTTTGGGTAAGCGAAGGTGAGAGAATGTGTAGGATGTGTGGAGAAGGGCGAGAGAGAGCACATGCTGCATGACTGTGAGGAGAGCAAAGAAAGAGAGGAGAGTGTGGCAGAGATCTTGAATGAAGACGGAAGAGGGGTGGAATAAATGAAAGAAGTGGAGAGGACAAGAGCAGGGCTGGGGCAAGGGGGGATGGGGTAAAGGAAAAAAATGAGTTATTTGGTTTATAAAATGTATTTATTTGGTTTTTGGTAATTAGGAAAAAAAAATTGTAGTGTCAAGAATCTTTTAAGCCCGTAGGGTAAAAAAATAAACACTTACATGACCCAAATATTGAATTCTCTTCTTGAAAAATTGACATTACGTAATCGTTCAAGAACTTTAATTAAACGAAATTTACATTCTTCAATAGAAGAACCTTGAACCATTATATCAAAATACGCTGTGGTACCTTCTAAATCGTGAACAATTTGATCGACGACTTTATGAAATTCATTTGGAGCCGTTTTGATACCAAAGAAGAGTTGTTTAGCTAAATAGGTACCATTTTTCATTTTATTGAAAATATCTTCTACTCTGAATTGATTATCTTGAAGTTGATTGTTGATAGTTACTTTGTAATCAGCACACAGTCTAATGTCACCATTCTTCTTCGGCACAATAACAAAAGGTGTTCCCCACTCGAAGTGATCACTTTTCTTAATAATACATTGATTTTCTAAGTCATCTAACTCCTGTTCAACTTTCTCTTGCAGAGCGTAAGGAACTCGGCGAGGCTTTATAAAAATTAGTTGTGCATTAGCTCGAAGAGATAAAGAGCATTGATAGTTTGGAATTTCACCAACTTTTGGTTGAAAAACGTCGCTGAATTGATTGAAAATTTCTAACATTGATGGTTGACAAGTAGAAATAAAATAAAAGTCATGAAGACTTATCTGTAGGTTTCGAATCCATCTTTTTCCCATAATGGCTGTACCATAATCAGAAACGACAAATAAATCTCCCATGAACTTCTTCTTTTTATATGTAGCAGCTATTCGTATGTAACCCAGAGGTTTAAATATTTGTTTTGTATAGGAACGAAATTGAATGTTTGTACTTCGAAGAGTCACTTTAAGATTCAATGCATCGAAGATTTTCTTTGAAGTGATGCTGACTGGACTGCCGGTATAACATTCAAATTTAACTGGTTTGTCAAGAATTTGTACTGTAATGAACAATCTTGGTTCATAAGCTGACGAAGAAGTGTTGAAGATGTCGATAATATTATTTATTTGAAATTCTTCATCAACAGAGGAATTTGAACCGATGTCGACGTTTTTGACAGTTTATCGATTTGTTTGAAGTAATGTAGAAATGCATACTTTATTTGTGTGCCCCTTTTTTCGACAAAGATTACAAAGAAGTTTTTTTTTGATGCAACAGTTGTCAGTTTGATGATTCTTTTTTCCACAACGTAAATACAATCCGGATAAACCCAATCCTTGTAAATTTATGCTTCGACCTGTTATTTTTGACGTGAAGATCTATTTTGATTATATTTTATTATATATGAAACATATTATAACAAAAATATACGGTCACACCCTCCTTCCAAAAACAAAGTTTCTAGTACTTGCCAAGATAAGACTGATTTTGGCAAATGACATACCTTTAAGAAAAAAAAGGGCGGGTGGGCGGGGCTTGTGTCGTCTAAGGTGAAACGTATTTTAGCCGACTGGAAAAACACCAAATAAGGCAAAAAACAAAAATTCAATAATTCATTTTATTTTTTACAAGTAGGTATAATATTTATTCAATCAATTAAAATAAATAAATAAAACATACAAGAAACCGTATCTACTCGTGTGTTTTTTTTTTTCTGTGTTTATAGAAACATAAAGGATTTTTATTCTTTACGAGTATAATATTTATTCAATCAATCAAAATAAATAAATAAAACCTACAAAAAACCCGTACCTACTCGTGTTATTTCCTGTGTTTATAGAAACATGACGAATTTTTAGTTTTCTATGGACACTGTTTACAACGATGCCATTTAGAATCTTTCCCATCCGCGTGGCAACTGTTTATGTGAGTTTTTAAAGAACTATTCAAGTTAGTTTTATATGGACAGAATTTGCATTGATACAACTTGTCGTCTGAATGGTGGATATTTATAATTCGCACACTGATACCATTCTGGTTTTTCTGAATGTATGCGATTTATATGCTGCTTCAAGAGCAACTATATTTAGTTCTGGAGGCACACTGTTCGCATTCGTACCACTTGACCCAGTGGTTAAAAGTAATTCAATTACAAGTAATTCATTACTGTAATTCAATTCCTTTTCAAGTAATGAGTAATTGTAACGATTTTTTTTCTCACTTTTTGCAATTACTTTTAACCCAAATACTCAAAAATATTGTTTTGTTTTTCTCTAGGAATCGTTTACCTGATTATACCTGGTTCGTTCCCACAAGCAGAAGATTAACCCAGTAGGGAGTAAAATCTAAAACGAGTTTAGCACAGAATTTGTTAATAAGAAACCAGGTAACCATAATATACATAAGCATACCATATTTTCATTCATTCATTTTAAGGGTGAGCTAAAGCATATTCCAGCATAGGGAAATACAAATAAACCTCTGCCCAAGTTTTTGCCAAAAGTATACGTCCGATTGTAATAAACTTCACACCGTTGAAATGAGCATAAAAATACCCTACCCAAACTGCTTTTCCGTTTTTTAAATTTTGTTGTCAAAAAAAACTACAACGACTATTATCTGGTTTTCATTATTTATGAATCAATTTTAAATTTTCAAAAAATACATTTGTAGAAATTGTATTAAAAAATCTATTGCGCTTTACAGAAATAAAATATTTTAATGAATAATTGATTAACAGGGGCAGAATATTTAAAGTTTGTGGTCAAATAAACTTTAGCGTTACGGTCGCAAACTCGTGGTTGGGTGGCGGCTATTGGACCAAGCCAACAGCATCACGTCATTCCGATAGCCCCTGACATCTATTCTAGGCCTGCATCCTTTGTGTTGTGCAGATGGCGCGACCGCCAGCTCGACAAGAAACCGCGCACTCCGCTTCCACCACGTGTTATTGTGTTATTTACCTCAATTCCATTTAAATGTTCAATTTCTATAACTCTGATATTAAACGACAACTGAACAAGTGTTAAAGTTTCAAAAAAAGAAATAAACAACATTTAAATTCGTGAAATTTGAAACAGTAAATAATTATTCTCTGAGATTAAGATTGGACAGCAGACAATTTATATGATGGAAGCAATAATTAACAAAATATTTACATAAAAAAACAGCAAAGATTTATAAAAACAAAAAACAAATCTGGTGTGAAATAAAACTTGTGTAGATAAAAAATTACATAAGATTAGGAACTGCAGAGCATGCAAATTTACGTTCAATTTAAATTATACAACAAAGAAAATTACTGAAGTTAAAATTGCATGAGGTGAAAAATTGCAAAGCTAACATATGAGTTTAATATTTGTCACACGTTATCAACGATTCAGATAAAGAATTTACATGATGTTAAATTATGCCACACTTTATCGACGATTCAAACAGAGAATTTACATGAAGTTAAATTATGCCACACTTTATCAACGGTTCAAACGGAGAATTTACGTGACGTGAAATTATGGCTTGATCCAAGTGATCCCAATTAGCTTTGGAAGTTTATCGTGGGCTGTCCTCAGCTTATCCCAAACAAAGCACATGATAAATAAACACAAAATTCATCCACCGTTGCCAGGAATATACGTCTCGGTCTCGGTGATATAATTTTCCACGTTGCGAGAAAAATGTCTCGATGATGTAATATGATGATAACGATGATAACTGCCTAAGGGGAAAAATCTAATCCTCCCGTACTGAGGTCCAGGATATTATGAATTCTACCGCACTTTCCCGGTCTTCTTCCCAGAATAGGACGTTATATAGATTTAACTGCCTTTGTGTGAGGCATGTTATAATGTAACACTTAGTATAAGCATCAAGAAACCATGTTCATAATTTGATAAACAAAGGATGAGTCCTGACTAAGTGAATCTCATAAAATCTCCTAGCAAGTACTTTATTTGAACAAATCTCATGACTCTTAAATTGTATTCGAAACAGTAACAGTTAAAATCCTAACGGAGTTTATAAATGACAATTTCCAGTAGCAAGTTTATAAATCCCAGTTAATGATTAAAATCCTAACATGAACTGTGAGTTTACAAACAATAAATCAAATTTGCACTACGTGGTGGCGTCGGTCGAAAATTTGCATATTTCCGCTTCGAAAAACCGCAAGAATTAACTACGCGGGAAACTGTGGCGTTGTCGTCGTTACGATAAATTTTCGTTAAACAAAGACTTACCATCTTTATTAACTTCCAAACCAACTAAACTTAATCCAGCTAACTCACCACGTGGTTTCACTCACACCAAACAAACCAAAAGTGACGCCTCTCGCCCCTTCAGCAATCAAATCAACTTCTACCAACCCTCTCAACAGAAATTCCCTTGGAGAGCTACCAACTACCAGAAAAGAACTAAACTTGCATATGGTTGCCTATGTTTAACGATTTCCTTGACTGACTTTTTTTCAAATTCAAATTGTTCAAATGCGATTTCGCGCCGTTTTTTTTTCAGCGCGAAATTTTAATTCAAATTTGGTCACCACGCAGTTATTATTGAATTTAAATTATGAATATAGTCCTCGTGCGTGAGGAACCGTACAAAAAATTGTGTTTTCATCAAATTTTTCAAAGTACAAAAAGTAATTGTAATTTATATGTATGTTTCGGTTTTTGGATTTCTCGGTTTTTCGATTTTTTACTTTTGGGCTTTTCAATTTTTCGATTTCTCGAGTTTTCAGTTCTTTGTTTCAATTTTTCAATTTTCCAAATTTTTAAATTTTCTATTTTCCAATTTTTCAAATTTTGACTGCTAAATTTTCAGTTATCCGATTTTTTAAATTTTTCAAATCCACAAGAAAATGTTTTTCAACTAATTTTAGCAGATAATTGAAAAATGGTCGAAAATGTCAAAAGTGCCAAAATCAGTCTTACCTTATCAAATAGTAGCCCCGCCCACCCACCCTCTTCTCATTCTAACGACTAATTTTATTTCTGTTCAGTATAAAACCATTCATTTCATTCGGTTAAACCAATCACTGAAAAGGAGACAGGGTGGGTGGGCGGGGCAAATTTCGTTCTTTTATCAAGTGGGAATGGAAAAAATCTGTCTTATCTTAGCAAGTACTAGCCCCGCCCACCCGCCCTCTATTTTCTTAGAAGGTATATCATTTGCCAAAAAAGACAGGGTGGGTGGGTGGGGCTAATTTTGTTCAGTATAAGATCGCTCATTTCATTCAATTAGTCACTGAAAAGGAGACAAGTTGGGTGGGCTGGACTAATTTTGTTCTTCTGTCAAGTGGGAGTTGAAACTACTAATAGAATCTAAAATGTGAGAAAAGTAAAAAAAGCTCTGATCGTAACTTTTTTTGTTGAAATCAGTCTTATCTGAGCTAGTAGCTGCTAAGATAAGACTGATTTTGGCAAATGAGATCCCTTAAGAAAATTAGGGTGGGTGGGCGGGGTTAGTACTTGCTAAAATAAGATCGATTTTGGCAAATGACATACCCTTTAAGAAAAGAGAGGGAGGGTGGGCGGGGCTAGTATCTGCTAGAATAAGACTGATTTTGGCAAATAAGATCCATCTAAAATAATAGAGGGCGGGGCTAGTTCCTGCTAAGGTAAGAGTGATTTTGGCAAATGACATATTCTTTAAGAAAAGAGAGGGCGGGTGGGCGGGGCTATTGCTTGCTGATAAAAGACCGTGAGAAAAAGTTAAACTTAGCCCCGTCCACCCACCCGTTCTCTCATTTTTTCTTCTAAAATAAGAAATAAATCTTATATCAAATAGTATAAAAAAAAATTACGGTTAGCGCTTTTTTTTAACAGCCTACATTGTATTAGTTCCCATTCTCGCTCTACAAAAGAACATATATTTAATCCCGCCTTCATTTCACTGATTCATTTTATTAAAAAAAAGTAATTTGTAATTGTAATGAATTACTATTGTTACTAAATAATGAGCAATTGTAATCCATTACTTTTTAAAAGTAATTTTTCCAAACCCTGTATAAATGTGTCACTCCGAAAATCGTTGTGAAATTAATTCCATAAATTGGCATAATAATACATGTATCAATTTTTGAAAAATAAATAGAAGATGCTGTAGATTTCATGCCAACAGAAACATGAAAATACTGACGTACACAAAACAAATCTCTTACTAAAGATACCTGACAGACTTTAATTTCCTCATTTCATAGTGAAGATCATAAAAAAAAATTACCATGAAATATGCAGTGCATTTATTGCGACAATAATAACGGTTGAGTAAAATTTATTTTTCCTAAAACCTGGCTATTTTGCCCCTTTTCGGGCCCAAATCCTCGGTTTCTATCGCCTATTTTGGCTTTTTTTCTAAAGTAAAATCCGGTCTTTAATAAAAAATGGCATTTTTTTGCCCTTTTACATTCTTATACCTCCCACACCAAGTACTTTATCTCAGTTGATAATCAAAATTGCTTTAAAACCACGGTCTTAGTCTAATATATTCAAGGGTGTCATAAACTTGACCTTAACATTTCAGTTATTTTTTTTTTTAATCACAGATAGTAGTTTTGAAATCATTTTTACCAGTTGAAATGAAACGCTCTATACGTGTTACACACTGCATTAAAATCAAATTAAAAACAGATGTAAATAAACCAAGTAAATATCTTATTTTTGTTTGTGAGTGGTTGGGTGAGCTTAAAATCGCTTTGTCGTGGTAATTTCCTTTTTGTTATTGTTTCTCCGTTCGACCTTGTTTCATTAACAATGCATTGTCCTGTTATTAAATTTTATCTTATGCTTCTTCCGGTGAAAAGTTCATTGTCTGCGCATATTTTCCCGTTTTTCTAGCTTTCCTTTTGACAGTAAAAGTGTGTGTTATCGGTAGAGTGTGGATTGTATGCATTTCGCATATCAGCTAGCAAAATCTATGGGTGGTACTACTGCAGAACTGACTACGTTATTCTATTAGCTGACACGTCTGTCATTCGTCAGTGTCAAAAAATTAAACACATGCAGCAAAGTATCCGCATTTATCAACGATATCAACACCCAGTTCAAAAAAGTGATTAATTAAAGGTTATGTTGACATTGATTTACGTAAAATTGATACCAGTAGTACCATACAAAATGCAAAACTTGACAGGCAACGCCAACTCTAAATCATTTTGTTGTCAATCACACAATATGAAACTCACTATAAAAGCGACAACTATCTGAGAGCATCAACAGAATATAATGGGAAAATTAACAAAGAAATAACAAAGGGAACTGGAAAAGTGGAAAAATTATACAACCTCAACAACTCATTCCTAAAGAAAAAACAAGTAGATAAATTTTATCGCATAAGTACTACTATTTCCGCAAAGAATTTCGCAATTCGACGTTGTTCTCTTTAAATTGAAAATTAAATACGTTTTTCACTGTAATTATGACTAAGATAAAACTGGTTAACCATTTCCGATATAATAGAGATATGTTATATCATTAAAAATGATCGATGCGTATGTTTTACATGGTTTTCCCAGCGCTGTGTGGTATGAAAGTTCTGCATTTGCTGAATTTCGTGTTACGGTACCATAATTACTTCCAAGCGATAGTTAACAGCGAAGTACCGAGAATAGTTTTTCTCAGACGCTGCCAAACCGATAATTTAAAATTATATAAATACACTGCCACGGCTCCTCCCATCTAAAAACTGATGACGTCATCGTAATATGTAATATATGTATTTTCTGTACTCTAAATGAAAAAACTATTAAGTAGATACAGTCTTAGTAATTTTTAATTTTGTATTTTTACTGACTTCAGTAGTATGGATTCTATAATTTATCCCACATATAATAATTATAATCATATAGATTATTTTCATTTACTGTGGTAAGACCAGATATCCAATAATTTACGATTAGAGTTGTTTATTATTATTGCGTGTTTATTCGATAATTAAATTACTCAATTAATCAATAAATTGTGATCACATATACGCAACATATTATAATTAAAATTATTAATAACCTTTGAGTTGCAAAAGTATTCTATTAAAAGTTGCGGTCGTCAAATTGTGTTTATAAGTGTAAAAAGCAAAAGTAAGAGATAAGTACATACATCGCTACTTAAATAAATACGTATTAGATACAAATATTAGATAAAACATTAACCTCACACATAGTTGAGGTAAACTGTAATCAGTGTGTTGTAGAACCCCTTTTGCGTATGTCTAACTTATAACACTAAAATTACAATATTTCATAACTTTCCAACTATCCCACTATCAACAATTTCTTAGAATTTGTAATACCAAAATAAGCTAATATTAATTACTCCTAGTAAAGTCCGTCAAATTTCCGGCCACACACCCACCACAGTGAGCCTTGATATATATAATTAAGATTGCTTGAAATGACGTCATTAGCTGTGTGGATGGAATTAATTAATAAATAAAACTTAAGTATCTACTTATTGTTCTCGGATCTCTAAATCAATATGTCAGAAAATACCAGATATACAAAGAACCCTGTATTTTATCATTAGATGCAAATAAATCCTAATAAACCAACTACTCAATATTCTATAAACTATCATATTTTTGTCGTAGCAACATATAGACTAATTAGCCGCAGATACCTTCTACAAGGCTGTTTCCCTCTTACCATTTTCATTATGAATAAATAATTTATTAAGTTTTATGCCCTGTTTTACGACTCTATGATCATTCTATTTTCATTGTAGAATGACTTTAATGAGTTTGGATGAGAAAAAAAAAAGATTAAGTGATCACATTACAAGTGCTGTGGGATAAATAAGACAACGAAAAATCCATGCGTTTTATATACTGACAGCTACTTATAGGCACTAACAATTTGCTTTGGTTTCAGGGGGCTTTATCTTTGCTATGATCGGCCGACTATCTACTTTTACGTTTTCTCGACCCTCCATGATCCCTAGAGTACGAAAAAGTAGGTCCCCGTTTCCGTCTGCCTGTCTGTCTGTCTGTCCGTCTGTCTGCCGTCCCGATTTTTATTAGACAGATAATCTCCGAAAGTACTGGGTGAATTGTTGTCAAATTTTGTATTTATATTAGAAATAATGCTTTGAAATCTTTTAGACGCTTTAAAGTTATCATGAGCATGGTAAATTTTTGAAAAAAATGTATTTGCTCATCCCCCCTAAAAATATTGATGACTCAAAAAATTAATAAACCTGTCAGTTTATTTTATTGAATAAATCAAGAACTGCAAAACTGAATGCTTTGAAATCTGTTTATTTCCCCCAAAAAATTGATAACGTCATTTCAAAATTTTTCCGAATAAATTCTACCCAAAATGTGCAAAATATGATCAGTTTTTACTTGTGATTTATCATTGCATTCATATTTTTTAGATTTACTTAAACAGGTGGCTCAAAAAAATTAACGAATAAGTCAGTTTATTTCATCGAATAAATCAGGGACGGCTCATTTTATTTTCCCAGAAAATTTTGGGAATACAGTTCTGTTATTTTTAGGATTATACTGCATTTATCCAACTTGATATACGTGTCCTTACAAAAATGTTGATGACGTCATCACAAAATTGTGTAAAGAAAAACTCAACTCGAAAATGGTGGATATATGTTTCGTTGTATTTTAGGTGCGAGAGAAGTTCTGTCGAAACAATTTTCGACCAATTTTTTTAAAATGTAAAACCTTCTCGGGGTACCAAATGTCTTTTTTTATGTGAAACCTTCAAGAGGGTCCCAATTGTCTTTTTTTTTTAAAGTAAGTCTCGTGGGTCCCAAATGAATTGTTTTTAATGTGAAACCTTCTTGGGGTCCCAACCGTCTTTTTTAAAAATATGAAACCTTCTCGGGGATGCCAAATGTCTTTTTTATGTGAAATCTTCTCGGGAGACCCAATTGTTTTTTTTTTTTAATGTAAAGCCTTCTCAAGGACTCCAAATGACCTGTTTCAACGTGAAACCTTCTCGGGGGTCCCAACTATCTTTTTTAAAAATGTAAAACCTTCTCGGGGGCGCCAAATGTGTTTTTTTTATGTGAAACCTACTCGGGGACCTCAACTGACTTGTTATTAATATGAAACCTTCTCAGGGGTCCCAACTGTCTTTTTTTTTTAATGTAGAACCTTCTCGGAAGCCCCAAATGAGTTTTTTTTATGTGAAACCTTCTTGGGGGGGATAGTTGGGAAACTATCTTTTTAAAAAGGTAAAATCTTCTCGGAGGTCCTAAATGACTTCTTTTTCATGTGAAACCTTCTTGGGGTCCCAACTGTCTTTTTTAAAAATATAGAACCTTCTCGAGGACGCCAAATGTCTTTTTTATGTGAAACCTTCTCGGGGGTCCCAACCGTCTTTGTTTGAAAATGTAAAACCTTCTCGGTGGCCCCAATTGTATTTCTTTTAAGAATGTGATACCTTTTCGGGGTTTCCAATTATCTTTTTTAAAATGTAAAACCTTCTCAGGGACCCCAATTGACCTGTTTTTAATGTGAAACCTTCTCGGGGACCCCAACGGTCTTTTTTTTTAATGTAGAATCTTCTCGGAAGCCCCAAATGAGTTTTTTTTAATGTGAAACCTTCTCGGGGATTCAACTATCTTTTTAAAAATCTAGAACCTTCTCGGGGGCCCCACATGTATTTTTTTAAGAATGTGAAACTTTCTCGGAGGTCCCACTTGTCTTTTTTAAAAAAAAAAGGTAAAATCTTCTCGAGGGTCCTAAATGACTTGTTTTTAATATGAAATCTTCTTGGGGTCCCAACTGTATTTTTTTAAATGTAGAACCTTCTCGGGGATGCCAAATGTCTTTTTTATGTGAAACCTTCTCGGGGGTCCCAACCGTCTTTTTTAAAAATGTAAAACCTTCTCGGTGGCCCCAATTGTATTTTTTTTAAGAATGTGATACCTTTAAGGGGTTCCCAATTTTTTTTTAATGTAAAACCTTCTCAGGGACCCCAAACGACCTGTGTTTAATGTGAAACCTTCTCGCGGGTTCCAACTGTCTTTTTCAAAAATGTAAAACCTTCTCGGGGACCCCAACTGACTTGTTTTTAATGTGAAACCTTCTCGGGGCTCCCAACGGTCTTTTTTTTTAATGTAGAATCTTCTCAGGGTTCCAACTATCTTTTTAAAAGTGTAGAACCTTCTCGGGGGCTCCACATGTATTTTTTTAAGAATATGAAACTTTCTCGGAGGTCCCACTTGTCTTTTTTAAAAAAAAAAGGTAAAATCTTCTCGGGGGTCCTAAATGACTTGTTTATAATGTGAAACCTTCTTGGGGTCCCAACTGTCTTTTTGAAAAATGTAGAACTTTCTCGGGGACGCCAAATATCTTTTTTTATGTGAAACCTTCCCGGGGGTCCCAACCGTCTTTTTTAAAAATGTAAAACCTTCTCGATGGCCCCAATTGTATTTCTTTTAAGAATGTGATACCTTTTCGGGGTTCCCAATTATTTTTTTTTTAATGTGAAACCTTCTGAGGGACCCCAAATGACCTGTTTTTAATGTGAAACCTTCTCGGGGACCCCAACTGATTTGTTTTTAATGTGAAACCTTTTCGGGGCTCTCAACGGTCTTTTTTTTTAATGTAGAACCTTATCGGGGTCCCAACTATTTTTTTTTTAAATGTAGAACCTTCTCGGGGGCCCCACATGTATTTTTTTAAGAATGTGAAACTTTATCGGAGGTCCCACTTGTCTTTTAAAAAAAAAAGGGTAAAATCTTCTCGGGGGTCCTAAATGACTTGTTTTTAATGTGAACCCTTCTTGGGGTCCCAACTGTCTTTTTTTAAAAATGTAGAACCTTCTCGGGGATGCCAAATGTCTTTTTTATGTGAAACCTTCTCGGAGGTCCCAACCGTCTTTTTTAAAAATGTAAAACCTTCTCGGTGGCCCCAATTGTATTTTTTTTAAGAATGTGATACCTTTAAGGGGTTCCCAATTTTTTTTTATGTAACACCTTCTCAGGGACCCCAAATGACCTGTGTTTAATGTGAAACCTTCTCGCGGGTTCCAACTGTCTTTTTTAAAAATGTAAAACCTTCTCGGGGGCCCCAATTGTATTTTTTTAAGAATATGATAAAATGACCTGTGTTTAATGTGAAACCTTCTCGGGGGTCCCAACTGTCTTTTTTAAAAATGTAAAACCTTCTCAGGGGCCCCAATCGTATTTTTTTAAGAATGTGATACCTTCTCGGGGGTCCCAATTATCTTTTTTAAAAATTTAAAACCTCTTTGGGGGCGCCAAATATTTTTCTTTGGAATGTGAAACCTTCTCGGAGGTCCGAGCTGTCTTTTTTACAAATCTAAAACCTTGTCAGGGGCCCCAAATGACTTGTTTTTAATGTGAAACCTTCTCGGGGATCCCAACTGTCTTTTTTACAAATGTAAAACCTTCTAGGGGCCCCAAATGTAGTTCTTTAAGAATATGAAACTTTCATGGGGATTCCAACTGTCTTTTTTAAAAATGTAAAACCTTCTCGGGGGGCCCAATTGTATTTTTTTAAGTATGTGATACCTTCTCGGGGGTCCCAATAATCTTTTTTAAAAATGTAAAACGTCTTCGGGGCGCCAAATGTTTTTCTTTGGAATGTGAAGCCTTTTCGGAGGTCCGGCCTGTATTTTTTACAAATGTAAAACCTTGTCAGGGGCCCCAAATGATTTGTTTTTAATGTGAAAACTTCTGGGGGGTCTCAACTGTTTTTTTTTTTAATCTAAAACCTTCTGGGAGATCCCAAATATCTTTTTTTTAATGTGAAACCTTCATGGGATCCCAGCCGTCTTTTTTAAGAATGTAGAACCTTCTTGGGACGCCAAATGTATTTTTTTTAGGAATATCAAATCTTCTCGGGGTTCCCAACTGTCCTTTTTTTTAAGAAGGTGAAACCTTCTTTTTTTTATTACACTGTGACTAGTACCTTCTATGAGTATATGGTTTTTACTCCATACAGATTATCACCAAAAAGTAAAATTCCCCAAAATCACATTTTATCATTTTTCGGAGAAGCAGTATTTGTTGGACTGTACTTCAGCAGCGACCGAAGTTCTGTCGAAATAACTTTCTACCAATTTTTTAGTATTGCAATTTGAATGACAAACTTAATACTATAGTTGCGCACGCTTAAAAGCCCTAATTAGTAGTATTTATAATGTTTTAATATGGCAAGTATAATAATTAATTAAAGCGAAAAACGTTTCCCTACACACTGAAGTTATTAAAAACAAATCAGTTTCTTTTTAAAAGTTAAATCAACCCCGACGATTTCAACGATCTCACATGACATACGATGACATTACTGCTGTGTGAGCTACCCGAGTGGAAGTCACGTTTTTCGGCCCTTCGTGTTCAATTTTGATTTTGATCTGATGGTGGCAACATCGGCGATCGTTCCAACTGGAATTTTCTCGTTTTCGGCTGTGATGGCAATTTTTCCCGTTCGTTGCAATTTCCTATGAATTTGTAGTGTTGTTTGTGAATAGCTAGTTGTTAAATATCCAGCTATTAGGGCTATTTTTGAAAATAGCCGACTATTTAGCAACACTATAAACTTGTTTTTAAATTAATTGACAGTGATGATATAAAATATACTCATGTCTGTGGCTTTCCTTGGATTTTTAGAATTAATAGTGATAATTGTAAGAAAACAGAATCGTGTCAGTTCCTCACTGAAGGAAAATTAAATGAAAAGTCGGAAAAGACAGTTCGGATGAATTAAGCGGTGCCGCTGTCCACATTAATGGTTTTTAAATTAACGATTTTTAATTATTAGTGAAATCAATTCGTGCAAACGCTGCTTAAAAGTTATCATGACATAATTAAATAATATTTAAACATAATTAGTATTATTTATGTTTAAATATGGTAAGTATTAATATATCATAAAAATTCGAAAAGCGCTTTCCTAGAAACACGAAGTTATTAAAAACAAATCAATTTTTTAAACATTATTAAATTACCTCGAAAAAAGGTTTCCTGGCCTTCCGAGATGGCCAGATTTACCTGTACACCATGTATATTGCTTTAGTTGTCACAGGGCAATTAATAATTAATCCAATTTAATCAATTTAACCTAACAAAAGAATCACACTCTGCCACCCTAAAAAGTCATCACCTTCCATTATACGTCTGCATTGTTCGAAAATCAGCGAACTGTTATACATCGTGTTGATGACTTTTAAGGCAATAGACCCATTATTGTCGTCAAATTCATTTCGTCGTCTCCTTTGACGAACACAAATTTCCCGGGGATCTACTACTGAGCTATAACCATATGGCTAATATACAAGTCATCATCGTAGTTTAATTATTTCAAAAATCGTTGTCATTCATGGGCGTTATAATTGGTTACACACTCTCACAAAGGAACGGGAAAATTTCCCATTAACACTGACCTCAAGAGCTACCGAGCCGAAAGAACCACAGTATTTAAATATTACAACGAAATATTAAGTTGCAACTTTCGCTGATGCAAAGGTTAAAGGTAAACTACACTGAAACGAAAAATTTTTGGCAATGTTTTTGGAAATTTAGTGCCTCGATCAGTATTTAAGAGTCTGTTTAGTCTGAGCAACCGCTACTTATTAAAGTAATGTCAAATATTTCAAACAATCGCAACGCATATTTCAAAAAGTGTGCACAGGTGGGTGCACCTTTGTTTACATTTTTATTTTATGACAAGGTCACCTAACTACGAACACGTCGCTCATAAACATTTCTTACAGACACAGATATGACCGATAGTAAATTTGCTTTTAATTAACAGGCGACAAGACTGCCACCAGACACTGTTGGTAGGAAATAATGCAACTCTATCACAACTACCAGCAGACTTAATTAAAGTACATGTGTACAGCGTTCTGCATTAGTGAAAATAAAAGAGCTTTTTACTGAAACAAGAATTCACTATTCACGGAAATTTGCAACACAGTATAATTACTTCCCTGTTTTACGCAAATTACAACCACTATTTGTTTCTGTGCGGTTGGCAGCCTTGGCACCACTAATCAGTTTAATTCCTCCAGTTTTGGCTGCGTCTCGCGCCGGTGATTCTCAGCTTAATTCCCATCAATGTCAATCCCATTAGTCACACCAGTACTCACCTTTGCATCTTTAGATGAAGAAAATTATCTCGAAGGTGTAAATTTTTGCTTAATAAGGAAATATATGTACATTTCGTAAGTATGACAGTTAGTGCAAGGCTCTGTTTTTGTCACTAAGCCACAATTACACAGCCAAAGTTTAAAAAAGCGGCATATAAAGTGCCGCACTAAAGTTAAATGTAATAAATTGGCAATTTTACAACCGCCTTGACCGTTTCACAAGATCCAATTTAAAGTCAATAAAAAAATAAGTCCGCTTCATTTTCAGAACACAGTGGGGTAATTAGTACTGAGGTATTTTGTTGAATATGCATGCGATTTAAAAACATAGGAACCTTCAAACTGCTGAATTACAACAGTGGATTTCTCAAGCCTTATCATTATCACCGTTCACCACGTAATTATAGAAAAATTAAATTCTTACAACTCACTAACAAATCAATTATTTGAAATCTCTCACGCGTGACGTGTGCCATTGATAATTAAAATAAAACGAGCAAACGAACACTAATTTCAATATTTTTTGCCAGCTTAATTAACACATGTTGAATATTCGTCGCTTACAAAATCTCTATTAATACAAATCATGTTGAGATTTATCGGTAAATATTGTTTAAAATTTGTATTGTTATTACCGGAAAACAAATAAAATTTTATACTTACCAGTTTCTATCATCACCAACTAAGATCAGTGGAAGATCTTCGAAGTACTAAAATGTCCCAATAACAACTACAATAAGTCAATATTGAAAACAGACTTTATTTATTTTGGATCATGTGATGCTTACATGGAATTTTCAAGGATTCTTAAATATCCAGTAACAGGTCGAAAGAATCAAAACGACAAAGATACAACGCAAACATAAAGATAAATAACTTACATAATATAAGATGGTAACCGGAAAATATTACTTTAAACACACCTTTCCTGGATGAATTTAACTGAAAACTGTGTAAATTACACAAAAAAAAAGTAAATAAAAATTCGTATTAAGTATCTTTGCAATATTACTCGTCATCCAAGTACTCCTTAGCGGTCTGTTCACTATCGGAACCTACAAAGCCACCATTACTCCACAAAATCATCTCGGGGAATTCTTACCCTCACTGCTGGAATTGTTTCCTGAACCGTCAAAAGAATCCGGGGACATATCTCCAGGCTTGTCTTCATCGTCCGACTTAAGTTGTATCTGTTGCGAAGAAGACGTATCTTCAATATCGAGAGTTCCATTAACATCCAATGAATTCTCCTTCTTCAAGGACTCTCGCCCCCGGAACTCCACATCCAAATTCGTCTTGAATTTTTGACTATAAGGCACGTACTTCAAATCAGAGGTGCTATTAAAAGTCATGAACTTCCTCGATATTTTCGTCATTCCAAACTCAGTTTTCCCTTCACCCTCATTCGTGTTCTTCTCAAACAGTTCCTTCAAGTTCCTTACTGAAACCGCAGGAGAGTCGACGTCGTCTTCCGTCTTCTGCACCTCTTCCACTCTCTTCACCACAACTCTCTCTTCAGCTCTCTCCGCAACTGGTTCCTTCTTGTTCATTTTGATTTCGCGTTTTTCTTCGAACGAGTTTGACTTTGCGCCAAATTTGTGGACTCTACTGGTCGTGACGACGACATCTTCGTCGAACGAGTCCGTTCTGGCCTTCATTCCATACTTGTCGTACTTCGTCGTAGTCGTCACCACGGCCGTCTCGCCAGACGGAAGTAGCGCGTTTAGCTTTTTGCTCAGTCTTTTCAGTACTTCGGTTAACTCCGACTTGTCTTCGATGGTTGTAGGGTTGTTCTTCGTTTCTACATTCCCCAAGTCAGTCAAAATGAAAATAATTTGGTTTTGGTAGTAGATGTGGTTTTCTCGTGAGTAGGTTCTATAATTGTTGCTCAAGTTGTTTTGTAAGTGACGAACTTGTTGCTCAATTTGGGCCAGTTCAAGATTGTTTTCCGGTTCGATTCGCTCGACGGTTCGCTGGATGACGGTGGGTTTCGGGGCTAAGCTTCCCATGGACCTTGCCCGTCGGATCAGGAAGGTGGGTTCGCTGTTCACGGCGACTGTTTGGTTCTCGAAGATGGAAATTATGTTTCGCACGCTGCCTTTTGGAGGGGTGGACGACAAAGTTGAGGCCATTTTAGTGAAGTTGTGTCGAATGAAGGAAAAACTAAAATAGGGGTGAATAGTAGGTCACTGTGAAGAAATGGTGGTGTTGGTGGAAATGCAAGTTTGAAAATATTGTCAAATTTTGAAAAATTAAAAGAAACTCACCTGCTCGTTATTGGCTTTATTGCTGTAAGAATGATTACGATTGAACTAGATAACGACTTATCGATAACGATAAGATATAAAGTGGTGCCAAATACTTTTATCAGATTTTTGTGCCATTACGTAATGAAATTCTGAAAATTTAATAATCAAGCACTTTGCTTTTAAATGTTTTTTATACATAGGGACAATTAAGATAACCGCGATATTTTTATCGGCAACAAACACCAATAAAGTGCCTTTATGAACTTGTTCACTTTTATTTATAAAGTTTTTAATAACGATGATAAAGGGAATCGAAAACCATTGTCGCAGAGTCATTTTTAATTTTTTATCTGAAAAAAATTTGAACGAGTTGATCTTTGAAATTAAGACAGTTAGTTAGAATATGCACAATTATATATGTACAAAAAGATGTGTGGAAATTGCGATTTGGTTTCCTTTTCAATTGTCGAAGAGACTAAAAATAAACGGTTCTAGACGGCTACAATCTAGGACCGACCCAGCCTTCTCCACATGTGTCATCCACTGAGTGTTTGTTCGGTATTTTGTTAAGCTCGCCCAGGATCCGAGGACTGAAATTAAACACTATAATTTGATCCTCACTATTTGTGAAACAGTGAGTCACAAATCATTCGTTACAGGATGTGCCATTGTTTCTTGCCATATTTGAACCTCTGTAAAAAAATAATTTATGGCTCATAAGACTGTTAGAATTTGAAATATGTTGCATATGAAAGCAATGAACAGTTTAAATTTAGATTTCATCAGCATTCGACAACGAAAACCCTGATCATTATCAGGGCGTACTACTATATATTTTTTTAAAGATAAACCATAAGTATTCGTTAAATTTAAAACTGCTGCCTAGATACAGGAGCAAACTTCAGGCGAATTTCCTCAACTTTTTACGCTTTGGTCAAATGATGTGTGCGTGTTTAGTTTTTCTAACGCCGTTAAAAAAATACATTTATTTTTATACTATTACATTATACTACTGTTGTTGTTGTTGTGGTGTCCCGACTTAAAAATTAGATTTAGCGCCGACAAAAGAAAACACGCCGCGAAAACGGATTTGAAAATCATCCGTATTTTAACGCGTTTAGCTTTTAGTAGGTAAAATCTTGAACCACTTCTCGTTTTGCATTTGCAGTTCCAGTCAAAACACGTTTTAAAAATTAAAAAGGCAATTTTTTTTAAATCGAAATCAATTTCGTTATACGTTCCGGGCTCCTGCAACGAATGTAATTGGTGTACGATCTGTTTGTTAACGATCTCTTAATCTGAAATGATATAAATCTTTGACGAAATTCGTCAGCACTTGTATTTGGTTTCGTTCTTTGTAAATTCCACTGTTCACGTTAGGATTTTAACCGTTCATAGTTCTAACACAATTTTGTTGCAGTACTGAAAATTCAGTTATTTAGACTGAACTTATTTATATCTAACGATATCTTAAAGTTCATCTCAGTGAGATTTTAAATATATAATATATACTTTATTGTCCAACAGCATTAATTTCCCAATTACACCATAACAATAAGTAATTGTACACTACATTAATAAATATATCATTATGTAAACAAAATAATAATATAGTTACAATTTAACAGAATATGTCTTCTAAACAATTATTTCCACAACAACTCATTGTGTAATTCGGTGCACGACGTAAAACGGGAATCACAAAATTGTTGAAGGAGAGAAATTTTAAGATAATTGGGCGGATTAACATCGCAAAAGTGAGAGACGTTGAAATCACCAACTAGAATCACGTCCTCATTATGTAAATGTACTTCTAGTACATTTAAAAATAGTTCTAATTCAGTGGAAGTAACGTCAGGAGGTATATATGTAACACAAAATATGAATTTGATTCTACCACATACACACCGACACAAGATAACACCAGTAAACGAAACTATATTTGAAACATGCCTGGTATTGTGGTGACCGAATTTGAATCAATTTTCGCGCTGAAATTAACTAACAGTGGCGCGAAATCACACTTGAATAATTTGAATTTGAGAAAAAAATTCAATAAAAAAAATCGTTAAACATAGGACTTGTACACGTTTAGCTCTTTTTCTAGTAGTTGGTAGCTCACTAGGGTTGTTTAGTTAGAGGGGTGGTTATAAGAGGGCGGTAATGGTAGACAAGAGAGCGGCATGGCGAGAACATGGTGAACGCGTGATCATTATTGTGTTGGTTTTCGTGTGTGTGAGTGCATGTAAGTTAGCTGACTCGCAGCTAATTCTTGCGGCTTTTTAATCGGAAACATGTGAATTTTTAAACTACGCCAACACATGCTGTAGATTTGTTTTATTGTTTGTAAATTCACCGATCAGGTTAAGATTTTTAATCGTTAACTGGTGCTAACACAATTTAGCAGCCATTAGATTTGTCTAAACAAACAATTACTATAGGAGATTTGATGAAATTCACTTAGTCAGGACTAGTTTGATTTTGTTTGTCTAATTATAAATAAGTTTCTGGATGCATATACTTAAGTGTTACATTATAACGCTTCTTAATTCTTCACACAAGATTGCTAATAGTTCATTAACGGCAGTTAAATTAACAAAATTCATTATGTCGTGGACTGGCGGGGGGTTAAAATCGTCGTCTTCGTTGATTAGTGATGCAGAAAAAGTAACTATTCGTTACTCGAGTATTCGGTACCCGAGAAGATCCGAAGTAACGAATACTCACATGAGAAAATATTCGTTACTTATGCAATCAGGTACTCCTCGGATCTCTGCTGACTGCCGAGCGCAGATCCGATGTTAGTTTAATTTTAATTTAATTTTAGTTTAATTTTAGATGCTTAAAATCAATATTTTGTATATTTTTTCTTTATAATCTATCCAATACAACACCCTCTTTTTGATTATTATTCCTTATCATCTATTTTTTTTAATGTGCAAGTAAACGCGAAGAGATGGAGTAACGAGAATCGAGAGCGAGTAATGAATACCTAAATATAAACAGTCACAGAGTCCGACTACCGACCGAACGCGTCTAGGCGTCTATCGTCCGGTCCGAGAGAACGAGTACTTGTAACGAATATAAAGTAACGAATTTTGTACTTGAAAGTAACGAATAGTTACAAGTACCGAAATGTAACGATAACTTGCATCACTATCGTTGATTCACTATTAAAGTCTCTCCAATCCCTTAAATGTGACATGTGAGGGCGCATACGTCGGGAGGGAAAGGAATCTGTAATGTCAGCTAAATGTCTGTCATGGTCTGACTTTTTGACACAATTTGACATCATGTATTTCGGTTTTTACTTGAAAAAGAGGCAAAATTTCGGTACCGGTGCCAAAGTCACAACGCCATGTGCGTGGATGGTCTTCAAAGGGATATGCAGTAGGAAAATTTTTCTTTGAGGTGTTTACATTGTTACCGGAATGTGTCTCAGGAATTATGAAGCTGCATTCTGGATCACGTTTAGTGCTTGCTGGGTAGCTTGAAGAAGTAGGAACAGGTAGCGGTGACCTGGAACCATGGAGGAACAAAGTAGGAACAGAGCCGAGTTTAAGTCTTTTATTTGAATAATAACAACTTCTCTCAAAAGTGTTTACCACAAGTGTATAAATTATTGGCAATATTATCACCTGAAATGGTTTTAATGACTATATATTCCCTTAGGTAAAAGATTCATGTTGGGGTACCTACTTGTAGCATTAAAAACCTTTTTACACCACAACCATTTGTTCACAGTGTTTGAAGGGAATCTGTGCATTATTTTGTGATCCTTGATTACCCCACAAGCAGGCACAGAGCAATATTTTTTGGACATTTTGATAATATCAATTCAAGCACAAACTGTTTTGGCGCGTGGCAAACCGGATTAATTACAGGTTCCTGTAACTCCCGAAGGGGGTGACATCTTTTGATATTTTCCCTTTTGACAAGTCGGACGATTGTAACCAATTGGAGAGACTTTAATAGTGAATCAACGAAGACGACGGTTAAAATAATTTCTTCCCTTAAGTAGTTATCATGGTTACATCACCGAGGCATTTCCTCGCAACGTGAAAGAATGATTACATCACTGAGGCATTTCCTCGCAACGTTAAAGATTGATTACATCATCGAGGCATTGTCTCGCAACGCTAAAGTTTACATCACCGAGACGCTTTTCCTCGCAACGATGACCGGATATTTTTGTATTTATTTATTATGTGTTTTGTTGGGGTAACCAGTTCACGATAAACTCTCAAAGTTAATTATTTTAAGTAACCAATCACTTAGATCAAGAGTGCGGCAACTATTAATCTCATGTAGATTTTGTTAACTTTGCAATTTTTCACCTCATTCAATATTTCTCTATGTCCCAATTTTAACCTCAGTAATTTTCTTTGTTGTATAATTTTAATTGAACGTTAATTTCATGATCTGCAGTTTTAACCTCACATAATATTTTTATTTGCACAAGTTTATTTAGACTTCCACTTTTTACTGGGGTACTCACGCTTTTTTTTCACAATTCACTGAAGAAGAAAATATTCACATGTATTGTGGTGACCTGGGGTGCGATTTTGTTTCTCGATCGAAGCGATAAATTAAATGTCATTACGTAGGTTTTAAATGCAAAAGTTTGCATTTATTCTTTGCATATAAGCTTATTAAATGCTCAAAGGTTTACAATTACCTTAATTTTAAGAACTTATAACTCAGAATTACGATTTTGAACTTCTATTTTGATATAAATTTCGAGGTTATGTCTCCAAAATTTATCACTTTACTCAGAGCTATCGAGAAAAGATCGCTCCATGAAGACTTGACTTCGTGACAGAATCGAGAAATGTGACAGAAAAGTAGCATCTCAACCAATCAGCAAACGAGATTTTATCGCTAACCGGTTTTTTTCGATCGAGAAACAAAATCGCACCCCTGATTTGAATTAAAATTTCGCCTTGAAAAAAAGCAGTGGCGCGAAATCCCATTTGAATAATTAGAATTTGACAAAAAAAATCAATCAAGAAAATCGTTAAACGTAGGCAACCATGTACACTTTTAGCTCATTTTGGGTAGTTGGCAGCTCTCCTAGGGGAATTTGTGCGGGAGTATCTAGTGAAAGGGTTGGCACAATTTCATAATGATTGACACTTTTAAAAAATAAATTTTGACATATGTCATCATCCACATTCCAGTCTACGTCAAAATGACAAACATGGCAAATTTGAGGTTATAAGTACATAAAGCCTGTTTTAGAGCTTACGGCACTGGAATGACAGAACTGTCCAAGATTTTGTGGCCGAAACTATAGAAGTTGCCTTGCTTTGTAGAGGGTTGAAATGCGTCATTTCTGTTCGATGACGCGTCACTGTTGTTTTGTTTTGGTGAGTGAAAACACGAGGTAAGGAAGCTAGGTTAAGTTTAGTTGGTTTGGTAGTTAATTAAAAAAGGGAGAGCCTTTGTTTAACAAAAATTAATCGTACAGTTTCGGTCAAACAAAAGCTCTAAAACAGACTTTACGTACTTATAACCTCAAATTTACCATGTTTAAAATTTTGACGTAAATTGGAATGTGGATGATGACATATGTCAAAATTTATATGACGTTATTTTTTAAAAGTGTCAATCATATGACAATAAAGCATAGACTACCTCGTGTTTTTTTTAAATGACAGAAAGATACTGCCCACAATTTTCTGACCGAAATTGTACCGATTGCGAAGCCCCGGTTTTCCCCCAACAAGTATTGCTAATTCTTGCGGATTTTCCAAGCGGAAATATGCGAATTTTCGACCGACGCTAACACGTCATGTAAATTTGTTTTGTTGTTTGTAAATTCACAATTCACGTTAGGTTTTTAATCGTTAAATCGAGTTCTAACACAATTTAACGGTCCTGAGATTATTTAGATAAGGGACTTGCTGGAAGATTTCATGAAATGTACTTAGTCAGGACTCATGTTTATCGAGTTATAAATAAGTTTTCTGGATGCTTATACTTAAGTGATACATTATAATGTATAAGAAGTGTTATAACACTTCTTGGTTCTTCACACAAGATCGCTAATAGTTCATTCACGGCAGTTAAAATTAACCTAACGTTGTCCCACTCTGGGAAAAGGACTGTGAAAATGCGGTAGAATTCATAATATCGTGGACTGAGGCAGTTATCAACACATCGTCAAGACAATTTCTCGCGACGTTGGAAATTACACCACCGGGGAGCATTTCTCGCGACGCTGGATGCATTTTGAATCGTTGATAAAGTGTGGCATAATTTAACTTCATGTCAATTGTTTGAATCGTTGATAAAGTATGGCAAATATTAAACTCGCGTAATTTTGTTCACCTCATACCATTTTTCTCTATCTCGCAATTTTAGCCTCAGTAATTTTCTTTGTTGTATAATTTAAATTTAAATTGAACGTACATTTTCATGCTCTACAGTTCCTAACCTCACGTATATTTTTATCAGCACAAGTTTTACTTCACACCAGATTGTTTTTTTTTTATTATTATTAAGGAGTGTTCATTTTATTAAACGGACACCTTTAAAGTAACGCCAATTTTCTAATTTTTAAGCTAAATTATTCTAGTTTTTGTATATGAAAGCTTTAAATTATATCTATTAAATGCCATTTTTGTTTTCAAAATAACGTTATTTCTTTTTAAAATGAAGCGAATCGCCATTGGGGCAAGAAAATTATTTTTGCAAAAGTGATGCTACGAAAAATTTCCGTTGGGGGAACTGGCTAAAATAACTAAATATTCAAAATCAGCAGTGTTCCAAATAATCAAAAAGTTTGGGGAGTTTAATACTTTAGAAGATTTGCTCAAATCCAGACCGAGAAAAGGCCCGCTTAACGAAAATATTGAGAAAAACATCATTAAGCTGCTAAAATTAACGAAATGTATGTCTGTGCGGGAAATACCGAAGAAGCAAGGTATTACCGTAGGTACTGTACAAAATATAAAGACTCAGAATAACAGTAGAACGTATTAAAGCAAAAAATCCCAAAAAGAAGCGAAAAGCAGCGCATAGAGTTTCAAAAAAAAAACGGTAAGTTATAAACAATTTTGATCAGGAACAAAAATCGTTGTGTTTTGATGGACAACGAAACGAAGGTTAAAATGGATTGCAATACACTACCCGGCTCCCAGTTTTATAATGCAGTCGTAGGGGAAGATGTCCTCGATGACATGAAAACAAAAAAAATTGAAAAGTTTGGGAAAAAAGTCTTAGTGTGGCAAGCCATTTGTTTCTGTGGGTTAAAAAGTTTTAGTTTTTTTTTTACGATTGGAACAATTGGGGGCAATGATTACAGGAAAGAATGTATAAAAACGCGATTATCGCCTGTTTATCGCAAACATCATAACCCTCCATCGTTTTGGCCAGATTTGGCTTCGGTTCACTATGCTGGTGCCACTCAGGAGCTTCTTAATGCCAATAATGTACAGTTTTTAAAAAAGGAAGATAAACCACCCAACTGTCCTGAGCTTCGTCCACTTGAGCGATAATAGGCAAATATGAAAGCAGTGTTAAGAAAGGATGGCCGAACAACATCATGACTTGGAGAATTTAAAAAAATGTGGCCTCCTGCTACGAAGAAAATCACAAACAAACCTGTGCAAAGAGTGATTCGCGGTATTCGCGCAATAGTTAGAAAATTTGATAGTTTCTGAATATAATTGATTAGAGAATAAGAATAATTGTTTCATATAACATTGTTAAACATGTTTATAAAAAAAAAAATTAAATTAGCCCAAAGTACTCGAATTAGTAGCAATTTTTCAGTGTCCGCTTTATAAAATGAACATTCCTTAATATTTGCTAGTTTTTCTTTTGACCACGTAAATATTTTGATTAACGTTTCTATCATATGAATTGTCTGATGTCCAATCTTAATCTCAAATAAGAATTCTTTGCTGTTTAAAAATTTCACAAGAGTGTATGGCGAATTCAAATGTTGTTTATTGCTCTTTTTGAAACTTTAACGCTTGTTCGATTGTAGTTGATATCAGAGTTATAGAAATTGAACACTTAAATGAAACTAAGGTAAATAACACAATAACACGTGGCGGAAGCGGAGTGCGCGGTTCCTTGTCGAGCTGGCGCTCGCGCCGTCTGCACAAAGAATAAAGGCCTAGAATAGTTTACGAGTTTGCTACCGTGATGGCCTCCTCGTGCAGGCACGTTTCTTCGTGATAGAAGGGTGCTAGGCGACAGTGCTTGCGATAGAATAGAATAGAATCACCGTCGTGAGTAGGAAGACAGCCACGACCAGGAGCCCCAAACTCCGCTCATGCTACAACGCCCTCTATGGATAATTTTGCTGTGTTCTAGAATGAAATTGATATAGTTCGATCGCCACACTCTTATAGCGCTCTAGTGCCGCTGTCGCTGCATACAGTTTTTATTAAAATTTTGTTCTCTTGTTGACTCCCATAATTTTAAATTTGCCGCCACACGCCCGTAATAAGTTGTGTACAATTTTATGTAGAGTTCCATTGTGTGGCGATCACAGCCAAGGCCAAATTTTTGAATTTTTCGCGGGCTTTCAATTTTTTTTCACATGTCAATTCAAGGCGGGATGTTTGGGTTATCACAGTATCATATAGAAATCTTAGTAGAACAATAACAAAAATTTGAGGGTTATCCAATAAATTAATAGCAAAAGATTGTGAAATCAATTTCATTGCGAAATTCGTTTTAAGGTACGGTATTAGTTGTGGTACAAAGAAGCAGAAGTTCTGCCTAAATAAGATCATATCTGAGAAGTCAAGTCCGTTAAACTAAATAATCATATGCAGATCCTAAAACCCACATCTAAAAATCTTCAATACGTACCACAGACTGTTGACTTCACGCATAATCCCAGCTGTAGAGGGAGCCACAGCACTCAGCTTAACTCGTCATGGTGGGAAAAAATTAATTACACTGAACTTTCACTAATTTTATTACCTGTTGATAAGACTCTTGATCCCGAAACATTAAAGTACGTTTATTTAGAGATATTTTTTTATAATTTTCATATAAATTACTAAACTATGTACTAAAATACAAAATAAATTCAGAAGCTTCAAGAACTGACTGTATCACCTCATTATTAAATATTTTATCATTCAAAAATCCAAAGATTCACAAACTTAAAAAGTGGGTTAAAAAGTGCTTTAAAATTATGGACGAACTTTTTTTGGTGAAAGTTTGAAAGAAGGAATTCAAGTAGTGGTAAAATATTATTCCCAAAACAAGGTGACATTTACTGCAGGTGTCTTTAAACCATTAAAAAATAAATAAAATACCCAAACAGCAACGCCAAGGAAAACCCATAAATATCAAAAAAACGGGTTCAAAAGGTCGACATTGTAGTGTGTAATGATCAAATTATTCCGGCGAACAACTCCACTCCAACTGCATACCGAAAATGACTGGATCATAAGTAAATTAACCTTCAGTTAGTTTCAAGTTCACGGTCCGTTGCAGATGGTAATGAATAAAAGAATGCTAAAAATCGTTGCAATTCAGGGAAAACGTTCTAAATATGAATCTGAGAATACAACCGGTGCAATTAATGAAGCACAAAAAGAAAAACACATAAAAGTCGAAAAAAAAACGATGTTGTCAAATTTCCACTACCAGAAACTATTAAAATATAATTAAAGCAACACGAAACAAACAACTGAAACCAAGTATCTTCCCACATTGTTACTTACGTTGTGGAGAATGTTAATAATCATCCTCCAAACTAGGTAACGTTACTATAGTAGAATTCTTTTAATTTTGGCAAGGTGTTGTAAACGGGTATGTTTATGTTTGACACACTACATTAACGCAGGTTATCGTCTCCGCCTCCAAAATGCTAAGCAGTGCGGAAATTCCTTTACCTACACAAATACAGTGTGTCATACCAGATGCCATAATTGGTACAGTTCTTGCTAAAATTATAAGAATTCTATTGATCTCACCGAAAAATTATTTGCAGAGAGGATTTTCCAGAATTCGGTTAAGCAGCACTGATAGTGTAAAATCCCACGGACCACGAATCCTTGTTTAAAATAACAGTCATAAACCAATATATCTCTAGTGCCAGTATACTTTTTCCGTACCAGAGTCTGTATGAACTGCAACGTTAACGAATCCGGATCTGTTGACCAAGATTTGAATTTAAAAAGGTTAATTGTGTAGTGTCCCCATTTGTAAGTAAAAGATCACGACGATATTAATTAACAATTCATCCATTTTATGCATTGCGACGCGAGTCGTAAATTCCATACATTGCGTCATTTATTGTTTAGACTAGCGTTGGGATCAGTAATGGGATAAAACTGTTACTTTATTTCTCGAAATCTCTAGAAATTTGATTTTTATTTTCTTGTAACATAACGAACAAATTAGCATTACGATGCAAGCGATATATGCAATATTTATAATATTTAATTGCGACATGTCCAAAGAGATGGATGGTTTTTCCTAAGTCTTTATTTAAATTTAATAAATTCTCATTTGGGAATTTTAAAATATTTATTCTCGGATACTCCTCTCACAGCGAAGTGTGATTTCGATCGTATTTAACACACGTTTTTGAAATAAAATGAAATTGTAATCTTGCATTTGAAAAGAACTACATGTTTGTGTTGTTAATACAAGGTCACTTTTCCACTTTTGCGGTTCACCACTTTGCACTAGAACGCACTCCGCCATTTCAAAACATAACGTAGGGTTACATTTTGTTGGCGACCACAATTCATAGCCACTTCAAATTTTTCGCGATTTCCGAATTTTGTGCGCAAGACTCAATTTTGGCGAAATATTTGAGTTATCACAACTGAAAGCGGCTTTTACGACATTTAACACTCTACGACGCGAATGTAAACCAATCTAATTTTATAAAAAGTAGTATCAATATCACGATATATCTCAAATAGACAAGCTCGAAAAAACCCCGACAATTCTTTATGAACTTTTCTGCTGCGACATTCCGTGATTTCGGGGAAATCCCTAGCTTGGTGACAAAAAAGAAATGAAAACGAAACATGTTAGAAACAGAGCTACTATTCAAGAAACGCTCGATAGATTTATTGATAAAAGCACGTGGTCAACACCTGAAAACCAACGTATCGTTCCTTGTGGTTAGAAAACACGTGGTTTGATACCGAATATCGACTCAGTGCAGGCCGTTTATGTCAAAAAATGTTGACAATAACCCATCGGTAAGCGGAGAAAGATAAGTGGCCTCGTGTCTAGTGGTCAGGATACGTGCCCGGCAAGCGGAAGGCGTGGAGTTCGATTCCCACCGAGGCAACATTTTTCTTCGCTTACCTTCAAGTACTTCAAGGATTTATGTTCAAACCTTTGTTGTTCTTAGTCTATAGTGCTGACATCAGACAATTTAAAATCACAACGTGCGGTGTACAAAGCGAGATCTACATCTAACGACAAAATCTTTTGGTATGTTACGCTATAAAAGGTCGATTTCAAACTTCTGCGTTGTTTTGGGTCGATTAAGCAAGAGCTTCTACAGACCGTCCTTCACATCGGGATATTAACCCTTGAAAGGAAAGACCGAACTGGGACAAAGGGTGACGAGAAGTCAATTGTCTTTAGTAGCAAGCTCCGTTTGGTCGTTAGTCCAAAATCATTCTGGATAAAAGCCAACTCTGAGTCTGGTAAGACATGTCATCTAAACTATCGGGCCTCTGGTATTCGTTTGTACCCAACGTTAGACTTTCCGAAAACATTTTTCCAAAAAAAAACTGCAGTCACTATCACTGTAGTTACTAAAAGGTTTCCGTGGCAGAGTCAAACCACTTAGGCAGCACCAGCTAGATTACCCGATTTAGCACCTATCGCATAAGCGTGGGACGCAAATTTTGCTGTTGCACTAAACCATGTTGAAAAGCACGGGAAACGATGAAACAGGAATGCAATATCCCTCACAGAAAAAGTGAATAACACATTCTATTTATATTTCGTAAACTTTGCACTTGGAGATTTTTTTTTGTTTAAATTTTAGTAAAATACTAAACATATTAAACAGCGTTTTTCATAATCCGCACCTTACCTAGGTGTTACATTTTGTTTTTTTAACTCTACTCCGTTTACCGAACAGATGGAGCTGAAAAGGGGATGAGCTTTTAAAACTCTAACATTATTGGTCGAGGGATATTGACATTGAATTGGACAACCATTTTCACACTGCTTTTTAATATTTAAAAATTTAAGGAGTGTCCCTACGTTTGACTCATGGAATTTTCAATGTATTTTCAGATTGTAATATCTCTGTTATTAACAGACTTATTGTTATGAAATTTTAAATATAACTTGTCCCTCATCATCTTTTTAACATGTCGGTGAAATTTTTCTTTGCGTATCTTTAAAAATCAATATTGGAAACTTCGTAACGCAGTTTTCATCAAAATTTTAAAACGAATGATTGTGATATACAGACAACGCTGTGGACAATTGATCTAATATTATTTATAAGAAATATTTTGGATGCTCGCACGTGATCAATCCATCTGTTCAGTAAACGGGCCACAATGTACACGATTCAACACTCTACTTTACAATAAACGAATTTCCCTTGCGTTTCATTCACAAACGTGACACATTTCCGACCGTGCAAGTCACTAACAGTTACCAACCTTAACATTTACCTTGCAGAAAATCCAGGTAGTGCAATGAAGAGTCATAATCTTTCCAAATAAACTTTATTTATAAAAACAACTTATACAATACAATGATAGATATAAACTACTACATAAAAGTACATTGACAGCGTGAGAACAGGGGTCCATCGAACCAAACCCTCATAATCTATAAGAACAATTGCACTGTTTAACACAGGAGTGGTTCATCTGGTCCAACAGGTTGAAAACCTGTGATTGAATTGGTGCAAAGCCAAAACAATCGCCTGTCAAGCCACATACTTCGGCAGGGGAATGTCGACCCAACAGCGACCAAAACAATTACATGAAATAGAAAAAACGCTGTGATCTCTCGATCACCTATCTTACCGACTGCGCCAAGACCAAGTTCAACAAGAAAAAACGCGGAAGGAAATTAAAAAAACAAAGAAAAAGGAAGTAATAAAAACAATGTCGGTCGTGATTCGTGGTAAGATAGAGAGTCGGACACTCCAACAGCGTAAGCTGTGACATTTCAATCGCCTGCCTCTACAAGATCCCTGTTGAGAAAATTCATATACTTAAAGACGGGGAAGGGTCGTACGTTAAATATATGAATTTTCTTCCCATTTACACCATACACCAGTGAGGAAAATAGTGATGCCGTACCTTTTGACATAAAATATACAACGACGTCTCGAGAAACACTTTAACATTATCTCTGCTTTTAAGTTAATTTACGATGCAACTACCTAAACAGTTAAAGTTAGCGTGTCAGCTGTGTTCTAAGTGAACCTACCTTTAACATCGTAGCCAAGCAATGAAAATTTTAAATAACTCGATAAAACTTTAACGTTCAACAGAAATTTACATGGATCGTCTTATATTTACAATGAAAATAGTTGAAAACCTGCTTACCTTCGGAATAAATAAATAAATAAAAATTTCAAAGTTTTTGTACAAACCTGACGTGCCTCTGGCACATAAAGTGTGTGTTGAAGCAATACCCTGCTTCAGCAGAAACTTTATCGAGACAGGCAAATCCAACCCAGTGTCGGTGTGACGTCAGACGACGCCATGGCCGACACCCAAGCCGAAAACTTAAAATCGTGCTCTAACCAATGTAACTTAAATACACTAACCTTTCAAGTGGCGCGTTAACCTCTATTATCAACAAAATAAAAAGTTTTTACATACCGTTTTGGCAGGTAATTTAACGTTTGTTTTAAAACCTGTCGAAAATAAAACAGTGTCAATATTAAATCACGATCGCAGGAATCCATTGCATGCAGTTAAACTTAAAAGTTGAACGAAAAATAAAAGAAAAAGATTAGACTTGCGGGTGATAGACGAGGTATATCGGAGATCATCTGAACCTTGGTTGCATCATAGGTGTCAGCACAGGTGCGGCTGGAAACATGTGAGCACCATATACCATCCCGGGCGGTACTCCGATCATCCCTGTGACAAACAACGAGTTTTACATAAATCGATTTTCATCATTGAGCTCGATGAGCTAGTTTGAAGACTGCCATTTCTCTATCATACACTCAGTTCAGGTTAATTACGGATAAATAAAACCAACAAAAAAATAAAATACTTACCTTCGGCCAAAACAAAAATTACTAAAGCCTAGCATATGACACATAGCTAATTGAAAAGAACTACAGAAAACCAAAGAGTGGTCACCGCCGGACGAAAACAAATCTAAGACAAACTGTACCCACACCGGTCTTTGCTGAAAGCTGATCGACCCGACGAGAGATTCTCTTAAACAGTGTTCAATTTTCATTTTTCAAAAACATGCGAAATGAAATGGTCTCAAAAAATCGGAACATGAAAATTCACAACACTGCTATCACATTTACAAAATGCTCCAGTTCATTGTGCGCTCTTAAATGCAAAAACTGCTAGTGCTTCTAATTTCTCTACTGCTCGTTAAAAAAAATATTTCGGCTTTCGATGATGATTAAAAGTTGCAAACACAAAATTTCCTTTTTTCGTCTGCTCGAATTTTTTTGTCACTCGTCAAACAAACTTTAATACTTATAATAAATCATATTTCCAGAAAACAAAAAAAACAAAAAAACAATCTTACATGAACTTTTTTTAATAATGAAGAAAGAAGTACGTTTGGATTCAAAACAACAATAAAAAATTGAATTAAAATAATTTTCAAGACCTATAATGGATAAATTAACTAATGTTCCAATTTCTTATCTGACACAGTTTATCCACAAAAACATTTTATTTTTTCACGATCTTTTAGGTTATGCAACTAGCATTATATGTATTTTTTTATGTTAAATGCTTGTCATATGAGCACAGCATATGAAAATTATACTTCAAAATATATACAAAAAATGTGTGTGGGGAGGGAGTCCTAATTAGGGTATAAATAAGCGTTTGGTTGTAAATCCACTTTAGTTTAGTTCTGCCTAGATAATGCCAACTTTGTTGGCGAAACGCGTTAATAAATATTTTGTGATTTCGGTATTTGGGGAAAAAACTTATAATATGCCTTTGATTAAAAAAAACTACGTGTACGCCAATAATAATTTTGTTTGGTCTTACTGCAGTTACACACTTCGAAAGAAGCGGAACAAATCAGTGGGTGCACTACTCAAATTATCATTAAACTCAGTTTTAGTCTACACCAAAACAATGTTTCAATTCTTATTATTTTTATTTAAATCATTTATTTTTTTTGCTAACCATTTTATACTCACTACTGTGATGCTGAACAACGTGTAAACTCAAAAAAAGATATATACAGGGTGATTCAAACATGGTGCACTAACCCGATGCTACGTTATTAAGTTCGCAAGTCTAGTTCGAGAAAAATTATTAAAAAATTTCTTGCGTTAATTAGACGTCGACTTTTGAAAAACAAAATATCGATTTAGATAAATGGATTAGAAAAGGTGAAAAATTCGCCACTGTTGTCAGATTCACTCTGGACAATTGTTACGTGTTTTGTAGTACTATAAAATGAAGAAAACTGTAAATAAGGACATGAAAATTATTTTGAATAATAAAAAACCTATCGATTTCATATACCCAATTAAAATATGATCAAACATCTAAAACAAAAATTAAACTTTGAAAGCCTCTGTCGTCTACATTTGGGTCCAAGGACTTTTTAAACCATTTTTTCTTTGTTGATAAACAGACCTTAACAACGTGCCATAGAGTCAGTGCGCCATTTTTAATCACCCTGTATATTTCGCAATCAGTCGTTTTAAAAAATAAACTCATTTCTTGACCTTTAAATTCAGCAGTTCTATTTATTTTCATTGGCAGTATTATACATTTTTAGAAAAGTTTAAAAAACATTGTCGACAATTGTTTCGACAGAACTTCCCTCAGTACAATGAAACGTATCCAGCATTTTCGAATTGAGTTTTTTTTACACAATTTTGTGATGACGTCAACAACATTTTTGCAGGGCAAAGTATTCAGTTTTGCAATTCTTGGTTTATACAATAAAATAAACTGACTGATTTATTAACTTTTTTGAGTCACCTGTACAATAAAATCTAAAAAGTACGAATGCAGTGATAAATTACAAGTATAGACTGATCAATTTTGATCATTATGGACTAGGAGTTATTTGTCAAAATTTTCAAATGACGTCATCAATATTTTGAGGTTGATAAACAGATACATTTTGATTAAAAACTACCATGCTTATAATAACTTCAAAACGTCTGCAAGATTTCAGAGTATTCACTTTTGCAATTTTTGGTTTAATCATTAAAATAAATTGACTTAGTCATTAATTTTTTTGAGGCACCCTGTATAATCAAATCTAAAAAATATTAATGCAGTGATAGACTTATCATATGTTGCACATTTAAGACAGTATTTATTCAGCAAAAATTTGAGGTGATTTTTAGGGGGGATGAGCAAATACATTTTGATCAAAAATTTACCATGCTTATGACAACTTTAAAATATCTCCAAGCCTTCAAAGCATTCGGTTTTGCAGTTCCTTATTAAATCAATAAAATAAATTCACGCTCCATTAATTTTTTTTTGAGTCACCCTGTATAAGCAAATATGATTGGATTCATAAATAATATTTTGGATATTGTAGATAAGATTTATTCGGCGAAATTTTAAGCTGACGTCATCCATTTTTTGGAAGGGATAAGCAAATATATCTACAAGATTTGAAACCATTTGGTTTTGCAGATTCAAAATTAATTTGCTAAATGTTTTATAATTTTAATTTTTTTCCAAAAATCTGGATGTTTCGAATAAAAAATCAACACAGAGTCATAAACTACATGTGTAGGACTAGGAATTTATACCATTTAGAACCCATTTACTATGTACAATTTTGAAGTGATGTCATCACGTTATTGGTGGAGATAGACAAATTTTCGTTAGCGTTTTACCATCTACATGGTATTCCTATTATAAATACAAAATTTGACATCAATCGGCCCAGTACTTTCGGAGATTACCTAATAAAAATCCGGACAGACGACATAAACAGACAGACAGACATACAGACAGACAGATATACAGACATACAGACAGACAGACAGACAGACAGACAGACAGACCGAAACGGGAGAAAACGTAAAAGTACGTGTTACGAAATTTCAAAAATTTTATAGATATTAGCAGCATATGAACTCTAACAAAATTGCACATAATTTTATAACATTAGCCTCCATAAAGTAAAAAAATATTAATATCAAGGGGAAAAACTGCAAGCGGATTCATAAACCGCAAGTGCAGAAGTGTTGTTATCTTATTAAATTTTTCATCAATTTTTGGGAGCGGAATAAACGGATAAATTAGATTAGACACGTTTTGGTTAACATTTTACCATATACACGATATTCCGAACATACATATAAAATCTGACAACAATTGACAGACATTAGTCAGACGGAAACGGGGTACCTATTGTTTGGTATTATACGTAGCATGAAACGTGGAGAAAACATGAGAGTAGTCAAGCGCCTCATGTACCCTATTTATTACTTAAATTTCGCTTGGGAAGTAAAAATTGGTTTCATGTGAAAAGATAGAACTAGGTATTGATTAAATCACGATGACGTCATCGGGCATAAACGGATAAATTTTCATTAACGATTTACCATATACACTATATTCGCAACATACATCTAAAATTTAACAACAATCGGTCCGGTAGTTTCAGAGATTATCTACCTAATAAAAATCTAGACAGTCGACACAGAGACAGATGGAAACGGGAGACCTATTGTTTCGTACTCTAAAAGTCCAGAAAACATGAAAAAAAATAAAACTATTTTTGTCAATTTACACACAAATTTTTAACTTCAAAAAAGAAATATGGCGCCATCATAAATGAATGTAAACCACGTGACCAGTTATTCACTTCTAACTAACACCTGTGTGAAAACTGGTTGACTACTAACTAAATTGCAATTTATGGCACATGCGATGTTACTAATTAATGGACACATCTGTGACGGTTTGCTCCAAGACGCTGATTGTCTACATGTTTGGTCACGTGGCGTGTAAACATTTATGACAGCTCTGTATAAAATTGACACAAACTAAATTGTTGCTGTATATTTTATTTTCTGTTTATTTATTATACTATGTTTACAGCAACAATTTAGCCTACTGTCTGTACATACGGTATTAAGTTTTAGCTCAAACACCTTGTATAATTTTTTCATAATATACATTTTCGCCACACTAAATGAAAAAATATAATACATTTAAAAAAAAGTATGTATACCAATTTTAACATTTAAAATATGGTTTAATGCGGTTTTAATGTATGAGTGTGTTGTCTCCGTCTAAGTTTTCGCTCTTTCTCTCTCTTTCGGGCAGGCGAAGTGCGCTTTCCAGCTTTCAACAAAGACGCGCGAATATCAATGACAAAGAAATGACATTATTCAAACACGTACTGGTGAATAGTGATTTAAAATAGTTACACGATGTATAATTATAATACGCAGTCAGATGATGATGCAATCAATAATCAATCAATGACAGTAAAAACCACTGGAAACTAAGCGAGTGACAGAGATATATAATGCAGGCATGCCAACACAGAGTGCGTGAGTTTTAATACCTGGGACCAGTGTCGAAATGCCCCCAACTCGTTTCGTCTTCGATATGTATAGGAAGATTGTCACAACACATCCGTTTATTACAAGTACACTCAGTATTAAATTACAATGCCATTGTCATTCTTAATTTATTCGGTGACTTTTTTTTGATACAACAGCGATAATACTGATACAGTTCACTGTGGTGGGGAAAATCAGTAAGTAAAAAACTATACACAAAAATCATCTAAAACTAGAACGAAACGATGCTCTTATACAATTTAGAAAACTAATTTCCAAGTATAACGCAAGGTCTAACATTGAATACAATTCTGAGAGAAACGTTGACTATTTAAGTACGAGATGTAAAAGCAGGGCGAGTGTTCATCATAACCCGCGTCACACAAGAAATCATAATCGTGAAGAAAATAATAAGGTATTAAAAACCACTGCGATCTATCAAAGTGTGCATTTATTGACCCATACAAAAATGTAAACAACACTAAAAAAATATGAAAAATATTTACTACGCTAAAAAAAACTTAAGTATATGAATTTTGTCAACGTGATTCATCCTCCGGTATTAGTAACATTGGCACGTTGTTTTGAAACATTTCTCATTTCAAAATCGTGTTCGGTAATAGTCTGAAAAAAATTATTTTTAAAAAAACAAAAATAAAAAAAACTGTCAAATCTACACTACCTATCACCTACTACCGACCTATAAACCCCATTTCGCCGCAAATCGTTATGATGACACATCAGCCAAAACCGTCGCTTGATTACATCTCGCTAAATTAAATAACCAATTAAACTGACAGAAACGACCCCTAAAGCTGACAAGCTCTAGATATAAAAAACTAATCCCTGTCGTAAACTTTACAAAACAGAATTATCTCCTAGACATACTAGCGACGCCTTTTCGTATCTTTCGTCCGTTTAAACAGTCTTTAACAGTCTCCTTACAACTCTTCCACAACAACGAGATTTATTAATCGAGATTGAATCTTATTTTTAGTTTTTCATTTTTATTGTATGTTTTTCAAGTATCGTTCATAACTGTGTGTCGGTATGATAGTTGTTTTTACAACTACCTCACATACCTGGGGGCATGCTGATGGGAGGCGGCCGCATCAAGTGTCCTCCGATCAAAGTAGGCGGACCCGGGATCATCGTGTGTCGCATGGGGGCCATCACTGGACCGCCTGGCAGGGCCATCGTGATCGGAGGACCGGAAACTCGCACAGGAAACCTCTGCATCATGGCGGCATGGTTTATCGCCTCGGCCTGCTTCGCCTGCTGGACGGCGGCCTGCTGGGCGGCGGAAACGGCGTTAGCCAGCTGTTGAGGAAAAAGAAACACGCATTAGCGGAAATGTGATCGTTTTATAAATGTACGCGACATCCTTTAGTATATCTCATGCTTTTTTTTTCAATACAGATCCCTTGTTCTTTGGGCAAATTTATATTTTTCAAATGCGATGCAAAGTCATTTGTGAAAATAATGAATAACAGCGGCCCGAGTATAGATCCTTGACGAATGCCTAACTTGATAGGGATATCTTCAGATTGTTTCCCCTCAAAACTAACCCTCTGCATACAAAAACTGAAAAGTTAGAAAATCGAAAAGTTGAAAAATTAAAAAATCGAAGTATAAAACAGTCGAAAAACTGAAAAATAGAAAGTTTAAAAAACGAAAAATTGAAAATCCAAACCGTAAAAAGTAGAAAAATCGAAAAGTCGAAATACTAAAAGTCGAAAAACTGAAAAATCACAAAATTGAACAAAATATTCAAAAATTAGGAAGTTAAAGAATTGAAAAATGGAGAAATCAAAAATCTGAAAAATCGAAAAATTGAAGAACTGAAAAACTGAAAGATCGAGACTTTGGAAAATCAAAAAGTAGATTAATTGAGAAATCGGAAATCTGAAAATTCCGAAACGTCAAAATTTGAAAAATTAAAAAACATTGAAGAACTGAAAAATCGAAAAATCTAAAATTTGAAACATTGAAAAATTAAAATATCGTAAAATTGAAAAATGGAGAAATCTTAAAATCAAAAAATAAAAAAAAAATCAAACAATCAAAAAATCGACAAGTCGAAAAATCGAACAATTGAGAAACCGAAATAGGCCAAAATCGAAAAGTTAAAAATGGAAAAATTGATAAATCGAAATCTCAAAAATTGAAAAATCGAAAATTTAAAAATTGGGAAAATAAAAAAATTAAAATATAGAAGAACTGAGGACTCGAGAAATCGAAAAATCTAGAATTTTAAAAATGAAAAATTACGATATCGAGAAGTTAAAAATTGAGAAATCGAAATATAAAACAGTCGAAAAACTGAAAAATCCAAAGTTTAAAAAATCAAAAAATAAAAAATCGAAAAGTGGAAAAATTCGAAGAAACGAAATATTGAAAATTCCCAAAACTGAAAGAAATATTAAAAATTGTCAAATTTAAAAAAAATGGAAAAATTGAGAAATAGAAATATGTACTGAAGAACCGAAAAATAAATAATCGAGAAATCGAAAAATCAAAAATTTAAAACAATGAACAATTACAATATCGTAAAATTGAAAACTCGAGAAATCCAAACATCAAAAAATCAAAAAATAAGAAATCGAAAAATTCAGAAGTCGAAACATCTATACTCACTGATTTTATATATTTTTAAAACATTGTAAAGAATACATACAAATAATATTTGTATGTATTCTTTCAAAATACATACAAATGGAGTTTGATCGGTACTAAAAGTACTAAAACAACTTTATTTTTTTTAAGGGAACGCCCAGTATATTTTTAGTATACGTATCAAAGTATTTTATTCGAGTCCATGGCTACTTTTATATTTTCTCAATGTGGCATAACCCCTAGACTACACAAACATAGGTATCCGGTTACCGTCTGTCTATCTGTCTTTCTGTCTGTCCGCCGTCCGTGTGGATTTTTGTTAGACCGATGATCCATTGGACTGATTGTTGCGAATTTTATATGAATATTATGAATGTCATGTAGATGGTAAAACTTTGCCTAATCATCTCATCAACGACGTTGCTTCAAAATTATACCGGGTGTCTGGAAAATGGCGGATTAACTCTTCAGTACCTGCTAAGATAAGATCGATTCTGGCAAATGACATAGCCGCTAAGAAAATAGAGGGTGGGTGGGCGTAAATGTGAATTTTAAATTTCTACTGGCAACAGTGTTAACTTAACCTAATATGTTAAATTTCATTTTTCGTTAGGGATCTTTGCATAAACGAAATAGGTTGGCAACTAAATTACTAGATTTGCATAGCCTACCTTTGCCTAAAACCATCCTGAACGGTATATCAAAACCTTTTTTAACTCTCTGATGTACTGTTTTTTCAAAAATTAGAATACCACCACCTGTTGAATTAAGTTGACATCAAATAAAACTCCTCTAGAGCTTATTTTTACACTGGTAAGTTGGTAGTAGAAAAAACTTAAAATTTAAAATTGTCAAAAATGTCAAAATAATATAAATAAAAACAACATGTTTTGAATGAAAACCATAACCATCCTAACCTCAATTTTTTTGACAGCACATCTTGACATTTGCAATTAAATTTTCTATTTAATTATTACTTTCGTGTAGAAGAATTTTAATTTTCAAATTTAAATACTTCTGTTGGCAATTAACAAAAGCTAAAAAAAATCACAAACTTGTTAACAAATATTTTAGCATGAAGTAACTAGATTTGTATACGATAAATATGTTAGTAATTTCACCAATGATATATCAATGAATTCAGAAAAAAAATGTGTATAGGGTGTCATTAAAAAAAGATGTGGTAGACAAAAAAAAAATTAACATTAAATATTAATTAATTAATCAAGCAGCGAGGAGAAGTAATAATGAGGCATCTGTTCTATTATGATGATATATACAGTGTGTTGCCGAAACTACTATAAAATGTAACTTTGAGAATTTTATTCTTTTTTATGATGATCCCTATGAGCTAAAATTAATACATGTATGTGTGGATTGTTAAAGTACAGGTAAAAAGCGTTTTTCCATATACATTTTTTTTATAATAAAAGATGTCGCCTCATTACTTAATTTTTTTGAGTCACCTTGTATAAGCATTTCTAAAAATGGAGACGATTATCCAAAATTTAATTAGCGTTTTACCATCTACACGATATTCCTCACCTACATGTAAAGTTTGACAAGAATCGGATGGGTAGTTTCGGAGATTATTTTGATCGAATAAAAATTGACATAGACAGACGACAGACTCTTGGGGTCATGAAACGTCGAGAAAATATCAAAGTGGCTAGTCGCCCGATGGATTCGATTCTAATGCTTCTTTAACAAGATATTTGGTCATTTAAACGGGCACAAACGTTGTTAATTTTTAGTCATAGACCATTTTTCAACCGTCAATATTCCCATCTAAAATCTGCCCGTAATAAATGTATCAAAAAAATCAATCTAGTGTATGATTTAAAATATTATCTCAAGAGTTCTCGTTTCGAATTCAAAATTTTCTGTAATCACGCCAGGAAATTTTGGTCCTTGTCCACTGTAGTCTATCTAGCTAAGTGGCTATGGGATTATGTAAACCCGCAGAGAGGAGGCGGAGAAGTCTAATATCCCTACTGTAATCACTTCGCTGGCTAAAAATCGTTTAGATTTTTCTGGGAGCAAACCGACTTCCACTGCTTTTGCAGCATCCACAACATGTTCAGGAACAAAAACACTCACTACTTCACCATAATAATTATTATTATTGTACCTAACCAACTAATGAAACTTAGTTTTTGCTTTTAAAATTTTTTGTTTAATGTCATTAACTATAGAAACGCACAAAATTCGGTTTAAGTTATGTATTGGGTAATATTTGCTATTAATTCTTTATTAAACTTTATTACTACTTATGAAAAAATATACCGGGTGTCTGGAAAATGGCGGACAATTTTTTTTTTTTTGAAAATTTAAAACAATCTTAAGGTTCTAGGTATTCCTGTTTGGACAAAAATTGAAAGTTTCAGCCCCACCCACCAGCCCCCTCTTTTCTTAGAGAGTATGTCATCTGCCAAAATCCATCTTATCTTAGCAGGTACTAGCCCCGCCCACCCACCCTCTCTTTTGTTAGAGGGTATGTGATTTGCAAAAATCAGTCTCATTTTAACAGATACTAGCCCCGCCCACCCACCCTCTCTTTTCTTGGAGGGTATGTCATTTGCCAACATCAGTTTTATCTTAGCAAGTATTGATAACCAACTTTTACAAAAAAATATTAAAATTTGGAAACATTACGAGCTTACTTATATGCACAATCTCTAGTGTTTAGATGGTTATGCTTTAATGGATTTTTCTTTTGTTGTTTTTGTTTATAATTTATAAATGTCTCATTAAATGTTTTTTTTTATTTATTTATTAATGAAAATAACAGCTTGTTTTTTTAATGACTACTGTTGTCATGGTTATTGTCCTAAAAAAAATAAAAGGTGGATTTCAGTCATCATCATTACTAAGAAATTAAAAAGTAAGCCGAAAGTATTCACGCATTAGGTGCGTGCAGTGTTGCCAATTCTACTTTCATAAAATTACGTTTTTTTTTCGTAATCTACATCATAAATTTTTTTTTATTATTTTTTTTGGACTCCCGAAACCCCCGCACATAACGTATTGAAGAGTTAATCCGCCATTTTCCAGACACCCGGTATATGCGTTCGTTGACACATATTTTTCAAGCAACTAGATTTGAATTAAACTGATAGTTTTTGACTCATTTTGCAAAATAACTCTTTAATTAGTGATTTTAGAATATTGCTTCTATTTTATTTTTTGTAGTAAGAAAAGCAAGCTTTCCATTTATAAAAAAAACATACCGAGTATTCCATTTAAAAAAATTGATAAAAGGGTGTGCTTACCATCAGACATACATATTTTACAATAATACAAATCTGCCCAAAGAACTATAGGTTTGTGAGGTACATAACCTGGTGTATAAAATACTTGAGTATACAAATAAATCGAATTATTCTGCACCCTAAACGACATTTACACACACTACTATTTATTTCTCTTGCATATAGTACGTATTTTGCGGTTTGGAGCAAATTTATAGACGATCTAATTCGTAATTACTAACAATCAATTAATTTTAATTACGAATACAGAAAAGGAAAAAATCTGGGTGAAATAGACAAACGTCATTTAACATTAACAATAAAAAAATTAATAATAGCCATTTTGTTTTACATACCGCCACATTAATCCTGAAAACTTAAAATTTGTATATAAACAAGTAGACATTTCTCCATTGATAATGAAACAGGGATGTTCCAAAAGCCAAAAGTTTACACATTTAAAGTCGACGTGATTGGTTTCCAAAACAGAAAACCAAGAATTTTGTTTTCAGATTTTTTTAAACAATCTTTGCATTTCACAAAAAATATATTGTTTTTCAAGTCCCCTAGGGTAGTAGCTGCACTCTCTAAGTCATAACATCAATGCTATTATGTCGTCATCTTGTAAATATTATTTTTGAAAAAAGCGTAGTTCTTACACTTCTTATATTCGTAGCAAAATAATTACTATTATATCTATCCACAAACTAGGTACCCAAGGAAAGATTACTTATTAATTAACTTTTATAACTTACATAGTTTTGCATATACACGTGTTCCATCTAAAAAAAAAAAGAAAAATAATAAATTTCAAATCAAAACACTCTGTACAACAGGTTAGAGTAAAATTGTAATATGGTTTTTGAAGCCGAAACAACTTAAACCTTCAACGTAAAAAATAGACTAACTGAAAGTTATTTACACCGAACTTCCCTCGCCCCTGAAGTACAATCAATCAAACAACTCCAGTTTCCTAGATAAATCATAAAATTTGACAATGCGAATTTTATTTTTTTCTGGTAACTGTTATAAGTAGACACAAATTTGGAGTATTTTTAATAATTTTGTGATGACGTTATTAAACTTTTTAGTAGGGACAATTTACTTAACATGACGTCATTCGGTTTTTGGAAGGGATGAACAGATGAATTCAGATTAGCGATTTACCAAGTTTCTAAGATAAATTGTAAAGTCTACAATTCCGATTTTTTTCTCAAAAAGCTACATGCATAACTACATTAATTTGAGGTTCTTAGATGATGATTTATTTAGCAAAATTTTTAGATGACGACCTTCTACAGGATATTCTTAAAATACAATTAATCCATTAGTTTCAGAGATTATCTGTCTTAACAAAATCTCCAACAAAATGACAGACGACAGACAAATATAAAATTCAAAAAGAATGAGAGAAAATTAACGTGTTAGCAAGCGTATAAATAGATTTCTAATTTTATTCTTAGAATCAACTAATCGTTCAACTAAAACATACACAAAAGTTTAATCATATTTGCGCCACCAAATGCGTATTTTTATCAAACTAAATTGCGCAAAGCGACCCCCAAAATTTCATATTTACACAGTGCAGTGAGTAAAATGTGAGTAAATATATCCGCCTTGCAACATCTGGGAAGTGGTTTTGCGTATTTATAATCCGGCTTTAAATTCTTGCGTGAAACCGAAACTTCCTCTTTCGCACTCTAGCGAAGCCCAGGGACTTCAATTGAACATAAAAGGAATTGGCACATGTTATCACTTCACGGTATATGGTAAATGACGTTTTTATGTCCATATCAAATTCCACTTTTAATTAATTACACAAAAAAAAAATCATCAGGGCTGCAAAATGCATTGGCCTTGCATACCAGCACAGTGTTGTAACTTCACAAATTGAGGTAATAATATTTCATCAAAAAATATACCTAAATTATTTAAACACACCTTCTCTCTCCTATGAAATTATATATTTATTTTTTATGACAAAGGGTATACAAGGTGAATCACGAATTGCGTGATTTAATAATTGTATTTATGCAACCCACAATACATTCTCTTGAATACTTCCTAAATTTTTCATTCGATAATTTTTTAATATTAAAGTTATTCAATTTTAAGAAACGTCAAATGTGTCAAAAATGCTTTAAACTGTCATTAAAAATAGAGCAAGAAAAATTAATACTTAAAAACAATAATAAAATAACAAAACTAATGCAATAACTGTTCAAAATGTGCATATAAAATAATAATGAAGCACATTTAACAAATCTGTATTTCACACAAATTTTCGATGACGTCATTAACTTCCACAGGAGATGAATGAATTTTAATCGTCCTGTAATCATTAAATCTGTTGGAACATACAGACGAACAAGCACCAGTTTTAATATTATAATACATTTTAGTATGTTAGTATCTTGCCAAAATTGCAAAAACTTTGTCATCTCAAAATTTTGCTAAATAAATCCTATCTAAAATGCGCAAAACAATTTTTTTCTATACCTGTGGTTCATTAACAAAGCCTTATTGCGCATGTAATTTTTCGAAAAAAAAAAAGTATTACACAATATTTTACATGCTTTCAAATTCTTTCTAAAACTGAAGCACCCAGCGAACTGTCATTTTAGTAATAGGTCACCCTTTCCGTCTTTTGTCGTTTACCTTATTTTAACTTATACAAGTAAATTTTTGGAAAAAAAAATTGTTCCAAAAAAAATGTACAGTTAATTGAAATTTTAAGGTTTTTGTAGACGTGGTAAATCGCTCATCAAAATTCAGCTGTTCCTCCATTCCCAAAAACTTCGTCGCCATCGCAAAATTTTTTGGATACATCTTCATTTGTAGTTTATACCGTATACATATTTTTAACGATATATACACGAATTATCGAAAACAAATACAATTTTTTAAAACAAATTCTATGATTTGTCTTACAATCTACCAAATTTGTCTCCTCTGTAAAGTTAATTACGTCATCGCAAAATTTATTAAATAAATAAGAAGAAATATGTTTCGGGATGAAATGCTGTTTGTGATTTAGTCATACATATTTTTATTTTTTTAAATGGTTTGTTTAGAAAATTTCAAAGCACTCGGTTTTGTGTCAATTGTAAAATTTGGTTGTGCAACTTTGCGTTTTTCCCCAATAATCAAGATTAAAAGATTATTAAATCATAGGTACAGATGCGTATTATTTTGAAAATTTAAATGGGATTGATTTATTAAAATATCAAATATATTTTATCCACGATCTTACTATGTACACGATATTGTTAATACATATCTAAAATTTCGAAAAAATCTATCCACCAGTTCGGAAATTATCTGTATAATAAAATCGCCAATAGATGACAGGCAACAGACGAAAACGAGGGACCTACATTTCCTGTTCTAAAAGCTGTCAAACGTCGAAAAACAAAATTAATCATTCACCAAGTGGCCTCTAGTTTACTTACACTAGAGAAAAATGAAGATAATATATGAGTAAAAAATTAAATAAAACATTAAATTTCGTTCTGATCTTGTTACGTTACAAAAACATAAAAATTTTTCGTTACTTCAATAACTCATTTTTTTGTGATTCAAAGACTCTTAAAACAATTACATGAGTTTACTTTTCAAATTTAGGTAACGAATGAAACGTCCAAATGAAAAAATACAGAACAAAATGAATCATCCAAACACATTCACAAAGGTGTTAAATTAGCCAGTGACGTCGTAAATATTTTTTTAGAATTGGTCTGGTACTTGTCTACGATTTTCTACTCCAAACATTACAAAAAAGAATTATCTAAACAAACATTGGATATTATCCAGAAAAAAAAACAATTTAATGTACCAAAATAAAAAATTAAATTAATATTGTAAAAACATGTTTTAATAACAAAAAAATGGAGGATTTTTGGAGACAATTACTAAACGATTAATTTTTTTTTAAGAGAAAGAACTTGTTGCACAAAAAAAGGTGAACACTATTTACTCTATAATTTGAAAATAGGTGTTTTCCACTTTTAACACCTACAAACTGTAAACAAGAAGTGTAGCCACATTAAACACATTTTAGTGAAGGCCAATTCTGTATACAAGCAACTCAAAATCAAGTAAATATTTTTGAAAAAATATAAAAATTATTTAGACACAATGAAAAAGATTTGAAACAAATTAGATTCATACACTGGAAATTTACTAATGAATGACCGCTTAACTGTCAAAGACCCCTCTAGCTATGTTTAGACCAATTTAAATTTGCACAAACCGCTTAACAAAACTTGAAATTCTCGTTTCATAACAGCATCCACCACGAACCATAAATCATTAAAAAATCAACAAAAATAGGAACCAATTTCCACGTAACTTACATCAGACGCCGTCGTACTTGAACTCGAAGCAGTCTCATCTGACTTTGTGGGAATAGTCTTTGCATACTTCGGCTGCCTACTCTTGATCTCCTCCAGCGAAATATCCTCCGCCGGATGGATAATTTTACTCGTAGCCCCCGTGGTCGCTATCGTGTTAACTTTAGCACCGTCACTACTACTAGGAGTGTTTGTTGTAGGTGGCGCACTTATCGTCGCCGCTGCAACCCCAAAAATAACTCCAACAACCCACTTCCAAACCGCGCCCTTACCTGACGAAATCGGTTTAAAATCAGCACCCACTATTGACGCTCCGGGTGACGAACACGGAATAGCACTCGGAAACAGCGGCTTAGCGGGGCCCCCTTGGCCCTGCATCATGGCCATATGTGGAGGCATCATCGGCATCCTACAAACCCAATTAGCAAACGGCAAAATAATCAACAAAATGTGTTACCCTGGATGCATGAATTGGGGCCCCATCGGTCCCATCGACATCATGGGGCCCATGGGAAGACCTGGAGGCATGCCCGGCGGCGGGATCATCCCCTGCATCACGCCCGGCATCCCGGACATCACACCTGGAGCGTTACCCAGCAGGCCCTCAGGTTTGACCCGTTTAGAAGCAGGCTCGTCCTCGTCGTCGGACCCAGAGATGGTACCCGAGACGCTGCCGAGCCTCTGTCTTTCGTGCTCCCGCAGATCGGCCGCTGGTATGCCTGAAACGGGCATTGTAGTCGCGGTTGGGTGAGTTTAGGTACGAACCTTCCATTCCATAAATTTCTATCTCGATATTGGTGCGGTTGGGCAGCGAGTTGGGAACTTTGTCGATCGTTTCTTTGTGGACTTGCATGCAGTGTATTGACAATCCGGGGCCTGTGTACAGTTTCTTATGACATATGTGGCATTTGAAGTGTTTTGCCTTTTGGTGTTGGATGAGGATCTTCTCGTCTTCAAACTCGCGGTTGCAGTACCTAAACTTGGTTGAGGAAAATCTACGCTAAAAATAGGCGCACTACAAGCTAAATTTAACGGGTTGTGAGGTACAGGAGGGAGAAGAAACAATTTTGTGATGTTTTCATAAAGGATACCAGCACCACGGTTTCGACATCTTCTTCTTCTTGCGACCCATTTTTCTCTAGTTGGAACGAATGTATTAGAAAATCACAGACAATGTTCGTATCTATAACTAAAATACAGCTTCAATTTGGATTTAATCACACTCCTAAATCACGAAACAACTAACTGACAAGATGGCGTCCTGCTACCTGTCAATTGTCGTTTGTCAGACGGATTTATTGCTCTGTCGAAACGTCGCACGACCCCCTCGAGATGTCGCCACACAATTCCGTTTTTTATATTATTTACACCGACGTACAAAGCGCAAATAAATCGAAGTAAAAGTCACAATTCTTGACTAAAGTAACATCTACCAGAAATTCGCGTTATTCAGACCGCAACAAAACCCAAAAATCGACATTCCGATCTAGGGGTTTCAGGTGCGTGAAGTGGTACCTCCGCTTGTCAAACCTGCCAATGATTGTCAAACTCCTGACAAGCCGGAGTAACGTGCACTACAATGGGAATCTTGGAAAAAATATCAGAAATCGAAAAAGAAATATCAAGAACACAAAAAAACAAAGGTAATTACATCACTTAACCTTCACCCCGTACCGCTTCCCTTTTTGCAGCAACCGAATACCACTTGGGGCTCTTGAAAGCCAAACTAGCCAAATACAGATCCCAGTTACTTGAACCTTCCAAAAAATCGGAAAAAGGTGAAGGTTTTGATGTCTTGAAGAGTGGAGATGCTCGAGTTGCCTTAATCGGATTCCCGTCAGTGGGAAAAGTGAGTCTTCACACTCAACTCGATCGTTACTTTCATAAAACACTTGCAGTCCACCCTCTTGTCAACGCTAACTAAAACCGAAAGCGAAGCCGCGTCTTATGAATTCACCACGTTAACGTGCATTCCTGGAGTGATTGACTACAATGGTGCCAATATCCAGTTGCTGGATCTACCGGGGATTATTGAAGGCGCTGCGCAAGGAAAGGGTAGAGGCCGGCAGGTGATAGCAGTAGCCAGAACGGCAGACTTGGTGCTGATGATGTTGGATGCAACCAAGAAGGACGTGCATAGGCATTTATTAGAGAAAGAATTGGAGAGTGTGGGGATTCGGCTGAATAAGAGAAAACCCAACATTTACTTTAAGGTAACTGCTAGTGCTTGTATGAGCAAAATTAAATTTAGTGTTGTCTCAGATTAAAAAAGGAGGCGGCATTTCCTTCAACTCCACGTGTCCATTAACAAAAATCGACGAAAAACTTGTACAAATGATCCTACATGAATACAAAATATTCAATGCTGAAGTACTATTCAGGGAAGACTGCACTGCCGATGAGCTTATTGATGTTATTTGTGCGAATCGCGTTTACCTTCCTTGCCTTTATGTGTACAATAAGATTGATCAGATATCAATTGAAGAAGTGGATAGAATAGCCAGGCAACCTAATAGTGTTGTGGTCAGGTAATGGTAGTTCATTGTTAGTGATGGATTTTAATGTTTGCTGTTGTAGCTGTAACATGAAGCTCAATTTAGACTACCTCTTAATAATCCTCTGGGAATATTTGAATTTAATTAGGGTTTACACGAAGAAACCAGGGCAGCCTCCAGATTTTAGTGATGGATTAATTCTCAGGAAGGGGGTGACCGTGGAGCATGTTTGTCACGCAATACATAGGAATCTTGCTCAGCAATTTAAATACGCCTTAGTTTGGGGTACTAGCACCAAGTATTCACCTCAACGAGTTGGAGCTTCCCACATTATGCATGATGAAGATGTCATCCAGATAGTTAAAAAGTAGATTCTAGAGTATTCATTCTCATTTATTGTTATGCTTCTCTATAAAATAATTTTCTAAAAGGTGTGTGTTTTTCAATAGCCTGATTAATACAGAAAAGTGTGCGCTTTATTTGTTCCTCTTGAAAAAAACGCTGCTTTTTACTAGTTATTCATTTATATATATAATTAGCTACTCTGGGTAATAGACAATATTTTGTACTACACCACTATATCAAATTTCGTTAAAAAGGGCAATAGTACATTTTTTACGTTTAAAACTGGACTAAAAGTTTCTAAATATAAATAAATTCCTATCGTTGCCACTAAAAACACAAAAAAAACATTAACATCCACTACACAACGTTTGTGTACCGGCACATTTAATTTATCATGGTATACTTACGTTATCTTCTTATCTGTCTTGTTACACTACTTAAGTGCACTAATCATAAATTGTTTTTTTCACTTTTTAAATCGGCCCACTTTACACCACAATTACTGCAAGCAAAAAAAAAACTCCATCATAAAAATTATCCATGTACACAGTAGTTGTCGTGACTGCCGAATGTAATTCGTTGACCTTCGGTGGGACGTGGTCATTGACCACGTTGTTAGGGGCTACATTTGACTTCGCCTACTTCGGGCGAATTTTGCTTATTTTTTAAATTTATTTCACTTCCACCCTGCGCGACGTCAATATTTATAATTGACCGAATGAAAATGGTTGTTTTGTTGTTGAAACATTCTGTATGCTAAGATTCAATTTTGTCCATAAAATATTGCAACATAATGTCAAAAATAAAAATAGCCCTGCTGTGATTTTTTGGGAAACTATGCACTGGTCGAAGGTTATTTTGACAGAATTTCCCCCGCCTCTGAAGTACAACCCAACAAATCCCGCTTCTTTGAAAGATTATAAAAAAATGCGATTTTTGTGTTCCGATGATCTTTAAAATGCAAAAACCAATGGCGTAAATAACGCTCCCGCAATGCGCATAATATGGAAAGGAAAAATGCTTCTCGAAAAATTGAAAAATCAGAAATTTTTAAAATCTAAAAATTAAACAACCAAAAAGTGGAAAAATGAAGAAATTGAAAAATCACAGAACCGAAAAATCGAGAAAACGAAAACTCTAAAATTTAAAAAATCGAAATATATTTTGAATAATCTCAAAACTGAAACATCGAAAAATTAAAAAGGCATAAATCTGAAAAATCGAAATATTTGGAAATTGAAAAATTGAAGAATCGAAAAACTGAAGAACAAGATAGTGAAAAGTTGAAAAATCGAGAAACTGAAAAACTGAAATATGTATTAAAAAAATCCCAAAACTGAAATATCGAAAAATTAGTAAATTGATAAATCGAAAAATTCAAAAATTGAAAAATCGCAAAACTGAAAAATTCCAAAACTAAAATATCGAAAAATCCCAAACTGAAATATTGAAAAATTACTATATCGTAAAATTAAAAAATATCAACACTGAAACGTCGAAAAATTGAAAAGTTAAAAACCTGAAAAATCGAAACATCTAGAAACCAAAAAAATGAAAAATCGTAAAACTAAAATCATGGAAAATTGAGAAATCGAAAAATAAAAAATGGGGAAATCGAAAAATTGAAAAATTCCAAAACTAAAATAACGAAAAATTGAAAAACAAGACATTAAAACGTTGAAAAATAAAAATATGTATTGAAAAATCCCAAAACTGAGATATCGAGAAATTGCTAAATCAAAATATCGAGGAAAAATTGAAAAACCGAAAAATCAAAAAAATCGCAAAAGTGAAACATCGAAAAACTAAAAAATCGTAAACTGAAATATCGGAAATTTGAAAATCTAAAACCTACAAAGTTGAGAAATTGAGAATTTGAAAAATCCCAAAACTAAAATATCGAAAAATTGAAGAATCAAAAAACTGAAAAATCCCAAAACTGAAGCATCGAAAAATTTAAAAATCATAAATCTGGAAAATACAAACGTTCGTATTTTTCAGATTTTTGATTTAATTTTTGAAAAGTTTGAAAATAAAAAAAATCTCAAAAACGTCAAAAAATTTAAAAACCGAAACATCTAGAAACCAAAAAAAAAGAGAAATTGTAAAACTGAAACTATGGAAAATTGAGGAATCGAAAAATGAAAAATGGGGAAATAGGAAATCTGAAAAACCAAAAAACTGAAAAATCCACAAACTAAAATATCAAAAAATTGCTAAATGGATACATTGAAGAATCGAAAAATTGAAAAATCGCAAAATTGAAAAATCCCAAAACCAAAATTTTGAAAAATTGAAATATGTATTGAAAAATCCCAAACTGAAATATCGAAAAATTACCAAATCGATATATTGAAAAATCGAACAATAAAAAAATCTGAAAACTGAAACGTCGAAAAATTGAAAAATCGAAACATCTAGAACCCAAAAAATTGAAAAATCCCAAAACTAAAATATCGAAAAATTGAAAAAACAACAAATTGAGAAATTGAAAAATCTAGAAATTGAAAAATGCATCGAAAAATCCTAAACTGGAATATCGAAAAATCGTAGAAAAATTAAAAATGGAAAAATTAAAAAATCCAAAAACTGAAACATCGAAAGATTAAAAAATAATAAATCTGAAAAATCCAAACATTTGGAAATTGAAAACTGAAGAATCGAAAAATTGGAAAACAAGAAATTGAAAATTAAAAAAATCGAGAAATTGAAAAATTGAAATCATGTATTGAAAAATCCCCGAACTGAAATATCAAAAAATTGCTGAATGGATACATTGAAGAATCGAAAAATTGAAAAATCGCAAAATTGAAAAATCCCAAAACCAAAATTTTGAAAAATTGAAATATGTATTGAAAAATCCCAAACTGAAATATCGAAAAATTACCAAATCGATATATTGAAAAATCGAAGAAAAATTGAAAAATCGAAAAATAAAAAAATCTGAAAACTAAATTCCGAAAAATCGAAACATCTAGAAACTAAAAAATTGAAAAATCCCAAAACTAAAACATCGAAAAATTGAAAAAACAACAAATCGAGAAGTTGAAAAATCTAGAAATTGAAAAATGCATCGAAAAATCCTAAACTGGAATATCGAAAAATCGTGGAAAAATTAAAAATGGAAAAATTAAAAAATCCAAAAATTGAAACATCAAAAAATTAAAAAAAATAATAAATCTGAAAATCGAAACATTTGGAAATTGAAATCTGAAGAATCGAAAAATTGGAAAACAAGAATTGAAAATTAAAAAAATTGAGAAATTGAAAAATTGAAATCATGTATTGAAAAATCCCCGAACTGAAATATCAAAAAATTGCTGAATAGATACATTGAAGAATCGAAAAATTGAAAAATCGCAAAATTGAAAAATCCCAAAACCAAAATTTTGAAAAATTGAAATATGTATTGAAAAATCCCAAACTGAAATATCAAAAAATTACCAAATCGATATATTGAAAAATCGAAGAAAAATTGAAAAATCGAAAAATAAAAAAATCTGAAAACTGAAACGTCAAAAAATTGAAAAATCGAAACATCTAGAAACCAAATAATTGAAAAATCCCAAAACTAAAATATCGAAAAATTGAAAAAACAACAAATCGAGAAGTTGAAAAATCTAGAAATTGAAAAATGCATCGAAAAATCCTAAACAGGAATATCGAAAAATCGTAGAAAAATTAAAAATGGAAAAATTAAAAAATCCAAAAACTGAAACATCGAAAAATTAAAAAAACAGTAAATCTGAAAATCGAAACATTTGGAAATTGAAAACTGAAGAATCGAAAAATTGGAAAACAAGAAACTGAAAATTAAAAAAATCGAGAAATTGAAAATTTTAAATCATGTATTGAAAAATCCCAAAACTGAAATATCAAAAAATTGCTAAATGGATAACTCAAAGAATCGAAAAATTGAAAAATTACAAAACTGAAAACTCCCAAAACTAAAATATTGAAAAATTGAAATATGTATTGAAAAATCCCAAACTAAAATATTGAAAAATTACCAAATTGATAAATTGAAAAATCGAAGAAAAATCGAAAAATAAAATCTCAAAACTGAGACGGCGAAAAATTGAAAAGTTAAAACTCCGAAAAATCGTAAAACTGAAATCATGGAAAATTGAGAAATCAAAAAATAAAAAATGGGGAAATCGAAAAATTGAAAAATCCCAAAACTATAATTTCGAAAAATTGAAAAACAAGACATTGAAACGTTGAAAAATCGAGAAATTGAAAAATAAAAATATGTATTGAAAAATTCCAAAACTAAAATATGGAGAAATTGCTAAATCGAAAAATCGAGGAAAAATTGAAAAACCGAAAAATCAAAAAATCGCAACACTGAAACATCAAAAAACTGAAAAATCGGAACATTAAGAAATCGAAAAACTGAAAAATCGTAAACTGAATAATCAGAAATTTGAGAATCTAAAACTACAAAGTTGAGAATTTGAAATTTGAAAAATCTCAAAACTTGATATAACAAATTGAAAAATTAAAAAATCTAAAAACTTAAAAATGTATTGAAAAATTCTAAACTGAAATATCGAAAAATCGAAGAAAAATTGAAAATGGGAAGATTAAAAAATTATAAATTTGAAAAATCGATACATTTGGAAATTCAAAACTGAAGAATCGAAAAATTGAAACATGTATTGAAAAATCCCAAAACTGAAATATCAAAAAATTACTAAATGGATAAATCGAAGAATCAAAAAATTGAAAAATCGCAAAATTGAAAACTCCCAAAACTAAAATATTGAAAAATTGAAATATGTATTGAAACATCCCAAACTGAAAGATCGAAAAATTACTAAATCGAAAAATCGAACTGAAGAAAAAAAATTGAAAAAAAGAAAAATTTAAAAATTTCAAACCTGAAACGTCAAAAAATTGAAAAAACAAAAACCGAGAAATCGAAGAAAAATTGAAAATCTGTAAACTCAAGAAAATGAAAAATCGAAGAATAAAAAACTGAAAAATCGAAACAATTGGAAATTGAAAAATTGTGAAGAATCGAAAAACTGAAAAACAGGCAATTGAAAAATTTAAATATGTATTGAAAAATCTCAAAACTGAAATAACGAAAAATTTGTAAATCAATAAATCGAAGAAAAATTGAAGAATCGAAAATTTGAAAAATCACAAAACTAAAAAATCCCAAAAGTAAAATTTCGAAAAACTGAAAAACAAGAAATTGAAAATTTGAAAAAATTAGAAATTGAAAGATTGAAATGTTTTGTGAAAAATCCCAAACTGAAACATCGAAAAATTACTAAATCGATAAATCGAAAAATCGAAGAAAAATTGAAACACCGAAAAATTAAAAAATCTCAAAACTGAAACGTCCAAAAAATTGAAAGATCAAAAATCTGAAAAATCGAAACATCTAGAAACCAAAAAGCTGTAAACTCGAGATGATGAAAAATAAAAAAATTGAAGAATCAAAAACTGAAAAATCGACAAATTGAAGAAAAATTGAAAAACCACAAAATTAAAAAATCTCAAAACTGAAACATCGAAAAATTGAAAAATCAAATTCCTAAAAAGTTGAAACATTTAGAAATCGAAAAAACTGAAATATCCGAAAATTGAGAAATCGAAAACAAAAATTGAGGAATTGATATTTTGAAAAATTCCAAAACTAAAATATCGAAAAATTGAAAATCTGTAAACTCAAGAAAATGAAAAATCGAAGAATAAAAAACTGAAAAATCGAAAATCTGGAAATTGAAAAATTAAAAAATCTCAACTGAAACATCGAAAAATAGAAAATGGGGAAATCCAAAAATTTCAAAAATCGCAAATCTGAAAAATCCGAACACTAAAATGTCGAAAAATTGAAAAACAAGACATTGAAAAGTTGAAAAATAAAAATATGTATTGAAAAATCCCAAAACTCAAATATCGAAAAAATGCTAAACCGATAAATCAAAAAATTCAGGAAAATTGAAAAACCGAAAAATTAAAAAATCTCAAAACTGAAACATCGAAAAATTGAAGAATGAAAAACTGAAAAATCAACGAAATCGAAAAATTATTAAACTTTGTATTTTTTCCAAAAATCCCGATTTATAGGATAAAAATCAACACGAACTCATAAACCACAAGTTCAGGACTTTGTTACTTGTTTAACATTTAAATAACATTTTCGACAAAATTGTAAGATGACATAATCAATGGGGAAAGGAGGGGAGCACAGGAGACCTATGTTTTCGAACTCTAGGGTCATGAAACGTCGAGAAAACATTAAAGTAGCAGTCGCCCTATGGACTCGATTACAATACTTCATTATGATTAAGGTACTCTGGAAGTAATAACTGAAGGAAAATATGCTTGTAAAATCTTTAGAGTCCAACTAGGCCATGTAAAAATACGTAGGGACTTCCATTTAATAAAACTAAGTAATATGTCCACATTTTGTTTCAACAATAATCACAAGGCTGTTAAATCACTGATAACAAATCTGAACTAATTTGCGGAAAAACCAGCCTAGATATGATGGCAACGATATAAACTTTGTTATCTCAGTTAATCGTTCTACATTTCTCGTACTTGCAAGTATATGAGACATTCGACGGGTCCATGTAAACAGCGAGATCGTATTTTTTTAACAATCCAAAGGCGATATACACTTGATAGATGCTTTTGTGTCAATTTAACCGTTTTACACTTGAAATACCTGAGAAGTTAAGATGGAAAAGGAAACAAGACACGGGTATATTTAACTTACATCATTTATTGTCAAATAAAATTCGTTAAGGCATTTTCTAGAGATCCATTAATTTGCACTCCTGTAAAGAATTTCAATCAGTTAAAATTAAATTTACTTCAAGTATTTGGAAACACCCACGCTGTTTTTAGTGCGCAATGTACTACCAAGTATGGAATGTGGTGCCCACACAGTCGATCCTTTCATTGGAGCAGTGAGAATTCCAGAAAATACGCCAACAGCATTGTTTCCAAGGAGCCGGACTTCTTTGGATGCCATTCCATGAATTTTAAAAGCGCACTGAAGTTTTATTATATTTCATAGGCTGTCCTGACGGTGTACAGAAAACATTGTAATCCACTGTTCATTACTCAAATTCAACCACATATAAATTGACAATTCTCAATTTTATTTGAAAATATTTTGCAGTGGCCATGGAATTTAACAGCCACGTGTTGCTCAAAACTGATCAACCAGCGCCGAGGTTTCTACAAATGTTAGACGTTTGTGAAAATAATGACAACTTGTCCTAACTAAAAATCTGAAAAAACTCCCTGTGCAATTAAAATTTTTTTTCGCGAAAAAGCAACCATCGTATGTGGTAGGTAGGTGCTGCTACTAAAACCACAACTTCCAAACATTTTAATTTTTTTACTAAGGTTATATCCGAATTACAGATTTAGATAAAATTAAAAACAAATAGACTATTCATAGGCTGCGTCGGCAACCAGACTTCCCTCTCGCTAATAAAATTGCTAAAAACTTAAAGCTTTCTCTATCCGTTCCAAACGGGATCGTCTGGACGTTCGTTTAAAAAAAGAAAATAAAAAAAACACTATACATTAACTGTGTACCACGTTTCGATATTCAGATTTTACCCCTACCAAATATCAAAACAGTGGCACTTAACATCTTTAAATTATACATTTTGTTAGCTCCTTTCGTGTCAGAATGGGAGAATTGTCACATAAATCTTAATCTTAACACTTGATAGTTTAGAAATAGGAAAATAGGATATGAAGTGAGTAGGGAACATTCATTAAACAGCCCTTCCGACGTTTCATCCGAAACTTTGCGGATAAAAGAGAGAAGAGCGAAAGTTACCAATATTCAATTTTGACAATACACCTATTACAATATTGTCGCTATGGTGCTCTATTACACAAACAAACGTGGAATGTAGTTAAAGTTGATAGAATACTAAGTAGTCCGTCGCCTATGAGCCCTAGGGAACCGATCAGAGTAAAACTAGAAGCGACTTTTAAGAAACGTGAAATCACCTTCCTGAAAACCGCCGGGATCATCTCTGATCTTTTCCAAGCGATGGAGTCTTAGATTATTAATCTAGGTAAAGTGACCACGGCAACTTCCAAACCGCTCACTGGTCACGGCTCACACTAACTCGCTTACAGTCATCTAAATACGATGTATATGTAACTATATCTATTAGTATAATTGCACAGAAACCAAAGAGTAAACACATCCAAAAATAAACTCTATTAATCGTCCGTCTATAAAATGCACAAATTCTGCCGTCGTTCATACAAGGGTATCATTCCCTAGACACACGAACTCAAATCGAAAAATGTAATCGTCATACCCAAAACATCTCCATATCAAAACCAATCAACGAAAGATAATAAATTATATTTGCGAAATATACTCTTAGAACTATCTTACTTCTACCACGGCTTATTTACCACAAGCCTCCCCCTCGCACCTCTTGCCCAAATCTGCGCATCCTGCATTTCTGCACTCTTCGTCGCACTCTTCCGACTGCGAAGGTTGCACGGCGTCCACCACGTAGGTACCGGGAGCCAGGATGTGGACCTCGCTTACGAGGACCGCGGGATATGGTGGGGGTTGATCTTCCATGATATCTTGGTAGGACGGAGGTGGAGTCTGCTTGGCGTAGCCGGCGAACGCGGCCTCTTGGTCGCGGAGCAAAGTGGAGTAGTCAGGTTCGGGTAACCGGTCGGAGCCCTCTCCGGGGAGGATGTAGGTGATGGTGTTGTTGCGGGAGTGCTGGCGGATGGTGAGGTACTTGTAGCAGCGCCACACGATGCCGATGCAGTAGGCTTTCCACAGCATGGAAATTAAGAAGGCGGCTAAGACTAACAGGGATAAGTATTGGGGGTTGAGCTTGAGGAGCTCGTTACGGAAGGGGAGGTTGTGCCAGTGTTCGGCGACTAGGCGGTGGACTGAACGCAAATAGCAGAAGTAACCGGTGGCGGTTAACCTGAAACACAAACAATAATAATAATAATAATAATCGATTTAGGTGAGAAACAACATCGTAGACTATGACAGTTTTTGCAATTCATAAAACCATGTGTGACAAAGTTCCGACAAACCTCGATTCCACCGTGACATTTTTTTTTTTTTTTTGATTTGGGATATAATTTTCGTCATTCATTGTGGCACCAAATTACGTAGGTCGTCTCTTAGAACTTACAATTTGTGTTACGATGGGCTGTCTATAATCTGGCGGCTTAACAAGCTAAATTGTGCTTTGTTTCCATTTTCACAAATTCGTTTCGCTTATTTTTTTTAGAATTTTCCACAAAAATCAGTATTTTTTAAGGTCATGGTCCCATGTAGGTTGTGCCGACAGACAGATTCCATCTACTTCAATGCAGATCTTATCGCTGTGGTGACCAAATTTGAATTTGAAAAAAAAATAACTAAAAAAATCGTTAGAACATAGGCAACCATGTGCAAGTTTAGTTCTTTTTTCTGGTAGTTGGTAGCTCTCCTAGGGAATTTCTGGATAGCATCTGGTAAGAGGGTTGGTTTGGTAGAGAAGTTGGCTTGCTTGTTTGTTTGGTGTGAGTGAAAGCACGCGGTAAGGTAGCTAGATTAAGTTTAGTTGGTTTGGTAGTTTAAAAAAAAAGGGGAAGCCTTTGACTACGAAAAAAAATCGTATCGATGACGACGCCACAGTTTCCCCAAGAAGCGTAACTAATTGTTGCTGTTTTTCTAATCGGAAATATGCGAATTTTCGACCGACGCCAACACGTAGTGCAAATTTGATTTATTGTTTGTAAATTCACAGTTCATGTTAGGATTTTAATCATTAACTGGGATTTATAAACTTGCTGCTGACGTTAAAGTTCCCGTTGCAGTTGCTGTTCCTCACTGTTAAAGCTTGAAATTGTCACTTATAAACTCCGTTGCCAAGTTGCTGATGATAGTAGCTTAGATGTTCAACTTTTGCCGTATTTAAAGGGGTTGTAGAAGAAAAAGGGGGGATTTAAGTTGATTACCGCAAAAATTTACATGTTTTAAGTTTCTTCGTATCGAAATAAGTCTACATATATTAAGAAAGAAAGGAAAAATGTAGTCCCGCCCACCCGCCCTATCTCAATTGTGATGATTTTTTTTATTCGTCGTAAGCCAAGGGGGTGGAGCTTAACTGCAAAATCCTTAGTTCTCTACAAGCAATTAAAAACATGTTTTTGAGTATCGTGTTGTTCAAAAAATACTATTATGTATATTTAGAAAAAAAATGAAGCCAAAAATTAGGCCACACCCGATCGCAATTCTCAATTGTGATTTTTTTCATTCATTGTCAGATCAAGGGGAATATCCATATTTGTTTACAAGAATTTACCTCCTTAAACTGGTTTTAAATTTCTTGTTCTGAAAAGACGACTACATATATTAAGAAAAAGAGCAAAAATATAAGCCCCGCCCACCCACCCTATCTCAATTGTGATGATTTTTTTTTTTATCAACAAGAGCCAAAGGAGTAGAATTTAATTACAAAATCCTTATTATTTCTCTATAAGCAATTACCTTGTAACACATGTTTTTGAATATCGAGATCTAAATAGTAATGAAGTTTTCATTCGTTCGCAGAGCTAGAGACGGCTAGATTTTTAACGTGTTATAGGTTTCTAAGAATAAAAAAATTATCACAATTGAGATGGGGTGGGTGGGCGGGGTTTATATTTTGCCTTTTTTTCTTAATATACATATTATTATTAGTACAACACAATACTCAAAAACATGTTTTTAATTTTTTGTAAAGAAATAAAAATTTTGCAGTTAAGCTCCTGTTTCTTGATTCACGATGAATAAAAAAAAATCATCACAATTGAGATAGGGCGGGTGGGCGGGCTTACATTTTGCCTTTTTGTTTTAATTTGTGTAGACTTCTTTTCACAACATGAAACTTAAAACATGTTTAAATGGACAATTTGTGTAAGGAAATATCGATTTTCGAATTAAGCTCCGCCCCATAATTGCAAAATCCATGTTCTACGTTTCTTGTTGTGAAGAGATGGCTATGTATATAAAGAAACAAAAAAGCAAAATATAAGCCCCACCCGCCCGCCCTATCGCCATTCTGATGATTTTTTTTATTCGTTGTAAGCCAAGGGGCGGAGCTTAATTGTAAAATGTGTTTTTTTTTCTACGAAAAATTACCATGTAATTACTAATAATTATGTTCTCCTATCGAGTGGGGGTGGAAACTAATAATAGAATCTAGGATGTGAAAAAAGTAAAAAAAAAACGCTGTGCTAATCGTATTTTTTTTTTTTTGTTATACTATTTGCTATAAAATGTACTTCGTATTTCATGCACCTGACCTGTCTTGACTTCTCTATTGTCCCAAAAAAACAAATTTTAAACATTTCTGTAAATATATAAAAACCACAAAGTACATTCTTGAAACAATTGGTCGAAAATGTCAAAAGTGCCAATGATAATCTTATCTTATCAAATAGTAGCCCCGCCCACCTACCCTCGATTTTCTTAGTGGGTTTGTCATTTGACAAAATCAGTTTTATCTTAGTAAGTACTAGCCCCGCCCACCCACCCTCTGTATTTTTGGAAGATACGTCATTTGCCAAATTCAGTCTTATCTTAGCAAGTACTAGCCCAGCCGACCCACCCAGTATATTCTAGGAAGGTATGTCATTTGCCATAATCACTCTTAGCAATTACTAGCGCCCCCTTCTCCTCCTCCATTCTCATTCTAACGACTAATTTTATTTCTGTTCATTATAAGATAATTCATTTCATACAGATCGCATAAAATCAATAACTGAAAACGAGAGAGGGTGGGTGGGCGGGGCTACTAATAATTATGTTCTCCTGTCGAGTGGGGGTGGAAACTACTTCTCATTTCATGCACCTGACCTGACTTGACCTAATGTGAACCGATATGTCATTTGTCAAATTCAGTCTTATTTTAGCGAGTACTAGCCCCACCCACTATATTCTTGGAAGGTATATAATTTGCCAAAATCCGTCTTAATTGATTTAGAGGTCACCGGCTTGCTCTTCACTTTTTATTAAAATTGTATTTATATTATATCGCACATGTTTCGGCCTATATTTCAGCCTTCTTCAGCGCTATTCGTCAGTATGATTTGTGTATTCCTAACCTAAAATACTCGTAGTTAAAATACAAATTTTTACTGTTTTCACATCCTAGATTCTATTATTAGTTTCCACTCTCACTCGACAGAAGAAATTAATTAGCCCCGCCCACCCACCCTGTCTCCTTTTCAGTGATTGATTTTAAAATGAATGATTTTATACTGGATAGAAATAAAATTAGTCGTTAGAATCAGAAGAGTGGGGGTGGGCGGTGTTACTAATTGCCAAGATAAGACAGATTTTGGCAAATGACATACCTTCCAAAAGTATAGAGGGTGGGTGGGCGGGGCTAGTACTTGCTAAGAAAAGACTGAATTAATTACTTAATTACCGTAAGTAATCGTGTTATACAAAGAAAACTAAATGTTTTATTAAAAAAGAACACCAAAAGGGGCGGAGCGTAATTACAAAATCGATATTTCCTTGTACAAATTTACCATTTTAAACATGTTTTAAATTTCTTGTTGTGAAAAGATGACTACAAATATCATGAAAAAAGGCAAAATGTAAAACACCCACCCGACCTATCTCATTTGTAATTTTTTTTTATTCGTCGTGAGCCACGGGGGCGGAGCTTAATTGCAAAATCCTTCAAACACATGTTTTTGAGTATCATGCTGTTTAAAGAATACCATGTGTATTAATAAAAAAAAACAAGCCAAAAATTAAGCCCCACCCATATCCATCCCAAGCTCAATTGTGATGGATTTTTCATTCGGTGTCACACCGAGGGGCGGAGCCTAATTGCAAAATCGATACTTTCCTACAAAAATTTACCATTTTAAGCATGTTTTACCTTGCTTGTTGTGAAAAGGAGACTACACAACAGAATAGCAATAAATCTTGCTGATTTAAACGTCGAGAACTACCTTTAACAACGCATAAGTACTGACAGAAAGCCACAGTGTAGAAAATTGTGGCAGCTTATTTAAAATATGAGGGTGTCGGTGAACAGGTGATTTTAATCTTAATATTAGTGGACCTCAATATCTCTATCGAAATTTTATTTTCGTGGAATTAGTACTGTCAGCCAGAAAAATGTCCCCCCTAATTCAGGGGATTTTCCTTCAAGTTGGCAGCACTGCACACTACCGTAATTTGATTGGTTGAAAACCCAACGTCAACGGCAACGTAACGGCGAAAGGTAAAAGTTAGTAGTAGTAGTAAAGCTAGGAGATTTTATGAGATTCACTTAGTAAGGACTCATCCTTTGTTTATCGAGTTATAAATAAAGTTTCTGAATGTTTATACTTAAGTGTTACATTATAATATTTCGTAATTCCTCACACAAGATTACTAATAGTTCACTTACGGGAGTTTAATTAACCTAACGTTGCCCCCTTTGGGAAAAGGACCGTGGAAAGTGCGGTGGAATTCATAATATCGTGGACTGAGGCAATTACGAGTATCATCCGGACATCAAAAGACGTATTTCTCGCGACGTGGAAAATTACATCACCGAGACGGATTTTCTGGCGACAAGGATGCATTTTGTGTTTATTTATCATGTGTTTGTTTGGGAAAAGCTGGGGACAGTTCACGATATAAACTCTCAAAGCTAAATGTTTTAAGTAAGCTTAATCACTTGGATCAAGGCATAATTTAACATCATGTAAATACTTTGTTTGAATCGTTGATAAAGTGTGGCAAATATTAACCTCATGTAATTTTGTTAGCTTTGCAATTTTTCACCTCATGCAATTTTTCTGTATCTCACAACTTTAGCCTGACTAATTTTCCTTGCACACCAGACCTTTTTTGTTTTTATAACTCTTTGCTAGTTATTTCTAAAGCGTAAATATTTTGTTGATTAATGCTTCCATCATATAAATTGTCTGATGTCCAATCTTAATCTCACACAAGAATTCCTTGCTGCGGAGGGCGCGGTTCCTTGTCGAGCTGACAGTCGCGCCATCTGCACAAAAGACGCAGATCTTGAATAGAAGTCAGAGAAGCGGACGGGATGACGGGACGCTCGCGGCTTGGAATTTCCAACCACGAGTGTGCGACCGTAAGGGCCTGTTAGAGCGGCACGTTTCTTCGTTAAATAGAGGGGTGCTGAGCGGCATGCGCTTGGGTAGGAGAACAGCCACAACCAAGAGCCCCAAACTCCGCTCGTGCTACAACGCCATCTATGAGTAACGGTCAACAAGTAAGAATTTTAGGCTCAAAAAACAACAAATCCAGTTCCTGGTAGTATTAACACTAATACGTTTTTTAAAATCTAACCCAACATTGAGTTTTTCTTTTAAATGTTACAAGTTTTGGACAAGGTGGCTGTTTCATATACGACTCACCGGCTGCAGTTATTTAGTAAATCGGTTAAAATATTAAAAATTTGCAAACAGAAGTTTTATTGTAAATTATATAAAACGATATACAGGGTGATTCTCAATGTATGCGAAAAATTTGAAAAAAATAACATGAAAAGTCCATATCAACATAAGTCCAAAAATCCGTAGTTTTAAGGTTTAAGGTCATCAACTTCTTAAGAGGGTCAAATATATCAATTTCGATAGGTATAGTCCAATACTAATACAATAACAGCATTGTACACCCAAAACTTCAAGAAATAAAACGATAAATGTACATTTTAATAAGATGTAGCCGCCAAATTTTAAAATGGTGTCAACAAATTTCTGGACGGAATGAACAAAAAATTGATTAGCGATCTACCATGTTTACCATTTGCGTAGTTCCCATGGAACGATTTTTCTTGTATGTGTAATTGATTGCAGTCTTTCCAAGCTAATTCAATACGGTTATAATGGCATTGAAACAATGAAGACCACACCAGTCACGCATAATTATGTCAATTTCATAACTGTTGTGCATAATTAGGCAGTTAGATTTATGTCTTCCCACAACTTTCTTTTCGCATGCTCATCAAAACTATGCCTTTTTTGGTAGCTGCTTCACAATTTTGTCGGCGTTTTTTTCTAGCAGTGTCCATAATAACTACTGTTTCATATCCGTGAAACTGCAATACCGGAACAAAAAGTTTTCCGATCCATTCTTTAATGTATTACCGTTCATTGTTTGATAGTAATCACGGTGATTGCGTTTATCGCAACAGACTACATCCTTCCCAAAAACCCAGATCAACATCCTGGAGGCAATATTGCGAACGTTCACCTTCGGGTTTTCTTGCTTTAAATTCAATTACAGGTAGATTATTACTATTAGCTACCGTTTTTTGTATTTAATATAATTCCTACGAAATTTTGATTTCTTCATATCTGCAAACAAATAAACGCAACTAAAATCTGCGTGTCAATTTCCAATTAAAGTCTGTACTGAATTTATAATTTTATTCAATGTTGTTCGTCGACCTTTTGACTGTCTCGTGAAATTTTTATAGAAGTTTTTTAGGTTAAAATAGCCGCGCATTTTTTAATATTTTATCAATTCCATCACTAGACATTATATAAAATTCATTTAGTTATAGGTACTTCACTCAATAATACAAATCAATTTTCAATTCAACTTCATACTACAATCGGGCTGTAAAATATATAGCATATTAAAAACGACAAATTACCTATTAAAATGTATTTTTTGTCCGATATTGACGTCAATTCTGACCCGCTGCACTTCAAATACGTGCATGACACACAAAGAATATTAAAATCAAATCACATGACAAAATGTTATGCCGTGATAAAAATCAAGGACAATGTTGTTAAAACACAATCAAAGAAATACGCACACGTCAAGAAAGACCTGATAACGGCAATTTTTCTAAAAATCAAACCATTGCAATATTATATGTGAAAACTTTAGTGTCTGGAACGAGAACAAACAAATTTCACTTCTACATTCACTCATAAGACCGATGTGTGTAATTGCGAATTTTACAAAAATATTACATAATAGGAATCATACGAACACTCTTGTAATTGACAAAATATCGCATGTCTCAATCTTGGTCCATGCCACCACTCCCACAAGAATTCCAAATGTTGGTATTTACGTCCACAATTGCATAACAACGCATATTACCTTGCATATTTGAAATTGTCAAGGTATGAAGTCCATTACAGTTAGTCACGTTGAAATGTTACCTCTAGATTTAAACTAATATAAATATAGTACAGGTTGATTTTTTGATTTGTCATTGTTATGATGTATTAAAAAAAAACATGAAGTGTTTTTACAATCACTACACATTTTACATGTTTTATTACTTTATTTAGTTTGTGAAATGATATAGGTATTATTAAACTTTTACGTTTGAATAACTTACAAAAGGGAAAAATGCCGTTCACAGAAATATAAAATAAATGCAACTACGTGGGTGGCAGTTAAAGATCAATAGCACTCAAAATACAGGAAATTCCTCCAGTAAATTACAAATACCGCTGAAAGTCTTCAAAGAAACTAAAAACACATAATATAAAACGAAGCACATTTTGTATAAACCCAGAACGAATTAAACAATTAAACAACAGCTCAGCATTACTGAAATCAGACAGTTATTATTCGTTCACGATCTTTATATAGTAGGGTTGGCCATGAAAATCTAGTGAGTTTGTTGGTATTCGACACAGAAGAATAAAAATTCCCTGAACTTTTTTCGTTGGGTTATGTTTTATTAAATTAAAGGTTAAAAAATATGCCAGAAATATAAATATTGTTGCCGATGCTTTCAGTTTTCAGTAGCAATGACCAAGTTAACGGTATCCATTATATAAAATTTTACGCTATTTAAAACTGTTATTCGGCTTTTTGTAAGTGTTTATTTCATATGTAAGGAACAAACACTAAAATTTCACTTAAACATTGTTTTTATATGAATGGGGGTTCTGCATACGACTATTGTCGCATGCCACATTTAGCATCTCATCTTTAATTCTCAATCATCAGTTCGTTCTGCTCGCCCACTCTTCTTGGAAATGGAAATTTCGACCTTTATGAACAGCCTATTTCCATACCTTCCAAATTCTTTTTTCACTTTTCTAAGATTACTAAAAGGGTTGGTAAAAGACAACAACCTTGCTCTAGTGCTTTGATGGGTTTAGCTCTTCTGAAACATTTTTCCGGCCTTAAATTGAATGATTGATCTATATAGCTATTACTAATGCTTGCGTAAGTGATCTTTATTTGCTTTTACTAAGTACTTCCAAACGCTTATTAATAAGAACGTTACTATACGCCTTCTCCAGGTCCATGAAGAGTTACAAAAAAAATGAAAATGCTTACAATTTGGTGCAAAGTAACAACGTGGATGATATAACTACAATTATACTTATTTTGTTGTACGTCAGGTAGTTTTTCACATACTACCTTGGTAAATTTAGAACGAAAGATGCGTAAAAATATCACCCCCCGACAAGCTACAATTCACTCCATTTCCATTATTTCGCTATGAAAAACTGTATCACCACCGTCATTTTCAAATTTAAATTCTGAATCAGATTCACCTAGCGAAATAATAAAAGAAGGTATAGATTCGTACGAAAGATTTCCCATATTTTTTTCCGTATCTGCCAAAATAAGTTTTTCACAATGTTTACAAAAATTTTGCCACATGCTTGGAGTACATTTAGAAAGCGCCTCAAGCTATAAATCCTCCACCCTATTTTTTAATGAAGGTTGAGAATTTATATGCTTGTTGTAATGTTTCTTACAAAATCCCCACGCCATTTCAATTGGATTATATTGACAATGGTACGGAGGTAATCTCATAATTTCATGGCCACTTTCTCTTAATGTCTCGTCTACCAAATATCTTTTTTTTTCTATTGTTTGGGAAGGGTTTACTTAAATCCCACAACTGTTTCTTCGAAAATTTGTCAAATTCAACACTATTTTTAAAGAGCTATTCCTGCATTTCACACTTTTTACTAGAAAAAGTGGGTGGTTTATCCAACTGAACCGAATGATACGGTGCATTGTCTAAAACCACCACACATTTTTGGTTCAAATTTTGCCAAAGGAGGAATGAGGTGATTAACCACCCAATTTTGAAAAATTGTCCCGTCCATCGTTTTATGAGTCTCTATCGTTATTTTTTGAATTTAAAAAATTGTTACAACCATCCAAGAACCCCGTTGAACAACCCGCGTGGAGAATAGTAAACCTTGATCCTTCACTTTTAATTTTGGTGGGATTGCTCTTTAGATCAGTATCGTGCACCCAGCGACGAATGGACGAACCATTTTGATAGATCCATGTTTCATCCAAATACACGAAAGTCAAATTTTCACAAGAATTTAGAAACTGTAAATATGTTCTCAAAAAAGTAATTTTGGCTGCAACGACAAGTTTTTGTTCACATAGAATTTTGGGACCATTTACTTCCCTGGGTTTATAACCCATTGACTTAAGAATTTTGTATAATGTAGTTCGCCCCCCTTTAAATCCCAACTGTTCCCTAGAATATGCCAAAAGAGTATCTACAGTGAAATATTTGTTTTTTTCATTAAGTTGCCAAATTTGCCGTTGAGGGCTTTCCGAAACATAATTTGTAAATAAATCCGTTGGTTTTCGCTTGCCTGATAAGTGATCTTTTTAAATTTTGGTCCCCTGTTGATAAAATTTTCGTCACAGTTGATGTTCCCACCTGTGAGAAAAAAATTAAAAAATATTTTGCAGCGTATTTTTACATTACTGCCCATTCACAGTGGACATAAGGCATAACAAGTACATAAAGCTTACATAAATACATAAAGTTGAAACGATGGAAAACGTGTACCCCTGTTCACAGTGGACGAACGTAATTCTTATGCTTATGAACGTTTTATGTAATCCTTGTGTGCGTACACAAAGTTGAAACAAGTTCAACTTTGTGCACGAATTATGTCAAACTTATGTTAAAATCTAGGGACTTTTGAATGCTGCTGTTGAATTCCCTTTGACAGTTGGCACTTGGCACTTCACACCTTTGATTATATTATATAAATTATAATCAAAGCTTCACACTGCGAGTCTGTTCTGTACTGCGAGTTGTCAAGTTCGAATATCGTATGAAATTGTAGGTTAGATATTTTGATTGACTCAGTTTGAGGTTAGCCGTTTCTATGTTTAGCCGGGAGTTATTCCGTTCTGCGTTTGCGCAGTTTAACAATTCTTACACAGTTCACTCTGTCCACTGTGAACGTAGATAAGCATAAGCCAGACACAAACCAAAAACGTAAATTATGTTATGCGCTCGTTCTTATGTCTTATGTCCATTGTGAATGGGCAGTTACAGAAAATATGTTCGAGACCCTCATAGTTACTTCTTCGAAAGAAAGATCAGGTTTATCTTTTCGAAACTGCAAAAACATCTTTTTATTGCAATTTTTTGTTGCAGTAAAACTATTTTAGGCATTTTCTTTTTAAATAATGTCGCAATGATCTGTGAATCTGTTACAATGACAAATTATTATCTATGCTGACAAAATTAAAACATTTGTTTGCTTGATTAAAAAATTGCGTCTAATAATTCTGATCTATAATAATAAATGAAGTAGAAATGTGGCAATCCAGCTCAAAGCAAATGTCAATCAGACTACTGACAGACAAAATACTAAATCATCAAATCAGTTTATCCAACTGAAAGAAAAAATATCAAAGCCTACTTTATTGTATAAAGATCGTGAATAAGTCTTCTGTCGAGTGGGAATGGAAACTAATAATAGAATCTAAGATGTGAAAAAAAGCGCTAAACGTAAGTTTTTTTGTTATCCTATTTGCTATGTTCTGGATATCGAAATTTACAAGAAAATATTTTCAATTAATTTTCGGATATAGTTGTAAAATAGTCGAATATGTCAAAAATGCCAAAGTCACTCTTATCTTATCAAATACTAGCCCTGCCCACCCGCCCTTTATTTTCTTGGAAGGTATGTTATTTGGCAAAATCACTCTGATATTATCAAGTACTAGCCCCGCCCACCCACCCTCTATTTTCTTGGAAGGTAATTAATTTGCCAAAATCAGTCTTATCTTAGCAAATATTAGCTCTGCCCACCTTCTCTCTTCTCATTCTAACTACGAATTTAATTTCTGGTCAGTATAAGATCATTCATTTCATTCAGATCGGATAAATAAATCACTAAAAAGGCGACCGGGTGGGTGGGCGGGGCTAAATATGTTTTTCTGTCGAGTGGGAATGGAAAATAATAATAAAATCTAGGATGTGAAGAAAAAGCGCTAAGCGTAACTTTTTTTGGTATTCTATTTGCTATGTTCTGGATATCGAAATTTACAAGAAAATGTTTTCAATTAATTTTCGGATATAGTTGTAAAATAATCGAAAATGTCAAAAATGCCAAAGTCACTCTTATCTTATCAAATACTAGCCCCGCCCACCCGCCCTTTATTTTCTTGGAAGGTATGTTATTTGCCAAAGTCACTCTGGTATTATCAAATACTAGCCCCGCCCACCCACCCTCTATTTTCTTGGAAGGTATTTAATTTGCCAAAATCAGTCTTATCTTAGCAAATACTAGCTCCGCCCACCCCCTCTCTTCTCATTCGAACGACTAATTTAATTTCTGGTCAGTATAAGATCATTCATTTCATTCAGATCGGATAAATCAATCACTGAAAAGGAGACTGGGTGGGTGGGCGGGGCTAATTATGTTCTTCTGTCGAGTGGGAGTGGAAACTAATAATAGAATCTAGGATCTGAATAAAGTAAGAAAAAACGCGCTAATCGTAACTTTTTTTGTTATACTATTTGCTATAAAATGTATTTTTTATTTCACGCACCTGACCAGACTTGACCCAACGTGATCTGACCTGTCCTGACTTCTCTATTGTCCCAAATAAACGAATTTTAAACGTTTCTGTGATATATATATAAACTACAAAGTAACAGTTGTATTTTGTGAAACAAAAATTAATAAGAATTTTCATTTTTATCTATAAAATTTTTATAGTGAGCTATTTTCACGAAATAGCAATTTTGGAAAAACGGTAGCAGTTTCCGAAGAAACGAAGCCGAAAATGACTTCTGGATATTGAAATCTACAAGAAAGTGTTTTCAACTAATTTTCGAATATAGTAGTTGAAAAATAGTCGAAAATGTCAAAAGTGCCAAAATTAGTCTTATATTATCAAATACTAGTCACTAGTATAAGTAGTTCTGTTAGAGGTGATAGCTCAAAACTTTCCCTTCAACTTTATTAGAAAAGTCACGAACTATTCGGCCCCTGTAGCCTCATGTCGGATCTCTAATTTTTTTCACAAAACATTTTAATGTAATGAAATTAACTTTGAGGTAGTTTTAAAACAAAATCCTATTTCCAACGAAACCCATTTTTAGCGTTTCTATATATAAACTCATGATTGTATAATTTATTTCCTACGCAGATAGTATTTTCGAATTGAATTGATCATTCAACTGAAATGGAATACCTTGTCTAACTCAATTAAAAATAAATTTTAGAGATTTTCAAATCTTCCAGGTTCTCGACCAGGTCCGCTTCTATTTCAATTACTTATTAACGACATGAAACATTTTATGGATAGATGCTTATTTTGCAGCTGATGCAAAATATTTAATCCCATTTAATCCCTGAATGATCGACTCTGATGTTAATTATTCCGTGTTGACCACGAAATTCAATTTGTCAACTAAATTGAGTTTTCCTCATCAAAAATGTGTCCCAACTTTTCCGTCATCATTTAGAAAGCTAAAGCGACCTAAATATCATCGTACTTCCGGATCAAAAATTGAACCACCTTTCACTACCCTTTATAATGGTATGACCCAAGCCGTCCCGGAAACTATCAAACCTATCCTCTGTAATTAATTTTCGTGCTGCCGACTTACTCAACTCTGGAAATTGTAAAAGTTTGCCTGTTGCATATTCTAGCGTGCTTTCCAACTATTTAATTGGACCTCGTAAACTCTACCGGTTTTTGGTAGTGACACTTTTGATAACAATTACCGCACTATTCTCCTGCATCCCATTTAAAAACTTCCAATCCGCACCTGAAAGAGATTTCTCCCAACCGGAAGAATTCCCAAAACAAATAGTTTTCAGAAAGCGCCAAACCGGCACTTTCAACATCTACAGCGTCTAATTCAGATTGAAGTAACTGATTTTCGTTGAATCGAACGTTCGAGAACGTGCAAGTTATTTTTAACATCCAGCCCTGGAAATCTCATTTTCTGGAAAACCGGCGCAAATCCTTTAAAAATAAAACTAAGAACAGAAAATACGGCACCCACTTTCAGCGGACAAATCGCATTATGTATTAAAATGATTAGCTAAATTTACCGTTGAAGTTGCATTATTGATTTCTGTTGCATCCGGGGAGAGCGGTTGCTAGGCATCAAGGCATCTTAATTGCCGCAACATTTTTATTTTTGTTTATTTGGAACGCAACTACGCGTTTAGGCATAGCGTACTTTAGGTCTGAAATAAACATGAGGTGGAAATTGCACCAAACGACGTGCTTTTAAAGAGTAATAGGCACGACAACGAACAAGCGTTATCTACATATTCCCATCAGTATGAAAAATTTATAGAGGAAAAACATCAAGTTGGTTAACAAAAACGAGTGATGGATAGATTTCGGCGTGAAAGCAAAAGTGAAGCTCGGAAATTTGCATATAAATCGTCTATACAATGAATTTCGCGCACATGCATCTGGAAGTAAGTATTTAATAACTGAGTAATTTTAAGTGAGTCAGATACAGTTGCGCAAGGAAATGACCTCCAATTTGCTGCCTAAAGCCACAATTTATCTCAATTCAAATAACAGATAGTGAAGTATAAATTGCAATTACAACTAAATGCAACTTGAAAAACAGTATTCAGTTATCTAATGAAGTTTTCTGAGTAATGAACGAATTAATTTTGGTCTGTGTTAAAAGGTCCGTGTTCTGTCGCAGTTCGTTCTAATTTTTTAATATCCTGATGTTTTTCACTCATTTTTACAAAAATTTTCCTTATTTAACTGTTAACCCCAAAGAAATTGCATCTATAAAATCAACGCATACCATCTAACCATTCGAAAGTACTAAACAATAAATAAAAACAACTATTAACTTACGTTGTGATGGCAAAATCAAACAGCTGTAAACAGAAGAACGGGAGAAGATGAGTTGATTTGCCTCTTACGGTTCCATAGACCATCAACAGAGTGATAGACAAAGTGCATATTGTCATCAAAGCGCCCATGTCAATATCCGCTGAAAAAGAGCAAATAAATTTGTCAATAAGTGCTAAAATCTGGTACAATCTCTGCACTAATATTGAAATCTAAGCAGTTTTCTTTTTTCTTTAAAAGACTTATTGATTAATAAAACATGACAACAAAGTTTGTAAAGTTCTGCTTTCAGCATCCTTAATCGCCGCAGTACAACTCAATCCTTTACGGAAAGTCAATAAAGTATTTGTATCAGGTACAGAAATCGACCTGTTTCGGCGTTTTCGAAAGATACCATTAGTTTTGACACTACTGAATTTATTGTAAAATTGATAAAATATTACATGTTAAATTTTAAATTGAAAAGACGACGGTGAACCTGTATTTTTTTCCACGATTTTAGAGATTTTAAGAAACAATCAACATTAACCGATTTTTAAAAAGCTAAATAACTACTTTATTTGTATTGCGTTAGGTTGCCGTTCTGAGTAACCACCAAGATGGTTAAAACATGACGCGACTTAACAAAATTTACACTGTGTAAAGTACACACGAACATGTTGACATTGTTGACAATAATGAAGGTTTTGTTTCAACACCTAAACCAAACGAAGGCCAAGTTAGAAAATAGCTTTTTGGAAAGTTTCGAATTTTTTTCGTTATCTACATATTTACGAAAATAGTCAGTTTTATTTGGACAAACCGGTTTTAAAAATGATTTTAAAAAATTTGTAGCAATTTGCTCTTTTAAATTCCTATTTAATTCTGCATTAAACAGGTCTGATTTCAATGCGTTTTAAAAGAACAAAAAAAAACAAATTGAAAAACTGTCATCCAAAAATCAAAAATTTAATTTTGCTAATCAAAAATATGAATGTACTGATAAATCACAACTATACAGAGTGTTTCTTTTATTTGATACAACCCCTGTAAGTTTTTTATTCTTGAAGAAAAACCTGTAGTTCTTTGAGCAGATTTGTATCATTTAAAAAGATCTATGTGATGGCAACCTCACATTTTTATTATCACTTTCGATAGAACCGGAAATGACGTCAACTTCATTTTTTTTTATGGAACACTAGGTATATGTTTTCACAAATGGAAAGACTGATTTTTTTTTTAATCAAAAGCAACCAATGTTTTAAAATCAATACTTACAAACTTGTTCAATAAAATAGACGAAAAATTCCTATTTATTGATGGCAATCTAATTAATAGCTTGAAAAATTAACACTCATGTCATTTATTCATATAAGTGATTTTTTAAAATCATACAAATTTGCTCAAAGAACTATATGTTTATCTTTAAAAATAAAAAAATTACAGGGGTTGTATCAAATAAAAGAAACACGACTCATGATATTTTGCATATTTTAGACAGGATTTATCCCGGCAAAATTTTATGATGATGTCTTCAAATTTTTGAGAGTGGATAAAAGAAAGAATTTTACAACATTTCAGAGCACTCGTTTTGCAGTTTCAAAGTTAAATTATTGTGGAATATTGTTATAATTTTTTTTTTCCAAAAATGTGGATGTCTGGGGTAAGAAATCAAGACGGATTCATAAACTACATCTATAGAAGTATGTTACGTTACCACAGGTTTACTTTCTACTTTCCGAGCGTAAGCTAAGGAAGTATAGTAATCGAGTCCATGACCCCAGAATACGAAAAAAGTAGTCTCCCGTTTCCGTCTGTCTGTCTGGTGTACTCATTTTTTTTTAGACACAATCTCCGAACCTGATGGACCGATTGTTGTCAAATTTTGTATGTATATTAGAAATATCATGTAGTTGTAGATGGTTTAATGCTAACCAAAATTTTGCTAATCATCCCCACCAACAATTTGATGACGTCATTTCAAATAATTCTATGTTTATTTGATTTAACTGTTATACAACAATGTAGTCCTAGAAGTGTGGTGTACGAATCCACGTTTTTTTTTTTTTCTTTTTTCTCTTTTTCTCTCGCATTGTGTTATCTATGTATGTTTATGACGTCATAACTATTTTATTTTATTTATGAAATTACCCCACTTTCTCGAAAAGGTGAGAATACGCCCCTCTTTATTTAAAAATGGAAAACCTTTTCGGGGGCGCCAAATGTCGTTTTTTTTTAATGTAAAACCTTCCTAGGAGCCTCAAACGTATTTTTTTAAGAATGTGAAACCTTCTCGGGGGTCCCAACTATCTTTTCTAAAATTGGTCGAAGGTTATTTCAAGAGAACTTCCCTCGCCCCTGAAGTGCAGCCAACTAAATCCCACTTCTCTGAAAAATTATCATTTTTTTTGCAATTTTTGTTTTCTGATAACCTTCATAAAGTAAAAACCAGTGGCGTAAATAACGTTCCCAGTTCAGCTTATTTGACATGATTTTTTTCTTCAATTTTTTATTTTTTTTTGTTCCTTCATTTTTTCGAGTTCTGAAGTTTAAATTTAATTTTTCAATTTTTCAACTTTCCAATTCAATTTCTAGGTTTTGCGATTTTTCGATTTGAGTTTCTCGAGTTTTCAATTTTTAATTTTCTATTCGCAATTTTTCGTCTCTTTTTTTTTATTTTCTTTATTTTTACAATTTTTCAATGTCCAAATTTTATAATTTTGTCTTTTTTAAATTTCACTTTTTTCAATTTTTCGTTTCGTCAGTTTTTCAATTTGCTATTTTTCAATTTTTTTTTTCTTTAATTTTACGATCTCTTTTCGAGTTTTTATTTTTAAATTTTCCAGTTTTCCGATTTTTCAACATTTGGACGTTTCACTTTTTAGATTTTGCAGTTTTTCGATTTGAAATTTCACGACTTTTCAATTTTTAGACGAGGGGCGGAGTTTAATTGTAACATTATTTCCCTAGAAAATTCTACCGTTTTAAAAATATATGTCATATAGTAATTTCTTGTAGGGAAATGAGGATTTTGCAACTAAACTCCGCCCTCCAGCTCACGATGAATAACGCATTCATCACAATTGCGAAGGGGTGGGTGGGCGGGGCTTATATTTGGTCCATTTTTTCTTAATATACGAAGTCTTCTTTTCCCAACAAGAAATTGACAATATGTTTAACTATCCTGTTGTTGAAAGAAAACCCTATATATTAAAAAACAAACAAAAATTAAGCCCCACCCACCCGCCCGGATCTCAATTGTGATGACATCTTCATTTCTAATCAGACCGAAGGGCGGAGTTTAATTGTAACATGTAAAAAATTCTACCGTTTTAAAAACATATTTCATGATAATTTCTTGTAGAGAAACGAGGATTTTGCAAACTAAACTCCGCCCTTCACCTCACGATGAATAAAATATTCATCACAATGGAGAAGGGGTGGGTGGGCGGGGCTCATACATATTTTGTCCATTTTTTCTAAATATACGAAGCCCTCTTTTCCCAACAAGAATACAACATGTTTAACTATCCTGTTGTTGAAAGAAAATTTTATATATTAAAAAAAAACAAACATAAACCCCACCCACCCGCCCGGATCTTAATGTGATGAGTTTTTCATTCTTAATCAGACGAGGGGCGGAGTTTAATTGTAACATATTATTTCTCTAGAAAATTCTACCCTTTTAAAAACACATTTCAAATGGTAATTTCTTGTAGAGAAATGAAGATTTTGCAACTAAAATTCGTCCTTCAGCTCACGATGAGTACCGCATTCATTACAATTGAGAAGGGGTGGGTGGGCGGGGCTTATATTTGGTCCATTTTTTCTTAATATACGAAATCTTCTTTTTCCAACAAGAAACTGAAAACATGTTTAACTATCTTGTTGTTGAAAGAAAATTCTATATATTAAAAAAAAACACAAAAATTAAGAAAGGGATCTCAATTGTGATGAGTTTTTCATTCTTAATCAGACGAGGGGCGGAGTTTAATTGTAACATATTATTTCTCTAGAAAATTATACCCTTTTAAAAACACATTTCATATGGTAATTTGTTGTAGAGAAATAAAGATTTTGCAACTAAACTTCGTCCTTCAGCTCACGATGAATACCGCATTCATTACAATTGAGAAGGGGTGGGTGGGCGGGGCTTATATTTTGTCCATTTTTTCTTAATATGCGAAGTCTTCTTTTCCCAACAAGAAATTGACAATATCTTTAACTATCCTGTTGTTGAAAGAGAACCCTAGATTTTAAAAAACAAACAAAAATTAAGCCCCACCCACCCGCCCCGATCTCAATTCTGATGAATTTTTCATTCGTTGTTAGACCAAAGGGCGGAGCCTAATTGCAAAATTGATATTTCTCTATTGATTTGAATGACTTTGTCTTCTCAAAACAGAGGGCGGATTCGTATACTACAAGTATAGGAGTAAAACATTCAACTCATTTTAAAATACGGTCCATTGACATGACGTCATCAAATTGTTGGTGGGGATAACATACATACAAAATTTGACGACAATCGGTCCAGCAGTTTCGGAGACAGACAGGCAGACAGACATGCAGACGGAAACGGGAGACTACTTTTTTTGTACTCAAGGGGTCATGAAACGTCGAGAAAACATAAAAGTGGCAATTCGTCCGATGGACTCGATTACTGTACTTCCTTAACTCACGCTAAATATTTTTCATGTGAAAAGCAACTTGTTATAAATTTAATCACCCTATACAATAAATTGCAACATTGCGCAATTTTTATACACGTTTCAAAGTACAATAACTGTATTATAAACTTCCAATACTAAAAATAGGAAAATTGAATTCTGAAATGTGTACAACCAATTTTTTTACAAAATTTGAAGACAGTTCGGCAATGAAAAATTACATTTTTTTTCTAAAATTTCATTTTTACTTTGCCTAATATATTCGCAATTTGTGAGTTTTCTGAAGTAAAAACTTTTCCGTCAGAGGTACAATAAAAGAAATGCATTTTTAAACAGAAATTTAATAAAACTTTCTCCCGCAATATTTTAATTATTCTGAATCAATGTAAATATACACCTTTTTTAAAAAATCAGTTGTATTTCCAGTAAAATCAGAAATACCCAAAGCTCCATTGCAAACTGAAAAATTATTGTTTAAAATAAGCCTTGTTCATAATGGTTGTTCGACAGCAGCAAAAAAAATTGTTATTAACGAATGCACACGTCACAAACCCAAATTGAGTCACAATATTTTTTCGGCTAGATAAAGTCATAAATTGTATTATTAATACTAACAACAATAATTAACACTTGTCGCAAAAATGTCACACAATAGCTATTTATACAAGCTGCAAAATAATCGCTACACCCAGTGGCAATAATCACGTATAACGAAACACGTAAAAGTAATTAATTAAAAAGCAAAAACATGCAAACACCTACGTTGTTTTACTGCGAATATTTGTATTTCAATAAATCCTTTTATGTCAATACTTTTACGAAAGATGAGGAGCTCTAAAACAATTTACTGGCCCGACTTTCATTCTAAAAAAAAATAAAAAAAAATAATAAGAATACTAATGCATTCTCGACGCAAATAATGGAATTATTACGAATTTCTTGGTTTAAGTGTTCTACGAAAACACTGGTTATTGTTTTCGCCGGAGTTCAGGAACCGAAAAAGTCTTATTCATGTTCACACCAATATTTTAAAACAACTAGTGTAGAACTTAACTTGCAGTAATAAATGTTGACATTATGACATATGTTGTCAGAGTGACCATTTATGGAACTTTCGCTAAAAATTATATACATTTTATAAAATATCAACCTATTGTTAATTAAATTACATTTTCCAAGGATTTTGATGATCAAATCACAATTATTTTGATAGATTAGCACATAATTGGTGTTCCTGGAAACCCCTGAACCACAAATTCCAAATTTAATTGCTGATATAAAAAACGTAAATAAATTTTTAATTTATCTGTGTTATCCTTACTCATGAGTTTAAATTGTGCTTTAGATAAAATATCATACATACATTACAAAAGTTTGCAAAATAGATTCACACATCCATTAGACTTATAACATTTTTATAATTACTACTTATCTGTGTTAATCACGCATGAACTCATTTTCTAGATTCAGTTTTTTGACCACTTGAACTTTATTTCGCGATCAAGTTTCAAACACGAAACAAGACTTCACGCAACTTTGCTCTTTGTAAACACACCCGTGGTACGACTTTCACAACAAAAACACAACGAAACTCACTTGAGTAGATCGTACGACCATCCTGTGTAGTTGGTAAATAATAGGGATTATCTTCATCCTTAACTTTGCTCAAAGGTGTTGGTAGAAAGTTGCTCTGTCCGAATTCCTCACTTTGCATAATCACATTGTGATTACGCATCAACAGTGCCAAAACGGCCAACGCGAGCACATGCAGTATCTACACCAAACAAAGAAGTTTCAATATAGAGCGATTTTCGCCCGAATTTGACTCACCAAGTGCCATATCCCTAACAGAATAGTCGCCGTTCTGACATGTAAACAATAGAAACACTTCCATTCGCTGTTCCGAGATGACCCCAACTTGAACCTATTGGGGAACATTGTGCGGTTCTGCAAAGGTGAATAAGACATTTTTAATAAAGAACGTCCACTGCGTATTAGCAATGTTTTATGAATGTTATCGATTTCGAATGTAATCTAAAATTGAACTGATAGTGATAACGATTGTGTATATAAGAGGTCAGCTTTGGCGGAAAATTTAGTACAGCGCAAAAACATCTCCCACGGGTATTATAAATCACGATTTGAACAACTACAATGGACAGTGAGACTGTTGACTTTAACGTAGGATGCTGTACGTTCTCATTGTTGGGAAAAAAGTGCAAAATCTGGTACATCAATACAAAATGGTGTAGAACGCAGTTTTAGTTTGGTAATTGGGCGACCTCCGGAAAACATGCAACAATATAAACCGATAAAATCATATTTACCCGGTACGCCCAGTCTTGATAACGTTTACCAACAATGGGCAATTAAAAATAAATTGATGATTCTAGACACCCATCTAGCACCTACGCCTCCTCTTATCACACAACGACAACCACTGCAATAAATGTCATTTACGTTTTACGTCATAAATTGCCCACCGCAACGAGATACCAACCTAGAGGAAGGTGGAGCGGAAAGTTACTAAAATAAATTTCTGCGTCTTATCGATTGACTTGTATATCTGAGCTCGAAACAATTTTTTTTGTGGTTTAAACATAAATATAACCATTCTTGTCTTACAATGAGTTTCTTTTAAATATTGTTAGTTAAATTTTTGGCGTCCGACACATCAAAAAATGTAAAGGCTAGTGTATTGTGTGTTGCATAACTCAGACGTAAACATATTTTGAGGTTATGTATTTTATTTTTCTAAAAATATTATTAAAGTTTTTCAAAATTTGCAGGAAGAAATTTTAAGTTCTTTCAAGAATTATCATCATAAAAAATGCTACCACTGTGAACAGGTTCTTTGAAAAAACGCATAACTTTAAAACACTTGAACGACGAAGAAATAAAAATATTAAATGGTTTGAGTGTGGACAATGTCTTTACAAAACTAAACAACATTTTGATTTAAAATCCCACATAAGTATGCGCCATTCAGACAAAAAGGATCTCAAGTGGTACGAATGTGAAGACTTTTCGTACAAAACGGAATACCACTCCAACTTGACGAGCCACATAAAATCGCGCCACTTACATGCAGACTCCGTTAAATGGTTCAAATGTGACAACTGTCCTTATCAAAGTAAATTTTCTTCAAACTTAAAAAACCACGTAAACACCCACCACTTGAACGAAGCATCAAGGGGTACGAATGCAAGCGGTGTCCATACAGAGCTAAAGAGAATTCTTGCTTGAAAACACACGTAAATGCGCGCCATGTGGATCAGCGGGATATCAAATGGTATGAATGTGAAAAGTGTCCTTACAAAGCTAAACAAAATTCTCAGTTGAAGCGTCACGTGAGAATTCTTTAGTGAAGTTTTTGATAACCAACTCTTTTTCATCACTGAATTACGAAACAAAAGTAATTTTAAAAAATAATGGAAAACCGACACCTTCTTTGCCAGATTTGACCGTTAAGGATGGATCCAAGTGTCGTTCGTTTACTAAAGATTGGTAAAAAATGTGAATGGTTAACTGGTAGTATTTATAATAATAAGCTGTTTTGTTGGTTTTTTATTCTTTTTAGTAAATTTAACGCCGAAAATCAAAACTGGGTAAAAAATGGATTTTCTGACTTAAAAAATTTGTCAAGAGCTATTGGTCGCCACTCTTGCTCAGCAGAACACATTTCCGCGCATGTAAAATATCAGATGTTAGGCAAATCAAACAATATTGCTAATATGCTCGATAATGCCAGGAAAATTGAAATAGAAAATTATAATCAAAAAGTTACCGAAAATCGTAAGAACTTGAAATCTTCAACAAATATTGTATTGTATTTAGCGTTACAGGAATTGCCTTTCAGAGGACATGATGAAAGAATAGAATCAAATAACAGGGGGAATTTTCGGGAATTAGTGTCATTAATGTCTAATTACAATGAAAAATATGAATTGAGGGGTCAGATTTTTCAGGTACCTCAAAAACCATTCAAAATGACATTATTGAATCCACTGCGTTCGTATTTCAATCTGAGATCCATAAGGAAATTTTTGATAACCCATTCTTTTCGTGGCAAGTTGATGAGACAACAGATATAGCCTGTAAATCCCAGTTGTATGTAATATTTCGTTATGTCGTTGGAGGGAATCCCGTAGAGCGCTTTCTGTTTTTTTTTTCGATGTTAGTGCAGGTCGTTCAGCAAACGATTTGTACAATTTATTAATTAATGAAGTCTCAAAATTTAATTTAAATACGAAGCTCATATCTTAGACATATGATGGGGCAGCGGTAATGGCTGGAGAACTTAATGGGCTTCAAGCCAAAATAAAGACAATTGCCCCTCAAGCACGTTTTTTTCATTGTTATGCCCATAATTTAAATTTAGTTTTAAGCGATGCAACCAAAAGCTGCCGGGATGTCCGTATATTTTTTCAAAATTTGACGGGTTTTTCATCTTTTTTTTCAAAATCAACGAAACGATGTAATATTTTAGATCAAGTATGTAACAAAAGAATTCCAAGTAATGTACACACAAGATGGAATTTTACATCAAGAGCTGTTCAAACAGTGGTGTCATTAAATGATAAACTAACTGAAGTATTTGATTTTATTATTAATAGTGATAGTTTTGCCAGAGATGATAATTCTGTCAGAGGAGCCGTAGGTTTAAGGAATTTGTTAAAAAATTTTTGATCAAACGGAATTAGTTTTTAATATTTTACAAAATAAGTTGACACACATTTCATACGCTAAGAAATGATTAATCAAGTTAATAGATATACTAATGGGATTTCAAAAAGAGGAAACACACTTTAATAAAATTTTTGGAGACCTTACGGATAATGTTGAACCACCAACAAAAAGAGCTAGATTTTATGATGAACCAAAAACTATTTATAAGGAAAAATTTGATGAAATATTACAAATTATTATTGATCAGATAAAAGTAAGGTTCCTAGATATTGAAAATTTACAAGTTTTTGAGTCGCTAAATTTTGAAGAATTTCAAACTTTTGCGAAAGATTTTCCCATTCAATTAATTGGTAATCTTTGTGAACTTTACGACGTTTTTGATAAGAGTAAATTAGAAAGTCAGCTGCGTGCTGTTTATAATGATCCATCTATTCTAGGAGATTGTGCATCCTTGATAGAAGCGACAAATTGTATGTATTATTCTTACAATTTCTGTAACATCTGCTTCAGTTGAGCGAAGCTTTTCTGCGTTAAAACGTTTAAAAACATACACACGCAATACAGTCAGTCAGGATCGTTTGCAAGATTTAGCAATAATTTCAATAGAAAAAGACTTTGTACGAAATTTAATGAAACAACCTTTATTTTATGACAAAATTCTACATCATTTTGCTTCTAAAAAGGAAAGACGGATTCCATTAAAATATAGAGTCTCTTAAATAAATACATAATAATTTTATGATCCTTAATAATTTAGTGTATGGTATCACAAGACTCACGGGGACAATCTATGGTCAGGTAAGTTTTAAAACCAATTGTCAATGCATAACATTATTATCTTATCCTCTGTATTTGTAATGATAATAAGTCTTGTCTGAATGCCGGTCTTTTCCGGGTCAGTGGTGGGTCTTAAATATGATTAAAATATGGAACAAATTTCACAGTTTTCGACACCAATTTTTGTATGTACTGTGGTCGATATTTATACAAAATTTCTAAACATTATTATTGAACAATTATTTTCAAAGAGGAGATGTATTTGTAACGATGACGTTGAGTAGAGCTAAATTATTTGATCGGTATATATCGTCAATCCTAATCAAAGTACATAAAAATATTATTTGTCAAACGTTTTATTTTTGCGTTGAATTTGTGCAGTGAAACTGGAAACAGCAAGGAACATTCTTAATAATGCACAAATTTATAAAAATAATGATACAATAGTGGCCTCCTCGAGAAAAAAAGTCACGAGCCGCCACTGGAACGCATCATTTGGAAGGCGAGGATGTTCAGTGGTTTTCGTGTGAAAAGTGCCCGTATAGAGCTAAATTAAAAGCGAGTTTGAAAGATCACGTTACTGCACGCCATTTGGACGAGAAGGATATTAAATGGTTCGAGTGTACAAAGCTAAACAAAATTCGCATTTAAAAAGGCACGTTCAGCCACAGTATTTGGGTAAAGGGGAAGTTAAAAAGTAGTTTTTTTGTACTTTGCTGGTTTTTGGTGCTGCTATTATGTCGATATTTCACAAAATTAGATATTTTATTAAACTTGTTGTTATTTTTTTTTTTATTTATTTATTCATTTTCAAACGTGTTTTATTTCGTGGCATCTAGAGTATGATATTATTAATATTGTTTGTCAGTGGCAACCAAAATTTGTAAATGAATTTATGCATACAAATATATTTTTAATAGATGCAAGTGGACAATTAATTGATTTTTTATTACACCTGACATTCCAGTATACCACTTAGGGAGTAAAACACCATACAAGTTATTTCACCTAAGACATCTTCAATTCGAAATTATTATCACCAAATAATAGTAATAATAGCTAAAAACGTAGTTCTCATATTGTTTTTAGCTACATTGTTGCTAGTTGTTTAGCTTGTTCTAAAAATGAAATGTGCAAAAAATCTTAATTATATTTTAACTTCTTGCAAATTTTTAGGAGGTGAAATTGCATTTATTCGACAGTGTGATAAACCCAAACATCCCGCCAAAATTTGACATGTAAACAAAATTTTTGAACTATGATCGTCAACATAGTGTAGATCTTACACCATTTTAATTAATTGATTAATTATTTAAAGTCAAATTCTATCTCTCTCGAACGATGGCTGAATGAGAATTAAAATTACTCACTTAAATTAACTACGCCATATGCCATCAAGAATTTCAACCAACAAAGAATTTACGTGACATTTAATTCTGTGTTAATTCGAGTTACTGATTAAACGAAAATGTATTCGCAAATTTCCTCGTGAACCGATATCCCTCATCACACAAAAACACAAATTCAATACGTTCAAAATTAAAATACGGTGGTTCCGGAAACGCTGCGCTTCATCGAGAATAACTGTTCAGATTCAACCCGCAAAAACAAATTACTAAACCTACAAGAAATGTGTGTTATAATGTTATACTTAAGTAAAACGACCAGAACTTTAGTTTTAAGTCTATAACTTGATTAGCAAACGAGTGAAGTCTGGATGATCGTTAACTTGTCTTAAAACCATCAAAAAAGAATAACACGTGTTGACGTATTGTTGATTTTCCACACATTTCAGTTCAGAAAATCAGAAAAAGTCCCTTTTTGAAGTTGCAGACTAAATTTAACCTACCCTTATTTCCACCAAGTGTTTACACTCACAAACAACAACAAGACAACAAGTGTCGCAACAAAGCCAAAACAAGTCTGTAGACTCACCAACTACCAACCTAAAGAGTGACATTCACTAATTCTCTAAACGGTCTACCCCAAAGACTTCAAATATATAGACTGGCTGTCACCCTAAATTCTATTGTATTTCGTGAAGCAGTTCTGTCAACAGAAATCGCCGCCATTGCTGTCACTTTTCTGTCACTAATAACATCGCAACAACCCATATCCATAACCTATTTCTTTCTTATGTATCACTTTCAGTTGTGACGTGGATGTCATCACAGTTTCTTTGGTTCTTTTGATCGTGTTTCCGTGCATTTAAGATTCAGCAATTATAGTATTGTTGAAGTTTATTAGTTTGTGTGTGTATGATGTGCAAACTCACTATTCATATGAAGTCGATTGTATACGATTTTAAACTTCCCGCGGTTTCGGTCACATCCAAAATGGCGACCGGTTAGCTTCAGCTTTTTCGTTCTATCGCCGGTCTATATATATTTGAAGTCTTTGGTCTACCCTAATTGAAGGTCTCTACACATGGTTGAGGCCATGGTAGAAGGAGACATGGTATAGGCATACGCACCTGGTGTGACGTCAAGTGGGGTGAAATTAGCGCGAAATTTAAAATACAATTCGTTATCCGACAACTAATTGACGTATTGGACAGAGCAATGACAACTCAAGCTGAAATTCCCTAGACTTCCCTAGCGAAGCTCACAAGAGTCACAAGGTCGTTGATGCCACCTAACGTCACAAATGGATGCGCAGACCATTTTTAAATTGGTACATCGGATGCCTATACCATGTCTCCTTCTACCATGGTTGAGGCTTTGTTCTTTTTTTTAATGCAAAATTTTAATTCAAATCGGGACACTACAACTGTAACTGTCAAATCTAACAAAGAATGCGTTGGTGTTGCTCAAGCTAGACTAGAAACCGCACCCTCCGCTTCTGCCACGTGTTTCTATGTTATTTACTTCAATTCCATTTAAATGTTCACTTTCAATGACTCTCATATTAAACTACAATTGAACAAGTAATGTTAAATTTTAAAAAAATATAAACAATATTTAAATTCGCCATACACTCTCGTGAAATTTTAAACAGCAAAGAATATATATCTGAGATTAAGATTGGACGTCAGATAATTCATATGATGGAAGCATTAATCAACAAAATATTTACATGAGAAAAAACTAGCAAAGATTTATAAAACAAAAAATAATCTTGTGTGAAGTAAAACTTGTGTAGAGAAAAACATTACGTGAGGTTAAAAAACGCAGAGCATGAAAATAACAAAGGTTAAATATAATTGCATTCTTAAGACTACGAAACCGAAAATCGATATTTGACGCGTCCGCTAAATAATAATAATCTCTACTTGATAATACAAAACTAAAATAATTACTCTTCATTTCAATTATTTAGATATATGGCAATCAACAGTTGCTACAAAAGGGCCAAATATCTACGTCTCCTTAAAGTTATTTAAAACGAAAACGCTACTCAAAATATCCTTAAATAATCTTTTCCTATCCCTGATCAATAAAATATTAGCACCAAAACGTAAATTAAATGTCATTGAATAAATGCAAGTATGACGTTAAATAGGTAGGACATGGACGTATGAGGTCCAATCTGCGAATGGTACTTTTCACAAGGGTCTTCCCCTATTAGCCTAAGTTACAATAATAAAATTTGGGAAGATTAGAATCTACACAAACAAATTAAAATAATAATAATAAATAAAAAAAAAAGCTATTAGAATATTAGGAAAAGAAGTTTCCGGACCTTAAAACGAATAAAAATGAAAATACTAATTTAAGATTACTACGTGATTATTGATTAATTATGGCAAGTCTTAAAGTCTTATTAAAGTACGCGGGTCATCCTAAAACCTCCAAGAACCATCAAAATGCCGCGATTCACATCTAAAACAGGGGCCCCAGAGTGCAGTGACCGATTTCGTTATCTTCGTCATTTCATTAATGGCGTTTGCATTTAAGCGACAAAATAGTAACCAATTTCTCAGATAATTCCTCAGTTCTTAATTGATAAACGTTCGCCCTCTTGATGATAGTAGTGGACCATTCGGAGGTTCGGGTTAATCACACATCAGTCGATTATTATCGAAGAAGGCACAAAAGCAAGATAACACATGCATGACGGTTTAAATTTGGAATCTTAACTTACTGGAAACCATAGAACTTTTCTAAGTCTTCCTTCGCAATTTCGGACAAAAGAACACTCAGCTGGACAAGGCTTCAACACGGCACTACTTGGGTATTGATCGTCGTGGGTACTTCTCGTCTTCGTGGCACACTGGATTCGACTTCCTCTTTACTCTCGATTTTGCGACCTTTTATACGGCGTTTTTGTCATTAATTATGTCTTTGGTGGCATCTTTATGAGTGCACGTGTTGCATCGTGGTATTCATATTTGGGTCAGTTGATAAAAATGCAATCCTTTTGGACTTTTAGAGGTTTTATAAGTCTTAGTTTCCTTGTTCCGGGAATTTCGTCAGACTGATAAGTCGCAAAATAGATTGGTGGTAATGCGTGAGATTTGGTTTGTTTTATGCTTCTTTTATCTTGCGTTGCGTTATTGTGTAACGCCTGTGTGCCTTATTTACTGGTTGACTAAAGTTATATTTTGTTTGTATGCGGAAGCCTTTGGTTGTTAATTTGGTGTGATTTATTTGCTGTTGGTTCCTCTGTGTTTTTAATTGAAAGTCGTTAGTATCACGTGCAAACGTTGTGGATTCTTCTTTGTCTTGTTATCATTTTAACGTCACGTGCTGTCACCATCTTGGAACTTTTGCTTGGGTGTGGTGTTTAGCTAGGGTTGACTGAGTGAGTGCTTCTCAATGGTGTGCAAATATAGGTTTGCAATTATCTGGTGGTTGGGTAATACCGAGGGGTAAACCGCAGAGGAAATCAATTGGACACGCTAAAGGAAATCAATGGAAATCACAGGAAATCAAAGGAAATCAAAGGAAATCAAAAAGAAATCAACGAGAAATCAAGAGGAAATCAATGAGAAATTAACGAGAAATCAACAAGAAAACAAAGGAAATCCAAAATCATCACAGCAAATCCAGTTAAACTAGATATTTTCTAGAACTAATAAACGTAACATGTACGACATAAGTCATAGCATTCATCATAAGAAAGAAAATATCAATTTAATCTTAAAAGTGGAGATTAAATAACCTTTTTCCAATTTCTACTAATAAAATGCTCATTTTGTATGTCAAATCTCGCTATTAAAACAATAGTTTAATCGAAAGGATGAATAAAATGTTTGTAGCAACACTTTATTCACACTGTCATTGACAACACGAATAAAGTAAAAAAAATAAAAATTCCCACTACCACTGAAATTTACGTTGCTATGGATGTGTGGATATTCAACTAAAATTTGCAACGCTTGATAGTCCACCTCCTGTAAAACAATCCTAATGAAAGTCCAGGAGCGTCGTTTGAATTTGACCGTGACGAAAGTACAGGCAGCTTAGGCAATTTACCTTCTTCAAATGTTCATCATATTAGTAATAGTACAATTAATATTATGTATATGGATTACCTAATTAATAAATTTTTTGAAAAATTTTGCGAAATTGGAAAAAATCTTGTATGATACACGTGAATAAACGAATTTTATCCACTCAAAAACATTATCACACTCAGCTTCGCCTCGTGTGCTAAACTGTTTTTTCGTTGGATAAAATTCACTTTTATTCACTTATACCATAAATAGCTATTTTCCAATTTCTACTAATAAAATGCTCATTTTGTATGTCAAATCTCGCTATTAAAACAATAGTTTAATCGAAAGGATGAATAAAATGTTTGTAGCAACACTTTATTCACACTGTCATTGACAACACGAATAAAGTAAAAAAAAATAAAAATTCCCACTACCACTGAAATTTACGTTGCTATGGATGTGTGGATATTCAACTAAAATTTGCAACGCTTGATAGTCCACCTCCTGTAAAACAATCCTAATGAAAGTCCAGGAGCATCGTTTGAATTTGACCGTGACGAAAGTACAGGCAGCTTAGGCAATTTACGTTCTTCAAATGTTCATCATATTAGTAATAGTACAATTAATATTATGTATATGGATTACCTAATCAATAAATTTTTTGAAAAATTTTGCGAAATTGGAAAAAATCTTGTATGATACACGTGAATAAACGAATTTTATCCACTCAAAAACATTATCACACTCAGCTTCGCGTCGTGTGCTAAACTGTTTTTTCGTTGGATAAAATTCACTTTTATTCACTTATACCATAAATAGCTATTTAAGGGCATAATGATAGAAAATTCCAGTATAATATCATTAACTGACAGGATGATATTTCAGCTTGACAAATATTAAAGTTGTAGTTAATGAAGTGCAGTTCCGATGAGAAATGACACATTATATTGCTTTATACCTACAAACCAAATTTATAATTTCACCCCAAATTAGTTTTTAAAAATTGAGTTTGTGATATGAGGTACCAAATTCATTAAGTTCAGGTCGTGCAAAAATCTTACTGATGATATGTTCTTGTCTTGGAAGTTTAGCTCTCAAACTTGTGAGAGTATGTTTAGAAGCCCTTAGATCAATGACCTCAACTTTTAACACAATTGCTAATTTTACTATAAGAGATATGTTGCATCGAAGTGACAGACTGCAAACTATAAACAACATTAAAAACGATTTGGATAAAAAATTCGTTTTTCCTAGAGAAATCAGGAAAAAAAGTTCAATCATGAAAAGAGATTTTGTGAAAAATGATGACTTAGGAAACATTTCAGATAAAGATATATATAGAGCATCGTAGAATCAGCTTTACGGGATTGTCTGCGTGACACTGAAGATTTAGGAATGAAAGTGATAGATTTCAACTTTGTATTTTTGCCTCCGTGTAAAGACAATGAATGCAATGACGAAGTTGAAGATGAAATGTTTAGTGAAGAATAGTGCTATCACATTGAAAATTACAACAATTCTCAAATAGTCATGAAACGTAACTGTTTTCAAAGTTTGGAAAACGATCCAGTTGACCAAGATGAAGATTTACTGAATGATCTTTGCACAATTTCGTACGAATCTAAGAAATTTGACAGAGACATACACCTTAGAAGTTTTGATAGTGACGATATTTTTGTTGAGATACGTGATCTAGTCAGAATACGCTTAGATAATACAACAAAAGTTATGAAAAAGTCTTCACTTTGCTGGCTGTTAGACAATGAAAAGGATCGCGTCAGCGTGGATCGTCTCAAAAGATTTATTCAAAATAAGAAATGTAATAGTAGTAGAGTTAACTCAGAAACAGATACCTGCTTTCAACATAAAGATGCATCTCAAATTCAAAAACCAGTCCAAATTGGAAAACAAAAAAGACGCTATAATATATCAAGTGACTCATCTGATTTAGACAACCCAAGTAGTATCGAATATGATGACAGCACGGACACCGAAAGTTTGAATTCTTCCAATTATTCTGATGATTTGAATCCTCGTTTGAATCTCAAGGCTGAAAATAGTAAGACTAATCGTTCTAAACTAGACTTAAATATAGACAATTATATTATAGTACAATTAACAACTCAAAAACAAAACAAAAAATGTTACATTGGTAAAGTGTTATCACTTAACTCTATTTTTTGTGATTTTTTGAAAATGAATCCAAAAATTCCGGATGCTTTTATGTTTTCGGACATTAAAGATCAGGGGGAGATCCAAGAAAATGAATATATAATGAAACTACCTCCACCTCAGGTACTCAGAAGAGGCAGTTTAGTTTTTGAAAAAAAAAATATTGAAAAAATATTTGATTTATTTCTAGTTTTTTCTTAAGTGATGTGATTAAAATTTTTGATAATGTAACCTCAACGTGGGTCGAGATTTGTACAAGTATATATCGTAGAGAAAACTAAAGTAAGAAACTGTGCAAAATTCTAGGGGCCCATGAACACTTTTAAAGGGGAAAATTACCTCTGAAAATTAATCAGGTGGGGTTATCCACTCCTTTATTGTGCAAAAAAAAATTCTTACGTGTTAAATTTTGCATTTTAAAAGTTTTTTTCTCATGTGCTTCATTTGAAAGTTGTGAACAAAAAATTAAAAGTGTTATCATCTGTATTTATGGGTAGCTAGAATTTAGCACAGTTTTTTACTTCAACATCATCTACAATATATACACAAATCTCGACCCAGGTTATGGGATAAGTATTTTTTAAGAAGTTGTTTTATTTTGTGATATTTTGTTATGATCCAACAGAAATGCTTTACTTTTATGATTAGAGTTACCGTTTTTTTTTTACATTTAATAAAATAAATGAAACTACTTGTTTTTTCTGTTTATGCTACTATAATAAATGAATAAAGTCAATTTTTAAAAAGTAATGACTTAAGTTATTATTATAAGTTTGATTTAGTAGGTCAAACTTTAACATGATCTTGTATGCACAACACAGAGATGAACTTAATAGAATGATTTTGGACTATTTGGTATTCATTAATTACCTCTGTGAACGTATGAGCCAGTCGTTGTTGCCTTATGAATATGAGTCACTGATAAGTAAAAACTGCTGACGTAACTAAAAATATCCTTGGCCTTATGTACTTCTAATTTCGTAAAGTCAAAAGCAAAATTTCATAATATAATTTATTAAAAAATTAATAATAATGTATTTATTAAATCTTTGAGTGATTTAAACGAACTAATTTGTACACACCAGACATTTTTAATTTCAAAATTAAAATAGACCATAAGGTTTTCTGACTGAATGTGCAAAAAATCTAGAATATTGCATATGTCCACTTTTAGAACAAACATTTGTCCCAAGAAAGTGTAAAATTCGAACGTATACTTACTCTATTGATTTAGACATCTGAAACCTCCATTTCAGAGTAGCATTCTTTTTGTAAGTAAAATCAGATTTTTTTTCTTAAACATTTCAGTTTGTTGCTTAGCAGCACAATACATTTTATTTATTTATTTTTTTCGTTTAAAGGGAAAACACTTCAGCTTACCTAGTCACCGTACGTTAGTAAACACTTGGTAAAAAAAGGTTTAAATTCAACATCATTATCGGCAAAACAAAAAAGTCAAGTTAAAAAAAAGTTAACAATCGCCCTGTAGTACATTATGTAAACAAATTTTGAGAAAATCAAAAGGAAATCATAGGAAATCAATAGGAAATCACAGGAAATCATAGGAAATCAAAAGGAAATCACAGGAAATCAAAGGAAATCACAGGAAATCAAAAAAATCACAGGAAATCAAAGAAAATCAGAGGAAATCAAAAGAAATCGGGAGAAATCAACAGGAAATCATTGTCAAAAGGAAATCAATTGTACACTTGATGGTCGGCGGCTTACCCCTCGGGTAATACATACGCGATTGGACATGCGCAATTTGCTTACTTTTTGCGAATATGCGAATTTAGTCTTTGAGTTAGAGAATTATGTTCTGAAGTTTCTTATTGCGGTATTTTGCGGTTTCTCCTCAAGGGTGGACCGCCACAATTCTACCGCACCTTCACGGTCCTTTTCCCAGAGTGAGACAACGTTAGGTTGATTTAACCGCCGTAAATGAACTATTAGCAATCTTATGTGAGGAATTAAGAAATGTTATAATGTAACACTTAAGTATAAGCATCCAGAAACCTTATTTATAACTTGATAAATATAAGATAAATCCTGACTAAGTGAATTTCATGAAATCTCCTAGCAAGTGCTTTATCTCTGAAAAACTTATAACTGTTAAATTGTGTTCGAACCAGTTAATGATTAAAATCTTAACATGAACTGTGAATTTCCAAAAAGAATTAGCTGCGCGATACGATTTTTTTTCGTTTTTCGCTTCCCCTTTTTTTAAACTACCAAACCAACTAAACTTAATCTAGCTACTTTAACGCGCCCTTTCAATCACACCAAACAAACCAAAGTAACGGATCACCAGCCTCTACAAAGCAAGCCAACTTCTACCAACCCTCTCACTAGACACTACCCAGAAATTCCCTAGGAGAGCTATCAACTACCAAAAGAACTAAACTTGCACATTTAAATTATCCAAATGCGATTTTGCGCCATTATTTTTTTCAGCGCGAAATTTTTAATTCAAATTTGGTGACCACATGGTGTAATGTACATAATCACCACTTAAATTTCTATTTACACAATAACTTCAACAATTAAAAAAAGAACTAAAAGAATATTGTTTCACAAATAATTTAAAAAATAGGGTTACATTTTTTTATCAAAATGAAAGCTTTAATTTAAAAGTTTTATAATGTATTATGGCATAATATGATATTATCAGTTGTATCTGAAAACAGATTTCATGGAACATCTTGTAAAAATGATCTTTTGCAATCCATAAACTTATACCACTGAATTTGACATCGAAATTACAATTGTCTTGAATACTGTGAGACTGTGACAAACACTACGACATACGGAAAAAAACAATAAAATAGAGACAGCCTTCTCGACTATAAGTTTTTTTTTAATTAGACAACCATTAAAACAATGTTGTTATAACCTTCAGTATTAATTCAGTATTGCGCAATATTGTTACAAATCCTACGACTGTATAATTTAGCGTATAAATTGTGGACTGGTACACGAATTTTCAGTAGTGCATTCACATCGTTGTGTGATTACAAGTTTGCAACAATTTTAACAATGTCCGCAGAACAAAGTGGTGAATTAGAACAACAAATAGAACCAGAAGTAGTTCCGACTCGTAATTATACAAGCACCTGGGAGAAAAATCGTTGGTGGTACATAGCTCGGTTTTCAAAAGATTATAAATATTTTTACGGACATACCGGGGGTTTGTCGGCCCAAGCGTTTCGTACCCGAAGAGCACATGATGGATATGTATGGGAAACAAAAAGGAAATGGACACAAGCTTTAAGAACAAGCATTGGTAATAGCGACGATGTTGGCGCATTTCTTAACTTGACGAATTCGTATCTGCTCGTTTGTGATGAGGAGGAATCAGACAACTTTTGCAAGTAATTTCACAATTTTCAGAAAACGTTAGTTAATATTATTAATCTTGTAAATATTTCTTTTAGAGTCGCGCAGGATGATTTGCCTGACATTCCCGTGGTGAAAACCTCACTGGCAGGCTGTAGAGTAATAGGACGTATGTGTGTAGGAAATAAAAATGGACTGATCGTACCTGAAACAACCTCCAACATAGAGCTGCAACATTTAAGACGTGAGTTGCCCGATTCTGTTGAAGTTAGGACACTGGAAGACAGACTGTCTGCTTTAGGAAACGTGATTGTGTGTAATGATCACGTTGCTTTGGTCCACCCAGATTTAGATAAAGTGGGTAAAAATTCTGCTCAAATAACACTCATAACTTATGTATTTACAGGAAAGTGAAGAAATTGTTGCAGACACGTTAAAAGTTGAGGTTTTTCGGCACTTGATAGCCAATAATTCCTTAGTAGGTTCATATTGTGTCATGAACAACAATGGAGGCCTGGTTCACATAGATGCAAGTAAAACTGAATTGGAGGATTTATCATCGCTTCTGCAGTTACAGTTAATTGTAAGAAATATGAATTGGTCTTAAATTGTTACAAAATTGTGTTATTTCTAGGCTGGGACAGTTAATGGTGGGAATAAAACTGTAGCATCGGGATTAGTTGCAAACGATTGCATTGCGTATGCAGGAATGAAGACAACAGGGAAGGAATTTTTGACTATTGAAACGGCATTGCATTTTCCTATTCATAAATGCAGTTAAAGTCTTCAGCAATTATTGTATTTTTCTATTGATGTATTGACGGCTGTGATAATTACAAATACTTTTAAGAATGTCTTGTTTATATCTTGGAACCCCGCATTTTTTTGTTGTTCATAAAACGAAATTCTAGGATATTTCATTACCAAAGTGGCTTGTCCTGTCAAAATTTTTTGCAAATTTTCATAGTTATCAGGATCACAATTAAAATAAAGAAGTTGACCCACACTACATACAAGTTGCATTGATTCCTGACTGAATCTTTCATTAAGGCCAGAAATTAGAGATTCAAGAATGTGTAAAATATGTGTATTCTTAGTTCATCTACTTTTTTCCAAAATGATATTGATTTTCTGGGTTGTGATAGATCAAACATCCCGCCTTAAATAACACATGTGAAAAAAATTTGGCCTTGGGTGTGTTCGTCTGACCAAATGGAACCCTACGTTGTGTTTTTGAAAAATGGCGGGATGCCAAAATTATTTATTCCTCCACTGATAAAAAAAACAGCTAGCGATGGTGACTCGTGACTTGCCCTCAGGCTGCCCAATGGGGCCCGAATCACAATCGCTTCTCAACTCAAAAAAAAAAACTTATTGAACTTTGGATGAAATTTAAATGAAATCAAATTCAAAATGAATGCAAATATTTTGGATATCACAAATTTAATAAAAACAAAACAAAATCTGAAGTAAAGTAACTGGATGCAAATCCACAAGAGCGCAAAATTTTAATAAAAAACTATGCAGCGCTAGCAACATCAAAGCGTTAAAGGAGTGTGACGATCGAACTATGTCGATTTCAGTTTAGAGCACAACAAAATACCCATAAGGGCGTTGTAGCACGAGCGGAGTTTGGGGCTCCTGGTCGGGGCTGTTCTTCTACCCACGACGGTAATTCTATCTATCGCAAGCACTGTCGTACAGCAATCCTCTATTACAGACATGCCGTACGAGCAGGCCGTTACGGTCGTAAACTCGCAGTTGGGTCCCGGCTCTGGGGTGGAAGCCGACAGCGTTATGTCATCTCGACTGCCCCTGAATTCTATTCTAACCTGCATCTTTTGTGCAGATGGCGCGATAAATCTCGCCACTCGACTAGAAACCGCGCATTCCGCTTGCATCACGTGTTTCTGTATTATTTAACCTCAACTCCATTTATATTGTGGTGACCGAATTTAAATCAAAATTTTCGCGCTGAAATTAATTAACAGCGGCGCGAAATCACATTTGAATAATTTGAATTTGAAAAAAAAATATCAAAAAAAATCGTTAAACATGGCAACTTGGTGCACGGAAACGCCTGCTTGGTAGTCGGACAATTAATAGCGCTTAGGGGTTAGTTTTGCATTATTATTGAGTAAGATGGCGGCTTGGTAGCGCTAGGGAATTTTTAGTTAGAGGGTTGGTTGGTTGGTTGGTAGAGACAGGGGGCAGCATGACGGAGCGTCAGTCTGAATGTGTCTTTGTGAGTGTAAACACGTGGTAAGAGCTAGGTTTCGGTTAGTTGGTTTGGTAGTTAATAAAATGGGAGGAAGCCTTCGTTTAACGACAGTCAATCGTAACCAACGTCACTCCCGTGTCCCCAACCCGCACGGCTAATTCTTGCGGCCTTTTAATCAGAAAAATGCGGACTTCCGTTCAATGCGAAACACGTGTTGTAAATTTGTTTCATTGTTTGTAAATTCACCAATCAAGTTAGTTTTTCTTAATAGTCAGCTAGTGCAAACACAATTTAACAATCAGGATTATTTAAATAAACCATTTGCTAGAAGATTTCATGAAATTCACTTAGTCAGGGAAAACACCTTTGTTGATTCATTACGAATAGGTTTCTGGATGCATATACGTAAGTGTTACATTATAACACTTCTTAATTCTTCACACAAGATTGCCAATAGTTCATTTACGGCAGTTAAACAAAGTTCATTAAACTGCGAACTGATAGGGGGGTTAAAATAATTTCTTCCCTGAGGCAGTTATCATCGTTATTATCGTCGTTATCATGATTACATTATTGAGGCTTGTCCTCACAACGCTACAGATTGATTACTTCATCGAGATTCGCCGTCGTAACGCTAGAGATTAATAACATCAACGAGGCTTATTCCTTCCACCGCTAAAACATACATCATCGAGGAAATTCCTGGCAACGATTTAAAATTTACATCACCGAGACGCTTTTTGCCTCGGAGCGATGATTGGATATTTTTGTGTTTCTTTATTATGTGTTTTGTTGGGGTAACCAGTTCGTGGTATTTTAAACTCTCAAAGTAAATTGTTTTTTTTAAGTGACCAATCATTTAGATCATAATATAATTTGACATAATGTAAACTCTTTGGTTGAACCGCTGATAAAGTCTGGCAACTATCTCATGTAAATTTTGTTAACTCTGCAAATTTTCACCTCATACAATATTTCTTTAATCCCACAATTTTAACCTCAGTAATCTTCTTTGTTGTATAATTTTAATTGAACGTAAATTTCATGCTCTACAGTTTTAACCTCACATAATATTTCTCTTTGCACAAGTTTATTTCACACACCAGATCTTTTGTTCCATAAATCCTTGCTAAGTTTTGTTTTGTAAATATGTACTTTGTTGATGAATGTTTTTATCGTATAAATTGTTTGATGTCTAATTTATATCTCACATAAGAATTATTTGTTGTTTAAAATTTCACAAGATTATATGGCGAATTTAAATGTTGTTTATTGCTCGTTGAAACTTTAACACTTGTTCAGTTGTTGTCAATATCACAGTTATAAGAGATTGAATGAAACGAAATTGAGGTTAAATAACACAGAAAACGTGGCGGAAGCGAAGTTCGGTTCCTAGCCGAGCTGGCGAGATTTATCGGGTCACCTGTACAAGTCCACAGGTTTGGATAGATTCAGGAGCTGTCGCCGATGTTGTAACGTTCTCGGCTTCTGTCCTTAGCCGAGTTCCACCTACGGGTCTGGCGACCGTAATGGCCTAGTTTCGCACAGCAAGATCGTAATGGAGGTGCGTGCGGGTAGGCTTTGCGATAGATAGAATCACCGTCGTGGGGGGAGAACAGCTCCAGATCGGTAGCCCCAAACTCCGCTTATGCTAGAATGCTCAGGGGTACTTTTGTTGTGCTCCTATTAACTGCCGTAACTTTAACCTCTGACGCCACACGCCCGTAATAACTTGTGTATTTGCATCCAGTTTCTTTAATTCAGATTTTGCTTTGTTTTTATTAAATTTGTGATATTCAAATATTTGCATTGATTCCAAACAGATGTATAGAATTTTGCGTTTGTTCGTTTTTCATATGTGTATGTCTGTCAATTCGCGAGTGTTTTTCTTTCATATATCTTAAGGTGTTTGAAATGTAATATGTCTGTGAATATAGCCCTAGGGGGTTTTTGGGGATGAAGACCGATAACGACTTGGCCCTGCGGGACCGCCAGAAGGGCACGCTGAGTCACTGTCGCTCTTCGTTTCTTTTCCTCCTAAGGAAGGGTGGCATTTTGGCCCCTTCCAAACTTTTGTCTATTATTTCTTGCGCTCCCGAGTCACACGCAGTGTATGCACACTTGTATGAAAGAACGTTTTCCCGCCATTTTCAAAAACAAAAAAAAACACACACAACGTAGGTTCCCATTTGTTAAACGATCATAGCCAAGGCCAAATTTTGAATTTTTCGTGGGCCTTTCAAATTTTTTCAAGGTCAATTTAAAGGCGGGAAGTTTGGGTTATTACAATATGTTCAATTCTTATAACTGAACAAGTGTCAAAGTTTCAAAGAGAGCAATAAACAACATTTAAATTCGCCATATAATCTTGTGAAAATTTAAACAACAAATAATTCTTATTTGATTAAGATTGGACATCAGATAATTTATATGATGGTAACATTCATCAACAAAATATTCACATAAAACAAAACTAGCAAAGATTTATAAAAAACAATGATCTGGTGTGAAATAAACTTGTGCAAATAAAAATATTACGTGAGGTTAAAAACTGCAGGGCATGAAAGTTTACGTTCAATTTAAATTATTATACAACAAAGAAAATTACTGAAGTTAAAATTGTGAGATAGAGAAATATTGTATGAGGTGAAAATTGCAAAGCTAACAAATTTACATGAGATTAATATTTGCCACACTTTATCAACGATTCAAACAAAGAATTTATATTGTGTTACATTATGCCATGATCCAAGTGATTGGTTACTTACATAAAACAATTTGTTTTGACGGTTTATATCGTGAACTGTTTATCCCAAACCAAACACATGTAAATAAACACATAATTATGTATCAGGCGTTGCGAGGAAAACTCTTCGTTAGGTTAATTTAACTGCCGTAAATGACCTATTTGCAATCTTATGTGAAAAATTAAGAAGTGTTATAATCAGTGCGCGGAATTTTATCTCAGTGCTGCACTGGATCGAGCGTGTGAGATATTATTCCGCGTCTTGGTTATAATGTAACACTTAAGTATTAGCATTCAGAAACTTATGTGTAACTTTGTTAAACAAAAGACTGATTCCTGACTAAGTGAATTTCATGAAATCTCCTAGTGAGTGTTTATCTAAATAAATCTAATGTCTGTTAAATTGTGGTAGCATCAGTTAACGATTAAAATCCCAACATGAATTGTGAATTTACAAACAATCAATCAAATTTACACGGGTTGGCGTCGGTCGAAAATGCACATTTTTTCCGGTTAGAAAGCCGCAAGAATTAGCTGCACGTGTTGGGGAAAACTGTGGCGTCGGCGTCGTTACGATTAATTGTCGTTAAACAAAGGCTTCCTCCCTGTTATTAATTACCAAGCCAACTGATTTAACCTAGCTAACTTACGGCCTCTTTCACCATGCTCTCACACACGAAACTAAACTAACCATCTTTTCTACCAACCTCTATTCTACCTCTATAGCAGGACTACCAACTACCCAAAAAGCATTAACGTGCACATGGTTGCCTTTGTTTAACGGTTTTTTTGTTTGAATTTTTTTTGAAATTCAAATTAATGTACAATAATAAATAAATAATGTACAACCGCTACTATAGAAAACTGGACCACTTTGATGTAACAAAGTTTTAGTTGGTTATTATTATTATTATTAATGTTATTATTATTTTAAATATCATAACAGCAATTTGAATGTATATACGCTTCTGATTTGAAAAACGGGCTGGGCTGTGGCAAAATCATTTGATTTGTCAAAAAACAAAAACATAATTAAATCTATTTTTTTTAATTTGGAAGTGTGTGTCAAACCTAGTGGTCCAGTTTTCTATGGCCGTCACTGTACATCTAAGTAATTTTTATTTTTATGTTTAACATTTTTGTATTTCAAATCAAAACAATTTTTTAAAAAATACGAATACACAAACTGGCTGGCAAACTGAAATAATTCATATAGTAAGGAATAATGTTTTTAGAAAAAATATTTGGTATCATTTTTTCGTCAGTTTCTTAATTTTCGAACATTAAAACATCATGTCACTACTGGAACTTGTTATTTTTTTTAATTTAGATATTTTTGCGTTATTGTGAGATAGAGAAATAATACTTTGACCATAAGACCTGACCTGAAATCTGTCAAAATCTAGTAAATTTGTTATGTTCTCATAAATTTTCCAGCAAATAAATCTAGTGTGATTTAACTTTCCCACCATTTCAAAAAAAAAAATGTAAATAATAAATCCCAAAATGGCCCACAAACCTTATTAACAAAGTGTACATAGAAATGAAACTGTTGGTTGCCTACCTCACAGGCGACAAGTGGCATCTGTCGTCATCAAACTAATCGTAGTTTAATTTTTGTGGTTATGTTGTTATCGTTTTCTAAAGAAAGTTATCAATAATTCGATAACAACCAACTCTTGGACATGTTGAACGCTCCTTTCACAGATTTTTAGGTGAGACAAGCCCCCCTATAACTATTTGCGCACTGAAATAAAATTATTCCAGACAAAATAAAATGTCCATCCTGGAATACACTGAAAAGTGTGCCGACAACTTAACAACTTCCAGTAAAAATGAACACAACTGTGAAGTTTGCCCGTACTCCACAACCTCCTTTTTTCTCATGATGAACCACATGAAACGCCACCTATCAACAATAATACTTTTTGACTGTGAAAACGCCAAAGTGGAACCTTATTTCTGCAAAGATTGCAACTTTGAAACAGACCTGACACTCGCCTTCAGAATACACATCAAGCAATGCCACAGCGTTAAAAGAGCAAACGACTTTTCTGAATTCACAATTCAGAAATTTAGGTGTGATAAGTGTGACTTTGAGACAGATTTTGCAATAAATTGGCTGCAGCACGTCGCAAGATGTTTGAAAAATGTTGAAAATATTCACATTTCAAGTGAGAACAGTGATAAAAGTTTTGCTACGTGGTACAAGTGTGATGAGTGTGAATACAAGACTGCATACAAGTCTAGTTTACGTAGACACAGAATTTCAAAACATTTAAACGACGATGAAATACCGTGGTTTTACTGCCCGAAATGTCTGTACAAAAGTAAACAAAAATGCTCTTTGAACACCCACATAAACGTGCACCATTTGAACGACGAGGAGATTAAGTGGTTTCAATGTCACCACTGCCCCTACAAAACCAAGCGCAACTGTGATTTAAAAAATCACATAAATGCGCTGCATTTGGACGAAAAAGATATTAAATGGTATGAATGCAAAAAGTGTTCATACAAAGCTAAAAACAGTTCGCATTTACGAAGACACATAAAAGTGCGGCATTTGGGTGAACAGGACATTAAGTGGTATGAATGCAAACAGTGTCCGTACAAAGCTAAAGACAGTTATAGCGTAAAAAAGCACATAAACGCTCGCCATTTACAAGAACAAGATATTAAGTGGTATGAGTGTAAAATCTGTCCATACAAAGCTAAACAAAAGTCGAGTTTAGATAGACACATAAATGCGCGCCACCTAGAGGAGCAGGATGTCAAATGGTACCAGTGTAAAAAGTGTCCATACAAAGCTAAACAGAGTTCGAATTTAAAAAGCCACATAGTTGCACGTCATTCAGAAGAACAGAAAGTCTCCATTGTGAATATTTCTTTTTTCTAAATTTTTAAAACTTTTTTTGTTAGGAATGACGTTTGTCGCATGATTTCAATTTTGAACTTGAATCTGAAAACTAGGTATTTGGTATGTTTGAAAAAAAAAAAAAAAAAATTGTCAAGTTGGCCTTAATTTTTGTAAACACTGTGAAGTATGTCTACAATTAACCTAAAATTTAATCGACGACAGCTGACAATGCGGAATTGTCAGTACACAACAATGTGGGTTAATAAAAGACATGCAGTTTTCACTACGTTTTCTTCTATCAAAAAAGCAACGCCACCTTGATGACTTTTCAGTTAAAGACCCGTTATTTATTTCATAGTACTGTTGCACAAGTACACACTTGTTTTCTTATTATTGTTTACACACGCAATTTTTATTTCGTCGTTCAGTTCATTTTCGAGCGAATGTAGATTTGACATGTTAAATGGCGTGAAGGTTGAATAAAATGTCGGACTTTGTACTTGTATTTTGTTAAAAAAAAATCCGGACCTCCACCATTAAATAATAAAACTCACCGTCTACCTGTGACTCTTTATTTATATCATAAATAAAATTTAAATAAATCACTTAACCTAGATCCTATTTAAATCAAAATATACAACAGTCATGGCGTAACATCATCTAAAAATCACCATCTATGTCTCCTCTTAAGGAACAGAAATCACCCCCAACCCCACCCCTCCTTCATGCGCAACCATCGGAGCCGCATAAGTCCACTGATCAGTCTTGGGGTCATAAACTTCTACAGAAATCAAATTCGAGATCCCATCATAACCACCCACAGCCCACAATTTGCCCATATTCGCAGTCAACGCCACCCTGCTCCTTTGTGCGTTCATGGGAGCGACGTACGTCCACCTACAAGCAACAGGGTATAAATGTATCATCCCCTCCAGAAAGTTAATGACGTCATCGCAAAAACTTTTAAAGTTAAGATTGTATTCGGTACTCACTTGTTCGTCGTCGGATTGTACATTTCCACAGTCTGCAAGAACGTGCTCCCGTCGTAGCCCCCGCAAGCGTACAGTTTTCCTCCCAGCATGGCCACCCCCAGACGGCAGCGTTTGGTCAGCATGGGGGCTGCCTCCGTCCAGGTGTTGGTGCTGGGGTCGTAACGTTCGACCGAATCGAAAATCGAGAGACCGTCGTGGCCCCCTAGGGCGTAGATGTAGCCGTGGCAGGCGATGACTGCGCCTGCGCTGCGTGATTTATTCATGGGGGCGAGCGAGCACCAGGTGTTGGTGAAGGGGTGGTAGCGCTCGACGGAGTTGAGGGAGGTGACGCCGTCGTAGCCGCCGCAGACGTAGATGATGTCACCGAGGGCCGTGGCGCCTAGAGCGCTGGAATTTGAAAATGGAATAGAATTTTGGTTCTGTTTTTAGTGGTGTGGTTTTTTGACATTTCAAAGTTGTGTAACACGAAAGTGTCGGTCTCTCGTTTCCGGCTGCCTTTTGTACAATTTTAGTACCTCATTAGTATTACTTTAGTGATTACTCTTTTATCCACAATTAGCAGTCTTCCCTGTATTTATGCATGTGGACCGTTATAAAAAGTTATAACTAACATAACGAACGCCTCTGAAGTTGAACTAAGCTACAAGTTTGGAATTGGATTCGGTTTTTTGAAGCCTGTTTTCGATATTTACGACCTTGAAGTATTTTCTCAATAAGATATATTTAGTTCAAGAATGACGCTTTTGTTATTTAACAGGTTCACTACAAATAGAACTTGGTTTATGTCAACAAAACAGGAATCTAAATCCAAACCTGAAAGTAATTTCAGCCACATGTAATTTCCTAAGTGATACATGATACATACTATAAATATGTACTAAATTGCAATAATTCAATAATTAGAAAAAACAACATAGATAATACCAGTCGCAGTAAGAACAGTGTCGTGAACAAATCTGATGTTGTACGAAAATCTGGATGCTTTGACCAAAAACTCAAGGCGAACTCATAAACCATAAGTACAGGAGTATGTTATTTTATAAAAGTTAAAGAGGATTTGTCAAGCAAAATTTTGAGGTGGCCTCAACTCGGTCCGGTAGTTTCGGAGATTATTTGTCTAATAAAAATCGACACAGACGACAGACATAATGAACAGACAGACAAGTGACAGATAGACACCAACGGGTGACCTATTTTTACCTTTGGGATGACGTTATCTTCAAAATTTATAATAGTAAGTATTTTTTTTAGTTTTATAAAATCAGATACTGCCCCACTTGTGATGTGTGAATCCGTCTCGAATTTTCACCCTTGACATCCAGATTTTTGGAAAAAAATTCAGAACTGTATAACAATATTTTGCAATTTAAAGTTTGTCCAGAATTATAAGAATTTTATGGACTCCCAACGTTAATTTGTTTCACAGCTCAGGCGTCAATTCTATTGTACAGGTAAAGAGCCTGTCAGGGAAAAGCCGATCTTTTCTGTACCTGAGTTCGCCCCGCTCTTCAGCTAAACAATAAAACTGACAACAGGGCTGTAAAACAAATTACCTTTGGGAGTCCATAAAATTCATATAATTCTGGACAATCTTTAACTTTGAAACTGCAAAACCGAATTCTCTGAAATCTTGCAAGCATTTTAAGGTTATCATAATCAAGGTAAATCGTTATGCAAAATTTATTCGTTTATCCCCTCCTAAAAAATGGTGCTGTCATCTCAAAATTTTGGGAATAAATCCTTTCTGAAATATATGGAATATTATAACTCTATATTTGTGGTTTATCAACGCGATCATAGTTTTAGAATTACTTATCCAGTGACTGAAAAAAATTAATGAGAGTCAATTTGTTTTATTGGTTAAATCAGGAACTGCACAACCGAATCAATTTTTGATTTTCCAGGTTTTTGATTTTTCAATTTTTCGATATTTTAAATTTTCGGTTTTTCCCATTTATCAATTTTTCGATGTTTCAATTTTTCAAATCTTCAATTTTTCGTCCATTTTTTTTAATTTTTTCGATTTATCGATTTTCTAATTTAATGTTTACAATTTTTAACTTTTCTGTTTTCGCCTATTATGATTACGAAATTTTCAATTTCTCGACTTTTCAGGTTTTCGATTTTTCGATTTTCCAGTTTTTCGATTTCCCAGTTTACCGTTATTTCAGTTTCGGAATTTTTCAATTTCTCGATTTTTCAGTTTTTCGGTTTCTAAATGTTAGATTTTTGAATTTTCAGTTTTTTGATTTTTATGTTTCAATTTCTCGATTTTCAGTTCTTCGATATTTCTATTTTTCAATTTTTCAAATTTTTAAACTTTTGATTCTTCAGCTTATTAATTTTTTTAATTTTCGATTTTTAAAACTTCCCGACTTTTCGGTTTTTAAATTTCTCAAGTTTTCAATTTCCCAATTTTTCAACATTTCAATTTTGGGAACTTTTCAATTTCTGGATTTTTAAATTTTTAGGTATTTTAATTACTCGATTTTTCGATTTTTTAAATTAAAATTTACAATTTTTAACTTTTTAATTTTGGGATTTTTCTAATTCTCAATTTTTTAATTTCTCGATATTTTGTTGTTTCGATTTCTCGTATTTTTGTTTTTAGACTTTTCGGGTCTTTGATTTTTCGATTTTCTAGTTTTTCGATGTTTCGATTTTTCAGTTTTTCGATTTCCCAATTTTTATTATTTCACTTTCGGAATTTTTTGATTTTTATGTTTCAATTTGTCGATTTTCAATTATTCGATATTTTAATTTTGGATTTTTCGGTTCTTCGACTTTTCCATTATTTTTCAATTTTTCGAATTTTAAAATTTTTGATTTTTCAGCTTTTTGATGGTTTAAATTTTACGTTTTTCGATTTTTCAATTTTGCGATTATTTGATGTTTGGATTTCTTGACAGTTAGGCTTCCCGATTTTAAAAATTTTTCGACTTCGATTTTTAGATTTCGCAATTTTTCAACATGTCAGTTTTGCTACCTTCTCAAATTCTGGATTATAAATTTTTTAAAAATTTTAATTACTCGATTTATCGATTTTTTAAATGAAAATTTAGAATTTTTAACTTTTCGGTTTTGGTCTATTTCAATTTCTCAAATTTTCGAATTTTTAGTTCTTCGATATTTCTATTTTTCAATTTTTCGAATTTTTTAATTTTTTTTGATTTTTCAGCTTTTTGATTTTTGAAATTTTCGATTTTTAAACTTTCTAGACTTTTCGATTTTTAGATTTCTCGATTTTCTAGTTTTTCGATGTTTCGATTTCCTAGTTTTTCGTTATTTCCGTTTCGGAACTTTTCATTTTTCGATTTATAAATTTTAGATTGTCGAATTTTCAATTTTTTGATTTTCATGTTTCAGTTTTTCGATTTTTCAATTCTTCGATATTTCTATTTTTCAATTTTTCGAATTTTTAAATTTTTAGTTCTTCAGATTTTTGATTTTTAAAATTTTACGTTTTTCGATTTTTGAATTTTCAATTTTTTTATTTTTATGTTGCAATTTCTCGATTTTCAGTTATTTTAGATTTTACGACTTCTCGATTTTTCAGTTCTTCGATATTTCTATTTTTCAATTTCCCAAATTTTTAAATTTTTTATTCTTCAGCTTATTCATTTTTAAATTTTCGATTTTTAAAATTTCTCGACTTTTCGGTTTTTAGATTTCTCAATTTTTCAACATTTCAATTTTGGGAACTTTTCAATTTCTGGATTTTTAAATTTTTCGATATTTAAATTACTCGATTTTTCGATTTTTTAAATTAAAATTTATAATTTTTAATTGTTTGATTTTGGGAAATTTCGAATTCCCAATTTTTTTATTTCTCGTTATTTTGGTGTTTCGATTTCTCGTATTTTCGTTTCTTCGACTTTTCGCGTTTTTGATTTTTCGATTTTCTAGTTTTTCGATGTTTCGATTTTTCAGTTTTTCAATTTCTCGATTTATCAGTTTTTCGATTTCTAAATTTAAAATTTTTGAATTGTCAATTTTTCAATTTTTGTTTCAATTTTTGGATATTTTCTCGATTTTTCAAGTTTTCAATTACTCAATTTTTCAACAGTTCGATTTTGGGATGTTTCGATTTCTTTATTTTTCAATTTCTCGATATTTTGGTGTTTTGATTTCTAATATTTTCGTTTTTCGACTTTTCGCGCTTTTGATTACCCAGTTTTTCATTATTTCAGTTTCGGAATTTTTCAATTTCTCAATTTTTCAGTTTTTCGATTTCTAAATTTTAGATTTTCAAATTTTCAATGTTTTGATTTTGTTTCAATTTCTCGATTTTCAATGTTTCGATATTTTAATTTCAGATTTTTCGATTTTTCGGTTCTCCGATATTTCTATTTTTTTTTCAATTTTTGATTTTTTAGCTTTTTGGTTGTTTAAATTTACGTTTTTCGATCTTTCAATTTTTCAATTTTGTGATTAATTGATGTTTCGATTTCTTGAAAGGTATGTTTCTAGATTTTTAAAATTTTCCGACTTTTCGATACTTAGATTTCTCAATTTTTCAAGTTTTCACTTTCTCAATTTTTCAACATTTCAGTTCTGGATTTTTAAATTTTTTGATACTTTAATTTTTCAATTTTGGGATGTTTCGATTTTTCAATTTTCCGATATTTTGGTGTTTCAATTTCTCGTATTTTCGTTTTGTCAACTTTTCGGGTTTTCGATTTCCCAGTTTTTCGATTTCTAAATTTTAGATTTTTGAATTTTGAATTTTTTTATTTTTATGTTTCAATTTCTCGATTTTCAATTATTCGATATTTTAATTTTATATTTTTCGATTTTTCAGTTCTTCGATATTTTTTTTTTCAATTTTTCGAATTTTTAAATTTTTGATTTTTCAACTTTTTGATGGTTTAAATTTTACGTTTTTCCATTTTTTAATTTTGCGATTATTTGAGGTTTGGATTTCTTGACAGCTAGGTTTTTCTTCGATTTTAAAAATTAATCCACTTTTCGATTTTTAGATTTCTCAATTTTTCAAGTTTTCATTTTTTCAAGTTTTCAACATTTCAGTTTTGATAACTTCTCAAATTATGGATTTTAAAATTTTTCGATATTTTAATTACTCGATTTATAAATTTTTTAAATTAAAATTTAAAATTTTTAACTTTTCGGTTTTGGCCTATTTCAATTTCTCAGTTTTTCAATTTCTCGATATTTTGGTGTTTGGATGTTTCGATTTTTCAATTTTTCGATTTCCCAGTTTTTCCTTATTTCAGTTTCGGAATTTTTCAATTTCACGATTTTTCAGTTTTTCGATTTCTAAATTTAAAATTTTTGAACTTTCAATTTTTCGATTTTTATGTTTCAAAATCTCGATTTTCAATTTTTCTTTATTTTAGTTTTTCAATTTTTTAGATTTTTCGATTTCCGGATTTTTCGATTTTTCAGTTCTTCAATATTTCTATTCTTCTCCATTTTTTCAAGTTTTCAATTGCTCAATTTTTCAACATATCAATTTTGCGAATTTTTCAATTTCTGGATTTTAAAATTTTTTGATTTTGGGATGTTTCGATTTCTCAATTTTTCAATTTCTCGATATTTTGGTGTTTCGATTTCTAAATTTTAGATTTTTGAATTTTGAACTTTTTGATTTTTGTTTCGATTTCTCGATTTTCAGTGTTTCGATATTTTAATTTTCGATTTTTCGGTTCTTCGATATTTCTATTTTTTTTTCAATTTTTCGAATTTTTAAATTTTTGACGTTTCAGCTTTTTGATGGTTTAAATTTTACGTTTTTCCATTTCTCAATTTTTCAATTTTGCGATTATTTGATGTTTCGATTGATATCTCGGTTTTTCAATCTTTAAAATTTTTCGACTTTTCGATTTTTAGATTTCTCACTTTTCAAGTTTTCACTCTCTCAATTTTTCAACATTTCAGTTTTGGGAACTTCTCAAATTCTGGATTTTAAAATTTGTCGATATTTTAATTACTCGATTTATCCATTTTTTAAATTAAAATTCACAATTTTTAACTTTTCGGTTTAAGCCTATTTTAATTTCTCAATTTTTCAATTTCTCGGCATTTTGGTGTTTCGATTTCTCGTATTTTCGACTTTTCGGGTTTTTGATTTTTCGATTTTTATGTTTCAATTTCTCGATTTTCAGTTTATCATATTTTAATTTCTAAATTTTTTCGATTTTTCGATTTTTCAGTTCTTCGATATTTCTATTTTTCTCGATTTTTCAAGTTTTCAATTACTCAATTTTTCGATACTTTAATTTTTCGATTTTTTGACGTTTCGAGTGCTCGATATTTCGATTTTTTGGATTTATATTTTTGGTTTTTCAATTTTTCAAATTCTTGATGTTCTGATTTTTCAACGGTTCCATTTTTAAAATAATTTCTTGATTTCTCGATATTTTGATTTTTGGCACTGATGAGCTCGGTTTGATGCTCTGTGAATTCTGCCCATGTTACATTTTAGATAAGATTTTGAAATGACGTCATCAGTTTTTACAGGGGTCGTAAACGGATACATTTTGATTAACGATTTACCATGTGTCCGATAACCTTAAAACGTTTGCAAGTTAAATTGTAAAATGTTGTTATACAATTTTGATAAAAACTCAACACAGATTCATGAACTACAAGTGGGGGACTATGTAATTTATAAAATTTAAATAACATTTACTATCCTAAAGTTGGAGATGAACTCGATTACAATACTTCCTTAGCTTACGCTCGGGAAGTAAAAAACATTAATGGACGTTATAAAATTGAAGAATATTTCTCAAAGTCTGTGTTTAATCCTTAAATAATTATTTTCCGTTGATTACTGTGATCAATAATATGCTTTGTATTTATTCTCCCCTAAATAGTTTGTCTTCCACCTGTAACTTGTTTTCAAATAAGGTTAACTTTTTATAATTCTTTCTCATCTCTAAATTACGCTCAATATTATTTAAGTGAATATTGTAACTGTACTTTTTACATTAAGTCGTCAATAAACGCATTATTATTATTATTACTTACCTCCTCTTACACTGCATGGGGCTGACAGGAGACCACTCCTTCTTAAGAGCATCATAAACCTCCACACTTGCCAACCTATCTTTCCCATTATACCCACCAAACGCGTACAACTGACTTCGCAAAACTGCCACTCCTAACCTTGACCGCAACATCGACATAGGTGGCGCTGTATGCCACATATTCGTCTTAGGATCATAGTATTCGACAGTACTTAAAGAATCCCCTAAAATACATAAAACACAAAAACAACCTCCACATTTGCCACCCTCAAAACTAACCGTGCTTATTCAAACCCCCCACAACGTAAATATACCCTTTAACTTCGCAAGCCCGTGGTTCCGTCTTAAAACTCTGCATCAACGCTCGCCTCTCCGGTATCAAATGGTAAGTTCTCGCCTCGTCCAACAAATCCCTGCACTGCAGCGAATACCTTATGGCCTCTTCCGTCCCCACCCTGTCCGTAATGTAGAGCGGACTCAGCAGCGGCAACCTAACCAACGCCAACAACTCCGGCAAAAACTCCTTTCTGCTATCCCTGTGCTTCACCCACCTCATGCAAGCCTCAAAAACCTGCTCCTCGCTCTCCACCCTCAGCTCGTTCTTGTTGAGCAGATCTTTGACTTCGGCCAAGGACAGGTTTAAATACTCGTCGTGCAGCGACACCTCGTGGAAGTAGGTCTCTATGTACTTCTCGGCGGAGTCTGCCAACGTTCTGCAGCCCAAGCTGTCGGCGAAGTCTCGGAAGCCTATGGCGTTTTGGGGGTGCAAGCCTTGGAGTAAGTAGTTGGCGCAAGCGTCCCTCACTTTGCTCAGCTGGAGGAAAGAAGCTCCGATCATGATGCTTTGCACGTTGTTTTTGTCTAGGACGACGCGACCCGAGTAGGCGAAGTTGATGAGCGCTTCGAGGGCCCTGGAAAAGCGACTTTAGTGACGTGTGAGGGAGGGGTGGTGGTACTGACATGGCGTCGATGCATTTCATTTCGATTTCTTTGTTTCGAGATTCGACCATATCGTTCATGAACATTGCATGGAAGTAGGGGATTGTGGCGGCTAGGACGATCTTGTGGGCGCTGAAGTCTTGACCGTCAATCTGGAAGTTTTTTTAAGCATTTTTAAGCCGTTATATACCTTGAGGTTCGAGTGAACTTTAACTAAGTAGGTATTACAAATTTGTCAAAAATTTCAAATTAAAAAAATAAATCGACAATTTTTAAAATTTAGAAAGCTCGAATCTCCAGATCGATTTCGAAGTTTTGGAAAAGGAAAATTTTAATTACTTTTCTTTTGAGAGGGAAATAAAAAAGTCCAATTACGAAGATCAAAAATGAGCTTGAATTTTTGACATTCAAAAACTGAAGCTTTAGTCTTTGAAGTTTAAAAAGTTGAAACTTAAAGCTCTTGAAATTTCCAAGGAGATAACTTTAAGCTTAAGGTTTCTGAAAGTTGAAAATTCCAAATTCGGAATATTCCAGTTTTTAACAATTAGAAAGTTCGACTCTAGAAATCGATGTCGAAGTTTTGAAAAAGAAAGATTGTTTTTGGGAGTTAAATCTGGATAGCGAAATTAAAAAAACCAATTACAAGAATCAATAATGAGGTTGACTCTAACATTTACTAAACGAAATTTAAGTATCCAAAGTTTAAAAACTTGGAAGTTAAAATAGAATCCTTGAAATTCCCAAGGGGATAATTTCCAGCTTAAAAATAATCCAAACTTTTCGAAAGTTGTAGATTTTGAATTGAAAACGATTCCAGATTTTGAAAATTACAAAATTCGGATTTCGAAATCTATGTCGAATTTGAAAAAAGAATATCAAATTTTTTAAGAGTTATAACTGAATACTGAAACTAAGAAGTTCAATTAGAAACATTAACAATGAATCTGAACTTGAACATTAAAAAAAAAAAATGAAGTTCAAGTTTTTGAAGTATAAAAAGTTAAGTTGATACCTCAATTAATTTTTTTTAATTTACAAGATAATAATTTCAAGTTTAAAGATAGTAATATGTAACTTTCTTAAAACAAAATATTTCCAATTTTAAAAAATAATTTCAAGCTTTTTGAAAGTTGAAGATGCTGAATTCAAAGTATTCCATCCCATATACTCAAAAATTTTGAAAATTACTAAGCTCGGATTTGAAAATCGATGTCGAAGTTTTGAAAATAAATATTTTAATTTTTTAGAAGTTAAATCTGAATAGTGAAGTTATGAAGTCCGCTTATATAAGTCTTGTTGAACTTGAACATTAAAAAAATGAAGTTCAAGTCTCCAAAGTGTAGAAAGTTGAAACTTAGATCGAAACTTCCAAGGGAATAATTTCAAGCTTTTTGGAGGCTGAAGATTCTGAATTCAAAATATTCCACATTTTGAAAATCGCCAAGTTCGGATCTCGAGTTCGAAGTCGAGATTTGGAAAAGAATATTTTATTTTTTTTGGGAGTTAAATCTGAACATTGAAACTAAAATGTGCAATTAGAAAAATCAACTATGAAACAGAACTTGAACATTCAAAAACTGAAGTTCAAGTGTCTGGAGTTCAAAAATTTGTAAACTCAAATTACAATTTTGGAAATTTATGTACTAAGAGACAATTTCAAGCTTGAAAATAATCCTAGCTTTTTGACAGTTAAAGATTCTAAATTCAAAATACTCAAAAATTTTGAAAATTACGAAGCTCGGATCTCGAAAGCGATGTCGAAGTTTTGAAAAAGGAATATTTTAATTTTTTGGGAGTTAAAACTGAATAGTGAAGTTATGAAGTCCACTTATATAAATCAATGATGAAGTTGAACTTGAACATTCAAAAAATGAAGTTCAAGTCTTCAAATTGTAATAAGTTGAGATTTCGATTGAAACTTCCAAGGGAATAATTTCAAGCTTTTTGAAAGTTAAAGATTCTGAATTCAAAATATACCACATTTTGAAAATTACGAAGTTCGGATCTCGCGATCAAGTCGAAGATTTGGAAGCGAATATTTTAATTTTTTTGAAAATGAAATCTGAACATTGAAACTAAAAAGTGCAATTAGAAAAATCAACGATAAAACAGAACTTGAACAATCAAAAACTGAAGTTCAAGTGTCTGGGATTCAAAAAGTTGAAAATTTAAATTACAGTTTTGGAAATTTATGTACAAAGAGACAATTTCAAGCTTGAAAATAATCCAAGTTTTTTGAAAATTAAAGATTCTAAATTAAAAATAATCAAAAATTTTGAAAATTATGAAGTTCGGATCTCGAAATCGATGTCGAAGTTGTGAAAAAGGAATATTTTAATTTTTTGGGAGTTAAAACTGAATAGTGAAGTTACGAAGTCCACTTATATAAGTCAATGATGAAGTTGAATTTGAACATTAAAAAAATGAAGTTCAAGTCTACAAAGTGTAGAAAATTGAAACTTCGATCGAAATTTCCAAGGGAATTATTTCAAGCTTTTTGGAAGATGAAGATTCTGAATTCAAAATATTCCACATTTTGAAAATCGCCAAGTTCGGATCTCGAGTTCGAAGTCGAGATTTAGAAGAGAATGTTTTAATTTTTTTGGGAATGAAATCTGAACATTGAAACTAAAAAGTGTAATTAGAAAAATCAACGATGAAACAGAACTTGAACATTCAAAAACTGAAGTTCAAGTGTCTGGGATTCAAAAAATTGAAAACTTAAATTACAAGTTTGGAAATTTATGTACAAAGAGACAATTTCAAGCTTGAAAATAATCCAAGCTTTTTGAAAGTTAAAGATTCAAAATACTCAAAAATTTTGAAAATTACAAAGTTCGGATCTCGAAATCGATGCCGAAGTTTTGAAAATGGAATGTTTTAATTTTTTGGGAGTTAAATCTGAATAGTGAAGTTAACAAGTCCACTTATATAAGTCAATGATGAAGTTGAACTAGAATAGAACATTCAAAAAATTAAATTCAAGTCTCTTAAGTGTAAAAAGTTGAAATTTCGATTGAAACTTCCACGGGAGTAATTTCAAGATTTTTGAAAGTTGAAGATTCTGAATTCAAAATATTCCACATTTTGAAAATTGCCAAGTTCGGATCTCGAGTTCGAAGTCAAAGATTTGGAAGAGAATATTTTAATTTTTTTGGGAATGAAATCTGAACATTGAAACTAAAAAGTGCAATTAGAAAAATCAACGATGAAACAGAACTTGAACATTCAAAAACTGAAGTTCAAGTGTCTGGGGTTCAAAAAGTTGAAAACTTACATTAAAACTTTGGAAATTTATGTACAAAGAGACAATTTCAAGCTTGAAAATAATCCAAGCTTTTGAAAGTTAAAGATTCTAAATTCAAAATACTTGTGGCGAGCAAGTTGCCTGCGCTATAGGCAACCAACCGTACGCCTGCAAAGAACACCGCTAATTGGCTGGCGTACCACGCAGAAGCGAAAACGAGAAGCGAGACTAGAAAAGGCCTGATGGAAGCACAACTCGCTCTCTCCGCCATCGTCCACAGAAGCAGCAAGATCACAAGAACACCGCGCTCCTCGTCGCCGCAGAGTTCCAACACAACCACGTTGCTTAAATGTCATTCGTTGTAAATATGTGTACATAAATAAATCCATACAAAAAACATCCACAACCAAAAATTTTGAAAATTACGAAGTTCGGATCTCGAAATCGATGCCGAAGTTTTGAAAAACGAATATTTTAATTTTTTGGGAGGTAAATTTAAATGGTGGTGAAGCTAATAAGTTCACTTATATAAGTCAATGATGAAGTTGAACTTGAACATTCAAAAAATAAAGTTCAAGTCTCCAAAGTGTAGAAAGTTGAAACTTCGATCGAAACTTCTAAGGGAATAATTTCAAGCTTTTTGGAGGCTGAAGATTCTGAATTCAAAATATTCCACATTTTGAAAATTGCCAAGTTCGGATCTCGAGTTCGAAATCGAAGATTTGAAAGAGAATATTTTAATTTTTTTGGGAGTTAATTCTGAACATTGAAACTAAAAAGTGCAATTAGAAAAATCAACGATGAAACAGAACTTGAACATTCAAAACTGAATTTCAACTACAGTTTAGAGAACACAAAAGGTATTGTAGTGTTACAAAATAAACCCATTTGCCGCCCCGGTACGACGCCTATGGGACATCGAGAGCTTCTAGTCTGTACGCCGATGACTCATCGTCGATGAGTTCGCTAAAGAAAGGCCTGGAAGCGGAAGTCGCGATGGATTCCAGAAACACCTCGATTGGGAAACATCGAGAAGGGAACATGGGTTCAAATGGAGGCCACCTTCGGGAACGAGATTATTCAGCCGAGTCGAGTTCAGCGAATGTTAAGAAGACCCAGACAAGTCTAAATTATTGTCTGATAGTTTACCACTCTTGTTTAGACGTTCAGTGTACGAATAGACTGTAAAAGATTCAGAATGTATGCTGTAGATTTGTACATAAACTCAAAAAAGATTACCAGGTATCGCAAAAAATTCTTAATTTGAATTGGTTGAAAGTAGATAAGCTGTATAAGTATCATTTATTCGCATTTTCATATAAAACATTTGCACATTTGCCCCCTTTTCGCCAAATTACATAAGGAAACAGTTTCATTCTAGAAGGAATGTTCATAATGTGAACCTCCGACATGCGCATCATTTATCTATGCCAGTCTTTCATACATCAATCTTTCAAAGGTCAATGTCGTACAACTGTGTAAAATTGTACAACTCTTGTGGCTTGTTTAGTTCTAAATTAAGTTTTCCAAGTTTTCGTAAACAAATGAAAATAAAATTACTTGTGGGATAAAATATCACTTACTGAATATTTATTATATATTTATAGTTTAAATGGTTCTTTGTTTTGTGGGTTAAGTAGAATGGCTTATGCATATTTTTTTCTGTTTTTTTTTTCTTTTTTGAAGAAAGACCTTTATTATTATTCTATAATCTAGTATGCTATAAATATGATGTATCCATGGTGTCGGCGTCGCGACGCATACTTATATTTTTTTAAATAGCAAAGAATATATTTTTAACGGATTCTGGTAGACCGTTAAATTGCAGTTACAGTAATCCAGTAATATACAACACTTAGATATTTATTTCATTTTCAGTTGAAAAAAATAAATAAAATTTATAATATGTATAAAATTAAAGTTCCGCGAACTAAAGAACTACCACTGTTTTACGATAGTTTGAACATATCATAAAATAAATAGCTATTGGAACAGATCTTGTTGATTATAAAGTAAAATGCAAGTGTTTATTTCACTCACCATTCAATTTTTTAAGTTTATAGATTTTATTATGTTTTTATCAACTGAAAATAAAATAAATATCTACATGTTATATATCATTGCAATCGTAACAGTCTATCAAAATGAGTTATATATAAATATATACATATTTTACAGTTTAAAAAAATATACGTACGTGTCACGACGTCCACGCCATAATATCGATTTTGCAATTATGCTCCGCCTCTCGGTCTGACCACGAATAAAAAACTCATCACGACTGAGATCGAGACGAATGGGTGGATCTTCTCTTTCTCGTAGAAAAATAGGGATTTTACAATTAAGCTTGGCCCCTCAGCTTACGACGAATAACAAAAATCATCAGGATCGAGATAGGGCGGGCGGGCAGGGCTTATATTTTGTGTTTTTTTATTAATATCCATAGCCATCTTTTAACAACAAGAAACTTACATCATGGTTAAAATGGTACATTTTTGCAAGGAAATATGGATTTTGCAATTATGAAGCGGAGCCCAATTGCAAAATCGATATTTCTTTATACAAATTTTCCATTTTAAACATGTTTTAAGTTTCATGTTGTGAAAAGACGTCTACACATATTAAAACAAAAACGCTAGTAGTTCCTAAGGTCTAACTGATTTTGGCAAATGATATACTCTTTAAGAAATTAGAGGGTAGGTGGAGCTGGTATTTGATAAGATAAGACTGATTTTGGCAAATAATATATCCTCTAAGAAAATAGAGGGTGGGTGGGCGGGGCTAGTACTTGCTAAGATAAGACTGACTTTGGCAAATGTGAGAGAAACGATTTTGGACTGTGGAAAAATGTGGAAAAGGGGCACCGAATGTATAACAGGAGTAATGAATGAAAATGAAAATGAAGAAAGACGATAACGCTACCCAGAAACCGGTCGAGGAGGGTATGTATGTCATTTGAAAAAATTGGTCTAAAGAGTTTAGACAGTACTTCCCTCGCTGTCGGAAACGTGACGACTGCATGTCTATTATGTTTTTTTTCGCATTAGATTTCAAAGCATTCGGTTTTGTAGTTCTTGATTAAATCAATAAAATAAATTTGCGCATTCATTAAATTTTTTGAGTCACCTGTATATCCAAATATAAAAAATATGAATGTAACGATAAATTACAAGAAGAGACTCATCATATTTTGTACATTTTAGATAGGATTATTCGGCAATCTTTTGAGCTGACGTCATCAATTTTTTGAAGGGGATAAGCAAATATATTTTGACTAAAAATTTATTATGCTCTTTATAACCTTAAAACATTTGCAAAATCTCAAAGCATTCGGTTCTGTAGTTCCTGATTAAATCAATAAAATAAATTCACGCATTCATTAATTTTTTGGATCACCCTGTATATGCATATCAAAAAAATATGAATGGAATGATAAATCACAAGAAGAGACTCATCATATTTTGTAGATTTTAGATAAGATTTATTCAGAAAAATTTTGGGGTGACGTCATCAATTTTTTGGAGGGGATAACTAAATATATTGTGATTAAAATTTTATCATGCTTGTCATAACTGTAAACCATCTGCAAGATTTCAAAGCATTCGGTTTTGTAGATTCCAAATTAAAACTCTCGAAATGTTGTTTCCTAATTTTGTTTTTTTTTTTTTCGAAAAATCTGGACGTTTCGGTTAAAATCTCAATTCGGGGTCATAAACTACATGTGTAAGACTATGCTATTTGATACAATTTAAAACCCAATTACTATGTATAATTTTTAAGTGACGTCATCACATTAGTGGTGGGGATTTGACAACAATCGGCCCAGTACTTTCGGAGATTATCTGTCTAATAAAAATCCGGGACGGCAGACAGACGGACAGACGAACAGACAGACGGAAAAGGGAGACCTATTTCTTCGTCTTCTAGGGGTCATGAAAGATCGAGAAAATGTAAAAGTATAGAGTCGGCCGACGGACTCGATTACAATACTTCCTTTGCTTACGCTCAGGAAGTAAAAATCAGTCTTATCTTAGCAAATTCTACAATTTTTTTGTTGTAGTTTTCGGAGTAATTCTGAAGAGGATGAATAAATAAAATTATGTTAATGTTCTGTAAACACTAATAAATCACAAAATTTAAAGAATTCCACTACGTAGTATGTAAGTAATTTATTTATTTTGGCTAAACCTTATGATATGTTCAACATTAAGTTAATTTTGGAAAATCTGTCACGGGATTTTGAATAAAATTTACCGTTTCATTGAGATAAGTAGCAGTTATCAGCCCGGCTGAATTACTGGTTGCCTACTTATAAGGAAGCAAATACAATGAAAATATCATTATCAAGCATCACAACGAGGCGGTAAGATTCATTTCGACAGAACTTCCCTCGCCCCTGAAGTACAATAACACATCCAACTTTTTCAAAAAATGACAAAATTTCATTTTGCGAATTTTATTTATTTTTTGTAAGAACCTCTATACGTTAAAATAAAGAAAAGTATGGAATGTTAAATTAAGTAAATATACAGAAGAGTGATACACACACCTTTGTTTCAAATGAGTTTTTTTTACACAATTTTGTGATGACTTCATTAACATTTTTGCACGGACAAGTATATCAATTTGGGTAGATGCACTGTAGTATTACTCATAGTAACAATATCGCATTCCCTACTTTTGCAGGGAGTAAAACAGCACATAAAAGTAAATATCTTTGATTTGGACTATCAATCAATCTATTATTTAAGATTTTTTAACATTAACTAAGTTTGCAATCGATAATTTTAACTTCTCTTGCAAAAATAAATAAATAAACTAAATTTGTTTCTGTAATATACAGTGAAAGAACACTATTTGGCCTTTTTTGAATTCGAATCTGGACTATATTAATTTTATCTGATGTATCGTATTTTGACCACACAGTATTCCTAATATTTATTATTTAGAGTGTTAAAACAAGTATTTATAAATTAGAACCTGCAAAGTAAATAATTAATTCCACATTAGATTCTAATTCGAATTATCTGCCGGTTCTCAAATTCAGTTTATAAATCACGCAAAAAAACTGATCACATAATCAGAATCAACCACTCAAAATTTCAGATTCACGGATTAATCACATATTAGATTTAACTTCGAATTAAATTTAATCCACCTGTTTTAAATCAGATCTTAGACTCAGTTGCAGATTCATTGTTTTAGTGATAACCTGCTAAACTTTCATTTTATTTAATTACGAAATTAATTGATCTTGTAATCAAAATGATCAAATGCAACCAATCATCAGTACATTGAATTTTAATTAGAATTAAACGCTAAGAGTCGGGGTAAAGGATATAGTCATACTAAAAATAATTTAGTGATTACAAAATATTAACTAAATGTTCTTTGTCTCTCCAAAAAACCGATGACGTTATATCAAAATTTTGTTAAGTAAATTTCACTTTGTATTTAGTAATCCATAATTATTTTTAAAATTATACAGGTGGATTGTTGTAAAAAATTCAAAATTTTACAAGTTCTTAAAATCTATTATTTTAAAAAGTATGTATTGATTCCTTTTAAACTTTTAGCAATTCATTGGACGTTATGAATAAATTTTAGTAATTTGAAAACACAGAATTGTACACAGTGGGGTAAAAAATTGGAAGTGATCAAACATCTGGTATGAATGTGGTAATGGTCACAGTTTCAATGACTAGGGAAGCACTATGTATAAGAATAAAATAAGAAAACTTAGTTGTGCACTCACACGTAGCGTTATCTTTGTAGAACATTGACACTATGTGTCAATGTTTATTTACTTTATCTATTTACCTTTAACACCACATCACAAAGGCGTCCCTGTCGGCGAATTTCCTCCATACATGGAAAAGCCAAAGGGAACAAGTCATTTTGCTGAAACACCATGCTTTCATTGTTCATTTCGTAAACATTTCTAGGACATTTCGATTCGTAGTTGGGGGAACTAATGGGTCTCAAACTGCTCATTTTGCTCGTGTGCTTGCTAAAGCTAATATTCGAATTCGGTAACTAAAACAGTGTGTGTCAAAACAACAAATACAAATAAACGAAACACACTTACCTGTCAGGAATCAGACAGACTCTGAATAATCTAACAACTGGAAGAAAAAAGTTTGAAATCAATGTCGCAAAACACGAAATTTACCTTTTAAAGTATTCGTTCATAATCGTTCCACTTGTCGCTATTTTCGAAATAAACGTCCTTAAGAGCGTCCACTGTTTGGCAATAGCTAAAATGAAAAGAATTTTTGGAATGCAAGCAAAATGTTCAATAACTAAATTTGACTTGAGTTTGACGTTTGAGGGCAGGTAAGGGTAGTTCTAGTTACTAGCAATCGAACTACTTTTATGCTGCTTTTGTTATTAACAAACTTTGTATTACGTTTCTATTTCTTGAGCTTTCAATAGTATCACTAATCAGAAAAAACTAAAGTTTATAATTTATTATCAGATAATAGGAGGTGTTGTAGCTCCAAAGTACCAGAGTCGTAGACCAAACTTACGTTGAAAATGTCAATTTTTTTCTAACCTTGATTTTTATTTCTCAGATAATCCCTTATTATAAATTAGAAAAAAGAATTATAAAAATGGTACACATAAAATGCAGGACCGTGTTATATCCTTTCAGTGAAATTCGACGTTTGGCCCTTTCAGACGATCAAGTCCCGTGGACCACACCCATGGACAACTACAGCCCCCCGGACTATGACTCACCTGTGCTGCACAACAAGCCGTGGGCTGACCCTCCCACTGGTATCTATTTTACACTGTAAAGTTCACCCACCAAATTAGCCATTTTAGATTCTTCAAGTTTCCATCCAAAATGGAATGGCTTAGATGGTACAGTCAACCGCCAAAGCCACACAGGTCCCTACAAAGTAGTAGATGGACGCCCTTTAAATCCTGAGGGACGCACTGGCTTAAAGGGACGCGGTGTCTTGGGCAAGTGGGGCCCCAATCACGCTGCAGACCCCGTAGTAACCCGATGGAAACTCTCCAACGGGATTAAAGACACACACCCAATATCAAAATTGTGAGTTAGGACTGCTGATGTACAACTTATGTAGTATAGGCCTATTTTGCAATTTTGTGCCATTCAGAGGCGCGATTGTGGCCAGTGGGCGATTCCAGGCGGGATGGTAGATCCAGGTGAGAAAGTCAGTGAAACTTTGAAAAGGGAGTTCCTAGAAGAAGCTTTCAATAGTTTGGAGATGGGGCGAGGTTTGATCCATGAGTGTTAATTAACAAATTTGAAAATGTTGTTTGCAGAGAAAAAGGTTACTGAAGATATGGTGGGGAAGTTTTTTGAGAAAGGTGAAGAGATTTTTCGTGGATATGTAGATGACCCTAGGAATACTGATAATGCTTGGATGGAGACAGTGGCTGTGAATTTTCACGATGATAAGAATGAAACTGTGGGTAAATTTAAGCTGCAGGCGGGAGATGACGCCCAGAGTGTGAAGTGGGTGGATGTTGACAAAGGGCTCGATTTATATGCTAGTCATTCCAGTTTTATTGAAACTGTGGCTAAGCTGAGGCAAGCGCACTGGTAGACAGTGATAAAAACAATTTATTTTAAATAAATAAATTTTTACACATACATCTTGTAATTATGTTAAGACATATATTTGAATAAGTTGGAATAATCACATAGTTTTAACATTTTGTCACATTCTTTGTTTTCCACTATAATGTGAATTAAAATTTGTAATAAATATTTTTCATATTGTTGTGATTACTAATATATACCAGTAATACCAACAGCTAAAGATTACAGTTGGTATACAGGTTAGATATTACATATACTTCCTTTATTAAAAAATGGTTCAGTTGGGGATATTTGAAATTTCAAAGTTTTTGCTGTGAAAGATGCAAAATTTTAAAAGTGCTTTGTTGTTATTTTCTTATATATAGGAAAAGTTAACTTTAATAAGATGAGCAAAAACGCCCCAATTGTATTTTTTAATATCTTGAAAACGGAAAGAGATACTGAATTTCTGTAAACATTGAGCATACAGGATGTTTCATCTATTTAAGACTTTTAGAATGGAAATACCATTAGACGAACATGAAAGGATCTGTCACTTATTTGATTACAACCGATATAATATCTATAATCTGAAATTGTCAGCGACTTGCGTATTATTTGCGTCCGGTGATGGAGGTATTCCAAAACATATGGAAAATGGAAGCCTCTATAGCTTTGGAAAACGTTGATTTGAATACAGTATGAAAAACACTAATAAACCACGAAGTAATGGTAATAATAATAGTTCACTGCATTTTTAAATAAAATATTCGCGCCAAAAAAAAACTAGACTTGAAACCGCATTTGAAAACAAAAGTCATTTCGATAATATAGTCAACCACCCATGCTTTCACGCATTCATGGGGTAGGGGAATTCACTATAGGCGGAAGAAGAAGGGGACTGAAGTTCTAGCACAGGACTACAAGCGGAATCCTGTTGTCCTGTTCCCCTGTTGCCTGCTCCTGTTCTCTCCCTATGTGCAAAGTGAATACGTTTTAATAGTGGTGTTCCAAGCTTTGTCGTTGTTTGTTAAATCTTACCAAACGACAATTCTTTTAACAAACTCACCTAGACCCAACGGACATCCAGGAGTGTCATTAGTGTAAGCAGCTAGTCATTTTCAATTTTGTGTTGTGAAATTTTGATCCGTGTATCCGCACGCGTATTTTTGTCCGACATTGTTATGAATTCTTTAGGAACTCAGGTTTAACTACTTTTAATAAACACAGTTTTCTGTTTTTAACTTATTTCAAAATAATGTAAAAGCAAAATTTTAAACCAAATTAAAACAGGAAGAACTTGAAGGTTAGCGTCAGTTATGGTGGGTTCATGCACGAAAAATTAAGATTTAATTTAACGTAATTTAAGAAAAAGTTAAATTCCCAAAATCATACAGGAGTGTTTATGAGCAACCAATTTAATTTAACGAACTCTAAAGTTGCCAAACACTCATGTTTAAACGTTAAATTAAAATTTAAAAGTGTTCTGCTCAGAGCGCATGATCATCGTGTTGAGTCCGACAACCACCGGTAACTGTCAAATAATATCTGGATCTGGTAGATTTCCACTGCTTTTACGTTAAGTTCACTAAGTTACATTAAATTAATAAAATCGTGGACTTGACGCAGGGAGATTTTTTTTATGGCCGGTTTATAGAACAGCGAATTAAATATTTTTTTCACTAGCAGCCATGAAGCATGCAAATGTCGACTCATTTAGAGGTAGCAAATTCAACTTTTGCTACCACGGGTTCAAAAAGAAGATTGAGGTTATGTACCCAATATTTGATGTAATTATTTCTTAAAAAATGAATGAATGTGTGCTACTAATATTACTTGAGTATACGCATGGTAGTTGGTAGACGGTAGAAGATAAAATGATTAATGCGGCGACAAGTGTAAACGGTTTTCTTTGTGTTGAAGATTTAAATTAAGTTTGATTAGAAATCAAAACAAAATCATGTTGCGTCAAAAAATTGAACGTTTATTTTTTCAATTTATTGTCTTATGGTTTCTACTAGTGAAAAAAATAGTCTATTAACCACGGTTGTAAAGCCACTTCTAGACCTCGCACTTCAGAGCCCTCGACGCTGCGCGTCTCGGGTTCTAATTTGCGCTCGGCCTAGAATGCTTGGCTTTGCAACCTTGGCTAATAATATACTATTTTCTACTTCCACATAGTAATCCATGAATTACGAACTGTCTAGCCTGATAGTAAAACCACAGACTACCAGACAAGACACATACCCACTTTGAGCGAACGTGACCCTTATTGACGACTTACCTCAACCGTCACTTCATACGCGCGATTTTTAAACGCGAGGACTGCCACTTTACAACACAATCTCGGTTAAAAGCCAATATAATGTTAAAAAAATACATCAACAGAAGTCATATTATGTTTAACTTACTAAAATAATAAAGGCGTTCGTACGTACGTTCATAGTAAAAAAAAAATCATAAACAAGCTAAAAAATTTATGAGTGCTATTAATTAAATTTATACATTTTTTAAAAGTGAGTGAATACTTATATTGTATTGTATTGTGTATTCTGTCGCCGCAGGACTCACAGGAGTGCGCTGCACTTCACAGGTCTTGGTCAGACCCATTTTGAGGTTATATGTGGTTATGTTGTCAACCCAAAGCAAGGAGGTTTAAATGTATATATGTACTTATATTCAATATCTCTGACCCGAACAGAGATATGTAAAAGACTAGATACAGATATTTAATGTTCTCGTGGACATACGTTTAGGGCCAAAATGTCACTGTACGTTTATATCTCCCTCTTTTTCTCTAGCACGTATAATGGTAACCCGATATCTGAAGGTCTCGCTCTGTACGGCGCAACCAATGAGAGTTGGCGCAACGTTTGTCGTTGATGCCGTTCTTGTGTTTGTGCCGGTCCCTGTCAGACCACTCAGACTGTGGGTGGTTATGATTATTTATAATTGCCGCCATCAGAACGGGCCAATAACAAGACAACCACCTTTTAGAGAGTGATCGATGTAGCCTACAGTTGGCAATCCATAGTACTGGTGTTGATATAGAAAAGGATAGGCGACACAAAGTATTGCTACTCTTAGATCATAGATGTTGGCCCTAGATCGGGAAAGCTATAACCGCATCTGTCTTTTACATATCTCTGTACCCGAAGTGTCAAAATTCTAGTTTTTCTAGTTACATTCTCCTAAAAGTTTCCACTAAACAGGGTAGCCACTACAGTATTTTGCAAATTTTTAAGCGGAATCAAGGTCATCCTTACCTAAACCGTCATTTTCTTGTGTTCAAGGGCAAAATAATTGAAATCGACTGTTTGGACTCTTGAATTAAAGACTATATTCGTTTGTCAGTGGTGGGGCAGTGGCTTGTCTGTATAGTCTGTGGTAAAACCATAGTTACACCCACTGGCATGTAATGAATGAACAGGCACGTAATATATATATATTACGTGCCTGTTTGAATAGTTTCCATAGCAACTATAAATATTTGCTTTCCCAAAAAAATTTCTTCTGAAAGCGATTCTTCATTATAGATCGTAGAAAAAGTATATGACACAACTCTGGTGGTATGCTAATTACGAACTCATATTACATCACTCGCTCGCTACGCTCGCTCGTGTATAAACTTCGTTCGTAATTAGCTTCTTACCACCCTCGATATGTAATATACTATAATCCTCGATTAATTTAACAGAGGATTAAAATGTGCAATAAGAGCCCGTGATTGGTTAAACCATGCACGTTACCTAGCAACGGACCTCAATTAAAAGTTAATCGGATTTTTGGAATTTTTTCTTGAGTTTCTTGGACTTTGTGGAGTGTTTGGATTTTTTAGATTTTTTGAACTTTTTAAATTCTTTGATTTTTTGTATATTTCCGATTTTTTGGATTATTGGATGTCTTGGGTTTTGCATTTTTTTGGATTTTTGGAATTATTGCATTTCTTGAGTTTCTTGGGTTTATTGAATTTTGTGGATTATTTGAATTTTTTAGATTTTTTTTTTAATTCTTGGATTTTTTTGAATATTTTCGATGTTTTGGATTAATGAAGCTTTTGGGTTTTTGCATTTTTTTGGATTTTTGGAATTTTTTCTTGAGTTTCTTGGCCTTTGTGGATTGCTTGGGTTTTTTTTTAGATTTTTTGAACTTTTTAAATTCTTAGATTTTTTGCATATTTTCGATATTTTGGATTATTGGATATCTTGGGTTTTGCATTTTTTTTGGATTTTTGGAATTATTGGATTTCTTGAGTTTCTTGGGTTTATTGGATTAATTGAATTTTTTAGACTTTTTTATTTTTTTAGATTCTTTAATTTTTTGGATATTGTTGATTTTTTTGATTATTGCATACATTTCTTAGGTTTAGCATTTTATGGATTTTCGGAATTATTGGATTTTTTGAGTGTTTTGGATTTTGTGGATTGTTTGGATTTTTTAGAATTTGTAAATTCTTTCATTTTTTTGGTTATTTTCGATTTTTTGGGTTATTGGATTTCTTGGGCTTTACATTTTTGAGTTTCTTGAATTTATTCGATTTTGAGGATTGTTTCAATCTTTCAGATTTTTTGATTTCTTAAATTATTTGATTTTTTGATTATTTTGGATCTTTTATTTTGCCTTCGATTCTTTTTGGATATTTTAGATTTTTTGTATTATTGCAGTCCTTGGGTTTTGCATTTTTTAGATTTTTTGTTTTTTTGGGATTATTGGTTTTCTTGAATTTCTTAGATTTTGTGGATTGTTTAGATTTTTAAAATTTTTTAAATTCTTTCAATTTTTGGATATTTTCGATGTTTTGGATTATTGAAGCTTTTGGGTTTTGCATTTTTTTGGATTTTTGCAATTTTTTCTTGAGTTTCTTGGACTTTGTGGATTGTTTGGATTTTTTAGATTTTTTGAACTTTTTAAATTCTTTGATTTTTTGCATATTTTCGATTTTTTGGATTATTGGATATCTTGGATTTTGAATTTTTTTGGATTTTTCGAATTATTGCATTCCTTGAGTTTCTTGGGTTTATTGAATTTTGTGGATTATTTGAATATTTTCGATGTTTTGGATTAATGAAGCTTTTGGGTTTTGCATTTTTTTGGATTTTTTTCTTGAGTTTCTTGGCCTTTGTGGATTGCTTGAAATTTTTTAGATTTTTTGAACTTTTTAAATTCTTAGATTTTTTGCATATTTTCGATATTTTGGATTATTGGATATCTTGGGTTTTGCATTTTTTTGGATTTTTGGAATTATTGGATTTCTTGAGTTTCTTGGGTTTGTTAGATTTTTTGGATTAATTGAATTTTTTAGACTTTTTAATTTTTTTAAATTCTTTAATTTTTTGGATATTGTTGATTTTTTTGATTATTGCATACATTTCTTAGGTTTAGCATTTTATGGATTTTCGGAATTATTGGATTTCTTGAGTGTCTTGGCTTTATTGGATTTTGTGGATTTTTTGTTTTTTTTTTCGTTTTTTTGAATTTTTCAGTCTTTGATTTTTTGGATATTTTCATTTTTTGGATTTTTTGGATTATTGAATTTCTGGTGTTTTGCATTTTTGGATTTTTTGAATTATTACATTTCTTGAGTGTCTTGGGTTTATTAGATTTTGTAGATTGTTTGAATTTTTTAAAATTTATAAATTCTTCCATTTTTTTGGATATTTTCGATTTTTTGGATTATTGGATTTCTTGGGCTTTACATTTTTGAGTTTCTTGAATTAATTCGATTTTGTGGATTGTTTCAATCTTTTAGATTTTTTTATTTTTTAAATTCTTTGATTTTTTTGGATATTTTGGATCTTTTATTTTGCCTTTGATTCTTTTTGGATATTTTCGATTTTTTGGATTATTGGATATCTTGGGTTTTGCTTTTTTTTGGATTTTTGGAATTGGATTTCTTGGGTTTATTGGATTTTCTGGATTATTTGAATTTTTTACATTTTATTATTTTTTTAAATTCTTTGATTTTTTGGATATTGTCGATTTTTTTATTATTGCATAGGTTTTTTAGGTTTAGCATTTTTTGGATTTTCGGAATTATTGGATTTCTTGAGTGTCTTGGGTTTATTGGATTTTCTGGATTTTTTATTTTTTTTAGTTTTTTTTAACTTTTTAGTCTTTGATTTTTTGGATATTTTGTTTTTTTTTTGGATTTTTTGAATTATTGGATTTCTTGGGTTTTGCATTTTTGGATTTTTTGAATTATTAGATTTCTTGAGTGTTTTGGATTTTTTGGATTATTGGATTTCTTGGGTTTTGCATTTTTGGATTTTTTGAATTATTAGATTTCTTGAGTGTCTTGGGTTTATTGGATTTTGTGGATTGTTTGGATTTTTTAAAATTTGTAAATTCTTTCATTTTTTGGATATTTTCGATTTTTTGGATTATTGGATTTCTTGGGCTTACATTTTTGAGTTTCTTGAATATATTCGATTTTGTGGATTGTTTCAATCATTTAGATTTTTTGATTTCTTAAATTCTTTGATTTTTTGGATATTTTGGATCTTTTATTTTGCCTTTGATTCTTTTTGGATATTTTCGATTTTTTGGATTATTGCAGTCCTTGGGTTTTGCATTTTTTTTAGATTTTTTGGATTTTTGGAATTATTGGTTTTCTTGAATTTCTTAGATTTTGTGGATTGTTTGGATTTTTAAAATTTTTTAAATTCTTTCAGTTTTTTGGATATTTTCGATTTTCTGAAATTATTGGATTTCTTGAGTTTCTTGATTAAGTTTTGTGGATTGTTTCAATTTTTTAGATTTTTTGATTTTTTTTATTTGATTTTTTTGATATTTTCGATTTTTTTGATTATTGCATAGATTTTTAGGTCTAGCATTGTTTGGATTTTCGGAATTATTGGATTTGTTGAGTGTCTTGGGGTTATTGGATTTTGTGGATTTTTAATTTTTTTGAATTTTTCAGTCTTTGATTTTTTGGATTTTTTGGATTATTGGATTTCTCGAGTTTTGCATTTTTGGATTTTTTGAATTTTTGGGATTATTGGTTTTCTTGAATTTCTTGGATTTTGTGGATTGTTTGGATTTTAAAAATTTTTTTAATTCTTTCAGTTTTTTGGATATTTTCGATTTTCTGTAATTATTGGATTTCTTGAGTTTCTTGATTAAATTTTGTGGATTGTTTCAATTTTTTAGATATTTTGATTTTTTTAATTCCCTGATTTTTTGGATATTTTCGATTTTTTTTATTATTGCATAGATTTTTAGGTTTAGCATTGTTTGGATTTTCGGAATTATTGGATTTCTTGAGTGTCTTGGGTTTATTGGATTTTGTAGGTTTTGTGGTATCCTCCCTTGTTCGCGGCCCCACGTGAGGGCGACAGATTGTGGTAGCTCAGCGGTTTATTGACAATAAGCAAACAATACAAAGCAAAATATGGGTATGGGTTATCGAAGTGGTGGCAATTCTCGTCGGGGATGGTGGCGGCTCCTGGGACTCAGAGCGTCGTAGGGGATGACGGCGGCGATGTATGTAGCACAGGGCACCTGGACAGTGCGACCCTGGAGATGACGACGTCGGCGGTGCGGCACAGGAGACCTAGAGAATGCGACCCTGGAGATGACGACGTCGGCGATACGGCACAGGGGACCTAGAGAGTGCGACCCTGGGGATGACGACGTCGGAGATACGGCACAGGGGACCTAGAGAGTGCGACCCTGGAGATGACGACGTCGGCGATACGGCACAGGGGACCTAGAGAGTGCGACCCTGGAGATGACGACGTCGGCGATACGGCACAGGGGACCTAGAGAGTGCGACCCTGGAGATGACGACGTCGGCGATACGGCACAGGGGACCTAGAGAGTGCGACCCTGGAGATGACGACGTCGGCGATGCGGCACAGGGGACCTAGAGAGTGCGACCCTGGAGATGACGTCGTTGAAGCGGCGCAGGGGGACCGTAAAACAGTGCAGCCCTGGTGATGATCTCGAAGCAGCGCAGGGGACCGTAAACAGTGCAGCCCTGGCGATAATCTTGAAGCGGCGCAGGGGACCGTAACACAGTGCAGCCCTGGTGATGATCTCGAAGCAGCGCAGGGGACCGTAAAACAGTGCAGCCCTGGTGATAATCTCGAAGCGGCGCAGGGGACCGTAACACAGTGCAGCCCTGGTGATCACCAGAAGGGGACCGAGACAGTGCAGCCCTTAAGGTGGAGATGGTGGAGTTCCATCTGCCTGGAAAGCGTCCGAGTTGCCCTTTTATAGGCAGGGTTGAGATGCGTGGGAGTACCTGCACAATGAAGTAACTTCAGGTGGGGTGCGTTCCAGTGGGGGTGAGCTTGGTGGGGTTGATATCGGCCATTGATTAAATACATATAGATAGACCCATGCTATTGTTTGGAGCGAACAGGCCAACGGCCGGCGAACAAGAGATGGCGCACCAACAGTCGGCCGTCAAACGCCGGCGAAAAGCTTGGACACCAATCGCGCGCGTAGATAACCCAAATCGCAGCAACAATACATTTAATAAAGCTACCACTCGACAGAGGGCGACGAAAACAATGTGTAAAAATCTCATAGTAACCATTTATATAATTTGCAACGTTGCCAGATGAGCCTAGCACAACTTTGCCGTTATTTCTAGTCGATTAGATTTTATTTCGTTTAAAAGTTTCTGGTGAATAAATGGAATTATTATAATGAATAAACAATACAAACAAATTATTACTTGTTATTTTAAATACTTGTTAGTGTTGATGAAAACATAAATGGTAATTAAAGTTATTCTAAATACGGTCCGGTCCGGTAGCTCAAATTTTACAGTACGAGTGATATGTTTCAGGACGAGTAGGTAGCCGAGTCTTTAATTTCGAAACGAGTACTGCGAAAAGAGTTACCGGACGTATGTTGTTATGTATTTTATTTCATACTGTCAACATACTTTTTTATTCGATAATATTATTATTATTTTGAGAAAAAATCCAAATCGAGTCACTTTTTCTGACATCGTTAGCAACCGCTCTTTGGTAAATGTTTTAATTTGTTTATTCGTGCAAATCAGCATCATATGTTTAAACACATAGTACTTATAACACTTTACAGGACTTATTGTTTTGTATAATCCGACTCGATGGACGAATGTTTTGTGCAATCCGTCTCGAAGGACCAATGTTTGTGCAACTCGGCTCGTCCTACCAGTATTTTTTGTAATCTGGTTGATACGACAATGTGATACCGAATTGTACTTTGATATTGCTCCAAGGACCTTTGTTTTCTTGCGTGCGAGATAATAGACAGCGTTCGGTTTCGATGTTTAATACAGGACGGTTACAGAAATACTAAATTTACATTTGTATTTACAATAACAGGTAAAGCAAAAGAGACCCAAAAGGGTCAGTGGCCGCTTCCGAAAATGGAACACTTGTCCTTTTTGGCTCAATTTTATCGGACTTGTCCGTTTTTTTGATTTTACCGGAATCGTTCGATCCAGTAAAACGTCAAACTTGACATAGTATAAAGTAAAATAAATAAATTTTATTCAATTTTGACATGTAAACAAACGTTTATTTTGCCGTCAGTAGGCCACTAAAGCTTTGGTTTATCCGGTAGCACCATAAAATTTTTAAACCGCTAGCGAAATAAAATTTTTATTTTGCTGTTTTAAAACCATGGTTACCATTTCTGTAATTTCTCCAATGCCTTGCTGCTCTTTCCATCTAAGGAACTTTTGATACACTTTCTGATTTGCTCTTTTTTGGGAGCAAGTTTTGCCGTTGGAATCTTGCATGATTTTGCAATTTTTCGATAATTTTAGTTTGTTTAAAATAAACAAACACCGTCGCCAGAGTCACATACTACACACACACACCTGATATTGTAACCTAAATTCTACGCATATAAAACTTTTATTTGGTCGCTGTCAATTCTGACGTTTCTCGAATGTGAACTTTGAATCACCAATTTTTTCACAATTTGGGACTTGGGGTTGTCAAAATTGAATAAAAGTTTGTATTACACTCGCGGTTAAAATGAATGTGTAACTCGTGGTCTTAAGGCGCTCGCGGCATACGCCGCTCTCGCATTAAACTGGCCGCTCATTAAACATTCACTTTAACCGCTTGTATAATAAATAACTATTATGATGTAAATACAATTGAGTATATCGATAATTCGCTACTGAAAATTTATTGAAATATAATTTGTGTTAAAAAAAGATTTTTGTGGTTTTATGGTTTATTAACATAATTTACTTATTTGAAATTAAATATTTTTAATACATAGCACAAGTTCTTGATATTCTTTATTTTTATTCCAAGTAATAATTGTGTTTCCTTTAGTTTTAATCAAGAAAATTTTTCGGTTATTATCTAACATACTTTTGTACATTAAGAAACTCCATTCCACGTCACAGGACGTTACAGGACAATATTTAAATAAATAAAGAAGTCGTTTTATGTGTTTTAAAATTCACTCTGATTTCCGGACTTTAGACTTTTTGGTGTTTCACTTCGGCACAAGAACTAGTCGTATCTCAAAGAAAACAAACAGTGGAATATACCGTATTGTACCTATATTTCATAGTAAAAATGTCTAAATTTTTTTATGAAGAGACAGACTGTTCTAGGAAACTTTACTAAATCTTTTCATTTACGAGCTATTGAAAGTCCGCCGGTCTCACTGATACTTCTTACTTGGCTCCTACGAATGAAGCGAAAAATGCACAGATTGAAAATATAGTAAATGGGGTAGTATGTATGCGTGATATGTCGTTAGACATTAGGTATTTTGCAAATAAAATTTATTTCATTGAAAACAGAAACAATAAAAAACATATCTGTACAAGTTTGGTTGGAATCGATATGGCCAGTTGTTTAGAATATGCAAATATGCTTTTGTTCGTATTTACAATTATTACGAAACAGGTTATCAAATAATCTATTTTCACATGGCGAGACTTTCAAGCGGCCGAAGAATTAAAAACCATAAATTTTCATTGAAGAAACAAACTCTTCCAAGAAAATTACCAAATCTTTTAGTTTACGCACTATTGGACGAGCACTCCTTAAAACGGTCAGTATACCTAATCGCATTATTCCATTGATACCTACCTACCGAAAACGTTGCCAGATGAGCCTAACACAAATTTGCGGATATTTCTCGTCAACCAGATATTATTTCATTTAGAAGTTTCTGGTAAATAAATGGGATTATTGTAATGAACATATAAAACAAATAAATTGTGATTATTATTTGTTGTTTTAACCCATTAGACGCTTATAGGCTTATAAGCATACTTTTCTTGAAAAATCGGTAATAAATTCATTCAGTGAAACATCTTTGTGCCTTAATTCCTATTGGTAAACTGGGATTTTGAATAGAGGTCGCAGGAAAATTTTGTATGGTTTTATGGTTTATTTACATAATTTTCTTATTTACAATGAATGTTTTTGATATATAATACAAGTTCTTGATATTATTTATTTTAATTACATTTAATAAACCATAAAACCACAAAAATCTTTTTTTAACACAAATTATATTTCAATAAATTTTCAGTAGCGAATTATTATCGATACACTTAATTGTATTTACATCATAAAATTTATTTATTTTACTTCATACTATGTCAAGTTTGACGTTTTACTGGATCGAACTATTCCGGTAAAATAAAGAAAACGGACAAGTCCGATAAAATTGAGCCAAAAACACGGAGGTAGAAGAGACACTCTTCTACCTCCGTGGCCAAAAAGGACAAGTCTTCCATTTCCGGAAGCGGCCACTGACCCTTTTGGGTCTCTTTTGCTTTACCTGTTATTGTAAATACAAATGTAAATTTAGTATTTCTGTAACCGTCCTGTATTAAACATCGAAACCGAACGCTGTCTATTATCTCGCACGCAAGAAAACAAAGGTCCTTGGAGCAATATCAAAGTACAATTCGGTATCACATTGTCGTATCAACCAGATTACAAAAAATACTGGTAGGACGAGCCGAGTTGCACAAACATTGGTCCTTCGAGACGGATTGCACAAAACATTCGTCCATCGAGTCGGATTATACAAAACAATAAGTCCTGTAAAGTGTTATAAGTACTATGTGTTTAAACATATGATGCTGATTCGCACGAATAAACAAATTAAAACATTTACCAAAGAGCGGTTGCTAACGATGTCAGAAAAAGTGACTCGATTTGGATTTTTTCTCAAAATAATAATAATATTATCGAATAAAAAAGTATGTTGACAGTATGAAATAAAATACATAACAACATACGTCCGGTAACTCTTTTCGCAGTACTCGTTTCGAAATTAAAGACTCGGCTACCTACTCGTCCTGAAACATATCACTCGTACTGTAAAATTTGAGCTACCGGACCGGACCGTATTTAGAATAACTTTAATTACCATTTATGTTTTCATCAACACTAACAAGTATTTAAAATAACAAGTAATAATTTGTTTGTATTGTTTATTCATTATAATAATTCCATTTATTCACCAGAAACTTTTAAACGAAATAAAATCTAATCGACTAGAAATAACGGCAAAGTTGTGCTAGGCTCATCTGGCAACGTTGCAAATTATATAAATGGTTACTATGAGATTTTTACACATTGTTTTCGTCGCCCTCTGTCGAGTGGTAGCTTTATTAAATGTATTGTTGCTGCGATTTGGGTTATCTACGCGCGCGATTGGTGTCCAAGCTTTTCGCCGGCGTTTGACGGCCGACTGTTGGTGCGCCATCTCTTGTTCGCCGGCCGTTGGCCTGTTCGCTCCAAACAATAGCATGGGTCTATCTATATGTATTTAATCAATGTATCGGCGCTGCCGAGGACAGCGCCCTCGAAAGGGTACTAGCGGAGCGCTTTGAAAGCTCCGCTACAGTTTTTAATTTTTTTTAATTTTTCAAAGTCTGATTTTTTGGATATTTTCATTTTTTGGATTTTTTGGATTATCGGATTTCTTGAGTTTTGCATTTTTGGATTTTTTGAATTATTAGATTTCTTGAGTGTCTTGGGTTTATTGGATTTTGTGGATTGTTTGGATTTTTTAAAATTTGTAAATTCTTTAATTTTTTTGGATATTTTCGATTTTTTGGATTATTGGGTTTCTTGGGCTTTATTTACATTTTTGAGTTTCTTGAATTTATTCGATTTTGTGGATTGTTGCAATCTTTGAGATTTTTTGATTTCTTAAATTCTTCGATTTTTTTGGATATTTTGGATCTTTTATTCTGCCTTTGATTCATTTTGGATATTTTCGATTTTTTGGATTATTGCAGTCCTTGGGTTTTGCATTTTCTTTTAGATTTTTTGTATTTCTGGGTTTATTGGTTTTCTTGAATTTCTTGGATTTTGTGGATTGTTTGGATTTTTTAAAATTTGTAAATCCTTTCATTTTTTGGATATTTTTGATTTTTTGGATTATTGGATTTCTTGTGCTTTCCATTTTTTGGATTATTTGGATTTCTGGAATTATTGGATTTCTTGAGTTTCTTGATTAAATTTTGTGGATTGTTTCAATTTTTTAGATTTTTTGATTTTTTTAATTCTTCGATTTTTTGGATATTTTCGATTATTTTGACTATTGCATAGATTTTTAGGTTTAGGTAACATTTTTTGGATTTTCGGAATTATTGGATTTCTTGAGTGTCTTGGGTTTATTGGATTTTGTGGAATTTTTGTTTTTTTTTAGTTTTTTTGAATTTTTCAGCCTTTGATTTTTTGGATATTTTCATTTTTTGGATTTTTTGGATTATTGGATTTCTTGGGTTTTGCATTTTTGGATTTGAATTATTAGATTTCTTGAGTGTCTTGGGTTTATTGGATTTTGTGGATTGTTTGGATTTTTTAAAATTAGTAAATTCTTTTTGGATATTTTCGATTTTTTGGGTTATTGGATTTCTTGGGCTTTACATCTTTGAGTTTCTTGAATTTATTCGATTTTGTGGATTGTTTCAATCTTTCAGATTTTTTGATATCTTAAATTCTTTGATTTTTTTGGATATTTTGGATCTTTTATTTTGCCTTTGATTCTTTTTGGATATTTTCTTTTTCTTTGGATTATTGCAGTCCTTGGGTTTTGCATTTTTTTAGATTTTTTGGATTTTCTTGAATTTCTTAGATTTTGTGGATTGTTTGGATTTTTAAAATGTTTTAAATTCTTTCAGTTTTCTGGATATTTTCGATTTTTTGGATTATATTGGTTATCTTGGGCTTTGCATTATTTTGATTTCTGGAATTATTGGATTTCTTGAGTTTCTTGATTAAATTTTGTGGATTGTTTCAATTTTTTAGATTTTTTGATTTTCTTAATCCTTTGATTTTTTTGGGTACATATTTTCGATCTTTTTGATTATTGGATTACTTGAGTTTTGCATTTTCTGTTTTTATTTCTCTGAATTATTAGACTTCTTGGGTTTTGCATTTTTCGGATTTTTTGGAATTATAAGTCCGGCAACCACCGGCAACTGTCAAATAATATCTGGTAGATTTCCACTGTTTTTAAGTTAAGTTTACTAAGTTACATTAAATTAATAAAATCGTGGACTTGACGCAGGGAGACTTGTTTTATTCTTTTTTTTTTGTCTTAAATAAAAATTATGTCTTCTTTTTTACATACGGATCATTACATTTCAAACAATTTTTTTTAGAGATTAACCATATACTTAACAGACGTCCTAAAAGTTTGACCAAAACACCAGCCTTGAAGATTCCGTTTTAATAAATAGGAAAATAGGTAAATCAATTATCGATTATTTCAGATTAATCTCATTTATTAAAATGATAAATGTATAAGTGGTGAATTATGAGTCCATCCCAAAATCAAAATCTGCACGTTGCTGATTTATTTCCAAGAATATTAATAACCTTCATACAAAATATTCCTTGACATGCTAGGCTTTAGAGACGAAGGAGGCTCGTTTTAAAATTTTATATTAAACAATCGATAACAAATGTTAGACTTTGCAAAAACTTTAGAAAATCACGGATACTGACTAATGACATTCCTAATATTTTCAGGTTTTAATAAATCAAAATGGCCAATGAAGAACAACCCAAGGAAATAATAACCATTACCGATTCTGCGAAGATTGATGAAGATATGTCGGGTTTTTACCAGAAGACGACATTTTCTGATGTAAATTTAGTCTTGGCTAACAAGACCATCCCCGCACATAAAGTAGCTTTTTGACCCATTGATCAATAAGATCAATTTAATCAACTTTAAAATTTCAGATAGTTCTTGCGTCCAGGTGCAAATATTTTAAATCAATCATAACAGAAGATCCCAAACAAGTAAGCAACTCGTTATGAAATTTAAAAAAATCAATGTTCCATTTTAGTCGGAGATCTTTTTAAAGGACGTACCTCCAAAAGCTTTCGATGTCGTACTGAATTACATTTATACAGGTTGGACAAAAATCACTCCCTATTTTTTTAAGGATTTTTCTTCTCTAACAACTGTTACAGGATCTATTTTTATAAAGTCATCACAAGAAGACGAAATAGTGGACGTATTGCAGCTAGCACATAAATACTCACTTAAAAAACTGGAAAAAACAATAACCGTTAAAATGACTTCGATTATAAATATGTCGAACGTTTGTTTGCTTTTAAATAAGGCCGATGAGCTCGACATGGAGGAATTAAGGAAAATTTGTCTTGATTTTATAGATAAACATTTTCCGGAAATAATTGACACTAATTTTTTGAATGTTTTAACGCAAGTATGGTGGTATGCATGCTATATTTTTGATACTAGCGTTGTATTTGTTTCAGAATTCTATGGTTAAATTGCTGGAGAGAGATGTGGTTCCTGCCAACGAAATCGATATTTTTAAACTAGCAGCAAATTGGTGTAAAAATAATGTAGATACGGACAACTTAGTTATCGGATGTGTTCGTTTAAATGAGTTAACCGAAGACCATATTTTGGATTTAGTTTGGCCATCTAAGTTAATAGAAAGCGATGTATTAATGCATTCTCTTGTGAGTATCAGAAATAAGATACCGAACGAGCAACGTACGAATAAAACAAATAAATAAATGGAACCTCTAAAAACTGATCTAAAGTTATTTAGACCCAATTTCCCTCGCCTCCAAAATACAGTGCAAAACATATCTCGTTTTTTGGTAAAGTTGTAAAATTATCTGACAAAAGTTTGGACTTTCTAACGAATTTTTGAAAATTTTGGTCCCGAACCACGAACACGATTTTTTTTTTTAAACTTAGTTAGTTTTTCAGTAGGTACAAAGTACAAAATTTTGACTTTTCTTAGATCACCTTCAAAAGTTAGGTACTTACAGATATTGATTTCTAGAAGTTGTTTTCGGTTTCATTTTGTCGAAAATCCATTTTGTCATATTCGGGAATATACTTAAAATGTGGCAATTTTTAGGAATAAAGAAACTATATTTTTACTCTGAATATTTGAAAATCTCGATCCGAGGCCAAAAACATGCTATGTTTTTCGAATCAGCTCGTCGAGATCTACCTACTTCTCGCAATCTTTTCTGTATTTTAAGGAACTTTTAGGCAACTTTTCAAAAAGGGAGTTTTTTGTGGAGTTTGGATTCTGGAATTTTTTAGCTTCATTTCAGTTCGAAAATCACCAAAACTTCTAGCGTCTTTCCAAAATCGCCAATATAAATAAAATATTAGGGATTAAAGGATTAAAACAAAACTTTTAAAGCGAGAATTTCGAAAAACTATTTCAAATACTCAATTTTTCAATCCCTCCCCCTCTACGTCAAATTTTTTACTTTTTTTCATTTTTGGAAAATTACCGAAATATATTTTTTGTAAACTTAGACATATTAAGTTATTTTCAGTTTCATTTCTTCGAAAAGTCGTATAAATTCTAGTATTAAAAAAAATTGACTTTGAAACCGAATTTTTCGAAAATCTTGGTCCGACTCCATAAACACACCATGTTTTTGGTTTAGTTCAATTTTTCAGTATGAACTTTTTGACCGACTCTTTCGAGCATCGTCAAAAAATAACCAACGAATTTTTTCTATTACAGAACTCCAGAAGTTGTTTTTGTTTTTTGTTTAATTCTTATCATTTTGTCAAGCAATTTTTATAATCTTTAAAAAATTGGCTTTCAAATGGAATATTTCGAAAATTTTAGTCGCAGACCATCAAAACGAACAGCATCTAAGAACTAAATCAAGATAAAGAGAAGATAAAAGTGGTTCTGAAAAGTTTATTTTTTAATTGACACTAATTGTCCCTTTACGACAGACAACAAAGATTGTTTTGTAGGATACCAGAAGATGACAATATTGTTCAAAGAATAGTTTTATGGTGTGCATTACCATTAACAATTAGGTATACAATCAGTAAAAAATATCTTTTTACAAATTTTATGGGTCCAAGACAAAAATAATTCTTGTTAGAAATAGATGCACAATTTTCTTGATATTATTTGCGTCCTCTCAAAAAAACTAAAGTTTCCTGTTTGTTCTTCTGCTGAAGTACTGAAGGAATGTTGCTGTTATCAAGTTCTTGAAAGATATCTGTATTATTCACTTTTGTTTTTTTTTTTGATAATTTTTTAACTATTTCTGGTTTTATTGATATATCTATAAATTTAAAATTCTTCCGTCACTTCAGACTTCAAAATCTTCAAGGAAAATATTTTTTCTTTCGTAGTCCTATTACAATCTCATTTTTTATTAGTTTTGTTCAACTAACAAGTAACAACATTTCTATTTTATTTTCATTTATAACTGCAACTGTGACTCAAGATTTTATCAACAGGCTCTAAAATTTGCAAATTATTCTTCATAAAATCACTGATAAAACCTCATATAAATCGACACTTTCTGAAGAACTTTTAGAATATTTTTTCCCATTCGAAGAAAAACTTGAACTGGACATAGAAAATAAATTAAATAAAACGTAAAGTTGTTATCCGAGAAGTGGAGCTAAATCTGAATTTCAACACGGTATTTCTGTCGTAGGGCGCTTAATTTATTATCTATTATGGTAGACTGTGTGGTTTCTAAAATCAATTACAAAATGTTATTGTTATTATTCATTTGCAAAAAGTTAGAGACAGGACGTTTACTTTATCAAAATATATATTTACCTGTTGCTTTTAAATTTAATTGTCCACGCATTTAGTTTGTAAAGATTTTTTTTTATCTACACTCGCACTAATTAATGGAACATTTACTATGAAATATGGACATTTTAATTCCACTATAGTATCTTCATCTGTAGTACCATACGGATTAGCGTCTAGGAAACCATACTTCTTGCGAAGAAAAAAAAAACAGTCCGGAATTGGGCATATACATATATATGAAAATAATTTGGCAACATTAACTTTTTTTATTTTCGCAATGTATCTTTTATTTTTTTCGAAATAAACCTTTTTGTTTTTATTCGTTTTTATTACATTATGTTGATATTCATCGGAAATCTACAAGTATGTATCGTAAGAAAGAATGTGTGAATTGTGCGAGTAATAAATTAAAATCTGAAACAAATCATTACGTTTATAGATTAAAGATACATTTTTTTCTTTTCTTTTTATGATTCACGATGGTACGATTTGAGCAAAGTAGTGTGTAGTACATTGCGTACCGAATCAATGTTTAAATATGTTCATATGAAGCGATTGTGATCCTTTTTAATTTGGGTGGCGACATCTAGAAATATTTTAGGCAACGACCACCGATGACGACTTAAAATTCGGGTCAGAAACATTCAAGGTGCCGACAAGAGTTTTTCCTACTGGATGATTCCTATACTGTGCTTCAGTGTTGAGCCCGTCTTAAACTGCGTAAAATCTAAACAAAATGCTGGAAAGTGACGAGACTGTGACTATTACAGACACCACCGAGTTACTCGGAGATGTCGCATCTCTCTACCTCAACCAGAAATTTTCTGATATTACGTTGCTCGTCGATGGTCAAAAGCTATATGCTCACAAGGTTAGTCTACAATTACTTGGTATGAGTTACCAAAAATGTATTAGAAGTAAATTCACCACGAAATGTGACAGGGGCGGGGCTCATGTTGCGCAACTTGTAGTCTGGCTAGCAGTGGCGTACCATCGATGTATTAAGAAGGGAGACTCTGTTGAGTTATATTTCTTTTAAATACAATTTAAAAAAAGAACATATACAAAAAAAAATAGAGACAACCATATAACAAAAATAAATTTGTTTGATAAAAAATAGATGAAAAATTTTCGTCTAATTAGTGACTTTCGGTATAGGTTTTGTTTTTGTCGGTGTAGAGAAGCTTGATTTTTCCTCAGATTTGACTTTTCCTTGCTCTTTTACAATGCTGTGATACGCGTTTTTCGAAATTCTAGTAGCTGCCCTACAGTAAGTAAACATTTTCACTTGATTTAAAATCCAAAAAAGGCGGTAACGCACTGTAAATTGACGGATTTTTTCTCAGAAGACTTCTTATTTTGTAATATAACAAATTACGACACTTTATTTTTACCAAAAAAAAAAAAGACCAGAAGCAAAATTGTCTTGAAAAAGACAGATCTCTTAAAAACGAACTTCCAAAACACAAACGACCAACAAAGCAAAAAGACAACGAAACGTGGAAAAGCAGTCAACAAGCACGAGAGACAGGAAGATAAATGTAGACAAGAAGAAAAAGACGAGACGAGACAAGGAATGTGAGACAGGCAATGAGACGTTAACTTATTTGGACAGTTTCTTTTCTTTTCAATAGGATTCCTATTTCTTGAAAGTAGTTAAGTGATTTTGACTTTGTTGGTGTTTTCTGTTTTAAACAATATTATTCATTTTGTATCATAATACGAAGACCAAACCAAAACTGTGTTCGGTGCACTCCCACCTGCTGTACTCTTTCGTGGTGAAACCTACTCTACACACTTTAGGTGATTCTGGCCGTGAGGAGTAAATACTTTGAGTCTATACTTTCCGAAGATCCGCAAAACACAAACCAGGTAAAAGATTTGAGGATTTGTTGCAAAATAACCCTTACTATAAAAATTTCAGACCGAAATAACAATAACCGGTGTGCCTTTTGACACTTTACGTGGTCTATTAAAATACATTTATACAGGTGGACCATCAGTTTTTACAACAGAACCAGGTTTATGGATAAATTTCAGATACCATCGATGTTGATTCAACCCCTCAGTTACTTGAATTTGCCCATCAACATTCATTAACAGACTTCCAAACTACCATCGTTAAAAAACTAAAACCACTTCTAAATATGAAAAATATTTGCGCCGTCCTCAACACTGCCAATCTCTACGATTTAGAAGAACTGCTCGAAGCCTGCTATTCTTTCATGGACCTTAACGCATCTGAAGTTGTCACCAGTGACTGTTTCACTCATCTGTCCCAAGTAAAACCAAAGTACATTATGACCTCGATAATCCGAATTAATTGGGGAAAAGGTGTGTTCGGATTAGCGATTTGTTAGAATCAGCGAATTTCCCAAAAATCTGAAAGGGAATTGAATAACAACTTCATACACTGTTGAAAACAAACTTCAAGAAATAAACCTTAATTTTTTTAAACAGAAATAAAGTATTCTTAGGCAACAATGGATAATTGATACATTCGAAAAAAAATTACTGCGTGATCATAAACACGCTATATTTTTGGAATCAACACGTAGGGATTTGTTTGTATTCCTGAATTTTTTCAGAATTTTTAGACGAATGAAATTTTCCAATATGTGTTACCTACTTATGCAAATTTCGACTCATTCTCAACGATTTTCGAAATTTAACTAAATACATTTTCTTCTACATTTTTAAACCGTTTATCCAGAATCGTCCATTGAAATATCGAGATTTTGAAAAATTTCAAAAAATTCAATACAACATGTGCACAGAGGAAATCTTGCGTCATTTTTGCAAGTAGGTGCATATTTTCAAGTTCAGTTCGGATTGCAGAGTTTTTGTTCGGATTAAAGAGACATCGACTTCAACTAGTCTCTGGTCGGATTACTGGATGTTCGGATAATCGTGGGTTCGGATTATAGAGGTCATACTGTAGTGTTAATGTTTACACACGTTATACTTTTGTTACAGAAATCGATGATTCAACTTTTACAACGCAATAGTTTTATTGTTCCTGAAATCGAAATTTTCAAAAGCGTGGCTAAGTGGTGCAAAATTAACAACGATGTCGATGATTTAGTTATTCAGTGTGTTCGTTTATCGTCGATGACTGTCGTGGACATAGTAACTACAGTCTGGCCTTCGAAACTATTCGACTGTGAAAAGTTGTTAGAAGCCATTGCCGAGATCGTTGGTGCCAAAAGAAAAACTTCCATTTCTAGAGGGTTCTATCGTAAGATTTTTTCTCCAAATTCGGGATAAAAATAAAATGAGAGTTTTAAGTTTTGGGCGAAAATCTAGCAACTGCTGAACACAGCGCTGAAGTGATTCTCGGAAAAAATACATCTTGGTTGTTGACAGGCGATGGAAACATAGAAAGTAACTATGCATACCACGGTATAGACGGTGAAAGTGGAATTATTGTGAAGCTTGGTACTCCATCTTTTGTTAACCATTTCAAAATGAGACTCTGGGATGGGGATACCCGGTACGTACTAAAATAGTATATACAGTTTTAAGAAAATTCGTTGTAGTTCTTATTCTTATTACATTTCGGTTTCTCTTGATCAGAAGAATTGGAGAAGAGTTATCGACTACAGTGGTTTTAGTTGTGGTTCAGACCAGGTTCTGTTTTTTAGTCAGCAGATGGCTCAGTACATAAAAATTGTAGGGACGCAAAATACAGCCAACCAAGTAAGAATATAAACACTACTCACGTCATTTATTCACTTTTAAATTAGGATTTTCACATCATATCTTTCGAAGCATATTTCAAAAGTGATATTCCTACAATTAGAAATGGTATCATTTGCCCCAATTATAATGTTGCAACTTCAGACAAGAAAGCGATTGTTATTGAAGGGTATGTAAGAATACATGTAGAATAATAAAAATAATAGTTACGATCATTTTCTAAGAGAACCTCCGTCTCAGTTTCATGGTGATTTAGATGCCTATCACGTAATAGATAGTGGAACTATTACAATACAACTGGGTACCTTAGTGCTATCTTAAATTTTTTTTTGTAAAAATTACTAATCTGCAGCTCAACCTTACATGATTTCAACAATGAAATTTTTCTTGGATGAAGCGGATGGTTACAGATACTATAGATATTTTGTTGAAACTTCTGTCAATTATTCAGATTGGGAGATTGCTGTTGATCGAAGAAATGAAGATTGCAAGTGTTGGCAAAATCTTCGTTTTAAAGAAAGGGCGGTAGTTTTCATCAGGATAACTGGAACTGACGACTCTTTGAGCAACGTGAGTAGTATTAAAATGTTTGAATGTTTGAACTATTGAACCGTTTTCGCTTCTAAAATTTTAGATATTTTTGGTGTCGCGCTTCGAATGTCCCTCCGAGATGTGATGGAAATAACTGAAATATCTGGCCATTGCTAACACGGTGTCTACAAAACGCATGCTTTATATGACAAATATTAAAATAAATTTGTCACACACACACACGTGATTTTTAATAATTGTATTCGATAACTAAAAATAAAAATAAAGCTGTTAATCATAGGAGTCAATATTTAGAATGGGGTTAAATGTGGTCTGTAATTCAAAAACATTCTGGAACGTAACACAGACTCTTTCGTTTTCACTTGTGTTGAGAAAACAAAAAATCAGCTTATGTTGTAATTGAGGTTTATTACTAACTTCAATACGAATACGAAAATGTACGTGAAAATTAATATTTGATATCAAGCAAAGACTTGAAAGCTGATGAACGGGTCAGTGTACTAACTGTAAATTGTTGAGCATGAGTTTGTTGTTGTGAGACCAAGATGAAAGGAGTTACAGATTTTTTTTTCGAAACATTTCCTGCGGTAGATCTTGGCAAAATCTTGAGTTTAAGGGAAGAGCGATGGTTTTTATTAGGACTACTGGGACACATATAGTATAGCATATCTGAAGAATAACGTCGAAAAACAGAAAATCAAATTCCTGTACAATGTTGACTCATAATCTCGAGAAATACTGCAAGACGATAGATTTGCAACAGAATAAAGATTTGCGTCAGTGGTGTTTTTTGTTGTTTTTTAATAAATAAAAATTCGAATCATAATAGGAATTCCACTCGAGAAATCGTGCAGACTGCGAAACTAATTCTCGTGACAAACAGTTTAACAATAAATTGTTTATATGTTTCTAAATTTGTGACACTTGTGGCATTTGCAAGATGAAGACGAAAATGAAGTTTTCCTCAGCAGTCACGGACGAAGCTTTGGAATTAAGCTATCAATAAAGTGGTGCCAGCAAAATCCAAGCGTTCATATGATAAAGAGTATACGAATTTTTGTGAATGGGGGAAACGGCATGCAAAAAAAGTGGGCGAAAGAATAATTTTGGCTTATAATTCGGAACGGTCTAAAAATGCTAAATTTTCGTCATTATGGTCGTATTATTACCAACTGAAAAAAATGTTATTTATGAAGGAAAATATTGATATAATCAGGCTCGTGACATCGCAATGATTTTTCATGAGGTTTAAACTATTCATTGTTATAGATTTCATGAAGTACTACTTCTCGTAAAACAACAATCTGTAGGGTACAGACCAAAGAAATCCAAGGTCTTCACACTCGAAGTGGGAGTGAACACGTTTTCAATAATTCCCAGAAAAATTACACATTTTTTAGGCCTTCGAAGTCTAGAAGAATTCACGAGTCATAGTTTTAGGCGTTCAGGTGCAAGGTGCAACTCTTCTAGCAGATTCTGAAGAAGATGTAACAGTGTACCTTCGCAGGACATTTTGGATCAATATGTACCGTAAAAAGAATCTCTGGATATAACGAAATGTACTTTTTACAAAGTACCTACTATAAAAAACTCCTTTCTCGATAAAGATGAGCCTACTTGAAATATTTGTCTTGGTATCAAGTATAGAAACCAATAAAGATGAGCCAGTATTTTCTACCCCACCAATATTCAAGTTCATCAATTCCCTACACCTACATACGTCTGCGACTCCCAACCTACAATAAATCAAAATTTATACCTAATATTGTCAGGAAAATGAAAGCTTAGCTGAATCATCAAATACTGTCCATCAGGAGCATTTGTCTGAAATTCTTCAATATTTCTCCTTTTTCTTTGCTTTGTATCCTTTACAAAATATGACAATATGACTTCCTCATTGATTGCTCATACTTTCCATTTTTCGCTCCACGTGTTAAATTCAACAAATGCTTTTTAGTGATGTTTTTTAGATTTCGACCTCTCCAAGTTCTTTTCGAGACTAGTACCATTTCTCCGCAGCTATTTTTAGGATTTTTGAAATAAATATTTATTTAACTAACCTTAAAGCAAGTATTTCGAAATTCTTAAAAATAAGTTTTCGAATGAGCTCTTCACGATCTGTCTCAGAATTTTTTGGGGATTTTTAGGCCATTTTTTTAAAAGCACAAGTTTTCAATACTTCCTTTTGAAAATTGCGATCTTTTCGAATATCTTCAAAAATTACTTACAGAGATATTTTGGTAGATTTCGACTTCTTGAAGTTATTTTTGGCTTCGTTTCTTTAAAAATTCCTACCATTTCTCCAGGATTGCCAATATAAAATATGTATGTGAATTTTTAGGATTTTTTTTATGTACTATTTAACTATGAAACCCAACATTTCGAAATTCTTAAAAATATATTTTAAAAATCAAATCGTCGCGATCTGTGTACCAGAATTTTTTGTGGATTTTTACGCAACTTTGTCGATAACTCAATTTTTCAATATTCCTTCCTTTTGATAATTTCGACCTTTTTTCGGTCACCTTCACAAATTACCTACAAAGATTTTTGTGAAGGTACAATTAAACCTCTCGAAGTTTTTCTCATTTTCATTTCGTCGAAAATTCAGCCATTTCTCCAAAATCGTCATTAGTGAAATTTTTTTATGATTTTTAAAAAGTACAACCTTCAAATCAAATATTTCGAAAATCTTGGTCCGAGCCTTTGTTTTCGGATCAGGTACTCTCCTTTTTGAAAAATTCGATCTCTTTTCGACCACCTTCGAAAGTTATTTTCTACTTCATTTCTTCGAAAATCCGTACTATTGTTCCAGAATCACCAATTTAAACTACAGAATTATTATTTTTTAATTTGACTTTCATACCGAATATTTCGAAAATTTTGGTGTGACCCCATAAATATGCCATATTTTTCGAATCAGTGTTTGAGTTGTATATCCCATAATTTTTTGTGAATTTTTAGGGCATTTTTCAATAGCTCAATTTTTAAATACATACTCCCCAATATGAATTTTTTTACATTTGCTTGAGCACTTTCGAAAATTACCTACAGGGATTTGTTTGTAGATTTCGACTTCTCGAATTTATTTTCGGTTTCAGTTCGAAAATGTTGATCCGATGCCATAACTGTGCTATGTTTTTCGAATCAGCTTCTCGAGATTTTGTTGTGAATTTTTATGCAACTGTTTCAAACTCAATTTTTCAATACTTTTCCCATTTTGAAAATTTCGACATGTTTCTAAAACTTATTGTTGTCTTCATTTCTTCGAAAATCTGAAAATTTCAATTAGGATTTAAAAAATTTGGACTTTCTAACCGAATTTTTGAAAATTTTTGTCTCGAACCGCCAACACTCTATTTTTCAAAAATTTAGGTTTTCAGTAGGTACAAAACACAAAATTAGACTTTTTTTCGATCACTTTCAGAAGTTAAGTACTTACAGATATTTTTTTACAGATACTGATTTCTAGAAGTTGTTTTCGGTTTCATTTTTTCGAAAATCCGTTTTGCCATATTCGGGAATATACTTAAAATGTGGCGATTTTTAGGAATAAAGATAATATATTTTTATACTGAATATATCTGAAAATCTCGGTCCGAGGTTATAAACATGCTATGTTTTTCGAATTAGATCGTCGAGATCTACTTCTCAGAATTTTTTCTGTATTTTAAGTAACTTTTAGGCAACGTTCTGAAAAGCTCAAATTTTCAGTACTAAACAATTTTGAAAGTTTCGATCACTTGCGAAAATGACCTACAGAAATTTTTTTATAGATTTCGACTTGTAGAATTCATTTTCGGTGTCATTTCTTCGAAAATTCATTCTTCCAGAATAGCCAATATAACATACATAATTTTTAGGATTAAAAAAAAATTACTTTCAAACCGAATCTTCGAAACCCTCGGTCCAAGGCCAAAAACACCGTGTTTTTTGAATCACTTCGTCGAAATCAGTTTGTGTTCCAGAATTTTTTTTTTTTTTGATGTTTAAGCAACCTATTCCTAAACTCATTTATTCAGTACTCCCCCTTCTTAAAATTCTCTCCTTTTTTCGTCCGCATTCGAAAATCACCTGGAGGGATTTTTTTGTGGAGTTTGGTATCTGGAAGTTTTTTTAGCTTCATTTCAGTTCGAAAATTACCAAAACTCCTAGCGTCTTTCCAAAATCGCCAATATAAATAAAATATTAAGGATTAGAGGATTAAAAAAAATACTTTTAAAGCGAGAATTTCAAAAAACTATTTCAAATACTCAATTTTTCAATCCGCCCCTCTACGTCAAACTTTTTACTTTTTTTCATTTTTGGAAAATTACCGAAACATATTTTTTGTAAACTTCGACATATGAAGTTATTTTCAGTTTCATTTCTTCGAAAAGTCGTATAAATTCTAGTATTAAAAAAAATGACTTTGAAACCGAATTTTTCGAAAATCTTGGTCCGACTCCATAAACACACCATGTTTTTTGATTTACTTCAATTTTTCACTATGAACTTTTTGACCGACTCTTTTTCGAGCATCGTCAACGTCTTTTTTCTATTATAGAACTCCAGAAGTTGTTTTTTTTTAATTCTTATTTTGTCAAGCAATTTTTATAATCTTTAAAAATTTGGCTTTCAAACGGAATATTTCGAAAATCTTAGTCGCAGACCATCAAAACGAACAGCATCTAAGAACTAAATGAAGATTAAGAGTAGATAAAAGTGGTTCTGAAGAGTTTCTTTTTTAATTGACTGACACTAATTGTCCCTTTACGACAGACAACAAAGATTGTTTTGTAGGATACCAAAAGAGGGCAATATTATTCAAAGAATAGTTTTACGGTGTGCATTACCATTAACCATTAGGTATACCATTAGTAAAAAATATCTTTTCACAATATTTTATGGGTCCAAGACAAAAATAATTCTTGTTAGAAATACTCGTAGATACACAATTTTCTTGATATTATTTGCGTCCTCTCAAAAAAACTAAAGTTTCCTGTTTGTTCTTCTGCTGAAGTACTGAAGGAATGTTGCTGTCATAGGACTTCAAAATATTTTTTCTTTTGTAGTCCTATGACAATCTCATTTTTTATTAGTTTTGCTCAACTAACAAGTAACAACATTTCTATTTTATTTTCATTTATAATTGCAACTGTGACTCAAGATTTTATCAACAGCCTCTAAAATTTGCAAATTATTCTTCATAAAATCATTGGTAAAACCTATTATAAATCGATACTTTCTAAAGAACTTTTAGAATATTTTCTCCCAATCGAAGAAAAAAATTTGAAAATTTGAACTGGACATAGAAAATAAATTAAATAAAACGTAAAGTTGTTATCCGAAAAGTGGGGCTAAATCTGAATTTCAACACGGTATTTCTGTCGTAGGGCGCTGAATTTATTATTTATGATGGTAGACTGTGTGGTTTCTAAAATCAATTGCAAAATATTATTGTAAGTATTCATTTGCACAAAGTTAGAAACAGGACTTTTACTCTATCAAAATATTTACCTGTTGTTTTTAAAATTGTCCACGCATTTAGTTTTTAAAGATTACTAATTTATTGTTCATTTACTATGACTATGAATATAGTATCTTCATCTGTAGTACCATATGAATTAGTGTCTAGGAAACCATATTAAGAAATATGGTGTTTTTTGTTCACAAGAGTGAACAAAAAAAAAAACTTAGTCCGGAATTGGGCATATAACAATATATGCCAGAGTTAAATTTACAAATCCCAAAGATGAAAAAAATTATAGAATGAAAATAATTTGGCAACATTAACTTTTTTCATTTTCGCAATGTATTTTTTATTTTTTTCGAAATAAACCTTTTTGTTTTTATACGTATTTATTACATTATTTTGATATTTATCACAAAACTACAAGTATCCTAAGAAAGAATGTGTGAACTGTGCTAGTAATAAATTAAAACCTGAAACAAATCATTACGTTTATACATAGATTAAAGATAAATTTCTTTCTTTTATTTTTGTGATTCACGATGGTACGATTTGAGCAAAGTAGTGTGTAGTACATTGCGTACACGAATCAATGTTTAAATTTTCATGATGTGATTGTGATCCTTTTTAAATTGCGTGGCGACATCTAGAAATATTTTAGGCAACGACCACCGATGACGACTTAAAATTCGGGTCGGAAACATCCAAGGCGCCGACACGAGTTATTCGTATTCATCGTATTGAAGGATTTCTATGTTGTGATTCAGTGTTGAGCTCGTCTTATTAAACTGTCTAAAATCCAGAGATATGTAAAAGACTAGATACAGACATTTAATGTTCTCGTGGACATACGTTTAGGGCCAAGATGTCACTGTACGTTTATATCTCCCTCTTTTTCTCTAGCACGTATAAAGGTAACCCGATATCTGAAGGTCTCGCTCTGTACGGCGCAACCAATCAGTTGGCGCAACGTTTGTCGTTGATGCCGTTCTTGTGTTTGTGCCGGTCCCTGTCAGACCACTCAGACTGTGGGTGGTTATGATTATTTATAATTGCCGCCATTAGAACGGGCCAATAACAAGACAACCACCTTTTAGAGAGTGATCGATGTAGCCTACACTTGGCATTCCATAGTACTGGTGCTGATATAGAAAAGGATAGGCGACACAAAGTATTGCTACTCTTAGATCATAGATGTTGGCCCTAGATCGGGAAAGCTATAACCGCATCTGTCTTTTACATATCTCTGGTAAAATCTAAACAAAATGCTGGAAAGTGACGAGACTGTGACTATTACAGACACCACCGAGTTACTCGGAGATGTCACATCTCTCTACCTCAACCAGAAATTTTCTGATATTACGTTGCTAGTCGATGACCAAAAGCTATACGCTCACAAGGTTAGTTTACAATTACTTGGTATGAGTTACCAAAAATGTATTAGAAGAAATTTCACCACGAAAGGTGACAGGGGCGGGGCTCAAGGTGCGCAACTTGTAGTCTGGCTAGCAGTGGCGTAACATCGATGTATTGAGAAGGGAGGCTCGGCTGTGTTTTATTTCTTTTAAAGACAATTAAAAAAAGAACATGTACAAAAAAAAATAGAGACAACCATATAATACAAATAAATTTGTTTGATAAAAAATCGTTCAAAAATAAAAATAAAAATGTTATCAGGTATTGAAATGAAAATTGGCGAATGATTTTCTCAAAATTTTCGTCTAATTAGTGACTTTCGGTACAGGTTTTATTTTTATCAGTGTAGAGAAGCTTGATTTTTCTTCAGAATTGACTTTTCCTTGCTCTTTTGCAATGCTGTGATATGCGTTTATCTAAATTCCAGTAGCCACCCTGACACGTTCTCTATAATTTGCTATGGGAATTGTAGTTCCTTCTTCAGTTTCTTATTTCATGAAATGCATGATCCCTGCCATTATTTCTCTATTTTGAAAATGAAGGGGTTTTGCTAGTTTTTGAAGTGAACATCTTCACTTAATTTAAAATCCAAAAAAGGCAGTAACGTACTGTAAATTGACGGTTTTTTTTTCAAAACACTTTATTTTGTAATACAACAAATTACAACACTTTATATTTACCAAAAAAAGAACAGAAGTCAAATTATCTTGTAAAAGACAGATTTCTTAAAAACGAACTTCCAAAACACAAACGACCAACAAAGCAAAAACACAACGAAACGCGGGAAAGCAGTCAACAAGCACGAGACAAAGGAAGATAAATGTAGACAAGAAAAGACGAGACGAGACAAGAAAAGGAGAAGACGGGCAATGAGACGTTAAATTATTTGGACAGTTTCTTTTATTGTCAATAGGATTCCTATTTCTTGAAAATAGTTACGTGATTTTGACTTTGTTGGTGTTTTCTGTTTTAAACAACAATTTTATTCATTTCATATTATTATAGGGCATTAACAAATCTTTAAATTCGCTTTCTATAACGTGTTGTGAAATATCCTGTTTAATTGGGGTTGCTGCGGCAGCATGTGCAAGCGTTGTTAGAAGGAAGCGAGTCCGAAGTCAAGCTGAGTTGCATTTCCTTTTCCGCGATTGCTAAGTATCGACTCAATCAAAATTAAGGAGGTCATGTCATTACTCCGCAACTATGGCCGGTCACATGACTATAGTTGTCAATATATAACTTTTGGCTCGCACCTGAAGAAGTTGTTGTATTAGTTGTATTTGTATTTGTAGTTGAAGAAGTAGTTGTAGTTGTAGCAGACAAGGGATAATTGTAACCAACACCCGTACCAGCGACATTTCCTTCTAATAAATTTGGTATACTGCCCAATCTGTTTGAATTGCCAACCCCTACGCGCAACAAACGTCAACGCTAATAAAATATTAGAAAACTGGTATTCTTATTAACGCCAACAATATTTTAATATTTCAAAGTATGTAATAATATTTTGAATACCTCTCGGATTATACTCAGTATGTTTTTAAATTTTCATCCCCGCTGCCACTGCTTTCACGACATCCGTAAGACCAAACCAAAACTGTGTTTGGCGCACTTCCACCTGCTGGACCCTTTCGTGGTGAAACCTACTCCACACTTTAGGTGATTCTGGCCGTGAGGAGTAAATACTTTGAGTCTATACTTTACGAAGATCCGCAAAACACAAACCAGGTAAAAGATTTGAGAATTTTTTGCAAAATAATCTTACACAAAAATTTTAGACCGAAATAACAATAACCGATATGCCTTTTGACGCTTTACGTGGTCTATTAAAATACATTTATACAGGTGAGCCATCAGTTTTTACAACAGAACCAGATTCATGGATAAATTTCAGATACCATCGATGTCGATTCAACACCTCAGATATTTGAATTTGCCCATCAACATTCATTAACAGATTTACAAACTACCATCGTTAAAAAACTAAAACCCCTTCTAAATTTGAAAAATATTTGCGCCGTCCTCAACACTGCCAATCTCTACAATTTAGAAGAACTGCTCGTAGCCTGCTATTCTTTCATGGACGTTTACGCACCTGAAGTCGTCACCAGTGACTGTTTCACCGACCTGTCCCAAGTAAAACCAAAGTACAGTATAACCTCGATAATCCGAATTAATTGGGGAAAAGGTGTGTCGGATTAGCGATTTGTTAGAATCCGCGAATTTCCCAAAAATCTGAAAGGGAATTGAATAACAACTTCATACACTGGTGAAAAGAAACTTCAAGAAATAAACCTTAATTTTATTAAACAGGAATAAAGTAATTTTAAGCAACAATGGATAATTGATACATTCGAAAAAAATATTATTCCGTGACCATAAACACGCTATATTTTTGTAATCAACACGTAGGGATTTATTTATATTCCTGAATTTTTTGAGAATGTTTATATGAAATTTTCCATTATGTATTCGTATTACCGCCTTATGCAAATTTCGACCCATTCTCGACGATTTTCGAAATTTAAGTAAATACTAAGGTTCTTGTAGATTTTGGGCCGCAGAAATAACTTCTGGCTTCATTCATTTCTTCGATAACCTAAACCGTTTTCCAGAATCGTCTATTGAAATATACAAATTGTAAAAATTAAAAGGAAAATCGAATTTCACACCGAATTTTCCGAAAATATTGCCCCGTTACCATAAGCATACTATATTTTTGGAATCAGCACGTCGGGATATATATTCCTGAATTTTTTCAGAACTTTTACAACTTTTTCAAAAATGAAATTTTCCCTCATGCAAAGTTCGACCCATTTTGGACAATTTTCGAAATTTAATACTTTTTCTTCGATAACTTCCCTTTTTTCCAGAATTCTTTGATTCAGTGCATTGAAATATCGCAAATTTTAAAAATTTCAAAAAATTCGATGCAACCTGTGTACAAAGAAGATCTTGTGTCATTTTTGCAAGTAGGTACATGGTGCATGTTTTCAAGTTCAGTTCGGATTATAGAGTTTTTGTTCGGATTAAAGAGACATCAACTTCAACTAGCCTCTGGTAGGATTACTGGATATTCGGATAATCGTGGGTTCGGATCATAGAGGTCATACTGTAGTGTTAATATTTACACACGTTATACTTTTGTTACAGAAATCGATGATTCAACTTTTACAACGCAATAGTTTTACTGCTCCTGAAATCGAAATTTTCAAAAGCGTGACTAAGTGGTGCAAAATTAACAACGTTGTTGAAGATTTAGTTATACAGTGTGTTCGTTTATCGTGGATGACAGCCGAGGACATCGTAACTACAGTCTGGCCTTCGAAACTATTCGACTGTGAAAAGTTGTTACAGGCCATTGCCGAGATCGTGGGCGCCAAAACAAAAACTTCCCCTTCAAGAGGGTTCTATCGTAAGAATTTTTCTACAAATTCGGGATAAAAATAAAATGAGAGTTTTTAAGTTGTGGGTGAAAATCTAGCAACTGCTGAACACAACGCTGAAGTGATTCTTGGAAAAAATACATCTTGGTTGTTGACAGGCGATGGAAACATAAGAAGTAAATATGCATACCACGGTATAGACGGTAAAAGTGGAATTATTGTGAAGCTTGGTACTCCATGTTTTGTTAACCACTTCAAAATGAGACTATGGGACGGGGATACCCGGTACGTACTAAAATATTATTTACAGTTTTAAGAAAATTCGTTTTAGGTCTTATTCTTATTACATTTCGGTTTCTCTTGATCAGAAGAATTGGAGAAGAGTTATTGACTACAGTCGTATTAGGTGTGGTTCAGACCAGGTTCTGTTTTTCATTCAGCAGATGGCTCAGTATATAAAAATTGTAGGGACGCAAAATACAGCCAACGAAGTAAGAATATAAATAGTACTCAGGTCATTTATTTACTTTTAAATTAGGATTTTCACATCATATCTTTCGAAGCATATTTCAAAAGTGATATACCTACAATTAGAAATGGTATTATTTGCCCCAATTACAATGTTGCAACTTTAGACAAGAAAGCGATTATTATTTAAGGGTAAGCGAAAGAGTACATGTAGAATAATAATAATATATACGATCTGTGTACCAGAATTTTTGTGGATTTTTACGCAACTTTGTCGATAACTCAATTTTTCAATATTCCTTCCTTTTGATAATTTCGACCTTTCTTCGGTCACCTTCACAAATTCCCTACAAAGATTTTTGTGAAGGTACAATTAAACCTCTCCAAGTTTTTCTCATTTTCATTTCTCCAAAATCGTCATTAGTGAAATTTTTTTATGATTTTTAAAAAATACAACCTTCAAATCAAATATTTCGAAAATCTTGGTCCGAGCCTTTGTTTTCGAATCAGCTCTTCGAGATCTATATTCCACTATTTGTTCTGAATTTGAAGACAGCTTTGTTAAGTTCGATTTTTTAGTAGGTACTTTCCTTTTTGAAAAATTCGATCTCTTTTCGACCACCTTCGAAAAGAAGCTAAAGAAGTTTTTTTTTTATTTCGACCTCTACAAGTTATTTTCTACTTCATTTCTTCGAAAATCCGTACTATTTTTCCAGAATCACCAATTTAAACTACAGAATTATTATTTTTTAATTTGACTTTCAAATCGAATATTTCGAAAATCTTGGTGTGACCCCATAAATATGCCATATTTTTCGAATCAGTGTTTGAGTTGTATAAACCATAATTTTTTGTGAATTTTTAGGGCATTTTTCAATAGCTCAGTTTTTAAATACATACTCCCCAATATGAATTTTTTTACATTTGCTTGAGCACTTTCGAAAATTACCTACAGGGATTTGTTTGTAGGATTTCGACTTCTCGAATTTATTTTCGGCTTCAGTTCAGTAATACTTTTTATCACTTTTTAAAGTCGCCAACATAAAATGTGGCAATTTTGGAACAAAATTTGACTTTCATGCTGAATATTTCGAAAATCTCGATCCGAGACCATAACCATATTTTGTTTCTCGAATCTGCTTCTCGAGATTAATTGTGAATTTTTAGGCAACTTTTTCAAACTCAATTTTTCAATACCCTTCCCATTTTGAAAATGTCGACATTTTTTATCACCTTCGAAATTACCTACAATGATTTTTTGTAGATTTCAACCTCTAAAACTCATTGTTGTCTTCATTTCTTCGAAAATCTGACAATATCAATTTGGACTTTCTAACCGGATTTTTGAAAATTTTTGTCCCGAACCGCGAACACGCTATTTTTCAAAAATTTAGCTTTTCAGTAGGCACAAAATTTTGACTTTTTTTCAATCACCTTAAGAAGTTAAGTACATACAGATATTTTTTTACAGATACTGATTTCTAGAAGTTGTTTTCGGTTTCATTTTTTCGAAAATCCATTTTGCCATATTCGGCAATATACTTAAAATGTGTCAATTTTTAGGAATAAAAATAATATATTTTTACACTGAATATTCGAAAATCTCATTCTGAGGCTATGAACATGCTATGTTTTTCGAATTAGATCGTCGAGATCTATTTCTCAGATTTTTTCTGTATTTTAAGTAACTTTTAGGCAATTTTTTGCAAAGCTCAAATTTTCAATACCAAACAATTTTGAACATTTCGACCACTTGCGAAAATAACCTACAGAAGTTTTTTTTTAGGTTACGACTTGTAGAATTCATTTTCGGTGTCATTTCTTCGAAAATTCATTCTTCCAGAATCGCCAATATAACATACATAATTTTTAGGATTAAAAAAATGGCTTTCAAACCGAATCTTCAAAAATCTCGGTCCAAGGCCAAAAACATCGTGTTTTTTGAATCAGCTCGTCGAAATCAGTTTATGTTTCAGAATTATTTTTTTTTATGTTTAAGTAACTTCTTCCTAAACTCAATTACTGAATACTCATCCGCCTTCTTAAAATTCTCCCCATTTTTTGCCCACAATCGAAAATCACCTAGAGGGATTTTTTGTGGAGTTTGGAATCTGGAAGTTTTTTTAGCTTCATTTCAGTTCGAAAATTACTTAAACTCCTAGCGTCTTTCCAAAATCGCCAATATAAATTAAATATTAGGGATTAAAGGATTAAAAAAAAACCTTTTAAAGCGAGAGTTTCGAAAAACTATTTCAAATACTCATTTTTCAATCTCTCCCCCTCTACGTCAAACTCTTTAATTTTTTTCATTTTTGGAAAATTACCGAAACATATTTTTTGTAAACTTCGACATATGAAGTTATTTTCAGTTTCATTTCTTCGAAAAGTCGTATAAATTCTAGTATTAAAAAAAATGACTTTGAAACCCAATTTTTCGAAAATCTCCATAAACACACCATGTTTTTCGGTTTAGTTCAATTTTTCAGTATGAACTTTTTGACCGACTCTTTTTCGAGCATCGTCAACGTCTTTTTTTCTCTTACAGAACTCCAGAAGTTGTTTTTGTTTTTTTTTTAATTCTTATCATTTTGTCAAGCAATTTTTATAATCTTTAAAAATTTGGCTTTCAAACGGAATTATTCGAAAATCTTAGTCGCAGACCATCAAAACGAACAGTATCTAAGAACTAAATGAAGATAAAGAGAGGATAAAAGTAGTTTTGCAAAGTTTCTTTTTTAATTGACACTAATTGTCCGTTTACGACAGACAACAAAGATTGTTTTGTAGGATACCAAAAGATGGCAATATTATTCAAAGAATAGTTTTATGGTGTGCATTACCATTAACCATTAGGTATACCATCAGTAAAAAATACCTTTTCACAATATTTTATGGGTCCAAGACACATAATTCTTGAAATAGATGCACAGTTTTCTTGATGTTATTTGCGTCCTCTCAAAAAAAACTAAAGTTTCCTGTTTGTTCTTCCGTATTATTCACTTTTTTTTAGATAATTTTTTAACCACTTCTGGTTTTATTGATATATCTATAAATTAGAAATGTTTCCGTCACTTCAGACTTTCAGCAAAATCAAAAGCGCATATGAAATCTTCAAGGAAGATATTTTTCTTTCGTAGTCCTATGACATCTCATTTTTTATTATTTTTCCCGAATTAACAATTAACAACATTTCTATTTTCATTTATAATTGCTACTGTGACGCAAGATTTTATCAACAACCTCTAAAATTTGCAAAATATTCTTTATAAAACCTAATATAAATCGACACTTCCTGAAGAACTTTTAGAATATTCGTCCCTAATCGAAGAAAAAATTTTGAAAACTTGAACTGGACATAGAAAATAAATTAAATAAAACGTAAAGTTGTTATCCTAGAAGTGGGGCCAAATTTGAATTTCAACACGGTATTTCTGTTGTAGGGCGCTTAATTTATTATTTATTATGATAGACTGTGTGGTTTCTAAAATGAACTACAAAATGTTAGTGTTAGAAACTTTGTGCAAAGGAAAAAAAATATATCAAAATATTTATTTACCTGTTGTAATAATAGTAATTTGACATTAACTTTTTTCATTTTCGCATTGTATTTTTTTATTTTTTTCGAAATAAACCTTTTTGTTTTTATACGTATTTATTACATTATTTTGATATTCATGACAAAACTGCAAGTATTCTAAGAAAGAATGTGTGAATTGTGCGAGTAATAAATTAAAATCTGAAACAAATCATTACGTTTAAAGATTAAAGATAATTTTTTTTCTTTTCTTTTGTGATTCACGATGTTTAAATGTTCATATGAAGCGATTGTGATTCTTTTTAATTTGGGTGGCGACATCTAGAAATATTTTAGGCAACGACCACCGATGACGGCTTAAAATTCGGGTCAGGAACATACAAGGCGCCGATACGAGTGATTCGTACTGAATCATTTCTATACTGTGATTCAGTGTTGAGCCCGTCTTATTAAACTGTGTAAAATCTAAACAAAATGCTGGAAAGTGACGAGACTGTGACTGTTACAGACACCACCGAGTTACTCGGAGATGTCGCATCTCTCTACCTCAACCAGAAATTTTCTGATATTACGTTGCTCGTCGATGGTCAAAAGTTATACGCTCACAAGGTTAGTCTACAATTACTTGGTATGAGTTACCAAAAATGTATTAGAAGTAATTTCACCACGAAATGTGACAGGGACGGGGCTCAAGTTGTGCAACTTGTAGTCTGGCTAGCAGTGGCGTAACATCGATGTATTGAGAAGGGAGGCTCTGCTGAGTTATATTTCTTTTAAATACAATTTAAAAAAAGAACATATCCAAAAAAAAATAGAGACAATCATATAACAAAAATAAATTTGTTTGATAAAAAATAGATGAAAAATTTTCGTCTAATTAATGACTTTCGGTATAGGTTTTGTTTTTGTCGGTGTAGAGAAGCTTGATTTTTCCTCAGATTTGACTTTTCCTTGCTCTTTTACGATGCTGTGATACGCGTTTTTCGAAATTCTAGTAGCTGCCCTACAGTAAGTAAACATTTTCACTTGATTTAAAATCCAAAAAAGGCGGTAACGCACTGTAAATTGACGGATTTTTTTTCTCAGAAGACTTCTTATTTTGTAATATAACAAATTACGACACTTTATTTTTACCAAAAAAAAAGAACAGAAGCAAAATTGTCTTGAAAAAGACAGATCTCTTAAAAACGAACTTCCAAAACACAAAAACTCCAACAAAGCAAAAACACAACGAAACGCGGAAAAGCAGTCAACAAGCACGAGAGACAGGAAAATAAATGTAGACAAGAAGAAAAAGACGAGACGAGACAAGGAAAGTGAAGACAGGCAATGAGACGTTAACTTATTTGGACAGTTTCTTTTCTTTTCTATAGGATTCCTATTTCTGGAAAGTAGTTACGTGATTTTGACTTTGTTGGTGTTTTCGGTTTTAAACAACAATTTTATTCATTTTGTATCGTAATACGGCATTAACAAATCATTAAATTCGCTTTCTATAACGTCAACGCTAATAAAATAGAAACAATATTTTAATATTTCAAAGTAATAATATTTTGATTACCTCTCGGATTACATCCAGCATGTTTTTAAATTTTCAACACCGCTGCCACTGCTTTCACGATATCCGTAAGACCAAACCAAAACTGTGTTCGGCGCACTCCCACCTGCTGTACTCTTTCGTGGTGAAACCTACTCTACACACTTTAGGTGATTCTGGCCGTGAGGAGTAAATACTTTGAGTCTATACTTTACGAAGATCCGCAAAACACAAACCAGGTAACAGATTTGAGGATTTTTTGCAAAATAATCCTTACACAAAAATTTTAGACCGAAATAAGAATAACCAATATGCCTTTTGACGCTTTACGTGGTTTATTAAAATACATTTATACAGGTGGACCATCAGTTTTTACAACAGAACCAGATTCATGGATAAATTTCAGATACCATCGATGTCGATTCAATCCCTCAGATACTTGAATTTGCCCATCAACATTCATTAACAGACTTACAAACTACCATCGTAAAAAAACTAAAACCCCTTCTAAATTTGAAAAATATTTGCGCCGTCCTCAACACTGCCAATCTCTACGAGTTAGAAGAACTGCTCGAAGCCTGCTATTCTTTCATGGACGTTTACGCATCTGAAGTCGTCACTAGTGACTGTTTCACCGACCTGTCCCAAGTAAAACCAAAGTACAGTATGCCCTCGATAATCCGAATTAATTGGGGAAAAGGTGTGTTCGGATTAGCGATTTGTTAGAATCCGCGAATTTCCCAAAAATCTGAAAGGGAATTGAATAACAACTTCATACACTGGTGAAAAGAAACTTCAAGAAATAAACCTTAATTTTATTAAATAGGAATAAAGTATTCTTAAGCAACAATTGATAATTGATACATTCGAAAAAACTATTATTCCGTGACCATAAACACCCTATATTTTTGGAATCAACACGTAGGGATTTATATTCCTGAATTTTTTCAGAATTTTTATATGACTTTTTCAAAAATGAAATTTTTCATTATGTATTCGTATTACCTCCCTAAAGATTAAGGACAACTTTTACACAACTTCTACAAAAATGAAATTTTCCCTCATTTTTTCGACCCATTTTGGACAATTTTCCAAATTTCATACTTTTTCTTCGATAACTTCGCTTTTTTCCAGAATTCTTTAATTCAGTGCATTGAAATATCGCAAATTTTAAAAATTTCAAAAAATTCGATGCAACCTGTGTACAAAGAAAATCTTGTGTCATTTTTGCAAGTAGGTACATGGTGCACGTTTTCAAGTTCAGTTCGGATTATAGTATAGAGTTTTTGTTCGGATTAAAGAGACATCAACTTCAACTAGCCTCTGGTGGGATTACTGGATGTTCGGATAATCGTGGGTTCGGATTATAGAGGTCATACTGTAGTGTTAATATTTACACACGTTATACTTTTGTTACAGAAATCGATGATTCAACTTTTACAACGCAATAGTTTTATTGTTCCTGAAATCGAAATTTTCAAAAGCGTGGCTAAGTGGTGCAAAATTAACAACGATGTCGATGATTTAGTTATACAGTGTGTTCGTTTATCGTCGATGACTGTCGTGGACATAGTAACTACAGTCTGGCCTTCGAAACTATTCGACTGTGAAAAGTTGTTACAGGCCATTGCCGAGATCGATGAAACTTCCACTTCAAGAGGGTTCTATCGTAAGAATTTTTCTCCAAATTCGGGATAAAAATAAAATGAGAGTTTTTAAGTTTTGGGCGAAAATATAGCAACTGCTGAACACAACGCTGAAGTGATTCTTGGAAAAAATACATCTTGGTTGTTGACAGGCGATGGAAACATAGGAATGAAATATGCATACCACACTATAGACGGTAAAAGTGAAATTATTGTGAAGCTTGGTACTCCATGTTTTGTTAACCACTTCAAAATGAGACTATGGGATGGGGATAACCGGTACGTACTAAAATATTATTTACAGTTTTAAGAAAATTCGTTGTAGTTCTTATTCTTATTACATTTCGGTTTCTCTTGATCAGACGTATTGGAGAACAGTTATCGACTACAGTTGTATTTGTTGTGGTTCAGACCAGGTCCTGTTTTTTAGTCAGCAGATGGCTCAGTATATAAAAATTGTAGGGACGCAAAATACAGCCAATCAAGTAAGAATATAAACAGTACTCAGGTCATTTATTTACTTTTAAATTAGGATTTTCACATCATATCCTTTGAAGCATATTTCAAAAGTGATATACCTACAATGAGAAATGATATTATTTGCCCCAATTACAATGTTGCAACTGTAGACAAGAAAGCGATTGTTATTGAAGGTGAAGGGTAAGCGAAAGAATACATGTAGAATAATAATAATAGTAACGATCATTTTCTAAGAGAATGTCTCTCCGACTTGTTTGATGGTTCTTTAGATCGCACTAATTGCTATCACAAAATAGACCATGGACATATTACAATACAACTAGGTACCTCAGTGCAATCTTAAATTTTTGTTTGTAAAAATTACTAATCTGCAGCTCAACCTTACATGATTTCAACAATGAGATTTTTATTAGATGATTGTTCTGATGCCAGACACTATAATTATTTGGTTGAAACTTCTATCAATTATTCAGATTGGGAGATTGCTGTTGATCGAAGAAATGAAAATTGCTCACTTTGGCAGAATCTTCATTTTGAAGAAAGGGCTGTGGTTTTCATTAGAATAACCGGAACTTACGACTCTTTACTCGACGTGAGTAACATATAATTTAATATTATTACAATGTTTGAGTGTTTGAACTTATAATGAACGATTTTCGCTTGCAAAATTCTAGGATTTTCTTATGTCGCACTTCGAATGTCCCTCCGAGATGAAGAATACTTAAATGAAAAATCTGGCTATTGCTAACATGGTGTTTACAAAACGCATGCTTTATATGACAAATAATAAAATAAATTTATCATACATGTTGTTTTTCTTACACATACATTTCAACTATAGGTTCAGTAAAAACAATTTGACTACATTTCTAACTACGTAGTTAGAGTAGTTAAGAAGTAGTTAAAGTAAGTATAAATAAAACAGTACTTAGCCAAAATATACATACAGTTTCCGACAAAAAATTTCAAACATCACTTTTCTGTCATGTCAAAAATTTTAATGTAGTCTATGCTTTATTCCTTATTGTCATTATTTCGGATAGCTGGAAACTTTAAAAATTCCAGCTTACGCTACAGCACATTCATATAAGTGTCAAATGTAAAAGTTAAAAATGACCGTAAAATATTTAGGTTAGAAACATCTAAAGGTTGCCTTACGCTATCTGACCACTGAGTGACATTGACGTCTGAAATTTTTTGGCGGCAACTGTATATGTATTAATAAAAATACAGATAAAGTACTAGGTATAATAACTTCACTTCCTACCATTAAAATATCTTATATTAATAACAACTCTTTGTTATCTTTTAAAAATTACAATAACTCGAACCTTTCGTCATTTAATTTAGTCCTTGATGGCCTCAGGATTTTGCAACCGGAACTAAAAGTGCTCTCAACAGGCGTTGATGACGTAAGTCACACATATTTCCTAAATATTTTTAAAATATTTGGAAAAATTTTTAACAACCTTACGTCTTTGTTAGATGATTGGAAATATTCTAATGCATACTTCTATATCTGAGAACTATTGGTGTTAGATATTTAAAGATTTTTTGACGACATAAAGTCATTTCATTTTAAATAATGAAGATTTTGGATCATGTCGCATATAACTTCAACATTAGTATATTGTTTGTAAAATTTTTCTAAAAATAAATCTTTGATAATCTGATATTTAACAGATTCCTGATTTTTATCAAGCCAATTCCTCTTAAAGACTGGTAACGAGACAGTTGCATAAATATAAGTCTTGCTCAAGATATTTTTAAAATCAAGTATATGTTAAAAGCGTGACTGAATATTAAATTGTAAAATGTTGTTATATCATTTTAATTTTTTTTTCCAAAAATCTAGATGCCCATGGTAAAAACTCATGACAGATTCATAAATCACATATATGTAAATTGTTATAATAGTAACATTTAGTATGCAAAATTTTGCGAGGATGTCAACATGTTTCTAGTTAGTGTTTTATCAATTTTACCACCTATACGATATTCCTAAAATACACATAAAATTTGATAATAATTGCTCCAATAGTTTCAGAGATGTTTAATAAATATCGATACGGACGACAAACGACTGAGAGATGGAAACGAGAGACCTATTTTTTCATATTGTGGCTGCTATGAAACTTCGAGAAAACCACGCATGGAGTCCTCAGTACCTTAAGATATGTTGTTAAATTTCACTTTAGGAATATACTTAACAGATGATTACTTACTTATAATTTAATTACTTACCTTTAATTTCATATATACGGGTTGTGATAATTATTTTTTTTTTTAGAGATTAACCATGTCTTTCTTAGATTTGGCTGATATACTGACCTTGAAAATTCTAGAATAAATAATCAAATTAGTCGAAGCAAGTTCAGTTTAAAACGTATACCAAGCAGCAAATAACAGATTTATCAAAAACTATAGTGAATCACCGATACTAATGTAGAGATTGTAGAATGTTGATTAAAAACTGTTTATTCTCAACCAACTTATAATTGGATTTTTATCCACACTTATGGACCCTTTTAACTAACATTTTATCCATTAGTGGAATAAAGTTAGTTTATTCCACTGCTACAAAGTAGTATGGATAATTAATAAAAATAATTAAACTTTATTGAATAATTACGTATTTACATTAACATTTATATTTAATATAACACACAGTTTTCGACAAATTTATGGGAACTGTGAATTTGTTTTTTTGCGCGGAACTAGAAAATTCCTATTGATTTTTTTCCTATATTCAGTTTATTCGTTTATGGAATCTTCAGGGATAACTTTCTGCTATTGCTGAAGCTCGTCTCATGCAGTGGCCTGTAGGTTTTTTGCGTTAGACATGTTTAAAAACAAAGCAACTTGAAAGGTAAGTATCTGCGCAGTACTTTTTTGATCCATATATCGTAGAAAGAAGCTTTGGATATAACAAAATGTACTTCTTACAAAGTCTAACAGCACTGATCGAAACCAATAAATATGAGAAAGTATTTTCTACGTCATCACTGTTATGTTTCATCAATTCACAACATCTACATACACCGGCGACTCCCAACCTAAAATAAATCAAAATTTAAACCTAACATTAACAAAAAGATAAAGGTTTACCTGAGTCATCAAATACTGTTCATCAGGAGGATTTGTCAGAAATTCTTCAATATTTCTCCGTTTTTCTTTACTTTGTATCTTTTAGAAAATATGACGGCATGACTTCCTCATTGATTACCGATACTTTCCATTTTTCGATCCACTTGTTAAATACAACAAATGCTTTTTCGTGATGTTCTTTAGACTTTTGGTAATAAACGCAGAGCTTTGGAGCTTTCTGAGTTTCAAATGCAGGTAGGTTTTTTTTTGTTAAATTCTTTGTAACTGTGGATAAAACAATTGTGAGAATACATTACTTTTATTTATTTTATATTTCAAAAACCTACAGTACCCTTTTTATGATAAGAATGATTACCTCATTAGATAATAAGTTAATAAATCTAATTATAAACCTAAAACATCTTCAACAATATACATAGAAGATAAAACATAAACCTAATCAATAACACTCGCTAAAACCATTGTAAAACACAATAAAGAAAAAAATCACTTCGATTATGAGTATGTCAAATGTTTGTTTTATTTGTCTTATTTTTTTCGACGAGCATCTTTCAGAAGTATTGGGAGCAAATTTTCTGATTATAAACTTAAAGTATTGTCAATAGTATAGAAATGACTGTTGCAATTCAAACTTTATTCGAGTAGCTACATGCGGGGTTATGATAAATTAAAAAAAATGTCAAGTTTTTTATTATACTCTCCATGCTGCGATGAAATTCTGGTGGTCCGGAATCTCGCTGATAACGTAAGGGGGCGGCGTACCTCGGTGTCAAGCCTTGGGCCAAGTAGTGCCGCTGAAATAGAAACACGTCTGTCCCACCAAGGGTTATGCGGACACCTTCACGCCACTGGGGGAGGCTTGGGCGCCAGCGTTGGTGTTGCTCTCAAGCATCTCAGGTGTGAGCACCCACGAAAACAAAAGAATAAAATAAAATAAAATAAAACGGAAAGAAATATTTTACAATAAATCGGGTTTATTTCCTGCCACCAATTACACGGCTAAAATATATCTTACGGCTAAAATTAACTTAAATAATTACAAAACGAACTTTACAAAAGAAAAAAGAATAATAGTCCAGCACGGTGGTTCCCTCCGAGTCGGCGACTTCCTTCAGGACGGGCTCCTCCTGGACTTGGAGGCAGCGAGCTTGAAACGGGAAATCGCGTGCTTGACGGTTTCGACTTCTGACGGTAACGACAACAACAGTGATGATGGTATGAGTTTTTCGGGCTCTTTGGCGCGCTTCAGAAACGCCACGGGGTCGCTCTCTTCATCGAAACGGATACGGCCCTTGCGCACCAGGTCCAGGGATCCCAACAGGTGTCCCGCTGGTGTGCGTAGCAAACCTGGACCCAGTGTCGGTGCCGGTGGTGGCACGAGAGACGGACGCTTCGGCAGTGACGGTTGCAATTCTCTGATTGGAGACGGCGCGGTTGGTTTCGAGGCTGTCGGTGGGGGCAATGGAGAAAGACAGGGCGGTTCCCGGTACGTCAAAGTACTTGGCTCGTCGATGCGGCTTCTGGGGGCCTCACCAGAGGCGGGACGAGTACGTTTCATCGGGACGGCAGTCCGTGACGGTAGGTAGGTACTATTTTAATCGGAGATAGTTGTAACGGTTGTCTTTACTAAAACATTCGAAACAGTGTTAAATTTCATTTAGGTATACAGGTTGGACAAAATCACTTCCTTTGACAGGATCTGCTTTTATCAAACTATCAATTGCAGACGACATATTCGACACATTACAGTAAATCTTTACTCGCTAAAACCATTGGAAAACACAAAGAAAAAAATCGATTATGAACATATCAAACGTTTTTTCGTTTTTAAATAAAGCTAACGAACATGGGATAGGTGAATTACGACACATTTTGCCTTATTTTTATCCATGAACAACTCCCAGATATATTGAGAGCAAATTTTCTGAATGTTCTAACGCAAGTAAAGTGCTATGCATTCTATTATTTTTGATGCAAGGGTTGTATTCCAGAAATCCAGTGTTAAATTCCTGAAGAGTAATTCTTTCCTGCGGAGGAAATCGATGATATTAAAATAATGAAAAACTGTTGTAAAGCTAACGAAGATATTGGCAATTTAGTTACAGAATGTGTTCGGTTGGTTAATGGAGGATGAAATTGTGAATATTGTCTATAAAGTACCTAGTAAATAACGTTCGATTTTTGAATGCCATGGCGAAAATTAGAAATAACAGTTCAAAGGAGGAACAACGCGAAATACCAAAAAGTAATTATGATTTGTTAATTTAAGATAAGAAATACTGATGAAACGTGATTTTTACGTTTTTGATAAAAAGTAAATATATTGCTGTAGGTGCACACAACGCTAAAGAAATTTCTGGAATACACACAGCAATGTCACTAGAAGAAAATGAAAAAGAAGAATACGGTGCTTCCCATGCCGAGAACTGTAAAAATGAATCAGGGCGAATAGATTTTTTAACCACGTGAAAATGGAGATACCAGGTTAAATACTGATATGCTTAAGAAGTTCCAGTAATGTTTTAATTTTAAATCACACAATCCCTCCTACTACATATAAAATTCAGATGACCTAGAAAAGTGGCACAACCTTATAGATTACAGTCAATATGGTTACTGTTATGTTCAGAAATTATAATTTGATTAACAAAAAGCTAAATATATTCAAGTGATGTGTCCAAAAGGTAAATGCTGAGACATTAAGGCCACTAAAATTACTTTTCAATGCGTACAAATATCACTAACTGCTTGCTTGGATAATATAGTTCCCCAAACAAGTTGAATTAAATTGTGACCTAAAGATTTGAAGTCTATACACGTCCTCCTAATTGAGACGGTCCTCACTTGAGGTTCAAAACTAATCTGTAGGTCAATTTTTAACGTAAGTCAATTTTGACTTAACAAGTGGGCTTAAAATCCAAGTTTACAAGTCGTCGTTAGCAGACATTATTATGTGCTTCAATCGCATAAAAATGGAAATTTTCCATCATTTAAATAATAACAATTTTAGATCACTCAATTCTTCCTACTATATAGAAACTTTAGATGACTTAGGAAAATGGCACAGTCTAATTGATTACAGTCAATATGGTTGCTGCTATGTCCAGAATTTATAATTTGAGTAACAAGAAGCTAGATACATTAGAGTAGTGTCTTCAAAGGCAAACACTAATAGTTTTGAATGCATTCCAAATATTACTAACTACTTGCTTGGATAATATAAAATCCCAGTCAAGTTTGATTTAATAGTGACCTAAAGATTTAGTTTATACACGTCCTCCTAATTACCACTATTACTCAGTCACTATCTAATTTTTACCAACGAACATCTTTCAAAAGTACAGGGAGGAAATTTATTGAATGTTCTAACGCAAGTAAAATGCTACGTATTAAGAATTTTTATTTCCTTGTAAATAAAAAAAATACTTAATAACCTGAAATACTATCTTAAATAAAGCCAGCAGTAGGTCTCCTATCTCTGATAATAATTATTAGGTACCTTATCAATAAGTTAAGAAGTCCAATTACAAACAGAAAGCACCTCCAACAATATGAAAGATAAACATAAACTTAAGCAATAATAAGTGTCTGTTGCAATCCAAATTTTATTCATCTAATTGCTAAAATGTATATTTAATATTTTCAGGTTTTTGTAAGGTAAAATGGGAAAACGAAGAATCGAAACCTAAAGATTATTTAGGAAGATACGTTTGTTCGCTTTCTAACAAACGGAAGATTCTCTGATATCAAGTTAGTTCTAGCTGATAAAACAATCCCAGCACACAAAGTACCTTTCTCACTCAATAAAGATAAAATTAATTTAACAAAATTTGAAATTTCAGATAGTTGTAGGCGCAAATAATTGAACCCTTTGATAGCAAGACTTCAAGCAAATATGCAGCGTTTTTTGAAATTGCTAAAAATCAATGCTCTATTTTAATCGGAGATAATTATAGAGGATGTATCTTTAAAGGCATTCAAAGCAGTACTGAATTTCATTTTCAGTACTGAAATTCATTTACACAATTTGGAAAGAACTAGTCCCTATTTTTTAAAGATTTTGCGTCTCCACAAGCTTTCATTGGATTTCTTTTCACTAAATTATTAAATGGAAACGACATATTCGAAATATTGCAGTTGGTACGTAAATAATTACTCGCTAAAATCATACGAAAACATAGTAAAGAAAAAAATCACTTCGATTGTGAACAAATCAAATGAATGCCTATTTTTAAACAAGTCCAACGAACACGGTGTGGATGAATTTCAGAAACATTTGTCTTATTTTTATCAACGAACATCGTTGAAAAATACTGGGGGCAAATTTTCTCAATGTTCTAATGCATTTTTTTTGTAAATTATAAACATTACTTAATGAGCTGAAATACTATCTTAAATAATGCAGCAGTAGGTCTCCTGTCTCTGATAATAATTATTACGTACCTTATCAATAAGTTACAATGTGTTAAGAAATCTAATTAAAAACTGAATGCATCTTCAACAAAATAGAAGATAAACACAAACCTAATCAATAATAAGTGGTTGTTGCAATCTAAGTTTTGTCCATTTGATTGCTAAAATATGTATTTAATATTTTCAGAATTTTGTTAAGTCAAAATGGCAAACGGAGAATCGAAACCTAAAGATTATTGAGGAAGATATGTATGTTCGCTTTCTAACAAAAGGGACATTCTCTGACATCAAGTTAGTTCTAGCTGATAAACAATCCCTGCACTCAAAGTACCTTTCTCACCAAATTAATTTAACAAGATTTGAATTTTCAGATAGTTCTAGGTACAAATATTTGAAACCATTTTTAAATACAAGACCCCAAACAAGTAAGCAACTCGTTACGAAATTTCTAAAAATCAATGGTCTATTTTAGTCGGAGATAATTGTAAGGGTTGTGTCCACAAAAACATTCGAAACAGTGTTGAATTTCATTTAGGTATACAGGTTGGACAAAATCACTCCCTTTTACAGGATCTGTTTGTATCAAATTATTAATTGGTGACGACATATTCGACACATTACAGTAAATATTTACTCGCCAAAACCATTGGAAAACACAATGAAGAAAAAAATCGATAATGAACATATCAAACGTTTTTTCGTTTTTAAATAAGGCTAACGAACATGGGATACGTGAATTACGACACATTTTGTCTTATTTTTATCGATGAACAACTCCCAGAAATATTGGGAGCAAATTTTCTGAATGTTCTAACGCAAGTAAAGCGCTATGCATTCTATTATTTTTGATGCAAGTGTTGTATTCCAGAAATTCAGTGTTAAACTCCTGAAGAGTAATTCTTTCCTGCCGAGGAAGTCGATGTTTTTAAAATAGTGAAAAACTGTTGTAAAGCTAACGTAGACGTTGATAATTTAGTTACAGAATGTGTTCGATTGGTTAATGGAGGATGAAATTGTGAATATTGTCTATAAAGTACCTAGTAAATAACGTTCGATTTTTGAATGCCATGGCGAAAATTAGAAATAACAGTTCAAATGAGGAACAACGCGAAATACCAAAAAGTAATCATAATTTATTAATTTAAGATAAGAAATACTGATGAAACGTATTTTTTACGTTTTTAATAAAAAGTAAATATATTGCTATAGCAGCACACAACGCTAAAGAAATTTCTGGAATACACACAGCAATGTCACGAGAAGAAAATGAAAAAGAAGAATACAGTGCTTCCTATGCCGAGAACTGTAAAAATGAATCAGGGCGAATAGATCCTTTAATCACGTAAAAATGGAGATACCAGGTTAAATACTGATATGCTTAAGAAGTTCCAGTAATGTTTTAATTTTAAATCACTCAATCCCTCCCACTACATATAAAATTCAGATGACATAGAAAAGTGGCACAACCTTATAGATTACAGTCAGTATGGTAACTGTTATGTTCAGAATTTATAATTTGAGCAACAAAAAGCTAAATATATTCAAGTGATGGGTCCAAAAGGTAAATGCTGAGACATTAAGGATACTAAAATTACTTTTCAATGATTACAAACATCACTAACTGCTTGCTTGGATAATGTAGTTCCCCAATCAAGGTGAATTAAATTGTGACCTAAAGATTTGAAGTGCATACACGTCCTCCTAATTGAGACGGTCCTCATGTATGGTTCAAAACTAATCCGTAGGTCAATTTTTAACGTAAGTCAATTTTGACATAACAAGTGGGCTTAAAATCCAAATTTACAAATAAGTCGTCGTTAGCAGAGATTATTATGTGCTTCAATCGCATAAAAATGGAAAATTTACGGCATTTAAATAATTACAATTTTAGATCCCTCAATTCTTCCTACTATATAGAAACTTTAAATGACTTAGAAAGATGGCATAAACTAATTGATTATAGTCAGTATGGTTGCAGTTATGTCCAGAATTTATAATTTGAGTAACAAGAAGCTAGATATATTAGAGTGGTGTGTCAAAGGCTAACAAAACGATCCCTGCACACAAAGTACTTTTCTCACTCAATTCAGATAAAATTAATTTAACAAAATTTGAATTTTCAGATAGTTCTAGGTGCAAGTATTTGAAACCATTTTTAAATACAAGACCCCAAACAAGTAAGCAACTCGTCACGAAATTTCTAAAAATCAATGCTCTATTTTAGTCGGAGATAATAGTAACGGTTGTGTCCACAAAAACATTCGAAACAGTGTTGAATTTCATTTAGGTATACAGGTTGGACAAAATCACTCCCTTTTACAGGATCTGCTTGTATCAAATTATCAATTGGTGACGACATATTCGACACATTACAGTAAATATTTACTCGCTAAAACCATTGGAAAACACAATAAAGAAAAATCGATTATGAACATATCAAACGTTTTTTTGTTTTTAAATAAGGCTAACGAACATGGGATAGGTGAATTACAACACATTTTGTCTTATTTTTATCGATGAACAACTCCCAGAAATATTGGGAACAAAATTTTCTGAATGTTCTAACGCAAGTAAAGCGCTATTCGTTCTATTATTTTTGATGCAAGTGTTCTATTCCAGAAATCCATTGTTAAATTCCTGAAGAGGAATTCTTTCCTACCGAGGAAATGGATGTTTTTAAAAGAGTAAAAAACTGTTGTAAAGCTAACGTGGATGTTGATAATTTAGTTACAGAATGTGTTCGGTTGGTTAATGGAGGATGAAATTGTGAATATTGTCTATAAGGTGCCTAGTAAATAACGTTGGATTTTTGAATCCCATGGCGAAAATGATAAATAACAGTTCAAATGAGGAACAACGCGAAATACCAAAAAGTAATTATGAATTGTTAATTTATAATAAGAAATACTGATGAAACGTGATTTTTACGTTTTTGATAAAAAGTAAATATATTGCTGTAGGTGCACACAACGCTAAAGAAATTTCTGGAATACACACAGCAATGTCACTAGAAGAAAATGAAAAAGAAGAATGCGGTGCTTCCCATGCCGAGAACTGTAAAAATGAATCAGGGCGAATAGATTTTTTAACCACGTGAAAATGGAGATACCAGGTTAAATAGTGATATGCTTAAGGAGTTCCAGTTATGTTTTAATTTTAAATCACTCAATCCCTCCTACTACATATAAAATTCAGAGGACATAGAAAAGTGGCACAACCTTATAGATTACAGTCAATATGGTAACTGATATGTACAGAATTTATAATTTGAGCAACCAAAAGCTAAATATATTCAAGTGATGTGTCCAAAAGGTAAATACTGAGACATTAAGGCCACTAAAATTACTTTCAATGCGTACAAATATCACTAACTGCTTGCTTGGATAATATAGTTCCCCAATCAAGTTGAATTAAATTGTGACCTAAAGATTTGAAGTGCATACACGTCCTCCTAATTGAGACGGTCCTCATGTAAGGTTCAAAACTAATCTGTAGGTCAATTTTTAACGTAAGTCAATTTTGACTTAACAAGTGCGTTTAAAATCCAAGTTTACAAGTCGTCGTTAGCAGAGATTATTATGTGCTTCAATTGCATAAAAATTGAAATATTTCGGCATTTAAATAATAATAATTTTTGATCACTCAATTCTTCCTACTACATAGAAACTTTAGATGACTTAGGAAAATGGCACAGTCTAATTGATTACAGTCAATATGGTTGCTGCTATGTCCAGAATTTATAATTTGAGTAACAAGAAGCTAGATACATTAGAGTAGTGTCTTCAAAGGCAAACACTAATAGTTTTGAATGCATTCCAAATATTACTAACTACTTGCTTGGATAATATAAAATCCCAGTCAAGTTTGATTTAATAGTGACCTAAAGATTTAGTTTATACACGTCCTCCTAATTACCACTATTACTCAGTCACTATCTAATTTTTACCAACGAACATCTTTCAAAAGTACTGGGAGGAAATTTATTGAATGTTCTAACGCAAGTAAAATGCTACGTATTAAGAATTTTTATTTCCTTGTAAATAAAAAAAATACTTAATAACCTGAAATACTATCTTAAATAAAGCCAGCAGTAGGTCTCATATCTCTGATAATAATTATTAGGTACCTTATTAATAAGTTAAGAAGTCCAATTACAAACAGAAAGCACCTCCAACAATATGAAAGATAAACATAAACTTAAGCAATAATAAGTGTCTGTTGCAATCCAAATTTTATTCATCTAATTGCTAAAATGTATATTTAATATTTTCAGGTTTTTGTAAGGTAAAATGGGAAAACGAAGAATCGAAACCTAAAGATTATTTAGGAAGATACGTTTGTTCGCTTTCTAACAAACGGAAGATTCTCTGATATCAAGTTTGTTCTAGCTGATAAAGCAATCCCAGCACACAAAGTACCTTTCTCACTCAATAAAGATAAAATTAATTTAACAAAATTTGAAATTTCAGATAGTTGTAGGCGCAAATACTTAATTGAACCATTTTATAGCAAGACTTCAAGCAAATATGCAGCGTTTTTTGAAATTGCTAAAAATCAATGCTCTATTTTACTCGGAGATAATTATAGAGGATGTATCTTTAAAGGCATTCAAAGCAGTTCATTTTCAGTACTGAAATTCATTTACACAATTTGGAAAGAACTAGTCCCTATTTTTTAAAGATTTTGCGTCTCCACAAGCTTTCATTGGATTTCTTTTCACTAAATTATTAAATGGAAACGACATTTTCGAAATATAGCAGTTGGTACGTAAATAATTACTCGCTAAAATCATACGAAAACATAGTAAAGAAAAAAATCACTTCGATTGTGAACAAATCAAATGAATGCCTATTTTTAAACAAGTCCAACGAACACGGTGTGGATGAATTTCAGAAACATTTGTCTTATTTTTATCAACGAACATCGTTGAAAAATACTGGGGGCAAATTTTCTCAATGTTCTAATGCATTTTTTTTGTAAATTATAAACATTACTTAATGAGCTGAAATACTATCTTAAATAATGCAGCAGTAGGTCTCCTGTCTCTGATAATAATAATTATTACGTACCTTATCAATAAGATACAATGTGTTAAGAAATCTAATTAAAAACTGAATGCATCTTCAACAAAATAGAAGATAAACACAAACCTAATCAATAATAAGTGGTTGTTGCAATTCAAGTTTTGTCCATTTGATTGCTAAAATATGTATTTAATATTTTCAGAATTTTGTTAAGTCAAAATGGCAAACGGAGAATCGAAACCTAAAGATTATTTAGGAAGGTATGTATGTTTGCTTTCTAACAAAAGTTATAGGCGCAAATATTTGAACCCATTTTATAGCAAGACTACAAACAAGTATGCAACTCTTTGAAATTGCTAAAAATCAATGACCTATTTTAATCGAAGATAATTTCAGCGGATGTATCTTTAGAAACATTCAAAGCAGTACTGAATTTCATTTTCAGTCCTAAAATTCATTTATACAATTTGGAAAGAACTAGTCCCTATTTTTAAAACATTTTTTGTCTCCAAAAATTTTCATAGGATTTTTTTTCACTAAATCATTAAATGGAAACGACATATTCGAAATATTGCAGTTGGTACGTAAATAATCACTCGCTAAAATCATAGGAAAATATTGTAAAGAAAAAATCACTTCTATTGTTAACATATCAAATGTATGCCTATTTTTAAACAACTCCAACGAACACGGTGTGGATGAATTTCGGAAACATTTGTCTTATTTTTATCAACGAACATCTTTGAAAAATACTGGGAGCAAATTTTCTGTATGTTCCAACGCATGTTCTTTGTAAATTAAAAACCTTACTTAATAACGTGAAATACTGTCTTAAACAATGCATGCAGTAGGTCTAGTGTGTCTAATAAAATTATTAAGTACTTTATCAATAAGTTAAAAAATCTAATTACAAACTGAAGGCATCTTCAACAAAATAGAAGATAAACACAAACCTAATCAATAATAAGTGGTTGTTGCAATCCAAATTTTGTCCATTTGATTGCTAAAATATGTATTTAATATTTTCAGAATTTTGTTAAGTCAAAATTTCAAACGGAGAATCGAAACCTATAGATTATTTAGAAAGATAAGTATGTTCGCTTTCTAACAAAAGGGACATCCTCTGACATCAAGTTAGTTCTAGCTAATAAAACAATCCCTGCTCACAAAGTACCTTTCTCACCAAATTAATTTAACAAAATTTGAAATTTTGGATGGTTCTAGGCGCAAATATTTGAAACCATTTTTAAATATAAGTCCCCAAGCAAGTAAGCAACTCATTATCAAATTTCTAAAAATCAATGCTCTATTTTAGTCGGAGAAAAATGTAACGGATGTGTCTCCAAAAACAAAAACTTCTTAGTCGACGATTTATTAATGAATCCTACCACAGATAAAAATTTCGGTCCAATGGAGCCTACTTCTGTGATTCTTTACTACTTAATCAATAATAAGTTTCACGTGCAATCCAAATTTTTTTCAAGTGAATGTTAAAATATATTCCTAATATTTTCAGGTTTTTATAAGCCAAAATGACCAGCGCAGAACAATCTAAAGAAATAATAACTATATTGGCGATTCTGCGAAGATTTGCGAAAATACATCTGTTTTCTTCAGAACCAGATATTTTCGGACGTGAAATTAATCTTGGCTAACAAAACGATCCCTGCACACAAAGTACTTTTCTCACTCAATTCAGATAAAATTAATTTAACAAAATTTGAAATTTCAAATACTTCTAGGTACAAGTATTTGAAACCATTTTTAAATACAAGACTCCAAACAAGTAAGCAAATTTCTAAAAATCAATTACAGGATCTGCTTGTATCAAATTATCAATTGGTGACGACATATTCGACACATTACAGTAAACATTTGCTCGCTAAAACCATTGGAAAGAAAAAGAAGAAAAAAAATCGATTATGAACATATCAAACGTTTTTTCGTTATTAAATAAGGCGAACGAACATGGGATAGGTGAATTACGACACATTTTGTCTTATTTTTATCGATGAACAACTCCCAGGAAAATTGGGAGCAAATTTTCTGAATATTCTAACACAAGTAAAGCGCTATGCATTCTATTATTTTTGATGCAAGTGTTGAATTCCAGAAATCCAGTGTTAAATTCCTGAAGAGTAATTCTTTCCTGCCGAGGAAATCCATGTTTTTAAAATAGTGAAAAACTGTTGTAAAGCTAACGAAGACGTTGATAATTTAGTTACAGAATGTGTTCGGTTGGTTAATGGAGGATGAAATTGTGAATATTGTCTATAAAGTACCTAGTTAATAACGTTCGATTTTTGATGCCATGGCGAAAATTAGAAATAACAGTTCAAAGGAGGAACCACGCCAAATACCAAAAAGTAATTATGATTTGTTAATTTAAGATAAGAAATACTGATGAAACGTATTTTTTACGTTTTTAATAAAAAGTAAAAATATTGCTATAGGAGCACACAATGCTAAAGAAATTTCTCGAATATACACAGCAATGTCACTAGAAGAAAATGAAAGAGAAGAATAGGGTTCTTCCCATGCCGAGAACTGTAAAAATGAATCAGGGCGAATAGATTCTTTAACCACGTGAAAATGGAGATACCAGGTTAAATACTGATATGCTTAAGGAGTTCCAGTAATGTTTTAATTTTAAATCACACAATCCCTCCTACTACATATAAAATTCAGATGACCTAGAAAAGTGGCACAACCTTATAGATTACAGTCAATATGGTTACTGTTATGTTCAGAAATTATAATTTGAGCAACATAAAGCTAAATATATTCAAGTGATGTGTCCAAAAGATAAATGCTGAGACATTAAGGCCACTAAAATTACTTTTCAATGCGTACAAATATCACTCACTGCTTGCTTGGATAATATAGTCCCCCAATCAAGTTGAATTAAATTGTGACCTAAAGATTTGAAGTGCATACACGTCCTCCTAATTGAGACGGTCCTCATGTAAGGTTCAAAACTAATCTGTAGGTCAATTTTTAACGTAAGTCAATTTTAACTAACCAAGTGGGCTTAAAACCCAAGTTTACAAATAAGTCGTCGTTAGCAGAGATTATTATGTGCTTCAATCGCGTAAGAATGGAAATTTTCCGGCATTTGAATAATAATAATTTTAGATCACTCAATTCTTCCTACTATATAGAAACTTTAGATGACTTAGAAAATTGGCACAATCTAATTGATTACAGTCAATATGGTTGCTACTATGTCCAGAATATATAATTTGAGTAACAGGAAGCTAGATACATTAGAGTAGTGTCTTCAAAGGCAAACACTATTAGTTTTGAATGCATTCCAAATATTACTAACTACTTGCTTGGATAATATAATATCCCAGTCAAGTTTGATTTAATAGTGACCTAAAGATTTAGTTTATACACGTCCTCCTAATTACTACTATTACTCAGTCACTATCTAATTTTTACCAACGAACATCTTTCAAAAATACTGGGAGGAATTTTATTGAATGTTCTAACGCAAGTTAAATGCTATGGATTAAGTATTTTTATTTCTTTGTAAATTAAAAAAAAAATACTTAATAACCTGAAATACTATCTGAAATAAAGGCAGCTGTAGGTCTCCTATCTCTGATAATAATTGTTAGGTATCTTATCAATAAGTTAAGAAATCTAGTGGCAAACAGAAAGCATCTTCAACAATATAAAAGATAAACATAAACTTAATCAAAAATAAGTGGCTGTTGCAATGCAAATTATGTTCATCTAATTGCTAAAATGTATATTTAATATTTTCAGGTTTTTGTAAGTTAAACCAGCAAACGAGGAATCGAAACCTAAAGATTATTTAGCAAGATATGCATGTTGGCTTTCAAAAAAAGGAAACATTCTCTGACATCAAGTTAGTCCTCTCTGATAAAACAATTCCTGCACACAAATTACCTCTCTCACTCAATTAAGATAAAATTAATTTAACAAAATTTGAAATTTCAGATAGTTCTAGGTGCAAATATTTGAAACAATTTTTAAATACAAGACTCTAAACAAGTAAACAACTCGTTATGAAATTTCTACAAATTAAAACCCTATTTAAGTCGGAGATAAATGTAACGGATGTGTCTTCAAAAACAAAAACTTCTTAGTCGGCGATTTATTAATGAATCCTGCCACAGATAAAAATTTCAGTCCAATGGAGCCTACTTCTGTTATTCTTTACTACTTAATCAATAATAAGTTTCACTTGCAATCCAAATTTTTTTCAAGTGAATGTTAAAATATATTCCTAATATTTTCAGGTTTTTGTAAGCCAAAATGGCCAACGCAGAGCAACCTGAAAAAATAATAACTATTGATGATTCTGCGAAGATTTACGAAGATACATCTGCTTTCTTCAGAATGAGATATTTTCTGACGTGAAATTAATCTTGGCTAACAAAACGATCCCTGAACACAAAGTAATTTTCTCACTCAATTCAGATAAAATTAATTTAACAAAATTTGAAATTTCAGATAGTTCTAGGTGCAAATATTTGAACCCATTTTTAAATACAAGATTCCAAACAAGTAAGCAACTCGTTATGAAATGTATTAAAACCCTATTTTAGTCTTAGATAAATGTGTCTACAAAAACATTTGAAACAGTGTTGAATTTCATTTAAGTAGGTATTGCAGGTTGGACAAAATCACTCCCTTTTATAGGATCTGCTTGTAAAAAATTATCAATTGGTGACGACATATTCGACACATTACAGTAAATATTTACTCGCTAAAACCATTGGAAAATACAATAAAGAAAAAAATCGATTATGAACATATCAAACGTTTTTTCGTTTTTAAATAAAGCTAACGAACATGGGATAGGTGAATTACGACACATTTTGCCTTATTTTTATCGATGAACAACTCCCAGAAATATTGAGAGCAAATTTTCTGAATGTTCTAACGCAAGTAAAGCGCTATGCATTCTATTATTTTTGATGCAAGGGTTGTATTCCAGAAATCCAGTGTTAAATTCCTGAAGAGTAATTCTTTCCTGCGGAGGAAATCGATGATATTAAAATAGTGAAAAACTGTTGTAAAGCTAACGAAGATATTGGCAATTTAGTTACAGAATGTGTTCGGTTGGTTAATGGAGGATGAAATTGTGAATATTTTCTATAAGGTACCTAGTAAATAACGTTCGATTTTTGAATGCCATGGCGAAAATTAGAAATAACAGTTCAAATGAGGAACAACGCGAAATACCAAAAAGTAATTATGATTTGTTAATTTATGATAAGAAATACTGATGAAACGTGATTTTTACGTTTTTGATAAAAAGTAAATATATTGCTGTAGGTGCACACAACGCTAAAGAAATTTCTGGAATACACACAGCAATGTCACTAGAAGAAAATGAAAAAGAAGAATGCGGTGCTTTCCATGCCGAGAACTGTAAAAATGAACCAGGGCGAATAGATTTTTTAACCACGTGAAAATGGAGATACCAGGTTAAATAGTGATATGCTTAAGGAGTTCCAGTTATGTTTTAATTTTAATTCACTCAATCCCTCCTACTACATATAAAATTCAGATGACATAGAAAAGTGGCACAACCTTATAGATTACAGTCAATATGGTAACTGATATGTACAGAATTTATAATTTGAGCAACAAAAAGCTAAATATATTCAAGTGATGTGTCCAAAAGGTAAATGCTGAGACATTAAGGCCACTAAATTTACTTTTCAATGCGTACAAATGTCACTAACTGCTTGCTTAGATAATACAGTTCCCCAATCAAGTTGAATTAAATTGTGACCTAAAGATTTGAAGTGTGTACACGTCCTCCTAATTTTGACGGTCCTTATGTAAGGTTCAAAACCAATCTGTAGGTCAATTTTTAACGTAAGTCAATTTTGACTTTACAAGTGGGCTTAAAATCCAAGTTTACAAGTCGGCGTTAGCAGAGATTATTATGTGCTTCAATCGCATAAAAATGGAAATATTTCGGAATTTAAATAATAATAATTTTTGATCACTCAATTCTTCCTACTATATAGAAACTTTAGATGACTTAGGAAAATGGCACAGTCTAATTGATTACAGTCAATATGGTTGCTACTATGTCCAGAATTTATAATTTGAGTAACAAGAAGCTAGATACATTAGAGTAGTGTTTTCAAAGGCAAACACTAATAGTTTTGAATGCATTCCAAATATTACTAACTACTTGCATGGATAATATAATATCCCAGTCAAGTTTGATTTAATAGTGACCTAAAGATTTAGTTTATACACGTTCTCCTAATTACCACTATTACTCAGTCACTATCTAATTTTTACCAACGAACATCTTTCAAAAATACAGGGAGGAATTTTATTGAATGTTCTAACGCAAGTTAAATGCTATGTATTAAGTATTTTTATCTCTTTGTAAATTAAAAAAAATATATACTTAATAACCTGAAATACTATCTGAAATAAAGGCAGCTGTAGGTCTCTTATCTCTGATAATAATTATTAGGTGTCTTATCAATAAGTTAAGAAATCTAGTTACAAACAGAAAGCATCTTCAACAATATAAAAGATAAACATAAACTTAATCAAAAATAAGTGGCTGTTGCAATGCAAATTATGTTCATCTAATTGCTAAAATGTATATTTAATATTTTCAGGTTTTTGTAAGTTAAACCAGCAAACGAGGAATCGAAACCTAAAGATTATTTAGCAAGATATGCATGTTGGCTTTCAAAAAAAGGAAACATTCTCTGACATCAAGTTAATCCTCTCTGATAAAACAATCCCTGCACACAAAGAACTTTTCTCACTCAATTCAGATAAAATTAATTTAACAAAATTTGAATTTTCAGATAGTTCTAGGTGCAAGTATTTGAAACCATTTTTAAATACACCACTCCAAACAAGTAAGCAACTCGTTACGAAATTGCTAAAAATCAATGTTCTATTTTAGTCGGAGATAATTGTAACGGTTGTGTCCACAAAAACAATCGAAACAGTGTTAAATTTCATTTAGGTATACAGGTTGGACAAAATCACTCCCTTTTACAGGATCTGCTTTTATCAAACTATCAATTGGAGACGACATATTCGACACATTACAGTAAATATTTACTCGCTAAAACCATTGGAAAACACAATAAAGAAAAAAATCGATTATGAACATATCAATCGTGTTTTCGTTTTTAAATATGGCTAACGAACATGGGATAGGTGAATTGCGACACATTTTGTCTTATTTTTATCGATAAACAACTCCCAGAAATATTGGGAGCAATTTTCTGAATGTTCTAACGCAAGTAAAGCGTTATGCATTCTTTTATTTTTTATGGAAATGTTGTATTCCAGAAATCCAGTGTTAAATTCCTGAAGAGTAATTCTTTAATGCCGAGGAATTCGATGTTTTTAAAATAGTGAAAAACTGTTATAAAGCTAACGAAGATGTTGACAATTTAGTTACAGAATGTGTTCGGTTGGTTAATGGAGGATGAAATTGTGAATATTGTCTATAAGGTACCTAGTAAATAACGTTCGATTTTTGAATGCCATGGCGAAAAAGAAATAACAGTTCAAATGCGGAACGCGAAATACCAAAAAGGAATTATGATTTGAAGAAACGTGTTTTTTACGTTTTTAGTAAAAAGTAAATATATTGCTATAGGAGCACACAATGGTAAAGAAATTTCTGAAATAAACACATAAATGTCACTAGAAGGAAATGAAAAAGAAGAATACTGTGTTTTCCATGAGGAGAACGGTAAAAATGATATTACTTTAGACCTCGGGGCGAAAATGTGCTTCAATCGCATAAAAATGGAAATATTCCAGCGTTGAAATAACAATTTTAGATCACTCAATTCTTCCTACTGTATAGAAACTTTAGATGACTTAGAAAAATGGCACAATCTATTTGATTACAATCAATATGGTTGCTGCTATATTTATAATTTGAATAACAAGAAGCGAGATATATTAGAGTAGTGTGTTCAAAGGCAAACACTAATAGTTTTGAATGCATTCCAAATATCACTAACTGCTTGCTTGGATAATATAATATCCCAATCAAGTTTGATTTAATACTGACCTAAAGACTTAAAGTTTATACACGTCCTCCTAATCGAGACGATCCCCATGTAAGGTTCAAAACTAACATTTTTTGTTGTAACGACATTAGCTACTGCTGCGACATAGTCTCTCAATACTAAATTCTCTACCGCAATAAGAACTATTGTTTGGTTCTTATTTGGAAAATCGGACGAACCAGCATGTGGGTTATTCTCTATAAAGATTAAAAAGGGGTCCCAAAAAGGACAAGGCAAATCCCAAGGTGAACACAGCTCGCTGTAGTAAGTAGCTTCCCGCAGTTAAAAAAACTTTATTTATCTACAGCTAGCAAAAACAAAACCGATAAGACTGTTATCATCAAGAAAGAAAACGCACAAAAAATCGCCAGTTTTGCCCCTAATGATGAATTTTTCCAGAGAAAGAATTAATATGGTGATCGAATACTTTGGTGCCGTTCAACAATAAAAAAAATTGGAACAAACTCACCGAAATCCGGCCAAAGCACAGAGGAATTAAACACATCACCTATCGGTCAATTTCGAGTCGTCAAAAGTTTAGATCGGCATCGTGGTCGCTCCACCAGAAAATGCTAAAATTTGGAAACAGTTTACTAAAATGAAAAAAGAGAATTTCGTTAATTACCTCAAGTGGTTGTTGAAAGTTTCCTATGCCACCACATGGTGACCGGAGGAATTCGTCCCCCAAAGAACCAAAACGCAGATATTGTTCACCAAACGAGAAGTCGGGAAAGATTCAAGTCTTCAACGACGGAACTTTCCAAGGATGGCGTGGATTCACGCTAATTTTCTTTCCATTTTAAAACGCCAAAAATGAAGTACTAAAGCGATCTCACAACTTCAACCACTCGCACTCTTCTGAAAAAGTTTGCCGGAAAAGATGAAAAACCCAGTCGTCTATCTAAGGTGGGAGTCGGTGATGATGGTGACCAATGCGCGGTCAGAGTTGACTGCGATGCAGAGGCGTACATGGAAACCAGAAGGGGTTGAGCAAGGTTTCTGATTAAAGTTCGCAAATTGCCAAGGCGAAGTATAATACCGGATGGAAATACGACAAAGAAGCAGCAAGGGAATTTTTCAAAGTGATCGCTCGGATTTTACTGATTTTCCGAAATGTGTCAAGGGGCGACGCTGTCCGGAAGTCGTTGCAAGAGTGGGATATCCAATTTACTATGAAGTTGCATAGGTGTCGTCGATCATTAAAAATGAAATTGATGATAAATTGAGAACGATAATCAATAAAAAAGTACTTGTCTAAAAGAGGGAGCTACGATGTTGAAATTAATATTTTGGTCTTTCAAAAAACAAACTCGGTACAGTAAAAATTCAAAATAAATGCTGGGGAGGATTGAAACGACGAAAAAATGCAACGCCAACACGACCTGATCAACTAGACTAAAAATTTTCCTTATTCTTATATGCAGTTCCAGACTTTTTCAGCAATAAGCTTCACGTTGCCTCTTTAGCTTCTTCCTTAACATATGTGAGAATAGAAGTACTATGTTATTCCATTTTGATCAAAATTAATATTTTAAACAGGTTTTAAGTTTTTTATAGTGAAAAAAACTACTTATATTAAGAAAAACAAAAACAAAATATATGCCCCGCCCACCCACTCTATCTCAATTGTGATGGTTTTTTAATTTGTCTTGAACCAGAAGGCGGAGCTTAATTGCAAAATTCTTATTTTTCCACAAGAAATTACCACAAAATTATCTTCAAAGGAAACTATAATTATCAAGTAACAAAGGAAGCCATAAATGAAGCCCCCTCCTACCCGTTCCTATCTCGACTATGATGAACTTTCCATTCGTTGTCACACCAAGGGGCGGAGCATAATTGCAAAATCCATATTTCCCTGCAAAAATTTACTATTTTAAACATGTTTTACATTTCTTGCAGTGAAAAAACTATTTATGTTAAGAAAAACAACAACAAAATATATGCCCCGCCCACCCACCCTGTCTCAATTGTGATAATTTTTTTATTTGTCGTGAGCCAGAGGGCGGAGCTTACTTGCAAAATTCTTATTTTTTCACAAGAAATTATCATGTTCTTACAAAATTATGTTCAAAGGAAACTATAATTATCAAGTAAAAAAGAAAGGCAAAAATTGAAAAATTGAATGATCGTAGAAACAAAAATTTTAAAATTAAAAAAATTAAAAAAAAACAGAAAGTAAAATGTTGGGAAATCGAAAATTTAAAAATTCAGGAAAAATCGAAACATTAAAAGATCGAAAATCCAACAATTCCAAAAATTGAAACATCGAAAAATTCAAAAACTCAGACATCGAGAAATCGAAAAATTAGCAGATCGAGAAATCGAGGAGTCGAAAAGTCGAGAAGACCAAAATGAAAATATGGAAAAGTTGAAAATGGAAAAACTGATAAATCAAGAGATTGAACAATCAAAACACCGAAACATCCGAATCTCAATAAATCGAGATTCCAGAAAATTGAAAAATCGAAAATTTAAAAATTCGGAAAATTGAAACATTTTGAATAACTGAAAACTCGAGAAATCGGAAAACCTAAAATTTTAAACATGGAAAAATTTAAATATCGAAAAGTTAAAAAATTGAGAAATCGAAATATAGAAGTTATAGAAGCAGTCGAAAAATTGAAAAATCTAAAGTTTAAAACAAAAAACTGAAAATCCAAAAAATAAAATATCGAAAACATTAAAAAATCAAAAAATAAAAATTCGAAAATCTAAAATTTAAAGATCGAAAAACTGAAAAATCGACACATCGAGAAATCGAAACTCCAGAATTTAAAAATTAAAAAATTGCATAACTGAAAAATCCAAACATCGAAAAATCGGAAAATCTAAAAATTGAAAAGCCAAAATAATAATAATAATAATAATTTTATTGTCCAACAGGTTGCCCTAATGACAGGACAAATCTAAATAATTACTTACATGAATAACCAACACAAAAATTATAACAATAACAAAAAGCATTCAAAAATTGAGACATCGAGAAATCGAAAATCAGAGAATCGAGAAATCGAGGAGTCGAAAGCCGAGAAGAAAAGTTAAAAATTGAAAAACTGATAAATCGAGAAACAGAACAATCAAAACATCGAAACATTTGAATTCGATAAATCGAGATATCAAAAAACTGAAAAATCGAATAATTTTAAAAAAGAAATATTGGAAAATCGAAAATTTAAAAATTCGGAAAATTGAAAGATACATGGAAGAACTGGAAACTCGAGAAATCGAAAAACCTAGAATTTTAAAAATTGAAAACTTAAAACGTCGAAAAGTTAAAAAATTGAGAAATCGAAGTATAAAACAGTCGAAAAATTGAAAAATCTAAAGTTTAAAAAAAGAAAAATTGAATATCCAGAAAGTAAAAAGTCGAGAAATCGAAAAATCCCGAACTCGAAAAATCAAAAAACTGAAAAATCAACAAATCGCGAAATCAAAATTCAAAAATTTAAATAATTTAAAAACTGAAAAATCGGATAATTCAAAAATCGAAACATTGAAAAATCGAAAAACCGACAAATCCAAAAATTGAAACATCGAAAAATTCAAAAACTGAGACTTCGAAAAATTGAAAAATTAGAAGATCGAGAAATCTAGAGTCTAAACGTCGAGAAGTCGAAAAATCGAAAAATTGAAAAACCGAAACAGACCAAAAAGGAAAAGTTGAAAATGGAAAAACTGACAAATCGATAGATTGAACAATCAAAACATCGAAACATCCGAATAAATAAATCGAGATCCCAAAAAATGGAAAAACCGAAAATTTAAAAATTCTGAAAATTGAAACATTTAGAACTAAAAACTCGATAAATCGGAAACCTAGAATTTTAAACGTTGAAAAATTAAAATATCGAAAAGTTAAAAAATTGAGAAATCAAAAAATAAAAGCTATAAAACAGTCGAAAAATTGAAAAATCTAAAGTTTAAAAACGAAAAACTGAATATCCAAAAAATAAAAAATTGAAAAATTCGGAAGTCCAAAAATCGAAAAGTCGAAGATTCGAAATATTGAAAAATCCAAAAACTGGAAGAAATATCCAAAAATTGAGAATTTAAAAATCTGTAAAATTGAGAAATCGAAAAACCATACAGCAATGTCGAAAAATCGAAAAATCGAAGAATTGAGGAACTGAAAAATTGAAACTTTGCGAAGTGGAGAAACGGGAAAATCAAAAAATAGATTAATTGAGAAATCGAAAAACTGGAAATTTAGCAACGTCAAAATTTGAAAAATTGAAAAGTAGAAATACTGAGGAACTGAAAAATAAAAAAATCGAGAAATCGAAAAATCTCAAATTTAAAACATAACGCAAAATTGAAAAATCGAGAAATCCAAACATTAAAAAACCACAAAAAATAAAAATCCAATCATCGAAAAATTGGAAAATTGAAAAATTGGAAAGCCAAAAAGTAAAAAATTGAAATCCGAGATATCCAAAAATCGAAACATCGAAAAATTCAAAAGCTAAGACATCGAAAAATCGAAAAATCAGGGGATCGAGAAATCGAGGAGTCGAAAGCCGAGAAGAAAAGTAATAAAATTGAAAAATTGATAAATAATCGAGAAACAGAACAATCAAAACATCGAAACATGTGAATTCGATAAATCGTGAAATCAAAAAGTTGAAAGATTGAGAAATCGAAGTATAAAACAGTCGAAAAATTGAAAAATCTAAAGTTTAACGAAAAACTGAAAATACAACAACGAAAAAAATCGAGAAATCAAAACAATCCAGGAGTCCAAAAATCGAAAAGTCGAAAAATAGAAATATTAAAAAATCCCAAAAAATAAGAAATTAAAAAATTGGAAAATTGAGAAATCCAAAAACTTAAAGAGCAAAGTCGAAAAATCGTAGACTTAAAAAACCGAAAAATTAAAAAATCAAAAAACTGAAAAATCGAAAAATTGAAGAACTGAAAAGTGAAAAATCGAAATATTTATTTAAAAACCGTAAAATTGAATAGGACAAAAATTGAGAAATCGTATCATTGAAATATCGAAAAATAAGAAAATCGAGAAATCTAAAATTTGAAGAATGGAAAAATTGAAAAAGTCCAAAAGGCCAACGCGGATTCATAAACCGTAAACGAAAGATATAAAATTTAAATTACTACTACTATTATTGTAAAATTTGGAGATTACGTCATTTTGATGAGCGTTTTACGATTTGACAATACAATTTGAAATGTAAATTTGGTCATTCGGGAACATTATGTATATAATCATTAAGATGTTCAAAAACTTTGTTCACTTCTAAAATCCGACCACATGGTCGAAACGAGTTAGCTCTTCGTAGTGAATGTGTATCAGATCAGCTCCAACGAAAGTCGGCTTATAGATAAATCACTTAGGGTCGATATTGGCCTGAGTGCGCTCTGGTCTGTAAATCAAACAAGTTCTCAGGCGACGATTTAAGCCATAAGCGCACTATATCTTTCATGGTACCATATATAATGCCAGATTTGGGTATCAAAGAGTTGTGAGGATCCTGGCTACTGTAGCGCGTTACTGCAATCATAGTGTTCGTTTTTTTAGATCGGACTGAATTTTTTTTCTCAAAGTTTCGAAGATGTTTTCCAAACGGATCACTAACATACGATCTTTTTGACAAATGTGAGTTTCTTATTATCGTCTATTACCTATTAATTTCTGGCAACTTTAGTATACTGAATTTAACACATTATTGTGTACTTATTATGATTTAATTACTTACTTTTAACATCGCATGTGCGCGTAGCGTACTATATAAATTTATTATATGATCTAAGACTACCTATATTATGTTTATTGTCGTCGGGAGGTAGGCAAGTAGCAATTCCATCTTGCCCCTAAGGCTTATCTTCACCACCGCTACCCCCTTCCAACTCCCACCCTAGAGACCCTAAATAAGGGTCTCTGCCCCACCCTAACATAGGCCGCCCTCTGGTAGTCGAAATGTAGGAGAAATAAAGAAGTCTTCTTTATTAACCTATTTTTCTTAGGGCATAGGGCCTGCCAATTTGAATGGAAAAACTTTTCAATGCACTACAGACTCATCCCATAAGTTTCTCTTCGTTTCTATATTTCTCTCGTGTTATCTTATTGGGCGTACATAAATTTATCCTTATAGTGCCTTTGATTTCAAGACAGATGGCACTGCAGTTGCAAAAATTCTGTCAACTTGTAATGCATTTGACAATTGACAGAAAACAATTGCCGGACGCCATTCGCCATTGCACGTTTGCACGTATATGTATGACGCACTGACGCTATTCCGTCACGTGTGCACATGAGCAACCAAACAGCGCGACGTTAAATTTAAAAATTGACCCGCCAATAATAGTGTGTGAATGTAAGTCCCAATAAATAAAGAGTACAGAAAATTATTTGAAGACGCACCATGACGAGAAGGTAAAAAATTTTACTTTTTATAGCAAACTTACATAAATAATTGTATTATTGTAGATATTGTATAATTTGTGGCAACACCAAAGAAGATGCGAAGGCACTGCATTGTTTTCCTCGATCGTTTGTTAGGTGAGTTTACAAACGTTTATATTTAATTTTCAAGTACGACATAGTATTAGTTATTGTATTTAACGTAAATTTATTTTATTTTTTAGATTACGTGAATGGGGAGAAGCACTGAGGATTGGCAGCATCGAGAAGAAAGTAAAAAAACATTGGCGAATTTGTAGTGTCCATTTCTCAAAAAATTGTTACGCCAATGATTGGTCAATGATTTTAAATAGAAATGCAGTACCTTCGCAGAAGAGTCAAACGACTGAGACTGAGGTAAATAATTAAAAAAAAACAAATAATAATTGTTGTGTGAAATTTGCTTTGCTTCATTTTGTATTAAATATTCATCTTTTTTAGAACATTCAAGATAATGTGGTACAACCACCAACTGTACCACCAGTTCTTCCGATCGAACAAACAGTACAAACTGATGGTTTCTTTGTATGCAATAATCATTAATAATTTTGTTTCAGGTTACAAATGAAGACTCGAATCCTTAATATGTTGCGTAGCATTGTTATTACTACTTGGATTTGCTTAACCCTGAATAAGGGCGCAACGGAAATTTTCGAAACACGTGGTAAAAGTTCGTTATTTTAAATTTTCTTTGCGTCGACGCAAATTTTTAATATTTTGTAATGGCGGCCAAATTGAAAAAGATTAGGGATAGCGAACCGTATGATCACTATTCTTTAATTAAATCTTTCAGATTTCAGTTAAACGTGTTGTGGTAAATTGCTACGAAAATCTGTGATGACGAAATCTTCAAAAAATTTGAAAATTATTTATGGAAATAATTATGTTACATTTTTTTGTATTAAATAAGTATAACTTGCCTTAAGAATTTTGATAATAACCCAAGAAAATAGGAGAAAATCCACCAAGAGAAACCTGGAGCTATAGAGAAAGTCAGTGTACAAAATTTGGACTACGGTATACCACTCATTAAACGTTCACTGAATAAAGCATCTACGAGTATTTATTAAAAATAAAAATAGATTTGGACAACAATATAACTTATTTAATTATATTTACATTTGTACAATTATAACATCGGTGTGTTGAATTTTTTGTGGGGTAAGATTCTTTCTGTGAAGTTTTTGTCGACTGGTACTCAGATGATTTGTTCAGTTCTTGGTTAAAGATTCATTTGGAAAACTGGTCTTCTTTTTTCTACTTCATCACATTCAAAGTATATAAATAATAGCAATTATAACCTTGTCCGGTATTAAAAGATTCTTTCCAAAATCTAGGCATTCTTTTATTGATTTGGAGAAATTTCTTCGTTGATTTCAGTTGTTGTGAAGGTCTGTCCTTGGAAATGTGTGAATGTTGCAATTCTGAAAAACAAAATGTATTTTTTCTAATATTTTAAAAATAAACTTGAAAAATTATTGTTATTCTTATCTTGGTAGATGGATATTAGCTGTGTCTAAGAATTCAGAAGAATCTGAAAGAGTCTGCAGAGAAATAATCTGGAAAAATTTGAAAGAATCTAAAACGAGATGAAACCTGAAAAATTTTTAGAGAATCTGAGATTTTTTTTCAAATTCTCATTTACTTTACGACTCTTCTTTTCGAATTCTTTGAATTCTTGCTGATTCTCTCTTTCGCAGTTTTCGAATTCTTTTGAACTTTTCCCGATTCCTTCGAACTTTTCAGATATTTTCAAACACACCATCAGAAATCTTCAAGATTCTTTAAATTTTTTTAGTTTTGTTCAGATTTTTTCAGATCCTTACAAATCCTTTCAGGTTTTTCTAGATTCTTTTAGATTTTGCTAGATTATTCGAGATTTTCTCGTATTCCCTGGAGGAATCTGAGGGAATCTCGAAAAATTAGAAGAATATGGACGATCTTGCAGGACTTTGAAACGATGTGAAAAATTTGAAAGGATCTGGAAGGATGTGAAAGGTAAAAAGTTCTTAGCGAATCTGAGAGAATCGAAAAAATCGGAAGGAATCTGAACTGCTCTGAGAGAATCTAAGGAAATATGAGAAAATCCATCTCAAGAAAATAGAGGCTAGACAAAGAAAATTTTTAAAATTCTTAGCCCTTTTACAAGACTGTGTAGAGCATTCACCTCTTTTGAAGGGATTTAATTTTACATCACTGCATATGTTTTGTTCGGTAAAATTAATTTTCTATTACCACTATATACCCACCAACATATTTCTTTTTATATTAACTCTGCTAGAACTAATATTCTAGATAGATCTCCATTAATTTAATGTGTGGTTTATTTAATTGTATTTCTAATAACTGTGGTATTCATAACGATTCATTAAAACTGAACTTGCTAAACATTGTATATTATATAGGTATTTTCGATGTACTCTATTAGGTTAATTTTTTTGTTAATTTTCTAGTTATTTTTTATATGAGTATATTTTTAGTTTATTTGGTTTCTGTAATTGGGATCTCTTCCCATTTAATTAATATAAAAATTGAGAAAATTCTAGAGAGACTGAGGGAATCTAAGAGAATTTGAAAGATTCGTAAAGAAACTGAAGGAATCTGAAAGAATCTGAGGGAACTTGTGAGAATCTGAGAGAATTTTGACGAATTTCGAAGAATTTAGAAAAATCAAAGAGAAACTAAAAAATTGGTCGAAAGTTGTTTCGACAGAACTTCCTTCGCTCCTAAACTAAAATGATAATTTTTTTGAGTCACCCTATATATGCATATCCAAAAACTATCAATGGAATGATAAATCACAAGTACAAACTTTTGATCTGACGTCATCAATTTTTTGGGGGATAAGCAACTATATTTTGTCTAAAAATTTATTATGTTCTTTATAACCTTAAAATATGTGCAAAATTTCAACTTATTCGGTTTAGCAGATTCAAAATGAAATCACAAAATGTTGTTTAATTATTTTGAATTTTTTTCCAAAAATTTCAACTTTTCGGGTAAAAACTCAATATGGAATCATAAAATACATGTGCAGCACTATGTTATTTTATACAATTTGAAACCCATTCACTATGTACAATTTTGAAGTGACGTCATCGCACTATTGGTGGAGATGGTTAGACAAATTTTGGTTAGCGTTTTACCATCTACATGATATTCCCAATATACCTAAATACAAAATTTGACAACAATCAGCCCAGTACTTTCGGAGATTATCTGTCTAATAAAAATCCGGGACGGCAGACTGATGGACAGACAGACAGATAGCAAACAGACAGACAGACAGACGGAAAGGGGTCTTGAAAGGTCGAAAAAACGTAAAAGTTGACAGTCGGTCGACGGACTCGATTACCATACTTTCTTTGCTTACGCTCGGGAAGTAAAAAAACTGGAGGAATGTGGGATAATTTGGAAAAATTTGCAGACCTGAAAGAATCTGAATAGAACTGAAATTTGAAAGAATTTTGAGGATTCATGACGGTGTCTTGATAGAATCTTAAAAAATTGAAAGAGTTGGAATCAATCCGGAAGCATCCAAAATTGCATCCGGAATAATCAGAAAGAATAAAAAAAAAATCGAAAAAATCTGAAAGAGAGAATCTGAAAGAAAAAAAAACATTTGAAAGAATCTGGAAGAATTTGAGGGAATCTGAGAGAAATTGCGACATCGGAAAGAATCTGAGAGATTCGGAAAGTATTTGAAGGAATCTGAGGAAACCTGTAGGAATCCGTGAGAATCTCGAAGAATTTAGAAAAATTTTGAACAATTTGGAAAAGCCTGCAAGAATTTGAAAGTAAGTATCTGTATGGTTTCAAAACGACTTGAATAGAATTCGAAAATTCGAAAGAATCGTGAAGATTCGTGACGCTGTCTTTGAAAGAATCTGAAAAAGTTCGAAAAAATCCAAAAGAATTCGAAAGGAGAAAAAGGAAGGATCCAAAGCGATCTTGAAAAATTCTGAAGAAATCTGAGGGAATTTTCAGGGATACTGAGAGAATCTGAAAGAATACCTAGAAAAGAATCTGCAGCAAAGTGTATTTTTTCTAGAAACTTTCGCATTAATTTTTCAACATTTTGATACTGTGTTTTACGTTTTGCAAAGTAAGTTCGTTCACAGATATTCTCAGAGCCAGGAATTTGCTATAAACTACTTTAGGTAAATTACGCGAATTTAGACGTTATAAACGATTCAGTATTTTTAACGATTGTCTATTATAGACTTATGCATGCCGATATCATAACACTTCCATTTTTTAGAATTACTTATTAGAGGTTACTCAAAAAAAAAAGATGAAAAAGGTAGTTTATTCTATTGCTAAATCATAAAAAAAATTACTCATACAGTATTGTTATTAGTAATTATTATTATGACACTGCATCTATCCAAATTGATATACGTGTCTTTGCAAAAAATGTCGTCATAAAATTTTGTAATGGAAAAACTACTTGAAACAAACCCATAGCATACTTCTTTACTGTTACTTTAACAATACATACATACTTACCGTTATTTTGACTTATAAAATTTATCATAATTTTTTTAATAATATGACCCAATCTTGTAAAAGTAATAATAAAAGTACCTATCTAAAAAGTACTATAAATTTAAAAATGGGTAGTAATAGATCTGGTTACTTTATTTTTTAAACGTTACGTTTGCGCGTTTTAAATTATGATTGACAACCCTGGTTCTCTATGTGGTTCCCCGTGAATCACAAAGAGTATAAGTGTTTTGTGCTACAACCTGTATGTATCAGAGTGTTAAAAGAGTCTGATTTTAATCATGTCACTGATTATAATTTCCTTATCAATAAGTGAATATCCAGTGATAATAGCAGACAAACATAAACCTAATCGATAATAATAAGTGAGAGTTATAATCTAAGTTTTGTGTAAGTAACTGTCAGAATATATATCTAATATTTTCAACTTCTTGTGAGTTAAAATGGCAAACGAAGAAGAAACGCCTACAAAAATGATTACTATTACTGATTCTTCGAAGATTTACGAAGATATGTCCGCCTTCTACCAGAAAGAGACGTTTTCTGATATAAAGTTTATCTTATCTGAGAAAAAAATCCCCGCACACAAAGTATAGGTTTTTTATTCAATTACATATAGGATGAATTTAACTAAATTTAACTTTTAGATAGTTCTCGCTGCCAGATGCAAATTTTTTGAATCTATTTTAATGCAAGACCCCAAACAAGTAAGCAACTCATTATAAAATTGTTAAAAATAATTGTCCTATTTTAGTCGGAGATGATTTTAACAGATGTTCCTCCAAAAGCTTTCGAAGTAGTACTGAATTATATTTATACTGGTTGGACAAAAATCACTCACGTCATTTTAAAGATTTTTCTTTTCTAAAATCTGTTACAGGATCTGTTTTTATCAAATTATCCTATGAAGACGACGTATTCGACGTATTGCAACTGGCACATAAATACTCGCTAAAACCATTAGAAAACATAATAAATAAAACAATGACAAGTATGATTAATACGTCCAACGTTTGTTTATTTTTAAACAAAGCCGACGAACTCGGGATGGATGAATTAAAACAAGTTTGTCTTACCTTTATTGACAACCATCTTTCAGAAATAAGGGGAAACAAATTTCTGAACCTTCTAACACAAGTAAGGTGCCATGCGTTCTGTCATTGTTAATATGAACATTGTATTTTAGACATCCATGGTTAAACTGCTGGAGAGAGATTCCTTTCCCGCCCTCGAAATCGAGGTTTTTGAAATAGCAGCAAGCTGGTGCAAAACCAACGCTGATTTTAACAATTTAGTTACTGGATGTGTTCAGTTGACTAAATTAACGCCAGACGAAATTTTGAATGTTGTTTGGCCCTCTAAAGTAATAGACAGCGATAGATTATTGAATGCTCTCGCATACATCAAAAATAAGAGTTCAAATACGGTACCACGAAAAATGACACAATGTAAGTAGGTCTAACGTGTATAGTAAGTAAGAAGTATTACAATGTATGTTTTTCTACCGCGCACGTTTTTTGATTTTCTAATAGAGCTATTAAAGCACCCAAACGACGTCAAAGCGGTTCGTTAATTGCGCAAAGGGGTTCTGAAACAGATCTGGTGTAATTTAGATCGGTAAAATTGGTAGCCATGACAAGAAATATCAGGTGTATGTCAGTGGCAAATGTCAGATTAAAATTTTCCGTATTTCGGGAGGCGTAAGGACTTCACTAACTTCTTCACAAGACATTTTAACTAATCTTAACTTACAGAAACTCGAATTGATCAAACTCACCCATCACCAACCGCGACAAAATTCCCCAGATTTAAAAAAACGCAAATTTCAATTAAATTTTGCGAAAAAACGTGCGCGGTAAAAAAAATTGTATAAATAACTCGGTCATAAGGCCATTGTGGCACTCATCCTTTATATAACTCAATATTTGCCTTATGAAACTCGTTCTTGAATATAGTATTAATGCTTTTAGTAAAAAATAAAAATATTGCTATAGCAGCATATAATACTACAGTAATTTCTGGGTTAAATACGGCAATGTTACTAGAAGGAACTGAAGAGGAGGAAGAAGGTGCTTACCACGACGAAAATGATAAAAATGGTATTACTTTAGACTTAGGTTCGAAAAAATCCTTCAATCACATTAAAATGAAGATATTAGGGTAAGTTACTGATGTGCTTAAAGCGTCCCAGAGTTCTAGGTCTATGTTTAAATAATTTTAGAAAATATTATTCCTCTTACTACCTAGAAACTTCACATAACCAAAAAAAGTGGCACAAACTTATTGATTACAGTCAATATTCGTGTAGTCATGAACAGAATTTGTATTTTGATGGAGTACAACAAGCTAGATACATTCGAGCAGTCTTTTCAAAGGTATGTATTAATAAAATTACGGTTTATTTTTGGAAGTTTGTCATTTTAATGATACAGAAGAATATTTAATTAATAATACTTTTTCAAAAAATTTCGGGCAAATGACATTAACATGAAAGTCATATTCCCACTGCTTTTCATTGATCTATGAGAACCTGATTTGCTCATATTGCCCGAAATTTTTTAGAACTGATGTATTCTACTGGAAATTTCTAAGGGAAATATATTTTATTACATCTGTAAATGGTTCGTAGCAACCGTTGGTAGTAATTGTTTTGTCAAAACATGATTTATAATAATACCGTGTGTTCAATAATTATTTAGATCAAAGAACGCTGTGAGGTTTTGAACGTATGTCTTCTCGGTTTCGGATACTTTTCAGATTATGCAGTTAAACAAACACATGTGTAATGTTGGTTCCATACCGACATAAATAAATTTACAAACGAAGGTTAGCTTTTGCTTGTTCCAAGCTTGAAAAACTAGTGAAAGAAAATAACTTCTGCAGATTTGTAAATAAGTTTACGTAAAAGGATAAAACAATCTTAAATAAACTGTTGGAAATTGAATGTAAACTTATCTGTATCATCAAAGAGTTCACGTAAAAAATTCAAATTGTCTACTGCAATTCTGTTATCATTAGTATTATACTGAACCTATCCAAAGTGATATACGTATCTTTGCAAAAATGTTGATGACGTCATCACAAAATTTTGTTAAGGGGAAACTCATTTGGATCGTACGCCCGCACGCTTCTTTACATTTACTTTAACGTTACATACATATCTTTATTACTTCCCGAGCGTAAGCAAAGGAAGTATTGTAACCAAGTCCGTCGGCTGACTTCTACTTTTACGTTTTCTCGATCTTTCATGACCCCTAGAATACGAAGAAATAGGTCTCCCATTTCCGTCTGTCTGTCCGTCTGTCCGTCCGTCTGTCCGTCCGTCTGTCCGTCTGTTCGTCTGTCCGTCTGTCTGCCGTTTAGGATTAGGATTAGGAATATCATGTAGATGGTAAAACGCTAACCAAAATTTGTCTAATCATCCCCACCACTAATGCGATGACGTCACTTCAAAATTGTACATAGTAAATGGGTCTTAAATTGTATAAAATAACATAGTCCTACACATGTAGTTTACGACTCCGAATTCAGTTTTTACCCGAAAAGTCCAGATTTTTGGAAAAAAATCAAAATTATAAAACAACATTTTGCAATTTAATTTTGAATCTGCTAACCCAAATGTTTTGAAATGTTGCAGATGTTTTAAGGCTCTAAAGAGCATCATAAATCTTTAGTCAAAATATATTTGGTTATCCCCTCCAAAAACTTGATGACGTCAGCTCAAAAGTTTGCCGAATAAATCCTATCTAAAATGTACAAAATATGATGCGTCTGTACTTGTGATATATCACTCCATTCATATTTTTTGGATTTGCATATACAGGGTGACTCAAAAAAATTAATGAATGCGCAAAATTTATTTTACTGATTTACTCAGGAACTACAAAACCGAATGCTTTGAAATCTTGAAGATGTTTTAAAATTATCATAACCATGGTAAATTTTTGATCAAAATGTATTTGGTCGTCCCCCCATAAAAAATTTATGACGTCACCACAAAATTTTGCTGAATGAACCCTATCTAAAATACACAAAATATGGTGAGTCTCTTCTTGTGATTTATCATTCCATTCAAATTTTTTCTATTTCCATATACAGAGTGACTCAAAAAATTAATAAATGGGTGAATTTATTTTATTGAGTTAATCAGGAACTACAAAACCGAATGCTTTGAAATCTTGCAGATGTTTTAAGGTTATAAAGAGCATAATAAATGTTTAGTCAAAATACATTTGCTTACCCCCTCCAAAAAATTGTTGACGTCAGCTCGAAAGTTTGCCGAATAAATCCTATCTACACTGTACAAAATATGATGAGTCTGTACTTGTGATTTATCACTCCATTGATATCTTTTGGATTTGCATATACAGGGTGACTCAAAAAAATTAATGAATGCGTAAATTTATTTTATTGATTTAATCAAGAACTACAAAACCGAATGCTTTCAAATCTTGCAGATGTTTTAAGGTTATAAAGAGCATAATTAATGTTTAGTCAAAATATACTTGCTTATCCCCTCCAAAAACTTGATGACGTTAGCTCAAAAGTTTGCCAAATAAATAATATCTCAAACGTACAAAATATGATGAGTCTGTACTTGTGATCTATCACTCCATTCATATTTTTGGTTTTGCATATACAAGGTGACTCAAAAAAATTAATGAATGCGTAAATTTATTTTATTGATTTACTCAGGAACTACAAAACATAATAGGCATGCAGTCGTCACATTTCCGACAGCGAGGGAAGTACTGTCTAAACTCTTTAGACCAATTTTTTTTATAAGTAAAATCAAAACTATAAAGCCGACTGTCCCGAAATCTTGCAGAATAAATCCTGTATAAAATGTACAAAATAAATGTGGGGCTCCACATATAAGATAACAGTGGCTTCATATTTTATAGATTTGCTTATACAGGGTGTCTCAAAAGTGATAATGAATTTATTTTATTGATTAAATAAAAAACGTTTTCACTCGTTTTTGAAGTTCTATAAATAAAGTGTTGATTTATTAGTGTTGCACTCCATCTACCCAAACCTAATTTATTTCTTCCTACAAAAACATTCGTGAATTCGTCATAAAACTTCATTAAGAAAAACTCACTTTACCTGTAATTTAAAAGTTCACACTTGTTTTCATTTTAACTTACATATATGCACTGTCATATAAAAACAAAGTTTTTTTTTCAGAAGTAACTACTTAAATTGAAATAATAGTGTTACCATACACGGGTGTTTAATACCGAGGTGGGTAAAACTCAACAATGTATTTCTCAGCAACTCAAATTTACACAACTAACTATTACAGCGATTATGTACAGATTCGACTCGCTTACTGAATAATCTCGTTCCCGAAGGTGGCCTCTATTTAAATTCATACTCCCCTTCTAGATATTTTGCAATCTAGTTCTTTCTGTAATACCTATCGCAACTTCCGCTTCCAGGCTTTTTGCCGCCCGGCCGCCGTCACAGACGATGAGTCACTCATCATCGCGGTATATACTAGAACCCATAGGCGTCGTACCGAGGCGGCGTATGGGTTTCTTTCGTAACAATTACTTATAATATAAATATATTATGATGAGTGGTGTATTTTGAGAGGAAACTCGCAACACTGTTATTTAAGTACATAGTTACAAACTTGAGAAATTCATACACTACATGCATACATCATATTAAATAATTATTCTTTTAGGTCTGTAATCTTTGGTTCGATTATTATTTACTTACAATAGTAATTTAAACGAATATACTAAAGGGAATATTATTTTTGTAGCAAATTTCTCTTGGTAAATTTGAAGTTTCCTTCGACAGCAAAATTCCTGAAGTACACAAACAAATTATATATCCACTATCAAACGTTGTATCTTCTGAAACCAAAATATTTGTGGGGTAAGTTACTTTAATGTAAAGTATGTTTACGTCAGCGTAAACATATTTTAAAATATATTTCTGATTTTTTTTTCGTTTACCAAAATAGGCACAAACGTCGTGATATCTTCACTACAATAACGCTCATTTTAAGTAAGGATGTTATTGTTTCTTATAACGAATATAAAATGTCAATCCGTCATTTTAGATCAGCCATACATGATTTCGTACATGACAGTTTTGTTACGATTTTATGTATTTATTGATGGAATAGAAACATCTACGGATTATGCAAACTGGCAGACACTTGAAAGCGTGACAAATGAAAAAGATACCAGCCGTCGTCATATTTTACGTTTTAAGGAAAGAATAGTCAATTCCATTAAAATTACTGGCCAACTTTCTTCTGATAAGGTTAGTTATACTTTTGATAACGAATTTATCGAAATTTTACTTATGCAAAGTATTTTCATTAAACAGACATGGAAAAACTTTAAAGAGTTTTTGGAAGATTTTGAGTGCTTTTATGTAAGAGACGACGAAAACTAGTTCCCAGCATTCCGTTTTTATAGATTTATAATTAAATTTGATCTTGTGACCTAAAATACAAACTGATGTAACATAAATTTTTCAAATAAACTAATGTCACTTCGAAAATTTTTTAATGAATAGCAAATTTTGGATATTTTGTTATTATTATTTTAGAAGGTATCACGCTTATTTAATGGATTATACATAGATTTCGTATTTATTAGGTTTCGTAAGTTGATATTCGTAGATAGAATTGAAGTTCTTGTGTCTTATTATATTTATGCATGTAAGTTTACTCCTATGTATGTAGAGTTATATTTTAATATAAGAATTAAAATGTTGGGAGCGTTTAATTATTACCTCTTCCCTGGATGGTGTAAAATTTAAATAAAAACATCTCTATTTTAAATATCGTTAGTTAAAATAGAACTGAAGCCTGCATAAGTGAATTTCCTGTCACTTGTTTGTTGATTTTGCTTAAAATTTAGCAGTTGGGAACAGCTTTCGGTTGACAGAGAAGACTTTTTATTAAGAAAAACTCATCATTTAACAGAAGAGGTAACGATTTTATAAAATGAATTAAAAAAAAAGAAAGATTTTTCTATATTTTGCTTTCGATTGTGTGTACTGTACTGCAAGATTTGGCGAGCAGTTTTACAGCTCTATCTGTTGGCCGTTCAGAGTATACCCAAAATTTTGAGAAGACGTTATCCCGTTGTTGGTGGGGATGATTAGACAAATTTTTAGTTAGCGTTTTGTCGTCTGTATGATATTCCTAATCTACGTATAAAATTTGACAACAGTTGCTCCAGTACTTTCGTAGATGTCTACTAAATATCGACAAACGACTGATATAAAGGAACGAGATACCTATTTTTGCGTACTCTAGGGGTTATGAAACGTCGAGCAAACCACAGATAGACTCATAATACAATGCTTACTTCCTTAGCTTACGCCCCAAAAGTAAAAAATTGGTCTAAAGAGTTTAGACAGTACTTCCCTCGCTGTCGGAAACTTGACGACTGCATGCCTATTGTGTTTTTTTCTCATTACATTTTTGTAGTGGGAATTTAAAAAAAAATGCGATGACGTCATCAACATTTTTGCAAGGACACGTATATCACTTGGGAAAGATGTAGTGTAATACTAAGAATAAAATTATTGTATTCCCAAATTTTCGGGAAAATGAATTGGGTCGTTTTGAATATTGATTTGTAATAATCAATAAAATAACGAAACAATTTACTCACGTATACGGCGCCGGCGTGTACTAGGAGAGGCAACTGAAAATCGTTTATGTATAAGCATTCTTAATTTAAGATGACAAGCGTAACAGCATACGTGAGAGTCAAACAGAGAAACTGTAGACAAAACGACCATCGGTTTTATTGCTTCGACTTCGGCTTATTATATAAAACACTGGGTTTTATTTTCATTTTTGACGGTGGAATTCACAATTGGTTGATTATAAACATGTCTATTCCACATTCGCGGAACCTAGTCAGCGCATAAAACAAATGTACGTCTGTGATGTTAAAATCGATGTAAATATATTTACATCGACTTTAACATTACGCTTATAAGCGTGCTACCCTTACGTTTCAACCGAGTTTTTACTTTAAAAAATTTTGTGTCTACCAAATTGGGTTGATCCAATGTAATACTAATAATAAGTGTTGCCTTTAATTTAATCAATAAAATAAATTGACTTCATTAATTTTTTTGAGCCACTTCTTAAGAAAATCTAAAAAATATGAATGGAATATAAATCACAAGTACAAACTCATCATATTTTTTGCATTTTAGATAGGATTTATTCAGCAAAATTTTGTGGTGATGTCATAAATTTTTTAGGAGGGACGACCAAATACATTTTGATCAAAAATTTACAATGCTTATGATAATTTTAAAACATCTTCAAGATTTCAAAGCATTCGGTTTTATAGTTCCTGAGTAAATAAGTAAAATAAATTTTGCGCATTCATTAATTTTTTTGAGTCACCCTGTATATGCAAATCCAAAAAATATGAATGGAGTGATATATCACAAGTACAGACGCATCATATTTTGTACATTTTAGATAGGATTTATTCGGCAAACTTTTGAGCTGAGGTCATCAAGTTTTTGGAGGGGATAACCAAATATATTTTGACTAAAGATTTATGATGCTCTTTAGAGCCTTAAAACATCTGCAACATTTCAAAACATTCGGGTTAGCAGATTCAAAATTAAATTGCAACTCAATATGGAATCATAAACTACATGTCTAGCACTATGTTATTTTATACAATTTGAAACCCATTCACTATGTACAATTTTGAAGTGATGTCATCGCACTATTGGTGGAGATGGTTAGAGAAATTTTGGTTAGCGTTTTACCATCTACATTCTACATGATATTCCCAATATACCTAAATACAAAATTTGACAACAATCAGCCCAGTACTTTCGGAGATTATCTGTCTAATAAAAATCCGGGACGGCAGACGGATGGACAGACAGACAGATAGTAAACAGACAGACAGACGGAAAGGGGTCTTAAAAGGTCGAGAAAACGTAAAAGTAGAGAGTCGGTCGACGGACTCGATTAGCATGCTTCCCTTGCTTACGCTCGGGAAGTTAAAATACTGGAGGAATCGGGAATAATTTGGAAGAATTTGCAGAGATCTGAAAGAATCTGAACAGATCTGAAAAATATGAAAGAATCTTGAGATTTCATGATGGTGTCTTGATAGAATCTTAAAAAATTGAAAGAATTAAAAACAATCAATCCGGAAGCATCGAAAATTGCATTCGGAATAATCAGAAAGAATAAAAAAAAATCGAAAAAATCTGAAAGAGAGAATCTGAAAGAAAATGAAAGCATTTGAAAGAATCTGGAGGAATTTGATGGAATCTGAGGAAACCTGTGGGAATCTGTGAGAATCTCGAAGAATTTAGAAAAATCTGGAACAATTTGGAAAAGCCTGCAAGAATTTGAAAGTAAGTATCTGCACGGTTTTAAAACGACTTGAATAGAATTCGAAAATTCGAATAAATCGTGAGGATTCCTGACGGTGTCTTTGAAAGAATCTGAAAAAGTTCGAAAAAATCCAAAAGTATTCGAAAGGAAGAATCTTAAAAAAAAAGAATCTGAAAACATCTGAAAGAATCTGTGGGAATCCAAGAAAATCTGGGGGAACATGAAACTAACAATCGGAAAGAATTAGAAAGAATCAGAGGGTATCGGAAAGAATCTCAGGAATAATCTAGACGAATCTAGGTAAACCTGGAAGGATCTGAGAGAATTTGAGAGAATCTAGAAAAATGTAGAAAAAATGGAAGAATGTAGAACAGTCTGCAGGGATCTGAAAGAATTCAAAGCGATCTTGAAAAATTCTGTGGAAGACTGAGTGAATATTCAGGGATATTGACAGAATATGAAAGAATAGAAAGAAATCTGTAACAAAGTGAATTTTTTCTAGAAACTTTCGCATTAATTTTTCAACAAGTCTTGCACGAGATTTCTCTTTGTTGATACTGCCAGTTCGAACAAATCTGTTGATTGCGGCTCTAATCTGAGCCTTTAACGATGTTTCTTGAATTATTAAATCAGGTTATTCTTGGTTACAAGCGGACATAACGATGAAAGTGTCTTGTTCAACAGAATAAACCATTTTCGCAGGCTTTGCTTACTAGCACAAAACAAAGTTTTCGTACGCAACCACCAAGAGTGCGAAGCGGGATTTTTGAAATCCATGGCAACTACGCCCTTAGAATCTGGGGAATCTGATCTCAGGTGCCGTCACTGCTATCCGTAGACGCCGGATCCAGGTTGTGGGCCACCTCTTCCCGAAACTCCTCGTGGAAAAGACCTCCATCTTGCCCGTTTTCTTCCCGAGCTCCTCACTCGACCCTCGCCCCCGCTATCTCTCCTGTTCTTATCTCCTCTTTTTCTGTCCCGTTTTTCCGATAGCTCCCACCAACACCACGCGTGATAGACGCGTTCTTTCTTTTAATAAGTATTAAAGAATTTAAAATTAAATAAATACCCGGTACAATGACTATGAATTTTTGAAATTATCGGACCAATTATTGCGAAATATTATTTTAATATTAACGTAAAATTAGTAAAATATGGAGTTACTTTAAGATAGTTATGTTGTTAAGAATAGTTTTAACTAGCGTGTATAATAAGTGTGTATTATCGCCGGAAGTTAGGCAAGCAGGAATTCTATCTTGCCCCTAGGATCTAGCTTCACCACCGCGCTCCCCTTTTTAACCCCCACCTACATATATAGAACATAGACAAAGACATGTGTTGTTCTTCGTTCGCTATATTAACAGCAGACGAGACAGTCATCAGTGCCCGTCGGTCCGGTTTTTGTAAACTACATTGTTTGAAGATTGTGGAGGAAGATTAGCATCACAGGGTGAGTCCTTCATCCATCTTCCTAAAATTGTTATTTGTTTAATCGGTTTCTGTATCGTAAACATCGTACCAGACTGTTTAATTAGTCCATAGTTTACAGTTGTTTTTTTGTTTAATTGCTTGTGTTAGCTTGGGCTTGAACAAGAGTCCAACGGAAACGTTCGTTATTTTGAATTTTCCTTGCATCGATGCAAATTCCAAACATTTTGCGTCGCACTGTGATTTTGCTTTTGCTCAACGGAAACTTTGGAAATATGTAGACAATATTTTCAATTTTCTTTACGTCGACGCGGATTCGGAATATTTTCTAATGGCGGCCAAATTGAAGGTGGTATGGAACTGTTGGAAGAACACAAGGTAGCCACCTCCGCGTTAGTAGAAACCCCGCTCAGAGGTTTGTTTTCTTTTCGTTCAGCGCGTGCAGAAAATTGCAGATTTTCGGAAATAGGACGCGTCGCTCATGGTGTTTATCCAATATGGCCGACCCCGATTTTGAGACCGAAGACACGGTGAATAAGACTTTGATCGACTATATTCTGAAATTGGACTAAAATATAATAAACTTTTCCTCGCATGTTACGTTACGGAATTTCGATGACGATTTTGTAAAATGGTCCTTAGCCCCAGAGGACAAATTTCAGTATTTACTTAGTTGCTTGTCCGGTGTGGGTTACGCCTTAAGAATAGAACACTCTGTATAGTAAAAAATAATTTTAGAGTATAATCTTCAAAGAACCGTAAAACTTTGGTCTTTGATTTTTTTTCTATTTCTAATAATTAATGAATTATAGAGGAACACACGCTTGGTGACTCATCCTGTGTAATATTTTATTATAAGCAGTGGGAATCTTTGGCCGTAAACATCTATTCAATCACAGTGTGACCAATATCTCCGGGTGAGAAGTGAGGCGCGAGAGGTTTCCACCCCAGTAGAACAGTGGCGGACGAGTTTCAGTTAATACAAATTCAGGACAAAAGAAATTATTAATTTTTAAACAAAATTTGTTTAGTTAGTACACTTCCCTAGTTCGCATATCTGTTCATTTTAAACATCCAGTATACTATGGAACAGTGACAAATGTTCTATTGTTTTGATATTAAAACTGATATTAAAACTAATAGAAAGTAGTAATCACTAGTTACGCCACTGACTCGCTCACGAATGTGTACGAACAGAGCAGAGGGTTTGTACAGTTGATCCAAAACTTTTCTGATAAAGGGAGGCTGGTGGTGGGTGTACATAAGAATGTCTATTTCTTTCCAATACACTAGCTCTATATATTCGGTCTCTATCAATGTTGCCCTACGTGCTCACCACAGCCCCCCTTTATCCGAACAGTTTTGGATCAAACGGTATATGTGTGGTACAAAGCAAATCACGACGGCTGTGTATCTGTGTACATCATCGGTGATTCCTGTGGTAGCCAAGTTGTTAAAAGAGTTTGATTTTAAAATTACTTGGTAGGTCATATCATTAATAATAATTTCCGTAACAATAAGTTAATAAATCTAATGATAATAGCAGCTAAACGTAATAGTATAGTCCAAAGTACTTTATTAAACATAATAATATGAGATAACTTAGTTTTTATATATCTCTGTAACAGGGATTCTGACAAAAAAGTTTTTTTAGATGATGCAATTATCTACAACTTCTGTTAACACATTTTTGACATAGCGTTGATAGGTTTTAAAAAAATTGCGAAAAATAAGGGATAAAAAGTTTTGTAATTTAGGTCGTAGAGTTTTATCTCTTTCTTTTTGAGGAACCAGCTTGTACATCATCACATTTGGTTTTGCACAGGCAAAAAATCGATTTGAGAAGACCACATGAAAGTTTTTCATGTCCTAATTTATCATCTTTTTCTACCCATGATGTTTTTATTGTTAATGCTCGCCAAAAACTTACGAAGTACTGTTAAAATATATTTATATATGTATATAATATTTTCAGGTAAAATGGCAAATGAAGAACAACCACGTAAAAAAATTATGAGTTTCATTGATCCTTTTAAGATGTACAAAAATACAGCTTTTTTCCTCAAGAATCGGTTGTTTTCGGACGTGAAATTAATTCTTGGTGATACAATAATACCCGCACACAAAGTAGGTTATTCACCCAATTACAAATAGGATCAATTTAACCAAATTAAAATTTCAGATAGTTCTCGCCATCGAATCTAAATATTTTGAATCCATTTTTATTGAAGACCCCAACCAAGTAAGCCACTCTGTATAAAATTTCTAAAAATAAATGTCTCGTTTTAGGCGGAAATCATTATAGAGGATGTGCCTTTAAACGCTTTTGAATCAATTTTGCGTTATATTTATACCGGTTGGACTAAAATACCTCCGTTTTTTAACGTTTTTTCTTTACTAAAATCTGTTACAGGATCTGTTGTACTCAGAATGTCATATGGAGACCACTTGTTTGACGCATTACAACTGGCACGTAAACACGGGATAACATCCTACGAAAACATAGTACACAAAAGAATCGCTTCTATAATCTCCCTCACCGATGTTTGCAGGTTTTTAAACAAGGCCGACGAACTCCAGATGGATGAGTTGAAAGAAATTTGTTTCTTTTTTATAGAGAGTAATGTTTCAACAATACTGCGAACATATTTACTGAATGAGCTAACACAGGTAAGACACCATGCATTCCGTCATTTTTCATATGAAGGTTGTTTTTCAGAAAGCCATGGTACAACTGCTGAAGAGACATAGCTTCCCTGCCAACGAAACCGAAATTTTTACACTAGTAAAAAGATGGTGCACAACCAACGTGGACGTCGATAGTTTAGTTACTGGATGTGTTCAGTTGACTAAATTAACAAGAATGGAAATTTTCACCCTTGTTTGGCCCTCTAAAGTAATAGACAGCGAGCGGTTACTGGATGCTCTAGTGAAAATTCGGAATAACAGTTCAGAAACGGCACAATGTAAGTATATGATTTGTTAATTGATGAACTATGCACAGTAAAAAGTATTACAAAGAATGTTTAATGCTTTTAGTAATAAATAAAAATACAACACCCAATGATAAAGTAATTTACGACTGGAATAATGGAAATGGCGTTACTTTAGATGTTCGTATGAATAGGTTTTTTAACCACGTGAAGTTGAAGATACTAGGGTAAGTATTGATATACCCAAAGTGTCTCACAGTTTTAGCCTTGCGTTTAAAAATTTTAGAAAATCTGAATGCTCTTACTATCTTGCAACTTCATTTAACAGAGACAAGTGGGACAGAGTAATAGATTATACTCAATATGCGTGTAGACATGAACAGAATTTGTACTTTAATGAAATACAGGAGGCGAGATACATTAGAGTAGTGTTCTCAAAGGTACGTATTGATAAAATTACGGTTTGTTCCAAATTTTGAAGTTTTGTAAGACTTTCAATATTTATAAATTTCTTTCGTGGCACGTCTGCAAATATGACAAAAATTGATTATTAATAATGTAGACTATTTTCAGTATTGTACTCGATAAGTAAAAGTATTGCACTAGGTTCAGTTGACTAATAGCTAATTTCAGGTTTTTCCATTGGACTGATTGCTGTCCAACTAGCTGTACTTTAGTACTGTTCCAAAATTTTGCAAAATAAATGCTACTTAAATTCTATAACATATGTTCTGCACTTGTAGTTTATTGGTACGTCTTTATTTTTAACCGCAAACGTTAAAGTTTTGGTAAAAATCTTGGAGAAGAAGCCTGAATAAAATGTACAAAATGAATGTGTATATACATTTAGTGCGTTCATGTTTTATCCATTTGCTTATACGGGATGGCTCAGAAAAGATAATGAATTTTTTTATTGACGCGTTGTCTCGTTTTCACGAAATTCTACAAATAAAGTGTTTTTTTTTAGTATTCCAGTGTATTTACTCAAACTGATTTATTTATTTTTATTAAGAAAAACTTCCCCACTAAAAATACATACAATAGTAATTTAAATGAATTTCTTTGTAGCGAACGCAACTTGGTCAATTTCAAGTTTTCTTCGACCACGAAGTTCCTGGAGTGTGTAACCAAATTGTACGTCCATCATCAAACGTTATAAATTCTGAAACAAAAATATTTCTGTGGTAAGTTACTTTAGACTAAAGTATGTTTACATCAGCCATTTTTTGTTTTTTTTTTTTAACAATATTGAATATCGAATACAACTTTCTGTAAGAAAAAACCTCTATAACTCGTCATTAAGTTTATTTTGACTCTAGATGTTGATCACAATAATTGTTGAAAATAATTACTTTCTTTTCTTCTATAAATGCAAATGTGTTTTCTTGAAACTACAGTAAATTCAGTTTATGAAAGTGGTTCTAAATATTTATAGATGTAAACATATCTTAAAAATATACTTCTGAGATATTTTTTTTCGTTCACCAAAATAGGTCCGAACCTGGTGATAAGTTCACTGTAGGGCTCGCTTTAGGTAAGGGTGTTATTGTCTACTATACCAATATAAAATTTCCCTCATTTTAGATCAACCATACATGTTTTCGTACATGGAAGTTTTGTTACGATTTTATAAACATGTTGAGAGAATAGAAACATCTGTGGATTATGAAAACTGGCAGATAGTTGAAAATAGGGATAAAAGCTTGACAACTGAAACACCAGAAAAAAACAGCAGTCGTCTAACTTTTCGTTTTATAAATAGAATAGTCAGTTACGTTAAAGTTGTGGGTGATATTTCTTCTGATAAGGTTAGTTACACTTTTGACAACGAATCTAATGACATTTTGCTTATACAAAGTATTTCCATTAAACAGATATCTACCGACTTCAAGGCGTTTTTGGCAGATTTTCGATGTTTTGATAAGTACTACTAAAAGTATTTCCCAAAATTCTATTTTTGTACATTAATAATTAAATTTGATATATACATACATATCCTGTGATCTAGACTACAAATTAATGTAACATATATTTTTCAAATAAATTTTATATACAATACCTGTGTTTCTACTAATTTTATTTGAAATCATAGCAGGTAGAGACTTTACAAACTTAAGGCTCCGCCGCACAGTCATTAAAAGATGCCAAAATAAGGCAAAACGACAACCCATTTTGCGCCTTCATTTTAACAGTTGAAGAGCAGGGCGATACATGTGCGTGCTCATGACATAAAAATCTTTAAGGAAGAGTCTTGTATTTTTTAAAAAACGTAGCAGTTTTTAAAATAAAAAATAAAGTGCGTAAAATCCCAGCGGATTTTTAGCGAAAACTATAACTCGGTGTGCTTTTAAAAAATATCGAGGTGATAGAGAATTTTTTTCTACTTTAGGCGCCATTCTTCGTTTTCTGTAAAAATTTTAATTCTTTTAGTTATTGTAAAAAAACTGCAAAGCATTTTGGGCAAATTTTGGTAAGTTAGGCAACCCAAAATATTAGCTGAGGCGGTAAGCTGTAATTTATGGCCCACACAATAGATCACCTTTTAAATACCTTAAGCTTATTTGACCAGCCTTTGAAGTACCTGACAATAGCATTAAGAAGGGTATAGGTGAGTAAAATTTTTACAGAAATATGATGACATAACGAGGTAGCATGGGTGTTTTACAAGTTGCATATCTTTTAAAATAGAAATTTTCTTGAGGTGTGGTGGAGCCTTAACGCCAGCTCGCAACTTTGGTTCCTCGTCCTCGGGAACCCTATTTTCAACAAACTTTAGAATTTCTTCTTCGCTAGCTATAAATCCGGCCTTGACAATTACTAATCAATGCACTAACTAAACCCAACGCGTAGACCAGTAGTGAACGACGCGGGAAATTTGAACTCAGTTTATAACACGAGACTCGTATTTCAGTTCCCCGTGGGCGAAATTGAGGTGTCACTTTAACCACATCTTTAACGCTTAAATTCTACCATAAAAGTAATTTTGTTATGTATCCCACTACCTGTACCATTAAGACTTGAGGTTTTACTGTTGATTTGGATACCAAACATGAACGGAACCGATAATATTTAATAAATGTTTAAATTCACCTTTTGCCTCTACATTTGCCTCGAACGTATGTCATACGATGGGTCATACTGCCATGGACTTCCCCCTCTATATAAACAGCTTTGATTTTCATACGATACAGATATTGATGTAAATTTAAAATGATACATAAAGATGATTGATTTAAGAATCATCGTCAATCCTAAGCTGTTTTCTTTTCACACAGTTTTGCTAGAAAAGGAAAAACTCAAGCAAAAATCACTTTCATTTTAGTACTAACTGAGAATTTCGATAACGATTTTGTAAAATGGTCCTTAGCTCCAGAAGACAAATTGCAGTTTTTACTTAGTTGCTTGTCCGGTGAAGCGTTAAATTTGATTATATTTGTTACATTGAAGCTTAGACAAACATAATCCTGTTGGAGCCCATCACTTCTTGCAGAAGAGGTCACGCAAAATATGTAAAGATATTTAGGATGTTTCCTTTAAAAAAAGCCTTATAGTTAGAAATAATTTTAGAGTATAATCTTCAAAGAACCGTACAACTTTGGTCATTGATTTTATTCTATTTCTAATATAGTAATGAATCATAGAGGAACACACGCTTGGTGACTCATCCTGCATAATACTTTATTACAGTACAGTGGCGGACGAGTTTCAGTTAATACAAATTGAGGAAAAAAGAAATTATTAATTTTTAAACAAAATTTGTTTGGTTAGTACATTTCCCTAGTTCGCGTATCTGTGCATTTTATGGACTATGGAGAATGATAAATGTTCCACAATTTTGATGTTAAAACTGGTATTAAAACTAATAGAAAGCAGTAATATTACTAGTTACGCCACTGACTCGCTTACGAATGTGTACGAACACGGTACGAACAGAGTAGAGGGTTTGTACAGTTGATCCAAAACTTTTCTGATAAAGGGATGCTGTGATGGGTGTACATAAGAATGTCTATTTCTTTCCAATACACTAGCTCTATGTATTCCCTCTCTGTCTATGCTGCCCTACGTGCTCACCACAGCCCCCCTTTATCCGAAAAGTTTTAGATCAATCGGTATATGTGTGGTACAAAGCAAATCACGACGACTGTGTATCTGTGTACATCACCGGTGATTCCTGTAGTAGCCAAGTTGTTAAAAGAGTCTAATTTTAAAAATCCTTGGTAGGTGATATCAATGATAATAATTTCCTTAACAATAAGTTAATAAATTTAATGATAATAGCAGATGAACGTATAATAATATATGAGCCTAAAACTAAGTTTTATGTATCTCTGTAACAGTGATTCTGACAAAAAAGTGTTTAAGGGATTTTTTTTTTTAGATAATGCAATTATCTACAACTTTTATTAACACATTTTTGACATAGTATTACAAAAGTTGCGAACAAAAAAATAAGGGATGAAAAGGTTTGTAATTTAAGTCGTAGAGTTTTATCTCTTTTGAGGGACCAGCTTGCACATCGTCACATTTAGTTTTGGATTTTTTCATCCCATAATTTATCATATTTTTCCACACATAATGTTTTTATTGTTAATGTTCGCCAAAAACTTATGGATAAAACTATAGATAATTATACCATCTCAGATTCTCCTTAGAAATTTTTTGTCAGACTCACGGTTACGAAGTGACTATATAATATTTTCAGGTACAACCACCTAAAAAAATTATGAGTGATTCTTTTAAAATCTATGAAGAAACGTCTGCTTTTTATCAGAATGAGATATTTTCTGATGTGAGAAATAATATTAATAATGACATTAGTAATAAAATTAATAATACGTATTTGTTGACCCAGCAAATACATATTAATGTTTAATATAGGGTAACAAATATCACATAAATTCCAACATGCTGTTTAATTAATAACTAAACAAAATTAAAAAATTGTCTAAAGTCTAACTAATATAACAAAGGTGTTGTAGCATCTTGTATAAATTCAGTTACATTTATAAAAATATCAACAAACTGCTGCAAGTTATTATACAATCTGATCATATTTACCAATGGAGTGTGCATACTCGTATGTTAGTTAGTGGGTAGTGTACAACAATTTTAAACAATTTACATTTTTAAATTGAGACGGGACATTTTAATAGTTGAATTAACAACAAAATTTACAAGAGGTACAAACGAGACCATGCAATCTATAACAACACCAAGATTCACTAACTGCATACAAAGCAAGCAGTCGTCAAACTTTTCGTTTTAAAGAAATAAAACTTAATTACATTTAATATTTCGTCTAATAAGGTTAGTTACACTTTTGACAATGAATATAATGACATTCTCTTTATACAAAGTATTTCCATTAAACGGACATCGATGGACTTCAAGGAATGTTTGGCCGATTTTCGATATTATTATGTAATAAACGATGAAAAGTAGTTCCCAACATTCTATTTTTGTACATTAATAATGATTAAATTTGGTATATAGGTACATGTTCTGTGATTTAGAATACAAATTAATGTAGCATAGATTTTTACAATAAATTTTATACTCGTGTATAGTACTTATATGTTGTTTTCCTCCTTGTTATGGATGATATTAAATAAACATTCGTCTAATCTAAGATTTTTATTAACACATACCATTTTACATTTATTTTACAATTACAATTTTCCTTCTAGAACCTGAATCTGTTGTAGACAATTTCTTCTAAATTAGACGAAATTTCTGATTTAAAGTGTCTAATTGCTGAATTGTCAACAAAGCTTTCAGCCTTAGAATCCCAACTGAATACTATTGCCTCAAATCCGTCATCGGCTATTGAAAATGCTCGCAGTGAAGAAGTAATAGTAGAGGCTTCCGAAAGACTGATACGATTCTGAATGTAATACATCCCGGCATTATAGCCCTTGACACTATCAGATTGGGCTTCTGCACAAAACAATGGCAAAGCTCGAGCTGTTAAGGTAGTTTTCAGTAGTGTTCTGGATGCTCATAGAATTCTAAAAAACAAATCCTCAAATACTGCTCAAGAATACGAATTACCGACGACAAAACTCCAGCACAAATGGCTTATCTCAACAAAGTGAGAGATGAATTGAAACGACGTATTGAAGCTGGCGAAACTTGTCTGACAATCAAGTACATTCGAGGAATCCCACAAATCATAACTACTAACTCTCCAAAGAACCAGGCTTGAATCTAATATTTACGGAATTTTCTATTTGCTACACTAGTATCTGTTCCTTAACTTCCAAATTTTGTGATCTCACATTGCGTTGTCAAAACTCTGATCCTTCTTGCATTCTTATTTCAGAAACTTGGCTTAGAGATAACATTCCGGACTCAGACCTGGTTATTCCATCTACAGATGCGATCGGGTGAATAGAATCGGAGGTGGTGTCTGTATTTATATCAAAAACTCCAAATTTATAAAGTTCTCAATAATATCGCAACCTTGCCACATTGGTGACATTGACTTGTTACACCTCAATTTTTCGTCCAGTCACATCCAGTTTTCTCTGGTGTGTTTATATAGACCTCACTACAGCCCAGAAGAGAACGACAATTTATTATTTGACAAACTTTTTCAAATGAGTCATAATAATTCCAACCTAATCATATGTGGCGGCTTTAATTACTCAGATATCGAGCCAGTGACGCTATCCCGGCTAGTTCAAAATCCAGAAACTTTATTCAGTTTTTAAACAACTCCAATTTAGAGCAATTGAAACGGAGCACACTAGGTTCAGGCTTAATCAGACTCCTTCCACTTTGGACCTATATCTATCTTACTAACTCTTCTCAGCTGTTAATTGAACACGAAATCCTACCTCCAATTGGCAATTCCGATCATACTATGATCGGAACTTCCATAAGTAACACAATTCTCAAGCTTAAAAGAGTTATCAATTATTCCAACCTAGATCAAGAACTGGCGTCTGTTGACTGGGAACAAGCCTTAACTAACCGTTCGATTGATTCTCAGTGGACCATTTTTCCCAGTATCATTCAGAATTATATATCCAAAAATTCATATTTGACATATCATCGCTGGAATCCGAAGAAACCCTGCATCAAAAACGTCACGTTACTAATGTTGAAGCAAAAAAATAGGCTGTGGAAAAAATTTAACAGAACCCGACTTCAAACCGATTAATCTGTTTTCGAACTTATTCAAATAGCATGTCAAGGTTAATAAGACGAGATAAGGCAACTTATGAACAAAATATTGCCCTGAACGCCAACAAAAAGCAGTTTTACAGATATGTAAGAAACTCTTCTACAATGCACGTTCCTGTTCCAGTTCTAAAATCAATCAGTCTATTAAGCCTAGTATCGAAAATTATGGAGCACATTATAGCCAAGCAACTCACACCTTTCCTACTTCGAAATAATATTATTCCCCCTAACCAACATGGCTTTACCCCTGGAAGATCGACTTCCACCAATCTACTACCATGTATTAATGACCGGACTTTATCACTTGAAAATCACGATCCTGTAGACTGTAGACGTCATATATGTAGACTTCGCCAAAGCTTACGACAAGTTCCCACATGAAAGACTTCTTATCAAACTTAAGCACTTTCGGATCAATGGCGATCTTCACCTCTGGCTCCCTAGCTATCTAAAGAACAGATCTTTCTAAGTGAAAGTAGAAAATACGTTATCTTCTACTAAATCAGCTGTAAGTGGGGTTCCACAGGGATCAGTACTGCGTCCCATCCTATTCCTGATATTTATCTCTGATCTCTCATCACTTCTCACGACTAAATCCTCATTATATGCTGACGACTTGAAATTCTATGGCAATCCGACTCATGCCCATCAGACCCTTCAAACCAAGATCAATTGTCTGTCTTATTGGAGTGCAGTATGGCAAATGCCTATTAACGCTGACAAATGTGTGGGATCAAACAATCCAATGTGTGCATACCATCTTGATGGAATTGTCCTCAAACCAGTTTTTTCCTACTACCTTGGCATCAAGATAACATCCGACTTATCATGGTCCTCCCATATTGCCTCTATTTGCAAAAAAGCAAAATCCACTTTATTCCTTCTCTCGAAGATTTTCACGTATCCTTCTCCTGCTCGCTTTAGTAAGCTTTACACCCTTTACGTGTAAGCTTAGGCTTTGGTCGTGTACTTTTGTATTAATATATAATATATATAATATATCACGAAGTTGAGCAGTGAGGCTGAGTAGCCGATGTGGAAGAGAAAAACTGGGGGTTTGAAAGCACATAGGTCACCATTGGGTACGAGAGAGAAGTCAACGATGCCGAAGCATGATGAGCTGGTATCAACAGATGTATGCGGGCCTTTCGACAAGTCATTCCAGAAATAATGATATCTTGTTTTATTTAAAGATAGGACGAAGTTTCGCAAGGCTATTTCGTCGCAAAGAAGTCAGAACTCAATGAAGTATCCAAGGATTTTCTCATGCATACAAAGACGTTGAAGCATTCAGTGACGCAGCTCCTGGGTAACCACGGAGGAGAATTTGACATCGCAAATTCACTGGTTAACAGCGCCATAGCAAAATGACATCTGTGAGAGGAGCAATATCTTTGGGAACAATAGAACTGTGGCTGAAATGACATATCTGGAAGGAATTTGGGCCGAGCCGATCAACAGTACCACCTACATTTTGAGTAGAACAGGAAAATCATCTATAGAAAATTATAGTACCTAGTACGCTCGACAAACGGTACAGGATTTGGATACAGGAGAATCACAAAGTTATTTTGTCCAGAGATATGCAGTTTGAAGAGAAGCCAGAAGAACGCAAAGAAAAAGTGAAGTTACCTTTTCAAAATGTGCAGAAAAAAGTGTCAACTGAAAATGTATCTGAAGGTAACTCGATTAAGAGTGATTTAGAAAGTGATTCAGAGGATTATAAGACTGGAGCTAACACAGAGTCTGAAGATCAAGAGGTTTGTAAAGAAGATCAAAAGCGACAAATTCATCAAGAAGAGAAACAAGGTGTCAAGTTAGAGATTGCTCATTCCTGAACAAAAGTATTTGAAGAATTACACGATGATAACAGAGAACTTCATCAATTTAACCAATCCAGAAACTTATGAAGATGCACTTAGACGAGCTGGACAGTGTCGAGTAGACGAAATGAAAACGTAGCTGTTAATCATGGTGCTTGGGACTCTCTAAAATGTCAGGCTCATCAACAGATCAATAAACTCAAACTGGATGTTTTTGGTATCTCCATATGGCAGTCAAATTTTTTGCCTATCGATCCTAGACCCATTTCAGAAAATTGTGCTTCAGTGCTGTGCTATTATCACAATGTTCGAGGTTTGTGCACTAAATTAAATGATTTTTACTTGGCATATGCTTTAGACTCAATTATAAGGTGATTGCTCTTTCCGAAACATGATGGTTACATAAAGGAATTTATGAGACCGAATTGTTTAATGTTTTTCGTAAAGATAGGGACTATTTGGCTACTGGACGTAAGAGGGGTGGTGGAGTTTTATTAATTATTAGCAACTGATCTCAATGTTGATGCGACACTTGTGGACACTATAAATAAAGTTGCACCTGTTATCGATGTTGTCCTTGTTAAAATATCTACCAATAATCTGAGAACCACGTATATAGTTACTTACATACCACCATTTTGTGACTTAAACACTGTTAACATATTTTTTGATTGGCTACTGTCATTAGATATTTTATATAACACCGATATTCTCGTAATGGGTGACTTTAATGTCCCATTGCAAGCACTGAGTCAATATCAGCATAGGTTCATGAAAGGACGATCGACTGCAACTAATTTAGTTGCAATAACTCAGATCCTCGGCAATAGATAACGAGTTAAGATATAACGAGTGTAGAGGTCGATTAAAGTGCTGCAAGAAAAAGCTGCCTGTGTCGGTGATTTAAATCGAATTAATTGTTGATTTTGTGTATTGTCATCTACCACACCTCAAGATGTAGCAGTTATAAAGGTATCATCTTTGCATCGTATTTGTAAACTGGTTACGAAAGTCTAGAATTCGTTTGCACTCTTTTTGTTAACCTGAATTATCAAAACACTGATAGTAGTGGTCAGATAAGTTACTTGTGTTCCCTTGATTTTTCGGCAACCCAATAAACAGCCGTTTGGCTGGGTTCTGCCAAGATGTCAACAAGTCCAAATTCAACTTTTCAATTCCTAAAAAAAGAACAAGCCATTGTCCTAAATGTAATTAGTGACCTGAAATTCACAGACTATGCCGTATTATTTGCTTCTCGCGTAGCTAACAATAGAATATGTATATATTTATCTCACTAGCAAGGATTCGACCAGATTGTTACAAAAGAGCATCCCAATATAAAAATCCAAGATTATGAGACAGGAGTCAGGCGGTTTATATCTCCTGCGAAACGCATCATTCTTTCAAACGTCTGCCCTGCCATTCCACATTCCGTACTTGAAAACATTAAAAGGCTTGGATACAAAACGGTGTCGTCTATGAATTTTCTTAGAGCAAGCATCCAAAATGAGAACTACAGCCACGTTTTGAGTTTCAGAAGACAAATCTTTGTTCAGCCTACCGACGAGATTGAACTTCCTTCGTCCACGCTCATCAAGTACGAAGAGACTGAGTACGGAATATTTTTCACCCTCGGAGATCAAACTTGTTGTAAGTGTCGAAAAGCAGGACATATAGCAAGTGAATGTACAATTAATGTTGAAACTAATACTACGGTGGAGTCAAGTGTAGATAATGCACAAGGTGAACCTTGAAGACAAATTGAGTCCAACCAGTCGTCCCCTGAAGATGAATTGGAGATACCGAATCTTGTAAATAATCCTATTGAAGAAACTCGTGTTCAAGATTTAGCTGGTACGTCAAAGAAGAAGATAAAAACATCCGATTCTACAGAAAGTCTTACTGGGGTCCCTGAGTTACTTGAACCTATTAAGGAATTATTTGACTTACCTGATTCGTCTTTTCCGATAGATTTTGAATCTTTGGTCAAATTTATGGAAGAAGCCGTTGGACAATCTAACATACTTACTGTTGCTTTTGCGTGTATACAAGGAATATTGATGGCCTACTCGAAATGTTCTACAAAGTTTATCCTAAATTGACGCATAAAAGTATCAAGAACCGTGTGGTCAAGGTTCAGCGTAAGCTTAAAAAATCCTATGACCTTTACCAGGCTTGATCTGGTGGCGAACCTAACTTAGAATTCTTTTAATAGTACATATTCATGTCACAAAGCGAAAAATTTTTTAATTGCTCAATTATGTACACTAATCTTGGATCTCTGACCGCAAAGTTTGATGATTTAACAGCTCTCGTTACGCAGCAGAAACCTACTATACTCTTAACAACTGAAACTTGGTTGAATTCAAATATCACTGATTCAATAGTATCATTACCAAATTATATTCTTTACCGATCAGATCGTAAATCAGGAAGAGGAGGAGGTGTATGCATTTATCTGTCTACCCAAATAGTTTCCACCTTGTCTATATCACCTTTAGATATTGTGATTGATAATGTCGAATCATTATTTATAAAAATTTCCAATTGTCAATTGTGTTTCGTACTAAGCTGCATTTATAGGACTTCTGTGACCGATGTTCAGTTGTTTCGAACCCTGACGGAATTGGCAAATGACCATGACAATCTGGAATCGCTAATTACGCTCCGGACCAATCTTCTCAACTATTACTTGATTTCATAAACAATAGTCATTTACATCCACTTGTGAATAAACCCACGAGATACAGACAGAATCAAACGCCGTCGACCCTTGATCTCATAATATTGTCAGACGTGAATCTTCTTTCAAATTTGAATTACGGCTCTCCTGTTGGTATTTCTGACCATGTTACTTTGTCAGCACAGCTGCAACTTTTTTGTAATCTTCAGGGTAAGAAAACAGTCCACACTAAATTATATACTGACTATGCAGTGCTGAACCATAACATCAGTAATATAGACTGGAAGACTTTGCTGAGTTCGGCGTCTGTAAATGATAACTGGATCATATTTAAAGAACACTTAGTGCAATTATTTGACAAAAATACTGTTAAACAAACTATGACTCGTTCAACGAAAAAACCGTGGATTAGCAAAAAATTACTCCAGATGGTTTGTAAAAAGAGAGCATTGTGGATCTGACACTGACTATGTAGCTCCTCGGACTTATTCAAACCGTCTATCTGTAGAAATAAACGCGGCTAAAAAAAACTTATGAACTCCGTGTAGCAAATTCTAAAGATCCAAAGATACTCTACAGATATATTCGTAATAGGCTCACCGGACCTGTTAGAAATCCACAACTTCGTAACGAGAATGGTGTCATAATAACTTTATGACGAAATCATTGCCAACTTATTTGCTGAGACTTTTGCGCAATCTTATACTAGAGAGACAGTAACAAACACAACACCTCTGTTATCTACACCGAAAGTCAATTTTGCTCTTAGTGATATAGCGTTCCCGGAGGAATTAATTAAAATCAAGTTCAGTAAACTTAAATCAACCACCTCACCTGGACCAGATGGGATTACTCGGACAGTTCTTAATAAATGTGCTGAGACCGTGTGCATACCTTTGAAGATTTTAATGACACAATCTTTTCAAAACAGTCAACTTCCTGAAGATTGGAAATTGGCCATTGTAAAGCCGATCTTTGAAAAAGGCGATAAATTTCAAGTTGTGAACTACAGACCAATTAGTCTAACGGCGGTCATAGCCAAAATCATGGAATCTATTATTTCCGATGAGATAAGAAATTTTCTGCTTGCGAACAACGTCCTTCCTGCCGAACAGCACGGATTTGTCCCAAAAAAGTCTGTGTCCACTAATCTTCTTTGTGCCGTATCAGATTGGACCAAAAATTTCGACCGTGGTGTTGCTACCGACGTTGTGTATTTTGATTTTTGTAAAACCTTTGACAAAGTTTCAATAACAAATCTTCTGTTAAAACTTCGACACTATGGCATTACAGGACTGTTACTAGAATGGATTAAAGGATTCTTAACTAATCGAAGTTTCAGAGTTAAAGTCGGTGCATCACTGAGTGATCTGACAGCTGTGGAAAGTGGAGTGCCGCAGGGTTCGGTGCTGGGTCCATTGCTCTTTATAACGTATATTGCGGATTTAAAAACAGAAATCCAGTCAGGTGTTTGTTCTACGCTGATGACTTAAAAATTTACAATGACAGTCCCACGAATTGCAGTATTTTGAGTAAAGATATTTTAATAGTGAATCAGTAGTCCAAGAAGTGGCTCCTCCCAATAAATAAGCAGAAATGTTCAGTGCTACATATAGGACCGAATAACAGCAAATATAATTACTCAATGGATGGAGTAGTATTAACCAGTACTAATTCCCAATTGACTCAGAATTGACATGGAGTGATCACATACAAATTCCCTTGGGTATTTACTACAAAGATCTTTTATAAAACCAAGTGTAAGCACCACGTTAAAGTTGCATAAAAATTTTGTAAGACCAGTACTGGAGTTTGCAAATAACGTTTGGTGGCCTGTGATCATTGGTGATCAAAATCGTTTGGAGTCAGTACAACAAAGAACGACTCGTCTTCCCTATGGTAATGACCCTTTCTGACCGTCTTATTCTGAGCGTCTTATCATAATGTCGCTATCCACATTGAAAGACAGAAGAATTCGAGGGTTACATCCCCTCACCTTCAAATCGTTGAGGCTCGAGAATCCATTGATGCAGGATTTATTTACCTTATGCCCATATTCCAGAACTAGAGGTCATTGCTTCAAACTGAAAAAAAAAGAACTTTCGTACAACTGTAAGACAGCACTTCGTAACAAACAGAGTGTTTGACACTTGGAATAAGTTGCCGGAGGAAGTCGTCCAGAGTCGCCTAATGTTAATGTTTTTAAATCTAGATTTGACAGTTTATAGATTGTTCACATATTGTTGTAATTGTACAGTTCCGTAGGCATAACAGGGCCTGCCCTCTGCCCTTTATCTTTTATTAATAATAATAATAATACCTGTCAGCAGGTTGACGTTATCTATACCGACTTTCCCAAAGCGTTTGACCGTATCGATTATAGCCTCTTGTTGAGCAAACTGGAACACTTCAGTTGATGATGTTTCAGATGTTCTGGACGTTTGTTATCTCCTGTTTGCAAATGATCTTAAGATTTATAGTGTAATTAATTCCATTGCTGACTCGTTGAAATTACAAAGAAACTTAGACGCTGTGGATAACTGGTGCTCCAAAAACAACTTTTATCTCTGAAATGTAAAGTGATGTCATTCACTCACAAAAGTAAAACTATGTCCTATGACATACGCGGCTTCGTTCTTGTTAAACCTAGGTTAAACGCTTATACCACAGTATAGAGATTGATAGAGATCATTGATGACCAAAATATGATGTAAAGATACGTGGGATGTTTCATTAAAAAAAACTAAGTTGTGTGTTATTCTTTAAAAATAGGACACTCTGTATAGTCAAAAATAATTAATAGTATAATCTCCAAAGAACCGTAGAAGTTTGGTCTTTGATTTTTTTTCTATTTCTAATAATTAATGAATTATAGAGAAACACACGCTTGGTGACTCATCCTGAAGAAATTATTATTTTTTAAAGAAAATATGTTTGGTTAGTACACTTCCCTAGTTCGCGAATCTGTTCATTTTAAACATCCAGTAAACGATTGAGAATTACAAATGTTACACAATTTTGATATTACTAGTTACGCCACTGGCTCGCTCATGAATGTGGACGAACACGGTACGAACAGAGTAGAGGGTTTGTACAGTTGATCCAAAACATTTCAGATAAACGAAGGTTGGGATGGGTGCACATAAGAATGTCTATTTCTTTCCAATACACTAGCTCTATATAGTAGCTCTCTTTCTATGATCCCCTACGTGCTCACCACACCCCCCTTTATCTGAAAAGTTTTAGATTAATCAGTATATGTGTGGAACAAAACAAATCACGACGACTGTGTATTTGTGTAGCCAAGGTGTTAAAAGTGTCCGATTTTAAAATTCCTTGGTAAGTGATATCATTGATAATAATTTACTTAACAATAAGTTAATAAATCTAATGGTAATAACAGATAAATGTAACTATATAGTCTATTCATACATTTTAGACGTAGCGTTAGTATTAAAAAAATTGTGCACAAAAAAATATGAACAACTAAGGGATGAAAAGTTGATGTAATTAGTCGTACAGTTTTATATCTTCCTTTTCGTGGGATCAACTTGCACATCGTTGCATTTGGTTTTGGACTGGCAAAAAATTGATTTGAGAAGACTACATCAAAGTTTTGCACCCCCTTATTTTTCACATTTTTCTTCCCATAACATTTTTATTGTTGACTGTTAAAACTAATAGATAATTATACTCTCAACAAAAAATTGTCTTTTAGAAATTTTTTGTTAGACTCATGATGGTTACGAAGATAATTAAAAAAACAATTACAGCCTTTTTTTTAAGATGGTTGCCGAATGATGGCAGTAATCAGTAATACTTATAAGTAATACAATTGTAATCAAAATTTTCTCCAAGTGACTGTTAAAATATATATCTACTCGTAATATTTTCAGGCCTTTATAAGTTAAAATGGCAAACGAAGAACAACCACCTAAAAATATGATGACTACTACTGATTCTTGTAAGATTTATGAAGATATGTCTGGTTTCTACCGGAAAGAGGTGTTTTCTGACGTTAATTTAATCTTATGTGATAAAACCATCCCCGCACACAAAGTAGGTTTTTCACCCAATTGAAAATAGGATGAATTTAACCAAATTAAAATTCCAGATAGTTCTCGCTATCGGATGTAAATATTTTGAATCCATTTTAATCGAAAACCCCAAACAAGTAAGCCACTCTGGATAAAATTTCTAAAAATAAATAACCCATTTTAGTCGGAGATCATTCTAGAGGATGTACCGTCAAAAGCTTTTGAAGCAGTTTTGCTTTATATTTATACCGGTTGGGCCAAAATACCTCCGTTTTTTAACGATTTTTCTTTACTAAAATTTGTTATAGGATCTGTTTTAGTCGAAATGTCATATGGAGACGACCTATTCGACGTAATCCAATTGGCACGTAAATACTCGCTAAAATCATTAGAAGACACATTATACGAAAAAACCGTTTCTATTATGTGCCCATCAAACATATGTTTATTTCTGAATAAATCCAACGAACTCCAGATGGATGAGTTGAAACAAATATGTCTTCTTTTTATAGACAGCAATCTTTCAAAAATTCTGGGGACAAATTTGCTGAATGTTCTAACACAGGTAAGGTGCCATGCATTCCGTCATTTTTGATATGAACGTTGTTTTTCAGAAATCCATGGTTCAACTGCTGGAGAGAGATTGCTTCCCTGCCCACGAAACCGAAATTTTTGAAATAGCAGCAAGCTGGTGCGGAAGCAATACAGATGTTAATAACTTAGTTTCTGGATGTGTTAAATTGACTAAATTAACGATAGACGAACTTTTCAATGTTGTTTGGCCCTCTAAAATAATAGAGAGCGAGCGGTTACTGAATGCTCTCGTGAGCATTCGAAATAACAGTACAAATACGGCACATTGTAAGTATATGATTTGTTAATTGTTCAGTTACGTATAGTAAAAAGTATTACAATGTATGTTTAATGCTTTTAGTAATAAATAAAAATATTGCGGTAGCAGCGTACAACGCTAAAGTAATTTCCGGAATAAAGACGTTAAAGTTACTGGAAGGAACTGAAAACGAGGACGAAGGTGCTCGTCACGACCAGAATGATGTAAATGGCATTACTTTAGACCTTGGTCTAAATAGATCGTTTAATCACGTAAAATTGAAGATGTTAGGGTAAGTATTGATGTACCCAAAGTGTCTCACAGTTTAGCTTTATGTTTAAAAATTTTAGAATATTTTATAGCTCTTACTATCTAGAAACTTCATTTAACCAACGAAAGTGGTACAAACTAATTGACTATAGTCAGTATGCGTGTAGTTATGAACAGAATTTGTATTTTGATGGAGTACAACAAGCTAGGTACATTCGAGCAGTCTTTTCAAAGGTACGTATTGTTCCAAGTTTTGTAAATCTTTACGTCATTTTAATAATACAAAATTCGAGTATTTAATATGACAAACACTAAGCTTAAAAATGTAGACTATTTTTAGTATTCTACTAGGTTCAATTGACGAATAGCTAATTTCAGATTTTCATAACCCCTAGATTATGAAGAAACTATTGGACTTACTGTTGTCCAACTAGATGTAGTTTATTAATAACGTGTATGAAGCTACTTAAATTTGATAACATATCATGTTCTGCACTTGTAGTTTATTTGTACGTTCTTATTTTTAACCTCAGACGTCCAGATTTTTGTAAGAAAAATCAAAACTGTAAATTTGACTGTCCTGAAATCTGCAGATATTCTAAAGTTTTCCTAAACATTTCAAATCGCAAATTAACATTTGTTTGTTCATTTTCTTCAAAAATTTGATGCTTGGGCTTGTTTTCATGAAAACTTTAACTAGATATTAATTAACTACGCTTTTAGATCTTTAATCTTTAGTTCAATTAAGTATTTACTTACAACAGTAATTTAAACGAATGTAACAAAGGGAATATTTTTTTGTAGCTAATTCCACTTGGTAAATTTGAAGTTTCCTTCGACAGCACAGTTCCTGAAGTACATAACCATATTATATATCCATCATCAAACGTTATATATTCTGAAACCAAAATATTTATGTGGTAAGTTACTTTAGACTAAAGTATGTTTACATCAGCCACTTTTTTAAAACAATAAGAAGGGAAAAACTCGTCGTAAGATGTAAACATATTTTAAAAATATATTTCTCAGATATTTTTTTTTCGTTCACCAAAATAGGGAAGGACGTTGTGATAAGTTCCCCTTAGTGCTGGTTTTAGGTAAGGATGTTATTCTCTCCTATAACCAATATAATATTTCCTTCATTTTAGATCAACCATACATGATTTCGTACATGAAAGTTATGTTACGATTTTATAAACATGTTGAGAGAATAGAAACCTCTGTGGATTATAGAAACTGGCAGACAGTTGAAAGCTTGACAACTGAAACACCAAAAAAAAGCAGCAGGCGTCAAACTTTTCGTTTTAAAGAAAGAATAGTTAATGTCATTAAAATTATGGGTGATATTTCTTCTAATAAGGTTAGTTACACTTTTGACAACGAATCTAATGACATTTTTCTTATACAAAGTATTTCCTAAACAGACATCGAGCAACTTCAAGGAGTTTTTGGCAGATTTTCGATGTTATTATGTAAGAAATGACGGAAAGTAGTTCCCAAAATTCTATTTTTGTACATTAATAATTAAATTTGATATATACATACATATCCTGTGATCTAGAATACAAATTAATGTAGCATAAATTTATCAAATAAATTTTATATACATTACCTATATGTTGTGTTCCTCCTTGTTATGAATGATATGAAATGAACATTCGTCTAATCAAAGATTTTTATTAACAGATCCCATTTTAAATTTATTTTACAATTACAATTTTCCTTTTAGAACCATCTGTTGTAGGCAATATCTTTTATTTTTATTTGAAATCGTAACAGATAGAGACTTTACAAACTTAACGCCAGTTCGCAACTTTTGTATAATTAATAGACAGCGGATTTCTGTCGGGCTTGGCAAGGCCAAACTCGGTACGGCTCGTGCGGGATGGGAATTCAGAGCAGTTACTAGCTGCACTTCGTCTATTTTCGAATAAAATAACGGTGCTTCGTTGTACTTTGCTGTTAATTCCCGTTCTCATTTACCTAGCTGTTTTACGAATTAAGGTTTCGTGAATTGTATTTATGGAATAAGTGAAAATTAAATGCACTGATTATTACCCGCTACTGATTCACAGCGATTCACGCGTCCCCACCTAATAATCGTGACGTAGCCCGACAGAAATCCGCTCTCTAATAATTAAGTATTCTTGGTATTTAAAAGCCGCACTGAGCCTCCCGAAACATAGAAACAGTGATTAAATTGTATAAAATAACATAGTCCTATACATGTAGTTTATGACTCCGAATTGAGTTTTTATCCGAAACGTCCAGATTTTTGGAAAAAAAATCAAAATTTTGAAATTAAATTTGGAATCTACAAAATCGAAAACTAATTTCTACGTGACATTCTTCCGATGCGATGTATAAACATAAACACTTTCAAGTTGTTTTTCTTATCGAGGATAAGTAATGGAGTCCATTGGACAATTTGGTACTTTTAAAGTTTCTCAATATTTCATAAGGGCGTAGCAGGGGCAGCCAGGGGATGCTCTCCTTGATCTAGACAAGTTATAATAAACCAAATGTGAATTAGAGCATCCAAAAACCAAACAAAATGTAGGAGCAGTATTTTATTCAATAAACGGAAGCAATAAAAATGTAAAAAGTAGTTGATATCTGGAGACTATAACTTAATGGGCAACAATAGATAAGTTTATGATTTCGATACTAAAAATGACAAGACAGTGTGCACGTAGTTTTGTTCATGGTACCACAATGTTTCCTTTTACCATGGTTAAATAGATAACGATTGGTAATAGGTACTGTGGTGACCGAATTTAAATCAAAGTTTTCGTGCTGAAATTAATTAACAGCGCGAAATCACGCTTGAATAATTTGAATTTGAAAGAAAAAAAAATTCAATCACAAAAAGGAAATCGTTAAACATAGGCAACCGTGTGCACGGAAATGCTTGCTTGGTAATCGGACGATTTAGCGCTAGGGAATTTTAGTTACAGGGTTAGAGGGTTGGTAGAGAAGCTGCATGGCGTAGCGTCATTATGAATGTGCTTGTGTGAGTGTAAACACGTGGCAAGCGCTAGGTTTAAATTAGTTGGTTTGATAGTTAATAAAACGGGAGGAAGCCTTTGTTTAACGACAATCAATCATAACTGACGTCACTCTTGTTGTCCCCAACCTGCGCGGCTAATTCTTGCAGCCTTTTAATCGGAGAAATCCGGACTTCCGGCCAACGCGAAACACGTGCTGTACATTTGTTTCATTGTTTGTAAATTCACCAATCAAGTTAGTTTTTCTTAATAGTCAGCTAGTGCAAACACAGTTTAACAATCAGGATTATTTAAATAAATCACTTCCTAGAAGATTTCATGAAATTCACATAGTCATTAAAAACACCTTATTGTTTAATTACGAATAAGCTTCTGGATGCATATACGTAAGTGTTACATTACAGTGGCGGCTCTTCGGGGTGGGCAGGGTGGGCAATGCCCACCCTATTTGATTGTTTATGATACGAAGTAAAATATTGATTTTTTTTTTTTTTCAAAAATTTTATATGTATACACAAATAATTATCGTCGTAAACATCATTTAAGCCAACGGATTTTCTTCATTACATCCCGCAGTTTCCGCAACTGAGAAATTGCAGTTGTAAAAAAGTGCGTCAGATCTCGGCGTTATACGGTTCATGTGAGGATGGGCTAGTCTACCCTGGTCCACCCTCTTGATTGTAAGCAACGACATACGTTCGGTTTTCTATGTACGTAACTGAGAGTAAAGAATTCGAAACGCGCGTCTTTTCTCGCTTCAAGCGGGGCAGGACGCCGTGGCCTCAACGTATATCTCAAACGCTGCAGAATCGGATCTCTCGATATTCGATTCAAGGATTCAATAAATTAATTTCGATTTTTTTACTTCTTCTGTATTGTAAAAGTATAGAGGTAATTATTTTTATTACTCTATTGAAATATGGGTAAGGTAGTAAGGAAAATAATGTTATGCGAAAATTCTTGAATACTATTGTTATAGAAAAGAGCAACGCCATAATAATTAATAAATACTTTTTCATATCAAATGAAAATTTGTAATAATCATATTCTTGTATTATGACACCGTGTAAACTTTATACTGAATTATAAATTTAAAAATCCGAATAACCAATGATGAGAATAAGTAATACATTTATTATTGCAGTACGTATCTGACATGTGTATTTTTTTATTATTACATATGCATTTTTGTTTCATAAATATAGCTGTAGCAGAGTCAACAAAAGTTAAATATACGCTTAATTTATTATTTAATTCAGACTGTCCGCACAGGTTTGTTACGCGTTGGCTCTAGCATGGGTGGGCAAATCCACCCTGAAAATCGGAAGCACTCGGCATGGTTCGTCCTCGTCGGAGACACGACTCAATTGAATTCAGTCAGATCAGAAACTGCAGTCTGTATAGTGCATTTAATTATAAAATATAGCTTATTCAAATTACCGAATAGTTAGGCGGGTACCAAAGTAGGTACTTTCTAGCAATTTTTTTTAATGGCAACTCCTACTGTAAGCTGTGCAAATAATATTAGAGAGGTGGTAAAGAAGGCATTAAAGACATTGAGTTTTTGTTTTTAATAAATAAATTCAGTAGTATGGAACTTGATATTTATGAATTATTTGTTTATAAATTAAGATCATGTCCCGAAATGAAACAATTGGTCATCACAAACTCTCGTGGCAGTAATAAAGGCTTTAATCAAAGTTCGGACAATAAATATTGGGTACCTATTGATTGGTTGATCGGTAGTGAAACAACAAACAAAACTGTTGGAATTATCTGCTATTTAACATAAAATTAAATTACGAACACTTTAGAATTCCACAAGAAGAGCGATATAAAATATATCGCTACTGCTTTACATAAACATGACCAATCTGAATAAACGAAAATTACCTGGAAAACGAAATGAAACTATAGAAAATTCTCTTAAATTCGGCGTTTATTCGATATGATAATTTTCTTGGCTACACAAAAACATAAATTTCGGGGACAAGATGAATCGCAAATTTCTCTTAAAGTAAATTCGATGATAAATTTAAAAAGTTTTTTGGAGGAGTCTTTGGTAATTAGTGGTCTTCAAAATGATTATTTTGGAATTATTTTTATTTTATTTGTTATTGTTAACTTTGTTAGTATTTTGAGAATTTATGTTTTGTTTGATTTGGCATTTTTAATTTTGCTTTTACAATAATTTTCCAAATTGCTGCTTTTTCTAAGTGTAGCTTATCTCAAAGGTTTAAAATTTAATGTTTTCTCGTCATGTTATTTCAAAATCTTTACATGTTGGGATCATTATCTGAGTTTATAGTCTTCGAAGTTCTCGTTGGTTCTTGCTGACCGACATTGTAAGTAACATTTATAAAATAATATATATGTAATATACATAAAATATTTGTTATATTATATTGATTGACATGCAGCACCAAAACAAAAACACGTTCTCACAAAAATGATTAATTATATATATGTATATATATTTATTTCATACATGTAATAACCTACCTATAATGCTTTGCCCACCCATCAAAAATCACCACGAGCCGCCACTGTTACATTATAACACTTCTAAATTCTTCACGCAAGATTGCTAATAGTTCATTTACGGCAGTTAAACAAGTTCATTATACTGTGAACTGGCGGGAGGGGTTTAAAATGTTTTCTTCCCTTAGGCGGTTATCATCGTTATCATGATTAACTCATCGGGGAATGTCTCAAAACGCCACAGATTGATTAATTCATCGAGGCATGCCATCACAACGCTACAGATTGATTAATTCATCGAGGCCTGCCATCACAACGCTACACATTGATTAATTCATCGATGCATGCCACCACAACGCTACAGATTGATTAATTTATCAAGGCATGCCCTCCCAACGATTTAAAATTTACATCACCGAGACGCTTTTTCCCTCGGAGCGATGATTGGATATTTTTGTGTTTGATTATTATTAGTTTTGTTGGGGTAACCAGTTCACGGTATTTTAAACTTTCAAAGTAAACATTGTTTTTTTTTGAAGCAACCAATCACTTAGATCATGATATAATTTGACATAATGTAAATTCTTTGTTTGAATCGTTGTTAAAGTGTCGCAAATATTAATCTCATGTAAAATTTGTTAACTTTGGAAATTTTCACCTCATACGATATTTCTCAATCTCACAGTTTTAAATTCAGTAATTTTCATTTGTTGTATAATTTTAATTGAACGTAAATTTTAAGTTCTACAGTTTTAACCTCAGGTAATATTTCTATTTGTACGAGTTTATTTCACACTAGATCTTTTGTTTCATTAATCCTTGCTAAGTTGGTTTTGTAAATAATTTGTTGATGAATGTTTCTATCATATAAATTGTTTGATGTCCAATTTTAGCTCACAAGAATTATTTGTTGGTTAAATTTTCACAAGATTGTATGGCGAATTTAAATGTTGTTTATGGCTCGTTGAAACTTTAACACTTGTTTAGTGTTGTTAATATCAGAGTTATAAGAGATTGAATATTTAAAAATGGGATTGAGGTTAAATAAGACAGAAAACGTGGCAGAAGCGAAGTTCGGTTCCTAGTCTGGCTGGCGAGCAGTGGCGTAAATAGCACCCCCGCAGACCCTGCAATGCGGGGGGGCGCACAGCGTAACGTAACCGATATATATTTTTAAAATGTGCAAACGAGTAAATGCATATTGATATTACTTTTTAAATTTGGTGTATGAGGGCGCTTACTATAAACTTTGGGGGGGGGGGGGGGCAGTGGAAGTTAGCTACGCTACTGCTGGCAAGATTGATCGTGTCACCTGTACAAGTCCACAGGTTTGGATAGATTCAGGGGAGGCCGCCGATGTTGTAAAGTTCTAGGCCTCGTGCTAGTCTAGATCCTTTTGCGGGTCTGGCGACCGTAATGGCCTAGTTCGGCAGGGCACGTTCGTAATGGAGATATGCGTGTGGGGTAGGCTTTGTGATAGATAGAATCACCGTCGTGGAGGGGTGGAGAACAGTCCCAGACCGGTAGCCCCAAACTCCGCTTATGCTACAACCCCCCAGGGGTACTTTTGTTGTGCTCCTGTTTACTCCCGTAACTTTAAAATCTCCCGCCTCACGCCCGTAATAACTTGTGTATTTGCATCCAGTTACTTAAGTCGGATTTTGCTTTGTTTTATTAAATTTGCGATATTCAAATATTTGCATTGATTCCAAACAGATGTATAGGATTGTTCGTTTTTCATATGTGTATGCCTGTCAATTCGCGAGTGTCTTTTTCATATATCTTAAGGTGTTTGAAATGTAATATGTCCGGGAATAATAACAAGGGGGTTTTTGCGCTGAGGAGTAAATCGTCGCAGCGTCTTTCCTCCGGTGAGGGGGTGCCGTGCTCCCCTTCGAAAACAATTTTGTCTATTATTTCTTGCGCTCTCAACTCACATGCAGTATATGCTCACTTGTATGAAAGAACGTCTTCCCGCCAATTTTCAAAAAAAAAACACACACACACACAGAGCGTAGGTTCCTATTTGTTAGACGATCACAGCCAAGGCCAAACTTTGAATTTTTAAATTTTTCGCGGGCCTTTCAAACTTTTCAAGATCAATTTAAAGGCGGGAAGTTTGGGTTATCACAGTACAGTTGAATTAATTTATCATTCCCAACACATGACCTCAGCGCATCGCAATATTTCGTCAATGTCCGTGTTAATGCTAAAGTCAAGATGTTGATATTAAAACTTCGGAGAGAATCCATCTACATCTGCGATGCACAACTCGTGACTACAATAAATGCGATAGCCTTGGTGGAAACCATGGGTGAGCTAATAGTAAATTCATCGTATAGCCCCTGGAAATATATGGTCGAAGGCTATTTCTATAGAACTTCCCTCGCTCCAGAAGGGTAAATAACACCCCCTGAATTTCTGCGTCTCGAGGGTGTAAATTCCAAGGGGCCACGGTCTGAGCAAATGTGGACAATATGAATGATATTTAAAGCACAATGAATTGTTAATTCCAAGTAATTGTTTAACTTTAAATGTTTTATTTATGTTTATGCTTCGAAAGAATTCGACCACTAGCACGTCATATGGTGTCAGCGCCGGCACTGAAGTACATAACAGTGGCATTAAATGCATGCATATGCATTAAAAGAAACTAACGATTGATTTTGTCTCTTCAACACGGAAGAGAGGACCAATTAATTAAGTAAGCGTACTCGGTTTTTTGCCTAAAAAGCATACCTATATAATAGCAGGGTAGTACAATAAGAACAAAATAAATTGACTGATTCATTGATTTTTTGAGTCACTCTGTATAAGAAAATCCAAGAAATATGAATGGAATGCTAAATCACAAGTACAGACTCATATTTTCTACATTTTAGATCGGATTTATTCAGTAAACTTTTGAGCTGACGTCATCAATTTTTTGGAGCGGATAAGTAAATATATTTTGAATAAAAATTTATCATGCTTATCGTAACTGTAAACCATCTGCAAGATTTCAAAGCATTCGGTGTTACAGATTCAAAATTAAATTGCAAGATGTTGTTTCATAATTTTGATTTCTTTTTTTCAAAAATCTGGACGTTTCGGGAAAAAACTCAATTCGGAGTCATCAGCTACATGTGTAGGACTGTTATTTTATACAATTTAAAACCCATTTACTATTACGTCTGGCAACCTGAGTACACTTGATCGGTCGATGCAGTACGAGGGCAGAATATTATGCACACGTATAGGGCTTTAGACGGATTAACCAAATGGCAGAATCAGCAGGACTGAACTGTCATAAGAAAAGGTCGGACTAGACGTTCTTGAACAAATTTAATAAAAACAAAGCAAAACCTGAAATAAAGTAACTGGATGCTAATACACAAGTTATTACGGGCGTGTGGCGTCAAATTTAAAGTTACGGCAGTTAACAGGAGCACAACAAAAGTACCCCTTGGGCGTTCTAGCATAAACGGAGTTTGGGGCTACCGGTTGGGGTGGCTCTCCCCCCTCGACGGTGATTCTATCTATCGCAAAGTCTACCCACACAGCACATCTCCATGACGAACATGCCGTCCGAAACTAGGCCATTACGATCGCAGATCCGCAGTTAGGTCTCGACTATTGGTCCAAGTCGACGCTGAATCTATCCAAACCCGTACCCTTTGTGCAGGTGAAGCGATAAGATCTCGCCAGCTCGACTAGGAACCGCACTTCGCTTCTGCCACTTTTCTGTGTTATTGAACCTCAATTCCATTTTAAATGTTCAATTCTTTATAACTCTGATATTAACAACAACTGAACAAGTGCTAAAATTTCAAAGAGCAATAAACAATATTTAAATTCGCCATAAAATCTTGTGAAATTTTAAACAACAAATAATTCTTATGTGAGATTAAAATTGGATATCAAATAATTTATACGGTGGAAACATTCATCAACAAAATATTTACAAAACAAAACTTAGCAAAGATTTATGAAACAAAAGATCTGGTGTGAAATAAACTTGTGCAAATAAAAATATTATATGAGGTTAAAATTGCAAAGCATGGATATTTACGTTCAATTAAAATTATACAACAAAGAAAATTTACTGAGATTAACACTGTGAGATAAGATTGATTTCTTTAATTCTCGGACGGGCTTCTGATTAGAAACTCAGATGGAAATAATACAATGATCTGAAGTTGGGCCCATGAATAATTTTGTTCGAGTCATTCGTCCTGTGAACACTTGTGTTTTACTCCGTTTGTTTTTCGTCGGTCCATTTATTCTCCGACAATTAAAAAATCCATAATAAAACATTCAAAATTGACTGCATAGCTGATGAACAAGGGCACAGGGCATATAGAAATCAAATGTCGGTTAAAAAAATTAATGGATATCACCAGTGAACATATAAACAAATGTTAAGGGTCTCACGGTTATCCACGACTTATATTTAAATAACACCGCCCAAAAGCCAGAAGGTTAAGAATGTTAAGATATCCCCAACGTCAAACAACAATAAGTAAGTCACGCAAGCGCTTTGGCTGTTCCTGTCCAGGAAATGCATGTGTAAAAGAGAAAATCAATATTAAATTTGATATATTTTATCTTATCTATTATCAGAAATAGGGCGTGTGTTTTATGTAATGTATCCTTATGTGAAATAGGTGCAATAGTCATTTCTCTATTTTAAAATTTTGACAAGTAAGACATAACCTCAAAACAATAATTAATTTTTCGCCTTTTACATGTTTAGTTGCTGATGATGGATGTTGGATGTCTGAAACATGACACGCTATAAATAAACATAAATAATAAGAAAAACTGTTTTGTCCCTATATTTATTACAATGGCCATTTTCGTGTCTGTTGATCAAATAAAAAAAAGTTCATTCTCGCACTTTGCAATAAATTAAAAAATGAAATAAAATATTGGGAATGAATTTAAGATAGGGGGTGGACCCAACTGAGTCTAATTTTAAAGTAGTTATTTAATCATAATTAAATTATCAGTAATCACAGTCAGTAAAATTAATACTTGATTCCAGCCACCGTTAAAATGTTTCCTTATCTAGTATTTTTAGATTTCTACCAACCAAAATGGCCAACGAGGAAGAACCGCAACAAAAAATAATTATTACTGATTTTTCGAAAATTTACGAAGATATGTCACCTTATTACTTGAAGGACACGTTTTCCGACGTTCAGATAATCCTGTCTGATAAAACAATTCACGCACACAAAGTAGGTTTTTCACTCAGTTGCAACAAGATTAAATTTATAACTTTTGAATAAAATTTTAACTTTCAGATTGTTCTCGCTGCTAGGTGCAAATATTTTGAGTCAGTTTTACTGCAAGACCTAAAACAAGTAAGAAAGGGTTTATGGAAATATTAGCATTAATAAATTGTTTTCAGGCTGAGATTGCTTTACAGAATGTGCCTTCAAAAGCTTTTGAAACTATACTGTATTACATTTATACTGGTAGTCAGCCAAAATTGTAACTAAATATTTATATTATCGTGTAAAATCTGTTGCAGGATCCGTTGTCATCGAATCGGAAGATGCAAATTATATATTCGATATATTGCAGCTAGCACACGAATATTCGTTAGAAACACTGGAAAAAAGTATAAACGAAAAAATGAATTCCATTGTAAATTTATCAAATGTCTGTTTCTTTTTAAACAAAGCCAACGCATATGACATGGACGAGTTAAGAGAAATATGTCATGCTTTTATTGATGAACACGTTTTGCAAAAGTTACAATATGATTTTTTCGATGTTCTCACACAAGTAACATCTCCACAATAAGTAGCTATACATAAACATAAATGCTCTTTTTCAGAAATCTATGGTTAACATGTTGACAAGAGACGCGTTTCCTGTGGAGGAAATCGATATCTTTAACATCGCAGTCAACTGGTGCAAGCATAACGAAGACGTAGACAACATGGTCATTGAATGCGTTCGCTTTCCTTCGTTAACACGCAACGAAATTTTAACTATTGTTTGGCCGTCGAAAATAGTGGATGAAACAAAACTGCTGAATGCTCTTGCAACGATTGAACTTCATGGTACAAAAGAAACACAACGACGTTTTGGTAAGCAATGTAAATATATATGTACAGTGTAATTGTATATACATATTTTTTTTTAGTGAAAGGTAAAAATTATGCTGCAGCAGGAAATAATGTTAAAGTAATTTCTGGATTAAACCCCACAATGTTGTTCGAAGAAACTAAAACCGAGGGAGACGGTACTTATCACAATGAGGATGATAAAAACGGTATTACTGTGGATCTTGGTCAAGTAAAATGCTTCAATTACATTACAATGAATATAACAGGGTCAGTACCGTTATTTCTAAATTTATTTAACGAATTGTTAAATCGTTGTATAAATATCTGCAGAAACAGCTGGGTCGGTTACTGCATTAAAGTGTCTGTAGATCTGCAAAAGTGGCATAACGTTTTAGATTACAGTATGTATTGGTGTAAGTATAATCAAAATTTATATTTTGAACAACAAGAAGCGAGATACATCCGGATAGTCTTAAAGGTAAATATTAATAATTTAACCAAAAAAAAAAATTGAATGTAAATTTACTTCAAATAGCAAGACAGCGTTCCATGTTAATTAACTTTCAAAGGTGATTTTTGTGGTGGAAATAGCCGCATTAATTGTCATTGCCACCGTTTGCAGTAAATTGTTGTGCTTTAAAAGTAAAAATTATTTTAGTTAAAAAGTTTAAGTATTTCATAGGAGGTTTTGACTTGTCATTTTTCAGAACGTAATTTTAATTTAATCATTGATATCTATTTAAACGAGTTTGTTATGGGGACGACTAATAATCGAGATATTAATGTCCATTAACAAACCAGTTGGTTAAAATGCTTTTCCGGTGATGGTTTCATACATGAAATTGCAAAAAGTCAATTGCAAATTTCTGTTTGAAAAAATTAGACTCTGCAACCAAATATACACCTAATGATTTAATTGCACCAGGTGTACATATAGTTGCCTCTATCATGTATTAACAGTCATATTAACTGAATGTTTTTGACACAGAAATCATGCATTAATGACACATGTTAATGACAGATCACAGAAAAACACCTTTTTCGGCAAAAAACTAGAGTTTTAGTACTCAAAAGCGACCAAAAAACAATAAATTTTGTCCTCCTTCATTATTATTTGTTTTAGATAAGATACGATTTTCATACTTACCTCACATTGTAGTAACTCAAACATCCGGTCTTACATGACACTTGAAAAATTTCGAAAGGCCCGCTAAAAATTCAAAAATTCAAAATTTGGCCTTGGCTGTGATAGTCTGACAAAATAGAACCCTACGTTGTGTTTTGAAAAATGGCGGGATGCGTTAAGATGCCAATGGTGGGCCCCATTTGGAGGACACGAAATTATTTATTCCTCCACTGACAAAAAAAAGAAACAAAAGCTGCCGGTTGAGGACACCCCTTGGTGCTCAGCTCCAAAAAAAATCTTTGAATGAAATCAAATTAAAGAGAACAAAATTTAAAAAAAAAACTATGCAGCGGCAGGGGCACCAGAGCGCTACAAGAGTGTGGCGATCAAACTATATCAATTTCATTCTAAAGCACAACAAAAATACCCATAGGGGGCGTTGTAGCACGAGCGGAGTTTGGGGCTCCTGGTCGTGGCTGTTCTTGTACCCACAACGGTTATTCTATCTATCGCAAGCACTGCTGCGAAGCACTTTTCTATTACAGACATGCCGTACGAGCAGGCCGTTACGGTCGCAAACTCAGTGTCACGTCATCTCGACCGCCCCTGACTTTTATACAAAGGCTTCATCCTTTGTGCAGATAGCGCGACAAATTCCGCCAGCTCGACTAGGAACCGCGCCCTCCATTTAAATGTTCAATTTCTATGACTCTGATATTAACGACATTTGAACAAGTGTTAAAGTTTCAAAAATACCAATAAACAACACTTAATTCGCCATACACTCTCGTGAAAATTTAAACAACAAATAATAATTCTTATTTGAGATTAGAATTGGACAGCAGACAATTTTATCAATCAACAAAATATTTAAAAAACAAAAAAGTAGCAAAGATTTATAAAAACAAAAAAAAGCTCTGGTGTGAAATAAAATTTGTGCAGACAAAAAATTACCTGAGGTTTAGAAACTGAGCTTGAAAATTTTACGTTCAATTTTAATTATACAGCAAAGAAAATTACTGAGGCTAAGATCGTGAGAGAGAAAAATTGTATGAGGTAAAAATTGCGAAGCCAACTCTGCCACACAAGTAAATTTCATGAAATCTCCTAGCAAGTGATTTATCTAAATAAATCTAATGTCTGTTAAATTGTGTTAGCACCAGTTAACGATTAAAATCCCAACAAACTCTACACACTAAAACAAATTTACACAACGTGTTGGCGAATGAAAACTAACTAAAATGTCCGCAGCGCTGCTGCCAACTAAAATCTGAAAACGCGTAAGTTAATCCAGAATTTTGTCGAAAAATAGCTAAGTTTTCTAGAACATATTATAGGCAGAAATGTTAGAAATTGACTATTGCACCTTGCTACGCTTCAAATCTTCACTGGCTTCAGATTTTACAGAGTTATCAATACATGTTCAGAATGGAATGTCTCATACATTAATAAAAATAATTTATCATCTTTTTTCATTTTGGTGAAATTTTTTATCCCGTGTATTAAAAAACCAATATCTCGATTATTTATGGCAATTTCGGGATGCGGTTTTCACCACTGTTTTCAGCTTAATTATAAACTACAGGAGAAAATGTCGACAATGTTTCTCCTGCATTTTCTAGAGTTTTGTAAGCTGAAAACAGTGATGGAAACCGCGTTCCGAACGGAGCGACCCCTCTTACAAATATAATGCTATAAATTTCTTTGTAGGACTCTAAAGGCAGAATTTGTAAATTTCAAGTTTACATGAGCAGTGATGTCCCTAAAATACATAACACAATTGTTTACCCTTCTTCAAACATCATAACTTCTGAACATTTTATTTTGTCGTCAGGGTAAGATGTTTTAGGTTTTAACTAATGGTATGTTTACATTTTCGAATTTTTATTTAAATTTTTGGTGAAACTACAGTGAAATCATCGCTTTTTCATAGTTCGCGTGATGAGAATATAGAAATTGGTCGAAAATCATTTTTAGGAATGAAATATACATATGTAAACATACCACTATAAAACAAACAAAAATAGTTGCATGTTAAATGTACGTGGTGGTTGTTTAAATTTTAACTGCAACTTTAATATTTACTTATTTAAAATCAGTTAAATGAAAAATATCTTTATTTGTGCTTGAAATAATTCTACATCTATCTCATTCATTTGAGTAGAATAAATTAAAATTATCCCAGTGTTGTAGACAGGAACTCTTTTCAAACTTTTTTTTATTTATCAACATAGGCAGACGTCTGGTTCATTCACTACGTATCTCTATTTAAGTAAGTTTGCTATAATTTATAAAAAGAAATAACATTTTCGTTTCAGATCAACCATACATGATTTCACGGATAAAGACTAGCTTACGATTTTACAAATCCATATCTAGTATAGCAACTTCCACAGACAACATGCAGTGGGAAGAGGTTGAATTTCCAGTAGACGAAAACATACTTCTCTGTTTTAACGAAAGAATAGTCACTTTTATAAGAGTTATTGGTCAGCTTTCTCCTAATAAGGCAAGTTACATCATTTTGTTAACAGTTTTAATGACTGATGTATACTCAATAGACGAACGTCCACATCCAACAGTTTTTGGACGATTTTGAATGTTTCTAATTGCAGTCAATACCAGTCAAATCTGTAAACACCTTCAGTATATTTTTTTAACATCCTATAATGGTTTTTTCATAAACTTCACCAAGCATCGTCCTCGACTGGTCCCACACATCTCTTGTATCGAGAAAGGAATAAAACATATGATCAAAGACAGCCATAGATTTTTGAAGATTTTACATTTAATTGTTGAATTTTAAACTCAATTTTTCAAATCGACTGCAATCTGACAAGACGAAAATTTTATCAAAGACAAATCTTAAAAAATTCATCGGTCGGTAGTACCGAGAGTGCAACAAAACGACGATCAAAACAGCTACTTGAAGATTTGTTCTTTATAGACTTTTCGTCTTGTGAGATTACTGTCAAGTTGAAAATGCAAAGTCCAAAACAAATTTTCAAAAATCCATTGAAGAAAAAGCAGGTGGGTTATAGATTAGGAATAAGTAACCGGGAAGTAGGTTAGACTGGTCTGTAAAAATGACAGAAGTGGCTTCAAACATCCTGATGAAAATTCTTCCCTTTAACTCAGACAAGCACGTTGGTTGAAAGTAATAAAAATCAGTTTATTATAAATAATCTATTTTGTATATTTCATATGTTATATTGAACCACTAAAGGAAATATTAAAATATGCAACGGAACGGGTTGAAAATAATCACATACATTAACATTTTCTCGAGCAGTTTATTTTGTACTATGATATGCACAACACAAAATAAACTTTATCATAAATATTTCATGTGATTGTGATTATTGTACAGTGCTATTAAAAAAGTTTCGTAATTTTGATCTATACTTCTATACTTATATTATAAAGCTGAAGTGTTTGTTTAGTTGAACGTGCTAATCTCAGAAACTACTAGTTTTAATTCAAAAAATCTTTTTGTGTTGGATAGTCCATTTATCGTATCTACATATAGGCCATATAACATCACGCTACGATCAATAGGAGCGAAGTAGCAATGAAAAATTCTGAAAAATGGGAAAATTATTCCTCCTTTGACAGCTTCCGTTGCTTACGCTGCTTAAATGGTTAAAGTTACGTAAAAATAATGTATGACGAAATTGTTCCCCTCTAAAAGTTCTAAAGAAAAGTCCGGGACAGCATAAGGTCGATTCAGTATAACCTAATTTATGGGAATGAAATTTGTTCTAAAATAATAATGTATCTAAAAATGAGCATCCGCGTGGCAAATGACTGAGCTGTCTGTCAAGCAGCTTAGAAAACGAGTAGGATAGTTGTAAGAGTGAACGTCGTCAAAAGGTATATTCAGTTTAAAGAACACATTAGGAGCGAGACTATCGAAAATTTTTCAGGTAATTAACTTTTATTTATGCATAAATTGTGCAGTGCTTTTTTTCTAACACTGGCCATAGAGATTCCCATCTCAAGTTGTCTACGCCATACTAACTTATATTTTGGTGACTCGATTTTTGCTTTGATGGTTGAACACTGTCACTGTTTTCCGTTTTTGTTGTATCGAGATGATACTTGAGCATCAACTGTTACCTACTGAAGTATTAGCACATCTAGAAAAACTAGAAATATTTTGATTTGATATTCTAGTAGATACTTCGTATTTCGAGTATGAGCATCTACTGAGTTTTATTTGTATCAACCATTGTCAAAAAATTGTTCGAACGTTGTTTCGACAGAACTTCCTTCGAACCAAAAGTATAATGAAACATATTCAGCATTTTCGAGTTGAGTCTTTTCTTCACACAATTTTGTGATGGCCTAATCAACATTTACGATCAACACGTATACCACCTTGGTTTGGCACAGTACAGTACTAAAAATAACTGTATTGTATTCCCAAAATTATCTGCGAAAATCGAGTGAGCCGTTCCATCAATTTTTTAGGGGAAATAAATAAATATTCTTAACAATTTACCATTCTTACAATAACTTTAAAACATCTACAAGATCTCAAAGTATTCATTTCTGCAACTCTTGTGTTATTCACTAAAATAAATTGACTGATCCATACATTTTTTTGAGTCACTGTAAAAGCAAATCTAAAAAATATGAATGCAATGATAAATTACGAAAATATACTGACGATATTTTGCACATTTTAGATAGGATTTATTCGGTAAAATCTTGAAATGACGTCATCAAGTTTTTGGGCTTGATAAACAGATATATTTTGATTAAAAACCTACCATGTCAAACAGTAACTTCAAAACGTCTGCAATAATTCAAAATTCAGTTTTGCAATTCTTGATTCAATCAATAAAATATATAGACTCAGTGATTAATTTTTTTGAGACACCCCTTATAATCAAAACTAAAAAATATGAATGGAATGATAAATCACAAGTATAGTCTCATCCTATTTTGGACATTTTAGATAGGATTCATTTGGCAAAATTTTGGGCTGACGTCATCAATTTTTTGGAGGGGATAAGTAAATTATTTTGAATAAAAATTCATATGTTGAAAACATCTATAAGATTTCAAAGCATTCGGTTTTGCAGATTCAAAATTAAATTGTAGGTGAAACGAAGTTCACGGGGTCAGCTAGGAGTAAATAATGCATTAATGCCAGTAGGAAATTTTTAAACAATTGTTTCAAGTTCTTAAAACGACATTTTTGGAGAGTAATTATTCCAACTTATGTTGTTTCTTAGAAACATATGAGTCCTTCCTAATTACTGACCAAATTCTTATAAATATATATTTTCAACGTAAAGTTTTTAAATTTTAGAGTTTCTTTAAAAATTTGACAATTTCTTAGTTCTTTCCCCTTTGGCACAGAACTAAACAATACTTCAAAAATACAAAAATTTCTTTGTCCATCCCCGCCAAACTTTTAAGACATCATATCGCACTTTACAATAATAAAAATTAAATAATTAAAAGAGTGAGTATGGATTAAAAATATAGGGTGTACCCAACTAGGTCTAATTTTAAAACAGTTGAAAAATATCACGTGTTCTAGTCAATTCAAACATTTCTTTATCAGTTTATCAGTAAGTTAACAAACCTATAGATACGTGTAAGTCGTTCCAAAGGGGTAACGGCAACATTTAAATGAAATCAGTAATCACGTTGCAATCGCACCAGAAACTTTGTTTCAGCCACCGCTAAAATATTTCCTTGTCTTAATATTTTTAGATTTCTACGAACCACAATGGCAAACGAAGCAGAACCCCAACAAAAAATAATTATTACTGATTCTTTGAAGATGTATGAAGATATGTCACCTTACTACTTGAGGGAAACGTTTTCCGACATTCAACTAATCCTATCCGACAAAATAATTCATGCGCACAAAGTAGCTTTATGCAGTGGTTTACAAAAAGATTAACTTCTGAATAAATTTTAACTTTCAGATTGTACTCGCTGCTAGGTGCAAATATTTTGAGTCTCTTTTAATGATAGACCCAAAACAAGTAAGAGAGTGTTCATGGAAATGTTAACATTAATAAATTTTTTTTAGGCTGAAATTGCTTTACAGAATGTGCCTTCCAAAGCTTTTGAAACAATACTGTATTACATTTATACAGGTAGTCAGCCAAAATTGTCATTAAATATTTATATCATGTATAAAATTTGTTGCAGGATCCATTGTCATCGCATCGGAAGACGAAAATAATATATCCGATATACTGAAATTAGCGCACGAATATTCATTAAAAACACTGGAAAAGAGTATAAACGAAAAAATGAATTCCATTGTGAATTTGTCAAATGTTTGTTCCCTTCTAAACAAAGCCAACGCACATGACATGGACGAGTTAAGAGAAATATGTCATACTTTTATTGATAAACATGTTTCGCAAAAGTTAGAATATGATTTTTTCAATATTCTCACACAAGTAACATCTCCAAAAAGCTAGGTATACTTAAACGTAATGATGCATTTCAGAAATCTATGATTAACTTGTTGAAAAGAGATGCGTTTCCTGTTGAAGAAATTAATGTCTTTAAGATAGCGGCAAACTGGTGCAAGTTTCATGAAGACTTGGACAACTTGGTTATTGAATGCATTCGATTTTCTACGTTAACGCGAAATGAAATTTTAACTGTTGTTTGGACGACTAAAATAGTAGATGAAACAAAACTGTTGAATGCTCTTGCAATGATTGAAGTTAACGGTCCGAAAGAAACACAACGACGCTTTGCTGGATGGTGTAAGTACGAAGACTGATTAAGAGACAAGTCAGAAATTTTGTATACATTTTTAGGGAAAGGTAAAAATCTTGCTACAGCAGAAAATAATGTGAAAGTTATTTTTGGATTAAATACCGCAATGTTGTTTGAAGAAACAGAAAAGTTTGAAGAAGGTGCTTATCACAATGTGGACGATAAAAACGGTATTACTGTAGATCTTGGTGCCGTAAAATGCTTCAATTACATAACAATGTATGTAATTATTAAGTAAGTACCGTTATTTCTGAGTTCCTTTAATGATTTTGTTGAGATGATACGTAAATATCTGTAGACGTTCGTGGCCCTATTACTACATAGAAGTTTCAACAGACCTTCAAAAGTGGCATAATGTTGTAGATTACAGCAAATATTATTGCGAGTGCATTCAAAACTTATATTTTGAAGAACAACAGGCTAGGTACATTAGGATAGTCTTAAAGGTATATATTATAATTTTACTAAACTAAGAGCCGATTTACAGAAGGTCAGTTAAATATTTGATTCCGGATAAATTTTTAATGCGGCATTAAAGTACCACGTGACAGACTCTACGCCAATTAGACCTCACTAAACGCCTCATTAAAAACATAATTAACTTAATCTGAATTAAACTATTCTGTAAGCTAGCCCTAAGCAAGATAAAATAACTGTACGTCGAGGAGATTGGAATAAGAACAAGGGGACCATGTCGTATGCTTCCAATGGTACGGTTTTGAGAGAAAATCACACCGCAAACATCGTTTACGATAGGTTTATGGGCTATGCGCACGTGCGAGCAGACCTACAAATACCGATCGTGTCACCGTACATACCATTTATTTTTCTTTATACTTAATGTGTCTTTTTTTTAATAAACTCAACATGGTGAGCTGCAAGCTTTGTAAATCTTGAATGAAAGTAAACAGTCTTGGAAAGACACTTAGTTTTCATAATCATCTCCTTGATGGATGTAAACCAAATTGCTCCGCCACTGCTTAGCGATACTTTCGAACCTAGGGGCGTGGTTGAGTCGAGTGCATAGTCGTAAACGGTGTTTAGATTCAGAGCGGTCGGTGCCACAAATTTCAACTTCCAATAATCGAAAGATAAAAATATGTGATTCCTACTAGATGCTAAAATTTAGTAGCGATTTCTAATCTTGTCAAGTAGAGAAAGCATATGGTATGCATGTCGAACTATTCATTTAAAGAAAACGCGTTTGTTTTATTCCTAAGCATTTGTCTTTTTTTTATTAACGAGTAACCATAGATACTGAAACAAATAAAAATAACGTCCGAAGCGCTGTTGCCAACTGAAATGTGAAGGCGCGTAAATCAGATTCAAAATTTCGTCTAAAAATAGCCATTCGTTCAAAAGTGAGATAAGAAGTTAAAAATCTATTACTTCCGTATTTACTATTAGTTACACATTGTCAAGTTTCAAATCTTGACTAATTGTCTACTCACCAAATTGAAAATATAATTCTATGAATTTCTTTGTAGAACGATAGAACCAGAATTAGTAGATTTCAAGTTTACATGAGCAGTAAGGTTCCTAAAATACATAACCAAATTGTCTTCCCTTTTTCAAACGTCATAACTTCTGAAACCTGTATAAATTTTTTAGGGTAAGAATTTTACATTTTCCATTTTTTTTTTTATGAAACTACAGTGAAATCTCTCCTTGCAGACACCCCCCATAAGCAGACAACTCTTTTAAGGCGAACATTTTTTCATAGTCCGGGTACTGACAATATAAAAAAATATATTTATATGAACCTCTCATAAACGGACCCTTCGCTGGGTGGACACGGATACCTTTGAACAGTAGTTCTGAACGCCCTCTGGTTTTTACATCGATTTCGATTGGAACATTTCTTTGAAGCACAAATATACAGACAAGTGTTTAAACAATGTACATTAGCTATTTATGCTACCTTTTACTTAATATTGAGAAAAACGCCTTTAAAAGGGTGCATATTAACTCTTAAAGACGTGTCCAAAGGTATTAAAATGGGGGAAACTAAAACAGGCGGTATTATTAAATATGTGACACTCTTTTTTTAATACTGGCGTAACACTATATTGTGCAACAAGTTTTGAAAATACCCTTTTCACATGAGTGTAACGTTTAGCAGTCAAAGGAGTATGAAAAACGCCAATTTCAAACGTATTGCACATTATACTTTTTCTACACTTAAAAATGATACGTAAAAAATTTCTAAACCAACCAAAGGAAGCTACTTCTGTCTGATTGATTGTTCAGTAATTACTTTTTCAACGCTTTAGTAACTTTCTGATAGTTGACAGATTGTTGTAAATCCTTTACCACATCAATAGACTGTTGATAATTTGCTAGCTGTTCCTCATTTGACTCGTCAGATTTACTATTAATAAATTGTTATGTATCTTAAAGAACTCTTCTAAATTACTGCTGTTAACACGTAACATAATTATTCTCATTCTTCCTGATCATGCTGACACAATGTTATTGTTACTTTTCTTTAGAACATTTTTCCACCAACACAATTTTTCTACTTCACTGTAAGAGTTTATAAAAAAGAGACCCGTTTCATTTGCGTTATAGATATTTTTTGGCAACTAGATTTTCAAAAATCGAGGATTCTTGGTTATGAAAGTTTCTACATCTTGGTCCACACTTGCTGGTTCACCAGAAATAGCCTTAAAACAAATGTTAAGGCGTTTACAAATTTTTCAAGCTAACCAACTGAAGCATGGAATTTCCATTTCTTAAACTTTTCATTTGGCTCGAATTACAGCTCCTAAAAGTCTGATATTTGGTAAAAAATACTAGCATATGCATTAAGTTATCTGATGCAGTGATTTCTTTTCTATTTTTGTAAACCACTCATCACATAATGTATCAATGTTCAAAAATCGTTTTTTCTACACTTACTATACAATAGTTATTTTCGTGGAAATACACTTTACAAATATTTTATTTAAATCCAGCAACCGTCAAACTACATAACTGGATTATTTTAATGATTAGTTAATTTTACACTGAACTGTTTTCTGTTCATTTTTAGTATTCCAAAAAGTTCATTTTCTTTTTAATATAGGCTTAGTTATTACGCTTGTAAAAACGAAATACTTATACATTTCATTTTTTTCTCATTAACGGACATCACAAATGAGAGGACGGGTTTTCCTCAGTTCCGAAGCTGTCCACCGAAGAGAGATTTCACTGTATATGGACTAATGTATAAAGTTTGATCGTTTCTTTTATCACTTTGAGATACATGTCACAATTTTTAGAAATAAAATATATGTAAACATACCATTAGAACAAACAAAAATAGTAGTTACATGTTAAAAGTACCTAATGATTGTTTACGTTATACGTGGAAGCACTACTATCTACATGTGTGAAGTTTGCTCACAAGGAAATATAGGTAAGCAAAATTCTGTGGTCACACGAGTACGATAATAATGCGTTAACACACGTAGAACATACATATGTATAGAATTTTATCTGCAACAATTTAAATAAATGAAAAATATATTTGTGATTTGTATCTGAAATAATTTTACAACAATCACTCATTTGAGTGGGATAGGTTAAATTTATCCGGATGTTGTAGACAGAAACGGTTTTCAAACTTTTTTTATTTATCAACATAGGGGGACGCGTGATGCATTCACTATGTGTCTGTGTTTAGGTAAATTTGCTATTATTTATATATATATATAAAATAACATTTTCGTTTTAGATCAGCCATACATGATTTCACGGGTAAAGGTTAAGTTGCAATTTTACAAATTTATATCTAGTATAGAAACTTCCGACGACTGGTCGCGCTGGGAAAGAGTTTGTGGCCGCCTGGAAGTATGCAACCAGTTATACATACATAATGCAGCCACCGGATTGGCAGTTACAACGCGCAAGCCCAAAGAGGAAACGCCACGGTGGAAACGTAAAACAGACTCTCTTCTTCTCCGACCACTCACCGGGTGCAGACGTCCTCTTCTTCTCCGACCACTCACCGGGTGCAGACGTCCTCTTCTTCTCCGACCACTCACCGTGTGCAGACGTCCTCTCCTCTTCAAGACCTCCACGTGGACATACACATACAACCTTGGGCCGTGTTATCATTTTTGTAGTTGGTATTGTAAATAAACCTGTACTAAAACCGTTTCCGTTAGTAATTCGACGACAACAATTACAAGTTGAACTTCCAATAAACGAAAACGTCCTTCTCCGTTTTAATGAAAGATTAGTCAATTTTATTAGAATTACTGGCCAACTCTCTCCTAATAAGGTAAGTTGCACCCTTTTGTTAACAGTTCTAATTACTGTCTATTCAATAGACAAAGGACCACGTCAAACAGATTTTAGAAGATTTTGAATGTTTCTAATTGCAATACGAACAAAATATGTAAAGTTCTGTAGTAAATTTGTTACCATCCCAACATTTTTTTCATAAACTATACATTCTCAAAAAAAATTTAGCACTAAAGGACTCATAGTGAATGTCGGAGTCTACACTTGCCACCTTATCGAAGCCAAAACTGAATAATCGAAATATAATTATTTTTCTTTCTGTTCTGACTACCACGGTGTGCACATTGTACCGCCGGTTTCTCTGAATTGTGTATAAACAAATTGTTCAATATGCCTTCAAAACCTAAAAAGGGTGTGACTGGTGACAGTGAAATAATAAGTGCTGTAAATGTTTGTTTAAACAACTTCTTTAAGACTTTTTCCTGTGGATGTGATTCTTCATCTACTTAATATCTCCAAATTATCTAATGAAATCAACAACTGTAAGTCCCTAATAGAAACACAAACTACTCTAATTAGTCTTCTGCAGCCAGATATCACATTCTTAAAAAACGAGTTGCATAAAGTACGCTCTACTTCGCCAATGTCCCGTAAGCAAAAAACTACTACAGGTGACAATCGAAGATTATCGCTCGCTGCAAAAACCTATGAAGAGAAAAACCTTATCGCGAGGTTCAGCCGGTCAGCTGATGCTTTTAATACAGACAGAGAAGATCCTAACAAAAACCATCGCTACTCTAGTCTACGTGCCACTGGGATTATTCTTGATGGTGGAGATGAATCTTCAGTTAGCTCAGATGCTGGTAATACTGCGCGCCCAAAGTCTTCAAACCGTCAAGATGTCGCTGATGTGGAAAGTTATAATTATGGTCAGAATGGTGCCTGTTCTCTTTTTTCGCAACCTTTCGAACAATATGAAGATCTTAATAAACATCTTGATGCAACAGGGAAACATCTTGATGATATCAATGAACACCCAGTTGAAACTACAAAACTTTCTTCTCAATTACCTAAAAACTTTCCCAATATCTCTCAAAATGTCAGGACCTATAATAAAAATGACACAACACAACATGGTGTCGCATCTAATCTGCGTGTCTCATCCAATCAGCAAAGAAATACTCAGATAAAATCTAGGAAAAAATTTATTTCCTGCAACCAGAATCCTCTTACGGGGGCTAGAGCCAAACTTCACCCCGTTGAAAAACACTGCTGGATTTATGTAGCAAACTGTCCAAGATATTCTTGATGTCCTACATGAACTTGATAGTGAAGCCAATTTTATTGTCGAAAAATCTGAACATCTTAACAAAAGAAGTAGGTACGTCTAGTGTGTTCACAAAACGAGCTCCTCTCATACATCAAACTGTTCTACTGACTCCTGACTTCTGGCCAGCAAATACGTATGTAAATAAATATTTCCTGCCGCATATGAAACAAAATTTTCCCCAAACCAATCTCAATACTTTAACTACGTAAATTGTGTACAAACTAATAATAATAATTTTAATCTTAACAGAGAATGTAAAAGGCTCATATTCTTTCATATGAATGTAAGATCGCCTAGTCAACAAATTTGATATCTTTAGAAACTTCGTTCTTCAAAATCACCTCTCTGTTTTTGCCGTAACAGAGACATGGCTTCAACCACTTATATTAGACTCTATAATTTCTATTCCTAATTATAATATGATACGTCAAGATCGTCCATCTAGAGGAGGTGGGTTAGCATTATATGTACCAGCAATGTTGCATATTCTAAACAACTGGCCATGTCGATTCCAAACTTGAACAGATATGTTTTTTAATGTTTCTGTTTTCAATGAAATAAATTTTATTTGCAAAATACTTAATGTCTAACGACATATTACGCATACATATATATATGTAGGTATACTACCCCATTTACTATATTTCCAATCTGTGCATTTTTCGTTTCATTCGTAGGAGCCAGGTAAGAAGTATCAGTGAGACCGGCGGTCTTTCAGTAGCTCGTAAATGAAGAGATTTATATAGTGAAGTTTCCTAGAACAGTCTGTCTCTTCAATGAAAATTTTAGTTTGTTAACGTAATTAGGTGGGTAGAATTTTAAACCGGATCGACATTTTTACTATGAAATATAGGTACCGTACACTATATTCCACTGTTTGTTTTCTTTGGGATACGAGTAGTTTTTGTGCCGAAGTGAAACACCAAAAAGTCTAAAGTCCGGAAATCAGAGTGAATTTTAAAACACATAAAAACGACTTCTTTATTTATTTAAATATTGTCGTGTAACGTCCTGCGACGTGGAATGGAGTTTCTTAATGTACAAAAGTATGTTAGATAATAACCGAAAAATTTTCTTGGTTAAAACTAAAGGGAACACAATTATTACTTGGAGTAAAAATAAAGAATATCAAGAACTTGTACTATGTATTAAAAGTATTTAATTTACATAAGTAAATTATGTTAATAAACCATAAAACCTCAAAAATCTTTTTTTAACACAAATTATATTTCAATAAATTTTCAGTAGCGAGTTCTCGATATACTTAATTGTACTTACATCATAAAATGTAAAAGAGAATGTCTTATTTTTGACTTTATGCAGCATATGTTACCCGTTTTTTAAGATACATATGAATGCATATATTTTGTCTTTAGTAGATATCTGCCTGTCTCTAGTCTAATAAATTTTCTAAAAAAATATAGTAAGTTTTGAGAAAACGCATTTAAAAGCATTTTTCTTTGTAATATTAGTAACAAAAGCGAGCACACGAAAACGTAGAAAAAAATTCCAATGTGTTATTTACATTTATTTTACTTCATACTGTATCAAATTTGACGTTTTACTGGATTCGAAGGAGTCCGGTAAAATAAAAAAAAAAACGGACAAGTCCGGTAAAATTGAGCTAAAAAGGACAAGTCCTGTAAAGTGTTACTATGTGTTTAAACATTTTTGATGCTGATCTGCACGAATAAACAAATTAAAACATTTGCCAAACAACGGTTATTAACGATGTCAGAAAAAGTGACTCGATTTGAACTTTTCTCCTCGTCCTGAAACATCTCACTCGTACTGTAAAATTTGAGTTACCGGACCGTATTTATAATAATGTTAGCACTAACAAATATTTAAAATAACAAGTAATAATGTGTTTGTATTATTTATTTTTATTCATTATAATAATCCAATTTATTTATCAGAAACTTTTAAACGAAATAAAATCTACTTGACTAGAAATAACGGCAAAGTTGTGTTAGGCTCATCTGGTAACGTTGTAAATTATATAAATGCTTACTATGAGATTTTTACACATTTTTTTCGTCGCCCTCTATCGAGTGGTAGATTTATTAAATATATTGTTGCTGTGATTTGGGTTGCCTATGCGCGTGATTGGTGTCCAAGCTTTTCGTTTGAGGGTCGAATGTTGGTGCGCCATCTCTTGTTCGCCGGCCTTTGGCCTGTTCGCTCCAAACAATAGCATGGGTCTATCTATATGTTATATCAATGGTTACGCTGATGATTTCAACTTATCTACGATCGCCGAAAGCGATCCCTTTTTGTTCCTAACCAGGCTTGGTTCGAATTCGACGACTTCGACACATCCGTCGAACTAAGGGAAGGCAGCCCATCTTGGACCCCGCTCAACTTGTCCGCGTTCAAATCTAGCGGTTTCACTTTCACGGACGACTTGTTTTTTGACGCACTCACGTTAAATACACCCGACATTTTCTTCTCCTTGTCCCTGGAAGAGTCCTTGGAAACGGATTTCGTTTTCGAGTCGCTATTTTTACCACTAAATTCATCATGAGATTAGTGGGCGATTTTTGGTCTCGAGATTTTCGTCTAGGGCCAGCCAGCAATTCCTCTACGTCATCTAATTCGTCCAGACTTCCGAAATCACCACTCACCTAACAACAATGACATTACGATGAGGACAAATGATGATTTTATCAAAACACACAACCACCACGGTCAAAAAAATTGATGGAAGGTTCTTTCGATTTTTCTTTTCTGATAACATCTATAAAGTAAAAACCAGTGGCGTCAGTAACAGAAGTCTTTTTTGACTTGAACTAATCTTTCATTTCCTCATTTTTTTTATTCTTCAGTTTTCGATTTGCAGTTTTTCGAGTTTTTAAGTTTAATGTTTCAGTTTTCCAAATTTGAATTGTTCAATTTTTACACTTTGCAACGTTACGATTCTACAATTTTTTATTTTTAAATTTAAATTTTTTCAGTTTTTGCGATTTGCAATTTTTGTTTCTCATTTTAAAATTTCTGGAGTGTTTAATTTTTAATTTTTCAGTTCCTGTCTTCAAATTTTCGATTTGCAATTTTTCGTTTCGATTTTTTAATTTTTTTTTCAATTTTTTGGTTTTTCAATATTCTGAGTATATAATTTTTCTTTTTTCGATCTGAAATTAATCAATTTTTGGATTTTTCAATTTTTCGAACTGCAATTTTTCAGTTTTAGATTTTTTAATTTTTCATTATTTCAGTTTTAGATTTGCAATTTTTCTAGTTTTCGTTTTAAATGAGTAATAATGTAATAACAATTTTTTAAAATGTTTCACTTTCTCTAATTTTAAAGCTTTTCCATTTTACAGTTATTGGATTTCAAAAATTTCCATTTATTCGACTTCTCGATTTTTGGATTATTAAATTTTTCGATTTTCAATTTTTTGTTTCGGTTTTTCATTTTTATTTATTTTTACAATTTTTCGATTTTTCAAAATTCTAATTTTATAATTTTTTGTTTTTTATATATTTTTTTTTTAATTTTTTATTTTTTGTTTTTATTTTCTTGGTTTTTTCATTTTTTTTGGTTTTTCAAAGTTCTGATTTTTATAATTTTTTTATAGGTGGTCAATTTTTCAGTTTCCGATTTTTTAATTTTTCGTTTTTTTAATTTTAAATTGACAATTTTTCTAGTTTTTGTTTTAAATGTGTAATAATAACAATAATTTTTAAAACATTTCACTTTTTCAATACACTTTTTCATTTCGATTTTTTCAATATTTTTATTTCTTCAAATTTTCGATTTGCAAATTTTTTGTTTCGGTTTTTTATTTTCTTTATTTTTACAATTTTTGGATTTTTCATTGTTCTGATTTTATAATAATAAAAATCGACACAGACAGACGGAGAGGGAGATGTGGGTCCAGGAAAGGACACATATGTCGAAGATGGTCATGTTTTCGAAGTCTGAAATGACAAAGCAGATTTAGATATAATGAACGAGTGGTTAAATACTTTTGGGGAAAAAAATTGTCATTCAAATAATGGAAGAGTTTATTAAGAAAACCAAAACGCATATCTTCTAATAAACATTTTTTTCCTGTCTTTTTTTTAGAATACGTCATCACTGATTTGAAGCGAATAAAGACATACAATTTTGTCAAAGTTCTATGGTCATCATTCGTCAACTTCTAAGTAGGGACAAATATATCAATTTAGAAGGGTACAACGTAGTACTGTCAAACAACAGTTCTATATTCAAAAAATTTCAGAAAAATTAAAAACTTGTTTTTTACTTAACTACTAACTAGTAAAATAAATAGCTTCAGTAATTAATTAATTTTTGGAATGGATAAAGCATTTAAAAAAACAGTCGATGGAATTTCTAAGAGAAATTGTACAATTGTTGTCAGATTTTGAATTTTGTCACAAAAAGCTAATACACAACGTTAAAAATAAGTTTGTATTAATAAGTAATCGCAACATAAGTATTACAGCGACCTTTTTAAATCTACATATTTGTTCAGTAAAATATTAACATGACGTCATTCCGTTTTTAGTGGGGATGAATAAACAAATTTTGGTGAAAGTTTTTATATTTAAATAATATCCGCAAATCGAATCTAAAATTTTTGGGTTGTTATTGCTTGTTGAGAAATCACTGACATACAGCTAGACAAACAGCCGCAAATGAGAATTTTTATCTTATTTTAAAATTTTAAAGAAAAGAATTGCTCAACAACTGCTTAAAGACGAAATCAGTTACAGATTATTAAAACATTTTAAGTGATCGTTGACGAAAGTATATTATTCAGAGATAAATAAAAGTGTTGTTCTCCTCCTTGACACCTACTTCAATAATTTCCTTATCGAAGAGAATTCTACGAAAATAAAGCGATCTACACAATACTAGAGATACCATCTCGTAGACAAACAAATCTAATCACCGATAAAATAAATTGATCTATATTTTTGCACAGCATAAAATGGCAAAAAACGAAGAACCTGAACAAACTATCCCTATTAAGAAATCGTTAAGAGTATCTGATGATATGTCTTTTTTATTTAATAGAGACTTTTTCCGACATAATGTTAACATCAGTTTTTTAAAAAAACTTTTAATTTTTAGACTGGGTAAATTCGGGCTCTAATTACTTTTCTAAATACTTTTCATTCCCAATATTTTTGTTGGTTACTTAGTGTATTAATGGTATGTTTTGTGGTGGTCGAAGGGACGTTATCCTGTTATTTTTCATCGTTAGTTTGCATTGAAAGCATTTAAAGGGGTACAGGTGTGTCAATATCTCGAAGATAATTCAAATTAATTTATGGATTAAACCTTTTCTTAAACTTATTCTTCAAGAAGTAACTCTGTTTTATCGCGCCTGCTCTAAACCGGTAAGGATTTTTACATCTGTGGACGAAGTACGCAGCATACATAGGTACTTTAGAATCACCGGAAAAACTTTTTGTTAGAATATTTCGAAAAATATTAAAAAAGAAATTGTTACCAAAATAGTAATTAAATAGTCGATTACTACTATTTTTCAATTTCTTCTATTTATATTTATTTTTTAGTAGAAGAATATTATCCTTAAAAATGTGATTTATGTGTTACTGAGATGTAATTAAACACTTTGCAATGTGATTTATGTATTTTTGTAAGAAAACGTAAGCTCGGGAAATCTGTTTTTGTAATTTGTAAATAAATTTAGTACGGTTATTACGCTTTGCATATTTGCATAAATTTGATGTATATTATATGTTCATATTTCCTAAAATTTTGCTGCATATTTTCCGCTCTCTAGTGATTAGTACCTAAATCTAACTAACTATAAAACTAAATATTTAATTTAAATTTTTCCTAGCAAACGCATAAGCTGTTTTCGAGTACAATTGAAAATATCAAAATCATGTGGCAAGCTATTTATTTGTCTCATAATACTAGTAGTTGGCGTGTTATAACCATAATTGGTTCTGTGTGAATCTACAACCAGTAACTCTTGATATCGAGTCGAATGAGATGGTACTCTAAAATTGAATTTGGTCATAAGTTCATTGGAATCAATCAGGTTGTGTAACAAAGTAAAACCAAACGTTATTTCAAAATTACGACGACGTACTTCTAAGGATTGAAGTCTTATAAGCCTTAAGCGTTCTTGATATATTATTTTGTTTTGATCTATTTTCATTTTTAATAGGTAATAAAAAGTTTACAAAGTGTTTTTAAACTCTTTCAAGCCGATTTATATAAATGTTGTAATAGGAGTTCCAGATTATGCAATTATATTCTAGGATAGGAGGGACCAAAGAACAATAAATTTTCATAATAGCTATGTAATTTTTAAAATCTCTGCATTGTCTTTTTATGAATCCCCACATTTGATTTGATTTTTTAATTATGTTTTCCATATGCTCACTAAAAGATCGGAGACACTGTTGGTCCTTAGGACCTTATTATTATCAACATAGTAATCTTTTAAATAAGGATCTTTTTTTAATTGAAGGTAATAACTTTACATTTTCCACTATACAGATACATCAGATTTTTTCCACACCAAGACTGTAGAGCTATCAAATCACTCTGGATTTTAATATGATCACTTTCATCTTGAATTTTTTAAAACAATTTCAAATCATCCGCGAATAAGAGGTATTTACAGAGGGTGAAATATTGGGTTAAGTCGTTTATATAAAGAAGAAACAAAATCGGTCCTAGATGACTTCCTTGGGGTACTCCAGAGGATACTTTAATTTCTTTGGAATGATGTGTCGTTGACATTTACATATTGTGTTCGTTCTTTTAGATAAGATTTTAACCACTGAAAAACCTTGCCCCCTACGCCATAATTTACAAGTTTATTTAACAGTAATTCAATATTGATTCGATCGAAGGCTTTTCCTAAGTCAGTATAGATTGTGTCTACTTGATAACCTGCTTCAACTGTTTTATTTATGTAACTTTGATAAACTAACAAATTTGAAGTTGTGCTTCGTTTCGGGAAAATCCATGTTGTGCCTCACTTATGACAGTTTTGTATGAAGTCATAATGGTGTCAGATATTATAGATTCTAATACCTTACAAATAGTAGAAATAGAACAAATAGGACGGTAGTTATCGATTAGAGATTTCTCTCCATTTTTAAAGAGTGGTAATATATATGAAATTTTCCACTGGGATGGAGAATAACTGTTTTCAATCAGAGACTGGAATATTTTAGGGAGAGGGTAAGCCAGCTGTGGGCTGCACTATTTTAAGAAATAGGCCGGAATACCATCAGGTCCGGGATTTGTGTTTGATTTTAGATTAACTAATTTTGTAAAAATCTTGTCGCAAGTAATGTTTATGTTAGTTAAAGTAATGGGAAGTTGAAATAATTAGTTTATTTGAGATTCATTATTGATCTTTTCATCTGCAGGATGTTCTATATATATAGTCTGGAAATAATCCGCAAACATGTCATAGATGGTTTGGGTATTACTAGAAGTTCTATTATTGTACGACCATGGCCGACTAGTATAAAGATTATGGCCTGTCCAAGAGGTACGATACGTGTTGCCATCTATTAATAATTACACTTAATAATTTAGCAAAATTTTAATTTGACTTGATATTATGGGACTTCAAAACGTGTAATGGTGGTTTGTTTTGGTATGAATGCCTTTGTGTCTTTCAAAAAGTGTTAATAATTCTTTTGTCGTTTTTGAATTATTAATAGATGGCAGCACGTATTGTACCTTTGGCATTCCTTTGGACAGGCCATAATCTTTATACTAGTCGGCCATGGTACGACATTGTGTTAGGTATCGAGACTGAACGCCAAACTGTTTTGACATAATTCCAAAAATGATTGCTATTTTGATTATAGAGTACTACATAATTTAGTGTTAGTTACACTTACCGTATTTGTTATTTGGACGTGCGCAACTACTGATTATCGTATTGAAGAGAGCGCGCTGTCTTAGAATCACCAAAATTTGAGAAACATGAGCTGGATGCGTAAACGGAATACGGAATGCTAGTCACAAGAACACCATCCATGGTTTTGTTTTCAGTCATGAAGTAACAAATTGACAAAATGTGTTCTATGCTCGAAAAAAAGTCGTTCAACAAGCACTGAAATTTAATTTAAAAAAATTGGTCTAAAGAGTTTAGACAGTACTTCCCTCGCTGTCAGAAACGTGACGACTGCATGCCTATTATGCTTTTTTTCGTATTCGATTTTTGTAGCGGGGTATTTTAAAATAAAATAAGTATTAATTTTTTCAATTTTGTCATTATTTGGCATTGACATCTTTGTCATTTTTTTTGTGATTGCTATGATTGCTTATTTAAAAAAAATTTAAATTGGACGAAGTCGTCTCTGGGGTGCATAATATGCAATGCAAAAATTGTCAGGCGTAAACAGATATAAGGAACACCCTGTATAGTACTTGTAATTTAAGACAAATACGTCTGCAAGATTTCAGAAGTATACAGTTTTGCCATTCTTGATTTAATCAATAAAATTAATTGACTCAGTCATTAATTTTTTTCAAACACCACGTATAAGCAAATCTAAAAAATATTAATGCAGTGATAACTCAAGAGTATAGACTCATCATTCTTTACACATTTACGATAGCATTTTTTTAAGCAAATTTTTGCAGCGGCGTCATCAAATTTTTAGGGGGGGATGAACAAATACATTTTGATCAAAATTTTACCATGCTTATGATAAATTTAAAGCATCTCTAAGTTTTCAAAGTATTCGATTTTGTGGTTCCTGATTAAATCAATATAATAAATTCACGCATTCACTATTTTTTTTGAGTCACCCTGTATATACAAATCCAAAAACTTTGAATGTAATGATAAATCACAAGTGCAGACTAATCATATTTTGCACATTCAAGATAAAATTTTTTCAGCAAAATTTTGAGCTGACGTCATCAATTTTTTAGGGGGGATAAGTAAATATATTTTCATTACAAATTTATCATGCTTATCATAACTATAAACCATCTGCAAGATTTCAAAGCATTCAGTTATGCAGATTCAAAATTAAATTGCACCATGTTGTTTCGAATTTTGATTTTATTTCCAAAAATCTGGACGTTTCGGGTAAAAACTCAATTTGGAGTCATAAATTACATGTCTAGGACTATGTTATTTGATACAATTTAAAACCCATTTACCAGGTACAATTTTGAAGTGACGTCATCGCATTAGTGGTGGGGATGATTAGACAAATTTTGGTTAGCGTTTTACCATCTACATGATATTCCTAATATAAGCACAAAATTTCGCAACAATCGGTCCAGTACTTTCGGAGATTATCTGTCTAATAAAAACCCGGGACGGCAGACAGACGGACGGAGAAAACGTAAAAGTAGAGAGTCGGCCGACGGACTCGATTACAATACTTCCTTTGCTTACGCTCGGGAAGTAAAAATTATCCTGGCAACCATAACTCGTCCCTTGTTCAATTTTACAGTTGCGATCAAATAACTACCAGGTAACTGAATTGCCAACATTATTATTGTAAAAATAAATTACATGGTCTACTGGAAGAGTTTTCTTTGTACCACACTGTATAAACCCTTGACGATGTTTTTAAATAAAATTGAACCATGAAATTTTTTCTTCACGTCGGATAAACTGATTCATTGACAAAACGGTTTGTCTGTCAGTACGTGAGACTGGCGTTCACTTGACGCTAATTTGCCATTTTTACTGTTTTTAGAAATCATATTTTTAAGTTAGAACATTTCTGATTTCTGCCATGATAATTTAAAATGCCGAAAATTTCAATTAAATGGTGTTATCTGCAAATGAAAAAAAAATAGTCCCCGACTCAAGCGTGAAGAGTTAATAATAAGAATAGTAAACGTATTGTCTGCGACTTTATTAAAAGTTTTTAAATATTTGTGAATTAACAAATGTTTGTAGGTCAGTCGCGCAACTGCAAAGATAATTATCGTCACTAAAGATGAAAATTTGAAAACTTCATCTTCTGGCAAGCGAAAACTCACTCACTCTTATTCAAATTATGTACTTAGAAAAGACCTGCAAGACTAATTTGGCAATACAAAGAAAAACATTAATGCTTTACAACAAACACATTCTTGGTTGATTCGCGAAAACATTTAAAATTTAAAAGACGGCGAACAAACTTGTACAAAATTCTCAAGTCGATAGGTTACAAACATAGGGAGGTAGTCGGTAGCAAAATTTTATGTAAACAAAAACATATGTTGAATACATTAGGGTAGCGAAAGCGTGATAAGTTAAGTGCGTCTGAAAGTAGACTTACAAACAAATGCAGCATGGAAATTTTTCTAACTTCTTCTCAGTCTCAGCAAATTTTTCCAAGTACGGATTTCTTCAAAATTCAGCCAAAAATAGTGGAAACATCGCGAAGCAGATGGACAGCGTGGCCCATGGCACCTTGAAACATGAACGAATATCGCTTTCTGCGCTACTGCTTTTATTATAGGGATTTTTGCCCATTTATTTTGTCTATTGCGACGTTAGCAAGCAATAAAAAGGCTTAAATTATGGTTTGCCTAGAACGCCACTTTAGGTCTTATTTTGCTGATTTATAAGGTTTAGTTTGATTAAAATAGGATTTCGTCTCTGACAGATTTACGCTCCGTTGCGTCAACCTGCTGCATTTCTGTAAAAAAAGGCGGCGTTCTTTGACCTGTTTTTATGCGTCTGGGTTTCGTCTGCTGCTGTTTTAGTTTGGGTACGAATTCTAACGAAAATCATTGCAACTGGCGGTTTATGGATGTACAGTTCTGCGCATGTTGTTCGCAATGTTTGACAAGCGCAATGATATTTGATATTTGCGAATATCCGAATGTTGTTCTTACGTTTGGGGATTGGTGGTTGAGTCTGATTCTCTGTTTGAATGCTACTATGTGCAGATTTGGACTTGCGTGTTACGTAATTAAGATTTGCAAATTTACGAATTTTGTTTGTATGTCCTGGGGATTTGTTTTTCGCCTTGTTGTTGTGACTTTCCTCGTGACTGATTTTGGGCATGGTAAATAGTACATCAAAATTTATCCCTTCTAATGTACGTACGTGTAGTATTTCAACAGTTACCTTAAATTGGGCATTCTACATAACTCAAAACTTCCAACCCTCACTAGGATCCAAACATCGTCCTCGACTGGTACCACACATCTCTTGTACCGCCAAAGCAATAAAATACACGATCAAAGGCAGCAATAGGTTTTTGAAGATTTTACTTTTAATCGTTGAATTTTAAACTCAATCTCTCAAACTGACTAATCTGACAAGACGAAAATTGTATCGAAAACAAATCTTCAAAAATTCATTCGGTAGTACCCAGAGACCAACAAAGATTTGTTTTTGATAGAAATTTCGTTTTGTGAGATTACCTATAATGGCGTGAGTCGGCTTGAATTCTTTAGTCAGCAAATGCTTGTCCATTACAAGGAACTAGGTCGTCAATAATGTGTAAAAGTGTAAGTGATATGTAAAATCAGTTAGTACTAAGTCGGGGGTTTGTAGCAGCAGGAAGTGGGTTGTGGTGGTGACTGGGGTGAATAAATTGATAGTAACTATGTCGTGGTATTATTAACCAACCATCGTCGTGGCTTCAAGAGAGGACATCACAAGTCAAGTTGAAAGTTTAAGTTAAAAATGCAAAGTTCAAAACAAATATTTAAAAAACCATTGAAGAGAATATCGAAAATCGCTGAACTCACGGAAAAGGTCTTGAAGAAAAAACAGGTGGGCTATAAATTACGAAGTAATCGGGAAGTAGGTTAGACGTGGTTACAGTGGTCCGTAAAAATGACAAAAGTTGCTGTCAAATGGCGTTGATTTAAGTAAAATGGCTTCAAACATCCTGATGAAAATTTCTTGCTTTGACTCAGACAAGCACATTGGTAGAAAGTAATAAAAATCAGTTTATTATAAATAATCTATTTTGTATATTTCATATGTTATATTGAATCACTAAAGGAAATATTAAAATATGCAACGGAACGGGTTGAAAATAATCACATACTTTAACATTTTCTCGAGCAGTTTATTTTGTACTATGATATGCACAACACAAAATAAACTTTTTCATAAATATTTCATGTGATTGTGATTACCTATATATAATTGTACCTACTCTTTACATATTAATTAATAATCATGTATGTAAACAAACTTGTTCATTAGTAAATTGCCTACAAATATTTTATACTAGAAGAGAGGAGAGTAATGTAAAAAAGGTATCTCAATTATGATCAAATATGATAACTTAATACCACTCTTCAACACAAAATGAAAATTGTAAATTTAAAAAATATTCAATACACACGAGAAAATACCCACTTACTCTAATACTGATGGTAAATAAATCTCTTATACTTCTAAATATTTACAATGTTGTATAACTCTGAGGGCCTTCTCGTGTTTTAACAAATTGACAACAGGTTGATAATGAAGAGATCACCTCTGACCGACACTCATTTACATATTTTACCAAAACTGGACGATACAGTGCGATTAAAAAAGTTTCGTAATTTAGACACTGAATAAAACAATTCAAATATGCAGAATGATTGAGACATTCGGATCTCAAAGTGATAATTGACTGAAAATTATCTTCTTATTTCTGTCTAGACCTAAATTTGCTAAACTATGCAAAATATTCCACTTCAAAAAATATAAATATGATATAATTTCAGATTCAGATTAAATTCTCCAGTTTTGTCGAAAGTGACAACCACATCATTTTAATACGTCAACGTTAGCTTCTTCACAATTGTCTTATCCATAAATGGAAGACATTAAAGTCTTAATATATTAATGTGACTCATTATCCATTTTAATAATTATCGTTATTTATGATTTTCAGACGAAAACTATGACGAGCCTGACTAGATTGGAAGACTATAATCACAAAACCATGATCACTATTTCCAAGTACATAGCCCTTTTTTGAATCGCACTGTACTTGCTTTATATTTAAAACATTCCACTTAGGAAAGACTTAACAAAATTATAGTACGATTTGAGTCACAGGGTTATAAAAAAATGTAGCAGCCATTTCACGTTGAAGTAATTTTAGCAAAAAATGACGACTTTGTAACACTTTCACACACACCCGAAAGTACAATAAATCCTCAATGTGAAACAGCTCTAAATTTTTAATCACCCTCTAGATTTCCCTCATCCCTTCTACCTTACCTAACCTCACTTTCACTGTCACAGAACCGCGTCTACCACAACTCCTCGTTTGTCTTCATGATCTCGCGCAACAACTACAAAAAAAACCCGATTTTTTATTTCCCTATACCGATCACCGCCTCGTCCATAAGTTCATCGTCCGTTATACAGGGCGATGCCGAATGAGGACTCGGCGCTATAAGAGGGCTGGGAGCCAGCGACTTAACTATATGAACACTGACGGAGGGAGACTGAGGAAACGTCATCGGGCCACTGCCCCCACCACCTTTCCCCTCCATTTTATTACCGCTCGAAAAATCCAGAAGCACGTCACCGTCGTTCTTCGCCGACTTCGTGTCTTTTTTATCGTCTTTGGGGGCGGGCGCTACGAATTTCGCCGTCAAATCGATGCTTTTGTTGTAAAGATTGAGCGGCTCGGGAATGGGAGGGAGAACCGACTTGGGCACTGTGATTGGATAGTTAATTTTGTAGGCGGAGTCGTCCTTGTTCTGGGTGAGGTTCTGCGGCTGGTCTTTCTTGTCTTCTTCGTCTTTCACTTTCGGACTAGAACTGGGCAAAGGGAGAGTGTTGGTCACGTTGTTTCGGAGTTTAGGGTCCAAGGCAGTGGCGGCTCGTCAGGGGGGGCCAGTTAGGCCAGGCCGAGTCTGTCACCGAACTTGTCAATTTGCGATATTCATTTTTATTTTAAACGCAAGAATATAATTTAAAGCTATTTTGAAATCACCTGATTTTACTGTTGTTATTATTTTTTTAATTACAAAAAGCGTTATCTAATTTATTCACTTTCTTTCGGAAGCACAAATCGTGCCGGGAAGTTTAAATATTTTTACTGCGAGGAGCAGCAGCTGAGGCCGGCCGACTACAAGAATAAACGTCGAATAATGTCATATCTGCTATCGCTCTCTGTTTAGCGGAATTAAAGAGAAATAGCTATAAAGACTGATACGTGTCTGATACCCTCTGATTAACGCGCCTGCAGCAGTGATTGGTCAAATGTCTGCTAAAATCGGCCGGCCTTTTGGCAGTACATCAAGTTGTTATAGCGCTATCACCTTCTGTTTGTATAAGTTAGAAGGCAATAGCGATGAAACCGTACAATATTACGTTTCATCACTCCACTTCTGCCGTGCACGTTTCCATGCGGTTCCCCACTACCAGCACCGGCCGGCCGCTGTCTGTATATTGTGAATTTCTGCAGTCTTCACGTGGATGAAATTGGTTTAGGTTTGTTTCTAATTTCAGTAACAATGACAACAGTTAGTAAGAGAATTAGTAACTGATTTAAATTTTGATGCTGTTACACATCTATTAAATAATGACTTTCGACTTTTAACATACGATGATCAATTCCTGGGATATAAAAGAAATGACCCGTTCGGAGCCGCGCATGCAACATTTAATCGAAGCACGGAGCAATAATAACGTCAGCTCCGGTGCAATAGCATATTAATAATTAATAATTAATACAGCATGGTATGAAAATTATGAATGGCTGACGGGGAGCAAGTCAAAAAACAAACTATTTTGTTGATATTGTTTAATTTTTGAATATGATGTTGACAATAAATTCAAAAAAACTTCAGAAAAAGAGTTTTGCCTCTGGTCGTCTGGTACGATTGACATATTGAGTTACCGTGCTCTTTTGCCATCTTCCTAATTTCTCAACCCTGCTCCTGATGATGCTACTTACGAAAATGTAGAAGCCTCCGAAATTATTTCTGTCTTTAATTTTAATCATATACCTACCATCCACATCAGCATATGTTGAACGCAGTTTTTCAGCTTTAAAGCGAATTACAAATTTTACTAGAAACTCCATTAGTCAAAATCGATTATCCAAATTATTCGTTTTAGCAATAGAAAAAGAAGTGCTTACAAACTTAACGGAAGATCAAAAGTTCTATAATCAAGTAATTGACCACTTTGCCAATACAAAACAAAGACGCATTGAATTGGTTTATAAAAATTTCTAATTTACTTTTTTAATTTTGTTTTTTACTAATAAATAGTTGTTGACGTTTCATGTTATATTTTTTGTTAGAATGTGTTACTTTATAACTTGAATGTTATTTTCATTTTTATTTGAGTTTATTGTCGTTATTTTATTATTATAGATGGCTTATATTGTATAAGTATATGCTTTACTTTATACCTATTTGAAGAATATTTTTTATTTTGTTTTACTAAGTTGTTAGGACTATATGAATTAACACCATACAGGAAGCAAATTATAGATAATGACTGACTTGAGGTCCCTGGTTCTTGTATTCTATGTCTTAAAACTTTGGGTTACTCACTGCTGGCCGACCCAACCAAAATAGTCACGAGCCGCCACTGGTCCAAGGAGTTTTCGAAGGTTTTATTGCCGGGAATCGCAAGAGGATTGAATTTGGGCAAAGAGAGGTCGGTTTTGTTCATCATGTCGAAGATTTTCGTGTCGACGGTCCGATTGATGTTGTTCATGTTGTCGGAAGTGACTTTGGGTTTTTTGTCGTCGACGGATGCGCGTGCTGATAGTTTGGGGATTTGGAAGTTTTTATCTAGTTGTCTGACGGTCATTAAGCCTTCGACTATAGAAGACGGGTAAGGGTCCATCTTTGACATTTTGTAAACTCCATCCGACTCGTCTCGGTTGGAAGTGGGACTTGATTTGCGACCATCTTTCGACGAAAAAATCGACTTTTCTGAGCTGCTTTTGTTTAGTTTCGGTCGGTCTTTCCGACTTAGATAGATAGATATATATTTGTGCAATATACAAAGCATTTACACAGGTCAAAGAGCAAACAAAAAAAAATATAATAAAATACAAAACATAACCAGTAAAATGTCGTACAAGTACGATTCAACACTAGAAAAACAACAGTCCATGGACTGATGTAAACTACTCACAATGTACATATTAAAACTTATACTCTAGGAATTCATTTGTACTATAAAAGGCATGACGCAGGAGAAGTTTCTTTACCTTTATTTTAAAAGCAGAGCCACATAAAGTTCTGTAGCGCTGGGGTAGGTGATTGTATAAGGATATGTTAATGGACAAATTTTTTGTCTCCGTCAATCTAAAACGTCTTGTTCTTACCAAATCAGCTGTTCGGGTATTATATTTATGAATATGATACTGATGAATCATATCACTACGATTTGAGTGAATTTCTATTACCGTGAAATATATAAAAATGCATGGAAGGGTCAATATATTATTCTCAATAAAAAAAAGACGACAGTGCTCGCGACAACCCAAACCCAGCATCACACGAAGGGCCCTCTTTTGTAAGCGGAATATAGTAATAGATAATGGCGAGTTTCCCCATAAAACAATAGCATAAGACATATTTGAATGGAAAAGCGCATAATAGATAGACTTAAGTGCTCCAAAATTAACGATTTCTTTCATTTTTCTTAAAAGAAATATAGTGGAGGAAAGTTTACTGGCCAGACATTTGATATGGTCACACCAGGACAGGTTTGTATCAATTGATAAACCTAGTAATTTTACTGTGTCAGAGTTCCCTACGAGGTTGCTATTGGATGATATTAAGATTTCTTGTGTTTTATTTTTATTAAGTTTTAGAGAGTTAGAGGCAAACCAGATGTCTGCATATTTTTGCGCTGTTTCGGCTTTGTTTAGTAAACTGTTAATACAACGATCTGACGTGATTAGTGAGGTATCATCGGCGTATAGCACACAATTCGCTTTCTTGTTTATAAAATTATAGAAATCGTTTGTATAAATAATAAAAAGCAGGGGCCCTAAAACGGACCCTTGCGGAACACCATGTTTTACTGTTGTAAACGCGGATTGCATGTTATTCACTGCCGAACATTGCTTTCTATTAGATAAATACGAAGAAAAGAGCTTGTGTGGAATGCCTCTAACACCATAGAATTCCAGTTTTGTCATTAGCGTGGTATGACTGACACAGTCAAAGGCTTTAGTCGGTTGCGCTTTTCGGTGAACCGGTTAGTTTGGAGAGTGACTTTGAAGTGCCTCCGCTGGATACTTTGGTGCCGGATGATGGAGCTTTACTGCTTTTCATGCTGCCGGAATAGTTTGTGCTTCCACTGGTTGAGTTGCTAACGTTGGAGCCGGAAATCTGCTAATGAAAAAAAAAAACCATAAAATGTTTACGTAATTCACGACCTTTAAGTTTCTTGTTGTTTACTGTGAGATTTTTTGTTTGACTGCTTGATTCTTATTCTTAACGCCACTGCGTCGCTCATCTTAAATTTTACTTACAAAGTCGTTACCCGCCGGATACTGGCTATGACCTCTTAATCTAAAGCTCCTAGCGTTATTTCGATAGTTTTAAACTTTTAAACAGCAAGAGTTCGCCAAAGTGTAAAAACTGGCGCCCGACTTGCATGCCGCTTTTGCTACCAACAGTGTCGAAACCGAGTAAGAAACGGGACAATCTAGCTTCAGCCCAACAAAAAAATCTACACTCACCTTTTGACATAAATGTTGCGGTTTCTTCGACGCCGGCCCACTATTCACCCCCGGCTTCAGCCCAGTGTGCGTCTTCGGCGACCCCGTCCCAGATTTACTCACACTCGTCTTACTGTCCTTACTCCTCGTCTTATTAATAGTGATCTTCATCCCGTCCGAACTCGGTTTAACCATGTACTCTGAGTTCTTCGCCTCCCCTATCTTCCCACTTTTACTCTCGTTCAGCTTCGTCGACACCTGCCCGCTTCTCTCCCTGTTACCCCCACCACCCCCACTCCCCCCACTCGATGACTTACTACTTAAGTCCGTGGCACCATCACAGTGTTGCGCTGACGATTTCAACTTATCTACGATCGCCGAAAGCGATCCCTTTCTGTTCCTAACCTGGTTCGAATTCGACGACTTCGACACGTCCGTCGAGCTAGGGGAAGGCAGCCCATCTTGGACTCCGTTCAACGTGTCCGCGTTCAAATCTAGCGGTTTCACTTTCACGGACGACTTGTTTTTTGACGCACTCACGTTAAACACACCCGACATTTTCTTGTCCTTGTCCCTGGAAGAGTCCTTGGAAGCGGATTTCGTTTTCGAGTCGCTATTTTTACTACTGGGGGAGTTGGCGGCGCTCTTCAAGGTCGACATGCTGGGTTTGCCCGAGCCGCTGGCCGAGGGATGCTTTGGGGAGGTGCCGTGACTCTTCGGACTGGAGATGCCGGGGATGATGTGCTTGGGGCTGCTAGGCACGTTCGCGGGACTGTGCTTGGGGCTGTGGTGGGAGGAGCCCGTCTTGAGGGTGGGCTTCATCAGGTTGGGGCTGAGCTTGCCGCTCATCGACAGGCTGCGGTTCTGAGTGGGCGAGGCGTTGAACTTGCGCATCATGCTGGGACTGGTCGGCGTGCTCATGTTGAGCGGAGGGGATTCGGCCGGTTTGATGCTAACGGTTACCGGTTTGGTTAAGGGGTCCTGCTTTGGGGGGACTTTCTCGGGCGGATCCATAGGGCTCTCGTCGCGTTTGCGTTTTCTCTTCTTTTCGATGCGTCCCTTAAAGTTAGAAAGGGATAATATAGTAACAGTACGAAAGAAGGAAAGACATGCGGCGGCAACTACGAGGCTTCGTCTTCTTGGAGAATTCGTCCACTGTGAAGCGACAACACACACAAGCAAATAAAAATACCTAAGAGACTAGAAGCAGAAAGTTCTTTTATTTCTATAACAATATTACAACTACACCCACAACCGAAATAAATACGAATCAACTTCTCTAACCTTATCGTCCGACCTGCTTTTGCTGTTCTTCTTTTCTTTGTACTTCTCTTCGCCACTTTTGCTTTGTGACGACGTTATCGGCGTTATGGTGATGGAACTGGGCAGTGCGTTAGCGGCGGAAGTCGCCAAGGCCTTGATTTCTATTCCGGTTCTCTTCTCGGCGTTACCGCCTGAGGTGAATCCCGGCGAACTCGTGGCGATGGGAGTGATGCTGACGCTTGGAGGTACCAAATTCTTCTCGCCTAAATCCATCATGAGATTAGTGGGAGATTTCTGGTCTCGAGATTTTCGTCTAGAAGGGCCAGCCAGCATTTCCTCTACGTCGCCTAATTCGTCCAGACTTCCGAAATCACCACTCATCTAACAACAATGACATTACGATGAGGACAAATAATGATTTTTGTTAAAACACACATTCGCCACAGTTAAAAAATTGGTGGAAAGTTGTTTCGACAGAACTTCCCTTGCCCTTGAAGCGAACAAATCCCGCTTTTTTGAAAACTTATAAAAATCATGTATTTGTGATTTTTCTTTTCTGATAACCTCTATAAAGTAAAAACCCATAATGACACCAGTAACACGAATGTTTTTGACTTGAATTTTTCAATTCTTCATTTTTTTTGTGTCTTAAGTTTTCGATTTGCAGTTTTTTTAGTTTTTAATACTAATTTTTCAGTTTTTCAATTTTCCAAATTTGAATTTTTCAATTTTTAGATTTTGCAACTTTACGATTTTATAATTTTTTGTTTTTCAATTTTAATTTTTTCAGTTTTTGGTTTCTTCAGTTTCTAGATTTTGAAACTTTAATTTTTCCTTTTTTCGATCTGATTTTGATCAATTTTTGGATTTTTCAGTTTTTCAAATTGCTATGTTTCGGTTTTCAATTTTTCACTTTTAGATTTTTTAATTTTTCATTTTTTCTAGATTTCGTTTTAAATGTGTAATAATAATCAAAATAATAACTTTTAAAATATTTCACTCTCTCAACGCTATTATTTTAGAATTTTTCCATTTTTCAATTACATATTGGATTTTAAAATTTTCTTTCCTTTTATTCGACTTTTCGATTCTTCAATTTTTTTATTTCTTCAAATTTTCGACTTGTCAATGTTTTGATTTTATAATTTTTTGTTTTTTGAATTTAAATTTTTTTCAATTATTCGTTCAATTTTTCTTATTTTTGTTTCTTCAATTTTACAATATGTAACTCTTCGAGTTTTTCATTTTTCGGTTTTTCATTTTTCACTTCAACTTTTCGATTGGCAATTGTTCGTTTCGGTTTTTATTTTCGTTGTTTTTTCAGTGTGCTGATTTTATCATTTTTATTTTTTCGGCTGTCAATTTTTCAGTTTTAAAATTTTTAATTTTTCGTTTTTTCAATTTTAGATTTGCAATTTTTCTAGTTTTTGTTTAAATGTGTAATATATTATTAATAATAATTTTCAAAATACTTCCATTTTTCAATTATTGGATTTTAAAACTTGCATTTATTCGACTTTTCAATTTTTCGGTTCTTCAAATTTTCGATTTGTTATTTTTTTAGTTTTAAATAGGTGAAAATAATTATAATTTAAAAAAAAAAATCACTTTTTCAATTTTACGATTTTAGAATTTTTTCATTTTTCAATAACCTAATTTTAAAATTTTCGTTTATACGATTTGTAATTTTTTAGTTTCTCGACATTGCAATTTTGACGATTCTATATTTATCAATTTTACAATTTTTGGGTTTTCCAATTTTTCTATTCGATTCGTTTTTTTTTTCTTTTTTCGACTAATTAATTTTTTTTCATATTTAAGTTTCCCGGTTTTCAATTTTTCAGTATTTAAATTTTTCGTTTCTTCAATTCCTCGATTTTCCACATTTTCGTCTTTCAATTTTTTCCTATTTTTCAACTTTTCGGATGGAATGGAAAAACTGCAAAAACGAAAAACTCAAAACAAGAAAGTATAAAATGAATACTCTGAAAAATCGAAAGATTAAAAGTTGAGAAACTTAAAAATCGAAAAAAGTGCAAAGTCGAGAAAACGATATATGTATTGCAAAATCGAAACATTAAAAATTAAAGAAATCAAAAAATCGGACAACTGGAAACCAAAAATTGCAAAACCGAAAAATTTAAAAATTGGAAAATCGAAGAATTGAAAATTCAAAGATTGAAAATTTGGAAAATCGAATAAACGAAAAATTATAATGTCGAAAGAAACATCGAAAAAATAAAGAAAATGAAAGAACACAAATTTGTGCTATAAAATCGAGAAAGTGGAAATGAAAGAAACGAGAAAAAGAGAATCAAGAACTTGAAAAATTGAGGAAACGAAAAATTGAAAAATGAAAGAAAATGAAAAAATTGGTCTAAAGAGTTTCGACAGTACATCCCTCGCTGTCGGAAACGTGACGACTGCATGCCTATTATGTTTTTTTTTTCGCAGTGGATTTCAAAGAATTCGGTTTTGTAGTTCCTGAGTAAATCAATAAAATAAATTTACGCATTCATTAATTTTTTTTAGTCACCCTGTATATGCAAATCCAAAAAAAAATCAATGGAGTGATAAATCACAAGTACAGACTCATCATATTTTGTACAGTTTAGATAGGATTTATTCGGCAAACTTTCGAGCTGACGTCATCAATTTTTTGGAAGGGATAAGCAAATATATTTTGACTAAACATTTATTATGCTCTTTATAACCTTAAAACATCTGCAAGATTTCAAAGCATTCGGTTTTGCAGTTCCTGAGTAAATCAATAAAATAAATTTACGCATTCATTAATTTTTTTGAGTCATTCTGTATATGCAAATCCAAAAAAAAATCAATGGAGTGATAAATCACAAGTACAGACTCATCATATTTTGTACATTTTAGATATGATTTATTCGGCAAACTTTCGAGCTGACGTCATCAAGTTTTTGGAGGGGATAAGCAAATATATTTTGACTAAACATTTATTATGCTCTTTATGACCTTAAAACATCTACAAGATTTCAGAGCATTCGGTTTTGTAGTTCCTGATTAAATCAATAAAATATATTTACGCATTCATTAATTTTTTTGAGTCACCCTGTATAGGCAAATCCAAAAAATATGAATGGAGTGATAAATTACAAGTACAGACTCATCATATTTTGTACAGTTTAGATAAGATTTTTTCGGCAAACTTTTGAGCTGACGTCATCAATTTTTTGGAGGGGATAAGCAAATGTATTTTGACTAAACATTTATTATGCTCTTTATAACCTTAAAACATCTTCAAGATTTCAAAGCATTGGGTTTTGTAGTTCCTGATTAAATCAGTAAAATTAATTTACGCTTTCATTAATTTTTTTGAATCACCCTCTACATGCAAATCCAAAAAATATGAATGGAGTGATAGATCACAAGTACAGACTGATCATATTTTGTACATTTTAGATATGATTTATTCGGCAAACTTTCGAGCTGACGTCACCAAGTTTTTGGAGGGGATAAGCAAATATATTTTGACTAAACATTTATTATGCTCTTTATGACCTTAAAACATCTGCAAGATTTCAGAGCATTCGGTTTTGTAGTTCCTGATTAAATCAATAAAATATAGTTACGCATTCATTAATTTTTTTGAGTCACCCTGTATATGCAAATCCAAAAAATATGAATGGAGTGATAAATTACAAGTACAGACTCATCATATTTTTACAGTTTAGATAGGATTTATTCGGCAAACTTTCGAGCTGACGTCATCAATTTTTTGGAGGGGATAAGCAAATATATTTTGACTAAACATTTATTATGCTCTTTATAACCTTAAAACATCTGCAAGATTTCAAAGCATTCGGTTTTGTAGTTTCTGAGTAAATCAGTAAAATAAATTTACGCATTCATTAATATTTTTGAGTCACCCTGTATATGCAAATCCAAAAAATATGAATGGAGTGATAGATCACAAGTACAGACTCATCATATTTTGTACATTTTAGATATGGTTTATTCCACAAACTTTTGAGCTGACGTCATCAAGTTTTTGGAGGGGATAAGCAAATATTTTTTGACTAAAGATTTATGCAACATTTCAAAGCATTCTGGTTAGCAGATTAAAAAAAATTGGTCTAAAGAGTTTAGGCAGTACTTCCCTCGCTGTCGGAAACTTGACGACTGCATGCCTATTGTGTTTTTTTTCTCATTACATTTTTGTAGTGGGAATTTAAAAAAAAATTGCGATGACGTCATCAACATTTTTGCAAGGACACGTATATCAGTTGGGATAGATGTAGTGTAATACTAAAAATAAAATTATTATATTCTCAAATTTTCGGGAAAATGAATTGGGTCGTTTTGAATATTGATTTGTAATAATCAATAAAGTAACGAAACAATTTACTCACGTATACATATCAGAGGCAACTGAAAATCGTGTATGTATAAACATTCTTAATTTAAGATGACAGGCGTAACAGCATACGTGAGAGTCAAACAAGGAAACTGTAAACAAAACGACAATCGGTTTTATTGCGTCGACATCCGCTTATTATATAAAACATTGGATTTTATTTTAATTTTTGACGGTGGAATTCACAATTGGTTGATTTAAAACATGTCTATACCACATTCGCGGCACCTAGTCAGCTATGTTTCAACCGAGTTTTAACTTTAAAAAATTTTGTGTCTACCAAATTGGGTTGGTCCAATGTAATACTAATAATAAGTGTTGCCTTTAATTTAATCAATAAAATAAATTGACTTCATTAATTTTTTTGAGCCACCCTTTAAGAAAATCTAAAAAATATGAATGGAATGATAAATCACAAGTACAAACTCATCATATTTTCTGCATTTTAGATAGGATTTATTTAGCAAAATTTAAGGGTGACGTCACCAATTTTTTTAGAAGGGATGAACAAATACATTTTGAACAAAAGTTTACCATACTTATAATAACTTTAAAATATCTCCAAGATTTCAAAGCATTCGGTTTTGTAATTCCTGATTAAATCGATCAAATACATTCACGCATTCATTAATTTTTTTGAGTCAGCCTGTATATGCAAATCCAAAAATATGAACGGAATGATAAACCACAAGTACAGACTCATCATATTTTGTACATTTTAGATACGATTTATTCGGCAAACTTTTGAGCTGACGTCATCAGTTTTTTGTAGAAGATAACCAAATATATTTTGACTAAAAATTTATTATGCTCTTTATAGCCTTAAAACATCTGCAAGATTTCAAAGCATTCGGTTTTGTAGTTCCTGATTAAATCAATAAAATAAATTTACGCATTCATAAATTTTTTTGAGTCACCCTGTATGTGCAAATCGAAAAAATTTGAATGGAGTGATAAATCACAAGAAGAGACTCACCATATTTTGTACATTTTAGATAGGATGTATTCAGCAAAATTTTGTGGTGACGTCATAAATTTTTTAGGGGGGACGACCAAATACGTTTTGAACAAAAATTTACAATGCTTATGATAATTTTAAAATATCTTCAAGATTTCGAAGCATTCGGTTTTGTAGTTCCTGAGTAAATCAGTAAAATAAATTTACGCTTTCATTTATTTTCTTGAATCACCCTGTATATGCAAATCCAAAAAATATGAATGGAGTGATAGATCACAAGTACAGACTGATCATATTTTGTACATTTTAGATATGATTTATTCGGCAAATTTTCGAGCTGACGTCATCAAGTTTTTGGAGGGGATAAGCAAATATTATTATTATTATTATTATTATTAGAAAAAATGGAGCAGAGGTCAGAGACCTATTATGCTCCTTCAAATAGATTTCCCTAAGTAGAGTTACTGATCCAGTTTGTTCTTAAACATATTAACACTTGTCACATTTACGATTTCACTATGCAAATTATTCCATTCATCAAACACCCTGTTAGAAAAGAAAAACCTTCGAACAATAGTTCTAAATGATTGCTTTTTTAATTTGTAAACGTGCCCTCGCAATTGGTTAGCATTCAATTCAAAAAGGGTTCTGAGGTGGCACATATTTGGATTGTGAAAAATCTTGTAAACCAATATCAAGTCTCCCCTCTTCCGTCGTTGTTCCAATGATGTAAGATTTAGACATCTTAATCGGGTTTGATAATTTTGTGTTCTACAGCCCAATACCTTTTTTGTAGCCCTTCTTTGAACTTTTTCCAGCAATTCCTTATCCCGTTGTAAAATTGGTGACCACACAACATTGGCATATTCCAAAATTGGCCGTATATACGACTTAAAAAATTTCAGAAATGTATCTCGTGAAGGGTGTCTAAATGCATTGAATAACATATAGGATACAGAATTTGCTCTTCGTGCAACGTAAGCCACTTGATTGGACCAAGATAGATCAGATGTTATTATAACACCTAAATCATTTTGACTATCCACCATTTTTACTGCCTCATTATCTATTATGTAAATGTGTTTGGGGTTGTTGGTACCCAAGTGCAATACTTTACACTTGCCGTTATTCAACGGAATCAACCAGTCTAAGCACCAGCGGTAGACAGTGTTTAAATCCGTTTGCAGTTCTCGATAATTTTGAATAGGATTAGCATACAGTTTACAGTCATCAGCATAGAAAACATGATTTGACGAAATTAAATGAGGTAAGTCCGATATGTAGAGGATGAAAAGCAGTGGTCCCAATACAGAACCCTGCGGGACACCAGACACAACCACCCGTTCAGAGGATACCGAATCGCCCACTCTGACGTAAAACTTACGACCATGAAGAAATGATCTGATCCATTTCAATAATGGGCCTCGAATCCCAAAATTTTCTAATTTAGTAATTAAACGAAGATGCGGTACCCGATCAAAGGCTTTTTCAAAGTCCAAATAGATCACGTCAACAGGATTCTTGTTATCGATTTGTGAACCCCAATCATCTACACATTTTAACAAACATGAAGTGACTGACCGACCTGGAACAAAACCGTGCTGAGTATTTGGAATTAAACTGTGATCAAGTGCCCACCCTCTCAGTTGCTTACAAATCATTCTCTCCAGAATTTTGCAACACACAGATGTGAGACTTATGGGACGATAGTTCGAAGCTAATGTTTTGTCCCCTGTCTTGAAAATAGCTGTAACAGACGCTTTAAGCCAATCCGATGGTAAACGCGAATCGATTAATGACCTTTCCATTATATGAAGCAACGGCTTTACAATCTCATGGGCACAACTCTTTAACACATTACAAGTAATGTTGTCAGGACCCGGCGCACTATCAATTTTTAAAGCTGATCACTCATTTAGTAAACTTTCCCCTGTTAAGATCACATTTTCGAGACACTCCGTGAGACGAGGTGTATTAATTATAGGTAGTACACCTGGTGGTTCAGTAACATAGACACTTTCAAAGTAATCAGCTAGCAAGTTCGCAGTTTCCAAATTACTTTCGCTTAAAGATCCGTCAGGTCTCCTGATTAGCGGCATTGATACTTTACTCGACATTTTCTGTCGTGCATATTTATAAATTGCCTTGTTACCTTTTCCAATTAAACTATTTTCATACTGAGTTTTTGCTTTTTTCAAATCAAAAGACAATTTGTTGGAAAATTTACGATGTTCCCTGTAGTCAGATTCCAATTTAGTAGCCTTAAATTTCTGCCAAAGTCTTTTCTTAATCTTGATAGCCTTCATTAGTTCACGTTTAATCCATGGCTTTTTCGGATTAACCTTCACAAAAAAAGTTGTAGTTTCAGCTGTTATTATGCTATTTACAATATTATGAAAATGCTTCCAAGCCACGTCCGGATCAGCAGTATTATAAGTTACCGACCAATCGCAATTGTTAGCCAGGTAATGTTTAATTCTTGGGATATCAATTTTAGTGATCTTTTTCTTCATATGCTTAGGTTCTTTCTTCACAAGTATTTGAACATTGAACTCTAGCACCGCATGGTCTGACTTTCCCATGGGGGATGATACTTGTACATCACCCACTAAATTCGATTGGTTTGTTAGCACCAAGTCTAAAAGTGAAGGTGTCTGGCCACTACGAAATCTTGTTGGCTCGGTAACTAATTGGACAAGACTAGAATTTACTATCAGATTCGAAAACAGACCAGAACTACTGTGATTTGCAGAAATTGACTTTAGAGGCCAACTGATACAAGGAAAGTTAAAATCTCCAGCCACAATAAAATTGCTATGAGCTTCGCTTAGTCGTCTAAGTTCAGATATCAATATAATATCGTTTGCTATCAAAGTACTAGAGGGTCGATATACACATCCAAGAGAAAAAGTAAATTCGTTACTGCAAAGTTGTAAAAATAAGGATTCAATCTGCGGAGTCTCAACCTTTACTCTGGACACTCTAAACCGTTGGAAAATTGACTTATTAAGCAGAACACAAACGCCCCCACCCCTTCCGTCACGATCAGTTCTATAAACATTATAATCTGTTAACCCTAAGGAAGCATCAGGAATTTGAGAAGACAACCAAGTTTCAGTCAGTAACACACAAGCTGGGTTGTTTGCGTGGATGTACAATTCCAAGCATCGTAATTTCGACATTAGGGACAAAATATTGGTATACATTATGTTTATATTAAAGAGTTTGAGGGCGTCAGAGAATCCTGGAACTCGAAAAGAAGATGTAATTACGTTATTATTCATGATCACGATCTAAATGTTCATGTGAGGATGAAACAGTCCAATTTAGATATTGATCATAAGCTTTCTTAAGTTTCCTTTGAACTTTGATGTTACGATTTATTATGCTCGTATGGGTAAGAACACTATGTATTTTATAGAGCATGTCTAGTAACCCGTTAATATTAAGCGTATATTTAAAAGCGATCTTAAGTATATCAGACTCACCTACAATCTCTTCCATAAAATTGGTCAGTTTATCGAAGTTCAAGGGAAAATCTTCATCACAATTTTCAATCATGTCTCTAGCTGGTTCCAACAAGTCAAGGACTCCCGTTAGACTTTCGGTAGAATCGCTTACTTTAATTCTTTTTTTTTGGGATTTTTTTACCAACTTATCTGTCTCATTCTTACGTGAAAAATCCAAATGGTTTACCTCAAATTCAGGAGAAGCATCTTCTGTTGTTATCTGTCTTTTATTAGACACAGACTTGTCAGCAGAGTCAGCATCAGCACGAGCAACTGAGCCAACTTCGTTTATGTCGTTTTCTGAAGTCCGTCTTGACAGTATCGAGGAGTCAAATGAACGATCTATTTCCGTGGCAGCTCTATTCGTGTTTTCTGCTCTATCCAAATTCGACTTTTCAACTAGTGTACCAGAATCAGCGGTATCTGACATTGTTGACGTGAGTGCAACACTTTGGCAATCACTGGCGATATGACCAGTTTTGCGGCATTTATAACAAACATCATCATAATTTAAGAAGATTCTATAAGGAGTGTTGTCATACTTAATAACAAGACTTTGTGGGAGTTCTCTCTCATAATCAGGTTGAACAAAAATATGCCGTCTAAAACTAAGCACATGCGCATATTCGTTAATCTCCAATCTGGCCTTCAGAAAATTCATTTGAGACACCGGAACAAAACCTAGTGAAAGCAATTGATTTACAAAAATCTCATGTGGGATCGACGGACATACGTTGGACAAAATTATTCGACGAGCTGGGTTTATCAATCTACGTACACTTACCGTTTGATCTTTTATAGTTAACTGAGAATGACAGGAAACTACTTCTTCAACAAATTCCTTAGAACTTAGATAAATACAAATGCGATTATTTGCCAGACGAGAGGCAAACAACACATTTTTGGGTTGCACAAAGTTTCCTACGGCCAAAACATAATCTTCAAGTTTAATGCCTTCTATGGCAGCAACAACAATTGCTTGGTCTTTTGAAGGAAAGAGATTCTGAGTTGTCATTTTGACCGAATATTAAGTAGGTAGTCGTATAGGCAACCAACAATCGTACATCACGGTCGGCAAAGAAAAGTTATCACAAAAAAGAGATAAGGTAAAAACCGTATTTCTGCTATAACCCAACTAAAAACAGCTATGAAACTACTGCACCCCTCTTACAAGAGATCATTGGTTTTATAACAAACGTCTTACTTACAGAAGATCCAGTAATTTCAATCCAAACTTATTAAATAACCAGGAGTGCACTGAAAACACACTTGCTCACCGCGCCACCTGACGAATATTAGATTTCTTGATTTTTTTATATTTTGACTAAACATTTATTATGCTCTTTATAACCTTAAAACATCTGCAAGATGTCAGAGCATTCCGTTTTGTAGTTCCGGATTAAATCAATAAAATATATTTACGCATTCATTAATTTTTTTGAGTCACTCTGTATATGCAAATCCAAAAAATATGAATGTAGTGATAAATGACAAGTACAGGCTCATCATATTTTGTACATTTTAGATATTATTTATTCGGCAAACTTTCGAGCTGACGTCATCAAGTTTTTGGAGGGGATAAGCAAATATATTTTGACTAAACATTTATTATGCTCTTTATGACCTTAAAACATCTGCAAGATTTCAGAGCATTGGGTTTTGTAGTTCCTGATTAAATCAATAAAATATATTTACGCATTCATTAATTTTTTTGAGTCACCCTGTATATGCAAATCCAAAAAATATGAATGGAGTGATAGATCACAAGTACAGGCTCATCATATTTTGTACATTTTAGATATGATTTATTCAACAAACTTTTGAGCTGACGTCATCAAGTTTTTGGAGGGGATAAGCAAATATTTTTTGACTAGATTTATGATGCTCTTTATAGCCTTAAAACATCTGCAACATTTCAAAGCATTCTGGTTAGCAGATTAAAAATTAAATTTCAAAATGTTGTTTTATAATTTTGATTTTTTTTCCAAAAATCTGGACGTTTCGGGTGAAAAGTCGATTCAGAGTTGTAAACTACATGTGTAGGACTATGTTATTTTATACAATTGAAAACCCATTTACTATGTACAATTTTGAAGTGACGTCATCGCATTAGTGGTGGGGATGATTAGACAAATTTTGGTTAGCGTTTTACCATCTACATGATATTCTTAATATAAGTACAAAATTTCACAACAATCGGTCGAGTACTTTCGGAGATTATCTGTCTAATAAAAATCCGGGGGTAAATGTAATAATAAAAGTAACAGTACTGCATTTCCAAATTTTCGGGAAAACAGTGTGAACCGTTCTTGTAGATTTTGAGATGATGTTATCCCATTGGTGGTGTGGATGATTAGTCAAATTTTGGTTAGCGTTTTATCATCTACATGATATTCCCAATATACATACATAATTTGACAACAATCGGGCCAGTACTTTCGGAGATTACGTGTCAAATAAAAATCGACACAGACGCCAGACAGACAAACAGACGGAAACGTGAGATCACTTGAAGTCATGAAACGTCGAAAAAACATGAAAGTGGCAAGTCGTCCGGACTAGCTTACGCTCAGGAAGTAATAATTTCTTCGGCTTACCTTATCTGAATCGGCCAGCAACTCAGCCGGATCCAAACCACTCATCAGTTCCAAATCCGATTGAAACCCCAACCCCGAATTCGGCGTCGGGATCTCGTTCTCCTGCGAAATTGGCGTGCTCCTCGACGTCGAGTCGCTGCTCGACGTCTCCACCAGCATCTCCGCGTCCGTCGCCTCGCCCAGCTTCCTCTTGTTCTTCCACAAATCGTCCGACTTCCTCTTATGCGGCCGCTTCATCTTCTCCTGTCCGTTCCCCGACAGAATGTTCGTCAACTCTATGCTGCTCAGCATGCCGTCGCTCGTCTGAAAATTCTGGAAATTCGCGTTGGCCATCATCGACTCGTTGAGGAACATCCCTTGATGTCCCTGCATCATCATGCCGTGGCCGCCGTTACCAGGGGGTTCTTGCTTGATTTTGTCTAACCCCCCGAATTCCGTCAATCCTCCACCTGGGGCCCCCTTGTGACCCCCAGGGTCGCCGGAACCGAGGGGTAAACTAAAATTTTCGTGCCCGTTGTAATGGCGTTTGGCAGCTTGCTTCTCCCATAGTTTGATGACGGCGCGCATCGTCACCGGGATGGAGAAGCACCGGTTTAGGATCTTCGTGCTGAGATCGGACGTGGCGTCGGAAGCGTTCGCCGGAGGCGGAGTTCCCGGACTGCGGATCTTGCAGACGAGGTTCGAAATGTCGGTTAGGTCGATTTCGGCGGTGGCCATGCTTTCTTCGACCGGGTGCTCGAGGGAGAGGGAGATGTGGGTCCAGGAAAGGGCACTTATTTCGAACATGGTCATGTTTTCGAAGTCTGAAATGACAAGGCAGATTTAGAAATAATGAACGAGTGGTTGAATACATTTGGGGAAAAAAATTGTCATTCACATTATGGAAGAGTTTATTAAGAAAACCAAAACGCATATCTTTTGATAAACATTTATTTCATGTTTTTTTTTTAGATTACGTCATCACTGATTTGAAGCGAATAAAGAAATACAATTTTGTCAAAGTTCTATGGTCGTCAACTTTTAAGTAGGGACAAATATATCAATTTAGAAGGGTATAACGTAGTACTGGCAAACAACAGTCCTATATTGGAAAAATTTCAGAAAAATTAAAAACTTGTTTTAACTTAACTAGTAAAATAAGTAGCTTTATTAATTAATTAATTTTTGGACGGGATAAAGCATTTAAAAAATCAATCGATGAAATTTCTAAGAGAAATTGTAGATACTATTGTTGTTAGATTTTGAATTTTGTCACAAAAAGCTAATAGACAACGTTAAAAATAAGTTTGTATTAATAAGTAGTCACAACATAAGTATTACAGCGACCTTTTTAAATCTACATATTTATTCAGCAAAATATTAATATGACGTCATTACGTTTTTAATGCGGATGAATAAACAAATTATGGTGAAGATTTTTATATTTAAATATCCCCAAAACTAATCTAATATTTTTGGGTGGTTATTGCTTGTTAAGAAGTCACCGACATACAGCTAGACAAACAGCCGCAAATCAGAATTTTTATTTTATTTTAAAATTTTAAAGAAATCGTTGACGAAAACATATCATTCAGAGATAAATAAAAGTGTTGTTCTCCTCCTTGATAACTTCAATAATTTCCTTATCAGAGAGAATTCTACAAAAATAAAGCGATTTACACAATACTATAGATATCATCTCGTAGACAAACAAATCTAATCACCGATAAAATAAATTGATCTATATTTCTGTACAGCATAAAATGGCAAAAAACGAAGAACCTGAACAAACTATCCCTATTAGAAAATCCTCAAAAGTTTCTGATGATATGTGTCTTTTTTATTTAGTAGACTTTTTCCGACATAGTTTACGTTTTTCTTTAATAATAACGCTGTTCCTAATCTAAGCTCGAATAAATTCTTGAATTTTCATTTTAAAATTGCGTTTTTTTGGTTATATCATTTCATATTTCAAAAACTATACAAAATTTTGTGTTTTAGGTACTAGTGGTTTTTATATTTCTACTAAAATACTGTACAAGACTCAGCTCTGCAAATTGATTCATATAAGCCTTGATTTCGGGAAAAAAACTTAACACGATTTAGGGGTGTAATGATTAGTACAAAAAATTTGAGGCTAGTTACTACCGTAAGTCATTTGCTCGAAGTTCACTCTTTCAAAACTGGAAATATAATATACTATTAGGCATAGAAAATTAATTAATCATTTAAACGTTTAATTTAATTCACATTTTTTTGTTTTTAGATCAGCCGTACATAATTTCACGTATGAAGATATTGTTACGATTTATAAAAATTATAAAAACTTCAATGTATGACGTTAAATAGGAAATTATTACAAACAGAAAATATGCTGGCTATAGTGATTGCCAACTTCTAAGCTTTAAAGAAAGATAAGTAAGTTTCATTAGCACTGAAGGTCGACTATGCAGTTATAAGTATTATCATTACCAAAAACACCGATCCAATTGTATTTTCTACAAATATATTCCTTTTCAACAGGTCAAGAAAGAGTTTAGAAATTTTCTGAAAGATTTGCAATATTTCGACGTTAGATATAGGTTCTTTTACAGTAATAATAAACGATTATGTAAGAAGCATAGGTATAGCAAATAATAGTGGTAATTTTTTAAATAATTGTTTCAAATTCTCAAAACGAGGTTATCAGCTGTGAATTTATCATCATAATAACTAGTAAAACAAACTGTAAAATTAAAAACTGTACATTTCTAGCGCTACAGCAATGGATAACCATTTACGGGCACGTTGTATAAATTTTAAAATTAAGTAAAACTTTCAATAAACTATGAAATAACAACATAATTTTTGGAGATTAATTATTGCATTTCTTAAAGACAAGTGGATAATTACTGAGCATCAGAGATATCATATCGCACTTTACCATAATAAAAATTAAATAATTAAAAGAGTGAGTAAGGATTAAAGATATGGGGTGTACCCAACTAGGTCTAATTTTAAAACAGTTGATAAAGATCACGTGTTCTAGTCGATTCATTTCTTTATCGGTTTATCAGTAAGTTAACAAATCTATAGATAAATGTAATCAGTAATCACGTTGCAATCGCACCAGAAACTATGTTTCAGCCACCACTAAAATATTTCCTTGTCTAAAATTTTTAGATTTCTACTAACTACAATGGCAAACGAAGCAGAACCCCAACAAAAAATAATTATTACTGATTCTTCGAAAATGTATGAAGATATGTCACCTTACTACTTGAGGGAAACGTTTTCCGACATTCAACTAATCCTACCCGATAAAACAATTCATGCGCACAAAGTAGGTTTTTTCAGTGGTTTACAAAAAGATTAACTTGAAATAAATTTTAACTTTCAGATTGTGCTCGCTGCTAGATGCAAATATTTTGAGTCTCTTTTAATGAAAGACCCAAAACAAGTAAGAGAGTGTTCATGGAAATATTAACATTGCTAAATTGTTTTCAGGTTGAGATTACTTTACGGAATGTGCCGTCAAAAGCTTTTGAAACAATACTGTATTACATTTATACAGGTAGTCAGCCAAAATTGTAACTAGATGTCTATATTATCGTGTAAAATTCGTTGCAGGATCCATTGTCATCGCATCGGAAGACGAAAATGATATATCCGATATATTGCAGCTAGCACACGAATATTCATTAAAAACACTGGAAAAGAGTATAAACGAAAAAATGAATTCCATTGTGAATTTGTCAAATGTTTGTTCCCTTCTAAACAAAGCCAACGCACATGACATGGATGAGTTAAGACAAATATGTCATACTTTTATTGATGAACATGTTTCGCAAACGTTAGAATATGATTTTTTCAATGTTTTCACACAAGTAACATCTCCAAAATAGCGAGTTATACTTAAACATAACTATGACTCGTTTCAGAAATCTATCATTAACTTGTTGAAAAGGGATGCTTTCCCTGTTGAAGAAATTAATGTCTTTAAGATAGTGTACAACTGGTGCAAAATTAACAAAGACTTAAACAAGTTGGTTATTGAATGTATTCGGATATCTACGTTAACGCGAAACGAAATTTTAACTGTTGTTTGGCCGTCTAAAATAGTTGATGAAGCAAAACTGTTGAATGCTCTTGCAGCGATTGAGGTTAACGGTCCGAAAGCAACACAGCGACGTTATGCTGGACGGTGTAAGTACGAAGACTGATTAAGAGACAAGTCGAAAATATAGATTTGGATATATTTTTAGTGAAAGATAAAAATCTTGCTACAGCAGATAATGTTAAAGTAATTTCTGGATTAAATACCGCAATGTTTTTTGAAGAAACTGAAAAGTATGAAGAAGGTGCTTATCACAATGAGGACGATAAAAACGGTATTACTGTAGATCTTGGTGCCGTAAAATGCTTCAATTACATAACAATGTATGTAATTATTAAGTAAGTACCGTTATTTCTGAGTTCGTTTAATGATTTTTTGAGATAGTACGTAAATATCTGTAGAAATTACTTCTCCCCTTACTACATAGAAGTTTCAACAGACCTTCAAAAGTGGCATAATGTTATAGATTACAGCCAATACTATTGTGCGTACATTCAAAACTTATATTTTGAAGAACAACAGGCTAGGTATATTAGGATAGTCTTAAAGGTATATATTATAATTTTACTAAACTAAGAGCCGGTTTACAGAAGCTCAATTAAATATTTGATTAATGGAGTAAATTTTTAATGCGACATTAAAGTACCACGTGACAGACTCTAGGCCAATCAGGCGTCACTAAACGCCTCATTAAAAGCATAATTAACTTAATCTCAATTGAAATATTCTATAAGCTGGCCCTAAGCAAGATAAAATAACTGTACATCGAGGAGATTGGACTAAGAACGCGGGGAGCATGTCGTATGCTTCCAATGATACGGTTTTGAGACAAAATCACACCGCAACCATCGTTTACGTTTGGTTTATGAACTATGTCCACGTGAGGGCAGACCTAGGAAACCCGATCGTGTTACCGTACATACCAGTTATTTTGCTTTAGGTATACGTAATGTGTCTTTTTTTTTAATAAACTCAACATGGTGAGCTGCAAACTTTGTAAATCTGAGATGAAAGTAAACAATCTCGGAAAGACACTTGGTTTTCATAATCATCCCCTTGTTGGATGATAAACCAAATTGCTCCGCCGCTGCTTAGCGGTAGTTTCGAACCTAGGGACGTGGTTAAGTCGAATGCATAGTCGTAAACGGTGTTTAGATTCATAGGGGTCGGTGCCACAAATTTCACCGTATTCCTCCGTTCTTATTCCACCCTCCACGCTGTACATGCAAATATTTTTACTTCCAACAGAAAGACAATAATATGTGAGTGCGACTAGATGCTAAAATTTAGTAGCAATTTCTAATCTTGTCAACTAGAGAAAGCAAATGGTATGCATGTCGAACCATTCATTTAAAAAAACACGTTTGCTTTATTCCTAAACGATTGTCCTTTTTTATTAACGAGCAACCATTGATACTGAAACAAATAAAAATAACGTCCGAAGTGCTGTTGCCAACTGAAATGTGAAGGCGCCTAAATCAGATTAAAAATTTCGCCGAAAAATACCCATTCGTTCAAAAGTGGGATAAGAGGTTCAAAATCTATACTTATGTAAAAAATAAAATTTATATTTGTGTTATGGGGCTCTTTCGAATTTTTTCGTTATTTTTATGTTATAAATATGTCATGGATTTTATGTGTTACTTAAAATATTGCACTAATTAAACTCTATTTTTGGAGATAACACTAGTAGAATATATTGACTGTTCACTCCATAGATAAAAGTGTTAAAAATTTACTATTACACATTGCCAAGTTTCAAATCTTGACTAACTGTGATCTACAATCTACTCACCACATTAAAAATTTAATGCTATGAATTTCTTTGTAGACCCATGAAACCAGAATTTGTAGATTTCAAGTTTACATGAGCAGTAAGGTTCCTAAAATACATAACCAAGTTGTTTGCTCTTTTTCAAACATCATAACTTCCAAAATCTACATAAATTCATGGTAAGATGTTTATATTGTCCATTTTTTTTTTAATTTCTGGTGAAACTACAGTGAAATCTCTCCGTCACCCCCTATATAAGCAGACAACTCTTTTAAGTCGAACATTTTTTCATAGTCTAGGTACTGACAATATAAAAAAATATATACGTGAACCTCTCATAAACGGACTCTCCTTTGAGTGGACACGGATACCACGCATTTGGGTAAAATAATAGATATATTAGATATCTTCTGAACGGTAGTTATAGCCCTCTAGTTTTTATATAGATTGGAGCATTTCTTTGAATCACAAATGTGCAGATAAGTGTTTGAGCAATATGCATTAGCTATTTATGCTACTTTTTACTTAAAATTGAGAGAAACGCCTTTAATATGTTGCATATTAACTCTTAAAGACGTGTCCAAACGTATTAAAATAGGGGAAACTAAAACAGGCGGTATTATTAAATATACGGCACTCTTTTTTCTTAATACTGGCGTAATACTATATTGTGCAACAAGTTTTGAAAAGATCGTTTTCACACGAGTTTGACGTTTAGCCGGCAAAGGAGTGTGAAAAAAGTCAGTTTCAAACGTGTTGCACTTTATACTTTTTCTACACTTAAATGATACGCAAAAATTTTATAAACCAACTCAAGAACGCTATTTCTGTTTGATTGAATGTCCAGTAATTACTTTTATTTTATAGAGCGCGGGCGATTCTGTCCGATTTTAGGTGGTAGAAACTTCAGTTGATGTCGTAAATAAAACGCAGTTATCATTATTCTCAGCACTGAATCGAAGCGAAGCAACTAATTATTTCGTTTGTTGTTTGGATAATTTCAATAATTTTGGTTACCTATATCAAAAGTCAATTATGACAAGACTGTGTGAAAAATTTGCACACTATGTGTATGTACAGAAAGTATCTTTCAAAGTGAGTTTGTCGTGTGTTGTTCAGCACTTTTTATAGAACTGTAGAAAAAACAAATTTATTTGAGGCTAAAAAGATTGAACACTGACAAATTATGTAACGAATGCTTTACAAAAATAGAAAAGACATCGCTGCATCAGATAACTTAATGCATATGCCAGTATTTTTCCCCAAATATATATTAGACTTTCAGGACCTGTAATTCGAGCCAAAGGAAGAGTTTAGGGTATGGAAATTTCATGCTTCAACTGGTTGGCTTGAAATATTCGTAAACGCCTTAACATTTATTTTAAGGCTATTTCTGGTGAACCAGCAAGTGTGAACCAAGATGTAGAAACTTTCTTAAACAAGAATCCTCAACTCTTGAAAATCTAGTTGCCAAAAGATATCTATAACGCAAATGAAACGGGTCTCTTTTTTATAAACTTTTGCAGTGAAATAAAAAAATTGTGTTAACATGATCAGTAAGAATGAGAATAATTGAAATGTGGAACCACTGCCAAACAATACGTGTTAACAGCACTAACTTAGAAGAGTCCTTTAACATAGATAACAATTTATTAGTAGTAGATTTGACGAGTCAAATGAGGAACAAGTAGCAAATTATCAACAGTCTATTGATATGGTAAAGGACTTGCAATAATCTGTCAAATATCAGGAAGATTCTAAAGCATTGGAAATATCATTCGCTTGGAATTACACTTTGCAATATTTTATTTAAATCCAACAACCGCCAAACTACATAACTGGATTATTTTAATGATTAGTTAATTTTGCACTGAACTGTTTTCTGTTCATTTTTAGTATTCCAAAAAGTTCATTTTCTTATTAATATAGGCTTAGTTATTACGCTTGTAAAAACGAAATACTTATACAATTCATTTTTTTCTCATTAATGGACACTCAAATGGGAGGACGGGTTTTGGTCAGTTCTGAAGCTGTTCGCTGAAGAAAGATTTCACTGTATATGGACTAATAAATTAAGTTTCATCGTTTCTTTTATCACTTTGAGATACATGTCACAATTTTTAGAAATAAAATATGTATACGTAAACATACCATTAGAACAAGCAAAAATAGTTACATATTAAAAGTCCTTAATGGTTGTTTACGTTATACGTGGGGGCACTACTATCTACATGTGTGAAGTTTGCTCACAAGGATATATAGGTAGGTAAGCAAAATTCTATGGTCACACGAGTACGATAATAATGCGTTAGTCCACGTAAAACATACAGAATGTTATCTGCAATAAAATTTAAATAATTGAAAAATATATTTGTGTTTGAAATAATTGTACAACAATCACTCATTTGAGTGGGATAGGTTAAATTTATCCCGATGTTGTAGACAGAAACGGTTTTCAAACTTTTTTTTATTTATCAACATAGGGGGACGTCTGATTCATTTAGAACGTATCTGTATTTAAGTAAGTTTGCTAATTATTTATATATAAAAAATTACATTTTTTTTTAGATCAGCCATACATGATTTCACAGATAAAGGTTAGGTTGCAATTTTACAAATCTATATCTAGTATAGAAACTTCCTGCCACAACTCGCCCTGGAAAAGAGTTGAACTTCCAATAAACGAAAACGTACTTCTCCGTTTTAACGAAAGAGTAGTCAATTTGATTGAAATTACTGGTCAACTTTCTCCTAATAAGGTAAATTGCACCCTTTTGTTAACAGTTCTAATTACTGCCTATTCAACAGACAAAGGACCACGTCAAACAGTTTTTGGAAGATTTTGAATGTTTCTAATTGCAATACGAACAAAATATGTAAACTTCTCTAGTAAATTTGTTGCCATCCCAACACTTTTTTCATAAACTACACATCCTCAAAAAAAATTTAGCACTAAAGGACTCATAGTGAATGTCGGAGTCTACACTTGCCGCCTTATCGAAGCAAAAACTGAATAATCGAAATAACAATTTCCCGATAATGTCAAAAAAATTTGAGTCAATCAATATAATAAGTTTGTTAATACACTTAAATGTCTGCAGTTTATAATTGCAGTCAAGATCACCTAGAAAACTGTTTCTCTCAAATGCAACATTTAGGTGGCTACGATAATCCTACATGTGGCCCGCATATAAGAAAAATACTGATCAATGCAGAAGTGAATGATAGAGGAGCTGGAAGCTGCATTTCTTTAGAACAAATATGTATTCTTAATTGTCCGTCAAGATTTAAAAAAAAATTAATTATTTCTGTACGACACTCGCATCTATCAATTATTTGTCAAGAAGTTGTAATTTATATCCCAGGCTTTGTATCTTACAAGTTAGGTAAGGTATTAAAATGTAAAGCTTGTATTTCGTTTTTATTTGAAACAAAAGAAAATTAAACGGTATTTTTTTATCCTAGTGATTGGTTAATTCGTTGTGCGTAAAAACGGAACGAAAATTTAGATCTCGCAAGAACGAAAATACTAAAATTAATAAGCATCCTGTCATTCATGATGTCTTAAAATTATTTTTGGCGAAAAATTATTTAACACAGACCACTGTCATGCTTCATATTTAATGAGGTCTATAATTGAGTGCTGTTTAAATATACCAATAAAGTATTCATCCAAAAAATAGTGTGACAGTTCTGCCGATTCTGTCAGAAACATCTTTTAAAAACTTATTTCAAAAGTCAGAAAGGATTTTTTTAAACAAATTTTCTATAAATACATCATTTTTTGATGATTATATTTTTGCATTAAACTCGGTATATATATTGTTAGAGTTGGTATAAATTTATCAATTCCAGAAGGTCATTGTTTCCAAAAGTTAAGTTGTTTAAAAAAGGTTTCAGTTTTATAACAATTCTTAATCCTATTTTTTAAATTACATATTTGTGAAAGACTATTCTTTTAGTTGTTTTTTTATTGTTGAAATTATGTGTACACAGAAATGTAAGTAGTAATTGTGTTTATTATACCGTATAAAAAATAAAATGTTGAAATTTTGTTCTTCATACACTGTCTACGATTGTTAACAACTTTATTATTATTGTTATTATTACTAAATATTATTTCACATAGTACTTTCGCTCGCATCGCTACGTATTATTAATTTAAATTGTGGGTTATTAATGTGATTTCGAGTTTGAAATTTATACCAATAGTGAGTACATAGTTTTATATATTGATACGATTTTGGTTGATTTTGTTTATTTACATGAGTTTGTGAGGTTAGTTGACAGCTCTCATTGATTCGGGGTATCGATATTTTCCCCTCCCTCAATCAATTTGGGTATTTCAGACCGCGCATGCCACAGAAAGGAAAAAAAAAAAACCAGGAGAGACTCCATTTTGATTTTTCGAGTCGTTGGGAACGGGTGCAAGTGTTTTCAGGGTATCCAGTGCGAAGGGGCCATTTTTGGAGGTAGAGCCCTTATTTTAGCCAGTTGTGGCATTACTCTTCTCCAAATTGCGTTAGAGACGATTTGAGGCCACCGCATTTGGGAACGAGGACGTGTGTCCTGTGTTTTTGAGACCCCCGAAAATCTACTTTAAGGCCGCACACCATCAGAGGTAATTACTGGATTGGGTTCTGGATTGAAATTTAGTCAATCTTCTTTTCAGGCCTTTTTCTTTCTTCGCTTTATTTTTACCATTGGGTTTTTTTTCCCTCCTCTTTTCTACGTGCTGCCATCTTTTTGCGCTCTTGGCGTGGAAAGGTTTTTCTGTGTGAAGTTTGGACGAAGGTCAACTAGCCGCCCCGCCCCACCCCATTTTCTAAGTGAGGACGCCGTGTTGAACTCCGGAAAGAAGGAGAGGCGTTAGTTATAGGGTATTAGGTATTATTTTATTTTCTTGTATTTTTTTTATTATTTAAGTATATTCGCGTTCGGCATTTTCGCCACCGCCAGGAACGGCACTGTTGCGGTACGGACGCGAAGTACTCATAAGGTTAGGATAGTAATTTATTTAAGTTTTTTTTTATATTTAGATCGATAGTTTGTACTCAGTCACACAGTCACTCACCTCCCCCCGTTCTAAATAAATTTAATTAATTGTAGGCTCCAATTTTCTTTTATTTTTTTTTTTGTACCATCACCCACGGCCTTCCCGGTTGAGCCTAGTCGCGGTCGAGAGCCACGTAACAATTAATTTGGCGCCCAACGTGGGGCTTGTTCTGACTGTAGTGATTGGGTGATAACTGATTTTTGAGTAGGTATAATTTTTAGGGTTGAGGTAATCTTAAGTTGCGTCCTATATATATACATATATATCTAAGCTATGGATTCTCATAGGCTCACTCGAGATGAGCTCTTGTATGAGCTGGCGGTACGAGGGGTTGACGACATTGGTCATGAAACCGTAGGGGCGATGCGAAGGAGGTTATCGGAATTAATACGAACGGAAGAGTTTGGGGACTTGGTTTTTAGCCCGACCTTTCGCTTAGTTGTGGAAACCGAGATGCTGATTTGTACGGAGAAAATAGCTCAACTTTACGGTTTTGTCCAAAGTCGGCGGTCTATTGCGAAAAACAGCACAGAGGAACGAAATGTTGAGACTAAGTTAAGACACTTGTACGGACGCGTTAGTCGAGTTAGGCTTAGGTTAACGGAGGAGGAACGTGCTCAAATGGCAGATCGTCTGACCAACCTATTCAATCAGTTGGGCAGCATTGAAGTTTTAGTTGACTCTAAACTGGACGCGACGGTAGAGCCAAACGACCCAAACGTGCAACCGCCGACGGTTCCACTTTTGGGAGCGCAGGTCGTAAATATCCACAAGCACCAAGTTCCTGTTTGCCAATGGGGCTTGAAATTTTCAGGAAATAAACAGGGGATGAGCGTTAATGCCTTTCTAGAGAGGGTGGAAGAGCTTAGAGTTGCGCGAGGCGTCTCAGAGGTCGAACTGCTCAACTCGATAGTTGATCTCCTGGAGGACCAGGCGTTAATTTGGTATCGTTCGGTGAAAACGTCGGTTCTGTCATGGACGGGTTTTGTTAGGGAGCTTCGAAAAGAGTTTCTCCTATTTGATTATGCGACGGAATTGTGGCAGGAAATTAGGACACGAGTGCAAGGTCCGAATGAGAGTGTGGGGAGTTATTTTGCATGTTTGAAAAATTTGTTCAATCGGTTATCTGTCCCACCCTCAGAGGAAGAGAAATTACGCGTCTTGCAACGCAACCTTGCCCCATATTTGATTCAGGGAATCGGTTTGGTTGACATCAGTAGTGTCGATCAACTTTTGGACACCTGCAAGAAATTAGAGACCGTACGAATTTTGGCGACGGCTCCTCGGCCTAATGTCCCGAAAGCATCCTGCTTAGAACCGGATTTAGCAGGGCCTACTCTCGTCAAGTCTCGAATGGTGGCTCAAACTTCATCCGTTGGTTCGATTCTTTGCTGGAATTGTAGGGGCTCTGGTCATTATTTTTCCCAGTGTCGAGCTCCACGAAATGGTCGATTTTGTTTTAAATGCGGGAAACGAGACGTGACTACATCCACTTGTCAATGTAGGAACGCAGCTCGACTATCGGGAAACGGACAAAGAAACCACTAGAACACCGGCTAGGGGTTTCGCAGCGACAACCGGTGGATGATTCTTGGAAAACGTGGTTGGAATTTGTTAGGTTAGAGTGCAGGAAAGATGAGATTCAGGCGGTGAATTCCAAGTTTTTAGTTTCATCGGGAGATCCAAGGCCTTATTTACGAGTTTCAGTTTTAGGGATTGCGTTAGTTGGATTATTGGATTCAGGATCAAGTTCCACTATTGTCGGAGGTCCCGGTTGGGAAAAACTTCGTTCTCTCAACTTGCAATTACAAGAACATCCGGATGTCTCGTTAGCTGATGGTAGTCTTCGTCAAGTTTTAGGTTTTATCGATCTTCCCCTCCAGTTAAATTCACGCATTAGGGTTTTTAAGGTACTTGTTGTCCCTTCGATTACGACGGAGATACTTTTAGGTATAAATTTTTGGAAGGACATGGATATTGTTCCGAGAGTGGCGTCGAATTCTTATTCGCTGGGAGTTGCGGCTGTCCAAGGGTCTAGTGGCGACACGCCACAGCAGCGCGAGGATGTTTCCAAGTTGGTTGAAAGGTTCTTTACGAAGATGGGTTCGAAGTTGGGTTGTGCGAAAAATGTGGTCCATGTTATCGACGTAGGAGATCATTCCCCTATTAAACAGCGTTATTACCCTGTCTCTCCCTACATCCAACAACAAATTAACGCTGAAGTTGATAAAATGTTAGAATTAGGGGTGATAGAACCATCCAAGTCACCTTGGTCGTCACCAGTTGTAATGGTGAAGAAACCCAACAATGAATACCGCTTCTGTATTGATTTTAGAAAGGTCAACCAGGTTAGTAAAAGGGACGCGTATCCTCTACCATATGTTAGTACCATTTTAGATCGATTGCATAGCGCCAGGGTATTTTCCTCGATAGACATAAAAAGCGCATATTGGCAAATTCCACTTGCCGAAGAGTCAAAGGAAGTGACAGCGTTTACGGTTCCTGGGAAGGGACTTTTCCATTTCAGACGGATGCCATTCGGGCTACATACTGCTCCAGCTACATGGCAGCGCTTTGTTGATACGACTTTGGGTGCTGATTTGGAACCATGGGCTTTTATTTACTTAGACGATATAATCGTGGCGACACCCGATTTCGCGACGCATTCGGAGGTTCTTCGGAAAGTTTTTGAACGACTAGTTGACGCCGGTCTCACCGTGAATCGGGAGAAGTGCGAGTTCCTAAAGACGGAGTTGAGGTATTTAGGCCATATCGTGGATGCAAATGGGATCCGAACGGATCCCCACAAGATCGAGTGCATGCTCAATTATCCCAGGCCTACCAATGCAAAGGAAGTTAGGCGTTTTGTCGGCCTTGTCTCATGGTATCGTCGTTATGTTCGAAATTTCTCGTCGTTGGTTGCGCCGTTGACTCGCCTCACGCGGAAAAGGTGTGTTTTCGCTTGGACCCCGGAGGCAGAAGAAGGTTTCTTGGCATTGAAAGAGTGCTTGGTTACGGCTCCTATTTTGGCCACTCCGGACTTCAGTCGGCCGTTCGTGTTGCAATGTGACGCTTCTGGTCAGGCGTTGGGGTGCGTCCTTAGTCAAGACGGATCAGAGGGAGAGCAAGTAATCGCCTACGCGAGCAGAGCTCTCACGGGCGCGGAGTCAAAATATTCAGCCACGGAGTTGGAGTGTTTAGCCGTTTTGTTCGGTATCAAAAAATTTCGGCCTTATTTGGAGGGCGTTCGTTTTACGGTCGTTACCGACCATTTCTCGTTGTTGTGGCTGTACAAGCTACAAAATCCGTCGGGACGACTCGCCCGTTGGTCCTTGAGATTACAGGGATATGATTTTGAAATTGTTCACAGAAAGGGGAAGTCGAATGTAGTTCCGGATGCACTGTCCCGCGCTATCAACGCCGTTGATGTTCAGCCTGCTGATCATGATCCTTGGTATACATCGCTTTTACAGAAAATTAGGGCAGATCCGCAGAAGTACCCTCGTTTCTGTGCCAGGGACGAGAAGATTTACCGATTAGTAAAAGGTGGGTCGCCGTCCTACTGTGCGGACGATGATTGGAGATTGTTAGTACCTCCTTCATTACGTAAAGCTGTACTGGTAGAAAACCATGACTCTCCTACATCCGGACATCTAGGATATTTCAAGACGCAGAAGAGAGTCTTGGCCTTGTACTATTGGCCAAAAATGAACACTTATATCGCCCGATACGTTCGAAATTGTGAGGTGTGCGCCGCACAAAAACCGGAGCAACGTGCCCCCTATGGACAAATGGGCCATCGCACTGTCTCGAAGCCATGGGAGTTGATTTGTACGGACATTATGGGACCGTTTCCACTTTCCCGTCGACGTAATCGATTTATTCTTATTGTAGCTGATTGTTTCACTAAATACGTGTTGCTATTTCCGTTGAAATCGGCTCTAGGTACTGTCGTTTCCGAGCATATGGAAAACGATGTCTTTCTCCGGTTTGGTGTTCCATCACTAATTATTTGCGACAACGGCAAGCAGTATGTTAGTAATGTCTTTCGGAAGATGGTAGAATCTTATGATTGCAAAATTACGTTCAACGCCAATTACCACCCTCAGGCAAACCCTAGTGAACGTATTAACCGGGTTGTGAAGACGGCTGTTCGTAGCTATTTGACAGGAGATACGCACCAGGATTGGGACCGGAATATTTCAAAGATCGCGTTTGCCATCAACACCGCCGTACACGAGGTGACCGGATATAGTCCTGCGTACCTTAACTTTGGACGTTCTTTATTTTTGTCAGGGAAGTTACACCACAAGCTGACTTCCCCGCATCCGCAAGATGAGATTGTGTGTGATTCGCGAGAGAAACTAAACGACCACCTAAAGGAACTGTTTCGACTGTACGTCGATGTTCAGAAACGACTTGAAAAAGCCTATTTAGATAGTGCGAGCCGTTACAATTTGCGAAGACGTCCATTAGTCTTGGACCCCGGGCAGATAGTCTGGAAAAGGAATCGGGTTTTGTCAAATAAGGGCGAACGTTTCGCGGCCGGACTAGCACCCAAGTTTGTCAAGTGCGTGGTTCATCGGAAGGTGACACCAGGTGTCTACGAGTTATTGGACTATGATACCAGGGTGAATCTTGGCGCCTGGCATGTCCAAGATTTAAAGCTTGATAGGCACGAGGATTTCTAGTCCGCCGAGTTTCACCATTTTTTTTATTATTTTCTTCTATTATTTTATTATTTTCCATTATTTTCTTTTCTTCTTTATTTATTAAGAAAATCAACTTTTTTTTTCCACGTGGGCCGTTAGGGGTAAGTTTCTAAGGAAACTTCTTTTTTTTGTAAAGGGGAGATGATACGATTTTGGTTGATTTTGTTTATTTACATGAGTTTGTGAGGTTAGTTGACAGCTCTCATTGATTCGGGGTATCGATATTTTCCCCTCCCTCAATCAATTTGGGTATTTCAGACCGCGCATGCCACAGAAAAGAAAAAAAAAAACCAGGAGAGACTCCATTTTGATTTTTCGAGTCGTTGGGAACGGGTGCAAGTGTTTTCAGGGTATCCAGTGCGAAGGGGCCATTTTTGGAGGTAGAGCCCTTATTTTAGCCAGTTGTGGCATTACTCTTCTCCAAATTGCGTTAGAGACGATTTGAGGCCACCGCATTTGGGAACGAGGACGTGTGTCCTGTGTTTTTGAGACCCCCGAAAATCTACTTTAAGGCCGCACACCATCAGAGGTAATTACTGGATTGGGTTCTGGATTGAAATTTAGTCAATCTTCTTTTCAGGCCTTTTTCTTTCTTCGCTTTATTTTTACCATTGGGTTTTTTTTCCCTCCTCTTTTCTACGTGCTGCCATCTTTTTGCGCTCTTGGCGTGGAAAGGTTTTTCTGTGTGAAGTTTGGACGAAGGTCAACTAGCCGCCCCGCCCCACCCCATTTTCTAAGTGAGGACGCCGTGTTGAACTCCGGAAAGAAGGAGAGGCGTTAGTTATAGGGTATTAGGTATTATTTTATTTTCTTGTATTTTTTTTATTATTTAAGTATATTCGCGTTCGGCATTTTCGCCACCGCCAGGAACGGCACTGTTGCGGTACGGACGCGAAGTACTCATAAGGTTAGGATAGTAATTTATTTAAGTTTTTTTTTATATTTAGATCGATAGTTTGTACTCAGTCACACAGTCACTCACCTCCCCCCGTTCTAAATAAATTTAATTAATTGTAGGCTCCAATTTTCTTTTATTTTTTTTTTTGTACCATCACCCACGGCCTTCCCGGTTGAGCCTAGTCGCGGTCGAGAGCCACGTAACAATATCTAAAAGTCATTGTATATGTTATCCTCATCCATCAGCGATTGAGTATTTTGAGGTTAATCTTTATCTGTTACTTTTTGCTCATTCACTTTGTACTTTTCCTTTGTACACCTTGTTTTTGTACCTCACCGTTTTCGCCCCAGTGTGTTTATTGAAAAGTCGCTGCGACCGGCACCGCTAGCGTGAAGTTAGTGTCCATCGTTACTCCTAATTGTTTTAAATAACAAAATGAGCAATAATAATTATTTTTGTACTTGTTGTGCAGTAGCTATCGAATCTCATAAAGCGGTAAACTGTCTTATTTGTGGAAAAACCTATAAAATTGAATGCGTCAATATATCCACGGCCGAAGCGCGTAAAATTCATGCGAAATCAGGCTTGACTTGGTCCTGCAAAGACTGTCTGAATATGGGCAATGACCTTCTCAGCTTAAAAAGGGCCATTGTGAATTTGCAATCAGAAATTATAAAGTTAAAGACAGCAGTGGCTACACCACCAGCTCCCAACACTATTAGTCCAACTTTGCTTCAGGAGGAAAAAATTATTCAGGAAATAAATGAACGTGAAAAGCGCAAAGGCAACCTAATTATATATGGCGCCAAGGAAGATGGTAATGCCAAGTCCAATGATGATCAACGTAAAAGTGATGCTACTCAAATTCCTAAAATTCTTGAAACCTTGGAAGTTAATGAGAATCTAAGTGATTTAAAATTTATGCGCCTTGGCAAATTTGACATTACCAAAAAAGATCGCTGTCGCCCAATTAAAATTTGCCTTACATCGTGTGATAAGTAGACAGCGGATTTCTGTCGGGCTACGTCACGATTTTAGTGGGGACGCGCTGCATCGCCGGGACTCAGTAGCGGGTGATAGGTAATCACTGAATTTAATTGCCACTTGATTCCATAAATACAATTAACGATTTATTAATCAAACGGCTAACTAAATGAGAACTGGAATTAACAGCAGAGTGCAACGAAGCAGCGTTATTCTAATCTCAAATAAACGAAGTGCAGCCGGTAGATGCAATGAATTGCCATCCCGTACGAGCCGTACCGAGTTTGGCCTTGTCTAGCCCGACAGAAATCCGCTCTCTAGTGATAAGGTAACAAAAGCGCTACAAAACCACCCTAAACTGAGATCGTCAGACCACAAGAACATTTCTATCTCGTGCGATCGAACGCCCATGCAGATCGAATTGTATAAAACAGTAAAAGCTGAGTTAGACAATCGCATAGTCAGTGGTGAAAAGGATCTCAAAATTAAATATCTCTTTTGAGGGTACAACTTAGTCAGTCGGAAAACTAATTTTTCCCAACAATACTCGTCAACATATTTTAAGCATTTACTATCAGAACGCGCGTGGTCTGAGATCTAAAACTCATCAGTTTTATACTAGTGTTTGTGAGTTGTCTTTTGATATCATAATTGTGTCTGAGTCCTGGTTAAATAGTTCAGTAGGAGACTGTGAGCTTTTTCCGGCTACTTATAACATCATCCGTAGTGATAGAAAATTCGATATTGTTAATAAAAGGGATGGTGGAGGCGTTCTTGTCGGATTATCTGATAAAATTAAGTTCGAAGTGATGGACACTCCTACTGTCTTGTTGGTGCCGTTAATTGATGTTATTATATATAGATGTCAGTTCTTTCACTTTAAATTCTTTCTGGTTGCCTGTTACATACCTCCTTCGCTTGATTTCCATGAATATGAATTGTTTTTTGATGCGTTGGAAGCAATACTCGTAGATAAACCTGCAATACTTATTGGTGACTTTAATCTTCCTGGTTATAATGGTTCAAATGCAGCATGTTCTAAAGTTCGTCTTCTTTCAAATTTTTCCAGCACACTTGAACTAAATCAATTTAACAATGTTTTTAATGATCAGAATAAGCTGTTAGACTTAGTTTTATCGAATATGTCACATGAAATCAAAGTGGAACGTGATGAACATCCATTCGTTAAAGAAGATTCTTTTCATCCTGCGTTATTTATTTCGATGCAGTTCTCATTGGCATCTGACAGTACGACTTTTCCATTAGCAATTAAGAAAATATTTAATTTTCGTAGAGCTGATTTCAGTGGCGTAACAATCAAACTGCGGGCCTGTGTTCAACAACACTGTGGGGCCCCTAATGAACAGCGAAATAAAAATATTTAAAAATACGAGTATAATGAATAAAGAATGAGTAGATTGCAATTAGCGCTAACGTTTTATTAAAATCATTCTACCTGAAATATTGAATTAAAAAAATAAAATACAATAATTACCTGAAGACATATAATTAAAATATAGGGTAAATGTGTACAAGAGTGCGCATATGTATAAGAGTACGCACTGATGATTTCTGCTTATTAGTGCCATCTGGGTAAGATGAAGTTATACCATTCACAATCCAATGCTAAACCTGAGATAAAGGTGCAACAGTGACCTGTATATAGTTTATAGTTTGATCGTACTGACCACTGCCGGCTGTATTATATCCTGCCTGTTCATTTCCACAAAAATGCATTGAAAAAATTTTGCCGTCAGGGCGTGAGGGCAGCACTAGAGGGGCGCTTTTGATCTTGACAATTGTCAAACAAACTTCAAATTTGAAGTTTTATAAATAGGTTAAATCGGGTTAGGTTAAATGTTTTGAACAATTTATTAAACGGTTAAACGTTGAATCATACATCGTATCCTCTCTATGGTTGAAAATTACAACAAAAAGGACTAGCAAAGGTGAAATTTTGCAAAAGGCACTTCTCGATTTCCCATTAATTGTTTCCCCAAAGCAATTCTACATCACCCCCTGTTCACGTTCCGCACCTTCAAAAGTTGTACAACTGTTTTCTTCTGTTCCCGACATTACTCCTCGCGTGTTGGTGACTATAAAAAGTTAGGTTATATTGGAAACAGCTTTTCCCGTTAAAGAGTGTATGAATTGGGAAATTTAACATTTTTTTTTTTGTAGCAAAAGGAAACATTTGAAGGTGAGGAACGTGATTAGGGGGTGGTGTAGAAGAATTGTAACCAAACAGTTTGTGCGAAATCGAGAAGTGCCTTTTGTAAAATATCACCCTAATTAGCGCTGGAAGAATATAAAAAAACAGACAGGTATGTTTATAATTTTAATACTTTTCTTGAATGGGGTTTATGGGTCAAATTACTAAACAATGTAACATTTTCAGTTCTTGTATAACCAAAATTTGCAAAAATTGGTTTCAACACTTTAGACAATATTAAGTTCGCAACCATTACTTTGTGGTTTTTATCTTCACAAGGCAAAAAAGCTGAACTGGCAATTGGCTCTAATAACAAAGACTCCACCACAGTTCTTGGATGATGATTTACTGGTATGTGTTCCAAAATATCAAATGTAATTTTTATAATTTTATTTATAAAATTTGTGAATGATCTTGTGGGATATTTTAATTTTCCTCTGTCTTGCAGATATATCAAGTCAAGCAACGGGGTAGATTTTGCGGTGGTTAGTAATGAATCTAAACAATTTTTGCACTCTAACCTTTCTTCAATTGTTCTACAAATATATCCAGATAAAAACGCAACTGATGCAGAGTTGATATCTGTGAAAATGGTATTAACGAATGTTAATTTATGAAGGTCACTAATTTCTTCAATTATACTGTCAGGTATATGTATATTTGTTTCTGTTGTAGATCTTTCAGAAGACTGAATTTGACCAATTTTACTCAAGTGATTACAGTCAGAATATACATTTGCTGATTCTGAAGTTGTTACTAAACCTGACTTAATTATTCGTTTAATAGCATAGTGTGCAGCCCTGGCATCAGTAGCGTCCTGAGAACCACCGCATAATCGGACATTGCTAAACATCGATTCAACTGCATCTGAGCTAAATGCTCGCGTTAAGACATAGAAAAAGCCACTCTCTTCCAGTAAATACTTGATACATTCTGCAGTGCTTTTGGCAGTGAATTTTACTGCTTCTGCAGTCTCTTTAGTCAATCCCGTCATTTTATTTGCCTTTGAAGATAGTTGAATGGAATCTATATAAGCAGGTAAAGTTTTTAACATCCAGAGAAGGCGTTCATCATTAATATCTGTATATGGAGCACTATCTTCATTTAGTTGCCGGATGTGCTGAGTTTTGTCATTGACATCATGAATTTTAAAAAATGTGTGCATCATTTCCATAAACTTTAGAGTCTCTTCAACATCAACAAAACCTGGATTGTTATATTTTCCCAAATACTCTATTGCTGCTCTTACTTCTATGGAAAATACTTGCACAGCACGACGGACGTTCATCTTTTCTAAATTGGTTGGGCAAATATGCTTCCTGGTCAAAAACTTTACCGGTTTAACAATTAATTTGTGTTGCATATCATATATTTTCTTTAAAAATCGTGCAGAAATTATACCGTTACCAGAATGCATGTCATGGTCCAAAAATATGTTCCTCAAATTTTTAATAATATGACAGTAATCAAAGCTCATAAATAATGGTATTGTTGGTTCTATTGGATGTTGAATATGAGTCATTAAATTATTACTTGATGACAGAGATTTGAAAAGGGCCACATTTGACTTATGGTTATCTGTCACAATTCTTAAAACTGTAAATCCGCAATTATGTAAAAGTTTCATTACTTTTAACGTCAAATTCACAAAATCTATGTTTTTTAGAGTTCGATGGAAGAAATATCCGGCGGGTATCGTGTACTTAGTAGTCATGCCGTGAACAACGTAACATAACATTTTGTTGGCCAACGTTGGTTTTTTTCCAATTGTTTGACTACTCTCATTGGTAGTCTCTAACCCATAGAATTTGTCTTCTGTGCGGCTGTAACACAGTTTTTCCTTGATGGACATGTCGTCAACAATTAAACTACAAATCCTTTCAACGGGTTGTAGCACTTCGGCTTCTGCTTTCAAGCGTGCCTCTATAAGTCCTGTAACATCTTGTCCATTTCCTATATACCGTTCTAAAGTACTTCGACTAGGTAATTTCAATATAGAAGCTTTACCATAGTTGTATCCCTTTGGGGATGAAATCCTCCAGGCAATACATGATCTTACAGTTACTTCTGACCATCTAGATTTTTGTTTGTTGTAATTTAATATTTGGTCTAATAGAAATGTGGCTTTTGGGTCGTTATTCTTGGCATCAGCTTCAATTTTTTCGAATATACGGGCTTGATTCGTTTGATTGTCAATTTTTAATTGCAGTTTTTGTAGCTGTTTATTTTTCAGTTTGTTCTGTTTGTCCAAACGGTTTACTTTCATTTTCAGTTTTTTGATTTCAAGTTTAAGTTTTGATATATCATCAAGACGAAGATCAGTATTGGAACTTAATGTTTGGGATTCATTATATAAGGACTCAGGTTCAGAAGGAATTGTTGAGTGACTTAAATCAGGATTCTACAATTTAAAAAAATATGATTAAAATTTATTAACTGCCAATAAAATATTACTGGAGATTCTTCTGTCGATGTTGGACACGTGGATGTTGATTGGGAGGGAGGAGATAATCTTGGAGTAACAGTACTCTAAAATAAATAATTATTAGAGGAAAGTTCTAAAAAAGTGTGAAAATAGGTAGGAACAGAAAAATAATTTTACTCCTAACTTTAAATTACGGTATTAATGTACTGTTCGCTTATATTTTCACAGTTGTAAGGATTGTAATTACAGGAATAATGGATGATGAGGGCTTGATATTTAAAGGAGTAGAAGACTGGGCAAGGGCAACGAAGGATTCGTGTATGGATGCGTAATAAGCATCGTCACCCTATAAAAACTATAATTTTATTTTTGTTAAGTTTAAAATGTAAATAAATATACATGAAAAACTGTTGGAACTGCATTTTTTTGCAAGCGTTTACTACCATTTGCTGCAAACTTAAAATCTGTGGGTTTAAAGTGCAAATTGCAAATGGTTGAGTACTGACTGACGATCTGCTGCGTTGGAGCTATAATAATTAATATTTAGTATTAAAAAAAATAAGTGTTCAATAAGCTTTTCTTACAACAAAACTTCTCTACTTTATGTAGCCATTTTTCTCTTAAGAGGGGCTCAGAGGGAAACTGATGGAAAGACTTTGAGTACTTGGCAGGGCACTGGGGCACAATGCATTTTTTGTGGAACCGCATTTTCGTCCCAGTAAAATTAACGTAACAACTTAAACTATGTAATAATAACGAACCACTAACTGAAGTTAAACGACCAAATAGGAACAAAACAACAAAAAACAAACACTAATTAAACTATGAAATAATAACGAAACACTGAACGAGTTGAAACGACAAAATGGGAACGAAACACCACAAAACAAATAAAAATGGAACGAAAACTGCAAATCAAAAAGAAAAACAACGAACAATAACAAATGGACTTCACAAATAACTACTTTCAGCGCGCTTAAAGATTCTCAAGAGAATTTTAATTTGAATGTCAGATTTGACACCAAAAAACAGTGAGTACCATCCAACCAACATAAAATAATAAAAATTCCTAAAATGCGCCCATCCGCTAGCGCCCTCACTAAAATCGGAGGATACAGTGGAACTACAGTTATGAACAGGCCGTATTAACTAATGCAGCAGGTCGTGGTACTGACGATTTTATGTTTACGCGTTGTGTGGATGTAATTTTTACCGCTCATAGTTTTAGTTTTTTGTAAGGTACGTAGCAGTTCTTTTATTTTACAGTAATAGTGTTCATTAGCTGTAACTTTTAAGGTGTCGTTATACACTAGCAGTTTTGTACTTTCTATACATCAAAAGCTTTTAACTTTGAAAACATTAAGTTATGTACAAATGCACAAGAGTGCGCAATACTTGCGATACGTAGTCTTATAGATACATATGATACTATAATGAATTATTTAAACTCTACTACTTTGTACTGCTTCTCAAGTTGTGTGGTGGTGGTTATGGTAATGTTTGTTTTTTAATTTTTACTTCCTGAGCGGAAGGGAATGAAGTATTGTAATCGAGTCCGTCGACCGACTCTCTACTTTTACGTTTTCTCGAATTTCAAGACGCCTAAAGTACGAAGAAATATGGATCTCGTTGTATGTGTAGTCTGTAGTCACTTGTCCCTATTTATTTTCACCTTAGAAATAAAGATTTTTTTCATAAAATGTAATGCGCACTCATAAGCGTTCAAATGCGCACTCTTGTGCAGTGGACTGTCTAAGAGTGCGCATTTACACATCTTGACAAAAATTGAAATTACTCTTAAAATATAGTGGTCTTGGGACGTACAATTAAATATATCTGATCTCTAAACATGTATATGACGAACCCATATCATAAAATTTGTCTATTCAAAAAAATTAAAAAGTTATTGACAGTTTTACACTAAGTGCGTACTCTTGTACACATTTACCCTATACAATATTAGAAACTAGCCGACCCGGCAAACGTTGTTTTGGCATTTCTAGTGAATATTTTGGTACATAGTTAAATAAAAAATTAAATTAAAATAAATACATAAAAATTTATCGTACGACAATGATTATTTATATTCAATGGCCATCTTGCAACCCTATTGCGCATCTGTGGATGAAAGCAAAGATACTCATATCGTTATTAAAAAATGGGGGTTGGTGGTAGAAGGGTCAAAATTTAGGGTTATATGTATTTTTTGATGCCAAATCTTAAAAAAATAAAAATAAAAAATGTTGTCTAAAAAATAAAAAAAGTTTGGTGGGTCACCCTTATCACTTAGGGTTTTAAAAAATAGTTTACTAGACCTACCGAATATACACAAAAAATTTAATAAAATTCGGTCAAGGCGTTTCGGACGAGATTGGTTACAAACACTGTGACACCAGAATTTTATATTAAATTATTTTAGAAAAAAATTCGTTACCATTAAAAAGGTTATACTGAGTCGACCTTAAAAGATTAACGTATGCTGTCGCGGACTTTTTTTTAGAACTTTTAGAAGGTAACAATTCCATCATACATGATTTTTATGTAACTTTAACCGTTTAATAAGCAGCGTAAGCAACGGAAGCTGTCAAAGGAAGAATAATTTTCCCGTTTTTCCGATATTTTTCATTGCTGCTCCGCTCCTATTAATCATAGGGTGATGTTATACAGCCTATAACCTTCCTCGATAAACGGACTTTCCAACACAAAAAGATTTTTTGAATTCAAACCAGTAGTTTCTGAGATTGGCGCGTTCAACCAAACAAACTCTTCAACTTTATAATATAAGTAATTATAGAAGTATAGATAAAATGCCCATTTTTTTTTAATCTCAAAATTGTTTTCTTCTTGCTTTTCAATGGGCACAAGTTGATACAAAATTTGACACATCTAAGCTTCTAGCAATTTGATTTCCATTTGAGAGATTCAATGAAGGTAATCTGCATTGGCTCATTGTTTTTTAAAAAATTTTTAGTCATTTTTAAGGTCGAAAAAGATCTTTCCGCTGAAACCACCGAAAGAGGTATTGTAAGAAAAGTGAAACATGCTGAAATAATTTCAGTGACACTAGTACAGGTAGGTCATTCTGTAATAATTTCCCGGTCCAGTTTTTTTTCTACTTAAAAAATTAGTTGTAACTTACGTCAGATATATTTTATTATTCCAAAAAAGCACCACAAGAACAAAATTAATATAGTTTTGAAAATACGAAAATTTTCATAAAACACTGAAACTGATTTTTTTTCACGTTTTATTACAGCATGAAGTTTCACTGTAGAACTGAGGACAAAATTTAAGTATTTTGTTGTCTTGCATCATAAATTACCTAGTCATACTTTTGTCGGTTAAAGATTGGTAATTTACTACATGGGGTGTTAGATTTGGCACAATGGGATTGCGACACCGCGACAGGTTTATTAGAAAACAGATGCTGCTGCATTTTCGACCGCCGGTGTCGGTCGCTAAAACCCGAGTTTATTGGGTCTATGATATTGAGATGCCGCCCTTTGCAGCAAAAAATTCGTAAATAGCAATCGACCATCGATCCTGGGATTACCGCACATTTTCGAATTTTTTATTTCAGAATGTAATTTGGGCAATAATATAAAAAAAATCTAATAAGTAAAAAAATGTTCGTGTGACCGGACCGGGCCCCTTGAAGCAGCGGGCCCGTGTTCCGTCGAACACGCGGAACACCGGTAGTTACGCCACTGGCTGATTTTATTACTTTGTATCAAAATATTTATGACGTTGACTGGACTGAGGTTATGTCATGCACTGATGTCAATATTGCTTTGAATACATTTTATAGCATTCTATATATCATTTTAGAAAAATCAGTTCCTCAGCGTTGCCCCGGTAAATCGTCTTACCCACAATGGTTTACACCATTTATAATTTCGAATATTAAACTTAAAAACTTTTATAGGCGAAAATGGAGGTCTACTAACTCTAATTATTATTTAAATCAGTTTAAGAGACTTCGTGCTGTCACTAATAAGGGCGACTTGTACAATAGTTGGTCAACGTCAGGCTAAAAATGATCTGCTGGTCATCCTTCGATCAGTACACAAGTGACTTGTTCAATTGGTGATCAGACGCTGACGCGCAGTTCAACCTTAGATCAATGTAACCAAGCGATTGACCATAGTCAACATAAGATCAACCATTAATCAGTTGACGGTGATAGACAATTTGACAAATAAATTGTTAGTTGCGCTCATATATGAGTATTATTACTAACCCACATAAAGTTAAAAAAGAGTCCCTGTGCTAATTATGGCAAGATGTCAAGATTTTGTTGGAGATTTAACCGATGATGAAGATTTTTTAGAACTATTAGACCAGGTATTAACAATGTTTTTTGTTTTATTAAACTTTATTACAAATTTTCATCGCAATTTAGGTTATGGAACCACGGCTACCCCGAATTTTTCGGAATAGAATCGATCCGTTTGAAATATATAATGATAAGAAATTTAAACGACGTTATAGACTGTCCAAAGATGTTACAAATTTTATAATAAACGAAATTAGCCCAGAAATTTCATCACAAACAGACAGAAACCATGCTTTATCAGCATCAGAACAAGTAATAATAACACTTCGATAAAGGTTATGCCGTAACAAATTATTTAATAACACCACTGCGAACTTTGGTTACACCGGCCGAGAATTTGTTTAATCAAACACACATTTGGACCAGAAATCCTATAGAGAGATGCTTTGGCGTACTGAAAAGAAGGTTTCCTGTACTTGCTTTAGGGATCAGACTAAAGTCTACTAAAATACAAGCACTCATTGTAGCGTGTGCTGTTCTTCACAACATAGCTTGTGAACTGAATGATGAAGCACCAGACGACATAAATGAGGACGTAGAACGTGCAATTGCTGCAGCTATAATAGATGATGACATAATTGAAGATAACCGTGCACACAACGTTAATAATATTGTTAGACAAACTTTGATTAACCAATATTTTGAAAATTTATTATGATTACATATATATATATATACATATTTATATACTATAACAAAATTACATTTTATTTTATTCAAGAGATTTTTTTAATAATTGTAATTCTAAATCATGTTTTTCCTGCATGTGCTGCATTCTTAAATTGCATTCTTGCAAATATATTTGATGCCTTTCCTCGTTGTGGCGAAGTTTTTGATCATGTTCCTCTCGTAAAAATTCTTTCTGTAAAACAGCACATTCTGTTTTTTGCGCTGACCACTGGCTTAATTTATTTTTTAAATTGCCATGTGGTGTGCGCAGTGATGTCTTGTTTCGCTTTGGTACACCTGGAGAATTCCATTTTGTTTGTAACATTAATAAATTTGAGTACACTTCTTCCTGGATTTCATCACTTAACTCATTTTTCCCATCAGAATTATCAGATGATTTCGATGGTGATGGTTTCATCCACAACTTCAGTGCCCACAACTTCTATGTTATTCTCTCTTGTTGGATGATCATCCGTGGCATCCGAATCAAAAATGGAGTCATCACCCGTCACTTGCTTACCTATAAAAATAATCTTTACTACCAATTTCACAAGTCTAAGATGTGGTTCACACTATAGGACTGCACTAATTGCCCTGTGTGAGTATTTAAGAGGCTGCTTACCTATAATTTCCTTGATTTGAATATCCAGCTCAGTAACTGGTGACGGGTCTGACGGGCCCCCACCAGTTCCAAAAGCATTGGATCGCTCTTGTGCAAAATTTCCTTTAGCCCTCTTCTTTAAATTATTATATTTATTTTTGAGCACAGTTACATCACGTGCGGTTTCGCCACTCATGCGGTTAAATTCAGCACATAGAGCTTTCCACGCTGCATTTTTTTCCTGTTAATGTTAGTGTCTGACTCCTTGCATTCAATAATATTCTTATACTTAGATATCAGCGATATCAGAACATGTTGTTCTTTCGTGCTGAAATTGCTGGAACGTACTAATTTGGGCTTTCCTGTGGACGACATTGAACACATTTTCGCAAGTACAAACTGGAAAATATGAGAAGTGAAATTATTATACGCTGTAGTTACCACATCACTGTTCTTACCACGACGTAACAAAATCTTTTCTAATAATAAATAATATAATATTTAAATTATATTAAATATATCACTCAGGTTTCAACTTGCCGACTTGCAAACACAACAATAATAACGGAAATGACGGAACCACGTTGCTGTTTGTTTTGAACGCTGTCAAATTGTGTATGTAACCTCACTTTCTAACCATTTTCAACCATTTTCAACACATGTATTGAGTGTTCTGTGTGACTGATATCGAGCAGTCTATCCAACATAATCCAAAAAGTGTTTTCAGTTACCTAAACATGAGAAACAAAACTTCTAGAATTCCGGGGAAAATGTATAACGGAGATATAACATACGAAAATCCACAGGACATAGTAGATGCCTTTGGAGAATTATTTTCTAACATGTTTCTGCCAGGAGAGTCAGAGTCGAGAGATGATGTTAGTGCTTCTTTCAGTGGTCCATGTTTTAATTTGCAACTTGTTTCGGAGGATAAGGTGATAGAAATAATGTCGACTTTCTTTTGTACCTAAACATACAGCCGGTGATGATCAAATTCCTAGCTTCTTGGTGCACGACGCCAGGTTTGCTCTGGCAAAACCGTTGACGTTCATCATTAACATGGCCATTTCGAAGTCAATATTTCCTGATCGATGGAAGCGAGCTAAACTCAAATCCATAAGGTTGTAACCACTCCCTAGTGTAAATTTTAAAAAATTATTCAGTGTAAATCTGTCTTTTAGTAACCTGGTAACAAATCTGGTGACCTGTCAATATAATGTCAGTTCATTCATGTATTCGCGACACATGATTACGTTCGAGTTCACTGCAATTCTTGCACTCCTGCACAGGTTATTTCCTAATTATCATTGTAACTTAACTGTAGAATAACACCTATTTTTAAAAAGAATGATAAGAAGCAAATAAAAAATTATAGGCCTATTGCTATTATTTGTAATTTTGCGAAAGTGTTTGAGAAGATAATCTACTTGTCACTCTTTAACAATACTCGATCCTTAATCTCAACGAATCAGCATGGGTTTGTTCCTGGAAGATCTGCACAGACTAATCTAAGTGTCTTCACTCAATTTGTTTGTAAAGTTTTGGATCAGCGTGGCCAGGTGGACGTGGTGTATACCGATCTCTCAAGTGCTTTTGATTCAGTGGATCACTCAATTTTGCTAAATAAGCTTGATATGTTCGGTGTTGGTTCATCATTCCTTGCATTGTTACGTTCGTATTTAATCAACAGGCTCAACTATGTCTGTTACAATGGTTATAAATCATTTGATTACATGTCCACTTCTGGCGTACCACAAGGTTCCAATCTTGGACCCCTGCTGTTCCTGTTATTCATTAATGATCTCTTAAGGTCCACGTCTTGCTCTATCCTTGGCTTTGCAGATGATGTAAAACTTTTTTCTCCTGTCTCGTCAGCTAATGATGTTGACCATCTCCAGAATAATATTAATCTTATTGTACAATGGTGCTCTGATAATCACTTAAAATTAAACACTAACAAGTGCTTCTATGTTTCTTTTTGTCGTAATAACAGCGTTATACCTTCTATTTACTACATAAATGGTCAATTTTTAGTCAAAACTGATACCATCAGAGATTTGGGGGTTATATTTGATCATCGGCTCAGTTTCTCCCAACATATTATAGCTATAACCTCATCTGCATCCAAAAGTTTGGGATTTGTAATGCGTTCCGCCACGTATTTCAAAAATACGGACCTGCTTAAGTCACTATATTCTTCCTTTGTCCGTAGTAAGCTAGAATTTGTCTCGATTATTATGTCTCCGTGTTATCTTACTTATCAACTACTTATTGAACGTATCCAGCGTCGTTTTCTCAAATTTCTATCATTTAAAACTACAGGTGTATACCCAGCAAGGAATGTTCATTATGAAACTTTACTTCATCAACACAACATGCAGTCCTTGACATCAAGAAGAAATTTGCAGAGTGCTCACTTTATGTGGAAAATAATCCATGATCAGGTAGATTGTCCCAATATTTTGTCTGAAGTTAACTTCCATGTACCGAGAAGAAATGCTCGTCATTCAGTGACATTTAGTTTTCCAACCTCGCGAACTAATATTCTGAAAAATTCACCACTCTGTCGATTGTGTAAAAATGCCAATGATCATTATGCGGACATATTTTTTCAGAATAAGTGATGGAGATACAAGTATAATTTGTGTTCTCATTATCTTTATATTTTATTTTATTTTAGTTTTAATTGTAAAGTCTGAATTGTATTTATTTTTGTCCTGTTAATGGATTTGTATCTGTTGGGCAAATACATATTATTAAGACCCACCACTGACCCGGAAATGACCGGCATTCAGGCAAGACTTCTATCATTACGGGTACTAAGACCAAGTAATGATATGCATTGATTAGATTAACAGAACAACTTTCGAGATTCTAGAATTACAGCATACAAATTAGTCTGCTATTATTCTCTAATCTCACCCCATCCCCAAAAGTCCAGCGTAACTACCGACCATTTATCCGCGCATCACATGAAAAGTGACCTACACTACTCTGACCTACTGGTGCTAATCTAATCTGACTGACATGATCAGACTGTTCAAGAAACTTACGAACAATATGACATGTTCCTAACAAAACAGCTTTTTGAATTTTGACAATTATTGAATCATTCAAATGCAAAGACTTTAAATTCTCAACTAAGCTATTTGGAACTACACCTACATTAGAGATAACTAGGGGTAGAATTGAAATTTTTTTAAGATTCAACATGGATTTCATTTCTATCGATAATTGTAGATATTTTGAAATCTTGGTGTCGTATGTTTGAATAATGTTGTTTGTGTTAGGAATAGCAATGTCAATGAGAATGGCTTCGTTCGTGTGTTTTTTGATAAGTATGATGTCTGGTCTGTTAGCTGTAATGTTTAAGTCTGTAAGTATTGTACGATCCCAGTATAATTTGTATTTGTTATTTTCAAGGAATGGAGACGGAATGTAAGTGTAATAGGGTGTCGTATCTTCGATTAAGTTCATAAGTGTTGCTAATTCTTTGTGAATGATTTTGGCTGCGTTGTCGTGTCTAGCTTTGTAATCAGTTTGTGCTAGGATGCTGCAAGAAGAGATTATGTGCTGGATCGTTTCAGGTTTTGCTTTGCATAGGCGACAGCAGTCGTTTTTTATGTTCGGATCTTTGATGATGTATTTTCTATAATTCTTGGTATTGATTACTTGGTCTTGAATAGCAAACACAAATCCTTCTGTTTCGGCATACAAACTTGATTTTTTTAACCAAATCAATGACATCTTCTTATTGACATGATTTTCTTCTAAGTCTTTGTAGAATTTTCCATGTAGTTGTTTTTGTTTTAGCCCACTTATTATTTTATCTATTGTGTTGGGGGTGTGGATTTCTTCGGTGTTCGACAGATTTAAGGGTGTGTGGTTCAAATCTGCTCTTGTGATGGTGCGAAACATTTCATTTCTTTCCGCTCGTTTCAAGAAATACTTCTTCAAATCTGAGATTTGTCTCTGATATAAGTTTTCTAAGTTCTGGAAACCCCTTCCTCCATTCTGTCTTGGTAATGAGAATCTTTCAATCGACGATTTTGGGTGATGCCTTCTATACTGTGTGAAGATTTTCCTTGTTGCGATGTTTAAATTTTCAAGATCAGTTTTGGACCATTTAATGACTCCAAAAGAATATGTTAGCAGTGGAACGCAGAATGTATTTACTGCTTTCATTAAATTTTTTCCATTTAACTGTGTCTTCAATATTAATTTTAATCTCGCTACGTATTGATCTTTCAACTGTGTTTTCGTTTTGGTATGATTGATGTGGGAGGATTGACAGAAACCCAGATATTTGTATGAATCGTTTCGTTCTTGGGCTTCAATTATTTCCTTATTCTGTGTTATATGTGGTACTTGGTGAAACACGCCTTTTCTGATTGCTTGGGTCTTACATTTCTCAATACCAAAGGACATACCAATATCACCGGAAAATTGTTCAGTCAGATTTAATAGGTTTGTTAACTGATTTTGTGTACTTGCATATATTTTTATGTCATCCATATACAGCAAGTGACTTATTCTGTTTTCTCTTTGTTTGTTAATTCTTATATTGAACCCATAATTGCAGCTGTTCAGGATATCGGAGAGGGGATTTATTGCTAAGCAGAACCATAACGGGCTAAGAGAATCGCCTTGAAAAATTCCTCTTCGGATCATTATTGGGTCTGACTGAATTGTTTGTTCATTTAAGGTTATTTGGAGGGTGGTCTTCCAAAATTCCATGGAACATTTGAGAAAAGTGCAGATTTTAGTATCAATCTTGTATAATTCCAGAATTTTGCATAGCCAGGAATGAGGGACAGAATCGTAAGCTTTCTTATAATCAATAAAAGCAGTATATATGTTTCGGTTTTCTTTTCTAGCTTGTTCACAGATGATGGAATCTATGATTAATTGCTCTTTGCAGCCAAAGGATCCTTTATTATTATTATTATTATTAATATTATTACTACTATTAAATTAAGATTATTATTTTGAGTATTTTTAAGTGGTTACTCTTTCATAAAGCGACGTTTACAATTGTCAAATTTATGATGCAAAAATATATTGATTTGTTATTCGAAAAATAGTATTTGTTAACAGATAATGGAAATCTGTTCTGTGCGCTGTTTGTTTTATTTAACAAATTTTATTTCATGACCCTCTTCAGAAAACATAGTCTCTAACCTTCATCAAGCGCTACTAAATATGCTGTAAACACCGTACTAAATCCTTTAACATCAGGGCTTAAACTTGAAGACCTCCAACATTGCACCATAAATTATAATTTCAATAAGAACTCAATGGAAACGTCATCAGTGGCAACAAATGTGGACTGTTCGCCAAGAAGTGGAGGTTTTTTTTTTGCAAAGAATTTATTATATTTTTCACGAGTTCTCTAGTTCATTTAGTGGTAAAATGTAAAGTTGGTTGAAAATAAAAATTTGTAATGTTATGAATTTACAACACTAGTATAGTGCTGCTAAATATATCTTAAAGCAACTAGTTTCTAAGGAGTAGAGTTGCTATGATAATAAAATAAATAAATTTTATTAGCAACTTAGGTACTACGTCTTAAACAGTCGGTTTTGTATTTTTTAAGAAAAGTGATATGTGGAATTTTTTTTTCACGTCAGATAAACTTATTCATTGACAAAACTGTTTGTCTGACAGTACGTGAGACTGGCGTTCACTTGAGGCTGATTTGCCATTTTTACTGTTATTTAGAAATAATATTTTTAAGTTAGAACATTTCTGATTTCTGCCATGAAAATTTAAAATGCCGAAAATTTCAATTAAATGGTGTTATCTGCAAATGAAAAAAAAAATAGTCCCCGACTCAAGCATGAAGAGTTAATAATGAGAATAGTAAACGTATTGTCTGCGACTTTATTAAAAGTTTTTCAATATCTGTCAATTAAGAAATGTTTGTAGGTTAGTCGCGCAACTGCAAAGATAATTATCGTCACTAAAGACGAAAATTTGAAAACTTCATCTTCCGGCAAGCGAAACCTCACTCACTCTTATTCAAATTATGTACTCAGAAAAAACCTGCAAGACTAATTTGGCAATAAAACGAAAAACATGAATACTTTACTACAAACACATTTTTGGTTGATTCGCGAAAACACGGAATTTAAAAGAGGGCCAACAAACTTGTACAAAATTCTCAAGTCGATGGGTTACAAACATAGGGAGGTAATCGGTAGCAAAATCTTATCTGAACAAAAACATATGTTGAACACATTAGGGCAGCGAGAGCGAGATAAGTGCGACTGAAGGTAGACTTACAAACAAATGCAGCATGGAAATTTTTCTAACTTCTTCTCAGTCTCAGCAAATTTTTCCAAGTATGGATTTCTTCAAAATTCAGCCAAAATTAGTGGAAAAATCGCGAGGCAGATGGACAGCGTGACCCAAGGCATCTTGAAACATGAACGAATATCGCTTTCTGCGCTACTGCTTTTATTGGGATTTTTGTCCATTTATTTTGTCTCTTACGACATTAGCAAGCAATAAAAAGGCTTAAAGTATGGTTTACCTAGAACGCGACTTTAGGTCTTATTTTGCTGATTTATAAGGTTTAGTTTGATTAAAATAGGATTTCGTCTCTGGCAGATTTACGCTTCGTTGCGTCAGCCTGCTGCATTTCTGTAAAAAAAGGCGGTGTTCTTTGATCTGTTTTTTATGCGTCTATGTTTCGTCTGCTGCTGTTTTAGTTTGGGTACGAAGTATAATGAAAATCATTGCAATTGGCGGTTTATGGATGTACTGTTCTGCGCATGTTGTTCACAATGTTTGACAAGCGCAATGATATTTGATATTTGCGAATATGGGAATTTTGTTCTACGTTTGGGGATTGGTAGTTGAGTCTGATTCTCTGTTTGAATGCTACTATGTGCAGGTTTGGACATGCGTGTTACGTAATTAAGATTGCAAATTTGCGAATTTTGTTTGTATGTCCTGGGAATTTGTTTTTCGTCTTGTTGTTGTGACTTTTCGCGTGAACTGACGGCCCGTCACATGATTTTGGGCATGGTAAATAGTTCATCAAAATTTATCCCTTCTAATGTACGTATGTGTAGTATTTCAACAGTTACCTCAAAATTGGGCATTCTACATAACTCAAAACTTCTAACACTTACTAGGATCCAAACATCGTCCTCGATTGGTACCACACATCTCTTCTTGTACCGCCAAAGCAATAAAGTACGCGATCAAAGGCAGCCATAGATTTTTGAAGATTTTACTTTTAATCGTTGAATTTTAAACTCAATCTCTCTAACTAACTAATCTGACAAGACGAAAATTGTATCGAAAACAAATCTTCAAAAATTCATTCGGTAGTACCGAGAGACCAACAAAGATTTGTTTTCGATAGAAATTTCGTTTTGTGAGATTACCTGTAATGGAGTGAGTAAGCTTGAATTCTTTAGTCAGCAAATGCTTGTCCATTAGAAGGAACTAGGTCGTCAATAATGTGCAAAAGTGTAAGTGATATGTAAAATCAGTTAGTACTAAGTCGGGGGTTTGTAGTAGCAGGAACTGGGTTGTGGTGGTGATAGGGTGAATAAATTGATAGTAACTATGTCGTAGTATTATTAACCAACCACCGTCGTGGCTTCAAGAGAGGACATCACAGGTCAAGTTGAAAGTTTAAGTTAAAAATGCAAAGTTCAAAACAAATATTCAAAAAACCATTGAAGAGAATATAGATATTTCGAAATTCGCTAAACTCACGGAAAAGGTCTTGAAAAAAAAACAAGTGGGCTATAAATTACAAAGTAATCGGAAAGTGGGTTAGACGTGGTTACACTGGTCCGTAAAAATCACAAAAGTTGCTGTCAAATGGCGTCGATTTAAGTAAAATGGCTTCAAACATCCTGATGAAAATTCCTCGCTTTGACTCGAGACAAACACATTGGTAGAAAGTAATAAAAATCAGTTTATTATAAATAATCTATTTTGTATATTTCATATGTTATGCTGAACCACTAAAGGAAATATTAAAATATGCAACGGAACGGGTTGAAAATAATCACATACTTTAAAATTTTCTCGAGCAGTTTATTTTGTACTATGATATGCACAACACAAAATAAACTTTTTCATAAATATTTCATGTGATTGTGATTACCTATATATAATTGTACCTACTCTTTACATATTAATTAATAATCATGTATGTAAACAAACTTGTTCATTAGTAAATTGCCTACAAATATTTTATACTAGAAGAGAGGAGAGTAATGTAAAAAAAGGTATCTCAATTATGATCAAATATGATAATGTAATACCACTCTTCAACACAAAATAAAAATTGTAAATTTAAAAAATATACAACGGGCAAATGAACACACGAGAAAATACCCACTTACTCTAATACTGATGGCAAATGAATCTCTTATACTTCTAAATATTTACAATGTTGTATAACTCTGAGGGCCTTCTCGTGTTTTAACAAATTGACAACAGGTTGATAACGAAGAGATCACCTCTGACCGACTCTCATTTACATATTTTACCAAAACTGGACGATACAGTGCGATTAAAAAAGTTTCGTAATTTAGATACTGAATAAAACAATTCAAATATACAGACTGATTGAGACATTCGGATCTCAAAGTGATAATAGACTGAAAATTATGTACCACGAAGAAAAAGGAGAACCACAGTTGACTACGTACTAATTTTCTTGCGAATGTCATAGCATGCTGCCAGCATATTTTGAGGTTATGATTAATTGTCACGCTAATATCAAATTTTAACAATTGCACAATGTTTAAATAACAATGAAGTGAACTGTCACATTTTTGGCGTACAACCTTGTAAATAAAAAATACACATGAATTTATGTAACAAAAATTAAAAAACATCTTTCTGTCTAGACCTAAATTTGCTAAACTATGCAAAATATTCCACTTCAAAAAATATAAATAAGACATATTTTCAGATTCAGATTAAATTCTCCAGTTTTGTCGAAACTGACACCCACATCATTTTAATACGTCAACGTTAGCTTCTTCACAATTGTCTTATCCATAAATGGAAGACATTAAAGTCTTAATATATTAATGTGACTCATTATCCATTTTAATTATCGTTATTTATGAATTTCAAAACCATAATCACTATTTCCAACTACATCTCCCTTTTTTGAATCGCACTGTACTTGCTTTATATTTAAAACATTCCACTTAGGAAAGATTTAACAAAATTATAGTACGATTTGAGTCACAGGGTTATAAAAAAATGTAGCAGCCATTTCACTTTGAAGTAATTTTAGCAAAAAATAACGACTTTGTAACACTTTCACACACACCCGAAAGTACTATTGTACTTGTGAAACAGCTCTAAATTTTTAATCACCCTCTAGATTTCCCTCATCCCTTCTACCTTACCTAACCTCACTTTCACTGTCACCGAACCGCGACTACCACAACTCCTCGTTTGTCTTCATGATTTCGCGCAACAATTACAAAAAAACCCAATTTTTTATTTCCCTATACCGATCACCGCCTCGTCCATAAGTTCATCGTCCGTTATACAGGGCGACGCCGAATGAGGACTCGGCGCTATAAGAGGGCTGGGAGCCGGCGACTTAACTATATGAACACTGACGGAGGGAGACTGAGGAAACGTCATCGGTCCACTGACCCCACCACCTTTCCCCTCCATTTTATTACCGCGCGAAAAATCCAGAAGCACGTCACCGTCGTTCTTCGCCGACTTCGTGTCTTTTTTATCGTCTTGGGGGCGGGCGCTACGAATTTCGCCGTCAAATCGATGCTTTTGTTGTAAAGATTGAGCGGCTCGGGAATGGGAGGGAGAACCGACTTGGGCACTGTGATTGGATAGTTAATTTTGTAGGCGGAGTCGTCCTTGTTCTGGGTGAGGTTCTGCGGCTGGTCTTTCTTGTCTTCTTCGTCTTTCACTTTCGGACTAAAACTGGGCAAAGGGAGAGTGTTGGTCACGTTGTTTCGGAGTTTAGGGTCCAAGGAGTATTCGAAGGTTTTACTGCCGGGAATCGCAAGAGGATTGAATTTGGGCAAAGAGAGGTCGGTTTTGTACATCATGTCGAAGATCTTCGTGTCGACAGTCCGATTGATGTTGTTCATGTTGTCGGAAGTGACTTTGGGTTTTTTGTCGTCGACGGATGCCCGTGCTGATAGTTTGGGAATTTGGAAGTTTTTATCCAGTTGTCTGACAGTCATTAAGCCTTCGACTATATAGAAGATGGGTGAGGGTCCATCTTTGACATTTTGTAAACTCCATCCGACTCGTCTCGGTTGGAAGTTGGACTTGATTTGCGACCATCTTTCGACGAAAAAATCGACTTTTCTGAGCTGCTTTTGTTTAGTTTCGGTCGGTCTTTCCGACTTAAGTCGGTTGCGCTTTTCGGTGAACCAGTTAGTTTGGAGAGTCACTTTGAAGTGCCGCCGCTGGATACTTTGGCACCGGATGATGGAGCTTTACTGCTTTTCATGCTCCCGGAATAGTTTGTGCTTCCACCGGTTGAGTTGCTAACGTTGGAACCGGAAATCTGCTAAAATGAAAAAAAAACAATAGCATTTTTACGTAATTCACGACCTTTAAGTTTCTTGTTGTTTACTGTGAGATTTTTTGTTTGACTACTTGATTCTTATTCTTAACGCCACTGCGTCGATCACCTTAAATTTTGCTTATAAAGTCGTTAACCGCCGCAGGGCCGGCTTAACACGGTAAGCGAAAGATGCACCGCATCGGGGCGCCCATGACAAGGGGCGCCGGGCGGAAGGCGGTGCCTATGCTTTTGTGTTAACTCCATAGAAATAAATTAATAGGAGTATTTGATTTGCATTGAATCACTACGTACAAAATATTATAGCAGGAACAGAGGAAGGCGCCCATCGAAAACTTTTCAGGAAAAGCTACATTTTAACATTCTACTATGGGGAGTGGTTCACCAAAATAGGTCATAAGAAGTCAATTCCTGGCACTTTCTGCCTGTAATAATTGAAAAAGAGTGCGCCTTTGGGGTGGGTGATTGGACCTTTAGATCATTACCGACAAAAAATACCAGATTTATGATTGCCATTATCTGGGTAATAATTTGACGAGACAGCGGTATGACCAAAACCAGATATTTTTGTAACATTTGTCAAGTTTGTTTGTACCATAAAACTCCTTGTCGGCACAAAATTTTATTTTCCAAGTCTAGTCGGCTGGTTGCGGTGGTTGTTCAGTTTTGTTATATTTTTCAGTGTTTCGATTCGTAGTCGAATTTGGTTCTGTGTATCATTCCGTGGCTCTTTGTCATCACTAATTTTAAATTTTAATTTCGAATAACATTGAGGTAAGTCTAAATTAAAAATAACTTTGAAATCGTATCAATTTTACAATATTATACTTATACTAGAAGAGTTGTCCCGCAGCTCCGCTTGGGTGGATTAGGACACATCATTTTTCGTCCCATTAACACTCCCCCCCCCCCCCCCCCCCCCGTGAACCCCTCTAACTAAAAACTCACGGGATTCCTTACATAAATCTTCATCCCCTATTTTGTCCTATTGGGACGGAATTTCCAAATATGCTTTCTCAATGGGTGCTTATGACACAAAACAAAAGGAACCTATGTTTGTAGTTGCAGTAGTGCAGGCTTTGCGTTGATGAATCAGTTGGTCTATTAGTCAGGACAAACACTTTTATATACAGGCTGACTGCGAAATACATGCAAAAAAAATGGGGAATATGTCACAATATGATTATGTCACTGGCAAAAATTGACGGTCCTAAGTGGTAGCAGTGTCTAGAAAAAATTATTTGAAATTAAATGTAAATTGTTATACGCACCGCTGGTAATGTTTCGTGACCTACATAATTACTGCAATGAATGGGTAGGGGACTCGGAGTAAGAACCAAAAAAGTAACTTTATCAGGCACTTTTTTAATCGCAACGTGAAAAACACGAAAAGGGCCAGTCATTATCGAGCGGTCGTTGAAATTGGTGTATGGTCCAGTTTTCCAACGCAGAGTGTGTCGATATGGTGGTACAGCATCTCCGAGATCATGGTACCTTCAACCTCAAACTCACGATCGTGGTCGTGATGGGGCAGAAAGGAGAATTTGGATTTTCGCAGCTTGTAGTGCATCCTACATTAAAAGAACACGGTCACATCCATACCATGTTGACAAAATGCACGGTTTGGAGCCCGCTAATTGTCCACGTTGTGTAACTCACTTTTTGTCCGATGGAACTCCACAAGTCGTCAACAAGTACGATTTCAAGAGACGGTTTTCGAGAAACGTGTATTGGTTGGATGAAACAATTCGTTTGTGGAAATCAACAGTGTCCAGAAATTATCGAAGAGCTTCAACAAGTGAAAGTGGCAGCCGCTACTCCGGTATTTTTTTACCTATCAACAAACCTCTTGCGATGCTCTGACGCCTGCATTGCTAGTCAAGGACAACATTTTCAACATTTCTTGTAAAAAGGTAGTAGCATTCTAAGTTGCTCTTATTTCTGTTCCAATAAACAATGTAAAATCGTTGTGCCAAGGATCAAACATCCGTCAGAATCAAAATTACCAAAAAACTTTCACACTGACCTTTAACGATGAATGAGTAAATGAATGAACGAATGATAAGCAGCAAAAAGTCGGTTTTACTTTTAATTGAAACTGAAAGTGTTTAGGTCGTTTTTATTCGAACGTTTTTCCAACTCTGTTTACAAGGTGGCTCAGTGCCTTCGTATCGAGGGTGGTTCATGGGGGTTTTGCCCCATTCGATTTTTAATTTGTTTTTTCGATATTTCGGCTCTACTAGGGTGGGGGATGCCGTGGTTAAAATATTTGCATATATTTCGCAGTAACCCTGTATTAAGATTGGTCCCTCATAATTTTATGTATGTTTGTTAATTAAAAGTATCTCTACAAAAATATGTGATTACAAAATTTTGTTTGTTTTTTTTTTACAAACAATTTTTAAAGGGCGTTGAACAGTAAGTTGCATCTGGGCGCCTGGTCCCTTAGAGCCGGCCCTGAACCGCCGGATACTGACTATGATCTCTTAATCTAAAGCTGCTAGCGTTATTTCGATAGTTTTAAACTTTTAAACAGCCAGAGTTCGCCAGAGTGTAAAAACTGGCGCCTGACTTGCATGCCGCTTTTGCTACCAACAGTGTCGAAACCGAGTAAGAAATGGGACAATCTAGCTTCAGCCCAACAAAAAATCTACAGTCACATTTTGACCTAAATGTTGCGGTTTCTTCGACGCCGGCCCACTATTCACCCCCGGCTTCAGCCCAGTGTGCGTCTTCGGCGACCCCGTCCCAGATTTACTCACACTCGTCTTACTGTCCTTACTCCTCGTCTTATTAATAGTGATCTTCATCCCGTCCGAACTCGGTTTAACCATGTACTCTGAGTTCTTCGCCTCCCCTATCTTCCCACTTTTAGAGGTCTATTTTGTAACTCTTAACGATCTCGCTAGACCATCGTTAACTTACGATAATCGTTCCCATAACGATTTTGGGACTGATAGCGATTTTGTAACATCTATCGTCTCGTTACATAGCGATCGTATCGTTAGAATGTCATCGTTCCGGAACGATAGGTTTCAGCTCACCGTTAGAAGTGTCAGAACACGTTAGAAAAGTATTTATACAATGAAGAGGAACGTTTTGGTGCAAATATGGGTAGAGAAGGTAAATGTAAGTAATTAATGTATGTTTGGATTAGGTTGATAACTTATTATAGGTATATTTTTTTTACTGCAGAGACAGAATGAGAAATTTGTCTCGGGTCTTAAGAGATGTAAACGACCCCTTGATCGTTCGAGAAGAAACCTTTAGGAAGACCTACCAACTGTAATGGGAAGCGGCGAGAGATACATTTCCAGAAATACTGCCGCAGAGTTCTGTATTATTCACCAGAAGTTGCAGGAAAAATTACATACTCATGTGCTGTTTCACACAATCTTACGCATAAGAAATATCGAAAATGACGAGATCAACATTGTCTATGACAAGGAGAACGATAATAATGAAGAACTTGAATATGAAGAACACAATTTACTACATGAATGGCATATCACAAGAAATAATTTAATAATACAGCATTTTCAATAATGTATTTATTATTTTTTTTACAACATAATGAAATTATTAAACAGTTCCTCTTTCACATAGTCTTAAATTTCTGGCCTTCTTTCAAACATTGAATTTCCAATCTACAAATCTCTGGAACACACAGTGACGTTTACTTACCAGGCAGTACATTGTAATTAGAGTGCCCTATGTTATATTCTTGGTGTACTAAAAAACACAGAGGTTATGGTTTATTGTGTAACAGTATTTATAAAGATTAAACATATCAGTTCTCATAATTGATTGGTCATGACTAAACAAGATGTTCACTTTGTCATAACCAAAGTGTTGATGTAAGCAGAATAATTGCTAATAGTTGTACGATAAATTATAGTAAAGTACACATTTTTAAAAAGAGTGTTCGGGAGATTCATTAATTACACATACCTCTCTGAACTGCTGAAAACTTTTTTGTGGTCCTCCCACAGAATTTAGTTTTGCTATCAACCCTTCCCATATCTTTTCTAAAAGATCTGGCTTGTCCGCTACGAACTTTTGGGCCCTAAAATCTACATTACCTTCTAACTCCTCCACATACAACTCATGTTACTCTTGGGTAATACGCTGGGCCCTTTTACGTTTTTCCATTGCTCCCGTGAACGTATTGTAAACTGAATTTCGTGTTAGTGTGATTATTTTGATGTTTTTCTTTTATAATTATTGTTTACTTACATGTTATAAGTTCACAAATTTGTCCAAACTTCAATCAGTAGCAAAACAAATGTCACATGTCACAACAGAGAACAACGTAATCTAGACGCTACACAAATTTAAATACTACCGATTCTAAAAACATTAGATTCATCGTTCCGCTAACGATTTCAAAGCTTTACGATTACGATAGTGTTTATAAAATTGGAAATTTGTACAATCTCGCTAACCTGATTTTACGATTGCTTCTAACGATTATCGTTTGGGAACGAGATCGTTCTGGAGCGATAAATTACAAAATAGACCCCTTACTCTCGTTCAGCTTCGTCGACACCTGCCCGCTCCTCTCCCTGTTACCCCCACCACTCCCACTCCCCCCACTCGACGACTTACTACTCAAGTCCGTGGCACCATCACAGTGTTGCGCTGACGATTTCAACTTATCTACGATCGCCGAAAGCGATCCCTTTCTGTTTCTAACCTGGTTCGAGTTCGACGATTTCGACACGTCCGTCGAACTAGGGGAAGGCAGCCCATCTTGGACTCCGCTCAACGTGTCCGCGTTCAAATCTAGCGGTTTCACTTTCACGGACGACTTGTTTTTTGACGCACTCACGTTAAACACACCCGACATTTTCTTGTCCTTGTCCCTGGAAGAGTCCTTGGAAGCGGATTTCGTTTTCGAGTCGCTATTTTTACTACTGGGGGAGTTGGCGGCGCTCTTCAAGGTCGACATGCTGGGTTTGCCCGAGCCGCTGGCCGAGGGATGCTTTGGGGAGGTGCCGTGGCTCTTCGGATGGATTCTACGACAACTGGTCGCAAACAATTGATCGCGCGACAATTGATCGCAAGCAACTCGTCGCAGCACAATTGGTCGCACGCGACAATTGATCGCGGCGATAATTGATCGCAGCGACAATTGATCGCACGTAAACTGATCGCAGCGACAATAGATCGTACGTAAATTTATCGCAGCGTCAATTGATCGCAAGGTAAAATTCATCGGGAAGTATTTTCTTTTATTAAAACTAAATATTTAGTATTCTGAATTTTCAGTTGCAATAAATTTAGCAATCAGGTAAGGTGTAAATATCGAATTAAAAACAATTTGAATATAGATAAGTAACGAAGTTTGTAGTTGCACTTTAAAAATTAAAAAATACGAGCGTAAACACCTTGTTACATAAGATTTTTTATTAATAAATTGTCATTTTGGTTATTTTTTTTAAGAGATTGTTATTATTTATCTCGTTGCTTATTTTACCTATTATATTATAGGAACTAGCTTCATTATAATACTAGTACTCAACATAAAAAGTGTTTATTGTTCTTAACTAGATTACAATTATTTAAAAAATCATATTTTTAACAACCTTTAAATTTTAACACATTTTGATGCAAAATTGCCTCTATTGTCTATTCTTGTCTTTATACATATCACCAAACAATAAAATTTATGAACTAATAGTACATCTAGAGTATCCATATGCAGCGAATGTAAATTCCCCTGGACGGTTATAATACTTATTTTAATCCCTTGTAAATTGCAACGGATCTTTTACAGGGTTTGAGAAAGGTTTATGTGTATTGTAAATATATATTGCAAGAACTTTTGTTAGAGCGTCAAGAATAATTTTTTGTTACCGGGAAATCTAAGAAATGTAGGTACTTATGCAACTAAAAACTTACTTTTTAATTATTATTATGTGACTAGTATTGTACTGAAGAAAAATTTAGTTGTACCATATGTGGGTGTAAAAAATACATATACAGGGTTAGTCACGAGAAAATTATTTCTGAAAATTATTTTCACGCAACTCAAAATACGAATACCATGTACCACTTGATACTAACTGAATTTAAAATGAAATGCTTAATTCATGATTGCTTTGAGTTTGGCAATGTCATTTTGACAATTCTGGAAAAGGAGGTTACGCGAGTGTCCATGGTGGTACCGCAGCCAGTTGGAGATCTCCACTGGCGCCGCTAATAAGTTTGCAGGGCTTGCTTCGAGTGCCTCTTGATCTTTTGCAACCGATTAATGACGAGAAAATTATTTATAAAAATTCCTTTTACGATAGACATTTCTGCAACGTGTAAAACAGATCTCAGATCTAAAAAAAAGGAAGAAATAATTGGTTCGCAGTTTTCCATGAATGACCCTACTAGGGGCTGCTACCTGATTTTATTCTTCTCCGCACTTTGCATCCTACAAAAATTTACAACATGGGTTGGAGAAGCCCACCTACATCCGGTAGATTAGGCAAATAATTCTCAATGAATAGTCGGCCTTCCGAGTGAAATGTCCCTCAATAAACTTTTCGAACTTCCCAAGCTTTTTACGTTTTAACGGTATTCACTGTTTGTATTATTTGTTACTCGTGATGTATTGAATGATTTAAATATTTTAAATAATATTAATTAATAGAGAATATAAATCTGTTATGTGCCTTGTTTTATTCAACAAATTTTATTCCATGAGCCACTTCAAAAAAAAAAACTGTACGTCACTGTCATCGGCAGTCTTATCTGGGTAATGAGGGGTACTGTTTACGACACTTTACCGGTTTGGCTCGAAACCATCATTTTAAGTCTAGCACTTCCTCCAGTATGAGTATATTTCTTTGCTCCATGGTCAAAACTAATCTTTTTACGATCTTGTTTACAGAAATGGCGTAAAAGTGGAGATTGGTATGTAGGTACTTAGCAAAGGGAACGAGATAAATTATTCATTCTTTCGTATCTACGAGCGCCTTATTAACAGTGTGAGCGTTCAAAAAAGTTCTGAATGAAAAAACATCTTTGGTTTTATCTTGGATTAAAGATAATCTAGAACTAATTTGTAGTGAGCAAAAAATTGTCTGCAAAGAATGCAATAAACTCCAAAATTAATTGTTAATATATAAATTCAAATTTCTTTGCACCAAATTTATTAAAAAATATATATATTTAATTTTTTAAACTATCAAACGTAATGAAAATAATACTTTTTCACTTAAAACTGTAACGAGAGTTTTTTTAAGATTTATCTATAACATTTTAATTTGACAGTTGTAATAATTTTAAAACCATTTTTTATTAAAGAAAAATGACGTCTAACACGTTTTGAAAGCTATTTTTTTCACTCGTTTAATTGACAAACCTTAAACTTGTGAGAAGAAAAGCTTGAATCACTTACTTGAGCGTCTAATCAATAAGACGAATAATTCAAATAAACATTACAGTAGCATACCGACGAGATGTGTCAGCAATAAAAAAAATATTTTACAATATTTTCACTTTTTTGCACTTTGGTTTAGTCGGAAATGAGCCTAATAGTTACTGTTTTTATAGAACTCGTATGTATTTATTTTGACACTTTTTTTTAGAAATAATGAAATTTTTGAGAATATAGCACATTATTTTATTTTCCTCATTCATAACAATTACTTATTTCTCTATAAACGCTATCGTTTTTCGCTTGCGATCAATTGTCGCATGCGACCAGTTGTACTTGCGACGAATTGTGTTGCGATCAATTGTGACTGCGACCAGTTGTCGTTGCGACCAGTTGTCGCTGCGACCAATTGACGCTGCGATCAGTTGTTCGCGATCAATTGTCGCGCGACGAATTGTACACGACGAATTGACGCGGTACCCTTCGGATGATGTGCTTGGGGATGATGTGCTTGGGGCTGCTAGGCACGTGCGCGGGACTGTGCTTGGGGCTGTGGTGGGAGGAGCCCGTCTTGAGGGTGGGCTTCATCAGGTTAGGGCTGAGCTTGCCGCTCATCGACAGGCTTCAGTTCTGAGTGGGCGAGGCGTTGAACTCATGCTGGGACTGGTCGGCGTGCTCATGTTGAGCGGAGGGGATTCGGCCGGTTTGATGCTAACGGTTACCGGTTTGGTTAAGGGGTCCTGCTTTGGGGGGACTTTCTCGGGCGGACCCATAGGGATCTCGTCGCGTTTGCGTTATCTCTTCTTTTCGATGCTTCCCTTAAAGTTAGAAAGGGATAATATAGTAACAGTACGAAAGAAGGAAAGACATGCGGCGGCAACGAGGCTTCGTCTTCTTGGAGAATTCGTCCACTGTAAAGCGACAACACACACAAGCAAATAAAAATACCTAAGAGACTAGAAGCAGAAAGTTCTTTTATTTCTATAACAATATTACAACTACACCCACAACCGAAATAAATACGAATCAACTTCTCTAACCTTATCGTCCGACCTGCTTTTGCTGCTCTTCTTTTCTTTGTTCTTCTCTTCGCCACTTTTGCTTTGTGACGACGTTATCGGCGTTATGGTGATGGAACTGGGCAGTGCGTTAGCGGCGGAAGTCGCCAAGGCTATGATTTCTATTCCGGTTCTCTTCTCGGCGTTACCGCCTGAGGTGAATCCCGGCGAACTCGTGGCGATGGGAGTGATGCTGACGCTTGGAGGTACCAAATTCTTCTCGCCTAAATCCATCATGAGATTAGTGGGCGATTTTTGGTCTCGAGATTTTCGTCTAGAAGGGCCAGCCAGGATTTCCTCTACGTCGCCTAATTCGTCCAGACTTCCGAAATCACCACTCACCTAACAACAATGACATTACGATGAGGACAAATAATGATTTTTATTAAAACACACATTCGCCACAGTTAAAAAATTGGTCGAAAGTTGTTTCGACAGAACTTCCCTTGCCCTTGAAGTGAACAAATCCCCCTTTTTTGAAAAATTATAAGAATTATTTGCGATTTTTCTTTTCCGATAACCTCTATAAAGTAAGAACCCATAATGACACCAGTTACACGAATGTTTTTTGAGTTTTTAATATTAATTTTTCAGTTTTTCAATTTTCCAATTTTTAGATTTTACAACGTTACGATTTTATAATTTTTTGTTTTTCAATTTTAATTTTTTCAGTTTTTGGTTTCTTCAATTTTTGCGATGTGCAATTTTTCAGTTTTTCGTTTCTTCAGTTTCTAGATTTTGAAACTTTAATTTTTCCTTTTTTCGATCTGATTTTGATCAATTTTTGGATTTTTCAATTTTCCGAATTGCAATTTTTCTGTTTTCAATATTTTAGTTTTAGATTTTTTAATTTTTCTAGTTTTCATTTTAAATGTGTAATAATAATAATAACTTTTATAATATTTTACTTTTTCAAATGTTGTAACTTTGGAGTTTTTCCATTTTTCAGTTAATGGATTTTAAAACTTTTCCTTTTATTCGACTTTTCGATTCATTATTTTCCTTCAAATTTTCGATTTGCAATTATTCGCTTAGGTTTTTTATTTTCTCTGTTTTTTTTTTCAATTTTTCGTTTTTTATATTTCAAATTTTTTCCACTTTTCGTTCATTTTTCTTTTTTTTTTTTGTTTCGTCAATGTTACAATATGTAACTCTTCGAGTATTCAATTTTTCATTTTTCACTTCTTCAACTTTTAGATTTGCTATTTTTTGTTTCGGTTACTTTCTGTTTTTTCAATCGTTTGGTTTTTCAAATTGTGATTTTATAATTTTTCTTCTTTCTGTCTGAAATTGATCAATTTTTGGATTTCTCAGTTTTTCAAATTGCTATGTTTCGATTTTCAATTTTTCACTTTTAGAATTTTTGAATTTTTCGTTTTTTCTAGATTTCGTTTTAAATGTGTAATAATAATCAAAATAATAACTTTTAAAATATTTCACTCTCTCAATGCTATTATTTTAGAATTTTTCCATTTTTCAATTACATATTGGATTTTAAAAATTTCTTTCAATTTATTCGACTTTTCGATTCTTCAATTTTTTTATTTCTTCAAATTTTCGACTTTTCAATGTTCTGATTTTATAATTTTTTGTTTTTTGAATTTAAATTTTTTTCAATTATTCGTTCAATTTTTCTTATATTTTGTTTCTTCAATTTTACAATATGTAACTCTTCGAGTTTTTCATTTTTCGGTTTTTCATTTTTCACTTCAACTTTTCGATTGGCAATTTTTGGTTTCGGTTTTTATTTTCGTTGTTTTTTCAGTGTGCTGATTTTATCATTTTTATTCTTTCGGCTGTCAATTTTTCAGTTTCAAAATTGTTAATTTTTCGTTTTTTCAATTTTAGATTTGCAATTTTTCTAGTTTTTGTTTTAAATGGGTAATATATTAATAATAATAATTTTTAAAATATTTTACTTTTTCAAAGTTATGATTTTAGAATACTTCCATTTATACTTCTGCGACGAAATTCCGGATGGGAGGGACGGACGGTCGGTCCGGTGACGGTCCGGAATCTCGTCGATAACGTATGGGGTGGCGGCGTACTTGGGTGCCAAGCTTTGGGTCGACTAGTATCGCTGATGTCAGAAACACGTCTGGTCGACCAAGCTTATGCGGCTACCTTCACGCCGCCGGGGGTGGCGCCCAGTGTTGGGGACAGATACTTTTAAAAGTATCTAGATACAGATACAGATATATGGAAGATAAAAGTATCTAGATACAGATTGTTTTCGATTTTTTCGAAATGTATCTAGATACAGATACAGATACTTTTTGAAGCTTTGACGAATTGAATTGAAAACGTGAACTCAACGAGTGAGCAGTGTACCCTCTCTCCAGACGTATTTGCTTCTCCCGGTGAGCCCGTTTCTTGCTATTTTATTAAATTTGGCTAGCGAAAAGTTGTAGAATCTAAGAGTTGGTTGCGCTAAACAGCTTCAACCCTTAGTGAAGGGGAAGCAAATTACATGCTTCCCCATTAATTCGGTACTTGAGTTTTTGTCTCTCGCTTATCTTGGAAGTGCTGATAGGTTCTCCCTCTTTTTGCATTGACCACAGTAACAGTCTGTACTGCTCGCCTGTCCGGCGCAGCGGTATACTGACAAAGCTTAAACGAACGAGAAATCAAAATGGCGACTTCGGCGCCGCAATTCCCAGCTAAAGAACAAGCGATAGTTATGAACGCTGTCGACGACTTAAAACTCACAGACTACGTTGTCGCTATAGGTAATATAGTGCAACCAAAAAACATTATTTTTGCCTCGCGAATTTCAAATGGCCGTATTTGCATATACATGAGCTCTAAACTGTTGGTTGATCAAGTAGTTGCTGATCATCCGGTGATCACAATTAAAGATTTTGAAGTCAACATAAGACGTCTAATGAACCCGGCACGTCGCATTATCTTTTCAAATGTATGTCCTTCAGTTCCCCACAACGTTATAGAGAATCTTGTTCAAACCCTAGGTTTTACTGCAGGATCGAAAATGTCATTCTTAAGAGCGAGTATTGAAGGTGACGAATTTAAGCATGTGCTAAGTTTCCGAAGGCAAATCTACATTCAGCCTGATGACTCTATTAACCTCCCTTCTTCCATGGTCATAAAGTGCGATAACACGAATTACAGGATCTTTCTTAGCTATGATGATGTTTGTTTCAAGTGTAAAGTCTCAGGCCATTTCGCTAGTGACTGTCCAAACCAAACTGAACCCACTGACCAAACGGATACTTCCAACTCGTCGACTCCTCTGGATTTGGCTGTTGGTAAATCTCGTGCTTTAGACGACCAATTGGAGACTTCTAATCTGGTTACCCCCTCACCTTCGACTACCGCGAAGCGCTCTGCCCCTGATGAACCTTCGATTGAATTCATTCCCCCTGATCAACCACAGCTAAACCTTGATGACACAGACCAAAGTGTACGGGGGAAAGAAATTAAACCTTCCGATTCAACCGAAAGCCTTACTCCAACATCTGAAATACTAGCACCCGCTGAACAACTAATTAACAATGCTCACTACCCTCTCACCTTCGAGGAGACTGTTGCCTTTCTTGAGAAGGCTGTTGGAAAACCGGATATACTAAGTCTTATTAGGGAATATACTAATGACATTTATGGTGTTCTTATAATGCTTCACGACATTTACCCTCTTGTGTCGCACAAAAACTTGAAAAATCGATGCAAAAAAATTCAAAAGAGAATTAAAAAAGCCTTAAGTTCCCTGCCAGAGGAACATGGCACAGATCTATCCGGTCTGTTTCAGACTCCCATGACGTCCGCTTTGTAAACATAATTTACTGCAGTATCCTACACTTTCGGTTTTTTCTTATAAGGTTTTTAAATTCTTATAACCCCTATTAAAATTCGATTCCCATTATAATAAAAATACTCTCTTCCCACAGTTCTTTAAAAATACTGTATCTGTTAAATATTTTGTTGGCAATTTAGTATACACTAATATAGCTTCCCTGATGGCAAAATATGACGACTTCTCTGTGCTGGTGGAATCTTTGAAACCGACTTTTATAATGTTGTCAGAGTCGTGGTTAAGTCCTGCGATTCCTGATACATTAGTGGCTATAAACGGTTACACTCTTTTTAGGAACGACTTGATTTGTTCCAGTTTCACAATTAATATCTTAAGCTCGGAAGTCGGCAATAATGAAGCACTATTTCTCAAATTATCGAACAGTAGTATCTCATTTGTGTTAGGATGTATATACAGACCCCCAGACTCTGCAATTGGTGATGATAGAAAACTCTTTACGTTTGTGTCAAAAATTGCCGATAGCTGCGACAGACTGATTATAGCGGGAGACTTTAATTTACCTGACATAACCTGGCCTCTTGATCATAACGCTAATTTTGACGCTCCTTCCCAGTTGTTGTGTGATGTACTGATAAACAGTCATCTAGAGCAAATTATTACTAAACCGACCCGTTATAGAACGAACCAAACACCGTCAACCCTCGATCTAATTATTACCTCGGACGATAAGTTACTAGCAAACTTGGATTATCTGGATCCTGTTGGTAAATCTGATCACGTGGTGTTAAAGGTTGAAGTGCAAATCTGTTTTGAAAGACGAAGGAAGATTACCTCTACTTGTAGGGTTATTACGAATTATGAGCTGGTCAACAGAGATCTGTTCAACACTGACTGGTCCACCATTCTTGTGGAACCATCTGTAGAAGACAATTGGACTAGATTTAAGAAACAGCTTAATTCTGTGGTGACCAAACACACAGTTTCCGTAGTAAGAAAACAGTCTTCAAATAAACCATGGATCACCAAACAGATTCTCAAACTTATTAGAAAAAAGAGGGCGCTGTGGCGGTTACAAGCGCACTGGTAGCGAGAGTGATTACAAGGCACACAGAGTGTTTTCAAACAAAGTTTCTGCTACTATAAGAGATGCCAGATGCAACTATGAGAAGCGCATTGCTGCTTTAAAAGATGTAAAATGTTTTTACAAATACGTGCGGTCTTCCTTAGTTGGGCCTGTGAAGACCCCTCACCTAAGAGACGTAAGTGGACGTGTCACTGAGGATAGTCAATTGGTCGCTAATTTGTTTGCGGACACGTTTGCTAAAGTTTTTACAATTGACACAAATTCTAATCTCCCTACTGTACAGACACCCCCAAATTCCACAACTATTACTTCCGTTGAATTCTCTGAGGCAGCAATAGCTAAAAAGATATCTAAACTGCGCATAACCAAATCTCCTGGACCAGATAGCATTACCGTGAGTCTTCTCAAAAAGTGCCAATGTTTGTGCCAACCTTTAAAGATTCTAATGGAGCAGTCATTTGAGTCGGGGACTCTTCCTCTTGAATGGAGGTCCGCGGTGGTGAAACCCATATATAAAAAGGGTGATAAGTTTGTTGCTGACAATTATAGACCTGTCAGTTTAACGTCTCACGTAGTCAAAATCGCTGAATCCATTGTTTATGATGTGTTGATAGAGTTTATGATTAACTGTAATATACTCCCTACAGAGCAACACGGATTTGTGCCTGGTAGGTCTGTTACTACAAATTTACTCTGTAGTCTTGAGGACTAGACCAAGACGCTTGATTCCGGCGAATCAACTGATGTTCTGTACTTGGACTTCTCGAAGGCCTTCGATCGAGTGCCTTTGCGACATCTTCTATTTAAACTCAACCATTTTGGCGTTCGTGGAAACCTTCTTCGCTGGATAGAGGCTTTTCTTTCTAATCGGTTGTTCAGTGTTAAAGTGGGTGACGTATTTAGTATGCAGAGAAGAGTGCTGAGTGGAGTTCCTCAGAGATCGGTACTTGGGCCCCTTCTTTTTGTGATCTATACCTCCGACATTAAATATTCTTTGAAATCCCCTTTTGTAATGTATGCGGATGACCTGAAGATCTATAATAAGAGTTGCAATTTCACTGTTCTGCAAAATGACTTAGATGTGGTTGCCAATTGGTCGTGTACATGGTTGCTGCCTATTAACTCCGCAAAATGCGTCGTGCTATATACTAATAGTAGCCGAAATCCAAAGCATGATTATCATGTGAATGGCACGCAACTATTCAAGGTTGACGCTTATCGTGACCTGGGTGTAATGGTGTCATCCTCTCTCTTGTGGTCCGAGCACAAGGCTGAAGTAGTTAAGAAGGCGAATAGAATTATATTTCTTATTAGTCGGACGTTTAGGGCTATTACAATATCGATGTTCATCAATTTATATAAAACGTTAGTTCGACCAGTTCTAGAATTTGCCAATACTGTATGGGCACCGTCTCTGAAAGGCGATATTGCATTATTGGAGGGTGTACAGCGTCGTGCCACTCGTTTGCCGTTTGGGAGAGTTCGCCCTTCATATGAAGGGAGACTGGCCCTAATGCACTTACCTTCCTTGGCTGATAGAAGGGTAAGGGGGGACATGATTACAACATTTCAAGCGCTTACTAACAACAACTCAGTGATACGGTCCTTTTTTAAGCTAGACATGCGTGGTCGGACAAGGGGTCATTCCTTTAAATTAGTTAAAGGTAACTTTAAAACAACAGCTACACAGCTAGACAGATATACATTGTTAACAGGGTGTTTGGTAAGTGGAATTCTTTACAAACGGAGGTTGTGTTGAGTGACTCAGTTTTAAGTTTCAAACGTAGCTACGATCAGTATAACAAAGTGTAGGTATTAAAGATGCGCGGGCACAACAGGCTTAGGCCTCTGCCCGATCGCAGTTTCATAATAATAATAATAATAATAATAATAATAATAAAATAACTGAAAACATGTTTATGTATTTTTTTATGTATTGTTTAATGAATTTTTTAAAATTAACATTTCGAACGTATTGCCACCTAAATTATTTCTTCTTGGTGTCAGAATTTGGTTTCCGCTACTAAACACCCGTTCCACAGGTGCAGAAGAAGGAATTGTGGTGTTAAATTTAAAAAATAAACATTTTACTGTAGCATAGTTATTCAAGACTGAAAAATCTTTTCTTTTTTCCTGCAAATAGGCCATCGCTTCGCTGTTTGATGTGTCGCAAATTCTGCAATATTTATTATGTAGGCTTAAAAAGAATATTTTTTTTGTTTTTATTCCCATACTACACTATCCAAATTGTGTTTGAGTATATCTAATAATTATCTCCAGCATTAAAATTAATATTTCATAAGAATACGGAAAATGATTATTCTGTGCTGAAGGTCTGTTGTCGGCAACCTGTCATAAATTATTATTCCTCAATATCGGCTTAGGATGTTTTTATGACCATGGCCGGTAATCGTCTATAACTGTGCGGCAGGTATATAAATTTTAGGAAGAATTGCTGGTTCGGTTTAAGGCAAAATAAGTACAATTTCTTAGAAAGGTATTTAAACCCCTTATAGGATCAAAGGCTGCCTGGCAGCCCTGAATCACCAGAGTGCAACTTTAAATTTTCAGATTTTTGTTGAAACTCATTTTATTTTAATCTCGTTTCACGATTTCTGAGAATATATCACGATAAATTATTCTACCGAAGGTTGTAGAAATATTAATTTTATTGACCAAGATAATTACACTTAAACATAATCGGCACATTCTAGAGCAAAACGGACCTGTCAAGCCCGCCTCGCGTTAGGTCCAACAATGAAAAAGTGAAGAAATGACACATGTGGCAACAGGAAAAGATGCTACATTTGTCTGAAAAATGAAGATATAAAACAGTAACAAATATACGATTTATGCGAGAGAAATATATGTATTGCACATTCGATTAATCGTTTACAAAACTAATTTGTGCTAATTGAAAAAATTCATCATTATGTAACACGCAGTTATTATTTTCTAAAAATAATAACATACCTTAAACAAATATTTTTACTATTAAAATTACTCTTATTTAATAACACAAATACAACCAGCGGGCCTACCGGACCCGGGTTGCTCAGGTACACAGATAAAGTACATTGCCCCGACAAGGGTAAAACGCAGTGAATAGTGAATTGTGGTTTATGGTTTTTAAAATACCATCTTACGATGGCTTAGATTTATTACCCCTCGGGATTATATTTAAAGATGTATAAGTACGGAAGGCTACGATGTAGGAAATGATGGTAGGGTAAATGTGTACAAGAGTGCGCATATGTATAAGAGTACGCACTGATGATTTCTGGTTATTAGTGCCATCTGGGTAAGATGTAGTTATACCATTCAGAATTTAATGCTAAACCTGAGATAAAGGTGCAAAAGTGACCTGAATATAGTTTATAGTTTAGTCGTACTGACGAATTTATGTTCACACGTTGTGTGGATGTAATTTTTACCGCTCATAGTTTTAGTTTTTTGTAAGGTACGTACCAGTTCTTTTATTTTACAGTAATAATTTTGATTAGTTGTAACTTTTAAGGTCTCGTTATACACTAACAGTTTTATACTTTCTATCCATCAAAAGCGTTTAACTTTGAAAACATTAGGTTATGTACAAATGTACAAGAGTGCGCAGCGAGGTATTGTATAAGAGTGCGCATTGCTTGCAATACGTAGTCTAATAGTCTTGGAGATACATATCATACGATAATGAATTATTTAACTCTACTACTTTGTAATGCTTTTCAAGTTGTGTGGTGGTGGTTATGGTGATTTTTTTTTTATTTTTACTTCCTGAGCGTGTTGTAATCGAGTCCGTCGACCGACTCTCTATTTTTACGTTTTCTCGACTTTTCAAGACCCCTAGAGTACGAAGAAATAGGTCTCCCGTTTTATGTGTAGTCTGTAGTCACTTATTCCCATTTATTTTCACCTTAGAAACAAATATTTTTTCATAAAAAGTAATGCGTACTCATAAGCGTTCAAATGCGCACTCTTGTGCAATGAACTGTCTAAGAGTGCGCATTTGCACATCTTGACAAAAACTGAAATTACTCTTAAAATATAGTGGTGTTGGGACGTACAATTAAATATATCTGATCTCTAAACATGTATATAACGAACCCATATTATAAAATTTGTCTATCCAAAAAAATTAAAAAGTTGTTGACAGTTTTACACTAAGTGCGTACTCTTGTACACATTTACCCTATTTAAAATATGAAAATTTCCGTGACAGAACACTATTAGTGGACCTCTTACCTCTATTTTTGTTTATGTGACCAAAATCACCAACATGAAGTATCAAAAATTACTACTAGTATCTCAACTAATAATTACTGAAAAAAAAGTGAAATAAAAAAATGTATCTGTATCTGCGCCACTAATTTTGTATCTAGATACAGATATTTTGTGCTTAAATTCGATTGTATCTAGATACAGATACTAGATACCCAAAAATGTATCTAGATACTTTATTTAGATACAAGTATCTAGATACTGCCCAACACTGGTGGCGCCTTCGGTCAGGAGCGGCGGTCGCTCGGGCGCCAGCTCCCTCTCCGGTGGAGGGAGCGCCGGGGTGCTCTAAAGCCGGAGACACGGAATTCAGGTGATGAGCCGCCGCGAAAACCCGAGAATAAATAAAATAAAACGGCAAGAGATATTTTACAATAAAATAGGGTTTATTCCCTGCCACCAGCTACACGGTCTAAAATAATAAAACTACGGCTAAACAACTTAAGTATCTAACAAAACGGTTTTACAAACAAAAAGAATTAAAGTCCGGCACGGTCGTTCCTCCTGGGCGGCGACTACCTTCAGGCCGGGCTCCTCTTGGCTCTGGGGGCGGCGACCTTGAGATCTGGAAATCCCGCTAAAACGGCACGGCGACCCGGGAGGGGAGCGCGGTGACGGTAACGACGCGTGCACGACGGTGTCGACTTTCGACGGTGACAAAAAAAACGCGGTGACGGTGCCACGGTTTTTCGCTCGGGGGCGGCGATTCGAAAATCGGTACAAAACAGGCAGGCGACCCACAAAGGTACTTACGGTGGTCGGAGGGTCGAACTGCTCACTTCTCACTTCCCAAAAATACTCTTCACCAGGACAGCAGCCACAGCACTTTCGCACTCCTTGGAGTTTCAGGCAAGAGTCCTCTTCTTCCGCCGCGGCGGCGCGGCGGCGCGGCGAGCGCGGATTTACCCCCGGCTCTCGCGGTACGCGTCACGGTTTCCAGCCCGCGAAAATTCGCTTCGTTACACTTCCATTTTTCAATTATTGGATTTTAAAACTTCCATTTATTCGACTTTTCAATCTTTCGATACTTCAAATTTTCGATTTGCAATTTTTTTTCGGTTTTTTATTTTATTTTTCATTTTATTGTTTCTTCAATTTTACAATATGTAACTCTTCCACTTTTCATTTTTAAATTCTTCGATTTTTCGCTTTTTCAAAGCTGATTTTATAATTTTTCGTTTTATTCCTATGTGACATTATTCAACTTTTGAATATTTTTTAGTTTTCGGTTTTCAGTATTTCTATTTTTCAATTTTTTGTTTGTTAAGCTTTCGTTTTTTCAATTTTATCATTTTCAGTTTCTCTATTTTTCAAATTTTCGTTTCTTCAATTTTTTACTTGCAATTTTTTAGTTTTCGTTTTAAATATGTAGGTGGAAACTTATAATTTAAAAAATTTTTCATTTTTCAATTTTACGATTTTAGAATTTTTTCATTTTTCAATAACTGAATTTTAAAATTTTCGTTTATTCGGTTTTTATTTTTCGATTTTTAATTTTTAAGTTTTTCGGCATTGCAATTTTGACAAATCTATATTTTTCAATTTTACAATTTTTGGGTTTTCCAATTTTTCTATTCAATTCGTTTTGTTTTTAATTTGCATTTTTTTTAATCTGGGGACTTTTGTCGTGGTTGGTGATGGGTCGGTCTGACACTAACCACGCAATATTTGAGGTTCGAATTTTCACAACAACAATTGTAATTCGAACCAATTCGAGTTTTTGTAATTTAAAATTGGTTAAAATGTCTTGCGAAGAAGTTACGCGTCCGGAAACATGGGAAATTTTAAGTTTAGATTTGCCACTGACATTCACCTGACATTTCTCGTCATTGCTACCAATCTTACCGATCTAAATTACACCAGATCTATTAAAGAACGCCTTTCCGCTGTTAACGAACTGCTGTGACGTCATTTGCGTGCGTTAATAGCTCTATTAGAAAACCAAAAAACGTGGGCGGTAGAAAAAATTATAATATTACAAATTTCTATGTTCAACCAACTTTACATTTTACCACTATAAATGAACTAGAGAACTCGTGAAAAATATAATAAATTCTTTGCAAAAAAAAAACCTCCATTTCTTGGCGAACTGTCCACATTTGTTGCCACTGATGACGTTTCCATTGAGTTCTTATTGAAATTAAAATTTATGGTGCAATTTGGTAGGTTTTCAAGTTCAAGTCCTGATGCTAAAGGATTTAATACGGCGTTTGCAGCATATTTAGTAGTGGCTGATGAAGATTAGAGAGTATTTTTTCTGAAGAGGGTCATGAAATAAAATTTGTTAAATAAAACGACGCACAGAACAGATTTCCATTATCTGTTAACAAATACTATTTTTCGAATAACACATCAATCTATTTTTGTATCATAAATTTAACAGTTACAAAAGTTACTACTTTATCAAAAAGTAAACACTTAAAAATAATATTCTTAATTTAATAGTAGTAGTCTGGATTCTGGATTCTTAATTTATGGGGGCTGACCGTGGCCAGCCGGCACTTAGGCCTCGCCTTTGGGCCCATTGTACCTTCCCCAAGTCCATATCAGGGTGTTTTCCGCTCCTCTACTCGTCAAGCCACCCAACTGCTTGAATGTACTTGAGTAATGCAGAGGGTGGAAACTCCCTGATATTTGCCATACTAGGCCAGATGTCCCCTAGTATGGATTCCCTGTAGGAGGCTAGGGCTGGACACTCACGAAGAATGTGCTCAGCTGTTTCCTCTTCTTCATTGCATCCACGACAGATTGGGTCTGTTACCACCCCTATCGTATATAGATGTTTGTTAAACTGGTAATGTCCCGTAAGGAATCCTACCAGTTTACGCAGTTTGTCCCTTGAAAGTGAGAGATAAAATTTCGTCAACTTACGGTCTGGTGTCGCCATACAAGCTCTACTATGCCGACAGCTGCTCAACTTCACCCATATCTGCTCATGGCGTCTCTGGGTATATTGCTTTACGAGTTCGTTCGAGAGGGCGACCGAAGGCGTGATTGCCGGTTCGGGTCCCCAGAAGGGCATGCGCGCGGCTCGCTTCGCCATCTCATCTGCCCTCTCGTTTCCTTCGTTGCCACTGTGTCCTTTGATCCAACAAAGTTCCACACTATTCCTCTGCGTTACATACTTTAGCGTTTGTCTGCACTCCCAAACCAGCCCGGATCGAACCATACAGCTGTCCAGGGCTAGTAGTGCAGACTTGCTGTCAGTAAGTATGCGTATTGATTTGTTGCCGATTTCACGTTCAGCAATGATTCTAGCTCCCAGCATTATTCCCATCAGTTCTGTTTGTAAGACAGACGTGTGGGTGCCGAGAGGTACACTAATTTGTGCGTTCAGTTGTTCGGAGTAGATGCCGGCTCCTGAACCACTATCTGTTTTGGCACCATCGACATAGATATCTATGTCGGCTCGTCCTTCTGAATTATCATTCATTGATATTCTATATGTCTTCTCATATATTAATTTTGTGCCCATTCGGTCACAGCCCATCCTTAACAAGGGTATTCTGTTGAACGCCTCCGTTAAGATCCGAGTGTGCTTCGTTGTGCGGCCTTGTTTGTTCCATACTCCCAGAGAGTGAAGTCTTAGAGACGTCGTCATTGCCGCTTCCTCTATGTAAAGGTTAAGAGGTGCTAAGCAAAGAAGAGTCTCCAGAGCCGCTGTGGGAGTGGTCCTCATTGCTCCTGTAACACTGAGACACGCCATTCTCTGAACGTGTTCAAGTTGCAGGGCTGTTGTTTTTTGTCTGGCTCTGGGCCACCAAACTAAAGCTCCATAGCACAGCATCGGTCTGACTATTGCCGTGTAGATCCAGAGGGCGATCTTGGGATTTAAACCCCACGACCTTCCCACCACCCTACGACATTGCCAAAGAGCCGAGCGTGCCTTTTCTACTTTATCATCTACATGCTTCTTCCAATTCAGTCGCCAGTCCAATACAACTCCCAGGTATTTGACTTCGTCCGAAAGTTGAAGCGTTGTGTTAAATATTTTTGGCATCTGTAGTGTGCCAATTTTCCTTTTCCTGGTGAACAGGATTAGTTTCGTCTTTTCTCCATTAACGGAGAGGGTATGTCTGCTGCACCATTCCTCGACTATTTTTACTGCAGCTTGCATTATCTCACATAATGTATCTGCGTTTTTTCCTGTTAGCAGAATGACTAGATCGTCCGCGTATCCAATTGTGTGGTAGCCAAGATCATTGAGGCGTCGTATCAGGCTGTCAACGACAGTATCCCACAGTACAGGAGAGAGAACTCCTCCCTGAGGACATCCCCTGTCTACAACAGCCTCGATCTCAGTGCCACCTACATTAATCATTACTTCCCTGTTCCTCAGCATACCGGCCACCCACCTACTCAGGGTGGGGTCCACGTCGTGCTCTCGTAGGGCTAGCTCTATGCTTTTGAAAGTCGTTTTATCAAACGCTCCTTCAATATCCAAAAACATTCCTAAGGTGAAGAGTTTGTTCTCCATCGCCCACTCTATACGGTTTACAACTGTGTGTAGGGCCGTATCGGTGGATCTTCCTTGGATGTAGGCATGTTGGTTCGGATGTAGAGGTTGCTTGCTCAAAGCAGTCTCCCGAATCTCTTTTTCGCTTAGTCTTTCTAGCGTTTTCAGCAAGAATGATGTTAAGCTAATTGGTCTGTAGGATTTAGCCAAGGTGTAATCTTGTCGTCCTGGCTTAGGTATAAAGATAACCTTTACTTTTCGCCATGCATTCGGTATGTAGCTGAAAGCCAGACACGCCCGAAGCATTGGCAACAAAATAGGGCGTAGTCTGCTCATTCCCCTCTGCAGGAGGGCGGGATAAATACCGTCAACTCCTGGAGATTTGTATGGGGAAAAGCTGTCCACTGCCCACTCCAGTCTTGCCTCCGTGACTACCTTTGCAGCCAGCGCCCAGTCCTTCGGGGAAGGTTGAGTACCGACTACATCCCTTTTGGAATGGGAGGTAGTCCGTGTGCTGCCTGGAAACATGGTCTGCAGCAAAAGTTCTGCGGACTCTTCTAAGGTGGCTGTAAAGGTGCCATCTTCTTTCTTTAGGAAACCTAGTTGATGTGTGTGGTCCTTCGAGAGAACTCTCTTCAGCCTTGCGGCCGAAGCAGTCGACGTTATGTCGCTGCAGAAGGATCTCCACGTTTCCCGTTTCCTCTTTCTTAATTCTTTCTTAAACTCTTTCCGGTGCTCTTTATAGGCTTCCCAGTCTTCAGTTTTCTTAGTGTTTTTTGCTCTATTGAAAAGTTTTCTTAGCCCCGATTGAAGTAGGCTGAGCCTTCGGTTCCACCATGGTGTACCTTTGCCCAGACCTTCCTTCTTTAGGGGGCAACTTTTCTCATACGCTGACATTAGAGAGTCGTTGATAATGGTCAAGGTTTTCTCTATGTCTTCTGTCGAACTGTATTCTGTTGGTATAGACTGCACGGAGGTCCCCAGTCTGTCGTCCAGTTCTTCGTTGTATGAAGCCCAGTTCGTCAGCCTAGGGTTCCTGTACGTCTTTATCTCCATGTCTATACATTTTGATGTATACATGATCCATCTATGGTCTGACACTGACGCCTCTTTAGAGACGTGCCATCCCATTATATATTGTGAGATATCCCATGTAGCCAGTGTAATATCTATTACTGACTGACTACGTGATGTTACGAAAGTTGGTTCGCAGCCTCGGTTGAGAATCTCTAGATTTGTTGATAAAAGATATTCAGCTAGTGTTCTTCCTCTATCATTAGTGTCTTTGCTCCCCCACAACAGACAGTGGGCATTCGCATCGGCACCGATGATGAGGTTTATATTTCCGGTATCACAGTGTTCCACCAAGTTCGCCATTTCCCATGTTGGACATGGTTCCTGTGCTCCCTGTGGTAAGTACACGGATGCTATTACCAGTTGCTCTTCGCCTCTTCCTATGTTACACTTAACATTTACCGCAGTCACATCCCTGGAGCTGACCTGAGGTAGGAGGACGGCTTTAATTTTCCTCGGAATGTAGACGCATGTCCTTGGAGATTCTATTGTGGTACCTGAAACAACAGTGCCATTTAAATTGCTCAACCCTGCGATCCTGGATTTTACAATCCATGGTTCTTGGATTATTGCTATAGTGTTCTGCATCTTGTCTAGACGACGACACAAAACAGTCGTCGCCATGCGACAATGCTGCAGGTTAATCTGAATGAAATTTATCTGCTGCAGCGCCATCTCTGCAACCAAAAAATCCCATAATTGTCCTAGGAGACACGAGGCATATGTCTCAGGCGGGCCCGCCCCCACTGGTAGAGGCTTCACCCCCTGGGGTTTCTACCTCTTCCATAGGGGTCCGCCCTTCCTGAGCCGACGCCTCGTTCTCCTTGAGTTTCAGGTTGAAAGAGGACAGCATATAGTTAATTCTGCCCTCCCTCTCCCTGATTATCTTGGCCTCTTCCATCCCAAGACCAAACACAAAGAGGTTGCCCGGAGAGGCAGCCTCGGGTTTGGCCTCGCGATGGAAAAGAAGCCATTTTTTGACGTGGGCCCATTGGTTCTGACCCTCCAGGCGGCGAAGTACGACTCCTGCATCCACCGGTGGTCCCGGTATCCACAGGGTCGCCCTCACCAGCCTTGGTAGCTCAGCCAAGGGGACCACGCTAAGTTGTGCGCCCTCCCACAAGGGTGTTAGGGAGCGCACTGTTTGTTGTAGCCATTTCAGGGACAACTCGTCTTCACAGGTTATCCTTAGGATTTCCCCTGTGTACTTCATGCCCCTGAAAGTGGCTGCTTGTCTACCCGATGCCAAGCACTGGTCAAGTTGCCTGTCCAGCGCTCCCATCAGGCCCTTTTGTACTATCTCCACCTGGTCAGCAGTCAGCTTACCAAGTGGATGCTGCACATCAATCACAGCTACACGGAGATGACTTGCAGCCGCCTCCCTGTAGCTCTGTTCTCTAGAGGTAGTCTCCTGCCTCCTCATCCTCTTTTGCTTTTCAGCTGCCGGAGGTGTGGAGGTTGAAGACCTCACTCTTTTCTTTGACCCTGAGGTATTTTTCCCCACGGGTTGTTTAGGGTTGGCTATCGTAGCCTGCCCTTTACCCTTGGGGTTTATCCCGGAGGAGGATGGACCCGGTTTCGGCGGGTCGGTATTCGCCGCCTCCGCCTGCAAACGAGCCTTCCTCCGCCTTTTTACCTCAGCCCCGCAGATTCGCTTCCTCCTAGGAGGCTGCGACCCCACATTGGCTGGGTTTTCTGTTTGAGGTGCACCCGAAGGCACTTCCTCAGTGGTTTTTTTTTGTTGTTATTCTCCATAGATCTGGATTTTAATTTCGTCCTTCTGCTTCCCCACCCACCACGGAGTCCAACAAGGGGACGTCGAACTTCGACGTCAGGGCTAGCAGAAGGATATAGCCCCCAGGGAAGCTCATCCTGCAGTACGCAGCCTCAACTAGTGAGGTTACTCGTGCTCAGACTACACTTCCCCCAAGGACTCACCCTGTCGGCGGTCTGACCCGACGACACAGCCGATTGATCTGAGATGGGTTAGTCTCGACCTCCCGTTTTGGTGGAAATCCAGGCCAAAGAGGCGTGTTGCCCAGCCTTGGTGACACACTGCACCAAGGGGGGCTCAACCTCCAGGATTCCTTCATCCCACCTTACGGGTCTCCACGCACGGCACAAACACGCGGGAGCTTGTCCGCGGGGCTGTTTTGACGACCCCACGCCAGGGGTTTAATCCCGGGGGGGCACGTTTATTTCCAGCCCTCCTCTACTGAACCGCCTTCGCGGCCGTCTAAGCCGACAACCACCAAGGCATGTCCAGGCAAGACGAGCCTCAGCCCTAACCTACATATCTGGAGAAGAGAAAATCCAGGTCGGACTTCCACCACCCCCAGGAGTGTTTAGTTCCGAGGGGCATATCCGCCCTCCCCAGACCCCCCTCCCCAGACAATGCCGGTCTCCCCCTATCCGCAACCCTGGGGACGCGCCTGATAGGTAGCTCAACCCACAGGAAAAATAGTAGTAGTAATAACAATAATAATAAAGTTATTAACAATCGTAGACAGTGTATGAAGAACAAAATGTCAACATTTTATTTTTTATACGGCATAATGAACATAATTACTACTTAAATTTCATTGTACACATAATAATTACAACAATAAAAAAACAACTAAAAGAATAGTCTTTCACAAATATGTAATTTAAAAAATAGGATTAAGAATTGTTATAAAACTGAAACCTTTTTTATACAACTTAACTTTTGGAAACAATGGACTTTTGGAATTGATAAATTTATACCTACTCTAAAAAAAAATATATATATACCGAGTTTAACGCAAAAATATAATCACCAAAAATGATGTATTTAAGGAAAATTTGTTTAAAAAAATCCGGACTGACCTTTGAAATGAATAAGTTTTTAATAGATGTTTCTGACAGACTCGGCAGAACTATTACACTGTTTTTTGCATGAATACTTTATTGGTATATAATAATAATAATATTAATAATAATAATAATAATAATAGTAATCTTTATTTGTCCAACAGTAACCTATTATAGGACAAACATATAACAAAATATAACATCTATTTAAACAAACAAGTCATCATATATAACATCAGCAGCTTTACACATAATAAATATCGGTGCTCTGCGCAGTACATTTGTACGTGGAGTTGGTAAGCGGAAATTGGATGCCGATCGTGACGTAAGACGAGGAACATTGAAAGGTACCTTGCTCAAAAGAAATTCGCAGCCAATTTGATAATGCACTAGTTTAGACAAAAATAATGCAGCACGTTGAGTTCTTCTTTCTCCTAATGACGGCAAATGATGACGTTCAAGCAGTTCAACTGAACTAGTTCCTCTTTCTGGATAAGCCCCATCGATTCTGTACGATAAGTACTTCAAGAAACGACGATAAATTTTGTCTAACATGAGTGCGTGAGATGCATATATGGGGCTCCATACTAGTATGCCATATTCCATTTTACTTAAAACATAGGAATAAAAGAGCTTGTGGGAAAGCAGAGAAAAATGTTGTGCCTCGGTGGGATTCGAACCCACGTCTCCAAGCAATCCGGGCTGGTATGCTAACCGCTACACCACAAGACAACTTATCTTTACTCTGCTTTACCCGCGTGTTATTGTGCCGCCACAGTACTCCCCCCCCCAGCGACACAGCGCGCGGTCGTGCTGGGGTGCGAAGGAGATAGTTGCTGGCGTCGCTCCTGCCACTCTTACGTTCGTCGTTCGAACCCTGGCGGTGCTGCGGACCCCGAACACAGCGGGCACAGGGCGGTGGCAGAAGGATGTTGCGTGCGCGTTGCCTGTCGGTGGTCACCAATGTGGGAAAGCAGAGAAAAATGTTGTGCCTCGGTGGGATTCGAACCCACGTCTCCAAGCAATCCGGGCTGGTATGCTAACCGCTACACCACAAGACAACTTATCTTTACTCTGCTTTACCCGCGTGTTATTGTGCCGCCACAAGCTGCTTCATTAAGTTTAAGTCACTAAAGTTGCGACAAGTGCGCATGACAAACCCCAAGGACTTAGACGCAGAAGAGCAAACACAATTAAGGTGCTCAACAAATGTCAACGTTGAATCAAAAACAACACCAAGATCTTTCATACAATCCTTCTTATCAAGGAGATAACCGTCAATCATATACTGCGTCGGTAAAGGAGAATGAGTTCTGGTGAAAGTAACGAAAAAGCATTTTTGCTTATTAAGAATGAGTTTATGGGTCATACACCATTGTGTCAATACGTTTAAGTTACTTTGCAATAAAAGAACTTCGTTGTAAGAATTGATTGACATATATAATTTAATGTCATCAGCATAAGCTAAGACTGGACAAGATAGTGAAAGCAGCAAGTCATTTATGAATAAAACAAATAATAATGGACCGAGATGGGATCCTTGGGGAACCCCTGATGTAGCAATAAATTCTCTAGAAGTAAAACCATTGTAGTAAACATAACAAACTCTGCTACTTAAATAAGACTCAATTAAAGCTAAAGCATCGGTGTTCAAACCAAAGTTATTAAGCTTCTGTATTAGAATGTTATGTTGAATCTTATCAAAAGCTTTCGATAAGTCGGTATAAATTACATCCACTCTTCCACGGTTATCAACCTCCTCGGCTAGATATTGTGCAATGGTTGAAAGATTGGTGTCAGTTGATCTTCCAGAGACAAATCCATGTTGGTAAGGCGAAATGTAACTCTTCACTTTATTGTAAATCACCTGATAAAGAAACTTTTCGAAAACTTTTCCAAAATTGGACAAAATACATACTGGTCTATAATTTGGAATGCATGATTTATCACCATTTTTGAACACAGGAGAAATACGGGCACGTTTCCAGAGACTCGGAAAAGTACAAGTTTTTATAGAAAGATTAAATAAAATAGATAGCGGTTTAGCAAAAACCAACCTGCAATCACGTATAAGGAACGAAGGTATATTTAAATAGCACTCAATTATAGACATCATTAAATATGAAGCATGACAATGGTCTGTGTTAAATAATTTTTCGCCAAAAATAATTTTAAGACATGAATGACACGATGTTTATTAATTTTAGTATTTTCGTTTTCGCGAGATCTAAATTTTCGTTCCGTTTTTACGCACAACGAATTAACCAATCACTGGGATACAAAACTACCGATTAAATCTTTTTTTGTTCCAAACAAAAACGATATATGTACAAGCTTTAAATTTTAATACCTTACCTAACTTCATGAAGCTTCATATAATTTCAAACTTTTGCTCGATTAATCCTATGTAGAATGTACAATATACCGATTTTCATTCCACCAATGAGCCCATACTTTTTAGAATTAACAAATAGTTAATGATTTCGCTAATTTCAGTGGTTGATTTTTTTTTTTTTGACATTATCGGGAAATTATTATTTCGATTATTCAGTTTTTGCTTAGAAAAGGCGGCAAGTGTAGACTCCGACATTCACTATGAGTCCTTTAGTGCTAAATTTTTTTTGAGGATGTGTAGTTTATGAAAAAAGTGTTGGGATGGTAACAAATTTACTAGAGAAGTTTACATATTTTGTTCGTATTGCAATTAGAAACATTCAAAATCTTCCAAAATCTGTTCGACGTGGTCCTTTGTCTGTTGAATAGGCAGTAATTAGAACTGTTAACAAAAGGGTGCAACTTACCTTATTAGGAGAAAGTTGGCCAGTAATTCTAATCAAATTGACTACTCTTTCGTTAAAACGGAGAAGTACGTTTTCGTTTATTGGACGTTTAACTATTTCCAAATGTTCAATGTTGTTAACAGTTTCTATACTAGATATGGATTTGTAAAATTGCAGCCTAACCGTTATCTGTGAAATCATGTATGGCTGATCTAAAACGAAAATGTTATTTTTTTATATATAAATAATTAGCAAACTTACTTAGATACAGATACGTACTAAATGAATCAGACGTCCCCCTGTGTTGATAAATAAAAAAAAGTTTAAAAACCGTTTCTGTCTACAACATCGGGATAAATTTAACCTATCCCACTCAAATGAGTGATTGTTGTACAATTATTTCAAACACAAATATATTTTTCATTTATTTAAATTTTATTGCAGATAACATTCTGTATGTTTTACGTGGACTAACGCATTATTATCGTACTCGTGTGGCCATAGAATTTTGCTTACCTATATCTCCTTGTGAGCAAACTTCACACATGTAGATAGTAGTGCTTCCACGTATAACGTAAACAACCATTAGATACTTTTAACATTAACTATCTATTTTTGTGTGTTCTAATGGTATGTTTACGTATATTTCATTTCTAAAAATTGTGACATATATCTCAAAGTTATAAAAGAAGCGATGAAACTTAATTCATTAGTCCAAATACAGTGAAATCTCTCTTCAGCGGACAGCTTCAGAACTGAGCAAAACCCGTCCTCCCATTTGAGTGTCCGTTAATGAGAAAAAAAATTAATTGTATAAGTATTTCGTTTTTACAAGCGTAATAACGAGCGGGCCAATTTCAAGTTGGTTTGCAATTAATTGCAAGCGCCGTTGCTATGGTGATCTCGTAGAACTCTTAATACAAACCATTATATTTTTGCGAGGTTACCATAGCAGCGCAGCTTGCAATTAATTGCAAATCAACTTGAAATTGGCCCGTAAGCCTATATTAATAAGAAAATGAACTTTTTGGAATACTTAAAATGAAGAGAAAACAGTTCAGTGTAAAATTAACTAATTATTAAAATACCTAATCCAGTTATGTAGTTTGGCGGTTGTTGGATTTAAATAAAATATTGCAAAGTGTAATTTCAAGCGAATAATATTTCCAATGCTTTAGAATCTCCTTGATATTTGACAGATTGTAGCAAGTCCTTTACCATATCAATAGACTGTTGATAATTTGCTACTTGTCCCTCATTTGCCTCGTCAAATCTACTACTAATAAAATGTTATCTATGTTAAAAACTCTTCTAAGTTAGTGCTGTTAACACGTAATGTTTGGCAGTGGTTCCACATTTCATTTATTCTCATTCTTAATCTTACTGATCATGTTAACACAATTTTCTTGTTTCACTGCAAGAATTTACAAAAAAGAAACCCGTTACATTTGCGTGATAGATGTCTTTGGCAACTAGATTTTCAAAGGTTGAGGATTCTTGGTTATGAAAGTTTCTACATCTTGGTTCACACTTGCTGGTTCACCAGAAATAGCCTTAAAATAAATGTTAAGGCGTTTACGAATTTTTCAAGCCAACCAGTTGAAGCATGAAATTTCCATACCCTAAACTCTTCATTTGGCTTGAATTACAGGTCCTCAAAGTCTAATATTTGGGGAAAAATACTGGCATATGCATTAAGTTATCTGATGCAGCAATTTCTTTTCTATTTTTGTAAAGCATTCATTACATAATTTGTCAATGTTTAATCTTTTTAGACTCAAATAAATTCGTTTTTTCTACAGTTGTATCAAAAATGCTGAAAAACACACGACAAACTCACTTTGAAAGATACTTTCTGTACATACATATGGTGTGCAAATTTTTCACACAGTCTTGTCATAATTGACTTTTGATATAGGTAACCAAACTTATTGAAATTATCCAAACAACAAACAAAATAATTAGTTGCTTCGCTTCGATTCAGTGCTGAGAATTATGATAACGGCGTTTTATTTAGTCATCAACTGAAGTTTCTACCACCTAAAATCGGACAGAATCGCCCGCTCTCTATAAAATAAAAGTAATTACTGGACGTTCATTCAAACAGAAATAGCGTCCTTGAGTTGGTTTAGAAAATTTTTGCGTATCATTTAAGTGTAAAAAAAGTATAAAGTGCAACACGTTTGAAATTGACTTTTTTCACACTTCTTTGCCTGCTAAACGTCAAACTCGTGTGAAATAGTATATTATTAGCCAAGGTTGCAGAGCCAAGCATTCTATACCGAGCGCAAATTAGAACCTGAGACGCGCAGCGTCGAGGGTTCTAAGTGCGAGGTCTAGAAGTGGCTTTGCAACCGTGGTTAATATACTATTTTTTTCACTAGTAGAAACCATAAGACAATAAACTGAAAAATAAACGTTCAATTTTTTGACACAACATGATTTTGTTTTGATTTCTAATCAAACTTAATCTAAATCTTCAACACAAAGAAAACCGTTTATATTTGTCGCTGAGTTAATCATTTTATCTTGTACCATCTACCAACTACCATGCGTATACTCAAGTAATGTTTGTAGCACATATTTGTTCATTTTTTAAGAAATAATCACATCAAACATTGCGTACATAACCTCAATTTTTCTTTTTGAACCGGTGGTAGCAAAAGTTGAATTTGCTACCACTAAATGAGTCAACATTTGCATGCGTCCAGGCTGCTAGTGAAAAAAGGATCTTTTCAAAACTTGTTGCACAATATAGTATTACGCCAGTATTAAAAAAAAAGTACCACATATGTAATAGTACCGACTGTTTTAGTTTCCCCCATTTTAATATGTTTGGACACGTCTTTAAGAGTTAATATACAACATTTTAACGGCGTTTTTCTCAATTTTAAGTAAAAAGTAGCATAAATAGCTAATGCATATTGCTTAAACACTTGTCTACAGATTTGTGATTCAAAGAAATGCTCCAATCGATGTAAAAACCAGAGGGCGTTCAGCTATAACTACCGCTCAGAAGATATCTAATATATCTATTATTTTACACAAATGCGTGGTATCCGTGTCCACTCAAAGGAGAGTCCGTTTATGAGAGGTTCACGTATATATTTTTTTATATTGTCAGTACTCAGACTATGCAAACAATGTTCGACTTAAAAGAGTTGTCCGCTTATAGGGGGTGACGGAGAGATTTCACTGTAGTTTCACCAGAAATAAGAAAAAATGGAATATGTAAACATCTTACTTTGATAGTATGAAGGTTTCGGAAGTTATGATGTTTGAAAAAGGGCAAACAATTTGGTTATGTATTTTAGGAACCTTACTGCTCATGTAAACTTGAAATCTACAAATTCTGGCTCCATCGGTCTACAAAGAAATTCATAGCATTATATTTTTAATGTGGTGAGTAGATTGTAGATCACAGTTAGTCAAGATTTGAAACTTGGCAATGTGTAATAGTAAATTTTTAACACTTTTATCTATGGTGTGAACAGTCAATATATTCTACTAGTGTTATCTCCAAAAATAGAGTTTAATTAGTGCAACATTTTGAGTAACACAAAATCCATGCCATATTTATAACATAAAAATAACGAAAAAATTTTCAAAAGAGCCCCATAACACAAATACAAGTTTCATTTTTTACATAAGTATAGATTTTGAACCTGTTATCTCACTTTTGAACGAATGGTTATTTTTCGGTGAAATTTGGAATCTGATTTAGGCGTCTTCACATTTTAGTTGGCAACAGCGCTTTGGACGTTATTTTTATTTGTTTCAGTATCTATGGTTACTCGTTAATAAAAAAAGAACAATCGTTTAGGAATAAAGCAAACGTGTTTTTTTAAATGAATGGTTCGACATGCATACCATTTGCTTTCTCTACTTGACAAGATTAGAAATCACTACTAAATTTTAGCATCTAGTCTGATTCACATATTTTTGTCTTTCTGTCGGAAGTAAAAATATTTGCATGTACAGCGTGGAGGGTGGAATAAGAACGGAGGAATACGGTGAAATTTGTGGCACCGACCCCTATGAATCTAAACACCGTTTACGACTATGCATTCGACTTATTAACCACGCCCCTACGTTCGAAAGTATCGCTAAGCAGCGGCGGAGCAATTTGGTTTATCATCCATCAAGGGGATGATTATGAAAACTAAGTGTCTCTCCAAGATTGTTTACTTTCATCACAGATTTACAAAGTTTGCAGCTCACGATGTTGAGTTTATTAAAAAAAGACACATTACGTATAAAGCAAAATAACTGGTTTGTACAGTAACACGATCGGTATTTCTAGGTCTGCTTGCACGTGCGCATAACCCATAAACCAAACGTAAACGATGTTTGCTGTGTGATTTTGTCTCAAAACCGTATCACTGGAAGCATACGACATGCTCCCCGCGTTCTTATTCCAATCACCTCGATGTACAGTTATTTTATCTTGCTTAGGGCCAGCTTATAGAATATTTTAATTGAGATTAAGTTAATTATGTTTTTAATGAGGCGTTTAGTGACGCCTGATTGACGTAGAGTCTGTCACGTGGTACTTTAATGCCGCATTAAAAATTTACCATTAATCAAATATTTAATTGAGCTTCTGTAAACCGGCTCTTAGGTTAGTAAAATTATAATATGTACCTTTAAGACTATCCTAATATACCTAGCCTGTTGTCCTTCAAAATATAAGTTTTGAATGCACGCACAATAGTATTTGCTGTAATCTATAACATTATGCCACTTTTCAAGGTCTGTTGAAACTTCTATGTAGTAACGGGGCCACGAACTTCGACAGATATGTACGTATCATCTCAAAAAATCATTAAACAAACTCGGAAATAACGGTACTTACCCATATATTACATACATTTTTATGTAATTGAAGCATTTTACGGCACCAAGATCTACAGTAATACCGTTTTTATCGTCCTCATTGTGATAAGCACCTTCTTCATACCTTTCAGTTTCTTCAAAAAACATTGCGGTATTTAATCCAGAAATTACTTTAACATTATATTCTGCTGTAGCAAGATTTTTATCTTTCACTAAAAATATATCCAAATCTATATTTCCGACTTGTCTCTTAATCAGTCTTCGTACTTACACCGTCCAGCAAAGCATCGCTGTGTTTCTTTCGGACCGTTAACCTCAATCGCTGCAAGAGCATTCAACAGTTTTGCTTTATCTACTATTTTAGACGGCCAAACAACAGTCAAAATTTCGTTTCGCGTTAACGTAGATATCCGAATACATTCAATAACCAACTTGTTTAATAAGTCTTTGTTAATTTTGCACCAGTTGGCCACTATCTTAAAGACATTAATTTCTTCAACAGGAAACGCATCTCTTTTCAACAAGTTAATCATAGATTTCTGAAATGCATCATTACGTTTAAGTATACCTAGCTTTTTGGAGATGTTACTTGTGTGAGAATATTGAAAAAATCATATTCTAGCTTTTGCGAAACATGCTTATCAATAAAAGTATGACATATTTCTCTTAACTCGTCCATGTCATGTGCATTGGCCTTGTTTAGAAAGGAACATACATTTGACAAATTCACAATGGAATTCATTTTTTCGATTATACTCTTTTCCAGTGTTTTTAATGAATATTCGTGTGCTAGCTGCAATATATCGGATATGTCATTTTCGTCTTCCGATGCGATGGCAATGGATCCTGCAACAAATTTTACAGGATAATATAGATATTTAGTTAATTTTGGCTGACTACCTGTATACATGTAACACAGTATTGTTTCAAAAGCTTTGGAAGGCACATTCCGTAAAGTAATCTTATAAGTCTGAAAACAATTTAGTAATGTTAATATTTCCATGAACACTCTCTTACTTGTTTTTTTGGGTTTTTCATTAAAAGAGACTCAAAATATTTACACCTAGCAGCGAGAACAATCTGAAAGTTAAAATTTATTCTATGTTAATCATTTTGTAAACCACTGAAAAAACTTACTTTGTGCGCATGAATTTTTTTATCGGGTAGGATTAGTTGAATGTCGGAAAACGTTTCCCTCAAGTAGTAAGGTGACATATCTTCATACATTTTCGAAGAATCAGTAATAATTATTTTTTGTTGGGGTTCTGCTTCGTTTGCCATTGTGGTTGGTAGAAATCTAAAAATATTAAGACAAGGAAATATTTTAGCGGTGGCTGAAATAAAGTTTCTGGTGCGATTGCAACTTGATTTCTGATTACTGATTAGATTTAAATCTTGCCGTTACGCCTTTGGAATGACTTACATTTATCTATAGATTTGTTAACTTACTGATAAACCGATAAAGAAATGTTTGAATCGACTAGAACACGTGATCTTTTTCAACTGTTGTAAAATTAGACATAGTTCGGTACACCCCATATCTTGAATCCTTACTCACTCTTTTAATTATTTAATTTTTATTATGATAAAGTGCGATATGATGTCTCTGATGCTCAGTAATTACCCACTTGTCTTTAAGAAACAAGATAGGTTGCAATAATTAATCTCCAAAAATTATGTTGTTATTTCATAGTTTATTAAAAGTTTTACTTAATTTTAAAATTTATACAACGGGCCCGTAAATAGTTATCCGTTGCTGTAGCGCTAGAAATGTACAGTTTTTAATTTTACAGTTTATTTTACTAGTTACTATGATGATAAATTCACAGCTGATAACCTCGTTTTGAGAACTTAAATTAATTATTTAAAAAATTCCCACTATTATTTACTATACCTATGCTTCTTACATAATCGTTTATTATTACTGTAAAAGAACCAATATCTAACGTCGAAATATTGCAAATCTTTCAGAAAATTTCTAAAATCTTGCTTGACCTGTTGAAAAGAAATATATATGTAGAAAATGCAATTGAATCGGTGTTTTTGGTAATTAATATACTTATAACTGCATGGTCAACCTTCAGTGCTGATGAAACTTACTTATTTTTCTTTAAAGTTTAGATGTTGGCAATCACTATAGCGAGCATATTTTCTGTTTTTAATAGTTTCATATTTAACGTCATCCATTGAAGTTTTTATAATTTTATAAATCGTAACAATATCTTCATACGTGAAATTATATACGGCTGATCTAAAAACAAAAAAATGTGAATTAAATTAAACGTTTAAATAATTAACGCCGATACTTAAACAGAAAATCGTAGTAGTGCTTTAATTTTTTTTATGTCTAATGATATATTATACTTCCAGTTTTGAAAGAGTGAACTTCGAGCAAAGGACTTACGGTAGTAACTAGCCTCAAATTTTTTGTACTGATCATTACACCCCTAAATCGTGTTGAATTTTTTCCCCGAAATCAAGGCATATAGGTATATATATATATATATTACCGAAAAGACAAAATTTTACATAGTTTGTATATGATGTGATATAACCAAAAAACGCAATTTTAAAATTATGAAAACTCAAATATTAATTCGATTTACTATGATATTTTAATATATAAAAATCAAATTTTAACACGAATAAGAGCGGAATAATAAAAGCTTTATGATAATTTGTGTAAGATTCATGTATCAACTTCTTCAGAAATTGGTACGTTTTTGGATAATTGACAACACCGTCGAGAATTCTCCCCTATAACATTCATAAGTTCGTTACTTAGGAGTTTTGTACGATGCCAAATCAAATCGGAACGGACGTTCCACATGTTTACGATAGAAACCATTTTTTTCGATGATCATATTTTAGCAATTTGAACTTACAGAATATTTATGTGACAGCTAGAATAGGAGTTCTTCTGATGAGGGAATTACCAAACATCCTACAATGATGCTTAAATCGTAGTGTTAGTCGTAGATTTGTTTTAAACTTTTCTAACCAAAGCAATAATAACAACGTTATTATAAAAGAAAAACGTAAACATTTTTATTTGTTTTGGGTTTTGCCTTAAAATATTTGCATCTGATACCCAATCAAAAATTAAAAGTTTGTTTAAAAAACTGATGTTAACAGTATGTCGGAAAAAGTCTCTGTTAAATAAAAAAGACACATATCATCAGAAACTTTTGAGGATTTTCTAATGGGGATCGTTTGTTCAGGTTCTTCGTTTTTTGCCATTTTATGATGTGCAAAAATATAGATCAATTTATTTTATCGGTGATTAGATTTGTTTGTCTACGAGAAAATATCTGTAGAATTGTGAAAATCGCTTTATTTTTGTAGAATTCTTTCTGATAAGGAAATTATTGGAGTTGTTATCAAGGAGGAGGACAACACTTTTATTTATCTCTGAATAATATGCTTTCGTAAACGATCAGTTAAAATGTTTTAATAATCTGTAACTGATTTCGCCTTTAAGCAGTTGTTGAGCAATTCTTTTCTTTAAAATTTTAAAATAAAATAAAAATTCTCAATTGCGGCTGTTTGTCAAGCTGTATGTCGGTGATTTTTTAACAAACAATAGCCAAGTTTTGGGGATACTATTTAAATAAAAAAAAACTTTATCAAAATTTGTTTATTCATCCCCACTAAAAACGTAACGACGTCATGCTAATATTTTGCTGAATAAATATGTAGATTTAAAAAAATGGCTGTAATATGTACTACTTACTTATTAATCCAAACTTATTTTTAACGTTGTGAGTAGTAAAGGCGTGGAATTAGTGGTTTTTGCGCCGAAAAACCGAAAAATGTTTGCAAATTTTATTTTTTATGTTAATCCTAAGTTAAAATAAAGATATGGGGATGTAATGTTAAAGTAAATGTAAAAGAGTGTGCTACGCCTTCATTTCAAGTGAGTTTTTCCATTACAAAATTTTTTGATGACGTCATCAACTTTTTTGCAAGGACATGAATATCAATTTGAATAGATGTAATGTAATACTAAAAGTAACAGTACTGCATTTCCAAATTTTCGGGAAAACAGTGTGAACCGTTCTTGTAGATTTGGAGATGATGTTATCCCATTGGTGGTGTGGATGATTAGTCAAATTTTGGTTAGCCGTTTATCATCTAGATGATATGCCTAATATACATACAAAATTTGACAACAATCGGTCCAGTACTTTCGCAGATTACGTGTCAAATAAAAATCGACACAGACGCCAGACAGACAAACAGACGGAAACGGGAGATCACTTGAGGTCATGAAACGTCGAAAAAACATGAAAGTGGCAAGTCGTCCGGACTAGCTTACGCTCAGGAAGTAATAATTTCTTCGGCTTACCTTATCTGAGTCGGCCAGCAACTCAGCCGGATCCAAACCACTCATCAGTTCCAAATCCGATTGAAACCCCAACCCCGAATTCGGCGTCGGGATCTCGTTCTCTTGCGATATCGGCGTGCTCCTCGACGTCGAGTCGCTGCTCGACGTCTCCACCAGCATCTCCGCGTCCGTCGCCTCGCCCAGCTTCCTCTTGTTCTTCCACAAATCGTCCGACTTCCTCTTATGCGGCCGCTTCATCTTCTCCTGTCCGTTCCCCGACAGAATGTTCGTCAACTCTATGCTGCTCAGCATGCCGTCGCTCGTCTGAAAATTCTGGAAATTCGCGTTGGCCATCATCGACTCGTTGAGGAACATCCCTTGATGTCCCTGCATCATCATGCCGTGGCCGCCGTTACCAGGGGGTTCTTGCTTGATCTTGTCTAACCCCCCGAATTCCGTCAATCCTCCACCTGGGGCCCCCTTGTGACCCCCAGGGTCGCCGGAACCGAGGGGTAAACTAAAATTTTCGTGCCCGTTGTAATGGCGTTTGGCAGCTTGCTTCTCCCATAGTTTGATCACAGCGCGCATCGTCACCGGGATGGAGAAGCACCGGTTTAGGATCTTCGTGCTGAGATCGGACGTGGCGTCGGGAGCGTTCGCCGGAGGCGGGGTTCCCGGACTGCGGATCTTGCAGACGAGGTTCGAAATGTCGGTTAGGTCGATTTCGGCGGTGGCCATGCTTTCTTCGACCGGGTGCTCGAGGGAGAGGGAGATGTGGGTCCAGGAAAGGGCACTTATTTCGAACATGGTCATGTTTTCGAAGTCTGAAATGACAAGGCAGTTTTAGAAATAATGAACGAGTGGTTGAATACATTTGGAGAAAAAAATTGTCATTCACATTATGGAAGAGTTTATTAAGAAAACCAAAACGCATATCTTTTAATAAACATTTATTTCATGTTTTTTTTGAGATTACGTCATCACTCATTTGAAGCGAATAAAGAAATACAATTTTGTCAAAGTTCTATGGTCATCAACTTTTAAGTAGGGACAAAAACTTATATAAATTTGGAAGGGTACAACGCAGTACAGTAAACAATAGTCCTATGTTCAAAAAATTTCAGGAAAATGAAATTACTTGTTTTTTACTTAATTAGTCAAAAAAGTAGTTTATCATTTAAAAAATTAATCGATGGAATTTCTAAGAGAAATTGTACAATTGTTGTCGGATTTTGAATTTTCCCACAGAAAACTAATACACAACAGTAGTAAAGGCGTGGAATTAGTGGTTTTTGCGCCGAAAGTGCAGCGGGTCCAAAAGTGCAGCGGGGGTGTTATCAGCACCCTATCACCTTATCACCGGATATTGGTTTGTGTTTTCTTAAGTGCATCCGGTTGTTATCACAGCTCCATCAGAAAATGTACGAAATTGCAGCGCCTTCGATTAGTTGTGTATTGAGGGTTACATCCATACACGCACATTACATGTATCCTCAATTATAATAATTCTGATTATGAAGTCGATAATTATTTTAATTAATTTAATAATTTTGATAACGAAACGACTAACATGGACACCATAGACCTACTTCTTTTCCTCTTATGTGCGCGGGTATAGTTTATTAAACCGTAATTTCGTGTATTGCGGATTGCATGCACATTATATATCATCAATTGGTTTGAATTGCTGAATTTGATTTGATTACTTTAATTAATTTAAACATTTTGATAACGAAATGAGTAATTTATACATCATAGGGCTATCTCCTCTTTTTCTTCTTTTTCTTACCTGCTCGGGTATGGTTAATTAAATAGTAAGTTTGCGTATTGCAAACTGCATACATACACATAATATATATCAGCAATTGCTTTGAGCTGGTGAATTTTGATAAATACTCATGATTCACACTCCATTAACACCGTTTTAATTGATAGGTTGGTAACATCACCACTAATTATTCTCCACTTTCTTTAATTTAATAATTTTGTTAACGAAATGAATACTTTGCACTTCATATGGCTATCTTTTTCCTCTCATATGCTCCAGTATAGTTTATGACCGTGTAATGCCGATTGCATGCACACATGCATATTATGTATCGTTAAGGGTTGAAGTTGTGAAATTCTGATAAATTATTTAATTAATTTAATAATTTTGATAACGAAATTAGCAATTTGTTCATCATAAGACTATTTCTTTTTCTCTTATATACTCGAGTATAGTTTATTAAATAGTAAATTCGCGTATTCAGACTGCATACATACATGTTATACCGCCTGCCTGGAAAATGGCGGATTAACTCTTCAGTACGTTATACACGGGCGTTTCGGGAGTCCCAAAAAAATAATAAAAAAATTCTTTATGATGTACATTACGAAAAAAACGTAATTTTATAAAAGTAAAATTAGCAACACTGCACACCCCTAATGCATGAATACGTCCGGCTTACTTTCTGGTTTCTTAGTAACGATAGTAACTGAAATCCACCTTCGCTTTATATCAGGCAAACATTATTGTCAAATGGAATTTTATCAAATTATTACAAAAACAATACAGCCATATCTTTGTGCAATCTAAATGAAATGGTAATTAAACATGGTCATGGGCGAGAAAAATATTAACTAAAAGTTTTATTACTAGTTATTGTGATGATAAATGAGCTGTTTAGTTGTTAAACGTAGCGAAAGAACCAATTTTAAAATCATTATAACTCCACCAAAATGTGAGAAGGATTTTTTTTACTATTTTTCCCAGACTCACCAGTTGATTGTTAAGAGCGTAGCGGAGAGTTAATCAGCCATTTTCCAGACACCCGGTATATCATCATTTGTTTTAAGCTGTTGAATTTTAATAATCACCATAATTCGGTTAATAATTTGCATCTCAAGTACCTGTAATTAACTAACTATTCAAAATCGATATCAACTTCCTATATCATCATCAAAAATAAAAAGAAGTGTGATTTTAACCGAATTGATGAATCTCATAAACTATAAAAGTAAGGCTAACTCTTCTTCTTGTATATTCGGATATAAATTAATTATAAATTAATATCATAAATTAATGTATTGCGGATTGTATCCATACCCATATAGTAGAATTCTTTTCATTTTAGCAAGGTGTTCTAAAACTGTACCAATCACGTCAAATGGCTTGTTTTTGCTACCGAGATACTATTTGCACACATAAAGAACACCATCATATGGACGATGTTGCAGGTGGGTTAAAGGTGAAATTCAAGATTAATCCAACAATTTTATTTTGATTTTAATGTGTATCACGGTTGTATACACATATCATCGAGTGGAACGAGACATTTTCAGTGACTAAATACTAGCGCTTTAGCTAATAATTTGATTATTACGTTAACGTCTAATTTTAATAGGGACTAGTTTTATAAATCGTCTGTTCCGGATTGCACGCACACATGTACCACCAGTTGGTTTGAGATGAATGTTGGACTCAATCAGCGGGTAATTGTAACATATCTTAGTAATGATAATGACTAATGTTTTGTAATAATAATTGAAATAATTTTCTATTACCTTCATTTGCGAAAATATCAACGTTCAGATGACTTAGGTAAATTTTGTGTCCATGGAAACCAAAAGTGTATCTCATAATCCAGTACACAACTACTATGTGGTCAAAATTTGCATATAAACTTCTTACTCAAATCAGTCCTCGTTGGAATAGACAATTATCTGACAAAAAAGAAAATCAATAAAATATCAAATTTTTGTTAAAACTTACTTGGAATCACCACGAATCGAATTAGGCATTCATACTTGTATCCGAATTTTCAAAGTTAGAACTAAGTGTAAGTTTAACACTTTAGATTGTTTAGATATCACATATCTAAATTACTATTCGCATCGTCTTCATTATCCGAAAATAGAAATACTGTTGATGTATCCTCTAAAAATACGTATATACATGAACCGTAAAGGGATATTTTCACAAACAAGCAAATATGTATTCATACAAATAAAAAACACTACGGGTTGATGGTGGAATGTGAAAAAAGAAATGTCTGAATTTCGTAAAGCATTAACTAAAACTAATTTTTCAGAGGGATATGGACGGATTTCTGTAAAGCAATGACACTAATTGCAAATTTTGACACGTACCACTCTTACAATTTTACGGAAGGTTAAACTTTCTTAGTAAATAACGTCGAGGCGCCACACTAGTTAGACCTTCTAGAAGATAAAGCCCCTAACATCCCTAAGACGACGACTTATTAAGTAAGCGAAGAAGGTTTAAGGTGTCAGTTTTTTTATTAGGTACTCATAATCAGATTGACCAAATGAGAATTTTTTTTTACTAAACAATGAGTTACGTATAGGTCAATGTAAATAAATTTTAATTAGAACCACAATGTTGATAACCCATGCCTGGTTATTAGAAACATCATAGGTATAGGTTTTGCATAATAATCTTTCTCGATCCGACCTTCCAGGTAGGTAGTTCTCAAAAATATTTAAATGATTACACACAGATTGTTAAGTCCTCGCAGAACTTCCAGAGACAGTAATTTGTAGTTAAACAATGGCACAACTGATGTGACGTAAAGATCAGACAAGATTTCTGTCCGGAGTGACAGAAAAGTAAGAAAACATTTTTAAATACAACCTGTATATTTTTAGAGATCCTTGTAAATTTTTTTCTGAAAACGCAGCTGTATAACGATGAATTTATTGACGCAATTATTTACGTCTAAAAATGTAGTTGCTTTATACTAACATTTTTGATACCAAGTTTGAAAATTTTTGGTAACTTTTCTGTTAATGTACAGAAATATTTCATTTTGAAAATTAAATTTCTTCCACACGAAAATAATTCAATATAAAATTTTATTGCGAACATTATTCATGCCTGAAAATATTACATTATGATACATAATGAATTCAGAAGAAAGATATTTGCAAGAATCTCTAAAAAGTGGGTTGATAGAAAGTGATTAAAAAAAAGTTGAATGACGTACACAAAAACAAATGCACGTTAATAATTATTTTTCAAAACAGATCGGGGTATACTTGACGTATCACAAATTGGTGTAATCGAAAAATTGCGAAATAATTTTTAACTTGAAGTGCAGGCGATAAAAATATAATCAACGATTAGTCTTGCGTATAAAATTAAAAAAAGAACATTCTCAGCAAATTTGTATGTCTATTTCAACTTACGTATTCAGTTTTAGCTAATTATGGACAAAGTATAATCAAACAAATAAATACTGTTACGATTGACGGGCGAATAATAAATCGGGCGTTGCAGGGGTCGTAATTGTAGGTCGTGGTGTTTGCAACCTTTCTTCGAGCTCCTTGATCTTGTTTTCCATTTCATTTCTCACCTCGTCCACTTCATTTCGCATGACTTGGAGGATTTCACTTCGGCTGTTCAAAAGTGTAGTTTGCATAGCTTTTAGATTTTCTTCCATTATTCTTCGATCTTCTTTTCTACTTTCTTCCATTATTCTTTGATTTTCTTCCATTATTCTTCGATTGTCTTCCATTATTCTTCGATCTTCTTTTCTATTTTCTTCCATTATTCTTTGATTTTCTTCCATTATTCTTCGATCTTCTTTTCTATTTTCTTCCATTATTCTTTGATTTTCGCTCAACATTTTCATCATTTTGGTCAGTTGTTCCTCCATGTTGGCTGTTTGCGCTCTTGTGGTAGTCGGCATAAAATTTTCTTCTAGAAACTTCTAGAGTCTTGACGGACGTCGCGCGAGAGAATTTTCTCGAAAGTTCACTTTGTTCCGGTCTCCCCTAGTAGCACCAACACAAATTCGAATCCCGATTTATTTCACAATTAATCCCACTCCTGACACCAGTGTTACGATTGACGGGCGAATAATAAATCGGGCGTTGGTAAAACTCAAAAAATTTATTTCTTTAGTTGGAATTACAACACTATCTATAGCAACGAATATGTACAGAAATTATTCCGGCGCTCTCGACTGTCTTCACTGGATGAATGAATCCATTACCTACGGTCGCCTCTATTTAAACTCATATTCTCTGATCGAGATCCTTCACGAACATCCATCGCGACTCCGCTTCGCGACTCCCCTGGACGCTGCTTCGAGACGGCTCCAGATCTGTCTTTATGCGCCCGCCTCTAGGCCGTCGACACCGTCAGCAGTGATGATTCACCCATCAGCGCCGTGCGTACGTCCAGAAAGCTCTCGACGGCCATAGGCGTCGTACTGGGGCGGCGTAACGGTGTATTTCGTAACACTGCCCCCCTCTTCAAATCCGATCGTCCCGATCGGAAGCGTCTTCGTTGTTTCCTTCGTACCGTTTTAGTCGATCGAGATGAACGATCTTCATCTTCGTCTTCGGTCCACGTTGGATCCGATAAACTACGTCATTTATTCTAGTGACGATAGTGTATGGACCTTCCCAGTCAGGAGCCAGTTTTGGGCAACGTCCCTTCTTCCGTCGGGGGTTATACAGCCACACTAAGTCACCTTCCTGGAATCCGCCACAGTTGGCTTTCACATCGTAACGAGTCTTCATTCGATCACTGGCAATCTTGATCCGGCCCCTCACTAGTTCATGCACGTTGACCAACTTCTCTTTCAGTTCGTCCACGTAGTCACGTACTTCCATTGGTTCTTCGGATGGTAATCCAAAGACTAGGTCACAGGGCAGCCGCAATTCCTTCCCAAATACAACGTGAGCAGGTGTTTGACCCGTGGTGTCGTGGATAGCTGCGCGGTAGGCCAACAGGAATAGTGGGAGGTGCTGGTCCCAATCCCTTTGGTGCTCTTCTACCACTTTCGAAAGATGTTGCTCCATAGTCCGATTGAACCTTTCCACCATGCCGTCGGACTGTGGGTGTAGTGGCGTTGTCCTGGTCTTGCGTATTCCCAGTAGCTGCATCACTCTTTGGAAGACGTTGGATTCGAAATTGCGTCCCTGGTCTGAGTGAAGTTCCAAGGGGACGCCAAATCTACTGATCCAATTGTCAACCAGTACTTTCGCGACCGTGACGGCTTCCTGATTTGGAATGGCATAGGCATCTGGCCACTTGCTGAAGTAGTCGCTAGCCACCAGGATAAACTTGTTGCCGTCGTTTGTTACAGGCAACGGACCGGCCACATCGATGGCGATTCTTTCGAAAGGTGCCCCAACATTATATTTCTTCATTTTTCCCCTCGCCCTGGTATGAGGACCTTGGCTGGCCGCACACGTCGTACACTTGCGACACCAACTTTCGACGTCGTCACGATAGCCTACCCAATAAAACCTCTCCCGGATTTTCGACAAAGTCTTGTTCACTCCGAAGTGGGCTCCAGATGTTCCGGCATGAACTTCCTCTAAGACCTTGGAAACCTTTACCTTGGGGAGTACCAGCATCGTCTTAGAGGTACGCCCATCAGGACTCTCCCACTTCCGCTTCAAGAGCCCATTTTCCATGACCAAGGAATCCCATTGGGCCCATAACGCCTTCAAACTGGGAGATTGGTCGGACAATTCTGCCCAGCCGGGTCGTTCGACTCCTTCCTCCTTCCACTTTAGTATTGGCCCGATTATGTCGTCTGCTTCTTGTTCACGCTTTAGCCGCGCCGTTGTCCATTCTTCATCTTGCTCAAAAATCGTTCGACGAACGGGCAGGTTCCCTTCTTCGGCGTCGATTCTGTCGCAGTGCTTGCACTCTCCGCACGGACGTCTTGACAAAGCGTCAGCGTTGTTGTGAAGTCGACCCGCTCGGTGTTTGATCCTAAAGTGGTACTGCTGTAGTCTTTCCAGCCAACGCGCTACTTGGCCCTCGGGATTCTTTATTCGTAGTAGCCACGAGAGGGCAGCGTGGTCGGTCCTGATCAGAAACTCCTGTCCGTATAGATACTTGTGGAAGTGGTTGACGGCTTTGACAATGGCTAGCAGTTCCTTCCTTGTGGCACAGTAATTTCTCTCTGGTTTGGAATGTAATTTACTAAAATATTCGATAACCCTTTCCTCCCCATCTTGTATCTGCGACAATACGGCCCCAACTCCAGAGTTACTCGCATCGGTATCGAGGACGAACATTCCTTTGTCCCTGGGGTAAGCCAAAATGGGGCTGGTGCACAAAGCCGTCTTCAGTCTCTTAAAGGCCATCTCACATGTACTGCTCCACTTGAAAGTCGCCTTCTGCTCCGTCAGTTGGTGTAACGGTGCTGCGATGTCGGCATACCCTTCTACAAATCGTCGGTAATATGTGCAGAGTCCCAAGAAGCTTCGTAGTTCATGCTTGTCTCTTGGTATGGGCCAATCCCGGATAGCAAGAACTTTCGTCGGGTTGGTTTCTATTCCTTTCTCCGACACGATATGGCCCAGGAACTCGACTCGTTTCTGGAAGAGTGAGCATTTCTTGGGATTTAGTTTCAAACGAGCGTTTTCCATTCGTTCTAGCACCTCCTCGAGATTCTTCAGATGGCCATAATCATGACGTCGTCGAGGTATACCAGACAAGTCTTCCATGTCAATCCTTTCAGCACCATCTCCATCAGCCGCTCGAATGTTGCTGGCGCATTACATAATCCGAAGGGCATAACGGTGAAGTGATAGAGGCCACTTCCGGTGGAGAACGCAGTCTTTTCTTTGTCGTCCGGGTGCAAGCCTACTTGCCAGTAGCCACTCTTCAAGTCCAAGGTTGAAAACCACGCCGAGCCGGATAAGGTCGTCAAGGTATCGTCTATTCGAGGAAGGGGGTAACTGTCTTTCTTCGTCACGTCGTTCAGTTTCCTGTAATCGACGCAAAATCGGGTAGTCCCGTCCTTCTTGGTGACCAAGACTACTGGAGATGACGACGCGCTGTTGGATTCTTCAATTACCCCATCTCTCAACATGTTGTCCACGAGTCTTGTAGCTTCTTCTTGTTTGGCTAGGGGTAGTCTTCGAGGAGCCTGACGGATCGGTTGCGTGTCACCAGTGTTTATTCGGTGTTCTACGATGTTGGTCTTCCCGAATGGTTCCTCCTCTGAGGCGAAAACATTACGGTGCCTACGAATGAGTCCTTTGGCCAGTTTTCTCTCACGAGCAGACAGCTGGTCCCAGTTGACCTCCAAGCCTTTGGTATCCCCTTCCTTAGACTCATTTTCAACGTCTTCTTCCTCGCAGTTCAATACTCGGGCGACTGGCTCACACATTCCGATAATCTCCCCTTTTCTAATATTGACTGCATTGGGAAACACGTTTGCCACACGTAAAGGTATGTCACGATCGGTTTTGACTAGGGTGCTCGCGATCAGGAGCTTGTGGGTCGAGTCACGTGCCGGCTGCACCATCCCCAAACTGTATCCGGGGTTCGTCTCTACTCTGGCGGGGACGATGACTTCTGCATTACCATCTACCTTCGTTGTCTGACAGACCACTAGTCTGACCGTTGCACCTTCCACATTCGGACGTCCCAGCACAAATTCTTCGGCTCCAAAACGCAGAATTTTCTGTTCTGGATCGATCATTAAACCATACCGGCTGATTAGGTCCATACCCAAAATGAAATCGTCAGCGATTTCCGCCACCAGAACTTCATGCTTTATTCGGAGTCGACCGAGCTCTACATTCACCACCGCTGTACCCAGAACCGGTGTTGTTTCTCCTGTGACCGTCTTCACATTCGTGGCGGCACATACTGATTTAATCTGGCAATTTTGTAACCTGGATCTGCGTGCAGCGGACACTTCGGCTCCTGTGTCGATGATGATCTTCGATTCCCGTCCATTGATTTTTCCGCTGATTGTCGGACTGTCGACGCTCCCCGCGATGCTTCTAACCATTATAGTCGTTGGGGCTTCTCTTTTAGCAGCCAGTACGCGCCCCGAGGTACCGACTGCCTTTAGTTTTCCTGCTCCTGATGTAGAGGAGGTCGCGGCTGCGATCTCCTCATCGGCGCTGGCGATCTAACACGGCAATCCCTCCTAATATGCCCTTGACGCCCACACCTGTAACATTCTAGGCGCCCTCCATGTTGTCTAGAACTGCCCGTCTTGATTTCGGCAATTATTTCGCGGGCGAGTTTCTCAAAGTTGTCGCTCATTTTGTCGAGACTCTCTTGAATAGGGTTTACTTCGCCCTCAACCCCGATGCCTCGTATCTTAACGTTGGAACGAGGTGGGCTGTTGTATGCGGCGTCCACTTCTAACGCTCGAATCAGCGCCTCGGATGGTTTCTTGAACCCGGAGATTTGCAGGACTCTTCTTACCTCACTATCTCTTACGCCGTTTACGAAGGTTTCTGCTGCCAGTCTGTCTTGGAAGTCTTGCGGAGCTTCAGGATAGGCGAGGTGTACCAAGCGTTTAACATCAGCCGCAAACTCCTGAAGAGATTCACTACTCTTCTGAATCCTAGATTTAAGCTGCGCTACGAAAACTTGCCGGAGGTGTTCATTTCCAAATCTGAGTTCAAGGGCGGTCGTCAAGGCGGTATAGTCCTTCTGGTTCTCTTCTGATAATGTCTGTAGAATCTCCAGGGCCGCACCTCGTAGTGCTACTACCAAAGCGGTCGCTTTCTGTTGGTCATTCCAGCTATTCGACAAGGCCGCAGCTTCAAATTGCTTCTTATAAGTAGTCCACGACGTCTGCCCATCGAAAATAGGGGGTTGAACTCTCACCGGACTGAATTCTGCAGGGGTCGTAATTGTAGGTCGTGGTGTTTGCAACCTTTCTTCGAGCTCCTTGATCTTGTTTTCCATTTCATTTCTCACCTCGTCCACTTCATTTCGCATGACTTGGAGGATTTCACTTCGGCTGTTCAAAAGTGTAGTTTGCATAGCTTTTAGATTTTCTTCCATTATTCTTCGATCTTCTTTTCTACTTTCTTCCATTATTCTTTGATTTTCTTCCATTATTCTTCGATTGTCTTCCATTATTCTTCGATCTTCTTTTCTATTTTCTTCCATTATTCTTTGATTTTCTTCCATTATTCTTCGATCTTCTTTTCTATTTTCTTCCATTATTCTTTGATTTTCGCTCAACATTTTCACCATTTTGGTCAGTTGTTCCTCCATGTTGGCTGTTTGCGCTCTTGTGGTAGTCGGCATAAAATTTTCTTCTAGAAACTTCTAGAGTCTTGACGGACGTCGCGCGAGAGAATTTTCTCGAAAGTTCACTTTGTTCCGGTCTCCCCTAGTAGCACCAACACAAATTCGAATCCCGATTTATTTCACAATTAATCCCACTCCTGACACCAGTGTTACGATTGACGGGCGAATAATAAATCGGGCGTTGGTAAAACTCAAAAAATTTATTTCTTTAGTTGGAATTACAACACTATCTATAGCAACGAATATGTACAGAAATTATTCCGGCGCTCTCGACTGTCTTCATTGGATGAATGAATCCATTACCTACGGTCGGCTCTATTTAAACTCATATTCTCTGATCGAGATCCTTCACGAACATCCATCGCGACTCCGCTTCGCGACTCCCCTGGACGCTGCTTCGAGACGGCTCCAGATCTGTCTTTATGCGCCCGCCTCTAGGCCGTCGACACCGTCAGCAGTGATGATTCACCCATCAGCGCCGTGCGTACGTCCAGAAAGCTCTCGACGGCCATAGGCGTCGTACTGGGGCGGCGTAACGGTGTATTTCGTAACAATACCTATGCAAGAAATATACTTTTTTTAATAAGGGAATCTCTAGTCTTAATAGGAAAGCACAAGTTATAACCGTGAAACGTATATGACTTTACAACATAGCAACCAAAAAGAAAAATAGTAGATAAATAGGTATCGAATCATGCATAAGTAAACGTAACTAAATTTTATTTGCAGATTTTATGTTGTTATTCACTGTTCTGTTCAACATTGTCTACGTGTATATGCGTATTTTAGAAAGCATCTAATTTAAATTTAAAAATTGAAAAATTAGTTTTCACAACACTTGAGAAAATGATTGTACATCCATTAATAAAAAAGAGCTATATTTTGGAAAATAAATATTCTTATTTAAACTTATTTTGACTTTTAGTATTAAAATGCGCTTTCGTGAAATATATTTTTTAATTCTCAAGATGTTAACTTTGGTTTCTAAGTGATTCGATTTTCCATGCCCTGTCCCATTTCATGTCTAAATGTCAGATTTGCAATCAATTAAATATTTTGTTCCTGGATTTTGAAAAATTTCAATATACCTTAACTAACGTACAGTTATTTATGTCTGTCAACTTAGAAGCAACTTTGGCGAATGTAGATACCTTTTATAAATTAATTTGAGGGATTGAATAGCGTTAGCAAGTAGATATATTATTTCACAACACAAATTTAAAATAGTCATTTGAAAACTTTGTTTGTTATATTATGCTCATTACGTGTTAATATTATCGATTTTATGCTAGGATATTTATTGTTTTCCTCAATTGTTTTTTCACATGTTTTTCGAAAACATGAATTTTGGTAAGGTAATTTTAAAGAGAATAAGAAAATGTTGGTAATGAAAAAATGTATAAGTGAAATGCTGAATTAAGAAAACATGCCAATTCATTTTTATGTTTTAAATAAATGTAAATTTTAAATTATGTAACAGTGTTGTTCTTTTATTATTGGTTTCTCCAACAAGCAATTTGGTGCGTTTTTAAATCCATACAATTTCAAAGTAGGCACCGATCAAACGCACATCGCAGTGATATTCAACGTGTTCTATTCATATTGGTCTACATATTTCGCAGTAATTAGTAATTACATAAAATTTTTATATGTATATTCCTTATTTCAGTTACAAGGCTAAAAATTGTATGTAATTACTAGAGACGTGCACTTTTACGTTCTGCGACTCCCATCAGTTTACTTCAGTAGTTCGCAATATTGTGCCGCTTCGTCCATAGTTGCCGTTTCGGCATAGATTTTAACCTTATACTCTACTAGATGCGCAACTGCGTCGCGTAAAGTGAAGCCTATGGCGGCCATTTGTCAAAGAGGCAAAATACTGTAGAATCGTATTACGGTAATGGTGAAAGTAAGGGTAAAATATGATTTATTTGTTCTAAGGAAATCAGATGCACATTTTATTGTTAGCTTGCCAATCCTGACATACAACAAAAGTACATATAACTTAAAATATACTACAAATGTTACGTTATTGAGGAAAAATAATTAAAATAGTTTTCCAATTCTTACATAAATCAGAAGTCATTAAAATTAAAAAAATACCTAAGCAGTAAATACGTGCCAGGACGCACCAAATAATCACTTTCAGTGAAAGGGTCACTACACAATTTACTGGCTTTTTTGCAATTTTTTGGAAGAACAAAATGAATTTTTCTAATTCTGAAATGACTGACATGGTTCTGATGTATGGACAAGCCTTAAGAAACTCCTTGGAAGCTCGACGTTTATACCAAGAAGCATTTCCCGAACGAAGATTGCCAAATCATAAAACATTTGCTAACGTTGTTGAGCGTCTACGAGAAAATGGGAAATTTCAACCTCGTTTTAGTGATCGTGGTCGTGAAAGGACAGAACGGACACTTGATGCCGAAGAAGAAATTTTGAATGTCGTTGAAAACGATCCAGGTATAAGCATTAGACGATTGTCTTACCGAGTGGGAGTTTCACCTTTTCTGGTGTGGAGAACTCTACATGAACAAGGCAACAATCATTGATTAGACGTGCGGAAGCGTGTATACGAAATGGTAGTGGACATTTTGAAAACTTGCTCTAGTTGCATACGTTACGTTTTGTTTCATTTTATGGTCGATTAAATTATGATTTTGAAGTTTTAATTGTCAGTTCATTAATTATTGTCATTGTTTATTTGTTGCTAGCAATAAATTAATAGCAACAGTAGTTACACCTCGGCAGTTTTCAGTTACTAGGTTTCACATTTTTTCGTGAAACCATTATTTATCAGTGGAGGAATGAATGTTTGGATAGGGGTTAAATTTTCCTTTCAAAATTTTACTAAAACAACAAACGTTCATTTGACTTCTTAGGTTCCCTACATTCACCAGATTTTTTGTTTCCATGTATTTCAATAACACCCTGTATTTAGCACTATTTTCCTAATATATTACCAAGCGATCATACATTGACAGCAATGTTTTGCCTTTCTGACAAATGGCGGCCACTCGACCTTGAAGCTTCACTTCTCTCTGCAGCGCAGGGTTAGGTAGTCGGGTATCTAGGTAACTTAATTTAACATCTATGGTTTTCGGTCATTGTATTCACCATATGACCACAGACCACACACTTTAGACAAGAAAGTCTTATGGAGAGAGCGCAAACAAAATTTCAGTGGTTTGCGTCTCTACTAAATGTTACTCTGGCGTCCGATATGGGGCGCTGTTGCTAATTAAAATTGCACAGTGAGCAATACGCATGTCGATTTTGGTTGATGAATCATTTTAAACAAGCAAATTTGGAGAAAGTTCTACTGAACGGTATTTTGTCTTTTCGTCTTGTGATTTCGTTTTGAACACTTGAACTTTCGAATTCTAAGCTTTCTTGAGTTTATATTCTACAAGCAGATAATAGTTTTGCACTCGTATTTGGTATATTTTGGTAAGTTATAATTATCATAATACTTGACAAGAGAAACCGAACACATAGAAAAACTACTTTTTTGACTAATAATACATATATACAATGGTATATATGAAAGGTGTCATCACCATATCAGTAATTTAGGCAAAAACACCTTTGCAGGTACTGAATACTGTTAGGGTAACAACTAATCATGTTGTGTGTGTTTAATACGAATTGTAAGCAAACGAGAAGACAATGTTGTAACTTGATGAAGTTATGACTCCAGTAAGGTAACAAAATGTACTTTTTTTCTATGTGTTCATTCAGGTTTGTTTTGTCATTTAGTATATTATTTAAAAATATATCAATACCTATAGAGAATTATTTTCAGGGATTAGCGAAATGGAGGGTACGATTATTTACAAAAATAAATGTAGTGTGCCGGGCTGCGATGACAAGGTGTCCAAAAGGCATCGTTTTCCCAAAGAGGAACAGCTGCTGAAAAAATGGATTGAAAATGTCAACGCGCCTCTTTTTAGTTCCATGGAACCAAGCGAACTCTATAACAAATATGTGTGTGATAGACATTTTTCTACCGATTTCAAAGTTCCTGGAACAAGACGGGGACTTCGTAGAGATGCTTTTCCGAATATTTGTTTATCAGCAGGTATGTACAAACAATTACAATTGTATTACAAAGTGTCATCAGTAATAAGTAATGAGCGATAAAAAATATACACTGCCGAGCATAAAATTCGGGTCACCCCGTAATTTTTTTCCGATATAACATACTCTACGAACTGATTGCTTTAAAGAAATGTTGTTGTTTCGATAAGCGTTTGACAAAAAAGGAGTCCTCCAGCCAAATTCTTAAAAACCATTATCAGCATAGTTTTTTTTGGGTGTTATCTGTCTGTCTTCGCAACATAGTGGTGCAGAAATGGAACAATCTTCCGCTGAATGTAATCCAAAATTTTATCCAAAGCTTGCCTCGTCGTTTGCAAGGTGTTCTCACTGCCAGCGGAGGGAATACTCGGTACTGCAGTCCTTGAAATTTCTTTTGTTTCATCGAAAAGCATATCAGCGTAAAATTGTTCATTTTCATTACTTTCAATAGACTTTGAAGAACAGCTTTTTGTATTGCAGTTGTCCTACAAGGGAAAGAGGAAGATGACGTCCATTTGACGTCAATGGTTGAAGAAGCAGCCTCAGTAACTAGTGATTTTATTCAATCACCAGTAATCCCAAGTGAGTAAACATGAATTACATTTTTATTGAATCTAGAAATACCTACTCATTATCTCATTATTTATAACATCATTTCATTGTTACAGATGTAGAAGATGAAACTTGTTTGTCTCCTCCACAAAATAATTCGTGCACAACGCCGCCTATGAAATGTAAGTATCAGGAGGAATTTTTTAAAGAATTGTAAACTAATCAATTCATTCATACATTCAAAAAATCAACTTATGTTTGTTTCTGTCTTGCAGCATCGAGAAAACGAGGGGGCATTTTGCACAGTGTTGATACAACCAGGCAAGCACAGTTGACACCCCGCTGCAAAAGGTTTTATTCGATGGCGTTGAATTGGTCGGTAAAACAAATGAGGATGGGAAAGAAAATAGGCAATCTCCGGATGAGATTGGCTCAAGCAGAGAAAGTTTCTCAATCTCCAGGTTTTAATTTTTTCATATTTCTAAGTTCTTCGTTACTTTTAGTTTTTTTCGACTTTAAGGACACATCCTGACATTTTGAATTAGTTTATCGCATCCTATGATAAAAATATTCAAATTCTGGACAAAAACTAGTACAAAAGGATAGTGTTCTAAAAAAATATTACATACAATTTTACTGTTTGCGCTGTTAACTTACTAGGGTCAATAAGAGTTGATGGAGTGTTTTTAGGAATTGTACAAATTTATTATCTTCTTCTTATCTTTGTACCAAAAGTGTAATCTACAATACACTAATTAAACAGTTTTTTGCCTACGCAATATTCGTTGCAATTTAATACAGACAAATTCTAATATCTCAGCAATATTGGTTGGTGCATGATACGAATACTACTTTTGTGACAGTGTCGTGGTATAAAAAAATATTTTGACAAAGATTGTTCAATAATAAAATATAAATGGCTACCAAGCTTTTGTAGCGGAGCATGATTACACATTATTTCGCTTCAATCACATCGAATGGTACCTCCATCATCAGAATGTGATCAATTTTTGTACCACGTAATAACAGTGAGTTATAATTTGCATTTTTTTTACAATCCCAGGTAGGCATGTATACGATTGTTGCTTTTGACACAGTTGTTCACAATTAGCACCTAGGCAGTGGCTGGACAAAATTATTAACTAATAGGATCTTAAATGCAGACATAAAATAAGCTGCGTCAGAAGACGTATTATACCGTTAATGTCCACGTAAATCCGAGAAAAATGTTTCTAGGCAGCCTTGGTTAAGTGCCCTTGGTAAAAATTACTTTAATTTCTGCAGTAAACAATCTTTGAGTTGTACAAAACGTTATACCGTTTTTGCTAAATTTAAAGGCTACAGAACTTTAACATATTGGTGCTTTTTGGCATCATAAAAACGCATACCATTTACAATATCAGTAGCAGTAACACCAGTTACTTTTTATAGCTTTTGCTAGAAAAGGAACTTTCTCATTGCAATTTAGGCTGTCAAACAATATGTCGAAGAACAAAAGTAAATCTCCTGTATCTGCTGCTTCTGAGGGTAAAATGTTTACTTTGCTCCATTTTGACACCTACTTATTGACTAAACACCTGAACCATGACACCTTTATTTTATGATATCTGTTAATTTTGGGCGGATTCGTACATTTTTTTTTGTGTCTATTAAATAGAATGTTTTAATGTGTTCCCATTCTGCAACAGTGGAATTATCTTCAATTATTATTGATGACAAAACCACCATAGTACATCTCAGTTTTTCCTTTGAATTCATCCTTCTGATTCTTTAATTAAAGAATTGATCGCAGCCTGATTTGCAGATCTTTGACTGTTGTAACAACTTCAAGTCATATTTCCTGGCATTTTTTTAAGTTTATTTGATTTTGTAGAGGGACTACTACATGTGAAAGATAATAATACCGATGAAGCCCTCTGATCATAAAAACGTAAGCATGATCACCTAAACGTGTAGTCAATTTTCCAACATCTTCTAACACCAATTAAACATTCATTTCGTATATAATAAGCAGTATGCGGAAATTTATCTTACGGATGCAATTCCCCAGTTGAAGCAAGGTGTGTTTTATGGCGAGTAGCGGGGACGCTTTGATCTGGTCCACAAGGTCGTCTCTAGGACTGTTTACAGCTAGTAAAAAAACTACTTCTATATTACTATATTACTTCAAATACTAATACTCGGTGCCCTTATTAATTTTTCAACCACAGGAGACACAGATTTATGATCTTGAAATGTTATATTATGTTGATATAGTCCAAAAGAAAAATATATTTGTAATCAAAATATCGACGCAGCAGCACTGGATCGAGCGTCTGAAACATCATTCCGCCCGTTGATAATAAGACAAATTTGATATTATCGTTATCTCTTTTTTATTATCAACTTTTATACAATTTATTTCACAATAAATTAGACTGTATTGATTTAATATATAGTTCTGTTTTATACTGATTTCTAGCCGTACAAACATCTCAGTTCGCTCTTCAGTTTCGGCTATGTCTAATTTATTCAACAAAATTGCACATTTATGTGATATTAATTTAGATTCTAGTTGTAGATTTGTAATTGCATTGTAAATTTGGTTTAATGTTTAATTAGTTATAAATATTTTTGTTTTTTAAATATTTATACTTTTTAGTTGCTGTCATGAATTAGTTTAGTTAGTTTGATATTATTCCTGTAATTGGGTGTTACCTGTAGGAATAAATATTATTGTCTCTGTGATTTAATTATTATTATTATTATTATGAAACTGCGATCGGGCAGAGGCCTAAGCCTGTTGTGCCCGCGCATCTTTAATACCTACACTTTGTTATACTGATCGTAGCTACGTTTGAAACTTAAAACTGAGTCACTCAACACAACCTCCGTTTGTAAAGAATTCCACTTACCAAACACCCTGTTAACAATGTATATCTGTCTAGCTGTTGTTATAAAGTTACCTTTAACTAATTTAAAGGAATGACCCCTAGTCCGACCACGCATGTCTAGTTTAAAAAAGGACCGTATCACTGAGTTGTTGTTAGTAAGCGCTTGAAATGTTGTAATCATGTCCCCCTTACCCTTCTATCAGCCAAGGAAGGTAAGTGCATTAGGGCCAGTCTCCCTTCATATGAAGGGCGAACTCTCCCAAACGGCAAACGAGTGGCACGACGCTGTACACCCTCCAATAATGCAATATCGCCTTTCAGAGACGGTGCCCATACAGTATTGGCAAATTCTAGAACTGGTCGAACTGACGTTTTATATAAATTGATGAACATCGATATTGTAATAGCCCTAAACGTCCGACTAATAAGAAATATAATTCTATTCGCCTTCTTAACTACTTCAGCTATGTGCTCGGACCACAACAGAGAGGATGACACCATTACACCCAGGTCACGATAAGCGTCAACCTTGAATAGTTGCGTGCCATTCACATGATAATCATGCTTTGGATTTCGGCTACTATTATAGTATATAGCACGACGCATTTTGCGGAGTTAATAGGCAGCAACCATGTACACGACCAATTGGCAACCACATCTAAGTCATTTTGCAGAACAGTGAAATTGCAACTCTTATTATAGATCTTCAGGTCATCCGCATACATTACAAAAGGGGATTTCAAAGAATATTTAATGTCGGAGGTATAGATCACAAAAAGAAGGGGCCCAAGTACCGATCTCTGAGGAACTCCACTCAGCACTCTTCTCTGCATACTAAATACGTCACCCACTTTAACACTGAACAACCGATTAGAAAGAAAAGCCTCTATCCAGCGAAGAAGGTTTCCACGAACGCCAAAATGGTTGAGTTTAAATAGAAGATGTCGCAAAGGCACTCGATCGAAGGCCTTCGAGAAGTCCAAGTACAGAACATCAGTTGATTCGCCGGAATCAAGCGTCTTGGTCCAGTCCTCAAGACTACAGAGTAAATTTGTAGTAACAGACCTACCAGGCACAAATCCGTGTTGCTCTGTAGGGAGTATATTACAGTTAATCATAAACTCTATCAACACATCATAAACAATGGAATCAGCGATTTTGACTACGTGAGACGTTAAACTGACAGGTCTATAATTGTCAGCAACAAACTTATCACCCTTTTTATATATGGGTTTCACCACCGCGGACCTCCATTCAAGAGGAAGAGTCCCCGACTCAAATGACTGCTCCATTAGAATCTTTAAAGGTTGGCACAAACATTGGCACTTTTTGAGAAGACTCACGGTAATGCTATCTGGTCCAGGAGATTTGGTTATGCGCAGTTTAGATATCTTTTTAGCTATTGCTGCCTCAGAGAATTCAACGGAAGTAATAGTTGTGGAATTTGGGGGTGTCTGTACAGTAGGGAGATTAGAATTTGTGTCAATTGTAAAAACTTTAGCAAACGTGTCCGCAAACAAATTAGCGACCAATTGACTATCCTCAGTGACACGTCCACTTACGTCTCTTAGGTGAGGGGTCTTCACAGGCCCAACTAAGGAAGACCGCACGTATTTGTAAAAACATTTCACATCTTTTAAAGCAGCAATGCGCTTCTCATAGTTGCATCTGGCATCTCTTATAGTAGCAGAAACTTTGTTTGAAAACACTCTGTGTGCCTTGTAATCACTCTCGCTACCAGTGCGCTTGTAACATCGCCACAGCGCCCCCTTTTTTCTAATAAGTTTGAGAATCTGTTTGGTGATCCATGGTTTATTTGAAGACTGTTTTCTTACTACGGAAACTGTGTGTTTGGTCACCACAGAATTAAGCTGTTTCTTAAATCTAGTCCAATTGTCTTCTACAGATGGTTCCACAAGAATGGTGGACCAGTCAGTGTTGAACAGATCTCTGTTGACCAGCTCATAATTCGTAATAACCCTACAAGTAGAGGTAATCTTCCTTCATCTTTCAAAACAGATTTGCACTTCAACCTTTAACACCACGTGATCAGATTTACCAACAGGATCCAGATAATCCAAGTTTGCTAGTAACTTATCGTCCGAGGTGATAATTAGATCGAGGGTTGACGGTGTTTGGTTCGTTCTATAACGGGTCGGTTTAGTAATAATTTGCTCTAGATGACTGTTTATCAGTACATCACGCAACAACTGGGAAGGGGCGTCAAAATTAGCGTTATGATCAAGAGGCCAGGTTATGTCAGGTAAATTAAAGTCTCCCGCTATAATCAGTCTGTCGCAGCTATCGGCAATTTTTGACACAAACGTAAAGAGTTTTCTATCATCACCAATTGCAGAGTCTGGGGGTCTGTATATACATCCTAACACAAATGAGATACTACTGTTCGATAATTTGAGAAATAGTGCTTCATTATTGCCGACTTCCGAGCTTAAGATATTAATTGTGAAACTGGAACAAATCAAGTCCTCTACAAAGATACACACACCGCCACCCCTTCTGCCGTCCCGGTCGTTCCTAAAAAGAGTGTAACCGTTTATAGCCACTAATGTATCAGGAATCGCAGGGCTTAACCACGACTCTGACAACATTATAAAAGTCGGTTTCAAAGATTGCACCAGCACAGAGAAGTCGTCATATTTTGCCATCAGGGAAGCTATATTAGTGTATACTAAATTGCCAACAAAATATTTAACAGATACAGTATTTTTAAAGAACTGTGGGAAGAGAGTATTTTTATTATAATGGGAATCGAATTTTAATAGGGGTTATAAGAATTTAAAAACCTTATAAGAAAAAACCGAAAGTGTAGGATACTGCAGTAAATTACGTTTACAAAGCGGCCGTCATGGGAGTCTGAAACAGACCGGATAGATCTGTGCCATGTTCCTCTGGCAGGGAACTTAAGGCTTTTTTAATTCTCTTTTGAATTTTTTTGCATCGATTTTTCAAGTTTTTGTGCGACACAAGAGGGTAAATGTCGTGAAGCATTATAAGAACACCATAAATGTCATTAGTATATTCCCTAATAAGACTTAGAATATCCGGTTTTCCAACAGCCTTCTCAAGAAAGGCAACAGTCTCCTCGAAGGTGAGAGGGTAGTGAGCATTGTTAATTAGTTGTTCAGCGGGTGCTAGTATTTCAGATGTTGGAGTAAGGCTTTCGGTTGAATCGGAAGGTTTAATTTTTTTCCCCCCTACACTTTGGTCTGTGTCATCAAGGTTTAGCTGTGGTTGATCAGGGGGGATGAATTCAATCGAAGGTTCATCAGGGGCAGAGCGCTTCGCGGTAGTCGAAGGTGAGGGGGTAACCAGATTAGAAGTCTCCAATTGGTCGTCTAAAGCACGAGATTTACCAACAGCCAAATCCAGAGGAATCGACGAGTTGGAAGTATCCGTTTGGTCAGTGGGTTCAGTTTGGTTTGGACAGTCACTAGCAAAATGGCCTGAGACTTTACACTTGAAACAAACATCATCATAGCTAAGAAAGATCCTGTAATTCGTGTTATCGTACTTTATGACCATGGAAGAAGGGAGGTTAATAGAGTCATCAGGCTGAATGTAGATTTGCCTTCGGAAACTTAGCACATGCTTAAATTCGTCACCTTCAATACTCGCTCTTAAGAATGACATTTTCGATACTGCAGTAAAACCTAGGGTTTGAACAAGATTCTCTATAACGTTGTGGGGAACTGAAGGACATACATTTGAAAAGATAATGCGACGTGCCGGGTTCATTAGACGTCTTATGTTGACTTCAAAATCTTTAATTGTGATCACCGGATGATCAGCAACTACTTGATCAACCAACAGTTTAGAGCTCATGTATATGCAAATACGGCCATTTGAAATTCGCGAGGCAAAAATAATGTTTTTTGGTTGCACTATATTACCTATAGCGACAACGTAGTCTGTGAGTTTTAAGTCGTCGACAGCGTTCATAACTATCGCTTGTTCTTTAGCTGGGAATTGCGGCGCCGAAGTCGCCATTTTGATTTCTCGTTCGTTTAAGCTTTGTCAGTATACCGCTGCGCCGGACAGGCGAGCAATACAGACTGTTACTGTGGTCAATGCAAAAAGAGGGAGAACCTATCAGCACTTCCAAGATAAGCGAGAGACAAAAACTCAAGTACAGTAAAACCTGTCTATGCCGGAATCGCGCGGGTCCAAAATTTTTATCCGTCTTAAACAGGGTTCCGGCAGGAAACACGCCTATGACGGAAAGTAAACCTCTATAAAACGGAAATCAATTTTTATTAAATTGAATACATAGGTACATATATATAAAAGGATTATTTGAAATAGTTGTTTATGGTTATTTGCTTTTTCGCTCATTAAGATATATTTTCCATGCTTGTTCTCAATTGCAAAAGGTTGGCTACACACTCACCGCTTTGCCATTACTCTCTAATTTATTTTAGGATATGTCTTATAATTTGATACACTTGCGTTTTTTACAACCGAACTTTTGCAAATTTCTTTAACACTCAAATTTTGCTGCTTGTGTACATTAATTAAATCCATTTAGTTGTTATTGTTGGTGTTTTTTTGGGCCATTGCGAACACACAGAGACACCAATTAAATGAGAATTGAGAACAGTGATTTCCTGTTGACAAAAAATGCACCTGCAGGTCCACGAATTGAATTATATATTTTTCGTAGAAATCATCAACTTTGTTCTCGCTTCCGTTTTACACAGAGTTGGGTGCATGTACTTTGACACGTTGGGACTTACAAATATTTTCCGTTTCCGCGTTATACAGTTTCCGGCTTATACGGACCAAAATACATTAAATTGGGTATTTGAAAAAACGGGACTGCGGAAAATTTCCGCGATGAGCAGTTTTCCGCCTTCTACAGAGTCCGGCATAGACAGGTTTCACTGTACCGAATTAATGGGGAAGCATGTAATTTGCTTCCCCTTCACTAAGGGTTGAAGCTGTTTAGCACAACCAACTCTTAGATTCTACAACTTTTCGCTAGCCAAATTTAATAAAATAGCAAGAAACGAGCTCACCGGTAGAAGCAAATACGTCTGGAGAGAGGGTACACTGCTCACTCACAATTAGATTAAGTTTTAATTAAATTGTTTCAATAAATATTATTTGTTTAACATAAAAGTTTCATTTCAATCTTCACTAAAAAATGTTCATTATGGTTCAAGCTATTGTCACCCTAACAATATTTCGGTGACAATAGCTTGAATCGTAATGAACATTTTCTACTTCACTTTCACATGCTTTTATTAATAGCGATTCCTTTAAAATTCGCGCAATTTTTGATTTAGTTGGCCCCACCTCCACTGGCGGCGCGCTATTTCTATTACCATTGGTAGTACCATTGTTTAAGTATATTATAGTTGGACAACCTATACGGAGAATCACTTTCCCATGTAGAAAAGAATGAACATATATTTTTCATCTCACTCGCTTCACTGTGAAGTGGCGGTACCTTACGAAAGGAGGTAAAAATAGTCTGTAAGCACGTGATGTCGATAAGGTAGTAAACGGACGTATTAGTCAGTACGTTGTACGGGGCGCAGTCACAAAATTAGCGAACGTACGTGTTGAAGACTTTTATTGTTATTTAATTTTACAATACTATATCCTCCGTTTACGGTTTATGCATCCGTGTTGAGTTTTCACCTTGGACGTCAAGATTTTTGAGCATTTTGAACATTTTCCAATTTATAATGTTATTTAAATTTTAAAAAATAGCATAGTCCTGATCTTGTGATTTATAAATACGCTATTGAGACTTTTCGGCTTTTCGATTTCTGGCTTTTTCAACTTTAAATGTCTCAATTTTTCAATATTTCAATTTTGGGCTTTTCCAATTCTTCCATTCTTCAAATTTTCCATTTCTCGATTTTTACTTTTTGGATTTTCAATTTATTGTTAAACTTTAGATTTTTCAATTCTTCGACTGTTTTATACCTTTTTTTCGATGTTTTAATATTTCATTTTTTAAAATTCTAGGTTTTTCGATATCTCGAGTTTTCAATACTTCTATATTTCAATTTTTCAATTTTTCAAATTTTTTAATTTTAATTTTCGATTTTCCAGTTTTTCTATTTTTAAAATTTTTCGATTATTCAATTTTTTAATTTCTCAATTTATCGAATTCAGATGTTTCGTTGATTGTTCAGTTTCTCAATTTATCGATTTTTCAATTTTTAACTTTCCTTTTCGACTTACGACTCCTCAATTTCTCGATCCTTCGATTTTTCGATTTCTCGATGTCTCAGTTTTTGAATTTTTCGATGTTTCGATTTTTGGATTTCTCGGTTTCTCGATTTTTTTCTTTTGAACTTCTCAATTTCTGGATTTTCCAATTTTTTAATGTTCCGATTTTTCAATTTTTCAATTTTTTAGATTGAATTGGATTTCTCGATTCTTAAATTTTGCGATATTTTAATTGTTCAATGTTTTGAATCTTAGATTTTTCGATTTCTCGATTTTTTGACTTCTCAGTTCTTCAGTATTTAAATTTTTCAATGAAAAAATTTTGACGTTAAATTTTCAGTTTTCTGATTTCTCAATTAATCTATTTTTGATTTTCCCACTTCTCAAAGTTTCGATTTTTCAGTTCTACAATTCTTCAATTTTTCGACTTCGCAATACTTCGATTCTTTGATTTTTCGATTTTTTATTTTTGGATTTTCAGTTTTTTGTTTTTTATACATTAAATTTTTCAATTTTTCGATTGTTTTATATTTCAATTTCTCAATTTTTCAAGTTTTCCATATTTTAATTTTTAAATTTCTAGATTTTTCGGTTTCTCGATTTTTCAGTTCTTCAGTTCTTCAATTTTTCGATTATTCAGGTTTTTGATTTTTCAATTTTTCGATTTTTTAAGTTTGCGATTTTTCGACTCTGCTTTTTTGACTTTTCTGTTTCTCAATTTTTTAATTTCCTAATTTTTGGATATTTCGTTCAATTTTGTGATTTTTCAGTTTTTCGATTTCTCAATATTAACTTTTCAATTTTTAAATTATTAGTTTTTTTCGATTTTCCAATTTTTTTTTTATTTTTCGATTTTCCAATTGTTCGATGTTTCGATTTTTGACTTAACCGATTGTTCAATTTCTCGATTTTTAAATTTTTTTGATTATTTTATGTTTCGATTTCTCGATTTTACAATTTTCCCACATTTGAATTTTTCAATGTTTTAAAGTACAGTAGTCATCACTCATCAAGAACGATTATTGCTGTGCGTTCAAATGCCTACATACTGATAAGCACGTACATACAAGACGCGTTTAAGGCTGTTTTAAGTCTGCTACATTTAATTTTTGCGATTTTAAATTAAATATTTAAATGGTGGTAAATATTTTGTGATAAAATGCATTTTAGTTTCAAAGATATGTATTTAGTGATTTAACTACTGTTAATAAAAAAAATACGTAAGATGTTCATACTGAATTAATTTGGTGTTCATAGTTTGATGATAACCCATAGTTATTCTGGAGGCAAGCTAGATGACTTCTTACTTATTAATTAAAGTAGTGGTCGTTTAATTTTGTGCCTTTAAAGTGGTGGACGAAGGGACGTATATATGTTAGCCATGCAGTTCATGGACAATATACTGCGATAATATTAAATTTTTGTTACCTTAACCTTTATTTGTTTTTGTGCAAATATACGTGCTGCCACATACAGGAAACAGGTATGCACTACATATAAATATATTACATATATGTAAAGTCTTCAACACGTACGTTCGCTAATTTTGTGACTGCTCCCCGTACAACGTACTGACTAATACGTCCGTTTACTACCTTATCGACATCACGTGCTTACAGACTATTTTTACCTCCTTTCGTAAGGTACCGCCACTTCACAGTGAAGCGAGTGAGATGAAAAATATATGTTCATTCTTTTCTACATGGGAAAGTGATTCTCCGTATAGGTTGTCCAACTATAATATACTTAAACAATGGTACTACCAATGGTAATAGAAATAGCGCGCCGCCAGTGGAGGTGGGGCCAACTAAATCAAAAATTGCGCGAATTTTAAAGGAATCGCTATTAATAAAAGCATGTGAAAGTGAAGTAGAAAATGTTCATTACGATTCAAGCTATTGTCACCGAAATATTGTTAGGGTGACAATAGCTTGAACCATAATGAACATTTTTTAGTGAAGATTGAAATGAAACTTTTATGTTAAACAAATAATATTTATTGAAACAATTTAATTAAAACTTAATCTAATTGTGAGTGAGCAGTGTACCCTCTCTCCAGACGTATTTGCTTCTACCGGTGAGCTCGTTTCTTGCTATTTTATTAAATTTGGCTAGCGAAAAGTTGTAGAATCTAAGAGTTGGTTGTGCTAAACAGCTTCAACCCTTAGTGAAGGGGAAGCAAATTACATGCTTCCCCATTAATTCGGTACAGTGAAACCTGTCTATGCCGGACTCTGTAGAAGGCGGAAAACTGCTCATCGCGGAAATTTTCCGCAGTCCCGTTTTTTCAAATACCCAATTTAATGTATTTTGGTCCGTATAAGCCGGAAACTGTATAACGCGGAAACGGAAAATATTTGTAAGTCCCAACGTGTCAAAGTACATGCACCCAACTCTGTGTAAAACGGAAGCGAGAACAAAGTTGATGATTTCTACGAAAAATATATAATTCAATTCGTGGACCTGCAGGTGCATTTTTTGTCAACAGGAAATCACTGTTCTCAATTCTCATTTAATTGGTGTCTCTGTGTGTTCGCAATGGCCCAAAAAAACACCAACAATAACAACTAAATGGATTTAATTAATGTACACAAGCAGCAAAATTTGAGTGTTAAAGAAATTTGCAAAAGTTCGGTTGTAAAAAACGCAAGTGTATCAAATTATAAGACATATCCTAAAATAAATTAGAGAGTAATGGCAAAGCGGTGAGTGTGTAGCCAACCTTTTGCAATTGAGAACAAGCATGGAAAATATATCTTAATGAGCGAAAAAGCAAATAACCATAAACAACTATTTCAAATAATCCTTTTATATATATGTACCTATGTATTCAATTTAATAAAAATTGATTTCCGTTTTATAGAGGTTTACTTTCCGTCATAGGCGTGTTTCCTGCCGGAACCCTGTTTAAGACGGATAAAAATTTTGGACCCGCGCGATTCCGGCATCTGGATTCTGGATTCTTAATTTATGGGGGCTGACCGTAGCCAGCCGGCACTTAGGCCTCGTCTTTGGGCCCATTGTACCTTCCCCAAGTCCATATCAGGGTGTTTTCCCGCTCCTCTACTCGTCAAGCCATCCAACTGCTTGAATGTACTTGAGTAATGCAGAGGGTGGAAACTCCCTGATATTTGCCATACTAGGCCAGATGTCCCCTAGTATGGATTCCCTGTAGGAGGCTAGGGCTGGACACTCACGAAGAATGTGCTCAGCTGTTTCCTCTTCTTCATTGCATCCACGACAGATTGGGTCTGTTGCTACCCCTATCGTATGTAGATGTTTGTTAAACTGGTAATGTCCCGTAAGGAATCCTACCAGTTTACGCAATTTGTCCCTTGAAAGTGAGAGATAAAATTTTGTCAACTTACGGTCTGGTGTCGCCATACAAGCTCTACTATGCCGACAGCTGCTCAACGTCGCCCATATCTGCTCATGGCGTCTATGGGTATATTGCTTTACGAGTTCGTTCGAGAGGGCGACCGAAGGCGTGATTGCCGGTTCGGGTCCCCAGAAGGGCATGCGCGCGGCTCGCTTCGCCATCTCATCTGCCCTCTCGTTTCCTTCGTTGCCACTGTGTCCTTTGATCCAACAAAGTACCACACTATTCCTCTGCGTTACATACTTTAGCGTTTGTCTGCACTCCCAAACCAGCCCGGATCGAACCATACAGCTGTCCAGGGCTAGTAGTGCAGACTTGCTGTCAGTAAGTATGCGTATTGATTTGTTGCCGATTTCACGTTCAGCAATGATTCTAGCTCCCAGCATTATTCCCATCAATTCTGTTTGTAAGACAGACGTGTGGGTGCCGAGAGGTACACTGATTTGTACGTTCAGTTGTTCGGAGTAGATGCCGGCTCCTGAACCACTATCTGTTTTGGCACCATCGACATAGATATCTATGTCGGCTCGTCCTTCTGAATTATCACTCATTGATATTCTATATGTCTTCTCATATATTAATTTTGTGCCCATTCGGTCACAACCCATCCTCAACAAGGGTATTCTGTTGAACGCCTCCGTTAAGATCCGAGTGTGCTTCGTTGTGCGGCCTTGCTTGTTCCATACTCCCAGAGAGTGAAGTCTTAGAGACGTCGTCATTGCCGCTTCCTCTATGTAAAGGTTGAGAGGTGCTAAGCAAAGAAGAGTCTCCAGAGCCGCTGTGGGAGTGGTCCTCATTGCTCCTGTAACACTGAGACACGCCATTCTCTGAACGTGTTCAAGTTGCAGGGCTGTTGTTTTTTGTCTGGCTCTGGGCCACCAAACTAAAGCTCCATAGCACAGCATCGGTCTGACTATTGCCGTGTAGATCCAAAGGGCGATCTTGGGATTTAAACCCCACGACCTTCCCACCACCCTACGACATTGCCAGAGAGCCGAGCGTGCCTTTTCTACTTTATCATCTACATGCTTCTTCCAATTCAGTCGCCAGTCCAATACAACTCCCAGGTATTTGACTTCGTCCGAAAGTTGAAGCGTTGTGTTAAATATTTTTGGCATCTGTAGTGTGCCAATTTTCCTTTTCCTGGTGAACAGGATTAGTTTCGTCTTTTCTCCATTAACGGAGAGGGTATGTCTGTTGCACCATTCCTCGACTATTTTTACTGCAGCTTGCATTATCTCACATAATGTATCTGCGTTTTTTCCTGTTAGCAGAATGACTAGATCGTCCGCGTATCCAATTGTGTGGTAGCCAAGATCATTGAGGCGTCGTATCAGGCTGTCAACGACAGTATCCCACAGTACAGGAGAGAGAACTCCTCCCTGAGGACATCCCCTGTCTACAACAGCCTCGATCTCAGTGCCACCTACATTAATCATTACTTCCCTGTTCCTCAGCATACTGGCCACCCACCTACTTAGGGTGGGGTCCACGTCGTGCTTTCGTAGGGCTAGTTCTATGCTTTTGAAGGTCGTTTTATCAAACGCTCCTTCAATATCCAAAAACATTCCTAAGGTGAAGAGTTTGTTCTCCATCGCCCACTCTATACGGTTTACAACTGTGTGTAGGGCCGTATCGGTGGATCTTCCTTGGATGTAGGCATGTTGGTTCGGATGTAGAGGTTGCTTGCTCAAAGCAGTCTCCCGAATCTCTTTTTCGCTTAGTCTTTCTAGCGTTTTCAGCAAGAATGATGTTAAGCTAATTGGTCTGTAGGATTTAGCCAAGGTGTAATCTTGTCGTCCTGGCTTAGGTATAAAGATAACCTTTACTTTTCGCCATGCATTCGGTATGTAGCTGAAAGCCAGACACGCCCGAAGCATTGGCAACAAAATAGGGCGTAGTCTGCTCATTCCCCTCTGCAGGAGGGCGGGATAAATACCGTCAACTCCTGGAGATTTGTATGGGGAAAAGCTGTCCACTGCCCACTCCAGTCTTGCCTCCGTGACTACCTTTGCAGCCAGCGCCCAGTCCTTCGGGGAAGGTTGAGTACCGACTACATCCCTTTTGGAATGGGAGGTAGTCCGTGTGCTGCCTGGAAACATGGTCTGCAGCAAAAGTTCTGCGGACTCTTCTAAGGTGGCTGTAAAGGTGCCATCTTCTTTCTTTAGGAAACCTGGTTGATGTGTGTGGTCCTTCGAGAGAACTCTCTTCAGCCTTGCGGCCGAAGCAGTCGACGTTATGTCGCTGCAGAAGGATCTCCACGTTTCCCGTTTCCTCTTTCTTAATTCTTTTTTAAACTCTTTCCGGTGCTCTTTATAGGCTTCCCAGTCTTCAGTTTTCTTAGTGTTTTTTGCTCTATTGAAAAGTTTTCTTAGCCCCGATTGAAGTAGGCTGAGCCTTCGGTTCCACCATGGTGTACCTTTGCCCAGACCTTCCTTCTTTAGGGGGCAACTTTTCTCATACGCTGACATTAGAGAGTCGTTGATAATGGTCAAGGTTTTCTCTATGTCTTCTGTCGAAATGTATTCCGTTGGTATAGACTGCACGGAGGTCCCCAGTCTGTCGTCCAGTTCTTCGTTGTATAAAGCCCAGTTCGTCAGCCTAGGGTTCCTGTACGTCTTTATCTCCATGTCTATACATTTTGATGTATACATGATCCATCTATGGTCTGACACTGACGCCTCTTTAGAGACGTGCCATCCCATTATATATTGTGAGATATCCCATGTAGCCAGTGTAATATCTATTACTGACTGACTACGTGATGTTACGAAAGTTGGTTCGCAGCCTCGGTTGAGAATCTCTAGATTTGTTGATAAAAGATATTCAGCTAGTGTTCTTCCTCTATCATTAGTGTCTTTGCTCCCCCACAACAGACAGTGGGCATTCGCATCGGCACCGATGATGAGGTTTATATTTCCGGTATCACAGTGTTCCACCAAGTTCGCCATTTCCCATGTTGGACATGGTTCCTGTGCTCCCTGTGGTAAGTACACAGATGCTATTACCAGTTGCTCTTCGCCTCTTCCTATGTTACACTTAACATTTACCGCAGTCACATCCCTGGAGCTGACCTGAGGTAGGAGGACGGCTTTGATTTTCCTCGGAATGTAGACGCATGTCCTTGGAGATTCTATTGTGGTACCTGAAACAACAGTGCCATTTAAATTGCTCAACCCTGCGATCCTGGATTTTACAATCCATGGTTCTTGGATTATTGCTATAGTGTTCTGCATCTTGTCTAGACGACGACACAAAACAGTCGTCGCCATGCGACAATGCTGCAGGTTAATCTGAATGAAATTTATCTGCTGCAGCGCCATCTCTGCAACCAAAAATCCCATAATTGTCCTAGGAGACACGAGGCACATTCTCAGGCGGGCCCGCCCCCACTGGTAGAGGCTTCATCCCCTGGGGTTTCTACCTCTTCCATAGGGGTCCGCCCTTCCTGAGCCGACGCCTCGTTCTCCTTGAGTTTCAGGTTGAAAGAGGACAGCATATAATTAATTCTGCCCTCTCTCTCCCTGATTATCTTGGCCTCTTCCATCCCAAGACCAAACACAAAGAGGTTGCCTGGAGAGGCAGCCTCGGGTTTGGCCTCGCGATGGAAAAGAAGCCATTTTTTGACGTGGGCCCATTGGTTCTGACCCTCCAGGCGGCGAAGTACGACTCCTGCATCCACCGGTGGTCCCGGTATCCACAGGGTCGCCCTCACCAGCCTTGGTAGCTCAGCCAAGGGGACCACGTTAAGTTGTGCGCCCTCCCACAAGGGTGTTAGGGAGCGCACTGTTTGTTGTAGCCATTTCAGGGACAACTCGTCTTCACAGGTTATCCTTAGGACTTCCCCTGTGTACTTCATGCCCCTGAAAGTGGCTGCTTGTCTACCCGATGCCAAGCACTGGTCCAGTTGCCTGTCCAGCGCTCCCATCAGGCCCTTTTGTACTATATCCACCTGGCCAGCAGTCAGCTTACCAAGTGGATGCTGCACATCAATCACAGCTACACGGAGATGACTTGCAGCCGCCTCCCTGTAGCTCTGTTCTCTAGAGGTAGTCTCCTGCCTCCTCATCCTCTTTTGCTTCTCAGCTGCCGGAGGTGTGGAGGTTGAAGACCTCACTCTCTTCTTTGACCCTGAGGTCTTTTTCCCCGCGGGTTGTTTAGGGTTGGCTATCGTAGCCTGCCCTTTACCCTTGAGGTTTATCCCGGAGGAGGATGGACCCGGTTTCGGCGGGTCGGTATTCGCCGCCTCCGCCTGCAAACGAGCCTTCCTCCGCCTTTTTACCTCAGCCCCGCAGATTCGCTTCCTCCTAGGAGGCTGCGACCCCACATTGGCTGGGTTTCCTGTTTGAGGTGCACCCGAAGGCACTTCCTCAGTGGTTTTTTTATTGTTTTCGATTTCCATAATCTGGATTTTGATTTCGTCCTCCTGCGTCCCCACCCACCACGGAGTCCAACAAGGGGACGCCGAACTTCGACGTCAGGGCTAGCAGAAGGATATAGCCCCCAGGGAAGCTCATCCTGCAGTACGCAGCCTCAACTAGTGAGGTTACTCGTGCTCAGACTACACTTCCCCCAAGGACTCACCCTGTCGGCGGTCTGACCCGACGACACAGCCGATTGATCTGAGATGGGTTAGTCTCGACCTCCCGTTTTGGTGGAAATCCAGGCCAAAGAGGCGTGTTGCCCAGCCTTGGTGACACACTGCACCAAGGGGGGCTCAACCTCCAGGATTCCTTCATCCCACCTTACGGGTCTCCACGCACGGCACAAACACGCGGGAGCTTGTCCGCGGGGCTGTTTTGACGACCCCACACCAGGGGTTTAATCCCGGGGGGGCACGTTTATTTCCAGCCCTCCTCTACTGAACCGCCTTCGCGGCCGTCTAAGCCGACAACCACCAAGGCATGTCCAGGCAAGACGAGCCTCAGCCCTAACCTACATATCTGGAGAAGGGAAAAATCCAGGTCGGACTTCCACCACCCCCAAGAGTGTTTAGTTCCCGGGGGCATATCCGCCCTCCCCAGACCCCCCTTCCCCAGACAATGCCGGTCTCCCCCTATCCGCAACACTGGGGACGCGCCTGATAGGTAACTCAACCCACAGGATTCCGGCATAGACAGGTTTTACTGTACTTGAGTTTTTGTCTCTCGCTTATCTTGGAAGTGCTGATAGGTTCTCCCTCTTTTTGCATTGACCACAGTAACAGTCTGTATTGCTCGCCTGTCCGGCGCAGCGGTATACTGACAAAGCTTAAACGAACGAGAAATCAAAATGGCGACTTCGGCGCCGCAATTCCCAGCTAAAGAACAAGCGATAGTTATGAACGCTGTCGACGACTTAAAACTCACAGACTACGTTGTCGCTATAGGTAATATAGTGCAACCAAAAAACATTATTTTTGCCTCGCGAATTTCAAATGGCCGTATTTGCATATACATGAGCTCTAAACTGTTGGTTGATCAAGTAGTTGCTGATCATCCGGTGATCACAATTAAAGATTTTGAAGTCAACATAAGACGTCTAATGAACCCGGCACGTCGCATTATCTTTTCAAATGTATGTCCTTCAGTTCCCCACAACGTTATAGAGAATCTTGTTCAAACCCTAGGTTTTACTGCAGTATCGAAAATGTCATTCTTAAGAGCGAGTATTGAAGGTGACGAATTTAAGCATGTGCTAAGTTTCCGAAGGCAAATCTACATTCAGCCTGATGACTCTATTAACCTCCCTTCTTCCATGGTCATAAAGTACGATAACACGAATTACAGGATCTTTCTTAGCTATGATGATGTTTGTTTCAAGTGTAAAGTCTCAGGCCATTTTGCTAGTGACTGTCCAAACCAAACTGAACCCACTGACCAAACGGATACTTCCAACTCGTCGATTCCTCTGGATTTGGCTGTTGGTAAATCTCGTGCTTTAGACGACCAATTGGAGACTTCTAATCTGGTTACCCCCTCACCTTCGACTACCGCGAAGCGCTCTGCCCCTGATGAACCTTCGATTGAATTCATCCCCCCTGATCAACCACAGCTAAACCTTGATGACACAGACCAAAGTGTAGGGGGGAAAAAAATTAAACCTTCCGATTCAACCGAAAGCCTTACTCCAACATCTGAAATACTAGCACCCGCTGAACAACTAATTAACAATGCTCACTACCCTCTCACCTTCGAGGAGACTGTTGCCTTTCTTGAGAAGGCTGTTGGAAAACCGGATATTCTAAGTCTTATTAGGGAATATACTAATGACATTTATGGTGTTCTTATAATGCTTCACGACATTTACCCTCTTGTGTCGCACAAAAACTTGAAAAATCGATGCAAAAAAATTCAAAAGAGAATTAAAAAAGCCTTAAGTTCCCTGCCAGAGGAACATGGCACAGATCTATCCGGTCTGTTTCAGACTCCCATGACGGCCGCTTTGTAAACGTAATTTACTGCAGTATCCTACACTTTCGGTTTTTTCTTATAAGGTTTTTAAATTCTTATAACCCCTATTAAAATTCGATTCCCATTATAATAAAAATACTCTCTTCCCACAGTTCTTTAAAAATACTGTATCTGTTAAATATTTTGTTGGCAATTTAGTATACACTAATATAGCTTCCCTGATGGCAAAATATGACGACTTCTCTGTGCTGGTGCAATCTTTGAAACCGACTTTTATAATGTTGTCAGAGTCGTGGTTAAGCCCTGCGATTCCTGATACATTAGTGGCTATAAACGGTTACACTCTTTTTAGGAACGACCGGGACGGCAGAAGGGGTGGCGGTGTGTGTATCTTTGTAGAGGACTTGATTTGTTCCAGTTTCACAATTAATATCTTAAGCTCGGAAGTCGGCAATAATGAAGCACTATTTCTCAAATTATCGAACAGTAGTATCTCATTTGTGTTAGGATGTATATACAGACCCCCAGACTCTGCAATTGGTGATGATAGAAAACTCTTTACGTTTGTGTCAAAAATTGCCGATAGCTGCGACAGACTGATTATAGCGGGAGACTTTAATTTACCTGACATAACCTGGCCTCTTGATCATAACGCTAATTTTGACGCCCCTTCCCAGTTGTTGCGTGATGTACTGATAAACAGTCATCTAGAGCAAATTATTACTAAACCGACCCGTTATAGAACGAACCAAACACCGTCAACCCTCGATCTAATTATCACCTCGGACGATAAGTTACTAGCAAACTTGGATTATCTGGATCCTGTTGGTAAATCTGATCACGTGGTGTTAAAGGTTGAAGTGCAAATCTGTTTTGAAAGATGAAGGAAGATTACCTCTACTTGTAGGGTTATTACGAATTATGAGCTGGTCAACAGAGATCTGTTCAACACTGACTGGTCCACCATTCTTGTGGAACCATCTGTAGAAGACAATTGGACTAGATTTAAGAAACAGCTTAATTCTGTGGTGACCAAACACACAGTTTCCGTAGTAAGAAAACAGTCTTCAAATAAACCATGGATCACCAAACAGATTCTCAAACTTATTAGAAAAAAGGGGGCGCTGTGGCGATGTTACAAGCGCACTGGTAGCGAGAGTGATTACAAGGCACACAGAGTGTTTTCAAACAAAGTTTCTGCTACTATAAGAGATGCCAGATGCAACTATGAGAAGCGCATTGCTGCTTTAAAAGATGTGAAATGTTTTTACAAATACGTGCGGTCTTCCTTAGTTGGGCCTGTGAAGACCCCTCACCTAAGAGACGTAAGTGGACGTGTCACTGAGGATAGTCAATTGGTCGCTAATTTGTTTGCGGACACGTTTGCTAAAGTTTTTACAATTGACACAAATTCTAATCTCCCTACTGTACAGACACCCCCAAATTCCACAACTATTACTTCCGTTGAATTCTCTGAGGCAGCAATAGCTAAAAAGATATCTAAACTGCGCATAACCAAATCTCCTGGACCAGATAGCATTACCGTGAGTCTTCTCAAAAAGTGCCAATGTTTGTGCCAACCTTTAAAGATTCTAATGGAGCAGTCATTTGAGTCGGGGACTCTTCCTCTTGAATGGAGGTCCGCGGTGGTGAAACCCATATATAAAAAGGGTGATAAGTTTGTTGCTGACAATTATAGACCTGTCAGTTTAACGTCTCACGTAGTCAAAATCGCTGATTCCATTGTTTATGATGTGTTGATAGAGTTTATGATTAACTGTAATATACTCCCTACAGAGCAACACGGATTTGTGCCTGGTAGGTCTGTTACTACAAATTTACTCTGTAGTCTTGAGGACTGGACCAAGACGCTTGATTCCGGCGAATCAACTGATGTTCTGTACTTGGACTTCTCGAAGGCCTTCGATCGAGTGCCTTTGCGACATCTTCTATTTAAACTCAACCATTTTGGCGTTCGTGGAAACCTTCTTCGCTGGATAGAGGCTTTTCTTTCTAATCGGTTGTTCAGTGTTAAAGTGGGTGACGTATTTAGTATGCAGAGAAGAGTGCTGAGTGGAGTTCCTCAGAGATCGGTACTTGGGCCCCTTCTTTTTGTGATCTATACCTCCGACATTAAATATTCTTTGAAATCCCCTTTTGTAATGTATGCGGATGACCTGAAGATCTATAATAAGAGTTGCAATTTCACTGTTCTGCAAAATGACTTAGATGTGGTTGCCAATTGGTCGTGTACATGGTTGCTGCCTATTAACTCCGCAAAATGCGTCGTGCTATATACTATAATAGTAGCCGAAATCCAAAGCATGATTATCATGTGAATGGCACGCAACTATTCAAGGTTGACGCTTATCGTGACCTGGGTGTAATGGTGTCATCCTCTCTGTTGTGGTCCGAGCACATAGCTGAAGTAGTTAAGAAGGCGAATAGAATTATATTTCTTATTAGTCGGACGTTTAGGGCTATTACAATATCGATGTTCATCAATTTATATAAAACGTCAGTTCGACCAGTTCTAGAATTTGCCAATACTGTATGGGCACCGTCTCTGAAAGGCGATATTGCATTATTGGAGGGTGTACAGCGTCGTGCCACTCGTTTGCCGTTTGGGAGAGTTCGCCCTTCATATGAAGGGAGACTGGCCCTAATGCACTTACCTTCCTTGGCTGATAGAAGGGTAAGGGGGACATGATTACAACATTTCAAGCGCTTACTAACAACAACTCAGTGATACGGTCCTTTTTTAAACTAGACATGCGTGGTCGGACTAGGGGTCATTCCTTTAAATTAGTTAAAGGTAACTTTATAACAACAGCTAGACAGATATACATTGTTAACAGGGTGTTTGGTAAGTGGAATTCTTTACAAACGGAGGTTGTGTTGAGTGACTCAGTTTTAAGTTTCAAACGTAGCTACGATCAGTATAACAAAGTGTAGGTATTAAAGATGCGCGGGCACAACAGGCTTAGGCCTCTGCCCGATCGCAGTTTCATAATAATAATAATAATAATTAAATCACAGAGACAATAATATTTATTCCTACAGGTAACACCCAATTACAGGAATAATATCAAACTAACTAAACTAATTCATGACAGCAACTAAAAAGTATAAATATTTAAAAAACAAAAATATTTATAACTAATTAAACATTAAACCAAATTTACAATGCAATTACAAATCTACAACTAGAATCTAAATTAATATCACATAAATGTGCAATTTTGTTGAATAAATTAGACATAGCCGAAACTGAAGAGCGAACTGAGATGTTTGTACGGCTAGAAATCAGTATAAAACAGAACTATATATTAAATCAATACAGTCTAATTTATTGTGAAATAAATTGTATAAAAGTTGATAATAAAAAAGAGATAACGATAATATCAAATTTGTCTTATTATCAACGGGCGGAATGATGTTTCAGACGCTCGATCCAGTGCTGCTGCGTCGATATTTTGATTACAAATATATTTTTCTTTTGGACTATATCAACATAATATAACATTTCAAGATCATAAATCTGTGTCTCCTGTGGTTGAAAAATTAATAAGGGCACCGAGTATTAGTATTTGAAGTAATATAGTAATATAGAAGTAGTTTTTTTACTAGCTGTAAACAGTCCTAGAGACGACCTTGTGGACCAGATCAAAGCGTCCCCGCTACTCGCCATAAAACACACCTTGCTTCAACTGGGGAATTGCATCCGTAAGATAAATTTCCGCATACTGCTTATTATATACGAAATGAATGTTTAATTGGTGTTAGAAGATGTTGGAAAATTGACTACACGTTTAGGTGATCATGCTTACGTTTTTATGATCAGAGGGCTTCATCGGTATTATTATCTTTCACATGTAGTAGTCCCTCTACAAAATCAAATAAACTTAAAAAAATGCCAGGAAATATGACTTGAAGTTGTTACAACAGTCAAAGATCTGCAAATCAGGCTGCGATCAATTCTTTAATTAAAGAATCAGAAGGATGAATTCAAAGGAAAAACTGAGATGTACTATGGTGGTTTTGTCATCAATAATAATTGAAGATAATTCCACTGTTGCAGAATGGGAACACATTAAAACATTCTATTTAATAGACACAAAAAAAAATGTACGAATCCGCCCAAAATTAACAGATATCATAAAATAAAGGTGTCATGGTTCAGGTGTTTAGTCAATAAGTAGGTGTCAAAATGGAGCAAAGTAAACATTTTACCCTCAGAAGCAGCAGATACAGGAGATTTACTTTTGTTCTTCGACATATTGTTTGACAGCCTAAATTGCAATGAGAAAGTTCCTTTTCTAGCAAAAGCTATAAAAAGTAACTGGTGTTACTGCTACTGATATTGTAAATGGTATGCGTTTTTATGATGCCAAAAAGCACCAATATGTTAAAGTTCTGTAGCCTTTAAATTTAGCAAAAACGGTATAACGTTTTGTACAACTCAAAGATTGTTTACTGCAGAAATTAAAGTAATTTTTACCAAGGGCACTTAACCAAGGCTGCCTAGAAACATTTTTCTCGGATTTACGTGGACATTAACGGTATAATACGTCTTCTGACGCAGCTTATTTTATGTCTGCATTTAAGATCCTATTAGTTAATAATTTTGTCCAGCCACTGCCTAGGTGCTAATTGTGAACAACTGTGTCAAAAGCAACAATCGTATACATGCCTACCTGGGATTGTAAAAAAAATGCAAATTATAACTCACTGTTATTACGTGGTACAAAAATTGATCACATTCTGATGATGGAGGTACCATTCGATGTGATTGAAGCGAAATAATGTGTAATCATGCTCCGCTACAAAAGCTTGGTAGCCATTTATATTTTATTATTGAACAATCTTTGTCAAAATATTTTTTTATACCACGACACTGTCACAAAAGTAGTATTCGTATCATGCACCAACCAATATTGCTGAGATATTAGAATTTGTCTGTATTAAATTGCAACGAATATTGCGTAGGCAAAAAACTGTTTAATTAGTGTATTGTAGATTACACTTTTGGTACAAAGATAAGAAGAAGATAATAAATTTGTACAATTCCTAAAAACACTCCATCAACTCTTATTGACCCTAGTAAGTTAACAGCGCAAACAGTAAAATTGTATGTAATATTTTTTTAGAACACTATCCTTTTGTACTAGTTTTTGTCCAGAATTTGAATATTTTTATCATAGGATGCGATAAACTAATTCAAAATGTCAGGATGTGTCCTTAAAGTCGAAAAAAACTAAAAGTAACGAAGAACTTAGAAATATGAAAAAATTAAAACCTGGAGATTGAGAAACTTTCTCTGCTTGAGCCAATCTCATCCGGAGATTGCCTATTTTCTTTCCCATCCTCATTTGTTTTACCGACCAATTCAACGCCATCGAATAAAACCTTTTGCAGCGGGGTGTCAACTGTGCTTGCCTGGTTGTATCAACACTGTGCAAAATGCCCCCTCGTTTTCTCGATGCTGCAAGACAGAAACAAACATAAGTTGATTTTTTGAATGTATGAATGAATTGATTAGTTTACAATTCTTTAAAAAATTCCTCCTGATACTTACATTTCATAGGCGGCGTTGTGCACGAATTATTTTGTGGAGGAGACAAACAAGTTTCATCTTCTACATCTGTAACAATGAAATGATGTTATAAATAATGAGATAATGAGTAGGTATTTCTAGATTCAATAAAAATGTAATTCATGTTTACTCACTTGGGATTACTGGTGATTGAATAAAATCACTAGTTACTGAGGCTGCTTCTTCAACCATTGACGTCAAATGGACGTCATCTTCCTCTTTCCCTTGTAGGACAACTGCAATACAAAAAGCTGTTCTTCAAAGTCTATTGAAAGTAATGAAAATGAACAATTTTACGCTGATATGCTTTTCGATGAAACAAAAGAAATTTCAAGGACTGCAGTACCGAGTATTCCCTCCGCTGGCAGTGAGAACACCTTGCAAACGACGAGGCAAGCTTTGGATAAAATTTTGGATTACATTCAGCGGAAGATTGTTCCATTTCTGCACCACTATGTTGCGAAGACAGACAGATAACACCCAAAAAAAACTATGCTGATAATGGTTTTTAAGAATTTGGCTGGAGGACTCCTTTTTTGTCAAACGCTTATCGAAACAACAACATTTCTTTAAAGCAATCAGTTCGTAGAGTATGTTATATCGGAAAAAAATTACGGGGTGACCCGAATTTTATGCTCGGCAGTGTATATTTTTTATCGCTCATTACTTATTACTGATGACACTTTGTAATACAATTGTAATTGTTTGTACATACCTGCTGATAAACAAATATTCGGAAAAGCATCTCTACGAAGTCCCCGTCTTGTTCCAGGAACTTTGAAATCGGTAGAAAAATGTCTATCACACACATATTTGTTATAGAGTTCGCTTGGTTCCATGGAACTAAAAAGAGGCGCGTTGACATTTTCAATCCATTTTTTCAGCAGCTGTTCCTCTTTGGGAAAACGATGCCTTTTGGACACCTTGTCATCGCAGCCCGGCACACTACATTTATTTTTGTAAATAATCGTACCCTCCATTTCGCTAATCCCTGAAAATAATTCTCTATAGGTATTGATATATTTTTAAATAATATACTAAATGACAAAACAAACCTGAATGAACACATAGAAAAAAAGTACATTTTGTTACCTTACTGGAGTCATAACTTCATCAAGTTACAACATTGTCTTCTCGTTTGCTTACAATTCGTATTAAACACACACAACATGATTAGTTGTTACCCTAACAGTATTCAGTACCTGCAAAGGTGTTTTTGCCTAAATTACTGATATGGTGATGACACCTTTCATATATACCATTGTATATATGTATTATTAGTCAAAAAAGTAGTTTTTCTATGTGTTCGGTTTCTCTTGTCAAGTATTATGATAATTATAACTTACCAAAATATACCAAATACGAGTGCAAAACTATTATCTGCTTGTAGAATATAAACTCAAGAAAGCTTAGAATTCGAAAGTTCAAGTGTTCAAAACGAAATCACAAGACGAAAAGACAAAATACCGTTCAGTAGAACTTTCTCCAAATTTGCTTGTTTAAAATGATTCATCAACCAAAATCGACATGCGTATTGCTCACTGTGCAATTTTAATTAGCAACAGCGCCCCATATCGGACGCCAGAGTAACATTTAGTAGAGACGCAAACCACTGAAATTTTGTTTGCGCTCTCTCCATAAGACTTTCTTGTCTAAAGTGTGTGGTCTGTGGTCATATGGTGAATACAATGACCGAAAACCATAGATGTTAAATTAAGTTACCTAGATACCCGACTACCTAACCCTGCGCTGCAGAGAGAAGTGAAGCTTCAAGGTCGAGTGGCCGCCATTTGTCAGAAAGGCAAAACATTGCTGTCAATGTATGATCGCTTGGTAATATATTAGGAAAATAGTGCTAAATACAGGGTGTTATTGAAATACATGGAAACAAAAAATCTGGTGAATGTAGGGAACCTAAGAAGTCAAATGAACGTTTGTTGTTTTAGTAAAATTTTGAAAGGAAAATTTAACCCCTATCCAAACATTCATTCCTCCACTGATAAATAATGGTTTCACGAAAAAATGTGAAACCTAGTAACTGAAAACTGCCGAGGTGTAACTACTGTTGCTATTAATTTATTGCTAGCAACAAATAAACAATGACAATAATTAATGAACTGACAATTAAAACTTCAAAATCATAATTTAATCGACCATAAAATGAAACAAAACGTAACGTATGCAACTAGAGCAAGTTTTCAAAATGTCCACTACCATTTCGTATACACGCTTCCGCACGTCTAATCAATGATTGTTGCCTTGTTCATGTAGAGTTCTCCACACCAGAAAAGGTGAAACTCCCACTCGGTAAGACAATCGTCTAATGCTTATACCTGGATCGTTTTCAACGACATTCAAAATTTCTTCTTCGGCATCAAGTGTCCGTTCTGTCCTTTCACGACCACGATCACTAAAACGAGGTTGAAATTTCCCATTTTCTCGTAGACGCTCAACAACGTTAGCAAATGTTTTATGATTTGGCAATCTTCGTTCGGGAAATGCTTCTTGGTATAAACGTCGAGCTTCCAAGGAGTTTCTTAAGGCTTGTCCATACATCAGAACCATGTCAGTCATTTCAGAATTAGAAAAATTCATTTTGTTCTTCCAAAAAATTGCAAAAAAGCCAGTAAATTGTGTAGTGACCCTTTCACTGAAAGTGATTATTTGGTGCGTCCTGGCACGTATTTACTGCTTAGGTATTTTTTTAATTTTAATGACTTCTGATTTATGTAAGAATTGGAAAACTATTTTAATTATTTTTCCTCAATAACGTAACATTTGTAGTATATTTTAAGTTATATGTACTTTTGTTGTATGTCAGGATTGGCAAGCTAACAATAAAATGTGCATCTGATTTCCTTAGAACAAATAAATCATATTTTACCCTTACTTTCACCATTACCGTAATACGATTCTACAGTATTTTGCCTCTTTGACAAATGGCCGCCATAGGCTTCACTTTACGCGACGCAGTTGCGCATCTAGTAGAGTATAAGGTTAAAATCTATGCCGAAACGGCAACTATGGACGAAGCGGCACAATATTGCGAACTACTGAAGTAAACTGATGGGAGTCGCAGAACGTAAAAGTGCACGTCTCTAGTAATTACATACAATTTTTAGCCTTGTAACTGAAATAAGGAATATACATATAAAAATTTTATGTAATTACTAATTACTGCGAAATATGTAGACCAATATGAATAGAACACGTTGAATATCACTGCGATGTGCGTTTGATCGGTGCCTACTTTGAAATTGTATGGATTTAAAAACGCACCAAATTGCTTGTTGGAGAAACCAATAATAAAAGAACAACACTGTTACATAATTTAAAATTTACATTTATTTAAAACATAAAAATGAATTGGCATGTTTTCTTAATTCAGCATTTCACTTATACATTTTTTCATTACCAACATTTTCTTATTCTCTTTAAAATTACCTTACCAAAATTCATGTTTTCGAAAAACATGTGAAAAAACAATTGAGGAAAACAATAAATATCCTAGCATAAAATCGATAATATTAACACGTAATGAGCATAATATAACAAACAAAGTTTTCAAATGACTATTTTAAATTTGTGTTGTGAAATAATATATCTACTTGCTAACGCTATTCAATCCCTCAAATTAATTTATAAAAGGTATCTACATTCGCCAAAGTTGCTTCTAAGTTGACAGACATAAATAACTGTACGTTAGTTAAGGTATATTGAAATTTTTCAAAATCCAGGAACAAAATATTTAATTGATTGCAAATCTGACATTTAGACATGAAATGGGACAGGGCATGGAAAATCGAATCACTTAGAAACCAAAGTTAACATCTTGAGAATTAAAAAATATATTTCACGAAAGCGCATTTTAATACTAAAAGTCAAAATAAGTTTAAATAAGAATATTTATTTTCCAAAATATAGCTCTTTTTTATTAATGGATGTACAATCATTTTCTCAAGTGTTGTGAAAACTAATTTTTCAATTTTTAAATTTAAATTAGATGCTTTCTAAAATACGCATATACACGTAGACAATGTTGAACAGAACAGTGAATAACAACATAAAATCTGCAAATAAAATTTAGTTACGTTTACTTATGCATGATTCGATACCTATTTATCTACTATTTTTCTTTTTGGTTGCTATGTTGTAAAGTCATATACGTTTCACGGTTATAACTTGTGCTTTCCTATTAAGACTAGAGATTCCCTTATTAAAAAAAGTATATTTCTTGCATAGGTATTGTTACGAAATACACCGTTACGCCGCCCCAGTACGACGCCTATGGCCGTCGAGAGCTTTCTGGACGTACGCACGGCGCTGATGGGTGAATCATCACTGCTGACGGTGTCGACGGCCTAGAGGCGGGCGCATAAAGACAGATCTGGAGCCGTCTCGAAGCAGCGTCCAGGGGAGTCGCGAAGCGGAGTCGCGATGGATGTTCGTGAAGGATCTCGATCAGAGAATATGAGTTTAAATAGAGCCGACCGTAGGTAATGGATTCATTCATCCAATGAAGACAGTCGAGAGCGCCGGAATAATTTCTGTACATATTCGTTGCTATAGATAGTGTTGTAATTCCAACTAAAGAAATAAATTTTTTGAGTTTTACCAACGCCCGATTTATTATTCGCCCGTCAATCGTAACACTGGTGTCAGGAGTGGGATTAATTGTGAAATAAATCGGGATTCGAATTTGTGTTGGTGCTACTAGGGGAGACCGGAACAAAGTGAACTTTCGAGAAAATTCTCTCGCGCGACGTCCGTCAAGACTCTAGAAGTTTCTAGAAGAAAATTTTATGCCGACTACCACAAGAGCGCAAACAGCCAACATGGAGGAACAACTGACCAAAATGGTGAAAATGTTGAGCGAAAATCAAAGAATAATGGAAGAAAATAGAAAAGAAGATCGAAGAATAATGGAAGAAAATCAAAGAATAATGGAAGAAAATAGAAAAGAAGATCGAAGAATAATGGAAGACAATCGAAGAATAATGGAAGAAAATCAAAGAATAATGGAAGAAAGTAGAAAAGAAGATCGAAGAATAATGGAAGAAAATCTAAAAGCTATGCAAACTACACTTTTGAACAGCCGAAGTGAAATCCTCCAAGTCATGCGAAATGAAGTGGACGAGGTGAGAAATGAAATGGAAAACAAGATCAAGGAGCTCGAAGAAAGGTTGCAAACACCACGACCTACAATTACGACCCCTGCAGAATTCAGTCCGGTGAGAGTTCAACCCCCTATTTTCGATGGGCAGACGTCGTGGACTACTTATAAGAAGCAATTTGAAGCTGCGGCCTTGTCGAATAGCTGGAATGACCAACAGAAAGCGACCGCTTTGGTAGTAGCACTACGAGGTGCGGCCCTGGAGATTCTACAGACATTATCAGAAGAGAACCAGAAGGACTATACCGCCTTGACGACCGCCCTTGAACTCAGATTTGGAAATGAACACCTCCGGCAAGTTTTCGTAGCGCAGCTTAAATCTAGGATTCAGAAGAGTAGTGAATCTCTTCAGGAGTTTGCGGCTGATGTTAAACGCTTGGTACACCTCGCCTATCCTGAAGCTCCGCAAGACTTCCAAGACAGACTGGCAGCAGAAACCTTCGTAAACGGCGTAAGAGATAGTGAGGTAAGAAGAGTCCTGCAAATCTCCGGGTTCAAGAAACCATCCGAGGCGCTGATTCGAGCGTTAGAAGTGGACGCCGCATACAACAGCCCACCTCGTTCCAACGTTAAGATACGAGGCATCGGGGTTGAGGGCGAAGTAAACCCTATTCAAGAGAGTCTCGACAAAATGAGCGACAACTTTGAGAAACTCGCCCGCGAAATAATTGCCGAAATCAAGACGGGCAGTTCTAGACAACATGGAGGGCGCCTAGAATGTTACAGGTGTGGGCGTCAAGGGCATATTAGGAGGGATTGCCGTGTTAGATCGCCAGCGCCGATGAGGAGATCGCAGCCGCGACCTCCTCTACATCAGGAGCAGGAAAACTAAAGGCAGTCGGTACCTCGGGGCGCGTACTGGCTGCTAAAAGAGAAGCCCCAACGACTATAATGGTTAGAAGCATCGCGGGGAGCGTCGACAGTCCGACAATCAGCGGAAAAATCAATGGACGGGAATCGAAGATCATCATCGACACAGGAGCCGAAGTGTCCGCTGCACGCAGATCCAGGTTACAAAATTGCCAGATTAAATCAGTATGTGCCGCCACGAATGTGAAGACGGTCACAGGAGAAACAACACCGGTTCTGGGTACAGCGGTGGTGAATGTAGAGCTCGGTCGACTCCGAATAAAGCATGAAGTTCTGGTGGCGGAAATCGCTGACGATTTCATTTTGGGTATGGACCTAATCAGCCGGTATGGTTTAATGATCGATCCAGAACAGAAAATTCTGCGTTTTGGAGCCGAAGAATTTGTGCTGGGACGTCCGAATGTGGAAGGTGCAACGGTCAGACTAGTGGTCTGTCAGACAACGAAGGTAGATGGTAATGCAGAAGTCATCGTCCCCGCCAGAGTAGAGACGAACCCCGGATACAGTTTGGGGATGGTGCAGCCGGCACGTGACTCGACCCACAAGCTCCTGATCGCGAGCACCCTAGTCAAAACCGATCGTGACATACCTTTACGTGTGGCAAACGTGTTTCCCAATGCAGTCAATATTAGAAAAGGGGAGATTATCGGAATGTGTGAGCCAGTCGCCCGAGTATTGAACTGCGAGGAAGAAGACGTTGAAAATGAGTCTAAGGAAGGGGATACCAAAGGCTTGGAGGTCAACTGGGACCAGCTGTCTGCTCGTGAGAGAAAACTGGCCAAAGGACTCATTCGTAGGCACCGTAATGTTTTCGCCTCAGAGGAGGAACCATTCGGGAAGACCAACATCGTAGAACACCGAATAAACACTGGTGACACGCAACCGATCCGTCAGGCTCCTCGAAGACTACCCCTAGCCAAACAAGAAGAAGCTACAAGACTCGTGGACAACATGTTGAGAGATGGGGTAATTGAAGAATCCAACAGCGCGTCGTCATCTCCAGTAGTCTTGGTCACCAAGAAGGACGGGACTACCCGATTTTGCGTCGATTACAGGAAACTGAACGACGTGACGAAGAAAGACAGTTACCCCCTTCCTCGAATAGACGATACCTTGACGACCTTATCCGGCTCGGCGTGGTTTTCAACCTTGGACTTGAAGAGTGGCTACTGGCAAGTAGGCTTGCACCCGGACGACAAAGAAAAGACTGCGTTCTCCACCGGAAGTGGCCTCTATCACTTCACCGTTATGCCCTTCGGATTATGTAATGCGCCAGCAACATTCGAGCGGCTGATGGAGATGGTGCTGAAAGGATTGACATGGAAGACTTGTCTGGTATACCTCGACGACGTCATGATTATGGCCATCTGAAGAATCTCGAGGAGGTGCTAGAACGAATGGAAAACGCTCGTTTGAAACTAAATCCCAAGAAATGCTCACTCTTCCAGAAACGAGTCGAGTTCCTGGGCCATATCGTGTCGGAGAAAGGAATAGAAACCAACCCGACGAAAGTTCTTGCTATCCGGGATTGGCCCATACCAAGAGACAAGCATGAACTACGAAGCTTCTTGGGACTCTGCACATATTACCGACGATTTGTAGAAGGGTATGCCGACATCGCAGCACCGTTACACCAACTGACGGAGCAGAAGGCGACTTTCAAGTGGAGCAGTACATGTGAGATGGCCTTTAAGAGACTGAAGACGGCTTTGTGCACCAGCCCCATTTTGGCTTACCCCAGGGACAAAGGAATGTTCGTCCTCGATACCGATGCGAGTAACTCTGGAGTTGGGGCCGTATTGTCGCAGATACAAGATGGGGAGGAAAGGGTTATCGAATATTTTAGTAAATTACATTCCAAACCAGAGAGAAATTACTGTGCCACAAGGAAGGAACTGCTAGCCATTGTCAAAGCCGTCAACCACTTCCACAAGTATCTATACGGACAGGAGTTTCTGATCAGGACCGACCACGCTGCCCTCTCGTGGCTACTACGAATAAAGAATCCCGAGGGCCAAGTAGCGCGTTGGCTGGAAAGACTACAGCAGTACCACTTTAGGATCAAACACCGAGCGGGTCGACTTCACAACAACGCTGACGCTTTGTCAAGACGTCCGTGCGGAGAGTGCAAGCACTGCGACAGAATCGACGCCGAAGAAGGGAACCTGCCCGTTCGTCGAACGATTTTTGAGCAAGATGAAGAATGGACAACGGCGCGGCTAAAGCGTGAACAAGAAGCAGACGACATAATCGGGCCAATACTAAAGTGGAAGGAGGAAGGAGTCGAACGACCCGGCTGGGCAGAATTGTCCGACCAATCTCCCAGTTTGAAGGCGTTATGGGCCCAATGGGATTCCTTGGTCATGGAAAATGGGCTCTTGAAGCGGAAGTGGGAGAGTCCTGATGGGCGTACCTCTAAGACGATGCTGGTACTCCCCAAGGTAAAGGTTTCCAAGGTCTTAGAGGAAGTTCATGCCGGAACATCTGGAGCCCACTTCGGAGTGAACAAGACTTTGTCGAAAATCCGGGAGAGGTTTTATTGGGTAGGCTATCGTGACGACGTCGAAAGTTGGTGTCGCAAGTGTACGACGTGTGCGGCCAGCCAAGGTCCTCATACCAGGGCGAGGGGAAAAATGAAGAAATATAATGTTGGGGCACCTTTCGAAAGAATCGCCATCGATGTGGCCGGTCCGTTGCCTGTAACAAACGACGGCAACAAGTTTATCCTGGTGGCTAGCGACTACTTCAGCAAGTGGCCAGATGCCTATGCCATTCCAAATCAGGAAGCCGTCACGGTCGCGAAAGTACTGGTTGACAATTGGATCAGTAGATTTGGCGTCCCCTTGGAACTTCACTCAGACCAGGGACGCAATTTCGAATCCAACGTCTTCCAAAGAGTGATGCAGCTACTGGGAATACGCAAGACCAGGACAACGCCACTACACCCACAGTCCGACGGCATGGTGGAAAGGTTCAATCGGACTATGGAGCAACATCTTTCGAAAGTGGTAGAAGAGCACCAAAGGGATTGGGACCAGCACCTCCCACTATTCCTGTTGGCCTACCGCGCAGCTATCCACGACACCACGGGTCAAACACCTGCTCACGTTGTATTTGGGAAGGAATTGCGGCTGCCCTGTGACCTAGTCTTTGGATTACCATCCGAAGAACCAATGGAAGTACGTGACTACGTGGACGAACTGAAAGAGAAGTTGGTCAACGTGCATGAACTAGTGAGGGGCCGGATCAAGATTGCCAGTGATCGAATGAAGACTCGTTACGATGTGAAAGCCAACTGTGGCGGATTCCAGGAAGGTGACTTAGTGTGGCTGTATAACCCCCGACGGAAGAAGGGACGTTGCCCAAAACTGGCTCCTGACTGGGAAGGTCCATACACTATCGTCACTAGAATAAATGACGTAGTTTATCGGATCCAACGTGGACCGAAGACGAAGATGAAGATCGTTCATCTCGATCGACTAAAACGGTACGAAGGAAACAACGAAGACGCTTCCGATCGGGACGATCGGATTTGAAGAGGGGGGCAGTGTTACGAAATACACCGTTACGCCGCCCCAGTACGACGCCTATGGCCGTCGAGAGCTTTCTGGACGTACGCACGGCGCTGATGGGTGAATCATCACTGCTGACGGTGTCGACGGCCTAGAGGCGGGCGCATAAAGACAGATCTGGAGCCGTCTCGAAGCAGCGTCCAGGGGAGTCGCGAAGCGGAGTCGCGATGGATGTTCGTGAAGGATCTCGATCAGAGAATATGAGTTTAAATAGAGGCGACCGTAGGTAATGGATTCATTCATCCAGTGAAGACAGTCGAGAGCGCCGGAATAATTTCTGTACATATTCGTTGCTATAGATAGTGTTGTAATTCCAACTAAAGAAATAAATTTTTTGAGTTTTACCAACGCCCGATTTATTATTCGCCCGTCAATCGTAACACTGGTGTCAGGAGTGGGATTAATTGTGAAATAAATCGGGATTCGAATTTGTGTTGGTGCTACTAGGGGAGACCGGAACAAAGTGAACTTTCGAGAAAATTCTCTCGCGCGACGTCCGTCAAGACTCTAGAAGTTTCTAGAAGAAAATTTTATGCCGACTACCACAAGAGCGCAAACAGCCAACATGGAGGAACAACTGACCAAAATGATGAAAATGTTGAGCGAAAATCAAAGAATAATGGAAGAAAATAGAAAAGAAGATCGAAGAATAATGGAAGAAAATCAAAGAATAATGGAAGAAAATAGAAAAGAAGATCGAAGAATAATGGAAGACAATCGAAGAATAATGGAAGAAAATCAAAGAATAATGGAAGAAAGTAGAAAAGAAGATCGAAGAATAATGGAAGAAAATCTAAAAGCTATGCAAACTACACTTTTGAACAGCCGAAGTGAAATCCTCCAAGTCATGCGAAATGAAGTGGACGAGGTGAGAAATGAAATGGAAAACAAGATCAAGGAGCTCGAAGAAAGGTTGCAAACACCACGACCTACAATTACGACCCCTGCAACGCCCGATTTATTATTCGCCCGTCAATCGTAACAGTATTTATTTGTTTGATTATACTTTGTCCATAATTAGCTAAAACTGAATACGTAAGTTGAAATAGACATACAAATTTGCTGAGAATGTTCTTTTTTTAATTTTATACGCAAGACTAATCGTTGATTATATTTTTATCGCCTGCACTTCAAGTTAAAAATTATTTCGCAATTTTTCGATTACACCAATTTGTGATACGTCAAGTATACCCCGATCTGTTTTGAAAAATAATTATTAACGTGCATTTGTTTTTGTGTACGTCATTCAACTTTTTTTTAATCACTTTCTATCAACCCACTTTTTAGAGATTCTTGCAAATATCTTTCTTCTGAATTCATTATGTATCATAATGTAATATTTTCAGGCATGAATAATGTTCGCAATAAAATTTTATATTGAATTATTTTCGTGTGGAAGAAATTTAATTTTCAAAATGAAATATTTCTGTACATTAACAGAAAAGTTACCAAAAATTTTCAAACTTGGTATCAAAAATGTTAGTATAAAGCAACTACATTTTTAGACGTAAATAATTGCGTCAATAAATTCATCGTTATACAGCTGCGTTTTCAGAAAAAAATTTACAAGGATCTCTAAAAATATACAGGTTGTATTTAAAAATGTTTTCTTACTTTTCTGTCACTCCGGACAGAAATCTTGTCTGATCTTTACGTCACATCAGTTGTGCCATTGTTTAACTACAAATTACTGTCTCTGGAAGTTCTGCGAGGACTTAACAATCTGTGTGTAATCATTTAAATATTTTTGAGAACTACCTACCTGGAAGGTCGGATCGAGAAAGATTATTATGCAAAACCTATACCTATGATGTTTCTAATAACCAGGCATGGGTTATCAACATTGTGGTTCTAATTAAAATTTATTTACATTGACCTATACGTAACTCATTGTTTAGTAAAAAAAAATTCTCATTTGGTCAATCTGATTATGAGTACCTAATAAAAAAACTGACACCTTAAACCTTCTTCGCTTACTTAATAAGTCGTCGTCTTAGGGATGTTAGGGGCTTTATCTTCTAGAAGGTCTAACTAGTGTGGCGCCTCGACGTTATTTACTAAGAAAGTTTAACCTTCCGTAAAATTGTAAGAGTGGTACGTGTCAAAATTTGCAATTAGTGTCATTGCTTTACAGAAATCCGTCCATATCCCTCTGAAAAATTAGTTTTAGTTAATGCTTTACGAAATTCAGACATTTCTTTTTTCACATTCCACCATCAACCCGTAGTGTTTTTTATTTGTATGAATACATATTTGCTTGTTTGTGAAAATATCCCTTTACGGTTCATGTATATACGTATTTTTAGAGGATACATCAACAGTATTTCTATTTTCGGATAATGAAGACGATGCGAATAGTAATTTAGATATGTGATATCTAAACAATCTAAAGTGTTAAACTTACACTTAGTTCTAACTTTGAAAATTCGGATACAAGTATGAATGCCTAATTCGATTCGTGGTGATTCCAAGTAAGTTTTAACAAAAATTTGATATTTTATTGATTTTCTTTTTTGTCAGATAATTGTCTATTCCAACGAGGACTGATTTGAGTAAGAAGTTTATATGCAAATTTTGACCACATAGTAGTTGTGTACTGGATTATGAGATACACTTTTGGTTTCCATGGACACAAAATTTACCTAAGTCATCTGAACGTTGATATTTTCGCAAATGAAGGTAATAGAAAATTATTTCAATTATTATTACAAAACATTAGTCATTATCATTACTAAGATATGTTACAATTACCCGCTGATTGAGTCCAACATTCATCTCAAACCAACTGGTGGTACATGTGTGCGTGCAATCCGGAACAGACGATTTATAAAACTAGTCCCTATTAAAATTAGACGTTAACGTAATAATCAAATTATTAGCTAAAGCGCTAGTATTTAGTCACTGAAAATGTCTCGTTCCACTCGATGATATGTGTATACAACCGTGATACACATTAAAATCAAAATAAAATTGTTGGATTAATCTTGAATTTCACCTTTAACCCACCTGCAACATCGTCCATATGATGGTGTTCTTTATGTGTGCAAATAGTATCTCGGTAGCAAAAACAAGCCATTTGACGTGATTGGTACAGTTTTAGAACACCTTGCTAAAATGAAAAGAATTCTACTATATGGGTATGGATACAATCCGCAATACATTAATTTATGATATTAATTTATAATTAATTTATATCCGAATATACAAGAAGAAGAGTTAGCCTTACTTTTATAGTTTATGAGATTCATCAATTCGGTTAAAATCACACTTCTTTTTATTTTTGATGATGATATAGGAAGTTGATATCGATTTTGAATAGTTAGTTAATTACAGGTACTTGAGATGCAAATTATTAACCGAATTATGGTGATTATTAAAATTCAACAGCTTAAAACAAATGATGATATACCGGGTGTCTGGAAAATGGCTGATTAACTCTCCGCTACGCTCTTAACAATCAACTGGTGAGTCTGGGAAAAATAGTAAAAAAAATCCTTCTCACATTTTGGTGGAGTTATAATGATTTTAAAATTGGTTCTTTCGCTACGTTTAACAACTAAACAGCTCATTTATCATCACAATAACTAGTAATAAAACTTTTAGTTAATATTTTTCTCGCCCATGACCATGTTTAATTACCATTTCATTTAGATTGCACAAAGATATGGCTGTATTGTTTTTGTAATAATTTGATAAAATTCCATTTGACAATAATGTTTGCCTGATATAAAGCGAAGGTGGATTTCAGTTACTATCGTTACTAAGAAACCAGAAAGTAAGCCGGACGTATTCATGCATTAGGGGTGTGCAGTGTTGCTAATTTTACTTTTATAAAATTACGTTTTTTTCGTAATGTACATCATAAAGAATTTTTTTATTATTTTTTTGGGACTCCCGAAACGCCCGTGTATAACGTACTGAAGAGTTAATCCGCCATTTTCCAGGCAGGCGGTATAACATGTATGTATGCAGTCTGAATACGCGAATTTACTATTTAATAAACTATACTCGAGTATATAAGAGAAAAAGAAATAGTCTTATGATGAACAAATTGCTAATTTCGTTATCAAAATTATTAAATTAATTAAATAATTTATCAGAATTTCACAACTTCAACCCTTAACGATACATAATATGCATGTGTGCATGCAATCGGCATTACACGGTCATAAACTATACTGGAGCATATGAGAGGAAAAAGATAGCCATATGAAGTGCAAAGTATTCATTTCGTTAACAAAATTATTAAATTAAAGAAAGTGGAGAATAATTAGTGGTGATGTTACCAACCTATCAATTAAAACGGTGTTAATGGAGTGTGAATCATGAGTATTTATCAAAATTCACCAGCTCAAAGCAATTGCTGATATATATTATGTGTATGTATGCAGTTTGCAATACGCAAACTTACTATTTAATTAACCATACCCGAGCAGGTAAGAAAAAGAAGAAAAAGAGGAGATAGCCCTATGATGTATAAATTACTCATTTCGTTATCAAAATGTTTAAATTAATTAAAGTAATCAAATCAAATTCAGCAATTCAAACCAATTGATGATATATAATGTGCATGCAATCCGCAATACACGAAATTACGGTTTAATAAACTATACCCGCGCACATAAGAGGAAAAGAAGTAGGTCTATGGTGTCCATGTTAGTCGTTTCGTTATCAAAATTATTAAATTAATTAAAATAATTATCGACTTCATAATCAGAATTATTATAATTGAGGATACATGTAATGTGCGTGTATGGATGTAACCCTCAATACACAACTAATCGAAGGCGCTGCAATTTCGTACATTTTCTGATGGAGCTGTGATAACAACCGGATGCACTTAAGAAAACACAAACCAATATCCGGTGATAAGGTGATAGGGTGCTGATAACACCCCCGCTGCACTTTTGGACCCGCTGCACTTTCGGCGCAAAAACCACTAATTCCACGCCTTTACTACTGTTGTGTATTAGTTTTCTGTGGGAAAATTCAAAATCCGACAACAATTGTACAATTTCTCTTAGAAATTCCATCGATTAATTTTTTAAATGATAAACTACTTTTTTGACTAATTAAGTAAAAAACAAGTAATTTCATTTTCCTGAAATTTTTTGAACATAGGACTATTGTTTACTGTACTGCGTTGTACCCTTCCAAATTTATATAAGTTTTTGTCCCTACTTAAAAGTTGATGACCATAGAACTTTGACAAAATTGTATTTCTTTATTCGCTTCAAATGAGTGATGACGTAATCTCAAAAAAAACATGAAATAAATGTTTATTAAAAGATATGCGTTTTGGTTTTCTTAATAAACTCTTCCATAATGTGAATGACAATTTTTTTCTCCAAATGTATTCAACCACTCGTTCATTATTTCTAAAACTGCCTTGTCATTTCAGACTTCGAAAACATGACCATGTTCGAAATAAGTGCCCTTTCCTGGACCCACATCTCCCTCTCCCTCGAGCACCCGGTCGAAGAAAGCATGGCCACCGCCGAAATCGACCTAACCGACATTTCGAACCTCGTCTGCAAGATCCGCAGTCCGGGAACCCCGCCTCCGGCGAACGCTCCCGACGCCACGTCCGATCTCAGCACGAAGATCCTAAACCGGTGCTTCTCCATCCCGGTGACGATGCGCGCTGTGATCAAACTATGGGAGAAGCAAGCTGCCAAACGCCATTACAACGGGCACGAAAATTTTAGTTTACCCCTCGGTTCCGGCGACCCTGGGGGTCACAAGGGGGCCCCAGGTGGAGGATTGACGGAATTCGGGGGGTTAGACAAGATCAAGCAAGAACCCCCTGGTAACGGCGGCCACGGCATGATGATGCAGGGACATCAAGGGATGTTCCTCAACGAGTCGATGATGGCCAACGCGAATTTCCAGAATTTTCAGACGAGCGACGGCATGCTGAGCAGCATAGAGTTGACGAACATTCTGTCGGGGAACGGACAGGAGAAGATGAAGCGGCCGCATAAGAGGAAGTCGGACGATTTGTGGAAGAACAAGAGGAAGCTGGGCGAGGCGACGGACGCGGAGATGCTGGTGGAGACGTCGAGCAGCGACTCGACGTCGAGGAGCACGCCGATATCGCAAGAGAACGAGATCCCGACGCCGAATTCGGGGTTGGGGTTTCAATCGGATTTGGAACTGATGAGTGGTTTGGATCCGGCTGAGTTGCTGGCCGACTCAGATAAGGTAAGCCGAAGAAATTATTACTTCCTGAGCGTAAGCTAGTCCGGACGACTTGCCACTTTCATGTTTTTTCGACGTTTCATGACCTCAAGTGATCTCCCGTTTCCGTCTGTTTGTCTGTCTGGCGTCTGTGTCGATTTTTATTTGACACGTAATCTGCGAAAGTACTGGACCGATTGTTGTCAAATTTTGTATGTATATTAGGCATATCATCTAGATGATAAACGGCTAACCAAAATTTGACTAATCATCCACACCACCAATGGGATAACATCATCTCCAAATCTACAAGAACGGTTCACACTGTTTTCCCGAAAATTTGGAAATGCAGTACTGTTACTTTTAGTATTACATTACATCTATTCAAATTGATATTCATGTCCTTGCAAAAAAGTTGATGACGTCATCAAAAAATTTTGTAATGGAAAAACTCACTTGAAATGAAGGCGTAGCACACTCTTTTACATTTACTTTAACATTACATCCCCATATCTTTATTTTAACTTAGGATTAACATAAAAAATAAAATTTGCAAACATTTTTCGGTTTTTCGGCGCAAAAACCACTAATTCCACGCCTTTACTACTCACAACGTTAAAAATAAGTTTGGATTAATAAGTAAGTAGTACATATTACAGCCATTTTTTTAAATCTACATATTTATTCAGCAAAATATTAGCATGACGTCGTTACGTTTTTAGTGGGGATGAATAAACAAATTTTGATAAAGTTTTTTTTTATTTAAATAGTATCCCCAAAACTTGGCTATTGTTTGTTAAAAAATCACCGACATACAGCTTGACAAACAGCCGCAATTGAGAATTTTTATTTTATTTTAAAATTTTAAAGAAAAGAATTGCTCAACAACTGCTTAAAGGCGAAATCAGTTACAGATTATTAAAACATTTTAACTGATCGTTTACGAAAGCATATTATTCAGAGATAAATAAAAGTGTTGTCCTCCTCCTTGATAACAACTCCAATAATTTCCTTATCAGAAAGAATTCTACAAAAATAAAGCGATTTTCACAATTCTACAGATATTTTCTCGTAGACAAACAAATCTAATCACCGATAAAATAAATTGATCTATATTTTTGCACATCATAAAATGGCAAAAAACGAAGAACCTGAACAAACGATCCCCATTAGAAAATCCTCAAAAGTTTCTGATGATATGTGTCTTTTTTATTTAACAGAGACTTTTTCCGACATACTGTTAACATCAGTTTTTTAAACAAACTTTTAATTTTTGATTGGGTATCAGATGCAAATATTTTAAGGCAAAACCCAAAACAAATAAAAATGTTTACGTTTTTCTTTTATAATAACGTTGTTATTATTGCTTTGGTTAGAAAAGTTTAAAACAAATCTACGACTAACACTACGATTTAAGCATCATTGTAGGATGTTTGGTAATTCCCTCATCAGAAGAACTCCTATTCTAGCTGTCACATAAATATTCTGTAAGTTCAAATTGCTAAAATATGATCATCGAAAAAAATGGTTTCTATCGTAAACATGTGGAACGTCCGTTCCGATTTGATTTGGCATCGTACAAAACTCCTAAGTAACGAACTTATGAATGTTATAGGGGAGAATTCTCGACGGTGTTGTCAATTATCCAAAAACGTACCAATTTCTGAAGAAGTTGATACATGAATCTTACACAAATTATCATAAAGCTTTTATTATTCCGCTCTTATTCGTGTTAAAATTTGATTTTTATATATTAAAATATCATAGTAAATCGAATTAATATTTGAGTTTTCATAATTTTAAAATTGCGTTTTTTGGTTATATCACATCATATACAAACTATGTAAAATTTTGTCTTTTCGGTAATATATATATATATATACCTATATGCCTTGATTTCGGGGAAAAAATTCAACACGATTTAGGGGTGTAATGATCAGTACAAAAAATTTGAGGCTAGTTACTACCGTAAGTCCTTTGCTCGAAGTTCACTCTTTCAAAACTGGAAGTATAATATATCATTAGACATAAAAAAAATTAAAGCACTACTACGATTTTCTGTTTAAGTATCGGCGTTAATTATTTAAACGTTTAATTTAATTCACATTTTTTTGTTTTTAGATCAGCCGTATATAATTTCACGTATGAAGATATTGTTACGATTTATAAAATTATAAAAACTTCAATGGATGACGTTAAATATGAAACTATTAAAAACAGAAAATATGCTCGCTATAGTGATTGCCAACATCTAAACTTTAAAGAAAAATAAGTAAGTTTCATCAGCACTGAAGGTTGACCATGCAGTTATAAGTATATTAATTACCAAAAACACCGATTCAATTGCATTTTCTACATATATATTTCTTTTCAACAGGTCAAGCAAGATTTTAGAAATTTTCTGAAAGATTTGCAATATTTCGACGTTAGATATTGGTTCTTTTACAGTAATAATAAACGATTATGTAAGAAGCATAGGTATAGTAAATAATAGTGGGAATTTTTTAAATAATTAATTTAAGTTCTCAAAACGAGGTTATCAGCTGTGAATTTATCATCATAGTAACTAGTAAAATAAACTGTAAAATTAAAAACTGTACATTTCTAGCGCTACAGCAACGGATAACTATTTACGGGCCCGTTGTATAAATTTTAAAATTAAGTAAAACTTTTAATAAACTATGAAATAACAACATAATTTTTGGAGATTAATTATTGCAACCTATCTTGTTTCTTAAAGACAAGTGGGTAATTACTGAGCATCAGAGACATCATATCGCACTTTATCATAATAAAAATTAAATAATTAAAAGAGTGAGTAAGGATTCAAGATATGGGGTGTACCGAACTATGTCTAATTTTACAACAGTTGAAAAAGATCACGTGTTCTAGTCGATTCAAACATTTCTTTATCGGTTTATCAGTAAGTTAACAAATCTATAGATAAATGTAAGTCATTCCAAAGGCGTAACGGCAAGATTTAAATCTAATCAGTAATCAGAAATCAAGTTGCAATCGCACCAGAAACTTTATTTCAGCCACCGCTAAAATATTTCCTTGTCTTAATATTTTTAGATTTCTACCAACCACAATGGCAAACGAAGCAGAACCCCAACAAAAAATAATTATTACTGATTCTTCGAAAATGTATGAAGATATGTCACCTTACTACTTGAGGGAAACGTTTTCCGACATTCAACTAATCCTACCCGATAAAAAAATTCATGCGCACAAAGTAAGTTTTTTCAGTGGTTTACAAAATGATTAACATAGAATAAATTTTAACTTTCAGATTGTTCTCGCTGCTAGGTGTAAATATTTTGAGTCTCTTTTAATGAAAAACCCAAAAAAACAAGTAAGAGAGTGTTCATGGAAATATTAACATTACTAAATTGTTTTCAGACTTATAAGATTACTTTACGGAATGTGCCTTCCAAAGCTTTTGAAACAATACTGTGTTACATGTATACAGGTAGTCAGCCAAAATTAACTAAATATCTATATTATCCTGTAAAATTTGTTGCAGGATCCATTGCCATCGCATCGGAAGACGAAAATGACATATCCGATATATTGCAGCTAGCACACGAATATTCATTAAAAACACTGGAAAAGAGTATAATCGAAAAAATGAATTCCATTGTGAATTTGTCAAATGTATGTTCCTTTCTAAACAAGGCCAATGCACATGACATGGACGAGTTAAGAGAAATATGTCATACTTTTATTGATAAGCATGTTTCGCAAAAGCTAGAATATGATTTTTTCAATATTCTCACACAAGTAACATCTCCAAAAAGCTAGGTATACTTAAACGTAATGATGCATTTCAGAAATCTATGATTAACTTGTTGAAAAGAGATGCGTTTCCTGTTGAAGAAATTAATGTCTTTAAGATAGTGGCCAACTGGTGCAAAATTAACAAAGACTTATTAAACAAGTTGGTTATTGAATGTATTCGGATATCTACGTTAACGCGAAACGAAATTTTGACTGTTGTTTGGCCGTCTAAAATAGTAGATAAAGCAAAACTGTTGAATGCTCTTGCAGCGATTGAGGTTAACGGTCCGAAAGAAACACAGCGATGCTTTGCTGGACGGTGTAAGTACGAAGACTGATTAAGAGACAAGTCGGAAATATAGATTTGGATATATTTTTAGTGAAAGATAAAAATCTTGCTACAGCAGAATATAATGTTAAAGTAATTTCTGGATTAAATACCGCAATGTTTTTTGAAGAAACTGAAAGGTATGAAGAAGGTGCTTATCACAATGAGGACGATAAAAACGGTATTACTGTAGATCTTGGTGCCGTAAAATGCTTCAATTACATAAAAATGTATGTAATATATGGGTAAGTACCGTTATTTCCGAGTTTGTTTAATGATTTTTTGAGATGATACGTACATATCTGTCGAAGTTCGTGGCCCCGTTACTACATAGAAGTTTCAACAGACCTTGAAAAGTGGCATAATGTTATAGATTACAGCAAATACTATTGTGCGTGCATTCAAAACTTATATTTTGAAGGACAACAGGCTAGGTATATTAGGATAGTCTTAAAGGTACATATTATAATTTTACTAACCTAAGAGCCGGTTTACAGAAGCTCAATTAAATATTTGATTAATGGTAAATTTTTAATGCGGCATTAAAGTACCACGTGACAGACTCTACGTCAATCAGGCGTCACTAAACGCCTCATTAAAAACATAATTAACTTAATCTCAATTAAAATATTCTATAAGCTGGCCCTAAGCAAGATAAAATAACTGTACATCGAGGTGATTGGAATAAGAACGCGGGGAGCATGTCGTATGCTTCCAGTGATACGGTTTTGAGACAAAATCACACAGCAAACATCGTTTACGTTTGGTTTATGGGTTATGCGCACGTGCAAGCAGACCTAGAAATACCGATCGTGTTACTGTACAAACCAGTTATTTTGCTTTATACGTAATGTGTCTTTTTTTAATAAACTCAACATCGTGAGCTGCAAACTTTGTAAATCTGTGATGAAAGTAAACAATCTTGGAGAGACACTTAGTTTTCATAATCATCCCCTTGATGGATGATAAACCAAATTGCTCCGCCGCTGCTTAGCGATACTTTCGAACGTAGGGGCGTGGTTAATAAGTCGAATGCATAGTCGTAAACGGTGTTTAGATTCATAGGGGTCGGTGCCACAAATTTCACCGTATTCCTCCGTTCTTATTCCACCCTCCACGCTGTACATGCAAATATTTTTACTTCCGACAGAAAGACAAAAATATGTGAATCAGACTAGATGCTAAAATTTAGTAGTGATTTCTAATCTTGTCAAGTAGAGAAAGCAAATGGTATGCATGTCGAACCATTCATTTAAAAAAACACGTTTGCTTTATTCCTAAACGATTGTTCTTTTTTTATTAACGAGTAACCATAGATACTGAAACAAATAAAAATAACGTCCAAAGCGCTGTTGCCAACTAAAATGTGAAGACGCCTAAATCAGATTCCAAATTTCACCGAAAAATAACCATTCGTTCAAAAGTGAGATAACAGGTTCAAAATCTATACTTATGTAAAAAATGAAACTTGTATTTGTGTTATGGGGCTCTTTTGAAAATTTTTTCGTTATTTTTATGTTATAAATATGGCATGGATTTTGTGTTACTCAAAATGTTGCACTAATTAAACTCTATTTTTGGAGATAACACTAGTAGAATATATTGACTGTTCACACCATAGATAAAAGTGTTAAAAATTTACTATTACACATTGCCAAGTTTCAAATCTTGACTAACTGTGATCTACAATCTACTCACCACATTAAAAATATAATGCTATGAATTTCTTTGTAGACCGATGGAGCCAGAATTTGTAGATTTCAAGTTTACATGAGCAGTAAGGTTCCTAAAATACATAACCAAATTGTTTGCCCTTTTTCAAACATCATAACTTCCGAAACCTTCATACTATCAAAGTAAGATGTTTACATATTCCATTTTTTCTTATTTCTGGTGAAACTACAGTGAAATCTCTCCGTCACCCCCTATAAGCGGACAACTCTTTTAAGTCGAACATTGTTTGCATAGTCTGAGTACTGACAATATAAAAAAATATATACGTGAACCTCTCATAAACGGACTCTCCTTTGAGTGGACACGGATACCACGCATTTGTGTAAAATAATAGATATATTAGATATCTTCTGAGCGGTAGTTATAGCTGAACGCCCTCTGGTTTTTACATCGATTGGAGCATTTCTTTGAATCACAAATCTGTAGACAAGTGTTTAAGCAATATGCATTAGCTATTTATGCTACTTTTTACTTAAAATTGAGAAAAACGCCGTTAAAATGTTGTATATTAACTCTTAAAGACGTGTCCAAACATATTAAAATGGGGGAAACTAAAACAGTCGGTACTATTACATATGTGGTACTTTTTTTTTAATACTGGCGTAATACTATATTGTGCAACAAGTTTTGAAAAGATCCTTTTTTCACTAGCAGCCTGGACGCATGCAAATGTTGACTCATTTAGTGGTAGCAAATTCAACTTTTGCTACCACCGGTTCAAAAAGAAAAATTGAGGTTATGTACGCAATGTTTGATGTGATTATTTCTTAAAAAATGAACAAATATGTGCTACAAACATTACTTGAGTATACGCATGGTAGTTGGTAGATGGTACAAGATAAAATGATTAACTCAGCGACAAATATAAACGGTTTTCTTTGTGTTGAAGATTTAGATTAAGTTTGATTAGAAATCAAAACAAAATCATGTTGTGTCAAAAAATTGAACGTTTATTTTTCAGTTTATTGTCTTATGGTTTCTACTAGTGAAAAAAATAGTATATTAACCACGGTTGCAAAGCCACTTCTAGACCTCGCACTTAGAACCCTCGACGCTGCGCGTCTCAGGTTCTAATTTGCGCTCGGTATAGAATGCTTGGCTCTGCAACCTTGGCTAATAATATACTATTTCACACGAGTTTGACGTTTAGCAGGCAAAGAAGTGTGAAAAAAGTCAATTTCAAACGTGTTGCACTTTATACTTTTTTTACACTTAAATGATACGCAAAAATTTTCTAAACCAACTCAAGGACGCTATTTCTGTTTGAATGAACGTCCAGTAATTACTTTTATTTTATAGAGAGCGGGCGATTCTGTCCGATTTTAGGTGGTAGAAACTTCAGTTGATGACTAAATAAAACGCCGTTATCATAATTCTCAGCACTGAATCGAAGCGAAGCAACTAATTATTTTGTTTGTTGTTTGGATAATTTCAATAAGTTTGGTTACCTATATCAAAAGTCAATTATGACAAGACTGTGTGAAAAATTTGCACACCATATGTATGTACAGAAAGTATCTTTCAAAGTGAGTTTGTCGTGTGTTTTTCAGCATTTTTGATACAACTGTAGAAAAAACGAATTTATTTGAGTCTAAAAAGATTAAACATTGACAAATTATGTAATGAATGCTTTACAAAAATAGAAAAGAAATTGCTGCATCAGATAACTTAATGCATATGCCAGTATTTTTCCCCAAATATTAGACTTTGAGGACCTGTAATTCAAGCCAAATGAAGAGTTTAGGGTATGGAAATTTCATGCTTCAACTGGTTGGCTTGAAAAATTCGTAAACGCCTTAACATTTATTTTAAGGCTATTTCTGGTGAACCAGCAAGTGTGAACCAAGATGTAGAAACTTTCATAACCAAGAATCCTCAACCTTTGAAAATCTAGTTGCCAAAGACATCTATCACGCAAATGTAACGGGTCTCTTTTTTGTAAATTCTTGCAGTGAAACAAGAAAATTGTGTTAACATGATCAGTAAGATTAAGAATGAGAATAAATGAAATGTGGAACCACTGCCAAACATTACGTGTTAACAGCACTAACTTAGAAGAGTTTTTAACATAGATAACATTTTATTAGTAGTAGATTTGACGAGGCAAATGAGGGACAAGTAGCAAATTATCAACAGTCTATTGATATGGTAAAGGACTTGCTACAATCTGTCAAATATCAAGGAGATTCTAAAGCATTGGAAATATTATTCGCTTGAAATTACACTTTGCAATATTTTATTTAAATCCAACAACCGCCAAACTACATAACTGGATTAGGTATTTTAATAATTAGTTAATTTTACACTGAACTGTTTTCTCTTCATTTTAAGTATTCCAAAAAGTTCATTTTCTTATTAATATAGGCTTACGGGCCAATTTCAAGTTGATTTGCAATTAATTGCAAGCTGCGCTGCTATGGTAACCTCGCAAAAATATAATGGTTTGTATTAAGAGTTCTACGAGATCACCATAGCAACGGCGCTTGCAATTAATTGCAAACCAACTTGAAATTGGCCCGCTCGTTATTACGCTTGTAAAAACGAAATACTTATACAATTAATTTTTTTTCTCATTAACGGACACTCAAATGGGAGGACGGGTTTTGCTCAGTTCTGAAGCTGTCCGCTGAAGAGAGATTTCACTGTATTTGGACTAATGAATTAAGTTTCATCGCTTCTTTTATAACTTTGAGATATATGTCACAATTTTTAGAAATGAAATATACGTAAACATACCATTAGAACACACAAAAATAGATAGTTAATGTTAAAAGTATCTAATGGTTGTTTACGTTATACGTGGAAGCACTACTATCTACATGTGTGAAGTTTGCTCACAAGGAGATATAGGTAAGCAAAATTCTATGGCCACACGAGTACGATAATAATGCGTTAGTCCACGTAAAACATACAGAATGTTATCTGCAATAAAATTTAAATAAATGAAAAATATATTTGTGTTTGAAATAATTGTACAACAATCACTCATTTGAGTGGGATAGGTTAAATTTATCCCGATGTTGTAGACAGAAACGGTTTTTAAACTTTTTTTTATTTATCAACACAGGGGGACGTCTGATTCATTTAGTACGTATCTGTATCTAAGTAAGTTTGCTAATTATTTATATATAAAAAAATAACATTTTCGTTTTAGATCAGCCATACATGATTTCACAGATAACGGTTAGGCTGCAATTTTACAAATCCATATCTAGTATAGAAACTGTTAACAACATTGAACATTTGGAAATAGTTAAACGTCCAATAAACGAAAACGTACTTCTCCGTTTTAACGAAAGAGTAGTCAATTTGATTAGAATTACTGGCCAACTTTCTCCTAATAAGGTAAGTTGCACCCTTTTGTTAACAGTTCTAATTACTGCCTATTCAACAGACAAAGGACCACGTCGAACAGATTTTGGAAGATTTTGAATGTTTCTAATTGCAATACGAACAAAATATGTAAACTTCTCTAGTAAATTTGTTACCATCCCAACACTTTTTTCATAAACTACACATCCTCAAAAAAAATTTAGCACTAAAGGACTCATAGTGAATGTCGGAGTCTACACTTGCCGCCTTTTCTAAGCAAAAACTGAATAATCGAAATAATAATTTCCCGATAATGTCAAAAAAAAAAAAATCAACCACTGAAATTAGCGAAATCATTAACTATTTGTTAATTCTAAAAAGTATGGGCTCATTGGTGGAATGAAAATCGGTATATTGTACATTCTACATAGGATTAATCGAGCAAAAGTTTGAAATTATATGAAGCTTCATGAAGTTAGGTAAGGTATTAAAATTTAAAGCTTGTACATATATCGTTTTTGTTTGGAACAAAAAAAGATTTAATCGGTAGTTTTGTATCCCAGTGATTGGTTAATTCGTTGTGCGTAAAAACGGAACGAAAATTTAGATCTCGCGAAAACGAAAATACTAAAATTAATAAACATCGTGTCATTCATGTCTTAAAATTATTTTTGGCGAAAAATTATTTAACACAGACCATTGTCATGCTTCATATTTAATGATGTCTATAATTGAGTGCTATTTAAATATACCTTCGTTCCTTATACGTGATTGCAGGTTGGTTTTTGCTAAACCGCTATCTATTTTATTTAATCTTTCTATAAAAACTTGTACTTTTCCGAGTCTCTGGAAACGTGCCCGTATTTCTCCTGTGTTCAAAAATGGTGATAAATCATGCATTCCAAATTATAGACCAGTATGTATTTTGTCCAATTTTGGAAAAGTTTTCGAAAAGTTTCTTTATCAGGTGATTTACAATAAAGTGAAGAGTTACATTTCGCCTTACCAACATGGATTTGTCTCTGGAAGATCAACTGACACCAATCTTTCAACCATTGCACAATATCTAGCCGAGGAGGTTGATAACCGTGGAAGAGTGGATGTAATTTATACCGACTTATCGAAAGCTTTTGATAAGATTCAACATAACATTCTAATACAGAAGCTTAATAACTTTGGTTTGAACACCGATGCTTTAGCTTTAATTGAGTCTTATTTAAGTAGCAGAGTTTGTTATGTTTACTACAATGGTTTTACTTCTAGAGAATTTATTGCTACATCAGGGGTTCCCCAAGGATCCCATCTCGGTCCATTATTATTTGTTTTATTCATAAATGACTTGCTGCTTTCACTATCTTGTCCAGTCTTAGCTTATGCTGATGACATTAAATTATATATGTCAATCAATTCTTACAACGAAGTTCTTTTATTGCAAAGTAACTTAAACGTATTGACACAATGGTGTATGACCCATAAACTCATTCTTAATAAGCAAAAATGCTTTTTCGTTACTTTCACCAGAACTCATTCTCCTTTACCGACGCAGTATATGATTGACGGTTATCTCCTTGATAAGAAGGATTGTATGAAAGATCTTGGTGTTGTTTTTGATTCAACGTTGACATTTGTTGAGCACCTTAATTGTGTTTGCTCTTCTGCGTCTAAGTCCTTGGGGTTTGTCATGCGCACTTGTCGCAACTTTAGTGACTTAAACTTAATGAAGCAGCTTGTGGCGGCACAATAACACGCGGGTAAAGCAGAGTAAAGATAAGTTGTCTTGTGGTGTAGCGGTTAGCATACCAGCCCGGATTGCTTGGAGACGTGGGTTCGAATCCCACCGAGGCACAACATTTTTCTCTGCTTTCCCACATTGGTGACCACCGACAGGCAACGCGCACGCAACATCCTTCTGCCACCGCCCTGTGCCCGCTGTGTTCGGGGTCCGCAGCACCGCCAGGGTTCGAACGACGAACGTAAGAGTGGCAGGAGCGACGCCAGCAACTATCTCCTTCGCACCCCAGCACGACCGCGCGCTGTGTCGCTGGGGGGGGGAGTACTGTGGCGGCACAATAACACGCGGGTAAAGCAGAGTAAAGATAAGTTGTCTTGTGGTGTAGCGGTTAGCATACCAGCCCGGATTGCTTGGAGACGTGGGTTCGAATCCCACCGAGGCACAACATTTTTCTCTGCTTTCCCACAAGCTCTTTTATTCCTATGTTTTAAGTAAAATGGAATATGGCATACTAGTATGGAGCCCCATATATGCATCTCACGCACTCATGTTAGACAAAATTTATCGTCGTTTCTTGAAGTACTTATCGTACAGAATCGATGGGGCTTATCCAGAAAGAGGAACTAGTTCAGTTGAACTGCTTGAACGTCATCATTTGCCGTCATTAGGAGAAAGAAGAACTCAACGTGCTGCATTATTTTTGTCTAAACTAGTGCATTATCAAATTGGCTGCGAATTTCTTTTGAGCAAGGTACCTTTCAATGTTCCTCGTCTTACGTCACGATCGGCATCCAATTTCCGCTTACCAACTCCACGTACAAATGTACTGCGCAGAGCACCGATATTTATTATGTGTAAAGCTGCTGATGTTATATATGATGACTTGTTTGTTTAAATAGATGTTATATTTTGTTATATGTTTGTCCTATAATAGGTTACTGTTGGACAAATAAAGATTACTATTATTATTATTATTATTATTAATATTATTATTATTATATACCAATAAAGTATTCATGCAAAAAACAGTGTAATAGTTCTGCCGAGTCTGTCAGAAACATCTATTAAAAACTTATTCATTTCAAAGGTCAGTCCGGATTTTTTTAAACAAATTTTCCTTAAATACATCATTTTTGGTGATTATATTTTTGCGTTAAACTCGGTATATATATATTTTTTTTTAGAGTAGGTATAAATTTATCAATTCCAAAAGTCCATTGTTTCCAAAAGTTAAGTTGTATAAAAAAGGTTTCAGTTTTATAACAATTCTTAATCCTATTTTTTAAATTACATATTTGTGAAAGACTATTCTTTTAGTTGTTTTTTTATTGTTGTAATTATTATGTGTACAATGAAATTTAAGTAGTAATTATGTTCATTATGCCGTATAAAAAATAAAATGTTGACATTTTGTTCTTCATACACTGTCTACGATTGTTAATAACTTTATTATTATTGTTATTACTACTACTATTAAATTAAGAATATTATTTTTAAGTGTTTACTTTTTGATAAAGTAGTAACTTTTGTAACTGTTAAATTTATGATACAAAAATAGATTGATGTGTTATTCGAAAAATAGTATTTGTTAACAGATAATGGAAATCTGTTCTGTGCGTCGTTTTGTTTAACAAATTTTATTTCATGACCCTCTTCAGAAAAAATACTCTCTAATCTTCATCAGCCACTACTAAATATGCTGCAAACGCCGTATTAAATCCTTTAGCATCAGGACTTGAACTTGAAAACCTACCAAATTGCACCATAAATTTTAATTTCAATAAGAACTCAATGGAAACGTCATCAGTGGCAACAAATGTGGACAGTTCGCCAAGAAATGGAGGTTTTTTTTTTGCAAAGAATTTATTATATTTTTCACGAGTTCTCTAGTTCATTTATAGTGGTAAAATGTAAAGTTGGTTGAACATAGAAATTTGTAATATTATAATTTTTTCTACCGCCCACGTTTTTTGGTTTTCTAATAGAGCTATTAACGCACGCAAATGACGTCACAGCAGTTCGTTAACAGCGGAAAGGCGTTCTTTAATAGATCTGGTGTAATTTAGATCGGTAAGATTGGTAGCAATGACGAGAAATGTCAGGTGAATGTCAGTGGCAAATCTAAAACTTAAAATTTCCCATGTTTCCGGACGCGTAACTTCTTCCCAAGACATTTTAACCAATTTTAAATTACAAAAACTCGAATTGGTTCGAATTACAATTGTTGTTGTGAAAATTCGAACCTCAAATATTGCGTGGTTAGTGTCAGACCGACCCATCACCAACCACGACAAAAGTCCCCAGATTAAAAAAAATGCAAATTTCAATTAAATTTTGGGAAAAAACGTGTGCGGTAGAAAAAATAGTATAAATAACTCGTTCATAAGGCCATTGAGGCACTCAACCTTGATATAACTCGCGACTACGCCGCTCGTTCTATAAACTTGGATTCGTGCCTCAATATTTGCCTTATGAAACTCGTTCTTTAATATACTATTACATTACAACACTAGTATAGTGCTGCTAAATTTATCTTAAAACAACTAGTTTCTAAGGAGTATAGTTACTATAACAATTTCCGTTAAAATAAAAAAATTTTATTAGCAACTTACTACGTCTTAAACAGTCGGTTTTGTATTTTTTAAGAAAAATTTAAAATTTTCTTGTATCTTATGGAAAAAATAAAACTAAATATACCTCATACACAGCGTTTACAGAACAATATCTTTAAATTCCCAAATTTTTATTTAATAAATAATAATCAACACGGAAGTGCTTTTCATGTTTTAATTTTTACAAAAGTACGCAACAGACACCACTTCATCTATAAAAACGTAACTTACATCAAAAACCACACTATAGAGTACTACACAATTTAGTGATGGTGTTAGTCACAATTACCTCGTTTGCTACTTGGACGTTCGCAACTACTGATTATCGTATTGAAGAGAGCTTGCTGTCTTAAAATAACCAAAATTTGAGAAACATGAGCTCGATGCGTAAACGGAATGCTAGCCACAAGAACACCATTCATGGTTTTGTGTTCAGTCATGAAGTAACAATCGGTTTGATCTGGTAGCGTCTGCAATAATTAACATGCATACAAATTGACAAATTGTGTTCTACGTATGATCGAAAAAAGTCGTCCAGCAGTCAGTGAAATTTAATTTTAAAAAATTGCCCTAGCAACACATTCCTTGTTCAATTTGACAGTTGCAATCAAATAACTACCAACCAGTTGGATTGTCGACATTATTATTTTAAAAATAAATTTCATGGTCTACTAGAAGAGTTTTCTTTGTACCACATTGTATAAACCTTTGAGGATGTTTTTAAACAAAAGTGAACCATGAAATTTTTTCTTCACGTCGGATAAACTGATTCATTGACAAAACGGTTTATCTGTCAGTACGTGAGACTGGCGTTCACTTGAGGCTGATTTGCCATTTTTATTGTCATTTAGAAATCATATTATCAAGGTAGAACATTTATGATTTCTGCCATGAAAATTTAAAATACCGAAAATTTCAATCAAATGGTGTTATCTGCAAATGAAAAAAAATAGTCCCCGACTCAAGAGTGAAGAGTTAATAATGAGATTAGTAAACGTATTGTCTGCGACTTTATTAAACAATTTTAAATATTTGTTTATTAAAAAATGTTTGTAGGTCAGTCGCGCAACTTCAATGAAAATTTGAAAACTTTATCTTTTGGCAAGCGAAACCTCACTCACTCTTATTCAAATTATGTACTTAGAAAAGAGCTGCAAGACTAATTTGGCAATAAAACGAAAAACATTAATACTTTATAGAGATGTACCGACTGTAGGTCTGGCCGACTAACCGACTAGCCGATTGTTCGGCCAGTAAAAACCGACTAGTCGGCCGACTGTTCGGCTTTGCTAAAACCGGTTTATAAATGCGACAAACAGTATGTTTTTTTTTCTATTTCTCTGGCTGCCTTAAAGGTTTGTTCTATTTTAATAAAAGGAATAACTAAAGTTCCTTTGTTTTCCAAAAATTGTGTTAAATTTGTTTGGATAATTTTAACATTTAATTTTTTTTAGTAACTCAGTACAAAAATAAAGAATAACACAATTTAGGGCCAGTTTATACAATATTTTAACTGAGTTTAAGTTGATCGCGCATTTAACAAGGCCATTAGCGACGTCTGATTGGCGTAGAGTCGGTCACATGATACTTTAACTTGGGGTTAAAAATTAAATCGCAATTAAATATTTAATTGAGGTTCTGTAAACCGGGTTTAATTGTTTTATATACTATTTTAATTTTAATAAAAAAAGCCGTCCGATCGGCTGTTTAGCCGACTAGTCGCCGACTGCAGCCGACGATGAAAAACGGCCGAATAGTCGGCTTATCCGACCGGTCGGCCACTAGTCGGTACATCCCTAATACTTTACTACAAACACATTTTTGGTTGATTCGCGAAAACACGGAATTTAAAAGAGGGCGAACAAACTTGTACAAAATTCTCAAGTCGATGGGTTACAAACATAGGGAGGTAGTCGGTAGCAAAATTTTATGTGAACAAAAACATATGTTGAATAAATTAGGGCAGCGAAAGCGAGATAAGTTAAGTGCGTCTGAAGGTAGACGTACAAACAAATGCAGCATGGAAATGTTTCTAACTTCTTCTCAGTCTCAGCAAATTTTTCCAAGTATGGATTTCTTCAAGATTCAGCCAAAATTAGTGGAAAAATCGCGAAGCAGATGGACAGCGTGGCCCAAGGTATCTTGAAACATGAACGAATATCGCTTTCTGCGCTACTGCTTTTATTAGGATTTTTTACCATTTATTTTGTCTCTCGCGACGTTAGCAAGCAATAAAAATGCTTAAATTATGGTTTGCCTAGAACGCCACTTTAGGTCTTATTTTACTGATTTATAAGAAGGTTTAGTTTGATTAAAATAGGATTTCGTCTCTGACAGATTTATATGGGTTTCGTCTGCTGCTGTTTTAGTTTGGGTACGAATTCTAATGAAAATCATTGCAATTGGCGGTTTATGGATGTACAGTTCTGCGCATGTTGTTCGCAATGTTTGACAAGCGCAATGATATTTGATATTTGCGAATATGCGAATGTTGTTCTTACGTTTGGGGATTGGTGGTTGAGTCTGATTCTCTGTTTGAATGCTACTATGTGCAGATTTGAACATGCGTGTTAAGTAATTAAGATTTGCAAATTTGCGAATTTTGTTTGTATCTCCTGGGGATTTGTTTTTCGTCTTGTTGTTGTGACTTTACGCGTGAACTGACGGCCCGTCACATGATTTTGGGCATGGTAAATAGTTCATCAAGATGCATCCCTTCTAATGTACGTATGTGTAGTATTTCAACAGTTACCTTAAATTGGGCATTCTACATAACTCAAAACTTCCAACCCTCACTAGGATCCAAACATCGTCCTCGACTGGTACCTCAGATCTCTTCTTGTACCGCCAAAGCAATAAAGTACACGATCAAAGGCAGCCATAGATTTTTGAAGATTTTACTTTTAATCGTTGAATTTTAAACTCAATCTCTCAAACTGACTAATCTGACAAGACGAAAATTGTATCGAAAACAAATCTTCAAAAATTCATTCGGTAGTACCGAGAGACCAACAAAGATTTGTTTTCGATAGAAATTTCGTTTTGTGAGATTACCTGTAATGGAGTGAGTAAGCTTGAATTCTTTAGTCAGCAAATGCTTGTCCATTACAAGGAACTAGTAGGTCGTCAATAATGTGTAAAAGTTGTAAGTGATATGTAAAATCAGTTAGTACTAAGTCGTGGTATTATTAACCAACAACCACCGTGGCTTCAAGAGAGGACATCACAGGTCAAGTTGAAAGTTTAAGTTAAAAATGCAAAGTTCAAAACAAATATTTAAAAAACCATTGAAGAGAATATCGATATTTCGAAATTGGCTAAACTCACGGAAAAGGGCTTGAAGAAAAAACAGGTAGGCTATAAATTAGGAAGTAATCGGGAAGTAGGTTAGACGTGGTTACACTGGTCCGTAAAAATGACAAAAGTTGCTGTCAAATGGCGTCTATTTAAGTAAACTGGCTTCAAACATCCTGATGAAAATTCCTCGCTTTGACTCGAGACAAGCACATTGGTAGAAAGTAATAAAAATCAGTTTATTATAAATAATCTATTTTGTATATTTCATATGTTATATTGAACCACTAAAGGAAATATTAAAATATGCAACGGAACGGGTTGAAAATAATCACATACTTTAACATTTTCTCGAGCAGTTTATTTTGTACTATGATATGCACAACACAAAATAAACTTTTTCATAAATATTTCATGTGATTGTGATTACCTATATATAATTGTACCTACTCTTTACATATTAATTAATAATCATGTATGTAAACAAACTTGTTCATTAGTAAATTGCCTACAAATATTTTATACTAGAAGAGAGGAGAGTAATGTAAAAAAAGGTATCTCAATTATGATCAAATATGATAACTTAATACCACTCTTCAACACAAAATGAAAATTGTCAATTTAAAAAATATACAACGGGCAAATGAACACACGAGAAAATACCCACTTACTCTAATACTGATGGCAAATGAATCTCTTATACTTCTAAATATTTACAATGTTGTATAACTCGGAGGGCCTTCTCGTGTTTTAACAAATTGACAACAGGTTGATAACGAAGAGATCACCTCTGACCGACTCTCATTTACATATTTTACCAGAACTGGACGATACAGTGCGATTAAAAAAGTTTCTTAATTTAGATACTGAATAAAACAGCTCAAATATATAGAATGACTGAAACATTCGGATCTCAAAGTGTTAATTGACTGCAAATTGTGTACCACGAAGAAAAAGGAGAACTACAGTTGACTACGTAGAGTGGCTTTCAACACGAAAGGGTACAGCTGGTGGGAGTGCGCAGAACATTGCTTTGGTTTGGCCTTACAAATATCGTGAAAGCAGTGGCAGCGGCGATGAATATTTCGATTTTGAAATATTAAAATATTATTGTGGTTAATAAAAATATCACTTTCCTATTTTATTAGCGTTGATATTATAGAAAATGAATTTAAACAATTGTTAGTGCTGTATTTGATGTATGAGTTGAATAAAAAAGTAAATAAAATAAGTAAAAAGGTAATTTTTAGTGAGCAATAATAACTGTTAAATTACGGTACAGTTGAAGCTTTAGTTATAAACGACAATTATGCTAGAATATGAACTGTGATTATTACTTCGAGGTTAAAGACAGAAAACGTTAAGCCTTATTCTAATCCGACTTTACGGTATGGACAAATTGTGCCAGAAAATTAAAAACCATCTAATTATAGTCATATGTTGCTAATTCTAAGAGTTTTATCTCCGCTTTTATTTAAAGATTTAACTATTGATTTAACACTAGTCGACTATAAAATAGTGTATGATACTGGTTTATAATGAGGGGTTCGTGAATTTTTTTACTTATGCTATAATCCCTCACATTATAAACTCGTTTAATAATTAAAAATACCAAATTTTGTGTGATGGATTATAATAATTTATTGTTAAGTAAGTCTATTTTTTTATCAAACAAATTAATTTATTTCTATTAAATGGTTGTCTGTATTCTTTTGTAGAAATTGCTCTTTTTTTAATTGTTTTTTGAAAGAAGTATAACTCAGCCGAGCCTCCCTTCTCAATGCATCCAGTTACGCCACTGCTAGCCCGACTACAAGTCGCGCAACTTAAGCCCCGCCCCTGTACCCTTTCGTGGTGAAATTACTTCTATCTTACAAAGTAAGCGTTTTATGTACCACGAAGAAAAAGGAGAACTACAGTTGACTACGTACTAATTTTCTTGCGAATGTCATAGCATGCTGTCAGCATATTTTGAGGTTATGATTAATTGTCACGCTGATATCAACTTTTAACATTTGCACAACGTTAAAATAACAATGAAGTGAACTGTCACATTTTTGGCGTACAACCTTGTAAATAAAAAATACATATGAATTTATCTAACAAAAATTAAAAAACATCTTTCTGTCTGGACCTAAATTTGCTAAACTATCCAAAATATTCCACTTCAAAAATATAAATATGGCATATTTTCAGATTCAGATTAAATTCTCCAGTTTTGTCGAAAGTGGCAACCACATCATTTTAATACGTCAACGTTAGCTTCTTCACAATTGTCTTATCCATAAATGGAAGACATTAAACTCTTAATATATTAATGTGACTCATTATCCATTTTAATAATTATCGTTATTTATGATTTTCAGACGAAAACTTTGACGAGCCTGACTAGATTGGAAGACTATAATCACAAAACCATAATCACTATTTCCAACTACATATCCCTTTTTTGAATCGCACTGTACTTGCTTTATATTTAAAACATTCCACTTAGGAAAGACTTAACAAAATTATAGTACGATTTGAGTCACAGGGTTATAAAAAAATGTAGCGGCCATTTCACGTTGAAGTAATTTTAGCAAAAAATAACGACTTTGTAACACTTTCACACACACCCGAAAGTACAATAAATCCTCAATGTGAAACAGCTCTAAATTTTGAATCACCCTCTAGATTTCCCTCATCCCTTCTACCTTACCTAACCTCACTTTCACTGTCACCGAACCGCGACTACCACAACTCCTCGTTTGTCTTCATGATCTCGCGCCAATAACTACAAAAAAACCCGATTTTTTATTTCCCTATACCGATCACCGCCTCGTCCATAAGTTCATCGTCCGTTATACAGGGCGACGCCGAATGAGGACTCGGCGCTATAAGAGGGCTGGGAGCCGGCGACTTAACTATATGAACACTGACGGAGGGAGACTGAGGAAACGTCATCGGTCCACTGCCCCCACCACCTTTCCCCTCCATTTTATTACCGCTCGAAAAATCCAGAAGCACGTCACCGTCGTTCTTCGCCGACTTCGTGTCTTTTTTATCGTCTTTGGGGGCGGGCGCTACGAATTTCGCCGTCAAATCGATGCTTTTGTTGTAAAGATTGAGCGGCTCGGGAATGGGAGGGAGAACCGACTTGGGCACTGTGATTGGATAGTTAATTTTGTAGGCGGAGTCGTCCTTGTTCTGGGTGAGGTTCTGCGGCTGGTCTTTCTTGTCTTCTTCGTCTTTCACTTTCGGACTAGAACTGGGCAAAGGGAGAGTGTTGGTCACGTTGTTTCGGAGTTTAGGGTCCAAGGAGTTTTCGAAGGTTTTACTGCCGGGAATCGCAAGAGGATTGAATTTGGGCAAAGAGAGGTCGGTTTTGTTCATCATGTCGAAGATCTTCGTGTCGACGGTCCGATTGATGTTGTTCATGTTGTCGGAAGTGACTTTGGGTTTTTTGTCGTCGACGGATGCGCGTGCTGATAGTTTGGGGATTTGGAAGTTTTTATCTAGTTGTCTGACGGTCATTAAGCCTTCGACTATAGAAGACGGGTAAGGGTCCATCTTTGACATTTTGTAAACTCCATCCGACTCGTCTCGGTTGGAAGTGGGACTTGATTTGCGACCATCTTTCGACGAAAAAATCGACTTTTCTGAGCTGCTTTTGTTTAGTTTCGGTCGGTCTTTCCGACTTAAGTCGGTTGCGCTTTTCGGTGAACCGGTTAGTTTGGAGAGTGACTTTGAAGTGCCTCCGCTAGATACTTTGGTACCGGATGATGGAGCTTTACTGCTTTTCATGCTGCCGGAATAGTTTGTGCTTCCACCGGTTGAGTTGCTAACGTTGGAACCGGAAATCTGCTAAAATGAAAAAAAAAACAATAGCATTTTTACGTAATTCACGACCTTTAAGTTTCTTGTTGTTTACTGTGAGATTTTTTGTTTGACTGCTTGATTCTTATTTTTAACGCCACTGCGTCGATCACCTTAAATTTTGCTTATACAGTCGTTAACCGCCGGATACTGGCTATGATCTCTTAATCTAAAGCTGCTAGCGTTATTTCGATAGTTTTAAACTTTTAAACAGCCAAAGTTCGCCAGAGTGTAAAAACTGGCGCCCGACTTGCATGCCGCTTTAGCTACCAACAGTGTCGAAACCGAGTAAGAAACGGGACAATCTAGCTTCAGCCCAACAAAAAAATCTACACTCACCTTTTGACCTAAATGTTGCGGTTTCTTCGACGCCGGCCCACTATTCACCCCCGGCTTCAGCCCAGTGTGCGTCTTCGGCGACCCCGTCCCAGATTTACTCACACTCGTTTTACTGTCCTTACTCCTCGTCTTATTAATAGTTATCTTCATCCCGTCCGAACTCGGTTTAACCATGTACTCTGAGTTCTTCGCCTCCCCTATCTTCCCACTTTTACTCTCGTTCAGCTTCGTCGACACCTGCCCGCTCCTCTCCCTGTTACCCCCACCACCCCCACTCCCCCCACTCGACGACTTACTACTTAAGTCCGTGGCACCATCACAGTGTTGCGCTGACGATTTCAACTTATCTACGATCGCCGAAAGCGATCCCTTTCTGTTCCTAACCTGGTTCGAATTCGACGACTTCGACACGTCCGTCGAACTAGGGGAAGGCAGCCCGTCTTGGACTCCGCTCAACGTGTCCGCGTTCAAATCTAGCGGTTTCACTTTCACGGACGACTTGTTTTTTGACGCACTCACGTTAAACACACCCGACATTTTCTTGTCCTTGTCCCTGGAAGAGTCCTTGGAAGCGGATTTCGTTTTCGAGTCGCTATTTTTACTACTGGGGGAGTTGGCGGCGCTCTTCAAGGTCGACATGCTGGGTTTGCCCGAGCCGCTGGCCGAGGGATGCTTTGGGGAGGTGCCGTGGCTCTTCGGGCTGGAGATGCCGGGGATGATGTGCTTGGGGCTGCTAGGCACGTGCGCGGGACTGTGCTTGGGGCTGTGGTGGGAGGAGCCCGTCTTGAGGGTGGGCTTCATCAGGTTGGGGCTGAGCTTGCCGCTCATCGACAGGCTGCGGTTCTGAGTGGGCGAGGCGTTGAACTTGCGCATCATGCTGGGACTGGTCGGCGTGCTCATGTTGAGCGGAGGGGATTCGGCCGGTTTGATGCTAACGGTTACCGGTTTGGTTAAGGGGTCCTGCTTTGGGGGGACTTTCTCGGGCGGACCCATAGGGCTCTCGTCGCGTTTGCGTTTTCTCTTCTTTTCGATGCGTCCCTTAAAGTTAGAAAGGGATAATATAATAACAGTACGAAAGAAGGAAAGACATGCAGCGGCAACTACGAGGCTTCGTCTTCTTGGAGAATTCGTCCACTGTAAAGCGACAACACACACAAGCAAATAAAAATACCTAAGAGACTAGAAGCAGAAAGTTCTTTTATTTCTATAACAATATTACAACTACACCCACAACCGAAATAAATACGAATCAACTTCTCTAACCTTATCGTCCGACCTGCTTTTGCTGCTCTTCTTTTCTTTGTTCTTCTCTTCGCCACTTTTGCTTTGTGACGACGTTATCGGCGTTATGGTGATGGAACTGGGCAGTGCATTAGCGGCGGAAGTCGCCAAGGCTATGATTTCTATTCCGGTTCTCTTCTCCGCGTTACCGCCTGAGGTGAATCCCGGCGAACTCGTGGCGATGGGAGTGATGCTGACGCTTGGAGGTACCAAATTCTTCTCGCCTAAATCCATCATGAGATTAGTGGGCGATTTTTGGTCTCGAGATTTTCGTCTAGAAGGGCCAGCCAGCATTTCCTCTACGTCGCCTAATTCGTCCAGACTTCCAAAATCACCACTCACCTAACAACAATGACATTACGATGAGGACAAATAACGATTTTTGTTCGCCACAGTTAAAAAATTGCTGGAAAGTTGTTTCGACAGAACTTCCCTTGCCCTTGAAGTGAACAAATTCCGCTTTTTTGAAAAACTTATAAAAATTATGTATTTGTGATTTTTCTTTACTGATAACCTCTATAAAGTAAAAACCCATAATGACACCAGTAACACGAATGTTTTTGACTTGAATTTTTCAATTCTTCATTTTTTTTGTTTCTTCAGTTTTCGATTTGCAGTTTTTTTAGTTTTTAATACTAATTTTTCAGTTTTTCAATTTTCCAAATTTGAATTTTTCAATTTTTAGATTTTGCAACGTTACGATTTTATAATTTTTTGTTTTTCAATTTTAATTTTTTCAGTTTTTGGTTTCTTCAGTTTTTAGATTTTGAAACTTTAATTTTTCCTTTTTTCGATCTGATTTTGATCAATTTTTGGATTTTTCAATTTTCCGAATTGCAATTTTTCTGTTTTCAATATTTTAGTTTTAGATTTTTTAATGTTTCTAATTTTCATTTTAAATGTGTAATAATAATAATAATAATAACTTTTAAAATATTTTACTTTTTCAAAAGTTATAACTTTGGAGTTTTTCCATTTTTCAGTTAATGGATTTTAAAACTTTTCTTTTATTCGATTTTTCGATTTTTTTATTCATTTTTTTCCTTCAAATTTTCGATTTTTAAATGTTCTGATTTTAAAATTTTTTGTTTTCTAAATTTAAACTTTTTTTCGATTTTTCAGTTTTAACTTCTTCAAATTTTGATTTGCAATTATTCGCTTAAGTTTTTTATTTTCTCTTAGTTTTTTTTCAATTTTTCGTTTTTTAAATTTCAATTTTTTTCCACTTTTCGTTCATTTTTCTTTTTTTTGTTTCGTCAATTTTACAATATGTAACTCTTCGAGTTTTCAATTTTTCATTTTTCACTTCTTCAACTTTTAGATTTGCTATTTTTTGTTTCGGTTACTTTCTGTTTTTTCAATTGTTTGGTGATTTTATAATTTTTCTTCTTTCTGTCTGAAATTGATCAATTTTTGGATTTCTCAGTTTTTCAAATTGCTATGTTTCGGTTTTCAATTTTTCACTTTTAGATTTTTTAATTTTTCGTTTTAAATGTGTAATAATAATCAAAATAATAACTTTTAAAATATTTCACTCTCTCAATGCTATTATTTTAAAATTTTTCCATTTTTCAATTACATATTGGATTTTAAAATTTTCTTTCCATTTATTCGACTTTTCGATTCTTCAATTTTCTTATTTCTTCAAATTTTCGACTTTTCAATGTTCTGAATTTATAATTTTTTGTTTTTTGAATTTAAATTTTTTTCAATTATTCGTTCAATTTTTCTTATTTTTTGTTTCTTCAATTTTACAATATGTAACTCTTCCAGTTTTTAATTTTTCGGTTTTTCATTTTTCACTTCAACTTTTCGATTGGCAATTTTTCGTTTCGGTTTTTATTTTCGTTGTTTTTTCAGTGTGCTGATTTTATCATTTTTATTTTTTCGGCTGTCAATTTTTCAGTTTTAAAATTTTTAATTTTTCGTTTTTTCAATTTTAGATTTGCATTTTTTCTAGTTTTTGTTTTAAATGGGTAATATATTAATAATAATAATTTTTAAAATATTTTACTTTTTCAAAGTTATGATTTTAGAATACTTCCATTTATACTTCCATTTTTCAATTATTGGATTTTAAAACTTCCATTTATTGGACTTTTCAATTTTTCGATCCTTCAAATTTTCGATTTGCAATTTTTTTTCGGTTTTTTATTTTATTTTTCATTTTTTTTGTTTCTTCAATTTTACAATATGTAACTCTTCCACTTTTCATTTTTAAATTTTTCGATTTTTCGCTTTTTCAATTCTGATTTTATAATTTTTCGTTTTATTCCTATGTGACATTATTCAACTTTTGAATTTTTTTATTTTTCGGTTTTCAGTATTTTTATTTTTCAATTTTTTGTTTGTTAAACTTTTGTTTTTTCAATTTTATCATTTTCAGTTTCTCTATTTTTCAAATTTTCGTTTCTTTAATTTTTCATTCGCAATTTTTTAGTTTTCGTTTTAAATATGTAGGTGGAAATAATTATAATTTAAAAAAAAAATTCATTTTTCAATTTTACGATTATAGAATTTTTTCATTTTTCAATAACTGAATTTTAAAATTTTCGTTTATTCGATTTTTATTTTTCGACTTGTAATTTTTCAGTTTTTCGGCATTGCACTTTTGACGATTCTATATATTTTTCAATTTTACAATTTTTGGGTTTTCCAATTTTTCTATTCGATTCGGTTTTTTTTTTAATTTTTCGACTAATTAATTTTTTCCTAGGTTTCAACTTTTCGAATAAAAAAAAATGCAAAAACTGCAAAAATGAAAAACCAAAAATAAGAAAGGATAAAATGAATACTCTGAAAAATCGAAACATTAAAAATTAAAGAAATCGAAAAATCGGACAACTGGAAACCAAAAATTGCAAAACCGAAAAATTTTAAAATTGGAAAATCGAGGAATTGAAAAATCAAAGATTGAAAATTTGGAAAATCGAATAAACGAAAAATTATAATGTCGAAAGAAACATCGAAAAAATAAAGGAAATAAAATAACAAAAATTTGTGCTATAAAATCGAGAAAGTGGAAATGAAAGAAACGAGAAAAAGACAATCAAGAACTTGAAAAATTGAGGAAACGAAAAATTGAAAAATGAAAGAAAATGAAAAACCGAAAAATGTTTGTAAATTTTAGTTTTTATGAGAAGTTAAAATAAAGATATGGGGATGTAATGTTAAAGTAAATGTAAAAAAGTGTGCTACACGTTTATTTCAAGTGAGTTTTTCCATTACAAAAGTTTATGATGACGTCATCAACTTTTTTGCAAGGACATGAATATCAATTTGGATAGATGTAATGTAATACTAATAGTAACAGTACTGCATTTCCAAATTTCCGGGAAAACAGTGTGAACCGTTCTTGTAGATTTGGAGATGATGTTATCCCATTGGTGGTGTGGAAGATTAGTCAAATTTTGGTTAGCGTTTTATCATCTACATGATATTCCTAATATACATACAAAATTTGACAACAATCGGTCCAGTACTTTCGGAGATTACGTGTCAAATAAAAATCGACACAGACGCCAGACAGACAAACAGACGGAAACGGGAGATCACTTGAGGTCATGAAACGTCGAAAAATCATGAAAGTGGCAAGTCGTCCGGACTAGCTTACGCTCAGGAAGTAATAATTTCTTCGGCTTACCTTATCTGAGTCGGCCAGCAACTCAGCCGGATCCAAACCACTCATCAGTTCCAAATCCGATTGAAACCCCAACCCCGAATTCGGCGTCGGGATCTCGTTCTCCTGCGAAATCGGCGTGCTCCTCGACGTCGAGTCGCTGCTCGACGTCTCCACCAGCATCTCCGCGTCCGTCGCCTCGCCCAGCTTCCTCTTGTTCTTCCACAAATCGTCCGACTTCCTCTTATGCGGCCGCTTCATCTTCTCCTGTCCGTTCCCCGACAGAATGTTCGTCAACTCTATGCTGCTCAGCATGCCGTCGCTCGTCTGAAAATTCTGGAAATTCGCGTTGGCCATCATCGACTCGTTGAGGAACATCCCTTGATGTCCCTGCATCATCATGCCGTGGCCGCCGTTACCAGGGGGTTCTTGCTTGATCTTATCTAACCCCCCGAATTCCGTCAATCCTCCACCTGGGGCCCCCTTGTGACCCCCAGGGTCGCCGGAACCGAGGGGTAAACTAAAATTTTCGTGCCCGTTGTAATGGCGTTTGGCAGCTTGCTTCTCCCATAGTTTGATGACGGCGCGCATCGTCACCGGGATGGAGAAGCACCGGTTTAGGATCTTCGTGCTGAGATCGGACGTGGCGTCGGGAGCGTTCGCCGGAGGCGGGGTTCCCGGACTGCGGATCTTGCAGACGAGGTTCGAAATGTCGGTTAGGTCGATTTCGGCGGTGGCCATGCTTTCTTCGACCGGGTGCTCGAGGGAGAGGGAGATGTGGGTCCAGGAAAGGGCACTTATTTCGAACATGGTCATGTTTTCGAAGTCTGAAATGACAAAGCAGATTTAAAAATAATGAACGAGTGGTTAAATACTTTTGGGGAAAAAATTATAATTCAAATAATGGAAGAGTTTATTAAGAAAACCAAAACGCATATCTTTTAATCAACATTTATGTCATGTTTTTTTTCAGATTACGTCATCACTGATTTGAAGCGAATAAAAAAATACAATTTTGTCAAAGTTCTATGGTCATCAACTTTTAAGTAGGGACAAATATATCAATTTAGAAGGGTATAGCGTAGTACTGGCAAACAACAGTCCTATATTGAAAAAATTTCAGAAAAATTAAAAACTTGTTTTAACTTAACTAGTAAAATAAGTAGCTTTATTTATTAATTAATTTTTGAACGGGATAAAGCATTTAAAAAATCAATCGATGGAATTTCTAAGAGAAATTGTAGATACTATTGTTGTTAGATTTTGAATTTTGTCACAAAAAGCTAATACACAACGTTAAAAATAAGTTTATATTAATAAGTAGTCACAACATAAGTATCACAGCGACCTTTTTAAATCTACATATTTATTCAGCAAAATATTAATATGACGTCATTACGTTTTTAATGCAGATGAATAAACAAATTATGGTGAAGGTTTTTATATTTAAATATCCCCAAAACTAGTCTAACATTTTTGGGTGGTTATTGCTTGTTAAGAAGTCACCGACATATAGCCAGATAAACAGTCGCAAATCAGAATTTTAATTTTATTTTAAAATTTTAAAGAAAGGAATTGCTCAACATCTGCTTAAAGGCGAAATCAGTTACAGATTATTAAAACATTTTAAGTGATCGTTGACGAAAACATATCATTCAGAGATAAATAAAAGTGTTGTTCTCCTCCTTGATAACTTCAATAATTTCCTTATCAGAGAGAATTCTACAAAAATAAAGCGATTTACACAATAAGTACTATAGATAACATCTCGTAGACAAACAAATCTAATCAGCGATAAAATAAATTGATCTATATTTCTGTACAGCATAAAATGGCAAAAAAACGAAGAACCTGAACAAACTATCCCTCTTAGAAAATCCTCAAAAGTTTCTGATGATATGTGTCTGTTTTATTTAATAGAGACTTTTTCCGACATAGTGTTAACATCGATTTTTTAAAAAACTTTTAATTTTTAGATTGGGTATCAGATGCAAATGTTTTGAATCTATTTTAAGGCAAAACCCAAAACAAATAAAAATGTTTACGTTTTTCTTTAATAATAACGCTGTTCCTAATCTAAGCTTGAATAAATTCTTGAATTTTCATAATTTTAAAATTGCGTTTTTTTGGTTATATCATATCATATTTCAAAAACTATACAAAATTTTGTGTTTTCGGTACTAATGGTTTTTTATATTTCTATCAAAATACTGTACAAGACTCAGCTTTGCAAATTGATTCATATAAGCCTTGATTTCGAGGAAAAACTTCAACACGATTCAGGGGTGTAATGATTAGTACAAAAAATTTAGGCTAGTTACTACCGTAAGTCATTTAGTCGAAGTTCACTCTTTAAAAACTGGAAATATAATATACTATTAGGCATAAAAAAATTAATTAATTATTTAAACGTTTAATTTAATTCACATTTTTTTGTTTTTAGATCAGCCGTACATAATTTCACGTATGAAGATATTGTTACGATTTATAAAAATTATAAAAACTTCAATGTATGACGTTAAATAGGAAATTATTACAAACAGAAAATATGCTGGCTATAGTGATTGCCAACTTCTAAGCTTTAAAGAAAGATAAGTAAGTTTCATTAGCACTGAAGGTCGACTATGCAGTTATAAGTATTATCATTACCAAAAACACCGATTCAATTGTATTTTCTACAAATATATTTCTTTTCAACAGGTCAAGAAAGATTTTAGAAATTTTCTGAAAGATTTGCAATATTTCGACGTTAGATATTGGTTCTTTTACAGTAATAATAAACGATTATGTAAGAAGCATAGGTATAGTAAATAATAGTGGGAATTTTTTAAATAATTGTTTCAAATTCTCAAAACGAGGTTATCAGCTGTGAATTTATCATCATAATAACTAGTAAAACAAACTGTAAAATTAAAAACTGTACATTTCTAGCGCTACACCAATGGATAACCATTTACGGGCACGTTGTATAAATTTTAAAATTAAGTAAAACTTTTAATAAACTATGAAATAACAACATAATTTTTGGAGATTAATTATTGCAACCTATGTTGTTTCTTAAAGACAAGTGGATAATTACTGAGCATCAGAGACATCATATCGCACTTTACCATAATAAGAATTAAATAATTAAAAGAGTGAGTAAGGATTAAAGATATGGGGTGTACCCAACTAGGTCTAATTTTAAAACAGTTGATAAAGATCACCTGTTCTAGTCGATTCAAACATTTCTTTATCGGTTTATCAGTAAGTTAACAAAATCTATAGATAAATGTAAGTCATTCCAAAGGCGTAACGGCAACATTTGAATCTAATCAGTAATCAGTCATCACGTTGCAATCGCACCAGAAACTTTGTTTCAGCCACCGCTAAAATATTTCCTTGTCTAATATTTTTAGATTTCTACCAACTACAATGGCAAACGAAGCAGAACCCCAACAAAAAATAATTATTACTGATTCTTCGAAAATGTATGAAGATATGTCACCTTACTACTTGAGGGAAACGTTTTCCGACATTCAACTAATCCTACCAGATAAAAAAATTCATGCGCACAAAGTAGGTTTTTTCAGTGGTTTACAAAAATATTAACTTAGAATAAATTTTAACTTTCAGATTGTGCTCGCTGCTAGATGCAAATATTTTGAGTCTCTTTTAATGAAAGACCCAAAACAAGTAAGAGAGTGTTCATGGAAATGTTAACATTAATAAATTGTTTTCAGGCTGAAATTGCTTTACAGAATGTGCCTTCAAAAGCTTTTGAAACAATACTATATTACATTTATACAGGTAGTCAGCCAAAATTGTAACTAAATATTTATATTATCGTGTAAAATATGTTGCAGGATCCGTTGTCATCGCATCGGAAGACGAAAATGATATATCCGATATATTGCAGCTAGCACATGAATATTCATTAAAAACACTGGAAAAGAGTATAAACGAAAAAATGAATTCCATTGTGAATTTGTCGAATGTCTGTTCCCTTTTAAACAAGGCCAACGCACATGACATGGACGAGTTAAAAGAAATATGTCATGCTTTTATCGATGAATATGTTTCGCGAATGTTTGAATATGATTTTTTAAATGTTCTCACACAAGTAACTTCTCCAAAATAGCTAGGTATACTTAAACATATAATGCCTCGTTTCAGAAATCTATGATTAACTTGTTGAAAAGAGATGTGTTCCCTGCTGAAGAAATTGATGTATTTAAGATAGCGGCCAACTGGTGCAAAATTAACAAAGACTTAGACAAGTTGGTTATTGAATGCATTCGGTTTTCTACGTTAACGCGAAACGAAATTTTAACTGTTGTTTGGCCGTCTAAAATAGTTGATGAAGTAAAACTCTTGAATGCTCTTGCAACGATTGAGGTTAACGGTCCGAAAGAAACACAGCGATGCTTTGCTGGACGGTGTAAGTACGAAGACTGATTAAGAGACAAATCGGAAATATAGATTTGGATATATTTTTAGTGAAAGATAAAAATCTTGCTACAGCAAAATATAACGTTAAAGTAATTTCTGGATTAAATACCGCAATGTTGTTTGAAGAAACTAAAAAGCTTGAAGAAGGTGCTTATCACAATAAGGACGATAAAAACGGTATTACTGTAGATCTTGGTGCCGTAAAATGCTTCAATTATATAACAATGTATATAATGGATGGGTAAGTACCGTTATTTCTGAGTTTGTTTAAGGATTTTTTGAGATGATACGTAAATATTTGTCGAAGTACGTGGCACCATTACTACATAGAGGTTTCAACAGACCTGCAAAAGTGGCATAATGTTATAGATTATAGGAAATACTTTTGTCACTACACTCAAAACTTGTATATTGAAGAACAACAGGCTAGGTACATTAGGATAGTCTTAAAGGTACATATTATAATTTTACTGAAATAAGAGCCGGTTTACAGAAGCTCAATTAAATATTTGATTAATGGTAAATTTTTAATGCGGCATTAAAGTACCACGTGACAGACTCTACGCCAATCAGGCGTCACTAAACGCCTCATTATAAACATAATTAACTTAAGCTCAATTAAAATATTCTATAAGCTGGCCCTAAGCAAGATAAAATAACTGTACATCGAGGTGATTGGAAGAAGAACTCGGGGAGCATGTCGTATGCTTCCAATGATACGGTTTTGAGACAAAATCAGACCGCAAACATCGTTTACGTTTGGTTTATGGGTTATGCGCACGTGCGAGCAGACCTAGAAATACCGATCGTGTTACCGTACATACCTACTAGTTATTTTGCTTTATACGTAATGTGTCTTTTTGCTAATAAACTCAACATGATGAGCTGCAAACTTTGTAAATCTGTGATGAAAGTGAACAATCTTGAAGAGACACTTAGTTTTCATAATCATCCCCTTGATGGATGATAAACCAAATTCGAACCTAGGGACGTGGTTAAGTCGAATGCATAGTCGTAAACGGTTTTTAGATTCAGAGGGGTCGGTGCCACAAATTTCACCGTATTCCTCCGTTCTTATTCCACCCTCCACGCTGTACATGCAAATATTTTTACTTCCAACAGAAAAACAAAAATATGTGAATCCGACTAGATGCTAAAATTTAGTAGTGATTTCTAATCTTGTCAACTAGAGAAAGCAAATGGTATGCATGTCGAACCATGCATTCATTTAAAGCAAACGCCTTTGTTTTATTCCTAAGCGATTGTCCTTTTTTTATTAACGAGTAACCATAGATACTGAAACAAATAAAAAAACGTCCGAAGTGCTGTTGCCAACTGAAATGTGAAGGCGCCTAAATCAGATTAAAAATTTCGCCGAAAAATAGCCATTCGTTCAAAAGTGAGATAAGAGTTTAAAAATCTATACTTATGTAAAAAATGACGCTTGTCTTTGTGTTATGGGGCTCTTTCGGTTTTTTTCGTTATTTTTATGTTATAAATATGGCATAAATTTTATGTGTTACTCAAAATATTGCACTAATTAAACTCTATTTTTCGAGATAACACTAGTAGAATATATTGACTGTTCATACCATAGATAAAAGTGTTAAAAATTTACTATTACACATTGCAAAGTTATAAATCTTGACTAACTGTGATCCTACAATCTACTCACCACATTAAAAATATAATGCTATGAATTTCTTTGCAGAACGATACCGCCAGAATTAGTAGATTTCAAGTTTACATGAGCAGTAAGGTTCCTAAAATACATAACCAAGTTGTTTGCCCTTTTTCAAACGTCATAACTTCCGAAACCTATATATTCCCTTTCGGGTAAGATGTTTATATTGTCCATTTTTTTTTATTTTTGGTGAAACTACAGTGAAATCTCTCCTTCAACCCCCATAAGCGGACAACTCTTTTAAGCCGAACATTTTTTTCATAGTCTAGGTACTGACATTATAATAGTTATTTATCTTATTAGTGGAATAGAGGCATTATTACAGGACTACAAGTGTGGGACACGAGTTGCTGTAATATGCTCTAGCCCAAGTATGAAATACAAAACTTTATCTACAATTGCCCAAAAATGAAAAAGAAAAAAGCCAACGATTTTTTTTTATTAATTAAAAATCAAGAAGCAAAAGAATTTTTGCAGTGTTATGACAACCGCTCAAATTTGTTGTAAAAAACGCGTCAGTTTTTAGAAGAAAAATTTTGTTCGATCGAAAAATGAGTGATTGAGTGATTGTAGTGTCTTCATTGTTACCTGATAAATCAAAAACCAAATATGAAAAATTGTATAAACTGTTCACCTTCATTACACCACTAGTGGAATAATAGTTTATTACTCAAGTTGTAGATAAACAAAATATATATGAACCTCTCATAAACGGGCTCTGCTTTGAGTGGACACGGATACTACGCATTTGTGTAAAATAATAGATATATATTAGATCTCTTTTGAACGGTAGTTATCACTGAACACCCTCTGGTTTTTATATCGATTGAAGCATTTCTCTGAATCCCAAATGTGCAGACAAGTGTTTGACCATTATACATTAGCTATTTTAGAAAAATGCCTTCCAAATGCGGCATCTTATCTTTTTAAGAAAAGACATGTCCAGACATATTAAAATGGGGGAAACTAAAACAGTCGGTACTAATAAATATGTGGCACTCTTTTTGCTATAATACGATATAGTGCAACAGATTTTGAAAAAGACTCCTGCTGCGAGTGCTGTAAGTCAAATGAGTGTGAAATGAGTCAATTTCAAACACGTTGCACATTACACTTTATTTACATTTAAATGATGTGCAAAAATTTCTTAAATCAACTAATAGAAGCTATTTCTGTTTGATTGATTGTTCAGTAATTGAATTCTGTCCGATTTTAGGTGGTAGAAACTTCAGTTGATGACTAAAGTAAACGCTGTTATCATAATTCTCAGCAGTGAATCGAGAATAAACTAATGATTTCGTCTTTTATTTTATCAAATTAATAATTTCAACAATTTTAGTTACCTATACCAAAGATCAATTATGACAAGACTGTGAAAAATTTGCGCAGGCTATGCCCAGACAGTATCTTTCAAAGTGAGTTCGTCGTGTGTTTTACAGCACTTTTTATAGCAAGTGTAGAAAAAACGAATGGTTTTGAGGATAAAAAGATTGAACATTGACAAATTATGTAATGAATGGTTTACAAAAATAGAAAAGAAACCGCTGCATCAGATAACTTAATGCATATGCCAGTATTTTTCCCCGAATATTAGACTTTTAGGACCTGTAATTCGAGCCCAATGAAGAGTTTAGGGTATGGAAATTTCATGCTTCAACTGGTTGGCTTGAAATATTCGTAAATGCCTAAACATTTATTTTAAGGCTATTTCTGGTGAACCAGCAAGTGTGAACCAAGATGTAGAAACATTATTAACCAAGAATCCTCAACTTTTGAAAATCTAGTTGCCAAAAGACATCTATAACGCAAATGAAAGGGGTCTCTTTTTTATAAACTCTTGCAGTGAAATGGGAAAATTGTGTTAACATGATCAGTAAGAAGAGAAGTAACTTAGAAGAGTTCTTTAACATAGATAACAATTTATTAGTAGCAGATTTGACGAGTCAAATGACGAACAAGTAGCAAATTATCAACAGTCTATTGATATGGTAAAGGACTTGCAACAATCTGTCAAATATCAGGAAGATTCTAAAACATTGGAAATATTATTCGTTTGGAATTACACTTTGCCATATTTTATTTAAATCCAACAACCGCCAAACTACATAACTGGATTATTTTAATGATTTGTTCATTTTACACTGAACTGTTTTCTGTTCATTTTTAGTATTCCAAAAAGTTCATTTTCTTATTAATATAGGCTTAGTTAATACGCTTGTAAAAACGAAATACTTATACAATTCATTTTTTTTCTCATTAACGGACACTCAAATGGGAGGACGGGTTTTGCTCAGTTCTGAAGCTGTCCGCTGAAGAAAGATTTCACTGTATATGTACTAATGAATTAAGTTTCATCGTTTCTTTTATCACTTTGAGATACATGTCATAATTTTTAGAAATGAAATATACGTAAACATACCATTAGAACACACAAAATTAGTTAGATGTTAAAAGTGTCTAATGGTTGTTTACGTTATACGTGGAAGCACTACTATCTATATGTGTGAAGTTTGCTCACACGGTGATATAGGTAAGCAAAATTCTATGGTCACACGAGTACGATAATAATGCGTTAGTCCACGTAAAACATACAGAATTTTATCTGCAATAAAATTTAAATAAATGAAAAATATATTTGTGTTTGAAATAATTGTACAACAATCACTCATTTGAGTGGGATAGGTTAAATTTATCCCGATGTTGTAGATAGAAACGGTTTTCAAACTTTTTTTTATTTATCAACATAGGGGGACGTCTGATTCATTTAGAACGTATCTGTGTTTAAGTAAGTTTGTTATTATTTATATATAAAAAAATTACATTTTCGTTTTAGATCAGCCATACATGATTTCACAGATAAAGGTTAGGTTGCAATTTTACAAATCTATATCTAGTATAGAAACTTCCGTCGACTGGTCGGGCTGGAAAAGAGTTGAACTTCCAATAAACGAAAACGTACTTCTCCGTTTTAACGAAAGAGTAGTCAGTTTGATTCAAATTACTGGTCAACTTTCTCGTAATAAGGTAAGTTGCACCCTTTTGTTAACAGTTCTAATTACTGCCTATTCAACAGACAGAGGACCACATCAAACAGTTTTTGGAAGATTTTGAATGTTTCTAATTGCAACACGAACAAAATATGTAAACTTCTCTAGTAAATTTGTTACCATCCCAACACTTTTTTCATAAACTACACATCCTCAAAAAAAATTTAGCACTAAAGGACTCATAGTGAAAGTCAGAGTCTACATTTGCCGCCTTATCGAAGCAAAAACTGAATAATCGAAACAATAATTTCTCGATAATGTCAAAAAAATTTGATTCAATCTCTGAGATTAGCTAAATCATTAATTATTTGTTAATTCTAAAAAGTATGGGCTTATTAGTGCATAGAAGGAAAATCGGTATAGTGTACATTCTACATAGGATTAATCGAGCAAAAGTTTGAAATTATATGAAGCTTTGTGAAGTTAGGTAAGGTATTAAAATTTAAAGCTTGTATATCGTTTTTGTTTGGAACAAAAGAAGATTTAATCGGTAGTTTTGTATCCCAGTGATTGGTTAATTCGTTGTGCGTAAAAACGGAACGAAAATTTAGATCTCGCGAAAACGAAAATACTAAAATTAATAAACATTGTGTTTATTATTCATGATGTCTTAAAATTATTTTTGGCGAAAAATTATTTAACACAGACCATTGTCATGCTTCATATTTAATGAGGTCTATAATTCAGTGCTATTTAAATATACCAATAAAGTATTCATGCAAAAAAGATGTGATAGTTCTGCCGAGTCTGTCAGAAACATCTATTAAAAACTTATTAATTTCAAAGGTCAGTCCGGATTGTTTTAAACAAATTTTCCTTAAATACATAATTTTTGGTGATTATATTTTTGCATTAAACTCGGTATATATATTTTTAGAGTAGGTATAAATAAATGAATATATCAATTCCAAAATACCATTGTTTCCAAGGTGATCCAAAAGAAGTTAAAAAAGTTTTCAGTTTTATAACAATTCTTAATCCTATTTTTTTAATTATTTGTGAAAGAATATTCTTTTAGTTGTTTTTTTTTATTGTTGTACCTATTATGTGTACACAAAAATTTAAGTATTGTATTTTATGTGAAAAATAAAACCAAATACACCGCAAACAGCGTTTACAGATCAATATCTTTAAATTCCCAAATTTTCATTTAATAAATAATAATAATCAACACTGACGTGCTTTTCATGTTTTAATTTTCACACTTTAGTATTAGTTACTCTTACCTTGTTTACTATTTGGACGTACGCAACTACTGATTATCGTATTGAAGAGAGCTTGCTGTCTTAAAATCACCAAAATTTGAGAAACATGAGCTGGATGCGTAAACGGAATGCTAGTCACAAGAACACCATCCATGGTTTTGTTTTCAGTCATGAAGTAACAGTGAGTTTGATCTGGTAGCGTCTGCAACGATTAAAATGCATACAAATTGAAAAATCGAAAAAAAGTCGTCCAGCAAGCAATGAAATTTAATTTAAGATAATTATCCTGGCAACACTAACGCGTTCCTTGTTTGGTTTGACAGTTGCGGTGAAACAATTGTCAAGTAATTGGATTGCCAACATAATTATTTTAAAAATAAATTGCATGGCCTACTAGAAGAGTTCAGTTTGTACCACATTGTATAAATCGTTCAGGATGTTTTTAACCATGAAATTTTTTCTTCACGTTGGATAAACTGATCCATTGACAAAACGGTACAATCGTGTACAAAATTCTCAGGTCGTTGGATTACAAACATAGCGAAGTAAACGGTCGCAATGTATGTAAACAAAAATATGTTTTTGAGAACACGTAATTCCACCCAAATTAACAATGGGTTTTTAGATGATTTATTTGGTAGACAAGACGATGAGTGAGTTTTGGGTGGTTTTGGCAATAGTGTTACAATTTTTGTCAGATTTTCTAACCTAACATTAAAAACAACTTAACCTAATATGATAAATTTGGAAATTGGTTGCCAACCAAATTACTAGATTTACATGGACATTTGTCTAAAGACATCCTGAACAGTATATATAACAATATTTTGAAACAACGTCATATACATATTTAATAATTATGTAAAAGGTTTCCCATTAATGAAGTTTAAAATTTAAAGCATTGGTAGATAATTAAAACTTAAAATTTTAATAGACAAAATATTTTTTATTTATACTTAAAAATTAGTCAACATAAATGTGACTTTGCTTACCACAAAAAGACCTTTGTTACTTCCTGATTCCATTTTCCCATCACTAGCATGATGTACTATTAAACTAAGCAACGGATGGGTAGTTGATTGTTCTATAGTATCCAACTCAGTAACTTGCTGAATCTGTCGAACCAGACTCACACACATTGGCATTGGCTTATTCAACTTGAGAACGAAACACGCTGGAATAGCCGCACTATTCTGACTACTCAATGAAGAAAACGACGGAGTACTAAAAACCACAATAAAAATACTCAAACGACTCTCCTAACTCATAATTACCTCTTCCCGTTGATATTCCTATTCACCGTAATCAACGTCGTCGTCTGCAACTTATGCGTCGCAGACCCCTCCATACAAACCGTCACACTATACCCTAACGACTTACTGATGATTGTATCAACCGTAATAGGCTCAATATCACATTTTTCAACATTTAACAAATCGTACGGCGAGACGAAGTACGTCAGTTTCATCGGGTGCCCCCCTCGCCGCTTCTCGAGCACCCCCACCGGCGACTTATACAACAAATTGAAAGGCTCCTTCATGAAAGACTGCAGCTGCGCTAGCGTGCTCAAATCAGACTCCAACGACTGCAGCGCAGTGAACGCCTTGCACTTGATCTTCTTCTCGGCGTTCAACTGGTAAATCGACGCGAAACCTTCCAGTTGGGCAGTGAAGTCGGCGAAATCGCCTCTAGATAAACAATTGACGAGTTCCGAGCAGCTCTGCTGCTCGAGCTTGCTCTCGTGATGCACTTTCACATCTTTCACAGCACCGGTTTGATCTAAGACTATCTCTAAGTAGAACATGTCGGAAGATATGAAGAGTTCCACCCCCGATGGTCCCACCATAAATTTCAACCCCAGCTGTCTTGTTAAGCTCTCGAGGCGCTCGATCATGCTCTGCAGCGACGTCACCTTGATGGAGTGCTGCAACGTGTCGAGGCACTTCTGGTGCTGGCTCTTCTCGACGCTGTCCAGGGCGTAGCGTTTGTCCTGAAAGTAGGGCAATGTAATGGAGGAAGCGACGACAGACATAACCTACAAGCATCGCCATTCGGACATTTTTCGATATTTCGGCCAAGCTTTTGTACTGCGAGGACTTGGAGCGCAGCTTCTCCATTAAGATCTCTAGTTGCCAGTCTTTGGATTTATCCATAGCGGACGGTGGCATTGTTGAACTGCCTGAAAGTAAACAAAATTGCAAATGTCAAATGTCACGGTCTGGGTAGCTCACCGTTTGTGACGCGATTCATGATGAGATTGGGCGAAAGCAACGTTAGGAAACGCTACGCATTTTGAATTTTGTGAATTTCAACCGAAAAAAATGGATTTTAATAACATACATCAGCACCAAACAAAAACTTGACAGCTTCGTTACTTTCCCCAATCTAGGGAATTTCGGCTGGTGCATCGTTTGGTTGGTGCCATGGAAGCGCACCAAATTCAAATGAAGATACTAAGATTATTGAAAACTCCAAATCCTGACTTGTTTATGCAAAGCTAAAACATTATAATTACTTTTTAATTACTATTTACCCAGCTTTTTACGATATTCAAGTCATTATCCAGAAATGATATTGCACAAAACGAAAACCTTTTGAGTTGCAGTGGATTGTGATATGCGCCATATCGTTGGCATCACTGATTTGAAAATGACATTACTTGTTTGTTCAACAATAATATTTGTAATTTGTTGTTTTGGTAATCGGTTTTAAAGTAAATTAAATAAATAAATTCTATAATTTTAGTTAAATAGTAGTTGTAATGGGTACTTTATATTTTTAAGAGAGTATGTTGACAAAGAAATAAAGCAAAAACTCTTGGTCAAACTAAAAAAAAAATAAAAATATTCCAAAATAAATATAAAATCCAACGAACACTTTAATCAGAATCTCTTCAAATGCTTCGTCTATTTAACTGCTGTCAGTCTATAATGTCGATTCAGTTTTATTTTTGGCATTGCAACGTTATAATAATTTATTCCAAAAACCAAAAGTCCATCCAGTTTACTATCAATAAAAAAACCTGAAGATGATGATGATTAAAGCTATAACAAAATATTAAACCCTCCCGTTTTCGAGTTCACTATCATATTAATTTAACTGATGATAATTTTCAAGGTTCTTTTTCTCAAAATGGATCGATGTTTAACACTAATTTAAATGGATTATTATAAATCTCGCGTGAGAAGATATGAATATGAAAGGTGGATAATGTAATAATTTAAGTAAAAACATCCAAAACTTTAGATATATCGTTACTAAATCAAATAAAGCGACGAGGCGACGACGAAAACGAAATTGTGAACGAAGTTATACTGAGTAGCTATTAATGTTTGTGATTTTTTTGTCAAATTGGCAACATATTTAAAATTTTATAATGGCACATCTGGTATTAAATTGAAATTTGGGCACCAATTCAGTTGTTCATGGTTGACAATTCTTAATTGCCAACCCAAAAATTTGTTTCATTAATAACACTGTGTAACAAAAAAATTATTATCTTGCTTTTTTCACATTTATAGTTGTATCCTGATGTAACTTTTGACATGCTGTAGTTCGTTTGGTCGAACTGTCCCTATTTTCATTTATTTAATTTTTTTTTGTAAAAGAAAAAAAAATGTATGTATGTATTTTGCGTTTAAATTCGAAAATCGTAGCCACACGCAGGTGTAAATTATCTGCAACTTATTTTTGTTATATTTGCGGTTATTACAAAACTGTTGACTAAGTGAAACATAAAATAGTTCCTACGACAAAGTTCTGGGTAGCATATGAAGCGTACTTTGAGGAACTATTAAGAACCAGGATAAACCATGGGTTCATCTTGTTTACTGTGGAAGTTGCCGGTCAAGTTTGGAAGCATGGTTTCGAGGAAACCTTACCTAAGTCTGTAGCATTTGCCATTTCCCGTTTTTTAAGAGAACCAAGTAACCATCTTACTGGTTGTTATATATTTTTGTACGGTAAATATATTTTATAATTTAATTAACGTGGCGGCCCTCCCAAGACCCAGGGCCACGCGAAGGTTTATTTTTATTTTTATTTGTAAATAATGTATGCCTTTTTTCTTCTTTGTAGTATTTCCAATGAATTAAACTGCTTTCGTTTTATTTTAATTAAAATTTTGACATTTTTCACTAAACAACAAATAGTTAAATATTTTTTATATTAGGGATTCTCTGTACGAACCAAATTCATATTCTCTTAGTATAGACTAAATTACACCCAAAACCACAAAAAAAGTCAGATAAATATTATTTTTCTATAATTTTGTTACATAGTGTAATCAGCCGGTATTTGATCTAAATATGGTTTCAAAACATGGTTTACGCCATATTCTAGTAAAATTTCTAGCCAATCGAAAGTTTACATTTCTCCCCTCTGATTCTCCTTTTGAATACATTCAGTTACATTTATCTATATCTACTTTCTGATGGAGAAAAAAAATCGCCTTTTGATCTTTTCTATGTTCTAACCTAACCATATGTCTTTTACCAATTCCTAAGTAATAGATACATGGTTCTATAGTAACAAAAGTACATTAAAAGCAATTTATCATTGCAAAATAATATTTATGATTATGAGGATGACAATGAGAATATCCTCAAATTGCAAGACGATGTAGATAATGATGTCGACATTGCCGAAGATAACATCACGTAGTTGATGAAGATCAATAAAACAATAGTCTCTACTTTTGTTAATTTTTTTTTAATTGAGAAAAATGTTTTATTTTCATATTTACATAGTTTATTGTTTGTTTTTTTTTTATAATAAATTCTTCGTGAAGTGTTTTTCTTTTATTCTTTCTACTAATTAGTAAATCACCAGATGACGTTTACCATAAAGCTAAAAATGAAAAATGTTGGCGCCAAAATTTGAATATAATACCATATAAAATACCGTATACATTTTACCTTTTTTCTTAATATGTGTAGTCATCTTTTCACAACACGAAACTTAAAACATGTATAAAATGATACATAAATTTGTAATATCGATTTTCCATGCATAACACGATTACTTAAGAACATATTTCACATGGTAATTTCTCGTAGAAAAAATCAGGATTTTGCAATTAAGCTCCACCCCTCAGCTTACGACGAATAAAAAAAAATCATCAGAATTGAGATAGGGCGGGTGGGTGGGGCTCATATTTTGCCTTTTTGTCTTAATATACATAGCCATCTTTTCTCAACAAGAAACTTAGAACATGGTACATTTTTGCAAGAAAATATGGATTTTACAATGATGGGGCGGAGCCTAATTGCAAAATCGATATTTCCTTATACGAATTTTCCATTTTAAACGTGTTTTAAGTTTCCTGATGTGAAAAGAAGTCTACACATATTAAAACAAGAAGGCAAAATGTAAGCCCGCCCACCCGCCCTATCCCCATTGTGATGATTTTTTTATTCGCCGTGAATCAAGAGGGCGGAACTAACTGCAAAATACTTATTTCTTCACAAAAAATTAAAAACATATTTTTGTGTATCGTGTTGTTCAAAGAATATTATATATATTTAGAAAAAAAAGGCAAAATATAAACCCCACCCACCCACCCCATCTCATTTGTGATGATTTTTTTTTTATTCTTAGAAACTTAGAACAGGTTTACAATATGTAGTAAATTTTTGTAAGGAAATATGGATTTTACAATTAAATTCCGCTCGTTTGGCTCGCGACGATTAAAAGGAAATCATCACAATTGAGAGAGGGTGGGTGGGCGGGGCTTATATTTTGCCTTTTTTCTTAATATACGTATAGTCGTGTTTTCAGAACAAGAAACTTAAAACATGTTTAAAATGGTAAATTCTTGTAGACAATTAAGCCCCGCCTCTTTATCTGACAACGAATGAAAAATTCATCACAATTGAGAATTGAGATCGGAGCGGGTAAGGGTGGAACATAATCTGTGACAAAATTTTTTTCTTAATATACGTAGTATTCTTACACGATACTGAAAAACATGTTTTTAATTTCTCGTAGAGAAGTAAGGATTTTGCAGTTAAGCTCCGCCTTCTTGGCTCACGACGAATAAAAAAAATCATCACAATTGAGACAGGGTGGGTGGGCGGGGCTACGTTTTTCCTTTTGTTCTTTATATGTGTAGACTTATTTCGACAACAAGAAACGTAAAACAGATCTAAAATGGTAAATTTTTGTAGTAATGAACTTAAATCCACCACTTTTTTTATAAATGACAATTTGCAGCTCTAAAAGTAACATTAGCGGAAATAACAACTCCACCGGGAATTTCAACGTCAACAGCAGGTTTATAAGCCCACGGAAAATTTTCAATTTCTTGTCTGTTAAATTTTCAATTTTTTGATGTCTTTCGATTTTTTGAATTCTCCGGGCAACTGAAAAAAACTTTCTATTTTTTGTACAATTTTCCGATTTCTCATTTATCCGATTTTTCAAATTGGCATTTTTTGATTTTTAAATTTTTTATTTTTAGCAAGTACTTGTGCCACCCACCCCCTCTCTTTTTTAGAGGATATGTCATTTAGCAAAATCGGTCTAACACTCGAAACACAAAAAAGAGAGGGTGGGTGGGTGGGGCTAGTACCTGATAAGATAAAACGGATTTTGGCAGATGACATACCTTCTATGAAAACAGAGGGTGGGTGGGTGGGTGGTGCTAGTACCTGCTACGATAAAACTGATTTTAGCAAAGCTGCCCTTTATTTTCTTAGAGGATATGTCAATTGCCAAAATCAGTCTTATCTTAACAAATATTAACCCCGCCCACCCACCCTGTATTTTCACAGAGGATATGTCATCTGCCAAAATCTTGACAAGATAACACTGATTTTGGCAGATGATCTCTACTAAGAAAATAAGGGTGGGCGGGTGGGGCTAGTACCTTTTCTTAGAAGAGTAGGTCATTTATCAAAATGAGTCTTATTTTAATCTTATAAAATCGAACTCGAAATTCCAGTTTTCATTTTTTTTTTAATTTTTGGATTTTTCAACTTTTGAATATTTCTTTTGATAATTTGACAATTTTGCAGTTTTTAATTCCAATTTTTTGATTTTTCAAGTTATAAATTTACAATTTTGGAATTTTTTGATTTTTAATTCTGTAGTTAAAACTTTATTTTCGGATTATACAGTTTTACAATTTTACAATTTCTCATTTATCCGATTTTTCCAATCGTCATTTTTTGATTTGTAAATTTTTTAGTTTTAGCAAGTACTAGCCCCGCCCACCGAGAGAATATGTCATTTGCAAAAATCAATCTCATACTTGCCGAGATAACACTGATTTTGACAGATGACCTACTCTTCTAAGTAAACAAAGGGTGGGTGGGGCTAGTTGCTTTTCTTAGAAGAGTGGGTCAGTTGTCAAAATGAGTCTTATTTTGGCAAATACTAGCCCCACCCATCCAGCCTTTATTTTCTTAGAAGAATAAGTCATTTGTCAAAATCAGTCTAATCTGGACAAGTACTATACCATGGTTTTATACTGCAAAAATAAAATACGGTATTTTTACATCACTAGGTATAACTGATTGTCATATTGAAATTTATGGCTGTATAGCCCCTCTACTACCAAGTCAGTAAACTGCCATCTTCTCATCACGTTGTTAGATGTGCTTAGAGATATTAAAAAACTGTTTTTTTTTAGTTTTTTATTAAATGGGTTTGTAGGTAAGCGAAGAAAAATGTTGCTGCCTAGGTGGGAATCGAACCACACGCGCCCGCTTGCCGGGCAGGTATCCTGACCACTAGACCACGAGGCCACTTACCACTACTTGTTATTGTGTCGCCACATGTTCATTTTTTGTTTTAAAACGGTCTTTTTGTTTTTTATTCATTAAAAAAATATAAAAATAAATTTATTTGGCTAATTTAAATTTAATTCTAATATTTCAAAATTTCTGCTTTGTCAAGCAAAAACTCACACCAGTCACCTCAAACATCTGAAAAAGGTGATTTAAAAAAATAATTAAAACAAAAAACACGTCTCGTGTTTTAAAACAAAAAAAAAAAAAAACGTTTAAAACAATTAAAACAAATCGTTTTTTATTCACTGCCATCTCTAGGTGCGCTCATGTCAAAACTGACAACTGTGAATTGACATATTAGTATTGCTGCCAATTATTTGAAATTTCCAACACAAAAATTTACTACAATTATTAATGGTCACCCGGTATTCGTTTTCGGGCAACTTTGATAGTTATAAATAAAACTTTCCCACTTTTGGGACAGCATAAACTCATTTTCTGGAAAATCCGAAAAGGATTTTTTTTTCTAATACCGGGTGATTTTTTTTTTTAATTTCTGATCTAGTTTTCGCTTTTCGCAATCATGATGTCACCAAATTACGCAAGTCATCTTTTAAAACGTACCTACAACCTCGTGTTTTACATAACCTAAATTCTGCTTTAATTTCATTTTCGCAAGTCCTATTTGGCCAAATTTGTTTTGTCAACATATTCTTCAGTGACTAAGGAATTTTAGAAAATCACCCGATACAAATACGGTGTGCAATTTATTTTTTAAATAATGATGTTGATATTGTAGCTATTTGACGTTCTATTTGACAATTACTTGACCGCAAAGTCCTATATACCGTGTAGTAACTAATGTAGGGACTTTGATTTGATCGTAATTGTCAAATTGGATAAAGTTGATGTTGCCAACATCATTATTTTAAAAATAAATTGCACGTCTTATTAGAGGAGTTTTTACATATTACATATTTCATCCAACCGTTTCTCAATGTCCTTTTTAGTAACAAAGATTTACTTAACTGAAATCAAGAAATATTAAAGATTCGATTTTAAAAACAAAATACCTATTTTAGATTTATATGATTATATACTTATGTTTAACATTATAACATTAATTAAAGTTTCAGATGTATAGTTGACCTTGAATATACTTGAATTTACTATAATTTACTACAAGTGAAGTAAAATTGGACTGTATAATTTGAAAAAACATTTTCGATTGGACGCAACGAAGCGCCAACTTCAAAACCACAATCCTCTTTGATTACGGGGACCGGAATGTTCCAAATCCCTGTGTATTTAATCAACGCAGATGTAGATTATCGACAAGTGCTTTTCCATCCTCATTTATTTTTGTTTACCGACTATTTAGTCTATCAAATTTTTGATATGATGGAGTGCTTAAATACAGGTAGCACATATGTTGCGCTTATTGCTTTGCAAATATTTAATATTGTGTTGTCGTAATACGGTCTCCGAGAAATTATTTTTCGAAATTATTGCTAGTGTTGATATCGATTGCGCCATTTCATATTAATGCGTTAATTTACCACAAGTTTCCAAGTTTCACTTTTTTCTGACTTTGAGACGATAATCCGCTCTTTTTTATCCCCGCAGCATTTCCTGCAATTTTCAATTAAGAGGGAGTAAATAATTTATTTTGGAGTTTATGGACTGCTAGGGCTTTGAAAACTTGAAAATACATTTAAATTAAACGCATATGTTTTTAATTATTAACACTAATTAATTTTTTCACTGGCTTCTTTTAATGGAGGGTTCTGTTTTACTCGATCCTCATGAACTGCTGTCCTAAAGATAGCATCAGATGAGAACAAATAATCGTCTAACACGTCAGAAACTCATTTTTGATTGGTTAATTATTTCATAATACTTAAAACTTGTAAAAGCACATTTTTTAAATTTTACAAGAATAAAATCAATTTCCTCAATGATTTTACTCTATATCCAAAAAAAACCTGCCTATGTTGTCGCAGAAGAAAAATGAGAAAACATACAAACTTTATCTACGACTTCAGATTAAAAAAAGTTAAAGCTAATTAAAAAAGTGATATCAGATACCTGTGATAATATAACTTTTCCCATTCGTTTGTGTAGGATAAATTAGAACAGTGCTGTAATGTAATGCATTACCTAACTAAAATAAGTGAGATAAATGACGAGTAGATAATTTGTTCCAGTATGGTAGATAATAGTGATTTACGCTCTAATGTGGGATAAAACGTCATTACTTATTCATAATGTGACACCAATGAGTATAGTAAAAATAAATTTGAACCTATGTCTTCAGAATTTGAGTAGACTTTTAATTGTCAGTTTAGCAAAAATGCAAATTTTTGTGTTGTCGTTGTTGTGGGGAATAAATGTGTGGCGACACAATAATAAGTAGTAGTAAGCGAAGAAAGGTAACCGGCCTCGTGGTCTAGTGGTCAAGATACCTGCCCGGCAAGCGGGGAACGTGAGGTTCGATTCCACCGAGGCAGCAACATATTTTTCTTCGCTTACCTACAAATGTTACAGAAGGTCTTAAATAACTGAAATAGTATATTTATATACCAAGAGACTAAAGTGCACAATTTAATCCCGAAAGTGGAGATTAGTGCCCGAGCGTTACCGAGGGCAATAACCACCTGAGGGATTACATCGCTCTTTAGTCTTAGGATGTATATACGATTTTTTGGCCCTCCCGGGACTAAAGTGGCTCTTTTGACCCTAGGGATAATATAAACACATCGAAAAATTCAAAATGGCTCGTCTTATTTACACCTAATGCCTTGGTTACCCGACAAGGCTTACTATTGCGATTGATGATAGATAATTTCGAATATTCTCTTCCAATTAAAAATTTAGTATAGTTTTGGAAATTTCTTTCTACCCTATAAAATTGCATTAGCAATAACGAGACGGACTGTAGTACAATAGCGAGAGATATTTACAACTTGAAGTTGTCGCGTGCCGGTAATCCCCAGATGTTAGAAATCAGAATAATTCAGGTCCGGACAAGGCCCATCGTTACTCATGAACGAAAATAAGCATTATTTTATGGGTAGAACTACCTGCTAAATGTTCTCCAAGAAATTCGGCTGAACTGGTGTGAGCCATAAATATTTCTTAACATTGTACTACTGTCCACCTCGTTATTGTCAATACAATTTTATAGGGTAGAAGGAAATTTCCAGAACTGTATCTTATGTTCCGAGAGGGCAAACAGATTTTTATTTTGTTTAGAAAATTAGTAGGTACAGCAAGTGCGGTAATCTCACTTATTGCTTAATTCAACTGTCACAAATACCAAATTTTGAAGTAGTTGGGCAGAAAATTTGACAAGCAGCTGTGTTCATATTTCTTGATTTTCATTTATGTTTGTATATCTTTTTTTAATGCACATTGAAAATTGCTGAATAGTTACAAAACTTTGTACAGTTCTTGCTTTTAAACGTTGAAGTAACTTTTTGGGTTGGCAGTTTTGCATTCTTGGCAACAATGTTACAATGTCAATTCACAATTGTCAGTTTTGACAAGTAGGTACGCCATCATAAAATTTTAAATATGTTGCAAACCAAACAAAAAAATCACAAACATTAATAGTCACTCGGCAGTGTAAAAAAGGAAGCCGAAAATAACTTATGGATATCTAAATCTACAAGAAAATGTCTTCAAGTAATTTTCGGATATACTCGTAGTTGAAAAATAGTCGAAAATGACAAAAGTGCCAAAATCACTTTTATCTTAACAAGTACTAGCCCCACCCACCCACCATCTGTTTTCTTGGAAGGTATGTCATTTGCCAAAATCAGTCTCATCGTAGCAAGTAAAAACCCCGCCCACCCCCCTCTTCTCATTCTAACCACTAATTTTATTTCTGATCAGTATAAGATCATACATTTCAATCAGATTGTATAAAATCAATCACTGAAAAGGAGACAGGGTGGGTGGGCGGAGCTAAGTGTGGTCTTCTAATAAGTCCATAACAGAATCTAGTATGTGAAAAAAGTAAAAAAAATGCGAATCGTAACTTTATTTATTATTATAAAATTTATTTCTTATTTCATGCATCTAACCTGATTTGACTTAATGTGATCAGACCTGTCCTGACTTCTCTATTGTGACAAATAAAGAAATTTTAAATATTTCTGTAATTTCATAAAAACTACGAAGTACATTCTTGAAACAATTATGGCTTCTAGTATATACGGCGACGATGACTCATTGTCCGTGACAGCGGCCGGAGAAGAGCCTGGAAGCGGATGTCGCGACGGGTGTTCGAGAATAACCCTAGAAGCGGTGACAGAGACCTTCGAGAAGGACCAAGCGGGTGTTTAAATGGGAAGCAGTTAGTGTAGTCCAGAAAAGGAGAGCTGAATTCAGTTAACAAGTCGAGTCTAACGAGTGTCGAGAGAGCCCAGTAAAGTTGCGCCGGAATTATTTTGTACATAATAATTGCTCTGTAATTAGTCGTGTAATTTCGAGTTATGAAGAAATAAATTGTTGAGTTTTACCCACGCCTATTTTATTCGCCCGTACAACGTAACAGTATTTTGTGAAACGAAAATGATTAATAATTGATTTTTTATCTACAAAATTTTTATTGGGCGTTATTTTGACGAAACTGTAAACATTGCTGTATTTCAATTAGCGATATTGAAAACGCGGTAGCAATTTCCGAAAAAACCAGGTCGAAAATGCCTTCAACTAGTTTTCGAAAATAGTTGAAAAATGGTCGAAAATGTCAAAAGTACCAAAATCAGTCAAATACTAGCCCCACCCACCCACTCTCTATTTTCTTGGAAGGTATGTCATTTTCCAAAATCAGTCTTAATTTAGCAAGTACTAGCCCCGCCCATCCACCCTGTCTTCTTTTGGTGATTGATTTTATCCGATCTGAATGAAATGAATGATCTTATACTGAACAGAAATAAAATTAGTCATTAGAATGAGAAGAGAGGAATGGGCGGAGCTAGTACTAGTACTTGCTAAGATAAGACTGATTTTGCAAATTATTTTCCTTCCAAGAAAATAGAGGGCGGGTGGGCGCGGTTACTATTTGCTAAGATAAGACTGATTTTGGCAAATGATATACCCTAATAGAAAATAGAGGGTGGGTGGGCGGGGCTAGTATTTGATCAGATAGGACTGATTTTGGCAATTTTTACATTTTCGACCATTTTTTAATTAGTTCCGAAAATTAGTTGAAGACATTTTCTTATAGACTTCGATAGTCATTTTCGGTTTCGTTTCTTCGAAAATTCCTATCGTTTTTCCAAAATCGTTAATAAATAAATTTATTTCCAACAGGTAATACATCACCCAATTACAGGAAAAATTAACTTAACTTTGTGTAATAAAGTGTGGCAGATATGCTTACAAAAAAATAAATTAAACAAACTATATATAGGATCCTAATATTATAACCAAATTACTACTTGATAAAAGTTAAAAATGAAAAATAAACATGTATGAACCTAAACTCGTAACAATGACTGTTTTATCCCATTAAATGAATCTGCATTAATGTCGCAGAACAATGAAATTTTGTTAAACGATTCTGACATTAATACAATTGGAGACCTACGTAAAATATTGGTTTTGAAAGAAAAAGTATAAAACGTTAAATTTTGTCTTGAATTAAGACGGGGAACAATAAAATTAAGCTTATTTAACAAAAACGGACAATCAGTTTTATTGTTGACTAGGTTATACAGAAACTTCACTATTAAGAGGTTACGTCGAATTTGTAAACTAATGAAGTTGAACCGATTTAATAATTGAGAGTGGTCATAACCTCGTTCAGGGTAAACTCCATCTAAGCGAAAACATAAAAATTTTAGGAATTTACGTTGTACTGATTCTATGTTTTTTATATATATGTCGTATTGCGGATACCATATAATTGCCCCATATTCAAGACCTGACCTGACTAAAACATAGTATAAATTAATTAAAGTTTCTATGTTACAAAAATCACTGCAGTTTCTGTATAAAAAGCCATACATCTTAAATTGAAATGTAGCAGTTTTTACAGTTTCGTCAAAATAGTTCAGTATAAAAATTTTGTACGTAAATAAAAAATTACTTTTGGTTTTTATGAAAGTATTTACAGAAATTTTATTTATTTTTTTTATTTGGGACAATAGGAAAGTTAAGACAGGTCAGGTTACATTACGTCGAAATCTACATCCCTGAATTTTTTGAAAATTTTGAAAAACTTTTTCAAAAATCAAATTTTTCACTAACGTATGCAAATTTCGGCCCACTTTCGTAATTTAAAAACTGTTTTTCCAAAATCGCCCAATGAAATGTCGAAATTTTTAGAAATATCAGAAATTTCGAATTTTATAACGAATATTTTCAGGATAGTGCTCCGTGACCATAAACAAGCTATATTCTTAGAATCATTACGTCAGGACCTATATCCCTGAATATTTTGCAAAATTTAGAGTGACGTCATCAAAGCTTTGGTCGAAATGATTAAACAAATTTTGGTTAAGGTTTCACCATCTACACAATATTCCTAACATACATATAAAATTTGACAACAATCGGTCTAATAAAAATTAACACAGACAGACGGCAGAGAGACAAACGGAAACCGGAGACCGATTTTTTCCTGCCAAGAAAATATGAAATCGAAGACTTTCACTTGTCAACATTAATAGCAGATCCCGTGTTTCGATCCTAGCCATTTTGGAAAGGTCTCTGAGGGAAAGATTTACCTCTAGTATATTTTTCTTCTCTGTATAAATTTTCATTCCTCTCGTTCTTTATTTTTTGAAGATGTCCCTTATGAAAACGGGGAAACGTCAAAAATTTTCCAAAATTAACACAGTCCAGTCTCGGAAAACGTCTTTCTGTTATTAATAAATTTTTTCATAACCATCTAAAATATGTATTTTTACTTCCCGAGCGTAAGCTAAGGAAGTATAGTAATGCGGAATCTATCGGCCGAATTGACACTTTCACATTTTCTCGACGTGTCATGACGTGTCTGTCTGTCTGTCTGTCAGTCTGTCTGTCTGTCTAGTGTCTGTATCCATTTTAATTAAAATGAGAGATCACTTGTCTAATAAGACAAGTGATCTCCGAAACTACTGGACCGACTGTTGTCACATTTTGCATATGTATTAGGAATGCCACGTAAATGGTTAAACGCTAACTAAAATTTGACTAATCATCCCCACCACCAATGTGATGACGTCATCTCGAAAATTTATAATAAAAAATTTTTCGGAATTTCATAAAATAAGATACTCCTGAACTTGTGGGGTGTGAATCTGTGTCGAATTTTCACCTTAGACATCTAGAATTTTTGGAAAAAAATTCAAAACTGAATTACAGTATGTTGCAGATAAATTTGAAACTGCTAAATTGATTGCGCTGAAATCTTGTAAAACTTTTAAGGTTATCCTAATCATGGTGAATCGTGAAACAAAATTTTTTCGTTTATCCCTTCCCAAAAAATTGGACGTCATCTCAAAATTTTGCCAAATATATTCAATCCAAAATGTGCAAAATATGATAAACTTTTACTTATGATTTATTTTAACGTTACACACATATCTTTATTTAAACTTATAAGGGTTCTCATAAAAATCATGTTATAATTTTTCGAAAAAGCTGGATTTGTTTTATTGTATTTTTTTTTCTTGACAAAAGCTTTTGCACTGATTAGAAAAAAATGTGGACAACATTCTAAAAGTACACCCAAACTTACACAGTGATTTGGCATACAAAAACAGAAAACAGATTTTCTTACTACACAAACTCTGAAATGTGGAGATAACGTAAAATTTTTAGTTATTTGATCGCTTAATTGCGATAGAACACCCTGTACATTTAACATTAAATTAAAACTTAGCAATCAAATTTGACGCTTGCCCTGTTCAGACCTAAAACATATTGATAATCGTTTTGAATCAGCGGTTATTAAGCTAGTCTTCATTTAAGCATTCAACAGAAATAGTCGAAGCATTTAATCACATTAGCTTTAAAAGAAAACCTACAGTTATTAAAAAATAAATAAAAATTGTATTAATTAAATAAAAACCAACATTATTCTTATCGCTGGGCTCGAGTGTGTGCGTAAAAGCCCTTTCATCTCCTCCTACGAGCACCTGTTTGCGTGATGGCTCCCCTCTTTTCATCCTCGCATCGTAAAGCTTCTGGATATAAATTCTTCCAGAGTTCTGCAACTGCCACAGTGCAGTGATCAACCACAACAGTGACAACATGTGGTGCACTACTCCCTTATTCGCCCTCTTAGTGACTCTGGTGGTCATCGATGCAGCCCCAAAACTGGTAAGTCCGAAAATAAGTCCCCTTTTAAAAAATTTTGAAATAGTAAAAATAAAGTACAAATCCCTGTAATCAGCCATTCCTGTTTGTTCAATCTCATTTAATCGAGTCCGGCTCCATTGAACCCGCTTTAATTGGATCGGTGATATCGCGTAACAGCGCTAAAATAACACCGCATTTACCTTTTGGTGAGCAGTCTTTTTGAAGTGTAAAGTAAACCGCTAATTCGGTCCGTAATAATGACATTTTTTAATGCAATTACCCCGAAAAAAAAGACAAAGTGGCCCTCCAGGGCCTTTTAAATTGTCCAAACTTGGCAGAAGTTGGTAATTTTAATGAAAATTCTTTTGTTCTTTTCCAGAGCGACTACGAGACCGGCCACTACCGTAAGTTCCCCCTTTAATATTGCTTTTATTATCGATTCTCCGCACACTTTCGCTTAACTTTTGCAATTTTTGTGTTCGGTTTCGTATTCTTCCGTCCGTTCTCAGGTGTGTTCGTGCAATAACACCGAATTTACTAAAGGAAAGTGACCGTCGAGTGTTTTCCCTCTCTGCCAGCAGCTGTAAATAAAATGCCTTGTTTCCAATCGACAACGTCCCAAATAAAACCATTTTAGGAATTAAGAGAGGCCTGGATCGTATTGCAGGAAAGTGGGCGGTGCCACACTTTGGAAGGCGGAGCAACGATGACATCGACGGCGGATTAATCGGCCGCAACCTCGACGGCATCGGCGGGAGCAACCTGATCGGGCGGGGAATAGACGATATCGACGGCGATTTATTCAGGAGGAGCCCGGACGGAATCGACGGCGGCTTAATCGGCCGCAACCTAGACGGCATCGGCGGGAGCAACCTGATCGGGCGGGGCATAGACGATATCGACGGCGATTTATTCAGGAGGAGCCCGGACGGAATCGACGGCGGCTTAATCGGTCGCAACCTAGACGGCATCGGCGGAAGCAACCTGATCGGGCGGGGCATAGACGATATCGACGGCGATTTGTTCAGGCGGAGCCCGGACGGAATCGATGGTGGTTTGATTGGTCGCAACCTAGACGGAATCGGCGGGAGCAACCTGATCGGGCGGGGCATAGACGACATCGACGGTGATTTGTTCAGGCGGAGCCCCGACGGAATCGACGGGGGATTGATTGGACGGGGCTTGGACGATATCGACGGTGGTTTGTTCAGAAGAACTATGGACGGGATTGACGGGGGTTTGATGGGGCGAAACCTAGACGGTATCGGCGGGAGCAACCTAATTGGGAGGGGTTTAGACGGAATCGACGGAAACTTGGTCGGCAGAAGCTTGGACGGAATTGGCGGGGGGAATTTGGTTGGGAGGAGCCTTGACGGAATCGGCGGGGGCAATTTGGTGGGGCGGGGACTGGACGGCATTGACGGTGGTCTGGTTCGTCGAGGTTTAGACGGTATTGGAGGGGGTACCTTGGTCGGGCGGAGTTTGGATGGGATTGGCGGTGGTAACTTAGTAGGGCGCGGCCTCGATGATATTGATGGTGGCTTAGTGGGAAGAGGTTTGGGCAAGAAAAAAAACGGTTGATTTAATTTTATAAATTGTGTTCGAAATTGTAATATTTTGTAAGAGAATAAACACTAGTTACTTAGAGGTTTCGTATTTTTTTAGATGTTGTTGCTTTTGTGTATAAATTTTGACGGAGCGTTTGTTGTTAGCTTATCCACAGGTCGGAGCAATAATGGGGCGAAAACCCGCTAGAACTTTTGGAGTGTTGCAGCTCGGAGGTGGATATGGAGTGGCAAAGCGTTTATCGCCAAGGTAATTAACAATTAAATTCACCCACTTCTCTGAACTCTACATTTTCAACAGCAAATACGAAACGAAGACGGATAAACAACGTCGTGGTCCTCTTAATGGTTTAATTCCAGGCGGAGCTTTCGGAAGAGCGGCTCGAAGTGACTGTTCAAGGTAAGTAAAGTTCGATTCAAGTATTAAATTAATTGAATCTTTTTAGGTCTCGCTGTCGTTCTTTCACATATGATAAATTCATCAAATATCTGAGAGTTCCGCAGGAGGAAAAACTTCACCCGTAAGGAGTCTTTCATTTTAGTTAATGTGTTAGAAATGGTTGCCATTTTCAGATATTTTTCTTTTGATTCCGCTGAAAATAGAAACGACAGCGACGGAGGAGTGAAAGACGGACAAGAAAAAATGCCAATAAGTATTGACGCTTACACGCCATATCAATATAGAAAATTAGTGGAATCGAATAAGTACATATAAGTGATTAATTGCTTTATATATTTGTTTTGAAATAAATACAAACGGTCTACATTTTAATCATCATTGCATCTGACTCATCTGAGTAGTCCTCATTACTGTGTTGTTAATAAATAAATAATTAATTAAAATGAGCATAACTTGGAAAACCTTTCGTGTTGTTTTTATTGTAAACTCTCACTCTATTGGACAGTTTCATCTTTTCGACTACTTTAAGCTTTTGTTGTAGGCGCTGCCGCAGTTCGTTAATTATTTGAATCAAGCTCACGACACAAGCCCAAGTGTACAAATAAAACACTAAAATAAACTTATTGAGAATAATAAACCACAAACAAACTTTCTTACACAAAACGAACCCTCCGAGATTCGAATACAGAATTAAATCTCCGAGACCATGTCCTCTGACTTTCGCTAGAAAAATCAACAAGAGCAAAGTAACAAAGAGACCGAAAATATACAACACATAAAAAAATGTAAAAGGATACATGCAGATGGTCTTCATCTAAAAAAAAGAAAAACAATAACATTTTCTCTGTCAACAAAAAATACTCCTACCTGGAAACACCCCCACAGCAACAATAAACTTGAACATATCAAACAAGAAAAAAACGTCGATGACACAGTTATCACCAATTTTGGATCTTTAGCCACATCTCTATAAAACTGGCCTTCCAGACGCAGACTTTCCACACATTCATTGATGTTATCAGTGACTGTTGACATTGAATTCAAGCTTGAGAGCATTACGCCGAGAAGAGCGATTCCTTGCACCTATTTTAAACAATTATTTTTCGTTAATTATTTTGGTTTTAATTACCAGAGTGAGAATTCCTGTTACTATGGCACCTAGCCGCACCGAACACATAAAACAAAATTTGTTTATGAAGGCCATAATTCTCGAAACATTGTGTGGAAATACAAACAAACGCGGCCTCGATTGGGTCAGGCTGATGAAAGAGATTTGATTTTATCGCGATTTTATGGATTTATGGTCATGAAGAAATATGGAATAATAAAAGTATTGGATTTAGAAAAGTTAGATATTGGCGATTATTATCTGTCCAAAAATCATCATCATTATGTGGAAGTTAATTCAGAGTAAAAGAGTTTATTGATTTGGTGCACAGTTATTTATATTGCGTGATAATATAGCGGAATATTAATTGACGCTCTATCTGAAAAATAATTAGAGAGTCTGGTTTATTAATAAGGCAAATGAATTTAGTTAATTAATTTGGGAATATTGCTAGGCTGATGAGTTGTGGCGTGTGTAAACTGTTCAGCAGACCCGGCGCCTCCACCATTTATACAGACGAAAAAACCCCGCATTCTATAGTCAATAACATACCGAGGTGGAAACTTTCCACGAGGTTTGTATACTATTTTATTCACAATCGTTTTAAGTAGCTTGAAAATAAAACAAAAATGGCCCAATTTAAAACGTAATACGCCTATGATAATTAAATCCCAATTAAAATCAAGTTGGCTGGAATTTATAGGTTGAAAAGTGGACACGTTTTAGAAGTTGGAAAGCTGTATATTATCGACCGATTGTGAATAAAAACATTTTCATATAACTTAATGATACAAAATTACCATAAAATTTAAAAACATCAAAATTTTAATCTAAGCGAGCTGAATGATTTAAAAAGCCTATTTGTTACGAATATTGTCATTGTTTCAAATTTGCATACCTAGGTTCCAAAAGTGTTCTATTGGGATATGTGAACGAGCACCTTTTGTTAAAATTTAATTAATTTTACGTACAAGTAATTATTAGCACGTTTACAAAATGTAATACGACAATGGTCAATCTAATAATGTAGTAACAATATAAAACTAATTAATGAAAGCGTTTTCATCGAAAACGTGCCGACTACGAATTTAATTTAATATATGTATTATAAATTACTCCGAAATAAAAGAAATATTTATAGAAACTGTAAACAACTAAAATTATCTTTTATTTTTGTTATTAATTACCAGTAGCTGAATGCGACACGCTATATATTTGGCTTACTTATATTTATTAGTGTTTTATCTTCAGGAAGTAATAAGTGGCATACAGGTCTTAACTTAACGTATTAAGTATGAACGTGCTGAGCTTGCATGCTGTTACACATCAAGCATAAATGTGAAGAATATGTGTCTACTATTAAGAATTAATGAAAATTTACACCATCTGTGGTTAGCGGCTTAATGCAACTTTATGTAAAGTAGCGCATCGGTGAATTATAATATCGATTAAATCAGAATAAATATTAAATTTGCCTCAACATTGTAGCCAGGGTAGAAACGATTTTTTGGTACACTGGGGTCTGAAATTTCTGACAACGTTCTTATTAAAATGTCATCGTGTGAAGCAGGTTGTGTTAGAAATAGTTTACACTGACTGATCACTAATTGTTTCTTATTCACTACCTGCATTATACTAAAATGGTTGATTAAAACCACGCTTACGTTTTTTTTTTTTTTTTTAGAATAAATCACTAATAAAGCTGGCATTGGCAAGGTTGCCAGTTGTATTTTTGAAGACACTGTGGTGTTAGTTGATTTCTTTTTTATTAAGAATTTCAATAAATATTGACAAAAACACCCCTGGAACGCTGTAAATTTCTATAAATAAAGAATCAATCCATAAAACAGACGACAGAAGTCTAAGCAGAATCAAAAAGCCTTTAAACACAATAATTTATTCACCAAAAATCTACTCGAAATCAAATTCCCTAGCTCAAAAACTATATGGAAACCAGGAGTACGCAAACTATACGTATCCTATAGCGTAAATTTACAAAATAAGCAAATTTATTGGTTTTGTTAATTAGTTGAAATCATAACAGTTACTAATGTAGTTTTTAAAATAATCCGTACAATAAATCGGTTGTTTATTTTTTGAGACAGAGTGTTCTGTAGGGAATTTTTAAAATTGAAAGAATATCTATTACTAAAACAAAAACACCACCGCAGCTTAAAACGTATTTTTCGATGCAGATTTACTTAATGCTTTTTTTAAACGCCAAAAACTTTTTCTGGTAGATGAATTAACATTGCACATTCCGTCAGTCCTAATCAATGTTACTATCTCTTCAAATTTTTGAAAAATTTTGGCATTATGATTTGGACAAATTGCAAAATTTAATGCTCCAAATGATTATTTTCGCCCTATTACATTAGGTAACGCTCGGGAAGTAAAAATAAAGTAAACCGTTCGATAGTTTTGAAGATCATTTGTTCTATAAATTTTTCACAACCCCCAGAAAAATTTATATTTCATAGATTTTGAAAAAAAAAACTTAGTATAACATTTCTATGAATGCCATCTTTGTATGTAATGATGGTGTATATATCATATATACATATCATATTTTGTATAGTGCTTTTCAGCTCTTTCAAAATGACAGCAAGGTGTATAGTAACCCTAATAAATATGCAAAATATGATGAGCTTATACTTGTGATTTATGTTCAATATACATATAATTAATATTTTTTAAATTTGCTTATACAGAATGTATAATGTATATAATAAATATCCAATCACAATTAGGAATTTAACTCGTTACTATAAAAATATGAAATTTAACAGCTTTTAAATTTAACAAGTTTTTACAAGTTTAATAGGGGCAAAACAGTTTTCTCAGAGGGTATGGAATTTGCCAAGATCAGTCTTATATGCGCAGGTACTATCCCCGCCCACCCGCCCCTATTTTCTCAAAGGATATATCATTTGCCAAAATAGGGGCGGGCGGGCAGAGCTACGACTTGATAAGATAAGACTTATTTCGGCAAATGACATATTCTCTAGGAAAACAGAGGGCGGGTGGGCGGGCCTAGTATTTGTTAAGATAAAACTGCTGTTGTCACTATTAATCTTGTAAAAACTCGTGAAATTACAAAGGTGTTAAACTGCAAATTTCCATAGTAATGAGTTAAATTTCTAAATCTACCCGAAGTGTGCAAAATATAATGAGTTTTTACTTGTGATTTATCATTGCATTCATATTTTTTAGATTTGCTTATACAGGTGTCTCAAAAAAATTAATAAATGTGTCAATTTATTTTATGGATTAAAACAGAAACAGCTCACTCCATTTTCCCAGAAAATTGTGGGAATACAATACTGTTATTTTTAGAATTACAGTGCACCAATCCAAGTTGACATACGTGTCCTTGCAAAAATGTTGATGACGTCATCACAAAATTCTGTACTCAAAAATGCTGGATATGTTTCACTGTACTTTAGGTGCGAGAGAAGTTCTATCGAAACGCGTTCGACCATTTTTTTAATTTCGATTCGACGTTGGCAAGTTCTTCCAATTTTCTTGAAATTTTTTCGATAAGGGCTCACAAAAAAATCTCAATAGGGTTATTTTTAAAATCTGGGTTACAATATTTTGTGGAGAGATAAATAAATAGAGATTCGCACTTTATCGTGATATAAATAACTTGAGTTATAATATACAGAGTATTTATAAAAAAATAAAATATGTTATAAGTTTATGGTTGCAAAGGAAGTATTGTAATCGAGTCCATCGGCCGACTCTCTACTTTTACGTTTTCTCGATCTTTCATGACCTCTAGAAGACGAAGAACTAGGTCTGCCATTTCCGTCTGTCTGTCCGTCTGTCCGTCTGTCCGTCTGTCTGCCGTCCCGGATTTTTATTAGACAGATAATCTCCGAAAGTACTGGACCGATTGTTGTGAAATTTTGTACTTATATTAGGAATATCATGTAGATGGCAAAACGCTAACCAAAATTTGTCTAATCATCCCCACCACTAATGCGATGACGTCACTTCAAAATTGTACGTAGTAAATGGGTTTTAAATTGTATAAAATAATATAGTCCTACACATGTAATTTACAACTCCGAATTGAGTTTTCACCTGAAACGTCCCGACTTTTGGAAAAAAAAAATCAAAATTATAAAACAACATTTTGAAATTTAATTTTGAATCTGCCAACCCGAATACTTTGAAATGTTGCAGATGTTTTAAGGCTATAAAGAGCATCATGAATCTTTAGTCAAAATATATTTGGTTATACCCTTCAAAAACTTGATGACGTCAGCTCAAAAGTTTGCCGAATAAATCATATCTAAAATGTACAAAATATGATGAGTCTGTACTTGTGATCTATCACTCCATTCATATTTTTTGGATTTGCATATACAGGGTGACTCAAAAAAATTAATGAATGCGTAAATTTATTTTATTGATTTACTCAGGAACTACAAAACCGAATGCTTTGAAATCTTGAAGATGTTTTAAAGTTATCATAAGCATGGTAAATTTTTGATCAAAATGTATTTGGTCGTACACCCTAAAAAATTTATGACGTCACCACAAAATTTTGCTGAATAAATCCTATCTAAAATGTACAAAATATGATGAGTCTCTTCTTGTGATTTATCATTCCATTCAAATTTTTTCGATTTGCATATAAAGGGTGACTCAAAAAAATTAATAAATGCGTGAATTTATTTTATTGAGTTAATCAGGAACTACAAAACCGAATGCTTTGAAATCTTGTAGATATTTTAAGGTTATAAAGGGCATAATAAATGTTTAGTCAAAATACATTTGCTTATCCCCTCCAAAAAATTGATGACGTCAGCTCGAAAGTTTGCCGAATAAATCCTATCTAAACTGTACAAAATATGATGAGTCTGTACTTGTGATTTATCACTCCATTGATATTTTTTGAATTTGCATATACCGGGTGACTCAAAAAAAAAATGAAATCTACTGCGAAAATAAAACATAATAGACATGCAGTCGTCACGTTTCCGACAGCGAGGGAAGTACTGTCTAAACTCTTGAGACCAATTTTTTGTATAGATATTTAAAGTTGTTAGATATCGAGCTGTTTTACTTTTTTAAAGACACACTGACATAATGGAAAAAAGAGAATAAAAAATCAAGTAAGATGCAATAATAAAATACAGGACGTTGTGTTTGAAAGCTCAAATATGGATATTTTTTTCAGACACTGACGCAAAGTGTAAAAAATACCTTTAAGTACCTATATTTTTTTTAGTTATGTCATTTTTGACGCTGACCCTGAATGCGACGTTTAAAATGTTTTAAAGCTCAAACGTCAAAGTGACAATAATGAATAAACGACATCAAAAATTCCAAAATGGTGGAAAAATAACGTACAAGATTTCTTTTCCCCGACTGTACAAATATAGTACATTTCAGATGAATCTGCATCGTTGGTGGTCTTGACAAGTTAGAGTTTAGGTACGTTGGTATGAAAGAAATATCTCTCTAGTCTGTCAGATTTCAGCAGTATTTTGAGGTGACATCATCAGTTTTTTAGGAATAATGAGCAAATACATTTTGATCAAAAATTTACCATGCTTATGATAACTTTAAAACATCTCCAAGGTTTCAAAGAATTCGGTTTTGCAGTTCCTGATTGAATCAATAAAATAGATTCACGCATTCATGAATTATTTTTTTGAATCACCCTGTTTAAGCAAATTTAAAAAATATGAATGCAGTGATAAATCGCAAGTATAGACAGATCATATTTTGCACTTTTTAGATAGGATTTATCCGGCAAAATTTTGAGATGACGTCGTCAATTTTTTGGAGGAGATAATCAAATATTTTTTGATTAAAAATTTATTATGCTTACCAATCGGCACAGTACTTTCTGAGATTCTGTTTAATAAAAATCAGGACGGAAGACAGACGAACAGACGGACAGACAGACAGGCAGAAACGGGAGACCTATTTCTTCGTACTCTATGGGTCATAAAAGATCGAGAAAACGTAAAAGTAGAAAGCAGAGAGTCGGCCGACGGACTCGATTACAATGCTTCCGTTGTTTACGCTCAGGAAGTAAAATTAAATTATGGTTACAAAACTTACAAAGAAGTTGTATGTTACTCTTTAAAAATATAACACTTTGTATAGCTGAAAATAATTTTAATATATGGTCCCCAAAGAACTGTACAAATTTAGTCTTCGACTTTTTTCAACTTCTAAAAAATCGGATATCGAGGAGTGCGCAGTTAGTGACACCCTGTGTATCAATTTTGAATTTATGATGAATTTCCCATATACACGAATAAAATATTACAAATGTTGGTACTATTATTTCAAAGTAAGAATGACAGCAACAACTTTTACATTCTTTGTGTGCCATCATAACGACATAAAAAAATCTATATACATATAGACTGAAAGGCTGTTTTTCTCTTAAAGAAGTTGTGTATTATTGTAAATAATTTTATCATACTATCCGGTAGACGGTATCAGGAAATTAAAACTCCTGTATCCTCCTGGGTTGAGTGGGATATCTTCAAAAAAAGATCTTTTTAAATTCAAAGTTAGCTGTTAGTATTATTAATAGTCACTCATTATTTGTCACATTTTGGATTGTAAAAATCGGTAAAAATAATAATAAAAAAAAAAAAAACAGTAATACGAAATTTGTAAGTTATTATTGTCAAACCTAAAAATACCAAATAATAATGTCAGCTTTGGTAGAATTCTAATCATAATTTGGTTTTTAACTTAATTGCCTATTCCAAAAAACACACATCTATAATTTATTCCAAAATAAAAAATCTAACACCTGTCGAACTCAGTTTAAAAAATGTTTATGAAACGTAAAATGGGTTGCCTATGCAGAAATATTCAGGCGTGAACAGATAAACTAAACACCTGTATATTTCTAATTCCAGTATATACTTTTTTAATCACTTGATTAACGTTATGTTCTATTAATTACAGATATTTGTGTGCAAGAAACTGCGGTGTTGATGGATTTTTGATTTTACTACTCTGTCTGATTATGGGGAAGTGAACTACAGTTCTCATTAGGTATTTTGTCCTCAGATCCCGTAGTTGTATTACCGCCATCATTGAACCTACTGTTTTCAGAACGTCAGTGACAAATATAACCTCACTAATTTTAATGTTACAAAACGACTTAAATCTTTGATAATAAAACCTCCGTGGTTGTATGTGATCTCGTAATGGATCCCTCAAAACTCGAAGACCTCATTATTCAATTCGAAGACGACCAACCATCCACCAGCGCATATCCTCCGAACTCCGATTCAGAATCACACAGTGAAGACTCCAATTCTGAAGATGTTACAGGTAGATAACATTCACTCCTTATTACACAACAAACCTAACATACATTTTTACAGACTCCGAACCAAAAAAGCTTGAAAAACCTCGAAAAGGAGTGCGCCGCCCCATTTCTAAACTTAACCCCAACCTGAAGGGTTTAATGGGCGAAGCCAATCTACGTTACGCCCGCGGCGACATAGAAACAGCCCAGAAAATGTGCTTCGAGGTGATGCGACAAGTCCCTGATGCTTACGAACCCTACATGACTCTGGCACAAATATTCGAAAATAGTGACCCCACCAAATATGAAGGGTATTTAGCAATCGCGTGTTGTTTATACCCCCATAATTCGAGCATGTGGTGTCGGTTGGCGGAGTTAAATATTCAAAACGGGAAATATAAAGAAGCCGTGTCTTTTTATACGAAAGCTATTAAAGCCAATTCGAGAAATGTCAGTTTACATGTGAAAAGGTTAGAGCTTGTGGAGCAAATAGGGGATGTGCGATTCGCTCTAGCTTGTAAAAAACACATGGCGAATAAGCTACCCAGAGCACAGTATCAAAATATTATTGAGTTGTGTAAAGAGGTAGCGCAGCATTATCATGAAGAGAAAAATTACGTTAAATCGTTGGATGTTCTGCAAATACCGTTTAAGCGTATTCCGAAGAAAGTCACCCAAGATTTGGTAAATATGATGCTTGAGTTGCTTCTGTTGACAGAACGGTATACAGACTGTTTGGATATCTTCATCCAACACTGTAATTTCGTTTTCGAAATTACAGTCAACGAAAACAATCAAATCGCTATTGATAGATATGACATGCCTCCTAACATCCAGATTGACTTAAAAGTCAAATTTATCGCTTGTTTGATAAAACTGAAATCTTTTAATTTATTACCACCTCTCATAGACTCTATGATCCGTGAAGAAAACGTCGAAAACATCGGCGATTTATATTTAGACGTAGCTGAAGATTTAATGACAGCCAATCTTTCCCTTGAGGCTCTAAAACTGTTGGTCCCTCTAGTCAAAAGCAAAAGCTTCAATCTCGCCGCCGTTTGGCTAAAATACGCCGAATGCCTCGACAACTGTAACATGCTAGAACAGGCAGTTGAGGCATACTTCACTGTAATGACAATGGCGCCTCAGCACGTCGAAGTTCTCTACCCCCTAGCGATGACGCTTCTAAAGCTTAACAAGAAGTCTGAGGCTCTAGAAGTGTTATCGCAAGATTTATCAACTAACAAGCTCGACGTGGCTGTTTTGATTGAGAGGATGAAGCTGTTGAGGCAGATCAACGACCTGGATGAGTATTGGAAATGCGCAGAGATGTTGCTTTCGAGGCACTGCGTGGTTCTCAAGTATCCAGAGGAAGCGAAAATTCTTCTCACTTCGTCGTTTTCGATCAACGAGAAGTTGAAGAAAATTCGAGAAATGCGGAAGTTCAGGGAGGATCTGAACCCGATTGAGTCGAATTTTGAAAGCATAAGAGAGCCGAGTGTGCAGGTTGAGTTTGAGGTGTATAAAGGGATTTTGAAGTTTGCGTTGGAGATAAGGGAGTATGCGCAGCTGCAGAAGTTTGCTTTCATGGGATTGACCTCGAAGAGATTTATAGAATATATGAGTAAGTTTTTTTTTAGAGTTTTACTATTTTACGAGTAATGGATTTGATTTTTGGAAGCGGATATGCAGATTATAAGTATACAATAACTATACTGTCACAGTAATCAATCATAACCTAACTTTTTTAAATTTTTTTGATATGTTACCTGGCAGGTAGGCAACCAATAATTCAAGTCGAATGTTAGATTGCTTATGGACACGACAAATTCTTATTAAAATTCAGTGACATTTTCGAAAGTCAACTTGTGCGATATTTTGTAATCGGCTCTGTATCTTTGCTATTACTTTGAAGATTGTATGTCAAGAAGACGTTGAGAAAATAATTTCAAGATTTTGACATTTTATTTCTATTGTCCTGTAAAGGGAACTTGAATCTGTTGGATAATATATTATTATTATTACTATTATTATTATTAAGAAACAAAACTCAAAATAATTCGTATGTGGAAAAAATGGTCTAAAAATGTAGAATAAACTTTTTTTCTAATTTTTGTTTGCAATGTCATATGAGTCTTTTTTACTCTTGGCAGTTTATATGTTGATTAGGCAACAAATAAAGTGGGATTTATAAACTTGCCGTTGACGTTGAAGTTCTTGCTGAAAATTGTTATTTATAAACTCCAGTGCCAAGTTGCTGTTGATGGAGCCCCGCCCACCCGCGCTATCTCAATTGTGATGATTTTTTTATTCGTCGTGAGCCAAGAAGGCGGAGCTTAACTGCAAAATCCCTATTTCACTACGAGAAATTAAAAACATATTTTTAGTATCGTGTTGTTCAGAGAATACTATGTATACTAAGAAAAAATTAAAGCTAAAGATTAAGCCCTACCCATACCTGCCCTGATCTAAATATGTAGTGATGAAGTTTTCATTCGTTGGCAAACCTAGGGGCGGAGCCTAGTTGCAAAGTCCATATTTCCTTACAAAAATTTACCATTTTAAACGTGTTTTAATTTAAGTTTCCAAAAATAAAAAAATCATCACAATTGAGATGGGGTGGGTGGGCGGGGTTTATATGTTGCCTTTTTTTCTTAATGTACATAGTATTCTTTGAACAACACGATACTCAAAAACATGTTTTTAATTTTTTGTAAAGGAGTAAGTATTTTGTAGTTGAGCTCCGCCCCCTTGGTTCACGGCGAATAAAAAAGTCATCACAATTGAGATGGGGCGGGTGGGCGGGCTTACATTTTGTCTTTTTGTTTTAACATGTGTATACTTCTTTTCACAACATGAAACTTAAACATGTTCTAAGTTTTTTGTTGTGAAAACATGGCTAAGTATATCAAGAAACAAAGGCAAAATATAAGCCCCGCCCACCCGCCCTATCTCAATTGTGATGATTTTTTTTATTCGTCGTAAGCCGAGAGGCGGAGCTTAATTGTAAAATATTTATTTTTCTCCGAGAAATTAACATGTGAAATATGTTCATAAGTAACACGGTTGTAGAATAGATAGGTTTGTACACTAATGGCTTGGGATGGCGACGCTTCTTTTCGATCCCTATATCCATGGAAAGGACACATACAGCTAGCGCCTCTACCTTGTCGAGCGGAAATCATTCTAGTTATTTTGGGGATTTTCGTTTACATTGCTTTATGAACAATACAAAATTTGTAAATGACATTTGATCGGAGTCGATAAGTACGATTTCTTTTATTAATTACATCGGTTATAGACAGATGCCTATAGAGTTCTGTGTCCCTAAAACGTCAAAAACCAGGCGACGCGATCGACAATTGGCGTCGCTGACCAGGGATATGCAAATGTATGCTAGTGTATCAACCTATCTATTCTACAACCGTGATAAGTAATCGTGTTATAACTATGCAGAAAACTAAAAGTATTTTATTAATTAAAAAAAAAAAATCAAAAGAGAAGCCCTACCCATCCGTCTCGATCTCATTCGTGATGAATTTTTCATTCGGTATCAGACCGGGGGGCGGAGCGTAATTGTAAAATCGATATTTCTCTATTCAAATTTACCATTTTAAACATGTTTTAAGTTTCTTGTTCTGAAAAGACGACTACGTGTATTAAGAAAAAAAAGGCAAACTGTAAGCGTAATTGTATAACATTAAAATCGTTTTAAAGTAAAATTTATTGAAATTACGTCATCAAATTGTTGGTGGGGATGATTAGGAAAATTTTGGTTAGCATTTAACCCTCTATATAATATTTCTTTGTACATATAAAATTTGACAGCAATCGGTCCAGCAGTTTCGGAGATTACGTGTCTAATAAAAATGGATACAGACCACGGCCAACTGTATTAATATATATGGCCATCCCAATTCGTATAAAAAGTTGATTCTTTGACGTTTCCAAAATCGTTAATCAGGCAGCTACATCTGTTGAGTGCAGTTATGAACTTGGTTGGCAAATAATTGTCAAAATGACGTTTTAAAATATCACGTTTTTTTGAAAGTGTAGATAATGGCACAAGAACATTAATGATATTACTCCTACTATTTAGTTTTGAAATAAGATGGATATATTTTTACAAAATGAAAATTATTTAACAAAAAGGAAGGTAGATATTCATAACCTTAAAACTTTTCTGCTGGTATTTAGGTTTGTTACAGATCGTTATTTTCTTTGACCAGTCTTTTGGTTCCAAACAAATATTATCAATATCTGGTTTCACTGTTGCTCGAATAATTATATCATATACTCTTGATTTATGTTCCAAGCAACAAAATAATGGATTTTGGTCCAAAGAAGGATGGAGCAGATTACATATTTGTTGACATGTCTTTTTAGATTTTAAAAACGGCAAAATTTTTTTGAGTTACGTCAGCCACTTCCTGCACAATGCCTACGGAATATGGATTGGCAGAGGTTAATCCACCTCGATCCTGTAACAGGATGAGTCTTAATAGCGGACCAGGAACCTCTTTGAACAACAGCGGTGCAAGGCAGCGATCGCAATGAAATTTGTCGTCTAATTTCTTTAAAGTGAAGCCAGCCAAAAAGGCCACAGATGCCGATGAAATGTTTGCACAGGGTTCAATTAATTTACTCAGGTTTTGAATCTTTGTTGTTAATTCCAAAGGTACATCAAAATTTTCTTTGTCTAGTTTTGTATCATGGTCCAAAACCGAGAATTTTGCAGTACTGACAAAGTTCATATTGGAAACATTAGATGATTTGGAACATTTGGAACATTTAACAATTCCGCATTCCATATTCTGCAGCTCTGGCATCCGTTGGATCATTGTAGCCTCCTTTTAATCTCACGTGTGAGAACGTTGCTTCCACCGCATCGGAGCTAAAGGAACGCGTAAGAACATAGTAAAAGCCTGCTTGTTCTAACAAAAACTTAACACACAAATATGTACTTTTGGCAATAAATTTTAAAGCATGTACAGTCTCTTGAGTGAAACCACGAAAACCGGTGCTAGCAGAACTGATGGTTTTACAGGTAGCCCTTTTTGCAATTCATAGTTTTGCGACTCGTTACAGATAACTTGAATCTAAATGTTGTGCTTTTTAAAAAACTTTCTAATACCACCGGGCCTCCAAAAAATTGTATCGACCACCCTATCTTGAAATATTTGTCTTTTTTCCTAAGTTTTGATTTCTGACATGTTGTAAAAAATGTACGAAACCAGTTCTTGAATCATGATATGCTGTCACTACAAGGTACTATTACATCTAAATTTTTGAAAAAAATATATGAATTGCAGATTAAAAGGAGGCTCCAATGATGCAACGGATGCCAGAGCTGCAGAATATGCAATGCGTCAGATCCTCCGCTGCGGAATTGTTAAATGTTCCAAATCATCTAATGTTTCCAATATAGACTTTGTCAGTACTGCAAAATTCTCGGTTTTGGATCATGATATAAAACAAGACAAAGAAAATTTTGTTGCTTGGAACATAAATCAAGAGTTTGTGATATAATTATTCGAGCAACAGTGAAACCAGTTATTGATAATATTTGTTTGGAACAAACAGACTGGTTGAAGAACATAACGATCTGTAACAAATCTACCAGCAGAAAAGTTTTAAAATTATGAATATGTACCTTCCTTTTTGTTAAATAATTTTCGTTTTGAAAAAATGTATCTATCTTAATTCAACACTAAATAGTAGGAGTAATATCATTAATGTTCTTGTGCCATTATCTACACTTTCAGAAAAACGTGATATTTTAAAACGTCATTTTGACAATTTTTTGCCAACCAAGTTCATAACTGTACTCAATAGATGTCGTTGCCTGATTAACGATTTTGGAAACGTCAAAGAATCAACTTTTTATACGAATTGGGATGGCCATATGTATTAATACAGTTGGCCGTGTACAGACACCAGACAGACAGACGGAAATTGAAAACTACATTTTTCGCTTTTTTGAAATACATACAGTCGCGGACAGAAAATCTTGGACGTCAATGTCATTCCACTGTCATAATCTTTTAAACTTCAAACGTCAAAGTGACAATAAAGCACAGACTACATCAGATTTTGTAAATTCCATGATTTTCTAGCCTGCAACTGTTGATTTTGACTATTCAGGAAGAGTAGTGGGTGGAATAGAAACATCTAAAAAAAAATAGGTTGTTCCACAGAAATGAGAATTATTTGTCAGAATTTGTGTCCATTTATTTTTCGCGTTTAAAGATAAAAACTAATTTTAGATCTAGCCTTAATGCCGGTATAAACTGGTCACTCAATTAAATAAATGCATGTTTAATAATAATTTTGAGTACTTTTGTCATACTGTTAAAGTTTGATACAAAAAAGCTGGCAAATTTGTTGTTGCAACGGCTCATGGGGAACCAACTATATGGTGATTTTCCCTTAAAAAAGTCTTAAAACCTTTTTTATAAGTTTGTCTTTAGCATAAGTTCTACAGATTTTGTGTTGTTTTTTTTTTCTGGAAGATTCATTTCTGACACTGTTTGTCTGATTCGTTTTTTTTTTCAAATGTGTACATCTTTTTTTTCCATTTTGTACAGCTAATTTGAGTGGGTCGTTTTTTATATTTTGGTATCTAGCTTTCTCAACATCTCTTATTCTTTCTTTCATTAGTAAATGTTATCTTTTACTTAATTTTTTCGTATTCCAAAATAATATTAGAAGTACAAGTGTGTTCAATAAAATGGGAATTACTTTTTTTCATAATGTAAACTGACTTTTTATTTGCTAAACCTCATTTGAGCGAAGCAGATAAATTAACCTATGTGTTCATTTCAAAGACAACCGTTCAATTTTCTAACCTAAAATGCGTTTTCAAACTATGGAAAAATTACTAAAAATGACACATTTTATTTTGACATTTCCTTTTTTTTACCTCCCGAGCGTAAGTGTTGTAATTGAGTCCATCTGGCAACTTTGATGTTTTCTCTACGTTTCATGACCCTTGGAGTACGAAAAAATAGGCTCCCGTGTCCGTCTGCCTAACAACGGAATGACGTAATCGCCAAAATAATAAATCTTATTTAAATTTTATATAGTAAGATGTCCCTGCACTTGTGCTAAGGTTTTACCTTGAACCTCCAGCTTTTGTCAAAAAAAATCAAAATTTTATAATATTTTGCAATTTAACTTTGAAACTGCACAACGGATAGCTTTGAAATCATGCAAATGTTTTAAGGTTAGCGTAAGCAAGGCAAATCGTTAATCAAAATATATCTTTGTATCCCCTCCTAAAAAGTTGATGACGTCATGTCAAAATTTTGTCGAAAAAATCCCTACTAAAATATTCAAAATATTATAAATTTGTACAGTATGACCTCGATAATCCGAATTAATTGGGGAAAGGTGTGTTCGGAATAGCGATTTGTTCGGGTCAGCGAATTTCCCAAAAAGCTGAAAGGGAATTGAATAACAACTTGATACACTGCTGAAAACAAATTTAAAGAAATAAACTTTAATTTTATTAAACAGAAATAAAGTACATATTAATTATCTATCTATTAATTTCTATATGTATCTATTAATCCATTGTTAACCCCCGGGATCTATACCCCTGAATTTAATCAGAATTTTAGATGACTTTTTCAAAAATGAAATTTCCCATGATGTATTCATTCGTATTACCTCCCTTATGCAAATTTCGACCCATTCTGGACGATTTTCAAAATTTAACTAAATACGTCCATGTAGATTGTGGGCCGCAGAAGTCACTTCTGGCTCCATTTCTTCGATAACTTAAACCGTTTTTCCAGAATCGTCTATTGAAATACCGCATTTTTTAAAAATTAAAAAAAATTTAATTTCACACCGAATTTTCCGAAAATATTGTTCCGTTACCACAAACGGGCAATATTTTTGGAATCAGCATGTCGGTATACATCTCTGAATTTTTTTCAGAATTTTTAGACAACTTTTTCAAAAATGAAATTTTACATTATGGTAGTATTTGCCAAATAACATACCCTCTAAGAAAATGAAAGGCGGGTAGGCCAGGCTAGTATTTGCCAAAATAAGACTTATTTTGACAAATGACCCTCTTCTGAGAAAAGGTAGTAGCCCCGCCCACCCACCCTTTATTTTCTTACAAGACTAAGTCATCTGCCAAAATCAGTCTTATCTTGACAAGTATGAGACTGACTTTTGCAAATGACATATTCTTTAAGAAAATAACTACTGTTCTAAGAAAATAAAAAAGGATGGGTGGGCGGGCGGGGCTAGTACTTGTCAAGATGAGACTGATTTTGGCAGACGACTTATTCTTCTAAGAAAATAAAGCCTGGATGGGTGGGGTTAGCACGTGGTAAAAATTAAAAAAATTGAAAATCAAGAAATGACAAATTGAAAAATCGGAAAATTGTACAACTGGATAATCGGAAAATCAAAAACTGAAATATCAAAAAATGATTTGTCATTTTTCGATTTTTTAACCAAAAGAACAAATTTATTCGAACCGAAATTTTGAAAAATCGAAAAATCCAAAAATTGAAAATTAGAAACAAAATTTTCAGATGTTTTAACGTTACACTAAACATAGCAAATCGCTGATCAAAATTATTTTTTACTCCTTTCCAAAAACTCCGTGACAAAAAATCAAAAATCGAAAATTTAAAAAAATAAGCATCTATTTTCTCGATATTTTTAAAAATCAAATAATTGAAAAATCGGAAAACTACCAAAATTAAAAAATCGAAAGTTTTTTTCAGTTGCCCCGAAAAATCAAAAATCGAAAGACAGATCAAAAAATTTAAAATTTAAAAAGGGAAGAATTGAAAAATTCGAAAGTAGAAAAATCCAAAAACTGAAAAATCTAGTAGTACTCACTAGGATAAGATTGATTTTGGCAAATGATCTACTCTCTTGAGAAAACAAAGGGCGGTTGGATGGGGCTAGCACTTGCCAAATGACCTACCACTTGCCAAATGACCTACCCTTTAAGAAAATAAAAGGCGGGTGGGTCGTGCTGGTAGTTGCCAAAATAAGACTCATTTTGGCCAATGACCTACTATTCTAAGAAAATAAAGAATAGGTCATCTGCCAAAATCAGTCTTATCTTCGCAAATATCAGGCTGATTTTTGCAAATGACATCCTCTAAGAAAACAAGGGTGGGTGGGCGGGGCTAGTACTTGTTAAAATAAGATTGATTTTGGCAGATGACCTACTCTTCAAAGAAAATAAAGGGTGGGTGGGTGGGGCTAGCCGGGCCACCCGTCTTTTATTTTTTTAGAGGGTAGGTTATTTGGCAAGTACTAGCAAATTTCGATCCATTTTTGACGATTTTCGAAATTTAACTAAATACTTTTTCTTATAGATTTCGGGGGCAGAAGTCACTTCCGGCCTCACTTCTTCGATAACTTTAACCTTTTTTCCAGAATTAGATACTTAATTCAGTGCATTTAAATATCACAATTTTTAAAAATTTCAAAAAATTCAATACAACACGTTTTCAAGTTCAGTTCAGATTGCAGAGTTTTTGTTCGGATTAAAGAAATTCAACTAGCCTGTGTTCGGATTACTGGATGTTCGGATAATCGAGGGTTCGGATTATAGAGGTTATACTGTACTTGTGATTTACTAATGCATTCATATTTTTTTAAATTACTTATACAAAGTGTTTTATTATAATACCGGATGTCGCGTTTTTGTCTTAAATTTTTCCCAAAAGTTATAGCAATGAATTAAAATTTAAAATTTGACAAGCAAATTTGAAAATTTCTCACTAAAAAACGACTAGATTTAAGTAATCGGATTGTAATTTTAATTTACTTATTCCTGTACATTTCAATTTATTGATGATGAGGAGAAATTACTGAGTCTGTTGGCAATCCTGGATTTTTAGTTGAAGTTGATATCACGATGTTTGCTATAATTTCGTTGTCAGCTGTGAAGATTGACAGATTGTTGACATTTTTAATTTGAAAAATGTGTCCAAAACGTAACCTAAATTTATCGCATGTCACATTAACTTATCTGACACAAAAGTACTTCCGTTATGCCAACATAAAGACAAGAAAAGTTCACATTTTTATTTAAAAACTACTGCCTACATACTCACTGTATAATATAAAAATTATTTTTGGGTTCCAATCAAATACATTCACGACCTTTTTAGACCGCAGCAAGTCAAGGAAATCTAGTGATTTAGTGTAATGCCAACATCATTATTTTAAAAATAAATTACTAGACGAGTTGAAGAAAATCCTCAACCTAGTTGTGCTGTAATTTTGGTGGATGCGCCGGGCAACATTTAAAAAAATATGAACCTAAATATTAAAATTCTCTCAATAACATTGTATTTTCCAATAAAACATAGTGTACAAAAATAGTTCCATATTTACTAATTATAAGTACTAAAACGAGTCTTCAAAATTTCCAGAACTCATCCAACTTTTCGTCCTGTTCTCGACCATCTACAACGACGACACTTTCCACGGTTACACCCTGGTGCGCAGCGTAGTCATAAGCGACACATTCAACAACCTAGCTTGGAACTTATTCAACCTCGTTCTCAAAACCGCTGACGACATCCGCCACTACCGCTTCATATCCAGACTCCAGCTGCGAGTCCCCAACATCCACTGCCTCCAAGCACTCGAAGCCAACTACAGCTTATCCGCAAGCAACTCCAACCTAGCCATGAAGTTCTACATGAGGGAGTTCCGCAAGCACAAACTCCCCTACTTCAGCTTCATCCTCGGTCTAATCCTCCTTCAAGGCTGCAGCCGACGACGCGTCGTAGAAGACAAGAAAAAACTAGCAGAAACCGCGTCGTACTTGTTCTTGTACTACGCGAAAAACAGGAGTAGGGATGCGCAGCAGGAAGTCTACTACAATTTAGGACGGATGTATCACCAACTAGGCGTCATGTATTTAGCCGAGCATTACTATTTAAAAGTGGTGGATCTGGAGGAAGTGGAGCCTGCGGAGATGTTCGGGTTAAAATACGAGGCAGCGTACAATTTACATTTAATTTATAAAAATAGCGGCAATATGATTGCGGCGAGGAACGTTTTAATTAAACATGTTGTGATTTAATAGAGTTTTCGAAGTATTTGCGTTCTGTTTTTTCGCGGGTGATGGCTTCAGACATGGCGTCGAGAAACGGGCCCAAGCTACTGAAAGGGTCAGCGAGGAACAAAGCGTGGGCTATGAATGGGATTTTTCGGAGGGATCGCCCACTCAAACCGTCACTTTTTTCGCAAAGTTCGAGCAATTTTTGGGTGTGGTTGACGTCGCAGTCTTTTGTGCTTCGTAGGACGCTGTGGGGGGGTGCTACCGTGTTTTTATCATTGATTATTTGAGCCTGAAAGATCATTTTTGTCAGTTGTATGACGAGGTTATGATTGTGCTTCACTACGACCATGTCTGTGTAAAATAAAAACGTCTTAAATTTTTATTTAAACCAATTGTGTTGTGCCGCTCATCTTTACTGAAGCACTTACTTTAACTCATCATAAACTGACATGACATTAATTTGACAGTTTGATTATAATTCATGTTGTTGACAAGGCGGCAAAAATCAACGCCTACTTTGTATTAGTAAAACTCAGTGATGGTCTTTTTTGAAGTAAGTTATTAATCAATTTTCAATATTTTGGAACTATAATTAAAAAAAAATCATTTGCAGCCATTTCAGATAAATCTTAAACCAGAAATGAATTATAGTGAAGCAGAAAATCAAAGAGGATCAATTTATTTTGACAATTATACCTTGATTAGTTCATCCAGGCAAGAATAGTACACATGGTATATTGCAGCAGGTGTTGGAAGGCCAAGATATTGCTTAATGTCAGCCCTATCAATAAAAGCTAAATCTATAGATTCTGTTATATTTGACGTCGTTAGGATTAACACGTTTGAGAATCGTTTAATTTGATCAATTTGAGTCAGTACAGCATTAACTACTCTGATGGAATCAGAAGGCTCATTTCCTAAAAGCGACCAATAACATAATGTTAATTTTGTTTAACACTCGAAACCTTGACTCACCAGAAAGGCACTGATTCCGCGCATGCGCCAAAGATTCAACTTCGTCTATCAAAACGCATACCAACACGTTTGGATTTTCAACAATTTCAGTTATTCTTGCAAACATTGTAGTAACTAATTTCCCACTCTGAAAAGGGTACAACATTATCACACTTGACTGCCGTTTTATCACAAACCTCTGAAAACCACTTTGAAAACAAACTATGGCTATTAATCTCAATAAGAACTCCAGATGAATATCGATCTTGCATCCGAATGGCCAATTTATGAGCCAAAGCTTTGCATAAGGAGGTTTTCCCGGTTCCTGGGGGCCCGTGTAAAAGTATAACTCGGTTACAATTAACAATGTTAGTGTCTACACCCTTATCAGAAAATTCCATCATTGTTTGTGCATATTTCAACAACTGAAAAACCAAGAAGTAAAAAATTAATCAAATCAGTTTGCTTTCTTACATTCTCTTTGATGTTACTGTCGTAGTACAAATTTTCCCACAGATTGTAAATACTGGCTGACGGGAGAATTAAATGAGTGGCAGTATTCATTTGTCCTCCTTCTTCTGCTTCTTCAGTCTGATTTACAGGACCAGTGTCGTCAAGAGTATAAATGTGCCACTTTATGGAACTTTGGTTAAAATTAATGAAACCGTCCTACAACAACACTGATTATTTCTTTTGTTAGTTAACATATTAAAGTTATTACTAGTTCAGAGTTGTGTTCGATAATGATGGCACGGGCTTCAGAATGCAGAATTGGATGAAGATTATTATCAAAATGTGTTATGACGGTGTTTCCTTTTAAATTAATACTTCCCAGGTAGTGTTGGGCCACCGAAATGAGGGTATTTTTCAAAATACGGCTACAAGATATATATTGACTTAAAATATAATTAGATAACATTGGACAAACCTGTGGCTGTGTAAAATAATTTCTATATTTATGGTTTTCATGTTTTCTTTAATCGTGCTTTAGAGTATTGTAACCGAAAAATTTCAAATTTGAACTAGGTTATGTTTTTGGTAGCGACAGGTGTGCCAACCTTGGCGTATTATTGACCTGTCCTGGTTCCGGTGTGTGTTTTTTTTACGTTAAATAGGTCTGTGCGGGTAATACATAAGGTAATATAATTCCCAAAATTAACAAAAGTGAGTATGTGAAAACAAATGTTCCTATAATTAAGTATTTTCACGGAGTATGAGAAGTAGATGTTAGTTCTCAAGGTTCCGTTTTATTTTCATGGCGCTCGCGGCCATAGTTACCTAAATTGTTACCCTAGTTACCCATCTTTTGTGTTAATTAAGGTGTTAAGTATGTGTTAGCCTATGGTGTTAGCCGTGTGTGTTAGCCTATGCGCCTATGGTAAGAGCCAAATATTTATTTTATTAGAAATATCTACTTGTCAACTGAAAAGTCGATGATTTAAAAATGTGTGGTTATGTAAATCAAACGAAACAATAATTTAAATGTTTTGTACCAAATTGTCGCAGCGGATGGATATGCAAGCAGAGAACATAGAGAAGCGTCATAGTTTAACACGTTGACTGCCGCCTTGTATAAAATTAAATCAGGTCCCACACGCCACATCAATTTTTTTAATTCAAATGTAAAAAATCAATGAACAAACGTATTTTCATTATATTGCGAAATTTATCTTTGCTTGTTTTTAGTTAAATCTAATTTTTTTGATGTGGTGACACATTGGTCTCACGCGGCACCTTAGCAACCATTAAAGACAATTTTGCCTTGTGAGACCAATGTGTCACCACGGATTTTCCCGTCCCGACTTATACAGATGCGCTGTTTTCTGTGTCCACTTGCATTTACACGGATGTAGACAGGTATTATTTCCTATTTCAAGATGTAAAACTTACATCAAACATTACATTATGCATTTTTTTTTGACACACATGTTGCGGAGATGTATCTAGCCACATGAATCCACCTTGGTCTCACGTACACACAGGCCAAATAGTGCATCTGGTTCACTGTGCCGAGCACTTTTTAGTACCATATAATTTAATGCAGTTGCAGAGTCCGGTGTTGCTTCACACAGCAAAATATGTCGTTCAGCGGTGTGAGTCCACATGGATCTCACGCGACATATACTGCCAGTACGATCGTGAAGCCAAATTGGTCTCACACGGCAGTCAACGTGTTAAATTAAATGACGGTTGAGGACACCTCCACTCATGTTGGCAACAGTGTTTGTTTCTAACTAGGAATAAAATTAACTAGAAAAAGTGTCATAATATTTTTAACGACGCGTTTTATTTTCGACAAATTGACACTAGATTTACCAGAACATTACAAGCTGCTTACTGTTTCCTTCACTTTAATTCAGGTCACATGAATTACAGTTCGTCGTCTGAGAACTTGTTTGATCTACAGACCAGAGCGCACTCAGGCCAATGTCGACTCTAAGAGTTTCGTGATCTCATACACATCCTAACCGGTTTCGAGCATAATTTCTGCTGTTTCAACTTTCGAATTCTCAGTTTTTCGAAATTTTAGTTTGAGGACTTTTCAGTTTACTCCTATTTATTTTTGAATTTTTGGATTTTACAATTTCTCGGATTTCAGTTTTTCTCTTCAATTTTACGATTTTTAAATATTTCGATTTTTCGATTTTTGACTTTTATAAACTCTATTTGTCGATTTTTCAATTAATTGATTTTTCAGGTTTCTTGGTTTTTCAATTTTTCTATTTTTTCAGGTTTCGATTTTTCAACTTCACTTTTTTGATTTTTCGATTTCTCAGTTTTTCAATTTTTTAATTTCTCAGTTTTTGGACATTTCATTTTTAAGGTTTCGATATTTCGACTTCACTTTTTTGATTTTTCCATTTCTCAATTTTTCGATTCTTTAGAAGATCAGTTTTGGGATTTTTCAATATTTCTGCTATTCGAAGTTTCCATTTTTGACTTCTGGATTTTTTGATGTATCGACTTATTACTTTTTCGATTTTTAAATTTTGGATTTCTCTATTTTTTTTGGTACTTTAATTTTTCAATATTTAAAATTTTTGATTTATCGATTTCTCGATTTTTCATTTGAGCTCCTCCATATTTCTATTTTTCAATTGTTGTTTTTCAAATTTTCAATTTTTCTATTTTTCAAATTTGACATTTATAAACTGTCAATTTTTCGATTTTTCAATTAATCGATGTTTTGATTTTCCCATTTCTTGACTTTCAAGGGTTTCGATATTCCTGTTCTTCTATTCTTTAATTTTTCGATTTTTCAGGTTTTTGATTTTTTATTTTTTAATTTTTTTAAGGTTTCAATTTTTCGACTTCACTTTTTGGATTTTTCTATTGCTCAATTTTTCGACTTTTTAGGTTCTCAGTTTGTGGATATTTCAGTTTTCGGATTTTTCAGGTTTTCCATTTTTCAGATATTCTTTCATTTTTCAGTTTTTGATTTTTCAATATTTTGATTCTTTGACTTTTCGATTTTTGGCTTCTGGAGTTTTCGATGTGTCGATTTTTTTACTTTTTCGACTTTTCAATTTTTTGATTGCTTAATCTTTCGATTTTTCGACTTCCCGGTTTTAGATTTTCTGTTTTCAATTATCGTTTTAAATTTTTCGATTTTTCAATGTTTTGATTTCCCGATTTAGTTTCCCATTTTTAGTTTTTCTTTCATTTTTCAATTTTTCGATATTTCAGTTTTTTGGGATTTTTCAATATTTCGATTCTTCGAATTTTCGATTTTTGACTCCTAGATTTTTCGATGTGTCGATTTTTTTGTTTTCGATTTTTAAATTTTAGATTTTTTAATTTTTAAAAATTTACATTTTTCGATTTCTCGATTTTTCATTTCAGTTCTTCGATATTTCAGTTTCTCAAGTTTTCGAATTTTTCCAATGTTTTGATTTCTTAATCAATCGATTTTTCGACTTCCCGGTTTTAGATTTTCTGTTTTTCAATTGTCGTTTTTTCAATTTTTCGCGTTTTCAATTAATCGAAGTTTTGATTTTCCCATTTCTTGACTTTCGAGGGTTTCGATATTCTTGTTCTTCAATTCTTTAATTTTTCGATTTTTCAGGTTTTTGATTTATTATTTTTTATTTTTTTAAGGTTTCAATTTTTCGACTTCACTTTTTGGATTTTTCTGTTGCTCAATTTCTCGACTTTTTACGTTCTCAGTTTTTGGATATTTCAGTTTTCGGATTTTCAGGTTTTCCATTTTTCAGGTATTCTTTCATTTTTCAGTTTTTGATTTTTCAATATTTTGATTCTTCGACTTTTCGATTTTTGGCTTCTGGAGTTTTCGATGTGTCGATTTTTTTACTTTTTCGACTTTTCAATTTTTCGATTTTTAAATTTTAGATTTTTTAATTTTTAAAAATTGGATTTTTCATTTCAGTTCTTCGATATTTCAATTTTTCAAGTTTTCGAATTTTTCAAATGTTTCGATTTCTTAATCTTTTGATTTTTCGACTTCCCGGTTTTAGATTTTCTGTTTTTTAATTCTCATTTTGTCAAATTTTCGATTTTTTAATTTTTCAAATTTGACTTTTATAAACTCTCAATTCTTCAATTCTCTAATTTCTCAGTTTTTGGACATTTCAGTTTTGGGATTTTTCAGTTTACTTATTATTCAATTTTTTGACCTTACGATTTTGCAGGTTTTTGACTTTTAAATTTTTCGATTTTTTTAAGGTTTCGAATGTTTCGATATTTCGACTTCACTTTTTTGATTTTTCGATTTCTCAATTTTTCGATTCTTTAGATTCTTGGTTTTTGGATATTTCAGTTTTGGGATTTTTCAATATTTCTATTCTTCGACTTTTCCATTTTTGACTTCTGGATTTTTCGATGTGTCGACTTTTTACTTTTTCAATATTTAAAATTTTAGATATTTCGATTTCTCGATTTTTCATTTCAGCTCTTCCATATTTCAATTTTTCAAATGTTTCGATTTCTTAATCTTTCGATTTTTCGACTTCCCGGTTTTAGGTTTTCTGTTTTTCAATTGTCGTTTTTTCAATTTTTCGGTTTTTAAATTTTAGATTTTTCAGTTTTTTGATACTTTAATTTTTAAATATGTATTTAAAATTTTAGATTTTCCGATTTCTCGATTTTTCATTTCAGTTCATCGATATTTCAGTTTTTCAAGTTTTCGAATTTTTCAAATGTTTTTATTTCTTAATCAATCGATTTTTCGACTTTCCGGCTTTAGATTTTCTATTTTTCAATTGTCGTTTTTCAAATTTTCGATTTTTCTATTTTTCAAATTTGACATTTATAAACTGTCAATTTTTCGATTTTTCAATTAATCGATGTTTTGATTTTCCCATTTCTTGACTTTTCGAGGGTTTCGATATTCCTGTTCTTCTATTCTTTAATTTTTCGATTTCACTTTTTGGATTTTTCTATTGCTCAATTTTTAGACTTTTTATGTTCTCAGTTTTTGGATATTTCAGTTTTCGGATTTTTCAGGTTTTCCATTTTTCAGTTTTTCGATAAAAATCGACGTGGTTAAAACTCAACAATTTATTTCTCAATAACTTGAATGCACACGTCATATAACTGCCCATTCACAATGGACATAAGACATAAGAACGAGCGCATAACATAATTTACGTTTTTGGTTTGTGTCTGGCTTATGCTCATCTACGTTCACAGTGGACAGAGTGAACTCTGTAAGAATTGTTAAACTGCGCAAACGCAGAACGGAATAACTCCCGGCTAAACATAGAAACGGCTAACCTCAAACTGAGTCAATCAAAATATCTAACCTACAATTTCATACGATATTCGAACTTGACAACTCGCAGTACAGAACAGCAGACTCGCAATGTGAAGCTTTGATTATAATTTATATAATATAATCAAAGGTGTGAAGTGCCAAGTGCCAACTGTCAAAGGGAATTCAATAGCAGCATTCAAAAGTTCCTAGATTTTAACATAATTTTGACATAATTCGTGCACAAAGTTGAACTTATTTCAACTTTGTGTACGCACACAAGGATTACATAAAACGTCCATAAGCATAAGAACTACGTTCGTCCACTGTGAACAGGAGTACACGTTTTCCATCGTTTCAACTTTACGTATTTATGTAAGCTTTATGTACTTGTTATGCCTTACGTCCATTGTGAATGGCCAGTTACAGAACAATTATGTACAAAATAATTACGGCGGAACTGGATTCTAAACATGCACTTGGCTCGACTTGTTGATTGAATAACGGTCGCCGCTATTTAAACCGATATGTTGCGCTGGATGGATCGTGAACGCCGTTTCGAGATTTTTCCAGGTTGCCCATCGCGACTTCCGCTTCCAGGCTTTTCTTTAGCGATCGCCGGCCGACGTTATCGATGAGTCATCATTGGCGTACATATGAGAAAGTTCTCGAGAAGCCATAGGCGTCGTATCGGGGCGGCGTATAGGTTTATTTAGTAACAATACGCAGCACCTTTAGCAGCCTCGTGCAAAATATAGGAAATTTCCAAAAACACGATTTTTAACGAAAAGTATTACAAGTGCAATCTCCTACTCCGTGGTATTTCTAATATAACTACTGTCATTGTCAAAGTATTAACATAACCTTCAACACCTCATACCGCAACAATGTGTGCGTATCACGCATACAGGCTCAAGGAAAATACAGGCTGTTTTGGAAATTGTGGGTCAAAACCTGAACATCACTTCTTTGATTAACACCGAAGAAAAAGTTCAAACAATTTTTTTTCTAACATGGTTCCTTTTCATTCTGCAGCTCTTTGAAGTGAAATATTAACCTGCATTATTAAGATGAGTACCTATTATCTATTTTTTTTTTTTTTCAATTCCATAGTCCACAAGATTTCTTGGCCTTGGATATAAATCAAATTCTCAACCTTAGCTTTAATTTTCTTGAGCAAAGTATTAAAATTGTTCTGATCTCTGTTCTTATTCACAGTTTTAGAATATTGAATTTTAAAACTGTTGTGATAACCCACACATCCAATTGAAAGCCCGCAAAAAATTCAAAAATTTAAAATTTGGCCCTGGCTGTGATCGTCTATTGAACCCTACGTTGTGGTTTTAAAAAATGACGGGATCCTTTCAGATGCAAATGGTGAATTCAAAGTAACTGGATACACAAGTTATTACGCACATGTGACGGCAAATTTAAAATTATGGCAGTCTACAAAAGCACAAAATTTTAATATAAAAAACTATGTAGCGACAGCGGCAGCAGAACGCTATAAGAGTGTGTCGATCGAACTATGACAATTTCATTCTAGAGCAGGGGCAGAGTTTGGGGCTCCTGGTCGTGGCTGTTACGGTCGCAAACTCGTGGTTGGGTCTGGACTATTGGACCCAGTCGACAGCGTCACGTCATCCAGACCGTCTCTGACTTCTATGCAAGACTGCATCTTTTGTGCAGATGGTGCGGCCGCCAGCTCGACAAGCAACCGCGCACTCCGCTTCCGCTACGTCTTTCTGTGTTATGTAACCTCAGTTCCATTTAAATGTTCAATTTCTATAAACCATAACTGAACAAGTGTTAAAGTTTCAAAAAGAGCAATAAACACTCTCGTGAAGTGTAGAGGAATATGTGTCAAAAATATGTCTCCCAGAAATTTGATCAATCCTGTGGCGTCATGCAAATACTGATCTAAATTAAAGGAATAAAACACACGTTTCACAATGTTGTTAATTTGTTCAATAAGGTTTTACATTTCAAACGTGTGCTCGCTTTGAAAATGCGCTTTCACCATGGTCGCTGCCAGAACAAAGAATTTACGTTGTGTTAAATTATGCCACACTTTATCAACGATTCAAACAAAGAATTTACATTATGTTAAATTATGCCTTGATCCAAGTGATTGGTTACTTAAAACAATTAGCTTTGAGAGTTTATATCGTGCACTGTTTATCCCGAACAAAACATATGATAACAAACGCAAAATGCGTCCTGCGTCGCGAGGAAAAATGTGTCTCGGTGATGTGATTATGGTAACGATGTTAATAACTGCCTAAGGTTGAAAATTAATCCCTCAGTCCACGACATTCTAAATTCTGCCACGTTTCTACGGTTTTTTTCACAGTGGCGCAACGTTAGGTTAATTTAACTGGCGTAAATGAACTATTAGCAATCTTGTGTGAAGAATTAAGAAGTGTAACACTTAAGTTTCAGCATCCAGAAACGTTATTTGTAATTTGGTAAACAAAAAAATCTCCTAGCAAGTACTTTCTCGGAACAATCTCTGACGCTTAGGCTCGTGTTAGAACCTGTTAACGATTAAAATCCTAACATGAACTGTGAATTTCCAAACAATGAATAAAATCTACACGTGGTAGCGTCGGTCGAAAATTCGTTTATTTCCGCTCGAACAAAACCGCAAGAATTAGCTCCGCGCGTTGGGGAGACTGGGGCGTCGTCGTCGTCGTTTCGATTAATTGTCGTTAAACAAAGGCTTCCTCCCTTTTATTAACTACCAACCCCGTTAACTTCACCTAGCTAATTTACCACGTGGTTTTCACTCACACCATACAACACACAGTGAAGCCTGCCGTCCTCTTCAAACTACCCTCTAACTAAAATTCCAAGCAGAACTGCCCACTACCCCAAAAGCGTTAACGTACACATGGTTGCCTATGTTTAACGATTTTTTTATTGATTTTCTTTTTTTAATTCAAATTATTCAAGTGATTTCGCGCCGCTGTTAATTTTTTCAGCGCGAAATTTTAATTCAAATTCGGTCACCATACTGTTGAGCAAAAACAAGAATCTGTAAATGCGTATTGGGGTATTGGGGTCAGAGGAAATCAAAGGAAATCACAGGAAATCAAAAAGGGAATCAGAGGAAATCACAGGAAATCAAAGGAAATCAAAAGGAAATCAACAAGAAAACGCGACTTCTCAAAGCGATGCGTTTAAATTCTCGCCCACCTATTTCATCCGACGAAAATCATTTGAATAATTGGGAATGGTACCAAATGGGTTTTAGTGACAGCGATCTGACATCGTATGTCCAAGACACTGTACATATTATCACAAAGTTAAGAACAAAGTTTTTAAAATCAGACTCAATATTACCTCTAGGGAATTACGTTGCTACAGTTGCTCACCATGAAATATTAATAAAAAATTACACCAAAGATCAACATATGCTAACAATAACGGATTTGAAAGCAGAAGACAAAATGAACTATGCAGCGGCAGAAAAAATGTGTAGCCCGGAAGTAAGAAAAATGATAGCCGACAACATTGACAATAGTGCAGGAACAACAGCTTATTTGAAACTAATGTATCTTATACCGGCAGCATTCCTAGACAAAACGTTATCTATTGTAGAAAGGATATAGATATAACATTTGGTATTGCATATTTTTCCTACGAATATGGAAAAAATGGATTAAGGCCCAAAGACAGTATACAGTAAAAGATAACTTTTTATCTTCCAATTGCTACACATGCGTTGAACTCAATGGACACGCATTAATAAAAATAATAAAATTTTTCAAAAAAGTAATCTCACTGATGATATGTTCTTGCCTTGGAAGTTTAGCTCTCAAACTTGTGAGAGTATGTTTAGAAGCCTTATATCAATGACCTCAACTTTTAGCACAATTGTTAATTTTAGTATAAGAGATATGTTGCATCGAAGTGACAGACTGCAAACTATAAACAACATTGAAAACGATTTGGATAAAAAATTCGTTTTTCCTAGAGAAATCAGGAAAAAAAGTTCAATCATGGAGAGATATTTTGTGAAAAATGATGACTTAGGAAACATTTCAGATAAAGATATACAAAGCACCGTAGAATCAGCTATACGGGATTGTCTGCGTGACACTGAAGATTTAGGAATGAAAGTGATAGATTTCAACTATGCATTTTTGCCTCCGTGTAAAGACAATTAATGCAATGACGAAGTTGAAGATGAAATGTTTAGTGAAGAACAGTGCGATCACATTGAAAATTACAACAATTCTCAAATAGCCATGAAACGTAACTGTTTTCAAAGTTTGGAAAACGATCCAGTTGACCAAGATGAAGATTTACTGAATGATCTTTGCACAATTTCGTACGAATCTAAGAAATTTGACAGAGACATACACCTTAGAAGTTTTGATAGTGACGATATTTTTGTCGAGAAAAGTAATCTAGTCAGAATACGCTTAGATAATACAACAAAAGTTATAAAAAAGTCTTCACTTTGCTGGCTGTTAGACAATGAAAAGGATCGCGTCAGTGTGGATCGTCTCAAAAGATTTATTCATAATAAGAAATGTAATAGTAGTAGAGTTAACTCAGAAACAGATACCTGCCTTCAACATAAAGATGCATCTCAAATTCAAAAACCAGTCCAAATTGGAATACAAAAAAGTGACTCATCTGATTTAGACAACCCAAGTATGTAGTATCGAATATGATGACAGCACGGACACCGAAAGTTTGAATTCTTCCAATTATTCTGATGATTTGAATCCTCGTTTGAATCTCAAGGCTGAAAATAGTAAGACTGATCGTTCTAAACCAGACTTAAATATAAACAAAATAACAAAACAAAAAATGTTACATTGGTAAAGTGCTATCAGTTAACCGTATTTTTTGTGATTTTTTGAAAAGGAATCCAAAAATTCCGGATGCTTTTATGTTTCCGGACATTAAAGATCAGGGGGAGATCCAAGAAAATGAATATATAATGAAACTACCTCCACCTCAGGTACTCAGAAGAGGCAGCTTAGTTTTTGAAAAAAAATTATTGAAAAAATATTTGAATTAATTCTAGTTTTTTTTTTAAGTGATGTGATTAAAATTTGTGATAATGTAACCTCAACCTGGGTCGAGATTTGTACAAGTATATATCGTAGAGAATACTAAAGTAAGAAACTGTGCAAAATTCTAGGTGCCCATGAACACTTTTAAAGGGGAAAATTACCTCTGAAAATTTATCAAGTGGGGTTATCCACTCCTTTATTGTGCAAAAAAAATTCTTACGTGTTAAATTTTGCATTTTTTTTTTCTAATATGCTTCATTTGAAAGTTGTGAACAAAAAATTAAAAGTGCATCTGTATTTATGGGTAGCTAGAATTTAACACAGTTTTTTACTTCAACATCATCTGCAATATATACACAAATCTCGATCCAGGTTATAGGGTAAGTATTTTAAGAAGTTGTTTTATTTTGTGATATTTTGTTATGATCCAACAGAAATGCTTTACTTTTATGTTTAGAGTTACCGTTTTTTTTTTTAACATTTAATAAAATAAATGAAACTACTTGTTTTTTCTGTTTATGCTACCATAATAAATGAATAAACCCAATTTTTAAAAAGAAATGACTTAAGTTATTATTATAAGTTTGATTTAGTAGGTCAAACTTTAACATGATCTAATGAACGTATGAGCCAGTCGTTGTTGCCTTATGAGTCACTGATAAGTAAAAACTGCTGACGTAACTAAAAATATCCTTGGTCCTATGTACTTTTAATTTCGTAAAGTCAAAAGCAAAATTTCATAGTATAATTTATTAAATCTTTGAGTGTTTTAAACGAACTAATTTGTACACACCAGACATTTTTAATTTCAAAATTAAAATAGACCATAAGGTTTTCTGACTGAATGTGCAAAAAATCTAGAATATTGCATATGTCCACTTTTAGAACAAACATTTGACCCAAGAAAGTGTAAAATTCGAAAGTATACTTACTCTATTGATTTAGACATCTAAAACCTCGATTTTAGAGTAGCGTTCTTTTTGTAAATAAAATCAGATTTTTTTCTTAAACATTTCAGTTTGTTGCTTAGCAGCACAATACATTTTATTTATTTATTTTTTTCGTCTAAAGGGAAAGCACTTCAGCTTACCTAGTCACAGTACGTTAGTAAACACTTGGTGAAAAAAGGTTTAAATTCAACATCATTATCGGCAAAACAAAAAAATCAAGTTAAAAAAAAGTTAACAATCGCCATGTAGTACATTATGTAAACAAATTTTGAGGAATTCAAAAGGAAATCAAAAGAAATCGGGGGAAATCAACAGGAAATCATTGTCAAAAGGAAATCAATTGTACACTTGATGGTCGGCGGATTACCCTTCGGAATGTGTACGTAACTTTGGATCAATTTTTTTAAACAATAGTTATAGACATTATTTTTAGGTTGGTAACTAATTTTGTAAGTTCCTAGGGGCTAGAGCGACAACTAAATTACCTTAAGAATGAAATTAATAGTAGGCAATATGACGTAATGGTAATGCAAACCTTTTCATTTTTTTACCCTTGACATTCTCTGATCCAGGAGCGTCGTATCAAATCATCATGGGCGAATTGCCAAGATTCAATTCCAGAATTTGCCTTTGAATTCTTGAAGCTATTGTTCAAGCAAATCGTTCGAGCCACATTCACAGTTGGGAGAGTGGAATAGGAGAAGAAGAAAAGCAATTACGCACTGTTTCATACAAAGCTACATGATAGATAAACATGTAGCTTTGTATGAAACGGCATGTGAATGCTATTGCACCAAGAAGAGAACGAAGATAGACTACGACTATGTTGAGAACGGACTACCAGTAACACCATGTTACATTGTGGACCAAGATGTTTTGGTAACAACTATACCGTCATCAAAGTTTTGACGTTTATCATGAATGCCCTTGATCGTCAGATACTACTGCGCGATTTTTTAAATTTATGCTCTAGTTACTCATGACACTGCTTAACACTTAGCCTCGAAATAGTTTACCATGTGGAACATTTGGAAAATAAAATAATATTGTAATTCCCGTCCAAATGTCATTTTGGGATATCATTGGAACATGAAACAAGTTTACGGATCCTTCGGAAATGTATTCTGGATTGCGTCTAGTTAACTTTGATAGTTAAATTGCGTCAACAAAATAGTTTATTATTTTAATCGTAGTAAACGTACACGATAATAGATGTTTCTAGAACCACAATCTTCTAAAATCAAAAGCTACTTAAATACATACATCATAAAAACACTCAGTACGAAAACACTGCAACAAACTTCACGAATTTTAGCAGATGCTTTCTTGCTCGGAAAAGGTGCAAGAGCAAACTCTTCTACGTGAAGAACATTTTCAGTCATCGCTATTTTGAACAACCCACCCATCCTTCCCCAGTTTCGTCCCCAAGTATTAGCCATTAGCCAATATGGAGTTCCGTTTTCATTTCCCCAACCAAACAGTCGAACGGCTTGCATAAAATTAGGCCTACCAAGTATCTCATCTGTTTCTTCTGCGAAGATCTCTGTAAAAATAGGCGCTTTTTTAGGTCTTCACTACCTGAGGTTAACACGTACCGTCGGTGTAATTCATGAAAGATGGAGTAGCGTTTATAAACATTGTCATCGGCCCATTTTTCATAACTTCTATTTGCACTTGCTTCGTGTCTATAATACCTGGATGATTATAAAGATACGTCGCCCTTCCGCAGTATCTCTTGTCAGAAGTTTTATATTCTGGATTGCTACATTTATCTTCGCATTCTGGAGGTTCTCCGTTTCGTGTTTGTTCTGACAACGGTTTGCAACCCCCACTCTGTGTCGACGAGTTTAACTGTTAAAAAAATTAAGCACATCAAACTCGGTCAAATTTTTTTCTTGAAACTAAAGTAATAATAAAAGTTGGTCGTTCAATGACTTGATTTTGAAAAAAAGGAAACCTACATTGCTGGATTCTGCGTTTTCCCCAGATGCACAGCCCTTCGAATACAAATGTCTTATAGTCCGAAAGATCCATCCACTTTGACAGATGTTCTTTGGTTTTGCGTTAAAGCAGGTAGAACAACACGTCAGTAAATCTTCAACTGAGTATTGAAAAATGTCTGTTCCGTTGCTCTGGATGCATAATCTATCGCTCATTGTCGATAATAGAGCCGGAACCTACTTAACACTTTGAACGTTTTTATTTTTTTAAAGAACTGTAACTTACCCAAGACATTTGGCATTTTCCTTGATCCACAATCTGATCAAACAAGGAGCCACAATTTGGCCACTTGTCTCTAACGTCAAAATGGTCCGGAACCGATGTATCAGGATGATCGATGAAATCGATGATAGGAGATCTCGGAATTCCAAAATCTGGAGGAAAACTCGCTCCCCCAGGTGTAGATTTTTGTTCGGCGGAGACACATACTTGGTCCAAACATTCCAACAAAAGGAGTTTTAGGAACACATTGATTAATAAAATGATGCCCATAAGGAGGTTTTTGTTAAAAGTGTTACACTAACTCGAAAGAATTTCATTGTGAGTTAAATCAGATTTGACATACCATCCACGGCCGTCCAGCATCACGGACAGATTTGTGTCACTCAAAGTAAGCGGTGATCACGATATACTTGGTAACGAAAACTGACTTTTTGACGGAGGAGCTGGTCTTATATAGACGCCCACACTAAATGTTCGAATCGACTGAACTAAGTGAACTGAACTGGTAAGGTCTAATTTCGATTGCTATTTATAGGGTTTTCGAGTGTGAGAATGATGTGAAGAATGCAAAAAAATCCATTTCTGCTAATTTCGTCGCCGTCCGACCATCCAGAATGCTGAGGGAATTTTTTTCTTTTTTAATTGCCTAGGTTCTATTAGTTCCCATTCTCACCCTACAGAACAACCAATAATTAATCCCGGCCACCCACCCTCACCTCTCCTAGCAAGTACTTTATCGAAACAATCTGACGGTTGGGCTTGTGTTAGAACCAGTTAACGATTAAAATCCTAACATGAACTGTGAATTTACAAACAATAAATAAAATCTACACGTGGTAGCGTCGGTCGAAAATTCGCTTATTTCCATTAGCTCCGCGCGTTGGGGAAACTGTGGCATCGTCGTCGTTACGCTTAATTGTCGTAAAAAAAGGCTTCCTTACTTTTATTAACTACCAAGCCAATTAACTTAACCTAGCTAACTTACCACGTGGTTTTCACTCACACCACATGGGGTTAGTATTTGCTAAGATAAGCTTGACTCTTTAAGAGAGGTCCAAATTATGTCAGGTTAAAACATGACAAGTTAGGTTAGTTGCGGACATAGTGGATCATGACAGAATAAGTCACATCAACCCAGGTCACGTCCGATAGAGCAAAATCAATTTATTGTAAGGTGGGTCATGTCAAGGCCAAATATGTCAGGTCAGAACGTGTCAAGTCAGGTCATGTCAGGGTAGATCTGGACATATTAGATTATGTCAGAACAAGTCATATCCAGTCAGGTTATGTCTGGTCAGATCGTGTCAGGCCAGGTCATGTTAAGTCATATCAAATCAGGTCGTGTAAGGCCAAATCAAGTAATGTTACGTCAGGTCATTCAGTTCTGGTTATGAATTTAAAAAATGTCGGGAACCCTTTGTATTTTATCTTTGAAAGTGTTTGGCAAAATTTTGGGAATTTGAAATTTTGAATTCCCCTAATGTCCATTTTATAAGTTGAAATATTATTCGTGATTACTTGTGTTTTATTAAAAAAAATCAAATAATCTGTGAGAGTGGCGCCGTTCTATTTTTGAAAAATTTTTGAAAATACTTGAAGGGATTTTGAGGGTCCGTACTGTATTTTTTTTGGAAAAAACTTTCAGGACCCCTTGCGTTGGATTTTTTAAAAAAGTTTGAAAATATCTAGTAGGTTCCTAGTGTTTTTTTAATTTGTGAAAACATCTTTGAAGCCTCTAGGGTTTTATTTTTGGAAAATATTTGAAAATTTGGGGGATTTTGTTTTTTTTTAAGTATTTGAAGTCTTGTGCTCCCCTAATCACTCTTTTTTAAGTTGAAAGATTTTTCACGATTCTTTGTGCTTTATTAAAAAAATATGTGGAACAATTTACGAAAGCGGTGCCTTTTTATTTTTGAAAAAATTTTGAAAATAATTTAAGGAAGTTTGAGGATCCGTAGTGACTTTTTTTGGAAAAGAACCTTCGGGATCTCGCATTTGACTTTTTAAAAAGTTTGAAAATATCTAGTGGGTCCCTAGTGTACTTTTTTTTTCATTTGTGAAAACATCGCAGGCTCTTGGGTTGTATTTTTGAAAAAATTTCGAAAATTTTGGTGACTTTTTTGATTCTTTAAGTATTTGAAATCTTGGACTCCCCTAATATATATTTTTTAAGTTGAAAGATTATCCGTGAATCTTTGTGTTTTATTTTCGAAACATTTTTGAAAATATTTAAAGGTAATTTGAGGGTCCGTAGTGTATTTTTTTGGAAAAGGACCTGGGAGTCCCTTGCATTCGATTTTTTAAAAAGTTTGAAAACATCTAGTGGGTACCTAATGTTTTTTCACTTGTAAAAACATCTTCGACGCCTCTTGGGTTGCATTTTTGGAAAGGTTTTGAAAATTTCGCGGACATTGTTGTTTTTTTAACTCTTTGAAATCTTAGTGGGTCCCTCGTGTGTTTTTTTTTCATTTGTGAAAACGTCTTTGAAGCCTCTTGGGTTTTATTTTTGAAAAAAATTGAAAATTTTGGTGACTTTGAGGTGACCGAATCTGAATCAAATTTTTGCGCTGAATTTAATTAACAGCGGCGCGAAATTACATTTGAATAATTTGAATTTGAAAACAAAATCGTCAAAAATCGGCAACCATGTGCACGTTAGCGCTTCGGGGTAGTTGGTAACTCGCTAGGGAATTTTTAGTTAGAGGGCGAGAGCATGGTGAAAGCGTCATTATTGTTTGGTTCGGTGTTATGTGAGCGTGGTGAAAAGGAAGCCTTTGATCAACGAAAATTAATCGTAACGATGACGTCACACTTTTCCCCAATACGCGCAGCTAATTCTTGTGGCTTTGTAATCGAAAAAAGTGCTAATTTCCAAGCAACGCTACACGTGCTGTAGTTTGTGTTATTGTTTGTTAATTCACCGATCAGGTTAGGATTTTAATCGTTAACTGGTTCTAACACAATTTAACAGACATTTACTAGGAGATTTCATGAAATTCACTGAGTCACGACTCGTTTGACTTTGTTTGTCTAATTATGAATAAGTTTCTGGATGCTAATACGTAAGTGTTACATTATAACACATCTTAATTTTTCACACAAGATTGCTAATAGTTCGTTTACGGCAGTTAAATTAACAAAATTTCTTCCCTTAGGCAGTTATCATCTTTATCATCATTACATCACCGAGGCATTTCCTCGCAACGTTAAAAATTACATCATCGAGGCATTTCCTCGCAATTTTTCTTTTGTAAATGAAGAAATAAATAATTTTGTGTCCTCCATAAATTTTGTGTTTTATTTAGCGGTAGTTTTCCAACCTTGGGGTCCACCGCTTGCATCTGAACGCATCCCGCCTTTTGTCAGAGAAGGCCAAATTTTGAATTTTTAAATTTTTTGCGGGCTTTTAATTTATTTTCTTTACATGTCAATTTAAGGAGAGATGTTTGGGTTATCACAACATTTTAGATTTTTTAAGTATCTGAAATCTTGGACTCCCGTAATATCTTTTTTTTTTCGTTGAAAGATTATCCACGAATCCTTCTTGTGTTTTATTTGTGTGTTTTCTAGTGGCTATAGTCAACGGTATCCAAAAAACAAATAATGTTTTTATGTGTCAAAACACAGAATTTGGGTGCGATAGCATAATAAAAGTAGAAAAAAGAAACAACAAACGCTTAACGATCAAAAGCATGATGACAAGAAAAGAAAATCAGCAACTTGGAGACATTAGGAAAACCGCAAGACCAAAAGAAAATTCACCGACACTCCGAAAAACGGTATCAGTACCAGTCACACCCAAATCCTTTCGGCCAGTGGTGGCAAATTTGGCTCCATCAAAAATCCACCAGCGGTTAACCCGTTCTAAGGATGACTCGATTACAAATTACGTTGTTCGCCCAGTATAATTAAAATCGTATATTAAAAATAGTAAACCTGGCAAACAAAAAAAAACACAAACAAAATCCATAGAGGATCTGTCATAATTATTCAAGTTATCCCTCTAAACATGTCAGGATCTCAATTTAACGTGTCATTGGCATTAATATTGTTTCTGATACACTCAATTATTTGCCAATATGAAGATCCCCCTCCGACGTTTTCGGGAGGAGTTCTATTCTCGGTGAATGAACAAAACGAACTAAAAGGTTTATCTGATGCGAAAATCATTTCCCACCCGCAACAGTCCGTTCCAGAGAATTTTAACGCAAAAGACGAATGGCCCGAGTGTGAATCAATCCAGACCATTCGAGACGAAGGTGACTGCGGTTTCTCTTGGGTAAAACATGAAAAGCTATAGATGTGTTTTTAAATAATTATACTGCAGGCACTTGCTCTAACTCAAGTAGTAACTGACAGGCTGTGCATTGCCACTAATGGAACGATTACATTTCAATATTCAGCTGAAGATCTACTGACATGCTGTCCAGATTGTCACGGTTCAGAGCTAGGAAATATCTGTGAAGCAGGAGGAAACCTTGTCAGAGCTTTAAAATTTCTTCAGGAAGAGGGAGTCGTGTCAGGGGGAGATATGGTATCAAAGAAAGTATAGTTGATATGTGATTTACAGAACACATGCCTAAAAGTTTATTATAGGGGTGCAGACCTACATCTGCAGCGACACTTGTACGATCACTGTGGGCAAGAGCACCCATTATATGTAAAACTGCATGTTCCGACGAATACAACGATACCTACCAAAATGACAAGAGACATATTTATGAAATCACTTATGACTATAGTCTGAATGACACTAAAAAAATTCAGACTGAAATTATGACAAACGGACCAGTGATGGCAGTTATCCGACCAACGGAAACATTTAGGGAGAATGCCGCAGAAGGTAACCAAATCTTTCAAAAATTCTACTGCAAAAGTGCTGGCTCCTGTTGCAATAAGCGAGCATTTATTTCTCTTAAATGCTTCACTGTAAACTTTAAATAAGAAAAATAAACAACCATTCGTTGATTTGGTTGATTGCAAGTGATAATACCGCTTTGTACAAACAAAGTATTCAGCTAACATTAAGGATGCAATGTAGCAGAATAGTTCCATAAACGCATTTATTTGTAGCAATTGATGGTTTTCCAATAGACGGAAATTATCCAGAATATGATCGTGGAAACAGTTATCGTTCTGGCTATTATCATGGTGTGAGGATATGTGGTTGGGGAAAAAAAGATGGGAAAACTTTTTGGATCGCATCTAATTCGTGGGGTTCTGGTTGGGGCGATGGAGGTTATTTCAAATATGGAATCTGCCAATCGTATTTGTAGATACGTTAAAAAATTAATTATAGTGGTAACTGATTATGTTTCAGACATGATGACTGTGCACCAGTTATAGGTGACCAACATATGTCGGTCATTGCGATGGCAGGTTTTTCAGCAGGTTTTTGTTTTCATGAAATCAGAATTACTCTCCATGTGCTTATGGGTGTTACATTAATTTATTTATTTGTAATTTTGTAATAAAACGTCGCAAAGAATTTTTATAGCTATGTCCAGTTAACTAGAGATGAGATACGAATGTCGTGTTTAAGTCATAAGTATGAAGAATAGCTATCGTAAATTAACAAATTACGAAATAGACGCATAATATTTGCGAATTTTGGAAATGAGTTATCAAGCCAACTTTTGAGATGACATCGTCAAGTTTTTGGAAGCAATAAGAAGATGTACTTCTTGAAACTTTTTGTTTCGTGTTTTAGATCTATAATGGCCCTATGTAGATCTGGTAAGAGAGCATCTAACAAACGATGAAGGCAGTAGTCGGTATTAGCCAGTTTGATATTGTTCGGAAATAAGCCCATACATTGCCCCTCAATGCATTCTTCAGAAGTAGGATTATTTTACTCGGGAAAAAATCAGGAATAGTATTGTAAAGTTACGGCAGTTAACAGGAGCACAACAAGAGTACCTCTGGGCATTCTAGCATAAGCGGAGTTTGAGGCTACCGGTCTGGGGCTGTTCTCCCTCCACGACGGTGATTCTATCTACCACAAAGCCTATCCGCACGCATATCTCCATTACGAACGTTCCCTGCGAAATTAGGCCGCTACGATGGCAGATCCGTAGTTGGGTCTCGGTTAGCACGAAGCCGACAGTGTTACTACACCGGCGATCGCCCCCTGACTCTATACAAATCCGCGGACTTGTGCAGGTGACGCGATCAATCTCGCCAGCTCGACTAGGAACCGAACTCGCTTCTACCACGTTTTCTGTGTTATTTAACCTCAATTCAATTTTTAAATATTCAATCTCTTATAACTCTGGTATTAACAACAACTAAACAAGTGTTTAAGTTTCAACGAGCAATAAAGAACATTTAAATTCGCCATACAATCTTGTGAAAATTTAACCAACAAATAATTCTTATGTGAGATAAAAATTGGACATCAAACAATTTATATGATAGAAGCATTCATCAACAAAGTATTTACAAAACAAAACTTAGCAAGGATTTATGAAACAAAAGTTCTGGTATGAAATAAACTTGTACAAATAGAAATATTATGTGAGGTTAAAACTGTAGAACATGAAATTTACTATAGCCCCTAGAAAACACATAGTTAGTATCGTCACCGTGGAGCAAACCTGGCGGAAACTTAACAAAAACAAAAATTATAAACACCATTTGACAGACCGCGAAATTTAAAATGGTTTTTGTGTTGGATTTAAAGTTTGTAGTTTATATACAAAATATGGAATTTTAATTTGAATAAAATATAAAATATAATCAATAAAATCTTATTTAATGATTATTAGTTATATTAATTGACAATTAATTGACTTTAAACAAAAAGACCACGCCAAGGCCACGTGACAACAACGGTTTACACACTGTCAACTCTCTGCTGACACAATTTTTTTCCAAACCAAGGGAATTTTTTGCGTTATCAACTGCATTTGCTCCACTCGTACAACAATGGATGACGGTACTATGTATTTCTAGGGGCTATAAAATTTACGTTCAATTAAAATTATACAACAAATAAAATTACTGAAGTTAAAACTGTGAGATTGAGAAATATTGCATGAGGTGGAAAATTGCAAAGTTAACAAAAATTACATGAGATTAATATTTGCCACACTTTATCAACGGTTCAAACAAAGAGTTTACATTATGTCAAATTATATCATGATCTAAGTTTCTAAGTGATTGGTTACTTAAAAAAAAAAACAATTTACTTTGAGAGTTTGAAATACCGCGAACTGGTTACCCCAACAAAACACATAATAAACAAACACAAAAATATCCAATCATCGCTCCGAGGGAAAAAGCGTCTCGTTGCGAGGAATTGCCTCGATTAATTAATCATGATAACGATGATAACCACCTAAGGGAAGAAATTATCATAACCCCCGCCAGTTCGCAATATAATGAACTTGTTTAACTGCCGTAAATGAACTGTTAGCAGTCTTGTGTGAAGAATCAAGAATTGTTATAATGTAACACTTACGTATATGCATCGAGAAACCTATTCGTAATTAAACAACAAGGTGTTTTCCTGACTAAGTGAATTTCATGAAATCTTCTAGCAAGTGGTTTATCTAAATAATCCTGATTGTTAAATTGTGTTTGCACTAGCTGATGATTAAGTAAAACTAACTTGATTGGTGAATTTTCAAACAATAAAACAAATTTACAGCACATGTTTCGCGTTTAACGGAAGTCCGCAAATTTTCGATTAAAGGGCCACAAGGATTAACAGCGCGGGTTGGGGACACCTGAGTGACGTTGGCTACGATTGATTGTCGTTAAACAAAGGCTTCCTCCCATTTTATTAACTACCAAACCAACTAATTTAAACCTAGCTCGTACCACGTGTTTACACTCACACAAGCACATTGAGACTGACGTTACGCCATGCTGCCCTTTTTGTCTAAACACCAACCCTCCAACTAATAACCCCTAAACCGTCCGACTACCTAGCAAGCGTTTCCGTGCACCAGGTTGCCTGTGTTTAACGATTTCTTTTTGTGATTGAATTTTTTTTCTTTCAAATTCAAATTATCCAAGTGTGATTTCGCGCCGCTGTTAATTAATTTCAGTCCGAAAATTTTGATTTAAATTCGGTCACCACAGTTTCTAAGTTAAAGTTTGATTAGCTTTTTATCGTCTATAAAATATTTCTAAAATTTATCTAAACTATCAGGATTTTTTTTTTGGAAATTATATGTGTGGAATAAAATGGCTACAAGAAACGACCCACTTTTTCATACTCACGTGATATGAAACGTCAAGAAAGTAAAAAATTAATCATTCCTCAAGTTAAATAATAATAATCAGGGTAAATGGAAAATGAAGAAGAAAAAGCCAAGAAAAAATGTGTATTTAATTGTGGAAAAAATATATAGTTAAAGAAGTGTAAATTAATTTTGTTTTTTAAGTATATATAGTGAAACACAATAATTAACAATACGTTTTACAATATTCTGTATAACTATTGCTAAAAGATCTATTTAACTGGGAGTCAAAGAGTCAACAACTTTTGTGCTAAGCGATTTTTTGTAGAATTATATTTCACAGACTACAGTGTTGATAGGATAAATGTGTTGTCAAAGAATAGACCTTTTGTACGACTCAGATGGCCGTCAATTCAGTGGTACCAACCAAGTGAAAAAGTTGTAATATTTGTCAGCACGCAAATTTAAGTTGGCAACAACGAATCATTTCAATCAAATCAAGTACCAAATGTGATTGATGGATTTCTTGGTACCAAATTTTAAACGTGGACAAATCAAGTTTTATTGTGCCCAGATGCTCCTTTTCCAGATGTGATCCAGTTAATATTTAACATTCATCTAGTAACTCAAGCGTTTTACATCAATTAATTTTAATTATACATTTTTGTTAATTTGTAAATAGATTTTTTTTTGGTTATGTTAAATGTTTTTCAATGTGTATTTACATTATTTATGTCGTTTATTTGTATGGCTTTTTAAATTCCCAAAATATGAGGATATGGTAGTTGCAAATCGTCATCAATTCGAAGGAACTGGTTCGCATCCTCAAAAACTTGGTATATTTGGGTGGAGACGTCTCATACGCAATTTCGAAACAACCATAAATTCAGCGCGATATCGATGGGTGATTTTAGAACAATCCATAAATCAACTGGATGATGAGAACTGCACCGAGGATTCTTTCAACAAGATGATGCTAGGGCTCGCAACAATCACATGCTTTCAAGAACGGTTTCAAGTCTCCTTATTGACATGAATGAACTAAAGATGTTGCTACTGAAGTCTATCAGGCCATGTCACCTCGATGTTAAATTAACTTTTTGAAAACATGCAGAGAAGGGCTCGATTTTGTTTAGAACATGATGGGGGGCGTTTTGAATAATTTTTGTAAATTTAAATAAAGTTTATTTTAAACACTCCCAAAATTAAATTTTATTTCATGCTTTATTTCCAACTTTTAGACAACCAGTAATACCCAACAGCAAAATAAGAAAAATATTTGAAACTACAGTATGTTGTTGGTTGTAAATAAAGCCAAACAAAAAAAAAAGAAACCTTTGAATACAATTTTACTGTACAAATTTATTTCAATAGCACTCTAAGTAATGTTTTTCTCACAAGGGATTGGCAGACAGCCGACAGCCTAAACCATAGACAAAAACATAGACTGTGACATAGATCTTTGATTGACCGTCATAAATATGCCCGACAATCACGCCATCTTTTAGAAGTAACTTTTTGTGCTCCTGGTTGTTATCTTTGCTATTTTGTTTTGTTACGTTTTTGTAGTTTCTTGGTTTTGTATATGCACTTTTTACGTTGTTTAAATTTCCAAGATTTCGCTGAATCTCAATTTTTATAAAATTTTGTATTTTATACACTTAAATTAAAGTCATGTTTCTTGTAAATTGTTTTGTTGTTGGTCAGTTGTGTACGACTATGATTTTGTATTTTTACAAAAAAATCGAAATGTGATCCAAAAGACGCATTCATAGATGCCACGGATGATTTTGTAATTGTAAGAAAGATAACTGTAGTAACCTTCAGATCTGTCAGAGTTTTGACAAAAACTGCTTAAAATTTTCAAAAAAAAAGGAAGTATGTATTGTAATCGAGTGTATTGGGCAACTGGTTACTTTTATATTTTTTCGATGGGTTATGACCTCTAGAGTACAACAGAATAGTTTCCGTCTGCCTGTCAGTCCTCTGTCCATGTGGATTTTTATTAGACCGATAATTTCCGAAACTACCAGACCGATTGTTATCAAATTTTAAATGCGTGTACTACGAATATCATATGTAGATGGTGAAACGCTAACCCAACTGTATCTAATCATCCCCACCAACAGTGCGCTATCAAAATTGTACATAATAAATGGGCTTTAAATTGTATAAAATAACATTCTTCAACACGTGTAGTTTATGAATACGTGTTGATATTTTACCCAAGCTAGCCAGGTTTTTGAAAAAAAAAAATCAAAATCTTATAAAAACCGTTTGCATTTAATTTTAAATCTGCAAAACCGCAGAGTTTTAAAAGTTATCATAAATAAACACGGTAAATTTTTTAATTAATCAGATCTATACTATGTCCCTTCCAAAAATGGTCAAAATTTTGTCTAATACACCTTACCGAAAATGAAACATGATGAGTCTATACTTGTGATTTATCATTGCCTTCATATTTATTTTTTAGAACTTCTTATACACGGTGACTGAAAAATCGAAATCTTTGAAATATATATATCTGTCCCCCCCCCCCCCACATTAATGACGTCCTGCTTTGGGGGAATCAAATATTTTGACATTTCTGGCGCTATTTATTTACGAATGTTTACTCTTTATAAAACCAAAGATCCACATCTATGACAAATTTGGAGATTTCAATGCATATAACACTCGGACTAAGGAAAAATTGAGTTTAAAAAGTATTCGCCTAACGAAAACTCTTGATAAACGATTATGACGAGTACATAGATCGACATTATTCGTAATAATTTTTTTCGTGTTTATGTATAATATGTATTATACAGATAATGTATAAGTTGTGTTAGTTTTAGATGTTATTTTCTGGCGAATGTAAACTGTACAGTTTGGGGACGAATATACATTATTATTATTATTATTATTAAATCTCATGTCTAGAATGTGGAAAAATGTCACTTTTCCTATCTTATTGCACAAATAGCTATTATGGATTAAATCAGGAGCTGCAAAACTGAATGGTTTAAAATCTTGCAGATGTTTCAAGGTTATCGCAAGCATGGTAAATTTTTAATCAAAATATATCTCTCGAACCACCCTACTCCCTTTTTTCATTAGTAAAATAAATTCGATTAAAGTAATCACTCTCTAATTTTTTATTGGTCAAAATTAAAAACGAGTCACCCCATTTTCCCGAAAATTTGGGAATACAGTACTACATCTATTCAAACTGATATAAATAGAGTTACCTTCAAAATTATAGCACAGTTCTCAGTCGGTCCAGTTTATGTTTAACTTTTCCCGTATTTAAAGGGATTGTAGAAGAAAAGTGGAGATTTAAGTTGATTACTACAAAAACTTATCCTTTTGGACATGTTTTCAATTTCTTATTGTCGAAATAAGTCTACACGTATTAAGAAAAAAAGGCAAAATGTAGCCCCGCCCACCCGCCCTATCTCAATTCTGATGAATTTTTTTATTCGTCGTGAGCCAAGAGGGCGGAGTTAACTGCAAAATCCTTATTTCTCTACGAGAAATTAAAAACATGTTTTTGAGTATCGTGTTGTTCAAAGAATTCCATATATATTAAGAAAAAAATAAAGCCAAAGATTAGGCCCCACCCGCCTCGCTCTCAATTCTCAATTGTGATAATTGATAAATTTTTCATTCGTTGTCAGCTCGAGGGGCGGGGCTTAATTAAGATCCATATTTGTCTACAAGAATTTACCATTTTAAACATGTTTTATAGTTCTTGTTCTGAAAATACGACTACATATGTTAAGAAAAAAGGCAAAATATAAGCTCCGCCCACCCACCCTGTCTGAATTGTGATGATTATGATCATATTATTCAAAAAATACTATGTAAGTATATTAAGAAAATACTAAAGCCAAAGATTAAGCCCCACCCATACCTGCCTTGATCTAAATAGTAATAAAGTTTTCATTCGTTAGCAGACCTAGGGGCGGAGCCTAATTGCAAAATCCATATTTCCATATACAAATTTACACTGCACCAATCCAAGCTGATGTACGTGTTCTTGCAAAAATGTTGATAACGTCATCACAAAATTGTGTAAAGAAAAAACTCAACTTGAAAATCCTGGATGTTTCATTGTACTTCAGAAGCGAGGGAAGTTCTGTCGAAACAACTTTCGACCAATTTTTAAATTTTAATACAGGTATTTCAGCATCAGGGCCGATAGCTGTTTGTGTTCCGGTTTTTCGGCGGAAAGCCAGTTTTTTCTTAAGGCTGGCGTCTGGTTTGGTTTCGCCCAATACTAAATACATTGAAAACATCATCGTAGTTTCCAGAGTTACATTTTAAAAATACAAGTCTGCAACCAAATCAGAATCTAAGTAAACCTGTATTCTTTTGACTTTTCGCGAGTAATTTACCTCAGTCGTGGATTTTTTAAGATTATAAATGGTATCAAAAGAAAGCTGACAATTTTCCCCAGGGGACCTCCTATCTCAGAATGCAAATAACTTCAGTATTTCGTCAAAAATGCATCAATGTGCCGGTTAAAGCGTGATTTAAAAGTTGGTGAAATTTATATATTTTTTTGTAAAAACTGCATACTAGATATGAATAAAAATATGAAGGTCCACTGGACTGAAGTTTGCTAATTCGAAATATAATTTTTTAAAGCGATATATCTCCTATTTTTAAAATGCAACTCCGGAAACCACGACGATGTTTTCAATGTACTCAGTATAGAGCCTTAAGGGGACTCGCTAGACGAGGTATAATATTTTTTTGGTTCTTTGTATGAAAAAATGATATTAATATACAAGGTGACTGCGAAATACATGCAAAAAAAAAATGGGGAATAGCTCACAATATGATTATGTCACTGGGTAAAATTCACGGTCCTAAGTAGTAGCAGTGTCTAGAAAAAATTATTTGAAATTCAATGTAAATTGTTGTACGCGCCGCTGGACTGTTTTGTGACCTACATAATTACTACAATGAATGGAACAGAGCGAGTCGGTTAAAGAACCAAAAAAGTTACTTTATCAGGCACTTTTTTAATCGCAACGTGAAAAACACGAAAAGGGCCAGTTAGCATCGAGCGGTCGGTGAAATCGGTTTATGGTGCAGTTTTCCCATGCAGATTGTGTCGATATGGTAATGGGTGCATCAGTGGTACAGCATCTCCGAGATCATGGTACCTTCAACCTCAAACTCACGATCGTGGCCGTGATAGGACAGAAAGAAGAAGTTGGATTTTCACAGCTTGTAGTGCATCCTACATTAAAAGAATACGGCCACATCCATACCATGTTGACAAAGTGCACGGTTTGGAGTCCACTGATTGTTCACGTTGTGTAACTCACTTTTTGTCCGATGGAACTCCACGTAGTCGTCAACAAGTACGATTTCAAGAGACGGTTTTCGATAAATGTGTATCAGTTGGATGAAACAGTTCGTTTGTGGAAATCAACAGTGTCCAGAAATTATCGAAGAGCTTCAACAAGTGAAAGTGACACCCGCTACTCCGGTGTTTTTTTACCTATCAACAAACCTCTTGCGACGCTCTGACGCCTGTATTGCTAGTCAAGGACAACATTTTCAACATTTCTTGTAAAAAGGTAGTAGCATTCTAAGTTGCTCTTATTTCTGTTCCAATAAACAACGTAAAATCGTTGTGACAAGGACCAAACATCCGTCAGAATCAAAATTACCAAAAAACTTTCACACTGACCTTTAACGATGAATGAGTAAATGAATGAACGAATGATAAGCAGCAAAAAGTCGGTTTTACTTTTAATTGAAACTGAAAGTGTTTAGGTCGTTTTTATTCGAACGTTTTTCCAACTCTGTTTACAAGGTGGCTCAGTGCCTTCGTATCGAGGGTGGTTCATGGGGGTTTTGCCCCATTCGATTTTTAATTTCTTTTTTCTATATTTCGGCTCTACTAGGGTGGGGGATGCCGTGGTTAAAATATTTGCACTTATTTCGCAGTCACCCTGTATATGTATCATACATCAATCTGCAGCTTTTTTCATATTCTACAGCGCAGAGACCAGTTCAATCAGTTAAAAAAACATGGCTGAGAAATATCGAAAAAAAGCACCATTGTATGTTTTCTTTTCAAGTTTTTTGAGTTATAACCATCATAGAATCGCTTGAAAATTGGCACATGGATAAAACGTCACTTTTTACAGGGCGCAGAGTCATTAAATGTATGCTAGTGGTACAATTTGTTTAAATAATAATGTGTTTATTAAAATCAAAATATATCACAAATTAGTGCAAAATACGTCGAATAATTTTAACAGGAATATCAGAGGAAAATTAATGATCTATTGGTTAGCAGAGTTTTTAATAAAAACTAACAATTATTGAAAAAAATGGGTATCAATTCGACAGAATTTGAGCAGTTAATTCAGTACTTTGCCGATAGGAGCGCCACTAAATTTTACGGAAGCGACTTTTCAGGTAAAACCCTTATCGCCTGCTCTACCATAAGCTGATTGTTAGAGTTTTCGAGTGATTTTTCTAATTTATGGCAAGGAACTCAGTTTTATAACAAGCCGCCAGGACCGGCCGTAGTAATCTATTGTTAAGGAAATTAACTTTTACGCAATGAGGTACTATCATAAAACCGAATTAAAACTGGGGAACTATAATAGTTTTATTCCACTCAGGATCCTGAATTCAATACACATGATTACTAAAAATTCATTGTAATATTATTGTTAATATATATTTTGCTTTGTTATTTAATAAAACTAATAAACATATTTATAATAATAATAAAAAATATATAAAATACAGCTTTTGTTTAACACGTATAAGTAGCTAAGTATGTCTACTACTTATCCCAGAAAGGAGGTAATTTAAAAAAGCCCTTCATTCTTTACTCGAAAAAAGTGCTCGTATATGTTTTCATTTGCCGAGAGATAATTTTCAAAATATATTTATAATAAAAATATGCAAATCTTGGTGATGAAAAATGTACTCCTAATAAATTATTAAAGTACATAAAAAAAATAGAAACAAATTTCATTGATTTAAAAAAAATCTCTCGCAAAGGCAGGTTCCTCTTTCTTCTTGAATCAATTATTTCGGGCAATAATGCGCCAAAGTAAAATCTGCCAAGTTTATCTGCCATCTTTTTACATATTTCTTCGTTTTTATCATTTTTTTCTATATTTATTCCTTTGGGTGTCCACACAACAAAATAAACTTGTGAAATACCCGTAACAAGCATTTGTCCCTGGACTTGAAAGTAGTAATCATGTTTTTTTTTTAGTTTCAATTCTCTGTCAATGTACAAAATTTTATTTTTTTTTTTTCTAACCGCTTCTTCGCGAGACAAATGGTGCGATTTTGAAGGGCATTTAATTTCGACTAATGCACTCCTATCCTCTAGAACCCTGTCTGGACTAGCAGCCAAATAAGGAAATTGTTTTAAAATAAACAAGCCACACCGTTCAGTTTTTATATTTTTATTTATTTCAAAACACTTGACAGCTTTTTCCTCACTTTGCTGTCCATAGTATGTATGACTATTACCTCTAAATGTACTGTTCAACAGAGACTCCACAGTTTTAGCTATTGCTGTAGTCGGTCTAGGTTTGTAAATACGTCCAAAATTTGAAGCCGTAACTCTAATTTCTCTTTCTTTTGCCCAAATGTGCTTGTTGCCTAGTGTCTATTCAATTTGGACTAAATTCAAAAATAATTTTCTCAAAAAAACCTCTTTGGCTGTCACAAATGTTTCTACATCCATGACAGGATTTTCTAAAAAATATTTAAACCATAATCGCAGTCGGGACCAGCATACGTAATTTTTTACGACATATTTTTTTACGAATACTTTATCTAAGACGAGATTGTTTCATAAACGAACAATATTTTTTTGTTATTAAACCAGGACCGTTTTAATCGCAATATATTTACTTATCCCCTCTAAAAAATTGATGACGTCATCTCAAAATTTTGCTGAATAAATCCTATCTAAATTGTATAAAATATGACGAGTCTCTTCTTGTGATTTATCATTCCATTCATGTTTTATGGATTTGGATATACAGGGTGACTGAAAAAATTTAATGAATGCGCAAATTTATTTGATTGATTTAATAAGGAACTACAAAACCGACTGCTTTGAAATCTAATGTGAAAAAAAAACATAATAGGCATGCAGTCGTCACGTTTCCGATAGCGAGGGAAGTACTGTCTAAATTCTTTAGACCAATTTTTTTGATTTTCCCATTTCTCCATTTCTCAATTTTTCAATGTTTTAGTTTGGGATTTTTTCACTGTTTCGATTCTTTAATTTTTCTCCCATTTTTAGGTTTTTCAATATTTCAGCTTTGGAATTTTGCAATATTTCGTTTCTTCAATTTTTCAAATTTTTGATATGGTGTTTTCAGTTTCCAGTCGTTTAAAAATCGTATATTGGGGGCTTGCCTGTTAGGAAAGCTATAAATTAAAAACGTATCAACTTTTTCGTCCCCGATCCCTTTGAAATTGTATTTCTAGTTGTGTTTCGAATTCAGGAAGGCTCTAGACGACCTATATAACAAAGACTTATAACATAACCCGATTGTCAGTAAGAATTTGCCCACATTTTAGCGCTTAAAACAACCGAAAAACCTACACAAAAGCGCCCGAATTCTGTCACCAATACACCCAACCACTTCCTCTTCCTTTTCACCCAACAATGGTCCCTTCCTCCCCATTCAACCCTCATCGTTCCTCCTTCCCACACTTCTCGTTAAACTGGTTGTCTATCTCCAGGCGCCGCCCATGGAGCGCTCCAGATACGATACAATTCGAGCCCATAAACACGCAACAAACTATCGCAGCGGAAGTTTTACTTCCGCGAGAGGGTCCGAGCGGCAAGAGACCGCGACGTAGCCTTGCCCAGCCGTGGTATACTCCTTCTGACTGTGCGCTCCGCTACACCTCGAGCCAAGATGCGCGACTTTCAAAAGCGCTCGTCGCCAGTGGACAGTGTGTGAGCATTATCGTCATTATTTCGGGCAAAAAGGTAAGTGTCCTCCGCTTCTTCAGCTTCGCATCGGTTTTTCGTACTTCGCGTCGTGCTCCTACTATCTCTCACTGGGATTTTTTTTGTTTCGCTCAACAATCAAAGTTTGTTGTGGACGATTAGTTCGCGATTGCGGCTTGTAAACACCCACGCCTCTCGTTATTACTAAACTGGCGAAGTAATCGCACAATTTTCCTATTTGTTGCGGTGGGTGAGATAATTCGGTAAATACTATAGCGATAGTATCAGCGTTTGCATTCGCACCAGGAATAGGACAGTGGGTGTTGCTGGAATTTTAATTAATTGGTGTTTTTTTGTGTGGTTGTGGAGAATCGCGAGGGATGTTTGGGGTGGTTAGCTGTCACGCACGACGCGGGGTGATGATGGAAAGGTAACATTTTTTCACGTGTGTGATGTTCTTTCACTTGCGTTCGTCGTGGATTAGAAATTATTTATGAATTTAGATGAATGTTTGCTCTATTTATTTTTGCTTTGTTTATTGTTGTTTATTTACATGTTTTTTATAAATGAATTGCCGGAGAAATTAGAAAATTTTAAAAATGTGTTTTTCTGCTGTGTTTGATGGGCGAATCATATTACCTTGAGAGTAACCGTGAATAACTACAGGTGTTCTGTTATATTATAGTGTTTTTTTTTAATTTGCAAAAGAATTGCATATGTCATTTATATATTTATATCATTATATTTAGTTTCTACGTGTCAAATTTTAGAGAACGGCAGAATGACGTAAACAACAACTCCAAGTAGATTAGCACTTAATAAGAAAGTGGTACAGAGATAACAGGATTAATAGAAACTCCAATAATTGAATTTTGTTGTACCTACTGTTTTTTAAATGCAACATATGTACTTACATCAAGGTCAGTAATGAACCTGAGTAATTTTTTTAAGACATGGAGGTACCGGGTCTGTAAATATTGAAGAGTATTTGAACCACACACACAACACTAAACAAAACCTATATATATACAGAAAATTCTTCAGAAGCTCAGGTGAAGTTCATCGTAACAAGAAAATGACTTGTCGAGATTGTACATGTGAGAGTGAAACAGAGAAAGTAAATTAAACGACATTTTCTACGAATTGCAGTAACCGGATTACAATATGACTTTTTTATTGCCTAAATATGAAAGTACTGAGTCTTCCGATGGACTCGATTACTATACTTCCTTAGCATACGCTCAATAAGTAAAAATGGCCTGTCAGCAGTAACAACTTGTAGTGTTTATGTTTATACATCGGAAGAATGTCACATAGAAATTTGTTTGCGTCGAGGAAAAAAGGACGGTAAAAATGACGATCACCTTTCATGTCGACACAATGTGATGGTAATTACCATATTGCCTGTATTGGTATAAAAATATAAATCTTTAGTATAACTATGAATGGCATCTTGATGGCTGTGGATGTGGTTTAAACACCATGACTAATATGGCATCTTTCCATCGGTTATGAATTTTAATGATGAGTTGATAAAAATTCACAAGAAATCGTTGACACCTCGCTTCTTATTTTGGAGATTCATTCATTGCAAACACTTTTTGTCCAAAACAAAATAATTCGGTCTTATGATGACAAACCTAACGATGAAATATTGAAATCAAAGTCTAAATTGAAAACAAGATGATCTTTGGTGTGCTGACTTTTTGTTAGCATTTGTTGACTATAAATTCATACTTACGAAATTGGAAAACTCTGGATTTTCACAAGATTAAATGGATATCTTATCTTTATGACAGATTTCTCTATGTGCAATACAAGGATTACAAGTCAAAGTTATGTAAACAGAATTTTGGGGTTATTTTTCAAGGTTCTATCTGATATATTCTTTTCTTTAGTACTAGGGAAAATCCTGAAAGGGGGTTTAAGTAGGTATACATGAATTAAATATGATTATTCCAAACTCAACTTCCAATGTTGCCAAATGGTAGGAAATGTATTTTTGTTAAATTTGTGTCTCAGTGTATTAAAGTGCTTATTTACTATTAAAGTCATAATTTAAATTTATATTTAACAGCAGTAATATATTTTGACTGTTGACCATTGTATTAAATAATAATAATAGTAATATTTGAAGTATGCTCTACTTGGCATTGATGCGGCCGAAAAAATCCAAAAAAAAAAACACAAGAGGAAATATTTGTTTTAGACGTTGAAAAGAAAACCACAAAGCGAACATACTTTACTTAACCTTAATACATTAAAAAAAGTAATAGTATCAAGATAAAAAGCAAGGTGTACATCAGATTCGTTGATTTTAGTTAACTATGTTTGAAACAAATTCCATTTATGTTTTGCATTTTATACGACAGCAATAATGTGGTGTATATTTAGAGATAAGGGAACCAATAACAACAGTGATTCTGGTAAAATGCTGTGTATAAATACATGCCTGAACTCAGATTTGTAGTTGGTTGGGGATTTCTGAAGGTGTGTCGTTTCATAATGTATAAAGCTTTATTATTTATTGAGGTCATATTTAATTAGAAGTTTATGTTAGTTTAGATTGTTTACGTAAAAAAACAAAAAACCTGAAAGTTTATTTACCGCGTAGTTAGAATCAAAGATTTATAAACTGACTAAAGCTGAATAATATTCATTATAAGCATATTATTATTATTGAACATATATTTGTTGTTTATTTTGCAAAATTATCTTTTTATCGTAATCTGTTATCGAGGATTCAGTAATTTTGATAGGAGTGCATTTATTGCAATAATTATTACTTTTAGACCCACAACTGACCCGGAAATGACAGGCACTCAGGCAAGACTTCTAGCGCTACGGGCAGTAAGATCAAGTACCTAATGAATGGCATGCACTGATTAGATTAATAAAATATCTTCGAGATCCTAATACTTATTACAGAATACAAATTCGAGAAACTTCAGAACAGTATTACAATTCCTAACAAAGCAGCTCTTTGTATTTTGACAATTATTGTGCTGAACCGTTTCGGGTTTTTCTTTACAAAGTTGGCAACAATCGTTTCTTATGTTTGGATTTTTGATTTTATATTTTCTGTAATTCTTGGTATTAATTATTTAATCTTGAAAAGCAAATAAAAACCCTTCTGTTTCGGCACATAAGCTTAATTTTTTGACGTTTTCTTGTTGATGTGAGTTTCGTCTAGGCCATTGAAGAATTTTCCATGCAGTTTCAGGAGTTATAAATTCTAAATTCTGGAATTCCCTTCTTTCGTTCTGTCTCAGTTGATGGTTTCTTCTATACTGTGTGAATGTTTTTCTTCTTGAGACAGTTAACTTTTCTAAACCAGTTTTTGACCATTTAATTACATTTCTCAATACTAAAACTTATTCCAGTGTCACCGAAAAACTGTTCTGGTAGATTTGTTGGATTTGTCAACTGATTTTTCGTACTATTTTTATATCATTCAGATACATATACATACAGGGTGCCACATCTAAGTCTGGACATGGGGAATTAACATGGCAAATTGGTTTTTATTTTATAGTATCTCCCCAGAACAGTTTAAAGCTATTATTGAGTGATGCTTTTGTGGAGGTCGAAGAGGGCTATAGGTCAGTATTTTTTTCAAATCATTGCATCGCGCTCTTTCACTGTAAAAAGGTTTTAAAAATCCTATTTGGAAATTCGCGCCCGATCCGATTTGTCGCGAAATGTTCCGTCGCACTATCGAAGTTTGGCGATCGCGTCTTTGGATTAACCATGCAAAATCGAAATGTTATTCCGTTTAAATTGACCTACAATAATCATCACACTGGATAAAATAATTCAGTTTGAGTTGTTCGTTGATTTCTGAGAATAATTTCTAATTTCACTTTGACATTTGGATTTTGCATGATTAATCCAAAGACGCGATCGCCGAACATCGACAGTGCGACAGAAATCGGATCGGGCGCGAATTTCAAAATACAATTTTTAAAACCTTTTTACAGTAAATGAGCGCGTTGCAACGATTTGAAAAAAATACTGGCCGATAACTCTCTTCGACCTCCACAAAGGTATCACTCAATAATAGCTTTAAAGTGATCTGGGGAGATATTATAAAATAAAAACCAATTTGCCACGTTAATTCTCTATGTCCAGACTTGGATGCGGCACCCTGATAAAGAGAACAAACTAAAAATTTTAACTATTATACTAACCTATTTATTTTAATTAATTGCAAGGAAAGTTAAATATTATATCAAAACTTGTTACGGATGTTATATTAGTTGTAATAATAATAACTTTTCATAAAAAAGAATATTTAGAAATCGGACAGTTACTTTGGGACAAAATTTATTTCTAAATCGGGCACTTAATTTGGGACAGAGGGAGTTAAATATTTAGTGTGTATGCATTAACGATATACATATGATAGTACATAAAACATGAATGTTAATTTCCAACTACCTATACAATAATAATAATTGAACCTAAACTATCCTTCTCCTAGCCCGTTGCACGTCTTACATCCACTCTACTTCCCTTCCGGCTTCTCTTAATATTTCTTCTCTGGTTTTTGGATGTTAGGTACTATCTTTAAATATCTATCGTTGTATCTAGAATTTCTTCCGTGGTACAATATATAGACATTTTCCGTTGTTCCCCTCCCTTCCCTGAACCCTGCTTGCATGTCTGGCAACAACCCTTCTCTCTTCATTTCTTTTTTTTTAACCTGTCTCAAAGTTCCATGGCATACCATTTGTAGCTCATAATAATTAGCAACGTTATCTTTCTATAGTTTTCAATCTTCTCCCTGTTTTCCTTCTATTATCGGGCAAATTAGCCCTTCACTCCACTTTTTTGGTATCCTTTCGCCTTATTCGCTTCCAGCAATCCCAAGAAATGTTTTTCCATCTTTGCATTCCAGTTTTTTAATTTCTTTCGTCTTCATCTTTCTATGATTAATTTCAATACTTGTTTTATTTCCGTTCTTTGCACTTACTTCTATATGTTTCTCCGACTTTCAAGAACTCTTCCAATGCTATTTTTTGGTTTTTCCATCTTCTTAATGCCTTCTTTGTTCCTCTTTTTAAGGCATAACATTCCTCATTCCATTCAGTCATTTTTTTCTCTCTACTTCTACTTAAAGTAATTTCTACCTTTATTTCAGGATCGGTTGTTTCAATTCATCCCATTTTGTTTGGGTATTAACTTCAATGAAGGTGTGCGTTTTTAACTTATCTTCAAATGTCCCACTAGCTCTCTTATCCCATATTATTCTCACATATTTTCCTGCTTTCTCCTCCTCTTTTCCTATTTTATGTCACATTCTTCTTTAATGAGGATGGTTTTTATCTATGATTGATGATAATCACTTCAACCATTTAAAGATCGTCAATCTCATAACACAGTTGGTGTAGAACTCAGTTTGGTTTGCCTAACTTTAAATGAAATCAAATTAAACGTTCTAAATCGATGCAAATATTTGAATATAACAAATTTAATAATACACAAGTTATTACGGACGTGTGGCGGCAAATTTAAAATTATGCCAGTCAACAGAGCGCTATAAGAGTGTGGTGATCGAACTATCTCAACTTAATTCTAGAACCCAGCAAAAATTACCCGTTGTAGCACGAGCGGAGTTTGGGGCTCCTGGTCGTGGCTGTTCTCCTACCCACCACGGTGATTCTATTCTATCGCAAGCACTGCCGCCCAGCACCCTTTTCCACGGAGAAACGTGCCTAGACGATCAGGCCGTTACGGTCGTAAAGTCGTGGTTGGGTCTCTATTTCAGGTCTGCATCCTTTACACAGATGGCGCGACCGCCAGCTCGACAAGAAACCGCGCACTCTGCTTCCGCCACGTGTTTTGTGTTATTTAGTTCAATTCCATTTTAAGTGTTCACTTTATATAACTCTGACATTAAACTACAACTGAAATGGCAATAAACAACATTTAAATTTGCCATACACTCTCGTGAAATTTTAATCAGCAAGAGATTTTTATCTGACATTAAGATTGGACGTCAGACAATTATATGATGGAAGGGTTAATCAAAAAAATATTTACAAAAAAAAACTAGCAAGGTTTTGTAAAAACAAAAAAAATCTGGTGTGAAGTAAAACTTGTGCAGACAAAAACATCACGTGATGCTAGGAACTGCAGTACATGAAAATGTACGTTAAATTTAAATTATACAGCAAAGTAAATTACTGAGCTAAAATTGTGAGATGGAGAAAAATTGCAAAGCTAACAAAATCACATGAAGTTAATATTTTACGTCCATTCGAGTTTTGGTTAAATTTTAAAAGTTTTTCAGCTGCATTGTGGGTCATTGTTTTACATTCCCCCAAACAAACACATAGCAGACAATCTGTAGATCGAAAATGGCGTCGTTCCAAAAAAAATGCGTCAAAAATATGCGATCCAGAAATGCGATTCATCCTGTGGCGTTGTGCAAATAATGGTCTAAATCAAAGGAATAAATAAAATGCACGTCCCCCATGACTCACGATGTTGTTAATTTGTTCAACGAGATTTTACAGTTCAAACATGTGCTCATTTTGTAAATACTATTTCAACATGGCCGCTGCCAGAAGAAAGAATTTACCTGATGTTAAATTATGCCACACTTTATCAACGATTCAAACAAAGAATTTACATTATGTTAAATTATGCCACATTTTATCAAGGATTCGAACCAAGAATTTACATTCTGTTAAATTATCCAAATGATCGGTTACTTTAAAACAATTAGCTTTGAGAATTTATATCGTGGACTGTCCCCAGCTTATCCCAAACAAAACACATGATAAATAAACACAAAATGCATCCGGCGTTGCGAGAAAAGCTTTTGGTGATGTAATTTTCCATGTTGCGAGAAAATATGTCTCGGTGATAGAGCTTTCCACGATGCGAGAAAAATGTCTCCGTGATCTGATGATGATATAGTGGTAATATTTCTAAAAATTCGACCGTACTTTCACGATCCTTTTCCAGAAGTGTTATAATGTAACACTTAAGTATAAGCATCCAGAAACCTTATGTATAACTTCATAAACAAAGAATGAGTCCTGACTAAATGAATCTCATGAAATCTCCTAGCAAGTACTTTATCTGAACAAATCTCATGACGGTTAAATTGCGTTCGAATCAGTTAACGATTAAAATCCTAACATGAACTGTGGATTTACAAACAATGAATCAACATTACACCACGTGTTAGCGTCGGTCGAAAATTCCTATCAGAAAACAGCAATACTTAGTTACGCTGTTAAGGAAACTATAGCATCGTCGTCGTTACGATTAATTTTCGTTAAACAAAGGCTTCTTCCCTTTTGCTAACTACCAAAACAACTAAACTTTATCTAGCTGACTCACCACACGATTTCACCCACAAGAAACAAGCCAAAAGTGACGCCTCACCTACCCTCTACCAGACAAGTAAACTTCACTAATAACCCTCTACCTACAAAAAAAAAATCCTAGAAGAGCTACCAACTACCAGAAAAGAACTAAACGTGCACATGGTTGTTTAAACGATTTTCTTGATTGTTTTTTTTTTCAAATTCACATTGTTTAAATGCGATTTCGCGCCGTTCTTTTTTTTTCAGCGCAAAATTTTAATTCAAATCAGGTCACCACAGAATATTACAAAATATGCTAGAATTTTTTTTTTACACATTAATATTTTATTTCTATCATTTCTTACTATAACTTAGATAATGCATATCTAGACTTAAATTACACATTTACAAATTAACACAAACTTTTTTATTATAATATTTTTTTCTAGATTTTCCATTTTAAATGAATGTCTTCGATCACTTAAAATACATTTATACACTGAAAAACTACGCCCCACATCCACAAATGTTATTCTTCGTCTAGTTCTGTTATTTTGTTAAATTAAATTTAATTCTGCGTTTATTTGTCTCCTTTTTTTTGCTAAGTTATGCATCATGTGTCAATAGTGAATGGTTCTTTAATAAAATAACGATTACTAGTTAAATTAATAATTTTTACTTCCCGAGCGTAAGCAAAGAAAGTATTGTAATCGAGTCCGTCGGCCGACTCTCTACTTTTACGTTTTCTCGATCTTTCATGACCCCTAGAAGACGAAGAAATACGTCTCCCATTTCCGTCTGTCTGTCCGTCTGTCCGTCCGTCTGTCCGTCTGTCCGTCTGTCTGCCGTCCCGGATTTTTATTAGACAGATAATCTCCGAAAGTACTCGACCGATTGTTGTGAAATTTTGTACTTATATTAAGAATATCATGTAGATGGTAAAACGCTAACCAAAATTTTTCTAATCATCCCACCACTAATGCGATGACGTCACTTCAAAATTGTACTTAGTAAATGGGTTTTCAATTGTATAAAATAACATAGTCCTACACATGTAGTTTACAACTCCCAATTGACTTTTCACCCGAAACGTCCAGATTTTTGGAAAAAAATTCAAAATTATAAAACAACATTTTGAAATTTAATTTTTAATCTGCTAACCAGAATGCTTTGAAATGTTGCAGATGTTTTAAGGCTATAAAGAGCATCATAAATCTTTAGTCAAAAAATATTTGCTTATCCCCTCCAAAAACTTGATGACGTCAGCTCGAAAGTTTGCCGAATAAATCATATCTAAAATGTACAAAATATGATCAGTCTGTACTTGTGATCTATCACTCCATTCATATTTTTTGGATTTGCATATACAGGGTGATTCAAAACAATTAATGAAGGCGTAAATTTATTTTACTGATTTACTCAGAAACTACAAAACCGAATGCTTTGAAATCTTGCAGATGTTTTAAGGTTATAAAGAGCATAATAAATGTTTAGTCAAAATATATTTGCTTATCCCCTCCAAAAAATTGATGACGTCAGCTCGAAAGTTTGCCGAATAAATCCTATCTAAACTGTAAAAATATGATGAGTCTGTACTTGTAATTTATCACTCCATTCATATTTTTTGGATTTGCATATACAGGGTGACTCAAAAAAAAAAAATGAATGCGTAAATATATTTTATTGATTTAATCAGGAACTACAAAACCGAATGCTCTGAAATCTTGCAGATCTTTTAAGGTCATAAAGAGCATAATAAATATTTAGTCAAAATATATTTGCTTATCCCCTCCAAAAACTTGATGACGTCAGCTCGAAAGTTTGCCGAATAAATCATATCTAAAATGTACAAAATATGATCAGTCTGTACTTGTGATCTATCACTCCATTCATATTTTTTGGATTTGCATATACAGGGTGATTAAAAAAAAATAATGAAAGCGTAAATTTATTTTACTGATTTACTCAGGAACTACAAAACCGAATGCTTTGAAATCTTGAAGATGTTTTAAGGTTATAAAGTGCATAATAAATGTTTAGTCAAAATACATTTGCTTATCCCCTCCAAAAAATTGATGACGTCAGCTGAAAAGTTTGCCGAATGAATCCTATCTAAACTGTACAAAATATGATGAGTCTGTACTTGTAATTTATCACTCCATTCATATTTTTTGGATTTGCATATACAGGGTGACTCAAAAAAATTAATGAATGCGAAAATTTCTTTTTTTTATTTAATCATGAACTGCAAAACCGAATGCTTTGAAATCTTGCAGATGTTTTAAGGTTATAAAGAGCATAATAAATGTTTAGTCAAAATACATTTGCTTATCCCCTCCAAAAAATTGATGACGTCAGCTCGAAAGTTTGCCGAATAAATCCTATCTAAACTGTACAAAATATGATGAGTCTGTACTTGTGATTTATCACTCCATTGATTTTTTTTTGGATTTGCATATACAGGGTGACTCAAAAAAATTAATGAATGCGTAAATTTATTTTATTGATTTACTCAGGAACTACAAAACCGAATTCTTTGAAATCTGCGAAAAAAAAACATAATAGGCATGCAGTCGTCACGTTTCCGACAGCGGGGGAAGTACTGTCTAAACTCTTTAGACCAATTTTTTAGGTTTGGTTTTGCGAAATTTTTCAGGGTGACCGTTTTTTTTTGCCAGTCATCAGTGTATTTTAAATCGAATAAGTTATAAATACTGCTCTAGCATTTGTAAATATTTACTTGTTATTTTAGTTGGTAAATTGCACATTGTACTTTAATTTTTTATACAATATTATTATAATAATTAATTATGATATTTCTATATGATAAATAAAAAAAAGTAGATTTTATAATAAACAACAAACGACGACTTTAAATGACAGGTAACATATGTCATTAATGACAAGTGAGAACTGTCATCGTGATGCATAATTTCAACGAAGCGGGATTTTTGAAATCCATGGCCAACTACGCCCTTAGAATCATTTATAAAAACCCTGTATATAACCTATACACTTCGTCGTTAAGTTTTGTCTGCGACTTTATTTTATAATTTTTTAGATAACGATATGATTTTTATTCACTACCAAAAATTTGATGACGTCATTTCAAAATTTTGTCAAATAAATTCTATTTAGAATATGGGAAATATGTACTTCTGTGTTTGTAATTTATTGCTCAACCCCTATGTTAAAACTTATGCATATAGGTTTTTGGAAAAAAATTCAAAACCATACGACACAATTTTATATTTTAACTTAGAAGCTCAACAAATGAAAATTCTAAAATTTTACACATGTTTTAAGATCGTAGTGTACATGGGAAGTCGTCAGTGAGAATCCGACCGTTCGTCTTTAGTCTTTACCACAAACTTGATGACGTTATCAATGTTATCATGTATTATAAAACCAAATTTTACCGTTTCTCTTAAACTCTACCACATAAATGTTCCTGAAATTTTAGTAAGATATTAACACTGACGTAACGATAAGACAATAAAGATTAAAATTTAACGTGACCACAGTTACAGTTAAGCATACTTTACAAAACATTTTTCATACGTATACAACTATACTTTTCTTCCTAAATAATACATTCACTTTTCGTTTTCCCAAATTAATCCCACACAATAAAACAACTGGAATAAAACCTCCTTGCACATGTGCTGCGAATAGAAAGCAAATGAATTTTTCAACTTGCGAGTTTTTCACAGTCCAGTGCGCCCAGAAAAGTGTGAAGGTAAACACAATTAATTAGATTGGCTTTTCGACTTTTTCTACCTCATCTAGAAGCGACAAATCTGATATGAATGGTACAATGCGCACAGCGTAACCATTTAGCATCGTTGCAACATGATGGAATTAATTATGAGTAGCGTTATTTTAATGATTTAATGGGACGATCATGCTGCGGTGGTTCGAAATGAACTTTCGCGTAGAACTTCAATACGCTTTGTGGAAACTGGCGTTCCTTTTGATAAACAATCGCATTCGGACGCAAGCCTTATCTACAGGATGTCCATGTGTTCGTATTTCGGTAGCAATAAACGTCAGAGATGCGAGGGGAAGCGTTTTAACGAGGCTTGCAGTTGTCTAATTGAGATAAACATTGGGTAAAAATGGATCTGGCATTGGGATGCGTTTTTTAAGTGGTGAAAACCGAAGAATGGAGAAACTGGCGATCGAGCGAATAAACATGTTTTGTAGCATTTATGTGTGCGGTTTTTAATCTCGGTGTTGATGGAAATTCGCCGAATTAAACAAAAGTACGGTGGTTATCGCAGCTGTAAATGGCAAAGCAGCAGTTTGGATTATTAAATATATTATGTAGTTTATTATTAGTATTTTTGTATTTTTTATTTTTTCTAATGTTACCATTGAGACTGTCCTTTATCCTTAATATTAGTTTAACAATCTCGTCTTGACCAAATAATAAAATATTTGTTTTTGGCAAAAAACAAAATCGGTATCTGGAGCGTCCACAAAAAATCTTGTCATTTGTTTCTCTGTCAGAACTGCAGCATTTTTTGGTTTCTTAAAAAAGTACATATGTTTCCATAACTGGAAGGATATGATAATTTACTAGTTACGGTTTAATACTTACCTAGAAATACACGTTGTTAAGAACTGTTCACTGAGCAAAGAGAAAATAATTTTGCGATTTTTGTTTTCTAATAACCTCTATTAAGTAAAAACCATGGCGCCAGTAACAGGAGTTTTTTGACTTGAGTTTTTCAATTCTTCAATTTTTTATGTTTTTTTTGTTTCTTCTTTTTTCAATTTTACAACTTTTGAATTTTTCAATTTTTCGATTTGCATTTTTCGTTTCGGTTTTCTATTTTCTCTAATTTTTCAATTGTTCGATTTGTCAATGTTCCGATTTTATAATTTTTTCTTTTCCAATTTTTGTTTCTTATTTTCGATTTACAATTTTCCATTTTTTTAAGTTTAATTTTTCAGTTTTTCAATTTTACAACTTTAGAATTTTTCAATTTTTAGATTTTCCTATTTTTCGATTTCTCGAGTTTTCAATTTTTCATTTTTCGCTTCTTTAATTTTTCCTTTCCGGTTTTTATTTTCTTTATGTTTTCAATTTTTGGAATTTTCGATTTTTGATTTTTTAATTTTTCGTTTATTCAATTTTTGATTTGCAATATTTCTAGTTTTTATTTTAAATGTGTGATATTAATAATGATGATATTTTTTAAAATATTTAACTTTTTCAATATTATAATTTTAGAATTTTTCAAATATTGGAGTTTAAAAGTTTTCCATTTATTCGACTTTTCTATTTTTCGATTCTTCAGTTTTTTTTTCTTCAAATTTTTGATTTGCAATTTTTCGTTTTGAGGTTTATTTTTTTTTTTAGTTTTTCAATTTTTCGATTTTTTAATACTCTGGTTTTATAATTTTTCTGTTTTTTGTATGTGAAACTATTCAGTTATTGGATTTTTCCATTTCTGGATTTTTCAATTTTTCGTTTCTTCAATTTTTGATTTGCAATTTTTCTAGTTTTCATAAATATATAAAAATTTTCACTTTTTCAATGTTAAAATTTTAGAATTTCTCTATTTTCCAATTATCGGATTTTAAAACTTTTTCATTTATTCGTTTTCTCAATTTTTCGATTTTTAATTTTTCAGTTTTTCCCTTCTTTAAGTAGGTTCTTTCTTCATATTTTCGATTTGCTATTTTTCCTTTCGGTTTTTTACTTTCTTTAGTTTTTCAGTTTTTTGCTTTCCAATTTTTCGAATTTTAAATTGTTTAATTTTTCGTTTATTCAATTTTAGATTTGGAATTTTTCTACCTTTTTTTTTAAATGTGTAATATTAATAATAATGATATTTTTTAAAATATTTCACTTTTTCTATTTTATAATTTTAGAATTTTTTCTTTTTTCATTAATTAGATTTTAAGTTTCCGATTTTTTCGACTTTTCAATAATTGGATTCTTCAGTTTATTTCTTGAAATTTTCGATCTGCAATTTTTCATTTCGGTTTTTATTTTCTTTATTTTTACAATTTTTCGATTTTTCAATGTTGCGATTTTATAATTTTGTTTTTTAAATTTCAATTTCTTCAAATTTAATTTTTTTTGCTTCTTCAATTTTACGATATGCAACTCTTCGCGTTTTCATTTTTAAATTTTTCAGTTTTTCGTTTTTCCAACTTTTAGATGTTACCATTTTTCGATTTTCCAATTTTTCATTTCTTCAACTGTTCAATTTGCAATTGTTCGTTTCGGTTTTTTATTTTCTTTATTTTTTCCATTTTTGGGTTTTTCAGTGTTCTGATTTTGTAATTGTTCTATTTTTGAATTATTAGATTATTGAATTTTTCGGTTTTTAATTTCTCGATTTTTCAATTTTGGATTTTATAATTTTTCGTTTATTCAGTTGTAGATTTGGAATTTTTCTAGTTTTTATTTTAAATGTGTAATAATAATAATAGTAATAATATTTTCTTAAATATTTCACATTTTCAATGTTATAATTTTAGAATTTTTAGACTTTTGAATTTTTCGAATCTTCAGTTTTTTAATTCTTCAGATTTTCGTTTTGCAATTTATGTTTTTTAAATTCTAGTTTTTCCAATTTTAATTTTTTTTGTTTCTTGCATTTCACGATATGCAACCCTTCGAGTTTTCATTTTAAAATTTTTCAGTTTTTCAAATCTACAACTTTTGAATTTTTCAAATTTTAGATTTTTCAATTTTTCGATTTGAGTTTCTGGAGTTTTGAGTTTGTAATTTTTCAGTGTTTCGATTTTATAATTTTTTGTTTTTCAATTTTTATTTTTCCAATTTTAATTTTTCAGTTTTTTGTTTCTTCAGTTTTTAGATTTTACAGTTTTTCGATTTAAAATTCGCGAGTTTTCAATTTTTAATTTTTCGTTTATTCAATTTTACATTTGCAATTTTTCTAGTTTTTATTTTAAATGTGTAAAATTAATAATAATGATATTTTTAAAAATATTTCACTTTTTCTGTTATAAATTATAATTTTAGCATTTTTCCATTTTTCATTTATTGGGTTTTGAAAGTTTTCCATTTATTCGACTTTTCAATTTTTCGTTTCGTTTTTTATTTTCTTTATTTTTACAATTTTCAATTTTTCAATGGTCCGAATTTATAATCTTTTTTTTTAATTTAAATTCCTTCAATTTTGTTTTTTTTTTGTTTCTGCAATTTTACGATATGCAACTCTTCGAGTTTTCATTTTTAAATTTTTCAGCTTTTTTGATTTGCAATTTCACGAATTTTACAATTTTTAATTTTTCAGTTTTTCCATTTTTCAATTTTTCAGTTTTTCCATTTTTCAATTTTTCATTTCTTCAATTTTTCCGTTAGGAATTTACGGTTTTTTATTTTCTATATTGTTTCAATTTTTCCTTTTTTCAATACTCTTATAAATTGTCTTTTTGTGAATGTGAAATTATTCTATTACTGGATTTTTCAACTTTTCGGTTTTCAATTTTTCGATTTTTCAAAATAAATTTTTTTTATCTTTGGATTTTTCAATTTCTCGCTTTTTCAATTTTTTGTTTCTTCAATTTTTGATTTGCAATTTTTCTAGTTTTAAATATGTAATAATAATCATAATTAAGAAAAAATCATCAATCACAGTTTTTGACTTTGCAATTTTGATCATATATCTTTTTGATTATACAATTTTTGGGTTTTCCAATTTTTCTATTCGATTCTTTAATTTTCCACCATTTTAATTTTTCATTTCTTCAGTTCTTCGATTTTCAATTTTTCGATCTTCCATATTTCGATTTCGATTTTCAAATAAATAAAAAATGGAAAAATTGCAAAATTATAGACTTGAAAAATCAAAAATGAGAAAACGAAAAAGTATAAATTTTCTTCATTTTTTGGCACGCAAAATTTCCAATATCTAAAAAACTTTAAAAATTCCTTATATGAAGCAGCACAAAATGACAATTAGACATATGAAAAATTGTTGAAAAATCCACAGAACATAATGCAGCATTTTTTTAAATATACCTTAATTTTTAGACACCCCGATAAAAAGAGTCAAAATACCAGGATTTCCACGGTAAAATTTCATTTCTCGACCAAGACAATTTGGATAACTAAAAAATGGTTAAAAGTTGGGTAAAATAGCCCTAAAAGAATTATTTTCGTTTCTAGTCATCTTGGGATTTCTGAATCAGCTGGATTTTGACACATTTAAAAGGTTTACACTATAATACATATACCGTTAATAAAACTTTAGACATTAAAAAATTACATGATTTTAAAAAAATTACCTTTTATTTACAGACCTTTAGAAAGAGAACACGTCATAACAAACTTTTGTTGTAGAAAACTCACTTGAAACACGAGCATAACATGCTTCTTTACCTGTAGTTTAACAGTCCACACATAGCTTTATTTTAACTTAGGGGATTGTCATGAAAAACAATAAAAATTGGCAAAATTGAATTTTATAACTTTTCCAAAATATATTTGTTCGACTATATTTCAGGAGTCAAGAAAGTTCTGACTAAAGAACCTTAGATCAAATTTTCAAGGTTCGTCGTTACAAAAAATATTAATTTTTTTCTACAATATTTTTAACGGCAAAATGCATTATAGTTTTGTCCTAAAAAGAAATGTCGTTCTTTTAATTCAGCATAAAAATAATCTTGGTGAAAAGTTTTGTATTGCCAAAAAGTACGATTGTGTGTATCACTGGTTTTGGAATGAAAAATTTTAGAAGTGTAAAAAGGAGCCTTAACTTTAAGCTCCGTAACGTTCAAAGTTATGGCATAAGAATCTGCTCCATTTTTATTATTATCGATCCGTTTATTGCACCATAAAAATTGGAATTTGTAGCAACAAATAATAAATTTCTTATAGCCTACTAAAATATTTTTTATTGAGTGACAAATGTTAAGGAAAAAAGTTTTAAGCCGATAACATTCAAATGACTATACCTATCACTGCTTTTTAAAAGTATGCCGGAATGGAAAGACAGGAACTTAACCTACGTGCTAGACAATAATAGTAATTTCTTTAACGTATGGTTGGCACCACTGTCGAAACTGTCAAAAAATAACAGTTTAATGATAAGTATTCAGGGTAGCCATAACGGCAAGAAAAAATACCTGCTGTAAAAAAACTCGGAAAGTAAAAAGGACAGAGATATGTATATGCATTTATATTGTCAACCATACCCAATCTTTTTATCATTTATTATGACATGCACATGATGCAACAAAACGTATATCGGCACTCATACGCATGAAATGAAATACCGGACGATTAAGAAAAAGGAAGTTCCAGTAGATTGATGTGGTTAGTTGTCAGTTCAGTTCTGTGAATCCGATATCATGCTGTCCACATGTTACCTTAAATGTGGAACGGAAAACTTATTAGATTATTCTGAGTTACGTGCGATTATTTTTATCATATAGATATTTGAGGTCTTCTCAGACGTCAGTATAATGTTTCCATACGTCCATACTTTTTACGTGGAAAACAATCTCTTCGAACACAATTTTATGGAAAATGGAATGTGACACTTATTAGTGCAAAAAAATGAGTTGAAATTTAAGAGGAAAATCTTTCGTTGTTGGCTAATATTTTGCTAGCATTGTTATCAATATTTGTAGAACCTAATGCTCTTAATCTACATAATGTGTGGGTATATATTTGCTATCCCATGGCTAATATTTGCATGCCACAAAATGTGAAACAAAGTAAGTTAATTTTAACTTTACACGCATGATAATGCTCAAGTTTTCCTTCAACCCCAATTACTTTCATGTAAAATTAACATTAACTATTTCTTAATCAAATTTATACTGACTTCCCTCGTCCATAAAGTACGGCTTGCCAAATCCAGCACTTCCAAAAAATTAAAAGATTTGATTTTGTTATTAGGTTATTCTCTATAAGGAAAACAACTTGAAAGTGTTTATCTGACATCGGAAGAATGTCACGTAGAAATTAGTTTGATTTGAATGACTTCGTCCCCTCAAAACAGAGGATCAAAACAATTAACTAGTAAGCTGCAACCGACAAAATGTTCTGAATATTATTTTTATAATTCTTATTAAATAAAGACGTTTGTATTTTCATATTTTCGAGTTGAGTTTTTATTTTACACAATTTTGTGATTACCTGATCAACATTTTTGCAGGGACACGTATATGAACTACATAGAATTGGTGCAGTGTAGTACTTGCTAAGATAAGACTGATTGTGGCAAATTACATACCCCCGAAGAAAATAGAGGGTGGATGGACATAGTTAGTTTTTGTTAAAAGAAGACTGATTTTGGTAAATGACTGAACAATATTAAGAGTAATCACTAGAATGAAGAGGGGGTGGGTGGGCGGGGCTATTGCTTGCTTATAAAAAATTCTATATGAAAAAGTTAGATTTAGCGCCGTCCACCCAACCGTTCTCTTTTTTTTTTTTTTTCTTCAGAAATAAGAAATAAATGTTGTAGCAAATAAGTACTAATTTAGTACAAGAAAAAAATTACGATGAACGCTTTTTTTTTAACAGTTCTATTAGTTTCCATTCTCACTTTACAAAAGAACATATAATTCACAACGCCCACCCACCCTGTCTCCATTTCAGTAATTCATTTTGTCTGGTCTGAATGAAAGGTGGATCTCAATTGAAGAGAGATAAAATGGTTACAATGAGAACAGCGTGTGTGGGCGGGGCCAATATCTGCTAAGATAAGTTTGATTTTGGTAAATGACATACCCTCTAAGAAAATAAAAGGTGGGTGGGCGGGGCTAGTACTTGTTAAGATAAAATTGATTTTGGTAAGTGACATATCTTCTAAGAAAAAAGGGTGGGTGGGCTCATAAAACGATAAAAAAAACTAAATTCAGCCCCGCCCACCTCCTTTCTCCATTTCACTGGCTTGTTTTATTAAGTGTAAAATGGAAATTAAAAAATTAAAAAATATCTATTTAATAATTTTTTTTTTTAATTTTAAAATCTCATATTTTGCACACTTCGGGTAGATTTAAGAATTTAACTCGTTACTATGGAAATTTGCAATTTAACTTTTTACAAGATTATTAGGGGAAAAATCAGTTTTATCTTAACAAATACTGGGCCCGCGCACCCGCCCCCTAATTTCCCGGAGTATATATATCATTTGCCAAAATCAGTCTTATCTTACCAAGTATTAGCCTCGCCCACCCGCCCTTTATTTTCTCAGAGGGTAGTACTTGCTAGTACTTGCTAAGATAAGTCTTATTTTGGCAAATGGCATATCCCTTGAGAAAATAGGGGCGAGTGGGCGGGGCTAGTACTTGTTCAGATAAGACTGATTTTGGCAAACGCCATACTTTCTGAGAAAATAGAGGGCGGGTGGGCGGGGCTAGTACTTGCTAAGAGAAAACTTATTTTGGCAAATGACATAATCTCTGAGCAAATAGGGGGCGGGTGGGCGGGGCTAGCACTTGCTAAGATAAGATTTTGCCCGTATTGAACGTGTAAAAAAGGTGTTAAATTGCATATTTCCATAGTAACGAGTTAAATTCCTAAATCTGATTGGATATTTATTTGTTAACAACTCATCAGTCATTAACTTTTCTAAGTATAAGCATATTTAAAAAATATTAATTATATATTAAAAATAAATCGCAAGTATACATAGACTCATCATATTTTGCACATTTAGGATAGGATATATAAAGCAATATTTTGAGGTGACGTCATTAATTTTTTAGGGGGGATGAGCAAATACATATTGTTCAAAAATTTACCATGCTTATGATAACTTTAAAACATCTCCAAGATTTCAAAGCATTGGGTTTTGCAGTTCCTGATTAAATCAATAAAATTAATTCACGCACTCATTTTTATATTGGCAACAGTGTTTGTTTCTAACTAGGAATCAAATTAACTAGAAGAAATGTCGACGAGTTTTACTTTCGACAAATTGACACTAGATTTACTGGAATATTACAAGCTGCTTACTGTTTCGTTCACTTTAATTCAGGTTACACGAATTACAGTTGTAGTGAAACAAGTTTTTTATTGGCATCGACTATTTAAATTTAGCGCTTGTCTTTGGCGGTTGAGGACTCCAATGTCAATAAGGGTGGTTTTGCAAAATCGCCTGTATGTCGCATCTATATTAATCTATGGTGTAACTCTAAATTAACAAACCTACAATAATTCAACCGTCAATTTTTTCCGTGAAGATTAAAAAGTGGCACTTCATCAAATTTAAAACAAATATCTAGGGAATTTTTTTCATCATCTCAAATGTCCACATTTTTTGTTAGGAAGTGTCTCCAGTCCCGTTGTCGTTCGTTGATCTTATCTCTCTTCGATCCCATGTTTTCCTACATTCCATCCAAAGTTGGTATACAATAATAATTAATCTCTACTTGTTCGTTTAAGCATAAATTATTACTTTTTTCTATATATAAATTTCCATGGCTTCAAGTAACGTCGATCTTCCATTCTTTTCTTCGTTGTGTACTAACAATTTCACATCTTGTAGTAGTATTAATTTATTATTTGCCTTACAGGCTTAATAATATTCCCAGTAGGGGTACAAATTAACTTAATCTACATAATACAAATAAATCAATAAAAATAAATAAAATAAAATAAATATTCGAGTTTTTATAAAATTTAGCTAGCATAATCATCATAAATAATAATAATAATAATAAATCTTCTATTCTCCCTGCTTGCCCACCCCTTGCCATAGTTCTCTTATCGTCCGTACTTCTTTCATCCAGTCCAGTCCTTTTCCATCCTCGTTTAGCACTTCTTCCCTACTTTCCTCCGATTATCTCAATCCTTTACATCCTTCCCGCATATGCTCCATTGTTTCTCCCTCTCTCCAACATATCCTACACCTTCTGTCAGTTTCATCCATCCAAAAATTATTCTCTTTCTCTTCATTTCCACACCTAAATGTCGCCATCATTCTTTTCTCCTTTATAATCTCTCTCTGTGTACTTTGGTACTTCATCTTTTACTATTTTCCTATACTCTGCATTATATCTAGACTCCGATATTCTCAATCTGCGTTCTTGCTTATCTATATCCTTATCTCTTACACTCAGTTCTTCTTTCATACTCCTTTCCATTTCCCTCATTCTTTCTATTTCTTCACATGTATATCCCTTTCCTTCATAATACTTGTCTCTTTCGCTCCAAACATGTTTTCCTTCTTCCTTTCTTATTTCTTTCCAACATTCTTCTTCTCGTTTTTCTCTTTTTCTTTCATCCCATTTTCTCCTATAATTCTCTCTTGCTTTTAGGTACTCTTCTTTCCTTCCCTTGTTATTCTTCCATTTTCTTAATTTTTCCCTTGCTTTTCTCTTCAACTCACTACATTCTCCGTTCCATCCATTATTGCTCCCTTGCCATATGTATATCTTTCTTTTTTCCGTAGCTTCTACAATTAGGTTGCTCAGTTCTGCTATCATAGCTTCTATATCCTCTTTCATTTCGAATTTCTTTTTTTCTAGTCTACTTCTGTATCTTTGAATTCCCTCTTCATTCCATATTCTTTTTTCTATTTCTTTCGTTTCTTCTCTCTTATTTTTCGTACTCTTGGTCTTTTCCTTTGATTTTTATTTATAGTAGCATGTGGTCTGATTTTACCATTTCCCCCACTTTGAAACTCTCTATTTCTTCCCACCCCTCTTCGTTGACAATGACAATCGCATAGTCTATAATTGATTCTCCCCTAGCCCCTACGTACGTCCGTTCTCCTTCTTCATCTCCTTCCTTGTTTCCATTCAAAATTTCCCATCCCGTTTCTTCTATTATCTCCCACAATATTTTCCCTTCTTTGTTATTTACTTTGTCTTTCGATCCTCTTTTCTCTCCCTTTTCTGGATTTATGATTGCGTTAAAATCCCCCCCTATAAGTATATTTTCATCTCCTTTTTCTTTTGTTTCCTTTTCTATGTTTATCTTGGTTTCCTCCATTTTCTTGCTATAAACGGTTATTATTTCCCATCGATTGTTATCCAGCTCTATTACTCTCTTCATTAGTCCGTTTTTATTATTACTTCCCTTTTCCATTTTTTGCATTTTTTTTCGAATTCCCATTACTATTCCCCCGCTTGCTCTCCCCTTTTTCTTTTCCTTTGTCGCCCCTTGACACTCCCACACATATTCTTGTGGTAGTGTTTCTTCAAATTTATCCCAGTTTTCTCTTTGTACCCATGTCTCTACCAGCCCCACCACATCAAATTTTCCCAAGTAGTTCCAGAACTCTTTTTACTTTTTTCACAGCCCTTGGACTTTCCAAAACAGTACTTTCACCCCTTCTTCTCCTAATTTTCTACCAGTTTCCCTTTTTCCGATTTCTCAATCTGCATCCTTTATTCCTTTTCCTTTGCCTTGTTTCCTTCCATTTTTCCCCCTTTTCTTCCTTTTCTTTTGGCTCTTTACTAAAATTTTTCTACCTTCTTGAATCTACCCTCTTCTTCACTCCATCCTACTGTGTTCATATATTCTAAAACATCTTGTACTCTCTCCTTTACTGTTCTCCAAATTACGTTTTCCAAAAAATCACTTAATTTTAGAAATTTTATTTTCTTCTAACTGACTCAAAAATGTTAGCCATCAACGGCAACAAATTGTTCTTTTGTGTTCTTTATTCCATATTTCGACTTAAATTTGGTCACATCTTTTATAAGTAGTAGCTAATAAATGAACGAAGAAAACAATACTTTTTTTTTAAGTGGAAGTGGTAAAACGTGGATGAGCTCATCATGAAGTACATTGCTTATCCTCAGAAACAAAACAAATTATTTTATATATTTTCAATTACACTACTGCAGATTTAATAAAAATTCCAGAACACCACAATATTACGAATTTTAAATCTGGAATAATAGTAGTGTTTTGTGTTTTTTTCGTGTACACAATTAGACACCTATGTGTAAATATATAAAATGTTGTTCTTATCTTTCAATAGTTTATATTGTATATTATAGTTCCAAAAAGTAAATGATATAGCTTAACTAGGTTTACAAATTTTTCGAATCCGGCACTAATCTCTCCGCAATGTTATGTTCATTTCAGACAAAATGATACCAATAAATGAACAATAGTTGAAGAAATTTCGAAAAGTTATGCAAATTTCGAAAATTTATGTATATTATATCAAGCTAACACTACAGAATAGCCCACAAAATTTGATATGACGTTATTTATTTATGTTTCAGCAAAGATATGTTTAATGAGAAAAAACTAACATCTTAGTAATTTCCAAGCCTTCTGCTTACAAACTTTTTCCAGTGAACAGGGTACGTTTCCTGAAACGTAAAACAAACACAACTCTAAATTTTTCCTAGATCCCTTATTCAGAATAGAATAGTCATCTACTTTTATCAGGAACTATACTATATCTGAGGCGATTAAGACAAGATTAACGTTTTATTTATTTTATAAAAAATAATTGCGTAATATAGGTAATTCATAAATATCACTACTAAAATGCCCCATCACTTCCTTTAAACCTTCCATATTCAAAAAATAAACAATTTCCAAATTACACTCGTGGCTTCAAAAATCAAATCAGTAACCTAATAAACGACAATCCAACTCAAACTATTCTAATTTACGTTATCATTATCACCGACACAAGAATGAAAAGTTTACAAACTGTATCCAGGGTGTGCCGTCATCGCACCTTATCTTATCAACTCTGCAAATTCCAAACAGTATTTGTGCATACAACTTAGCCACGGTAAGTCGCAACATTTTCCCGCGAACCAATTAAAATAACAACAATAATTAGAACGAAAGTGAGTTGCGCAACAATAAGAAGAGCCCATTTATTTCCTGCTACGAGCAACTATAATATAATCCACACTTAGTGTCAGTTTACTGATAAGTAGTGCAATGCAGCGCGACGACTTTCCTATTGCACGGGAAACGAATAAAAGTAAAATTTTGTACATCATGTAGTAAAAGTGGCGGATTGTTCGGCGGTATACTTTCATAAAATCTCGTGAGAACCACGAATTGTCACAAGAAAAAATTTAGAACAGATTTGGCACGCTTGTTGTTGCTTGTTTCCTGCCTTGTTTACAAAGGTCGCACGAAATGAGGGCGAGCCCTTCTCGATCACCAGATTCGTATCAAACCCAACAAGTGTACACACCTTTCATACATGTTTATTATTCATTAAGAGAGGAAAATTCATGTGGATTCGTTGTGTTCTAGAACCACTAAAATGGACAATGGTGCGCAAACCGCCAAGGTGAAAATGTCGGGCTATCTCTACCTGAAAATCAAAAAGGTAAAAGGAACCACTGTTTAATCCGGTTTAATTAGTTTTTTCTTACAGCGGATGATGTCCTCGTGGAAAAATTACTGGTTTGTGTTGGAAGATCGCCTGTTGCTCTACTACAGGTCTAAGGATGAGTACGAGGCGATATCGCCCTGTAAAGGGTCCATCAATTTGGGACCTCCCTGTGCTGTTAAGTCGTTGCCATCGGTACAAAATGGGTTTCAGATTGAAACAAGAACAGTTACTTATACTCTGGTAAGTCACTTTGAACGAAATTAAAAAAAAAAGAAATTGTGAAAGTGTTACTTAGTATAATTTTTCCATTCTGAGTTCTGTTCGCACTTCATTAACTAGCTGTTTAAAGCTCATATTTTTCACATAAATGAGTTTCATTTTGTAAACCTCATAAAAATGCCTGCGAATCAGTGAAGGTGTTATATTATCATTATGTAAACTGTTTTCTTGCAAATTATAATTTGTTTAATCTGAATATTAATCGACTGTTGGCTGTTCCTGTTCGTGTTTATTCTTTCACATTCTTGGCATTGACGTACTAAAGATGGACAAACCGTGAGAATTCCTGCGATTTATTATTATAACTATTTCATCATTTCGTAACTTAACACCTTTATTCTACTGTCAGTGTTATCGCAAGGTCAAAAGACCTGAGCTCATCTTTCTTTGTTTACTTATTTTACTAGTTTTATCTGATGTTCTCAAGTATCACGTCATGGTATCATTTTTTATATTTTTAATACTGGGTGTGTTAATTATGTTACTTCATAACCTTCATTGTAACACTTTTCCAGAAAGCTGAAAACTCCGACGAACAAAAAAAGTGGATGCAGATCATCCTCTCCGCGCTCAACCAAAACCAAAACTTCAACCCAGACGGTGCCAAAAGACTGAGTCACTTCCGTTACTCTTTAGACGACCTAATCCCAGAGGTGGAACCCAACGACAGCAAGGTTTTGCACAAGACGCCCTTCGAACGCCAGAACACCATGCCTAATCCCCTCAAGTCCCCAAAAGACAACAACGAAATCATCCAGCGTTTGCAAAAAATAGGGGCCCATAGCTACGGAGGAAGCCTAGAGGCTATCAGCAAAATAGCCACCAAAAAAGTTGCAAGCCCCACGGTGGTCGAAAACACTAAAGGGTCCAAAGAATCGGTACCTGAAGATTCTATCAGGGAAGAACTGGAAGACGACAGGGAGCTCTTGAGGCACAAGCGGGTCTGTGGCGAGAATATCTATGAAAGGATTTCAGGAGACTCTCAATATTCGAATAGAGGGAGTTTTCTTGTGGATAACGAAAATTACAGTGTTCCGTTACGGAAGAGTGTTAGTGTGGTTGAAAGAGATGTTGAGAAGAGTCCGCTGGTGCAAAGTCGAGAGACAAAAAGTTTAGTGGTCGAAAATGATCAGTATGGAATTACCAGATGCGTTCAGAGTGAAGAAGCTGTCTATTCTGAGCCCAAAGTTGCTGGACATACGGACTGTAATAAGAATAGTGTGATAGTAGAAAATTCCTTCTACACTAGTACGAACGTGGTAAACCGTGAGAGTACTGATAGCGAAAATCTGTACGAAGATTTAGATAAGTTTAACCCTTATAGTCGACCGGTGGTCAAAGTTGTCGATGAAACGTCTAGTCAGAGCTCCGTAGAGTGTAGTAAAGTGAACAATGACAAGAAGAAGGAACAAAACGGTGACAGGTCGTTGAAGAAATCAAAAAGTTTTATTAAACGAATGTGGAGGAAGAAAAAAAGTAAGAAAGAAGAGAAACAAGAGGAGGAAGAGATTTACGAAGAAATTGATCCTTCAGCAGTGGAAAAAACTTCAGTTTCCGACGGAAACGCCATACAAATGTTATCCGAGCTTCATAGTATTCTAGAAAAACAAAAAACAAAAATGAAGGTATGTAGAAGAATAGAGCGTCAGTTTTAACAGCAACTTTTTTTTAGACACCGACGACTAGGCCGAATAATGATCAAGTAGAGAACGACAGTAAACCTCCAACAACCGTAACAGATTCAGGTGTAGATCTTGTTACACTTTCTCCTCACTAGTGGCACTTCTCAGGTTTATTTTTTTCCCAATCACTACTTATGACGTTTTGCATTTCACGTTTCTTATGTCGCTTCTGTGTTGTCGTGTTTTAGGATTGCCACATAGTGACATTTTTTGCTTTTTCAGGAACAAAATGTCCCACGTTGCCACCTAAAACTCATAAAGTACCACACCACACTGTATCAAAGCACTCTGTCGAACGAAGTTTAGACGAGATCCTTGAAGATTTAGATAAAGAGAAAATGGAATCCAAGAGTAAAGTTCAAATGTTGATTGAGAAATTTAGCGAACCGGAAGGTGATGTAGTTTTGAGGAAACAAGACAAACCTGATTTTAAACTGTGTCGACACTCGGATGAGCTTAATAAGTTGTTGAATGAGTTGACGAAGGTCACTTCTGCTCCTATCATGACGCCTGGAGTCACTAGTAGTCTGGTTAACCCCAATCTCACTGACGAAGAGGTGATTTATAGTTTTATATTTGTAAATTTGACGTAATCAACAATGCGTACTTTTCTTTCAGTGGCTGAAATTACTTCCCATACGTCAAAGGAGATTATCAGAACCGGACTACGACGTACCGCGACTCCACACATCTATACAACTACCAAAAACTGAATCAGATGCAGACGCTTTACCAGCCACCAGGTTCTTCGGACCGGTACTACCATCGTCCTTAACAGAAAAGTATTGTTACGCACAATTCGTCAATTTGTATCTAGCTTGACTGTGTTACAGCAAACAAAGTAAACAAGAACCTGTGCCGTCACCTCCTGTTAGTATGACTCCTGATTCTCTAGAAGTAGAGGAGCAGCAGAAATACCCAACCCATTACTCGTACACATCTCACGACTACAACAACTATATTGACAATCAAACCGATTTGAAGCGTTTTTCTCAAGATTACAACCAAGACGACAAAATTATTTATGCAATGCCTAAATCTTACGTTTCTGTGGCCACGCATATTGTGAATACATGTCAGAATATTTGCGGTGCCCCAATGACTGACGAATGCACCATTATTTACAAAACTGTAAAGAACGTTGAGGTGCAAGAAGAAATCTTCAAAGATTCGCTAGAACTTTGCAATGAGACGTCAACGGAGTTTTAGATACGGTTGTTTTGCATATACTCATTGTTTTTATTACTACTCGTTCATATTTAATTTTAAATGCAATAAAAGACCAAAGATTACGAAACAGATTTTTATTTGACATCCCTTTTATTCGACTCTCTTCATCTTCAAACGAGGATCAGTTCTCTAACGAGAATTTGTACCAAACAGCGACGACTTCGAAAGATTTTTTCTAATTTTAAATTTATTCTTAAACCCATGGAGGCAGACAGTTCTGCAATTAATTTGCATCTAATCTAGCAGCCTTGTTTCCAGTTCTCTTGTTTCTTTTTTTTTACTTCTGTATGTCTTCATCTGTTATCTTCATTCGCAAATCTGGTTCATTCTCATATTTGATTGGCTTGTCTTTGAAACACTGTCATTATCAAGACTATTTTGCAGACTAATTCTTCAGATTTATGATCACTTTGTTTTGTTACTCATCAAATTTTAGAACACTATCATTCTATCTTTGTATCTATTTATTCGTAGAATGTGTTCTTCTAGCTACTAGACTCACTTGATCTTGATACTGTATTTCTTCTCTATCTTCCTCCCGAAGGGAATGTTCTACAAATCGATCGATAACACTGTCTCTGAATGATGCAGACAAAACAGTTATTGTAAAATATATCTTTTAGCTTTAAATGTTATAGAATTGATTGGAAAATCAGTCATTTCTTGACTGTAGATTAAATGAAATTCGCGTAGAATATAACCTCAAATTTCTTCTTTCTTCCTACTGCTACAGATAATTTTCCCAACCTACCTTGAAGGTAAACGAAGAAAAATGTTGCTGCCTCGGGTGGAATCGAACCACACGTCATCCGCTTGCCAGGCAGGTATCCTCACCACTAAACAACGAGGCCGTTTATCTTTCTCCTCTTACCAACGTGTTATTGTGCCGCCACAGACCTGCTTAACCCTTTTAACATTTGTAAAACTTCATAGCTTATTTTTTCACAAATCCAGTCAGAATTGCAGCTAAATTTTGGTTTATAAAAAAATCTTGCATTTCATAAACTCATTTGTTTTCATTTGAGCTGAAGACGAAATTTTTTATTTCCTCACGTTGTGGTGTCCCGTTTTAAAAAAAATGGTCGAAAGTTATCGCTTCTGGTTTCACCTTCTTTAATAATTTGACTGATTCATTAAATTTTTTGAGTCGCCCTGTATATGCAAATCCAAAAAATATGAATGGAATGACAAAGCACAAGTACAAACTCATCATATTTTGTACATTTTAGATAGGATTTATTCGGCAAACTTTTGAGCTGACGTCACCAATTTTTGGTAGAGGATAAGTAAATATATTTTGATTAAAAATATATCATTCTTATCATAACTGTAAACCATCTGCAAGATTTCAAAGGATTCGGTTTTGCAGATTTCAATTTAAATTGCAAAATGTTGTTTCAAAATTTTGATATTTTCCAAAAATCTGGACGGTTCGGGTAAAAATTCAATTCGGAGTCATAAACTACATGTGTAGGACTATGTTATTTTGTACATTTTAAAATTAATTTACTATGTACAGTTTTTAAGTGACGTCATCACATTAGTGGTGGGGATGATTAGAAAAATTTTGGTTAGCGTTTTACCATCTACATGATATTCCTAACATAAATACAAAATTTGACAACAATCGGTCCAGTACTTTCGGAGATTATCTATCTAATAAAAATCCGGAACAAACTAACGGACAGACACACGGGCAGACAGACGTTGGAGACCTATTTCTTTGTCCTCTAGGGGTCATGGAAGGTCGAGAAAATGTAAAAGTGGAGATTCGGCCGACGGACTCGATTACAATACTTCCTTTGCTTACTTACGCTCGAGAAGTAAAAAATAAATTTCGCTTCGAGAAAAAAGACAACTCTGCGAAACTGTATTTGGAAAATAAAAATTGGTCTAAAGAGTTTCGACAGTACTTCCCTCGCTGTCGGAAACGTGACGACTGCATGCCGATTATGTTTTTTTTTCGCAGTGGATTTCAAAGAATTCGGTTTTGTAGTTCCTGAGTAAATCAATAAAATAAATTTACGCATTCATTAATTTTTTTGAGTCACCCTGTATATGCAAATCCAAAAAAAAATCTATGGAGTGATAAATCACAAGTACAGACTCATCATATTTTGTACAGTTTAGATAGGATATATTCGGCAAACTTTCGAGCTAACGTCATCAATTTTTTGGAGGGGATAAGCAAATGTATTTTGACTAAACATTTATTATACTCTTTATAACCTTAAAACATCTGCAAGATTTCAAAGCATTCGGTTTTGCAGTTCATGATTAAATCAAAAAAATAAATTTACGCATTCATTAATTTTTTTGAGTCACCCTGTATATGCAAATCCAAAAAATATGAATAGAGTGATAAATTACAAGTACAGACTCATCATATTTTGTACAGTTTAGATAAGATTTTTTCGGCAAACTTTTAAGCTGACGTCATCAATTTTTTGGAGGGGATAAGCAAATGTATTTTGACTAAACATTTATTATGCTCTTTATAACCTTAAAACATCTTCAAGATTTCAAAGCATTTGGTTTTGTAGTTCCTGAGTAAATCAGTAAAATAAATTTACGCTTTTATTAATTTTTTTGAATCACCCTGTACATGCAAATCCAAAAAATATGAATGGAGTGATAGATCACAAGTACAGACTGATCATATTTTGTACATTTTAGATATGATTTATTCGGCAAACTTTCGAGCTGACGTCATCAAGTTTTTGGAGGGGATAAGCAAATATATTTTGACTAAACGTTTATTATGCTCTTTATGACCTTAAAACATCTGCAAGATTTCAGAGCATTCGGTTTTGTAGTTCCTGATTAAATCAATAAAATATATTTACGCATTCATTAATTTTTTTGAGTCACCCTGTATATGCAAATCCAAAAAATATGAATGGAATGATAAATTACAAGTACAGACTCATCATATTTTTACAGTTTAGATAGGATTTATTCGGCAAACTTTTGAGCTGACGTCATCAATTTTTTGGAGGGGATAAGCAAATATATTTTGACTAAACATTTATTATGCTCTTTATAACCTTAATGTTAATTTATGTGCGTATTTAAAGTGCGAAAAATAAAAGGCCAACGATGTTAACACTAGCGAAGGTATTTATTAACTGACTTAGATAAATATAATATGTGAAAACTAACTTAGTAAAAAAAGGTCTCGACATCTGGACGTCGATTTGCCGTGAAACGCCGACAAAGACAAAAGGGTCCAGACTTTCAACCACACAAGTGTCGCACCGGTACTAGGCCAGAGCGTATCTAATTCTGACATATTGCAACACTCCCACTCGCTCTGGTCAGATGAACTAAATAAACAAACACAAGAAAAATTAGAACACACAAATAAAATAATACTTAAGAGAATAAGTCTTAAACTGAATGTAAATTCAACAATTTTAAATTATTGGCAAATTTATCACGGCTTAGCGGTTTCGTGAACATATCCGCCAGTTGTTCCGTTGTCCCAACGTGGTTGATATCAATCTCTCTCCGTTGATAGGCGTCACGTGTGTAGTGGAACTTGACGTCGATGTGTTTGGTGCGTCGATGGTGAACAGGGTTTCGCACCAAATGTTCAGTAGTTTGCTTTAAGTGTAGAGTTTTTGTCCCACGATCGCGCACTATTTGCATACACTTTGCCACGTCACCGATAACTTCAAAATTCAGTTTTGGTTTGTTTATGAAACTGTTGACACGTTCCACGGAACTACCGATTACCAGACCATCATCCACGTACAGCGCGAAATAAAGTTCGTTATTGTCAGACGCGTACACACACCGGTCAAACCGAGTAGGGTTCATGCCGAATTCTTTTAGCACTCCGTCCATTTTCTCATGAAACACTAACGGTGCCTGTTTCAGTCCGTATAAACTTTTGTTTAGTTTACACACACGGCCACTACCGTCGTCAAAACCGTCCGGTTGCACCATATATATTTCCTCTTTTAGCTCACTATAAAGGAAAGCAGTTTTCACGTCAATCTGAAAGAGTTCATAATCTTTGGCCGCCGCGATGGCCAACAATACACGCACTGATTCGAACCGTGCAACGGGTGAGAACGTTTCCGCGTAGTCGATGCCCGCTTTTTGCGAACATCCCTTAATGACCAACCGTGCCTTGTATTTATTGATGCTGCCGTCCGGGTTGGTTTTAATCTTGAATATCCATTTATTTTGGATTGGTCGTCTGTTCGCTGGAAGCTCCACCAATTCCCAAACTTCATTTTTGGCTAAAGATTCCAATTCATCAGCCATTGCAAGCTCCCACTGTTTTGAATCATTCGTGGCTAACGCTTCTGCGAGAGTTTCAGGTGTTTTAGTCACTATTTTCTCACCTTCAGTCAGGAGGGCTGCAAATTGAACTTCGGTCATTTCATCTTTTTCTTCCATCCTTTTCTTCGTCTTAGATCGGGTGTTGTTTACGATGGAGTTTTCATCTGAAGGTACCACGCGTTTCGAGTACGCCGCTCGTGTTGGTGTTGATTGTTCTTCATTTGTAGCGATTTCAGGTAACAATTGAAGATGTCTTTTTGGTGGTAATTCGACAATTTTTACGTCACGACTCTTAATAATTACTTTTGTACCTGGCCGCCAAAGTCGATATGCGTGTTGCTCAAATTCATATCCAACTAAGATGAGCCGTTCGCTCTTCTTTTCAAATTTGCTCCGTTTCGAGTCGTCAATTAATGCATATGCAGTACTACCAATTTTACGCAAATGACTCAAATCAGGCTTTCGACCGGTCCAGAGTTCGTAGGGGGTTTTCCCTTCGAGACGGGCACGTGGTATTCTATTTCTAATGTGAGCTCCGTTTCTAATCATTTCCGCCCATAGTCCTTGGGGCAGGTTTCCGCTTGCAAGTTGACACCGCACCATTTCATTTAATGTCCTGTTAGATCGTTCGGCCCGCCCATTCTGTTGTGGACAGTACGGTGTGGTCAGTTCTTGTTTAATAAATTTCTTGGTTAACACCGCCTTCATTTCACTGCCCAAAAATTCACCCCCGTTGTCCGATCGCACGCGTTTTATTTTGTGTCCATTCGCTTCTGCATCAGCTATTACACTAATCATCGCGTCGACGACGTCGGACTTTGTTTTCATAGGAACTGTGATGATCGTACCACTGCAATCATCTGTAAATACAGCTGCGAACCGCGAACCACCTAACGATTCATTCAATGGTCCGATCGTGTCAAAATGCATTAGATCTCCTGGCCGTTCAGCCCGCGAATTTGAGGACGGGAACGGTTGTCGCACGTGCTTGCCGTATACACAGTCTTCGCAAAATGTGTCCTCATTGTCCGCACTATCTTTCGAGTCCACAACTTTCATGCCAGTTATCGCGTCACTTTTGGCCATTTCGCGAACCACTTTAAATGCAACATGTCCAAGCCGTTCATGCCACACTCGAACGTTTTGAGCACTTGCACTTGCGATCATAGCCTCTGCCGTTGCCCGCGCGCGAATATTCATTTCGAATAAACCGTTTTTAGCCAATTGTCCGGTGGCTACCACTTTGCCACGACTAAACAATTGTAACGTGTGTTTGCTGAATAATGCATTAACACCATGATTACTAGCTGCACTTATTGAGAATAGATTTTTCCCAATTTCAGGCACGTACCACACTTCACTCATGCCTTGCTCCAGTACTTGTCCATTAACGTACGAAGTAATCAGTACATCTCCTTCACCTTCCGCGTAAATAGTTTCATTGTTGCCCACTGTGATCGGTTTTCTCTCACTTGCACTAAACTCCCTATAATTTGTAATAATGTCGCGCCGAAAAGTCATGTGTTTAGTCGCACCAGAATCCGCGACCCATAATTCGCCCGCGTAACCGACAGCCATCGTTTCGGCTGTATACATCATCGCACTCGATGCGCCGCTGTTTGATGCTGTATTCGCTTGGCCATTGTTTTGAGTGTTTTGGGGTTTGTAGCAGTCGATCTTTCTATGTCCCGTCTTACCGCAATTATAACACTTCCCACTAAATCGCTGTTTTGTAGATTGCTGTCGCTGCTGATTTTGATAACGACCATCTCTATTTCTTTGATGATGTTGGCGTTGTCCCCGATTGCCGTTGCTTGTGTAAAGGGCTGAGTTGTCTTCTTCGTCGTTTTTAATCTCGACCATTCCATTTCTCATTGTTTCCAGCTTTAATAACCGAGGAAGAAGGTTGACCATGGTTTGCTCTTTTTCTGGAAGCATATCAAAAGCCGCTGCTATATGCTGATACTGTTGTGGTAGTGTGTACAGTACTTTCGTGATTATTTGTTCATCGGTGGGTTTCTGATTCAGATCTTCCAGCTGTCTCACCAGCTCTTCGATAGCAGCAACATGTTCAGTAATTGTTGCGCCTGGTCGCATTTGATAATTATAAAATTTTTGGTGTAAAATATGAATCGACGTCTTGTTCTTTTGTTCGTAAATAGTCACCAGTCGTGTCCACATTTCAGCTGCAGTCTTCATATTCATTATATGACGCACAACATTCGTCTCTAGAGCGCACGATAACGCAAATTGAGCTTTCTCGTCTTTTCTGTCCCATTCTTCTTGTTCCTTGGACGTACCTCCCGAATCAGGGCGAGCTTTCATACCTTCGACAACGTCTAACAATTCGTGATACCGCAGATAGGCGCGCATTTGAAACTTCCATACTGCAAAATCGTTGCCGTTAAACTTAGCTATCGTGAACTTATCCATTTTCGATGTGTCTGCTACTATTGGCCGCGAAACCGAACTTGAACACTGACCAATTACAAATCACAACTTCGAATAGGAACTAATCGCTGATATTCCACTAATTGCACTTTTCAAAATACTAACTGCACAATACTCGATACGTAATCTGGGCCCATAACCTGTTAATTTATGTGCGTATTTCAAGTGCGAAAAATAAAAGGCCAACGATGTTAACACTAGCGAAGGTATTTATTAACTGACTTAGATATATACAATATGTGAAAACTAACTTAGTAAAAAAAAGGTCTCGACATCTGGACGTCGATTTGCCGTGAAACGCCGACAAAGACAAAAGGGTCCAGACTTTCAACCACACAAGTGTCGCACCGGTACTGGGCCAGAGCGTATCTAATTCTGACATATTGCAACACTTAAAACATCTGCAAGATTTCAAAGCATTCGGTTTTGTGGTTTCTGAGTAAATCAGTAAAATAAATTTACGCATTCATTAATTTTTTTGAGTCACCCTGTATATGCAAATCCAAAAAATATGAATGGAGTGATAGATCACAAGTACAGACTCATCATATTTTGTACATTTTAGATATGATTTATTCCACAAACTTTTGAGCTGACGTCATCAAGTTTTTGGAGGGGATAAGCAAATATTTTTTGACTAAACATTTATTATGCTCTTTATGACCTTAAAATATCTGCAACATTTCAAAGCATTCTGGTTAGCAGATTAAAAATTAAATTTCAAAATGTTGTTTTATAATTTTGATTTTTTTTCCAAAAATCTGGACGTTTCGGGTGAAAAGTCAATTCGGAGTTGTAAACTACATATGTAGGACTATGTTATTTTATACAATTGAAAACCCATTTACTATGTACAATTTTGAAGTGACGTCATCGCATTAGTGGTGGGGATGATTAGACAAATTTTGGTTAGCGTTTTACCATCTACATGATATTCTTAATATAAGTACAAAATTTCACAACAATCGGTCGAGTACTTTCGGAGATTATCTGTCTAATAAAAATCCGGGACAACAGACGGACAGACGGACAGACGGACGGACAGACGGACAGACGGACGGACAGACGGACAGACAGACGGAAATGGGAGACCTATTTCTTCGTCTTCTAGGGGTCATGAAAGATCGAGAAAACGTAAAAGTAGAGAGTCGGCCGACGGACTCGATTACAATACTTCCTTTGCTTACGCTCGGGAAGTAAAAAAAAACACCAATTAAGGCAATCACTCATGTTTTATTTAGAATAGCGCGCAAATCACTCTTAGATAAAGGGTACCCACTTCCACCAAAGAGTAATAATTGTTTGAACAAATATGAAATCGCTTTCGACGCCAGGGTCCCTCTTCAACAACTATAATTAGTATAAAATCAGTATATTAACGATTTTTCAATCAGAAATTTTGTGCAACTTTGGCGAATTCACCAACACATATTATTTTTGTTAATGTAACTACAATAATGTAAATTTTCATACAAAACAGGTGGTAGAAATTCACTTATTCAGGCTTAACTCACTATAAGATGTTTAAAATTCTGGATGGAGTGTACCTAAGTTATTATATGTTTCCACTTCATAAACTTCTCATTTGAGATTTGTAATATTCGGTTTGACATGTAATTTAAAAAAATCCAAAAAACTGTAACTTTCAATGGGAAATTCTTTCAAAAACTGCTTCAATTTTTTAAGGATATCGAAAATGAAATATGACAAATTTGAGATATTTTAAAAATTTAATTTTGAACCCGAAAATCTGGAAATCCAGTTGAAATATCAATTTTGGATTATTTTTTCTTACGAATGTATGATTTTTTTTATAATTTTTGACCATGAGGTTTTTCCGGGTTTTGTAATTTTGACTTCTAGAACTGTTTATAGTTAATTTCTTCAAAAATTCCTACAATTTTTCGAAAATAACCAAACTAAAATGAAATGAAACATGAGGTATTTGAAAATGTAAATTTGTACCCAAATACCTCGAAAAAACAATTGAAATAACGACTTTAGAGTTTTTTTTTTGATGGATGTCATTCACGTTTCAATTTAAAAAAAATCCAAAAAACTGTCATATTTCAATGAGAGATTGTGGAAAACTTATCAAAGAAACGAGAACTAAAGTAACTTCGGGAGGTCGAACGGTATCTGAAAACGTCTTTGGTTAATTTTTGAACATGATCCAAATTTTCCGAAATTTTCAAGTATTGAAAAAGTCTGGTTTTAAAAAAATTGCCTGAAAATCTTCAAAAAATTTTGGGATATAGATTTCGACGTGCTGATTCCAAAAATATAGCATTCTTATGGTCTCGGGGCCAGATTTTAGAAATATTCGGTTCGACATGTAATTTAAAAAAATCCAAAAAACTGTAATTTTTCAATGGGAAATTCTTTTAAAATTGCTTCAATTTTTTAAGGATATCGAAAGTGAAATGTGGCAAATTTGAGAGATTTTAAAAATTTAATTTTGAACCCAAAATCTGGAAATTCAGTTATAATATCAACTTTGGATTATTTTTTCTGACGAATGTATGATTTTTTTTTCATAATTTTTGACCATGAGGTTTGTTCCGGGTTTTGTAATTTTGACTTTTAGAAACTGTTTATAGTTAATTTCTTCAAAAATTCCTACAATTTTTCGAAAATAAACAAACTAAAATGAAATGAAACATGAGATATTTGAAAATGTAAATTTCTACCCAAATACCTCGAAAAAACAATTGAAATAACGACTTTAGAGTTTTTTTTTATGGATGTCATTTAATTTAAAAAAAATCCAAAAAACTGTCATATTTCAATGGGAGATTGTGGAAAACTTATCAAAGAAACGAGAACTAAAGTAACTTCGGGAGGTCGAAATGTATCTGAAAACGTCTTTGGTTAATTTTTGAACATGATTCAAATATTCCGAAATTTTCAAGTATTGAAAAAGTCTGGTTTTAAAAAAATTGCCTGAAAATTTTCAAAAAATTTTGATATATAGATTTCGACGTGCTGATTCCAAAAATATAGCATTCTTATGGTCTCGGGGCCAGATTTGAGAAATATTCGGTTTGACATGTAATTTAAAAAAATCCAAAAAACTGTAATTTTTCAATGGGAAATTCTTTTAAAATTGCTTCAATTTTTTAAGGATATCGAAAATGAAATGTGACAAAGTTGAGAAATTTTAAAAATTTAATTTTGAACCCGAAAATCTAGAAATCCAGTTATAATATCAACTTTGGATTATTTTTTTTGACGAATGTATGATTTTTTTTATAATTTTTGACCATGCGGTTTTTCCGGGTTTTGTAATTTTGACGTCTAGAAGCTGTTTATAGTTAATTTCTTCAAAAAATCCTACAATTTTTCGAAAATAACCAAACTAAAATGAAATGAAATATGAGATATTTGAAAATGTAAATTTGTACCCAAATACCTCGAAAAAACAATTGAAATAACGACTTTAGGAGTTTTTTTTTGATGGATGTCATTCAGTTTAAAAAAAAATCCAAAAAACTCTAATATTTCAATGGAAGATTGTGGAAAACTTATCAAAGAAATGAGACCTGAAGTAACTTCAGGAGGTCGAAATGTATCTGAAAACGTCTTTGGTTAATTTTTTAACATGATCCAAATATTCAGAAATTTTCAAGTATTGAAAAAGTCTGGTTTAAAAAAAAAAAATGCCCGAAAATCTTCAACAAATTTTGGGATATAGACTTCGACGTGCTGATTCCCAAAAATATAGCATTCTTATAGCCTCGGGGCCAGATGTTAGAAATATTCGGTTTGACATTTAATTTAAAAAAAAAATCCAAAAAACTGTAATTTTTCAATGGGAAATTCTTTCAAAAACTGCTTCAATTTTTTAAGGATAACGAAAATGAAATATGACAAATTTGAGAGATTTTAAAAATTTAATTTTGAACCCGAAAATCTAGAAATCCAGTTATAATATCCACTTTGGATTATTTTTTTTGACGAAAGTATGATTGTATTTTATAATTTTTGACCATGAGGTTTTTCCGGGTTTTGTAATTTTGACTTCTAGAAGCTGTTTATAGTTAATTTCTTCAAAAATTCCTACAATTTTTCGAAAATAACCAAACTAAAATGAAATGAAATATGAGATATTTGAAAATGTAAATTTGTACCCAAATACCTCGAAAAAACAATTGAAATAACGACTTTAGGAGTTTTTTTTTATGGATGTCATTCGATTTAAAAAAAATCCAAAAAACTCTAATATTTCAATGGAAGATTGTGGAAAACTTATCAAAGAAATGAGGCCTGAACTAACTTCAGGAGGCCGAAATGTATCTGAAAACGTCTTTGGTTAATTTTTGAACATGATCCAAATATTCCGAAATTTTCAAGTATTGAAAAAGTCTGGTTTAAAAAAAAAATGCCTGAAAATTTTCAACAAATTTTGGGATATAGATTTTGACGTGCTGATTCCAAAAATATAGCAATCTTATGTTCTCGGGGCCAGATTTTAGAAATATTCGGTTTGACATGTAATTTAAAAAAATCCAAAAAACTGGAATTTTTCAATGGGAAATTCTTTCAAAAACTGCTTCAATTTTTTAAGGATATCGAAAATGAAATGTGACAAATTTGAGAGATTTTAAAAATTTAATTTTGAACCCGAAAATCTGGAAATCTAGTTATAATATCCACTTTGGATTATTTTTTCTGACGAATGTATGATTTTTTTTCATAATTTTTGACCATGAGGTTGCTCCGGGTTTTGTAATTTTGACTTCTGGAAGCTGTTTATAGTTAATTTCTTCAAAAATTCCTACAATTTTTCGAAAATAACCAAACTAAAATGAAATGAAACATGAGATATTTGAAAATGTAAATTTGTACCCAAATACCTCGAAAAAACAATTGAAATAACGACTTTAGAGTTTTTTTTTTTTTGATGGATATCATTCACGTTTCAATTTAAAAAAAATCCAAAAAACTCTCATATTTCAATGGGAGATTGTGGAAAACTAATCAAAGAAACGAGACCTAAAGTAAATTCGGGAGGCCGAAATGTATCTGAAAACGTCTTTGGTTAATTTTTGAACATGATCCAAATATTCCGAAATTTTCAAGTATTGAAAAAGTCTGGTTTAAAAAAAAAATGCCTGAAAATCTTCAACAAATTTTGGGATATAGATTTCGACGTGCTGATTCCAAAAATATAGCATTCTTATAGTCTCGGGGCCAGATGTTAGAAATATTCGGTTTGACATTTAATTTAAAAAAAAATCCAAAAAACTGGAATTTTTCAATGGGAAATTCTTTCAAAAACTGCTTCAATTTTTTAAGGATATCGAAAATGAAATGTGACAAATTTGAGAGATTTTAAAAATTTAATTTTGAACCCGAAAATCTAGAAATCTAGTTATAATATCCACTTTGCATTATTTTTTTTGACGAATGTATGATTTTTTTTATAATTTTTGACCATGAGGTTTTTCCGGGTTTTGTAATTTTGACGTCTAGAAGCTGTTTATAGTTAATTTCTTCAAAAAATCCTACAATTTTTCGAAAATAACCAAACTAAAATGAAATGAAATATGAGATATTTGAAAATGTAAATTTGTACCCAAATACCTCGAAAAAACAATTGAAATAACGACTTTAGGGCCCGGTTTATAGAAAGGTGAATTAAATATTTAATCCTCGATTAATTTAACACTGGATTAAAATGTAGAATGGAAGCTCGTGATTGGTTAGGTCATGCACGTCGCCTAGCAACGAACCTCAATTAAAAGTTAACAGTGAATTAACTTTAATTTCGGTTTCTATAAACCAGGTCTAGGAGTTTTTTTTTGATGGATGTCATTCAGTTTAAAAAAAAATCCAAAAAACTCTAATATTTCAATGGAAGATTGTGGAAAACTTATCAAAGAAATGAGACCTGAAGTAACTTCAGGAGGTCGAAATGTATCTGAAAACGTCTTTGGTTAATTTTTGAACATGATCCAAATATTCCGAAATTTTCAAGTATTGAAAAAGTCTGGTTTTAAAAAAATTGCCTGAAAATCTTCAAAAAGTTTTGGGATATAGATTTCGACGTGCTGATTCCAAAAATATAGCAATCTTATGTTCTCGGGGCCAGATTTTAGAAATATTCGGTTTGACATGTAATTTAAAAAAATCCAAAAAACTGGAATTTTTCAATGGGAAATTCTTTCAAAAACTGCTTCAATTTTTTAAGGATATCGAAAATGAAATGTGACAAATTTGAGTGATTTTAAAAATTTAATTTTGAACCCGAAAATCTGGAAATCCAGTTATAATTTCAACTTTGGATTATTTTTTCTGACGAATGTATGATTTTTTTTTCATAATTTTTGACCATGAGGTTGCTCCGGGTTTTGTAATTTTGACTTCTAGAAGCTGTTTATAGTTAATTTCTTCAAAAATTCTTACAATTTTTCGAAAATAACCAAACTAAAATGAAATGAAACATGAGATATTTGAAAATGTAAATTTGTACCCAAATACCTCGAAAAAACAATTGAAATAACGACTTTTGAGTTTTTTTTTGATGGATGTCATTCACGTTTCAATTTAAAAAAATCCAAAAAACTGTCATATTTCAATGGGATATTGTGGAAAACTTATCAAAGAAACGAGAACTAAAGTAACTTCTGGAGGTCGAAATGTATCTGAAAACGTCTTTGGTTAATTTTTGAACATGATCCAAATATTCCGAAATTTTCAAGTATATTTTTTTCTGACGAATGTATGATTTTTTTTTTCATAATTTTTGACCATGAGGTTGTTCCGGGTTTTGTAATTTTGACGTCTAGAAGCTGTTTATAGTTAATTTCTTCAAAAATTCCTACAATTTTTCGAAAATAACCAAACTAAAATGAAATGAAACATGAGGTATTTGAAAATGTAAATTTGTACCCAAATACTTCGAAAAAACAATTTAAATAATGACTTTAGAGTTTTTTTGATGGATGTCATTCACGTTTCAATTTAAAAAAAATCCAAAAAACTGTCATATTTCAATGGGAGATTGTGGAAAACTTATCAAAGAAACGAGAACTAATGTAAATTCGGGAGGTCGAAATGTATCTGAAAACGTCTTTGGTTAATTTTTGAACATGATCCAAATATTCCGAAATTTTCAAGTATTGAGAAAGTCTGGTTTTAAAAAAATTGCCTGAAAATCTTCAACAAATTTTGGGATATAGATTTCGACGTGCTGATTCCAAAAATATAGCATTCTTATGGTCTCGGGGCCAGATTTTAGAAATATTCGGTTTGACATGTAATTTAAAAAAATCCAAAAAACTGTAATTTTTCAATGGGAAATTCTTTTAAAAATGCTTCAATTTTTTAAGGATATCGAAAATGAAATGTGACAAATTTGAGTGATTTTAAAAATTTAATTTTGAACCCGAAAATCTAGAAATCCAGTTATAATATCAACTTTGGATTATTTTTTTTGACGAATGTATGACTTTTTTATAATTTTTGACCATGAGGTGTTTCCGGGTTTTGTAATTTTGGCGTCTAGAAGCTGTTTATAGTTAATTTCTTCAAAAAATCCTACAATTTTTCGAAAATAACCAAACTAAAATGAAATGAAATATGAGATATTTGAAAATGTAAATTTGTACCCAAATACCTCGAAAAAACAATTGAAATAACGACTTTAGGAGTTTTTTTTTATGGATGTCATTCAATTTAAAAAAAAATCCAAAAAACTCTAATATTTCAATGGAAGATTGTGGAAAACTTATCAAAGAAATGAGACCTGAAGTAACTTCAGGAGGCCGAAATGTATCTGAAAACGTCTTTGGTTAATTTTTGAACATGATCCAAATATTCCGAAATTTTCAAGTATTGAAAAAGTCTGGTTTTAAAAAAAATGCCTAAAAATCTTCAAAAAATTTTGGGATATAGATTTCGACGTGCTGATTCCAAAAATATAGCATTCTTATAGCCTCGGGGCCAGATGTTAGAAATATTCGGTTTGACATTTAATTTAAAAAAAAAATCCAAAAAACTGGAATTTTTCAATGGGAAATTCTTTCAAAAACTGCTTCAATTTTTTAAGGATTACGAAAATGAAATGTGACAAATTTGAGAGATTTTAAAAATTTAATTTTGAACCCGAAAATCTGGAAATCCAGTTATAACATCAACTTTGGATTATTTTTTCTGACGAATGTATGATTTTTTTTTCATAATTTTTGACCATGAGGTTGCTCCGGGTTTTGTAATTTTGACTTCTGGAAGCTGTTTATAGTTAATTTCTTCAAAAATTCCTACAATTTTTCGAAAATAACCAAACTAAAATGAAATGAAACATGAGATATTTGAAAATGTAAATTTGTACCCAAATACCTCGAAAAAACAATTGAAATAACGACTTTAGAGTTTTTTTTTTTTTTGATGGATATCATTCACGTTTCAATTTAAAAAAAATCCAAAAAACTCTCATATTTCAATGGGAGATTGTGGAAAACTAATCAAAGAAACAAGACCTAAAGTAAATTCGGGAGGCCGAAATGTATCTGAAAACGTCTTTGGTTAATTTTTGAACATGATCCAAATATTCCGAAATTTTCAAGTATTGAAAAAGTCTGGTTTAAAAAAAAAATGCCTGAAAATCTTCTACAAATTTTGGGATATAGATTTCGACGTGCTGATTCCAAAAATATAGCATTCTTATAGTCTCGGGGCCAGATGTTAGAAATATTCGGTTTGACATTTAATTTAAAAAAAAATCCAAAAAACTGGAATTTTTCAATGGGAAATTCTTTCAAAAACTGCTTCAATTTTTTAAGGATATCGAAAATGAAATGTGACAAATTTGAGAGATTTTAAAAATTTAATTTTGAACCCGAAAATCTAGAAATCTAGTTATAATATCCACTTTGCATTATTTTTTTTGACGAATGTATGATTTTTTTTATAATTTTTGACCATGAGGTTTTTCCGGGTTTTGTAATTTTGACGTCTAGAAGCTGTTTATAGTTAATTTCTTCAAAAAATCCTACAATTTTTCGAAAATAACCAAACTAAAATGAAATGAAATATGAGATATTTGAAAATGTAAATTTGTACCCAAATACCTCGAAAAAACAATTGAAATAACGACTTTAGGAGTTTTTTTTTGATGGATGTCATTCAGTTTAAAAAAAAATCCAAAAAACTCTAATATTTCAATGGAAGATTGTGGAAAACTTATCAAAGAAATGAGACCTGAAGTAACTTCAGGAGGTCGAAATGTATCTGAAAACGTCTTTGGTTAATTTTTGAACATGATCCAAATATTCCGAAATTTTCAAGTATTGAAAAAGTCTGGTTTTAAAAAAATTGCCTGAAAATCTTCAAAAAGTTTTGGGATATAGATTTCGACGTGCTGATTCCAAAAATATAGCTATCTTATGTTCTCGGGGCCAGATTTTAGAAATATTCGGTTTGACATGTAATTTAAAAAAATCCAAAAAACTGGAATTTTTCAATGGGAAATTCTTTCAAAAACTGCTTCAATTTTTTAAGGATATCGAAAATGAAATGTGACAAATTTGAGTGATTTTAAAAATTTAATTTTGAACCCGAAAATCTGGAAATCCAGTTATAATTTCAACTTTGGATTATTTTTTCTGACGAATGTATGATTTTTTTTTCATAATTTTTGACCATGAGGTTGCTCCGGGTTTTGTAATTTTGACTTCTAGAAGCTGTTTATAGTTAATTTCTTCAAAAATTCTTACAATTTTTCGAAAATAACCAAACTAAAATGAAATGAAACATGAGATATTTGAAAATGTAAATTTGTACCCAAATACCTCGAAAAAACAATTGAAATAACGACTTTTGAGTTTTTTTTTGATGGATGTCATTCACGTTTCAATTTAAAAAAATCCAAAAAACTGTCATATTTCAATGGGATATTGTGGAAAACTTATCAAAGAAACGAGAACTAAAGTAACTTCTGGAGGTCGAAATGTATCTGAAAACGTCTTTGGTTAATTTTTGAACATGATCCAAATATTCCGAAATTTTCAAGTATATTTTTTTCTGACGAATGTATGATTTTTTTTTTCATAATTTTTGACCATGAGGTTGTTCCGGGTTTTGTAATTTTGACGTCTAGAAGCTGTTTATAGTTAATTTCTTCAAAAATTCCTACAATTTTTCGAAAATAACCAAACTAAAATGAAATGAAACATGAGGTATTTGAAAATGTAAATTTGTACCCAAATACTTCGAAAAAACAATTGAAATAATGACTTTAGACTTTTTTTGATGGATGTCATTCACGTTTCAATTTAAAAAAAATCCAAAAAACTGTCATATTTCAATGGGAGATTGTGGAAAACTTATCAAAGAAACGAGAACTAATGTAAATTCGGGAGGTCGAAATGTATCTGAAAACGTCTTTGGTTAATTTTTGAACATGATCCAAATATTCCGAAATTTTCAAGTATTGAGAAAGTCTGGTTTTAAAAAAATTGCCTGAAAATCTTCAACAAATTTTGGGATATAGATTTCGACGTGCTGATTCCAAAAATATAGCATTCTTATGGTCTCGGGGCCAGATTTTAGAAATATTCGGTTTGACATGTAATTTAAAAAAATCCAAAAAACTGTAATTTTTCAATGGGAAATTCTTTTAAAAATGCTTCAATTTTTTAAGGATATCGAAAATGAAATGTGACAAATTTGAGTGATTTTAAAAATTTAATTTTGAACCCGAAAATCTAGAAATCCAGTTATAATATCAACTTTGGATTATTTTTTTTGACGAATGTATGACTTTTTTATAATTTTTGACCATGAGGTGTTTCCGGGTTTTGTAATTTTGGCGTCTAGAAGCTGTTTATAGTTAATTTCTTCAAAAAATCCTACAATTTTTCGAAAATAACCAAACTAAAATGAAATGAAATATGCGATATTTGAAAATGTAAATTTGTACCCAAATACCTCGAAAAAACAATTGAAATAACGACTTTAGGAGTTTTTTTTATGGATGTCATTCAATTTAAAAAAAAATCCAAAAAACTCTAATATTTCAATGGAAGATTGTGGAAAACTTATCAAAGAAATGAGACCTGAAGTAACTTCAGGAGGCCGAAATGTATCTGAAAACGTCTTTGGTTAATTTTTGAACATGATCCAAATATTCCGAAATTTTCAAGTATTGAAAAAGTCTGGTTTTAAAAAAAATGCCTGAAAATCTTCAAAAAATTTTGGGATATAGATTTCGACGTGCTGATTCCAAAAATATAGCATTCTTATAGCCTCGGGGCCAGATGTTAGAAATATTCGGTTTGACATTTAATTTAAAAAAAAAATCCAAAAAACTGGAATTTTTCAATGGGAAATTCTTTCAAAAACTGCTTCAATTTTTTAAGGATTACGAAAATGAAATGTGACAAATTTGAGAGATTTTAAAAATTTAATTTTGAACCCGAAAATCTGGAAATCCAGTTATAACATCAACTTTGGATTATTTTTTCTGACGAATGTATGATTTTTTTTTCATAATTTTTGACCATGAGGTTGCTCCGGGTTTTGTAATTTTGACTTCTAGAAGCTGTTTATAGTTCATTTCTTCAAAAATTCCTACAATTTTTCGAAAATAACCAAACTAAAATGAAATGAAACATGAGATATTTGAAAATGTAAATTTGTACCCAAATACCTCGAAAAACCAATTGAAATAACGACTTTAGAGTTTTTTTGTTTTTTTGATGGATGTCATTCACGTTTCAATTTAAAAAAAATCCAAAAAACTCTCATATTTCAATGGGAGATTGTGGAAAACTAATCAAAGAAATGAGACCTAAAGTAAATTCGGGAGGCCGAAATGTATCTGAAAACGTCTTTGGTTAATTTTTGAACATGATCCAAATGTTCAGAAATTTTCAAGTATTGAAAAAATCTGGTTTTAAAAAAATTGCTTGAAAATCTTCAAAAAATTTTGGGATACAGATTTCGACGTGCTGATTCCAAAAATATAACATTCTTATGGCCTCGGTGCCAGATTTTAGAAATACCTAAATGTACTCGTATTCATGGCATTTAAACTAACTTTAGATAACGATCGATTTAGAAAGGAAGGACCTTGAAAATTATCATCAGTAAACTTAATACCAACAATTTTACGGCGTAGAAGCACAAAATCAGTTGGTCCACTTTCAAATTTTAGGGGTGGGCGCACCTTCAGAGGCGTCCGTCTTCGTTTCTCTGTCATAGTGAACTTTTTTTAACGTAAGGGTACCCGTTTAGATTAGTGCCTAATACATAGATTTATTTACATTATTCACTTAAGTTTATGTTTCGCTGTTATTGTTTGCTATTTAAAAAAAAAACAAAATAAATTTTAAAAAATCACCCCCCTTCTGAAGTGTGCATGTTACGCTACTGAATGACAGTCCGTTGTCAGATTCTGATGTCTCACCATGTTGAACTTAAAATGATCCATCTCTAGTGTACGAATCCGCTTTCAGTTTTTTTGCTAAACGTTTAAATTTTTGCAAGGTGTAATAACGTTTTATTACAAACACGGATTGTGCGTTTTCGTGGCGCATTGGATGTATCGGTGACAACGACGACCCTGCGATTGTGGTTCGATGCCAAACTTGGCCCTTACCTTTTTTTTTCTTACATTAGTATAACGCTGTGACTACTTTTCTTTTGCGCTATATTTAGAATTATTCATGTTGATGACGTCATCACAAATTTGTTGTAATTATAACACTATCGTCAAAATTCGGAAAATTTAAAACTTCAATTTTTTTCTCATTGTAATTGTTCATGTGAATATTTATCTGCAATACAGGATTTGCGCCGTCAGTGAATTAGGCCGGCTAGCTGGTTTCCTCCTTTGCAAAGAAGCTATCATTGGCTCAAATAGATTCTCACGAGGAAGCGCATGTCACTTTTGTCGCTATGCGCCCCCACGTTGGGTAGTTGTTTTCACTTAGATCAATTTGTTGGCATGTTTGGGTTAACACAAACTAACTTTTTTATTAAAGAAAGTAAATCTAAATCTAAATAAAAGGAAAAAATGCATACAGGTAGCAGAGCAAAATTAATTAACACTGAAATAAACTTAATAGAACTAGTGGAAAAAACGAAGCGACAGTGAACAGAAATAGAAAAAAGAAAGGAACGAAGTTAACAATAAAGAAAGGATATCTATTGGAACAACCGTAAATGGATAGACAAAAACAATAGAGGAAAAATTAAATTAATATAAGTAGGTATGATATTTAAAGTGGATTTTACACAAATACAAAAATAAAGAAGTAGGGCTTCAATTACCACGAAAATCATCCAGATCTTTGTGGCAACGATTTACTGAAAATCTCCTTCCTAGAATCGAAGTGTTACTGTTATGGACAATGAAATCTATTTTTATGAAAAAACTTTTGGAATTATTCTTAAAGTAAGTAACTTAGAAGACAAGAACTATGTAGGATCATACTTAAGTATCATAAATTTTTTAAATATTTTGCAATACTGAAGACAGGAATGAGACGAAAATCTAAAGGAAGAAAAGAACAGAGGTGAACATAGAAAGAGAAAGTATGAGTTTCAGAAAAAAGGCAGAATATCTTAAAAATAATAACTGAAGAATGTACAGTATACAAGTAAGTCTAACGGGTAAAATAAATCTACCACTTAAGTGTGTAATTTTAATGTAGGTACAGATTTTTTACAAAAATACAACAAAGTTAAGATTCGAACAAAATACTGAACATTATAACGAAGCGAGAAACAAAAGCGTTAAGTTTTTACAATTAAAAAGCCAGTTTGTACTTTACATCTGATAAAGTTTCGTTTCTAAAGTAATGACTTTTTTGTGAGTGCTACTGATAGGAAGTCCATTAAGAAGAGAATAAAACTGCTTCGCTGTTGTAATATTACATTTATACATAAAATACTTTCTAAAAACATTTCGCGCTATTTCAGTCAGAAGAGGTACACGTGGATGATTTTGCAACCTTTTTAGAGTCTCGTCAGATAGTTTTCCAGATTTAGCAAGTTTTGACAATAATTTATGTACTTCAGAGCACGCAAAATAGTCTAAAAGACCATTAGTGTTGTAAAAATTACATCTATCAGGTTTAAGTTCTAGATTCGGAATGACATAAAAAATAAAAAACAACACTAAATTTTCAAACTGGTAGGTCCACCGCGGAAATAAATCCAAACCATAATGTATCCTCGAACGGTGGTTCCATAAAATTTTATTATCACGTTTTTCTATATCATCTTCAAGATCCATGTGCAAAAGAAGCTTAAATAAATCGTTGTAACCATATTTCGAAAAAACCGTTTCCAGGGTTGTGGTTTCAATTTTCAAACCGTGTAATATTAAGTAGATGAATAATTCGGTTGTTATTGATTCACTGTTCGCTTCAGATATACAATAAAAAAGTGTGTCACTCTTTAGGGTACTAATAAAATCAATGACACTTTGACGCACCATTGCATTTTTTTCAAGAAGAAGAATTAATTTTCGCAGACTAAGATTTGTGCTAAACACTTCCTCGTATGTGTATTTCCTATACTCACCAATGCAAGACGGCGGATATAAAGTAGAACTGTAAAACACCAAGTTTTCGAAAATATCAGATATAAGCGTGTTGCACTTTTCTACAAGAATTTCCAAATAATCACTGTCTGGAGCCAACAAATCATACAAAAGTTTAGCAAAATCAACTTTTTCTGTCTCGTTTACCAAAATATCCATGCCACGTTCAAGGATTGTGTGGAACATGGGTGATTTTTGCTTCGCAAGTATTAACAAAACTTTAAACATGATATCACAAGGTATATGTTCATCAAACGTGTATAAAAATAAAAGTTCTTGAATGAAAGCAGGTTGTCCATGTATTACAGCACTCTCAAACACATTATGTCCGGCTGCCGATTCGCTAAATGGATCAGCACCATAACACAGCAGAGTAGTTATAATTTCGTCGTTATTTTGTTTACTGGAATTAAAAAGTGCCTTTTGTAACGCCGTAATACCATATCGGCTTTCCAAGTTCACGTCCGCTCCTTTGTCCAGCAAAACTTTTGTTATTCTGGATGAAAATTTAACCGCTTGGTGTAGATAAGGCTTCTTTGGATCTTTCTCTTTCAGCGAAACACCTCTTTCAATTAACAGCAGTGCGTAGTACTCATCTTCTTTGTTATAGTGGTCAAGTGCGTACCTTAATGCTGTTTCACCAAGGGTGCTGCGAACCTCTAGATCGTCTTTGTCGTGGAACTGTAACAGATACTCGAAGATCGACCACCTGGAATAAAGATTACTCTAAAGTATATTTGTAAAAAAAAACTGTACGTTACCGATTGCGTAGAACCGATTCTTGAAGCAACGTAAAACCTGCTTCGTTTCGTTTTCTGATTAACGATTTTGAAAAAAGGTCTTTTACTCTGTCCAGATAACCATGTCTGATGGCAATTGTTATGTTTTCTATGAGAGGACAAGATTTTCGTGGAAATACGTAATTTCGCAGACGCTTCATTGCCGCACATTCTAAAAACGTGGACGTGTTGTTTCCTGTACCATATAATGTTAACCAGATTGATCACACTGCGCGTTTTTGTGTAAATGCAGGCTCTCTACATCCTGCGCACGACTGACTTATGTTCTATTTTTAAAAGTTTTCGTGGAAACTGAGGTTTATTACTCTTGTAATCAGTGGCGGCTGGTGGGTCAAAATTTCGGGTCGGCCAAATATTTTGAGTCTACACCTTGGTGTTATATATTTTCGTAATGTATGGCTGCTACTCATTAACCACTGACATTTTACGTGCCAGGATGTACAAAACATCTCAAATGTTTCGACCTGTTAAAATAATTTTTTATAGGAAATTGACTATGTCAGTTTGATTCCAAATACTATTAATCCTTAATTCTACTTGTTCTGCTTTATCATTAATTGAGAACCACCGAAAACATTATTTTTACTGAGTTCCGCGTCGACCGGCGGCTATACGGCTTGCCGACCCCGGACATCCACAATTAAATAGTAATAATTAAATAATGACATGCAGTTAAAAAATATAAAAAAAGTAATAATAAAAGTACCAACTGTTAACTATCTTCATTTACATTTATTTATTTTTAATGTATATGACAAATTGTCAAATAAATTAATTGAATAATTGAAAAATTAAAATGATTTAAAACTTTAAATTCGTTTCTGAAATATCTGAAAACGCTTAGATGCTAAAAATACAGAAAAAGCGCATTTATGGTGTAGCTAAGTTATGTACGAAAAATAAAATTTTAGATAATTTAATGTAATTTTTTTCGTTTATTATTCATAGACAGAAAAATGTATTAAATCGACAATTATTATTTAAAAAAAAATAGTATGCACTGAAGAACATCGAAGCCGTTATTGTTTTGTAATTTGGTTAGCTATCTTAAATATTAAGCGTTTTAAAAACTAAATTCGCGTTGCTGGGTACGGCGAAGGAGGATTTCGCCGGACCTGGCACAACATACGTTCCGCCAGGTCTTTGTCTACTACAGTGTACTAGACAAAGAGAACGATGAAACCGTAAGCTGCTACGAAGTCGAAACATCGAGCATAATGCATTCCTGGGTACGGCTTGCCGAAATCTCGCCGGCAAAGCGTGTTTATCAGCATTTAAAATTAGCAACAAATGCTTTATTTTGTACCTACAACATAATAAAATATATTTTTAATATATATGATCTATCCTAACGTACATTCAAACTTTATTTCTTTTTTTATTTTCTAATTTCAACGCTTACTAAGTATTTTAAAATGACTGGTACGGCGTGGCCGACCCTGCCGCCCCTGACCAGCCGCCCCTGCTTGTAATATTTATTTTATTCATTAGCGCGAATGAGTCAACAGAGGACTGTTTGTTGCTTTTTCTTTATGTATCTGATTAATTGTTTGATTTCTGAACCTGAAGCTAAAAAAGGACACTATACTTCGTTTAGAACGGATGGAGTTGTAGAGTGCGTAATCATGGCATGATCTTTAAAAATCCGGATTAAGTTGAATTGGTCACGACCGTTTTCACATAGGTCAATAAATTGTACCTGTTCTTTTTGTTTAGGTCAATTTGACCACTCAAGTAAGGTTAGAATTTAGAATGCGCGGCAGTTTCTTGGGTTTCTTATGGGAGCTTGATTTTACAGACAAAATACAGGGCACAGGTAGAAATCTTAACTAGTTCTTGCGGCAAGCGATAAAGGCTGTACAATTGTCTTCCTGTTACTAAAGGTTTAAATATATAAAATGCCCCTGTTAAAGAAATATCGCAAATTAAAAACAACGATGTTCATCAAAGTAACGTATATCGTTTCTAATGCCTTGCGCATGAGTGAAACGGAAAATCCAGAACTACGCCGGACAGAAAAAGAACGCGAATATTTTGCGGGGCTAGTGACGTTTAGATGGTGAAAATCCCCAAAATGTGACAGTTGATTTCGTATTTTCATCACAACAAACAATCATAATCACAATTATTGAATGATATATTAATATTAGTTCTGTGATATTGGTTCATATTAGGTTGTATATGTCTGTGGACTTGTTTTTTTGTATTTGTTATTAATAATGACAGAAAGACATGTGTTAACAATAGGGGCAATTACCAATTTTTTTTTGTTGACGATCAGAGATGCATTGTGAACGGAGAGAATTCTTTGCAGTCAAATAATGTAATGAAAGTCAATTGGTATACTGAATTAAATGTGCTTGAAGAGTTTATTCGAGCTAGAATGCGAAATAGCCAGGTATAAGGTTATGGTAAGTTAATGTATAGTGATAAATTCTGTATCAAGTACAATTATGACGTATTTTGTTTTATTATGCATAGATATTCCTTAAGAGAGGCAACATGTGAAACCCCAAGAGGTGCATTTGTATGTCACCATGTGGCTACACTTGCCTTACACGGACGTTATAATTTAATTTGGACCAATAATTTGCGTTCTTGGGACGTACATCTAAAGAAAAGTGAATCAGCTGAGGTCAGAGCTGTTGTCTCTGAAAATTCTTTTAATCCTCAAGTCAGCCTAAAAACAGCTAATGTTGAGGTACAACTTCATGAAAGCTTACAACAAACTGATGGGAGCGAAGCACTGTGTTGGCTATTGGGCCCTGAACCACAAAGATCTTAAGAAAGTCTACTTCACAGTGTCCGAGGACTATTTAAATGGCCCATCAAGAAAGTAGTTTGTGGGTCAGTTCTTCACCAAAAGTGAATCAGATTTTGCATTAGGAAGTGTAATTTTTTATTGTAGAATACTTTTTTTTTTGTTGTGAAATAAATCGTTCTTTAAATTGTGATTTTTTAAATGGGTGTTTCAGACCAAATTCGTACTAAAATGAAAGTCATTTTTACTTGTACATGAAAGGTTTAGTCAGGAATGCTAAGTAAGAACTAGACTTAAGGGCACTCGCTAGACGAGGTATAACATTTTTTTGGTTTTTTGTATGAAAAAATGATATTAATATAGATGTATCATACATCAAACTGCAGCTTTTTTCATATTCTAGAGCGCAGAGACCAGTTCAATCAATTAAAAACATATGGCTGAGAAATATCGTAAAAAAAGCACCATTGTATGTTTTCTTTTCAAGTTTTTTGAGTCATAACCATCATAGAATCGCTTGAAAATTCGCACATAGATAAAACATCACTTTTTACAGCGCGCAGAGTCATTAAATGTTTGTTAGTGGTACAATTTGTTTAAATAATAATGTGTTTATTAAAATCAAAATATACCACAAATTAATGCAAAATACGTAGAATAATTTTAACAGGAATATCAGAGGAAAATTAATGATCTATTGGTTAGCAGAGTTTTTAACAAAAACTAACAATTATGGAAAAAAATGGGTATCAATTCGACAGAATTTGAGCAGTTAGTTCAGTACTTTGCCTGCTCTACCATAAGCTGATTGTTAGCGTTCTCGGCTGATTTTTCTAATTTATGGCAAGGAACTCAGTTTTATAACAAGCCGCCAGGACCGGCCGTAGTAATCTATTGTTAAGGAAATTAAATTTACGCAATGAGGTACTATCATAAAACCTAATTAAAACTGGGGAACTATAATATTTTAACTCCACTCAGGATCCTGAATTCAATACACATGATTACTAAAAATTCATTGTAATATTATTGTTAATACATATATATTTTGCTTTCTTAATTAATAAAACTAATAAACATATTTATAATAATAATAAAAAATATATGAAATACAGCTTTTGTTTAACACGTATAAGTAGCTAAGTGTATCTACTACTTATCCCAGAAATGAGGTGTTTTAAAAAAGCCCTACGCCCAGTAACTCCTCCCTTCATTGTTTACTCAAAAAAAGTGCTCGTATATGTTTTCATTTGCCGAGAGATCATTTTCAAAATATATTTATAATAAAAATATGCAAGTCTTGGTGATGAAAAATGTACTCCTAATAAATTATTAAAGTACAAAAAAAATCTCTCGCAAAGGCAGGTTCCTCCTTCTTCTTGAATCAATTATTTCGGGAAATAATGCGCCAAAGTAAAATCTGCCAAGTTTATCTGCCATCTTTTTACATATATTTCTTCGTCTTTATAAATTTTTTCTATATTTATTCCTTTGGGTGTCCATACAACAAAATAAACTGGTCAAATACCCGTAGCAAGCATTTGTCCCTGGACTTGAAAGTAGTAATGATGATTTTTACTTCCCGAGCGTAGGCAAAGGAAGTATTGTAATCGAGTCCGTCGGCCGACTCTCTACTTTTACGTTTTCTCGATCTTTCATGACCCCTAGAAGACGAAGAAATAGGTCTCCCATTTCCGTCTGTCTGTCCGTCTGTCCGTCTGTCCGTCCGTCTGTCCGTCCGTCTGTCCGTCTGTCCGTCTGTTGTCCCGGATTTTTATTAGACAGATAATCTCCGAAAGTACTCGACCGATTGTTGTGAAATTTTGTACTTATATTAAGAATATCATGTAGATGGTAAAACGCTAACCAAAATTTGTCTAATCATCCCCACCACTAAAGCGATGACGTCACTTCAAAATTGTACATAGTAAATGGGTTTTCAATTGTATAAAATAACATAGTCCTACACATGTAGTTTACAACTCTGAATCGACTTTTCACCCGAAACGTCCAGATTTTTGGAAAAAAAATCAAAATTATAAAACAACATTTTGAAATTTAATTTTTAATCTGCTAACCAGAATGCTTTGAAATCTTGCAGATGTTTTAAGGTCATAAAGAGCATAATAAATGTTTAGTCAAAATATATTTGCTTATCCCCTCCAAAAACTTGATGACGTCAGCTCGAAAGTTTGCCGAATAAATCTTATCTAAAATGTACAAAATATGATGAGCCTGTACTTGTCATTTATCACTCCATTCATATTTTTTGGATTTGCATATACAGAGTGACTCAAAAAAATTAATGAATGCGCAAATATATTTTATTGATTTAATCAGGAACTACAAAACGGAATGCTCTGACATCTTGCAGATGTTTTAAGGTTATAAAGAGCATAATAAATGTTTAGTCAAAATATATTTGCTTATCCCCTCCAAAAACTTGATGACGTCAGCTCGAAAGTTTGCCGAATAAATCATATCTAAAATGTACAAAATATGATGAGCCTGTACTTGTCATTTATCACTCCATTCATATTTTTTGGATTTGCATATACAGAGTGACTCAAAAAAATTAATGAATGCGTAAATATATTTTATTGATTTAATCAGGAACTACAAAACGGAATGCTCTGACATCTTGCAGATGTTTTAAGGTTATAAAGAGCATAATAAATATTTAGTCAAAATATATTTGCTTATCCCCTCCAAAAACTTGATGACGTCAGCTCGAAAATTTGTCGAATAAATCATATCTAAAATGCACAAAATATGATCAGTCTGTACTTGTGATCTATCACTCCATTCATATTTTTTGGATTTGCATATACAGGGTGATTCAAGAAAATAAATGAAAGCGTAAATTTATTTTACTGATTTACTCAGGAACTACAAAACCGAATGCTTCGAAATCTTGAAGATATTTTAAAATTATCATAAGCATGGTAAATTTTTGATCAAAACGTATTTGGTCGTCCCCCCTAAAAAATTTATGACGTCACCACAAAGTTTTGCTGAATAAATCCTATCTAAAATGTACAAAATATGGTGAGTCTCTTCTTGTAATTTGTCATTCCATTCAAATTTTTTCGATTTGCATATACAGGGTGACTCAAACAAATTAATGAATGCGTAAATTTATTTTATTGATTTAATCAGGAACTACAAAACCGAATGCTTTGAAATCTTGCAGATGTTTTAAGGTTATAAAGAGCATAATAAATTTTTAGTCAAAATATATTTGGTTATCTTCTACAAAAAACTGATGACGTCAGCTCAAAAGTTTGCCGAATAAATCGTATCTAAAATGTACAAAATATGATGAGTCTGTACTTGTGATTTATCATTCCATTCATATTTTTGGATTTGCATATGCAGGGTGACTCAAAAAAATTAATGAAGGCGTGAATTTATTTTATCGATTTAATCAGGAATTACAAAACCGAATGCTTTGAAATCTTGGGAATATTCTAAAGTTATTATAAGCATGGTAAACTTTTGTTCAAAATGTATTTGTTCATCCCTCCTAAAAAAATTGATGACGTCACCCTTAAATTTTGCTGAATCAATCCTATCTAAAATGCAAAAAATATGATGGGTTTGTACTTGTGATTTATCATTCCATTCATATTTTTTAGATTTTCTTAAGAGGTGGTTCAAAAAAATTAATGAAGTCAATTTATTTTATTGATTAAATTAAAGGCAACACTTATTATTAGTATTACACCCCAACCAACCCAATTTGGTAGACAAAAAATTTGTTAAAGGAAAAACTCGGTTGAAACATAAGGGTAGCATGCTTATTTACATCGACTTTAACATTACAGACCTGCATTTGTTTTATGCGTTCACTTGGTTCCGCGAATGTGAAATAGACATGTTTATAATCAACCAATTGTGAATTTCACCGTCAAGAATTAAAATAAAACCCAATGTTTTATATAATAAGCGGAAGTCGAAGCAATAAAACCGATGGTCGTTTTGTTTACAGTTTCTCTGTTTGACTCTCAAGTATGCTGTTACGCCTGTCATCTTAAATTAAGAATGTTTATACATACACGATTTTCAGCTGCCTGGGATACGTATACGTGAGTAAATTGTTTCGTTATTTTATTGATTATTACAAATCAATATTCAAAACGACCCAATTCATTTTCCCGAAAATTTGAGAATATAATAATTTTATTCTTAGTATTACACTACATCTATCCCAAACTGATATACGTGTCCTTGCAAAAATGTTGATGACGTCATCGCATTTTTTTTTTAAATTCCCACTACAAAAATGTAATGAGAAAAAACACAATAGGCATGCAGTCGTCAAGTTTCCGACAGCGAGGGAAGTACTGTCTAAACTCTTTAGACCAATTTTTTTTTTAGTTTCAATTCTCTGTCTGTCAATGTACAAAATTTGATTATTTTTTTTCTAACCGCTTCTTCGGGAAACAAATCTTGCGATTTTGAAGGGCATTTAATTTCGACTAATGCACTCCTATCCTCTAGAACCATGTCTGGACTAGCAGCCAAATAAGGAAATCGTTTTAAAATAAACAAGCCACACCGTGCAGTTTTTATATTTTTATTTATTTCAAAACACTTGACAGCTTTTTCCTCACTTTGCTGTCCATAGTATGTATGACTATGAAAAATGTACTGTACAACAGAGACTCCACAGTTTTAGCTATTGCTGTAGTCAGTCTAAGTTTGTAAATACGTCCAAAATTTGAAGCCGTAACTCTAATTTCTCTTTCTTTTGCCCAAATGTGCCTGTTGCCTAGTGTCTATTTCAGTTTGGTCTAAATTCAAAGATAATTTTCTCAAAAAAATCTCTTTGGCTGTCACAAATGTTTCTACATCCATGACAGGATTTTCTAAAAAATATTTAAACCATAATCGCAGTCGGAACCAGCATACGTAAATTTTTTTACGACATATTTTTTTTAGGAATACTTTGTCTAAGACGAGCTTGTTTTATAGAGGAACAATATTTTTTTGTTATTAAACCAGGACCGTTTTAATCACAATATATTTACTTATCCCCTCTAAAAACTTGATGACGTCACCTCAAAATTTTGCTGAATAAATCCAATCTAAATTGTATAAAATATGATGAGTCTCTTCTTGTGATTTATCATTCCATTCTAGATTTTTGGATTTGCATAAACAGGATGACCCCAAAAATTAATGAATGCGTAAATTTATTTTATTGATTTAATCAGGAACTACAGAACCCAATGCTTTGAAATCTTGCAAATGTTTTAAGGTTATAAAGAGCATAATAAATGTTTAGTCAAAATATATTTGCTTATCCCCTCCAAAAACTTGATGACGTCAGCTCAAAAGTTTGCCGTATAATCCTATTTAAAATTTACAAAATATGATGAGTCTCTTCTTGTAATTTATCATTCCATTCATATTTTTTGGATTCGGATATACAGGGTGACTCAAAAAATTTAATGAATGCGCAAATTTATTTCATTGATTTAATCAGGAACTACAAAACCGAATGCTTTGAAATCTAATGTGAAAAAAAAACATAATAGGCATGCAGTCGTCACGTTTTTGTGATAGCGAGGGAAGTACTGTCTAAACTCTTTAGACCAATTTTTTTGATTTTCCCATTTTTCCATTTCTCAATTTTTCAATGTTTCAGTTTGGTATTTTTTCATTGTTTCGATTCTTTAATTTTTCTTCCATTTTTAGGTTTTTCAATATTTCAGCTTTGGAATTTTGCAATACTATTTCGTTTCTTCAATTTTTCAAATTTTTGATATTGTGTTTTCTCGGTTTTTAAATTTTTCGATATTTTAATTTTTCAGTTTTTAAAGTTTTAGGTTTTTGGATTTCTCATTATCTCGACTTCTCGATTTTTCAGTTCCATGATTTTTCAATTTGTCGAATTTTTAAATTTTAGATTTTTTGTTCTCGATCATTCAATTTTCTGAGTTTTCAGGCGTAGATTTTTGTTGTTCAATTCTTGGATTTTTAAAATTTTTGTTTTTTAAATTTTCCTATTTATCAACTTACTGGGATTTCAATGTTTTGATTTTTTGATTGTTCAATTTCTCGATTTTTTGAATTTTTAGTTTTTTATACGATGTTTTTTTTCAAAAATTTTCAGTTTTTCAATTTATTAACTTTACGATATTTCAGTTTTACAATTTTTAAATTTTTTTATTTTTCGGTTTTCAAATTTTGACGTTTCTAAATTTTTCAATTTTTCAATTTTTCGATTAACTGATTTTTTGATTTTCCAATTTCTCTATTTCTTGATTTTTCAGTTCTTTCTTCAATTGTGATTTTTCAATTTTTCGATTTCTGGATTTTTCAATGTTTCAGTTTTGGATTTTTTCACTTTTCCAATTCTTCAATTTTCTTTCCATTTTTCAGTTTTTGAAGATTTCAGTTTTGAATTTTTTCACTTTTTCGATTTTTCAATTTTCCTTCCATTTTTCAGTTTTTCAGTATTTCAGTTCTGAGATTTTGCAATGTTTCGGTTCTTCAATTTTTCCATTTTTTGATGTTTCGATTTCTCGGTTTTTCAATTTTTCGATAGGTATTTTAATTTTTCAATTTTTAAGTTCTAGATTTTCCGTTAATTTTATTGTTTTCCTTGATGTTTTGATTTCTCGATTATTCGATTTTTCAAGTTCGGTTTAAATTTTTTGGTTTTCCAATTCTTCGATTTTTAAATTGTTTAATTTTTAGATTGTTCAATTTCTCGATTTATAGATTTTTCAATTTTTCGGTTTACCGATTTTTTTCATTTAAAATGTTTCAATTTTTCAATTATTAAGTTTTCGATTTTTCAATTTTGGTGTAATTTGAAAACGGTATTAATAATACATTTAGGCGAATAAACTAATAGACGGGCTTGATAATCCTTGTTTGTTCTACAGTGTCTAAATTGTGTTTGAATAATATAATAATTATCTCGAATAGTAAAATTAATATGTCAAAAGAATACGAGAAATGATTATTCTGTGCTGAAGGTATGTTGTGGACCGCCTGTCATAAATTATCGTTATTCTGCATTATCGGCTTACCATGCTTTTATGACCCACGTCCGGTAGTCCCATCGCGTCAGGTAGATTTAAAGAAGAATTGCTGGTTGCGTTTAAGGCAAGAAATGGCGCCCAATTCAAACTTGTCTCTCGTCTAGCGTTCCCCCTTAAAGTGTGCACTCTGACGAGGAAAGTATCAGTCATGTTTTCTCGTGTTCATAAAGCAATCGGCTATTAGTGTCTTTTACTATATAATATTATTTCAAAAGCTTAAACTTCTTAATCTGACACTCTAAAAAAATTACTACATTGAGGTATTCCGCAAAGTTTAGTTGTGGAATTTATTAAAAATTCCACTAATCAGAAGCCAGAAGGACTTTTTAGACAACTGGATGGATGACTAACCTAAAAATTTGTGTGACTATTTCAAAGTCACTGTTGTAGTTTTTGGCAACAAATTATAACGAGTGACAAATTTTGAAACAGCATTTGACCAATAAGTGTCCTCCACTGGAAAGAACATTTTTACAGATTATTCTTTAAGTACTAAGGCATTCTGTTAGCTATATTATTAAGGAGTGTGATACAAATATATTACTATTTTTTTCTGGAACTAAATTCCTCTACTCGATGTTACATATTTAAACACACAAAGAAAAGGGAAATTGTAAGTTATCACGATGGTGTGACAGTAAATTTAAATGTAAGAAAACGATATTCCTAAAGGAAAAGAAAATTTAGCTTTACCTAGAAATTGGAATTTGAAGAAAAACGAACTTTGAAAGAAAAAAATGCTTTGTACAGTTGCACAGGTTACGTTGTTAAAAGCTTGATAAAAAAAATTTTGGATGTTTCAGTTTTTAGAGTTTGCAATTGTTCGATTTGGAATTTCACGAGTTTTCAATCTCTAATTTTTCAATTTTTAAATTTTTGAGTTTTTCATTTCTTCAATTTTTCGATTTGCAACTTATCGTTTCAGTTTTTTATTTTCTTTATTTTGACAATTTTTCGATTTTCCAATTTTCCACTATTATAATTTTTGTTTTTTCAATTTAATTTTTTTTCATTTATTCGATTTGCGATTATTCAGTTTTTATTTTTTATGTTTCTTCAGTTTTTACAATTATTATTTTTACATTTTCTGGATTCTTCAGCTATAATTTTCTATTTATTCAATTCCATTTTTTTCAATTTTCCGAGTGACAGTTTTTTTTTTGTTTCTTTAGTTTTACCAGTTTTTTTTCGAGTTTTCATTTTTAAGTGTTTCAGTTTTCCAACTTTTCAACTTTTTTCGGATATTTCGGTTTTTAGATTTTGCAATTTTTCGATTTTCCAATGTTCCGTTTTTATAATTCCCTGTTTTTTCAATTTTAATTTTGTCATTTATCGATTTGCGATTATACAATTTTTCATTCTTTTGTTCTTTCAAGTTTTAGATTTTGCAATTTTTCCGGTTAAAATTTCTCCAGTTTTCAATTTTCTTTTGATTCTTTAAATTTTCATTTGTTCAAATTTTCGATTTTCTATTTTTGGTTTCGGTTTTTCATTTTCTTTATTTTTACAATTTCTCGATTCTTTAATTATAATTTTCTGTTTTTTCAACTTCAAGTTTTTCAATTTTTCAATTTACAAATTTTTTTTTTTTGTTTCCTCAATTTCAGGAGGGTTTTTTCGACTTTTCATTTTTAACTTTTGGATGTTTCAGTTTGCAATGTCACGAATTTTCAATTTTTAGATTTTTCAATTTTTCATTTCTTCAATTTCTCGATTTATAACTTTTCGTTTCGGTTTTTCATTTTCTTTATTTCAACGATTTTTCGATTTTCCAATGTTCCGACTTTATAATTTTTTGTTATGCGTGTTTCAAGTGAGTTTTTCCATAAGAAAATTTTACGATTATCTCGGTAACATTATATCAAGGACACAATTGGCAGTAATATGTGTGGACTGTTGAACAGGTAATAAAGTGATTATAGCATCATCAACTTTTTAACAAGGACAAGGAAAACGACAAAAAACACAAACAGGACAACAAGAAATCGACAATAAAAGGCAACAGAACAACCAGATTAAAAAGAGGCGACAAAAAACCGATAAACAGTGTACAAAATTCAATAAAAAGTCACAAAAAGCGACTACAAAAAAATCTAGAAAACACGCTGTAAAAAACGCGACAAAAAAGTGCAAAAAGAGCAGGCTCCAATAAAAAAACGATGAAAAAAGTATTAAAAAAACTACAACAAAAAAATGCATTAAAAAAGGCTCAAAAAACCCGCAACGATATAAGCAACAAAAAAGACGAAAAAAAGCGACAGACAAAGGCGGAAAAAGTGGATAAAAAAAGTGACAAAAAAGAGGCGAAAAAAATCAACAACAAAAAAAAGCGACAAGAAAGTGTGACAAAAATAGACGACACAAAAAGACGACAAGAAGGTGACAAAAAAAGACATGAAAAAAGTGGCCAAGAAAAAACAAACTTAGAAGTAAAACAGTAACAAAAAAGAAGTTAAAAAAAAGAGATAAAAAACCAAACGAGACAAAAAACGGAAAAGGGCGATAAAAAGCGACAAAAGAAGAGGCGATAAAAAACGACAAAAAAAGAGACGAAACAAAATTGACGAAGAAAGGAAAGGACAAATGCGAAAAAATGAGAGAAAAATGCCCAAAAACAGAAGGGGGTTCCTAAAAAAACGAAAAAAGGGGCCACAAAAAAAAAGGGAACAAAAAACCACTATAAGTGACGCTTAAAAATATTAATGCACTTCTAAACTAGAAGTATAGATTATAGATTCATAATATTTTATATATAGTTTAGATAGGTTCTTCGGCAAAATTTTGAGATGAAGGGATAAACGGATAAATTTTGAGTAACGATTTACAATGTTTACAATTTTTTTAAATCTGTTGAGCAACAAGAATTTACATGAAGTGAAATTAGATAATAAAATTAAAGTCAATGATTAAATCAAAATGATATCATCAAATCAACAAATCCACAAAATCAAAGCAATAATTCGAGAATAAATGTTCAAATTCAAGTTGTAAGGAAATAACACATTAATATCGTACAAAATAAGCAGAATACCTACATCTCCCATTTCTAGTTCACCATGATATTAATTTAACTGATGATAATTTTCAAGGTCCTTTCTCCCAAAATGAAAGTTTTAGTTTAAATACCATAAACAAATATTTTTATTTTCAATCTTAAGTGAAAAGTTATGAAGTGTGCAGAATGTATTAATAATAATAACTTAGGTAAAAACATCAGAATTCCAGAATATTTATATACATCAACAATAGTGATTACATCTAGTGAACAAATTCCGCTGACAACATAAATGACCTTGTATAGTTTTTTTTTGCGTGTTGCTTTTTTCTGTACTACACAATATACGGTCTGCATTTTCTTTTTTTCGCTTAATTTCCTTTCGTCACAAATGACATTCGCCTTTTATGAACATAAATTCTTGTAAATAAACCCGTCTCTCTCAGTATGGCCTATAATACATGACGTTTTTTGTCACTAAATGATTTCTGTGCCTTTATCAACTGATATTTAATTTTTCGGAAAATTAATTTTCTGATGAAAATTCAATTAACAGTAGTTCTGCAGTCCATGTCGCATGTCCTACAATTTTGACAAGAAACTGACAAGTGACAACTGTCAAACCATTGTAATGTTATTATTATCGAAATAGAAATAAATGAAGGAAATCAGCGAGATTTATTAATCAGCATTAGTCGGAATAAGTAGATTTTGTATCGTCAGTAAGTCATTATCGCTTTTTTTTCATATGAATATAACCTCAATTTTAGGTATTTGCATAACAATTTTATTAATACAACATTATTGCCTCAACCATGACAGTAAGTAAGAGTTTTCGTTTATATTTACCGAATTTCCCATCAAATTTTCACTACATGTGAGGAGTCACTATTAAACATGAAGAAAGTGGACCATTTTTATTGTGTTACATCAAAGCTACGAAAACTAAAATGTAAAAGTTGCAATTTTAACACACAACTCCTCACTCATCTTCGGAATCATTCTCATAAACCGAATGTACAAACCAAACCCGTTATTGTCTGTAAATGTAAGAAATGTCACTTTTCAACATACTCGAAACTTTTGTGTCTGAAACATATACTCCGCTGTAAATGTAAAAGAAAATTTCCTAGACCTGAAATAAAACATGAACTGATAATCAAAGCACACCACGAGGAAACTGAAAGCGAAATAGATCCGTTAGTTGACTACAATCAGTTACTTTGTGAACCAGAGCACAACGACCCAATCGAACAAAGTAACGTAAACTTCAATTTAATGCACCAAAGAAACACTCCCTTTGACCTGTTGAATTCCGGTCTCCCGCTACAAAAAGAGCGCTTCCACTGCGACCACTGTCCCTACAAAACGTCGCGTTTGTACAACTTCAAACGTCACGTGATCACCAACCACTCCCTAAGAACCTTCGAGTGTGAAGTGTGCAATATGAAATTCGAGAACAAAAGACTTCAAACCCAGCACATATTCCTCGAACACGCCACCACCTCAGAAAAGGTCCCGTGGCTCCAGTGTGAATATTGTTCTTTCAAAACCGTGTACAAGACTTCGCTCAAACATCACCACCTCAGAAAGCATACTCATTCAGAAGACATTACTTGGTATCAATGCGAAGATTGCTCCTATCGCGCGAAACGCGACTCGGATTTGAAGGAACACCACCTGAGGATACATGCGGATCCGGCGAATGTCGAATGGTTTCAGTGCGAATTGTGCCCATATAAAGCGAAAAAGAGGTGGCGATTGCAGGGACATGAAAGGCGAAGACACTCGAAAAAGGAGAAAACTAAATATTCGTTGGACATTGGTTCGTGGTTGCGTTGTGGTCAGTGTGAGTTTCAAACTACTCATAAGAATAGCATGAATAGGCACAAACGCGTTCACGCAGGTACCGATTTCGTGAATTGGTATTGTTGTCAGCAGTGCTCGTACCGGACTAAGTGGAAGACCAACTTGAAGACGCATGTGGAGAGAATGCACCAGGAGCAGAGTAACGAATCTTGCGTTCTTGATGTTCGTATAAAAGAGGATAATGTTATTATGTAGAGATATACAGATGCGGATTTTTTGCCCTCTTATTTATAACTATATAGTGTATAAATTACTTATGAGATGGATTAAATTATTTAAAACGTTTTTTAGGTCAGTTTTTCCTAATTGTACCTTTTACGTTGATAATTTTTATTTGTGACGCCGTGAATACTTGATTTGTGTGTTAGGAACTTTTTTAAAAAATTAATATCCCTCCCTACCTACCATCCCCATCACCTTGCTCATTGAGTTGGTTAAAATAAAATCTCAAACATCTAAATTCCTTCACATCCTCTATTTCTCTGTGTCCCCACTTCCAAACCCTTTGTTTTTATCTTCCACCTCTTCCGAAACACTAATTTCAAATCCCTTCTCATTTACCTTTCAAGATTTTTAATCATTTCTTCCGTCTTAGCTTTCACCACAATGTCAGCAGCATATGCAAAGACCCAAACCTTCTTTCTTCCTTCCAGCACTACCCGTCCTATCGCTAAACATTTCTTGAAGGTCTCCTATATAACAAGCGAATAGACTTGGGCTCAGCGGGCACCCCTGTTTTACCCCTTTCCCATTCATTCTTACATTGGTCGTTGTGTTTTTGTACAGTTTCTTAATTCTGTTTATTAGATGTTCACTTATCTTTTTCATTTTCAAATATTCCCACATCTTTTCTCTATCTAGTGCCAAATACGGTCTTTCAATCGACAAAATCAATAAACACGGTACCTCATTTCTTTCTTTCCCTATCCCATGGTGGAAAATATAGACATTATCCATTGTTCTATAGTTGTCTTGTCAGTCTTTTTTCTGTCTTGCTTCTAAACAAGGTAACAGAATGTATGGAAATCATTAAATATCTTGAGAACCAATTGTACAAATCACCTGAAATTAAAATAAGGTGGAGCACCGTTTTGTTGAAACCAAATAGTTTCTGTTGGTAACTCCGGATTTTGGTAACTGAGAAACAGTTGTCTAAGTCTAGGCATTATACGTTTCTGCAACAAAATCCTGTTGATAAAATTTCCATCTTGTTGTATTCTGTTTATAATAATTTCGGCAAATTCAACTCTACGACTAAAATCATCTTTGTTTAGCTCTTGTATCAAATGGATTTTGTATGAGTGAAACTTTTCCTTTTTCATTATTGTTTGAATTAATTTTCTACTAACATTGTGATTCAGCGCTATTTGTTGCACTGACGTGTTGGAATTTTCTGTTGCGTCTAAGAGGACATTAAAGGGCATTTTCATCATTTGTAGCAGTTTTTGGCATGCCAAGTTGTGGTGACCGAATTTGAATCAAATTTTCGCGCTGAAATTCATTAACAGCGGCGCGAAATCACATTTGAATAATTTGAATTTGAAAAAAAAAATCGTTAAACATAGGCAACTATGTGCACGTTAGAGCTTGGGGGTAGTTGGTAGTTCTGCTTGTTAGTTAGAGGTCGGTAGTGGTAGACAAGATCGCGGCATGGCGAAAAACGTATTGAAAGCGTTATTATTGTTTGGTTGGGTTGTGTCTGTGGGTGCATGGTAAAAGACGCTGTAAGTTAGCTAGGTTAAATTAGTAGGTTTGATAGTTAAGGGGGAACGCTAGACGAGAGACAAGTTTGAATTGGGCGCCATTTGTTGCCTTAAACGCAATCATCAATTCTTCTTTAAATCTACCTGACGCGCTGGGATATACGACTACCGGACGTAGGTCATAAAAGCGTCGTAAGCCGATAATGCAGAATAATCATTTCTCGTATTCTTTTGACATATTAATTTTAATATTCGAGATAATTATTATATTATTCAAACACAATTTAGACACTGTAGAACAAACAAGGATTATCAAGCCCGTCTATTAGTTTATTCGCCTAAATATATTATTAATACCGTTTTCAAATTACACCAAAATTGAAAAATTGAAAACTTAATAATTGAAAAATTGAAACATTTTAAATGAAAAAAATCGGTAAACCGAAAAATTGAAAAATCTATAAATCGAGAAATTGAACAATCTAAAAATTAAACAATTTAAAAATCGAAGAATTGGAAAACCAAAAAATCTAAACCGAGAACTTGAAAAATCGAATAATGGAGAAATCAAAACATCAAGGAAAACAATAAAATTAACGGAAAATCTAGAACTTAAAAATTGAAAAATTAAAATACCTATCGAAAAATTGAAAAACCGAGAAATCATCAAAAAATGGAAAAATTAAAGAACCGAAACATTGCAAAATCTCAGAACTGAAATACTGAAAAACTGAAAAATGGAAGGAAAATTGAAAAATCGAAAAAGTGAAAAAATTCAAAACTGAAACATTGAAAAATCCAGAAATCGAAAAATTGAAAAATCACAATTGAAGAAAGAATTGAAAAATCAAGAAATAGAGAAATGGGAAAATCAAAAAATCAGTTAATCGAAAAATTGAAAAATCGAAAAATTTAGAAACGTCAAAAATTGAAAACTGAAAAATAAAAAAATTTAAAAATCGTAAAACTGAAATATCGTAAAGTTAATAAATTGCAAAACTGAACATTTTTGAAAAAAAAAATCGTATCAAAAACTAAAAATTCAAAAAATCGAGAAATTGAGCAATCAAAAAATCAAAACATTGAAATCCCAGTAAGTTGATAAATAGGAAAATTTAAAAAACAAAAATTTTTAAAATCCAAGAATTGAACAACAAAAAAATCTAAGCCTGTTACTCAGAAAATTGAATAATCGAGAACAAAAAATCTAAAATTTAAAAATTCGACAAATTGAAAAATCATGGAACTGAAAAATCGAAAAGTCGAGATAGTGAGAAATCTAAAAACCTAAAACTTTAAAAACTGAAAAATTAAAATGTCGAAAAATTTAAAAACCGAGAAAACACAATATCAAAAAAGTGAAAAAATCCCAAACTGAAACATTGAAAAATTAAGAAATGGAAAAATGGGAAAATTAAAAAAAATTGGTCTAAAGCAGGCCTTCTTAAACTATGGGTCGCGACCCCAAATGGGGTCGCGTAGCAAAATTCTGGGGTCGTGAGAGATTTTAATGTCAAATATTTAAATACACGATTTTATAACATCTATATGTGTATTTGTGCAGGGTCACACTTATCTTTTTTTATGTTTACATGGGGTCCCCAGGAAACTCGCAATCATAAATGGGGTCGTGAACGAAAAAAGTTTAAGAAGCCCTGGTCTAAAGAGTTTAGACAGTACTTCCCTCGCTATCGGAAACGTGACGACTGCATGCCTATTATGTTTTTTTCACATTAGATTTCAAAGCATTCGGTTTTGTATTTGCTGATTAAATCAATAAAATAAATTTGCGCATTCATTAATTTTTTTGAGTCACCCGGTATATGCAAATCCAAAAAACATGAATGGAATGATAAATCACAAGAAGAGACTCATCATATTTTGTACAATTTAGATAGGATTTATTCAGCAAAATTTTGAGGTGACGTCATCAATTTTTTAGAGGGGATAAGTAAATATATTGTGAATAAAACGGTCCTGGTTTAATAACAAAAAAATATTGTTCGTCTATAAAACAAGCTCGTCTTAGACAAAGTATTCGTAAAAAAAATATGTCGTAAAAAGTTTACGTATGCTGGTCCCGACTGCGATTATGGTTTAAATATTTTTTAGAAAATCCTGTCATGGATATAGAAACATTTGTGACAGCCAAAGAGGTTTTTTTGAGAAAATTATCTTTGAATTTAGACCAAATTGAAATAGACACTAGGCAACAGGCACATTTGGGCAAAAGAAAGAGAAATTAGGGTTACGGCTTCAAATTTTGGACATATTTACAAACTTAGACCGACTACAGCAATAGCTAAAACTGTGGAGTCTCTGTTGTACAGTACATTTAGAGGTAATAGTCATACATACTATGGACAGCAAAGTGAGGAAAAATCTGTCAATTGTTTTGAAATAAATAAAAATATATAAACTGAACGGTGTGGCTTGTTTATTTCAAAACAATTTCCTTACTTGGCTGCTAGTCCAGACAGGGTTCTAGAAGATAGGAGTGCATTAGTCGAAATTAAATACCCTTCAAAATCGCAAGATTTGTCTCCCGAAGAAGCGGTTAGAAAAAAAAAATAATCAAATTTTGTACATTGACAGAGAATTGAAACTAAAAAAAAAAAATCATGATTACTACTTTCAAGTCCAGGGACAAATGCTTGTTACGGGTATTTCACAAGTTTATTTTGTTGTATGGACACCCAAAGGAATAAATATAGACAAAATTTATAAAGACGAAGAAATATATGTAAAAAGATGGCAGATAAACTTGGCAGATTTTACTTTGGCGCATTATTGCCCGAAATAATTGATTCAAGAAGAAAGAGGAACTTGCCTTTGCGAGAGATTTTTTTTAAATAAATAAAATTTGTTTCTATTTTTTTATGTACTTTAATAATTTATTAGGAGTACATTTTTCATGACTAAGACTTGCATATTTTTATTATAAATATATTTTGAAAATGATCTCTCGGCAAATGAAAACATATACGAGCACTTTTTTCGAGTAAACAATGAAGGGAGAAGTTACTGGGCGTAGGGCTTTATTAAAACACCTCCTTTCTGGGATAAGTAGTAGATACACTTAGCTACTTATACGTGTTAAACAAAAGCTGTATTTTATATATTTTTTATTATTATTATAAATATGTTTATTAGTTTTATTAATTAACAAAGCAAAATATATATTAACAATAATATTACAATGAATTTTTAGTAATCATGTGTATTGAATTCAGGATCCTGAGTGGAGTAAAAATATTATAGTTCCCCAGTTTTAATTCGGTTTTATGATAGTACCTCATTGCGTAAAAGTTAATTTCCTTAACAATAGATTACTACGGCCGGTCCTGGCGGCTTGTTATAAAACTGAGTTCCTTGCCATAAATTAGAAAAATCAGCCGAGAACGCTAACAATCAGCTTATGGTAGAGCAGGAGATACGGGTTTTACCTGGAAAGTCGCTTCCGTAAATTTTAGTGGCGCTCCTATCGGCAAAGTACTGAACTAACTGCTCCAGTTCTGTCGAATTGATACCCATTTTTTTCAATAATTGTTAGTTTTTGTTAAAAACTCAGCTAACCAATAGATCATTAATTTTCCTCTGATATTCTTGTTAAAATTATTCGACGTATTTTGCATTAATTTGTGGTATATTTTGATTTTAATAAACACATTATTATTTAAACAAATTGTACAACTAACAAACATTTAATGACTCTGCGCCCTGTAAAAAGTGATGTTTTAACCATGTGCGAATTTTCAAGCGATTCTATGATGGTTATGACTCCAAAAACTTGAAAAGAAAACATACAATGGTGCTTTTTTTACGATATTTCTCAGCCATATTTTTTTAGTTGATTGAACTGATCTCTGCGCTCTAGAATATGAAAAAAGCTACAGTTTGATGTATGATACATCTATATTAATATCATTTTTTCATACAAAAAACCAAAAAAAATGTTATACCTCGTCTAGCGAGTCCCCTTAATAAAAGGGAAGAAGCCTTTGTTTAACGAAAATTAATCGTAACGATGACGTCACAGTTTTCCCCAATACGCACAGCTAATTCTTGCGGGTTTCTAATCGGAAAAAGTGCTACAAATGCTGTAAATTTGTTTTATTGTTTGTAAATTTACCGATCAGGTTAAAATTCTAATCGTTAACTGGTTCTAACACAATTTAACAGACACTTACTAGGAGATTTCATGAAATTCATTTAGTCAGGTAACACCCTTTGTCTAATTATGAATAAGTTTCTGGATGCTAATACGTAAGTGTTACATTATAACACTTCTTAATTCTTCATACAAGATTGCTAATAGTTCATTAACGGCAGTTAAAGTAACAAAATTCGTTATATCGTGGACTGGCGGGAGTTAAAATAATTTTTCCCTTAGGCAGTTATCATCGTTATCATCACTACATCACCGAGGCATTTCCTCGCAACGCTAAAATTTACATCACCGAGACGCTTTTTCCTCGCATCGATGACTGGATAATTTTGTGTTTATTTATTATGTGTTTTGTTGGGGTAACCAGTTCACAATAAACTCTCAAAATTAATTATTTTAAGTAACCAATCACTTGGATCAAAACATAATTTAGCATAATGTAAATTCTTGGTTTAAATCGTTGATAAAGTGTGGCAAATATTAATTTTAATCTCATGTAATTTTGTTAGCTTTGCAATTTTTCACCTGATGCAACTTTCTTTATCTCACAATTTTAACTTCAGTAATTTTATTTGTTGTATAATTTAATTTGCTAGTTTTTGTTTTGTAAATATTTTGTTGATGAGTGTTTCCATCACATAAATTATTATCTGATGTCCAATTTTAATCTCACACAAGAATTATTTGTTGTTTAACATTTCACAAGATTGTATGGCGAATTTAAATGTGTTTATTGCTCTTTTTAAAACTTTAACACTTGTTCAGTTGTCGTTAATATCAGAGTCATAAGAAATTGAACATTTAAAATGAAATTGAAGTTAAATAACACAGAAAACGTGCCAGAAGCGGAGTGCGATTCCTAGTCGAGCTGGCGAGATTTATCGCGTCACCTGCACAAGTGATACAGGTTAGAATAGAATTCAGGGGCGGTCGCGATGTTGGTTTCGTGATAGCCGAGATAGTCCGTAATAGAGAGATGCCTTGCGGTAGGCTTGCGATAGATAGAATGACCGTCGCAGGGGGAACAGCCACGACCGGTAGCCCCAAAATCCGCTTGTGCTAGGACGCCTCTATGGGTATTTTTGTTGTGCTCTTTTTAACTTCCATAATTTTAAATTTGTCGCCACACGCCCGTAATAACTTGTGTATTTGCATCCAGTTACTTTAATTCAGATTTTTATTTGTTTTCATTAAATTTGTGCTATTCAAATATTTACATTGATTCAAAAGGTTTAATTTGATTTAATTTAAATTTCATCCAAAGTTCAATTAGTTTTTTTTTTGGAGCTGAAAAGCGATTGCGATTCGGCCCCATTGGGCAGCCTGAGGGCACGTCACGAGTCAGCTAAGCACGCAGCTTTTTTTTACTTTTATTTTGTCAGTATAGGAATAAATAATTTCATGTCCTCTATAAATTTTGTGTTTTATTTAGCGGTACTTTTCCAACCTTGGCGTCCACCATTTGCATCTGAACGCATCCGGCCATTTTTTTTTTTTTCAAAAACACAACGTAGGGTTCCATTTTGTTAGACGATCACAACCAAGGCCAAAATTTTGGATTTTTAAATTTTTCGCGGGCTTTCAATTTTTTTTCACATGTCAATTTAAGGCGGGATGTTTGGGTTATCACACAGTCGTTTCTTTTTTTTTCTGTACTATCTGCCCTGAACTGTTTTTCCATCGCTGCATTCCAATTTTTTCGCTTACAATTTCTTTGCTCTTCCTTACATATTTCTCTGATTTAATTTCCTTTGTCTTTTGTGCTTCTTTCTTCATTACTTGCTTTTTTCGGTCTTGCGTTTACTTCTATATCTTTCTCCGATTTTGAGGAACTCTTCTCTTATTATCTGTTGGTTTTTCCATTTTCTTAATGCAGTCCGTGTTTCTTTTTTTTTAGACATAACATTCCTCATTCCACTAGCAATTTTTTTTTCCTACAAAAATGTGCGTTCTTACCTTATCTTCCTATGCCCCATTAGTCCTGTCATCCCATATTATTCTCACATATTTTCCTGCCTTCTGTTCCACTTTTTCCTGTTTTTTGTCATATTCTTTTATTTTAATCTCCATTGTTCGGAGTTTATGCTTTCTCCCACTTTGAACTGTGAAATTTCTTTCCATACTTTTTCATTGACTATTGAATAGTAATCTATTACCTATTGTCTTCTCGATCCTACATAGGTTAATTCGCTTTCATCATCGCCAGTTTTATTTCCATTCAAGATCTCCCATCCTCTTCGACTAATTCCAACAGTTGCTTCCTTATTTTTACTTTTGTCTTTGGATCTTCTTTTTCCACCATCTTCTGTTTTCTTCCTCGTTTTTTTTATCTTACTCTTCCATTGAAATCTCCGCTAACAATTACATAGTCGTCGTCATTTATTTCTATTGTGTCTTTAATTTTTTTCTTTCATTGTCATCATGTTCTTACTATATACCGTTCCAATGTGCCACTTGTTTCCTTTTATTATGATGGTCGATATCATTAAATCTTCTTTTTCAGTGCAGTTCGTCTTTAATTATTTCTTTTCTTGTTTTACCCCTGTTATTATTATTCCCCCTTTAGCTTTTCCTTTCTTCTTTTCTCTTTCTGCCCTCTGACATATCCAATTAAATTCCCTTGGCATTTTCTGTATCATCTTTTCCAACCCTTTAACTTCTACCTCTGTTTCTACTAAACCTACGACGTCAAAATTCGCTACATACTTCCAAAAGTCATTTTTATTCTTAAGACTGGCGACATTCCAAAAAAGGAGTTTCGTCTTTTTCCGGTTCTGCTTTATTCGAAATTATTTTAACGTTTTTATCGTTTTCTACTTTTTTCCTTTTTTTTTTCTTCTTATTCCTCTTATTTTGCCCGTTTATCTTTTTTATAACTTTTACCATGTCCATCGCGAAGATCGTTTTTGAATTTTCCTATTGATTTGCGTGTTCCTCCTCTGCTAGTTTTTTGACCCTATGTCACTATAATAGGATATGCTTCTGCCTATCTTTAACTTCTGTTTTCCTTCTTGTTCCTGGCCTATTGGTGATCTTTCACTATATTTTTTTCCTTTGGTCTTTTCTTTTTTCTTGTAATTTTTACAATCTTTGTGAATAATTTCAATGTTCTTCATTTGTCTTAGGCTACATTCTTCCCCATTTATATGTATCTACGAGTAGCTTGTTGTCGATCATCTTTGCATCATATCCTTTTTGTCTCGCTTTTTTGCAATAATGTTTATTAATGTATATTCTCATTCCCTTTAGCTTTTTTGCCGCTTGAAAGATTTCGATTCTCTTATTCGCTATTTAATTCGATAAGAATTGGTCTTACTGCACTTCTACTCCTATTCTTCGCATTTTAGTAATTTCCTCCATTTCTAATTATTATTTGTAAGTTTTACCCAAAACTTCCTCGTTTTTACTTCCCGAGCGTAAGCTAAGGAAGTATAGTAATCGAGTCCGTCGGACCATCAGCCACTTTTACCTTTCATGACCTCTAGAGCACGAAAAAGTAGTCTTCCGTTTCCGTCTGTCTGGTGTCTATATCCATTTTTATTAGACACGTAATCTCCGAAACTACCGAACCGATTTTTATATTATATTTAATAAACATAAATACTTTAAGTTAACCAACTAAGAGTTCATTTTCTCGTTAAATATATTTTCTATGGCTCGCACTTTTCAAATTTTATAATTGTTCAAAGAAGCGAGATTTGTTTCAGGAGCGAGGGAAGTTCTGTTGAAATAAATTTCGACCAATATTTTTTTTTATTTTGCATTCCATTCTCGTTTGTTTCTTCGTGTATTCCATGTATTACAATAATCTCCTTTCTTATCCTCTTTCCACTATTTTTATTTTCTCCTCCTATAGGTTTACTTTTTTTTTAATTCTTGCGTTTTTCCCCGCATCTTACTGTTTTTTGGCATAATTTCCATTAACTCACATGATCTAATTTTCGTGAGTTGTCATTGATGTGAATCTTGAATGTGGTGTTTTTAATATTGTCGAATAGAAAAAAAGTCGAAGGAGAGAGGTCTGGGGATCTGGGAGACCACAAATCAACCGAGATCAAGCGTTGGTCAATGTATGTGATTGTCCCATTGGCCGTAGCACCATCTTGTTGAAGGTATTCTCGCTGGGGTTCTTGATCATCCATGGTTTATGAATTATTCTAAAGTCACCTAACTATATCGCTCTGAATTTATGACATCCCTATCCAAATACAGGTACCTTTTTGAAAGCGACGAGAATTTGCAACTGACTATTCTCATATTTTGGGAATTTACAAAGCCATCCAAATAAATCTACACTTTCTCGCTGTAAAATGTAAAATTCAAAAGCTCACCGTTCATATTTTGCTCAGCCATCGACAGTAACTCAAGCGTTTAAGATAGCTAATTTTTGAGGTAACGTCATCAAAATTTTGGTGGGGATAGACAAATTTTAACTAGCGATCTATCAGGCTACTACATTTAGACTGATCTTAATGTTATGTTTAAAATATTATAGTTAATAACATTGAGATCAGAGGACATTTGACACAATGGGTGGAATATTTCAAATACAGAATTTTGTAGAAGCTGTGTAAATTCAAAAAGTTTAGTTAGTGAAGGGATTTTTGTTAATAATAAAAACATAAAGACTTTTCTAATCAGAAAAATGGCAAAGTAAAAAATTCTGGTAAAAATGTGTAAAATCAAAATTTTGATTAGCGATCTATCAAGCTGATGGTAAATTCAAAACACGTACTAAATTTTAGAGCTATTGATTTCGTAGTTCCTAGGAGAAAGTTCTATTGTAGTTTTGATTTTTTTTTTAATCTGGGACATCCATAATGCTTTCAAAATAAACACCACAAGCTCTAACATTCCAAATTGTTTCACAACGGAAACAGCAGAGATTCTCAAGATCCTTTCAAATTCATTCAAAAACAAAACTCAAAGTTCCTTTAATTTCTTTCAAAAACCAGATTCTTTCAAATTAACAAAACAAACCTTCACCAAGATTTTTTCAACTTATAAATAAAACAGCAGAATCCTTCAAGATGATTTCAAATTCTTTCAAAGTAATTACCCTACGAGTTGTTTCAACTCTTTCAAAAAACAAAATACAAGGGGCGCCAAAGTTGTGTCAAATTTTGATTAGAAACAAAATACAAAGTGCCGCAAATTTTTTCAAAATCAAGATACAGAGCTCGAAAATCCTTTCAACCAGTGAAGACAGACTTTAAGGTTTGACAACATTTAGGTAATAAAAAAATTATTATTTTTTGACCTGCTGGTACTGCTGGCAGATACTGTAACACAAAAATTTTACTACTCGCTTTTAACAGAAATATGAATTTACAATTATTGAAAATGTATACCGTATGCAGCAACTATATATCACAAAACACTCAGGTATTTGCCATTTTTTGACAAATCTCAGAAAATTTACAACATTTTCGATAAAGAAAGTACGGAATTGTTGAAAGTTTCAATTCCTCGTTGAATATTAATATTACTCCGTGTATTATGTGTTGCATCCATCATCCATCACTTTTTCACTTTTTATATGTTTGAGAGTTTGAGGTTATGTTTTGTGTAGTGCATACTTTTTGAGAAAGTTTTGTTAATTGTATTAAAAATTTCGAACTTTTAGAAGAGAATTTTAGGAAAGGTAAATCACTAAAATTGCTTAACTATTGTCTACAGAACAAATTATTTAATTCTTAGGCAAACTGCACATAGGGGCGAAAATATTCAAATTCTGTCTTAAAAGTATCCTTCAATGAAGACAACAGTTCAGGACATCGTTAGAAGAAAAGTTAGAAGAGATTTCGCCAACGCAAAATGTCAATTTTAAAATATTTCGAGGAAGTTGGTCATCGAAAGTAACTTTAGGAAGCCCCCAAGACTAAAACTTTCCAGCCCTAATTTTTTCTGATGGCGAATAACGACAGACTTCACCGCTCACCGTTGCAACCTTTTGACTGTGAAAACTCAAACATGGAAATTTTCCAATGCAAACACTGTAATTTTCAAACTGAACTAACAATTTTTTTCAAACAACATCATAGCGAACGTCACGGCGTGAAAACAGAAAACGAGGACAATTTATCGAATGAGTCGTTTCTAATACACAGTTACATTTGTAGAAAATGTGACTTTGAAACATATTTCTCGATGAAAATGTTTCAACATGCTGCAAAATGTTGCAATGATAGAGACCTGGGTTCTGTCCACAGCATGGGAAAGAATTTCTTGATGTGGTACAACTGTCACGACTGCGAGTTCAAGTCAAAGTATAAACACAGTTTAAAGTATCACAGAAGTTCAGTGCATTTGAATGAAGATGAAATAATGTGGTACTACTGCGAAAATTGTTTGTACAGAAGTAAAGACAAATATTCTTTAAAAAGACATATAAATGTGCGCCACTTGGACGAAAATGTAGTCACGTGGCATAAATGCGAGAAATGTTCATATAAAACTAAATTACGCCACACTTTAACAAAACACATACAATTTAAACATTTGGATGAGAACGATGTTAAATGGTATCAGTGTAAAAAGTGTCCATATAAAAGTAAAATCATTTCCAATTTAAAAATGCACGTGAGTGCGTTACATCTGGAAGCTGACGATATTAAATGGTACATGTGTGAAAAGTGTCCATACAAATCTAAATTAAATTCTTATTTAAAATCACATATAAAAGTGCATCATTTGGATGAGAAAGATGTTAAGTGGTATCAATGTGAAAAGTGTTCGTACAGAGCCCGCAGAAAAAATCGTTTAAGCAATCACGTGAATGCTCTTCATTTGGAGGATAAGGATGTCAAGTGGTATGAATGTAAGGAATGTCCACACAAAGCTAAAACAAGTAATAGTTTAAAACAACACATTCAAATGCAACATTTAGATAAACAGAATATTAAGTGGTTTGAATGTACACAGTGTTCATACAAATCTCGAAGAAATCGTACTTTAAACAGACACGTGAGAGCACTCCATTTTGATAAGAGAGGAAGTTAAAATTTACCATATAGAACTAAAAGAAACAAATTAAAAAATATGTTAAAATGTGTCACTCAGGTAATCAGAAAATAACATAATATGAAGGTCAAGGGATTCCTTTTGCGTTTTTTTCATGGGTCTATTTTCTGTTAAGCACATTCACAAATATGTTGTTGGTAATTTTAAACATTTAAACAATAAATGAATAAAACAGCAACTAGTCTTCTTACAAAAAATTGCCTATCCCGTTACACGCAACACAAAATACACCAATTCAAATTCATTTGCCTAAAATACACTGACCGGCAAAAAAACCGGCCACCCTGAAAAATTTCACAAAACCAAACTTTAAAAAATATTCATTTAACCAGTGATCGTTATTTTATTCGTCTAGTATATGCCAAGATAAGACTGGTTTTGGCAAATGACATACTTTCCAAGAAAATAAAGGGCGGGTGGGCGGGGCTAGTATTTGCCAAGAATAAACTGGTATTGTCAAATGGCATCCATTCAAAAAAAAAATAAAGGAGCGGGTGGGCGGGGCCAGTACTTGCCAAGATAAGACTGATTTTGCCAAATGGTATACCCTTTATTTGCAGTGCAAAATTAATCTGAAAACTAAATTTCAGGCAAATCGGACGACTCTTATTTTTTCACGAATAGTTCGCCTGACATATTCCGTGTAAAATCTCGCGATTATGATACGTCAGACTAACTTTTTTATTCGATAACAGAGATCCTTCAATCTTGCTGCACCCACTAATGTGGACTTCCTGATAACGAATCCGTCTTCAGAATTTCTTCCTGATTTTTTTTTTTTAATGATGCTACCTATAGAAAAATGACGTTGTCTACTTTAACGGTCTCTCAAACCTGAACGCTTAACTTATCCGGTCCAAAACTCATATGTTCCTACTAGTAAACTCCAACGAATCGAGCAGTATAAACGGAAAGTCGCTCAAGATAACCGTTTTGAAATGATGAGCCCCTAAACTATAAAAATATTTTTTGAGATAAGAAATGAAACTTGATTTTGGCTGAAATCGAATAAGTATTCCACAATTAATGGCCGAAATGAATTCTGCAGCCTAAATTCGGTCCAGGAACTCAATTTCATATAAATCTGAAGACCTTTATTTTTTCGTGAAATATTCCGCCTAACATCTTCTGTGTAAAATCTTGCGGTTGTACTACGTCGAATATCCAGTCCAAAAAAACATGTTGTGATTACAAATCTTCAAAGAATCGAGTGGTCTAAACCGAAAGTCGAAATCTTGAAACGTTTTTAAATGATGAGCCCTTAAACTAAAAATTATAGCCCCTAGAAATACGTATTTTCTAGGGGCTATACTCAAAACTATATTTTGAAAAACGAAATGAAACGCTATTTCGGGATAAATTGAAGCAGTATTCGAAAACTGATGCAAAATTAAGCTAGAAACTCATTTTCAGGCAAATCCAAAGATTTGTATTTTTTCACAAATGTCAAAATCAGTGTTATCACTATAAAATGTTGGCTCCTGGTCAACCTGGCTCTATTCTTTTAGAGAGTATGTTATTTGCCAAAATCAGTTTTATCTTAGAAAATATTAGCCCCGCCCACCCGCCCTGTGTTTTCTTAGAATATATGTCATCTGCCAAAATCGGTCTTATCTTAGCAAGTACTTGCCCCGCCCACCCACCCTCTATTTTCTTATGGTATATTTGGTTTGCTAAAATCAGTCTTATTTTAACAAGTACTAGCCTTCTAGGAAACTAAAGGGCGGGTGGTCGGGGCTTGCCAAAATAAGACTGATCTTGGCAAATGACCTACTCTCTAAGAGAATAAAGGGCGGGTGGGCGGAGCTAATACTTACCAAGATAAACTGATATTGGCAAATGCATATCTTCGAAAAAATGGCGGGCGGGTCCAGTACTTGCCAGGATAAGACTGATTTAGCCAAATAACATACCCTCTACCCTTTATTTTCTTAGAGACAGCAGAAATTAATTCTGAAGTGCAAAATTAATCTGAAAACTGCATTTCAGGTAAATCTAACGACTTTTACATTTTTTATGCATAATATTTCGCCTGACATATTCCGTGTAAAATTCCGCGGTTATGATTCGTCGTCTAACGTTCTATTCGACAACAGAGATTCTTGAATCTTACTCTACTTACTAATTTGGACTTCCTGATAACGAATCCGTATTCAGAATTGAGGTCCGAACTGTCTGATTTTTTATATATTTTTTTAATATCTATAATGCTACCTATAAACAAAATGAAGTTGTCCTTTTTGCCGGTCCAAAAATCACACGTTGCGACTAAAAAACTCCAAGAAAACGAGTAGTATTAACGGAAATCGATCAAGAACACCGTTTTAAAATGATGAACCCCATACACTACAAAAATATTTTTTGAGATAAGAAAGGAAACCCGATTTTGGTTGAAATCCAATAAGCATTCCACAATCGATAGTCCAGATGAATTCTAGAGTCTTAAATTAGTCCAAAAACTCAATTTCAGACAAATCTGAAGACTTTTATTTTTTCGTGAAATATTCCGCTCGACATATTCTGTGTAAAATCTTGCGGTTGTATTACGTCGAATAACTTTTTTATTCGGTAACGAAGACTCCTTGTGCTTACTAACTTAGACCTGCTCTTTAAGAATCCGTATTCAGAATTGCGCTAGAGGATACCTGTTTCTTTATTTTGTTATTTTTTTATATGATGAAAAATGACACCATGCAGTATATCGGTTTCTGAGACTGAAACGGTTAATCTATCCGGTCCAAAAAAACACGTTGTGATTACAAATCTTTAAAGAATGTAGTTGTTTGAGCCGAAAGTCGATGTCTTGAACCGTTTTTAAATGGTGAACCCGTAAAGTCAAAAATATTTTTTGAAATACGGAAATCTAAGCAGTATTCGAAAACTGAGGGTAGAAATGAATTCTGTGGTGCAAAATTAAACTAGAAACTCATTTTCAGCCAAATCTGAAGGTTTTTATTTTTTCATCACCCTGCCCCTATTTTCTTAGAGGGTATGCTATATGCCAAAAATTAGTTTTATCTTAGAAGTTACTATCCCCGCCCACCCGCCCTGTGTTTTCTTAGAAAGTATGTCATCTGCCAAAATTGGTCTTATCTTAGCAAGTACTTGCCCCGCCCACCCACCTTCTATTTTCTTATGGTATATGTTATTTGCCAAAATCAGTCTTAGTTTAACAAATACTAGCCTCCTAGGAAAATAAAAGTCGGGTGGGCGGGGCTAGTACGTGCCAAGATAAGACTGATATTGCCAAATAACATATTCTTAAGAAAATAAAGGGCGGGTGGGCGGGGCCAGTACTTGCTAAGATAAGACTGATTTTGGCAGATGACATAGATTCTAAGAAAACACAGGGTGGGTGGGCGGGACTAGTACTTGCCAAGATAAAACTGATTTTGGCAAATGACATATCCTCCAAGAAAATCGAATGCGGATGGGTGGGGAGCTAGTATTTGCTGAGAAAAAAAACTGCCTCTATTTTCTTAGAGGGTATGTTATTTGCCAAAATCAGTTTTATTTTAGCAAGTACTAGCCCCGCTCACCCGCCATATATTTTCTTAGAATGTATGTCGTTTGTCAAAATCAATTTTTTCTTATCAAATACTAGCCCCGCCCACCCGCTCTGTACTTTCTTATGGTATATGCCATTTGCCAAAATCAGTTTTATTTTAACAAGTACTAGCTTTCCAGGAAAATCAAGGGCGGGCGGGCGGCTCTAGTACTTGCCAAGATAAAACTGACACTGCCAAATAACATATCCTTAGGAAAATAAAGGGTGAGTGGGCGGGGCTAGTACTTGCCAAGATAAGTCTGATTTTGCCAACTAATATACCCTCCACCCATTTTCTTAGAGACAGTAGAAATGAATTATGCAGTGCAAAATTGATCTGAAAACTGAATTTCAGGCAAATCGAACGACTTTTACTTTTTCATGAATATTTCGCCTGACATATTCCGTGTAAAATCCCGCGGTTATGATTCGACGTCTAACGTTCTTATTCGATAACAGAAATTCTTGAATCTTACTCTACTTACTAATTTGGACTTCCTGATAACGAATTCGTATTCAGAATTGGGGTCCGAACTGTCTAATTTTTTATATATTTTTTTAATATAATGCTGCCTATAAAAAAATGACGTCGTCCTCTTTAACGGTCTCTCAAACCTGAACCGTTGACTTATTCGTTCCAAAAATCACAAGTTGCGATTAAAAAACCCCAAAGAATCGAGTGGTATGAACGGAAATCGATCAAGAAGACCGTTTTAAAATTATGAACCCCCTAAACTGTAAAAATATTTTTTGAGATAAGAAATAAATCTCGATTTAGGCTGAAATCGAATAAGTATTCCACAGTTGATAGCCGAAATGAATTCTAGAGTCTTAAATTAGCCCAGAAACTAAATTTCAGACAAATCTGAAGACCTTTATTTTTTCGTGAAATATTCCGCTTGACATATACGGTGTAAAATCTTGCGGTTGTACTACGTCGTATAACTTTTTTATTCGATAACCAAGATTCCTGAAATTTGTTGTGCTTACTAATTCGGACCTCCTGAACACGAATCCGTGTTTAGAATTGCCCTAAGGGGCGGCCTGAAGTTTTTTTGATTTTTTATATGAAAAATAACATATTTTGTGTAAAATCTCGCGATATGGTACGTCGAACTAAATTTCTTATTAGATGACGGAGATTTTTCAAACTCGCTGTACTTACTAACTTAAATTTAACACCATCATTCAGCCTGTCACAAGCATATATTTTTAATTTTTCTTGAAGTGGTGTTAAAGATTTCGAACATATCCTGGTTTCTGTTGTAATTTTCGCAAATAGTATAAATTGGAGAAAGTTTACGCACATTAGTGCGAGCTGTAAAAATGTAAAATGTGTAATGTCTATGCGCATTTACCCTTGGAACTAATCGATATTTCTTTCCTGTAAACTATTGATGGAAAAGGTTTGTAAGAGTTCTTCTTCAGGAAAGCCTCTTGAAGGGTAGAACCCAAATTTCTTATAATGTAAAAATTTTAAAAATTTTCTCTGAACTTTTTCTATCATGTTAACATATATTATATATCCTGGGGCCCATATATTTATTACACGCATACTCTAATTTAGTTCTCACAAACGCGAAATACAATGTTGATAATGTTTCACTGCTTTGCGAAAGAGTTGACAATAGATAACGGATCAAAATTAACTCTTTTGAATCATAAGTCATCACTCCTGGTATAACATTTTGAGATCTCAACCTGTGAACAAAGGACCAGAATTGTGTTGGATCAGACTGTATATTACTTTCAGTTTTTTTTTTAATATACATTATATGCATTTTTTATTTCAATTTTGATTTGTGATCTTAAAATCTTGAATTTGGAGTATACCGCAGGATCCTTAAACCCTTTATATTTCGACCAAAGTTTCCATTTTAGCTTGAGCATTTGTTTTATATTAACAGTGAACCAGGGAGGATATTGTCTTTTATTGAAACGCTTTGCCATAGGAACACAAACTTGAAAGATTTTATCTAGTCGGGAATATAACTGCAATGTTGCCTTACTAGGGTTCGTAATGTCTTTTAGAAACGACCAATCAACGTTTAACAACATGTCATATAAGAGGGCAAAGTCTGCATGTCGAAAATTGTAAGATTTAAAGTTGCCGTTACATATTTTTTTTTCTTTAGATGATAATTTGTGTTTTATAAACATCAGTAGTTTTTGTTACTCTGCATTCAATGTTAGACAAAATTAAATCTAATAGTCGCAAATTAGAATTTCGTACGAAGTTATATTGACGATAGCCAATCATCTCTAAGAAATTCAAAAGGGGCTTTAACCTTCCATCACTACCTATTTGATCCATTAAGGAGTCTAAGTATGCCAGAATATTAAAATCACCTAGGATGATTATTATTACGTCCCCTTCGAGAGTTATGCAAAGAGCTATTAAGTGGTCAAAAAATACATCAATGTCTTCCACACATGTTCTTGGACTAGGAGGTACATATGCAAAAACTACGTAAACATTTTCGAAGCAAGAGTTAATTTTGACCACTAGAATATCGATCATTGCCACGAATGCCACGGAATCGAAACCTAAATTAGAAATGTCGAGCTTACATGAAGTAAAGGAAGGATTAACTCCTATTAAAACTCCTCCACCTCTTGTACAATTAATACGAGAAAAGTTTCTGTCGTTTCTATAGGTATATTGTGTAATTACTTGATATTCTGAGTCTAAAACTGTGTCATTCATAAACGATTCAGTGAATGCAAATATATCAGAATGGAAAACATTTATTAGATAACTACTCAAATCATTTAATTTACTGTTAAGACCTCTTACATTCTGATAATAGATTATTAGGTCTCTCATGTACTGAATGAGAGCTATTGCGATTAACTGAAAATGCTAATCCGGAAAAAGAAGAATTGTCTCTGATATTAGAGTTTAATTGCTTTTGTGAATTAAATAAAATTTTATTTAAGTTTTCGACATGAGTTTTGTAGACCGTGCATTTGTTTTGCTACTACAAAGGAAACATGGAAAAACCTTTTCATTTCGGCGATTGATGTCGCCATCACATGCTTTACACGTTCCCGGCATTACTAACTCCTACCAAAGGTGAGAGGTTCACCTTTGATAGGAACCGGCAAAAAGTGAGGCTACCCAATTGATAAAATTACTAGTTTTCTTGCACACATTAATGAAACTAACTACACAGAGAAAAAACGACTAAACAGATGCGAAAAACAATTACACTGTTCTCAATGCGAGAAACGCCCTTTTATATGTCTCATTCAGTGTAAAATTGTTTCCTCAAACCTAACAGGAAGGAACAGATTTTGGAGCACAACACACATGCACACATACACTATCACGATCACACGATATCATATAAAATTGTCAAGTGTCAGAATTAGTTATAGATGGCATGGAGTGTACCTTACTGAAAAATTTTTAATTCAAAGCGTCCCGCGTAGTGTGAATCATTATATAGAAATCATCCCCACCAACAATTTCATGACATCATCTAGAAACTTTATATGATACATGTTAAAAAGTTTTTCGACTCTATTTCTAACTAAAATAATTTGAACTACAAAAATGCTGATCTTTTACTTTAGTACTAACTACAAACACTACAGTGTGATCAACAACAAGTATTGTTTCAGTGGGTATCAGTGAATTTTGTTTAAAATTGGTAGACCTACACCTTGCCGCATGTTACCAAAACTGATCTGTTAACAGTGGCAGTTAATTTACGTCAAAATTTGTTATTTATTTTTATTAAATTGGTAAAATGCCATAAGCCATAGCCAAACTTTCTTGGGCGTTTAAAAGTGACATCGCGCCAAGCATTTGAATCAGGATGACAATAGCAGCACAAAAAATGTTTAAATCATGACTTATGTATGTTCCTACAGAATGGTTATCAGTACTACACTCCACAACACAATTTTTAATGGACTGTCGAATAAAGGGGCTGTTTATGGACTGTGGATAGTATCATAATTGAGGTCATTGTGATTGAGTTGAACATAAAAAAGATTAAAACAATTTTATTGTTTTGTTACATTCTTAATGGTGCCATTGATTGAAATGTATTTAATTAATCACGGCACACGCAGACTTTTTCAGGGTTACAGTAACCCCCTCTGTGTCCATGACCCATACAATGGACAGAGCAAGCAGCATCACTCCCCAAAATGTCGCAGGTGAACCTTTTGACACGAACGTGGTCTGAAAAAATATTTTTAATTAATTCTTTAAAATGTGTACAAATTAATTTACCTTGCTGAGTGGACTCTGCCACGTGCAACCCTTCTTCTCCAGCCGGCAGCGATTTAACTTGGCAGCTGCACACAAAGGCAAAAATTGCAAGAGCGAAAGCAAGTGTTAGCTTGTTCATGATGATGTAGTGTATATTGTAGTCTTGATACTACTGCCACAAGAAGTCAGAGGCTGCTTTATATAGGTAGCGATACACGAGAGGATATCTTAGACGGTTCTTCCCCAATGATTAATCGGAGCAGATAGTACAATTTGGCAAGGTTGATAAGTGTTACCAAAGCGTATTTTGTTTTCAATACAAATGTTCGAAATAACTTTCAACCAGTTTTTTTGAAGTGTAAATGCAACTGAATGCTTACTATATACAAATAAGAAGATAAAATGTTTGTGCATTTTAAAAACACTTTTCACTGAAAAAATTGGTCTAAAATATTATCTTAGAGAATTTAAAAAAATTGAAAATGATAACATCTATGAGTGAGAAGGTGTGTGGACTATTAAAATGCAGGCAAAGAAGCATGTTATGCGCGTGTTTCAAGTAATTTTTCAATAACAAAATTTTGTGATCATATCCACATTTTTTAAATTAGGACTCATAATTATATTCATTTGGATAGGTGCAGTCTAATACGAAAAATAACAGTACTGTATAGTTGAATTTTCGGTAAAATAGCGTGAACCGTTCTTGGTTTGATTACAATAGAATACGTTATTAATTTTTTTAACTCACCCTGCGTAAGTATGTAATAACTATGTTACATATTTTAGATAGCACTTATTCCGTGAAATTTTGAGATGAATGAGTTTCCAATATTTCAGAGTATTTCACATTGCAAAATATTCTAATACAATTTTAATTCTTTGGCGTTAAGTTTTGTCTGTGACTTTAGCAGAGCAATAAACTCCATCGATGTAAATACAGATGTTATGCAGCTTTATTTAAATTCTTTGGTTAGACAATTAAGAAATTAATAATTAACAAAAATAGTATTGTTTTCATTTTTATCTTAAATCTATTACGAACAGTGTTTTTTTTTTTTCAAATTGTCACAATTGGATGTATCCTGTGTGACAATAAATATGATGATTATTATTATTATGATTATTATTATTATTTAGTTACAAAATTTGACAATTGGTCTAGCAGTTTCAAAAATTATCTGTAGCTATTTGTTGGATGGACCCTATTTCAATACTTTCTTAGCTTTCGCTCGGGAAATAAAAAGGAAAAGTTACATTTAAGGGGCGCAGCTTAATGCAAAATACTCATTTATTTACAAGAAGTATCCTGTTATTCAAAGAATACTATGCATATTAAGAAAAAAGGTAAAATATAAACCCCGCCCACCCACCCCATCTCAATTGTGATCATTCTTTTTATTCTTAGAAACTTCTGGATGTCGAAATCTACAGGAAAATGTCTAGCTCAATTTCGAAAATGGTTAAAAATGGTCTAAATTGTCAAAAGTGTCAAAATCAGTCATATCTTATAAAATGTTAGCCTCGCCCATCCTCCCTTATTTTCTTGGAAGATATGTCATTTACCAAAGACAGTTTTATCTTATCAAGGACTAGCCCCGCCCACCCGATCTCTATTTTCTTGGAGGGTATGTCATTTGCCAAAAGTAGTTTTATCTTAGCAAGTACTAACCCGCCAACCCCCATTCTTCTCATTCTAAGGACTAATTTTATTTGTGCTCAGTATAAGATCCTTCATTTCATTCAGACCGGATAAAATTAATCACTGAAATGAAGGCTGTGTGGGTGGGGCTAATAATGTACTTCTATGGAGTGGGATTGGAAACTAATAGAATCTAGGACGTAAAAAAAGTAAAAAAAGCGCCAATCGTAAATTCTTTGTTATACAATTTGCTACTGCGACTGTAAAAATTGCTATATTTCAGGAGAGAAATTTTCGAAGAAATGAGGCCAAAATTGAAGAAAATGTGTAGCTAAGTTTCGAAAATTGTTGTAAAATGGGTGAAAATCTCAAAAGTGTCAAAATTAGTGATATTTTATAAAATGTTAAAAAACACATTTAAAATGGTAAATTTTTGTAAGGAAATATGTATTTTGCAATTAGGCTCCGCCCCTAGGTCTGCCGACGAATTACAACTTCATTAATATTTAGATTAGGGCATGTATGGCTGGGGCTTAATCTTTGGCTTTAATTTTTTCTTAATATGTATACATTATATATTCTTTGAATAACACGATACTCAAAAACATGTCTTACATGGTAATTTCTTGTAGAGAAATAATAAAGATTTTGCAATTAAATTCTGCTCCTTTGGGTCTCGACTATTAAAAAAAAAAAAAAATTCACAGTTGAGATAGGGCGGGTGGGCGGGGCTTATAATTTGCGTTTTATCTTAATATACGTAGGCGTCTTTTCAGAACAAGGGACTTAAAACATGTTTAAAATGGTAAATTTTTGTACAGAATATCGCAAAATAGAAAATACACAATCGTAAAAGAGAAAATTGGTTTCCGGGTAAAAAAATTGGTCAAAGATTATTTAAACAGAAGTTCCGTCGCCCGTGAAGTACAGGCGAACATATCCTGAGTGTTTCCATTACAAAATTTTCTAATAACACCATTATCACAACAGTACTGTATTCCCAAATTTTCGAGAAAATGGAGTGAGCCATTTTTAATTTAATCAATAAAACAAATTAACTCATTCATTAATTTTTTTGAGCCAGCTTGTATAAGTAATTCTGAGAAATATAATTGCACTGATAGATGCAAAGTTTAGATAGAATTTATTCGGCAAAATTTTGAGATGACGTCATGAATTTTGGGGGATAAACGATTACATTTTGATTAACGATTTCCCAAAAATCTGGATGCCTAAGGCAAAAAATCAAGACAAATTATATAATTTTCACGCGTAAAAGTATGTTGTTTCATAAAATTTAATTAATATTTACTTTACACATTTCTGATATGACGTCATCACATTGTTGGTGATAATGGTTAGACAAAATTTGATTAGCATTGTATATTCTATACGACTTTCACAATTTTCATAACACACTTATAAAATTTGGCAACAATTGGTCCGACAGTTTCGGAGATTATTTGTCTAATAAAAATCGACATACACAACGGACAAACAGGCAGACAGGCGGAAACGAGAGACCTGCTTTTTTTATAACGTAAACAACGAAAATTTGTCGCCAAATTCGTAAGATAGGCAACACAAAATTCAGTAGAATCTGGTCGTTCTTGAGGTCAGTGGATAATAAACATTTTTTTTATTAGACTGGAAAACAACAGTACTGCCACCCCAGTTTTTAAAAAACTTAATCCACGGCTCGCTATAAGGGGAGTTTCTTTTTTCGATCAGATGGTATTAAAATAATACCTTAAATCATGTGCGTGGTAATATTTACTAAAGATTTTCGAGAAATTTTTAGGGGATTTCTATTTTTTTTTTTCTTTAACCAATAAGATTTTAAAAATCAAAAAATATTATTTTTGATTTATGAGTATAATAAATTCCAGGGTAGTGTAGCCTGGGCCCATTACAACCAACAAATATTTCCATTTTTTTGTTAATTACATAATTAACTATTTTAATATAACAGGACCTTGACATTGCACTGATTTCAACAGTTTAAATTTTGTCACTTGTTTAGATTGAGATAAACCACAGTTTTATTTATTATAAAATCAATGAACCATTCTTCTGAACGCATTACGGTGAAGTCCCATTGCCTCAAGGAAAAAATCCCACCAGGTTTCAGAATGGGTATAAATAAGTCACTCACTTCGCCTCTTCCTCAGTATCATATTAGTATAGTTGGCACAAAGGCACGATGAGTACACTTACTCAGCTATAATACCAACAACGTTTGCTTTAATTAGTAATTTATCACAAATCAATTCTTTATCTCTAATATTTAAAAATATCATTTCGTTTTTTTGACGTTTATTCTATTTGACAATGACATTTGTAACGACTACCAATCTTGAAAACATAAATTACACTAGTTCTATTAAAGCATTCAATTTAACGCAGTAGAAAAAAGGCGTTTCTAATTTGCAGACCACGGTTTATCTTGCAGACTGGGGGTTAAAAATGCTCCAATCAATTCAAAACTCAACATTTGCTTATTTCTCAATGCGAAGATTGTCGATACAAAATATCAATCCGTTTGGAGAAATCGTTAAAAAAAAGGTTGTTTTGGGGGTGATTTTTGAGGGTTTCTTCGAATAGGCTGAAATTTTGTATCGATAATCCTCGTATTGAAAAACTAGCGAATGTCAAATTTTGACTTGATTGGAGTATTTTTAAGCCCCAGTCTGCAAGGTTGTTTTGGGGGTGGTTTTTGAGGGTTTTTCCGAATGGGCTGAAATTTTGCACCAATAATCCTCGTATTGAAAAACTAGCAATCGTCAAATTTTGACTTGATTAGAGTATTTTTAAGCTCCAGTCTGCAAGCTTGTTGTAGGGGTAGTTTTTAACGATTTCTCCGAACGAGTTGAAATTTTGTGTCAATAATCTTCGTATTGAGAAATTAAGAAATATGTAGCTTTGACTTGATTGGAGCAATTTTAACCTCCAGTCTGCAAGGTTGTTTTGGGGGTGATTTTTGAGGATTTGTTCAAATAGGCTGAAATTTTGTATCGATAACCCCCGTATTGAAAAACTAGCGGATATAAAATTTTGATTTGATTGAAGTATTTTTAATCCCCAGTCTGCAAGGTTGTTTTGGGGGCAGTTTTCAACGATTTCTCCGAACGGATTCAAATTCTGTATCAACAATTTTCGTATTGAGAAATTAAGAAATACCGAGTTTTGACTTGATTGGAGCATTTTTGCCCTCCAGTCTGCAAGGTTGTTTTGGGGGTGATTTTTAAGGGTTTCTCCGAACGGCTTGAAATTTTGTATGAACAATCTTCGGATTGAGAAATAAGCGACTGTCGAGTTTTGACTTGATTGGAGTATTTTTAACCCCCAGTCTGCAAGATAAACTGTGGTCTGGAAATTAGACAGGCCCATCGATCATTGCCACGGAATCGAACCTAATTAGAAATGTCGAGCTTACATAAAGTAAAGGAAGGATTAACTCCTATTAAAACTCCTCCACCTCTTGTACAATTAATACGAGAAAAGTTTATGTCACTTCTATAGGTATATTGTGTAATTACTTGATATTCTGAGTCTAAAACTGTGTCATTCATAAACGATTCAGTGAATGCAAATATATCAGAATGGAAAACATTTATTAGATAACTACTCAGATCATTTAATTTACTGTTAAGACCTCTTACATTCTGATAATAGATTATTAGGTCTCTCATGTACTGAGTGAGAGCTATTGCAATTAACTGAAAATGCTAATCCGGAAAAAGAAGAATTGTCTCTGATATTAGAGTTTAATTGCTTTTGTGAATTAAATAAAATTTTATTTAAGTTTTCGACATGAGTTTTGTAGACCGTGCATTTGTTTTGCTACTACAAAGGAAACATGGAAAAACCTTTTCATTTCGGCGATTGATGTCGCCATCACATGCTTTACACGTTCCCGGCATTACTAACTCCTACCAAAGGTGAGAGGTTCACCTTTGATAGGAACCGGCAAAAAGTGAGGCTACCCAATTGATAAAATTACTAGTTTTCTTGCACACATTAATGAAACAAACTACACAGAGAAAAAACGACTAAACAGATGCGAAAAACAATTACACTGTTCTCAATGCGAGAAACGCCCTTTTATATGTCTCATTCAGTGTAAATTTGTTTCCTCAAACCTAACAGGAAGGAACAGATTTTGGAGCACAACACACATGCACACATGCACTATCACGATCACACGATATCATATAAAATTGTCAAGTGTCAGAATTAGTTATAGATGGCATGGAGTGTACCTTACTGAAAAATTTTTAATTCAAAGCGTCCCGCGTAGTGTGAATCATTATATAGAAATCATCCCCACCAACAATTTCATCACATCATCTCGAAACTTTATATGATACATGTTAAAAAGTTTTTCGACTGTATTTCTTAGAATAATTTGAACTACAAATTAAGTCATATTACTTTAGTGCTAACTACATACACTACAGTGTGATCAACAACAAGTATTGTTTCAGTGGTTATCAGTGAATTTTGTTTAAAATTGGTAGACCTACACCTTGCTTCATGTTACCAAAACTGGCCTGTTAACAGTGGCGGTTAATTTACGTCACAATTTGTTATTGATTTTTATTAAATTGGTAAAATACCATAAGCCATAGCCAAACTTTCTTGGGCGTTTAAAAGTGACATCGCGCCAAGCATTTGAATCAGGATGACAATAGCAGCACAAAAAATGTTTAAATCATGACTTATGTATGTTTCTACAGAATGGTTATCAGTACTACACTCCAAAACACAATTTTTAATGGATTGTCGAATAAAGGGGCAGTTTATGGACTGTGGATAGTACCATAATTGAGATCATTATGATTGAGTTGAACATAAAAAGAATAAAACAATTTTATTGTTTTGTTAAATTCATAATGGTGCCATTGATTGAAATGTATTTAATTAATCACGGCACACGCAGACTTTTTCATCGTTACAGTAACCCCCTCTGTGTCCATGACCCATACAATGGACAGAGCAAGCAGCATCACTCCCCAAAATGTCGCAGGTGAACCTTTTGACACGAACGTGGTCTGAAAAAATATTTTTAATTAATTCTTTAAAATGTGTGCAAATGAATTTACCTTGCTGAGTAGACTCTACCACGTGCAACCCTTCTTCTCCAGTCGGCAGCGAATTAACTTGGCAGCTGCACACAAAGGCAAAAATTGCAAGAGCGAAAGCAAGTGTTAGCTTGTTCATGATGATGTAGTGTATATTGTAGTCTTGATACTACTGCCACAAGAAGTCAGAGACTGCTTTATATAGCTAGCGATACACGAGAGGATATCTTAGACGGTTCTTCCCCATGATTAATCGGAGCAGATAGTACAATTTGGCAAGGTTGATAAGTGTTACCAAAGCGTATTTTGTTTTCAATACAAATGTTCGAAATAACTTTCAACCAGTTTTTTTGAAGTGTAAATGCAACTGAATGCTTACTATATACAAATAAGAAGATAAAATGTTTGTGCATTTTAAAAACACTTTTCACTGAAAAAATTGGTCTAAAATATTATCTTGGAGAATTTAAAAAAATTGAAAATGATAACATCTATGAGTGAGAAGGTGTGTGGACTATTAAAATGCAGGCAAAGAAGCATGCTATGCGTGTGTTTCAAGTAATTTTTCAATAACAAAATTTTGTGATCATATCCACATTTTTTAAATTAGGACTCATAATTATATTCATTTGGATAGGTGCAGTCTAATACGAATAATAACAGTACTGTATAGTTGAATTTTCGGGAAAATAGCGTGAACCGTTCTTGGTTTGATTAATACAATAGATTACGTTATTCATTTTTTTTAGTCACCCTGCGTAAGTATTTAATAACTATGTTACATATTTTAGATAGAACTTATTCCGTGAAATTTTGAGATGAATGAATCACCAATATTTCAGAGTATTTCACATTGCAAAATATTCTAATACTACTAATAATTCTTTGGCGTTAAGTTTTGTCTGTGACTTTAGCAGAGCAATTAACCCCCTCGATGTAAATACAGATGTTTGCAGCTATATTTAAGTTCTTTGGTTAGACAATTAACAAATTAATATTAACAAAAATAGTATTGTTTTCATTTTTATCTTAAATCTATTAGGAATAGTGTTTTTTTTTTTCAAATTGTGAAAATTTGACAATTGGTCTAGCAGTTTCAAAAATTAGCTATTTGTTGGATGGACCCTATTTCAATACTTCCTTAGCTTTCGCTCGGGAAGTAAAAAGTAACAGTTCCTACATTTCATGAAGGGAATATTCAGTTTCAACACATGATCAATGTGTTAGGTTGGCAATAAAAACGTTTTTTTAGAGTGTCATTGCAGAATGTTGTCATCTGTCATTTTGTCTTATGTTTCGTTGTATTGTTTCTTGATTATACTACTAGTTTATTTGAGAGTGAATTCTTTTCCCGCTGCTTAACCTGCTTAAAGTCATCAGGTTATGTGCCCAGTTGGCAAAGAAAGATAAGCAGCAAAAGCAGAGAGCGAAACTAGTAGGAGAACGTAAATTAAGTAACGGCCTTGAAACGATCAACGACTCGATAGCGTTCTTGAAGAAAATGGCTGACGGTCAGAGTAGAATAGGGTATTCCACGATTTTTTTTTTAATGCACTACACGAAAGAATATCGTCTACAAAATGCGAAGATGTGGTCAATATTTTTTTTTTACTTTTCAATAACTCAAAAAAAAAAAGTTAAATTTAAAGTAATTTTTTCCCGCGGTTAAGTTGTGCATTACGTACGTCATGATGACGTACGTAATGCTGACCAATGGGATCAGCGTAGCGATGTGGCAACTCGGCTCACGTTGCTTTAAAGTTAGACGACATCGGTATTTAGCCATCTTGAATTCTTGTTGGGTTATGATAGGTTAGGTTTATTTATGTTTGGTCGATCTTAGTGTTAACGTTTTGTAATTTGCTCTCATTGATGCTTAAAATAATTTAAAAAGTCAGTCGTTTCCATTATTTGACATTGTTTGTTTAAACACGGTGAGTAGAATTGGCCGTTTAATATTTACCACTTACCAAAACCTTTTACAGCGACTTACAACTTAAAATTGTGTAGGAAGATTATCTGGGAAAATACGGCACAGAATAAATAGTCACAATGGAAAGTGAATATGAGCAAGCTACTTCTACCAATCTCCCTGTAGTTGATGATGTAATGATAGATTTGTATTATCGAAGAAATGTGAATTTTCTGATACCAGGTGTTGAAAATGTGAAAACCGAACGGTAAAGTGTACAACGTAATAATGATTTGATAGTAATTATTCATTGTTATAGTGGAGCTCGTGCAACTTACGGCGACGATGCTGTTGGTTATGTGCAGTTGAGACGACACGATGAGATTTGTACTGTCAAAGCTTTGATTGCACCAGAACATAAAGTTCGCCTAAAAGGCTATGAAGTTTCAGTAAGAATAAATGAGTCTGAACAATGCATAATTGACTCAAAATGTTATTACTGTGCTGCAAGTGAAGGTATGAATGATTTTATGTTGTATGAGTGTATGTATTACGTCTACTTTTCAGGTGGTTGTAAACATGGTGTAGCCTTACTGTTCTGGTTATACAGACGTACCTTGGAGCCTTCAGTGACTTCTGTTGAATGTTATTGGAGGAAGTCTACTCTGTCTAAAGTTGGCAGTACTATAAAAGGGCAAAGAATGAGAGAGTAGTTTAATTTTTGGCAAGTTCCTTCTTTACCAACAAAAGGAACGGCATTTTTGGACAAAGTAATTTCTACCGCATTAAAATCAGATAGTCATTCAATTCTTGCTACAATGTATAAGAGTGAAGTGAATATTTTGGAGAAAGCTTCGTTGTACCATTTATGTCTTTCTTATAAAAAAACGACTGATGCACCAAATGCAGAAGACTTCATATCGTTTTGCCAAAATAATTTAAATAGTGAAATTTGCAAAAGTATAGATACTTTAACAATATTGCAGTCACAATCTAAAGCCTGGTTTGATGTTAGATATGCGAGAATAACAGCTTCAAAGCTGCATGAAGTTGCTCACTGCAAAACTGTTGATGGAGCTACAACTGCTGCAGTTCTGGCAGCATCAAAATTTAGAGGAACAAAGACCATGAAAAGAGGCCTTAACCTTGAAGAAGATGTCTTAAAAGTCATAGCTGAGGAGAAAAATATTAAATTAGAAAGAGTAGGAATGACCATAAATCATATGTACCCAATATTTGGTGCCTCGGCAGATGCAATGTCTGATAAATATTGCGTTGAAATAAAATGTCCAATAAAGACAAATACTGTAAAAAATTACATTACGCCAGAGGGTGAAATAACTCCTAAACCATATGCACAACTGCAGCTGCAAATGTTTCTTAGTAAAAAACAATGGGGTTTATTTTGCGTTGCATCTCCATCTTTTGAAACGGACAGAAATGTGACTATAAAGGAAATTCCTTTGGATGAAAATTTTTGTCACAATGTAATGGAGCAGGCACAAGCTTTTTGGAAAAAACCGATTTTTCCAATTTTAATTAACTGATGTTTTCAATAATTATACTTATTTATTTCATAATTATTTCTTATTCATTTCAATAATAAATAAATCTAAATCCCGTTATACCCCAATCCCCTAGTATCAATAAAAAAAAGTTAAATGCTTCTATTTATACAATTAATTTATTGTTTCCAATAAAATACAAATAAAAACCATGTAAAAACTATTGTATTAATGGACCTTGCAAATTTATCAAACCACAAGCAACAATTACAATATGATCCAAAAGTGGCACCAAATTATGATCTGTGGTAGCATGTGGACCCAACATTCGAAATTCTCTGATCCTACGAATTAATCTTTCAATGTGGATCCTCAACGCTGCGACAAGTTTCGACTGACCTACCTCATCCTTCGTCATTTTTCTGGTGCTTGTGACGCTGGGAGGTCTGACTAGATTCACCTTTTTTTTCTGGAAAAGCCCTGCTACTTGCTTGAAGCCCCTATCGGTCATTACAGTTGCATTTTCAGCTACAACGGTCAAATACCCTGATTGCTTAATTATTTCTACATCTGATGTGCGACCTCCAAACCCTTCTGATATAAAATTAATTAGCCCATTTGGAGTACTTGACACTAAATACTTGCATGTGTTACAAGTTTTATAATTGCTCCAGGTTAAAGCTTGCTGATAAGCTGCACTAGGTCTTTCAATCTGTATTTCGAAGCAATCAATGATTGCTTCAACATCTTTATAATACGTCTGAAACTGCCTAGGTAGAACTCGCTGAATTTTACTTTTCTCAGGCCAAAAAATTAACTCATTGAGTTTTGTAGCTATTTTTGGCAATGTTTTTGAAAATATATTACTGACACCACTAGTGCTTAATGCAAAATCTGTCCCTAATCGTACAAATTGGTCATCTGTTCGTATTTTCTTAAGAACGATATAAATATGTTCTACAGGAACTTCTAATTCTTCTTGGAGTAATTTGATGAAAAAAAATTCTGACTTGGGCAAGCCCAGATAAAATCTGCTATTATTTTCAATTTTGAATATTTCCACTTTCACCAATAGTTCTTTGGATATCATATTAGTTTCATGCAATGACTCCGATGATGGCTCATAAACACTTCCACTTTGGAGTGAAAGGGAGGATGATGACAATGATGTCGATGATCCCTGAATAGGTTTGTGGGGGCTTTGATATATTTGTGACGATAATGATCGAAGAGTGTTTGTGCTTTTATCTGCCACTTCAACTGAGGTCATTGATGACTGATCTTTTGTGCTAACTCTTGTCTGAGTTGCTTTTCTAAGAGTTCTCCTTTTTGTTCTTAAAGGAGAAACTGATTTTTCTGGCGATTTTGCACTAACAAACATGCCAGATGGTGAAGCCACTGTTTTTAATTGCAGTTCTTCTACATCCTCTGTTACATCCTGTGAAGTACCAGGTACAGTAGGTTCAGGAAACAGTTTCCTTCGAAGCCCTCTACTGTGCTGTTGTGTTTCCATCTTACGTTTCCTTGAAGTTGGTGTGAATTGGGACGAAGTTTCTTTCCTCACCATGCTTCTTGGAACCACATTGTCTTTTAACATTAGGCGTGTACCCATTAATTTGAAATGAATCCAATTTTCAGCATCCTTTTCCAACTTTATTAAAGAAAATTTGTTAATAAGGTGATACAAGTAGATACCGACATACAAATTTTTGAAATATTTACTATACTTACATCAAAATGATCTTCACAACAGTACAAACTTTTCCCAGGTATGTATGTTCTTCCCACAGCTTCAAACCATAACTTCCTCCGATCCACTTTTTGGGGAACAGTAAGAAATAATTTTTCTGGATTATTTGTAGAGTTATTATCACACCCAACGAAGAAACACTGTTTCGCCATCGTGCCAATTTTTTCTATTTAATTTGTTTATATTTAAGGAATAAAACGAACAGGCCAAGTTGATCAAAAACACGTGCACACTCTGACCTACCTCAATATAATAAACCAGCAGGTTTGGCAACACAGCATCGCTGCCATCGCTTCAAAGTGATTGGTTACACTTTTAACCGCGAAATACTGCAACTTTGAGCCGGTCTCTCACTCTTCTATTATTTTGACAATTTTTTTCAAAGCGATTATTTTTTATAAATAGTTCAAATTTGTTTTTTGTACATGTATTTAGATATTGTTTCAGAATGTTTAGTTAAAATTTGATTTTAAACTTTAGTGGAAAACCCTATTATAAAGTTGACAGGAAAAGAGAACTGGAACGTGTGGAAGTTTACTGTAACAATTACCCTGGAAGCAAGAGAACTCATTACGTTAATAAACGGCGACTATCCTGAACCGATTGAATTTAATGAAGACGGGAGTCGTAAAACAGAAGAGGTATACACGAAAGAAAAGCAAAGCTACAAAACGAAAGACCTGCAAGCCAAGGATTTAATCGTGAGTAGATTAGAAGAGAGCCCCCTAACCCACATTTTGACTTGTAGAACCGCTCGTGACATATGGGAAAAGTTAGAATCGATATACGAGCAGAAATCTCATCTTTCTGTAAATCTACTGCAAACAAAATTTTTTACTCACAAATACGAAAATCAGGGTATAGCGAAATATGTTGCAAGTTTAGAAGAAATAAGAGATAAATTATCCCAGTTCGGAGAGAGAATCACTGATCGAATGTTTATAACAAGCCTTTTAGTTGGATTGTCGAATGAGTTTAAACATTTTATCACTGCATGGGAGTCAACGCCAGAGAATAGACAAACAGTAAATGAACTAGTCAGTAGATTGTTAATTGAGGAAGAACGATTAAAAAAAGAAAGTCAAGGTGAAGCGTCAGCATTAGTAGCTGAGAATATTCAAAAAAGTAAGAATAGGTTCATGAGTATTAAGGGCAAGAAAGACAATAAGAAGCAGGGAGTCCATTGCAATATCTGCAAGAAAGAAGGGCATATAGGGAACAATTGCAAGTTCAGAAATGATTATGATTCAAATAAATGTTTTGTGTGTCATCGTAAAGGACATAGAGCTCGAGATTGTACATTAAAGAAAGAAAAAGACAAATCAGAAGTAGAAGGAAGAACAAGAGTTGCATTAACAACAATAGCTCTAATTAATAGTGAAGAAGTGTTTTCAGAAAATTGGTATGCTGACTCAGGAGCCACACAACACATGAGTAGCCATAAAGAATGGATGGAGAATTATGAAATATTAAACGAAGCTATAGATATAAAGATGGGAAATGGCTCAATAATTAAAGGAGTTGGAAAAGGTGATATTAACCTACTGATATTCGATGGCAACAACTGGAGAGAGAGTGAAATGAAGCAAGTATTGCATGTACCAGAATTGAAATGCAATTTATTTTCGGTGACCTCTGTAACAGATAAGGGATATTCTTTTGAGTTAAATCGAGAAGAGTGCAGAATATCTAAAGGAGGAGAAGTATTTGCATTAGGAAAGAAAGTAAACCAGTTGTACCAGTTATTATTTCAAGTAGAGAACAGTGAGAAGAACGAAAGTCGAGTTTATTTGAGTACCTATCAGAATAAAAAAGAGAAATTGAAAGTTTGGCACGAAAGATTGTCACATCAGAATGTTGCTCAAGTCAGATCAGTTTTGAACCAGCTTAAGATTTCATTTATTGATGATAGAGATTTTTTCTGTGAGGATTGTATGTTAGGAAAACTACATGTCTTACCATTCAAGTTAAGTAACAGTAGAGCTGATCAACCAGGAAAGATAATACACGCCGATGTATGTGGTCCAATGGAAGAAGAGTCACTAGGTGGAGCTTATTATTTTCTAATGTTGAAAGATGACTATAGCCACTATAGAACAATATATTTTTTGAAGAGAAAATCTGAAGCCAAGCAAAAGATAGTAGAGTTTCTAGTGTTAGCTGAGACTCAAACTGGAAACAGAGTGAAAATATTGAGAACAGACAATGGATTAGAAGAAGTTAATAAAGAGGTTGAGAGTTATTTAGCGAGTAAAGGTATTATACATCAAAAGAGTTGTCCATACACTCCACAACAAAACGGAAGAATAGAACGCGAGAACAGAACAATTGTAGAAGCAGCAAGAACTATACTACATTCAAAGAATCTCGAAAAGAAGCTATGGGCAGAAGCAATCAATACAGTGAATTTTGTCATAAACAGAAGTGGATCTAGTTCAGTAAAGAATAAGACACCATACGAATTGTGGTTTGAAGAAACACCAGATATACGTTTCTTTCAGATATTTGGATCAGAAGCGTTTGTTCATCAACCCAAAAATTTGAGAAAAAAATTGGATCCTTGTGGTAAAAAGGGAGTTTTTGTTGGATACGCAGAAGAGTCCAAAGGGTTCAGAATATATATGAGAAATGAAGGAAGAGTTATAATATCGAGAAATGTGATATTTAAACCTGAATCGAAAGAAGAATCTGAAGAGTTTACGAACATTCAAGAAGATCGAACAGAATACATTGAAGAATCAGAATCAACAATAAACGAATTTCTAAATGAAGTTGAAGAAATTGAAAATGAAGTTGAAGAAACAGAAAATGAAGTTGAAAATATTGATATCAATAATGAAGAAACTGGAGCAAATCAGCAGAACGTCAATGAACAAATAGTAGAAACTGAAGACGAGGAAGAAGATCAAAATGAAGCCACAAATCGTTATAATCTAAGAAATAGAAGTTGCTTGCGACAACCTAGAAAACTAGAGGTGTATGATATGGATTCATCATATGAAGAAGAAGACTGTGAAACAGCTCTCATTTGTAGTTCAATCTTAGATGATAATTTGTCGTATCACGAAGCTGTGACTGGACCGAATAGTAAGCACTGGAAAGAAGCAATAAAGGAAGAATTTAAAGCTTTAGAAGTGAACCAAACATGGATGATCGTAAGAAAACCAATAAGGAAAACTATAATAGACACAAAGTGGGTGTTTAAAATGAAAAGAAATGAGAAGGGCGAACCATCAGTATTTAAAGCTAGACTAGTTGCAAGAGGGTTCCAACAGAAAGAAATATTTGATTTCTCAGAGACTTATGCACCAGTAGCAAAGTTAACAACATTAAGAGTGTTATTGTCATTAGCAAATCAGTATGATTATAAAGTACACCAAATGGATGTTAAGAGCGCCTTTTTAAATGGAGAAGTTGGAGAAGAAATTTTTGTTTATCCACCAGAAGGAATGGAGTTGCCAGAAAATCAAGTTTTAAAGTTGGTGAAGTCATTATATGGTTTGAAAAAAAGCCCACATTACTGGAACAAGAAATTTAATGCATTTATGGAAGATAGTGGTTTTGAAAGATCAAAGGCCGATTTTTGTTTGTACATCAAAACTGAAAAGCATGCTAAAATTTACGTCTTACTATATGTGGATGATCTGATAATATGCGGAAATGGTAGAGTAGAAGATTTCAAGGGGAGATTGCAAAACCACTTCCAGATGAATGATTTAGGACCAGTTTCAAACTATTTGGGATTACATATCAAGCAAGAGAAAGAAAGTATTGTGATCCATCAGATATCATACTTAAAGAGAATACTGAAGCTGTATGGTATGGAAAATTGTAACCCAGTCTCTACACCTTTAATACCAGGAATTATGTTTCCGAAAAACCCATCACCAGACAAGGAAATGGAACACAAATGCAGAAAGCTTATTGGATATATTATGTATGCAATGTTAGGATCTCGACCAGATCTGTGTGCTGCAATTAGCATTCTTAGTAGATATCAAAACAGAGCCAGCTTAGAATTATTCGGAGCACTCAAAAGAGTTCTTAGATACATAAAGGGAACTCTGCACCTGAAATTGACTTATCTAAAGAGTAACACCAACAATAGAATAATTCAAGGTTACGTCGACTCAGATTATGCTGGAGATGAAGATAGAAAATCCACAACAGGCTATCTTATCAAGGTATTAGACAACACAGTATCATGGGCAACAAAGAAACAGTCTACGACGGCTTTATCATCATGTGAAGCTGAATACGTTGCGTTAACAGCAGGAATAAATGAAGCATGCTGGATCAAGTATGTTTTGAGGGATTTGAGAGTTGGAAGAACCGAAAGAATTCTAATTTTCGAAGACAATCAGTCTGCTATAAAAGTATCCCAAACACCAGCAAATACGAAGCGACTGAAGCACATCGATGTAAAATATCACTACATTAAGCAGTTAGTCGAAGAGGGAACAATAGAGTTGAAGCACATTTCAAGCAAAAACCAAATAGCAGATATACTAACTAAAGGAGTACCAAGAGATCAATTTGAAAAACTCAGAAGCGAGTTAGGACTGAAATGATTTGTAGTTTAGGATCGGTATTTTATACTGTATGTCAGAATTTAATTAATTTGTTTTAAAAATATTTTTATTGAAGGGGAGTGTTAGGTTGGCAATAAAAACGTTTTTTTAGAGTGTCATTGCAGAATGTTGTCATCTGTCATTTTGTCTTATGTTTCGTTGTATTGTTTCTTGATTATACTACTAGTTTATTTGAGAGTGAATTCTTTTCCCGCTGCTTAACCTGCTTAAAGTCATCACAATGTAAATGCTGAGGTCTCCACTATACGTCAAACGCCACTCGAACTCGCTGGATACATTTGTCAACCAAGGGGGCGCAGCTTAATGCAAAATACTCATTTATTTACAAGAAATTAAAGACATGTTTTTAAGTATCCTGTTATTCAAAGAATACTATGCATATTAAGAAAAAAGGTAAAATATAAACCCCGCCCACCCACCCTATCTCAGTTGTGATCATATTTTTTTATTCTTAGAAGCTTCTGGATGTCGAAGTCTCCAAGAGCTCAATTTCGAAAATGGTTGAAAAATGGTCTAAATTGTCAAAAGTGTCAAAATCAGTCATATCTTATAAGATGTTACCCTCGCCCATCCTCCCTTATTTTCTTGGAAGATATGTCATTTGCCAAAGACAGTCTTATCTTATCAAGGACTAGCCCCGCCAAAAGTAGTTTTATCTTAGCAAGTACTAACCCCGCCCACCCCCAGTCTTCTATTCTAAGGACTAATTTAATTTCTGCTCGGTATAAGATCATTCATTTCATTCAGACCGGATAAAATTAATCACTGAAATGAAGGCTGTGTGGGTGGGTGGGGCTAATAATGTACTTCTATGGAGTGGGATTGGAAACCAATAGAATCTAGGACGTCAAAAAAGTAAAAAAAAAACGTCAATCGTAAATTTTTTGTTATACAATTTGCTACTGCGACTGTAAAAATTGCTATAATTCAATTGAGGAGAGAAATTTTCGAAGAAATGAGGCCAAAATTGAAGAAAATGTGTAGCTAAGTTTCGAAAATTGTTGTAAAATGGGTGAAAATCTCAAAAGTGTCAAAATTAGTGATATTTTATAAAATGTTAAAAAACACATTTAAAATGGTAAATTTTTGTAAGGAAATATGGATTTTGCAATTAGGCTCCGCCCCTAGGTCTGCCGACGAATTACAACTTCATTAATATTTAGATTAGGGCATGTATGGCTGGGGCTTAATCTTTGGCTTTAATTTTTTCTTAATATGTATACATTATATATTCTTTGAATAACACGATACTCAAAAACATGTCTTACATGGTAATTTCTTGTAGAGAAATAATAAAGATTTTGGGTCTCGACTATTAAAAAAAAAAATTCACAGTTGAGATAGGGCGGGTGGGCGGGGCTTATAATTTGCGTTTTATCTTAATATACGTAGGCGTCTTTTCAGAACAAGAGACTTAAAACATGTTTAAAATGGTAAATTTTTGTACAGAATATCGCAAAATAGAAAATACACAATCGTAAAAAAGAAAATTGGTTTCCGGGTAAAAAAATTGGTCAAAGGTTATTTAAACAGAAGTTCCGTCGCCCGTGAAGTACAGGCGAACATATCCTGAGTGTTTCCATTACAAAATTTTCTAATAACACCATTATCACAACAGTACTGTATTCCCAAATTTTCGAGAAAATGGAGTAAGCCATTTTTAATTTAATCAATAAAACAAATTATCTCATTCATTAATTTTTTTGAGCCAGCTTGTATAAGTAATTCTGAGAAATATGATTGCACTGATAGATGCATAGTTTAGATAGGATTTATTCGGCAAAATTTTGAGATGACGTCATGAATTTTGGGGGATAAACGGTTACATTTTGATTAACGATTTCCCAAAAGTCTGGATGCCTAAGGCAAAAAATCAAGACAAATTATATAATTTTTACGCGTAAAAGTATGTTGTTTCATAAAATTTAATTAACATTTACTTTACACATTTCTGATATGACGTCATCACATTGTTGGTGGGAATGATTAGACAAAATTTGATTAGCATTTTATATTCTATACGACTTTCACAATTTTCATAACACACTTATAAAATTTGGCAACAATTGGTCCAACAGTTTCGGAGATTATTTGTCTAATAAAAATCGACATGCACAACGGACAAACAGGCAGACAGGCGGAAACGAGAGACCTGCTTTTTTTATAACGTAAACAACGAAAATTTGTTGCCAAATTCGTAAGATAGGCAACACAAAATTCAGTAGTAACTGGTTGTTCTTGAGGTCATTTGCATAATTTTTCAATTCATTACGTTATTGTTATTAGGACGTAAAACCACTCACTGTGGTTGGTAACAGTGGATAATAAACATTTTTTTTTATTAGACGTACTAACAATACAAATGAAAGACAACAGTACTGCCACCACAGTTTTAAAAACTTACATCCATGGCTCACTAGGGGAAGATTCTTTTTTCGATCAGATGGTATTAAAATAATACCTTAAATCGTTTGCGTGGTAATATTTACTAAAGACTTTCGGCAAATTTTTAGGGGATTTCTACTTTTTCTTCTTTAACCAATAAGATTTTAAAAATCGAAAATATTATTTTTTATGTATGAGTATGTATAATAAATTCCAGGGTGGTGTAGCCAGCGTTCATTACAACCAACAAATATTTCCATTTTTTTGTTAATTACATAATTAACTATTTTAATATAACGGGACCTTGACATTACACTGATTTCAGCAGTTTAAACTTTGTCACTTGTTTAGATTGAGATAAACCACAGTTTTATTTATTATAAAATCAGTGAACCATCCTTCTGAAGACATTACGGTGAAGTCCCATTGCTTCAAGGAAAAAATCCCACCAGAATTCAAAATGGGTATAAATAAGTCACCCAGTTCGCCTCTTCTTCAGTATCATTATATTAGTATAGTTGGCACAAAGACACGATGAATACGCTTGCTACAGCTATAATAGCAACAACGTTTGCTTTAATTTGTAATTTATCACAAATCAATTGTTTACCTGTAATATTTAAAAATATCATTTCGTTTTTTTGACGTTTATTTTATTTGACAATGACATTTGTAACGACTACCAATCTTGAAAACATAAATTACACTAAAGCATTCATTTTAACGCAGTAGAAAAATGTCTTTTAAAAAGACAAACTATGCAATCTAGATTTTTTTCGTCTAATTTCCGTTTGTCACAAATTACGATCAACCCAAAGAAGTCTTAAATATGAACACCATTCCGCCAAAAACTTTCTGAATTACAGTAGGCCACAACCGTGTGGTTGGCACACTTGACATTACGTCGGATCCAAAATTTTTACGGGTGATGTGTCTAAATTCTAGAACGACAACGATGTTAAATTAAAAATAATCTTTGGTTATTAAAACACGATAAAGAAAAATGTTCTGTTATCAGCTTTTTAATAAGGACAAAAGTACGAATTTTAAAACTGTCAGTGAAAAAAACTTCTAAAACCTTAATAAGAGTTTTTTGAAGTTTGAGAAAATTAGATAAGCCGGTTTTGAGTTAATAAAAAATATATGTGCAATATGCAAACTAATGCTTACACAGTAATTCATCTTGAAACAAATTTTGTAACAAATATTTATTAAATACATTTTTGAGATTGCGTCATCAACTTTCTTTTTTTTTGCCATAACCTGTATTGTATACGTACGCTTTTCGAAAAATTATAAAATTTGATTTGACAATTTTATTTTTATGAGAACTCTTATAACTTAAAATAAATTATGTAACGTTATTGTTAATGTAAATAAACGTGCTGTCCGATTTATTCAATAAAATAAATTGACTGATTCATTAATTTTTATAAGTCAGCCTGCATAAATGATAAATCACAAGTATAGATGCTACATATTTTGCCCATTTTGGATAGGATTTATTCGGCAAAATTTTGAGATGACCTCATCAAATTGACCCTTTCATTAATTTTTTGAGTCATCCTGTGTAAAATTCGACACGGATTCAGACACCACAAGTGCAGGAGTATTTTGTTCATAAAATAAAAAAAAAAAACTATTATAAATTTTAGAAATGACGTCGTCCTATTGATGGTGGGGATGGTTAGCCAAATTTTAGTTAGCGTTTAGCCGCCTACAAGATATTCCTAACATACATACAAAATGTGACAACAATCAGTCAGTCCAGTAGATCACTTGTGTAATAAAAATGGATACAGACATCAGACAGACAGACAGACAGACAGACAGACAGACAGACAGACGGAAACGGGACACCCCTGCTGTAGAGGTCATGACAGGTCGAGACAGTATGAAAATGGCAATTCGCCCGATGGCGATTAGCTTTTGCTCGGGAAGTAAAAATGATGTATTATTCAGCTACGGATAAAGTAACACGCTGTAACATAAGTTTCAAATGAAATATTATATTTACTTAATCTTGAAAATAACCAAAATTTCACCGTTTACACTCAGTAGTTTTGAAAATTATCTGTCCAATCAAATCGCCAACAGACAGTTATTATTGTTTCATTTGTAATTTATTTTTGTTTGATGTTTTAATTGTTTATTTGATTTATAGTCTATTATATTGATCTTTATGCTTCAATTGATATTATTTATTAAAATAAATACATGGATATTCAAAAAAGACAGGCACCGCGTGCCTATTAATATCTTCGATTTTTCTGCTAGGTTGCCGGCATACTTAAAATTTTAAGATGGCATACCTGATTGTCAAATTGAAATTTATGGCACGAAGATAGTACCTGTCATCTTCTTATCACAGTTGACAACTGCGAACTGACATGTAGTTACTAGCATTGCTGCAAATAATTCAGAATCACTGGTACTTTCATTAGATTTCAACCATCTAGGGACGTTTTTCATTCGTGACAATAGCTTACACTTGTTTTTGCAAAATTTGGAAGCTTTAGCCACCATTTTTAAGTGTCAAAGCACAATGACACAAGTGACAGATATAATGTGGATTTTAATATTCATTTGATGTATAAGTGACAGTGTGATATTAACTTAAATTTTTACACCATTGTGGTTAAACCCAGTTCTCTGTGTCTGTGTAGCTTATGAATGTGTAGGACTTTCATAGAAATTTGATATAGATATAATAGGTCATGCATTTTGTTTGTAATAAGTTAGTGCTGCCAGTACTCCAGATAGATTGTCAAATTCAATTTGAAATTTGACGTTTTATGTCAAAGTCGCGCGCTGCTGTGATTGTGGTATTTGACATATTAGAATTTTAGATTAAGCAGTAAGTACCAACCGATTTTAAAAATCCATGATCTACTAGACATCAAACATTAACGACGTTTCTTTGTCACTAAGTTATGTCTGGTGTCTGCAATTTTAAACATGCTCCTCAGATGAAATAAAAATTCGTTTGAGAACTTCTGATTTTCGAGGACCTCATTTGACATTTCCACCAATATGGCGGTTGTTATTTAGATTTTGACTTGACATAGAATATGTGTAACTGTCAAATTTTAATAATTATTTTAATTTTTCTGACTTAAAATTAACTTAAATCATGACAAAAACTAGTGACAGTTTTTTAATTTGTGCTGTCTTTCAATATTAAGGTGCCATTTCTACATGTAAGTTTTAGTCTTTTTTTAAGGTTAAATAATGCTGTCACTGTTTTTAAATCTTTAATCTTTATATTTTCAGATGAAAATGTAGCAGACGTTGGAATGCAAGACGGCTGAACGCTTTCCAATTAGAAAATAAATTGAGAAAAGAAGGAAAATTTATTATACTCCAGTTAGGGTTTGTTTCACACTTGATTTTTTTTATTAAATCTTAAAACAAGCAATGGCAGAGAATTTTGAATTTGTTAAAATAGAAGAAAATCAAAGTGCAGACGCTGAACACAACTTTGACTGTACTGAAAATAACTTACAACTCAGTTGTAAAAGCTGCAATTTTCAAACAAATTTTTTAATTCAACTGAAAGAACATTCACGAGGATTCACACAAAACCACCAAATAACCCTCTACAAATGCAATAAATGTGCTTTTGAAACAAATTCCTGCCTCATATATTTAAAGCACATTCATCATAACCATAACCGTAATACTTACCTGAGGTACTCAGAAGATGAATATAATACAGAACCCATGTGGTTTAAGTGTGGTTTGTGTCAGTATAAAGCTAAAAATGAAAGTATGCTTCAAAGCCATCACTACTGGAAACATGAAGAAAACATTCATTGGTTCAACTGTGACCAGTGTCCCTATCAGTCGCGAAGAAAACACGATCTCAAAAGACACAAATTGGCGAAACACACAAATCCAGATGGCGTAAACTGGGAGGAAAAAGGTGTCCAATATCTTACTCGAGAGCACCCGAAAAGCGACACTTCACCTCTAAAAATTGCATGGATGTATTGTGAGAAGTGTTCATACAAAACTGTTGATAAAAGCGCGTACAAAAAACACGTAGTCAGAAAACACACATCTTCAGAAAACGTCGCTTGGTTTCAGTGTACACAGTGTCCTTATCGGGCTAAACTTGAAGAGAATCTACGCAGGCACATAAAGAGCCAACATACCAACCCTGAAAACATCCAGTGGTATTACTGCATGCAATGCTCGTATAAAACCAAGAGAAAAAGATGCTTAAGATATCACAAACTGGCAAAACACGAACTGTTGGAAAAAAGTAACGCTTTGGAAGCGTCAGAGTGGCTTCATTGTGAACAGTGTTCATATAAAACTATCCATAAACATATTCTATCACAACATCAGCTAAAAAAACATGCTACAAGTGACGGTGTTTCTTCGTTGTGTTGTGCACAGTGTTCGTATAAGGCGAAAACGAAGTTCGAAATAAAGATGCATCGAATGATAAAACATGTGGAGTCACATCCTATCGAATCAATTCAGTGTTCATTGTGCTCATTTCGTACCAAAACGAGTAATTATTTAAGAGAACATACGCTGCGTGTTCATCAGATGCGAGTTCAAACCGCCAGAAGGAAATAATTTATTAGGTGTAGCAATATTGTTGATGTTTGTAAAGTTCATGTTTCGTTTTTTATTATATATTTTTTTCAAGTTGATACAGTTATTATTTTATTTTAATTTAATTGTGTTGGCGTGTATTATACACAAAACAAAAATGATATTTAGTTACTACAAGTCTAAAGATGTAAATGTATAACAAACAAAAAATTTTTATGATATTACAGCAATTAATACTCTGTGAAAGCGTAACGTACAAAATTAATATAATCTAAAAAAAAAAAAAAAACAACTCTAGTAAGCTGTGCAATTTATTCAGTTTGACAGTTACAGTCAAAGAACTGTCAAATAGCGCAATCATTATTTTAGAAATAAGTTGTACAGCCTACTAGAGGTTTTTTTTTCGATAATATGATACATACTCCTACTTCAGATCAGAGTGAGCACTGTGATTTCCGGACTCATTTGAACATGCAATTCTTTACTTAAGTGAAATTAGTGCGTTAATTGAAATTTACCCCACCGTTGCATACAATAATAATTATGTACCTTACTTATGAAAAACAATTTACTTAATCTAAGTAATGTTTTTGTGAAATAATTACATCTTAACTTTATTGGGCGTGTTCAACAATATTTTTTTACTGCATTTTAAGAACAAGAAAGGGCTACATATACCGAGTGACTATAAATGTTTGTGATTTTTTATCAGGCTGACAACATTTATATAAAATTGTATGACGGTATACTGATTGTCAGATTGAAATTTATGGCACGAAGTTATTACGTGTCATTTTCTCATCGCATTTGTTAGACGTGCTCATGTCAAAATAGACAAGCATAAACTGACTTCCTAGCATTGCTGCCAATAATTCAGAATTGCCAACATAAAAATTTGCTCCAGCGATGTGACTTCAAAATTTTGAATAATAATTGCTACCTATTTAAATTTTATAAAATAACATTGGAATAAGCTATTCGGATTTTTTTTTAAGGAAAATATGCCAACAAATTTAACAATTTTTTTTATAAAACGTGATTTCCTGTCCACTGATATAAAGCGCTCATAAAATATTACTGTGCATTTTATTTAAGTGGGTAATTTTATACGGACATTAAGGTATCCTAAAGTTAGATATTAACCCATTTTTTATAGATATTTTTCTTCCCCAAAGTGCCCTTTTTGATTAGTCAAAATATCATTATAAGGTAAAAACTATGTTTAAATTCAAGTTGAGTAGTACAACTAAATAATCAAAGAGCATCTACATTCAAAGTTATCATATATATTTTTCGTGACATGTCAAAAGTTATTTTACATATATAGACATATACAGTCATACATTTTAGTTAAAAATATATACAGGTTGAGTCCATAAACGCGCGTTCCTCAGTATATCATTAATATTCTAAAATTCTAATGCGAGGTTACAAGTTGTTCCCAAGCCGATGGCTATTACTTTCATATTTTCCCGACGTTTCATAGCCCCTAAAGTATGAAAAATTAGGTCGCCCATTTCCGTCTGCTTAACTGTTGATATCTATCAGATAGATAATCTCCTAAGCTACAGGACTGATTGTTATCAAAGCTTATATGTATTTCGCGTAGATAGTAAAACGTTAATCTGCCATTTCCACCAACAAACAGTGTGATGATATCACCTCAAAATTTTGAATAGTAAATGTTAATTAAACTTTATAAAATAACATACTCTTGTAATTGTGGTTTATGAATCTGTTTTAATTTTTTACGTTAGATTTTTGGAAATATAACAACATTCTACAATTTCATTAGAAACTGCAAAAGTCAATCACTGAAACTTTAATTTAAGGTTATCCTAAGCATAATTTATTCATTTGTTCCCCACAAAAACTTGATGATAATGAGATTTATCATTTTATTATTTATCAGATCTGAATTTTTAACAAAAACAATTTTTCAACGCATTTATTCCGAACTTTACCTTCACCCTATTAGAAATTAATAAAACTTAATCATTTTATTGAACTCAAGTATTTACTTACATAAATGGTGATTGTAATATTATTTTATTCCTATACCGGTTGTCCAAATTTACCGGTTCTATTGTGGTATTTCAATTATTTGAAAAAACAGAAGTTCAAAATTTGAAACAAAGAAATCTACATATATGATATAATGTAAATTTTGTCAAAAACTGAGCTTTTGGAAAAGTTATCTAAAAAACTACAAAAAAATCATCTGGGAAAGAGATTTCCACGGGTTGATTCAAAAACATTGCTTATTGAGGGTCTGGGGTAAATCATTAGGAATTTTTTTTTTATTCTAAAAATTGACATATTTCCAGGAAAATGGTAAAAATTTTCGAAAAAATGAAATCGAAAATAATGTCGAGAATAAAAAAAACTGTTTCAAATGTCAAAAAAAAAAAATCAAAAATTTCATGTATTGTAAAAATGAACCTTCGGAAATTTTGACTAGGAATCACAAAAAAATTGATCGCGGCTACCTGGTTTGAAAAATATAACACGCTATAATAAGCAGGGTCAAGGTTTTCAAAATTGCCAGATATCATATTGGCAATTCTGTAAAAATGTAGGATTTTCAAAGATATATAGTCGAAAATAACGTCTTTCGGTAATTTCGGAATTTGCTCAAGAAAAAGTAAAAAATTTGAACTTTTAGAAAAATTGACTAACATTTGACAAATCTGCTATATACGACGACCTGAATCGAAAAATATAACACGTTTGTGATTCCGAATCAAAATTTTCAAAATATTCGGTTTAAAAATAAATTTTTTTCAAAATTCTAAAAATTGTCATATTTCATATTGGCGATTCTGGAAAAATGATGTAAGAATTTTCGAAAAAATGAAGCCCGAAAATAATCGGTAATCCTCGAATTTGGTCAAAAAAGGTCAAAAATTTCATGGAAAAACTGACGAAAGATCTATAAAAAAATTGTTATATGGCTATCCACGACCTGATTCGAAAAGTATAACATGTTTATGTTCTAAGATCAAGATTTTCAAAATATTCGGTTTGAGGATATATTTTTTTTAATACTAAACAGCGATGTTCCATATCGGCGATCCTGGAAGAATGGTAGGAATTTTGGAAATATTGAAGCTGAAAATAGGCTCTAGAAATCGAAAGCTATAAAAAACATTTTTGGTAATTTTCGATTTTGCTCCAAAAAAGATCAAAAATTTCATTCGGGAGATATTGAACCATTGAGTTTTTGGAAAGGAGATCGAAATCTATAAAAAAAATCTCTTCCGTAACTAAAAGTCCACGAAAAATTTCCTATAGAAATTTTGACGATCTGAATCGAAGATCGTCATAACCCCAGCCAAATTTTTGAAAAAAATTCGGTTTAAAAGTAAAATTTTTAAAAATTTTCTTTCAATAATTTTCGAATTTGGTCAAGAAAAAGGCAAAATTTTGAGCTTATGGAAAAAGTTACCAAAAAGCCACAAACAGATCTCTACGATATGAATCGAAAAATGTAACACGTTTACGATCCTAGGTTACGATAAAAATTGCGATATTGGCAATTCCAAAAAGAGAATAGGAACTTTCGTCGAAATAAACCCGAAAATAAAGTCTGGAGATCGAAATTTACAAAAAAATGTCTTTCGGTAATTTTCAACTTTACTCAAAAAAAAGGTCAAAAATTTTGTCTTGAAAATTTGAACTTTTGGAAAAAATTGACCAAAAATTGACAAATGAATCTGTTATATAATATAGACGACTTGATCTATTGGCGATTCTGGGAAAATGATACGAATTTTCGAAGAAATATAACCGAAAATAGCGTCTCTAATTAGTAGTATACAAACAAATCTTTCAGTAACTTTTGAATTTTCTCAAAAAAGTAACAAATTTGAGTTTTTGGAAGAAGTGACAAATAAAATACAAAAAATACTGCTATAATATATATCTGGATGACCTGGTTCGAAAAATAGAAAAATAAAACATGTTTATAATCCCCATTCAAAATTTTCAAAATATTCGCTTTAAAACAGATACACATAATGTTGTACTTTGACAGTTCAAACATATCTTTACTTTAATTTATAGTAGTTGTCATAAAAAAAAAACAGAATGCGGACAACTAAATTTTATATTTTTTCTAAGAAGGTGGATTTGTTGGATGTACTCTAGGAGCAGGTCCGTCGACCGACTCTCTACCTTTGCGTTTTCTCGACCTTTCATGACCCCTACAGTACGAAGAAATAGGTCTCTTAGTATAAATGGGTTTTAAACTGTAGAAAATAACATAGTCGTACACATGTAGTTTATGACTCCGTGTTCAGTTTTTGCCCGAAAGGTCCAGATTTTTGGAAAAAAAATTAAAAGTTATAAAACAACATTTTACAATTTAATTTTGAATCTGCAAAACCGAATGCTCTGAAATTTTGGAGATGTTTTAAAGTTATCACAAGCATGGTAAATTTTTGATCAAAATATATTTGCTTATCTCCCCCAAAAAATTGATGACGTCGTCTCAAAATTTTGCCGAATAAATCCTATCTAAAATTTGCAAAATATGGTCAGTCTATATTTATAATTTATCATTGCGGTTATATTTTTTAGATTTGCTTATACAGGTGACTCAAAAAATTAATGAATCAGTCAATTTATTTTATCGAATAAGTCAAGAATTGCAAAACTGAATACTTTGAAATCTTGCAGACGTTTTAAAGTTATTGTAAGCATTGTAAACTGTTAATCAAAATATATCTGTTTATTCCCTCCAAAAAATCCATGACGTCATCTCAAAATTTTGCCGAATAAATTCTACCCAAAATGTGCAAAATATGATGAGTTTTTACTTGTAATGTATCATTGCATTCATATTTTTTAGATTTGCTTATACAGGTGAATATAAAGATTTAATGAATGAGTCAATTTATTTTTTTGATTAAATAAGGAACGGCTCATTCCATTTTCCCAGAAAATTTTGGAAATACAAAACTGTTATTTTTTTAGTATTACACTACACCAATCCAAGTTGACATACGTGTCCTTTTGGTGTCCTTGTAAAAATGTTGATGACCTCATCACAAAATTATGTAAAGTAAAAACTCAATTCGAAAAAGCTGGATACGTTTCATTGTAATTTAGGTACAAGGGAAGGTCTGTCGAAACTACTTACGATCAATTTTTCTTTAGCCGCTCTTGAAAAGCTATAAAAGATCGTTACATAAAACGTTACTTTGTGGTTCAGCATTTTTTTTTGTTTATTAAAATTGCTTACACAGGACATTTGCAAAGAATCGATTTATTTTATTCGTTTTCTTTGGAATGACGCATCGAATTCTTCTGAAATTAATGCAGAATGTTATAATATAAGCTACATATTTCAAGGTCAACATATTTATTTCCTCCTGCTCTTCTAAAAGCTGATGACGTCATTAAAAAATTGATCTTAAATTATTAAAACACCTCTGAAGTACAATCAAATAAATCCCGTTTCTGCGATAAATGATCAAAATTGGTTCCTATAAGTTAATATAAGAGGTGTCTGAATAGTTAAACTACAGGTAGAGAAGCATGTTATGTATAGTTTTAAGTGAGTTTTTCATAATAGAATTTTGGAAAAAATGGGATATAAAAAAAGTGAGAAAAGGGCTTATACACTGACAAAACAGGTAACAAAAACGCCACAAAGAAGGCGACTAAAAATATGATTGTACTGAAGTATCTTATTGATGCATTATAGATATGATTTATTCAGTCAAATTTTGAGATTAAAGTCGCGATCTTTTCTATAGAACCACTCCCTAGTGTAAATTTTCAAAATTTGTTTGGTGTAAGTGACCTTGACGGGTTTCTGGGGGAAAACATAGGTGTCAAAAATTTGACAGGTTAGATGGCCCCATTGTCAATGTAGATATTTTATTTTAATAAACAGATGAACAGAACATACAGTCTGCACGGGATACAGTGCGGCATAACTGAGGGCAACCGAAACATTCGTGTTGTGCTAGTTTCGATTGCCATATCAACTACCGCTACCAACCGCGTTCGGCGTAAAGTACTAGATGACAGGGCTACCAACTTGACTTTTTATCGAGTGGTTCCGTAGAAATGACCGCTACTGTATATCTTTGTTTTTTAGAGCAGATCAACAAAAAAAAACTGATTAGTGATTTGTAATCTTCCTGATAACCTTAAAACATTTACAAGATTTTAGAACCCTCGGGCTTATAGTTTTTAAGTTAAGTAGTAAAGATTGCAGTCTTCAGGGGGTCAAGAACACAAATAATATACACTCAAACCGGTGTATAATGGGTTGCATAACTTTCCATGTGTAATATGTGATAATGAACGATTTTTTTCATTTCAGGTTTCTCTTGCTTTCGTCGAAATTTTGTTTTGGGTTTTTACATTCTAATTACTTTTCCTAAAACACTCCTCAAGATTCACCTGCAACATCTCACTTTATCATTGATCCCTGTCTTTGTCAAAGTTGATTGACATTTGTCGAAAAATAGCAAGAGGGGGGAGCATGACCGCCGCACCAACCAAACCGACAAAAAATAACTAGATTGAACTTCTCTCATTATCGTTTCTTCTTAAATTTATTCAATAACTTTCAGCAATAATTAATCACTGTGCTTTATTAGAGAGCCGGTGATTTTTAGGTAGTCGCCGCTTCGAAACTATAGACTTGAAGTTGTCGTTTTGTTGGCGCAAGGTTGGCAGTTTCTGGTAAATGGTAGAAGGGTAGACGAAGCAGGAACGTGGCGTCTTTGCTGTTTGTTCCTCCGAGCAGCAATAACCTCGGGTCACCCGCCGTCGTATATCCCCGCGCATACGGGCGCTTTTCGCTTGTGTTCAGAGTTCCATGACTGTTGGAAATATTTACCATCGTGTGACGACATACGTCTCTGGAGAGAGATAACCGCATTGAGGTCGTCCGCACGGGTCTGTCCGTTTCATTTCAGCGTTTACGCGAGCTGGTAGACGGTGTGGGCATATTTTCGGATTCGGAAAGTCGTTTTCGCGTCGTTTCGAGGATTTCAGTGAAGTGTCAGTGATCATGGTGTGCTGTGTGCGAGTGTCAAACTCGCAGTGAAAGCCAGTGTCGGAGTGAAATTGTTGATGTGATGACAGTTTAGCGGCGAAAATGGCCTCAAGTTCCACTTTCGAGGCGAAAGTGCTGATGGCCAAAGGCAAGCGGGCGACGGCCGCGTACATCCACGCCGACTGCTCCAACAACCCCTGCCCCCAGCACCTCAACGCCGTGCTGGACAGCCTCCTCAACCCCGCCAAGTCGATCGACGAGTGGGAGACCATCGACTGGTGCAAATGGCTGATGGCCGGGGGCAGGACCCCGGACGAGTTCGCCAACACAGGTAAAGGCGGCGGCGGCGGCGGTTTTCGGGCCGGATGGCACCGGTGCCAAAGAAACGGCCTTGAACGGCCCCAGGTCGCTCTTGTGGAACGTGGTGGCGTCAACGGCAAGAGCTCGCGTTGCATCATTAACTCGCGGATTTGCGAGGTGATGGGGCGGTTTGTCGTCACGTGATGCAAATTGACGTACGTCGTGGTTGGCATGTGGGGTTAGGGAGACATTTTATGTGGCCTGTCTTCGTTTTAGAGTTCAAGTTCGCATTGTTGCCAAAAACGAGTATTGGGGATTATTTGCGGCCGCCCAAGGGTACCTTTCCAGGTAGTTTTAAGTTGCTTCCAGGTAGATTTGTTTTTTACTGGGGGAGAAAGAGAATGTGAGCCGAGGGCTAGCGAAAGTGATGAAGTGTCGTCTTCCTGGTTGGGTCAGGGGATTTTTTTTTGTATAAAATATTAGTCATGCCAGATTTTTGATGATACATTCTGAAGGGATGCAAGTTTGAAAAAACTTCTGCGTGGGGTGGTGATATAAATCCCATATTAAATCAATATGGTTGAAGGTCAGATTTTGCCCTTAAATAACGTTGAGGGATTTCTTGATTTCACATTTCAATATTCCTTTGTGTAGTAGACAAAGTTTAGAACTTACAGTGTAGTTCATATGTCCTAAATTGTTCAGCTAACAATAGAGTAAAGGTGTCCTATGTGTTTAAATACAAAATTGGTCGAAGATTATTTCAACAGAACTTCCCTCGCCCCTAAAGTAGAGTACATCAAATCCAGCTGTTTTGAAAAATTATAAGATTTGATTTCTCTAGATTTGGCTCAGCTTCCGCTGGCCTGGCCCTAGCTACGGCTCTCTCTAGCTAGGGGTCATGAAGCCTCAAGAAAATATGAAAATACCAAGTCGCCTGATGGACCCGATTTCTATGCATAGTATAGTATCCCAAATACAAGGTTACGGGCTATAAATCAAGGGTTTGCCTCAATATTTTGCCACCTCAATATCTACCGCTGGGTAATCCGCTTAAAGATTTTTGGTACATTAAACCAAATATAATTTGTTCATGTTTCGACGGTCGGGAGCAGGTACAGTCACAAAGATTTACAACTGTGGGTTTGCCTTATTAACTGCTCCATTGTCTTCACAACACCCTAATTTTACAACAGTCAGATAATTGTAGTATTTGGGAGACTTTACCTTAGCTTACGCTCAATTTGTAAAAATGAAGAATATCTCGAAAGTGAAAATTTCTCAAGTCGGTTTGAAATAATTGTGAAAAGTAGATTCAATAATGAATGTTTTTTATTGAGGCTAGATTAAGGTAGCACATTTAAATGAAAGACAATCTAATAGTAACTATAGGTTTTTTTTGATTGCTGGTTATATTATGAACTACACACAGAGACGTTGGTTTACACATAGTTCAGTATGGTAACAATCAAGTTCAACACCAACTAATTAATACAGGGTGTCATTTTTATTTGATAGGTATAACACCTGTAACTTTTTTATTTTTGAAGATAGGTCCTTTGTTCTTCGGACAAATTTGTCTCCTAGAAGAGCTGTTTCATAATAAACTGATTGTTTTAATTTACCTTTCCGGTAACACGGATTCATTTTATATTTTTAAATGGGACATCCAGTATATTTTTTAATAAACGAATCGTTTTCATTTTTTACCACAAAAAATCACAAACAACCAATATTCTTCTAAAATTAATAATAAAAAAGCTATTCAGCAGACTAATTGAAAAATTAATATTTCTTTATGAAAATCTAGTGTTCATGAAATTTAATTAAAATAATTTTTTGAATATTTCGAATATATTTTTCTAAACGTCTAAAATACCAGAAGAAACAAAGTATTAAATTTGAATACACCAAGAGTGCAAGTATTTCTCACAACAAATTTTCAAAAATATCTAGTTTGATCGATTCACATTTTTGCACGTCTATAAATGCCCTGTGTGGCATTCGCTATAAAGTGTGGGTTTAATGTTGTGTAAATCTCTCTGATGCATTGTTTCAAGATATCTTTGTCCCTCCATTCATCAAAGCATTATCTTTTATGAAACCACGAAAGAAATAATCAAGGGAGTTCAAATCAGGCGAACTTGGAGGCCGTCTTATTGGGCCTTTATTCTCCATTCAACGATCTTGAAACATTTTTGTTAAAAAATATCCACGTTTCTCACGTTGTAAGGTGGTGCCCCATCTTGTTGAAAATATAAGTTTTGGACGTGATTCACCGGTAAGTTATCTAAGTAGTAAATATTGCTCAGATATTTAAGTTGATATAAAAAAAGTATGGTCCAATTAAGGTATTATTTACCATGCTAAGCCATAGATGAAATTTCCAAGTTCTTTGGATTTTCCTTCGTTTGAATAAATGCAAATTTTCAGTAGACCAATAGTGAGTATTGTATTTAGTGAAAATGCCTTGTTGATGAATGAAGCTTCATCGCTACAAATAATGTTTTCAAAAATAATTGTACTTTTTGGCTTCTTATTAGTAGACATTCTGCTATTTCCTGTCGTCTGGCAAAATCACTTACTTCAAGATGGTGGTTTCCATATTTAAACTATTTTCAACAAAAAACATTGAGCATCGTATTGTACTCCCAGTTTAAAGTGATTTTTATGATAAATCCCTAGCCATTAATAAAAAAGTGGTCGGTTCCTTACAAGGGCCGTACTTTGTTATTCCACTCATATTGTCCGTCATGGGGTAATAATGAGGTGATAATGTTTATTATCTTGTCATAAAAACCATTTTAAACTGGGAGTACAATACCATCATCTTCGGTACTATTGGCGAATTTTCTCTTTTTCACTTTGAAGTTGAACAGACTTCTGTTTTTTACATTGTTGATAATTAAGATAAAACTGATTTTAGCAATGATATACCCTCTAAGAAAAGAGAGGGTGGGTGGGCGGGGCTAGTAGCTGCCAAGATAAAACTGATTTTGGCAAATAAAATACCCTCTTAGAGAATATAGGGCGGGTGGGCGGGGCTAGCTCTTGCTAAGATAAAACTAATTTTGGCAGATGCCATAGAATAAGAATAGAGAGGGTGGGTGGGTGGGGCTAGTAATTGCTAAGATAAAACTGATTTTGGCAATGACATACTCTCTAAGAAAAGAGAGGGAGGGGGGGCGGGGCTAGTTGCTCCCAAGATAAGACTGATTTTAGCAAATGACCTATCCTTTGAGAAATTTGATTAAATTATTATAAGAAAAGACACTAGAGGCTCCAAAGCACTTTCAAATTCCTTCCAAACAGGAATACTTAGAACACGATCGTACGAAAATAGTGTTCGTTATCGAAATTTTCCAGAAGTACCTACTGCAATATTATTGTTTTGAGCTATTACAACAATGATAAAGCTCCAAAAATATGAACAATCTTTTTGTTACAAGTGTCGAACTAAAAATCAAACACCTATTTTTCAAGTTAGGTTTGAATTGTTTTACTAAATAATTTTTTGATTATTGACTTTAGAATATTAGTTTGATTTGGATTTTTGTAGTAAAAAAGCAAGCTTTCCGTTTATAAAAAAATATACCGAGTGATTTTTTTAAAACAGTGAAGACAGATTTAAAATTATACAAATCTGCTCAAAGAATTATAGATTTATCTTTAAAAATAAAAAAAGTTACAGGCGTTGTACCAAATAAAAAAAGAGTTTTTGAGAGTCTTATGAAAACTACTACATTAAACTGAAGTGTATAATCGAAAAGAAAACTCCATCAAGTCAGTTATGGAATCAATTTTGTAGAAAAAGCAAGTAAACTCTCTAATGCAAGCAATAGAAGAATTTCACGAAAATTTTCCAAAGTAGCTGAAAATCTGCGGGTGACGATTTAATCTTGATGCTTTGACAGGTTTCTTGAGTAATACGAAAATCTGGCAGTGGCAAACCAGTTAAAAGGACGGTAAAAAGTATAACAGATGCAGAACGGCGTATGGACACTCGCTTAAAAAATCCACCCGAAGGCTGTCCCAACAAACTGGTCTGTCAGACGGAACATACCAGCTAATTCGAAAGAAAGTTCTGGGTAAATTTCCTCACGGATTACGTTGTGAGCAAGAGCTCAAACCTGTCGATTATCCAAGCCGTTTCAAAATCACATGAACAGTGACATTCTTATCAAAACCTTTTTTACCGACACCGCTGGCACCGAAACGATTTTTTATAACCCTTCATTCAGGAACTGATATTTTATGATGCCACCGCCCACGAAACTAGTGAGACAATAGACCTGATGCATGAATTTTGTTGAACGCTTGACAGATTTTCTTCCAAGGTTCTCTATTATTTTGTCCTTCCTGAATTGAAGAATACATCCGATAAATGAACTCACAGAGGCGATTTAGAGCGCGTGCAATTAAATCACTCTTCAAGATTTAACAAAATAAATAAGATCAAGTGCTAGTGTGAACTGAAATTGAAGAACCCAAAATATTAGTTATTCCCGATTGTTAATAATAAATTTTTAAGTGAGACAAGTTTGAAATAACCGCTGCGTGGGATGCTGATATAAATCCCATATTAAATCAATATGGTTGAAGGTCAGATTTTGCCCTTAAATAATACTTGGGAGATTACCTTAAGTGCTTTAAAACAAAAATTTTAATCATTGCGAATATTTTCCGCTGGTGCAACTAGTAGACTTTCTCGGACTTTTGAAAGTAGTAAAAGTAAGGAACGTTATTCTGGTTAAATTTCTTTTAAAACTGTCTGTTTAGGTCAAGTTCCGCCGATCAATGGACATTTGACGTCTGACGTTTAAAGCATTTTTTTTGTGAAAAATACAAGCATAATTTTATAAAAACTAGCACAGAAAATGAAGTTTGATTTAACAAAAATTAATAATCCGCTTGACCGAACAGTTAATGTTTACTTTGATGATTTGTTCACGGTTATTTCCTGTCGCATTACTTGTCACTCAAGGTGGACCGACAGCAGCGAAACAGATCCGTATTTGCAGTTTTCCAGAAATAACGATTCATAAGTCATTAAAAAACTCTTTCGTCTGGATATCAACAGGGTTACTTTTTAACGAACTGAAACAACTTACGTCGTTACCAATTTTAGACGATAATTAATTAATAAATATTTCACAGGATTTTTCGTGAAGATCGTTAACTACTAATTTAATTGGAATAGTGGCAGGATTTAATACTCACATTAATCAAGGTTAGATTAGTCTGCATTATAATTTTTTTACCATTAGTTAGAGTAACATTTTCAAACACTCATTCCAAAAATGAGTTTCTAGAATTTAGACGGATACAAATTGGAACCCAAACACTCCTTTTTCTCTAAATTGTGATAATGAAGACAGGTGAAGTCATGACTTTAGATTCGGCTTATGAAAAAATGTCGTACAATAATGTAGACCGAGAATTGAAAATTGATGTCGACAGATGTCCGATACAACTACTGAGTCAAATCGACCTGAAAGGTGGAACAAATATTTACTCCAAGAAACAGAGCAGGTAATAAAAAATGTGTACGTTTGGCTTTGGAAAACTGGATCGTTTGTTGCAGCTGACGAAAAATTTCTAAAACATTCCAAGATCTATCTTCGCTAAAGAGCTTTATAGCTGAAAGAGTCTTTTTGCATTTATGAGTTAATTTTGCTTGTACTTGATCTTGATGTTGTAACAAAGGCCTGAATATTTAAAATAATGTGTGGAACACCTTCAATAAAAATACCAAAGGTCAGTACTATTGATAGCAAATACTTGTTATAATAGCGCGACACTGTTATGTAAAATCATATATTTGCACAAAAAAGCACCACGGCAATTTTTTATCAACACTGGACCTAAAACTTCAAGAAACATACTTTCCCAAAATTTTTGCGCCGAACAGTTGGTTTAAATTTGTCTTCGTGAAAATTCATTTCGTTCATTCTATTTTTATCTTTTTGCCCCAAATCAAAATTAATAAATCCTGCGAAATCGTAACGATCGTTGTATTCCTAGACTGCCGCAGACGTTTCAGTTGAGAGTTGGATGGCACCAGGGCCACCTAAGAAACGGCCTTGAACGGCCCCAGGTCGCTCTTGTGGAACGTGGTGGCGTGAACGGCAAAAAGCTCGTGTTGCATCATTAAACTCGCAAATTTGCGAGGTGATGGGGCGGTTGCTGTTACGTAGCAGTTGAAGAATATATTTTCAAAATAACACATCTGATTCATAACACCTTTGTTTCTTTTAAGCAAGCATAAACGTGATTGGTTTCCAATAAGAAATTCAGTCTTCACTATTTGATTTTTGTCTGTTCAATGTTATACTATCGTAATATCGGCGTGTTCCTAGAATCGGAGTGAATTGTTTCTACGAAATGAATTTTATGGATACAGTCTATCTTGTATTTGCTACAAAGGTCAGTCTCACGCAGCTTGCTAGTAACGAAACGCTGAAGAAATATTTGTGTTTGTAGATTGTAGAAGATAAGTATTTGGGCGAATTGTGACCTTCCAGGTAGTTTAAGGTCGGTTTCAGGTAGAGCTGTCAATGGGCGGTGAATGGTCTTTGAAGGGGAATGGGAGGCGATGTTCAAGCGAAAGTGATGACAAGTTTTAATAAAGCGTTCACTTCCTGGTTAGGTCAGGGAAATTTTACTACATATTACATATTAGCTGCTGGTCCCTGTTTTCTTTAGAATTTTTGGCAAAAGTTGTGTTTTTCCGAGTTTTAGTGATTGGAACTGCCGGTGGAATGGTGACATAATCTATATTTTTGAACGTGAGTCACAATGAGGTGACAATAAATATAATCAGTATAAAAATTTATGTCAAAATCTTATTATTTAAGTTACATGAGTGAGGAGAAATAATAATATTTGGTTATTTTTGTTGCTATTGTGATAACCTTTTAATATAAGGGAATTTGAGGTTCTATAATTTGTATTTGTCATATTTTTAGAAGTAATCGAATGATTTATCAAAACGTTTGTGTTTGGAAATATCAATGCTGTTTTTCTGCGTTATTCTTTTCGACAATAGGATCAGCTTCAATAATTTAGTATTTGGATGAAATTTATTACAAACATTGTCATGGTTCAATAATCTGCTTCTATCTAGATATTTATTTAAATTTTTAAGTAAATTCTGTGCGACCGAACGAGACAAAACAAAAACACATATAACCTGAAGAAGCTTGACATTATGACATGTGTAACTAGTTTACTAGGTTCATGTATAAAATTAACATTTATTATCTCAGTGATATCAAATAAAGTTGCTTGATGGTGTATTTTTAGCAAATAGAATATTCGTTTTATTGTATTAAAATTTGTTTGTTGTCTTCACCTAATGTTATCTCAGAGTCATAAAATTATTTTCACTATTTAAACTAAAGTAAGATAAGTTGGTGTTGAAATCTGATTGAGTAAACAATGATGTGGCAGGTAGTTTTCTGCAGATAACAGATTATAGTCCTTTCGCTTTGTCATAGAGAAATCGTCGTTTTTTTAATTTTCAAATTCTGTTTAAATTAAAGTTCAAATTTTTTTTCTATTCGAAAAATTAAAGTATAAAGCAATTTTAAATTGTAAAGCAAATTTGCAACAAAACGAAACCGCTAATAGGTTTGGCATTGAATTAGGATAGTTTTTAATTTTGTTAGTTCAGTTTTTGTCGTCTATGATTAGCATTGTTCTCATGTTTAATTTTTTCATCACGCTGAATTTTTTGGTTTTTGTGGACTAATGACTAGGGCACCTTAATTTTTTTCTGGTGATTTTGTGAAAGTCGCTGATTTTATTCCTAAATTTTTATCACCTGATTTGTAAACATTTATGAAGGCCGATGATTTTGATTGAAATACAAGTAAGTCGTAAATTGTGTATTTCTTGAGTTGATTTATGCATTGTAAATTTCGAAAAGCGTGTACTGTAAAATTGAAAAATTGCGTACAGGTTTTTAAAGCCAGAAAAAACTTAATTAGATACAGTATGCATTAAATTTTTTCTTGTTCTTGTCACATGCAGGAAATAGATAAATTATTTGCCCAAAATGAAATTCAGCGAAGTGCTCGATCAGAGAAAATCTCGCCTTCGGCTCAGCCATCAACTTTCCTAACAGTGAAAAACGAGTACATGCATAAATATTGTAAAATGTAGGTGCTATTTCTAGAATTGTACGATTATGTGTAGATTCCGGCTTAAAACTTTTAATTATCTCTTGCTTGCAGAATGAAACGGAAAGGACTATTAAAATTATTAATTGTTGGAAGTTTTAATGCAGCTAATTTTCTGATAAAGATCAAACTTATGTTGTGCTTAATAGGCAGCTAGTCATCAGATTATTTTCTTTTATAATTGTTCAAAACGCATAGGGAATGTATCATTTAGAATAGAATAAAGTTATAAATTTTATGTGGATTACCTTTCCTCTCTAGTAACGATGAACTTGATCCTATAAGGGTCTCTGATTATATTTTAAGAATTTGTATTTTTTAGTTTCTTCTGTTTGTTCTTCACTCGAAAACGGTGAGCAAACATTCCACTTCCGGAGGCGCAAAACTCGTGTTGATTTTGATCTTTAAATATGTACGTCTGAAATTTTTGGTTGTTGGTCGACTCCCAACCTTCTGTACTGAATTATATTTGGCCGGGTGAATCAGCCCGAACTTTCACTTCATTTTTAACAGCTTTTTGCGTTTTCGCTTAACTATAACATTGACTAAATAAAAATTAAGAAAAATGTAAACAAATTTAGACAGGGTCGGCCTTAGAGTCGTTGACTTGTCAGTACAAGATATTCTCGTCACGCCGTTTTTATAGGTATGTAGATCGATTTGTTTTAAATTCAGAATGCAGAAATAAGTACGTTGCTAGCGACAATTATTTAATATTCGAACGTCAACTCAAAGTAATTGCCAATACAACGAAGCCGTGATTTCTTGATGTGAAAGGAATATCTCTAAAAAAAATTTTATATCATCGAAATTCCACAATAAACTTTTGTATCTAACTAGTCCCTGTGGGTGTTCATCACTACGATATCGACACCTTCGTAGATTCCAGGCCGAAATTTTGAATTAAATCGTCACCATTTTGTGACAATTATGTAAAACTGGAAGTTAAACTATCCAGTGTGGGTTTAATTTCCACGACTCTGAGATCTATTGTCGAACGGCAAAATAGTGAGAAAAATCGTGCTTTCTACTCCGAATCGTCATTACCGGCCGTTCGAAATTAATTGGAATCACGCAAAGACAATGCTCTCCGAATCTGATAACATAATTAAAAGGTTGGTAGTAAATTTCAGGTTTCGCCAATTACAAGTGCAGGTTTTAATTTCGAATTCCTGCCAGATTCATGCAATCTTTTCTTAATGATACAAGTTATGAATCTGATGAACGTGAAATCTAAAAACTGACGTCATGCGTAACGTGATTGGTTACTTCCTTCATCACATGTAGCATTAATTTAATAATGTGCATAAATCTTAGGCCGAACCTGTACGCCGGTTTTTGACTCGGATTAGGACGTGCCAATTAACGAACGTGAAAATGGCGATTTTAGTCCACTCGCCTTTCCGTCTGGTGCGATCGTCCAGCCGTAAATGGAAATTTTTTTTGCCAAAACACCTGGACGATCATTTTTCCGAGACTTTCTTTGACGCCGTCATCTCCATTGTACCATTAACCATTTAGCAATTGTTTATCGTCCAACGACCGTCATCCATTGTCATTTTTTCGTTTTGGGATTTGCAATTTAAATCCTCGTCCATATTTATATGACCTCCTTTGGAATTTCACTCTGGCCGTTGTGCTGTTGTGTTATGGTTCAACATTCTGAGGGCAGGCGGAAGGTTATTCTTTCATAATTGTTCGAAGTATGCCATATGTTGTCTTTTCACGACGGTTCGTTCGGTTTTCACGGCGCACAAACACGAGGAAACGTACTTGAGGAATTAATATCTGGACTTTTTGTGGTGGAGAACCAGCCTTGCTCGATAATGGTATGAGTAATTTTATGAAACCTGCTGTAATCTGATGACGACGATGTCCTGATCATGGGCTCGCCTTGACGGTCGAGACCGGTTGACTAATTTTTTGGAGGTGGAGGCTGTGTACAACGCTGATACGTCATGGTATGAATCGAGCAAGTTTGGGATTTTTTAGAACTGGATTCGATTAGCATTTTTTTGGTGGGTTTTCGTTTTTTTTTGTCTAGTGGACAGGCTGACCAATATTTAAATTTAATCGTGTTTAATTTCTTCCGATTTTAGATGTGAGGGCGAAGCAATTTTCGTGTTTTTTGTTTGAACAGGATCTCTGTGAGCAAAATTTATGTTCTTCGAACAAAAGAATGGAAAGTTAATGGTTTGTAGTCGGAAATAAAAATGATCTAGAAGACGTTGCTCAACAGCTGAGTGTGGGACGTTTGTCGCTTTCTTAGTTCAGACACATGTGTCACTTTTAACTTTGAAGAGTGACGTTTGCATTTATATTATTTATAGGTGTAATTTGTAGTAGACGTTGATATAGTTTTTCAGAAAAAAAGACATTAGGCGCCGTCGTCGTAATCGAGTCGTGTCATTATTCGCAAGGTGCTTCTTTGAATTTTAAATAATCGCTTGATGTGACTACTATTAGTCAAAGCGAAAAAGCCGACAGCGGAAACTATACGATTTGAAAAATATCATCCCCTATTTTATTTTTAATATTGTCACTTAACTCAATTTTTGCGTCGTTCGCGAGTCGAGGTCATCAATATTTTAAAGAAAAGGTCATGATTCAACGATAATTTGTGGGCCTTATTCATACTGTGAAGTCTTGTTCAGTTGGTGTCTTAACCGACTGTGTTCGGCCAGATCGATGTAGATCGTTGATGTGCAGCGAAAATGTCGAGGGTCAAGTACTCTAACCCCTGAGGTACCTCAGTGTTAAGTGGTTTCGGCGAAAAATTCCGTCTTAAGATGTTTCCTCCTGATTTTTCATAAAACTATTATTTGTGTTGTCGTGATGCTTAAATTTTAAACATTAATGCGCTTATCTTGTGAAAAAAATTGCACTGTGTACAATCAGGTCAGGTGGATTAACAAAAAGTTTATGTATATATTTAAACAACGTTTCAGTTGCCAACGCTTTTTTAATCGGACAAGTTAGTGTCGACGACTTCAGAGATAAAATCATTTTGTGTTTTAGTGTTATGTAATTGTGTTTTCGGAGATTGTGGCGCTCGGACTAAAGAATTTTTCAGATTTTGTAGATTTAGAAATTTCAAATTAAAAATTAAGAGTAATCACGCAGTCTGGTAAAAATATTTAGATTTTTAGTACTTTGGAATTGTCATCAGTTGTTTGGGTGTTCTACTTCAAAGTTCGTCTTTTATCAGTTTGTGGTAATCTCGGGAATTATTGATCTGATACTGGGAAATTGTAATTTTATCGTGTGGGCTATCGTAATTTTTTTCTATTGAATTGTATAGGTCTTAGATCATAAGTATAATAACGAAATTTTGCGAAACTTTGTTAATACATTAATGATTATCGATTAAAACTGTTTGATTTATCTCATTTAAAAAAGTCGGAGACGTTATCTCAAAAATTTATTGTTGTTTAAAAATATTCTGCACAATAGTAAAAAATTTTATTGCATGTCTCATAAAGTAAACAAAAACTAAATAAAAGATAGCTTTTTTAAATGTTATAAAATAACATACTCCTGTACACGTGTTTTATGAATCCGCCTTGAGTTTTTTCTCTAGGCATTTAGATTTTTTTTACACGGCGACTGATATTACCTATATTTTTTTAACATACCCGTATATTATTAATACAGCATAGTATATTTCTGAGTTAACAGAATTTGGGTTTTTTGTCCTGTGGGGAATTTCCATTAAATATCAAAAGCAAAGTAACAACACAATTTGTTTATTTTGAAGTAATCATATTTTATGTTTGTTATAGATGTGGTTTATTGAATAAATTCACCTAAATAATTTCATATTTTTGAAGATTCTGTCGCATATGAGACGTTTTAGTGAAAACAGCGTCCTTTGTTCTAGAGATCAAAGATATTTCTTTCGGTTTGGCATGTCAACCATAAAAATAATTACAAAAGCCTCATATAATTCTTGACGTCTTTTGACGTCAAAAACCAAATATACTGCTAGATTTAATGGCTATTGCTGTCCTGTTTTCTTTGGCATTTATTTATTGTTGTATTTTTTGAGTTTCAGTTTATACAATCTAAAGAAATATTCTTAAACTAGTAGAATTTTTTAGTGGTATCCAGAGTAGTCTCATAATTCCGTTGTCGGTAACTTCGATATTTTATTTCATAATCCTATAACATTTTGTGAACTATGATCCAAGCGTTTTTTTATTCGGTAATTGAAGAGTTTAACCTTTACACTTCATCATCGACAACTTCATCATCAACTTGTTAACAATATAATCAAAATTTATTTACATATTTATTTTTAATGAAAAATGTGTGGACGTGTGGGCGTGTATCAAATTCAAGGTTAAAACATTTGTCGAAGTACAATCCAACATTTTCCGCTTGTTTGAAAAGTTATAAAATTTGATTTTGCGAAATTTTATTTCTGAAAAGTTATACATAAAAAATATGTAGATAATACCAGTAATACTGTCAGAAGTGAAATGACACAATGTTTTTTGATTTTGTCCATGACAACCAACTTTATTTTAATGATTTTTTTTTTAATGGCACGCTATAGATTTTTGAACAGATTTTTGTAGAGCTTGTTTTTCTGTTACTCTTGTATATTGAACGTTTCTAGGAAATTTCTAATCAGTACGTTATGTACTGGGGTTTCGGGGGTCGCAAAAAAAATAATGAAACAATTGTTTATATTCTAGATTACGAAAAAACGTAATATTATACAAGTAAAATTGGCAACACGGTAATGTTTCTAAATTTTGATCATTTTTTGTAAAAGTAAGCTAAATTTAGCTTTTTTCTAGTTTTGCCTTTTTGTTTTAATATTTGTAGACATCTTTTCACAACATGAAACTTAAAAGAGGCTTAAAATGGAAAATTTGTATAGGGAAATACCAAAATTCATATTTCCTTGCAAAAATGTACCATTAGTTAAAATGTACAACAAGAAAGAAACTTAACACATAGTTAAATGTTTTAAGTTTTTTTTTGTGAAAAGATGGGTAAGTATATTAAAAAAAAGCCAAAATATAAGCCCCGCCCACCCGCCCTATCTCAATTCTGATGACTTTTTTTAATCGTTGGGAGCCAAAGGAGCGAAATTTAATTGCAAAACTCTTATTATTTCTCTGCAAAAAATTATCATGTAAAACACGTTTTTAACTATCGTTTTATTCAAAGAATACTACGTATATTAAGAAAAAATAAATAGCAAAGACTAAGCCCCACCCATTTCTGTCCTGGTCTAAATATGTTGTAATGAAATTTTCATTCGTTGTCAGACCTAGGGGTGGAGCCTAAGTCCAAAATCCATATTTCCGTACAGTGTTTTAAGTTTTTAAGAATAAAAACAATCATCACAATTGAGATGGGGTGGGTGGGCGGGGTTTATATTTCGCCTTTTTCTCTTAAGCTACATAGTATTCTTTGAAGAAACGATACTCAAAAACATGTTTTTAATTTCTTGTAAAGAAATAATTATTTTGCAGTTAAGCTCCGCCCTCTTGGTTCACGGCGAATAAAAAAAATCATCACAATTGAGATAGGGTGGGTGGGCGGGCTCACATTTTGCCTTTTTGTTTTAATATTTGTAGACTTTTTTTTACAACATGAAACTTAAAACATGCTTAAAATGGAAAATTTGTATAGGGAAATATCGATTTTGCAATAAGGTTCCGCCCCATAATTACAAAATTCATATTTCCTTGCAAAAATGTACTGTTTTAATTATGTTTTAAAATATAAGCCCCACCCACCCGCCCTATCTCAATTGTGATGATTTTTTTTATTCGCCGTGAACCAAGAGGGCGGAGCTTAACTGCAAAATACTTATTTCTCTACGAGAAATTAAAAACATGTTTTTGAGTATCGGGTTGTTCAAAAAAATGCAACGTACGTTATTCTTAACGGCGGAGCTTATATTTTGCCTTGTTTCTACAAGACAAAATATAAGCTCCGCCCACCCACCCTATCTCAATTGTGATGATTTTTTTCTAATCGTCGGGAGCCAAAGGAGCGGAATTTAATTGCAAAATCCGTATTATTTCTCTGCAAGAAATTATCATGTAAGACATGTTTTTAAGTATCGGGTCATTCATAGAACACTACGTATATTAAGAAAAAAATAAAAGCAAAGGCCAAGCCCAACCCATATCTGTCGTGGTCTAAATATGTAGTAATGAAATTTTCATTCGTTGCCAGATGTAGGGGCGGAGCTTACTTGCAACATCCATATTTTCCTACAAACATTTACCATTTTAAACGTGTCTTAAGTTTTTAAGAATAAAAAAATCATCACAATTGAGACGGGGTGGGTGGGCGGGGTTTATATTTTGCCTTTTTTTCTTAATGTGCATAGTATTCTTTGAACACGATACTCACTCAAACACATGTTTTTAAATTGTTGTAAACAAATAAGTATTTTGCAGTTAAGCTCCGCCCCGTCCCCTTTATTCACGGCGAATAAAAAAAATCGTCACAATTGAGATAGGGCGGGTGGGCGGGCTTACATTTTGCCTGTTTGTTTTAATATGTGTAGACTTTTTTGCACAACATGAAACTTAAAACATGCTTAAAATGGAAAATTTGTATAGGAAAACACCGATTTTGCAAAATCCATCAATTTTTCGGTTTGAAATTTTATTATTTTCATTTTAAATATGGAATAATAATAATAATTTTTAAAATTTTCTCACTTTTCAATTATTGGGTTTAAAAAAAAAACATTCAACTTTTCATTTTTTCAATTTTTAATGTTTCGATTTTTAATTTTTCAATTTCTCGGTACACATTTAATTTTTCAATTTTTTGATGTTACAATTTTGGGTTTTCCCATTTTTCAATTCGATTCGATTCGTTCTGAGCAATTTTTCGATTCATTAATTTTTTTGATTTTTAAGTTTCTCGATCTTCTTAGAGGGTATATGAATGGCCAAAATCAATCTTATCTTCGCCCACACACCCCTTCATCATTCCAGTGACTATTTTTAATATTGTTCAGTTCTATCTTGGTATATTTTAGCCCTGCCTACCAGGCCTTTATTTTCTTAGAGGATATGTCATTTAGCAAAATCAGTCTCGTTAACAAGTACTAGCCCCGCCCACCCGCCCTCTCTTTTCTTAGAGGGTATGTCATTTGCCAAAATCAGTTTTATCATAGCTAGTACTTGCTAAGATAAGACTAATTGTGGCAAATTACATACCCTCTAAGAAAATTGGGGGCGGGTGGGCGGGGCTAGTACCTGCTCAGATAAAACTGATTTTGGCAAATGACATCCTCTAAGAAAAGAGAGGGCGGGTGGTGGGCGGATAAGAGAAGACACTTTCAAATTCTTTCCAAACAGAAATACTTAGAACTTCAAAAATGTTTTAAATAAAAAAAAAACAGATGGAATTTATAATCAAGATGAGAATGAATAGTTGCCTTATTTTTATTTCAGTTCAACTTTTGATTTTTGTTTTGTATTGTTTAATTTTTCTCAATTCTTGTTTCGGTTTTGTGCAGTACATACATATTTCGGATTTTTAGCCTAATGAAACATGCTTCCGTTGTTCGTCTTCGTACAAACTTAAGCATAATTAATTATTATTACTTAACCACTCCAAGACCAGTGCAAAATAACATGTATGTATATGACTTTTTATGTGGAATCTATGTAGTGATTGTAAGTAGGTGCTGAGACTTTTTTTGTAAGCCCAAATAAATAAAAATGTGATTTAATTGACAATTATTCTAACCTCAATTTTTTTACAGCACGTCTGGGCACCAAAAATCTTCCTTGGTAGTATTACCGGTTGAGTTTTTGTGCTGTTGCCGATTGAGTGGTCTTTTAATTTTTGAACAGATGGTAATAGAAGAAAATTTGAACAATAAAAATTATATTAATAATAAATAGAAACAAGGCGGATTCATAAGGCACAAATACAGGGGTATATTATTTTTATAAAATTGAAATACCGTTTACTAAGGAAAATTGTAGGGTGACATCATTAAGTGTGAGTGGGACGACCAAACAAATTTTGGTTAGAGGTGTTTTTTATACTGTCTATACGATATTTCTAATTAACACACATATAAAATTTCACAACAGTCGGTTCGGTATTTTCGGAGTTCGTCTGTGTGATAGTGTTTTGGAAGACAGATATTATACATATGACAATAAAACCTCGCAGAGTAAGAGTTGAAAAATGCCAACAATAGGCTTTACTGATGAATAAAAAGGGGGAGTACTTGGGTTTATTTTATACATTTGCGTAATATAAGCTTTAGAAGAACGTTCGATTCGTGAATCACTTTTTGCAACAGATAATTTTAAACTGTATAAAAGTGGTGTTCGATTGCGTCAAATGGTACTGCTTATATTTCTAGATGTTCGTAAACTTTTTTCAAATAAATAATTGTGTTTTTTATTTATAGCACGATCGTAATACCTGTATATGCGGAAAATAAATTATCTAATCTGCGATTTCGTGTTAAAAATTCTTATCTTAAGAAGAACGTTCCACGAAAATTGTATATTTCCATAATCGTGCTGATGCAGAGGCCGATAGATATAATTATAAACGAAAAAAACCAAGATTATTTATTATTTGGTATTTAGTATCCTTGCGTGGACCTAGCTAACGTTTATTTAATCTAATATTTCTATAAAAGGAAACTAGAATAAGACGAATTAGACTGTCGATCGTGTTGCACTTAGCCATGCCTTTACAAAATTTGCCTGAAATTTGACAATCGTTTCACACATTTTTCCTTGAACGGAAAAATAGTTTAACAATTGAATTAAAAATTACCACATGATTAGTAGGTAGACGTGACGGTGTCAGTTCCAATTTTAGCAACATATTTGAACATAAACGAAAAAGGACAAGCTGTAGATTTTATAGCTATTATTAGTCACGAGCCGTCCAGATGATTGTTTTATTTCCAATAATGAGTGGTGGATGCAATATGAGAACAATTACGGTACGATCTCGGTCAGAAGTTTTAATTAATAGCCCCATCAATATCGTAAGGCTATAGTTCATTTTCGAACCCATTATTCTTGCTAGTTCCTTGAAACCCGAAGCCATTTTCGAGGCATTCTCGAGAATTTTCAACAAAATCATGTATCACGAATTTTACATTTTACACTATTGACATGTGAACGATAACAATGAGATGAGTCAAGTATCTTCAAGGAGACATTACGTCAGATATATGTATTCTTGCGAAACATCGAATCTGTGTCAAATAGTTTGATACAATTCGAACACTAATCTAACCCAGAATATCCAGTAAAGTTACATATTTAGCTTTTTTATATAATTTGTTGACATTTTTCGACGTCTCGAATAGTTTCGTTACGTCCACGTCGTTACAAATTCACATAGTGTGAAAACCGTCGAACAGGAAGAATTTTTAGTGTTTTTTATTTACATAATTACCCAATAGTTTTTAAAATTCCGCGACTTTCCTTGCTGTGAAAATACTTGATCGAATGCCAAGTGTTACGTCTAATATGGGGTGATAATGCGGCACTGTTGCCAACTTCATCATCGAAAGTTGGATCAAATTGTCGGTTTTGTAGTGGCTTTTCGTATTTACAGATTGCAAGGACTTGACCTCTATTTCAAATATGTGGGTGTATGTTGGTGTTGTTTTATTATTATGGGCGGATTTGTGGAGGTATTTTTTTGGTCGGTTGTTAATCACGAACCACAGACAATACTGACGTTAGTGGTCACTAAATGTACTGAATAATTGAGTAATTGTGATTAAGTGCGACAGTTTTCGGACCCATTTTGATAATGGGACGAAAAATTCGTAACCCTCCTACATTTACAATTTTACTCTCACGACTTTTCTATAAGTTATTAAGTTATTAATGTAATCGTGTTGTTTAAGAAAAAACCTTATCATGACAAGCAACAGCGCTATGATATGAGCCTATATAATTAATATCAAGCTAAGAATCAATTAGTTAATCACTTTCAAAACCGCAATGTCACGACAATCTACAACCCGTTTAAATTAAAATCCCTCTGTTACAACACGACACTTTTCATAAAAACTATGTAGGGTAGTATTTACAATTTTGTAAAAAACGTCTGCGTTACGTCAGCCTGTGACATACAGTCTCAAAATTGGGTCGTATTTTTTAATTTATTTGGGCGTGTTTCGAATACGCACAAACATGAAGTTAATTAACCAATCGGAATTTGATCGGTGATCGAGGTCTTTACCATATGCGGTTTATTCTAATAAATAATCCATTGATTTCCCTCTTCATTTTTTTCGATCGTGCGGTTGACGCCTACCTAGAGCTATATTTACGACGGGATGTTTTCAAAATTTTATTTTTGGATATCCGGTGATGAATTTGGTGACGGTTTTTTTGCGGTAAAAATAGTGGGAATTAATTTTTGTACATTGATAAAAGGTGGAGGCGGTTTTATTGTTGCGGCTTTAATCACTCTAATATATTGAATATGTTCTAGTGAAGTAGAGGGGTGTTGCGTAATACGTTTCATTGTATACCCCGATGTAAGGTTCCGTTTTCCATTGTTGCTATTGTGTGAAGTTGTTCGGTAGGCTGCAAACTTTGCGTTAAAAGATTGTTATAATTTAAAATGCATGTTGTCTGTTTTATAATACAAAACACGATCATGTTTTGAAATGCGTCGATTAGAGATAAAAACTGGTTAGGTAAGCTTTCATTAAGAATAATGTCTATGAGGTTATAGTCGTTTTACTGGGATATGTTTAGATTCAACTTGTTGAAATAAAATGTTTTTTCATTAGTAAAATATAATCTTTATTTTTAGCTTGTAATTAATTTTTTCTTACTTTTATTGTTGGCTTTGTTGGGATGGATTTCTTTCGAGAAAAAGTATGCTCAATATTATCTTTCAATTATGTAGATTGGTTCTGAAGTTAAATTAGTGCATGTGCCGGTTTTGAAACTTTTAAGTTCTCCAAATTTAAGTCACAAAATGATTTTTTAAGTAATAATGGTTCAATGTATAGTAAAATTGTAGCGTGGGTTTTTATATACACTTTGGGTAGATAAAATTCAATGGTAGTTAAACAAACATATCTTGCAAAAACCTCCATAAAACACGTGTTTTAAAATCAACATACTGTTGTTATTGATACGTTTTATGGATTATTTGGTACCTGTTAAAATTTATCACGATATAATCGTTAAACAGTAATATTTGAGTAGGTTGTTCGTAATTTTCATAAACGTGAATATGTTGGCCGAGTGGTGGGCCAAATTTTGTATTTATTTACTTTTGGCAACACCTTTTTGGAACATTATGACAATTTTTTGAAGTAACAAATTTCGAAAATGTTAATAATTCCATCTCAATAACTGGATAAGTATTTTACCAACAGTGTATTATGTAATAAATTTTATAAATGCCTCTTTGGTCACCAGTTTATTTAATCAAGAGTGCCTAGAGAAGTTTATGAACGTGTTACATACTATGGTTTTTCTACTGCTGACAGCCACTCACCGGTCCAAAATTTTTATAATTTGTAAATTTTTTCTAATTCACTCGTGATTTTCTCCGATGGGTTCAGCCACCTTTTTTTAACAAAAAAAAAACTTTAGATATTTAATTTTAATTCAGTTATAAATGATGATATGGCACTATAGGGTTGGGAAAAATCAGATTTTTGAATGTTTTATTAATTTTGTTTAGTTCACAATTATTTGCAATTAAAACGCTTAAAGCAGCAAGAACAATCAAAAGTTATGAGTTTTAATTATTATGTTTATTCAGTTTTTGAAAACACTTTCTATCTTATTTAGTTATTGTGATTTTCATTTTTTATGTATTTATAAAGAAAATTTGTTTCATTGTGAATTTTATCTATTTCATATGATAATCCCTGTAAGTTTAGGATTGTGCTATTTTACAAAATTTAAATAGCATTTACCGTGCAAAATTAATACGTGACGTCATTAAATTGTTGGTGGGGATGATCAGAAGAATGTTGGTTAGCGTTTTACCATCTACACGATTCTACAATTCAAGTAAAAGTTGACAACAATGATTCCAATAGGTTATAATTTCGTTCAATAAAATCGACGGAACCGAGAGATGACAGGCGAAAACGGGAGACCTATTTCTCCATACGCTACGAGTCATAAAACGTCGAGAAAACATGAAAACGAGAAGTAAAAATCAAAAGAAGCATCTGTAACATTTCATAATTTGAAAATAAAATAAAAAAATCACTTAATTTAAATAAATTCTGTTTATTTTTTATGTGGATTGATCAAAAACATTCTTTGCTAAAACGTTACATAGCAAAGTTCTTTCTTTGAAACTTGCATGTAATGATCTTCATATCACATCCTTAAAGATTCATTTAAATTTGAAAAAAACACTTCAAACATGTAAACATTTGAACCACAATTTTTTGCGTGACTATTTTGGTGTCATTTTAAAATATTATATAAATACTATACTCTGCGATTTTTCAGGGCATGGGTCAGTTGCGTGCTGTGGTCAAAAAAATCTGCAAGTGGTCTTAATCCCACTTGACAGTTGTTTGCGAATTACATTAGAGGAAAGGGTTGCTTGCGCGCTGCGGTCAGAAACATTTGCATGTGATTTTAATGATTAATAAACTATAAACAGTTATTGTCTCTTCTAATAGTTTACATGGGCATTAGTCATTTGGAAATAAATAAGTACTATGGGAAATAATTCATACTTTCGCAGACACAATTGCACAGATATTTATTAAATATTAGATATGTATATGTATATACAGAGGAAAATATTTATTTTATGGAAAGATTTGCATGTAATTTAAAGGTTTTACCTCAATTTTACTTCGGCTAAAATTCACCGTGATTTAACTTATGTCGGCAACTAGTTATTAGCATGTCGACAAATATTTTTATTCTTCTTAAATTTTCTACCAATAGGTTCATCTTGCCAAAAATAAAAGAGTTTGTTGAGAAATTGTTCATTTTTTTTACAAATCAATAAGAAACACTTTATAAAAGTAGATCTGCTGTATCATTTTAACTTATTATGAAACTCATGGAACTGTAAAGTAGGAGGCTTCTTATCTCTTTTTGCGTGTAAGTATCGTATGACCTTTTTGGAGATTAGACCCACCACATAGGGTAAACAAACCGCGGCGCGCAAGTGACCAACATCCCTATAATTTACACTTAGCGCGCAAGTATCCTATGACCTTTTTGGAAATTAGGCTAACCAGAGGGGGTAAACCAATCGTCGCGCCCAACTGACCAGCTCCATTTTAGATCCATGTTGGTACCCTTCCCATCATCACTTCTATGAATAAAATAAAATAAAATAGAAAAATTTACCGCTTCCACAAAATTCTGTTCGAAATACTCCAGCTGTTGTGAGAGTGCTCTGAAATGTAGCACATGCTTTGAAGTTATCATTAACTAAAATTTATCTACTATCCCTAGCATAATTTTGATGACGTCATCTCATAAAATTGTTAAGTAAAGTGAAATTAAAATGTGCATAATAATAATCGTCTGTACGTGTGATTTCTAATATACCTACATTATTTCTCGAGCGTAAGTTAAGGAAGTATAGTAATCGAGTCCATCGGGCGAATTGCCATTTTCATATTTTCTCGACGTGTCATGACCTTGTAGAGTACGAAAAAAGTGGTCTGGCGTTTCCATCTGTCTGCCTGCCTGTCTGTCTGTCTGTCTGTATGTTTGGTGTCTGTATTCATTTATATTAGACACGTAATCTCCGAAACTATCGGACCGATTGTTAAATTTTGTACGTAGATTGGGAATATATAAATGGTTAAACACCAATAAAAATTTGGCTAACCATCCCCACCACTAATGGGATGACGTCGTCCCCAAAATTTATAATCAACAAAATTACATCCAGATTTTTTCTACAATAATTTACAATTTAATTTTTAAACCTCAAAACCGAATGCTCTGAAATCTTCTAAATATTTTAAGGTTATCGTAATCATGGCAAATCGTTAAGAAAAATGTATTCGTTTATCTCCTCCCAAAAAAATTGATGATGTCATATCAAAAACTTGCCGAATAAATTCTAGGCACAAAGTGCAAAATATGATAAAATACGCATAATTGCTTTTTTTAATTTTTCGAAAAAACTGGATTTGTTTTATTGTACTTCAGGGGCAAGGGAAGTACTGTCGAAATAACCGTCGACCAATTTTCTTTTATTTTATGTAAGTAAATTTTTGATACAAAAAAACAATTTTAAAATGTAGCTTATAAATTACATCTCCCATTGGCTTGAAATTTTGCACACACTTTAAAGTTACCGTGATTATGCGAAATCACCAATCACCCCTTTCAAAAACTGGATGACGTAATCTCAAAACTTCTTGTATAATATGCGTCCGTATTTGTAATTTAACAATGTAATACTATTTTTTGATGATACACATTCTTAAAAAAAAAAGATTTATATAAAAACACTTTTACAATTTCTCGTAGAATATACGAACCGATTTTTTTTTTTAATTTTGGCAAGATACGAACATGAAAATTTGGATTTGTTGTTGACAAATTTTATGCGTATGTTAGATAGTAGGTAGATGGTAATACGCTAACCAAAATTGGTCTGATCATCCCTACTAATAATTCTATGACGCCCCGCATCATTTTGCTTAGTAAATATTATTTAACTTTTATAATAAAACATACTCTTGTACTCGTGGTTTATGGATCCGCCTTGATTTTTATGACAATTACTTTAAAAGTGCACGTGAAATCTGAGTGGATAAAGCGTTGAATTTGAGTTCTGCCCGCGTGAGTTCGAATGCCATCCTCGTCGACATTTTTTTTTCTCTAAGACACTGAATTTGTTTGAATGTTTGACTTCAGGTGTAAGAGTCCGTCGAAATGAATGTGATTCAATTGTTTAAAATAAGGGTTGAAAAATATTGCGTTTAAAAAAAAATGTGTTTGTAATAGTGGTCTGACTTGAAAATGTCCTTTGATGATAATAATAAGAGGAGGAAAAAAAGATTTCAAAATTGTGATTCCTACTTTTCAAGCAAAAATCTAAATAGAGAAATATTATACTAAGGTAATTTTGTTCACGTCGTCTCGTGGCTGGTAGGTAGAATACAAAATAGCATCACTGACGCAAAAAGCGTGATAAATAAATCTGTTTGAGTACGTCCTGAGATCCGATATTTCTTGTAGCTGAGTGATACTGATAAGCTTTCATGTTTTAAAACGACTACATAACTTGTCTCAAAAGATTAACATATGAATCTTTTTTCTTACTTCAGGCACGACTTACGTGAATTTTCTAAAATTTCAGAAAAAAATTACGTTACCATATAGTAGATCCCGTAATTTGCCCCCACCAAAAAATAATGACGTTTATCAAGAAGTTGTTAGTTCGTTGTAACTTTTAACAAACATGTTTTAAGAAATTTGATTAAGATCTTGATTATTCAGTTCAAGTGTGGCACCAGAGTTTGTTTTAATTATTTGCTCGTCAAATTCCCTCAAAACAACTTTGTGGTTGAACGAAAAGATTTTTCCAAAACATATTAAAATTTGTAAAATAGAACCTGTTGAAAGAAATGTGATACTTTTACTTTTTAAATTACTCAATTCATTCCGTAGGCCGAACGTCTTATATTACATATACTTTTCAAAGTTATTGTCATTTATGTGTCTAGTAGATCTTTTATCATGTTAACTCTATTTAAGGTAACTCTATTAGAAAATAAATAACTGTGTAGCTGATTAGAATCGAGACATTTTTTTTCCGAGACCAAAAATTTGCATTATCTCGAAAAGAGAACTGGTCTGGTAAATGACTGCTATAAATGTAAAATGGAACCAACTGCACCATTTTGACATATTTATTGCTTCAGCCACGGTTTTTGCTCTCTCATTTCAGCATCTTTTCCACTATTTGAATATTAAAACGCGCACTGGCAGTCTGTTCATCACAAAACAAACAACTGTACCGAAAGAAACAACACCTTGCAAGCGCACTGCAAACAATCATTTTCGGTAAAAACTGGTATTTCGCTTCCATTTATTCTCGATTATGGCCAAATATCGCGAGAAAGGCCAAGTTCAATCCGCACTTCTCAGTACCCGAACAATTCGTTTTTTCCGCGATCCGAGTGAGAAGCATAAGAAATTTGTAAATCCAACGTAACGTCCATCCATTTATTGTTAGTTCTACATGTAATTACAATTACGATTATCCGCCGAGTTTTAATTCAATATCCGTCCCCTTTTTTGTCAATTCGGCCGAAAGTCGTGCTGTGCTGGCAGTGGCGTGACTGGGAAGTGATTTAATTTTTCACTTAAAGTTGGTTCATTAAACTGCTGGTTTTGTAATTAGAGGCGAAATTTTAGATGTAGAGATTTCAACAATGTTTGCCTTTTAAGGTCTCCGGATACGGTTGTGTAGTTTTTAATGAATGTATTTGTGTGCCCGGATGTGTGTGGCAATCTATGATAACTCAAAAATGGTTTATCAATATTTGTCCAAATTTAGTACTTCTATTGATTTGATTAATTTTTTGTGTCAGTCGCGTGTCAAAGGTCCATCTTGTAATCAAATGAAATTATTATTTTTTCTTTAGAGGTGAAGTAAAAAAAAATATTCAAAGTGACTCTATTAATTAAGCTTTTCACCTTGAATGCTATTAATAATAATTAATAAGATATATTGATTTTAAAGAAGGTAATATTTTACAATGACGAAGTGAAATAAATACTTTGCTCCGTCATACAAAAAATTTGAGGTTTTTGTCAAAATTATTATTATTTTGACATTTTGACTTTCCGAAGGAGACGCAATCAACCCCTTTTGAAATTGGAAAAAGAGTCTCTAAAATAATTGTAGGTTCAAAGCAATATCAGTACGACCCAATTTTGAGACTATTTTAAATTGGTTCTCATAGTGTACTTCAAATGATAAAAAGTTAATCTAACCAAATGTTTTTTTGTTAAGTGTTAGTTATTTAGTCAGAATATTATCTTGTTAACTGATTTGTTTGTAGGTCGTTGCTTACACTATTAATCGTGAAAATTAGAAATTTCTAGATTTAAAAAAATCTGTCAAGTGCTCTTCAACAGATTTAAGTAAAATAATTTTGTAATGATTTTAGTATTTTGTGTTGACTTAAACTGCATTTAGAAAGGTCGTACAAATGTATTATATGCATTTTCGAAATTAAAATTCCCAAATTTTCAGGAAAATCGGGCGAACCGTTTTTTGACTCAATCATTCTATGCAAGTAGTTCTAAATAAGTGAGTAAGTAAGATAATAGTGGCTTGATTTTGCATTGATACAAACGCATTACTCTAAGAAACCATAAACTCAGAACAGGAAGCGGAAACTGCTGTCACAATATACAATTGTTTGATAACTTGCCTAGTTTTCGAATGCAAAAAAATAATAGGAGTACGATATTCTATAAAATTTATATGATACATACTAAACAAAATTTTGAGATGACATCATCACATTGTAATAATGTACAGGCCATTGTTATAATAGTTCAGTTTAATTGGCAAATGTATGAGTAAGATGAATGACCTAAACCCAAACTAAAATTTGTTTCATAAGTTTGGTGTGACTTTCTTATGTCATTTTACTGTCAAGGTTATTATCAAATAGTACTGTGGTTTGAAATAATTATTTGACCTAAGACAAGTCAATTATTTGTGTTTCTTTATATTAATTCAGTTAAACAAAAAACATGAGTTATTCTGTCCTATTTCATTAAAGTTAGGAAAAATGAGTTATAACATTGGCCAAAAATATTGAACTTGTGTTGCTATTGGTACTAGGAAGGTCGTTAATAAAAAGGAAGAATAATACTAAATCAAGAACTGATCCTTGAGACATTCCTTACTCAACATGTTGCTTAATCGATCAATGTCGATTGTGCCAGACAAAGTTTCGTCTGTTTTTTGAAGTAGGACTGACGGAAAGTAACATTATTTTAAATTTGGCCAATAACAGATCATGCAATAAGTGTTTAAGTTACACCGGAGTGGCCAGTGTATGATAATTTTTATCCAACAAATGCGTTAGGTAACACCAAGTTAAGAATTGATGACTGTACTTGTAGAACTATTTCCAAATCCAAGGTGTGTATTAATCAAACTGACCTTCAAAATATTTACACGTATTTGGGTTCTTAGAACTATGTAGTCCAAAAATGTTGAAAAATATAAGTATGTAAGTATTAACTTCGTTTCTTTTTTGATTCAACTATGCTATTGTTTGTATGAGAGATCCTTTCGATTTCATGAAATTGTCATTGTCAGAGTGACCTCTTTATTTCAGCTATTATTAGTCAGTCAGTCCAAAGACCAAATCCTAAAAGTCTGCTTAGTAATTCCATTCAATACCAATTAACTTTCGGCTGTTTAGCTATAGGAATGTGAACGTCATCCGACTTCCTCGTTTTCCGTTCCTGGTTACGCCACTGTGTGTGAAGAAGATTTGACTTTGACGGTTTCGCCATAAAGAATTCCCGTCACCGATGTTGAGCATTTCGGTGCGACGGCGCGGTGGCAATGACCTCCGAATTTTTTTTCTCTCTTTCGTTACTTTGAAGCTTAATTAAGCGCCAATTAAGATTTAAAGTATGGGATTGAAACGAAAATTGCACGGTTTTTTGACGGTGGATGCCGGACGTGGGATATCGAGTGAAATCGAGAGATTTAGAAACAGGAGGAACATTGACCTAGATTGCGGGATGGCAAAAGGATCTGTTGAGATGTTGCGCAATCGTGTTTTGGAAACATTGTTCGGTTCGCGATGATTTGCTGAACTTGGGGGGAAAAGGTAAATATTTTAGTTGGTTCACTGATAAATAAGTAAATAAATAGGTTTCGTCATACTCAACATGGCAGTTTTTATCGTCTTGGCAACAACTGGAAGCGGTTCATGAGCGCCACTGGTCACGGTTATTTATTTTGATTAGGATCTGATATTTACATGGATTGAGATTGTGCATTCTTTATTTGTGTAATTTGCTTCTAGAGAAGGGTCCTTTTAATTCGTCTTGGTTTAACTTCAAACCGTGGTTCTTTATATGTAAATCTAAAACCTTTTCTGTTAAAATTGTATGGTTTTACAACTGATAGTAGGAAAAGTGTACATTTCCTATTCTTTCAATAAATAAACTGACTAATAAAGCAACTGGGGCGACCTTACTTTTGCAGCTAATTGTATACAATGGAGAGTGCTTGCTTCTAAAGCAGTCGCAATTCCGTATTATAATATTCATTATTTGATTTCTAATAATAATAGTGATCTATCACCATCAACTGAATTTTTAGTAATAGTCGAGGTATACATATTTATATACCAATACGTATGTACATTTTGACAACGTCTAATTTCATGTTTTCTCGTTTTCGTGAAAGTATTGAACCAATCAACTTGAAAGTATGGGCATACTTCGAAGATGATCAACCGCCTACGAGAAATTTATCACGTCACCACAAATTACACATATTTCATTGGATGTACTGCATGAAATGATGCTTTACCGTGGCCTAACAATCAACCCCAAGTTTTGGTTTAAGGTATATAAATTATAAAAAAACTTCAATGAAATTTTGCAAACATGTTTATACTGATTTTATGATTGCAGTAATAAGTTCAGTTTATTTAACCTCTTCTAAAATTTAATGACGTCATTAAAAAAAATTACATAGGATGTATAAAAGTGAATGTATGGACCGATTTACATATTTTATCATTAGTCTCCGAAATGGTTTATTTACTTTGTCTAAAATTCTAATAAGAGCGTAAGGTAATGACAAAGTTTTACTTCATGAGCGTAAGCTAATTGCCACTTTCATGTTTTTCCACGTTTTGTGACCTCTAGAGTACGAAAAAACTGGTCTTTCGTTTCTGTCTGTCTGTCTGTCTGTCGTCTGTATCAGTTTTTATTAGATATCTAATCTCCGAAACTGCTGGACCGATTGTTGTCAAGTTTTGTTTGTATATTAGGACTATCGTGTAGTACAATAGTAAATTTGTTTAATTAATTAAATCAAGCACGACTCGTCCAATTTTTCCGAAAATCGACAAACATAAAAATCGAAAAAATTAATGAATCGAAAAATTAGAAAGACGAGAACATGAATCGAATGGAAAAACTGGAAAACTCGAAATTGTGAAATCGAAAAATTATAGAATCGTCAAAATTGTAAAGTCGAGAACCTGTAACATTGAAAGATCGAAATATTAAAAAAATTAAATTTCGAGAAATCGGTAAATTGCAAGTCGAAAAATTGAAAAATCCAAGAATTAAAAAATTTCACATTGAAAAAAGAAAAATTATAAAATCTAAATTGAAAAAAAATGCAAATGGAAAAATCGCACAACCTAAAAATTGAAACATCCAAAAGCCGGAAAATGGAAAAACTGAAAAACTTTACAATAAAAACTCGACGAGTTTTGTGTTGTAAAACTGAAGAAAAAAAAAATCCCCAAAGAATGCCCCTTCTTTGAAAAAAGTATAAAAAATATTTGTCCTCTGATAACCTTTATACAGCGTCTAGAATGTATGGAAGCGGTTAAATATCTTGACAACCAGTTGTACAAATCAATTGAAATTCGATATAGAGGTACAAGAAGTTGTGCTCTAATTTTTCGTCACACAAACACATCAAATAAAATGGAAACAGCCCATTTTTGTTGTGTAGTTTTTAGAAATCACCAAGTGTTAAGTACGTGACAAATTGTAAACAGTACATCTGGGGTTTCTTGAGGACCCGACTAGACAAAGTCGTAAAAATTCATCGATTCTTTTCGGTGAACGGATGAACCGGCGTCAATGGCACCCCCCAATCCCTGCGCCACGGGAACGTAAATTCTAATTATTATTTTGTCATTATTAAATATCGCCGGGCGCATTCTCGGTTTTCAAGAAAATAGGGGGACTCATTCTTAATTTGATGAATAAACAATTCTATACTGACGTGATTAACATTGATAATACTAGTAATAGGCCATTACCAATGCAAGACAAAAAATACAAAAGTGACCGATGGACTCAATTGATATATTTCCTAGCTCTCCTAGCTATTTCCTAGTTTGTCGCCTTAAACAGGGGACCAAAATTATTGATACAGTCACAATCAAACAGGTTGTTCTGAATATTATGATTATTCTCACGTTTTCGAAAAAGTGGGGTAATTTAATCCAAAAAAAATTGTTATGGCGTCATAAATAAAGAAAAAAAGAAAAAAAACGGAAAGGCAAATGTGGAATCGAACGTGCGATGGACGGTTAGGGAAAAACTTAAAGCGGATTCGTAAATCACACTTATAGGAGTATATTTTTGTATAACAGTTAAATCAAATAAATATAGATTTTTTTGAAATGACGTTATCAAATTGTTGGTGGGGATGATTAAAACAATTTTGGATATTATTTAACCATCTATATGATACTTTTAAAATATGCAGAAAATTTGACAACAATCGGTCCAGTAGTTTCGGAGATTAGATATCTAATAAAAATTGCTACGGACGACAGACAGACAGACGGAAACAGGAGACTACTTTTTTCGTACTGTAGGGGTTCTAAAACGTCGGGAAAATATTAAAGTGGCCATTCGTCCGATGGATTCGTTTCCTATACTTCCTTAACTTACTCTCGGGGTTGGAAATCTAAGAACTCAAGGAACTTAAAATTGAAACATTGAAAAACTAAAAATCGAGAAACCTAAAAATCGAAAAAAATTAATGGATCGAAAAATTGGAAAGAAGACATTACGAATTGAATCGAAAAATTGGAAAACTTGAAATTGTGAAATCGAAAAATTTTAGAATCATCAAAATTATAAAGTCGAGAATCTATAATATTGAAAGACCGAAGGATTAAAAAATTAAATATCGAGAAATCGAAAAATTGAAATGAAAAAATTGTAAAGTCCAATAATTTAAAAATTGGAAGTATTATTACATATTTTAAATCTTCAAATTTTCAATCTTTGAATTTTCATTTGCTCGATTTTCCAGTTTTTAAATTTTCCAGTTTTGTAATTTTTGGATTTCGTAATTATCCAATACTCGGATTTCTTTAATTTTCAATATTTCAGTTTTTTGATTTTGCACTTTTTCGATTCATAGGTTTCTCATTTTTTTTAATCATTCGATTTTTCAATAAATTCGGAAAAAATTGAAAAACGAAATATCGTACAATCGGAAAGGACGTGTTGATTCGAATAATGTAGGATTTTATGCTCCCGGAGCAAAATTTTTCAAATATTAAGTTTGAAAACTGAAAATTACCATAGGTACTTCTTCAGGAAAAATGGTAGTAATTTCGGAAAAAATGAAAATCTACAAAAAAATTAGGGAGCGGAAAACAAATCCAAATTTCATAAAAGTCCTCCCCTTTTGAAATTTTCTTGAAAACCCACTTTATATTCTTAATTTTAATTCACTTTTCTTTTGACCACCAATTGCAAAAACTTTAGATCGACCCTAAGAGAAAATTGCAATTTTTTTGGAAAATTACATTTTAAAATTTCCAAAAAAAAACATTTAATTTTTCGAGTCGAAAAATTGAAAAGTCGAAAAATTGAAAAATCCAAAAAATTAAAAATTTCACGTTGAAAAAATGGAAAATTATAAAATCAACAATGAAAAGCCAAAAATTGAGGAAATGAAAAAATTGAAAAATCGGAAAATTAAAAACTCGTGAAATTTCAAATCGAAAAATTGCAAAATTAAAAATTGAAACATCCAAAGGCTGGAAAATGGAAAAACTGAAAAATTTTAAAATAAAAACTCGAATAGTTGCATGTCGTCAAACTGAAGAAAAAAAAAGAAAAATTGAAAAATTGCACGTAGAAAAATTAAGGGAAAATGAAAATTTGAAGAAATGAAAAATTTATTAATAGAAAAATTGAAAATTGAAAACTCGAAAAAAGACCCACTTAATTCAAGAAAACCACAATTTTAACAACCAAATGACTGATTTTGGCAAATGACATACCTTCTAAGAAAACAGAGGGTGGGTGGGCGGGGCTAATATTTGTTAAGATAAGAGTGATTTTGGCAAGTGATACACCTTCTAATAAACGAGAGGGTGGGCGGGCGGGGCTAATATTTTCTGAGATAAGAGTGATTTTGGCAAATGATATAGCCTCTACTTTTCATTTTCTTAGAGAATATGTCAGTTGGCAAAATCAGTCTTATCTTAGGAAGTACCAGTCCCGTCCACTCGCCCTTCATTTTCTTAGCGAGTAGGTTTTGCCAATATCAGTCTTATCTTAACAGGCACTTGCCCCACCCACCCACCCTCTCTTTTCTTAAAGGATATGTCATTTGCCAAAATCAGTCTTATCTTGAGAGCTACTAGCCCCGCCCACCCACCCTCTCTTCTAGTAGCTGCTAAGATAAGGCTGATTTTGGCAAATGACATACCCTCTAAGAAAATAGAGGGTGGGAGGGCGGGGCTAATATTTGCTGATATAAGAATGATTTTGGCAAATGACATAGCTTCTAAGAAAACAGAGGGTGGGTGGGCGGGGCTAATATTTGCTAAGATTTTGGCAAGTGATATACCTTCTAATAAAAGAGAGGGTGGGTGGGCGGGGCTAGTAGCTGTCAAGATAAGACTGATTTTGGCAAATGAGATACACGTAGAAAATAAGGGTTCAAAAGTAAACTCGTTAAAATATTTAGAAATTAACAGGTCTAATAGACTTAATAAATTGTTGAAGAGATAAGCAGATCACCTTTGTTAAACTTAAGGTTATAAATTCTTTTGTTAGTTTTAGGCATAAGGTACGAGACAAAAAATTATCACGGTGCAATTTTGTAAGAATTTTTTATTATGTAGTCCTTTGATTAAATAATACACCCAGTAGAAGTTAATTTAGCATACAAAAATGCTTTTTTCAGTGATATTTTTGCATCAAATAATTTCTGATCTGTGAAAACTCAATTGTGCCAAGAAATTTTGAGACAAAAAATTATCACGCATCACTTTTTGTATAAAAATTAAATAGAAAAAAATAGTATGCGTAATTGTTGTTTATTTGTACAATACGTAATTGTTTGTTACAACTGTTAAAGTGTCGAAATATATTTGGCTGAGCTACAATAATTGTCTTTCGTCATGGGCAAAGAAAACGATCTAACAAAACGTGAAAAAGGACAGATTGAGGCATACTATGACCAAGGTTTGACTTTTGCGAAAATAGGAAGAAAAATTGAAAGAGATAGGACCACAATCTCCAAGTTTGTAAGGAAGAAATACAATAAAAATGGACGACAAAATTGTGGAAGAAAAGAAAAACTCACTGCACGTGCCAAAAATCCATTGTGACTCCGGGCATAAAGGATAACATGTCGTCTGAAATGATAAAGAGGACCCTAGGACTTCCTGTTCACAAAAGAACAGTTATGCGAGTACTGGCTAATGACAAAAATGTTAAATATGCCAAATATAAGAAACAACAAATGTTAACAAAAGAACATATTCAAAAACGTCGTCAATGGGCCAGAGAAATGCAGACGAAAAATGAAGAATGGTTCCAGATAGATTTTTCAGATGCAAAGAAAGTTAATCTTGATGGTCCTGATAGTTTTAGATATTATTGGCACGATTTACGGAAAGAACCAAAGTATTTGTCAAAACGAGTTCAAGGAGGTGGCAATGTTATGGTCTGGGGTGCCTTTAGTAGCTTAGGAAATAATAACTTAGCATTAATCAAATCGAATGGACTCTCTGAATTACCAAGATGTGTTGGAAATGGACCTCAAACCACCTTTGAACCTATTTCAAGACAGCAAAGTGATTTTTCAGCAAAATAATGCGTCGATTCATGTGTCTAATTCATCGAAAACGTGGTTTCAACGACAAAATATAGGTTTGCTATAATAGCCTGCGAAAAGCCTACATCTCAACCCTATTGAGAATGTATGGAGTTCTCTTGTACGAGAGGTTTATAAAGATGGGAGCAGTACGCAGCAGGTAATGAATCGAAAGATGGTATCTTGACGGCTTGGGAGAATTTGGACGTCAATTACTTCATCTATTTGGTCAATTCTGTGAAGCAACGCGTCTACAATCTCATAGAAGCAGGTGGAAAATACATTGGGTATTAAATTTGTTTTCATTTAGTTAGTTAGTTATTTCCCTTTTAAGCGTGATAATAATTTGTCACAATAAGTCTGTTAACAAAATTACATATTTTCAATAAACTTCGTTCAGTTTAGTGTTTTCTGTGAAAATGTTTTATTAAATTAATTAAAAATGGAATTGCTCAATCAACCAGGTATCTTCACTTTCTTTTAATACATTTAGGCAAAAATTCTGCACCGTGATAATTTTTTGTCTCGTACCTTATAAACCAAATTGCAGTGTCTACAAATAAAATAATTTAAACTCGTTAAAAGTTTTTTACTTTACAAGTCAACTTAAAAAGAAAGCACAACTTAAGGTCATTTCTGCGATTTTCAAGACTGCTCAAGGATATAGACTATGTAGATTAATATTCCCAAAAATAATACTCCTATTATTTAAAAATAATCTGTATTTTAGGTATTTCAAATTTCAAAAAACTATTTTAGATCGCCTCAAAACGGTCAACATGGGTAACATAAAGCGGTGATTATACAAAACTCGCTTGACATATAAAACTTTTATGACTTAAGCGGCTTATGTTACTGTTCATTGTTGCCATAATAGAGCTGTAAAGTTTTACTAGGTATATGGGAACTGACTAAAGTTATACAATAGCCATTTTGACTTACAAGAGTGCTTTGGCTTAAGCCGCTTAAGTCATGAAAGTTTTACAAATTCAAGTAAGTTTTGTATACAGTGTTATATTCCTTCGTATATTCTGAACGCCGTGCTTTATAAATTTTGAATGACATATTTTGTAAGCGATGGATAGCGTACTTTGTACATTTGGAACGTCGTACTTTATAAGCGACGAAGGCCGTACTTTTAGTTCAATTTTGTGCGGAGGAAGACTGCATTATAGAAATTTTGATTATAGAAAGTTTGTGACTTTGGAGGTTGTACTTTTAATTTAGAATTGATTATACAGTACAACTCAAAAAAAAAGATGAATTAAGCAGTTTATTTTATTGATCAAATCAAAACCGATTTACTTCATTTTCATGGATATTTGAAAATACATTACTATTATTATTACACTGCACTCATTCAAAGCGATTTACATGTCTGTTAAAATGATAACATCACAAATTTTTGTTATGGAAAAACTTACTAGAAACATACGCATAACATGATTCTTTGCCTGTATTTGAACAGTCCACGCATATTTTGTTTTTAACTAATAGGGATTATTATAAAAAAATCACAAAATCAAATTTTATAATTCTTAGAAGAAGGGGCGAGGAAAGTGAGGTTATAACGAAGTGAAAGTATGTAAAGTTGAATTAAGTTAATTTCGTTTGTTGACGTGTTTATTTAATTAATAAATTTACAACAAATTCATTCTAAACATAGAAATCATAGAATACCACACAATGGTAGCATATTCTAGTTTGTTTAAGACAAAAGTTCTGTATAAGGTTGTGAGGCAATCAGTATTTTAAAAAGATTTACTACTGCGCGTAATAAAACCCAGCATTTGATTACAGGATGAAATAATATTAACGTAATGTTGATCAAATGGGAAAAGTTAAAAAAAGTATATACCTAACTCTTTAACAGTTTCATAGCGCAGAAGAAAGCTTTGATCAATTTTATAATCATATATGATAACCTTCATTATTCGGGTGAAGGAAATAACTTTGCAATTAAGGAGACGCAATTTAAACTTATTGTTGATGTACCACTCATATAGCTTAGTTGTTTTTTTTTTTTTTTTTGTAGGAAACTAGAATCTACGATTGAGATAATATCGTGGAATATTTTCGCATCATCCGCAAAAAACAAAATTGAACAACCTAGACTAGAGGGTAGATCATTTATATATATAAATTAAAAAGTAGTGGCCCTAATATTGACCCTTGAGGAACTCCTGTGGTTGCAGTAAAAAATGAAGCACGAAGTTAATATAGTGCATAAATTGTGTTCGGAGCGTAAATAGGATCGAAAAAGGTTTAATAATTTAGGAGTGAAACCAAAGTTTACAAGCTTTATAAGGAGAATATTGTGGTCAATTTGATCAGCTGTCTGTGTAAATGACGACGACTTGTGATGATAGATCTTCTAAACTTTGAGACACAAACTGTAAGACTAATAAGAACGATTTTGGCAAATGGCGTATCCTCTAAGAAAATAAAGGGTGGGTGGGCGGGGCTAGTACTTGCCAAGATAAGACTGATTTTGCCAAATGACCCACTTTCTAAAAAATAATAAAATTGAACACCCTATACCAGAGGGCAGATCATTTTTCGGGACCTGGATTCCCCAAAAAAAGAAGATCTAGTTATTTATTTATGTAGTGAAATGCAAATTGAATCACTTTATCATATATTTACAACTTCTGTAAGATAGATAAGATTTCACTTGTTGATTATGATTATATTTTTTAACTACATATTTCCGTTTTAGCAACTTTGCTTTGTCTATGTTTCAAATTAATTACGGTAAAGGAAAGTCGTGTATTCATCAAAATATTAAAATTATTTTTTTTTTAACTTTATTTAATCAACTTATTTCTTAATAGGCACTTTGCGGGTGTGTCAATTAGTGGATCAATTAATAATAATAATTAAACTAATAGAGTACGTATGAATTTGCTAATTAAGTAATAACTACATCCTAAAATCTTCGGTAATTTTAAAGCATAACTAAAGAAAAATATGTATCCATAATGTCTGATAAGTGCTGCTCTATTCTGCAAAAAGAAAGAAAAAATTTGAATGTAACTCTATAAAAATTAGGAATACTGTGCGAAGAACAACGCAGTGGAAAACTGTTCTTCATAAAGCTTCTAAATTTCCTCTACAGGTTTCGGTCATTCAAGAACACAGTGAATCTTTCCGTTATTTGTTTGATATGTGACTAAACTATACACTTATGTACATCGTAGATTAATTAAAAATAAATATTAAATCGGGGCTAAAGACTTACGACTAGTTTAAAGATCATTTACAAATTTAAGCAGTAGCTGCGAATATAGTTTAGAACCTTGCAGAACTCCTAAGGCAATAATTAACTGAAATATACGAAATATGTTTGCAGCACGAGTATAAGAATTATCTTTAATTGTTTTCTCATGAATAAGTTGCATCATAGTTGTAATGCTCCAGTAATAATAAAATAAGCTGATTTAAGCTTTAACTAAACGGTGTGTTATCTAATGCATTTTTAAAGGAATGCCGCAATTAAAGTGTGGAGAACATACCTAAAATTAATTTTTTTCTTCACTTATATTTGTAGTATTGACATTCATGTTCACATTCAAATGTCACTAATGTATATACCAACCCGATAACAGAAGTAATAACTGATGTTAGTCAAGGAGAAACAGTATCAAAAATATCAAAATTAATTAATTATGAAGTTTATCATGCGAAATTTTTACGATAAAATTGATATTAAACTGGTATGATCTGCTTTTAGTGTTTGCATTTGTTAATACAAAATCTATGTTAATTAATTGGCGAAATTTTATTATTGGGTTATAATTATACAAATAGTATAACACCTAACCAAAAATCTTGTTACAGTGTTTCTGTGGAATTAATCACTCTTATTTTTACAGTTGTGCATGTAAATAAATTTACTTTAAAATTTGTGTTTTTTTTCCAGAAACTGAGTACAATTTTGAAAGATTCAGTTTGAATCGTTAAATTTTACAATTTACTTCACAGATTACATAAGGTGCTTGTTAGAAATTTTGATGAGCTAATAACATTAATTGAGAGATTGCGGAATGTAAATAAATTGTCTTTAAAATTTATACAGGATGTCAAAAAATGTTAACGTACGAACCGATTTATTTTATCGGTTATGTTAAAAACGGTTCGATAAAATCCGGGAACACTGTAATTAATTGGAGTTGGAGATCAGAATTAATGCAGGTATCCCCACCAAAAAGTTGACGGCATTATCTAAAAAAATGTTAAATAAGTAGTAATAAATCGAAAAATACGCACACATTCGGGTTGTAGCAGACAAGAGAATGTTGGTACAAAAAAACATGAGCAAAGACAGCCATGGATTATTGAAGGTTTGTCTTTGATTGTTGCAAATTTTCAAATTGACAAATTTTGTCAATTCAGTTCACGTTCTGCAAAATTTTGACATACCAAGACGATTACTAGGCCAGGCCGAGGCTACATTATATATGTTTTATTAAGTTTTTTTTTGGTCTGTCTCGCTCGCATTTTATGTCAATGCCAGTTTACTTAAAATAATCAACAAAACAGCTTAACCTATTTATTTGATAAACCTTCAGTAGAGTTGGGATTTTTTGATGCGGCGTTGGTTTTTCATCCCGCGTGCGGCCATCACGACCAAAATAATCTCATTGCTCTTATTTTCTTTACGTATTGCGTGTACGGCATGTGCGTGGGGTTTATTGACTAGTCCTCGTGATGGGGTTATTATTAAACTCAATTTTCGTGATACCAGCATCGAAGTTCGCCTAGTATCAACGTCAATGACACGTGTAGACGTGATTAGTTCTCGTTCAATCTGGATTAGTAATATTTAAACGGTCGTTTGAACCAATCGAATAATGCTAGACATTGTTAAGAATTTTTCTAGCCACTGAACGGTAAAGTGTGAGCAACCCGAGATTTAATTATGTTTGATAAAGCTAATGCATCGGATGTAGTTAATTGCTGTAACACGAACGAGTCATTGGTTTATGATAATTTTTTACCGTCTGGAAAATTCAGCTAAGTTTTGGTTTATTACACAGAAATGTTCCGTAACCTAATAATTAACCGCAATAACTCACGTAAATCGTAAACAATTTAGCCGAGGAAAATTATGTAGAGACAATTTGTTAAAACAATCAATTTGTCGGAGTGTAGAAGAACAATCCAGTTGTTATCATTACTGTGACGTTAATACAATTTTTAATTGTAATTTATGGCGACTTTATAGCGAAAGGCACCGATCCGGCAGTAGTTTTGACAAAAATTACACATAATTGGAGACATTTAAGCGAATTCTGTCGCTTCTCGTCTTTGCACATAAATCTTTTTCGGCGAGGCCACAATGACCGAATAATTTAAGACATCCTGTACGAAAAAAAACTTCCTCGTGGTGACTTTTCAAATAATTACTAGAGTAATTTCCAAAACTGTGACTTCGTTATGATGAGTGCTCATTCACGATGTCGTTAACTCTTGTTTAACGAACGACAATGACAGGTTTTCAGGTGGGTTACGTCCGAAACGCCGTTTAAATGTCGTTGCTTGTGAGAATTTTGAAAATAATTGCAATAATTATTGTTATTGCGTGGGGTAAGTAATGGTGTATTTTTAACGAAGTGGCATTTTTGCTAGAGGTGCTATTAATTTTCGGAATTAATTCTGTCAGAAATATGAGAAGGAAATTAATGGGTGTAGATAGTTCGTAGAAGGTGATTTATAGGCGTAGTTGTGTTTCTGCGGATAATTGAATAAATAAATACGAATTTGAAATGTCTTTGTGAATTGATTAACGCCGGCTTTTTGTAAATTTTTTTTCGTTTACTTGTCGCTGGGTTTATTTATCGGTGGTCACTGAGGAGTTCGTTTCGGGTTCAACTCATTTCCTCTTTTCACTTTTTAAACCTGGGTGTGCAATTTCCTTTTCATTTACTTCCGACACAAATTACTAAGGTTATTATTAACGTTTAAGTGAAAATGGATTTTATTGATCTACTAGGAAATGCACTCTGGTTGTACGTGCCTCAGATTTCTTTTAGTAATTTACGATTGAAATTGCGCAATACATTTTTGGGCGTTCGAACATATTTAATGAAGTTGTATGTGACAAATTATTCATTCGCGCATTTTTAACCATTTTTCATGGTTTTTATGGCTGGGGTTTACCTCATTAAAATAATTTTCATTCAAAAATGAAATTTACGATGCTTCTGCGTCTGATGCATATTCATGATTCACGAATAGTGTGATCACACCTTATTTTAAATCTCATTGTATAGCTAAATTATTCAGCTTTTATATAGGTGGGAGAGTAATTTGCGGAAATATGTGATTTTAGAGATTTTTTTGTGATTTTAAATTTGTCAATTGTTATATTGGTGGTACGGTCGTTAGCAAAAACGTTGATTTATTTAGAAATCATTAAATTTGTTTTCGTTTTTCTAGAGAACTTTTGTATTTGGATTGTGTGTAATTTAGGTAAAATATACAATAAAAAATTTGGAGCAGACTTTAGAATTACGATTTTCCGTTTAATTACAACAGCGTAATTATTGTCGGAGGATAAGTAGGCAACCGAATATACTTTCCAGCATGGATGGTTTCATTATTGAGGAGTTGTGGAATCATACAATCCTTTTTTTTTATTGCAGTTCCGAGAAGTCCATATTTCAACACATAAATTGTGCATCGTTATTGATCATTTCGAGTTTGGCACAATCTCAGGCTAATCTAACTTTGGACATTTGTTTATCTTCGACAGTGTTTGATGAACGTTGTTCCGAACAACCCAATTAAAAGTTTTCCTTTTCGTGCTATAAACGCGTTTTCTTGGTGGTCACTCTTTGTCGAGTTTAAATTTTAGTTTCCACATGAAGAAATTATTGTACTATGACCTGTAATTCTTTACACAATTTATGCCTTGCTTTTTGTGTAAATAATTATTGAGATAATTATTGTGTTTATCGTACGATGTATTTGTTTTTGGAATTCTGGTTGTTGGTTAAAATTAATTGTAGTGGATTCGAACTTCTTGGGAATTAAACGTATTGGTTTCGACAGTTTGTGGAAAAACCCGTTGCAGCTGACTTGTCATATTGAACTTGTACGATTAACCGTAAAGTTTCCTTAAACTTCGGGTTTCATGATTTCATGCAACAACCTCTATTTATGTTGCTACTGATTTGCTGAGTTTCTCAAAATAATTTGTTGCTTCGGTCCAAGTACCTCAGGGTTTTTTTTTATTAAAATTAAAACATCTTTTATTTGTTATTGTTACAGTAGAAGGTCTTGGCCAGGCAAGTGGATTACTGTCCCTCTTGTGACATACCATATTTTTAGTTGAACTGTAACAACTTCCATATTTAATCACTTGTGGTATATTTGCTTATTTAGTAGCTTTTAACAGTTGTACGAAATCTGTAAAAATCCGACATAATTTTTCTAATATTCTTTTAATAGTGTTTGGCTAGTTGACAAAGATCGCAATTTTAAAATAATTTTGTATAATTAAATCGTTATAAAACCGACCTCCTACTTAAAAAAAATAATGATATCATATCGTCGCCAGAACAACTAATATAAGCAGTCCAATTAGTGGAAAATTTTAAATTTTACGTTAATTTTATTTATCGTTACACATGACTTAAAAGTGTTATTTGTCACTGCCGTCATATTCTCACAATGAAACAATAAAAACAGTACATGTCAATTCATTTCTTATTTCTTTTCAACATTCTTGCAATATTTTACCTCTCTCACTAAACTTCTCTTCAAATTCAACCGCCCTTTTACCCGTTTCCACTCTCATTTTCTCCCTTTTTGTTTGTTCTCTCACTGTATACCCCGGCGTACACTTTTCCAATCCCAGTGTCCATTTTAAGTATTTTTCTTGTACTCTCTCTATTTCTTCATATTCCCTACATCCCCAAATCTCAGCTCCGTACATAAATACACTTTTGATCAAAAATCAACATCATCATTCTTTCTTATAATCGTGTCCAAATTTTCTTTCTCCTATTCCTCATAGTATTCCTATCAATTTGTTCGCTTTTCGGACCATTTCTTGAATAAGCGCTCTATCTGAGTTATTGCTCTTTAATGTATATCCTAAGTACTGGAATTCTTTCCACTGTTCAATGTTCTTCCCTCTCCATGCCCACTCTTCCTTTTCCTTTCTTACTTTCTGTCCAAACACCACCATATTTGTTTTTTCTACATTCACTTCCAATTCGTTTTTTTTTTACATATTTCTCGAAACTTTTAATCATTGTTTTCATTTCTTCTCTTTTCTTTGCCACAATCACCAAATCATCTGCGTATGCCAACGACCACACTTTCTCTTTGCCCACTACCACCCCTCCTGTCTGTGCTTTTCTGAACATTTCATCTATATCTTCCAGATAAGCTGCAAACAATACGGGACTGAGTGGGCATCCCTATCTCACTTCTCTATTGGTATAAAAACTCGCGCTCTCTCTTCCATTCACTCTCACCTTATTTACTGTTTCTTCATATATTTTTCCATTTTCGTTACCAGGTACGCATCTACTCCCTTTCTCCTCAAATACTCCCACATTTTCTCTCTATTCACGCTATCAAACGCTGCTTTGAAATCTACGAACAATGCGTACATTCGTCTACCCTCTTTCCTTACTTTTCTTCCCACTAAATGCCGCAGGATGTACACATTGTCCATAGTATCTCTTCCTTTCCTAAACCCTTCCTGACCGTCTGGTAACATATCCCCTCCTTCCATCTCGTTTCGTGACCTCTCATCTAGTATCATTGCGTATATCTTGTACGCCCTATTGAGCAGGTGATCCCTCGGTAGTTCTTCAAATCAATTTTTTGCCCCTTTTTAAATAATGGGATTATTATACCTTCTCTCCACTGCCGAGGAAACCCTTTTCCCTTGAAAATTCCATCTACCACTTCCCATTTATTTTCTATCACTCCTTTCCCGAACATCCACGTTTCGTCCTGGATTCCATCCCTTCTTGGTGCCTTTCCTCTTTTCAGTCTTTCAGTCTGTCTTCCTTTTTCATGGTCCGTTATTTCCGAACCTCTCCACATTTCTTCCGTCGTTGTGATTCCTTTATTTATTTTGCAGCATTTTTTCCTCACAACCTCTTTTCCATTAAGGTATTTTGATTTTCCTACTGACTACAGTCTTCCGTCTCCGTTTCTCGTTTATATCTCCATACTTATTCTTGTGTTTTCAGGGACTTTATTGTCTTCTCTTCTTCTTCTCGTTTTTCTCTTTTTCTTTCTTCCCATTTTCTCCTATAATTCTCTCTTGCTTTTAGGTACTCTTCTTTCCTTCCCTTGTTATTCTTCCATTTTCTTAATTTTTCCCTTGCTTTTCTCTTCAACTCACTACATTCTCCGTTCCATCCATTATTCTTCCCTTGCCATATGTATATTTTTCTTTTTTCCGTAGCTTCTACACTTAGGTTGCCCAGTTCTGCTATCATAGCTTCTATATCTTCTTTTACTTCGAATTTCTTTTTTTCTAGTCTACTTCTGTATCTTTGAATTCCCTCTTCATCCCATATTCTTTTTTCTATTTATTTTCTTTCGTTTCTTCCCTTTTTTGTTTTTCGTACTCTTGCTCTTTTCTTTGATTTTTATTTCTAGTGGCATGTGGTCTGATTCTGCCCGTTCCTCCACTTTGAAACTCTTTATTTCTTCCCACGCCTCTTCGTTGACAATCCCATAGTCTATAATTGATTCTCCCTTGGCCCCTACGTACGTCCATTCTCCTTCTTCATCTCTTTCCTTGTTTCCATTCAAAATTTCCCATCCTAATTCTTATATTATCTTCCACAATATTTTCCCTTCTTTGTTATTTGCTTTATCTTTTGATCCTCTTTTCTCTCCCTTTTCTTTATCTATTATTCTTGTCCTCTTATCGCCCAATCTTGCGTTAAAATCTCCTATAAGTATTTTTTCATCTCCTTTTTCTTTTGTTTCCTTTTCTATGTTTATCGTGGTTTCCTCCATTTTCTTGCTATAAACGATTATTATTTCCCATCGATTGTTATCCAGCTGAATTATTTTCTTCATTAGTCCATTTTTATTATTACTTCCCTTTTCCAATTCTTGCATTGCTTTTCGAATTCCCATTACTATTCACCCGTTTGCTCTCCCCTTTTTCTTTTCCTTTGTCGCCCCTTCACACTCCCACATATATTCTTGTGGTAGTGTCTCTTCTAATTTCTCCCAGTTTTCTCTTTGTACCCAAGTCTCTACAAGCTCCACAACATTAAATTTTCCCACGTAGTTCCAGAACTCCTTTTCCTTTTTTCGCAACCTTTGGACATTCCAAAACAGTACCTTCACCCCTTTTTCTCCTAATTTTGTACCAGCTTCCCTTTTTTCGATTTCCCTATTTGCATCCATTATTCCTTTTCCTTTGCCTTGTTTCCTTTGCCTTTGCCTTGTTTCCTTCCATTTTTTCTCATTTTCTTTCTTTTCTTTTGGCTCTTTACTTAAAAAATTTCTGCCTTCTTTTTATATCCCATTCTAACCATTTTTCCTTTATTTCTCTCTTTTGTTGCCTCTTCTTTTATCTTGTTTTGAATTTTTCTTTCCATTTTCGTCAGAATGTATTGATTGGGGTTATAGGTAATTTCTCATTGAAGATATGGCTTAAAAAAACGTATTTCTTGGATTATGAAAAATTGCTTTTCTGTTTCCGTCTGTCTGTCTGTCTGTCTGTCTGTTTGTGTGTATGCTAGGACTATCGTATAGATGGTAAAACGCTAACCAAAATTTGATGACTGCATTTGAAAATTTTGCTTAGTATGCGATATAAATTTTGTAACATAACATCCTTTTATTCTTATGGTTTATGAATTTGCCTTGATTTTGTTTTTATTATAATTTTTGTTATCCAATATTTTTCCTAGTAAAGCTTTGGCAGTCCATACATATCTCGGTTATTCGAAGACAATTATCTGCCTCATCCTGTATTTAACTATGGACAGTTTTATTGCCCCCTGATCATGATATTTTGCAATTACTTTTATCGCAATTGTCGCTGTTGTGAAACAGGTCGGCTTCCAGTAAAATTTATCTTCATTACAAAATACTGAATTACAGTACTTAAAATAATGTAATACATAATAATGAGTAATGACTCAAACAGTGCCTTAAAAAAACGTTGAATTACCGAACGGCTTCCAACTTGATGAAATTTCTTTCGCTATACAACGAACGTTTCCGGACTATATTTTGCATTAATGTAGTTGCGACTTGGCTTCAATTGCGGAAAATAGAATTGATTTTTGCATAAAAAAAGTGAGAACTGCACTACTTGACTTGGTAGGACTTTTAGTTTACTGGAAAGCGGCATTAGCAGTATCCATTACCATAACACTACTGTAGCCAATTTGGCATAAACGTTCAATAGGTGAAGCCAATATAATGATCAATGTTTACATCAGAAAATTAATTTTATTCCAACTATTTAATGTTGGTTGTCATTATAGTGTATAGCGATCGTGCAACTATTTCTATGCGAAGTCCTTGTTTTAGCTGTAAATTGTTTGGTATACATTATTCTGGGCCATTTCGTTTTGTGAAGTCGTTTCAGTTTACTAAAAGTCGACTCTAATAATATTTAAATGAGTTTTTTTGATGTCTGAGAACTCATTTATACAGGTACGGATTTATTTCGATGTTGTCGACCCATCTTGCGTGACAGGTAATGCGAGAGGTCACAATATAAATAACATAAAATTATCTAAATATGAATTTAATCACACAATTGTACATTAGTTCCAACTAGACTACTAAGTTTCTAACTGAACGCTATTAATATGTTCTTTTTTTACCCTAGGGGGAGTCATTCAACATAATTTAATTATTTTGGTTCCATTGTTTTTCGAGCAGACAATAGTGGGTGTTTTAGATTTGCTAAAATTAGCAATGGTGTCATTTATGAAATAAGTAAAAATTTGAGGTCCGAAGATAGAACCTTGCAGCATGTCGTAGTCTATTGAATCTTAGTTTGTGCTCTAAAACCTCATTAATAGTTTTGTTCTTATTTTTCGGTCTTTTGTATTTAAAGCATTTAATTAAATTAAGTTACCTCTGGTCATGTAGTTTTAAATACTGAAAACTCTAGCTTAAATGTGATAGATCTTTCTGGAGCAACTTTGTGATGTTTCCTATAACTTAGATACGATTTGCACGATTTGAAGGTTGTACCCTTACTTAAGTTACAATTGAATCGTTCGTGAAAGGTCGTAGTTTATCAAACGTTCTACGCAGATCAAACCGTATTGATATTCTTATTTTAGAAATCGCATTGTTTACCACCCGTTTTGTACACAAATCTCCTATTTGCAACCATATAAGAATAAAGGTGAACTCGGCCATATATCAACACAGCGTTAGTCTCGCTCAATAACCTCGTAGACAGGCCACATACTTGCGTTTCCACCAAAAACGGCGATATTTGCGAAACTATTAATAATAAGTTTTTATATCTTGTCGAGCGCACGATTATCCATTATTTATGCAGCCATAAATCTGTTTCACAGTTCGGGCGTACGACAACCAAACGACCTGCGGCCTCGTCTGGACACCGAATTTCGTGGCCTACAGATGTCGCACGTGCGGCATTTCGCCCTGTATGTCGCTGTGCACCGAATGTTTCAAGAAAGGAAACCATCAGAGGCACGATTTCAACATGTTCCTGAGCCAGGCCGGAGGTGCTTGCGATTGCGGAGATACGTCGGTGATGAAGGAGACAGGGTGAGTTGATGGCATTTCCGGAGGAACTCGTTTCGATGCGATTTGCTTTTTCGACAGGTTCTGCGATCGCCACGGACCGGACAAGTGCGCGAACAAGGGGAAGGCGCCGCGTGACTTGATGTGTGTGGCCGAGGCGATGATGCCGAGGATCATATTCAGGTTCATTCTGCACCTTAGGGAGAATTGGTAGGTTGCAAGTTCTATGCGTGCATGAGAGTATTTAAGTATTTAAATAAATAACACTCTTGTGGTACTTAACTTCACATTAAAACACCAATGTGTTGTTTGTTACCTGCTTGAATTTGAAGGAAACAAACCTATTTTTGTACCATACAGTTACGCATCTGAATGCTAATCATTCCGAGGGGAGGTTCAAGTGCACTGGCTATTTGCCTGGTCGTTCGCTCCCGTCCGCAAATGTCATATGGCTGCACTGTTTTTTGCTTCGGGAGACTTTACAGACTTGTATTTAAAAAATATGGAACCCTTTTTATATTCTCTTTTGCTTCTTAGGCTGATTTTATTTGTTAATATTTTCGAATACTGAATCTTTTGAATACTAGTCGGCAAAGCTGCAGTGTTAGGCTGGGAAAAAGTAATTTATTTATTCCATTCCTGATAAAGTCTGAACATGTTTTTGCAGAGTTTAAAACAACAGCTCTGCAATTATTCCCCAAATAAATTCAAAACAGTTACGATAATTACAGATGCATATGGAATCCGATTTTAGAGAATTCCTTTCAACAAGCGAATGAATGTTTAACTAGATTTTTTTCTTATAAGCTGGACGGAAAGAATGCAAGAATACCCGCAGCTCGCGAACGAAGCTGTCAAGTATTTAATTTCATTTGCATCATATTTATATGAGTTGAGTTTTTCGTTTATGACTGGTATCAAATACAGATCCCAGATTTTTACTTTGTAATTTATTATGTATTTAAAGTTGTTAATGTTGTCGTTTATATTCCGCAAGGTGAAAGAGTAGTCATGTTTATGTTCCTGGATATGCAACAAACTTCTGAAGTTGGTTAAGTGTTTAGGACATTATTTTTGTTTGATATCGTTTTCATTTACATTTGCACATATCAATTTACTAACCGCAGTTATCGCATTTTGAGATTTATCGTGGTAAAGAAAAATTGTTTTGGGTGGGCCACCCTTCTCACTTAGGAGTATAAAAAATACTTTACGACCTATTCTCAGAGCTACCGAATATACACAAAAAAATTCATAAAAATCGGTCAAGCCGTTTCGGAAGAGTTCGGTTACGAACACTGTGACACGAGAATTTTATATTGTTACACAATCCGGAGCGGCTTACCGGAAGTGTCGATTGCGGGCCCAGAAAACTCTCGATGCGGCGTTCTGAATCCATCGAGAGGCACTCATAGGTTTAAATAGAGGCCACCGTCGGGAACAGCAGGCATTCAGTCGAACCACGACTCCAGCGAATGTTACGAAGATTCAGCTACGCCGGAGTTATTTTGTACATAATCTCTGTAATTAGAGTAAGAAATAAACTGTTGAGTTTTAACCTACGCCGAATTCAATCACCCGTTCAACGTAACAATATATTAGATTTGTATTCAGTTTATGTCGGAACTTGGCGATGGGCTCCAAAAGTTTTGAATAACGCTTCTTCTAGAGTCTGTACGTTTTTGAGCGATTTTGACACGTCTATTTCCTCCTTGTTGTATTTTTGGCGTTTTCCTCCTGCCAATTGCGCCATATTTTTACACTCTAGGGTCTAAGATGTGTCTGTTCTAACCTATTAACGATTTTACGAAACGGTAAAATCATCTCTTGCATGTCGTGGCTTAATTTTTCAAAAATTTTGTTTTAGAAGAGTTTATAATAAAAGTAACATGATTGATAATATCATCTGAAGAAGTTAAGATTTATCTTTTAATCTATCTAAGAGCTGTTATTACGAATTTTAGCGTCCTACGTCGACTTGTTCTAAGTGGTATTTTTTTTTTAAACCCACTGTAATTACGTATATCGTGCATTCCAATCTACGTCAAAATGACAAATATGCGAAATTTAAAAATTGAGGTTATTATTAGTAGTATGTAAAGTCTGTTTTATAGATTATATCACCGGAACGATAGAACTGTCCAAGATTTTGTACGTTTTTACTTCCCAAGAGTAAGCGAAGGAAGTATTTTAATCGAGTCCGTTGGCTGACTTTCCACTTTTACGTTTTTCCGACCTTTTATGACCCCTAGAGTACGAAGAAATAAGTCTCCCTTTTCCGTCTGTCTGTCTGTTTGTCTGTCTGTCTACCTGTCTACCTTCGCGGACTTTTATTAGACGGATAATCTCGGAAAGTACATGGCCGATTGTTGTCAAATTTTGTAGTTATATTAGGAATATCATGTAAAAACGTAAACCAAAATTTGTCTAATCATCCCCACCAATAATGTGACGACGTCACTTCAAAATTGTACAAGTAAATGGGTTTTAAATTGTATAAAATAACATTGTCCTACACATGTAGTTTAAGACGCCGTGTTGAGTTTTTACCGGAAATGTCCAGATTTTAGGAAAAAAAAAATTATAAAACGTTTTGCAATTTAATTTTAAATCTGCAAAACCGAATGCTTTGAAATCTTACAGATGTTTTAAGGTTATGATAGGCATGATAAATTTTTACTTATCACCTTCAAAAAATTGATGACGTCAGCTCAAAATTTTGCCGAGTAAATCCTATCTAAAATGTAGAAAATATTATGAGTTTGTACTTGTGATTTATCATTCCATTCATATTTTTTGGATTTACTTATACAGGGTGAACCAAAAAAATTAATGAATGCATGAATTTATTTTATTGATTTAGTCAGGAACCATAAAATCGAATGCTTTGAGATCTTGGAGATCTTTTAAAGTTATCATAAGCATGGTAAATAAAATATAATCAGTCTCATCAGTTTATACTTGTAATTAATCATTGCATTCATATTTTTTAGATTTGCTTATACAGATGCCTCAAAAAAATTGATAAATTAGTCAGTTTATTTTATTGAATAAATCAAGAATTGCAAAACTGAATGCTTTAAAATCTTGCAGACCTTTTTAAAGTCATTGTAAGCATGGTAAAATTGTTACTCAAAATGTATCTGTTTATTCTCCCCAAAAGATTGATGACGTTATCTCAAAATTTTGCTGACTAAATTCTACCCAAAATGTGCAAAATATGATGAGTTTTTACTTGTGATTCATCATTGCATTAATATTTTTTATTGATCAAATTAAGAACGAGTCACCCCATTTTCTCGAAAATGTGAAAATACAAACGTCTTTATTTATTAAGAATTATAATAAAGAAATTCCGAACGTTTTCTCGATTGTAGCTTACTGCTTAATAGGTTTGATCTTTTGTTTTGAGGGGACGAACACATTCAAATCAAACTAATGTCTACGTGACATTCTGCCGATGTAGAAACATAAACACTTTCAAGTTGTTTTTCTTTTCGAGGATAAGCTAAAAACGTACAATAATAGAGTCCGTCGGGCAATTTGGTACTTTAATATTTTTTCGATATTTCATAACCCCTAGATAAGGCCGTAGTTAGGGGGATGCCAGGGCATCCTGAGCTAGATCTAGACAAGTTATAATTAACCAAATGTGAATTACAACATCGAAAATCAAAATAAAATGTAGTGTTTTATTCAATAAGCGGAAGTCAGAGCAATGAAAAAGTCCGGATCGTCGGCATTGTGATCCGGTTATTGCAATTCGTCGAAAACATATTTTAGTTTAGTTTCTGTTTCCCTCTAACCTTTACAGGTTGATGAGTTTTATCACTATTTGTCTTAAATTACAAGTACCATAAATGATTTTCAGTTCAATCTTCAGTCGCACCTCTCGGCAGACGCGATTAAATTGTTTCGTTATTTTATTGATTATAATAAATCACTATTCAAGGATACAAAACTGATATATGCGTCCCTGCAAAAATGTGGATCAACACAAAATTTTCGAAATTCGCAAAATCAAATCTTTTAATTTTTCGAAAGAACTGGATTAGACGTCACCTGAAGTTAGCACGTTTTAAACGTGTCAAAATAATCTCTGATATGATAAAATAAACAAACAAGCAAAGTGTCGAAATGATCCTTCAAAATATTTGAAGTTTTTTTTTCCAAAATGTAAAACATTTTGTTATTTATATTATTGATTAATGATTGTTGCAGCAATACATCGTATTAATGCTCGAAATTGTCCAGTAACATTTATGTTTAAATAAAAAATTGGCGATGATGAAATTATTGAAAATAAAAAGAAACCTATTTTTCTCCTGTGTATTAACCATACATAATTTTTCTCCTCTGTATTAACAGTACATAATAACTGGGGCATGACAAGTATTGTTTTTTTTTAAATCATGTATATTAGTTAAAAAAAACAATTTTATCTTTTTAAATATACCGTATTGCCAAAAATTTTTTAAATATGTTGAACTAATTTAGTAGAATCAAGGAATCCTAACTACACAGAAAAAATCCTCGAGGTAAAGCTTTTAGGTTTTTGTTTAACTGCATGAAGCTCAATTTTTCTATCTTGAAATTTTTTCATACGATATGTACAATCTGCAAGTCGAAATCAACAATTAAAATCTGTTTAAGTAAATGTCAATAACCTTATCTTATCAAACAAGGGGACCATTGAAAATTTGAGCTTTTGGTAAACTTGCCTAAACATTCACAGAAAATTCTATGATATACACGTATTCCACAAATGGGCATATTTCATTTTGGCGATTTTGGAAAAATGGTTGAAATATTCCTATTTATACAGAGTGACCAAATTTACAATTATTTATTAAGTTTCCTTTTAATATAATTTTTGTATTAAGTTTCTCTTAATAGTTTTTTGGAATTATTCTTAACATAAAAAACCAATTAACTAATAAGAGTACTAAAGAGTTCTGTGTAAAAGTCTAGACTTCCATCTTTAAATAACTATATTGGAATTGAGAAGTTAAAATATGGCCATTTTTCTCCAGTTTTCATACGAATTAAACTACAACACTCATCACCTGAGCAAACCATAACAGTTCTATAAAAAGTTACTCAATTCTGTTTTTCAGCTTGATGAAATTAAACACAACTATGAATTTTCTAATTGTACAACAAGGTAACGAACAGGAAGGACACATCTATTACAGATATACAATTATCTGTGGTATTAACAGAATATTTTGTTATTCATAAACAAAGTTTTGTGCTATATCAACTTCGTTTGAGCCTTATTCTTTCAGTATTATTAAACACATGGAAGAAATATTGTATAACGAAGAAGCAATCAATTTTTTACGTTGCCACTACAAGCCATCATTTTATCATTATTCTTACGGAGCTTCGGCCGGCGCTAATTCGTACTCATTTCAGCGTAGCAACAGCTTTAAGTGTTCAAAAAGAATATGGCTTTTGTGTTTATACTTTTTTTTTTAAATGAATTTTATAAATTATAGTAAATCAAATAAAGAAGACCCAAACTTACACGATTCCGTTACTAATTTTGTTACCATGTATCTTACAATATGCAACTTGTAATATGTGAATTTCATTGTCTTGTTTTATAATAAGTTTTCTTGACGATTTACAATTCGTACAATATGAAAAGCAAAATTGGAGTTTTTCGAAGGATCTAAATCTTTCGGCTTAGTAACCAGAATTTGTCAATTCATTCCGTTCACCATCTCAAAATTTTGTTACGTAAGTCTCACGTGAAATGCGTGTCACGATATGCTCTTTTCGTTGTGCTGTAATAGTCCACCTTGGACTTTTTTGAAGCTTTGGTTATACACTTTTTGGGGTTACAGAAAATAGGTGAGTTTATTTATTCACCCTCCTCAGAAAGTTGATGACGTTATCTAACGAAATTATTAAAATGAGACTGGTATGCTTGTGTAGTATTTCTTTCCACTCTCACGCTATGCGACAAAAAAAAAACAATAATCTTGACACAATTTTAATAAAACCGTTCAGTCGTTCACATTGTTTGCATTTATAGTATTAGTAATTATCTCCTCGTCGTCTTTTTATAAGAATTAATGATTAACGTGTAAATAAATAATAACATATCATTGAAACTAATTTCTTGGTAGCGAAAGCACCTTGAAGTAAAATAATTTGATGCGTGTGCGTGAACAGGTTCCAGAGACTCTGAAAAGTGTATCATTTACATATTTAATTTTGCCTCAGTTCCACAATTTTCTGCGTATTTTATTCAGTTTCTTTTGAATGAGCGAATCGAGAGCTGTTTTTCAATTTAATCATCCCTTTTATAACTTTCTAATAGAGACTTTTTGATCTTCTTAAGGTTGGTTATTTCTCGATTTCTCGCCTCGTAGCGGTAGCTCTTTGTAGTATTTTTAAAAAACTCGTTCACTCTTGTTGTGTCATGTTATAATACTAAATGATGACTCCTCTTCAATCCTTTGTTAATATCATGCCTCAAGATAACGGTCCATTTGAGCCGGATTGATTGTGTTGTGTATGTATACTTCAGTATCAATTTGGGTTGTTTAAATACAGAGATTATTTTTGTATTAAGAGTTCAAAGTCAAATAAAAATGGAATTGGAGTAATTGAAAAAGCAGCTTAAAAGTACAACTACTAGTTGGTTTGCAACAGTTGTAGTTTCACTTGAAGATAACGATAATATCAACGTGTTAAACGCCAGGCTATCAGTGTTCAAACCTTCATTATCTCGATGAAGGACAATTGAAAATCATTATTTAGCCACAATGAATTTTGATCAGCGATTTAACAAAAGTGTATAAACTTCGGGATATTATAATTATGTGTCTTTAGAAACATTTAGCTCCCACTCCTGAACATGACTTATGTTTATGATGATTGGTATTTTTTTTTTAAACATTGTAAACATAACATGAAATCACATGTACAAAACTGTACACGGGTCAAAACGACAGGATTCCATAAAATGTTGTTAATTATGAAGTAGGTGACATTCAGTGGCATGTTTGTAACCTTGTAAACACACCTTTCAACTCCTCCCCTTTTCATCTAGCTTGTATTGAATGAAATTTTTTATTTTTCTAAGAAAATTAACACTTGTCATAAAAACAAAAGTTGCTATTGCGGTTTATGTTTCTCCGTCTCTTTTGTTTTCGTGTCTCTGTCTTGCAAAACTGAAGCAACTTCACATTAACTCCGAGTTCATAATTTTAACGTTGGATTTTTTTCCAGCCACATAAAAGGGCCAATCCAAGACGCGGACAGCTACATCACCATGCTCGTCGACTTCAACAACATGGGTGCATTAATGAGACGCGTCATGACCTCAGCTTTAACCAACCCACAAGTAAGAGACTACGTCGTGTCCGCTAAATATCCAAAACGTTTTATACCGAGTGATTTTTTTGATTTGTGATTCAGTTTTGTTAATGTGGGACTTCCTGATTTCCTCTAATGCTCCCAGTTTCATGAAATAATTTTATGGCATAACTTAGTATCCATAAAAACTTAGCTTCAAGAACTGCAACACCGAGGAATTTTTCTTATCATTCACTTGTTGGCAGTTACGGAAGTAAGACTCAAACATGAATTTCTTATGATCTTCAGAGATCATTTTCCTCGAGATGAAAATTCTGCTTCTGTGCCAAAACACACCCAGAAAGTATTGATTCAGTCTCAAACAACAATGTAGTTAGAAAAAAGAGTGACTTTGCCGAAAATTGGAAAAATAACGAATTTGCAAAAAGGAAAACAAAGCACAATTTATGCTGTTAAGCCGTGATATTATAGGCAACCCACCACAACACAAGTGTACGTTCTAAGATACGACATACGTAATTTGGTGACATATATGCAGCCAAAACTAGATTACAAATCAAAAAAATCATTTGATTGTACATAAACCATTTCTATTCTGATCACATTTTTCCCAGATATACCGAGATCTGAACGACGTCCCCGACGTCAACCCGAATAGCGACTACGACTACAACATGTACGTGTCTGAATCGAAAAAGATATACGAAAAAGCCATGGAGTCGATAGCCAACCCCGAACCCCTCGAAGAATACAAAGACTGTCCCTCGCTTCATAAAAACCTGGTCCATAAGACGCTCCTGGAAGAACTGGTCTTCTGGACGGTATTTTTCGAGTTCCCCGAAAAAGTTGTGTGCTTGCTTTTAAATATGCTGCCCGATCCCGACTACAAGGAGGCTCTGATGAGAGCCATCGTTCTGCACTATAGCAGAATATCCATGATGTTAGAAAGGACCAACGATCCTGAAAACGTGAGCAACAGGGTAGTGCACGCTAGCGTGCAGTTATTTTCCAATGAGAGTTTAGCTTTACGAATGACCGAACAATTGAATTTATTGCACGTGATGGTGGTCAGCTTGAGGTACATGATGAGTAAGATTTTGGTGATGAGCAGTCTTCACGGTGAGTTGGTTCGGGTTAGGGAATGTCGTGATTTTATTGTTTGAGTTGTAGATCCAGGGCATAACTTCCACCTCGTTGTTGACTGTAGCAAGAGAGTGATGACAGAACATTGTTACTGGCCTTTAGTTTCCGATTTGAATAATGTTCTATCGCATAGACCTGTCGCTTTGAAGTTTATGTCGGATGATCATTTAATCAAAATGTGGTTCGGGTTTCTTGCCATGTTTCAAGGTAGGTTTGATTTGGGTCGCTTCGTTCGTGGTGTGGTGAATTTCGGTTTGTTGTTTAGGCATGAATGTGAATCAAAGAGAAACGAAGGAACACATCAAGTATGAGCCCAATACTTATTTTGCTGCGTTCAGTGCCGAGTTGGAGGCTAGTGCTTATCCCATGTGGGCTCTGGTTTCTCATTTGACGGACGCCGAGACTGCTCCTCTCACGAGGAAGGTACTGACGGCGTGTTTGAAGCAGCTGAAAACCTGGTTGGAGGCTATCAATTTTGCTAGTCTTAATATGGTAAGTTTGATAGAAATTTAAGTGGTTTGTCGAACAGATGGAGTGACCACGTGCACCTTCAAAGTGAGCGTTCAAGCTTACACGATAACATCAAAATTGAACGTAAAGTTTTGTTCAAATTTCAACTAAATTCAGAGTAGGGATCTGATTCTCCTAGTTTTATAATGAGAGGCTCGACTTGGTTTTCCTTTTCAAAACTAAGTAAGAGTCTGCAAAAAAAAAAATTGATTTACAGGATGTCGAATAAACGATTAAAACGAAAGCAAAGCCCGACCAATAATAGTAGAAATTTAAAAAATCACCTGAAGATCACGCACTTTTACAGCTCCATCTGTTCGGTAACCGGAGTATAGGTTTTTTTCAAATTGTCTATATGTAGTCAAATAATATTTACTGGATACTTTACTACTTAAATAATAACCTACCAGTAGATTTCAATCACTACAAAATATATAACTTGGTTTGTTACAATTTCTTTAATACCAGAAATAGTTCCATTGTAAATATTTGGTACATAATTTTTCCTATGCGGATTTTCGGGGGGTATAACATTTTTACTAGATTTTTCTAAAAACGCTTTGAATCAAGGGTCTTGTTGCTTTTTAAGAGTAATATAGACACTAAGCATTGCTTTACATAATTCTAAATTAAATACTTCCTGTTTTGACACTTCCTTTTATGAAGCTGTGTTGAAACATGTTGTGATATTTGGAACTTGGACTCGCATGTTATCTAAAGAATAAAATTAAAAAATGTTTATTTCAAGACAAAAACAAGTTACAGCAGTCGTATTAAAAAATATGTAATATAAATTAAAAAAAAAAAACACTTACCACTTTCCCACATCCTGCAGGAAACATTTTCGTCAGTTGAAATAAGTTCAGGATAATTTTTTTATCCATGAATTTATTAAAGTTGTTTTCACTTTGGGTATCTTGAACAAAATTTACTACCACCGGCCTTATGCAATGTCTAGTTATGGATGACTTTGAAATATTTTGTCGAATTATTCTCCCCATGTGTATTTGCCAATATTAGCTGTGAAATACTGTTTGCTCAGTTGACATCTGCCTAGTTAAACTTTCATGACTTAAGACAAAAACCACTTATAAATCAAACTAGCTAACGTAAACTGCAACAATCAAAATTCCAGGTCTATTTATTTACAAAAATATCAGAAAAACCGAAAAAGTTGGGTTCATATGTTATGTTTCACTAAACGGAAATCATTAGCTATAAATTTTATTGCCTCCTAAGAAACCGTTTTAGGAAAAATGTTGTTTCGATTTTTTTCAACAAAATATGTCGTGGATCGTCAAAATATGCAACAATTAATCTGCTTTAATCAATTTAACAATTCATATACAGGTTGTTTAGAAAATTGAGCGCCAACTTTACGACACGTTCACGTTTGTGGAACAGAGAAAAATAAATTAAAAAATTCTTTTGTCCAAAGATGGAAGATACAGCCCTTCAAAGTTTAATTTTTGTTTTCCAAATTTGACCATATTTCGTTTGACTATTTTGTGTTGGGTACCTAAAATCAATCGGTCTTTCATTATTTAAAATAATTTTTTGGAGATCTTGGTTTTATCCATAGTTTTCTTGACTTTGTAATACCGGGTGTCTGGAAAATGGCGGATTAACCTTCCGCTAGATTTTCAAAACCCTACGTTTAAAATGTTCACAGTCAATTTTAGGCCCCTAGGTGTCAATATTTTCGGATAAATTTAAAGGAATCTGGTTGCTAAATGATTTAAAGAAAATGTTTTGAGCTTTGAGTGTTTTATTTTTTACGAATTTGAAAGTCTTGAGTGTCGCAATGTTTTTTCTTTTTTTTTTTTCAATTCGGAAGACTCTTAAATACCCATGTATTATTTTGGGAGCCGATGCAGATTTTTTTTGTAAATTATTTAAAACAATTTTGGGGACTTCGATGTTTTATTTTGACCTGACCTGTTTTTCAGTTAATTTTGGATCCCCCTTTTTTTGAAAAATTTAACACAATTTTGAAGTTTTAGGTATTTCTGTTTGAAAAGAATTTGAAAGTTCTTTGGAGCCTCTAGTGCCTTTTCTTATAATAATTTAATTATGTAAATTTCCTAGAGGAGACGTCATTTGCCAAAATTAGTCTTATCTTAGAACATACCATCCCCACCCACCCGCCCTGTCTTTTCTTTGAGGGTATTTCATTTGCCAAAATCGATCTTATTTTAGCAGGTACTAACCCCGCCCACCCACCCTGTCGTTTCTTAGAGGGTATGTTATCTGCCAAAATCACTCTTATCTTAGCAGCTATTAGCCCCGCCCACCCACCCTGTCTTTTCTTAGTGCGTATCTCATTTGCCAAAATCAGTTTTTTCTTAGCAAGTACTGATGACTAACTTTTACAAAACATGATCAAAATTTGGAAACATTACGAGGTTACTTATATCCACAAGGCAGAAATTTTGAACATCTTCTTTAGTGTTTAGTTGGTTTTGCTTTAATAGATTTTTCTTGCTAAACTGAATGCTTTGAAACCTTGCAGATGTTTTAAATTCATGGTAACCATAATAAATGTTTAATCAAACTATATTTGCTTATCCCCTCTAAAAATTGATGACGTCATCTCAAAATTTTGCAGGATAAATGCTCCGTCTATACTTGCGATTTATAACTGCATTCATATTTTTTTAAGTTGCTTAAACAGAGTGACACAAAAAAATTAATCACCTCAAAATATTGCTGAATATATCTAAAATGTACAAAATATGATGAGTCTATACTTGTGATTTACTTTTAATAAATAATTAATATTGTTTAAATTTGCTTATACAGAGTATCTCAGAAAAATTAATGCCTGAGTTGTTAAAAAATAAATATCTAATCAGATTTAGGAGTTTAACTCGTTACTATGGAAATGTTCAATGTATCACCGTTTAAATTTAACAAGTTTTCACAAGTTTAATACGGGCAAAATTAGTTTTATCATAGCAAGTGCTAGCCCCGCCCACTCGCCCTATATTGTCTCAGCCATTTGCCAAAATAAGTTTTATCTTTGCAAATATTAACCCCGCGCACCCACGCTCTGTTTTCTCAGAGGGTATGGCATTTGCCAAAGTCAGTCTTAACTGAGAAAGTACTAGTCCCGCCCACCCGCCCCTGTTTTCTCAAAGGAATTGTTATCTGCCAAAATAAGATTTATCTTATCAAGTACTAGCGATTCCTACCCCCTGAGAAAATAAAGGGCGGGTGAGCGGGACTAGTACTTACTACAATAAGTCTTATTTTGGCAAATGACAAATCTTCTGAGAAAATGGGATTGGGTGGGCGGGGTTAGTACTTGCTAACAGAAGTCTTATTTTGGCAAATGACATCCTCTGAGAAAATAGGGGGCGGGTGGGCGGGCCTAGTATTTGTTAAGATATACTGATTTTTCCCCATTAATCTTGTAAAATCTAGTGAAATTTAAAGGTGTTAAATTGCAAATTTCCATGGTAACGAGTTAAATTCCTAAATCTACCCGAAGTGTGCAAAACATGATGAGATTTTACTTGCGATTTATCATTGCATTCATATTTTTTAGATTTGTTTATACAGGTGGCTCAAAAAAATTAATGAATGTGTCAATTTATTTTATTGATTAAATCAGGAACGGCTCACTTCATTTTTCCAGAAAATTGAGGAATCCAATACTGTTAATTTCAGTATTACAGTGCACCAATCCAAGTTGATATACGTGTCTTTGCAAAAATGTTGAAGACGTCATCACAAAATTCTGTAAAGTAAAAACTCAACTCAAAAATGTTGGATGTTTCAGTGTACTTTAGGTGCGAGAGAAGTTCTGTCCAAACGCTTTCGATCAATTTTTTTTATAATATACTTTTGGCACTCCCGAAACCCCCGTAAATAACGTACTGAAGTCACCCGGTATAACAAGAAACTCAAACATTTTTTAGGATGAATCTGACAACAGTGGCTAATTTTTCACGTTTTAAATCGATATTTTGTTTTTGTAAGTGAACGTCAAATTGACGTCAGGAATTTTAGATCATTTTTTCGAACTTAGACTTGTGAACTTGATATAATCCATTTATTATAGGAAACGGTGAATTTGCGATTCTGTAATTTCTGCTGATTATATCCTATTATGATGTAACATTTCTCATCATAAGTGTGTAAAAACGACAATTTCGATTCGTCGTAGAGAAATTGTCTGTTGAATTGAGACCAGCCCCTTCGAATCAACATAAATTAAAATTCGACTGATGACTAACAAAATAACAACTTGTCATGTAAAACGATTTCTTTACGAGTTCCAATGAATTTTTGATTGAAAAACTAGTTTGTTTATTAGGTGGGTTATTTAATTCGTCGTCGAATTAATTAAAACCTTGGGAGTAGGTGCATTAATTGCCGAGACAATTTAACGCATTCCTAGTTTATGAGTTTTTTGGCGAACACTAGAATTTGACTGCAAGTGGACTTGAAACATGCAATTTAAGTCTTAAATTCAAGGGTAACGGCTATTTGCGTCGCCAAAAAGGACAGCTTATATAAATTTATATTTGCGTTAACTAAGGTATTAAAAAAATACAAACGTAAATTTCTAGATACTTTCGAGTCACTAGAAATATTTAAAAAGGAGGATAGTGTCCTTGCGGTTTTTTCATTTCATTGTAATTTAATGAAGTCCGCTACAAGGGTAATTGTACAAAATTTATTTATGCAGCCACTTAACTTCGGAACTGTATGTTATTTAATGAGGAAGTGTCTAATAACATTAAATCTCCCGGTAATAAAATATTCATCATTATTATCCTCATTGGATAAATCAATATCAAGATACTGTCTATCTCTTGGCCGGACCAAGAAACCTTGAGTTGGACTGATTATGGAACTTTGCCAAACAAAAATTGATTCTTAATACAACGGAAGAATAAAAGCTAGGTTTAATGTTAAAATAGAAAAGACTATAAAAGCACTTAGATAGTCTTTCGTTTTATAATGTCGTGTCGTTTGTTTTAGAACGACAACTTGCAAGTTTCGTTCCATCTGCCATTGCATCGCTACTTTTCGGTCTTCCTTTGCCAAGCGGTAGCCAAACAGGGAATCAACTTGAATGATGTCCTACCACCAAAAGAGGATCTCCTGGTGATGATTTTGCATCCTCTCAGGGTCCAGGTAAGTGGGTTTAATTTCTCTTTTTATGTCGTTTTTATTGTGATGAAGTGGGAGTTCTGCTTATTCACGAAATTTGTCATGTGCCACTTTTAGAAACGAAGAAAATTATTTATATTTTTATGGATGCTTTCATTGTAAATATGAGTGTGATCGTTGAAAGGGAAAGTGAATTTATCTGATGTGTTGCGTGTAGGCAGCCAACATTACACTAAACGTCATAATTTCGCAACGATGACGATATGCAACCATAAAAAAGAATATTTTAGTGTTCCATTTATAACATCAAGTTGTGAAAGTGAAAACAATTGATTTTCCACCAGGTTTCATATTTATGCAAATGCATGCAGCGTTGACGGGAGTTATTCTTAGAATTATCAATCAAGTAATGAAACGCTAACAAGTTTCTAAATATATTTACACGTAAAAATAAACGTATTTATTTCGAGTCATACCGCGACGTTGCTGTAGTAAACCACCTCTGTCATAACATTTACATTCATCAGAGGTCAAACACATCTAAACTCTGTTCCATTGAAATTAGCTCACACTCAAGGCCAATAGGTCCGATTGAAATTAATTACGCCGTTTTAATTCCATATAAATAATTATTCTATTCGTTGGATCATACAAAAAGAGGAAACTAGTATAATCATACAATGACTCGAAACATAACGACACTAAATCACAGTATTACATATTTGAATTGAACTTAAACTAGATTTTAGTGGTCGTCGCAGCGAACGCTAATTGATGGGGGGTTCGGTCTCGGGAAACGCGACCTGCAGGTGTTTGCTGAAGTCGTAGGTGATGAGCTTCGGCGCGATGAAACCCCCGAAGTACTTCTGACCCTTGTGGAAAATACCGGCACCACTTAGCGGCACTGGCTGGAGCGAATCCACGGGTTGGGCGTCCAAAAACGGCACCGTCGTTTGAGCAGCGTCGCGATCCATATCCGTGTTCGTGAACTCGATGTACTGGTCACTTTTCGAATCCGGCACGGAAGGCGACGGCGACCTCGTGCTAATATCAGGGTTGATGAGTCTCACTCTAGTCCTGCAAAAAAATCCACATGTATTTAACGGAACCACCTTGCAACGAACGCTACCGTACTTACAAACGGAACGGTTTATATAAACCTTGAAAACTAGAATTTGAATTAGTTAGGTGAAAAGTGATACAAGGGGACTTGCCTCGGTTTGTGCAAAGATGAGTCGGTGTTGGGGTTGTCCTTGTACATGCTTTTGGTTTGGGGGTCTATGAGTTCGCCGGTTTCGAAGTCGAAGGGGGTTATGTAGATCTCGAAGTTTAAGTGGGAGCCGATCATTTTGAAGCGGACGCCGGTTACTACGTATCCGTCGTCGGCTACTAAGTCGTCGAGATCCACAGCTCGCTTCTCCCAGGTTAAGGTGTGGTAGTCTTGGCCGTTGGCTACGTGGGAGTCGGTTATTCTGTAGTCTTCCACTGGGACCCAGTGGACGGTGGACATGTCGATGTTGCCACGGGGTAAAAGTTTGCCCTCTTGAATCTGGAGGTGGATGATTCGGTTGTTTTTGACGAAACGCAGTCCAGTTACGACCCTAAAATTCAAATCAAAGATGGTACGTGATTTTAAAGATCCACCAACCGGGGATTTATTTTAGTAAAGTCGCGGACAAAAGTCACAAAAAAACGTTATAGTGGGTGTCTGTCCTAAATTTGAAGCCTTTGTTTGTCTGTTGTTTGAAAGCTGGTTTAATCGGGATGGTTTTTGGCTATATTTGTGCTGTTTTTTTTTATGTTTATTAAGTCTGACGATACATCTGCCTCCGTAGTGTACGCAAAACTGATGCCGTTTAATATGTAGGCTGTCCGTAATGCACCCATAAGCGGTATGATAAAAAAAAAATCGAATTGAAACTAGCTCATTTTCCGTACTTGCACTATTGCATTGGTATTAAAAAACAGAATATTCAAAATTTCATGTCAATTTTGACATCATCCACAACTTCTACAATTTACAATAGTAATGTTATTAAAATTATATGTAATTTTCCACGTACGGTTTATGAATCCGTGTTGAGTTTTTACCCTAGTCATCCAGATTTTTGTGAAAAAAAAATATATACAAAATTGTATAACATTTTACATTTTAACTAACATTTAATTGCAAAACCGAATATTCTGAAAGCTTACAAACGTTTTAAGGTTGTTGAAAACATGGTGAATCCTTAAACAAAATTTATCCGTTTCGACCTCCCTAAAAGCTAATGACGACATCTCAAAATTTTGACGAATACATCCTATCAAAAATGTGCATAACATTGCGATTTATCATCCCTTCATATTTTTTAGAATTGCTTATACAGGATGACCTAAAAAAAATAATAATATTACTTGAGGGACGAGGGAAGTTCTGTTGAAATAACCTTCGGCCATTTTTTTTTATAGAAATTTTCGCATTAATTTTTCAACCCACTGATACTATCTTTATGTTTTGCAAAGTACGCTCGTTCACAAATATTTTGAGAAGTAGGAATTTGTTTCAAATAACTTTGGATAAATTACGCGAATTTAGACGCAGTGGCCATTTTTTAATGGCATTTATCGATATAAATATATAATGGAGCATCTTGTGCCTTGTTGCCTGATCAACTTCTCAACTTTTGAGCGGCCCTGAGTATTTCTTAAGGACAAATATACTCCAGACTAAATATAAACGAGTGTGTTTTCATATCAAAATGCGTTAGAATCATAGACCGGGGCGGAGTCAAAGTGCAGAAAACAAGCTTTACAAGAATCAAAAAGTATATAGTGTCATAAAAAAAAGGTTTTCGGAAACAAAGTCAACTGTTTGGGGACTTTACTATACTTATTTAATCCACGCAGCATGAAAGGAAACAAACCGAAAAAGATAAAATCTCCCGGACGTGACACCCCGCCTTTATCACCAGATATCGGTATCTACACGTCCCACATGTGGTAAATTGCGGTGTTGGTGGTCCTTTAATATATACGAAGATAATAAACTATCGAACTTACATATTGTTTTGCACGTCTGCGATCGAAGGCCTCAAGTTGATGTACCTATCGGAATTGATACCCTGTTCGTCGCACAAGCAGAAGCAGTACGAGCAGTGCCAGAACAGCCACCTCCACCAACTATCGACCTTGCTCGTGCCCTTCCTGCACCCTTGCTTCCTCCCCAAAACGCGCCCGTTTTCGTACTCCACGTACTCGTACCGCCTGCTTTGGTTATCCGCAGGACAGATCCACATATCCGAGTCCACGTACCTGCAGTTGATCACTTTACCGTGACACCGCCTCTGTTTCTGGCACCACAAGTTTTGGAAGCAACCGTGACTTTTGGTGTACGAGTATTCGGCGCAGTTCTCCCTGCACGTACCCTCCGAATTTAAGTCGACTTCGTTCTGGATGTAGCCTTGCAGGAGCTGGGTCACTTCGACGTAGGTGTCACCGGATATGTGTCTTTTGGGGTCGCATTTCCACAGGTCTCTGGATGAAGAGTCCATCGCGGCTTTGACGGCTTCGATTATTTTGTTGGTGCGTTCTTGGAAGCGCTCTCTGGCGATTTGGGCTTCCATGGTGAAGTTTCCTTCGCCGTAGAGTCGTTTGAGCATGTATGCGAACTGGATCATGCTGTAGCCTTTGAGTTCGGTGAGGGCTATGGCGTTGTATAGACTGAAGAGGACTTGTTGAGGGGATTGATGCGCGTTGCATAACATATCGCCTTCGACTTCCTGGAATGGAAGGTATGGTTAGGTACGGTTGAGTGGGTGACTACTAATAGGTGTGTGGATTCGCTGATTTCTATTGTTTTTGCATTATTGGCCAATTGATTCGGTTGTTGTTTTTACTATCAATCAAGTCACTAGTCCATTCTAAACTGAAGAGTACTAAGTGTTTTATGCTGTAATACCTGACCCTGGGTATTATACTGTAATGACTGCCCTAATTATAATTTTTAAAAAACTGCTAATTAACAACGAATGTTTAACCTACAGGAAGTAAATTTTTGTTTGTCATTGTATTCGTAATTCATTGGTCTGTGTCTTCTCGGTAATATGAAAAAGCACCTAGAAAAATATAACCAATTGCGACAGTTTTTTGCGACGTATTAAAAATTCGTACAGTGCAAAATAAAAGTTTGCATTGTGGGACCCCACATATTTTTCAGATGAGTTCAGCATGATTGAATTACATTTTCCTCCTACACAGAAGACGGCTTTTAATAAAACAGATGCCAAGTCTAAAGTAAAACTGACCTTTTCAACCACTATAGTTTCAAAGTATCGGTTCGGTAATTTCAGAAACTTTGTCTAATAAAATGGTCGGCGGACCACAGAGATCGACGGAAACGGGAAAGCTACATTTAGAATGACAGACATGTGTTAAAATGACCCTATTACAAGACTTCCTTATACTATTAGAGGCAAGTCACCCCAAGAACTTCAAACATTAACATAATTTCCAATCATCGTGCAGACAAAACAACGCAACATGTGAGTTACGTGATCAAAGTTGAGTTCGTGTTGAGCAGTGAACCGTAGATTTCATTTGTTTGAATGCCCACATAGAAAACTAATACTTCCCGATAAGGAATACTTTCCTTGCAACTATTATTGTTATTAGCATTTCTTTTTATAGACTGTTTACTAAAGAACCGATCGACATCCGCCGATAACAAACTTCATCACATAAATATTTCCCCATGTGTTTACGTAGTTGCGTTATTGTTGTTATTTTTGTGGACAATAAAATTCCGTCATGTCGATTTACCTTCATCGCCGCTACGAATAAATTTTTCTGTTCGACCATATAGTGTAACCTATTCAGAGATTCGTTGACGTTGTTTTTGGGGTCTTCCAGAATCGCCCGTGTTAAGTCGATCCATGCTTGCCTAGGAGAAGGTATCCTGGATTCTCCTGTTTGTAAAGCTTGGAACCTCCGGAAAGTCTCGTACAGAGCATAGACCGCCCTTAGGTCAGTGTAGGCAAAAGCGTATGCCCAAACGCCCTCCAGGGATTGCAATCCATAGTTAATATCGTGCGGAAATTTCTTAAAAACGAACATTTTAGTGTCACTTTTTTCATTTTGTGGTAGTACCTCTTGAGTTTTATCTCCAAACTTCTCAAACTCCCTAATTAAAGATACTTCAGCTAGATCGGTTTCTTTGACTCTATTGATGGTTTGGTCTTGAACGAAGTTCCACAAGGCGCTTTCTTGTTCGAGGAAGTCGTACCTGAGCTGATCCACATCAATTTTTCCCAGTTGTCTCACCCGACCATGCGCCACAACCAAAATCGTGCCAAAAACCAGCAAAAATCGGAATATCATTTTGTGACTCCTTGAACCTAGAATGTTTTGTTTGATTCGGACTGAACTTGTATTTTGATAGCCGCTATCTTTTTACGCAACAGATTGACCCTGATCGTGTTCTTGGAATAAATTCGGTGTTTTGGCTCGTTTTTATTTAAAATTTGCTCCGAGCTAGGACGGCACGTTTTTACCGTGTGTAACAACAGTTAAGTAATTGTGAATGAGAGTTCCATTTCCTTATGAAAGTTACCGATAATCCGGAACGCAAATCACTCGAATATTTTCACTGGTTTTATGCTTATTAGATGGTGGAAACGTCCGTTCATCGACAATGTTTCCTTTTTTTGGTTTTTGTTATTAAATTAAAAGATTAGATTTATTTTGTGGTTCGATCGGCGACTTTCGATTTTCCAAAGGTCAACGTCACGTCCGGACTCGAATACGCCAAAAACCGAAGTTTGATAAGGCCGGAAAACGCGCCTCAAGGTCATTTCTGTTGTATTGTTTTTCTCGATTGTTGTTGTTTTCGATTTTGGTTTTTTTTTAAGATTGCGGTTTGCGGGAAGGCCGTTTTTACCGTGTCGAGGGGAGAGCGGTGCACCTTGGACCCGATCCGATTCGAACTGAGCACAAAAATGTCGTTTTATCGGACGCACTGCGACACTGCACTTTTGTGGTCTCCGACTCGTGTCATCCGCCGGATCTTACTGTTATTGTTAACGAGGATAATTTCACTGCGCCGCGCACTGTGGACGAAATGCTAATGTGGAACAGACAACGACATCTTTGGTTGTGCTGCGTAGACCTTGGTCTTTCTCTTTAGTGTTAGTGGTGGAAGTAGATTGAGAACTGTTTTGTTAGTCATTAAGTCGATTAAATACCAATTTGTTTATTCATGCGCCCATTAGTTTGTCGTTATTCGGAATCATGGCAAACACTACGATTTTGTGTTTTCGAAGTAAAACAGCATTAGTGTCCTTTGGCAATTACATCGCTATTAGCGGCGGTGTTTCTTTAAATGTCTTGTAAAGTTTTAATTAGTATGAATTCCTTTCGTTTCAAGTTGTAAACATTTCTCCAGGCAAGTAAATTTGTGATAAGGCGTTATTGGAAAACGTCATAAACCAATGTTTCTATGGAACTGGAAAATCCTGACCTTTCTAAATTATTGTTTTCGCGTTTTTGATTGCCGGTTTTCTTGGTAATGAAAGGAAAGGCCTTGAGTCGACAGATTTGTCATTTTGGAACGTTATCGTGTTTCCTTTGTCGTATCATTTCCTTTGTTGCAAAATGATGTGCCACAAGGAAGCTTCTTGCCTTCCGGGGATTCTCGGAGTTTGTTGGTTTTATTTTCCTGAAATCTGAACTGTAACTACCGAGTTGAATGTGTTCTCTTCTCGTTGGTGGTTTTTAAGCCGAGTTTTCAGTTCAACTTAAGTTTTTAATGTTTCAGTTATAAATTAGTTAATTATTATTAAAATACCATGAGTATGAATTTAAAGTAACACGATTTCCAATATATTTTTTTCTAAAAACTTGTATTCATGTAATAGTAGGTAACACATCGCTCAGGTATTTTTTAATGGTAGTAGCAAATTAGTAAATCGAGTGTTCGTTAAAATTTACACGTTCTTATTTTTAATCTGGTGTTTTGTTGTGGCTTTTGAAGTAGCGCATGCACGGTTTTGCAATATTTATTCTGATAGTTTTTATTTTGTAACACTGACTCATGCAATGATACTAAAGTACCGAAACAAATAATTGGAATCAATACCTATGATAGTTGTTACCATAATAGTCTTTATTAACGGTAATGGTAGAGTGCCTTCGGAATTTAAACGTTAAAAAAGAAATAATGGTAGATTACGTCAGTTGTGCTTGTGTCGAGACTTGATAAAAATTCGAAATTTTATTTATTGCAACAATTTTAAAACCGTGTACCACTTTTTTCTAGAATAAAAAAATAACTTGCTTTTATTAATCAGTTTGGTAATTTTTTTTAGAATTTTTCGAAAAATTAAAAATTTTAAAAATAGAAAATCGGTAGTTTTATTGCACGTTCCGGAACTGCTGGTTTCGGTGGTAAACGAACCCTGGGCAATTTTCATATCTAGAGGGTGAGTCAGTCACTAAGCGTGCGGTTGTCGATATCTCATTACTTTTATTATTAGCAAGGTTGGCCCGATTTAAATAATTTCATTTAAAACGTGAGACAAATTTTTTGTATAAAATCACTGATGTAAATCATTCTGGATTTTTGAAATTTTTTATCCCCACCAACATTTTGATGACGTCACCTAACAATTTTGCATAGTAAATGCTATTTTAAACTTTATAAAATCACAATCCTAGACTTGTAGTTTGTTTATGAATCCTTCCTGATTTATTTAATCTGTAGGGGTTATCATAAAAAAATAAAATTTTATCATTTTTCGAAGAAGTTGTTGGACTACATTTCAGGGCCGCGGGAAATTGTGTTTACTACCCTAGACTTTTTTTTTAATTTTAAGAACAGGTTTAGTAAAACATTAATTAAAAATATTCGAGTATATTTGTACAAATAAATAAGATTTATTATTACTTAGCAACCTAAATGAAAATAAATTCTCTTTGTTGTTCAAACTTCGCAGAAACATGACACGGAATGGCTTACATATGAATGTGTGTTAAAGTACGTGGAAAATGAAAATGAAAATAATTCAGTAAAATGTCAAACACCACCAAAAACTGAATAAACCTAACTGAAACTCCTAAGTTTTGATTTTCCTTGCTACGTTTGGAGTTATAATTCCAAATATGCAATTGAAAAATTAATAAAATAAGAATTATCGGCTTCATGAATTTTTCTGGTGACAAACGAGCGTTAGACAATGTTGGTATATACAGGGTGAGTCACTAAGCATGCTGTTCTCAATATCTCATTAATTTATTTAAAACATGATTGAAATCAAGTGATTAAAAAAATGTTTTTCTTTTCATTTTCTTTTCAAGTTACGAAAATATAATGCATATTAGGGCGATTTTAAATGCAGTTTAAATCAAAATAAATTGAATATTGACTAGAATAAAATATTTCCAACAAAATAAAATGCTAATTTTCCCGTTTCCGTCTGTTTGTCTCGTCTCTTTGTATTTTAGAAATATCATGCAGATGGTAAAACGACAGCCAAAATTTGTGTGATTGTCCCCACCAACATTTTGATGACGTCATCTAACAATTTCGCATAGTAAAATATATTTAAATTTTATAAAATAACAATCCTAAAGATGTGGTTTATGAATATGCTTCTATTGGTTTAATTTATAGGGGCTGTCATAAAATTTGATTTTATCATTGTTCGAAGTATTTGTTGGATTGTATTTCAGATGTGAGGGAAATTCTATCTACTACCCTTGAACAATTTTTTATTGTAAGAACAGGTATAACAAAACATTATTTAAAAATATTCGAATAAACTTCATAAACATAAATAAGATTATTACTAAACAATGTAAATTAAAATAAATTCTCTTTATTGTTCAAACATGACACGGAGTCGCATACTTGTGAATGTGTGTTGAAACACGTGAAAATGAAAATAACTCAATAAAATATAAAGGGCTATTAAAAACTGTATAAACGTTATTAACACTCCTGACTTTTTGTTCTTATTGCTGCAATTTGAAATTGATTCCAAATAAATGAAAAACAAGAAAAATTAGTTTTTTATTAAAAACAATCAGAGACCAAAGATGTAATTATTTTCGAATATACAGAGTGTTTTGTTTTTGAATACACAAGTTAGTTTTTGTAAATGTATATATGTTTAAAGATTCTCAATAGTCTCTTCCGAAACTTTATAACAATACCTTATTTTTGAAATTTCGATGCGACATTGCCGTGTTATTCCAATTTTGTTATTATTTTTAAGATGTGTGTTGCAATATTTTATTGATAAAATATTTTATTACTGCTTGTTACTGTATTTTTTGTTCTCGTGCTTTCAATATGTTGATGCGTCTCTCAAAAAAGTAAAAAAAAAATGCAGTAAATAAATGTATTTTTATAAACGCTCTGTATATTAAAGCTCGATTTTATTTATATCGAAACACAATGCGCAAAGCGCGTACCTTTATTTATCTCTCCACAAAATATTGTACAGATTTTAAAAATAAATCTCGTGCGATTTTTTTGTGAACCCTCGTATCGCTAAAAAAATTAAAAAAAAAAATAGAACAACGTGGCAACGTCGCATCGGAATTTTGAAAATAAAGTATTATAAAACCTACGAAGGGGTCAATCAAAATACGTATATAAAAAATTGGTCGAAAGCTGTTTCGACAGAACTTCCCTCGCACCTAAAGTTCGGTTCCTGATTTAATCAATAAAATGAATTGATACATTCATTAATTTTTTGAGTCACCTGTATAATCCAAAAATATGAATGCAGTGATAACTCACAAGTAAAAACTCATGATATTTTGCAAATTTCGGGTAGATTTAGGAGTTTAATTCGTTAATATGGAAATTTGCAATTTAGCACCTTTAAATTTCACAAGTTTTTACAAGATTAATAGGGGCAAAATCAGTTTTACCTTAACAAGTACGAGACCCGCCCACCAGCCCTTTTTTTTCTCAGAGGATAGTACTTGCTAGTACTTGTTAAGATAAGTCTTATTTTGGCAAATTACATATCCTCTGACAAAATAGGGGCGGGCGGGCCGGCTTAGAACTTTCTCAGATAAAACTGATTTTGGCAAATGACATATCTTCTGAGAAAATAGGGGCGGGTGGGCGGGGCTAGTACTTGCTGAGATAAGACTGTACAATTTTGAAGTGACGACATCACATTATTGGTGGCGATGATTAGACAAATTTTGGTGAGCGTTTTACCATCTACATATTCCTAATATAAATACAAAATTTGACAACAATCGGCTCTGTACTTTCGGAGATTATCTGTCTAATAAAAATCCGGGACGGGAGACAGACGGACAGACAGACGGAAATGGGAGACCTATGTCTTCGTACTGTAGGGGTCATGATAGATCAAGAGAACGTAAAAGTAGAGAGTCGGCCGACGGACTCGATTACAATACTTCCTTCGCTTACACTCGGGAAGTAAAAACAAATAGTGTATTGTATTGGCAAGAAATGAGATATTTATTCCTTAAAAACGGAGTACTCTCTACAATATAATGTGTAATTGAATTTTAATTAGGGATTTTAAAGACATTTTTATGACAGTTTCGTATTAATTGTATAATTGTCCAAATTAAAACAGTAATAAAGTGAAAATCGAAAATTATGCAAAAATATGTAAAGTTATGGAAAATAATCTCTGATGTACAAGATTAGTCCAAAGTAACTAAATATGTATGTAGAACCTAAAACCATGAATCAGCGTCAATTATTGCCTAAATTCATCCATATCATAAAGGAAAGTATTTTAAAACACAGCTCAAAACCTACGCAACGGACTTCTTTGGAAGTTTGGTAAGACACAAACCCTGAGTCAGGAATTGCAAAACACCAACGATGATTTATATCTTCATCCGCTCTAGAAAGTTAATATCTTTTATCGATTATTTCAGAAATTATAAATTTTTGGAAAAATAGTACGTCCTAGACTTTTCTGTATCAAAGAGTTTTCAGATTAAATGTGCCGTAGGGAATATTTAGAATACATAACCTCATTTGCAGACATTTGCGATTTTAATCAAAAACAGTACTAGGCTGTTTTTGATTAAAATTTTCCCTTGCTTTCTAATATTTTGTGTTCAGTTACATACCCAATCTGAGAAAATGAAATGAATACTATAAAATACTGTTTAACTTTCTTTTTCAAAATTCATTAAAATAGATAAACCGCGAACAAGTCAAAACTTATCACTCAAACAATTTTTAAATTAATATTTAAAATAATGAAATATCGTTACCGTTTATTATTGGTTAGAATTTATGAACTATCTTGACCTTTTTGATTATGGTTCGTCTTTTAAAAATTCTGGTAACCCACGATCATGACGTAAACCCATATTATTGTACATTGCTATATAATTTTAATTTACTCAAGTCTTGACATTGCATGATTATTTCTATAAAAAACATTTTTGTTGTTAACTACAATATAAACTTTTCATAACCGAGGATTAATATAATTAATCATTAAGCGTAACGAGGAAGCTTTTTTGTGGTCAAAAAATGTCTGCTCACGGTATTGTCGCATTTTGTTCTCTTTGTCTTTAACATTACGTAATCAAGAAACCATAATATTGTTTGTGATTTTACAATAACAACCCGAAATTGTGCAGACTCCATAATTTTATAAAGCATCGCAGTGATAGGAGAAATTTACAGGGGAACCCCTTATCTACTTGGCATTTATTGTAATCTCAACTCTTGGTCGCAGTCATAAAGAATTCAAATCCATGTCAAATTGTATTCACCCTAGAACATCGTTATTCGTATAGCGCAGACAATAACCTGTCGACCCCAAACCTGATTCATCGCCTTTACCCTGCAGGCGTCCATTAATTATCACTTTTCGCATGATTCATCCAGAGGAGACAAAGATCTAACCCATTTTTCGCATTTCCGTGAATCACAACGTTGTCACCAGTCATCGAACTCGAGAAATCTTACCTTCAAACTCTTAGACATCAGGTGTAGAATACCCCTATCGTTGATTCCCCTTCCTGACGGCACCGCAAACGTATAAATACTCTCGATCATCCCCGTCACAGAATTAGGGTCGTGAGACACCACACTATCAGCGTAATTCTTCAAAGTCGACTCTTCCAGAGTATCTCTATGTTGGACGTACTTCTGCATAGTCTGAAACGCGTTTCCTACTAGATCGTGGTAATTGAGGAGGTCATTCAGACGCAACTCTAAACGAATCCGCTCGGGAAGGTTATTAAGCATCATAGAAATGGTATTCGTTCCTGAAAAGTACCAACAATTAGTACCAAAAACGAAATTACAGCAAATTAATACTTACCAACCGCGTCCACTTGAGCGCTCAAGTGGTTGAGTTTAGAGATGTGTCGTTCGCGAACGAACGAATCAAATTGAACGGGTCGTTCGAATGAACGAGTGACCGAAATCGTTCCCAACGCAAACTGGTCGTTCTTTCGTTCATTTCGTTCACTCGTTCACTCGTTCACCGTTCACATTGTCTCGACTGAATCTTAATTCCGTTGGATCTTTGAATCATGGTTCCAGCACAGTTCTATGTTCTGTATCAAATACTAGGAGCACATGCTATGCTATTTATGGAATTAACTAAGAACATAAGTTTTCCCGACAGATTAATTCCAGTAGTATGAATTTAAATTAGGAACCGGGAACGAAAATGACAATTTATGACGATAACTAATATACAATGTTCATAAACGTCTGAACATTAGAAACTAAAAAAATAAATGTAAATAAATAATTATTATTACTATTGTAATGATTATTAATAAAAAAAATCCCTATGGCCACGTAAAATGGGTAATGTATAATATAGTCAATGAACGTGACTATTCACGGCTTCATCACATTAGAACGTAAGGAAAAGGTATAAAAGGAAACAAAACAAATCTGCTCCTACATTGTTAATCGTAAGGGCGACGACCGAATGATTCGAAAGATCCAATAAATTATTTTTTTTTAGTCAAAAGTTGCTTGGAAGCTGTAATAAAAACGAATTTAATTTTTGTGTCAAAAGTGCTATTGATGTATTTATTAACACAATTATTTGCGTCCACAAATTCAAGTTACTTTTTTTAAATATTAAATTATTATTTTTACATCACAGAATTCAGAAAAAAATCGTTACATGAATCTCTAAAAAAATGGGAGGCATTAAAAAAAATTAAATGTAGACAAAACCAAATAAACGTTAAATCATTAATTTTTCGAATCAGATCATAGTATATTTCAAACGATTTAATTTGACGTATCACACAATGCAGTATTCGAAAAAAAAGACAGCAATGGGCCGGGTTTTTTTTTCGAATACCTATGCGATAGTTCTGAGCATGACCTTCCCTATACAGTGATCGGATTCAAGCAAAAGGGAAACTAAGACCATTGACCGAAGAGCCGAAAGACCGAATGATTCATCAATAGATCCCTGAGCCTTGAATGATTATGAACGAAGTGAACGGTGAACGATGTGAACGGTGAACGAAGTGAACGAAATGAACGAAATGAACGAAATGAACGACATTTGACGACCGGGTCTTCGTAGGGACCGAACGATGAACGACCCGTTCGTGGTGATGACCGAATCTGCCCATCCCTAGTTGAGTTTAGTGTTGATGAGGTCTATCTTCGCGAACAGTTGCTTTTCGGTCTTCTCCAGGAGGGGAAGCGGCACGTCCGAAAACTCCACGTGCCCCTCGATGAGGTTCCACGCTTTGGCTATCCATATCACGACGTCTTTCGCGACGCCGACGACGTCGAGAGCGTCGTGAATGCCGAAGGACGAGGCCGGTGAAAGTGCAAGCGCGAGGAGCGAGAAAACGACGAGAAAACGCATTTTTCTCGGTTTTTCATGAAGGACGGATCACGTAAGCTCGAAACCGGAACCTCCCGTTCACGTTCACTTCGCGCTCATGTGGAGCTGGTGGAAAAAGAAGCGGTTAAATTGGTACCATATGTCGACGACAGCCGTTGCCTGGCTCCCACTACTTTTGCTCTCAGCTGTTTGTCAGCGGTTTTGTTTGACTTGTCTTGATTGGAGGGTGGGGAGATTGGGTTTGAGTGAGGATGGTCATTTGGGTTGGGTTGGTCTTCGGCCGGAACGGAAGGTGTATCAGTGGTTGCCGAAGTGGAGAGGAAAGAAGTGTTGTGGTGTATAGTGGGTTGAAAAATAATAGTACTCGGGTGAATAGGACGACGTTCTTCATTTATTTATTTTTTTGTACACCTGTATAAACAGTTCGAAGAAATATGAGTGCACGAAGAAACTACATGTACTGAAACTTTTCAGAATTTAAAATGAAAGTGCAACATTTTGATATGCCGCCACAAGTTTTTGCAAGGGATGAACATATGAATTCTGATTAGGGATGTAATTTTTATTTTGATTTATGCTCCCTTAAACTAAGAAAATATGTATTGTAATAACACCTTTTAAATTTTATAAAATAATATACTCATATACTTGTGGTTTATGAATCCACCGCGATGTTGCTTCCTATTGATATTATTTTTATTGTTTAAACATTTTATTCTTTCTTCATTTAATACATAGCTAAGTAAGCGTGATTAATGAACTTGTAGGGAAAAATTTTGCATTGCACATGGAGGGTCCTAAGTTTGTTTCCCGGCGGTGTTTTCCTTTTTTTTTTAATTCATCCAATCGAATCGGGACACCGAAATACGTGTAGTTGCCGAAATGTAGCTCGGAACATTTTCCAATGGAAAAACTCACTACAAACATAGGTTTAGCCTTGCGATTTATTTTCTGCCGCCCCGAATTTATAGGTGCTTAATCGTGGAACTCTTTCAATGCATGAACATAAACAGTACTGAGCAAAATTTTAAGATGTCGTCATTAATTTTTTGAAGGAAATGAATAAATCAAAGAGGTCAATGAATCCGTATTAGGTTAGTCTTTTACTGAAAATGATAAAAAATGTAATGTTTTTGGTTATGTTATAAATATTTAAATTCAAACATTTTTTAATAAATGTGTATTTAATAACTACAAATAAAGGGCTACTGAAGAAGAAAAGCGAATAAAACAAAAAAAGAGATGATTGGTTAGATTTTAGTTGCGGGAAACTGAGATCAAAAACAAGAAAGAAGTTACAAAATGGAGGAAAAAAGTGGCCCAAAATTATTTAGACATAACTTCGCTCGCCCCTGAAATGCAAACAAACAAATACAGATTCTTGGAAAAATTGTAAAATTTGGTTTCACGAATTTTGTTTTTTTATATAAACCCTAGTTAAAAAAATCGAGGCAGATCCACAAACCACAAGATGTGTGTGGTCGGTTAAAGTATACATAACGGAGCATGCTATGCTATGCTAACATTTTAGCAAAGACACATCAATTTGAATAAACCCTGTATAAGTAATTATATAAAATATAAATAAATAATATAAATGCATTTATAAATCAGAAGTTTAAATTGATATTTTACATACTCATTTTAAATGAGATTTATTCGACAGAATTTTGAGAGGGAGTAAACGGATATATTTTGATTAATGATTTACAATGCTTACGATGATCTTACAAGTTTGAGTACATTCGATTTAACAGCTTCAGTGTTAAGTTGTAAAATGTTGTTATACAATTTTTATTTTTTTGGTGTTTCCAAAAATTTGGATGCCTAGGGTAAAAACTCAACACGGATTCATAATCTAGAAGCACAAACATATCTTACTCTATAACATTTACTATTGTAAATTTTATAGATGACGTCATCCCATTGTTGTGGGGATGATTAGACAAAATTTGGTTAGCGTTTTAGGATCTACACGATATTCCTAATGCGTATATATAATTTGACGACAATCGATGCAATAGTTTTGGAGATTGTGGCTAATAAACATTGACACAGACGAGAACGTGAGAGCTATATTTTCGTACTCTAGGGTCATGAAACGTCGAGAAAACATGAAAGTAACCATTCATCGAATGGATCCTATTACAATACTTCAGTAACTTACTTTAGGTAAGTAACAAGGGAATCAAATAAAAAGACGAGAAAGAATTATAGCAAAAGTTGTGAAGAAAGGAAAATGGAGATAAGGCTAAGAGAGGAGAAAAAAGTGAAATGCAAAGAATAGTAGCAGTAATATGGTTTGAAGGAATATTTGGTGGATCTGTTAGAAGGAAATGAAAAGATACCAGAGAAGAAGATCGCAGAACGCAGAGATACCAAAAAGATCAAAAATTGCTATTTATTTTTACACATTTCAATTGGGTTCTTCGTGGCCTTTATAACTAGTTTTTTTACGATATTCCAATTTTCTTAATTTTTTTGCAGTGGACGAATAGGTTACAATAGGTTACAATATTTTATGGAGAGATAAATAAAGATACACGCTTTATTGCGATATAAATAAAATTCAGCCTTAATATACACAGTGTTTGCATATATTTTTTAACTATGTACTAAAATTTTCGTTTTTGTTAGGTTTCTTCGATATTTAAATTTGATAGTTATTCCGATTTTTTACTTTTGAGAGACACACCGACCTAATGAAAGAAAGAGAGAAAAAAAAGAGTAAGATGTATTGTATTTAAAAAAACTGGAACGTCAAGATTTGAAGTTGTAATAATTTAAAATAAAACACTGTATAGTAAAATTTGGTTTAATTCTTACCACAACATATTGCATACCTCTGTTTATCTCACCATAAAATATTGCATTACAGATCTTAAAAATATTATCGATTTATTGTAACCCTTGCACTGCTAAACAATAAGGAGAAGCTGATTAGAATATGTAAAAATATATAGGTGAATGCCAAGCCTCAAAAATGAAACACCGCACAACTTTAGTTTCTGATTTACCCTGTATATATGTAGAAAGGTGGTAAACAAAATGGGAGAAAAGAGAATGGTGAATGATATATTTTACTTGATATTTACATGAGGCCAACAATTTTGATGCTAGACAAACGAATCACAACGTGAACTTAAATAAAACCATGAGGACGAACAAATGAATTTTATTTAGTCTAATCAGTCCAATAGTTTCGGAAATTATTTGTTTAATGAAACCCTAGGCAGACAGACACCGACAAATAGCAAGCAGACGGAAGCGGGAAATTGACATTTTTGTGTTCTACCAGAAGTGAAACGTCGAGAAAACATATAATTATTATTTATCAAATGAACCACATCACAATACTTCCTGTATCATGTAAAATGTCGTAGTTAACATCTATTGATGGTCAAAATTGTACAACAACATCCAAAAACACAAGATTTAGTTTACTTACGTTATTAGTGTTATTACCAATTGATTTTGAGTTTTTTTTTGTTTTGTTTTCTTCTTATAACGGTACCAAGTTGAAATTTATGCGACTTTGAAAACGAGTTTATTTTATTGTTTTATTTACCAAGTTATTATTCCCAAGACAAATATTATGTAGATTTTATTAAGAGGTGTCACCCCTCACAACCAATACAATTTTCATAGTTTCGATTCTTGACTGTTATATTAATGTTATAAATATTAAAACTTAATTTTTTAAACTTGTTTCTGTAAAATTTTTTGTTTCGTGGATCCTTTTCTTTCGTATATCATAGTAATTTGGTAAGAATTCTTGGGGTTTTAGAATTTCGTTTTTGGTAAATTCAAAGCGTATATTCGTGGGACTATGAATCCACCAGACTCTTCAACTCCTCTGTGAAAAATTCCGATTCCAACCAAAGGCGAACCTCTTGATTCCGCAGCTTTGGCATCAAAAAACGGCACAGTGGTTTGCCCTGCGTCTTTATAATAATCTGTAGTCGTAAATTGTACGTATTTATTTGTCGAAGAAACAATTCTGGATACCCCGTCACGACTTGGTACATCAGGTTGACTTAATCTAAGCTCTTTGCCAAACCTAAAATTTTTAATAACTCTATTATAGTGTTAAATTTAATGTTGACTTACTTATTCACGAGTTCTATGTTAGGAATTACTTTGTAAGTACTTGTAGTTTCAGGTTCTATAAGTTTTCCAGTTACATAATCGACAGGAACTGTGAGTATTTCTAAATCCAGGCGTAAATGAAGTCCTATTTGTTTAAATCTGACACCTGCAAAGACAATTCAACAATTATATTTCCAATTTTTAAAGATTTGCATGTATACCTGTAATTACGAATCCCTCGTCTGCAAAAACATCGTTTAATTGAACTCTTCTGTGCTGCCAAGTTAATTTATGGTAGTCCACATTTTCGTGAACGTTTCTATCTGTTACTGTGAATTTACGAACTGGCACCCATCTGACAGTACTTTGGTCTATTTTTCCGTATGGCATAAGTTTACCATCTTGAACTTGAAAATGTATTATTCCATTATTTTTAATAAAGCGAATGCCAGTGACAATCCTGCAAATTTGAATCCAACTAATGACCAATTAAAAATAAAAACGGTACTGACCTATTGTCGCTCACATCAGCCACAGCAGTACGTAAACTAATATATCTGTCTGCTGATGGCATATCTTCCTCACATATGCAGTAACAGTAGTCGCATATATCAAAAAGACCTCTTGATTGTGTTTCTAAATACACAGAAGTGCCTGTACAGTTTCGTTCTATCCCGGGTTCATCGATATATTCGTACCTTCGGTTAGTACGACGCATATTCTGAAATTAAAAAAGATTTACGTATTTATTTTAGTATTTCGTATTTATTGTTGTACCACTCACCGAACGACAAACATTCATGGCAGCTGACTTAAACTCACATTTAATTATTTTTGAACAGGGTGGTTGTTCTTTGCACCATTTATTTTGAAAGCACTTTTCGGTTTTAACATGAGTGAAGTCTTTACATTCTTGGCGACATTGACCGCGCGGATGCATGTTCTTCATGTTGATTATATATCCGTGAAGAAAATTTGTTATTTCTAAGTATGTTTTGCCTATAATGTTATCAGTTATCGCAATTGGTATTGCTGTACGATAGGAAACAATATTTTTTATGATTCACGTTTTGAATTGAGTTTTAACACGATGGTATTCAAAATTCAGGTGTAACCCGTAGAAAAAGAGTAGCGTACCTTCTCTATGTTTGATCGAACTACAACTCGTTATTCTTGTTAGGTTATAGCGACCTGTCCATTGTAATTCCTGTTGGTTGGTTTGTGATAATCTAAATTCTTCTTCTTGGAAACTCTCTAAAATGAGAATATAGGTAATTTTTAGTTGAAATTTGAGAAGAATTTTAAGGAGATGATCCTCAGAAATTGACTATATATTTACTAATGTAAAATATTTCAAAATGTCTTACTTACCACAGTTATGACATGTAGCCGTCGCTAGAACTAAAAGTAAATTATTAGTGTATCACAAAAACACAAATCAAGTATACAAGGTTTGTCTTACAAGTTTGAAAATTTCTGACTATTTTTTTTAATTATCGATTTATTTTTAGCAGACCTACCTCGTATAATTTTTATATTTACCAGCGAAACATGAGAATACTTCCAAAAACATTTTTCAACCTGTGTAATGAATTATTTCTTTGTGGTGACTTCTTCTAGATTACATATTGTGTAGTCATTTTAGTTTTGTAGCAAATGTCTACTGCTTATTATTATATCAACGAAATTAATGATAACCCGAATGTCGAGCAGTTGTTTGTGTGTGTGTATTTTTTATTTTTAATAATGAAATAGGCGAGGTTTTGTAACCCGTTTTAAACTGATAAAAACGTGCTGTTATCGAACATTTATTATTGACATAATACATCGAAAAATACCACATTTGTAGCATCGTATTTGTAAAATAAGCCCACAAGTGCGAGAATATCTAATAACTCTATAAAATTTAGATAACATTTACTATTGTAAATTTTGTAGATGACGTGATCCCATTGTTGGTGGGGATGATTAGACAAAATTTGGTTAGCGTTTTATCAACTACACGATATTCCTAATGCGTATATATAATTTGACGACAATCGATGCAATAATTTTGAAGATTGTGGCTACTAAACATTGACACAGACGAGAACGCGAGACCTACATTTTCGTACTCTCGGGTCATGAAACGTCGAGAAAACGTGAAAGTAACCATTCATCGAATGGATCCTATTACAATACTTCCATAACTTACTTTAGGTAAGTAACAGGGGAATTCAATAAAAAGACGAGAAAGGATTATAGTAAAAGTTGTAAAGAAAGGTAAATGGAGATAAGTCTAAGAGAGGAGAAAAAAGTGAAGTGCAAAGAATAATAGCAGTAATATAAAAATGGTTTGAAGGAATATTTGGTGGATCTGTTAGAAGGAAATGAAAAGATACCAGAGAAGAAGATCGCAGAACGCAGAGATATCAAAAAAATCAAAAATTGCTATTTATTTTTAGACTTTTCAATTGACCTCTTCGTGGTCTTTATAACTTTTTTTTTTTTAAGATATTCCAATTTTCTTATTTTTTTTTTTTTTTTGCAGTGGACGAATAGGTTACAATAGGTTACAATATTTTATGGAGAGATAAATAAAGATACACGCTTTATTGTGATATAAATAAAATTCAGCCTTAATATACACAGTGTTTACATATATTTTTTAACTATGTACTAAAATTTTCTTTTTTGTTAGGTTTCTTCGATATTTAAATTTGATAGTTATTGCCGATTTTTTACTTTTGAGAGACACACGGACCTAATGAAAGAAAGAGAAAAAAAAAGAGTAAGATGTATTGTATTTAAAAAAACTGGAACGTCGAGATTTGAAATTGTAATCATTTAAAATAAAACACTGCGTATAGTAAAATTTGGTTTAATTCTTACCACAACATACTGCATACCTCTGTTTATCTCACCATAAAATATTGCATTACAGATCTTAAAAATATTATCGATTTTTTGTAACCCTTGCACTGCTAAACAATAAGGAGAAGCTGATTAGAATATGTTAAAATATATAGGTGAATGCCATGCCTCAAAAATGAAACACCGTACAACTTTAGTTTCTGATTTACCCTGTATATATGTAGAAAGGTGGTAAACAAAATGGGAGAAAAGAGAATGGTGAATGATATATTTACTTGATATTTACATGAGGCCAACAATTTTGATGCTAGACAAACGAATCACAACGTGAACTTAAATAAAACCATGAGGACGAACAAATGAATTTTATTTAGTCTAATCAGTCCAATAGTTTCGGAAATTATTTGTTTAATGAAACCCTAGACAGACAGACACCGACAAATAGCAAGCAGACGGAAGCGGGAAATTGACATTTTTGTGTTCTTCTACCAGAAGTGAAACGTCGAGAAAACATATAATTATTATTTATCAAATGAACCACATCACAATACTTCCTGTATCATGTAAAATGTCGTAGTTAACAGCTATTGATTGTCAAAATTATACAACATCCAGAAACACAAAATTTGGTTTACTTACGTTATTAGTGTTATTACCAATTGATTTTGACTTTTTTTGTTTTGTTTTCTTGTTATAACGTTACCAAGTTATTATTTTAAGACAAATATTATGTAGATTTTATTAAGAGGTGCCACCCCCACAACCCATACAATTTTCATAGTTTCGATTCGTGACTGTTATATTAATGTTATAAATATTAAAATTTAATTTTTTAAACTTGTTTCTGTAAAATTTTTTGTTTCGTGGATCCTTTTCTTTCGTATATCATAGTAATGGTAAGAATTCTTGGGGTTTTAGAATTTCGCTGCCACAAAAAAACGATCTATTAAATGCAAGATCGGTACATAAAATAGATGTTAGTTCTTTTACACCACGGCCAAATTTAGACGTTTTTGGTAAATTCAAGGCGTATATTTGTGGGACTATGAATCCACCAGACTCTTCACCTCCTCTGTGAAAAATTCCGATTCCAACCAAAGGCGAACCTCTTGATTCCGCAGCTTTGGCATCAAAAAACGGAACAGTGGTTTGCCCTGCATCTTTATAATAATCTGTAGTCGTAAATTGTACGTATTTATTTGTCGAAGAAACAATGCTTGCTTTCCTGTCACGACTTGGTACATCAGGTTGACTTAATCTAAGCTCTTTGCCAAACCTAAAATTTTTAATAACTCTAATAGTTTCGAATTTAATGTTGACTTACTTATTCACGAGTCCTATGTTAGGAATTCCTTTGTAAGTACTTGTATTTTTAGGATTTATAAGTTTTCCAATTGCATAATTGACAGGAGCTGTGAGTATTTCTAGATTCAGGCGTAAATGATGTCCTATTTGTTTAAATCTGACACCTACAACGACAATTCAACAATTATATTTCCAATTTTTAAAGATTTCCATGTATACCTGTAATTACGAATCCCTCGTCTGCAAAAATATCGTTTAATTGAACCCTTCTGTGCTGCCAAGTTAATTTATGGTAGTCCACGTTTTCGGCAACATTTTCATCTGTTACTGTGAATTCACGAACTGGCACCCATCTGACAGTACTTCCGTTTATTTTTCCGTATGGCATAAGTTTACCATCTTGAACTTGAAAATGTATTATTCCATTATTTTTAATAAAGCGAATGCCAGTGACAATCCTGCAAATTTGAATCCAACTAATGACCAATTAAAAATAAAAACGGTACTGACCTATTGTCGCTCACATCAGCCACAGCAGTACGTAAACTAATATATCTGTCTGCTGATGGCATATCTTCCTCACATATGCAGTAACAGTAGTCGCATATATCAAAAAGACCTCTTGATTGTGTTTCTAAATACACAGAAGTGTCTGTACAGTTTCGTTCTATCCCGGGTTCATCGATATATTCGTACCTTCGGTTGGTACGACGCATATTCTGAAATTAAAAAAGATTTACGTATTCATATTAGTATTTCGTATTTATTGTTGTAGCACTCACCGAACGACAAACATTCATTGCAGTTGACTTTAACTCACATTTAATGATTTTTGAACAGGGTGGTTGTTCTTTGCACCATTTATTTTGAAAGCACTTTTCGGTTTTAACGTGAGTGAAGTCTTTACATTCTTGGCGACATTGTCCGCGCGGATGCATGTTCTTCATGTTGATTATATATCCGTGAAGAAAATTTGTTATTTCTAAGTATGTTTTGCCTATAATGTTATCAATTATCACAGTTGGTATTGCTGTACGATAGGAAATAATATTTTTATAAATATTTTTTATGATTCACGTTTTGAATTGAGTTTTAACACGATGGTATTCAAAATTCAGGTGTAACCCGTAGAAAAAGAATAGCGTACCTTCTCTATGTTTGATCGCACTACAACTCGTTATTCTTGTTAGGTTATAGCGACCTGTCCATTGTAATTCCTGTTGGTTGGTTTGTGGTAATCTAAAATCTTCTTCGAAACTCTCTAAAATGAGAATATAGGTAATTTTTAGTTGAAATTTGGGAGGAGTTTTAGGGAGATGATCCTCAGAAATTGACTATATATTTACTCAATGTAAAATATTTTAAAATGTTTTACTTACCACAGTTATGACATATAGCCGTCGCTAGAACTGAAAGTAAATTAATATTGTAGTATAAAAACACAAATCGAGTATACAAGGTTTGTCTTACTAAGTTTGAAAATTTCTGACTATTTTTTTTTTAATTATCGATTTATTTATAGCAGACCTACCTCGTATAATTTTTATATTTACCAGCGAAACATGAGAATACTTCCAAAAACATTTTTCAACCTCTAAAGAAATATTTCTTTGTTGTGACTTCTTCTAGATTACATATTGTGTAGTCATTTTAGTTTTGTAGTAAATGTCTACTGCTTATTATATCAACGAAATTAATGATAACCCGAATGTCGAGCAGTTGTTTGTGTATGTGTGTTTTTTTTTATATATATAAATATATAATAAAATAGGCGAAGTTTTGTAACCCGCAGTAACTGATAAAAACGTCCTGTTATCAAACATTTATTGTTTACTTAATACATCGAAAAATATCACATTTGTAGCATCTTATTTGTAAAATGATACGATATCGCACAAATTTATTCCTAATTTTTATTTCTACCTAGGGGAAATACAGGTTTTAAATGTTTCCAAAAGTTATAGGTCAAAATTTTTGGCGTTATGAAACCGCCGTAGCCTGGTTGCCCTTTATGAAATAACCCAACTCCAGATAGTGGTACTGGCATCGTTGATTCCACAGGTTGAGCATCAAAAAATGGTACGGTCGTCTGACCAGCATCTTTATCATATCCCGTATTTGTAAACTGAACGTACGTATCAGTAGTCAGTCGGGTGGAAGGGAATGGTGAGCGAGTAGGAATATCGGTTGTGATAAGTTTGAGTTCTTTACCTGAACTAAAAACAAACATGTAGATTTTAAAAGTACGATAATGCCATTCATACTCGTGTTTGTGTTGTATATTTGGGTCGTGTATTATGAAACTTTGATTATCTTTTAGCACTCCAGTGGTGAAATTGAATGGTGTTAATCGAACTTCCAAATGTATTCGAGTACCAACTTTTTTAAACTGGACACCTGTGACATATATGATTTTTTCATTTTTTCTTGTTGTGTTATTATTACTAAAGTACCTGTAATGACGGTTCCATTTTCGGCTTTTATATCAGCTAAATCAACACCTCGTTCTTCCCAAGTAAACACATGGTAGTCTTCATTCTTATGGTAGTTCTTGTTTTGTATTGAGTAATCTTCAGGTGGTACCCAACGCACAGTACTAAGATCTATTTGTCCAAACGGAAGGAGTTTCCCTTCTTGTACTTGTAAATGGATGATTCGGTTGTGCTTAACGAAACGCAACCCTGTAACAACTCTAAAACAAGATTACTTACATGTTTCAGTTCAGATAAAAGTCTATACTTATTGCCTGCTGTATTAGACATTGCTACACGTAAATTGATCGTTCTTTCGGTAGAATATTTGTCATATTCGTCACATATACAAAAACAGTACGAGCATCTATACACAATCCAGTAGATATAAGTTGCCAAATATGTTAACCGCGTACTGCAATTTTTCTTTTTTCCGAATACTCTACCATTACCGAATTCGACATATTCGTATCTTCTATTCTCTCTGTTGATGTTCTACAATGACGTGTTATTTTTAATACTTGTTGCTTCTGAATTTACGGGATACCTTTGAAGGACATACTTCCATTGAAGAATCTATGTAGTGGCAGTTGATGATTTTTCGACATGGTTGTTGCTTATTGCACCACGCGTTGTCATTATTGCATTTATTTGGAAGTTTTCTGTAGGTGAAAGCGTCACATTCGGCACTGCATGCTTTATTAGGGTCTAAATTGGCCTTGTTGAGAATGATGCCGCGGAGAAAATGCCTTAATTCAATAAAAGTTTCGTCTACAAGGTTCTTTACAAGTTTTCAAAATTTGCAAACTATTTTGTATAGTAGTACCACTAACATGTTTGTTGGGGTCGCATCGCCACAACTCCGACGATGCTCGTGCCAAGTGTAACTTCATGACAGCAACTAGGTTGTTAGTTTGGAGTTTGAGCGTTTCGAAAGCATGGGTGATTTCGTTGTGGAAGTCGCCTTCAAAATAATGTTTAATTGTTGTATACTAACTTTATATTTTTGTACCTTTGGTGTACAACTTCTTGAAAATGTAGGCTGTATTTACGGTGATGTAGCTTCTCGTGTTCATGAGGAGAATCTCGTTGAAAAAATTATGTAAAAGTTGTTGTAAGGACTGCTTCTCTTTGCAAAAGTAGCCGTTACCTGTGGGCTAAATAAACGACTTGTTTTTGTTCGTATCTTCTTTTAAAACTCACCCTTAAGCGTTCTAAAAGTAGATCTATAAAATCCTCTTTTACGATTTGTTGATGTATTGACCTCGTCATATGAGTCACAGAACTCGGCAGTTCGGATAAAACTCTGGTAGCAAAATTTATAAAGGTCGAATTTGCGTACATATCAAAATCTCTGAGGTATTTCACCGTGTCTTTGTAGTAAGTGACCAAATAATTCTGTTTCATGCGTATATCGGTTATGTTTGGTTTTAATCGTGCTTCATTTGGTAAAATGTGCGATATCTTCTTAACTGCTTCACTGTCTTAAATATTTACGTGAATTTATAACAATTGATTTGTGCTTACTTAAATTCTTTCATTTTTCCTTCCATTTCGTCAGTCTGCATCACGGCTAAATCCATTTGTGAAAATGCATAATCTTTTGTTGTATTACCATTGTTGATAGTGATAACAGTGTCAAAAACCGTGTTCGTTATTTGAAATATTTTGTCACTAAACTCAAAAAATGACGGTCCGACCATTGATGTAACAAATGGTAAGCATGTTGCGAGCAAGACAACTGATTTAGGAAGCCGCATTTTCACACAAAGGATGTTTGCAAACTGAACTATATATATCAGAAAACTAGACGATGATTCCGTTATCAATACGCCATCTGATTGTTTTATGTCCTTATCACTATATGTATGTTTTTTTAAAGCATCTGTTTTGTATTTGCTCATTCCGGTTTTTGACTTACGTTAGCCATCATTTATTATAGAGGTAATCGGCTTTTTAGTTAAGACGTTGTTTGTTTTCCTGGTTAGATAACTAGGAGTTTAAAGAAATTGCGGAGTTTTATTATTGGAATTATTTAAAAATACTCGCGTCGTTTTTTATCGGTTAAATGAAGCAACAGTGTTATATCGTATTGTTCAAATGACACCATTTCGAATAAAAGGATGGGTTCGCAAAAAATTGCTTAAGATACGTTTTAATAAAACCGCACGATTAATAAGAAAATTAATGAGTTTTAGAAATAGTTTTGTTTTAATTAGTTTAAACTCTTCAGCAAGCGTTAAAATTTTCATTGGGGAAGTTGCTAACTGAACACTTACTTGTTTAGGAACCCCATGTCAGAATCACTTTGTAAGTAGTTAGAATTTTGGATTTAATGCGTTTGTCATTTACATAATTAAAGGGTTGTTCAAGCCTTTTAACAGCGTTTGTTTTATATTTACCCATTTCTGTAGTTGTTGACAAGATAGAACTACAATTTGGGTAACTTCGACTTAGTTCATTAAAATTATTTTAAAATACTTATTTTGGGTATAGGAAGCAACAAAATATATATATTTTTTTTTTGCAAATAACACCAATTTTAATAAAAGGATTGTTTCGGATTATATTTCTTTATGTGTTTTCCAATAAATAAAACTATGTTAGTATACATTGCGAACTAGTAAAATGAAAGCTATCAGTTGGGACCCAATTTTTTTATTTTATTAAAAACATTTGCTACACGTTAATCTACTTTGCCTTCCAAATGGTGTGAATTTTTCACAATTTATCGTTTTTACTACTCATCTGGTTGATCACCTCTTCCAGATGTTTCGTAAAATTATAAGTGAAAATTCTGGGTGCAATAAATCCTCCAAAACCGGATCTTCCCTTGTGAAAAACCCCAACTCCAATTAACGGAACCGGTATAGCTGATTCTACGGGTTGAGCATCAAAAAATGGTACCGTCGTTTGACCAGCATCTTGCTCGTATCCTGTGTTTGTAAATTTCACATATTTGTTCGTGGTAAATTTATTCGAGTGAGCTTCTGAACGAATCGGAACATCGACCCTGTCAAGCTTCAATTCTTTGGGAAATCTGTAAAGAACGTATTGGCAATATTGTAATTTTAGATTAGATTCTAGAAGTACTTGTGCTTATAACGAAGAACAGGATCACGTTGTAAAGTGGTATTTAGCCCCAGGCTCCCGGTTTTGAAATTGTATGGATTTGTTAATACCTTCAAGTGCAGTCGACCATAAAAGTTTTCAAACGCAACTCCAGTGACAACGCTTCCCTCTTTAGCAAATATGTCAACCAAATCGAATTCTCTTTGTTCCCATTTAAGAGTATAATAATCCTTATCATCCTCATAGGTTTTATTCATGACATTATAATCTTCAACTGGTATCCACCGAACGCTGTCAATGTTAATCTGTCCATGTGGGAGAATTCTTCCTTCTTGTATTTGTAGATGAATGCCTCGGTGGATTTTAACAAAGCGCAAACCTGTCACAACTCTACAAACTTGCTACATTTATAAGTTCAAATCAGTACGGGTCGATTACGTACTTGTTGTCAGTAATATTTGACTTAACCAAACGCATATTAATGTATCTCTCGGAAAAGAATTTTGGCCCTTCTTCACAGAGACAGTAACAGTAGGAGCATTTAAAGATCAACCTGCTTCGGTAAGTTTCCAAGTGAGTTGTTCTCGATTTGCTGCAAGTCATGCTTTTTCCAAAATGTCTTCCGTTTCCAAATTTGATGTAATCGTATCTTCTGTTGGTTTTAAACATGCTCTACAGTACTTCTAATTATTGGTAGTAGTATTAAGGGAATAGACTTACTCCGGAACGACAAACCTCCATCGAGGAATCGATATAGTAGCAGTTGATGATTTTTGAACACGTTGTTTCTTGCTTACACCACTTATTATTATGACACTGATGCTTTGTAGTATAGGTAAAAACGTCGCATTCCGTACTACATTCTCCGTTTGGATCTAAATTCACTTTGTTTAAAATAATTCCGTGGAGGAAGTTTGTGATTTCAAAATAAGTTTCATCTAAAATTAATTTTGTTATTAACAGTGTATCGTTTATCATAGCGCCAAAGAATATATCTTTGGTGACAATATTTATCAAGTTGTAAATGTATTAACTTTGTACCTTTCTCGTGTTCTTTAGGATCACATCTCCACAGTTCTAAAGATGCATTTACCATATAAGTCTTCATGGTTGATACTATATTCTTACTGCGTGCCCAAAATTCTTGATTGGCGTCTTCGCTTTCTTTTTGATAGTTCCCTTCAATAAAGTAGAAGTTAATTTAGTCTTTAAATTGTTCTCTTTAGCGTTTCTTTAAGTTTCATCTGTAAAGTGTATGCACTAGATTGGTAAACTAACGTTTGTTAGTTTGAAAATTTAATACAAATTACAATCATTGCTCCTGGATTTTAATTACGTGAACAGTTTGATAGAGTGTGTTTATTATTAATTATTATTTATTACCCAAAATTATTATTTAAATGTTTCAAAAACAATATTTTGGGTTTCTTTTCAAATAAAAATGGACGTAATGTATTGTATATTGTAGATATAAAACTAAAATTTTACAATTAATGGACGATATGTCGAGTGAATGAAGTGCATATCAAATCTGTTACTTTATCATTCAATTTAGACATTTAAATGTATTAGCTAGTTTCAAAATTTGAACAAATCAAATGTAGCCTACTGTTGCGAATCCACTTTGTTATTAAATTTTGTCTACTACAGAAATGAATAATACACTTACCGTTCTTGTACAATCTCTGCAACATGTAAGCTGTTTGTATCAGAATGTAACTCTTCACATTCATCACAAGAATTTCATTCATAAAATTGTGTAAGATCTGCCCAACTGATTGTTTTTCTTCACAAAAATAACCACGTATTGTTGTCCTCTAAAATAATCTATTTTATGAATAAATTCGTTGGTGAAACGAATCACTTACATCAAGACGTTTTAAAAGTTTTTTTAAAATATCTTGTGTTACTACTTGCTGATATATAGCTTCTATCATGGAAGGGACAGAATTAGACGTATCAGACAAGACTCGATTGGCAACATTTAACAACGTTGCAAATTCATAGTCCTCAAAATTTTTAACATATTTCTCCATCTCACAGTAATACATGTTTATATAAATTTGTTGCTGGTTTATATAGTACAAAGTCAATTTTAACGTGTCAGCAGTAGGCATATTTTCGGATATTCTGTTAGCCATACTTTCATGTTTACCTAAAATACATATTATTGAAAAAAATGAGTATAAAATATCGTACATCAAGTTGGCTTTGAAATTTTGGGAATTTGCCGCTTCGTTGTGGTATTAATGACTACTCGCCACTTATGATAAATGGCAATCATAACCTAACTTTTTAAAACGTTTTAATGTGTTTGCTGCATAATAGTTCAATTCCGATGATTATTATTATTAGTTTTGATGCCTATCACGGTGAAACGGCAAATTGCTATTAAAAGTACAGTGATCAAGACCAACTTGGTGCACGTTTCTTATAAGCATACTACTTACCAGTGTCATTTCTCATGTTTATTTCTTCAATTTGCGGAATGATATTGGTTAAATTCGAAAACAGACGTTCTCTTAAAATATCAAGCGGGTGATCAGACCCTCGTACTCCATTAAAAGTTTGTATAAGTGCCCTAGTAATTTCCAAAATTTTTGTATTCAAATCGAAAACTGAAACTGTAACTGTAGGTTCCACGAATGGTTCAAACATAATAAGCAAGAAAATAGAAGTAAAAAGACACCGCATTTTCACTTACTTTGTCGCAATTACATAACGGTTAAAATTGTGTAAACATACGATAAGATCCACTATATCTAAATTTAAATAAAATAAAAGGCAATAGTGTGTTTGCGCAAGGGACTTTTTCACTTATAAAATCATATCGATTGGTGTAATGTATACCGTATACATCGATTCCTTACATTGTTTATAAAAATAACGGAGCCAATCAATCAAAGTGAACAAGAAAATTGAGCTAAGTAGTCAACGCATTTTCACTCACTTTGTAATAGTTGCATAATGGTTAATCTAATCGCTAAAAACTGTGTAAATAATGGAGATTAGACCCACCTATACAAATATATATTTAAGAAGAAACGTCACCGAAAGAGACTTGGAAAAATTGAAGGAAAACTGACGAATCAAAAATCTATTGCAGTAATTTCTTTAGTTTAAAATAAATTTAAGCAATTTTAATTTTAACTTGTCGTGTTTCCTCCTTTTGTTTTCAATTTTGGTGTAATATACACAGTGTTTTTGAAGTACATGTCTAAAAAAATTGAGCTGTCTAATTAGCCAAAACGGTCTGAAAAATTTCCTTATTACTGAGTACTTTTATAAATCGTAGCAATCATGAAGCCAAAAAATTCTGGTGGCAATGATAATAACAAGTAAAATGCCAAAAACATATCATGTCTAATGATGAATTATTGTAAAATTTATGAAAAGAAATAATAATGAAGTAGATAGACTGTGGTATTCAAGCTAAACAGAGCGACGCTTATTTTAGAAAATAGTGGATCCAACGACTTTGTGGAAACAATACACAAGGGAGATAATAACTTGGAGTTATTACATGATATTCACGTACAACAATGCGGAAAGCCTTTAGAAGTTATGGGTTGTGCAGTTGTTAATTTGGCAGGTTTTTCCAGATATCTGTGGAAAATATTTTCTCTGCATTGTGTGAACAGCAAAATCTTTTGTTAGTCCAATAAAACTCAAATCGGCAAACATAAAAATCTTTATCTGTCAGAACAAGTTTTGAATAATAGCAATTTCAATGTTTGACACTTCACAGCTCAAGATACCATAGCAAAAGCAAGTACCCATCAGTTGTGATATATTTTTTTTTATGCTACACATTGGTCTGCTTTATCTTCCAAACGGTGTAAATATTTCACAGTTTATCGTTTTTACTCATCTGGTTGATCACCTCTTCCAGATGTTTCGTAAAATTATAAGTGAAAATTCTGGGTGCAATAAATCCTCCAAAACCGGATATTCCCTTGTGAAAAACCCCAACCCCACTTAACGGAACCGGTATAGCTGATTCTACAGGTTGAGCATCAAAAAATGGTACCGTCGTTTGACCAGCATCTTCCTCGTATCCTGTGTTTGTAAATTTCACATATTTTTTGGTGGTAAATTCAGTCGAGTGAACTTTTGAACGAATCGGAACATCGACCCCGTCAAGCTTCAATTCTTTATTAGAAAATCTGTAAAAAAAATGTTGGCAATATTGTAATTTTAAGTTGGATTTTAGAAGTACTTGTGCTTATACAGAAGAGCAGGATCACTTTGTACAGTGCTTTTATTCCCCAGGCTCCCGGTTATAAAATTGTATGGACTTGTTAATACCTTAAAGTGCAGTCGATTATGAAATTTTTTAAACGCACCGCCAGTGACAACGCTTCCCTCGTCAGCAAACATGTCATCCAAATCGAATTCTCTTTGTTCCCATTTAAGAGTATAATAGTCCTTACCATCGCGATAAGCGCTATCAGTGACGTTATAATCTTCAACTGGCACCCACTGAACGCTATCAAGGTCAATCTGTCCATGTGGGAGAACTCTCCCTTCTTGTATTTGCAGATGAACAACTCGGTGGATTTTAACAAAGCGCAAACCGGTCACAACTCTACAAACTTGCTACATTTATAAGTTCAAATCAGTATGGCTTGATACGTACTTGTTGTCAGTAATGTTTGATATGACCTTACGCATATTAATGTATATCTCAGAAAATACCGATGGCCTTTCTTCACACACACAGTAACAGTAGGTGCATTTAAAGAATAGCCAGTATCGGTAAGTTTCCAAGTGAGTTGATCGAGGTTTGCTGCAACTCTTTCTTTCTCCATAATGTATTCCGTTTCCAAATTTGACGTAATCGTATCTTCTGTTGGTTTCAGACATGTTCTAGAGACGTACAATTAATTATTGACAGTATTATTAGAGGAATAGACTTACTCCAGAACGACAAACCTCCATGGACGAATCGATGTATTGACAATTGATGATTTTTGCACACGTTGTTTGTTCCTTACTTATTTCTTCTTTACACCACTTATCATTGTGACACTGATATTTTGTTGTATAGGTAAAAGCGTCGCATGTGTTTGTACATTTTGCTTTTGGTTCTAAATTAATTTGGTTTAAAATAATTCCGTGGAGGAAGTTTGTGATTTCAAAATAAGTTACATCTAAAATTAATTTTGTTGTTAACAGTGTATCATTTATCATGCCAGTACGATCGTGAAGCCCCATTGGTCTCACATGGCAGTCAACGTGTTAATAATGTATCGTTTATCATAGCGCCAAAGAATATATCTTTGGTGACAATATTTATCAAGTTGTAAATGTATTAACTCAGTATTAAACATTTCATCTATTTTGTTTGTACCTTTCTCGTGTTTTTTAGGATCACATCTCCACAGTTCTAAAGATGCATTAACCATATAAGTCTTCATGATTGATACTATTTTCTTATTTCGTGTCCAAAATGCTTGGTTGGTGTCTTCGCTTTCTTTTTGATAGCTCCCTTCAATAAAGCAGTAGTTAATTTAGTCTTTAAACTATTCTGTTTAGCTTTTGTTTTAATTTCACCCATAAAGTGTCAGCAGAATAGTTCGGTAGAGTGTGTTTATAATTAATTATTATTTATTAAGTACCCCAAACTATTATTTAAATGTTTCAAATAGTATATTATTAGCCAAGGTTGCAAAGCCACGCATTCTAGACCGAGCGCAAATTAGAACCCGAGACGCGCAGCGTCGAGGGCTCTGAAGCGCGAGGTCTAGAAATGGCTTTGCAACCGTGGTTAATGTACTATTTTTTTCACTAGTAGAAACCATAAGACAATAAATTGAAAAAATAAACGTTCAATTTTTTGACGCAACATGATTTTGTTTTGATTTCTAATCAAACTTAATCTAAATCTTCAACACAAAGAAAACCGTTTACACTTGTCGCTGAATGAATCATTTTATCTCCCACCGTCTACCAACTACCATGCGTATACTCAAGTAATGTTAATAGCACACATCTATTCATTTTTTAAGAAATAATAACATCAAATATTGCGTACATAACCTCAATCTTCTTTTTGAACCCGTGGTCGCAAAAGTTGAATTTGCTACCTCTAAATGAGTCTACATTTGCATGCTTCATGGCTGCTAGTGAAAAAAAAATTTTTTGAGTTTCTTTTTAAATATTAAAATGACGAAATGTATAAAACTAAAATTTTACAATTAATGGACTTGGTTTAAACAAATATTCATATGACGATATGTCAACTAAATGAAGTCCACATCAGATCTATTGCTTTATCATTCTATTTAGATATTCAATATCTTAGCTAGTTTCAAAATCTGAACAAATCAGATGTAGTCTACTGTTGCGAATTCACTTTGTCACTAAATTTTGTGTACTACAGAAATGAGTGAACCACGTAAATACTCGCTATGATGTTACAGCTTACCATTGTTGTACAATTTCTGCATCATGTAAGCTGTTTGTGTCACTATGTAACTCTCCACATTCGTCACAAGAATGTCATTCATAAAATTGTGTAAGATCTGCACAACTGATTGGTTTTCTTCACAAAAATAATCACTTATTGTTGTCCTCTAAAATAATATATTTTATGAATAAATTCGTTGGTGAATCGAATCACTTACATCAAGACGTTTTAAAAGTAGTCGTAAAATATCTTGTTTTACTACTTGCTGATACATAGACTCCATCATGTAAGGGACAGAATTACACATATCAGACAAGACTCGATTGGCAAAATTTAACAACGTTGAAGATTCATAGTCGTGAAAGTTTTTAACATATCTGTCCATCTCACGGTAATAAATATTTATATAAATTTGTTGCGTGTTTATATAGTGCAACGTCAACTCTAACTTGTCAACACTAGGAATATTTCCCAATATTCTGTTGGCTATACTTTCATGTTTACCTAAAATACATGCTATTGAAAAAACTGTCGAAATAAAAAGTGAATGTAAAATATCGTACATCAAATTGGCTTTGAAATTTTGGGAATTTGCCGCTTCGTTGTGGTAGTATTAATGACTACTCGCCACTTATCATAAATGCCAATCATAACCTAACTTTTTAAACATTGCAATGTGTTTGCTGCATAATTCTGCAATTCCGATTATTATTATTTATTAGTTTTGGTGCCTTTCATGGTGAAACGGCAAATTGCTATTAAAAGTGCAGCAATCAAGACCAACTTGATGCACGTTTTTTTATAAGTAATTGCTTACCAGTGTTGTCAATTCTCATCTTTATTTCTCCCATTTGTCGAGTGATATTGTTTAAATTCGAAAACAGACGTTCTCTTGTAAAATCAACCGAGTGATCAAACCGTTTTACTCCATTAAAAGTTTCTGTAACTGCCTTAGTCATTTCCAAAATTTGTGTATTCAAATCGAAAACTGTTACTGTAAATACAGGTACCATAAAAGGTACAAACATGGTGAACAAGAAAATTGAGTTAAGGAAACACCCCATTTTTAGTCACTTGGTAGTAGTTACATAATGGTTAATCTAATCGTTAAAAAACTGTGTAAATAATGAAGATTAGACCCACCTATACAAATATATGTATATGAAACAAGACACGTCACCGAAAGAGACTTGGAAAAATTGAAGGAAAATTGAGGAATCAAAAGTCTATTTCAGTAATTTGTTTTGTTTAAAATAAATTTATGCAATTTTAATTTTATTTTTATAAATTTTAGTAATCATGAAACCGCAAAAATCCCGGTGGCAATGATAATGACAAGTAAAATGCCAAAAAAATATCATGTCTAATGATGAATTATTGTAAAATTTACGAAAAGAAGGACAATGAAGTAGATATGGTGTGGTACCCAAACTAAACAGAGCCACGCTTAATTTAAAAAATAGTGGATCCAACGACTTTGTGGAAACAATACACAAGGGAGATAATAACTTGGAGTTATTATATGATATGCACGTACATACAACAATCCGGAGTCTTTAGGAGTTATGGGTTGTGCAGTTGTTAATTTGGGAGGGTTTTTCCAGCTATCTATGGAAAGTAATTTTTCTACCTTGTGTGTATAGTAGAATCTTTTGTTAGTCCAATAAAATTCAAATCGGCAAACGTAAAAAGACATTTTTTTTAAACAACGTAAGTTAAAATAAAGAACTTCGAATTTGTCTAACATCTAACATTAAAAAATGTGATAATTTTTTATTTTTGTGCTATACTTATCACGACCCTTTACCAATATATTTTTTGTCCATGTATTTGATATAAATATGCATTTACTTACTTTACTTTAAGCAAGTGACCATCAGTTGTAATATTTTTTATCTACTTTCATTATGTAATGTGCCAGATTACAGGTTTTTCTTTGATATTGTAATGGTAGTTTTTACCGCACTAAGTGCGGTAAAGGAACAATTACCGCACTAGTGCGGTAAAGAGTGACTTTTAGAAAAGAAAGTTGCAAAACCATTTATTAACATAAATTACACAGTTTGAAACATTTATAAAGTTAACTCCAGACGCTGTTCCTATGTTGAAGCTGGGCTTCTCCACCGTGACCTAATTTGTTGAACCCACGGTAACTGAAGAACCCATTATTTTCGTAGCAATTATTTTCTTATTTTCGACAGATATTTCAACATATCCTTCTGCCATGCTATCCGACTTCCAGCCTCTATGACCAAGCAACATGTTAATTATTCCCTGAAAATTTCCTCTCCTTATAGCAAATTCCACATAATTTTAGTTTTTGAATTCAGTAAGGTGATCTTGATAAATTCTTTTTCGGCTCTAACGTCTCGTGTCGTCAAATTTGTCATCTCCTCGTGTCGACAAGCACCAAACACTCCGACTATTAAAACAACCTGAAACTATATAAATTTGAGATTGTTTTTTATTAATATGAGCTGCAATTTGCCTTCATAAATAAGAAATCCTTATCATTCATTTTCTTAATAAATTGATTTATCTCTTCTTTGGAAAAAATAAACGATTTTCTGGGTCGGTAACCTTCTGATTTCCGAGAAGAAAGCCACAACCTGATGATATTCAGTAATATCAATATTCTTGGTAATCAACACCAAAGTTCGCAACATGGTATATCGTCACCATAAGGAGGATGGTTTTAACTTCTCTGCTTGTTCAGCAAAATAGGAATGCATCACCTTGTTCAGAAACGTCACCAATTTTCTTAACTTCCAACCATTCATCAAAATATTTGTACGCTATCTCGTAACGTTCTTTAGATTTACCAGGAACTAACGTATCGATAGCAGATAGCAGATTGAGCAGCCACTTCAATATCAGAAGGCAAATTATCCTCTGAATCACTAATTTTTGCACATAAATTGCTTTCACTGAACGCTTGTGAAAAACGTAAACAAATCAGTAACTAGGGTTACTAATTTAGCCGCCTTATTTTTTCTCCATAAACACAATTTAAAAAATTACAAAAATATCTGTGTTAATTACACTCACCGGCAAAAAAAGCGAATCACCCAAAGTTTGTATTGAAAATGGTTCCTTTCTTAAACATTTGGCTACAGTCAATATCAGTTTTGAAAAAATCACACAAAATATACTAACACTAGGTTTTTGGTTCTTTTTTGTACATGATGTGAACCTCAAATCTGAAGATGATAAGTTTTTTCCAACAATGAGATTTGCAGTTGTGACGTTTAGAGGGCATTAACAGACGGTTTGTCATTGTGATTTGATGAAAACTGTGTTTTTGTCAATTAACATGAGTATTGTGGCCATTAATGCAGCACGAGCAATTGCTGTTATTCAGGATGGTCGAAGTTAACGGTACGTTGCCAATACGTTAGGGGTATCACAAGTGAGCATTCACAGAACTGTACGACGGTTTAATGAGACTGGATCATACAGCCGAAGACCTGATTCGGGTCGTCCAAAGAAAACATCGGCTCGGGATGACGCTGACCGTGCTCCGTAATAGAGATACGACCGCAGTTGAGGCCAGAAATCAACTTGAATAAACACGAGGAGTTAGTGTAAGTGAAAGAACTGCAAGAAAAAGGTTAACTGCAGCTGAATTGAAGGCCCATAGACCTGCAAGTGGCCCAGAACTTCTCCCACGACACAGAGTAGCCCGACTTGCATTTGCTCGAGAACACGTTAACTCGGATCTTGCCCAATGGGGCCAAGTACTCTTTACAGATGAGTCGCGTTTTTGTCTACGTTCTCCTGACGGCCGTCAAAGAGTATGGCGAAGAAGAGGCGAAAGGTAGGCTCAGTGCAATATTGTTTCCAGACTAAGTTTTCATGGAGGTTCAGTGATGGTCTGGGCAGGAATTTCTGCCGAGGTTCGCACGGAACTTGTAGTGGTGGATAGAGGCACAATGAATGCTGATCGATATGTAGCAAATATTCTTCAAGAGCATGTCGTACCTTTTGCTCCTTTTATTGGCGATAATTTTATTCTAATGCATGATAATGCTAGACCACATATCGCTAGAGTTGTACAAACCTACCTCGACGAATTCGGGATTTCACGTATGGAATGACCAGCACGCAGTCCCGACCTGAATCCAATTGAGCATGTTAGGTAGACGTATCAGAGCACGTGTGCCGGCCATACAACACATAAGAGATCTTGCAAATGCGCTAGTTGAAGAATTTGACCAATTAGCCCAGGCTGAGATTAGACACCTCATAGAAGGCATGGGAAGACGTATGGCAACCCTAATGCAAGCTAGAGGCGGCAACAGTCGTTATTAATGATATGTTAAGCAATCTTTTGTTGGTTTAATGTAATGGATTTTCTGGTATTTTTTAATAAACTCGTAATTGTTGCAACTTCAGCGAAGGTCCCGTTACCTTCTCATCTCCTTTGTCGTAGATAAACTAATTTGTCTGATAAATGTGACGCACACCAGAATTTATTGAAGATTTCTACAAAAATACTAATGATTCGATTTTTTTGCCGGTGAGTGTATTATGAAAATTATTGAAAGTAGATAAAACGTTGTACAATATTTGTATCGTAATGTTTCTTTACGATACTTGATGGATTATCCAACTCGCCTTCGGCTCGTTGGACAATTTTTCCATCGCGTATCGTAAAATTCCACATTACGATACACATATCGTAAATATCTAATTTAAAAGCATTGCTACATATTAGTCTACTTTATCTTCCGAACGGAACGGTGTAAATATTTCACAATTTATCGTTTTTACTATTCTGGTTGATCACCATTTCCAGATGTTTCGCAAAATTATAAGTGAAAATTCTGGGTGCAATAAATCCTCCAAAACCGGATATTCCCTTGTAGAAAACCCCAATTCCACTTAACGGAACCGGTATAGCTGATTCGACAGGTTGAGCATCAAAAAATGGTACCGTCGTTTGACCAGCATCTTGCTCGTATCCTGTGTTTGTAAATTTTACATATTTGTTCGTAGTAAATTTATTCGAGTGAGCTTCTGAACGAATCGGAACATCGGCCCTGTCAAGCTTCAATTCTTTGGGAAATCTGTAAAGAACGTATTGGCAATATTGTAATTTTAGATTAGACTCTAGAAGTACTTGTGCTTATAATGAAGAACAGGATCACGTTGTAAAGTGGTATTTAGCCCCAGGCTCCCGGTTTTGAAATTGTATGGATTTGTTAATACATTCAAGTGCAGTCGACCATTAAATTTTTCAAACGCAACTCCAGTGACAACGCTTCCCTCTTTAGCAAATATGTCAACCAAATCGAATTCTCTTTGTTCCCATTTAAGAGTATAATAATCCTTATCATCCTCATAGGTTTTATTAGTGACATTATAATCTTCAACTGGTATCCACCGAACGCTGTCAATGTTAATCTGTCCATGTGGGAGAATTCTCCCCTCTTGTATTTGCAGATGAATGATTCCGTGGGTTTTGACAAAGCGCAAACCGGTCACAACTCTACAAACTTGCTACATTTATAAATTCAAATCAGTATGAGTCGATTTCATACTTGTTATCAGTAATATTTGACTTAACCAAACGCATATTAATGTATCTCTCGGAAAAGAATTTTGGCCCTTCTTCACAGAGACAGTAACAGTAGGAGCATTTAAAGATCAACCAGTTTCGGTAAATTTCCAAGTAAGTTGTTCTCGATTTGCTGCAAGTCATGCTTTTTCCAAAATATCTTCCGTTTCCAAATTTGACGTAATCGTATCTTCTGTTGGTTTTAAGCATGCTCTAGAGACTTATAATTATTGGCAATAGTATTAGGGAAACAGACTTACTCCGGAAGTACAAACTTCGATCGAGGAATCGATGTAGTGACACTTGGTGATTTTTGGACACCGTGTTTGTTGCTTACACCACTTATTATTATGACACTGATAATTTGTAGTGTAGGTAAAAACGTCGCATTCCTCACTACATCCTCCGTTTGGATCTAAATTTACTTTGTTTAAAATAATTCCGTGGAGGAAGTTTGTGATTTCAAGATAAGTTTCATCTAAAATTAATTTTGTTATTAACAGTGTATCGTTTATCATAGCGTCAAAGAACATATCTTTGATGACAATATTTATCAAGTTGTAAATGTATTAACTCGGTATTAAACATTTGATCGATTTTGTTTGTGCCTTTCTCGTGTTCTTTAGGATCACATCTCCACAGTTCTAAAGATGCATTTGCCATATAAGTCTTCATGATTGATACTATATTCTTACTGCCTGCCCAAAATTCTTGGTTGGCGTTTTCGCTTTCTTTTTGATAGTTCCCTTCAATAAAGTAGAAGTTAATTTAGTCTTTAAATTGTTCTCTTTAGCGTTTCTTTAAGTTTCATCTATAAAGTGTATGCACTAGATTGATAAACCAACGTTTGTTAGTTTGAAAATTTAATACAAATTACAATCATTGCTCCTGGATTTTAATTACGTGAATAGTTTGATAGAGTGTGTTTTTAGATTATTATTTTTAAGACCCACCACTGACCCGGAAATGACCGGCATTCAGGCAAGACTTCTATCATTACGGGTACTAAGACCAAGTAATGATATGCATTGATTAGATTAACAGAACAACTTTCGAGATTCTAGAATTACAGCATACAAATTAGTCTGCTATTATTCTCTAATCTCACCCCATCCCCAAAAGTCTAGCGTAACTACCGACCATTTATCCGCGCATCACTTGAAAATTGACCTACACTACTCTGACCTACTGGTGCTAACCTAATCTGACTAACATGATCAGACTGTTCAAGAAACTTACGAACAATATGACATGTTCCTAACAAAACAGCTTTTTGAATTTTGATAATTATTGAATCATTCAAATGCAAAGACTTTAAATTCTCAACTAAGCTATTTGGAACTACACCTACATTAGAGATAACTAGAGGTACAATTGAAATTTTTTTAAGATTCAACATGGATTTCATTTCTATCGATAACTGTAGATATTTTGAAATCTTGGTGTGGTATGTTTGAATAATGTTGTTTGTGTTGGGAACAGCAATGTCAATGAGAATGGCTTCGTTCGTGTGTTTCTTGATAAGTATGATGTCTGGTCTGTTAGCTGTAATGTTTAAGTCTGTAAGTATTGTGCGATCCCAGTATAATTTGTATTTGTTATTTTCAAGGAACGGAGATGGAATGTAAGTGTAATACGGTGTCGTATCTTCGATTAAGTTCATAAGTGTTGCTAATTCTTTGTGGATGATTTTGGCGACGTTGTCGTGTCTAGCTTTGTAGTCAGTTTGTGCTAGGATGCTGCAAGAAGAGATTATGTGCTGGATCGTTTCAGGTTTTGCTTTGCAGAGGCGACAGCAGTCGTTTTTTATGTTCGGATCTTTGATGATGTATTTTTTGTAATTCTTGGTATTGATTACTTGGTCTTGAATAGCAAACACAAATCGTTCTGTTTCGGCATACAAACCTGATTTTTTTAACCAAATCAATGACATCTTCTTATTGATATGAGTTTCTTCTAAGTCTTTGTAGAATTTTCCATGTAGTTGTTTTTGTTTTAGCCCACTTATTATTTTATCTATTGTGTGGGGGGTGTGGATTTCTTCGGTGTTCGACAGATTTAAGGGTGTGTGGTTCAAATCTGCTCTTGTGATGGTGCGAAACATTTCATTTCTTTCCGCTCGTTTCAAGAAATACTTCTTCAAATCTGAGATTTGTCTCTGACATAAGTTTTCTAGGTTCTGGAAACCCCTTCCTCCATTCTGTCTTGGTAATGAGAATCTTTCAATCGACGATTTTGGATGATGCCTTCTATACTGTGTGAAGATTTTCCTTGTTGCGATGTTTAAATTTTCAAGATCAGTTTTGGACCATTTAATGACTCCAAAAGAATATGTTAGTAGTGGAACGCAGAATGTATTTACTGCTTTCATTAAATTTTTTCCATTTAACTGTGTCTTCAATATTAATTTCAATCTCGCTAGGTATTGATCTTTCAACTGTGTTTTCGTTTTGGTATGATTGATGTGTGATGATTGACAGAAACCCAGATATTTGTATGTATCGTTTCGTTCTTGTGCTTCGATTATTTCGTTATTCTGGGTTATATGTGGTACTTGGTGTTGGACGCCTTTTCTGATTGCTTGGGTCTTACATTTCTCAATACCAAAAGACATACCAATATCACCGGAAAATTGTTCAGTCAGATTTAATAGGTTTGTTAACTGATTTTGTGTACTTGCATATATTTTTATGTCATCCATATACAGCAAGTGACTTATTCTGTTTTCTCTTTGTTTGTTAATTCTTATATTGAACCCATAATTGCAACTGTTCAGGATATCGGAGAGGGGATTTATTGCTAAGCAGAACCATAACGGACTAAGAGAATCGCCTTGAAAAATTCCTCTTCGGATCATTATTGGATCTGACTGAATTGTTTGTTCATTTAAGGTTATTTGAAGGGTGGTCTTCCAAAATTCCATGGAACATTTTAGAAAAGTGCAGATTTTAGTATCAATTTTGTATAATTCCAGAATTTTGCATAGCCAGGAATGAGGGACAGAATCGTAAGCTTTCTTATAATCAATAAAAGCAGTATATATGTTTCGGTTTTCTTTTCTAGCTTGTTCACAGATGATGGAATCTATGATTAATTGCTCTTTGCAACCAAAGGATCCTTTAATACATCCTTTCTGTTCTTCATTAATGATGTTAGAGTTAAAACAGTGTTGATAGATTTTTTGTGTAATGCATGAGGTTAATATTTTATAGATTGTTGATAAACATGTGATAGGTCTGTATTTTGATGGATTTTTTGTGTCGTTATCTTTAGGTTTTAAGTATGTTACACCATGACATAAGAATGTTGGAAAGGAGGATGGGTCAAGAAGGAACTGATTTAAGTGATTTAGTAAATGAATATGTACACAATTAAATTTTTTTATCCAAAAATTATGGATTTTGTCTGGTCCTGGTGATTTCCAGTTGTGTGTCTTATTGATGGTATTTATTAATTCGGCAAGTGTTATCTGATGATCATTCATTGGTGTAACTGTGGATAGTTTATGGGATATATGAGGAATCCATTTGGCAGATTGGTTAAATTCAAATTCTTCAGACCAAAGTTTTGACCAAAATGTTGTTACATCCTGTGAACTTGGAAGTTCACCGGATAATTGAGTTTTGTTTGAATTAGTTAAATGTTGATAGAATAGTTTTTCGTTGTTTAAAAATTTAGTGTTATGAATTTTTCTGAGATGTGATTGTTTGTATCTTTTAAGTCGTTTGCTATATAAGGAAAGTTTTTGTAATAGGGTATCTTTAATTTGGGATAATGTTGTGTTGTACTCATTGTAATCAGTTTGATGAAAATTATTGTTGGTCAGTATCGAATGCATACATGTCATGATATGTGGTGTTTTAACTCCTCTAAGGTACTGTGTTATTTGACCTAGTTGTTTTCTAATGTTATTAATTTTATAATTTAACCGTGTTTCCCAATGAGGGGTCGAAGGTATACGATTGGTGTTTGTATTTATTATGTTATCTTTACATGTGTTAATTTGAATACAAGTTAAAGCTGCACAGTAGATAATTGTATGAAGTTTTTCAAAAGAGATCGAGTTTGTGAGATATTTTGGTAAAATGAAGGAGTTCATTATTTCTACAATTGCTAGAAACTTTTTAGAATAATACTGGCGGGGAAGTGAATGTCTATCATTTGGTTTTAATTTGGAACATGTTTCGAAAGTTAATTTAAATTTGTCTTCAATTTCATTTTGGAAATTAATGTGAAATTTAAAATTGTTGTTTACAGTTTTGATTAATGTGTCTTCGTTGTTGTAGTATGTGTTTTGTAGATTATCTGTGATGTTAATTTCGTTTTGGATTGTTCTTGATAAATTGTTAAATGATTTGTCAGTTAATGTTTGGGATCTGTTTGATATTGTGTTTGTAATTTGTGTTATGGTTGTGATCTTATTTTGAGGTGTTTTGTTTAATAAATCTTTAGTAAATGTGTCAGTCGGTGTCTCTGGTGTATTTGATAGACTACTGTTACTATTTTGTGGTATAATTGGTATCTTATTTTGAGATGTTGTTTTTGACAAATTGGTGACAGATGTGTCAGTTAGTAATGTATTTGGTGGTGTCTTGTTGATATCTTCAGGAAGTGGATTAATGGTTTTGGAAACTTCATTTTTTAATTGTTCTAGAGTAAGTTGAGGTATGTAGTTATTTTTAACAATAGCTCTACGTTGATCTGCTAAATTTTGAATGGTAACTGGAAAATTTGGGTACTCACGGCTGAAGGCTTCGTGTAGAGCTGTACGATAATCACTTACATCAGTTTCATTGTTTGTAATTTTATAATATAAGCGCATAATATGTAAATTCATGTCTAGAGACCACTTTTTACGCTTTTTTGGTTCTTCTCGTCTTCTAATGGTCTGAGGCTGATTTGTCTGAGAAACATTAGAGACCAATACGTTGTTAATTGTCCTTGTGGTAGTATTTCCCGAGGTGATGCCACTTGCTCCATCTACCTCTTCGGAGACTGCAGTAATAGGTGTTCGTCGGATTTCGAGTTGAACATTCTCCGTTGTAGGCGAAACAATTTGGTTTAGACTCATTTTTTAGTTGGAAATGTCAGCGTTGACAGTTGGTTATGAAAAAAGGAAATTAAATGCAAATATCGAGTTAAATACTTTGTTGTAATAGTGAATACAGTACCTTGCACTATTATGAGTCCTTTTGAGTCAAATAAAGCTATTGAATTGAGTTTTATCCAAAGATTCCGCCTTGTTAAGAAATTTATGAACAACCAAAGGTCTTTTTTTTTTTTTTTTTTTTTTTTTTTAAGACCCACCACTGACCCGGAAATGACCGGCATTCAGGCAAGACTTCTATCATTACGGGTACTAAGACCAAGTAATGATATGCATTGATTAGATTAACAGAACAACTTTCGAGATTCTAGAATTACAGCATACAAATTAGTCTGCTATTATTCTCTAATCTCACCCCATCCCCAAAAGTCCAGCGTAACTACCGACCATTTATCCGCGCATCACATGAAAAGTGACCTACACTACTCTGACCTACTGGTGCTAATCTAATCTGACTGACATGATCAGACTGTTCAAGAAACTTACGAACAATATGACATGTTCCTAACAAAACAGCTTTTTGAATTTTGACAATTATTGAATCATTAATTATTAATTATTAGTTATTACCCATAATTATTATTTAAATGTTTCAAAAGCAATATTTTGGGTTTATTTTAAATAAAAATGGACGTAATGTATTGTATCCAACTAAAATTTTACAATTAATGGACGATATGTCGAGTGAATGAAGTGCATATCAAATCTGTTACTTTATCATTCAATTTAGACATTTAAATGTATTGGCTAGTTTCAAAATTTGAACAAATCAAATGTAGCCTACTGTTGCGAATCCACTTTGTTATTAAATTTTGTCTACTACAGAAATGAATAATACACTTACCGTTTTTGTACAATCTCTGCAACATGTAAGCTGTTTGTATCAGAATGTAACTCTTCACATTTATCACAAGAATTTCATTCATAAAATTGTGTAAGATCTGCCCAACTGATTGTTTTTCTTCACAAAAATAACCACGTATTATTGTCCTCTAAAATAATCTATTTTATGAATAAATTCGTTGGTGAATCGAATCACTTACAACAAGACGTTTTAAAATATCTTGTGTTACTACTTGCTGATATATAGATTCCATCGTGTAAGGGACAGAATTAGACGTATCAGACAAGACTCGATTGGCAAAATTTAACAACGTTGCAAATTCATAGTCGTGAAAATTTTTAACATATTTCTCCATCTCACGGTAATACATGTTTATATGAATTTGTTGCTGGATTATATAGTACAAAGTCAACTTTAACGTGTCAGCAGTAGGTATATTTTCGGATATTCTGTTGGCCATACTTTCATGTTTACCTAAAATACATATTATTGAAAAAACTGTCAAAATAAAAAGTGAGTATAAAATATCGTACATCAAGTTGGCTTTGAAATTTTGGGAATTTGCCGCTTCGTTGTGGTATTAATGACTACTAACTAACTTTTTAAAACGTTTTAATGTGTTTGCTGCATAACAGTTCAATTCCGATGATTATTATTATTAGTTTTGATGCCTATCACGGTGAAACGGCAAATTGCTATTAAAAGTATAGTGATCAAGACCAACTTGATGCACGGTTTTTTATAAGCATATTACTTACTAGTGTCATTTCTCATGTTTATTTCTTCAATTTGCGGAATGATATTGGTTAAATTCGAAAACAGACGTTCTTTTAAAAAATCAAGCGGGTGATCAGACCGTCGTACTCCATTAAAAGTTTGTATAAGTGCCCTAGTAATTTCCAAAATTTTTGTATTCAAATCGAAAACTGAAACTGTAACTGTAGGTTCCACGAATGGTTCAAACATAATAAGCAAGAAAATAGAAGTAAAGAGACCCCGCATTTTCACTTACTTTGTCGCAATTACATAACGGTTGAAATTGTGTAAACATACGATAAGATCCACTATATCTAAATTTAAATAAAATAAAAGGCAATAGTGTGTTTTCGCAAGGGACTTTTTCGCTTATAAAAACACATCGTTAAGGTTATAATCATATCGACTGGTGTAATGTATACCATATACATCGATTCCTTACACTGTTTATAAAAATAACGGAACCAATCAATACAGGTACCACAAACGGTACAAACAAAGTGAACAAGAAAATTGAGCTAAGTAGTCAACGCATTTTCACTCACTTTGTAGTAGTTGCATAATGGTTAATCTAATCGCTAAAAACTGTGTAAATAATGGAGATTAGACCCACCTATACAAATATATATTTAAGAAGAAACGTCACCGAAAGAGACGTGGAAAAATTGAAGGAAAACTGGCGAATCAAAAATTTATTTCAGTAATTTGTTTAGTTAAAATAAATTTAAGCGATTTTAATTTTAACTTGTGTTTCCTCCTTTTGTTTTCAATTTTAGGTGTAATATACACAGTGTTTTTGAAGTACATGTATAAAAAAATTGAGCTGTCTAATTAGCCTAAACGGTCTGAAAAATTTCCTTATTACCAAGTACTTTTATAATTCGTAGCAATCATGAAGCCTAAAATTCCGGTGGCAATGATAATAACAAGTAAAATGCCAAAAAAATATCATGTCTAATGATGAATTATTGTAAAATTTATGAAAAGAAGTAATAATGAAGTAGATAGACTGTGGTACTCAAGCTAAACAGAGCGACGCTTATTTTAGAAAATAGTGGATCCAACGACTTTGTGGAAACAATACACAAGGGAGATAATAACTTGGAGTTATTACATGATATTCACGTACAACAATGCGGAAAGCCTTTAGAAGTTATGGGTTGTGCAGTTGTTAATTTGGCAGGTTTTTCCAGATATCTGTGGAAAATATTTTCTCTGCATTGTGTGAACAGCAAAATCTTTTGTTAGTCCAATAAAACTCAAATCGGCAAACATAAAAATCTTTATCTTTCAGAACAAGTTTTGAATAATAGCAATTTCAATGTTTGACACTTCACAGCTCAAGATACCATAGCAAAAGCAAGTACCCATCAGTTGTGGTATACAGGGTGTCCCAGAATTCGCGCCATTCCCGTAAATGACATGTTCCCTGTCCCGAACTGTGCCGTAATTCGCAAAAAGAATTGTCCAGGCTTTAACCGTGTGAGAACTGGAAGGCGATTAAGTTGACCAATAGAGAGGCTGCTTTTATATCGAACGTTTCTATGTTCAAAGTTACCTATGCCAAGAACAAAAAATCGGGTAATACTAAAGTTGAATGAATTTTTTTCGAATCCCCCTCCGTCAACAAAAGGAAACAGAAGTGTGGTTATAAATTTAATCATTTTGACAATTGTTTGTCATAAACTGTCACGAAGTTCATCACTGACCTGAACAGACGCTTCTGCCCCCAAAGATGACTGATTAATGTACACAGAGACGTCAAGGTTTACTTTAAGGCAAGTAGCACAGAAGTTATTTCTGCTGCCATTCTAGTTAAATTGTGTTTAACTGGGCTGTACATGTCATAAGAGAAGCTGTTTCATTTCATCGTAGGCAAATAATACATTTATTACTATTCTACATAGAGTAGCTACCGAAGAGCAGGTATTAGAAGTGATTTTCTTAGAGCCCCGTGAATAATGTGTTGTTCTTTTTAACGAAAATTAGTACATTTTCAGAATGCATCATATGCCTGATATTAAGTTTATCGTTATTTCTAAAAAAGAGTACCACATGTCCATTCAAAGAACGTTATTAAGTGTATTTAAACATAAATATCGCTTTTGATTAATCAGTGATTATGATTTTCAATAAACAGTATCAATTTTTACTGAACAGCTTTGTTGCTGATACCTAATCTAAGCAACGAAAAAATAGACGAGACTCCACTTCTCTGGTGTATTAAGATCATAGGTATCTGCTGTGGTGTCAATCATGTAGGGAAAATACTGAAAACTGAGACTTATTCAAGAATAATATTGATGTTGCACATGATGATTTAAGACAGTTTCTTTAAAGTTGTGAGTACATACTTTCTAGAGATTGAAAAGATACGAATAAAAATTATAACAATAGTTGCAATTTTTTTTAAGAACAATACAAACAATTTATGGAGAATGTACACGCTATGCAGCCACTGCTGTGCGCGAATATACAGGTCTTTTCCCCAATCATCGGCTCCTTGACCAGCATGTGTTTCGTCGTTTGTTGCATCCAGCAAAAGAAGATGGATCTTTTCAGCCTATGCGGAAAGCCGTGCTGGGGCTCCACGGATTATACGCATAGACGGTGAAGAACAAGTGGCACAAATGATTGGATGCTCAAGATCGATCATGCATCGTATCCTTACAGAGAAAAATCTGCATCCTTACTATTGACGAAAGTGCAGCATCTGCGACGAGCCGACTGCGCGACGAGTGCATGTTGCTATATGGTTACTGCGACAAAATGAACTAAATCCTGATTTTTCACGGCACATTCTTTTCGCCGACGAATGTTGATTTTCCCGAAAAGGAATATTTAATGCGCACAATTCACTTCTGGGCAAACGAAAATCCACATTTCGCTAACGTGAGAGCATATCAAGAGCAATACTATTAATCTATGGGCTGGAATCGTTGTACTGTAACGTTATTAAACAATGTGCTCAAAATGACCACCATTAACTTCAATGCAAGTTCTAGCTCGTTGAATTATGTTGTGTTGTGTATTATGTAACATCTCAGGAGTAACTGTAGCGTAGGCTTCGTGCAGTCTCTCTTCCAGTTCTTCTAACATATCTAGGGGTTCTCTATATACGTAATTTTTAATTTGATTCCAAAAAAAAGTCCAAAGCAGAAAGGTCTAGAGATCTAGGAGGCCAGATATTAGTACTGCCACGCCCAATCCACCTATGACGATACTCTTTTCAATGTTCGTCGTACAAGTATCGAATTATGTGGAGGAGCGCCGTCGTGCTGAAACCACATATTCCGCCGTACATTCAAAGGAACGTCTTTCAACAATGCCGGAAGCTCTAGTCGTAGAAAATTAGCATATGCATCCCCATTAAGGCGATCAGGTAATCTGATAATTTTATCAGATGCATTAAAATTTTTACCACAGTAGTACCAATGATTCCAGCCCATAGATTAATAGTAAATCGCTCCTGATATGCTCTCACCCTAGTGAGATGTGGATTTTCGTGTGCCCAGAAATGCCAATTGTGTGCATTAAACATTCCTTCTCGGGAAAATGAACATTCGTCGGTGAAAAGAATGCGCCGTGTAAAATCAGGATTTAGTTCATTTTGTCGCAGTAACCATTGAGCAAAATGTACTCGTCGCGGGTAGTCGGTTGGTCGCAGATGCTGCACTCTCGTGTAATGGTAAGGATGCAGTCTTCTCTCTTGAAGGATACGATGAGTGGTCGATCTTGAACATCCACTAATTTGCGCTACGTAGAGGACACTTCTCCTAGGATCCGCTTCCATGTTTCCTAACACTTGCTCTTCAGCACCTACACGTACATTCCGTGGAGCCCCAGCACGGCCTTTCCGACTAGGTTGAAAAGATCTTCTCTTGCTCGATGTAACAATCGGTGAAACACATGTTGGTCTGGGTGCCGACGATTATTCACGGGGCTCTAAGAAAATGACTTCTAATACCTGCTCTTCGGTAGCTACTCTATGTAGAATAGTAATAAATGTATTATTTGCCTACGATGAAATGAAACAGCTTCTCTTATGACATGTACAGCCCAGTTAAACACAATTTAACTAGAATGGCAGCAGAAATAACTTCTGTCCCATGCTACTTGCCTTAAAGTAAACCTTGACGTCTCTGTGTACATTAATCAGTCATCTTTGGCGCAGAAGCGTCTCTTCAGGTCAGTGATAAACTTCGTGACAGTTTATGACAAACAATTGTCAAAATGATTAAATTTATAACCACACTTCTGTTTCCTTTTGTTGACGGAGGGGGATTCGGAAAAAATTCATTCAACTTTAGTATTACCCGATTTTTTGTTCTTGGCATAGGTAACTTCGAACATAGAAACGTTCGGATATAAAAGCAGCCTCTCTATTGGTCAACTTAATCGCCTTCCAGTTCTCACACGGTTAAAGCCTGGACAATTCTTTTTGCGAATTACGGCACAGTTCGGGACAGGGAACATGTCATTCACGGGAATGGCGCGAATTCTGGGACACCCTGTATATTTTTTTTAATACTACACATTGGTCTACTTTATCTTCCAAACGGTGTAAATATTTCACAGTTTATCGTTTTTGCTCATCTGGTTGATCACCCCTTCCAGATGTTTTGCAAAATTATAAGTGAAAATTCTGGGTGCAATAAATCCTCCAAAACCGGATATTCCCTTGTGGAAAACCCCGATTCCACTTAACGGAACCGGTATAGCTGATTCTACAGGTTGAGCATCAAAAAATGGTACCGTCGTTTGACCAGCATCTTTATCGTATCCTGTGTTTGTAAATTTCACATATTTGTTCGTGGTAAATATATTCGAGTGAGCTTCTGAACGAATCGGAACATCGACCCTGTCAAGCTTCAATTCTTTGGGAAATCTGTAAAGAACGTATTGGCAATATTGTAATTTTCGATTAGATTCTAGAAATACTTGTGCTTATAACGAAGAACAGGATCACGTTGTAAAGTGGTATTTAGCCCCAGGCTCCCGGTTTTGAAATTGTATGGATTTGTTAATACATTCAAGTGCAGTCGACTATTAAATTTTTCAAACGCAACTCCAGTGACAACGCTTCCCTCTTTAGCAAATATGTCAACCAAATCGAATTCTCTTTGTTCCCATTTAAGAGTATAATAATCCTTACCATCCTCATAGGTTTTATTAGTGACTTTGTAATCTTCAACTGGTATCCACCGAACGCTGTCAATGTTAATCTGTCCATGTGGGAGAATTCTTCCTTCTTGTATTTGTAGATGAATGACTTGGTGGATTTTAACAAAGCGCAAACCTGTCACAACTCTGCAAACTTGCTACATTTATAAGTTCAAATCAGTACGGCTCGATTACGTACTTGTTGTCAGTAATGTTTGACATGACCATACGCATATTAATGTATCTCTCGGAAAAGAATTTTGGCCCTTCTTCACAGAGACAGTAACAGTAGGAGCATTTATAGAACAACCAGCGTCGGTAAGTTTCCAAGTGAGTTGTTCTCGATTTGCTGCAAGTCATGCTTTTTCCAAAATGTCTTCCGTTTCCAAATTTGATGTAATCGTATCTTCTGTTGGTTTTAAGCATGCTCTGGAGACTTATTTTAATAATTGGCAATAGTATTAGGGAAATAGACTTACTCCGGAAGTACAAACTTCGATCGAGGAATCGATGTAGTGACACTTGATGATTTTTGGACACCGTGTTTGTTGCTTACACCACTTATTATTATGACACTGATAATTTGTAGTGTAGGTAAAAACGTCGCATTCCTCCCTACATCCTCCGTTTGGATCTAAATTTACTTTGTTTAAAATAATTCCGTGGAGGAAGTTTGTGATTTCAAGATAAGTTTCATCTAAAATTAATTTTGTTATTAACAGTGTATCGTTTATCATAGCGCCAAAGAACATATCTTTGATGACAATATTTATCAAGTTGTAAATGTATTAACTCGGTATTAAACATTTGATCGATTTTGTTTGTACCTTTCTCGTGTTCTTTAGGATCACATCTCCACAGTTCTAAAGATGCATTTACCATATAAGTCCTCATGGTTGATACTATATTCTTACTGCGTGCCCAAAATTCTTGATTGGCGTCTTCGCTTTCTTTTTGATAGTTTCCTTCAATAAAGTAGAAGTTAATTTAGTCTTTAAATTGTTCTCTTTAGCGTTTCTTTAAGTTTCATCTGTAAAGTGTATGCACTAGATTGGTAAACTAACGTTTGTTAGTTTGAAAATTTAATACAAATTACAATCATTGCTCCTGGATTTTAATTACGTGAATAGTTTGATAGAGTGTGTTTATTATTAATTATTATTTATTACCCAAAATTATTATTTAAATGTTTCAAAAACAATATTTTGGGTTTCTTTTCAAATAAAAATGGACGTAATGTATTGTATATTGTAGATATAAAACTAAAATTTTACAATTAATGGACGATATGTCGAGTGAATGAAGTGCATATCAAATCTGTTACTTTAACATTCAATTTAGACATTTAAATGTATTAGCTAGTTTCAAAATTTGAACAAATCAAATGTAGCCTACTGTTGCGAATCCACTTTGTTATTAAATTTTGTCTGCTACAGAAATGAATAATACACTTACCGTTCTTGTATAATCTCTGCAACATGTAAGCTGTTTGTATCAGAATGTAACTCTTCACATTCATCACAAGAATTTCATTCATAAAATTGTGTAAGATCTGCCCAACTGATTGTTTTTCTTCACAAAAATAACCACGTATTGTTGTCCTCTAAAATAATCTATTTTATGAATAAATTCGTTGGTGAAACGAATCACTTACGTCAAGACGTTTTAAAAGTTTTTTTAAAATATCTTGTGTTACTACTTGCTGATATATAGCTTCTATCATGGAAGGGACAGAATTAGACGTATCAGACAAGACTCGATTGGCAACATTTAACAACGTTGCAAATTCATAGTCCTCAAAATTTTTAACATATTTCTCCATCTCACAGTAATACATGTTTATATAAATTTGTTGCTGGTTTATATAGTACAAAGTCAATTTTAAAGTGTCAGCAGTAGGCATATTTTCGGATATTCTGTTAGCCATACTTTCATGTTTACCTAAAATACATATTATTGAAAAAACTGTCAAAATAAAAAATGAGTATAAAATATCGTACATCAAGTTGGCTTTGAAATTTTGGGAATTTGCCGCTTCGTTGTGGTATTAATGACTACTCGCCACTTATGATAAATGGCAATCATAACCTAACTTTTTAAAACGTTTTAATGTGTTTGCTGCATAATAGTTCAATTCCGATTATTATTATTATTAGTTTTGATGCCTATCACGGTGAAACGGCAAATTGCTATTAAAAGTACAGTGATCAAGACCAACTTGGTGCACGTTTCTTATAAGCATACTACTTACCAGTGTCATTTCTCATGTTTATTTCTTCAATTTGCGGAATGATATTGGTTAAATTTGAAAACAGACGTTCTCTTAAAATATCAAGCGGGTGATCAGACCCTCGTACTCCATTAAAAGTTTGTATAAGTGCCCTAGTAATTTCCAAAATTTTTGTATTCAAATCGAAAACTGAAACTGTAACTGTAGGTTCCACGAATGGTTCAAACATAATAAGCAAGAAAATAGAAGTAAAAAGACACCGCATTTTCACTTACTTTGTCGCAATTACATAACGGTTAAAATTGTGTAAACATACGATAAGATCCACTATATCTAAATTTAAATAAAATAAAAGGCAATAGTGTGTTTGCGCAAGGGACTTTTTCACTTATAAAAACACATCGTTAAGGCTACAATCATATCGACTGGTGTAATGTATACCGTATACATCGATTCCTTACACTGTTTATAAAAATAACGGAGCCAATCAATCAAAGTGAACAAGAAAATTGAGCTAAGTAGTCAACACATTTTCACTCACTTTGTAGTAGTTGCATAATGGTTAATCTAATCGCTAAAAACTGTGTAAATAATGGAGATTAGACCCACCTATACAAATATATATTTAAGAAGAAACGTCACCGAAAGAGACTTGGAAAAATTGAAGGAAAACTGACGAATCAAAAATCTATTGCAGTAATTTCTTTAGTTTAAAATAAATTTAAGCAATTTTAATTTTAACTTGTCGTGTTTCCTCCTTTTGTTTTCAATTTTGGTGTAATATACACAGTGTTTTTGAAGTACATGTAGAAAAAAATTGAGCTGTCTAATTAGCCTAAACGGTCTGAAAAATTTCCTTATTACTAAGTACTTTTATAATTCGTAGCAATCATGAAGACTAAAATTCTGGTGGCAATGATAATAACAAGTAAAATGCCAAAAAAAATATCATGTCTAATGATGAATTATTGTAAAATTTATGAAAAGAAATAATAATGAAGTAGATAGACTATGGTACTCAAGCTAAACAGAGCGACGCTTATTTTAGAAAATAGTGGATCCAACGACTTTGTGGAAATAATACACAAGGGAGATAATAACTTGGAGTTATTACATGATATTCACGTACAACAATGCGGAAAGCCTTTAGAAGTTATGGGTTGTGCAGTTGTTAACTTGGGAGGTTTTTCCAGATATCTGTGGAAAATATTTTCTCTACATTGTGTGAATAGCAAAATCTTTTGTTAGTCCAATAAAACTCAAATCGGCAAACATAAAAATCTTTTGTTAGTCCAATAAAACTCAAATCGGCAAACATAAAAATCTTTACCTTTCAGAACAAGTTTTAAATAATAGCAATTTCAATGTTTGACACTTCACAGCTCAAGATACCATAGGAAAAGCAAGTACCCATCAGTTGTGATATATATTTTTTTAATGTTACACATTGGTCTACTTTATCTTCCAAACGGTGTAAATATTTCACAGTTTATCGTTTTTGCTCATCTGGTTGATCACCCCTTCCAGATGTTTCGTAAAATTATAAGTGAATATTCTGGGTGCAATAAATCCTCCAAAACCGGATATTCCCTTGTGAAAAACCCCAACCCCACTTAACGGAACCGGTATAGCTGATTCTACGGGTTGAGCATCAAAAAATGGTACCGTCGTTTGACCAGCATCTTTCTCGTATCCTGTGTTTGTAAATTTCACATATTTGTTCGTGGTAAATTTATTCGAGTGAGCTTCTGAACGAATCGGAACATCGACCCTGTCAAGCTTCAATTCTTTGGAAAATCTGTAAAGAACGTATTGGCAATATTGTAATTTTAGATTAGATTCTAGAAGTACTTGAGCTTATCATAAAGAACACGACCACGTTGTAAAGTGGTATTTAGCCCCAGGCTCCCGGTTTTGAAATTGTATGGATTTGTTAATACATTCAAGTGCAGTCGACCATTAAATTTTTCAAACGCAACTCCAGTGACAACGCTTCCCTCTTTAGCAAATATGTCAACCAAATCGAATTCTCTTTGTTCCCATTTAAGAGTATAATAGTCCTTATCATCCTCATAGGTTTTATTAATGACATTATAATCTTCAACTGGTATCCACCGAACGCTGTCAATGTTAATCTGTCCATGTGGGAGAATTCTCCCCTCTTGTATTTGCAGATGAATGATTCCGTGGGTTTTGACAAAGCGCAAACCGGTCACAACTCTACAAACTTGCTACATTTATAAATTCAAATCAGTATGAGTCGATTTCATACTTGTTATCAGTAATATTTGACTTAACCAAACGCATATTAATGTATCTCTCGGAAAAGAATTTTGGCCCTTCTTCACAGAGACAGTAACAGTAGGAGCATTTAAAGATCAACCAGCTTCGGTAAGTTTCCAAGTAAGTTCTCGATTTGCTGCAAGTCATGCTTTTTCCAAAATGTTTTCCGTTTCCAAATTTGACATTATCGTATCTTCTGTTGGTTCTAATCATGCTCTAGGGACTTATAATTATTGGCAATAGTATTAGGGAAATAGACTTACTTCGGAAGTACAAACTTCCATCGAGGAATCGATGTAGTGACAGTTGATGATTTTTGGACAAGTTGTTTGTTGATTACACCACTTATTATCATGACACTGATAATTTGTTGTATAAGTAAACACGTCGCATTCCCTACTACATCCTCCGTTTGGATCTAAATTTACTTTATTTAAAATAATTCCGTGGAGGAAGTTTGTGATTTCAAGATAAGTTTCATCTAAAATTAATTTTGTTATTAACAGTATATCCTTTATCCTAGCGCCAAAGAACATATCGCACTGTGAGAGCAATACTCACGTAAGTCAAAATTTGCCGAATTCTTAAATTTCTCATTAATTTATAAAGAAATTAATGTAGTTTTAGTATATGTAAGTATAAACGGCTTTTAATAGCTGCGTGCTGTTCAAATTAATCAAAATGTTGGTATTGCATTTCCGAAAGTTACATGTGCACTTAATGCAAGACTGCATGTTTCAGTCGATGTTGATAATCTGATACTAATTTAGGTACAAATTGAACACAAAAAATACACAATGTCTTCTAATATAGTTAAATCAAATGTGAAGTTAGTAAATTTTTGGAGATCCATTCTGTTCAAGTTTTTATTTAATTTGGGGTTGTTGTCCGCCTCTTGAACGTCTGGAGTGTATCATGAGGAGACTGAATGGTTATGGTTACATGTTTCGACTTTATTAATTAACGTCCTCAGATTTTGTATAAATCTCGGACATTTTAATTATTAATTTTATCAGTGTATTCTCATAAATTTTAATATCCATGTTACTAGCTTGTTAAATATTAGCTGATGATGACGTTAATTAATAAAGTCGAAACATGTCGTAACCATAACCATTCAGTCTCCCAATGATACACTCCAGAGGTTCAAGAGGCGAACAACAATCCCAAAGTGAAGTTGGTAAGTTATGGATACCAGTAATAGCGTTAGCAAGAAAAACTGGAAAGCCAAAGTTCATGAAGTAGAGCAGAAGGATATTTTTAATATAAAAGAATTGACTGAAAACATGGGAATAAATTTTTCTTTGAATGGTAAAGATGGAAAAGTTAATTGGAGCGAAATAAAATTTTTAAAATTATTATGTAAAAAAAAATTAAGTAGGGGAACCAGGGGCTTGTTGTAACAGGGGTAAGTTGTAACACTAAATTTTTACCCAGAATTTAAACTCTTTAACGTCAGGTTTTTTACTGAATTTAATTCTTGCACCATAAGACATCATGTCATCACAACCACTGTTCCTTCAGCCAACGGAGTGAGTGGATGTGTGCACGTGTCTCGTTTTGGCCAAGTAATGTAAAATATTGCTTTAGTAAAATTTGGTTTTTCGTATCAGTTATTAATTAATTTAAAACGTTTAGTTTTGCATGTAGCTCAAAAATTACTCAGATTTAATATTCCTTACACATTTTGACGCTAAGCCACATAATTTTGTCGAAATGTAATTAAATGTAGAAAATTGTACTACGGGGCATGTTGTAACAATACGCTTGGGGCAAGTTGTAACATGTTACAACTTATCCCAAATTCACTTCTACAAATCTCTTACCTAGCATACGAAAAGCGAGCCAAAATTTTGACCTATGCCATATATTGCTTTCCAGATATATTAAGAAAAAGGAAGACAAAACTCAAATCTTTAATGTTGACTCTTCTTCTAAAAGTTTAGTTCAGTTTTACTGAAAAAAAAATGTATATAATGAAGTGTTGTGTTGATTTTTGAAAAATAAAGTCTAAATATGTATCAACATCAGCTTTATTTTTACTGTTACTACCTGTCTGATGGCTGTTACAACTAGCCCCAACCACGGGGCAAGTTGTAACACTGCACTTTTTTTAAGAAAATGCCTGGTGTGAAGTGAAGATGAACAATTTTGACCTTTTGCCTGTTCAGTCCAATAGGGGAATAGTTAGACTACCGATCGATACTTTTATAATGGTCAAACAGCTAATAGATACCAAATTATATTCGTTTTCCTAAAAACTGTTACAACAAGCCCCTCGTTCCCCTACACCAGATTATCACACATTTTATAAGAATTTAGCCATAATACATGTTGAATGAATTAATATTGTGATTGTTTTGTATTTTGTTATTTTTTTTTTTTTTCATTAAAATGTGTTGCTAGTTTGCTCTTGTATTAAATTTATTAACACGCAAGTCAAAATATTTGATAATGTGTACCAGTGCAATAGTCACAATAAGTCAAAATTTCTTGTTTTCTATAACGAATAGAAGGTTCTACTCTAAAGGCAAAAAAATACTATTAATAATCGGTTGACAGTACGACTATAATGCATTCCTAAGTATTTCGTATTTAAAATACAAATAATATATAAAAATTTGGGAATGTTAAATCATCATTACTCAAAATATGCTGTTTTTGAGTTACGTGACTATTGCTCTCACAGTGCGATATCTTTGGTGACAATATTTATCAAGTTGTAAATGTATTAACTCGGTATTAAACAATTGATCATCTATTTTGTTTATACCTTTTTTGTGTTCTTCAGGATCACATCTCCACAGTTCTAAAGGTGCATTTACCATATAAGTCTTCATGATTGATACTATATTCTTATTTCGTGCCCAAAATGCGTGGTTGGCGTCTTCGCTTTCTTTTTTATAGTTACCTTCATTAAAGTAGTAGTTAATTTAGTCTTTAAATTGCTATACTTAGTGTTTATTTGAGTTTCACCCCCCAAAAGTGAAAAGTGTGTGCCTAGAGTGCTTTGATAAGCTAAGGTTGCCAGTTTGAAGATTTAATACAAAAGTCTCATTAAATTATAATAATCATTACTCGAGAATATTTCGGTGTACTAGAGTTTGTTTATATATAATTGATAATCAATTGTAATGGTTTTAATTAAATATTGATTGATATTGATAATCAATTGTAATGGTTTTAATTAAAACCATTACAATTCATTATCAATATCAAATTTCATTAACGTTTCACTAATTAGTGAAACGTTAATGAAACATTAAAAAAAAGGAGATGGGAAAATAATTTTCCGGTTTTGGACCGTGTCATGTTGGAAAAAAATTTCTTCGTTTCGCCCACTTTCATTGGAGTACACTATGTGTTAAAATTGTTAATGCGTTTGTGAACCACAACTGATTGTCACCTTTGTTCGACTAATAACACTAGTTTACAAATTTAAACTTTTTTTCATTTCCAAAAATAAAAAAAATATTTTTTACTTCTATATTACTTACTGATAACAAATCCAAAAACGGATAATCCTTATCACGTCAGGTTTTTTCATAAATCCAAAATAATGAACTTTGCTTTTACCTTGACGTTAGTGTTAAACTGATTCATGTTAATGCACCATTGTCGCATGAAAAATGTCTTCGAGATTGTGCAAAGGTTTTTGGGACGAAATTGTGTTACTGTTGGTCTGTTATAAGGGAAACTGACAGTACTGTCAATAAAAGAAATGCTAGTGTTAATCATTTTTAACTTTCAGTCATAATGTTTATAATATATACTGGGTGTTGCTTTAATTTGATACAACCCCTGTAACTTCTTTATTCTTAAAGATAAACCTGTATTTCTTTAAACAAATTTGTATCATTTTAAAAAATCTTTGTAAAGCCAACGTCACATTTTTATTATCACTTCCCGTAGAAAAATCGAAAGCAACCAATTATTCTAAAATCAATACTTGAAAAATTTTAAATAAAACATTGATGACAATCTAGTAGGTTGAAAAATTGACACTCATGTTATTTATTTACGTAGATGTTCTTTTAAAATGCTACAAATTTGCTCAAAGAACTATATGTTTATATACAGCGTGTTATTGAAAGACACGTACAAAATAAAATCGGCAATTGGTCTCAAAGTATGGGTGCTAAAATTAAAAAAAAAGTTCAGGTAAAAGTGTTCTCCTTTTAGAGATAAAAATTATTAAAATTTATGTCCAAATTTGTTGTACGCCTCTGATAAAAAGGTCATCTTTCGTTTCTACAGCAACAAAAGGGTCTCTTATTTTTTTTATTATTGTTACAGTTGCTAGGATTTATTAAAATAAATAAATTTTATCTATTTATCCTTCAGTAGCGTCTAAAAAGGTTGGATAGGGGTTAATCTTCCGCTTATAATGTTGATAACACAAATTCAGTTTTTCAGGCTTCTTAGACTTCGCGAAGAACTGTCAATTTTGTTGTACGTACCTTTCAATAACACCCTGTATATTTAAAAATAAAAAAGTTACAAGAGTTGTACAAAAGAAAAGAAATACGGGGTATGTTTATATAAATATCTCAAAAACCTGACGTGATGGAAGTTTTCTGCTTTCAGATCTGAATTTCTCGAACCCAAATCCTTTAGATTTAACAATTTTTATCTTTGGATATAAAACCTTGTAAACTAGTGTAATCAGTTTTGTCTTATATTGTCACTCTCTAAAGATTCTTCGCAATCTCTTTTTAGATTCAGCTTGCATGTCGTGGTCGAAACGTCGAAACTTTCCAAAATTGACATGAGGAAAACCTGAAAAACATCTTGGTATTATTACAGTCGCAGACAAAACTGAGTAACGAAGAAAACGTCATTTACGAATCCTCTTTGTCACTAAGTTTTAGCTACGACTTTAACTCTGACTCTAAAAACTTCCGATTCCAGAAATGAGTGGACCCCCTTAAATACTGTCTACCATGTTAGTGTTTACCGTTCTTGTACAATTTCTTGATCATGTAAGCTGTTTGTATCACAATGCAACTCTTCATATTCGTCACAAGAATTTCATTCATAAAATCGTGCAAGATCTGCGCCGCTGATTGTTTCTCTTCACAAAAATAGTCACTTACGGTTATCTAAAATAATCTATTTTATGAATAAATTCGTTGGTGAATCGAATCCCTTACATCAAGACGTTTTAAAAATAGTTGTAAAATATCTTGTTTTACTACTTGCTGATACATAGATTCCATCATGTAAGGAACAGAATTAGACGTTTCAGACAAGACTCGATTGGCAAAGTTTAACAGCGTTGCATTTTCATAGTCATCAAAATTTTTAACATAGTTTTCCATCTCATGGTAATAAATATTTATATAAATTTGTAATGTGTTTATATAGTGCAACATCAATTCGAACCTAACAACATTAGGCATATTTCGTAACATTCTGTTTGTCATACTTTCGTATCTACCTAAAATACATACTATTCGAAAAACTGTCGAAATAAAAGTTGATTATAAAATATTGTATGTACATCAAATTGGCTTTGAAATTTTGGGTATTGTGCCACCTCGGTGTAATGATTGATGACTACTCGTCGCCTATCAAATTGTTGTTGCAGTGATCAAACCCAATTTGACACACGATCTTGTATAAAACAGTATACTTACCGGTGGTATTGATTCTCATGTTAATTTCAGCAATTTGATGAGTGATTTTGTTTAAACTCGAAAGCAGACGTCTTCTTGTTAAATCAACCGAGTGATGAAACCCTTTCACTCCATTAAAGGTTTCTAAAAGTGATTGAGTAATTTCGAAAAATTTTGTATTCAAATCGAAAACTGTAACTGTAAATACAGTTGCAACAAACGGTACAAACAAAGTGAACAAGAAAATTGAGCTACGGAAACATCCCATGTTTCACTCACTTTGCAAAATCGTTTATCTAATCGTTAAAAAATGGAGGCTAGACCCACCTATGCAAATATACAGAGTCATCAAAATTGACTGAGAGAGTTGGTAAACCTGAACTTGAATAATTTGGTTTATTAAGGTGCATAAAAATATTAGCTGCTAGATTTGAAGTTTCAAGTTGCAAATTTCAAAACTCAGTGGCGGTTTTTTTCGATATATTTTTTTTTTTTTTTTAATATGAGTTGTCAGATTTGAAGTTGAGAATTTTAGATTTGTTTGATTGCGTTTTCTAATATGCCTCTGTCTGTAGAGCAGAACACTTTTCTAGTGATGGCATATTTCCGGAGTGGTACTCAAGACGAATGTGGGGCGTGGAATTATTCTTCAGAATCCACTTATGCTCAGTTCATGGGCATGTATCCTGATGAAGAAATTCCTTTCTATCTTTTTGTACACCATTGTGAACGAGTTGTTGAACGCGTTCTCGATAGCGGAAGTGTTGTAAAACGGAAATCAACAGATAGATCTGTTACAGTTGTAACAGAAGAATCGATTCAAGATGATAATGAGCGGATGCAACGTAGTCCCAATAAATCCATTACACGTCTTTCACAACACAGACTGGCATATATTATAGAAGTTGTCTTACCATAATAAAGAAAAAATTACATATGCATCTATACAAGATCACTACATTGCAACAACTGCTTCCACAACACTTTGATGCGCATGTGCGGTATTGCCAATGGTTTCTACAAAACATGAGTAGAAACGAGATTTTATATAGGACCTTTTTCACTGACGAGGCTTACTTTCACCTATTTGGATACGATCGCAGACCTATAGAACTTGGTTAACTCAAAACCCTAATGTCTTTCAAGAAACCAGCTTACATCCAATAAAAACAGATGTTTGGGTGGCTATATCAATAGCAGGAATAATCGGCCCCATTTTTTTCAACCAAACAATAAATGCTGGCCGATATAGGCTACTGATTTTGGACAACTTCATAAAACAACTAAATGAATTTGAACTGTTACTTCCAGCAGGATGGAGCTCCTCCCCATACTACGTTACAGTATCTCCAGCGCGCTTTTCCCGGAAGGGTTATTAGCCGCGGGTTATGACCTTCCCGATCGTCAGATCTTACGCCTCCTGATTCATTCTTATTTGATTATGTGAAAAATCTTTAGAAACCGCCTTAACACTCTGGAGGAAAGCTGCCATAGTCACTGGTACTTCTATGCTGCGCCATGTTTTTGAAAATTTAAAAACACAAGTTGCTATTTGTCTAGATGTCTAATTGTCAACATTTTCAGCATTTGCTTCAAAATAAATATACTTTTGTGGCCGTTTTACACGTCATAGAATGATTCCGAAAATGATCACAAAAATTATAACAAAATAATGTGAGTGAAAATTTTGCTTGACACGTTGACTAACCCCAACAAAACGTAAACAAATGGTCATGTTTTGAATATTTGCGCATTTTCTTGCAAACTTTACCATCAAAATTCTTGTCAAAATTTATACATAAATTATCGTTATATTTTTGTGATAATTTTCGGAGTAATTCTGTGACGTGTAAAATGGCTCTTTAAATTACAGTATACCTTTAAAATTTTATTTTAAATTATCGAACATTAAAGGGGGGTCTAAAAAGTTGGAGTAGGGCGCATCGACTAAGGCGACTCGTACACTAAACCCAAACATTTAGTGGTTTTATGGCTTCACACCAATTTATTAACTCCCATTATAATTCAATAGACCGTCACAGCCGGATGTCTTAAACCCGCTTACTGATAACCTACCTGAAAAGACTTTTTCTGGTAAAAGCACACGACCGTCCCTGACACGTGGCATTTGCTAAATTTTATGTAGGGTCGGCTGTAAAGTACTTTAAACGTCAAAGCCATAAACGCACTAAATGTTTGCGTCTAGTTTACAAACGTTAAAACCGTTCGCAACTTTGCAAAATGGTAGCTTTCGTATCCGCAACGGATTCAGGGGAGTTCGACAATCAACCAATCCCCAGTTCTCTTGTCACGCCCCTGCATTCATTGCCACATAACCTTAAACAAATCTATCATAAGGTTGACAAACTTCACTGCAAAAAACAGGGAGTACCAACTCTCCCAATAAACTTTGATGACTGTATATAAAATTTGAAATTTGCAGGGGGTGTTATTTTATATCAAAGACAGCTTTTAAGATGGGATTTCTAGAAATTCATCCCTCAAGGGGGTGAGAAGGGGTGGTAAAGTTTGAATAGGATAAATATATTTCTATTGTAAATGTTTACATGAAACTTGGTATTCATGCCCTTCAACACAAATAATGAAAGACGTATTTCAGCATTTTCCTAAATTCAACCCCAAAGGAGATGACAAAGTTTGTATGAGGAAAATATTTTTACGGCGATTTTTATGTGAAACTTGATAATAATGTTTTTCAACTCAACGAATCGTCTATACGAGTGAAGTTACGGGCGAAAAACTAGTACCTATACATATAATTAAAAAATGACTTGGAAAAATTGAAGGAAACTGACGAATCAAAAATCAGTAATTGATGTTCATAAATATCGTTTAAAACGACTTTTATCAATAAATACATCTTTAATGATGTTAACTTGGCCAGATTCCTCCATGTTGACTTCCCGAGCGTAAGCTACGGAAGTATAGTAATCGAGTTGATCGGACGAATGGCCACTTTTCCTCGACGTTTCATGACCCCTACAGTACGAAAAAAATAGTCTCCCGTTTCCCCCTGTCTGTCTGTATCCACTTTTATTAGAGACGTAACCTCCGAAACTGCTGGACCAATCGTTGTCAAATTTTGTACATGCAGCGTGTTATTGAAAGGTACGTACAAAATAAAGTCGGCAATTGGTCTGAAAGTATGGTTGCTAAAAGTTAAAAAAGTTCAGGTAAAAGTGTTCTTCTTTTAGAGATATAAGTTATTAAAATTTCTGTCCAAATTCGTTGTACGCCTCTGATAAAAAGATCATCTCTCGTTTCTATAGCAACATTTAGTCTTGACAAAAGTTTTATTGTTACAGTTGCTAAGATAAAAAGTAAAAAGGTTGGATAAGGGTTAATTTTCCCCTTATCATTTTGATAACACAAAATAAGTTTTTCAGACTTCTTAGATTTCGGGAAGAACTATCAATTTTGTTGTACGAACCTTTCAGTAACACGCTGTATATTAGAGGTATCATGTAGATGGTTAAATACTAACCAAAATTGTCCTAATCATCCTCCTATAAGTGTGGTCTACGAATCTGCTTTGAGTTTTCCCTAACCTTCCAAATTTTTGCAAAAAAATGCAAACTTGGCCTTTCTTTTTTTTTTTCTCGCATTGTGTATTATCTATATTTATGACGTCATAGCAATTTTTATTTACATGAAGTTACCCCTCTTATTCTAAAACGTGAGAATACGCCCGTCTTTATTTAATAAAAATTATAATAATAATAGTATTCAGAATATCCTGTCGATTGTGACTGTATCAATAATTGTAGTACCCTGTTTTGAGGCGACCAACTCATTCAAATCAAAACAATTTTTACTTTCCGAGCGTAAGCTAATTCTTTTGTTAATTCCAGAGCGTAAGCTAAAGAAATAGACTAATTGAGTTCATCGGACGAATGGCCACTTTTGTGTTTTTTGTCTGGCATTGGTAATGGCCTGTTAGTAGTACCTATGATCTATGTTAATCACGTCATCACAGAATTGTTTATTCATCAAATTAAGATTGATTCCCCCTATTTTCTTGAAAATAGAGAATGCGCCCGGAAATATTTAATAATGATAATTGATAAAATAATAATTGAAATTTGCGTTCCCGTGGCGCAGGGATTGGGGGGTGCTATTGACGCCGGTTCATCCGTTCACCGAAAAGAATCGAGGAATTTTTATGACTTTCTTTGTGTAGTTGGGTCCTCAAGAAACCCCAGACAATTTGTCACGTACTTCAAACAAACATTTTTTATATTTTCTCAAAGAAGGCGGAATTCGTTGGAGTGTACTTCAAGGGTGGGGGAAGTTCTGTCGAAATAACCTTCGACCAATTTCGGGTGTGTGGGTGTAATATATAATACATATTAAACCAGCGATCTAACTTGGCTGATTTACTAGAAGCAGTGAAAATTTCTTTAGTTGTTGGCAACTTAAAGTTACACAGAACGCCTACTTCATCACTGTATAATGACAAAAAACAGTTAAAATTCACTAAGTACGTGTTTCGGTTGTAATTATTGATACTTTTTTTAGGTTGCTTTCTACGAAATCCTGAATGACCTCTGGGTCCGTAATGGTCTTCAAATCAAAGGCCAAGCCATGACGTACATTCAAGGCAACTTCTGCAATTCCATGGTAGACGCAGATTTATATCTTCTGCAGATCGCTTGCACGAGGATGTGCCCGAACGAATTTACGTCGCTTATTATAGACAAGTAAGGTACCCGAACAACTCCAACTTTCCAATGCTAATACCACTTGTTCTAGATTCCATGTAACAGAGTCTTTAAGTTTAGCGCCAGAAAGGGCGCCTCAAAATCCGTACTTGAAGCCAGAACATAATACGCGCATGCTCGAAAGCTTTCTGACGTTCTTAGCCACCTTGGTGACGGTTCGAACCAACATAGGTAAATAAAACTAACCGAATATGAACTGCTTTAATTTTTTGTTTCTTTTTCATAAGGACTTTCCGAAACCGAACTCAACCGCCTCGAAATGGTGACCCTGCTTTGTATGAGCGACAGAACCCACTCTCAGCTGATGGAACTAATGCCGGAACGTTGCGGTACGTCTCAAACTCGAGATTTTGAGACGTTGTTGGCGGAACTGGCCGACTATAGACGACCAGTTCTGGACCCCAATGGGGGTAATTTGCAACAAGGGATGTATTCGGCTAAACCACACGTCTGGGAAAATTTATACAACCCGATTCACGTGTTGCTGAGAGCTGTGCATCGCAGAGATTTCCACACTTCGATGGATCGATACACCGACTAGTACGAAATTCAAACATTGTACTTGAAAATAACTACAAGTCCGTTTTTTTAGCGTGAAAGATAGTAACAAAGTGAAAGCGGGAATAAGCCCTTGGCTTCCTTTCAGAGAACCAACGGGATGCTCTGAAGCCTACGACGATCCACGGTTGATTCTCAAATCCAAAGTTTTTCACGCTGCGGTGTTGGTAATCCTGCAAAAAGCCGTACGCGGACAAATCCCAGAAGACGTAATGGCACTCATCGTTTTCCTATTGGACCAAGCTGTCACCATCAGTGAGGTTCGGGAATCTCACGTAAGTCACTTCTTTGTTTCCAGTCGCTGTTTCTAACACTCAGTGTATTCAGGACCCCAAGCCTTTCTTCCCCCAGAAGCAACTCAACGACATGAACTTCGACAACTGGTTCTCTTCGGATTGCATTTTCGAAAACCTCACCACCGTCATCCACAAAGTGATCCTAACACCCGAACCCGAAGTATCCCCGATGACTTACAGCTCCGACAGCGACATCGAATGGGGCGAGAATTCCGAAGTAGACACCGAAATGACGGACGTCAATCCTGACGGCGGTACCAACATCTTGATGTTGCCGGATACGGGTGGTTGGAACCAGTCCGGTACCGACCTCATGGTATTCGTTCCTCAGGACTCCTCCCCTGCGTACGATACACCCAATCCGGTGTTGGCTCTGCCTCCTTCCACATCCATGGAAGTAGAAACAATGGCGGTGGCCGTGCCTACGATGTCCGTGGTCCCTGCTTACCATTCGCCGACCGAACAACCCGCACTACCCCCGATGGTACAACTGGCCGCTCTCACTGCCGGAAACGAGGTGGCCAGGCAGTGGCCGGAAGGCGCCACTAGTACTGAGTTAGTACCATCGACGTCCAATTGCGCGCCGCACCGGAGACCTTACAGGAGGAGACCGACACTTGAAGGGGGCGTGGCGTCCCCGCCCACTGTCGATTTAAACGAAAGCATTATAACGTTGTTGTTGAAGTTGCATTGTCAATTATCGGGAGTGCCTGACAGTTATAAGCCTGAAGACGAAGAGGAAGGAGCGAGCGAGGGTGGGAGTTTGATTGGTGATGGGCCGTTCTTTATCGGTAGACTGTTGAGGAAGATATCGAGATTGGACGAGAAATGTAAGCAATATATACAAGAGACGCGCATGAGGTTGTGGCCGAGTCAGGAGGAACGGGACGAGGCGAAGAAGCAAAAGGAGAATAGAGAGAAGGAGGAGAGGAGGAGGAGAGCGAAGGAAAGGCAACAGAAATTGATGGCGGAGTTCAAGAGTAAGCAGAAGCTGTTTATGGAGACGGCCATGGAAACGGACGAGAGTGCTTTGAGTAAGTTGTGTTTTCAGAAACCAAGTAGCTTGATTTTAATTAATTTTTTTATCATCAGTTTTAAAGCGAATCAAATTTCGTATTTTGCCAAAATCCGCATACCCAGCGTGTACTTTTTTTTAGATTCAGATGAGGAGTTGTTCGTCAGTAAGCAAGAATATGATTGCGTTATTTGTAACCAAGCCACGCCTAGTACTGAAGAGAAGCCAATGGGATTGGTGGTGTGGATTCAGGCGACTAGCGTGATTGGCCATAGGCGAAGGCACGGGCAGTGTGTGTTGCCCACGTGTGATGACGAAAGGGCGTTACTGAGACGTGATGACACGTTAAGTGCAGAGTTTGATCGGAGATTAGAGGAGCTAAATCGACATTTTGATCCAGTAAGTCTTGGCAGTTAGTGACTTGTTTTTTTTTTACGTTTCGTGTTGTAGAAGTCGTGGTATTTATCAGTGAATGTGGGATGGGACGGTGGTGTCCATGTTCAAACGTGTGGTCACCATCTACATTTAGACTGTTTAAATGCATATTTGCAGTCATTAAGGTCGCAACAACGGCAAGTATCGTGAGTAGTGAAAATTTTTTGTATTGTTGGAAGTAATCGACATTTTAAAACGATGTTCTTTTTCTAGGGGTGAATATTTCTGCCCACTTTGTAGGCAGCTAGCGAATTCAGTGTTGCCGCTGGCACCACAATTGGGTGATTGCGCTCAAATGGTCAGATCGAATCCTTCTAGTATGTCACAGATTCTAGACGAACTTAGAGACTTCTTGGAAGAAAACGATCAGAAACCTGTAAGTGACAACTTTAATATAATGGCAACTTTTAATTCCGAATGTTTCACAGAGTAATTCGAGTATGGCAGAAGCTATAGGTAAAATAATGGAAGTGATGACTAGTAGTACCCAATTAAAGCCGATGTTAAGATCAAAGAGCGACAAACCGATTCCTCAAAGTTTATTCCTATTCGTAACTTCCATAGCTAGAACTAATTTAGAAACCGAATTAAGCCAGAGAGGGGGTACGTTGGTGACGTCCAGCGAACCCCCGAATCCATTCTTACCTAAACGAGATTGTATAGGTTGGTACTGCTCGTACTTAACTCTATGGTCTCTAATGTGTGAACGTTTCAGTTCCTTTACTTCATGTACTCTCTGTTCATGCTCGGGTAGCTAGAGTTCTAGCACGGTGGCCTGCTTGGATGACGTTCCAGCAACTGTGCGGACTACCGCCGAAACCTCCTAGTGACACCGCTTTGGCTCCAATAGAGAACGAAGTGCCGTTATTACTCAAAGATCCAGTAGCTCTCTTGTTGCAGTTCATCTTACTGTTACCTCTGCATTTGGATCAAAGTAGGTTTGACCTAAAATCATAGAAAAACGTAGTTAAACTTTTGTTCGTCCAGATTATTTCATCACCACCGTTCAGATGGTTTACAACTTGCTGTACTACCAGGTCGTAGCGCAGATCTCGTGCGGTCTGACCGGAGCGGAGAGAGCCAGAGCCACGACAGGTGCTAACGAAGGGAAGATCTGTACGCTTATGGACGCTCTAGCGCTTATTAATAAATGTCTAGGCAATACAGCTCTGTACATGGAGGACGACGAAGGGTGCAGCGAAAAACCTCAAGTGAATATGGTTGCCTTAGAACTGCAGGTACGTAGTAAACCCAGTAACTGACGACTGATTTGTTTAACTTTTGTGATTTTCAGGTGCAAAAGTTGTGCTTGCCGTACCTTCGTATAGCAGCACTACTGAAGTACCATATTTATCAGCAACCTTTGCCCGATATTCGTACGCCTCAGACGGAATTCGTTTGCTTAGTACATTACTTAGAATTAGTAACAGAACAAATAGACTGGGAATGCTTTAACGCTGCAGCAGCTTTAAATTGGCCGGCGGAAACGCAGATGTATACGGCGTCGCCACAGTCGTGGTGTAATCAGTATGTCGTCTTCGTGGATAAAAGTCAGATCGCGGCTAGGTCGTTTTTGGTGGATCAACACATAACGTGGCATCCACCGCGACTGTTGCAACTGCCTAGGGAATATGAAAGGATATTCACGGTGAGTAGTGTTAATGTCAAGTTTTAAAATTTATTGAGTGGACAATGGTCACAAGTTGGGATCAGTGCGACTGTGGGGGTGGACCAGCATATACGTTAAACACTCTATACCTATTTTTGTTGTAACAGTCTGTATGTATGAATTCAAGAATATTTGATAATGAAATCGAGTGCTACAAAGGGGCAGGTGATATTAATTTAAAAAATTGATATCATATTTTGTCAGTTCTTTTTTTCGACCAGATGGTATAAAATTAAAACATTGAATTAATTAAGGTTTACAAAGTATAGTGTCCGTCGTTTACAAAGTATGGTGTACACACTGCTTATATAAAATTTTAGAAAATATGGGTGGCAGGGTAAAAATTGAAAATCCACAAGTATAAAAACATGTTATTTTATTACATTCACTATGGTAGATTTTAAGGTGACGTCATCACATTGTTAGCGTGGGTGATTAAACAAATTTTGGTTTTACGATAATCTTACAAAGCTTACAAGTTTTCAGAGCATTCGGTTTTACAACTTCGAAGTTAAATTGTAAAATGTTGTTATACAATTTTAATTTTTTCCCCAAAAATCTGGATGTCTAGGGTGAAAACTCGACACGGTTTCATGACTCACACGTGCACGAATATGCAATCCTATAAAATTAAATGTATATGATACCAAAAAAAAGGCGACAAATTAGTAGTTAGTATGTAAAATGGTACGTTTCACCCCACATTTTGTTTTTTTAATTGATTATAAAGTGCTTTATCATTTTTTTAAGATAACAGGCGAATTTTGTATTTGTAAAAATTTTAAAGTCAGCTGTTTCTATATGGATGCGCTGGAATCTGGCCAAAATATTCAGAAATCGATCTTTTAAAAAAATGATCTTAAAAAATGCATCAAAAAACCTGTACGACAAAAATTGACTTAACTTCAACGTCAAAATTAGTCCTTGTTTGCTTAAAAAAATGTTACAGTACCTTAAAGTAGATAAAACATATTTAAAAATAGCTTAAATAGATGAAAAAAATGTGGGGTGAAACGTACCATTTTACTTTCTACTGATCTCGATTTAGAAATTTCGTCTGAAATGTTCGATAATCCAAACCGAGTCCTTCAGATGAGGATTGGATTTGAAATAACAAACAATGCTTTTAGAACCACGAAAATTTATATTTGGTAAATATAAATTAAAGAATCTTAGCCCCGCCCACCCACCCTTTCTTTCATTTTTACTTCCCGAGCGTAAGCGTCAAATTTTGTATTTATATTAGGTATATCATGTAGATGGTAAAACGCTAACCAAAATTTGTCTAATCATCCCCACCACTAAAGTCATGACGTCAATTCAAAATTGTACATAGTAAATGGGTTTTAAATTGTATCAACAAACATAGTCTTACACATTTAGTTTATGACACCGAATTAAGATTTTACCCGAAACGTCCAGATTTTTGTAAAAAAAATCAAAATTAGGAAACAACATTTTGACATTTAATTTGGAATCTGCAAAACCGAATGCTTTGAAATCTTGCAAATGGTTTACAGTTATGATAAGCATGATAAGTTTTTATTCAAAATATATTTACTTGTCCCCTCCAAAAAATTGATAACGTCACCTCAAAATTTTGCTGAATAAATCCTATCTTAAATGTGTAAAGAATGATGAGTCTATACTTGTGATTTATCACTGCATTAATATTTTTTAGATTTGCTTATACGGGGTGTCTGAAAAAAATTAATGATTGAGTCAATTAATTTTATTGATTTAATCAAGAATTGCAAAACTGAATAGTTTGAAATCTTCAGACGTATTTGTCTTAAATTACAAGTACTACACAGGGTGTTCCCTTTATCTCTTCATGCCTGACAATTTTTGCAAAAGCAACATTCAAAAATCCACAACTTTTTAATATATAATCTTAAAAATGGGATGAAATGTTAAAAAAAGTAAAAAACACCTGTACGCAAAAGTTGACTTTTGTTATTTTATAAAAAAATTAAAATAAAAAAAACGTCAACGTCACAATTGGTGTCTGTTTGCTTTAAAAAAATGTTACAGTACCTTAAAATAGAATAAAAAATAGATAAAAAATTCACCAAAATTTATATTTTTGGTAAATATAAATTAAAGCACACTTTATGGCAAAACTAAAATGTCTATTGCTTGCTTGTAAAAGACTCAGTAAGGAAAAGTTAACTTAGTTACGCCCACCCACCCCTTCTCTCATTTTTTCTTCTGAAATAAGACATGAATCTTACAGCGAATAGTATAACGAAAAATTATTATTAGACCTTTTTGTAACAGCCTATATTTAACAAAATTAACCCCGCCCACCTCCCCGCCTTCATTTAAGGGTTCATTTTATCCAGTCCTGATGAAGGATGGATCTCATACTGAAATAAAATCGTTAGAGTGAGAACAGCACGGGTGGGCGGGGCTAGTACTTACTAAGACAGGACTGACTTCGGTAAATGAGTTACTTAGAAAATAAAGTGTGGGTGGGCGGGGCTAAGATAAGACTGACTGTGGAAAATTGCATACCCTCTAAGAAAATTGATTAAAGATTTACCAGGTTTACGATAACCTTTAAACGTTTGCAAAATTTCAGAGCATTTGATTTTTTTTTCAAATATTTTAATGTCTAGGATACAAACTCAACAGGGATTCATAAACCACATATGCAAGTGTATCTTTTTTTATAAAATTTAAATAATATTTACTACTGTAAATTTTGGAGATGACGCCAACAGATTGTTGGTCGGGATGATTAGCCAGATTTTGATTAACATTTTACCGTATACCGATATTCGTAATACACATAGAATTTGACAATTGGTTCAGTAGTTTCGGAGATAATCTGTCCAATAAAAATCCGGACAGACGGCAGATAAACAGACGAACGGACGGAAACGGGAGACCTATTGTTTCGTAGAAAACAAAACAAAATTATTCTAAAACAGAAACAGAATTAAATATTCATTGTTTACTGATTTCGTAATTTCGTCAATTCTCTACAATTTCATTAACTGACTCGATATGGTCATTTTGAATCGTTTTCGACAATCCGCCAGAAACAGAAGACTCACCTAAAAATTTATTACACCTTTCGTCCATAGTTTACTGCAAATTTCGCCAGTTTTCTAAAATTACCTTGATTTTAGAAATGCGTGCCTTCATCAAGTCTCGAAACGCAAATTCAACTATGTTAATTAAATGTTTGAACATTAATCTTACTCGTGTTTTCATATTATCATAACCGGACGGTGACCAAGGAATCTTTTTATTATTCTCAAGTAATAAACTAATAAACAATACACCAAAAAAGTTTATTAATGTTCGCACTACGTGTTGACCTCTGACATTTTTCATACCGCGACGCACAAAAAGATCTGAAATGGCTGAACTTCGCCTAAAAAAAATTAATTTACCTGAATTTTGTTGGAAAATAATGATAGAACCGCCAGATCGTGTAATAAATTAATTAAAAATTCAAATTGTTTTTTAAAATGTTTAAAAACTCAAATTATGGACGAACAATACACCTCAACACGCCCCAGACGAGCCGTCACTCTGCCCTAGTTGAAGCTTTAATTTTGAATGTCAGTTTAAAAACAAGAATAGAGTGTTCAACTCGGATGCTAGTCTCATGCCCGCTTATCTATAAAAAGTATAGAGGAACAAAAATGTCTTATGTTTGTTTTTTTTTTTTTGCAGTACTACCATAAGCGGCCGTGTAGTCAGTGCCAGTCGGTGCCGCAGGAAACTGCAATCTGCCTGATGTGTGGCACTATAGTCTGTCTAAAGCAAGGCTGCTGCAAGCAGCAGAACATTTGTGAGGCTACTGCGCATGCGTCGGAGTGCGGTGCAGGCACTGGAGTTTTTCTGGTAGTGACATCAACATACATCATTGTCATCCGAGGGCGCAAAGCGTGTTTATGGGGTTCGTTGTACCTAGACGAATTTGAGGAGGAAGATAGAGATTTAAAGTGAGTGTTTGAATCGTTGAGTTGACGTTTTGACGACTTTTTTCTTTGTTTGCAGACGCGGTAAGCCTTTGTATTTGAGCAAAGAGAGATATCAGTTGTTGGAACAGCAGTGGTTAGCTCACCGCTTTGATCACATAGAGAAGACTTGGATTCAACATAGTAATGCGTTGTAATTTTCGCCGATTTACATCTGAAATATGTATTTTTTAGACGTTTTAATCAGAGAATTGTTAAAACGTTACAATAAATGAATTGTTATAAAATCTTACAGACCGCATTCTCTCTTTAAGTGTTATTTACGTCACTGTATGTATATTTTCATTGTGTTTTTACTTTATTCTAGTCTATTGTAGGTTGACTATACAGAACTAACACAGGGCCTAAAATATATTCAAATTGTGCTAGCATAAATTATACACATAACGGATGATTGTTTATATGAATCGATTTTTTTATTTTGTTAGGTGTAAACATTTATTGGTAGGATTTTTGATTTGACTTATGGGAAAGTTTTCAGCAGACGTTGACAGGCAAGAACAATAATTTACTATTACGTATGTATAACTGTATATAATTTGCAATAGTATTATTCACACATGAATACTGTGAAGTTTAGTGTGGAGATACTGTAATGGCTTGTGATAATCATTTAGTTTTAGATTAATAATGATGTGGGCACAGTTCAATACGTCCATATCAGTGTCTTCATATACATTGTGAATTTGTTCATAAATACGTTAGTTATTTATTGTAAAAGTATGATTGAACATATAGTTTTAACGTGAAACGGCAGTGTTTTACCTAGCTCATCTACAAGATTTTTTTTTTGAGATTTGCTGTAAATGATAAATAAATAACGTTGTACATTGTACAAATTTATTTTTTTACCTTTATACCCTCTATATCCCGTTGAAAAATTAATATTGTGATAATCCAAACATCCCGCCTTTGATTGACACGTGAAAAAAAAATTAAAGCCCGCGAAATTATGCTAATTTCATTCTCTAGCACAGCAAAGTTACCCATAGGAGGTGTTATAGCACGAGCGGAGTTTGGGGCTCCAGGTCGTGGCTGTTCTTCTACCCACGACGGTAATTATATCTAACGCAAGCACTACCGTCCAGCACAAAGAGACGCGCCTCTCTACCCAGGCCGTTAGGGTCGTGAACTCGTGGTTGGAGCTAACAGCGTCACGTCATCTCGACCGCTCCCCTGACTTCTATACAAAACCTACATCCTTTGTGCAGATGGCGCGATAAATCCCACCAGCTCGACTAGAAACCGCGCACTCCGCTTCTGCCACGTATTTCGGTGTGATCTAACCTCAATTCCGTTTTAAATGTTTACTTTCACTGCATCTTATGCATCCAGAAACTTATTCATAACTTTGTAGACAAAGGGTGTTATCCTGACTAAGTGAATTTCATGAAATCTCCTAGTAAGTGTTTATCTAAACAAATTCCTGATCGTTAAATTGTGTTAGAACTAGTTAACGATTAAACTCCTAACATGAACTGTGAATTTACAAACACTAAAACAAATTTACCACACGTGTTAGCGTCGGTCAAAAATTAGCATTTTTCCGATTAGACAGCCGCAAGAATTAGCTGCGCGTGTTGGGAAAAAACTGTGGCGTCGTCGTTACAATTATTAATTCCTCCCTTTTATTAACTACTAAGCCAATTAACTTAACCTACTCACCGCGTCCTTTCACCATGCTTTCACACACAAAACCAAACCAAATAAAGCCAACTTCTCGCTATCAAGCCGCGCTCTACTGCCAACCCTCTAACTAAAATTTCAAGCAGAACTACACACTATCCAAAAGCGCTAACATGCACATGGTTGCCTATGTTTAACGATTTGTTTGATTGAATTTTTTTTTAAACGATGGGCTGCCGTTAATAGAAGAGGTCTAGTCGCTGGTCGGCGAGGGTGTACATTAACTTCATTTAGGCATCTTCTAATTGTTTCCAGGCTTACTTGCATAATATTTACCCGTGCAAGTTTCATTTGAAGATACTTGTGTAACGGTAACCGTTTTAGCTGACGCCGGTAGTTCCCCGAACTCCGAGATGGTGGTGATGACATCACCGCGTTGGACGACGGTGGAGGGGAATGGAAGGATGTCAGTACCACTTCGGACACGAATTGAGCTTGTTGCTATTCTTTTATATTTTTAATAAATTGAATAAAACACCTTTCTGGCTTATAAAGCAGCGGTGGGATAGCCTTCCGCTTTATCTAAAGTATCTGGTGCGTTAAGTGTCAAAGTTTGGTTAGTGTAAAAATACGATTATTAGTTTGTGCGTGTTTGTGCTACATTGGGCCGCTAGTACGCAGAAAAACGAAACCGGCGAAGATGGCATTCCAATAGCTCGCATAGAGAAGACGCCGAAAATACTGCCGGACTCCAGAAGTTGGAAACGATGATAGAGAATTTATTGCGACGTAATTCCACAAGCAGTGAACCCAATCGAACGCTGGTGAGAATGACGTTGTTACCGGACAGTGCTATTACGAGTTAGAACTCAATCATATGAACGACAGGAAAAATTTGTCAATCTAGACTTGGGCAGAACTCGCTCTCGCCAGCCGAAAAGGGCAAAATTAATGAAACAAGAGTACATCGTGAATCGAATTCCCCAACATAAAAATACATAAAACACATGTTAAATATGGTCCAAAACACAAAATATCGTTCGGTACGCACGTCGCTTTGAGAGGAGCGTCCGAGTAAATACGTTCCAAAATTGAAGTCATAGAGCACATTAAATATAACACAAAATCAGCATAAAATCCCCTTTCCTCTTTCGAATCCACCACGACATTTATTTCGCTGAACATTTCCAAAGCGATTCAAATTTTTAAAAATTAAATCTTGAATAATGCCAATTACTGCGTTAGGATTACAAATGGAAATTTGGTTAATTTAAATAATAATTTAAGAAGGACCATCCATCCACTGAGACATTTCACAATTTAGAGTATTATAAAATAATGCATCGAAACATTTCTGGTATAATACTGATTTTTTTTTGTTGTCATACAAGAAATAAAAATGTATAATTTAACTTGAACCGGGATAGTACAGTGTACTCGAGTTATATCTAAAGTGTACGTATGTTTTTACGTAAATATTACACTGTATCACGCTTCTTAACTTCTCACTCGAGACTGATGACAGTTCACTTACGGTATTTAAACTGATCTAAACCTGGACCCATTTTGAGAGAAAGGACCTCCGTTAGTCAAATTCATATCTTCTTGGAAAACGGGAGGGCTTTTAAATTTTTTAACAGGTTTAAGAGGAGTAATACATATTTTTGCGGCTTGAATTCGAACAGTGTTTGCGAGACCAGCATGTGATGTGAAGCTTTCGGTCCACGCATTTTGATGTAATGAATAACTTAAAATACAAATAACACATGATTTAAGATCTTGTAATTTTGTTGTTTGATATTGATGATAGAGTGTGGCATAATTTAACATCATGTAAATTCTTTGTTGGTTGAAATTCTTGACAGAGCGTAGCGTAGGTGATTAATTTCAGTAGGTAATTTTAATACTCAATGAATGATCGTTATAAATTCGAAAGACACAGAATTCGAATTTAATCGAAATAAAGAAGCACAAAACTGCGTAGCTAAAGCAGAATTTTTGGGAATAAAAATGTGTGTCATCTTTTGTGTTTGTTTTAGGGACACTTTTCTAATTTTAGGGTTCACCACTTCGCATTTGAACACAGTCCTCCATAAAAAAACATAGGTTCCACTTTTGTTGACGATCACAGTTCAATGGTCAACGACATCCGATCCACAAACCCCTTGATTCTTTCGGACAAGAAACCTAAAAGCATAGACAAGCGTTGTAAATCGTCACCATTATACTCCTGAGCAGTTTATTAGGGGGCAAAGACTATTAACAAGAATATTTTGTTGATCAATTTTGGTAACAAAATGGTTTTTGACAAAACATTTGGGGTAAATTAACCGCGGTGCGCACACGACCAACACGCGTTTTAGTCACTCAGCCTACTGAAAAATGTCTCTACTAGACATTCTTGTGGATTGATTGACGTTACGTGACCCCCCATTGTTTGTAATCGTATTTATAAACAAAATAAAAACTAGTTATATTATTGGCAAATATAGAACCTCTTGAATATTACTTCATTAAACAAAACAAACTGTAGAAAAATATTTTACTTAATCCTAAATGATCCAATATTGTAAGGATTATATCACAATACAAATATTTTGTACACTAAAATTAACCAACGCGTAATCGTTCCTTTGTGTCTTGAGGAAAAATAGGCTGTAAATGCTTCGTGAAATTATAAGTGAAAATTCTGGGGGTAATAAATCCGCCGAAGTCCTTAGTTCCCTTATGAAAGACTCCAACTCCTCTTAACGGTACCGGTATTGCTGATACTAAAGGTTGAGCATCAAAGAACGGTACCGTCGTTTGACCAGCATCTTTGTCGTAACCAGTATTCACAAACTTTACATATTTATTCGTTGTAAACTTATCCGAAGGTAAATCAGAGCGAATAGGTATATCGACCCTATCAAGTATTAATTCTTTTGCAAATCTAAAAATAATGATTAAATATGTATTAACTCGATTTGATTTAAAATTACTTGTGTTTGCGACGAATATCAGGATCATCTTCTAAAACACTAAACGCGTTTCTAAGTTTACCTGATGTGAAATTGAATGGAGTTGCTTGAACCTGCAAATGTAGACGCGCACCGACTTTCCGAAACGCAACTCCTGTCACGATACTTCCTTCTTTAACCATAATGTCGGCTAAATCGAAATCTCTTTCCTCCCACTTAAGGGTATAGTAGTCTACATCAGGACGGTAAACGCTGTTAGTGACTTTATAATCTTCAACAGGGACCCACCGAAGGGTGTCAAGATCAATCTGTCCATACGGAAGAAGTGTGCCTTCTTGTATTTGCAAATGAATGACTTGGCGGTTTTTGACAAAGCGCAAACCAGTCACAACTCTACAAACTTAGGTTTTATAAATTCAATTTAGTATGGTTCCGCAACGTACTTATTGTCGGTTTTATTTGACTCAGTCAAACGCATGTTGATGTACCTTTCTGAAAAGAATTTTGGTCCTTCTTCACATAGACAGTAACAATAGGAGCATTTATAGACCAACCAGTTTCGGTAAGTTTCCAAGCCAGTTGTTCTAGATCTGCTGCAAGTTTTGCTTCTTCCAAAATGTCTTCCGTTTCCGAATTTGACGTAATCGTATCTTCTGTTGGTTTTAAACATGCCCTAGACACTCATAATTATTGGCAGTAGTATTAACGGAATGGACTTACTTCGGAACGACAAACCTCCATCGAGGAATCGATGTAGTGACAATTGATGATTTTTGGGCAGGTTGTTTGATGCTTACACCACTTATTATCATGACACTGATACTTTGTTGTATAAGTAAAAACGTCGCATTCCTCACTGCATCTTTCGTTTGGATCTAAATTTACTTTGTTTAAAATGATTCCGTGGAGGAAATTTGTAACCTCGATGTAAGTTTCGTCTAGAACAAAAATTAGAATAACCATATTGTTCGAAACATGTTTTGAATAAGGATGTCCGGAAACACCTACTTTAAAATAATGTAGTATAGTAACTTCAGACAAGATGTATCACCCTTAGTTATTTTTTGTAAGAATTTTAAATCGATATTCCGGTGTGTTTGTAATAATAAAACTTTCATTGCGGTACAAATATTTTCAGTATCAATATACACACGTCTAGAAACATCTATCACAACGTCCTAACAGCATTCATTTTATACCCAAAATAATATTGCATTTCTGGAAATGATAGATATACTTCATTGTGCATAAATTATTTCTAATTTGCTCGGTATGTACCACAAAAGTAGTTTCCAATAATCTTTAAATAACTTTATTCTCTTTGTCTTTTATCTACACTTTCTTCCAAGAAGTCAAACGAAACACATTGCTTATCAAATATGAACAGAAGCAGCCCCAAGAACTTTCTCCAGCCACTGTCGTCATGTGGTCGAAGAACGCGCTGTTGAGTTTTCCCCGAATTTCCGCCCAAGTGTCTGATAGTTCTTATCGTTTAAGTACGTTATCTTTGACCTAGTTACTCGTAGTTCTGCGTGTGCGCAATATTCTGCCCTCGTAGTGCTGCGGCCGACTCTGTGTTGATATGGAATTGCTACGACACATCAACAAACCACCCAATCAGATTCTCCTGTTTGGGTTGTATTCAGCCCCTAGGAGAGTCTGTCCTCTAAGGCCTTGCCCACTTTTTGACGGTGCATTCAACCTTAATTTAGCCGAGTTACGTCTCGTATAAGTTGTATCACTATCTTATCAATAGATTACCCAAGGGGCACCTCGCATTCTAAACCCTTCTCACCTTCTAAATCAGCTTAATCGGCCCTTCAAATGTCGGGGACCTGAGGTTCGTCAATATTTACAACGAGACGGAAATTGATTTACTTAACTCTTATACAACAATATACTCCTATACGTGTGGTGTACGAGACCGCTTTGAGTTTTTTCCATAACTGTCCAAATTTTCGCAAAAACATAATGAACGATACCATACCAGTTTACCATTAACGTAAGACATCCCGATCGTGGTGTAGTCGATAAGAGTACGTAATTCGGATCGGAGGTGCCGGGTTCGATTCCAAACTTTTTTACTTCTCGAACGTAGACGAAGGAAGTATTGTAATCGAGTCCGTTTCCCGTTTCCGTCTGTCTGTCCTGTCTGTCCGTCTGTCTGCCGTCCCGAATTTTTGTTAGACAAATAATCTCCGAAAGGACTGGGCCGATTGTTGTCAAATTTTGTATTTATATTAGGAAAATCATGTAGATGCTAAAACGCTAACCAAAATTTGTCTAATCATCCCCATCACCAAGGTCAATTCAAAATTGTTTTAAATTGTATCTACAGATGTAGTTTATGACTCCCTGTTGAGTTTTTACCCAAAACGTCCAGATTTTTGGAAAATAAAAATTATAAAACAACATTTTTCAGTTTAATTTTGAATCTGCCAAACTAAGTGCTTTGAAATCTTGTTTTAAATTTATGGTAAGTATAAGACATTTTTAATCAAAATATATTTGCTTATCCCCTTTAAAACATTGATGACGTCATCTCAAAATTTTGCCGGATTAATCCTATCTAAAATGTGCAAAATATGATCAGTGTGTGATTGATCACTGCATTCATGTATTTTAAATTTATTTTATTGATTCAATCAGGAACTGCAGACCCGAATCCTCTGAAATCTTGGAGATGTTTTAAAGTTATCATAAGCATGGTAAATTTTTGATCAATATGTATTTGTTATCCCCCCAAAAAAATTGATGACGTCAACGTAAAATATTGCTGAATAATCCTATTTTAATTAAATGTGCAGAATATGACGAGTCTATATTTGTGATTTATTTTCAATATATAATTAATATTTTTTAAATTTGCTTATGCATTGTGTCTCAGAAAAATTAACGACTGAGTTGTTAACAAATAAATATGGAGTTTAACACCTTTTAAATTTAACAAGTTTTTACAAGTTTAATTAAAAAATCAGTCTTATCTTAGTAAATGCTAGCCCCGTCCACCCGCCCACTATTTTCTCAGAGGGTATGGCGTTTCCCAAAATCAGTCTTATCTGACAAAGTACTAGCCCCGCCCACTCGCCCCTATTTTCTCAAAGGATGTGTCATTTGCCAAAATAGACTTATCTTAGCAAGTACTAGCAAATACTAGCCCTCTGAGAAAATAAAGGGCGTGTGGGCGGGGGTCGTACTTACTAATATAAGACTTATTTCATCAAATGACATATTCTCTGGGAAAAAGGGGAGGCGGGTGGACGGGCCTAGTATTTCTTAGGATAAAACTATTTTCCCCCTATTAATCTTGTAAAAATTCCTCAAAATATTGCTGAATATGTACTATCTTAAATGCGCAAAATATGATGATTCTACACTTGTAATTTATTTTTAATATACATTTAAGATTTTTTAAATTTGCTTATACAGAGTGTTTCAAAAGAATTAATGACTGAGTTGCTAAAAAATAAATATCCAATCAGATTTAGAAATTTAACTCGTTACTATGGAAATATGCAATTTAACACCTTTTAAATGCAACTAGTTTTCACAAATTTAATAGGGGCAAAATCAGTCTTATTTTAGCAAGTGCTAGCCCCGCCCACCGCCCCCTATTTTCTCAGAGTCATTTGTCAAAATAAGTATTACCTTTGCAAGTATTAGCCCCGCGCACCCACCCTCTATTTTCTCAAAGGGTATGGCATCTGCCAAAATTAATCTTATCTGAGAAAGTACTAACCCCGTCCACCCGTCCCTATTTTTCCAAAGGATATGCCGTTTGCCAAAATCAGTTTTATCTAAGAAAGTACTAGCCCCGCCCACCCACCCCTATTTTCTCATAGGATATGTCATTTGCCAAAATAAGACTTATCTTAACAGGTACTAGCAAGTACTACCCTCTGAGAAAATAAGGGCGCGTGGGCAGGGTTAGTACCTTCTAGCATAAGTCTTCTTTTGGGTTGGCGGGGCTTGTACTTGATAAGATAAGACTGATTTTGGCAAATAACATACATAAAGGTTATTTTTTATAATTATTCATAGAAGCGGAATTTGTTGTAGCCTTAGACCAATTTTTTAATTTAGAGGCACTTTTTCAAACTTGGGGTTTACCACTTTGCATTTAAACGCATGTTGCTTTAACAAAAAACAACGTAGGGTTCCATTTTGTTAACGACCGCAGTTCAAGGTGAAATTTTGAAATTTTCGCGGGTTTTAAAAGGTAACAACATCTTGCTATTGTGCAAAAGGCATGTAGAAATAACAAGCAAAAGTAAATCTATATATATATATATAAATCAATTGCTGTTCGTCAGCCTCGCTAAAACTCGAGAACGGCTGAACGCATTTATCTTATCTTGCTTTTGAAATGTCCGTGGAGGTCTAGGGAATGTTTAAAAGGTGAGAAAAATTCGAATAATTGCCGGTAAAACCCTAAAAACAGCACTTTTCTTCTTGACAACCAAGTGACAATCTTTTATTTCTAAAAAGACAAAAGACATCAAATGTTTCACAGCTCAGAACGTATTATATTGGAAAATAGAATTTCTGTTTTTAGTATTTTTGTTTCTCACCGTTTAAACCTTCTCTGAATTTCCATAAATATTTCAAGACCAAACTGTCAGCTAAAAGATAAAAAAATTCTAAAAATTTTGCATGGGAATCGCCACTTCGAATTAATTTGAATAGTTGGCGTTCCTGACGGACCTGTCGTCTAACTGACGTGTCATACAAAACTAATTCTTCCGTGCGATTGTGAAAAGTATATTGCATTTCAAGTCGTTCTTTGTTTTTTCATAAAAAAACGTCGTTTATTTTAAGAAAAGTCTTGGTTAAAGTGAATTTAGTTACACATTGCGAAAGTGTCTTATTAATTTTGATCTGCCATTCTATTTACCTATAGTCACTTTGTTGGTTTCGACAAAACCTCAAACTTTACCGTTATTCGAGGATTTAATTTGAAGTTTTTAATATTTTAAAATTGTCAAAACAAAATTTACAGATTTGATTGACTGTGAAAATAATTCTGTGTCGTTTTATGAAGTTCATTACAATGCCGAAAAGACGACAAGTTGACATAGGTCCACGAAGTCAATCCGCAATAAATTATTTCATGGGTAATTCGGATATGGATGTTGATCAGCGTTGTGCTCATAATCAACATAATCAAACATTGAAGCGAGACATTGGGTGGTATGAATAAAACTGAATAGATACTCATATTCGAAGTACGAAGTACCTACTTCATTATTACTCTTATATACCTGAGCATCTACTCTATGTACTGATTACCTACTTGAAAACATTGCATCTCCCCGGACACAAATTGAACATCTACATATGCGTTTTGTGAGCATTTAATCTAAAAATGAGCATCGGCGTGGCAAATGACTGAGCTGTCTGTAAAGCAGCTTAGAAAACGAGTAGGATCGTTGTAAGAGTGAATTTTGACTAAACATGGATACTTTCATGAACGTGGAACGTCGTCAAAAGGTGCATTCAGTTTGAAAAACACATTAGGAGCGGGAATATCGAAACTTTTTCAGGTAATTGACTTTTATTTATGCATAAATTGTGCAGTGCGTTTTTTCTAACAGAGAGATTCCCATCTCAAGGTGCCTACCCCATACTAACTTATATTTTGGTGACTCGAGTTTTGCCTTGATGGACACTGTCACTGTTTTCCTTTTTTGTTATATCGAGATGCTACTTGAGCATCATTTGTTACGTACTGAAGAATTAGCATTATATAGACAAACTAGAAATATTTTGATTTGATATTCGAATAGATACTTCGTATTTCGAGTATGAGCATCTACTAAGTTTTATTTATATCAACCATTGTCAAAAAATTGATCGACCGTTGTTTCCACAGAACTTCCTTCGCACCAAAAGTATAATGAAACACATTCAGCATTTTCAAGTTGAGTCTTTTCTTCACACAATTTTGTGATGACCTAATCAACATTTACGATCAACACGTATACCACCTTGGATTGGTGCAGTGTAATACTAAAAATAACTGTATTGTATTCCCAAAATTATCTGCGAAAATCGAGTAAGCCGTTCCATCAATTTTTTGGGGGGAGTAAATAACTATTCTTAACAATTTACCATGCTTACAATAATTTTAAAACGTCTGCAAGATCTCAAAGTATTCATTTCTGCAACTTGAGTTATTCTCTAAAATAAATTGACTGATCCGTACATTTTTTTGAGTCACTGTAAAAGCAAATCTAAAAAATATGAATGCAATAATAAATTACGAAAATATACTGATGATATTTTGCACATTTTAGATAGGATTTATTCGGCAAAGTCTTGAGATGACGTCATCAAGTTTTTGGGCTTGATAATCAGATATATTTTGATTAAAAACCTACCATGTCAAACACTAACTTCAAAACGTCTGCAATATTTCAAAATTCAGTTTTGCAATTCTTGATTCAATCAATAAAATAAATTGACTCGGTGATTAATTTTTTTGAGATACCCCCTATAAGCAAAACTAAAAAATATTAATGGAATGATAAATCACAAGTATAGTCTCATCCTATTTTGGACATTTTAGATAGGATTCATTTGTCAAAATTTTGGGCTGATGCCATCAATTTTTTGGAGGGAATAAGTGAATATATTTTGAATAAAAATTTATTATGCTTATCATATGTTTAAAACATCTGCAAGATTTCAACGCATTCGGTTTTGCAGATTCAAAATTAAATTGTAGGTGAAACGAAGTTCACAGGGTCAGCTAGTAATAAATAAATAAATCGCTCCAGCTAAAAAGGGTGCTTTAATGTGACTCCAAAACACAAATTTAGAAAAAATATTTACTAAAGTTAATTCATATATTCATATTCATGTATGGTTACCACGATTTCAAACCGATTCATTAGAGCTTTTCAAATACAGTGAGAGTAATACAAAACATAATGAAATGCAACAATTTTGGTTAATGCTTCAAATGAAAATCTAGACTTGGATATTTTGACTTTAGTAAAACCCGTTATCTGTTTTATTTCCATCAAAAGTGTTAGAGAAACCCGTTTTGAATATAATTAATTTGTCAGCTTTATTAAGAACTAACCATTTTCTTTTGCATCGGTAAATTTTTTTAAAGTTTGATATCATGTGTGAAACAAACTCTCAGTAATGAGGTGCTATTTAAAATCTTGTTTGTCTTACTTTTGACATTTCATGTCACTGCACGTTACTATTATTGTGTTCGTTTAATTTCAGAAACATAATTAAGTTACTCATTTAAATCGGTCAAGAAAATGCCTTATTCGTTAACGGTTTTAGCAATTAAGCGTAAGTAATTAAAAAAATAGAAGTATATTCTTAAAACACAAATCATATTGAAGTTCAGATTATATTTTTGCATTAACTTTTTATTATTATTTTTTTTTGATTACGTTATCATATTTCTGGAAAAGATGAGTAGATAATTTTTTATTGGTGTTTCGTAATTACAACTCAAGCTTTTTGTATCTCACCTAACTATCCGTGGATGTGTTATCTAGGTTCTAATAGTTTTAACACAATTAAAAAATTTCATTTTACAGATTTTTACGATAACCAGTATGTGCAAGATTAAAAACATAGATAGAATATGAAACACAAACAAAGGAGTATTTTGCAATATAAATTTCAAGCACGATTTACTTATCAAAATTTTAAATAACACCTCCAAATTATCAGTGGCGTTAAACAGACAGAAATTTTGTTTTGTGTTTTATATGACAGTCGATAACAGACAGAACAAACGGAAACGGGAAACAGATATTTTGTGTTATGTAAATGTGAAATGACGCTGGGCTTTCTTCAAAGTGACGCTATTTTTACTTAACGCTCGAGAAATAATCTATTAAGTAGTATACTGTTACGATTGACGCTGCGAATAATAAATCGGGCGTTGGTGAAACTCAAATATTTATTTCTTTAGCTCGAATTACAACACTATCTATTGCAACGAATATGTACAGAAATTAATCCGGCGCTCTTGACTGTCTTCACTGACTGAATGAATCCATTACCTACGGTCGCCTCTATTTAAACCCATAGTCTCTGATCGAGATCCTTCACGAACATCCATCGCGACTCCGCTTCGAGACTCCCCTGGACGCCGCTTCGAGACGCTCCAGACCTGTCTTTATGCGCCCGCCTCTCGGCCGTCAACAGCGATGATTCACCCATCAGCGCCGTGCGTACGTCCAGAAGGCTCTCGACCGCCATAGGCGTCGTACTGGGGCGGCGTAAGGGTGTATTTCGTAACACTGCCCCCCTCTTCAAATCCGATCGTCCCGATCGGAAGCGTCTTCGTTGTTTCCTTCGTACCGTTTTAGTCGATCGAGATGAACGATCTTCATCTTCGTCTTTGGTCCACGTTGGATCCGATAAACTACGTCATTTATTCTAGTGACGATAGTGTATGGACCTTCCCAGTCAGGAGCCAGTTTTGGGCAACGTCCCTTCTTCCGTCGGGGGTTATACAGCCACACTAAGTCATCTTCCTGGAATCCGCCACAGTTGGCCTTCACATCATAACGGGTCTTCATTCGGTCACTGGCAATCTTGATCCGGCCCCTCACTAGTTCATGCACGTTGACCAACTTCTCTTTCAGTTCGTCCACGTAGTCACGTACTTCCATTGGTTCTTCGGATGGCAATCCAAAGACTAGGTCACAGGGCAGCCGCAGTTCCTTCCCAAATACAACGTGAGCAGGTGTTTGGCCCGTGGTGTCGTGGATAGCTGCGCGGTAGGCCAGCAGGAATAGTGGAAGGTGCTGGTCCCAATCCCTTTGGTGCTCTTCTACCACTTTCGAAAGGTGTTGCTCCATAGTCCGATTGAACCTTTCCACCATGCCGTCGGACTGTGGGTGTAGTGGCGTTGTCCTTGTCTTACGTATTCCCAGTAGCTGCATCACTCTTTGGAAGACGTTGGATTCGAAATTGCGTCCCTGGTCTGAGTGAAGTTCCAAGGGGACGCCAAACCTACTGATCCAATTGTCAACCAGTACTTTCGCGACCGTGACGGCTTCCTGATTTGGAATGGCATAGGCATCTGGCCACTTGCTGAAGTAGTCGCTAGCCACCAGGATAAACTTGTTGCCGTCGTTTGTTACAGGGAACGGACCAGCCACATCGATGGCGATTCTTTCTAAAGGTGCCCCAACATTATATTTCTTCATCTTTCCCCTCGCCCTGGTATGAGAACCTTGGCTGGCCGCACACGTCGTACACTTGCGACACCAACTTTCGACGTCGTCACGATAGCCTACCCAATAAAACCTCTCCCGGATTTTCGACAAAGTCTTGTTCACTCCGAAGTGGGCTCCAGATGTTCCGGCATGAACTTCCTCTAAGACCTTGGAAACCTTTACCTTGGGGAGTACCAGCATCGTCTTAGAGGTACGCCCATCAGGACTCTCCCACTTCCGCTTCAAGAGCCCATTTTCCATGACCAAGGAATCCCATTGGGCCCATAACGCCTTCAAACTGGGAGATTGGTCGGACAATTCTGCCCAGCCGGGTCGTTCGACTCCTTCCTCCTTCCACTTTAATATTGGCCCGATTATGTCGTCTGCTTCTTGTTCACGCTTTAGGCGCGCCGTTGTCCATTCTTCATCTTGCTCAAAAAGCGTTCGACGAACGGGCAGGTTCCCTTCTTCGGCGTCGATTCTGTCGCAGTGCTTGCACTCTCCACACGGACGTCTTGACAAAGCGTCAGCGTTGTTGTGAAGTCGACCCGCTCGGTGTTTGATCCTAAAGTGGTACTGCTGTAGTCTTTCCAGCCAACGCGCTACTTGGCCCTCGGGATTCTTTATCCGCAGTAGCCACGAAAGGGCAGCGTGGTCGGTCCTGATCAGAAACTCCTGTCCGTATAGATACTTGTGGAAGTGGTTGACGGCTTTGACAATGGCTAGCAGTTCCTTCCTTGTGGCACAGTAATTTCTCTCTGGTTTGGAATGTAATTTGCTAAAATATTCGATAACCCTTTCCTTCCCATCTTGTATCTGCGACAATACGGCCCCAACTCCCGAGTTACTCGCATCGGTATCGAGGACGAACATTCCTTTGTCCCTGGGGTAAGCCAAAATGGGGCTGGTGCACAAAGCCGTCTTCAGTCTCTTAAAGGCCATCTCACATGTACTGCTCCACTTGAAAGTCGCCTTCTGCTCCGTCAGTTGGTGTAACGGTGCTGCGATGTCGGCATACCCTTCTACAAATCGTCGGTAATATGTGTAGAGTCCCAAGAAGCTTCGTAGTTCATGCTTGTCTCTTGGTATGGGCCAATCCCGGATAGCAAGAACTTTCGTCGGGTTGGTTTCTATTCCTTTCTCCGACACGATATGGCCCAGGAATTCGACTCTTTTCTGGAAGAGCGAGCATTTCTTGGGATTTAGTTTCAAACGAGCCTTCTCCATTCGTTCTAGCACCTCCTCGAGATTCTTCAGATGGTCGTCAAACGTTTTGCCCATAATCATGACGTCGTCGAGGTATACCAGACAGGTCTTCCATGTCAATCCTTTCAGCACCATCTCCATCAGCCGCTCGAATGTTGCTGGCGCATTACATAATCCGAAGGGCATAACGGTGAAGTGATAGAGGCCACTTCCGGTGGAGAACGCAGTCTTTTCTTTGTCGTCCGGGTGCAAGCCTACTTGCCAGTAGCCACTCTTCAAGTCCAAGGTCGAAAACCACGCCGAGCCGGATAGGGTCGTCAAGGTATCGTCTATTCGAGGAAGGGGGTAACTGTCTTTCTTCGTGACGTCGTTCAGTTTCCTGTAATCGACGCAAAATCGGGTAGTCCCGTCCTTCTTGGTAACCAAGACTACTGGAGATGACCACGCGCTGTTGGATTCTTCAATTACCCCATCTCTCAACATGTTGTCCACGAGTCTTGTAGCTTCTTCTTGTTTGGCTAGGGGTAGTCTTCGAGGAGCCTGACGGATCGGTTGCGTGTCACCAGTGTTTATTCGGTGTTCTACGATGTTGGTCTTCCCGAATGGTTCCTCCTCTGAGGCGAAGACATTACGGTGCCTACGAATGAGTCCTTTGGCCAGTTTTCTCTCACGAGCAGACAGCTGGTCCCAGTTGACCTCCAAGCCTTTGGTATCCCCTTCCTTAGACTCATTCTCAACGTCTTCTTCCTCGCAGTTCAATACTCGGGCGACTGGCTCACACATTCCGATAATCTCCCCTTTTCTAATATTGACTGCATTGGGAAACACGTTTGCCACACGTAAGGGTATGTCACGATCGGTTTTGATTAGGGTGCTCGCGATCAGGAGCTTGTGGGTCGAGTCACTTGCCGGCTGCACCATCCCCAAACTGTATCCGGGGTTTGTCTCTACTTTGGCGGGAACGATGACTTCTGCATTACCATCTACCTTCGTTGTCTGACAGACCACTAGTCTGACCGTTGCAGCTTCCACATTCGGACGTCCCAGCACAAATTCTTCGGCTCCAAAACGCAGAATTTTCTGTTCTGGATCGATCATTAAACCATACCGGCTGATTAGGTCCATTCCCAGAATGAAATCGTCAGCGATTTCCGCCACCAGAACTTCATGCCTTATTCGGAGTCGACCGAGTTCTACATTCACCACCGCTGTACCCAGAACCGGTGTTGTTTCTCCCGTGACCGTCTTCACATTCGTGGCGGTACATACTGATTTAATCTGACAATTTTGTAACCTGGATCTGCGTGCAAGGGACACTTCGGCTCCTGTGTCGATGATGATCTTCGATTCCCGTCCATTGATTTTTCCGCTGATTGTCGGACTATCGACGCTCCCCGCGATACTTCTAACCATTACAGTTGTTGGGGCTTCTCTTTTAGCAGCCAGTACGCGCCCCGAGGTACCGACTGCCTTTAGTTTTCCTGCTCCTGATGTAGACGAGGTCGCGGCTGCGATCTCCTCATCGGCCCTGGCGATCTAACACGGCAATCCCTCCTAATATGCCCTTGACGCCCACACCTGTAACATTCTAGGCGCCCTCCATGTTGTCTAGAACTGCCCGTCTTGATTTCGGCAATTATTTCGCGGGCGAGTTTCTCAAAGTTCTCGCTCATTTTGTCGAGACTCTCTTGAATAGGGTTTACTTCGCCCTCAACCCCAATGCCTCGTATCTTAACGTTGGAACGAGGTGAGCTGTTGTATGCGGCGTCCACTTCTAACGCTCGAATCAGCGCCTCGGATGGTTTCTTGAACCCGGAGATTTGCAGGACTCTTCTTACCTCACTATCTCTTACGCCGTTTACGAAGGTTTCTGCTGCCAGTCTGTCTTGGAAGTCTTGCGGAGCTTCAGGATAGGCGAGGTGTACCAAGCGTTTAACATCAGCCGCAAACTCCTGAAGAGATTCACTACTCTTCTGAATCCTAGATTTAAGCTGCGCTACGAAAACTTGCCGGAGGTGTTCATCTCCAAATCTGAGTTCAAGGGCGGTCGTCAAGGCGGTATAGTCCTTCTGGTTCTCTTCTGATAATGTCTGTAGAATCTCCAGGGCCGCACCTCGTAGTGCTACTACCAAAGCGGTCGCTTTCTGTTGGTCATTCCAGCTATTCGACAAGGCCGCAGCTTCAAATTGCTTCTTATAAGTAGTCCACGACGTCTGCCCATCGAAAATAGGGGGTTGAACTCTCACCGGACTGAATTCTGCAGGGGTCGTAATTGTAGGTCGTGGTGTTTGCAACCTTTCTTCGAGCTCCTTGATCTTGTTTTCCATTTCATTTCTCACCTCGTCCACTTCATTTCGCATGACTTGGAGGATTTCACTTCGGCTGTTCAAAAGTGTAGTTTGCATAGCTTTTAGATTTTCTTCCATTATTCTTCGATCTTCTTTTCTACTTTCTTCCATTATTCTTTGATTTTCTTCCATTATTCTTCGATTGTCTTCCATTATTCTGCGATCTTCTTTTCTACTTTCTTCCATTATTCTTTGATTTTCTTCCATTATTCTGCGATCTTCTTTTCTATTTTCTTCCATTATTCTTTGATTTTCTTCCATTATCCTGCGATCTTCTTTTCTATTTTCTTCCATTATTCTTTGATTTTCGCTCAACATTTTCATCATTTTGGTCAGTTGTTCCTCCATGTTGGCTGTTTGCGCTCTTGTGGTAGTCGGCATAAAATTTTCTTCTAGAAACTTCTAGAGTCTTGACGGACGTCGCGCGAGAGAATTTTCTCGAAAGTTCACTTTGTTCCGGTCTCCCCTAGTAGCACCAACACAAATTCGAATCCCGATTTATTTCACAATTAATCCCACTTCTGACACCAGTGTTACGATTGACGCTGCGAATAATAAATCGGGCGTTGGTGAAACTCAAATATTTATTTCTTTAGCTCGAATTACAACACTATCTATTGCAACGAATATGTACAGAAATTAATCCGGCGCTCTTGACTGTCTTCACTGACTGAATGAATCCATTACCTACGGTCGCCTCTATTTAAACCCATAGTCTCTGATCGAGATCCTTCACGAACATCCATCGCGACTCCGCTTCGAGACACCCCTGGACGCCGCTTCGAGACGCTCCAGACCTGTCTTTATGCGCCCGCCTCTCGGCCGTCAACAGCGATGATTCACCCATCAGCGCCGTGCGTACGTCCAGAAGGCTCTCGACCGCCATAGGCGTCGTACTGGGGCGGCGTAAGGGTGTATTTCGTAACAATACTATGACGAAGGTCTAATTTAAAGTTTTTTTATGCACACAATTTTCAGTTTTCTTTTATATCTGTAATTTATTAATGTATCCATAATTTTGATAAACATTTTTGGCTCACGATTCAGAGGACGTGGGAAGTCTGTCCAAACTTTATACAGGATGTTTAAAAAATTTGTCTAAAGAGTTTAGACTGTACTTCCCTCGCTGTCGGAAACGTGATGACTCCTTGTCTATTATGTTTTTTTCGCAGTAGATTTCATTATTTTTTTTGAGTCACCCGGTATATGCAAATTCAAAAAATATGAATGGAATGATAAATTACAAGTACAGACTCATCATATTTTGTATATGTATTCTAGATAGGATTTATTCGGCAAACTTTTGAACTGACGTCATCAGTTTTTTGTAGAAGATAACCAAATATATTTTGACTAAAAATTTATTATGCTCTTTATAACCTTAAAACATTTGCAAGATTTCAAAACATTCGGTTCTGGAGTTCCTGATTAAATCAATAAAATACATTTACCCATTCATTAATTTTTTTTGGTCACCCTGTATATGCAAATCCAAAAACTATGAATGGAATGATAAATCACAAGAAAAGACTCATCATATTTTATACATTTTAGATAGGATTTATTTAGCAAAATTTTGTGGTGACGTCATAAATTTTTTAGGGGGGATGAGCAAATACATTTTGAACAAAAACTTACCATGCTTATGATAACTTTAAAACACCTTCAAGATTTCAAAGCATTCGGTTTTGCAGTTCCTGAGTAAATCAATAAAATAAATTTACGCATTCATTAATTTTTTTGAGTCACCCTGTATATGCAAATCCAAAAAATATTAATGGAGCACAGACTCATCATATTTTGTACATTTTACATAGGATTTATTTGGCAAATTTTTGAGCTGACGTCATCAAGTTTTTGGAGGTGATAATCAAATATATTTTGAGTAAAGATTTATGATGCTCTTTATAGCCTTAAAACATCTGCAACATTTCAAAACATTCGGATTAGCAGATTCAAAATTAAATTGCAAAATGTTGTTTTATAATTTTGATTTTTTTTTCCAAAAATCTGGACGTTTCGGGTAAAATATAATATAGTCGTAAACTACATGTTTAGGACTATATTATTTTATACAATTTAAAACCCATTTACTATGTACAATTTTGAAGTGACGTCATCACATTAGTGGTGGGGATGATTAGACAAATTTTGGTTAGCGTTTTACCATCTATATGATATTCCTAATATAAGTACAAAATTTCACAACAATCGGCCCAGTACTTTCGGAGATTATTATCTGTCTAATAAAAATCCGGGACGGCAGACAGAGGGACAGACGGACGGACAGACGGACGGACAGACGGACAGACGGACAGACGGACAGACGGACAGACAGACGGAAATGGGAGACCTATTTCTTCGTCTTCTAGGGGTCATGAAATATCGGGAAAACTTAAACGTAGAGAGTCGGCCGACGGACTTGATTACAATACTTCCTTTGCTTACACTCGGGAAGTAAAAAGCAATATTTTATCAGTGTTAATAATAATAATAATAATAATATATATTTCGCCTCATATTGTACAGAACAGGAGGACATGTCAATTAATTACAATATGTACATACTTAATTATTCAATATAAAATATAAAATGTAACCAAAAAGGAGGAGCCAACTATAGTAAACCGAACCCTAACAGAGCATGCATTTTAAAATCACACACAATTTTTACAAACATTAGTAATGTATATATTAACAATTTTTCTTAGACATTAATTGTTGCCAGCTTAGCTACTAAAAATTCATCTACCGTGTAGAAACAGTTGCCCTCTAATATATTCCGGACGGTTGACTTGAATAGAGGAAGAGGCTTTTCTTTCATCTTTTTAGGGAGAGCGTTAAACAGAATAGCACTAGTGTATTGCGCTGATTGTTGTGCTTTTTTAATACGGTGATATGGGATTACGAAGTTATCTTTATTTCTAGTGTCATAACTATGATAATTAAGATTCCTTTTAAATTTGGTCTCATTAATTTTTGCGAAAACGACAGACTCTAAGATAAATAAACATGCCAAGGGTAGTAACTTCAGTTTCTTAAACAACTCACGGCATGATTGAAATTTTGATTTCTTTAGCAAGGCTCGAACAGCTTTCTTTTGAATCAAAAAAATTCTGACTGCACTCGTAGAGTTTCCCCATACGAGAATGGAGTAACGCAAGAGACTCTCGAAGTTACCTCTGTAGAAAACTAAAGCGGTTTCGAGATCACAGTAGTCTAAAAGTTTCCGTATTTGATACACAACTGAAGATAGTCTGCCTGCTAAATAATCTATATGTCCGGTCCATAGGAGACGATTATCAATTACTACTCCAAGAGACTTTATTTTGTTAAGTTCGCCAATTAAATTGTCTATTTTCAATGAGAAAGTTAATGATGTTGTCTTTTCTGCATTCATAACTAGCCTATTGTCGTCAAACCACTGTTTTGCTGAGCACATACTGTTTTTTTGCATAAGTTTTAGGTTATCCATACCACTTGCGCAGTTTACCAAAGTGGTATCATCGGCAAATAATATATGACTTTGCGCTGTAATCCCCATAGGCAAATCGTTTATAAACATTATAAAAAACAAGGGCCCTAAGACAGACCCCTGCGGTACACCACACTCTATTTTAGCCAACTGTGATTTCTCCTTTTTTTTTCTACACACTGATATCGGCTTGTGAAGTAGGATTTAATTAAGTCATGAGGCAACTCCCGAATGCCGTAGAACTCCAATTTTTTTAATACCAACTGATGATCTATGCTATCAAAAGCCTTGCTAAGATCTAGAAAAGAAGCACATGCTAATTTCTTTTCGTCCAGTGCAGTTAAAATTTCGCTTTCCAATTTTAACAATGCCATTGTTGTTGAACACCCTTTTCTGAAGCCAAATTGGCTGTCTACAAGTAAGTTGTGGTTGTCAAAAAATGATGCAAGTCGCCTATAAAGCAATATTTCAAAAATTTTAGAAAGCGCCGGCAATACAGAAACTGGACGATAGTTTAGACAATTATTAATGTCACCCTTTTTATATATAGATCTATTATCAGTGTTGCACTGTATGTGTCACAATTGAAATTTTTACCCCCACTATAAAGTTCATTCTAACATAGTAGTGTGTGCAATATTTACCTTTTACATGTTTTTTCGGGTCACACCTCCACAGTTCCGATGAAGCTGTTTCCATGTGAGGTTTAATAGTTACCACTAAATTGTTGGTTCTTGTTTGAAATTCTTCGTTAAGATCCTCTAACTCTTTATTAAAATCACCTATTAAAATTAGTTTATTAATTTTACAAGATAAATCGAAAAGTATGAAGATGATAGGACGTAAATCTTACCAATTTTGTGTATTTTTTTGATCATGTAAGATGTATATGTAACGATGTAACTTTTCAGATTCATCATGAGTAGTTCATTCATAAAACTGTGTATTATCTGGGCAACAGATTGTTTTTCTGTGCAAAAAAGATCGTCGTCTGTGCGCTAGAGACAAATATTTGTCTTTATATGGTTTAGATGGCATTGAACGAACTTACGTCAAAACGGTTCAAAAAATGATGAAAGAAATTAGGAGCTATTACTTGTTGATATACCGCTTCCATTAAAAACGGGACCGAGCTAGGATTACCAGATACTACTCCTTCAGCAAAATTAATCAAAGTTGAATTTTCATATTTCTCCATATCTCTGATATATTTTTCCATAGTCCCGTAATATGTATTCAGGTAGATTTGCTTACTGCGGATATCATGTAACACTAACTCTAACTGAATTGCTTTCCGTAAATTTTTTAACATCCGTGAAATGACATCAATTTTTTCGTCTAAAAAATTTACTGAGCAAAACGTGACAAAATAAGTTTCTTACCTACCAATTTGATTAATTCGCTGACTGATTTCTCCAATCTGGACTGTGATGGTATCCAAACGCGAAAATAAAAGTTTTTCCTTTTTAGTGTCAATATCAACTATGTCAGTAAGATCGCTTACTGTCAGAAACGTATCGAATAAAGTCTTTGTAAGTTCAGTTATCGTTGCACTGAGATCGAAAACGGTTAACGAGGAAACAGGCTCCACAAAAGGTAGGAATGCGATAACCAAGAAAAGCAAGACAGCACGACCCATTTTTGCACTTTAAATTTGAAAACTGTGCTTGATAATGAACTGTAGTAAGAGGATTATTTATAAAAACAGTTAGTTATCTAGATGTGTAACTCGAGATTAGTTATCTTTGCAAGGCAATAAGCGTGCTGACAACCGTGTGTCTTTTGTGATCGGACAAGCCTGGGATTGCGAATTTTTTTGTAGAAATATTATCTTCGATGCACTTATTTATTGTAGACTGTTGATTCATTGATATATTTTTTTATCATTTCGGTCTTAAAGTGTTTGTTTTATTTTGAAATCCTGTGTACCTACATGTTTTAATACATAAATGTTTCATTTGAAAATAATAAAAGATCATTAAGCGATTACATTATCTGATATGATATTTAGACTGTCACCATAATTTTGGCAAGGATATATGATAAAGTAAAAAAATATAGGTGCAGTATAAACATTAAAACTGGAACTTTTTCTACGATACAACTCTATTCTTGTTAGTAGTACTGACACTACTTGATTTTGACGAAAGGGAAAACTGGGACTGATCGTATAGTTTCCTCAGACGAAAGGGTAAGCATTTCATATCATATAAGTAAAACTCTAGCAAAATATTTTTTATTTTATTAGTTTTATCCAGTATTGTACATCAGAATCAACTAACACGTAACCGTCCGTTTTTGTCTGGAGAAAAAACGGGTCCTAAATGTTTCGTGAAATTGTAGGTGAAAATTCTGGGTGTAATAAATCCTCCAAACCCCGATGTTCCCTTATGAAAAACTCCAACTCCTACCAACGGTACAGGTATTGCTGATTCTAAAGGTTGAGCATCAAAGAACGGTATCGTCGTTTGACCAGCATCTTTGTCGTAATCAGTATTCGCAAACTTTACATATTTATTCGTTGTAAACTTATCCGAAGGTAAATCAGAGCGAATAGGTATATCGACCCTATCAAGTATTAATTGTTTTGCAAATCTAAAAATAATGATTAGATATGTATTAATTAACTCGATTTGATTTAAAATTACTTGTGTTTACGACGAATATCAGGATCATCTTCTAAAACACTAAACCCGTTTCTAAGTTTACCTGATGTGAAATTGAACGGAGTTGCTTGAACCTGCAAATGTAGACGCGTACCGACTTTCCGAAACGCAACTCCTGTCACGATACTTCCTTCTTTAACCATAATGTCGGCTAAATCGAAATCTCTTTCCTCCCACTTAAGGGTATAGTAGTCTTTACCAGGATGGTAAGAGCTATTAGTGACTTTATAATCTTCAACAGGGACCCACCGAAGGGTGTCAAGATCAATCTGTCCATACGGAAGAAGTGTGCCTTCTTGTATTTGCAAATGAATGACTTGGCGGTTTTTGACAAAGCGCAAACCCGTCATAACTCTACAAACATACGTTTTATAAATTCAATTTAGTATGGTTCCGCAACGTACTTATTGTCGGTTTTATTTGACTCAGTCAAACGCATGTTGATGTACCTTTCTGAAAAGAATGGTGGTCCTTCTTCACATAGACAGTAACAATAGGAGCATTTATAGACCAACCAGTTTCGGTAAGTTTCCAAGCCAGTTGTTCTAGATCTGCTGCAACTCTTTCTTTTTCCAAAATGTCTTCCGTTTCCGAATTTGACGTAATCGTATCTTCTGTTGGTTTTAAACATGCCCTAGGCTCTCATAATTATTGGCAGTAGTATTAGGGGAATATACTTACTTCGGAACGACAAACCTCCATCGAGGAATCGATGTAGAGACAATTGATGATTTTTGGGCAGGTTGTTTGATGCTTACACCACTTATTATCATGACACTGATACTTTGTTGTATAAGTAAAAACGTCGCATTCCTCACTGCATCTTTCGTTTGGATCTAAATTTACTTTGTTTAAAATGATTCCGTGGAGGAAATTTGTGACCTCGATGTAAGTTTCGTCTAGAACAAAAATGAGATAGACCGTATAGTTCGAAATATATTCTCATTGGACTGTTTTAAAGCGATGACAGTGGTTAGGGGAAAAGGATGTCAAGGAACACATAGGTTAAAATATTCTAGATACTTCAGAAAAGAAGTATCACCCGTGGTTATTTTTTGTAAGAACTTTAAATTGGTATTCCATCTTTAACCAAGACATCTTTCATTGACTAAATTCAGGAACAAATTTTGATCAGAGTGTGTTTGTAATAATAAAGCTTTCATTGTGGTACAAGTAATATTTTCAATATCAAAACACTCAGGTCTAGAGACATTTATCACAACGCCCTAACAGCATTCATTTTAGACTTAAAATATATGGTACTAACTTTCTGGTAATGATAGACAAGCTTCACATTGTACATAAGTTATTTCTAATTTGTTCTGCATGTACCACAAAATTAGTTTTCAATCACCTTCAAATAACTTCATTATTTTTGTCTCTTGTATAAACATTTTTCCAAGAAGTCAATCGAAACACTTTGCTTACCAAATATGGTCAGAACTTACTATCCACCAGTCAAATATTTCTTACCCAAATATGGACAGTATGCCCAAAAAAACTGACACCTCTGTGTCGTGTGTGTGTTATGCCAGCCTGTCCATAGAATAAAATCATCAAGGAATGGTGACAGACTGCGACGACGAATTTGAATTCCGCTGTCGTTACAACGTCCTATCACGTTTCTCAACTAACACTATTTAAATTTGCCGCCACACCACCGCTAGAGCTTCATATTACCATCCAGTTACTTTATGCTTTAATCAAGAATTCTATTTTCTGTGTGTTTAAATTTGTGAAATTCAAATTTATTTATTTTGATTTGTAATGGTAACACTTGACTTCCTTTTTGAACACTGGGGAGCGTTTTTACAGCTGAGAAGAAAGTCCCTTATTAGTTTATTTCAAAAGTTTTTCCCCTTCAAAAATGAAGGAATAAACAATTTTTCCTCCATATTTTTTAATTTAGAGGCGCTTTTTCAGCTTTGGGGGTTATCACTTTGGATTTAAACGCATTTCGCTATAACAAAAAACACACAACGATTCTACAGTTCTAGGAGAAATTTTGAATTTTTCGCGAGTTTTACAATTTTGTTCACATACTTATCTACTTTTGGCGAGATGTTTAGGTTAGCACAATAGATAAAAACATCTTACTTTTGTACAAAAGGCATGTAGAAATAACAAATAAAAGTAAGTAATAAATAATTAAATCGCTCCAGAGTAACACATGCCCATCACTGTCAAATTTTAATCATTACTTTAAGAGAATCCATTAAAGCATTGTTTTCAGCTAAGGAGAGTGCTTTAATGTGATTCTAAAAACACAAATTTAGAAAAAAATATTCACTAAATTTAATTCATATATTCATATATGATTACCACGATTTCAAACGGATTCATTGTGGCCTTTCAAATACCGAGAGAGTACTACAATTCATAATGAAATGCAACCATGGATTTTTGAAGACTTATCTTTGATCGTCGCATTTTATCTCTAACTTTCATAGTGAAGATAATCTAACAAGAAGAAAAATCTATCAAAGACAACTCTACAAAAATCCATGGCTGCTTTTCGTCCTTTTTTTGTTGCTCTCTCGGTATAAACTGTAATTTAATCTTGCAAAGTACACTTTGGTTAATGTGTCAAATAAAAATCTAGACTGGGGCCTCCAGATTACAGTAAAACGCGTTATCTGTTTTACATCAATCAAAAGTGTTGTTATTTTTTCCACTTTGGTCCCTAATTCGTAATTATTAAATCAAATATAGAAATTCTAGAACAAAAATAACAAACTAATAATGATTTGGGAACAAATTACAAAAAACCAAAAAATAACATCTTATTTGTTAATGCTTTAAATGTCGCTCAGTTAAGACTTAATAACGTGTATTGCCTCCTCGAGCATTGATAACAGCTCGCATACTGTTAATCAAATTTCTAACTTCTTCTTGATCAATTTCTTGCCATTCTTGCGTTAATCTTAGTGTTAGCTCTGGGAGGGTAGTAGGAGGGTGCTGTAATGCTTTAATTCTTTTTCCCACTATGTCCCATAAATGCTCGATGGGATTGAGGTCCGGGCGTACGATTTCCACTTTTAGAATTTTGCGTTAATTTTGCGGGGCAGTGTAGAAATTAATTTGCCAGTTTTATTAAAAACCAACCAAATTTTTTTTTTAATTTCATATCATGTGTGAAATAAACTCTCAATAATGAGGTGCTATTTAAAATGTTCTACCTTATATCACAGTTTTGACATTTCAATGTCACTACACGTGGCTATTATTGTGTTCCTTAAATTTCAGAAAAATAAGTATGTTACTCATTTTATCGGTCAAGACATTTCGGTTTTAGCAATTCTGCGTAAATAATTAAAAAAAGATAGTAGTATATTATTAAAACACAAATCATCGTGGAGTTCAGAGCATTAACTTTATATTATTTTTTTTTCGAGATCACGTTATCAAATTTCTGGAAAAGATAAATAGATGAATTTTGATCGGTATTTCGTAATCACTAAGTCAAGCTTTTAGTGTCTCACCAAAATATCGGTGCATCTGTTATCTAGGTTCTAATCTAATAGTTCTAACGCATTTAAAAAGTTTCACTTTACAGATTTTTTTATATAACCAAGATGTGTAAGATTAAAAACATAAATAAAATATGAAATATGTACAAGTAAAAAAGCATTTTGCAATATAAGTTTCAAGCACAGTTTATTTATAAAAATTTTAAATAACAGCTTCAAATTACTAGTGGGGTTAAACAGACAGAAATTTTGGTTTACATTTTATACGACAATGTTAAAATTTGTCCAAAATTTCATGGTAATCACTTCACGTATTTTGAAAATTATCTTTTAATAATAAAATATACTATGACGAAAGTTTAATTTAAATTTTTTTATGCACAAAATTTTGAATTTTCTTCTAAGTATATCTGTAATCTATACTTATATAATAAAGCTGAAGCTTTTGTTTATTTGAACACGCTAATCTCAGAAACTACTGGTTCAGATTCAAAAAATCTTTTTGTGTTGGATAGTCCATGTATCATATCTACATATAAGCTATATAACATCACGCTACGATCATTAGGAGCGAAGTAGCAATGAAAAATTCGGAAAAACGGGAAAATTATTCCTCCTTTGACAGCTTCCGTTGCTTACGCTGCTTAAACGGTTAAAGTTACGTAAAAATCATGTATGACGAAATTGTTCCCCTCTAAAAGTTCTAAAGAAAAGTCCGCGACAGCATATGTCTATCTTTTAAGGTCGAGTCAGTATAACCTTTTTTATGGTAATGAAATTTGTTCTAAAATAATAATGCATTATGTGTAAAATTCTCGCGTCACAGTGTTTGTAACCGAACTTCTCCGAAATGGGTTGACCGATTTGTATGAAATTTTTTATGTATATTCGGTAGGTCTGAGAATAGGTTGTAAACTATTTTTTAAACCCCTAAGTGATAAGGGTGGACCACCCTAAACAATTTTTGTATATTTTTTGGACAAAATTTTTTATTTTTATTTTTTTAAGATTTGGCATCAAAAAATACACATAACCCTAAATTTTCACCTTTCTACCACCAACCCCCATTTTTTAATCGTCTATAAAATAAAAATCAATTGCTGTTCCTGTTAGTCTCGCTAAGACTCAAAAACGGCTTGACCGATTTGAAACATTTTGTATAAACATGGTTTATAAATAAAAAATAAAAGGATAACTTAAAAGAACAGTTAAAAAATAACAAAATTCTAAAAATTTTGTATGGGAATCGCCACTTCGAATTACTTTCAATAGTTGGCGTTTCTGACGGACCTATCGTCTAACTGACGTATCATACAAAACTAATTCTTCCGTGCGATTGTGAAAAGTATATTGCATTTCAAATCGCTCTTTGTTTTTTCGTAAAAAAAAACGTCGTTTATTTTAAGAAAAGTCTTGGTTAAAGTGAATTTAATTACACATTGCGAAAGTTTCTTATTGATTTTGATCTGCCATTCTATTTACCTATATTCACTTTGTTGGTTTCGACAAAACCTCAAACTTTACCGTTATTCGAGGATTTAATTTGAAGTTTTCAATATTTTAAAATTCTCAAGACAAAATTTATAGATTTGATTGACTGTGAAAATAATTCTGTGTCGTTTTATAAAGTTCATTAAAATGTCGAGAAGACGACGAGCTCACATAGGTCCACGAAGTCAATCAAATGTGCGACGAACTACAGGTGCAAACCGCAATGATTTATTTCATGGGTAATTCAGATATGGAAGTTGATCAGCGTGGTGCTCATAATCAACATAATCAAACATTGAAGCGAGACATTGGGTGGTATGAATAAAACTGAGTAGATACTCATATTCGGAGTACGAAGTACCTACTTGATTATTACTATTATATACCTGAGCATCTACTCTATGTACTGAGTACCTACTTGGAAACATTGTATCTCCCCGGACACAAACTGAACATCTACGCGTTTTGTGAGCATTTAATCTAGAAATGAGCATCGGCGTGGCAAATAACTGAGCTGTCTGTAAAGCTAAAGCAGCTTAGAAAACCAGTAGGATCGTTGTAAGAGTGAATTTTAACTAAACATGGTGAGTTTTATTTATATCAACCATTGTCAAAAAATTGATCGAACGTTGTTTCGACAGAACTTCCTTCGCACCAAAAGTATAATGAAACATTTTCGAGTTGAGTCTTTTCTTCACACAATTTTGTGATGACCTAATCAACATTTACTATCAACACGTATACCACCTTGGATTGGTGCAGTGTAATACTCTCAGATCATATAATAAATAGATACCAATACTCAAACTGAAAGCTGTGACTAGACATGAAGCTATCTGTTGTCGTTTTCTACGTCAAGAGGAGTAGTATAATGCTATCCTTGTGTGATCACCACATCTTCATCTTTGTTATATGCATTTCATCTGTATATGTCTATTTCACTTCCATCCTTGTACCGCACCAGCGCAACAAATCGCTTTTGACAGATGTTTCTTCTAACCTCTCTTTCGAGTTGTTGTACAAAAAACAATTTTAGAATTTAGAACAAAGATCCTATTTTAAGTGATGTAATCATAAAGGATCACAATTGCTGCCCAATAATTTACTATTCCTTTCATTATCTACTGTGAATTATTTATAAAATCAAGCTGTCAACATCTTTCGTACGAAGTTAGTTCAGTGGTTCAGACATACTTCCTAAAATTTAGGCGCGCAAAATTCAAATAGTGATCAGGCAAGGATAGCTTCATTGTAATCCCTCCATGCACGAGAGAGATGTGTGACAGGAGGATGTCGTCACAGGCTCTTCTAGGGAAAGAACACGGCATGGTGGTATCTATTCATTATATGATCTAAGGTAATACTAAAAATAATTGTATTGTATTCCCAAAATTATCTGCGAAAATCGAATGAGCCATTCCATCAATTTTTTGGGGGGAATAAATAAATATTCTTAACAATTTACCATGCTTACAATAACTTTAAAACGTCTGCAAGATCTCAAAGTATTCATTTTTGCAACTATTGAGTTATTCACTAAAATAAATTGACTGATCCATATATTTTTTTGAGTCACTGTAAAAACAAATCTAAAAAAATGAATGCAATGATAAATTACGAAAATATACTGATGATATTTTCCACATTTTAGATAGGATTTATTCGGCAAAATCTTGAGATGACGTCTTCAAGTTTTTGGGCTTGATAAACAGATATATTTTGATTGAAAACCTACCATGTCAAACAGGAACTTCAAAACGTCTGCAATATTTCAAAATTCAGTTTTGCAATTCTTGATTCAACCAATAAAATAAATTGACTCAGTGATTAATTTTTTTGAGACACCCCCTATAAGCAAAACTAAAAAATAATGATAAATCATAAGTATAGTCTCATCCTATTTTGGACATTTTAGATAGAATTCATTTGGCAAAATTTTGGGCTGACGTTATCAATTTTTTGGATGGGATAAGTAAATACAGGGTGTCTCAGAAATAAGTACATTAATTTTAATCAGTTATAGAGCTCATTGAACTCAACAACTTTTTTTAGTAGAGTTTTGTCAAGAACTTTTTAATTATCAAGTTAAAAATTGTTAAAGTTATACCCCAATTAAGGTTACCCGCCCATGGATTCTCAGTTACCCATGGTCACTAATAATTATTATAATTAATAATTTATGGTCAAAAACAGTTACTAGGGTACGTATTTTCCTAATCTTGTCAATGTGACAAACATTTAGAGAGAAATTGAAAATCCTGCTCCCTAATGGCGTACGGAATTTCATCGGCCCAAATGTGGGTGTTGAACACTTTCCCTCGTGTAACCGACCTCATCAGTTGATGGTATAAGAGATACAAAATTTGCTTGTTCGTTTGTTTTTCTATTAACCCACTCACAAAAGTTTTGCCTACGTGGTAAGTCTGTCAGTTTCAATAACTGAACTTTCTGGTCCTGAAAGGGGTACATTTGTTCTCTGAGTATCCTCCAAATACTACTCTCCGATACATCACACTAGACAGTGATACGTGCTAGTGCTCGGTCGATCTTCAACACTCTTCAAAACAGCCTCTTCAATATTAGCAATTCTATTACTACGTAACTTACCCCGATCCTGAGGTGCAGGTTTAAAAGATCCGTACTCTCGAAAATGCTGCAACGTTCTTAAAAGTGCGCACATTTGGCAGACGACGATTTGGGAGGTTTTCTGAAAAAATTCGTTGGGCGCGAGTGCCGTTTCCCCGAGCTTCACCGTACGTTAAAACGATATCGGTGCATTCCAAATTTGAAAACAAAGCCATTTCAACACATTTCGTCTATAAATTAGAAATCTGTGCCACACAAACTTTAAAGAGACAACGTTTAATAAAAACATTGACATAAAAATGATTGTCAGTGTCAAAACGGTTGCTACGGTACCTTCTTCATTGTTGTAGTGTTGCTATTATTTAAGTTATTATTTAAGGTGAACATAGACGGCTCGTGAATATATGGGTGGGAAAATTCGAAATTCGACTTGAGTTTTCGAAAAAATGCTAGATAAAAAAGTTGTTCCGTTTCACGAGTTCTGTTACTGGTTAAAATTAATGTACTTATTTCTGAGACACCCTGTATATTTTGAATAAAAATTTATTATGCTTATCATATATGTTTAAAACATCTGCAAGATTTCATAGCATTCGATTTTGCAGATTCAAAATTAAATTGTAGGTTAAACGGAGTTCACGGGGTCAGCTAGTACATTAATAATGTATCCATAATTTTGATAAACATTTTTGGCTAACGATTCTGAGAACGTCAGAAGTACTCTCCAAACTTTATACAGGATGTTTAAAGAAACAATATTTTATCAGTGTTACACTGCATGTGTTACAACCGATATATTTACCATCATCAGAAACTTGATTACGTTATTTTGAAGTTTTCTTGAGAAAATCTTATTCAATGCATGCAGTTATTTTTTTTATATAAATTTTCCGCCAAAGTTATCTGTATGCGAAAAAATTCTAACATACTTAGTAGTCTTTAGTAACTGGTCCAAAGTTAATATTTGATAATGTGCTAAGTATATAAACTTACATTTCCGAAAAAAATAAAACTGACAAAATTTAACTTGAATATTATAATATTTACCTTTAACATGATTTTGCGGATCACACCTCCACAGTGCCGATGAAGCTCTTTCCATGTAAGGCTTAATAGTTGCCACTAAATTGTTGGTTCTTCTTTGAAATTCTTCCCTAAGATCCTGTAACTCCATATTAAAATCACCTATTAAAATTAGTTTATTAATTTCAGAAGATAAATCTAAAAGTATGACGATGATGATAACATAAGACGTAAATCTTACCAATTTTGCATAATTTTTTGATCATGTAAGATGTATATGTGACTATGTAACCTTTCAAATTTATTATGAGTAGCTCATTCATAAAACTGTGTATTATCTGGGCAGTAGATTGTTTTCCTTTGCAAACAGAATCGCCGACAGTGACCTAAAGACAATATTTCTCTTTATATGGTTTAGATGGTGTTAAACGAACTTACGTCAAAACCTTCCAAAAAATCATCAAAGAAACCCGGAACTGTGACTTGTTGATATACCGATTCCATTAAAAACGGGATCGAGTTAGAATCACCAGACACTACACCTTCAGCAAAATTAATCAGAGCTGAATTTTCATACTTATCGATGTGTCTGAGATATCTTTCCATCTCTCTATAATAAACATTAAGGGTGATTTGCTTCATGAGGATATCATTTAACTTTAACTTTAACTGATGTGCACTCGGTAGATTTTGTAACATCCTTGCAATAACATTTATTTGTTCGCCTAAACTAAAACAATCACTGAACAAAATGTGAAAAAATAAGTTTCTTACTTTGAATAATTCGCTGGCTGATGTTTCCAATCTGGACTGTGATGGTATCCAAACTCGAACATACAAGTTTTTCCTTGTTTGCAACATCGCTTACGTGCTCAAACGTCGCGAATAAAGTCTCTGTGATTCCAGTAGTTGTCTTTGTATAGAGTTCGAAAACGGGTAACACGGAAACGGGCTCCACAAAAAGTAGGGATGCGATAATCAAGAACAGCAAGACAGCACGACCCATTTTTGCATTGTAAACTGGTTGACAATGAACTGTAGTGAGAGGATTTTTTAATATAAAAACAGTTATTAGGGCCGGTTTCTAGAAAGCGAATTAAATATTTAATCGTCGATTAATTTAAGAAAGGATTAAAATGTAGAATGTGCGTCCGAGATTGATTAAAACATGCCCGTTGCATACACACTGAGTTAAACCTCGAGATTACTTATCTTTGAAACGCAATAAGTATGTGATTGCGAATTATTTTGTAGAATCATCTAAATTATTTATTTTAGACTGTTGATTGCAAACATATTCAAATAAATCAATTTTATTATTATTATTATTTTTCTTTCTAATTGACAAGTGACATTTTTATCTGCCCAGCAAATGTCGGCGGAGCAAAACGGAGATAAGGTACAGTTCTTCCAGATTAAAGTGGTTTTTATGACAAGATAATAAACATTATCACCTCATTATTACCCCACGACGGACAATATGAGTTGAATAACAAAGTACGCCCCTGCAAGAAACCGACCACTTTCTTATTTATGGCTAGGAATTTACTCCATTATCCCCTTCATCAACTTCGACACAATGGACCTATCATAAAAACCACTTTAAACTGGGAACAATATAAATTCGGGAAATGAAGCGCTGTGAATTGTCGCTATTATTATTAGGAGCTTTTAATATAATAACTTTTTTGTAGTATGTGAATATTCTTACTTGATCAGGAAGGGAAATAGTAAGTATATTACATTATTAGGAAAGTAAACAGGATTTACCATGTCGAGCCAGAGAGTTTGGAAATCGAGGGAGCCTGCTCCCATGTATATACAAAGGTCCGTTTTTCTGAGGTTTGAAAAAAAAAATTTACAAGCTAGCTAGTTAAGAGACATTTTCAAGTTGAATACAGTGATTTGATAAATTGATGTTTACAAGTGAGGAACAAATTAACGTGTTTGTTCTATTTTGAAATCCCTGTGTACCTACATGTTTTAATACATAAAAGTTTCATTTAAAAATAATAAAAGATTATTAAGCGATTATATTATCTGATATGATATTTAGAATGTCATCATAATTTTGGCAAGAATATATGATAAAGTAAAAAAATAAAGATATAGTGCAAACATTAAAACTTGTCCTTTTTTGATGCAACTCTATTCTTGTTAGTGGGTACTGACACTGTTAATATCACTGCTTCAGTACCAAAAAATTCAACTTGATTTTTATACGAAAGGGTAAGCATTTCATTTAATTTAAATAAAACTCTAACTTTATATTTTTATTTAATAGTTTTATCCAATATTATGTAAATTGTCCCACAGGATAATTACTATTCTAAACATCAGAATCAATTAATACGTAAACGTCCGTTTTTATCTAGAGAAAAAACGGGTCCTAAATGTTTCGTGAAATTGTAGGTGAAAATTCTGGGTGTAATAAATCCTCCAAACCCCGATTTTCCCTTATGAAAAACTCCAACTCCTACCAACGGTACAGGTATTGCTGATTCTAAAGGTTGCGCATCAAAGAAGGGCACTGTCGTTTGACCGGCATCTTTTTCATAACCGGTATTAGTAAACTCGACTAACTTATTCGTTGTAAACTGATGCGAAGGTGATCTTGAACGAGTAGGAACATCGACCCTATCAAGCTGCAATTGTGAGTCGAATCTAAAACAGGTGTTCTAATCTCTATCAATAGATTAGATTTGTTAGCAATACCTATGTTTAAGAGCGATGCCAGGGTCATCTCTTAAAGAACTTAATTTGTTTGTAAGTTTCCCTGTTATGAAGTTGAATGGAGTAGTTTGTACCTGCAAATGTAAGCGAGTATCGACTTTTTTAAATGCAACCCCCGTTACAACACTTCCTTCTTCGGCCATAATGTCAGCTAAATCGAGGTGTCTTTGATCCCATTTAAACGTGTAGTAGTCTTTACCATCGCGATAAGTTTTGTCAAGGACACTGTAATCTTCAAGTGGTACCCAACGAACACTATCAACATCAATTTGTCCGTATGGGAGAAGTCTCCCTTCTTGTACTTGCAGATGAATGACTTTATAATGCCTGACGAAACGTAAACCGGTCACAACTCTACAAACTTGCTACATTTTATAAGTTCAAATCTGTATTACTCAATTACACACTTATTGTCAGTAACGTTTGACTGAACCAAACGCATGTTAATGTATCTATCGGAAAAGAATTTTGGCCCTTCTTCACACAAACAGTAACAGTACGCGCATCCATAAATTAGCCAATTTCGATAAGTTTCCAAGTGAATGGTTTTAGAGCTACAGTTGTTTTTTTCTCCAAAACGGTTTCCGTTTGTAAACTCGATATAGTCGTATCTTCTGTTAGTTGTAAATATGTTCTAAAGACTCATGGTTGTACAATTCTTAAAAAAATGCAACGTACTTACACTGGAGCGACAAACTTCCATCGACGAATCGATGTAGCGGCAGTTCATAACTTTCGGACATGTTATTTCTTCCTTGCACCATTCATCCTGACAATTATACTTCTCTGTATATGTAAAAGTGTCGCATCCATCACGACATTCTCTACGTGGATCTAGATTCATTTGGTTTAAAATAATGCCATGAAGGAAGTTCGTGATTTCAATGTACGTTATTTCTGGAATAAAGGTATTGTTGCAAGTAACTCTACATTTACATAAGTACGCCTGAAATGCCATAAGAAAGAGATTATAGTGATATGTGTGTATATATATATATATGATGATAGATGATAGAACTTCCGTCAAATGACTCAAATGTCTTTCCAATTAGTCGAAGAATGATAAATCAGTATAATCTATGGCCTTGTGAGCAGAATTAACGACTGATCAACGTGAACCCGTTTAACACTGTTTTTATGCAAGCCAGAATAGCAAGGACCAACTTAAAACCTACCTAAAATTTGCACTTTTTGCAACTTCTAAGAGAACCACACATAGTAAGATAAATAACGCTGTATGTTATTGGAAAGCAGACAGGGCTAAAGATACAGTATCATCAGTACCTACCAACAGTGAATTTGTACCTGGCGGATATTAGTGCAAAAACAGCATTTGACCGCGAGGCGTTACTTCAGGTACTCTTTCGCTGTTGTCCACACATAAAAGTCTTGTTATTAGTTTATATTATCCACTCCTCATTTTCTTTTTCTTCGCTCATGTCTTCTATTAGTGTCACGATGGTGTTCCAGCTTTCTGAATATTCGAGCGTTAACCTTGTTATGTTATTTTCATTTAGTTTTTGACGAATTCCCTCTTCTACTTCCTTTCTTTTACCTGTCCATTTAGTGCATAGAGCACTGCGTGTTTAGCCGAATCTACTACTTTCTACATTCCGAGCATTCTGGATTTCTACTTTCCCTATCCTATATCTGTACACCCAAAAGCCTAGTGACCGGTGGGAAAGTGGCTTAAATTTCAGTTGTCCTCCTTTTCTTGCTGTCCACTTGTCTATGTCGAGGACTATGGTTTTGCTACACACTGTCTTATACCTAGTATTTAGCTATTTTTCCATTTGCAATTTCCTCACTTTTTTGTATTTCTGTCAAATCGATATATACTTTTTCTCTCATTTATTCACAGTGCGATCGGCAGTTCTACCCTTGCCACTCTCAGTACTACCTTTCTTTGGGTCCTTTCCATTTTGGACTGATGCAGCGTTTCATCATTCCCTACACCTCAACACTGTATAACAAGGCAATAGATATTGCTGTTACACACACTATCTTCCTCTTACTGCTGCTTAATCTTGTATGAAGTATTGGGCGTTAGTTCAGATTCCTCGATCACGTTTTCTGCTTAATTCTCTGCTTCACTCGAATGCCTTACCTTCCATAAAACCGTACTAGCTATTTGAAAGACGTTTTCTTTTCCTTATATGCTCCAACAGTCTATTCGCTGAGTTTTTTATAAATATTTCCTGCTGTACCCAAGAGGCCAATCGGTCTAAAGCACCCTTCTAATTTTGCTTATTGTCCAAGTTTTTATGTGATTTCGGTATGCGAGCTCCCTCTTAGGTCTCGGACCTGCGAAGAGTTGCTTGGGGATAAGTGAGAATGATATATTAAAACGCGGGGAGATTTCGTTCCGTAGGTGGTCCATTAATGCACAAATAACGATCGACAAATAACGAGAGAATAGCTTGCCGGATTAACTTATTCTGAACTAAGTGGTGTTGTGTACACTAGTTTATCTTATCTGTACAGATACAAAAATATAATATTTTCTTGGGAGTTCTTTGAGTCGCGATTGTTGATAGTTGGGACTGAAGATCCGGAAAAAATTAACCCGATACAAGGGATCTATGTTTATTATATTAAGTATATTATTTATTATATTTATTACTTATATGTATTTATCTCACCTGTCATATTAAGTGCACATTGTTTATTTTTATCAGTTAACTGGAATAGTTGTTGGCCGCAGTTTCGCTTACACAAATTTCGCAATTAGGAGACCCGTATAACTCAAAAACTCAGAGGACTTCCAAACAAAATTGCATCCCCTATTGTACCCTCTTTGGGGTGGAATTTTTTGAATCAGCATGCCGAGATCCACGTCCCCGAATTTTTTGAGAATTTTTAGACAACTTTTTCAAAAATGAAATTTCCCACTATGTATGCAAATTTCGACCCATTTTCGATCATTTTCGAAATTTAACCAAACACATTTTCTTGTAGATTTCGGGCCGTAGAAGTCACTTCTGGCCTCATTGCTCAAACTTCTTTCTTGTTTCACGTTTCCATAACACTTAAAGCGGCACGAGCATGATTTAAAATCGAATTTTTTGAGTCATGGTGTAAATCACAATCTTGACAAAGAACGTTGTATGTGGACATCAATACTGCTACTGGAGCTTTGACTGCTACATTGGTACGGCTGTAAGAGAGCTTGAACAACGAAGCATAAGGCAGTCCAGGACGAGGAACATTAAACCGAAGGTAACCCAAGATAAAAGGGCAATCGATTTTACCATGGGCTAACTTATATAGGAAACGCAAGACTGTTAACATTCTTCGAGTTTCTAGAGAAGAAAATTGAAATCTATTCAAGAGAATATTGTAATCGATGCCACGTACAGGATAAGCACCGTCCATTCTGAAGGCGAGAAATTTTAAAAAACGTCGTTGCACTTTTTCAATGGACATATTATATGTTCTATAGATGGGGTACCAGATCAATGCACCATATTCAAGGTGAGGTCGCAGGGTATTCAAAATGGTCAAATTGGTAAAACTTCGACAGTTTCTATATATAAAACCGTAGATTTTGAATGCCTTATTGATAGCGTTAAACATATGCTCTTTAAACATAAGTTGAGCATCAAATAGGATACCTAGATCTTTGAAATTGAAATTGCGGAGTAATACTGTTCCTTCAATTGAATATGGGTATATGTTGTAATTGAGTTTTTTTTTTGTAAAGGATACAATACTGCATTTAGATAAATTTAGGCGAAGACGATTAAAACTACACCACTTGGATAGAACATTGAGACAATTTTATAACGGTGCACAGTCAGCAATTGACACGATTTCCATGAAGATCTTTAAATCGTCAGCAAAGAGCAATTTATTACAGGGTTCCAGGGCGTCAGTAATATCATTGATGTACATTAGAAATAAAAAGGGTCCAAGGTTGGATCCTTGGGGGACACCTCATGTTGAGACAAAAACTATAGATTTAAATTTACGATGTACAACTTGTTGACGCCTATTGAAAAGATAAGATTTCAGAAGAGCAAGAAGAGAGTTAGAGAAACAAAAGGTTCCAAGTTTCTTAAGCAGGACGTAATGATCAATTTGATCGAAGGCCTTCTGAAAATCCGTATATATAACATCAACTTGACTATTTCTATCTACCGCATTAGAGGCGAACTGAGAGAAACATGCTAGATTAGTAATGGTGGATTTTCCTTGCATAAACCCATGCTGATATTCAGAAATATAACTTTTAACAGAAGCCTAAATACGAGCATACAAGATGCTCTCAAATACTTTGAAAAAATTGCATAAGATGGATATAGGTCTACAGTTTGTGACTTGGGAGGGATCCCCTTTCTTTAGTACCGGACAGATTTGTGCCAATTTCCAGATATTAGGAAATGTAGATGACTTCAACATAATATTAAAGATAAGTATGTGAAAGCGGTTTGGAGAGAACATGGGCACAATCTTTTAATAAAAAACTTGGGATGCTGTCAGGTCCAGAAGTCATAGAGTTCTTTATTCGCTCAATTCTCCAAAAATTTCATCTTCAGATATATATGTAACCGATACTGTGTTGTTAACCTTCGTAAAAGTAACATCGTCTGTGAGAGGTGAAGAGTCAATAAAACACTTTTGAAGAAATCAGCAAAGGAGTTAACAATAATATTAGGATCAGAGTTGCATTCATTCGTTGTAAAACATTGTACCGAGAATACGCGTAACATCTCTCTTTGAGCGGACAAAGGACCAAAACTTTTTTGGATCCAGGGTAATGTTCTTTTCCATCTGCACTAGGTATTCAGTATGTGCATTAGCGATGAGTTTCTTGGCATCAGATCTAAGTTTCCGAAACTGGTCATGAAAGTACAGTTTATGAGTCTTCACATATTTACTACGCATGACCGATTTGAGTCGAAGACATTTTATAATTTCTTTGTGGAAGGAGGGTATATGCGTCGTGTTTTCTTGGGAGAGCCAACTTTGGGTACGCACAAATCAAATAGAGAATATAAGACAGTGTACATGTGTTCACAGGCGTCATCGACATTGCTAAAATTGTATATATTGGACCAGTCATAATTTAATAATAAGTCATAAAGGCAAGAAAAATCAGCTTTTCTAAAATTAAAACCAGCGTCATCAGGGTTAAAACAGAAATTGTTATTTTTCTTGCAAGGCACCAAATCAATATGGAATAATAATGTAGGATGAAGTGGATCTTCTGGTACCAGGAAAAAATCAGATCTCAAAACGGTGCAGGAAAACGTAGAAAATATAAGGTCAAGCAAACTGTCGTAGTTATTCAGAACATGATTATATTGGCTGAAGCCGCAAAATAGTACAAAGTTATTAAGGCAATGACTGAAGTTATTGTTTAATTCGGATCCAAACTTAGGAGTGTTAAAATCACCTACGAAGAAAACAAGATTGTTATCGATTTGATCAAGACTGCTAACAAGATCAAAGAAATCCACATAATCAGTAATAGATACAGATGGAGGGATATAAACAGTAAAGATAAAAAAATGCAAGTAATTGGAGAAAAAGATTTTTGAATTCCCACAAAGTCGATGGATGGAATAGCGTTGGTAATATTGGAAACGTCAACTGTACAACACGAAAACTTGTTATTGATGGCAATCAAAACTCCGCCGTCTCTGGCAACACCCAGATGTTTATACTTTCGATCACAGCGAAAAATGCAATAGTTCTCAGGGAATAGTTCTGAATTTGCAACGTCCTCATGCAACCATGTCTCAGTAAGAATTAAAACGTCAACCTCGTCAACACAAGATGATAAGTTGTTAGAAAATGAGTCAAATTTGGAGTTTAAGCCTCTAACATTCTGATATAAAAAGCTCAGAGTCGTAGTGGTGAAAGTACTATTAAGTGAAGTGTTTTGAATTAGAGAATTGGATGCCGTTAGACGTGAAACTAAGTTATTTTTACTTAAAATTTGGGAACGCAGACGAACCGATTGGAATAAACTGAGGTTTACCGTGCATAGAAGCTGAATTATTGATCGGAGTGGTATATATTTCATTTCTAGGAGCTGAAATATAATATTGAGATCTTATCGGAGAAATAGGTGCAGTATTTAAGGCATCAACATTGCCTCGAGATAAGTAATTAAGAAGAGAAAATATTATAGTTCTCTTAGTAGCGTCATTGATGGAAATATGATATTGAAACTGTCTAAATATAAATTTATTTGCATCAAGGAAAAATATATTATTATGCGTATTAGATGTTCCAATTTTATGTAATTGACAATAATCCCGATGCAACGATCTTACAAAAATACTGGCTAATAGTCCTCCTATATCTTCACAAATACAATTCCCCATGTTAATTCCGTATGTCCAGACTTGGATGCGACACGCTGTATATAGACTACATAGGCTCAGCCAATACCCCGATGACAGAATACTACTAGCAAAATGAATCAAGCCAGTGATAACTAACACGAGTGAAAATTCGAGAAAACTCGACATTGCACCTCTTCCACCACGAGAAGAAGATCGGCCTGGGATGCGTTGGTGTTCTTCTTGATGTCTCGGACCATGGAAAGGAGGCGTCACGACAAACTGGACTTTATTATATGGACTAACAGAATTGGTGTCTGATTCTGGGAATTTGGAGGCATAGTTCTGTGTGAGAGTCACCTGACAGGTAGCAAGAAAAAGTGAAGAAAAGTAACTAAGTACCTTTCGTGGGCACTGCATGTTTCTGTTCCCCATAAGCGCTAAACTATACGTACATTAGCATGGATAACTTCCACGGCGTACCCTCCACGTACCGCCCCGTTTCAGCCTCGCCGCCTCCCCAGAAACCACAGCAGCACCGTCCAGCGAGGCCACAGGTGACCTACGTTTCTTTGAAATATTGAATTTCTTAGAGTACTCCAGAGAGCTGGAGTCCGAGCAACCGCAGCCGTACAAAGTGTCAACCTCCGTAACGGTATCTATGGGTTCATCTACAAAAATGAAGGTCCATGGACCATCGGAACAAACCCTAATTACCTGGTAAACGAGACCAACTAAAAACCGTCTCCTACCACAGTCAGAATAAACTTTTTCAACCTCACAGACCCCCCAGTAGCAGTAGCAGTATCGGCCTTATTGCGGCAGCTTGACCTTCAATAAATTTTATAAGCCGCTACGCTGTCTGGAAGGAGGAAGTTCAAGCCTTTATTTTTTAATACGGGATGAAAAATTTTACTACCATGCTATCAGAGTAATTCTATTCAAGGTGGGTACCTTGGAAGGTATCCAGAAGTAGCCGTTACCACCGATCCGCCTCTGTAATAGCTGCAGAGATGTACATCTAGATAACTGAATACGCACCAGACACAACTAACAGAAGGACGGAATAGCTAGCCAAATAGTATTGGAGAATTTCAAAATTTGTAGAATCATCACCATCCTTGAAGGAAACAACCCCAAAAAAGTCACCACTTGAAAAAAGAGAATCTTCTAAAGTAAGGAACACTGCACCGTCATTCCTTAGACGACGAGATCGAAAATTACTGGTACCATTTCGAATTGATAATTTAAAGCCACAGGTATTGATCAAGACAGAGGAACACCACTTGAGGTGCTCTGTTTTCTAAACCAATGTACAGTTTCAGTTTTTCTTTGAGCCAGTTATAGAGAGATTCCGAGATAAAGCTCGGTACTTCATCACTGAAGACTATGTTTCCAAATTCGGTTGGGCTGATCTCATACTTATGTCCAAACTTCACCGACGGTCTTCTAAATAGATTTTTTTCTGTTATAAGATTCCCCAACGTATTAATTGTAAATCTGGAACAAACCTCGAGAAAAAGCAGACCTCCAAGCATCTGCAATATCATTTTTATCAAGAGACCATGTAGCTTCATCATCACTTGTCAAGATGCTCCTGAAAGACTCTCCATCAACATAGAAGAACTTCTACCCTTTCGTTCTTAAAAAGTACAAATTGGACAGTGACGAAAATGAACTTTTTGTTCCTCTACAACAAAAAGGACCTTTGCGAAAATAACAAGATTCCTCTTGATTTTGGTCTTGAATGGGGAACATCCTTCCAAAGTAAAACCACTAGAGTAGGTACTCAAGACTCAGCTAGCTCTTTAAGATTAGCTACTCAAAGATGTAGAAGGTAAATCGCTGTTACAGTTTTTGCTAGCAGCGTAGGTACATCACTAGTTACTTTCTAAAGTAATCGAGTCGCTAGTGCAGCAATGTCTTTATTCGACATATTATTTTTCACGTATCAGTGTGTTATCGCGTTAACGTTACTGTTATGCGATTATTCGTTTATGTTTGTTATTCGCTTTTATCAAACCGTTTAGAAAAACACTTAACTCTGTATCTACTTTTTAGTTATACAGACTAGTAGATGTGTAGTTTGTTGATTATATTCATTTTGTAGACACCGTTAGTGACAATTCAAACTTTGATTATTGTCACAAAGCTATTTCATGAACTTACTAGCACTTTTATGGCTATAATTAGTAGATTTTAAGCATTTCACATACTAATGATATGTAAAGGAAGAAAATCCGTGTTGGTTGAAACACTACGAACAGACACTATTTACCTTTTTCATGATGGTAGGGGTCACACCTCCACAATTCCGTTGAGGTTTTTGCCATGTAAGGCTTTACAGCTAACATCAAAGTGTTAATTCTCTTTTGGAATTGTTCACTAGTGTCTTCTATTTCTTTGGAAAAATTACCTTTAACGTTGAAGTTATAGGTTGAGAAATACAACTGAAATAAAACGAAACCTTAACCTTACCACTTTTGTACAAATTTTTGATCATATAAGCCGCACATATGACAGTATAACTCTTCACGTTCAATACAAGCAGTTCATTCATAAAGTTGTGTAATATCTGAGCAGCTGATTGTCCCTCTGTGCAAAAATAGTTGTTCATAGTGGGCTAAAAAATCTTTTATTGGCAACTCTCTACACAGGGTACACATTTTACGTCAAAACTTTCCGAAAAAAGATATAAGAAATCTTGAGATGTTACTTGTTGATGGATCGATTCTATCAGAAATGCGACAGAATTAGACATATTGGACACAGCTCCATCAGCAAAATTAATCAACGTTGAATTTTCAAACTCATCAGCATCTCTCACATACTTCTCCATATCTCTATAATAAATATTCAGGTAGATTTGCTTCATATGTATCTCATTTAACTTTAATTCAAATCGAATATCATCTGGTAAATTCTGTGCCGTCCTGGTAATTATATTTACGGTTTCGTCTGAAGCAGTTATTGAACACACTATCAGAAAAATAAGTTTCTTACTTACCAGCTTGGTGAATTTTTTCATTTATTTCTCCAGTCTGAACCGCGATGCTATCTAGGCTCGAAAATAAAAATTTTACTTTTTTATTGGTGGGATCAGCTGTGTCGGCAAACTCGTTCAAACTCACAACTGTTTCTAACAGACTTTTTGTGATTTCGATAATTTTAACACTTAGTTCGAAAACTGTCAAGACGGGGGTAGGTGCCACAAAAGGCAAAGATGCAATAGTAATCAAAAACACGACAAAACCACGCATTTTTGCACCTAAATTTGTAAAGTTGAGCAAATTCTTTAGGTGAAGTGTGAGCGCTATATTTATCAAAACAATTGGTTATCTGGCGAGATTACTTATCTTTGAAGGCAATTTCACTATTTGGAAAGACACTCAGCTTCAGTTTATTGAAAAACATGATCTTAATGCACTTTCTTATTAATATTCTGTATTTTAATTTCAACATTAGGAGCGTTATTCCTATATCTTAATATATATAAATCTCGTGTCACAATGTTTGTCTTCAATGGACTCCTAAACCACTTAACCGATTATAATAAAATTCGCACACCATGTGCAGTTCGATCCAACTTGAGAGATAGGATAGTTTAAATCTCAAATTATAGTCGCAATTTTAATTTATTGCTAATTATTTGTCTGTTATTATTTGACAGTCACAATTATCTGTTAACTCCAAATGATTCTAACAGATGTCGATACCTTTCGACTGGGTTGAGTAAGTAATCAACAGATGGCGCTGCTATGGTAAATCTACGAACGTGTCATATAAGCTACATTTTAACAGCATAATTACCACGTGTTGTTGACGCTATAAAATTAATTAAATTTATTTTGTAGTGAACGTGTCTGTTATTATTTGACAGTCACAATTATCTGTTAACTCCAAATGATTCTAACAGATGTCGATACCTTTCGACTGGGTTGAGTAAGTAATCAATAGATGGCGCTGCTATGGTAAATCTACGAACGTGTCATATAAGCTACATTTTAACAGCATAATTACCACGTGTTGTTGACGCTATAAAATTAATTACATTTATTTTGTAGTGAACGAAATATTGTGTTCAACGTACTTCCCCTTCAAATCTCAATCCAGTGAATTTGTATAGCAACATCAACATTTTCGTCTTTGTTCGTAAATAATTTCATTGTACTAAAGGGTTATAGTAGTAGAAAGTCAAATAAGGAGATCACCATATTTTTTTACAAATACCATCTGTGTGAAAAAGCATAGTGGACTCCGTGACTGATGTTCTCTTATTGTTCCTCTTAGATTGTTTACTATAATGTAATATAACAAAAACTTTAGCCACAGCAACGCGTGGCCGGGTCAGCTAGTATATATATATAATCAAAAACCTACAATACCCGAAGGTGTTAGGTATATTACATCATATTATTCATGGACATGTCCTTCGTACACCACGTTTCTCCACTTTTTCTTATCTTTTGCGAGCATCCTGGCTTCCGCCCACCCTACTCCTTTCTGCTGCAGAATTTTCTCAATATTTTCATTCCACGTTACGGTCGGTCTTCCTCTTGGTCTTTTGTGCTGAACTCTAGATTCCCATACACTTTTTACTGGAGTCTCTCTGTCCATTCTGATTAGGTGTCCATACCATCGTAGTTGGTTCCTTTCTATTTTATTCACGATCGGTTCTATATCTAGTTCTTTCCTCACTTCTACATTTCTGATTCTATCCATTTTTGTTATACCCATTACTCGTCGCAGAAATTTCATTTCCATACTTTGTATTTGGCTTTTTATTTTCTTTGTTACGGTCCAACTTTCACTTCCAAATATAAGTATTGGTGTAAAAACAGCTCGGTACACGCTCATCTTCACTTTCCTTGATATTTCCCTCTTTCCTATGAGTGTATTTTTAATACTGTGGTACAATCTTGCTGCACTTTCGATTCTCGCCTTGATTTCCACCTCCTGATTGCCATTGCTGCTCAGCAGTACTACTAAATACTTAAAGGTTTCCTCTTGTTTTATAGCTTTTCCATCTATTTGTACGCTAATGTCATGACTAGCTTTTCCCATTACCATGACCCTAGTCTTTTCTACATTTATTTTCAATTTTCTGTCCATTAATGCTCTGTTCCAGATCTCAACGTTCTTCTGTAGCTCCTGTTCCGCTTCCGCGAAGATCGCCAGATCATCTGCGAAAGCACATTGCTTGTAAAAAAATGGGAGTTTTATTCGGAAAGAATTCTTAAGTTGGAGATTGAGACGGATAAGAAGCAAGAGATTAATATAATAATTATTTATGGACCTAACGAAGATGATAGAGTTGCAGTAAAGGATGAATTCTGGGCAGAAGTAACGGAAATAGTAGATAATGCAAAAGACAGAACGATTATACTAGGGGACCTTAATGGTAGAGTAGGACGAAGGCTTAATGATGCCGAAAATGTAATAGGAAAACACGGAGAAAATATAAGAAATAAAAATGGAAGAAGGATAATCGAATTTTGCACCCAAAATAACATGCTTGTAATGAACACGTTCTTCCAGCATAAGGAAATTCATAAATATACTAGAGTACTTGAAAGTAGAAATGAAAAATCTATCATAGATTATGTTTTAATTAAAAGAAACTTTAGACACGTAATATAGGATGTAAGAGTGAAAAGAGGGGCTGAAATTAATAGTGATCACTTTCTAGTCCAAGCGAACACGAGCATTGGTTATACTAAAGACAGAGCTGGAGAAAAACCTAACCCACCAAAGAAAGCACCAAAAGTAAAATTAAGAACATACAAATTGAATAATCCTGAAGTAGCACGAGACTATAGAAATATAATAGAAGAAATGATAGAGGAAACCGATACTGAAAGGTTGAATTGTCAACAAACATGGACAGTATTGAAGGAGGCGATGTGTAAGGGTGTGGTACGATCATGCGGAACAACAAAGGAAAACCCAAAAAGGAAACAAACTCATTGGTGGAACGAAGAAATTAAGAACGAAGTGAAAATCAAGAAGAGGATGTGGAGAGAATACCTGCAATGGAAAACAAATGGAAGTTATAATAAATATAAAGAACAAAGGAACAAAGTAAAAGAAGTAATAAAGAAGGCAAAAGAAAAGTCTTGGGTAGACTTTGGAAATAAAATGGAACAGGATTATCATACTAACCAAAAGCTCTTCTACAGAATTCTGAAGAGTTTACGAACAAACAAGAAAGAAGAAACAATTAAACAGATAAGAAACGCAGAGGGTATTTTGCTGAAAAAGGAAGAAGAGATTATGGAAACTTGGAAAAAGTATTTCGAGAAACTACTGAGCAACGACGAAACTGACAGGTCCGTCGAAGTGGTGGGAGACGATAAAGAATGGGGACAAGAAGCAAAAATAGAGATTAATGAGACGGAGATGGCAATAAAGATGTTGAAAAAAGGTAAAGCTGCAGGATATGACCAGATAACGGGAGAAATGCTGAAAAATCTGGGCAGAAGTGGGTTGAAATTGCTCACAGATGTATTCAACAAAGCAATGAATGAAAACACAATCCCGAAAGATTGGGAAGTTGGAGTGATAATACCAATCTTCAAGAAAGGAGACAAGACTCAGTGCACAAACTATCGAGGTATTACATTACTCAGCGTGGCGTGTAAATTATATGAGCGAATTTTGGAACAGCGGACAAGAAGGATAATTGAACCACAACTTGATCAATCGCAGAGTGGATTCCGGAAAGGAAGAAGCATCCAGGACCATATCTTTACAATTAAACAACTTACGGAAAGGGCGAAAATAACAAGTAAAAATATATATGCAGCATTTATCGATATAGAAAAGGCTTTTGACAGGGTGCCAACGTCCGCAATCAACGAAAGTATGGTAAAGAGAAATATAAGTACAAAATTGAGACAAGCAATTATGAGCCTATATAGAACAAATAGAAACTATGTGAGGACCGATAACATGGAATCAAGAGAGTTTGTAGTGAAAGAAGGACTAAGACAAGCGTTATTCCTATTCCTCCCAATGGAACTGGCACTATTAATGTTACTAGTCGAGCATGGAAAAAAGGCATGAAGAAGATGTTTAAGCCCTCGTGAGGACGACAAACTTAAAAGCCTGACGGTTATGATCTAAGGGTTTGTGTGTACACCAATTATTTATTTCTAATAAACTACAGGCTAGGTTAGGTTAGTAGGTCAGATCTGGTTAAGTCAGGTCCATGGCTACTTATCCATCGCCAAACACGTCATATCTGAAACTTGCTGGGCGGTACACTCGTATAGTGCCATCATGACCTGACTTAAAAACCTGCTCATCAAAAACACTATGTTGTCCCAAATATTAACTGAATTTTTGTTTCGTCGGCATACTGGTGGCCATGAACTGGGAAAACTGATTTCAAAAACTGCATCCCTTGCATTGTGAAGCGGTTTTTTTTTTTACAAATGATTCTGTAGTGTCCCGTTTTGAAATTATATTTAGCGCCAAAATAAGGCAAGAATTAACTTCTTTCCTAGATTTTTCAATAAAAATGTAGCGGGGATCTTTCATCTCCTCACTAGACGGGCGGGCGGATTCAATTAGTTGAAGAGAACGACGTAGTCTCCATTGTGTGGTCTCCAAAGTGTTTGAAATCTTGTATACTTCACGTTATTGGTACACTTTAACCAAAGGGTAAACCTGCAGGAAGTTAAAGGGACACCATCATTACCCCCTGTGTAAATAATATCAGTTGATTTTATTAACATTCGTCTATCTCATGTTTTACGAAACGACGACCGGAAATTCCACACATCGTTTAGAATAGCCACTTGAAATCACTGATCATGTAGTGGATTTTCCAGGACATGTTCGGACTTATCTGGATAACATTGTTGTTTTGTTTCATGCAATCTCTAGAAATTATGTCCTGTGTCCAATTAATTTGGTCACCAGCTTTTGCTTTTGTCTTTATTTTCTATGCTATGTGTTAAAACAGTTATTATGGGACCGATTTAACTTTCCTTCACGTTTTTATAATACATTTTCGTATTTAATTCAAAGTAAAGCTTCAGTGTTTGATACCCTTGTGAATGTGATATAAAATGTTTTTGATGAGATTTGTTTTGGTGCTGAAATAATTATTGCTGCGATGCACATGTTAACTTAAAATACGTATTAGAAATTCACTGATGCAAGGTTAATATTTTAATTTTGGTATGTCTAAAGGGCTGGATAGTTTTTCCTAAGTTATTATTTAGATTTAATAACTTCTCATTCGAGATTTTTGAAATAGTAAATTACAAAATTCAAGATCTGAGTTTAAACGTTGATCTGTTTTGAAAGTTATTATCAGTTGGGTAAATGCCATGTGGATTCGAAGACGAAATGTGTTGTCCGAATTGAATTTTGACTATCAGATGCGTAGAAAAAGGTCCAAGTGAACACTGAAAGACACGGTGATACTGAATGCGAGACGTGACAAATTTTTTAAACTTCAAACGTCAAAATGACAATAAAGCATAGATTACAAATTTTCAAAATGACAGAAAAATGACGTCCAAGATTTTCTAGCCCCGACTGTAATTGCAACTTATAAATGTGGAGCCAAAAACATAAAAATATGAACAAGAAGAAACGGATTGGGATTACGAGTTGAAAATTTGTGGATCAAAAGTTACTGTCTAATAATTTTGTCTACTGAACACGAATCACCTGCTGCCACTGATTTTCATCGGTGGCATCAAATTTAGCCGTTATAAAAGCAAGAAAAGTAAAATTTTAAACTATATTTAGTTTTGTTGTTGTTATATTAATTTTAAGTTTTATATCATTTTATGCATTATGCTTCTGCTAGCATTTAATCGAAAACTTTTCCTTTGGGCCACAACGTAATATGTGTGCTGACATCCTTGAATTGAAGATGCCATGTCAATTCAATCTCAGATATGTTTGTTTATCAAAAAGGTTAAATCTCTCACTTGACATGCAAGCGGAGTAATGTTTGAGTTACTTATCGGATTGGGGATCGCAACGGCTGTTTAACAGTCTTTGACAGTTTTTGTGTTACCAAAATAAATATTCCGAAAGAAGTACAAAATAATCAACAGTGTCATGTAATCAACAAACTGAGAATAATTTTGGTTAGATCTGCAAGCAAATTTCAACAGAATTGAACGTAAGCAAAAATAAACTTGTCAATTTTGTTGAACTAAACATAGCAGTTATGAATTTGCCTACACTCTCTAAGGTCAAAATTTACTATCCATGAAGCTTGATCACGTAGGTATACTGAAATTTGAGAAGAATAATTTTAGAAATTTCTGAGTTAGTATTATTATCAGTATTTACAATCATCATGTTTTGTGTTTTTCACTTGCTTAACAGTGTCCTCGAAACATTATCGAAACTTTTCATATGTGATCTTTAATAATAATCAGCCAATCAAACATATCATAATTACCTACTTTGAGCCGAAAATACTTTTTATTTCCACGTATTATCTGTTTTGACATGTATTTTACTGATAAGCGTATTGCGATTGCGTCAATAAAACTTCCTTATTTATTTATTTGTTATTTCGTAATACTGGGACTTCCCCTGATTGAACAAGAACAACTAGCTTTGTACCAAATAATCCAAATATACTGTCAACTAACTATTGAACTTAATGAGAAAAGTTTGTAGTGCAATTGTAAAAATCTACGGTAATAAGACACGTTTACCTGATACTAATTAATATTGCTTACGTAGACAAGTGAGTGTAGATAAAAAATCTTTGGTCTCAACACTTCTCTTGTTTTAGTACAATTTTTACTTCTCGGCTTTTATCTCATACTTGAAAAGTATAAATATTAAATTAAAAATTAAGAATAATAGCCGTCAGACCACATAATTTTTACAGACACTAATCTTCAGCGTCGTGTGGGAAATGAGATCAATATTTTTGGTTGCCTATATTTACATTCGTTTTAAATTGTTTCTCATGAACTCCATACTCTATTTATTTATTTTTTTTTTATAACGATGTGTCGGAACAATTCCTGTATTTGCAATATTCGTTGTGTCTTTAGTTTTGCAAATTTTCCCAATTCTCACATTTATTGGTCATTAAAAAATGTTTTTTCTCCTGTTTGCCATTCGCTGCCAAGATCTATTTTCATCGTACACTTCTGACAATATATCTAGCATCGATATTTTTTAATTCAAGTGTAAGAAAATAAGATATAAATATAAGGCAAACTAAGCATAATATACGCCACCTGGAACGGGTTCGCGGTATTGTTTTTTCGGCGCCAAATTTAATTTTTAAAATGGGACACTTCGGAAAGTCGCATTGATATTTTTTTCTTTTTCCTTAAAAAATTTATTCACAACAGAATTATACCATTTCCGTGCATTAGTATTAGCATTGTTTCTGTGTCTTTCTGTGCAATGTTTGATTCAATATTTAAAACGGTGCGGCGGAAGAGGATTCTTGCCTGAAGCCTCAAAGGGTGAAGAGAGTCTTCTGGCTGTGGTGAAAGAAGTTTAAGTGGCAGAAAGTGAAGTTTGACCCTCCGACCACCGTAAGTACTTTTGGGTCGTCTGCCCGTTTAAGTATCGCTTTTTGGAATCGCCGCCCCGAGCGAAATACCGTACCACCGTCACCGGTTGTTTTTTTGTCGTCGCCGTCACAAGTCGTAACCGTCGTACACGCGTCGTTACCGCCACCGCGTTCTCCGCCGGATCGCCGCGCGATTTCCAGGTTTCAAGATCGCCGCCCCCAAGTCCAGGAGGAGCCCGTCCTGAAGGAAGTCTCCGCCCAGGAGGAACGACCGTGCCGGACGTTTAGTTTTTTTGTTTATTTAATTTGTTCGTTAATTAAGACTTAGCCATAAGATTATTATTTTAGCCATGTAGCTGGTAGCAGGGAATAAACCCCATTTATGGTTGTAAAATATCTCTTGCCGTTTTATTTTTATTCTCGTGTTTTCGTGGGAGCTCACCACCTATTATCCATGTCTCCGGCTTTAGAGTAACCCCGGCGCTCCCTCCCCCGACGAATCGCTACTTCCAGGTTTTTTCGACGTTTCATGACCCCTATAATATTACGAAAAAAGTGATCTCCGTTTTTCGTTTGTCTGTCGTCTGTCGGTACGTTTGTCTGTTCGTTTGTCTGTCCGCCGCCGTCTGTGTCGATTTTTGTTAGACAGATAATAATGACTGAAAGTACACTGGACCAACTGGTGTCACATTTTGTATGTATATTAGGAATAACATGTAAATGGTAAAACGTTAAACCAAAAGTTAGTTAATCATCCCCACCACCAAGGGGATGACGTCATCTGTAAAATTTACAAAAGTTTTTTTAATTTTATAAAATAAGGTATTATACTCCTGCATTTGTGGTGTATGAACCCCTGTTGAGTTAGGTCGTTAGGTAATCGTTAAGGCAGTCGTTATCCTTTATTCCCTTCGAAAAAATTGGAATATGCGGAATATTATGGCTCTATACGTGTGGTTTATCAACTCATAATTTTTACTTAGACAAATTTTCCCGAAAATTTGGGAACACAGTACTGCTATTGTTAGCATTGGTGTAAAATCGCTTTTGAAACCTAGGGATTTTACATGTAAAAACAGAAATTTGAAAATATTGGCTCTCCTAACTAGAGAAGAAAACACTATATCCAAATCATTTATTTATTTATTTTGTAACACCTTGTGGTATTTAAATAAAAAGAGAAAAGATATCGCCAGTTTGAATTAGGCAACCAGCAATATCTTCCTAAAGTCTACCTGAGATAGACGGGAATTGGGTCATAAAACCATCATAAGGTGATACTGAAAAGAATTGATAATTTATGACAAGCTGCCGAGAACAGACCTTCAACGCAGAATAATCATTTTCCCTATTCTTTTGAAATATTAGATTTATGTATTATTATTAATGTTAATAATACCTATTATATTTGTTATGTTATTTTATATTTATTATATTATTAAATTTAGGTTAAAATAAATCTGTTGATTATATTTTGTAAGTGTAATTAATTTGTCCTGTAAATAGAATTATTTTGTTGGGCAAATAAATCTTTATTTATTTATTTATATTTAATTAAATATTAAACTATGCAAATTGTTGCGGTGTGTACTGAATTATATAAAAAAGGACACATCAGTGTATCTGTATTCAATAAACAAAGGAAAATTTTACTAAATGAAGCAATTCTAAAAATGGTCTACTTTTGAAGACCGCGTTATCCAACTCGTCAAATATTATTGTTTTATTATTAGCATTTTATTAAGAAAAACATAAATAAACAGATATTTAATATTTTTCTCTTGTCAATATGTGTAGCTCTAATTGTCTTTTTTTTTTAGTATACTCTTCCGTTGGTAGCTAAATATATCTTTCATAAATAATTTTTTTATACTTATTGCCAGAAATTCTTCAGAAGATTCACTAATAAACTATTTGCCAAAGAAATATCTATGAAGTAATTGTCGAAGGTTACTATGGCATGTAAAAGTTTTGTCGGTACGCAGCAGCGAGTGATGTCAGACTGCTCCGCCTCCTCACTGCAGCTTTCGATAATCTCTAAACACTTAGATAGAATAAAGTGGACAAACGTGCAAATTCGAATGCTCTTAATTCTTGAAAACGTTTTAAGTTTATCGTAAGCATGATGACCTCATCACCAAATTTTGCCGAATAAATGTTATTTAAATTAAAATAACTTAAAATCGTATAAAAATATTTAGACTCATGCCATTCAATTGTGGTCTACGACTTTGTAATCAGTTTTTACCCCTGCCATCCAGATTTTTGAAAAGAAAATCATAGCAACATTTTCCGATTTAACTTTAAAATTGCAGAACTGTATGCTCTAGAATTTTACAAATGTTTTAATGCAATCAGAAACCTGGTAAATTGCAAAATTTTAATAATAAAAAATCCTATTCGTCGATTAAACAAACTTGTGCTCCTAGTGGCAAGACTCGGAACTACCCACATAAATCGTGTCGAATTCGCACCCATTTTTGCAAAAATTGTTCGTTTTTGTTAAAAATTTTGCTAAGGATTATATCACTAATTTTCCACTACTACTCCTGTTTAAATCATTCGACGTATTTTGAATTAATTTAAAGTATATTTTGATTTTAATAAAGACATTGTTTTACAGGTTAAAAATAAGGGGACTTCTGTCTAAAAATATACTTTTGTTTTTTTCTTCTTCGTTTTCAATGATCGACGGTGTAAAAAAAAAACAAAAAATAAACTCTTAAATATTTACTTGTTATTTCGAAAGTGGACCCAACCATTTTCGCTATAATATAATAGCAATAATTTGACTATTTTTAATATGTACCTATGCAGGTAGACATTGTGTTAACAAAGTAAATAATAAAACTCGACTTTCTGTTTATTGAAAGTCACAAGTCACCAATAAACCGTTTACTATCATGGTAATGATAATTTATTGTTCGATGGCTTTTCCGAACGGAACAAAGGTTCTATTAATCAGATGTGCATGAATACATACATACATAATGGATGGTCAACAGCGTCCTTTCGGACAAGCAACCCAAAGCAGCCGAAGCGTTGTAAACCATTGCTATTATAATCCTGAGCAGTTTATTTTTATTGCCGGTTTCTAATAAATAAGTATGTACTGTTGGAAATATGTAGATATATAGTCAGTGTTCACGATTTGGCAGACTCTACTTTAACAACCGCCACCTAATTTGCATACTTTCCTCATTTGTCTTGGTAGAGCTTTAAAATGTCATTAATCTCTCAACACTGGATCGTCCGTTTTCCTACTGCATTAAAAGCTTCCCGTACAAAAAGAATGTTGGTTGCCTACATGTACAAAAAACGCTATATGTAAATTATGCTTCAATTAAAAAGTCGATAAAAGAACAACTACCAATTCCCTGAAGGCAATAACATTCTCTAAAATATAAATTGGTTTTGGCGGCAAAATACGTTTCGAGCGAGCAATATAATTTGTAATCGAGTCATTTGTTGATTTTCATTTGTTTCGGAAAAGTCACGTCGATGATTGATCCACATAGTACATAACTTCAAATAAATTAAATTGACAGATGGAAAGAAAAAAATGGCGTGAACTCAGAACTGAATTTGAATAATGAATGATTAACCATTTAAATGTTCAGATTTTTGATTTAGTAAAACTCATCTTTTTTTTTGAACGTATCCTGAAATATGGGGGCGAATTCGGTGAATATAATTCCACAAAAACAGACCACAGTAAAGGAATCCACCTTTAAATCGATGATGGTTTGCTTTCACTTTAATGAGGTAAATCGACTTGTGCAAACACATTTTTCAGCCAAAAACAAACCAAAATTTTGAATTTTCATCATTTATTTTTTAATAAAAAAAAAATGACACTTAAATTCACAATTAATTTCCATTAGAGCATTAAACACTATATTTAAAGTCCCTATTCACAATAAATGTTGCAAATGTTCCCCATTTTCTTGAAAACACAGCAAAACTCTTCTTCAAACTGCATCAATGACATTGTTCAATATAACCTCATTGTTGTTTATTTCGTTGATTTTTTTCAGTTATTCTGTTCCTTAAATCTTCCAAATCATTAGCAGGAGTACAATAAATTGTGTTCTTTAAATGCGGCCAGAGAAAAAATCAGCAGGTGTAAGATTACATGATCTTGGGGGCCAGATATGTTCAGTATTTCGACTAATAACTCTTTGGTCAAAAAACTCTCGTAATGGTTGGAAAAAACCAAAAGCTAATTCATCATCATGGAGTTCTCTTCTGAATGGCCCCAAAATTTCTTCCAGATATCAAATAGAAGTTAAATTGCCTAAAAAATGATAAGTTGAGGAAGAAAGTTAAAAAACTTTGGTTTTCATTTTCTTACCATTAAAAAAGAATGGGCCTATGATGCGTCTTTGGCTAATTGCAGCCCAAACACCAATTTTTTGTGCATGAAGTGGGGCCTCAACATAAAAAGGTGGTTTCTCTTGGCTCCACATTCGCATATTTTGGGAATTAACATAACCACTCACGTGGAACCAAGCTTCATCCGTAAAAAATGTCTTCTCTAGCAGTTCATCATCAAATGTGTTCAAAAACCACTCACAGTATTCACGTCTGATTGGAAAATTCCCCTCATGTCATTCTTGCACACATTGTAATCGATAAGCAAATAATCTCAAGTCTTTTTCAATATTGTTCGGCAAGTGCACTACGCTTTAATGAATTGCAAAAATTAGCATAATCCACAATATTGTTTGAAAATTGCTCTCTAAATTCCGTCCACGTGTCAGGAATTAATATTGCCATTGTCCGTCGATTTTTTGACCATTTCGAAAGTAAGACTCAATCATAAAAGTCTTATGTTCCAATGTAAAAGCCATTTTTCATCAAGTTCTTGAATTTGTTGAAAATTTAAGCCAAAAAACGGCCCAAAATGAACACAAGTTAGTTCTGAAAAGAACTGTTTTTTTAAAAGGATTTTCAGTACGAAACACAACAAAAGCAAAAAATCATTCGTTACGGCCCTTCAGTTACTTAAAGAATTCAGAAAAAGACACAATTCAGTTCGAAAACACTTGGAAAACACAATCAACTTAACCTCAAACGTAACGAACAGTTGAACAGTGGTTCAAGTTACATCCAATATCGGTCAAGGTCTTACTGCGAATACCACAGGCGAATACATATTCAAATCATGTAAAAAATAGGGATGAATTTTAAAAACTGCAGAATTGCAAAACTGAACGATTCGGTACAATTTAAAATTTTTAGCATTCATTTTAATAAAATTTCCAAAACCCATTAATGCAGGTAAACGGCGGAACTGTAGACATCATTAATCGTCAGAATTTGGTAAGACACACGTTCCCTGTTCAAATGTTATTTCAAATGTAACTCGATTACAAATTATATTGCTCACTCGATAGTTTAGTTTTAAAAAAAGAAATAGATTTTTGGTTTTTTATCATTATTTTAATGAATTCAATTAATTCAGTGTAAATATAACTCCCATGAAGATTTTGTATTGCCAACAAATACTTGAATAACTCTTTAAGTCCTAAAAGAAGAACGAAACTGGAAGAGGCTTTTTGTCTTATCACGACCTTTTCTATTAACTAGTTAGTTAATAGAGAAGGTCGTGGTCTTATGAACATATCACAGCATAGATATCTATGCTGTGAACATATTTTGTGCCGGATAGGCAACCAGCCATACGCTAGTATCCGAACCCCCGCCAGAAGCCGCTACGCTCGCCCCACTTGCTCTCACCCGATTGGCGGACGCGCCTCCCGAAATTTTGACAAATGGCTGACATTTGACAAACGCAGTATCGCGCTTCTAGTGATGTGTAGTGAATCGTGTCCGTCAGCCTAGAAAAGCGATGACGAGATGGTGAAATGATGTGATTATGTGTGAGACTCCACCGTTGCTAGTGATAAAATCGAATTCAGCAGGCGACCTACTCGGAACTGACGCGATGACACTGATTCCAGAATCCCCCGTTTCACAATCTGTCGAACTGTCGAAACTCAAACGGACCTTCACTCTGCCCCGGAACCCTTTCAACGCCACCAGGATGTCCAAACGGAGGATAAAAACGAAAGAGAACGAGCAGGATAGCGACAACAAGAAGGTCTTCCGCCGGCCCTCGTTCCGCAGGTTGGAGCCAGCATAGTTTACTCCCGAAATTTGCAAAAATGTGCCCTTTTAGGCGTAGAACAACATAGCGTTAAGAAATGTGTAGTCACTTACGCAAGACACTTTTGCCGGTGCAACTTGAATGTTGAGCAAAGTTTGCTGCGAGGAGAATTGGATAGGAACAGAGATTGATGCTATTACGGCCCTGTGCGGCAAGATGCGAAAGTGTGACAACTTGAGATTGTTCGAGAGGTGCGTTTATCCTGGTGTAAAAATTTCGTTTGTCTAGAATAAAGTTTGATCCGCATTAAAAGGGAAAGAGTTGTGCCAATAAATTTGCCTTCCCTTGGGAAATTAGGCAACAGGAAAGTTTAACGATTAAAGGAGCGTCTTGAGAATTCTGTCTACTGTACTCTGCCAACTTTATCGAGATACATGTTTAAAGGTTGTTATAAAAGTAAGGTGTTCTTGTTGCACATAATCAACAAACGATAAAACGGTTGTTATTTGGAAAGATCCATTTCTGGCCGGTTGCTACATTTTTCGGGCTATATTCTGTAACATTTATCTCTACCCCATAACCAAAAATGTATTTAAAATAGCGCACTCTTGAGAGAAATGTGTGTTATAATTGAGACCTTTTGGACCAAGAAAAGATAAAACTGATTTGGCTCGTTAAAAAAACAGTTCTTTCCTTAAGAATCGTAGGTTGTGACACTTTCGCACCTTACTGCCACAATATTATCAGTCTTGGTCTTGTGGAATTATCCTTGTAAATAAACCATTGAAATTTCGTCGTTTTAGGAAAGGTAAATTATTTTCTTTTTGTTATGTACAATGTGACACTAATCTAGGTGTACTGTTTCCAAGGTAGCAAAAAATGCGACTTTTTTTTTTTGCTTTGAAGGGATCTTTTTTCAATAAAAAATTATGTAATATTGGTAGGGTCAACATTTCTAAGAAGTCCATTATGTAATTTGCGAGTCGATCCTGTTTTCGAGACTAACACAGTTTAAAAATAAAAGTTGACATAAATGTAAAGGTATCTTTTATAAAAGAAAAAGTATGAAATACGGAAAGCTTCCCCTAGTGGAATCGCGAGTCTTGGATTTACTACGACCACGTTATGACTTATGAACACATTGACAGATTTTTATTTTACTTTTTTTCCTGTCCAAATATTTTCGATCGACATCTGTTTATAAGCTTAGTGAAGTATTATAGGGGTAATAGTCATTTGGACGAATCTATAATTTCATGTTTCCGCAGGATGTAAAAATCCAAGTTTCCTGCTTCCGTTTGCCTGTCTGGTGAAAATGAAAAAATAAATAAATAAAAATTAACTATTAGCGTCACTATTTAATAGTTGTTATTTAATGGCTACTTTCTGTTTTCTCAACCTGTCATGACCCCTAGAACGAAAAAATAGATCTCGCATTTCCGTATCTCATTCGTCTGTGTTTTTTAGTAAACGTGATTTAAATTTTGTAAAATAACATACTCCTGTACTTGTGGTTTATGAATCCGCCTTTATTTTTTTCTCTCTTACACTATTACTGCTGTTTTCTATATATTTTATTTGTAAAGGTAATCACCAATAAAATGTCGCATAATTGAATTGCATAATTTTTCAAACAAGCCGGGTTGTTTGACTAGCGAAATAACCTTCGACTGATTTTTCTTAAAAAAAAAAACTACTTTCCTGACTGACGTTCTTTGTTCGCTAGTGCGACTTTACGTAAAATTTGGTAAAATGTTGGATTTGGGTGTTGAGACACGCATAATAAATGAAATAATTTCATCAGTCTCAAAAATAGCTCCTTCATTATTATTCACTAAATTAACGCAGTCTCATGGTCGTTGGTGTTTTGTTACAAATTACGTAAAAACATGTTTGGTGAACACAATGCAGAAAATGTTTAAGGAAATACTGGGTCACTAAAGCAAATAAAAAGTATCAATAATACTAAATATTGATTCCGTAGAGTGTTTTTTTGAGTTTTTATAAAAATAAAAATTCAGATAATTGAAAAAATATTTGTTGTTTTTTTTAAGTTGTTTTTTATTAAATATTTCATGTGATGAATACATATTTCTTTATTTATAAACCTAATTTCAATAACATTTGGACCGCGTCACTCGTTTAGGGCTACAATTTAAAATTTTTTTGAAATATACAAAGTGTTCCATTTGAATATGTGTACGTCTCTACAAAAAAAATGACAAGACACAGCTCCATTTATAAAGATAGAAATCAACATATACAGGGTGATTAAATGTGTAAATTGTTTCTAGTGTTCTATTTGAATATGTTTACATCTTTACAAAAAAATTGGTCTAAAGAGTTTAGACAGTACTTCCCTCGCTGTCGGAAATGTGACGACTGCATGTCTATTATGTTTTTTTTTCACAGTAGATTTCATTTTTTTTTTGAGTCACCCGGTATATGCAAATTCAAAAAATATGAATGGAATGATAAATTACTCGTACAAGTACAGACTCATCATATTTTGTACATATATTCTAGATAGGATTTATTCGGCAAACTTTTGAGCTGACGTCATCAGTTTTTTGTAGAAGATAACCAAATATATTTTGACTAAAAATTTATGATGCTCTTTATAACCTTAAAACATATGCAAGATTTCAAAACATTCGGTTCTGGAGCTCCTGATTAAATCAATAAAATACATTTACCCATTCATTAATTTTTTTGGGTCACCCTGTATATGCAAATCCAAAAACTATTGAATCACAAGAAAAGACTCATCATATTTTATACATTTTAGATAGGATTTATTTAGCAAAATTTTGTGGTGACGTCATAAATTTTTTAGGGGGGATGAGCAAATACATTTTGATCAAAAACTTACCATGCTTATGATAACTTTAAAACACCTTCAAGATTTCAAAGCATTCGGTTTTGTAGTTCCTGAGTTAATCAATAAAATAAATTTACGCATTCATTAATTTTTTTGAGTCACCCTGTATATGCAAATCCAAAAAATATGAATGGAGTGATAAATTACAAGTACAGACTCATCATATTTTGTACAGTTTAGATAGGATTTATTCGGCAAGCTTTAGAACTGACATCATCAATTTTTTGGAGGGGATAAGCAAAAATATTTTGATTAAACATTTATTATGCTCTTTATAACCTTAAAACATCTGCAAGATTTCAAAGCATTCGGTTTTGTAGTTCCTGATTAACTCAAAATAAATTTACGCATTTATTAATTTTTCTAAGTCACCCTGTATATGGAAATCGAAAAAATTTGAATAGAATGATAAATGACAAGAAGAGACTCACCATATTTTGTACATTTTAGATAGGATTTATTCGGCAAAATTTTGTGGTGACGTCATACATTTTTTAGGGGGGATGAGCAAATACATTTTGATCAAAAACTTACCATGCTTATGATAACTTTAAAACACCATCAAGATTTCAAAGCATTCGGTTTTGTATTTCCTGAGTAAATCAGTAAAATAAATTTACGCATTCATTAATTTTTTTGAGTCACCCTGTATATGCAAATCCAAAAAATATGAATGGAGTGATATATCACAAGCACAGACTCATCATATTTTGTACATTTTACATAGGATTTATTTGACAAACTTTTGAGCTGACGTCATCAAGTTTTTGGAGGGGATAACCAAATATATTTTGAGTAAAGATTTATGATGCTCTTTATAGCCTTAAAACATTTGCAACATTTCAGAACATTCGGATTAGCAGATTCAAAATTAAATTGCAAAATGTTGTTTTATAATTTTGATTTTTTTTTCAAAAATCTGGACGTTTCGGGTAAAAACTCAATTCGGAGTCGTAAACTACATGTTTAGGACTATATTATTTTATACAATTTAAAACCCATTTACTATGTACAATTTTGAAGTGATGTCATCACATAATTGGTGGGGATGATTAAACAAATTTTGGTTAGCGTTTTACCATCTACATAAATAATGTAAATACAAAATTTGACAAGAATCGGCCTAGTACTTGGGGGGGGGGGTCATCAGCCCCATCACTTCAAAATTGTACATAGTAAATAAGTTTCAAATCACATAGTCCGACACGTGTAGTTTATGAATCCGTGTTGCGTTTTTACCCGAAACATCACGTTTTTAGAGAAAAAAAAATTCAAAATCAAAATTGTTATAACATTTTGCAATTTAATCTTGAATCTGCAAAATCCAATACTTTAAAATCTCGGACTTCTTTTTCGTCTATTAAGGCTTAACTTTTCTTTGTTATCGGGAATAGGACTATTTCAAAAATAAAACCAGTATTTCGCTGAAGTTTTGTCTATTGACCATTGAAAATTGAGTTTTGGAAAAGATGAAACGTCGGCGAGATATTGGTTTTATTTTTGATATAGTTTTATTCCCAAAAACAAAGAAAAGTTATGGTATAAATTTTTAGTCAAGACAAAAAATTTTACCAAATAAATCCCATTTAAATACAGTCTTCATACGGTTTTTCAAGCTCCAAGTTGCATCAAGTACTGCTAATAATCGACTTTTGGTCCGGAATTTTTCAAAATATATGAAATTTTCAAATAGTATTTCGTTTGATCGGGATCTTAATTTTCTACAGAGGATGGTATTGTGCATTGTCCATAACAGCTACACTATTGCATAAGAATTTCAATACAGATTTTTTTTTTCACCTACTTTTCAAAAACGCAACGTTGTTAGTATCAGAATATTTTTGCAAAAGTGATGTGTCATTCTGCACTTCTCCGTTCAGTATTGTAATTATTATTATTTCGTTCTTGAAAAAGCAGCTTCCTTATTCGGTAATTTCTGTGGGTTGTAAATAATCAGTCACCTTGTTTGGAGTCTTGCTTATTCTATTATTACAACATTCGTATTTGTTATTTAAAAATCCAGTATTTTTTCAGAAATGTTCGTATTACTGCATTCTACGTTTACGTTTTCTCGACCTTTCATGAGTCCTACAATACGAACAAATAGATCTCTCGTTTCCGTATGTCTGTCTGTCTGTCCGTCTGTCTGCCGTCTGGATTTTTATTAGACAGATAATCTCCGAAAGTACTGGACCGATTGTTGTCAAATTTTGTATGTTTACAAAATGTATGCTCGGTGTTGAGTTTTTACCCAAAACGTCTAGATTCTTGAAAAAAAAAAAATCAAAATTGTAAAACATATATCCCTTCAGATACAGTCCATCATCGTGTCGAATAGGAAATTTTTGTCAGTCTCACACTGATATAGTTTCCGGAGTATATTGTATGTTTTTTTTGTTGTTAACTTCTCGGGATAAATATTGCCTAAAATTTCAGCTCAATCGTGACTTGCAGTAGTCACATTGCAGTCAGAGTGACTATCATCTATACTTATAGCCTAAATGTACCTTAATTTAGTCGTTTACTTATTTTCTTTAACGGCACTGTGTTCTACGCCTAAACCACCCACCCACCCTCTCCCCAAAAGCCTGCGTCGGGGTGCTAAACCATCCTTCTACCCGCAGGTTCATCAACAAGATCGCACAGCACATCGGGGGCGTGCCGGTGATCAGCGGCGACGCGCGCGTGCCCCCCGTAGGGCTGCAGACGTGGGGCCCCGAAGACACCCCGGGCGTGACGGGGCTCAAGAACCACGGCAACACCTGCTTCATCAACGCGGTGCTGCAGTGCATCTCGCACACCGACGTGCTGGCCGAGTACTTCGTGCTCGACAGGTACAAGGTGGACCTGTCGAGGCGGAACAAACTCAACTCGAAGAAGTTCGGGACCAAGGGCGAGATCACGGAGCAGCTGGCGCTGCTCCTGAAGGCGCTGTGGGCCTGCCAGTACAGCCCCGAGCTGAGCACCGGCTTCAAGCAGGCGGTGGAGCGGCACGGCTCTCAGTACAAGGGCAACCAGCAGCACGACGCGCTGGAGTTCCTGCAGTGGCTGCTGGATAAAGTGCACGAGGATCTCAATACGGCTTCCAAGAAGAAGTACAAGTTGATTAAGGTAAGAGATAGTAGTTAGGGTGACACGTGAATTGGGTTTACGTCAAATTGAGGGTTGTAATGTCAAATTTTGAATTTGAAGTTTGCTCGAGCAGACTCTGTGGTAAAGACCCTCATCAATCTGTGACAGATGACGCGGGCCGATTTCAAAATTATGTGTATTCGATGTTGTATTTCGATTAAATCATCGGTGTAGGCGATCCTTACAGATATCTTAGTAAAATTTGCTTTAGAGTACAAAAATTACGGTCTGTTCTGCGTTTGAGGATTGTCAAGATTCGACTGTGACTGTAATTTGTGGCTTTACACATTTTAGAGTCTTAATTAAAATTTTATTAGTTGTGCGTCTACCATAAATAAGGTATTCTTACGAAATAAACCCATACAATGCCCCGGTACGAGGCCTGTGGGTTTTCTAGTATGTATGGTGATAATCATCATCACCGACGGCGGCGCTTGACTAAAAAAAAGCCTGGAAGCGGAAGTCGCGATGGGCACTCCAGAACAACCTCGATCGCGAAATATCTAGAAATGTGTCTACTCGAATCGGAAGTGTTCTGTACATAATCTCTGTATAGTTCTTCGTGTGCTTTTGTATATTAATGTGAAATAAATTGTTGAGTTTTAACCACTCCGATTTTAATTACCGATCAACACTACGATAATTTGAAACATTATAGGACAATAATATAAAAAAAAGACTATTTTTGTGGTAAAATATGTATACTAAAGAAATAAATATCTGATTAAGAATACAAGACTTGTCAGTAAAATGGAATTTTTTTTCCCGCTATAATTCACAAGTATAACTCGAGTTTAATCTCGAAAAACAGACGTATGTAATTCTAGGAACATGATTTTTTACTTCCCGGGCGTAAGCTAAGGAATATTGTAAAAGTGTCCATTCGGCGAACTGCTAATTTTGTATTTTCTCGACGTTTCATAACCCCTAAAGTATGAAAAAATAGGTCTCCCGGACTGATTGTTGTGAAATGGTATATTTTAGCAATATTTTGTAGGTGCTAAAACGTTAACCAAAATCTATCTAATCATCCCCACTAACAGTTTGGTGACTCACATCAAAATATTACACAATAATACCTGGGGCATATGAGTCTGCCTTAATTTTTTACGTTCGACATATAGATTTTTGAAAATTTCAAATCCAAATTGTTTTACAATTTAGCTCAAAAACTGGAAAATCCAGTGCTCTCAAATTTTGCAACGGTCGTTGTGCATGGTAAATCGCTAATCAAAATGTAACTAATACCGGAAATAAGCTTATCCAGTTACAAAATTCGATAAGTGATGAAATGATGACATCTATTGGAATTTACGATATTCCTTTATTTCGTGATATCTTTTTGTTACTTAGAACTCATTTATTTACTTTCTACTTATTTGTAAATTGTCTCGACATATATCTTTTATTTGATAAAATTAAATTGTGGGTATGTGTTGAAAATACGATTCATTCAGAAATCTTCGAAAGTCTTATGTATGTAATTTAAATTATGGATTTTAGTGATTAATTAAATATTCTGAATTCTGATTTACGACTAAATCCTTCTTTCAATTTGAGAAATATTTGTTGTGTTTTTTTTTTTTGTATTGGACCAAACAATTGTAATTGTTAAATATTTAGCTATTAATATTGTTACGTAAAATAAACCCATACGCGGCCCCGGTACGACGCCTATGGGTTCTCGTATGTACATCGCCGATGACTCATTGTCGGCGACGGCGGCCGGAGAAAAGCCTGGAAGCGGAAGTCGCGAATGGGTGCTCCAGAGAAGTCTAGAAGCGGTGACGTAGGCGTTTCGAGCAGGACCGCGGGCTGTTTAAATGGGAACCACCGTCGGGAGCAGTTAGTGTAGTCCAGGCAACGAGAGTTGAATTCAGTTACCAAATCGAGTCCAGCGAATGTCGAGAAAACCCAGTGAAGTTGCCCCGGGATTGTTTTGTACATAATCGTGTAAATCCGAGTTATTAAGAAATACATTGTTGAGTTTAACTCACGCCGATTTTAATTCACCGAGAAACGTAAGAATATTTTAATAATAATTCGCTTGATTACGATTCACGAAAGCCTTTTAGACTATTTTTATTGGAATTTTAGACTGTCAATTAAATTCACATTAAAAATATTGGTACATACTACAAAGTTAATTCTTCAAATTTGAAATTTTATGTTTTCGAACTTTTGATTCAGGGATTTTTCTAATTTTTACTTCCCGGGCGTAAGGAAAGGAAGTATTGTAATCGAGTCCGTCGGCCGACTCTCTACTTTTGCATTCTCTCGACGTATCATGACTCCTAGAGGACGAAGAAATAGGTCTGTCGTTTCCGTCTGTCTGCCGTCCTGGATTTTTATTAGACAGATAATCTCCGAAAGTACTGGACCAATTATTGTCAAATTTTATATTTATATTAAGTATATCATGTAGATGGTAAAACGCTAACCAAAATTTGACTAATCATCCCCACCAGTAATGTGATGACGTCACTTCAAAATTGTACATAGTAATTGGGTTTTAAATAACATAGTCTTACACATGTAGTTTAGGACTCCGAATTGAGATTTCACCCGAAACGTCCAGATTTTTGAAAAAAAAGATCAAAATTAGAAAACATTTTAATATTTAATTTGGAATCTACAAAACCGAATGCTTTGAAATCTTGCAGTTGGTTTACAGTTATGATAAGCATGATAAAATTTTGATCACAATATAATTACTTATCCCCTCCAAAAAATTGATCACGTCAGCTCAAAAGTTTGCCAAATAAATCTTATCTAAAATGTACAAAATATGATGAGTCTGTTCTTGTGATTTATCTTTCCGTTCATATTTTTTGGATTTGCATATACAGGCTGACTCAAAAAAATTAATGAACCCGTCAATGTATTTTATTGATTAAATCAGAAACTACAAAACCAAATGTTTTGAAATCTTGGAGACAATTTAAAGTTATCATAAGCATGGTAAATTTTTTATCAAAATGGATTTGCTCATTCCCCCTAAAAAGTTGATTACGTCACCTCAAAATTTTGCTGAATAAACCCTATCTAAAATGTACAAAATATGATCAGTCTGTACTTGTGATTTATCATTCCATTCATATTTTTTGAATTCACATATACAGGGTGACTCAAAAAAATTAATGAATGCATGAATTAATTTTATTGATTTAATCAGGAACTACAAAACCGAATGCTTTGAAATCTTGGAGATGTTTTAAAGTTATCATAGGCATATTAAATTTTTGGTCAAAATGTATTTGCTCATCCCCCCTAAAAAATTGATGACGTCACCTCAAAATTTTGCTGAATAAATCCTATCTTAAATGTGCAAAACATGATGAGTCCGTAGTTGTGATTTATCATTCCATTCATTTTTTTTGGATTTGCATATACAGGGTGAATCAAAAAAATTATTGAATGCGTGAATTTATTCTACTGATTTAATCAGGAACTACAAAACCGAATGCTTTGAAATCTTTTAGATGTTTTAAAGTTATCATAAGCATATTCAATTTTTAGTCAAAATATATTTGTTCATCCCCCCTAAAGAATTGATGACGTCATCTCAAAATTTTGCTGAATAAATCCTATCTTAAATTTGCAAAATCTGATGAGTCTGTAGTTGTAATTTACCATACCACTCATATTTTTTGGATTTGCATATACAGGGTGATTAAAAAAAATGAATGAATGCTTGAATTTATTCAAATGGATTTAATCAGGAATACAAAACCGAATGATTTGAACTCTTGGAGATGTTTTAAAGTTATCATAGTCATGGTAAATTTTTAGTTAAAATGTATTTGCTCCTCCCCCCCTAAAAAATTGATGACGTCACCTCAAAATTTTGCTGAATAAATGCAACAAAAAACCATAATAGGCATGCAGTCGTTACGTTTCCAACACCGTGGGAAGTACTGCCTAAACTCTTTAGACCATTTTTTTTTTTGAGTTCTCCAGACGCTTCTTAACAACTTGCATTGAGTTTATCCGTCATTTTTTGCTCACGCTGTATAGTAAATAAAAAGTAATTAGTTTAATCATAGTTAAAATCCAGGCGTTGTGTAACAATTTTTTACATACTGGTTTAAAATTAAATATCTACTCGTTACCACTTAAAGCCAAAGCAATAATGATAATAATAACAATTTGATATTTTCTCGACGTTCCTATCATCACTAGAGTATGAAAAACGGGGTTTTCCGTTTCCACCTGCCTATCTGTCTGTATGCATGTCCGTCTGTATCGATGTGTATTAGACAGATAATCTCAGAAACTACTGGATCGATTGTTGACACACTTTACATATTTTAGGAATATCATGGAGATAGTAAAACGCAACCAAAAGTAGTAAATGTTATTTAAGTTTTATAAAATATTTTTTTTTTACTTATGAAAAACAAAGTCCCCCGTTTCCGTCTGTCGGTCTGTGGTCAGTGTGTTTATTTATTACACAGATAATTTCCGAAACTACTGGAACGATTGTTGTCAACTTGTATATGTATTTTAGGAATTTCGTGTAGAGGATAAAACACAAACGAAAATTTGTCTAATCGTCCCCATCGACAATGCATAAAACAAAATTTTGCATAATTATTTTAATATAAAATAACATTTTTATATTTATGATTTATGAATCCGCCTTTATTTGTTACCCTGGACATCCAGATTTTGATAGCTTAATTTCATGTGTGTATAAATGGCGTACTTTGTAAATATTGAACGCCGTATTTTAGTATTGTACTATTTACATATATACATTTTTTTATTTATATGGATTAGAAAATAAATGAAATAAAAAAAAATCAGATTCTATAATCTTTCGAAGACCCTGGCTTTGGTAGACTGTATTTCAGGGATGAAGGGAATTGTGTATAAATAACCTTTTTAGATTTTTTTTAAAGCAGAAAGGGGAGGTTACAGTTGTAAATAACAACTGATCTACATATAAAAACTGATTTAATATTACAATTCACGAAAAACGGCATTAATTTAACAAATAGCCTTCAATAATTTAAAAAAGTCAAAAATATCATTTAATTTCGTCGGCAACCTGTGTTACTACTTAGCGTCTCGCTCGCTCTACGAGCTCCAATTGTTCTAGGTGAACAGATCTTGAACTTTATCAGCTACATACACCTTTCATCTTCAAAGCAGATGATTTCCACGATCTTTTAGATTTAATACGGTCCATAAAACATTAGGGATTTTCTCGGTATAATTAAAGTGTAAACCTTTAGCGTATTAATAATAACTGGCAGACCCTTGTTGTTTAATTTTACCGTGAAATCTGTGCTCCGTATCGATCCCGCTGATTTACGTAACGTCTTTGTTCATTTACTTACACGACGTCTCGCTCGTTTCGCAACATCAATTTTATTTACTCCATCAACTTTCGGTGTGGCGGCTGCTTTGTGTAGAAAAACCGTAGCGTCTTTGACTCACTTCATTTGTAAATGGTCTTTAGAATTTTTGGATTTTAAACTAATTCGAAGTTTTATTTTTAACTTTTTTTCAGGTGAAGTTTCATAACTTCTAGTATATGAAGGAGTAGTGTTCCTGTTTCCGGCTGTGTCGTCTGTTTGCAATTTTATTAGACAGAGAATCTGTTTTAAAAATATCGAATAGATGATAAAATGCCAACGAAAATTTAGGTGGCGGTCCGAGAACTCGGGGTTCATGCCCATGTAAAATCGAAGACTTCCAACTGCCCGTTTTGCCTTAAAAACTGTTGTCACTTTGAGCGCACACTTTAGAAATCTGTGGGTTCGGGTACTGGGAATGGCGTTTCTCATGTTTCTGTTGAAACCGTTATGTAATGATTATATGTTTATACTACAAAACTAGATCTTTTTCTATTTTTGGAAGATAAAAAGTGGAACAAGTTAAAAATAGTTTTAGTTTTACTATCAGAAGAAAGATTTTTGAACTAATTTGATACAATATTAATAAAAATAATACAAAAATCAAATAACTGAGCCTGATTTTAAACAGAGTATTAACTCGAAAGTTTGCTTATTTATTGTTCTTGGCCAGAAAACTCATATTATATCAAAATTATGTGCCGCAATAGGGTCATAATAACAGTAGAGTAAAATTATCTAACGTTTGAATATAACAAGAAAAATGTTTCAAATAAAGACCGTACTTATCTTATTAATCAGTAAATGGCTCTTAACCACAGAGTAGCTGGTAGATTATGGTATTTCCAGAGCGTACTTTCCGTGAATTAAGTAGATGGTTACGATGACGTTTGACACCTTTAAAATTTTTGTCAACGAAACCACGTCATGTTTTTGGCGTCCCGTAGTTTGTTCGCGAAATCCTAGACGATTTCCTTACTCTCTGTGACTTCGGAGCCGGATTTCCGACTCGTGGCGCTTCCCCTCTTTTTCGCTGTCAGTATTTTCTCAAAATGGCCTTGAAATGGCACGCCGAAAAAGCTTAAATGAACGTGGGAAGTGCACAAAATCCGACCCTGAGACTTTATTTAAACGCGAATCCAGTGAGCGACATAGCGATTTGTTTGTGAATGGAGCTTTCACTTTTATGGCTGCGATGGGTTTGTTTGGAACCCAGCGTTCCGGGTCAGGGCATGTGAAATGGTACACTTATCTTGACCGAGTGAAACTGCTACACAGCAACGAAAGGAAAAATTTTCGATAATCTCGAAATCTAAACGAGTAAATATTTAATTTGCGTGGGCTGCGTTAATTACACCTATACGCGTATTAAATTTTCCTCGGCAGTTCGATTGACGTCTCCGCTGTGTCCTTATCGCGTTCTCTGACATAATGTTAACAGAAGAGATAAAATTTTAAAAATATTTCACATTATCTGGGTTTCGAGAGAAGTTGGAAACAATTACATCGAGTGACGCAGGTTGAATTAATTTACACTGTTGATAGTTGAGCGTTGTACAGTGCATAGCTTTCATTTTTATTTGCATATCTGCAGGTGGCGATCGAAATATGAAAGCTGATTTAAATTATTTGATAACGTGGCTATTAAATAAATGGTTATTTGCATAACCTTGACCGGTGTCCTTCGGTTTTTCTGAATTTTGTTTTGCTTCTCGCGGTTATTTTGCTAATAATTATAGCGGTTTTTATTTTTTGTGATCGACTGTAATGTGTAATAATGGTGCCGGTTATGATTATGGGTCGTAAAGTAGACAATGGGTTGTGACTGTTAAAAAGAGAATGCCTTCTCTGGAATTCCTGTAATTAATGATTTCATTTCATTATGGTGGGTAGGTTTTTGTTGGTACTTTCTACATGAGTTAATTGAAATGTAAAATTACATTCATTGAGTGTCGATGTTACATAAACGATGTATCAGTTTTACTTGAACAAAACAGGAAAGTGATGACAGCTTGCTCCTGTAGAATTCGGTGATGACATTCTCTGACATAATAAATTTTAGAAATTTTAGTGTGGTAACGTTTTTCATAAAAAGGCCGTAGAGTATGAAACAATAGGTCTCCCGTTTCCCTCTATCTACCATCCGTCGTCTGTGTTCATGACATTTCCTCATTATTTTGCATAGTTACGGCTGTCTAAATTTTATGAAATAATATACTCCTGTACTCGTGGTTTATGAATTCGCCTTGATATTTATCACAATTAGTTTACAAACATTGTTTTTTTTTTGTAAAGTATTATTTTCCACTTGGTTAATGTAGCCGATATTTCGCTGCTGCATCAAAAGCTTCGTGGGATTGATAACTGATTATCGCGTTACGAGTCGGGGACTGTCGCCTCTGCTAGTGAGACATTACAAACCACTATATCAAAATAACAAACAATTACTAATCAAGTATCGCAAAACCCTAGAGTCAAGATAAAATCATGCTTGTTGATAAATGCGCTTGTAGATAGCATAGTAGCAGCAAAAAGTTGTACAATTATTTTCAAACACGTGAGACCATAAGCAGAAACATGTAATAAATAACTCATTAGAAGCAACCCGTATTGGTTCACGTCCCTTTTTTACTGAGTTTTTTTTTTTCACTATGACTTGTATTATCCGTTTTTACTTCCCGAGCGTAAGCGAAGGAAGTATTGTAATAGAGTCCTATCTGCTTTTACGTTTTCTCGATCTTTCATGACCCCTAGAGTATGAAGAAATAGGTCTCCCGTTTCCGTCTGTCTCTGTGTCTGTCTGTCTGTCCGTCTGTCTGCCGTTCTGATTTTTATTAGACAGTTAATCTCCGAAAGTTCTGGACCGATTGTTGTCAAATTTTGTATTTATATTATTTATCTAGATGGTAAAACCCTAACCAAAATTTGTTTAATCATCCCCACCAATTATGTGATGACGTCAATTCAAAATTGTACATAGTAAATGGGTGTAAAATAACAGTCCTGTACATGTAGTTTATGACTCCGTGATGAGTTTTTACCCAAAACGTCAAGATTTTTGGAAAAAAAAAAATCAAAATTATAAAACATTTTGCAATTTAATTTTGAATCTGGCAAACTGAATGCTTTGAAATCTTGCAGATGTTTTAAACTTATGGTGAGCATAATACATTTTTAGTCAAAGTATATTTGTATGTATAAATGTATTTGCTCATCCCCCCTAAAAAATTGATGACGTCACCTCAAAATATTGCTGAATATATATCTTAAATGTGCAAAATATGATGAGTCTTGTGATTTATTTTGAATATAAAATTAATATTTTTTAAATTTGCTTATACAGGTGTCTCAGAAAAATTAATGACTGAGTTTTTAAGAAGCAAATTTCGGAATTAACTTCTTACTACGGATATATGCAATTTAACACCTTTTAAATTTAATAAGTTTTTACAAGTTTAATAGGGGCAAAATTAATCTTTTCTTAGCAAGTACTGGCCCCGCCCACCCGTCCCTACTTTCTCAGAGTTTATATCATTTGCCAAAATAAGTTTTACTTTTGCAAGTACTAGCCCCGCCCACCCGCCATATATTTTCTCAGAAGGTATGGCGTTTGCCAAAATCAGATAAGTCTGAGCAAGTACTACCCTCTGAGAAAATAAAGGGCGGGTCGGCGGGGCTATTTATTACTTGCTAACATAAGTCTTATTTTGGCAGATCATTATCCTCTGAGAAAATAGGGGGCGGGTGGGCGGGCCTAGTATTTGCTAAGATAAGACTGATTTTGGCAAATGACATATTCCCTGGGAAAATAGGGGGCGGGTGGGCGGGCCTAATATTTGATAAGGTAAAACAGATTTTGCCCCTATTAATCTTGTAAAAACTTGTGAAATTTAAAGGTTAAATTGCAATTTCTATTGTAACGAGTTAAATTCGTAAGTCTACCTGAAATGTGCAAAATGTGATGAGTTTTTACTTGTGATTTATCATTGCATTTATGTTTTTACATTTGCTTATACGGGTGGCCCAAAAAAATTAATGAATGTGTCATTTTATTTTATTAATTAAATCAGGAACGGCTCACTCCAGGGGTTGCCATAAAATAAAATTTTATAAGGAAATTCTGTTTAAAAAATAAAATCTCTGTAGTTCACGCTCAGTTGGTTGTTGTAGAAATCCTGTTAGGAATGCATATCATGTCGGAGATTTCGCAGCCGTGTTGCCAATTCGTTAAAAATTTGATGAATTTTTTTGTGTCAATTTTTATTAAATAGATAATTTTTTAAACTCCCGTATCGAATGTTGTATAATAGAATTGTTTTAATTTTGGCAAGGTGTTGTAACACGGTATGTTTCTGTTTCTAAAATGTGAAGAAGTGCGAGCATGCTTTACCTGCGTAAATGCAGTGTATCGGAGAAAGACAGAAATCGAAACACACCAGATGTCGCAATTGGCACAGGTTTGCAACATCTTACCAGAATTAAAACAATTGCATAGTAAACTCAGTTGATTTCTACCTAGTTAAACTGTACAGCCCTATTAACGGACAATAGAGAACAATTGTCCGCATAAGGTACAAATCAACCGAGTTTACTATATTGTATGTTAGAAATATCATGTACTCCTAGATAATAAAACAGAAAACGCTAACCAAAATTTGATGGCGCCTCCTGAATTTTTTTTTAACTAAATGCCATTAAAATTTTATAAAATATAGGCGGATTCGTAAACCACAAGTCAAGGGTATTGGGAGAAATCAATGAATGTCACATTTTTATTTTTTTTTTTAGTTATTAATGATTTTACACAAATTCAATGAGTATTTTTTTAAATGTTGTAAAATGGAGAGGAAACATTGGTAGTCCTTAATACTATTACAAATACAAAAATCTTGTGTGGGAGAAAACATTGGATGTATCCGTAAAAGTTGAACAGATGGGGAGAAAACAATAAATGTCACAACGAAATCTAGACAAAAAACGTAACATTAATCCCACCCACCACCCCTTTTGAATTTCATTGGGTTTTTTTATTCGATGAAGACTGAATTTTACCACGTCAAGTAGCGAATTAAGCTTAAAAAATTCGAAGTGGCTCCTCCCACCCATCCGGTTTTCTTTTTCGTCACTCATTTTATTGGACGAAAAGTGTATTTTATTCGGTTTTCAATTTTATTGGCTTTTTTGATTAGATGGAAATTGAATTTTATTTTGTCACTGGTTTTTTGATTAGATGAACACTGTATTTTATTATGTCAAATGGCGAACTAGACTTACAAAAATTCAAAGTGGCCCCGCCCACCGACCCGGTTTTCCTCCTGATCACTCATTCTATTGGACAAAAGGGGGAATTTTATAGTGACAAAGAACGAAATTTAGACAAGAAACGTAAAACTAATCCCACCCATCACCGCTTTTGAAGTGCATTAGTTTTTTTTCATTAAATGAAGACTCAATTTTACTACGTCAGGTGGCGAATTAGGCTTATAATATTCAAAGTGGCCCCGCCCACCCACCCGATTTTCTTTTTGGTCATTCATTTTATTGGACGAAAAGTGCATTTTATATCAAACAACAGTGGAATCTAAACAAAAACCTACAACTAAACCCACCCACCTTTGGTTTTGAATTTCATTGGCTTATTTGATTAGATGGAAATTGAATTTTATTTTGTCATGTGATCGAATCTATTTATAAAAATTCAAAGTGTCTCCGCCCACCCACCCGATTTTCCTCTTAATTACTCATTTTATTGGACAAAAAGTGCGTTTTATGTAGATAAACATTGGAATCTAGACGAAAAGGTAAAACTAACCCCACCCACCTCTGCTTTTGGATGCCATTGGTTTTTTTGATTAGATGAAGACTGAATTTTACTGTGTCAACTGGCGAACTAGACTTACAAAAATTCAAAGTGACCCCGCCCACCCACCCGGTTTTCCTCCTGATCACTCATTCTATTGGACAAAAGGGGAATTTTATAGTGACAAACAACGAAATCTAGACAAGAAACGTAAAACTAATCCCACCCACCACCGCTTTTGAATTTCATTGGTTTTTTAGACTCGATGAAGACTGAATTTTACTACGTCACGCAGCGAATTAAATTAAAAAAAATTCGAAGTGGCTCCACCCACCCACCCGGTTGTCTTTTTGGTCACTCATTTTATTGGACGGAAAGTGCATTTTATATTGAACAACAGTGGAACCTAAACAAAAACCTACAAATAACCCCACCTACCTTCGGTTTTGAATTTCATTGGCTTATTTGATTAGACCGAAATTGGATGTCATTGGTTTTTTGATTAGATGACGACTGAATTTTACTATATCAAATGACGAACTAGACTTAACAAAAATTCAAAGTGGCCCCGCCCACCCACCCGGTTTTCCTCCTGAGCACTCATTCTATTGGACAAAAGGGGAATTTTATAGTGACAAACAACGAAATTTAGACACAGAAACGTAAAACTAATCCCACCCACCACCGCTTTTGAATTTCATTGGTTTTTTAGATTCGATGAAGACTGAATTTTACTATGTCACGTACCGAATTAAATTTAAAAAATTCGAAGTGGCTCCACCCACCCACCCGGTTGTCTTTTTGGTCACTCATTTTATTGGACGAAAAGTGCATTTTATATTGAACAACAGTGGAATCTAAACAAAAACCTACAACTAACCCCACCCACTTTCGGTTTTGAATTTCATTGGCTTTTTTGATTAGATGGAAATTGAATTTTATTTTGTCGTGTGATCGAATCTATTTATAAAAATTCAAAGTGGCCCCGCCCACCCACCCGATTTTCCTCCTGATCACTCATTCTATTGGACAAAAGGGGAATTTTATAGTGACAAACAACGAAATTTAGACACAGAAACGTAAAACTAATCCCACCCACCACCGCTTTTGAATTTCATTGGTTTTTTAGATTCGATGAAGACTGAATTTTACTATGTCACGTACCGAATTAAATTTAAAAAATTCGAAGTGGCTCCACCCACCCACCCGGTTGTCTTTTTGGTCACTCATTTTATTGGACGAAAAGTGCATTTTATATTGAACAACAGTGGAATCTAAACAAAAACCTACAACTAACCCCACCCACTTTCGGTTTTGAATTTCATTGGCTTTTTTGATTAGATGGAAATTGAATTTTATTTTGTCGTGTGATCGAATCTATTTATAAAAATTCAAAGTGGCCCCGCCCACCCACCCGATTTTCCTCTTGATCACTCATTCTATTGGACAAAAGGGGAATTTTATAATGACAAACGACGAAATCTAGACACAGAAACGTAAAACTAATCCCACTCACCATCGGTTTTGAATTTCATTGGTTTTTTAGATTCGATGAAGACTGAATTTTACTACGTCACGTAGCGAATTAAATTTAAAAAATTCAAAGTGGCTCCACCCAGTCACTCATTTTATTGGACGAAAAGTGCATTTTATATTGAACAACAGCGGAACCTAAACAAAAACCTACAAATAACCCCACCTACCTTCGGTTTTGAATTTCATTGGCTTATTTGATTAGACCGAAATTGAATTTTACTTTGTCATATGAGCGAATCTATTTATAAAAATTCAAAGTGGCCCCGCCCACCCACCCGATTTTCCTCTTCATTACTCATTTTATTGGACAAAAAGTGCGTTTTATGTTGATAAACATTGGAATCTAGACGAAAAGGTAAAACTAACCCTACCCACCTCCGCTTTTGGTTGTCATTGGTTTTTTGATTAGATGAAGACTGAATTTTACTATGTCAAATGGCGAACTAGACTTAACAATACAAGAAACGTAAAACTAATCCCACCCACCACCACTTTTGAATTTTATTAGTGTTTTTGATTAGATGAAGACTCAAGTTTACTGCGTCAAGTGGCGAATTAGGCTTAAAATATTCGAAGTGCCCCTCCCCACCCACCCGATTTTCTTTTTGGTCACTCATTTTATTGGACGAAAAGTACATTTTATATTGCACAACAGTGGAAACTAAACAAAAACCTAAAACTAACAAGAACAAGGACCCGGACATTCACAGTTTTCTCCCAACCGTGCCGGTACTTCGTTCAAATTTCATTTTCTATTATGTTAACCTTTTGTTTCTTGTTCAGTGTTCATACAAAATAAAGTGTTGTTCGATTTGAACATATTAATATATATACTAAATTTGCTTAATTTTGATTTTAATGTAACATTTATTGCACTTAAAAAAGGTTTTTCGAAAATAGAACAAATTGGTGCACCACCGCAAAACTTTTTGGTCAACTCAAAGTAGCTTTCCATAAGGTTTAAAGTTGTCGTGAGTGTAACACGTTTTTCTCATACAAGCGAATTTAAAAACTAGACGGCCATATAAAATGATCTATATTTGTAGCTACGTTCCTATTTTGACTTTAAAATTGATAGATAACACCAATACTAAAAAAGAAAGGCTCAAAATCATAAACACCGTGATTTTTTAAAATTTTAACCTCGGACCTCTGTTATTATCTGACAGAATGATTTATTTTCCGCTTATAATGAGTAAAATTTTACAAATTAAAGCATTTTGGTATATTTTAAATGATAAACTTTTTTTTTTTTTTCAAATAAAATTTGAATACTAAAAATTTTCGAAGATATTAAAGTAATTATTTTAACTGGAATTTTTGCAGGAAAATTTGACATGTCGTCGTCAGATTTGTGGTGGGAGTGATCGTTTTGCTATCTATGTTGCTCTAGATACATCAACAATCAGTCCAGCAGTTTCGGTATAGACAAACGACAGACAAACGGAAACGGGGACCCACTTTTCCATATTCTAAAGCGTAAATCGCTCAGAAAACGTGAGATTATTGTGTTAAATCCCATTCAGACTAATTTTAACCAGCTATTTGACAAAGACGTAAATTATACGACCGAGAATGTACAAAACAAAAAGTCTATTCAACGACATTGTAAATTTAATTGCAGCATTTCATGTGAACTTTTTTTTAACGAGACTAGCTTTGTTGTTTGTAAATAATATATTTATTGGAAATGTAATTTTCTAAACGTGACACGATTATCGAATTCAGTACGGTTTCCCAATTCACACGAGCAACGACGATAAATTATGAAAGACATTTTGGAAAATTTTTATCTTTCATTCGAACGGATGAAAACAAATTAAGAAATCATCGGGAAAGTTTTAATTTATGCAATTGTGCACGGTATTTCTCCGTCGACTGAAGTACCGTCAAAAACTGCCGCGTCCGTATTTGTGCCGGCGATTATCAACCGCAAATGTCAAGTAATCGTAGTGGGAAGATCTAAATGGTCAATAATTATAATTACGTGTAAATTTTTTATCGTGTTTATGTTTCCACGCCAACGCATACACTCCACAATCGACTCCATTGTATACATTTTTCAAAGTCGGCATAATCGCCGCAACTTGATAAAACTTGTGCAATAATTTATTTCTTGAATTTCCATAACGAACTCTTCAATTTGCATAGTGTTTACACCGAAAAATTTATCAACCGGGTTGATAAAGCCGCCACTTTCTCCTCGTCGTTTAATTAGCACATAAACAAAACTGTAGCAACGGAAAAATATCGCCGATTCTACCTGACGGGAATATTTAATTTTTTAACGATTGTGCTTTCGGAGCACACGTCATAGGCATCCTTGTTTGGGTGGAATCAGTCGAACTGGATTAGGAATTTTCACAGATTGCCGGTCTAAAAATAGTGTTTTTGGGGACACCGGATAAAAATAACCGATGACGGTTTATTTCCGAACAAAAGCTAATTAAAATGGAATGAATAGACATTTTTTGGGTTCAAAAGTCACGCGTCAGCGAATATCTAGACCAGAATGCCGAGAAGCGCGCTTATAACGCGAACGAAGTTCAAACTTTGTGGACTAGGGATGGGAAGATTGACTTTCGTTTAATTAAATCGAGATCATCTTGACTGTTTTTGAATTAAATTGTTTTCTTTTCGAAAAATTGTGAGTAATAAAAAGACTTTCATGAGTGTGTTTCTGTTTCACACTTTATTTTTAGAACCCTGAATAGAACGAACGGTGAATCGAGATGAATTTTACTTTTTTTCGTTGTTTGCTTTTTACTTTGAGTGGATGCATTTTGTTACAAGGTTATCTCTGCCTTTTTTATCTTGTTGGGAGGATATTTATTCAAGGTAAAATATATGCACTAGAGTGGTTTATTAATATTTTTGTCTATTTCTGAGTCGGAGAATCCATATACCTTGAATTAAATTGATGTGAAACTGAATGCACTCAATCTTGTAAAATGATTAAAAGATCCGGTAATTAATAATTCTTTGAAAATGTGCTTTTGCAAGTCAAAATTAACTCCGTCCGTGTGAATAAATCAAAGAGAATAAAGGAGTATGATTCACGTTCCAATTTATTTTTTATTTGGGAATGAGTCGTAACAAATGTTCCAATGTTGAATATGAAATGTTTAGTGATGTTTATTAAGAGGAAATGGGGTATTACTGTTAGTCATTGATTATTTTTTGTAGATTATGATATCTATATATTTTAATTCATATTTTTTTTATCGATGTAATTTAGTTATCGACTTTTTTAATGTTATGCGTAAACGTGGACTCTTTTTAGTGTTGTGACGTACGAAATAAGGAGTGTAATTTACTGTATACACTGTAAATTTCCGGCGATCTTTTAGTTATTTTGGTTATAATTAAAGATGAATGTGTTTAGTATGGTGCCAATGATACGCAGTTGCAATTTTATAGCGTATGAATAAAGTCCGAACTTTGAAAGTTTCTGTAGTTGAATACAATATTTCGCTATTTGCAAGAAATTTTAATAAAGTAGTAAAATTTATTTCGTCAATCCCTTGAGAAAGATAGTAAATTTAATAAGTAAAATATTGTTACGCCCCGGTACGACGCCTATGGGTTTTAAAAAACTTGGAAGCGGAAGTCGCGATGGGTATTCGAGAAAGACCTCGACTCCGGAAGGTCTAGAAGGGAAGTAATAGAGGCCACCTTCGGGAACGATTATTAGTCAACTAGTTGAGTCAAGACAGAGTTGCCTATTTCCGACAGACAGATAATCTCAGAAATTTGTGAACGAGATCAAAATTTGGCTAACAACAATTTGTTGACGTTATCTCCAAAGTTTACAGTAGTAAATATTATTTAAATTTTATAAAATAAGACACTCCTGTACATGTGGTTTATGAACCCGTGTTGAATTTTTATCCTCGACATCCAGATTTTTGGAGAAACAATATCAAAATTGAAATTTGGAAACGTTTTAGGTTATCGTATGCATTTTAAATCGTTCATCAAATTTTCTTCGTTTATGCCCCTGTAAAACAATAATGACATGATTTTACAATTTTCTCGATTTAATTTTTATTTTCCAAATATAATTTTTGGTGATTCCAAAAGCATTGTTCATTATTTCAAATCCAGTTCCTATTTGAATGACTCGGGGTCCTATTGGATTATCGGATATTTTGGATAAATAACGTCTGTCTGTCTGTCTGTCTGTCTTGTCTGTCCGTATGTATGTCTGCACTCCTGATTTTGTTACACAGATAATCTCCGAAAGTACTGGGCCGATTGTCGTCAAATTTTGTATTTATATTAGGAATATCATCTAGATGGTAAAACGCTACCCAAAATGTGTCTAATTATCGCCACCAATACAGTATAACCTCGATAATCCGAATCAATTGGGGAAAGGTATGTTCGGATTAGCGATTTGTTCGGATCAACTAATTTCCCAAAAAGCTCAGAGGGAATTGAACAACAACTTCATACACTGCTGAAAACAAATGTGAAGAAATAAACCTTAATTTTATTAAACAGAAAAAACTATTATTTCGTGACCATAACCACGCTATATTTTTGGAATCAATACGTCGGGATCTATATCCCTGAATTTAATCAGAATTTTTAGATGACTTTTTCAAAAATGAAATTTCCCATTATGTATTCGTATTATCTCCCTTATGCAAATTTCGACATATTCTCGACGATTTTAGAAATTTAACGAAGTACTTTCATGTAGATTTTGGGCCACAGAAGTCACTTCTGGCTTCATTTCTTCGATAACTTAAACCGTTTTTCCAGAATCGTCCATTGTAATATCGCAATTTTCAAAAATTTCAAAAAATCCGAATTTTACATCGAATTTTCCAAAAATATTGCTCCGTTATAAACATGCGATATTTTTTGGAATCAGCACGTCGGGATATATAATATCTCTGAATTTTTTCAGAATTTTTCGACAACTTTTTCAAAAATGAAATTTTACACTGTGGTAGTACTTGCCAAATAACCTACCCTCTACGAAAATAAAAGGCGGGTGGGCCAGGATAGTATTTGCCAAAATGACACTTATTTTTACAAAAGCCCTACTCTTCTAAGAAAAGGTTCAGCCCCGCCCACCCATCCTTTATTTTCTTAGAAGAGTAGGTCATCTATCAAAGTCAGTCTTATTTTGGCAAATATGAGACTGATTTTTGCAAATGATAGATCCTCTAAGAAAATAAGAGTGGGTGGAATGGGGCTAGTACTTGTCAAGATAAGACTGATTTCGGCAGATGACCCACTCTAAGAAAATAAAGGGTGGGTGGGCGGGGCTAATACTTATCAAGATGAGACTGATTTTGGCAAATGACATCCTCTAAGGAAATAAGGGTGGGTGGGCGGGGCTAGTACTTGTTAAAATAAGACTAATTTTTGCAGATGACCCACTCTTCTAAGAAAATAAAGTTTGGATGGCTAGTACTTGCTAAAAATAAAAAAATTTAAAAATCCAGAAATGACAAATTGAAAAATCAGATAAATGAGAAATCCCAAAATTGTATAACTCTATAATCGGAAAATCAAAAACTAAAATATCGAAAAATTGAAAAAAAACAAATCTTATAAAATCGAGTTCGAAAATTTTGTTTTCATTTTTGTTTAGTTTTTAGATTTTTCAACTTTTGAATATTTCATTTGATAATTTTTTTGACAATTTTGCAGTTTTTAATTCCAATCTTTTGATTTTTCAAATTTTAACTTTACAATTTTGGAATTTTTTTATTTTTAATTTTTCAAGTTCTCAAAAATTGAAAATTAGAAACAAAATTTTCAGATGTTTTAAAGTTACGGTGAACATGGCAATCGCTGATCAAAATTATTTTTACTCCCTTACAAAAACTCGGTGACAAAAAATCAAAAATCGAAAATTAAAAAAAATATACATCTATTTTCTCGATGTGTTTAACAATCAAATAATTGAGAAATCGGAAAATTGCCACAATTGTAAAATTAAAAAATCGAAAGTTCTTTTCAGTTGCCCAGAAAAATCAAAAATCGAAAGACATCAAAAAATTGAAAATTTAAAAAGCGAGAAATCGAAAAAATCGAAAGTTGGAAAATCGAAAAACTGAAAAATCTAGTAGTACTCGCTACGATAAGACTGATTTTGGCAAATGATTTACTATCTAAGAAAACAAAGGGCGGGTGGGTGGGGCTAGCACTTGCCAAATAACCTACCCGCTAAGAAAATAAAAGGCAGGTGGGCCGGGCTAGTATTTGCCAAAATAAGACCTATTTTAGCCAATGACCTACTCTTCTAAGAAAATAAAGAATAGGTCAATTGCCAAAATCAGTCTTATGTTAGCAAGTACAAGACTGATTTTTGCAAATGACATAGAGGAGAAAATAAGGGTGGGTGGGTGGGCGGGGCTAGTACTTGTTAAAATAAGACTGATTTTGGCAGATGACCCACTCTTCTAAGAAAATAAAGGGTGGGTGGGCGGGGCTACTACCTTTTCTTAAATTTAACTAAATACTTTTTCTTGTAGATTTCGGAGCGCAGAAGTCACTTTCGGCCTCATTTCTTCGTTAACTTTAACCTTTTTTCCAGAATTAGTTAATTAATACAGTGCACTGAAACAACACAATTTTTAAAAATTTCAAAAATTCAATACAACACCTACACAAAGATCTTGCGTCATTTTTGTAAGTAGGTACATGTTTTCAAGTTCAGTTCGGATTGTAGAGTTTTTCTTCGGATTAAAGAGATATCGACTTCTATATTGTAACTTCAAAATTGTTCATAGTAAATGGGTTGTACATTGTATAAACATAGTCATACACATGTAGTCTATACCTCCGTGTTGAGTTTTTACTCAAAACGTCCAGATTTTTGGAAAAAAAATCAAAATTATAAAACATTTTGCAATTTAAGTTTGAATGTGCCAAACTGAATGCTTTGAAATCTTACAGATGTTTTAAATTTATGGTAAACATAATAAATTTTTAATCAAAACATATTTGCTTATCTCAAAATTTTGCCGGATAAATCCTATCTAAAATGCGTGAATTTATTCTATTGATTTAATCTGCAATTGCAAAACCGAATCCTTTGAAATGTTGGAGATGTATTTGCTCATCCCCCCTAAAAAATTTACGTTACCTCAAAATATCTTAAATGTGCAAAATATGATGAGTCTATACTTGTGATTTATTTCTAATATGAATAAAATTAATATTTTTTAAATTTGCTTATACAGGCTGTCTCAGAAAAATTAATGACAGTTAAAAATAATTATCCAATCAGATTTTATTAATTTAACTCATTACTATGGAAATATGCAATTTAATACCTTTTAAATTTAACAAGTTTTAAAGTTTAATAGGGGCAAAATCACTCTTATCTTAGTAAGTGCTTAGTATTTGTTTATATAAAGCTGATTTTGCCCCTATTATTCTTGTGAAAACTCGTGAAATTTAAAGGGAGCTAAATTGCAAATTTCCATAATAACGAGTTAAATTCCTAAATCTACCCGAAGTGTGCAAAATATGGTAATAATATTTTTTAGATACAGGTGGATAAAAAAAATTAATGGATGTCAATATATTTTATTGATTAAATCAGGAACTTGGGGGAATACAATATTTATTATAATTATTTTTAGTATTACAGTGCACCAATCCAAGTTGATATGCGTCTTCTTGTAAAAGTGTTGATGACGTCATCACAAAATTTTCTAAAGTAAAAACTCAACTCAAAAATGTTAGATATGTTTCACAGTTCTGTCGAAACATCTTCGACCAATTTTTTGTAAAATAAAAAAGTCAATTTTTGTCGTGAAGGTTTTTCTGATGCATTTTTTTAACATTTCACCCCATTTTTAAGGTTATTTTTTGTGGACTTCTAAAGATTTTGTTCATGATTCCACCGAATTCATATAGAAACCGCTGACTTTGAGATTGTTATAAAAAAATAAAAAAAATATTTCAGCGTCAAAATTGACCTGTAAAAAGTGAGAAAGCACCTTATAATTATAATAAATTAAAAAACAAAATGTGGGGTGAAACATACCATTTTACTTCCTACTAATTTGTTCTTTTTTTGTCCCTTGGTGTTATATGTATATTTAATTTTATAGGATCGCATACTCCTGCATGTGTGAGTCATGAATCCGTGTCGACTTTTCACCCTAGACATCCAGATTTTTGGGGGGAAAATTGAAAACTGTAACATTTTACAACTTTACTTTGAAATTGTAAAACCGAATGCTTAAAAACATACAAGTTTAAGATTATCGTAAGCATAGTAAATTGTTAATCAAAATTTTTTCGTTTAAGGCTTTCCCAAAAAATTATGACGTCTTCTGAGAATACTGCCTAACAAATGTTCTTTAAATTTTATAAAATAACATTCCTGCATGTGTGATTTATAAATCCGTGTTCAGTTTTTACTTTCCAGATTTTTAGAAAAAAAATCAACATTGTGAAACATGGTAAATCGTTAGTCAAAATTTGCCCATCATCTTACATTTTTGCCGAATTTTTTCAAATTTATGAGTGTTTTTGAGAAATAAAAAACTGAATATGAATTAATCAAGCAGTCCTTTCCTCTGCGTTGAGGACACAAAAACAAACCAAATTTAATTGTCTTTTAATCGCTGATGTGTGATGTTGTGCTAGTACTCGAATTCGGTCGAAGTTTAAACATAAACACTCGAAGTTAAACATATACTGAAAAATTAAAATTGTTTACATTTTCTCGTTAGTGTTATCTGCTTTAAATATATTTCATATTTAAAGCCGTAGAGGTTGCAGAGATGATAATTACGCCACTTTATAGAGGTTAATATTTATCACAAAACGAAAATCGCAGTTTCTAATTTTATACTTTTTTAAATGAGCAGAATTTATCGGACCACACTTCAAAGGCGAGGGAAATTCTCTCAAAATAACCTTCTGCAATTTTTTTACTAGCTATATTTTTCTTGATAGCGTCATCAAAATTCCAAAAACAACATCATTTTTTCAAAACGCCAATGTCGCAAAACTCAAAAAGGTAAATTATAATTACCATAATCCTAACCGTTTATTGGTAGGTTCTAACAAACAAAAATCCAGTGTTCTCTATTTTACGGACTCTACTATCTAGTTTGTCAAAAAAAGGTAGTTTCCCGTTATTCTCTTCTACATGATTGAACCTCATGTGTTAAATTGACTGTTAAATCGCATTTACTAGTGTCGAAAATGGCAAAAATGTCATCCGCATACCTAAGCCATCCGTGGAAAATATTCAAGCTTTTCACGCAAATCCTTTTCAGATCGGCTTATGTAAAGGTCAGCCATGAAAGGAGATAATGTCCGGCGCCGTTCCTTCATGCTAGGGGAGAAATTGCTCATTGAATTATAAAATGTTTGTTTTATACAAACGTTCGTTAATTGAATATATTTTTGGATGATTTGTTGTTCCAATCCCTTTCGAACCAACAATTCTTCTAAAGGAGTTTTGTTCACGGATATCAAAAGATGTCCTTATCATGTCGAAATAATCTTCGACCAATTGTTTTATAATTTGCGATTGATATTATAACACGAATGTTAGCCACGGAAGCCTTATACTTCCACCGTTTATCTACTTAAACACAATTTAAGATGCTCTACTTAAAACAAATGGTACACGTGGATGATGTTACAGATCATTAACGTAAACCGTGAAGAATAATGATTTGAAAACGGGGCCTTGAGGGTCACCGTCATACCACTTGAAGTATAACAACCTAGAATGCTATTTAAAATAGTGGAAACTCAGAGAATCCCAGAAAAATTAGTTTGAAAACCGTGTATAACCTATCTGGGCCATCTCATCGCGTCACACCATCAACCTCAGCCGCCACAAATCACAATCCCCAATAAATCATCGCATTATAAGCGATGCGACAGCGGAAAATTCACGCCGACAACTTTTATTGTCGATGAAGTAGCTCCGGAATGCGAAGAATGCGACCGAATCGATTGCATTAAAAGCACGCCGCGTTCCAAGGATATAAATAAAACGTCGCCGCAGGGATCCCTTCTTCTTCCGTTCGACAAGAGGAAGATTGTCCTTTTTTTCTGCGCCGCGCTCTCTGACGGCAGGAAACGGACGAGTAAAATTATTACGGTATAACCCTCTCCGGTTCTGACCTACATACAAAGCGTATCCCGCCGGCAGGGAAGTCACGTGTTTGCGTACGGCCAAGGCCGCGGGCACGAGAACGGGCGCGAGGTCTTTCGGCGATGATGGCGACGTTGGCTAATGAATCATTTGTTGCGTGCCGCCGCCTTCTAAAGGGAATCGCATAAAAAGGCCACTGCGGAATCGACGGTCTAGTAGGTAATTAAACGTGGAAATGAATCGACACTTCGCTGATTTTTACTATATATGTATTTTTATCCTAACCAAAAGTAGTTACCCCTTTTTATGAGGGTTAACTGTGTCTGTGTATAAAATTGTAACTATTTGTTCCAGAAATGCCGCCGCTAATACGAAAAAATGAACCGATCTCGGTACTCCAACGTAATCATTTTTATGATGCACTTAAGTGTGTTGTGTTATCACTGCCAATCGTATTACAAAATTCACTGCAGGTAGCGATAAGTTGCAGTTTTAGGTCATACTCTACGTCACTGGGTGGAATTCAAAGTAGATAGATAACTTTTTCTTATATCTTCCCCTCAGTAAGACCCATCAAAATAAATTTTATTTTAATGGTAAACATAGATGGGAAATACTAAATAAACAGAACAACACGTTGGAGTACAATTTATGCTATAGAAATTGTTTGAACTGTTCTTCATTCACTATCTCAGATTAACTCAGACGAAGGCAGACCTAATTGACGGAATTTTCAATACTCTGAGGACGAGTCATTTCATGACGAATTCATGCTTTCAAGTCGTCTAAATTATCGGGTCTGTTCATGAAAACACTACTTTTTAAATGTCCCTATTAAAAAAACATCAAAGGGTGTCAGATCTGGAGACCTAGGTGGCCACTAAATTGGTCCACGTCTTCCAATCCATCTTGTTGGAACAAATCCTGCGATCTAAATTTTGTGGATTATCTGGATCAGGAAATGTAGCAATTAGATCCGGAAGCACTGCGGTTCTAAGATGATCAAAATATCGATCGGCTGTTAAATTTCCGTGAAATAAAGTAGGGAACAAAAAATAATCTAAAGGTGTCAAATCAAGTGATCGATATGGTCTGTGGAGCTTATTAAATGGTCGTCATAAAATTCCTTTACAAACAGTTACAATAAATCATTCTCCTTTCATAGTCATGTAGTTGAAACCCCTCGATTTTGTAGAGAAGCAGCATTAGATTCTTTTTAACAATTTTCCGACAAGTTGAAAATGACAAGTCAACTTGCTGCGAAAACCTTCTTAAAGATGTACGCGGCTTATGAACTTCCTGATTTCCTCTTATACCAGTCTCACGAAATATGTAATTTGATCAGATAACTGAGCGTCTTTAAAAAAATAGCTTTAAGAATAGCAACACCAGGGAATTTTTCACGAAATTACTGAAAACAGGGTCAGTCTTCATTCACTTGTTGACCGTTAAAAGCAACTGGCTATTTTCATGTTTTCTTGACGTCTACCTGTCTGTCGTCTGTCGGGATTTTTATTAGACAGATAAACTCCGAAAATACCAGACCAATCATTTTCAAATTTCGTATGTATCTTAGGAATATCATGTATACAAAATCAGATGGTAAAAAACTAACCATAATTTGTACGGTCATTCCCATCAACAATAGAATGACGTCATCTCCAAATTTTACACTAGCAAATGTTATTTATTTTTTTTTAAATAACGGACTCTTCAACATACTCTTCTATTTGTGGTTTATGAATCTGTGTTGAGTTGATAGTACGGTATTTCTAAAAAAAAATAAATTCTTATATCGTTTTACAATGTAACTGTAAAGTTGCAACATCGGATGCTTTGAACTCTTTCAAACGTTTTAAATTTATCGGAAGCATGATAAATCGTTAATCAAAATTGATCCGATCATCCCCCCAAGGATTGATGATGTCATCTTATTACAATTTTATCAAATACATGTTATTTAAATTTTAAAATGTAACATAGTGCTGAAATTGTGATTTATGAATCCGTTTTGAATTTTTATCCTAGACATCGAGATTTTTGTAAAAAAAAAGTCAAAATTGTGGAAACAAATTTTTCAGTTTGTCAATTTTTCGCATTTTCAATTTTTCGGCTTTTCGATTTCTCGATTTTTCGTCTTTCAATTTTTTGATATTTCAGTTTTGGGATGTTTCAGTTTTTCATTCTTTAATTTTTCGATTTTCAATGTTTCGATATTTCTATGCTGGGATTTTTTAGTTTTTTGATTCTTCAAATTTTCAGTTTCGCAGTTTCTTCATTCCGATTTCCAAATTTTTCGATGTTTCAATTTTACGATTTTTCGATTTTTCGAATATTCAATTTTTCGATTTCTCAATTTCTGGATTAGTCGATTTTTGTTTTTCCCATTTTTGGATTTTTAAATTTTTCGATTTTTTGGCGTTTCTAGTTGTCGATATTTAAATTTTTCGATGTTTCAGTTTTGGTATTTTTTAGGTTTTCAATTTTTCAAATTTTCTACCATATCTCGATTTTTCCATTTTTTGCTTTTAAAATTTTCGATTCTTCAAATTTTCGGTTTCTCAATTTTCCGAAGCTTTAATTTTAAGATTTTTCGATTTTTCGGCCATTTAATCTTTCGATTTCTCAATTTCTCGATTAATCATTTTTTTATTTTTCCATTTCTCTATTTCTTGACTTATCAATGTTTCGATTTTTCAATTCTTCAATTTTTCAGTTTTTAAATTTTTCGATTATTCAATTTCTCGATTTATCGAGATTTCGATGTTTTGATTCTTTTGATTGTTTAGTTTTTCGATTTTTGAATTTTTCGATTGTTCGATTTATCGATTTTTAAAATTTTTCAATTTCCGAATTTTTAACTTTCGGTTTTTCGAATTCTCTACTTTTCCATTTGTCGATCTTTTGATGTTTCGATTTCTCGATGTTTTCATTTTTGTTTCGATGTTTCGATTTATCAGTTTTTCTTTTTTCGGCTTTTCGATGTTTCAGTTTTTTTCTTTAATTTTTCGATATTTCAATATTGGAATTTTTCAGTTTATCGATTCTTCTATTCTCAATTTCTGGTTTAATCGATTTTGTAATTTTCCCATTTCTCGATTTCTCGACTTATCAATGTTTCGTTATTTCAGTTCTTTGCTTATTCAATTTTTGGATTATTAAATTTTTTGATTTTTCGACGTTTGTAGTTCTCAATATTTCAATTTTTCGATGTTTTAGTTTTGGTATTTTTCAGGTTTTTGATTCTTCAATTTTTCTACCATTTTCCGATATTTCAATTTTTTTGGATTCTTCAAATTTTCGGTTTCTCAGTTTCTTCATTTTTCGATTTCTCAATTTTCCGATTCTTCGATTTTACAATTTTTCGACTACACAATTTTCTCGATTAATCGATTTTACGGCTTATTAATATTTCGATTTTTCAATTCTTCAATTTTTGGATTTAAAATTTTTTTTGATTTTTCGACATTTCTGGTTCTCGATATTCCAATTTTTCGATTTCTCAGTTTTTCAATGTTTCAGTTTTGGTATGTTTTAGGTTTTCGATTCTTCAATGTTTCTACCATTTTTCGGTTTTTATATTTTTCGATTTCTCAATTTTTCAATTTCTCGGTTCATCCAGATTTCGATGTTTTGATTCTTGGATTGTTTTTCCATTTTTCAATTTTTCGATTGTTCGATTTATAGATTTTTAAAATTTTTCAGTTTCTCAATTTTTAACTTTCGATTTTTCGGTTTTGGCCTATTTCGATTTCTCAATTTTTCGATTTTTCGATTTCTTGACTTTTAAGTCGTTCTTTTGATGTTTCGATTTCTCGATGTTATCGTTTTTGTATTTCTCGATGTTTCGATTTATCCGTTTTTCTATTTCGTCTTTTAAATTTCTGAATGTTCGATTTTTCAATTTCCTAATTTTTGATATTTCAATTTTGGGATGTTTCAGTTTTTTATTCTTAAATTTTTTAATTTTCAATGTTTGGATATTTCAATGTTGGGATTTTTCAGTTTATCGATTCTTCAATTTCTTGATTCTTCAAATTTTCGGTTTCTTAGTTTCTTCATTCCGATTTCCCAATTTTGCTATTTTTCGATTTCTCAATTTCTGGATTAATCGATTTTTTGATTTTCCAATTTCTCCATTTCTCGACTTATCAATGTTTCGATATTTCAGTTCTTCAATTCTTCAATTTTTGGATTATTAAATTTTTGATGATTCCACGTTTCTAGATCTCGATATTTCAATTTTTCGATGTTTCAGTTTTGGTTTTTTCAGGTTTTCGATTTTTCAATTTTTCGGTTTTTAAAATAATCGATTTTTCGACTACATATTCAGTTTTTCGATTTCTTAATTTCTTGATAAATCGATTTTTTTATTTTTTCGTTCTCGATTTCTCGACTTATCAATGTTTCGATTAATTTTTTTTTTTATTTTTCGACGTTTCTGGTTCTGGATATTTAAAATTTTCGATTTCTCAATTTTTCAGTGTTTCAGTTTTGGTATTTTTCAGGTTTTCGGTTCTTTAATTTTGCCTACCATTTTTCGGTTTTTAAATTTTTCGATTTCTCAATTTTTCAATTTCTCCATGTATCGAGATTTCGATGTTTTGTTTTTTTGATGATTTAGTTTCTGGATTTTTCAATTTCTCAATTTTTAACTTTCGATTTTTCGGTTTTGGTCTATTTAGATTTCTTAATTTTTAGATTTTTCAATTTCTCGACTTTTCGATTTGTCGATCTTTTGATGTCTCGATTTCTCGATGTTCCCGTTTTTGTTTCGATGTTTCGACTTGTCAGTTTTTCTATTTTCCACTTTTCGATTTTTGGATATTTCGATTTTTCAATTTCCTAATTTTTGATATTTTAGTTTTGGAATGTTTCAGTGTTTTATTCTTTAATTTTTCGGTATTTCAATGTTGTGATTTTTCAGTTTATATATTCTTCAATTTCTGGATTCTTCAGTTTTGGTATTTTTCAGGTTTTTGTTCTTCAATTTTTCTACCATTTTTCGATTTCTCAATTTTTCGATTCATCGATTTTTTGATTTTTCCATTTCTCGATTTCTCGACTTGTCAATCTTTCGATTTTTCAATTCTTCAATTTTTGAATATTAAAATTTTTTGATTTTTTGACGTTTCTAGTTCTCGATACATATTTCAATTTTTCAATTTCTCAATTTTTCAGTGTTTCAGTTTTGGTATTTTGCAGGTTCAATTTTTCTACCACTTTTCAGTTTAAAAATTTTTCGATTTCTCAGTTTTTCAATTTCTTGATTTTTCAATTTTTCGATTGTTCGATTTTTCAATTTTTGTATTTTTCGATGTTTCGATTTCCCAGTTTTTCTGTTTTCGGCTTTTCGATTTTTCGATTTCCCAATTTTTGATAATTTCAATTTTGGAATTTTTCATTTGCTCGATTTTTCTGTCGTGTCATCTGTGTCATTGTTTTATAGACCGACAATCTTCGAAACTACTGGACCGATTGTTTTCACATTTCAGGGGTATTTTAGGAATAACGTGTTGATGATAAAACGCCAACCAAAATTTGTGTGGTCATCCCCATCAACAATTTAGTGACGTCCCCTCAAAATTTTGCATAGTAAATGCTATTTAAATTTTATAAAATGGCAAAGTCCTGTACTCGTGGTTCATGAATCTGCCTTGATTTTTTCCCTGGGCATAATATAAGAAGAACATTCAGCAAACGCTTAATTGCCATAAATTTAAACAAAAAAGAAGCATGCCATGCTTCATTTCAAGTGAATTTTTCATAATAAAATTTTGTGAAACAGTTTGGTTTTGTGTAGATAAAGCCAACATGCTTGGCGAAACGCGTCAACATTTTTTTTAATTTTCGGTGTCGTGCATCGAGTGATCAAAGAAGATTCCCAGTAACCATATTACCGTATTTGCAAAATTTTAAATAAATGTGGTAGCCTATTTTTGACTTCAAATCAAATTGTTGGTGGGGATGATCAAATAAATTGTGGTTAGCGTTTTACCATTTACAAATTTACACATCGAAAGGACATGAAATTCGAAATGGGGTGTTTTTTATATTTTGTTGTACTTTTTGCAAACTCAGGCAAACGTAACACAAAATTACTAATTTTGGACAATTTAATATCTTGCTTGTGTCCCATATTTTTTAAAAGTGGATCGTTTAGTTTTTTACTGCTGATGTCATTGCAATGCTAATTTGTAGTCTCTCGATCGACTTTAATTAACCATTCGATGTTGAAATGCAGCAAACATGACCTTTCCTCATAGTCAGACATAACTGTGGTCACGGTTTGATAACCACTTTAGTGAAATTTTTATTTATGTATTGCTTTTAATTGAACATGTAGGAGTTCAGTTCGTCGCGAACTCGTGTGACGTCACAGTACAAAAATGAGTTCGTCGTCGACACGGTATCATATGCCAGGTTAGCATTAAAAGTATTTCGCTGTATGTAAATGTGAAAATCACTGTGACTCATACGATAACTACATTATTTTAAGTATAGTCGATATAGTCACAATTAACTTACAAATGACAACATAAGCGTTATTTCACGATAAGTTGTACACTTATAGAATCAGGTGGCTGGATTTTTGGTGCAACAATCCACAGCGGAAGGAGCTGCAACGCCATTAAATATTTATTTACCTCGAAACCTCTTTCATGGATAGAAATTTACTGAAAGCAATCTCAGTGCTCAATTGCTACATTTGACTGGAAAACTCGAGAAAATAAGGAGCGTAATTCCAGGGACATTGTATAGAATTACGATTTCTTTTGGCTTAATTCGCTTCACTGCTGAAATGGCACGTGACGCATTAATCGTGCATTAAGGGGCGAAGTTGATGTCTTTGAAGTCGTGACTTTTTTTCCAGTACTCGAGGAGGGAGATTACGTCCTGATTTATGTGTAGCTATTTGTCTGCAAATTATGAGAGTTCTATCTTTAAAATAAAATATTGCTAGGTTCCGAGAATTGTATAAAATTTGATAAAAAGTTAAGTAAGTGACCACAAGAAAGCAAAATCTTGACTGAACGGAATGTGCAAAATAACATTCGGAATGCCAGCATTCCAAAACTAACTAACCATTTTAACAAGTAAATGCTAAGAAATTTGTTTGCGTTTGTTCCACATCCTGATATTATTTATTGTCTCAAAATTTTCCTGCTATTTGTTCAGCTGTTTCTTTTGTCTTTGTAGAGGTTTGTAATAATGAAAATTCATGGAGTTAGTAATAGGAGACTCTGAAAATGCTTGATTAAAAAATCCAGGTATGAAATATTTACTTGTTTTCTTGTTAATTTTTAAGTTTGGGTATTTTTAGTTCATTTGCATTAATATTTAAAAAACAAACACCTTTTGGTAGGTTTCATAAAAGAACCAGTATTGTTTTATTTTTAAAATTGACGCACGCATCTAGGTAATAGACGTCACACTGTCCACATAAAAAGATTCTTTTTTAATAAATGGTTCATTCTGTGGGTTGCTGTGGATTTTGACGAGGAATAAACATGAGTTTTTGGAAATTGGTGTCATCAACCTCAATTTATTCGGCATTAACCAGGATTTAGATTTTCATTAGATCCAACGGAAAAGGTGACGAAGCCTTGTTTGTTAGGTGTGAGAATCGTTTAAAAACAGTTCCAGAGTTGTTTGCTCCTCACCTCGAACAAATACCGGGTTACATAATCCCACATTTCATCTAATTACAACTTTAACGCGGCGTGTGAAACCGTCCCAAAAAACTTACTTATTCCAGCAGCGTCCTCGACCAATGGCGACTTCCGACTATCCGTAACTTCCTCCGGATGACGTTCGAAAAATCAGCATAATTGAATTAGCACCATTAAACCACATTTAAGCTGATGATAAAATTGGAAGTGAACGCGTGTACGCGTTTCGTTTTGGAATTTTTTTCCCCCTCGACGTGTTTTCCTCGACTTTGTTATTCCGAAACAAACCAGAAAAACAGATCCCGCGCTGTTTTCCTTACCAATTAGAGCGACTTTGTCGTCATGGTTATAATAATTAGTCGACAAATCGAATAAATCGGTTGTTTACAAGAGGAGCGGCCTATTACGTGCAATTCCGAAGAATGTAAATACGAGAAGAAAATTGTTTTTGAAGAGGAGATTAATTAGATGTTGTTGAAGTTGCCTGCTATTTGGGATGATTAATTGTGGCTGGTGAACTCGTGTGGCGTTTCGTGTCGATCAGATAAATTTTTTCCTCCAATTAGTTGTTTCCCATTCTGGTGGCGTTTGTAGGCTGCGGTCGTGAACTAATAATCTGTCAAGGATGACCTAGTTGTGGTGTTTGAAGCGCGTGAGGGCGGCGCGCTTTTGTGGAGGGCATGTGGTACTGTTGTAGGACGAAAGTTCATTATTACAATCGGGTGAAATATGGAAATTTGAAGGGAAGATGTAAATTCCAGCGAAAAGTTACATTTTCTCGCTCGTTAATCTTTGAAAGCAATAACAGTAGGCGTCGAAATTTACATAGAAGAATTCGCAAGATGTTAATTACTTGGTGTCTTTTAGGTCGGGGATCATTTGTCAGAGGCGGTGGCAGCGGGAACAAAACAATTTAAATTTGGCAACTACTTTTAGATTGTTCGACATGTTGAGCCAGTGTGCCGCTTCCATGAATGGAACACTGTGCCGCGCACTATTGAAACTTGAATGTGTGTTAGGAGACTAGTGTCAAAATTATAGTGACGTGCATCGCTTTTCTGATTTTTCCAGTGTCCAATTTCATGTTAAGAAGTCTTTTCAAAATGTTTGTAGTCTGAGTTCTTCATAAAACTAGGCTACAAGTTATCTGTTTACGCCAATTTGGATGTGGTTGATGATGTACAATATTATAATTTATGTTTTTATTTATCTCCAATCGGTCTGTCCTTCTATAATTGTTATTTCATTGCTATTACCTTAACCAGCTGAGATACAAGATAATTAGCTAATAAGGTCAAATTTGTTTGATCTTCAAATTATCCTTCCAGATGATGATGTACCTTAGTCACAGAGGTGCACAACATGTTTATCATTATTTTTCGACGTTACGTATAAATTTTTATTTCCCGAGCGTAAGCGAAGGAAGTATTGACATTGTCTCCATCGGGCGACTTATTTCTTCATGTTTTTCCGACGTTTCATGACTCTTAGAGTACGAAAAGTATGTCTCTCGTTTCCATCTGTTTGTCGCCTGTGTCGATTTTTAGTCCAAAACTAGTAGACCGATTGTTTTCAAATTTTGTATGTACATATATTCCTATGTACATTAGTATTGAGAGCGGCTATGGGAGGGAAAAACTGCTTGTTCAACAATTGTACAGAAAATTTTTGACAGTTTTGTTTTCGTGAATTCAACTCTTTGACTTGGTTGGTTTAAGACTTTGGCATCCCAGAAACGTCAGGTCTGGTCAGGCCATATTGAAACACAAAGAAATGATTTTAAATGAGCTTGTTGTCTATGTCCAAATGGTATTTTCGAACGATCATAACTTTTTCTTTGTTTTTGTATTATTTGTCTATTATTTTGTTTTATTTCCGGTGCCAAAAATTTTGGGAACCTCCTTGAACATTGCCGTTGTAAGAAATTCCTTCGTAATCACCCTCATTTGACTAAGACGAAATTCGTCTTCTGAACTGTTTTCCATCATCCTTCTTCCAACTCTTTTTCGTACCCTGAATCCAGGTTTTTATTTCTTCCTGTCTCAGTTACGTTTCTTCTAGAATTTTTGGCCGAAAGATCTAAATCTCTCTCATATTTTTTTGAAGTTTAGTGATCCGTAGAATATGAAAAAGTAGGTCTTCCGTTTCCATATCTCTGTATCTCTCTCTGTTTGTGTGTCCGTGTCGGTTGTTTTAAATTTTTTTCTTCGATTTCTATACCGGGTGTCTGGAAAAATCTTATATGGTTGCATTGTTTTTGTAATAATTTGCTAAAATTCCATTTGACAACAATGTTTGACCGATATAAAGCGAATCAACAAAATCGAGTAAGCAGATAAAAATGTTTGACGTATGAAAAATTGTCAAAGTTTAAAAACCCTACGTTTAAAATGTTCGCAGTTAATTTTAGGTCCCCTGGTGTTTTATTTTCGGATAAATTTAAAGGAATCTGGTGTTTTGTTGCTGGATGAATTTAAAAATATCTATTGAGCTTTCAGTGTTTTATTTTTTATGAATTTGAAAGTCTTGAGTGCCGCAGTGTTTTTTTTTTAATTCGGGATGGTCTTGGGTACCCATGGTGTATTATTTTGGGAGTCCATGGAGATTTTTTTTATAAATCATTTAAAACAATTTTGGCGCACTTTGGTGTACTATTTTTGGAAATTCTTACCTAACCTGTTTTTGAGTTAATTTAGGGACCCCGTTTTTTTTTTGAAAAATTTGAAACAATCTTGATGTTCTAAATATTCGTATTTGGAAAGAATTTGTAAGTGCTTTGAAGCCGCTAGTGTCTTTCCTTATAATAATGTAATTAAATTTCTTAGAGGATACCTCATTTGATAAAATCAACCTGATCTTAAAAGGTACTAGCCCCACCCACCCACCCGCCTTCTTTTTTCTTAGACGGTATCTCATTTGCCAAAATCAGTCTTATGCTAACCGGTACTAGCCCCGCCCACCCACCCTCTTTTTTTCTTAGAAGGTATCTCATTACCCAAAATCCGTCTTATCTTAGCAGCTATTAGCCCCGCCCACCCGCCCTGTTTTTTCTTAGAGGGTATCTCAATTGCCAAAATTAGTCTTATCCTAACAGGTACTAATGCCGCCCACCCACCCTCTCTTTTCTTAAACGGTATGTCATTTGCCAAAATCACTCTTATCCTATCTAGTTGCTGCTAAGATAAAAGTGATCTTTTCAAATGACAAACCCTCTAAGAAAAAAGAGAGAGGGTGGGTGGAGCTAGTACCTGCTAAAATCAATTTTATCTTAGCAGCTACTAGCCCCACCCACCCACCCTCTCTTTTCTTACAAGGTATCTCATTTGCTAAAATCGGTCTTATTTTAGCAAGATACTAGCCCCGCCCACCCACCCTCTCTTTTCTTAGAAGGTATCTCATTAGCCAAAATCAGTCTTATCTTGGCCGCTACTATTAGGAATCATCCCTACCAACACTTCGGTGACCTCCGCTCATTAAATTACGTATTTAACATAAAATAATCATCGTAATAACAGACGACCCAAAATTGTATTCGGCCCGTTTTATTCCATTGTAGCTTATTAATTAAATTAGTCCTTTCCTCTGTTTTAAGCAGACAAATAGCATTCAATTTTCATTGTCTTTTAACGCATTTTCATTGTCTTTTAACGCAGATGCTTGTTTTCACAACGTGCTAATAGTCGAATTCTTTCGAAGTATAAACATAAACAGTTGATACGTTTGTCTGTCTGTCTGTGTGACTGTCTGGTGTCTGTATCCATTTTTATTAGACACGTAATCTTCAAAACTGCTGAATCGATTGTTGTCAAATTTTGTATGTATTTTGTATTCAATTTTAAAATGATTTAAGTGTTATACAGAAATATAATCCTACACTTGTAGTGTACGAATCCGCTTTCAGTTTTTTGGCTAAATGTTCAAATTTTCGCAAAAACATTCGCAAGGTATAATAACGTTATACTTATCGCCAACACGGCATATAAGTCTTCGTGGCGCAGTGGTCAGTGGCTTTCTCGGAGAACTGGCGACCTGCGGTCGTGTGTTCGATGTTGAACTTGGCTTTTTACATTTGCGTTGCGACTACTATTATCCATGCTTATGACGTCATCACAAATTTTTTATTGGTCAAATTAATTTTCTCGAAAATGTGAAGAATACGAACGTTTTTATTTACTAAATTATGATCAAATAAGGTATAATGATAAAATAAGAATTATAAGATTCAGAACATTTTGTTCGATTGTGGTTTAATTAATAAAAATTTTAGTCCTCTCTTCTGAGAAGACAAACTCAAATCAAATTAATTTCTACGTGACATTCTTTCGATGTATAAACATAAATAAACACTTAAGCTTCAGATTGCTATTACCTAATGCTGAAGGACATTTTATCCCGTTAGTAATGTGCTTTAAATATATTTTACATTGTCCGTACGGCGCGGGGCTGCGGGGGTGTTATTTATGCAGCGGATATCACAACACGAAATCGTAAAATCAAATTTTATGATTTTTTAAAATCTGACGGATTATACTTACAGTCTTCGATCAATTTTTTATTGATACAATCAAGAACCTCATTTTCTAGAAAATGTGAGAATACTCACGTCTTTATAATCGAATAAGAATAATAATCATATTCAAAATAATTTGTTCTATTGTGGCTTATTTAATCATTTTAAGCCTCTATTTTGAGGAGACAACTCCTTCAAATTTAATAAATTTCTACGTGACATTCTTTCGATGTACACACATAAGGAATCGAAGTAAAGGATGTACACTGATAATAATACATTCTTTTCCATATAATAAAATGTCGCAGAATCAATTTGTATAATTTTTCAAAGAAGGGGGATTTGTTCGAATGTACTCTCTGTCGAAATAACCTTGGTCTAGTTTTTAAATTATTGGAATTCATTAAATCATTTCATTCCATTGTCTTCTGTAACAGGTGATTTCAACACGAGAGAAAAATTGATTTAAAGACTTTAGTACTTTTCTCGCTCTCAGGACCGTGGTTCCAAGCCTATCATTGTTTTTACCAGATTTCTGCAATGGCGTTTTAATAAAATAGCGTATCCTCGGGAAGTATTTTTTTAGAGATTTTTTTGGAGCTTGTTTTTCTGAATTCATTAAGGTATGTATTATATTTTAATAACCCTTCCTCTGTCACTGCCTTTGATTCGAACGTATTATGTTACGAAAAACACACTGTAGAGTTTGTTATATTTGGTGTGGGGCGGAATGTCAGTTTACACGAAAAATTGGAATATGAAAAGTCGAAGAATGAATGCATTCTTCGTTGTGTTTCTAGTGAGTCTTTCCACGGGAATAACGGAAAAAATAAATGTTTTAACAAGGACACGTCTGTCAATTGCGACACGTGTAGTGTAATAAATAAAAAAAAAATTCTTGATTTTATCAATAGGAAAAGTTGGAAATGCCGCTGGGGATTTAACCGAGGATCTTTCATCTCCATCCTAAAAAGGTTTTAATAATAAAACAAGGCGGATTCATAAAGCACAACTATAAGGATACATAATTTTATGTAAAATTTTGTGTCCTTCAATTTTGTTTCGCTCAATTGTATTAAATCTGCTTTTAATTCTCTGAAAGTGAGTAATCCTCGGATTCTCCTCAGATTTATTTTTCACGTTTGTCAAAGACGTTTTTCTTAATCTTTTCTTAGTAAATGTTACAGTCTTTTTGACGAATTGCTAATTTTATCATTTATACACGTTTTAGGGTCCTGGAATATGAAAGAGCAGGGCTCCCGTTTCCGTCTAACTGGCGTGTGTTGGTGACTCATTAGAGCGATAATCACTTAAAAAAAAAAACTAAAAAAGTACATTTCTCAAGCTAAAAAAAGTTATTTTTTTATCATATATGATTTTATCAGTCACCGTTAAGCCTTTTTGCGTATAGCAAATGTTCAACTATCATAGATTTCTGTATTAAACGTAAAGGTTGCTATAGCAAACATATCGATTTATACTACATCTTGTTTAGTTTAACAATAACAAGAATAAAGGCTGGGTTTATAAAGAGGTTGTTAACTCAGTCCTACTATTAACTTGTTCATTTTATTGGATTATCGAGATGTAGATTTACTACTAAATACTTAACAAGGCATTAATTTTTAATTTGTTTTCAAAAAATTGCTACAAGTTAACAAAGTTCAAATGTTTCAATGCCCCCAATAGTCACTAAAAGCGTGACAACAGTAAAATATTGAAGGAATCTTGGTCTCGTGCTATTTAAAGTTTGCGATCGTGATTCCACCATCAGTCAAGGGAATTGCCCGTGTTCACCTGAAGCAGTGCCCAGTGTGCTCTTTATAACATTGTGTATGGTCAGCTTTTACCCCAAAAATATTGATTTTTGTCTCGTTTTGTGTGCACTTTATTTTACCAACCTACATTATCGTAACACATACCGTCATTAAAGTATAAATATAAAATTTTATCATAATATCAAATGAAAGCGTGTTTTTTCTAATTTAATGTAAATTCTGTGGTTTAAAAAAATTGATATAGATCTCGCTGGTGATTTCGTTGGATTTTGGCCGCTTTAATGACACCCGCATTACAATAACATGCAAATAATAGGAATTTAACACTACATATATAGCTCGCGTCTGATAGTCCTTTCGTAATTACCATTTACAGAAGATCAACTGGTTCTAAGACAAAAAGTACCGCTTCAGTTAATGAAAATGTACTGTAAAACGATTTATTGCGATAAACGCATTTCAAGTTTTAGTCTAATGATTATCACACGCAAAAGCACTTCAAGTAACGACTAACGTCACTAATTATCTATGATTTCTATCATTTGCAGAGCAGATAGAAAATCTCTTAACTTTATATAATCACTAATTAACATACACATCCTGCAATTAATTATCGATAAATTTTTTTGTGAAGATAATCAAATTCAAGAATATTTCAAAACCGTTTTATACGTAGCAAATAACTGATAATTCACGCAGAAGTTTAATCCAAATTTTGGACAGCATGTTATTATTATGCATGTTTCAAATGGAATTTTTTGAATAAAAACTTGTAATGACGTTATTAATTTTTTGCAGGAAATATCTTGCATATCTTGGAAGTGAAATTGACATTGGCATGCCACATTCCATTTCTAATAAAGTATTGCAATAATACACACATGAGTACCTACATTGTAATTTTTAATATTGTTTGGACTTCGGGGAAAGTAAAAGAGAAAGAACGAATTATATAATTAAGTATTTTTGAGCATGGAACGTGAACTATGAAATTACACATGTATTCTAATAATGTATTTTATACGAAAAGTAAAAATGCTTGAAAAAAATTAATTAATTAATTTTCTTCTCACTTAATCTCTCTAAAACCTGAAGTTTTCATTAAGACGGTAGTCACGAATTAATGATTACTTTTGGTAATACACTAATTTTATTATTTGACCTAGGGACTGGTAATTACATAGTGTTGGTTCGTACATACTGACGTAAATGTGGTGATAATTGTCGCACTTTAATTAAGCAGTAATTGTAACGACACCTTTGAGATACGTATAATCGTTTTTCTTTCAAAATGGTAGATAATATCTATGGAATTGGTAATTCATTAAAGTCATTTATTAGATTCGAGACCGTTCAACTTCAAAATTAAGAAAATATCTTCAAATTTGACTCAAGTGATTAGATTTCGATTAATTCTCCTGCAGTGCTTAAACTTTAAACATATTCAGGGTTAACGCTCCAACCACAAGATGTGATTAGTAAACAATGACTTTTTTGCTTTGCCGTTTTTATATCAGCGAAGTTTATGACTAACGTGACACCAATAACACACCTCACTGTGCACTTGTGCGGCTTATTTATCTTGCAAAGCTAAAGAATAATGCCTTGTGACTAACATTATTTTCTACTTATGCTAATATTTGCGTGGCAGCTGTCGGACTCGAAACTTTCGTCGTCAGAAGGCTCGAAATTCAATAACCTGTGGCTGGCGCTCGAACACCACATTGAAGAAGCCGTTAAAACTGTCGCAAAAAATTAAAAGCAACGAGAGCGTTAATAGAAAACACTATAAATAGCTGGAACATTACATGTGCCCTACTTGTCGGAAGTTTGAAGTACCGGAAATTCCTCACTACTGAACTATTTTAAGGAGCACTATAACGTGGCATCTTTTTTGCAGTGTAGTTAGTCACGTGTTTCCGCGCTTGTCTCGATAACAAAGCAATTTTGATACAGAATTACATTCCGATGAATAATCCGCAGATTTGTTAGTCACATCTTCCGGTTAATAACAATAAACAAAATCTGCAAGGTTATTCCCATTGAGATATCTCCTCGTCTTTAAAGCCCAGGAGTAAATTTACTATCTGTATTGAGTTGGTAGTTCCAAAAATACCAAAGTGCTGGTACTAAACTGAATCATCCGGTGTATATTATTTCGCTTTCGTTCATTCATCTCATGACTCAGATCTCGTGACCATCTCATGTAATGGTCAAGGAGAGATCAGGCGTAACATTACTGAAACACAATCAATAACACCTTTATTTCTCAATAAAATTATTTAATAATTTTTTGAAATGACGTCATCGACCTTCCGGAGAGTATACAATAATTTTAAATCACTTGTGTCCAAAGAAGTTTCTTGTGTGATTTCTGTGTGAACCGTAAAATTTGATACCCCAAATTTATTTTGGGCAACTCGTGTAAGCAAAGTTAAAAATAGGAATGAATTATTAAACCACAGGGCATGTGATGCAAGTGAGATTTACGTGCAATATTTTGAGATAACGTTCCCAGTTTTAATGCACTCAACATTTCAAAGCAGTTGGTTCAGATCAGAGATTGTGTATGTGATAGAGTCGCTGACAGATCGGACATGCGGAAACGGGGGACCTGAATTTTCAGTTCTACGAACGACGAAACGCCAAGATGTTGGACATTCGTCAAACTGACCCAGTTACAAGCTGTCGCTCAGGAAGTAAAAAGTTAGTTATCGTAGCGCCGACAAATGGATTTTTCAGTCGAAAGTGATCCTTCCGCTATTTATAACCGATCCTCTAAATATTTGAACATCAGCTGTTCGTAGCAGTCGACAATACGATAATACCCGGCGACAAAATAGGACCTGTAAAAGTTGTTTTTGTTAATTTTCACGCGTGATTGTCCACGTGCTATTCGCGCCTGATCATGAATCACATTGACATATTTTTAATGAATATTTGCGTGTTTATACTTTTGTTTGCTCGGTTATTATGTTTTATTGCATGTCTAGATAACTGCATTTCGTTTTAGCGCTTTTTTTTGACTGGGTACGCGTTGTACGTAATTAATTAACGTCGTTTTTCAAGGTGTGTTTATTTTTTAATGAATGTGTAGCTCGATCGATAGTTTTACGTAAATTGTGTTTTATTTATCGTGTGTTGTACTACTTTTGGTTAAAAGGTGAACATCCGAAATGTTATGCGTTTTAATTGGAAATGAAATTAAATTTAGGTTCGTTAAGTGTACTCTAAAATTTGCATTCGTAGCGAGCGCTGTAATGGCCTGCTTCGAGCAATCGCTAATTGAATGTCGTATATTTGTATAATTTTATGACATTTTGACGTTAAAATTGCGCCAAAGGTATAATAATAGACTCGACATAAATCACTAGATGCTGACTGAATTAAGTAGGTAAATTGAGTGCTAATAAATATGTTTATTTTACGTATGATTAAATAGATTTTATAATCCATTAAACAAGAGTGCTGTTTGATAAAATGTTAAATTTATTAGCATCGCGTCTGCAACAAAAAAAAGTTGTTGCTGTGTTATCTCGCACTTGTCTTAACTTTGAGAATCATCTGATTTAAGTAACACATGCGCAGAAAACAGTGCCGCTTTTAGCAAACACAGTTTTTAGTGGTCGACGTTGAACGATTGTTTTTTATTTAAAAAAAGTTCTTTGATTATTATTATTAATACGTTTTGTTTATTTATGGTGTATTTTTATTGCGAAACGAAGAGCTGATTTGAGGAAATGCAACCTAAAATTGTGAAATCCGTATCTCCTTATATAAAAATTAAACAAAAACACACGATAAAATTAATGAATGAGAGATAACGAAAAATCTTGCAAATACAGAGGGTTTACAAATTTAATTTTTTTAAATTTGCCATCATTTAATCATCCCTGAAATCTTGATTCCACTTTTCTAGATTTAAGTTTAGAAATTCAACCTGAAGCGACGTCCGTCGGCGTCGTCCCATTTATTAATAAGGTTTTACAAGTTCGCGAATACATCGTTAAAATTTTAAAATCCTTTCCACGAAGCTCCAACACAGAACTTTTAGAAGCTATGTATTTTTAATCAACCGGAGTTACCAAAGTGGCTTCATTTCGAAAAACTTTCGAATTTATGGCCCCACAGAGGTGTCTTCTCGCATTTACTGGTAAGCGCGGAGGTTGGAGAACCTTTTAGTGGCATATTGAAAGCTCTTGGAATTAGTTTTAACTTTCTTAATTAGTTATACATGCAAATCACGGAATCTCTTGTGAGATCAGCGAGAAAAAAAAATGTGCAGAATGCAGAATTTTATCTGCAGCTATCTGCATGATTTTTGAATTTCTAATTTTTGGCTTGCGCTTTTCGTCTGATGCTCGTTCTTATATTGAATTAACCGAGGTGTGAGTTCTAATTCCATGAAAAACATGTTTGCTTATTGTAAGAGAAACAATGGTGATGGGTTTTCCAGATAAAAATCTGAAAACACGGCCGGAGGCTACCCACATTTGAATTGCTAACTGCAGAAAGGGGATATATCACATTTTTCAAAATGTTGAGGAAATGAATAAAACGTCTCAGATTTTTACAACTACTTGTTTCCGATCCCCGTTTTCACTTGTCGGTTCTCTATGTTCTCAGTTATCAACGAGTGTTGGTTAAATGCATGTTTTCTTTTTTGGGTCAATTTGGCTGTCAAATTTGACACTTGGACATATCCCCTTTTTGCAGTAAAATGAAAAAAAAGGTAAAAAAAACACAAAAAACAGCTTTATTTCAGTTATAATTTTACAGGAACATGTTATATGTATATCTGACTAAAAAACTTAATCATTATCGCTCTCCTGTTCTACAGTTCGCCAAGTAGCAATCTCCTGCCAAAATGCGTTATAAGCGTCTGGGATAAATCGTAAAGTGTTTGTTATATCCGTCATTTTCTTCTGGCTGATGGCTAGTTATTATACTAATTTTGCACTTAATACACGTAGTCATCTTCTCACAACAAAAATTTAAAACATGTTTAAAACGGTAAATTTTTGTTGTGAAAAGATGGCTGCGGAGATTAAGAAAAATTGGCAAAATATAGCCCCGCCCACCCACCCTATCTCAATTGTGATGATTTTTTTTATTCCTCGCGAGCCAAGGGCGTAGCTTAATTGCAAAATTCGTATTTCTTTACAAGAAATTACTATGTAAGACATGTTTTTGAGTGTCGTGTTGGATAAGAATAACGCAAGACGTTGAGACCACGGTGTTTACTGCAGAAAGTCCTGGACATATCCCTTTTCTGCTGTAACCGTAAATTTCATCCGCTTGTAGCCCCGAGCTAAATCATTAAACATGGCCCGTTTTTGCAGTAAAGATGTGTTTAGACCTCTAGAACACGATTATGTACGAATGTTATTGTGGTAAAAAATGGGACATGTCCCCTTTCTGCAGTTAGCAATTCATTTATATATTATTTAATTTTATTACGTGTCATGCGTTAAGCATTGTGTTTTCTTTATTATTATATTGTTCTCCATACACGCTATCCCAACGAAATTGTAGCGGAAGATTACACATTTATCGAGAACAATTTGTAATTATTTTCAAAAGAACAATTAGATTGTGTACGAAAAAGGAAAATGAGGTTTTTGTCAACAATTTTCAAGAGATTCGTGTTTTAATGGAGAAGTGTTAAACAATGCAAATTATGATAATAAAAACAAGACGGATTCATAAAGCACAAGTACAGGAGTGTTTTATTTTAGAAAATTGGATTTCGGGGTTTAACTTAACAATAATTGCCAAATTTATTAGGATAAAGCTCAATTCAATTGGTATTAAAAAATACTTCTAGATAAAAAGTAAAACGAAATTTACTGTTTTTATGTGAAACACCCTATATATTTTTACAGATTTAGCTTATTTACGGAAAGTGGAAATAAACGTTACCGTACAGTTTTGAAGATATTTGCATTTCTAGGGGAAAAAATGACCACATTTAAATATTCACAGCTCGACCATTTTCAAAGATGGAAGTTTAAAATTTTGCACAAAACTTTTTAGCCTAATATAAAATTAACAATATTAACTCTATTTATACACGGCTATTAAATTTGAAAATTGTCAGTTTTCTCATGTTTTTCAAGTGGGACTTCCAGTGTTTTAAAACTTGTCTATTAGTATTTTTTTGCACCTGGTTTTAACAATAAATAATTCTTTAAAAAACATTTACAGTTATTTTATTTATTTATTTATTTTCTAAATCAGGCAGTGGTGACAAATACACCAAATTTCGTATAAATCGCCACAACAATAATTCTGAGGTCTTTAAATCCGGCCTGCGAGCTGGCTACCCAGTTGACCCTCTATTATCGAGCCAATTTTCATAATAAATATTTTTTAGAATTAAAAGTGGAATCATTTTCAATGGACAGTAAAGAAATATTGCGGCAGTCCAAGATTTCTGACGTTAAAAATTAACAGTAGTAATGTAATTGTGTTTGCACATCCGTGACAATATATAGCGATTCGATATATCTCTCCATTGAGGTAATTTATATTTTGCAACACATGCAAGTACTTTACGTCATTGTAATCATAATTTAATGATCTCTCAAAATTCGTCCAAATTATTTACGTAGTAATTAAAAAAAAAACATTGGTTTCCGTCGTGACGCCGACGCTATACTATATGGATCACATTAGTATGTAGTAAATTAAGCTTCCCTCTTCAAGCTAAAAACAATGGCGTTTATTCATTATCTCTACCCGTTCTCAAGATGTAAGGCCCCTTGATTTTTTTTTTTTTTAAGTAAATATGATTAACACTGGATCAGAAGAGTAAGTTGCCGTTTTGATAATATGTTTCTCCTTTTTGATAAGAAATCCAAATTGCAAAAATATATAGGTGCTACGATCGAAAGAATCACACTGTGTATTAAAAAAAAATAGGGTGAGTCATTAATTATTTCATTATTGTTAGAGAAAAAAAAAAGTCAAAAAGCAAAGTTGTACGGTTACTTACAAATTGTCCTTAACTATACAGAGTGTTGTCTTTTAAAGCGTAACATATAACTTAGTTTTTTTTCATTTATTTATTTACATATATGGAACGTATATACAGTAATGTTCGGTTATAATGAACTTCATGGGACTGGGAAAAGTAGTTCGTTATATCCAAAGTTCGTTATAAATGATCTCAAAAAAATGAATACATACTTTCATAAACTGAACTATGTATTTCAGGATGCAACATTTAAAAGTATTACAAAAATATAACCATGTAAAGATAATAATACAGTAGTACATATAAGAAAAAAAAAACTTGATTAATAAAAAATTGATTAAAAATAAAAGTTGTTACTTAAAATAATCTCAAATTTTACGTTGCTTCTTGTGAGAAAGATTAATTTAAGAGGGTTTTGGGATCGTTCCCTCTTTTTCTTCTTCTTCTTCGTTATCATCATAATCTTCATTCTCATCTTCTGTTTAAACGTATTCTTCGAAGTCGATATCAAATTAATCGTCAGAATTGCTTTCGTGCTTTCTCAGCCATTCAGCCAATAGTAGTTCGTCTTCTGGGGTGGGATTTTGTTTCTATAACGATAAAATATCGGTACCGATAAAATGTGGTCGTCTTTTTCTTTCGCATCTGAAATTTATACTTTAGTCCTTGTCATTTATCGCTTCGTAACGTATCGTATCGGTAGAAACAAAATCCCACCCCTGGTTCAAATTTTTCTTCACACCAGAGAAACCCAGCATGTCGAAAACAATTAGCAATTGTTTGTTCTGATACTTTTTGCCATCCCATACTGATAAAATTGACGGGATCTAATAGATTCACACAAAAGTGTTCCTGACCATTGTCGAGATAAAGCTGACTGGTGAAAAAGTTCGTTATAAACGATTTTTTTTTTCTTAAATATTAAAAATTTGGTTCGTTTTATCCGAAAGTTCGCTATAAGCGGGTTCGTTATAATCGGAAAAAAATAACACGTATCTTATGGTACTTCAGTTCGTACTTTGCAAGTTGGTTCGTTATATCAGGAAGTTCGCTTTAACCGGGTTCGCTATAAGTGATCATTACTGTATATTTTTACCTATTCTCATTAGCCTTTTCCTGGAGCTGTTTTACACGTCACATAATTACAAGGACAATTACTAGAAAATTTATATTCAGAAATTGTACAAGAAAAATGTTCTACTTTACCGCCAAAGTGTGGAATATGTTTTTGCAAAATTTTTGACAAATTATGGGAGTGATTTTCGTATAAAACAGCTTCCATGGTTTATAACGACAATTTATTTTTGACATTCTGTTGCGACGTTGCCACATTAAACCAATTTTCTTTTTTTTTTGCAATGGAGGGGTTCACAAAATAATTGCAATACGGTTATTTTTAAAGGTACGCGGTTTGTTATGGTATCAATTAAGTGAAATTTTAACAAAGATTACAAAAAAAAATCTAAAGCATTACAATTTTCAAATATCGATGTTTCAGTGTTTTCAAATAGAACACGCTCTGTTTACGTTTACGTACATTTACGTTTTCTCGACCTGTCATGACCCCTAGGGTACGAAGAAATAAGTCTCCCGTTTCAGTCTGTCTGTCCGTCTTTTTGTCTGTCTGTCTGTCTGTCTGCCTGTCTGCCTGTCTGCCGTCCTGGATTTTTATTAGACAGATAATCTCCGAAAGTACTGGGCCGATTGTTGTCAAATTTTGTATTTATATTAGGAATATCATATACATAGACGGCAAAACGCTAACCAAAATTTGTCTAAGCATCCCCACCACTAATGCGATGACGTCACTTCAAAATTGTACATAGTAAATGGGTTTTAAATTGTATAAAATAACATAGTCCTACACATATATAGTTTATGACTCCGTATTGAGTTTTTACCCGTAACGTCCAGATTTTTGAAAAAAAAAAAAATTATAAAACAACATTTTGCAATTTAATTTTGAATCTGCTAAACCGAATGCTTTGAAATTTTGACAATGTTTTAAAGTTATTATAAGCATGATAAATTTTTAATCAAAATATATTTACTTATACCCTCTAAAAATTGATGACGTCAGCTTAAAATTAAATTGTACAAAATATGATGAGTCTGTATAATTTATCATTCCATTCATATTTTCTGGATTTGCATGTACAGGGTGACTCAAAAAATTTAATGAATGCCTAAATTTATTGTATTAATTTAATCAGGAACTACAAAACCGAATGCTTTGAAATCTTGGAGATGTTTTAAAGTTATCATAAGCATGGTAAATTTTTGGTCAAAATGTATTTGCTCATCCCCTAAAGAAATGTATGACGTCTTAAATGTGCAAAATATGATGAGTGTGATTTATCGCTGCATTGATATTTTTTAGATTTGTTTATACAGGGTGTCTCAAAAAAATGAATGACTGAATCAATTTCTTTTATTGAGTAAAGCAAGCATTGCAAAACTGACTACGTTGAAATCTTGCAGATCTTTGAGGTTATTGTAAGCATGGTAACTTTTTAATCAAAATGTATCTGTTTATCCACTCCAAAAAATTGATGACGTCATCTGAAAATAAATTCTACCCAAACTGTAATGAGTTTTTATTTATAATCATTGTGTTCATATTTTTTAGATTTGCTTAAATAAGTGGCTCCAAAAAATTAACAAATCAGTCAATTTATTTTATTGATTAAATCAGGAATGGCTCACTCCATTTTCCCAGAAAATTTTGGGAATACAATACTGTTATTTTTCAATTTCCATTTTACACTAAATAAAATAAGTAAGTGAAATGGAGAAAGAATGTGGGCGGGGCTGAATTTATCTTATTTCTAGTTTTGTGAGCAACCAGTAGCCCCGCCCACCCACCCCTCCTTCGTTCCACTGACCACTCTTAATATTCTTCAGTCCTGTCCTAGCAAGGACTAGCCCCGCCCACCAACCCTTTATTTTTTTAGAAAGTATGTCATTTGCTATAAACATTCTTATTTTGCAAGAACTAGCATTTTTTTTTAGAGAGAAATGTCATTTACCAAAATCAATGTTACCTTAGCAGATACTAGCCCCGCCCACACACACTGTTCTCATAACGATTTTATCTTTCTTCAATTGAGATCTAGCTTTCATTCGGACTAGACAAAATAAATCGCTGAAATGGAGGCGGGGTGGGTGGGCGTGGTATGTTCTTTTCTAAAGTGAGAATGGGAACTAACAGAACGTAGGCTACTTATTTCCTATAACATAAAAAAATTAGAGAACGGGTGGGTGGGCGGGGCTAAGTTTAACTTTTTCCTACAGAATCTTTTATAAGCAAGCAATAGCCCCGCCCACCCACCCGCTCTTCATTCCAGTGATTACTTCGTAATATTGTTCAGTCATTTGCCAAAATCAGTTTTATTTTAACAAATACTAGTCATGCCCACCCGCCCTCTGTTTTCTTAGGGGGTATGTCATTTCCCACAATCAGTCTTATCTTAGCAAGTACTACACTGTATCAGTCCAAGTTGATGAGGTCGTCACAAAATTGTATAAAGTAAATATTTGACTCGGAAATGCTGGACTTGTTTCATTGTACTTTCGGTGTGAGGGAAGTTCTGTCGAAACAACTTTGGACCAATTTTTTTATAATACTCTATTTTTTGTTCTCATTCTTCTAATATTCTTTAAAAAAAAATAAAATCACAGGAACCATCAACTTTAATTATAGAAAATATAAGAACTAAAATATCGATCTTTGAATATTGTAATACATGGTTAAAGATTTTTTACAAACACTCGTATGCATATGAAGATTAAATTTTATTAATACCAAAACGAGTAACTTTATTTATCTCTCCACAAAATATTGTAACAAACTTCAAAACTGGTCCTACTGTAATCTTTTTTTGAAGAAAATTGAATTAACGTGGCAACATCGCATCCAATTTCAAAAATAGTTATAAACCCTAAGAAAATGTTAATCAAAATATATCAAAATTTATAAGGTGTTTCATAAAAAGAAAAACATGTGTTGCGCCCTAAAAACAGAACAGAATTTGTCATTTGTTACTCTTACTGTAGGAGAAGGTCTTCCCAGGCAAGCGGATTTATTGCATTGTCCTTTAAAGAACGCATAAAAATTACTTCAAATTGAGCACTTAAGCTTTTTTTTCACTTCATTACTTGTGGATCAGCCTTTACAAAAAAAAAACAGTTTTGTATTGCTTAACAATAAATAAAGTAAATTGTAAAACACTTAACTTCCAAAATATTCATGGAAATTTTTATATAATTGCTAAATATTTACATTTTGAAAAGGAATAATGATTTATTGTATGTTACTTCACAACAAACGCTCAACTGTGTGGCACTATGTACTTGATCTTGCAGGAATATTCGATTGTAACACTCTGAACATTTTATCATTTCTAGACAAACAATAGCTACGAGAAGCAAAAATTTGTAAATGTCTAAGTATAAACTATAAACAAACAACTCAGTCTCAAAGTAAATGCCAAGGTATTGTCGACCGTTTTTAGTTTTTTGGGGAAGCCGGGTCACTTTGGTATGTCTTGAGACAGTTGATATGAATTGTTAAATTTTATGGTATTATAACTAGACTATTGAAGTCATGTTTGGATTATTATAATGAAACAGCTAACAATGCGTGAGGATTTAGATAGGGTGTCAGATGAAAATTCATGTTTGCTTTAAGTTTTGCAAAGCATTGATGTCGAAAACGTCTTAGTCTCTGGGTGAAATAGCGAAAGTCGGAAGTTTTTTTTGAAACTACATAATTATTTTACGTGCCAGCAGCCTTGAAAATGCCCTTAGAATTATTAAAAATACAATGCTAGTTTACATGTTTCTATTATCTAATGTATGTTCAAATCGTAGGTTGTATTTTGAAACGGGTTACCTTTAAATGTGAAGCATCAAATAAATATTTGTTTAAATAGTCATTGTAAAAAAACACTTCAAAATTCGCGACTATAGACACCTTTTTGTCGCTTTGATAATATTGTTATTAAAATTTTAATGTCTTTCCACATTTTGGAATAAATAAGACTTATGTATTATTCAAGTGTTAGTTAACTTTACATAAATTTTTGTAATAATTTTGACGCTGAATGTGAAATCATTTTTATTTTTATTTTAGAACTTTAAACGTCGCCATATATTGTGTTTAGAGACACTATTTTTGTATTTGTTTTCGTATTTTGAATGTTTATGGTAGCATAAAATTATTACGAACGACGTTTTACAACTTTAAATAAGTAAAATAACACCACTAACTTTCCTGTAAAATGTAAATATATGTGTATTTAAATTCGATGTAGTTAATTTGAATTGGATATTGCATTTAATTAATAAATCAGGTATCTATTAGCGACACGTATAAGCTGTCTAGAATTGACAAGGGTCTTTACAGCAAATTACTACCCAATTCTTATTGTTTATCGTTTAGTGTCCACATCTTGTCGACAATAAAAAGCTCTCCTTCTAAAAAGTACTTCATCGAAGCTTCTTTATCGTGCGTCGAAATATCTGCGCGTACTATTTCAAAGAACAAATAAGGTGATTTTAAGTAGACTAGCGATCACGTTTCAGCACCTAATCTCACCTTAGCGTGTCTCTGAAGGACTTTTCTTCTTTTTCAGACTTCCGGTCGACCCGACGAGGTCATCGCCGCCGAAACTCTAGAGAATTACAAGCGATGCAACAATTCGTTCATCCAGGGTGTGTTCCAGGCCCAATATCGTTCGTCGTTGAGCTGCTCCCGTTGCCGCACCCAATCCAACACCTTCGACCCTTTTCAATGTATCTCCGTGCAATTACCCCAATTCAGCAAGCAATCGATCTATGTCACTGTAAGTAATCGAATCTGTGCGGAGCTTGAATAGGAAATAAACTTAATTGCTTTTCGTGTTAGAGTGGAGGTTTTGTACTCTTAATAATGTGTTTGACAGTGTTCTTGTTGAGTCAAGCTGAAACTTGGTGGAAATGGGACGAAAATTTAGAATGTAGTGGAGGTAACTGGTTAATTCTAAATGCTATAAGCCATCATGCTTCTAATACCTGCTAAAATAGAACGAAAGTGGTACCAAGTATTTGCCAACTCCGTGACAAAACTAGAAAGTACGAGTAATAAACGCCTACAACTTAAACCTTTTTAATAAAATTGTCTTTTTTGTTAAAGGAGCATAAAAACCTGCGTCAAGCACAAAATTTTAAATGCAACTTTGCGACCTCATCAATCCGGTGGTTCCCGATGTTTGTTATTTTACGCTATCTTAGAATTTTATCTGATAAAAACGAATTTTTTCTTCTATAAATAAATACAAATAGCAATGTTTAACTTCACTAAAAGTTATTTAAAAAAATGCATAATGTTTTGTAGTGGTTATTATTTGCGTCACTTTTATTATCCCAGTCATTAAAAATTTCGTAGTTGCACCAGGTGATGGGCCCAGTACACGAATAAAGTGGGAGTGCACTTATTTATATGTCGGTGCGACAATAAACTAAATAAACGTAAAATGAAAAAACGAAACGTGCGAAAACAAATATTCAGCCATTTAGTGGTGAAAAATACTGCGGAATTCGACGGTGCCGAAGTGCTAACTGACGAGTGGCATAAACAAGATTCAGCGGTGAAAAATGTCATTGTTGAATATCTTCACGACTCCTTTCTAGGAAGAAAATTAACGAGCACGCGATATTTTATCCACACTGGATAATATGAACGAAGACGCTCAGGAATCCAGTTGGGCTAAAGAAAACAGTTATTGAGCCTCAAATTATAGGGTGATAACACATATTTAATCCAGATGGGTGTCATTATCTCGTTTCCAACGCATTTCACATAGTAATTTTCCGTCATTGATTTTCTTGTATTGAAAACCCAAATTCTTCGGTACCCAGTACTTGAATTATTTTTTTCTTTCAAAACCCTGGCCTGTGATTTCAGTGTTGATTTGTGATCTAGTTTTTCCTTGGCAATATGTCACCAAATTACGTAGGTAGTATCTTAGAACATACAACTTGGTTTGTGGTGTATTGCCTATAATTTAACTGCTATTGTTTTTTTAATTTTCGAGAAAAATCAATTTCTTTATCAACATCTTTCTTGTAAAAAAAGAACTGATGTTCGAAAGATCGAAATTCTTGTCATCGTCCGTGTCGCTGCTATCATCTAAATTCACAATAATCTCGGAAAATCTTCGTAGTTCAAGAAGTATCACATGCTGTATACAGTTCTACCATTTATCTTTCCCAATTTTATTTTTTAATTTTATAGCACTAACAGAACTTGAAATATTTTTATAGAGAAAGATCACTTAAAAACTAATTGTTTTGAAAGAAATAGTACATACCTGGAATCTTTCTATAAGTCTCCTTCCATAAAGACCATTAGATCCACTATTGTTATTATAACATTTAATGATCAAAGACATCCGATTCGTAAAACATTTGATCTTTTCATACAATCAACAAGTTGTATTATATTTACTGAGGGACTAGTTATTGAGGGATTCCCATAAACAGTTTTGGAAATAATAGAAAGTCAGTGTTCACTATTTCAGGATATCTTGTTTTATTTGATACAACCCCTGTAATTTTTTTATTTTTGAAGATGAGACCTTTGTTCTTTGGACTAATTTGTATCAACTAGAAGGTCTATTTGATGGTAAATACATTCTTTAATTCTCACTTCCGGTAACCCCGGAAATTCATCACCTTTATATTTTAAGATATATTTGTATATTTTTTAATAAATGAATCGTTTGCATTTTTTACCACAAAAAATGCAACCAATATTCTAAAATTAATAATAAAAAGTGAAAATAAATGAAAAATTACATAGGTTCATTAAATTTAAATGTGAAACAAATTTTTAATCGACATAAATAATAAATAACTTTTATTGCCCAACAGATATACAATCCTTTTATAGGACAATATTAAAAAGAGAAGAAAAGTAACACATAAAATAATACTATAATAAAAAAATATAGTAATATCAAAATAATAATAAACGTATTCCCATTACATTTTACAACAACAAAAATATCGTCATATAGTTTTTCAGCATTTATATACATGTGCGATAGTGGCGCTTTACGTCACAAGTTGGTTCTTGGTCGTGGTGGTAAGAAGGTACTTGCATGGATTTACTCTCTTTGTGAATGTCATATAAAAGCATTTCTCAAAAGTTAGTTTGAAAGATTTTAACATCATTGATATTATTAATTGAAGAGTATAACTTTATATCGTCTGCATATGCCAGTACTTCACAATTAAGTAGCTCTAATAGATCATTGATAAATATAGCAAAAAGCAAGGGACCCAAATTAGACCCTTGGAGGACTCCGGAAGTGGAAATAAAATTCTTGGACTTAAAACCATTATACTTAGCTTAGCTTATTTAATAAAGTATAATGATCTATTGAGTCAAAAGCGCTAGAAAAATTAGTGTAAATAACATCGACTTGATTATTATTTGTATCTAATTCTTGCCAGATAAACTGTGTAATTACTGCTAAATTGGTAATTGTTGACCGACCTGGCAGAAATCCATGTTGGTGAATGGAGAGATGACTTTTAATATTATAGTAGATATTTCGATAAATGAGAATTTCGAAGATTTTGGCGAAGTTGGATAACCCACGACTAATAAAATACGTACCATTTTAAAACGAGAATTTAATTTTTGATTACATGTTCATGTCCCGAATGTGTTTTTTAACGTCCAAAATAACAAAACATACTAAGATTTAAATTTAAACACGACAACAAAAGTACAAGTATTTCTCATAACAAATTTTCAAAAATGTATTTTTTGTTCCCTAGTCTGTGAATGTCTTCTGCGGCATTCATTCGTTGTAAACTATGGGTTTAATGTTGTACACATTTCTCTTACGAGATTTTTGTCTCAGTATTAATTAAAAGTCATGAAACGCGAAAGGAAATAGTCAGTGGGGTTCAAATCAGGCGATCTTGGAGGCCATCTTATTACTTTTTTTATGGAAAAGGGGAAACCCTCGTGGACACCAGGGACATACATTCGACCGCTTCTGGTAGTGCCAGGATTTTTACCGGCTAAAACCCCTTCCCCAACCAGGTGGTCGTCAAATTCTCCTTTCATCATTTTTTCTTTTTCTCCTTAACTTCCTTACTTTTCCTATTTTCCTATTCCTTTTTTTTTTGTTCTTTCTCTCGTACCTCTCCGCTTGTTAATTCTTCAGACATGTAATCATCTTTTTTTTAATATTTCATTTTATTTGATCTTCCGTCATCCAGGTCCTTTTTTTTGTTCCTGATTTGCTTATAATTTCTCTCTTCTTATTCTCATTCGCACACCTGTCACACTTGTTCTCTCCTTTCTCCCTTTCTCGTACCCACATTTCCTTTTCATTATAGACTAGCATCCTTTCTAATGCCATCCATCCCTCTTCATTCTTTAACATCAGCTCGATCATATTGTCTAATTCACTCTTTTACCCACTTCGGCTTCACATTCTTCTCTCAGCCCGCCCATCGGTCACATTCAAAAATCGCATGGTCCCCGTTCTCTTCCATCCCTTCCTCTCAATACCAGCTGCACAGCCAATATTGCCTATCCTTTTGAGATAGGCCCCAAAACTCCCTTGTCCAGGCGGCTTTCTCCGTCTGCCTCAACCTATCACATGCTCTTGAGGAGCCCGACTTCGGCTCCCTCTCCCTATCATTCTTCCTTCTCTTCTATTCACAGAGACGTTCTTCCATCAGCAGGTTCAGCGAAGGGACCCCAGCTAGCAGGCACAGTGCGTCCCCGACCACCGTGCAATACGCACAACGTACCCGCAGAAGCATGTTTCTCTGGACACCCAGACGCATTTGTCGATACTTTTGTATGCGGTATCCATCGATCCATGCCGGCCCATACAACAAAATTCCATGGACGACACTACATACTACTCTCCTTTTACTCGCCCTGGGTCCTCCTTCATTGGGTAGCAGTCAGCCCAGGGATTCACAACCATCTTCGCCTTACTTATCACCCGTTCGACTTGCTTGGCCACCCTGACGTTTCTTTGAAATTCCTCCTCAAGGTACCTCACCCTTTTCCAGGTCTCAATCGTTCCTTTTCTCATCTCTCGGATCGTCCTTGTTTCTACCAACAGCACCGCTTCGCTCTTATCGGGTGCAAGTGAGAGACCATTAGCCCCCATCCATACACCCACGAGCCGCAGTGCCTCTTTGGTCCCTTCTCTAGGTCCTCCTCATTCTTTACCCCATCAGGTATCTCCATTCTTAATACCTCATCATAGGTGTTCCACAAGAGCGGCCCCAGGACCGATATCTTATTATTACTGACCCAACCCGACCCAAGAGTTCTACCGGCTAAAACACCTTCCTCGACCAGCTGTTCTCCTACCCCCCTACCTCCCCCCCCCCAACCGCGTTAGCATTACTTCAGGGGGGGGGGGGGTCGCCACTTCCTTCCTTGTCTTGTGACCTGACCTGACCTTATCTTTCACATCCTTTCTCGTCTGCGTTCCTTCGCTTCTTTTTCCTTCATAATGCTTTCAATCATGTCTTTTCTTTTGCTCCAATTTTCCAGCGTGAAAACGGAGTGATATCCCGCATAAGGCGGTGAATCCAGACATCTTTTTCACTGTCAGACCATCTCCTCTGCACTTCATATAGTGTCTGCATCTTCTGTATCTTCTTCTCTGCATTTGTCACGCCCGCACTTCGACGTCTTTCGTCGGCCATTAGGTCTAAAGGTATCAGGTCACTCGGAATTCTGGCCACTTCCATGGAAGTGGTACAGTATCCTCGGCATATTCGCAAAGCTAGTCCACCCTGGCAAGTATCCACTCTCTCGAGATGCGCTTTGGTCTTCATTGCTGGCGCCCAAAGCTCTACAGCGTACAATATCATCGACTGGACCATCGAGCTTATGAGTCGTCTCTTGCCTTCTCCCGCCCTCCCGCCTTTCAGGTGACCTAGACTAGGTGCTTTCCAAACGACAGATGGCCGTCAAAAACTACACCGCGGTACTTGAGTTCTCTCTTGCTTCTGATCTCCTCTTGATCAATGGAGAAGTGAAAGGGATAGATTTTTTTTTCTTCCACTAAGGAAAATTGCCTCCGTCTTATCGATAGCAATTTTTAGGCCCTTCTCCGTAATTTCCCTTTTCACCAACCTTCTTTCCTAGCAGTGGCAATTATTCCCATGTCGTCTGCGTATGCTACCAAATATATATTTCTCCGAACTGACAGGCTTAATACGCTATCATACCCGATGTTTCACAACACCGGTCCCAAAACGGAGCCTTGGGGTACCCCACAAGTAAGGACTCTGCTGCTGCCATCTCCCAAGTTGACGTAACGATCCGTCAAGTAACTAGCTATCAATCTCCTAATGTGTGCGGAAATACTTATCCTGGCAAGTTCATTATGTATAACCTCCCACGGTATGGAATTAAAAGCATTCTTTATATCCACCGGGACCAGGGTACAGATTTCACGTGTCTTCCGAATTTTTGGTTTCCCATTTGCAGCGATGTTGCATACCTCTTTAATTGCGTGCTTCTACCGGGTCTAAAACCATGTTGTTTCGGGGACATTCCACCCTTACGCTGTAATGCCTCGTTTAAACGCGCCGTTATTACGTGCTTTAGTAGTTTCTCCACACAATCTATTAAACTTATTGGTCGGAAGACACCTGGGTCTTCTATTTCTTTGCCAGGTTTAGGGATAAGTATCAAATCCGCTACTTTCCAGCGCTTTGGAAATTCACCCCGTTTCAGTACATTTTTGAAGACCTTTATTATACTCTCGGTCCCGTTTTCAGCGATAAACCTTATAACTTCGGGAGGGATCATATCTGGACCCGGAGACTTCCCCATGCTCTCGTCAGCGAAACCGGCTCCTGGACAGGTCTCATCGGGAAAAGTTGGTCAATTATCTCCTTTTTCCTTTTTCCCCGGGCTCGGAAAGAGCAACGAAACCAACAAATTTTAGCTAGAAACAGTATTTTTGTCGATTTTTCTTAAATCTGAACTATATTTCAACATTTTTTGATGATTCTGAGCGACGAAACACACTTAGAGGATGCAGAATCGTCTCAGATTAGGAAAAGGAGACGTTTGGGTCAATTTTATGCATTCTGGCGTTCGTAGATACAAGAAAATTGTTAAAATTCTTCAGAAACGTCACTTTTGAAGTGTTTTCTTGTAGTTTTAAGCCAATCAGGAACCCTACGGGCTCGGAAAGAGCAACGAAACCATCAAATTTTAGCTAGAAACAGTATGTTTGTCGATTTTTCTAAAATCTAAACTATATTTCAACATTTTTTGATGATTCTCAGCGACGAAACACATTTAGAGCATGCAGAATCGTCTCAGATTAGGAAAAGGAGACGTTTGGGTCAATTTTATGCATTCTGGCGTTCGTAGATACAAGAAAATTGTTAAAATTCTTCAGAAACGTCACTTTTGAAGTGTTTTTTTGTAGTTTTAAGCCAATCAGAAACCCTACGGGCTCGGAAAGAGCAACGAAACCATCAAATTTTAGGTAGAAACAGTATTTTTGTCGATTTTTATTAAATCTGAACTATATTTCAACATTTTTTTATGATTCTGAGCAACGAAACACACTTAGAGCATGCAGAATGTCTCAGATTAGGAAAAGGAGACGTTTGGGTCAATTTTATGCATTCTGGCGTTCGTAGACCTGACCTGACTGGACCTGACCTGACCCATCATCTTCGGGGATATTTGCGAATTTTCTCTTTTCGCCTTAAACTAACCTCTGTTTTTAAATTATCAATAAATTGTTTCAAAAATTCTGATACAATTTTTTTTGTATTTATAATTTAAAAATGTCAACAACCTGTCAATTTTGACAGCTGACAATCAGAAATTATAGCAAACATTATGACGATTCAGTCATTTCTGATCATGCGGTATAATATTGAAAATTTAAACTTATTCAATATTATAATTTTGAGCCATTATTACAATGATAAAGATCCAAACACCCGAACAACCTTTTTGTTACAAATGTCGGACTCACAGATCAAACACTTAAATATTTTTCAAACAACTAGATTTGAATACTATATTTTTATCTTTAAAAATAAAAAAGTTACAGGAGTTGTATAAAAAAAAAGACACCCACATAGTCGGGGAAATTTAAAGTGGTAGACCTAACTGTAACATCAACTCAGGAGCGAGGAAAAGATGAATAAGGCAAAGCTGCGTTGACGCTTTTACAGAAGTTTTTACTTTTTACTTTCATGGTAATGCTATGGTGACTGTAAAAGTTACATCTGGCGCTTTAAATTTCCCCGGCTATAGTAGCAGGTATTAGAAGCATTACGGCAAGAAAGGCCAAAGTCAGCTTGCTTTACTATACGACAATTTTTTTCCCGTAAAATTGCAAATCTTTAAAACTGTTGATCGAGAAACCCATATATTTTAACACTCGGGGCGAATCTTTTCACAATTTTTCTTACGAGATTAAAAGAGCATTTTTTTTTAAATGTTTAGCAAAACGTTTTATTTCTAAATTTATGCCCTTGGTGAAACGCCGAACTCATTTCCTGGCATTAAAATTCTCTTAGCTTCCAAATCTTTTTTCGAGTGTCCATAAACCACAAGCAAGTTTCTGCTCGTGAAAAGGATTTTACATCAATCATTGCATTTTCTCTTAGGAAAGTAACCCTTAAATCCTTAATTCCAGGTCCTTTACACGTCCCAGCAACCGCGACAAGTCCAGATCGGCTTGAGTATGCCCTCGGGTGCCACCGTTTCGGAACTCAGGGACATCCTCGAATCGGACACGTCGATCGAACGTGCCAACATGCTCATCACCGAAATCGGCGAGACGGGGTTTTTAAGGACTTTTACCGACACGCAATCGGTGAATATTATTAGTGAAATCGATCCGATTTATTGCATCGAAGTTGCACAACTCAAGGACGTTGAAGAAGACACGACCAGTGCTTACATTTTATTGTGTTGGATCAATGTGGTGGCTGTTGGTGATGGATACAAGCGATTCGGTGAGTTTTCAAGCGGCCCAGTGTGGGGGGAAGAGAGAAGAGAAAAAACGTGGGAAAGTCGCATTAAGCGATAGGGTTTTTGAATTATTTATCGATAGATAATTATGGCTCGTGGGGAATGATACGTATCTTTATGGGCTTCCGTTTTATGTGAAATGTGTCATAAAGTGTAATATATAATTTCGATTTTACGAAAGAATGCTTTGTTGAATTGCGTATTTTTAAAGGTGCGCTTTCGGTTTGAAGTGTGTGGTTTCTAAAGCAACACTGATGACGAAGAAAATTAATTAGAAATACATACGTACTCTGATAAAATCTGTCTAAGAAAAAAACAGTTTCGGAAAAAAAATTGGTTCGAACCCTTTAGAGGGTATAATACTGTTATGAAATAAACCCATACGCCGCCTGTGGGCCGTCGAGAGCTTTCTAGTATGTGCGGCCATGATGGGTGACTCATCATCGGTGATGGTGGCCGGGTGGCGTTCGCTTAAAGACAAGTCTGGATCGGGTTACCGGAATCTCGATTGCAGGGTCGAGAAAAATCTCAAAGTGGCGTTCGTGATCCATCCAGAGGAACGTGTAAATTCAGTCGAGTCGAATCCAGAGAATGTTGAGTCAAGTTGTGGAGTTATTTTGTGCATAATCGCTGTGTAATAAGTCGTGTAAATTCGAGTTACTATGAAATAAATTGTTGAGTTTTACTCCCGCCGATTTTTAAATTACGATCAACGTAACAATGCTTTTAAACCAGTGATAGTTTAATGCTTACTATCGTTTTTTATTACCTTTAAATAATTAATTTCCAAATTGTTTTCTGCTGTCCACAGAAGGTACAGGTAAATACAGAAATATATGGAAAAAAGGTAATAGTAACTTATACAGTTGCAGAAAAAAATTATGTATACATCTAATATACAAAGTCTTTGTCAAATCATTAGATTGCAGGTTATATATTAAACTAAAAAAATATGCCAACAATTTTTCTATTGTTATTTCGGATGTTTCGAATGTTTTTAAAGAGGCTCTGAAGAACTCGAAAAAATTGGTTAAAAAATCCCTGTACCAAGCTTAAAAAATATTAAGGCTGGCGTCTGGTTCGGTTTAGCCCTATACTAAATACATTGAAAACATCGTCGCGGTTTCCGGAGTTGCATTTTAAAAATATGAGATATATCGCTTTAAAAAAATTATATTTCGAATTAACAAACTTCAGTCCAGGGGACCTCCATATTTATATTCATATCTAGTATGCAGTTTTTACAAAAAAAAATCATAAAGTTGAACAACTTTTACATCACATTTTAACCGGCACATTGATGCATTTTTTGACGAAGTGCTGAAGTTTTTTGCATTCTGAGATAGGAGGTCCCCTGAGGAAAAGTGTCAGCTTTCTTTTGATACCATTTATAATATTAAAAAATCCACGACTGAGGTAAATAACTCGCGAAAAGTCAAAATCTATTGAAACGAGAAATCGGCATTAAACGAGCTGTGATGCGGTAGCAGAATGCAGGTTTACTTAGATTCTGACTTGGTTGGAGATTTCAGTATTTTAAAAATGCAATTCCGGAAACTACGACGATGTTTTCAATGTATTTAGTATTGGGCGAAACTGAACCAGACGCCACCCTTAAACTACGAAGTTAAAGAATTTGGCAGTTTTATCGGAATTTTAGACTGTCAGTTAAATTTACGTTAAAACATATCAGAATTATGAAGAATTTTGAAATATAATATAAAAAAAAAAATTTGGATCAGTGATCACCATATTCAACCAGATGTTCTCACCTATAAATTAAAATAAAACTTCCTACTGCTTCCAAAATTTTCTAAAAGTTGGGTACATTTTTTTAAACATCTGTATTAACAGTTCTAGAAATTAAAACTATATTTCCTACAAACTTTTTCTTTATTTCTAGTAGCTAATGAGTTCGAGGAGCACACGTTTAGTGGCTCACCCTGTATATCTTGACAAGCTGATTCGAAAACAAAGTGTCATTGATCCCGGACTAAGATTTTCGAAAAGTTTGTTTTGAAAATGAAATTGTTTAAATATCTCGAAATTTCGAAGAACAGTCAAAAAATTCATCCGGGGAAGATTATCGAAGAATTGATATTTTTGAAAAAGTTGCCTAAAAATCCTCAAAAAACTCTCGGAAATATATTTCGACGAGCTGATTCGGAAAATTTGGATACACTAAAATTATTTTTGAATATACAGAGTGTTTTGTTTGCGAGGTATAGCTCACAACTTATTTTTTCATAGAGTTTCCTATTATTTTTAGAAATTCTTATTAGCCTCTTCATAGTTTAATTTTGAAATTCCGATGCGGCTTTGCCAATTTCTTCCAGTTTTTTTTTATTTTTGTTTTAATAACGCAATAGTTTACAAAAAAATGCAGTTACGTTCTTTTGAAGATCTGTGTTGCAATATTTTGTGGAGAAATAGAATACCCTGTATTTTATTACTGCACCTTACGCTATTTTGTTGTTCTCTTTCTTTCAATATGTTGGCGTCACCCTAAAAAAAAAGTAAAAAAATCAGTGTAAAAAATACAGGGTTAAATACTGTACAGTAAACCCTCGTTAACACGAACCCGTCGGGACCATGATCTTGACCAATTCGTGTTAACCGAATTCGCCATAACCGAAAATCACTTTTTGACATTTTAACACAAATATAACAAAAACAACTTATTTAAGCTGAATTTTTTTTCGTATTAGATTTCTAACAATGCATAACCAAATTTTGAACATTAAGACCCGATTTATAGAAAGCGAAGTTAAAGTTAATTCGCGATTAATTTTTAACTGAGGTCCGTTGCTAGGAAACATGCATGTTTCAACCAATCACGGGCTCATATTCCACATTTTAATTCTCTGTTAAACTAATCGAGGATTAAATATTTAACTCGCTGTTCTATAAACCGGCCCCTAATACTAGTACTACATACATATAAAATTTCATGGATCAATTTTCCTAAACAACTTTGTGAAAAAATTTGACACAAATGATCCCAACACTTTTTTTTTTTTATTTGAGATCGGGTTTTCAGAATGGTGGACTATATAGATTTTGGAATGGCGAACTTTTTAGCTACTGCAGTTTGCATTTTCGTTTTAATATTAATGGATTTTTGGCCTCGTTTTGGTTTTTGCTATGCCATTTTGGACGTTAGCACATTGAACGATAAGAGCGAACTGATTACAACTCGGTAAACCACACAGAGACATACTTTTGCGTTGTGCTTACTAGATACCCATTAAGATAAAGTAAATCGTATTTGAGCACGATGCAAAGAGTTTGCACTTTTTGTTCGCGTTAACCGAGTGATTTTATATGAGAATTATAACTTGGGGCCGAAAAAGTTGTTCGAGTTTCGTATTAACCGAATTTCGTGTAAACCGAATTAAGTTGCATTCGTTTTATAAGTGGACTGTTTGGGACTTTGATTCCAGTTCGTAATAACGAGGTGTTTGTCTTAACCGAGTTCGAAGTAACGAGGGTTTACTGTATATTAAAACAAAATTTTTTGCCTTTTCATAAAATATTGTAATCCAAATTTTAAAAATAAAGCCCTCGCATTTCTGAAAAAAAAACAAAAATCGGAATTTTGAAAATAAATAATGGTTATAATATAATGCCTAAGAAGAGGTAAATCAGAATCTATATATAAAAATATATAGGGTTCTCCATTTGTAAAAACAAAGTTGTGTGTGATACCTTCAAAATAGAGCACTATGTATAGTTGAAAATAATTGATATATGGTCCTCAATGAACTTTAGTGTTAGACTCATTGTTCTGTTTCTAACAATGAGACATCAAGGAGACCGCGCTTAGTGATTCACCCTGTATATCTCGACGAACTCAGACCCGGGAGATTTGCGAAAAATGTTTTGAAAATGAAATTTTTTAATCTCGTAAAAACAGTCAAAATATTCAATCTAGGGTTTTATTGAAAAATTGAGATTTTTGAAGTGGTCTAAAAATTTTCAACAAATTCGGGGAAGTAAATCTCGACGAACTCATTCCAAAAAGGGCCAGGTTTTTTGAAAAATTTGGATTGAAACTGATTTTTTTTTAATATGTAAATATATCGAAAAACGGTCGAAAAATTCATACGTGGAGGGCATGGAAAAGTTGGCTAAAAACCTTCAAAAAATTTTCTGAAATATATTTCAACGACATGATTCGAAAAACATACGTGTTATTGTAGTCCCGGACTAAGATTTTCAAAAAATTCAGTTTGAAAATGAATTTTTTTAAGTATCTTAAAAACGGTTAAACATTAATTGGAGGAGTATATGAAAAAATGAATTTTTTGAAAAGTTGCCTAACAACTGATGAAATTCGGGGTTATACATCTTGACGAACTGATTCGAAAAACAAAAAGTTAATGTTCTAGGACAACTAGATTTAAAAAAAAAATGTTTTTTTTTTTAATATATATCAAAATCTCGAAAAACGGTCCAAAAATTCATCCGAGGAGAATTGAAGAATTGATATTTTTGAAAAAGTTGCCTAAAAATCCTCAAAAAAACTTTCGACGAACTGATTTGAAAAACGAAGGTTCGAAATCAAGAGTTTAGAAAAATTTGGTTTGGAAATGAATTTTTTTAAATATCTTTAAATTTCGAAAAAACGTAAAAAAATGCGTTTTGAGAAATTAAGTTTTTTGAAAAGTTTCCCAAAAATCCGCAAAAAAGTCGTAAGACATACAGGGTGAGTCATTAAGCGTCTGGTCAAAAGTTATAGATTAAAGTTGTACGGTTTTTCGAGTAGCATACACTAAAATTATTTTCGACCTACAGAGTGTTTTGTTTTCAAGGCATAGCTGATGTGTTTTTTTTTTTTAATAGAATTTCTTATAATATTTTTGGATATTTTCATAGCCTCTTCATAGGCTAATTTAAGTTTGAAATTCCGATACGGCGTTGCCAACTTTTTTTTTGTATTAGTAACGCAAAGGTTTATAAAAACTTGCAGTTACGTTATTTTTAAGATCTGTGTTGCAATAAATGTTAAACAAAATTACAATTTTCAATTTTCAGGTTTTTTCAAATAGAATACTCTGTATTTTTATTACTGCAACTCACGCTATTTTTTGTTCTTTTTCTTTCAATACGTCGTTGTGTCCTTTAAAAAAGTAAAAAAAAATCAGTATAGAAAACACATATAAAAAAAAATTATTTGTCTTTTCATAAAATATTGGAACCCATATTTTAAAAATAAAATGTTTTCCTTTTTTTTGTAAACCTTTCCATTTATAAAATTTCAAGAAAACTGGCATAATTTGTATATACAGGCTGTTTCTTTTATTTGATAAATCTCCTGTAACTTTTGTATTCTTAAAGATAAACCTGTAGTTCTTTGAGCAAATTTTTATCAGTTTAAAAGACCTATGTGATGGCAACCACACATTTTTATTATCACTTACGGTTAAACCGGAAATGACGTCAACTTTATTTTTTTTATGGAACACGAGGTATATTTTTTCATCAATACATACCTACTTAAAAAGTGATTCAAAAAATAAACGAAAAATTCATATTATTTATTGATGACAATCTAGTAGCCTGAAAAATTGACACTCATGGCATTTATTCACGTAAGTGATCTTTTAAAATGATACAAATTTGCTCAAAGAACTATATGTTTATCTTTAGAAATAAAAAAAAGGTTGTATCAAATAAAAGGAACACCCGGTATCATTCCTAAGAAGAGGTACATCAGAAAATATAAAAATATATACGGTTTTCTATTCATAAAAACAAAGTTGTGTTAACCTTAAAAATGGAGCACTCTGTATAGTTGAAAATAATTGGTATGTGGTCCTCTATGAACTGTACAACTTTCGTGTTAGACTTGTTTTTCTATTTCTAATAATGAGATTTCAAATTGAGATTTTTGAAAAGTGACCTAAAAATTCTCAACAAATTCTGGGAAGTCAATTTCGACGAACTGATTCCAAAATTTTGAAAAATTTGGATTGAAAATTGTTTTTGTATAAATACGTATGTCTCAAAAAACGGTCGAAAAATTCATACCTGGAGGGTATTGAAAAAATTTCTGAAATACATTCCAACGAGATGTTTCGAAAAACTTCGATTTGAAGATGATTTTACAACTCTCATGAAATTCGGGAATATACATTTCGATGAACTGATTCAAAAAACAAGTGTAAATGGTACAAGACAACTAGATTTTTTTGAAAAATTTGCTTTTGTTAAATATTTCGAAATCTCGTAAACTGATCCAAATTCACAGATGATTGAAAAATTGAGATTTTTGGAAAGTTGTCTTTAAAAAAAGTCGCGTAAAAGTATAACGTATTAATTAATTAAAAATTCGGTTTGGAAATGATTTGTTTTAAATATTTTGGAAATCTCGAAAAGCGATCAAAACATTCATGTGAGGGATATTGAAAATATGAAATTTTTGAAAAGTCGCCAAAAAATTCTGGAATATACATTTCGCTGAACTGATTCGAAAAAGATAAAATGTTTTCGTGTTTTTTTTTTTTTTTTTGGCCATTAGAGACGTATCAAAAACCAGTGATGCGATTAATTTCTTAAGCCTTAAAGCCTCCATATTCTACAACAGATTTTAAATATTGTGTATGATTAATGAATTAAACCATTAGTGCTTGTGTACAAAAAATCTCGGCAATAATAAAACGGTGTTTAAATATTTAATAAATTGTGGGATGTCTCTAAAAAAAATATAAAATACACATTCTTACATAATCGACGAAAAAAAATTACATATAACCCGATGCCTTATAAAAAATATAATCACACTTATTTTTAAACACATTGATCCTCCTGTGATATCTATCACACCATTATTAAGGATTTGAGTAAATAATCACTAATCATTATAAATTTTCGTAATACGGTTGCAGGACAAATACATCTACACATATTAAGTGTTGTGCATAGAAGATTTACAAAATTAATCATCTTTTTGAGAAAAATCATTCTGTCACAGTCTTTTTTGTTGTTTTGACGTTAAATGTATAGCTTTTGATACATATGTAATATATTAAAAATTATATCATACTTTCTAAAGCACCGTACTGGGTTCCACAATTTTCATCTTTTATATAAAATCCTTGTCATTGCTGGGGAAATTAGTATTATTTATAATGATGATACAACAGTTTTAAAATCTGATGTGACTTAACAAATTTATCAAATGTAGTAAAAAAACGAAAGGTATATTAGTAATATTTTAAGAAATACATATTTTAAAACAATGTCGCAAATTTTGTCAACATTGGTAAAATGATGACTTGAACATTGAAAAAATCTTTCATTAAATTTCTTTCTTTCAATTTATTTAAACGATGTTTTTGTCAATAATTGACACGGTGTTGGCGTGTTTCGAGGTGAAAGTAAATTCCACTTTGACAACAAACATACAACCGCAACGAACATCAAACCACAGCATGGCATGACAAACAGATTTTTTTGGTGTATCAAACAAGTTACAAGGTCGGCGATACCACTCATGTATATTGACTAATAGTTGATTTAATGAATGAACATGTGATTTTATAGTAAAACCGAGGTAAAACACTCAAGTATTTTTTTTTTAATAATAATAATAATTATTTAAAAAAAAATGGAACTTCGGTTATTAAATTTTTCTCGTTATATGTATATTCATAGCGTGTGAGAAGAAAACTCCAAAATTTTTCAGTTGTTATTTATAACACAGTTACACAATACTGGAATATAAATCTTTTTGTTTATACAAATAGATAATTAAATACAAATTCGCAAGATAGCGGAGAAAAATTAAAATTATTAATTATTCTGAAAATAAAATGGATCGACTGTAAACAACGCAAAGTTGATTTCTAGTTTTGTTATCACAATCACTGTTGTTATTGTTTCCATAACATGTTTTTGTGTATTCACGTGTACCAAATGCTTCATCTACTAACCTATTAGATAAAAAATAAAAGAAATGAAAAATAGTAAACTGTGGCGTATACTTTTATTTTGTAAGTCTTGCTTGAAGTTAGAGATACGCATTTAACGTGTATTATTATTGTTTGCAAATAATGATTGAGACCAATATTTTTATCTAATCGTGATGTAAACATTAAATATTTTAACAATCTCAAGTTTAATCAAAACGGTGGAATTTTATACTAGTAGCAAGACCTTTATGCAATTTTTGATAATTAATCAAATAAAAATTGCTGCTTGTCGTAATTAAAAAAAAAAATAAAGTAAATAAAGGAAAATATGTAGGTACATATGTTCAGATTTGAGTAGAATACAACTTGAAAGTGACAACAAAAATCACAATATGTAATATAATAATAGTAAGACATTTTTTCGTTGTTGTGTTGTCACTTGTTTGATTGATTGGTGTTCATCATTCTAAATTTGAAATGACCATAGTTGACATGAACTAGATAGTAAATGTTACATCAAAATTTGTTTTAGTTTAATCTGTTGAAAAATATCACTTGATTGAACAGAAAACTCCTAAAAATGCTCCTATGAATATGTTATTAAAATATTAAATTCCAATCTATATTTACTGCGTCCTTTTTTTTTCATTTTCGGTAATGCACATTTCGAAGCTGGTTTTTATGATCTCTTTCCGTGCAACGAAAATACCAATTCTGTTAGGTTCGGCAGACGGTCAGACGTCGGCCACACCCGTTGCGGCAGTTGTAAACATCACTTGTCCGTTTCAGCTTATTTATTAAAGCAACATAAATTGATTCTTTTCCCCAGATATCAATTGCGAGTTAATTCTTGTTTTTATCTGAGAAAATTAATTGGAGCAACTCTCATTGATTGAAGGTTTACCCATGAAATATAACAAGTGCCGCGATAGCCTTTTATCTAGCAATTATTGTGTAATGAGCATTTTTCTTGGGCGTCATTTGTCTTATTCAACCGATACAATTAAGGTAATTATCTGGTAGAAGATCCGTGTTTTTGATCTTGCCGCTGGGGCTTCTGATTTGATTGATGGCGGCGATTTGACTCACATATGGTTGGGAATTTTTTGTGTGTTTAGGATAATAATAATAACAATATAAAAACAAACAATTTTCCTCCACTTAACGAAATTAAAAAACATTCCATTCATTCAGAACGGTATCCATACCTCAGAGACTTTTTGAACACCACTGAATCACCTGGTGTAGGCACTTAATGTATAGTCTTGCAAATTCTGTTCCGGTTTTATGGTTTGTTAAAGTGATTATAAAGTGTTACAGTGAACATTTCGATAAGAGGATTTACTCATTTCTTGGCAAATTAGACGTTTATCCTTCACTACCCACATGTAGAATTTTTATCCTTTTTCCTGTTGAAGAGTACCCTTGGAGCCTCGTTTAACGTCATGGTTGTCATACCATATCTCGTCTACATATACTGTGTGACGATTTTTTAATTTGAGTCATGCATTCCCATCCCAAGTTTTTAACCATTCTGACTCCATAGTGGTCATTCGTTTACCCAAAACCTTACTCTTTATCAATTAGGCTATTACAGACGTTCCAAATAATTTCTTTTGGATCTAATGACAAGTGGCAATAAGTTTTTCAATAAAACGATAACACACTTCACATTACAAACACAGAAACACATAAAATGAGAATTGATTAAACACGCTTTTATATACCAGCAAATTTGATAGAGATAGGTAGGTAGTTCGGGACTTCATAGCCGCCTGTACAAACTTATCAACTTATTAATATTGTAATCATAATCACTTTGTTCAGGTTGTTAATGGTCTCGGCATGAGGTCCCACTTTAGCAGACCATAAAACTGATACAGAGTTTGCAGGACTATACTTTTATAAATTTTAGCAACAGCAACAGATTCGCGGTTTTTGATCTTGACACTTTTTGGAAAACATTTTTCACTAAAGTTGCTTTTTCGGTTAAATTTAACAACATGAGTCCGTTTCTTATAGACTAATTTCTTCTTCGTCTGAGATTTTAATCTGGTCAGTCAATCGTTAGCTTCATCCCGTTCATGTGTCTGCTTTCTTTTATCGGTTGTGTTCATTTTATCAGTACCTGGCTGGGTCTCATGTGATCCGTTATCATAATTGATGCTTATCTTGCAGATTATCTTCAATGACCAAGTGGCTGACGTGGTGTTCGATAATTCTGCCTTAATTGCTTTCGTGAGTGTTTTCAGAAGAATCGCCTTTTCTTCGTTTTGTCATCCTTTTCTTCCCATTGGCCACTTTCTTCTTTCCATTGGTCGGTTTTCCGATTTTTGGTAGTTTGGTCTAAGCTTTGAGTGACTCTTTTTCTATATTTTGATGTAATTCATTATTTTTACTTCACGAGCGTAAGCAAAGAGAGTATTGTAATCGAGTTCGTCGGCCGACTCTCTACTTTTACTTTTTCTCGACCTTTCATGACCCTTAGAGGACGAAGAAATACGTCTCCCGTTGCTGTCTGTCCGTCTGTCTGTCTGCCGTCCCGAATTTTTATTAAACAGATAATCTCCGAAAGTACTGCGCCGATTATTGTCAAATTTTGTATTTATGTTAGGTAAAGCCCCTAGAAATACATAATAGTATCGTCATCCATTGTTGTACGAGTGGAGCAAATGGAGTTGGTAACGCAAAAAATTCCCCTGGTTTGGAACCAAATTTTGTCAGCAAAGTTGACAGCGCGTAAATCGTTGTTGTCACGTGGTGTTAACGTGCACGTTATTCTTGTTTAAAGTCAATTAATTGTCAATTAATATAACTAATAATTATTAAATACGATTTTATTGATTAAACATTATATTTTATCAACATAAAAACATTTTAAATTTCGCGGTCTGTCAAATGGTGTCAATAATTTTTGTTTTTGTTAAGTTTCCGCCAGGTTTGCTCCACGGTGACGATACTATGTGTTTTCTAGGGGCTATAATATTAGGAATAACATGTAGATGGTAAAACACTAACCAAAATTTGTCTAATCATTCCCACCAATAATATGATGGCGTCACTTCAAAATTGTACATAGTAAATGGGTTTTAAATTGTATAAAATAACATAGTCCTACACATGTAGATAATGACTCCGTATTGAGTTTTTACCCGACACGTCCAGATTTTTTGAAAAAAATATCAAAATTTTGAAACATTTTGCGATTTAATTTGGGATCTCCAAAACCGAATGCTTTGAAATCTTGCAGATTTCCCCCTCCAAAAAAATGATGACGTTGCTCAAAAGTTTGCCGAATAAATCTTGTATAAAAACTACAAAATATGATGAGTCTGTACTTGTGATTTATCATTCCACTCATATTTTTTGGATTTGCAGATAGGTACAGGATGACTTAAAAAAATTAATGAATACGTGAATGTATTTTATTGATTTAATCAGGAACTACAAATCCGAATACTTTGAAATTTTGGAGATCTTTTAAATTTATAAGTATGGTAATGGTAATGATCAAAATGTATTTGCTCATCCCCCTTAAAAAATTGATGACGTTAATCTCAAAATTTTGCTGAAAAAATGCTATCTTAAATGTGTAAAGAATGATGAGTGTGAGACTTGTGATTCATCACTGCATTAATATTTGTTGGATTTGCTCATACGGGGTGTGTGAAAAACATTAATGACTGAGTCAATTAGTTTTATTGATTAAATCAAGAATTGCAAAACTGAATACTTTGCAGACGTATTTGTCTTAAATTACAAGTACTGTACAGGGTGTTCCTTTTATCTGACAATTTTTGCAACATATTATACACCCCAGAGAGGACTTCGTCCAATTTAGTTTTGTTTTTAATACGCAATCATAGCAATTACAAAAAATGATAAAGATGTCAATGTCAAAAAAAGACAAAATTGAAAAAATAATACTCGGTTTATTTTACAATACCCTGCTATAAAAAAGTAATACGAAAAAAAACATGTAATTTATTTTGAATATATAATAAATCTTTCTTAAATTTGCTTATACAGGGTGTCTCAGAAGAATTAATGACTGAGTTGTTAAAGAACAAATATCCAATCAGATTTAGGGATTTAACACGTTACTATGGAAATATGCACTTTAACACCTTTTAAATTTAACAAGTTTTTACAAGTTTAATGGAGGCAAAATCAATCTTATCTTATCAAGGGGTAGCCCCGCCCATCCGCCCCTACTTTCTCAGAGTTTATATCATTTGCCAAAATAAGTTTTGTCTTTGCAAGTACTAGCCCCGCCCACCCGCCCTCTATTTTTTCAGAAGATATGACATTTGCCAAAATCAGTCTTATATTAGCAAGTACTAGCCCCGCCCACCCGCCCTCTATTTTTTCAGAAGATATGACGTTTGCCAAAATCAGTCTTATCTGAGCAAGTACTAGCCCCGCCCACCCACCCCTACTTTTTCAAAGGGTATGGCATTTGCCAAAATCAGTCTTATCTTCGCAAGTACTACACTCTGAGAAAATAAAGGGCTGGTGGGCGGGGCTATTTATTGCTTGCTAACATAAGTCTTATTTTGGCAGATGACATATCCTCTGAAAAAATAGGGGGGCGGGTGGGCGGGCCTAGTATTTGCTAAGATAAGACTGATTTTGGTAAATGACATACCCTCTAACAAAGTAAAGGGTGGGTGGGCAGGGCTAGTACTTACTAAGATAAGACTTATTTTGACAAATGACATATCCCCTGGGAAAATAGGGGGAGGGTGGGCGGGCCTAGTGTTTGTCAAAATAAAACTGTTTTTGCCCCTATTAATCTTGTAAAAACTTGTGAAATTTAAAGGTGTTAAATTGCAAATTTAATTTTTTAGATTTGCGTAGTATACAGGTGGCTCAAAAGAATTAATGAATGTGTCAATTTATCTTGTTGATTAAGTCAGGAACGGCTTACTCCATTTTCCCGGAAAATTTTGGGAACACAATACTGTTATTTTTAGTTAACTCAAAAGTGCTGAATATATTTGTAGAAAACGTTAAAATATGTGTATTAGTAGTTTATCGAATTCCAACTAGTAATGGAAATGACTTTATTGATTTCTTTTCTAATATTTTAGACAAAGTATATACCATAAACAGTAAATTTATAATATGTGGAGATATAAATATAGATCTTTTAAGTAATGATAAGTACAAACAAATTTTTATAAATCTATTGTATGAGTATAATATAATACCTCATATCAATGTTCCAACTCGGATAACAAAAAACTCTAAGACTTGTATTGATAATATTTTTTCTGATCTCGAGGTTGTGTATAAGTTAGCAGAGGATACTGTTTTATCGGATCACCGCTACGTGATATGTCATTTTTCTATAAGTAACTTTAAAAAGAAGGAACCGTATCACGTCTTTAGGAGAATTGTAAGTCCAAATAATGTGAGAGTATTTAGTGAATATATCGAGAATGTAAACTGGGAATCATTCAGAAGTATGAAAGGCGATTTTCAAGGAAAATTTGATTCTTTTTATCAGACTGTGTTGTATTATTATGATTTAGCGTTTCCTGTTACTAAAATTAAGGTTAATAAGGACAGAAATTTTTATTTGCCTCAATATATCAAAGATGTGCACAAATTACTTTGCGAAATGTCAGCTGTTGATAAGCAAATAAATAATATTATTATCATAGTAGGTTCGTAGCATTAAAATCCACATATCGCCTACTAATTTTCCAGTATTCAATTGATAGAAATAACACGAGGATATTGGGTGCAGAAAACAAAACGAAAGAAAGTTGGCGAATAGTAAATGAGTATAGAGGTAAAAAAAGTGAACCCATTACGAAAATTGTTGATAGCGATTCAAGAGTATATAATGATACTAAAGAAATTTGTGAATGCTTTGCTGATTTTTTTTCATATGTTGATGTCTCAGAGCCACTATATGATAGTTATAATTTCTATAATTCATAGTGAAAAAACAATTTTCTTACAGCCCTTTACACCTAACGAGGTAATAACATTAATATTGAAAACCACAAGAAAAACTACTCCTGGAATTGATAATATTGACGGCCGGGCACTTAAAGCAGTGGCAGTTGCTTTAGCTGAACCTCTATGTTATTTCATAAATGAATCCTTTGAGACAGGAGTTTTTCCCGACAGCTTGAAACATTCCAAGTGTGTACCAATATTTAAAAAACGGGATCAAAATTCAACAAATCAGATTATCGGTCAGTGTGCATACAAAGTCAGATTGGTAAAGTTTTAGAGACAGCTTTTTTAGAAAGATTGACAATATTTCTTGAAAACAATAACCTATTATCAGATACTCAACATGGTTTCAGGAAAAATAGAGCTACGCATACTGCACTTTCGGTGATAGTGGATTTTATTCATGACGCACTTAATGGGAGGAATGAGGCTGTTGCAATTTTGTTTGATTTAACTCGTGCATTCGATACGGTTGACCATAACTTGCTGTTAAAGAAGGTTTAGGGAATAGGAATAAGAGGAGTTGCACATTCATGGATTAAGTCTTATTTGGAGAATCGCACCCAAAGTGTAAATATAGGGAACTGTACATCCAGGAGCAGATCTATAAAAGTTGGGGTTCCTCAAGGGTCACTATTAGGACCTATTTTATTTATTATGTTCAGCAATGATTTATCTCTTGCATGTGGTAAATATGGTACAATAGTAAAGCTACGCGGATGATACAAGCATACTTGAACTTGTATCGAGTGGCATTGTCAAAAAAATTTAATTGATAGCTGTAATGTTGAATCTAACCAATTTCATAACTATTGTAAAGTGAATTTGAACAAAAAGAAAACCTGTTATATCCGTTTTCTCCCTAAAAATGCTACAATTGATAAAAGTCTGCTTCTACGTCTTGATAACTTGTCAATACGATCGACTGAATGTGTAAAAATATTAGGTTTAATTTTTTATTGTAAATTGAAATGACATTCTCATATTGATGAGTTATTACAGAAAATCAGCAAAACTTGTTATTTATTCCGATGTTTGCGTAATTGTGTTTCTTCTCATGTTTTAAGATCTGTCTATTTTGCTATGGTTCAATCGCGCCTTACTTACGGTATTTCTTTTTGGGGTAAATCTGCATCCGCAGAAAAAGTTTTTAAATTGCAAAAACGGCTACTGAGAATTATGTTTTATTTACATCCACGATCCTCGTGTAAAGAGATTTTTGTATTACATAACATATTAACAGTTCCTTCATTGTATATTTTGGACTTGGTTACAAATATTAAGACTTTTAAAAGTTTGCCAGTTTCCAAGAGTTGGGCAAATACAAAGTAGTCACAATTTAAGAAATAATGAAGATTTACAAATGAATTTCTCAAGGTTGGAGATTGGTAAGCAAAATATAAATTATATAGGTGTACTTTGCTACAATAAAGTCAGAAAAGTGATAAAGGATTGTGACTTAATGAGTATTAGTTTATTTAAGAAAAAGGTTCGTAGCCACTTAAGCAGTAGAGCGTATTGTAGCATTGATGAATATTTGTGTTCCCAATTTTGACTAGACCTATGTACTGTAGAAGTATTTGTGTCACAATAAACTTAAACTTAGTTTCATTGTACTTTGGGTGCGAGGGAAGTTCGTTCGAAACATCTTTCGACCAATTTTTTTTAACTGCTCTTGCGTTAAATAGCGAAAGGTGTGGAGTGGTTGTACGTAAAATTTCATTACAATAATTCTGTTAATAACAAAAATACTACATTCTGAATTGAAAATACCATGATCCAGTTTCAAAGATCTAGATGTTGAAAACAAAAAAGAATTAATTAGTAAACTAAAAGTATAGATATCAGTATGTATTATGTTATAAAACTTCAATAAGATTTAGTTAGCAAAATTTTGAGTTGACGTCATAAATTTTTTTACTTGTAATTTACAATAATTAAATAAATGAAAAAATTCATCTAAATAGACAACTGAACTTGTTTAAGTAATTATGTTTTAGAGCAAGGGCAGTTCTGTCTAAACAACGTTAGCCCAATTTTTGTAGTTCTAGTTTATTTTTCGTTTTAAAGTTATCAATTGCTTTATTATACTTTCATATAAATTTATCATAAGATTCTTATGGTTGCATTTAATCATTGGGGCTACTATGAACAATTTGATAAAACATTGCTAGTTTCTCGTAATTTAAAACTAAGCTTTAAGTCTGTTGCTACGCTGAAGTTAACAAGAAATAACGTCAAAGATGACGGGTAGTAACTGAACAAGTTTTATTGTTTCGTAGTTTACACTTGACGTATATGTATAATGTTGTAATAATTTATATTATCTAAACACAAGAGGGAAACAATATAAAAATAAATAAATAATAGAGTTGTTCTTTCCGTAATCGTTGCAAGTCATTTCACCTTCGATTCGTGTGGAGATCGACAATTTGCTCCCCCATTTTAACGCAACAACGACGTTAAAGGGCATTAGTTTTTCCCTCGTTTTAAATTACCTTCAAGGTACATTCCCATGTCTTGGATCGATATAAATAATTGGCTTAACGATCTTCCAGACCCCTCTTCAAATAAACATAACTGAATTTAACTGAATTGGCTTAAACGAATGAAGCGAGTTCACGGATTACTGTTTTGAAATACGAAATCCGTTTATCTTTTTAGTTTATCTGTCAGATTTTAGTCTTCATACATATACTTTAACAGGGGTATCTATCAAGCTTCAGAGAGGAGGAAAAATATTAAGATCGATTTTTTTTTTCATTTAATTTCTAATAAAAAACATCTATGTAGTTTGGTATAACTTTACTGTTAAAACTGCTAAATCGCATCGCATTCAATAAAATATTATCAACGTCGTTAACTCACGAACCGACTACTTAGTTTTCCAAAAAAATATCCACTCGCCTGAAATTGTTTTAGTAAATCAAGTTTTACCTTAATTCCCGATTTCGTTACAGGTAGTCCATACACCATGCAAGTTTCTCGCGAGACCTCTTACGAGGACCTGCAGAAGCTCATTCTCAAGGAAATGGCACCTATCTTACACGACGACATCCTAACTTCGTCGCAACCGCGAGGGGTAAGCCAACACCTCCCACTCATTTCCTAATTTTCAACCAATTGCACTTCGCCAGGTGTTTAAAATCCGCATCTCGGACCCCGCGTGCAACGACAATGAACCTCCGTGCTACTTAGAACCGGACCTTGAGCATCCCCTGTTCATGGAAGCCGTCGACCAAGCGCTGGCGCTATGTAGCGAAGAAGGAGGTCCAGCGCACGTTAAGCTCGTCATGGAGTTTAGTTCCAGTGCCAAATCTGCCATCATCGCCGACGACGGCGACCTCATCGAAGAGCATTCTTCCGTTAAACAGCTGAAGGCGCAGGCGCTGCAAGGCGGCGCACCTCTCACGCTCGAAGAGTGTTTGCGGGACTACACCGAAGCGGAGACTTTGACTGATGCGTGGAGGTGTCCTCATTGCCAGCAGTATCAGCCCGTGGTGAAGACGTTGGATATGTGGTCGTTGCCGGATATCTTGGTGGTGCATTTTAAGAGGTTCAGGCAGTAAGTAGCTGAGAGGGGAAATGGTTTGAAGAACATGGGTTTTTTTTTTGATAAAAATCTGATTACAAATTTGTTGGTAATTTGATAAGCATTAATTAGACCTGGTTTTGACATAAATGAAGTGAAATTACAGTGAAAATTCGTTCAAATGGATACAGCAGCACAAAAAAGGACTTGCTGTGTTGGTAGATCTTTCGTGAAGAAAAACAATACATTAAAAATTGGTCGAGGGTTATTAAAACATAGCTTCCCTCGCCCCGGAAGTGTAGACCAATAAATCCTGCTTCTTTGAAAAAATATTAAATAAATGCGATTTTTGTTTTCTAATAACCACTATAAAGTAAAAACCAAAAGAATTTTTCTGTTTTTCAATTTTTTAAGTTTTCAATTTTCAGACTTGAATTTCTGGAGTTTTCAGTTTTTAACTTCTCAATTTTTCGATTTGCAATTTTTCGTTTCAGTTTTTTATTGTCTTGATTTTTTCGATTATTCGATTTTTCAAAGTTTCGATTTTATAATTTTTTTTCCCAATTTAAATTTTTTCAGTTTTTCGATTTGCAATTTTCCAGAACTTTCGATATTTAATTTTACAATTTTTCGAATGTCCAGTGTTCCGATTTTATAGTTTTTTGTTTTGTCAAGTTTTCATTTTTAAATTTTCCATATTTCCAGCTTTTGGGTATTTCAGTTTGTACATTTTGCAATTTTTCGATTTGCAATTTCACGAATTTTCAATTTTTAATTTTTCAATTTTTCATTTCTTCCATTTTTTGATTTGCAATTTTTTGTTTGGGTTTTCTATTTTCTTTATTTTTTCAATGTTTGGATTTTTAAATTTTTCGATTTGCAATTTTTCGGTTTTCAATTTTCAGATTTTTCAACTTTTGGATTTTTCAGGTTCTCCATTTTTCAGTTTTTCATTACTTGAATTTTTGTTTCGCAGTTTTTCCAATTTGCATTTTAAATATGCATCTAAAATAATTATAATTTTGTATCTCTTCAAGTTTTCATTTTTAAATTTTTCAATTTTTCATTTCTTCTATTTTTTGATTTGCAATTTTTTGTTTAGGTTTTTTATTTTCTTTATTGTTTCAATTTTCCGATTTTTCAACTTTTAGATTTTTAATTTTTCGTTTTTTTATTATTAAATTTTTCAGTCCTTCAATACTCAATACTCAAAATCTTCATTTCTTGAATTTTTGTTTTGCGTGTTTTTCCAATTTTCATTTTAAATCTGTATCTAATAATAATTATTATTTTATTTATTTTTTTTATTTTTCAATTTTTGGATAATTATTTTTTAAATTTTTCTATCAATGTCACAGTATTTCGGCTTTACAATTTTGACGAATATAAAATCGTCAAAATTGAATTGTAAAAACAAATAATTGTTTTTACAATTTCTGGATTTTCCAATTTCTCGATTCGGTGTTTTTTCTTCTTCCCAATTTTTCAATTTATAATTTTTTTCGATTTTTAGGTTTTTCAGTTTTTCGTTTTTTCAGTTTCCAAATTTTCCGAATTTTCGATTCAAAAAAATGTAAAAATTGTAATATTGAAAACTCAAAATTGAAAAAACAAAAAAGCATAAAACGAAAACTTTGAAAAATCTAAAAACTGGAAATCAAGAACTTGAAAAATTGAAGAGACGGAAAATTGAAAATCGAAAGATTAAAATTTGAGAAACTCTGAAAATCGGAAAATCGGAAATACCAAAATTGAAAAATTTAAAAACTGGAAAATCGAGAAAGTGAAAAATCAAAGATTGAAAACTTGAAGAATTGAATAAATGAAAAATGATACAATCGAAGGAAACTTCGAAAAAATGAAGGAAATGAGAGAATTTGATATAAGATAGAGGAAATCAAAAATTTAAAAATAGAAGAAACGAAAAATTAAAAAATTTGAAAGTTGAGAAATAGAAAACAATGAAGTTGAAAAAATGAAAAATTATGACATTGCAATTTTTCGATTTTAAATTTTTATTGGTTTTCCAGTTTGTAAATTTTTAATTTTTCATTTCTTTTATTTTTCGTTTAGGTTTTTCATTTTCTTTATTTTTTCAGTTTTTTCATTTTTCAATTTTCCATTTTTGTTTTGCAGTTTTCCAAATTTTCATTTTAAATATGTTCGTAATAATAATTATAATAATTTAAAATTTTTTTGATTTTTCTGTTTTTGGATATTATAATCAATTTTTCCATCATCCAATGTTACGGTTTTTCGACTTTTCAATTTTAACGATTCTAATCGATTTTACAGTTTCTGGGTTTCCCAATTTTTCGATTCGGTTTGTTTTTTCTTTTTTAAGTTTCTCTATTTTTAGTTTTTCAATGTTTCAGTTTTTCGTTTCTTCAGTTCTTCGATTTGCAATTTTTCGATTTTTTGCCTTTTCGATTTTGCAATTTTTGGTTTTTCATTTTTTCGATATTTCAATTTCTAAATTTTTCAAATTTTCGATTCAAAAAAATGGAAAAATTGCAACATTGTAAAATTTTGAAAAATTTGAAAACTAAAAATCAAGAACTTGAAAAATCGAAAAAACTTAATATTGTAAAATCGAAATATTGGCAATTAAACAATTCGGAGAATCGGATAATTGGGAAATCTAAAAAGAGCAAAATTGAAAAATTTTAAAATTGGAGAATCGAGGAATTGAAAAAATCAAAGATTGAAAATTTGCAGAATGAATAAACGAAAAATGATAAAACCCAAAGAAACTTCGAAAAAATAAAGGAAATGAAGAAATGAAAATTTGATACAAGATCAAAGAAATGAAAATTAAAAAATCGGCAAAAGGAAAAATTAAAATCAATAACGTGAAAAATTAAAGAAACGAGAAATAAAAAATCGAAAAATTAGAAATTGAGAAACTTAAAAATCGAAAATAAAAACTTAAAGATCGAAAAATTGCAAAACTAAAAAATTGAAGAAACGAAAAATTGAAAAATTTGGAACTTTAGAAATTGAAAACAATGAAGTTTAAAAAACAAAAAAATATGACATTGCAATTTTTCGTTTAGGTTTTTTATTTTCTTTATTTTTACAATTTTTATTTTCCAATTTTGCAACTTTTAGATTATTCCTTTTTCGTTTTTTCATTTTTAGACTTTTCAGTTTTCCATTTCATGAATTTTTGTTTTGCAGTTTTCCTAATTTTCATTTTAAATATGTACCTAATAATTATTACAATTTTTTAAATTTTTTGATTTTTAATTTTTCAATTTTTGGATATTTATTTTTTCAATTTTTCCATCATTCGCTGTTACGGTTTTTCAACTTTACAATTTTGACTAATCTATTCGATTTTACAATTTCTAGGTTTTCCAATTTTTCGATTTTGCAATTTTTGGTTTTTCATTTTTTTCGATTTCTAAATTTTTGGAATTTTCGAATAAAAAAAATGGAAAAATTGCAAAATTGTAAAATTGAAAAGTCAAAAGTGAAAAAACGAAAAAGTATAAAACGAAACTTGAAAAAAGCTTAAACTGGAAATCAAAAACTTGAAAAATTGAAGAGACGGGAAATTGAAAAATTGAAAGATTTGAGAAACTCTAAAAACGAAAAAACCAAATATTGTAAAATCGAAATATTGGAAGTAAAGAAATCGGAAAATCGGATAACTGAGAAATACAAAAATAGCAAAACTAAAAAATTTAAAAATTGGAAAATCGAGGAATTGAAAATCAAAGATTGAAAATTTGAAGAATTGAATAAAGAAAAAAAATGCCAAAATCGAAAAAAACGAAATGAAAAAATGAAAATGTGATACAAGATGAGGAAATCAAAATTACAAAATCGGGAAAATGAAAAATAAAAATCAACAACTTGAAAAATTGAAGAAACGAAAAATCAAAAATTGAGAAACTTAAAATTCGAAAAATTTAAAAATTTGGAAGTTGAGAAATTGAAAAATAGAAAACAATGCAGTTGAAAAAGCGAAAAATTATGAAACCAAAATTTTAAAAAGTGGAAAAATCAAAAAATCAAAGGAAATGAAAAAACGAAAATTTGTAAAATCGAAAAAAAGCAAAACCGAAAAATTGTAATATCAAAAAATTGGTCGAAAATAAATAAATCCAGACTTTTCGAAAAATTATGAGATTCGATTTTACGAACTTTATTTTTTTATGTGTAATACGGAATACAACACTACTATATTCCTAAATTTTCTTGAAAATGGAGTGAATCGCTTTAGATTTAATCAATACAATAAAAAATATGAGGTGACGTCATCAAGTTTTTGGGAGGGAATAAACAACTAAATTTTGATTAACGATGTACCATGATCACGATAACTCAAAACGTTAAAATTTTCAGAGCATTCGGTTTTACAGTTTCAAAATTAAATGACAAAATGTTATTATACAATTTTGATTTTTTTTTTTTTTTTCAAAAGTTGGTTGTATAGGTTGCAACTCACAACGGATTCATACACCACAAGTGCAAGAGTATCTTATTTTATAAAAATAAAAACAAATTTACTATTGTAAATTTTGCAGATGACGTCATCAAATTGTTAGTGGGGATGATTAGCTAATTTTTGGTTGTCGTATTACCATCTACATGTTAGTCCTAATACACATACAAAACAACAACAATCGATCTAGTAGTTCCGAAAATTATATGTCAAATAAAAATATCGACAGACAGACGGACATTCGGAAACGGGAGACCAATTTCTTCGTACTCTAGGGGTCGTGAAAGGTCGAGGATCACAATAGGTACTTGCTTAGCTTACGCTTGGCAAGTAAAAATAAAAAAAAACCTACGAAAGATCCTATAAATGTATATATAAAGTGATTTACCATTTTTTTTATTAGTTTTGAAATTAAAGAATTATAGCGTAGTTAGTCAACGCACTACATAAATTAAGCTATACAAAACGAAACCTTCGTGTAAATAATTACTTTATCGTATAACATAGCAACTACTGATGGATTTACAGTCATGTTAAATAATTAAAAAACTGGTTTTGTTATTTTAATTAACCATGGGATTAAAGTAGATTTTTATGTACTTTTTATAAATTATCGAGCAATCGTCGTTAGTATTGTTTGTATTTTTGAATACATTAAAAAAATGTGAATAGTTAATCGCCACTTCTTGCATAGTTTATATGAAATTTTTTTTCTTATAGTAGGTATATTATATATTTTTTACATTTTTAACTTTCGCTAACCAGTGTCCAATAATAATAATACAACATAATTTTATTATTAATTTATCGATTTCCTGTCGAAAGTTGAAAGTTAATTTTAATTAAAACAGATGCCCAGAGGTGCAATGTTGTTTGTACTGTGATGTTATATTTTCGTTTTTATACAGGACTAGCTGTTACCCGCAGCTCCGCTTGCGTGGATTTCGCAATTAGGACACATTATTTTTCATCCCCTGATTTATTTTTTGATTTCAATTTTATTACTTTTTAAGTTTGTGCAGTCTTCATTAATAACAATATATAAAAGTGTTTGTCCCCCGCCTGACAAATCAACATAACTACTGGAGCTATAGAAACACGAAATTTGGACAGAAGGTTCCTTTCGTAATGTAAGCATCCATTACCCCTAGGTGTATGAAATAAAAACTGAAAGTTTGAGTTAGAGTCCCGTGAATTTTTAAATACGACGGAGGGGGGGGGGGTGAAACAAAGTTATTCTATAACATAGGAGTATAATACAGTACATCTTTTTTTTATAAGTGGCCATAAGGATTCCCATGTTAAATCTTATACCCCATGTTAACATATGTTTGAGTAAAGATTTAAAATATTTGGATATTTTTGTTGCTAATAGCTGTAGGCAGCTATGTAAAAACAAACATTTACCTGACCTATCTAACTTGGTTGTAAATTTGATATTATTCTGTATTTAATAAAGTTTCGTTGTGCCTATAAAAGTATGTCATAGCTAATCTCTCTGAGATAGTCTCTGTTTTGTATGACTTCTTCACGTCTTACAGGCAAACCATAGTACTCTCAACATTGTCTTCCTAAAGACAGCACCGTGTCTTTAATGGAAATCAGACACTTGTTGTACACTTCATTTATAATCTGAACACTCTCTTGACACTCTGACTTAACTTGACAAACCCAAAGCTTTGCATAATGACTGGTATGTGAAATAAACGACACTACCAACAGTTTTTAAATCCGAGAATTATGTTGGCCCTCTCATCGCATGAAGAAGAGGATCAAGGTAGAAACATACGGCGTTATTAGGGTGAACGGTGTACACTCTGTTCAAAGCTTGATCTCTTTTGACTCCCGACGAACCATCTACATTGTTTCCACTTTTTCATCTCTCAAATTTGGTACTTTTCCACACATAGTATTAAGGTACTTCAACATAAAGAAAGATTTTTGCAAAAGTATTCGCTTTGCAAAGCTCAAAAAATGATAGAGGAGTAGTTTTCTGTGAATTATTTACCTTTTCAGTTACATTATTAAAGTCGTTAGGATTAAAATAGACAGCAGGCCATTTTCCAAATGCACTGCGAGATGAAAAACCACTGGAAATTGTTCATGTATAGGAAAGGCCAAGATTCTCCAGCTGCTAATATATCGACCACTTTCATATAATTTGACCTCATCATTGTGATTTTCAAGACCAAATAATCCTGGTTGGATCCTTTATTAACACATTTGCATATATATTTAATAGATTTTTTCTTTCAGGAGAATTCAAGGATATTTTTTGGTATAGTTACCTCATTTTATACACGGAAACACAAAATTAGAATACTTACGGGAGAAATACTCTGACAATTCGTGACATAAAACACAACCGTCAACGCCGTTTTGGCCTCACGCGTCCGACCGCAGACCGCGTTCGCTTCGCAGTCGCTTACTCGGTGACGTCGCGCCCTCCCTATTTCTATACAACTTCTTCAATTTCAAACGCTTAGGACTGATTTTTCCAATAATCTTACTACCTCTAATATGCGAAAAACATATTTAACTATTTTAAACTTTGATTTTTAACCACTTTTGGATTAATACTTAACTTCTCCTGTTTCTCACATTTCCACCCAAATTATATTCCGTTGGGGATGAATATCAAAAAAAAAAATTTAAAGACAGTCAAGACAAACAATTTTACATGATTACCAAATTTCAAGTAACAAATGTGTTGGAGGGTATTAATACAACATTTCAAGTAAACATCGCCATACAAATATTTTTTCTCATATAAACTTTGTCACCTCATTTGATCTTCTTAGGGGTAGAATCTTAAAAACAGCTGAAATACGCGTTACATTGTTTGTGTTGAAAAGCATTAATATTAAGTTCCAAGCAAAAATTTGCAATAGAAATATTTTTCCCATACACAATTAGTTACCACTTTTTACCCCCTTAGGGGTTGAATCTCGGAAAATGCTGAAATACGTGTGTCATTATATGTGTTGAAGAGCACTAATACCAAGTTACACGTGAAAATGTGGAACAGAAGTAGTTTTCCCGTACAAACTTATCCACCACTTTTTACCCCCTTAGGGATTGAATTTCGGAAAATGGTGAAATACGTGTTTCGTTATTTGTGTTGAAAAGCATTAATACCAAGTTTCACGTAAATATTTACAACAGAAATGGTTAGGAAATAGTCTTCCTGTACAAACTTTACCACCCCTTTTCACCCTTTTAGGGGTGGAATTTCCCAAGTTCCTTTCTTAGTGGGTGTTTACATCACAAAAGCAAACTATTGTCCAAATTTCATGTTTCTAGCTGCAGTAGTTTAGGCTCTGCGTTGATGAATCAGTCAGTCAGGACAAACAATTTTATATGTATAGATATATTAAAAATGCAAACGAATGAAGTCATTTACTTTAGTAATGTAGTTTTCCAAACTTAGTTTATTTGCCCCCACTAAACAACTGGATGACTTATAACTAGGTTTGGTTCTTTAATAAAATTAATATTAATTATTCTAGTAATCAATTTCTATATTTTTAAATCGATACGTATCTAAATCTGAATCTAATGCATTTACAAAAAAGAAAAAACAAATTCAATATTTGTCATAATGTAGCATTAATATGCACAGAAGAAAAAATGTTTTAACTAAGACTTGGAAGGAAATAATTTTATTAAATTTTTATTGTAGAATTAAAGTATGTATGTGTAGATCTCTAGTTATATTTGGTATAATATTTGTAATTTTTTTGTTGTTTGGGTTATCAAAACCGAGACTTTCGACTCTTGGTATCATCAGTTTAGCAAGCCGAGTAAAATAACTTGATGTGATGTAATACACTATTTATTTGAAAAAACCTTTGAGCATTTGACAAATTTAAAAAATTATAAAAATTTTTGTTTTTGGGTAATCTTCAAACTCACAAAAGTAAGGTTTTTATGTCCTGTGGTAAAATATGTTTTTATTTACTTTATTTGTTTTTTAAGAGATACAGTATTGACAGAATTTATCAATTTTAATTAAAGATATACACATGACGTCATATCAATATCGAAAATACCTCCAGCTACGCATATTGTGAACAGTTTCACGTCAAACAGTTTAGTTTTCGCTTATTCGACATTGAACTATACGTAAATAATGCTCGCTAAAAGTTGGGCGTAATGGTTTAACTTTGAAGAATAACTAAAATAAAATTTCACAGTCAAAATTTATTATTATTTTTAATTCGCCCGAAATTCGTTAAAAAAGAACCATATCTACCCAAATTAAATCTAATCTCAGTCTTTGAGGCCAGGCGTAATCTGGCATTATGGAGATAACTCAAAAAATAGAAATTATTGCGTAGTCGTAGTACTTACGCCAATTTTGGTTAAAAATAAAATCATACTCAAAATTTTATTAACCCCTTGTTTCGTTCCAGACAAACCCTAAGAGGCTGCAACAGCGCCAAACTGACCACCATGGTCGACTTCCCCGTCTACAACCTCGACATGACACCACACCTGGCCAACAAGGGCAGCACAAACCTAAACCACGATGACAACCAAGTCATCATAACGAACGGATGGAGCCCCTTCAAACGAACACGAAAACAATCGAACGCCAACGACAACATGTACGACTTGTACGGCATCTGCTACCATCACGGTAGCGACATTGAGACCGGCCACTACACGGCCGCCTGCAAAAATCCCTACGACAACCAGTGGTACCTATACGACGACGCTAAAGTTACCAATCTGAGCAAACAGACAGACGATATAAGTGCACTTCTCGTCAACAACAGCGCTTACATTTTGTTCTACCAGAGGAGAAACGGGTTATATGTCGGGTCCAGTTCAAACACTAGTAGTGCAGCTAGCACCAGTTCGGTGGGGTCCAGTACGGACCATTGGGTGTCGCGCATGCCCAGGTTCGTACCGCCAAAAAATTTAAAGCTGATCGAAAACAAGAAACAGGCGAATAGTAGCGAGAAGTTAGTGGAAGAGAATAAGGAGAACGCGGAGGAAACGCAAAAGACGAACGAAGAGGTGGCGCTGCGCAACAGCCAAAACGCGCTGCATAGCAGTAGTACCAACGTGAGGAAGTCGCTGGAAAATAAGAGCACGAATACAGGTAGGGAACCCTAAATCGAAATTTTTTTGATGTTGATAGAGCACAATCATATTTTATTTTTAATTTATAATTCATTTTCGTTATTGACGTTTTTTGTTTTCTTCTTCTAACTTCTTGAAATCCAGGGAACGATGCCGAAGCGGAGCCTGAAGGGAACAAAAAACAGCTTTATACGACCAGCATTTACATAAATTCTAGCGGGGATGTGGACATTTCGTCGAAGGCAAACAAGGTGTCGCATGATGAGATCAACGTGTCACTGACTGAGCCCGAAGTTAGGAAGGTTTACACAACGACGGCGGCTGTCCACAGGTATTCAGATAACGTCAACGTTTCGAGGACACGCTTGAATTGGGTATGTTGACAGGACTGCTGTTGACGTTTTGTAATCGGTTTGTGTTGCAGATGTCGCCCCAGCCGGCCAGGAAATTGAACCAATCTCAACAGTCCGTTTGAGTGTTTTTGTTTCAAAGCTCACCATGTATTTTTGTAAATATTACATAAGCACTAAATAGTTACGTAGTTTTTTCAAGTTGCCTTTCAGCAATACATAATGAATGAGTTTCGTTGTTAAATGGGTTAACTTTCTGTCAATAGTTTTGTTTATAAGATATTTAAGAGATTTGTTTTATTTTTTAATATTTTATTTTTTCTCTGTAAGTGAATATTTATTTTTTTGTGAAACAGGGAAGCTTATTTATTACCGCAAATGTTTTTGTTAGTAAGTGGTGATATTAATTTTTTTTAATAAGTTTCATGTTAATCGTGTAATAGTAAAGATAAAGATATTTCTACTATTTATCCAATAGGTTGTTAAAGTTAACTGTCATGTAGTCAACGACAATAATTTTAGTTTTTTTTTTTCTTTTCTGGATGGCTTTATTTTGTTGTTTATTAAAATTGCTAGTCATAATCATGAAATACCAAATAAAAGAGTATTTCCATATATTCTTAGAGTTGTAAGGATCAAATAGTAGAAGTTGGTACTGTAACATGTAACGTGCCTTAAATTGGAATAAACATTATTACCCTTTGTTTACATCACCTGGTTAATAAATTTGTAAAAATTACAAATCTACCTATTCTTTTTCTTTTGACTTACACATCATTTGTGTAACTCGTGAGTTAAACTCATTGGCCACATATTTAAAATTTTATGATGGCATTCCTGTCAAAATGACAACTGTTAACTGACATACTAGCATTGCCGCCAATAATTCAGAACTGCCAACACAAAAATTTGCTTGAATTATTAATAGTCACCCGGTATATTTGACGTATTTCATATGAATTGGTACGCTGTGGTGACGTTTCTGACATTCTTGTTGTCACAAAACTCTTGTATCATATTGCTGTATGCGTCAGTAGTTCCACAGAGTTTACGTTCATTTGTTTTTGTCTTCGTCATTCAACTTTTTTCTTTAAATGACACCCTATATATTTTTTTAGAAATTCTTGTAATTTTTTTCTGAATTCGTTTATGCATCGTGATCGTGATGTCATATTTTGTTAAATATCATAATAAAAATCTACTTCATGTCAAAATTTGTGTTAGCAAGGTTGACAATTTTTGTGGCTTTTGGTAGTGTACTAATTTTGAAGTTATTTTGACATTCAAACTATTTTTTCTTAGTCGTTGATCTCCCGAATCAGATCGTAGTATTTTTAAATCGATTTAATTTAGTGCCACACAATGGTAAGTAGGTATGTTAAAGAAAAATGAGACAGCTACAGGCTTGGGTTTTAATGCCAACACACGGTATATCTGATGACCTTAATTCATTCTAGAGAACTGTTACAGCTGTCATTCTTACTCTGATATATTAATTAGGCCTTTATTTCTTTTAAAAGAACAGACGCAGTAATAAAATCAATGAACAATCAACCTATCACTCCCTATTGGTTAAAAAACACATGTTTTGAAGCCCGTTTTACAATAGGTAGGTATATGTTTACCAAAATCCTAACTCTAGCTTTCATGGAGTATTATGATGATTATGATTTATTCTTGTAGATTTGTTGCGGTTAAACGAAGACGTAGGTATGCATTTGTCATTTGGCGATTTTGGGGCATTTTATTCAGTTTAAGTCTTAAGTGGTGGGTGCTTGTGCTTTTCTCTTGATTTTATTAGTGTAAATTGGCCTTAATAAGGCTTTGGCACAGGCGGTTAATGGAGCTTTCACATGATCACTGTATCTCGTCGACACTTCCAATATCCATTCGTGCGAATTGGAAAATGTGGAGGAACCGTAAACGCCTCTTAAGTTTTTTATTTTTATGCATAAATGTTTGCTTGTTTGACAGGAAATCTGTAACGTTAAGATGATGCTTTTTGTTGACACAAACACTGTCGTATGTGTGTGTTATTTATTACTCATTATTGTCATACTAATAATGCAAAAGGACAATAACACCACCTTGAAAAGTAATAATGTATTTAGTAACCAAATATCCCAGCGTAGCAGACCCAATGGTAACTCGTGAGTATAAATCTTCCAGTGATAGTTAAAACCGACGGCATTTACGCTTATAAATGCTATAAAGATATTAAGTAGCAATAATAATAAATAATATTGATGGTAAAGTCAGGTGAAGTTTTAAAGGCAAATTACTTATTGTTTGTCGTATCTTTTATAACCTGATTTTAAATCGCAATTTATTATTAGGTACCCAACACAATCTGTTACAGAGTTTCTGCATTCCAAAAGTTACCTATTGAAAAGTTACCCAAATCTTGTAGTTTTCAGAGATGTCACGCTAACACGTGGTGTAAATTTGTTTTGTTTGTAAATTCACAGTTCATGTTAGGATTTTAGTCGTTAACTGATTCGAACACAATTAAACAGTCATGAGATTTGTTCAGATAACGTACTTACTAGAAGATTTCATGGGATTCACTTAGTCAGGACTCATCGTTTATTTACCAAGTTGTAAATAAGGTTTCTGGATGCTTATACTTAAGTGATACATTATAACACTTCTTAATTCCTCACACAAAATTGCTAATAGCTCATTTACGGCAGTTAAATCAAGTGGACGTTGTCCCACTCTGGGAAAAGGACCGTTAAAGTACCATAGAATTCATAATATCGTGGACTGAGGTGTGGGGGGTTAAAATGTTTACCCTTAGGCAGTTATTATCATCATATCATGATCACATCACCGAGACATTTTTCTCGCAATGTGGAAAGCTATATCACCGAGAAATTTTTCTCGCAATGTAGAAAATTACATCACCGAGAAGATTTTCTCGCAACGCCGGATGCATTTTGTGTTTATTTATCATGTGTTTTGTTTGGGATAACCTGGGGACAGTTCACGATATAAACTCTCAAACCTAATTGTTTTAAAGTAACCAGTCACTTAGATCGCGGCATAATTTAACATAATGTCAATTCTTTGTTTGAATCGTTCATAAAGTGTGGCATAATTTAACATTGGGTAAATTCTTTATTCTGACAGCGGCTATGTTGAAAGAGTATTTTCAAACCGAGCACATGTTTGAACTGTAAGATCTCGTTGAACAAATTAACAACATTGTGGGTCATGATTTCCACAGCGCCACAGGATTGATCTCATTTCTGAGAGATATATTTTTGACGCATTTTTTGTTTGAACGACGCATTCGTCCGACGCCATTTTGAGCCTCCAGATTAACTGCTATGTTTTTTTTTATGTGCTTATTTGGAGAAATGTAAAACGATGGCCCACAATACAGCTGGATAATTTCACTTAAAATTAACCACTAACTCGAATGAACATAAAATATTAACCTCAGGTAATTTTGTTAGCTTTGCAATTTTTCACCTCATATAATTTTTCTCTGTCTCACAATTTTAGCCTCAGTAATTTTCTTTTGCTGTATAATTTAAATTAAACGTAAATTTTCCGGCTCTGCAATTCCTAACCTCACGTAATATTTTTGTCTGCACAAGTTTTACTTCAGACCAGATCTTTTTTGTTTTTATAAATCTTTGCTAGTTTTTTCCGTGTAAATATTTTGTTGATTAATGTTTCCATCATATAAATGGTCAGTTGTCCAATCTAAATCGCAGATAAGAATCCTTTGCCGCTTAAAATTTCACGAGCGTGTATGGCGACTTTAAATGTTGTTTATTGTTGTTTTTAAACTTTAACACATGTTCAGTTGTCGTTTAATATCAGAGTTATATAAAGTGAACATTTAAAATGGAATTGAGGTAAATAACACAATAACACGTGGCGGAAGCGGAGTGCGCGGTTCTTTGTCGAGCTGCACAAAAGACGCAGATTTAGAATAGAAGTCAGTGGAGCGGTCGGGATGACGTGACGCTGTCAGCTTATTTATACTTGCCCTGATTTCCAACCAAGAGTTTGCGACCGTAACGGCCTGTTAGCGCGGCACTTTTCTTCGTTAGATAGAGGGATGCTGGGCGCCATGTGCTTGCCGATAGAGTAGAATCACCGTCGTGGAGGAGGGGAGAACAGCCACGACCAGGAGCCCCAAACTTCGCTCGTGCTACAACGCCCCCAATGGGTAATTTTGGTGTGTTCTAGAATGAAATTGAAGTAGTTCGATCACCACACTCTTATAGCGTTCTGATGCCGCTGTCGATGTGCGCCCTGCTGCAAAGAGTTTTTATTAAAATTTTGTTTTCTTGTTCACAGCCATAATTTTAAATTTTTTCCGTCACACGTCCCTAATAACTTGTGTATTTGCTTTCAGTTACTTTAATTAGAACGTTTAATTTGATTTTATTCAAAGTTGGGCAAGTTTTTTTGTAGCTGAGCATTAAGAAGTGTCTTCAACCGGCACAATTTAGTCGCAGATTTTTTTTTCTTATTTTTTTTTTTTGTCAGTGGAGGAATAAGTAATTTTGTGCCCTCCATATATGTATTTTGTATTTTATTTAGCGGTACTTTTCCAACTTTGGGGACCACCACTTGCATCTGAACGTATTCCGCCACAAAAAAACACAACGTAGGGTTCCATTTTGTTAGACGATTACAGCCAAGGCTAAATTTTTGAATTTTTCGCGGGCTTTCATTTTTTTTCACATGTCAATTTAAGGCGGGATGTTTGGGTTATCACAATGTTCTTCCCAAAAACATTAAAAAATTCGAAGAATTTTATTTGGCAAAATTGAAAGAGACAGGCAAACTGATTAACGATTTACCGTGCTTCCAATAATATTAAAATATTTGCAAGATTTCACAGCATTCGGTTTTTGAAATTCCAAATTAAATTGTAAAATATGTATTATGCACATATAAAATTTTACAACAATATGTCTTGTATTTTGGGAGATTATCTGTCTACTAAAAATCCGGACAGTCGGTAGATAGACAGGCAGATAGACAGACAGACAGACGGAAAGGGGAGACGCTTAGGTTTAGAAGGTAAAATTATGGTGGCAGTACTATAGAAAACCTATTCTAACTCCAATACGTCCCTTGTTCTCTTCTACAGTTGCAGCCCTGGTTGCAGCCATTTGATAGTAACTATTTGACTATTTGACAGTTATTTAAATAGCTGCAATGCCAAGATTATTAAATTGAGATCAATTTCGTGAACGAGACGACTTTTTTCGATCATATAGTACTAGGCAGAAAGGGGTAGACTTCATACATTTACCAACACTACTTACATCTTTAAAATTCAAGCGGTAGCAGATTTTTAATAAACTTTTTACCATTGTAGAATTTAAATTTAGAGTTGTGAATGTGTACAGACCTAAATTGGAATAGTAGTGAGAAGTTTGTAACGCTTTTTTTCCTGTTTTTAATTTGTTAATATACAGCTATAGGGCTTCCATTAAGGTTTGATATGTGGAAGGCCATATATTTTGTTTATGAGTTGGTACTCTTGGCAGATTGTCAAGGTCAATTTGCAATTAGGCTCGATATATAAAACTGTGTTTGTCCCCTGGGGACAGTAAGATTTATTGTGATTTTATTCGAATTTTGGTTGTTTTCATTGTTGTTGATTTAAATAATTTGGCTACGAATGTTTTCTAGATGACATTTGATGTATTAGAATTGTAGGTTACGCGGTGCGCAGTGATGCGTAGAAAGTACCAACGGATTTTAATAATCCACGAACTACTAGATATCAAATTTTAATAAAAGTCCTGTATAAAAATAATAAAAACAACATGCTATATAGTTTGCTTTTGTTCTTGGCCAACCACAGTCAGTTCTAGAATCAACTTTGTGTAGGTATTAATAGAAACAAGTGTATATAAAAGTGATTTTTTTTTTAATATCTAAAACCTCCTTAAAAGTCACCAGAAATTTCTTTATTCCGTAGTTTTTTAATACACTATTAAAAATACTTTTTCCAATTTCTACTAATAAAATGCTCATTTTGTATGTCAAATCTCGCTATTAAAACAATAGTTTAATCGAAAGGATGAATAAAATGTTTGTAGCAACACTTTATTCACACTGTCATTGACAACACGAATAAAGTAAAAAAAATAAAAATTCCCACTACCACTGAAATTTACGTTGCTATGGATGTGTGGATATTCAACTAAAATTTGCAACGCTTGATAGTCTACCTCCTGGAAAACAATCCTAATGAAAGTCCAGGAGCATCGTTTGAATTTGACCGTGACGAAAGTACAGGCAGCTTAGGCAATTTACCTTCTTCAAATGTTCATTATATTAGTAATAGTACAATTAATATTATGTATATGGATTACCTAATCAATAAATTTTTTGAAAAGTTTTGCGAAATTGGAAAAAATCTTGTATGATACACGTGAATAAACGAATTTTATCCACTAAAAAACATTATCACACTCAGCTTCGCCTCGTGTGCTAAACTGCTTTTTCGTTGGATAAAATTCACTTTTATTCACTTATACCATAAATAGCTATTCTGTTTCCAAAAGTGTTTATTGGAAGCCTTCAATAAACTGTTCAGGGTTACACTTATTAGCTATGATTTACAACAGTAGAGTTGCTTGACGAAAGAAAGAAGGGTTTTGAAATTGAGGATAAGTTCAAGGCTGTAAATTCCCCTACCGCAATTGTAAGCAGTTTATTAAGAGCTGCCAATTAACACTTTTGAAAAGAGAAAGATAATATTCACTGATTCTTGGTCTCTACTATACTACATTGTAATATCATCAAAATATTTAAACTGAGAGAAGTTATGATACGCCTGACGTGTCTGCAACATGTTCATTGCAGTGTAAATTTCTATTAATCTTAGAAGTCTACAACGAAAACAAATTTTTTGATCGTCTACAATGTAACCTTGTCATTACGAACAAAATATTCGTATTAGAGATTTGACACATTCTGGTTTAATTATTGGTTTATACAAGGTGATAATAAATGATTTACATCTAGAGTGCTGACGCGACACATTGGTAAATAAATTTCATAGCCCATTAGAGTTGGCTCCAGAAAAAACGGGAATGGAATTTTTGTACAATGTAAAGTGTATTTACATGTCTCTTACTTGTCAATTTGACATTTCTGTTAAATATTTGTCAGTTTTGTCAATATTTTGACACAAAATTTTTGCAATGTCATGATTGTTCTAACCTATTTCAAAATAATTTCCTTTAAACTAGAAAAATTCACACACTAATCTGTCATACTATACTAACTTTGACAGTTCCTGTTTTTTCTGGAGCCCAATGTACGTCATGTATTAACATTATTATTAACGACCCGTAGACAGTAAGAAAATATTACTTACCGTAAAAAGTACTATTTCTCAAAAAGCATATTTTACTTTTAAGTAATTTTTATTTATACAAGTCTTAAAATTTCAATTAGACACGTCTCTTTTCTTGTTTTATTTGGCACCATGGCTGAAGTTCCTCTAGAAAAATGTCCAGTGTATCCTGAAGGATCCTCTAAGTTCAGAAATCTCGCTAATTATAATATTGTGATAATCTTTTTCAAGTTAACATAACTTTCAAATATTTTTTTTTATTCAATACAGAATCAAACCACCTTTTTCTTATTACTTTTTCTCTTTATGTTTTTATTATTAGTGTCCATACAGGAAAAAATTATATGCATTTTTTAAGATAAACGACAAATATGCTTCCGTTTAGGTTTCATTGTTTTTTATTTTATTAATCTCGTGGTATAAAAATTTAGGAATAGAATAATTTTTTAATATATCTCAGAAGCCATTGAAGAAAATACGTCTTTCGTTAAGTATGTTTGTTCAAATATTTCATTAGGAATTGTCGCAAGTATTTAAATATTTCGAAACTGCAAAAATTACACTTGCGGATCTCGGTATACCTAATGTGCTGTTTATATCAACTCTCGTTATCTCTATATTGTAAGATCTGGAGTTCCCGGTGGCTATAATTTGCATTACAAAGGACTCAATCCGAATACTCGTGATGCATATTTATACCGCCGCGCCGCAGTCGGAACCGTTTTCCCTGTTTTAAATTTTTATTAACTTCACGCTACTTTCACTTGTTGTGATTGCCACCCACGACACAGTTTTTCTCCAATGTAAACAACTAACGCTACTTATAATACGGGCGTGTCACGCTGCTTGCATAACCGCCCGGCGTTTGACAGCTTCGAGCGCCATCTGGAGCGAATTCTCTTCAGTCTGTCGTGAGAATTCGTAGTGAGTGGGTGCATGTTGTTGGAGCCGGATTTGAGTGGATTATTACTTAACTTTAAGGTAATTTAGTAATAATCGCTTCATTAACGCGTCCGCAAAGTCATTACGGTTGTATTATGTGCGAAAACAAACCGCCTTTCATTTACCCGAACCCCGATTAACACCTTTCCAACTTCTTGTAAATGAATCACTCCGGTGAGTCAAAACGAGAAAGGCAAGAAGAAAAACGTAAAAAAGGGGTTGTTCCACTTCATGTTTATTGTTCACATACACCGTATCGATGCGTCGATGTTTCATTCCCGATAAAACAATCGCCCATCGACTGGGCCGTCCGTCGGCCCTTTTGTTATAATTTATTGATTTTAACAGTGTTATCAATGTTGTTGGGGCTTTTGCACGCACGCAAATCCATAAAATTAAATTGTTGCATACGAATTTTACAGCTTTTGCGTTTGCCGAAGGCGGCTGGGGCAATTGACAGTTCTGACATGGACCCACTTGATTACACAGTGGAGCAATCAAGGGTTTACAGGGCCGTACTTTAGCACACCCTCGCTTAATGTCCTACATTTGCATCGAAAGGGCCATAAATGTTCACAGGGTCGGACTTTTAATCCCCCGGAAACGGGCGGCTAAGAGCGTTTAATCATTTTTATTTATAAATATCGGATAATGGAGCTGCACCTCTCAAGGTGTCTCATTGGGTTTTTTAATAATTCATTCTAACGACATAATAACGTCATGAGTTTATTCTTAATGCATTTTTAACACGAAGGAGATTGGCGGCTCGTTTGACCTGATTAACGTGTTTTCGAAGAAGGATTTTTTTGTTTTGGTTTTGGTGGAAGCTTGTTTGTACTGTTGGATAGTGGAGTAGTAGAGGAAATGATAAATGGGGGACTTGACGATGGTCACTAATTAAGTAGTTGGGGCGGATAGGGATGCCGGTTAAGAAAACGGGCATGTTATGAGGCCTTCTAACATCTGTATAAACTGTAATAGGAAGGAAGTTGCTTATAAGAATAAACAAGAGATTAAGTTTCCCTTAAAATGTAATGTAGTTCGTAATCCTTACGGCAAGATTTAAAAACATGTCTTTTAAAAGTTTTTCTTATAAACTTTTTCAATTATCTGGCAGGGAGCAGTTTGTATAAAAGAAGACAACATGATAAAACTTTTTTTCAAAATCAATAAAACTGACTGTAATTTTTAATTTTATCAAACGAACTTTCACCTGAAGCCACGTATTGTTTAGGTAGGACACAATATTATTATTAATATTAATATTATTATTATGGTACTATGCAAAGTTTTGAGGTGACGTCATTAAACTGTTGGTGGGGATGATTAAACGAATTGCAGTTAGCGATAGTTTCGGAGATTATCTGTCTAATAAAAATCAACCCACACGACAGACAGACTGACGGAAATGGGAGACGTACTTTTTCGTGCTCTAGGGGTCATTACACTTTGCGATAACATGAAATATTTCTTGGGTTGTGCTCGGGATGTAAGAATAATAATATGGCAACATTTAAAAAAAAATCAAAAAATACATGTTAGGCTTATACGAAGAAACCTTCCTGTACTTTCCCGTAATGTTGTATTTTGTCTTTGCCTTACAGGAGTAAGAGTATTTTTGTCGTTGATTTATATCGGCATTGTCGTATTTACCGTTCTAAAAATAAACAAAACTTCGTAATAAATACACTTTTCACACATTCTTATTTATCCTGATTTACGCACGAGATAAAGACCGTTTAACAATGAGAGATAGTGACAATTAATTCAGGTGTCCAGTGTAAATAGCACCGAATCACGCATAGGGTTTTTTGTTTTTGTTATTTTGTTGTTTTGATAATTTTTTCATTTGGAGATTATGTTTATCATCGTCTGTCAGAAAACTTAACGAAGATATTGGTTGAGGTTTATTTCGATAGAACTTCTCTCGATCCTCAAGTCCAACAAATCCTGCTTCTTAATAAAAATTATAAAATTAGATTTTGCATTGTTTGTTTGTTTGATAACACCGTCGCAAAGTGGAGGCGCAAATTGCAAAGGATTGTGCAAATTGCACAAGTACGACAATTTAAAATATATTTAAAGCAAATAACGAACGAGAAAAATGGCCTCTCAGCAATAATAACAAGCTATAACTTCAAGTGTTTGTTTATCCATCGGAAGAATGTCACGCAGAAATTTGTTTGATTTGAATGAGTTTGTCGCCTCAAAACAGAGGACCAATATTATTAATTAAGTCACAGTCGAATAGAATGTTATGAATACTATTATGTATTATAATTCTTATTAAATAAAGACGTGCGTATTCTCACCTTTTCAGGAAACTGGGGTGAATATTTTTGGGTGAATTCATTCATAATTAGGTTGTTCTAAAGAACAATATTTAGATTCATGAGAATTCATTTAAATTTGACTTTAATTCAGTGAACCAAATTTTGTCGATGTAACAATACTGTTCTCAGAATTTTTAGATTATATAAAAATGAAAAAGGAACCATAAATTAAAACACGTACCAGGTTCAAATGTTTTAAATAAAGATAGTAGATCGCATAAAATAAAATATCTACAAAATATCGGTGCATTGACACAAAAATAAATAATAAGTAGGTCATAAATCTACCGCAGCTATTGCCCTCTTATCATTTGTCTTCGGAATATGTCCCTGCGTTGGCGAAGTCAGATCAACCAGTAACAAATATTTTATACAGAAATGATTCATTCATAGACCAACGTAATTATGCATTCTAAAATGTTGCATAAAAATAAATTGTGGATAGTCACTTTTGACATTTGCTGTCACTATTCAAAAGATAATATATTGCATTGCCACTTTTCAGGTAACTAACATTATTCTTGTTTCAAAACGCTGCTTTCTGTATTCGCCAAAGTGTGCCAACTTAATTTGAAATTTAGGTAAATTACTTAACCAAAGTTGGCGCTGTTGTTCGTCAAGTTTATTCAATATTCGCACACTGTGATTAAACTATCATCGATAATACAAAACTTCATGTGATACTAATAAACGTTGTTGACGAAAAAAATTGTGTGTTGTCAACAATGCGTTAATTCTAGCCATTCTGTTTGGGTCAGGTGTTACTAACATAAAAAATGTAATGTAAAGTTCGACGAAAGATGTAGTACGTTTACGAGTTTGACTTCATAAGCATTTTGCGGCAGTATTGAAATAATTCGTAAATATTACCGCAAGTTGTGTAACAATTAAACCGTAACCGCACTAAAGCTTTCGACGAACTCTACATTGTGCGGTGAAAGAATGCGATTAAAATAATCTTTGTTGAGATTTAAACTTACTTTCGGTATAGAACGACATATCTTGACTGTAGGCCTGGTTAGCAGAATAATTCGTCCAGGTTTTGTACGATAACGTTGAAGAACGAAATCGACAATTAGGATTACGTAAGGTTAATTTAAGACTCTATTTGTGTTCTAAACAATTGCTTTAAAGCCATTCATTATGAAGTTTGTAGGTACATTAAAAATTATTTTAGAGTAATTGTTTACTCTAACAGAGTTTATGTTCTTCATGTTCCAAGTCTTTTACAAAATATTTTTTTTATGTACGGAGTATCTAACAATGTTTCAGCGTTCTTCTATCTATTACAATATTGCCACTGAGGAGAGGTTCAGTACTCAGAGTTAATGATGGAAGTAGATAAAGAGTTTGGCACCGATTTGTGTTGATTCTTCTCTTCAAATTTATGGTGTTTAAAAAGTTTTTAAACTGAAAAGTCGTTACGCTATTAATTATCCAAAACTTTTAATGGTTAAAAATCGAAAAAAGTAAGTGGTATTTTTTATAAAAAAAAATGGTCTGCATTGTACTTCAGGGGCGAGGGAAGTTCTGTCGAAATAACCTACGACGAATATTTTTGGGTCCTTTTTCGTGATTTTCAACCATTCTTTTGTGTGCCCAATGTTTGAGAGTCTATAGATCTTAACGTATTTTTAGCGTGTCAAAAATTTGTAAGTTTTCAGAGGGCTTTTGAGGTAATTTTGTTTCATTGTGGGTAATTTTTAACTATTTTTTGTGCGCCCAATTTTGGTGATCTATAGATCTTTGCGATGCCTAAAAATTCCGGTTTTTGAAAGATTTTGGGTTCTTTCTTGGTCGTTCTATGTTCTTTCGGAGTTTATCAACGATTAGTGATCATTCTTTCAGATTGACTATTTTCTGATCGGTTGTAATTCGGTTGGTTATTTCCTGTTTGTCTGAAATCTGGTTGAGTACTTCTATAATCAGATTCTCTATAATTTGGTCGTCTGCGATCTGATTTTCTGCCATTTGATTCTTGATTGCTTGATGGTCTGAGTACGATTCATCTGTGCTCACTTGATGTGTGATTTGGGCTTTAATTATGGTCATTCCGTTATCGTTTATAATTTTTTGTTTGCAAAAACTGTTCATAAAAATTTGTCTTTCTTTTCGGTCGGTTGCATCTTCACATATGTTGATTGTTCTTGGTGTTTCGTTATTTTCGTCGTGAGTTTACTGATGGTTCGTTCAAATTGACTGTTTTCTGATGGGTTGTAATTCGGTCGGTTATTTCCTGTTTGTATGAAATCTGGTTGAGTACTTTTGTAATCTGATTGTCTATAATCTGGTTGTCTGCGATCTGATTTTCTGCAATTTGATTCTTGATTACTTGATGGTCTAAGTACGATTGATCTGTGCTCACTTGATGTGTGATTTGCGCTTTAATTATTGTCATTCCGTTATCGTTTATAATTTTTTGTTTGCAAAAACTGTGGTCATAAAAATTTGTCTTTCTTTTCGGTGGGTTGCATCTTCACAGATGTTGATTGTTCTTGGTGTTTCGTTATTTTCTCGTCGTGAGTTTACTGATGGTTCTTTCAAATTGACTGTTTTCTGATGGGTTGTAATTCGGTCGGTTATTTCCTGTTTGTATGAAATCTGGTTGAGTACTTCTGTAATCTGATTGTCTATAATCTGGTCGTCTGCGATCTGATTTTCTGCAATTTGATTCTTGATTACTTGATGTCTAAGTACGATTGATCTGTGCTCACTTGATGTGTGATTTGGGCTTTAATTATTGTCATTCCGTTATCGTTTATAATTTTTTGTTTTGCAAAAACTGTGGTCATAAAAATTTGTCTTTCTTTTCGGTCGGTTGCATCTTCACAGATGTTGATTGTTCTTGGAGTTTCGTTATTTTCATGCCGTGAGGTCACTGATGGTTCTTTCAAATTCACTGTTTTCTGATGGGTTGTAATTCGGTCGGTTATTTCCTGTTTGTATGAAATCTGGTTGAGTACTTCTGTAATCTGATTGTCTATACTCTGGTTGTCTGCGATCTGATTTTCTGCAATCTGATTTTTGATTACTTGATGATCTAAGTACGATTGATCTGTGCTCATTTGATGTGTGATTTGGGCTTTAATTATTGTCATTCCGTTATCGTTTATAATTTTTTGTTTGCAAAAACTGTGGTCATAAAAAATTTGTCTCTCTTTTCGGTCGGTTGCATCTTCACAGATGTTGATTGTTCTCGGTGTTTCGTTATTTTCTCGTCGTGAGTTTACTGATGGTTCTTTCAAATTGACTGTTTTCTGATGGGTTGTAATTCGATCGGTTATTTCCTGTTTGTATGAAATCTGGTTGAGTACTTCTGTAATCTGATTGCCTATAATCTGCTTGTCTGCGATCTGATTTTCTGCAATCTGATTCTTGATTGCTTGATGGTCGAAGTACGATTGATCTGTGCTCACTTGATGTGTGATTTGGGCTTTAATTATTGTCATTCCGTTATCGTTTATAATTTTTTGTTTGCAAAAACTGTGGTCATAAAAATTTGTCTTTCTTTTCGGTCGGTTGCATCTTCACCGATGTTGATTGTTCTTGGTGTTTCGTTATTTTCTCGTCGTGAGTTTACTGATGGTTTTTTCAAATTGACTGTTTTCTGATGGGTTGTAATTCGGTCGGTTATTTCCTGTTTGTATGAAATCTGGTTGAGTACTTCTGTAATCTGATTGTCTATAATCTGGTCGTCTGCGATTCGATTTTCTGCAATTTGATTCTTGATTACTTGATGGTCTAAGTACGATTGATCTGTGCTCACTTGATGTCTGATTTGGGCTTTAATTATTGTCATTTCGTTATCGTTGATAATTTTTTGTTTGCAAAAACTGTGGTCATAAAAATTTGTCTTTCTTTTCGGGCGGTTGCATCTTCACAGATGTTGATTGTTCTTGGTGTTTCGTTATTTTCTCGTTGTGAGTTTACTGATGGTTCTTTCAAATTGACTGTTTTCTGATGGGTTGTAATTCGGTCGGTTATTTCCTGTTTGTATGAAATCTGGTTGAGTACTTCTGTAATCTGGTTGTCTATAATCTGGTCGTCTGCGATCTGATTTTCTGCAATCTGATTCTTGATTACTTGATGATCTAAGTACGATTGATCTGTGCTCATTTGATGTGTGATTTGGGCTTTAATTATTGTCATTCCGTTAACGTTTATAATTTTTTGTTTGCAAAAACTGTGGTCATAAAAAATTTGTCTTTCTTTTCGGTCGGTTGCATCTTCACAGATGTTGATTGTTCTCGGTGTTTCGTTATTTTCTCGTCGTGAGTTTACTGATGGTTCTTTCAAATTGACTGTTTTCTGATGGGTTGTAATTCGATCGGTTATTTCCTGTTTGTATGAAATCTGGTTGAGTACTTCTGTAATCTGATTGCCTATAATCTGCTTGTCTGCGATCTGATTTTCTGCAATCTGATTCTTGATTGCTTGATGGTCGAAGTACGATTGATCTGTGCTCACTTGATGTGTGATTTGGGCTTTAATTATTGTCATTCCGTTTTCGTTTATAATTTTTTGTTTGCAAAAACTGTGGTCATAAAAATTTGTCTTTCTTTTCGGTCGGTTGCATCTTCACCGATGTTGATTGTTCTTGGTGTTTCGTTATTTTCTCGTCGTGAGTTTACTGATGGTTTTTTCAAATTGACTGTTTTCTGATGGGTTGTAATTCGGTCGGTTATTTCCTGTTTGTATGAAATCTGGTTGAGTACTTCTGTAATCTGATTGTCTATAATCTGGTCGTCTGCGATTCGATTTTCTGCAATTTGATTCTTGATTACTTGATGGTCTAAGTACGATTGATCTGTGCTCACTTGATGTCTGATTTGGGCTTTAATTATTGTCATTTCGTTATCGTTGATAATTTTTTGTTTGCAAAAACTGTGGTCATAAAAATTTGTCTTTCTTTTCGGGCGGTTGCATCTTCACAGATGTTGATTGTTCTTGGTGTTTCGTTATTTTCTCGTTGTGAGTTTACTGATGGTTCTTTCAAATTGACTGTTTTCTGATGGGTTGTAATTCGGTCGGTTATTTCCTGTTTGTATGAAATCTGGTTGAGTACTTCTGTAATCTGGTTGTCTATAATCTGGTCGTCTGCGATCTGATTTTCTGCAATCTGATTCTTGATTACTTGATGATCTAAGTACGATTGATCTGTGCTCATTTGATGTGTGATTTGGGCTTTAATTATTGTCATTCCGTTAACGTTTATAATTTTTTGTTTGCAAAAACTGTGGTCATAAAAAATTTGTCTTTCTTTTCGGTCGGTTGCATCTTCACAGATGTTGATTGTTCTCGGTGTTTCGTTATTTTCTCGTCGTGAGTTTACTGATGGTTCTTTCAAATTGACTGTTTTCTGATGGGTTGTAATTCGATCGGTTATTTCCTGTTTGTATGAAATCTGGTTGAGTACTTCTGTAATCTGATTGTCTATAATCTGGTTGTCTGCGATCTGATTTTCTGCAATTTGATTCTTGATTACTTGATGGTCTAAGTACGATTGATCTGTGCTCACTTGATGTGTGATTTAGGCTTTAATTATTGTCACTCCGTTATCGTTTATAATTTTTTGTTTGCAAAAACTGTGGTCATAAAAATTTGTCTTTCTTTTCGGTCGGTTGCATCTTCACAGATGTTGATTGTTCTTGGTGTATCGTTATTTTCTCGTCGTGAGTTTACTGATGGTTCTTTCAAATTGACTGTTTTCTGATGGGTTGTAATTCGGTCGGTTATTTCCTGTTCGTATGAAATCTGGTTGAGTACTTCTGTAATCTGATTGTCTATAATCTGGTTGTCTGCGATCTGATTTTCTGCAATCTGATTCTTGATTACTTGATGGTCTAAGTACGATTGATCTGTGCTCACTTGATGTGTGATTTGGGCTTTAAATATTGTCATTCCGTTATCGTTTATAATTTTTTGTTTGCAAAAACTGTGGCCATAAAAATTTGTCTTTCTTTTCGGTCGTTTGCATCTTCACAGATGTTGGTTGTTCTTGGTGTTTCGTTATTTTCATGCCGTGAGGTCACTGATGGTTCTTTCAAATTGACTGTTTTCTGATGGGTTGTAATTCGGTCGGTTATTTCCTGTTTGTATGAAATCTGGTTGAGTACTTTTGTAATTTGATTGTCTATAATCTGGTTGTCTGCGATCTGATTTTCTGCAATTTGATTCTTGATTACTTTATGGTCTAAGTACGATTGATCTGTGCTCACTTGATGTGTGATTTGGGCTTTAATTATTGTCATTCCGTTATCGTTTATAGTTTTTTGTTTGCAAAAACTGTGGTCATAAAAATTTGTCTTTCTTTTCGGTCGGTTGCATCTTCACAGATGTTGATTGTTCTTGGTGTTTCGTTATTTTCTCGTCGTGAGTTTACTGATGGTTCTTTCAAATTGACTGTTTTCTGATGGGTTGTAATTCGGTCGGTTATTTCCTGTTTGTATGAAATCTGGTTGAGTACTTCTGTAATCTGATTTTCTATAATCTGGTCGTCTGCGATCTGATTTTCTGCAATTTGATTCTTGATTACTTGATGGTCTAAGTACGATTGATCTGTGCTCACTTGATGTGTGATTTGGGCTTTAATTATTGTCATTCCGTCATCGTTTATAATTTTTTGTTTGCAAAAACTGTGGTCATCAAAATTTGTCTTTCTTTTCGGTCGGTTGCATCTTCACAGATGTTGGTTGTTCTTGGTGTTTCGTTATTTTCATGCCGTGAGGTCACTGATGGTTCTTTCAAATTGACTGTATTCTGATGGGTTGTAATTCGGTCGGTTATTTCCTGTTTGTATGAAATCTGGTTGAGTACTTCTGTAATCTGATTGTCTATAATCTGGTTGTCTGCGATCTGATTTTCTGCAATTTGATTCTTGATTACTTGATGGTCTAAGTACGATTGATCTGTGCTCACTTGATGTGTGATTTGAGCTTTAATTATTGTCATTCTGTTATCTTTTATAATTTTTGGTTTTGACGAAGGGTTTGCAAAAATTGTGGTTATAAAAATTTGTTTTTCTTTTCGGTCGATTGCATCTTCACAGATGTTGATTGTTCTTGGTGTTTCGTTATTTTCTCGACATTACATTTATAGTAATGACATAATGAATAAACGACAGGATGAAGTTGACTACTAGACCTATTGTCTTAACTCTCCTATCTGGGATCAGCAGTAATCTATAATAGCTGCTGATGTATTAGACAATTGGTATGGATTTTGAAATTATTTTTAGTTGCATTTATTATATTATTATTGGTCTGTTAGACATTATTATTTTGGTCAGATCTACCACTGATCCGGAAAATTGACCGGCATTCAGGCAAGAATTATATCATTACAAACACAAAGACCAAGTAATGATACCTACACATTGTTGTGATCTTTTACATAGAACTACCACTAATACAAAGTTTGTTAACAATCAATCCAGTAGTTTCATTACGTGTCTAATAAAAATCTACAGACGCCAGACAAACAGAGAGATAGAAACGGGAAACTATTTTTTTTTTCACTAGCAGCCATGACGCATGCAAATGTCGACTCATTTAGAGGTAGCAAATTCAATTTTTGCGACCACCGGTTCAAAAAGAAAAATTGAGGTTATGTACGCAATGTTTGATATGATTATTTCTTAAGAAATGAACAAATGTGTGCTACAAACATTACTTGAGTATACGCATGCTAGTTGGTAGACGGTAGAAGATAAAATGATTAATTCAGCGACAAGTATAAACGGTTTTCTTTGTGTTGAAGATTTAGATTAAGTTTGATTAGAAATCAAAACAAAATCATGTTGCGTCAAAAAATTGAACGTTTATTTTTTCAATTTATTGTCTTATGGTTTCTGCTAGTGAAAAAAATAGTATATTAACCACGATTGCAAAGCCACTTCTAGACCTCGCGCTTCAGAGCCCTCGACGCTGCGCGTCTCGGGTTCTAATTTGCGCTCGGTCTAGAATGCTTGGCTTTGCAACGTTGGCTAATAATATACTCTTTTCGTACTCTAGGGGTCATGAAATAGTTTTAATTGTTTCAACGATTCTCGATTTTTGATCTGTTGACGAAAACAACGGTTTTGTTTCCTTTTGAAAGAATGTGTGTTTTTTTTTTTGTAATAAAATTTACTTTCGCTGTCTTGTCTTCATATTTTAGGATTTTCTTATTTGGATGTCATGAAGTTTCTGGTACACGAAATTTAGACTTCTAACATTTATTTCAGTGAAAACTTGAGAGATTCGAAAAATGGAAATATTTTTGCGTGAATTCATTCTATAATTAGATGTATTCCAAAGTATACTAAAGAACAATTTTTAAATTCTCGATAATTCACTTAAGTCTGACAGTAATCCATGAGTGAACCAAATTTTGTCAATGTAATAATACTATTTTTTGGGTTATTAGATTATATAAAAATGAAAAAAGGAACCATAAATTAAAAACCTATCAGCTTCAAACGTTTTAAATAAAGATAGTAGATAGCATAAAATATCTACAAAATATCGGTGCATTGTCACAAAATAAATAAGTAGGTCATAAATATACCGCACTATCGCCCTCTTATCATTTGCCTTCGGAATCTGTCACTGCGTTGGCGAAGTGGAATCAACCAGTAATAAATATTTTATACAATAACGATTCAGTCATAGACCAACGTAATTCTGCATTCTAAAATGTTGCATAAAAATAAATTGTGGACAGTTACTTCTAACATTTGCTGTCACTATACAGAAGATAATATATTGCATTGCAACTTTTCAGTTTCCCAAGGTAACTAACATTATTCTTGTTTCAAAACGCTACTTTCTGTATTCGCCGACTTAATTTGATATTTAGGTAAATTATTTAACCAAAGTTGGTGCTGTTGTCATAATATTTTACGAAAACTGGTTATTTATCAATTCAAGTCTTGCTGATGTGCTGTTAACAATGCGTTAATTCTAAACATTATAATTGGGTCAGGTGTTATTAATATAAGAAATGTTATGTAAAGTTCGTCGAAAGATATAGTGGGTGTATCACTTTGACTCAAGCATTTTGCGGGAGTATTGAAATATTTTTTTTGTTGCTCGTACCAGGCAAGGGGATTGACCGCAGCCCACTGTGACAAACTCGTAAATATTACCGCAAGTTTTGTAACAATTAAACCGCAAACGCACTAAAGCTTTCGACGGACTCTACATAATATACAATTTGATTGTATATGTATTATGCCAATCAGTAGAATAATTCGTCTAGGTTTTGTACGATAATGTTGAAGTACGAAATCGAGGTGCGACAAGTAGTATTACGTAAGGTTAATTTAAGACTCTTTGTGTTCTAAACAATTGCTTTAAAGCCATTCATTATGAACTCTAGGTAGCTACATTAAAAATTGTTTTAGAATAATTGTTTATTTTAACAGAGTTTATGTTCCTCATGTTCCAAGCCTTTTGCAAAATAGGAGTATATTTTTTTTATACCGTGTGTCTGGAAAATCGCGCATTAACTCTTCAGTACGTTATGTACGAGGGTTTCGGTAAAATTTCTTTATAATATAGATTACGAAAAAAACATTTAATATGATACATATTTATAAATTATAAACAAAAACAAAACCAACAAAAGAAAAATCGTAATATTTCCAAATTTTGACCATTTTTTGTCATCATTACTTGCTAAGATAAAACTGATTTTTGCAATGACATACCCTCTAAGAAAAGAGAGAGTGGGTGGGCGGGGCTAGTATCTACCAAGATAAGACTGATTTTGGCAAATGAGATACCCTCTAAGAGAAGAAAGGGCGGGTGGGCGAGGCTAGTACCTGCTAAGATAAAACTGATTTTGCCAAATGACATACCCTTTAAGAAAAGAGAGGGTGGGTGGGTGGGGCTAGAACCTGCTAAGACAAGACTGATTTGTTGATTGTTAAGAGCGTAGCGGAGAGTTTAATCTTCCATTTTCCAGACACCCGGTGTATAGAGTATCTAACAATGTTTCAGTCTTCTTTGTTAAATAATTTATAGGTGTTTTGACTTTTAGTAGTGTATTGCATAACTCACAAGTTAGAAGTCCGAGAAATCTATTACAATATTGCCACAGAGGTTTAGTACTCAAACTTAATGACTGAAGTAGATAAAGAGTTTGGCACCGATTTATGGCGTCTTAAAAGTTTTTAAACTGAAAACTCGGTATGCTATTAATTAAGCAAAATGTTTAACGGTTAAAAATCTAAAACAGTGGTATTTTTTATAAAAAAAAATGCAATTGTAATTGCACTGTAAGGGGCGAGGGAAGTTCTGTTGAAATAACCTTCGACGAATTTTTTTGGGTAGTTTTTGGTGATTTTCAACCATTCGTTTGTGTGCCCAATTCGTGGTAGTCTATAGATCTTGAGGTACTTTTAGAGTGTCTAAAAATTGTAGTATTTTAGGAGATTGTGAGGCTTCTTTTTGGGATTTTTTTGAGTGATTTTTGCATGCTCTGGTCTAGAAATGATAGGCTATTTTGGGGTGTTTAAAAAAACATGGTATTTTATAAGCTTTTTATTTTTTTATTTATTTTATAAGAGGGCTTTTGAGGTATTTTTTTTATTTGAGGCGATTTTTAACAATTTTTTAGAGTGCCAAATGCCTTGGCCCAGAAGTAATAAACCATGTTGGTCTGTATAAAAATCATGGTTTTTTGGAGGATTTTAGGGTGCTGTTGAGGTAATTTTGCTGCATTGTGGGTGATGAATTTTGGTGATCTATAGATGTTTGCGGTGCTTAAAAGTTACTGTTTTTGAAAGATTTTGGGCTCTTTCTTGGTAGTTTCATGTTCTTTTTGGACTATTTTTCAATGATTTTTTGCATACGAAGCAAACCCTGGTCCAGAAGTAACATTTTATGTATTACTACTTATACAAGATGTCTCAAAAAATTAATGAATGAGGTTTTATTGTCCATTCAATGTTCCTGAAAATTTCAGGATACAGTACTGTTATTAATGGTATTACACTGCAATTTTTATATGGAGAAATTGACTACAAATATATACATACGATGATTTTTAGCTCCTAGGGGTCATCGTTAAAAAATTAAATTCTCAAAGTTAAATTTTGTAAGTTTTCGAAGCTCAAATTTTCAGGAAAATGAGATGGGCAATAAAAATGTCGCCTTATTAATTTTTTTTTAATTACCTTGTATAAGCAATGATAAACCTCAAGTATAGATTGCTAATATTGTGCAAATTTTAGATTCATTCGGTAGAATGTTGAGATGACGTCATCAACTTTCAGTATTTAGGACCAGATAAACGGATAGGCAATCCACCACAACCCAAGATGTATATTCTACGAGACGACCTACGTAATTTGGTGTAAAAACCATAGCGAATTCATAAACCACAAGTACAAGAATATGTTGTTTTGTAAAATTTAAATAGCCTTTACCATACAAAACTTTGAGGTGAGGTTATCAAATTGTCGGTGGGGATTGTGAGACAAATTTTGGTTTTCGTTTTACCGTCTACATTATGCTTAAATGTTAAATTTGAAAATTTCACTTACCAACACTACAGTGTTATGCAAATACGGCTCTAATCCCTAAGAACTGCATTGTTTTTCCGAAACTGTTCGTTGACGAAGTTTGAAGTTTTTCTCTTGACACAGTTTCTTGTATTTATTCAAGACGAATTCGTGCTCATTTTAGATTTCCTTCAAGTAGCGATATCAATAACATTAACTATTTCCAGGTGTTTGGAAACCTAATAAAATTCGTGTTAATTAGCGAAGCAAAATAAACTTACTTATGTATGTTTGTCTTCGCAGCCAACTCCATCTTCTCTCTTTTCCCCACATACGCCCGATTTTCCCATTCAAATTATTATGCAAAGTAACACTCCGGAGTATTCAAATGCTTCGTTTCCACACTCGTTCCCACGATTTTAATGGCAGCGATGATTCGATTTAGTCGAAAATGGTGCACTCGTTATCTCAAATAGTGCGATATATCGAGTTTAGAAAGGTTCAAAATAGTCGTTTAAGTAACGAAAACTGCTCGGTTGGTGGTTGTTGGGTTTTCTCTTTCGCACCTAATCCGTCTAGTAGAGCCGGATTAGGATCAGAAATGTCGGACGTTCCCATGGAATAATCCCATTAGTTTCGTTTTGTTTGAGGGCTGAGACGGGTAAAACTGATTATTCAGTCCATGTGGGATTGTATTCGGGAAAAACACGGAATCATTTCAATTTTTAATCTTTTCCGAGGATAACTGTTCTCGGGAGACGTTTTTTACGTTTGATAAACGTAATTTAATTTTTCGGCGTATTACTTGCCATGAATAATGGAAGCGACGGAATTTGTTTGGGTTTTTGATTGTCTCTGATGTTCGTGCTGAAAGGGCACAGTTCGTGCAAAATTAAGCCAAGTATTCTGTCCTTCTGCGGGGGAAGATTGCAAAGGTGGAATTCGGAAGCTCGAAATTCTTATCTGCGAGTAAATGTAGTAGCATTTTCGAAAATGGTATTTTAAACTTTTGAGCTTGCATTCTGGGGAGTCATGAATGCGGCAAAGTAGTTTTAGCGTACTAGTGAGGTAAAGTAGGTGAAATGGATACTTCTCTTTTGCAATTTTTCCAGCAATTTGCGATGTTTGCTCTGTGTAAACAGTTTTAAAAAGCGAGCTTTTTATATCCGCTTTCATTTAAAATTCAGCAACGCCAGTTGCTTTCATAAAAAGTGATGACGAATCACAGCACCTGTAAATAAAAATTACACGAACAAAATCTTTTGTTTACGAAGTCGTTGCCGGTTAATTGACATCCTTTTGAGGTCACGTGGCAAAATGCTAACATAATGAAACACGTAATAAATTACACGTAACAAGACAGACAATTTTGTTATGATGAAAATTTCTTGCTAAATATTTAAACAATGTTACATATTCAGAGTGATTATTAATTGCGTAGCTTTAATACCAGCAACTTTGTTAAACGTTGCAGGGAAATTAAATCCCTCTCATAAATAGTTAAAATGGAGCTATTTGCATACTGTAACCCTTCGTTAATAATTAAAGTCTGCGTCGAAATAAACCTGGAAACACTAAAAATACGTTCAGGATAAATAAACAATAGAACGATTCGGGATTCGGATGTCAACATCCTGCAGAAAATCAGTTACCATGTTAATAATTTCGTTGATAATCCAAAGGAATCTCCACAACTTATCGGATTGAGTTTGTAAACGTTTCAATTACGAATGAACCTCTAGCTAGATTGATGAATCTAAATCAGGATGTGGTTAGCTCAAAGGAAAATGTATCCAGTGTTTCGATTGTGGACACAGAAGGTCAGTCGTTTGACCCATAAATAAACGTTGGCCTTTTGAAGCAACAGTTCTCAAGGTACGATCCATGAAAGTGCTCCAGGTGGTCGACGAGATGATCTAAATTTAAATTGGTTGCGTTACTGAGGGCCCCTAAAAGTCAAGGACGTGTCATGTATCCGAGAGGAAGGAAATGAAAGATCGTTATTACCAAAAACGTCCCGGGGAAAAATGAAAAAAGTTTAAGTGTTTGATTTATTCCAGGTTCGTATGTTCCAAGTCGAAATGAGATTTTACATACTTGAATATGTGAAAAGTTTCATTTATCATTTTCGGTTTGTTGATTGTGGAAACCGAAAATTCCTGCCGCATGTAGAGTATTGAACGCTAATGTTTGCCAAGTTTTCCCTTACGGAGCATAAAATTGGACTTGTTTGCGTAAGGTTGCTGACAACGTGTGACATGTAGGGGATTAAATTTTTGGGATATTGCCGGGTTTCGTTGATTTAGCTGTATTTAAATTTAATTGTGAGAGGATTTATGTTGAACTTTGATGTTAATGTGCGTTTTTGGAATTAATGGGTTTGTGATTAATGCTTCCGTGTAAATTGTAGACAGTGTAATGCTCTCGCTAGGCTGGTGAGGTGTGGGAATTGGATTGATGTTTATTTGGTTTGGGTAACTGAAACCATTGTTACTTCTGCTTTTACCGTCTGGTTTCACAACGTAATAAGGCAAATTTAACATAGTATAATGTACGTCACCACTAAATTTGAAATTTTAATTTTCGAATGTGTAATTAGAATCAATTAATAACTATAAAGAGACGATTCTCTATAGATTTTGTAGAAACCGCAGCCAACAGTCCAGACACAATAGTCGGACTTGCATAGTCTGAACATAATTAAAAAAACGAGTCCTTTTCACCCGAAAAAAGGGTTCGGCTGGGAAAAATGTGTGAAAGAGTAATCGCGCGTCAAGCACATTTCTTTATTGAATTACCACAGACTGAAAATTATGTAATTGAGACAATCCCGGTTTACGCTGTGTTAATAAGCGGCAATTAATTGTGCAGATTGCGCTGAAAATGTGGGCCCGCCATCAGTTTGTAAATGGAGCGAACGGATTAAATAATGAATGCATGAAAATGAGTAAGAGGTTTTCTTTGCAGTACATATGTCAGGAAACAAGATTTCTTTAGCAAACAGGAAACAGATGAGAGATTAACACAACTGGCCTTACAAGCAGAAAAGTGACTATGACTAACACAGACAAGTTAAAAAGCGTCATTTAAATCGTGAATGCGGTTAGTCAGCATCGGGAGATTTATTTTTTAAGAAATCAGGAATTTGTTCGTGGTATTTCATTTATAATATGGATGCGTTCTTTGAAAAACGTAGCTACTGGGTTATGATAAAAATGTCGCTAGTGTCGTCATTGTATAATAAACTTGATACAGGGTTAAATTACGAATAGAATACTACAGCTTCCACATTTGTCAACGACAAGATACTTTTCATGTATTAATTATTTAAACTGTTATTCACAGAAGCATACATCTGAATACAATCATCTTTAAATTTGTTCAGTTTTGTTCTCAAGATATGACATCATGTTTTTTTTTAATTTATTGCTTTACACTATTACTTGACATCATGTGTTTAAAAACACGGTTTATGAAACACAGCTTTTTATTTTTTTGGATCTAGTATATCTCTTATTTCGAAATCTTCTGTAGCGAATCATAAAGTTAAAATAGTTTGATATTTTTGTGCAAAAAAAAATCGGTATACAAATTAAAAAAAAAACGACTGGAGCCCCTGAGATTCTTTAAAATTGCTTGAAAATAAAACGATTGGGACCCCTGAGATTAAAAAAAAATATATTTTAAACTAAAACAATCGAGGCCACTGACATTTTTTAAATTATTTCAAAAATAAACCAGCAAGAGCCCGTGAAATTCTTGAAATCCTTTAAAAAATGAAACGACCGGGGCCTCTGAGATTTCTTATATTTTTTTAAAATGAAACGACTGAAGCCCTGAGATTCTTTATATTCTTTAAAAAATGGAACCACCGGAGTTCCTAAGATTCTGTATATCCTTTAAACAATGAAACAACTGGGACCCCTTAGATTCCTTATATATTTTAAATTCTTTAAAAAATGAAACAATCGGGGCCGTCAGATTCCTTACACTTTTCTCAAAATGAAACAACTGAGGCCTCGGAGATACTTCAAATCATTTCACATATGAAAGATCAGGAGCCCCTGAGATTCCTTAAAATTGTTTTAAAATAAAACAACCGGGGCCACTGAGATTCCTTAAATTAAGTTTAAAAAATAAACCACCACGAGCCCCTGAGATTCTTTAAAATTATTTCAAAATAAAAACCACTGAGGCCTTGAGTTTCTTTATATTCTTTAAAAAATGAAAAATTGGAGTCCCTGAGATTCTGTATATCCTTTAAAAAATGAAACACTTGGGGCCCTTGAGATACTTTAATTTATTTCACACATGAAACACGAGGAGCCTTTGAGATTCCTTAAAATTATTTTAAAATAAAACAACAGGGGCCCTTGAGATTCATTAAATAAGTAAATAAATAATTTAATTGCCCAACAGAAACTTCCAATAATAGGACACTATTAAATAAACATAATGAAAAACTAATAAGAAAAACAAAACATACCATAAAATGAAATAAGAATAAAACTTTAAACTGTAAACCCTACCACATAGGTGAGTGTTATATAAAGTTGTGTAAATAATATGTCACAGAAATTTCACAAAAATAAAATTTCTTTAAATTACAATTATGTTCTTCTGTCGAGTGGGAACGGAAGCTAATAACAGAATCTAGGATGTGAAAAAAAGTGCTAATCGTAACTTTTTTTGTTAAAACCACTCTTATCTTAGCAAGTACTAGTACCGCCCACCCGCCCTGTAGTTTCTTGGAAGATATGTCATTTGCCAAAATCAGTCTTATCTTAGCAAGTATTAGCACCGCCCACCCACCTTCTTCTCATTCTAACTACTAATTTTGTTTCTGTTCAGTATAAGATCATTCATTTCATTCAGTTCGGATAAAATCAATCACTGAAAAGGAGACAGGGTGGGTGGGCGGGGCCAATTATCTTCTTCTGTCGAGATGTGAAAAAAAAGCGTTAATTGTAACTTTTTTTGTTAAAATCAGTCTTATCTTAGCAAGTACTAGCCCCGCCCACCCGAACTCTATTTTCTAGAAAATTGTTATTTGCCAAAATAATTCTTATCTTAGTAAGTACTAGCCCCACCCACCCGCCCTCTATTTTCTTGGAAGATATGTCATTTGCCAAAAGCAGTCTTATCTTAGCAAGTATTAGTCCCGCCGATCCCCCATCTTCTCATTCTAACGACTAATTTTATTTCTGTTCCGTATAAGATCTTTCATTTCATTCAGATCGGATAAAATTAGTTACTGAAAAGGAGATAGGGTGGGTGGGCGGGGCTAATTATGTTCTTCTGACAAGATTTTCATTTTTTTTTTAAACGGAACACTAAGGTTTTTTTAGTTGTTTCCGAAACAAACAAACACCACGGACCTTCAGGACTCTGTCCAAATATAAAAAAAATGCCAGGAATTTCACGAATTGTTAAATTCTTTAAAAAAAGCTTCAAGTAATATAAAATTTTTTCAATTTTTGTTAGTGGAAACAGCAGGTGCCCTCTTTTTTTTATTTTTTCAAAAACCAAAAAGCTAGAGAACCCAAGAATTTCTCAAAGGCCTATGGTTCTCTGTTAGCTTACGCTCAGGAAGCTAAAAGTTTGTATTTCAAAAATAAACCACTAAGATCCCCTGAAATTCTTTAATATTATTTCAAAATAAAAACGAGCGCGGCCCCTGAGATTCTGTATATCCTTTAAAAAATGAAATAATCGGGGCCCCTGAGATCCTTTAAATTATTTCACAAACGAAACACCTGGAGCCCCTGAGATTTCTTTAAATTATTTCAAAAATAAACCCGCAATAGTTCCTGAGATTCTTTAAAATAACTTCAAAATAAAAACGAACTCGGCCACTGAGATTCTTTAAATTCTTTTAAAAAATTAAACGACCGGGGCCCCTGAGATTCCTTATATTTTTCTCAAAATGAAACGACTGAGCTCCTGAGATTCTTTATACTCTTTAAAAAATGAAACAACCGGAGTCCCTGAGATCTTTTAAATTATTTCACAAATGAAACAACCGGGGCGACTGAGATTCTTTAAAACTACTTCAAAATAAACACGAAGGGGACCCCTGAGATTCTTTAAATTCTTTAAAAAATGAAACCACCGAGGCCCCTTAGATTCCTTATATTTTTTCAAAATGTAACGACTACGGCCCTGAGATTCTTTATATTCTTTACAAAATGGAACCACCGGAGTCCCTAAGATTCTGTATACCTATCCTTTAAAAAATGAAACAACCGCCGCCACTGAGATTCTTTAAATTATTTTAAAAATATACCAGCAAGAGACCCTCAGATTCTTTAAAATCACTTCAAAATAAAAACGAAGGGGACCCCTGACATTCTTTAAATTCTTTAAAAAATGAAACCACCACCGGGGCCTTTTAGATTCCTCATATTTTTTCAAATTGAAACAACTAAGGCCCTGAGATTCTTTATATTCTTTACAAAATGGAACCACCGGAGTCCCAAAGATTCTGTATCTCCTTTAACAAATGAAACAACTGGGGCCCCTTGATTCCTTAAAATTGTTTTAAAATAAAACAACAGGGGCATCTGAAATCCTTTAAAATTATTTTAAATTAAAACAACTGGAGCCATTGAGATTTTTTAAATTATTTCAAAAATAAACCACTAAGATTCCCTGAAATTCTTTAAAATTACTTCAAAATAAAAACGAAGAGATTTTTTAAATTCTTTAAAAAATGAAACGATCGGAGCCCCTGAGATTCCTTATATTTTTCTCGAAATGAAATGAATGAGGCTCTGAGATTCTTTATATTCTCTAAAAAATTAAATGACCTGAGTCCCTGAGATTTTGTGTATCCTTTAAAAAAATGCAACAACTGTGGCCCCTGAGATACTTCAAATTATTTCATACATGAAACACCAGTAGCCCCTGAGATTCCTTAAAATTGCTTTAAAATAAAACAACAGGGGTTCCTGAGGTCCTTTCAAATTATTTTAAAATAAAACAACCGGAGCCATTGAGATTTTCTAAATTATTTCAAAAATAAACCACCAAGATCCCCTGAAATTCTTTAAAATTACTTTAAAATAAAAACGAACGGGGCACCTGAGATTTTTTAAATTCTTTGAAAAATGAAACGATCGGAGCCCCTGAGATTCCTTATATTTTTCTCGAAATGAAATGAATGAGGCTCTGAGATTTTTTATATTCTCTAAAAAATTAAACGACCCGAGTCCCTGAAATTTTGTGTATCCTTTAAAAAAATGCAACAACTGTGGCCCCTGAGATACTTCAAATTATTTCATACATGAAACACCAGGAGCCCCTGAGATTCCTTAAAATTGCTTTAAAATAAAACAACAGAGGTCCCTGAGATCCTTTCAAATTATTTTAAAATAAAACAACCGGAGCCATTGAGATTTTCTAAAATATTTCAAAAATAAACCACCAAGATCCCCTGAAATTCTTTAAAATTATTTTAAAATAAAAACGAACGGGGCACCTGAGATTTTTTAAATTCTTTGAAAAATGAAACGATCGGAGCCCCTGAGATTCCTTATATCCTTTAAAAAATGAAACAACCGGGGCCCATGAGATTGTTTAAAATTATTTTAAAATAAAACAGCCGGGGGCCATTGAGATTCTTTAAAATTATTTTAAAAATAAACCAGCAAGAGCCCCTGAGATTCTTTAAAATTACTTCAAAATAAAAACGAAGGGGGGCCCTGAGATTCTTTAAATTCTTTAAAAAACATAACGACCGGGGCCCCTCAGATTCTTTAAATTCTTTAAAAAACATAACGACCGGGGCCCCTGAGATTCTTTATATTCTTTAAAAAATTAAACGACCGGAGTCCCTGAGATTCAGTATATCCTTTAAAAAATGAAATAACTGGGGCCCCTGAGATTTCTTAAAATTGTTTTAAAATAAAACAACAGGGGCCAATGAAATTCTTTAAAATTATTTTAAAATAAAACAAACGGGGCCATTCAGATTTTTTAAATTATTTAAAAAATAAACCACCAGGATTCCCTGAAATACTTTAAAATTACTTCAAAAGAACAACGAACGAGGCCCCTGAGATTCCTTATATTTTTCTCAAAATGAAACTACTGAGGTCCTGAGATTCTTTATATCCTTTCAAAAATGGAACGACCGGGGTCCCTAAGATTCTGTATGTCCTTTAAGAACAACCGGGCCCACAGACATTTTTTAAATTATTTCAAAATAAACCGTCAAGAGCCCCTGAGATTCTTTCTATTCTTTAAAAAATGAAACGATTGTAGTTCCTGAGATCCTTTAAATTATTTCACGAAAATTAAATTTTGATAGAGAGAATGAAGGTTTCGTTTACGTTGAGGAATTTTAGTTTTAGTTGACTTTGACTGGAATTCTTGGAATCTGTAATTCTTAGGATCTCAAAGTTTTCAAGCAACCCTAGATATAATTTTTTCGAGAATTTCGGGAAACCCAAAAAGCTTTTCATTTTCTGGCCTCTGGAGCACATTTGGAGTTTTTAAATATAACAATCTCTGGCATCACTAAAAACACTCAAATCCCTAGAATCTACAGTTTTTTTTTTTGTAAAATTTATATTTAGAATTCATGAAATAATATCATGTTTAGGATCTTGAGGTATCTACTATCTCTGAAACTTCCGCCCTTATAGGAATCGTAGATTCTCTATCACATAGAAAATTTACAGGATTTTTAGAATTTATAAAATTTGAAGGATATCTGTGACTACAAATATGTCAAGAGTCCCTACTATACCTATGTCATAGTAGTCTCTGGAATCATTAAGATCTAGAATTTCTAGATAGAATTCTAAATGAAGAATTCCAAAAACTGAAGACGTCAAAAATTGCAAAATCGTAAAATTGATTAATTAAATATTGAAAACTCGTGAAATTCTTCCTTCAGACCCAATAAGCTTGTCAAAATGGAATTCAATACCCATTTCGCAGTAAATAAAATAAGCCAGTGAAATAAGCAAAAGAGGTGGTCGGGGCTGAGTTTAGCTTTTTTATTAAGAATCTTATAAGCAGCAGTAGTCCCGCTCACCGACCCCCTCTTCATTCCAGGGACTACTCTTAGTGTTGTGTAATCTTATCATAGCAAGTACTAGCCCCGCCCACCCACCCTCTTTTTTCTTAGAGTATGTCATCTGCCAAAATTAGTCTTATCTTAGCAAGTACTACTTTTCACAACAAGAAACTTAGAACATGGTTAAAATGGTACATTTTGCAAGGAAATATGGATTTTACAATTATGGGGCGGAGCCTAATTGCAAAATCAATAGTTCCTTATACAAATTTTACATTTTAAAATGTTTTAAGTTTCATGTTGTGAAAAAACTCTACGACAGATTTTTTCTTTAGGGATGCGTTTTCAGTTTTAGGAGGTTGCTTTTTTTGTTCAGTTATCGGCTGCTTTTTTTCAGTGTTGAACCCTGTGTGGACATGGCCGGTCCATTAGAATGTTTTAGGTTTGTGGAAGTGAAGATAAAAATACATTAATCAACTTACTTATTAGACAGATAACCTCCAAACGATTATCACATTATATACGTTTTTTAGGAATAACGTGTACATGGTAAAAATCTAACCATAATTTTATCAAATCATTCTCACTAACCTAACAATTTGGTAACGTCACCTCAAATTTTTCGTAATAAATACCATTCAAATTTTATAAAGTTACATACTCCTGTACTTGCGGTTTATTAATGCGCTGTGAGTTAGTCCTAGGGTATGGTGTAATACTGCCCGTTCGTGGACAATTTGTTAGACGCATATTCTCCACAACTACGTAATAGATTACTTTAGAATTTTAAAGGTACTTAAGGTAATCCTAATCGTGCGGATAGCGAAGCAATTGCCAAATGCGTCTACCTATTTCATGACGTAATTTCATGGTTCTGGTATTTCTCAGTTGAAATTTATAGTGTGACACCTTGATTTGTCTTGAAAAACACAGTCAATGTGCTTTCGAGGAAAGGGAATTTCACTACATATAACACTGTGAACTTTTTTTTTGGTTACAAATTTTGATAAAAATATCCATCTTACAACATTTTGTGCGACATTAATACCCGACGTATCAGTTTTCCGAAAAATCAATTGTTGACACGGTTTCAGGTGACGTTAAGCATAAATTCAAGCATCAGAAATACAGCTCCGTTTACATTAAAAAAAAGACATATAATTACATACATGGCTCTACTACGGACTCTTTGTTGCCACTGCTGTAACCATGGAAATGTAATAAAGTCGCCGTTTCGCTCGGTTTTATTTAAAGATCATAACAAACGAAAAAACTCTAAACTGAGCCTGTATTGTCGCAGCAAACAAATTCCATAATATTCAATAACAATCCGCATTAAAACGTTTCTTCCAACAGCCAGCTCGAAAATCAATAGCCCATTTCCTTATTGTTCGTCGAATAAAAAATCCTCCTCCGAAAACTCTCATAATCAGAATTAAATTATTTGCCTTCACAATATCATTCATTCGCCAACAATGACCGTCGAACATTAAAAAAAGAGAACTTGAAATAATAACAATGAGTGAGTGACAGTCGGATTACCAGCACTTCACACGTTCAACAGCGAGAAGTAATTAATGGAAATAGGTTCACTGTATAAAGACCAATTTAATTTCTAATCCCATCATAAATCCGACCACTATGCAGTTTATTGCAAGTTCACACAAATAAAAAACGAGTGCACGACCTCAAAACCATGCGGCGCGTTTTTCCATATGCGTCCTAAATGTCAATGTCTCCTATGTGTCGTTTTCAAAATTTCTGCGTTTGCAGCATGAATCACCACTTCGACGGGATTAAATTGCGGTAATTTGTGCGGGCTTTAGCCCGAAAAAATTGCAAATCCTGAAATTATCGAATGAATGGACTCATTGTGAACACAGCGTGCCTCCGGCTGAGGGTGTGTGCGAGCTTTACGGAGACCCCAGATCGATGCTTTGTGAGCCACGCCCTTAGCCGGGATCTTTTGCGCCCCTTTGCACTGCTAACACACCCTGTATACCCCCGTGTCACTTGTTTACATAGCGTGCAACGAGTGTGACTGATGGTTTTGTTTCCACCGTTGTCGAAAGGGTTTTTTCCTTATGAGGTCAAGACCCGGAAAAGAACAGCACGTGAGGATGCCCTTCGCTGTTTATTCGGATTGTGTTGTGGGGCGAAGCTAAGCACACAAACACGCGAAAGTATGCACAAAGCCGTGATTTTGCAAAAGGGAGTAAACGAAAATGCGATTTTCCAAAAAAGCAGCAATGAGGGTTCAACAGAACGAATAATTTGCGGAACTCGTGGGATAGAGCTAAACAGAAAATGCATGTACACTATATTCGTATAAAAGCATGGTACATAACAACAACAAAAATTTGACTCACTATTCATTTTAAAATTGCCGAAGAAGAAAGGGTGGGGATAGGACCAGCATCTGCATTGAACATTCTACCCTCTCGAATTTTCTGAAAACATCAAATATGTTTAGAAATTTAAAACTGTTAGCTTCTTCAACTGAATTTACACAGCTTTCATTGGTCTTGTTGGCCGCCTGGTCCCTAAATTTCACTTACGCAGTATATTTTTGATTACAATCTTATAATTAACTTCGTAAATCGCCGACCAGTTATTAACTCATTTGCGAAAGAAGGATTGTTATGTCGAGGTAAATAAAGGCAATACGGTGTTTATCTTGCTTTAAAAGGGCGATTTCTGACGGTTCTTCTCTTCAATTTTCTAAAGAGGGTTATGCAATAATTTTGTTGCCCCTGGATTTAGATAAATTGCAGTCGATGCGTTGCACTATTCCAAGGTTTCCAAGTGATTAAATAACGAATTTAATAATTTAGTCTTCGAGCAAGCACGTCTTGTAATAAAAAATTTAATTGAATTCATTAATCACCTCGAAGAAGTTGTTTTGCAAGACCATGAGTTATTGGTTTCATTCGATTAAGTTCTCTGTTTTCAAAAGTCCCAGTTTCACAGCCAATTTGTCTTGAAAATTGTAGGTTGTATTGTTGTGAAATAAGTCGTTAAAAATATATTCTGGTGACGGATGTTCGTATGAGATAATACTTTTTCAATTTAACGGATGATTTTTGCTACAGTGTGATGAAAGGCCACGGATATTTTATTCTTTTGTGTCACAATGAAGTTTATGAGTTGTTGAGAAAAATTTGCAAGAGAAACTAGAATATTTTTCTTGGCAAATTTCGCTTTATAGTTTAAACAATATAATTTGATACTGTGTGTGATTTATGGCTATATTCATTGCTCTAATTCTGAAAATATCGGTTTCTCATTTGTTCCAACATGTAATTTTTGAAAAGCTTAGATATGTGTCAAATAAATACATTTCGTCTATAGATTATTTATTAAAACATTTTTCTTGTCGTTATGGATTTCTTTTCAAAATCGTAATTTTTCTTTATTTTTTGGGGTGGAAATGTAAGGCATAAAATAACTAAGAATACAGCTAAATTAAATTTTTATTACTTCCCGAGCGTAAGCTAAAGAAGTATTGTAATAGAGTCCATCCGGTCAGCAGTTAATTTAGTGCTTTTTGGACGTTTCATTATTCTTAGAATATAAAAAAGGTGTCTTCCGTTTCCGCCTCTTTCTTCTCTGTGTCGACAGTTAATCTCCGAAACTACTGGACCGATTGTTGTCAAATTTTGTGTGTATTTTAGACATATCTCTTACTAGAATTTGTTTATTCATTCCCATCAACGATATAATGAGGTCACCTCAAAATCTTGTTATTTAAATTTCAGAAAATAGCATATTTTGTACTTGTCCACCTTAATTTTTAGTCTTGATCCCATGAAAGACAAACGGTTTACTTTGTGTTCGATTTTTTAAATTTTCAATTTCTCGAATTTTTAAGTTTTAGATTTTTTGCCTTCTTGTTTTTCGATTTTTCAGATTTTCGGAATTAATTTCAATTTTTTGATATTTCGATTTTTCAGTTTTCTATTTAACGGTTTTCTTTCGATTTTTCACCTTCTCGTTTTCAGATCATCACATTTGATACTGATATACGAGCACTCTATGATAATGATAAAATAAAATCGCTTCGTCTGTTTTGGGAGATAATTTACGTGTGTAATTGTCGCATTCTTTCGATGTATAAACATAAACAATTGAAGTTAAGCATGTACTGATGATATATTTTTACTTCAGAGGCGGGGGAAAATCTGTCTACACAAATTTAGACCAATTTTTTGCGTTTAAAAGAGAAAGTCTTGCAGACGCCCAGTGTTTTGTTTTAGAAATACTTTTAAAAAATCTCAAGGATGCGTGGAGTTCTTTATTTGGAAAGAATTTTACAGAATCTTTGGGGCTCCTAGCGTCTTTCTTTTTTAATATGTGATGGTTTATTCTTGAAGGAGAAATCAAAATATTGTCAAAACCGAAAAATTGAAAAATCAAGAATTTTAAAAGTCGAAAAAATCCAAAGATTAAATATCGAGTAGATGAAAATGTTGAAAAATGTAAGATTTAAAAATTCGCAAAATTTTGAAAAATCGAGTAAGTAAAAAATCAAAAAACAAAGTTGAAAAATCTAGAAATTTAGAAATTGAAAATTTGAAAAATCTCAAAACTTAAACAGAGAAATCGAAAATTTGGAAAATTTAAAAATCTATTAATTGAGAAATTGAGAAATCGAAAAATTGAAAAACGCTAAATCGAAACATCAAAAGATCGAGAAATCGAAACTCGAAAAATTGAGACATCGAAATAGCTAAGGATCGAAAAATGGGAAAATTTAAAGTTCAAAATCCCCATAAATCCAGAAATTGAAAAATCGGGATATTGGAAGACTGAAAAATTAATTCCGAAAAATTGAAAAATCGAACGATCTAAAAATGAGAAGGCACAAAATCGAAACACTGAGAAATCGAAACAACCAAAAATTGAAAAATCGAAAATTGTAAGATTTAAAAAATCGCAAAATTTGGAAAAATCGAATAAGTAAAAAATCAAAGAAACAGAAAGTCGAAAGATCAAAAAAATTAAAAATCGAAATACATACTGAAAAATCCTAAAACTTAAACATTGAAAATTTGAAAATCGAAAAATTGATGGAAAAGGCGAATAATCGAAGAATTTTAACTTAAAAAACTGAAACATTGAAATACTGAAAAATGAATTCCGAAAGATTGAAAAACCGGAAAATCTTAAAACCAGAAGGTGAAAAATCGAAAGAAAACCGTTAAATCAAAAACTGATATATCGAAGTATTGAAAAATTGAAAAATTAATTGCGAAGGTTTGAGAAACCCAAACAACAAAAAAGTGAAAAAGTTAAAATTTAAAAATTCGATCAATTTAAAATTTAAAAAATCGAGCAGTCATAACATCAACTAAAAAATCCAAAAATCGAAAAATTAAAATATCGCATAGATGAAAATGTTGAAAAATGTAAGATTTAAGAACTCGCAAAATTTTGAAAAATCGGATAAGTAAAAAATCAAAAAACAAAGTCGAAAAATCTAAAAATTTAAAAATCGAAATACTTTATGTATTGAAAAATCCCAAAACTTAAACATTGAAAATTGAAAATTGAAAAATGCGAAAAAAAAAATTAAAAAATTTTAACTTAAAAAAGCTGACAAACCAAAAAGTGAAAAATCGAAACATTGAAAAACTGAAAAATTAATTCTGAAAGATGGAACAACTGGTAAACCTAAAAACGAGAAGGTGGAAAATCGAAAGAAAACCGTTAAATCAAAAGTTGAAATATCGCAAAATTGAAAAATTAATTCCGAAACATTGAGAAATCCAAACAAAAAAGTGAAAAAGTTAAAATTTATAAATTCGAACAATTGAAAATTTAAAAAATCGAGCAGTCAAAAGATCAACAAAAGTCTAAAAAATCCAAAAATCGAAAAATTTGAATATCGCATAAATGAAAATGTTGAAAAATGTAAAATTTAAAAAATCGTAGAATTTTGATAAATCGAGTAAGTAAAAAATCAAAAAACAAAGTTGAAAAATCCCAAAACTAAAACAGAGAAATCGAAACATCGGAAATTAAAAAAAACGATTAATCGAGAAATTGAGAAATCGAAAAATCCAAAAATTTAGAAACGCCAAAAATTGAAAAATCAAATACATAAATCCCCAAATTGGAAACTCGAATAATCGAAAAACCGAGAAATCGAGATATCGAAATCGAAAAATTTGAAAAACGCGAAATCGAAACATCAAAAGTCGAAAACTGGAAAAACTGAGATATCGAAATAGCGATAGATCGAAAAATGGGAAAATTTACACCATAATTCCAAAAATTGAAAAATCGGGATATTGAAAAACTTAAAAATTAAAAATTGAAAAATTGAATATTTACAAAATCGAGAAATCAAAACATCAACGAGTCGAAAAATCAAAAAAATTAAAAAATCGAGAAATGCAAGATTAAAAAAATCGCAAAATTTGGAAAAACCGAATCAGTAAAAAATCAAAAAAACAAAGTCGAAAAATCTAAAAATTTAAAAATCGAAATTCATTATGTATTGAAAAATACCAAAACTTAAACACTGAAAATTGAAAATCGAAAAATGCAAAAAAAAATTTAAAAATTTTAACTGAAAAAAACTGACAAACCAAAAAGTGAAAAATCGAAACATTGAAAAGTTACTTTCGAAAGATTGAAAACCCGGATATCTAAAAACAACAAGGTGAAAAATCGAAATAAAACCATTAAATCGAAATATCGAAAAATTGGAAAATTAATTCCGAAAGATTGAGAAATCCAAACAAAAAGTGAAAAATTTAAAAATTCGAAGAATTGAAAATTAAAAAATCGAGCAATCAAAACATCAACAAATCTAAAAATGTAAGACTTAAAATGTCGCGATATTTTGAAAAATCGAATAACTAAAAAGTCAAAAACACGAAAAGTCGATAAATGGAAAAATTTCAAAAGTGGAAGTATTTAAAATTCCCAAAATTGAAATAGACAATAAATAGAACATAATTTTTATAGCTATATTTCTTTCCGGGATTTTTCGCCTTGTTTTATTATTATCGAGTTGTCAATATTCGTCAGTTTATTCGATTTCTCACTAAGTTAGGTTGATAAAAAAAACACCACTTCCCATTAAAAATGTACCCATGATAAATGTAAATATTCATTTTTGTTAAAAAATAATGGGTTATACGGATGTTTCTACGTACTGTGTAATCAAGCAAGGAAACTTTAGTCCTGGTCCGTTTTATTCTACTCTTGAGTGTTACGGAAATTATGGCGTGATAGTACATTCTGAACGCCGTACTTTATAAACAACTAAGGTCGTACTTTGAGTAGAGAACGAATTTTAGGATTCAAAAAATCTAAAAATAGACCCTAAAATAGGCTACTTAACATTTAGAAAAAGGCTCCAAAGAAATTCAAAATAGCCATTTAGGAAATTAGTTTTTGTGCATGAAATTATTACCTACTTCTTATTTGTTTCTACTTTCTGAGCGTATGCGAAGGAATTATTGAATTGGAATTGAATAGCTTTCGCATTGTCTCGACGTGTCATAACCCCTAGAGTACGAAAAAATAAGACTTTCATTTGCATATGTTTGTCGTCTGTGTAGATTCTAATTAGGCAGATAATATAACTTTTTGTACAGATATCCGTTAGTTCAACATATTTCTTAGTGATTATTTTGCTAGATTTTTTGGGAACACTTGGGTTTTTGCCCTCTGGAACTTAACAACTTTTTTCCGTTTTCGTTTGATAAATGGGTCACTTTTTGTTTTCTTCAGAGTTCTAGAAGTGCCAGTAAGAAAAGAGTTAAGATTTTGGGGCTGTGGTTGGAAGTGGTGTTTCTAAACACATTTTTTTTCTTCATAGCCGGTATAAAAAATAATTTGAATTATAACTTTTTCAAAATTTAAGAAAAGACGAAAAAAGTTGCTTGATCCATTTGTTCTAATAATATTCCACTTTTTAAATCCGTAGGTCTGCTCTCGTGTTTGTAGTAGATCTCGGACTTCTCCTTTCGGGAAACGCGTGGTTTGGTGTTTGTTCAGTTTGTGCTCCTAGTTTACTCTGAAAGCAGGACCGACCCTCCCTGTCGATTTTCTTTATACCCTCGCCACCATCGAAAATATTCCGCCCATCAGGTCAAGACCCGGAAAAGAACAGCAGGAGAACATGCCCTTCGTTGTTTATTCTTCTGGTTTTACAGCACTGTTTGCTTAATCTTCACAACGTTTTAAGTGGTTGTTATTCTGTTTAGTTCTATTATTTAATTGCGGTGTTACCGAACCCTTGTTTGTCTCTACGGTTCTCTTGTTAATTTTTTCCCGATCGCATTGAAATGTGTACACGAAACGACAATAAAACGGTTAATGGCGATAAACATATCATAAGTTTATTATTTTTGCGTCGTAAAGTGTGTGAGGAGACGCGTTTGGATGACTAAGGAGCGTAAATACCACAAGGGAACCTTGAGTGTGCGTGCATGCTTGGCATAATTACATATGCTTTATTTGCTACCGGTTTTTGTTCTTTGGCGGTGAGGAAGTTAACGAAAGTTGGAACTCTATGCGACGTGTGGAATGGTGGCAGAGGTCTAAGGACAAGTTCGAGGTGTTGTTTGTTGGGTTTGGTGTATTTAGAAAGTCATTACATTTGCCTTGGTTTGCTTAGGGGCGTGTATGTGTTAAGCAAAGTGAGATACGAGTGGTGCGGAAGGTATTGTTTTACTTTGCAAATCCTTCTGTCGTCGTGGAGAAAGTTCCCCGAACAGTGTAGGAGCTTAGTTTGAAGTTTTTTGGATTTATATGTCAAAGATCAGATTGAAACGGTTCACTTGACGTAGACTGTTTAGGTCTTACGACGGGAGGGTGTGGTGAGGATTTACAAAGTTTGCACGTTCCGTTTTGAGTTTGCTGATTGTATTTTGTTACTAAAACGTTTAATTAATAAATTTATAGCATGAAAATGCCCACCATAGGTTTCTAATTAAGTATTTCTTAACCTACCTCTTAATCTAAATGTTTTTTTCATTTATTGTCTGTCGAAGTTCTCCCAAATTATCAATTCGTTGTCGAATATTGAATTTTTTAAGTAAGGGCATAGAAAGAAATCACGTGGAATTAAATCACAAGATCTAGGTGGATAATTCCCATACCCGTTCGACTTATAATTCGTTCACCAAAACAATCTGAAAGCATATTCAAATATTGTGGTGTATTGTGAGCTGTTGTCCCATCGTGTTAAAGGTAGGAATCTTTAAGTTCGTCGTTGTGGCATATACTTCCCTTTGGACGAAACAATTTCATACTTCTTCGAAGAATTTCTCAAAATTGATGATAATCAAAAACAGCTTCAGGAAATTCATCTTGAAATTCTTACAGACAGCCTGGATTAAGATTGATTTTTCAAATAACTAGAGGAAAGACAATAACGCAAAAACCAAGAATCGCAAACAACTGAACGTATTTATTTTGGAAAATCATCGGTAACAGAATTGGTGTAAAATAGGAGTAATGGCAAAAACGCGATAAATGCGTATAATTCTTGCTGTTTGAATTTGACGTGCTCTAATCCTATTGCCAGGAATTTGTATTTCTAACAATAATAATTTGCATGTAACAAAATAAGATTTAGCCCATTTGTTTTAATTGTAGTGTGGAAATTGGAATCTGTGCCCAAAATAGAATTCGAATTAAACAGTCAATTGCAAATAAAATTTACTTTCCTTTTACATGTACTTCTACATACAGAGTGTTGATGAAGTTTCGCACAAAATCTATATTTCCTTTGATTGACTTTTTCTTGAAAAATCCTCCTACAGGTTAATTTATTTTTTAAAACGACATTTTTTGATGCAAAAATTAATTTTTGCAACCCGCGGTTTTTGCATAATGACGTCATTCATGATTTTTTTAAATCATCGTTATGTTAAATTCACCATGTTTATCGTAAGTGTCTGAAAAAAAAATAAACAGTCGCAGCAAGTACGTGTGATCAAAAAGTTTTCAGATTAGAGTTGGCCATGGAAATGTTGGTCATGTCTTTGATTAAACTGTAAAAGTTATATAAGTATAACCTTTTTTAAAGTAATTGACTGATAAATTCATTTTTGGTAGAATTAGTACAAAAGCCTGCTCCTGTTTTTGAACTGTAGAGGATGTATAATAAAATTGTTAGAATCAAATTCTCGTTTCTTTGGACAAATTCTGTAATATGTAGCGCTCAGAGTAAATAAACATAAAATAGAAAATATTTTTCAATAATTGAACTATGGCGGTACAATAATAGCTAGGTAAGCGAAGTAAAGATAAGCCGCTCTGTAGCCTAGTGGTCAAGGCCCGGCAAGTGGGAGATGTGTGGTTCGATTCCCAGCGGGACAGCAAACATCTTTCTTCGCTTACCTACAGAACTTATTTTTTTCATATTTCTTTCTTTTCAAACAGCGTACCTTTACATCTACAGTGCAAACATAATCGACTTAATTTGAACAAAAACATGTTGGCAACGTGATTCGAAATTAAAATTAATTGCAGACTCAAAAGAAAGTTGCCAACTGAAAAAATTCTAAAATCGGCCTCAACACTAAATTGCTTCGCAGTTATATATTTTCGATGTGTCTAAGCGACAGAAATTAATGCTGCTAAGTCAGTGAACTCAATTCATTACCATTTTTACTTCCCCAATGTAAATATTGTAAGACGAATGCTAATTTCGTGTTTTCTCGACATTTCAAGACGTCTAGACTCTAGACTATGCCAAAGTAAGTCCACCATTCCATCTGCCCGTCGTCTGTCTCTCCTCTGTCGATTGTTGGCGATTGTGTTCAAAAATACTGGAGTAATTGTTATGAAATTTTAAAATTTACAACACTAGTCAAAATTTGTCGGAACGTTATTTCTGTATTCAATAAATTTCTTTTTAGGTGATTATGGAGGTGTTGGAACTCTTAACCCTGAATAACATTTTTTGGGTAGAATTTCTGTAGAGAGAATGTTTAGCCCTTTGCATAAAGTAGTCTAAATTATTTGATTTCATAGTGTTTATTTGAATATTTAATAACGATTATCCAAACCAAAAATTGATCTAATTTTTTAGACACAACTTTCCTCATCTCTGAAGAACAGTCAAACAAATCCCTTTTCTTAGATAAATTAAATAAAAATTGATTTTAAATCATATCTAAATTGGAAAACCTACTTTTTCAAACTCTAGAAGTTCTGAAATGTCGAGAAAACATTCGGCGAACGACTAATACAAGATTTGCACAAGATTTTTTAGTCAAGTGCCAAATTAAAAAAATATGTATATAGCTTGATTAATTCGAAAATTGTCAGTTTCCTCTGCTTTTCACATAGAACATCTCTATTTTCTTAGAGGGTACGTTATTTGCTAAAGTCAGTCTTATCTTATCAAGTACTAGCCCCGTCCACCCGCCCTCTATTTTCTTAAAGGGTATGTCATTTGCCAAAATCAGTCTTATCTTCACAAGTCCTACTGACCTGACCTTCCCGAGCGTAAACTAAGGAAGTATAGTAATCAAGTCCATCGGATGAATTGCCACTTTTATGTTTTCTCGACGTTTCATAAACCCCACAGTACGAAAAAAGGAGTTTCCCCGGTTCCGTCTGTCTGTCTGTCTGTTTGTCTGTATCCGAAGCTGCTGGACCGATTATTGTCAAATTTTGTATGTATGTTAGAAATAATGCTAGCCAAAATTTGGCGAATCATCCCCACCGACAATTTGATGACGTATATATATACAAAAATACTCCTACACTTGTAGTACATATACCAATCCGTTTTCAGTTTTTTCGCTTGATGTTCAAATTTTCGCAAAAACAATTGCACGGTATAATAATGTTATTCTTGTTTCTTTTAATATATAGAGTTTTCTTTCAACAACAGGATGGTTAAACATGTTTTCAGTTTTTTGTTGGGAAAAGAAGACTTCGTATATTAAGAAAAATTGGACAAAATATAAGCCCCGCCCACCCACCCCTTCTCAATTGTGATGAATGTTTTATTCATCATGAGCTGAAGGACGGAGTTTAGTTTGCAAAATCCTCATTTCTCTACAAGAAATTGCCACATGAAATATGTTTTTAAAAGGACAGAATTTTTTAGAGAAATTTTGATGTTACAATTAAACTCCGCTCTTTGGTCTGATTAGGAATGAAAAACTCATTACAATTGAGATCGGGGCGGGTGGGTGGGGCTTTGTCTTTGTTTTCTTTCAACAATTTTTTGGCGCAAAGAACAATAGATATTATAATAAAAAACATAAAGTCAATCTATGATTCAATAATTTTGGACTGTACTCCTAATGTAAGTTACATAGAATAACTTGTACTTTCTCGTTTTTTTTTTTCGAAAAACTGAAGAAATGAAAAACTGAAAAATCTAAGAATTGAAAATTAAAAATTATGAACTTGTGAAACTTCAAATTGAAAAACTGCAAACCGAAAAATTGAAAAAAAAGCGGATATTGAAAGATTGTTAAAATAAAGAAAATAAAAAACTGAAATGAAAAATTGCACATGGAAAAATTAAAAATTGAAAACTTGAGAAGCTCAAATCGAAAAATTGCAAAATCTAGAAATTGAATTGAAAAGTCGAAAAATTGAAAAATTTAATCTTGAAAACTAGAAAAAATGCAAATCGAAAAAATGAAGGAACAAAAAAAAATGAAAAATTGAAGAAAAAATTCAAATCAAATAAGCTGCGGGAGCGTTATTTACGCCACTGGTTTTTACTGTATAGAGGTAATCAGAAAACAAAAATCGCAAAAAAAATATAATTTTTCAGCGAAGTGGCATTTATTTTGATTGCACTTCGGGGGCGAGGGAAGTTCTGTTGAAATAACATTCGACCAATTTTTTAAGAAGGTAAATTTTTGAAAAAAAAATCAAGTACGGTCCACTTCATTTTCTCGAAAATAAAAGAATAGTAATGTCGCTCCCGTCTATACATATTTAATAATACAAAATAAAATAATAACCGCAAAAATAAATTTTATAATTTTTCGAAAAAAAAAAGGTACTTTAGTTTACTCTAAATAGTTTTAGATGATTGTTTTGTTCACATGCTTCCCACTTGTTGATGATTTTTCTCAGTTCTTCTGTATTTTTTTACTATTAGTGATATATTCGAGTGTTTCTGGTGAAACATATTCACATTCTTGGATGATTCTCACTTTTAGGCCTTCAATTGTATCCAGTGATTGTTTAAAAATAGTGTTGGGAAAAAGAAAAATCTGAAAGTCTCAAATCAGGTGATCGAGGTGGATAGATACAGTGTGTGAGGGCTTATTAAGCGGTTTTCATAAAACTCCCTTAAAAAATTCAAACTTGTTTGAGTTTTATGAGCTGTTGCGCCGTCATGCTGAAAATATCCATTCTAAAATTTCTCAGAATCAAGCTCGTGAATAAATTTCGGAAGCATGTTTTGATATCTATTTCGCAGCTGTAACTGACTCCTTGAGTTTTATACACGATTTACTTACTGCCCGTTGCGGAAGTAAGACTCAAACATTTCTTGTGAGCTTGGGACCACATTTTTCTCGAGATGAAAATTCGGCTTCTGTGCCAAAATACATTTGGTTAGTTTGGATTTTTGTGAAAGTATTTTTCACATTTTAAGATATCACGCATAATTCTATAGCTTGGTATCGTTATTGTAAAGATTAATCTCATTCTTATGTTATTCTTTTCACAAAGGAATGTTTCGATAAAATAGGTTTGGCAACAATTTAATCAAGTTCGCACAATGCACACCAAGAAAACTCACGAATCAATATAGAATTAATTATTTTTTTTTGTGGAGAGAAACGTACTTTTTACATTTATAAAATATGCATGGCAAAAACAGTTAGTCACCCGTACCTGACCCCATAAAAATCATAACTCTTGAAATAAAATTTATAGTAATGGATTTTTGCATCATGAATATTGTTTGTGGATAACAAATAGTGTGTTTTTGTGTATCCGACCGGTTTCCTGTTCTGAAAGTAGTATGATTGTCCTTTTACCCTCCGAAATTGGTGCGTCAATATTACAAACACCAGAACCGTCGTCAGTCCAGTCTTTTTCCTTCGTATCATGCATATCCTATCAAGTTCCCCAGAAATAAAAAATTGATGTTTTTCATTATTGTATTACATATACAGTTTTTTTTTCAGAAATGTCAATATTCCGGTAATCACTTATCTTCTGAATAATGTCTATTTTAGGACTTTTTTTATTACATTTTCCATCAAAAGTGTTTGACGTTGTACCAAGATTTCAAGATTTACATAGTTTTATTCCTTCTGATACAATTCTCCGCACTTTTGTAAGAAAATTTTTATTTGCTTCGTGGTTTTGAATGTTGAAACTTTTCCGAATATGATCCAGTTTCCCAGAGGAATAATTTTTTATTACATGTTTTGCATCGTAGGGAGAAATATTTTTTCTTTTGCTTCAGTATATAGTGCAATGGGAATAACCTTAGCCAAACCATAAAAGTATATAAACATTAAACATCCAGTCATGGGGATTATTCATTTTCGCTCAACCCGACAGTTTGCTTAAACTTTTTCTTGATATTGACAGCCAGTTGTAAACTTTGTTATGAAATGCGGTTGAAACTGTATTTCATCAAAATTAATTAATGTAGATAATTACGTAGTCACGTATTTGGAGTTTTTATTTATTGTTGGCTCGCAAAATTCGCTACCAGATGGTGTATACTTTTTTGTTACAAAATTCCAAAACTGAGGACCGTTATAGCGTGTTTTTTATGCAAAGTCTGATTTTGAAAACGTGTTTTTGCACGTAAATACCAGCTTCTGGATGGAGGATCATGCAAACGTTTAAGTTTTTAATAATAGGTTCATTGTATGCTTGACAGCTGCCGTTACCGCAATATATATTGCGGCCCGCATAAATTAGGAACAACAATTTTCAGTTCGGACAAATGGGAAGAGAAAATTATGCAAATGCATGCCCACTCACTTCCCTCGAGTAAATGCCCTTTTTAAAATTAATGACTATTGTCTGTCTGCTTTTTTGCTGATAAGCCAATTATAGTTTTTACTTCCCGAGCGTGAGGCAAGGAAGTTGTTAAGGTTATTTAAATTTGGTGAAATAAGATACTTCTGTAGTCGTGCTTTATGAATCCGCCTTAATTTTTTCATCACAATTACTTTATAACAATTTTTTTGTCGATTGAGATAGATGATTTATTTATATTCGTATTTGTGCTCTGTGACTATTATCCATTTTCCTCACTTCGTTGTTTAAAATGTATATTCTTGCGAGTTTTGTCCGCTGTACGTCAAACAGATAGATCAGTAATTTACTGCAATAAAATTTAGCGCAATAAAGCAACCATGATAGGCATTTTTATCATTAATTGTCTCACCGTTTTGTAAACTAGTGGTAATAAAATCTATACTCCGCAAATGATTAACTATTATTATTTACACACTTCTGTTAATATTTTTCAAAATGATAAAATAACCGTTCTGAGGAATTTTTATCACTACTACTGCACACACAGAATCAGTTGATTCCAAACCAGTTGAAAATACTTCAGAACTCGACAAAATTATAAATGTTTCAGCCAGTTTTACGTTTTTACCCACTGACACAAGTGTACATACAATCCATTCGAAACACTTGCAGCTGTCCAATATGTTCAGTAATAATGACCCGCTTCATACCACACCAGACAAAGCATGCCTTGTTTACGCTGTAAACCGAGGAAACTAGGGAAGCTCACATTAACCCTCTTAAAAATTTTACTGAGCCACAATTGCTGCGAGACGAACCCGCACTCACTTCTCCCCATGAAAAATTCATCCGAAGCTTTAGAATCCACCCAAAAAGGCCGACACGGAAATTTGATTACAAATCCACACAGGAAATAGTTTCAATTTTTTGCGCAAATTTAATTCCGGAAACGATTTACCAACAGGCTTTTTATTTAACGTTTTGCAATATTGGAGATGATTGGGTTTTCGGTTGGCTAATCACGACAATGGGTCTAACAGCATCTGTGCAGTTGGATGTATCTCGATAGAGCTAATCAGTGGCCAACGTGGGATCATACTTGTAAAACGTGGTGGTTTCGAGGTGGTTTTCTGGTTGTCGGTGCTCAAATTCGCCAAAAAGTTTACATTGTGAGTATGCTAGTTGAGGTGGTGGTTTTCTTCCATCTTGCATCAAACATCTTTAATCGGTTATATCACATTACAGCTTCTAAACTTAAACACCCTCCAGATAAATAACGGCAGCCACCGGCACACTCGCGCTTCCAAAGCACAAAACAAAACCATTACACCACATGTTCCCTTTTAAGCAATTACTTGTTTAAAATTCCATTAAGGAATAGTAAGGAGCAGCCTTCCTCATGCTTGAGAAAATGGTTTCGGTGATTTATTTTACAAACCCCTTTCGACTTGACATTTAGAAGAGCCATCAGTCCACAAAACCTGTCTCCGTAAATATTCCGGATTCCAGTGTGAGATTGCGGAAACGATCGGCAACAGTAACGGGTACATAAACGTTAATCATCTTTATCACTGAATAACGCGACTCTTGACAGGAAGTGGCAATTCGTTTGAAAAGCCGAACGCTGCTTTGGCGGTGATTTATAGACGGCGACAGATTCGCACGAAAAGATTTGTTCTGATAAAGGAAACGTGACGTGGTTGTGATTAGGATGCGTAAACATGGAGCTTAACCGTATTTCCATGTGTGCTGTTTCGTACACGTAGTTTATTGTTATGCGAAGTAGTGAGCTCAGCGTTGACGAGATCGGGGATGAGGTTTAAGATGCCGGTGGAAGATCATCGTGAAGGTTAGTGTCAAAGTTCTAATTAAAATTTACTGTGATACAAGAATAGTTGGCGGGTACAAGTTTCCTGACTCGCATAGTATACTCTGTTTACCGAACAGATGGAGTTGTAAACTGCGTGATCCTTTAAAAGCCTCATTTTCGCAGCGTGGAACGAGTGTTTAAAAAACGAATGTCTAGAGAGGTTTATAAACGTGTTACATACAATAATAATTATCGAAACTCTGAAATTTATTACTTTTCACAAAATAAATTACCGACAAAATTTTTGTTAAACAATTATTTCTACTTACAGAGCGCAGCATTAATGATTCTCAAAAGTTAAACACACCCTTAATACAATTTAGCCTTCAGCGACTCTGATGCTGCGCCACCCCCGATGTCGCAGAGAGGGTAGAAATATCTGCCCCAGAATCTATCAAGTTATTTGCTGCCGCAACAAGCCGCATCTGGCAGTTAAGGCGATGTAAGATGTTCACTTGACGTCACTTCACACCGTGACTAAAAACAGAGTGGCTAACTTCAGTCCGTGGCTAAGGTGGCTTTTTAATCACGGCTCCTCTCCGTATCTGAAACCTAAGCCATGACAACTTAAAATGACTCTTAATTAATAGACACAGAATTAAGTAAAATTTCATTAGATGTATGGGTGTTGGTCACTTGCGCACCGCGGTTAGTTTACGACATGTGGCAAATAGTCATCAAATACACGCAAACAACTCTATATACCTATATATTTGATGGTTAATAAATATGTGTGTGATTATTTGAAAGTTAAATTATTTCTCTGAGTACCTACTGATTTTAATGTGGCAACACCCACGTAAACTACTATGAAAGGCAACAACTGTTTGTGGTATTAACCCTTAAAATTAATTGAAAATTTTTCTGACGTGTTTCACTACAACTCGTCGCCTGAGAACTTGTTTGATCTACTATATTTGTGTTTTATGCTAGCAAAACGTTTCAAACTAAGAATATTGTTGAAATCGTAATAACCCAATGGATTTTTTTTGGGAAAATGTTTTGGAAACACCGTGTTCTATTTTGTATGAATTTTTAAATGTTTTTACTGGCAATTTTTGTGGTTGTTTTCGATACACTGTATGATATTAACAGTGAGAAAAAAAATGAAAACTTAAAATAATCAAAAATTCGAAAAATCGAGAAATCTAATAATCGAAAAATCGAAACCTTAAAAAATCGTAAAACTGAAACATTGAAAAATCGAAATATCGAAGAACTGAAAATCGAAAAATGAAATATCATGAAATCGAAAAAATGTAAAATTCAAAAATCTAAAATTTAAAAACGGAACAACCAAAAATCGAGAAATCGAAACTCCCAAATTTAAAAAATCGGATAACTGAAAACTCGAAACATCGAAAAACTGGAAAATCGAAAAATCAAAAGATCAAGAAATCGCGGCGTCGAAAAGTCGAACAATTGAGAAATCGAAATAGGCCAAAATCGAAAAGTTAAAAATTGAACAATTTATAAATAAATTGAGAAATTGACAATCAAAATATCGAAAAATCCAAATCTCGATAAATCGAGAAATCAAAAAACTTGAAAATTAAAAAAATTGAAAAATTGGGAGATTGAAAGATTAAAAGAACGAGAAATCGAAAAGTGATGAAGTCGAAAAATCGAAAAATAGAGAAATCGACAAACAAAAAGTTGAAAGTTGAAAAATTGGAAAAGCGGAAAAATCAAAAAACGAAAAAATGGAAAACTGGAAAAACTGAGAAACCGAAATAGGCCAAAATAGAAAATTGAAAAACTGATAAATCGAAAACCTGAACAACCAAATCTCGATAAATCGGGAATTAAAAATTAACAAATCGAAAAATTGAAAAACAGAACATCTAAAACCAGCAAGTCAAAAAATCGAAAGATTAAGAAATATTGAAAAATTAAAATATCAAAAGATTGAAAAATCTAAAATTTAAACATCCAAAAATTGAAAAATCGAAAAAGGAAAAAGGTAGACACATCGAAAAATCCAGAAGTCAAAAATAGAAGAACCGAAGAATTGAAATATTGAAAAATCCTAAAACTGAAATATCTAAAAATTGAAAAATCGAAAAATCAAAAAAGTAAATTCGAAAAATAGAAACCTTTAAAAAATCAAAAAATTAAAGAATTTAAGAACACGAAAATCGAAACACTCGAAGGTCAAGAAATGGGAAAATCAAAACATCGATTAATTAAAAAATCGAAAATTTGGCAAAATAACAATTGAAAAACAGAAAATCTAAAACCGGGAAGTCGAAAAATCAAATGATTAAGAAATCGAAACATTTGAAAAATTCGAAAGCTTGAAAAATTCAAATATCGAAGAACTGAACTGAAAAATCGAGACATTGAATAATCTAAAATTTTAATAATTAAAAAATCTAAAATTTAAAATCGAAAAATTGAAAAATCTAAAAAGCAAAATAATCAACACATCGAAAAATCCAGGAGTCAAAAATCGAAATGTCGATCGAAATATTGAAAAATCCCAAAACTGAGAATTCGAAAAACTGAAAAATGAAAGATAAACTGAGACTCTAATAACCTAAGAAGTCGAAAAACTGAGCAATCGAAAAATCTAAAAAGTGAAGTCGAAAAATCGAAACCTTAAAACTTAAAAATGAAAAATCGAAAAATTAAAGAATTGAAGAACAGGAATATCGAAACCCTCGAAAGTCAAGAAATGGGAAAATCAAAACATCGATTAATTGTAAAATCGAAAAATTGACAGTTTATAAATGCCAAATTTGAAAAATTGGAAAATCGAAAATTTGAAAAACAGAAAATCTAAAACCGGGAAGTCGAAAAATCGAAACATTTGAAAAATTGGAATAAGGAAGAGCTGAAATGAAAAATGGAGAAATCGAAAAATGTAAAATTTTAAATAGTGAAAAATTAAAATACCAAAAAATTGAGAAATTAAAATTTAAAAATCGAAAAAGTAAAATGAAAGAAAAACTGAAAAATCCCAAACCTGAAATATCCAAAAACTGAGAACCTAAAGAATCGAAAAATTGAGAAATCAAAAACCCGAAAAATCAAAAAATTAAAGAATTGAAGAACAGGAAAATCGAAACACTCGAAGGTCAAGAAATGGGAAAATCAAAACATCGACTAATTGAAAAATCTAAAAATTGAGAGTTTATGAAAGTCAAATTTGAAAAATTAAAAAATCGAAAATTTGACAAAATGGCAACTGAAAAACAGAAAATCTAAAACCGGGAAGTCGAAAAATTAAATGATTAAGAAATCGAAACATTTGAAAAATTCGAAAGCATGAAAAATTCAAATATCGAAGAACTGAACTGAAAAATCGAGAAATCGAATAATCTAAAATTTTCATAATTAAAAAATCTAAAATTTAAAATCGGAAAAATTGAAAAATCTAAAACGTAAAATAATCGACACATCGAAAAATCCAGGAGTCAAAAATCGAAATGTCGAAGAATCGAATATTGGAAAATCCCAAAACTGAGATATCGAAAAACTGAAAAATGAAAGATAAACTGAGAATCTAATAACCTGAAAAATCCGAAAACTGAAATATCCAAAAATTGAGAACCTAAAAAGTCGAAAAATTGAGCGATCGAAAAATCCAAAAAGTGAAGTCGAAAAATCGAAACCTTAAAAAAACTAAAAAATGAAAAATCGAAAAATTGAAGAATTGAAGAACAGGAATATCGAAACCCTCGAAAGTCAAGAAATGGGAAAATCAAAACATCGATTAATTGTAAAATCGAAAAATTGAGTTTATAAATGCCAAATTTGAAAAATTGAAAAATCGAAAATTTTATAAAACGACAATTGGAAAACAGAAAATCTAAAACCGGGAAGTCGAAAAATCGAAAGTTTTGAAAAATTGAAATATGGAAGAGCTGAAATGAAAAATGGAGAAATCAAGAAATCTAAAATTTTAAATAGTGAAAAATTAAAATACCAAAAAATTGAGAAATTAAAATTTAAAAATCGAAAAAATAAAAAGTCAACACATTGAAAAATCCCAAAACTGAAATATCGAAGAACTGAAAAATGAAAGAAACTGAAATATCCAAAAACTGAGAACCTAAAGAATCGAAAAATTGAGAAATCGAAAAATTGAAAAATCAAAAACCTGCAAAATCGTAATATCGAAAAATTGAAAGTTTATAAAACTGAAAAATCCCAAAACTGAAATGTCCAAAAACTGAGAAATTAAAAAATTGAAAAATTGAGAAATCGAAAAATCAAAAAAGTGAAGTTAAAAAATCGAAACCTGAAAAAATAGAAAAATTGAAAAACAAAAAACCTGAAAAATCAATCAATTGAAAAATCGACAAATAAAGAGTTTATAAAAGTCAAATATTGAAAAATCGATATTTTTAAAAATCGTAAAATTGAAGAGAAAAACTGAAAAGCGAGAAATTGAAAAATTGAGAAATAAATAGGAGTAAACTGAAAAGCCCCCAAACTAAAATTTCGAAAAACTAAGAATTTGAAAGTTGAAACCGGTTAGGATGTGTATCAAGGCTTATAAATCAAGTCGTTTCCGAACGCTTAGAGTCGACATTGGCCTGAGTGCGCTCTGGTCTGTAGATCAAACAAGTTCTCAGACGACGAACTGTAATTCGTGTGACCTGAATTAAAGTGAAGGAAACAGTAAGCAACTTGTAATATTCTGGTAAATCTAGTGTCAATTTTTCGAAAGTAAAACGCGTCGTTAAAAATATTATGACATGTTTTCTATTGTAGCTAATTTTAATCCTAGTTGGAAACAAACACTGTTGCCAACATAAGTCGAGGAGTCCTCAACCGTCATTTAATTCAAACTATGACGCTTCTCTATCTTCTCTGGTGCAACTGTTTAATGCCTAAAAATAAACGGATAAGAGTGTTTAAGCGATATGTTAATTGTAAATTGGTCAAAAATACGTTAGTTTATCAATTAATTTAACAAGAAAGTTCTGTTTTAATGTAAATGATACTAACAATTCCATTGTTGGACTGACTGGTCGAAAACATCGCGGAAAGTTTTGTCTCCTAATTAGCTCCAACTAGAAAAGTGGAATCGTACTCATTAAAACTTTTACTCCCTCACTACTTTCTTATTTGCAATATTTATTTAATTTCTTCGTAAGTATATTTATTTTCGTTTAAAACTTTAAATGTGATGCACATTTATTACTGACGACCGTAAATCAAGCAGTGGATGACTCGTAATCTTTAAATTTAACTGTGCCACATAAGACAGAAAAATATAAAAAATGCATATGTATATTCATTGCAGTTGACGGTCAATGTCTACCGTTTAAAGAAAACTCGGCTCTGATTGGCCAGTTTAGTGTCAATACCAGTTGAATTTTTGAAACTATAGTAGCCAGCGATAAAAATCCTCTAGTCACTTGTTGATCGTCGTTTGTCGCTGTTAAAAAAAAGTGAGGTTATAACGAGGGGAAGTGATGCAAACTTTAATTAAAAGAAATGACAAGGCATTAAATCACAGAATCTAGGTGCATAATTGACAGATCCATTTCGACTTCGTTCACTAAAAATTCTCAAACAATGTTCGAATTTTGTCGTGTACAGTGAGCTGTTGCTCCATCTTGTTGAAATTGACCTTAACTTCGTCTTTCCTCCCAATACTTTCGATAGTACGGACCTACGTCTTCTAAAAAAGGACGATGAGTAACTGCAGGGCTTTTTCAACCGCTCGTTACTTTCCAGGTCCAGTTTTTCTTGTTTCATTGTATTTGAATGCGAAAAACGTAAAACTCAATTTTTCATGTCCGCAGCTGCGGCCTTTCTTTAAACAAAGAACTGCGCAATTCTTCTTTTGGCAATAAATTACGACTTCTAAATTGACAGCGGAGCTCCATTTCACCCTTCACACATTTTTAACTCTAATTTTGCCCCAAACAACCCTTGCCTATTAGTAATTTGGTTGCATCGCCAAGACTTCCGAGAATTCCTTTCCAAGCTATCCCATCCGCTTTAATCATCGTCATTTCTCTGACACGATTATACCAAACGATGATATAAAGCAGCAGGAGCCATCCAACATTCAAACGCTTCATGTGTCTTGTCATATCTACCTCTTATATTTATCACGGGAAATTTCGATTTATTAACGTCGTAAACAGAGACAGCAACCTATTTCAAATCTCTATTACCACCTGTGGCAGGAGATGAATAAATACCAATCGCTCGAAAAATTCAATTTAGTCTTACGAAACTTGCCTGTCAACAACCTACGTTATTCAGGATTACCAGGCGCGATGCTGTTATGCCCCTAACACTTTTAGTGTCGCGTATATCTGGCACGTTTATCAAAAAGGGTTGTAAAAGAGTGAGGATGGTCATAGCAGCGTGTAATCTGTTGAGTACACCCTCAATATGCGCACCCTACAAAAAACAAGGGATGTTAGTAAGCCGCGAGTAACGATTTACATCAGATTTTAAACAGCACTGACACGTTCCAGTTTACGAGGACGGTTGGGTTGTGGAGATAGACGACGAGGAGCTTTTGAGGAAGGCAGGTGCTAAATAAATAATGTGATGTAAAAAATGATCAGATGGATCGGGTTCTACGTGAAGAGGTTTTTGAAGATTGACAAGACCGATCAGCGTGAATTATTTAAATTATGGAAAATTTATAATTTGTGAATAACGAAATGCATGTTTATAGATATTTTTTATGGTTTGGTGCACACGTCGTTTTAATGAGCGTCATGCATGAATTAACTGGTCAACGACTGAATTCATTATTTAAATGTAATCAGCTGGTGATACACGTAATTCATAATGTTTATAATTAACTTTATAATCTAATTGTTAGATGTGTACAAACTTTCATTAAACTCACTGGGCTTATAATTTTTTAATAATGTTAAAATAGTAGTAGCTTTAATATGAGGGTCCACTACGTGTAATTAGTTATTTTTTCTATTCTAGATTAATCGGTACTGTCAAAAATTCAAAAAAACTAATCGTTAGAACTACTGCTAACCCTTCACAGTAAAATTGTATCGTCAAATTTCGATAGAAAACAATACTTTCAACAATAAATACTGGTTATTCCATGATTAAAATAATGCTTTGTTTACTGAAATGGTTTCAGTTGACCCTGTAAACACAAATCAAAAATTATTGTTATTGACTTAACAAAGTATCGGTTTGTTAGATTATGTTACAAATGGAAATGTCCAAAATAACTATTTATTACAGTGAATAATTGAAATTGAGGCGCTGACAACATTAATTCGGAATTGACGAATCGTTCGCTATTGGAGAAAGTTCCCAATAAATTCAGATGTCAAGTGTAATTGGATTTGAGTTAGGAGATTTCTATTATCGGATTGAGCGAAATATAAAAGGAATGTGTAAAAGCTCTAATCTAACTAAACACAGAAAAACAATTTCATTTTATCACGTACAAGAGGGAATCTGCATTCGAAATTTTATTTTATTTAGGAAGTAGACAATTTATTAGAACGGTGTTTAAACGTGGTTAATCTGCCGCTAGTGTATGTACAGGTGTAGATAGGGAGCCTCGGTGAATGTCCTGAACCGTATGTAGACTTTCCTTATTTATAAAATTTCAACTCTCGACGATACCCTAGAGGATCTTCTATTTGTATTGTTTTGAGACCTTTTCTATTTTCGCTTTAGAGGAACGAAACGCAAGAGCATTTGGTCACCCATCCAATTCTGTCCACGGGTGCTTAACTTTGTATTACAATGAGCCGTATAACTACCACAGTGGCATTCTTTTTTTAGGCGTTTGAGGAACAATTTTCAAAGGATTGGGATCCTTATAGTGGAAAAACAAAGGCAGACGCGACGAAAAAAACTTACCAAGGCACTCAACCATGATTTTAGTTTAAAAAACAGTAACTTAATTTACCCAGGTCGTGTTTACTATAAGAACTATAAGATTGTCTGGAAATGGATATTTAATTAAGACTACAATAAGTATTGTATAGTTATTCTGTATACTTTTCACTTCCACTTGTAGGAATCATTTTTGTTAAAAGCTCGTTTTTATTGTATTGTTTCTCTTCCACTTTGTTCATAATAAATATGATACTTTAATCTGTGGTTGAAGCACGTAGGATGTACGTACTTCAGTTTAATCGCTCCAATATTATTCATCTGTCCGTTTACGATAAGGCGCAATAATTTCCGTAGTTTCGTTATCAATTTTATTTATCGTTTTCCGTGTGCGTGTGTTTCATCACAGTTTACTCTTCTTTAAACTACTACCTGTGTATTAAACAAAAATCGTTGTCCCGTTTCTTAAATAAAATTGTCCATTTTTAAAATTTTGACTTTGTAAATGTTCACGAGGAGAACTGCTGTAATACAGTGGTTTGTACAATCGGAAAATTCTGGTTTCTAATAAAACAACAAATATTAAACATGCTTACGGGTCTTTATTTTAGCAAAAATATTTTTATGACGTTATCAAAGTTTACTTTGATAAAATGGAAAGATTGTTTAGTCGCGCTTGGCTCATTGTGGACCTTAAGCACGATTTTATCAATTTCAATTTATAAACCTACCGTTGCAGTTGCTGTTCCCTCTGACGTTGCTTTTATGTTGGATTTATGTTTGACGGAACCGTACCCGTTGTCGTAACAGTTGGAGTTGTAGTACGCCAAAATATTATTTCAATTCCGTAACCGCAAAAATACGCAGCCGCAGTAAATGTTGTCACTAAAACATAACCTCTAAAGTATAATAATAACAGACAACGTGCAAACAACCAAGAGATACGATCAAAATGGGTAATAACGATCATCTGGATGAAAATAGAATCCAGATTTTTAAGCGGATAAATGTCAGTTATAAAATAACAGTGGGTCAAGCAGATTTCTTCATTTACCACTGATAATTTCTCATGGGATTGGCTGACCACACTAGTCGCTACGATTAAGATAAAAGACCACCATCTCGTACGGTAACGACGCGTGTACGATTACGGTTACGGTCAACTATACAGTTACTGCTCCGATTACTGCATGTACGGTTACGTCAAACTATAAACCCAGCATTAGAGCTGAAAATTGGCATTTATAAACTGCGTTGCCAAGTTGCCGTTGATATTAACTTTAATGTTCAATTTTTGCCGTATTTAACGGGGTTGTAGAAGAAACGTGGAGGATTTAAGTTGATTACTACAAAAATTTACCATTTTAGACATATGTATTTTAAGTTTCTTGTTGTCGAAATAAGTCTGCATATATCAAGAAAATAAAGGCACAATGTAGCCCCGCCCACCCGCCCTGTCTCAATTGTGACGATTTTTTTTTATTCGTCGTGAGCCAAGGGGGCGGAGCTTAACTGCAAAATCCTTATTTCTCTATGAGAAATTAAAACATGTTTTTGAGTATCGCGTCGTTCAAAGAATACTATGTATATTAAGAAAAAATTAAAACCAAAGATTAAGCCACACCCATAACTGCCCTGATTTAAATAGTAATGAAATTTTCATTCGTTGGGAGACCTAGGGGCGGAGCCTAATTGCAAAATCCATGTTTTCTTACAAAAGTGTACCATTTTAAACGTGTTTTAAGTTTCTAAAAATAAGAAAAATGATTACAATTGAGATGGGGTGGGTGGGCGGGGTTTATATTTTGCCTTTTTTCTTAATATACATAGTATTCTTTGAACTACACGATGCTGAAAGGCATGTTTTTAATTTCATCTAAAGAAATAAGTATTTTGCAGATAAGCCGAGTCCCTTTGGTTTAGGTCGAATGAAAAAAATAATTACAATTGAGATAGGGCGGGTGGGTGGGCTTACATTTTGCCTTTTTGTTTTAATATGTGTAGACTTCTTTTCACAACATGAGACTTAAAACATGTTTAAAATAGAAAATTTGCATAACCCACATTTCCTTGCATAAACTATTTTAACCATGTTTTAGTTTCTTGTTATGAAAAGATAGCTATGTATATTAAAAAAAAAAGGCAAAATGTTAGGAAGTATTGTAATGAAGTCCTTCGACCGACTGTCTACTTTTACATTTTCTCCTCCTTTCGTGACCCCTAGCGTACGAAGAAATGGGTTTCCCGTTTCCGTCTGTCTGTCTGTCTGTCTGCCGTCCCGATTTTTTTTTTGTAAAATGAGTAAGTATTCTCTGGCTGTGCGAGTGAGTTGTCGTCCCATTGGTGCTTCGTACCCAGGGCGGACCGCCCCCACGGACTCCCTCTGTACGCCGCCACTGATTATTCAAAACATTTTGCTCCATTGTAGCTTAATTAATAATTTTAGTCCTTTGTTTTGGGGAAACAAACTCAATAAAATTAAACAAATTGCTGTGCTTAATCGTGATATGTTTCGACATGTAAATATAAACAATCGAAGTTGAACATGTACATTGATGATAATGCACTTTTTCCGTGGATTATCTGATTTAAATATGTTTCATATTGTCCGCACATGTGCGAACCGCGCCCCCTTGGAATCTGTGCTCCCGCGGCGCAGGGGTAGTAGTGTTATTTATGTCACTGTATAGAGGTGTTATTGTAAGATAAAAATCGCAAAATCAAATTTTATAATATTTCAAAGAAGCGGAATTTGTTGGATTTTTTTATAAAGGGTTACGTAGAATGTCTCACAACAAAGAATTAATAATAATAATATTTATTTATTTATTTATTTGTCCAACAGGTTAACATAATGAACCTAATTAGAGGACAAAAACTAACTAACTAATTTTATAATTATGCAATCAAATAAACATTAATAATGGGAATAAAAGAAATACAAAGAAAATTAGTTAAGGATACCAAAAAGGAGTAAAAATTACATTATTTCAAAATAAACACATCTTCAAAGAGGTTGTCGGCGCAAGAATGGCTAATCTCCTGATATTGTAGGTACTGCAGTAGATATAATTGTAATATTGTGGTTTTTTGGTGATACATTGGACCCATCAAAATGAATATTTTTACCATTGTGGAAAATACGACGTTTTAAAATTTTGAAAAGCTGATGACGTCTTCTTAAAAATCTGGTAAACAAATCAAGAGATGGTTCAATTTTTCATCACGTATATTAAAATTTAAAATCTCAATTATTTATCAAAGTATCGAATTGCGGTTTTCACCACTGTTTTCAGCTTACAAATCTGTATACATTACGTGGAAAACGTTGGCGATTTATTTTGTTGAAAATGAGATACAGAGCTTCTTCGACACAAGCTGCTTTTTAGAGTATCTTATTTCCAACAAAAAAAATCGCTAATGTTACCCAGGTAATTTATATAGTTGTGTAAGCTGAAAACAGTGGTGAAAACTGCGTTACGAAATTTCCATCAATAATAGAGATATTGATTTTTAAATATACGTGATGGAAAATTTCACAAACATGCTAAAAATAAGACGATGATAAAATTGTAAAAAAAAAATTGCGTTACATGGTGAAAGGTTTGGACAAGTTACATTCAAAATTTCATAATAATTGGTTCAGTAATAACGATTTTACGTTCTAAAAATATATACATTGAAAATCCCAAATGCCAAAGGTAATCTTAATAAGCAACATAAGTAAGTTCTACATTCTAAACGCCTTATTTTCTAAACGATGGAGGCTGTACTTTATGAACGACGAACGTCGTACTTTAAATCTTTATTATAAAAATCTAGTAAATATTGAGGAAATTTGGGGATCTAGTACTGTCATTATTAGCATTATACTGTACCTATACATATCTCCGTGCGAAAAATGTTGATAATAAAAAAATGTTCAAAAGGAACCCCTTACTTGAAAGATAACGATACCATGATTCTTTACCTGTATTTTGAAAATACACATATATGACCTGATCTGACCTGAAATTAAAAGTGCACACATATTTTGTTTTAACATAAAAACACAATTAAATTTTTAATTTTTTTGAAGGAGCTGTATTAGGTGATCTGAGTTCCAGGAGCGAGAGAAGTTCGGTTTAGTTCCATATACCAATTTTTTCCATTACAGTTTCCATAATACACTAAGACAACAGAGTTTGAAGCGTTGCGTTGTTGAAAAGAATCTTTCCAAACCTTATTTAATTTTTAGAATAGCTGTGGAGGTTCTTTTTGTAATTTTTTTTCCATAATTTAATTCGATATCTATGTTTTATTCATGGCTTGGATTACTTATTGTTCGTGTATTTACAGCCGTTAAATTTACCTTACCAATTTTATCGAGATCTTTTCTTGGTCGGAAAATATAACAAAAGGAATTTTTTGTTAGATTAATTACGAAGTTATTTTCTGCAGAAGAGAGCTAAATAATGGTAAAATGTGAAGAGTATAATTGAAATTTTCTTTTTTGTTTTGTTCTCGGGCGCAAACAAAGGCGGTATTGTAATAAGACCCAGCAAATGAATGGCTACTTTCATGTTTTCTCGACGTTTCGGGACTCCGTTTTCGTCCGTTCCTCTGTCGTTTGTGTCGATTTTTATTAGACAGATAATCTTGGACTGGACCGATTGTTGTCAAATTTTATATAATACTCCTGTACCTGTGGTTTATGAGTCCGCTTTGATTCTTCGCCCATTGCATCCAGGTTTTCGCAAAAAAAACTTCAAATTGAATAACAAACGTTTATATTAATATTAATGGAGCGCTTGCAATTGCGAAGGTCGTGGTTCGACTACCTAATGGGCCATTTTTTTTAATTTCGCTGTGACTGGTATTATCTATATTTTTAAATTTATTGGATTTATCACAAAAAATAAAATTTTATAATTTATCAAAAAACTTGGATTTATTTGTTGAACAGTACTTCAAGGACAAGGAAGTTTGTGTTTAAATAACTTTAGACCGACGTTTTGTATAAAAATATACTCTCTTCTCATCCGAACGTAACGTTACATACTCGTTCTGACGCACAGTTTTTACATTTCATTTAGTAGCTTAAACATTTTATAAGCTACATCAAGATTTAAAAAAGTAGTTAAGAAAATAAAGTGTTATTTTTCTTCTGCTTTATTTTATGAATATTTCTAGAAACGTGTTATTTTTGTAAATACATCCTACATCGTTAATAATAATATTTTCGGATTATTATGTTTACAAAATTTAGAGAAATTTCATTAATATTAGAATTCACTGAAAAAACTTGATCGTTTACAGTATTAACATCAGAGCGCGTTGAAACACACACAATCATACAAACAATATTTCGGGGACTGCGTGCTCCTGCGAGGATTCTACTCGCACATTCCATTTTACTGTGAATTGAGACATCAACATATCCTTCCGAAACGGAATTGGATTTCCAACCGCCGTGTTTCTTCAGTTGGATTAAGTCTCACCAAAATCTACTAGTAAATACGCTGAAGATCGTCTAAATGCATTACCAGTGTAGTGGTAAGGATGAGGTAAATTGAGATATTTAGCAATAGTTGACAGAATTTTCGAGAAGGTATTTTGAAACAGTAAGAAAATATAATAACTTTACATATTTTTTGGTTGCTGAGGTCCGTAAACTGTCGTGGAACGTGTATTTTGGGATTAGGAATGGTAATGGTCAGCATATGTTCGGCATATTAATATCTTCTAAAACCACCATCGTGAGCTAAAAAGGATATCTAGGGTAGATAGTATTGATAGTTATTGCTGAATTTCCTTTGACGTAAGTCGTTGAACTTTTTGTGTCAAACTGCGTACTTTTTTTATACAGTATTTGGAAGGTTGCCTTTGGAGCAAAGTGCCTACTTCATTTAATTAAAGTACGTGCTAAATAAAATTAAAAACGGAGGAAATTCCGGAAAAGTAAAAGTCTCCGTTCCGTGAACTTCCCCAGATTAAAATGTAGAACCGCCACAAAGTGCGTCAACTTGCGCCTTTTGTTTGCTCACACGTTGGTGTTAAGTAATTACGTTACACATCCTCTCCATTGTTTAATCTGATTATATAATGTCCACAAATATTAACAGTGACTGCAGCGGCAAAGACCGGCCCCACTTCTTGGTTTCACTCTCAATTTGCATTGTTACGTTCCATCCGAAAGCACCTTCTCGACGATCACTATTTCGCGACTGTTCTCGTTAGATACCGTTCCGTTCCCTTTGTCAATTTGCCTTTTTGGGCCATTCGTAAAAGCTCTCTCTGAATTAGTTCGCGACTTTTCCGGCTTAAATCTCGTTCGAGTTGGGTTGAGTTTTAATTGAAATAGTGCTCTAAATAGTTGCCGAGATGAAGCGCGGTAATTGTACAAAGAACCGCAAGGAAAGCGCCGAGGATTTCTCGTTAGGGGAGTTGAATGGGGCAAGGAGACGGAGGAAGCGGTTTCAAAATTCATAAATAATTAAGACTGTTAATAATTATAATTGGGTTTTTTTAATTGCTCGGTTCGTGCTGGGACGTAACCGGCGACTCGAGAACTTCGTATTTGTCAATGTCGTGTCGTGTCGTGGGATTTGGGATTTTTAGGTGAGACTGCGTTGCGGTTGTCAAGGTTTTCGAACGAGAGAGTATGGGAGTTTTTTTCGTTATTAATGAAGGGTTTCGGGTTGTAATTTTGGGATGGATTCGGTGAATTATCTAGAGATTGGGTTGACAACATGTTTAATAAGGAATTAGTGGCTATTTTGGATGAAGATTGGCATAATTTAATCCTCAAGGATAAAAATAATTATCTGTTGTTTATTGTATTTTCGTTTAGTAGCTTTGTAGCAGATTTTTCGTAGGACTCACATTATAAATGATATATTTAATCCTTAGCAACATGAATTAAAAATTGTTTTTTACTAGTGTTAAAAATGACAGGCCAGCATGCCAGCAACAATAGCAAGAATATTTATTTTTTATCAAAATTAACATAACTTAATTATATTTTTCCAACATTTACATGTACAATAAAGTTTGAACAGTTATTAATACTAAAGTTGTGGGAATATATAAACAACATCTTGTTATCAGAAATTTTATTGCTGACATTACATGAAATATTAAAAAAAAAATCAACAAATTGGGCAAAAGTGAATCATCAGAAGAAGAAAGCGAAATTTGAGACATAATCCTTTCCTTTTCCTTTGTATATATATAGTTTGAACATTGCCAGTTTTCTCATCTAATATTTTGGAATTCACCCCTAAATAAGCTATGGTATCTACAGACAATTTACTTAGAGACTCAATTTTGCATTGATACGAACACATTATTCTAAGAAACCTTAAACTCAGAACAGAAAGCATAAATGGCCGACGGTCACAATTTACGATTGTTTCCGCTTGTTTGATAACTTTTTTCTATTTTTTTAGTGCAAAGAATATTTTTTTAAATACAATAAAAAAATGTTTCAAAGTTATTTACACTTCCTGAAGTACAGTCCAAGAAATTCCGTTTCTTCGAAAAATTATAAAATTTAAATTAGAGATATGTATGGACTGCTAGAGTATATTGGCATACATTAATTTCCGCACCCGTGCCGACCAATCACAACAAAGTACATCGGCGCTAAATTGAAACTGGCCCAAAGTCGAATATTATTATTGTTCTCATCTGTGTGGTTTGAGCATTTGTTTTAATTCGCATCGATTTTTGAAGTTTTTAAGATTCTTAGATTTTTCGATTTTAGGATTTCTCAGTTTTTCGATTTTTATTTTAGGGTTTTTGCATTTTTTAATTTTTTGTTGTCGATTTTTCAGTTTCTCGATTTTTATTACGTCAGTTTTTTCAGGCTTCAATGTTATAATTTTTAGATTTGACAGTTTCTCGTACTTTAGATTTTTCCATTATAAGATATTTTTTTTGTTTTTTTCGTTATCCGATTTTTTAATTTTGATATTTTTTCAATTTTTCAGTTTCCGATTTTTTAATTTTACAGTTTTTCGATGCTTACTTTGCTTATCGGATTTTTCAATTTAAATTTTTTGTATTTTTCGATTTTTTAGTGTCTGGATATTTTAATTTTTCGATTCTTCAACTTTTGAATATTACAATTTGTCGATTTTTCTATTTCTAAAAAATTTCGAAAGTTTTCCGTTTCTCAATTTTTAAGATTACAATTTTTAAATTTCTCGGTGTTTCAAGTTTCGTTTCTTCTATTTTTGATTTTCAAATTTGCAATTGTTCGATTTTTCTGTTTTTTAAATTTTCAATTTTCTTATTTTTAAGGTTACAATTTTTCCTTTTTCAATTGTTGAACTCTTAATTATTCGATTTTGAATGTCTTTATTTTTGCAGTTCTTCGATTTCTCAATTTTGAAATTCTTTCTTTTTCGATTTTTCAGTTTTTAATTTTTTGATTTTTTTTTTCAGTTTTACAATTTCTCGATGTTTCAGTGTTACAATTTTCCGATTTTGTGACTTTTTCAAATTTCACTTTTAATAAGTTTGTCCTTTTGTTGAAAAATTAAAAAACGAAAAATTGAGAAAATGAAAACTTAAAAATAAAGTACTTCCAAGTATGTAATTCTAAGTTGTTTTACGTTTATTCGATTTTTATTTTCTCAATTCGAGATTTTTGAATATTTGTTTTTGTTTTAATTGTTAATTTTTCGATTTTTTCGTGTTTCGTTGTACGTTTTTCGATATCTCGAATTTTTAGTTTTTTTTTTCAATAATTTCATTATGATTTTTATTTTTCAGTAAAATTTTTGTATTTTTCGATTTTCTTTCTGTTGAATTTTGCAATTTTTCGTTTTTTCGATTTTTCAATTCCTCGATTTTTAATTTATCATTTTGTCAGATTTCAATGTTACAAATTTTCGATTTTACAGTTTCTATCTTTTTCTCAGTTGTTCCATTGTTTTATTGCTTTTTTCGTTACCCAATTTTCAGTTCGCCAATTTTTTCAATTTTTCGATATTTCAAGTTTGGTTTTTCAATTTTTGATTTTCAATTTTTCATTTCTTCAATTTTTCCATTAAAAACTGTTTTTTTAAATTTAAAATTTTGTAATTGCTTCATTTTTAATTTTTCACTTTGTTCTAATAATTATTAGGGTTTTTATTATTCAATTGTACAATTCTTGGCTTTTCCATTATCCGATTTTTCAGTTTCTTCAGTTTTTTCAGTTTTTTCAATTCTTCGATTTCTCAACTTTTAAATTTTTTGGTTTTTCAGTGTTTCGTTTTTTCGATGTTACAATTTTTTAATTTTTCCATGTTTCGTTTTTACAATCTCTTATTTTTTTAGTTTTCTTGTTCATTTTAAAATTTTTCGATTTTAAAATTAATTTTTTTGTATTTTTGATTATGTAATATTTAGAAGTTTTTGGTTTTTTTTTCAATTCTTCACTTTCTCGATTTTTAATTAATCAGGGTTTTCAGGTTTCAATATTACAACTTTTCGATTTTTCATTTTTTCGATATTTCAAGTTTCATTTTAAAATCTTTGGATTTTGAAATTAAAATTTTTTGTATTTTTGATTCTTTAATTTATAGAAATTTTTGTTTTTTGTTTTTTCAATTTTTCAGTTTCTCGATTTTTAATTAATCAGGGTTTTCAGGTTTCAATATTACAACTTTTCGATTTTTCATTTTTTCGATATTTCAAGTTTCATTTTAAAATCTTTGGATTTTGAAATTAAAATTTTTTGTATTTTTGATTCTTTAATTTATAGAAATTTTTGTTTTTGTTTTTTCAATTTTTCAGTTTCTCGATTTTTAATTAATCAGGGTTTTCAGGTTTCTATATTACAATTTTTCGATTTTTCACTTGTTTGGTTTCTCATTTTTTTCATTTTTTGATTCTCATTTGTTCGGTTTTTTCATTTTTTCTTTATTTTTTCAATTCTTCAACTTCCCAATTTTTAAATTTTCTGATTTTTACATTTTTCGAAATTTCGGTTTGAATAAATTTGTCGTTTTGTTAAACAATTAAAAAATGAAAAATCGGGAAAATAAAGAACTAAAAATTGAGAATTTGAAAAATTTTATATCGAAAAAAATACAAAATTGTTTCTTTTTGTTGCTTTTTTCAATTTCTCGATTTTTAATTATTTTGTGTTTTGATGCTTCAGTGTTACAATTTTTCGGTTTTTCAAAAGTTCAGTTTGAATAAATTTGTCCTTTTGTTGAACAATCAAAAAATGAAAACTCGAGAATTTGAAAAATTTTATATCAAAAAATTTCAGAATTGTTTCGTTTTGTCGATTTTTCAATTTGTCGATTTTTAATTGTTTTGCATTTTTTAATGTTTCGGTGTTACAGTTGTTCGATTTTGCAAAATTTCATTTTGATTAAAATTGAAAAATCGCAAAATTGTTTCGTTTTTCGATTTTTTGACGTTTCAATTTCGGAATTTTTTATTTTTTCGTTTTCCCAATTTTTCACTTATCCAATTTTGCAGTTTTATTTAATTTTTCCATGTTTTTACAATTTTTCAATTTTCGGTTCTCGATTTTTAATTATTTTGTTTTTTGATGTTTCAGTGCCACAATTTTTCGGTTTTTCAAAAGTTCAGTTTGAATAAATTTACCCTTTTTTTGAACAATTAAAAAATGAAAACTCAAGAGAGAATTTGAAAAATTTTATATGAAGAAATTGTAGAATTGTTTCGTTTGTCGATTTTTCAATTTCTCGATTTTTAATTGTTGCATTTTTTAATGTTTCGGTGTTATAATTATTCGATTTTTAAAAAACTTTATTTTGATTAAAATTGAAAAATTGCAGAATTGTTTCGTTTTTCGATTTTTTGATGTTTGAACTTCGGCATTTTTTATTTTTTCGTTTTTCCAATTTTTCAATTATCCGATTTTGCAATTTTGTCTTTAATTTTTCCATGTTTTTACAAGTTTTCAATTTGCGGTGTCTCGATTTTTTTAGTTTTCGATTTTCATTTTGAAATTTCTGGATTTTTCATTTTAAAATTTTTGCATTCTTCATTGGTTCAGTGATACAATTTTCCGATTTTCCAATATTTTAGTTTGGATAAATTTGTTTTCTTGCTGAAAAATAAAAAAACACGAATTTGAAAAATTAAAAAACTAAAAGTTTAAAACTCAAAATAAAATGGATATTCATGACTACAAATTTTGATTCTATCATGAAAACTCCGGGTAGCTGATTCTTGAAAATTTGAGGCTTGGGGGCTTTTGAAAATTAGTTCTAGAACTTTTACGTTGAAACAGAATTTTGCGAAAATAAGAATCAGTCAATACATAGCCCCAAGAGTATGTCAAGATCATTTTCAGAGAGAGCTTGCTTTATAAAGTAAATGCGACGCAAACGTGAGTCACATACATTCATAGTTGTTTCCCAAATTAACATACCAATATCCATTTATGAGATTTATATCTTTATTATATTTAATAACTTCTCTAACGCACAAAAATTTAAAATTTGCAATGTTAAATAGCCATTGTAAAAATTTTGAACAAGTGACGCAAAAAAAATAGATTTATCTACTACACAATTTTTTTTTTCTTTAGGTGTTGCGGTAGATGCTTGGATGTTCGATGAAGTAACTAAGGCCCATTGTTCGGAAGCAGAAATAGGCAAGTTATAAATTTTATTACTTTGTTAATAATATTTGAATAGTGAATGTAACTATAAATACTATAATGCTTAGATTTTTAAGATATTTTCAATGTTGTAATTAATGTGTTATTAAAATCGGATTTATATCTGGTTATATTTGCCTTTGTAAAATCAAATTCATGTTGAGCTTCACAGTGTTCCTTATTTTAATTTTTTTTATTTCGCAGTTCCGTTTTCCCGGTTGTATAAAATGTCTTCTTTAGTGGTGCTGCTGTAAGGTAGTTACAACCACTGACACTAAAGCGCGGCAAAATATTTGCTTCTCTAATAACAGCCGGAAAAGAGGTGTGCGGCACTTTAATCATTCCCAACGGTTTATATGTATCAAATTTGGGCAATTACTTCATTTATTTAAAAAAAGGTGTGCTGTTAAAAGCGTGTTAAATAAATTCGGTTAACATTTTTTCTTCATAAGTGCGTCATGGTCATAATATAGCGCAGAACTTCGTGTAACAAAATCTGAAGCATCCGTTCTATGCAACCTTGGCATTCATAGTAAAAACCATATAATGTTTTTAGTCTATTTACACACCCGCTTCATTAAATATAAGAGCTGAAGATAAAATCGAGGATAAGATTAACTACAACGAAAAGTCGATTTAAAATTATTATTCGATGCATTTTTCATTAGAGTGTAATTATGTGGATGGATTTTTGAGTGATTCACGCCTTTTCCTCGTTCGATAACGACGGAATCCATTCAATTATTCCCGCAAACAAAAAACAATTAAGCATTCTGTTCGTTCATACATAAAAACAGACCAATAATAAATTAACTTTCGCTGTAAACACTCCCCGAGGGAAAAACTTAACGAGAAAAAGATGAAACTACCCATGCTCTTATACAGGCGAGAGATTTTCGTGTGAAAATTATTTTGTCGTTGTAAACTAGACGTCGAGACAGAAAAAGAAATTAAGTGTGGAATAAATGCCACCGGAATGAAATACCTCGGAGGCAAACACGCGTCTACTGTTCACTGAGATAAGCTTGGCAAACGTGTGGTTTCCAGTGAATCTCGTCAATCAAAAATTCGGTCGAAACATGATGTTCCGGGATTTTTTTAGAAGGTGAAGTGACATGTGGAAAATACTTTTTGTGTGGAATCGTGAGTCTTGGATTTGACGAGATCTTGGATATTTAAAAAAAATTATATATATTGTCCATATTACGTAACTAACAGGGTTACTGTAAAGGGCAGAGAGAACAACAGTTGAAGTAGAGACTTACGTTTGTTCCGCATCTGGAGCGTGCCTTCTAAGCCTTGCTAATATTTCAAGGACGTTGATAATTACGAAATTATTCCACTAGTTTCCGAGAGTGTATGTCCTTGACAAAGTTACGTTAACGATATTTAAATTTTTGCAATATACCAAAGACATTAGTGGTAACATAAAAACGACACACTGCAAGTAATAGTGACTTATCTACCTGTGTATTTTAAATTCCCTGGAGGTGTGCTAGTCTTTAATGAATCAGTGTGTATTTTACATAATTGTTCAATACATTTTACATAATTTTCCAATATCGCTATAGTTTGAAGAGATAACACAACCATATCGACGAGCTACTCACCATCACTCACCGTTTCGATAGATAAACCTCCCGACTCCCTAATTAAAATTTATCGACACATAAATCAAATACCAGTCCACAGGACATCAACAAAAACTGTTATCTGCTGTAATATTCATCGAAGTTCCTTCCACCCGACAATTACCCCATTTACGTCATCTCCTTTATTTGATGAAGAATCGATAAGGGTTGATGCGTCATTAATCAGTCAGTTAAATGGGTACGATTCAATAAGACGGCTGTTACCTAGGCGTCTAATGAAAATTTCGGTCCCGTTTGTGTTACATTCACTTCATTGTATTCCTGAAATGACAACAACGGTCGATCACGTGGGCCGGAATGGCTGTGACTCAACGATAAGCACCCCGGAATTGTCTTCGTGATATCTGTGATATCGCCACTAGGTATAAAATTGTGCGAAAGACACTTTTGCACAATATCGTGTCAGTGGTGGAACACATCGCCGTCATATCGCTGGGAAAATAATGAGTAATGAATGAAGTTTGTTTGTTTTGTGGTGCGGTTTATGGGTATTCGAATGACGAATCATTGAAAGCATTTTCGGCTGAGCAGAAATGCGATTGAATGAATCTGCGAGGGAGTTCATTACTGAGACCACAATGCAAATGTTTCTTTGTCTTAATTTCCCTTGCATATTTACTTAGTCATGTGCGGTAAAAACAAATAAGTAGCATGTGGTAATTCCGTCTTACAATAATAATAATAAAATATTTAAAGTCTTACGTGTAAGTATGCATACATTCGTGATTTACATAGTTAGAATTGGCAATCCATGGAGAATTAAAGAGAAAAAAATTAGTCGAAAGTTATATAGATAAACTTTGCTCGCATCTGAAGTCAAACATTTAAACAAATTCAATGTCTTCGAAAAATAAAAGTGTAGATGAGAATGGGATTTGAACTCACTCGAGCACAGTTCAAGTTTAAGGGGGAACGCTAGACGAGAGACAAGTTTGAATTGGGCGCCATTTGTTACCTTAAACGCAACCAGCAATTCTTCTTTAAATCTATCTGACGCGCTGGGATAGACGACTACCGGACGTGGGTCATAAAAACATCCTAAGCCGATAATGCAGAATAATGATAATTTATGACAGGCGGCCCACAATATACCTTCAGCACAGAATAATCATTTCTCGTATTCATTTGACATATTAATTTTAATATTCGAGATAATTATTATATTATTCACACACAGTTTAGACACTGTAGAGCAAACAAGGCTTATCAAGCCCGTCTATTAGTTTATTCGCCTAAATGTATTATTGATACCGTTTTCAAATTACACCAAAATTGAAAAATCGAAAACTTAATAATTGAAAAATTGAAACATTTTAAATGAAAAAAATCGGTAAACCGAAAAATAGAAAAATCTATAAATCGAGAAATTTAACAATCTAAAAATCGAAGAATTGGAAATCCAAAAAATCTAAACCGAGAACTTGAAAAATCGAATAATCGAGAAATCAAAACATCAAGGAAGACAAAAAAATTAACGGAAAATCTAAAACTTAAAAATTGAAAAATTAAAATACCTATCGAAAAATTAAAAATGGAAAGAAAATTGAAGAATCGGAAAAGTGAAAAAATCCAAAACTGAAACATTGAAAAATTCAGAAATCGAAAAATTGAAAAATCACAATTGGAGAAAGAATTAAAAAATCAAGAAATAGAGAAATGGGAAAATCAAAAATTGAAAACTGAAAAATAAAAAAATTTAAAAATCGTAAAACTGAAATATCGGAAAATTGAGAAATCGAAAAATGAAGAAATTCGGTGAAAATATGAAGAATCGGGAAATCGAAGAATCGATAAATTGAAAAATCCCAATAGTAATATGTCGAAAAATGGAGAAATCGAAATCGAACAAAACTGAAGTATCGTAAAGTTAATAAATTGAAAATCTGAAAATTAAAAAAAAAATCGTATCAAAAACTAAAAATTCAAAAAATCGAGAAATTGAACAATCAAAAAATCAAAACATTGAAATCCCAGTAAGTTGATAAACAGGAAAATTTAAAAAACAAAAATTTTAAAAATCCAGGAATTGAACAACAAAAAAAATTTAAGCCTGAAAACTCAGAAAATCGAATGATCGAGAACTCAAAACATCAAAGAAAACAAATAAAAAAAATTAAAATTCGACAAATTGAAACATCATGGAACTGAAAAATCGAAAAGTCGAGATAGTGAGAAATCTAAAAACCTAAAACTTTAAAAACTGAACGATTAAAATATCGAAAAATTTAAAAACCGAGAAAACACAATATCAAAAATTTGAAAAATTGAAGAAACGAAATATTGCAAAATTCCAAAGCTGAAATATTGAAAAACCTAAAAATGGAAGAAAAATTAAAGAATCGAAACAGTGAAAAAACCCAAACTGAAACATTGAAAAATTGAGAAATGGAGAAATGGGAAAATAAAAAAAATTGGTCTAGCGTTTAGACAGTACTTCCCTCGCTATCGGAAACGTGACGACTGCATGCCTATTATGTTTCTTCTTCACATTAGATTTCAAAGCATTCGGTTTTGTAGTTCCTGATTAAATCAATAAAATAAATTTTTTGAGTCACCCTGTATATCCGAATCCAAAAAATATGAATGGAATGATAAATTACAAGAAAAGACTCATCATATTTTGTAAATTTTAAATAGGATTATACGGCAAACTTTTGAGCTGACGTCATCAATTTTTTGGAGGGGATAAGCAAATATATTTTGACTAAAAATTTATTATGCTCTTTACAACCTTAAAACATTTGCAAGATTTCAAAGCATTGGGTTCTGTAGTTCCTGAGGTGACGTCATCAATTTTTTAGAGGGGATAAGTAAATATATTGTGATTAAAACGGTCCTGGTTTAATAACAAAAAAATATTGTTCGTTTATAAAACAAGCTCGTCTTAGACAAAATATTCGTGAAAAAATATGTCGTAAAAAATTTACGTATGCTGGTCCCGACTGCGATTATGGTTTAAATATTTTTTAGAAAATCCTGTCATGGATGTAGAAACATTTGTGACAGCCAAAGAGGTTTTTTTGAGAAAATTATCTTTGAATTTAAACCAAATTGAAATAGACACTAGGCAACAGGCACACTTGGGCAAAAGAAAGGGAAATTAGGATTACGGCTTCAAATTTTGGACGTATTTACAAACTTAGACCGACTACAGCAATAGCTAAAACTGTAGAGTCTCTGTTGTACAGTACATTTAGAGGTAATAGTCATATATACTATAGACAGCAAAGTGAAGAAAAAGCTGTCAAGTGTTTTGAAATAAATAAAAATATAAAAACTGAACGGTGTGTCTTGTTTATTTCAAAACAATTTCCTTACTTGGCTGCTAGTCCAGACAGGGTTCTAGAGGATACGAGTGCATTAGTCGAAATTAAATGCCCTTCAAAATCGCAAGATTTGTCTCCCGAAGAAGCGGTTAGAAAAAAAAATCCAGTTTTGTACATTGACAGACAGAATTGAAACTAAAAAATCGGTTGCCTGTTTTTTAGTTTTACTGACGATAGTTGAACGTGACAACGTCTTAAGAAAATACTGATGGAATGGTAGCATTTTTCAAAAGAAAATTTTAATTTCATTTGTTTAATAGATTTGTATGTATATAGAGAAGGAGGTAATTAGAAATCACAATGAAATTGATCAAGTTAGATTTATTTATACGCATAAATACAATTATGTCAATTTTTTTAGTTTAATGTGTCTTGAAAACATTGACACTACATTCACTTTTCACTGCATTTGATACTCGACCAAAACATGTCAATGTACTATAATATAGCAGCTGTCCACGCAGACGCATCGCTCACTCAAGTAGGAGAGAGACGGATGGCGAACGCTGCCGAACGCGAAGGCCGATTGTGCCTCTTTGTCGCTCGTTTCGCGTTCTCGCTTGCACTTCAAGCCTTACATGGGACGCCTCAGAGCGAGGTAACGCCGCATGAGTCATGCTTTTTCGTGCGTGCAGCCGGCTCCATCGATTTATAAGACGTTGTCACGTCAAAAAAGAATCATGATTACTACTTTCAAGTCCAGGAACAAATGCTTGTTACGGGTATTTCACAAGTTTATTTTGTTGTATGGACACCCAAAGGAATAAATATAGAAAAAATTGATAAAGACGAAGAAATATATGTAAAAAGATGGCAGATAAACTTGGCAGATTTTGTTTTGGTTCTTTATTGCCCGAAATAATTGATTCAAGAAGAAAGAGGAACCTGCCTTTGCGAGAAATTTTTTTAAAATAAATAAAATTTGTTTCTATTTTTTTATGTACTTTCATAATTTATTAGGAGTACATTTTTCATCACCAAGACTTGCATATTTTTATTATAAATATATTTTGAAAATGATCTCTCGGCAAATGAAAACATATACGAGCACTTTTTTCGAGTAAGCAATGAAGGGAGAAGTTACTGGGCGTAGGGCTTTTTTAAAACACCTCCTTTCTGGGATAAGTAGTAGATACACTTAGCTACTTATACGTGTTTAACAAAAGCTGTATTTTATATATTTTTTATTATTATTATAAATATGTTTATTAGTTTTATTAATTAACAAAGCAAAATATATATTAACAATAATATTACAATGAATTTTTAGTAATCATGTGTGTTGAATTCAGGATCCTGAGTGGAGTAAAAATATTATAGTTCCCCAGTTTTAATTCGGTTTTATGATAGTACCTCATTGCGTAAAAGTTAAATTCCTTAACAATAGATTACTACGGCCGGTCCTCGCGGCTTGTTATAAAACTGAATTCCTTGCCATAAATCAGAAAAATCAGCCGAGAACTCTAACAATCAGCTTATGGTAGAGCAGGCGATAAGGGTTTTACCTAGAAAGTCGCTTCCGTAAATTTTAGTGGCGCTCCTATCGGCAAAGTACTGAACTAACTGCTCAAATTCTGTCGAATTGATACCCATTTTTTTCAATAATTGTTAGTTTTTGTTAAAAACTCTACTAACCAATAGATCATTAATTTTCCTCTGATATTCCTGTTAAAATTATTCGACGTATTTTGCATTAATTTGTGGAATATTTTGATTTTAATAAACATATTATTATTTAAACAAATTGTACCACTAACAAACATTTAATGACTCTGCGCCCTGTAAAAAGTGATGTTTAATCCATGTGCGAAGTTTCAAGCGATTCTAGGATGGTTATGACTCAAAAAACTTGAAAAGAAAACATACATGTTTTTTTTACTATATTTCTCAGCCATATTTTTTTAGTTGATTGAACTGGTCTCTGCACTTTAGAATATGAAAGAAGCTGCAGTTTGATGTATGATACATCTATATTAATATCATTTTTTCATACAAAAAACCAAAACAATTTTATACCTCGTCTAGCGAGTCCCCTTAATCGATGTCAGCTACTGACAACGCGCATTGCTAAATCTAACCTCACTTTTTCGTATATTATACCATGGCCGACTAGTATATAGATTATGGCCTGTCCAAAGGAATGCCAAAGGTACCATCTTAGATCATATAATAAATAGATACCAATACTCAAACTGAAAGCTGTGACTAGACATGAAGCTATCTGTTGTCGTTTTCTACGTCAAGGGGAGTAGTATAATGCTATCCTTGTGTGATCACCACATCTTCATCTTTGTTATATGCATTTCATCTGTATATGTCTATTTCACTTCCATCCATGTACCGCACCAGCGCAACAAATCGCTTTTGACAGATGTTTCTTCTAACCTCTCTTTAGAGTTGTTGTACAAAAAACAATTTTAGAATTTAGAACAAAGATCCTATTTTAAGTGATGTAGTCATAAAGGATCACAATTGCTGCCCAATAATTTACTATTCCTTTCGTTATCTACTGTGAATTATTTATAAAATCAAGCTGTCAACATCTTTCTTCCGAAGTTAGTTCAGACATACTTCCTAAAATTTAGGCGCGCAAAATTCAAATAGTGATCAGGCAAGGATAGCTTCATTGTAATCCCTCCATGCACGAGAGAGATGTGTGGCAGGAGAATGTCGTCACAGGCTGTCCTAGGGAAAGAACACGGCATGGTGGTATCTATTTATTATATGATCTAAGGGTACCATACGTGCTGCTATCTATTAATAATTCAAAAACGACAAAAGAATTATTAACACTTTTTGAAAGGCACAAAGGCATTCATACCGAAACAAACGGCCGTTACACGTTTTGAAGTCTCATAATGTCAAATCAAATTAAAATTTTGCTAAATTATTAAGTGTAATTATTAATAGATGGCAACACGTATGGTACCTCTTGGACAGGCCATAATCTTTATACTAGTCGGCCATGATTATATGAAAAATCAACGCTTTTCAACGACTTTTGTCAATTACACATAACAGTGTGCGTTTTTCATTGTTTTCGTGTATAAAAAAAAATACTTGATTACTTGTTCCCACTTGAACCCCCGTTATCTGAAACAATTAGGATTTATATAAAAATTGTCACTCCTACTAGAACTTCTTTAATGAAACGTGTTCTTGTTAAAATACCGGGTGATTATTTATGATTGAAACAAATGTTTGATTTGTCAATTCTTACATTTAAATATGGTACCAGGCTGACAAAAAAAATCGCAAACATTAATAGTCGCTTGATGCTTATGAAAATTAATTATCGAAGCAAATTTTTGTGTTGGCAATTCTGAATTATTGGCAGAAATGCTAGTTTGTCAGTTGTCAGTTCATAGTTGAACTGAATGTAAGAGGAGACTCTGGAAACAAAAGATGTGAAAGACGTTTAATTAGTTTAACCTCAATTTGTGACAATTCAAAGCCTTTACAAAACGTTTAAAATGTTCGCAGTTAATTTTTATTTTAGGTGTTTTATTTTCGGACCAATTTAAAGAAATCTGGTGTTTTGTTGCTGGATGAACTTGAAAAAATCTTTTGAGCGTGATTTTTTAGGAATTTGAAAAAGTCTTGATTGCCGCAGTGTTTTTTTTTAATTCGGGCGACTCGGAGACCAATGGTGTATTATTTTGGGAGCCCGTGGATTTTTTTTTTGTCAATTATTATTTAAAACAATTTTTGGGGACTTTGGTGTTTTATTTTTGGAAAATTCTGATCTGACCTGTTTTTCAGTTAATTTTGAGAACCCGTTTTTTTTTTGAAAAATTTAAAACAATCTTGAGGTTCCAGGTATTCCTGTTTGGAACGAATTTGAAAATGCTTTGAAACCTCTAGCGTCTTTTCTTACAATAATTTAATTAAATTTCTTAGAGGATACGTCATTTGCCAAAAGCGGTCTTATTTTAGCAGGTACTAGCCCCGCTGACCCGCCCTCTATATTCTTAGCGGGTATATCATTTGCCAAAATCGATCTTATTTTAGCAGGGACTAACTCCGCCCACTAGCCCTGAATTTTCTTGCAGGTATCTCATTTGCCAGAATCAGTCTTATCTTGGCAGGTACTAACTTTGACTTCTTACAGTCTTTTATAAGCAAGCAATAGCCCCGCCCACCCACCCCCTCTTCATTCCGGTTACTACTCTAAATATTGTTCAGTCTTATTTTGATAAATGATGGCTCCACCCACCCGCCCTCATCAGTATAAAATCCACCTTTCATTCAGATACATTGAATCACCAAAAAGAAGGCGGGGTAAGTGGGCGGAGTTAATTATATGTTCTTCTGTAAAGTGGCAAGAAACTAATGTAACATGGGCTATTTAAAAGAGGCAAAAGAACGCTAATCGTAGTTTTTTTTGTTACACTATCTGCTATAAAAATGCATTTTTTGTGTCAGAAAAAAAAAAGCACGGGTGGGTGGGCGGAGCTAAGTTTATCTTTTTCTTACAGAGTCTTTTTCTAAGCAAGGAGTGTCCCACCCACCCAGCACCTCTTCATTCCAGTGACTCCTCTAAATATTGTTTAGTCTTATCTTGGCAAGTGATAGTTCAGCTCATCGGCCCTCTATTTTTTTAGAGGGTGTTATTTGCCAAAATTAGTCTTATCTTAGCAAGTACTAGCCCCGCCTACCCTGTGCTCATTTTAACGATTTTATTTCTGTTCGTCAGTATGAGATCAAGATTTCATTCAGATCACATACAATGAATTAAAATTCGCCAGGTGGATTCTATTACTATACTTAGCGTATGCTCGGGAAGTAATAAGTAATGACTAATGAGATATTGATGAAATGTGCGCTTCTAGACTTACCTACAATTTGCATTTATTTATTTTTTTGCAATTTCTGTCTTCAAGAGGTAGAAAATTTAAAATATGTCAATTTTGACTAAAAAAATGAAATTACCGTAAATTTAGAAACTATAATTTAAAAAATTTTCAAGGCAGATTCTATTTATCGTTTCAAAAAAATGAACTGGAGTAAACAGAATGACTCCGTTTTAAGAAAATATAAAAAAATTCTTCAAGTTTCAATCTTTGGATAAAATAATTATAAATTACTCAAGATTCAGCAAATGCCCTTTTCAATCCAAGAATTTATGTATGTGAAAGGTTGCGCTGATCTCAATATAAAATCCATAAAGTAGTAATACGTAAAGATACTTAAAATTTAGAAGTTTGACACTACACTGCCGTCTGTGTCGATTTTTGTTAGACAGATTATCTCCGAAACTACCGCATCAATTGTTGTCAAATTTTATTAGTCAGTAAACGCTAACCAAAATCAATCATCTCCACCAACCATTTGATGATATCATTTCATAATTTTCTTTAGTATTTACCGTATAATTTTTTTTCAGATAACATACTTTTGTATTTGTGGTTTATGAATTTGCCTTCATTTTATTTACGAAACAAGGGGTATGACGCAGTAGCGAGTGCATTAGCTTTGGCATCTGGAGGGTCCAGGGTTCAATCTCTGATATATGCATTTTTTTTCTTACACTGTGACTGGTTTACCTTCTTAAATTATTTGACTGTACTTCAGGGGGTGTGAATAACCTTGGAACATTTTTTTTTATTAAGAACAACTCTTTTTATCTTTATTTACAAAATGCTAAGAATTATTTTATTGCATTCGATAAATTAGGCAAGTTATCAGGCAAGCACAAATAGTCGTAAATTTGTGATCGTCGGGCGTCTCCGCTTCCTGTCCTGAGTTTATGGTTTCTTGGAAAAATGCGTTTATGTCAATGTAAAATCTAGTCCTGGATGTTTTCTTTGATATTTCGATGTGTATAGTCACTGATTAAGCCAAGAGTGGATCACCCATTTTTCCAGAAATTTTGGGAATATAGTACTGTCATTGTTAGTATTACTTTCCATCTGTCCAAATTGCTACACGTGTCCTTAGTAGAACGTTTACGAAAATAAGTCGTTTTTGCATATTGCAAGTGTATCATGACGATCGGTATTGTCAAAACAAGTACAAATATACTTCAGAACTTATAAAATTCGACAAAACAAGATTACAAAATTCAACAAAATAAAGTTTCTAGTTAACAATTGATGGGTTCTGTTGTATTTTCGAGCCCGTGGGGTGCCTGAAACTCTAGAAAACACGAAAAAATTTGAAAAGCAACTCCCCTTTTCGCAAGTCGATTCTGCATATCGCAAGTGCGTCATGACGATCACAATTGTCAAAACAAGTCGAATTATACTTCAGAACTCATAGAATTTGACAAACATAAGATTTCTACCTAAAATTTTTGAAATTATCGAAAACGTTGCATAAGTTGTCAGTGGAATTTATAAACTTGCTGTTCTCGCTGACGTTGTTTTAAGAGCTGAAAATTGTCATTTATAAACTCCGTTGCCAAGTTGCCGTTGATAGTAACTTTAATGTTCAACTTTTGCCGTATTTAAAGGGGTTGTAGAAGAAACGTGGAGGATTTAAGTTGATTTCTACAAAAAATTAACACTTTAAACGTGTTTCAAGTTTCTAAGAATAGAAAAAAATAATCACAATTGAGATGGGGTGGGTGGGCGGAGTTTATAGTTTGGTTTTTCTTTTTCTTAATATACGCAGTATTCTTTGAACAACACGATACTCAAAAACGTGTTTTTAATTTTTTGTAAAGAAATAAGTATTTTGCAGTTAAGCTCCGCTCCCTTGGTTCACGGCGAATAAAAAAAATCGTCGCAATTGAGATAGGGCGGGTGGGCGGGCTTACTTTTTGCCTTCTTGTTTCAATATGTGTTGACTTCTTTTCACAACCTAAAACTTAAAACATGTTTAAAATGGAAAATTTAGATAAGGAAATATCGATTTGGAAATAAATATGAGAGGGAGTTTTGAAGAAGTTAGATGAATCATAATGAAAAGTAAAAGATTACCAAGACTACAAAAGCCTAAGAAATGTTAGATTCATTTCTTAATGTATTTTCCAATAAAGATTTATTTACTACTCCTATATTTTTGTAAACAAACATCAATCTTTTTGTAGTGTAGATAGTTTGTTAATGTGATTATGCACAATGTTACATAAAGCATGGTACTTCAGAGTTGTATGGAACATGTTGATATATTCCTCTCTTGTAGTAGTCTGTTTCTACATCTTAAAAAAAAAGGACAGCAGTTTCCTCGGTCCTGAAATAGAGTCCAACAAATCCCTCTTTTTTGAAAAATTATAAAATTTGATTTTGTAAAATTCTATTTGTGGTACGTTAAACAAAAATAGCTTATGGTTTGGAAAATCACCAATACTCCGCTACTGCCTGTGATTCGAACGCATTATATGACGAAGACACACTCTGTTAATTTGTTTATATTTGGTTTGGCGCGGAGTGCGGGAAAATCGGGTGAACGCTTAAAAAATTAAACCAAAAATATGACTAAAGCGCAAGGCTGTGCCTATTTCTAGTGTTTTCCCATTGAAAAATGTTCCGATCAAACACGCATGTCAATTCCAACAAGTGCAGCATACGTGCATTACTAATAATAAAAAATTGGGCGAAGGATATTTCGAAAGAACTTCTTTCGCTCTTAAAGTATAGTCCGGCAAATTCTGCTTGTTTAAAAAATTATAAAATTTGATTACGCGATTTTCGTTTTGTGCTAACCTCTATAAAATAAAAACCAGTGGCGTAATGAACACCTCCAGAGCGTGAACAATATGAAATACTTTCAAGCAAATAACCAACGTGAAAAAATGTAGATATTCTCAGTTTTTCAGTACATGCTTAAAGTCGTCTGTTTATGCTTACACTTCGAAAGAATTCAATTATTAGTATGTTAAGATTGCAAGCGTCAGCAGTTAAAAGAAAATGGAATTTGATTGGTGTAAATATTGTTTAAAATTTAGATTTTTTTTCCCAAAAATCACATATGCTAAAGCATGTTGTTTTATAAAATTTAAAAACATTCAACAGAATTGTAAGATGACGTCATCATTTTTTAGGGGGGCATGAACGAAAACATTTTGATTAATGATTTACCATACTTACGATAACTTTAAAACGCTTGCATATTTTTAGAGCATTCAGTTTTGCAGATTCAAAGCTAAATTGTTAAATGTTATAAAATTTTGATTTTTTTTTTCAAAATCTGGATGTTTAGGATAAAAACTCGACACGCATTCATAAACCACATGTTATTTTGTAAGATTTAAATAATATTTACTAAAGTAAATTTTGGTGATGACGTCATCCTGTTGTTGGTGGGCATGATTATTAAATTTTGGTTAGCGTTTTACCATTTACACAATATTCCTAATACACGTACAAAATTTGACAACAATCAGACAGACAGACAGGCGGAAACGGGAGACCTATTTTTTCGTTCTCTACTTTACGCTCAGCAAATAAAAATATAGATAATACAAGTCACACTGTAAAAAATTGTAATCCATGGGTCAATCGGACTAACGACCTTCGCGTTAATAATTCAACATTTTTACGGCACGACCACAGAGTTCACCACACGTCAGTGCCCTTGGACTGGTATAAAATGTGTTAATGCAGTTTAGATTTTTGAATACCTAGCAGAAAAACTCAAGGCGGATTCATAAACCGCAATTTCAGGAGTTTTATAAAATTTAAATTACGTTTACCAAAAAAATCAAAGTGTTTGTGGAGATGATTAAACAAATTTTGGACCATGAGGCTCGAAACGATCATAATTTGACAACAATCTGTCCAGTACTTTCGGAGATTATATGTTTAATAGAAATCGCCACAGACAGACACAATCGCAAGACCTACTTTTTCGCATTCTAGGGGTTGTGAAACGTCTAGAAAATATATCCAATACGTTCGCTTGTTGCAAAAGTGACCCTGTTATAGTACATATTTTTGCGTCGAACTAGTAACTAACAATGAAAATAAAGTTTTTTATTTTAACAGTGTATTTGTCTATGTTAATAACAAAACCATATTGTAATTCCTTCAAACAATGAGATTAATTCATTGAATTTAGAATTAATTTGTTTCATTTTCATGACAAGCACATGAATTGATGACCTTTCATTGTTCGCTTAACCAAAATTTGTTAGTTTTTTCGTGCAGCGAATGAGTTGTTGAGGTAAAAAATTGGTCCAAGTTTATGTAGACAGAACTTCTCTTTCCTATGAAGTTCAATCTGACAAATCTCTCTTTGAAAAATTATAAAATCAGTTTTTTGGGATTTTATTTGTGATAACCTCTGTACATAAAAATATATATAGTACAGTAACAGTGTAAGAAAAAAGAAAGTGTCATGAATTTGGCTAGTTCGGGCCGAAACTCAAGGCGGATTTATAAATCACAAGTGTAAGAGTATAATTAAAATTAATTTTGTGTGATTTGAAAATCACACTAGCGGTGTTTTTCCAGAACCTGAGTAATAGACATCATTAGCTTTAATTTGAACTAGCGATGAACAATAATGTAAGTACTAAATCTTTTGTTACTGTGATAAGAAATGTCTTGAACAAATATATAAGTGTAAGTGTATTTAAATTGGTAATATACATAAAACTTTGATACTGTTGGTAACACTAGCATATTGGTGTCAGAAAACGTGTCGAAACGTCAAAAGTGCAGATAAAATTTTTGTGTTGGATTAAAAATTAAAAATTAACGAAAACTTTTTAACATTCATGGAACTAGAATATAAAACTAAAAATACCTTTCCTGTCTGTTTACTTCAAATTGTACATTTATGATAATACAACGATCAGGGACAACAGGTATTGATCATTTAATGTTTAATGGATGGCAGCGGTGACAGGGGCTAAAAAGTCACTAAGCCATGTTTACACGGTTGAATTAACAATACGTGGTCATTAATTTCTTACATTTTTCCAAGTCGGTCGGTTACAAGTGAAAAATGTCAAAACTTTTATACATTTAATAGAGGTTATTTTCATGTTCCGCTAGATAAATAACATGAAATGAGCCCCAGAAGACGCAAGGAAAAATTACTCCTATAATTCTACACTAGAATTGATTGTCTCATGTTTAGGTATACGAGCGTTTTTTAACTGAATAAATACGGGCAGCTTTTTCCTTATTGGCCGAACTTAATGTTTGCCTAGGAAATCCCGACAGCATTTGTGCATTTGAAATACGAGGAAAGAAATCAAGACGATATATTGATTCAAGTAAATAACGTATCAGTGCCAGTTCACCAGAACTGTCGGTTTGAATCATTGGTTATAAATCTAGGTGATTTTTTAGAGGTTGCAAATTTTTTTATATTTTTCTTGTAACGCCAATCCTTCAAATTAATGCCAGTTGCGTTGTGGTATGTGTGTTTAAACCGCAATTTCTATTGCAACAAAACTGCAGAATTGTTTCCAAATAGAGTTCTTCGGTTTTATAGTGATTTTCGAAACAGCGTTTTTATTTATAGTATTGCAATCTTATTGTACGTTTAAAATTTTAAAGTAATTAGTTTGGTCGTTTCGGAAATGATCCGCCTAATACATTTGTAACGGACGGACAGACGGAAACCGGAAGCTTTCATTAATGCGAAACTCCAAGTAAACATGAATTAAACATTCTTCAAAATGATCCTATTACGGAGCTTCCATTCCACCCCTCGTTGGGGAAGTAAAAACAAAAAGAAAAATTCGGGTTAGGCAATTCTGTGGATTAATCAGCTTTGTTTTTTTACGAAAAATACAACTCGCTTAATTCTTTGCTCTTTTAATGACACTGTTTTTCAACAAAACCGATGCTCTGATACTGTCCTCCTATCTGAAATTAATTACCATTATCTCCTCATTTATCAGCGTTTTTTATACATCGGGGCTATTACCATCTGCGTGTTTATTTTCGACGCTCATTTCGCAAATTGTCGTCTCTCTTGTTTCATCCCGGCTCATTCGCCGTCGCCTCCGGGAGAACCGAACCTTGTTCCTAAAGGACAGGATGTACGAAAATAAATCCCCTTTCTGTAGCATCCATCGAGCTATTTTGAATCATTTTCCGGTTTGTTTGTCGAAGTGACGTCGACCACGATAATTCCTCGGTGATAAGAGCGAACTCGAGATGACAGATAGTGTGGAAGTAGGTGACCTTAACAGTGAACGTTTTTAATTTTGGCCGGTTTTCGGGTGATTTATCGGGGCTTATAATTGCCCTAATGGCTTTTTAAATTGATTCCGCCAAGTACGTGCTCGGCGCAGCGATTTACGGCTTCTCGGCGTCTCTTGCCGTGTGGTTTGAGTCGCGATTTAAACGTCCCAGAAATAAACGAAGTGTCGGGAATAAGGAAATTTCGGATAATTTGGATTTTACTGAGTAAATTTGTGGAGGAGGTTCGGGTAATGAATTGAATGCATATTTCATGCCGGGTTGTGTAAACTAATTATGTTATGGGTTAAGATGGAGTGACAGTGATGGGTGGTTGAGATGAAATTAGAATTTCATATTGTTGTTTGATGACGGCGGGTGCGAAAGCGAAGCAGAGTGACATAGGATCATAATTTGCAACAAGAAGATTGTGGGTGTTGAAAACTAGGTAGGCACAATTTTGTGGATTTTTAAAAAAGTCGGAAATTTTTGAAATTGTTAAAATAAAAATATTTTATATTTGGTGGCGTATATTTTTAACAAATTTAAAACAAGTTGGGATCAGTTTTTCACTCGTAACTAAAAAACCGTGGTTATTAGATTGTACAATACGCAGTTTCTGCGGTCACTAATAATCAGCGTAAATTAACCACTGAATGAAAAACTAGTCCTGCATTGTAGTGTATATAAATACACTAATCGAACAGTTTTATAAATATTTTGGCTATAATTGGAAAGATCTATATTACACCATCTGTTGATACATTGCTCAAATAAATTTAAATATTGAATTGTGTATATGACTAAATTGGGCGTGATTCAGAGGCGTTATTTATTTACTGAAATTATTCCTTCTTGTTGAAGGAATATAAAATTCTTTATAAATCCGCCTTTAAAAGAAAAGAAAATATTTTGATAAGGAAGCAGAGTGGTGGATTTAAATTTTAGCCCTAAAATATGCAGATTTCTTGGAAACTTGATGCCTTCTGAAGTTTTTCCAGAGTATTGTTAAAATAACCCGAAAATTCTTAATCGACATTATTTTGTTTCATATCATTGTATCCATAGCAATTTGAATCACAATGTTTTTTTTTCATTTTCACCTTTTCTCTTGGGAAACGCAAAAAAAATCCCTAAGGTTTAGACAGATCTTCGTATCTGAATTTGATTCAGCAGATTTTATTTTTAATGATACGTCTTATAACTTCTAAGAAAATATGATTATTAAACTACAGGTAAACAAGTATGTTATGCGTATGTTTCTTAGTAAAAATTTGTGATGACATCATCAACATGTTAGCAAGAACAGATATATCAATTTGATTCTGATTTAATCAATGAAATAATATTTTATTTTCCTATGAGACATCCTGTTTAAGCAAATCTAAAAAATAGTGTCAAAACAGGCACATTTACAGAAAGAAGCATGGTATTCTCCTCATTTGAAATTGAATTTGTTTCGCAAAACTTAGGGAAGACGCCATTATTTTTTGGAATGTATAAATTAATAAATTGTCATTAACGATTACCATGTTCGGGATAACCATAAAGAGTGTGCAAAATTTCAGCGTAATTAGTGTTGTACTTTCGAACATAAATAGTAAACTTTTATTTGTTTTTCTTTTTTCAAAAACTGACAAGAATTTTTCTGAGGGAATAGTGCCTAGGTTTTCTTAGTTCTTGTCTTAAAAGCACTTACATATAAATAATAAATACAGAATTTAGAGCAATTTTTTTGAATTAATCAGAAATTAGGAATAAAAAATTGCACAAAAGATTGTCCCAAATTTATTTCTTTTTATTTTCCCAACAAAAATTTATTACTGTCTAAGTGACCATTGATATGAATTGGGTCTTTTGACTGACAGATCAAGTAGTACTTTTTTTTTCAAGAAACAGTAGTATTAATCCATTATCTCAGTATCGGTACATAAAAAAAAAATTACCATCGTTAATATTTTTCTGTTATGATTATGCAATATTATATTCGAAACAAAAAATTCATATATTCGAGTCTTTGAAAAGACACATTTTGATTAGCGATCTATCAGACTGATAAATTAATGATAGTTTCAGAACAATTTATTCAACAGTTTTAAGTTAAGACAAACTTTCAAAGTTTTTTGTAGAATTTTGATTATATTTTTAAATCTAAATTAAATACAAATTAACAAATAAGGGCAGATTAATGAACACCTTGTATACAGGTAATTTATGTTACACAATTTAATAACCGTTTGCCATGCAAAATTTTGAATGACGACATCAAACTGTTGGTGAGGATGAAGAACAAATTTTGGTTAGGTTTAAACAATATGCGGGACGAAATACCAAGATCTTAATCTTGTACAAGCCATAAAATATATGTGAACAACAAGAAAAAAATGTAGATATTCTCAATTTCTAGGCACATGCTTAACTTCGACTGTTTATGTTTATACTTTGAATGAATTCGACTATTAGTACGTTCAGATTACAAGCATTAGCGGTTAACTAACAACAAAATTTGATTAATTGTGTCGCTTCAACGTAGAAGCGATGATTAATTAACTAATTAAGCACACTCGGTTTTTTCTCAAAAACTGGATGTCAAGCGTAAACACTCATAAATGTGAAGAACATTTATTTGGCAAAATTGTGACTTGACTTAATGATTTCTTGCTTGCGGGTGATGGCGGAAATAGACAAATTTTAATTAACAATTTACCATGCTTCCAATAACTTTAAAATATTTTTAAGATTTCACAGCATTCGCTTTTACAATTTCAAAGTTAAATTATATACAATTTTGATTTTTTTTTCACAAAAAACGCATTTGCAGGAGAATGTTATTGTATAAGATCTAAAGAAAAATTACTCTGCGAAATTGTAAGATGACATAATTTTTTGGGAAGCCATAAACGCAGAACAAATTCTGGTTAACGATTTACTGCAAGATTTCAAAGCGTTCGCTTTCACAATTTCAAAGTTAAATTGTAAAATATTGTTATACAATTTTGAATTTTTCCCCAAAAATCTGGTCGTCTAGGGTAAAAACCCGACATGGATTCATAGAACACACATACACGAGTATGTAATTCTATAAAATTTAAGGAAAATTTATTCAGCAAAATTGTAAGATGACGTCATTATCATAGACGAAAAAATTTTGATCAACGATTTACCATGCGTGCAATAACCTAAAACATTGATTTCAGAGCATTCGATTTTCCAGTTTCAAAGTTAAATTGGAAAATGTTATATAATTTTGATTTTTTAACATTTACTATTGTAAATTTTCGAGATGACGTCATTGTATTTTTGGTGGGGATGATTGATTTAATTTTGGTTAGTGTTTTACGATCTACACAATATTCGTAATACTTATATAAAATTTGATAATATTCGGTTCAGTAATTTCGGAGATTATGTGTCTAATAAAAATCCGGGCAGACGGAAACGGAAGACCTATTTTTTCGGATTCTAGAAATCATGATACTTCAAGAAAACATGACAGTAGCCAGTTGTCCGATGGCTTTGATTGCAATACTTCCTTGGCCTACGCTCGGGAAGTAATAAATTAGAACTGGCTAAAATGTGGTACAATTTTTAATTTGATTATAATTTTTTTTTTATTTCTGACTTATGCTTTTGAGAACAAACGTCCTTCTTAATATTATTCTGCTATACTAAAAAAAAAAATTGTTGCGCAAAATAATCCGCTCAGGTTACGTTTAGACAACCAAAGTAAAATGATTTATAATTTTACACCGAATATTTCACAATGCCGATTGAACATTTTAATTGTAAAAATTTTTGCTTCAATTGTTGTTGCATAAACGTCACTAAATTTTTTATTTCCGGAGAGTAAACTAAGTTAAACATATTGTGTAAACGGTAAAATACTAACAAAAAGTTGTCTTGACCATCCTCACCAACAATCTAGTGATGTCACTTCAGAATTTTTTTAGTAAATACCATTGAATTTTAGAAAATCACATACTGCTATACTTGTGGTTTACGAATCCGCCTTGAATTTTTAACCTAGGTATCCAAATTTTCGCAAAAAAATTCAAATCGTACCTCGTATAGTAGTTTAAGCGGCATGAGAATCCTATGTCAATACCACTAGAGGCCAGCGTTTTCGATTTCTAAATCGAAAGCAGGTTCGACTCCCTCATAGGAGAGCTTTTTTTCCTTATATTATCACTCTTATCACCTTTTTTTTTATTTATAGAGTTATCACAAAATAAAATACAATTTTTTAATAATTTTTAAAGAAATGGTTTGTTGGACTGTACTTCAGGGGCGAGGGAAGTTCTACCTAAATAACCTAAGACCAATTCTTGTGCACTCCGACTGGTATTGTCTATATTTTTTATGATTAGTATTGCATCTGTACTGCACGTGTCGGTATTGACATACGTGTCCTTGCTGAGATGTTGATTCGGAATAATTTTTTGACCGTTCACCCGATTTCCCCACATTCCACTCCAGACCAAATATAACAAAGTGTGTTTTCGTAACATAATGCGTTTGAATTAAAGGCGGGAAGTATTTTCGAAATAATTTTCGATGATTTTTGCTTACCGCTCATAGAAGTATTGTAATCGAGTCCATCGGGCGACCTGCTGCTTTCATGTTTTCTCGACGTTTCAGGACTTCTAGAGTATGAAAAAAGTGATCCTCGTTTCCGTCTGTTGTCTGTGTCTATTTTTATTAAACATATTATCTTTGAAACCACTTAACCGACTGTTGTCAAATTTTGTATATGACCAAAATTTGGGCGTTCATCCCCACCGAGAATTTGATGACGTTATCTTAAAAATCCTGAATTAAAATGATTTAATTGTCATAAAGTAATATATTCCTACATTTGTGGTGTATGAATCTGTTTGAAGTTTTTCCCCTAGACATCCAAGTTTTCGCAAAAAAAAACAACTTTGAAGTTTGATATTTTTTAATCATTTTTTTAGCTAGATTCTGGGGAAATTAAAAAACGCTAAATAAAGTCATAATTTTTTCACAATTTTTAGACGCATGGTTTCCGAATCGAGAAATGAACATCGCTCGTAAAAATATTGTGTGAATTTACTGGAAATTTCCTTAGTGCTTTTCAAGTGCAAATTTATGCATAAATTTGAATACATTATCATTTTTATGCTACTGGACAAGTTGTGCGATTAAAAACTTTCGCATTATATTAATCGCTTGTAGAACGATAACGACAAATTAATGTCATTTACGTTGAGAGAAATAATTGGCGTCCCGGGGGCTGCACAGTATTTCTTTTTATGTTTCATAAAAGGTTTTTTCGCTTTGATCCGAAATGCTATAGCATTTGGTACACAAGTACGGGACGAATTGATGTGAGTTAAAAATCTCCACATCCTTAGCTGCTATAGGGTCGTAAAATAAATAAAAAAATTAAATTTTTATAAAACATGTCAAAACATACAAACATGTATGCGGGTGACGTCATGGCAAGTCCAACCGATTCGGGATGGAAACTCGGAACTTGACAAGAAAATCCCCAGAGTTACAATTTACGCGATGTTTGAACTAAAAACATACAATAAGAACTACCGTCTTGTCAACAGCGCAAAAACGACTGATCTCCCACTTAATTTTAGAAACAGCTATCTTTCGAAATTATCGCCTGTCACAGCTGCAAGTAATCACGGTCCAACCTGCATAAAATCAACAACCGCAACGACGAACCCACCACGAGCAACAAAACCCAACTTCGTCCTTAATCCGACACACATACAAAATTCATCGAAATGCAAACCTCTGACCCCCACAAACCCCCAGTGAATTCCTACGGGCGCAACGGATTGGCGCATTTCCCGGCTGGGAGTTGGGTGTGCCGACTCTTCGCCTTTTTTCCCTGCATAATCCATGTCATAATTCGCCCCCAAAATTGCTTTATCGAGCAGGACAAATACGCTGTTGCGCGTCTTTGTTGACTCGACAGAGTCATTTTCCTGTTTGGTTGATTGTGCCTAATACGATTTTATATTTTTTTTGCAGTGGCTCGCGGCGTGCCGGCTTTTGTGTGATAATGGTGTGACGTGAACGCAGTGGCGTAGTGCTGGCATGGGCGTCACTCCAGGAGAGGACGCGTACAGCATCCCGTTCTTGGCGCGTTTGCTGCACTCGCTACCTCACTTGAATGTCACATTCCACCAAGTCAATAATTCTTTCGACCCGCAGTCTCCGGTTTATTTAGAGGTGAGTGGTTTGAGTGTTTTTGCTGTTATTATGTTATTGTTTTAATCGAGATTGTTGGATGAGCTCTTCAAGTCGAGGGCACTTGGACCGGTGTCATTGGCTCTTGTATGCTTGGAATATCTTAAATGTTTGTTTGCATACAGTGTGTTTCCGAAGATGGAATCAATCCGACTGAATTTCGAGAATGAAAGTGGACAAAAATGTTCGAATACTTGGGTTAGTTTTTTATGGGCTGCAATCTAAGAAAAATTTTGATTTTTTGTTTACATACTTATAAATTTTGACGTTTTATTTATTTACCTGATAGATGGGTTGCCAAACAATCACGGGATCTTCCCACGACTGAAAGAATGCTGCCGGAACTTGATTAAAAAAAAAACATCGATCACGTTATAAGAAACAAGAATTCAAATATCTTTATTTTTGGAAAATATAGTTCAGCTTGGGTTTAAATTACGTATGTTTTGTCTTGGAAAAACAGATTTCAAAATTTTTAATAGCTTGTAGAATATACAGGATAACTCGTTAAGCTCCATATCTCATTAATTATAAGAAATAACGAGCGCTCAAAAACAAACCCCTTTAGTTACTTGTTGATCGTCATTAAAACGTCTGTATTTGCAGCAATACGACTAAAACATTTTGAAACAATTGTGAGGTGTTATTAACTCCAATATGTTTTTTTTTTCATTTATTTTCTGTCGAAGTTCATCCAAATTTTCAAATATTGAATTTTTTAAATAAGACCACAAAAATAAATGACCAGAGAAAACCCGTAAGCAATGTATTTTATATGACAGAATCGCGGCGGTGTCGTCAGTTATTGAAATCTTACCGGTTTCTGAAGAAGCTATATATTAATATATAATATATATTAGCTAGTGGTACTAAAATTATTTTTATTAGTTTTTTCACCATGGGAGTATTGATACCAAATGTGTCGCAGCTGGGACCTCAACCTCTATTTAAATTTGTAATTGTGTCGCTAGCAATAATGTAAGTCGCTTCATGAAAGTGAAAACAAGATTTTGTTAATATTTGAGAATTACCGGTTTTGGGTAAATATTCTGTGAAAGTGCACTTATCGTTTGTTGACTTTCGTTGATTCAATATTAAGTTAAGAATGCTGATAATATAATCATCAAACTCTTCTGACGAAAAGTTGCCGTTACCCATGCCATTTTCTTTTTCTTGTTTTTACAACCATTTATGTTGTTTCACTTTGTTTTTCGTTTATTTTGAGATAAGTTAATAAGTTATTCATAATTATTACTCTTAGTTAATGATATTCAAACCTATATGTTTTTATATAACACTTAGATCGAGTCCGCAGTTTCATGAATTAATCCAACGACACTATTTTAGTTATTAACTGATTTTTTTTCAAACAACAAAACGAAAACAAAAACGCAAAAACAAAGAAACAGAAACAGCTAAACGGAGCAAGGAAATCCAAACAACGGATGTGACAGATAATAAAAGAATCTACGCATTTTTGTTGGCTCTTTTAGAACTACGTCCCCGAGAAAAAAGTAAAAATTTGTAAGTAGAGGGTTTCTTTGGCCATAAAAAAAAATTGGACTAAAATGGTTCTTTGATAAACATACACTTATAGTTTCTTTAAATAGAACATCCATATATTTTGTTCCTGCTCTGATTAGCCTCTTCTTAAACTTTATAACCATATTTTATGTTTGAAATTCCAACTATTTTGCCACGTTATTTCAATTTTAATTATTTTGTTTGCGATGCTAGAGTTCACAAAAATCGTATGCGATTAGTAATATCGGTGTTGCAATGTTTTAAAGACATAAACAGAGGTATTGTGGTGTCAATTAAATTGAATCTTAGTCACTGGCACAGTGTTTATAACAAAATTCTTAATTATTCAATTTTAATCAAAATTTGTTCGTTCCCTCCCAAAAAAATTGGTACAAATTTTGTCCAATAAATCCTCTCTGAAATATACAAAATATTACAACTACTAGTGGTTTATCAATGTATGCATTGTTTTTAGAATTACTTATACAGGGTGACTAAAAAAAATAATGAATGGGGAAATTTATTTTATTGGGAATAGAGTACTGTTATTATTAATATTACACATCTTTTAAAAGTATCTAGATACAGATTGTTTTCGATTTTTTCGAAATATATCTAGATACAGATACAAGAAAACATATACTTTTTGAAGCTTTGACGAATAAAATAACTGAAAACATGTTTATGTATTTTTTATATGTATTGTTTAATGGATTTTTTTTAATTAACAACATTTCGAACGTATTGTCACCTACATTATTTCTTCTTGGTGTCAGAATTTGGTTTCCGCTACTAAACACCCGTTCCACAGGTCCAGAAGAAGGGATTGTGGTATTAAGTTTAAAAAATAAATATTTTACTGTAGCATAGTTATTCAAGAGTGAAAAATCTTTTCTTTTTTCCTGCAAATAAGCCATCGCTTCGCTGTTTGATGTGTCGCAAATTGTGCAATATTTATTACGTAGGCTTAAAAAGAATATTTTTTTTGTTTTTATTCCCATACTATACAGTGTCCAAATTGTATATCTAATAATTATCTCCAGCATTAAAATTGATATTTCAAAATGTTGGATGTATGATTGTTATTCATACATACGTACCGAAAAAGATTGATATAAATGAAACACAAACATGTGCTGTGTAACACTGTATTTACTTGTTGTTGACGGCTCGGAGTCTATGTACAAAGTTGTTAAAATCGGAAGCGATACATTCCAGGTAAAAGAGAAAGTTGGGGACGCTTGTTGACAAGGGTTGCGGTTGGTAGGTAAAACCGAAACCCGAACATGGTCCGGCGCCTTGAAAGAACTAACTTTCAACATGACAAAGTATAACAATTGCAAATATGGAATACATAATATGTGTCTACATAACAGGTGCATACATTGACAATGAAATAGAGTACAGAACATATAGAAAAAAAGGGGTAAATTTAGACACTGCACATTTGTTTATGTCGGAAGCACACACAGCTTAGTCACTTGCAGGTTAATCACATCATGCGCGGTTCTCACTGTCACTACGCGAATGGGGGCATGTAGACCGGGATGAACAGTAATAACGCGTCCCAGTGGTCCATATAAGCGGGGGTGTGTGGTCTTCCTTAAAGACCACCAAATAGTCCACCTTATGCTGTTGCGGCTGGCCTTGGTCCATTTTGGGCGATGATGAAGTTGACCCATATGTTCTGCTGTCCACCGTTTCCAAAATTGCTGCTGAGTGCGGCTGAATTGTTGCCACCTGGAGAGCCGGTTCGTTGAGACCGTGGTGACGTTATCCTCTGGAATAACAGTTAGAGGGGTTCCAACGAGGAAGTGACCGGGAATTAAAGGAGTCAGGTCATTTGGATCTTTGGACATGGCGGTTAACGGGTACGAATTCAAACACGTTTCGACTTGTATATGCAACGTCTGCATTTCTTGCAAATTAAATAAAAATATACCAGTAACGCGCTTCAACTGACTTTTCGTAGATTTGACCATTGCTTCCCCGATAGTCCCCATATGTGGCGCGGAAGGCGGAATGAAATGAAAATTGATGTGGTTAGTTGTCAAATCATTCAGCAAATTTGTATTCGAAGCCCGTTTGGCTAAAGTGACACGTGCTTGGTAAAGCACGGGATCATCCCACCACAAAGTTTTTTCGTATCGTCTGTCTTCGGGTTGAAATAAAATTTGATGATACATGTTACAAATGTCCGCAGTAAAAGCGACCTCATGCGTCCTAGATCGAATTATTGAATCGGAAATGTCGTTTTGTACTTTTGGCCCTGTACTGAGACAAGCATTTATGCTTTTTCCGAATGATGGTTTGGCTGAGCCGTCAAATACTACGCGAATCTTATCAGTGACCCCGTCATTTTTGAAAACCGCGTGGTGAGGCAAGAGGTAATAGGGTTCACTTTCGATTCTATGCTCTGTCAATGGACCTAGTAAACGCATATGACCCAAATTAATGTATTCTTTCATAAAATCGTGATAATTTATTTTTAACATGACATTTTTTGCGAACTTTCGTTCCAATGTGTTGAACCGTTTGAGCGCGATTTCTGTCGGATTCCCCAAGTTTGGTAAAAATTCGTTAAATGTTAATCTGACTTGAAATCGTCCGTTGGATAATTGAGTGGCATTGTTAATAAAATAGTTCTCATGTTGTATTTCAAGAGCTGTGAGCGGCTTATCATCGTTTGAATAACTTTCAAGTTTCCAGAACTTTTCAACCTGGTTTTCTAAATTGACATTATTGACCGCGCAATGTAGATTTTGACGAGTGTTACTGGTGGGGCATCCATGCAATGGCCCTCCTACAATCCAACCTAATAAAGTTTTTTGTAATATTAAGCCATGTCCTATCGTTTGAATTTGACCTACACATAACAGTTGCCAAAATAATCCAGCTCCGATTAACAGATCGATTGGCTGTGACAAATTGAAATTAGGATCGGCAAGTTTTACCGCTTCAGGTATGTCCAGCTCATCTTTAGAAAAGGTACGGACAGGTATGTTCTTAGAAATTTTTGGGATTACCAGACAATTTAAAGCTGTTGTAAATAAGCAATGTAACGACTCGATCTGTACCTGAACCTTTTGTCTAGCGGTCGTATTTGAACATTGAATACCTGCTACGACCACATTTGCATTTTGTGTACTTAAACCCAATTTGTTAGTGGCGGCTTCAGTAATAAAATGCGATTCTGAACCCACGTCTAACAAAGCCCGGAATTTTTGAAATTTGTTTTTACAATCCTTTATTAGAATTATTGCTGTAGACAAAACGGGTTGTGGAAAAAGGGCGGATGAGCAATAAACGCCACTGGTACTAGGCTGGTTTTCGTTTGAATGGGAGGGTTGGTCACTATGTAAAAGTGTATTATGTTTCAATTGGCATAATTTACATGACATAGATTTACAGCTATCGGACGTATGCGATGGTTTGAGACAATTTTGACATAATTTCAACCTATCTACCTGAGACCTTCTTTCCGAAACACTGAGTTTTGAAAAGGTAATACAGTTGTAAATTAAATGAGATTTTTTACAAAAATTACAAGTGGATTGTGTGCTATTGCGATTTACTGCCGCTGTAAATGTAGACACCTTTTGTGGGGGCTTTGAAAATGATTTCGGTTCTGTTTTTTGATTATTATTATAAGTAGGGGAACTAGGGGCTTGTTGTAACAGGGGTAAGTTGTAACACTAAATTTTTACCCGGAATTTAAAGTTTTTAACGTCAGGTTTTTTACTGAATTTAATTCTTGCACCATAAGACATCATGTCATCACAACCACTGTTCCTTGAGATAGCGCAGTGAGTGGATGTGTGCACGTGTTTCGTTTTGGCCAAGTAATGTAAAATATTGCTTTAATAAAATTTGGTTTTTCGTATCAGTTATTAATTAATTTAAAACGTTTAGTTTTGCATGTAGCTCAAAAATTACTCAGCTTTGATATTCCTTACACATTTTGACGCTAAGCCACATAATTTTATCGAAATGTAATTAAATGTAGAAAATTGTGCTACGGGGCATGTTGTAACAATAGCTTTGGGGCAAGTTGTAACATGTTATAACTTATCCCAAATTCACTTCTACAAATCTCGTACCTAGCATACGAAAAGCGAGCCAAAATTTTGACCTATGCCATATATCGCTTTCCAGATATATTAAGAAAACGGAAGACAAAACTCAAATCTTTAATGTTGACTCTTTTTCTAAAAGTTTATTTCAGTTTTACTGAAAAAAAAATTGTATATAATGAAGTGTTGTGTTGTTTTTGAAAAATAAAGTCTAAATATGTATCAACATCAGGTTTATTTTTACTGTTACTACCTGTCTCATGGCTGTTACAACTAGCCCCAACCACGGGGCAAGTTGTAACAATGCACTTTTTTTAAGAAAATGTCTGGTGTGAAGTGAAGATGAGCAATTTTGACCTTTTGCCTGTTCAGTCCAATAGAGGAATAGTTAGACTACCGATAGATATTTTTATAATGGTCAAACAGCTAATAGATACCAAATTATATTCGTTTTCCTAAAAACTGTTACAACAAGCCCCTCGTTCCCCTATTATTAGTTTTAAATTGCGATTTATTTAACTCCATCGATTCCATCAAATGACACCGTTGTGTCAAGTAATCAATTAATTGTTTTTTAGTTGGTAATTCGTTCGTAGTCAACGATTCTTCCCAACCCCTACGGCTGATAAAGTCTAATTTCGATGTTAATAAATAAATGAGTAAGACGTCTGATGGATTTATTTCGACATCAAAAGATTTCAACGCTTCAAGATTTGTGTTAAAAGTATCTAATAACTGTCGCATTGAACTAGCAGAATCTTTAATTACTTGAGGTAGATTAAACAAATTGGTCACGTGGTGCTGGACGATTAACCGTTTGTTTTCAAATCTGTCCTTGAGCAATTTCCACGCTACATCATAATTTGCCTCAGAAATTGTTAACGGATTTATGGCGTTTACTGCGTCGCCACACAAAGAATTGTTTAAATGATGGAATTTCTGAATTTTGGTCAGACGTGTGTCGTCATGAACCAACGTTTTAAATGTATTATAAAAAGGTAGCCATTCAGTATAAATTCCGCTAAACGGTTTAATAACAATCGGGAGCAACTGCACCGATGGTGACGGTGTGCTCGTAGGTGCGATACCTTGCGGTGCAGGTGAAGATGTGTTAACGCGTTTTTGTTCAATAGCATCTTCGACATCTGCACATAAATCGTAATACGCGTTTTCAAAATAAAGTCTTGTGGTAGCTTGTTCTAAATCGGGGGTGGCGTCATCAAGAGCTTCAATCTGAGAATGGATTTTGTCAAACTGAGCCTTAATACGTACAAAATCGCGCAATCTTACTCTCAGTCGAGAAGCGGATGTACTGTAATTGTTTGTTTCAAACCACAACTTGAAACGCGATATTTCGTCGTGAATGCGATCTCTTTTTAAGAGTAAAATTTGTAAATTTCCTGCATCCTCTGGTGTAGGATTTGAGTCCGAAAATGTTTCGGCATTGTCGTCACCTTCCGCGCCTGCCATGTGTGGAGCATCGAAAGTTTGCGAACGCGTCATAACCATTTGAAAAACCGCTTAGTTGAAATACGTAAAACTGGTACAGTTCGGGCAAGGTAAATGGTACTTGCCAATGAAATTTAAATAAAATGACGTGCAATTACGGTCGAATGCGTGCTTGACCGGAAATAGATAAAGAAAAGGAATAGTTGGAACCCACTCACCGCAATAAGGCCCTCTGGCACCTGGGACGGCTAGACTGATTCGCTGCTCTCCTGTCCGGTTGGGAATTTCCAATGGCTGGATCCCGTCTCCCGATGCAGGCGTCGAAAATTGCCAAAACCGTAATAAGATCACCTGGAGCCTGGGTGAATTGACTGGATGGGCTGAATTCGCTGCTCTCCTGCTCGGTAGGGAACTCCGATGGCCGGTAGGTCACGTCTCCCGATACAGGCGTCGAAAATTACCAAAAACGTGATAAGGTCACTTGGAACCTTGGATGAAACGACTGGATGGGCTGGATTCGCTGCTCTCCTGTCCGGTAGGGAACTCCGATGGCCGGTAGATCACGTCTCCCGATACAGGCGTCGAAAAATGGCACCACCGCGTTTTATTGTTGAATTCACAGCACTGGATCACACATGTGGAGAGATCCAGCTCGAAGGACCAATGTTGGATGTATGATTGTTATTCATACATACGTACCGAAAAAGATTGATATAAATGAAACACAAACATGTGCTGTGTAACACTGTATTTACTTGTTGTTGACGGCTCGGAGTCTATGTACAAAGTTGTTAAAATCGGAAGCGATACATTCCAGGTAAAAGAGAAAGTTGGGGACGCTTGTTGACAAGGGTTGCGGTTGGTAGGTAAAACCGAAACCCGAACACAAAAGAATGATTGGAAATGATTATTCTGTGCTGAAGGTCTGTTGTCGGCAACCTGTCATAAATTATTATTTTTCAATATCGGCTTACAATGTTTTTATGACCATGTCCGGTAATCGTCTATCCCGGTGCGGCAGGTATATACATTTTAGGAAGAATTGCTGGTTCGGTTTAAGGCAAAATAAGTACAATTTTTTAGAAAGGTATTTCAACCCCTTATAGGATCAAAGGCTGCCTGGCAGGCCGGAATCACCAGAGCGCAACTTTAAATTTTTAGATTTTTGTTGAAACTCATTTTATTTTAATCTCGTTTCACGATTTCTGAGAATATATCACGATAAATTATTCTACCGAGGGTTGTAAAAATATTAATTTTATTGCCCAAGATAATTACACTTGAACATAATCGGCACATTCTAGGGCAAAACGGACCTGCCAAGCCCGCCTCGCGTTAAGTCCAACAATGAAAAAGTGAAGAAATGACACATGTGGCAACAGGAAAAAATGCTACATTTGTCTGAAAAACAAAGATATAAAACAATAACAAATATGCGATTTATGCGAGAGAAATGTATGTATTGAACATTCGATTAGTCGATTACAAAACTAATTTGTGCTAATTGAAAAAATTAATCATTATGTAACACACAATTATTATTTTCTAAAAATAATAACATACCTTAAACAAATATTTTTATTATTAAAATTACTCTTATTTAATAGCACAAATACAAAAAAAAAATGTATTTAAAAAAAAAACAATTTAACATTTTGTAGTTTTTCATGTAAACAATTTTTCATTCAGTTTGTTGGTGGTTGAGTGGCTTTCTTGCCTTTCTTCAGTGTAGAAATTGACTCATACGGCTTGGAATAATTGTATGTAATTATAAACTTATTTAAAGGATATTCAGAGATATCCCATAAGAACCCTAATACTCTGAATTCTTCTTTGAGAAACAACTTATCCGGAATTTCAATCCCATCATCTCCAATGAATACAGGATGTACCATCTGATTCATGTTCTGGTATAAATTCCAATAAATGTTTTCGAACTCTGGAATTGTATTAAAATGCCACTCTTGCAAAAGTTGTATGTTGGTTTTCAAAAAATTGTGTAATTTATCGGGCCATTCTCCAGGCAATTTTTTTAGACATGATTTTCCAAATGTTTGGAAAAATGAACGTATAGTATTTTTTTGTAGGTTTTTAACTCTACCCAATTTTTTTCTCTCAGTTTAGTTTCTAGAGTTTGAAACTTCATTTCCAATATCTCCAAATCCTTTTTTGCAGTAATTATTTCCAAATCCTTTTTTGCGAGTTCTGCATTTTTTTGTAATTGAATGCTTGCGAGTTCTGCATTTTTTTGTAATCGAATGTTTGCGATTGCCAATTCCATTTTTAAATGGTGGATCTCGTCTCTTGATAATTCTTCTTGTTTGGTTGTCATTTTCCTCTTGAAATGAACCTCCATGCACAAAACTCCACACAAAATGCATTGCCCCGACAAGGCTAAAACGCAGTGAATAGTAAATTGTGGTTTATTTTATGGCTTTTAAAATACCATCTTACCATGGCTTAGATTTATTACCCCTCAGGATTATATTTAAAGATGTATAAGTACTGAAGGCTACAATGTAAGAAATAATGGTATTTAAAACATGAAAATTTCCGTGACATAACACTATTAGTGGACCTCTTACCTCTATTTTTGTTTATGTGACCAAAATCACCAACATGAAGTATCAAAAATTACTACTAGTATAACTCAACTAATAACTACTGAAAAAAAAGTGAAATAAAAAAAATGTATCTAGATACTTTATTTAGTTACAAGTATCTAGATACTGCCCAAGCCCGCATCTATCTACATTGACAGAAATGTTGATGACGTCATCCCAAAATTTTCTAATGGAAAAACTCACTTGAAACAAACGCTTAGCATGCTTCTTTACCTTTACTATAACATTACATAAATATCTTTATTTTAACTGGTAACGGTATAATCATAAAAAATAATTTCACAAAATCAAATCTTACAACTTTTCGAAAAAGCTGGATTTGTTGTACTATAGTTCAGGGGCGAGGGAAGTTCTGTCGAAACAACCAATTTTTTTATTCCTGTTTTTTCGATATGTTTTATCCTTAAAAAAATTAAAATCGCATAAACTATCAACTTTAGAGGCAGCAAATACTTAAAAATGAAGAAAGAAAATAAAAAACAGCAATTTGTAGTAGTAAAATACAGGGTATTTTATATTTCAGATTCTTTTATAACCTTGGTTTACCTGACTGTAAATTGTTGTAACACAGATATTAAAAATGACCCTGTGGCAATTTTTTTTAAACCCTTACATTGCTAAAAAATTTCACCAAAAGTAGAATAATGTGGCAACGTTGCATCTATATTTCAAAAATTGAACTATGCTTATAAAGCCTACGAACAGGCCACTTAGAATATGTTAAAATAGATAGCATGTTGATAAAAAAAAAACTAAGTTGTGCTGCGCCTCAAAAACAGAACACCTGTAAACTGTATGTTTGGAAATAATTTAATGTATGTTGCTCAAAGACCCGTACAACTGTAATCCTTGACTTTTTTCTATTTTTAAGAATTTGTTACATATCGAGTGTCAATAATAATTATTAAGTAGAAAATAAGCGTCAAAAATAGAAGAATTTTTACTTCCCGAGCCTACGCGTCGGACGACGAATGACCACTTTTTATGTTTTTTTCTGTCTGTCTGTCTGTGTTTTTATTAGACACGTAATCTCCGAAACTGCTGGAGCGATTGTAGTCAAATTTTGTATATATAATTATATATTAGAAATATAATGTAGTAAATGCTAACCAAAAATTGGCTAGTCATCCCCACCAACAATTTGGTGACGTCATTTCAATGAATGGTATTTTAAAATGATTTGAATGTTACACAAATATGAATATACTCATACAGGGTGTTATTGAAAGGTACGTACAACAAAATGGACAGTTCTTCGCAAAATCTAAGAAGTCGAAAAAACTTATTTTGTGTTATCAAAATTATAAGGGGAAAATTAACCCTTATCCAACCTTTTTAGACGCTACTGAAGGATAAATAGGTAAAATTAATTTATTTTAGTAAATCCTAGCAACTGTAACAATAAAACTTTTGTCAAGACTAAATGTTGCTATAGAAACGAAAGATGATCTTTTTATCAGAGGCGTACAACGAATTTGGACATATATTTTAATAATTTTTATCTCTAAAAGGAGAACACATTTACCTGAACTTTTTCTAACTTTTAGCACCCATACTTCGAGACCAATTGCCGATTTTATTTTGTACGTACCTTTCAATAACAGGCTGTATATGAATCCGATCAAATTAAGAAACTCATTTTTTAGACAATGTGAGAATACCCACGTTTTTATTTAATTATGAACAAATAAGAATAACAATAATCATATTCAAAACATATTGTTCCATTGTGGCTTAATTAATAATTCTAGTATTTTGATTTGTGAAGACAACTCATTCAAATTAAACAAATTTCTACGTGACATTCTTTCGATGTAAATATACAGGGACATTTTTTTAACTCTGAACATAGACCGTAAATGGCATATATTCAGTTTTAAAAAACACACATCAATGTAATAGTTATAATACCAACTAATAAATACAGAGTGATTCAATAAGCATGGATTCCTTGAGATCTGCTGAATTCTTATTTATAGATCAGAGAGACTCTTGTTAACAATCACAAATTGAAATAATTTGCATCTCTACAGAGTGTTCCGTTTTTAAGGCGCAACATAGAATTTATTTTGTTTAAAAAACTCATTGGGTCGACTTCGAATTACTGTCAACGTCTGAAACACGTTACATCCCGGAGTTGGAACTAGAACACCTATACAATTTTCCAAATACTTACAGGAGAATTCTTATAATTTTGGCAAAATGTTGTAAAATTGCACCAGTTATGACATCTGGTGTGTTTGTGTTTCTGTCTTCGTTCAACACACTGGATTTACGCAAGTAAAGAATGTCTGACGAAGATAAAACAGAAACATACACAAAAAATGTAATGCTTTTAAATATAGAAAAGGTGACTTACATAATGTTTTTAAAATTTGCACAGCCGAAATTTTTAAATATTTTTACTAGAAATTTAATTTGATTTCATATACCTCCGTGTATTTATCTATAGTCTTCAACTTTTTTTGCTTATACTGTTTACCTTATTCTTTAATTGATCACTAAGCTTCAAGAGCAAACACCGGTTATTATTTTTCAGTAACTATGGAATTGGAACTCTTACTTGCCCATAATCGTTCACTTCCTTTTGATAAATGAAAATATTGTAAATCCTTTTTTTACCGAATCCTTTGTTCATTTTTACAAGTATCATAAACACTTGTGGCAGAAGTCACAATGGTATGTGGTTTTGACAGGTTATGACGGTATTGGTGTTTGTTTTTTTCTTATTATTAATTCACCCATCAATAGAAGAACCATGTCGAGAACATAAATAAATTGTTTTCAGTTTATCCTATTTTATTTCTCGTGCATGAAATAAATCAATATTTTCTGGACTTACGACCTCTGTGTCATGAAGTATTAACAGAACAAGATGTTCTATGTAACTAGTTTTTAATTTTAAATAATATTAGAACAATGTAGTTGGAACTTTTGTTTTCATGGAAATACTACAACTGATTAAAAATATATACATACTATGGATGATAAATTGAAAAAAAAATGTTTCACTCAGTAAACTGTTGAATCTGTCTAGGCGGTAGAACAGTGCAGAAAAATACGTTAACAGTACTGCAGTAAAAGAGAAAAAAATGAAAAAACGTGACTGGCACCGAACTCTCTTAAATAATTTATCAGTCATTTGGGCACCGAGACAAAAGTAAATCAATACTTAATACCATGCTATTAAAAAAAATCGAATACATATATGAAGGTCGTAGATATGTTTCTAACTGTATATGCATAATAATTAGTTGTAATGATGCCTTTCCCGTAATCAATATCTCCGATTTTCCATCTATACGCACTATAAAAGTTGCCAGGGTCACCTTTCGCATCAGTTCCCTTTTGCATAAGAAACTTCCGTGCAAAAAGTTTACTGTGATGTCAAAGTCATTCGTGCTAAACTTGAAGATCTTTTCAATATTCTTAACAACGGAACAAATGATATCGAGACACGCATCGCAAGTTTGTCTACAAACTGTTCGTTCATGAATATCATCAATAAAAACGTAACTACGTTCATTTTTAAACTCACTTGGGGGACGACGAACATTTTCACCTTAATTTATTGAGGTAATTTGTCAACTGTAAATCTAGGGGTTAAGAACTCAAACTTAAATGAACTGTGATGGATGCACCTTTGTCTGATAACCACTCATCTTGTACTGGTATCCAACAAATTGAAGACGATTTAAACGACTCTTTTTCTTCTGTTTAGAACTACGACTAGAACAAAGGTTATTTTATTTCCGGTCTTTGTGCTACTTGAGTTGTGTCATTTTTATTCTTCTCATCTTTCTATCATTAAGTTTTGCAAACTTCGTTAAAAGTCCAATCACAAAATCACTTGGTTTGTTAATAATTAACTGAAGATTAACATGCTTCAAGCCCGTCGATCACACACATCGTCTTCATTTTTAGTATCAACACGTACAAGGCTATTACTACGTACTACGTGAACATAAAACAGGACGAAGTTTAGTGAAAGTGTTTTATCCAAACAATCTGACAGCAAAGTCGACAATTTTATTAATTTTTTGTGTACCAGAATTGCTGATATTGTTCTCAAAATTAGAGCGTCAACTAAATTTCGTTCGTTCATCCTCACCAACAATTTAATGACGTCATCTCAAAATTTTGCTAGATAATAATTTGTCTTTAAATTCAAAATTGCGCAAAAACATGTCGATTTTTATCTGAGAAAATACAAACATACAAAACGTGTTTCGAAATTTTCGACAAGCCAGAATTTTTTATCATCAACTTCGTGCATTATCCCCAAACTTCCAAATACGTTGCTTTTGTCGGCGACTCGGAGGGCAATTTCTATTACAAAGATCTGAGTTTGTTGTGAACTTCAGCGAAAATTGTACTTTGACACTGTTCTCACATTTCTCCATCTTAAAACTTAATCGAGGCTTTACGTATAAAACATTCAGGATCGTCCACTATATCAGGCTTTCAAATAGTTCTAGTCGACACGTTAAAGTGGAGTTTTACCAACTTTGCGGATTTTCGAGTGCTTTAAATGCATTTTACAACACTATATTCTTGAGGAAACATGGTTCGAGAGTAAAATACTGGTTGTCGAGCATAAAATTACATAGCTGGCTGTCTAAGGAAAGTTAACGTTGATTCATGGGGACTTTAACGATTTAGTAATTATATTCTGACTAACGTGCAAAGTTTCCAAATTTTCGGGGGTATACTTTGGTGCAAATATCTTGTATTAACAGTCGACAAGAGTTTCAGCTTTTACGTAATTGTGTAAAAGTGGCGTGATTTGCAACTGAGTTAGTACGAGTTAAAGTTAAATTTTGTATAAAATATTTTTCGTTTGTTTTATTACTTTTAATACTTACGTAGTATTTATTTGTATAATTGATAACGTTGTTTACTGTCGAATTAGCTGCAGTTTCGTCAGATATTTAGCTCTAATTAACCCAAGTAGTTCAGGTGTGTAAATATCATCCAGCGGTGACGTGTTTTTCCGTTTTTTTATTTCCCAAACCACTTATATCGATTACAATTAGTAAATTGGCACACACTAATCACTGACGTTGTTAATTGCTGTCTGTCCGGAAATTGTTACGATAATTCAATTGTGGGTGCCGAGTTAGTGGGTCTACCATTTAAAGGCTTTCAACTGAACGTTTTGTGTTCGATTTTCTGTTTTATCCCGTTTAATATTCTAATGTTAAACCGTGTACAAGGTTTTTAGTGAGTGTCTGCTGAATACGATGAATCGATATTATTTCTACATTATAAATTAACTTGGAGCAGACACAGTTAATCGAAGTATAAAAAGTTCAACGTTTTTTTTTCGCTGTAATTATTGCCGGAGCTGCGACTGTATGAGTTAAATAACGATTAAGTATTCCGGTTATATTGGTGCTTGGATGTGTGATCGACTGTGATTGGAGAGTAATTTTAAACGCATTAAACAATTTGAATGTAGTTTTAATTAAATGTGGCAGTTAATTTTCATACTATGATTTTAAAATGAAGCGAAGATTGGTTAAAAATGGTGGATGCGCCGGTTTAATTTATAATGTCGCCGTCAGCGGTAGGTTTGGCACACGTTTCAAATGACTACAGTATGTTAAATAATTAAATTAAATAACCGTGTTTTAAGTTAATATTATGCATATAATTTTGTTTTTATTATTCTATTCAGAAATCATGAAAACAGTTATATTTGGTTTCTACATTTCACCGGACGGAGTATTTTTATTTTCTTCTAAAATATTCATTTGAAAAGTAATGTGAATTTTAGTAGTAAGTAGTTTGTAGCCTGTTGTTCGGGTCAGCAGCGCCTCATGTAGTAAATAAGTACGTATTGATTGGTGTTATTAATATTATAGCTTTTTTGAGCTCTTATCTTTCCTGTGTTGCCAGGCGTCTAAATAATTTCCCCAAGGTTTGTATACAACAGATCGCGTTCTACTTTATATCTGTCTGTCTATTGAAAACTACTACTGGTGTAAATGGCCAAACGCCAACGAAAATTAGTTTGTTCAACCCATCCAAAAATTGGTATTGCCGTTCTAAAATTTAAATAAACAATGAATAATACTTAATGACTTTATTAACATTTTGTTCCAAATGTTGCAGTTTTTCTAGAATTCATTTGAACTTTGATGACACCACTAAAAAACTTATTGCTTGTGTACTTGTGGTCTATTATTCCGCTCTTTTACTTGGACATGTACATTTAAAAGGAGGAACAAGAAAGTTTAAAAATTTAACTGAGAAAATACAAAACGAGTAGTAGTAAAATTTATGTTTTCATTGCTTCCAACAAGAACTTGATGACACCATCTCACAATTTTTCTAGATACATTCTGTTTAAAATACAGTGGACGCCGCTTAATGTGATCACTTTGGGACTCAGACAAATTGATCACACTAACCGACTGATAATAATAAGCGAAAACCACAATTAGAGACAGTAAAACTCGAAACAAAACAAAATCATGAACAAGACAGTGTTTATTACGCTGGTAGATGAAGGTACATAAACATTAGAATTTATTTTAAATTTTGGTTACCATTCTAAGAAGGAACCCTCGATTTCCTTTGGTTGTTGTAGAAATTTGTTAAGTAAGGGCTGAAAATTTTTTTTTTTTTCTCTGATAAGCTGAGATTTCGTCGTTTCGACGTGTTAATTGTTACATAAGTCTACTCAGATTTAAAACAGAAAAAATTCGTTCGTTCAAAAGTCGAAAACGCACTGATTTTAAGTCTGTTTTTGACCACTGATTGTGGTTGTATAAAATGAGTAGTACCTTTTGAGAGCAATGAATGTTCATTAAAACACAATACTAGTTTCAGTCGTCGCGCTTCTCCAAAAAAGCAATTCCCGTTTGTTTAAGAATTGCGAGATTGATCACAATAAGCGAAATATTGATCACAATAAACGGAAAAACTGTAATGCATAGGTATTGTGTAGGCCCGTTCCAAGCCATTTTGATCACACTAAGCGGTTGATAACATTAACCGTGATCATATTAAGCGGCGTCTACTGTATATACAATATCCAATTTGACGTCAAAGAACTTCGTATGAGTAAAACCCGGTTATGCGTCGGGTGAGACTAAAACTCTTTTTTACTTCCCTAGCGTAAGCGAAGGATCCATAGGGCGACTGCCTACTTTCGTGTTTTCTCGACGTTTGATGACTGCTTGAGTACGAAAAAAATAGGTTCCCATTTCCGCCTGTCCTTGTCTGTCTGTGTGGTGTCTGTGTCAATTTTTATCAGACAGATAAGCTCCGAAACTACTGGAACGATTGTTGTCAAATTTTTTATGTCACAGAGTTCTCAAAAAATGGCGCGCTAAGTCTATGAGTCTACGACACATTGTTAAGACTATTAATTGAGCAAAGTTGCATTTTTCTTTCCGATATTTCACCATATTTCAGTTCACTACTTGGTGTACAAGAAATCGACCGGACTTTCATTATTCAAAACAACTTTAGAGGTATCTGGTCTTTATCCATCGTTTTCTTCATTTTATAATATCGCAAAAAAACCGAAAAATTCTTCAGAATGAATTTGAGAAGGACGGCTAATTTTTTAAATGTGAACCTCAAACTGATGTAAGGATTTCTTAATGATTTTTCTCGAAATTATAAACATAATTATGTACCGTTGAATCGGTGGGCCATTTTCTGAGCACCCAGTATAGGAATATCATTTAGATGGTAGTAAAATGTTAACTAAAATTTGTCTAATTATCTACACGAGCAGTTTTATGACGTTAATGACGCTACCTTAACATTTTGCGGAGTCAAGGATATTTAAGTTTTGTAAAATAATGTACTCCTGTACTTGTGATTTATGAATCCACCTTATATTTTTTATTGTTTAATTTTTCATTAGGTGGGTCTTGTGGTAATCGAGCGCCCGGTTGCAGATGGAAGACCCGGGTTCGACCTCAATTCCAGGACATTTTCATTTTTTTTTATTGATCAAATTAAAAACGGTTCATCCAATTTTCTGGAAAATCAAAGGATACGGTAATCTCTAATCCGCCTATTTTAAATAATATTACAATAACTATTACTTCCCGAGCCTAAGCTAAGGAACGGTAGTAACCGAGTCAATTTCATGTTTTCTTGACGTTTCTAACCCTCTAGAGTACGAAAAAAGTAATCTCCCTTTGCCGTCGCGTCTCTGTGTCTGTCTGTCTGTCGTCTGTCTCGATTTTTATTAGCCAGCTAATCTCCTAAACTACTGGACCTATTGTTGTCAAATTTTTTATATATATTAGAAATATCATGGAGTTGGTAAAATGATAACCAAACTTTTCCTAATCATCCTCACCAACAATTTCATGACGTCCCCTCATTATATTGCATAATTAACATTGGCAAAACTGTATAAAATAATATACTCCTATATTTGTGGTTTATGATTTTATCTTGACTTTGTTTATTATTATATTTGTTTATTCTTTAAATTACGATCCAGAGTCGCCCGATTAAATCTCAGGACCGACAGATTTTTTTTTATTAGACAAAATAAACTTAATAAAATTGATCACTTTCAGATTTTTTATTGATCAAATTTAGAACGAGTCACCCCATTTTCTCAAAAATGTTAGAATACGCATGTATTTACTTAATAATTGTAAATTAAGAATTATAATAATAATAATATTCAGAACATTTTGGTAAATTGTGGCTTAATTAATAATTTTAGTCCTATGTTTTGAGGCGACAAACTCATCAAATCGAACATATCCCAACTTGCCTTCTTTAGATGTATCAACATAAACAATTGAAGTTAAGCCTGTTATTATTTCTGAGAGGCCATTTTTCTCGTTAGTTATCTGTTTTAAATATATTTTACATTCTCCGTACTTGGAGGGCGTCCTCTTGGAATTTACCATTCACCCCCCCCCCCCAAGGTGCTGCGGGGGGTGTTATTTAGGCTGGTGATTTTCACTTTGTAGAGGTTATTACAAAACAGAAATAGCAAAATAAAATGCTACTCCCTCCGTCCGAAAATATTGTATACATTTGTAACTTTTTTTAATGATACTATTATGGCAACAATACATTTCAATTTATATGCAATGGGACTTTATTTAGAGCTTCTGGAGCACATACCAATATCGCTGGTAGCCTTCCCTCACGACAAGTCTGGATTTATTAAGATGAGGAATTTTATACTTAAAATTAAATAAATAAATAAATATATAAATAAAAAAATAAATAAACAAATTAGATAATTATAATATATTATTATTAAGACCCACCTCTGACCCGGAAATGACGGCATTCAGGCAAGACTTCTATCATTACGGGTACTAAGACCAAGTAATGATATGCATTGATTAGATTAACAGAACAACTTTCGAGATTATAATATATAATTTATTCTATTTAATTATTCTTTCTAAAATCTTTTTTTTAATTCAGCGGTGTCGATTTATTTTGTTGCTATTGTAGTAATTTTCTTGGTCACTCGAATTCAATCCCGGGGCATTTCCACTTTTTTATTGATCAGTAAAGTAAAGAATAATGCACCCATTTTTTCGAAAATCTGAGAATACAGTAATATCGCGTCCGCCTATATTTAATAAGAACACGATAATTATTACTTCCGTAGCGAAAGGTAAGGAAATATAATAATCAAGTCCATCAGGCGACTTGTCAGTTTAATGTTTTCTCGACATTTCATGACCCTCTAGAGTACGAAGAAAGTGATCTCTTGTTTCCATCTGTCTGTCTGTTTGTCGTCTGTGTCGATTTTTATTAGACACGTATTCTCCTAAATTACCGGTCCGATTGTTGTCATTTTTTTATCTTGTAGTTGGTAGAACGATAACCAAAATTTGGTTAATCATCCACACCAACAAGATGATGACATCCGCTCATTGTATTGCATAATTAACATTACCAAAATTGTATAAAATGGTATAATTCTGTACTTGTGGTTTATGAATCTATCTTGATTTTGTTTATTATTGTTCTATTTATTTATTCTTTAATTCGCTTTGTTCTTTACGGACATAGCAGCCAAGTGGCGCGTGGCGCAGAGGTAATCTTTCCGCCTAAATGTGAGAATACGTATGTCTTTACTTAAAATAATTGCAAAATAAGAATCGTAATAATATTTAGAATATTTTGTTCGATTGTGTCTTAATTAATAATTTTAGTCCTCAGTTTTAAGACTCATTCAAGTCAAACAAATTTTTACGTGATATTCTTCCAATGTATAAATATAAACACTTGAAGTGACGCATGTTATTGTTGCTGAGAGGACATTTTCCCGTCGGTTATCTGCTTTAAATATACTTTACATTTTTCGTACTTGTGCGGCGTCCCCTTGGAATTTGCACCTTCACTGCATACGGGCTGTGGGGGTATTGTATGCCGCTGGTTTTCACTTTATGGAGGTTATTTCAAAACAGACTTGCAAAATCAAATTTTAGAATTCTTCAAGTAAGGGGGAAGTTTTGTTGAAATAAACTTTGACAATTTTTTTTTGTGATCACAGCGAATCACCCAAAATAATATTCGTACCCTTTTACTCTATTGTAGCTTAATTAATTCTTATTAATTAGTCCTCTCCTCTGTTTTCAGGAGGTAAGATTTCATTTTCTTTTGAGGCAAATGCATACTTTGATCTGCCGTCGCTGATGGTTGCCTGTACGTGCTTAATAGTCGAATTCTTTCGAAGTATAAACATAGACAGCCGAAGTTAAGCATATACTAAGAACCCATTTTTCCCATTGGTTATCTGTTTTAAATATATTTCATATTACAAGGTGTCGTTTGCGCCTCTGGATAGCATGTACCTTTACTTGTCTTTAACAGTTCAAAGACATCTTTATTTTAACTTATAAGGGTTATCATAAAAAAGATATAAAATTCGCAAAATTGATTTTTATAATTTTTCGAAGAACTTGTATTTTTTCGACTGTACTTCAGGCCGATGTAGTTTTGACTAAGTAGCTTTCGAAGAATTTTTTTAATAAAAAAAGTTAAAGTCTGCATAATCAAATATCTCACTTGGTCTAAGAAACAACAATGAACTTCTTTCGAAAAAAAAAAAAAAATACTGGACACCAACATAGATTGAGAAATATATAAAAATTTTGTTTATTGACGTACTTCAAAAACTATATGACGCCATCTGAAAAAATTATTAAATAGGTGGTCGTCAAAATTTACTGTGTTTTTCGTATACTTGTAATGTGTTAATTTTTTTTTAATGTTTACTTCCCGAGCGTAAGCAAAGAAAGTATTGTAATCGAGTCCGTCGGCCGACTCTCGACTTTTACATTTTACTTGATCTTTCATGACCCCTAGAAGACGAAAAAATAGGTCTCCCGTTTCCGTCTGTCTGTCCGTCCGTCCGTCCGTCCGTCTGTCTGCCGTCCCAGATTTTTATTAGACAGATAATTTCCAAAAATACTGGACCGATTGTTGTGAAATTTTGTATTTATATTAGGAATATCATGTAGATGGTAAAACCCTAACCAAAATTTATCTAATCATCCCCACCAATAATGTGATGACGTCACTTTACAATTGTACGTAGTAAATGGGTTTTAAATTGTTTAAAATAACATAGCCCATGTACTTTATGACTCCGAATTGAGTTTTTACCCGAAACGTCAACATTTTTTGAAAAAAAATCAAAATTATGAAACATTTTGCAATTTAATTTGGAGTCTGCAAAACCGAATGCTTTGAAATCTTGCAGATGATTTACAATTATCATAAGCATGGTAAATTTTTAGTCAAAATATATTTCCTTATTCCCCCCTAAAAAATTGATGACGTCACCTCAAAATTTAAAATAAAATTCAATGTTTTATATAATAAGCGGAAGTCGTAGCAATAAAAAAGTCTGGGTCACCATCGGTATTGTTTGCAGTTTCTCTGTTTGACTCGCACGTGTTACCGCTTGTTGTCTTAAATTAAAAATGCTTATTCATAAATATAATATTCAAGACGACCCAATTCATTTTCCCGAAAATTTGGGAATGTAGTACTTTTATTTTTAGTATTACACTACATCTATCCAAACTGATATACGTGTCCTTACAAAAATTTTGATAACGTCATCACAATTTTTTTTAAATTGCCCCGCTACAAAAATGTAATGAGAAAAAAACATAATAGGCATGCAGTCGTTATGTTTCCGGCAGCGAGGGAAGTACTGTCTAAACTCTTTAGACCAATTTTCAAATGTCTTCAAATAATGTATTTAAAGATTTATATTTTCAGTTTGCGTAAAACACAATTAGCGAGGTTTTACCCATAAGTAATTGATAAAATTATGTCGAATATTTTTACATAAATCAATAAGTATAATCAAAATTCCGCCCCTGGATAACAAGCTCCTAATTCAATAAAATATTTTCCCAGCGTAAGATTTCAGGTTTTCTTGATGTTTCACAGCCTGTATGATATAAAAACACTGATCTCTTGTTTCCGTTTCCGTTTGCCGCCCCTCTGACTGTCTATTCGTGGATTTTTTAATATCCGATTTATTTTGTCAATTATCACAGAACGTGGTATAAATTTTTCTGAAATTCTGGGAATTCAGTTACGTGAACCGCCACAAGTATCACATAATCGAGTCATCCTTGACAACTGCAAAAGCAAAAATGAAATAAGTGTGAAGTTGCAAGGAAAATTAGTTTAAGATTGTCAAAAATTCCCTCAACATGACTGTTGTGGTCCCACCGGAATGCGCTGTAGCTCCGTCTTGTTGAAAATAACGTACTTCCATTTGATCGTCGTGAAGTTGTGGTACTTTTAGATTATTATTATTAGTACAATTCCTGCTAAATCTTTTCGCAACATCGTGGACATGTTGTAGGGGTTTATTCCATTATCTGTCTAACCTTTCCAATATTTTCCGAAGTTCTCTTATCTTCCGACCGGTCACTTCTCTCTTTTCTTTGTACAAAAGGGATTTTAGTTCTAGTCTTTTCGAGTGACCACTTCATATTCTAAGTACACAAAACTACCGGGAATTAAAATTCATTTTGTTGCAAATTTTGATCACAAATTGTGTTGATCGCCTGATATTACGTTGTACATGTTAAATTTAATGTTTTTCCGCCAAAACGTTATGAAACTGTCTCAAAATGATAAATCTTTATTAAAAATTGTGCTCTGACATGGATTCAGTATTTCAGAGGCGAACAAGCTCCGTGTAAATCATTTTAAACATGTTTTAATTGACAGATGGCATGTAAAGGGTCCTATCTTTTTCTTATTTCTGCTGTCTCGTAATTCTCCTGCACATTCTCGCTTATAGCATGTTCCTCATAAATTTCATTTACACACATCGTCTCTCAAATCCCAAACTGCATCATCACTAATAAAGCGTCCTGCCTCACTATCCCCTAATAGTCCCCCAATATAAATTACTTTTATGTCTGTAGGAGCCGTCTCTCGAAGTAAATAACGTCGACATCGTACGAAATCGCCCAAACTCGCCTAGAACAAACCGCAAAACTCCTCGAAAGTAACAAAATTCTATCTGTTCCACAGGCGGCCAGTATAAATCTTGTCAACTTTATATACGTCGCTTGTCGCATAAAACTTCGGATAAGAGTTTCTCGTGGTTGGAGTTTTCCAGCTTTTCCCGGCCGGATTACAAAAAGGTACGCCACATGGCCTTAAGGTATTTAAAACTCGAAACAATAGCGATAAAGCATAGAAACGTCACGTTTTTTAGATTAATCGCCGGAACGAAATCGTACAGTCCGTTTGGTCGCAATTAGCTGAAAATTAATTCGAGGGAGAGGTGCAACTGTACCATAAATGGACGACATTATTTGTGTTCGGTGCAGTTAATAGCACCATGAAACGAGATGTTTTACGGTGATAGGCCATTGTCTCATGCATGAGCAGTCTTCGGTACGCCGGGTTAGATTTTAATCGGGTTCGATGGAATTTTTTGTGAGAAAATTGGGTAAAATGTGACCTAATGTTGGCGGGGTTTCGAGGAAGTGCGGGGGCGGGCTGGGGAAGGGAAAACTACTTGAAAACAATTTGCCCTGGAATTTTGTGGGGACTTTGGGACGGTATTGATTTTTATAGGGAAATGTGCAGGTGCTTGAACAATACGAAAGGGTAGCAAACTGTTCAAACTGTTGTAACTTGATTGTGGGTGAAAATAAAGATTTTTTTTGTGCAGAATTTAAAAAATAAGTAATCTGTAACTGCCCATTCACAATGGACATAAGGCATAACAAGTACATAAAGCTTACATAAATACGTAAAGTTGAAACGATGGAAAACGTGTACCCCTGTTCACAGTGGACGAACGTAATTCTTATGCTTATGAACGTTTTATGTAATCCTTGTGTGCGTACACAAAGTTGAAATAAGTTCAACTTTGTGCACGAATTATGTCAAAATTATGTTAAAATCTAGGGACTTTTGAATGCTGCTATTGAATTCCCTTTGACAGTTGGTACTTGGCACTTCACACATTTGATTATATTATATAAATTATAATCAAAGCTTCACACTGCGAGTCTGTTCTGTACTGCGAGTTGTCAAGTTCGAATATCGTATGAAATTGTAGGTTAGATATTTTTTTTGACTCAGTTTGAGGTTAGCCGTTTCTATGTTTGGCCGGGAGTTATTCCGTTCTGCGTTTGCGCAGTTTAACAATTCTTACAGAGTTCACTCTGTCCACTGTGAACGTAGATAAGCATAAGCCAGACACAGACCAAAAACGTAACTGCCCATTCACAATGGACATAAGGCATAACAAGTACATAAAGCTTACATAAATACATAAAGTTGAAACGATGGAAAACGTGTACCCCTGTTCACAGTGGACGAACGTAATTCTTATGCTTATGAACGTTTTATGTAATCCTTGTATGCGTACACAAAGTTGAAATAAGTTCAACTTTATGCACGAATTATGTCAAAATTATGTTAAAATCTAGGGACTTTTGAACGCTGCTATTGAATTCCCTTTGACAGTTGGCACTTGACACTTCACACCTTTGATTATATTATATAAATTATAATCAAAGCTTCACACTGCGAGTCTGTTCTGTACTGCAAGTTGTCAAGTTCGAATATCGTATGAAATTGTAGGTTAGATATTTTGATTGACTCAGTTTGAGGTTAGCCGTTTCTATGTTTAGCCAGGAGTTATTCCGTTCTGCGTTTGCGCAGTTTAACAATTCTTACAGAGTTCACTCTGTCCACTGTGAACATACATAAGCATAAGTCAGACACAAACCAAAAACGTAAATTATGTTATGCGCTCGTTCTTATGTCTTATGTCCATTGTGAATGGGCAGTAAATTATGTTATGCGCTTGTTCTTATGTCTTATGTCCATTGTGAATGGGCAGTAATCGGGATAGTAGACACTGAATCCGATTATTTTAAACGCACCATTAAAACTCATAAAGTGTGGGAAACTATCGTAAAACTAAGTATCAGTAATCTGTTTTTTCTGTGGAAACATGTAATTTAATATCGTATATGATATTGTAATGACTAATGAGTCTGATGCTTGTTTTAATTAGTTTTAGCTTGTACGTTTTGTTATGGAACAAGTTTTGCATAAATTTACTATGCGGAATAACCTACATTTTGCGCATATCAAATACTATTGTACTATCATTAATTTTAGGAACTTACGAAACTTACAAAACTAACATTGTGTTTTAATAATAATATAGAGGGTTGCTAAAAAGTGTGGAAGCATTGAATATCTCGGAAACGGTTATTATTATATTAAATACTCAAGCCCTATTTTCTGTAATTTTTGAAATAACACCACTAGTCAAACCGTCACTTTTTGAATAGAAGAATTTTTTTCTAAATTCCAAACTGTAACACATGCATACAATTTTTTAACTAAAACGGCAAATAAAATAATAAATTATTTATTATGAATAAATTCTAAAATAGAAAATTGTATTTTTAGCTTTGAAAATACTGTGATCGATTTCAAAAACATTGGGCAGGTTTAACGAAACTAATAATGTTAGAAATCGTCAATGAACCAGAAGACCAAAAAATGTGAAACCTTTATTTTCATGGAGGGTGTATCATTTGGCAAAATCAGTCTTATCTTAGCCGGTACTAACCCCGCCCACCCACCCTCTATATTCTTGGAAGGTATGTCATTTGCCAAAATTTGTCTTATCTTAGCAATCTTATCTCATCAAATATCAACTCACCCGTCCTCTATATTCTTGGAAAGTATGTCACTTTTCAATTTTTCGATTTTTAATTTTTCAGTTTCTCGATAATTTAATTTTTCGATGTTTCAATGTAACAGTTTTTCCAATTTACTACTCTATAATTTGTCGATTTTTCAGTTTTTCGATTCAATCCCTATATTCTTTCCAACTTTTTGATTTTTTTTATTTTTACGTTTCTCAATTTTTAGTTTCTAAGTTTTTCGTTTTAATTTTTTGCTTTTTCAACTTTTCCTTCAAAATCAAAAAACTGAGAAACTTATGTCATTACCATAATTAGTTTTATCTTAGCGGGTACTAGTACCGCCCGCCCACCCTCTCGTTTCTTAGAAGGTATGTTATCTGCCAAAATCGGTCTTACTTTAGAAGGTACTAGCCCCTCCCACCCGCCCGTATATTCTTGGAAGCTATGTCATTTGCCAAAATTAATCTTATCTTAGCAATTACTAACCCCGCCCACCCACCCCCTATGTTCTTGAAAGGTATGTCACTTGCCAAAATCAGTCTTATCTTAGCAATTACTAGCCCCGCCCTCCCACCCTCTATATTCTTGGAAGGTATGTTATTTGGTAAACATTTTTCTTTTCTTAGCAATTAATAACACCACCCACCCCCACCACTTCTGATTCTAACGACTAATTTTATTTCTGTCCAGTATAAACTCATTCATTTTAAAATCAATCACTAAAAAGGAGACGGGGTGGGTGGGCGGGGATAATTATGTTCTTCTGTCGAGTGGGAGTGGAAACTAATAATAGATCTAGGAAGTGAAAAAAGTAAAAAAAACGCTAATTGTATTTTTTTTGTTATACTGTTGGCTATAAAATTGTCCTGACTTCTGTATTGTCCCAGATAAACAATAAACAAAAAACTTATCAAATAGTAGCCCCCCCCCTCTATATTCTTGGAAGGTATGTCACTTACCAAAATTAGTCTTATATTAGCAATTACTAGCCCCGCCCTCCCACCCTCTATATTCTTGGAAGGTATGTTATTTAGTAAAAATTTTTCTTTTCTTAGCAATTAATAACACCACCCACCCCCACCACTTCTGATTCTAACGACTACTTTTATTTCGGTCCAGTATAAAATCTTCATTTTAAAATCAATCACTGAAAAGGAGACCGGGTGGGTGGGCGGGGCTAATTATGTTCTTCTGTCGAGTGGGAGTGGAAACTAATAATAGAATCTAGGAAGTGAAAAAAGTAAAAAAATCGCTAATTGTATTTTTTTTTTTTTTTGTTATACTGTTTGCTATAAAATTGTCATGACTTCTGTATTGTCTCAGATAAAACAAATTTTAAACATTTCTGTACATATGTATATAAAAATCACAAAGTACATTCTTGAAACAATTGCCCCAAAATGTCAAAAGTGCCAAAATAAATCTTATCTTATCAAATAGTAGCCCCACCCACCCGGCCTCTATATTCTTGGAAGGTGTCACTTTTCAATTTTTCGATTTTTAATTTTTCAGTTTCTCGATATTTATTTTTTTAATTTATCGATGTTTCAATCTCACAGTTTTTCGACTTTACGACGGTTCTATAATTTGTCGATTTTTCAGTTTTTCGATTCGATCCCTATATTCTTTCCAACTTTTTGATTTTTTTTATTTTTACGTTTCTCAATTTTTAGTATCTAAGTTTTTCGTTTTAAGTTTTTGCTTTTTCAACTTTTCATGCAAAGGAAACAAATTGAAACTTATGTCATTACCAAAATCAGTTTTATCTTAGCGGGTACCAGCCCCGCCCACCCACCCTCTTTTTTTAGAAGGTATGTCATTTGCCAAAATAAATCTTATTTTAAAAGGTACTAGCCCTGCCCAAACACGTTCTGTTTCCTTAGAGGGTATGTCGTTACCAAAATCGGTTTTATCTTGGCAGGTACTAGAAAGGAACATTGAAAAAATAAACGAAATGAAAAGACGAACATTTGTAATATTAAATCGAGAAAATTAAAATCAAAAATTTTTAAAAACAAAAATCAAAAACTTAAAAAATTCTCGATTTTTAGATTTTCAATGTGTCTGTTTTTCATTTCCACAGTTTTTCGATTTTTCAACATTTCGAAAAAAAAATTTGGGAAGATTGTGAAATTATAAAACTGAAAAATCTAAATCAAGAAGATAAATAATTGAAGAGACAAAAAGTTCAAGAATCAAAAAATTGAGAAACTTATGTCATTACCAAAATCAGGTGTATCTTAACGGGTACTAACCCCGCCCACCCGCCCTCTCTTTTCTTAGAAGTTATGTTATTTGCCAAAATCGGTCTTATTTTAGAAGGTACTAGCCCCACCCACCCATCCTCTATATTCTTGGGAGGTATGTCATTTGCTAAAATTTGTCTTATCTTAGCAATTATTAAGCCTGCCCACACCCAACCCCCTCTTCTCATTCTAACGACTAATTTTATTTCTGTCCAGTATAAAATCATTCATTTTAAAATTAATCACTGAAAAGGAGACAGGGTGGGTGGGCGGGGCTAATTATGTTCTGTTGAGTGGGAGTGGAAATTAATAATAGGATCTATGAAATGAAAAAAGTAAAAAAAAACGCTAATTGTATTTTTTTGTTATATTGTTTGCTATAAAATTGTCCTGACTTTTGCATTGTCTCAGATAAACAAATTTTAAACATTTCTGTAAATATATAGAAACCACAAAGTACATTCTTGAAACAGTCAAAAGTGCCAAAATAAATCTTATCTTAGCAATTACTAGCCCCGCCCACCCACCCTCTATATTTTTGGTAGTTATGTCACTTGTCAAAATCAGTCTTATCTTAGAAATTACTTCTCATTCTAACGAGTAATTTTATTTCTCTCTAGTATAAAATCATTCATTTAAAAACCAATCACTGAAAAGGAGATAGGGTGGGTGGGCGGGGCTAATTATGTTCTTCTGTCGTGTGGGAATGGAAACTAATAATAGAATCTAGAATGCGAAAAAAGTAGAAAAAAAGCGCTAATCGCAACTTTGTTTTGTTAAAGTCAGTCTTATCTTAGCAAGTACTAAATAGTATATAGGTATAATTGGTTCAAATAAATACATTTACATTTACCTTCTCAGGGGCCCATATGTACTTTATTTTAAGAATTTGAAACCTTATCGGGGTTTCCAACGGCCTTTTTTAAAAATATAAAACCTTCTCGGGGGGGCAAATGTCTTTTTTTTTTAATGTGAAACCTAGGGTGTCCCAACGGACTTTTAAAATTGTAAAACCTCGGGGACTCCAAATGTAATTTTTTTTAAGAATGTGAAACCTTCTGGGGGGTTCCAATAGTCTTTTTTAAAAATGTAAAACCTTCTCGGGGGCGCCAAATATCTTTTTTTATGTGAAATCTTCTCGGGGGCGCCAAATGTCTTTTTTTATGTGAAGTCTTCTCGGGGGTCCCAACTGTCTGTTTTTAAATGTAAAACCTTGGGGGTCATTACTATCTTTTTTTAAATGTGAAACTTTCTCGATGGCTCCAAATGTCCTTTTTTTAATATAAAGCCTTCTCGGGGATCCCGACTCTCTTTTTTAAAAATGGAAAACCTTCTCGGGGGCCCCAACTGTATTTGATTAAGAAACCTTCTCAGTGGTCTCAACTGTCTTTATTTTAAATGTAAAACCTTCTGGGGGGTCCCAACTATCTTTTTTAGAAATGTAAAACATTGTCGGGGGCGCCAAATGTCTTTTTTAATATGTGAAACCTTCTCGGGGGCCACAAATGTCTTTTTCTAAGAATGTGAAACCTCGGGAGCCACAAATGTCTTTTTTTTTAATGTGAAACCTTCTCGGGGGTCTCAGCTAGTCTTTTTTAAAGAATGCGTAACCTTCTCGAGGGCCCCAAGTGTCTTTTTTTTTAAGTCAAATCTTCTGGGGGCTCCCAACTTTCTTTTTGTAAGAAATGAAACCTTCTTTTTTTCTATTACACTGTGACTAGTACCTTCTAAGTACATACATTGTTTTAATTCCATAGAGATTATCATGAAAATTCCGGAAAATCAAATTTTATAATTTTTCAGAGAGGCAGTTGGACTGTATTTCAGAAGCGAGGGAAGTTCTGTCGAAATAACTTTCGACCAGTTTTTTCATATAGTGAAAGGTAAATGGTTTGGACCATTGTTGATTAGCTTTCTGCAAAATTCTATACAAATTTTATTCGTTAGTTTATAATAACTCTGTAATAGTTAAAAATCCTTTGCTTTGATACGTTCTGTCCATCATTCTGTAAAAGCTTTCTCGAGTTGGGTTTTTCAATTTGGGCAGATAATTAATGTAAGTATCGAGAAGACAGTGTTTTCGTTGCAACTTTATCCCCATCAACTAAAACTGGATAATTTATTTTGTAAAACTTTCTGTCGCATCATTAATCACTCTAATTTTATACACCAATTAATCGGCGGTTGCCAATAGAAAGCACAATAGTGGAAAATTTGCTTATCCGTAGCGGAAAGTTGATACTGTTGAGCTTACCGACCGAAGATGCGATGCCTTTGTCGGGTTATCGAATAAAACGTTGTATTTCGGCTCAAAATAGGGGATAAATAGGTCACTTTATTAAATGTTTCTGTTATTTCGACATTGTTTGTGTGCAACTTCGTTCGTACAATGCTCAATTGAGGTACCCAAAGAACGTGACAATTTAGTTATATATCGCAACATATCTCCTCGTGTGTTCCTGCTGTCGGTGACAACCGACGTTATTGATTATTACGAATTACAACTTTGCTAACATGTAGACAATATCAGGCAATGGGGTATTATACTTCGGTGCTTAGAAACTTGGTTCGTGGCTATTCTACCTCAAAGTATGAAATTCGGCTTTGGAGTAGAGCAAAGCATTATTTTGATTATGATGCGACATTCTATTAACGCTTTGACAAAAAATGCTAGTTATTGTTGAGAAGTTAAATAAGTGTTGTCAAAACAAATTAGCTACAATAATTAAATTAATTATTTCTGCGAAAAATCGTATAATAGCCTAAGTTAAATGTAATTTCGCTAATTGCTGCAGGTTTTTTTTTTTTTTTTGGTTCTTTAAAAGTGGTATTATTGGTCTCGAGATGAAACATTTTTTTTATGTCTGGTTATGTATGGCATTAAATTGAATCGCAAATTATATTTATCAGTTTTTGGTCGGATTGATTGCAATTTTTCTATATGTTACAACATGGTTCTCACTTCACGATCGGTATACACAAATTTTGTGGGCAATAGTATAGCTTATCAGCGAAATTTTCCGCCTTTTTCGCGTTAATATACACTGCATCCTACAAAAAAAATGTTTTCTTCATCATTTTGACTTTTCCCTCCGGTTTGCTCAGCAGTCTGAATATTCCCTTTTGCTTCATTTTTTATTGTATTATCCAGTTCATTGCTTCCTCCGTCCGTAGTGAAAAACGTTTAGGTATCGAAATTCTTTCTTTTCATTGTGCTTGTTCCAGTTCCTTTCCCGATTCAAGCAAAAAACTTCTATCAGTTCGGTCTTGTATTCACAGCTGCAAATATCAATCATGTTTTGGACTAGAAAAAAGAATAGCACCCTCTTTGTTGATCTTTTGACATTATGCGACAACTATTCTGTCAGCTGCACCTTTAGATGTGTTGTAATAATACGAATCCACATGATTGTGCAGAAAACGTCACGGTAAATATGCAAACATGATTTTAAAATTATGTTATATTTAGAAAAAAATCTAATTTTGCCAACGTTAAGTATTAAATAATAATTATTAAATAAAACGCTACTGATATTGTTTTATTTATAACGTTGTATTACCCCCTTTTTAAGTTTTATTTTACATTTTGACAAGAACGGACATGACTACGCAAAAATAATCGTAGGCGTATTATCATTGTTATAAAAATAAATCTCATTGTGACATTATTCTTTTCTAATTTAATTAGTCTAATAAAAATCCACTCTAAAATGTTATCTGTTTCAATAGGAAAATAAAGTCACATGTTTTAAATTGCACAATGCTGTATCATTATTTTATTTGTGGTGTAATTTCTACAATATTGCAAGTAGTATCGACTTATCTTCAATGGTAGATAATACAGCAAAACGAACATAAACAGAAGTATTTATTAGTATGGAAATTTCGGAACGCGGTTTTCAACACCGTTATCAAACCTAGAAATCGTATCAGATATATTGCCAACTTCTTTTGTTGGAAATGAGATACAGTAAAGAAAAGCTTTTAGCAGCTTCTACGATACACAGCTTCTTTGTACTGAATCTTATTTCCGACAGAAAAAGTCGACACTGTGTCCTACAATAAATAAAAAATACATTTAAAAAAATTGCCCTCGCATTATTTAATGAAAGTTATGGACACGTTGGATATATTTAAAATTTCGTAACAATAAATCCGTTAGTAATGAAAATATGTATGTATACATTCTGAAAATGTAGCAACTCTTCTTAAGCCTCAAACTGTAGATACGAGTGTCCGCTTATTGAAACTGATAAATAAGTATATTCACTTTGTCAGACATCACATGTCAATTTTTATTGAGTTTGATTTTATCCGCCTCTGTTGTAGGTAACAAAGAAAATGCCTGCTTTATTTCATTCCCTACGTTTTTGTAGCTATCAACTGTACGATCACGTTTTTTATATTAATGACCGTTACTTCGATCGGATTATTTTTTATTTTAATTGTGTCATTCAAAAAATCTGTTGGACTTCATCCATTAGCTTGAGGTTGCGAGTGCTCAGAGTTCAGCTGATTAATAGTACCAGATCTCAGGATAAAGACTTGAATTTTTATAAAGCGGATTATCTCAATTTATACAATTATAAACCACAGATTAATTGGCCTTGCCTCAACAATATCAATAATCACCGCTTTCGTAACTCATCTTTCCCACCCTGGTTTACACCTATCATCACGGGCAAACCAACACTAAATTTAGATCTGATAACGATTTAAACATATTCGATCTGAAGTCAAGCGTGATATTAAAGTTGTTTATAATAGTAATTGTACACTCAGTTTTTGACACGACAATAAACTTCTTTTTCATTTCTAAGATTTACTTACATTCCTATAAAATCTTATACTTATGCCTCAAGGCAGATTCATAAACCACAAGTACAGAAATGTTATTTTATACTATTGAAATGTAATTTACCGCACTGTTCACACGGGAGTGACTCAAAGATTGGTTTTGAGACTTCTTTTCTATGTGTTTTACATCAGTGATCTAGTTACAAATGTCAAGTTCAATGGATGTAAAAATTTCCATGGATTTTTCTAAAATTAAATATCTCCTGTGGTACAAACTGATTTATTTGGTTTCTTAGAAAACTAATAAACGCCCGAATTGACTGTCCTAATTTTCTGCACATATTGCGTTTTTCTGTCCCAAGGTTATCTTCTCGTGTTCAAACTTTATTTGCCTATTTTTGGGTTATTCCATTCTGGTTAAGGTAGCAATTCTATCTACTGAAATGACTCAGCTGTTTCCATGTTTGTCCATACATTCGTTCAACTAATCTCTGTGTTGCTCTGTACGTAAGTTCTATACTCATTGACCAACTTATTCAAACAATAATAATAATAGTTTAAATTCACTTCATCGAGAAGTCCTCGGAATCTGACGTAAGGCTGCCCAAAAAATACTTTTAATAGTTACTACATCTCGTCCAATACGAAACAAAACTATTATTATTATTATTAAATGTTAGTGGGCGTGTTTCGTTTTTTGTAATTCTTATTGGAACAGGTTGGTATGACAGACTCAATGACTTGTTACATTTTAATATTACATAAAACTATGGGTTCATAATTAAATCGAAACGCATTATAATAGGTGTATGTTTTTTTGTGCTTGTATTTATTTATGTGAACAGAACGATACAATGTACATATTTATCGAACCAACCGTTTCACATCCACGAATAGAACATGCAATTTGTACGACTAAATTTCATCTTTTTTTTTTTGTTCTGTTTGAATTAGAGCACGCAAAACCGACACGACATCGTAGTTCATAAATCCTACAGCTATGCATTTTTAACGCCAGCAAAAATCCGAAAATTTCCACCTAGTGACTGAAACACGATAAAAAAATCCAAGTTAGTGCGCGTCTCTAGCCAGTACAAATTTCCCCGGCATTATTAAATTTGCACATCCAAACTCGCTTTCACCTTTTTTTCTAAATCGTCCACGCGAACGAGATAACTTCAGCAGTCGACTCCGCGAAATATAGTCTCCACGCCATTCTCCAACTGCAAATCGAATTTTTCAACATAAATTGACAATAGTCTCCAGAGTGCAGCCTGTACGCGTTATTGGATTTTAAAAGCCCCTCATCAATCTTCAATGTAGACCTTTCAACAAATTTTATATTGTTTATGCAGTCGAGCAAGATAATGCATCGGTGTTTGACTTGAGGATTTTATAACTCTGTTTAGACAACACTATTTAAACAAAGGTTGTTGGACTCGTCAGTCTGGTGTAGGGTGGATCGTCGGCGTGCACAGCGACCTTAGTGTTATCAATTTTTCTTTTGCGCTCCGTCACTATTCAGTGTTCGTATCACAGACGTCATTGTTACGAATGAAGTGTCGGCCAGATTTGGTCGTCATTAGTCGCGCTGTGCCGTAGGTACATGCATGATTTGAATGCAGAGCAGCTGCACAGGAAACAAACAATTGGACCCTCTCGCATCTTCCTGCTCAAGGAAATGTACGTTTTGTGTGGTGTGGGCAGGAACAACGACTTGGATTGAATCACGATTGCGATGGGATGCTTTAGAAAGGAAGATTGGTGAAGATGGACTCAGACGAAGAAAATTTATGTTCAGTTGGTAGCTGCAACTGCACTGATCTGACATGAAAAGACGCATCTACAAGATATTTTTGACAGCGGTCACTAAACTTTTCGAAGTGTGGTATAATTACGGCCAGTCCCTGCGTTTCACTCTAACAGACTTATTGTTATGAAATTTTAAATATAACCTGTCCACAACTTTCTGTAGGTATGTTTCGTAGGAGCAGTTTTTTTAAAAGGACTTTATCATTATTATTATTTATTAGAGAGCGGTTTCGCGAGTTTGAATTTTTTGCGATGGTTAGCGAGCCAGCCCATTAGTGAGCATAACTTGCACGGTACAGTTCCGATTCGTTACTTGGCCGATTGGACAGAACTTTCTCGCCCTTGAGTACAAGTCCACTTTTTCGAAAATCATTTGATTTTGTGATTTTAATTTTTGTATGATAAACCTAAGTAAAAATAAAGATATCTATGTAATATTAAAGTAAATATAAAGGAGCGTGCTACGCGTTGGTTTCAAGTGAGTTTTTCCAATACAAAATTTTGTGATAACGTCATCTACATTTTTGCAAGGACTGTATATCAGTTTGCACAGAAATTAACGATTTACCAAAACTACGATAACCTTAAAACGGTTGCCAGATTTTAGAGCAATTCGATTTTGCAGTTTCAAAGTTAAATAGGAAAATATGATACAATTTTAATTTTTTTTTCCGCAAAAACTGGATGTCTAAGGTGAAAACGGAGCACGGAGTCATACACCGCAAGTGCAGAAGTATCATATTTTATAAAATTAAAAAAAAATTCAATTGCAAATTTTGGAATGACGTTATCCCATTGATGGTGGAGATCATCAGCCAACATTTGGTTAGCGTTTTACCATCTACACGTTATTCGTAATACACGTATAAAATTTGATAACAATTGTGATGGTCATTATGTCTAATAAAAACTGACACAAAGGACAGACAGACGGAAAAGGGGGACCACTTTTTTCGTATTCTAGGGGTCTTCAAACGTCGACAAAACATGAAAGTAGTAAGTCGCCCGATGGACTCGATTACCATACTTCCTTAGCGTAGGCTCGTATGTATATGTGCAATATCTTGGGTCGGAAATGATAATGACACAGGTAACAAACATAGAAACGCACAACCTCAGTAAGCAAATTTTTTTCGTATTGGTTTCACAATTGTCGTTATCCTCTCTCCATCTGGTCAAGTGATTCCCTGGAGCCGCCCTCCGCATGTCCTAGTTCCACAGAAATGAATGGATATGAGTTTATTTTGGAAATTCCTCTGGAGATTTTTTCTGCATCATGCTAGTAACAATGGAAAACTATGAATTGTTATAAAGCACACTTATGTACAGTGTGATAAATAATAACTGTATCTATTGTGTTCTCACATTGTGGAGAAACTCGGGCGCCTTTTTTGTTTTGATAGGGGAAAAAAAATCCAACCCTGTAGAATTCGTACTCGGGACTTCCACTGGGAAAGCAAGTCTTTACCAATAATGCTTAATTTACGGAATCGTGTATAATGTGACAAAAGAGGCGGAAACTTAAATAAATTGACTGAATCATTTTTTTTTTACTCACCCTGTATAAGCAAATCTAAAAAATATGAATGCAATGATAAATTACAGTCTGATCATATTTTGCACATTTTCGAAAGGATTTATTCGACAATATTTTGAAATGACAATCAGTTTTTTCAAATACATTTTGGTTAAAAGGTTACCATGCCTACAATGACTTCAAAACGTCTGCAAGATTTCAAAGTATTCGGTTTTGCAGATTCAAAATTAAATTGCAAAATGTTTTATAATTTTGATTTTTTTTTTTTTCAAAAATCTGGACGTTCCGGAATCATAGACTATATGTGCAGGACTATGTTGGCCATGGATTTAAAAAACCCGCTGAAATTATGCCTCATTATGACAGTTCTCACTGGTTTATTTGTAACCTGTCATTTAAAGCCATTATTGTTTTAACATTTTTCAAGTGTGAATAACAGTAATTCTCGTTGATCCAATCTCAAAACGATAAAATAGTCGTTTTCAAAACTTTTGGTGTTTGCATACCAAAATTTTTGTCTGTGCTAGGAAGCGAAGACCGTGAAAATAGGTTATTCTGTTGAACAAGACATTTTCATTGATATGTCTTGTTATCGCAATGGGACGTTCATAAACGGAGTGTCTGTATTCTGTAACCGTTTGTAAGCAACAGTATCTGGCCAGATACCGTGATTTGATAATTCAAGAAACATCGTTAGAGACTCACATTACAGATGTAATCAACAAATTTGTTCGAATTGACGGTGTTGACAAAGGGAAATCTCCAGGAAGACCTTCAGTATCTGAGGAAGTTGTTGATGATTTGAGACGACTTGAACACAATCGGCAAACATCTTTGACAAGATTTCTTCAAAAGTCAGGAGTTTCTGATGCAACATGAAATTGACGAAGGATACCTTGAACAAAATGGTGAACATTTTCGAAACTTACTGTAATGTTTAACGCAATGAATTTGTTTAATGGATTAGCTTGAGCCAGTTATACAGATGTGTGTCGTATTTGTCTTGAGTCGTCGGGCATTTAATAAAGTTCAAAAGTGAGAGGCGGCACGTTTCTATGACCTACCTCGCCCCTACAATAATTTATATGTAGAAATCCTGTGTAACTTTTACTTATTTTATTATGCTAGAACTTCCAACTGCCGTGACGTTTAAGTGCTATAATGGCAACTCCAGTATTTCCCGACGTTCTTCTTAAAGCATGTCCTGTGTAAGGTTCTCGACCTTGGAGTTTAAATATTCGACAACTTTTTGACGTAGTTGTCAAATAGCACTTATTCCCTCAATTTAATTTACCTACGTATTTTCCTTGACAAACTGAACAGAAAAATCGATGAGAGTGACTCCTTGGTCTTCACTGTACATACATATTTACGAAACTTTTTCATTGGGTGTATCAGTAATTATGAAAGTTCGATTAATATGTGTCTTGGTATCAAGTATATTCACAATGACAACTTGACCGAAATGGCATCAACCGTCATCTTTATATTATAAGCTCATCACGGCCAAGGCTCCCAGCCTATTATTATGACAACTTTCATCGTACTGTAGATTCGGTCAGGAGCTTCTAATAGAAATTTCTCTGGCAAATACAGGGTGTTATTGAAAGGTACGTACAACAACATTGACAGTTCTTCGCGAAGTCTAAGAAGCTTGAAGAACTTATTTTGTGTTATCAAAATTATAAGGGGAAAATTAACCCCTATCCAACTTTTTAGACGCTACTGAAGGATAAATAGGTAAAATTATTTTATTTTAGTAAATCCTAGCAACTGTAACAATGATAAAAAATATGAAACCCTTTTGTTACTATAGAAACGAAAGATGACCTTTTTATCAGAGGCGTACAACGAATTTGGACATAAATTTTAATAACTTTTATCTCTTAAACCAGAACACTTTTACCTGAACTGTTTTTATTTCCCGAGCGTAAGCAAAGGAAGTATTGTAATCGAGTCCGTCGGCCGACTCTCTACTTTTACGTTTTCTCGATCTTTCATGACCCCTAGAAGACGAAGAAATAGGTCTCCCATTTCCGTCTGTCTGTCCGTCTGTCCGTCTGTCTGCCGTCCCGGATTTTTATTAGACAGATAATCTCCGAAAGTACTGGACCGATTTTTGTGAAATTTGTACTTATATTAGGAATATCATGTAGATGGTAAAACGCTAACCAAAATTTGTCTAAACATCCCCACCACAAATGCGATGACGTCACTTCAAAATTGTACATAGTAAATGAGTTTTAAATTGTATAAAATAACATAGTCCTACACATGTAGTTTACAACTCCGAATTGAGTTTTCACCCGAAACGTCCAGATTTTTGGATAAAAAAATCAAAATTATAAAAAACATTTTGCAATTTAATTTTGAATCTACTAACTCGAATGCTCTGAAATGTTGCAGATGTTTTAAGGCTATAAAGAGCATCATAAATCTTTAGTCAAAATATATTTGGTTATCCCCTCCAAAAACTTGATGACGTCAGCTCAAAACTTTGCCGAATAAATCCTATCTAAAATGTACAAAATATGATGAGTCTGTACTTGTGATTTATCACCCCATTTATATTTTTTGGATTTACATATACAGGGTGACTCAAAAAAATTAATGAATGCGTAAATTTATTTTATTGATTTAATCAGGAACAACAAAACCGAATGCTTTGAAATCTTGCAGATGTTTTAAGGTTATAAAGAGCATAATAAATGTTTAGTCAAAATATATTTGCTTATCCCTTCCAAAAACTTGATGACGTCAGCTCAAAAGTTTGCCGAATAAATCATATCTAAAATGCACAAAATATGATGAATCTGTACTTGTGATCTATCACTTCATTCATATTTTTTGGTTTTGCGCATACAGGGTGACTCAAAAAAATTAATGAATGCGTAAATTTATTTTACTGATTTACTCAGGAACTACAAAACCGAATGCTTTGAAACCTTGAAGATGTTTTAAAATTATCATAAACATGGTAAATGTTTGAACAAAATGTATTTGGTCCTCCCCCCTAAAAAATTTATGACGTCACCACAAAATTTTGCTGAATAAATCCTATCTGAAATGTACAAAATATGGTGACTCTCTTCTTGTGATTTATCATTCCATTCAAATTTTTCGATTTGCATATACAGGGTGACTCAAAAAATTAATGAATGCGTAAATTTATTTTATTGAGTTAATCAGGAACTACGAAACCGAATGCTTTGAAATCTTGCAGATGTTTTAAGGTTTTAAAAAGCATAATAAATTTTTAGTCAAAATATATTTGCTTATCCCCTCCAAAAAATTGATGACGTCGGCTCGAAAGTTTGCCGAATAAATCCTATCTAAACTGTACAAAATATGATGAGTCTGTGGTTGTGATTTATCACTCCATTCATATTTTTTGGATTTGCATGTACAGGGTGACTCAAAAAAATTAATGAATGCGTAAATTTATTTTATTGATTTACTCAGAAACTACAAAACCGAATGCTTTGAAATCTTGAAGATGTTTTAAAGTTATCATAAGTATGGTAAGTTTTTGATCAAAATGTATTTGCTCATCCCCCCTAAAAAAATTATGACATCACCACAAAATTTTGCCGAATAAATCCTCTCTAGAATATACAAAATAGGATCAGTCTGTACTTGTAATTTATCATTCCATTTATATTTTTTGAATTTGCATATACCGGGTGACTCAAAAAAAATAATGAATACGTAAATATATTTTATTGGTTTCCTCAGGAACTACAAAACCGAATGCTTTGAAATCTGCTGCGAAAAAAAAACATAATAGGCATGCAGCCGTCACGTTTCCGACAGCGAGGGAAGTACTGTCTAAACTTTTTAGACCAATTTTTTTATTTTAGCACCCATAATTCGAAACCAATTGCCGATTTTATTTTGTACGTACCTTTCAATAACACGCTGTATTTACGTTGATTCTTATAGATGATGTCCAATATTTTTCTTCTTTAGAAATGTAACTAGTTTCTTGAATTATGATATTATGTCAGTACCATTATTTAAGTTTATTATACGAAAGCGTACAAAAGTTTTTTCAGTTATCACTACTTTCTTCTCACGCAACCATTTTTTGAAACTTTCATATATTTTTTCGTACCTTCCCTTTCATTTTCTTGAGATTAAAGTGACAACTCGTTTCATATGCTTCCTCTATTCTAAGTAAAGTTCATCATAGCTACATTGTAAAAACCAAATGGGGAAAATACATAGGTACTTTGAGCCTCTGATCAAAATGCTTTGGTAGTGCAGAAATGGTTGAATCTAAATGTTATGCATAAATGGATATGGCCACCTCGTTCACCGGATCTCAATCCCTCACATGAAACTATTAGTCTACCAAACTCATATCAATAGTGTTGAAGAACTGACAAACCATTGAAAATATTTCTGCACAAATTAGAGCAGATATAATAAACAACACATGCATCTTTAATTCGAGGTGCGGTTGGTTTCGTTATTACTTCCCGAGCGTAAGCAAAGGAAGTATGTATTGTAATCGAGTCCGCCGGCCGACTCTCTACTTTTACGTTTTCTCGACTTTTCATTACCCCTAGAGGACGAAGAAATAGGTCTCCCGTTTCCGTCTGTCTGTCTGTCCGTCTGTCTGCCGTCACGGATTTTTATAGACAGATAATCTCCGAAAGTACTGGGCCGATTGTTGTCAAATTTTGTATTTATATTAAGAATATCATGTAGATGGTAAAACGCTAACCAAAATGTCTCTAATCATCCCCACCACTAATGTGATGACGCCACTTCAAAATTGTACATAGTAAATGGGTTTTAAATTGTATAAAATAACATAGTCCTACACATGTATTTTAGGACTCCGAATTGAGTTTTACCCGAAACGTCCAGATTTTTTGAAAAAAAAAATGAAAATTACGAAACAACATTTTGCAATTTAATTTTGAATCTGCTAACCCGAATGCTTTGAAATGTCGCAGATGTTTTAAGGCTATAAAGAGCATCATAAATCTTTGGTCAAAATATATTTGGTTATCCCCTCCAAAAACTTGATGACGTCGGTTCAAAACTTTGCCGAATAAATCCTATCTAAAATGTACAAAATATGATGAGTCTGTACTTGTGATCAATCACTCCATTCATATTTTTTCGATTTGCATATACAGGCTGACTCAAAAAAATTAATGAATGCGTAAATGCATTTTACTGATTTAGTCAGGAACTACAAAACCGAATACTTTGAAATGCTGCAGATGTTTTAAGGTTATAAAGAGCATAATTAATCTTTAGTCAAAATATATTTGCTTATCCCCCTCCAAAAAATTGATGACGTCAACTCGAAAGTTTGTCGAATAAATCCTGTCTAAAAACTACAAAATACGATGAGTCTGTACTTGTGATTTATCATTCCATTCATATTTTTTGGATTTGCATATACAGGGTGACTCAAAAAAATTAATGAATCAGTCAAGTTATTATTGATCAAATTACGAACTTTTACAGTGAAAGCGAATTTATTGAAATATCCCGTCACATAACTCTAATGAGAAGAATCTATGATAGACATAATGACACGGTTCTGAAAGCGAGGGAAATACTCTCTAAACTCTTTAGACCAATTTTTTTATTATTGAGTTCAATAAAGATTTAGTTTAAGTGTTTTGTTTATTCGTTAAAATTATATTCTTGTTACTTGTGGTTGTGTGATAAAGGTTTTGGGACAAATTTCGAAACAAAATATCGTATCAAAAATAGAATGGGTTCCTGCAGTGAAGACACCAAGTCCATTTATGAAGATACATATTGCATGTCCTTTAATAGGCAAGTCTGGTTTACCAGTGGCAAAATCATTCCTAAAGTAATGTATCAGTATTGCCATCCAAAAAGGAAATGTAACCAGCGTTTTGGTGACGGTGCCACAGTCTTCTAAGTTGGTAAATTAGGTACTTAACTTTTAAAAATAACCTTTAAATAATTGATAAAGATCTATTATCCTCAATAACACACATTTTGTCCTAATATATCACATTAGGTTTTATGTTTGAGAATTTATTCTGCTTTCTTTTTGGTTTCCCACCCTTTATCGACGATTTTTCTACTCAATAAACTCCAAAAATTTTCAATTGGTCGCTATTGAGGGATTGTTTTCTTCCAGTACAAATGGTATATTTCAACTGCAACCTAATGTAGTCAGTCCTAGTCTTGTCATATGTTGTTTTGAAATTTGTCCTTAAACTTTCGTGACATACGTTACTTAGTGTGTTCTTTTACAACTATTATTTATTTGTTAATGGTGTAGAAGAGGCAAAGATAGAGGTCAATTTTCCTCTATATAATTTTGACCATAAAACCAAGGTTTGTTTTTTTACACTCAATTATTTGTACGGGCATTTCAATAACACCCTGTATGCTGGAAGCGTCTTTGTCGGCCATTAATACCATGTAGAGAATGTTACGATGAAACTCATAACCAGAAAATTATTTTTATTAATAATTGCATTTGTTTATTCGGTTTCTAACACGTTTCTAAAAAATAAATCCAGGGATTCTAGATAACAGAAACCATTTCATACTTTAAAAATATTCCTGTCAGTCAAAAGTGTGAAATTAATTTATTCTGAATTTTTTCATTACAAAATTTGTGATGACATCATAAACACGTATCAATTTGGGTACTATAAAGTACTATATTCTCAATTTTCTCAAAATTGGCGTGAACCGTTATAGATTTAATTAATAAAATAAGTTGCTTCGTTCATTAACTTTTTTGAGTCATTTTGTATAAGCAGTTCTAAACAAGGTGTCATTCACAACAACCATACTTATTGAAATATTAAAATAAACAGTCCCCTGCTGTCGAGGACTCGATTTTGTTTTCTATCTAACCGGTCCTGGTGGTTTACTTCTCCCATTGATTGGTTATAGGATCTTAACAATGCGGAATATTGATTTTTTTTTAATTAGTTCAGCTCCAACCAGTGGCGGCTCGTGAGATTTTTGGTAGGTTGGGCAAGGTGGTGAAGCGGTAGGTACCTAATCAAAAGTATTTTATGTATCACGAGGTTCTTACAGCGTAGTTATTCTGTACGTTTTTTGGTTTGAGCTCCGTTTTAGCCGGCATAATTCCAAAATTTGAAAAATACACCGTTCGGCAAGAACCACGTGAAGGTTCGGAGCGATATCTTGCCGGGGAAGGAAAAAATGAAAGGTCATTGTTAGTGTGGGGCATTGAAGGTTAGTAAATATGTAAAAAAAAACTAAAAATAAACTCTACATAAAAAATAATAAAACCAATATAACAAATAATAAAAATAAAAAATTCTCAAAACATAAAAAAATTCTTAAATAGAAAATCGTAAAAAACAAAAAATAAACTCTAAATAATAATTAACAGTATAACAAAATAAAAAATATTCTAGAGTGATGCTTTTTGAAACTCTTGAGATAAAAAAAATTATGAACTGGTATTTGGCACATTTTTATAAAATAAGTCAATGCGTCTATTTTTTTGTAAGGCAAAATGGTCTATTACTCTGTCATAAAATTGTGTTGTTTGGACTTGTTTTTTGATCAAACCCCTTTCGATGGCAATCTTTGATAAACTAGATAATCTCGTCTGAGTCATTGAATTTCTAGTGAAAGTTTTTATTCTTTTTAAAGTTGAAAAGCTTCTTTCCACTGAAGCTGAAGTCGAGGGTAAACATAAAGCGATACAAAGCAATTTATATATTTCTGAAATCTCATTTTGCAGATCATTAATAAAAATGAAATTTAAAATGTCGGCATAATTTGAAGAATCTCCAAGTAGGTCTATATCTGAATACCACACGCGCAACTGACTTTGCAACTTAGCTTGGGTGAACATATTTTTATAATTCTTAAGTAAGGAATTAACTAAATTTTGGGGAAACGTTTGTCTGTATGACATAAATTTGTCTTTATTCAATAAATCTAGAAAATCTAAAGTTGCCATATCTCTAAATCTAACTTCTATTTGAGTAGTTATTATGTCAAGAATTTCATTAAATACGCGTTTGAAATTCGTTTTAGGATCATCAATTCCATCATAGTTCGACTTACGTTTCTTAGATAAATTTGGTGGCTCAGTAATATTGGAAACTGTATTATATATTTTATTAAAATAATTGTCGTTTGATCTGAAATTGTTTAATGTTTGCTGCAAATTTTCTATTCTTTTCTTACAGTATGATATGTCTGTCGATTTGGACTGAATTATTTCGAAAATGAATTCTGTTTGTTCAAATATGAGACTGAAAATATGAAGCAATATTAAAAAATTAAAATTTTTCAGGATTTTTTTAAAGCCTATCGCCTCTCTAATCGCATCGCCGTCTCTTACAAAATCTTCGGAATCAATAATTTTGTCAAAAACAAGTACAAGTTTATCCCTTTCTTCAATTATAACATTTATCAAACGTGATTTAAAGTTCCATCTGGTGTCGGATCCGCTAGGTATTCTCCTAGTACACATTTGATCTAAAATATTAGTCCTTTTTGTTGATTTAGAAAAATATGTGGGAAATCCTTTTATGTTTGCAAAAAAAATTCGACATTCTTTAATAGATGTTGATGCGTCTTGTAATATGAGATTTAACCTATGAGCGTAACAGTGCGTGAACAGAGCTTGAGGAGCTATCTGCTTAACCCTTGATTGTAACCCATTCAATTCACCAGACATTACGGAAGCACCATCATAAGTTTGACCGATCAGCTTATTAGTGATATCGTATTTACTAAAATTTTCTATTAACAAACTAAATAAATCGGCAGCGGTTCTACCTTCGCTAGCGTCAAAAAATCCCATAAAGCGTTCAACAGCTTTACCCTCTTTTACATAACGAAAAATTACAGATACTTGAGATCGGCAATTAATATCAGTGGTCTCATCAACTTGCCACGAAAAAAAGGGGCTCATTTTAATTTCGTTCTCTATAATCTCACTAATTACTTTATTAATACTTTCAATTAACTCGTTTTGAATAGTTTTTGAAAGCCCAGTGAATACCGAAGATTCATCCAAAAATACCTTAAATTTATTATCATATTTGGAAAGCAGTGACGCTAATTCCCTAAAATTTCCCTGATTTAAAGAATCTCTTGATTCATTGTGACCGCGGAATGCTTGTTCTTGGGTTGCTAAATAAATGATCATATCAATCAGCCTCGTTATTATTTCTCTATTTTCTTTAACCAGTTCATTATGCTTTAAAATACTTTGAACATGGGCTGAATCTATTGAATCTAGAATATTATTTTTTCCAAACAATTTAAATTTTAAAGACGCATGAGTATGTTGTTCTGAGTTTCCATGTTTTTGCAACGATTCGGATAAGTGTTTTAAGTCGTCGTAGCCACTAGTCCAAGGACTTTGCTTAGTCTCAGAAAATAAAAGACAACTCCAGCAGTAAAGTTTGTTTCGCTTTTCGCTTCCCGTGAGCCAGTTATACTTATCGTACCAATTATTATTAAACCCTCTGTTACCTCTGCTGCCTTTATTTTTCATTATTAAATTTTTCATTTGTGGACGTGGTTTCAATTTTACTATAAAAAGTTTATCATCATAATTTAGTCTGCTAAATTTAGTCTCCAATAAGAAATTTACGACATCATCATTATTGTTGACCACCTCCCGGATGTTTGTATTTAAACTAATACCTGTACCTGATGTTGAAGGCGCTGACGATGACAGAATACTGCTGTTACAGCTTGTCAAATTGTTACCATTTGCCATGATTTTTATGTTACGATTATTGCACTACAAAACAATTAAATTAAATCACCACAACCCCTCAGAACACTAAACAATTTTGTAATATTTAACGGTTCACGATGTGACACGATGCAACTACGAAACTATCCGATTGGGCAAGCCCAGCCTGTATCGTCAACCCGTCAGCCTTACCAGCGGTGGCTGTGTGCATTACCGAATACAATGTTACGACATTCGAAATAACAGATCAAATACGAATCTGACACAAATCGGTTTTTTTTTCAGCCAAGATGTGGAAAAATTTTTCACTATGACGATTAGCCGTAATGAAAATTGTTTTAGTTCGTGTTTTGTCCGTATCATTTACACTATAAAACAAATTGAATTTATTAAAAAAATGATATTACTGATTACTTGAAAGAAATTATGTACCTATAATTTTCAATTCCATTTTTAAATTCTCATTATAGCAACTACATTTTTCAGCGAAGCCCTAATCCAGTGTGTAGTATGTACTCGTATTATTTATATGCTTTATATGTGAGCTCTGGGCAAGCCCGAGCTTGGTCACTCGTGGTGTATCCCTACTCCACGCCAGCCAACGCAACAGAGCCTGCGACTATGTGGTGTTCTCTGTTTTTCAGACTAATCTCGGTATGGTAGATGCGTACAGATTAATTCAGGCGTCTCGGGCTAGCCCGAAGATCACTTTTATCCGAAAATAAGGAGTATAACGAGCATGTTGAACGTAGGAATTTTAAGGAACATAATTGCAAGGATTTGTTATTGGATTTATTTTGTATAAAATTTGATAAATTCATATTTTATTAATTTTAAAACCTCGAAAAAATTAGGTTGGGCACTGCCCACCTTGCCCACTCCCACCAGCCGCCACTGGCTCCAACGACCCATGTTGCCGATATCACACATTTATTGTCATTCCATTTTAAAACGAGAACATCCCCTTTTGTATCATACAAATAAAATCATGTGATAATTCTGTTATCTCGCATTGTACTCTCGCCCAGAACTTATAGCCAAATCTACTGGGTTTTCCCCTTATAAAGTGTTTTATCGATTGTGCTCATAATAGTCCACAATCATTTCATTTATTGAAAATACCATGGTCCATGGGGCGACTGGCCACATTTTTGTCGACATGTCGACGTTTTAATGACTCTTAGAGTACGGAAAAGTAACAATATTTGCATCGTTTTGCTCCATTGTAACTTAATTAATTAATCAGTTCTTTCTGTTTTAACGAGACAGAATCAATCAAATTTCATTTTTTTTAATGCGGCCGCTGATGCTTGTGATGTGAACGTGCTAATAGTCTATTTCTTTCGAAATGTAAACATAAACACCTGAAGTTAAGCATATAATCACTAAGACTACATTTTTCCAGGGTTTTCTGGTTTAAATATTTTATATCGTCTATAATATATTACTTATTATTTTCATTGTCAGTGTTCAAAGTGTTAATCTTTTTTCAGTTTATTTTATTGTAGTCATCGATTATCCTTGGACGTCCTTTATTCTGTCTTGAAATATAAAAGCGGGTAACCTATTACATAATAATAATAATGCATCCAGTAACCAGAAACTTCACCGACAAAAACTAGATGAAATAAAATCTACATACCCGTTAGAAGCTGCCAAAGAGTTGGAGCAGACATCAGATAGATAACGTTGTAACGCTCCTCAGACTCGGTCGAATTATACCTTTTCTTTTGGTATCTTAAAATTTCTTTTTAAATAATCTCGGTTCAGTAATATGTTGTACAAAAATTAGTTTCATGTCTAGATAACAAAAAGTCGGTTAAAAACGCTCTAAGATACACATCTTCCAAGTACGTTTTTGCGGCAAAGCGATGGTTTCAGAGACGCTAGAATTATTTTTTTAATTATAAATGTCAGTTCCAAGTTTATCAGACTGATCGCCATGTTACGATTTGGAAACAGTAAAGTTAGCGACTTGCTGATAAGCGCTCTTTAAAAACAAGACACCGACAGAATCAAATATTTGATCACATTATTATTATATTTTAACAAATGATCAAATGATTAATAATTGGTTAAAATTTTCCGTTACGAGTGTCGCTTCGGACGCACCATTCTTCGCATTTGGACAGATTGTAGAAATTTTGCTGATTTACAAGGCATCGAATTAATGTAAATAAACTTTGTAGAGTCGAAATACTATGAGAAGAACATGTTAACTCATTTTAATAATATATTTTTTTTAGATTAGAGAGAGCTATTAGGGATTTTTTTTTGATATATAAGATAATTACCCAATTAAGGAAAGATTCAAAAAAATTATATTTCGACGAGTTCATGTTCTATTTTTAGTACAAGATTATAATCCAATTCAATACCGTACAATATTGACACTTAATAAAAAAAGCCAAACAAACACGATGAGATTACGATAAAACTTATTATGGTTAGTTTTATTAATCTAGAGTCTTTTATATGATTATTCCAAAAATTAGTAAACAGCCACACATAATTATAACATACCGATAACGAAGATGAAGCTCAGGTGCGGCCTTAAATAATAAAATAAATATTTATTGCGTTTATTTTGCTATTAGGACCCACGAGACACGACATTCGGACATTAAGCTACGATTGGTGTTTTAAAAATATTCAAATGAAAAGGTGTACCAAAAAAATAAATTATGAAGAAAGAAAAAATACCTAAAATTGTCACTAGTTATTCAGATCTCATCCGCTTCAATTTGTAGTACATTTTCCGTACTTGAATAAAGTAACATGCTTTTAATAAAGAATCAGTTTTACGAAGCGAGAAGGAGCATTTTAATTAAAACGTTCGCAATGGGAGTTCCGCATATTTACTTTATCCGGGCACGTTTAATTACATTTCATTTATTTTACTCACCACTACCTGTTCTTTTTGCCCTTGTAGCACATTAATATTTTAAAAATATTTAATATAGAGGTTTGTGTGCAGATTTTATTTCTTTTTATCTTCGCATTCTGTAGATTTTTCATTATACTGGCGTTATTAAATGGGTTCTTATTGCCTTACATTTCTAATCTATCTCTACCCCGGTATTTTTCATATTAAATATTTTCTGAAGCGTTAGGGAAGTGTCGTGGTAGAGTCCATTTAGCGAATTGGTAAATCCATGTTTTTATGTGGTTTGTCTGCCTGTTTGTATGTCTGTGGATGATTAGTTAGATGCGTAGTTTCCCAAACCACTGGACCGATTGCTGTGGAATTTTAGGCATACATTAAGCGTGTCCTATACCAAACTAAAATTGCATGTTCATTTACACCAATAATTTGCTAACTTTTTTATATAGTAGTGGTTTATTAAGCCGCCCTTATCTTTTCGATTAGACATCTAGCTTTTTGGGAAAAAAATTGAAAACAATCGGTTCGGTAGTTTAGAAGATTGTGTCTAATGAAAATCGACACAGACAAGGACAGACATCACATGACAGACAGATAGACGAAAACGAGAAACCTATGTATTCGTAGCCTAGGGGTCATGAAACGTCGAGAAAACATAAAAGTAGCGAGTCGCTCGATGAACTTGATTGCAATAAATACTTTCGCTGGGGAAGTAAAAAATCAAAATTTTATTTAAAAAATCGTTTTTTTAATTTTTGGAATTCTTTTTTTTCGGCATTTCAATTTTTCGATATTTCGATTTTTCCATTTTCAATTTTTGGGGTTTCGATTTTTCGTTTTCTCGATTTTTTCGCTTTCCAGCGTTCGATTTTTCAATTCTTCAATTTTTTGATATCCCAAGTTTTCAATTTTTCCATTTTTTTAATTTACGATTTTTCGACGTTTCAATTCCCAGAATTCTCAATGCAATGCAATGTTTCAGTTTTGAGGATTTTCGATTTATCGATTTATAAATTTTTCCATATTTCAGTTACGGGATTTTGCAAAATTTAAATTTTTTAAACTTTTCGATTTTTCGATTTCTCAATTTTCAGTTCTTCAATTTTTCTCTGCATTTCTCAGTTTTTCCAATTTTTAAATTTCGGATTTTTTGATTTGAAAATTTTCCAGTTCTCGATTTCCGGTTTATAATTTTTCAGTTTGTCAGTTCTTCAAATTTTCAATGTTTAAATTTCTCGATTTACCGAGATTTCGATGTTTCGATGTTTCGATTTTTCAATTGTTCAGTTTCCCTATTTTTCGATTTCTCTATTTTTGGATTTTTCGACTTTGTTAAATTTAAATTTTTTTAATTTTTCGATTCTGTTTTTTGACAATTCAGTTTGGTGATTTTACAATTTTTCGATTTCTCGTTGTTTCGATTTTCAATGTTTTCTATTTCTTAAATTGTACATTTTTCGATTTTTCAATTTTTCAGTTTTACAATTTTTTGATATATTGATTTCTGATTTTTTCAGTTTTTCGATTCTTCGGTTTTTCAATTCTTCTCTGTAGTGAGTTTTGCCAATTTTTAAATTTTAGATTTGTTGATTTTTAAAACTTAGTCGTTTTCGATGTTTCAGATTTTACTATTTTTCGATTGTTTAATTTTCCGATTTTTCGAGTGTTCAGTTTCCCGATTTTCCTATTTTCCGATTTTTAGTTGTTTCAATATCTCGATTTTTCGACTTCTCAGTTTTTCGATTTCTTGATTACCCAATTTCTTCATTTTTAGATTGCTCAGTTTTTAGATTTTTCAATTTGTCGATTTCCCAATTTTTCATGAATTTAGTTTAGGGATTTTTCACTTACTCGATTTCTCGTTTTCTCGATTTTTCAAATTCTAAGTTTCTCAATTTTTCAACATTTCAATTTTGGGAATTTTTAAATTTTGCCATATCTTAATTATTCGATTTTTTAGATTTTAACTTTTTCGATTTTTTGATGTTTCGATTGTATTTCTTTCGAATTTTCGACCCTTCAGATACCGATTTTTTGATTTTGATTTTTTTCAATGTTTTCATTGCTAGATTTCTTGGTTTTTAGATATTTCGATTTTTCGATTTCCCAATTTTTTGGGAATTCAGTTTAAGGACTTTCCAATTACTCAATTTCTCGTTTTTCGATTTCTCAAATTTTACATTTTTCGATTTTTTTTGATCTTTCGATTTCCCGATTTTTTCAAGTTTTTAATATTGCAATTTTCCTATTTCCCGATTTTTCAAGTTCCCAATTTCTGGATTTTTCAACATTTCAATGTTGGGAAATTTTCAGTTTTTCGATTTTTTTATACTTTAAATTTTCCGAACTATCTATGGTTTTGGACTTTTTCAGTTTTTTGATTTTTCTCATTTATTCGATTTATCGATTTCTTAATTTTCTGATATTTAAATTTTTTGATTTTTCAGTTTTTGGGGTTTCGAGTTTTCGATTTCTCGATTTTTTCACTTTTCAATGTTCGATTTTTCAATTCTTCAGTTTTTCGATTTTCCAATTTTTCGATTTCTCAGGTTCCTAATTTTTTAATATTTTAAATTTGCAATTTTTCGACGTTTTAGTTTCCCGATTTCTCAATTTTGCAATGTTTCAGTTTTGGGATTTTCCAATATTTCAGTTTTTTAAACTTTAGATTTTTCGATTTCTCAATTTTAAGTTCTTCGATTTTTCTCTGTATATGTCAGTTTTTCCAATTTTTAAATTTTGGATTTTTTTTATTTTAAAATTTTCGATTTTCCGGTTTTTAATTTTTTAATTTGTCATTTTATCAATTTTTAAATGTTTGAATATCTGGATTTACCGAGATTTCGATGTTTCGATTGTCCACTTTCCCTATTTTTGGATTTTTTTTAATTTAAAATTTTTTAATTTTTCGATTTCCCAATTTTTCGAGAATTCAGTTTGGTGGATTTTATAATTTTTCAATTTCTCGTTCTTTCGATTTTCAATTTCTTCTATTTCGTAAATTTTATATTTTTGCATTTAAATTTTTCGATTTTTCACCTTTTCGATTCTTCTCTATAGTCACTTTTGCCAATTTTTAAATTTTAGATTAGTTGATTTTCAAAATTTTTGATTATTATAATGTTTCAATTTCCCAATTTTTCGATTTTTCTATTTTCTCATTTTTCGACTACGTTTATTTGATCTTTCGATCTCCTGATTTTTAAAGTTTTTAATATTTCAATTTTTCGAATTTTCGATTTCTTGACAACGTGGTTTTTCATTTTTTTTTTTATTTTTCGACTTTTATATGTTTCAATTTCTCGATTTTTCAAGTTCTCAGTTTCTCAATTTTTCAACATTTCAATTTTGGGAATTTTTCAATTTAACCATCTTACTTTTTCGATTTTAAATTTTTCGAGTTTTTGATGTTTCGATTGCTCACTCTTTCGAATTGTCGACCCTTCGGACACCGATTTTTTTATTTTGGTTTTGCTCGATGTTTTCAATTTTAGATTACTCGGTTTTTAGATTTTTCGATTTTGGATTTCCTAATTTTTCGGGAATTCAGTTTGGGGATTTTCCAATTACTCGATTTTTCGTTTTTCAATTTCTTAAATTTTACTTTTTTCGATTTTACGTTTTTTTAATCTTTCGATTTCCCGATGTTTTAAAGTTTCTAATACTCCAATTTTTCGCCTTTTCGATGTCTCTATATCTTGGTTTCTCAATTTCTGAATTTTTCAACATTTCAATTTTGGGAAATTTTCAGTTTTTACAGTTTTTAGACTTTTTAGATTTTAAATGTTTCTATTTTTCCGCCTTTCGGGTACCGATTTTTCGATTCAATTTTTCAATTTTTCGATTTTTCGGAAATTATGTTTTTCCGTTGTTTATCTGCTTCCCTACGGCGCAGGAGATAATAAGGAAGTGTTATTTACGCCACTGCCTTTTATTTTATAGAGGTTATCATAAAACAAAGTATACGACTTTTCAAAAAAGCGGAATTTATAAGAAATTGAAAAGGACTTATATTCTGAGGTAAAAACTCAAGCGAATTCATAAATCACAAGTACAAGACTATGTTATTTGATAAAATTTAGATGACATTTACTATGCAAAATTTTGAAGTGGCGTCGAGAAAATATGAAATTAGCCGTTGGAGGACGGTGCAGTGTGTTGTCCTTGTTCTTTTATTTTATGATTTATAAACTCTTGTGTATAATTACTATTGTTTAAAAAAATATTATTATTATTAATGATATGAATTTGGTCGTATCTTTCTGTTATGCATTTTCTCCAAAATTATTTCTTCTTGTTTCAGAGCTTGGGCATCCTCGGCTCCATCCCGGCGGCATGGCTCATCCTCACCCTCTTGGTCCTCCTCATATACCTCTTGACGCGCTGCTGCGACCGCAAACCTCGCCCCTCGCGCTCCATCTCCGCCCTGAAGGTGTCGCTGGCCATCGTATCGGTCCTATGCTGCGCCGCCATCGGCCTGGGCCTCTACGGCAACGACGATCTCCACAACGGCGTCGTCCGCCTGCTCGAGGAGGGCCGCCAGGTCGACGTCCTCGTCTCGAAGATCCGCAACCAGACCGAGGCGATCGAACGCCAACTGCGGGTCCAAGCTAGCTCCCAGCTGGTGCAACTGCGCGACATCTTCGACGAGCCGGTGTCGAACATGACCTTGTACAAACAAGCGTCAGTTTACTTAGAAAGGACGATAAGCAACAACACCATGGCCGCCAACGCGGCGGCGGACATAAGGCAGCCGTTGATCGGCTTGGACCTGATGCCGAAGATCCACGTCGGCGAGAAGGTGGAGGCGGTGAGGTGGCCGCTGACGATGGCCGTCTTGAGTATACTCCTCATTTTGTGTGTGATATTGCTGGTTAGTATGGGGGGAGGAGTGTTGTGTGCTGCCGGACGGAGAAGTGTGCAGGGGGTTTTGGAGGAGCGAGGATTTGAAGGTTTGGCGAGGTTGGATAAGTGTGGAATGATGATATTTCGGGATTTTGGAGTGTCGGAAGTTATTATTCGCGAATATTTCGACCGCTGACGACACTGTATTAGCAAAACTGTCTATTAATGCCAGATTGGGATTATGCTGTTAGTGTTAAAAGGGAATGAAGACGAGATGAGGGTCCTCGAGGGGAATTATCACCATTCACAGATTCGGGAAATGTGAAAGGCTACAAATTACATTATGCAACTAAATGGAAACTTTTAATTTTAATTGGGGTGGCGTTGGTAGATTTTTATTCTTGGCCATGGACGCTAGCAGGAAAAACAGATAAAACTTAAGTCCGTTCCGCTTTGTCTTGGCAGCGTACAAAACCCCTAAGCAATGCATTTTGTATAGGAGAATTCGCGGGCGGTGTTGTCAATTATCCAAAAACCTACCGATTTCTAAAAAAAAAAGTGTACAATTGTGAGGTAGAATTGTGGGGTGTGAGTAAAAAGCCATTAAAGCTTGATACTGATTTATTCAAAACAACCAAACTTATTTATACAAAACTACATATGTACGATATATCAGTGCTTCTGAACTAATGGTAATATTAGATATGAAAATATATTGCATCCCAATTTCTTGTACAGTGAAACCTCCTGTAACGTACACCTCCAAACAGCGGATACTTCTCCACAAGGGACCATTTTCATTGTCCCAACGTGTAAAATAGGTCATTTAATGTAAAGAATCCTCGAAACAACTGACACTCCCAACAATGGACACGAACAGTAAAATTGGCGCATTTTTACTTATTTCTTTGTACAATTACCTCTTCACAACGGACAGGTAACAGGTAAAGCGGTTCCGAGATTAGACCGTACAATTTAATTTAACGATTAGGCCAACGGATTCTCGGTACCGGGTCATAACGCTCTTCAACCCCACGCTGCTCATAATACGAGTAAATATGGGTTTTTCCCAAATAGCAAAGCTGGGGTGGTTTTGTTTATCAAGTGCGAATGAACTTATGAAACATTATTATTTGAGCGTTTACCTTTAAAGTGTGTAATACGACCGCTAAGCAAAGAGATTTTTAAGTATTAGTGAAAAAATTGAAATTATAGTAGTTTCTTTACTTGGTGTCTTGAAACCTCTTGACAGCGGACACCTCTTTATAGTGAGATTTGAGATTCCCCGTAGCTGTCCGTAGTGGAGGGGTTTCACTGTATTTTTTTTTGTTCTGCTACCGTTATCTTCATAAAGCTGCCAACGGTGCTGTTGCGGTGGTCAGCGTTTCGTAGCTGTGGTGCTTGCAGTACCGATGTTTTGACATTCACGTCGTTTGATCTTTATCTCGTTAGTGGTTGTCAATAGGAGAGTTAAATTTAAAAATTACTGTTTAAATTTAGGATTTAAACATCTTGGGTCTCTCGAAATGCGCATGGTCGATGGGCTTTGCAGAAGAATTGCAGTGGGAACGCAACGGGATGGATTGGTAGCTACTTAGGGTACTCGTAGCGGGTAAATGGGCATCATCTTGACACCCTCTTCTTGAGGTCGTTGTTTTCTTCGATGATGAAGAATCATGCTGCCCAGACTGAAACCGTGATCTTTGCTAGAACGATGCTTCTGGTAATGAAGTTCAATCTTACAGTCTACACAATTATCTTTGGCCTTGTTGTTTCTTGAAGTTCGGACTGTAGGTAGTTCTTCTTCCTTTTCTGATTCTTTTGGGTTGAGCCTGGACCACGGGTTCTGTTATTGATGTAAACTATTGGTGGATTTTTGATGGAACCAAAGTTGCCACCAACGGCCGAGACTATTTGGGTGTGACTGATACTGATGCCGTTTTTCGGAGTGCTAGTGGATTTTGTTTTGGTCTTGAAGTGGTGACTGGTCGAGCGATTCTCATAATTTTTGAAAATTGCTGGTCGTCATTTTTTGTCATCATGCTATTGCTTTTGACCGTTATGCGTTTCTTGTTTCTTTTTTCTTCTTTTATTATGCTACCCCCAAATTCTGCGTTTTGGCCCATAAAACCATGGTTTATTTTTTGGATACCGTTGAGTATTATGTTGCAGTATTCTCCCGCTCCCAGTAATACATCAATTGGGTCCTTTATTGGAAAACTGGATCCGCGATAATGTGATTCAGCCACACCTGAAGATTCACTTCGATGTCTTCTTCCGGTAGAGATTCCGTTATCTTTGGTAATACCACTAGGTCTGTTGTGAGTGCAAAATCTTTTGAAAATCGTGGGACGCACTCGAGTGTAATTCTGAAGTTTTTATTTGTTTGATATTCCTCCTCAAGCCCTGTTATATCGACTTGAATATGTTCTCTAGGTAGTGACAAGACTGTTTGTTGCTGCTTTTTCTGTTATGAGCAATGCCTGCGATCCCAGGTCAATAAGGGCTCGTAAATTTTCATAGGTTCCCCTTGCTCTCCGTACTCTCATTAACGCGGTGGCCAAAAGTACTTGTTTGCTTATAGTTCCAACGTGGTTCTGAATTTTCTTCGTTGCTTCAGAGTTTGAAAATTGTGTGTTGAGTTGAATGTTTTTTGTTGGTTGATCTTCGGGTCGCTTTTTTGTTCATTTTGTAATAACGTATGGTGTCTTCTTTTACATTTGTAGCATGATGTTTCTGTGTCCCATTTTTCAGAAATTATTCTAGTAAGTATTGGTCCCCGTGTTTCGGCCTGAATGTTTTATAAATTGTTTAATGGTTCTAGACATTCTTTTGTTATGTCATGCAATTTCTTCAGCTTCTCTGCTGATTCTTCATGTATTCTTGGCTGATCCAAAATTCTGTGTAATAACCAGAGTTAGGCACAGCCGAAGTGCAGTCTCAACCTCAATGGCGTTTGATGCAATTCAGGCTTTATCTGATCAAGATCATCACGAAATTGTAATGTTGAACAGTCATTTTTAATTTTTAAAGCATTTTAACATCTAGGAGAACTCGTATAACTTAGGAAAACTTAGAAAAAGTAGTAATTGTTATTAAGGATTCCCGAAGTTGTAGGCCATGGCTGCAATAGCGCTGGCGATCGGACGGCAATGAGCATCCAACAGTTCCTATGGTGTTTCGTAATTGTTTCTAGTTATTTGGAGATGTTGGATGATTCTGTTGGGCTCATCTCTGATGTACGTCTTCCGATACTGCATTTTTTCAATTTTGGAGAGCGATGTGTTGTTATGGATGACTTTCTTGAATAAATCGTGGAAAGTGGGCCAGTCTTCGTATTTTCCAGTAAAAATTGAAAGTTTAATTTGGGGTAGTTGAATGTTCAGTTTCTCATGTTGCTGGGCGGACTGTGACTGGATTTTTTCTTTAAATTTTTCAACCACAGCCTCAGACTTTTCTTCAGTTTTCTAGTACATCTCGTCGGGAAAATATTCTTCTTCGAAATCAGTTTAATGGACATAGATTTCTTCATGCAGTTCTGCGATGCTTCTCCACTGACCTTGGAATTTTTCAGTTGGAAGTTCGTATCTGACTCTGCTGTAGTCCTGAGCCAAATCGCTGTTTAGTTTGGTCATTTCGGTGGAATTTTTTTGTAGTGTGAACAATTGACGTCGGATGCGGGTTTCTTGGTCCGGGTCGAGGTCGGATGACGGCCGAATTGACTCGAGGTATTTCTTTGTATCTTCGTGCAACGCTTTTAATTGATCGAAATATTTCCCATCGAAGTACTTGTGTGTTGTTCTGAAGGTGGCCCCCAATATCTTCAGTTCTTCATGATTTCGTTGAACATTGTTCGAATATTCTTGAAGTTGTTCGCCTTTTTAAATCTCCAATTTTGAGTTTTTCTTTTTGCGCGATCTTGAGGAGAGCTTGAATTTTCTTCCCCAAATCCTCTTGCTCTTTGACTTTCTTGTTGAATTCTTCCATGACGGATTTAGTTGGTATCTTGCACCCTTATTTCTATAAGGGCGTGCTGGGTATAAAGAACACCACTGACCGAAAATTGTCTCGGAAGTGATGCTTGTGTAAGGACGATACCACCGGACTGCAGTCTCACAACCCGAAATTGTAGACTTGGAAATGGTACCGGATTAAGGGATGAACACCACCGAACTGCAGTCTCACAGCTCGAAAATTGTAGACCTAGAAATGGTGTCCTAGTAAAAAAAAGGAGTGGTGCCACTGGACTACAGTCTCACAGCCCGAGTTTGTAGACTTGGAGGGTGGCACGGCCTAAAAAGGAATCGACAGACACCACCGAACCACAGTCTCACAGCCCTAGTAATTATACTTGGAAAGTGGCACTTGGTTCAGTAATGGCTCGAAGGACTATGAACATTTCTAGGTTAGAATTGTGGGGAGTGAGGAAAAAGCAAATAAAGCTTAATACTAATTTATTCAAAACTAACTTATTTATACAAAACTACATATTTACAAAATATCCTAAACTAATGGTAATATTAGATTTGAAAACATAGTTACGTTGATCGCTGAATAAAATAGACGTGGGTAAAACTCAACTATTTATTTCTTACTAACGAGAATTTACACGACTAACTGTTACAACGATTATAAAATAATTCCGGGCAACCTCTCTTGACTCAACCAGCTGAATAATTATCGTTCCCGACGGTCGCCTCTATTTCAACTCGTACTTCCTTCTAGATGTCGGCGATCGAGATCTTTCTGGGTTGCCGTTCGCAACTTCCGCTTCCAGGCTCGTCTTTAGCGCTCCGCCGGCCGCTGATGAATCATCTTCGTATATACCAGAATAAACACACACATACTAGAAGACTCATAGGCGTCGTACCGGAGCGGCGTATGGGTTTCTTTCGTAACAATATATTACTTCCCAATTTCTTATGTTTTGTCTTGTTCTGCTACCGCTGTCTTCGTAAAGCTGACGACGGTGCTGTTGCGGTGGTCAGCCTTTCGTGGGTCTGGTGCTTGCAATACCGTTGTTGGTTGCATCAACAGGAAGTTGAAATTTAAAAGTTAATTGTTTACATTTAGGATTCAAATATCAAGTTTTTATTATTCCGCTTTTATTCGTGTCAAAATTTGATTTTTATTTGTTAAAATTTCATAGCAAATAGAATCATTTCTTGAATTTTCATTATTTTAAAATTGCGTTTTTTGGTTTTTTGGCACGTCATATTTCAAAAACTATACAAAATTTAGCCTTAGTTGTTTAGCTATAATGTAATCAAACAGTACTGATTCTGTACTGGTATTTTAAAATTTCTAACAAAACAATCTTCCCTTGTTACTTGCGCGAAAAGTATATTAAAATTTTCAACATGCGAAGTTTTTTTTTTATTATTGAAGATTTTAAAGTCAACCAGCGACAAAGTTGTAGATTGTGGTCTAAAATAATTTTTGCGTTGGAGAAGTATTTGACAGCGAATTTTGTCGTTGAGGTAACAATTTTTAAACTCGGAGGGATATCTCGTATGAAGCATATTGTTACGTTGAACGGGCGAATAAAATCGACGTGGGTAAAACTCAACAATTTATTCCTTAGTAACTCGAATTTACACGACTAACTATTACAGCGATTATGTACAAAATAATTCCGGCGCAACTTCACTGGGTTTTCTCGACACTCGTTGGACTCAACGTGTTAGCTGAATTCAGCTCTCGTTATCTGGACTACACTAACTGCTCCCGACGGTGGTTCCAATTTACAGTCGCGCGGTCCTTCTCCAAGGTCTCCGTCACCGCTTCCAGGCTCTTCTACCGCCGCCGTCACGGACAGTGGGTCCTCATCACCGTATATACTAGAACCCATAGGCGGCGTATGGATTTATTTCGTAACAGTATTAATTGGGATGCGGCATTTAAGCATTGTTTGAGGCCCGAATTCCTTTCAAACATACTTAATTGAAAGAAAAAATTGTTATTGATTATCTTCATTATTCAAAATTAATTTCAGTGTACTATTACTTTGTCGCAAATCAATTTCAAAATTTTCATTAATGAAAAAACCTCGTTTAATTAAAATTTCGAAATGTGTTCCGTGTAGGTAACGAAAGATTTTTTTAAACAAATGTAAAAACATGAATACAATCACACTTATATTGGTAGAATCAGTACTATTATTAGTGTTATTATCGTTAAAAATCTAAGGCAAAAATTGAAGTAGATTATAAAATATAATATGATGCAATAAATAGAAAAAAAATTAAAATTTATAAATATGAACATTCAGGAAAAAATCGACTATCAACGAAATTAAGAAAAATTAAAATCGCATTTTAACACTAATGAATTTTTATTTATCACAATTTCTTACGATGTTGATTTTATCCATAATATTCACTTTTTTAAAATTTCGTTTTTCTGAATTTATCACAACATATTTTAAACTGTACTTAAAATTCTGCCTTAGTTTTTTAACGATAGCTCCCATAAACAGTACTGATTCTAACAATGAAACTGGTAATGTAATTGCATTCATGTCTTTAAATTAAAAAGAGATATATTTGTTACTTACATTGAAATTTTCAGCAGAAGAGATTTTTTATTACTGAGAATTTTGCAATTGATCTGCGAGAAGTGGTATATAGTTAATACATGGAAATTATTTTTAAAGAATGAAGATAATCAATAAAATAATTATCAAAATTATTTCAAACGATACTATACAACTTTGTTGAATATTAAAAATTTCAATACATATTTTGTACAAGTAACAAACAAAGATTTTTTTTATGGAAATTTAAAAACACTAGTACAGTTAAAGTTACATCACTGGAAGCAGTAGTGTTTGGTTATATTACAGTTAAAAAACTAAGTGAAAATTTTGAATAGTTTTTGAAGTATGACGTGATAAAGAACCAAAAAACGCAATTTTATAATTATGAAAATTCAAAAAATAATTTCATTTTCTGTGAACTTTTAATATACAAAAATCAAATTTCAACAAAAATAAAAGCGGAATGATAATTTGTGAAAGATTCATGTATCAGCTTCTTCTGAAATCGGAAGGTTTTTGGGTAATTAACACCGCCGATAATTCTCCCGTTGCTTATGAGTTTTGCACGTTGCCAAGTCAAACCGGAACGCACAATAGGTCACATTAATTTTTTCACAGAAATCGCTAAATATCCATTTTTTCAGAATTAAACGACACTCGTTTTTAAGTCAATCTTCTTTCAAGTGAGTGTTTCGTAACAAAATATGGTGACAGACCCACAATAGTTTACTTTTAGATAAGATTTATCTAGCAAAATTTGGAGATGACGTCAAGTTTTTGGGACGATAACCTTAAAACGTTTGGAAGATTTTAGAGCATTCGATTATAGATTTTTTAAGTTAACTTGTGAACATTGCAGAATATTTTTTTTTAAGGAATCTGAAGGATTCATAAACCACACATTTTTTCGAGAAAACATAAAATCAACCTTTCGGCGGATCAATGAAAATTTTCCGATTTCGGTGTCAATGGACAAAATAATTAAATAAATCTGCTGAATTATTTAGTACGTGTAAAGTTCGTGGTTCGAACTAAAAAATTGACAGGTTATTATGTATAATAAATAACGTAAACGTTTCAATTTTTCCACAAAATGAAATAAATGTGTAATTATTTTAATGTCAATTTATGGAGTTTATCGATCCAGTATAACATAAATCAGTGTTCAGAATATCAGTGATTTTGTTCAGTTCAGAATATCAGTGATTTTGTTCAGTTTCGTGGAGCGTTATTTTCGTTTTTTTTTTTGTTCGTTTTTCCTAAATTTGACATAGACACGTTATACTTATCCGTCTTCAAGGCTCTTTTTTGTCACGGAACCGCCATCAGTTACGACGAAACGATCTGGAATAATTAAAAATATCTTTCTTGGAAGTCGTTATAATTCTTGACGTTGTATTTTTGTTTGGGTTTTTGATGAATTTTATTGTTGGAATGGGGTTAAAAAATGATTATAGGAATATTTAATTAGAATTTCATTTATTCAGTGAGCATGTAAAAATGTTTTGATGGCAGAAGAAACAACTAATTTGCACAATCAACGAACCGTATTAATTACAGTACTGGTTTGGATCACTTTTTTCTTATACAGGAAAGGATTTTAATTTGACATTTCGACGTTGATTAGATTTAATTATGCAACAGAAATCGTCAGAATTGATACATAAGCAGTTGTCAAGAAAAATAGCAAAAAGGGGCATCGATTTAAGAAGCATTTAATAACCGGTCAGTTTTTTAAAGTGTTCGAATAGTTATTTAATAAGTATAAAAAAAAGTTTGATAGAATTCGTTATTAAAACTAATTTTTATCAAAGAAAATTATTTTAAAACGATTACATATGTTCTTATTTTTCCAAAATTTTGCAGTTTTGTCGTTATCATATTTTATTGGTTTTTAATTTATATAATTTGTAACAATAATTCATGTTTCGGAATGTTTATTAACAATTTACATATTGAGGGATTAAATGAAAAAGTGATCTTGTTCCCTATTGCTACTACTTCACCGAATATATCCAGTTAGTGAATTTGTCCCCACTAAAAAATTTATTACGCCATCACAAAATTTTATTAAGGAATTTCACGCATGTTCTTTTAGCTGTAGTTCAATAATCTAGCCCAAGTTTTTATTTTTGTTTATAGGGGTTTTCATGACAAAAAAAAAACTTCCCGGAGTCAAATTTTATAGTCTATCTAAGAAACTGAAGTTGTTTGATGGACGCGTACAAGATATTTTCCTTACTTTCATATTAGAAACTGTCAACAATTTTTGGTAACAGGCAGTTAGAAATATATGGCAACAGAAAACAAAAAAAAGTTATGATATACTTATGTACTTCTATTTTGTTTTTTTAGTTACTTTCAAATATTTACACATAATTTAAAATTCATATTTCAGGCACTAATATTTTACCCTGTTCAAGAATTAGAGAGGAGCATTTTCTTTAATAGTTTGCATTTTTTTTTTTGATAATTTGTTGTTTCTTCTGTCTGTTCACGTTTTGTCGCGTATTGAAAATTTATGTATATATTTCCCTTTTGACTTCATCTGACCTGTCTGAAAAACGGCATTACTTTCTGGCGACAGGTCATTGACCTTCTGAGAACCGGCACCATTTTCTGTAGAGCATTTTGAGATGTCGTAGGCGCCCCATCATTTTTTGTCGATCATTTAGACCTTTCTTAGAACTGGCATTATTTTTTGTCGATCAGTTTGAGCTGTCTTAGAACAACATTCTTTTCTATCGACCATTTTGATTTGTTTTAGAACCATCATGAATTTTTGCCGACCCTTTGACCTGTCTTAGTACCCCCATCATGTTATCAGCAGGAAATAATTCCGGTTCTAAAAGAGGTCAAAAAGGGTCGCCAGAAAATGATGCCAGTTCTAAATCAGGTCAATGAACTGCCGACAGAAAGTAATGCCGGTTCTAAGACAGGTCAAATAAGGTCAAAGTATCCTAGAAACGGCACTATTCAAATTTGGTGTTGAGGTGACACAGTTTTTGATTTTAAAAAATTATACAATTTTAATGAACTTAACACGTAATTCACTTTGTTTTAAAGTTATTGTGACAACATAACCTGTCTGTGGCCGAACTTAGCAAGCTAGGTTATGTTTATGTTATGTCAACAAGAATTAAATTGTCGTTTCGTTAAAGGTATTAAATCACATGATCGAGGAGGGTAGATATGATCTGCTTAGGAGCTAATTAAACGGTCGTCATAAAATTCCCCTAGAAAGTTCAAACTTGTTTGAGCTGCATGAGCTGTTGCGCCGTCATGCTGAAAATATCCATTGGGCAATTCTTCAGAATCAAGCTAGTCAATAAATTACTTCAACATGTCGCAGCTATAACTGACTTCGCGAAGAAAATGGGCTCAAATAGTCAATTATTTTTGCTTATCAAATTTTACACGTTATTTTGATTAAATTTTATTTTTTCGTTATTGGTTTTAATTCACTAAATGTTTTTAAAAAATACGATCCAACGCGATATTAGTTGTGCTTCGGTAATAATTTTGTACTTTTTAGAACTGCATGCACCTGGTGTGTCTAATTTTTCTGGGAAGAGGTTTTACTATAGCGTGCGCATTAATATTAATAATTCATCGCCATGAAAGTCGATAACGACATTTCAGGAAGTTATGGGATGAAGCTTGTTTTAATTGCATAATTTTAAATGCTGCTTTACTTGTAAATTAATATTCTCTCGTTATGACTGAAGTTGCCTACCATCCATGTCACCAGAAATTAACATTCATAATAAATTAAATTACGAAATATCTTGTATTAAGAAGTAATGGAAATTAACTGAAATAGATTTACTCTTTCGTGTTAAAATTAATGACGCACTTTATGCAAAAATATAATCACTAGATGTGACATACGCTCTCTGTTATACAATTTATAATTTAGAAAAAAATGTATTGATTGCTTTTATTTATATAACCAGACTAATAAATTTGCTTTTTTTCTGGTTCTGTGGCGTAGCACGATCTTGTCGAAACCACATGATTCTTCGTTCGTTAAGCTGTACTTACACTTTTTTCCACAATGTTCAGTAAAACTAGTTTTGTATTGATCTTTGTTACAATAGCAGTGAAATAAATAAAGTCCAGGAAAATATATTGCCTACATTGTATCCGTACAAGGTTACTTCATTATTGCACCTTGTTAAGCTTTAATTGTACTTCAACTACGTTATCTACTTCCACAAGTTAATGGTTGCACCAATTTCCATAATACATGTAAAGTGTAAATTGCTAAGCTATCGGACCCATGTTATACCAAAGTAGACAACACACAATACACGTTCTTTAACCTATGGTGTTACCAAAAATGTTACTACCTATATCACTAAATCTTATTATATATATATAATAGTTTTCCCCCAACAACTATTTAATGTTGGCGAAATTGTAAAACTCTTCTCATTTCCAGCGCACAAATTTCGCTGTAGTAAGTGCTATATGAGTGATTTTTAAAACAAAATTTACCCTATGTTACCAACAAAAACAACAACGTCGTAAAAGATAACGATTGCCTTTTACAGTTCACGAAGGGAACACAGCAACAAAACAAAGCTAAAGGGGCCGTTGAACCCTTCAGCTCCGAAACAGCTGTTTCATAATGTATTTTTCAGCGAACCCGGCTCGATACAAAAACACACTTCGTATTCCAGCGTCCGTAGGCCGAAAGGCCCGTCCTCGTTCTAAATTCTAAACCCGTCTGCACACTTCGCTTTATTAGCACACTAAACTTCTTCATCAGGAAAGCGGGCACTTACCTCAATTTTTTTCGTCCCCCAGGTCGGCGTGGCCCGGCACAGCAGATGCGCTCTGATAGCGTTCTCAGTGTGCGGCCTCTTGGCTGTCATAGCTTCATATTTAATGGCGAGCGTATATCTCGCCTCTAGCGTAGCTTTAGGAGATTTGTGTATAGCACCAGATAAGTTCATTGAGGACCAAGCGTCTACGGAATTATCCAAAGAGATTTTGAGATACTACACGAGCTGCGAAAGGGCCAGGGCCAACCCGTTCACGCAGAGGTTGCGCGAGGCGAAGACGACCATCGAGAACATGAGGGCGAATCTGAACAGCCTGAAGCAGCCGGCCATCTTCCTCTTCCCGAAGAAGCAGCTGGATACTAAGTTCAGCTCGTTGAAGAACGAAGTCAACTTGGCGGATACTTCAGTTACCATTTTGACGACGGCGGTGGACTGCAGGGCGTTGCACGCGCACTACTTGAGGGGCTCGAGGGCGCTGTGCAACGTGGGGCTGCTGGGGCTGACGATGATGTTGGTGTCCGCGATTCTGGCGGGGCTGCTACTGACAGCACTAGTGTGGGTTGATTCGCATACGTGGATTTACATCAGGAAAAGGTGAGTGCTTGTAGCCGAGTTTTCCACTTTTATGTCCGAAAGTAGCTGAGTCGTTGGAACGACATATAGTTTTGATGTTGGTGTGTTTTTCAGACCAGGTATGGTCATGGAAAGAAAGGTCCGTAAACTTGGAGTTCAGCACCATTGGCGCTGATACTCCATCCCAGTTGTCCTTGAATTCTGCGCTCCTGAGACGCTCCAGACAGCGTCTACAGTTGCTAAAACTTGTAGGTTAAATTTGCGGTGTCATAATTTTTTTTATCATATCAATTTTTTTATTGACTAAATTTGTCGGTTTATACTTTCCAAAAAATGATGACGTAATCTGAAAATATTTTCATATGGTTTTAATAATAAATTTTATGGATGCTATAATAACTTTAGAGTTTAAAAAACGTTATCGTCTTAGATCATGCAGCATAATTTATTAACACGTTACTTTTGAACAAAAAAATACATTACACATAGTACATAGGACATTTATCTTTGCTTTAATTTTAAGGATAATTTACAAGCAAAATCGAGTTACAATGTCTAAATTTCTGTAGCATCTATATTTCTACACACTACTAAAAAAATCTAATTCCAGTACCGTCGTTCCGGAAAACACATGATTATGAATCTACAGTTTCCGACAAAAAATTTCAAACATCACTTTTCTGTCATGTCAAAAATTTTAATGTAGTCTATGCTTTATTGTCATTATTTCGGACAGCTGGAATGTCAAACTTTCAAAATTCCAGCTTACGCTACAGCTACATTCATGTAAGTGTCAAATGTAAAAGTTAAAAATGACTGTCAAATATTTAGGTTAGAAACATCTAAAGGTTGCTTTACACTATCTGACGGCTGAATGACATTGACGTCTAAAATTTTTTGACGGCAACTGTATGTACATACTACATACGGAATACTTCAATTCAAGTGTTTTCTCAGATTTTTATTGATTTATTAATTTTTTTGAGGGGTAATGATCGAAAAAAGTTGTCTGGTTAGCCATGAAATGTAATTTTAAAACAATGATATCGATATTGCAGTTATTTGATACTTCATTTGACAGTTTTGTCAAAAAATAATCGTAAATAACAAATTAATTGACACGAATAGAGAACGCTTTAGTGCTGCCAACATAATGTTTTTAATATTAAATTTTAAAGGTTGCCAAACAAATTTTTTTCTTAATCACGTGGAGGTATTATATGTACGGGGTGAGTCACTAAAAGTACATGTTCTTCGATAACACAATTATTAGAAGTGGAAAATAAAATGACAGACCAAAGTTGTACGGTTCTTTGAGGACTGCACCCCAGAATTATTTTTAACTATACAGAGTGTTCTGTTTTTAAGGCATAACACACAACTTATTTTTTTTATGAAACATATTTACATATTTTAATTGCTCTCTTCTTAGATTTTACAACTACGGTTTATTTTATGATACTACGTTGCCACGTTATTCCAATTTCAACGGTTCACAAAAAACCACAGAGTTATTTTAAAAATATGTATTATATTTTTGTTGTGGTATAAATAACTATATACAGAGTGTTTGTGAAAAATGTTTTAACGATTAGTTTTTAAATACCGATTCAGTTTTTTCAAATAGAACAGCAATTTATCCTAGTTTTTGTTCTCTTTTTTTGTTAGTATTTTCTATATTTAAAGTTCATAGTTACTACGACGTTTTACTTTTTTAAGAGATTCACCGACACATTAAAAGAATGAGGAAAAAATGGAGTAAGATACAGTAATAAAATGCATATCGATGTTTGAAATTTGTTAAGTTTTCGAGTTTTTATAAACACTATGTATAATATTTTATTTAGTTACTACCACATCAAAGCGTGCACTTTTATTTATTCTTCCACAAAACATTGTAAGACAGACTTCAAAAATAACCCTACTGAGATTTTTTTGTCAACACATATTATCAAAAAAATTATAATAATGTGGCAACGTCGCACCGGAATTTCAAAAGTAAACTGTGGTTGTAAAACCTAAGAAGAAATCTATTAAAATATGTAAAAATATATAGGCTGTTTCGTTTAAAAAAACTAAGTTGTGTTACACTTTAAAGAAAGAACACTCTGTATACTTAAAAATGTATTTTAGAGTATGGTCTTCAAAGAACCGTACAACTTTTGGTCTTCGACTTTTTTCTATCTATAATAATTAATGAAGTACCGAGCACCACGCCCACTTAGTGAGTGACCCTGTATATAAGTTTTTATCTTCTCTTAATATACTCACTAAAACTAGGACAGCCCAGTCAAAACATTTGATGGGAATATTTCTATAAGGAAACGATTAAATTAATATTTAAAATATTCTTATTTTAAGAATTCGCCACCACTTTAATTTTTGTAAATGGGAAACCCCGCGTTTTTGGTATACAGAGTGATGAAAAAATTACATATATGCTCGATGGTACGTTGTTCAAAAGGCACTGAAAAACACATTTTTTAAAATATTAAACTTCAAAATTGAAGAATTAACTTCGTAATTCTGATGTTTTAATGTGAATTTAATTGAAAACTTAAAATTCCGATAAAAATTGCCAAAAATGACATCTGTCGATAGCACAAAATGAAGTTGTGGATCGTATTCTAGCAAATTATTATTAAATTACTAAAAACTAATTGTTTAACTGTCTCTTAAACAATGCAGTTCATTAAAAACAATCAGAATTAGAAGTTAATTTTTCAACTTTGGAGTTTAATATTTTCCAAAATTTGGTGCAGGTTTTTTAACCATTTGCGGAGCCTTCTTAACAAATATCATCGAGAATATACGTCATTTTTTATCACCTTGTATAAATTTTCCTGTTTTGGCAACTCGTTTTCTAGTATTTATTTATTTGAAAGGCAGTCGACATTTGAGCTGAACTACTATGACCAGGTGTCCCAGATTAAACTCCGCGGCCTTATATCTTGAAAACGGAAAGAAGTATTAAAATTCTGTAAACGCCATTGCTTTTAACTCGAAGGGAGAAGCTCATGCCATCGGATTTAAACGTATATTTCTTTAAATTTTTGATAGACCATTAAATTACAATTACAGTGATATACAGGGTGCTGAAAAAATGGCGCACCAACTTAACGGTACATTATAAGTTCGCAAGTCTAAGTTCGGGAAAAATCATAAGAAAATCCCTTACGTCAATTTGACCTTCACTTACAGGGACAAAATATCGATTTAGACAGATAAATCAAAAAAGTTGTGTTATAATATGAAGAAAACTGGATGAAAACAAGATACCTCCAAAATTATTTTGAATAATGGAAGTCTAATTGATTTCGTGTAACCAACACTAAATGGTGAATTAGAATATGGTGAAATATTGAAAATAAAAGTTAAATTTTGTTCAATAAACAGTCCTCAACAACGTGTCATAGAGTTGGTACGCCATTTTTTCAGCACCCTGTTTAATACTCAACCATTTATTTGATTTTTAGCAGACGAAAAAAACTCATTTATTGTTTTGTCTTCATTATTAGTTAAACAAATTTTCTGTTTGGTAATACCGTATTTTCCTAAACATGGTTGGGAGTACAATTCACACTTTTTTGGAAGCCATAGAAAAATAGTTTAACAACGGGTGCCACAATATGTTTTATTAAACGAGTGTAATATCCTTTTTTACTTTGTCCATGATTTCATAAAAGTTTTGGAGAAATGTCAGTGTTATCAAACAAATCATTCCTAAAACTAAGTTGTAAGCGACTTGTCTCTGACACCAATTTTGAGCGACCCATACGAGTAAATCTTGGACCGCCAGCTCATTAGTCAACGTAACTAAGGGAGGTCTTTCGCATTACTCACTCGGTAGGCGTTATCACTTCATGTTTTAAATAAAAATACAAATAGCACAGGCGTGCTTTTACTGTTTCACTTACTTAGTGATTTCATGGTTTATAGGCGATCTTTGGTTTCTCCATACTAATAAATCTATTGCAAGGGTGACGGTAAGCTTTAAAGCAAATTTTCATAACAATAATCGTCAACGTAAATTTCCGGCCTTGACGTTCACAGCCCAATGCCTGCACGTTTATGGATTACTCCGCGGTGTCATGTAATAGTTTAATAATTTTTACTACCTATTATTATTGTTTATTGCAAGTAAAATTAACAGTCCAGTCGTGCTGTTTTGAGAAAAGCAGCGTCCACCAGCTCTTGAATTTTAGTCGGAATTCGTTTGGATGAACTGTGCATTTCTAAACAAAAGTTGGTGGCTGCTGATGGTATCACTGTGATCGCTTATGTTACGTTCAGTATTGATTTCATTCGTGACTGTGGAGCTGGTTGGTATTAAACTATTGCTGGTGATTTTGATCGCACGGATATGGAAACACTGTCTCTTTAAAATGTGATTCTTTTCAACTGGGAAATTTGAAACACGATGCCACTTGCAACGTCTTGGATGTCCAACACATTCCCAATTCCCAGTGCACTTTCCGTTAACATAATTTAGAAAAAACCACTTTCTGTGTAGTTGGAGCCAATAATCGTTTACTAGGATTAACTTGATATGTTTCAAAATATTTTGTCCACTTTCTGTGTAATAGGAAGCAGTGATCTCAACATTAAGTGGTAGCTCCACACGGATGCTTTTTCCTCGCAATATTTTAAAAACTTTTGATAAGTGGCGTCGTAAACTGCTCTTGATTTAAACGGCAATAGATTTTCCACAGCCGCTTGGCTGCTGCTGCAACTTCCGGTGAAGTGGACGACAGTTGAACATCTTCATCGGCCATAATTTATCAAATAACTTGCGAGTTCAAAGAACTTTTCAAACAGTCAAAAACAGCCCCAGATGGTTGAAATAAAAAACGGGTTGTGTTTTTAATATCGGGTGATTTTTATTGATTTGTGATCTAGTTACCCAAGAATTTGATGACAGAAGAAATTCTGCCGAAAAGTAGGAAGGAACTTGACACAGTTTTTAATAAAAAAATAATCAAATTATTTGCAAATGGAAATTGATTTCCTACTTCTTCCGCTATTGTGTTTACACTGTGAGCGAAACAAGTGCAATGAATCAAATTTGGATAAAATATTTTTAAGTACATGGTCATCAAAATTGATTGAGAGAGTTGGTACCCCCTGTTTTTGTCGCGAAGTTTGTCAACCTTATGACAGATTTGTTTAAGGTTATATGGCAATGAATTCAGTGGCGTGACAAAAATTAGAAACTTCAAATCTGACAACTAATGTTTTTACCAAAAAAAAACTCGAAAAAAGACGCCACTGAGTTTTGAAATTTGAAACTTGAAACTTCAAATCTGACAGCTAATATTTTTATACAACTTAATAAACCAAATTATTCAAGTTCAGGTTTACCAACTCTCTCAATCAATTTTGATGACTCTGTAGGTTCCAGCTTTGACCATATATGACGTAGCATCAGAAACCATTAATACGATTTTATTAAATAGTATATATAGCATTGAGTAAAAATATGTTGGTTAAACTTTCTTGGACAAATCTACTTATAGTTACATTATTAGCCTTTTCTAACTCCTTAGCAGCAATCAAATAAAAATCTGACAAAGTTTGCAGATAAAGTACCAACTAATAAATTTGCTGTTTCGTCAACAACAAAGTAAATAAAGTTATTTTGCAACTGTATTAAAATTAAGATTATCTCCAATTGCCACGAAAAAAGCAGCAAAAATTTTAAAACATGCATAAAAATGCACTTACATTAAAATATGCAATAAATGCAAAAAATTGTTAAATATGCAGAATATGCAAAAATATGCATTGTGCATATTATTTGAGCCTTAATGATAAGTAACACATTTTAACTGAATTTATACCAATTACCGTAAGTTTTGGCCCTCAACTTCGATACTTAACTCGGCATTTCGTATTCTCAAAATACTGGAGTGACAACTGTTTTATCAGTAAAATATAAATTTAGACATTGGAGGAGACGCCATAGCAATATTACGTAAAATTATTAGGAATAGCTGTAGTGATATCCGTGCATATTTCTTGGAAATTTTTGTCCATTAAGTTCGAATCAATATTGACACTATTTATAGCATTTTCTTGAGGATTAGGTAATGTTGGAATAAGTTTAGATAAAATATGATAAGGAGCTGGGATTAAATGATATCGATTATGCCGATAAGTTCCAAAATTAGTCTCCACCATAGATGGCAAGGGTTCCCGTAAGACCTTTATTATTTTCCCATATTCATACTAATAAATCAATTACCTAAACACTGTCCCTTTGTTTTATTCTTGATAAATTTCTGGCTCTATGCCTTTTATTAAACCTATTGAAATCAAAATGATTAATTGTATAACCCTCTATTCCGGCTAAAATTGTATTTAACAAAATCGAAAAATATTCTGGGGCCCAAATGATCCCAAACGGAAATCTTTTAAATAAAAATCGATCAAAAAGAGTTATAAAATTTGTGACAATTTTTACTTAATTTCCAAAATTTCGTGACACCACACCACAACAAAATGACGTTGAATTCAACAAATGAAAATTAAGCAATCAAGATTATATCGTGAATTGAATTCCCCATCACAAAAAAACATGTTAAATACGGTCGAAATCACAATAACATCGCTCTGGCACACTTCGCTGTGAGAGGAACGTCCGAAAATAAATGTTCAAAATTCAGGTCGTAGAACACATAAATGATAACACAAAATCTGCATGACATCCCTTTCCCTCTTCAAATTCACCATGACATTTTGTTACTAACAATTTTTCAAAGTGCATCACTGTTTAAAATTAAATCTTGAATACTGCAAATTACTATTTTAAAATCGCCAATTAAATTAAGCAATCAAGATTATATCGTGAATTGAATTCCCCATCACAAAAAAAACATGTTAAATACGGTCGAAATCACAGTACCGTCGCTCGGTGCACACTTCGCTGTGAGAGGAATGTCCGAAAATAAATGTTCAAAATTCAGGTCATAGAACACATAAATGATAACACAAAATCTGCATGACATCCCTCTCCCTCTTCAAATTCACCATGACATTTTGTTACTAACAATTTTTCAAAGTGCATCATTGTTTAAAATTAAATCTTGAATACTGCAAATTACTATTTTAAAATTGCCAATTAAATTAAGCAATCAAGATTATATCGTGAATTGAATTCCCCATCACAAAAAAAAACATGTTAAATGCGGTCGAAATCGCAATAACGTCGCTTGGTACACACTTCGCTGTGAGAGGAATGTCCGAAAATAAATGTTCAAAATTCAGGTCGTAGAACACATAAATGGTAACACAAAATCTGCATGACATCCCTTTCCCTCTTCAAATTCACCATGACGTTTTGTTACTAACAATTTTTCAAAGTGCATCACTGTTTAAAATTAAATCTTGAATACTGTAAATTACTATTTTAAAATTGCCAATTAAATTAACCAATCAAAATTATATCGTGAATTGAATTCCCTATCACAAAAAAAACATGTTAAATACGGTCGAAATCACAATAACATCGCTCGGTGCACACTTCGCTGTGAGAGGTATGTACGAAAATAAATGTTCAAAATTCAGGTCGTAGAACACATAAATAATAACACAGAATCTGCATGACATCCCTTTCCCTCTTCAAATTCACCATGACGTTTTGTTACTAACAATTTTTCAAAGTACATCACTGTTTAAAATTAAACCTTGAATAGTGCAAATTACTATTTTAAAATTGTCAATTAAATTGAGCAATCAAGATTACATCGTGAATTGAATTCCCCATCGCAAAAAAAACATGTTAAATAAAATTGTATCGTTAAAAAATTACTCAAAAAAGTTAATCCAAATATTGAAAACTTGAAAATTTTGATAATCAAGGAATCGAAAATTTGCCAACTTATAAAATTGAAAAATAGATTAATTATAAAATCAAAAAAAATGGAAAAAATTGCAGAATTGAAAAATCGAAAAAATTAAAAATGTGATCGTAAAATCTAAAATTGCAAATCGGAAAATTGAAAATCTTGAAAGTTTGAAGGATCGTGAAACTAAAGAATCGAAAAATTGACAAATCGATAAATTCAAAAATGGCAAAAATGTAAAATCGAATGGGTAAATCTAAAATCGAAAAATAGCAAAATTGAAAAATTGACATCGAGAAATTGACAATCATACCAAAAATAGAAAAATTGAAAAATCCATACACCGAAAAATCAAAAATTTGAAGAAGCTGATAAAAAGTTGAAGTTGAAAAATCAAAAATTGCAAATTGGATAATTGGAAATTCATATAATTAAGAAATGGAAAAAGCACGTCTGAAAAATCTAATAATTGTAAAATCGAAAATTTGGGAAATGTAAAATCAAAAAAGCAGGTGGCGGTAAAGTCGAATAATAATTGAAAAACAAAAAATTTAAAATTCCAGCACAAATTCAAACTTGAAAAATCGATAAATTCAAAAAAGCGCTAAATCTAAAAATTTCAAAATTAGAAAATTGGAGACTTAAAAGTTGGGAAATTGAAAAATCGAATAAACCTAAAAATCCAAAAATAACAAAATCGTAAAATTCAAAAATTCATTAATTGAAAAATTAATAATAGAAAAATTTTAAAATGAATAATCTGGAAACTACTCTAGAACTTGAAAATTTTGATGATCAAGAAATTAAAAATTGTAAAATTGAAGAAAAATCGATTCATTGTAAAATCGAAAAACTGAAATATTCCAAATCGAAAATTTGAAAAATGGGAAAACTGCACAATTGAAAGATAAAAAAATCAAAAATTGAGGAGTTAACAATTATATAATTGAGAAATCGAAGTATTTCAAAATTGTAAAAATGAAAAATCGAATGGTAAAATCTAAAAATTGCTAACCGGAAAATTAAATATTTTCAATGAAACCTTGAAAGATCGATAAAGGGAATAATTTAAAAATCAGAAAAATCGGAAAATTGTAAAGTCATAAAACTGCATTATCGATAAATTCAAAAATGGCTAAATTCTAAAATTGAAGAATCCAATAGGTAAATCTAAAATCTAAAAATTGCAAAAACGTAAAATTGACATCGAGAAGTTGAAAATCATACCAAAAACAGAAAAATTGAAAAATCCATAAACCGAAAAATCAAAAATTTGAAAAAAGTTGATAAAAAAATGCAAATTGAAAAATTTGAAAATCAAATAAATGGAAAAACATCACAAATCGAGAAATTAAAAAATTAAAAATTAAAACATCAAAATATTGAAAAGTTAATAATTGTATTGTCAAAATCTCGAAGAAAATTAAAAAATGGAAAAATTAAAAAATTATGTAAATTACTATTTTAAAAAAGCCAATTAAATTAAGCAATCAAGATTATATCGTGAATTGAATTCCCCATCACAAAAAAAAACATGTTAAATACGGTCGAAATCACAATAACATCGCTCGGGCACACTTCGCTGTGAGAGGAATGTCCGAAAATAAATGTTCAAAATTCAGGTCGTAGAAGACATAAATGATAACACAAAATCTGCATGACATCCCTTTCCCTCTTCAAATTCACCATGACATTTTCTTACTATCAATTTTTCAAAGGGCATCAGTGTTTAAAATTAAATCTTGAATTCTGCAAATTACTATTTTAAAATTGCCAATTAAATTGAGCAATCAAGATTATATCGTGAATTGAATTCCCCATCACAAAAAAACATGTTAAATACAGTCGAAATCACAATAACATCGCTCGGGCACACTTCGCTGTGAGAGGAATGTTCAAGAATAAATATTCAAAATTCAGGTCGTAGAACACATAAATGATAACACAAAATCAGCATGACATCCCTTTCCCTCTTCAAATTCACCATGACATTTTGTTACTAACAATTTTTCAAAGTGCATCATTGTTTAAAATTAAATCTTGAATACTGCAAATTACTATTTTAAAATTGCCAATTAAATTAAGCAATCAAGATTATATCGTGAATTGAGTTCCCCATCACAAAAAAAACCTGTTAAATACGGTCGAAATCACAATGACGTCGCTCGGGCACACTTCGCTGTGAGAGGAATGTCCGAGAATAAATGTTCAAAATTCAGGTCGTAGAACACATAAATGATAACACAAAATCCGCATGACATCCCTTTCCCTCTTGAAATTCACCATGACATTTTCTTACTAACAATTGTTCAAAGTGCATCACTGTTTAAAATTGAATCTTGAATAGTGCAAATTACTATTTTAAAATTGCCAATTGAGGTTCTATTAACTTAAAATAATAACTTAGGAAAAATCATCCATCCCGTTAGACATACACTGATTCGACTGTTAAAAAAAAATTCTAAATTTATTTAATTAACCAGAAGGAAGTGGATGATCTAGGATATCATTGTAAAGTTCTGAATTTAAACCTGCAAAGAATGACGCAAAAGTATAACATTTGTTTGGGCAAATTAGTAGATTTTTTAGTTGAAAATGAAAGCACTATAAACGATCCAAATTGTTACGAAAAATATGTTAAAATGCAGAGCAAAATGATGAACAACTATATTTCTTTTATATGAAAACACTTACCGTCCAAAATGACCATTTTTCAATATTTGGGGCGTTTTAATGGAAAAACGGAACTAATAAAAGACAGAATAACGGCCGAAATTTCAACACTAAAACGCGTGTGCTCTTTGATAATCGGGGATGACAATTAGAGAAAAAAATGTTCCAAAGATGATCCGAAGATTGTATATTTATAACACTAGTATTATAGACAACAAAATGTTGTGCTATGTTGTACATGACTTAACTTGGAAAACAAAAAAATAATACCAGTAGTTAGCTATTTATTGTATTGCTACGAAATAAACCCATACGTCACGTATACGAATAGCCTGAAGACGGAGGTCGCGATGCGTATTCCAGAAAGACCTCGATCACGGAACCTCTAGAAGGAAGTATGGGAAGTTTGAGTTACTAAGAAATAAATGGTTGAGTTTTACCCACGCCGATTTTAAACACCGATCATCGTAACAATGCATTGCTTACGAGTTTTGTACGCTACCAAGTCGGTACGCACAATATATTGTTGGTAAAGTTATAAGAGAATCTGTTTCTGACGTTTCCACAAATATGAATGTATTTACTTCCAGCCTGTCAACCTCAAAATAGCAAATATCTTACCTCCACATTACAAAAAAGGGACTTGAATATTTAGCAGGATGGTTTGAAACTTAAGATAAGCCACCCTCACTTAGGAAATCGTACATTTAATTTTTAAAATAAATCTACAAACTCTTCGGGTTAATTAAACCTAGTGATGTTTTTTTTTTTTAATAATTCATAGGTCAGAGGAGGTGTTTGACAATTATATGTATAAAGATTTAAGCAACATATACAAAATTACAACAAAAAATGCATAAAATAAAAATGTAAGCTACTGATGTTAACGATCTTAACTAGCCAAGGCGACATAAAAAATGTCAGTCTTTCTCAAGAAACTTTAGCTTGCTAATGTTGATTACTTTCTGCGATCTAAAAAGGTGAATCCATTATAGGAAAAATTATCACTTTATTGACAAACAGAAATCTCTGAAATAACGGAAATCACTCTTCTAGAAACACATCGACATCAAACCTAATCTAACGAAAAAAAGGAAAAGGAGTTCCTGCTAGAAAATATTAAATCGAACTTGACGTAGCCTTGAACCAACTCCAATGTCACATGATCCGATAGTTTTTGCCAAACCACTTCGATAATCCCAAGATTTTGTTACTAATTCGATCTGGAATGTGACTTAACTAATTTTAATTAGCAGTTTCCACTTTTTCGATCGTCTAACACGCATCCGTTTTACGGCGTCTATTCACAACCTTATTTTTATTTTCAGGAAGGACTACCATCAAGTGAACGAAACCGATCCATACTTGCCGCCACCTCAGGCCAGCCAGGCGATCGCCGCAAGAACGCTCCAACGCAGCCAAGGGTCGTCTTATCCCCCTGATACTCCTCCACCTAGCTACACGTCTGCCTTGATGCATAATCGGACGCATGCCTCAGCTCCTTTCCCGCATGAAGCCGATTTGTTACTGTACACACATTTTCATTTTTTATTTGATTATCTCTTTTTGTTTACGTTAAGTCGAATTCTCGAACGAAGCGCTAGGCTGTATATTGTTGTTAATTGTTGACGGAAGCGTCTCATTTTAATTTGAAGATCGTGCATGCACGTCTGGATTGTGTGCTTCCGTGTGACGTTTCGCGTATTTGGCAGCCGAGACCGTTGAACTTGGCTTTGTATGCTAATTTTAGCGCCGTGCGAATTGCGAAAAAACATTGTTAATTGGGAGTAAACAACGAATTTTAAAGTGGTGAATTGCCGTGGGGTGGAACGGGGTCGCGGTTGAATAGATGTAAATGTCAAAGGGAAAACGGGAAGTTTGTGGATTTTATCACCCAGTTGGAGATATTTTTCTGAAAGGTTTGGAATCATAATTCAACTGGAAAACGAAAATGATAACAATAAGTTTGTGTTGTTTTGTTCGGTTAAGGGTGACACCTGTCGGCGAGTTACGGCAGGAAACAAGTGTAATGAACTTGATATACAAAAGCACGTTCAAAGAGTTTAATGTAACAGATTTTTTCACATGACAAATTTCAATTGTTTTTGTCTAACAAATTAGTTTTATCTGCATATGGATTCTTTGATTTTTTTGTCAACGAAAACTGGTTAAACAGCATTAAAACGCCTTAAAAATTCAAATTAAATTTATTAAAAAACAAAAAACAACACCAAGTTGGTGAACTCTTTAAATATTTTAGTAAAATTGACTGCGGGAAAATAATCGAATCTTAGTTTGAATACGACGCATATTTCCACCAAAACTTTTTAACTTCTTAATGTTTTGAAGTTATAATTTTTACTTTCTGAAAGTAAGTTTTCATATTTTCTCGCCGTTTCATGGCCTCTAGAGTACGAAAAAAAATACGTGTGGGTTATGAATCTCCTTTGAATTTTACCGTAACCTGATCTTCTCAAAAAAAAATTCACGTGATAACAACACGGCGGTTCGATCCCTCACGGGCAGTTTTTATTAATAAAAAATGTTTTCAATTTTTCTGATTTTTCGATTTTCAATTTGTATATTTTTTAACTTGAATTTTCGATCGGCTATTTTTAAAATTTTTGATTTTTCGATGAAACAGCTTGTAATATACCCACACCCAAATTGTAGGCGAGCATTAGAAACACCGGAAAATAATTCAAAATTTTGTTTGCAATTTTTCAGAATTTTTGTTTAAATAAATTCGCTCTCTTGCTGAAAAATTGCGAAATTTGAAAAAACGGGAAATTGAAAATTTTGTTACATTAAAGATTGAGAAAATGTAGCATTAAAATCGACAACACGAAAAATTAAAAATCGGAAAATTGGAAAATTAACTATTCAAAAATCGAAAATTGAAAAGTCTAAAACTTGAAAAAATTGATAATCAAGAAATAGAAAAATTGTAAAATGGAAAATCGAACAATTGAAAACTCGAATCGTAAAATCTAAAAATTGCAAATCGGAAAATTGAAAATTTTTAATGAACACTTGATAATAGGAAAACGGAAGAATTTAAAAATCAGAAAAATCGTAAAACTCAAAAATTGAATAATCGATAAATTCCAAAATCACTAAACCGAAAACCTGCTAAATTATAAAATTGAAAAATTAAATGTCGGAAAACTTAAAATTGAAAATCGAAAAATTTTAAATTAAAAAATTGGATAAAACCGAAAACTTGACAAAATGATAAGTTCAAAAATTGAATCGTTAAAAAATTATTGAAAAAAGTTAATCCAAAACATCGAATACTTGAAAAATTTGATAATCAAGAAATGGAAAATACGAACTTATAAAATTGAAAAATAGATTAATTGTAAAATATAAAAAAATGGAAAAAATTGCAGAATTGAAAAATCGAAAAACTGAAAAATGTGATCGTAAAATCTAAAATTGCAAATCGGAAAATTGAAAATCTTGAAAGCTTGAAGAATCGAAAAATTGACAAATCGATAACTTCAAACACGGCTAAATTCTAAAATTGTAAAATCGAATAGGTAAATCTAAAATCGAAAAATGACATCGAGAAATTGACAATCACACCAAAAATAGAAAAATTGAAAAATCCATAAACGGAAAAATCAAAAATTTGAAAAAGTTGATAAAAAATTGAAGTTGTAAAATCGAAAAACTGGAAAATTGAAAATTCATATAACTAAGAAATGGAAAAATCACATCTGAAAAATCGGGAAATTGGAAAAAACGGAAAATGAAAAGTTGTTAAATTAAAGATTGAGAAAATGTAGCATTAAAATCGAGAACTCGAAAAAGTAAAAATCGGAAAATTGGAAAATTAACTATTCAAAAATCGAAAAATTGGAAACTTGAAACACCTAAGAATTGAAAAATCGGATAATTGTAAAACCGAAAATTTGGGAACTGTAAAATTAAAAAAGCAGATAGCGGTAAAATCGAACAATTGAAAAACAAAAAAATTAAAATTCTAGAACTTGAAAAATTGATAAAGTTAGAAATCACTTAAAAGTTGGGAAATCGAAATCGAAAACTTGCTAACTTATAAAATTGAAAAATAGATTAATCGAAAAACTGAAAAATGTGATCGTAAAATCTAAAATTGCAAATCGATAAATTCAAAAATGGCTAAATTCAAAAATTGTAAAATCGAATAGGTAAATTTAAAATCGAAAAATTGTAAAATTGAAAAAATCTATTAATCATAAAATCGAAAAGCCGACATATTGCAATTTCAAAAATTGAAAAATGGAAAATCGAACAATTGAAAACTCGAATCGTAAAATCTAAAAATTGCAAATAAGAAAATTAAATTTTAAACAACACTTGAAAATAGGAAAACGGAAGTATTTAAAACTCAGAAACATCGTAAAACTCAAAAATTGAAAAATCGATAAATTCCAAAATCACCAAATCGAAAACTTGCTAAATTATAAAATTGAAAAATTAAATGTCGAAATTTAAAATCGAAAAATTGTAAAATGAAAAAATCGGATGAAAAAATTCACAAAATGATAAGTTCAAAAATTGAATCGTTAAAAAATTATTGAAAAAAGTTAATCCAAACATCGAAAACTTGAAAAATTTGATAATCAGGAAATCGAAAATTTGCTAACTTATAAAATTGAAAAATAGATTAATTATAAAATAGAAAAAAAGGAAAAAAATTGCACAATTGAAAAATCGAAAAATCCATAAACCGAAAAATCAAAAATTTGAAAATTGTAATATTGGAAAATTGAAAATTCAGATGATTAAGAAATGGACAAATCACATCTGAAAAATCGAGAAATTGGAAAAAACGGAAACTGAAAAATTGTTAAATTGAAGATCGAGGAAATCTTGCATTAAAAATCGAGAAGTCGAAAAATTGGAAAATTAACTATTGAGAAATTTAAAAATTGTAAAATAGAAAATTTGGGAAATGTAAAACCAAAAAACCAGGTGGCGGTAAAGTCGAATAATAATTGAAAAACAACAAATTTAAAATCCTAACACCGACTTGAAAAATCGATAAATTCGAAAATAGCTAAATCTAAAAATTTCAAAATTATAACATTGGAAACTTAAAAGTTGGGAAATTGAAAAATCGAATAAATCTAAACATCCAAAAATACTAAAATTGTAAAATTCAAAAATTCATTAATTGAATAACTAATAAAAAATATTTAAAATGAAAAATCCGGAAACTGAAACATCTAGAACTTGAAAATTTTGATGATCAAGAAATCGAAAAATTGTAAAATTGAAGAAAAATCGATTCATTGTAAAATCGAAAAACTGAAATATTGCAAATCAAAAAATTGTAAAATGGGAAAATGCACAATTGAAAAATGAGCTAAAAATATCAAAAATTGAGAAATCGAAATATTTCAGACAAATCGAATCGTAAAATCTAAAAATTGAATATTGTCAACTAAACCTTGAAAAATCAAAAAAGGGAATAATTTAAAATCGGACAATTGAAGAATCGCAAAACTGAAAAATCGAAAAATTGAAAAATCGAAAAATTGAAAAAGTGATAAATTCCAAAATCATTAAATCGACAAATTGCTGAATTATAAAATTGAAAATTTAAATGTCAGGAAAATTGAAAAATCGTGGAACTGAAGAAAAATTCGAAGTAAATCTAAAATCGAGAAATTCAAAAATGGGTAAATTCTAAAATTGAAAAATTCAGTAGGGAAATCTAAAATCGAGAAATTGAAAATCATACCAAAAATTGAAAAATCCATAAACCGAAAAATCAAAAATTTGAAAAAGTTGTTAAAAATGCAAATTGAAAAATTGGAAAATCAGTTAAATGGAAAAACATCACAAATCGAGAAATTAAAAAACTAAAAATAGAAACATCAAAATATTGAAAAGTTAATAATTATATTTTTTAAGTCTCGAAAAAAAAATTGGAAAAATTAAAAAATTATGTAATTAAAAAATCAGAGAAAGCCGAAAATTGACAAATCGATAAATTTAAATATCGAATAATTGAAAAATCGAATAAATATTGAATCTAAAAATTATAAAATCGAAAAATCGGGTCATTGTAACATCGAAAAATGGCAAAATCGTCAAACTTGAGAATAAAAAATCGACGAATCGAGAAATCTAACTAAAAACAGAAAAATTGAAAAATGAAAAATCCATAAACCGAAAACTTGAAAACTTGATTTTGATAATTAAGGAATCCAAAAATTGAAAAATTGCAGAATTAAAAAATCGAAAAATTGAAAACTCGATTAATTGTAAAATCGAAAAACTGGAGAAATTAAAAAATTAAAAATTGAAACATCAAAAAACTGAGGAGTTAACAATTATATAATTGAGAAATCGAGGGATTTCAAGATTGCAAAATTGAAAAATCGGATCGTAAAATCTAAAAATCGCTAATCGAAAAATTGAATATTTTTTCTGAACAGTTGAAAAATCGAAAAATGGAATAATTTAAAAATCATAAAAATCGAAAAATTGAAGAATCATAAAACTGAAAAATCGAAAAATTGCTAAATTATTAAATTAAAAAATTAAATGTCGGAAAATTAAAAAGAATCGAATAAATTAAAAATCGGATAAAATCGAAAACTTGACAAATTGAAAAACTGTAAAATCAGATCGTAAATAAAAAAAATTGCAAATCAGAAAATTGAGAGCTTGAAAAATCTAAAAACGGAATATGTAATGGAAAAATAAAAAAATCCGAAAATTGAAAAGTCGTAAAACTGAATAATCGAAGAATTGACAAATCGAAAAATTGCAAAAACGAAAAATTAACCTCGAGAAATTGAAAATCATACCTAAAACAGAAAAATTGAAAAATTCATAAACCAAACAATCGAAAATCCGTAAAAGTTGATAAAAAATTGAAAAATTGTAAAATCGAAAAACTGAAAAGTTGAAAAATGGAAAATTGAAAAATTTGATAATTGAGAAGTGAAAAAATCACATTTGAAAAATCGAGAAATTGGAAAATTAAAAACTGAAGCACCAAAATATTGAAAAGTTAATAATTGTATAGTTGAAATACCGAAAGATATCAAAATTGTAAAATTAAAAAATGGAAAAATTAATAAACAAGTAATAATTGTAAAATCTGACAATTGCAATTTGATGGTCTGAAAATTTTAAAACGGAAAAATCGAATAAATACAAAATCTAAAAATTGTAAAATCGAAAAATCGGATAATTGTAACATCGAAAAATAAAAAAAATTGTCAAACTTAAGAATCGAAAAATTGACAAATACAAAAAGTTGTACTAAAAATAGAAAAATAGAAAAATCTATAAATCGAGAAATTGAAAAGTTGATTTTGATAATTAAGAAATCGAAAAACTAAAATTGCAGAATTGAAAAATAGGTTAATTCAAAAATGGAAAAATTTCACGGTTGAAAACTCGAGAAATTGAAAATTTAAAAATTGAAACAGCAAAAAATTTAAACAATTTGTACAATTGTGAAATCGAAGAATTTCGAAAGTTGAAAAATCGAAGATGGAAAAAATCCGATAAATATAAAATCTGAAAATTGCAAATTGAAAAATGGAAAATTTTAAAACTGAAAACTTGAAAAATCGAAAAACGTAATCATCGAAAAATTGAGAAATCCGTAAATCCAAAAATCGAATAATTGAAAATTCGTAAAAAAAAATAAAAATTGAAAAATGAAAAGTCTAGAAACTGAAAAGTTACATAAAATAAATAAACACGATAAAAACAGTAATAACTTTCCAACTTGCGCCAGTTTGACTTTGACGCAAATGTGCTGTTGTGCGTTTGCTGGCACCGATGCGGAATTTAATACATGCTATCACAGCCTACTGCAAAATATATTAAATATATATATTATTTAATTCAAACATCGGATAACAAATTAAATAATATACATCAAAAATAAGCAGAACATCAGCTCTAACATTTTTTTTGTCTTTACTTTGTTTAAAAAAGTTTATTAACGTGAAGCTGATTTTCATTACTCCATTCGTAAAGGTGAGGCGTTCCCGATTTACTTGATTTATTAAAGGCAAAACTTCCGGAATTTTATTGAACGAATGCACACCTCGGCCATATACTTGGAAAACATAGGAACTTTCGTAGTAAATCCTTTTAGATCCAAGTCGTGAAAAGATCAGCCCTGAAAGCGCACGATGAATCACCCATCGCTGCCCTTTCATGTTATTGGAAACATTGCCAGTTGAATTAAAAAATGTTCTTTGATACAAACATTCCTTAATTAAATATACATCTCTTGATACGGCGGTGTGCCTTTTAAATCAGCAGTTCTCTGAAGTAGATTAAAGTTTGCAGAATTGGAACACAAGAAAATTTTGAGCATTTTCGTTTCAGCCAAGCGAGTGGAAATTGACTGTAACGTAGTAATGTAACTTCATCGTTTTATAAGGTGTCAAAATAATGAACAACTGGAATCAAATTAAAATAATTGTATGAATATTGAGCGCTAAAATGGTATACCAAACAAACATTAAAATGCTTTTAGCGTCGTAATTGTACTATAGAGAAATTGATGTCTTTACAATTGTGGAGTCGGTAACCTTCTGATTGCTGTTAGAACGTGAAAATTTGTGTGTATTTTTGTCTAGTTTTTCGTAATTTTGAACAAATCATGGTTATAAAAATACATTTGATTTTTTGCAGTTTTTGAAGTGATAGCAGAGAGGAAGTAGTAACCGCTATAGTACGTTTACCTCAGTTTTTGCTTAATACTTAACTTGTCATTAAACTTGGATTTACCTCATGCAGACATTTAAAATAATAAAGCAGTAGTTGTTTTGAACCCAAAGTCCAAGACACCCGAAACGCAACGTCGCTATCTTGAAAGTCGTGGTATTAATTATCAAAACGATAAGGATGAATAATGACCTTCAAAACAAAGACAAACATTTCTTGTGGTTGATCAAATTTTTGTGCTTGTTTTTGTAAACATTTTTATAGTTTTTTAAACAAGAAATGGACATTGAAATATTCCCGTTTTACCCAAAATAAATAAAAATAAGGATTACAAAACAAGTAAAGTGAATCTTTTCAGAAAGTGGTGATTAAGTAAGAAATGAGACTTGTTTTTAATGGTGATGTAAGGTTTCCTTTCTTTCAATGTAAATAGTCAAGTATTTGTTTTCAAATTAAACAAGCCTTAATGGTTGAAATAAAATTAACACTTAAGGCGTGTTTGCAGTGAAACGGTGGAAAACAAATTAGGAGTTATGCTAATCACGTTAGTCACCAGAGAGATAGAAAAATTTTAGAAGTACTAAATTAGTAGGTATGTCTAGGTTAGTTAGGTAGTTTGTTGCGCTAGTACCTTCAGTTTTTAGTTTTATTTTAATATTCGGAAAATCACCATTGTTAGTTTCTTGACCTTAGCCTCAAAAAATGCGGAAGCACAACCAATCCAGCCGCCAATTTGGCATTCGTTCCACTCATAGTCCATTCTTATCAACTTTTGCCAAATGTACAAAAAGATCTTATGCCAGAATGAATATGCGGTAGCCAAAAAGCTGCCGTTGTAAATACACCATAAATTCACTTGTAAGACAAAGCATCAGCGACAACCTGCCAACATAATTTTTTCGATCAGTGCATGGTCATTCGATAGCGGCTTGTCGACAAGCATCTAATAGACTAGAGCAAATTAGAGAAGACGCCACCTCGATGTAATCGAGTCAGATGTGTGCAATGCAACATGTTCTCTTTACAGAGATGGGTGTGACATGCGACCATCGGAACATCACCGAGGGGCGGCCCATATGTCTCATCTCCGGGGCCACACTCTCGGCCGCCTCCCATCCCACCACCACGAACCAGCTCTCTCAGGACCTAATAATGGAAAGTACGCGACTTTGAGCAAACAGTGCAAGACGCTGGAAAGCTCCGATTTTTACTGAGATAGGTAAGGGCCGGAGGGATGATAAGTTGTGGGGTTGTGGTTGGCTTTGTGTGTGGATTGTTCGCTTTGCTTTGAGGCGACAGGGAGATGTCTTGTTCAGTTCTTACCTGACGCAGAAACGTGGATTAGGGATTGTGATGTGGAAAACACGAATTTCTTTTCCGTGCGGAAAGAGCGTGTGCGGAATTGCCTGACCAGAGGGAAGAGGGTTATTAAATAGTCGGGGTAATTTGTATGAACAGATAACATCGTCACTTTGACGTGATCACAATCGGTCGTTAATTGGGGCCAGCTAGGAACTAAGGCCGTCAATCATTAAGGGTAAATAAGGGAAACTGAATTACTGGATGGTGGGACAGGATTTTGATAATAAAACAGCTCTTTAAAATATTCAAAATAGGGTTGTACAATCCGAATTCGGTATTTTTGGACAACAAACAATTATTCTTTGTCCAAATTGTAGTTTTTATTTGTTTATACCGGCTGATTTTTTGATTTGTGATCTAGTTTCGCAAGAATTTCCTGACACAGTTTTAGGTTAGGTTATGTCAACAAGAAATACAACAGGCTGTTCTTACCAATTAACAGACGCAATGATGTGACGGAAATAAATACAAAAATACATTCAATAAAAGTAAAAAATTATATGTCCACATACCTTTGATTTTAACTTATTACTGAGGAGACACATAAAACATTTTTTTTTTACAATCACACTTCCACAGAAATTTATCATACGTGTTATGTCTATTAAAATATCTATGAAAGCCTCTTGTGAACACTTTTTTTATTAATAAATCTGGGGGGGCTCTCCTTAAATTTTTACTACAATTTTATCGCGGGAAGATAGGGAACCATTTTTTATTAAATATTAAACTGAATTCATTATTGTTATTTAAAATCAAACTACTTCACTCGTGCAGAATGAAAATGAAGTCCCGTTATTGAAACTAGCGGTCACTGTTTCAAATGTGACCCGATTCCAGCCAAATACAGCGACTAGAGGCACGGTTTCCATGGCAACGGTGTAAGCAAAATATGTAAATAAGTCATGATTTGGTCTCCGTTTTTGTGTGTTTGTAGACGTTGTAATTTTAACATACCCTTGTGCCCCCTGACACCAGCCGCCGGTCTGCGTGAACTCTATGAGTATCCATTCTGAACTTTTTCAGGCTCAAACTGGTAATAAATTCCTACAGAATGTTTTGATATCTCGCAATTGCAACTTACTTCTCTAAGAAAATGATCTCAAATAGACGAAGAGAAGCAAGGTGGTTTTGAAATTGTATTTCTAGTTAGTAGCACAAAATTATACCTAACAATGACAAGAAGAAGAAAGATAAAATGGTTAAAATAATTAATAATAATCATAATAGTTATGTTTAGATAATTAAGACGATAATATAGGGTTTCTATAAATGATTATAGGGTCCCAGTAGGTCATGTAAACCTGCCGCCTCTCAGATTTAACTGTACGGAGATCCGTACTAAGTGCCCAAGGCCGCATGATAAAGATCACACATGTGTATAACTGGTTGCCTAAACGCTTCATAACTAATTCACTTCGATAAAAAGAAACATATTTATTGCGGTTAAACATCACAGTAAATGTTGAAAATGTTCATCATTCTGTTCAAGGCACATGTTCACACTCTTTTTAATTTCAAAAATGCTCTGTAACATTTTTTCGTCAATACTTTTGGACCCTTTGTTCAATTGTACAATTCTACTCAAATCGTCTCAAATCATCAACAATTTCCTCAGATTAAATCTTCCACGAGCTTTCTTTTTGTGGGTCTTTAACGATGTTTTTTGAATTATTAAATCACGGTATTCTTGCTTACAAGCAGTTACAGAATACACATACTCTTTGTTCACGGAGTCCCATTGCGATAACAAGACATAATGATGAAAGTGAGTGTTTAACAGAATAAACCATTTTCACAGTCTTCGCTTCCTAGCACAAAAACAAAATTTTCGTACGCAACCACCAAGAGTTCTGAAAATGACTGTTTTGTTGTTTTGAACTTGGATCAACGAGAATGACTCTAATTCGCACTTGAAAAACATTAAAACAATAAAAACGACGACTTTAAATGACATGTTATAAATGACATTAGACATTAATGTGACAAGTGAGAACTGTCATAATGATGCATAATCACGGGCATAATTTCAGCGAAGCGATATTTTTGAAATCCATGACCAACTACACTCTTTTAGAATCATTTATAAAAGCCCTGTATAAAGTTCTATACTCGAAATTTATAAAATCGTGCATTCAAATGGGCACAAATTTTAAGAATTCAAAAACTGAAACTAGAAAATTCCTAAAAGGAAAAATGCGAAATTTAAAAAACTAAGAATCCAGAATTACAAAAATTCAATAATCCAAGAATGGAAGAGTCAACTCAAGAAGTTGTAAGCTGCTGAAGATGTCTCTAAAAATCCAAAATTGCAATAATCCAGAATGACGAAAAAATAACGAAGATTGAAGCATCAGGAATGAAGAATGAAGATTAAAGGATATTGAATAATAAAACATGATGAGGAATGAAGAAGGAAAAAGGAAGGAGGAACAAGAAACGAGGAATGGAGAAGCAGGAACGAAGAACGAGAAACGGACGATGGAGAACGAAGAACAGAGAATGCGGAAGGATATTTGAATATTGACGAATGAAAAATGGAGAATAGAGACTGAATATTGAAGATTTAAGACTGAAGAATGAGGAGTGAAGTTTGAAGATTGAAGCATCAAACATGAGGAATGAACGGTGAAGAATGAAGACTCGATATTCAAACTGAAGAATGAAGAAAGAAAGAAAGAAAGAATGGAGGAATCAAAGAATTGAAGAGTTATTGTTGATTAATTGATGATTGAAGATTAACAGAAAATTCATTTATTCGGGCCAAATTTATTTCATTAACGATATCAAAATTACGAAGACTTTTATTTAAGGTATTATACGAGTATTGTTACATTGATCGATAATTAAAAATCGGCGTGGGTAAAATTCAATAATTTATTTCTGAGTAGTACTAATCTACACGACGAACTACACAACGATCATGTACAAAATAATTCCTACTTGACTGGAATGGATATGACTAGACCCAAATTCTCTTAACATTGACTGGACTTGACTACCTTGCTTCCGACAGTGGTCCCTATTTAAATAAGCTTGTGTTTCTCTGGATGGTTTACGAACGCCGCTTCGAGGTTTTTCTGGAACCCACCATTGAGACTTCCGACATGAGTCACCCATCATCGCCTTCGAGAAAACCCATAGGCGTCGTACCGGGGCGACGTATTGGTTTATTTCGTAACACCTTATAACTTCCCACTCGAGATTTAAATAGTTTATTTATGGCATTTAAACTAGTTTTAAACTTTGATCTATTTTAGGAGACAAGTTCTTGGAAGTTTTCATCTGTTAAATTAATATCGTCATGGACCAAAAAAAGGGGAGGGCTTTATTTAAGTATAAAATTATACCTATTTTTTACTCATTCAAAAATCACTAACAAGGTCACTAACACCCCGACTCTATAAATATAATAAATGAATGGGATAGGAAATTTGCAGACCATCTTGGCCTGGTAGAGTTTTCCAAAAGTTTGGTTACCAGTCCCTGACTAGGTAACTAAATACATCTAAAAATAGTTCCGCAACAAAAAAACAAACAATAAATTTTAATTTTCATAATTTAAGGCATGTTTAGGCACTTAAAGGACGGAATAGGCACTTGACATATATTTTAGAAAGAAAAAGTTCATTTTATAGTAGTCTACAAACTCTGAGATTAATTATATGATAGGATTCTATTGTGACAACGTTAAATACCTCGACAAAGACGGCCGAAATGAGGATAATATAAAGTCACGAGATCTATTATTACTTTTAGAAAGTACGGCAAATTACCTATGGCTAGTGTCCCTAGATATACTTTGGAAAAGAGTTGTGACACGGACATTTTCTGTCTCTCTCTTTGTTACATGACGGTAAGTTATGAAATAGCTATAGTGATTGCTGTCTTTATCTAATTTAGTGATTTAGTTTCAAAAACTTCAAAAGCAATTTATAGGTTAAGTTACATTTTCAAACAGTGGCCTAGTGCTCCAAATGGTTTCTTTGAAATTTTGTTCACAGTACTGACACTGATAGTACCTTGTATTTAAGAAGAAGTGTTATGCTGTTAAGTACTTCTTACCAGTTGCAACCGGCATCTCTGGTAAAACAGAAAAATTACGGAATACCTAATCATACTGATTTACACTTTATGAGATTATGTCACAATTTGCAGTCAAGTTTGAACATCATTCTCTACCTAAGTACTGTCGTTGTTCCGAACGTAAGGTTTAGAGAGTCTATCACATTATCAGTGTCTAATCGTTTTGTTTCTGGTCAAAACAACATACTCGTATTGTAATTTAACGAACTGAGAAGGTAATGTCCGCCGTGGTAAGAAATTTGAAGCATGTTTAGTAGGTTCTCTATCTACTACTCTATAATAAACAGTGCTTTTACAACGTCCTCACATTTCCATTATGAATATTTGCTCTGATATATGGAATAATCTCAGTAGAAATATATACAGTTGCCGCCAAAAAATTTCAGACGTCAATGTCAATCAGTCGTCAGATAGTGTAAAGCAACCTTTAGATGTTTAGGTATTTTGAAAGTTTGACATTCCAGCTGTCCGAAATAATGACAATAAAGCATAGACTACATTAAAATTTTTGACATGACAGAAAAGTGATGTTTGAAATTTTTTGTCGGAAACTGTAGATTCATGTGCCTCTATATTAAATAAAACTTATAAGTTGAAATTTGTTACTTTCTTCTTAATTAAAATAATGAAAAAAAAATAAAAAGCAAGCAGGGTCATCGAATTTCTGTAACTCGAAATAATTAAGAAATGTTCCACAAACAATTAATTAAATGGCCGAAGAATACATAAGGTTGGATTGAACATTATTATATAAATGTGGAGCGTCAGCAGCAAAATAAACATTCATACTTTCGTTATTTGGGTTAACTATTGAATTTTGGAACTGCGTTTTTGTACTTTTGATTCTAATTTATTTTGCAATTCTAGATAATGCGTCTCCGTGTGTGGAATTCCCAGTAAAATGATAACATGATTTGCTTCCATCGTAAGCTTACACCTCCTAACGTAAAAAATAAAACATGGGTAGCGACTTCATTTAAATTTGTTAATGTAATTTCCCAAAAGTAATGAGGAACGTTGACAGTATTCTTTACCTGAATTGATTGCTGCTTGGCCTAAAAATAAACAATAATCTCTTTCCTAGTCATTAAAATTTTGAATTTTGATTGTTAAATAGGTAAAAATTTCATGTAAAACTCCTGGTAAAAACGGTATGTGCGGAATTTTACGGCATAGGGTTCTACTTGAAGGTAACGGAAAATTTATATTCAGAAGATATAGTTATGTCCTGACGTTCCACAGACAAATTTTGTTTTAATGGCTTCTTCTATTGTTTTATTGTTCCAGCGTTTTGGTAGTTTACGTTTAACACTTCAATTTTGAATTTGGTTTTCGTTGAAAATTCCTCTTATAGTCCTGTTTTATGCATCGTCCTTATTTTTGTAATTTACCACTTGCCCCTCTAAACTAGAAATTTTTGCTTTCAAAACATTAATTTCTTTTTCAGCACTCCGCATTATTTTTTCTTGTAACTTTTTTTCGTTTTGCAGTTTTTTGATGAAGTTCATCAATAACATTTTTTTTGCCAAGAACCGGTCATTTTGACGTAAATTCAGCCACATTATAAATTGTTGGAATTGCGTTCTCACATATTTTGCATTCACTTGCAATATAAAATTTGCTTTTTTGAACTGAACCTGTTGACCAAGGATTAGATGGAAAATACAGTTTTGGACAACAACCCTAAGCCCTGTAAGCCCTTTTGCCAATTTTTCAAGATGGATATTGCATCTGTTCTCTCCATTTGTTAAGTAATATAGTGTTTTCGGGGCATTTAAACAATGAGAAACCATTTGCTTCTGTATTTTTACAGTTTCGTACACAACAGACGACGACTATTCTCTTCTACGTCTATGTATTAAATAACAATTACAAAGTGTCAAAACATGACTCAAAAAAAACATCCGTAGCCAGCATAGTAAAATAAAATTTACCATTAATTTTGACGTTTCGTGTCACAACTCTTTTCCAAAGTATATCTAGGGTCTCTACCTATGGCCGGAGTTCAGTAGAGAGGAACCTAACTTATGTGCTAGACAAAGATAGCGCAAGACTAATAATTATCTTTATCAAATGTAGGACCTGTCAAAGAAAGTTTGTTGTGTTTACGATTTGAGGTTACGACAGATAGTACCAGAATTATCGAGTCAACGGACCGAAGAGAACACTATTCCAGACGCAAAACTAACTCCAGCTCTAGACAACGAGAAAGCGTCACCGGCAACCGGCAAACAGTGAAGGACGTGTTACCAGCAAGACAATTGACAGCCAAATGACAGTAAGAGGATCGCCATACTGCAAGCAAAAAATACCTGCTGTGAAAAACCCCGACCATAAGAAGGACAGACATATATTTATATTTCATAAAAGGTACTATTTGCCACATATTTTAAGATCGAGACACATTAGGATAATAACTGTTGGAACATTAGCTACATTTGAAAGCCCGAGTCTCGGTGGACAAAACTCTAATGGAAGTTTCGAGAACATGGCGCGGAGGGCTACGGTGCAACTAGAAGATGCCATATTTGTTAAGCCAGCAGAATAGTACTGACGTCAAGGCGACTACCACGCTTCGTCAACGGATACCTAATATTGTTAATATACGCTTTGATTACGTTTGTGTTCCCTTGATTGCATTGGCGGGTTAGGGGCCCAGGACACACGTAACCGCGAAAAAACGAACGTGGAAAGAACGAGTGAGTCGAAACGAAAATACGTAGGAGCTTCATATGCAAACAGTGCTGACGAAGAACGATTTGTGGATCTACGTAAGCGGAACATGCAAGAAACCCAACCCGGATGTGAAAAACTCGACTACGAAGAACAACGTAAAGAGGAGATCGGACATAATTCTATCCATCAACTCAACCGGGCTAAAACAAGTAAAGCACTGCGAGGCATCTGAATGCAACTCGAGGAGATTTGCCAATCCAAGGGGTCGCCAAGGAAAGTTACATTTCTGGAGGGATGATTACATGGGCTAGGATCTGGCCAATTATCCCTAAAAGGTCTAGAGCGACCAAGGGCCGAACAGGGAAACAGCACAAGGAAGGTGCAAGCTCAGAGTTCCATTGCTTCAGGGCATAAAGCCAACGCAACAGAAACAGAAAGGTCGACTGGAAAGACGCGCCAACGTTCGGCAACCGACTGTTTTACTTGGAGAGAGAGAGCCCGGAGATCCAGAGGGAATATTTCTGAAGCTTGTCAACGTGGAATGGGGAACGTGACGCTTGACTCGAGGGGAAGTATTGGAGAGTTACGCGAGTGCGGGGTTGTCGTCAACGCCGTAAGGAATAAGCGCATGAGTAGGGTACAGTGGTGTACCTGCATCTAGAGGAAGTTGTCGGGCACTTTGTTCCTAAAACGTTTCACTTGGTGGAGTGCCGGTCGTGATGGTTAGTGAACACCACGACGTAGTCGCGGTCCAAGTCCAGGTGCATTGCCCCGTTAACGTTCCAAACGACGAGGAGGAGTTGAGCCAAGGCGGTATCGACTGGGGTCATCGTCACCGAAGAAGACTATCTGCGCTTGTTATCTTCGAGCACGACCGAGGGTGATCGTAACAGGACGAGAGTCCGGTCGAAAAAGCAACTTCCAACGAAGCTAAGTGTCAATAACATGATTCGTTTAATGGACAGTCGCGCGATCTTAGACTCGAAGGGAAGTTTTGGAACCCGAGTGGGAATCTCGGTCTGCAAAACTAAATTAAAGTTTCTAAAACGTTGCGTCTCCATGCCACAGTGCCAATTTGGTCAAGTAGACACAACGGTACTGAGGTTATGCGCCATGTTACTCCGACATTCCTTTTCTAATATTTTGTGACTTATGCCTTTGTTTTAAAATAAAATAAATTTTAAGCGATATTTGAAAACTAGTGGAATTTCTAATCAACTCCACGGCTAAAAACATGTTTGTTAAATTGGAAAATTTCGAAAAGAAAATAAACACGTAATTTACTTGGACGAAACTTGGTTCAACAGTCATGACGTAATGCAAAATAATGAAAGTAATGGTAACGTGTCGGCAGATTTTTATATTTTGACGGCCGACAAAAAAACGATTTAACTAAATCGAACTGATTCTTTACACTAACGCAGCTACGTACAACCAAGCCGCGATGCCCACGCAAACGCCACGCTATCTCCATGCTGTGTGCGCTGGCGCCTGAGGCAGTTACTTCAAGTATTATTCCGCAAAACTATACTCCATCCACCCCGTGACACACGACACTGGCTACCCCCAGCAAAGTTTTATTTACCAGTAGGACACCCTCCGCATATCTCGTGTTGGTGGAATACGGTATGGGAATAAACATATGACTGGCAGGAAAAATTTGGCAATCTAGGCTTGGACCGAACTAGCCAACCGAATTCAATAAAGCAAAATTAATGAAGCAAGAATACATCGTGGGTCGAATTCCCCAACACATAAATGCATGTAACACATGTTCAGTATGGTCAAAAACACAAAATATCGTCCGGTACGCACGTCGCTTTGAGAGGTACGTCCGAGAATAAATACTCCAAAATTGGAGTCATAGAAAACATAAAACATAACACAAAATCATCAATTTGCTCTTGCAAATCCACGACGAAAGAATACAATCCTGTATATTTCTTTAGTTAAATATCATTACGCTTTTGTAGCAAAAACTGTAGTAAAATTCAGCTAGAATGAATCTGCCGTATCTGATATCGTACAAACTTTTCTTATTAGTGTTTATTTATGGCATCGAGTAAGTGCAGCCATTAAAAATACCTTCAAAAACTTGCGGTTTTATCATTTAACACTATACTACGCCTTGTTGGCACTTGCTCACTTCATTTCGAATAATGTTAATTTATTTTTACGACTCGAGCGTGAGGTTGTAAAATTTTATATGTATTTAACAATGTCTTGTAGTAGATAGTAAAATGGTGAAGTAAAGTTAGTTGGCTTTGACTCTTCTTTCCATAACCATTGTATTTCTAATAGCTGCCAGTATCGCCCGAAAGTGGAATTTGAGCTTCCGCACATCAATTTTTAGCAAAGTGTTTACCAGTTCTATAAATTGCCGCTTTCTATATTCAACTAGATAGTAAAGCGAATGGCGAACGCCTACTACTTAAACCTTTCTAACAAAATTGACTACTATGCAGTTCTCTTTCGTCTTCTTACTGAGATTATTTCATCTTCCAGTTATTTAATTCTGAAGTACTACAAGGTTTTAACGTAGAACCTTTGTTGTACTGATCTTTATAAATGACGGTCTAAAAATATTTGTGAAATTGTAGCAGATTAGACTAACGTCATATATACATATCATATTCCGTTTTCAAGTTATTAAGGATTTCTCAATTATTGCGGTTTTCGTCCCATGGCTCATCATCTATTTACCATTCGTTGACAAAACAATTAAAACTCAGCAAAGGAATGAATGTCGTAAGAATAATTCGCGTGAAATGTATTCCAAATTGTCTTCTGGTTAAAATTCCCTTAATTTAACAACCACTTACTTAGTTACCCTAAAATTTCGAACAATAACTGCAAATTTTCCATTAATAAAGTTCGTCTAAAAGAAGATCACGTGTCGATTTAATACCAACTTAAGTGTGCTTAAGAATTTTATAAGAAGTGCGATGAACTCACTCGAACTTCTTGGGAGTTGAGACTTTTAAATAATGTGCGTTCTGCGAGAGTTTCAATGAAAATCTTTCACAAATTATTCGATGGCATGTCTACTATCGAGGTTATCTGCGAATTGAACCGGAAGATCATATTACGTGTGGAAATTCAATTTTAAAAAGGATTATCCAATCGAGACACAAAGTTTAACGCTTTACGATCAAAAACTTTTTGCGTTGCAGTTGGCCACAATATGTATGCACTATGTGCGGAAATAACTGTCACTTTCTGTAGCGAAACATAAGTTTGAATTGACTTAATTTTTTGTTCCAGGGCTGCCTGCAAGGACTTCCCAAACTTCATAGGTTTTAAGTTCGATCAGCAGCGTCAACCGGCGCAACAGCAAGAAACCCAACAGCGCACAGCCAACATCCAAAAGTTCAGCTCGTTAGGGCGACGACCGTTACCGCAGACGCCTGACGAGAAGGCGCGGAAACAGCCGCCGGTACCCAAGGTACCATCCACGATCTCTCAGAGCGTGGAGACTCCCTTGAACCCGGCGAACTTCCGGTCGTTGCAGAGGGGCGCGTGGCAAGACAACACCACCACCTTCCAAGGTGGCATGCAGTTCAGATCTCTGCAAAGAGGTGCCAGCACGCAGCCGAACCACTCGCAATTTCGCTCGGCCAAGATACAAGATCAGGCCCATAACGAGGCTGTGTACGCTAACAGTGAGAGTGAACGCCAGTTGTACGCTGTTACAGAGTTGTAATTTTCGTTTCGACTTTTTGGGAAATGCAGGCAGTGGAAAAATGCAATAGAAGAGGTGTATTTTTTCTTTTTCGTTTAAATTGTTTTTGACGTTTTTTGATGTTTCGTCACACGAAGAAATTCGGCCGCCTTGAGGGCGGGTTGTAGCAAACTCAGACGACCAAGACATCAACAGCGCTCGGGTATAACGTCATTAGATAACGATTAGTGTATGTTATATGACAGAATATTGGGTGTATTCTCCGTAGAAGATCTGTGAAATTCTATGTCTGAGTTGTAGACGATCTCGTTGTTACCAGTACCATTGCACAACGTATTCCAGTTTGAATTACTGTGTAAAAAGTCACATTGTATATAATTTTTACGGTTGTTGTTGACCATTTTCTCACCGCTGATTTGATTGTGCCAAACTCGTTCCATTTGAATTTCTTTCGTGGCACAATAGCAACAACATGGGAACAAAAGATAACCAAAAATCTGGATTAACAAAAATCTCAATTTTTTCAATGGTGACAAATTTGCTCATGAGTTCCGTGTCAGGATAGTCGGTTTAGTGATACTGCCATTTCGGTGGTGCTAAGTACAATGTCACAATAATAAGTCAGTTTAATGTTAGAAGAATTACGTAATTAACAAAAATATTTTACATATTTATGTCAAACTTGTAATGGTAAAATAGTTGTCTGTAAATTTAGAATTTTCTAGGATAATTTTTACCGACAACAGCTTCGATTATTGTACACAATTTTTATAATCAAATAGCTGTTTATACTTGGGCTTTGACGGACTGTTGCTTAAGCAACCGATTTCGTCCAGAAAACTAGTTACTTTAACTATGTTCAAAACAATTTTTGTACATTATTATATTCATCGTATAATAAAGGATAACTGCCAAAGATTTCATGATTTGATGCTTGTAATAAGACTGTAAGTTTCGAATGAGTGTTTCATTAAATATTTCATGTAACTTTATAATAAATGTCAATGTATCTTTATCGAGGGATTCTCCTTAGTTTCTTTAATCTTTTGATATACATCGACACAGGCCTTCGCTTTAATTTCAACAATTAATGTTAATTTTACCGCCACTTTTAGCTTCATTCTTTATGTACATTACGCCATTTTTGTAAAGAAATGTACCGCATTATTTATTTTTACTATATAGAATTATTTTTGTGTTATGAATTGTATCTATAGTGAAGTTATGTAAGTAAATATCCATTTTCAGAAGTGTTATTTATTCTCACCTTACCTTTCTACAAAAACGATCCTTAAATTAACCCTAGTACGGCGCAAAATCATTTCTTAGGTTCCACTACCTCGCAAATCCACGTCCTAAAATTAAGTTAAAACACATTCCTCCACCAAACATGAGTAGAAATTACCACCCACGAATCAAACGATGCAAACCTGACAACAAAAAATGCCTGTAAAACTATCTTCGAGCTCGTTCTCACGAACTGAAATCCCTATAAAAAAAAACGGTGTTAGATCAGTTGTTGATCCTCCTAGAGCACAGTCCAAGAACCGCCCGATCGAGCTTTTCCCGATCTTCAACTCGCTGCTCGTTCAGATGGATTTTATCGTGTAAATTATTACTGTCCTAGTTAATTATACGTGTGCATCATATTCTGCCCTCGTACTGCCATGCTTTATCAACCGATTATACACCTACTTACCCGGTAAACATAGAACTGCTTCTGCTCAATCGGACTCTCCTTTTTCGGTTGTCCAGGCGCTCAGTTCAACGACCGGGCATTCCTCTGCCCTTAAGGTATGCGTCCCTAACACCGGAAACCCCATCCAATACGAATTGTTACAGTAATCCCATTTTCGCGAAGTTTCCTCAAATCCCTTTTACCTCCTAAAGCGGCCCTTCACAAGTCCGGGGCTAAGGGGCATTTTTTGCGAAGGCCACTGTTAAAAACTCGAACATCAAACGCGGACCTCGGGAGTACAAATTTCAAATTAATGCAGTCACCTGTATAAAATGACGCATATGCTTGAAGAACTAGTTCACCAGAAATCAAACAGACTTATCAACATTGAAAACTATCGCTGAAACAACGTATAGCGGAATTATATTAAAATGTGACTCCTTAGGAATTTTCAACGAATTGTTCTCCCATGCTCTTGACAGGTCTCTACCAACACTGAAATCAGTGAAATCATTAAGTTAACAAATCTTCCTGCAGTTGAAAATGCAATATACGTATCGTACAAAGAGTTTCCATTTTTATACATAGCCCGTTTCGACCTCTTTAACAAAGGAGCTCAAGCTCGAATCTTATCTACTTGCAAATTCTGTTTTGTTACTAATATGTAAGAAAACCCGTTCCGCACCTTTGTAAGAGTGTTTGTGCAGACAAGCAAAAAATACTCGTAGGAGGCGTTGTAGCCCCAGCGGAGTTTGGGCTCCTGGTTGTGGTTGTTCTCCCACTACGACGATGATTCTATTCTATCGGCAAACACTGCCGCACAGCACCCCTCTATCAGGGAAATGTCGTACGAGCAGGCCGTTACGGTCGGAAACTCGTGGTTGGGTCCCGGCTATTGGGACAAGCCGACAGCGTCACGTCATCCCGACCACCCCTGACTTCTATTCAAGGCTTGCATCCTTTGAGCAGATGACACGATCACCAGCTCAACAAGGAACCGCGCACTCCGCTTCCGCCACGTGTTCTTGTGTTATTTATTCCATTTAAATGTTCAATTTCTATAACTCCGATAAAAACTACGACCGAACTTTTAAACAGCAAAGAATTCTTTTCTGAGATTAAGATTGGACATCAGACAAGTTATATGAAGGAAACATTTATGAACTAAATATTTACAAAAAAAAAAAACTAACAAAGATTTATAAAACAAAAAACAAATCTGGTGTGAAGTAAAACTTGTGTAGATAAAAAGTTACGTGAGGTTAGGAACTGCAGAGCATGACTATTTACATTCAGTTTAAATTATACAACAAAGAAAATTACTGAAGTTAATGAGGTGAAAAATTGCAAAGCTAACAGAATTACGTGAGGTTTATGTAATGTACTAGCTTAAGAAAGAGATAGAGAATGACAGTTGACAGAATATATAAGTTAGAAAAACGAGCTCGTGTAATTTGAGAAACTAACAATATTACCTACCCCAAACAAGACATCACATTTTGGCGACGAGTATTAAAAGAACTCAGAAGAAGACCAACGAAGCGAAAAACAACGAACACTCAGAACATCAAAACAGACAACAGGAGAAAAACATAACCTCAACACAACACGTGGTTCGCAACAAACGAATCGAGGAAAAGATAACAGAACATGAACAACCACTCAACACCAGTACCTCCATTTCATATAGCAGAAGACCCCAATAACGTTGGCTCAAGGTGGGAAAAGTGGCTCAACCGTTTTGACAACTATCTCATAGCTGCAGGCATCGATAATGAAGACCGAAAGAAAGCCATGTTTCTCCACTACGCAGGCGAAGAAGTTCATGATTTATATTTGTCACTTCCTGAACTACCAGCAAACACAGCACAACCCAATGAATCACCTTATCTAACAGCTAAACGAAAGCTCAAACAATATTTCACCCCTAGAGTCAACAAAGAATTTGAAATGTTTAATTTTAGGCAAACCAGACAGAGCGAGAATGAAACAATTGATCAGTTTTACGCAAAGTTACTGAAACTATCCAAGACTTGCACATTTGAAAACCCAAATGAAGAAATCAAACTTCAAATCATCATGAACACGAAGTACACAGAACTACGTCGATATGGACTCACTGAACAACCCAATCTCGATGATCTATTGAGCAGAGCACGTACAATTGAGTGCACAGCTAATCAACTGAAGGTCATTGAAGACAAGATTGTCATGAACACAAGCACAGAAGAATGTAGCTACCTAAACAAACAAACGCAACACAGAACCGCACCAGCCAACAGTGGTACGAGCAAGAACAATTGCAAAAATTGTGGAGGCAAATGGCATCCAAATGGGAGGAGAGCTTGTCCTGCTCTAAATGTAATTTGTCGAAGTTGTGGCAAGAAAGGACACTACGCCCGAGTCTGCATGTCCACTACATCAACACAACAGCAACAAGCACAATCACGAGCAAACCCCCAGCACAACAACCATGGCACAAATACTAGCATAAACAAGAAACATAATGGAGAGAGGAAGAACAGAGCACAAATTCGCTTTAATGAGCTTAATATGGAGCCAGAGTCAACTAATTCTGAGACATCTTTCAAAACAACAATTCGTCCAAATGACAGAACAGCCATGAAATGCCCTCAGGTACATGTTAAGTTGAATGGGAAAGTAATCAATTTCATTGTAGATACTGGTTCATCTGTTAATCTGATAAGCTCAAGCACATTTAAAGAATTTCATCAGCAGTCGCTACAACCAGATTCCTCATCGATTCTCCCGTACAACTGTCAACAACAGTTAGAAGTAGTTGGAAAATTCAAAGGTTTGTTCCATTATAACAACCACCAAACGCGAGCAGATGTATTTGTGATAAAAGGCAACAGTGAATCATTATTGAGCTATGATACAGCAAACAAATTGCAGCTGATACAACTATCTATGATGATATATCAACCTATGGACATGAACTATATCAAAAACAAGCATCCTAATTTGTGTAATGGCATAGGTTGTCTCAAGAACCAAACTGTCAAGCTACATATTGATGAGTCAATTCCTCCAGTAGCAAATAAACACAGGAAAATTCCAATAAATCTTCGTGAAGCAGTTGAACAAGAGATAACAAGACTGATGAAACAAAACATCATTGAAAAAGCAACAGGACCAACTCCCTGGGTTTCACCAATAGTTGTAGTTCCCAAACATCACGATCCTAACTCTATCAGAATTTGTGTAGACATGAGAGAGGCTAACAAAGCCATACTTAGAGAAAGGCATCCAACACCAACTATTGAAGAAATATTTGCCCAGTTAAATGGCGCAACAGTCTTCTCAAAGATTGATTTGAAAGATGGCTACCACCAACTAACATTAGAAGAATCTTCACGGTATATAACAGTTTTCTCAACACATATTGGTTTGTATCAATATAAACGACTGAGTTTTGGGATAAATTCCGCTGCAGAGATTTTTCAAAACACAATAAGACAACTGTTAAACCAAATAGATGGTGTGTTAAACATCAGCGATGATATACTAATCTTTGGAACAACTCAACAAGACCATGATAAGACTCTCAAGCAAGTAATAGAACGTTTGGATAACCATAATTTGACAATGAACACAAAGAAATGCATTTTTAACACAAACAAAATCGATTTCTTTGGATATGTATTCTCTAGCAAAGGCATTTACCCTGATCCAGACAAAGTCAAGTCTGTCTCTAACCTAGAACCGCCCAGAAACGTACATGAACTAAGAAGCTTCCTAGGAACGTTAAATTATGTTGGAAAGTTCCTGCCTCACTTAGCAACAAATACTGCAATATTACGTGAGCTGATTACAAAAGATGCTCAATGGGACTGGACTGAAAAGCATCACAGCGCTTTTAATGATCTTAAGAAACAACTAGAATCAGCACGAAACCTCGCCTATTTTGACCAACAGAAAAAGACGCACCTCTATGTAGACGCTGGTCCCATAGGACTTGGAGCGATCCTTTCGCAAGAACTTAACAACAAAACAGAAGTTATTTCGTACGCTAGCAGAACATTAACTTTGACCGAACAGAAATATAGTCAAATAGAGAAAGAAACATTAGCAGCAACATGGGCCATACATCACTTCAGAATATACGTGTTAGGAGGTCACTTTGTGTTACACACAGACCACAAACCCTTGGTCTCAATCCTACAGAACCCTCGATCAGCTCCAAACGCACGCATTGAACGACTTTGTTTAAAACTTCAGCCTTATAAATTTACAGTTCAATACCAAAGAGGCATAACAAATCCGTCTGATTATTTATCTCGTCATCCAACATACAGCCCACCAGAAGCATATGATAAAAGTGAAGAATACGTAGCTTTTGTAACCAATCATTCACTACCAAACACAATTTCACTTGAAGAAATCGAAAATGCAATGAAAGATGATTTTCAGTTGCAGCTACTGAAAAAGGCCTTGTTAGAAGATGATTCCTTGTTTTGGAAGAAACGAGAACTGCAAACATTCAAGCAAATCAAACAAGAGCTCACTGTATATGGTAATATTATTCTCAAAGGCAGTCAAATCGTAATTCCCAGCAAACTGCAGAAAAACATTATCAGATTGGCACATAAAGGTCATCAAGGTCTCGTTAAAACCAAACAACTGGTAAGAACTAAGGTATGGTTTCCCAACATCAACAAAATGGTAGAAGAAGTAGTGAAGTCATGCACAGCATGTCAAGCAGTAACACCCTACAACCAGCGAAATCCGATTCAAACATACCCGACATCCACTCACCCGCTTGAATGTCTAGATGTAGATTACGCCGGACCATTTCCAGATGGAAAATATTATTTCATAATGGTGGATGATTTCTCAAAGTTTCCATTCGTCAAAAAAGTACCATCGACCAATTTCAAACAGCTGAAGCCCGTACTTGACGAGACATTTGCACTATTTGGCCTACCAAAAGAACTTAAATCCGATAATGGACCACCCTTTAATGGATACGAGTTGAAAGAATATCTTTCAAACCTTAACATCAAGCATCATTTGATATCACCACGTTGGCCAGAAGCAAATGGCAGAACTGAGAGATTCGTGAAAACGTTCAAGAAAGCCCTCTTGTGCGCAACAATCAACAGCAATAATCCAGACGCAGAAATTCAAGAATTTTTAATCAATTACCGAAGCACCCCTCATTCAACAACAAACTGCCCACCATATCAAATTATGTTCAACAGAGAAATCAACAACTTCTTACCCACTCTCAAAAACAAGACGTTTCATGAATACAATCCCCAAACGGACATCGACAACAGAAGAAAACAAAACGAACGCGCCAATCGTAAAAGAAGGACATTTGAACATCGCTTACAACTTGGACAAAAAGTTCTTTGCAAACAACAAAAGAAGAATTCGCTGACTCCACTCTTTGATCCAGATCCATACACGATCACTAGAATCACCGGTTCTCAAATTGAAGCTCGACGAAGAGAAAAGGTGATTGTCAGAAATTCATCATTCTTCAAGCCACACCACTCAGCACAGAGTCCAAGGCCAGAGTATCACCCCTCAACAAGTTTGGCACCCAGTCGATCTTCCCAATCTGAACAAACGCGAGCACCGTTCCCCACAACACCTCCAAGGTCGACAGCTCCAGCCACGACACCCCTTAGACAAGACAACACGGAGGACAAAGTAAACAGTCCCCCAAATCAACGAGTCGAGACGCCCACTGGACGACGTCCCCAGCGAGACAGAAAACCACCGTCGAAGCTCCGGGACTATCTTGTAGAACTCTAATGGCATGTGCGTCATATGAGTTATTGAGTTTAACTTTTATTTTGTATTTGGTATGTGTTCTTTAATTTTCAGTAAGGGAGGAAATGTAATGTACTAGCTTAAGAAAGAGATAGAGAATGACAGTTGACAGAATATATAAGTTAGAAAAACGAGCTCGTGTAATTTGAGAAACTAACAATATTACCTACCCCAAACAAGACATCACAGTTTATATTTGCCACACTTTATCAACGATTCAAACAAAGAATATACATGATGTTAAATTATGCCACACACTATCAACAATTCAAACAAAGAATTTACATGATGCTAAATTATTCCATTATTCTAGTGATTGGTTACTTAAAACAATTAGCTTTGAGAGTTTATATCGTGAACTGTTCAGCTTATCACAAACAAACACCCTCAGTCCACGATATTATGAATTCTACCGCACTTTCCACGGTCTTTTCCCAGACAACGCTAGATTAATTTAACTGCCGTAAACGAACTATTACCAATCTTGTGTGAGGAATTAAGAAGTGTTATAATCTAACACTTACGTATAAGCATCCTTATTTATAATTTGTTAAACAAAAGATGAGTCCTGACTAAGTGAATTTCATGAAATCTCCTAGCAATCTAATGACTGTTAAATTGTGTTAGAATCGGTAACGATTAAAATCCTAACATGAACTGTGAATTTACAAACAATAGGTCAAATTTACACCATGTGGCAGCGTCGGTAATTCGCATACCCTCTCCCTAGATACTACCCAAAAATTTCCTAGGAGACCTACCAACCACCAGAAAAGAACTAAACGTGCACATGGTTGCCTATGTTTAACGATTTTCTTAATTTGATTTTTTTTCAGCTCGAAATTTTAATTCAAATTTGGTCACCACCCTATATTCAATGCTCCAGTTGTAATTATAATAATATCCAAGTGATGAAAATGTATTTTGTGTTGCGTTTCAAATTTATTCAGGGTTTTTATTACTCGTGGACCACCTGTATGTATTGTTTTTGATTTATGTCTTCCGTAATGTCTAGTGAATTGAATGGATTACAGTCAAGGATTAAGCAGATATCTCCTCAAGCTCTGTTCACGTACTGTTATGCTCATAGGTTAAATCTCATATTACAAGACGCATCAACATGTATTAAAGAATGTCGAAGTTTTTTTGCAAACATAAAAGGATTTCCCACATATTTTTCTAAATCAACAAAAAGGACTAATATTTTAGATCAAATGTGTACTAGGAGAATACCTAGCGGATCCGATACCAGATAGAACTTTAAATCACGTTTGATAAATGTTATAATTGAAGAAACGGATAAACTTGTACTTGTTTTTGACAAAATTATTGATTCCGAAGATTTTCTAAGAGACGGCGATGCGATTAGAGAGGCGATAGATTTTAAAAAAATACTGAAAAGTTTAAATTTTTTAATTTTGCTTCATATTTTCAGTCTCATATTTGAATAAACAGAATTCATTTTCGATATAATAAGAAAAGAATAGAAAATTTGCAGCAAACATTAAATATGTAATTTCAGATCAAATGACAATCATTTTAATAAAATATGTAATGCAGTTTCCAATATTACTAAGCCACCAAATTTATCTAAGAAACGTAAGTCGAACTATGATGGAATTGATGACCCTAAAACGTATTTCAAACGCGTATTTAATGAAATTCTTGACATAATAATTACTCAAATAGAAGTTAGATTTAGAGATATGGCAACTTTAGATTTTCTAGATTTATTGAATAAAGACAAATTTATGTCATACAGACAAACGTTTCCCCAAAATTTAGTCAATTCCTTACTTAAGAATTATAAAAATGTGTTCACCCAAGCTAAATTGCAAAGTCAGTTGCACGTGTGGTATTCAGATAGACCTACTTGGAGATTCTTCAAATTATGCCGACATTTTAAATTTCATTTTTATTAATGATCTGCAAAATGAGGTTTCAGAAATATATAAATTGCTTCGTATCGCTTTATGTTTACCCTCGACTTCAGCTTCAGTGGAAAGAAGCTTTTCAACTTTAAAAAGAATAAAAACTTTCACTAGAAATTCAATGACTCAGACGAGATTATCTAGTTTATCAAAGATTGCCATCGAAAGGTGTTTGATCAAAAAACAAGTCCAAACAACACAATTTTATGACAGAGTAATAGACCATTTTGCCTTACAAAAAAAAAAAAAAAAATCGACGCATTGACTTATTTTATAAAAATGTGCCAAATACCAGTTCAGAATTTTTTTTATTTCGAGAGTTTCAAAAAGCATCACTCTAGAATATTTTTTATTTTGTTATACTGTTAATTATTATTTAGAGGTTATTTTTTGTTTTCTATTTAAGAATTTTTTTATGTTTTGAGAACTTTTTATTTTTATTTTTATTATTTGTTATATTGGTTTTATTATTTTTTATGTAGAGTTTATTTTTAGTTTTTTTTTACATATTTACTAACCTTCAATGCCCCACACTAACAATGACCTTTCATTTTTTCCTTTCCCAGCAAGATATCGCTCCGAACCTTCACGTGGTTCTTGCCGAACGGGGTATTTTTCATATTTTGGAATTATGCCGGCTAAGACTGAGATCAAACCAAAAAACGTAATGAGTAACTACGCTGTAAGAACCCCGTAATACATAAAATACTTTTGATTAGGTATCTACCGCTTCACCACCTTGCCCAACCTACCAAAAATCTCACGAGCCGCCACTGATTTATGTTTGCATTTGTTTTGTACTTGGATGCATTTGTTTTGTATTTATGTTGTATCTGTTTCGTATTCATTTTGAATTCATTTGCATTTGTTTGTATTCATTTGTATCTATTATGTAACTATCATTTATATTTTGACTTAATCTACATAGGTTAAATAGGACACTTGTAACCTTCAAGGCCCCAATTACTTTGCAAATTATTAATAGGCTTATAAACAGAAATAATCAAGCAGTCGAGGTAAATATTACTTTTTTAATAATAACCAGTGTTGGGCAGTATCTAGATACTTGTATCTAAATAAAGTATCTAGATACATTTTTGGGTACCTACTAGTATCTGTATCTAGATAAAATCGAATTTAAGCACAAAATATCTGTATCTAGATATAAAATTAATGGCACAGATACAGATACATTTTTTATTTCACTGTTTTTTCAGTAGTTATTAGTTGAGTTATACTAGTAGTAATTTTTGATACTTCATATTGGTGATTTTGATCACAAAAACAAAAATAGAGGTAAGAGGTCGACTAATAGTGTTCTGTCACGGAAATTTTCATATTTTAAATACCATCATTTCCTACATTGTAGCCTTCCGTACTTATACATCTTTAAAAATAAACCTGAGGGGTAATAAATCTAAGCCATGGCAAGATGGTATTTTAAAAACCATAAACCACAATTCACTATTCAATGCCTTTTACACTTATCGGGGCAATGCATTTTATCTGTGTACCTGAGCAACCCGGGTCCGGTAGGCCCGCTGGTTGTATTTGTGTTATTAAATAAGAGTAATTTTTATAGTAAAAATATTTGTTTAAGGTATGTTATTATTTTTAGAAAATAATAATTGCGTGTTACATAATGATTTTTTTCAATTAGCACAAATTATTTTTGTAATCGACTAATCGAATGTTCAATACATACATTTCTCTCGCATAAATCGCATATTTGTTACTGTTTTATATCTTTATTTTTCAGACAAATGTAGCATCTTTTCCTGTTGCCACATGTGTTATTTCTTCACTTTTTCATTGTTGGACCTAACACGAGGCGGGCTTGGCAGGTCCGTTTTGCCCTAGAATGTGCCGATTATGTTTAAGTGTAAATCTTGAGCGATAAAATTAATATTTTTACAACCCTCGGTAGAATAATTTATCGTGATATAGTCTCAGAAATCGTGAAACGAGATTAAAATAAAATGAGTTTCAACAAAAATCTGAAAATTTAAAGTTGCACTCTGGTGATTCCGGCCTGCCAGGCAGCCTTTGATCCTATAAGGGGTTTAAATACCTTTCTAAAAAATTGTACTTATTTTGCCTTAAACGGAACCAGCAATTCTTCCTAAAATGTATATACCTGCCACATCTGGATAAACGATTACCGGACATGGTCATAAAAACATCGTAAGCCGTTGAAAAATAATAATTTATAACAGGTTGCCGACAACAGACCTTCAGCACAGAATAATCATTTCCCGTATTCTAAATATTAATTTTAATGCTGGAGATAATTATTAGATATACTCAAACACAATTTGGACACTGTAGTATGGGAATAAAAACAAAAAATATATTCTTTTTAAGCGTACGTAATAAATATTGCACAATTTGCGACACATCAAACAGCAAAGCGATGGCCTAAGTATTTGCAGGAAAAAAGAAAAGATTTTTCAGTCTTGAATAACTATGCTGCAGTAAAATGTTAATTTTTTAAATTTAATACCACAATCCCTTCTTCTGCACCTGTGGAACCGGTGTTTAGTAGCGGAAACCAAATTCTGACACCAAGAAGAAATATGTAATTTAGGTGACAATACGTTCGAAATGTTGTTAATTTAAAAAAAATCATTAAATAATACGTAAAAAAATACATAAACATGTTTTCAGTTATTTTATTCGCCAAAGCTTCAAAAAGTATCTGTTTTCTTGTATCTGTAGATACATTTCGAAAAAATCGAAAACAATCTGTATCTAGATACTTTTATCTTCCATATATCTATATCTGTATCTAGATACTTTTAACAGTATCTGTCCCCAACACTGATAATAACACGATGACAATTAATGACTGGAAGTTTTTTGATATTCACCTACAACCGAAAACCTTCCAAAACAATCCAGGAAGCCTTTAGGAGTTTTGAGTTGTGTAATTGTTAATTGGAAGGTTTTTCCAGATATCTGTAGAAGGTATTTTTTCTGTCTTGTATGAGTAGCAAAACCTTTTGTTAGTCCAAAAAAACTCAAATCGGGCATATCTAAATCTTCATTTGAACTCATTTTTGTGAAAATTTCACAAACTCAACACTAATATGGAATATGGCAGAGCCTGTTTGACAAAAATATACTGAGTGACAAAAGTAAGACACCAAGAAGGAATTGCGATTTTGTTATGAAATTTTATACATGTATGTATAGGGTTGTCAGAATAAGAATTAAATACAATTTCAGTAATATCGGTCCAGTAGTTTTAAGAAAAACTATTTGTTTTTCTTGTACACTGAAGCAGTATAATTACATTTCCTGACACGTCAAGACATTGACCTAATGATGTCATCAACACCATTCTGGGGTATTTCATGCCACCTATACTCGGAGTTACATTAATGAGTGGAATCTTGACTTTTATTGTTTATCCACTCATATTTACTTTCTTTTATTAGAGCTGTGGTTTCTCACGCTCAATTATCTGTATTTACCATTATTATCATTAGTATATAACCACAAAATTTATTATAATATATTAGTCTTAAGTCTGGGTTAGAATTGTAATTATTAGGAAATAAAATTCTTTGTTGAATATTCCTTTTTTTCAATTACATAACTGGCGCAGTCGGTAGTATAACGTAGTCGCAAATTAAAGTTGCATCGAGCAGATTTTTGCGATTTGGAATTTTTATTCCTTCAACGTTATCTGAAAAGAAGAACCTGGACTTTGATCCACCCCAAGAATTCTGCATCGAGTCAGACTTCGAAGTGGACTTCCAGATCAACTAACCTGGGCAAGAGGCTCGCTCGAACGACTGGCAATACAAGGTGAGTCCGAGTATCCCGTTCAAACCTTCCTCTAATTTTAACTCCCTGGATAGGATTTAAAATTTTCTTTTGTGTTTTTTTTTCTCTCTTCATTTTTTCTTTCATTTAAAACATTGCAAAAAGAAACGAACCATCGTAAAATAATTTTTCTTGTCTACAAAATTTAATGGTAGATAATAACGATATCGAGCATTTAATCAGTTTGTTTAACACCATTAATATTCACTTCGATCCAACCATGACGAATGGAACAAATAATGCACCAAATTATCAACTACTCAAACTTTATGTTGATACGATCCCTCATTATAATGGTGATCAGAACACTTTAGAAATTTTCATAAATGCGTGTGATTATTTGTTTCGTACATATGGGTGTGTTGCAGAATTAACAGATTATTTGCTGAGAGTTGTACTTAGTAAATTAACCGATAGGGCTCAGTTACTTATTGCGTCAAAAACCGAATTAAGAGATTGGAATTCTGTTAAAGATGCCTTAAGATTAAGTTTCGGTGATCAAAGAAACTTAGACTGTTTAGAACAAGATCTCATAACTATATATCCGACCAAAAACGAACAACCTTTAGATTTTGGAAAACGAATTCAAGTGATAAGAAGTCATTTATCAGCTAAACTAAACACCATTTCTAACACCATCATTTCGGAAACTACAAAGCTTGTGTATTCTAACCAATACGATAACCTCGCTTTGAAATCCTTCATTCGTGGGTTATCTGGTCATCTGCAAACCGTTATTAGACTCCGTAATCCTAATTCGTTAGAACAAGCTATGTGCTATGTGACAGAAGAAGAAAACTTTAAATATACACAAAGTTTTGCTAACATCCTTCAGAATCACAACAGATTACCTGTTCATGGCATGCCAATGATAGACCAATCCCCATTAATAAAAAATTCGCAAATCATACCACATAAAGTTCAACAACGCTTTTTCAATGAACCCCCAGATGTTAGTGCTCGTCAAATTCATACAAATCCTCACGGTTTTAACACATTTCAGACACCATTTCCGAGTCAACCCCTTACGCTTAGACATCGACCTGTTCAACAAAGGTTTCCAACAAATGCCCAAGTTTTTGGTACCCCAAAAAACGTTTTTAAACCGCCAGGGCAAAGACCTCAAAATCTTCCTGAACCAATGTCCACTACGTCTAGAAATACATTCATGAGACGACCACAAAGTTCAGTTCAGCCCATGTCAACAAGATCCATCTGCCCTCAGTTTAATAATTATTCTTATCAGCCACATAATTCCCAAAATTTCATATCAGAAGAATTAAACTTTACCCATAATGTCGATCAGCAAACAGGACAATTAAATTTTCCGTGTTTACAACAACAAAACACTGATTACGATTACGAGTGTTTGCAAAATGAGCAAACAGATCCTCACAGTTTACCATGTAGCTCAAATCTTGACACTGACTTAAGTGATAACGATAATTTGAATTATCAACAATTGGAATTAACCTATAATGACCCAAATCAAGCGGAAGAACTCATAAATTTTTATACAGAGGCCCGATACGAAATCAACAGCATCTCGTCTTGCAACTCACTACCTTATATTCAAATTAGTAATCCGCCCCTGAAACTTCTGGTAGATACAGGATGTTCAATATCCGTACTCAGACCGTCCATCGTCGAAAAACACTTCCCACATACCATCTACCAAAAAACGTCTACAATGAAAACAGCAATAGGTGAAAAAGAAATTAAGTTCAGAGCTAACATCCCTGCATTTTCTGAGTTTCATTATAACAAAACTCTAAATTTCTTATTATACGATTTTCATGATTTTTTCGATGGGATCTTAGGTATACGTGATCTTCTAGATATGGGATTTTCCATTGATCTAATTAATAAAAAACTGATCAACAACATAGTAAATATTCCCTTGTTCTAAAGGCCTCCAACTGAAACATCTTTCACTTTTAGTGTTGACAGATCCGAAATACTAAAACTGAAAATTCCTGTAAACATTATGAATGGTGAAGTCATAATTCCCGAACAAAATATCGATGGACTGTTCATTCCAGAAACTTTCACTTTAGCAAAGAATGGTTTTGCTTTATGTGAAATATATAATAACACAGATTCGCGTATTACGGTCACGTTAGAATCTCCCTTAAATATAATTCCGTTTCCGAAATCTTCTCAAGAAAAATTTGACTTTCTCCACAATGAGCATTTTTTATCTAGTAACGAATCTCTTAAAACCAATAATATTAGGACCGAACACCTCAATACATTAGAAACAACATCAATAGTGGCTAATCCCAGAGACGTAATGTTCGACATTAACGAGTCTCTTGATAACTATGTATCAGATCACCCAGAGTTGTTTCCGCAATCACAAGAAAATATTGGTAGTAATTCTTATCATCAACTTTCTAAAATAAACGTTACATCTAATCTTCAGATTAAACCACCAGATGATAACGAAACTGTCCATTCGGCATTAGAAAATCCAGTATCAGAGATACCTGTTACTGAAAAACCGCTCAATCAGTATAAAAACCAAATTATTATTCAGTGTAATAAAGATAATTTGCAACCCAAAGTAAATACCTTTAAAATTTTTGATAAGATCAGACTAATCATTTCTATTCCCGTCTCTGATTTTGAAAATAATCTAATTTCCGTGATTAAACAGTACATCGATTCAAAACAAACTTATTGTTTATATTTTAAAAATACAAATATCGCTACTACTTTCATAAATATGGTTCAAAGTGTTTTTAAAAATTCATCCTTTCAGTTCATAAAAACAAATTTGATTTTACAAGACGTTTTAGATCCAGAAGAACGACATTTAAAACTACAATATTTTCACGAAGGCAAAACATGTCATAAAGGTATAAACGAAATGAAGGCTTCTTTAAGTAAGAATTACTATTGGCCCGACATGATTAAGGATATAACTAATTATGTGAATGATTGCAAAATTTGTCAAGTTGCCAAATACGATAGAGATCCACCAGTGTTAAAATTTAATCTGACCCCTACCGCTTCAAAACCATTTGAACATGTACATATAGATACATTCAAAATTTTAAACCACACCTATTTGACAATTTTGGACTCTTTTTCTCGATACGGCCAAGCATATCCCATCAAGTCTTTAAATCCAACAAATATAATCGATGGTTTACTTATTTTCATTTCACATCACGGTTTGCCTTTAAAAATTACGACAGACTGTGGTGGCGAATTCAAAAATAACGTGTTAAGTGATTTTTGTAAGCTTCATAAGATTGAACTACATTATACCACACCAAAAAATTCTAACAGTAATTCACCTGTAGAACGTTTCCATTCTACTTTAGCTGAAGAAATTAGGTGCCTTATTAAACTTAAACTGTCAAAACCCAAAGAAAATTCCGATACCTTAATTAACTGTAGCATAATCGGTTACAATAATGCAGTTCATTCTGTTACTGGGTATACACCTTTTGAAATTATAAAAGGTCACATCAATTCTAGCGATCCCTTTGATTTGACCGATAATAAAATAATCTCCAACTATATTCAAAACCATAAAGAAAATGTAAAATCATTATATGCCGATATACAGCAAAAATCTTTAAAACCAAAAAAATACGTTATTAAGAAACTAAACGCCCAAAGAAAAGAACCCGATACTTACGATATACATAAGTCCGGTTTTGTGAAAACAAAAAAATGAGATAAAGCTAAATCTAAATTTAAGAAAATTAACATATTAGGTGATGAAAACACACCTTTACCCATTATATCAAAATAAAACCACTAATTAATCTGTTAGATAATAGCATCAGTTATTTTAACCTTATTAATAATACACTCACTAACTCATCATCATCATCCTAGAGGCCACTAACTAGAATAAATAATCTTGTTCCTCATTTTCGAAACAAGAGGGCATTAATAGACCTGGTAGGAAAAACATCGAAATTTTTGTTCGGAACTTTAGATTCTGATGATGCAGAACGGTACGACAAAGCTCTTCAAATATTATCAGATAACCAACAATCTACTTCTAAACAAGTTCAACTGCAAGTTTCTTTGACTCAACGATTAATTGAAAATTATAATAATACGATTACAACTCTCAACAAAAACCAAAAGTTGATAGAGAAAAAACTAAATTTGTTCCAAGATAGTATCTATAAAACATTGGACGATTATATTAAAACACAAACTGTTTTAAATCAAATTAATCTGAATTGTCAGAGCTTGATAAGATTTCTTGATAATATAGAGGATGCCATAACATTTGCAAAATTAAATACCTTACATTATTCCGTTATTTCTCTTATTACTGATTTAAATCAGATCCTCAAAACTTTAGGCAAGCTATATACAAATAAAAAAAATTCCCCAGTTTAAAAGTATTTTTTCTTATTATCGAATAGCAAATTTAAAAGTTTCTTTTAGCAATTACAAAATCCTTTTCGCTATACAAATGCCTATTTTCAACTCAAAAAATTTTGACTTCTATCATTTATATCCAATACCACAAAAAAACCTAACAATTATTCCACCTAATCCCTTCCTTATTCTCGGATCTCACCGTCATCAATACGAAGATCAAGAATGTCACCTAACCGAAGATATCCATATCTGCGTCGACAAACTTATTCTAAATCAAGAAAATGACTGTGTTATCTCCTGTATACAAAACACCAATGTTCAGAACTGTCGAGCTACCTCAGTCCACTTCAGCAATCCAATTGTCACACAAATCAGCGACAATTATGCTTTGATCATTCCATCAACCAAAGCTTTGCGCATAAAGAAGACTTGCGAACATCCAGGATACCTGCTTATAGATAAACCGAGTCTGATTAAAATTCCCCAACATTGTGATATATCTGGTGATAGTTTCAGATTTAGCAACAAAGATGACTTGATAATTGGGCAACCATTCCTTCTACACGAAATACCCTTGGGAGGTGCCAATGAACCTCCTATACACAGTGGTAACATCCATTTGGACAACATCCACCTCGATGAGATCTCTAAAATACAAGCCGAAGCGAGTCATCTTCATCCAACACCACCGGTCCACTATCAGGCGCATATGACGTCAACTTTGTTATCAGTAGAGAGCGGAAAATATGCAGCAAAATTTTGGGAAATATGATCATATGATATGCACGAAATTTATGGAAATATGCAGTAACTTTCTTAATATATGCAGAGATATGCATTTGCATATGCTCCAACAATTAAAAAAAAAGCTTAATAAGTGAACTAAATTGATTTACAAATTACAAAAACAGGTTTCCATTTTATTACAAAAAATACATAAATCATAAATATTAATATTTTTATACTAAAAATTAAATATAAACAGAACAAATCGAAAGATAGTAGTAATCGACTATTTAATTACTATTTTGGTAACAATTTATTTTTAAATATTTTTCGAAATATTGAACAAAAAGTGATTCTAAAGTATGTATTTGTAAATAGAAAAACTGTGTACCTACTACGTCCACAGATGTAAAAATAAATACCGGTTTAGAGCAGACGCGACAAAACACAGTTGCTTCTTGAAGAATAAGTTCAGGAAAAGGTTTAATCCATAAATTAATTTGAGTTATCTTCGACATATTGACACACCTGTATCGCTTTAAATGCCTCAATGCAAACTCACGATGAAAAATAATAGGATAACGTCCCTTTGACCACCACAAAACATGTCATTAATACACTGAAGTAACGAACAAAAATATTGGGAATGAACGTAAGGCTTGTCCCAGAAAGTTTTGCACCATATTTAAATTCTGCTATTAAAGTTGTTTAATTGACATTTGAATTAAGTAAAATATATATGCTACAGTAGGCCATGGTCTACACATCTGTCATTAGTTTTTTTGTTTTAATCAGTCGGCTCTCAAAATGTCGTCAAAAAGAGTTAGTGTAAGACAACGAATTTTGCAAATTTGGTCCGAACATTGTCAAAAATCTTTAAATTTAATAGTGAAAGAGGCTAATGCGACGCAGTGGACGGTAAAACGGACCATTGATAGATGTCAGAGACAAAGAAAAATACATTTTTTTGCAAAAATTTGGCCGCAAAGTTCTTGTTTGGCAAGCAATTTGCCAATGTGGCAAGAGAAACAGGATTTTTTTGTTGAAAGCAGCACCAACACTGATTTTTGTGTCCGAAAATGTCTTCAAGCTCGATTACTATCTTTTTTAGGAGCTCACCCTGGTTCTACTTTCTTTTGGCCAGACCTAGCTACTTTGCATTACTCACAATTAGCGAAGAATTGGTTTGCGCAGATTAGAGTGCAATATCCAGACAATGAAAATAACCCCTCAAACTTACCTGAATTCCGGCTTGTTGAAAGATATTGGGTTCTAGTTAAGGGAAGAAGGGAAATGCGCCAAAAATTTTGAATTCTTCAAAAAATTGTGGATGATGGGAAGTAAAAAAGTTTCTAGTGCAAATTTGCAAAAAATAATGCGTCGCATTAGATCTAAAGTGAGATTATTTTCCCGTAAGCCGTTAATTTTAAACAAGTAATTAAGAAATTCATAATTTTACTGCTGTTGTAGTATACTGTAAATAAATTTGATTCGATTTGTTGAGACGTTCTTATTTTACTCAAAAACAAAATATGTGCAAAAGTTTCTGGGACAAGCCTTATTTCCAAAAGGAATTAGAGCGCGAATTTACCTGCTGGATGGTTTAACACCCAGTGGTTTCTCCAAATTACCATAAAACCCAAACCTTTCCTAGTTATTTGAAGCTCAGGAAAATATTTGCTATATGATGAATGAAATTTCGACTTTCTAGATGTAGTCTTCCCAGTTTAAAGTGGTTTTTATGAAGGGTCCATTGTGTCGAAGTTGACGATGGGGACAATGAAGTCATTCCCTAGCCATAAATAAGAACGTGGTCGGTTTCTTTGCAAGGCCGTACTTTGTTATTTAATATTGTCCGTCGTGGGGTAATAACGAAGTGATAATGTTAATTATTTTGTCATAAAAACCGCTTTAAACTGGGACTACAATAAATGCCGATAGAATGATAATCTTTTTTTTTTCAAATTACCACAAAAATGGATAAAAATGCAAAATATGCACCGGTTACGTGAAATATGCAGCAGAAGACAAATATATGCAAATATGCAATTTTTTTTATAGCTGTATTCATTTTTAATTAGCATGATTCGTTCACATATTAAATATCAAGACTTATATGCAAAAAATAACGGATATGCAAATTTCATAAAATCCGTTCTCTAGTTATCAGTGTTGATAATCTGGCACTTCTGATTTTTGGCTGGGTTGTTTACACCTATAGAGACCATTTCAGATGTCTGAAGAAATTTCCACGACCTGAACGGGAAAACAGCGCAAAAAATAAAACATCCGTCTTATTTTCCGACCTAACGGGGGAGGAGTTACATTAATGAGTGGAATTTTGACTTTTATTGTTTATCCACTCATATTTACTTTCTTTTATTAGAGCTGTGGTTTCTCACGCTCAATTATCTGTATTTACCATTATTATCATTAGTATATAACCACAAAATTTATTATAATATCTTAGTCTTAAGTCTGGGTTAGAATTGTAATTATTAGGAAATAAAATTCTTTGTTGAATATTCCTTTTTTTCAATTACATAACTTCGGTGCCGAAATCCTTCCAAAGGCTTTGAAGGGCGGGGTCAAACCTCCTGTCTATCACATCCCAAAACTTTCACACGCTCTGCCATCACACGACTACAGTCTACAGTAACATTAGCACTAAATTTGCCCATCCATACACCAGTAAACAATAATCAAATAACATAGTATACAATCAAACTAATTTTTCGCTTGTCTGGATCGTCCCTCTTAACCTCCTACCTGCAAATATGCTGCAAATGAAGTGTTATCGACCATCTATCATCCAGTTGGTCTGTATTTACAAACAAACGATACCATGGCAACCTGCCCCTTTTTCGTGTCATTCCCTCGCGGCGACCGTTTTCCATATTGATTGACAGTACCAGTCGGTGCAATACAAACATATTGTATAATTGATGAAGAATGGCATCAGCTTGTCTGGACTATGTCAGACGGCACATTTCTAGTTTCCGTTACCGGCCAGATTGAATACGTCGACATTTTAGCGCCGGCAGGTAGTGCGTGGCATTGCAAATACGAGTTCGTTACTGGACCAGATTGGAAAATAATAGGGGGGCTGGAAGCCGGCTTATCCCAGATATCCAACGTTGTCGTCAACGGTGATAGGGTTGTGCTGAATTTTCCTCTGGAAATTAACTTTAAATCCACCAACATCTATGGCTGTAAGTAGAATAGCGTCTTACTGGGGCGTGAGTGACTTGATAAGTTAAGCAGGTTGTTTTGAATTAATTTTGAGACCACTTATAATCAACAAGTTTCTTTTTATATTTTTACTAGTTTGAAAAACTCTCATTGTTTTTTGTTTACAAATATTTCAGGGCCTCAACTTGTTCTCAGTGTTTACAAGGGCATGCAGTTGGAAGGATATGGTCGGATACACATGCCCCTGAGACCAGGTGTTCATAAACTCGACGCTTCTTTAGCCAAACCGCAACCATCGTCGATGCTGGGATATGTCGGGTCGTTTTTTGGATACCAACCGGAATTGCTTCAGCCTAAGATGTTGGCCACCACTGCCGGAAATCACCGTACGTACTAGTCCTAATTTTTACATATTACATAAGCGTCACTTTTAATGTTTGTGGTTAAAAACGGTCAAGAATTAATTACTAACATACGTAACAGAAATTCGTACACCATAAAATTTGCTTTTATAGGTTCAATAGTATGACTGTTAAAATTAACATTATTATTATGTTACATTTCCGATTTCTGAAATCTAAACTGATGTATACAGCCATCACATACTAAATATTAACTTAATTAACTTATTTTGAGAGATATTTATGTCCTGATCACATAATTTTCTTCTGTTTCAGTGATTCAAATGATCAGTTATGGAGAAGTCCGAATTTCAGTAAACGTTGTAATGCAGGGTATAAGAAACCTGGGATATGATCTTGGGAGAGGGAAAGACTAAAATTGTCAGTATTTAAATTGTACAGATATGTATTTTTAATAAAAGTTGTTACGAAAATGTGTCACCTTTTGAGATACCAGCATTTGTTTTACAATCTACTCCCGATTTTTTTCTTTATCGAATACTCCGCGAATCGCTGTAGAAGAGTACAGTGCGTTAAAAAATTGGTACCCGAGTTTTCCATTGCCCCTCCAGTTTCCTTTTTCTAATTTCTGTTCCACCTCAAAATATCCTTTTTGTCTACTCTTAGCACTAGTCCTAAACCAGACTTTTAAATTGCAACTGATGTCAATATTAAAAATTAATATTTACAATTTTTCAAGACAATTCTATTTAGAGTTAAAATGTTGACTGTTGAATACATTTTGCAAATTTTAAAATAAGTAAACTGTCAATCTTAGCAGCTGTTGAAACCGGGAAAGTAAAAATGTGGAATCCCCAGGTCTTCCATACTATATTTAGACTGAGATGAAAATTTTATAAAATAGATCTTGACAAACTTCCTTCACGGATATCAGAAACCTGTAGCAAGGGTTTTCCTAAACGTAAATGTGATATTCCAATGTCTATAATAATGCCATGTGTTTTTAAACAAAAATGTAAAGTTTTCTTGCGTTTATGTTAGCATAACATAATACATAGTGATACCAATTTCAACGAAAAATCCAAGATTGCCAACAGACTCAGTTATTTCTCATCACGCGGTATATTACATACCGAGGGGAAAGTGTTTCATTACTTTCGAGAAAAAAGATAACCCTGGTGAACTATTTCTCGAGAAACCACGAGGTTTGTATGCTATTTTATTCACAATTTATTCACAGTCGTTTTAACAAGCTTGAAAATAAAACAAAAATGTCCCAATTTAAAACAGCAAGCGTTGAAAAATGCTAAAATTGACATTTATTCACGGTCATTGGAAATATAATAATTAAATCTCATTTAAAATCGAGTTGCCTGGAATTTATAGGTTGAAAAGTGGAGATTTTCCAACCGGTTAAAAAATTAAAGCCGCGAACAATTGCTCATTTTTCATGTGTTTAAAAATTGGAAAACCGTATATTCTCGACCGATTGTGAATAAAAAAGTTTTCCTAGTGCTTATGATAATCAGAATCGTCCAAACAAATCGAAATATTCTTCAGAACTCATATAATTCGACAAAAATAAGATAACTAGCTAAAATTTGATAGTTTCGTTGGTATTTTCGAGCCCATTGGGTACCAGAAACGATAGAAAATCCAAGAAAAGCTTGAAAAGTAACATTTCTGAAGTTTTTTTTAACGAATTTTTTTAATCTATAAATGCCAGAATATGGAAAATGTATCCAATCGTCTCCTCTTCGCAAAATAAACCGATTCTGCGTATCTCAAATGCACCATGACGATCAGAAACTTCAAAATAAGTCAAAATATATATTGTTTTTCGACTTTGGAAATTACAACACCACATGTGATTTTTACTGAAATATAGACTTTGAAGATTTTGCTAATAGTGAATAGCAGTATTTCAGACTTACAGAAAGTAGATGGATGAACCTACCGACGTTGAATATTGTTACGTTGAACGGGCGATTAAAATCGGCGTGGGTTAAACTCAACAATTTATTTCTAAGTAACTCAAATTTACACGACTGGTTACACAGCGATTATGTACAAAATAATTCTGACGCAACTTCACTGGGTTTTCTCGACACTCGTTGTCTGAACTACACTAACTGCTCCCGACAGTGGTTCCCATTTAAACAGCACGCGGTCCTTCTCGAAACGCCTACGTCACCGCTTCTAGAGTTCTCGGGAACACCAGATTTATGGAACTAAAGACTCCTTGTCTGGAGTCAAAAGAATCCTTTTTCTAGTATAAGCAAATATTCTGAGTGTCAATCATTGTAAAATTCTATTTTTGCAGCATAATTCATTACAAAAACCCCCAAAAATTGTTTACGACATGTTTATTGCGTATTAACAATAAATTATTTATTACACAGTACTTGAGTTCGTCAAATTAGTATCGTAATAGACGATCTATTTGACGGTAACCACTTTCTTTAGTTCTCACTTCCGCCAACACCCGAAATGACATCAACTTTATATTTTAACTGGAACACCGAGTATATTTTTAATAAATGAATCGTTTGCATTTTTTTCCAAAATTCGAAAAATTCTAATCAAATAGTTATTCAGTAAAATAAACGTAAAATTAATATTTCTTTATGAAAATCGCACACTTACATTAAATTTAAATAAAACAAATTTTTCGATCTACAAAAACCACTTTGTGGGGTATTCCCTATAAACTGTGGATTTAATCTTCTGAAAACCTCTCTGACGCCTTGTCTCTCCATTCACTAAAGTCAACATTATCTTTTATGAAACCCAAAGGAAATAATCAATGGGGTTCAAATTAGGAGAGCTTGGAGGCCATATTATTGGTCTCTTGAAACATTTCTGTTAAAAAATATCCACATTTCTCACGTTGTGAGGTGGTGCCCCATCCCATTGAAAATATAAATTTTGGACATGATTCAATGGTAAGTTATCTAAATACATTTACAACAGAATACTTAAATATTGCTCACCATTCAGGTTGATAAAAAGTATGGTCCTATTATGGTACCTATTGAAATTTTCCAAAACATCTACAATCTAACAATCTTTTTGTTACAAACGTTGAACTGATAGATCAAACACCAGATTTGAATGCAGTTTTCGACTTATTTTACTAAATAACTCTTAGGGCCGGTTGCATAAACGCAAATCAAATTTAATCTCTGATTAAGAACAATTGTAACTATGATAATAACAATCGTTACTATGGAGTTAATCAGAGATTAACTTTGATTTGCGTTTATGCAACCGGCCCTACGTTATTGATTTCAGAATATTGGTTATATTTGATTTTTTATAGTAACGAAGCAAGCTTTCCATTAAAAAAAAAAACAAGTATTCCATTTCAAAGAATGAAGTTGGTGTCATTTCTGGTCCCCAAATCGCACCTTATTCTAGAAAAAGACAGTCAGAAAGCATAAATTTTGGCATCAATGTTTGTAAAAACGTTAGATTTTTGACAGGGGCGTTCATTTGTGTATGATATTCTAAAGAATACACAAATGTCACCAGATTCCAACCAAAACTCATAACGAGCCAATTCCAAACAACAACGAATTTGTGTTTAGGCAACGAGAAAGAAGACAGAGGGAACATCAATATTAATATTCCTATAAACATAAACGGACAAAAACTACCTACTAAGGCGGTCAGAAGCCAATCGTGAGCCACAAACGACAGACTAATAGTTACAATTTTCGTGAGAAACGTATTATTGCAAACATGTGTTTTGAATTCCACATATACGTAAAAGTAAAGCCATTCTTCAACAATTGGATTCCAGTTTCGCAACCAAGCTTTGGGATTGCTATCGTTCCACCAGTCGCTATAAAAAAATCTGTCTTCAAACCCCGTAAGTTCGGCAAAGATATTTTGAAGACAGTGGAGATAAAAAGCAAATATAGATAACATGGTTAATGTTCCAACTCGAACGATATTTTGGGCAATGGCCACTACCAGTTCAGTTACGGTAAACTTTCGTAAACCGTAATCTTGGATGTGCGAATTCACCGTGTCTGCCACGTAGCTAAACATTAACATTATACAAACACTTTCGAACAAAAGAGCACCCACAAACTTCCAGTTAATCTTCTTTTTGGTTGGATACTCATCTTTGTAGATGAGAGTCGGGGCGAAAAGAAAATACAGAAAGTTAGAAAATTTTGGAAAAACTTGAATACAGTTGTCTTGTGCAATGACCTTAGCAACATTGTTTCGTACAAATGAATGCACTTTCATTAAAAGTCGTAGGTACCTAAAATTGATTTCCTCGTAAAAATTTTAACACATTGTCACAAACTTACGGTTTCCATTGCTAAAAATATTCCCAAAGGCAGTTTAAAAGCAGAGTTTTTAATAGCAATACCAGTTATTTTGAAGCTGTAGTAGTAATAGAGAATTAAGAATAGGGTCCAAAGCCGGTCCCAATAGACTTTGTATTCTAGAATGCAAAGTTTATTTCATCTCTGAAAAATATTTTCACTTACCTTTGCTGAAGTTTCTGAAATTAGCCCACACAGTAAAACAGAGGAAGGAGGCACATGTAGACGCAAAGCAGAACAACCAAATTTGCACAGCTTTATCAAAGTTGTAGAAATTTTTCAGTATTAAACCAAATCCAAAATCAACCCTGAAAATCCATTTTTTATTTAACTGCGATCAAATAAGAATAATAATCATGTTCAAAATATTTTGTTCCATTGTGGCTGAATTAATAATGATTTTATTCCTGTGTTTTGAAGAGATAACTAATTCAAATCAAACAAATTTCTATGTGACATTATTTCGATGTATAAATATAAACCATCGAAGTTAAGCACGTACACTGATAATAATACCGCTTTGGAATTTGCGCCCTCGCGGCGCACGAGCTTCAAGGCTTCATTTACACCACTGGTTTTTACCATGTAAAGGCTATCATTGATATCAGAAGATAAAAATTTTATATAATTTTTCAAAGAAACGTGGTTTATTGAGGACAGAACAAAAAAAAAACAGAAAAAGCACCTTAAATTTTTAAAAATTAGTTCTTACCTTTTGTTATGTGTGTACTGGGTCAGTCCTGTGGCGATAAAAAAATGGCATAAAATAAGCAAAACAATATGGTAGACGTTGGCATTTTCACTTTTTTGGAAAGTATCCGTCAATAATGAGTTTCTAGCTAAAAACTTTCTTCCTGCAGCTCTAGAATAAATACTTTAGGTTTGAAATAGTAATATTTTTTGAAAACTACGTTTTGTTGGTATTTTTCTTTTCAGGAGACATAATTACGAAGGATGGATAGATAATTGCTACTCTAAATGAATTGAACCAGTTCGAATTACACCTTTAGGGTATATCTGTTAGATTGCCAATAAAAAAATAATTGGCAAGCAAATATTTATTTATTGTGACCGGACGCCTGGGGGACTACGTTAAATAGTCTTAACACTAACTTATTAACTTGTAAACGTGACGGTGAATCAGTGGCGGGTGACAATCAGCGAATTTAATCTAATCTATTTCCATAAATAAAATAAACGAAAACTTAGTAAAACGGCTGATTAGTAAATGACGACAGGAGTGAACATTAGAATGCAACTAAGCAGCATTATGCCATTCTAAAATACACGAAGTGTAGCCGGTAACTGAACTGAATTCCCATCACTCACGAGCCGTACCGAATTTGACCTCCGTGCTCCGTGGCCTGTTTATTAGGTTTAGTTGCCTATAGCGAAGTCAAAGGAGCCATTTTTAATAAATTTGCATAGGAAAAGGCCGAAGCATTCCACGAAAAACAGAAACTTTCAACATTTTTCTAAACTAAAATAAAACAATAAAGTTTTTACGAATTTATATTTCTTAAAGTTCGTAAAACCCATGGGCAGCCATAATTTATAAATGCCACATAAATAAATTGACTTATGTCAAAATGTTTGGCAGAAATTGCATCATATCACTGTATACGAAGCAATCCCGCTGAAATTTTGAAAAAATGTTCTAGGCTTTACAAACATTTAAAAAATTGGTCGAAAGTTATTTTGACAGAACTTTCCTCGCTTCTGAAGTACAGTCCAACAAATACTGACTGCTTTTCTGAAAAATTATAAACTTTGATTTTGCGGAATAATATAGAAGGTACTAGGGCTTCACCTTCGTAAAAAAACGACAGTTGGAAGCCTCGAGAAGATTTAATATTCTTAAAAAAAGACACTTCCCCCCCCCCCCTCTCCCGAGAAGGTTTCGCCCTCTTTAAAAATTTGGTCTAAAAAGTTTAGTTTAGTACTTCCCTCGCTGTCGGAAACGCGACGACTGCATGCCTATTATGTTTTTTCGCATTACATTTTTGCAGCGGAGCATTTTAAAATAAATTGAGTATTAATTTTTTTAATTTTGTGATTATTTAGTATTGACATCTTTGCCATTTTTTTTTTGTGTGATTGCTATGATTGCTTATTAAAAAAAATAATTGACCCTTTTCCTGTAAGCAAAGTGAGTAGACATTATATAAATTCCAATGATACAGAGTGAGACAACATCGCGCAGGCGAAGTCAGATTTTTGGAGCGCCAAGTTTAAATTAACCAATGAGCAACAGATTACGCATGTGTAGCCGGTTGCATTCTGTCAAAGCGGTTTGTTGCCACAGGCCTTTGCTCTGCTGCCGGAGTGCCGGAAACTATTTCCAACGTGGTTTTGAAGATGCGTGCGCACGGAAAGTCACTATGGAAGTTTTACGATCTTACAGGAAAAGGGTCAATTAAATTGGACGAAGTCGTCTCTGGGGTGTATAATATGTTGCCTATGCAAAAATTGTCAGGCGTGAACAAATAAAATGAACACCCTGTATAGTACTTGTAATTTAAGACAAATAGTCATAACACTTATTAACCTGTAGACGTGATGGTGAAACACAAACTAAAGTAGCACATGTTTTCTAGGAACTGCAATAACCGGATGACAATGCCGACGATCCAGACTTTTTATTGCTCTGACTCCCGCTTATTGAATAAAACACTAGATTTTATTTGGTTTTTGGATGCTGTAATTCACATTTGCTTAATTATAACTTGTCTAGATGTAGGGGAGCATCCCCTAGCCTCCCCCTAGCTATGACCTTATGAAATATATAGAAACTTTGAAAGTACCAAATTGCCCAATGGACTCCATTACTGTACTACGTCCTTTGGTTATCCTCGATAAGAGAAACAACTTGAAAGTGCTTATGTTTATACACTGATCAGCAAAAAACCGGCCATCCTGAAAATTTCGCAAAACCACTTTAAAAATTATTAATTTAACTAATGATCTTTATTTTATTAAAGAACCACTGACATGATGTACAAATTAGCAAAAAAAAGAAGACAACTAAATGCAGAATTAAATTTAATTTAACAAAATATCAGAGACAGACCAAGTATGATATTTTCTTAATTAAAACAATAAAGGAGGGTGTTGTTGTAAACTGTATTTTTCATCATTTGATTATAAGTTTAGCAGTTAATAAACGTTCTCCCAAAACAATGCCGTTAACTCTTAGAGACGTCTCTCAAATTGTCGCTCTGTTTCTGTTATTTCGTTAAATTAAATTTAATTCTGCGTTTATTTGTCTTCTTTTTTTGCTAATTTATACATCATGTGTCAATAGTGAATAGTTCTTTCTGACTGACTATAGTCATTACTCTGTGTTCATTACCTGAGATTATTCCAAAATGATCTGAAGTTTTGATAAAAACTGTTTTTTGAGATACTTAAAGTTCAAACAAAGGGGAAGACAGCAAATGAAAACAACAAGGCAAGTCAATTAACGCACAAAGTGTGGGGAAATGCACATAAGCTAATCATTAAAAACGAAAAAATTATTGACGTCCCACAGAATCTGATATCGCGTTAAAAATAAAAATTCCAATACTAGTGTAATCGTTTCCACAAAACTGTGAAAGGCGGAACACAACGTCAACAAAGTCATGGTCTTCCTTGACTACAATATTTTATGATGATCCTGTATAATAATTAAATCCCATTCAAAATCGAGTTGCCTGGAATTTATACGTTGGAAATTGGAGACTTTCCAACCGGTTAAAAAATTAAATCCGCGAGCATTTGTTCATGTTTTTAACGAATTTCTAGAATCTACAAACACTAGAATGGGAAAAATGTATCTAATCGTCTCCTTTTCGCAAAATGAATCCATTCTGCCTATCGCAAGTGACGATCAGAAACGTCAAAACAAGCTAAAATATATTTCAGAGCTCATATAATTCGACGAAAATAACATTTCTACCATTATATTTTTTTTCGACATTGGAAATTACATCATGTGATTTTTACTCAAATAATGGGCTTTCAAAATTTTGCCAATAGTGAATAGCAATATTTCAGACTTACAGAAAATAGATGGGTGAAACTGCAGACGTTGAATATTGTTACGTTGAACGGGTGATTTAAATCGACGTGGGTTAAATTGAAGAATTTATTTCTCAATAACTCAACTTTATTGGGTTTTCTCGACACTCGTTGGACTCGACTTGTTAACTGAATTCAGCTCTCGTTGTCTCAACTACACTAACTGCTCCCGACAGTGGTTCCCATTTAAACAGCACGCGGTCCTTCTCGAAACGCCTACGTCACCGTTTCTAGACTTCTCGGGAGCACCAGATTTGTGGAACTAAGGACTCCTTGTCTGGAGTCAAAATAATCCTTTTTCTAGTATAAGCAAATATTCTGAGTATCAATCATTGTAAAATTTTATTTTTGAAGCATAATTCATTACAAAAACCCAAAAAATTATTTACGACAAGTTTATTGCGTATTAACAATAAAGTAATTATTATACAATACTTAAGTTTTTTTTATTTAATTTAAATTTTTACAAAATTTGTCTTTACAACCAAGAACTTTTTTATTTGATAGAACCTCTGTGACTTTTTTTATTTTTGTAATTAGGTCCTTTGGACAAATTAGTATCGTAATGGACGATCTATTTGACGGTAAACACTTTCTTTAGTTCTGACTTTCGGCAACACCCGAAATGACATCAACTTTATATTTTCAATGGAACACCGAGTATATTTTTAATAAATGAATCGTTTGCATTTTTTACCAAAAAAAAAAAATCAACAGCAACTAAATTTCGAAAAATACTAATCTAATAGTTATTCAGTAAAATAAATGTAAAATTAATATTTCTTTATGAAAATGGCACAGTTTCATTAAATTTAAATAAAACAAATTTTTCTATCTACAAAAACCACCTTGTGTGGGATTCGTTATAAACTGTGGATTTAATGTTCTGCAAACCTCTCTGACGCCTTGTTTCAAAAAGTAAACATCATCTTTTATGAAACCCTAAAGGAAATAATCAATGGGGTTCAAATTAGGAGATCTTGGAGGCCATATTTTTTGTCTCTTGAAACATTTCTGTGAAAAAATATCCACATTTCTCACGTTGTGAGGTGGTGCCCCATCCTATTGAAAATATAAGTTTTGGACATGATTCAATGGTAAGTTATCTAAATACATTTACAGCAGAATACTTAAATATTGCTCACCATTCAGGTTGATAAAAAGTATGGTCCTATTATGGTACCTATTGAAAATTTCCAAAACATCTACAATCTAACAATCTTTTTGTTACAAACGTTGAACTGACAGATCAAACACCAGATTTGAATGCAGCTTTCGACTTATTTTTCTAAATAACTCTTAATTATTGATTTCAGAATATTGGTTATATTTGATTTTTTATAGTAAAGAAGCAAGTTTCCATTAAAAAAAAAAACCAAATATTTCATTTCAAAGAATGAAGTTGGTGTCATTTCCGGTCTCCAAATCGCACCTTATTCTAGAGAAAGACAGTCAGAAAGCATAAATTTTGGCATCAATGTTTGTAAAAACGTTAGATTTTTGACAGGGGCGTTCATTTGTGTATGATATTCTAAAGAATACACAAATATCACCAGATTCCAACCAAAACTCATAACGAGCCAATTCCAAACAACAACGAATTTGTGTTTAGGCAACGAGAAACAAGACAGAGGGAACATCAATATTAATATTCCTATAAACATAAACGGACAAAAACTACCTACTAAGGCGGTCAGAAGCCAGTCGTGAACCACAAACGACAGACTAATAGTTACAATTTTCGTGAGAAACGTATTATTGCAAACATGTGTTTTGAATTCCATATATACATAAAAGTAAAGCCATTCTTCAACAATTGGATTCCACTTTCGCAACCACGCTTTGGGATTGCTATCGTTCCACCAGTCGCTATAAAAAAATCTGTCTTCAAATCCCGTAAGTTCAGCAAAGATATTTTGAAGACAGTGGAGATAAAAAGCAAATATGGATAACATGGTTAATGTTCCAACTCGAACGATGTTTTGGGCAATGGCCACTACCAGTTCAGTTACGGTAAACTTTCGCAAACCGTAATCTTGGATGTGCGAATTCACCGTGTCTGCCACGTAGCTGAACATTAACATTATACAACCACTTTCGAAGAGAAGAAAACCCAAAAACTTCCAGTTAATCTTCTTTTTGGTTGGATATGCATCTTTGTATATGAGAGTCGGAGCGAAAAGAAAGTACAGAAAATTGGAAAATTTTGGAAAAACTCGCTTGCAATTCTCTTGTGCAATAACCCTAGAAACATTGTTTCGTACAAATGAATGCACTTTCATTAAAAATCGCACCTAAAATTGGTTTCGTGGTATAAGTTTAACACATTCGCGCAAACTTACGGTTTCCATTGCTAAAAATATTCCCAGAGGCAGTTTAAAAGTAGAGTCTTTAATAGCCCTACCAGTTATTTTGAAGCTCCAGTAGTAATAGAGAATTAAGAGTAGTGTCCAAAGCCAGTCCCAATAGATTTTGTATTCTAGAATACAAAGTTTATTCACGTTTGAAAAATATTTTTACTTACCTCTGCTGAAGTTTCTGAAATTAGCCCACACAGTAAAACAGAGAAAGGCGGCACATGTGGACATAAAACAGTACAACCAAATTTGCACGGCCTTATCGAAGTTGTAGAAATTTTTCAGTATTAAACCAAATCCAAAATCGACCCTGAAAACCGTTTTTTGGTCAAAATAGATGAAAAAACGAGGTTCAGCTAAACTTTGTGCACGGCAGTAGCTGAAGGCGGAAGATCATTTTCTAAGCTGAAGTTAATAAAAAATTGACCCAAGATAGATTAACAAAGCTGGCCATTACAAGTATTGAAAAAGAAAATTGATTCTGATATATATAAAATAGCACAGGTTAATTTTAAAGTTTAGTCATTTTGACTTTTATGAACTAAGTTTGTGTGATATTTTTAAAGAATAATTTATAAATTTGTGTTAAGTTTAAAATATTTTATTGTATTTTTACTTCCTGAGGGTAAGCAAAGGAACTATTTGCTGTTTTAAGTTTCATGTTGTGAAAAGAAATTCACACATATTAAAACAAAAAGACAAAATGTAAGCCCGCCCACCCGCCCTATCTCAATTGTGATAATTTTTTTATTCGCCGTGAACCAAGGGGGCCGAGCTTAACTGCAAAATACTTACTTCTTTACAAAAAATTAAAATCAATTCTTTGAGTATCGTGTTGTGCACAGAATACCATACATTAAGAAAAAAGGCAAAATATACCCACCCCATCCCGATTGTGCACCTTTTCTTATTCTTAGGAACCTAAAATATGTTTAAAATGGTAATTTCCCGTAGAAAAATGAGGATTTTACAATTAAGCTCCGCCCCTCGGCTTACGACGAATAAAAAAAAAATCACCAGAATCGAGGTAGGGTGGGTAGGCGGGGCTTACATTTTGCCTTTCTCTTTCTTAATATACATAGCCATCTTTTCACAACGAGAAATTGCAAAATCGATATTTCCTTATACAAATTTTCCATTTTAAATGTTTTAAGTTTCATGTTGTGAAAAGAAGTCTACACATATTAAAACGAACTGACTTTGGCAAATGACATATCCTCTAAGAAAAGAGAGGGTGGGTGGGCGGGGCTAGTAGCCTGGTAAGATAAGATTGATTTTGGCAAATAAGATACGCTCTAAGGAAAGATAGGGTGGGTGGGTGGGTCTAGTAGCCTGGTAAGATAAGACTGACTTTGGCAAATGAGATACCCTCTAAGAAAAGGGAGGGTGGGTGGTGGACGGGGCTAGTACCTGCTAAGATAAGATTGATTTTGGCAAATGAGGTATGACTTAAATGACGTATCCTAAGAAATTTAATTAAATTATTATAAAAAAAGACACTAGAGGCTACAAAGCACCTCCAAATTCTTTCCAAACAGGAATACCTAGAAACTCAAGATTTTTTAGAGGATATATCATTTGGCAAAATCAATCCGATCTTATCAAGTAATAGCCTCTCTCACCCACCCGTTATTTTCTTACAGGCTGAGTCATTTGGCAAAATCACTCTTATCTTACCAAGTACTATCCCCGCCCACCCGCCCTTTATTTTTTTAGAAGGTGTGTTATTTGGCAATATGAACCTTATCTTGGCAAATACTAGCCCTTGGCAAATAGTAAGCGAGTTCGTCGACCGACTCTCTACTTTTACGTTTTCTCGACCTTTCATGACCCCCAGAGTACGAAGAAATACGTCTCCCGTTTCCGTTTGTTTGTCTGTCCGTCTGTCTGTCTGCCGTCCCGAATTTTTATGAGACAGAATCAGATAATCTCCGAAAGTATTGGACCGATGTTGTCAAACTTTGTATAGTGAACCAAGAGCTATAAGGTTATATGGCCATCATAAAAGTAGTTGACCGCAAATAAATACCCTCTTTGTGTGGTTCGCACTAAGCTTACCGGTTGGCAATAAATCATCTTCCAAACATTTCTTGCTCATATTTAACAGGGCCGGCTTTCAAAGCGAGTGGTTATTTCGGAACCCTCAGCGGCTGCAGGTAGTAAAAAAATAGTGGAGTGGTGGATTTTCATATTTAGTGAAAGCCGCCCCTGAACGAAACCACAAGAGCCGCTCGAGCTGCAGTAGACGCGTTATTTACAACCCTAAAACCTTTTCTATTGTAAACAACTTAATTTCAACACAATGGGATGATTTTATGATGGCCATATAACCTTATAGCTCTTGGTTCACTATATTTATATTAGGAATATCATGCAGATGGTAAAACGCTAACCAAAATTTGCCCAATCTCCCTATCAATGTCATGCCATCTCAAAATTTTTCATAGTTCAAATCTCTGAAACGGTACACCTTTGTGTTATTTTTTGTATTACACCGCATCTTACTCTATTTTTTGTTCTCTTTCTTATAATATGTCGGTGTGTCTTTCCAAAAAGTAAAAAACCTCAATAACTATAAACTTTGAACATAGAAAATACGTAACAAAAAAGAAAGAGAACAAAAAAAAGAAAAAAAGACTAGTAAAATACAGGGTTTTGTGTATCAGTCAAGCTTGAATACACAATTTTTAAAAATTAATTCATACCTTTTGCTATGTGTGTACTGGTTCAGTCCTGTGGCGATAAAAAAATGGGACAAAATAAGCAAAACAATATGGTAGACGTTGGCATTTTCACTTTTTTGGAAAATATCCGTCAATAAAGAGTTTCTAGCCACGAACTTTCTTCCTGCAGCTCTAAAATAAATATTTTAGGTTTGAAATAGTATATTTTTTGAAATTACGTTCTGTATAAGTTTTTCTTTTCGGAAGACATAATTACGGATGATGGAAAGATAATTGACCACTCTGAATGAACTGAACCAGTTCGAATAGTATCTTTAGCGTCTATCTGTTGGATTGCGTATGAAAAAAAATCTCATGGAAATATTTAGTTATTAGGCTTAATTACCATTCAAGACAAAAAAACGGATCTTAATAAATTTGCATAGGAAAAAGCCACAAAATGCCTACTTGAGACCCAGTTCAACATTTGATGATAACAACCAGGACACACATGTCATTACGATACAAAAAATGGGTTGAAGGTTATTTCGACAGAATTTCCTTCACCCTATAATAAATATCTACAAGATTTCAAAGCATTCGGTTTTGTAGATTCAAAATTAGATTTTTGCAAAAAGTTATTTTTGCAAGCAACTCATTTTCATGTTTTAAAAGTTGTGTATAACAGATTTCAATTTATTTCTCTTCATATTGCGTACATCAAACTAATATCGTAACTTTAAAAAGTTTGTTCAAATATTTACATAACTGAATTTTTTGAAAAGTCTGTAAAAACCTTAACCTTGGTTATAGAGAAGCCAGGTAGTATTACATAGTTCATGATGACTTTACAAAAAATCTTACGCACGTTACGCAAATTCCTCGCTTTTGGAATGCAGTCTGGAATTATTTTGAATAATAAATGTTGATAGCTACTTGTTTTTAAATTGACTGCCTACAAAAAAAAAACAAGTTTGACAATTAATTGGTCTGATCTGATTTATTGGTGTATATCGGATGTTTAACATTATGTTTACCTTACAGATAAATAATATCTTACTAATTAGTATAGATGCTGTGGAAGCCAAGGTTAATAATAAGTTGACAGGCAGATGTATTATGTATTAAAGTGCCTATATACACATTACTAGTACATATTTCATACAGACTCTTTGAAAGAAAACTCTTATCATTTATCTATTAGAAGAAATACTAAAGGTGTCTTAAGAATTAATAACACTATTGATCCACTCTTCATGATAAGCAAGTCTTGTATACACAATCGGTAGCGTAGCATCACACCCAAAAATTGCATAAGACAACATAGCCGCAACCTTATCTCCACAAAGCAGAGGCCCCGCATCGGCATTGCAAGGCACACTCACACCATCAGCTGAAAAAGTACAAATTTCATCACCCCCCAAATGAATCGGGTACGGTACTGTATCTGCCAAATCTCTACAATCATCATCAGTTATTGTATCAAGTTGGGTGTAGTAAAGTTCGTTGGCGAAGTAGTACTCGTCCAGCTGTCCCCAACCCATAATAGTACACTGTTCGTTAGGCTCAACTTCACCAATCTCGACAGTCTTGACAAGTTCGCTCAAAGCGAAACCCTCCTCTACATTGAGTAAGGCGACGTCGTTAAGATAAACCAAGCCGGTATTGGTGTAGTTTGGATGGAAAACCGCAGAAGATACGGTGTAGTTGACACCGCCATTGTCGACGACGTTAGTACCGGCTAGCAAGCAGTAGTTTTCGGGCTCGAAGTCACTGTTGGGGGATTCTTGGACAATAGTTTTTAAAAAGGTGTTTAATACTCACGCTATACAGTGAGCTGGAATTACAGCCCAGTACTTGTCAAGAATGGCAGCACTGCACCAAACATATGGAAGCGAAGGTCGTGAATTTCTGTGGTGGTTATAATAATAATGATAATGGAAATTGGAATTAGTTGCTACTTATTATTTACGCTTTTTCGGTCGATTCTATGTTGACGAAAAGTCCAGTAAGAAACGGAAATTGTCCAGGTTCAGCTTTTTGTCCATCAAGTATTCTGACATTATGATTTGGGGATGTAATTGCTAAATTATATTTTTGATAAATACTAATTTAACAAATTATTCTAAACTTACCTGACTCTACTAGTAGAAGTAGAAAGGTTAGAGTTAATTTAAGAATCAACATTCTGTTCGCTACGCTAACCAACAAGTGGCACTTATGTTTCCAAAATTAAAGTCTTATCTATCTTTCAAGTAGTTCGAGATAAATAAACCGTCCAGTTGAGTTATTTTTCTCAAATGAAGTACATATTTTTGTGTAAAATTAAACCAGGTTACGATTAGTCAACCTTTATTGTCTACCATCTCTGTACATTCTTCATAAAATACAGCAATTTTTACATATATGCTATAACTAAATCTAACTCTAAACAAATATAAGTAGCACTATAGACATGTCGACATAATGCTTGCCAAATCAGACTTTCTGGTCCAGTCTTTGAAAGGAATTCGTAAAAGATTGAATCATCATAAAGCATATACCCTTAAGAGTGCACGATTGGACTACATCTAACAAATTGACAACATTTAGAAATTGTCATGGTCGATATAAGATATATTCATCCTATTCAGAAGATTTTCGGCCGCGGTCTTGATTTTTTCATCTTGAGCGGCTATCAATAAAACAGCACCTTGCTTCAAAACTGTGGCAAGAGGAGATAATTTTTCCGACGACAGACTACTCAGCAACTCCAAACAAGCTTCCATAGTTTCAATTCGAGTAGTCTTGTACGCCTCAGAGTCCTACAAACAACAGTAACTATACAGTCATCAAAAACAATATTTTTCTACTTACTTTGAAGATACTGATGGCTCTTTGTTGTTGTATTTCAGGTGGAATCGGTTGAGGTGGTGGAACAACATTAGACACCATAAACGGATTTATTCTCGGACTAGGCGTCACTGTTTTCTTCCCGTCAAGCCCATCCCCACAACTCGCCACTATATTGTCGCTCGATATAGTCGACTTCCTCATTTGCAAAAGCGTGTTTGTGTCGTACTTTATTGCATTAAGTTCGATTTTGTACTTATCGTAAGCTTGCTTCGTGTATTTAGCTGCCATTTCGTTAGTTTCGTCGTCGGTAGAGGACGGTTCGTTTTTGTTCTTTTTTAGAACAGAGTCGTCTAAGCTTTGACTTTGTTTCAGCTTGTTTTCGTTTTTGGTGGTTTCGTAAATTGTGTCGTCGTCGGTTTTTATGTTAGGTAGTACTTCTTTTTCCAAGTAGCCGTCGGAATCGGTACTGGAACTCAAAGTGTCTTCTTCTTGCTTGAAATCCGACAGGCTAAACGGTTGCGGTTTTCCGGATGATTCGCTCACAGGTATTTCGTTAAGATTGTCATTGGAGCTCTTCAGTTCGTCATCGCTGTCTTGGTTCACGCTCTCTGGTATATTTATGGTCAAGTTTATGTACGACTCGCATAAATATTCCCACTTGTTTTGTAGCTTCTTCAAGAATTGTTCGACGTAGTCTAAATCTGTGGTACATTTGGCTTTAACGTCTTTTGCTAGTAAGTCTTTCAGATCTTTGGGTTTGATTCTGTATTTCTCGATACCGTCTAGGCAGAGCTCAATCAAAACGATAATCTGGACTACTTCAGATGTATTAGCTTGTGTGTATAAATTAGCTGCTTTATTTAAATTCCCTACTTTTTGAGTCAGAAACTTCAACCCTGGTCTAACATCAAACTGCTTAGCCCTCACATTACTAACTTCCAAACACTTCAGTAAGATATCCACGTGTTTAGCGTTCACGTGTGTCAAAATCCCTCTCAAACTACACGAACTGATTTGCAGTATGTTTAAAATGGGTGTAATATGATTCAAGTTTTGCAAAAGCGCACTCGAAATAGTTTGAATAAGCATCTGGTGCGCCAGAATCCCCACTACCATGTTCCTGAACGGAACCCTCACAGTGTACAAATCTGGGTTCAAAATAGACGACATATCCAACGGGTACAAAAGGAAGACGTAACTGCGATCATCAATCACAATATTAACATCACATTCGCATAACTTCCCTGTACATTTTTGACAGTTGCGTTGGCACTGCATCAAGAAAACTTGCTGTGCAAGCTCATAGAGTCTCTCGTTTTCGGAAACTGTGCTATCTTTGCGAGCTGCTACTTTGACAGTGGCCAGGTCACCGTAGAAGCTGTCGGAGTTTTCTTTAAAGGCGAGCGTCAGTTGGTGTAAAGGATTCAGACTTATGGTGCAAGCTCGATGAAGGGCCACTACTAAAATCTCCCACTGTGGAGGTGTAAGCACTTTACCAGCACTCAAAATGACGTGGCGGATGCAAGAAGTGCCCAGACGAGCAATGTTTTCGCTGGGTTGGGTAATGCATTCTACTAGAATTAGTAGAAGTTGCTTGAGAGCTAGCGTGGCTGCAGGGTTTTCAGGAAGATGGTCCACTTTTCTTTCGAAACCTTGCAGATGGTGTAAGTAATCCACTACCAATTCACTTGCTAAGCCACAACAGTGTTTGAAGTTCTGCCAGATTTCGCCTGGTTTTTGGATTTTGGAATTTTGGCGCATCCAGTTTTGGACCATGGGGAGAAGCAAGTGGTTGATGCAGTAGAGACCGAAGTTAACTCCTGGGTTGTCGATTAAGTCTCGTAGTAGCTTGAAGAGGGTTTCGACTACGTAGGGTTGGTTCTTTTGGGCTGCCATGATCGAAGCTGAGGAGAGACCTTCAAGTAAGATGTACCAAATTTTCAGGACGTTACTTTGACGATCCATTTTTGCTAAAGTGATTCCAGTAGATTCGCACTGCTCTAGGTCGAATCTAGTAGACAGAACGCTGTAACTAATAGGGTCTACTGCATCTTGATGGAAATTAACTATTTCGATGTTCTGGATGACAGGATCAACCAGTTGAGGATCGGTGTCAATACTCATTCGGTGCGTCATGTTAAAATTGGGGCATTTGGGCATGTTGAACATCATAGACAATATTGCAGCACAATTCTGAAGAAGCTTCAACGACTCTATACACAAATCCACCGGCCCGATGATCAACTTAGACGGGAAATCTCCCTCTTTGTCCAAAAACGTGATATTCTTCTTGTCTTGTGGTTTAACAACCACCGCAGTTTCACTCTCATCGAAATTCGCGTTTTTAATATGCGACAAAAGACAAAGAATGTAATCCAAGGCGGCATTCGCAAACACCAGCGTGTTGTCCGTCGAGAGGAAAATCCTGAAGACGTCCAAAATGGCACCGGCGTTGTTTTTGGCATTAGCCACTCGCATCGTTCCAAAGAGCGGCCGCCATCCCGAGCAGATCTCAGTCCTGTTGGCTTCCACAAACTCACATAAACAAGACACTATCTGGTCTTGCACATCCAGGTCACACAGCTCCAAACAAAGGAGATTTTCGAAGGGTTTGATCAACGCTTCATTGAAATGGAAATGCGGAAGTTCGGCTTGCTCGTTCAGAAGTGCGGTCACTGCATCGTGAATGCACTGCACGGCCTTCTTGGAGATGGTGCGGTCTTTGTGGCACGCTGCTTGCATGAAGTGGGGGCCCACGATGGACCAGACTTTCATGGTGTGGATGAGGGGGCGGCCCGATCGTATGCATTTAAGGGTGACTTCGCCGATGCGGTGGAGGAGAAGCGTCGCTGGGGGTTTTTGTTGAGCTTCGAGTTCTTTCTTCCACCATTTTTTTTGTTGGCGAGGGGTGTCCTCGTAGCGGGTGAAGAGCTACAAAGTAGTGAAAGATCGGGTCACAATCTTGTTGTAAACACAACATACCTGAGTGTGTGACGCTTTACAAAGTTCGGTGAGAAAACTACCGAGTCCGGGTAGCGACAACCTTAAGGCCGCTGAGTGGAAAAGCTCGTCGGCTTTCTGTGACAACACGCAACAGACTTTAGCGGCGTGAACTCCGCGTAGGATTCCTTGACTTTGGGCATTGTGTGCGCCGCTTCGTTCTACAATCTCGGCGATAGAAGCGTCGTTTGGGGAGGAATTCCCGTTCGAAGAGTAGGATGCATTGTGGAGGAAACTATACACATCCACACTGCAATCCAAACGTCCTATTAACAGAAATCAAATTAATGTTGTGCTCATTTACCAAGTTTCTTCGTCGTTACTGATATTGAAAGCCATGTTTAAGCGTTCATTACTGTTAGTGTAAGTGCTAGATGTGACAGTGTTGTTTTGGGTGTTTTGGGCCACCATTAGAAGTTGGGTTGAGCCGGTTTTGCTGAAGAGGGCGTGTTCGAGGTTGGCTACGGCCACGCAAGCACTGAAGACGTGAAGCCAGCAAGCCGCGCTGTGGGAACCCAGTGCCAAACCCTTTGAGAGAAGAACATCCAAAGATAAGGCATGAGATGCCGGAAGCTTGGCACCTTGGTTTTTACACGAAGAAGCTGATAGCAGAGATAAAATGCTGCAGCTGCGTGACTGGAGCTTCAAGATGTTGCTCAAACTAGCGGCCTATAATTTCACTTTTAGAAAAAACTCGTTTCATAGTTAATTTATTGCCTTATGAAGACCTTCCAGGCAAGCGGTGATAATGTCATCTCGCACTCTTTGACGGTGCTTCTGTCTAGCTCTACGTGCTACTAATCGACTCAAAGCCGAAGTTCCGGTGAAATTAGTCTTTTCACCCAACGGAGTCCCTAACACCGAGACCACAGAAGCCCAACAACACGTCAGAACTCGCCTTGACAACTTAATACCGGCGTCTACTTCCGGGCTGCTATCCGGCGTTCCGTGAACCTTTTGAAGCTTTTGCCAGTCTGACAGAAGCTGAGAGGGACACAAGCCTCCAACATCTACAAACACAATTTTAGAACAAATTACAAATACCTAAATTTCCAACCTGTTAATAAATTCACAATTGCCGGTTGTTGTAAACTCTTAGAATCATAGCCTGCTGATAAAAGCAACGATTTAGCGAGAACATTCTGGTAAAGTTCGCACAACCAAGTTGCCGATACGTAAACTAGAACCCCGCTACCGTGAATTTCCTCAACAAACTGAGCTTCTGTTATTGGGACACTTGAATCTTTATTATTCACGTCGTAGTGGCCAGACTGTATGAGTTTCAAATCAAGCAGAAGAGCAGAATAAGTTGCCAAGTATACACCATCAGCATTCATGATAGTGGAAATTTCATAACTTTGGGCGGAATTATGTTGGCAACATTTTGAAGCAAATTCTTGGAGAACTTCATCAACCTAAACTTCGGAATTGTACTCGGAATGAATAATGTATCAAGTTCGTACCTGGATCGATGATCTTAAAGAGAGGAGATTTGGTAGAAGGATGTTTTGGAGGGTTTTAACAAAGTGTCTGGCGTTATGTCGTTCCATGTCGGTATTGCATTCTTCCAAGCCACTTCGACCCTTCAAATTGATTATAAATTTAAAGATATAAGAAAGTAGGGTAGAGCGTTACCAGATTAAGCGATTTTGGAAGTTTGTGCAGCTTCTGCAGTTGTTGATTGGTTAAGAAACTATCGTCGTCCATAATACTGTCTTCTGATTGGCTGCCGTATTCTTCTGGTCCCTCGGTAGCTCCTGAACAATCAGATTCGGACCCACCTTCGATGTCCGGAATGTTCCCTTCGATGCCACTACTGTCTGAGTCACTCTGACATTTTAAATTAGCAACCACATCTCTATATGGTTTAGGTAGTCTAGCTAACGACTGGTACGTCAAAGGCCCAGTATAATCCGCTTGTTCTAAAGTTATATAGCGAGAATTTGCAATCTCGGCTCCTTCTTGATTAAGACCTTCGCCACGACATAAAGCTTCCAAGGATCCTAAAAGTGCCCCGACACATTCCACACTCGCCAAAAGAACATTTGTGTCGTTACATTGCGATGATTCCTCGATGGAGTCCATGATTCTAAAAAAAAATCTTTAGTGGTTTATCAAGACTGTCTAAAAATTTACAATCGGATGATAGCCATGTCGTCTCCAGCATGACGATGTATCGCTCCACTTAATAATAGCAAGTCTGCGAGTCTACCAGGAGATCTTAGAAGCTCTCGAGCCGCCCTGAGAGGTTCAAGCCTTTTTATGGGACTCGGCAGCAGTAACATTCGATGAAAAAGGGCTTCAAGAACTGGGCGCAGAGCACGCTCTCGACCAACTAATCGTACAACTTGGATACCAATACTGTTAAGTAGATTAAATTTATCTAAATTCGAACAGTGATGTATTTACTTGCCTGTAGACGATTTTTGACTGAGTTGTGGTTAAACATTGTCCCGATGGATCTCCTGGAGCTCCTAGCAGAGACAATAGTGCCGGACAGAACCTCTGCCAAAGAAAAGTCGTGAAGTGAATATTAGAATGAACAGTATGAGGCAAAGTGTTCACTAAAGTCAGAAGACACTCTAACAGAAAAACAGTGAGGTCGTTCGATTTCGGTTGCCTGTAAGTACTCATTTCAAAAAAAAAAAAATACAAAGACCACAATTTACGTTTTAGCTTCTTCTAATCTGCTACAAAGATATTGCATAACCGGGATAGCTTCGTTAAAGCAAGCCACTGCTGAGGTTTTCGTGTAGACCATCTCAGCGCTGCTCCCTGAATTTTTGTGCTTTTGCTGCTGCTGCAGAATTTCTTGGCATTCTTCGTCTGAAACGATTTTTTTATTTTAGACGTAGCGGCCGCCGGTGTCCGAAAATACAAATTTTTACAAAAATTGCATCATACCCAAAAATGTGCAGAACGCTGTCAAAGTTTGGCTCGCCGCCGCTTGTGCCGCCGCCCTAACTGGCTGTGTTCCATTTTCGTAAGCCTCGCCACATCTACTAATCAGTAGCATGACAAGTCGTCCATTCAAAGCCCAGCTTGCAGAACAAGCCAAATTAAGGACCACGCGTAATAGTTGCACTTGGGTGTCTTCGCACTGAGAGAGCATCGACGACGTGGCCAAAAGTAGCTGTGCAGGGAGCCAAAGTGAATCATCTTCGGGCTCAGTTCCCGACTGAAAGCGCTCATCTCGGACGATTTTCTGGAAAATAAACGAAAAACGACGGAATTAAAAAAAAAGTTTCGTCGCATTTTTTTTATTGTTTAAAATTTGAGTATTTTTTCAAAAATTAATTGAACTGAAAAGTTTTCGCGTTTGACGTTACATTTAACAAATTAATAACTTTGATAAATTTGGCTAAGTTAGTATTATGTTTTCTTAAGAAAATAGTTAAAATTCTACAATTTTATTGCGACTACGGAAATTTCCAAAAAAAAAAGGCCAAACGTTGAGTAGAGAAACCCTACAAGCAAAATAAAGCAGTTTTAACATGCGTATTAGACACTATTAATACACTGCCCTGTATCCAAAAGCAGAATGAAGTTGTTTTAACTTATTTTTGGCAGTTGGTGATCTAAAGATGTAACCATTATGATGAAAAGAAGACGGCAGTGGTGCCAACATCAGTCATGTGATAACATGATGTACCTAGTAGGTTTGTGTTGTTGCAAATTCAACGCTCATATTTTTCAAAAATCTTATAACTTTTCAATGTCACGTTTTGAATCAAATTAAAAAATTCCAATTTCGTATTGTAATACGTCCATCCGGCGAATGGTTAATTTCAAGTTTTCTAAACGTTTCATAACCCCTAGAATACGACAAAGAGGTCCTCCGTTTCCGCCTGTTCGTCTGTCTGCCCTCTAACTGTATTCCACTTATCTTTGTCAATAACTGTTATTATTGATTTGTTCTAAGTATGCTACTGTAATTACGGTTTGTGAAATAAGTTAACCCTTAATAATTTTGTTTTAAATACCGCTGTTCTTGCAAACACCGTGTTTTTTGTTATATTTTTACTTACAGCAACGGCCAACAAAACGATTATAGTAAGTTCATCCCGAAAACTATTTAATTTTATATTTTTTGGCGTTTCGCGTGTGCTGGATGACAAATATGTTTTCGTTTTTGTCTTTTCGTTGGCGATATTATTAGACACGTGATATACTTATGTGAAACTATTTAAACGATTGCGTTAAAATTTAAACAAACTTCAAGATGATTTGATAGTTCGTAACCGATAATGTCATACCGACACATTATTAGTTATTACATAAATTTAGCAGCAAACATATGGATCTCAATATCTTCACTAATAACACGTAGTGACGTAAAAATTTTACAAAATAAACATTTTGAAATATTTCACGAAATGTTTCATTATGGGTGGCGAATATTTTTATCACAGATTTAAATTTGAGGTGCGGGTAGGAGTTTAGAATGAATGCGATTTATATTTACAGTTGTAATGATTCATGTTAAAAAAGAAACAAACAAACATAAAATGAATAACTTATTATTTTAACAATGCGATATATTAAAAGAAAACTCAAAATATGTTAAACTAGTAAGTTAATCAAGCCCTTTTTTAAAATTTCGAAAAATTTACATATCGAAATAAATCAAAATACAATGTTCTGTTTCTTCTTCACTTGTTATATGAGTTGTAAGCTCTTTAAACTCTGGAGAGATTTTTCACATCCTATGTAGATCCTTTTCCAGATATCTGTCCGTATTGCCGACAGAATTATCAGAACACAGACGAAAGGCGAAACCTACATGATTCCAAAACACGCACCAATCGTCCCTTGGCAATCTTTACCGACCACCTTTTCAGAGAGGAGTTGTCCCGAAAAATAACTAACTTTCACAAAAGCAATGAACATTTTACCAGTGATTATGTAACTAGAGAACTACATTTTAAAACCCCAAAACGTAGATATCAATAACAGACATAATTATAAAAAATCTGAGTGTCATCGTATTCTAATAGAGAGAAATTTTATGTTCTTGGATGAAACTTGACTTTACCAAATTAGCAGTTCTGTCAAAATATGAGTCCATTTAACTGATTTAAGGAGACAACGAGCTAAAGTAACATCTGAGAGAAAGCGACAATGGACAGTAAGATTAATGACAGACTACCAGAAAACAATGTCTGGTTACCTAAGAAGAACGTTATTATAATGGATAATGCTCCATAAACTTTGTGAAAGCAGAAAAATCACCGACTAGCAGTAGTAAAAATACATCTTACAATCTTTCTTCGCCAAAATAAATATTTTGTTTGTTGATGAAGCTACAAATAGAGAATTATGGTCCGTAGTCATGATAATTCCAAATCATTCAAATAAAAAATAGATGAACTGTTGTATGCTAATGGTTACCTACGGTGTTTTGCGACTTCCTCCCTACCACTGGCAATATAACTCGATAGAATTATTGTGGAGAGATTATAAAATATATTGCAATAAAAGTATAAAGTCACTGTCAGGGAAAGAAACTACGTCAGCATTATAGACCAAATCTTTCAACAATTGTGACAGTGGTATGTGGGGAAATGGTAACAAACATTGCAAAGAACTGATTAGTCAAACCTCTTTTCATAACAAATTTGGAAGAATCTGACTCTGGTTCAAATTATTATTTATTTGCAATTAATTCTAATAATAATAAGTCATTAACTTGAGGTCTGACTCTTGAACACTTGAGTGTGCAAAATATGTACCAGTACATCCATATCTATATTCTATCAGTGTGAGAAAATCCTTCAGAATAGAACTAACTATATACTTTGATAGATATTGCAATTTTCTAACTAAAAACCGTTCTCAATCAACCGAAAGCTATTACACATTGCTAAAGTTTAAGTAAAATCAACAGGTGGTGTTTTATTAAAGATGGTAAAGAATATTTCAAGTTAAACAAAATATGATGATCGAAAAAAAATCTTCTAGTAGACTATGAAATTTTTTTTGAAATCGTGATGTTGGCATTGTAGCTACTAGTTAATAGTTTATTTGACAATTATTTGAGCGTAACTATCAAACTGAACAAGAAACGCGCTAGTGTTGTCAACATCATTATTTTAAAAATAATTGTTATGACCCACTAGATGATATTTTTTTAAATTCCTGTCCTGTCCTAAAGTGTTATAGCAGAATACAACAGTCGTGACTGATCTGATTGATTGATTTTTACCTCCTTTTAAATAATTTATATATTATACTTAAAATAGTAATTTCCAATCTTGGCATTATTTATGATTATACTAAAGCAACAAAAGTTATTCATTATAGGAGTCTTGGTTATACTTTGAAGTAATGTATTCAAATTATTAATAGACAATTTAACGTGAAAAAAACGGTTCTTGGACTGGATATGCAAGTTTTATAAGACTAAGGGCCCGTTTATACAGCATTTTAACTGAAATAGAGTTAATCACGCATTTAACGAGGCGTTTAGTGACGTCTGATTGACGTAGAGTCAGTCACGCGATACTTCAACGCGTGTTAAAAATGTAATCGCGATCAAATATTTAATTGAACTTGTGTAAACCGGCTCTAATATATATTTCTTCAAGAGAATATTAGCGAGATTTCAGAAACGCCACAAGAAGAAAAAATCCACGAAAAGTGCTGCCATAACAGCAGGTTTTCATTTAATTTTTGCCGGAGAATTAAGCCACAGATGATCTAAAAACGACCTTTGCAACCTTTTTAGAGAAAATCAAAATTTGAATTTATTGTTACAATCTGGTTCTTTTTTTTTGGATGGAGCAGGCACAATTGATATTATTACTCTCACGAAAACCCCCATTTAATCAGAAAAGGGCTTTTTCGAACAATCTACCCTTGGAGTGTTTGGTGGCTCTTCTGACGTCAAATAGTTGTAGAAAAAAATGAGTAGTGTGAATTAAAACCCGTAACTTTTGGTGTTCTCCAAAGCACAACCCTTGAGCCAAGTTTCTTTATTATTTTCATGACTGAGTTCCCAAAAATAGCTTGTCAAACAACATACTTTGAGTCATTTTCAGCTCTTCTTTAAAAGAAATATAGAGTGCATCTTTTTTAAAAGTCGCCATAGGGATTTCCATGTTAAATTTTTGACCCCATGTTAACTTTTGCTAGGGTGAAAACCCAGAAATGATTTTTTCGGTAAAAATAGCCTTAGGGTTTTACTTTAATTTCCACTACCTCTTTTGCAGTAAATTATTAATTTGTGCTTTAAAAAATTAAAATTATTTTGATTAAACAATTTTGGCACATTATAGCAGGTTTTGACCGGTTTTGACTTATCACTTTAACTTGTCATTTTTGACAATATAATTTTAATTTATCCATTAAATACCTATTACTGCAGTTTTTAAAAAAGAAACAGAATGATGAAATTCAAACATAAATGAAGGAAATAAAAGAAAATTTCACTGAAATTGCGTTTTTATTTTTTGAGAAAACCTACATAAATCTGTCATAAAATTTATAAATTGGACTCCTACCGGGTATAGGACGCTTTTGGTATGCTGCAGCAAAATTTTGCGCAATTTCTTTGTTGTCGATAAGCCTTTAATGTATCCATCAATGAGGATTTCCACTTTTTGTTTTTCGGTCACTAAAAACCAGTAATCGAACGAGTAATCAAATTTTAGATACGTCAGGGAAATGTCTGTTTCTACATGGTTGCCTACAATATTACCGACAAAAAGACCCAAATATTTTAATTTTTTTAAAGAAATATCTTTTAATTTAAAGTGTGACCTTTACTAAAATCGACAAAAGATGACCCAAATTACATCCAGTAAAAATTTCAACTTTGAATCTTTCCTCAAACATAAGTTAACACGGGGTATAAAATTTAACATGGAAATCCCTATGGCCACTTTTAAAAAAGATGCACTGTATAATTCGTGGATTTCTAAAAGAAATTAGTTTCACAACATTATTTAATAAAGCACTGTTTAAGCTACATTAAAAAAAAATAAACAAAATTTCTTTTTTAAATAATATTTTTAAAGCAAAAATACTAAAATTGGCCCATTCTGCCCCCCTTTCCCATACTGAAATGTCAAAGTTACTTTTTTTCACTAGCAGCCAAGAAACATGCAAATGTCGACTTATTTAGAGGTAGCAAAGTTCAACTTTTGCGACCAAGGTTCAAAAAGAAGATTGAGGTTATGTACGAAATACTTGATGTGATTATTTCTTAAAAAATGAATAAATGTGTGCTACTAACATTACTTGAGTATACGCATGGTAGTTGGTAGATGGTGGAAGATAAAATGATTAATTCAGCGACAAGTGTAAACGGTTTTCTTTGTGTGGAAGATTTAGATTAAGTTTGATTAGAAATCAAAACAAAATCATGTTGCGTCAAAAAAGTGAACGTTTATTTTTTCAGTTTATTGTCTTATGGTTTCTACTAGTGAAAAAAAAATAGTATATTAACCACGGTTGTAAAGCCACTTAAACACTTTTTCGGAATCATCTGATTTGTACTTCAGATCTTCTTTATGGTCTTGATACTCAAATAACTATTACTGAAGAGCCTTAACATTTTTGTATTAAATGTATGGCGAATAAAATCATTATTATTATCTACTTTTTAAGAGACAATTTAAACTTAATTTTTTGTTTAAATTTCCTACGAATATCTCCAAGAAACTGTCAACTTGGAAATAAAACAAAACTAATGGTTTGAACAGAACAATACTCCTTCCCATTTCCATGGAGCCATGCCATGCAGCGATGCGGAATCATTTATCATAAGAAATGTAGCTTTTCATAACAGATGAATCGGGAGAGTTTCTGCTAATTCTTGGAGGAGTCCAAATGTTGCACATTAAAGTTGTTTTATGTAGTGTACATTTAAAGATAAACGTTTGTGGGTCAGCAGCTAACATTAAATCTATTTCATCAGAAATTTGAATCTCGTAAAAACGTAATTATAGTTAGGTATTAATTAAATAACAAATGTTTTCTAAAAATTTCAATACTAATGTTTTTACTTCCGCAACGTAAGCGAAATAAGTATCGTAATAGCGTCAATCAAACGACTAGCTACTTTCATGTATTCTCGACGTTTCATGTCCCCTCGAAAGCTAGAGTACGAAAAAGTAGGTCTTGAGTTTCCATCTGCCTGTCGTCTGTTGTCTGTGTCGATTTATATTAGATAGATAATAATCTACGAAACAGCCGGACTGATTGTTGTCAAATTTTAGATATACATATGGGCTATAGCCCAGTGACAAGTTCGATCTCCGGTATAATAATTTTTTTCCTTACACTGTGACTGGTTTACCTGTAGTTGAACAGTTCATTACACATTTCAACTTTAAACTACAAGAGTATTTTAATTTTATAATTTTTCGGGGAAGCTGAATTTATTGATGGACTGTATCACATTCAAGGGGTATAAATAACCTTGGTAAAATTTTTTTGCATTAAAAAAAAATACATAGTAAAATTTCGTTGTACAATTTTATAAAAATAAAAATAGGAGTGGATTATTAAATCACAGGTATAAAAACAGATTATTTTGTACATTTTACACGAAAAAATTTTGAAATTTTGAGAATCATCAGATTTTTGGTGTGGATGATCAAATAAATTTTGGTTAGCATTTTACCATCTGCACGAAATTCTTACAATAAGTATAGCATTTGACAATCATTACTAATTTCGGGGACTATCCGTCTTAACAAACGTATGTCCCACAGAAAGAAACGGAGGCCTAATTTTTTATATTGTCGGAGTTATCAAAGGTTGAGAAATCATGAAATCGAACTTACTAAATCTTACAAATCGAAAATAATTTTCGTTTACGGAAAAATGTATCTTTTTAATCGATAATTGGTGCTAACAAATTGAGAACAAATTTACTAAAAACATTAACTCATTTTTTGTCAGTTTTCATTGTTTCCAAAATAAAATAATTTGCGACGAAAGTCAGACACGGCGTCAGTGTTGACAGCCGCTTGATTTAGCACTTATGACTCACCCTGATTTACCATCAAGCTGTTGGTTTCCCCACCGTCACGTCAGTGTGGCGTCATGTCATTTTCTTTTTGATTTACTTTTGAAGCTATTTTAATCGATACCATTCAGCAATAGTTGTCTGATTTAAGACATTTAGGACCAAAAACGACCAATGTTCGTGTTTTAAAAAGCACCAACTTGTTTAAATCTGTTGCAAAAATATTGATTTTTGACAAACCTAGGCAACAACGCAACTAAACCAGTTACGCTATCTCCGTATGTAAAGAAAACAACCACAATCAACATTTGTTATGACAACTAATTAATAAAGACCCAAAGTGGACTTGTTGCGTCAATTATGTCAACACTTACATTAAACCCTGTCAGCGCCAAGGACACCAATTTACTTTTCTTGCTCTCTAAGGCTAATTTCAAAGGGACGAAACAAGAAGTTCGCAGTTCGTGGCTAGGACTTCGTAAAAGATTATTTTGGTTACAGAGTAAATCTAAAACAGGTGATAATGAAGCACTTGGGACATAGACAAGGGGTTGACTCACCGTGAGCTTCTTGTGCGCCTTGTTTCAGATTCGCTAATTTTGTACCTGTGGCTTCTTTCACGATGTTTAACAATAAATCTTCCATTTTATTGCGTTTTTAATTAAGCGGCGAACATATTGCGGGTTGTGGACTAGTGGTTGATGCTACTGAGCATGTCTGGGCAAAATCAATACAGTTGTTGGGCGCATCAACAAGTGTGTTTAATTGTTGCAATGTTGAGTGAATATGACGGAGAAAGAGAGCGGGTGGGCACTGATGATAAGTCGGTGAAGTGTGGTTTTGGCATCCTGTGATAATAAATCAGTTGGTTATGGGCGCTTATGCTGTAATGTCATGCACATGGCGTTGTTGTATGCAGATTACTAGTTATTACATTGGTCAAAAAAAAAATAATGGTCAGAATAATAACCATAAATCAACTACTTTAAAACAATTCGCCAGAGTAATTAAAAGACAAATTTTGAGAGTGACTTGTTCTCTAATGCTTTCGAAGAACTTTTAAGCTAAACTACCAGTTCGCGCTATAACCATACAAATAACTATTATTATACTGAGAGAGCAATTAAAAATACGATCAAAGACAACCATGAATTTTTTGGAAGTTTATCTAGTCGTCAAAAATCTATGGCTGCTTTCATCCTGTTTTTTAGTTTTCTCGGTATGTACAGAGTGATTTAGAATTGTGTGTAATAAAAAAAAAGGGGGTAATAGCTCACAATAAGATTTTTTGCGCTATGTAAATTTCACGTTCCTAAATAGTAGCAATGTCTAGTAAAATGGCACAGAACGACTAGGATTAAGAACCAAAAAAGCGGCGCACTGATAAGCAACGTGCAAAAACACAATAAGGGCCAGTCGTGTATCAGTTGGTGGCCGTCTTTAACAATGGTGAATTTTTCCAATTCAGAGCGTGTCGATATGGTAATGATTTATGGTGTGGCTGATGGAAACGCCAAGATGGCTCGCGAATTGTGGATCGAGCGCTTACCAAATCGCGCGATTCCGTGTGTGCGAACATTTACATCAGTGGTACAGCATCTCCGAGATCATGATACTTTTGAAGCCTCGTGGCCGTGATAGACCGAAAGAAAACTGCAAGCTGTCGAACAAATTTTGGAACGCGTCGAAGAACAGCCCGATATCAGCACTCGCCGACTTGCAGATGAAGTTGAAATTTCACAGTTTGTAGTGCATCATATATTAAAAGAACAAGGCCTACATCCATACCACGTTCAAAATGTGCAAACTTTGGAACCCGCTGATTTTACACGTTGTGTAATTTACTATGAATTGTTGTTACAGTAATGTAGTGAACGCCCTAACTTTTTAAATTGCATTCTGTTTAACGGATGAAGCAGGATTCACTCGCAATGCTGTTTTCAACAGCCACAACACTCACATTTGGTTCAATGAAAATCCACACGCTCGTCAAGAAGTACGATTTCAACGACGATTTTCCATGAATGTGTGGACCGATATCGTAAATGACCGCTTAGTTGGACCTTATGTTTTACCAAACAGACTAAACGGTGGTACTTGCATGATGGAGCACCACCATATTTTGCTAGATGGTTACAATTATTGCAAATATTTCGATATCACCCTGTACATTGCAAGAACTTAACAACTATTTACATAAGTCGTGAACGCTCCATGACTTAAGCGGAAATGAAAGCTATAATAGTTATTTATGTATTAAGGGCATAATCAGGGAGATTGTGGCACGAGGGAATGTTTAAAGCCCGACGAAGGAGGGCTTTTAATTTCCTGAGTGCCACAATCGACAATTATGCACGTGGTACATACAACGTTTTATTCTATTTTAGTTTATAAACTATTTTTAACGAAATATTGAGTATTTTCGGCAAGACTGTGTGAATTGTGCCGATGCGAATTTAAATACATAGCTGGCTATTATTTTGATGTTGTTATGGATACCACGTTGATTATTTGATAATTCGTTTTTCAAAATGTAAATTAAAGAAGCAGAAAACGTTTATTCAAACGAAAGTTTAGAAGAATTTGAAGTCGGTCAGGTAATGATTTGATAAAATATTGTTTTTCCAACTTAAGAAAAACGTTGAATATCGAAGCGTGTTTGAATAATTAATTGATTAGAGTAAATGAACAATCAATTGTTGCTTAGCAATTTTTGACAGATTTGTGCTAAAAAGGCCAATTTAAGCCCGCATTTGGGTGCTTATAAATAAGATTATGGTTCTAAAATAGAATAAAATAATTTTATTGTTGAGCTGTGTGAAAACAACATTCTTCAACCATTAATATCAGGATTTTAAAAGATCGTGTGAAGATTACACACTTTTACGATCCCATTTGTTTGGCAAATGGAATATAACACTTTATAGAAAACAACTTAAAGGTTTGAGTGATACCCAAGTGTTAATAAACAACGTGGATATGAACATTTGAAAATTTTGTCTTCATAAAAATCATAATATTTATTGTGTTTAGACTTACGAACAAATTGACACTCGTCAGAAATGCATACAACATACAAGGCATTAAGGCCCAATTACTTCAAACATAACGTGTCTATTGAAATTTAGCTTCAAAAGTTTCAAAATTATAAAGTACTGTGGTGACCGAATTTAAATCAAAGTTTTCGCGCTGAAATTAATTAACAGCGGCGCGAAATCACAGTTGAATAATTTGAATTTCAAAGAAAAAAAAAATTCAATCACAAAAAGGAAATCGTTAAACATAGGCAACCAAATATGCACGTAGCGCTTAGGGGTTAGTTTTGCATGATTATTAAGTTAGATGGCGGCACGTCTAGTTACAAGGTTGGTTGGTTGGTAGAGACAAAAAGGGCGGCATGGCGTAGCGTCATTCTGAAGGTGCTTGTGTGAGTGTAACCACGTGGTAAGAGCTAGTTTAAATTAGTTGGTTTGGTAGTTAATAAAACGGGAGGAAGCCTTTGTTTAACGACAATTAATCCTAGCCAACGTCACTCAGGTGTCCCCAACCCGCGCGGTTAATTCTTGCAGCCTTTTAATCGGAAAATGCGGACTTCCGGTCAACACGAAACACGTGTTGTAAATTTGTTTCATTGTTTGTTAATTCACCAATCAAGTTAGTTTTTCTTAGGATTATTTAAATAAACATCTTGCTAGAAGATTTCATGAAATTCACTTAATCAGGAAAACACCTTATTGTTTAATTACGAATAAGTTTCTGGATGCATATACGTAAGTGTTACATTATGACACTTCTTAATTCTACACACAAGATTGCTAATAGTTCATTTACGGCAGTTAAACAAGTTCATTATACTGCGAACTGGCGGGGGTTATGATAATTTCTTCCTTTTGGTGGTTATCATCGTTATCATGATTAATTCATCGAGGCCTGCCCTCACAACGCTACAGATTGATTAATTAATCGAGGCATGCCCTCACAACGCTACAGATTGATTAATTAATCGAGGCATGCCCTCACAACGCTACAGATTGATTAATTCATTTTTCCTCGCAACGATTTTAAAATTTACATCACCGAGACGCTTTTTCCCTCGGAGCGATGATTGGATATTTTTGTGTTTGTTTATTATGTGTTTTGTTGGGGTAACCTGTTCGCGATACTTTAAACTCTCAAAGGAAGTTGGTGTTTTTTTTTAAGTAACCAATCACTTAGACCATGATATAGTTTGACATAATATAAACACTTTGTTTGAATCATTGAAAAAGTGTGGCAATTACACAAATCCACAGGTTTGTATAGAGTCAGGGGGCAATCGCCGGTGTTGTAACGCTGTCGGCTTCGTGCTAACCGAGACCCCACTACGGATCTGCGATCGTAGCGGCCTAGTTTCGCCGGTAGGCTTTGTGATAGATAGAATCACCGTCGTGGGGGGAGAACAGCCCCAGACCGATAGCCTCAAACTCCGCTTATGCTAGAATGCCCAGGGGTATTCTTCTTGTGCTCCTGTTAACTGCCGTAACTTTAAAAATCTGCCGCCACACACCCGTAATAACTTGTGTATTTGCATCCAGTTACTTAATTCAGATTTTGCTTTGTTTTTATTAAATTTGTGATATTCAAATATTTGTATTGATTCCAAACAGATGTACAGGATCTTGCGTTTGTTCGTTTTTCATTATGTGTATGTCTGTCAATTCGCGAGTGTTTTTTTTTTCATATATCTTAAGGTGTTTGAAATGTAATATTTCGGTGAATACAGCCCTAGGAGGTTTTTGGGAATGAAGATCGATGACGCCTTGGCCCTGCGGAACCACCAGAAGGGCACGCTGAGTCACTTTCGATCTTCGTTTCTTTTCCTCCTAAGGAAGGGTGCCTCTCCCTAAATTTTGTCTATTATTTCTTGCGCTCTCAACTCACACGCAGTGTAGGCACTTGTATGAAAGAACATCTTCTCGCCACTTTTCAAAAAAAGAAACACACAACGTAGATTCCCATTTGTTAGACGATCACAGCCAAGGCCAAATTTTGAAATTTCGAATTTTTCGCGGGCCTTTCAAACTCTTTCAAGGTCAATTTAAAGGCGGGAAGTTTGGGTTATTACAGTACCTTTGAACAAAATATAATTTAAATTAAATTTCTGAAATTGGTTAAGATTCGCTGCAACGGTCGACGCGCTATCTCCACCTTCACGCGAACAATCAATGCGCGAACCAAACTGATTCCTACACCAACTGTATTATGAGCTGATGATTTTGAAATGACTAAAGCTACGGTGCCACAGACAGACAGTGGTTTCAAAGTTTTTATTATTATAATATCGTTTTTGACCCTTTCTCTATATTTTCTTTCTTTTTAACAACAGATGGTCTATTAATAACCTCAAATTCGTACTGGATACACGATAACTCTAAAGGCTGGTATAAATATAATTTCAAAATGGATCCAAAATTTGGCCAGGCTCATCAGACTTGATATCAAAGCAAACAAAATCACGAATAATTCCCATCGGGCAAGTGCCTTCATTAATTATTATCTATAGGTCGAATGTGTGACTAGGAACTTGTTCAAATTTCAGGACATTCAAAGTCTTTTTCAATTGGCCCTTATCTCCAACTTGGTTCTACTCGTATGCTTCACGAAAACTTAATATCAAATTTAAGATACGACGGATCCACTACTTCATCACTGCTAACATTTTAACAATTCTTTCCAGTTTGATACCCCCATGAGCCACTCTTTATTTATAGTTTTTAATAAATTAGATTACTTCAGATGTGGGGGAAGTTCTGTCTAATAACATGACATCATTTTTATAAATTTGCACCACCCTAGAAAAGCACGTATTTATAATTTTAGTCAATGAAATAACAATTAGGTTCGTCAGTTACGCATCTCTACTATCAACTGCTTTCGTATTATTCATAACAGTTCTCATATTATCGAATTGAGTTTATGTTAATTCGAAAGTATTAATATTAATAGAAAACAAATATCCACAAACTTTTGTAAACAACTCCAACGGTCAGGTAAAATAATCATTAGGGACCAGTTTTCACACACGCATTCTTGCTATTAATTGTGTTACTGGATAAACCAACTATAACGTTTTGATAATGTTGCCCTGATTTTTAATTTATCACTATCAGTAAAACCAATTTTGACATTACATTTTTGCACCAAGCATCATCGATTTAAGTAGTCACAAGTGAAAACGCTTGATTATTCACTTTTCACCAGTAAATTTTCTTTCATGTGGATTCTTTTATAGTTCGTTAGTTAAAATTAAAGTAGGTCTGTTATGTGATCTAATCTACACACTAATTGATGTTAAAAGATTTGCAAATAAATGTCCCAAAACTGGTCCTTCAAAATGTTGCTGGAATTGTACAGATGCCAGAGATTCCAAGTCCAATACCAGAGTTTGCGTACAACATCTGCCAACGGTGGTCTAACTAAAACTAGAATGATAAATTTTCCACTAAACTCATAATTCATAAAATCAAACATCCTTAGGGATCTAGAAGTATCAGATATAAATTTAATATTTACAGATGCAATAAACTTTTTCAACTATTTGTATGTAACTGATCCATCAACCAACAAAAGAACTGATTGTATTGCATATAGTTAGTTATTAGCCTTAAAGATATGTTTAAAAAGTTTACTTCGGTACTTAAAGTGATGTTATCCGTTGAGTTTACAGTAGATTTAGTTAAAAAAATACAAAATAACTATTTATAACTTGAACCCAGTTTTTTTAAATAACATCTATGATATTCTATTAGTTTCCGTAGCTTATAAAATTTAAAAAAGAATGACTCATTCTGCTTTAATAAAATCGAGAATATACTCAAGATTACATGAATATTAAGCCTGATTTAAAATTAATTCAGAAGTAGTGAAAACGTCTCACAATTTGTTTAATTATGGTATAAACATAAAAATATTTGTTGTAATATAAAAAATCAACTGACTTGGGCTGCCACCACATTGTTTGTGTTTTATGCCCGGTACCCGGAAAACTCTTTCCAGCACGCCACTGGAACAATCAGTTTCTCGGAGGATTTGGGAGGGGAGAGACTCAGTGGAAAGCGCGGTACCAGGCCCTTTTTCAAACTACCTTCCCTCCTATTTCGGTTTCTGTCTTCGTTGGACGTTCGACACACTGTATGCAGGTAAAGAATACCCAGATTTCTTAGCATTTCAGGGGCGGAAACGATGCGTCGTAAAAATACAGTGTACCCAACGAAGGCAGAAACGTTTTGCAACTACTGTAGTTACTGTTAGTGAACTCGTGGTGATCAACTGATTACTGATATATAAAAGTACTACGTTTTGAAATGGGACGAAAATCTAAGATTCCACTTTCAAAGCCACGAAAAAGTCGAAGAAAATTAGGTAGATTATTCAGGTAAAGTTTACACGATTCGTAAGAATAACATTTTACACAGCGGCTTTTGCAGAAATGAATATTTAGCTAAAAAGTATTCTTCTGAATCGACAAGTGCATCCACACATACGTTACCAAGCAGTTCGGTTGCAAATCAGATGACGACACATACGGACGGAAATATTAACACCATTAAAAATGAAAATAGGTAATTTATTTTACTGTAAAACTTGTAAAGAGGATTATCATAATAACATTTCAGACAAGAATATTCTCCAGTAACCATAACTGAGTTAACTCAACCCTGTGAAGTTTTTCCAGTGGAAAAACTAGAGGAAATTGGATATAATGAATTACTGATCAAAGAAGAGGATCAGACTCTTTAAAGAAAAAAAATAACAGACTCAAAAGGTATTTCACTATTAAAAAACAATTAATAAAAATATTAGGTAACAATATTTACACAGATGAAGATTGTCCAATAATAATTGGTAAACGTATAATAAAAATGTTTCGTACTTTTACGCTATACTCTGACAAACATATTTATCATGTTTTTTATTATTACCGCATCCTATTTTTTAATGAAGACAATTTTATGATTACACGTAATTGGGTAAATTTTTTTCGGTAATAAGTAACTTCTTCAAATATGTTTGCAAAATATAATATATATGATCAAATCATTGATCAAAAATATACTCGGGGATCAAAATACTTGAGAAAATAATTCAGCGTATGGTGAACTATTTATTGTTTTAGGAACCTCATATTCCACATTAATCATGTAAATGTGATAAGAAGTTTACATTTTGACAGGAAATTCAAAACAATAACATCAGTATTATCAGATATTATTTCCCTTCAATTACTATTTAGAGAGGTTCATTAAATTTTTTTCTTTGTCTGATAGAGACTTTTATCATATTTTGTCACCCATTCTAATCAAAATTTTAGATAATGAATAACTTAATAGCAGGGCAGGAAAAGCATTACGACCCTCTATGTTCAATAAAAAAAAGAAACATCAATCTATTGGAAGTATGCAACCAAGGTTACTTAAAAAAATACAGACCTGATTTGTAAAATAAGAAGTTCCCAAGTACCTACGAGTAGTTGGAATCATGTTGGAATGAAATATTTACGACATTTTTTAATATTTTGATAGTTTATTTTACCTATTTAAAGTATTATTTTTTCCAATAATACAGCGTGTTATTGAAAGGTACGTACAAAATAAAATCGGCAATTGGTCTCGAAGTATGGGTGCTAAAATTTAAAAAAAGTTCAGGTAAAAGTGTTCTCCTTTTAGAGATAAAAATTATTAAAATTTATGTCCAAATTCGTTGTACGCCTCTGATTAAAAAGGTCATCTTTCGTTTCTATCGCAACAAAAGGGTTTCTTATTTTTTATTGTTGTTACAGTTGCTAGGTTTTACTAAAATAAATTAATTTTACCTATTTATCCTTCAGTAGCGTCTAAAACGGTTGGATAAGGGTTAATTTTCCCCTTAAAATTTTGATAACACAAAATAAGTTTTTCAAACTTCTTAGACTCCGCGAAGAACTGTGAATTTTTTTGTACGTACCTTTCAATAACACCCTGTATATATGTAGAAAATCAAAAAGTGATGCTTCGTTTTCTCGTATGTGGTAGGGTTATCGTAGTGTTGTTAAACATAAACTTATAGAGTGTTTGTAAATTCTAAATACTTTCTGTAATATAATTAAAATTATGACAAAAACAGTTAGACGAATCAATAATTAAAGTTTTCATATGGACTATACATATTTTAGGAGCAACTGTGTTTGATGACACCATTACCACAGTAATGACCTCGTCTCGTGGGCGAAAAATAAATATAAAAATATAAACATTTCTTTATTTTATTAACAATTTTTTGACTAAAATCGAGAAGTTTATGTTTTACGAAGAGATTGTTTTTTTTTTTATTTATTTACTCTGTTCATACACAGTGTCTTTTCTTCAGGCTGGTCATAGGGATTTAGGTGCTAAATACATTGAGTCGTGTTAATACGTTTCCTAGCAGGGATTTTCAAGTCTGTTTCAAATGAACAAATGAATTATATACAAGTGACATTTGGCAGAATATTGTGGTGACCCAATTTGAATCAAATTTTCGCGCTGAAAAATTAATTAACAGCGGCGCGAAATCACATTTGAATAATTTGAATTTGAGAAAAAAAAATCAGTCAAAAAATCGTTAAACATAGGCAACCATGTACACGTTGGCGCTTTTGAGTAGTGTGTAGTCTGCTTGAGATTTTAGCACAGTATAGACATCAATTGATATCTATACTGTGATTTTAGTTAGAGGGGTGGTTCTGAGAGGACGGTTTTAGTAGACAAGATGGCGGCATGTTGAAAGCATCATTGGCGTCATTGTTGTGAAAAGACGCTATAAGTTAGCTGGGTTAAATTAGTTGGTTTGGAAGTTAATAAAAGGGAGGAAGCCTTTGTTTAATGAAAATTAATCGTAAAGCCAACGGCGCCCAGTTTTCCCCAACACGCGGACCTAATTCTTGCGGTTTTCTAATCGGAAAAAGTGCTAATTTTCGACCGACGCTACATGTGTTGTAAATTTGTTTTATTGTTTGTAAATTCACAGTTCATGTTAGGATTTTAATCGTTAACTGGTTCTAACACAATGTAACAGATACTTACCGGGAGTTTCCATGAAATTCACTTAGTCAAGACTCTTTTGATTTTGTTTGTCTAATTATGAATGAAGTTTCTGGATGCTAATATGTAATACTTCTTAATTCTTCACACAAGATTGCTAATAGTTCATTAACGGCAGATAAATTAACAAAATTCATCATATCGTGAACTCTTGGGGGATTAAAATAATTTCTTCCCTTAGGCAGTTATCATCATTACATCACCTAGGCGTTTCCTCGCAACGTTAAAGATTGATTACATTACCGAGACATTTCCTCGCAACGTTAAGGATTACATCACCGAGGCATTTCGTCGCAACGCTAAAAATTACATCACCGAGTCGCTTATTCCTCGCAACGTTGACTGGATATTTTTTGTGTTTATTTATCATGTGTTTTATTTGGGGTAAGCAGTTCACGATAATATAAACTCTCAAAGCTAATTGTTTTAAGTAACCAATCACTTGGGTCAAGACATAATTTAACATAATGCAAACTCTTTGTTTGAATCGTTGATAAAGTGTGGCAAATATGAATCTCATGTAAATTTGTTAGCTTTGCAATTTTTCACCTCAGAAAATATTTCTCTGCCTCACAATTTTAACCTCAGTAATTTTCTTTGTTGTATAATTTTAACTGAACGTAAATTTCTATGCCCTATAGTTTTAACCTCAGGTAGTATTTTTATTTGCACAAGTTTATTTCACACTAGATCTTTTGTTTTCATGAATCTTTGCTAGTTTTTTTTATGTAAATATTTTCTTGATGAACGTTTCCATCATATAAGTTATCATCCAATCTTAATCTCAAATAAGAATTATTTATTGTTTAAAATTTCACAAGATTGTATGGCGTATTTAAATGTTGTTTATTGCTCTTTTTGAAACTTTAACACTTGTTCAGTTGTCGTTAATATAAGAGTCATAGAAATTGAACATTTAAAATGGAATTGAGGTAAATAACACCGAAATGCGTGGCAGAAGCGGAGTGCGCGGTTCCTAGTCGAGCTGGACAGCTTTATCGCGCCGTCTGTACAAAGAATGCAGATTAGAATATAATTCAGGGGCGGTCGAGATGACGTAACGCTGTCAGCTTCTGTACTTAACAGCCACGACCGATAGCCCCAAACTCCGCTTGTGATAGAAGGCCCCTATGGGTATTTTTGTTGTGCTCTTGTTGACTGCCATAATTTTAAATTTGCCGCCACACATCTGTAATAACTTGTATATTTGCTTCAAGTTACTTTAATTCAGATTTTTATTTGTTTATATTAAATTTGTGATATTTAAATAATTGCATTGATTCAAAACGTTTAATTTGATTTCATTTAAAATTCATTCAAAGTTTTTTTTGGATCTTAGCATTAAGAAGGTCTTCAACCTGCGCAACTTAGTCTCAGCTTTTGTTTCTTTTTTTTTTTTGTCAGTGAAGAAATAAATAATTTTGTGTCCTCCATAAATTTTGTGTTTTATTTAGCGGCACTTTTCCAATCTTGGGGTCCACCATTTGCATCTGAACGCATCGCGCCATTTTTAAAAAACACAACGTAGGGTTTCATTTTGTTAGACGATCACAGCAATTGAATTTTTAAATTTTTCGTGGGCTTTCAATTTTTTTCCACATCAATTTAAATCGGGATGTTTGGGTTATCGCAATACCAATGTCAGTTCATTTTATCACACAGAACAAAATCATTATGGACTTCTTATGTGCCTCTGTCACTTTCTCCTGCCGCATTCTGAGATGAGGATAAAAATTTAAATATAATAAAGGCACCAAAATTTATGTTGTCATTGTTTAGATTTGTATTATTCGTGTATAATTGGACATGCCCAGTTCAACTGCTGATATCTTTCCACCAATAATGTTAGGATTTTAAAAGATAACAAGAGGATCGCGCATTTTTACAACTCCATCTGTTCGGTAAACTGAGTATAGTCACGCAAAATTTAAATCAACGTTTCTTTTGTGATTATAGACCGACCGAATTATTTATAAAATGCCAAATTACTACACTCAACTGACATATAACTGGAGGGATGATAGGATGACACTCGTAAATCTAAATAGGGTGATTTCGAAAATATCTGCAATCATTGTAAAGTATATAGAAATATAGAAAAAATAGATTAAAAGTCGAATGGGGCAAAACTCCCAAGCACCGCCCTCTATGCGATGCCATTGATCCACTTTTTAAAGAGTAAGTGGAAAAAACATTCAACTAAAAACGATGTAGACAATTTCAGTTTTAATTAAAAAAAAAATTGTTAAAAGTCAGTGCGAAAGATTATTAGTTGTAGAAACAAGTGGTGGTCCTGAAAAGGACTGATTTTTGGTAAAAATTCGGGGTACTGTGCCGCATTTAGTCTCTCTGGTAAAACATAAGGTCCAAATAAGCGGCCATTTACGATACTGGCCCACAGATTTGTGGAAAACTGTCATTAAAATCGTACTTCTTGACCAGTTTGTGGATTTTCATCGGACCAAATGTGAGTGTTGCGGCTGTTGAAAACAGCATTGCGACTGAATCCTGCTTCATCGGTTTAAACACAATGTAATTTAAAAAATTTATATTTTGTACGTTGCTTATTAGTGCGCTTCTTTTTTGGTTTTTAATCCTAGTCCTTCTGTGCCATTTATTGAATAGTAGCTATGGTAGGTCAAGAACAACTACCAGTGGTGTGTATAACAATGTATATTTAATTTCAAATAATTTTTGTAATAATATAATAAATATATTCATTTTACCAAAATATCTCACAAACTCGATCTCTTTTGAAAAACTTCATACAATTATCTACTGTGCAGCTTTAACTTGTATTCAAATTAACACATGTAAAGATAACATAATAAATACAAACAACAATCGCATACCCTCCACCCCTCATTGGGAAACACGGTTAAATTATAAAATTAATAACATTAGAAAACAACTGGGTCAAATAACACAGTACCTTAGAGGAGTTAAAACACCACACATCATGACATGTATGCATTCGATACTGACCAACAATAATTTTCATCAAACTGATTACGATGAGTACAACACAACACTATCCGAAATTAAAGATACACTATTACAAAAGCTTTCCTTATATAGCAAAAGACTTAAAAGATACAAACAATCACATCTCAGAAAAATTCATAACACTAAATTTTTAAACAACGAAAAACTATTCTATCAACATTTAACTAATTCAAGCAAAACTCAATTATCCGGTGAACTACCAAGTTCACAAGATGTAACAACATTTTGGTCAAAACTTTGGTCTCAAGAATTTGAATTTAACCAATCTGCCAAATGGATTCCTCATATATATAATAAACTATCCACAGTTACACCAATGAATGATCATCAGATAACACTTGCCGAATTAATAAATACCATCAATAAGACACACAACTGGAAATCACCAGGACCAGACAAAATCCATAATTTTTGGATAAAAAAATTAAATTGTGTACATATTCATTTACTACATCACTTAAATCAGTTCCTTCTTGACCCATCCTCTTTTCCAACATTCTTATGTCATGGTGTAACATACTTAAAACCTAAAGATAACGACACAAAAAATCCATCAAAATACAGACCTATCACATGTTTACCGACAATCTATAAAATATTAACCTCATGCATTACACAAAAAATATATCAACACTGTTTTAACTCTGACATCATTAATGAAGAACAGAAAGGATGTATTAAAGGATCCTTTGGCTGCAAAGAGCAATTAATCATAGATTCCATCATCTGTGAACAAGCTAGAAAAGAAAACCGAAACATATATACTGCTTTTATTGATTATAAGAAAGCTTACGATTCTGTCCCTCATTCCTGGCTATGCAAAATTCTGGAATTATACAAGATTGATACTAAAATCTGCACTTTTCTCAAATGTTCCATGGAATTTTGGAAGACCACCCTCCAAATAACCTTAAATGAACAAACAATTCAGTCAGACCCAATAATGATCCGAAGAGGAATTTTTCAAGGCGATTCTTTTAGCCCGTTATGGTTCTGCTTAGCAATAAATCCCCTCTCCGATATCCTGAACAGCTGCAATTATGGGTTCAATATAAGAATTAACAAACAAAGAGAAAACAGAATAAGTCACTTGCTGTATATGGATGACATAAAAATATATGCAAGTACACAAAATCAGTTAACAAACCTATTAAATCTGACTGAACAATTTTCCGGTGATATTGGTATGTCCTTTGGTATTGAGAAATGTAAGACCCAAGCAATCAGAAAAGGCGTGTTTCACCAAGTACCACATATAACACAGAATAAGGAAATAATTGAAGCCCAAGAACGAAACGATACATACAAATATCTGGGTTTCTGTCAATCCTCCCACATCAATCATACCAAAACGAAAACACAGTTGAAAGATCAATACGTAGCGAGATTAAAATTAATATTGAAGACACAGTTAAATGGAAAAAATTTAATGAAAGCAGTAAATACATTCTGCGTTCCACTGCTAACATATTCTTTTGGAGTCATTAAATGGTCCAAAACTGATCTTGAAAATTTAAACATCGCAACAAGGAAAATCTTCACACAGTATAGAAGGCATCACCCAAAATCGTCGATTGAAAGATTCTCATTACCAAGACAGAATGGAGGAAGGGGTTTCCAGAACTTAGAAAACTTATATCAGAGACAAATCTCAGATTTGAAGAAGTATTTCTTGAAACGAGCGGAAAGAAATGAAATGTTTCGCACCATCACAAGAGCAGATTTGAACCACACACCCTTAAATCTGTCGAACACCGAAGAAATCCACACCCCCCACACAATAGATAAAATAATAAGTGGACTAAAACAAAAACAACTACATGGAAAATTCTACAAAGACTTAGAAGAAAATCATGTCAATAAGAAGATGTCATTGATTTGGTTAAAAAAATCAAGTTTGTATGCCGAAACAGAAGGATTTGTGTTTGCTATTCAAGACCAAGTAATCAATACCAAGAATTATAGAAAATACATCATCAAAGATCCGAACATAAAAAACGACTGCTGTCGCCTATGCAAAGCAAAACCTGAAACGATCCAGCACATAATCTCTTCTTGCAGCATCCTAGCACAAACTGATTACAAAGCTAGACACGACAACGCAGCCAAAATCATTCACAAAGAATTAGCAACACTTATGAACTTAATCGAAGATACGACACCCTATTACACTTACATTCCGTCTCCATTCCTTGAAAATAACAAATACAAATTATACTGGGATCGCACAATACTTACAGACTTAAACATTACAGCTAACAGACCAGACATCATACTTATCAAAAAACACACGAACGAAGCCATTCTCATTGACATTGCTATTCCTAACACAAACAACATTATTCAAACATACGACACCAAGATTTCAAAATATCTACAATTATCGATAGAAATGAAATCCATGTTGAATCTTAAAAAAATTTCAATTCTACCCCTAGTTATCTCTAATGTAGGTGTAGTTCCAAATAGCTTAGTTGAGAATTTAAAGTCTTTGCATTTGAATGATTCAATAATTGTCAAAATTCAAAAAGCTGTTTTGTTAGGAACATGTCATATTGTTCGTAAGTTTCTTGAACAGTCTGATCATGTCAGTCAGATTAGATTAGCACCAGTAGGTCAGAGTAGTGTAGGTCACTTTTCATGTGATGCGCGGATAAATGGTCGGTAGTTACGCTGGACTTTTGGGGATGGGGTGAGATTAGAGAATAATAGCAGACTAATTTGTATGCTGTAATTCTAGAATCTCGAAAGTTGTTCTGTTAATCTAATCAATGCATATCATTACTTGGTCTTAGTACCCGTAATGATAGAAGTCTTGCCTGAATGCCGGTCATTTCCGGGTCAGTGGTGGGTCTTAAAGCAATTTTAGATATTTTTTTTTTGTTAGTTTAACTAAATTCCTACTTTTTCTTATAAACATCTTCATGAAGCAAGATTACTTGTAACTATTACCTTTGTTTTATTTTTGACTTTGGTACCATACTATAATATGCGATAATTGTAGATTTATTTTTTAATCCCAGCACTCTACTAAATGAGACGCTACTGTGAATTGACGCGTGCTGTATATTTGGTTGCATATATCATTCAACTCTACCGATCCGGTCACGTCAAAATATGAGGGCGCCACGTGTAAACTTCAGTTCACGTGACGGCACAGAAAGGTTCTATTTGTGTTTCACTAAACTCAGTCTGCCACAACACACGAAAGGAAGGTTGCAGTGTAAATTAAAAAAAGTCAGTTACCCGCAAAAACCCTAAAAACCGTCCCTTCAGTCGTACACGAGTGTGAAATCAGTGGCAGTGTGTGTTCACATCATGTTTCTGGACGCGGCGGCCCCCAAACAACGGATTGTTATGTGATTTCGGTAGGCAATGAACACATTATTGTGCATGTTTACGCAATAATTAGTCCCAACATCCGACGGATTTACGAATTTTTGCACCTGATCGACGTTTCGCCCACTGTCATTTTGTGGTATGCCAAACGTCAAGAATGACGTCAAGTTGGCCGCCCCCGCTTCTCTCACTTACGAAAAAAATATAATAATGTAAATTTTTCTCGCTGTAAATATCTCGCGCTCAAACACGACAAACAAGCCTAATAATATTTTTATAAAATAAATTATCTACGCCGAGGCAGGCGGCTTTGAACTGGCGAAATTTTCGTTGTTTTTTTTCGGGTCGCAGAACACTGCACCACATCCGACAGAGATGCGCTATTTTTATCTGATCCTACCTGTTTTTCTGCTTTTACTCAATCAAATCCTTGACCCCGAGGTCGACTTCCTGCGGTGCATTGTTTTTCCCAAAACGCGCTGCACGCTCCGGAGCGCATATACAGCGTGGTTCCGCAACATGCGACAGAAACACAAACCTAGGAAAGGGTATAGACCGCGTTTTTGAGTTTCTAGTGTTTTTATTGAGAGGGTTGGTAACAATGTTTGGATTTATTTCCCACGAAACTCCAGAAGTTTACATTTGTCGGCAAGTATTCCTTCTTTAATTAACAAGTTCATTGAAATCGGAAAATTATTTATATAGGGGATTATTTTTAAAATGTAACCTTTAAACATAAAGTACGTGTTTTTTTTTTGTCAAAAGTCTACCACCTGTTGCGTTCTGCTGAACTAAATGAATTCCCTTATGGCATAGGGGAAGTCGTATTGGATTTAACAGTTGCAATACTTATACTGTCACCTCATATGTCACTTATCTGTCAATGTGGGCAACTCTTTGCTCTATCGTTAGAGAAGATACAAATTGTATTAGGGAAGAAGAGAAATCTTATGAATGTGAAATTGAAAAACGTTCTACGTTCTAATACTATGTTCTTAAGATTTAAAGAATTTAGCGCTTTCTTTAAGTAGTCGACAATTATAGTGGCCATAAACAATCTGAAAATTTGCCACTGCAACTAAGAGGGCCTATTTTAATTTGTACTAATTACTTCAGCTGTTCTCGTTCACTGCTTTACAAAATTTTGAAACCTGTATAGGCTATAAGTATAAAACAGGAAATATTACGGATTAAATTTTTAACAACATACATTAAGTATAAAGACGACTACACAAATATCAGGTTGGTTATTTAGATGAAACGTGGGGTTATAAAAACGGATCTCCCACTAAAACGTGGGTTAATGATAGTGTTCCAACAATAAATTATAAGGTACAGCCAGAAGGTGGAAGGTTCAGTGTTATTTGCAGGACCCTCTTCATTTTTTTTGCTTTTAAAATCAAACAACCATGACAGAGATGATCACAAAACCATAAATGGTGATCTTTTCAAGCAGTGGGTACAAAATTATTTAATCCCTGCGTGGACATTTGATGGGTTTTAAAACAATTATTACAATGGATAATGCACCTTATCGCTCAGGTTTATTGACGTACGTTTTCTTGTGAAACTCCAGTGTAGAATTTTTTGACACATATTTAAAAATCTGATAGATGTCTTAAGACTGCCAATATAACCAGATTTAGATTTTTTTCAGAGTTTATAGAGTTTCAATTTAAAAATTAATAACTGAGGGAAACTCCTTGGTACTTCCAGCTTTCAGTTTCTGCATTTTTATTTTCAATTTTGATAGGCAGTTCAATAAGCTCCACTTGTACACAACTAAAACCTAGCCTCCTTTCTGTTTGTGGTTATTGTTATCACTAAAGCTTGTTATCTTGCCACGTATATTTTTGAGAGGAATTGCGACGTTGGCGGACTTTTGAAAGAAAAAATGTGCTTGCAAACTACAATACTTGTGTGCGAACTTGGTGTCAAAATTTTACAAGGGAAATGCTATTTAAATTTCATAAAATAACATAATTTTATGTTTGTGGTTCATCAATTCGCTTCTATTTTTTGTCCTAGACAACCAGATTTTTAAAATTTCATATTGGCAGTGTGTACGAACTCCGTACTTGATCAACGACATACGCAGTACTTTATACAGTGTGTTAATAAATGATTTATAGTGGGCTATGAAATTCATTTATTAATACGACATTTTTAAATTAATCACATAATCGGTCAACCAGTTTGAGTCAAATTTGAACGTTCATCTCTTTAGAAGATCTATTTATTACCAAAATATATTTTCTGTCTGGCCAAAAAACTGCATTTTAAGTGACAAATTTTTTGACATCCTGTCTGTAGCCCTTTAGATGTAGATCATTTATTGACAGATTTATTGTTATAAAATTTCAAATATAACCTGCCCATTGCTTTTACTGTATAACGCCTGGGCAGTTTTTTAAAACAGTGTATTGTAGTCTTCTTTTTTGGTGAAATTTTTCACCACACATTTTTAAAAATCAATATAACAATCATTAAAGTATATTTCAGATTGCGATTTTTGTCACTGTTTTCACCTTACAAAACTTTGTGAATCGTCGACTTTTTTTGTTCGTAGCTTCTTCGACACAACCTTCTTTTACTGTATCATTTCCGACAAAAAAAGTCTGTCATGTTTTTGATACGATTTATAGAGTTGTATAAGTTCAAAACAGTGGTGAAAACCGCGTTCCGAAATTTCGATAAATAATTGAGATATTGTTTTTTAAAAATACTTGCTAAGATTTCGTCAAAATTAAAAAAAAGAGATTATAATATCGCGTTATATAGAGAAAGTCCTGCTATCAAAACTAATACACCTCAAGTTACTACTCGATGCGCAAATGTTTTTTGAACATACGACGTAGCTAACATCGTACATTGCACATCTGTCAGTGTCAAACTCGGTCTGTCACTTCTATCATTGCTCCCATTTGTAGACTATCTGTCACTATTCGAATTATCGATCTAACCCACGGTTGTAGAATAGATAGGTTTGTACACTAATGGCTTGGGATGGCGACGCTTCTTTTCGATCCCTATATCCATGGAAAGGACACAGACAGCTAGCGCCTCTATCTTGTCGAGCGGAAATCGTTCTAGTTATTTTGGGGATTTTCGTTTACATTGCTTTATGAACAAAACAAAATTTGTAAATGACATTTGATCGGAGTCGATAAGTACGATTTCTTTTATTAATTACATCGGTTATAGACAGATGCCTATAGAGTTCTGTGTCCCTAAAACGTCAAAAACCAGGCGACGCGATCGGCAATTGGCGTCGCTGACCAGGGATATGCAAATGTATGCTAGTGTATCAACCTATCTATTCTACAACCGTGATCTAACCTCAAATTATTGTTACGACGATAGCTACGCCATACGTTCAGAAAACATTTGAGCATCAAGAAGTAACTAGAGGTGTTTTTTATTTGATCGCTCGTTATATACTTACATTGTGAGATATTAGATTTTTTCTTAAAAGTATTGACAACGGTATTCTTTTATTATATAAGAGGTTTGGGAGGAGCGGTTAGATAATATCCTATTTTTTTCCACTCGAGAAGTCGTAAGAGTTTATTACGTAAGATTTGATTGCAGTAAAATTGTAAGCACAAATACTAAATAATAAAGGGTATGTGAATAGAATAAAATAAATCGTTTTAAATATAACATAGAATAGAGATGAGATAAAATTATTAGACTAGACTAGAAATGAATTATACTTTTCTATTTAATTAATTTTATAAAGTTATAACATAATAATTGATATTTGAAGTATAATGTTTAAATAAAAATGTTTGTTGTAAATATTAAATCAACATATTTTTATTAATTTCAGTTAAGATTAGTACATATGTATCAGAAATGTTTTTATATTACACAAGATTGGGGTAGAGGAGAGGGGTTATATATCTTGTTATTTTTTCACGCGGCTTATTTTGTATATTCTGAACGCCGTACTTTATAAATTTTAAAACCGTACTTTATAAGCGAGTAGCGCCGTGATTTAAAGTTTTAAAATAGAAAGATTATAATTTCTAAAGGCCGTACTTCTAATTTAGAACCAATTTTTAATTTAATTCATTTTCATTACACTATTTTGTTGGAAAAACTCACTCGAAACATATCCATAATATACTTCTTTACCTGTACTTTTAACTGTTCACACACTTCGTTATTTTAGCTTATGCGGTTATCATTAAAAAATATAATTTACAAAATATCAAATTGCTACATATGACAATTTTAAAAGTCAAAACTACGCATTAATACACGGTCTATATTTTTTCCCAAGTTTGTGGTGTAAGATGATGCGTTATATATTGCACGTAGACTGTGAAAATGTTTATCAAAACATGTTTGCTTAACGTGACTGTTTTTGTTTTTTTATTACAAAATGTGAAACGTTATTTAAGATGCGCAAATATTTTAATTTCGACCATCTTTATCTACTGTAAGAGTCAAATTTTTGTGGTGCTACAAGTAGTGGATGAAGACAGAAACCTGGGTTAAATTTATCATTACAATTACAAAAACTCTTGAAACGGTACTTTTTAAGGGATATCGAAGTATAAAACAAAAATCGTTAGTTTAGATTAAAAAATTTTAATTCAAGACAATTACTTCGAAATTTTTTGATGTCTTTAAGATGACCCCAAAAATATGCGGAGGATACGTTTATTTCCAACAAAAAAATAATCAAATAAATAAAGGCGCAAAGTAAAATTCTTCAGTGTTTCTAAGAAGCCATTTAACGAATTTGCGTAAAAGTTCGCCGAAACACTAACATTGATTAAGTGATTAGTTACCAAACTCATTTATTTATTCATGTATTCATTGATCCGCGGCAATTCCAAGACTCGCGAAGCCATAAAATAACGAGATCCCACGTCCAAAATTTCACAATTTAATCGAAAATTATCACACTTCTGAGAAAAACGCGTTCCACCTGGAAGAACATTTCTCTTTGTCAAGCTTAGACATGTGCGAATCCACACCTACGTGGGTGATTGAGTAATAGTTGAAATGAGTTTATAGATGCCTTATAGCACTATTAACGTTAAGTTAACGTTATTATCGTAGACTAAACATGTTAGTTGTAAACACAAATTTTGGGAAACGGATGTTGTGAGTGTGACTTTGAAACAATTTTTCAAACGCCAACACCGATATTGATGTCTTGAGACAATTTTCGGGAATTGTAGTAAAACAGCGAAATTTTTCGTAAAACTTCATTCTTGTATTCTATGATGTGTATAACGAAAATTCAGTGTCGCGAGCGCAAACGTGGTAACCCGATCTTCTTCCACAAATTTATGAACCTTGGATTCGTTGTGAGCTTTATCCTGTAAACCACAAACGTTATACCTCTACGTGACTGCGGAGCCACGCTGTCTGAATTCTAACCCAAAAATTCGAACGTCGCGTCATCTTAACATGTTATGAATATGGACATCGACATGACTAATAAAGTCAGGGTCGTGATTTCTTTCTGCATACGTTGGATTCTGATCACGTGTGCATAAATAAAAAATACAACTGTAATTGTTCATAACTTCTCAAGGACAAGGAATGTGTCAATAACCGACATACGGTACTTTACGCAAAGACGGTTTTGATGGATATTTTTTTCGATTAGACTATGCGTATGTGGGGATTATAAATAAATGCCCCGTTTTTTACTGCAGTTTAATTAAGTTATCTTAAGTCACATTTCATTCTTTTGGACATGGTTCGGATGATTAAGTTTGGGCCCAAACACTGTAATCATAATAATGATACAGTGGTCAAATATAAAAAAGAACAAAAAAGGTAATAGTCGGCGAACAACACAGAGATACATTTGTTGTTGTGATCACGTGACACTTATGACCAGTCAGTCGTCAGTAGTTGTTTTTTGTCTAATTTAATACAGTTGACAGCTACTTTTGACACTTATAAAACTGTTTGATTAAGTAACACTTTGGTTATAATCGTCAATCAAATTAAAGAGTGAGAGGAAGTGACAATTTATATGTTGTTTGATAAAGTTGTTTCCTAGAACCCGGTGTTTATAGTGTTTGAAAAAATGGGAACATTTTTGTGATAAGATGTTTTTGTTATCTGTCTACTTAAACGTAATCGATTAATGCGTGTATCTAAGCCGACAATAATTTATATGACACGTCGTCTAAAGGTAGCTACTATTATTTCAAAGAAATTTCTTTTAAATAAGTGAAAAATCAGTCAATTATTAAGTTAAGTTAAGTAATTTAGCACGTAATCGTGTTTTTAAAGTCGGAAAGAGAAATAATCTAAAGGTGTCAGATCAGGTGATCGAAGTGGGGAGATATGGTCATGGCCGACTAGTATAAAGATTATGGCCTGTCCAAAGGAATGCCAAAGGTACCATACGTGCTGCCATCTTTAATAAATCAAAAACGACAAAACAATTATTAACACTTTTTGAAAGGCACAAAGGCATTCATACCGAAACAAACCACCATTACACGTTTTGAAGTCCCATAATGTCAAGTCAAATTAAAATTTTGCTAAATTATTAAGTGTAATTATTAATAGATGGCAACACGTATCGTACCTCTTGGACAGGCCATAATCTTTATACTAGTCGGCCATGATATGGTCTATAATTAAACGGTCGTCATAAAATCCCCTTGAAAAGTTTAACTTGCATGAGCTGTTGCGCCGTCGTGTTGAAAATATAAATTCTGCAATTATTCGGGATCAACTAGTCAATAAATTTCTGCAGCATGTTCTCATATCCCGCAACTATAACTGACTCCTCGAAGAAAATAGTCGTCTTCGAGAAATTGCACACCAAGCTCCAATTTTTTTAATAAAATAATAAGAATTTTCTATATTCCACATTGTCATATTTTGCGAGTTTAGGTGTAACCAGGCTTCATCACTAAAAAATGTTACATCGAGATTATCATCCAGAGAGTGTCGGACATACTCAACATCCTGTACAGTTCGTTTTGGTAATGTGCGACTTCTTGATTTCCTCTTAACCTCTCAAACATCTTTATATGTAACACCCAAATCATAAACTAATAAGAAGTTTTGTATCCAGTGTGACGGACGATAGGTCGAAAATATAAATAAATAAATAAATAAATAATAAATAAATAAATAATAAATAAATAAATTTATTGCCCAACAGACTTTATCCATTTATAGGACAATATATAGGTAAAGTAAAATAAGATACAGCTGGAGGATATACAGAATTAAAACAAAAACTAATAATTAACACAAAGAACAACAATATAAATATAAACAGCGCAAATGGTAAACATTACATTAAGGTTAAATAACTAACTAATATGGAATCTGGCAATGACAAGGAAAATTAAATTATGTTATCTTATATCGTAAATCATTATCAATATATTTTAATATTGTATTCAAACTGTCAAAGTGTAAGTCACAATTATGACAAAGAGTGTTAAACTTATGTTGCATATTAGTTAATGGAGCTTTGGAGCCCAAATTAGTTCTGACACGTTCTATGCTAAACGTTAGTGGATACCTAGATTGAGGTCTTGGTACATGAAAACGGATTTGCGAAAATAGGTGTATACAATCAATCTTATTGTGGACTAAATCGTATATGAATTTGATTAGCATTTTAGTTCTCCTAAAACACAAAGCTTCAATATTATAGATAGAAAGTAACAACTCTTGAGACGTACCACGAACAGGATAATTGCCAAACTCTTTATAATGTAGATATTTTATAAATCTACGTTGAACATTTTCCAGTTTTAAAATACTAACATGATAATAGGGGTCCCATATCACTGAGCCGTATTCTAAGCGTGATCGAATTAAACTGTAATAAAGAATTTTTAGGGTCATGATACTGGTAAATGTTTTTGTATTACGTATGACAAACCCTAATGTAGCGAGACTTTTTTTTACAATGTCATCAAAATGATTGCGGAAAGTTAATGCAGAGTCAAAGTTAATTCCTAAATCTTTAATTAAATCAGATCTTTTTAACACAAAGTTATTAATATTGTATTCATATGAGAGTTTATTTACAGATCTGCCATATGTCACCGCTAAACATTTGTCTTTGTTAAGACAAAGACTGTTAATGTCACACCATTGAATTACAGAGTTTACGTCTTCTTGCAAGCGAAGGCAATCTTCGATATTAGAGATTTCAATAAATATCTTTAGGTCATCAGCATACATTAGGCATTCACAGTTTTTTACAGATGATAATAAGTCATTAACAAATAATACAAACAGTAACGGACCTAAATGGGAACCCTGAGGTACTCCAGATGTTTGTATGATATCGTTGGAGGTAAAACCATTGACAACTACTTTATTAATGCGATTGTGTAAATAAGAAGCGAAAAGTCTTTCTAAATTTTCAGAAAACCCTAAACGTAATAACTTCGCAAGCAGTAATTTGTGATTAATTCGGTCAAAAGCTTTTGACATGTCCATATATATATAACATCGACTTGTTTCTTTTTATCTAAAGAGTTCATCAAATATTGGGAGATAGACGTGAGATTAGTAACTGTAGATCTTCCAGGTACGAAGCCATGCTGAAATTGACTTATCTTTCCATTAACAAGTTTGAAAATTTTATTATAAATAACCTTCTCAAATATCTTGGCAAAATTATTAAGAATAGAGATTGGACGATAATTAGTGACTTCATCTTTATTGCCGTGTTTATATATAGGACAAATTCGGCACATCTTCCAAACGTCAGGAAATATACATAGATTACTTTATTTTATTCAACGGCGTTTATAGAATTTCAATATCTCTCTCCGTTTTCAATTGTAGGGCCGCAGACTTTTATGTGGGACGTTTAAAGATCTAATTTAACAAAAACACTGTAGCGGACTAATAGTATACCTATTATGTACCAAGTTTTATTAGCGCCTCTTTAGTCACGAGTTTAATTAATCACGATTGGAGCGAGTGTTTAAAAAACGTGTATCTAATCTCTGTTTCGTTTTAAGTTGGCAGAGTACGAAACCCGTAAGCAATGAATTTTATATGGAAGAATTTGCGGCGGTGTTGCCAGTTATCAGAAACCTACCAGTTTCTGAAGAAATTGTTCGTGTTAAAAAATTTTATATTATTAAAATTATTATAGTAATATAGTACCACTTCGAAGTGTTTTTTTTTAATTAGACTGACCATTTCACAAAATAGAATTCAATTTTTATTTCACAGTAAATAAAATAAACCAATGAAAGTCAAAATTGGAAGTAAGGGGGGTTAGATTGACAGTTTTTGGTCACATTCGATTGTTTATCAACTAAAAATCTACTTTTCGCCCAATAAAAGGAGGAGCTTGAAAGTATTTTGGAGCCTAGTGTCTTCCCTTATAATATATTTAATGAAATTTCTTAGAGGATACGTCATTTGCAAAAAACAGTCTTATCTTAGCACGCGTCTAAGAAGCAGTATTATCTTACCAGATACTAGCCCCGCCCACCCACCCTCTCTTTTCTTAGAGGATGTCTCATCTGCCAAAATCAGTCTTATCTTACCAGATACCAGCCCCGCCCACCCACCCTCTCTTTTCTCGGAGGGTGTCTCATCTGCCAAAATTAGTCTTATCTTAGCAGAGTGGCTAGCCCCGCCCACCCACACCCTCTTTTCTTAGAGGGATCTCCATTGGCAAAATCAGTCTTATCTTTCCAAATACTAGGCCCGCCCACCCGCCCCCTATTTTCCCAGAGGATATCATTTGCCAAAATCAGTTTGATCTTACCAGGTACTAACCCCACCCACCCACCCTCTCTTTTCCCAGAGGGATCTCTTTTGCCAAAATCAGTCTTATCTTACCAGGTATTGGTAACGCCCACCCACCCTCTCTCTTCTTAGAGGGTATGTCATTTGCCAAAATGAGACTCCTTGAGGTTTTTTTTTGTTTTAATTGCCAAGTAAGAATACAATTTTTGTTTCACAATAAGTAAAATAAGCCAAAGAAATTCAAAAGCGAAAGTAAGTGGGGTTAGTTTAACTTTTTTTTCTATGTTCTACTGTTTATCAACATAAAATCCACTTATCGTCCAATAAAATGAATGATTAAAAAAAAACAGGGTACATGGGCGGGGCTAGTCACTTTGCTAAGATAAGACTGATTGTGGCAGATGAGATTCCTTCTGAGAAAAGAGAGGGTGGGTGGGCGGGGCTAGTACCTGGTAAGATAAGACTGATTTTGGCAGATGAGACATCCTCTAAGAAAAGAGAGGGTCGGTGGGCGGGGCTAGTATCTGATAAGATAATACTGATTCTTAGAGGGTGTCTCATTTGCAAAAATTAGTCTTATCTGCTAAGGTAAGACTGATTTTGGCTAATGAAAAAAAAAAAAATGTACACTTATTGTGCTAGTAACTTTAAATTTCTTCAAAATAAATCTTTCTTTGTTAGTTGCACACAAGTTGTATTAAAATTTTCAACATGCGGGGTGTTTTTTTTATTATTGAAAATTTGATAAGGTTGTAGGTTATTGGCCCCTTTGTAACGAAGAAAAATGTAAAAACGATCTTTGTCTTTGACATAAAAATTTTTAAAGTCAAGCGATGTCTCGGTGATTAACCGAGATAATTGTGTTGAATTTACGCATTGTTTGAGGCATGACTTACTTTCAAACATACTTAATTGCAAGAAAAAGTTGTTGACTATCTTCGTTGCTAAAAAATTATTTCAGTGTATTATGTATTACTTTGTCGCAGATGAATTAAAAAATTTTCGGAGTGACCTCGTTTAATGAAAAAAATTTATATCCCAAAGACAAAGATTGATTTGAAATGCTTCTTCGTTACAAACATTATTTCAGAACACGGTGTACAACGTTGCCACTGTTCGACCTCAAAATCTTCAATAATAAAAAAAAAACTCGCATGTTGAAAATTTTACACCTTTTGTGCAGGTAGCGAAGATAGATTTTTTTTGCTAGAAATTTAAATAGCATTAGTACAGTGAAATTTGCACTGATAGAATCAGTAGTGTTTGGTTGTGTTACATTTAAAAAATTAAGCCAAAATTTTGAACAATTTTTGAAATATGACGTGATAAAACCCAAAAACGTAGTTTGAAAGTGATGAAAATTATTTAATTTAAATAATTCGATTTAGTATGAAATTTTAACATATAGAAATCAAATTTTAATCTGAATGGAAGCGGAATGACAAATACTGTATGATACTTTGTGCAAGATCCATGTATCAGCTTCTTCAAAAATCGGTAGACCGCCACGAATTTTCCCATGTAAAATGCATTACTTATGGCTTTTGTACGCTGCCAAGTCAAAGCGGATCGAACAAGAAAAGAAAAACTCTATAAAAAAAATTGGTCGAATGCTATAATCCGACAAATCCTGCTCTTTTAAAAAATTATAAAATTTTATTTTACGATTTTCGTTTCGTGATAACCTGATAACCTCTGTAAAGAAAAAACCAGCAGCATAAATAGCAGTCCCGCAGCCCCTGCGCCGGCGCCGTACGGACGATGTAAAATATATTTAAAACACTTAACTAACGAGATAAAATGTCCTTCAGCACTAGGTAATAGCAATCTACAGCTCAAGTGTTTACACATCGAAACGATATCACGTCGAAATTAGTTTGATATGAATGAATTTGTATTCTCAAAACAGAGGACTAAAATCATTGATAGTAATTAAACCACAATCAAAATATTCTGAATATTATAATTCTTATTTTATCATTATTGTGTAAAGAATTTCTTGAACATTCTTCACATTTTCGAGAAAATGGGGTGACTCGTGCTTGATTTTATCAATAAAAAATTTGCGATGACGTCATCAACATGGGTAATTCTAGTCATAGCACAAAAGAAAAGTAGTCACAAGGTCGCCGTTATCTCCGATACACCCACTGCGCCACGGAGACGTACAAATCGTGTTGGGACTAAAACGTTATTATAACTTGCGAATATTTGAACGTATAGCGAAAAAACTGAAAGCAGATTTGTACACTACAAGTACATGAGTATATTTTTGTGTAACAATAATTTTAAAATGCCATTCATAGACCTGACGTCATCTACATCTACATGATATTTCTAATATATGTACAAAATTTGACAACAATTGGTCCAGCAGTTTCGGAGATTACGTGTCTAGTAAAAATCAATACAGACACCAGACAGACAGACGGACGGAAACAGGTTTTTTATACTGTAGGGGTCATGAAATGTCGAGAAAACAATTAAGTGGCCATTCGTCCGATGGACGCGATTACAATACTACAAGTAAAAAAGGAAATCACGAACATCCTAAGATGTAGAACAATACAGACTGTAACATTACTGACTTTAAAAAATCAAAGACACCAGAATAAACACAATTTATGGACCAATTTCAAGTTGGATTTGCGATATCGCAAGTCCCGTTGCCATAGAAGATGCGATGACAATTGTTGTGATTCTCTATGGCTGTTACTGTCATCGCATCTTCCATGACAAGGGGTATGGTAGTCCCGGAATGACTTCGTTATTAGAACTGCATCCTATTGTGGAGGAGTTAAGTTCCTCTACAATGGCTAATTTTGTCCACTTAAGATGATTTATGGCATGGCTGTTTACACTTTCAATAGAGCTCCTAGTGCTTGCGGTAATTGAGTTTGTAGGCCATAAAAATTAAGTCACTCTAGAACTACTATAACCCATGGCTTAGGTGGCTGTTTAGTCACGAGTCATGTCCGCGTTTAAAACCTAAGTTAGCACCGTCAAGATGACAACTCAAAATGACACTCGAGATACGGGAGTAGAAATAATAATTTTTGAGTGGTTTAACATTTGAGAGGAAACAAAAGATTAATACGAGTATAAGTAAACAAAAAGTAAGGTTGTCGACAAGTGTAACCTTTAATTTTCTAATCTACATATAATATTCTTATACTGGGTGTCTGGAAAATGACGGATTAATTCTTCAGTATAGTTTTTGCAAACTACCACCGGACAATAAGCAACAAAGACGACCTTAATCGGATTACAACGTACCGAAAATTATTTAACCTCTTTTAACCGGTCGCCAGGCGGTTTACCTAGAAAATCCTAGAAACGATACTCAGGACAGGACTCGTTATTACGTTTTCTACATTTCTAGTTAGCTAAATACGTGATTGTAAAATAAATGATTTATTCTTTCTTTACTTGTACATTATAATGTTATTATAATCATTATTAACACTAGAATTATAAAACTCTATGATGTAGATTACGAAAAAAACGTAATTTGATAAAAGTAAAATTTCGTAGTAACGACGGTTATTGAAATCCACCTGTTTTTTTTTTAGGACAATAACCACAACAACTAGTAATTATTAAGCGTTATGTATTATTATTAATAAAATAAGCTGTTATTTTTCATTAATAAATAAACCAAAAAAAAACATTTAATATGGCATAAATTATAATCAAAAACAAAATCAACAAAAGAAAAATCCACTAAAGCTTATCCAACTAAACACTAGAGAAGAGAAGATGTTCAAAAGAGAGGGTGGGCGGGCGGGGCTAGTACCTGCTACGATAAAACTGATTTTGGCAAATCAGATACCCTCTAAGAAAAGAAAGGGTGGGTGGGTGGGGCTATAGAGTTCATTTGTCATAAAAAATATAGTCGTATTATTTTTATTTTGCATCGTCACGGTATGCACTAAAAACAAGATACCGTTTAAATAAATCTATGAAGCAATTTACACGGAATTTTCCTCGTCTCTAAAAAACAACAAATACTGTTTCAATTGACGTCATCATATTTTTAGTTGTGATACATATATTAATTTTGATCGTAATTGTGTTCTCAGAATTTCAAGAAATTAGATGAGCCATATCTAAAAAAACGGATGAAACAAACTCGTTTATGCAGTTTTTTTGACAATATTGTCAAAATATAAGCAATTTGGCATCTCAGGACTAATTCTGTCAAAAACATAAAAATCCTCAATTTTCGTATTCTATAAACTATGAAACGGCAAAGTCCAACTATTTTTATAATTTATGAATTTTTCAAAGTGTATAAATATAAATGAACCTAAATGCTGGTAATACGGGCAGTTGATTATTATTTGTTAAAAATGGTGGTGTAATGCAACAGTCATGCAAGCACAGTTAAATTAAAGCGCAGTTTTGTCTAATAATCTTCGAATTTGGAATAATACTACGGGTTACTCGGTCTATTATACGACTCGTCACGAGCTCAACCATGCACTCAACGCAACAGCTGTAAATCATTAAAATCAGTTTTATTACCGTATTTGTCATCACTTTCGTTTTTATTTAAGACTTCGATTTTTTGTGGATCTGGGTTAAACCTATAGAACAAAAACACTTGACACTTTAATGTGAAAAGACGTCATCACACTACTAACAAGTTTTGTAACAATTGCCTAGTCGTGCGTCAAAAATTGGAATAAGTGTGGCTCAAAGTAATTACCAGATGACTAAGTTTTGATATTTTTGGCAGAGCGGTGGTTTTTTTAAACTGCTCGGAACTGTGCTCTGTAAATTTATAAAAAAAAAAAATTGGCCGTGCTGAGGGAGCAGCCGCTGCAAGGATGTTGATAAAATTGATAAATATTGTGGGTGAAATGAAGGACGGATTAAATATTTGGACAGATAATTTGCTATTTAAACTATGATCCGGAAAATGAGGCGGCTTGAGGTGATTTTTGACGACAAGTTGGTAATTGGTTGGGAACGATAACCGATTTTATCAACGTGACGCACAAAGGAGGTTAAATTTACTAGAAGCAGCAGGCCTTTTCAAGAACGCTTTTAGACGCCGTAGTCGGTATAAAGACATAGAATGAGTACATTTTCCAAGAATTCGGCACAGACAAAACAGTGTTGTGAAGAGCCTCGGGCAGAGGAAACATTTTAGCCACATTATTTCTCCGAGATGAGGTCGATGACTGTAACATAAACAACCGCACCTTATACACCTCCAAAAAACCGGAACAGTAATAAACGGTTATTGTTACGAAGGCAAAAATAAATGCACAGATAGCCTATTTTTTCTTGGAACTGGTGAAACCCAGGGAAACTTTTTTACGCGAAACAAAGGATTGATTGAAGCGAACAATTTGGCAAGCGGTTGTGAAAACACAAGAACGGCTGGGAAGTCAAAAATGAGTAAAAATTTCGCAGTTGTGATGGTCAGTCAAGTGGAAGCGTTGGCGTTTGGGTTAGAAAGTTGTCTTCGCGGATTAGATGATTCGTCACGACGACGATAATTGATCCGAAAATGTCGAAGCTGTTCCTGGTGCATCTTTCCCGGTAGCTTTGGCTGTAATGATTACAAAGCGGTTGAACGTAAGTGGATGAAAATAGTGCATCTGTTGTAAATCAGCGTCTAAATCAAGTTTGGCAAATTGAATCACGCTGCTCTACCAAGTCTAAATATTTAGGACTTTGGTGGTGTTGGTCCAAAGTTCGCGGAAAAGCGCCTAGGTTTTGGAAAAAAGTCGCCGCCGTTTGCTGGTGATTAATGTAGGATATGTCAAGTCCGCTGACAGGTATATTGAAGAAGATAAGTGATTAGAGGTGTGGACGTTTTGTTGGTTGATAATGAAATGCGAGAATTCGTGTTTATCAAAGTGTCACGGTTCCTCCAGACGGCGTAAGTGCGTCTGTTGAATATTTGAAATTCCCAACTGTCGGAGAGGAATAAGGTCGCTTCTAATAATATTTCGTCTTTTGCTCGCAATAGGAAAAACCGATCACTGCAGTGTCGAAGGTGCTATTTTCGTCCAGTCTTGGCAATTAGCGAAAACACAAATAGAGTGTACCTACATTATTTTTATGTTTACTGATTAAAAATACACACTTTACGTAACGCCCGGTGATTGATTCGACACGTAGGTTCCTCAAACCGAGTGTGAACTCGCGGAGAAAAATGGCATTCATGCCCCATTGCCGCCTCCTCCGATGCACCGCCACCGATCGCGTAGCATTAAGACGCAAAATATTATTTTTACAAGTCAAGAATCTCAGAAATGCTAAACATCTGAAGTTAATTAAGGTGGATGCAAGGTATTTATAGATCCGGGTCGATACGCAGTCTGAAGAACCTCTCGCTATCTGGGAATCTGATAAAGGAGCGTCGGTGGTTAGGTTCATTGACTGAAAAAATTGCGCAACTCTAGAAAATATTTTCGCAATTTGTCTGGTGTGACACCGCGACCGCGGCCGGAACGGTTAAAGGGAATTGGTGCAAATTGAGCCGAACGGAGCTGAATGGGGACCTTTCCCATAATAATGCTATTTTAGCGTCAAATTCGCGCGAAATCACATGAAGGTGTCGTTCGCTTGCCAATATCACACCTCCGATATCACACCACCTGTTACGATCGGGCGCGGCTGCCAACTCCACTTTTCGACGATTCGTCGGATTTGCGAATGACGTATTCGGGCCCGATTTAGTGGTCAGATGGTCGATTTTGGCACGAAAAAGCCGACTATGCTGATTCGTGTGCATGTGGTTTATTGCTGTTTTTATTTCTTCAAATAGAGGTTGTTAATAGCACGACGACAACAAAGACGACCGTCTCGGTTGGCTTCTGCCACAAAATGAAACTCGACTATGTCGTAAATTACCTTTTTGGTCTTGTTTCCGAAAACGCCGACATCGTGCACAAATTATGGCGAGAAAGTCCGAGAAGTGGCAGCGGAGTGTTGCCAAAATCCAACGTGGGTACAAAGAAAACAAAGAGTGGTTTGATGCGACAGGAAACATGTTTTTGTTTATTGATTCGTGTTAATGTTATAATGGAAAGTAAAATAAAGAGAAGTTAATTTTGTGTACGGTTTACCGACTAAACAAAAATATTTTTTCCCGTTATGAAAACAAATGGCGCTTTCATCCGATCGACTAACCACAAAAACATGAATAAATTCGATCACAACATGCACTCATTAGAAATCCAGATAAACTATGATTTGTTGTAGCAGGCGGTACGTCAGTGTTATATTTTTACTTCGGTGAACGGATGATGAACTTTCGTATTTTTTGTTGACTGGATATTTTTTGAAATGTATGACAAGATATATGAACCCATTTAGCTCATTTTTTGAGATAACTAAAAATAACATTCGACAACTCCACCAAGACTGCTTTTGTACAACGGAGATTTACAACGCGTGTACTACAAAGTGTTGATTACAAATGCATTTGCTGTGTCAACGTAAATACGTCCGCTACGTATACATCAAAAGAATGGAAGCTTTAATCGTAACGGTGATAAGCTGTCTGGTTCATGTTTGAAGATAAAAGTTGGAAGAGTAAGGATGGAAACCCGGAACTGTGTAACTGCTACTCCTTAAACTGCTTTTTGTTGCGGTATTGGTTTATTACGTCAAGGTTGTGGATTTCCCTCTCCCGCACGAGCGATCGGGACGATCTTTTCACGCCAGGCACGCATTCCAAGTAACCACTTTTCAATATTTTTGCATTCGATGTTACTGTGTGAGGAATACAATGACGTTGCCGAAATAACATACAGACCTAATATAAACAGGTCAACAAAGTGTAGCCTTCGAATCAAGAGCAGTGATGAAGTATGGGTGATTCAAGTATAGTATACATACATCAATGAATTCAAAAACCCTTATAAGTCTATTTCTTACACTGCGGTTAGTATTATCTATATTATTTTCAAACAATTGGACTTCAGGGGTGAGGAAAGTTCTCTCTAATAACATCAGACGAATAAACCTTACATAATTTAAAAGTATATAAAATTTATTGTTTCACACAATTTGGACCGTGATGTCTTGTCTTGGAAGTAATTTGAAAGAATCTCCAGGATCTTTCTGTATATTGTTTTTGAAGCAATTTGGAAGGATCTCCGGGGACGACCCTCTTGTTTTGTTTTCTAGTAGTGTAAGAATCCCGGGTACCCCTTTTATTTTGTTTTTGAAGTAGTTTGAAAGAATCTTGAAGTCCCGTGATCAGAGGCTGATGGGATCTGCTGAACCAGGCCGGGAAAAATTTTGACCGAAATTTTATTTCTTTAAAGTCCATATACATATAAAATTTGGATTTGGGCACCGACGTTCTGGTGTACCACGGTTACCGATGCCTCTGGAAAATTCTCTATTTCCAGATGGTCCCATCCGCCCTTGTCCGTGATGTCTTTCAACTAATTTGAAAGAATCGGAAGAATCTCGGAAATTTATTGTTTTTGAGGGAGTTTGGAAGAATCTCGGAGATCGCTCGTGTCTCGTTTTTGTATTAATTTGAACAGAATGTCGGGGACCCCTTGTGTTTTGTTTCTGAAGTAGTTTGAAAGAATCTCGGGGTCCCCTATATCTGGTTTTTGAAGTGATTTGAAAGAATCTCTGTGACCCCTTGTAATTGGTTTTTGAAAAGTTTAAAAGAAACTCGGGAACACCTTATGGTTGGTTTTTGAAATGGTTTGAAAAAATCTCGGATAAGCCTTTTTGTTTTGGTTTTGAAGTGGTTTGAAAGAATCTTCGTGATCCCTTTTCTTCTCTTTTTGAAGTAATTTGAAAAATCTCCGGGATCCCTTTTTTTGTTTTTGAAGTAGTTTGAAAGTATCTCGGGGACACTTTGTGTCTCAATTTTTGATGTGGTTCGAAATAATCTCGGGGACACTTTGTGTCTTAATTTTTGATGTGGTTTGAAAGAATTCCAAGGACCACTTGTGTCTGATTTTTGAAGTGGCTTGAAAGAATCTTCTGGCTTGTGCCTGCTTTTTGAAGTAGTTTGAAATAATCTCAGTGACTTCTTTTGTTTAGTTTTCGAAGTAGCCTGATAGTATCTCTGGGACCTTTTGTGTGTGTGTGTTTAAATAGTTTTAAAGAATCTCGAGGACTGCTTGTGTTTGATTTTGGAAGTGGTTTGAAAGAATCTCGAGTAGCCCTTGTATTTAGTTTTTAAAGTAGTTTGAAAGTATCTCGGGGACCTTTTTTCTGTGGTTTTTGAAGTAGTTTGAAAGAATTTCGAGGCTCGTTCTATTTGGTTTTTGAAGTAGTTTAAAATAATCTCGGGGACTCCTTGTGTCTGATTTTTGATATGGTTTGAAACAATCTCAGGGACACGTAGCGCCTTGTGTTTTGTTTTTGAAGTAGTTTGAAAGAATCTCCGGGACCCTTTGTGCCTGATTTTTGAAGTAGTTTAAAAGAATCTCAGCGGTCCCTTTGTTTTTTAAGTAGTTTGAAAGAATCGCGAGGACCACTTGTGTCTGATTTTTGAAGCGGTTTGAAAGAATCTTCGAGACTTTTTTGTGCCTCCTTTTTGAAGTAGTGTGGAAAAATCTCAGCGACCCCTTTTGTTTAGTTTTTGAAGTAGGTTGAAAGAATCTCGGGAACTCCATGTGTCTGATTTTTGACATGGTTTGAAAGAATCTAGGGGACACTTGTGTTTTGTTTTTGAAGTAATTTGAAGAAGTCTTGAGGACTCCTTGTATCTAATTTGTGAAGTGGTTTGAAAGAATTTCCGGGACCTCTTGTGCCTGCTTTTTGAAGTAGTTTGAAAGAATCTCAGCTACCCCTTTTCTTTTGTGTTTGAAGTAGCTTGGAAGTGTCTCCGGGACCTTTTGTGTGTGGCTTTTGAAGTAGTTTAAAGAATCTCACGGGCCTATTGTGTGTGGTTTTTGCAGTAATGGGAAAGAATCGCTCAGCAAAGACCAGTTTTGTTTTGTTTTTGAACTCGTTTGGAAGAATCTCGGGGATCTCTTGTGCTTGGTTTTTGAAGTGGTTTCAAAGAATCCCGGGGACGTCTTGTGTTTTGTTTTTGAAGTAGTCTGAACAAATCTCGGGGTAACTGGTTTTAAAAGTAGTTTGAGAGAATCTCAGGGACGTCTGGTGTGTAGTTTTTGAAGTAATTTGGCAGAATTTCGGAGTCCCATGATCAGGGGCGGATGGAACCTGCTGAACCAATTTGGGAAAAATTTAGACTGAAATTTTACTTCATGTAAAAGTATGTAAATATATAAAATTTGGATTCGGACGCTGTGTTGTACCACGGTTACCGACGTCTGTGGAAAATGCTCGATTTCTAGATGGTCCCATCTCCCCATGTTTATATTCTCAATACGTTAGCATTAACACCGCACAAGACCCCAGATGTAAGCTTTCGAAGGAGTCATCGATCTCAACTTGAGACACTAATTGAAATTCGAAGAAGAATGAACCATTTTAAGCTCATGACAAATAATGAGTTGATTTTAGATTTGGGATGACTGGAGATATTTTCGTTTGCGAATATCAATCTCTTTGCCGCTCTTATGATGTCGTATTGGACCAATTTTTTACGTTGGGTCTTCAGGTCAAATAAAAATAAAATGAGGTTTATCGATTCCTTGAAGATCGCCTAAATTAGATTTACACTAAAAGTATTTTTCATTAATTATGATCGAATCGATAACTGTCGAATAAATAACTTCAATGAGAAACCGTACTCAAAGTACTCAACAAATCCACAGTTGTAAATAACGGGAGCTGCACCTCCACTAGAGAATTGTAGAACTTACTGTAAAACTGGATTTCTGTGTTATTATTTTTAAGGTCAAGTAAAATTTTGCCGTGACGTTTAACCTAGAATCATTTTGTTTTTTCTTTTTACCTTAATGGTCGCTAATTGTTAGAATAAACTCTTTCGCGCCGGAGTGTACCTATTTTTAGAATCTGACATTTCTATGACATTAGAATTTATTGATTTCTTGAAATGGTAACAATGGGTTTATTTTTTTCCAGCTATACCATAATGGCCGGCCATGTTTGCCGGAAGGAGGCGCAGGTCGTCCAACATCCGGGTGATGCAGTTGTTCCATGAGCTGAAGCAACAATTCCCAACCGTTCCCGATCACGTAGTGAGCGCTTGCATAGCGACCCACGCCCATTCAAATTCGCCCAGCAAAGACACTACCATCCGCGAGATCTTAGAAGCGGCAGCCGCCCTCAACCAACAAGAGCCGATGGGACGTTCTCCACCACCCTCCCAAGAACCACCCACCCTCACCCACCCCTCGTCCCGCGATTCGGAAGAAGCAACCGCGACAACGTCAACCGAACGAAACGAAATGAACGACAGTGAGAGTGACATTAATCGAAATGTTGTGAAGTCGACCGGTGTTACGTTTTCGAAAAAGTACGAGTCGGTCAGTGTGTGCACGTCCCAGAAGACGTCGCAGACGACGTCCACGGGCAAGAGCACCTTCTTCGTCAAGCGACCAGACAAGTTGGACATCAGGCCCGACTCGGACTTCCCTCCGCGCCACACCATCCAGCTGTCCGAGAAATGCAAGGACGTGTACAAACTCTTGAACTCGGATAACGTGAGTGATAAGCCGCCGAGGTCGCCGAGCACGTACAAGCGCCTCTCCGCCACCCCCAAGGGCTCGCCGACGCGGACCCAGGACGCGAGGTCCCCGCTGGCCTCTCCGGAGACCGCCAAAAGACTGCAAGAGGAAGGGCGGAGGAAGGAGACGGCGTCCACGCCGACGCAGACCACGGACACGCTGCTGGGCGGCAACAGCGTCAACGTGTCGCTCAACGTCAACTGCTCGATGGACGTGGTGCAGAGCCCCACGAGGCGCCGGTCCGTGATGCAGGTGACGCCGGAGCAGCCCTGGCTGCAGGAGCCTTCTTCCCCGAGGAGTTACACGAGCGTCAACCTCACGCTGAGACCGCCCTCGTCGGAACCGCAGCCACCGATCGACATCACTTCCCAGAACTCGAGTCTGACGTATTCGACTAGCAGCTTCGACTCGCAAAAGGGGCTGCAGAGTCGGCTGCAGATCACGGTGGGGCCAGGCGGAGGGAGCGTCTCGGCGACGAGAACCAGGCCGAGGAGCAGTTACCATCCGGAGGGGAGCGTGGAGGAGGTGGTGCCCTATAGGGCCGGGTCGTTGAACAATCTAGCGGCGGCGAGTGAGCGTAAGTGGACTAGATGTAGACGGTCCAGTCAATCCGGGTTGAAAAATACGAAAACCGAAAATTGCCTGACCACTCAGAATGGACAGTTTCATGCCGGATTGACTGAGCTGGTAGGGTGTAGAGTTAATTGGAAGGGTCGGATCCAGCAAAGTTCCGTTGGACGGGTGGAATGCGATAGCGATTTTATGGAGGTTGTGTTATTGAAGGTTCGATAAATAAAACCCGGGGAATAAAATCAACAAATCGGTAATAAAAATATTTCGAGGAATTGCATTTCGACGGCGGAAATAGGACTTGCGAGTTTGAGATAAGTGTTCGTCGGCTTATCGGTTATATGAGGCATGCATGTATCTGAAATAATATAACGTATTGTGTCTATCAAACAATACTCTGAACTTTGATAATAATGGAAATGTTGGTTTATGCAGAGTATTTTGACCTTATCTTATCGCTAGTTGACATAGGTATTAAATATTCCTTCGTTAATGTTTGTCATTTAGGAATATTTTTTCCTAATTATGATAGTTTCGCGGTAAGAAACCTTCACTATAAGGTATGGGAATTAATATTTCGTGTTACATGGGTTTATCACAGGACGGGCTGCCGATGAAGATGACTATGTGTTCGTGGTAGGAAAACTTCTCTTTACTGAAAAATAATTACGTCGCATACCTGTAATTTTGGATTACACGTAATACTGTCGGGTAGACTCTTGTGTTACAATTAGAATCCTTTTTCCATTTTTTTGCTGTCGGCTTGTGGTTCGGGAGTTGGTATCAATATGTAGCAAGCTTTTCGCAGTCCCGTGTCCTAATGCTTCTTGGTAAGGTCCTCAAAGTTGACTTAAGTTTCAGAAGTTGTATTTCTAAAGTTTGCTGTACCTCGTGTTGGTAAATTAATGCCAACCTCCTTAAATATTTGTGGGTTTAGCGGAAAATTTTGGTTCAGTTCAATATATTATATAAATTTTGTTGCGCAACCGAGTGGATTATGCTGGTCTCTTGGTGACTATTAATAATGTAAAATAATTTCTCGTTCAGCCGTCCCACTCAAAAACAAAACAGTACTTTGCGTATTCAAATTTTACACCAAGAAGAATTGCTGATTTTTGAATTGGCATGCCTAAGACGAACTGAAGGACAAATATTTACTATATCTAGTTGAGATGAAAAAAAATCCTTACTATGAGGGATAGCTATTCAGTTGCTTCTTCTATTTCTTACATTTGCAAGGTATAATAACGTTTTATTCTCAAAACGGATTGTCCGTCTCCGTGGCGCAATGGGTGTATCGGAGAGGACGACCCTGTGGTACTGCGATTGTGATGGTTCGATGCCAAAATTGGCCCTTTCCTTCTTTTTTTTTACATTGGTATAACGCTGTACTTTTCTTTTGCACTATGACTAGAATTATTCATGTTGATGCCACAATAAAAAATATTTTGTTGGTAAAATTAAGAGCGAGTCACCCCATTTACTCGAAAAAATGAAGAATACGCGCGTCTTTACATAATAGTTCGATTGTGGTTGAATTAATAATTTTAGTCCTGATTTGAGAAGACAAACTCTTTCCAATCAAACTAATTTCTACGTGACATTCTTTCGATGCATAAACATAAATAAACACTTCAGCTTCAGATTGCTATTACCTAGTGCCGAAGGACAGGGGGTGTTATTTATGCCTCTGGTTTTTACTTTACAGCGATTAGCACACTACGTAAAATCAAATTTTATAATTTTTTGAAAGAGCAGGATTTTTCGGATTATGCTGGAAGGCTTTCCACAAATTTTTTATTGGTCAAATGAAGAACCTTATTTTCTAGAAAATGTAAGGATACCCACGTCTTTATTTAATTATGATCAAATAAGAATAATAATAATCATATTCAAGACATTTTGTTCCATTGTGGCTTAATTAATAATTTTAGTCTTCTGTTTTGAAGAGACAATTTATTCAAATTAAACAAATTTCTACGTGACATTCTTTCGATGTAATAAGCAATCGAAGTTAAATAGGTACACTGATAATAATACACTCATTTCCGTTGTTTATTTGTTTTGAGTACATTTCATATTGTCTGTATAATTGCGGACGGCACCTCCTTGGAATTTACATCCCCACGGTGCAGCGGGTTCGAGGTGTCATTTACACCATTGGTTTTTACTATATAAAGGTTAACAGAAAACACAAATTTTCTATAACTTTGTTGGATTGTCCGTCAAGGGCGAGGGAACTTCTGTCGAAGTAACCTTGGAGCGATTTTTTTCATGATAGATCCTATAAGATAAAATAAAGATATGCGTAGATCGTTAAGGTACACGTAAGGGAGCATGTTATGCGTGTGTTTCAAGTGTGGACAGACGACAGACAGACGGAAATGGGAGACCTACTTTTTCGTACTCTGGAAGTAAAAATTAATGCTTGAAGAGAAAACTGTTGAAATTTTCTCAAAATTCCGACGTGGTGGCAAAAAGCTAAAAATATTTTCAGACTCAGTGGTGCACGTATTAGAAAAAAAAAAAAACTATTTGAAGCGTTATCGCTTATGTTGTTTAACCATGTTATCGTAAAGTTTGCGTTAGTCTCGATGTTCAATGTAATGTTTATACTCATATCTTAAAACCCACACCTTGAGTAACAAAAAAATGTCAAATTTTGTTAAGTATGTTAAGAATACCGTGTACACGTAAAATGCGCCCCTCAATATTTTTTTTAGTAAACGTCATTTAAATTTTAAAAAATAACATATTCATGCACTTGTGGTTTATGAGTTCGCCTTGATTTTTTAACTCTATGTATCCAGATTCTGGCAAAAAAGTTCAAATAGCATCATCACATTTTGTACCAGTACCTATAAGATCACTGACGTGTGGTCGTCCCGTAAATAAGTTGAATTACTAACGCGAAGACGTCGAATTCGATTGACCCATGGGTCACATCTTTTAACACAGTGACTGGTATCTTTTCACTTACCAGTACCGCACGTGTTGGAATTGACATAAATGTTCTTGCTAAAATGTTAAAAAATAAGCAACTTAACAGAGTGTGTTTTCGTAATATAATGCGTTCGAACTAAAGGCGCTGGCGGAGCATGACGATTAAAGAGTGATACATTAATGAATTCAGAAAAACAAACTACAAAAATCTCTAAAAAATACTAACATTTTTATTCTTACTTCCCAACGAGAGATAAGAGCTGCTGTCGAAATAACCTTCCACCAGTTTTTAATAAATGTTTTGCGTCGTCAAGTAAGCAAAAGAATATGTCCACTTTTACAAGGAACTTTCTTCAAATGTGACAACGTTAACTTAACAGTAGTAATAATTTTTTATGGCTACATTTATAGTTTTTCAAAACTTACTTAAGCTGCTACTGATAAGGCAGATTCATAGACCACAGTTACAGGAGTACGTTATTTTATAAAAATTTGATGTTTTTATTAAGGGAATCCATTAATTTGGGTTAGCGTTTCACCATCTACACGATAACGTGCATACAAAATTTGACAACGGTCTAGTTTCGAAGGTTATCTGTGTAATAAAATTCGTCGGATCTTTTCATAACTTAAGGTATTTTTATATCTTGTACTATAATTATTGTAATAATCACCATTCGCTGCCAATAAGTGTGAATTATTGCATTCTTGTTTAAATACAAACTAGTGGTCGTTCTCTTATAAAAATAGGTGGCCGTGAGTCTCTTTGTTTTAAATTAAACGTGAACCTAATTATTCTTTTATAATTTCGTAATTACACGTTTAGTTTCAACCGCTTTTCTCCATACATACGTAATTTGGGACTGAACGAAAACAAAATACACCATTTCAGTTTCTTGAATATCATTAATGAAAATGAAAAATATAGTATATAACGGAGCCCTGCGCTACACCTAGATTAAATTTTAATAATTTGAATGTTTTTTATCAAAACCAGGTATAACTGTGTTTACTCTTTCTGCTGCTTCTTGCTTCCCTTTCTTTTTTTTTTATTAAAATTTGGCACGAAACACGTAACTCGCTGCAATTTATCTTTTTATTGGGGCGCAATAAAGAAATACAAACAGGTTAATAAAAATACGAAAACCTTCATACTGAGGTACCGTCCAAAGCAGTTAAAAGTACGTAAAAAACTTGATTTTCATTCAAGAAAGTTAAAAAATGTGCGCCTTTCTTGAACCATGTTTAACAACCTCCTCGTCTCTCGAAGCTGCCAGTGAAAATAATAGGCGGTCATTATTTTTCTTTTTGTGTTTTGACTAAGTTTAATTTTATAAGTTCTTGTTTGTGTCATTTCGTGTAGGTTTCTGCACATTTGTTCAAAATTTCTAAGAATACGTAACCGAAAACACGCCAACAATTAATCACTAATCATGTGCCTCGAGATCCGAATCGTCGACTCGCCGCTAATTACCCCCGTCTCCCCCCATCCAAGACCCATTTTTGTTTGTCAAAATCGCGTCCAAAAACAACACATTCCGCAAAGTTCGCACTCCGCCCCGTTTCCCGAACAATCAAAGATAATTTCAAGTTCAAGTCTAACGAATAAACCAACCCACTCATCGAGCAATCCATCAATATTTTTCTGGTCGGATTGCCAAAATCGAAACGACTTCACATATTTTCGTCTTGGTTTTGACGTTCTCGCCGACTTAATTCAGTTTGGCGTGCAACTCAAGGAAATATAGGTTTCCGAATTGTGTAAGATTATATAAACTAGTACTCCGGAAATAGTAATAATGTAACAGATCGATCCGGCTCGAAGGACTAACCGCGAATTCGGTACCTTGAGGAATCGTAAACAGTCGTGAGTCATCCTTGCGGTCGATTAGTATTCTTGCGAGGGGCCGAGCGCGTAGCGGTCGAAGGCGGACCGCTAACTTCACAGGTATCTCTCTATTTTGCGAATCAGGTGTTCGCAAACCCACCGGCGTCTATAAATAAGCCGTGGCTCGCCCACGCAACCTGAGGGCGTAATTTTAAAAGCAACAAGGACGCCGTCAAACGTGCATCCATCTATATACCGACGTGGAATTAAATTAGTTTGTTTTGCAGATGGTTTCACAATTCTACTACGTGGGAAACGCAGCGCGCTACGGATTTTGACATGTATTGTCTAAGAATAGGAGGAGGATGATTCGTTCGCTCATTCTGTTCTTTATTTTCGGGCGGGCTTTCTTCAAATCACATCGTGGGTAGTTTTTTTGAGTTGGTGTATGGAGCAGTGTGTAAATGGGTTAGTGCAGGTTGTTTGTTACGTTAGATTGTAGTGTAATTTTAGTCCGCTAAACACTGTTAAACAGGAACGATGAGGCACGAGTGGTGATGTTGTTTTGTTCGATTCGAACCGCATTTTCATTTCAAAAGACGATTTTTACGAACGAATTTGTAGAATTTTATAAAGCGACGTGCTAAAATTTAGAACGAACGTGTTTGTATTTGATGACACATTTTTTGGATTGTTATTTACGTATAAACGGGTTTATGGCAGAGGTGTGTTGTGATATTTAGTGATCATAAACGGCGAACTTAGTTGACATAATTGTCTAGATTGTGCTACTTATTTTTTAATAATTTATAGTCGAGAATTTTGGACTTTTCTAAAATTGGAAATTTTTGGTGTCGTTTTGCTTCTTGTCATAGTTCTTTCACTTTTCACCTCCGTCTTGACTTGCAGTAGCCTTGTTGGAGACTCATTTTTGGCACGATTTCTTTGCCATCAATCACCATGAACAATTTAAAATTTATTGTTTTACTCTCAGAATGACCGCATTGAGTGTCATAAGAGTTTTGCACAAAATAGCTTTCAGCACTAGGTGGTTGAGGCTTAATTTAAGTAACGAAATGAGTACTTCCAACACAAACATGAAAGCTATCTTTACTTGTTTGAGATATTTTTGTTTTAAACTGCACCTGATTTCTGTTAAAACAATTCGTGTGGCTGAACCTAGAAAGTAGGTTATGTTATGTCAACAAGAATTGAACCCTCGTTGGATTTAAAATGTTTATTTATGATAAGTAATATATAATTGGCCCCTAGCTTCGATATATAAATTGACTTGGCTTTTAAGTCTTCAATTGTATCCACTGATTGTTTAAAAATAGTCGAAAACAAAAACTCTAAAGGTATCAAATCATGTGATCGAGGTGGGCAGATATGGTCTGTGTGGGAGCTAACTAAACGGTCGTCACATAATTCCCTTAGAAATTTTAAATTTGTTTGAGAGAGTTTTATATGAGCTGTTGCGCCATCATGCTGAAAATATCCATTCTGGGATTCTTAGGATCGAGCTAGTTAATAAATTCTTGCAGAATTTTCTGACCCAGTAATCGTCTTCGAGAGATGGCACACCAAACTCCAATTTTTTGTGGGTGTATGGCGTTTCTTTTTTCTGCATTCCACATCCTCATATTTTGCGAATTTACATACCCGGATAGGTTTAATCATTATCAAAATCATTGTTCACGAAATGAAAAATCTGTTGCTGTTGGATAGTGTTAAAAAAACAAGCGAAACGAATATGCGAAAATGAAAACAAAGCATAATAATTAAATTCGGATCATTCCACAATATTTCCCATTTTGTTTTGTCTGGAAAGAGAAAAATACATTTGACTTTTTTGTGTTTTTTTACACCCATTATTTATTTGCCAGTGGTGTAGAAGAGGCAAGGATAAAGGTTAGTTTTCCTTTGTATAATTTTAACTTAAAACCAAGGTTTGTTTCACTCCTTAGAGTTTACAGAACACTTCCAATTTATTTGTACATGCATTTCAATAACACCATGTATGTTCTAAGAAGCGACCTACGTAATTTGGTGATCATAATGATAAATAATCGAAAACTAGATCATAAATGAAAAATATTTATTTATCCTCTGGAATAAGTTGATGACGTCAGTTCCAAAACATTGTTAAATAAATTTTGCAAAATGTGACTGGCGATTCCGCATTTCTCGTACTCGTATTTGGTTTGATCTAAACTAGTGTTTAAAAAATTATGTATGAATTAATAGTACTTACTTAGAAACAACTGAAAAGCGGTAAAGAAAAAGGCTATCATTTAAGATTTTTGGTTGTTTTTGGTCTGAAAATTTTATATAATAATGATCATTCATTTGCATTTCAGTATCTCAAAGTCAATTCTTAGAAAATTTTGAAAGAATATAGATATTTTAATGTATTTATTTCTACAAAACGATTGCATCTAATTCTTTTTGCAGGGATAACATTTTAATTAGTTTTGTTTGCCATGATATTTCTTTACTTCTCATGATTTTTCTTAATCCTCCTGCACAGTTGTTACTTTTAGCAATTCTCAGTTCAATTGCTTTGTCTTCTTGGCATTTGTTGGTTATCGACACCCCTAAGTACATAAACATTTCTACTTCTTCAAATTCTACTTTTATTCCTTCTTGTCTGTGTATTTGTAGGTTGTTTTTGTTTCTACTCCCACAGTTATTCTTTAGTTCCATATATTTTGTTTCATGGCCGCTAGAAGACGAAGAAATAGGTCTCCCATTTCCGTCTGTCCGTCCGTCTGTCCGTCTGTCTGTCCGTCTGTCTGCCGTCCCGGATTTTTATTAGACAGATAATCTCCGAACGTACTGGACCGATTGTTGTGAAATTTTGTAGTTATATTAGGAATATCATGTAGATGGTAAAACGCTAACCAAAATTTGTCTAATCATCCCCACCACTAATGTGATGACGCCACTTCAAAATTGTACATAGTAAATCGGTTTTAAATTGTGTAAAATAATATAGTCCTAAACATGTAGTTTACGACTCCGAATTGAGTTTTTACCCGAAACGTCCAGATTTTTGGAAAAAAAATCAAAATTATAAAACAACATTTTGCAATTTAATTTTGAATCTGCTAATCCGAATGTTTTGAAATGTTGCAGATGTTTTAAGGCTATAAAGAGCATCATAAATCTTTGCTCAAAATATATTTGGTTATCCCCTCCAAAAACTTGATGACGTCAGCTCAAAAGTTTGCCAAATAAATCCTATGTAAAATGTACAAAATATGATGAGTCTGTGCTTGTGATATATCACTCCATTCATATTTTTTGGATTTGCATATATAGGGTGACTCAAAAAAATTAATGAACGCGTAAATTTATTTTATTGATTTACTCAGGAACTACAAAACCGAATGCTTTGGAATCTTGAAGGTGTTTTAAAGTTATCATAAGCATGGTAAGTTTTTGATCAAAATGTATTTGCTCATCCCCCCTAAAAAAATTATGACGTCACCACAAAATTTTGCTAAATAAATCCTATCTAAAATGTACAAAATATGATGAGTCTTTTCTTGTGATTTATCATTCCATTCACAGTTTTTGGATTTGCATATACAGGGTGACCCAAAAAAAATAATGAATGGGTAAATGTATTTTATTGATTTAATCAGGAACTCCAGAACCGAATGTTTTGAAATCTTACAAATGTTTTAAGGTTATAAAGAGCATAATAAATTTTTAGTCAAAATATATTTGGTTATCTTCTACAAAAAACTGATGACGTCAGCTCAAACGTTTGCCGAATAAACTATCTCGAATATACAAAATATGATGAGTCTGTACTTGTAATTTATCATTCCATTCATATTTTTTGAATTTGGATATACCGGGTGACTCAAAAAAATAATGAAATCTACTGCGAAAAAAAAACATAATAGACATGCAGTCGTCACATCTCCGACAGCGAGGGAAGTACTGTCTAAACTTTTTAGACCAATTTTTATTAGATTTATTAGTTTTTCGGGCATATCTAGTTCACTCAATACGTTTATTATCTCCGTCCTGTTAACAGTATCGTAAGCTCCTTTGGAAGTCCACCAAGAGTAAATGAGTAGGAATTCCATATTCGTAGTTTCCTACCATGATTTGTTTCAACATAAATATTTGATCGATTGTCCCTCTTCCTTTTCAAAAGCTTCCTTGATATTCTCCTAGAGCTTCTTCCATATATCCTTCAAGTCTTATTTTTATTATCGATGCCAGTAGTTTGTACATTACGTCTAATAACGCAATCCCACAGTAGTATTTGCAGATTCTTCTGTCACCTTTTTTAAAGAACGGCGTTATTAGCGCTTCTTTCCAGCTATCCGGCATTTCTTCCATTTCCCAAATTTGCTTTAATACCAGCTGGATATCGGCTTTCAGTTTTTCACCTCCATATTTTAGGTTTTCTTTTGTAATTCCATTTCTCCCTGGGATTTTGTTATTCGATCTGGTTTATGATCTATTCTCTTGTTGGCATTGCTGTACTTTCATTACTCAAAGTTTTTTTCTGGTACTTGTTTTTGCTCTTCTCTCTGACCTCTGACTTCGCTATTTAATATTTGTTCGAAGTACTGTTTCCAACTTTCCTTCCTTTTATTTGTCTTTCTAAAAAATCCCTTTTTTTCTGCGATATACATATTTGCTTAACTATCTTTTTTTGACTGTTGTAATTCCTTGTGTTTTCTTCGTTTCTTATCTGTAGCATTTTCATTGTGAGTAACTTCTTATGTTTTATTTCTGCTTCGCATTCTTCGGCTAACCATTCTTTCCTTTCTCTTGCTTTTGTTTTACTCACATGTCTTTTTGTCGCTTCTGTTACTATTCGTTTTATATTGTTCCATTTGGTATTTATATATATATTTTTTGAAAGATCTTGCTTTTCGAGGTTTCTTTCTGTGTCAGCTTCATATTTTGTTTTGATTTCCTGTGCTTGCAATTCTTCTATATTATACCTTACTTCGTGATTCCTCCTGTGTTCTTTGTCTTCCCCTTTCCATGCTGTAGCGTTGCCCTTACCAAAAAGCGGTCTGAATCTAATGTCGCCCCCTCGACAGGTTTTCACTGACGCTATTAACCAGAGGGTTTTTCTTGGATCAGTACGTGATCAATCTGGTTTGTTTCTTGTCTTCCTGGAATGATCCATGTTCCCTTGTGTATATTTTTTCGGTGAAATTGCGTACGTACTATTTTCATATTTCTTTCTATAGCCAATTCGATTAATCTTAGACCATTGTTGTTTGATTCTTCATGCTTGCTGTGTTTTCCTACTGTTTCCCCCAGCTTCGCAACGCCCTTAATTTCTACATTTACAAGAATTTTAATGACTTATCTAAGAATATATAAAACCATAGTGAGACCAACCCTAACATACGCGTGCGAGACAAATAAAATGAAACAAATTGTAAGCAATTCCATAAAAATAAAAAGATTGTAATGGTTAGGACACCTAGAAAGAATGACCCAAGAAGGAGGAGTTAAGATGGCGGCGTGAAAAATTCTAGCAGAAAAAAAATACAATACTGGAGGAAGAACGCAAAAAATTGTAGGAAATGGAGACACTTTTTCAAAGCTATGGGCCTAAATGACCGGCGAGAAGCTTAAAAAACATTTTAATTATTACTGATCAAAAAATAAAAAAAACTGATCACAATACGTTTTTGTTTAGTCAAATAAATTTTAAACTGATATTTTCGTTATTATACTGCTTAAAATATGCAATAAATACTGACGATTACATTAAATACGTATATGCAATTCCAGTAAATACCAAATAAATACAAGCGAGAGAAAAGCCGACATTTCTTGACCATTTCCTGACTAGTTGGTCGAGCCGGATATCAGTAAGCAAACTATCTGCTACATGCGTGTGGTGATTTTGAGCTCAGATTGTTATCAGTAAAAGTACATTCCAATAAACAAATTTATAGTTGCAAATATAACGTTAACAGTTTTCTTGGCACCTGATACCGACTGACGTCAATAAGCCGTTCCAACGTGGTTAATATTAATCCATATCATTAAGCAATAGTATTTAATATATAATTTAACAAAATTTTATAGTTTTTGGAATTCATGCTAACCTAAAAATGACGTGTTTGTTGAGGTAAGATTGTATTTTAACTCATTGATATAGTTTTATTGCAAATTACGTATATAACTGTACGTCATATATATTTCCAAGAACCTGAATAAGCTGGAACTAAGATTTTGCGGTGAAATCCATTTAAAAAAAACGTTATCTGCTAAATGCTTCGCACGATGCAGTTTACCCTGAAATGTTAATGGAGTTTTGCCATACCATATTCCAAGTAATGCTTTTTTCAGACAAAATCGAACTCTCTAGTTTAAATTATATTGATTTAAACATCGTGTCTATTCAAGTAAACAGATAAAAAAGACTCTTCTAGGATTTTCCGACTGTCACACATGCACGGCGTGCATTCTCGCGAACGCACAAAATTCATTTAGTTCCAAGAATTGATTAGCGGTTTCATTTGACTTTCTAATATTCGAAGTTGTTGATTACAATCTAATTTTATTAATGAAAAACAACAATTACTCAAGTTGAGTGATTTTAATTTAGCATTTTTCACCTTTGTGTGTATAGTAATGAAAATGTCAATAATCGATAAACTTAACTAGCAATTTGTTGTTCTGTCGTTTTATGATATGAGCAACAAAGTAAAAGTGCGATAGCTGTTAACCTAAAATTCACCTTATCGCAAGCGCCAATTTATTGCTGAGCTCAAAGAACTGTAGTAACTGTAAATTAATAGACATTTTTTCTGTGTATCATTTTTCTGTTTATTGCTTTTAGGAAACGGTATTTCAGAAAATTAATAAAGGTCTTCTCGCAAATTATAGTCTACTTTCACAGCAACTGTTGATGTTTTTATTTTGCCAGTCACGTTACACTGAATAACAAGAAATGGAATACCAGTAAGTTCAGAAACAATTCTTGTAGCTTGTATTGCACCCAAATAAATGCTTCCAAATTTTAGTATATTTTTCCTTCCCGAAAAATAGGTCTCCTCTTTCCGTCCGTCTGTCCGTTTGTCGTTGTGTGTACATTCGGAATGTTCATCAAATCATTCTTGTTTAAATTTTTCTCAAACCAATTGCTCAGGTGAAACGATCTGCTGTGGTAATTTTGTGATTCAATTTTGTCTTCAGGGATTTGTGACAAGTGCTGACTTTAACGTCCATTTGAAGAGATAATCTCCACATTGGTGTTCTTGGATTCTCTCCCATTGTGTCTCTCACGTTTTTAACAATCTCCCAAAGACGCCAGCCCGTCTAGACAGTTTGCCCTTGTGTACAGTTTCTGTCTTCGCAAACCGGTTTAACACGCCTATGATGTTCTTCTGTAAACATGAATCCTTGCCTTGGAAATTCATTCTACTAGGCATGAACTGATACTGCTGTGATAATGTGTCTTGCTTTACAATGAAATCTTTTTATCTTCAATTCACCAATTTTAGGCTTGTAATTCCAGCGTAAATATTGACCAATTTATTTTAATACGCTCTGGCATAGATGTTGCTTTTTTTATATCGCGGTTCCGACGTAAAATGGCCAAAGTACAATTCTGAACAAATGTAGTAAAATTTCTAGGTTAGCTGATCATAGTTGACTTCATAGAATTGACAAATTTTACACTTTGCGGCTGTTTTTGAAATACATGTTCAAAATAGTTTGAGCTCTCTAGTGACCCTAAGAGGTTTGAAAAGTTTCCTTCTAATATTAAAATTAATGTGGGGATAATCTAGTGTAGCTAAATTATATAGAAACAAGGGTAGAGAAAACGAAAGAATACATGGTGGATCTTTTTTTTTCCAATGCCCACTTAAATTAAAAATTTTAATACAGTGCAGCGCCCAATGACCGGCGCTGTCAAAACAGATCTGAGAGAGGAAAACCCTTTAAATGAATTCCTCAGGGTCAATTTGCACGCCCTTTTTTAATGAAGAAAATGAACTGGTCAGAAAACTGCTTTTGGAAAACTAAAACAAAAAAAAAGAGTGCGTCGGCCCAGGGACGCACGGATGGAGTTTTAACTCTGCGTTGTCAATTTATATAAATTAAACACGTATACGAAATCATTAATTTTCTCTTAAAAAATAAAATGCTTTCATTAGTTCATTTGAACATTTTTGCTTCAAGTTGGTAGACAACATAAGAATCAGCTGGACTTAATAACATACAAGTTTCCATGTAGTAATCTCCCCTATGATTACCTTTTGTCATTATTTGTGCGATTAAGTATATTTTTTACATTGAAATTTCATAATCGGGAACTACAGAAGCAACCCAAAAAAACGGAAGAAATTAATCACTTTGCCCCATTTATAGAGCATTTACCAGTTCCATCGGTTAATAATTAATTATAGGCGTAGAAAATCATTGGTTTACTTATCAGTGTTATTTTTATTGAACTATCCCTGTACAATATATTGTTTGTTAAAATGTACGTAACTGTAATACATACATACATACATATGCAATTAACATGACTGTTCTTTTATAATTTGAAACTATCGCATCATATTTAATTGAGGTTATCTCAGAGTTCGCGTTTTTCGTTCGTTATGTCACTTTTAGTAATATATTTAGTAACATTTACATACACATTAGGGCATTCAGGTTTACCACCACAAATGTTGCGCCCCCAACGGTCCTTTATGTCACATTCTGTGTTCGCTTCACTCCCATGCAATTCTTATGGAGAATTCAAAAGCTGTCGTACCTCTATTATCTCTGGTCAAACGAACACATTTTATTAAATAGTTGTAACATGGACCGTAGTGCCCTCTCGATCACGCCTACGCACACTAATATCCTGACTGTAATATACCTTCATACAAGAATAATTCGTCGAGCCACCTCTGCACTCAGATAGAGTTCCGAGAGTTAGCTGTGCATTACTTCTGCATCCTGAGGATCGTTGTGGTCTAGATGCTCTTTGAATCTGGCAGTGGATAAAGGTTGTTTTTCCTAGAGCATCCTGGGGGTGCTAAGAGACGGAAGCAGCACCACTTTATGAGGCGTTTCATGTACATATTGTTTGATAGTTTATTTCTCTCTCTTTCTTTCTCTTTTTCTTTCTTTCTCTCTCTCTCTCTTTCTATAGCGCAGCGTTATATGCCGATGTTCAGACTCGGTTCAGACCGGTCTCGATGACCTCGACACCGACACCGACACCGACACCAAGCTCGTAGCTGGAACTAGACATTCCTATTCCGGCGCGTATACGTGTTCTATATTACGACAATAAAGGAGTTAAAACTCCAATAAAACTCCGATAATGTTTCGATAAAACCGTAAGCAATACCCTTAGAAAGAATTTGCATGCGGCACAAATCTATTGCGAAAAATGGAATTACCATTTCCAGCTATCCGAACCTTTCCTTTTTATTCACAAAATTTGCAGCTCAAAAGCCGAGTGTTAGATGGACTAATTGATTTCATGAAAATTAAGACTGAAGTATTCAATCAAGATTTTGGAAAATGTTGTAGATTGTATTAGATGAACTGGACATTAAGGCTGGATTGGGTTATTGCATTCAGAATTGAACCTACAAGGTCCCTAAAATGTATGGAAGCAGTTAAATATCGCGGGAACGGTTTGCTAAATCTTTTTGAAATTTGGGCTTCCCCTTAGAATGCTTAGGTTCTATTTTCTGCAATTTTTTCAAATTTTATACTTCATTTGTTTTTGAAATGCAGGGCGAACTTGATTTTTTTAAAAAGCACTAGTAGTCAAATGTTCCGTTTTTAAGGAGTGCACTGACGTTATTGTAGGACGTCTAACTTTAGTTTTCTTAAATTGATCAACTTCTCTTTTTTTTTTTGAATCTTCTGCTTGATTACAAGGAATTGTATCGCCCGGCATGTAGATGAACGGCAACATCGACATTTCCATCACACTTTTCCAAAGTTCAAAGCATATCGGTTTTTTCGGAATTCGAAAACACTGGTGCCAAAATTTGAAAATAGTGTGACTGTTAGAATTAATTTGTCATAATTTTAGCCTAATCATTCCCATCTACATGTAAGTTATTATTTATAAAAAATTTAAGACGAAGTCGTCTATGGAAAGTAAAATGTGTTGCCTATTCGGAGTTATCCAGGCGTAAACAGAAAAAATAATCACCCTGTATTGCTTGACGTCTGACGCCATAGCCTACCATTATTAAGATTTCTATTCGTTCAGTTTCTGTAAATGGTGCCATTTTAGTGTTTTATTGAAATATTTTTAAACCTGGATGTAGAGATGGGTTATTTTAAGTTCAACATGGTGAGTCATTAGAATCTGACAACGGACTGTCAGTCAGTAGCGTCACATGCACACTTCAGAAGGGGGTGGTTTTTTAAATTTATTCATAATAAATAATGTATCATTTTATTTGCCGATTTAATTAAAAAATATATTCATGTGTTGCAGTTCTGAAATTAGAAAAAAATCTTAGTTTAAGTTAGCCTTGCATCTTTAAAAAAAAGTTTAAATTTAAAAAAAATTACAGAAAAAAGAGCTTGGGCATTTGTAAGTATAGCCCAACTTTCAAGAGGATCCAACTAACAGTTCCCGAGACATTCAACTGCTTCTATACTTTTTAGCAACCCTGTATAACACAACGAGCAGTAATTATGAAACTGCTGAAAGAACACCATTGGCTGGTTTTTTAAATCATGTCTGGAATAAACACAAAGATGGTGAAGAAAACATAGTGATTTGGATTAGAACGTAAATAGAATAGCACTTTACAATGGTGCTGGTTATGCTTAGGGTCGAAGGCCAAAAGAAAAAATTAAATTAAATTGGTTTCTCCCTTTTACCAGACGGGCATTAGCTCGTCTAATTTAAGATTGTTGTGACCTGCTTGTCTTCGGATTTGCCCGAATTTGTGCAGCAACCATTTCAATTCGATTTGTCAATTCTTCAACTGTGTTGACTGGGGTTTAGTATACTACTTGTTCCACAAGAAAAAATTTCAAGGATAAAGTCCAGGTGGGCAAGCCGGCCACGGCACTGGATCGTTTCTTCCAGTCCATCTCCCAGGATAGTTCTGATTGCATCGTCTCTGCACTTCGCGAGCGTAATGAGCCGGGGCTTTGTCCTGGAAATACAGCATATCTCGGCAAGACGCTTAGGGGATATCATCCAGAAGGTCTTTTGTGTATTTAAAAAACACCCTGTATTCTAACAAATTCTCTCTAATCAGCATTACCATGTATAGTCTCAATAAAGTGGCAAAATTTTATCACAGTCGAAAACCCATTTAATGAACGAGAATCTATGTATACCTAGTGCAAGCCAAAAGTCTGATGCGTATGAACCACAACTGTACAACATCTTTAAAATTAAGTTTTATTTATGTCTGCAACAATTGCTGTGTAACCAAAATAATCCCATTATTTATGAACAGAATCTTATCAGCCAAAAAATTTTAGCGTAGCCGAACGGAAGCAGTTGAGGATATCGCGGGAGCCACGTGATAACCCGTCGCGCTATAAAAGTGGTTTTTGGCTGTTTCTTCGCAAATGTTGCACACTTTTTCCAGTAACCGTATCGTTTTAGCCCGTTTACTTTCTTAAAACCACAGAAACAGTCACAAAGCGTTCAAAAATATCCTAAACAACTTTGTACCTCTTTTTTCTGCCCAGAAATTGACAGTATTTCTATCTTTCATCGTCATTCCATCGTTTTTTTCTGCAAAATGTGATCTACCGCTGGTGTAAATTCCCATGATTTCAGCTACTGTATACCATGAATTTAAATTAAGTATAAGCGGCACGCGTCGTCTGTCAAGGAGTGAAGAGGGTCTCCGCCACAATTGTTTCTCAGCCAATAAAATTTTTACTGCAGTCGTGGATCTTTGACTGCCGTGCCATAAAACTTTTTTGCGCTGTTCGGACAACTATCTACAATTTTATTGCAATCTATAAAATTGATTTTGGTTTTATTCCGGAACGATGCTATTAGGTATTTTTTTGAACACTCCTTTGGTAGGTTGCCTCGTGCCATGCACATAAGGAAATGTGGAAATAATGTGTACACTCGGGATTTCCCACTCATTTAGTGCGTGATAAACTATTTGTCTTCTTCATTAAACTTGTTGAAACATGAAGTTGGTATATTTTTAAAATTGAAGGATCCGTTAACTTCCTTGACCTTAATACTTTATCTTTGGTTCGTTAATTATTGTCACAATAGAACAAGCTCGTACTTAATAAGATTTCGTTATTGTTATCGTTCATATCAGTGTAACCTTGACGCCTTTGCATCACTATTTTGTACATAACATCCTCTTTCTCTTTTTACAAATACCCGTACCTTCTCACGTTCGCAGTTGTTGTGTAGTAAATTTGAACACTATCATGGCAACTTATTCATGTTTTGTTTCTACTCACATTCATCACTGTTGTTGTTTTGTGCATGCTTTATCACTAAAAATGCGAAAACAACAACTGTTTGATGTAGTGTGGTAAAATGTGTCTTCCAAAATTCGTCAAAATGTAATCAGAGCTTTGTAACGTTATACAAATATTGAGCAAATTCGTTTGGGGGTCGCTATGAAATCGCAAATTTATGAAATGCACTATAAATTAGTTAAATGGTGCAGATGTTAACATGTTCAGGTCGAGTTACGCTAAATTTCGTATTCCAAGGTCCCGCGAATAATTTATGTAAGTATAAAAATTCTAAAGCACGCGAAACAGATTAATCGTACAGAAAAATCCTATGAACTAATTAATGTAGTTATTTCCGAGAATTATTGCGGTTTTTGATCTCGCCATTGTAATAAAGCAAGGTTATCCAATAAAATACGCCCAACGTACACCTGCATCTCCCTAGCCTTCCAAAAGATAAATGTCCATAGTTGCCAAAGCCAGAAACATGTGTCCTGATCTTGAGTTTTATTTCTGCACTCTAATAAAAATTGCGATATTTTTGACCCTCACGCCAAAATCGCGATGCCATTTTGGGGGAATTTTCACCAGTTAGATCTATTTTCGACGGTACTATTTGCGTTATCTGCCTCCGTCGCGAACGATAATAATAAAGATTACAATGGGCGCAAAAATTTCACAACCGGTTCAATTCGGACCTCTTATCTCAATCGAAATTTTTAGGCTCGACGAACAATAACGTCGGGCGTTTACTCTCGAAATAGACGCTTTCCGTCGTCATCGAATGTATCAATGTCACGTTCAATACGTAGCCGATTTTTTCATTGGACAAAAAACACCACCTGTTGATTTTCAAAAAATTTGGCATAGGACGGCAAGGTCGCTAAGGTCGCTGCGATGAAAACGCGGAATTTGGCCTGTCAACTGTGCGCCGTATGACAACTTGATCGATTCGCGGTCCCATTTTTTACAATGATGGTAGTTGGTCTAATTATGGTGTGCGTCAGTGGTCCTAACCTTGTTTCGAGTGAAAATTCGGCTCTGGACTCGCGGAAGTCGAATTGAGTCAGAAGCCGCAACGTGAGTTTGTTTGTTTCCGATTTATCCTTGACTGATGGTAGCTTTCAACCAGCGGCAATTAAGATGCCAATATGATTCATTTGTGCTAATGTTTTGTGTACTGACTTGAGGCTACTGACTGAGAATTTAGAATCAATTACTAAAACGTAATGAAGCTTTAAATGTGAAATAGTTAGTAGTAAGATCCAGAAAATTTGCATTTGCGTGTGCGTTGTTTGACAATCCGATGACTTCTTTGTTGATTTTCTTTATGTCATATTCGTCTAGTAAACAATTTAACGTAATAGCAGTGGATTTTTGTCGACATCGTATTGTCAATATTCTGGTATCCCGCAAGGGTCTAAATGGGGCCCCACTGTTGTTCATCAATGACTTATCTCGTTAGTGGCGTTCACTGCTTGTTATTTGTTGATGAGGGTCAGGTCAGGTCAGGTCAGGTCCACGAAACCATGTTACGGTGTACATTAAATAATAATATGACATTTAACGAACATATCAAATATATGACGTCACTGTCGAATAAAACTTAAAAAAAACATTATTATCTCTGAAAAGGTTCTTTTTACTTTCTAAGCGTAAATTAAGGAAGTATTGTAATAGGGTCCATCCGACATTTTCTCGACGTTTCATGACGACGCTAACCAAAATTTGACTGATGATCCCCATTGACAATTTAATGACGTCCCCTCATTTTTTTTTAAGTCAACGCCATTTATATTTTACAAAATAACATACTCTTGTACTTGTGGTTTTTGATTCCGCCTTGAGTTTTTACCCTACTTTTACACCCTAATTGTTAATGTATTATGGTGTGTATGGCTTATCGTCAGATTTGTACCAAGTTTTTATATTTAATAAGTACCTACCCATTTTCTAACTTTAAAATAAAATAAGATAGTTGCCTATCTTCGTGTGGATTATCATTATTTTGTCCTTTGTCTTGTGAGTTATCGTCGTTGGTGTCTTACAAGTGACTGTCGGTGATTTTAGAGATACTTTTTTATCGCCGTTTGTTTTGATACCCCATTGGACGACTGGTTACTTTTCTGTTTTCCCGACGTTTCATGACACCTAGAGAAATTACTGGATTGTCAAATTTTAGATGTGTATTACGAATATCGTGCAGATGGTAAAAGGCTAACAAATTTTGCTTCATTTAAATTAGTAAATATTATTTAAATTTTATACTTAAGAATCCGTGTTGAATCTTTATTCTACACATCCAGATTTTTGGAAAAAAAATTAAATTTGTATAATAACATTTTACAATTCAACTTTGAAACTACAAAACCGAATGCTTTGAAATCTTGCAAACGTCTAAAGGTTATAGGAAGCAGAATAAGTCGCTAATCAATTTTTTTCGTGTCCCCCCAAAAAAATTATGACGTCATTTTACAATTTTGCCGAATAAATGTTCTTTAAATTTTATAGAATTACAATTACGTACTTCTGTGTGATTTATGAATCCGTTTAAAATTTTTACCCTAGACATCGATTTTTGGAAAAAAAATCGAAATTGTATAACATTTTACAATTTAATTTTGAAATTGTAAAAACCGAAAACTCTGAAAACTGAAAACTTGCAAGAGTTTTAAGGATGTCATGATAAATCATTAAGCAAAATTTTTTCGTTTATCCCCCCTTAAAAAATCATGACGTCATTTTATAATTCTGTCGTTACATGTTTCCTAAATTTTGTAGAATAATATGCTTCCGCCTGTGTGATTTATGAATCCGTTTTGAGTTTTTACCCTTGGCATCCAGATTATTTGAAAAAAAAATCAAAATTGGTAAATCGTTAATCAAAATTTGTCCGTCATGTTACAATTTCGCCAAATAAATTCTCTTCAAATGTATTAGTGTTTTGGGGGAAAACTGAGTGTGGTTAATCAATTAATCACAGTCATTTCCTCTGCGCTGAGGAGATAAAATCAGTCAAATTTCATTTTCTTTTAACTACTGATACTTGTAATCCAATAGTCGAATTCTTTCAAAGTATAAACATAAACAGTCGAAGTTAAGCATCTACTAAGAAATTGTTTTCACGTTAATTACGCCATTAGTTTTTGCTTTATAGAGGTTATTACAAAAAACGAAAATTGCAAAATCAAATTTTATAGTTGTTTAAAGAAGCCGGACTGTACTTCAAGGGGGAAGGAAGTTCTATCGAAGTAACTTATTTTTAACCATTTTTTTCTATTAATATCTTGAAAATTGGATTGGTTATGCGATAGGTCAACTTGGTCACTATAACTATTTCCATATTTATTTTACCAGCATAGGCTAAGGAAGTATTGTAATAGAGGCGACGGACTACTTTCATGTTTTTCGACGTTTCATGACCCTTCTAGTACGAAAAAATAGGTCTTCCACTTCCGTCTGTCTGACGGCTGTGTTAATTTTTAGTAGATAACCTTCGAAACTACCGGACCGATTTTTGCCAAACTTCATATGTATGTTAGGAATGGACCCTAAAAAGTTAACTAAAATTTACGTAGCCATTCTCACCAACAATGTAGTGACGTCCCTCAAAATTTTCCATAGTAACTAGGATTTTAATTTTGTAAAACAATATATTCCTGCACTTGTGTTTTATGAATTCGCCTTGAGCTTTTCCCCGAGGCATCCAAATTTTCGCAAAAAAGTAGAATTTGTATAGGAATCTTTTATACTAGTATAAACGGAACTCCCACAAGGTTATTGGTCAGCTTATTACTTACACTGTGCGACCTCGATCGGGCACGTTCGATTGTCGCATGGGTTTTTCTGTTTCTTATCACACTCTTCCTGCTATTATCTATATTATATTTTTTATTGATCAAATCAAGAACGGCATATGATTTTATTATTAGCATTACACTGGACATGTAACATTTTCCAATAGGAAAACTCGCTAAATTTCCGTTTTATTCATGCATTCATATTTTTGGAGCAATTGTTAATTCATTTCCTATATTCATATATAAAATTTAGACTATAATATTGTTACGATGATCGGTGATTAAAATCGGCGTGGGTAAAACTCAACAATTTATTTCTTAGTAACTCAAATTTACACGATTTTACACACGATTATATACAGAATAATTCCGACTCGACTGGAATGGATTTGACTAGACTCTACTTCTCCCATTGTCTGTACTTTACTTGTTGGCTGAGACTGACTTGTTCCCGAAGGTGGTCTCTATTTAAACCCGTACATAAACTTCTAGATGTTTTGCGATCGAGGTCTTTCTCGAATACCCATCGCGACTTCCGTCTCCAGGGTTTTCTTTAGCGAACGACGCTCGGCTGCCGTCACCGACGACGAGTCACCCATCGCCATCATTGCTGTGCATACTAGAAAGCTCTCGACGGGCCATAAGCGTCGTTCCGGGGTGGCGTATGTTTATTTCGTTACAGTGTGCCCTTTTTAGATTCATATTTTGAAGTTTAAGGATTCATTCAGCTGGTACTAAATTGGATGCCATTTGTATGAGGGTTTTATAAAAAAAGAGTTTTAGGAAAATCCTCAAAACGGTTTGATAAATGATAAAACTTTATGATAAATAATAGTATAGTTTGCTTTTGCTTATCGATTCCCAAAATATTTTTAACAGCATTAATTTATCTTCCTCAAACAGTTCTGGTGACACATTTTCTTGGGATTTTATAAGCAGTGAAAGTGTTATCTGTAGCCCAAGAGCTATTTTCATATCAAAAGTAAATATAGTTTCATCATTGCTTACACAGTTTGTTTCATTGTCACGATCGGCCTGAATGTCACTTCGTAAAATATTGTCGATGTTATCGACATTATTTGATTACTTTCAAATTCCCTGGTAATTGTTTGGAATAAGTTGGACCGTAGATGTCTGATAATACTACTAATTCTAATAATTCTAAGATTAATGTTTTGTGCGCTAGGCACTTAAGTAATCCCGTTTCCTCAACATTACAAATGTCATCAGAGAGTACTTGCTGCCTTAGTAACGCTTCCTATGTAATTTTCCTGTTCAAAATGCGCCTTCCGGGTTAACCTCACTTTTTCAGTGTCTTGCATAATATGTAGTAACCACTAAAAAAAAATCGTTTTTTTTAATTTTAATTTTAAAGGATTAAACCTCTGTTCTCAGAAAGAAAAATACCCAAACATTTTCATGTCATAACTGTGAACTTCTTAGGGACACGTGATGACACACTGTACTTAATTAAATAGGGAGCAAAATCGTATGTCAACAATCGGCTTTAAAATCACAGACTAATCAACAATTGGATCTGTAATTTTGTACCGCCACTGTCATTAAAGACCCCACTTATTATAATTTGGGGCATGCCAAATAACTACTTGTTCTACTAATGACAGCGCAAATGGTAAATGGGTGTTTAGTAATTAACATTGAAAGAGTTTCTGTTGACGTCGCAGTGTGAGTTTACAGCATAGTTACCTGGCAAACTAACCTCACAAACGTCAACAAAAAACTTATCACGGGCACCTTTGATTAACTTCGATTTTCTAATTTTACAAAATTCACCGCAATTTAACCAACTTTACAAAAAGTGCACATTTTTGCGAATTTGATGGATTCGTTCGACCGTTTTGTGGTGGTCTATTCGGTCTAACACGTTCTGCACAATTTCTCTTTTCTTCCTAACCATAGAAAAATAATCCAAATTTTAATTAGCTCTGTTGGTAACGGTACATGTGTCAACTTTGACGTAACACTACGCCTACTATGTTCACTATGCGGTTTTCAAGTGGTAAAAAATATGTAGTGGAATCACGAAACGATGAATGAATTGTATGAATAAATTAACAAAGTAACGTAGCAGAGTTTATACATTTTAGATAAATTGTGCCTAGAAAAAAAAATTGTCTAGTTAAACATTTTCGAATTCTGTACTTTTTTCTCATGATTAAATTGTAGTCGCTAAAATACATTCGAAAGGACATAAATTCGTGCATTTATTTTTAAGGCGTGTGTGGCTTTCACATAATAACGGATACTTTCTTCTGGTATGTTCGTTTAATTACGAAATTTAAGGTTCTATGAAGTCATTGGAGTCACGGATGTTGAAATCTGGCTTTAAAAGTCGAATTAACCACCAGAACGGTACTTATTATTTATTTTTATTTTTTAGTTTTCGGTGGTCGAAGAAAAATTTTAAAATGATTCAACACAAAAATCGTTAAATGAACATCACTTACTATTGGCATATTGATCGTCACTCATGAAATGGGATCAAGTATAGTCTAAAAATGTCCCTATTCGATAGTAGTAATCCAGGGCTTATTCTAATTCTCGTATTTTCGATAGCAAGAACCGTCTCTGCGTTATCATTAATTGATAATAAACATTTTTTTTTAAATAACACATTTTTTACACAACTCATAATCAGATTTTGCTGTACTGTGGAAATTAAAAGGTATCTTTATCGATTTCAAGGGTTTTTAATTTATATTTTGTTTTCGTTTCACTGCTTGCAGACCACGAAAATTACAAGTTTTACTTAAACTCTGCTAACATTGATTTATTTACCCCATTCTAAAATTAATGACGTCATCTTAAAAAATTTGGTAAATAAATGTTAAAAAGTATGCACTGAAGTATTGTTGTTCCTGTTTTAATAATATGCATATATGTAATTTAATTTTTTAGAATCATTCATTCAGTCAAAGACATGAATACAGTGAAACCTCTCCACAACGGACAGCTAGAGGAATCTCAAACTGTCCGCTGTCAAGAGGTTTCAAGACAGTAAAGAAAGCACTACATTTTAACATGTAGGCGAATTTTTGTGAGAGTCGCTAAATGCTTAATTTCAACTTCTCGGCATTGTCGACAATTTTAATTTTTTTTACAAAAAATTTCTTTGCTTAGCGGTCGTGTTCACACTTTAAACGTAAACGCTCACATAATAGTGTTTTATAAGTTCATTCGCACTTGACAAACAAAACTACGCCAGCTTTGCTATTTGGGAAAAACCCATATTTACTCATATTATGAGCAGTGTGGGGTTGAAGAGTTATGACCTGGTACCGAGAAATTGTTGGCCTAATCTTTAAATTTTATTGTACGGTTTAACGGATTTTTTACATTAAATGACCTATTTTATACGTTAGGACAGAGAAAATTGTCCGCTGAAGAGAGGTGTCCGCTGTTGGGAGCTGTCCGTTACAGGAGGTTTCACTGTAAATGAAACAATTTATTTTATGGACTAAATCGAAAGGATTTAAGGATCCCGGAAATTCTATAAACACACTGCGGCTGTTACTAAAACAGTTCGTGAAATTACCACAAAATATTGCAATCCGACGAGCGGTTACTTTTATGTTTTGTTGACGTTTCATGGTCTCTAGAGTACGAAAAAATATGACAGGCAATCCTAGAAACTACTCCACCCCTTGTATCAAATTTTACAAGCATAAAATTCTTTTTGGAAGTCAGTGGCGTTTTGGACTGAAAAATTCAGTCCGATTTAAACCTTCTCATCTTCAACTTAGTAGGAAAAATGTAACCACGGATTTGGGTGTATATTTTGATAGCAATCTATTGTTCAATATATTTAATAGACATGTGAGTAAAAGTGCAATGATGAGCGTAAACCAGGAAAGTATTATAATAGGGTTCATCCGACGAATGTCTACTTTCATGTTTTCTAGACATTTTATGACCCCTAGAGTACGAAAAAGTAGGTCCCACGTTTCCGTCTGTCTGTCGTCTGTGGCGATTTGTATTAAATAATCTCTTAAACTACTGGACCGATTGTTGTCAAATCTTATACGTAGTGTAAAAACGTTGAATTTGTACACAATAAAATTTTACAGTGTCATTACGAGGAGTTGGATAAGCTGACTGACGTAGTAAATATTGTTTCAATTTTACTTCTGTATTTGTACGTCTATTATTAAATTTTATTAATTCATATTTATCTAGTAGGCAGATTTCTGTAGAAATCAACGGTTTTAAGTCCAGTTCGATTTCCATAATTTCGAGAGTAACTCAGGGGTCACTATTAAGTCATTTACGATTTATATGACTTATAAATGTTGTCGTTAATATATTTATTTCGATACTCTAAGCCACTTTTGTAACAATACATATTGATTTAAAATTCTTACTAATTGGAAATTGAATAATTGACTAACTGATAACACCAATAAGAACTAGTTGTATTATTTTTCAAAAAAACTAAATACAGTATTTTATAATTATAGTATTAATATTACTAAATCTTCAGCTTGGTAGGAAAAATGTAGTTACGGATTTGATGTATGTAGCAATCTATTATTCAATGTATTTAATGGAGATATAAGTAATGGGTCTCCAAGGATGAAGGTAAGCTAAGTATTATAATAGGGACCGTCCGACCAATGGCTACTTTCATATTTTATAGACGTTTTATGGCCTCAAAAGTACGAAAAAGTAGGTCTCACAGTTTGTCTGTCCGTCGTCTCTGACGATTTCTATTAAATAGATAATCTCTAAAACTATCGAACCAATTGTTGTCAAATTTTATATGTATGTTAGAAATATCGTGTGGATGGTAAACCGCTGACCAAAATTTGTCTAATAATCCCCACCAGCAATTTTATGACCTCATCCCAATTACTTCTGTACTTGTGGTTTATGACGTTGCTTTGATTTTGTGTTATTATTATAATGTTTATTACTTCCTGGGCGTAAGCTAAGGAAGTATTGTAATCGAGTCCATCAGCTGCTCCCTTATTTTATATTTTCTCGACTTTTCATGACCCCTAAAATACGAAGAAATAGGTCTCCCGTTTCCGTAGGTCTGTCTACCGTCTGTCCGGATTTTTATTAGACAAATAATCTCCGAAACTACTAAACCGATTGTTGTCAAATTTAGCAATTTTGCAAACGTTTTAAGATTATCGTAATGATGGTAAATCGTTAATCAAAATTTATTCGTTTATCCGCTGCCAAAAAATTAATCCCGTCATCTCAGAATTTTGTCAAATGAATCCTACCTAAAATATGCAAAATGTGATTTATGATTCCATTTTTTAGCAGTTTTTAGATTTGCGTATACAGGGTGGTAAAAAAAAAATTGATGAACGAGTCTCGCAATTTATTTTATTGATCAAATCAGAAATTGTGAAACTGAATGCCTGCAGACATTTTAAAGTTATGATAACAAGGATAAATTTTTAATCAGAAAATATCTGTTTATCCCCTCCAGGAAATTGATGACGCCATCTCAAAATTTTTCCAAATAAATCCTATCAAAAATGTGGCAAAATACGATGAGTGTATTGTATATGTACGTGTGAGTTATCATTGCATTTATATTTTTTATCCGGCTGACCCAAAAAAATTAATGTATGAGTCAGTTTATTACATTGATTAAATCAGGAACGGGTCATTCCATTTTTCCGAAAATTTACGAATACGATACTATTATTATTAGTATTACATTGCACCTATTCAAATTGATGTCCATGTCCTTACAAAAAATTGATCTCTCGTTTTTTCTTTAATTACGAAATGTTAAAAAATATTTTTTTTGCATTCAGAAAATTTGGCATGTCAAACACGCAGAAATAATCGTAAACTGTGAGCATCGGCCGTCTCCGGTTCCTGTTCTGAGTTTATGGTTTCTTGGAAAAATGCGTTTGTGTCAATGCAAAATCTAGTCCTCGATAGCAGAACCTTTAACGGTCCACTGTTTTCTTTGATATTTCGATGTGTATGGTTCTTGTGAGTGACACCTTATTGAATATTACTTACACAGAATGAAATTAGTTAAATCAAGAATGGTTCACCCAATTTTCGAGAAAATTTAGAAATGTAGTACTGTTATTGATAGATGTTGCATTCCACCTATTCAAATTCATGTATGTACAATTGTACGTGTCCTTGCTAGAATGTTGATGACGTCGTCACGAAATTTTGCAATGGAAATGTTCCTACTTTTAAACCTTTTTTTAGAAAATAATAATAATAATTTGTATGATCGAACGAACTGTAGGTTTTATTTAAAACTCTTTGATACCATAATCTTGCTCTACATAGTTGTTTTTACCTTTTGTATCATCATCATGATGAGTCATTGTGGTGTACGTGAAGGGTGGTAACACATATTTCGAAATACTCCCCCAAAACGAATTTTATTTTTGATAATTATATTTAAACAGACGAAAGTGAAACCGAACGCTTATACGGAGGCAGCGGAACGAGTTATCAAATAGCATACTTCGTGGAAATACTTATTTATATTAGAAAAAAATCCATCTGGTGGATCTGATCATGTTAATGGCCTTCCGCTAACGTCACAAAAAACAATTTCACCTTGGCTGCAAGCCGTAAACATACCAGAATATCAGAATAAATTTCAAATTTTGTTAGAAAAAATCTGTTTTGTAGCAACTTAATAACATTCTTATTATTAATACGTACATCAAGGACATAAATTTATTTTATCTTTCACTTTATCACCTGCGAAATTTTCGAGGAGACATGTAGGATGCGGCTTCCGCTGTCGGCTTAAACCGCACATTTTTAACGAAAGCGACGTTAGCGTTATTATCCAGCATTTGGTGCATTTATATACAACCGATAAAATTTGCATTTGCATGAAGCTGACCACAACCACGATCAAATTGGAAATTTCGGACTTCCCAGTCTCAAACACGAGACAAACCCGATTACATTTAACTTATCACAATATTCGTATGTTGACATAAAAGTGTAAATAAATTTATCTATCCATACACCCAGTATCGCGCGAACCTTCGTCGGGACTATTTGACTTCGCAGTCAAGATTGAACTTTGCCCATGATCGACCCACGTTTGCGCGTCCTTGACCGAATGGGTTTGTTGGTGTTGTGCAATCGAAGTTTGCATTACTGTTTTCTTGTTGTAGCTCCAGTGATACTGAAGCAGCAGGCACGGATCGAAAGACTTAAAATCGAACTCCGGACGGAGAAGGCCAAGTTGGAGGTGATGCAGAACGAAGTTGCCGATCTGGAGGGAAATCGTGTCAAACCAATCGAGTACAAAATCGACGCGGAAGTGGAGAAGCAGCTGAGGAGAGAGATCAAGCATTTGCAGTACCAGTGTGAACAGCTGGCACTTGAGGCTGATAAAAGTAAGATTATTGGTTTCGGGGAAATTGGGCGGTGTCGTTGGGATGAGCGGTGGCAAACTTGACAAAAGAGGGTGTTGACAAAGGGTAAACAGTCAGGGAGCTACGCCGCGATAATTTCCGTGACACAAAAATCTTAAAAAATACCCGTGCATTCTAGGAATTTGTTTGTGCAGTAAAAACTGATAAAAAAACTTGAGCAAGGTTTATCTACACATTATCATAATCTATGTAGTAGCACATTCAAGATATTTTAATAGCTTGAAAAGGGCAATGTTTGATTTTGCTCACTTCGCTCGATTTTAAATAGCAACGTCCTTGGATAGGAAAAATCTTATCCGGTGCTTGAACTTACAGTGACATTTAAATCAGTAAAATAATATTTACTTTTGTGAAAAAAAAATTACGCAATATTCCGGCAATAAATAAAATAAGTTCCATCTGAAATGCTTGTGCAATAGTTACTCTATTACGAAATTTGTGCTTGACATTTTCTAAATTTTTTTCTTCTAAATCATTGAGATCAATAATGAGCGGAGTTTTCTTAATAATCGACTGGACTCGCTGTCCATTCTATGGATGAGGCGCGGCACTATTTTGTTGGAAATAAAACTCTTCCACTTCTACACCAAGACGCCGATTTTTGATTCCCTCATACTTGTAAATTTATTTCAAGGGTCGCTGTAAGCTTGAAAGGAAATTTTAATAAAAACAAAATCTCTTATCTCTCAAAAGTACTCACTATAATACGTAGTTCGATTCTATGCAGTGGATGATACCGCTTGATTCAAATGAACTCTATTCACAGAAAAATCAACGGTTTGTCTTTACTTACATTATATTGTTATTTTAAATGTGTTTTTATTTTGCTGTTTTACTGGTTGCCTAAAAGTTGGAAATAAAAATTAACTTTGAAAATAGGCTACTTTTTCTTCAACAATGAAAGTATTTTTTTTCAATTTCTTGAATGATGTACTTTCAGTCAAGCAAAACTGCAAAAGTCGTCGATTTTTTTTTATTTTTTTTATTTGAAAGTTTCCACGAATGACTGCCGTTTTCGTTTATGTAAGACCTACATGCAAATTTCTAACAACTTTTAAAGCTCAACTGAATCACTTGGTATAGTAACTAGAAATTATTTCTAATAAGTACGGCCAAGACTTTGGGTTTTTTCTAGTACCTGCTTAGAAAAAATTAATTTTGGCAAATGACATACCCGCTAAGAAATTAGAGGGCGGGTGGGCGGGGCTAGTACCTGCTAAGATAAGAGTAATTTTGGCAAATCCGATACCCTATAATGAAAGAGAGGGCGGGTGGGCGGGGCTAACACCTGCTAAAATAAGACCGATTTTGGCAAATCATTAATTTTTGCTCAATCGGAAATTGTTTCTCAATTCGGTTTCTGGAACTTCAAAAGGATTCAGTTGGTCATATTACCTTCTTTCATGTTCATTTAACAGATGATAAACAAATACTGGAACAATTTGATTAGCATTAGCCCGATTCATATTTTCTGAAGCAAGTAAGTAATTGGTGAGATTCCAATTCTCTATTTTTTACTTGTGATGGCGTGTGTCAACTGGTAACTAGATTGAATAATTCAAGAACTAACATAGATGTAAGTGCTTACAGAGGCGGTTTCTTGCCCCATAAATTTATAGAGAATATCATTTTATTTTATGGACTGTATGATACAGAGTTACAGTGTTTCAGAACGCAGATTTTGCTTAGAGAATAGGACTATTTAAATTTTACAAAAGAAATCTAAACTTGTAAATTTATTTGGAATTTCTTGTGAACGAACTTCCTGTGTTTTTAGAAGATGTTCCACTCGCCGTGAGAGGAAGAGTGTAATTCCAGCAAGATGGTGTGCTGCCACCTAACGCGTGAATACTAACAGATTATTTGAATGATACATTTCCTCGTAAATGGATTGGAAAAAGTGGAGCAATTCGGTGGCCTGCTAGATCTCCAGATCTAATATCTCTCGATTTTTTTGTATTTTAAATACGTTGTTAACATTCAAATGAATAACATGTGATATATCGTTGAATAAACAAAAAATGGCACTATTTAATGTATTGAAAAATTATAGCCTTTTGTATTAAAAAAAAAAAGAAAATTGATGTCATTTCCGGCGAAACTGAAACTATATTACGTATATTGCCAAATTTCAATTTTTATGTTTTAAAATACATAGTAAATGCGTTTTGAGTTTACCCGAAACGTACAGATTTTTGGGGAAAAAATCAGAATTATAAAACAACATTTTGCAATTTAATTTTGAATCTGCCAAACCGAATGCTTTGAAATTTTGCAGATATTTTAAAGTTATGAAGAGCATAATAAATTTTTAGTCAAAATGTATTTGCTTATCCCCTCCAAAATTTATGAAGTTTTTACTTGTGATTTATCATTCCATTAGTATTTTTTGGATTTGCTTATTCAGGGTCACTCAAAAAAAAATGAAAATTGGATGCGTGAAAACCGAATGCTGGAGATGTTTTGAAAGTCATCATAAGCATGGTAAATTGTTGATCAAAATGTATTTGCTCATCCCCCCTAAAAGTTGATGACGTCACGTCAAAATATTGCTGAATATGTATCTTAAATGTGCAAAATATGCTGAGTCTGTACTTGTGATTTATTTTTAACACATAATTAATATTTTTTAAATTTGCTTATACAGGTTGTCTCAGAAAAAACTGACTTGAGTTGTTAAAAAATAAATATCCAATCAGATTTAGGAATTTAACTCGTTACTATGGAAATGTGCAATTTAACACCTTTTTAAATTTAACAATGGTGATGAATTTTACATTCGTTGTCTGACCGAGGCGCGTAGCGCAATTGCAAAAAATTCCCTACAAAAATTTACAATGCTAAACATGTTTTAAGTTCTTGTTGTGAAAATATGAGTACATATTAATATACAAAAGAAAATATAAGCCCCGCCCACCCACCCCATCTCGATTGTGATGATTTTTTTTATTTGTCGTTGGCCAAACGGGCGAAACTTAATTGCAAATTCTTTGTTTCTGTACAAGGAATTATCACGTGAAACGTGTTTTGTTGTTGTTGACATAGTAGGGGAGAGGAGGTTACACAGTTTCATTTTTTCAAAATGGTCTATTTTTAACAATATGATAATACTTCAAACATTTTGGTGAAAAATTCATCACAGATTAAGGCGGGTGGATGCTTTTTTCTTAATATATGAAGGTTTATTTCAACACCATACTTACAAACGTGAAATAAGTATTTTGCATTTAAACTCCGCCCTTCGGCTCACGACGAATAAGAGAGTTATCACAATTGTGACTAGGGGGGGTGGGCGGGGCTAGTACCTGCTAAGATAAGAGTAATTTTGGCAAATCAGATACCCTCTAATGAAAGAGAGGGCGGGTGGGCGGGGCCAGTACTTGTTAAGGTAAAAGTGATTTTGGTAGATGAGATACCCTCTAAGAAAAGAGAGGGCGGGTGGGCGGGGAATGTATCTGCTAAAATAAGACATATTTATTGCAAAATTGCAAGAACGCGCAAATAAATGGGTAATGGAATGTATGGACTCAGCCATTCAATTAAATTTTGTGTTAATTCTTTGCTTAATCAGAAATGGTTTCTCAATTCAGTTTCTGGAACTTCAAAAAGATTCAGTTGGTCATATTACCGTCTTTCATGTTCATTTAACAGATGAATAACAAATATTGGAACAATTTAATTAGCCCGATTCTTATTTTCTGAAGCAAGTAAGTAATTGCTGAGATTCTAAATCTCTAATTTTTTATTTGTGCTGGTGTCTGTCAACTGGTAACTAGATTGAATAATTCAAGAACTTACAGAGATAGAAAATTTATTTATAGATAGGACGTTTTAAAACATTCAAAAAAATAACATGTGATATATCGTTAAATAGACAAAAAAGGCCACTATTTAATGTATTGAAAAACTATAGCCTCTTGTATTAAAAAAGGAAAATTGATATAATTTCCGGTGAAACTAAAACTAATACTGTGTTACATATATATTGCCATATTTCAGTTTTATGTTCTAAAGTACGTAGTAAACGGATTTTACATGTATAAAATAACATAGTCCTATACGTGTAGTTTATGAATCCGTGTTGAGTTTACCCGAAACTTACAGATTTTTGGATAAAATATCAAAAATATAAGACAACCTTTTGCAATTTAACTTTGAATCTGCCAAACCGAATGCTTTGAAATTTTGCAGATGTTTTAAAGTTATGAACGGCATAATACATTTTTAGTCAAAATATATTTGCTTATCCCCTCCAAAATTGACAAAGTTTTTACTTGTGATTTATCATTCCATTAATATTTTTTGGATTTGCTTATTCAGGATCACTCAAAAAAATGAAAATTGGATGCGTGAATTTATTTTACTGATCTAATCAGGGACTGCAGAACCGAATGCTTTGAAATCCTGGAGATGTTTTGAAAGTTATCATAAACATGGTAAATTTTTGATCAAAATGTATTTGCTCATCCTCCCTAAAAATTGATGACGTCACCTCAAAATATTGCTGAATATGTATCTTAAATGTGCAAAATATGCTGAGTCTATACTTGTGATTTATTTTTAATACATAATTACTATTTTTTAAATTTGCTTATACAGGTTGTCTCAGAAAAAACTGACTGAGTTGTTAAAAAATAAATATCCAATCAGATTTAGGAATTTAACTCATTACTATGGAAATATACAATTTAACACCTTTTAAATTTAACAATGGTAATGAATTTTCCATTCGTTTCCCTACAAAAATTTACGATGCTAAACATGTTTTAAGTTCTTGTTGTGAAAATATGAATACATATTAATATACAAAAGAAAATTTAAGCCCCGCCCACCCACCCCATCCCGATTGTGATGGTTTTTTTTATTTGTCGTTGGCCAAACGGGCGAAGCTTAATTGCAAATTCCTTGTTTCTGTACAAGAAATTATCATTTGAAACGTGTTTTGTTGTTGTTGACATAGTAGGGGAGAGGTGGTTACACAGTTTCATTTTTTTAAAATGGTCTATTTTTAACAATTTGATAATACTTAAAACATATTTTTAGTATGAAGAGAAAACTATCTATAGTAAAAAGAAAAAAAAATGAAAACTTAACTACCGCCCACCCACCCTGAAGAATTACCATGTGAAATATGGTCTTCGGTGATCGTGTTGCTCAAAGAAAACTACATATATTAAGTAAAAGAAAAGCCCCACCCATTCGTCTGGATCTCAATGGTGGTGAATTTTCCATTCGCTGTCTGACCGAGGGGCGGAGCGCAATTGCAAAATTAATATTTCCCTACAAAAAATTACTATTCTAAACATGTTTTAAGTTGTTGCTGTGAAAAGATGAGTACGTATTTAGATACAAAAGAAAATAAATGTAAGTTTAATAGGGGAAAAATCAGTCTGATCTTAGCAAGTACTAGCCCCGCCTATCCGCCCCCTATTTTCTCAGAGGATATGTTATTTGCCAAAATAAGCTTTACATTAGCAAGTACTAGCCCCGCCCACCCGCCCTCTATTTTCTCAGAGGATAAGGCGTTTGCCAAAATCAGTCTTATCTATCTTAGCAAGTACTAGCCCCACCCACCCGCCCTCTATTTTCTCAGAGGATATGGCGTTTGCCAAAATCAGTCTTCTCTGAGCAAGTGCTAGCAAGTACTACCCTCTGAGAAAATAAAGGGCGGGTGGGTGGGGCTAGTACTTGCTAAGATAAGACTTAATTCGGCAGATGACATATTCTCTGGAAAAATAGTATTTGTTAAGATAAAACTGATTTTGCCCCCATTAATCTTGTAAAAACTTGTGAAATTTAAAGGTGTTAAATTGCAAATTTGCATAGTAACGAGTTAAATTTCTAAATTTACCCAAAATGTGCAAAATATGATGAGTTTTTGCTTGTGATTTATCATTGCAATCATATTTTTTAAATTTGCTTATTTAGAGGGCTCAAAAAATTTAATGAATGTATCGATTTATTTTATTGATTAAATCAGGAACGGCTCACTCCTCATTTTTTTTACGTTTATCTTTTTAACCCCAGTGTGGTAATCAAATGTGATTTCAAGTCACACTATTAGATATGATTTTTCCAGAATTGGGGATGAGGAAAAAATAGAAACATTAAAATATGTTTACCAAGAACTAATTTTAAGGACGAATTTTCGACGATTCGAAAAATGTCCCAAACTATACAAAATTGAATTAACCTCTGTTGGTTTTAATTATCTCAGTTCCTTCAGGTCAAAACAATTTGTTGCCTACATTAACACTAAACTGCATATTTTGAAGACTGTAAGGATAATAATATTCGTTTATACGACTAAAAAACTTTTGCTTTAGTTATGTTCAAAATGCAAAATGGTGGAGTTGTGTATTTCCAAAAACTTAAATATTTTAATTAAGAGCAGAACGCCTCAATATTTAAAAATACTTTTGTCAAAAATCACAATGAGTTGTATAAAAAACTATTGAAAAACTCTGTATACATATTATTTAATGAAACTATTCAAATAAAGTCGAAACATCTACATATTTTTGAAACGTAAATCCATATTTCTAAAAATCTTATAAAGATATGAAGTGTTCATATAATGAAAGATGAATCTAGCAATATTTTTCGATCTTTTAAAAACAAATTGCAGCTGCTTTACGGTTATATGAACCCACTCTGTAAAGTTGTTCTTGTTGCATAATTATGTTTGTTCAGTAACGGTGGCGTTCGTGTAGTAGTTTGCATTCGTAGTGCTGTTTACCAGTGTTACGAGTGTTTCTTTTTACGTGAAATAAAAACTAAAACGGACGTGTTGTAAATATAAATTAAGAATCAAAGTAGGTAATGAAAAATGTAAATTGTGAGTGAAATCTTTCGAAATATGTATCAACAAAATATAACCCGCATTAACAATTGAACAGGGACGTTCAAACATTTTAAGACACCTGAATTTAAATGAAACTCCGCTCATTTTCTAGCCAGTATCTAAGCATTTTTGTCGACTTTGATTTGTTCAAAATATTTTGAACAACCTTTGGGAAAGTACAGTGTGCAATATTTCTTTACTAATGAGCAATATATTGCAAACATACAACAAAAGAACGTCGATAAGTTGTACTGACAAGGTTGACATTACTAAAGCCATTATTTTTTCTTTTTCTAGATGTTTGAACGCTTCCTGCTGTATTTTGTATTTAATAGTTTGATCTTTTTTGCTTAAATGTTCTTATAACGATTTATATTTTACAAAGACAGCTATGACGGGCTTGACATGGTACATAACCTCAAAACTTAATTTCTATAGTTCTGCTTTAACAAGAAAAAACGTGATTCGACCTAGTATACATATACAGGGTTACGATAAAGTAATGCACAAAATTCATTGAAAATGTAGTTTGATGTAGAGTTTGTATAACAAAAAAATGTAGAAAATTAACAACAAACGAAATAAACATGATATGAACATGCAACAAAATGAAATCCAAGTAACTAAAATTTAAAATAAAAATCTGTCAAAGAAAATCACTTTTGTCAGTTTCTTAAGTTTTAATTAACACTCGGCAAATTTAATTCCGATATAAAATCTTGTTAATTACGTTTTTAATAGCCTGATTTCTAAGCCGTTTGTTTTACTTAGATGTTTTGTGTTTAATTTGTATCAGATTGTAGTACAGGATAAAATTGGAAGTAATTTAGTTAAATGTACTATACAGTAAATATAATATTTTTTAATCTTTTTATCATAATTTACAACAAGGGAATCCATGAGAGATAAGGAAATGATACCAGTTTTATTGAAATGATACCAGTTTTATTTCATTGTGCAAATTATTGTCTCTATTAAGATAGCAATTTATAAAGGAATAACCTGACTGTATAATTAAAAAAATAATAGAAAGTTTGTCACACTGCGGGATTTGTACACGTACAGTTTGTGCATTTTTATTTATTAGTTGTACTTTTTAGATGCACCCGTCGACATTCAAGAAGACTTCTACCACAACATATACACGGGTCAGAGGGGTCCCCTGAACATAGAGGGGGGCTCTCGTGTTCGGAGGCTCGAGGGCCGGTACACCCAGCCGCCTTTGAGCGCGTTTCAAGACAACGAGGGTCCTAAATGGAATTGTCACTTGTGTACATTCCTTAATCATCCAGACTTGGATAAATGTGAACAGTGCGAAATGCCTAGGATATTACACGGTAAAAGTCCTTCTAATCCGAATATTAACTACAACATCCAGCAACCCCGCCCCACTAACTACAACCTAGTGCCGTCGTACAGTCTTCCAAATTTTCACGAGACGAGCAGACCGCCGATGGTGGTCAATCGGCCCATCGGATTTCTCGTCGACAACGACCTACGTTACGTTGCTCAAAATTTCAATAATTGCCCGCAGTTCACTAGGCCAAATTGAATGGCTGTGATTGTACCTCTCGAACTGTGATACTGACATTCTAAAGCGTGTTGTTTTATTTTGTATTAGATTTTTGAGAGGGTTTGGTACCTTAATAATAATTGTATCAATTGTTGATGAATAAAATTTATGCATTGTTCTAATGGGTGATTTTTATTTGTAGTTTCTGCAGCTCCAGGTGATAATATTCACATTCATGTTACTCCAAGACTATCTAGACGTAAGATATTGTTTGTTGTGTGAGTTATTAGAGCTTGATTAACATGCATGTCAATGTGGTGTTGCAAATAACCAAAAGGTAAGTATCGAATTTTTAGTTATTTTATATTAAAAAAAAAAAACGTCTGTTCCCAAATCCTTAAATCAGCTCTTACTTTTTATCAGTTACGGTCGTCATACGAGGAACGGATTCGTATCTGTTTTATTTATAGTCTTATCAGTGTGGGTATTTTTATCACATTACGTACATAAATCAACAGATGCAAAATTACAACAATTATGAACACAAATAATTTTAAGAATTGTTTGTAATATTGTAAATAAACTGTCAAGAATGATGAGCTTTGAAAACCAAGAGATCTTACAAAATCATAACAGAATTCAGTGAAGAGAAAACAAAAATTAAGTAGACACAATAACAACGAATAAAGGAACTTTTGCATTATTGGTGTGGCACTCCTGATGTGTACAGAGAAAGTGAAGAGGTACCATCACGACGACACAAAACATAGCCACACGAAACCCCGAAAATCTTCTTATTGTTTTATTTGAATTCTTAACATATATTTCTATGTTGGAGCAGACGATCTACCTTAAAGTTTAGCTTTAACCACTACACATGGCGTGTGTTTATTGTTTTAATACATTTTTTATAACAACGTATAGTATGCGGATAGGATTTTTAATATTAGTATATTTAGATCCAGTATTCAGATACGTGGACCTTAAATTGTGTTAACGATGCAATAAAATACGGATGATTAAAGACATCCTAGATTAAGTTGATTTTGGAAAGAAAGTTAGGTTATGAATGACAATAATGACGACTTTACGTCATCACAACGAGGCGGCAAAAGTCACTAATCTAGGGGTCATTAGTAATAAGTATGGTGAAAAGTAGATGTGGAATTCTCATTGATGTGTTTTTAAATTATTTTGGCATATGGACAGCTTATTTTAAGTAATATGCTGGTTTATGTAAGTGTTGTGGGTTGCATTTGAAATCGAACCATAATAAAAACAGGATGGATGCCTACAGGTCTACATGCCTACATTATTATTTTAGATCATATGAACTGGTTCTGTGAATTTATTATTGAAGCGTTAAACCTAATTGTGTTTGAAATTCCCTGAAAACAAAATATTTTTAGTAGTTTTATAACATGGTGTTGTTGACAATAACTACCTTTTTATTGTTAAACTTAAATAAATAGTGTAGGTTGCTAGCAACATATTTCAATACTGTCATTTAATGACTGGTTGTAATTGATGGTCAGATCTTCTACAAATAAAAATGAACAAGCAGAATAATTTTATGGCACATTAACATTTCTCCATTTTACGTTACTAGTAGTACCTATTAATCAAGTCTTCTTGGACACAGAAATACAGTTTGAAAATGATAAGGAACTTTCATTTTCTTATGTGATTAAATTTATTTATTGTTGGCCAGGAATTTGAAATAAAGTCCATGTTTATAAATAATGCCTATATTATATTTAACGACTAACAAACCCAAACACACTTCTTTGCGTCATTACAACACCCCGAGCGAGAGCGAGTGTTATTACCCTAGATATCCAGATTTTTAGAAAAAAATCAATTGTATAACAACATTTTGCAATCTAACTTTGAAACTGCATAACCGAATGCTCTTGCAAATATTTTAAGGTTATTGTAATCATGGTAAATAGTTAACCAAAATTTATTCGTTTGTCGCCTACCAAAAAATTGATGCCTTCGAAAAATTACTTATACAAGCCGACTCAAAAAAATCAATCAGGCAATTTATTGTATTGATCAAATCAAGAACGATAACGTCATCACAAAATTTTGTAATGGAAAAACTCACTTGAAACAAACATTTTTATTTTAATTTATAAGTGTCATCATAAAAAAAAATTAAATTCGCTTACTCAAATCTAACAATTTTCGAAAAATCTCGATTTTAATGCACTGTGCTTCAGGGGCGAAGGAAGTTCTGTCGAAATAACCTTCGACAATTTTTCATTCAAATGCGTTTTTTTTTCCTCAGTGTAAAATTTACATTTCAAATTCATACCACAACATTTTACAAAACTTATTTAAAAGAGCGTAGTTTGTACATATAACACACTCGATTACAACGAGTGATTAAAAAGTTTATAGATTAAAATTGGCCACGGAAATATTTGTCATGTTTTTGATTGAAATGCAAAAGTCAAAAATCCAAATTGTTGAAATACAAATGTGGTTATGGATGACATTTGCAGTTTAATCAAAGACATGACAAATATTTCCATGGCCAACTCTATAATATAATAAAAATAATAAAATTATTAATTATTATACCACCGGACCAAAAAAAAAAAAAGAAAAACGTCGTCTGTCAGCCACGGAATTGTTTTCACTTCCCGAGCGTAAACTAAGGACGAATGGCCACTTTGATATTTTCTCGACGCTTCATGAGATCTGCAGTACGAAAAAGTAGTTTCTCGTTTCCGTCTGTCTGTCTGTTTGGTATCTGTATCTATTTTTATTAGACATGTAATCTTCGAAAATGCTGGACAGATTGTTGTCAAACCTTGCATGTGTATTTATTAGAAATATCATGTAGATGATTAAATGCTAACCAAAATGTGGCTAATCACCCCCACAAACAATTTGATGACTTCATTTCAAAGAATTCTAGGTTTAATTGATTTAGCTGTTATATAACAATATATTCCTGTACGTGTGGTGTATGAATTCGCTTTGAATTTCTTCCCCAACAGTCCAAATTTTCGGAATTTTTTTCTGTTTTAAAAATGTAAAACCTTCTCGGGGACCTCAAATGTCTTTTTTAAGAATGTGTAACCTTCACGGGGTCTCAACTGTCTTTTTTAAAAATGTAAAACCTCGGTGGCCCCAAATGTTTTTTTTTTAATGTGAAACCTCGGGGTCCCAACTGTTTTTTTAATGTAAAACCTTCTAGGGAGTCCCAATTGTCTTTTTTAGAAATGTAAAACTTCTCGGGGTCCCAACTGTCTTTTCTAAAAATGTAAAACCTTCTCGAGGGTCCCAACTGGCTTTTTTAAAAATGTAAACCACGGGGTTCCCAACTGTGTTTTTTAACAATGTGAAACCTTCTCGGGGGTCTCTACTGTTTTTTTTTTTTTTTATGTAAAACCTCCGGGGACCCAAATGTCTTTTAAGAACGTGTCACCTTCACGGGGGTCTCAACTGTCTTTTTTAAAAATGTAAAACCTCGAGAGCCCCAAATGTTTTTTTAAGAATATGAAATCTTTTAGGGGGGTCCCAACTGTCTTTTTTTTAAATGTAAAACCTTCTCCGGGGACCCAAATGTATTTTTTTAGTGTGAAACCTTCTCGGGGGCCCCAATTGTTTTTTTTTTAATGTAAAACCTCCAAGGGGGTCCTAATTGTCATTTTTAAAAATGTAAAACCTTATCGGGGTGCCAACTGTCTTTTCTAAAAATGTAAAACCGTCTCGGGGTCCCAACTGGCTTTTTTAAAAATGTAAAACCTTCTCGGGGTTCCCAACTGTATTTTTTAATAGTGTGAAACCTTCTCGGGGGCCCCAAATGTCTTCTTTTTAAGAATGTGAAACCTTCTCGGGGGTCCCAACTGTTTTTTTTTTTTTTTGTAAAACCTCCGGGGACCCAAATGTATTTTCTTAGTGTGAAACCTTCTCGGGGGCCCCAATTGTTTTTTTTTAATGTAAAACCTCCAAGGGGGTCCCAATTGTCATTTTTAAAAATGTAAAACCTTATCGGGGTGCCAACTGTCTTTTCTAAAAATGTAAAACCGTATCGGGGTCCCAACTGGCTTTTTTAAAAATGTAAAACCTTCTCGGGGTTCCCAACTGTATTTTTTAACAATGTGAAACCTTCTCGGGGGTCCCAACTGTTTTTTTTTGTAAAACCTCCGGGGACCCAAATGTATTTTTTTAGTGTGAAACCTTCTCGGGGGCCCCAATTATTATTTTTTAATGTAAAACCTCCAAGGGGGTCCCAATTGTCATTTTAAAAAATGTAAAACCTTATCGGGGTGCCAAGTGTCTTTTCTAAAAATGTAAAACCTTCTCGGGATCCCAAATGGCTTTTTTAAAAATGTAAAACCTTCTCGGGGGCCCCAAATGTCTCTTTTAAGAATGTGAAACCTTCTCGGGGGTCCCAACTGTCTTTTTTTAAAATGTAAAACCTTCTCGAGGGCCCCAAATGTTTTTTTTTATGTGAAACCTGGGGGTCCCAACTGTTTTTTAAAAATGTAAAACCTTCTAGGGGTCCCAGCTGTCTTTTCTAAAAATGTAAAACCTTCTCGGGGACCCCAAATGTTTTTTTTAAGAATGTGAAACCTTCGCGGGGGTCCCAATTGTTTTTTAAAAAAGTAAAACCTTCAAGGGGATCCCAATTGTCTTTTTTAAAAATGTAAAACCTTCTCGGGAACCCCAAATGTTTTTTTTTAAGAATGTGAAACCTTGGGGACGCCAACTGTCCTTTTATGTAATATAAAACCTTCTCAGGAGCCTCAAATGTCTTTTTTCAATGTGAAACCTTCTCGGGGGACTCAATTGTTTTTTAAAAAAGTAGAACCTTTAAGGGGATCCCAATTGTCTTTTTTTAAAAATGTAAAACTGTCTTATCTAAAAATGTAAAACCTTCTCAGGGACCCCAAATGTTTTTTTAAGAATGTGAAACCTTCTCGGGGGTTCCAACTGTCTTTTTTAAAAATGTAAAACCTTCTCCGGGACCCCAAATATCTTTTTTTATATAAAACCTTCTCGGGGGTCCCAATTGTTTTTTAAAAAAGTAAAATCTTTTTGGGGGGCATCAAATGTTATTTTTTAGAATGTAAAACCTTCTCGGGGATTCCGACTGTCTTTTCTAAAAATGTAAAACCTTTTCGGGGGCCCAAATGTACTTTTTTACGAATGCGAAACCTTCTCGGGAGCCGCAAATGTCTTTTTTTAATGTAAAACCTTCTCGGGGGTCCCAAATGTCTTTTTTAAAAACGTAAAACCTTCTCGGGGACCCTAAAATATATTTTTTAAGAATGTCAAACCTTCTCGGGGGCCCTAAATGTTTTTTAAAAATGTAAAACTTTCTCGGGGGCGTCAAATGTTTTTTTTTTAGAATGCAAAACCTTCTCGGGGGTCTCAACTGTTTTTTCTAAAAACTTAAAATCTTCTCGGAGGCCCCGCCCCAAATGTATTTTTTTAAGAAGGTGAAACCTTCTCGGGTGTCCGAACTATCTTTTCCAAAAATGTAAAACCTTCTCGGAGGCCCCAACTGTCTTTTTTTTTTTAATAGAAAACCTTCTCGGGGCCCCAAGTATCTTTTCTTAAGAATATTAAATCTTCTGGAGGCTCCCAACTGTCTTTTTTTAAGAAAGGTGAAACTTTCTTTTTTTCTATTACACTGTGACTGGTACCTTCTACATTGTTTTTAACTCCATAGAGGTCATCACGAAAAAGTAAAGAGAGTAAAGAGATTTGTATTGTCAGTGTAAAAAGAATACTTGGAACAGAATATAACACTTTTATTATCCCAAGTTCTTCGCAAAATCGAGTCATGCAAGAAAATAGTGAATAGTCTCGTTTTCTATTAATGCATAACAAAAACGAACAATTGTGACAGTGCAGAATTCGCCTGTACAGGTTTTTTTTAAATTAATTCCATGGTTGACTAGATGACGTTTTTGTCGATCATGTGGTAATAATAATGCGATTATAAAATACCAAGTGGGCTTTGAAAATTGGTTACTACGTTTTTTTTTTATAAGATTTTATAGCTTCCATGTATGAATTACTGGTTGCCTATACAAGTAAGCAGCAATTATGAAAAATTTGAAAAATATTAGATTATGATAGGTTTTTGTGACTGTTAGACAAGATAAAAAAAAACAAAGTTAATAGAAACTTTTTAAAAAATATCTACAGTCTGAAATAGTTTCAATATTATTTACAATTTTGGCTCTCACTTAATTAACAACAATGATGCTTATTGACATCGAAAGATATAGATCCGTAGGTACTTCTGGATTCAGAAACAAAGTTCCTAGGTAATAAAGGAAAATCCTGTCTGAAAATTAACAGCGTAAGAAATTTTATGTGGACAATTTTTTTAAAATGTCAACTATTTTAATTAAGCCAAAGTTTGAAATAAGAGCACCTTAAATATTAATTTTAAGAACTCTTTTGTGGAGACTGGAAATAATGGATCAAGAAAAATATCTGTTTTTGGCTATATGTATTTAAATAACATAATACATTTCAAAAAAGATATTTTTTTACATAGACAGATATCAACCTATAATACATATATTAAAAATCCTATCACTAATGCAGCGATGATGTTCAAACACGAAAAATTAACACTCCTTATTTTTATGTTTCAGGTGTTGTACACCCTTGGGTTTTATAATAGTTGAAGAATCAGGTAATTAAGAGAATTACGAACTGCTATTTTTTTATTTTCTTTACAAATTTGTTAAATTAAACAAATATTTGCTCATTTAAAATACACAATGTGTAAATTAGGCGAAATTTTGTTAAGTTTGTGAATGTACATATTTTATTGTAAATTAAGACAAAAAAATTGCTTATTTTGATAGAACTGAATTTATTAAACCGCAGTCCCTCTCTCCAGATTCTGTTTAATTTCAGCCGTGTGCTCCCCATAAAACCTATCCAATTTCTTATTAAACTTGGCGTTCCTCTCATTAATATAATCAATATCTGCATCGTCATTGTGAGTCCGCCTCCTCGAGTACTTGTTCCTCTTCGCAATTTGATTCTCGAGACTCTTCACCATATTATCGACCGCTTCCGATCTGTCTTGATGCAACCCGTGGATTATCACATGAGGACCTCCATAAAACGCATCTCCATACTTCTCCTTTTCCTCCTCGTACCTCTCCATGTCCTTCGGACCCATACTCCTAACCAACCTGTTGTACTGTCGAAACGTGGCTGCTTCGAAATCTGAAAAGCCCTGATCTGGATTCTTCCGCTTCCTCTTCTTCTCGATCTTCTCGGCGTCGACGGCGGATATCTCCAACAGTTTGTTTCTGTCGTAGTCTTCACCGTTCTTTGAGGCTTCTTCACGCTCCTTCTGGTCGTTTAATATCCACTCAGCACGTTTTTTACGAGATTCCCAATTGGCAGGGAGTTTGTTTCTGGCGTCCTCTGCTACCACTTCCTGGTGGTTGTGGGTGCGAGCTTCGTTTCGAAGAGTGTGCAAGTTTCGTAACCTCTGCATGCGTTCGCGTTGTTTTTCTGCGAAAGTCTTTGGTTTCTCGTCGGGTTTTTCTTCTGTTACTGTAGCACTCATTTTGATAGAGATTGTTGCAAGGGATAACTTAATAAACACCACCAAAATATTTAGTTTTACGTCGTCACAAATGTCATTTATGACAGATGGAGGTTATAGAACTGATGAAGTTGTTGTACCAATCTAAGGTTGAAAATACACTAGGTGCGTTATTGGGGGTAAGCATATTTTTGTATCTAGGTATCTTTCGACCAGGGTTGAGAGATGAATAAAAGAATACAGTCACTGAATTAAATTACCACATATGCATGAATGACGTCACTTCGTTTAGAATCTCAATATATTTAAATATAGAAAAACAAGGAAATAAATGTTATTAAAAAAATAATAATAAATGTGGTGAAGGTGGAAGGTATGATTTCTATTTGAGCTAACGTGTTTTAGGAGCTATTCTATCGATATTTATTTAATATTTTTCATAATAAAATGATTTTGAATAAATTCGTCGTATATTCAAGTTCAGAAACCTTACCACACTAATAACAAGATCTTTACAGTGGTTCTGAAACCTTTACTCTCTTCTCGAAAATGCCCTAGAATATTCTGAAAGCCAGTCAAGAAAGATTTGGAATACAATGGGAGTAGGTATACAGGCAACCATTTTTTACCATATCAAAAGAAAATAATATTCAAGACCTTATGGATGGAGGCCGTTCCCATTTAAGAAAAACTCGACTATGACGATAATGGAATTATTTTAATTGCACTGTTTTCTAGCTGGTAACTTGGTGTTATACTGGAAAAGAAATTTGAAAAATATGTTGTGGTGACCAAATTTAAATCAAAGTTTTCGCGCTGAAATTAATTAACAGCGGCGCGAAATCACACTTGAATAATTTGAATTTGAAAAAAAATTCAATCACAAAAAGAAAATCGTTGAACATAGGCAACCAAATATGCACGTCGGGTTTAATGCATGTAGTACCCCAGGCACCAAGTTTGCGCTAGGCGCTAGGGAGTTTTTAGTTAGATGGTTGGTTGATTGGTTGGTAGAGAGAGAAACTGCATGGCGTAGATTCGTTCTGAATGTGCTTGTGTGAGTGTAACCACGTGGTAAGCGCTAGGTTTAAATTAATTGGTTTGGTAGTTAATAAAACGGGAGGAAGCCTTTGTTTAATGACAATCAATTGTAACTTTCATAATGATACAGTTGTCCCCAACCCGCGCGGTTAATTCTTGCGGCCTTTTAATCGGAGAAATGCGGACTTCCGGTCGAGGCGAGACACGTGCTGTAAATTTGTTTCATTGTTTGTAAATTCACCAATCAAGTTAGTTTTTCTTAATAGTCAGCTAGTGCAAACACAATTTAACAATCCGGATTATTTAAATAAACAACTTGCTAGAAGATTTCATGAAATTCACTTAGTCAGGAAAACACCTTATTGTTTAATTACGGAAAAGCTTCTGGATGCATATACGTAAGCGTTACACTATAACACTTCTTAATTCTTCACACAAGATTGCTAATAGTTCATTTATGGCAGTTAAACGAGTTCATTATACTGCGAACTGGCGGGGGTTATGATATTTTCTTTCCTTAGGGGGTTATCATCCTTATCTTGATTAATTCATCGAGGCATGCCATCACAACGTTACAGATTGATTAATTAATCGAGGCATGCCCTCACAACGCTACAAATTGATAGAGGTCCGTTCTCGCGACGCTAGAGATTAATAACATCACCGAGACGCTTTTTCCTCGCAACGATGTTAAAATTTACATCACCGAGACGCTTTTTCCTCGCAACGATTTTAAAATTTACATTACCGAGACGCTTTTTCCCTCGGAGCGATGATTGGATATTTTTGTGTTTGTTTATTATGTGTTTTGTTGGGGTAACCAGTTCGCGGTATTTTAAACTCTCAAAGTAATTTGTTTTTTTTTTAAGTAACCAATCACTTAGATCATGATATAATTTGACATAACGTAAACTCTTTGTTTGAACCGTTGATAAAGTGTGGCAAATATTAATCTCACGTAATTTTTGTTAACTCTGCAATTTTCTACACAATATTTCTCAATCTCACATAATTTTAATTGGACGTAAATTTCATGATCTACCTACAGTTTTAACCTCACAGAATATTTCTATTTGTACAAGTTCATTTCACACCAGATCTCTTGTTTCATGAATCCTTGCTAAGTTTTGTTTTGTAAATACTTTGTTGATGGATGTTTCTATCATATAAATTATTTGATGTCCAACTTTAATCTCACATAAGAATTATTTGTTGTTTAAAATTTCACGAGGTTGTATGGCGAATCGAAATGTTGTTTATTGCTCTTTGAAACTTGAACACTTGTTCAGTTGATGTTAATATCAGAGTTATAAGAGTTTGAATATTTAAAAATGGAATTGAGGTTAAATGACACAGAAAACGTGACAGAAGCGAAGTTCGGTTCCTAGTCGAGCTGGCGAGATTTATCGTGTCATCTGTACAAGTCCACAGGTTTGGATAGATTCAGCGGCGGCCACCGATGTTGTAAAATTCTCGGCTTCTGTCCATAGCCGAGATCCTCTTGCGGGTCTGACGACCGTAATGGCCTAGTTCCGCAGGGCACGTTCGTAATGGAGATATGCGTGTGGGGTAGGCTTTGCGATAGATAGAATCACCGTCGTGGGGGGAGAACAGCTCCAGACCGGTAGCCCCAAACTCCGCTTGTGTTACGACACCCCAGGGGTACTTTTGTTGTGCTCCTGTTAACTGCCGTAACCTTAAAAATCTGCCGCCACACACCCGTAATAACTTGTGTATTTGCATCCAGTTACTTAAGTCGGATTTTGCTTTGTTTTATTAAATTTGTGATATTCAAATATTTGCATTGATTGCAAACAGATGTATAGAATTTTCGTCACCTTAGAACTGGTTTGCCGCATATCCAGATCGCGTCCGAGGGATTTTCGCCTCTACTGTTTGGTGCAGATTTGCCGCATGTCGCACTTGGGCGAAGCGAAACATAGTTTAGATTCAGTGCTGATTTGCCGCATGTCCAAGCAGAAATCGATAGAGTACCGTTATCCGTTTTTACGTACTTCCTTGCTGTTTTGCTTTTCAGCGTTAGGTTTGGGGTTGGGAAAGAAATCGTATTCAACTTCACGCGCAGAACAATAAGAATAATGTGAAATAAATAAAAAAGAGACTTAACAATTTTGATGAATCTGAAATTAAAAAAAAACAACTGTAATTTGTGCAACTCTTTTTCTGTTGTTATAGATGTTACAAATATTTTCAAATTATTAGATTCGAAATTTTACAAATTTAAATTTCAAATAGATTTGTTGTTCGATAAACAAATAATTTAATTTTTTACTAAACAGTAACATTTTTCTTTAATTTTTTCTCGGGAATGATTGAACTTATTTTCTCTAAAGTTTTAGTGAACAAGATTTATAACGCTGCATACCAGTAAAAGAGTTTACAATTTTTTGTAGTATTCTTATTTGTAGACACAATATTTCTACATCAATAATCACAAATAATAGATACATTTTTAATTTTTTAAATTAAAATGTTGTAAAAGTAATATGAAAATTAAAATTTCGAAACAAAAGCAGTTTAGGTGGATTTTGCTTCGAAATTTATTACTGGAACGTTTACAAAAATCAGCTTTTGACATAAAATGCTTGCAAATTTGAAACAGAATTGGAATGTTTCTTGACAATCATGCCTAATACATTTTTGACTTGTATCTTTTAAAAAGAATTATTTCCGAATTTATAGCTATTTACAATTTACGACTTACTTCAAGAACAAATTCCGTATTAGAATTTTACCTATAATAACTAAATAGATGTATGTTGTTAACTTATATAAGGTACCTTACATCGAAACGAGTAGTTTGTTTTTTAATATGACATTGCCTTTCTTTATCATTCTATTTGTCTAACAATTATTGTTGTGCAATTATACGCGTGTAAATAAAAATAACTTTACAATAACTTATTTATGGGTAAATTTTTTTACCAATTAATTTAAGTGGATGGTTATATGTAATGGTAATAATAGCCCCCTAAAATTCACTCACTGTTTAGGTATACCAGATATCAAAAGCTATTAAATCCAAATGTTATTGTTTATTTTTTTTATGTCTCGAGCGCAAGCTAAGGAAGTATTGTAATCAGGTTCATCGGGCGACTGACTACTTTTATGGCTTCTCAACGTTTCATGACTCCTATAATACGAAAACATAGGTCTCTCGTTTCCGGTTGATAAAACGCTGACCAACATTTGTAATCATCCTCCCCATCATATAACGTCATCTCCAACTTTTACAGCAATAAATGTTATATAAATTTTAAAAAATAACATACTTTTTCATTTGTTGTTTATTGAGATTTTACCCTAAGCATCCAGATTGAATTGAATTACCATAACCCTAATTTCTTGAGATTTTGGAAACAGGATATACTACATACATAAAGAAAGTTAAAAGAATTTGAAGTAATGTAATGATACTCTTTTTACATCAACATACTATTATTTATCAATTAATTGGGCATCGTCCAAAATACTGTTCATAAATTATAAGTGCAGGAAGTTTATGCAAAAACATGCAAATACATTTTTTGCGTATAATAATATGTATTGCTTTATTACTAAATATCTACTCATTTATAAGAATTATTAAAATTAGTAAAAAAAAGTATTCAAATCTCTGTCTAAAGTCCCGATCTTTTCTATAGAACCACTCCCTAGTGTAAATTTTCAAAATTTGTTTGGTGTAAGTGACCTTGACGGGTTTCTGGGGGAAAACATATGTGTCAAAAATTTGACAGGTTAGATGACCCCATTGTTAATGTAGATATTTTATTTTAATAAATAGATGAACAGAACATACAGTCTGCACGGGATACAGTGCGGCATAGCTGAGGGCAACCGAAACATTCGTGTTGTGCTAGTTTCGATTGCCATATCAGCTACCGCTACCAACCGCGTTCGGCGTAAAGTACTAGATGACAGGGCTACCAACTTGACTTTTTATCGAGTGGTTCCGTAGAAATGACCGCTACTGTAGTTTAATACCTTACCTTATTAAAATAATAAGTTTAATCAATTATGTAGTTAGCAAACAATGACGTTTAATTTATACTTAGTAGGGTTCACGGCATTAACTTTTCACATTGCATGTTTAATTCGGAGTTATAATTTGAGAATATAATTTACCCGTTTATTTATTTTTGTAGTTTAGTAGTACTTCAGCAAATTTAGAAAACTGTATGCTATTTAAAAATACGTGACAAATCACGAGGCCAGGCAATCTAGAGATCTGACTGCTGGTTTGCGCGGGAAACACTGCATACTTTTTAGATAAAAGGGGTCTATGATAAGCGCACGTAGAAGATGATAGACAGAGAGCTAATATTTAGAGCTAATGTATTGGAAAGAAATAGGATAAGTTTACGTGCGCACACCACAGCCTCCCTTTCTTCTCTAAACAGTTTGGGATCATACCATAGTGTCATAAACAACGGGCGGAATTGTATCTCATACGCTAGAACCAGTGCTGTCGCGGCGATAGTTTGATTACAATTATATTTTTCTTTTGGACTATTTCAACATAATATAACATTTCAAGATCACAAATCTGTGGTCCTGTGGTTGAAAAATTAAAAAGGGCATCAAGTATTATTATTTGAAGTAATATAGTAATATAGAAGTAGTTTTTTTACTAGTTGTAAACACTCCTAGCGACGCACTGGCTACGACCTTGTGGACCAGATCAAGGCGTCCCCGCTACTCGCCGTAAAATACACCTTACTTCAACTGGGGGATTGCAGCGGTTAAAACAAATTCCCGCGTACTGGTCATAAATAATAATTGACAAAGAGTTCGCAAAGGAATCCAACGGAAATATTTATACAATTGTTTACAACTACCAGTACAAATAATTCTTTCATTTTCAACTGAAAAGCGTATAACTATATTAAGTACTAGATATTATGGAGTTAGGGGTAATCAAATAGATTTGGGTTGCAGTCAACATAATTGTCACTGATACATAAGACATGGAAACGAATGATTTATTTCCAAATCCAAATATACTGCATTTACAGTTTTAAACAGTATCACTGCTAATTTTCTCTGGTTGCCCAAGAATAGCTACTTGTAGTCAATATCCACGTAATGTAATAAAATACTGGAATCTAATTGTTTGAGACAACAACCTATTTTTACCCGAGTGTTCTTTATCAGTTTGAATATTTTATATAAAAAAATTACATATTAAGCTGCAATTTTAGTAGGACTGCAGCGAGTCAACGAGCCGCCTTTACTCCGCCAATGCAAAGAAAATATCATTTTATTATCCTTTGTAAAAATAATTCCTTTCTGTAAAACACATTTAAATTTGGTACTCCGTATTTCGTTCACAATTCACCATTTAACAATGGAAATTAACAATGCAATATTTGGATTCTACAGTTTTTAGGAAAAATGAATGACTGCAATGAGTTTTATCAAATGTAGATTTTATATAAAAATAAAGAAAAATAAGTCTCTTTATTTTAAAAATATTTAGAAAAAATCGAATCAAAACATCAATAACTTAACATTCATTGTTCGTTATACTTAGTTAACTACTTCACCACGAGATTTCTAATATCGTTTCAATTTTTCATTTATTTCACATTATGAGTCCTTGCCGTATTACTTGTTCTTAATCTTAATCTTAATTATCTCTGAAAAATGTATCTATTATTATCTGTAATTATTGATGTGGAAATATCATTTCCACAAATACGAATACAGGTATGCAGCATTATGAATTTTGTTGACTAAAATTTTAGAGAAAATAAGTTCAATCATTTCCGAGAAATCATTAAATAAAAATGTTACTGTTAAGTAAAAAATTAAATTATTTGTTGAACGAGCAACAAATCTATTTGAAATTTAAATTTGTAAAATTTCGAATCTAATAATTTGAAACTCAATCTTTCTTAAAAAAAAAATCGAAAATATTTGTAACATCTATAACAACAGAAAAAGAGTTGCACAAATTACAGTTGTTTTTTTTTAATTTCAGATTCATCAAAATTGTTAAGTCTCTTTTTTATTTATTTCACATTATTCTTATTGTTCTGCGCGTGAAGTTGAATACGATTTCTTTCCCAACCCCAAACCTAACGCTGAAAAGCAAAACAGCAAGGAAGTACGTAAAAACGGATAACGGTACTCTATCGATTTCTGCTTGGACATGCGGCAAATCAGCACTGAATCTAAACTATGTTTCGCTTCGCCCAAGTGCGACATGCGGCAAATCTGCACCAAACAGTAGAGGCGAAAATCCCTCGGACGCGATCTGGATATGCGGCAAACCAGTTCTAAGGTGACTAAAAGCGTTTGTTCGTTTTTCATATGTGTATGTTTGTAAATTCGCGAGTGTCCCTTTTTTTCATATATCTTAAGATGTTTGAAAAGTAATATGTCCGGGAATAAAACAAAAGGGGTTTTTTGCGCTGAGGAGTAAATCTTCGCAGCGTCTTTACCCCTGTGAGGGGGTGCCGTGCTCCCCCCTCAAAACAATTTTGTCTATTATTTCTTGCGCTCTCGACGGTGTATGCACTTGTATGAAAGAACGTCTGCCCGCCATTTTTCAAAAACAAAAAAAAACACAACTTGGCTCCTATTTGTTAGACGATCACAGCCAAGGCCAAAACTTTGAATTTTTAAATTTTTCGCGGGCCTTTCAAACTTTTTCAAGGTCCATTTAAAGGCGGGAAGTTTGGGTTATTACAATGTCTTACAAAAAAAGGCAAAAAATAAGCCCCACCCATCCACCCCCATCCCAGTTGTGATTAATTTTTTCATTCGTCGTGAAACGAGTCTATTCACTATTTTCTTGCTTGACTCGATTTTGCGAAGAACTTGGGTTAATAAAAATGTTATGTTCTGTTCCAAGTATTTTTTTTACACTGACAATACAAATCTCTCGACTCTCTTTACTTTTTCATGATAACCTCTATGCAGTTAAAACAATGTAGAAGGTACTAACCACAGTGTAAGCGGGGTTTCATTGCAAAGTTCATATTTTTCTACAAGAAATTATCACGTGAAACATGTTTTAAGTATGGTGCTGTTGAAAATAAAGCTATATATATCAAGAAAATGAAGCCAAATATTAACCCCACCCACCTGCCCAATTGTGACGAATTTTTTATTCGTTGGGAGACCAGTCCATATTTTTGTACTAGAAATAGATATCGTTTTTTATATTAATTTTTATTTACTAACCTTTGTTGATATTTTAAGTATTTTATTGTTGAAAGAGGACTATCTATCTTATGGAAAAAAGCATAAGCTTAACCCACCCCCATTTCAGTTGAGATTAATGCTTAATTGCTATGTACCTATACAGGGTGTTATTGAAAGGTACGTACAACAGAATTGACAGTTCTTCGCGAAGTCCAAGAAGTCTGAAAAACTTATTTTGTGTTATCAAAATTATAAGGGGAAAATTAACCCTTATCCAACCTTTTTAGACGCTACTGAAAGATAAATAGGTAAAATTAATTTATTTTAGTAAATCTTAGCAACTGTAAGAACAAAACTTTTGTCAAGACTAAATGTTGCTATAGAAACGAGAGATGATCTTTTTATCAGAGGCGCACAAGGAATTTGGACATAAATTTTAATAATTTTTATCTCTAAAAGGAGAACACTTTTACCTGAACTTTTTTTAATTTTTAGCACTCATACTTCCAGACCAACTGCCGATTTTATTTTGTACGCACCTTTCAATAACACGCTGTATATTAAGAAAAATAGGAAAAAGAAGCCGAATGGATGTAAAAATTGTATCCTTTTAACAAAAATAAAGTGGACTACAGCAAATGCATTTTGAACAGTAAACGTTTTCAAAACAAATTAAGTAAACATTGCATGAATGGATGAAAATTTTGTATTGTCGTCAACAAAATGGAACCCTACATTGTGTTTTTTTTGCGGAATGGGTTCAAATACCTACAAAGTGATGATGTTGGAACAGCACCCTTAACACAAAATGAAAAATATAAAAAAAAACAAAATTGATTGGAAATAAATTACGCATAGCAACAGCGGCGCGAAGGGTATCTCGTAAAGGCCTATTTGCCCTAACCACACCTGTAGCACGCCCTATCGATTTTAAACACCGACATTCCGGAGGCTTACTTCCATCCTAGCAAATAATGCAATCGCGTAGACTCCTAGTCCGCTAGGGTCTGAAACTCTGCATTACAGATAAACATCCACGTGGAAACGACGAAGAGAGAAAAGCTCACGATTTGAGCGTGCGGTCACTCCGCTTACGCCATGCGATCCCGTGCGTTTATTTCGATTAAAGTTAAAATTTTCCAAATTTTGACAATAATAATATGAGTATTATAATTACAAGAACAGAAATAAGCACAATTTAATTATGCCACACTCTATCAAGAATTTTAAACATCAAATACTATGCATGATTTAAAATTATGCATTGATTTAAGTTATTGTTCAAATCAAAATGGAGTTCACCTAGATTACGCCATGGCCTCAATAACTATATACATAAAACAAGGACTTATCAAATAAACAAAACAGACACAAATTAAATACGTCAAAATCAAAATTGTATTTAGTTCGAGAATAAATGTTCAAATTCAAATTGCGAGAGAATAATTCGGATGTAAGAAAATAACACACTTATATCGGTAATACAAAATAGACGTAAAATACACCTCACATTTCGAGTAAGTGATGATAATAATTTTTGTTAAAGGACGGTTTGGTAAAAGGGCAATAAAAGCCGCAGGAGCTACATTCTAACATATATTGATTGATACACAAACATAACACGCCTTAACAGTATGGAGATCGCAAGCAGAGAGAGAGTACGATCCGCTACCCGGTTCGTACCGCAGCGATCCGGGACTCGCACATGCGCCCCTTGAAGGCGCGAATCACCATCTTCTTTAACACTTTCGAGTCCGCAGGTAGTTCGCGGTGTTCACCGCCTCGGCCCAGAACGTGTCCGGCAACCCCGCGGTTCTTCCTCTCTGCCGTGTCGTTTTGCCATGGGTTATATGGCACCGTTAGGCGCCTGGTGATGTCACGTTTCTTCAGGCGATCCTCGAACTCACGGTTCATGTACTAACGACCGTTGTCGGACTGAATGCACTTCACGGTCCTCCCCTTTTGGTTTTCCACGAGGGCGAGATAATCGGTCCTCGCCTTGAACACCTCTGCCTTGCATCTTAGGAATCTTACCTCGCACGTTCGTGTGCACCAGGTCCAAGAGATCCGACTCCCGGTTTGAGACCTTTGGGAACAGGGTTCTGGTCATTTTACCCTGTAAGTATACATCGCAAATGACACTTTTTGTCGGGTTCATGAGTTTCCGCTGTCCACGCATCGGAAATGTCTCCCGTGGTCGCGTGCTCTATGCGTCGGTGTAGGAGCTCGAGAGTGACGCGGTTGTTTCGCGAACTCGACAATACCCACTCGCTTCGCTCGTCCATTCGCCTACATAGTACGAATCGCCGATCCTCTCCGCGCGTAGCCTTCCCTTCTTTTCGAAAACCCACTTCGAACCTGCGATCAGTCATCTTGCTGACGGACATGAGGTTCGTACACAAGTCGGGCACGTGTAGAGTCTTGCTTAGCGAAACTTCAGTTCTCTCACCGGTCGCGTCCGTCGCGAAATGTGCGATACCCTCGCCCATAGTCACGGTAGTTGTTGCACAGATGCGTGGTAGCCCCGCTGTCCAAACACCGGTGGCGACTTCGATACGTTGGCACTTGCGACGAATACGTTGTTGTAATCGCGTCGCGCGCCATCTTTGTTGGCCACCATGGCGCCGGAAGTGCTGCCGTGTGCGCTCCCCCCGCGCACGTTGCTTCTGCGTGCGTCGCTCTTTTCGGTAATTTTTATGCGGAGGCCCTCTCACGTCGTTAATTCGTTACGTGACTCAATGGCTAATCGAAAAATTTCGAAACTGGCTGGCAGGCTACGCAACAAAAGGATCGTCAAAAGATCTGGGTTGATGTTCTCGTGCACATCGTCTAATTTGTCAACCGAGCCGAAGAAATTCGCCAGGTGTTCACGCACGTCGTCGCCTTCCGCCATTTTGTGCAGTGTCAAGTCTTTCAGCAATGTCCCCTTCCTTGCCGGTCCTTTGGATTGGTAAATTTCCTCCAAAGGCATCTACATTTCTCGCGATGTCTCGCAGTACTGCATTTGCTTCAGCTCGGTGGGTCTAATCGACAGGATAATGTCCGATCTGCTTTAAGGTCATCACGTGTTCGAGCTTTCCGTCTCCGTTTTGAGTTTCTTGCACTTTCCGTAGTCCCATAAGTCGCTCTTGATGAGTACCACAGAACACTCACTAACACTAACACTAACTAATGAGTACCGCCTGCATCTGAAGCCTCCACGTGTCGTAGTTTTCGCTACCGAATTCATCATGGCGGCGTGTTCGCGCACTTTTGTTTCCTTTCACTCGTACCTTTTAAACATACTTTCGCGGTTACGCGTTTCCTGGGCCCATAACCTATTAAAGAACGGTATGGCAAAAGGGACATAAAAGCCTCAGGACTTACATCCTAACATAACACGTCTTAACAGTACGGAGGTCACAAGCCTCTGCTTGCGAGAGAGTACGATCAGCTACCCGGTCCGTACCGCAGCGATCCGGGACTCTTTAACAATTTTACTGATGATAATTTGCAACTATTTTAAATCTCAAATGAGAAGTTATGAAGTGTCTGTAATGTAATAACTTAAGTAAAAACATTCAGAACTTATATATATTTTAGACATTGTTATAAAAAATGAGTGAAGCCTGAATAAGTAATTGTCTGCCATATGTGAAGAACATTTACAGGATTGTGGTTAAAGTGCATTAGAACCATCAGAATTAAAATTCTTAACATGAACTATGTATTCTAGACTTCAGTTTAAAAATTTATTAATAAACCGATACTGCACTAATTACACTCGTAGAAGCAGACTGTGGTGTCGAATGCGATTCGTTTTTTTTTAAACAATTGTCCCAAACAAAATTGGTCATACCAGTTTTAACACTCACAAAGAAACACAACAAATGACCATGAAACCCTTGAAAACCTACTCGGCAACAATACCTGACTGATTTTCCTTTTTTAATTTTTCAAATGCGGTTCCTTTTTTCTTTCAGCGCGAAATTTAAATTTCAATTCAGGACACCACAATATTGATTGTATAAATCTTTTCGAAGTATGGCGAGCAATCTAAACGAAAGCTGAACAAATGGAAAAAGTTGAGCCTATCAAGCATCATGTGTTAGATAACGAAGAAATGAATATTCATGAAACTGACAATAAACAAAATTCCCTTGTGGCTTCTACTAGTTTAGAAAGTTGCATTGCAGAAATTTCTTCAACATTTGTCTCACGTGACAAAATTCTTAATGTTACTCCTTAAGAGAAAAAAATCTCAGAAAAGATAGTAAATATCGTCACCGTTTAAGAGGTGTCTTGTGTTTCCGAAAGGTCAGTGGAATGGATCGATCCCAAAAAGAAGATAATTATTTCCGAGAGTTTGTTGTTTCCACTAAAAATGTAAAGAATATGATAAAATTGATAAGGTTGCCTCTGCGAAGAAGACGAAATCTTCAACTGTTAAGAACGACAAGAAGAAAAACTTCTAGTCCTAGCAATATCGAATCCGCGACCGAATCGAAAGATATTCCTTACTGATTCCTAGCAAAAAGGTTAGGCTAGAATATACGAACATACTCGCACAAGGAACGAAACAAGAATCTTGAATAAAATATGTATATAGAATTTATTTTGTGGACCGACTTGAACATGCATACAAAGACAAAGTTCGTATGAAATAAACACGACATGCATATGGTCAAAATCAAAATAATAATTCGGGAATAAATGTTCAAATTCAGGCTGTAAGAAAATATCCCATTAATATTACTACGATATTAATTTAACCGATGACAAATTTCAAATTTCTTTCTCTCAAAAATGGATTAACTTTTAACATTAGTGTAACTGCCATAAATGAACTATTTTAAATCTCGAATGAGAAGTTATGAAGTGTGGATAAAGAATAACTTAGGTAAAAGCAACCAGAATTTTGGATATCGTTAATAAAATAATAAGTTGACCCTCAATCAGTGAATTTCATTCACCTATTTTGCGTGGACACTTATATTATGTTGTAAATTAATAAAGAATGAAACAGACTTAGACATGACGGGGACCGTGGCGTCGAGTGAGATTTCATCGCGAAATTTAATTTTCAAATCGGGACACCACAGTGCTATTAAACACTTTGCTTACTGACGTATTAGATAACCTATTTTAAAAGTATTTATTATCTTTACAATTAAATTTATTTAAAATCGCGAGAAAATGTATCAATTAGAACTAAATGCTGAGATCAGATAATGTCACATTTACGCACTTCTTGCATATTATAGAATTTGTGGAATCATTTACGTTTACGTACATTGGGACACATTATTTACTTATTATCATCATTTCGTATGTACCTATTACAGATTGTTAAGTTTTTATTACAACCTCAGCCTTTTTTCGATCAATTATTGGACATGTACAATGCTTTGGTTTTTTATTGTCTACACATGTCCTCATACCAAGTGCATTTATCACAACTGATTAGCATGATAAGTAAACAATGGACTTGTTCATAGATTCAGGAACAAGATTTAGATAGCCCGAAAGGGTAATTTACTTTGATTCGATTTGTCATACTATGCATATATAAGCAACAAACGCAAATCAAATCAAACCTAATAAACTTTGTGCCAGCACCATGAAATATTTACTTCTACTTTGCACAGTTGGGCATCTTGTTTGGACTAAACCAAACAGTGAATGTTCCAACCCTCTGGTCGAAACTATCAACTCAAAAAACACCACATGGAAAGCTGGCGTCAATTTTCCAGGTGAAACACCTGCAGAATTTGCGAAAAAGCGATTAGGACTTTTGGGAAACCATCAAGATCCGAATTTTCATCCAGAAAAAAAAGTGCATCCAGTAGGGAGAAAAACTGTAATTCCTCCAAGTTTCGACGCAAGAGACCAATGGCTGGAGTGTAGAGACGTCATTGATAATATTAGAGATCAAGGAAATTGTGTTTCATGTTGGGTAAGATTTTCTTGGAACGGAGAAGTTGAAGATATTGATTTATACATATTTCGTAAATAGGCTTTTGCTGCTGCTGAAGTCATGTCAGACAGACTTTGCATACTGAGCAAAGCCGAACTCAAATTCGAATTTTCTCCACAAGATCTACTATCGTGTTGTCCTCATTGTGGTTATGGTTGTGGTGGTGGATATGCCTTTGCTGCCTGGATTTACTGGCAAGAACGCGGAATTGTATCTGGTGGTGATTATAATACTAACACGGTAAGTTTCTCTATGTGTGCTAAATTCATGCAATAGCATGCTTATTTGGCAGGGATGTAAACCTTACGAAGGTTTGGCTTACCTAAACAACACGACCCCAACATGTAAAACATATTGTACAAACACAAACTACACAATTGCTTATGACAACGATCGTCGTATCGGTGCCAGTTATTTTTCAATGAGTGAAAATATCCAGCAAATACAGTACGAAATTATGACCAATGGACCAATCCAAGCTAGTTACAAGGTTTATGAAGATTTTACGACCTACAAAGAAGGTGTGATATTCATATTCATTAGCAAAAATCGTAGCTAATTATGACGTTTAGGTGTTTATCAATATACTTATGGTGCAGAACTTGGGGGTCACGCTGTGAAGATCATAGGCTGGGGATCAGAAAATGATGTACCTTATTGGTTGGTGGCCAATTCTTGGGGTTCAGACTGGGCAAACTTGAAAGGATATTTTAAAATTAAAAGAGGTTCAAATGAATGCGGTATTGAAGCAAATGTAATTGGTGGCATTCCTTTGTATGATTCTGATCCAACTACGGATCCAGTTACTGATTCTCCAGATGGTACTGGTTCTGCAATGAAAGCAATGTCGTCTGCACTCGTGCTGCTTTTGAATGGGTTTATATTTTTTATTTTATATCAATAAATGTGTGTTTAAAAAAAAACAACTTCGTTCAACTTTTGCAAAATATATATTTTTTTAAAACAGTGTCCTTGTTTTTACTTGAATAAACATGGATATTTTATGTTTTATAACGTTCAGTTTTTTCAGCCATATGCTGCTTTTCAATAATTGCTACTAGATTATGTAAACTTTCATGAGGTAAGGAAGGCAGTTTTCTTCGGTTGCTTCTTCTACCAGAATTCGGCATCGCGGAAGTGATGCTCATTACCGTCCGATCGCCAGCGCTATTGCACAACTTCGAGAATCCTTAATAACAATTGCTACCTTTTCTAGGTTTTCGTCAATTGTACGATTTTATTTTGTTAAACGCCCTTTTATAAGGAAAGGTTCGGTAAAAAGGCTAAAATCATCAAAGATGCAACCAGATATAACGGTTTTCAAACTGGATCAGTTGATAGAATAATTATAAATTTTAAATTTAGAAAATGGGTCACTGAATTATGTATTTTTCAAACAGGAGAGACGTTTTTGACCACAATCTCTTTTGCTCCTTCAGTAACAAATGGGGTGGAAAAAATTGGCAGAGGACTACCAACCCAACGGGTGAAATGCCACTAAACATGCATGGCTGGCCCAGAGATATGGAGAAGGAGAATGAGCTTCCCCATGCGCAGACGAAATCCTTGGTCTAAAATTGAAAGCAGCCATTTTATCAGTTGACTGTTGCCAACATAATCACAAATCACTAACAGAACTTGATATCCCTAGACAATTGCTTCATTATTGGGCGGGAAGTTTAAAATCATTAATTACAATGACCTAATAATAAATCACAACTAAAATATATTTCACCTTAAACGAATAAATAAACATAATTATACTTCAATATATTTATTGATGCGAAAACAGTACTAATTATGTGTACACATGTCTAACAGAAGTGCCTTGAGCAAGACATGAAAGTCTTTTGCTCAAATGAAACATTCTTATTCGCATGTAGGCATTAATTATTTGTTTAATAAGAATATATAAATGGCCTTCATCGATGGCCACCGTCTCGAGTGCGTGGGTCTTCTAAATTAGGAAAAAGAATGCTGGCATGCCGAAAGTTTTAAAAAATTGTTCATCGCTTGGAAGTTTATCGGTGAGTTGCAAAATTTTTCGTATTAACAGTAACAACAAGTCTTCACAACCCCAGCAAAAGGTTTAATAAGCCCACCTAAAATCAAAATTTTGTTAAGACTTAAAAAATAACTATTGTAAGTATTTGATTTTACCCATGTTTTTTTTGTCCAATAATCTGTAAAAGTGTAAGTCACTTCTTCTTGTTTCAATACAAGAAGAAATGCAGTCTGCGCACTTAAACGTCTTCACCACCATTTTGACAACATAGCTACCAATATATGCCACGTTTTCTGCCACTTCACTCAGCCCAATAAACTTAGACGGTCATAGTCATGATCTGCAAGTGCTTCAGTCAAAATATCGAGATCATATTTTTTCAAGACAAACACGTCAACTGATTGTTGAACATTTGTGCTCTTTTGCTTTGGGCCAATGTTAACAGAGAGCAGACAGGTGGTGCAAAGCACTTTACAATTTCCTCCTTCCCTCGTTATGTTTGTAAATAGAAGCAATCTTCTAAGTTTTACAAAATCGTAGAGGAGTAGGGTTATTGTTTCACCCATTTCTCGATCTGAAAACAGAAAAATAAATACAGATTTGTGTAATTCCAGTGCATAAAAAAGTAATACAATTGTTTTTTTAAAAGCTTACCGCACTGAGCAGAAGAAAATTTCTAGATGATCTTGACTACATTTATGTTAGCAAGTCATTCAACCTCTTACTACTAACAAATTCATCAAAAATTCCCATGAACGACGTAGCGGAAATAACAAAGCCCAGAATTGACGTTTTTCGGGGCGTGCACCACAAAGGGCCGCCAGTGACATCCTTCAAATTCAGAAGATACTCACTGGTGTCGATGAGAAATGGACGCCACATTTCTTCATTGTTTTCTCTCAAAGGTGCCTTAAAATTCTTAGCACGTACACTTCGGGAATTGAGAATATCAAATAAAGAATCTATCCTTCTGATGAATTCTATTGTTGTTTCACAACCTTGAAAGTCACTAATACCAAGATCTTTTAAAAATTCAAGTGCATCCGCAACTCTTGCTAAGAGTTTGTGCTGCTAAACTCACCTATAATAGAACTTAATTATTGTCAATAAGGAATATTGTCAGGAAAACAACTTACTTTCATTTTGTTTCCATCACTCCAAATGTGCCTTTTTCAACTTGTTTGCAACATTTAGGAATTCATCATTTTGTAATTCATGTAGTTTCTTTATGTAACGCCAGCTTATCACCTTCCCTCCTGTCAGAACTACTTTTTGAGTTCTTGCTTTTACTTCCACTTGTACTGCTACTGCTTTTTCCATGGTATCTCTGCGCAGCACTAAATAATAATTATTAACAGTAGTAAAAAATTCAATATAATAAAATATTCAAACCTTAATGTCCTCTTTACACCTTGAGGTATAATCGATGGAGACTCTTCTCAAATATCAGCTGAAGTAGCACTCACAGTACTCATTGAAGTTGAAGAAGCTTCTAGACTTTCATCTAAATTCACACTGGGAATTGCGTTCGATTTCAATCGTTTTCACTCATTTACAACAATGAAATCAGTTGTTGTGAAATGATCTGAGCACACCAGCTTATACTTAGTCAGTTTGAAGCTGTCATCTTTTTTCACAACAATCAGCCACTTTTTTAAAAGTTTTCGATCTTTCGGAAACCTAAAATCAGATATAATAAATATTGATCACATAGTATTGCAATAACCAATTGTTATTAATTATAACTATCTACGTATTCGATTTTAATAAGATAATGAAGAAAACTTACTGATGAAAAGATACACCTTCTGAACGAAATCGTTGACAATTTTTACAGTGAGAAACTGTACAAGACATGTTTGTTGTCAATAATAATGTCCTTTAACACTAACAAGCACGTTCACACGTACACTAACGGTAAAACAAATTAAGTAATAATTTTAACTCCAAATTACAACTGGTTCAACAACGTCGTAACCTCGTAGGTAAACAAAACTTTAAGGTTAACTGATAAAATGGCGGCCCCCATAGTGTACCGATGCGCAGAAGTCGAAGCTCATTCTCCTTCTCCATATCTCTGGGCTGGCCCACTGCCTCCTCTACTTAACAAGCCGTGTTGTGCGAAATACGGCAACACTGTGCGGCGGCTGGTCAACCTGTTCAACCTGTTACATCTGTGCCGGTGTGTAGCAGTGCAAAAGTGTTTATCTGGTTTTATTTATTATCAAATTTTAACTAGTAGTGAACTTTTGGAATTAACTTGTGAAAATATTAATTTTTAGGAATAACGGAAATTTCAAACGGTAAAGTGTAGCGTAAAGTAATTTGCTAATTGTTCAAAATAACCTCAATTTTAGATGCCGCGTAAATGTTGTGTTCCTGGTTGTAATTCCAATTACGACAGTGAAATAAAAAAGGGAGGTCCAGTTGTATCAGCCTTTAGATTTCCAAAAGATGAAGAGAGAAAAAAGTTGTGGCTTTTAGCTATTCCCCGCAAAGATTTTTCACCCACTGCAAATAGTGTTGTCTGCATGAAACACTTTTCTGAAGACGATATAATTCGCTATGACCTGTACAAAACAAAGGACGGAACTACACAACAATTGCTATTAATGTGCCCCAAGTTAAAAGAAGATGCACTCCCAAGAATTTTTCCAAATCTGCCGAAGTATCTGACTAAAGAAAAGAGTGTTGTCAGGAACGACCCTCAAGAAAGAAAAAAAAAAGTTTTCAACAGAACCGCTGCAGCAATTGACAACTTTTTAAAAGCAGACATTATTCAAAGTTTTGAAAATGTAAAAAATGACTTTGCTTCGAAAGTTGAAAGTGTTTCTAAGTGGCATGTGATAATGAAGAACAGTGAATTATTTTTTTATACTTTAAGTGTTGATTATGACAATGGAAGTGATGAAGGTGAACATCTTTATATAGTTAATAGCGTTAAATTGGACCAGAATATGAGATTGAAAGTGGTGATAAAAGGTAACGA